>NC_139396.1:17500-10017500 GCF_054392235.1 Sus scrofa
CGTTTTCTTTGGCCATGTCCAGGCCACATGGAATTTCCCATGCCAACGATCAAACCCACACCACAGCTGTCAACAAAGCCATAGCAATGATAACACCAGATCCTTAACCCACTGAGCCATGAGGGAAATCCTGGAACATTATAGTTTTCTTTTTAAGGCCACACCTGTAAGGCATATCGACATTCCCAGGCTAGGGGTCAAGTCAGAGCAGCAACCACTAGACTATGCCACAGCCATATGGGATGGGAGCGGCATCGACAACCTACACCACAGCTTGCAGCAACACTGGATCCCTAATCCACTGAGCGAGGCCAGGGATTGAACCCACATCTTCATGGATGCTTGTCAGGTTCCTGACTTGCTAAGCCACAATGGGAAGTCCCTCAGTTTTGTTGTTGTTGCTTTGGTTTGGGTGTTTCGGCTGCATCTGCAGCATGGAGAAGTTCCCAGGGCAAGGATCAAACCCATGCCACAGCAGCAGCCCAAGCCGCTAGTTACAACGGTGGATCCTTAACCCAATGAACTTCAGCAGACCTCCTATTATAGTTTTAATTCATGAAAATGTCAAAGGTTATGTTGGGAGGCCTCTATGGCTAGGAGTCAAGGGTGGCCTCTGGATACTGGCCAGCAGAAAGCCAGGCCTTTAGTCCTATTGCTCCTAGGAAATGAATCCTCTCAGCAACCTAAGTGAGAGTGGAAGTGGATTCTTCCCAAATCAAACCTCTAGATGAGAACAGAGCGCTAGCCAATACCTTGACGACAGCCCTGCAGAGCACCCACCAAGCTGCACCCAGACTCCTGACCCACAGACACTGTGACATCATAAACATGTGTTGGTTAAGTTACACAGTGTGTGGTGATTGCTATAAAGAGATAGAAAATAAATACAGGATTGTATTCGTTTGCTAAGGCTGCCATAACAAATACCACAGACTGAGTGGCTTAAGCAACATACATGTATTGCCTTATGGTTCCAACACTGGACGTCCAAGATCAAGGTGGTAGCAAGGTGGTTCACCTCAGGCTTCTCTCCTTGGCTCAAAGATGGCCACCTTCTCACCATGTCTTCACATGGTCTCCCAGCTGTGCCTGTCTGTGTCCTAATCTCTTTTTTAATGACACCAATCACATTGGATTAGAGTGCTCCAAATGACCTCATTTTACCTTATTTATGCCTTTAAAAGCACTATCTCCAAAGAGTCACATTCTAACCTACTGGGGGTTAGGGCTGCAATACATGAATTCAGGAAGGACACAACTCAGCCCATAACAAGGGCCACGAAAAGGGAGACGTTTTTTGTTCTTCTGAGAGGTTAGCAAAGTGTTGAGATTCCAAGCACAGGCTCAGAATCAGATTGGTAGCTCTGAACCTTGCCTCTGTGGCTGTTTACCTGTGTCACTCCAGATCTGCCACTTTACTTTCTCGCAACACTTCTTTCTCTGCAATAAAGAATAATGAGATTACCGACAGTCAAAGTAGGTAGCTTTGCTAATCAAATAAAAGAATTCCTTTAAAGGGCTTGATCTAGTGCCCAGATAAACCCGTGCTTGTGAAACGGTTATCATTCACATGATAACCGTTAACGTGAACTGGTGAGGTGGCAGAAGCTTAGACTGTCATTGTCAGAGCTGGTGGAACAGACTCACTATAGGCTCATCACATTTAAGACTGGGAGACACACCATGAAGCCTGGTTTCCTGGAAGCAGCGTCTTAGAAAGGGAGTTGGCTGCCTGAGACTTATCTAGGGAAGGCTCTGGGAGGAGGATGTGAGGAAAGCGGGAGAAGGCAGCGGGGCTGTGGGCTTAGCAGCTGAACATGTGCTTCCCTCTCATGACAGAGGAGCTCGGAACACCAACGGCACGAGCGAACCCTCTCTGAGGCACATGAGTGGGCCTATGACACAGCAAGCCCAGGGATTCCTGAGCTCCAATTATTCAAAAAAAAAAAGGGTGGCTGTGAGCTGTTGGGCCCCCAGCACACCCGGAAGCTGGGGATAGAGGCACCAGACAGCAAAGGGGTCTGGATGCGGCCCCAGCAATGTCCCGGAGTCCAATCCCACACATACCCTGGAAGTCAACTTGCCTTCTGGAGGCCACTTAGCCAGGTAGCGGCAGCCTAACTTGTAGCCCAGGTCAGAGAGGGTGTTTCTGCACAGACTGTCCGCGGCTCTGAGGGCGATGGCGGCGATGGCGCCTTAGCGAACGGATGAGGAACAGACGAGCAGAATGCGTGACAGCTCCTAGCAGGAGACGTTCCACACGGCAGCCTATCCGCACCCCTGAGAAACACGGAGCAACACACGGGCAGCTGCGGCCTCCAGGACGGCGCCCCGGAAGTACACGCGGGGTCCGGGAGCTCCGGAAGCGACCTTCCAGAAGTGCCCGCCCCTTTGCGTATTTCCGGCGCGCCGCAGACGCGACGACTCTGGGAACCTGTCAAGCCCTCCTGCTCGTACTTGCTCAGAGGCGGCTCCCTGGAGGCGGAAGCTGAACTTTCTGAGAGAGGCTTATCCCGGGGGGGTCGGAAGCCTGGATCCCCGCCCAGCGGGTGGGCACAATGCGGCTGGGCTCCGGGACCTTCGCCGCCTGCTGCGTAAGGATCGAGGTGCTCGGGCTCGCGCTCTTCCTTCGGGGATTCTTCCCGGCTCCTGTTTCTTCGTCTTCTGGCACGGAGCGACAAGTAGAGCACCCAGCGCCCGAACCCTCGACTGGTACGGATCACTCCCCGGGCGTCTCTGCTCCCCAGGCCCCACTTTCCCCGGAGAAGCGTCCTGATGAGCCTTGCCTCTAGGACGTCTTCTCGGGGCTCTGGGCTGGTCTCTTCCATTCTGGTTCCCACCCCCCTATTTTCCCTTCTTACTGCTCCAGCTTCCTTTTCTGTGTCTTAGAACTTTGTGGCAAACACCAGTACCGGCCCTACTGAGATCCTCCTCCCCGGTCACCACCAAGTAAGCTGTCCACACTCGTAAAAAGGAAGCCTCTCCCCACTTCTACTCATACAGGGACACCCCAACCCCATTCCCTGAGCATATGTTTCAGTCACTCCCTGTTTCCCGGCTCCCTTTTTGCTCAGTAAGACACAGCAGATAAAATTCCTGCCGACCTCTCGTGTTTTCTCCTGCAACATTCCTGTGACACCCCGTTTTTCCCAGCAGGTAAGACCTTCCTGTATAGACCCCTTCCTAGCCCTCACCTACCCAGCCCTATCTACCCAGCAGTATATACCAGGTAAAGGAACTTGCATTTTGGACCAGATCCACACAGTACCAGCTACTAACCATGGCAAGACAGTTTGTAAATGCTTGCCCCTCCCCTATCAGCTGCACTGTGTTTTAGGTCAAGCTCCTTAACCCATTCCAAGATGCTCTAGAAGGGACTCCCCTGTCCCAATACTCCTCACCATGCTAATGGAATGCACTACTTAATACCAGGGCTGCCTGAGCTTAACGGTTACCCACCCCCACCCACACCACAGCATTGTCTCCCAAGAAAAGGCCTTTTTTCTTTGGATCAGGATATGTAGGTGTGACAGAGAATGTGCTGGAGAAGCAAGCAGAAACTACATTATAGTGTTTGAATACTACATAAAAGTTAAAATTCAATTGCCTTTTTCTTTTTTAAACACTTTTAGGAGCCAGTGCCAACTGGACCAAGCTCCCACTGCCTCTCTTCAGGAAAGTTGTTATTATGCTGATAGACGCCTTGACAGATGATTTTGTGTTTGGGTCAAAGGGTATGAGATTCAACCCCTGAGCTGGGAACTTCCATATGCCATGGATGCAGCCCTAAAAAGACAAAAAAGAAAAAAAAGAAAGAAAGAAAGAATAGTTACATTCTGGAGTTCCTCTGTGGCTCGGTGCATTAGGAAACCACCCAGCATTGTCACTGCAGCGGCTTGGGTTGCTGCTGTGGCACAGGTTTGATCCCTGGCCTGGGAGTGTCCTCGTGTCGCTGCGTGGCCCAAAGAGGCGTTGGATTCGGTCTTAGCCGCCTCATGTTTTCAGCCAGGACTCCACACCTTTTAGTTCATTCAATAGTGGTCAGCCACGGTCACTATCAATTGTGGGACATATTACCTTTTTAGCAGTCATTCCCACTTCCCCCAACCCAGTAACAGCCCCACCCCCAACCACTGGCATCCATTAATCTTTCTATCTTTACAGAGTTGCCTCTTCTGGACATTCCCTACAAATAGAGCCCTATAATAAATGGTCTTGTGTAACCATCTTCTTTCACTTGGATAATGTTTTCAAGGTTTATTCCCATTATAGCAAGAGTCCATTCATTCCTTTCTGTTGCTAAATAATAGTCCACTGTACAGCTGTATCACATTTGTTTATCCATCTGTCAATGGATGGATATTTGGATGGTTTCCACTTTTTGACTATTATGATTGATGCTGTTGATTTAGGAACAAGTGTTCTGTGTGGACCTATGTTTTCTTATGGTGTCCTTTTCTTTCTCCAGTACAGTCTCTGCTCACCTGTGGTGTTATTTTCAGATACATTCCATTTCTATACGATGACAGACAATATAACATATACATATGTTAGTTTTATATGATTGTTTTGAGTATGCCTCTGCTTTTATAATTACATAATTGCCTTTGCTGATACTCTTAGATTTTTTTTTTTTGGTAACAAATCCAGATTGCCAACTGAAGTCACTTGCTTTCAGCCTGAAGAACTTCCTTTAGTATTTCTTGTAAGGCAGGTTTGCTAGCAATGGATGATCTTTTTTACTTTTTTAATCTGGGAATGTCTTCATTTTACCTTGATTTTTTTGAAAGATAGTTTTTCCAGATATAGGATTCTTGGTTGACTGGTCTTTTTCTTTCAGCACTTTGTATGTATGCCACTGCTTTCTGGCCTCCACAGTTTCCGTAGAGAAGTCAGCCATTAATCTAATTAGATTTCCTTCTCTCTGTCTTTGTCTTTCAACATCATTATTGCAATATGTCTGTGAGGTTTATACACACTTAATTTGTGTATAATTAAGCTTCTTCAGATGACCTCCTGAGCCCTTCTGACCTTCAGATCCCAGAGGCCTTTGTATATGAGACCTCTGTTGCTGTCTGGCCTGGAGTGTGTTCCAGCCTCTCATGCATAGTCCCTTGCCTGGACCTGGAGTCAGCTGCTTCTCCAAGATGCTCTGGTTCCTTCCAGGGCAAAGGGGTCTTTGAGGACCACCATCTTAGAGCTAGCAGTACTCATGGAAACTGGCTTGGTCATCATTTATGGAAATGTGAGGAAATCTTTTTAAAACACAGTTGATTTGGGGTTTGCATTGAGACTTGCAGTTCATATTCACTACTGTAAGATTAACTTCTTAGATCTTTGACCTGTACCGTCTTTCTCTGAACATAAAATCCTGCGTGTCACTACACTAGGGTGTGACAGAGTATCATGTAAGACTATCATGAGGTAGTCTCAGCATAACCAGACCAGCATTGCCACTCATGTCAGAGCCAAAAGCATTTTGAGGTGGGGTTTTTGTTTGTTTGTTTTAGTCTTTTTTTTTTTTTTTTTTAGGGCCGCCCCTGCGGCATATGGAGGTTCCCAGGCTAGAGGTCCAATTGGAGCTGCAGCTGCTGGCATACACCACAGATGAGCCACACCTGCACCCACACCACAGCTCACAACAATGCCAGATCCTTAACCCACTGTTCAGGGGGGTGACTGTTGACTTCACCAATGTGAAAATCCCTTGGCGTCCACTCCACACACCAAAACCCATGCAGTGTTGAGTTTCTTGCATGTGTTGGGTGCTGTTTTAGGGAATGCACCATGCTCCATGTAGATGAGTGTTCAATAAATTTATTGATGTAAAAGCCAATGAAGTGATTTCTGCCGGCATTTACTTGAAACGATTGAAGAGATGGGTGATTAGAATTACATTACTTGTAGAAGGTCAAGTTCAAGAGTGATCACCAACAGACATGTCCCAGAGCCTGTCACCTAAACTATCTTCTTTTTTCTAGGTGACATCATATCTCCAAAGCACCTTCAACAGACGGATTTGGCTGCAGCAATATCAATTGGGCTTGGTCTGCCAATTCCAAAGAGCAGCATAGGCAGTCTTTTATTCCCAGTTGTAGAAGGGAACAACTGAGATGTTTACATGTGGTTCCTTCCCCGAGGAGAATTTCCCTTTCTGGAAGGCAGCTCCCAAAACCACGTTTTGGGCCATTTCAGAGGTGGGCCCTAGGTGCTGAGGTCCCTAGCTGGCTGAGGGTGGATTGCTGCGGGGAGGGAGCACAAGCCTTTTTCATGCCTAATCAGACATGGTCCCTAAGGAGAACACGTTGGGAGTGGGTTTCCAGCCAAGGAGACCAGCAGGAACCCACCAGGGCCCAGGGAGCACGAGGCTGCCCAGCCCCTCCTTTGCCCTATGGAGAGAAGAGGGCTATGTGAGAAACACACAAGTGTTGCTGGCCTGAGCAAACACGCCTTGGGGCTGTGGTTCCTTCCCCGAGGAGAGTTTCCCTTTCTGGAAGGCAGCTCCCAGAACCTCGTTTGGGGACGTTTCAGAGTTGGGCCCTAGGTACTGAGGTCCCTAGCTGGCCGAGGGTGGATTGCTGGGGCGAGAGCACAAGCCTTTTTCCTGCCTAATCAGACTTGGTCCCTAAGAAGAACAGGTCGGGAATGGGTTTCCCACAAAAGAGAACAGCAGCAACCCACCAGGGCTCAGGGAGCACGAGGCCCCCCAGCTCCTCCTTTGACCGATGCAGAGAAGAGGGCTAGGGAGAAAGAGGTAAGCGTTACTTTCATGAACAAACACGCAATGGGGCTAAGGTTGGTTCCCCCAGGAGAGTATAAATACCCAGAATGAAGCTCCCGGAAGCTAGTTTTCTGCCCTTTCTGAGATGGGCCCTAGGTGGGTCCCTCCCTAGCTGCCCAAGGGTTGGGTTCTGGGGCCAATGCACACAAGGCCTTTTCATTCACAATCCGCCATCTCCCCGAAGGAGAGCACGTTTGGAGTTGATTTCAAGCTCCAGCAACCACCAGGAAAGCACCAGTGCACAGGAAGCGGGAGGCAGCCCAGACCCTCCTTGGCCCAAAGGGGAGCTCACGGCTAGGTGAGAAAATGGCAAGCGCTGTGTTCATGAACAAACACACTTTGGGGCTGAGCTTGGTTCCCAAGGAGAGTATACCTATACAGAATGCAGCTCCCAGAAGCTAGTTTTGTGCCCTTTCTGAGATGGGCCCTAGGTGGGTCCCTCCATAGCTGACAAATATTGGGTGCTGGGGCCAGTGCACACAAGGACTTTTGAGGCCCAATCTGCTTTCTACCAGAAGAAGCACACGTTTGGAGTTGGTTTCCAGCTCCAGCGACCGCCAGCAAAGCACCAGTGCACGTGGAGCATGAGGCAGGACAGACCCTCCTCGACCCTAGGGCAAGCACAGACATAGGGGAGAAACCAACAAGCGCTACTTTCCTGAGCAAACACGCACTGGAGCTGAGCTTGCTTTCCCGAGGAGAGTTTCCCTTTCAAGAAGGCAGCTCCCAGAAGCTAGTTTTGTGCCCTTTCTGAGATGGGCCCTAGGTGGGTCCCTCCCTAGCAGGGGAAGGGTGGGGTGCTGGGGCCAGTGCACACAAGGCCTTTTCAGACCCCATCCGCCTTCTCCCTGAAGGAGAGCACGTTTGCAGTTGCTTTCCAGCTCCGGTGACCCTCGGCCAAGCACCGGTGCACAGGGAGCGGGAGGCAGCCCAAACCCTCCTCGGCCGAAGGGCGAGCACAGGCCTAGGGGGGAAACCGGCAAGCGCTGCTTTGCTGAGCAAACACGCACTGGGGCTGAGCTTGCTCTCCCGAGGAGAGTTTCCCTTTCGAGAAGGCAGCTCCCAGAAGCTCGTTTTGTGCCCTTTCTGAGATGGGCCCTAGGTGGGTCCCTCCCTAGCAGGCGAAGGGTGGGGTGTTGGGGCCAGTGCACACAAGGCCTTTTCAGACCACATCCGCCTTCTCCCTGAAGGAGAGCACGTTTGGAGGTGGTTTCCAGCTCTGGTTACCCTCGGCCAAGCACCGGTGCACAGGGAGCATGATGCAGCCCAGATCCTCCTTGGCCGAAGGGCGAGCACAGGCCTAGGGGCAAAACCGGCAAACGCTGCTTTGCTGAGCAAACACGCACTGGGGCTGAGCTTGCTTTCCCGAGGAGAGTTTCCCTTTCAAGAAGGCAGCTCCCAGAAGCTCGTTTTGTGCCCTTTCTGAGATGGGCCCTAGGTGGGTCCCTCCCTAACAGGCGAAGGGTCGGGAGCTGGGGCCAGTGCACACAAGGCCTTTTCAGACCCCATCTGCCTTCTCCCTGAAGGAGAGCACGTTTGGAGGTGGTTTCCAGCTCCGGTGACCCTCGGCCAAGCACCGTTGCCCAGGGAGCGGGAGGCAGCCCAGACCCTCCTCGGCCAAAGGGCGACCACAGGCCTAGGGGCAAAACCGGCAAGCGCTGCTTTGCTGAGCAAACACGCACTGGGGCTGAGCTTGCTTTCCCGAGGAGAGTTTCCCTTTCGAGAAGGCAGCTCCCAGAAGCTCGTTTTGTGCCCTTTCTGAGATGGGCCCTAGGTGGGTCCCTCCCTAGCAGGCGAAGGGTGGGGTGCTGGGGACAGTGCACACAAGGCCTTTTCAGACCCCATCCGCCTTCTTCCTGAAGGAGAGCACGTTTGGAGGTGGTTTCCAGTTCCAGTGACCCTCGGCCAAGCACCGGTGCACAGGGAGCTGGAGGCAGCCCAGACCCTCCTCGGCCGAAGGGCGAGCACAGGCCTAGGGGCGAAATCGGCAAGCACTACTTTGCTGAGCACACACGCACTGGGGCTGAGCTTGCTTTCCCGAGGAGAGTTTCCCTCTCGAGAAGGCAGCTCCCAGAAGCTCGTTTTGTGCCCTTTCTGAGATGGGCCCTAGGTGGGTCCCTCCCTAGCAGGCGAAGTGTGGGGTGCTGGGGCCAGTGCACACAAGGCCTTTTCAGACCCCATCCGCCTTCTCCCTGACGGAGAGCACGTTTGGAGGTGGTTTCCAGCTCCGGTGACCCTCGGCCAAGCACCGGTGCACAGGGAGCATGGTGTAGCCCAGACCCTCCTTGGCCGAAGGGCGAGCACAGGCCTAGGGGCGAAACCGGCAAACGCTGCTTTGCTGAGCACACACGCACTGGGGCTGAGCTTGCTTTCCCGAGGAGAGTTTCCCTTTCGAGAAGGCAGCTCCCAGAAGCTCGTTTTGTGCCCTTTCTGAGGTGGGCCCTATCTGGGTCCCTCCCTAGCAGGCGAAGGGTGGGGTGCTGGGGCCAGTGCACACAAGGCCTTTTCAGACCCCATCCGCCTTCTCCCTGAAGGAGAGCACGTTTGGAGGTGGTTTCCAGCTCCGGTGACCCTCGGCCAAACACCGTTGCCCAGGGAGCGGGAGGCAGCCCAGACCCTCCTCGGCTGAAGGGCGACCACAGGCCTAGGGGCAAAACCGGCAAGCGCTGCTTTGCTGAGCAAACACGCACTGGGGCTGAGCTTGCTTTCCCGAGGAGAGTTTCCCTTTCGAGAAGGCAGCTCCCAGAAGCTCGTTTTGTGCCCTTTCTGAGATGGGCCCTAGGTGGGTCCCTCACTAGCAGGCGAAGGGTGGGGTGCTGGGGCCAGTGCACACAAGGCCTTTTCAGACCCCATCCGCCTTCTCTCTGAAGGAGAGCACGTTTGGAGGTGGTTTCCAGTTCCAGTGACCCTCGGCCAAGCACCGGTGCACAGGGAGCTGGAGGCAGCCCAGACCCTCCTCGGCCGAAGGGCGAGCACAGGCCTAGGGGCGAAATCGGCAAGCACTGCTTTGCTGAGCACACACGCACTGGGGCTGAGCTTGCTTTCCCGAGGAGAGTTTCCCTTTCAAGAAGGCAGCTCCCAGAAGCTCGTTTTGTGCCCTTTCTGAGATGGGCCCTAGGTGGGTCCCTCCCTAGCAGGCGAAAGGTGGGGTGCTGGGGCCAGTGCACACAAGGCCTTTTCAGACCCCATCCGCCTTCTCCCTGAAGGAGAGCACGTTTGGAGGTGGTTTCCAGCTCCGGTGACCCTCGGCCAAGCACCGCTCACAGGGAGCATGGTGTAGCCCAGACCCTCCTTGGCCGAAGGGCGACCACAGGCCTAGGGGCGAAACCGGCAAACACTGCTTTGCTGAGCAAACACGCACTGGGGCTGAGCTTGCTTTCCCGAGGAGAGTTTCCCTCTCGAGAAGGCAGCTCCCAGAAGCTAGTTTTGTGCCCTATCTGAGATGGGCCCTAGGTGGGTCCCTCCCTAGCAGGCGGAGGGTGGGGTGCTGGGGCCAGTGCACACAAGGCCTTTTCAGACCCCATCCGCCTTCTCCCTGAAGGAGAGCACGTTTGGAGGTGGTTTCCAGCTCCGGTGACCCTCGGCCAAGCACCGGTGCCCAGGGAGCTGGAGGCAGCCCAGATCTTCCTCGGCCAAAGGCGAGCACAGGCCTAGGGGCGAAACCGGCAAGCGCTGCTTTGCTGAGCAAACACGCACTGGGGCTGAGCTTGCTTTCCCGAGGAGAGTTCCCTCTCGAGAAGGCAGCTCCCAGAAGCTAGTTTTGTGCCCTTTCTGAGATGGGCCCTAGGTGGGTCCCTCCCTTGCAGGCGGAGGGTGGGGTGCTGGGGCCAGTGCACACAAGGCCTTTTCAGACCCCATCCGCCTTCTCCCTGAAGGAGAGCACGTTTGGAGGTGGTTTCCAGCTCCGGTGGCCCTCGGCCAAGCACCTGCGCACAGGGAGCGGGAGGCAGCCCAAACCCTCCTTGGCCGAAGGGCGAGCACAGGCCTAGGGGTGAAACTGGCAAGCGCTGCTTTGCTGAGCACACACGCACTGGGGCTGAGCTTGCTTTCCCGAGGAGAGTTTCCCTTTCGAGAAGGCAGCTCCCAGAAGCTCGTTTTGTGCCCTTTCTGAGGTGGGCCCTATCTGGGTCCCTCCCTAGCAGGCGAAGGGTGGGGTGCTGGGGCCAGTGCACACAAGGCCTTTTCAGACCCCATCCGCCTTCTCCCTGAAGGAGAGCACGTTTGGAGGTGGTTTCCAGCTCCTGTGGCCCTCGGCCAAGCACCGGTGCCCAGGGAGCATGATGCAGCCCAGACCCTCCTTGGCCGAAGGGCGAGCACAGGCCTAGGGGCGAAAGCAGCAAGCGCTGCTTTGCTGAGCACACACGCACTGGGGCTGAGCTTGCTTTCCGGAGGAGAGTTTCCCTTTCGAGAAGGCAGCTCCCAGAAGCTCGTTTTGTGCCCTTTCTGAGATGGACCCTAGGTGGGTCCCTCACTAGCATGCGGAGGGTGGGGTGCTGGGGCCAGTGCACACAAGGCCTTTGCAGACCCCATCCGCCTTCTCCCTGAAGGAGAGCACGTTTGGAGTTGCTTTCCAGCTCCGGTGACCCTCGGCCAAGCACCGGTGCACAGGGAGCTGGAGGCAGCCCAGACCCTCCTCGGCCGAAGGGCGAGCACAGGCCTAGGGGCGAAAGCGGCAAACGCTGCTTTGATGAGTAAACACGCACTGGGGCTGAGTTTGCTTTCCCGAGGAGAGTTTCCCTCTCAAGAAGCCAGCTCCCAGAAGCTAGTTTTGTGCCCTATCTGAGATGGGCCCTAGGTGGGTCCCTCCCTAGAAGGCGAAGGGTGGGGTGCTTGGGACAGTGCACACAAGGCCTTTTCAGACCCCATCCGCCTTCTTCCTGAAGGAGAGCACGTTTGGAGATGCTTTCCAGCTCCGGTGACCCTTGGCCAAGCACCTGCGCAAAGGGAGCGGGAGGACGCCCAGACCCTCCTTGGCAAAAGGGGAGCACAGGCCTAGGGGCGAAACCAGCAAGCGCTGCTTTGCTGAGCACACACGCACTGGGGCTGAGCTTGCTTTCCCGAGGAGAGTTTCCCTTTCGAGAAGGCAGCTCCCAGAAGCTCGTTTTGTGCCCTTTCTGAGATGGGCCCTAGGTAGGTTCCTACCTAGATGGCGGAGGGTGGGGTGCTGGGGCCAGTGCACACAATGCCTTTGCAGACCCCATCCGCCTTCTCCCTGAAGGAGAGCACGTTTGGAGGTGGTTTCCAGCTCCGGTGACCCTCGGCCAAGCACCGGTGCACAGGGAGCTGGAGCCAGCCCAGACCCTCCTCGGCCGAAGGGCGAGCACAGGCCTAGGGGTGAAACCGGCAAGCGCTGCTTTGCTGAGCAAACACGCACTGGGGCTGAGCTTGCTTTCCCGAGGAGAGTTTCCCTTTCGAGAAGGCAGCTCCCAGAAGCTCGTTTTATGCCCTTTCTGAGATGGGCCCTAGGTAGGTTCCTACCTAGAAGGCGGAGGGTGGGGTGCTGGGGCCAGTGCACACAAGGCCTTTTCAGACCCCATCCGCCTTCTCCCTGAAGGAGAGCACGTTTGGAGGTGGTTTCCAGCTCCGGTGGCCCTCGGCCAAGCACCGGTGCACAGGGAGCGGGAGGCAGCCCAGTACCTCCTTGGCCGAAGGGCGAGCCGAGGCCTAGGGGCAAAACCGGCAAGCGCTGCTTTGCTGAGCAAACACGCTCTGGGGCTGTGCTTGCTATCCCGAGGAGAGTTTCCCTTTCGAGAAGGCAGCTCCCAGAAGCTCGTTTTGTGCCCTTTCTGAGATGGACCCTAGGTGGGTCCCTCACTAGCATGCGGAGGGTGGGGTGCTGGGGCCAGTGCACACAAGGCCTTTTCAGACCCCATCCGCCTTCTCCCTGAAGGAGAGCACGTTTGCAGTTGCTTTCCAGCTCCGGTGACCCTCGGCCAAGCACCGGTGCACAGGGAGCTGGAGGCAGCCCAGACCCTCCTCGGCCCTAGAGCGAGCCAAGGCCTAGGGGCGAAACCGGCAAACGCTGCTTTGCTGAGCAAACACGCACTGGGGCTGAGCTTGCTTTCCCGAGGAGAGTTTCCCTTTCGAGCAGGCAGCTCCCAGAAGCTAGTTTTGTGCCCTATCTGAGATGGGCCCTAGGTGAGTCCCTCCCGAGCAGGCGAAGGGTGGGGTGCTGGGGCCAGTGCTCACAAGGCCTTTTCAGGCCCCATCCGCCTTCTCCCTGAAGGAGAGCACGTTTGGAGGTGGTTTCCAGCTCCAGTGACCCTCGGCCAAGCACCGGTGCACAGGGAGCGGGAGGCAGCCTAGACCCTCCTCGGACGAAGGGCGAGCACAGGCCTAGGGGTGAAACCGGCAAGCGCTGCTTTGCTGAGCAAACACGCTCTGGGGCTGAGCTTGCTTTCCCGAGGAGAGTTTCCCTTTGGAGAAGGCAGCTCCCAGAAGCTCGTTTTGTGCCCTTTCTGAGATGGGCCCTAGGTGGGTCCCTCCCGAGCAGGCGAAGGGAGGGGTGATGGGGCCAGTGCACACAAGGCCTTTTCAGAAACCATCCGCCTTCTCCCTGAAGGAGAGCACGTTTGGAGGTGGTTTCCAGCTCTGGTGACCCTCGGCCAAGCACCGGCGCACAGGGAGCGGGAGGCAGCCCAGACCCTCCTCGGCCGAAGGGGAACACAGGCCTAGGGGCGAAACGGAAAAGCGCTGCTTTGCTGAGCACACACGCACTGGGGCTGAGCTTGCTTTCCCGAGGAGAGTTTCCCTTTCGAGAAGGCAGCTCCCAGAAGCTAGTTTTGTGCCCTTTCTGAGATGGGACCTAGGTGGGTCCCTCCCTAGCAGGCGGAGGGTGGGGTGCTGGGGCCAGTGCACACAAGGCCTTTTCAGACCCCATCCGCCTTCTCCCTGAAGGAGAGAACGTTTGGAGTTGGTTTCCAGCTCCAGTGACCCTCGGCCAAGCACCGGCGCACAGGGAGCGGGAGGCAGCCCAGACCCTCCTTGGCCGAAGGGCGAGCACAGGCCTAGGGGCGAAACCGGCAAGCGCTGCTTTGCTGAGCACACACGCACTGGGGCTGAGCTTGCTTTCCCGAGGAGAGTTTCCCTTTCGAGACGGCAGCTCCCAGAAGCTCGTTTTGTGCCCTTTCTGAGATGGACCCTAGGTGGGTCCCTCACTAGCATGCGGAGGGTGGGGTGCTGGGGCCAGTGCACACAAGGCCTTTTCAGACCCCATCCGCCTTCTCCCTGAAGGAGAGCACGTTTGCAGTTGCTTTCCAGCTCCGGTGACCCTCGGCCAAGCACCGGTGCACAGGGAGCTGGAGGCAGCCCAGACCCTCCTCGGCCCTAGAGAGAGCCAAGGCCTAGGGGCGAAACCGGCAAACGCTGCTTTGCTGAGCAAACACGCACTGGGGCTGAGCTTGCTTTCCCGAGGAGAGTTTCCCTTTCGAGCAGGCAGCTCCCAGAAGCTAGTTTTGTGCCCTATCTGAGATGGGCCCTAGGTGAGTCCCTCCCGAGCAGGCGAAGGGTGGGGTGCTGGGGCCAGTGCTCACAAGGCCTTTTCAGGCCCCATCCGCCTTCTCCCTGAAGGAGAGCACGTTTGGAGGTGGTTTCCAGCTCCAGTGACCCTCGGCCAAGCACCGGTGCACAGGGAGCGGGAGGCAGCCTAGACCCTCCTCGGACGAAGGGCGAGCACAGGCCTAGGGGTGAAACCGGCAAGCGCTGCTTTGCTGAGCAAACACGCTCTGGGGCTGAGCTTGCTTTCCCGAGGAGAGTTTCCCTTTGGAGAAGGCAGCTCCCAGAAGCTCGTTTTGTGCCCTTTCTGAGATGGGCCCTAGGTGGGTCCCTCCCGAGCAGGCGAAGGGAGGGGTGATGGGGCCAGTGCACACAAGGCCTTTTCAGAAACCATCCGCCTTCTCCCTGAAGGAGAGCACGTTTGGAGGTGGTTTCCAGCTCTGGTGACCCTCGGCCAAGCACCGGCGCACAGGGAGCGGGAGGCAGCCCAGACCCTCCTCGGCCGAAGGGGAACACAGGCCTAGGGGCGAAACGGAAAAGCGCTGCTTTGCTGAGCACACACGCACTGGGGCTGAGCTTGCTTTCCCGAGGAGAGTTTCCCTTTCGAGAAGGCAGCTCCCAGAAGCTAGTTTTGTGCCCTTTCTGAGATGGGACCTAGGTGGGTCCCTCCCTAGCAGGCGGAGGGTGGGGTGCTGGGGCCAGTGCACACAAGGCCTTTTCAGACCCCATCCGCCTTCTCCCTGAAGGAGAGCACGTTTGGAGTTGGTTTCCAGCTCCGGTGACCCTCGGCCAAGCACCGGTGCACAGGGAGCGGGAGGCAGCCCAGACCCTCCTTGGCCGAAGGGCGAGCACAGGCCTAGGGGCGAAACCGGCAAGCGCTGCTTTGCTGAGCACACACGCACTGGGGCTGAGCTTGCTTTCCCGAGGAGAGTTTCCCTTTCGAGAAGGCAGCTCCCAGAAGCTCGTTTGGTGCCCTTTCTGAGATGGGCCCTAGGTGGGTCCCTCCGTAGCAGGCGAAGGGTGGGGTGCTGGGGCCAGTGCACACAAGGCCTTTTCAGACCCCATCCGCCCTCTCCCTGAAGGAGAGCACGTTTGGAGGTGGTTTCAAGGTCCAGTGACCCTCGGCCAAACACCGGCGCACAGGGAGCGGGAGGCAGCCCAGACCCTCCTCGGCCGAAGGGCGAGCACAGGCCTAGGGGCGAAACCGGCAAGCGCTGCTTTGCTGAGCACACACGCACTGGGGCTGAGCTTGCTTTCCCGAGGAGAGTTTCCCTTTCGAGAAGGCAGCTCCCAGAAGCTCGTTTTGTGCCCTTTCTGAGATGGGCCCTAGGTGGGTCCCTCCCTAGCAGGCGAAGTGTGGTGTGCTGGGGCCAGTGCACACAAGGCCTTTTCAGACCCCATCCACCTTCTCCCTGAAGGAGAGCACGTTTGGAGGTGGTTTCCTGCTCCGGTGACCCTCGGCCAAGCACCGGCGCCCAGGGAGCGGGAGGCAGCCCAGACCCTCCTCGGCCGAAGGGGAGCACAGGCCTAGGGGCGAAACCGGCAAGCGCTGCTTTGCTGAGCAAACACGCACTGGGGCTGAGCTTGCTTTCCCGAGGAGAGTTTCCCTTTCGAGAAGGCAGCTCCCAGAAGCTCGTTTTGTGCCCTTTCTGAGATGGGCCCTAGGTGGGTCCCTCCCTAGCAGGCGGAGGGTGGGGTGCAGGGGCCAGTGCACACAAGGCCTTTTCAGGCCCCATCTGCCTTCTCCCTGAAGGAGAGCACGTTTGGAGTTGCTTTCCAGCTCCGGTGACCCTCGGCCAAGCACCGGTGCACAGGGAGCTGGAGGCAGCCCAGACCCTCCTAGGCTGAAGGGCGAGAACAGGCCTAGGGGCGAAAGCGGCAAATGCTGCTTTGATGAGTAAACACGCACTGGGGCTGAGTTTGCTTTCCCGAGGAGAGTTTCCCTCTCGAGAAGGCAGCTCCCAGAAGCTAGTTTTGTGCCCTATCTGAGATGGGCCCTAGGTGGGTCCCTCCCTAGCAGGCGAAGGTTGGGGTGCTTGGGACAGTGCACACAAGGCCTTTTCAGACCCCATCTGCCTTCTCCCTGAAGGAGAGCACGTTTGGAGGTGGTTTCCAGCTCCGGTGACCCTTGGCCAAGCACCTGCGCAAAGGGAGCGGGAGGACGCCCAGACCCTCCTTCGCAAAAGGGCGAGCACAGGCCTAGGGGCGAAACCGGCAAGCGCTGCTTTGCTGAGCACACACGCACTGGGGCTGACCTTGCTTTCCCGAGGAGAGTTTCCCTTTCGAGAAGGCAGCTCCCAGAAGCTCGTTTTGTGCACTTTCTCAGATGGGCCCTATCTGGGTCCCACCCTAGCAGGCTTAGGGTTGGGAGTTGGGGCCAGTGCCCACAAGACCTTTTCAGGCCCCATCCGCCTTCTCCCTGAAGGACAGCACGTTTGGAGTTGCTTTCCAGCTCCGGTGACCCTTGGCCAAGCACCGGCGAACAAGGAGGGGGAGGCAGCCCAGACCCTCCTCGGCCTAAGGGCGAGCACAGGCCTAAGGGCAAAATCGGCAAGCGCTGCTTTGCTGAGCAAACACGCACTGGGGCTGAGCTTGCTTTCCCGAGGAGAGTTTCCCTTTCGAGAAGGCAGCTCCCAGAAGCTAGTTTTGTGCCCTTTCTGAGATGGGACCTAGGTGGGTCCCTCCCTAGCAGGCGGAGGGTGGGGTGCTGGGGCCAGTGCACACAAGGCCTTTTCAGACCCCATCCGCCTTCTCCCTGAAGGAGAGCACGTTTGGAGTTGGTTTCCAGCTCCGGTGACCCTCGGCCAAGCACCGGTGCACATGGAGCGGGAGGCAGCCCAGACCCTCCTTGGCCGAAGGGCAAGCACAGGCCTAGGGGCGAAACCGGCAAGCGCTGCTTTGCTGAGCACACACGCACTGGGGCTGAGCTTGCTTTCCCGAGGAGAGTTTCCCTTTCGAGAAGGCAGCTCCCAGAAGCTCGTTTTGTGCCCTTTCTGAGATGGGCCCTATCTGGGTCCCTCCTGAGCAGGCGAAGGGTGGGGTGCTGGGGCCAGTGCACACAAGGCCTTTTCAGACCCCATCCGCCTTCTCCCTGAAGGAGAGCACGTTTGGAGGTGGTTTCCAGCTCCGGTGGCCCTCGGCCAAGCACCGGTGCACAGGGAGCATGATGCAGCCCAGACCCTCCTCGGCCTAAGGGCGAGCACAGGCCTAGGGGCGAAAGCGGCAAACGCTGCTTTGTTGAGCACACACGCACTGGGGCTGAGCTTGCTTTCCCGAGGAGAGTTTCCCTTTCGAGCAGGCAGCTCCCAGAAGCTAGTTTTGTGCCCTATCTGAGATGGGCCCTAGGTGAGTCCCTCCCGAGCAGGCGAAGGGTGGGGTGCTGGGGCCAGTGCTCACAAGGCCATTTCAGGCCCCATCCGCCTTCTCCCTGAAGGAGAGCACGTTTGGAGGTGGTTTCCAGCTCCAGTGACCCTCGGCCAAGCACCGGTGCACAGGGAGCGGGAGGCAGCCTGGACCCTCCTCGGACGAAAGGCGAGCACAGGCCTAGGGGTGAAACCGGCAAAGCCTGCTTTGCTGAGCAAACACGCTCTGGGGCTGTGCTTGCTATCCCGAGGAGAGTTTCCCTTTGGAGAAGGCAGCTCCCAGAAGCTCGTTTTGTGCCCTTTCTGAGATGGGCCCTAGGTGGGTCCCTCCCGAGCAGGCGAAGGGTGGGGTGCTGGGGCCAGTGCACACAAGGCCTTTTCAGACCCCATCCGCCTTCTCCCTGAAGGAGAGCACGTTTGGAGGTGGTTTCCAGCTCCGGTGGCCCTCGGCCAAGCACCGGTGCCCAGGGAGCGGGATGCAGCCCAGACCCTCCTCGGCCGTAGGGCGAGCCCAGGCCTAGGGTCTAAACCGGCAAGCGCTGCTTTGCTGAGCAAACACGCACTGGGGCTGAGCTTGCTTTCCCGAGGAGAGTTTCCCTTTCGAGAAGGCAGCTCCCAGAAGCTCGTTTTGTGCCCTTTCTGAGATGGGCCCTAGGTGGGTCCCTCCCTAGCAGGCGAAGTGTGGGGTGCTGGGGCCAGTGCACACAAGGCCTTTTCAGACCCCATCCGCCTTCTCCCTGAAGGAGAGCACGTTTGGAGTTGCTTTCCAGCTCCGGTGACCCTTGGCCAAGCACCTGCGCACAGGGAGCGGGAGGCAGCCCAAACCCTCCTTGGCCGAAGGGCGAGCACAGGCCTAGGGGCGAAACTGGCAAGCGCTGCTTTGCTGAGCACACACGCACTGGGGCTGAGCTTGCTTTCCCGAGGAGAGTTTCCCTTTCGAGAAGGCAGCTCCCAGAAGCTCGTTTTGTGCCCTTTCTGAGATGGGCCCTAGGTGGGTCCCTCCCTAGCAGGCGAAGTGTGGGGTGCTGGGGCCAGTGCACACAAGGCCTTTTCAGACCCCATCCGCCTTCTCCCTGAAAGAGAGCACGTTTGGAGGTGGTTTCCAGCTCCGGTGGCCCTCGGCCAAGCACCGGTGCACAGGGAGCATGTTAGGCCAGACCCTCCTTGGCCGAAGGGCGAGCACAGGCCTAGGGGCGAAAGCGGCAAACGCTGCTTTGCTGAGCACACACGCACTGGGGCTGAGCTTGCTTTCCGGAGGAGAGTTTCCCTCTCGAGAAGGCAGCTCCCAGAAGCTCGTTTTGGGCCCTTTCTGAGATGGGCCCTAGGTGGGTCCCTCCCGAGCAGGCGAAGGGTGGGGTGCTGGGGCCAGTGCACACAAGGCCTTTTCAGACCCCATCCGCCTTCTCCCTGAAGGACAGCACGTTTGGAGGTGGTTTCCAGCTCCGGTGACCCTCGGCCAAGCACCGGCGCACAGGGAGCAGGAGGCAGCCCAGACCCTCCTCGGCCGAAAGGCGAGCACAGGCCTAGGGGCGAAACCGGCAAGCGCTGCTTTGCTGAGCACACACGCACTGGGGCTGAGCTTGCTTTCCCGAGGAGAGTTTCCCTCTCGAGAAGGCAGCTCCCAGAAGCTAGTTTTGTTCCCTTTCTGAGATGGGCCCTAGGTGGGTCCCTCCCTAGCAGGCGAAGGGTGGGGTGCTGGGGCCAGTGCACACAAGGCCTTTTCAGACCCCATCCGCCTTCTCCCTGAAGGAGAGCACGTTTGGAGGTGGTTTCCAGCTCCGGTGGCCCTCGGCCAAGCACCGGTGCCCAGGGAGCGGGATGCAGCCCAGACCCTCCTCGGCCGAAGGGCGAGCACAGGCCTAGGGTCTAAACCGGCAAGCGCTGCTTTGCTGAGCAAACACGCACTGGGGCTGAGCTTGCTTTCCCGAGGAGAGTTTCCCTTTCGAGAAGGCAGCTCCCAGAAGCTAGTTTTGTGCCCTTTCTGAGATGGGCCCTAGGTGGGTCCCTCCCTAGCAGGCGAAGGTTGGGGTGCTGGGGCCAGTGCACACAAGGCCTTTTCAGACCCCATCCGCCTTCTCCCTGAAGGAGAGCACGTTTGGAGGTGGTTTCCAGCTCCGGTGGCCCTCGGCCAAGCACCGTTGCCCAGGGAGCGGGAGGCAGCCCAAACCCTCCTTGGCCGAAGGGCGAGCACAGTCCTAGGGGCAAAACCGGCAAGCGCTGCTTTGCTGAGCACACACGCACTGGGGCTGAGCTTGCTTTCCCGAGGAGAGTTTCCCTTTCGAGAAGGCAGCTCCCAGAAGCTCGTTTTGGGCCCTTTCGGAGATGGGCCCTAGGTGGGTCCCTCCCTAGCATGCAGAGGTTGGGGTGCTCGGGCCAGTGCACACAAGGCCTTTTCAGACCCCATCCGCCTTCTACCTGAAGGAGAGCACGTTTGGAGTTGCTTTCCAGCTCCAGTGAACCTCGGCCAAGCACCGGTGCACAGGGAGCGGGAGGCAGCCTGGACCCTCCTCGGACGAAAGGCGAGCACAGGCCTAGGGGTGAAACCGGCAAAGCCTGCTTTGCTGAGCAAACACGCTCTGGGGCTGTGCTTGCTATCCCGAGGAGAGTTTCCCTTTGGAGAAGGCAGCTCCCAGAAGCTCGTTTTGTGCCCTTTCTGAGATGGGCCCTAGGTGGGTCCCTCCCGAGCAGGCGAAGGGTGGGGTGCTGGGGCCAGTGCACACAAGGCCTTTTCAGACCCCATCCGCCTTCTCCCTGAAGGAGAGCACGTTTGGAGGTGGTTTCCAGCTCTGGTGACCCTCGGCCAAACACCGGTGCACAGGGAGCGGGAGGCAGCCCAGACCCTCCTCGGCCGAAAGGCGAGCACAGGCCTAGGGGCGAAACCGGCAAGCGCTGCTTTGCTGAGCACACACGCACTGGGGCTGAGCTTGCTTTCCCGAGGAGAGTTTCCCTCTCGAGAAGGCAGCTCCCAGAAGCTAGTTTTGTGCCCTTTCTGAGATGGGCCCTAGGTGGGTCCCTCCCTAGCAGGCGAAGGGTGGGGTGCTGGGGCCAGTGCACACAAGGCCTTTTCAGACCCCATCCGCCTTCTCCCTGAAGGACAGCACGTTTGGAGGTGGTTTCCAGCTCCGGTGGCCCTCGGCCAAGCACCGGTGCCCAGGGAGCGGGAGGCAGCCCAGACCCTCCTCGGCCGTAGGGCGAGCCCAGGCCTAGGGTCTAAACCGGCAAGCGCTGCTTTGCTGAGCACACACGCACTGGGGCTGAGCTTGCTTTCCCGAGGAGAGTTTCCCTTTCGAGAAGGCAGCTCCCAGAAGCTCGTTTTGTGCCCTTTCTGAGATGGGCCCTAGGTGGGTCCCCCCCTAGCAGGCGAAGTGTGGGGTGCTGGGGCCAGTGCACACAAGGCCTTTTCAGACCCCATCCGCCTTCTCCCTGAAGGAGAGCACGTTTGGAGTTGCTTTCCAGCTCCGGTGACCCTTGGCCAAGCACCTGCGCACAGGGAGCGGGAGGCAGCCCAAACCCTCCTTGGCCGAAGGGCGAGCACAGGCCTAGGGGCGAAACTGGCAAGCGCTGCTTTGCTGAGCACACACGCACTGGGGCTGAGCTTCCTTTCCCGAGGAGAGTTTCCCTTTCGAGAAGGCAGCTCCCAGAAGCTCGTTTTGTGCCCTTTCTGAGATGGGCCCTAGGTGGGGCCCTCCCTAGCAGGCGAAGTGTGGGGTGCTGGGGCCAGTGCACACAAGGCCTTTTCAGACCCCATCCGCCTTCTCCCTGAAAGAGAGCACGTTTGGAGGTGGTTTCCAGCTCCGGTGGCCCTCGGCCAAGCACCGGTGCACAGGGAGCATGTTAGGCCAGACCCTCCTTGGCCGAAGGGCGAGCACAGGCCTAGGGGCGAAAGCGGCAAACGCTGCTTTGCTGAGCACACACGCACTGGGGCTGAGCTTGCTTTCCGGAGGAGAGTTTCCCTCTCGAGAAGGCAGCTCCCAGAAGCTCGTTTTGGGCCCTTTCTGAGATGGGCCCTAGGTGGGTCCCTCCCGAGCAGGCGAAGGGTGGGGTGCTGGGGCCAGTGCACACAAGGCCTTTTCAGACCCCATCCGCCTTCTCCCTGAAGGACAGCACGTTGGGAGGTGGTTTCCAGCTCCGGTGGCCCTCGGCCAAGCACCGGCGCACAGGGAGCAGGAGGCAGCCCAGACCCTCCTCGGCCGAAAGGCGAGCACAGGCCTAGGGGCGAAACCGGCAAGCGCTGCTTTGCTGAGCACACACGCACTGGGGCTGAGCTTGCTTTCCCGAGGAGAGTTTCCCTCTCGAGAAGGCAGCTCCCAGAAGCTAGTTTTGTTCCCTTTCTGAGATGGGCCCTAGGTGGGTCCCTCCCTAGCAGGCAAAGGGTGGGGTGCTGGGGCCAGTGCACACAAGGCCTTTTCAGACCCCATCCGCCTTCTCCCTGAAGGAGAGCACGTTTGGAGGTGGTTTCCAGCTCCGGTGGCCCTCGGCCAAGCACCGGTGCCCAGGGAGCGGAATGCAGCCCAGACCCTCCTCGGCCGAAGGGCGAGCACAGGCCTAGGGTCTAAACCGGCAAGCGCTGCTTTGCTGAGCAAACACGCACTGGGGCTGAGCTTGCTTTCCCGAGGAGAGTTTCCCTTTCGAGAAGGCAGCTCCCAGAAGCTAGTTTTGTGCCCTTTCGGAGATGGGCCCTAGGTGGGTCCCTCCCTAGCAGGCGAAGGTTGGGGTGCTGGGGCCAGTGCACACAAGGCCTTTTCAGACCCCATCCGCCTTCTCCCTGAAGGAGAGCACGTTTGGAGGTGGTTTCCAGCTCCGGTGGCCCTCGGCCAAGCACCGTTGCCCAGGGAGCGGGAGGCAGCCCAAACCCTCCTTGGCCGAAGGGCGAGCACAGTCCTAGGGGCAAAACCGGCAAGCGCTGCTTTGCTGAGCACACACGCACTGGGGCTGAGCTTGCTTTCCCGAGGAGAGTTTCCCTTTCGAGAAGGCAGCTCCCAGAAGCTCGTTTTGGGCCCTTTCTGAGATGGGACCTAGGTGGGTCCCTCCCTAGCAGGCGAAGGGTGGGGTGCTGGGACCAGTGCACACAAGGCCTTTTCAGACCCCATCCGCCTACTCCCTGAAGGAGAGCACGTTTGGAGGTGGTTTCCAGCTCCGGTGACCCTCGGCCAAGCACCGGTGCACAGGGAGCGGGAGGCAGCCCAGACCCTCCTAGGCTGAAGGGCGAGAACAGGCCTAGGGGCGAAAGCGGCAAATGCTGCTTTGCTGAGCAAACACGCACTGGGGCTGAGCTTGCTTTCCCGAGGAGAGTTTCCCTTTCGAGAAGGCAGCTCCCAGAAGCTCGTTTTGGGCCCTTTCTGAGATGGGCCCTAGGTGGGTCCCTCCCGAGCAGGCGAAGGGTGGGGTGCTGGGGCCAGTGCACACAAGGCCTTTTCAGACCCCATCCGCCTTCTCCCTGAAGGACAGCACGTTTGGAGGTGGTTTCCAGCTCCGGTGACCCTCGGCCAAGCACCGGCGCACAGGGAGCCGGAGGCAGCCCAGACCCTCCTCGGCCGAAAGGCGAGCACAGGCCTAGGGGCGAAACCGGCAAGCGCTGCTTTGCTGAGCACACACGCACTGGGGCTGAGCTTGCTTTCCTGAGGAGAGTTTCCCTCTCGAGAAGGCAGCTCCCAGAAGCTAGTTTTGTGCCCTTTCTGAGATGGGCCCTAGGTGGGTCCCTCCCTAGCAGGCGAAGGGTGGGGTGCTGGGGCCAGTGCACACAAGGCCTTTTCAGACCCCATCCGCCTTCTCCCTGAAGGACAGCACGTTTGGAGTTGCTTTCCAGCTCCAGTGAACCTCGGCCAAGCACCGGTGCACAGGGAGCTGGAGGCAGCCCAGACCCTCCTCGGCCCTAGGGCGAGCACAGGCCTAGGGGCGAAACCGGCAAGCGCTGCTTTGCTGAGCAAACACGCACTGGGGCTGAGCTTGCTTTCCCGAGGAGAGTTTCCCTTTCGAGAAGGCAGCTCCCAGAAGCTCGTTTTGGGCCCTTTCTGAGATGGGCCCTAGGTGGGTCCCTCCCGAGCAGGCGAAGGGTGGGGTGCTGGGGCCAGTGCACACAAGGCCTTTTCAGACCCCATCCGCCTTCTCCCTGAAGGACAGCACGTTTGGAGGTGGTTTCCAGCTCCGGTGACCCTCGGCCAAGCACCGGCGCACAGGGAGCCGGAGGCAGCCCAGACCCTCCTCGGACGAAAGGCGAGCACAGGCCTAGGGGCGAAACCGGCAAGCGCTGCTTTGCTGAGCACACACGCACTGGGGCTGAGCTTGCTTTCCCGAGGAGAGTTTCCCTCTCGAGAAGGCAGCTCCCAGAAGCTAGTTTTGTGCCCTTTCTGAGATGGGCCCTAGGTGGGTCCCTCCCTAGCAGGCGAAGGGTGGGGTGCTGGGGCCAGTGCACACAAGGCCTTTTCAGACCCCATCCGCCTTCTCCCTGAAGGACAGCACGTTTGGAGTTGCTTTCCAGCTCCAGTGAACCTCGGCCAAGCACTGGTGCACAGGGAGCTGGAGGCAGCCCAGACCCTCCTCGGCCCTAGGGCGAGCACAGGCCTAGGGGCGAAACCGGCAAGCGCTGCTTTGCTGAGCAAACACGCACTGGGGCTGAGCTTGCTTTCCTGAGGAGAGTTTCCCTTTCGAGAAGGCAGCTCCCAGAAGCTCGTTTTGTGCCCTTTCTGAGATGGGCCCTAGGTGGGTCCCTCCCAAGCAGGTGAAGGGTGGGCTGTTGGGGCCAGTGCACACAAGGCCTTTTCAGGCCCCATCCGCCTTCTCCCTGAAGGAGAGCACGTTTGGAGGTGGTTTCCAGCTCCGGTGACCCTCGGGCAAGCACCGGTGCATAGGGAGCATGATGCAGCCCAGACCCTCCTTGGCCGAAAGGCGAGCACAGGCCTAGGGGCGAAACCGGCAAGCGCTGCTTTGCTGAGCAAACACGCACTGGGGCTGAGCTTGCTTTCCCGAGGAGAGTTTCCCTCTCGAGAAGGCAGCTCCCAGAAGCTAGTTTTGTGCCCTTTCTGAGAGGGGCCCTAGGTGGGTCCCTCCCTAGCAGGCGAAGGGTGGGGTGCTGGGGCCAGTGCACACAAGGCCTTTTCAGACCCCATCCGCCTTCTCCCTGAAGGAGAGCACGTTTGGAGGTGGTTTCCAGCTCCGGTGACCTTCGGCCAAGCACCGGTGCCCAAGGATCGGGAGGCAGCCCAGACCCTCCTCGTCCCTAGGGCGAGCACAGGCCTTGGGGCGAAACCGGCAAGCGCTGCTTTGCTGAGCAAACACGCACTGGGGCTGAGCTTGCTTTCCCGAGGAGAGTTTCCCTTTCGAGAAGGCAGCTCCCAGAAGCTCGTTTTGGGCCCTTTCTGAGATGGGCCCTAGGTGGGTCCCTCCCGAGCAGGCGAAGGGAGGGGTGCTGGGGCCAGTGCACACAAGGCCTTTTCAGACCCCATCCGCCTTCTCCCTGAAGGACAGCACGTTTGGAGGTGGTTTCCAGCTCCGGTGACCCTCGGCCAAGCACCGGCGCACAGGGAGCCGGAGGCAGCCCAGACCCTCCTCGGCCGAAAGGCGAGCACAGGCCTAGGGGCGAAACCGGCAAGCGCTGCTTTGCTGAGCACACACGCACTGGGGCTGAGCTTGCTTTCCCGAGGAGAGTTTCCCTCTCGAGAAGGCAGCTCCCAGAAGCTAGTTTTGTGCCCTTTCTGAGATGGGCCCTAGGTGGGTCCCTCCCTAGCAGGCGAAGGGTGGGGTGCTGGGGCCAGTGCACACAAGGCCTTTTCAGACCCCATCCGCCTTCTCCCTGAAGGACAGCACGTTTGGAGTTGCTTTCCAGCTCCAGTGAACCTCGGCCAAGCACTGGTGCACAGGGAGCTGGAGGCAGCCCAGACCCTCCTCGGCCCTAGGGCGAGCACAGGCCTAGGGGCGAAACCGGCAAGCGCTGCTTTGCTGAGCAAACACGCACTGGGGCTGAGCTTGCTTTCCCGAGGAGAGTTTCCCTTTCGAGAAGGCAGCTCCCAGAAGCTCGTTTTGGGCCCTTTCTGAGATGGGCCCTAGGTGGGTCCCTCCCGAGCAGGCGAAGGGTGGGGTGCTGGGGCCAGTGCACACAAGGCCTTTTCAGACCCCATCCGCCTTCTCCCTGAAGGACAGCACGTTTGGAGGTGGTTTCCAGCTCCGGTGACCCTCGGCCAAGCACCGGCGCACAGGGAGCCGGAGGCAGCCCAGACCCTCCTAGGCCGAAAGGCGAGCACAGGCCTAGGGGCGAAACCGGCAAGCGCTGCTTTGCTGAGCACACACGCACTGGGGCTGAGCTTGCTTTCCCGAGGAGAGTTTCCCTCTCGAGAAGGCAGCTCCCAGAAGCTAGTTTTGTGCCCTTTCTGAGATGGGCCCTAGGTGGGTCCCTCCCTAGCAGGCGAAGGGTGGGGTGCTGGGGCCAGTGCACACAAGGCCTTTTCAGACCCCATCCGCCTTCTCCCTGAAGGACAGCACGTTTGGAGTTGCTTTCCAGCTCCAGTGAACCTCGGCCAAGCACTGGTGCACAGGGAGCTGGAGGCAGCCCAGACCCTCCTCGGCCCTAGGGCGAGCACAGGCCTAGGGGCGAAACCGGCAAGCGCTGCTATGCTGAGCACACACGCACTGGGGCTGAGCTTGCTTTCCCGAGGAGAGTTTCCCTTTCGAGAAGGCAGCTCCCAGAAGCTCGTTTTGTGCCCTTTCTGAGATGGGCCCTAGGTGGGTCCCTCCCAAGCAGGTGAAGGGTGGGCTGTTGGGGCCAGTGCACACAAGGCCTTTTCAGGCCCCATCCGCCTTCTCCCTGAAGGAGAGCACGTTTGGAGGTGGTTTCCAGCTCCGGTGACCCTCGGGCAAGCACCGGTGCATAGGGAGCATGATGCAGGCCAGACCCTACTTGGCCGAAAGGCGAGCACAGGCCTAGGGGCGAAACCGGCAAGCGCTGCTTTGCTGAGCACACACGCACTGGGGCTGAGCTTGCTTTCCCGAGGAGAGTTTCCCTCTCGAGAAGGCAGCTCCCAGAAGCTAGTTTTGTGCCCTTTCTGAGATGGGCCCTAGGTGGGTCCCTCCCTAGCAGGCGAAGGGTGGGGTGCTGGGGCCAGTGCACACAAGGCCTTTTCAGACCCCATCCGCCTTCTCCCTGAAGGACAGCACGTTTGGAGGTGGTTTCCAGCTCCGGTGGCCCTCGGCCAAGCACCGGTGCCCAGGGAGCGGGAGGCAGCCCAGACCCTCCTCGGCCGTAGGGCGAGCCCAGGCCTAGGGTCTAAACCGGCAAGCGCTGCTTTGCTGAGCAAACACGCACTGGGGCTGAGCTTGCTTTCCCGAGGAGAGTTTCCCTTTCGAGAAGGCAGCTCCCAGAAGCTCGTTTTGTGCCCTTTCTGAGATGGGCCCTAGGTGGGTCCCCCCCTAGCAGGCGAAGTGTGGGGTGCTGGGGCCAGTGCACACAAGGCCTTTTCAGACCCCATCCGCCTTCTCCCTGAAGGAGAGCACGTTTGGAGTTGCTTTCCAGCTCCGGTGACCCTTGGCCAAGCACCTGCGCACAGGGAGCGGGAGGCAGCCCAAACCCTCCTTGGCCGAAGGGCGAGCACAGGCCTAGGGGCGAAACTGGCAAGCGCTGCTTTGCTGAGCACACACGCACTGGGGCTGAGCTTCCTTTCCCGAGGAGAGTTTCCCTTTCGAGAAGGCAGCTCCCAGAAGCTCGTTTTGTGCCCTTTCTGAGATGGGCCCTAGGTGGGTCCCTCCCTAGCAGGCGAAGTGTGGGGTGCTGGGGCCAGTGCACACAAGGCCTTTTCAGACCCCATCCGCCTTCTCCCTGAAAGAGAGCACGTTTGGAGGTGGTTTCCAGCTCCGGTGGCCCTCGGCCAAGCACCGGTGCACAGGGAGCATGTTAGGCCAGACCCTCCTTGGCCGAAGGGCGAGCACAGGCCTAGGGGCGAAAGCGGCAAACGCTGCTTTGCTGAGCACACACGCACTGGGGCTGAGCTTGCTTTCCGGAGGAGAGTTTCCCTCTCGAGAAGGCAGCTCCCAGAAGCTCGTTTTGGGCCCTTTCTGAGATGGGCCCTAGGTGGGTCCCTCCCGAGCAGGCGAAGGGTGGGGTGCTGGGGCCAGTGCACACAAGGCCTTTTCAGACCCCATCCGCCTTCTCCCTGAAGGACAGCACGTTGGGAGGTGGTTTCCAGCTCCGGTGGCCCTCGGCCAAGCACCGGCGCACAGGGAGCAGGAGGCAGCCCAGACCCTCCTCGGCCGAAAGGCGAGCACAGGCCTAGGGGCGAAACCGGCAAGCGCTGCTTTGCTGAGCACACACGCACTGGGGCTGAGCTTGCTTTCCCGAGGAGAGTTTCCCTCTCGAGAAGGCAGCTCCCAGAAGCTAGTTTTGTTCCCTTTCTGAGATGGGCCCTAGGTGGGTCCCTCCCTAGCAGGCAAAGGGTGGGGTGCTGGGGCCAGTGCACACAAGGCCTTTTCAGACCCCATCCGCCTTCTCCCTGAAGGAGAGCACGTTTGGAGGTGGTTTCCAGCTCCGGTGGCCCTCGGCCAAGCACCGGTGCCCAGGGAGCGGAATGCAGCCCAGACCCTCCTCGGCCGAAGGGCGAGCACAGGCCTAGGGTCTAAACCGGCAAGCGCTGCTTTGCTGAGCAAACACGCACTGGGGCTGAGCTTGCTTTCCCGAGGAGAGTTTCCCTTTCGAGAAGGCAGCTCCCAGAAGCTAGTTTTGTGCCCTTTCGGAGATGGGCCCTAGGTGGGTCCCTCCCTAGCAGGCGAAGGTTGGGGTGCTGGGGCCAGTGCACACAAGGCCTTTTCAGACCCCATCCGCCTTCTCCCTGAAGGAGAGCACGTTTGGAGGTGGTTTCCAGCTCCGGTGGCCCTCGGCCAAGCACCGTTGCCCAGGGAGCGGGAGGCAGCCCAAACCCTCCTTGGCCGAAGGGCGAGCACAGTCCTAGGGGCAAAACCGGCAAGCGCTGCTTTGCTGAGCACACACGCACTGGGGCTGAGCTTGCTTTCCCGAGGAGAGTTTCCCTTTCGAGAAGGCAGCTCCCAGAAGCTCGTTTTGGGCCCTTTCTGAGATGGGACCTAGGTGGGTCCCTCCCTAGCAGGCGAAGGGTGGGGTGCTGGGACCAGTGCACACAAGGCCTTTTCAGACCCCATCCGCCTACTCCCTGAAGGAGAGCACGTTTGGAGGTGGTTTCCAGCTCCGGTGACCCTCGGCCAAGCACCGGTGCACAGGGAGCGGGAGGCAGCCCAGACCCTCCTAGGCTGAAGGGCGAGAACAGGCCTAGGGGCGAAAGCGGCAAATGCTGCTTTGCTGAGCAAACACGCACTGGGGCTGAGCTTGCTTTCCCGAGGAGAGTTTCCCTTTCGAGAAGGCAGCTCCCAGAAGCTCGTTTTGGGCCCTTTCTGAGATGGGCCCTAGGTGGGTCCCTCCCGAGCAGGCGAAGGGTGGGGTGCTGGGGCCAGTGCACACAAGGCCTTTTCAGACCCCATCCGCCTTCTCCCTGAAGGACAGCACGTTTGGAGGTGGTTTCCAGCTCCGGTGACCCTCGGCCAAGCACCGGCGCACAGGGAGCCGGAGGCAGCCCAGACCCTCCTCGGCCGAAAGGCGAGCACAGGCCTAGGGGCGAAACCGGCAAGCGCTGCTTTGCTGAGCACACACGCACTGGGGCTGAGCTTGCTTTCCTGAGGAGAGTTTCCCTCTCGAGAAGGCAGCTCCCAGAAGCTAGTTTTGTGCCCTTTCTGAGATGGGCCCTAGGTGGGTCCCTCCCTAGCAGGCGAAGGGTGGGGTGCTGGGGCCAGTGCACACAAGGCCTTTTCAGACCCCATCCGCCTTCTCCCTGAAGGACAGCACGTTTGGAGTTGCTTTCCAGCTCCAGTGAACCTCGGCCAAGCACCGGTGCACAGGGAGCTGGAGGCAGCCCAGACCCTCCTCGGCCCTAGGGCGAGCACAGGCCTAGGGGCGAAACCGGCAAGCGCTGCTTTGCTGAGCAAACACGCACTGGGGCTGAGCTTGCTTTCCCGAGGAGAGTTTCCCTTTCGAGAAGGCAGCTCCCAGAAGCTCGTTTTGGGCCCTTTCTGAGATGGGCCCTAGGTGGGTCCCTCCCGAGCAGGCGAAGGGTGGGGTGCTGGGGCCAGTGCACACAAGGCCTTTTCAGACCCCATCCGCCTTCTCCCTGAAGGACAGCACGTTTGGAGGTGGTTTCCAGCTCCGGTGACCCTCGGCCAAGCACCGGCGCACAGGGAGCCGGAGGCAGCCCAGACCCTCCTCGGCCGAAAGGCGAGCACAGGCCTAGGGGCGAAACCGGCAAGCGCTGCTTTGCTGAGCACACACGCACTGGGGCTGAGCTTGCTTTCCCGAGGAGAGTTTCCCTCTCGAGAAGGCAGCTCCCAGAAGCTAGTTTTGTGCCCTTTCTGAGATGGGCCCTAGGTGGGTCCCTCCCTAGCAGGCGAAGGGTGGGGTGCTGGGGCCAGTGCACACAAGGCCTTTTCAGACCCCATCCGCCTTCTCCCTGAAGGACAGCACGTTTGGAGTTGCTTTCCAGCTCCAGTGAACCTCGGCCAAGCACTGGTGCACAGGGAGCTGGAGGCAGCCCAGACCCTCCTCGGCCCTAGGGCGAGCACAGGCCTAGGGGCGAAACCGGCAAGCGCTGCTTTGCTGAGCAAACACGCACTGGGGCTGAGCTTGCTTTCCTGAGGAGAGTTTCCCTTTCGAGAAGGCAGCTCCCAGAAGCTCGTTTTGTGCCCTTTCTGAGATGGGCCCTAGGTGGGTCCCTCCCAAGCAGGTGAAGGGTGGGCTGTTGGGGCCAGTGCACACAAGGCCTTTTCAGGCCCCATCCGCCTTCTCCCTGAAGGAGAGCACGTTTGGAGGTGGTTTCCAGCTCCGGTGACCCTCGGGCAAGCACCGGTGCATAGGGAGCATGATGCAGCCCAGACCCTCCTTGGCCGAAAGGCGAGCACAGGCCTAGGGGCGAAACCGGCAAGCGCTGCTTTGCTGAGCAAACACGCACTGGGGCTGAGCTTGCTTTCCCGAGGAGAGTTTCCCTCTCGAGAAGGCAGCTCCCAGAAGCTAGTTTTGTGCCCTTTCTGAGAGGGGCCCTAGGTGGGTCCCTCCCTAGCAGGCGAAGGGTGGGGTGCTGGGGCCAGTGCACACAAGGCCTTTTCAGACCCCATCCGCCTTCTCCCTGAAGGACATCACGTTTGGAGTTGCTTTCCAGCTCCAGTGAACCTCGGCCAAGCACCGGTGCACAGGGAGCTGGAGGCAGCCCAGACCCTCCTCGGCCCTAGGGCGAGCACAGGCCTAGGGGCGAAACCGGCAAGCGCTGCTTTGCTGAGCAAACACGCACTGGGGCTGAGCTTGCTTTCCTGAGGAGAGTTTCCCTTTCGAGAAGGCAGCTCCCAGAAGCTCGTTTTGTGCCCTTTCTGAGATGGGCCCTAGGTGGGTCCCTCCCGAGCAGGTGAAGGGTGGGCTGTTGGGGCCAGTGCACACAAGGCCTTTTCAGGCCCCATCCGCCTTCTCCCTGAAGGAGAGCACGTTTGGAGGTGGTTTCCAGCTCCGGTGACCCTCGGGCAAGCACCGGTGCATAGGGAGCATGATGCAGCCCAGACCCTCCTTGGCCCTAGAGCGAGCACAGGCCTAGGGGCGAAACCGGCAAGCGCTACTTTGCTGAGCAAACACGCACTGGGGCTGAGCTTGCTTTCCCGAGGAGAGTTTCCCTCTCGAGAAGGCAGCTCCCAGAAGCTAGTTTTGTGCCCTTTCTGAGATGGGCCCTAGGTGGGTCCCTCCCTAGCAGGCGAAGGGTGGGGTGCTGGGGCCAGTGCACACAAGGCCTTTTCAGACCCCATCCGCCTTCTCCCTGAAGGACAGCACGTTTGGAGTTGCTTTCCAGCTCCAGTGAACCTCGGCCAAGCACTGGTGCACAGGGAGCTGGAGGCAGCCCAGACCCTCCTCGGCCCTAGGGCGAGCACAGGCCTAGGGGCGAAACCGGCAAGCGCTGCTTTGCTGAGCAAACACGCACTGGGGCTGAGCTTGCTTTCCCGAGGAGAGTTTCCCTTTCGAGAAGGCAGCTCCCAGAAGCTCGTTTTGGGCCCTTTCTGAGATGGGCCCTAGGTGGGTCCCTCCCGAGCAGGCGAAGGGTGGGGTGCTGGGGCCAGTGCACACAAGGCCTTTTCAGACCCCATCCGCCTTCTCCCTGAAGGACAGCACGTTTGGAGGTGGTTTCCAGCTCCGGTGACCCTCGGCCAAGCACCGGCGCACAGGGAGCCGGAGGCAGCCCAGACCCTCCTAGGCCGAAAGGCGAGCACAGGCCTAGGGGCGAAACCGGCAAGCGCTGCTTTGCTGAGCACACACGCACTGGGGCTGAGCTTGCTTTCCCGAGGAGAGTTTCCCTCTCGAGAAGGCAGCTCCCAGAAGCTAGTTTTGTGCCCTTTCTGAGATGGGCCCTAGGTGGGTCCCTCCCTAGCAGGCGAAGGGTGGGGTGCTGGGGCCAGTGCACACAAGGCCTTTTCAGACCCCATCCGCCTTCTCCCTGAAGGACAGCACGTTTGGAGTTGCTTTCCAGCTCCAGTGAACCTCGGCCAAGCACTGGTGCACAGGGAGCTGGAGGCAGCCCAGACCCTCCTCGGCCCTAGGGCGAGCACAGGCCTAGGGGCGAAACCGGCAAGCGCTGCTATGCTGAGCACACACGCACTGGGGCTGAGCTTGCTTTCCCGAGGAGAGTTTCCCTTTCGAGAAGGCAGCTCCCAGAAGCTCGTTTTGTGCCCTTTCTGAGATGGGCCCTAGGTGGGTCCCTCCCAAGCAGGTGAAGGGTGGGCTGTTGGGGCCAGTGCACACAAGGCCTTTTCAGGCCCCATCCGCCTTCTCCCTGAAGGAGAGCACGTTTGGAGGTGGTTTCCAGCTCCGGTGACCCTCGGGCAAGCACCGGTGCATAGGGAGCATGATGCAGGCCAGACCCTACTTGGCCGAAAGGCGAGCACAGGCCTAGGGGCGAAACCGGCAAGCGCTGCTTTGCTGAGCAAACACGCACTGGGGCTGAGCTTGCTTTCCCGAGGAGAGTTTCCCTCTCGAGAAGGCAGCTCCCAGAAGCTAGTTTTGGGCCCTTTCTGAGAGGGGCCCTAGGTGGGTCCCTCCCTAGCAGGCGAAGGGTGGGGTGCTGGGGCCAGTGCACACAAGGCCTTTTCAGACCCCATCCGCCTTCTCCCTGAAGGACAGCACGTTTGGAGTTGCTTTCCAGCTCCAGTGAACCTCGGCCAAGCACCGGTGCACAGGGAGCTGGAGGCAGCCCAGACCCTCCTCGGCCCTAGGGCGAGCACAGGCCTAGGGGCGAAACCGGCAAGCGCTGCTTTGCTGAGCAAACACGCACTGGGGCTGAGCTTGCTTTCCTGAGGAGAGTTTCCCTTTCGAGAAGGCAGCTCCCAGAAGCTCGTTTTGTGCCCTTTCTGAGATGGGCCCTAGGTGGGTCCCTCCCGAGCAGGTGAAGGGTGGGCTGTTGGGGCCAGTGCACACAAGGCCTTTTCAGGCCCCATCCGCCTTCTCCCTGAAGGAGAGCACGTTTGGAGGTGGTTTCCAGCTCCGGTGACCCTCGGGCAAGCACCGGTGCATAGGGAGCATGATGCAGCCCAGACCCTCCTTGGCCCTAGAGCGAGCACAGGCCTAGGGGCGAAACCGGCAAGCGCTGCTTTGCTGAGCAAACACGCACTGGGGCTGAGCTTGCTTTCCCGAGGAGAGTTTCCCTCTCGAGAAGGCAGCTCCCAGAAGCTAGTTTTGTGCCCTTTCTGAGATGGGCCCTAGGTGGGTCCCTCCCTAGCAGGCGAAGGGTGGGGTGCTGGGGCCAGTGCACACAAGGCCTTTTCAGACCCCATCCGCCTTCTCCCTGAAGGACAGCACGTTTGGAGTTGCTTTCCAGCTCCAGTGAACCTCGGCCAAGCACCGGTGCACAGGGAGCTGGAGGCAGCCCAGACCCTCCTCGGCCCTAGGGCGAGCACAGGCCTAGGGGCGAAACCGGCAAGCGCTGCTTTGCTGAGCAAACACGCACTGGGGCTGAGCTTGCTTTCCTGAGGAGAGTTTCCCCTTCGAGAAGGCAGCTCCCAGAAGCTCGTTTTGGGCCCTTTCTGAGATGGGCCCTAGGTGGGTCCCTCCCGAGCAGGCGAAGGGTGGGGTGCTGGGGCCAGTGCACAAAAGGCCTTTTCAGACCCCAGCCGCCTTCTCCCTGAAGGAGAGCACGTTTGGAGGTGGTTTCCAGCTCCGGTGACCCTCGGCCAAGCACCAGGGCACAGGGAGCTGGAGGCAGCCCAGACCCTCCTCGGCCGAAAGGCGAGCACAGGCCTAGGGGCGAAACCGGCAAGCGCTGCTTTGCTGAGCACACACGCACTGGGGCTGAGCTTGCTATCCCGAGGATAGTTTCCCTCTCGAGAAGGCAGCTCCCAGAAGCTAGTTTTGTGCCCTTTCTGAGATGGGCCCTAGGTGGGTCCCTCCCTAGCAGGCGAAGGGTGGGGTGCTGGGGCCAGTGCACACAAGGCCTTTTCAGACCCCATCCGCCTTCTCCCTGAAGGAGAGCACGTTTGGAGGTGGTTTCCAGCTCCGGTGGCCCTCGGCCAAGCACCGTTGCCCAGGGAGCGGGGGGCAGCCCAAACCCTCCTCGGCCGAAGGGCGAGCACAGGCCTAGGGGCGAAACCGGCAAGCGCTGCTTTGCTGAGCAAACACGCACTGGGGCTGAACTTGCTTTCCCGAGGAGAGTTTCCCTTTCGAGAAGGCAGCTCCCAGAAGCTACTTTTGTGCCCTTTCTGAGATGGGCCCTAGGTGGGTCCCTCCCTAGCAGGCGAAGGGTGGGGTGCTGGGGCCAGTGCACACAAGGCCTTTTCAGACCCCATCCGCCTTCTCCCTGAAGGAGAGCACGTTTGGAGTAGCTTTCAAACTCCGGTGACCCTTGGCCAAGCACCGGTGCACAGGGAGCATGGTGCAGCCCAGACCCTCCTCGGCCTTAGAGCGAGCACAGGCCTAGGGGCAAAACCGGCAAGCGCTGCTTTGCTGAGCACACACGCACTGGGGCTGAGCTTGCTTTCCCGAGGAGAGTTTCCCTTTCGAGAAGGCAGCTCCCAGAAGCTCGTTTTGGGCCCTTTCTGAGATGGGCCCTAGGTGGGTCCCTCCCTAGCAGGCGAAGTGTGGGGTGCTGGGGCCAGTGCACACAAGGCCTTTTCAGACCCCATCCGCCTTCTCCCTGAAGGAGAGCACGTTTGGAGTTGCTTTCCAGCTCCAGTGACCCTCGGCCAAGCACCGGTGCACAGGGAGCTGGAGGCCGCCCAGACCCTCCTTGGCCGAACGGCGAGCACAGGCCTAGGGGCGAAACCGGCAAGCGCTGCTTTGCTGAGCACACACGCACTGGGGCTGTGCTTGCTATCCCGAGGAGAGTTTCCCTTTCGAGAAGGCAGCTCCCAGAAGCTAGTTTTGTGCCCTTTCTGAGATGGGACCTAGGTGGGTCCCTCCCTAGCAGGCGAAGTGTGGGGTGCTGGGGCCAGTGCCCACAAGGCCTTTTCAGACCCCATCCGCCTTCTCCCTGAAGGAGAGCACGTTTGGAGTTGGTTTCCAGCTCCGGTAGCCCTCGGCCGAGCACCGTTGCCCAGGGAGCAGGAGGCAGCCCAGACCCTCCTCGGCCGAAGGGCGAGCCCAGGCCTAGGGGCAAAACCGGCAAGCGCTGCTTTGCTGAGCACACACGCACTGGGGCTGAGCTTGCTTTCCCGAGGAGAGTTTCCCTTTCGAGAAGGCAGCTCCCAGAAGCTCGTTTTGTGCCCTTTCTGAGATGGGCCCTAGGTGGGTCCCTCCCTAGCAGGCGAAGGGTGGGGTGCTGGGGCCAGTGCACACAAGGCCTTTTAAGACCCCATCCGCCTTCTCCCTGAAGGACAGCACGTTTGGAGTTGCTTTCCAGCTCCGGTGACCCTCGGCCAAGCACCGGTGCACAGGGAGCGGGAGGCAGCCCAGACCCTCCTCGGCCGAAGGGCGAGCACAGGCCTAGGGTCTAAACCGGCAAGCGCTGCTTTGCTGAGCAAACACGCACTGGGGCTGAGCTTGCTTTCCCGAGGAGAGTTTCCCTTTCGAGAAGGTGGCTCCCAGAAGCTCGTTTTGTGCCCTTTCTGAGATGGGCCCTAGGTGGGTCCCTCCCTAGCAGGCGAAGGGTGGGGTGCTGGGGCCAGTGTCCACAAGGCCTTTTCAGACCCCATCCGCCATCTCCCTGAAGGAGAGCACGTTTGTAGTTGGTTTCCAGCTCCGGTGACCCTCGGCCAAGCAGCGGCGCACAGGGAACGAGAGGCAGCACAGACCCTCCTAGGCCGAAGGGCGAGCACAGGCCTAGGGGCGAAACCGGCAAGCGCTGCTTTGCTGAGCACACACGCACTGGGGCTGAGCTTGCTTTCCCGAGGAGAGTTTCCCTTTCGAGAAGGCAGCTCCCAGAAGCTCGTTTTGTGCCCTTTCTGAGATGGGCCCTAGGTGGGTCCCTCCCGAGCAGGCGAAGGGTGGGGTGCTGGGGCCAGTGCACACAAGGCCTCTTCAGACCCCATCCGCCTTCTCCCTGAAGGAGAGCACGTTTGGAGGTGGTTTCCAGCTCCGGTGACCCTCGGCCAAGCACCGGTGCAAGGGAGCGTGAGGCAGCCCAAACCCTCCGAGGCCGAAGGGCGAGCACAGGCCTAGGGGCGAAACCGGCAAGCGCTGCTTTGCTGAGCAAACACGCACTGGGGCTGAGCTTGCTTTCCCGAGGAGAGTTTCCCTTTCGAGAAGGCAGCTCCCAGAAGCTCGTTTTGTGCCCTCTCTGAGATGGGCCCTAGGTGGGTCCCTCCCTAGCAGGCGGAGGGTGGGGTGCTGGGGCCAGTGCACACAAGGCCTGTTCAGACCCCATCCGCCTTCTCCCTGAAGGAGAGCACGTTTGGAGGTGGTTTCCAGCTCCGGTGACCCTCGGCCAAGCACCGTCGCACAGGGAGCTGGAGGCAGCCCAGACCCTCCTAGGCCAAAGGGCGAGCAGAGGCATAGGCGCGAAACCAGCAAGCACTGCTTTACTGAGCAAACACGCACTGGGGCTGAGCTTGCTTTCCCGAGGAGAGTTTCCCTTTCGAGAAGGCAGCTCCCAGAAGCTCGTTTTGTGCCCTTTCTGAGATGGGCCCTAGGTGGGTCCCTCCCTAGCAGGCGAAGGGTGGGGTGCTAGGGCCAGTGCACACAAGGCCTTTTCAGACCCCATCCGCCTTCTCCCTGAAGGAGAGCACGTTTGGAGGTGGTTTCCAGCTCCGGTGACCCTCAGCCAAGCAGCGGCGCACAGGGAGCGGGAGGCAGCCCAGACCCTCCTAGGCCGAAGGGCGAGCACAGGCCTAGGGGCGAAACCGGCAAGCGCTGCTTTGCTGAGCACACACGCACTGGGGCTGAGCTTGCTTTCCCGAGGAGAGTTTCCCTTTCGAGAAGGCAGCTCCCAGAAGCTCGTTTTGTGCCCTTTCTGACATGGGCCCTAGGTGGGTCCCTCCCGAGCAGGCGAAGGGTGGGGTGCTGGGGCCAGTGCACACAAGGCCTGTTCAGACCCCATCCGCCTTCTCCCTGAAGGAGAGCACGTTTGGAGGTGGTTTCCAGCTCCGGTGACCCTCGGCAAAGCACCAGCGCACAGGGAGCGGGAGGCAGCCCAGACCCTCCTAGGCCGAAGGGCGAGCACATGCCTAGGGGCGAAACCGGCAAGCGCTGCTTTGCTGAGCACACACGCACTGGGGCTGAGCTTGCTTTCCCGAGGAGAGTTTCCCTTTCGAGAAGGCAGCTCCCAGAAGCTCGTTTTGTGCCCTTTCTGACATGGGCCCTAGGTGGGTCCCTCCCGAGCAGGCGAAGGGTGGGGTGCTGGGGCCAGTGCACACAAGGCCTTTTCAGACCCCATCCGCCTTCTCCCTGAAGGAGAGCACGTTTGGAGGTGGTTTCCAGCTCCGGTGACAATCAGCTAAGCAGCGGCGCACAGGGAACGAGAGGCAGCCCAGACCCTCCTAGGCCGAAGGGCGAGCACAGGCCTAGGGGCGAAACCGGCAAGCGCTGCTTTGCTGAGCACACACGCACTGGGGCTGAGCTTGCTTTCCCGAGGAGAGTTTCCCTTTTGCGAAGGCAGCTCCCAGAAGCTCGTTTTGTGCCCTCTCTGAGATGGGCCCTAGGTGGGTCCCTCCCGAGCAGGCGAAGGGTGGGGTGCTGGGGCCAGTGCACACAAGGCCTTTGCAGACCCCATCCGCCTTCTCCCTGAAGGAGAGCACGTTTGGAGGTGGTTTCCAGCTCCGGTGACCCTCGGCCAAGCACCAGCGCACAGGGAGCGGGAGGCAGCCCAGACCCTCCTAGGCCGAAGGGCGAGCACAGGCCTAGGGGCGAAACCGGCAAGCGCTGCTTTGCTGAGCACACACGCACTGGGGCTGAGCTTGCTTTCCCGAGGAGAGTTTCCCTTTCGAGAAGGCAGCTCCCAGAAGCTCGTTTTGTGCCCTCTCTGAGATGGGCCCTAGGTGGGTCCCTCCCTAGCAGGCGAAGGGTGGGGTGCTGGGGCCAGTGCAAACAAGGCCTTTTCAGACCCCATCCGCCTTCTCCCTGAATTAGAGCAGGTTTAGAGGTGGTTTCCAGCTCCGGTGACCCTCAGCCAAGCAGCGGCGCACAGGGATCGAGAGGCAGCCCAGACCCTCCTCGGCCGAAGGGCGAGCACAGGCCTAGGGGCGAAACCGGCAAGCGCTGCTTTGCTGAGCAAACACGCACTGGGGCTGAGCTTGCTTTCCCGAGGAGAGTTTCCCTTTCGAGAAGGCAGCTCCCAGAAGCTCGTTTTGTGCCCTTTCTGAGATGGGCCCTAGGTGGGTCCCTCCCTCGCAGGCGGAGGGTGGGGTGCTGGGGCCAGTGCACACAAGGCCTTTTCAGACCCCATCCGCCTTCTCCCTGAAGGAGAGCACGTTTGGAGGTGGTTTCCAGCTCCGGTGACCCTCGGCCAAGCAGCGGCGCACAGGGAACGAGAGGCAGCCCAGACCCTCCTAGGCCGAAGGGCGAGCACAGGCCTAGGGGCGAAACCGGCAAGCGCTGCTTTGCTGAGCAAACACGCACTGGGGCTGAGCTTGCTTTCCCGAGGAGAGTTTCCCTTTCGAGAAGGCAGCTCACAGAAGCTCGTTTTGTGCCCTTTCTGAGATGGGCCCTAGGTGGGTCCCTCCCTAGCAGGAGAAGGGTGGGGTGCTGGGGCCAGTGCACACAAGGCCTTTTCAGACCCCATCCGCCTTCTCCCTGAAGGAGAGCACGTTTGGAGTGGTTTCCAGCTCCGGTGACCCTCGGCCAAGCACCGGTGCACAGGGAGCGGGAGGCAGCCCAGACCCTCCTAGGCCGTAGGGCGAGCACAGGCCTAGGGGCGAAACCGGCAAGCGCTGCTTTGCTGAGCACACACGCACTGGGGCTGAGCTTGCTTTCCCGAGGAGAGTTTCCCTTTCGAGAAGGCAGCTCCCAGAAGCTCGTTTTGTGCCCTTTCTGAGATGGGCCCTAGGTGGGTCCCTCCCTAGGAGGCGGAGGGTGGGGTGCTGGGGCCAGTGCACACAAGGCCTTTTCAGACCCCATCCGCCTTCTCCCTGAAGGAGAGCACGTTTGGAGGTGGTTTCCAGCTCCGGTGACCCTCAGCCAAGCAGCGGCGCACAGGGAACAAGAGGCAGCCCAGACCATCCTCGGCCGAAGGGAGAGCACAGGCCTAGGGGCGAAACCTGCAAGCGCTGCTTTGCTGAGCAAACACGCACTGGGGCTGAGCTTGCTTTCCCGAGGAGAGTTTCCCTTTCGAGAAGGCAGCTCCCAGAAGCTCGTTTTGTGCCCTTTCTGAGATGGGCCCTAGGTGGGTCCCTCCCTAGCAGGCGAAGGGTGGGGTGCTGGGGCCAGTGCACACAAGGCCTTTGCAGACCGAATCCGCCTTCTGCCTGAAGGAGAGCACGTTTGGAGGTGGTTTCCAGCTCCGGTGACCCTCGGCCAAGCACCGGCGCACAGGGAGCTGGAGGCAGCCCAGACCCTCCTAGGCCGAAGGGCGAGTCAGGCCTAGGGGCGAAACCGGCAAGCGCTGCTTTGCTGAGCAAACACGCACTGGGGCTGAGCTTGCTTTCCCGAGGAGAGTTTCCCTTTCGAGAAGGCAGCTCCCAGAAGCTCGTTTTGTGCCCTTTCTGAGATGGGCCCTAGGTGGGTCCCTCCCTAGCAGGCGGAGTGTGGGGTGCTGGGGCCAGTGCACACAAGGCCTTTTCAGACCCCATCCGCCTTCTCCCTGAAGGAGAGCACGTTTGGAGGTGGTTTCCAGCTCCGGTGACCCTCGGCCAAGCACCAGCGCACAGGGAGCGGGAGGCAGCCCAGACCCTCCTAGGCCGAAGGGCGAGCACAGGCCTAGGGGCGAAACCGGCAAGCGCTGCTTTGCTGAGCACACACGCACTGGGGCTGAGCTTGCTTTCCCGAGGAGAGTTTCCCTTTCGAGAAGGCAGCTCCCAGAAGCTCGTTTTGTGCCCTCTCTGAGATGGGCCCTAGGTGGGTCCCTCCCTAGCAGGCGAAGGGTGGGGTGCTGGGGCCAGTGCACACAAGGCCTTTTCAGACCCCATCCGCCTTCTCCCTGAATTAGAGCAGGTTTAGAGGTGCTTTCCAGCTCCGGTGACCCTCAGCCAAGCAGCGGCGCACAGGGAACGAGAGGCAGCCCAGACCCTCCTAGGCCGAAGGGCGAGCACAGGCCTAGGGGCGAAACCGGCAAGCGCTGCTTTGCTGAGCAAACACGCACTGGGGCTGAGCTTGCTTTCCCGAGGAGAGTTTCCCTTTCGAGAAGGCAGCTCCCAGAAGCTCGTTTTGTGCCCTTTCTGAGATGGGCCCTAGGTGGGTCCCTCCCGAGCAGGCGGAGTGTGGGGTGCTGGGGCCAGTGCACACAAGGCCTCTTCAGACCCCATCCGCCTTCTCCCTGAAGGAGAGCACGTTTGGAGGTGGTTTCCAGCTCCGGTGACCCTCGGCCAAGCACCGGTGCAAGGGAGCGTGAGGCAGCCCAAACCCTCCGAGGCCGAAGGGCGAGCACAGGCCTAGGGGCGAAACCGGCAAGCGCTGCTTTGCTGAGCAAACACGCACTGGGGCTGAGCTTGCTTTCCCGAGGAGAGTTTCCCTTTCGAGAAGGCAGCTCCCAGAAGCTCGTTTTGTGCCCTCTCTGAGATGGGCCCTAGGTGGGTCCCTCCCTAGCAGTCGGAGGGTGGGGTGCTGGGGCCAGTGCACACAAGGCCTGTTCAGACCCCATCCGCCTTCTCCCTGAAGGAGAGCACGTTTGGAGGTGGTTTCCAGCTCCGGTGACCCTCGGCCAAGCACCGGCGCACAGGGAGCGGGAGGCAGCCCAGACCCTCCTAGGCCGAAGGGCGAGCACAGGCCTAGGGGCGAAACCGGCAAGCGCTGCTTTGCTGAGCAAACACGCACTGGGGCTGAGCTTGCTTTCCCGAGGAGAGTATCCCTTTCGAGAAGGCAGCTCCCAGAAGCTCGTTTTGTGCCCTTTCTGAGATGGGCCCTAGGTTGGTCCCTCCCTAGCAGGCGGAGGGTGGGGTGCTGGGGCCAGTGCACACAAGGCCTGTTCAGACCCCATCCGCCTTCTCCCTGAAGGAGAGCACGTTTAGAGTTGGTTTCCAGCTCCGGTGACCCTCGGCCAATCACCAGCGCACAGGGAGCGGGAGGCAGCCCAGACCCTCCTAGGCCGAAGGGCGAGCACAGGCCTAGGGGCGAAACCGGCAAGCGCTGCTTTGCTGAGCACACACGCACTGGGGCTGAGCTTGCTTTCCCGAGGAGAGTTTCCCTTTCAAGAAGGCAGCTCCCAGAAGCTCGTTTTGTGCCCTTTCTGACATGGGCCCTAGGTGGGTCCCTCCCGAGCAGGCGAAGGGTGTGGTGCTGGGGCCAGTGCACACAAGGCCTTTTCAGACCCCATCCGCCTTCTCCCTGAAGGAGAGCACGTTTGGAGGTGGTTTCCAGCTCCGGTGACAATCAGCTAAGCAGCGGCGCACAGGGAACGAGAGGCAGCCCAGACCCTCCTAGGCCGAAGGGCGAGCACAGGCCTAGGGGCGAAACCGGCAAGCGCTGCTTTGCTGAGCACACACGCACTGGGGCTGAGCTTGCTTTCCCGAGGAGAGTTTCCCTTTTGCGAAGGCAGCTCCCAGAAGCTCGTTTTGTGCCCTTTCTGAGATGGGCCCTAGGTGGGTCCCTCCCTAGCAGGCGAAGGGTGGGGTGCTGGGGCCAGTGCACACAAGGCCTTTTCAGACCCCATCCGCCTTCTCCCTGAATTAGAGCAGGTTTAGAGGTGGTTTCCAGCTCCGGTGACCCTCAGCCAAGCAGCGGCGCACAGGGAACGAGAGGCAGCCCAGACCCTCCTCGGCCGAAGGGCGAGCACAGGCCAAGGGGCGAAACCGGCAAGCGCTGCTTTGCTGAGCAAACACGCACTGGGGCTAAGCTTGCTTTCCCGAGGAGAGTTTCCCTTCGAGAAGGCAGCTCCCAGAAGCTCGTTTTGTGCCCTTTCTGAGATGGGCCCTAGGTGGGTCCCTCCCGAGCAGGCGAAGGGTGGGGTGCTGGGGCCAGTGCACACAAGGCCTTTTCAGACCCCATCCGCCTTCTCCCTGAAGGAGAGCACGTTTGGAGGTGGTTTCCAGCTCCGGTGACAATCAGCTAAGCAGCGGCGCACAGGGAACGAGAGGCAGCCCAGACCCTCCTCGGCCGAAGGGAGAGCACAGGCCTAGGGGCGAAACCGGCAAGCGCTGCTTTGCTGAGCAAACACGCACTGGGGCTGAGCTTGCTTTCCCGAGGAGAGTTTCCCTTTCGAGAAGGCAGCTCCCAGAAGCTCGTTTTGTGCCCTTTCTGAGATGGGCCCTAGGTGGGTCCCTCCCTAGCAGGCGAAGGGTGGGGTGCTGGGGCCAGTGCACACAAGGCCTGTTCAGACCCCATCCGCCTTCTCCCTGAAGGAGAGCAGGTTTAGAGGTGGTTTCCAGCTCCGGTGACCCTCGGCCAAGCACCGGTGCACAGGGAGCGGGAGGCAGCCCAGACCCTCCTAGGCCGAAGGGCGAGCACAGGCCTAGGGTCGAAACCGGCAAGCGCTGCTTTGCTGAGCACACACGCACTGGGGCTGAGCTTGCTTTCCCGAGGAGAGTTTCCCTTTCGAGAAGGCAGCTCCCAGAAGCTCGTTTTGTGCCCTTTCTGAGATGGGCCCTAGGTGGGTCCCTCCCTCGCAGGCGGAGGGTGGGGTGCTGGGGCCAGTGCACACAAGGCCTTTTCAGACCCCATCCGCCTTCTCCCTGAAGGAGAGCACGTTTGGAGGTGGTTTCCAGCTCCGGTGACAATCAGCTAAGCAGCGGCGCTCAGGGAACGAGAGGCAGCCCAGACCCTCCGAGGCCGAAGGGCGAGCACAGGCCTAGGGGCGAAATCGGCAAGCGCTGCTTTGCTGAGCACACACGCACTGGGGCTGAGCTTGCTTTCCCGAGGAGAGTTTCCCTTTCGAGAAGGCAGCTCCCAGAAGCTCGTTTTCTGCCCTCTCTGAGATGGGCCCTAGGTGGGTCCCTCCCTCGCAGGCGGAGGGTGGGGTGCTGGGGCCAGTGCACACAAGGCCTTTGCAGACCCCATCCGCCTTCTCCCTGAAGGAGAGCACGTTTGGAGGTGGTTTCCAGCTCTGGTGACCCTCGGCCAAGCACCGGCGCACAGGGAGCGGGAGGCAGCCCAGACCCTCCTAGGCCGAAGGGCGAGCACAGGCCTAGGGGCGAAACCGGCAAGCGCTGCTTTGCTGAGCACACACGCACTGGGGCTGAGCTTGCTTTCCCGAGGAGAGTTTCCCTTTCGAGAAGGCAGCTCCCAGAAGCTCGTTTTGTGCCCTCTCTGAGATGGGCCCTAGGTGGGTCCCTCCCTAGCAGTCGGAGGGTGGGGTGCTGGGGCCAGTGCACACAAGGCCTTTTCAGACCCCATCCTCCTTCTCCCTGAAGGAGAGCACGTTTGGAGGTGGTTTCCAGCTCCGGTGACCCTCAGCCAAGCACCGGCGCACAGGGAACGAGAGGCAGCCCAGACCCTCCTCGGCCGAAGGGCGAGCACAGGCCTAGGGGTGAAACCGGCAAGCGCTGCTTTGCTGAGCAAACACGCACTGGGGCTGAGCTTGCTTTCCCGAGGAGAGTTTCCCTTTCGAGAAGGCAGCTCCCAGAAGCTCGTTTTGTGCCCTTTCTGAGATGGGCCCTAGGTGGGTCCCTCCCTCGCAGGCGGAGGGTGGGGTGCTGGGGCCAGTGCACACAAGGCCTTTGCAGACCCCATCCGCCTTCTCCCTGAAGGAGAGCACGTTTGGAGGTGGTTTCCAGCTCCGGTGACCCTCAGACAAGCACCAGCGCACAGGGAGAGGGAGGCAGCCCAGACCCTCCTCGGCCGAAGGGAGAGCACAGGCCTAGGGGCGAAACCGGAAGCGCTGCTTTGCTGAGCACACACGCACTGGGGCTGAGCTTGCTTTCCCTAGGAGAGTTTCCCTTTCGTGAAGGCAGCTCCCAGAAGCTCGTTTTGTGCCCTTTCTGAGATGGGCCCTAGGTGGGTCCCTCCCTAGCAGGCGAAGGGTGGGGTGCTGGGGCCAGTGCACACAAACCCTTTGCAGACCCCATCCGCCTTCTCCCTGAAGGAGAGCACGTTTGGAGGTGGTTTCCAGCTCCGGTGACCCTCAGCCAAGCAGCGGCGCACAGGGAACAAGAGGCAGCCCAGACCCTCCTCGGCCGAAGGGAGAGCACAGGCCTAGGGGCGAAACCGGCAAGCGCTGCTTTGCTGAGCACACACGCACTGGGGCTGAGCTTGCTTTCCCGAGGAGAGTTTCCCTTTCGAGAAGGCAGCTCCCAGAAGCTCGTTTTGTGCCCTCTCTGAGATGGGCTCTAGGTGGGTCCCTCCCTCGCAGGCGGAGTGTGGGGTGCTGGGGCCAGAGCACACAAGGCCTTTGCAGACCCCATCCGCCTTCTCCCTGAAGGAGAGCACGTTTGGAGGTGGTTTCCAGCTCCGGTGACCCTCGGCCAAGCACCGGCGCACAGGGAGCGGGAGGCAGCCCAGACCCTCCTAGGCCGAAGGGCGAGCACAGGCCTAGGGGCGAAACCGGCAAGCGCTGCTTTGCTGAGCACACACGCACTGGGGCTGAGCTTGCTTTCCCGAGGAGAGTTTCCCTTTCGAGAAGGCAGCTCCCAGAAGCTCGTTTTGTGCCCTCTCTGAGATGGGCCCTAGGTGGGTCCCTCCCTAGCAGTCGGAGGGTGGGGTGCTGGGGCCAGTGCACACAAGGCCTTTTCAGACCCCATCCGCCTTCTCCCTGAAGGAGAGCACGTTTGGAGGTGGTTTCCAGCTCCGGTGACCCTCAGCCAAGCACCGGCGCACAGGGAACGAGAGGCAGCCCAGACCCTCCTCGGCCGAAGGGCGAGCACAGGCCTAGGGGTGAAACCGGCAAGCGCTGCTTTGCTGAGCAAACACGCACTGGGGCTGAGCTTGCTTTCCCGAGGAGAGTTTCCCTTTCGAGAAGGCAGCTCCCAGAAGCTCGTTTTGTGCCCTTTCTGAGATGGGCCCTAGGTGGGTCCCTCCCTCCCAGGCGGAGGGTGGGGTGCTGGGGCCAGTGCACACAAGGCCTTTGCAGACCCCATCCGCCTTCTCCCTGAAGGAGAGCACGTTTGGAGGTGGTTTCCAGCTCCGGTGACCCTCAGACAAGCAGCGGCGCACAGGGAACAAGAGGCAGCCCAGACCCTCCTCGGCCGAAGGGAGAGCACAGGCCTAGGGGCGAAACCGGAAGCGCTGCTTTGCTGAGCACACACGCACTGGGGCTGAGCTTGCTTTCCCGAGGAGAGTTTCCCTTTCGTGAAGGCAGCTCCCAGAAGCTCGTTTTGTGCCCTTTCTGAGATGGGCCCTAGGTGGGTCCCTCCCTAGCAGGCGAAGGGTGGGGTGCTGGGGCCAGTGCACACAAGGCCTTTGCAGACCCCATCCGCCTTCTCCCTGAAGGAGAGCACGTTTGGAGGTGGTTTCCAGCTCCGGTGACCCTCGGCCAAGCACCAGCGCACAGGGAGAGGGAGGCAGCCCAGACCCTCCTAGGCCGAAGGGCGAGCACAGGCCTAGGGGCGAAACCGGCAAGCGCTGCTTTGCTGAGCAAACACGCACTGGGGCTGAGCTTGCTTTCCGGAGGAGAGTTTCCCTTTCGAGAAGGCAGCTCCCAGAAGCTCGTTTTGTGCCCTTTCTGAGATGGGCCCTAGGTGGGTCCCTCCCTCGCAGGCGGAGGGTGGGGTGCTGGTGCCAGTGCACACAAGGCCTTTTCAGACCCCATCCGCCTTCTCCCTGAAGGAGAGCACGTTTGGAGGTGGTTTCCAGCTCCGGTGACCCTCAGCCAAGAAGCGGCGCACAGGGAACAAGAGGCAGCCCAGACCCTCCTCGGCCGAAGGGAGAGCACAGGCCTAGGGGCGAAACCGGAAGCGCTGCTTTGCTGAGCACACACGCACTGGGGCTGAGCTTGCTTTCCCGAGGAGAGTTTCCCTTTCGAGAAGGCAGCTCCCAGAAGCTCGTTTTGTGCCCTCTCTGAGATGGGCCCTAGGTGGGTCCCTCCCTCGCAGGCGGAGGGTGGGGTGCTGGGGCCAGTGCACACAAGGCCTTTGCAGACCCCATCCTCCTTCTCCCTGAAGGAGAGCACGTTTGGAGGTGGTTTCCAGCTCCGGTGACCCTCGGCCAAGCACCGGCGCACAGGGAGCGGGAGGCAGCCCAGACCCTCCTAGGCCGAAGGGCGAGCACAGGCCTAGGGGCGAAACCGGCAAGCGCTGCTTTGCTGAGCACACACGCACTGGGGCTGAGCTTGCTTTCCCGAGGAGAGTTTCCCTTTCGAGAAGGCAGCTCCCAGAAGCTCGTTTTGTGCCCTTTCTGAGATGGGCCCTAGGTGGGTCCCTCCCTCGCAGGCGGAGGGTGGGGTGCTGGGGCCAGTGCACACAAGGCCTTTGCAGACCCCATCCGCCTTCTCCCTGAAGGAGAGCACGTTTGGAGGTGGTTTCCAGCTCCGGTGACCCTCAGACAAGCAGCGGCGCACAGGGAACAAGAGGCAGCCCAGACCCTCCTCGGCCGAAGGGAGAGCACAGGCCTAGGGGCGAAACCGGAAGCGCTGCTTTGCTGAGCACACACGCACTGGGGCTGAGCTTGCTTTCCCGAGGAGAGTTTCCCTTTCGAGAAGGCAGCTCCCAGAAGCTCGTTTTGTGCCCTTTCTGAGATGGGCCCTAGGTGGGTCCCTCCCTCGCAGGCGGAGGGTGGGGTGCTGGGGCCAGTGCACACAAGGCCTTTGCAGACCCCATCCGCCTTCTCCCTGAAGGAGAGCACGTTTGGAGGTGGTTTCCAGCTCCGGTGACCCTCAGACAAGCAGCGGCGCACAGGGAACAAGAGGCAGCCCAGACCCTCCTCGGCCGAAGGGAGAGCACAGGCCTAGGGGCGAAACTGGAAGCGCTGCTTTGCTGAGCACACACGCACTGGGGCTGAGCTTGCTTTCCCGAGGAGAGTTTCCCTTTCGTGAAGGCAGCTCCCAGAAGCTCGTTTTGTGCCCTTTCTGAGATGGGCCCTAGGTGGGTCCCTCCCTAGCAGGCGAAGGGTGGGGGGCTGGGGCCAGTGCACACAAGGCCTTTGCAGACCCCATCCGCCTTCTCCCTGAAGGAGAGCACGTTTGGAGGTGGTTTCCAGCTCCGGTGACCCTCGGCCAAGCACCAGCGCACAGGGAGAGGGAGGCAGCCCAGACCCTCCTAGGCCGAAGGGCGAGCACAGGCCTAGGGGCGAAACCGGCAAGCGCTGCTTTGCTGAGCAAACACGCACTGGGGCTGAGCTTGCTTTCCCGAGGAGAGTTTCCCTTTCGAGAAGGCAGCTCCCAGAAGCTCGTTTTGTGCCCTCTCTGAGATGGGCCCTAGGTGGGTCCCTCCCTTGCAGGCGGAGGGTGGGGTGCTAGGGCCAGTGCACACAAGGCCTTTTCAGACCCCATCCGCCTTCTCCCTGAAGGAGAGCACGTTTGGAGGTGGTTTCCAGCTCCGGTGACCCTCAGCTAAGCAGCGGCGCACAGGGAAGGAGAGGCAGCCCAGACCCTCCTAGGCCGAAGGGCGAGCACAGGCCTAGGGGCGAAACCGGCAAGCGCTGCTTTGCTGAGCACACACGCACTGGGGCTGAGCTTGCTTTCCCGAGGAGAGTTTCCCTTTCGTGAAGGCAGCTCCCAGAAGCTCGTTTTGTGCCCTTTCTGAGATGGGCCCTAGGTGGGTCCCTCCCTAGCAGGCGAAGGGTGGGGTGCTGGGGCCAGAGCACACAAGGCCTTTTCAGACCCCATCCCCATTCTCCCTGAAGGAGAGCACGTTTGGAGGTGGTTTCCAGCTCCGGTGACCCTCGGCCAAGCACCGGTGCATAGGAAGCGGGAGGCAGCCCAGACCCTCCTCGGCCGAAGGGCGAGCGCAGGCCTAGGGGCGAAACCGGCAAGCGCTGCTTTGCTGAGCACACACGCACTGGGGCTGAGCTTGCTTTCCCGAGGAGAGTTTCCCTTTCGAGAAGGCAGCTCCCAGAAGCTCGTTTTGTGCCCTCTCTGAGATGGGCCCTCGGTGGGTCCCTCCCTCGCAGGCGGAGGGTGGGGTGCTGGGGCCAGTGCACACAAGGCCTTTGCAGACCCCATCCGCCTTCTCCCTGAAGGAGAGCACGTTTGGAGGTGGTTTCCAGCTCCGGTGACCCTCGGCCAAGCACCGGCGCACAGGGAGCGGGAGGCAGCCCAGACCCTCCTAGGCCGAAGGGCGAGCACAGGCCTAGGGGCGAAACCGGCAAGCGCTGCTTTGCTGAGCACACACGCACTGGGGCTGAGCTTGCTTTCCCGAGGAGAGTTTCCCTTTCGAGAAGGCAGCTCCCAGAAGCTCGTTTTGTGCCCTCTCTGAGATGGGCCCTAGGTGGGTCCCTCCCTAGCAGTCGGAGGGTGGGGTGCTGGGGCCAGTGCACACAAGGCCTTTTCAGACCCCATCCGCCTTCTCCCTGAAGGAGAGCACGTTTGGAGGTGGTTTCCAGCTCCGGTGACCCTCAGCCAAGCACCGGCGCACAGGGAACGAGAGGCAGCCCAGACCCTCCTCGGCCGAAGGGCGAGCACAGGCCTAGGGGTGAAACCGGCAAGCGCTGCTTTGCTGAGCAAACACGCACTGGGGCTGAGCTTGCTTTCCCGAGGAGAGTTTCCCTTTCGAGAAGGCAGCTCCCAGAAGCTCGTTTTGTGCCCTTTCTGAGATGGGCCCTAGGTGGGTCCCTCCCTCGCAGGCGGAGGGTGGGGTGCTGGGGCCAGTGCACACAAGGCCTTTGCAGACCCCATCCGCCTTCTCCCTGAAGGAGAGCACGTTTGGAGGTGGTTTCCAGCTCCGGTGACCCTCAGACAAGCAGCGGCGCACAGGGAACAAGAGGCAGCCCAGACCCTCCTCGGCCGAAGGGAGAGCACAGGCCTAGGGGCGAAACCGGAAGCGCTGCTTTGCTGAGCACACACGCACTGGGGCTGAGCTTGCTTTCCCGAGGAGAGTTTCCCTTTCGTGAAGGCAGCTCCCAGAAGCTCGTTTTGTGCCCTTTCTGAGATGGGCCCTAGGTGGGTCCCTCCCTAGCAGGCGAAGGGTGGGGTGCTGGGGCCAGTGCACACAAGGCCTTTGCAGACCCCATCCGCCTTCTCCCTGAAGGAGAGCACGTTTGGAGGTGGTTTCCAGCTCCGGTGACCCTCGGCCAAGCACCAGCGCACAGGGAGAGGGAGGCAGCCCAGACCCTCCTAGGCCGAAGGGCGAGCACAGGCCTAGGGGCGAAACCGGCAAGCGCTGCTTTGCTGAGCAAACACGCACTGGGGCTGAGCTTGCTTTCCCGAGGAGAGTTTCCCTTTCGAGAAGGCAGCTCCCAGAAGCTCGTTTTGTGCCCTCTCTGAGATGGGCCCTAGGTGGGTCCCTGCCTTGCAGGCGGAGGGTGGGGTGCTAGGGCCAGTGCACACAAGGCCTTTTCAGACCCCATCCGCCTTCTCCCTGAAGGAGAGCACGTTTGGAGGTGGTTTCCAGCTCCGGTGACCCTCAGCTAAGCAGCGGCGCACAGGGAAGGAGAGGCAGCCCAGACCCTCCTAGGCCGAAGGGCGAGCACAGGCCTAGGGGCGAAACCGGCAAGCGCTGCTTTGCTGAGCACACACGCACTGGGGCTGAGCTTGCTTTCCCGAGGAGAGTTTCCCTTTCGTGAAGGCAGCTCCCAGAAGCTCGTTTTGTGCCCTTTCTGAGATGGGCCCTAGGTGGGTCCCTCCCTAGCAGGCGAAGGGTGGGGTGCTGGGGCCAGTGCACACAAGGCCTTTTCAGACCCCATCCGCCTTCTCCCTGAAAGAGAGCACGTTTGGAGGTGGTTTCCAGCTCCGGTGACCCTCAGCCAAGCAGCGGCGCACAGGGAACAAGAGGCAGCCCAGACCCTCCTCGGCCGAAGGGAGAGCACAGGCCTAGGGGCGAAACCGGCAAGCGCTGCTTTGCTGAGCACACACGCACTGGGGCTGAGCTTGCTTTCCCGAGGAGAGTTTCCCTTTCGAGAAGGCAGCTCCCAGAAGCTCGTTTTGTGCCCTCTCTGAGATGGGCCCTAGGTGGGTCCCTCCCTCGCAGGCGGAGGGTGGGGTGCTGGGGCCAGTGCACACAAGGCCTTTGCAGACCCCATCCGCCTTCTCCCTGAAGGAGAGCACGTTTGGAGGTGGTTTCCAGCTCCGGTGACCCTCGGCCAAGCACCGGCGCACAGGGAGCGGGAGGCAGCCCAGACCCTCCTAGGCCGAAGGGCGAGCACAGGCCTAGGGGCGAAACCGGCAAGCGCTGCTTTGCTGAGCAAACACGCACTGGGGCTGAGCTTGCTTTCCCGAGGAGAGTTTCCCTCTCGAGAAGGCAGCTCCCAGAAGCTCGTTTTGTGCCCTTTCTGAGATGGGCCCTAGGTGGGTCCCTCCCTAGCAGTCGGAGGGTGGGGTGCTGGGGCCAGTGCACACAAGGCCTTTTCATACCCCATCCGCCTTCTCCCTGAAGGAGAGCACGTTTGGAGGTGGTTTCCAGCTCCGGTGACCCTCAGCCAAGCACCGGCGCACAGGGAACGAGAGGCAGCCCAGACCCTCCTCGGCCGAAGGGCGAGCACAGGCCTAGGGGCGAAACCGGCAAGCGCTGCTTTGCTGAGCACACACGCACTGGGGCTGAGCTTGCTTTCCCGAGGAGAGTTTCCCTTTCGAGAAGGCAGCTCCCAGAAGCTCGTTTTGTGCCCTTTCTGAGATGGGCCCTAGGTGGGTCCCTCCCTCGCAGGCGGAGGGTGGGGTGCTGGGGCCAGTGCACACAAGGCCTTTGCAGACCCCATCCGCCTTCTCCCTGAAGGAGAGCACGTTTGGAGGTGGTTTCCAGCTCCGGTGACCCTCAGACAAGCAGCGGCGCACAGGGAACAAGAGGCAGCCCAGACCCTCCTCGGCCGAAGGGAGAGCACAGGCCTAGGGGCGAAACCGGAAGCGCTGCTTTGCTGAGCACACACGCACTGGGGCTGAGCTTGCTTTCCCGAGGAGAGTTTCCCTTTCGAGAAGGCAGCTCCCAGAAGCTCGTTTTGTGCCCTTTCTGAGATGGGCCCTAGGTGGGTCCCTCCCTAGCAGGCGAAGGGTGGGGTGCTGGGGCCAGTGCACACAAGGCCTTTGCAGACCCCATCCGCCTTCTCCCTGAAGGAGAGCACGTTTGGAGGTGGTTTCCAGCTCCGGTGACCCTCGGCCAAGCACCAGCGCACAGGGAGAGGGAGGCAGCCCAGACCCTCCTAGGCCGAAGGGCGAGCACAGGCCTAGGGGCGAAACCGGCAAGCGCTGCTTTGCTGAGCAAACACGCACTGGGGCTGAGCTTGCTTTCCCGAGGAGAGTTTCCCTTTCAAGAAGGCAGCTCCCAGAAGCTCGTTTTGTGCCCTCTCTGAGATGGGCCCTAGGTGGGTCCCTCCCTTGCAGGCGGAGGGTGGGGTGCTAGGGCCAGTGCACACAAGGCCTTTTCAGACCCCATCCGCCTTCTCCCTGAAGGAGAGCACGTTTGGAGGTGGTTTCCAGCTCCGGTGACCCTCAGCTAAGCAGCGGCGCACAGGGAAGGAGAGGCAGCCCAGACCCTCCTAGGCCGAAGGGCGAGCACAGGCCTAGGGGCGAAACCGGCAAGCGCTGCTTTGCTGAGCACACACGCACTGGGGCTGAGCTTGCTTTCCCGAGGAGAGTTTCCCTTTCGAGAAGGCAGCTCCCAGAAGCTCGTTTTGTGCCCTTTCTGAGATGGGCCCTAGGTGGGTCCCTCCCTAGCAGGCGAAGGGTGGGGTGCTGGGGCCAGTGCACACAAGGCCTTTGCAGACCCCATCCGCCTTCTCCCTGAAGGAGAGCACGTTTGGAGGTGGTTTCCAGCTCCGGTGACAATCAGCTAAGCAGCGGCGCACAGGGATCGAGAGGCAGCCCAGACCCTCCTCGGCCGAAGGGCTAGCACAGGCCTAGGGGCGAAACCGGCAAGCGCTGCTTTGCTGAGCAAACACGCACTGGGGCTGAGCTTGCTTTCCGGAGAAGAGTTTCCCTTTCGAGAAGGCAGCTCCCAGAAGCTCGTTTTGTGCCCTTTCTGAGATGGGCCCTAGGTGGGTCCCTCCCGAGCAGGCGGAGGGTGGGGTGCTGGGGCCAGTGCACACAAGGCCTTTGCAGACCCCATCCGCCTTCTCCCTGAAGGAGAGCACGTTTGGAGGTGGTTTCCAGCTCCGGTGACCCTCAGCCAAGCAGCGGCGCACAGGGAACAAGAGGCAGCCCAGACCCTCCTCGGCCGAAGGGAGAGCACAGGCCTAGGGGCGAAACCGGCAAGCGCTGCTTTGCTGAGCACACACGCACTGGGGCTGAGCTTGCTTTCCCGAGGAGAGTTTCCCTTTCGAGAAGGCAGCTCCCAGAAGCTCGTTTTGTGCCCTCTCTGAGATGGGCCCTAGGTGGGTCCCTCCCTTGCAGGCGGAGGGTGGGGTGCTAGGGCCAGTGCACACAAGGCCTTTTCAGACCCCATCCGCCTTCTCCCTGAAGGAGAGCACGTTTGGAGGTGGTTTCCAGCTCCGGTGACCCTCAGCTAAGCAGCGGCGCACAGGGAAGGAGAGGCAGCCCAGACCCTCCTAGGCCGAAGGGCGAACACAGGCCTAGGGGCGAAACCGGCAAGCGCTGCTTTGCTGAGCACACACGCACTGGGGCTGAGCTTGCTTTCCCGAGGAGAGTTTCCCTTTCGTGAAGGCAGCTCCCAGAAGCTCGTTTTGTGCCCTTTCTGAGATGGGCCCTAGGTGGGTCCCTCCCTAGCAGGCGAAGGGTGGGGTGCTGGGGCCAGTGCACACAAGGCCTTTTCAGACCCCATCCGCCTTCTCCCTGAAAGAGAGCACGTTTGGAGGTGGTTTCCAGCTCCGGTGACAATCAGCTAAGCAGCGGCGCACAGGGAACGAGAGGCAGCCCAGACCCTCCTAGGCCGAAGGGCGAGCACAGGCCTAGGGGCGAAACCGGCAAGCGCTGCTTTGCTGAGCAAACACGCACTGGGGCTGAGCTTGCTTTCCGGAGGAGAGTTTCCCTTTCGAGAAGGCAGCTCCCAGAAGCTCGTTTTGTGCCCTTTCTGAGATGGGCCCTAGGTGGGTCCCTCCCTCGCAGGCGGAGGGTGGGGTGCTGGGGCCAGTGCACACAAGGCCTTTTCAGACCCCATCCGCCTTCTCCCTGAAGGAGAGCACGTTTGGAGGTGGTTTCCAGCTCCGGTGACCCTCAGCCAAGCAGCGGCGCACAGGGAACAAGAGGCAGCCCAGACCCTCCTCGGCCGAAGGGAGAGCACAGGCCTAGGGGCGAAACCGGCAAGCGCTGCTTTGCTGAGCACACACGCACTGGGGCTGAGCTTGCTTTCCCGAGGAGAGTTTCCCTTTTGACAAGGCAGCTCCCAGAAGCTCGTTTTGTGCCCTTTCTGAGATGGGCCCTAGGTGGGTCCCTCCCGAGCAGGCGGAGGGTGGGGTGCTGGGGCCAGTGCACACAAGGCCTTTGCAGACCCCATCCGCCTTCTCCCTGAAGGAGAGCACGTTTGGAGGTGGTTTCCAGCTCCGGTGACCCTCAGCCAAGCAGCGGCGCACAGGGAACAAGAGGCAGCCCAGACCCTCCTCGGCCGAAGGGAGAGCACAGGCCTAGGGGCGAAACCGGCAAGCGCTGCTTTGCTGAGCACACACGCACTGGGGCTGAGCTTGCTTTCCCGAGGAGAGTTTCCCTTTCGAGAAGGCAGCTCCCAGAAGCTCGTTTTGTGCCCTCTCTGAGATGGGCCCTAGGTGGGTCCCTCCCTTGCAGGCGGAGGGTGGGGTGCTAGGGCCAGTGCACACAAGGCCTTTTCAGACCCCATCCGCCTTCTCCCTGAAGGAGAGCACGTTTGGAGGTGGTTTCCAGCTCCGGTGACCCTCAGCTAAGCAGCGGCGCACAGGGAAGGAGAGGCAGCCCAGACCCTCCTAGGCCGAAGGGCGAGCACAGGCCTAGGGGCGAAACCGGCAAGCGCTGCTTTGCTGAGCAAACACGCACTGGGGCTGAGCTTGCTTTCCCGAGGAGAGTTTCCCTTTCGAGAAGGCAGCTCCCAGAAGCTCGTTTTGTGCCCTTTCTGACATGGGCCCTAGGTGGGTCCCTCCCTCGCAGGCGGAGGGTGGGGTGCTGGGGCCAGTGCACACAAGGCCTTTTCAGACCCCATCCGCCTTCTCCCTGAAGGAGAGCACGTTTGGAGGTGGTTTCCAGCTCCGGTGACCCTCGGCCAAGCACCAGCGCACAGGGAGAGGGAGGCAGCCCAGACCCTCCTAGGCCGAAGGGCGAGCACAGGCCTAGGGGCGAAACCGGCAAGCGCTGCTTTGCTGAGCAAACACGCACTGGGGCTGAGCTTGCTTTCCCGAGGAGAGTTTCCCTTTCGAGAAGGCAGCTCCCAGAAGCTCGTTTTGTGCCCTCTCTGAGATGGGCCCTAGGTGGGTCCCTCCCTTGCAGGCGGAGGGTGGGGTGCTAGGGCCAGTGCACACAAGGCCTTTTCAGACCCCATCCGCCTTCTCCCTGAAGGAGAGCACGTTTGGAGGTGGTTTCCAGCTCCGGTGACCCTCAGCTAAGCAGCGGCGCACAGGGAAGGAGAGGCAGCCCAGACCCTCCTAGGCCGAAGGGCGAGCACAGGCCTAGGGGCGAAACCGGCAAGCGCTGCTTTGCTGAGCACACACGCACTGGGGCTGAGCTTGCTTTCCCGAGGAGAGTTTCCCTTTCGTGAAGGCAGCTCCCAGAAGCTCGTTTTGTGCCCTTTCTGAGATGGGCCCTAGGTGGGTCCCTCCCTAGCAGGCGAAGGGTGGGGTGCTGGGGCCAGTGCACACAAGGCCTTTGCAGACCCCATCCGCCTTCTCCCTGAAGGAGAGCACGTTTGGAGGTGGTTTCCAGCTCCGGTGACCCTCGGCCAAGCACCGGCGCACAGGGAGCGGGAGGCAGCCCAGACCCTCCTATGCCGAAGGGCGAGCACAGGCCTAGGGGCGAAACCGGCAAGCGCTGCTTTGCTGAGCAAACACGCACTGGGGCTGAGCTTGCTTTCCCGAGGAGAGTTTCCCTTTTGACAAGGCAGCTCCCAGAAGCTCGTTTTGTGCCCTTTCTGAGATGGGCCCTAGGTGGGTCCCTCCCGAGCAGGCGGAGGGTGGGGTGCTGGGGCCAGTGCACACAAGGCCTTTGCAGACCCCATCCGCCTTCTCCCTGAAGGAGAGCACGTTTGGAGGTGGTTTCCAGCTCCGGTGACCCTCAGCCAAGCAGCGGCGCACAGGGAACAAGAGGCAGCCCAGACCCTCCTCGGCCGAAGGGAGAGCACAGGCCTAGGGGCGAAACCGGCAAGCGCTGCTTTGCTGAGCACACACGCACTGGGGCTGAGCTTGCTTTCCCGAGGAGAGTTTCCCTTTCGTGAAGGCAGCTCCCAGAAGCTCGTTTTGTGCCCTTTCTGAGATGGGCCCTAGGTGGGTCCCTCCCTAGCAGGCGAAGGGTGGGGTGCTGGGGCCAGTGCACACAAGGCCTTTGCAGACCCCATCCGCCTTCTCCCTGAAGGAGAGCACGTTTGGAGGTGGTTTCCAGCTCCGGTGACCCTCGGCCAAGCACCAGCGCACAGGGAGAGGGAGGCAGCCCAGACCCTCCTAGGCCGAAGGGCGAGCACAGGCCTAGGGGCGAAACCGGCAAGCGCTGCTTTGCTGAGCAAACACGCACTGGGGCTGAGCTTGCTTTCCCGAGGAGAGTTTCCCTTTCAAGAAGGCAGCTCCCAGAAGCTAGTTTTGTGCCCTTTCTGAGATGGGCCCTAGGTGGGTCCCTCCCTTGCAGGCGGAGGGTGGGGTGCTAGGGCCAGTGCACACAAGGCCTTTTCAGACCCCATCCGCCTTCTCCCTGAAGGAGAGCACGTTTGGAGGTGGTTTCCAGCTCCGGTGACCCTCAGCTAAGCAGCGGCGCACAGGGAAGGAGAGGCAGCCCAGACCCTCCTAGGCCGAAGGGCGAGCACAGGCCTAGGGGCGAAACCGGCAAGCGCTGCTTTGCTGAGCACACACGCACTGGGGCTGAGCTTGCTTTCCCGAGGAGAGTTTCCCTTTCGAGAAGGCAGCTCCCAGAAGCTCGTTTTGTGCCCTTTCTGAGATGGGCCCTAGGTGGGTCCCTCCCTAGCAGGCGAAGGGTGGGGTGCTGGGGCCAGTGCACACAAGGCCTTTGCAGACCCCATCCGCCTTCTCCCTGAAGGAGAGCACGTTTGGAGGTGGTTTCCAGCTCCGGTGACAATCAGCTAAGCAGCGGCGCACAGGGAACAAGAGGCAGCCCAGACCCTCCTCGGCCGAAGGGCTAGCACAGGCCTAGGGGCGAAACCGGCAAGCGCTGCTTTGCTGAGCAAACACGCACTGGGGCTGAGCTTGCTTTCCGGAGAAGAGTTTCCCTTTCGAGAAGGCAGCTCCCAGAAGCTCGTTTTGTGCCCTTTCTGAGATGGGCCCTAGGTGGGTCCCTCCCTCGCAGGCGGAGGGTGGGGTGCTGGGGCCAGTGCACACAAGGCCTTTTCAGACCCCATCCGCCTTCTCCCTGAAGGAGAGCACGTTTGGAGGTGGTTTCCAGCTCCGGTGACCCTCAGCCAAGCAGCGGCGCACAGGGAACAAGAGGCAGCCCAGACCCTCCTCGGCCGAAGGGAGAGCACAGGCCTAGGGGCGAAACCGGCAAGCGCTGCTTTGCTGAGCACACACGCACTGGGGCTGAGCTTGCTTTCCCGAGGAGAGTTTCCCTTTCGAGAAGGCAGCTCCCAGAAGCTCGTTTTGTGCCCTTTCTGAGATGGGCCCTAGGTGGGTCCCTCCCTAGCAGGCGAAGGGTGGGGTGCTGGGGCCAGTGCACACAAGGCCTTTGCAGACCCCATCCGCCTTCTCCCTGAAGGAGAGCACGTTTGGAGGTGGTTTCCAGCTCCGGTGACCCTCGGCCAAGCACCGGCGCACAGGGAGCGGGAAGCAGCCCAGACCCTCCTATGCCGAAGGGCGAGCACAGGCCTAGGGGCGAAACCGGCAAGCGCTGCTTTGCTGAGCAAACACGCACTGGGGCTGAGCTTGCTTTCCCGAGGAGAGTTTCCCTTTTGACAAGGCAGCTCCCAGAAGCTCGTTTTGTGCCCTTTCTGAGATGGGCCCTAGGTGGTCCCTCCCGAGCAGGCGGAGGGTGGGGTGCTGGGGCCAGTGCACACAAGGCCTTTTCAGACCCCATCCGCCTTCTCCCTGAAGGAGAGCACGTTTGGAGGTGGTTTCCAGCTCCGGTGACCCTCAGCCAAGCAGCGGCGCACAGGGAACAAGAGGCAGCCCAGACCCTCCTCGGCCGAAGGGAGAGCACAGGCCTAGGGGCGAAACCGGCAAGCGCTGCTTTGCTGAGCACACACGCACTGGGGCTGAGCTTGCTTTCCCGAGGAGAGTTTCCCTTTCGAGAAGGCAGCTCCCAGAAGCTCGTTTTGTGCCCTTTCTGAGATGGGCCCTAGGTGGGTCCCTCCCTAGCAGGCGAAGGGTGGGGTGCTGGGGCCAGTGCACACAAGGCCTTTGCAGACCCCATCCGCCTTCTCCCTAAAGGAGAGCACGTTTGGAGGTGGTTTCCAGCTCCGGTGACAATCAGCTAAGCAGCGGCGCACAGGGAACGAGAGGCAGCCCAGACCCTCCTAGGCCGAAGGGCGAGCACAGGCCTAGGGGCGAAACCGGCAAGCGCTGCTTTGCTGAGCAAACACGCACTGGGGCTGAGCTTGCTTTCCCGAGGAGAGTTTCCCTTTTGCGAAGGCAGCTCCCAGAAGCTCGTTTTGTGCCCTCTCTGAGATGGGCCCTAGGTGGGTCCCTCCCTCGCAGGCGGAGGGTGGGGTGCTGGGGCCAGTGCACACAAGGCCTGTTCAGACCCCATCCGCCTTCTCCCTGAAGGAGAGCATGTATGGAGGTGGTTTCCAGCTCCGGTGACCCTCGGCCAAGCACCAGCGCACAGGGAGCGGGAGGCAGCCCAGACCCTCCTAGGCCGAAGGGCGAGCACAGGCCTAGGGGCGAAACCGGCAAGCGCTGCTTTGCTGAGCAAACACGCACTGGGGCTGAGCTTGCTTTCCCGAGGAGAGTTTCCCTTTCGAGAAGGCAGCTCCCAGAAGCTCGTTTTGTGCCCTTTCTGAGATGGGCCGTAGGTGGGTCCCTCCCTAGCAGGCGGAGGGTGGGGTGCTGGGGCCAGTGCACACAAGGCCTGTTCAGACCCCATCCGCCTTCTCCCTGAAGGAGAGCACGTTTAGAGTTGGTTTCCAGCTCCGGTGACCCTCGGCCAAGCACCGGCGCACAGGGAGCGTGAGGCAGCCCAGACCCTCCTAGGCCGAAGGGCGAGCACAGGCCTAGGGGCGAAACCGGCAAGCGCTGCTTTGCTGAGCACACACGCACTGGGGCTGAGCTTGCTATCCCGAGGAGAGTTTCCCTTTCGAGGAGGCAGCTCCCAGAAGCTCGTTTTGTGCCCTTTCTGAGATGGGCCCTAGGTGGGTCCCTCCCTAGCAGGCGGAGGGTGGGGTGCTGGGGCCAGTGCACACAAGGCCTTTGCAGACCCCATCCGCCTTCTCCCTGAAGGAGAGCAGGTTTAGAGGTGGTTTCCAGCTCCGGTGACCCTCAGCCAAGCAGCGGCGCACAGGGAGAGGGAGGCAGCCCAGACCCTCCTAGGCCGAAGGTTGAGCCCAGGCCTAGGGGCGAAACCGGCAAGCGCTGCTTTGCTGAGCAAACACGCACTGGGGCTGAGCTTGCTTTCCCGAGGAGAGTTTCCCTTTCGAGAAGGCAGCTCCCAGAAGCTCGTTTTGTGCCCTTTCTGAGATGGGCCCTAGGTGGGTCCCTCCCTCGCAGGCGGAGGGTGGGGTGCTGGGGCCAGTGCACACAAGGCCTTTGCAGACCCCATCCGCCTTCTCCCTGAAGGAGAGCACGTTTGGAGGTGGTTTCCAGCTCCGGTGACCCTCAGACAAGCAGCGGCGCACAGGGAACGAGAGGCAGCCCAGACCCTCCTCGGCCGAAGGGAGAGCACAGGCCTAGGGGCGAAACCGGCAAGCGCTGCTTTGCTGAGCACACACGCACTGGGGCTGAGCTTGCTTTCCCGAGGAGAGTTTCCCTTTCGTGAAGGCAGCTCCCAGAAGCTCGTTTTGTGCCCTTTCTGAGATGGGCCCTAGGTGGGTCCCTCCCTAGCAGGCGAAGGGTGGGGTGCTGGGGCCAGTGCACACAAGGCCTTTTCAGACCCCATCCGCCTTCTCCCTGAAAGAGAGCACGTTTGGAGGTGGTTTCCAGCTCCGGTGACCCTAGCCAAGCAGCGGCGCACAGGGAACAAGAGGCAGCCCAGACCCTCCTCAGCCGAAGGGAGAGCACAGGCCTAGGGGCGAAACCGGCAAGCGCTGCTTTGCTGAGCACACACGCACTGGGGCTGAGCTTGCTTTCCCGAGGAGAGTTTCCCTTTCGAGAAGGCAGCTCCCAGAAGCTCGTTTTGTGCCCTCTCTGAGATGGGCCCTAGGTGGGTCCCTCCCTCGCAGGCGGAGGGTGGGGTGCTGGGGCCAGTGCACACAAGGCCTTTGCAGACCCCATCCGCCTTCTCCCTGAAGGAGAGCACGTTTGGAGGTGGTTTCCAGCTCCGGTGACCCTCGGCCAAGCACCGGCGCACAGGGAGCGGGAGGCAGCCCAGACCCTCCTAGGCCGAAGGGCGAGCACAGGCCTAGGGGCGAAACCGGCAAGCGCTGCTTTGCTGAGCACACACGCACTGGGGCTGAGCTTGCTTTCCCGAGGAGAGTTTCCCTTTCGAGAAGGCAGCTCCCAGAAGCTCGTTTTGTGCCCTCTCTGAGATGGGCCCTAGGTGGGTCCCTCCCTAGCAGGCGAAGGGTGGGGTGCTGGGGCCAGTGCACACAAGGCCTTTTCAGACCCCATCCGCCTTCTCCCTGAAGGAGAGCACGTTTGGAGGTGGTTTCCAGCTCCGGTGACCCTCAGCCAAGCACCGGCGCACAGGGAACGAGAGGCAGCCCAGACCCTCCTCGGCCGAAGGGCGAGCACAGGCCTAGGGGTGAAACCGGCAAGCGCTGCTTTGCTGAGCAAACACGCACTGGGGCTGAGCTTGCTTTCCGGAGGAGAGTTTCCCTTTCGAGAAGGCAGCTCCCAGAAGCTCGTTTTGTGCCCTTTCTGAGATGGGCCCTAGGTGGGTCCCTCCCTGGCAGGCGGAGGGTGGGGTGCTGGGGCCAGTGCACACAAGGCCTTTGCAGACCCCATCCGCCTTCTCCCTGAAGGAGAGCACGTTTGGAGGTGGTTTCCAGCTCCGGTGACCCTCAGACAAGCAGCGGCGCACAGGGAACAAGAGGCAGCCCAGACCCTCCTCGGCCGAAGGGAGAGCACAGGCCTAGGGGCGAAACCGGAAGCGCTGCTTTGCTGAGCACACACGCACTGGGGCTGAGCTTGCTTTCCCGAGGAGAGTTTCCCTTTCGTGAAGGCAGCTCCCAGAAGCTCGTTTTGTGCCCTTTCTGAGATGGGCCCTAGGTGGGTCCCTCCCTAGCAGGCGAAGGGTGGGGTGCTGGGGCCAGTGCACACAAGGCCTTTGCAGACCCCATCCGCCTTCTCCCTGAAGGAGAGCACGTTTGGAGGTGGTTTCCAGCTCCGGTGACCCTCGGCCAAGCACCAGCGCACAGGGAGAGGGAGGCAGCCCAGACCCTCCTAGGCCGAAGGGCGAGCACAGGCCTAGGGGCGAAACCGGCAAAGGCTGCTTTGCTGAGCACACACGCACTGGGGCTGAGCTTGCTTTCCCGAGGAGAGTTTCCCTTTCGAGAAGGCAGCTCCCAGAAGCTCGTTTTGTGCCCTCTCTGAGATGGGCCCTAGGTGGGTCCCTCCCTTGCAGGCGGAGGGTGGGGTGCTAGGGCCAGTGCACACAAGGCCTTTGCAGACCCCATCCGCCTTCTCCCTGAAGGAGAGCACGTTTGGAGGTGGTTTCCAGCTCCGGTGACCCTCAGCTAAGCAGCGGCGCACAGGGAAGGAGAGGCAGCCCAGACCCTCCTAGGCCGAAGGGCGAGCACAGGCCTAGGGGCGAAACCGGCAAGCGCTGCTTTGCTGAGCACACACGCACTGGGGCTGAGCTTGCTTTCCCGAGGAGAGTTTCCCTTTCGAGAAGGCAGCTCCCAGAAGCTCGTTTTGTGCCCTCTGAGAGATGGGCCCTAGGTGGGTCCCTCCCTAGCAGGCGAAGGGTGGGGTGCTGGGGCCAGTGCACACAAGGCCTTTTCAGACCCCATCCGCCTTCTCCCTGAAGGAGAGCACGTTTGGAGGTGGTTTCCAGCTCCGGTGACCCTCGGCCAAGCACCGGCGCACAGGGAGCGGGAGGCAGCCCAGACCCTCCTAGGCCGAAGGGCGAGCACAGGCCTAGGGGCGAAACCGGCAAGCGCTGCTTTGCTGAGCACACACGCACTGGGGCTGAGCTTGCTTTCCCGAGGAGAGTTTCCCTTTCGAGAAGGCAGCTCCCAGAAGCTCGTTTTGTGCCCTCTCTGAGATGGGCCCTAGGTGGGTCCCTCCCTAGCAGGCGGAGGGTGGGGCGCTGGGGCCAGTGCACACAAGGCCTTTTCAGACCCCATCCGCCTTCTCCCTGAAGGAGAGCACGTTTGGAGGTGGTTTCCAGCTCCGGTGACCCTCAGCCAAGCACCGGCGCACAGGGAACGAGAGGCAGCCCAGACCCTCCTCGGCCGAAGGGCGAGCACAGGCCTAGGGGTGAAACCGGCAAGCGCTGCTTTGCTGAGCAAACACGCACTGGGGCTGAGCTTGCTTTCCCGAGGAGAGTTTCCCTTTCGAGAAGGCAGCTCCCAGAAGCTCGTTTTGTGCCCTTTCTGAGATGGGCCCTAGGTGGGTCCCTCCCTCGCAGGCGGAGGGTGGGGTGCTGGGGCCAGTGCACACAAGGCCTTTTCAGACCCCATCCGCCTTCTCCCTGAAGGAGAGCACGTTTGGAGGTGGTTTCCAGCTCCGGTGACCCTCAGCTAAGCAGCGGCGCACAGGGAAGGAGAGGCAGCCCAGACCCTCCTAGGCCGAAGGGCGAGCACAGGCCTAGGGGCGAAACCGGCAAGCGCTGCTTTGCTGAGCACACACGCACTGGGGCTGAGCTTGCTTTCCCGAGGAGAGTTTCCCTTTCGTGAAGGCAGCTCCCAGAAGCTCGTTTTGTGCCCTTTCTGAGATGGGCCCTAGGTGGGTCCCTCCCTAGCAGGCGAAGGGTGGGGTGCTGGGGCCAGTGCACACAAGGCCTTTGCAGACCCCATCCGCCTTCTCCCTGAAGGAGAGCACGTTTGGAGGTGGTTTCCAGCTCCGGTGACCCTAGCCAAGCAGCGGCGCACAGGGAGAGGGAGGCAGCCCAGACCCTCCTAGGCCGAAGGGCGAGCACAGGCCTAGGGGCGAAACCGGCAAGCGCTGCTTTGCTGAGCACACACGCACTGGGGCTGAGCTTGCTTTCCCGAGGAGAGTTTCCCTTTCGAGAAGGCAGCTCCCAGAAGCTCGTTTTGTGCCCTCTCTGAGATGGGCCCTAGGTGGGTCCCTCCCTCGCAGTCGGAGGGTGGGGTGCTGGGGCCAGTGCACACAAGGCCTTTTCAGACCCCATCCGCCTTCTCCCTGAAGGAGAGCACGTTTGGAGGTGGTTTCCAGCTCCGGTGACCCTCGGCCAAGCACCGGCGCACAGGGAGCGGGAGGCAGCCCAGACCCTCCTAGGCCGAAGGGCGAGCACAGGCCTAGGGGCGAAACCGGCAAGCGCTGCTTTGCTGAGCACACACGCACTGGGGCTGAGCTTGCTTTCCCGAGGAGAGTTTCCCTTTCGAGAAGGCAGCTCCCAGAAGCTCGTTTTGTGCCCTCTCTGAGATGGGCCCTAGGTGGGTCCCTCCCTAGCAGTCGGAGGGTGGGGCGCTGGGGCCAGTGCACACAAGGCCTTTTCAGACCCCATCCGCCTTCTCCCTGAAGGAGAGCACGTTTGGAGGTGGTTTCCAGCTCCGGTGACCCTCAGCCAAGCACCGGCGCACAGGGAACGAGAGGCAGCCCAGACCCTCCTCGGCCGAAGGGCGAGCACAGGCCTAGGGGTGAAACCGGCAAGCGCTGCTTTGCTGAGCAAACACGCACTGGGGCTGAGCTTGCTTTCCCGAGGAGAGTTTCCCTTTCGAGAAGGCAGCTCCCAGAAGCTCGTTTTGTGCCCTTTCTGAGATGGGCCCTAGGTGGGTCCCTCCCTCGCAGGCGGAGGGTGGGGTGCTGGGGCCAGTGCACACAAGGCCTTTGCAGACCCCATCCGCCTTCTCCCTGAAGGAGAGCACGTTTGGAGGTGGTTTCCAGCTCCGGTGACCCTCAGACAAGCAGCGGCGCACAGGGAACAAGATGCAGCCCAGACCCTCCTCGGCCGAAGGGCGAGCACAGGCCTAGGGGCGAAACCGGCAAGCGCTGCTTTGCTGAGCACACACGCACTGGGGCTGAGCTTGCTTTCCCGAGGAGAGTTTCCCTTTCGTGAAGGCAGCTCCCAGAAGCTCGTTTTGTGCCCTTTCTGAGATGGGCCCTAGGTGGGTCCCTCCCTAGCAGGCGAAGGGTGGGGTGCTGGGGCCAGTGCACACAAGGCCTTTGCAGACCCCATCCGCCTTCTCCCTGAAGGAGAGCACGTTTGGAGGTGGTTTCCAGCTCCGGTGACCCTCGGCCAAGCACCAGCGCACAGGGAGAGGGAGGCAGCCCAGACCCTCCTAGGCCGAAGGGCGAGCACAGGCCTAGGGGCGAAACCGGCAAGCGCTGCTTTGCTGAGCACACACGCACTGGGGCTGAGCTTGCTTTCCCGAGGAGAGTTTCCCTTTCGTGAAGGCAGCTCCCAGAAGCTCGTTTTGTGCCCTTTCTGAGATGGGCCCTAGGTGGGTCCCTCCCTAGCAGGCGAAGGGTGGGGTGCTGGGGCCAGTGCACACAAGGCCTTTTCAGACCCCATCCGCCTTCTCCCTGAAAGAGAGCACGTTTGGAGGTGGTTTCCAGCTCCGGTGACAATCAGCTAAGCAGCGGCGCACAGGGAACGAGAGGCAGCCCAGACCCTCCTAGGCCGAAGGGCGAGCACAGGCCTAGGGGCGAAACCGGCAAGCGCTGCTTTGCTGAGCAAACACGCACTGGGGCTGAGCTTGCTTTCCGGAGGAGAGTTTCCCTTTCGAGAAGGCAGCTCCCAGAAGCTCGTTTTGTGCCCTTTCTGAGATGGGCCCTAGGTGGGTCCCTCCCTCGCAGGCGGAGGGTGGGGTACTGGGGCCAGTGCACACAAGGCCTTTTCAGACCCCATCCGCCTTCTCCCTGAAGGAGAGCACGTTTGGAGGTGGTTTCCAGCTCCGGTGACCCTCAGCTAAGCAGCGGCGCACAGGGAAGGAGAGGCAGCCCAGACCCTCCTAGGCCGAAGGGCGAGCACAGGCCTAGGGGCGAAACCGGCAAGCGCTGCTTTGCTGAGCACACACGCACTGGGGCTGAGCTTGCTTTCCCGAGGAGAGTTTCCCTTTCGAGAAGGCAGCTCCCAGAAGCTCGTTTTGTGCCCTTTCTGAGATGGGCCCTAGGTGGGTCCCTCCCTAGCAGGCGAAGGGTGGGGTGCTGGGGCCAGTGCACACAAGGCCTTTGCAGACCCCATCCGCCTTCTCCCTGAAGGAGAGCACGTTTGGAGGTGGTTTCCAGCTCCGGTGACCCTCAGCCAAGCACCGGCGCACAGGGAGCGGGAGGCAGCCCAGACCCTCCTATGCCCAAGGGCGAGCACAGGCCTAGGGGCGAAACCGGCAAGCGCTGCTTTGCTGAGCAAACACGCACTGGGGCTGAGCTTGCTTTCCCGAGGAGAGTTTCCCTTTTGACAAGGCAGCTCCCAGAAGCTCGTTTTGTGCCCTTTCTGAGATGGGCCCTAGGTGGTCCCTCCCGAGCAGGCGGAGGGTGGGGTGCTGGGGCCAGTGCACACAAGGCCTTTTCAGACCCCATCCGCCTTCTCCCTGAAGGAGAGCACGTTTGGAGGTGGTTTCCAGCTCCGGTGACCCTCAGCCAAGCAGCGGCGCACAGGGAACAAGAGGCAGCCCAGACCCTCCTCGGCCGAAGGGAGAGCACAGGCCTAGGGGCGAAACCGGCAAGCGCTGCTTTGCTGAGCACACACGCACTGGGGCTGAGCTTGCTTTCCCGAGGAGAGTTTCCCTTTCGAGAAGGCAGCTCCCAGAAGCTCGTTTTGTGCCCTTTCTGAGATGGGCCCTAGGTGGGTCCCTCCCTAGCAGGCGAAGGGTGGGGTGCTGGGGCCAGTGCACACAAGGCCTTTGCAGACCCCATCCGCCTTCTCCCTAAAGGAGAGCACGTTTGGAGGTGGTTTCCAGCTCCGGTGACAATCAGCTAAGCAGCGGCGCACAGGGAACGAGAGGCAGCCCAGACCCTCCTAGGCCGAAGGGCGAGCACAGGCCTAGGGGCGAAACCGGCAAGCGCTGCTTTGCTGAGCAAACACGCACTGGGGCTGAGCTTGCTTTCCGGAGGAGAGTTTCCCTTTCGAGAAGGCAGCTCCCAGAAGCTCGTTTTGTGCCCTTTCTGAGATGGGCCCTAGGTGGGTCCCTCCCTCGCAGGCGGAGGGTGGGGTGCTGGGGCCAGTGCACACAAGGCCTTTTCAGACCCCATCCGCCTTCTCCCTGAAGGAGAGCACGTTTGGAGGTGGTTTCCAGCTCCGGTGACCCTCAGCTAAGCAGCGGCGCACAGGGAAGGAGAGGCAGCCCAGACCCTCCTAGGCCGAAGGGCGAGCACAGGCCTAGGGGCGAAACCGGCAAGCGCTGCTTTGCTGAGCACACACGCACTGGGGCTGAGCTTGCTTTCCCGAGGAGAGTTTCCCTTTCGAGAAGGCAGCTCCCAGAAGCTCGTTTTGTGCCCTTTCTGAGATGGGCCCTAGGTGGGTCCCTCCCTAGCAGGCGAAGGGTGGGGTGCTGGGGCCAGTGCACACAAGGCCTTTGCAGACCCCATCCGCCTTCTCCCTGAAGGAGAGCACGTTTGGAGGTGGTTTCCAGCTCCGGTGACCCTCAGCCAAGCACCGGCACACAGGGAGCGGGAGGCAGCCCAGACCCTCCTATGCCGAAGGGCGAGCACAGGCCTAGGGGCGAAACCGGCAAGCGCTGCTTTGCTGAGCAAACACGCACTGGGGCTGAGCTTGCTTTCCCGAGGAGAGTTTCCCTTTTGACAAGGCAGCTCCCAGAAGCTCGTTTTGTGCCCTTTCTGAGATGGGCCCTAGGTGGTCCCTCCCGAGCAGGCGGAGGGTGGGGTGCTGGGGCCAGTGCACACAAGGCCTTTTCAGACCCCATCCGCCTTCTCCCTGAAGGAGAGCACGTTTAGAGTTGGTTTCCAGCTCCGGTGACCCTCGGCCAAGCACCGGCGCACAGGGAGCAAGAGGCAGCCCAGACCCTCCTAGGCCGAAGGGCGAGCACAGGCCTAGGGGCGAAACCGGCAAGCGCTGCTTTGCTGAGCACACACGCACTGGGGCTGAGCTTGCTATCCCGAGGAGAGTTTCCCTTTCGAGGAGGCAGCTCCCAGAAGCTCGTTTTGTGCCCTTTCTGAGATGGGCCCTAGGTGGGTCCCTCCCTAGCAGGCGGAGGGTGGGGTGCTGGGGCCAGTGCACACAAGGCCTTTGCAGACCCCATCCGCCTTCTCCCTGAAGGAGAGCAGGTTTAGAGGTGGTTTCCAGCTCCGGTGACCCTCAGCCAAGCAGCGGCGCACAGGGAACGAGAGGCAGCCCAGACCCTCCTAGGCCGAAGGTTGAGCCCAGGCCTAGGGGCGAAACCGGCAAGCGCTGCTTTGCTGAGCAAACACGCACTGGGGCTGAGCTTGCTTTCCGGAGGAGAGTTTCCCTTTCGAGAAGGCAGCTCCCAGAAGCTCGTTTTGTGCCCTTTCTGAGATCGGCCCTAGGTGGGTCCCTCCCTCGCAGGCGGAGGGTGGTGTGCTGGGGCCAGTGCACACAAGGCCTTTTCAGACCCCATCCGCCTTCTCCCTGAAGGAGAGCACGTTTGGAGGTGGTTTCCAGCTCCGGTGACCCTCAGCCAAGCAGCGGCGCACAGGGAACAAGAGGCAGCCCAGACCCTCCTCGGCCGAAGGGAGAGCACAGGCCTAGGGGCGAAACCAGCAAGCGCTGCTTTGCTGAGCACACACGCACTGGGGCTGAGCTTGCTTTCCCGAGGAGAGTTTCCCTTTCGAGAAGGCAGCTCCCAGAAGCTCGTTTTGTGCCCTTTCTGAGATGGGCCCTAGGTGGGTCCCTCCCTAGCAGGCGAAGGGTGGGGTGCTGGGGCCAGTGCACACAAGGCCTTTGCAGACCCCATCCGCCTTCTCCCTAAAGGAGAGCACGTTTGGAGGTGGTTTCCAGCTCCGGTGACAATCAGCTAAGCAGCGGCGCACAGGGAACGAGAGGCAGCCCAGACCCTCCTAGGCCGAAGGGCGAGCACAGGCCTAGGGGCGAAACCGGCAAGCGCTGCTTTGCTGAGCAAACACGCACTGGGGCTGAGCTTGCTTTCCGGAGGAGAGTTTCCCTTTCGAGAAGGCAGCTCCCAGAAGCTCGTTTTGTGCCCTTTCTGAGATGGGCCCTAGGTGGGTCCCTCCCTCGCAGGCGGAGGGTGGGGTGCTGGGGCCAGTGCACACAAGGCCTTTTCAGACCCCATCCGCCTTCTCCCTGAAGGAGAGCACGTTTGGAGGTGGTTTCCAGCTCCGGTGACCCTCAGCTAAGCAGCGGCGCACAGGGAAGGAGAGGCAGCCCAGACCCTCCTAGGCCGAAGGGCGAGCACAGGCCTAGGGGCGAAACCGGCAAGCGCTGCTTTGCTGAGCACACACGCACTGGGGCTGAGCTTGCTTTCCCGAGGAGAGTTTCCCTTTCGAGAAGGCAGCTCCCAGAAGCTCGTTTTGTGCCCTTTCTGAGATGGGCCCTAGGTGGGTCCCTCCCTAGCAGGCGAAGGGTGGGGTGCTGGGGCCAGTGCACACAAGGCCTTTGCAGACCCCATCCGCCTTCTCCCTGAAGGAGAGCACGTTTGGAGGTGGTTTCCAGCTCCGGTGACCCTCAGCCAAGCACCGGCACACAGGGAGCGGGAGGCAGCCCAGACCCTCCTATGCCGAAGGGCGAGCACAGGCCTAGGGGCGAAACCGGCAAGCGCTGCTTTGCTGAGCAAACACGCACTGGGGCTGAGCTTGCTTTCCCGAGGAGAGTTTCCCTTTTGACAAGGCAGCTCCCAGAAGCTCGTTTTGTGCCCTTTCTGAGATGGGCCCTAGGTGGTCCCTCCCGAGCAGGCGGAGGGTGGGGTGCTGGGGCCAGTGCACACAAGGCCTTTTCAGACCCCATCCGCCTTCTCCCTGAAGGAGAGCACGTTTAGAGTTGGTTTCCAGCTCCGGTGACCCTCGGCCAAGCACCGGCGCACAGGGAGCAAGAGGCAGCCCAGACCCTCCTAGGCCGAAGGGCGAGCACAGGCCTAGGGGCGAAACCGGCAAGCGCTGCTTTGCTGAGCACACACGCACTGGGGCTGAGCTTGCTATCCCGAGGAGAGTTTCCCTTTCGAGGAGGCAGCTCCCAGAAGCTCGTTTTGTGCCCTTTCTGAGATGGGCCCTAGGTGGGTCCCTCCCTAGCAGGCGGAGGGTGGGGTGCTGGGGCCAGTGCACACAAGGCCTTTGCAGACCCCATCCGCCTTCTCCCTGAAGGAGAGCAGGTTTAGAGGTGGTTTCCAGCTCCGGTGACCCTCAGCCAAGCAGCGGCGCACAGGGAACGAGAGGCAGCCCAGACCCTCCTAGGCCGAAGGTTGAGCCCAGGCCTAGGGGCGAAACCGGCAAGCGCTGCTTTGCTGAGCAAACACGCACTGGGGCTGAGCTTGCTTTCCGGAGGAGAGTTTCCCTTTCGAGAAGGCAGCTCCCAGAAGCTCGTTTTGTGCCCTTTCTGAGATCGGCCCTAGGTGGGTCCCTCCCTCGCAGGCGGAGGGTGGTGTGCTGGGGCCAGTGCACACAAGGCCTTTTCAGACCCCATCCGCCTTCTCCCTGAAGGAGAGCACGTTTGGAGGTGGTTTCCAGCTCCGGTGACCCTCAGCCAAGCAGCGGCGCACAGGGAACAAGAGGCAGCCCAGACCCTCCTCGGCCGAAGGGAGAGCACAGGCCTAGGGGCGAAACCAGCAAGCGCTGCTTTGCTGAGCACACACGCACTGGGGCTGAGCTTGCTTTCCCGAGGAGAGTTTCCCTTTCGAGAAGGCAGCTCCCAGAAGCTCGTTTTGTGCCCTTTCTGAGATGGGCCCTAGGAGGGTCCCTCCCTAGCAGGCGAAGGGTGGGGTGCTGGGGCCAGTGCACACAAGGCCTTTGCAGACCCCATCCGCCTTCTCCCTAAAGGAGAGCACGTTTGGAGGTGGTTTCCAGCTCCGGTGACAATCAGCTAAGCAGCGGCGCACAGGGAACGAGAGGCAGCCCAGACCCTCCTAGGCCGAAGGGCGAGCACAGGCCTAGGGGCGAAACCGGCAAGCGCTGCTTTGCTGAGCAAACACGCACTGGGGCTGAGCTTGCTTTCCCGAGGAGAGTTTCCCTTTCGAGAAGGCAGCTCCCAGAAGCTCGTTTTGTGCCCTCTCTGAGATGGGCCCTAGGTGGGTCCCTCCCTAGCAGTCGGAGGGTGGGGTGCTGGGGCCAGTGCACACAAGGCCTTTTCAGACCCCATCCGCCTTCTCCCTGAAGGAGAGCACGTTTGGAGGTGGTTTCCAGCTCCGGTGACCCTCAGACAAGCAGCGGCGCACAGGGAACGAGAGGCAGCCCAGACCCTCCTAGGCCGAAGGGCGAGCACAGGCCTAGGGGCGAAACCGGCAAGCGCTGCTTTGCTGAGCAAACACGCACTGGGGCTGAGCTTGCTTTCCCGAGGAGAGTTTCCCTTTCGAGAAGGCAGCTCCCAGAAGCTCGTTTTGTGCCCTTTCTGAGATGGGCCCTAGGTGGGTCCCTCCCTCGCAGGCGGAGGGTGGGGTGCTGGGGCCAGTGCACACAAGGCCTTTTCAGACCCCATCCGCCTTCTCCCTGAAGGAGAGCACGTTTGGAGGTGGTTTCCAGCTCCGGTGACCCTCAGCCAAGCAGCGGCGCACAGGGAACAAGAGGCAGCCCAGACCCTCCTCGGCCGAAGGGAGAGCACAGGCCTAGGGGCGAAACCGGCAAGCGCTGCTTTGCTGAGCACACACGCACTGGGGCTGAGCTTGCTTTCCCGAGGAGAGTTTCCCTTTCGAGAAGGCAGCTCCCAGAAGCTCGTTTTGTGCCCTTTCTGAGATGGGCCCTAGGTGGGTCCCTCCCTAGCAGGCGAAGGGTGGGGTGCTGGGGCCAGTGCACACAAACCCTTTGCAGACCCCATCCGCCTTCTCCCTGAAGGAGAGCACGTTTGGAGGTGGTTTCCAGCTCCGGTGACCCTCGGCCAAGCACCGGCGCACAGGGAGCGGGAGGCAGCCCAGACCCTCCTAGGCCGAAGGGCGAGCACAGGCCTAGGGGTGAAACCGGCAAGCGCTGCTTTGCTGAGCACACACGCACTGGGGCTGAGCTTGCTTTCCCGAGGAGAGTTTCCCTTTCGAGAAGGCAGCTCCCAGAAGCTCGTTTTGTGCCCTCTCTGAGATGGGCCCTAGGTGGGTCCCTCCCTAGCATTCGGAGGGTGGGGTGCTGGGGCCAGTGCACACAAGGCCTTTTCAGACCCCATCCGCCTTCTCCCTGAAGGAGAGCACGTTTGGAGGTGGTTTCCAGCTCCGGTGACCCTCAGCCAAGCACCGGCGCACAGGGAACGAGAGGCAGCCCAGACCCTCCTCGGCCGAAGGGCGAGCACAGGCCTAGGGGCGAAACCGGCAAGCGCTGCTTTGCTGAGCAAACACGCACTGGGGCTGAGCTTGCTTTCCCGAGGAGAGTTTCCCTTTCGAGAAGGCAGCTCCCAGAAGCTCGTTTTGTGCCCTCTCTGAGATGGGCCCTAGGTGGGTCCCTCCCTCGCAGGCGGAGGGTGGGGTGCTGGGGCCAGTGCACACAAGGCCTTTTCAGACCCCATCCGCCTTCTCCCTGAAGGAGAGCACGTTTGGAGGTGGTTTCCAGCTCCGGTGACCCTCAGCCAAGCAGCGGCGCACAGGGAACAAGAGGCAGCCCAGACCCTCCTCGGCCGAAGGGAGAGCACAGGCCTAGGGGCGAAACCGGCAAGCGCTGCTTTGCTGAGCACACACGCACTGGGGCTGAGCTTGCTTTCCCGAGGAGAGTTTCCCTTTCGTGAAGGCAGCTCCCAGAAGCTCGTTTTGTGCCCTTTCTGAGATGGGCCCTAGGTGGGTCCCTCCCTAGCAGGCGAAGGGTGGGGTGCTGGGGCCAGTGCACACAAGGCCTTTGCAGACCCCATCCGCCTTCTCCCTGAAGGAGAGCACGTTTGGAGGTGGTTTCCAGCTCCGGTGACCCTCGGCCAAGCACCAGCGCACAGGGAGAGGGAGGCAGCCCAGACCCTCCTAGGCCGAAGGGCGAGCACAGGCCTAGGGGCGAAACCGGCAAAGGCTGCTTTGCTGAGCACACACGCACTGGGGCTGAGCTTGCTTTCCCGAGGAGAGTTTCCCTTTCGAGAAGGCAGCTCCCAGAAGCTCGTTTTGTGCCCTCTCTGAGATGGGCCCTAGGTGGGTCCCTCCCTTGCAGGCGGAGGGTGGGGTGCTAGGGCCAGTGCACACAAGGCCTTTGCAGACCCCATCCGCCTTCTCCCTGAAGGAGAGCACGTTTGGAGGTGGTTTCCAGCTCCGGTGACCCTCAGCTAAGCAGCGGCGCACAGGGAAGGAGAGGCAGCCCAGACCCTCCTAGGCCGAAGGGCGAGCACAGGCCTAGGGGCGAAACCGGCAAGCGCTGCTTTGCTGAGCACACACGCACTGGGGCTGAGCTTGCTTTCCCGAGGAGAGTTTCCCTTTCGAGAAGGCAGCTCCCAGAAGCTCGTTTTGTGCCCTTTCTGAGATGGGCCCTAGGTGGGTCCCTCCCTAGCAGGCGAAGGGTGGGGTGCTGGGGCCAGTGCACACAAGGCCTTTGCAGACCCCATCCGCCTTCTCCCTGAAGGAGAGCACGTTTGGAGGTGGTTTCCAGCTCCGGTGACAATCAGCTAAGCAGCGGCGCACAGGGAACGAGAGGCAGCCCAGACCCTCCTCGGCCGAAGGGCTAGCACAGGCCTAGGGGCGAAACCGGCAAGCGCTGCTTTGCTGAGCAAACACGCACTGGGGCTGAGCTTGCTTTCCGGAGAAGAGTTTCCCTTTCGAGAAGGCAGCTCCCAGAAGCTCGTTTTGTGCCCTTTCTGAGATGGGCCCTAGGTGGGTCCCTCTCTCGCAGGCGGAGGGTGGGGTGCTGGGGCCAGTGCACACAAGGCCTTTGCAGACCCCATCCGCCTTCTCCCTGAAGGAGAGCACGTTTGGAGGTGGTTTCCAGCTCCGGTGACCCTCAGCCAAGCAGCGGCGCACAGGGAACAAGAGGCAGCCCAGTCCCTCCTCGGCCGAAGGGAGAGCACAGGCCTAGGGGCGAAACCGGCAAGCGCTGCTTTGCTGAGCACACACGCACTGGGGCTGAGCTTGCTTTCCCGAGGAGAGTTTCCCTTTCGAGAAGGCAGCTCCCAGAAGCTCGTTTTGTGCCCTTTCTGAGATGGGCCCTAGGTGGGTCCCTCCCTAGCAGGCGAAGGGTGGGGTGCTGGGGCCAGTGCACACAAGGCCTTTGCAGACCCCATCCGCCTTCTCCCTAAAGGAGAGCACGTTTGGAGGTGGTTTCCAGCTCCGGTGACAATCAGCTAAGCAGCGGCGCACAGGGAACGAGAGGCAGCCCAGACCCTCCTAGGCCGAAGGGCGAGCACAGGCCTAGGGGCGAAACCGGCAAGCGCTGCTTTGCTGAGCAAACACGCACTGGGGCTGAGCTTGCTTTCCCGAGGAGAGTTTCCCTTTTGCGAAGGCAGCTCCCAGAAGCTCGTTTTGTGCCCTCTCTGAGATGGGCCCTAGGTGGGTCCCTCCCTCGCAGGCGGAGGGTGGGGTGCTGGGGCCAGTGCACACAAGGCCTGTTCAGACCCCATCCGCCTTCTCCCTGAAGGAGAGCACGTTTGGAGGTGGTTTCCAGCTCCGGTGACCCTCAGCTAAGCAGCGGCGCACAGGGAAGGAGAGGCAGCCCAGACCCTCCTAGGCCGAAGGGCGAGCACAGGCCTAGGGGCGAAACCGGCAAGCGCTGCTTTGCTGAGCAAACACGCACTGGGGCTGAGCTTGCTTTCCCGAGGAGAGTTTCCCTTTCGAGAAGGCAGCTCCCAGAAGCTCGTTTTGTGCCCTTTCTGAGATGGGCCCTAGGTGGGTCCCTCCCTAGCAGTCGGAGGGTGGGGTGCTGGGGCCAGTGCACACAAGGCCTTTTCATACCCCATCCGCCTTCTCCCTGAAGGAGAGCACGTTTGGAGGTGGTTTCCAGCTCCGGTGACCCTCAGCCAAGCACCGGCGCACAGGGAACGAGAGGCAGCCCAGACCCTCCTCGGCCGAAGGGCGAGCACAGGCCTAGGGGTGAAACCGGCAAGCGCTGCTTTGCTGAGCAAACACGCACTGGGGCTGAGCTTGCTTTCCCGAGGAGAGTTTCCCTTTCGAGAAGGCAGCTCCCAGAAGCTCGTTTTGTGCCCTTTCTGAGATGGGCCCTAGGTGGGTCCCTCCCTCGCAGGCGGAGGGTGGGGTGCTGGGGCCAGTGCACACAAGGCCTTTGCAGACCCCATCCGCCTTCTCCCTGAAGGAGAGCACGTTTGGAGGTGGTTTCCAGCTCCGGTGACCCTCAGACAAGCAGCGGCGCACAGGGAACAAGAGGCAGCCCAGACCCTCCTCGGACGAAGGGAGAGCACAGGCCTAGGGGCGAAACCGGAAGCGCTGCTTTGCTGAGCACACACGCACTGGGGCTGAGCTTGCTTTCCCGAGGAGAGTTTCCCTTTCGTGAAGGCAGCTCCCAGAAGCTCGTTTTGTGCCCTTTCTGAGATGGGCCCTAGGTGGGTCCCTCCCTAGCAGGCGAAGGGTGGGGTGCTGGGGCCAGTGCACACAAGGCCTTTGCAGACCCCATCCGCCTTCTCCCTGAAGGAGAGCACGTTTGGAGGTGGTTTCCAGCTCCGGTGACCCTCGGCCAAGCACCAGCGCACAGGGAGAGGGAGGCAGCCCAGACCCTCCTAGGCCGAAGGGCGAGCACAGGCCTAGGGGCGAAACCGGCAAGCGCTGCTTTGCTGAGCAAACACGCACTGGGGCTGAGCTTGCTTTCCCGAGGAGAGTTTCCCTTTCAAGAAGGCAGCTCCCAGAAGCTAGTTTTGTGCCCTTTCTGAGATGGGCCCTAGGTGGGTCCCTCCCTTGCAGGCGGAGGGTGGGGTGCTAGGGCCAGTGCACACAAGGCCTTTTCAGACCCCATCCGCCTTCTCCCTGAAGGAGAGCACGTTTGGAGGTGGTTTCCAGCTCCGGTGACCCTCAGCTAAGCAGCGGCGCACAGGGAAGGAGAGGCAGCCCAGACCCTCCTAGGCCGAAGGGCGAGCACAGGCCTAGGGGCGAAACCGGCAAGCGCTGCTTTGCTGAGCACACACGCACTGGGGCTGAGCTTGCTTTCCCGAGGAGAGTTTCCCTTTCGAGAAGGCAGCTCCCAGAAGCTCGTTTTGTGCCCTTTCTGAGATGGGCCCTAGGTGGGTCCCTCCCTAGCAGGCGAAGGGTGGGGTGCTGGGGCCAGTGCACACAAGGCCTTTGCAGACCCCATCCGCCTTCTCCCTGAAGGAGAGCACGTTTGGAGGTGGTTTCCAGCTCCGGTGACAATCAGCTAAGCAGCGGCGCACAGGGAACGAGAGGCAGCCCAGACCCTCCTCGGCCGAAGGGCTAGCACAGGCCTAGGGGCGAAACCGGCAAGCGCTGCTTTGCTGAGCAAACACGCACTGGGGCTGAGCTTGCTTTCCGGAGAAGAGTTTCCCTTTCGAGAAGGCAGCTCCCAGAAGCTCGTTTTGTGCCCTTTCTGAGATGGGCCCTAGGTGGGTCCCTCCCTCGCAGGCGGAGGGTGGGGTGCTGGGGCCAGTGCACACAAGGCCTTTTCAGACCCCATCCGCCTTCTCCCTGAAGGAGAGCACGTTTGGAGGTGGTTTCCAGCTCCGGTGACCCTCAGCCAAGCAGCGGCGCACAGGGAACAAGAGGCAGCCCAGACCCTCCTCGGCCGAAGGGAGAGCACAGGCCTAGGGGCGAAACCGGCAAGCGCTGCTTTGCTGAGCACACACGCACTGGGGCTGAGCTTGCTTTCCCGAGGAGAGTTTCCCTTTCGAGAAGGCAGCTCCCAGAAGCTCGTTTTGTGCCCTTTCTGAGATGGGCCCTAGGTGGGTCCCTCCCTAGCAGGCGAAGGGTGGGGTGCTGGGGCCAGTGCACACAAGGCCTTTGCAGACCCCATCCGCCTTCTCCCTGAAGGAGAGCACGTTTGGAGGTGGTTTCCAGCTCCGGTGACCCTCGGCCAAGCACCGGCGCACAGGGAGCGGGAAGCAGCCCAGACCCTCCTATGCCGAAGGGCGAGCACAGGCCTAGGGGCGAAACCGGCAAGCGCTGCTTTGCTGAGCAAACACGCACTGGGGCTGAGCTTGCTTTCCCGAGGAGAGTTTCCCTTTTGACAAGGCAGCTCCCAGAAGCTCGTTTTGTGCCCTTTCTGAGATGGGCCCTAGGTGGTCCCTCCCGAGCAGGCGGAGGGTGGGGTGCTGGGGCCAGTGCACACAAGGCCTTTTCAGACCCCATCCGCCTTCTCCCTGAAGGAGAGCACGTTTGGAGGTGGTTTCCAGCTCCGGTGACCCTCAGCCAAGCAGCGGCGCACAGGGAACAAGAGGCAGCCCAGACCCTCCTCGGCCGAAGGGAGAGCACAGGCCTAGGGGCGAAACCGGCAAGCGCTGCTTTGCTGAGCACACACGCACTGGGGCTGAGCTTGCTTTCCCGAGGAGAGTTTCCCTTTCGAGAAGGCAGCTCCCAGAAGCTCGTTTTGTGCCCTTTCTGAGATGGGCCCTAGGTGGGTCCCTCCCTAGCAGGCGAAGGGTGGGGTGCTGGGGCCAGTGCACACAAGGCCTTTGCAGACCCCATCCGCCTTCTCCCTAAAGGAGAGCACGTTTGGAGGTGGTTTCCAGCTCCGGTGACAATCAGCTAAGCAGCGGCGCACAGGGAACGAGAGGCAGCCCAGACCCTCCTAGGCCGAAGGGCGAGCACAGGCCTAGGGGCGAAACCGGCAAGCGCTGCTTTGCTGAGCAAACACGCACTGGGGCTGAGCTTGCTTTCCCGAGGAGAGTTTCCCTTTTGCGAAGGCAGCTCCCAGAAGCTCGTTTTGTGCCCTCTCTGAGATGGGCCCTAGGTGGGTCCCTCCCTCGCAGGCGGAGGGTGGGGTGCTGGGGCCAGTGCACACAAGGCCTGTTCAGACCCCATCCGCCTTCTCCCTGAAGGAGAGCATGTATGGAGGTGGTTTCCAGCTCCGGTGACCCTCGGCCAAGCACCAGCGCACAGGGAGCGGGAGGCAGCCCAGACCCTCCTAGGCCGAAGGGCGAGCCCAGGCCTAGGGGCGAAACCGGCAAGCGCTGCTTTGCTGAGCAAACACGCACTGGGGCTGAGCTTGCTTTCCCGAGGAGAGTTTCCCTTTCGAGAAGGCAGCTCCCAGAAGCTCGTTTTGTGCCCTTTCTGAGATGGGCCCTAGGTGGGTCCCTCCCTAGCAGGCGGAGGGTGGGGTGCTGGGGCCAGTGCACACAAGGCCTGTTCAGACCCCATCCGCCTTCTCCCTGAAGGAGAGCACGTTTAGAGTTGGTTTCCAGCTCCGGTGACCCTCGGCCAAGCACCGGCGCACAGGGAGCGTGAGGCAGCCCAGACCCTCCTAGGCCGAAGGGCGAGCACAGGCCTAGGGGCGAAACCGGCAAGCGCTGCTTTGCTGAGCACACACGCACTGGGGCTGAGCTTGCTATCCCGAGGAGAGTTTCCCTTTCGAGGAGGCAGCTCCCAGAAGCTCGTTTTGTGCCCTTTCTGAGATGGGCCCTAGGTGGGTCCCTCCCTAGCAGGCGGAGGGTGGGGTGCTGGGGCCAGTGCACACAAGGCCTTTGCAGACCCCATCCGCCTTCTCCCTGAAGGAGAGCAGGTTTAGAGGTGGTTTCCAGCTCCGGTGACCCTCAGCCAAGCAGCGGCGCACAGGGAGAGGGAGGCAGCCCAGACCCTCCTAGGCCGAAGGTTGAGCCCAGGCCTAGGGGCGAAACCGGCAAGCGCTGCTTTGCTGAGCAAACACGCACTGGGGCTGAGCTTGCTTTCCCGAGGAGAGTTTCCCTTTCGAGAAGGCAGCTCCCAGAAGCTCGTTTTGTGCCCTTTCTGAGATGGGCCCTAGGTGGGTCCCTCCCTCGCAGGCGGAGGGTGGGGTGCTGGGGCCAGTGCACACAAGGCCTTTGCAGACCCCATCCGCCTTCTCCCTGAAGGAGAGCACGTTTGGAGGTGGTTTCCAGCTCCGGTGACCCTCAGACAAGCAGCGGCGCACAGGGAACGAGAGGCAGCCCAGACCCTCCTCGGCCGAAGGGAGAGCACAGGCCTAGGGGCGAAACCGGCAAGCGCTGCTTTGCTGAGCACACACGCACTGGGGCTGAGCTTGCTTTCCCGAGGAGAGTTTCCCTTTCGTGAAGGCAGCTCCCAGAAGCTCGTTTTGTGCCCTTTCTGAGATGGGCCCTAGGTGGGTCCCTCCCTAGCAGGCGAAGGGTGGGGTGCTGGGGCCAGTGCACACAAGGCCTTTTCAGACCCCATCCGCCTTCTCCCTGAAAGAGAGCACGTTTGGAGGTGGTTTCCAGCTCCGGTGACCCTAGCCAAGCAGCGGCGCACAGGGAACAAGAGGCAGCCCAGACCCTCCTCAGCCGAAGGGAGAGCACAGGCCTAGGGGCGAAACCGGCAAGCGCTGCTTTGCTGAGCACACACGCACTGGGGCTGAGCTTGCTTTCCCGAGGAGAGTTTCCCTTTCGAGAAGGCAGCTCCCAGAAGCTCGTTTTGTGCCCTCTCTGAGATGGGCCCTAGGTGGGTCCCTCCCTCGCAGGCGGAGGGTGGGGTGCTGGGGCCAGTGCACACAAGGCCTTTGCAGACCCCATCCGCCTTCTCCCTGAAGGAGAGCACGTTTGGAGGTGGTTTCCAGCTCCGGTGACCCTCGGCCAAGCACCGGCGCACAGGGAGCGGGAGGCAGCCCAGACCCTCCTAGGCCGAAGGGCGAGCACAGGCCTAGGGGCGAAACCGGCAAGCGCTGCTTTGCTGAGCACACACGCACTGGGGCTGAGCTTGCTTTCCCGAGGAGAGTTTCCCTTTCGAGAAGGCAGCTCCCAGAAGCTCGTTTTGTGCCCTCTCTGAGATGGGCCCTAGGTGGGTCCCTCCCTAGCAGGCGAAGGGTGGGGTGCTGGGGCCAGTGCACACAAGGCCTTTTCAGACCCCATCCGCCTTCTCCCTGAAGGAGAGCACGTTTGGAGGTGGTTTCCAGCTCCGGTGACCCTCAGCCAAGCACCGGCGCACAGGGAACGAGAGGCAGCCCAGACCCTCCTCGGCCGAAGGGCGAGCACAGGCCTAGGGGTGAAACCGGCAAGCGCTGCTTTGCTGAGCAAACACGCACTGGGGCTGAGCTTGCTTTCCGGAGGAGAGTTTCCCTTTCGAGAAGGCAGCTCCCAGAAGCTCGTTTTGTGCCCTTTCTGAGATGGGCCCTAGGTGGGTCCCTCCCTGGCAGGCGGAGGGTGGGGTGCTGGGGCCAGTGCACACAAGGCCTTTGCAGACCCCATCCGCCTTCTCCCTGAAGGAGAGCACGTTTGGAGGTGGTTTCCAGCTCCGGTGACCCTCAGACAAGCAGCGGCGCACAGGGAACAAGAGGCAGCCCAGACCCTCCTCGGCCGAAGGGAGAGCACAGGCCTAGGGGCGAAACCGGAAGCGCTGCTTTGCTGAGCACACACGCACTGGGGCTGAGCTTGCTTTCCCGAGGAGAGTTTCCCTTTCGTGAAGGCAGCTCCCAGAAGCTCGTTTTGTGCCCTTTCTGAGATGGGCCCTAGGTGGGTCCCTCCCTAGCAGGCGAAGGGTGGGGTGCTGGGGCCAGTGCACACAAGGCCTTTGCAGACCCCATCCGCCTTCTCCCTGAAGGAGAGCACGTTTGGAGGTGGTTTCCAGCTCCGGTGACCCTCGGCCAAGCACCAGCGCACAGGGAGAGGGAGGCAGCCCAGACCCTCCTAGGCCGAAGGGCGAGCACAGGCCTAGGGGCGAAACCGGCAAAGGCTGCTTTGCTGAGCACACACGCACTGGGGCTGAGCTTGCTTTCCCGAGGAGAGTTTCCCTTTCGAGAAGGCAGCTCCCAGAAGCTCGTTTTGTGCCCTCTCTGAGATGGGCCCTAGGTGGGTCCCTCCCTTGCAGGCGGAGGGTGGGGTGCTAGGGCCAGTGCACACAAGGCCTTTGCAGACCCCATCCGCCTTCTCCCTGAAGGAGAGCACGTTTGGAGGTGGTTTCCAGCTCCGGTGACCCTCAGCTAAGCAGCGGCGCACAGGGAAGGAGAGGCAGCCCAGACCCTCCTAGGCCGAAGGGCGAGCACAGGCCTAGGGGCGAAACCGGCAAGCGCTGCTTTGCTGAGCACACACGCACTGGGGCTGAGCTTGCTTTCCCGAGGAGAGTTTCCCTTTCGAGAAGGCAGCTCCCAGAAGCTCGTTTTGTGCCCTCTGAGAGATGGGCCCTAGGTGGGTCCCTCCCTAGCAGGCGAAGGGTGGGGTGCTGGGGCCAGTGCACACAAGGCCTTTGCAGACCCCATCCGCCTTCTCCCTGAAGGAGAGCACGTTTGGAGGTGGTTTCCAGCTCCGGTGACCCTCGGCCAAGCACCGGCGCACAGGGAGCGGGAGGCAGCCCAGACCCTCCTAGGCCGAAGGGCGAGCACAGGCCTAGGGGCGAAACCGGCAAGCGCTGCTTTGCTGAGCACACACGCACTGGGGCTGAGCTTGCTTTCCCGAGGAGAGTTTCCCTTTCGAGAAGGCAGCTCCCAGAAGCTCGTTTTGTGCCCTCTCTGAGATGGGCCCTAGGTGGGTCCCTCCCTAGCAGGCGGAGGGTGGGGCGCTGGGGCCAGTGCACACAAGGCCTTTTCAGACCCCATCCGCCTTCTCCCTGAAGGAGAGCACGTTTGGAGGTGGTTTCCAGCTCCGGTGACCCTCAGCCAAGAAGCGGCGCACAGGGAACAAGAGGCAGCCCAGACCCTCCTCGGCCGAAGGGAGAGCACAGGCCTAGGGGCGAAACCGGAAGCGCTGCTTTGCTGAGCACACACGCACTGGGGCTGAGCTTGCTTTCCCGAGGAGAGTTTCCCTTTCGAGAAGGCAGCTCCCAGAAGCTCGTTTTGTGCCCTCTCTGAGATGGGCCCTAGGTGGGTCCCTCCCTCGCAGGCGGAGGGTGGGGTGCTGGGGCCAGTGCACACAAGGCCTTTGCAGACCCCATCCTCCTTCTCCCTGAAGGAGAGCACGTTTGGAGGTGGTTTCCAGCTCCGGTGACCCTCGGCCAAGCACCGGCGCACAGGGAGCGGGAGGCAGCCCAGACCCTCCTAGGCCGAAGGGCGAGCACAGGCCTAGGGGCGAAACCGGCAAGCGCTGCTTTGCTGAGCACACACGCACTGGGGCTGAGCTTGCTTTCCCGAGGAGAGTTTCCCTTTCGAGAAGGCAGCTCCCAGAAGCTCGTTTTGTGCCCTTTCTGAGATGGGCCCTAGGTGGGTCCCTCCCTCGCAGGCGGAGGGTGGGGTGCTGGGGCCAGTGCACACAAGGCCTTTGCAGACCCCATCCGCCTTCTCCCTGAAGGAGAGCACGTTTGGAGGTGGTTTCCAGCTCCGGTGAAGCTCAGACAAGCAGCGGCGCACAGGGAACAAGAGGCAGCCCAGACCCTCCTCGGCCGAAGGGAGAGCACAGGCCTAGGGGCGAAACCGGAAGCGCTGCTTTGCTGAGCACACACGCACTGGGGCTGAGCTTGCTTTCCCGAGGAGAGTTTCCCTTTCGAGAAGGCAGCTCCCAGAAGCTCGTTTTGTGCCCTCTCTGAGATGGGCCCTAGGTGGGTCCCTCCCTCGCAGTCGGAGGGTGGGGTGCTGGGGCCAGTGCACACAAGGCCTTTTCAGACCCCATCCGCCTTCTCCCTGAAGGAGAGCACGTTTGGAGGTGGTTTCCAGCTCCGGTGACCCTCGGCCAAGCACCGGCGCACAGGGAGCGGGAGGCAGCCCAGACCCTCCTAGGCCGAAGGGCGAGCACAGGCCTAGGGGCGAAACCGGCAAGCGCTGCTTTGCTGAGCACACACGCACTGGGGCTGAGCTTGCTTTCCCGAGGAGAGTTTCCCTTTCGAGAAGGCAGCTCCCAGAAGCTCGTTTTGTGCCCTCTCTGAGATGGGCCCTAGGTGGGTCCCTCCCTAGCAGTCGGAGGGTGGGGCGCTGGGGCCAGTGCACACAAGGCCTTTTCAGACCCCATCCGCCTTCTCCCTGAAGGAGAGCACGTTTGGAGGTGGTTTCCAGCTCCGGTGACCCTCAGCCAAGCACCGGCGCACAGGGAACGAGAGGCAGCCCAGACCCTCCTCGGCCGAAGGGCGAGCACAGGCCTAGGGGTGAAACCGGCAAGCGCTGCTTTGCTGAGCAAACACGCACTGGGGCTGAGCTTGCTTTCCCGAGGAGAGTTTCCCTTTCGAGAAGGCAGCTCCCAGAAGCTCGTTTTGTGCCCTTTCTGAGATGGGCCCTAGGTGGGTCCCTCCCTCGCAGGCGGAGGGTGGGGTGCTGGGGCCAGTGCACACAAGGCCTTTGCAGACCCCATCCGCCTTCTCCCTGAAGGAGAGCACGTTTGGAGGTGGTTTCCAGCTCCGGTGACCCTCAGACAAGCAGCGGCGCACAGGGAACAAGAGGCAGCCCAGACCCTCCTCGGCCGAAGGGCGAGCACAGGCCTAGGGGCGAAACCGGCAAGCGCTGCTTTGCTGAGCACACACGCACTGGGGCTGAGCTTGCTTTCCCGAGGAGAGTTTCCCTTTCGTGAAGGCAGCTCCCAGAAGCTCGTTTTGTGCCCTTTCTGAGATGGGCCCTAGGTGGGTCCCTCCCTAGCAGGCGAAGGGTGGGGTGCTGGGGCCAGTGCACACAAGGCCTTTGCAGACCCCATCCGCCTTCTCCCTGAAGGAGAGCACGTTTGGAGGTGGTTTCCAGCTCCGGTGACCCTCGGCCAAGCACCAGCGCACAGGGAGAGGGAGGCAGCCCAGACCCTCCTAGGCCGAAGGGCGAGCACAGGCCTAGGGGCGAAACCGGCAAGCGCTGCTTTGCTGAGCACACACGCACTGGGGCTGAGCTTGCTTTCCCGAGGAGAGTTTCCCTTTCGTGAAGGCAGCTCCCAGAAGCTCGTTTTGTGCCCTTTCTGAGATGGGCCCTAGGTGGGTCCCTCCCTAGCAGGCGAAGGGTGGGGTGCTGGGGCCAGTGCACACAAGGCCTTTTCAGACCCCATCCGCCTTCTCCCTGAAAGAGAGCACGTTTGGAGGTGGTTTCCAGCTCCGGTGACAATCAGCTAAGCAGCGGCGCACAGGGAACGAGAGGCAGCCCAGACCCTCCTAGGCCGAAGGGCGAGCACAGGCCTAGGGGCGAAACCGGCAAGCGCTGCTTTGCTGAGCAAACACGCACTGGGGCTGAGCTTGCTTTCCGGAGTAGAGTTTCCCTTTCGAGAAGGCAGCTCCCAGAAGCTCGTTTTGTGCCCTTTCTGAGATGGGCCCTAGGTGGGTCCCTCCCTCGCAGGCGGAGGGTGGGGTGCTGGGGCCAGTGCACACAAGGCCTTTTCAGACCCCATCCGCCTTCTCCCTGAAGGAGAGCACGTTTGGAGGTGGTTTCCAGCTCCGGTGACCCTCAGCTAAGCAGCGGCGCACAGGGAAGGAGAGGCAGCCCAGACCCTCCTAGGCCGAAGGGCGAGCACAGGCCTAGGGGCGAAACCGGCAAGCGCTGCTTTGCTGAGCACACACGCACTGGGGCTGAGCTTGCTTTCCCGAGGAGAGTTTCCCTTTCGAGAAGGCAGCTCCCAGAAGCTCGTTTTGTGCCCTTTCTGAGATGGGCCCTAGGTGGGTCCCTCCCTAGCAGGCGAAGGGTGGGGTGCTGGGGCCAGTGCACACAAGGCCTTTGCAGACCCCATCCGCCTTCTCCCTGAAGGAGAGCACGTTTGGAGGTGGTTTCCAGCTCCGGTGACCCTCAGCCAAGCACCGGCGCACAGGGAGCGGGAGGCAGCCCAGACCCTCCTATGCCCAAGGGCGAGCACAGGCCTAGGGGCGAAACCGGCAAGCGCTGCTTTGCTGAGCAAACACGCACTGGGGCTGAGCTTGCTTTCCCGAGGAGAGTTTCCCTTTTGACAAGGCAGCTCCCAGAAGCTCGTTTTGTGCCCTTTCTGAGATGGGCCCTAGGTGGTCCCTCCCGAGCAGGCGGAGGGTGGGGTGCTGGGGCCAGTGCACACAAGGCCTTTTCAGACCCCATCCGCCTTCTCCCTGAAGGAGAGCACGTTTGGAGGTGGTTTCCAGCTCCGGTGACCCTCAGCCAAGCAGCGGCGCACAGGGAACAAGAGGCAGCCCAGACCCTCCTCGGCCGAAGGGAGAGCACAGGCCTAGGGGCGAAACCGGCAAGCGCTGCTTTGCTGAGCACACACGCACTGGGGCTGAGCTTGCTTTCCCGAGGAGAGTTTCCCTTTCGAGAAGGCAGCTCCCAGAAGCTCGTTTTCTGCCCTTTCTGAGATGGGCCCTAGGTGGGTCCCTCCCTAGCAGGCGAAGGGTGGGGTGCTGGGGCCAGTGCACACAAGGCCTTTGCAGACCCCATCCGCCTTCTCCCTAAAGGAGAGCACGTTTGGAGGTGGTTTCCAGCTCCGGTGACAATCAGCTAAGCAGCGGCGCACAGGGAACGAGAGGCAGCCCAGACCCTCCTAGGCCGAAGGGCGAGCACAGGCCTAGGGGCGAAACCGGCAAGCGCTGCTTTGCTGAGCAAACACGCACTGGGGCTGAGCTTGCTTTCCGGAGGAGAGTTTCCCTTTCGAGAAGGCAGCTCCCAGAAGCTCGTTTTGTGCCCTTTCTGAGATGGGCCCTAGGTGGGTCCCTCCCTCGCAGGCGGAGGGTGGGGTGCTGGGGCCAGTGCACACAAGGCCTTTTCAGACCCCATCCGCCTTCTCCCTGAAGGAGAGCACGTTTGGAGGTGGTTTCCAGCTCCGGTGACCCTCAGCTAAGCAGCGGCGCACAGGGAAGGAGAGGCAGCCCAGACCCTCCTAGGCCGAAGGGCGAGCACAGGCCTAGGGGCGAAACCGGCAAGCGCTGCTTTGCTGAGCACACACGCACTGGGGCTGAGCTTGCTTTCCCGAGGAGAGTTTCCCTTTCGAGAAGGCAGCTCCCAGAAGCTCGTTTTGTGCCCTTTCTGAGATGGGCCCTAGGTGGGTCCCTCCCTAGCAGGCGAAGGGTGGGGTGCTGGGGCCAGTGCACACAAGGCCTTTGCAGACCCCATCCGCCTTCTCCCTGAAGGAGAGCACGTTTGGAGGTGGTTTCCAGCTCCGGTGACCCTCAGCCAAGCACCGGCACACAGGGAGCGGGAGGCAGCCCAGACCCTCCTATGCCGAAGGGCGAGCACAGGCCTAGGGGCGAAACCGGCAAGCGCTGCTTTGCTGAGCAAACACGCACTGGGGCTGAGCTTGCTTTCCCGAGGAGAGTTTCCCTTTTGACAAGGCAGCTCCCAGAAGCTCGTTTTGTGCCCTTTCTGAGATGGGCCCTAGGTGGTCCCTCCCGAGCAGGCGGAGGGTGGGGTGCTGGGGCCAGTGCACACAAGGCCTTTTCAGACCCCATCCGCCTTCTCCCTGAAGGAGAGCACGTTTAGAGTTGGTTTCCAGCTCCGGTGACCCTCGGCCAAGCACCGGCGCACAGGGAGCAAGAGGCAGCCCAGACCCTCCTAGGCCGAAGGGCGAGCACAGGCCTAGGGGCGAAACCGGCAAGCGCTGCTTTGCTGAGCACACACGCACTGGGGCTGAGCTTGCTATCCCGAGGAGAGTTTCCCTTTCGAGGAGGCAGCTCCCAGAAGCTCGTTTTGTGCCCTTTCTGAGATGGGCCCTAGGTGGGTCCCTCCCTAGCAGGCGGAGGGTGGGGTGCTGGGGCCAGTGCACACAAGGCCTTTGCAGACCCCATCCGCCTTCTCCCTGAAGGAGAGCAGGTTTAGAGGTGGTTTCCAGCTCCGGTGACCCTCAGCCAAGCAGCGGCGCACAGGGAACGAGAGGCAGCCCAGACCCTCCTAGGCCGAAGGTTGAGCCCAGGCCTAGGGGCGAAACCGGCAAGCGCTGCTTTGCTGAGCAAACACGCACTGGGGCTGAGCTTGCTTTCCGGAGGAGAGTTTCCCTTTCGAGAAGGCAGCTCCCAGAAGCTCGTTTTGTGCCCTTTCTGAGATCGGCCCTAGGTGGGTCCCTCCCTCGCAGGCGGAGGGTGGTGTGCTGGGGCCAGTGCACACAAGGCCTTTTCAGACCCCATCCGCCTTCTCCCTGAAGGAGAGCACGTTTGGAGGTGGTTTCCAGCTCCGGTGACCCTCAGCCAAGCAGCGGCGCACAGGGAACAAGAGGCAGCCCAGACCCTCCTCGGCCGAAGGGAGAGCACAGGCCTAGGGGCGAAACCAGCAAGCGCTGCTTTGCTAAGCACACACGCACTGGGGCTGAGCTTGCTTTCCCGAGGAGAGTTTCCCTTTCGAGAAGGCAGCTCCCAGAAGCTCGTTTTGTGCCCTTTCTGAGATGGGCCCTAGGAGGGTCCCTCCCTAGCAGGCGAAGGGTGGGGTGCTGGGGCTAGTGCACACAAGGCCTTTGCAGACCCCATCCGCCTTCTCCCTGAAGGAGAGCACGTTTGGAGGTGGTTTCCAGCTCCGGTGACCCTCGGCCAAGCACCGGCGCACAGGGAACGAGAGGCAGCCCAGACCCTCCTAGGCCGAAGGGAGAGCACAGGCCTAGGGGCGAAACAGGCAAGCGCTGCTTTGCTGAGCAAACACGCACTGGGGCTGAGCTTGCTTTCCCGAGGAGAGTTTCCCTTTCGAGAAGGCAGCTCCCAGAAGCTCGTTTTGTGCCCTTTCTGAGATGGGCCCTAGGTGGGTCCCTCCCTAGCAGGCGGAGGGTGGGGTGCTGGGGCCAGTGCACACAAGGCCTTTTCAGACCCCATCCGCCTTCTCCCTGAAGGAGAGCACGTTTGGAGGTGGTTTCCAGCTCCGGTGACCCTCGGCCAAGCACCAGCGCACAGGGAACAAGAGGCAGCCCAGACCCTCCTAGGCCGAAGGGCGAGCACAGGCCTAGGGGCGAAACCGGCAAGCGCTGCTTTGCTGAGCAAACACGCACTGGGGCTGAGCTTGCTTTCCCGAGGAGAGTTTCCCTTTCGAGAAGGCAGCTCCCAGAAGCTCGTTTTGTGCCCTTTCTGAGATGGGCCCTAGGTTGTCCCTCCCTAGCAGGCGACGGGTGGGGTGCTGGGGCCAGTGCACACAAGGCCTTTGCAGACCCCATCTGCCTTCTCCCTGAAGGAGAGCACGTTTGGAGGTGGTTTCCAGCTCCGGTGACCCTCAGCTAAGCAGCGGCGCACAGGGAACGAGAGGCAGCCCAGACCCTCCTCGGCCGAAGGGCGAGCACAGGCCTAGGGGCGAAACCGGCAAGCGCTGCTTTGCTGAGCAAACACGCACTGGGGCTGAGCTTGCTTTCCCGAGGAGAGTTTCCCTTTCGAGAAGGCAGCTCCCAGAAGCTCGTTTTGTGCCCTTTATGAAATGGGCCCTAGGTGGGTCCCTCCCTAGCAGGCGGAGGGTGGGGTGCTGGGGCCAGTGCACACAAGGCCTTTTCAGACCCCATCCGCCTTCTCCCTGAAGGAGAGCGCGTTTGGAGGTGGTTTCCAGCTCCGGTGACCCTCGGCCAAGCACCCGCGCACAGGGAGCGGGAGGCAGCCCAGACCCTCCTAGGCCGAAGGGCGAGCACAGGCCTAGGGGCGAAACCGGCAAGCACTGCTTTGCTGAGCAAACACGCACTGGGGCTGAGCTTGCTTTCCCGAGGAGAGTTTCCCTTTCGAGAAGGCAGCTCCCAGAAGCTCGTTTTGTGCCCTTTCTGAGATGGGCCCTAGGTGGGTCCCTCCCTAGCAGGCGAAGGGTGGGTTGCTGGGGCCAGTGCACACAAGGCCTTTTCAGACCCCATCCGCCTTCTCCCTGAAGGAGAGCACGTTTGGAGGTGGTTTCCAGCTCCGGTGACCCTCGGCCAAGCAGCGGCGCACAGGGAACGAGAGGCAGCCCACACCCTCCTAGGCCGAAGGGCGAGCACAGGCCTAGGGGCGAAACCGGCAAGCGCTGCTTTGCTGAGCAAACACGCACTGGGGCTGAGCTTGCTTTCCCGAGGAGAGTTTCCCTTTCGAGAAGGCAGCTCCCAGAAGCTCGTTTTGTGCCCTTTCTGAGATGGGCCCTAGGTGGGTCCCTCCCTAGCAGGCGGAGGCTGGGGTGCTGGGGCCAGTGCACACAAGGCCTTTTCAGACCCCATCCGCCTTCTCCCTGAAGGAGAGCACGTTTGGAGGTGGTTTCCAGCTACGGTGACCCTCAGCCAAGCAGCGGCGAACAGGGAACGAGAGGCAGCCCAGACCCTCCTAGGCCGAAGGGCGAGCACAGGCCTAGGGGCGAAACCGGCAAGCGCTGCTTTGCTGAGCAAACACGCACTGGGACTGAGCTTGCTTTCCCGAGGAGAGTTTCCCTTTCGAGAAGGCAGCTCCCAGAAGCTCGTTTTGTGCCCTTTCTGAGATGGGCCCTAGGTGGGTCCCTCCCTAGGAGGCGGAGGGTGGGGTGCTGGGGCCAGTGCACACAAGGCCTTTTCAGACCCCATCCGCCTTCTCCCTGAAGGAGAGCACGTTTGGAGGTAGTTTCCAGCTCCGGTGACCCTCGGCCAAGCACCGGTGCACAGGGAGCGGGAGGCAGTCCAGACCCTCCTAGGCCGAAGGGCGAGCACAGGCCTAGGGGCGAAACCGGCAAGCGCTGCTTTGCTGAGCAAACACGCACTGGGGCTGAGCTTGCTTTCCCGAGGAGAGTTTCCCTTTCGAGAAGGCAGCTCCCAGAAGCTCGTTTTGTGCCCTTTCTGAGATGGGCCCTAGGTGGGTCCCTCCCGAGCAGGCGAAGGGTGGGGTGCTGGGGCCAGTGCACACAAGGCCTTTGCAGACCCCATCCGCCTTCTCCCTGAAGGAGAGCACGTTTGGAGGTGGTTTCCAGCTCCGGTGACCCTCGGCCAAGCACCGGCGCACAGGGAGCGGGAGGCAGCCCAGACCCTCCTAGGCCGAAGGGCGAGCACAGGCCTAGGGGCGAAACCGGCAAGCGCTGCTTTGCTGAGCACACACGCACTGGGGCTGAGCTTGCTTTCCCGAGGAGAGTTTCCCTTTCGAGAAGGCAGCTCCCAGAAGCTCGTTTTGTGCCCTTTCTGAGATGGGCCCTAGTTGGGTCCCTCCCGAGTAGGCGAAGTGTGGGGTGCTTGGGCCAGTGCACACAAGGACTTTTCAGACCCCATCCTCCTTCTCCCTGAAGGAGAGCACGTTTGGAGGTGGTTTCCAGCTCCGCTGAACCTCGGACAAGCAGCGGCGCACAGGGAGCGGGAGGCAGCCCAGACCCTCCTAGGCCGAAGGGCGAGCACAGGCCTAGGGGCGAAACCGGCAAGGGCTGCTTTGCTGAGCAAACACGCACTGGGGCTGAGCTTGCTTTCCCGAGGAGAGTTTCCCTTTCGAGAAGGCCGCTCCCAGAAGCTCGTTTTGTGCCCTTTCTGAGATGGGCCCTAGGTGGGTCTCTCCCTAGCAGGCGAAGGGTGGGGTGCTGGGGCCAGTGCACACAAGGCCTTTTCAGACCCCATCCGCCTTCTCCCTGAAGGAGAGCACGTTTGGAGGTGGTTTCCAGCTCCGGTGACCCTCAGCCAAGCAGCGGCGCACAGGGAACGAGAGGCAGCCCAGACCCTCCTCGGCCGAAGGGCGAGCACAGGCCTAGGGGCGAAACCGGCAAGCGCTGCTTTGCTGAGCACACACGCACTGGGGCTGAGCTTGCTTTCCCGAGGAGAGTTTCCCTTTCGAGAAGGCAGCTCCCAGAAGCTCGTTTTGTGCCCTTTCTGAGATGGGCCCTAGGTTGTCCCTCCCTAGCAGGCGACGGGTGGGGTGCTGGGGCCAGTGCACACAAGGCCTTTGCAGACCCCATCTGCCTTCTCCCTGAAGGAGAGCACGTTTGGAGGTGGTTTCCAGCTCCGGTGACCCTCAGCTAAGCAGCGGCGCACAGGGAACGAGAGGCAGCCCAGACCCTCCTCGGCCGAAGGGCGAGCACAGGCCTAGGGGCGAAACCGGCAAGCGCTGCTTTGCTGAGCAAACACGCACTGGGGCTGAGCTTGCTTTCCCGAGGAGAGTTTCCCTTTCGAGAAGGCAGCTCCCAGAAGCTCGTTTTGTGCCCTTTATGAAATGGGCCCTAGGTGGGTCCCTCCCTAGCAGGCGGAGGGTGGGGTGCTGGGGCCAGTGCACACAAGGCCTTTTCAGACCCCATCCGCCTTCTCCCTGAAGGAGAGCGCGTTTGGAGGTGGTTTCCAGCTCCGGTGACCCTCGGCCAAGCACCCGCGCACAGGGAGCGGGAGGCAGCCCAGACCCTCCTAGGCCGAAGGGCGAGCACAGGCCTAGGGGCGAAACCGGCAAGCACTGCTTTGCTGAGCAAACACGCACTGGGGCTGAGCTTGCTTTCCCGAGGAGAGTTTCCCTTTCGAGAAGGCAGCTCCCAGAAGCTCGTTTTGTGCCCTTTCTGAGATGGGCCCTAGGTGGGTCCCTCCCTAGCAGGCGAAGGGTGGGGTGCTGGGGCCAGTGCACACAAGGCCTTTTCAGACCCCATCCGCCTTCTCCCTGAAGGAGAGCACGTTTGGAGGTGGTTTCCAGCTCCGGTGACCCTCGGCCAAGCAGCGGCGCACAGGGAACGAGAGGCAGCCCACACCCTCCTAGGCCGAAGGGCGAGCACAGGCCTAGGGGCGAAACCGGCAAGCGCTGCTTTGCTGAGCAAACACGCACTGGGGCTGAGCTTGCTTTCCCGAGGAGAGTTTCCCTTTCGAGAAGGCAGCTCCCAGAAGCTCGTTTTGTGCCCTTTCTGACATGGCCCCTAGGTAGGTTCCTCCCTAGCAGGCGGAGGGTGGGGTGCTGGGGCCAGTGCACACAAGGCCTTTTCAGACCCCATCCGCCTTCTCCCTGAAGGAGAGCACGTTTGGAGGTGGTTTCCAGCTACGGTGACCCTCAGCCAAGCAGCGGCGAACAGGGAACGAGAGGCAGCCCAGACCCTCCTCGGCCGAAGGGCGAGCACAGGCCTAGGGGCGAAACCGGCAAGCGCTGCTTTGCTGAGCAAACACGCACTGGGGCTGAGCTTGCTTTCCCGAGGAGAGTTTCCCTTTCGAGAAGGCAGCTCCCAGAAGCTCGTTTTGTGCCCTTTCTGAGATGGGCCCTAGGTGGGTCCCTCCCTAGGAGGCGGAGGGTGGGGTGCTGGGGCCAGTGCACACAAGGCCTTTTCAGACCCCATCCGCCTTCTCCCTGAAGGAGAGCACGTTTGGAGGTAGTTTCCAGCTCCGGTGACCCTCGGCCAAGCACCGGTGCACAGGGAGCGGGAGGCAGTCCAGACCCTCCTAGGCCGAAGGGCGAGCACAGGCCTAGGGGCGAAACCGGCAAGCGCTGCTTTGCTGAGCAAACACGCACTGGGGCTGAGCTTGCTTTCCCGAGGAGAGTTTCCCTTTCGAGAAGGCAGCTCCCAGAAGCTCGTTTTGTGCCCTTTCTGAGATGGGCCCTAGGTGGGTCCCTCCCGAGCAGGCGAAGGGTGGGGTGCTGGGGCCAGTGCACACAAGGCCTTTGCAGACCCCATCCGCCTTCTCCCTGAAGGAGAGCACGTTTGGAGGTGGTTTCCAGCTCCGGTGACCCTCGGCCAAGCACCGGCGCACAGGGAGCGGGAGGCAGCCCAGACCCTCCTAGGCCGAAGGGCGAGCACAGGCCTAGGGGCGAAACCGGCAAGCGCTGCTTTGCTGAGCACACACGCACTGGGGCTGAGCTTGCTTTCCCGAGGAGAGTTTCCCTTTCGAGAAGGCAGCTCCCAGAAGCTCGTTTTGTGCCCTTTCTGAGATGGGCCCTAGTTGGGTCCCTCCCGAGTAGGCGAAGTGTGGGGTGCTTGGGCCAGTGCACACAAGGACTTTTCAGACCCCATCCTCCTTCTCCCTGAAGGAGAGCACGTTTGGAGGTGGTTTCCAGCTCCGCTGAACCTCGGACAAGCAGCGGCGCACAGGGAGCGGGAGGCAGCCCAGACCCTCCTAGGCCGAAGGGCGAGCACAGGCCTAGGGGCGAAACCGGCAAGGGCTGCTTTGCTGAGCAAACACGCACTGGGGCTGAGCTTGCTTTCCCGAGGAGAGTTTCCCTTTCGAGAAGGCCGCTCCCAGAAGCTCGTTTTGTGCCCTTTCTGAGATGGGCCCTAGGTGGGTCTCTCCCTAGCAGGCGAAGGGTGGGGTGCTGGGGCCAGTGCACACAAGGCCTTTTCAGACCCCATCCGCCTTCTCCCTGAAGGAGAGCACGTTTGGAGGTGGTTTCCAGCTCCGGTGACCCTCGGACAAGCACCGTCGCAGAGGGAGCGGGAGGCAGCCCAGACCCTCCTAGGCCGAAGGGCGAGCACAGGCCTAGGGGCGAAACCGGCAAGCGCTGCTTTGCTGAGCACACAGGCACTGGGGCTGAGCTTGCTTTCCCGAGGAGAGTTTCCCTTTCGAGAAGGCAGCTCCCAGAAGCTCGTTTTGTGCCCTCTCTGAGATGGGCCCTAGGTGGGTCCCTCCCTAGCAGGCGGAGGGTGGGGTGCTGGGGCCAGTGCACACAAGGCCTTTTCAGACCCCATCCGCCTTCTCCCTGAAGGAGAGCACGTTTGGAGGTGGTTTCCAGCTCCGGTGACCCTCAGCCAAGCAGCGGCGCACAGGGAACGAGAGGCAGCCCAGACCCTCCTCGGCCGAAGGGCGAGCACAGGCCTAGGGGCGAAACCGGCAAGCGCTGCTTTGCTGAGCACACACGCCCTGGGGCTGAGCTTGCTTTCCCGAGGAGAGTTTCCCTTTCGAGAAGGCAGCTCCCAGAAGCTCGTTTTGTGCCCTTTCTGAGATGGGCCCTAGGTGGGTCCCTCCCTAGCAGGCGAAGGGTGGGGTGCTGGGGCCAGTGCACACAAGGCCTTTGCAGACCCCATCCGCCTTCTCCCTGAAGGAGAGCACGTTTGGAGGTGGTTTCCAGCTCCGGTGACCCTCGGCCAAGCACGGGCGCACAGGGAGCGGGAGGCAGCCCAGACCCTCCTAGGCCGAAGGGCGAGCACAGGCCTAGGGGCGAAACCGGCAAGCGCTGCTTTGCTGAGCAAACACGCACTGGGGCTGAGCTTGCTTTCCCGAGGAGAGTTTCCCTTTCGAGAAGGCAGCTCCCAGAAGCTCGTTTTGTGCCCTTTCTGAGATGGGCCCTAGGTGGGTCCCTCCCGAGCAGGCGAAGGTTGGGGTGCTGGGGCCAGTGCACACAAGGCCTTTTCAGACCCCATCCGCCATCTCCCTGAAGGAGAGCACGTTTGGAGGTGGTTTCCAGCTCCGGTGACCCTCGGCCAAGCACCGGCGCACAGGGAGCGGGAGGCAGCCCAGACCCTCCTAGGCCGAAGGGCGAGCACAGACCTAGGGGCGAAACCGGCAAGCGCTGCTTGGCTGAGCACACACGCACTGGGGCTGAGCTTGCTTTCCCGAGGAGAGTTTCCCTTTCGAGAAGGCAGCTCCCAGAAGCTCGTTTTGTGCCCTTTCTGAGATGGGCCCTAGGTGGGTCCCTCCCTAGCAGGCGAAGGGTGGGGTGCTGGTGCCAGTGCACACAAGGCCTTTTCAGACCCCATCCGCCTTCTCCCTGAAGGAGAGCACGTTTGGAGGTGGTTTCCAGCTCCGGTGACCCTCAGCCAAGCAGCGGCGCACAGGGAACGAGAGGCAGCACAGACCCTCCTCGGCCGAAGGGCGAGCACAGGCCTAGGGGCGAAACCGGCAAGCGCTGCTTTGCTGAGCAAACACGCACTGGGGCTGAGCTTGCTTTCCCGAGGAGAGTTTCCCTTTCGAGAAGGCAGCTCCCAGAAGCTCGTTTTGTGCCCTTTCTGAGATGGGCCCTAGGTGGGTCCCTCCCTAGCAGGCGGAGGGTGGGGTGCTGGGGCCAGTGCACACAAGGCCTTTTCAGACCCCATCCGCCTTCTCCCTGAAGGAGAGCACGTTTGGAGGTGGTTTCCAGCTACGGTGACCCTCAGCCAAGCAGCGGCGCACAGGGAACGAGAGGCAGCCCAGACCCTCCTCGGCCGAAGGGCGAGCACAGGCCTAGGGGCGAAACCGGCAAGCGCTGCTTTGCTGAGCAAACACGCACTGGGACTGAGCTTGCTTTCCCGAGGAGAGTTTCCCTTTCGAGAAGGCAGCTCCCAGAAGCTCGTTTTGTGCCCTTTCTGAGATGGGCCCTAGGTGGGTCCCTCCCTAGCAGGCGAAGGGTGGGGTGCTGGGGCCAGTGCACACAAGGCCTTTTCAGACCCCATCCGCCTTCTCCCTGAAGGAGAGCACGTTTGGAGGTGGTTTCCAGCTCCGGTGACCCTCGGCCAAGCACCGGCGCACAGGGAACAAGAGGCAGCCCAGACCCTCCTAGGCCGAAGGGCGAGCACAGGCCTAGGGGCGAAACCGGCAAGCGCTGCTTTGCTGAGCAAACACGCACTGGGGCTGAGCTTGCTTTCCCGAGGAGAGTTTCCCTTTCGAGAAGGCAGCTCCCAGAAGCTCGTTTTGTGCCCTCTCTGAGATGGGCCCTAGGTGGGTCCCTCCCTCGCAGGCGGAGGGTGGGGTGCTGGGGCCAGTGCACACAAGGCCTTTTCAGACCCCATCCGCCTTCTCCCTGAAGGAGAGCACGTTTGGAGGTGGTTTCCAGCTCCGGTGACCCTCAGCCAAGCAGCGGCGCACAGGGAACAAGAGGCAGCCCAGACCCTCCTCGGCCGAAGGGAGAGCACAGGCCTAGGGGCGAAACCGGCAAGCGCTGCTTTGCTGAGCAAACACGCACTGGGGCTGAGCTTGCTTTCCCGAGGAGAGTTTCCCTTTCGAGAAGGCAGCTCCCAGAAGCTCGTTTTGTGCCCTCTCTGAGATGGGCCCTAGGTGGGTCCTCCCTAGCAGGCGAAGGTTGGGATGCTGGGGCCAGTGCACACAAGGCCTTTTCAGACCCCATCCGCCTTCTCCCTGAAGGAGAGCACGTTTGGAGGTGGTTTCCAGCTCCGGTGACAATCAGCTAAGCAGCGGCGCACAGGGAACGAGAGGCAGCCCAGACCCTCCTAGGCCGAAGGGAGAGCACAGGCCTAGGGGCGAAACAGGCAAGCGCTGCTTTGCTGAGCAAACACGCACTGGGGCTGAGCTTGCTTTCCCGAGGAGAGTTTCCCTTTCGAGAAGGCAGCTCCCAGAAGCTCGTTTTGTGCCCTTTCTGAGATGGGCCCTAGGTGGGTCCCTCCCTAGCAGGCGGAGGGTGGGGTGCTGGGGCCAGTGCACACAAGGCCTTTTCAGACCCCATCCGCCTTCTCCCTGAAGGAGAGCACGTTTGGAGGTGGTTTCCAGCTCCGGTGACCCTCGGCCAAGCACCAGCGCACAGGGAACAAGAGGCAGCCCAGACCCTCCTAGGCCGAAGGGCGAGCACAGGCCTAGGGGCGAAACCGGCAAGCGCTGCTTTGCTGAGCAAACACGCACTGGGGCTGAGCTTGCTTTCCCGAGGAGAGTTTCCCTTTCGAGAAGGCAGCTCCCAGAAGCTCGTTTTGTGCCCTTTCTGAGATGGGCCCTAGGTTGTCCCTCCCTAGCAGGCGACGGGTGGGGTGCTGGGGCCAGTGCACACAAGGCCTTTGCAGACCCCATCTGCCTTCTCCCTGAAGGAGAGCACGTTTGGAGGTGGTTTCCAGCTCCGGTGACCCTCAGCTAAGCAGCGGCGCACAGGGAACGAGAGGCAGCCCAGACCCTCCTCGGCCGAAGGGCGAGCACAGGCCTAGGGGCGAAACCGGCAAGCGCTGCTTTGCTGAGCAAACACGCACTGGGGCTGAGCTTGCTTTCCCGAGGAGAGTTTCCCTTTCGAGAAGGCAGCTCCCAGAAGCTCGTTTTGTGCCCTTTATGAAATGGGCCCTAGGTGGGTCCCTCCCTAGCAGGCGGAGGGTGGGGTGCTGGGGCCAGTGCACACAAGGCCTTTTCAGACCCCATCCGCCTTCTCCCTGAAGGAGAGCGCGTTTGGAGGTGGTTTCCAGCTCCGGTGACCCTCGGCCAAGCACCCGCGCACAGGGAGCGGGAGGCAGCCCAGACCCTCCTAGGCCGAAGGGCGAGCACAGGCCTAGGGGCGAAACCGGCAAGCACTGCTTTGCTGAGCAAACACGCACTGGGGCTGAGCTTGCTTTCCCGAGGAGAGTTTCCCTTTCGAGAAGGCAGCTCCCAGAAGCTCGTTTTGTGCCCTTTCTGAGATGGGCCCTAGGTGGGTCCCTCCCTAGCAGGCGAAGGGTGGGGTGCTGGGGCCAGTGCACACAAGGCCTTTTCAGACCCCATCCGCCTTCTCCCTGAAGGAGAGCACGTTTGGAGGTGGTTTCCAGCTCCGGTGACCCTCGGCCAAGCAGCGGCGCACAGGGAACGAGAGGCAGCCCACACCCTCCTAGGCCGAAGGGCGAGCACAGGCCTAGGGGCGAAACCGGCAAGCGCTGCTTTGCTGAGCAAACACGCACTGGGGCTGAGCTTGCTTTCCCGAGGAGAGTTTCCCTTTCGAGAAGGCAGCTCCCAGAAGCTCGTTTTGTGCCCTTTCTGAGATGGGCCCTAGGTGGGTCCCTCCCTAGCAGGCGGAGGCTGGGGTGCTGGGGCCAGTGCACACAAGGCCTTTTCAGACCCCATCCGCCTTCTCCCTGAAGGAGAGCACGTTTGGAGGTGGTTTCCAGCTCCGGTGACCCTCGGCCAAGCAGCGGCGCACAGGGAACAAGAGGCAGCCCAGACCCTCCTAGGCCGAAGGGCGAGCACAGGCCTAGGGGCGAAACCGGCAAGCGCTGCTTTGCTGAGCACACACCCACTGGGGCTGAGCTTGCTTTCCCGAGGAGAGTTTCCCTTTCGAGAAGGCCGCTCCCAGAAGCTCGTTTTGTGCCCTTTCTGAGATGGGCCCTAGGTGGGTCCCTCCCTAGCAGGCGGAGGGTGGGGTGCTGGGGCCAGTGCACACAAGGCCTTTTCAGACCCCATCCGCCTTCTCCCTGAAGGAGAGCACGTTTGGAGGTGGTTTCCAGCTCCGGTGACCCTCGGCCAAACACCGGCGCACAGGGAGCTGGAGGCAGCCCAGACCCTCCTAGGCCAAAGGGCGAGCACAGGCCTAAGCGCGAAACCAGAAAGCGCTGCTTTGCTGAGCAAACACGCACTGGGGCTGAGCTTGCTTTCCCGAGGAGAGTTTCCCTTTCGAGAAGGCAGCTCCCAGAAGCTCGTTTTGTGCCCTCTCTGAGATGGGCCCTAGGTGGGTCCCTCCCTAGGAGGCGGAGGCTGGGGTGCTGGGGCCAGTGCACACAAGGCCTTTTCAGACCCCATCCGCCTTCTCCCTGAAGGAGAGCACGTTTGGAGGTGGTTTCCAGCTCCGGTGACCCTCGGACAAGCAGCGGCGCACAGGGAGCGGGAGGCAGCCCAGACCCTCCTAGGCCAAAGGGCCAGCACAGGCCTAGGGGCGAAACCGGCAAGCGCTGCTTTGCTGAGCAAACACGCACTGGGGCTGAGCTTGCTTTCCCGAGGAGAGTTTCCCTTTCGAGAAGGCAGCTCCCAGAAGCTCGTTTTGTGCCCTTTCTGAGATGGGCCCTAGGTGGGTCCCTCCCTAGCAGGCGGAGGGTGGGGTGCTGGGGCCAGTGCACACAAGGCCTTTTCAGACCCCATCCGCCTTCTCCCTGAAGGAGAGCACGTTTGGAGGTGGTTTCCAGCTACGGTGACCCTCAGCCAAGCAGCGGCGAACAGGGAACGAGAGGCAGCCCAAACCCTCCTCGGCCGAAGGGCGAGCACAGGCCTAGGGGCGAAACCGGCAAGCGCTGCTTTGCTGAGCAAACACGCACTGGGACTGAGCTTGCTTTCCCGAGGAGAGTTTCCCTTTCGAGAAGGCAGCTCCCAGAAGCTCGTTTTGTGCCCTTTCTGAGATGGGCCCTAGGTGGGTCCCTCCCTAGCAGGCGGAGTGTGGGGTGCTGGGGCCAGTGCACACAAGGCCTTTTCAGACCCCATCCGCCTTCTCCCTGAAGGAGAGCACGTTTGGAGGTGGTTTCCAGCTCCGGTGACCCTCGGCCAAGCAGCGGCGCACAGGGAACAAGAGGCAGCCCAGACCCTCCTAGGCCGAAGGGCGAGCACAGGCCTAGGGGCGAAACCGGCAAGCGCTGCTTTGCTGAGCACACACCCACTGGGGCTGAGCTTGCTTTCCCGAGGAGAGTTTCCCTTTCGAGAAGGCCGCTCCCAGAAGCTCGTTTTGTGCCCTTTCTGAGATGGGCCCTAGGTGGGTCCCTCCCTAGCAGGCGGAGGGTGGGGTGCTGGGGCCAGTGCACACAAGGCCTTTTCAGACCCCATCCGCCTTCTCCCTGAAGGAGAGCACGTTTGGAGGTGGTTTCCAGCTCCGGTGACCCTCGGCCAAACACCGGCGCACAGGGAGCTGGAGGCAGCCCAGACCCTCCTAGGCCAAAGGGCGAGCACAGGCCTAGGCGTGAAACCAGAAAGCGCTGCTTTGCTGAGCAAACACGCACTGGGGCTGAGCTTGCTTTCCCGAGGAGAGTTTCCCTTTCGAGAAGGCAGCTCCCAGAAGCTCGTTTTGTGCCCTCTCTGAGATGGGCCCTAGGTGGGTCCCTCCCTAGGAGGCGGAGGCTGGGGTGCTGGGGCCAGTGCACACAAGGCCTTTTCAGACCCCATCCGCCTTCTCCCTGAAGGAGAGCACGTTTGGAGGTGGTTTCCAGCTCCGGTGACCCTCGGACAAGCAGCGGCGCACAGGGAGCGGGAGGCAGCCCAGACCCTCCTAGGCCAAAGGGCCAGCACAGGCCTAGGGGCGAAACCGGCAAGCGCTGCTTTGCTGAGCAAACACGCACTGGGGCTGAGCTTGCTTTCCCGAGGAGAGTTTCCCTTTCGAGAAGGCAGCTCCCAGAAGCTCGTTTTGTGCCCTTTCTGAGATGGGCCCTAGGTGGGTCCCTCCCTAGCAGGCGGAGGGTGGGGTGCTGGGGCCAGTGCACACAAGGCCTTTTCAGACCCCATCCGCCTTCTCCCTGAAGGAGAGCACGTTTGGAGGTGGTTTCCAGCTCTGGTGACCCTCGGACAAGCAGCGGCGCACAGGGAGCGGGAGGCAGCCCAGACCCTCCTCGGCCGAAGGTTGAGCACAGGCCTAGGGGCGAAACAGGCAAGTGCTGCTTTGCTGAGCACACACGCACTGGGGCTGAGCTTGCTTTCCCGAGGAGAGTTTCCCTTTCGAGAAGGCCGCTCCCAGAAGCTCGTTTTGTGCCCTTTCTGAGATGGGCCCTAGGTGGGTCCCTCCCTAGCAGGCGGAGGGTGGGGTGGTGGGGCCAGTGCACACAAGGCCTTTGCAGACCCCATCCGCCTTCTCCCTGAAGGAGAGCACGTTTGGAGGTGGTTTCCAGCTCTGGTGACCCTCGGCCAAGCACCGGTGCACAGGGAGCGGGAGGCAGCCCAGACCCTCCTAGGCCGAAGGGCGAGCACAGGCCTAGGGGCGAAACCGGCAAGCGCTGCTTTGCTGAGCAAACACGCACTGGGGCTGAGCTTGCTTTCCCGAGAAGAGTTTCCCTTTCGAGAAGGCAGCTCCCAGAAGCTCGTTTTGTGCCCTTTCTGAGATGGGCCCTAGGTGGGTTCCTCTCTAGCAGGCGAAGGGTGGGGTGCTGGGGCCAGTGCACACAAGGCCTTTTCAGACCCCATCCGCCTTCTCCCTGAAGGAGAGCACGTTTGGAGGTGGTTTCCAGCTCCGGTGACCCTCGGCCAAGCACCGGCGCACAGGGAGCTGGAGGCAGCCCAGACCCTCCTAGGCCAAAGGGCGAGCACAGGCATAGGCGCGAAACCAGCAAGCGCTGCTTTGCTGAGCAAACACGCACTGGGGCTGAGCTTGCTTTCCCGAGGAGAGTTTCCCTTTCGAGAAGGCAGCTCCCAGAAGCTCGTTTTGTGCCCTTTCTGAGATGGGCCCTAGGTGGGTCCCTCCCTAGCAGGCGAAGGGTGGGGTGCTGGGGCCAGTGCACACAAGGCCTTTTCAGACCCCATCCGCCTTCTCCCTGAAGGAGAGCACGTTTGGAGGTGGTTTCCAGCTCCGGTGACCCTCGGCCAAGCACCGGTGCACAGGGAGCGGGAGGCAGTCCAGACCCTCCTCGGCCGAAGGTTGAGCACAGGCCTAGGGGCGAAACCGGCAAGCGCTGCTTTGCTGAGCACACACGCACTGGGGCTGAGCTTGCTTTCCCGAGGAGAGTTTCCCTTTCGAGAAGGCCGCTCCCAGAAGCTCGTTTTGTGCCCTTTCTGAAATGGGCCCTAGGTGGGTCCCTCCCTAGCAGGCGGAGGGTGGGGTGCTGGGGCCAGTGCACACAAGGCCTTTTCAGACCCCATCCGCCTTCTCCCTGAAGGAGAGCACGTTTGGAGGTGGTTTCCAGCTCCGGTGACCCTCGGCCAAGCACCCGCGCACAGGGAGCGGGAGGCAGCCCAGACCCTCCTAGGCCGAAGGGCGAGCACAGGCCTAGGGGCGAAACCGGCAAGCACTGCTTTGCTGAGCACACACGCACTGGGGCTGAGCTTGCTTTCCCGAGGAGAGTTTCCCTTTCGAGAAGGCAGCTCCCAGAAGCTCGTTTTGTGCCCTTTCTGAGATGGGCCCTAGGTTGTCCCTCCCTAGCAGGCGAAGGGTGGGGTGCTGGGGCTAGTGCACACAAGGCCTTTGCAGACCCCATCCGCCTTCTCCCTGAAGGAGAGCACGTTTGGAGGTGGTTTCCAGCTCCGGTGACCCTCGGCCAAGCACCGGCGCACAGGGAACGAGAGGCAGCCCAGACCCTCCTAGGCCGAAGGGAGAGCACAGGCCTAGGGGCGAAACAGGCAAGCGCTGCTTTGCTGAGCAAACACGCACTGGGGCTGAGCTTGCTTTCCCGAGGAGAGTTTCCCTTTCGAGAAGGCAGCTCCCAGAAGCTCGTTTTGTGCCCTTTCTGAGATGGGCCCTAGGTGGGTCCCTCCCTAGCAGGCGGAGGGTGGGGTGCTGGGGCCAGTGCACACAAGGCCTTTTCAGACCCCATCCGCCTTCTCCCTGAAGGAGAGCACGTTTGGAGGTGGTTTCCAGCTCCGGTGACCCTCGGCCAAGCACCAGCGCACAGGGAACAAGAGGCAGCCCAGACCCTCCTAGGCCGAAGGGCGAGCACAGGCCTAGGGGCGAAACCGGCAAGCGCTGCTTTGCTGAGCAAACACGCACTGGGGCTGAGCTTGCTTTCCCGAGGAGAGTTTCCCTTTCGAGAAGGCAGCTCCCAGAAGCTCGTTTTGTGCCCTTTCTGAGATGGGCCCTAGGTTGTCCCTCCCTAGCAGGCGACGGGTGGGGTGCTGGGGCCAGTGCACACAAGGCCTTTGCAGACCCCATCTGCCTTCTCCCTGAAGGAGAGCACGTTTGGAGGTGGTTTCCAGCTCCGGTGACCCTCAGCTAAGCAGCGGCGCACAGGGAACGAGAGGCAGCCCAGACCCTCCTCGGCCGAAGGGCGAGCACAGGCCTAGGGGCGAAACCGGCAAGCGCTGCTTTGCTGAGCAAACACGCACTGGGGCTGAGCTTGCTTTCCCGAGGAGAGTTTCCCTTTCGAGAAGGCAGCTCCCAGAAGCTCGTTTTGTGCCCTTTATGAAATGGGCCCTAGGTGGGTCCCTCCCTAGCAGGCGGAGGGTGGGGTGCTGGGGCCAGTGCACACAAGGCCTTTTCAGACCCCATCCGCCTTCTCCCTGAAGGAGAGCGCGTTTGGAGGTGGTTTCCAGCTCCGGTGACCCTCGGCCAAGCACCCGCGCACAGGGAGCGGGAGGCAGCCCAGACCCTCCTAGGCCGAAGGGCGAGCACAGGCCTTGGGGCGAAACCGGCAAGCACTGCTTTGCTGAGCAAACACGCACTGGGGCTGAGCTTGCTTTCCCGAGGAGAGTTTCCCTTTCGAGAAGGCAGCTCCCAGAAGCTCGTTTTGTGCCCTTTCTGAGATGGGCCCTAGGTGGGTCCCTCCCTAGCAGGCGAAGGGTGGGGTGCTGGGGCCAGTGCACACAAGGCCTTTTCAGACCCCATCCGCCTTCTCCCTGAAGGAGAGCACGTTTGGAGGTGGTTTCCAGCTCCGGTGACCCTCGGCCAAGCAGCGGCGCACAGGGAACGAGAGGCAGCCCACACCCTCCTAGGCCGAAGGGCGAGCACAGGCCTAGGGGCGAAACCGGCAAGCGCTGCTTTGCTGAGCAAACACGCACTGGGGCTGAGCTTGCTTTCCCGAGGAGAGTTTCCCTTTCGAGAAGGCAGCTCCCAGAAGCTCGTTTTGTGCCCTTTCTGAGATGGGCCCTAGGTGGGTCCCTCCCTAGCAGGCGGAGGCTGGGGTGCTGGGGCCAGTGCACACAAGGCCTTTTCAGACCCCATCCGCCTTCTCCCTGAAGGAGAGCACGTTTGGAGGTGGTTTCCAGCTACGGTGACCCTCAGCCAAGCAGCGGCGAACAGGGAACGAGAGGCAGCCCAGACCCTCCTCGGCCGAAGGGCGAGCACAGGCCTAGGGGCGAAACCGGCAAGCGCTGCTTTGCTGAGCAAACACGCACTGGGACTGAGCTTGCTTTCCCGAGGAGAGTTTCCCTTTCGAGAAGGCAGCTCCCAGAAGCTCGTTTTGTGCCCTTTCTGAGATGGGCCCTAGGTGGGTCCCTCCCTAGGAGGCGGAGGGTGGGGTGCTGGGGCCAGTGCACACAAGGCCTTTTCAGACCCCATCCGCCTTCTCCCTGAAGGAGAGCACGTTTGGAGGTAGTTTCCAGCTCCGGTGACCCTCGGCCAAGCACCGGTGCACAGGGAGCGGGAGGCAGTCCAGACCCTCCTAGGCCGAAGGGCGAGCACAGGCCTAGGGGCGAAACCGGCAAGCGCTGCTTTGCTGAGCAAACACGCACTGGGGCTGAGCTTGCTTTCCCGAGGAGAGTTTCCCTTTCGAGAAGGCAGCTCCCAGAAGCTCGTTTTGTGCCCTTTCTGAGATGGGCCCTAGGTGGGTCCCTCCCGAGCAGGCGAAGGGTGGGGTGCTGGGGCCAGTGCACACAAGGCCTTTGCAGACCCCATCCGCCTTCTCCCTGAAGGAGAGCACGTTTGGAGGTGGTTTCCAGCTCCGGTGACCCTCGGCCAAGCACCGGCGCACAGGGAGCGGGAGGCAGCCCAGACCCTCCTAGGCCGAAGGGCGAGCACAGGCCTAGGGGCGAAACCGGCAAGCGCTGCTTTGCTGAGCACACACGCACTGGGGCTGAGCTTGCTTTCCCGAGGAGAGTTTCCCTTTCGAGAAGGCAGCTCCCAGAAGCTCGTTTTGTGCCCTTTCTGAGATGGGCCCTAGTTGGGTCCCTCCCGAGTAGGCGAAGTGTGGGGTGCTTGGGCCAGTGCACACAAGGACTTTTCAGACCCCATCCTCCTTCTCCCTGAAGGAGAGCACGTTTGGAGGTGGTTTCCAGCTCCGCTGAACCTCGGACAAGCAGCGGCGCACAGGGAGCGGGAGGCAGCCCAGACCCTCCTAGGCCGAAGGGCGAGCACAGGCCTAGGGGCGAAACCGGCAAGGGCTGCTTTGCTGAGCAAACACGCACTGGGGCTGAGCTTGCTTTCCCGAGGAGAGTTTCCCTTTCGAGAAGGCCGCTCCCAGAAGCTCGTTTTGTGCCCTTTCTGAGATGGGCCCTAGGTGGGTCTCTCCCTAGCAGGCGAAGGGTGGGGTGCTGGGGCCAGTGCACACAAGGCCTTTTCAGACCCCATCCGCCTTCTCCCTGAAGGAGAGCACGTTTGGAGGTGGTTTCCAGCTCCGGTGACCCTCAGCCAAGCAGCGGCGCACAGGGAACGAGAGGCAGCCCAGACCCTCCTCGGCCGAAGGGCGAGCACAGGCCTAGGGGCGAAACCGGCAAGCGCTGCTTTGCTGAGCACACACGCACTGGGGCTGAGCTTGCTTTCCCGAGGAGAGTTTCCCTTTCGAGAAGGCAGCTCCCAGAAGCTCGTTTTGTGCCCTTTCTGAGATGGGCCCTAGGTTGTCCCTCCCTAGCAGGCGACGGGTGGGGTGCTGGGGCCAGTGCACACAAGGCCTTTGCAGACCCCATCTGCCTTCTCCCTGAAGGAGAGCACGTTTGGAGGTGGTTTCCAGCTCCGGTGACCCTCAGCTAAGCAGCGGCGCACAGGGAACGAGAGGCAGCCCAGACCCTCCTCGGCCGAAGGGCGAGCACAGGCCTAGGGGCGAAACCGGCAAGCGCTGCTTTGCTGAGCAAACACGCACTGGGGCTGAGCTTGCTTTCCCGAGGAGAGTTTCCCTTTCGAGAAGGCAGCTCCCAGAAGCTCGTTTTGTGCCCTTTATGAAATGGGCCCTAGGTGGGTCCCTCCCTAGCAGGCGGAGGGTGGGGTGCTGGGGCCAGTGCACACAAGGCCTTTTCAGACCCCATCCGCCTTCTCCCTGAAGGAGAGCGCGTTTGGAGGTGGTTTCCAGCTCCGGTGACCCTCGGCCAAGCACCCGCGCACAGGGAGCGGGAGGCAGCCCAGACCCTCCTAGGCCGAAGGGCGAGCACAGGCCTAGGGGCGAAACCGGCAAGCACTGCTTTGCTGAGCAAACACGCACTGGGGCTGAGCTTGCTTTCCCGAGGAGAGTTTCCCTTTCGAGAAGGCAGCTCCCAGAAGCTCGTTTTGTGCCCTTTCTGAGATGGGCCCTAGGTGGGTCCCTCCCTAGCAGGCGAAGGGTGGGGTGCTGGGGCCAGTGCACACAAGGCCTTTTCAGACCCCATCCGCCTTCTCCCTGAAGGAGAGCACGTTTGGAGGTGGTTTCCAGCTCCGGTGACCCTCGGCCAAGCAGCGGCGCACAGGGAACGAGAGGCAGCCCACACCCTCCTAGGCCGAAGGGCGAGCACAGGCCTAGGGGCGAAACCGGCAAGCGCTGCTTTGCTGAGCAAACACGCACTGGGGCTGAGCTTGCTTTCCCGAGGAGAGTTTCCCTTTCGAGAAGGCAGCTCCCAGAAGCTCGTTTTGTGCCCTTTCTGAGATGGGCCCTAGGTGGGTCCCTCCCTAGCAGGCGGAGGGTGGGGTGCTGGGGCCAGTGCACACAAGGCCTTTTCAGACCCCATCCGCCTTCTCCCTGAAGGAGAGCACGTTTGGAGGTGGTTTCCAGCTCCGGTGACCCTCGGCCAAGCACCGGCGCACAGGGAACGAGAGGCAGCCCAGACCCTCCTAGGCCGAAGGGAGAGCACAGGCCTAGGGGCGAAACAGGCAAGCGCTGCTTTGCTGAGCAAACACGCACTGGGGCTGAGCTTGCTTTCCCGAGGAGAGTTTCCCTTTCGAGAAGGCAGCTCCCAGAAGCTCGTTTTGTGCCCTTTCTGAGATGGGCCCTAGGTGGGTCCCTCCCTAGCAGGCGGAGGGTGGGGTGCTGGGGCCAGTGCACACAAGGCCTTTTCAGACCCCATCCGCCTTCTCCCTGAAGGAGAGCACGTTTGGAGGTGGTTTCCAGCTCCGGTGACCCTCGGCCAAGCACCAGCGCACAGGGAACAAGAGGCAGCCCAGACCCTCCTAGGCCGAAGGGCGAGCACAGGCCTAGGGGCGAAACCGGCAAGCGCTGCTTTGCTGAGCAAACACGCACTGGGGCTGAGCTTGCTTTCCCGAGGAGAGTTTCCCTTTCGAGAAGGCAGCTCCCAGAAGCTCGTTTTGTGCCCTTTCTGAGATGGGCCCTAGGTTGTCCCTCCCTAGCAGGCGACGGGTGGGGTGCTGGGGCCAGTGCACACAAGGCCTTTGCAGACCCCATCTGCCTTCTCCCTGAAGGAGAGCACGTTTGGAGGTGGTTTCCAGCTCCGGTGACCCTCAGCTAAGCAGCGGCGCACAGGGAACGAGAGGCAGCCCAGACCCTCCTCGGCCGAAGGGCGAGCACAGGCCTAGGGGCGAAACCGGCAAGCGCTGCTTTGCTGAGCAAACACGCACTGGGGCTGAGCTTGCTTTCCCGAGGAGAGTTTCCCTTTCGAGAAGGCAGCTCCCAGAAGCTCGTTTTGTGCCCTTTATGAGATGGGCCCTAGGTGGGTCCCTCCCTAGCAGGCGGAGGGTGGGGTGCTGGGGCCAGTGCACACAAGGCCTTTTCAGACCCCATCCGCCTTCTCCCTGAAGGAGAGCGCGTTTGGAGGTGGTTTCCAGCTCCGGTGACCCTCGGCCAAGCACCCGCGCACAGGGAGCGGGAGGCAGCCCAGACCCTCCTAGGCCGAAGGGCGAGCACAGGCCTTGGGGCGAAACCGGCAAGCACTGCTTTGCTGAGCAAACACGCACTGGGGCTGAGCTTGCTTTCCCGAGGAGAGTTTCCCTTTCGAGAAGGCAGCTCCCAGAAGCTCGTTTTGTGCCCTTTCTGAGATGGGCCCTAGGTGGGTCCCTCCCTAGCAGGCGAAGGGTGGGGTGCTGGGGCCAGTGCACACAAGGCCTTTTCAGACCCCATCCGCCTTCTCCCTGAAGGAGAGCACGTTTGGAGGTGGTTTCCAGCTCCGGTGACCCTCGGCCAAGCAGCGGCGCACAGGGAACGAGAGGCAGCCCACACCCTCCTAGGCCGAAGGGCGAGCACAGGCCTAGGGGCGAAACCGGCAAGCGCTGCTTTGCTGAGCAAACACGCACTGGGGCTGAGCTTGCTTTCCCGAGGAGAGTTTCCCTTTCGAGAAGGCAGCTCCCAGAAGCTCGTTTTGTGCCCTCTCTGAGATGGGCCCTAGGTGGGTCCCTCCCTAGGAGGCGGAGGCTGGGGTGCTGGGGCCAGTGCACACAAGGCCTTTTCAGACCCCATCCGCCTTCTCCCTGAAGGAGAGCACGTTTGGAGGTGGTTTCCAGCTACGGTGACCCTCAGCCAAGCAGCGGCGAACAGGGAACGAGAGGCAGCCCAGACCCTCCTCGGCCGAAGGGCGAGCACAGGCCTAGGGGCGAAACCGGCAAGCGCTGCTTTGCTGAGCAAACACGCACTGGGACTGAGCTTGCTTTCCCGAGGAGAGTTTCCCTTTCGAGAAGGCAGCTCCCAGAAGCTCGTTTTGTGCCCTTTCTGAGATGGGCCCTAGGTGGGTCCCTCCCTAGCAGGCGGAGGGTGGGGTGCTGGGGCCAGTGCACACAAGGCCTTTTCAGACCCCATCCGCCTTCTCCCTGAAGGAGAGCACGTTTGGAGGTAGTTTCCAGCTCCGGTGACCCTCGGCCAAGCACCGGCGCACAGGGAGCGGGAGGCAGTCCAGACCCTCCTAGGCCGAAGGGCGAGCACAGGCCTAGGGGCGAAACCGGCAAGCGCTGCTTTGCTGAGCAAACACGCACTGGGGCTGAGCTTGCTTTCCCGAGGAGAGTTTCCCTTTCGAGAAGGCAGCTCCCAGAAGCTCGTTTTGTGCCCTTTCTGAGATGGGCCCTAGGTGGGTCCCTCCCGAGCAGGCGAAGGGTGGGGTGCTGGGGCCAGTGCACACAAGGCCTTTGCAGACCCCATCCGCCTTCTCCCTGAAGGAGAGCACGTTTGGAGGTGGTTTCCAGCTCCGGTGACCCTCGGCCAAGCACTGGCGCACAGGGAGCGGGAGGCAGCCCAGACCCTCCTAGGCCGAAGGGCGAGCACAGGCCTAGGGGCGAAACCGGCAAGCGCTGCTTTGCTGAGCACACACGCACTGGGGCTGAGCTTGCTTTCCCGAGGAGAGTTTCCCTTTCGAGAAGGCAGCTCCCAGAAGCTCGTTTTGTGCCCTTTCTGAGATGGGCCCTAGTTGGGTCCCTCCCGAGTAGGCGAAGTGTGGGGTGCTTGGGCCAGTGCACACAAGGACTTTTCAGACCCCATCCTCCTTCTCCCTGAAGGAGAGCACGTTTGGAGGTGGTTTCCAGCTCCGCTGAACCTCGGACAAGCAGCGGCGCACAGGGAGCGGGAGGCAGCCCAGACCCTCCTAGGCCGAAGGGCGAGCACAGGCCTAGGGGCGAAACCGGCAAGGGCTGCTTTGCTGAGCAAACACGCACTGGGGCTGAGCTTGCTTTCCCGAGGAGAGTTTCCCTTTCGAGAAGGCCGCTCCCAGAAGCTCGTTTTGTGCCCTTTCTGAGATGGGCCCTAGGTGGGTCTCTCCCTAGCAGGCGAAGGGTGGGGTGCTGGGGCCAGTGCACACAAGGCCTTTTCAGACCCCATCCGCCTTCTCCCTGAAGGAGAGCACGTTTGGAGGTGGTTTCCAGCTCCGGTGACCCTCAGCCAAGCAGCGGCGCACAGGGAACGAGAGGCAGCCCAGACCCTCCTCGGCCGAAGGGCGAGCACAGGCCTAGGGGCGAAACCGGCAAGCGCTGCTTTGCTGAGCACACACGCACTGGGGCTGAGCTTGCTTTCCCGAGGAGAGTTTCCCTTTCGAGAAGGCAGCTCCCAGAAGCTCGTTTTGTGCCCTTTCTGAGATGGGCCCTAGGTTGTCCCTCCCTAGCAGGCGACGGGTGGGGTGCTGGGGCCAGTGCACACAAGGCCTTTGCAGACCCCATCTGCCTTCTCCCTGAAGGAGAGCACGTTTGGAGGTGGTTTCCAGCTCCGGTGACCCTCAGCTAAGCAGCGGCGCACAGGGAACGAGAGGCAGCCCAGACCCTCCTCGGCCGAAGGGCGAGCACAGGCCTAGGGGCGAAACCGGCAAGCGCTGCTTTGCTGAGCAAACACGCACTGGGGCTGAGCTTGCTTTCCCGAGGAGAGTTTCCCTTTCGAGAAGGCAGCTCCCAGAAGCTCGTTTTGTGCCCTTTCTGAAATGGGCCCTAGGTGGGTCCCTCCCTAGCAGGCGGAGGGTGGGGTGCTGGGGCCAGTGCACACAAGGCCTTTTCAGACCCCATCCGCCTTCTCCCTGAAGGAGAGCACGTTTGGAGGTGGTTTCCAGCTCCGGTGACCCTCGGCCAAGCACCCGCGCACAGGGAGCGGGAGGCAGCCCAGACCCTCCTAGGACGAAGGGCGAGCACAGGCCTAGGGGCGAAACCGGCAAGCACTGCTTTGCTGAGCAAACACGCACTGGGGCTGAGCTTGCTTTCCCGAGGAGAGTTTCCCTTTCGAGAAGGCAGCTCCCAGAAGCTCGTTTTGTGCCCTTTCTGAGATGGGCCCTAGGTGGGTCCCTCCCTAGCAGGCGAAGGGTGGGGTGCTGGGGCCAGTGCACACAAGGCCTTTTCAGACCCCATCCGCCTTCTCCCTGAAGGAGAGCACGTTTGGAGGTGGTTTCCAGCTCCGGTGACCCTCGGCCAAGCAGCGGCGCACAGGGAACGAGAGGCAGCCCACACCCTCCTAGGCCGAAGGGCGAGCACAGGCCTAGGGGCGAAACCGGCAAGCGCTGCTTTGCTGAGCAAACACGCACTGGGGCTGAGCTTGCTTTCCCGAGGAGAGTTTCCCTTTCGAGAAGGCAGCTCCCAGAAGCTCGTTTTGTGCCCTTTCTGAGATGGGCCCTAGGTGGGTCCCTCCCTAGCAGGCGGAGGGTGGGGTGCTGGGGCCAGTGCACACAAGGCCTTTTCAGACCCCATCCGCCTTCTCCCTGAAGGAGAGCACGTTTGGAGGTGGTTTCCAGCTACGGTGACCCTCAGCCAAGCAGCGGCGAACAGGGAACGAGAGGCAGCCCAGACCCTCCTCGGCCGAAGGGCGAGCACAGGCCTAGGGGCGAAACCGGCAAGCGCTGCTTTGCTGAGCAAACACGCACTGGGGCTGAGCTTGCTTTCCCGAGGAGAGTTTCCCTTTCGAGAAGGCAGCTCCCAGAAGCTCGTTTTGTGCCCTTTCTGAGATGGGCCCTAGGTGGGTCCCTCCCTAGGAGGCGGAGGGTGGGGTGCTGGGGCCAGTGCACACAAGGCCTTTTCAGACCCCATCCGCCTTCTCCCTGAAGGAGAGCACGTTTGGAGGTAGTTTCCAGCTCCGGTGACCCTCGGCCAAGCACCGGTGCACAGGGAGCGGGAGGCAGTCCAGACCCTCCTAGGCCGAAGGGCGAGCACAGGCCTAGGGGCGAAACCGGCAAGCGCTGCTTTGCTGAGCAAACACGCACTGGGGCTGAGCTTGCTTTCCCGAGGAGAGTTTCCCTTTCGAGAAGGCAGCTCCCAGAAGCTCGTTTTGTGCCCTTTCTGAGATGGGCCCTAGGTGGGTCCCTCCCGAGCAGGCGAAGGGTGGGGTGCTGGGGCCAGTGCACACAAGGCCTTTGCAGACCCCATCCGCCTTCTCCCTGAAGGAGAGCACGTTTGGAGGTGGTTTCCAGCTCCGGTGACCCTCGGCCAAGCACCGGCGCACAGGGAGCGGGAGGCAGCCCAGACCCTCCTAGGCCGAAGGGCGAGCACAGGCCTAGGGGCGAAACCGGCAAGCGCTGCTTTGCTGAGCACACACGCACTGGGGCTGAGCTTGCTTTCCCGAGGAGAGTTTCCCTTTCGAGAAGGCAGCTCCCAGAAGCTCGTTTTGTGCCCTTTCTGAGATGGGCCCTAGGTGGGTCCCTCCCGAGTAGGCGAAGTGTGGGGTGCTTGGGCCAGTGCACACAAGGACTTTTCAGACCCCATCCTCCTTCTCCCTGAAGGAGAGCACGTTTGGAGGTGGTTTCCAGCTCCGCTGAACCTCGGACAAGCAGCGGCGCACAGGGAGCGGGAGGCAGCCCAGACCCTCCTAGGCCGAAGGGCGAGCACAGGCCTAGGGGCGAAACCGGCAAGGGCTGCTTTGCTGAGCAAACACGCACTGGGGCTGAGCTTGCTTTCCCGAGGAGAGTTTCCCTTTCGAGAAGGCCGCTCCCAGAAGCTCGTTTTGTGCCCTTTCTGAGATGGGCCCTAGGTGGGTCCCTCCCTAGCAGGCGGAGGGTGGGGTGCTGGGGCCAGTGCACACAAGGCCTTTTCAGACCCCATCCGCCTTCTCCCTGAAGGAGAGCACGTTTGGAGGTGGTTTCCAGCTCCGGTGACCCTCGGACAAGCACCGTCGCAGAGGGAGCGGGAGGCAGCCCAGACCCTCCTAGGCCGAAGGGCGAGCACAGGCCTAGGGGCGAAACCGGCAAGCGCTGCTTTGCTGAGCACACAGGCACTGGGGCTGAGCTTGCTTTCCCGAGGAGAGTTTCCCTTTCGAGAAGGCAGCTCCCAGAAGCTCGTTTTGTGCCCTCTCTGAGATGGGCCCTAGGTGGGTCCCTCCCTAGCAGGCGGAGGGTGGGGTGCTGGGGCCAGTGCACACAAGGCCTTTTCAGACCCCATCCGCCTTCTCCCTGAAGGAGAGCACGTTTGGAGGTGGTTTCCAGCTCCGGTGACCCTCAGCCAAGCAGCGGCGCACAGGGAACGAGAGGCAGCCCAGACCCTCCTCGGCCGAAGGGCGAGCACAGGCCTAGGGGCGAAACCGGCAAGCGCTGCTTTGCTGAGCACACACGCCCTGGGGCTGAGCTTGCTTTCCCGAGGAGAGTTTCCCTTTCGAGAAGGCAGCTCCCAGAAGCTCGTTTTGTGCCCTTTCTGAGATGGGCCCTAGGTGGGTCCCTCCCTAGCAGGCGAAGGGTGGGGTGCTGGGGCCAGTGCACACAAGGCCTTTGCAGACCCCATCCGCCTTCTCCCTGAAGGAGAGCACGTTTGGAGGTGGTTTCCAGCTCCGGTGACCCTCGGCCAAGCACGGGCGCACAGGGAGCGGGAGGCAGCCCAGACCCTCCTAGGCCGAAGGGCGAGCACAGGCCTAGGGGCGAAACCGGCAATCGCTGCTTTGCTGAGCAAACACGCACTGGGGCTGAGCTTGCTTTCCCGAGGAGAGTTTCCCTTTCGAGAAGGCAGCTCCCAGAAGCTCGTTTTGTGCCCTTTCTGAGATGGGCCCTAGGTGGGTCCCTCCCGAGCAGGCGAAGGTTGGGGTGCTGGGGCCAGTGCACACAAGGCCTTTTCAGACCCCATCCGCCATCTCCCTGAAGGAGAGCACGTTTGGAGGTGGTTTCCAGCTCCGGTGACCCTCGGCCAAGCACCGGCGCACAGGGAGCGGGAGGCAGCCCAGACCCTCCTAGGCCGAAGGGCGAGCACAGACCTAGGGGCGAAACCGGCAAGCGCTGCTTGGCTGAGCACACACGCACTGGGGCTGAGCTTGCTTTCCCGAGGAGAGTTTCCCTTTCGAGAAGGCCGCTCCCAGAAGCTCGTTTTGTGCCCTTTCTGAGATGGGCCCTAGGTGGGTCCCTCCCTAGCAGGCGAAGGGTGGGGTGCTGGTGCCAGTGCACACAAGGCCTTTTCAGACCCCATCCGCCTTCTCCCTGAAGGAGAGCACGTTTGGAGGTGGTTTCCAGCTCCGGTGACCCTCAGCCAAGCAGCGGCGCACAGGGAACGAGAGGCAGCACAGACCCTCCTCGGCCGAAGGGCGAGCACAGGCCTAGGGGCGAAACCGGCAAGCGCTGCTTTGCTGAGCAAACACGCACTGGGGCTGAGCTTGCTTTCCCGAGGAGAGTTTCCCTTTCGAGAAGGCAGCTCCCAGAAGCTCGTTTTGTGCCCTTTCTGAGATGGGCCCTAGGTGGGTCCCTCCCTAGCAGGCGGAGGGTGGGGTGCTGGGGCCAGTGCACACAAGGCCTTTTCAGACCCCATCCGCCTTCTCCCTGAAGGAGAGCACGTTTGGAGGTGGTTTCCAGCTCCGGTGACCCTCAGCCAAGCAGCGGCGCACAGGGAACGAGAGGCAGCCCAGACCCTCCTCGGCCGAAGGGCGAGCACAGGCCTAGGGGCGAAACCGGCAAGCGCTGCTTTGCTGAGCAAACACGCACTGGGGCTGAGCTTGCTTTCCCGAGGAGAGTTTCCCTTTCGAGAAGGCAGCTCCCAGAAGCTCGTTTTGTGCCCTTTCTGAGATGGGCCCTAGGTGGGTCCCTCCCTAGCAGGCGGAGGGTGGGGTGCTGGGGCCAGTGCACACAAGGCCTTTTCAGACCCCATCCGCCTTCTCCCTGAAGGAGAGCACGTTTGGAGGTGGTTTCCAGCTCCGGTGACCCTCGGCCAAGCAGCGGCGCACAGGGAACAAGAGGCAGCCCAGACCCTCCTAGGCCGAAGGGCGAGCACAGGCCTAGGGGCGAAACCGGCAAGCGCTGCTTTGCTGAGCACACACCCACTGGGGCTGAGCTTGCTTTCCCGAGGAGAGTTTCCCTTTCGAGAAGGCCGCTCCCAGAAGCTCGTTTTGTGCCCTTTCTGAGATGGGCCCTAGGTGGGTCCCTCCCGAGCAGGCGGAGGGTGGGGTGCTGGGGCCAGTGCACACAAGGCCTTTTCAGACCCCATCCGCCTTCTCCCTGAAGGAGAGCACGTTTGGAGGTGGTTTCCAGCTACGGTGACCCTCGGCCAAGCACCGGCGCACAGGGAGCGGGAGGCAGCCCAGACCCTCCTCGGCCGAAGGGCGAGCACAGGCCTAGGGGCGAAACCGGCAAGCGCTGCTTTGCTGAGCAAACACGCACTGGGACTGAGCTTGCTTTCCCGAGGAGAGTTTCCCTTTCGAGAAGGCAGCTCCCAGAAGCTCGTTTTGTGCCCTTTCTGAGATGGGCCCTAGGTGGGTCCCTCCCGAGCAGGCGAAGGTTGGGGTGCTGGGGCCAGTGCACACAAGGCCTTTTCAGACCCCATCCGCCTTCTCCCTGAAGGAGAGCACGTTTGGAGGTGGTTTCCAGCTCCGGTGACCCTCGGCCAAGCACCGGCGCACAGGGAGCGAGAGGCAGCCCAGACCCTCCTAGGCCGAAGGGCGAGCACAGGCCTAGGGGCGAAACCGGCAAGCGCTGCTTGGCTGAGCAAACACGCACTGGGGCTGAGCTTGCTTTCCCGAGGAGAGTTTCCCTTTCGAGAAGGCAGCTCCCAGAAGCTCGTTTTGTGCCCTTTCTGAGATGGGCCCTAGGTGGGTCCCTCCCTAGCAGGCGAAGGGTGGGGTGCTGGTGCCAGTGCACACAAGGCCTTTTCAGACCCCATCCGCCTTCTCCCTGAAGGAGAGCACGTTTGGAGGTGGTTTCCAGCTCCGGTGACCCTCAGCCAAGCAGCGGCGCACAGGGAACGAGAGGCAGCACAGACCCTCCTCGGCCGAAGGGCGAGCACAGGCCTAGGGGCGAAACCGGCAAGCGCTGCTTTGCTGAGCAAACACGCACTGGGGCTGAGCTTGCTTTCCCGAGGAGAGTTTCCCTTTCGAGAAGGCAGCTCCCAGAAGCTCGTTTTGTGCCCTTTCTGAGATGGGCCCTAGGTGGGTCCCTCCCTAGCAGGCGGAGGGTGGGGTGCTGGGGCCAGTGCACACAAGGCCTTTTCAGACCCCATCCGCCTTCTCCCTGAAGGAGAGCACGTTTGGAGGTGGTTTCCAGCTACGGTGACCCTCAGCCAAGCAGCGGCGCACAGGGAACGAGAGGCAGCCCAGACCCTCCTCGGCCGAAGGGCGAGCACAGGCCTAGGGGCGAAACCGGCAAGCGCTGCTTTGCTGAGCAAACACGCACTGGGGCTGAGCTTGCTTTCCCGAGGAGAGTTTCCCTTTCGAGAAGGCAGCTCCCAGAAGCTCGTTTTGTGCCCTTTCTGAGATGGGCCCTAGGTGGGTCCCTCCCTAGCAGGCGGAGGGTGGGGTGCTGGGGCCAGTGCACACAAGGCCTTTTCAGACCCCATCCGCCTTCTCCCTGAAGGAGAGCACGTTTGGAGGTGGTTTCCAGCTCCGGTGACCCTCGGCCAAGCACCGGCGCACAGGGAACAAGAGGCAGCCCAGACCCTCCTAGGCCGAAGGGCGAGCACAGGCCTAGGGGCGAAACCGGCAAGCGCTGCTTTGCTGAGCACACACCCACTGGGGCTGAGCTTGCTTTCCCGAGGAGAGTTTCCCTTTCGAGAAGGCCGCTCCCAGAAGCTCGTTTTGTGCCCTTTCTGAGATGGGCCCTAGGTGGGTCCCTCCCGATCAGGCGGAGGGTGGGGTGCTGGGGCCAGTGCACACAAGGCCTTTTCAGACCCCATCCGCCTTCTCCCTGAAGGAGAGCACGTTTGGAGGTGGTTTCCAGCTCCGGTGACCCTCGGCCAAACACCGGCGCACAGGGAGCTGGAGGCAGCCCAGACCCTCCTAGGCCAAAGGGCGAGCACAGGCCTAGGCGCGAAACCAGAAAGCGCTGCTTTGCTGAGCAAACACGCACTGGGGCTGAGCTTGCTTTCCCGAGGAGAGTTTCCCTTTCGAGAAGGCAGCTCCCAGAAGCTCGTTTTGTGCCCTCTCTGAGATGGGCCCTAGGTGGGTCCCTCCCTAGGAGGCGGAGGCTGGGGTGCTGGGGCCAGTGCACACAAGGCCTTTTCAGACCCCATCCGCCTTCTCCCTGAAGGAGAGCACGTTTGGAGGTGGTTTCCAGCTCCGGTGACCCTCGGACAAGCAGCGGCGCACAGGGAGCGGGAGGCAGCCCAGACCCTCCTAGGCCAAAGGGCCAGCACAGGCCTAGGGGCGAAACCGGCAAGCGCTGCTTTGCTGAGCAAACACGCACTGGGGCTGAGCTTGCTTTCCCGAGGAGAGTTTCCCTTTCGAGAAGGCAGCTCCCAGAAGCTCGTTTTGTGCCCTTTCTGAGATGGGCCCTAGGTGGGTCCCTCCCTAGCAGGCGGAGGGTGGGGTGCTGGGGCCAGTGCACACAAGGCCTTTTCAGACCCCATCCGCCTTCTCCCTGAAGGAGAGCACGTTTGGAGGTGGTTTCCAGCTACGGTGACCCTCGGACAAGCAGCGGCGCACAGGGAGCGGGAGGCAGCCCAGACCCTCCTCGGCCGAAGGTTGAGCACAGGCCTAGGGGCGAAACAGGCAAGCGCTGCTTTGCTGAGCACACACGCACTGGGGCTGAGCTTGCTTTCCCGAGGAGAGTTTCCCTTTCGAGAAGGCCGCTCCCAGAAGCTCGTTTTGTGCCCTTTCTGAGATGGGCCCTAGGTGGGTCCCTCCCTAGCAGGCGGAGGGTGGGGTGGTGGGGCCAGTGCACACAAGGCCTTTGCAGACCCCATCCGCCTTCTCCCTGAAGGAGAGCACGTTTGGAGGTGGTTTCCAGCTCCGGTGACCCTCGGCCAAGCACCGGTGCACAGGGAGCGGGAGGCAGTCCAGACCCTCCTAGGCCGAAGGGCGAGCACAGGCCTAGGGGCGAAACCGGCAAGCGCTGCTTTGCTGAGCAAACACGCACTGGGGCTGAGCTTGCTTTCCCGAGGAGAGTTTCCCTTTCGAGAAGGCAGCTCCCAGAAGCTCGTTTTGTGCCCTTTCTGAGATGGGCCCTAGGTGGGTCCCTCCCGAGCAGGCGAAGGGTGGGGTGCTGGGGCCAGTGCACACAAGGCCTTTGCAGACCCCATCCGCCTTCTCCCTGAAGGAGAGCACGTTTGGAGGTGGTTTCCAGCTCCGGTGACCCTCGGCCAAGCACCGGCGCACAAGGAGCGGGAGGCAGCCCAGACCCTCCTAGGCCGAAGGGCGAGCACAGGCCTAGGGGCGAAACCGGCAAGCGCTGCTTTGCTGAGCACACACGCACTGGGGCTGAGCTTGCTTTCCCGAGGAGAGTTTCCCTTTCGAGAAGGCAGCTCCCAGAAGCTCGTTTTGTGCCCTTTCTGAGATGGGCCCTAGGTGGGTCCCTCCCTAGCAGGCGAAGGGTGGGGTGCTGGGGCCAGTGCACACAAGGCCTTTGCAGACCCCATCCGCCTTCTCCCTGAAGGAGAGCACGTTTGGAGGTGGTTTCCAGCTCCGGTGACCCTCGGCCAAGCACCGGTGCACAGGGAGCGGGAGGCAGCCCAGACCCTCCTCGGCCGAAGGTTGAGCACAGGCCTAGGGGCGAAACAGGCAAGCGCTGCTTTGCTGAGCACACACGCACTGGGGCTGAGCTTGCTTTCCCGAGGAGAGTTTCCCTTTCGAGAAGGCAGCTCCCAGAAGCTCGTTTTGTGCCCTTTCTGAAATGGGCCCTAGGTGGGTCCCTCCCTAGCAGGCGGAGGGTGGGGTGCTGGGGCCAGTGCACACAAGGCCTTTTCAGACCCCATCCGCCTTCTCCCTGAAGGAGAGCACGTTTGGAGGTGGTTTCCAGCTCCGGTGACCCTCGGCCAAGCACCCGCGCACAGGGAGCGGGAGGCAGCCCAGACCCTCCTAGGACGAAGGGCGAGCACAGGCCTAGGGGCGAAACCGGCAAGCACTGCTTTGCTGAGCAAACACGCACTGGGGCTGAGCTTGCTTTCCCGAGGAGAGTTTCCCTTTCGAGAAGGCAGCTCCCAGAAGCTCGTTTTGTGCCCTTTCTGAGATGGGCCCTAGGTTGTCCCTCCCTAGCAGGCGAAGGGTGGGGTGCTGGGGCCAGTGCACACAAGGCCTTTGCAGACCCCATCCGCCTTCTCCCTGAAGGAGAGCACGTTTGGAGGTGGTTTCCAGCTCCGGTGACCCTCGGCCAAGCACCGGCGCACAGGGAACGAGAGGCAGCCCAGACCCTCCTAGGCCGAAGGGAGAGCACAGGCCTAGGGGCGAAACCGGCAAGCGCTGCTTTGCTGAGCAAACACGCACTGGGGCTGAGCTTGCTTTCCCGAGGAGAGTTTCCCTTTCGAGAAGGCAGCTCCCAGAAGCTCGTTTTGTGCCCTTTCTGAGATGGGCCCTAGGTGGGTCCCTCCCTAGCAGGCGGAGGGTGGGGTGCTGGGGCCAGTGCACACAAGGCCTTTTCAGACCCCATCCGCCTTCTCCCTGAAGGAGAGCACGTTTGGAGGTGGTTTCCAGCTCCGGTGACCCTCGGCCAAGCACCGGCGCACAGGGAACAAGAGGCAGCCCAGACCCTCCTAGGCCGAAGGGCGAGCACAGGCCTAGGGGCGAAACCGGCAAGCGCTGCTTTGCTGAGCAAACACGCACTGGGGCTGAGCTTGCTTTCCCGAGGAGAGTTTCCCTTTCGAGAAGGCAGCTCCCAGAAGCTCGTTTTGTGCCCTTTCTGAGATGGGCCCTAGGTTGTCCCTCCCTAGCAGGCGACGGGTGGGGTGCTGGGGCCAGTGCACACAAGGCCTTTGCAGACCCCATCTGCCTTCTCCCTGAAGGAGAGCACGTTTGGAGGTGGTTTCCAGCTCCGGTGACCCTCGGCCAAGCACCAGCGCACAGGGAACAAGAGGCAGCCCAGACCCTCCTAGGCCGAAGGGCGAGCACAGGCCTAGGGGCGAAACCGGCAAGCGCTGCTTTGCTGAGCAAACACGCACTGGGGCTGAGCTTGCTTTCCCGAGGAGAGTTTCCCTTTCGAGAAGGCAGCTCCCAGAAGCTCGTTTTGTGCCCTTTATGAAATGGGCCCTAGGTGGGTCCCTCCCTAGCAGGCGGAGGGTGGGGTGCTGGGGCCAGTGCACACAAGGCCTTTTCAGACCCCATCCGCCTTCTCCCTGAAGGAGAGCGCGTTTGGAGGTGGTTTCCAGCTCCGGTGACCCTCGGCCAAGCACCCGCGCACAGGGAGCGGGAGGCAGCCCAGACCCTCCTCGGCCGAAGGGCGAGCACAGGCCTAGGGGCGAAACCGGCAAGCGCTGCTTTGCTGAGCAAACACGCACTGGGGCTGAGCTTGCTTTCCCGAGGAGAGTTTCCCTTTCGAGAAGGCAGCTCCCAGAAGCTCGTTTTGTGCCCTTTCTGAGATGGGCCCTAGGTTGTCCCTCCCTAGCAGGCGAAGGGTGGGGTGCTGGGGCCAGTGCACACAAGGCCTTTGCAGACCCCATCCGCCTTCTCCCTGAAGGAGAGCACGTTTGGAGGTGGTTTCCAGCTCCGGTGATAATCAGCTAAGCAGCGGCGCACAGGGAACAAGAGGCAGCCCACACCCTCCTAGGCCGAAGGGCGAGCACAGGCCTAGGGGCGAAACCGGCAAGCGCTGCTTTGCTGAGCAAACACGCACTGGGGCTGAGCTTGCTTTCCCGAGGAGAGTTTCCCTTTCGAGAAGGCAGCTCCCAGAAGCTCGTTTTGTGCCCTTTCTGAGATGGGCCCTAGGTGGGTCCCTCCCTAGCAGGCGGAGGGTGGGGTGCTGGGGCCAGTGCACACAAGGCCTTTTCAGACCCCATCCACCTTCTCCCTGAAGGAGAGCACGTTTGGAGGTGGTTTCCAGCTCCGGTGACCCTCAGCCAAGCAGCGGCGCACAGGGAACGAGAGGCAGCCCAGACCCTCCTCGGCCGAAGGGCGAGCACAGGCCTAGGGGCGAAACCGGCAAGCGCTGCTTTGCTGAGCAAACACGCACTGGGGCTGAGCTTGCTTTCCCGAGGAGAGTTTCCCTTTCGAGAAGGCAGCTCCCAGAAGCTCGTTTTGTGCCCTTTCTGAGATGGGCCCTAGGTGGGTCCCTCCCTAGCAGGCGGAGGGTGGGGTGCTGGGGCCAGTGCACACAAGGCCTTTTCAGACCCCATCCGCCTTCTCCCTGAAGGAGAGCACGTTTGGAGGTGGTTTCCAGCTCCGGTGACCCTCGGCCAAGCACCGGCGCACAGGGAACAAGAGGCAGCCCAGACCCTCCTAGGCCGAAGGGCGAGCACAGGCCTAGGGGCGAAACCGGCAAGCGCTGCTTTGCTGAGCACACACCCACTGGGGCTGAGCTTGCTTTCCCGAGGAGAGTTTCCCTTTCGAGAAGGCCGCTCCCCGAAGCTCGTTTTGTGCCCTTTCTGAGATGGGCCCTAGGTGGGTCCCTCCCTAGCAGGCGGAGGGTGGGGTGCTGGGGCCAGTGCACACAAGGCCTTTTCAGACCCCATCCGCCTTCTCCCTGAAGGAGAGCACGTTTGGAGGTGGTTTCCAGCTCCGGTGACCCTCGGCCAAACACCGGCGCACAGGGAGCTGGAGGCAGCCCAGACCCTCCTAGGCCAAAGGGCGAGCACAGGCCTAGGCGCGAAACCAGAAAGCGCTGCTTTGCTGAGCAAACACGCACTGGGGCTGAGCTTGCTTTCCCGAGGAGAGTTTCCCTTTCGAGAAGGCAGCTCCCAGAAGCTCGTTTTGTGCCCTCTCTGAGATGGGCCCTAGGTGGGTCCCTCCCTAGGAGGCGGAGGCTGGGGTGCTGGGGCCAGTGCACACAAGGCCTTTTCAGACCCCATCCGCCTTCTCCCTGAAGGAGAGCACGTTTGGAGGTGGTTTCCAGCTCCGGTGACCCTCGGACAAGCAGCGGCGCACAGGGAGCGGGAGGCAGCCCAGACCCTCCTAGGCCAAAGGGCCAGCACATGCCTAGGGGCGAAACCGGCAAGCGCTGCTTTGCTGAGCACACAGGCACTGGGGCTGAGCTTGCTTTCCCGAGGAGAGTTTCCCTTTCGAGAAGGCAGCTCCCAGAAGCTCGTTTTGTGCCCTTTCTGAGATGGGCCCTAGGTGGGTCCCTCCCTAGCAGGCGGAGGGTGGGGTGCTGGGGCCAGTGCACACAAGGCCTTTTCAGACCCCATCCGCCTTCTCCCTGAAGGAGAGCACGTTTGGAGGTGGTTTCCAGCTACGGTGACCCTCAGCCAAGCAGCGGCGCACAGGGAACGAGAGGCAGCCCAGACCCTCCTCGGCCGAAGGGCGAGCACAGGCCTAGGGGCGAAACCGGCAAGCGCTGCTTTGCTGAGCAAACACGCACTGGGGCTGAGCTTGCTTTCCCGAGGAGAGTTTCCCTTTCGAGAAGGCAGCTCCCAGAAGCTCGTTTTGTGCCCTTTCTGAGATGGGCCCTAGGTGGGTCCCTCCCTAGGAGGCGGAGGTTGGGGTGCTGGGGCCAGTGCACACAAGGCCTTTTCAGACCCCATCCGCCTTCTCCCTGAAGGAGAGCACGTTTGGAGGTGGTTTCCAGCTACGGTGACCCTCAGCCAAGCAGCGGCGCACAGGGAACGAGAGGCAGCCCAGACCCTCCTCGGCCGAAGGGCGAGCACAGGCCTAGGGGCGAAACCGGCAAGCGCTGCTTTGCTGAGCAAACACGCACTGGGGCTGAGCTTGCTTTCCCGAGGAGAGTTTCCCTTTTGAGAAGGCAGCTCCCAGAAGCTCGTTTTGTGCCCTTTCTGAGATGGGCCCTAGGTGGGTCCCTCCCTAGCAGGCGGAGGGTGGGGTGCTGGGGCCAGTGCACACAAGGCCTTTGCAGACCCCATCCGCCTCCTCCCTGAAGGAGAGCACGTTTGGAGGTGGTTTCCAGCTCCGGTGATAATCAGCTAAGCAGCGGCGCACAGGGAACAAGAGGCAGCCAAGACCCTCCTAGGCCGAAGGGCGAGCACAGGCCTAGGGGCGAAACCGGCAAGCGCTGCTTTGCTGAGCAAACACGCACTGGGGCTGAGCTTGCTTTCCCGAGGAGAGTTTCCCTTTCGAGAAGGCAGCTCCCAGAAGCTCGTTTTGTGCCCTTTCTGAGATGGGCCCTAGGTGGGTCCCTCCCTAGCAGGCGGAGGGTGGGGTGCTGGGGCCAGTGCACACAAGGCCTTTTCAGACCCCATCCGCCTTCTCCCTGAAGGAGAGCACGTTTGGAGGTGGTTTCCAGCTCCGGTGACTCTCAGCCAAGCAGCGGCGCACAGGGAACGAGAGGCAGCCCAGACCCTCCTCGGCCGAAGGGCGAGCACAGGCCTAGGGGCGAAACCGGCAAGCGCTGCTTTGCTGAGCAAACACGCACTGGGACTGAGCTTGCTTTCCCGAGGAGAGTTTCCCTTTCGAGAAGGCAGCTCCCAGAAGCTCGTTTTGTGCCCTTTCTGAGATGGGCCCTAGGTGGGTCCCTCCCTAGCAGGCGGAGGGTGGGGTGCTGGGGCCAGTGCACACAAGGCCTTTGCAGACCCCATCCGCCTCCTCCCTGAAGGAGAGCACGTTTGGAGGTGGTTTCCAGCTCCGGTGATAATCAGCTAAGCAGCGGCGCACAGGGAACAAGAGGCAGCCAAGACCCTCCTAGGCCGAAGGGCGAGCACAGGCCTAGGGGCGAAACCGGCAAGCGCTGCTTTGCTGAGCACACACGCACTGGGGCTGAGCTTGCTTTCCCGAGGAGAGTTTCCCTTTCGAGAAGGCAGCTCCCAGAAGCTCGTTTTGTGCCCTTTCTGAGATGGGCCCTAGGTGGGTCCCTCCCTAGCAGGCGGAGGTTGGGGTGCTGGGGCCAGTGCACACAAGGCCTTTTCAGACCCCATCCGCCTTCTCCCTGAAGGAGAGCACGTTTGGAGGTGGTTTCCAGCTCCGGTGACCCTCAGCCAAGCAGCGGCGCACAGGGAACGAGAGGCAGCCCAGACCCTCCTCGGCCGAAGGGCGAGCACAGGCCTAGGGGCGAAACCGGCAAGCGCTGCTTTGCTGAGCAAACACGCACTGGGGCTGAGCTTGCTTTCCCGAGGAGAGTTTCCCTTTCGAGAAGGCAGCTCCCAGAAGCTCGTTTTGTGCCCTTTCTGAGATGGGCCCTAGGTTGTCCCTCCCTAGCAGGCGAAGGGTGGGGTGCTGGGGCCAGTGCACACAAGGCCTTTGCAGACCCCATCCGCCTTCTCCCTGAAGGAGAGCACGTTTGGAGGTGGTTTCCAGCTCCGGTGATAATCAGCTAAGCAGCGGCGCACAGGGAACAAGAGGCAGCCCACACCCTCCTAGGCCGAAGGGCGAGCACAGGCCTAGGGGCGAAACCGGCAAGCGCTGCTTTGCTGAGCAAACACGCACTGGGGCTGAGCTTGCTTTCCCGAGGAGAGTTTCCCTTTCGAGAAGGCAGCTCCCAGAAGCTCGTTTTGTGCCCTTTCTGAGATGGGCCCTAGGTGGGTCCCTCCCTAGCAGGCGGAGGGTGGGGTGCTGGGGCCAGTGCACACAAGGCCTTTTCAGACCCCATCCGCCTTCTCCCTGAAGGAGAGCACGTTTGGAGGTGGTTTCCAGCTCCGGTGACCCTCAGCCAAGCAGCGGCGCACAGGGAACGAGAGGCAGCCCAGACCCTCCTCGGCCGAAGGGCGAGCACAGGCCTAGGGGCGAAACCGGCAAGCGCTGCTTTGCTGAGCAAACACGCACTGGGGCTGAGCTTGCTTTCCCGAGGAGAGTTTCCCTTTCGAGAAGGCAGCTCCCAGAAGCTCGTTTTGTGCCCTTTCTGAGATGGGCCCTAGGTGGGTCCCTCCCTAGCAGGCGGAGGGTGGGGTGCTGGGGCCAGTGCACACAAGGCCTTTTCAGACCCCATCCGCCTTCTCCCTGAAGGAGAGCACGTTTGGAGGTGGTTTCCAGCTCCGGTGACCCTCGGCCAAGCACCGGCGCACAGGGAACAAGAGGCAGCCCAGACCCTCCTAGGCCGAAGGGCGAGCACAGGCCTAGGGGCGAAACCGGCAAGCGCTGCTTTGCTGAGCACACACCCACTGGGGCTGAGCTTGCTTTCCCGAGGAGAGTTTCCCTTTCGAGAAGGCAGCTCCCAGAAGCTCGTTTTGTGCCCTTTCTGAGATGGGCCCTAGGTGGGTCCCTCCCTAGCAGGCGGAGGGTGGGGTGCTGGGGCCAGTGCACACAAGGCCTTTTCAGACCCCATCCGCCTTCTCCCTGAAGGAGAGCACGTTTGGAGGTGGTTTCCAGCTCCGGTGACCCTCGGCCAAACACCGGCGCACAGGGAGCTGGAGGCAGCCCAGACCCTCCTAGGCCAAAGGGCGAGCACAGGCCTAGGCGCGAAACCAGAAAGCGCTGCTTTGCTGAGCAAACACGCACTGGGGCTGAGCTTGCTTTCCCGAGGAGAGTTTCCCTTTCGAGAAGGCAGCTCCCAGAAGCTCGTTTTGTGCCCTCTCTGAGATGGGCCCTAGGTGGGTCCCTCCCTAGGAGGCGGAGGCTGGGGTGCTGGGGCCAGTGCACACAAGGCCTTTTCAGACCCCATCCGCCTTCTCCCTGAAGGAGAGCACGTTTGGAGGTGGTTTCCAGCTCCGGTGACCCTCGGACAAGCAGCGGCGCACAGGGAGCGGGAGGCAGCCCAGACCCTCCTAGGCCAAAGGGCCAGCACATGCCTAGGGGCGAAACCGGCAAGCGCTGCTTTGCTGAGCACACAGGCACTGGGGCTGAGCTTGCTTTCCCGAGGAGAGTTTCCCTTTCGAGAAGGCAGCTCCCAGAAGCTCGTTTTGTGCCCTTTCTGAGATGGGCCCTAGGTGGGTCCCTCCCTAGCAGGCGGAGGGTGGGGTGCTGGGGCCAGTGCACACAAGGCCTTTTCAGACCCCATCCGCCTTCTCCCTGAAGGAGAGCACGTTTGGAGGTGGTTTCCAGCTACGGTGACCCTCAGCCAAGCAGCGGCGAACAGGGAACGAGAGGCAGCCCAGACCCTCCTCGGCCGAAGGGCGAGCACAGGCCTAGGGGCGAAACCGGCAAGCGCTGCTTTGCTGAGCAAACACGCACTGGGACTGAGCTTGCTTTCCCGAGGAGAGTTTCCCTTTCGAGAAGGCAGCTCCCAGAAGCTCGTTTTGTGCCCTTTCTGAGATGGGCCCTAGGTGGGTCCCTCCCTAAGAGGCGGAGGTTGGGGTGCTGGGGCCAGTGCACACAAGGCCTTTTCAGACCCCATCCGCCTTCTCCCTGAAGGAGAGCACGTTTGGAGGGGGTTTCCAGCTACGGTGACCCTCAGCCAAGCAGCGGCGCACAGGGAACGAGAGGCAGCCCAGACCCTCCTCGGCCGAAGGGCGAGCACAGGCCTAGGGGCGAAACCGGCAAGCGCTGCTTTGCTGAGCAAACACGCACTGGGGCTGAGCTTGCTTTCCCGTGGAGAGTTTCCCTTTTGAGAAGGCAGCTCCCAGAAGCTCGTTTTGTGCCCTTTCTGAGATGGGCCCTAGGTGGGTCCCTCCCTAGCAGGCGGAGGGTGGGGTGCTGGGGCCAGTGCACACAAGGCCTTTGCAGACCCCATCCGCCTCCTCCCTGAAGGAGAGCACGTTTGGAGGTGGTTTCCAGCTCCGGTGATAATCAGCTAAGCAGCGGCGCACAGGGAACAAGAGGCAGCCAAGACCCTCCTAGGCCGAAGGGCGAGCACAGGCCTAGGGGCGAAACCGGCAAGCGCTGCTTTGCTGAGCAAACACGCACTGGGGCTGAGCTTGCTTTCCCGAGGAGAGTTTCCCTTTCGAGAAGGCAGCTCCCAGAAGCTCGTTTTGTGCCCTTTCTGAGATGGGCCCTAGGTGGGTCCCTCCCTAGCAGGCGGAGGGTGGGGTGCTGGGGCCAGTGCACACAAGGCCTTTTCAGACCCCATCCGCCTTCTCCCTGAAGGAGAGCACGTTTGGAGGTGGTTCCAGCTCCGGTGACCCTCAGCCAAGCAGCGGCGCACAGGGAACGAGAGGCAGCCCAGACCCTCCTCGGCCGAAGGGCGAGCACAGGCCTAGGGGCGAAACCGGCAAGCGCTGCTTTGCTGAGCAAACACGCACTGGGACTGAGCTTGCTTTCCCGAGGAGAGTTTCCCTTTCGAGAAGGCAGCTCCCAGAAGCTCGTTTTGTGCCCTTTCTGAGATGGGCCCTAGGTGGGTCCCTCCCTAGCAGGCGGAGGGTGGGGTGCTGGGGCCAGTGCACACAAGGCCTTTGCAGACCCCATCCGCCTCCTCCCTGAAGGAGAGCACGTTTGGAGGTGGTTTCCAGCTCCGGTGATAATCAGCTAAGCAGCGGCGCACAGGGAACAAGAGGCAGCCAAGACCCTCCTAGGCCGAAGGGCGAGCACAGGCCTAGGGGCGAAACCGGCAAGCGCTGCTTTGCTGAGCACACACGCACTGGGGCTGAGCTTGCTTTCCCGAGGAGAGTTTCCCTTTCGAGAAGGCAGCTCCCAGAAGCTCGTTTTGTGCCCTTTCTGAGATGGGCCCTAGGTGGGTCCCTCCCTAGCAGGCGGAGGGTGGGGTGCTGGGGCCAGTGCACACAAGGCCTTTTCAGACCCCATCCGCCTTCTCCCTGAAGGAGAGCACGTTTGGAGGTGGTTTCCAGCTCCGGTGACCCTCAGCCAAGCAGCGGCGCACAGGGAACGAGAGGCAGCCCAGACCCTCCTCGGCCGAAGGGCGAGCACAGGCCTAGGGGCGAAACCGGCAAGCGCTGCTTTGCTGAGCAAACACGCACTGGGGCTGAGCTTGCTTTCCCGAGGAGAGTTTCCCTTTCGAGAAGGCAGCTCCCAGAAGCTCGTTTTGTGCCCTTTCTGAGATGGGCCCTAGGTGGGTCCCTCCCTAGCAGGCGGAGGGTGGGGTGCTGGGGCCAGTGCACACAAGGCCTTTTCAGACCCCATCCGCCTTCTCCCTGAAGGAGAGCACGTTTGGAGGTGGTTTCCAGCTCCGGTGACCCTCGGCCAAGCAGCGGCGCACAGGGAACAAGAGGCAGCCCAGACCCTCCTAGGCCGAAGGGCGAGCACAGGCCTAGGGGCGAAACCGGCAAGCGCTGCTTTGCTGAGCAAACACGCACTGGGGCTGAGCTTGCTTTCCCGAGGAGAGTTTCCCTTTCGAGAAGGCAGCTCCCAGAAGCTCGTTTTGTGCCCTTTCTGAGATGGGCCCTAGGTTGTCCCTCCCTAGCAGGCGAAGGGTGGGGTGCTGGGGCCAGTGCACACAAGGCCTTTGCAAACCCCATCCGCCTTCTCCCTGAAGGAGAGCACGTTTGGAGGTGGTTTCCAGCTCCGGTGACCCTCAGCTAAGCAGCGGCGCACAGGGAACGAGAGGCAGCCCAGACCCTCCTCGGCCGAAGGGCGAGCACAGGCCTAGGGGCGAAACCGGCAAGCGCTGCTTTGCTGAGCAAACACGCACTGGGGCTGAGCTTGCTTTCCCGAGGAGAGTTTCCCTTTCGAGAAGGCAGCTCCCAGAAGCTCGTTTTGTGCCCTTTATGAAATGGGCCCTAGGTGGGTCCCTCCCTAGCAGGCGGAGGGTGGGGTGCTGGGGCCAGTGCACACAAGGCCTTTTCAGACCCCATTCGCCTTCTCCCTGAAGGAGAGCGCGTTTGGAGGTGGTTTCCAGCTCCGGTGACCCTCGGCCAAGCACCCGCGCACAGGGAGCGGGAGGCAGCCCAGACCCTCCTAGGCCGAAGGGCGAGCACAGGCCTAGGGGCGAAACCGGCAAGCGCTGCTTTGCTGAGCAAACACGCACTGGGGCTGAGCTTGCTTTCCCGAGGAGAGTTTCCCTTTCGAGAAGGCAGCTCCCAGAAGCTCGTTTTGTGCCCTTTCTGAGATGGGCCCTAGGTGGGTCCCTCCCTAGCAGGCGGAGGGTGGGGTGCTGGGGCCAGTGCACACAAGGCCTTTTCAGACCCCATCCGCCTTCTCCCTGAAGGAGAGCACGTTTGGAGGTGGTTTCCAGCTCCGGTGACCCTCGGCCAAGCAGCGGCGCACAGGGAACAAGAGGCAGCCCAGACCCTCCTAGGACGAAGGGCGAGCACAGGCCTAGGGGCGAAACCGGCAAGCGCTGCTTTGCTGAGCAAACACGCACTGGGGCTGAGCTTGCTTTCCCGAGGAGAGTTTCCCTTTCGAGAAGGCAGCTCCCAGAAGTTCGTTTTGTGCCCTTTCTGAGATGGGCCCTAGGTTGTCCCTCCGTAGCAGGCGAAGGGTGGGGTGCTGGGGCCAGTGCACACAAGGCCTTTGCAAACCCCATCCGCCTTCTCCCTGAAGGAGAGCACGTTTGGAGGTGGTTTCCAGCTCCGGTGACCCTCGGCCAAGCAGCGGCGCACAGGGAACAAGAGGCAGCCCAGACCCTCCTAGGCCGAAGGGCGAGCACAGGCCTAGGGGCGAAACCGGCAAGCGCTGCTTTGCTGAGCAAACACGCACTGGGGCTGAGCTTGCTTTCCCGAGGAGAGTTTCCCTTTCGAGAAGGCAGCTCCCAGAAGCTCGTTTTGTGCCCTTTCTGAGATGGGCCCTAGGTTGTCCCTCCCTAGCAGGCGGAGGGTGGGGTGCTGGGGCCAGTGCACACAAGGCCTTTGCAAACCCCATCCGCCTTCTCCCTGAAGGAGAGCACGTTTGGAGGTGGTTTCCAGCTCCGGTGACCCTCAGCTAAGCAGCGGCGCACAGGGAACGAGAGGCAGCCCAGACCCTCCTCGGCCGAAGGGCGAGCACAGGCCTAGGGGCGAAACCGGCAAGCGCTGCTTTGCTGAGCAAACACGCACTGGGGCTGAGCTTGCTTTCCCGAGGAGAGTTTCCCTTTCGAGAAGGCAGCTCCCAGAAGCTCGTTTTGTGCCCTTTCTGAAATGGGCCCTAGGTGGGTCCCTCCCTAGCAGGCGGAGGGTGGGGTGCTGGGGCCAGTGCACACAAGGCCTTTTCAGACCCCATCCGCCTTCTCCCTGAAGGAGAGCGCGTTTGGAGGTGGTTTCCAGCTCCGGTGACCCTCGGCCAAGCACCCGCGCACAGGGAGCGGGAGGCAGCCCAGACCCTCCTAGGACGAAGGGCGAGCACAGGCCTAGGGGCGAAACCGGCAAGCACTGCTTTGCTGAGCAAACACGCACTGCGGCTGAGCTTGCTTTCCCGAGGAGAGTTTCCCTTTCGAGAAGGCAGCTCCCAGAAGCTCGTTTTGTGCCCTTTCTGAGATGGGCCCTAGGTTGTCCCTCCCTAGCAGGCGAAGGGTGGGGTGCTGGGGCCAGTGCACACAAGGCCTTTTCAGACCCCATCCGCCTTCTCCCTGAAGGAGAGCACGTTTGGAGGTGGTTTCCAGCTCCGGTGACCCTCAGCTAAGCAGCGGCGCACAGGGAACGAGAGGCAGCCCAGACCCTCCTCGGCCGAAGGGCGAGCACAGGCCTAGGGGCGAAACCGGCAAGCGCTGCTTTGCTGAGCAAACACGCACTGGGGCTGAGCTTGCTTTCCCGAGGAGAGTTTCCCTTTTGAGAAGGCAGCTCCCAGAAGCTCGTTTTGTGCCCTTTATGAAATGGGCCCTAGGTGGGTCCCTCCCTAGCAGGCGGAGGGTGGGGTGCTGGGGCCAGTGCACACAAGGCCTTTGCAGACCCCATCCGCCTCCTCCCTGAAGGAGAGCACGTTTGGAGGTGGTTTCCAGCTCCGGTGATAATCAGCTAAGCAGCGGCGCACAGGGAACGAGAGGCAGCCCAGACCCTCCTAGGCCGAAGGGCGAGCACAGGCCTAGGGGCGAAACCGGCAAGCGCTGCTTTGCTGAGCAAACACGCACTGGGGCTGAGCTTGCTTTCCCGAGGAGAGTTTCCCTTTCGAGAAGGCAGCTCCCAGAAGCTCCTTTTGTGCCCTCTCTGAGATGGGCCCTAGGTGGGTCCCTCTCTAGCAGGCGGAGGGTGGGGTGCTGGGGCCAGTGCACACAAGGCCTTTTCAGACCCCATCCGCCTTCTCCCTGAAGGAGAGCACGTTTGGAGGTGGTTTCCAGCTCCGGTGACCCTCAGCTAAGCAGCGGCGCACAGGGAACGAGAGGCAGCCCAGACCCTCCTCGGCCGAAGGGCGAGCACAGGCCTAGGGGCGAAACCGGCAAGCGCTGCTTTGCTGAGCAAACACGCACTGGGGCTGAGCTTGCTTTCCCGAGGAGAGTTTCCCTTTCGAGAAGGCAGCTCCCAGAAGCTCGTTTTGTGCCCTTTCTGAGATGGGCCCTAGGTTGTCCCTCCCTAGCAGGCGAAGGGTGGGGTGCTGGGGCCAGTGCACACAAGGCCTTTGCAGACCCCATCCGCCTTCTCCCTGAAGGAGAGCACGTTTGGAGGTGGTTTCCAGCTCCGGTGACCCTCGGCCAAGCAGCGGCGCACAGGGAACGAGAGGCAGCCCAGACCCTCCTAGGCCGAAGGGCGAGCACAGGCCTAGGGGCGAAACCGGCAAGCGCTGCTTTGCTGAGCAAACACGCACTGGGGCTGAGCTTGCTTTCCCGAGGAGAGTTTCCCTTTCGAGAAGGCAGCTCCCAGAAGCTCGTTTTGTGCCCTTTCTGAGATGGGCCCTAGGTGGGTCCCTCCCTAGCAGGCGGAGGGTGGGGTGCTGGGGCCAGTGCACACAAGGCCTTTTCAGACCCCATCCGCCTTCTCCCTGAAGGAGAGCACGTTTGGAGGTGGTTTCCAGCTCCGGTGACCCTCGGCCAAGCAGCGGCGCACAGGGAACAAGAGGCAGCCCAGACCCTCCTAGGCCGAAGGGCGAGCACAGGCCTAGGGGCGAAACCGGCAAGCGCTGCTTTGCTGAGCAAACACGCACTGGGGCTGAGCTTGCTTTCCCGAGGAGAGTTTCCCTTTCGAGAAGGCAGCTCCCAGAAGCTCGTTTTGTGCCCTTTCTGAGATGGGCCCTAGGTTGTCCCTCCCTAGCAGGCGAAGGGTGGGGTGCTGGGGCCAGTGCACACAAGGCCTTTGCAGACCCCATCCGCCTTGTCCCTGAAGGAGAGCACGTTTGGAGGTGGTTTCCAGCTCCGGTGACCCTCGGCCAAGCAGCGGCGCACAGGGAACAAGAGGCAGCCCAGACCCTCCTAGGCCGAAGGGCGAGCACAGGCCTAGGGGCGAAACCGGCAAGCGCTGCTTTGCTGAGCAAACACGCACTGGGGCTGAGCTTGCTTTCCCGAGGAGAGTTTCCCTTTCGAGAAGGCAGCTCCCAGAAGCTCGTTTTGTGCCCTTTCTGAGATGGGCCCTAGGTGGGTCCCTCCCTAGCAGGCGGAGGGTGGGGTGCTGGGGCCAGTGCACACAAGGCCTTTTCAGACCCCATCCGCCTTCTCCCTGAAGGAGAGCACGTTTGGAGGTGGTTTCCAGCTCCGGTGACCCTCAGCTAAGCAGCGGCGCACAGGGAACGAGAGGCAGCCCAGACCCTCCTCCGCCGAAGGGCGAGCACAGGCCTAGGGGCGAAACCGGCAAGCGCTGCTTTGCTGAGCAAACACGCACTGGGGCTGAGCTTGCTTTCCCGAGGAGAGTTTCCCTTTCGAGAAGGCAGCTCCCAGAAGCTCGTTTTCTGCCCTCTCTGAGATGGGCCCTAGGTGGGTCCCTCCCTAGCAGGCAGAGGGTGGGGTGCTGGGGCCAGTGCACACAAGGCCTTTGCAGACCCCATCCGCCTCCTCCCTGAAGGAGAGCGCGTTTGGAGGTGGTTTCCAGCTCCGGTGACCCTCAGCTAAGCAGCGGCGCACAGGGAACGAGAGGCAGCCCAGACCCTCCTAGGCCGAAGGGCGAGCACAGGCCTAGGGGCGAAACCGGCAAGCGCTGCTTTGCTGAGCAAACACGCACTGGGGCTGAGCTTGCTTTCCCGAGGAGAGTTTCCCTTTTGAGAAGGCAGCTCCCAGAAGCTCGTTTTGTGCCCTTTCTGAGATGGGCCCTAGGTGGGTCCCTCCCTAGCAGGCGGAGGGTGGGGTGCTGGGGCCAGTGCACACAAGGCCTTTGCAGACGCCATCCGCCTCCTCCCTGAAGGAGAGCACGTTTGGAGGTGGTTTCCAGCTCCGGTGATAATCAGCTAAGCAGCGGCGCACAGGGAACGAGAGGCAGCCCAGACCCTCCTCGGCCGAAGGGCGAGCACAGGCCTAGGGGCGAAACCGGCAAGCGCTGCTTTGCTGAGCAAACACGCACTGGGGCTGAGCTTGCTTTCCCGAGGAGAGTTTCCCTTTTGAGAAGGCAGCTCCCAGAAGCTCGTTTTGTGCCCTTTCTGAGATGGGCCCTAGGTGGGTCCCTCCCTAGCAGGCGGAGGGTGGGGTGCTGGGGCCAGTGCACACAAGGCCTTTGCAGACCCCATCCGCCTCCTCCCTGAAGGAGAGCACGTTTGGAGGTGGTTTCCAGCTCCGGTGATAATCAGCTAAGCAGCGGCGCACAAGGAACGAGAGGCAGCCAAAACCCTCCTAGGCCGAAGGGCGAGCACAGGCCTAGGGGCGAAACTGGCAAGCGCTGCTTTGCTGAGCAAACACGCACTGGGGCTGAGCTTGCTTTCCCGAGGAGAGTTTCCCTTTCGAGAAGGCAGCTCCCAGAAGCTCGTTTTGTGCCCTTTCTGAGATGGGCCCTAGGTTGTCCCTCCCTAGCAGGCGAAGGGTGGGGTGCTGGGGCCAGTGCACACAAGGCCTTTGCAGACCCCATCCGCCTCCTCCCTGAAGGAGAGCACGTTTGGAGGTGGTTTCCAGCTCCGGTGATAATCAGCTAAGCAGCGGCGCACAGGGAACGAGAGGCAGCCAAGACCCTCCTCGGCCGAAGGGCGAGCACAGGCCTAGGGGCGAAACCGGCAAGCGCTGCTTTGCTGAGCAAACACGCACTGGGGCTGAGCTTGCTTTCCCGAGGAGAGTTTCCCTTTCGAGAAGGCAGCTCCCAGAAGTTCGTTTTGTGCCCTTTCTGAGATGGGCCCTAGGTTGTCCCTCCGTAGCAGGCGAAGGGTGGGGTGCTGGGGCCAGTGCACACAAGGCCTTTGCAAACCCCATCCGCCTTCTCCCTGAAGGAGAGCACGTTTGGAGGTGGTTTCCAGCTCCGGTGACCCTCGGCCAAGCAGCGGCGCACAGGGAACAAGAGGCAGCCCAGACCCTCCTAGGCCGAAGGGCGAGCACAGGCCTAGGGGCGAAACCGGCAAGCGCTGCTTTGCTGAGCAAACACGCACTGGGGCTGAGCTTGCTTTCCCGAGGAGAGTTTCCCTTTCGAGAAGGCAGCTCCCAGAAGCTCGTTTTGTGCCCTTTCTGAGATGGGCCCTAGGTTGTCCCTCCCTAGCAGGCGGAGGGTGGGGTGCTGGGGCCAGTGCACACAAGGCCTTTGCAAACCCCATCCGCCTTCTCCCTGAAGGAGAGCACGTTTGGAGGTGGTTTCCAGCTCCGGTGACCCTCAGCTAAGCAGCGGCGCACAGGGAACGAGAGGCAGCCCAGACCCTCCTCGGCCGAAGGGCGAGCACAGGCCTAGGGGCGAAACCGGCAAGCGCTGCTTTGCTGAGCAAACACGCACTGGGGCTGAGCTTGCTTTCCCGAGGAGAGTTTCCCTTTCGAGAAGGCAGCTCCCAGAAGCTCGTTTTGTGCCCTTTCTGAAATGGGCCCTAGGTGGGTCCCTCCCTAGCAGGCGGAGGGTGGGGTGCTGGGGCCAGTGCACACAAGGCCTTTTCAGACCCCATCCGCCTTCTCCCTGAAGGAGAGCGCGTTTGGAGGTGGTTTCCAGCTCCGGTGACCCTCGGCCAAGCACCCGCGCACAGGGAGCGGGAGGCAGCCCAGACCCTCCTAGGACGAAGGGCGAGCACAGGCCTAGGGGCGAAACCGGCAAGCACTGCTTTGCTGAGCAAACACGCACTGCGGCTGAGCTTGCTTTCCCGAGGAGAGTTTCCCTTTCGAGAAGGCAGCTCCCAGAAGCTCGTTTTGTGCCCTTTCTGAGATGGGCCCTAGGTTGTCCCTCCCTAGCAGGCGAAGGGTGGGGTGCTGGGGCCAGTGCACACAAGGCCTTTTCAGACCCCATCCGCCTTCTCCCTGAAGGAGAGCACGTTTGGAGGTGGTTTCCAGCTCCGGTGACCCTCAGCTAAGCAGCGGCGCACAGGGAACGAGAGGCAGCCCAGACCCTCCTCGGCCGAAGGGCGAGCACAGGCCTAGGGGCGAAACCGGCAAGCGCTGCTTTGCTGAGCAAACACGCACTGGGGCTGAGCTTGCTTTCCCGAGGAGAGTTTCCCTTTTGAGAAGGCAGCTCCCAGAAGCTCGTTTTGTGCCCTTTATGAAATGGGCCCTAGGTGGGTCCCTCCCTAGCAGGCGGAGGGTGGGGTGCTGGGGCCAGTGCACACAAGGCCTTTGCAGACCCCATCCGCCTCCTCCCTGAAGGAGAGCACGTTTGGAGGTGGTTTCCAGCTCCGGTGATAATCAGCTAAGCAGCGGCGCACAGGGAACGAGAGGCAGCCCAGACCCTCCTAGGCCGAAGGGCGAGCACAGGCCTAGGGGCGAAACCGGCAAGCGCTGCTTTGCTGAGCAAACACGAATGGGGCTGAGCTTGCTTTCCCGAGGAGAGTTTCCCTTTCGAGAAGGCAGCTCCCAGAAGCTCCTTTTGTGCCCTCTCTGAGATGGGCCCTAGGTGGGTCCCTCCCTAGCAGGCGGAGGGTGGGGTGCTGGGGCCAGTGCACACAAGGCCTTTTCAGACCCCATCCGCCTTCTCCCTGAAGGAGAGCACGTTTGGAGGTGGTTTCCAGCTCCGGTGACCCTCAGCTAAGCAGCGGCGCACAGGGAACGAGAGGCAGCCCAGACCCTCCTCGGCCGAAGGGCGAGCACAGGCCTAGGGGCGAAACCGGCAAGCGCTGCTTTGCTGAGCAAACACGCACTGGGGCTGAGCTTGCTTTCCCGAGGAGAGTTTCCCTTTCGAGAAGGCAGCTCCCAGAAGCTCGTTTTGTGCCCTTTCTGAGATGGGCCCTAGGTTGTCCCTCCCTAGCAGGCGAAGGGTGGGGTGCTGGGGCCAGTGCACACAAGGCCTTTGCAGACCCCATCCGCCTTCTCCCTGAAGGAGAGCACGTTTGGAGGTGGTTTCCAGCTCCGGTGACCCTCGGCCAAGCAGCGGCGCACAGGGAACGAGAGGCAGCCCAGACCCTCCTAGGCCGAAGGGCGAGCACAGGCCTAGGGGCGAAACCGGCAAGCGCTGCTTTGCTGAGCAAACACGCACTGGGGCTGAGCTTGCTTTCCCGAGGAGAGTTTCCCTTTCGAGAAGGCAGCTCCCAGAAGCTCGTTTTGTGCCCTTTCTGAGATGGGCCCTAGGTGGGTCCCTCCCTAGCAGGCGGAGGGTGGGGTGCTGGGGCCAGTGCACACAAGGCCTTTTCAGACCCCATCCGCCTTCTCCCTGAAGGAGAGCACGTTTGGAGGTGGTTTCCAGCTCCGGTGACCCTCGGCCAAGCAGCGGCGCACAGGGAACAAGAGGCAGCCCAGACCCTCCTAGGCCGAAGGGCGAGCACAGGCCTAGGGGCGAAACCGGCAAGCGCTGCTTTGCTGAGCAAACACGCACTGGGGCTGAGCTTGCTTTCCCGAGGAGAGTTTCCCTTTCGAGAAGGCAGCTCCCAGAAGCTCGTTTTGTGCCCTTTCTGAGATGGGCCCTAGGTTGTCCCTCCCTAGCAGGCGAAGGGTGGGGTGCTGGGGCCAGTGCACACAAGGCCTTTGCAGACCCCATCCGCCTTGTCCCTGAAGGAGAGCACGTTTGGAGGTGGTTTCCAGCTCCGGTGACCCTCGGCCAAGCAGCGGCGCACAGGGAACAAGAGGCAGCCCAGACCCTCCTAGGCCGAAGGGCGAGCACAGGCCTAGGGGCGAAACCGGCAAGCGCTGCTTTGCTGAGCAAACACGCACTGGGGCTGAGCTTGCTTTCCCGAGGAGAGTTTCCCTTTCGAGAAGGCAGCTCCCAGAAGCTCGTTTTGTGCCCTTTCTGAGATGGGCCCTAGGTGGGTCCCTCCCTAGCAGGCGGAGGGTGGGGTGCTGGGGCCAGTGCACACAAGGCCTTTTCAGACCCCATCCGCCTTCTCCCTGAAGGAGAGCACGTTTGGAGGTGGTTTCCAGCTCCGGTGACCCTCAGCTAAGCAGCGGCGCACAGGGAACGAGAGGCAGCCCAGACCCTCCTCCGCCGAAGGGCGAGCACAGGCCTAGGGGCGAAACCGGCAAGCGCTGCTTTGCTGAGCAAACACGCACTGGGGCTGAGCTTGCTTTCCCGAGGAGAGTTTCCCTTTCGAGAAGGCAGCTCCCAGAAGCTCGTTTTGTGCCCTTTATGAAATGGGCCCTAGGTGGGTCCCTCCCTAGCAGGCAGAGGGTGGGGTGCTGGGGCCAGTGCACACAAGGCCTTTGCAGACCCCATCCGCCTCCTCCCTGAAGGAGAGCGCGTTTGGAGGTGGTTTCCAGCTCCGGTGACCCTCAGCTAAGCAGCGGCGCACAGGGAACGAGAGGCAGCCCAGACCCTCCTCGGCCGAAGGGCGAGCACAGGCCTAGGGGCGAAACCGGCAAGCGCTGCTTTGCTGAGCAAACACGCACTGGGGCTGAGCTTGCTTTCCCGAGGAGAGTTTCCCTTTTGAGAAGGCAGCTCCCAGAAGCTCGTTTTGTGCCCTTTCTGAGATGGGCCCTAGGTGGGTCCCTCCCTAGCAGGCGGAGGGTGGGGTGCTGGGGCCAGTGCACACAAGGCCTTTGCAGACGCCATCCGCCTCCTCCCTGAAGGAGAGCACGTTTGGAGGTGGTTTCCAGCTCCGGTGATAATCAGCTAAGCAGCGGCGCACAGGGAACGAGAGGCAGCCCAGACCCTCCTCGGCCGAAGGGCGAGCACAGGCCTAGGGGCGAAACCGGCAAGCGCTGCTTTGCTGAGCAAACACGCACTGGGGCTGAGCTTGCTTTCCCGAGGAGAGTTTCCCTTTTGAGAAGGCAGCTCCCAGAAGCTCGTTTTGTGCCCTTTCTGAGATGGGCCCTAGGTGGGTCCCTCCCTAGCAGGCGGAGGGTGGGGTGCTGGGGCCAGTGCACACAAGGCCTTTGCAGACCCCATCCGCCTCCTCCCTGAAGGAGAGCACGTTTGGAGGTGGTTTCCAGCTCCGGTGATAATCAGCTAAGCAGCGGCGCACAAGGAACGAGAGGCAGCCAAAACCCTCCTAGGCCGAAGGGCGAGCACAGGCCTAGGGGCGAAACTGGCAAGCGCTGCTTTGCTGAGCAAACACGCACTGGGGCTGAGCTTGCTTTCCCGAGGAGAGTTTCCCTTTCGAGAAGGCAGCTCCCAGAAGCTCGTTTTGTGCCCTTTCTGAGATGGGCCCTAGGTTGTCCCTCCCTAGCAGGCGAAGGGTGGGGTGCTGGGGCCAGTGCACACAAGGCCTTTGCAGACCCCATCCGCCTCCTCCCTGAAGGAGAGCACGTTTGGAGGTGGTTTCCAGCTCCGGTGATAATCAGCTAAGCAGCGGCGCACAGGGAACGAGAGGCAGCCAAGACCCTCCTCGGCCGAAGGGCGAGCACAGGCCTAGGGGCGAAACCGGCAAGCGCTGCTTTGCTGAGCAAACACGCACTGGGGCTGAGCTTGCTTTCCCGAGGAGAGTTTCCCTTTCGAGAAGGCAGCTCCCAGAAGCTCGTTTTGTGCCCTTTCTGAGATGGGCCCTAGGTGGGTCCCTCCCTAGCAGGCGGAGGGTGGGGTGCTGGGGCCAGTGCACACAAGGCCTTTTCAGACCCCATCCGCCTTCTCCCTGAAGGAGAGCGCGTTTGGAGGTGGTTTCCAGCTCCGGTGACCCTCGGCCAAGCACCCGCGCACAGGGAGCGGGAGGCAGCCCAGACCCTCCTAGGACGAAGGGCGAGCACAGGCCTAGGGGCGAAACCGGCAAGCACTGCTTTGCTGAGCAAACACGCACTGGGGCTGAGCTTGCTTTCCCGAGGAGAGTTTCCCTTTCGAGAAGGCAGCTCCCAGAAGCTCGTTTTGTGCCCTTTCTGAGATGGGCCCTAGGTTGTCCCTCCCTAGCAGGCGAAGGGTGGGGTGCTGGGGCCAGTGCACACAAGGCCTTTGCAAACCCCATCCGCCTTCTCCCTGAAGGAGAGCACGTTTGGAGGTGGTTTCCAGCTCCGGTGACCCTCAGCTAAGCAGCGGCGCACAGGGAACGAGAGGCAGCCCAGACCCTCCTCGGCCGAAGGGCGAGCACAGGCCTAGGGGCGAAACCGGCAAGCACTGCTTTGCTGAGCAAACACGCACTGCGGCTGAGCTTGCTTTCCCGAGGAGAGTTTCCCTTTCGAGAAGGCAGCTCCCAGAAGCTCGTTTTGTGCCCTTTATGAAATGGGCCCTAGGTGGGTCCCTCCCTAGCAGGCGGAGGGTGGGGTGCTGGGGCCAGTGCACACAAGGCCTTTTCAGACCCCATCCGCCTTCTCCCTGAAGGAGAGCACGTTTGGAGGTGGTTTCCAGCTCCGGTGACCCTCGGCCAAGCAGCGGCGCACAGGGAACAAGAGGCAGCCCAGACCCTCCTAGGCCGAAGGGCGAGCACAGGCCTAGGGGCGAAACCGGCAAGCGCTGCTTTGCTGAGCAAACACGCACTGGGGCTGAGCTTGCTTTCCCGAGGAGAGTTTCCCTTTCGAGAAGGCAGCTCCCAGAAGCTCGTTTTGTGCCCTTTCTGAGATGGGCCCTAGGTTGTCCCTCCCTAGCAGGCGAAGGGTGGGGTGCTGGGGCCAGTGCACACAAGGCCTTTGCAAACCCCATCCGCCTTCTCCCTGAAGGAGAGCACGTTTGGAGGTGGTTTCCAGCTCCGGTGACCCTCAGCTAAGCAGCGGCGCACAGGGAACGAGAGGCAGCCCAGACCCTCCTCGGCCAAAGGGCGAGCACAGGCCTAGGGGCGAAACCGGCAAGCGCTGCTTTGCTGAGCAAACACGCACTGGGGCTGAGCTTGCTTTCCCGAGGAGAGTTTCCCTTTCGAGAAGGCAGCTCCCAGAAGCTCGTTTTGTGCCCTTTCTGAAATGGGCCCTAGGTGGGTCCCTCCCTAGCAGGCGGAGGGTGGGGTGCTGGGGCCAGTGCACACAAGGCCTTTTCAGACCCCATCCGCCTTCTCCCTGAAGGAGAGCGCGTTTGGAGGTGGTTTCCAGCTCCGGTGACCCTCGGCCAAGCACCCGCGCACAGGGAGCGGGAGGCAGCCCAGACCCTCCTAGGACGAAGGGCGAGCACAGGCCTAGGGGCGAAACCGGCAAGCACTGCTTTGCTGAGCAAACACGCACTGGGGCTGAGCTTGCTTTCCCGAGGAGAGTTTCCCTTTCGAGAAGGCAGCTCCCAGAAGCTCGTTTTGTGCCCTTTCTGAGATGGGCCCTAGGTTGTCCCTCCCTAGCAGGCGAAGGGTGGGGTGCTGGGGCCAGTGCACACAAGGCCTTTTCAGACCCCATCCGCCTTCTCCCTGAAGGAGAGCACGTTTGGAGGTGGTTTCCAGCTCCGGTGACCCTCAGCTAAGCAGCGGCGCACAGGGAACGAGAGGCAGCCCAGACCCTCCTCGGCCGAAGGGCGAGCACAGGCCTAGGGGCGAAACCGGCAAGCGCTGCTTTGCTGAGCAAACACGCACTGGGGCTGAGCTTGCTTTCCCGAGGAGAGTTTCCCTTTTGAGAAGGCAGCTCCCAGAAGCTCGTTTTGTGCCCTTTCTGAGATGGGCCCTAGGTGGGTCCCTCCCTAGCAGGCGGAGGGTGGGGTGCTGGGGCCAGTGCACACAAGGCCTTTGCAGACGCCATCCGCCTCCTCCCTGAAGGAGAGCACGTTTGGAGGTGGTTTCCAGCTCCGGTGATAATCAGCTAAGCAGCGGCGCACAGGGAACGAGAGGCAGCCCAGACCCTCCTAGGCCGAAGGGCGAGCACAGGCCTAGGGGCGAAACCGGCAAGCGCTGCTTTGCTGAGCAAACACGCACTGGGGCTGAGCTTGCTTTCCCGAGGAGAGTTTCCCTTTCGAGAAGGCAGCTCCCAGAAGCTCCTTTTGTGCCCTCTCGGAGATGGGCCCTAGGTGGGTCCCTCCCTAGCAGGCGGAGGGTGGGGTGCTGGGGCCAGTGCACACAAGGCCTTTTCAGACCCCATCCGCCTTCTCCCTGAAGGAGAGCACGTTTGGAGGTGGTTTCCAGCTCCGGTGACCCTCAGCTAAGCAGCGGCGCACAGGGAACGAGAGGCAGCCCAGACCCTCCTCGGCCGAAGGGCGAGCACAGGCCTAGGGGCGAAACCGGCAAGCGCTGCTTTGCTGAGCAAACACGCACTGGGGCTGAGCTTGCTTTCCCGAGGAGAGTTTCCCTTTTGAGAAGGCAGCTCCCAGAAGCTCGTTTTGTGCCCTTTCTGAGATGGGCCCTAGGTGGGTCCCTCCCTAGCAGGCGGAGGGTGGGGTGCTGGGGCCAGTGCACACAAGGCCTTTGCAGACCCCATCCGCCTCCTCCCTGAAGGAGAGCACGTTTGGAGGTGGTTTCCAGCTCCGGTGATAATCAGCTAAGCAGCAGCGCACAGGGAACGAGAGGCAGCCCAGACCCTCCTAGGCCGAAGGGCGAGCACAGGCCTAGGGGCGAAACCGGCAAGCGCTGCTTTGCTGAGCAAACACGCACTGCGGCTGAGCTTGCTTTCCCGAGGAGAGTTTCCCTTTCGAGAAGGCAGCTCCCAGAAGCTCCTTTTGTGCCCTCTCTGAGATGGGCCCTAGGTGGGTCCCTCCCTAGCAGGCGGAGGGTGGGGTGCTGGGGCCAGTGCACACAAGGCCTTTTCAGACCCCATCCGCCTTCTCCCTGAAGGAGAGCACGTTTGGAGGTGGTTTCCAGCTCCGGTGACCCTCGGCCAAGCAGCGGCGCACAGGGAACAAGAGGCAGCCCAGACCCTCCTAGGCCGAAGGGCGAGCACAGGCCTAGGGGCGAAACCGGCAAGCGCTGCTTTGCTGAGCAAACACGCACTGGGGCTGAGCTTGCTTTCCCGAGGAGAGTTTCCCTTTCGAGAAGGCAGCTCCCAGAAGCTCGTTTTGTGCCCTTTCTGAGATGGGCCCTAGGTTGTCCCTCCCTAGCAGGCGAAGGGTGGGGTGCTGGGGCCAGTGCACACAAGGCCTTTGCAGACCCCATCCGCCTTGTCCCTGAAGGAGAGCACGTTTGGAGGTGGTTTCCAGCTCCGGTGACCCTCGGCCAAGCAGCGGCGCACAGGGAACAAGAGGCAGCCCAGACCCTCCTAGGCCGAAGGGCGAGCACAGGCCTAGGGGCGAAACCGGCAAGCGCTGCTTTGCTGAGCAAACACGCACTGGGGCTGAGCTTGCTTTCCCGAGGAGAGTTTCCCTTTCGAGAAGGCAGCTCCCAGAAGCTCGTTTTGTGCCCTTTCTGAGATGGGCCCTAGGTGGGTCCCTCCCTCGCAGGCGGAGGGTGGGGTGCTGGGGCCAGTGCACACAAGGCCTTTTCAGACCCCATCCGCCTTCTCCCTGAAGGAGAGCACGTTTGGAGGTGGTTTCCAGCTCCGGTGACCCTCGGCCAAGCAGCGGCGCACAGGGAACAAGAGGCAGCCCAGACCCTCCTAGGCCGAAGGGCGAGCACAGGCCTAGGGGCGAAACCGGCAAGCGCTGCTTTGCTGAGCAAACACGCACTGGGGCTGAGCTTGCTTTCCCGAGGAGAGTTTCCCTTTCGAGAAGGCAGCTCCCAGAAGTTCGTTTTGTGCCCTTTCTGAGATGGGCCCTAGGTTGTCCCTCCCTAGCAGGCGAAGGGTGGGGTGCTGGGGCCAGTGCACACAAGGCCTTTGCAAACCCCATCCGCCTTCTCCCTGAAGGAGAGCACGTTTGGAGGTGGTTTCCAGCTCCGGTGACCCTCAGCTAAGCAGCGGCGCACAGGGAACGAGAGGCAGCCCAGACCCTCCTCCGCCGAAGGGCGAGCACAGGCCTAGGGGCGAAACCGGCAAGCGCTGCTTTGCTGAGCAAACACGCACTGGGGCTGAGCTTGCTTTCCCGAGGAGAGTTTCCCTTTCGAGAAGGCAGCTCCCAGAAGCTCGTTTTGTGCCCTTTATGAAATGGGCCCTAGGTGGGTCCCTCCCTAGCAGGCGGAGGGTGGGGTGCTGGGGCCAGTGCACACAAGGCCTTTTCAGACCCCATCCGCCTTCTCCCTGAAGGAGAGCGCGTTTGGAGGTGGTTTCCAGCTCCGGTGACCCTCAGCTAAGCAGCGGCGCACAGGGAAGGAGAGGCAGCCCAGACCCTCTTCGGCCGAAGGGCGAGCACAGGCCTAGGGGCGAAACCGGCAAGTGCTGCTTTGCTGAGCAAACACGCACTGGGGCTGAGCTTGCTTTCCCGAGGAGAGTTTCCCTTTTGAGAAGGCAGCTCCCAGAAGCTCGTTTTGTGCCCTTTCTGAGATGGGCCCTAGGTGGGTCCCTCCCTAGCAGGCGGAGGGTGGGGTGCTGGGACCAGTGCACACAAGGCCTTTGCAGACCCCATCCGCCTCCTCCCTGAAGGAGAGCACGTTTGGAGGTGGTTTCCAGCTCCGGTGATAATCAGCTAAGCAGCGGCGCACAGGGAACGAGAGGCAGCCCAGACCCTCCTAGGCCGAAGGGCGAGCACAGGCCTAGGGGCGAAACCGGCAAGCGCTGCTTTGCTGAGCAAACACGCACTGGGGCTGAGCTTGCTTTCCCGAGGAGAGTTTCCCTTTCGAGAAGGCAGCTCCCAGAAGCTCCTTTTGTGCCCTCTCTGAGATGGGCCCTAGGTGGGTCCCTCCCTAGCAGGCGAAGGGTGGGGTGCTGGGGCCAGTGCACACAAGGCCTTTGCAGACCCCATCCGCCTTGTCCCTGAAGGAGAGCACGTTTGGAGGTGGTTTCCAGCTCCGGTGACCCTCGGCCAAGCAGCGGCGCACAGGGAACGAGAGGCAGCCCAGACCCTCCTAGGCCGAAGGGCGAGCACAGGCCTAGGGGCGAAACCGGCAAGCGCTGCTTTGCTGAGCAAACACGCACTGGGGCTGAGCTTGCTTTCCCGAGGAGAGTTTCCCTTTCGAGAAGGCAGCTCCCAGAAGCTCGTTTTGTGCCCTTTCTGAGATGGGCCCTAGGTGGGTCCCTCCCTCGCAGGCGGAGGGTGGGGTGCTGGGGCCAGTGCACACAAGGCCTTTTCAGACCCCATCCGCCTTCTCCCTGAAGGAGAGCACGTTTGGAGGTGGTTTCCAGCTCCGGTGACCCTCGGCCAAGCAGCGGCGCACAGGGAACAAGAGGCAGCCCAGACCCTCCTAGGCCGAAGGGCGAGCACAGGCCTAGGGGCGAAACCGGCAAGCGCTGCTTTGCTGAGCAAACACGCACTGGGGCTGAGCTTGCTTTCCCGAGGAGAGTTTCCCTTTCGAGAAGGCAGCTCCCAGAAGTTCGTTTTGTGCCCTTTCTGAGATGGGCCCTAGGTTGTCCCTCCCTAGCAGGCGAAGGGTGGGGTGCTGGGGCCAGTGCACACAAGGCCTTTGCAAACCCCATCCGCCTTCTCCCTGAAGGAGAGCACGTTTGGAGGTGGTTTCCAGCTCCGGTGACCCTCAGCTAAGCAGCGGCGCACAGGGAACGAGAGGCAGCCCAGACCCTCCTCCGCCGAAGGGCGAGCACAGGCCTAGGGGCGAAACCGGCAAGCACTGCTTTGCTGAGCAAACACGCACTGGGGCTGAGCTTGCTTTCCCAAGGAGAGTTTCCCTTTCGAGAAGGCAGCTCCCAGAAGCTCGTTTTGTGCCCTTTATGAAATGGGCCCTAGGTGGGTCCCTCCCTAGCAGGCGGAGGGTGGGGTGCTGGGGCCAGTGCACACAAGGCCTTTTCAGACCCCATCCGCCTTCTCCCTGAAGGAGAGCGCGTTTGGAGGTGGTTTCCAGCTCCGGTGACCCTCAGCTAAGCAGCGGCGCACAGGGAACGAGAGGCAGCCCAGACCCTCCTCGGCCGAAGGGCGAGCACAGGCCTAGGGGCGAAACCGGCAAGCGCTGCTTTGCTGAGCAAACACGCACTGGGGCTGAGCTTGCTTTCCCGAGGAGAGTTTCCCTTTTGAGAAGGCAGCTCCCAGAAGCTCGTTTTGTGCCCTTTCTGAGATTGGCCCTAGGTGGGTCCCTCCCTAGCAGGCGGAGGGTGGGGTGCTGGGACCAGTGCACACAAGGCCTTTGCAGACCCCATCCGCCTCCTCCCTGAAGGAGAGCACGTTTGGAGGTGGTTTCCAGCTCCGGTGATAATCAGCTAAGCAGCGGCGCAAAGGGAACGAGAGGCAGCCCAGACCCTCCTAGGCCGAAGGGCGAGCACAGGCCTAGGGGCGAAACCGGCAAGCGCTGCTTTGCTGAGCAAACACGCACTGGGGCTGAGCTTGCTTTCCCGAGGAGAGTTTCCCTTTCGAGAAGGCAGCTCCCAGAAGCTCCTTTTGTGCCCTCTCTGAGATGGGCCCTAGGTGGGTCCCTCCCTAGCAGGCGAAGGGTGGGGTGCTGGGGCCAGTGCACACAAGGCCTTTGCAGACCCCATCCGCCTTCTCCCTGAAGGAGAGCACGTTTGGAGGTGGTTTCCAGCTCCGGTGACCCTCAGCTAAGCAGCGGCGCACAAGGAACGAGAGGCAGCCAAAACCCTCCTAGGCCGAAGGGCGAGCACAGGCCTAGGGGCGAAACTGGCAAGCGCTGCTTTGCTGAGCAAACACGCACTGGGGCTGAGCTTGCTTTCCCGAGGAGAGTTTCCCTTTCGAGAAGGCAGCTCCCAGAAGCTCGTTTTGTGCCCTTTCTGAGATGGGCCCTAGGTTGTCCCTCCCTAGCAGGCGAAGGGTGGGGTGCTGGGGCCAGTGCACACAAGGCCTTTGCAGACCCCATCCGCCTTCTCTCTGAAGGAGAGCACGTTTGGAGGTGGTTTCCAGCTCCGGTGACCCTCGGTCAAGCAGCGGCGCACAGGGAACGAGAGGCAGCACAGACCCTCCTAGGCCGAAGGGAGAGCACAGGCCTAGGGGCGAAACCGGCAAGCGCTGCTTTGCTGAGCAAACACGCACTGGGGCTGAGCTTGCTTTCCCGAGAAGAGTTTCCCTTTCGAGAAGGCAGCTCCCAGAAGCTCGTTTTTTGCCCTTTCTGAGATGGGCCCTAGGTGGGTCCCTCCCTAGCAGGCGGAGGGTGGGGTGCTGGGACCAGTGCACACAAGGCCTTTGCAGACCCCATCCGCCTTCTCCCTGAAGGAGAGCACGTTTGGAGGTGGTTTCCAGCTCCGGTGACCCTCGGCCAAGCAGCGGCGCACAGGGAACAAGAGGCAGCCCAGACCCTCCTAGGCCGAAGGGCGAGCACAGGCCTAGGGGCGAAACCGGCAAGCGCTGCTTTGCTGAGCAAACACGCACTGGGGCTGAGCTTGCTTTCCCGAGGAGAGTTTCCCTTTCGAGAAGGCAGCTCCCAGAAGCTCGTTTTGTGCCCTTTCTGAGATGGGCCCTAGGTTGTCCCTCCCTAGCAGGCGAAGGGTGGGGTGCTGGGGCCAGTGCACACAAGGCCTTTGCAAACCCCATCCGCCTTCTCCCTGAAGGAGAGCACGTTTGGAGGTGGTTTCCAGCTCCGGTGACCCTCAGCTAAGCAGCGGCGCACAGGGAACGAGAGGCAGCCCAGACCCTCCTCGGCCGAAGGGCGAGCACATGCCTAGGGGCGAAACCGGCAAGCGCTGCTTTGCTGAGCAAACACGCACTGGGGCTGAGCTTGCTTTCCCGAGGAGAGTTTCCCTTTCGAGAAGGCAGCTCCCAGAAGCTCCTTTTGTGCCCTTTATGAAATGGGCCCTAGGTGGGTCCCTCCCTAGCAGGCGGAGGGTGGGGTGCTGGGGCCAGTGCACACAAGGCCTTTTCAGACCCCATCCGCCTTCTCCCTGAAGGAGAGCGCGTTTGGAGGTGGTTTCCAGCTCCGGTGACCCTCGGCCAAGCACCCGCGCACAGGGAGCGGGAGGCAGCCCAGACCCTCCTAGGACGAAGGGCGAGCACAGGCCTAGGGGCGAAACCGGCAAGCACTGCTTTGCTGAGCAAACACGCACTGGGGCTGAGCTTGCTTTCCCGAGGAGAGTTTCCCTTTCGAGAAGGCAGCTCCCAGAAGCTCGTTTTGTGCCCTTTCTGAGATGGGCCCTAGGTTGTCCCTCCCTAGCAGGCGGAGGGTGGGGTGCTGGGGCCAGTGCACACAAGGCCTTTGCAGACCCCATCCGCCTTCTCCCTGAAGGAGAGCACGTTTGGAGGTGGTTTCCAGCTCCGGTGACCCTCGGCCAAGCAGCGGCGCACAGGGAACAAGAGGCAGCCCAGACCCTCCTAGGCCGAAGGGCGAGCACAGGCCTAGGGGCGAAACCGGCAAGCGCTGCTTTGCTGAGCAAACACGCACTGGGGCTGAGCTTGCTTTCCCGAGGAGAGTTTCCCTTTCGAGAAGGCAGCTCCCAGAAGCTCGTTTTGTGCCCTTTCTGAGATGGGCCCTAGGTTGTCCCTCCCTAGCAGGCGAAGGGTGGGGTGCTGGGGCCAGTGCACACAAGGCCTTTGCAAACCCCATCCGCCTTCTCCCTGAAGGAGAGCACGTTTGGAGGTGGTTTCCAGCTCCGGTGACCCTCAGCTAAGCAGCGGCGCACAGGGAACGAGAGGCAGCCCAGACCCTCCTCGGCCGAAGGGCGAGCACAGGCCTAGGGGCGAAACCGGCAAGCGCTGCTTTGCTGAGCAAACACGCACTGGGGCTGAGCTTGCTTTCCCGAGGAGAGTTTCCCTTTCGAGAAGGCAGCTCCCAGAAGCTCGTTTTGTGCCCTTTCTGAGATGGGCCCTAGATGGGTCCCTCCCTAGCAGGCCGAGGTTGGGGTGCTGGGGCCAGTGCACACAAGGCCTTTGCAGACCCCATCCGCCTTCTCCCTGAAGGAGAGCACGTTTGGAGGTGGTTTCCAGCTCCGGTGATAATCAGCTAAGCAGCGGCGCACAGGGAACGAGAGGCAGCCCAGACCCTCCTAGGCCGAAGGGCGAGCACAGGCCTAGGGGCGAAACCGGCAAGCGCTGCTTTGCTGAGCACACACGCACTGGGGCTGAGCTTGCTTTCCCGAGGAGAGTTTCCCTTTCGAGAAGGCAGCTCCCAGAAGCTCCTTTTGTGCCCTCTCTGAGATGGGCCCTAGGTGGGTCCCTCCCTAGCAGGCGGAGGGTGGGGTGCTGGGGCCAGTGCACACAAGGCCTTTGCAGACCCCATCCGCCTTCTCCCTGAAGGAGAGCACGTTTGGAGGTGGTTTCCAGCTCCGGTGACCCTCGGCCAAGCAGCGGCGCACAGGGAACAAGAGGCAGCCCAGACCCTCCTAGGCCGAAGGGCGAGCACAGGCCTAGGGGCGAAACCGGCAAGCGCTGCTTTGCTGAGCAAACACGCACTGGGGCTGAGCTTGCTTTCCCGAGGAGAGTTTCCCTTTCGAGAAGGCAGCTCCCAGAAGCTCGTTTTTTGCCCTTTCTGAGATGGGCCCTAGGTGGGTCCCTCCCTAGCAGGCGGAGGGTGGGGTGCTGGGGCCAGTGCACACAAGGCCTTTTCAGACCCCATCCGCCTTCTCCCTGAAGGAGAGCACGTTTGGAGGTGGTTTCCAGCTCCGGTGACCCTCGGCAAAGCAGCGGCGCACAGGGAACAAGAGGCAGCCCAGACCCTCCTAGGCCGAAGGGCGAGCACAGGCCTAGGGGCGAAACCGGCAAGCGCTGCTTTGCTGAGCAAACACGCACTGGGGCTGAGCTTGCTTTCCCGAGGAGAGTTTCCCTTTCGAGAAGGCAGCTCCCAGAAGCTCGTTTTGTGCCCTTTCTGAGATGGGCCCTAGGTTGTCCCTCCCTAGCAGGCGAAGGGTGGGGTGCTGGGGCCAGTGCACACAAGGCCTTTGCAGACCCCATCCGCCTTCTCCCTGAAGGAGAGCACGTTTGGAGGTGGTTTCCAGCTCCGGTGACCCTCGGCCAAGCAGCGGCGCACAGGGAACAAGAGGCAGCCCAGACCCTCCTAGGCCGAAGGGCGAGCACAGGCCTAGGGGCGAAACCGGCAAGCGCTGCTTTGCTGAGCAAACACGCACTGGGGCTGAGCTTGCTTTCCCGAGGAGAGTTTCCCTTTCGAGAAGGCAGCTCCCAGAAGCTCGTTTTGTGCCCTTTCTGAGATGGGCCCTAGGTGGGTCCCTCCCTAGCAGGCGGAGGGTGGGGTGCTGGGGCCAGTGCACACAAGGCCTTTTCAGACCCCATCCGCCTTCTCCCTGAAGGAGAGCACGTTTGGAGGTGGTTTCCAGCTCCGGTGACCCTCGGCCAAGCAGCGGCGCACAGGGAACAAGAGGCAGCCCAGACCCTCCTAGGCCGAAGGGCGAGCACAGGCCTAGGGGCGAAACCGGCAAGCGCTGCTTTGCTGAGCAAACACGCACTGGGGCTGAGCTTGCTTTCCCGAGGAGAGTTTCCCTTTCGAGAAGGCAGCTCCCAGAAGCTCGTTTTGTGCCCTTTCTGAGATGGGCCCTAGGTGGGTCCCTCCCTAGCAGGCGGAGGGTGGGGTGCTGGGGCCAGTGCACACAAGGCCTTTTCAGACCCCATCCGCCTTCTCCCTGAAGGAGAGCACGTTTGGAGGTGGTTTCCAGCTCCGGTGACCCTCGGCCAAGCACCGGTGCGCAGGGAGCGGGAGGCAGCCCAGACCCTCCTCGGCCGAAGGGCGAGCACATGCCTAGGGGCGAAACCGGCAAGCGCTGCTTTGCTGAGCAAACACGCACTGGGGCTGAGCTTGCTTTCCCGAGGAGAGTTTCCCTTTCGAGAAGGCAGCTCCCAGAAGCTCGTTTTGTGCCCTTTCTGAGATGGGCCCTAGGTGGGTCCCTCCCTAGCAGGCGGAGGGTGGGGTGCTGGGGCCAGTGCACACAAGGCCTTTTCAGACCCCATCCGCCTTCTCCCTGAAGGAGAGCGCGTTTGGAGGTGGTTTCCAGCTCCGGTGACCCTCGGCCAAGCACCCGCGCACAGGGAGCGGGAGGCAGCCCAGACCCTCCTAGGACGAAGGGCGAGCACAGGCCTAGGGGCGAAACCGGCAAGCACTGCTTTGCTGAGCAAACACGCACTGGGGCTGAGCTTGCTTTCCCGAGGAGAGTTTCCCTTTCGAGAAGGCAGCTCCCAGAAGCTCGTTTTGTGCCCTTTCTGAGATGGGCCCTAGGTTGTCCCTCCCTAGCAGGCGAAGGGTGGGGTGCTGGGGCCAGTGCACACAAGGCCTTTGCAGACCCCATCCGCCTTCTCCCTGAAGGAGAGCACGTTTGGAGGTGGTTTCCAGCTCCGGTGACCCTCGGCCAAGCAGCGGCGCACAGGGAACAAGAGGCAGCCCAGACCCTCCTAGGCCGAAGGGCGAGCACAGGCCTAGGGGCGAAACCGGCAAGCGCTGCTTTGCTGAGCAAACACGCACTGGGGCTGAGCTTGCTTTCCCGAGGAGAGTTTCCCTTTCGAGAAGGCAGCTCCCAGAAGCTCGTTTTGTGCCCTTTCTGAGATGGGCCCTAGGTGGGTCCCTCCCTAGCAGGCGGAGGGTGGGGTGCTGGGGCCAGTGCACACAAGGCCTTTTCAGACCCCATCCGCCTTCTCCCTGAAGGAGAGCACGTTTGGAGGTGGTTTCCAGCTCCGGTGACCCTCAGCTAAGCAGCGGCGCACAAGGAACGAGAGGCAGCCAAAACCCTCCTAGGCCGAAGGGCGAGCACAGGCCTAGGGGCGAAACTGGCAAGCGCTGCTTTGCTGAGCAAACACGCACTGGGGCTGAGCTTGCTTTCCCGAGGAGAGTTTCCCTTTCGAGAAGGCAGCTCCCAGAAGCTCGTTTTGTGCCCTTTCTGAGATGGGCCCTAGGTTGTCCCTCCCTAGCAGGCGAAGGGTGGGGTGCTGGGGCCAGTGCACACAAGGCCTTTGCAGACCCCATCCGCCTTCTCCCTGAAGGAGAGCACGTTTGGAGGTGGTTTCCAGCTCCGGTGACCCTCGGCCAAGCAGCGGCGCACAGGGAACGAGAGGCAGCACAGACCCTCCTAGGCCGAAGGGAGAGCACAGGCCTAGGGGCGAAACCGGCAAGCGCTGCTTTGCTGAGCAAACACGCACTGGGGCTGAGCTTGCTTTCCCGAGGAGAGTTTCCCTTTCGAGAAGGCAGCTCCCAGAAGCTCGTTTTTTGCCCTTTCTGAGATGGGCCCTAGGTGGGTCCCTCCCTAGCAGGCGGAGGGTGGGGTGCTGGGGCCAGTGCACACAAGGCCTTTGCAGACCCCATCCGCCTTCTCCCTGAAGGAGAGCACGTTTGGAGGTGGTTTCCAGCTCCGGTGACCCTCGGCCAAGCAGCGGCGCACAGGGAACAAGAGGCAGCCCAGACCCTCCTAGGCCGAAGGGCGAGCACAGGCCTAGGGGCGAAACCGGCAAGCACTGCTTTGCTGAGCAAACACGCACTGGGGCTGAGCTTGCTTTCCCGAGGAGAGTTTCCCTTTCGAGAAGGCAGCTCCCAGAAGCTCGTTTTGTGCCCTTTCTGAGATGGGCCCTAGGTTGTCCCTCCCTAGCAGGCGAAGGGTGGGGTGCTGGGGCCAGTGCACACAAGGCCTTTGCAAACCCCATCCGCCTTCTCCCTGAAGGAGAGCACGTTTGGAGGTGGTTTCCAGCTCCGGTGACCCTCAGCTAAGCAGCGGCGCACAGGGAACGAGAGGCAGCCCAGACCCTCCTCGGCCGAAGGGCGAGCACAGGCCTAGTGGCGAAACAGGCAAGCGCTGCTTTGCTGAGCAAACACGCACTGGGGCTGAGCTTGCTTTCCCGAGGAGAGTTTCCCTTTCGAGAAGGCAGCTCCCAGAAGCTCCTTTTGTGCCCTTTATGAAATGGGCCCTAGGTGGGTCCCTCCCTAGCAGGCGGAGGGTGGGGTGCTGGGGCCAGTGCACACAAGGCCTTTTCAGACCCCATCCGCCTTCTCCCTGAAGGAGAGCGCGTTTGGAGGTGGTTTCCAGCTCCGGTGACCCTCGGCCAAGCACCCGCGCACAGGGAGCGGGAGGCAGCCCAGACCCTCCTAGGACGAAGGGCGAGCACAGGCCTAGGGGCGAAACCGGCAAGCACTGCTTTGCTGAGCAAACACGCACTGGGGCTGAGCTTGCTTTCCCGAGGAGAGTTTCCCTTTCGAGAAGGCAGCTCCCAGAAGCTCGTTTTGTGCCCTTTCTGAGATGGGCCCTAGGTTGTCCCTCCCTAGCAGGCGGAGGGTGGGGTGCTGGGGCCAGTGCACACAAGGCCTTTGCAGACCCCATCCGCCTTCTCCCTGAAGGAGAGCACGTTTGGAGGTGGTTTCCAGCTCCGGTGACAATCAGCTAAGCAGCGGCGCACAGGGAAGGAGAGGCAGCCCAGACCCTCCTAGGCCGAAGGGCGAGCACAGGCCTAGGGGCGAAACCGGCAAGCGCTGCTTTGCTGAGCAAACACGCACTGGGGCTGAGCTTGCTTTCCCGAGGAGAGTTTCCCTTTCGAGAAGGCAGCTCCCAGAAGCTCGTTTTGTGCCCTCTCTGAGATGGGCCCTAGGTGGGTCCCTCCCTCGCAGGCGGAGGGTGGGGTGCTGGGGCCAGTGCACACAAGGCCTTTTCAGACCCCATCCGCCTTCTCCCTGAAGGAGAGCACGTTTGGAGGTGGTTTCCAGCTCCGGTGACCCTCGGCCAAGCAGCGGCGCACAGGGAACAAGAGGCAGCCCAGACCCTCCTCGGCCGAAGGGAGAGCACAGGCCTAGGGGCGAAACCGGCAAGCGCTGCTTTGCTGAGCAAACACGCACTGGGGCTGAGCTTGCTTTCCCGAGGAGAGTTTCCCTTTCGAGAAGGCAGCTCCCAGAAGCTCGTTTTGTGCCCTTTCTGAGATGGGCCCTAGGTGGGTCCCTCCCTAGCAGGCGGAGGGTGGGGTGCTGGGGCCAGTGCACACAAGGCCTTTTCAGACCCCATCCGCCTTCTCCCTGAAGGAGAGCGCGTTTGGAGGTGGTTTCCAGCTCCGGTGACCCTCGGCCAAGCACCCGCGCACAGGGAGCGGGAGGCAGCCCAGACCCTCCTAGGACGAAGGGCGAGCACAGGCCTAGGTGCGAAACCGGCAAGCACTGCTTTGCTGAGCAAACACGCACTGGGGCTGAGCTTGCTTTCCCGAGGAGAGTTTCCCTTTCGAGAAGGCAGCTCCCAGAAGCTCGTTTTGTGCCCTTTCTGAGATGGGCCCTAGGTTGTCCCTCCCTAGCAGGCGAAGGGTGGGGTGCTGGGGCCAGTGCACACAAGGCCTTTGCAGACCCCATCCGCCTTCTCCCTGAAGGAGAGCACGTTTGGAGGTGGTTTCCAGCTCCGGTGACCCTCAGCTAAGCAGCGGCGCACAGGGAACGAGAGGCAGCCCAGACCCTCCTCGGCCGAAGGGCGAGCACAGGCCTAGGGGCGAAACCGGCAAGCGCTGCTTTGCTGAGCAAACACGCACTGGGGCTGAGCTTGCTTTCCCGAGGAGAGTTTCCCTTTCGAGAAGGCAGCTCCCAGAAGCTCCTTTTGTGCCCTCTCTGAGATGGGCCCTAGGTGGGTCCCTCCCTAGCAGGCGGAGGGTGGGGTGCTGGGGCCAGTGCACACAAGGCCTTTGCAGACCCCATCCGCCTTTTCCCTGAAGGAGAGCACGTTTGGAGGTGGTTTCCAGCTCCGGTGACCCTCAGCTAAGCAGCGGCGCACAAGGAACAAGAGGCAGCCAAAACCCTCCTAGGCCGAAGGGCGAGCACAGGCCTAGGGGCGAAACTGGCAAGCGCTGCTTTGCTGAGCAAACACGCACTGGGGCTGAGCTTGCTTTCCCGAGGAGAGTTTCCCTTTCGAGAAGGCAGCTCCCAGAAGCTCGTTTTGTGCCCTTTCTGAGATGGGCCCTAGGTGGGTCCCTCCCTAGCAGGCGGAGGGTGGGGTGCTGGGGCCAGTGCACACAAGGCCTTTTCAGACCCCATCCGCCTTCTCCCTGAAGGAGAGCACGTTTGGAGGTGGTTTCCAGCTCCGGTGACCCTCGGCCAAGCAGCGGCGCACAGGGAACAAGAGGCAGCCCAGACCCTCCTCGGCCGAAGGGCGAGCACAGGCCTAGGGGCGAAACCGGCAAGCGCTGCTTTGCTGAGCAAACACGCACTGGGGCTGAGCTTGCTTTCCCGAGGAGAGTTTCCCTTTCGAGAAGGCAGCTCCCAGAAGTTCGTTTTGTGCCCTTTCTGAGATGGGCCCTAGGTTGTCCCTCCCTAGCAGGCGAAGGGTGGGGTGCTGGGGCCAGTGCACACAAGGCCTTTGCAAACCCCATCCGCCTTCTCCCTGAAGGAGAGCACGTTTGGAGGTGGTTTCCAGCTCCGGTGACCCTCAGCTAAGCAGCGGCGCACAGGGAACGAGAGGCAGCCCAGACCCTCCTCCGCCGAAGGGCGAGCACAGGCCTAGGGGCGAAACCGGCAAGCGCTGCTTTGCTGAGCAAACACGCACTGGGGCTGAGCTTGCTTTCCCGAGGAGAGTTTCCCTTTCAAGAAGGCAGCTCCCAGAAGCTCGTTTTGTGCCCTTTATGAAATGGGCCCTAGGTGGGTCCCTCCCTAGCAGGCGGAGGGTGGGGTGCTGGGGCCAGTGCACACAAGGCCTTTTCAGACCCCATCCGCCTTCTCCCTGAAGGAGAGAGCGTTTGGAGGTGGTTTCCAGCTCCGGTGACCCTCGGCCAAGCACCCGCGCACAGGGAGCGGGAGGCAGCCCAGACCCTCCTAGGACGAAGGGCGAGCACAGGCCTAGGGGCGAAACCGGCAAGCACTGCTTTGCTGAGCAAACACGCACTGGGGCTGAGCTTGCTTTCCCGAGGAGAGTTTCCCTTTCGAGAAGGCAGCTCCCAGAAGCTCGTTTTGTGCCCTTTCTGAGATGGGCCCTATGTTGTCCCTCCCTAGCAGGCGAAGGGTGGGGTGCTGGGGCCAGTGCACACAAGGCCTTTGCAGACCCCATCCGCCTTCTCCCTGAAGGAGAGCACGTTTGGAGGTGGTTTCCAGCTCCGGTGACCCTCGGCCAAGCAGCGGCGCACAGGGAACAAGAGGCAGCCCAGACCCTCCTAGGCCGAAGGGCGAGCACAGGACTAGGGGCGAAACCGGCAAGCGCTGCTTTGCTGAGCAAACACGCACTGGGGCTGAGCTTGCTTTCCCGAGGAGAGTTTCCCTTTCGAGAAGGCAGCTCCCAGAAGCTCGTTTTGTGCCCTTTCTGAGATGGGCCCTAGGTGGGTCCCTCCCTAGCAGGCGGAGGGTGGGGTGCTGGGGCCAGTGCACACAAGGCCTTTTCAGACCCCATCCGCCTTCTCCCTGAAGGAGAGCGCGTTTGGAGGTGGTTTCCAGCTCCGGTGACCCTCGGCCAAGCACCCGCGCACAGGGAGCGGGAGGCAGCCCAGACCCTCCTAGGACGAAGGGCGAGCACAGGCCTAGGGGCGAAACCGGCAAGCACTGCTTTGCTGAGCAAACACGCACTGGGGCTGAGCTTGCTTTCCCGAGGAGAGTTTCCCTTTCGAGAAGGCAGCTCCCAGAAGCTCGTTTTGTGCCCTTTCTGAGATGGGCCCTAGGTTGTCCCTCCCTAGCAGGCGAAGGGTGGGGTGCTGGGGCCAGTGCACACAAGGCCTTTGCAGACCCCATCCGCCTTCTCCCTGAAGGAGAGCACGTTTGGAGGTGGTTTCCAGCTCCGGTGACCCTCGGCCAAGCAGCGGCGCACAGGGAACAAGAGGCAGCCCAGACCCTCCTAGGCCGAAGGGCGAGCACAGGCCTAGGGGCGAAACCGGCAAGCGCTGCTTTGCTGAGCAAACACGCACTGGGGCTGAGCTTGCTTTCCCGAGGAGAGTTTCCCTTTCGAGAAGGCAGCTCCCAGAAGCTCGTTTTGTGCCCTTTCTGAGATGGGCCCTAGGTGGGTCCCTCCCTAGCAGGCGGAGGGTGGGGTGCTGGGGCCAGTGCACACAAGGCCTTTTCAGACCCCATCCGCCTTCTCCCTGAAGGAGAGCACGTTTGGAGGTGGTTTCCAGCTCCGGTGACCCTCAGCTAAGCAGCGGCGCACAAGGAACGAGAGGCAGCCAAAACCTTCCTAGGCCGAAGGGCGAGCACAGGCCTAGGGGCGAAACTGGCAAGCGCTGCTTTGCTGAGCAAACACGCACTGGGGCTGAGCTTGCTTTCCCGAGGAGAGTTTCCCTTTCGAGAAGGCAGCTCCCAGAAGCTCGTTTTGTGCCCTTTCTGAGATGGGCCCTAGGTTGTCCCTCCCTAGCAGGCGAAGGGTGGGGTGCTGGGGCCAGTGCACACAAGGCCTTTGCAGACCCCATCCGCCTTCTCCCTGAAGGAGAGCACGTTTGGAGGTGGTTTCCAGCTCCGGTGACCCTCGGCCAAGCAGCGGCGCACAGGGAACGAGAGGCAGCACAGACCCTCCTAGGCCGAAGGGAGAGCACAGGCCTAGGGGCGAAACCGGCAAGCGCTGCTTTGCTGAGCAAACACGCACTGGGGCTGAGCTTGCTTTCCCGAGGAGAGTTTCCCTTTCGAGAAGGCAGCTCCCAGAAGCTCGTTTTTTGCCCTTTCTGAGATGGGCCCTAGGTGGGTCCCTCCCTAGCAGGCGGAGGGTGGGGTGCTGGGGCCAGTGCACACAAGGCCTTTGCAGACCCCATCCGCCTTCTCCCTGAAGGAGAGCACGTTTGGAGGTGGTTTCCAGCTCCGGTGACCCTCGGCCAAGCAGCGGCGCACAGGGAACAAGAGGCAGCCCAGACCCTCCTAGGCCGAAGGGCGAGCACAGGCCTAGGGGCGAAACCGGCAAGCACTGCTTTGCTGAGCAAACACGCACTGGGGCTGAGCTTGCTTTCCCGAGGAGAGTTTCCCTTTCGAGAAGGCAGCTCCCAGAAGCTCGTTTTGTGCCCTTTCTGAGATGGGCCCTAGGTTGTCCCTCCCTAGCAGGCGAAGGGTGGGGTGCTGGGGCCAGTGCACACAAGGCCTTTGCAAACCCCATCCGCCTTCTCCCTGAAGGAGAGCACGTTTGGAGGTGGTTTCCAGCTCCGGTGACCCTCAGCTAAGCAGCGGCGCACAGGGAACGAGAGGCAGCCCAGACCCTCCTCGGCCGAAGGGCGAGCACAGGCCTAGTGGCGAAACAGGCAAGCGCTGCTTTGCTGAGCAAACACGCACTGGGGCTGAGCTTGCTTTCCCGAGGAGAGTTTCCCTTTCGAGAAGGCAGCTCCCAGAAGCTCCTTTTGTGCCCTTTATGAAATGGGCCCTAGGTGGGTCCCTCCCTAGCAGGCGGAGGGTGGGGTGCTGGGGCCAGTGCACACAAGGCCTTTTCAGACCCCATCCGCCTTCTCCCTGAAGGAGAGCGCGTTTGGAGGTGGTTTCCAGCTCCGGTGACCCTCGGCCAAGCACCCGCGCACAGGGAGCGGGAGGCAGCCCAGACCCTCCTAGGACGAAGGGCGAGCACAGGCCTAGGGGCGAAACCGGCAAGCACTGCTTTGCTGAGCAAACACGCACTGGGGCTGAGCTTGCTTTCCCGAGGAGAGTTTCCCTTTCGAGAAGGCAGCTCCCAGAAGCTCGTTTTGTGCCCTTTCTGAGATGGGCCCTAGGTTGTCCCTCCCTAGCAGGCGGAGGGTGGGGTGCTGGGGCCAGTGCACACAAGGCCTTTGCAGACCCCATCCGCCTTCTCCCTGAAGGAGAGCACGTTTGGAGGTGGTTTCCAGCTCCGGTGACCCTCGGCCAAGCAGCGGCGCACAGGGAACAAGAGGCAGCCCAGACCCTCCTAGGCCGAAGGGCGAGCACAGGCCTAGGGGCGAAACCGGCAAGCGCTGCTTTGCTGAGCAAACACGCACTGGGGCTGAGCTTGCTTTCCCGAGGAGAGTTTCCCTTTCGAGAAGGCAGCTCCCAGAAGCTCGTTTTGTGCCCTTTCTGAGATGGGCCCTAGGTGGGTCCCTCCCTAGCAGGCGGAGGGTGGGGTGCTGGGGCCAGTGCACACAAGGCCTTTTCAGACCCCATCCGCCTTCTCCCTGAAGGAGAGCACGTTTGGAGGTGGTTTCCAGCTCCGGTGACCCTCGGCCAAGCAGCGGCGCACAGGGAACAAGAGGCAGCCCAGACCCTCCTAGGCCGAAGGGCGAGCACAGGCCTAGGGGCGAAACCGGCAAGCGCTGCTTTGCTGAGCAAACACGCACTGGGGCTGAGCTTGCTTTCCCGAGGAGAGTTTCCCTTTCGAGAAGGCAGCTCCCAGAAGCTCGTTTTGTGCCCTTTCTGAGATGGGCCCTAGGTTGTCCCTCCCTAGCAGGCGAAGGGTGGGGTGCTGGGGCCAGTGCACACAAGGCCTTTGCAAACCCCATCCGCCTTCTCCCTGAAGGAGAGCACGTTTGGAGGTGGTTTCCAGCTCCGGTGACCCTCAGCTAAGCAGCGGCGCACAGGGAACGAGAGGCAGCCCAGACCCTCCTCGGCCGAAGGGCGAGCACAGGCCTAGGGGCGAAACCGGCAAGCGCTGCTTTGCTGAGCAAACACGCACTGGGGCTGAGCTTGCTTTCCCGAGGAGAGTTTCCCTTTCGAGAAGGCAGCTCCCAGAAGCTCGTTTTGTGCCCTTTATGAAATGGGCCCTAGGTGGGTCCCTCCCTAGCAGGCGGAGGTTGGGGTGCTGGGGCCAGTGCACACAAGGCCTTTTCAGACCCCATCCGCCTTCTCCCTGAAGGAGAGCGCGTTTGGAGGTGGTTTCCAGCTCCGGTGACCCTCGGCCAAGCACCCGCGCACAGGGAGCGGGAGGCAGCCCAGACCCTCCTAGGACGAAGGGCGAGCACAGGCCTAGGGGCGTAACCGGCAAGCGCTGCTTTGCTGAGCAAACACGCACTGGGGCTGAGCTTGCTTTCCCGAGGAGAGTTTCCCTTTCGAGAAGGCAGCTCCCAGAAGCTCGTTTTGTGCCCTTTCTGAGATGGGCCCTAGGTTGTCCCTCCCTAGCAGGCGAAGGGTGGGGTGCTGGGGCCAGTGCACACAAGGCCTTTGCAAACCCCATCCGCCTTCTCCCTGAAGGAGAGCACGTTTGGAGGTGGTTTCCAGCTCCGGTGACCCTCAGCTAAGCAGCGGCGCACAGGGAACGAGAGGCAGCCCAGACCCTCCTCGGCCGAAGGGCGAGCACAGGCCTAGGGGCGAAACCGGCAAGCGCTGCTTTGCTGAGCAAACACGCACTGGGGCTGAGCTTGCTTTCCCGAGGAGAGTTTCCCTTTTGAGAAGGCAGCTCCCAGAAGCTCGTTTTGTGCCCTTTCTGAGATGGGCCCTAGATGGGTCCCTCCCTAGCAGGCCGAGGTTGGGGTGCTGGGGCCAGTGCACACAAGGCCTTTGCAGACCCCATCCGCCTCCTCCCTGAAGGAGAGCACGTTTGGAGGTGGTTTCCAGCTCCGGTGATAATCAGCAAAGCAGCGGCGCACAGGGAACGAGAGGCAGCCCAGACCCTCCTAGGCCGAAGGGCGAGCACAGGCCTAGGGGCGAAACCGGCAAGCGCTGCTTTGCTGAGCACACACGCACTGGGGCTGAGCTTGCTTTCCCGAGGAGAGTTTCCCTTTCGAGAAGGCAGCTCCCAGAAGCTCCTTTTGTGCCCTCTCTGAGATGGGCCCTAGGTGGGTCCCTCCCTAGCAGGCGGAGGGTGGGGTGCTGGGGCCAGTGCACACAAGGCCTTTGCAGACCCCATCCGCCTTCTCCCTGAAGGAGAGCACGTTTGGAGGTGGTTTCCAGCTCCGGTGACCCTCGGCCAAGCAGCGGCGCACAGGGAACGAGAGGCAGCCCAGACCCTCCTAGGCCGAAGGGCGAGCACAGGCCTAGGGGCGAAACCGGCAAGCGCTGCTTTGCTGAGCAAACACGCACTGGGGCTGAGCTTGCTTTCCCGAGGAGAGTTTCCCTTTCGAGAAGGCAGCTCCCAGAAGCTCGTTTTTTGCCCTTTCTGAGATGGGCCCTAGGTGGGTCCCTCCCTAGCAGGCGGAGGGTGGGGTGCTGGGGCCAGTGCACACAAGGCCTTTTCAGACCCCATCCGCCTTCTCCCTGAAGGAGAGCACGTTTGGAGGTGGTTTCCAGCTCCGGTGACCCTCGGCCAAGCAGCGGTGCACAGGGAACAAGAGGCAGCCCAGACCCTCCTAGGCCGAAGGGCGAGCACAGGCCTAGGGGCGAAACCGGCAAGCGCTGCTTTGCTGAGCAAACACGCACTCGGGCTGAGCTTGCTTTCCCGAGGAGAGTTTCCTTTTCGAGAAGGCAGCTCCCAGAAGCTCGTTTTGTGCCCTTTCTGAGATGGGCCCTAGGTTGTCCCTCCCTAGCAGGCGAAGGGTGGGGTGCTGGGGCCAGTGCACACAAGGCCTTTGCAAACCCCATCCGCCTTCTCCCTGAAGGAGAGCACGTTTGGAGGTGGTTTCCAGCTCCGGTGACCCTCAGCTAAGCAGCGGCGCACAGGGAACGAGAGGCAGCCCAGACCCTCCTCGGCCGAAGGGAGAGCACAGGCCTAGGGGCGAAACCGGCAAGCGCTGCTTTGCTGAGCACACACGCACTGGGGCTGAGCTTGCTTTCCCGAGGAGAGTTTCCCTTTCGAGAAGACAGCTCCCAGAAGCTTGTTTTGTGCCCTTTCTGAGATGGGCCCTAGGTGGGTCCCTCCCTAGCAGGCGGAGGGTGGGGTGGTGGGGCCAGTGCACACAAGGCCTTTGCAGACCCCATCCGCCTTCTCCCTGAAGGAGAGCACGTTTGGAGTTGGTTTCCAGCTCCGGACCCTCTGGCAAGCACCGGTGCACAGGGAGCGTGAGGCAGCCCAGACCCTCCTAGGCCGAAGGGCGAGCACAGGCCTGGGGCGAAACCGGCAAGCGCTGATTTGCTGAGCAAACACGCACTGGGGCTGAGCTTGCTTTCCCGAGGAGAGTTTCCCTTTCGAGAAGACAGCTCCCAGAAGCTCGTTTTGTGCCCTTTCTGAGATGGGCCCTAGGTGGGTCCCTCCCGAGCAGGCGAAGGGTGGGGTGCTGGGACCAGTGCACACAAGGCCTTTTCAGACCCCATCCGCCTTCTCCCTGAAGGAGAGCACGTTTGGAGTTGGTTTCCAGCTCCGGTGACCCTCAGCCAAGCAGCAGCGCACAGGGAGCTGGAGGCAGCCCAGACCCTCCTAGGCCGAAGGGCGAGCACAGGCCTAGGGGCGAAACCGGCAAGCGCTGCTTTGCTGAGCAAACACGCACTGGGGCTGAGCTTGCTTTCCCGAGGAGAGTTTCCCTTTCGAGAAGGCAGCTCCCAGAAGCTCGTTTTGTGCCCTTTCTGAGATGGGCCCTAGGGGGGTCCCTCCCAAGCAGGCGGAGGGTGGGGTAGTGGGGCTAGTGCACACAAGGCCTTTTCAGACCCCATCCGCCTTCTCCCTGAAGGAGAGCACGTTTGGAGTTGGTTTCCAGCTCCGGTGACCCTCAGCCACGCACCGGCGCACAGGGAGCGGGAGGCAGCTCAGACCCTCCTAGGCCGAAGGGCGAGCACAGGCCTAGGGGCGAAACCGGCAAGCGCTGCTTTGCTGAGCAAACACGCACTGGAGCTGAGTTTGCTTTCCCGAGGAGAGTTTCCCTTTCGAGAAGGCAGCTCCCAGAAGCTCGTTTTGTGCCCTTTCTGAGATGGGCCCTAGGTGGGTCCCTCCCGAGCAGGCGAAGGGTGGGGTGCTGGGGCCAGTGCACACAAGGCCTTTTCAGACCCCATCCGCCTTCTCCCTGAAGGAGAGCACGTTTGGAGTTGGTTTCCAGCTCCGGTGACCATCGGACAAGCACCGGCGCACAGGGAGCAGGAGGCAGCCCAGACCCACCTCGGCCGAAGGGCGAGGACAGGCCTAGGGGCGAAACCGGCAAGCGCTGCTTTGCTGAGCACACACGCACTGGGGCTGAGCTTGCTTTCCCGAGGAGAGTTTCCCTTTCGAGAAGGCAGCTCCCAGAAGCTCGTTTTGTGCCCTTTCTGAGATGGGCCCTAGGTGGGTCCCTCCCTAGCAGGCGAAGGGTGGGGTGCTGGGGCCAGTGCACACAAGGCCTTTTCAGACCCCATCCGCCTTCTCCCTGAAGGAGAGCACGTTTGGAGGTGGTTTCCAGCTCCGGTGATCCTCGGCCAAGCACCGGTGCACAGGGAGCGGGAGGCAGCCCAGACCCTCCTAGGCCGAAGGGCGAGCACAGGCCTAGGGGCGAAACCGGCAAGCGCTGCTTTGCTGAGCACACACGCACTGGGGCTGAGCTTGCTTTCCCGAGGAGAGTTTCCCTTTCGAGAAGGCAGCTCCCAGAAGCTCGTTTTGTGCCCTTTCTGAGATGGGCCCTAGGTGGGCCCTCCCTAGCAGGCGGAGGGTGGGGTGGTGGGGCCAGTGCACACAAGGCCTTTTCAGACCCCATCCGCCTTCTCCCTGAAGGAGAGCACGTTTGGAGTTGGTTTCCAGCTCCGGACCCTCGGGCAAGCACCGGTGCACAGGGAGCGTGAGGCAGCCCAGACCCTCCTAGGCCGAAGGGCGAGCACAGGCCTGGGGCGAAACCGGCAAGCGCTGATTTGCTGAGCAAACACGCACTGGGGCTGAGCTTGCTTTCCCGAGGAGAGTTTCCCTTTCGAGAAGACAGCTCCCAGAAGCTCGTTTTGTGCCCTTTCTGAGATGGGCCCTAGGTGGGTCCCTCCCGAGCAGGCGAAGGGTGGGGTGCTGGGACCAGTGCACACAAGGCCTTTTCAGACCCCATCCGCCTTCTCCCTGAAGGAGAGCACGTTTGGAGGTGGTTTCCAGCTCCGGTGACCCTCAGCCAAGCAGCAGCGCACAGGGAGCTGGAGGCAGCCCAGACCCTCCTAGGCCGAAGGGCGAGCACAGGCCTAGGGGCGAAACCGGCAAGCGCTGCTTTGCTGAGCAAACACGCACTGGGGCTGAGCTTGCTTTCCCGAGGAGATTTCCCTTTCGAGAAGGCAGCTCCCAGAAGCTCGTTTTGTGCCCTTTCTGAGATGGGCCCTAGGTAGGTTCCTCCCTAGCAGGCGGAGGGTGGGGTGCTGGGGCCAGTGCACACAAGGCCTTTTCAGACCCCATCCGCCTTCTCCCTGAAGGAGAGCACGTTTGGAGGTGGTTTCCAGCTCCGCTGAACCTCGGACAAGCAGCGGCGCACAGGGAGCGGGAGGCAGGCCAGACCCACCTCGGTCGAAGGGCGAGCACAGGCCTAGGGGCGAAACCGGCAAGCGCTGCTTTGCTGAGCACACACGCACTGGAGCTGAGCTTGCTTTCCCGAGGAGAGTTTCCCTTTCGAGAAGGCAGCTCCCAGAAGCTCGTTTTGTGCCCTTTCTGAGATGGGCCCTAGGTGGGTCCCTCCCGAGCAGGCGAAGGGTTCGGTGCTGGGGCCAGTGCACACAAGGCCTTTTCAGACCCCATCCGCCTTCTCCCTGAAGGAGAGCACGTTTGGAGTTGGTTTCCAGCTCCGGTGACCCTCAGCCACGCACCGGCGCACAGGGAGCGGGAGGCAGCTCAGACCCTCCTAGGCCGAAGGGCGAGCACAGGCCTAGGGGCGAAACCGGCAAGCGCTGCTTTGCTGAGCAAACACGCACTGGAGCTGAGTTTACTTTCCCGAGGAGAGTTTCCCTTTCGAGAAGGCAGCTCCCAGAAGCTCGTTTTGTGCCCTTTCTGAGATGGGCCCTAGGTGGGTCCCTCCCGAGCAGGCGAAGGGTGGGGTGCTGGGGCCAGTGCACACAAGGCCTTTGCAGACCCCATCCGCCTTCTCCCTGAAGGAGAGCACGTTTGGAGTTGGTTTCCAGCTCCGGTGACCATCGGACAAGCACCGGCGCACAGGGAGCAGGAGGCAGCCCAGACCCACCTCGGCCGAAGGGCGAGGACAGGCCTAGGGGCGAAACCGGCAAGCGCTGCTTTGCTGAGCACACACGCACTGGGGCTGAGCTTGCTTTCCCGAGGAGAGTTTCCCTTTCGAGAAGGCAGCTCCCAGAAGCTTGTTTTGTGCCCTTTCTGAGATGGGCCCTAGGGGGGTCCCTCCCAAGCAGGCGGAGGGTGGGGTAGTGGGGCCAGTGCACACAAGGCCTTTTCAGACCCCATCCGCCTTCTCCCTGAAGGAAAGCACGTTTGGAGGTGGTTTCCAGCTCCGGTGATCCTCGGCCAAGCACCGGTGCACAGGGAGCGGGAGGCAGCCCAGACCCTCCTAGGCCGAAGGGCGAGCCAGGCCTAGGGGCGAAACCGGCAAGCGCTGCTTTGCTGAGCACACACGCACTGGGGCTGAGCTTGCTTTCCCGAGGAGAGTTTCCCTTTCGAGAAGGCAGCTCCCAGAAGCTTGTTTTGTGCCCTTTCTGAGATGGGCCCTAAGTGGGTCCCTCCCTAGCAGGCGGAGGGTGGGGTGGTGGGACCAGTGCACACAAGGCCTTTTCAGACCCCATCCACCTTCTCCCTGAAGGAGAGCACGTTTGGAGTTGGTTTCCAGCTCCGGTGACCCTCGGGAAAACACCGGCGCACAGGGAGCGGGAGGCAGCCCAGACCCTCCTAGGCCGAAGGGCGAGCACAGGCCTAGGGGCGAAACCGGCAAGCGCTGATTTGCTGAGCAAACACGCACTGGGGCTGAGCTTGCTCTCCCGAGGAGAGTTTCCCTTTCGAGAAGGCAGCTCCCAGAAGCTCGTTTTGTGCCCTTTCTGAGATGGGCCCTAGGTGGGTCCCTCCCGAGCAGGCGAAGGGTGGGGTGCTGGGGCCAGTGCACACAAGGCCTTTGCAGACCCCATCCGCCTTCTCCCTGAAGGAGAGCACGTTTGGAGTTGGTTTCCAGCTCCGGTGACCATCGGACAAGCACCGGCGCACAGGGAGCAGGAGGCAGCCCAGACCCACCTCGGCCGAAGGGCGAGGACAGGCCTAGGGGCGAAACCGGCAAGCGCTGCTTTGCTGAGCACACACGCACTGGAGCTGAGTTTGCTTTCCCGAGGAGAGTTTCCCTTTCGAGAAGGCAGCTCCCAGAAGCTCGTTTTGTGCCCTTTCTGAGATGGGCCCTAGGTGGGTCCCTCCCTAGCAGGCGGAGGGTGGGATGGTGGGGCCAGTGCACACAAGGCCTTTTCAGACCCCATCCGCCTTCTCCCTGAAGGAGAGCACGTTTGGAGTTGGTTTCCAGCTCCGGACCCTCGGGCAAGCACCGGTGCACAGGGAGCGTGAGGCAGCCCAGACCCTCCTAGGCCGAAGGGCGAGCACAGGCCTGGGGCGAAACCGGCAAGCGCTGATTTGCTGAGCAAACACGCACTGGGGCTGAGCTTGCTTTCCCGAGGAGAGTTTCCCTTTCGAGAAGACAGCTCCCAGAAGCTCGTTTTGTGCCCTTTCTGAGATGGGCCCTAGGTGGGTCCCTCCCGAGCAGCCGAAGGGTGGGGTGCTGGGCCCAGTGCACAGAAGGCCTTTTCAGACCCCATCCGCCTTCTCCCTGAAGGAGAGCACGTTTGGAGTTGGTTTCCAGCTCCGGTGACCCTCAGCCAAGCAGCAGCGCACAGGGAGCTGGAGGCAGCCCAGACCCTCCTAGGCCGAAGGGCGAGCACAGGCCTAGGGGCGAAACCGGCAAGCGCTGCTTTGCTGAGCAAACACGCACTGGGGCTGAGCTTGCTTTCCCGAGGAGATTTCCCTTTCGAGAAGGCAGCTCCCAGAAGCTCGTTTTGTGCCCTTTCTGAGATGGGCCCTAGGTAGGTTCCTCCCTAGCAGGCGGAGGGTGGGGTGCTGGGCCCAGTGCACAGAAGGCCTTTGCAGACCCCATCCGCCTTCTCCCTGAAGGAGAGCACGTTTGGAGGTGGTTTCCAGCTCCGCTGAACCTCGGATAAGCAGCGGCGCACAGGGAGCGGGAGGCAGGCCAGACCCACCTCGGTCGAAGGGCGAGCACAGGCCTAGGGGCGAAACCGGCAAGCGCTGCTTTGCTGAGCACACACGCACTGGAGCTGAGCTTGCTTTCCCGAGGAGAGTTTCCCTTTCGAGAAGGCAGCTCCCAGAAGCTCGTTTTGTGCCCTTTCTGAGATGGGCCCTAGGGGGGTCCCTCCCTAGCAGGCGAATGGTGGGGTGCTGGGGCCAGTGCACACAAGGCCTTTTCAGACCCCATCCGCCTTCTCCCTGAAGGAGAGCACGTTTGGAGGTGGTTTCCAGCTCCGGTGATCCTCGGCCAAGCACCGGTGCACAGGGAGCGGGAGGCAGCCCAGACCCTCCTAGGCCGAAGGGCGAGCACAGGCCTAGGGGCGAAACCGGCAAGCGCTGCTTTGCTGAGCACACACGCACTGGGGCTGAGCTTGCTTTCCCGAGCAGAGTTTCCCTTTCGAGAAGGCAGCTCCCAGAAGCTCGTTTTGTGCCCTTTCTGAGATGGGCCCTAGGTGGGTCCCTCACGAGCAGCCGAAGGGTGGGGTGCTGGGCCCAGTGCACAGAAGGCCTTTGCAGACCCCATCCGCCTTCTCCCTGAAGGAGAGCACGTTTGAAGGTGGTTTCCAGCTCCGCTGAACCTCGGACAAGCAGCGGCGCACAGGGAGCAGGAAGCAGGCCAGACCCACCTCGGCCGAAGGGCGAGGACAGGCCTAGGGGCGAAACCGGCAAGCGCTGCTTTGCTGAGCACACACGCACTGGGGCTGAGCTTGCTTTCCCGAGGAGAGTTTCCCATTCGAGAAGGCAGCTCCCAGAAGCTCGTTTTGTGCCCTTTCTGAGATGGGCCCTAGGGGGGTCCCTCCCAAGCAGGCGGAGGGTGGGGTAGTGGGGCCAGTGCACACAAGGCCTTTTCAGACCCCATCCGCCTTCTCCCTGAAGGAGAGCACGTTTGGAGGTGGTTTCCAGCTCCGGTGACCCTCGGCCAAGCACTGGCGCACAGGGAGCGGGAGGCAGCCCAGACCCTCCTAGGCCGAAGGGCGAGCACAGGCCTAGGGGCGAAACCGGCAAGCGCTGCTTTGCTGAGCAAACACGCACTGGGGCTGAGCTTGCTTTCCCGAGGAGATTTCCCTTTCGAGAAGGCAGCTCCCAGAAGCTCGTTTTGTGCCCTTTCTGAGATGGGCCCTAGGTAGGTTCCTCCCTAGCAGGCGGAGGGTGGGGTGCTGGGCCCAGTGCACAGAAGGACTTTGCAGACCCCATCCGCCTTCTCCCTGAAGGAGAGGACGTTTGGAGGTGGTTTCCAGCTCCGCTGAACCTCGGACAAGCAGCGGCGCACAGGGAGCGGGAGGCAGGCCAGACCCACCTCGGTCGAAGGGCGAGCACAGGCCTAGGGGCGAAACCGGCAAGCGCTGCTTTGCTGAGCAAACACGCACTGGGGCTGAGCTTGCTTTCCCGAGGAGAGTTTCCCTTTCGAGAAGGCAGCTCCCAGAAGCTCGTTTTGTGCCCTTTCTGAGATGGGCCCTAGGGGGGTCCCTCCCTAGCAGGCGAAGGGTGGGGTGCTGGGGCCAGTGCACACAAGGCCTTTTCAGACCCCATCCGCCTTCTCCCTGAAGGAGAGCACGTTTGGAGTTGGTTTCCAGCTCCGGTGACCCTCAGCCAAGCAGCAGCGCACAGGGAGCTGGAGGCAGCCCAGACCCTCCTAGGCCGAAGGGCGAGCACAGGCCTAGGGGCGAAACCGGCAAGCGCTGCTTTGCTGAGCACACACGCACTGGGGCTGAGCTTGCTTTCCCGAGCAGAGTTTCCCTTTCGAGAAGGCAGCTCACAGAAGCTCGTTTTGTGCCCTTTCTGAGATGGGCCCTAGGTGGGTCCCTCCCGAGCAGGCGAAGGGTTCGGTGCTGGGGCCAGTGCACACAAGGCCTTTTCAGACCCCATCCGCCTTCTCCCTGAAGGAGAGCACGTTTGGAGTTGGTTTCCAGCTCCGGTGACCATCGGACAAGCACCGGCGCACAGGGAGCAGGAGGCAGCCCAGACCCACCTCGGCCGAAGGGCGAGGACAGGCCTAGGGGCGAAACCGGCAAGCGCTGCTTTGCTGAGCACACACGCACTGGGGCTGAGCTTGCTTTCCCGAGGAGAGTTTCCCTTTCGAGAAGGCAGCTCCCAGAAGCTTGTTTTGTGCCCTTTCTGAGATGGGCCCTAGGGGGGTCCCTCCCAAGCAGGCGGAGGGTGGGGTAGTGGGGCCAGTGCACACAAGGCCTTTTCAGACCCCATCCGCCTTCTCCCTGAAGGAGAGCACGTTTGGAGGTGGTTTCCAGCTCCGGTGATCCTCGGCCAAGCACCGGTGCACAGGGAGCGGGAGGCAGCCCAGACCCTCCTAGGCCGAAGGGCGAGCACAGGCCTAGGGGCGAAACCGGCAAGCGCTGCTTTGCTGAGCACACACGCACTGGGGCTGAGCTTGCTTTCCCGAGGAGAGTTTCCCTTTCGAGAAGGCAGCTCCCAGAAGCTTGTTTTGTGCCCTTTCTGAGATGGGCCCTAGGTGGGTCCCTCCCGAGCAGCCGAAGGGTGGGGTGCTGGGACCAGTGCACACAAGGCCTTTTCAGACCCCATCCGCCTTCTCCCTGAAGGAGAGCACGTTTGGAGTTGGTATCCAGCTCCGGTGACCTTCAGCCAAGCAGCAGCGCACAGGGAGCTGGAGGCAGCCCAGACCCTCCTAGGCCGAAGGGCGAGCACAGGCCTAGGGGCGAAACCGGCAAGCGCTGCTTTGCTGAGCAAACACGCACTGGGGCTGAGCTTGCTTTCCCGAGGAGATTTCCCTTTCGAGAAGGCAGCTCCCAGAAGCTCGTTTTGTGCCCTTTCTTAGATGGGCCCTAGGTAGGTTCCTCCCTAGCAGGCGGAGGGTGGGGTGCTGGGCCCAGTGCACAGAAGGCCTTTGCAGACCCCATCCGCCTTCTCCCTGAAGGAGAGCACGTTTGGAGGTGGTTTCCAGCTCCGCTGAACCTCGGACAGCAGCGGCGCACAGGGAGCGGGAGGCAGGCCAGACCCACCTCGGTCGAAGGGCGAGCACAGGCCTAGGGGCGAAACCGGCAAGCGCTGCTTTGCTGAGCACACACGCACTGGAGCTGAGCTTGCTTTCCCGAGGAGAGTTTCCCTTTCGAGAAGGCAGCTCCCAGAAGCTCGTTTTGTGCCCTTTCTGAGATGGGCCCTAGGTGGGTCCCTCCCTAGCAGGCGAAGGGTGGGGTGCTGGGGCCAGTGCACACAAGGCCTTTTCAGACCCCATCCGCCTTCTCCCTGAAGGAGAGCACGTTTGGAGGTGGTTTCCAGCTCCGGTGATCCTCGGCCAAGCACCGGTGCACAGGGAGCGGGAGGCAGCCCAGACCCTCCTAGGCCGAAGGGCGAGCACAGGCCTAGGGGCGAAACCGGCAAGCGCTGCTTTGCTGAGCACACACGCACTGGGGCTGAGCTTGCTTTCCCGAGCAGAGTTTCCCTTTCGAGAAGGCAGCTCCCAGAAGCTCGTTTTGTGCCCTTTCTGAGATGGGCCCTAGGTGGGTCCCTCCCGAGCAGGCGAAGGGTGGGGTGCTGGGCCCAGTGCACAGAAGGCCTTTGCAGACCCCATCCGCCTTCTCCCTGAAGGAGAGCACGTTTGGAGGTGGTTTCCAGTTCCGCTGAACCTCGGACAAGCAGCGGCGCACAGGGAGCGGGAGGCAGGCCAGACCCACCTCGGTCGAAGGGCGAGCACAGGCCTAGGGGCGAAACCGGCAAGCGCTGCTTTGCTGAGCACACACGCACTGGGGCTGAGCTTGCTTTCCCGAGGAGAGTTTCCCTTTCGAGAAGGCAGCTCCCAGAAGCTTGTTTTGTGCCGTTTCTGAGATGGGCCCTAGGGGGGTCCCTCCCAAGCAGGCGGAGGGTGGGGTAGTGGGGCCAGTGCACACAAGGCCTTTTCAGACCCCATCCGCCTTCTCCCTGAAGGAGAGCACGTTTGGAGTTGGTTTCCAGCTCCGGTGACCATCGGACAAGCACCAGCGCACAGGGAGCAGGAGGCAGCCCAGACCCACCTCGGCCGAAGGGCGAGGACAGGCCTAGGGGCGAAACCGGCAAGCGCTGCTTTGCTGAGCACACACGCACTGGGGCTGAGCTTGCTTTCCCGAGGAGAGTTTCCCTTTCGAGAAGGCAGCTCCCAGAAGCTCGTTTTGTGCCCTTTCTGAGATGGGCCCTAGGGGGGTCCCTCCCAAGCAGGCGGAGGGTGGGGTAGTGGGGCCAGTGCACACAAGGCCTTTTCAGACCCCATCCGCCTTCTCCCTGAAGGAGAGCACGTTTGGAGTTGGTTTCCAGCTCCGGTGACCCTCAGCCACGCACCGGCGCACAGGGAGCGGGAGGCAGCTCAGACCCTCCTAGGCCAAAGGGCGAGCACAGGCCTAGGGGCGAAACCGGCAAGCGCTGCTTTGCTGAGCACACACGCACTGGGGCTGAGCTTGCTTTCCCGAGGAGAGTTTCCCTTTCGAGAAGGCAGCTCCCAGAAGCTTGTTTTGTGCCCTTTCTGAGATGGGCCCTAGGGGGGTCCCTCCCAAGCAGGCGGAGGGTGGGGTAGTGGGGCCAGTGCACACAAGGCCTTTTCAGACCCCATCCGCCTTCTCCCTGAAGGAGAGCACGTTTGGAGGTGGTTTCCAGCTCCGGTGATCCTCGGCCAAGCACCGGTGCACAGGGAGCGGGAGGCAGCCCAGACCCTCCTAGGCCGAAGGGCGAGCACAGGCCTAGGGGCGAAACCGGCAAGCGCTGCTTTGCTGAGCACACACGCACTGGGGCTGAGCTTGCTTTCCCGAGGAGAGTTTCCCTTTCGAGAAGGCAGCTCCCAGAAGCTTGTTTTGTGCCCTTTCTGAGATGGGCCCTAAGTGGGTCCCTCCCTAGCAGGCGGAGGGTGGGGTGGTGGGACCAGTGCACACAAGGCCTTTTCAGACCCCATCCGCCTTCTCCCTGAAGGAGAGCACGTTTGGAGTTGGTTTCCAGCTCCGGTGACCCTCGGGCAAGCACCGGCGCACAGGGAGCGGGAGGCAGCCCAGACCCTCCTAGGCCGAAGGGCGAGCACAGGCCTAGGGGCGAAACCGGCAAGCGCTGATTTGCTGAGCAAACACGCACTGGGGCTGAGCTTGCTTTCCCGAGGAGAGTTTCCCTTTCGAGAAGGCAGCTCCCAGAAGCTCGTTTTGTGCCCTTTCTGAGATGGGCCCTAGGTGGGTCCCTCCCGAGCAGGCGAAGGGTGGGGTGCTGGGGCCAGTGCACACAAGGCCTTTGCAGACCCCATCCGCCTTCTCCCTGAAGGAGAGCACGTTTGGAGTTGGTTTCCAGCTCCGGTGACCCTCAGCCAAGCAGCAGCGCACAGGGAGCGGGAGGCATCTCAGACCCTCCTAGGCCGAAGGGCGAGCACAGGCCTAGGGGCGAAACCGGCAAGCGCTGATTTGCTGAGCAAACACGCACTGGAGCTGAGCTTGCTTTCCCGAGGAGAGTTTCCCTTTCGAGAAGGCAGCTCCCAGAAGCTCGTTTTGTGCCCTTTCTGAGATGGGCCCTAGGTGGGTCCCTCCCGAGCAGGCGAAGGGTGGGGTGCTGGGGCCAGTGCACACAAGGCCTTTTCAGACCCCATCCGCCTTCTCCCTGAAGGAGAGCACGTTTGGAGTTGGTTTCCAGCTCCGGTGACCATCGGACAAGCACCAGCGCACAGGGAGCAGGAGGCAGCCCAGACCCACCTCGGCCGAAGGGCGAGGACAGGCCTAGGGGCGAAACCGGCAAGCGCTGCTTTGCTGAGCAAACACGCACTGGAGCTGAGTTTGCTTTCCCGAGGAGAGTTTCCCTTTCGAGAAGGCAGCTCCCAGAAGCTCGTTTTGTGCCCTTTCTGAGATGGGCCCTAGGTGGGTCCCTCCCTAGCAGGCGGAGGGTGGGGTGGTGGGGCCAGTGCACACAAGGCCTTTTCAGACCCCATCCGCCTTCTCCCTGATGGAGAGCACGTTTGGAGTTGGTTTCCAGCTCCGGACCCTCGGGCAAGCACCGGTGCACAGGGAGCGTGAGGCAGCCCAGACTCTCCTAGGCCGAAGGGCGAGCATAGGCCTAGGGGCGAAACCGGCAAGCGCTGCTTTGCTGAGCACACACGCACTGGGGCTGAGCTTGCTTTCCCGAGCAGAGTTTCCCTTTCGAGAAGGCAGCTCCCAGAAGCTCGTTTTGTGCCCTTTCTGAGATGGGCCCTAGGTGGATCCCTCCCGAGCAGGCGAAGGGTTCGGTGCTGGGGCCAGTGCACACAAGGCCTTTTCAGACCCCATCCGCCTTCTCCCTGAAGGAGAGCACGTTTGGAGTTGGTTTCCAGCTCCGGTGACCCTCAGCCACGCACCGGCGCACAGGGAGCGGGAGGCAGCTCAGACCCTCCTAGGCCGAAGGGCGAGCACAGGCCTAGGGGCGAAACCGGCAAGCGCTGCTTTGCTGAGCAAACACGCACTGGAGCTGAGTTTGCTTTCCCGAGGAGAGTTTCCCTTTCGAGAAGGCAGCTCCCAGAAGCTCGTTTTGTGCCCTTTCTGAGATGGGCCCTAGGTGGGTCCCTCCCTAGGAGGCGGAGGGTGGGGTGCTGGGGCCAGTGCACACAAGGCCTTTGCAGACCCCATCCGCCTTCTCCCTGAAGGAGAGCACGTTTGGAGTTGGTTTCCAGCTCCGGTGACCATCGGACAAGCACCGGCGCACAGGGAGCAGGAGGCAGCCCAGACCCACCTCGGCCGAAGGGCGAGGACAGGCCTAGGGGCGAAACCGGCAAGCGCTGCTTTGCTGAGCACACACGCACTGGGGCTGAGCTTGCTTTCCCGAGGAGAGTTTCCCTTTCGAGAAGGCAGCTCCCAGAAGCTTGTTTTGTGCCCTTTCTGAGATGGGCCCTAGGGGGGTCCCTCCCAAGCAGGCGGAGGGTGGGGTAGTGGGGCCAGTGCACACAAGGCCTTTTCAGACCCCATCCGCCTTCTCCCTGAAGGAGAGCACGTTTGGAGTTGGTTTCCAGCTCCGGTGACCCTCAGCCACGCACCGGCGCACAGGGAGCGGGAGGCAGCTCAGACCCTCCTAGGCCGAAGGGCGAGCACAGGCCTAGGGGCGAAACCGGCAAGCGCTGCTTTGCTGAGCAAACACGCACTGGAGCTGAGTTTACTTTCCCGAGGAGAGTTTCCCTTTCGAGAAGGCAGCTCCCAGAAGCTCGTTTTGTGCCCTTTCTGAGATGGGCCCTAGGTGGGTCCCTCCCGAGCAGGCGAAGGGTGGGGTGCTGGGGCCAGTGCACACAAGGCCTTTGCAGACCCCATCCGCCTTCTCCCTGAAGGAGAGCACGTTTGGAGTTGGTTTCCAGCTCCGGTGACCATCGGACAAGCACCGGCGCACAGGGAGCAGGAGGCAGCCCAGACCCACCTCGGCCGAAGGGCGAGGACAGGCCTAGGGGCGAAACCGGCAAGCGCTGCTTTGCTGAGCACACACGCACTGGGGCTGAGCTTGCTTTCCCGAGGAGAGTTTCCCTTTCGAGAAGGCAGCTCCCAGAAGCTCGTTTTGTGCCCTTTCTGAGATGGGCCCTAGGGGGGTCCCTCCCAAGCAGGCGGAGGGTGGGGTAGTGGGGCCAGTGCACACAAGGCCTTTTCAGACCCCATCCGCCTTCTCCCTGAAGGAGAGCACGTTTGGAGTTGGTTTCCAGCTCCGGTGACCCTCAGCCACGCACCGGCGCACAGGGAGCGGGAGGCAGCTCAGACCCTCCTAGGCCAAAGGGCGAGCACAGGCCTAGGGGCGAAACCGGCAAGCGCTGCTTTGCTGAGCAAACACGCACTGGAGCTGAGTTTGCTTTCCCGAGGAGAGTTTCCCTTTCGAGAAGGCAGCTCCCAGAAGCTCATTTTGTTCCCTTTCTGAGATGGGCCCTAGGTGGGTCCCTCCCGAGCAGGCGAAGGGTGGGGTGCTGGGGCCAGTGCACACAAGGCCTTTGCAGACCCCATCCGCCTTCTCCCTGAAGGAGAGCACGTTTGGAGTTGGTTTCCAGCTCCGGTGACCATCGGACAAGCACCGGCGCACAGGGAGCAGGAGGCAGCCCAGACCCAACTCGGCCGAAGGGCGAGGACAGGCCTAGGGGCGAAACCGGCAAGCGCTGCTTTGCTGAGCACACACGCACTGGGGCTGAGCTTGCTTTCCCGAGGAGAGTTTCCCTTTCGAGAAGGCAGCTCCCAGAAGCTCGTTTTGTGCCCTTTCTGAGATGGGCCCTAGGTGGGTCCCTCCCAAGCAGGCGGAGGGTGGGGTGCTGGGGCCAGTGCACACAAGGCCTTTTCAGACCCCATCCGCCTTCTCCCTGAAGGAGAGCACGTTTGGAGTTGGTTTCCAGCTCCGGTGACCCTCAGCCAAGCAGCAGCGCACAGTGAGCTGGAGGCAGCCCAGACCCTCCTAGGCCGAAGGGCGAGCACAGGCCTAGGGGCGAAACCGGCAAGCGCTGCTTTGCTGAGCACACACGCACTGGGGCTGAGCTTGCTTTCCCGAGGAGAGTTTCCCTTTCGAGAAGGCAGCTCCCAGAAGCTCGTTTTGTGCCCTTTCTGAGATGGGCCCTAGGGGGGTCCCTCCCAAGCAGGCGGAGGGTGGGGTAGTGGGGCCAGTGCACACAAGGCCTTTTCAGACCCCATCCGCCTTCTCCCTGAAGGAGAGCACGTTTGGAGGTGGTTTCCAGCTCCGGTGACCCTCGGCCAAGCACTGGCGCACAGGGAGCGGGAGGCAGCCCAGACTCTCCTAGGCCGAAGGGCGAGCATAGGCCTAGGGGCGAAACCGGCAAGCGCTGCTTTGCTGAGCACACACGCACTGGGGCTGAGCTTGCTTTCCCGAGCAGAGTTTCCCTTTCGAGAAGGCAGCTCCCAGAAGCTCGTTTTGTGCCCTTTCTGAGATGGGCCCTAGGTGGGTCCCTCCCGAGCAGCCGAAGGGTGGGGTGCTGGGCCCAGTGCACAGAAGGCCTTTGCAGACCCCATCCGCCTTCTCCCTGAAGGAGAGCACGTTTGGAGGTGGTTTACAGCTCCGCTGAACCTCGGACAAGCAGCGGCGCACAGGGAGCGGGAGGCAGGCCAGACCCACCTCGGTCGAAGGGCGAGCACAGGCCTAGGGGCGAAACCGGCAAGCGCTGCTTTGCTGAGCACACACGCACTGGAGCTGAGCTTGCTTTCCCGAGGAGAGTTTCCCTTTCGAGAAGGCAGCTCCCAGAAGCTCGTTTTGTGCCCTTTCTGAGATGGGCCCTAGGTGGGTCCCTCCCTAGCAGGCGAAGGGTGGGGTGCTGGGGCCAGTGCACACAAGGCCTTTGCAGACCCCATCCGCCTTCTCCCTGAAGGAGAGCACGTTTGGAGGTGGTTTCCAGCTCCGGTGATCCTCGGCCAAGCACCGGTGCACAGGGAGCGGGAGGCAGCCCAGACCCTCCTAGGCCGAAGGGCGAGCACAGGCCTAGGGGCGAAACCGGCAAGCGCTGCTTTGCTGAGCACACACGCACTGGGGCTGAGCTTGCTTTCCCGAGCAGAGTTTCCCTTTCGAGAAGGCAGCTCCCAGAAGCTCGTTTTGTGCCCTTTCTGAGATGGGCCCTAGGTGGGTCCCTCCCGAGCAGGCGAAGGGTTCGGTGCTGGGGCCAGTGCACACAAGGCCTTTTCAGACCCCATCCGCCTTCTCCCTGAAGGAGAGCACGTTTGGAGTTGGTTTCCAGCTCCGGTGACCCTCAGCCACGCACCGGCGCACAGGGAGCGGGAGGCAGCTCAGACCCTCCTAGGCCGAAGGGCGAGCACAGGCCTAGGGGCGAAACCGGCAAGCGCTGCTTTGCTGAGCAAACACGCACTGGAGCTGAGTTTGCTTTCCCGAGGAGAGTTTCCCTTTCGAGAAGGCAGCTCCCAGAAGCTCGTTTTGTGCCCTTTCTGAGATGGGCCCTAGGTGGGTCCCTCCCGAGCAGGCGAAGGGTGGGGTGCTGGGGCCAGTGCACACAAGGCCTTTGCAGACCCCATCCGCCTTCTCCCTGAAGGAGAGCACGTTTGGAGTTGGTTTCCAGCTCCGGTGACCATCGGACAAGCACCGGCGCACAGGGAGCAGGAGGCAGCCCAGACCCACCTCGGCCGAAGGGCGAGGACAGGCCTAGGGGCGAAACCGGCAAGCGCTGCTTTGCTGAGCACACACGCACTGGGGCTGAGCTTGCTTTCCCGAGGAGAGTTTCCCTTTCGAGGAGGCAGCTCCCAGAACCTTTTTTGTGCCCTTTCTGAGATGGGCCCTAGGGGGGTCCCTCCCAAGCAGGCGGAGGGTGGGGTAGTGGGGCCAGTGCACACAAGGCCTTTTCAGACCCCATCCGCCTTCTCCCTGAAGGAGAGCACGTTTGGAGTTGGTTTCCAGCTCCGGTGACCCTCAGCCACGCACCGGCGCACAGGGAGCGGGAGGCAGCTCAGACCCTCCTAGGCCGAAGGGCGAGCACAGGCCTAGGGGCGAAACCGGCAAGCGCTGCTTTGCTGAGCACACACGCACTGGAGCTGAGTTTACTTTCCCGAGGAGAGTTTCCCTTTCGAGAAGGCAGCTCCCAGAAGCTCGTTTTGTGCCCTTTCTGAGATGGGCCCTAGGTGGGTCCCTCCCGAGCAGGCGAAGGGTGGGGTGCTGGGGCCAGTGCACACAAGGCCTTTGCAGACCCCATCCGCCTTCTCCCTGAAGGAGAGCACGTTTGGAGTTGGTTTCCAGCTCCGGTGACCATCGGACAAGCACCAGCGCACAGGGAGCAGGAGGCAGCCCAGACCCACCTCGGCCGAAGGGCGAGGACAGGCCTAGGGGCGAAACCGGCAAGCGCTGCTTTGCTGAGCACACACGCACTGGGGCTGAGCTTGCTTTCCCGAGGAGAGTTTCCCTTTCGAGAAGGCAGCTCCCAGAAGCTCGTTTTGTGCCCTTTCTGAGATGGGCCCTAGGGGGGTCCCTCCCAAGCAGGCGGAGGGTGGGGTAGTGGGGCCAGTGCACACAAGGCCTTTTCAGACCCCATCCGCCTTCTCCCTGAAGGAGAGCATGTTTGGAGTTGGTTTCCAGCTCCGGTGACCCTCAGCCACGCACCGGCGCACAGGGAGCGGGAGGCAGCTCAGACCCTCCTAGGCCGAAGGGCGAGCACAGGCCTAGGGGCGAAACCGGCAAGCGCTGCTTTGCTGAGCAAACACGCACTGGAGCTGAGTTTGCTTTCCCGAGGAGAGTTTCCCTTTCGAGAAGGCAGCTCCCAGAAGCTCGTTTTGTGCCCTTTCTGAGATGGGCCCTAGGGGGGTCCCTCCCAAGCAGGCGGAGGGTGGGGTAGTGGGGCCAGTGCACACAAGGCCTTTTCAGACCCCATCCGCCTTCTCCCTGAAGGAGAGCACGTTTGGAGTTGATTTCCAGCTCCGGTGACCCTCAGCCAAGCAGCAGCGCACAGGGAGCTGGAGGCAGCCCAGACCCTCCTAGGCCGAAGGGCGAGCACAGGCCTAGGGGCGAAACCGGCAAGCGCTGCTTTGCTGAGCACACACGCACTGGGGCTGAGCTTGCTTTCCCGAGGAGAGTTTCCCTTTCGAGAAGGCAGCTCCCAGAAGCTCGTTTTGTGCCCTTTCTGAGATGGGCCCTAGGGGGGTCCCTCCCAAGCAGGCGGAGGGTGGGGTAGTGGGGCCAGTGCACACAAGGCCTTTTCAGACCCCATCCGCCTTCTCCCTGAAGGAGAGCACGTTTGGAGTTGGTTTCCAGCTCCGGTGACCCTCAGCCACGCACCGGCGCACAGGGAGCGGGAGGCAGCTCAGACCCTCCTAGGCCAAAGGGCGAGCACAGGCCTAGGGGCGAAACCGGCAAGCGCTGCTTTGCTGAGCAAACACGCACTGGAGCTGAGTTTGCTTTCCCGAGGAGAGTTTCCCTTTCGAGAAGGCAGCTCCCAGAAGCTCGTTTTGTGCCCTTTCTGAGATGGGCCCTAGGTGGGTCCCTCCCGAGCAGGCGAAGGGTGGGGTGCTGGGGCCAGTGCACACAAGGCCTTTGCAGACCCCATCCGCCTTCTCCCTGAAGGAGAGCACGTTTGGAGTTGGTTTCCAGCTCCGGTGACCATCGGACAAGCACCGGCGCACAGGGAGCAGGAGGCAGCCCAGACCCACCTCGGCCGAAGGGCGAGGACAGGCCTAGGGGCGAAACCGGCAAGCGCTGCTTTGCTGAGCACACACGCACTGGGGCTGAGCTTGCTTTCCCGAGGAGAGTTTCCCTTTCGAGAAGGCAGCTCCCAGAAGCTCGTTTTGTGCCCTTTCTGAGATGGGCCCTAGGGGGGTCCCTCCCAAGCAGGCGGAGGGTGGGGTAGTGGGGCCAGTGCACACAAGGCCTTTTCAGACCCCATCCGCCTTCTCCCTGAAGGAGAGCACGTTTGGAGTTGATTTCCAGCTCCGGTGACCCTCAGCCAAGCAGGAGCGCACAGGGAGCTGGAGGCAGCCCAGACCCTCCTAGGCCGAAGGGCGAGCACAGGCCTAGGGGCGAAACCGGCAAGCGCTGCTTTGCTGAGCACACACGCACTGGGGCTGAGCTTGCTTTCCCGAGGAGAGTTTCCCTTTCGAGAAGGCAGCTCCCAGAAGCTCGTTTTGTGCCCTTTCTGAGATGGGCCCTAGGCGGGTCCCTCCCAAGCAGGCGGAGGGTGGGGTAGTGGGGCCAGTGCACACAAGGCCTTTTCAGACCCCATCCGCCATCTCCCTGAAGGAGAGCACGTTTGGAGTTGGTTTCCAGCTCCGGTGACCCTCAGCCACGCACCGGCGCACAGGGAGCGGGAGGCAGCTCAGACCCTCCTAGGCCGAAGGGCGAGCACAGGCCTAGGGGCGAAACCGGCAAGCGCTGCTTTGCTGAGCAAACACGCACTGGGGCTGAGTTTGCTTTCCCGAGGAGAGTTTCCCTTTCGAGAAGGCAGCTCCCAGAAGCTCGTTTTGTGCCCTTTCTGAGATGGGCCCTAGGTGGGTCCCTCCCGAGCAGGCGAAGGGTGGGGTGCTGGGGCCAGTGCACACAAGGCCTTTGCAGACCCCATCCGCCTTCTCCCTGAAGGAGAGCACGTTTGGAGTTGGTTTCCAGCTCCGGTGACCATCGGACAAGCACCGGCGCACAGGGAGCAGGAGGCAGCCCAGACCCACCTCGGCCGAAGGGCGAGGACAGGCCTAGGGGCGAAACCGGCAAGCGCTGCTTTGCTGAGCACACACGCACTGGGGCTGAGCTTGCTTTCCCGAGGAGAGTTTCCCTTTCGAGAAGGCAGCTCCCAGAAGCTCGTTTTGTGCCCTTTCTGAGATGGGCCCTAGGTAGGTTCCTCCCTAGCAGGCGGAGGGTGGGGTGCTGGGCCCAGTGCACAGAAGGCCTTTTCAGACCCCATCCGCCTTCTCCCTGAAGGAGAGCACGTTTGGAGGTGGTTTCCAGCTCCGCTGAACCTCGGACAAGCAGCGGCGCACAGGGAGCGGGAGGCAGGCCAGACCCTCCTAGGCCGAAGGGCGAGCACAGGCCTAGGGGCGAAACCGGCAAGCGCTGCTTTGCTGAGCACACACGCACTGGAGCTGAGCTTGCTTTCCCGAGGAGAGTTTCCCTTTCGAGAAGGCAGCTCCCAGAAGCTCGTTTTGTGCCCTTTCTGAGATGGGCCCTAGGTGGGTCCCTCCCTAGCAGGCGAAGGGTGGGGTGCTGGGGCCAGTGCACACAAGGCCTTTTCAGACCCCATCCGCCTTCTCCCTGAAGGAGAGCACGTTTGGAGTTGGTTTCCAGCTCCGGTGATCCTCGGCCAAGCACCGGTGCACAGGGAGCGGGAGGCAGCCCAGACCCTCCTAGGCCGAAGGGCGAGCACAGGCCTAGGGGCGAAACCGGCAAGCGCTGCTTTGCTGAGCACACACGCACTGGGGCTGAGCTTGCTTTCCCGAGCAGAGTTTCCCTTTCGAGAAGGCAGCTCCCAGAAGCTCGTTTTGTGCCCTTTCTGAGATGGGCCCTAGGTGGGTCCCTCCCGAGCAGGCGAAGGGTTCGGTGCTGGGGCCAGTGCACACAAGGCCTTTTCAGACCCCATCCGCCTTCTCCCTGAAGGAGAGCACGTTTGGAGTTGGTTTCCAGCTCCGGTGACCCTCAGCCACGCACCGGCGCACAGGGAGCGGGAGGCAGCTCAGACCCTCCTAGGCCGAAGGGCGAGCACAGGCCTAGGGGCGAAACCGGCAAGCGCTGCTTTGCTGAGCAAACACGCACTGGAGCTGAGTTTGCTTTCCCGAGGAGAGTTTCCCTTTCGAGAAGGCAGCTCCCAGAAGCTCGTTTTGTGCCCTTTCTGAGATGGGCCCTAGGTGGGTCCCTCCCGAGCAGGCGAAGGGTGGGGTGCTGGGGCCAGTGCACACAAGGCCTTTGCAGACCCCATCCGCCTTCTCCCTGAAGGAGAGCACGTTTGGAGTTGGTTTCCAGCTCCGGTGACCATCGGACAAGCACCGGCGCACAGGGAGCAGGAGGCAGCCCAGACCCACCTCGGCCGAAGGGCGAGCACAGGCCTAGGGGCGAAACCGGCAAGCGCTGCTTTGCTGAGCACACACGCACTGGGGCTGAGCTTGCTTTCCCGAGGAGAGTTTCCCTTTCGAGAAGGCAGCTCCCAGAAGCTCGTTTTGTGCCCTTTCTGAGATGGGCCCTAGGGGGGTCCCTCCCAAGCAGGCGGAGGGTGGGGTAGTGGGGCCAGTGCACACAAGGCCTTTTCAGACCCCATCCGCCTTCTCCCTGAAGGAGAGCACGTTTGGAGGTGGTTTCCAGCTCCGGTGACCCTCAGCCAAGCAGCAGCGCACAGGGAGCTAGAGGCAGCCCAGACCCTCCTAGGCCGATGGGCGAGCACAGGCCTAGGGGCGAAACCGGCAAGCGCTGCTTTGCTGAGCAAACACGCACTGGAGCTGAGTTTGCTTTCCCGAGGAGAGTTTCCCTTTCGAGAAGGCAGCTCCCAGAAGCTCGTTTTGTGCCCTTTCTGAGATGGGCCCTAGGTGGGTCCCTCCCGAGCAGGCGAAGGCTGGGGTGCTGGGGCCAGTGCACACAAGGCCTTTGCAGACCCCATCCGCCTTCTCCCTGAAGGAGAGCACGTTTGGAGTTGGTTTCCAGCTCCGGTGACCATCGGACAAGCACCGGCGCACAGGGAGCAGGAGGCAGCCCAGACCCACCTCGGCCGAAGGGCGAGGACAGGCCTAGGGGCGAAACCGGCAAGCGCTGCTTTGCTGAGCACACACGCACTGGGGCTGAGCTTGCTTTCCCGAGGAGAGTTTCCCTTTCGAGAAGGCAGCTCCCAGAAGCTTGTTTTGTGCCCTTTCTGAGATGGGCCCTAGGGGGGTCCCTCCCAAGCAGGCGGAGGGTGGGGTAGTGGGGCCAGTGCACACAAGGCCTTTTCAGACCCCATCCGCCTTCTCCCTGAAGGAGAGCACGTTTGGAGTTGGTTTCCAGCTCCGGTGACCCTCAGCCACGCACCGGCGCACAGGGAGCGGGAGGCAGCTCAGACCCTCCTAGGCCGAAGGGCGAGCACAGGCCTAGGGGCGAAACCGGCAAGCGCTGCTTTGCTGAGCAAACACGCACTGGAGCTGAGTTTGCTTTCCCGAGGAGAGTTTCCCTTTCGAGAAGGCAGCTCCCAGAAGCTCGTTTTGTGCCCTTTCTGAGATGGGCCCTAGGTGGGTCCCTCCCGAGCAGGCGAAGGGTGGGGTGCTGGGGCCAGTGCACACAAGGCCTTTGCAGACCCCATCCGCCTTCTCCCTGAAGGAGAGCACGTTTGGAGTTGGTTTCCAGCTCCGGTGACCATCGGACAAGCACCGGCGCACAGGGAGCAGGAGGCAGCCCAGACCCACCTCGGCCGAAGGGCGAGCACAGGCCTAGGGGCGAAACCGGCAAGCGCTGCTTTGCTGAGCACACACGCACTGGGGCTGAGCTTGCTTTCCCGAGGAGAGTTTCCCTTTCGAGAAGGCAGCTCCCAGAAGCTCGTTTTGTGCCCTTTCTGAGATGGGCCCTAGGGGGGTCCCTCCCAAGCAGGCGGAGGGTGGGGTAGTGGGGCCAGTGCACACAAGGCCTTTTCAGACCCCATCCGCCTTCTCCCTGAAGGAGAGCACGTTTGGAGGTGGTTTCCAGCTCCGGTGACCCTCAGCCAAGCAGCAGCGCACAGGGAGCTAGAGGCAGCCCAGACCCTCCTAGGCCGAAGGGCGAGCACAGGCCTAGGGGCGAAACCGGCAAGCGCTGCTTTGCTGAGCAAACACGCACTGGAGCTGAGTTTGCTTTCCCGAGGAGAGTTTCCCTTTCGAGAAGGCAGCTCCCAGAAGCTCGTTTTGTGCCCTTTCTGAGATGGGCCCTAGGTGGGTCCCTCCCGAGCAGGCGAAGGGTGGGGTGCTGGGGCCAGTGCACACAAGGCCTTTGCAGACCCCATCCGCCTTCTCCCTGAAGGAGAGCACGTTTGGAGTTGGTTTCCAGCTCCGGTGACCATCGGACAAGCACCGGCGCACAGGGAGCAGGAGGCAGCCCAGACCCACCTCGGCCGAAGGGCGAGGACAGGCCTAGGGGCGAAACCGGCAAGCGCTGCTTTGCTGAGCACACACGCACTGGGGCTGAGCTTGCTTTCCCGAGGAGAGTTTCCCTTTCGAGAAGGCAGCTCCCAGAAGCTCGTTTTGTGCCCTTTCTGAGATGGGCCCTAGGGGGGTCCCTCCCAAGCAGGCGGAGGGTGGGGTAGTGGGGCCAGTGCACACAAGGCCTTTGCAGACCCCATCCGCCTTCTCCCTGAAGGAGAGCACGTTTGGAGTTGGTTTCCAGCTCCGGTGAACATCGGACAAGCACCGGCGCACAGGGAGCAGGAGGCAGCCCAGACCCACCTCGGCCGAAGGGCGAGGACAGGCCTAGGGGCGAAACCGGCAAGCGCTGCTTTGCTGAGCACACACGCACTGGGGCTGAGCTTGCTTTCCCGAGGAGAGTTTCCCTTTCGAGAAGGCAGCTCCCAGAAGCTCGTTTTGTGCCCTTTCTGAGATGGGCCCTAGGGGGGTCCCTCCCAAGCAGGCGGAGGGTGGGGTAGTGGGGCCAGTGCACACAAGGCCTTTTCAGACCCCATCCGCCTTCTCCCTGAAGGAGAGCACGTTTGGAGTTGATTTCCAGCTCCGGTGACCCTCAGCCAAGCAGCAGCGCACAGGGAGCTGGAGGCAGCCCAGACCCTCCTAGGCCGAAGGGCGAGCACAGGCCTAGGGGCGAAACCGGCAAGCGCTGCTTTGCTGAGCACACACGCACTGGGGCTGAGCTTGCTTTCCCGAGGAGAGTTTCCCTTTCGAGAAGGCAGCTCCCAGAAGCTCGTTTTGTGCCCTTTCTGAGATGGGCCCTAGGGGGGTCCCTCCCAAGCAGGCGGAGGGTGGGGTAGTGGGGCCAGTGCACACAAGGCCTTTTCAGACCCCATCCGCCTTCTCCCTGAAGGAGAGCACGTTTGGAGTTGGTTTCCAGCTCCGGTGACCCTCAGCCACGCACCGGCGCACAGGGAGCGGGAGGCAGCTCAGACCCTCCTAGGCCGAAGGGCGAGCACAGGCCTAGGGGCGAAACCGGCAAGCGCTACTTTGCTGAGCAAACACGCACTGGAGCTGAGTTTGCTTTCCCGAGGAGAGTTTCCCTTTCGAGAAGGCAGCTCCCAGAAGCTCGTTTTGTGCCCTTTCTGAGATGGGCCCTAGGTGGGTCCCTCCCGAGCAGGCGAAGGGTGGGGTGCTGGGGCCAGTGCACACAAGGCCTTTGCAGACCCCATCCGCCTTCTCCCTGAAGGAGAGCACGTTTGGAGTTGGTTTCCAGCTCCGGTGACCATCGGACAAGCACCGGCGCACAGGGAGCAGGAGGCAGCCCAGACCCACCTCGGCCGAAGGGCGAGGACAGGCCTAGGGGCGAAACCGGCAAGCGCTGCTTTGCTGAGCACACACGCACTGGGGCTGAGCTTGCTTTCCCGAGGAGAGTTTCCCTTTCGAGAAGGCAGCTCCCAGAAGCTCGTTTTGTGCCCTTTCTGAGATGGGCCCTAGGTAGGTTCCTCCCTAGCAGGCGGAGGGTGGGGTGCTGGGCCCAGTGCACAGAAGGCCTTTTCAGACCCCATCCGCCTTCTCCCTGAAGGAGAGCACGTTTGGAGGTGGTTTCCAGCTCCGCTGAACCTCGGACAAGCAGCGGCGCACAGGGAGCGGGAGGCAGGCCAGACCCACCTCGGCCGAAGGGCGAGCACAGGCCTAGGGGCGAAACCGGCAAGCGCTGCTTTGCTGAGCACACACGCACTGGAGCTGAGCTTGCTTTCCCGAGGAGAGTTTCCCTTTCGAGAAGGCAGCTCCCAGAAGCTCGTTTTGTGCCCTTTCTGAGATGGGCCCTAGGTGGGTCCCTCCCTAGCAGGCGAAGGGTGGGGTGCTGGGGCCAGTGCACACAAGGCCTTTTCAGACCCCATCCGCCTTCTCCCTGAAGGAGAGCACGTTTGGAGTTGGTTTCCAGCTCCGGTGATCCTCGGCCAAGCACCGGTGCACAGGGAGCGGGAGGCAGCCCAGACCCTCCTAGGCCGAAGGGCGAGCACAGGCCTAGGGGCGAAACCGGCAAGCGCTGCTTTGCTGAGCACACACGCACTGGGGCTGAGCTTGCTTTCCCGAGCAGAGTTTCCCTTTCGAGAAGGCAGCTCCCAGAAGCTCGTTTTGTGCCCTTTCTGAGATGGGCCCTAGGTGGGTCCCTCCCGAGCAGGCGAAGGGTTCGGTGCTGGGGCCAGTGCACACAAGGCCTTTTCAGACCCCATCCGCCTTCTCCCTGAAGGAGAGCACGTTTGGAGTTGGTTTCCAGCTCCGGTGACCCTCAGCCACGCACCGGCGCACAGGGAGCGGGAGGCAGCTCAGACCCTCCTAGGCCGAAGGGCGAGCACAGGCCTAGGGGCGAAACCGGCAAGCGCTGCTTTGCTGAGCAAACACGCACTGGAGCTGAGTTTGCTTTCCCGAGGAGAGTTTCCCTTTCGAGAAGGCAGCTCCCAGAAGCTCGTTTTGTGCCCTTTCTGAGATGGGCCCTAGGTGGGTCCCTCCCGAGCAGGCGAAGGGTGGGGTGCTGGGGCCAGTGCACACAAGGCCTTTGCAGACCCCATCCGCCTTCTCCCTGAAGGAGAGCACGTTTGGAGTTGGTTTCCAGCTCCGGTGACCATCGGACAAGCACCGGCGCACAGGGAGCAGGAGGCAGCCCAGACCCACCTCGGCCGAAGGGCGAGCACAGGCCTAGGGGCGAAACCGGCAAGCGCTGCTTTGCTGAGCACACACGCACTGGGGCTGAGCTTGCTTTCCCGAGGAGAGTTTCCCTTTCGAGAAGGCAGCTCCCAGAAGCTCGTTTTGTGCCCTTTCTGAGATGGGCCCTAGGGGGGTCCCTCCCAAGCAGGCGGAGGGTGGGGTAGTGGGGCCAGTGCACACAAGGCCTTTTCAGACCCCATCCGCCTTCTCCCTGAAGGAGAGCACGTTTGGAGTTGGTTTCCAGCTCCGGTGACCCTCAGCCACGCACCGGCGCACAGGGAGCGGGAGGCAGCTCAGACCCTCCTAGGCCGAAGGGCGAGCACAGGCCTAGGGGCGAAACCGGCAAGCGCTACTTTGCTGAGCAAACACGCACTGGAGCTGAGTTTGCTTTCCCGAGGAGAGTTTCCCTTTCGAGAAGGCAGCTCCCAGAAGCTCGTTTTGTGCCCTTTCTGAGATGGGCCCTAGGTGGGTCCCTCCCGAGCAGGCGAAGGGTGGGGTGCTGGGGCCAGTGCACACAAGGCCTTTGCAGACCCCATCCGCCTTCTCCCTGAAGGAGAGCACGTTTGGAGTTGGTTTCCAGCTCCGGTGACCATCGGACAAGCACCGGCGCACAGGGAGCAGGAGGCAGCCCAGACCCACCTCGGCCGAAGGGCGAGGACAGGCCTAGGGGCGAAACCGGCAAGCGCTGCTTTGCTGAGCACACACGCACTGGGGCTGAGCTTGCTTTCCCGAGGAGAGTTTCCCTTTCGAGAAGGCAGCTCCCAGAAGCTCGTTTTGTGCCCTTTCTGAGATGGGCCCTAGGTAGGTTCCTCCCTAGCAGGCGGAGGGTGGGGTGCTGGGCCCAGTGCACAGAAGGCCTTTTCAGACCCCATCCGCCTTCTCCCTGAAGGAGAGCACGTTTGGAGGTGGTTTCCAGCTCCGCTGAACCTCGGACAAGCAGCGGCGCACAGGGAGCGGGAGGCAGGCCAGACCCACCTCGGCCGAAGGGCGAGCACAGGCCTAGGGGCGAAACCGGCAAGCGCTGCTTTGCTGAGCACACACGCACTGGAGCTGAGCTTGCTTTCCCGAGGAGAGTTTCCCTTTCGAGAAGGCAGCTCCCAGAAGCTCGTTTTGTGCCCTTTCTGAGATGGGCCCTAGGTGGGTCCCTCCCTAGCAGGCGAAGGGTGGGGTGCTGGGGCCAGTGCACACAAGGCCTTTTCAGACCCCATCCGCCTTCTCCCTGAAGGAGAGCACGTTTGGAGTTGGTTTCCAGCTCCGGTGATCCTCGGCCAAGCACCGGTGCACAGGGAGCGGGAGGCAGCCCAGACCCTCCTAGGCCGAAGGGCGAGCACAGGCCTAGGGGCGAAACCGGCAAGCGCTGCTTTGCTGAGCACACACGCACTGGGGCTGAGCTTGCTTTCCCGAGCAGAGTTTCCCTTTCGAGAAGGCAGCTCCCAGAAGCTCGTTTTGTGCCCTTTCTGAGATGGGCCCTAGGTGGGTCCCTCCCGAGCAGGCGAAGGGTTCGGTGCTGGGGCCAGTGCACACAAGGCCTTTTCAGACCCCATCCGCCTTCTCCCTGAAGGAGAGCACGTTTGGAGTTGGTTTCCAGCTCCGGTGACCCTCAGCCACGCACCGGCGCACAGGGAGCGGGAGGCAGCTCAGACCCTCCTAGGCCGAAGGGCGAGCACAGGCCTAGGGGCGAAACCGGCAAGCGCTGCTTTGCTGAGCAAACACGCACTGGAGCTGAGTTTGCTTTCCCGAGGAGAGTTTCCCTTTCGAGAAGGCAGCTCCCAGAAGCTCGTTTTGTGCCCTTTCTGAGATGGGCCCTAGGTGGGTCCCTCCCGAGCAGGCGAAGGGTGGGGTGCTGGGGCCAGTGCACACAAGGCCTTTGCAGACCCCATCCGCCTTCTCCCTGAAGGAGAGCACGTTTGGAGTTGGTTTCCAGCTCCGGTGACCATCGGACAAGCACCGGCGCACAGGGAGCAGGAGGCAGCCCAGACCCACCTCGGCCGAAGGGCGAGCACAGGCCTAGGGGCGAAACCGGCAAGCGCTGCTTTGCTGAGCACACACGCACTGGGGCTGAGCTTGCTTTCCCGAGGAGAGTTTCCCTTTCGAGAAGGCAGCTCCCAGAAGCTCGTTTTGTGCCCTTTCTGAGATGGGCCCTAGGGGGGTCCCTCCCAAGCAGGCGGAGGGTGGGGTAGTGGGGCCAGTGCACACAAGGCCTTTTCAGACCCCATCCGCCTTCTCCCTGAAGGAGAGCACGTTTGGAGGTGGTTTCCAGCTCCGGTGACCCTCAGCCAAGCAGCAGCGCACAGGGAGCTGGAGGCAGCCCAGACCCTCCTAGGCCGAAGGGCGAGCACAGGCCTAGGGGCGAAACCGGCAAGCGCTGCTTTGCTGAGCAAACACGCACTGGAGCTGAGTTTGCTTTCCCGAGGAGAGTTTCCCTTTCGAGAAGGCAGCTCCCAGAAGCTCGTTTTGTGCCCTTTCTGAGATGGGCCCTAGGTGGGTCCCTCCCGAGCAGGCGAAGGCTGGGGTGCTGGGGCCAGTGCACACAAGGCCTTTGCAGACCCCATCCGCCTTCTCCCTGAAGGAGAGCACGTTTGGAGTTGGTTTCCAGCTCCGGTGACCATCGGACAAGCACCGGCGCACAGGGAGCAGGAGGCAGCCCAGACCCACCTCGGCCGAAGGGCGAGGACAGGCCTAGGGGCGAAACCGGCAAGCGCTGCTTTGCTGAGCACACACGCACTGGGGCTGAGCTTGCTTTCCCGAGGAGAGTTTCCCTTTCGAGAAGGCAGCTCCCAGAAGCTTGTTTTGTGCCCTTTCTGAGATGGGCCCTAGGGGGGTCCCTCCCAAGCAGGCGGAGGGTGGGGTAGTGGGGCCAGTGCACACAAGGCCTTTTCAGACCCCATCCGCCTTCTCCCTGAAGGAGAGCACGTTTGGAGTTGGTTTCCAGCTCCGGTGATCCTCGGCCAAGCACCGGTGCACAGGGAGCGGGAGGCAGCCCAGACCCTCCTAGGCCGAAGGGCGAGCACAGGCCTAGGGGCGAAACCGGCAAGCGCTGCTTTGCTGAGCACACACGCACTGGGGCTGAGCTTGCTTTCCCGAGCAGAGTTTCCCTTTCGAGAAGGCAGCTCCCAGAAGCTCGTTTTGTGCCCTTTCTGAGATGGGCCCTAGGTGGGTCCCTCCCGAGCAGGCGAAGGGTTCGGTGCTGGGGCCAGTGCACACAAGGCCTTTTCAGACCCCATCCGCCTTCTCCCTGAAGGAGAGCACGTTTGGAGTTGGTTTCCAGCTCCGGTGACCCTCAGCCACGCACCGGCGCACAGGGAGCGGGAGGCAGCTCAGACCCTCCTAGGCCGAAGGGCGAGCACAGGCCTAGGGGCGAAACCGGCAAGCGCTGCTTTGCTGAGCAAACACGCACTGGAGCTGAGTTTGCTTTCCCGAGGAGAGTTTCCCTTTCGAGAAGGCAGCTCCCAGAAGCTCGTTTTGTGCCCTTTCTGAGATGGGCCCTAGGTGGGTCCCTCCCGAGCAGGCGAAGGGTGGGGTGCTGGGGCCAGTGCACACAAGGCCTTTGCAGACCCCATCCGCCTTCTCCCTGAAGGAGAGCACGTTTGGAGTTGGTTTCCAGCTCCGGTGACCATCGGACAAGCACCGGCGCACAGGGAGCAGGAGGCAGCCCAGACCCACCTCGGCCGAAGGGCGAGCACAGGCCTAGGGGCGAAACCGGCAAGCGCTGCTTTGCTGAGCACACACGCACTGGGGCTGAGCTTGCTTTCCCGAGGAGAGTTTCCCTTTCGAGAAGGCAGCTCCCAGAAGCTCGTTTTGTGCCCTTTCTGAGATGGGCCCTAGGGGGGTCCCTCCCAAGCAGGCGGAGGGTGGGGTAGTGGGGCCAGTGCACACAAGGCCTTTTCAGACCCCATCCGCCTTCTCCCTGAAGGAGAGCACGTTTGGAGGTGGTTTCCAGCTCCGGTGACCCTCAGCCAAGCAGCAGCGCACAGGGAGCTGGAGGCAGCCCAGACCCTCCTAGGCCGAAGGGCGAGCACAGGCCTAGGGGCGAAACCGGCAAGCGCTGCTTTGCTGAGCAAACACGCACTGGAGCTGAGTTTGCTTTCCCGAGGAGAGTTTCCCTTTCGAGAAGGCAGCTCCCAGAAGCTCGTTTTGTGCCCTTTCTGAGATGGGCCCTAGGTGGGTCCCTCCCGAGCAGGCGAAGGCTGGGGTGCTGGGGCCAGTGCACACAAGGCCTTTGCAGACCCCATCCGCCTTCTCCCTGAAGGAGAGCACGTTTGGAGTTGGTTTCCAGCTCCGGTGACCATCGGACAAGCACCGGCGCACAGGGAGCAGGAGGCAGCCCAGACCCACCTCGGCCGAAGGGCGAGGACAGGCCTAGGGGCGAAACCGGCAAGCGCTGCTTTGCTGAGCACACACGCACTGGGGCTGAGCTTGCTTTCCCGAGGAGAGTTTCCCTTTCGAGAAGGCAGCTCCCAGAAGCTTGTTTTGTGCCCTTTCTGAGATGGGCCCTAGGGGGGTCCCTCCCAAGCAGGCGGAGGGTGGGGTAGTGGGGCCAGTGCACACAAGGCCTTTTCAGACCCCATCCGCCTTCTCCCTGAAGGAGAGCACGTTTGGAGTTGGTTTCCAGCTCCGGTGACCCTCAGCCACGCACCGGCGCACAGGGAGCGGGAGGCAGCTCAGACCCTCCTAGGCCGAAGGGCGAGCACAGGCCTAGGGGCGAAACCGGCAAGCGCTGCTTTGCTGAGCACACACGCACTGGGGCTGAGCTTGCTTTCCCGAGGAGAGTTTCCCTTTCGAGAAGGCAGCTCCCAGAAGCTCGTTTTGTGCCCTTTCTGAGATGGGCCCTAGGGGGGTCCCTCCCAAGCAGGCGGAGGGTGGGGTAGTGGGGCCAGTGCACACAAGGCCTTTTCAGACCCCATCCGCCTTCTCCCTGAAGGAGAGCACGTTTGGAGTTGATTTCCAGCTCCGGTGACCCTCAGCCAAGCAGCAGCGCACAGGGAGCTGGAGGCAGCCCAGACCCTCCTAGGCCGAAGGGCGAGCACAGGCCTAGGGGCGAAACCGGCAAGCGCTGCTTTGCTGAGCACACACGCACTGGGGCTGAGCTTGCTTTCCCGAGGAGAGTTTCCCTTTCGAGAAGGCAGCTCCCAGAAGCTCGTTTTGTGCCCTTTCTGAGATGGGCCCTAGGGGGGTCCCTCCCAAGCAGGCGGAGGGTGGGGTAGTGGGGCCAGTGCACACAAGGCCTTTTCAGACCCCATCCGCCTTCTCCCTGAAGGAGAGCACGTTTGGAGTTGGTTTCCAGCTCCGGTGACCCTCAGCCACGCACCGGCGCACAGGGAGCGGGAGGCAGCTCAGACCCTCCTAGGCCGAAGGGCGAGCACAGGCCTAGGGGCGAAACCGGCAAGCGCTGCTTTGCTGAGCACACACGCACTGGGGCTGAGCTTGCTTTCCCGAGGAGAGTTTCCCTTTCGAGAAGGCAGCTCCCAGAAGCTCGTTTTGTGCCCTTTCTGAGATGGGCCCTAGGGGGGTCCCTCCCAAGCAGGCGGAGGGTGGGGTAGTGGGGCCAGTGCACACAAGGCCTTTTCAGACCCCATCCGCCTTCTCCCTGAAGGAGAGCACGTTTGGAGTTGATTTCCAGCTCCGGTGACCCTCAGCCAAGCAGCAGCGCACAGGGAGCTGGAGGCAGCCCAGACCCTCCTAGGCCGAAGGGCGAGCACAGGCCTAGGGGCGAAACCGGCAAGCGCTGCTTTGCTGAGCACACACGCACTGGGGCTGAGCTTGCTTTCCCGAGGAGAGTTTCCCTTTCGAGAAGGCAGCTCCCAGAAGCTCGTTTTGTGCCCTTTCTGAGATGGGCCCTAGGGGGGTCCCTCCCAAGCAGGCGGAGGGTGGGGTAGTGGGGCCAGTGCACACAAGGCCTTTTCAGACCCCATCCGCCTTCTCCCTGAAGGAGAGCACGTTTGGAGTTGATCTCCAGCTCCGGTGACCCTCAGCCAAGCAACAGCGCACAGGGAGCTGGAGGCAGCCCAGACCCTCCTAGGCCGAAGGGCGAGCACAGGCCTAGGGGCGAAACCGGCAAGCGCTGCTTTGCTGAGCACACACGCACTGGGGCTGAGCTTGCTTTCCCGAGGAGAGTTTCCCTTTCGAGAAGGCAGCTCCCAGAAGCTCGTTTTGTGCCCTTTCTGAGATGGGCCCTAGGGGGGTCCCTCCCAAGCAGGCGGAGGGTGGGGTAGTGGGGCCAGTGCACACAAGGCCTTTTCAGACCCCATCCGCCTTCTCCCTGAAGGAGAGCACGTTTGGAGTTGGTTTCCAGCTCCGGTGACCCTCAGCCAAGCAGCAGCGCACAGGGAGCTAGAGGCAGCCCAGACCCTCCTAGGCCGAAGGGCGAGCACAGGCCTAGGGGCGAAACCGGCAAGCGCTGCTTTGCTGAGCAAACACGCACTGGAGCTGAGTTTGCTTTCCCGAGGAGAGTTTCCCTTTCGAGAAGGCAGCTCCCAGAAGCTCGTTTTGTGCCCTTTCTGAGATGGGCCCTAGGTGGGTCCCTCCCGAGCAGGCGAAGGGTGGGGTGCTGGGGCCAGTGCACACAAGGCCTTTGCAGACCCCATCCGCCTTCTCCCTGAAGGAGAGCACGTTTGGAGTTGGTTTCCAGCTCCGGTGACCATCGGACAAGCACCGGCGCACAGGGAGCAGGAGGCAGCCCAGACCCACCTCGGCCGAAGGGCGAGGACAGGCCTAGGGGCGAAACCGGCAAGCGCTGCTTTGCTGAGCACACACGCACTGGGGCTGAGCTTGCTTTCCCGAGGAGAGTTTCCCTTTCGAGAAGGCAGCTCCCAGAAGCTCGTTTTGTGCCCTTTCTGAGATGGGCCCTAGGGGGGTCCCTCCCAAGCAGGCGGAGGGTGGGGTAGTGGGGCCAGTGCACACAAGGCCTTTTCAGACCCCATCCGCCTTCTCCCTGAAGGAGAGCACGTTTGGAGTTGGTTTCCAGCTCCGGTGACCCTCAGCCACGCACCGGCGCACAGGGAGCGGGAGGCAGCTCAGACCCTCCTAGGCCGAAGGGCGAGCACAGGCCTAGGGGCGAAACCGGCAAGCGCTGCTTTGCTGAGCACACACGCACTGGGGCTGAGCTTGCTTTCCCGAGGAGAGTTTCCCTTTCGAGAAGGCAGCTCCCAGAAGCTCGTTTTGTGCCCTTTCTGAGATGGGCCCTAGGGGGGTCCCTCCCAAGCAGGCGGAGGGTGGGGTAGTGGGGCCAGTGCACACAAGGCCTTTTCAGACCCCATCCGCCTTCTCCCTGAAGGAGAGCACGTTTGGAGTTGATTTCCAGCTCCGGTGACCCTCAGCCAAGCAGCAGCGCACAGGGAGCTGGAGGCAGCCCAGACCCTCCTAGGCCGAAGGGCGAGCACAGGCCTAGGGGCGAAACCGGCAAGCGCTGCTTTGCTGAGCACACACGCACTGGGGCTGAGCTTGCTTTCCCGAGGAGAGTTTCCCTTTCGAGAAGGCAGCTCCCAGAAGCTCGTTTTGTGCCCTTTCTGAGATGGGCCCTAGGGGGGTCCCTCCCAAGCAGGCGGAGGGTGGGGTAGTGGGGCCAGTGCACACAAGGCCTTTTCAGACCCCATCCGCCTTCTCCCTGAAGGAGAGCACGTTTGGAGGTGGTTTCCAGCTCCGGTGACCCTCAGCCAAGCAGCAGCGCACAGGGAGCTAGAGGCAGCCCAGACCCTCCTAGGCCGAAGGGCGAGCACAGGCCTAGGGGCGAAACCGGCAAGCGCTGCTTTGCTGAGCAAACTCGCACTGGAGCTGAGTTTGCTTTCCCGAGGAGAGTTTCCCTTTCGAGAAGGCAGCTCCCAGAAGCTCGTTTTGTGCCCTTTCTGAGATGGGCCCTAGGTGGGTCCCTCCCGAGCAGGCGAAGGCTGGGGTGCTGGGGCCAGTGCACACAAGGCCTTTGCAGACCCCATCCGCCTTCTCCCTGAAGGAGAGCACGTTTGGAGTTGGTTTCCAGCTCCGGTGACCATCGGACAAGCACCGGCGCACAGGGAGCAGGAGGCAGCCCAGACCCACCTCGGCCGAAGGGCGAGGACAGGCCTAGGGGCGAAACCGGCAAGCGCTGCTTTGCTGAGCACACACGCACTGGGGCTGAGCTTGCTTTCCCGAGGAGAGTTTCCCTTTCGAGAAGGCAGCTCCCAGAAGCTCGTTTTGTGCCCTTTCTGAGATGGGCCCTAGGGGGGTCCCTCCCAAGCAGGCGGAGGGTGGGGTAGTGGGGCCAGTGCACACAAGGCCTTTTCAGACCCCATCCGCCTTCTCCCTGAAGGAGAGCACGTTTGGAGTTGGTTTCCAGCTCCGGTGACCCTCAGCCACGCACCGGCGCACAGGGAGCGGGAGGCAGCTCAGACCCTCCTAGGCCGAAGGGCGAGCACAGGCCTAGGGGCGAAACCGGCAAGCGCTGCTTTGCTGAGCACACACGCACTGGGGCTGAGCTTGCTTTCCCGAGGAGAGTTTCCCTTTCGAGAAGGCAGCTCCCAGAAGCTCGTTTTGTGCCCTTTCTGAGATGGGCCCTAGGGGGGTCCCTCCCAAGCAGGCGGAGGGTGGGGTAGTGGGGCCAGTGCACACAAGGCCTTTTCAGACCCCATCCGCCTTCTCCCTGAAGGAGAGCACGTTTGGAGTTGATTTCCAGCTCCGGTGACCCTCAGCCAAGCAGCAGCGCACAGGGAGCTGGAGGCAGCCCAGACCCTCCTAGGCCGAAGGGCGAGCACAGGCCTAGGGGCGAAACCGGCAAGCGCTGCTTTGCTGAGCACACACGCACTGGGGCTGAGCTTGCTTTCCCGAGGAGAGTTTCCCTTTCGAGAAGGCAGCTCCCAGAAGCTCGTTTTGTGCCCTTTCTGAGATGGGCCCTAGGGGGGTCCCTCCCAAGCAGGCGGAGGGTGGGGTAGTGGGGCCAGTGCACACAAGGCCTTTTCAGACCCCATCCGCCTTCTCCCTGAAGGAGAGCACGTTTGGAGGTGGTTTCCAGCTCCGGTGACCCTCAGCCAAGCAGCAGCGCACAGGGAGCTAGAGGCAGCCCAGACCCTCCTAGGCCGAAGGGCGAGCACAGGCCTAGGGGCGAAACCGGCAAGCGCTGCTTTGCTGAGCAAACACGCACTGGAGCTGAGTTTGCTTTCCCGAGGAGAGTTTCCCTTTCGAGAAGGCAGCTCCCAGAAGCTCGTTTTGTGCCCTTTCTGAGATGGGCCCTAGGTGGGTCCCTCCCGAGCAGGCGAAGGGTGGGGTGCTGGGGCCAGTGCACACAAGGCCTTTGCAGACCCCATCCGCCTTCTCCCTGACGGAGAGCACGTTTGGAGTTGGTTTCCAGCTCCGGTGACCATCGGACAAGCACCGGCGCACAGGGAGCAGGAGGCAGCCCAGACCCACCTCGGCCGAAGGGCGAGGACAGGCCTAGGGGCGAAACCGGCAAGCGCTGCTTTGCTGAGCACACACGCACTGGGGCTGAGCTTGCTTTCCCGAGGAGAGTTTCCCTTTCGAGAAGGCAGCTCCCAGAAGCTCGTTTTGTGCCCTTTCTGAGATGGGCCCTAGGGGGGTCCCTCCCAAGCAGGCGGAGGGTGGGGTAGTGGGGCCAGTGCACACAAGGCCTTTTCAGACCCCATCCGCCTTCTCCCTGAAGGAGAGCACGTTTGGAGTTGATTTCCAGCTCCGGTGACCCTCAGCCAAGCAGCAGCGCACAGGGAGCTGGAGGCAGCCCAGACCCTCCTAGGCCGAAGGGCGAGCACAGGCCTAGGGGCGAAACCGGCAAGCGCTGCTTTGCTGAGCACACACGCACTGGGGCTGAGCTTGCTTTCCCGAGGAGAGTTTCCCTTTCGAGAAGGCAGCTCCCAGAAGCTCGTTTTGTGCCCTTTCTGAGATGGGCCCTAGGGGGGTCCCTCCCAAGCAGGCGGAGGGTGGGGTAGTGGGGCCAGTGCACACAAGGCCTTTTCAGACCCCATCCGCCTTCTCCCTGAAGGAGAGCACGTTTGGAGTTGGTTTCCAGCTCCGGTGACCCTCAGCCACGCACCGGCGCACAGGGAGCGGGAGGCAGCTCAGACCCTCCTAGGCCGAAGGGCGAGCACAGGCCTAGGGGCGAAACCGGCAAGCGCTACTTTGCTGAGCAAACACGCACTGGAGCTGAGTTTGCTTTCCCGAGGAGAGTTTCCCTTTCGAGAAGGCAGCTCCCAGAAGCTCGTTTTGTGCCCTTTCTGAGATGGGCCCTAGGTGGGTCCCTCCCGAGCAGGCGAAGGGTGGGGTGCTGGGGCCAGTGCACACAAGGCCTTTGCAGACCCCATCCGCCTTCTCCCTGAAGGAGAGCACGTTTGGAGTTGGTTTCCAGCTCCGGTGACCATCGGACAAGCACCGGCGCACAGGGAGCAGGAGGCAGCCCAGACCCACCTCGGCCGAAGGGCGAGGACAGGCCTAGGGGCGAAACCGGCAAGCGCTGCTTTGCTGAGCACACACGCACTGGGGCTGAGCTTGCTTTCCCGAGGAGAGTTTCCCTTTCGAGAAGGCAGCTCCCAGAAGCTCGTTTTGTGCCCTTTCTGAGATGGGCCCTAGGTAGGTTCCTCCCTAGCAGGCGGAGGGTGGGGTGCTGGGCCCAGTGCACAGAAGGCCTTTTCAGACCCCATCCGCCTTCTCCCTGAAGGAGAGCACGTTTGGAGGTGGTTTCCAGCTCCGCTGAACCTCGGACAAGCAGCGGCGCACAGGGAGCGGGAGGCAGGCCAGACCCACCTCGGCCGAAGGGCGAGCACAGGCCTAGGGGCGAAACCGGCAAGCGCTGCTTTGCTGAGCACACACGCACTGGAGCTGAGCTTGCTTTCCCGAGGAGAGTTTCCCTTTCGAGAAGGCAGCTCCCAGAAGCTCGTTTTGTGCCCTTTCTGAGATGGGCCCTAGGTGGGTCCCTCCCTAGCAGGCGAAGGGTGGGGTGCTGGGGCCAGTGCACACAAGGCCTTTTCAGACCCCATCCGCCTTCTCCCTGAAGGAGAGCACGTTTGGAGTTGGTTTCCAGCTCCGGTGATCCTCGGCCAAGCACCGGTGCACAGGGAGCGGGAGGCAGCCCAGACCCTCCTAGGCCGAAGGGCGAGCACAGGCCTAGGGGCGAAACCGGCAAGCGCTGCTTTGCTGAGCACACACGCACTGGGGCTGAGCTTGCTTTCCCGAGCAGAGTTTCCCTTTCGAGAAGGCAGCTCCCAGAAGCTCGTTTTGTGCCCTTTCTGAGATGGGCCCTAGGTGGGTCCCTCCCGAGCAGGCGAAGGGTTCGGTGCTGGGGCCAGTGCACACAAGGCCTTTTCAGACCCCATCCGCCTTCTCCCTGAAGGAGAGCACGTTTGGAGTTGGTTTCCAGCTCCGGTGACCCTCAGCCACGCACCGGCGCACAGGGAGCGGGAGGCAGCTCAGACCCTCCTAGGCCGAAGGGCGAGCACAGGCCTAGGGGCGAAACCGGCAAGCGCTGCTTTGCTGAGCAAACACGCACTGGAGCTGAGTTTGCTTTCCCGAGGAGAGTTTCCCTTTCGAGAAGGCAGCTCCCAGAAGCTCGTTTTGTGCCCTTTCTGAGATGGGCCCTAGGGGGGTCCCTCCCGAGCAGGCGAAGGGTGGGGTGCTGGGGCCAGTGCACACAAGGCCTTTGCAGACCCCATCCGCCTTCTCCCTGAAGGAGAGCACGTTTGGAGTTGGTTTCCAGCTCCGGTGACCATCGGACAAGCACCGGCGCACAGGGAGCAGGAGGCAGCCCAGACCCACCTCGGCCGAAGGGCGAGCACAGGCCTAGGGGCGAAACCGGCAAGCGCTGCTTTGCTGAGCACACACGCACTGGGGCTGAGCTTGCTTTCCCGAGGAGAGTTTCCCTTTCGAGAAGGCAGCTCCCAGAAGCTCGTTTTGTGCCCTTTCTGAGATGGGCCCTAGGGGGGTCCCTCCCAAGCAGGCGGAGGGTGGGGTAGTGGGGCCAGTGCACACAAGGCCTTTTCAGACCCCATCCGCCTTCTCCCTGAAGGAGAGCACGTTTGGAGGTGGTTTCCAGCTCCGGTGACCCTCAGCCAAGCAGCAGCGCACAGGGAGCTGGAGGCAGCCCAGACCCTCCTAGGCCGAAGGGCGAGCACAGGCCTAGGGGCGAAACCGGCAAGCGCTGCTTTGCTGAGCAAACACGCACTGGAGCTGAGTTTGCTTTCCCGAGGAGAGTTTCCCTTTCGAGAAGGCAGCTCCCAGAAGCTCGTTTTGTGCCCTTTCTGAGATGGGCCCTAGGTGGGTCCCTCCCGAGCAGGCGAAGGCTGGGGTGCTGGGGCCAGTGCACACAAGGCCTTTGCAGACCCCATCCGCCTTCTCCCTGAAGGAGAGCACGTTTGGAGTTGGTTTCCAGCTCCGGTGACCATCGGACAAGCACCGGCGCACAGGGAGCAGGAGGCAGCCCAGACCCACCTCGGCCGAAGGGCGAGGACAGGCCTAGGGGCGAAACCGGCAAGCGCTGCTTTGCTGAGCACACACGCACTGGGGCTGAGCTTGCTTTCCCGAGGAGAGTTTCCCTTTCGAGAAGGCAGCTCCCAGAAGCTTGTTTTGTGCCCTTTCTGAGATGGGCCCTAGGGGGGTCCCTCCCAAGCAGGCGGAGGGTGGGGTAGTGGGGCCAGTGCACACAAGGCCTTTTCAGACCCCATCCGCCTTCTCCCTGAAGGAGAGCACGTTTGGAGTTGGTTTCCAGCTCCGGTGACCCTCAGCCACGCACCGGCGCACAGGGAGCGGGAGGCAGCTCAGACCCTCCTAGGCCTAAGGGCGAGCACAGGCCTAGGGGCGAAACCGGCAAGCGCTGCTTTGCTGAGCAAACACGCACTGGAGCTGAGTTTACTTTCCCGAGGAGAGTTTCCCTTTCGAGAAGGCAGCTCCCAGAAGCTCGTTTTGTGCCCTTTCTGAGATGGGCCCTAGGTGGGTCCCTCCCGAGCAGGCGAAGGGTTCGGTGCTGGGGCCAGTGCACACAAGGCCTTTGCAGACCCCATCCGACTTCTCCCTGAAGGAGAGCACGTTTGGAGTTGGTTTCCAGCTCCGGTGACCATCGGACAAGCACCGGCGCACAGGGAGCAGGAGGCAGCCCAGACCCACCTCGGCCGAAGGGCGAGGACAGGCCTAGGGGCGAAACCGGCAAGCGCTGCTTTGCTGAGCACACACGCACTGGGGCTGAGCTTGCTTTCCCGAGGAGAGTTTCCCTTTCGAGAAGGCAGCTCCCAGAAGCTCGTTTTGTGCCCTTTCTGAGATGGGCCCTAGGGGGGTCCCTCCCAAGCAGGCGGAGGGTGGGGTAGTGGGGCTAGTGCACACAAGGCCTTTTCAGACCCCATCCGCCTTCTCCCTGAAGGAGAGCACGTTTGGAGGTGGTTTCCAGCTCCGGTGACCCTCGGCCAAGCACTGGCGCACAGGGAGCGGGAGGCAGCCCAGACCCACCTCGGCCGAAGGGCGAGCATAGGCCTAGCGGCGAAACCGGCAAGCGCTGCTTTGCTGAGCATACACGCACTGGGGCTGAGCTTGCTTTCCCGAGGAGAGTTTCCCTTTCGAGAAGGCAGCTCCCAGAAGCTCGTTTTGTGCCCTTTCTGAGATGGGCCCTAGGTGGGTCCCTCCCGAGCAGGCGAAGGGTGGGGTGCTGGGGCCAGTGCACACAAGGCCTTTGCAGACCCCATCCGCCTTCTCCCTGAAGGAGAGCACGTTTGGAGTTGGTTTCCAGCTCCGGTGACCATCGGACAAGCACCGGCGCACAGGGAGCAGGAGGCAGCCCAGACCCACCTCGGCCGAAGGGCGAGGACAAGCCTAGGGGCGAAACCGGCAAGCGCTGCTTTGCTGAGCACACACGCACTGGGGCTGAGCTTGCTTTCCCGAGGAGAGTTTCCCTTTCGAGAAGGCAGCTCCCAGAAGCTCGTTTTGTGCCCTTTCTGAGATGGGCCCTAGGGGGGTCCCTCCCAAGCAGGCGGAGGGTGGGGTAGTGGGGCCAGTGCACACAAGGCCTTTTCAGACCCCATCCGCCTTCTCCCTGAAGGAGAGCACGTTTGGAGTTGGTTTCCAGCTCCGGTGACCCTCAGCCACGCACCGGCGCACAGGGAGCGGGAGGCAGCTCAGACCCTCCTAGGCCGAAGGGCGAGCACAGGCCTAGGGGCGAAACCGGCAAGCGCTGTTTTGCTGAGCACACACGCACTGGGGCTGAGCTTGCTTTCCCGAGGAGAGTTTCCCTTTCGAGAAGGCAGCTCCCAGAAGCTCGTTTTGTGCCCTTTCTGAGATGGGCCCTAGGGGGGTCCCTCCCAAGCAGGCGGAGGGTGGGGTAGTGGGGCCAGTGCACACAAGGCCTTTTCAGACCCCATCCGCCTTCTCCCTGAAGGAGAGCACGTTTGGAGTTGATTTCCAGCTCCGGTGACCCTCAGCCAAGCAGCAGCGCACAGGGAGCTGGAGGCAGCCCAGACCCTCCTAGGCCGAAGGGCGAGCACAGGCCTAGGGGCGAAACCGGCAAGCGCTGCTTTGCTGAGCACACACGCACTGGGGCTGAGCTTGCTTTCCCGAGGAGAGTTTCCCTTTCGAGAAGGCAGCTCCCAGAAGCTCGTTTTGTGCCCTTTCTGAGATGGGCCCTAGGGGGGTCCCTCCCAAGCAGGCGGAGGGTGGGGTAGTGGGGCCAGTGCACACAAGGCCTTTTCAGACCCCATCCGCCTTCTCCCTGAAGGAGAGCACGTTTGGAGTTGGTTTCCAGCTCCGGTGACCCTCAGCCACGCACCGGCGCACAGGGAGCGGGAGGCAGCTCAGACCCTCCTAGGCCGAAGGGCGAGCACAGGCCTAGGGGCGAAACCGGCAAGCGCTACTTTGCTGAGCAAACACGCACTGGAGCTGAGTTTGCTTTCCCGAGGAGAGTTTCCCTTTCGAGAAGGCAGCTCCCAGAAGCTCGTTTTGTGCCCTTTCTGAGATGGGCCCTAGGTGGGTCCCTCCCGAGCAGGCGAAGGGTGGGGTGCTGGGGCCAGTGCACACAAGGCCTTTGCAGACCCCATCCGCCTTCTCCCTGAAGGAGAGCACGTTTGGAGTTGGTTTCCAGCTCCGGTGACCATCGGACAAGCACCGGCGCACAGGGAGCAGGAGGCAGCCCAGACCCACCTCGGCCGAAGGGCGAGGACAGGCCTAGGGGCGAAACCGGCAAGCGCTGCTTTGCTGAGCACACACGCACTGGGGCTGAGCTTGCTTTCCCGAGGAGAGTTTCCCTTTCGAGAAGGCAGCTCCCAGAAGCTCGTTTTGTGCCCTTTCTGAGATGGGCCCTAGGTAGGTTCCTCCCTAGCAGGCGGAGGGTGGGGTGCTGGGCCCAGTGCACAGAAGGCCTTTTCAGACCCCATCCGCCTTCTCCCTGAAGGAGAGCACGTTTGGAGGTGGTTTCCAGCTCCGCTGAACCTCGGACAAGCAGCGGCGCACAGGGAGCGGGAGGCAGGCCAGACCCACCTCGGCCGAAGGGCGAGCACAGGCCTAGGGGCGAAACCGGCAAGCGCTGCTTTGCTGAGCACACACGCACTGGAGCTGAGCTTGCTTTCCCGAGGAGAGTTTCCCTTTCGAGAAGGCAGCTCCCAGAAGCTCGTTTTGTGCCCTTTCTGAGATGGGCCCTAGGTGGGTCCCTCCCTAGCAGGCGAAGGGTGGGGTGCTGGGGCCAGTGCACACAAGGCCTTTTCAGACCCCATCCGCCTTCTCCCTGAAGGAGAGCACGTTTGGAGTTGGTTTCCAGCTCCGGTGATCCTCGGCCAAGCACCGGTGCACAGGGAGCGGGAGGCAGCCCAGACCCTCCTAGGCCGAAGGGCGAGCACAGGCCTAGGGGCGAAACCGGCAAGCGCTGCTTTGCTGAGCACACACGCACTGGGGCTGAGCTTGCTTTCCCGAGCAGAGTTTCCCTTTCGAGAAGGCAGCTCCCAGAAGCTCGTTTTGTGCCCTTTCTGAGATGGGCCCTAGGTGGGTCCCTCCCGAGCAGGCGAAGGGTTCGGTGCTGGGGCCAGTGCACACAAGGCCTTTTCAGACCCCATCCGCCTTCTCCCTGAAGGAGAGCACGTTTGGAGTTGGTTTCCAGCTCCGGTGACCCTCAGCCACGCACCGGCGCACAGGGAGCGGGAGGCAGCTCAGACCCTCCTAGGCCGAAGGGCGAGCACAGGCCTAGGGGCGAAACCGGCAAGCGCTGCTTTGCTGAGCAAACACGCACTGGAGCTGAGTTTGCTTTCCCGAGGAGAGTTTCCCTTTCGAGAAGGCAGCTCCCAGAAGCTCGTTTTGTGCCCTTTCTGAGATGGGCCCTAGGTGGGTCCCTCCCGAGCAGGCGAAGGGTGGGGTGCTGGGGCCAGTGCACACAAGGCCTTTGCAGACCCCATCCGCCTTCTCCCTGAAGGAGAGCACGTTTGGAGTTGGTTTCCAGCTCCGGTGACCATCGGACAAGCACCGGCGCACAGGGAGCAGGAGGCAGCCCAGACCCACCTCGGCCGAAGGGCGAGCACAGGCCTAGGGGCGAAACCGGCAAGCGCTGCTTTGCTGAGCACACACGCACTGGGTCTGAGCTTGCTTTCCCGAGGAGAGTTTCCCTTTCGAGAAGGCAGCTCCCAGAAGCTCGTTTTGTGCCCTTTCTGAGATGGGCCCTAGGGGGGTCCCTCCCAAGCAGGCGGAGGGTGGGGTAGTGGGGCCAGTGCACACAAGGCCTTTTCAGACCCCATCCGCCTTCTCCCTGAAGGAGAGCACGTTTGGAGTTGGTTTCCAGCTCCGGTGACCCTCAGCCACGCACCGGCGCACAGGGAGCGGGAGGCAGCTCAGACCCTCCTAGGCCGAAGGGCGAGCACAGGCCTAGGGGCGAAACCGGCAAGCGCTACTTTGCTGAGCAAACACGCACTGGAGCTGAGTTTGCTTTCCCGAGGAGAGTTTCCCTTTCGAGAAGGCAGCTCCCAGAAGCTCGTTTTGTGCCCTTTCTGAGATGGGCCCTAGGTGGGTCCCTCCCGAGCAGGCGAAGGGTGGGGTGCTGGGGCCAGTGCACACAAGGCCTTTGCAGACCCCATCCGCCTTCTCCCTGAAGGAGAGCACGTTTGGAGTTGGTTTCCAGCTCCGGTGACCATCGGACAAGCACCGGCGCACAGGGAGCAGGAGGCAGCCCAGACCCACCTCGGCCGAAGGGCGAGGACAGGCCTAGGGGCGAAACCGGCAAGCGCTGCTTTGCTGAGCACACACGCACTGGGGCTGAGCTTGCTTTCCCGAGGAGAGTTTCCCTTTCGAGAAGGCAGCTCCCAGAAGCTCGTTTTGTGCCCTTTCTGAGATGGGCCCTAGGGGGGTCCCTCCCAAGCAGGCGGAGGGTGGGGTAGTGGGGCCAGTGCACACAAGGCCTTTGCAGACCCCATCCGCCTTCTCCCTGAAGGAGAGCACGTTTGGAGTTGGTTTCCAGCTCCGGTGACCATCGGACAAGCACCGGCGCACAGGGAGCAGGAGGCAGCCCAGACCCACCTCGGCCGAAGGGCGAGGACAGGCCTAGGGGCGAAACCGGCAAGCGCTGCTTTGCTGAGCACACACGCACTGGGGCTGAGCTTGCTTTCCCGAGGAGAGTTTCCCTTTCGAGAAGGCAGCTCCCAGAAGCTCGTTTTGTGCCCTTTCTGAGATGGGCCCTAGGGGGGTCCCTCCCAAGCAGGCGGAGGGTGGGGTAGTGGGGCCAGTGCACACAAGGCCTTTTCAGACCCCATCCGCCTTCTCCCTGAAGGAGAGCACGTTTGGAGTTGATTTCCAGCTCCGGTGACCCTCAGCCAAGCAGCAGCGCACAGGGAGCTAGAGGCAGCCCAGACCCTCCTAGGCCGAAGGGCGAGCACAGGCCTAGGGGCGAAACCGGCAAGCGCTGCTTTGCTGAGCACACACGCACTGGGGCTGAGCTTGCTTTCCCGAGGAGAGTTTCCCTTTCGAGAAGGCAGCTCCCAGAAGCTCGTTTTGTGCCCTTTCTGAGATGGGCCCTAGGGGGGTCCCTCCCAAGCAGGCGGAGGGTGGGGTAGTGGGGCCAGTGCACACAAGGCCTTTTCAGACCCCATCCGCCTTCTCCCTGAAGGAGAGCACGTTTGGAGTTGGTTTCCAGCTCCGGTGACCCTCAGCCACGCACCGGCGCACAGGGAGCGGGAGGCAGCTCAGACCCTCCTAGGCCGAAGGGCGAGCACAGGCCTAGGGGCGAAACCGGCAAGCGCTGTTTTGCTGAGCACACACGCACTGGGGCTGAGCTTGCTTTCCCGAGGAGAGTTTCCCTTTCGAGAAGGCAGCTCCCAGAAGCTCGTTTTGTGCCCTTTCTGAGATGGGCCCTAGGGGGGTCCCTCCCAAGCAGGCGGAGGGTGGGGTAGTGGGGCCAGTGCACACAAGGCCTTTTCAGACCCCATCCGCCTTCTCCCTGAAGGAGAGCACGTTTGGAGTTGATTTCCAGCTCCGGTGACCCTCAGCCAAGCAGCAGCGCACAGGGAGCTGGAGGCAGCCCAGACCCTCCTAGGCCGAAGGGCGAGCACAGGCCTAGGGGCGAAACCGGCAAGCGCTGCTTTGCTGAGCACACACGCACTGGGGCTGAGCTTGCTTTCCCGAGGAGAGTTTCCCTTTCGAGAAGGCAGCTCCCAGAAGCTCGTTTTGTGCCCTTTCTGAGATGGGCCCTAGGGGGGTCCCTCCCAAGCAGGCGGAGGGTGGGGTAGTGGGGCCAGTGCACACAAGGCCTTTTCAGACCCCATCCGCCTTCTCCCTGAAGGAGAGCACGTTTGGAGTTGGTTTCCAGCTCCGGTGACCCTCAGCCACGCACCGGCGCACAGGGAGCGGGAGGCAGCTCAGACCCTCCTAGGCCGAAGGGCGAGCACAGGCCTAGGGGCGAAACCGGCAAGCGCTACTTTGCTGAGCAAACACGCACTGGAGCTGAGTTTGCTTTCCCGAGGAGAGTTTCCCTTTCGAGAAGGCAGCTCCCAGAAGCTCGTTTTGTGCCCTTTCTGAGATGGGCCCTAGGTGGGTCCCTCCCGAGCAGGCGAAGGGTGGGGTGCTGGGGCCAGTGCACACAAGGCCTTTGCAGACCCCATCCGCCTTCTCCCTGAAGGAGAGCACGTTTGGAGTTGGTTTCCAGCTCCGGTGACCATCGGACAAGCACCGGCGCACAGGGAGCAGGAGGCAGCCCAGACCCACCTCGGCCGAAGGGCGAGGACAGGCCTAGGGGCGAAACCGGCAAGCGCTGCTTTGCTGAGCACACACGCACTGGGGCTGAGCTTGCTTTCCCGAGGAGAGTTTCCCTTTCGAGAAGGCAGCTCCCAGAAGCTCGTTTTGTGCCCTTTCTGAGATGGGCCCTAGGTAGGTTCCTCCCTAGCAGGCGGAGGGTGGGGTGCTGGGCCCAGTGCACAGAAGGCCTTTTCAGACCCCATCCGCCTTCTCCCTGAAGGAGAGCACGTTTGGAGGTGGTTTCCAGCTCCGCTGAACCTCGGACAAGCAGCGGCGCACAGGGAGCGGGAGGCAGGCCAGACCCACCTCGGCCGAAGGGCGAGCACAGGCCTAGGGGCGAAACCGGCAAGCGCTGCTTTGCTGAGCACACACGCACTGGAGCTGAGCTTGCTTTCCCGAGGAGAGTTTCCCTTTCGAGAAGGCAGCTCCCAGAAGCTCGTTTTGTGCCCTTTCTGAGATGGGCCCTAGGTGGGTCCCTCCCTAGCAGGCGAAGGGTGGGGTGCTGGGGCCAGTGCACACAAGGCCTTTTCAGACCCCATCCGCCTTCTCCCTGAAGGAGAGCACGTTTGGAGTTGGTTTCCAGCTCCGGTGATCCTCGGCCAAGCACCGGTGCACAGGGAGCGGGAGGCAGCCCAGACCCTCCTAGGCCGAAGGGCGAGCACAGGCCTAGGGGCGAAACCGGCAAGCGCTGCTTTGCTGAGCACACACGCACTGGGGCTGAGCTTGCTTTCCCGAGCAGAGTTTCCCTTTCGAGAAGGCAGCTCCCAGAAGCTCGTTTTGTGCCCTTTCTGAGATGGGCCCTAGGTGGGTCCCTCCCGAGCAGGCGAAGGGTTCGGTGCTGGGGCCAGTGCACACAAGGCCTTTTCAGACCCCATCCGCCTTCTCCCTGAAGGAGAGCACGTTTGGAGTTGGTTTCCAGCTCCGGTGACCCTCAGCCACGCACCGGCGCACAGGGAGCGGGAGGCAGCTCAGACCCTCCTAGGCCGAAGGGCGAGCACAGGCCTAGGGGCGAAACCGGCAAGCGCTGCTTTGCTGAGCAAACACGCACTGGAGCTGAGTTTGCTTTCCCGAGGAGAGTTTCCCTTTCGAGAAGGCAGCTCCCAGAAGCTCGTTTTGTGCCCTTTCTGAGATGGGCCCTAGGTGGGTCCCTCCCGAGCAGGCGAAGGGTGGGGTGCTGGGGCCAGTGCACACAAGGCCTTTGCAGACCCCATCCGCCTTCTCCCTGAAGGAGAGCACGTTTGGAGTTGGTTTCCAGCTCCGGTGACCATCGGACAAGCACCGGCGCACAGGGAGCAGGAGGCAGCCCAGACCCACCTCGGCCGAAGGGCGAGCACAGGCCTAGGGGCGAAACCGGCAAGCGCTGCTTTGCTGAGCACACACGCACTGGGTCTGAGCTTGCTTTCCCGAGGAGAGTTTCCCTTTCGAGAAGGCAGCTCCCAGAAGCTCGTTTTGTGCCCTTTCTGAGATGGGCCCTAGGGGGGTCCCTCCCAAGCAGGCGGAGGGTGGGGTAGTGGGGCCAGTGCACACAAGGCCTTTTCAGACCCCATCCGCCTTCTCCCTGAAGGAGAGCACGTTTGGAGTTGGTTTCCAGCTCCGGTGACCCTCAGCCACGCACCGGCGCACAGGGAGCGGGAGGCAGCTCAGACCCTCCTAGGCCGAAGGGCGAGCACAGGCCTAGGGGCGAAACCGGCAAGCGCTACTTTGCTGAGCAAACACGCACTGGAGCTGAGTTTGCTTTCCCGAGGAGAGTTTCCCTTTCGAGAAGGCAGCTCCCAGAAGCTCGTTTTGTGCCCTTTCTGAGATGGGCCCTAGGTGGGTCCCTCCCGAGCAGGCGAAGGGTGGGGTGCTGGGGCCAGTGCACACAAGGCCTTTGCAGACCCCATCCGCCTTCTCCCTGAAGGAGAGCACGTTTGGAGTTGGTTTCCAGCTCCGGTGACCATCGGACAAGCACCGGCGCACAGGGAGCAGGAGGCAGCCCAGACCCACCTCGGCCGAAGGGCGAGGACAGGCCTAGGGGCGAAACCGGCAAGCGCTGCTTTGCTGAGCACACACGCACTGGGGCTGAGCTTGCTTTCCCGAGGAGAGTTTCCCTTTCGAGAAGGCAGCTCCCAGAAGCTCGTTTTGTGCCCTTTCTGAGATGGGCCCTAGGGGGGTCCCTCCCAAGCAGGCGGAGGGTGGGGTAGTGGGGCCAGTGCACACAAGGCCTTTGCAGACCCCATCCGCCTTCTCCCTGAAGGAGAGCACGTTTGGAGTTGGTTTCCAGCTCCGGTGACCATCGGACAAGCACCGGCGCACAGGGAGCAGGAGGCAGCCCAGACCCACCTCGGCCGAAGGGCGAGGACAGGCCTAGGGGCGAAACCGGCAAGCGCTGCTTTGCTGAGCACACACGCACTGGGGCTGAGCTTGCTTTCCCGAGGAGAGTTTCCCTTTCGAGAAGGCAGCTCCCAGAAGCTCGTTTTGTGCCCTTTCTGAGATGGGCCCTAGGGGGGTCCCTCCCAAGCAGGCGGAGGGTGGGGTAGTGGGGCCAGTGCACACAAGGCCTTTTCAGACCCCATCCGCCTTCTCCCTGAAGGAGAGCACGTTTGGAGTTGGTTTCCAGCTCCGGTGACCCTCAGCCACGCACCGGCGCACAGGGAGCGGGAGGCAGCTCAGACCCTCCTAGGCCGAAGGGCGAGCACAGGCCTAGGGGCGAAACCGGCAAGCGCTACTTTGCTGAGCAAACACGCACTGGAGCTGAGTTTGCTTTCCCGAGGAGAGTTTCCCTTTCGAGAAGGCAGCTCCCAGAAGCTCGTTTTGTGCCCTTTCTGAGATGGGCCCTAGGTGGGTCCCTCCCGAGCAGGCGAAGGGTGGGGTGCTGGGGCCAGTGCACACAAGGCCTTTGCAGACCCCATCCGCCTTCTCCCTGAAGGAGAGCACGTTTGGAGTTGGTTTCCAGCTCCGGTGACCATCGGACAAGCACCGGCACACAGGGAGCAGGAGGCAGCCCAGACCCACCTCGGCCGAAGGGCGAGGACAGGCCTAGGGGCGAAACCGGCAAGCGCTGCTTTGCTGAGCACACACGCACTGGGGCTGAGCTTGCTTTCCCGAGGAGAGTTTCCCTTTCGAGAAGGCAGCTCCCAGAAGCTCGTTTTGTGCCCTTTCTGAGATGGGCCCTAGGTAGGTTCCTCCCTAGCAGGCGGAGGGTGGGGTGCTGGGCCCAGTGCACAGAAGGCCTTTTCAGACCCCATCCGCCTTCTCCCTGAAGGAGAGCACGTTTGGAGGTGGTTTCCAGCTCCGCTGAACCTCGGACAAGCAGCGGCGCACAGGGAGCGGGAGGCAGGCCAGACCCACCTCGGCCGAAGGGCGAGGACAGGCCTAGGGGCGAAACCGGCAAGCGCTGCTTTGCTGAGCACACACGCACTGGGGCTGAGCTTGCTTTCCCGAGGAGAGTTTCCCTTTCGAGAAGGCAGCTCCCAGAAGCTCGTTTTGTGCCCTTTCTGAGATGGGCCCTAGGTGGGTCCCTCCCTAGCAGGCGAAGGGTGGGGTGCTGGGGCCAGTGCACACAAGGCCTTTTCAGACCCCATCCGCCTTCTCCCTGAAGGAGAGCACGTTTGGAGTTGGTTTCCAGCTCCGGTGACCATCGGACAAGCACCGGCGCACAGGGAGCAGGAGGCAGCCCAGACCCACCTCGTCCGAAGGGCGAGCACAGGCCTAGGGGCGAAACCGGCAAGCGCTGCTTTGCTGAGCACACACGCACTGGGGCTGAGCTTGCTTTCCCGAGGAGAGTTTCCCTTTCGAGAAGGCAGCTCCCAGAAGCTCGTTTTGTGCCCTTTCTGAGATGGGCCCTAGGGGGGTCCCTCCCAAGCAGGCGGAGGGTGGGGTAGTGGGGCCAGTGCACACAAGGCCTTTTCAGACCCCATCCGCCTTCTCCCTGAAGGAGAGCACGTTTGGAGGTGGTTTCCAGCTCCGGTGACCCTCAGCCAAGCAGCAGCGCACAGGGAGCTGGAGGCAGCCCAGACCCTCCTAGGCCGAAGGGCGAGCACAGGCCTAGGGGCGAAACCGGCAAGCGCTGCTTTGCTGAGCAAACACGCACTGGAGCTGAGTTTGCTTTCCCGAGGAGAGTTTCCCTTTCGAGAAGGCAGCTCCCAGAAGCTCGTTTTGTGCCCTTTCTGAGATGGGCCCTAGGTGGGTCCCTCCCGAGCAGGCGAAGGCTGGGGTGCTGGGGCCAGTGCACACAAGGCCTTTGCAGACCCCATCCGCCTTCTCCCTGAAGGAGAGCACGTTTGGAGTTGGTTTCCAGCTCCGGTGACCATCGGACAAGCACCGGCGCACAGGGAGCAGGAGGCAGCCCAGACCCACCTCGGCCGAAGGGCGAGGACAGGCCTAGGGGCGAAACCGGCAAGCGCTGCTTTGCTGAGCACACACGCACTGGGGCTGAGCTTGCTTTCCCGAGGAGAGTTTCCCTTTCGAGAAGGCAGCTCCCAGAAGCTTGTTTTGTGCCCTTTCTGAGATGGGCCCTAGGGGGGTCCCTCCCAAGCAGGCGGAGGGTGGGGTAGTGGGGCCAGTGCACACAAGGCCTTTTCAGACCCCATCCGCCTTCTCCCTGAAGGAGAGCACGTTTGGAGTTGGTTTCCAGCTCCGGTGACCCTCAGCCACGCACCGGCGCACAGGGAGCGGGAGGCAGCTCAGACCCTCCTAGGCCTAAGGGCGAGCACAGGCCTAGGGGCGAAACCGGCAAGCGCTGCTTTGCTGAGCAAACACGCACTGGAGCTGAGTTTACTTTCCCGAGGAGAGTTTCCCTTTCGAGAAGGCAGCTCCCAGAAGCTCGTTTTGTGCCCTTTCTGAGATGGGCCCTAGGTGGGTCCCTCCCGAGCAGGCGAAGGGTTCGGTGCTGGGGCCAGTGCACACAAGGCCTTTGCAGACCCCATCCGACTTCTCCCTGAAGGAGAGCACGTTTGGAGTTGGTTTCCAGCTCCGGTGACCATCGGACAAGCACCGGCGCACAGGGAGCAGGAGGCAGCCCAGACCCACCTCGGCCGAAGGGCGAGGACAGGCCTAGGGGCGAAACCGGCAAGCGCTGCTTTGCTGAGCACACACGCACTGGGGCTGAGCTTGCTTTCCCGAGGAGAGTTTCCCTTTCGAGAAGGCAGCTCCCAGAAGCTCGTTTTGTGCCCTTTCTGAGATGGGCCCTAGGGGGGTCCCTCCCAAGCAGGCGGAGGGTGGGGTAGTGGGGCCAGTGCACACAAGGCCTTTTCAGACCCCATCCGCCTTCTCCCTGAAGGAGAGCACGTTTGGAGGTGGTTTCCAGCTCCGGTGACCCTCGGCCAAGCACTGGCGCACAGGGAGCGGGAGGCAGCCCAGACTCTCCTAGGCCGAAGGGCGAGCATAGGCCTAGCGGCGAAACCGGCAAGCGCTGCTTTGCTGAGCATACACGCACTGGGGCTGAGCTTGCTTTCCCGAGGAGAGTTTCCCTTTCGAGAAGGCAGCTCCCAGAAGCTCGTTTTGTGCCCTTTCTGAGATGGGCCCTAGGTGGGTCCCTCCCTAGCAGGCGGAGGGTGGGGTGGTGGGGCCAGTGCACACAAGGCCTTTGCAGACCCCATCCGCCTTCTCCCTGAAGGAGAGCACGTTTGGAGTTGGTTTCCAGCTCCGGACCCTCGGGCAAGCACCGGTGCACAGGGAGCGTGAGGCAGCCCAGACCCTCCTAGGCCGAAGGGCGAGCACAGGCCTGGGGCGAAACCGGCAAGCGCTGCTTTGCTGAGCAAACACGCACTGGGGCTGAGCTTGCTTTCCCGAGGAGATTTCCCTTTCGAGAAGGCAGCTCCCAGAAGCTCGTTTTGTGCCCTTTCTGAGATGGGCCCTAGGTAGGTTCCTCCCTAGCAGGCGGAGGGTGGGGTGCTGGGCCCAGTGCACAGAAGGCCTTTGCAGACCCCATCCGCCTTCTCCCTGAAGGAGAGCACGTTTGGAGGTGGTTTCCAGCTCCGGTGACCCTCGGCCAAGCACTGGCGCACAGGGAGCGGGAGGCAGCCCAGACCCTCCTAGGCCGAAGGGCGAGCATAGGCCTAGCGGCGAAACCGGCAAGCGCTGCTTTGCTGAGCAAACACGCACTGGGGCTGAGCTTGCTTTCCCGAGGAGAGTTTCCCTTTCGAGAAGGCAGCTCCCAGAAGCTCGTTTTGTGCCCTTTCTGAGATGGGCCCTAGGTGGGTCCCTCCCGAGCAGGCGAAGGGTGGGGTGCTGGGGCCAGTGCACACAAGGCCTTTGCAGACCCCATCCGCCTTCTCCCTGAAGGAGAGCACGTTTGGAGTTGGTTTCCAGCTCCGGTGACCATCGGACAAGCACCGGCGCACAGGGAGCAGGAGGCAGCCCAGACCCACCTCGGCCGAAGGGCGAGGACAGGCCTAGGGGCGAAACCGGCAAGCGCTGCTTTGCTGAGCACACACGCACTGGGGCTGAGCTTGCTTTCCCGAGGAGAGTTTCCCTTTCGAGAAGGCAGCTCCCAGAAGCTCGTTTTGTGCCCTTTCTGAGATGGGCCCTAGGGGGGTCCCTCCCAAGCAGGCGGAGGGTGGGGTAGTGGGGCCAGTGCACACAAGGCCTTTTCAGACCCCATCCGCCTTCTCCCTGAAGGAGAGCACGTTTGGAGTTGGTTTCCAGCTCCGGTGACCCTCAGCCACGCACCGGCGCACAGGGAGCGGGAGGCAGCTCAGACCCTCCTAGGCCGAAGGGCGAGCACAGGCCTAGGGGCGAAACCGGCAAGCGCTGCTTTGCTGAGCAAACACGCACTGGAGCTGAGTTTGCTTTCCCGAGGAGAGTTTCCCTTTCGAGAAGGCAGCTCCCAGAAGCTCGTTTTGTGCCCTTTCTGAGATGGGCCCTAGGTGGGTCCCTCCCGAGCAGGCGAAGGGTGGGGTGCTGGGGCCAGTGCACACAAGGCCTTTGCAGACCCCATCCGCCTTCTCCCTGAAGGAGAGCACGTTTGGAGTTGGTTTCCAGCTCCGGTGACCATCGGACAAGCACCGGCGCACAGGGAGCAGGAGGCAGCCCAGACCCACCTCGGCCGAAGGGCGAGGACAGGCCTAGGGGCGAAACCGGCAAGCGCTGCTTTGCTGAGCACACACGCACTGGGGCTGAGCTTGCTTTCCCAAGGAGAGTTTCCCTTTCGAGAAGGCAGCTCCCAGAAGCTCGTTTTGTGCCCTTTCTGAGATGGGCCCTAGGGGGGTCCCTCCCTAGCAGGCGAAGGGTGGGGTGCTGGGGCCAGTGCACACAAGGCCTTTTCAGACCCCATCCGCCTTCTCCCTGAAGGAGAGCACGTTTGGAGGTGGTTTCCAGCTCCGGTGATCCTCGTCCAAGCACCGGTGCACAGGGAGCGGGAGGCAGCCCAGACCCTCCTAGGCCGAAGGGCGAGCACAGGCCTGGGGCGAAACCGGAAAGCGCTGATTTGCTGAGCAAACACGCACTGGGGCTGAGTTTGCTTTCCCGAGGAGAGTTTCCCTTTCGAGAAGGCAGCTCCCAGAAGCTCGTTTTGTGCCCTTTCTGAGATGGGCCCTAGGTGGGTCCCTCCCTAGCAGGCGGAGGGTGGGGTGCTGGGGCCAGTGCACACAAGGCCTTTTCAGACCCCATCCGCCTTCTCCCTGAAGGAGAGCACGTTTGGAGTTGGTTTCCAGCTCCGGACCCTCGGGCAAGCACCGGTGCACAGGGAGCGTGAGGCAGAACAGACCCTCCTAGGCCGAAGGGCGAGCACAGGCCTGGGGCGAAACCGGAAAGCGCTGATTTGCTGAGCAAACACGCACTGGGGCTGAGTTTGCTTTCCCGAGGAGAGTTTCCCTTTCGAGAAGGCAGCTCCCAGAAGCTCGTTTTGTGCCCTTTCTGAGATGGGCCCTAGGTGGGTCCCTCCCGAGCAGGCGAAGGGTGGGGTGCTGGGGCCAGTGCACACAAGGCCTTTGCAGACCCCATCCGCCTTCTCCCTGAAGGAGAGCACGTTTGGAGTTGGTTTCCAGCTCCGGTGACCATCGGACAAGCACCGGCGCACAGGGAGCAGGAGGCAGCCCAGACCCACCTCGGCCGAAGGGCGAGGACAGGCCTAGGGGCGAAACCGGCAAGCGCTGCTTTGCTGAGCACACACGCACTGGGGCTGAGCTTGCTTTCCCGAGGAGAGTTTCCCTTTCGAGAAGGCAGCTCCCAGAAGCTCGTTTTGTGCCCTTTCTGAGATGGGCCCTAGGGGGGTCCCTCCCAAGCAGGCGGAGGGTGGGGTAGTGGGGCCAGTGCACACAAGGCCTTTTCAGACCCCATCCGCCTTCTCCCTGAAGGAGAGCACGTTTGGAGGTGGTTTCCAGCTCCGGTGACCCTCAGCCAAGCAGCAGCGCACAGGGAGCTGGAGGCAGCCCAGACCCTCCTAGGCCGAAGGGCGAGCACAGGCCTAGGGGCGAAACCGGCAAGCGCTGCTTTGCTGAGCACACACGCACTGGGGCTGAGCTTGCTTTCCCGAGGAGAGTTTCCCTTTCGAGAAGGCAGCTCCCAGAAGCTCGTTTTGTGCCCTTTCTGAGATGGGCCCTAGGGGGGTCCCTCCCAAGCAGGCGGAGGGTGGGGTAGTGGGGCCAGTGCACACAAGGCCTTTTCAGACCCCATCCGCCTTCTCCCTGAAGGAGAGCACGTTTGGAGTTGGTTTCCAGCTCCGGTGACCCTCAGCCACGCACCGGCGCACAGGGAGCGGGAGGCAGCTCAGACCCTCCTAGGCCGAAGGGCGAGCACAGGCCTAGGGGCGAAACCGGCAAGCGCTGCTTTGCTGAGCAAACACGCACTGGAGCTGAGTTTGCTTTCCCGAGGAGAGTTTCCCTTTCGAGAAGGCAGCTCCCAGAAGCTCGTTTTGTGCCCTTTCTGAGATGGGCCCTAGGTGGGTCCCTCCCGAGCAGGCGAAGGGTGGGGTGCTGGGGCCAGTGCACACAAGGCCTTTGCAGACCCCATCCGCCTTCTCCCTGAAGGAGAGCACGTTTGGAGTTGGTTTCCAGCTCCGGTGACCATCGGACAAGCACCGGCGCACAGGGAGCAGGAGGCAGCCCAGACCCACCTCGGCCGAAGGGCGAGGACAGGCCTAGGGGCGAAACCGGCAAGCGCTGCTTTGCTGAGCACACACGCACTGGGGCTGAGCTTGCTTTCCCGAGGAGAGTTTCCCTTTCGAGAAGGCAGCTCCCAGAAGCTCGTTTTGTGCCCTTTCTGAGATGGGCCCTAGGGGGGTCCCTCCCAAGCAGGCGGAGGGTGGGGTAGTGGGGCCAGTGCACACAAGGCCTTTTCAGACCCCATCCGCCTTCTCCCTGAAGGAGAGCACGTTTGGAGGTGGTTTCCAGCTCCGGTGACCCTCAGCCAAGCAGCAGCGCACAGGGAGCTGGAGGCAGCCCAGACCCTCCTAGGCCGAAGGGCGAGCACAGGCCTAGGGGCGAAACCGGCAAGCGCTGCTTTGCTGAGCACACACGCACTGGGGCTGAGCTTGCTTTCCCGAGGAGAGTTTCCCTTTCGAGAAGGCAGCTCCCAGAAGCTCGTTTTGTGCCCTTTCTGAGATGGGCCCTAGGGGGGTCCCTCCCAAGCAGGCGGAGGGTGGGGTAGTGGGGCCAGTGCACACAAGGCCTTTTCAGACCCCATCCGCCTTCTCCCTGAAGGAGAGCACGTTTGGAGTTGGTTTCCAGCTCCGGTGACCCTCAGCCACGCACCGGCGCATAGGGAGCGGGAGGCAGCTCAGACCCTCCTAGGCCGAAGGGCGAGCACAGGCCTAGGGGCGAAACTGGCAAGCGCTGCTTTGCTGAGCAAACACGCACTGGAGCTGAGTTTGCTTTCCCGAGGAGAGTTTCCCTTTCGAGAAGGCAGCTCCCAGAAGCTCGTTTTGTGCCCTTTCTGAGATGGGCCCTAGGTGGGTCCCTCCCGAGCAGGCGAAGGGTGGGGTGCTGGGGCCAGTGCACACAAGGCCTTTGCAGACCCCATCCGCCTTCTCCCTGAAGGAGAGCACGTTTGGAGTTGGTTTCCAGCTCCGGTGACCATCGGACAAGCACCGGCGCACAGGGAGCAGGAGGCAGCCCAGACCCACCTCGGCCGAAGGGCGAGGACAGGCCTAGGGGCGAAACCGGCAAGCGCTGCTTTGCTGAGCACACACGCACTGGGGCTGAGCTTGCTTTCCCGAGGAGAGTTTCCCTTTCGAGAAGGCAGCTCCCAGAAGCTCGTTTTGTGCCCTTTCTGAGATGGGCCCTAGGGGGGTCCCTCCCAAGCAGGCGGAGGGTGGGGTAGTGGGGGCAGTGCACACAAGGCCTTTTCAGACCCCATCCGCCTTCTCCCTGAAGGAGAGCACGTTTGGAGTTGGTTTCCAGCTCCGGTGACCCTCAGCCACGCACCGGCGCACAGGGAGCGGGAGGCAGCTCAGACCCTCCTAGGCCGAAGGGCGAGCACAGGCCTAGGGGCGAAACCGGCAAGCGCTGCTTTGCTGAGCAAACACGCACTGGAGCTGAGTTTGCTTTCCCGAGTAGAGTTTCCCTTTCGAGAAGGCAGCTCCCAGAAGCTCGTTTTGTGCCCTTTCTGAGATGGGCCCTAGGTGGGTCCCTCCCGAGCAGGCGAAGGGTGGGGTGCTGGGGCCAGTGCACACAAGGCCTTTGCAGACCCCATCCGCCTTCTCCCTGAAGGAGAGCACGTTTGGAGTTGGTTTCCAGCTCCGGTGACCATCGGACAAGCACCGGCGCACAGGGAGCAGGAGGCAGCCCAGACCCACCTCGGCCGAAGGGCGAGCACAGGCCTAGGGGCGAAACCGGCAAGCGCTGCTTTGCTGAGCACACACGCACTGGGGCTGAGCTTGCTTTCCCGAGGAGAGTTTCCCTTTCGAGAAGGCAGCACCCAGAAGCTCGTTTTGTGCCCTTTCTGAGATGGGCCCTAGGTGGGTCCCTCCCTAGCAGGCGAAGGGTGGGGTGCTGGGGCCAGTGCACACAAGGCCTTTTCAGACCCCATCCGCCTTCTCCCTGAAGGAGAGCACGTTTGGAGGTGGTTTCCAGCTCCGGTGATCCTCGTCCAAGCACCGGTGCACAGGGAGCGGGAGGCAGCCCAGACCCTCCTAGGCCGAAGGGCGAGCACAGGCCTAGGGGCGAAACCGGCAAGCGCTGCTTTGCTGAGCACACACGCACTGGGGCTGAGCTTGCTTTCCCGAGGAGAGTTTCCCTTTCGAGAAGGCAGCTCCCAGAAGCTCGTTTTGTGCCCTTTCTGAGATGGGCCCTAGGTGGGTCCCTCCCTAGCAGGCGGAGGGTGGGGTGGTGGGGCCAGTGCACACAAGGCCTTTGCAGACCCCATCCGCCTTCTCCCTGAAGGAGAGCACGTTTGGAGTTGGTTTCCAGCTCCGGACCCTCGGGCAAGCACCGGTGCACAGGGAGCGTGAGGCAGCCCAGACCCTCCTAGGCCGAAGGGCGAGCACAGGCCTGGGGCGAAACCGGCAAGCGCTGATTTGCTGAGCAAACACGCACTGGGGCTGAGCTTGCTTTCCCGAGGAGAGTTTCCCTTTCGAGAAGACAGCTCCCAGAAGCTCGTTTTGTGCCCTTTCTGAGATGGGCCCTAGGTGGGTCCCTCCCGAGCAGCCGAAGGGTGGGGTGCTGGGACCAGTGCACACAAGGCCTTTTCAGACCCCATCCGCCTTCTCCCTGAAGGAGAGCACGTTTGGAGTTGGTTTCCAGCTCCGGTGACCCTCAGCCAAGCAGCAGCGCACAGGGAGCTGGAGGCAGCCCAGACCCTCCTAGGCCGAAGGGCGAGCACAGGCCTAGGGGCGAAACCGGCAAGCGCTGCTTTGCTGAGCACACACGCACTGGAGCTGAGCTTGCTTTCCCGAGGAGAGTTTCCCTTTCGAGAAGGCAGCTCCCAGAAGCTCGTTTTGTGCCCTTTCTGAGATGGGCCCTAGGGGGGTCCCTCCCTAGCAGGCGAAGGGTGGGGTGCTGGGGCCAGTGCACACAAGGCCTTTTCAGACCCCATCCGCCTTCTCCCTGAAGGAGAGCACGTTTGGAGGTGGTTTCCAGCTCCGGTGATCCTCGGCCAAGCACCGGTGCACAGGGAGCGGGAGGCAGCCCAGACCCTCCTAGGCCGAAGGGCGAGCACAGGCCTAGGGGCGAAACCGGCAAGCGCTGCTTTGCTGAGCACACACGCACTGGGGCTGAGCTTGCTTTCCCGAGGAGAGTTTCCCTTTCGAGAAGGCAGCTCCCAGAAGCTCGTTTTGTGCCCTTTCTGAGATGGGCCCTAGGTGGGTCCCTCCCTAGCAGGCGGAGGGTGGGGTGCTGGGGCCAGTGCACACAAGGCCTTTTCAGACCCCATCCGCCTTCTCCCTGAAGGAGAGCACGTTTGGAGTTGGTTTCCAGCTCCGGACCCTCGGGCAAGCACCGGTGCACAGGGAGCGTGAGGCAGCCCAGACCCTCCTAGGCCGAAGGGCGAGCACAGGCCTGGGGCGAAACCGGCAAGCGCTGATTTGCTGAGCAAACACGCACTGGGGCTGAGCTTGATTTCCCGAGGAGAGTTTCCCTTTCGAGAAGACAGCTCCCAGAAGCTCGTTTTGTGCCCTTTCTGAGATGGGCCCTAGGTGGGTCCCTCCCGAGCAGGCGAAGGGTGGGGTGCTGGGACCAGTGCACACAAGGCCTTTTCAGACCCCATCCGCCTTCTCCCTGAAGGAGAGCACGTTTGGAGTTGGTTTCCAGCTCCGGTGACCCTCAGCCACGCACCGGCGCACAGGGAGCGGGAGGCAGCTCAGACCCTCCTAGGCCGAAGGGCGAGCACAGGCCTAGGGGCGAAACCGGCAAGCGCTGCTTTGCTGAGCACACACGCACTGGAGCTGAGCTTGCTTTCCCGAGGAGAGTTTCCCTTTCGAGAAGGCAGCTCCCAGAAGCTCGTTTTGTGCCCTTTCTGAGATGGGCCCTAGGGGGGTCCCTCCCTAGCAGGCGAAGGGTGGGGTGCTGGGACCAGTGCACACAAGGCCTTTTCAGACCCCATCCGCCTTCTCCCTGAAGGAGAGCACGTTTGGAGGTGGTTTCCAGCTCCGGTGATCCTCGGCCAAGCACCGGTGCACAGGGAGCGTGAGGCAGCCCAGACCCTCCTAGGCCGAAGGGCGAGCACAGGCCTGGGGCGAAACCGGCAAGCGCTGATTTGCTGAGCAAACACGCACTGGGGCTGAGCTTGATTTCCCGAGGAGAGTTTCCCTTTCGAGAAGACAGCTCCCAGAAGCTCGTTTTGTGCCCTTTCTGAGATGGGCCCTAGGTGGGTCCCTCCCGAGCAGGCGAAGGGTGGGGTGCTGGGACCAGTGCACACAAGGCCTTTGCAGACCCCATCCGCCTTCTCCCTGAAGGAGAGCACGTTTGGAGTTGGTTTCCAGCTCCGGTGACCCTCAGCCAAGCAGCAGCGCACAGGGAGCTGGAGGCAGCCCAGACCCTCCTAGGCCGAAGGGCGAGCACAGGCCTAGGGGCGAAACCGGCAAGCGCTGCTTTGCTGAGCAAACACGCACTGGGGCTGAGCTTGCTTTCCCGAGGAGATTTCCCTTTCGAGAAGGCAGCTCCCAGAAGCTCGTTTTGTGCCCTTTCTGAGATGGGCCCTAGGTAGGTTCCTCCCTAGCAGGCGGAGGGTGGGGTGCTGGGCCCAGTGCACAGAAGGCCTTTGCAGACCCCATCCGCCTTCTCCCTGAAGGAGAGCACGTTTGGAGGTGGTTTATAGCTCCGGTGACCCTCGGCCAAGCACTGGCGCACAGGGAGCGGGAGGCAGCCCAGACTCTCCTAGGCCGAAGGGCGAGCATAGGCCTAGCGGCGAAACCGGCAAGCGCTGCTTTGCTGAGCATACACGCACTGGGGCTGAGCTTGCTTTCCCGAGGAGAGTTTCCCTTTCGAGAAGGCAGCTCCCAGAAGCTCGTTTTGTGCCCTTTCTGAGATGGGCCCTAGGTGGGTCCCTCCCGAGCAGGCGAAGGGTGGGGTGCTGGGGCCAGTGCACACAAGGCCTTTGCAGACCCCATCCGCCTTCTCCCTGAAGGAGAGCACGTTTGGAGTTGGTTTCCAGCTCCGGTAACCCTCAGCCAAGCAGCAGCGCACAGGGAGCTGGAGGCAGCCCAGACCCTCCTAGGCCGAAGGGCGAGCACAGGCCTAGGGGCGAAACCGGCAAGCGCTGCTTTGCTGAGCACACACGCACTGGGGCTGAGCTTGCTTTCCCGAGGAGAGTTTCCCTTTCGAGAAGGCAGCTCCCAGAAGCTCGTTTTGTGCCCTTTCTGAGATGGGCCCTAGGGGGGTCCCTCCCAAGCAGGCGGAGGGTGGGGTAGTGGGGCCAGTGCACACAAGGCCTTTTCAGACCCCATCCGCCTTCTCCCTGAAGGAGAGCACGTTTGGAGTTGGTTTCCAGCTCCGGTGACCCTCAGCCACGCACCGGCGCACAGGGAGCGGGAGGCAGCTCAGACCCTCCTAGGCCGAAGGGCGAGCACAGGCCTAGGGGCGAAACCGGCAAGCGCTGCTTTGCTGAGCAAACACGCACTGGAGCTGAGTTTGCTTTCCCGAGGAGAGTTTCCCTTTCGAGAAGGCAGCTCCCAGAAGCTCGTTTTGTGCCCTTTCTGAGATGGGCCCTAGGTGGGTCCCTCCCGAGCAGGCGAAGGGTGGGGTGCTGGGGCCAGTGCACACAAGGCCTTTGCAGACCCCATCCGCCTTCTCCCTGAAGGAGAGCACGTTTGGAGTTGGTTTCCAGCTCCGGTGACCATCGGACAAGCACCGGCGCACAGGGAGCAGGAGGCAGCCCAGACCCACCTCGGCCGAAGGGCGAGGACAGGCCTAGGGGCGAAACCGGCAAGCGCTGCTTTGCTGAGCACACACGCACTGGGGCTGAGCTTGCTTTCCCGAGGAGAGTTTCCCTTTCGAGAAGGCAGCTCCCAGAAGCTCGTTTTGTGCCCTTTCTGAGATGGGCCCTAGGGGGGTCCCTCCCAAGCAGGCGGAGGGTGGGGTAGTGGGGCCAGTGCACACAAGGCCTTTTCAGACCCCATCCGCCTTCTCCCTGAAGGAGAGCACGTTTGGAGGTGGTTTCCAGCTCCGGTGACCCTCAGCCAAGCAGCAGCGCACAGGGAGCTGGAGGCAGCCCAGACCCTCCTAGGCCGAAGGGCGAGCACAGGCCTAGGGGCGAAACCGGCAAGCGCTGCTTTGCTGAGCACACACGCACTGGGGCTGAGCTTGCTTTCCCGAGGAGAGTTTCCCTTTCGAGAAGGCAGCTCCCAGAAGCTCGTTTTGTGCCCTTTCTGAGATGGGCCCTAGGGGGGTCCCTCCCAAGCAGGCGGAGGGTGGGGTAGTGGGGCCAGTGCACACAAGGCCTTTTCAGACCCCATCCGCCTTCTCCCTGAAGGAGAGCACGTTTGGAGTTGGTTTCCAGCTCCGGTGACCCTCAGCCACGCACCGGCGCACAGGGAGCGGGAGGCAGCTCAGACCCTCCTAGGCCGAAGGGCGAGCACAGGCCTAGGGGCGAAACCTGCAAGCGCTGCTTTGCTGAGCAAACACGCACTGGAGCTGAGTTTGCTTTCCCGAGGAGAGTTTCCCTTTCGAGAAGGCAGCTCCCAGAAGCTCGTTTTGTGCCCTTTCTGAGATGGGCCCTAGGTGGGTCCCTCCCGAGCAGGCGGAGGGTGGGGTGCTGGGGCCAGTGCACACAAGGCCTTTGCAGACCCCATCCGCCTTCTCCCTGAAGGAGAGCACGTTTGGAGTTGGTTTCCAGCTCCGGTGACCATCGGACAAGCACCGGCGCACAGGGAGCAGGAGGCAGCCCAGACCCACCTCGGCCGAAGGGCGAGGACAGGCCTAGGGGCGAAACCGGCAAGCGCTGCTTTGCTGAGCACACACGCACTGGGGCTGAGCTTGCTTTCCCGAGGAGAGTTTCCCTTTCGAGAAGGCAGCTCCCAGAAGCTCGTTTTGTGCCCTTTCTGAGATGGGCCCTAGGTGGGTCCCTCCCGAGCAGGCGAAGGGTGGGGTGCTGGGGCCAGTGCACACAAGGCCTTTGCAGACCCCATCCGCCTTCTCCCTGAAGGAGAGCACGTTTGGAGTTGGTTTCCAGCTCCGGTGACCATCGGACAAGCACCGGCGCACAGGGAGCAGGAGGCAGCCCAGACCCACCTCGGCCGAAGGGCGAGGACAGGCCTAGGGGCGAAACCGGCAAGCGCTGCTTTGCTGAGCACACACGCACTGGGGCTGAGCTTGCTTTCCCGAGGAGAGTTTCCCTTTCGAGAAGGCAGCTCCCAGAAGCTCGTTTTGTGCCCTTTCTGAGATGGGCCCTAGGGGGGTCCCTCCCAAGCAGGCGGAGGGTGGGGTAGTGGGGCCAGTGCACACAAGGCCTTTTCAGACCCCATCCGCCTTCTCCCTGAAGGAGAGCACGTTTGGAGTTGGTTTCCAGCTCCGGTGACCCTCAGCCACGCACCGGCGCACAGGGAGCGGGAGGCAGCTCAGACCCTCCTAGGCCGAAGGGCGAGCACAGGCCTAGGGGCGAAACCGGCAAGCGCTGCTTTGCTGAGCAAACACGCACTGGAGCTGAGTTTGCTTTCCCGAGGAGAGTTTCCCTTTCGAGAAGGCAGCTCCCAGAAGCTCGTTTTGTGCCCTTTCTGAGATGGGCCCTAGGTGGGTCCCTCCCGAGCAGGCGAAGGGTGGGGTGCTGGGGCCAGTGCACACAAGGCCTTTGCAGACCCCATCCGCCTTCTCCCTGAAGGAGAGCACGTTTGGAGTTGGTTTCCAGCTCCGGTGACCATCGGACAAGCACCGGCGCACAGGGAGCAGGAGGCAGCCCAGACCCACCTCGGCCGAAGGGCGAGGACAGGCCTAGGGGCGAAACCGGCAAGCGCTGCTTTGCTGAGCACACACGCACTGGGGCTGAGCTTGCTTTCCCGAGGAGAGTTTCCCTTTCGAGAAGGCAGCTCCCAGAAGCTCGTTTTGTGCCCTTTCTGAGATGGGCCCTAGGTGGGTCCCTCCCGAGCAGGCGAAGGGTGGGGTGCTGGGGCCAGTGCACACAAGGCCTTTGCAGACCCCATCCGCCTTCTCCCTGAAGGAGAGCACGTTTGGAGTTGGTTTCCAGCTCCGGTGACCATCGGACAAGCACCGGCGCACAGGGAGCAGGAGGCAGCCCAGACCCACCTCGGCCGAAGGGCGAGGACAGGCCTAGGGGCGAAACCGGCAAGCGCTGCTTTGCTGAGCACACACGCACTGGGGCTGAGCTTGCTTTCCCGAGGAGAGTTTCCCTTTCGAGAAGGCAGCTCCCAGAAGCTCGTTTTGTGCCCTTTCTGAGATGGGCCCTAGGGGGGTCCCTCCCAAGCAGGCGGAGGGTGGGGTAGTGGGGCCAGTGCACACAAGGCCTTTTCAGACCCCATCCGCCTTCTCCCTGAAGGAGAGCACGTTTGGAGTTGGTTTCCAGCTCCGGTGACCCTCAGCCACGCACCGGCGCACAGGGAGCGGGAGGCAGCTCAGACCCTCCTAGGCCGAAGGGCGAGCACAGGCCTAGGGGCGAAACCGGCAAGCGCTGCTTTGCTGAGCAAACACGCACTGGAGCTGAGTTTGCTTTCCCGAGGAGAGTTTCCCTTTCGAGAAGGCAGCTCCCAGAAGCTCGTTTTGTGCCCTTTCTGAGATGGGCCCTAGGTGGGTCCCTCCCGAGCAGGCGAAGGGTGGGGTGCTGGGGCCAGTGCACACAAGGCCTTTGCAGACCCCATCCGCCTTCTCCCTGAAGGAGAGCACGTTTGGAGTTGGTTTCCAGCTCCGGTGACCATCGGACAAGCACCGGCGCACAGGGAGCAGGAGGCAGCCCAGACCCACCTCGGCCGAAGGGCGAGGACAGGCCTAGGGGCGAAACCGGCAAGCGCTGCTTTGCTGAGCACACACGCACTGGGGCTGAGCTTGCTTTCCCGAGGAGAGTTTCCCTTTCGAGAAGGCAGCTCCCAGAAGCTCGTTTTGTGCCCTTTCTGAGATGGGCCCTAGGTGGGTCCCTCCCTAGCAGGCGGAGGGTGGGGTGCTGGGGCCAGTGCACACAAGGCCTTTTCAGACCCCATCCGCCTTCTCCCTGAAGGAGAGCACGTTTGGAGTTGGTTTCCAGCTCCGGACCCTCGGGCAAGCACCGGTGCACAGGGAGCGTGAGGCAGCCCAGACCCTCCTAGGCCGAAGGGCGAGCACAGGCCTGGGGCGAAACCGGCAAGCGCTGATTTGCTGAGCAAACACGCACTGGGGCTGAGCTTGCTTTCCCGAGGAGAGTTTCCCTTTCGAGAAGACAGCTCCCAGAAGCTCGTTTTGTGCCCTTTCTGAGATGGGCCCTAGGTGGGTCCCTCCCGAGCAGGCGAAGGGTGGGGTGCTGGGACCAGTGCACACAAGGCCTTTGCAGACCCCATCCGCCTTCTCCCTGAAGGAGAGCACGTTTGGAGTTGGTTTCCAGCTCCGGTGACCCTCAGCCAAGCAGCAGCGCACAGGGAGCTGGAGGCAGCCCAGACCCTCCTAGGCCGAAGGGCGAGCACAGGCCTAGGGGCGAAACCGGCAAGCGCTGCTTTGCTGAGCAAACACGCACTGGGGCTGAGCTTGCTTTCCCGAGGAGATTTCCCTTTCGAGAAGGCAGCTCCCAGAAGCTCGTTTTGTGCCCTTTCTGAGATGGGCCCTAGGTAGGTTCCTCCCTAGCAGGCGGAGGGTGGGGTGCTGGGCCCAGTGCACAGAAGGCCTTTGCAGACCCCATCCGCCTTCTCCCTGAAGGAGAGCACGTTTGGAGGTGGTTTCCAGCTCCGGTGACCCTCGGCCAAGCACTGGCGCACAGGGAGCGGGAGGCAGCCCAGACCCTCCTAGGCCGAAGGGCGAGCATAGGCCTAGCGGCGAAACCGGCAAGCGCTGCTTTGCTGAGCAAACACGCACTGGGGCTGAGCTTGCTTTCCCGAGGAGAGTTTCCCTTTCGAGAAGGCAGCTCCCAGAAGCTCGTTTTGTGCCCTTTCTGAGATGGGCCCTAGGGGGGTCCCTCCCTAGCAGGCGAAGGGTGGGGTGCTGGGGCCAGTGCACACAAGGCCTTTTCAGACCCCATCCGCCTTCTCCCTGAAGGAGAGCACGTTTGGAGGTGGTTTCCAGCTCCGGACCCTCGGGCAAGCACCGGTGCACAGGGAGCGGGAGGCAGCCCAGACCCTCCTAGGCCGAAGGGCGAGCACAGGCCTGGGGCGAAACCGGCAAGCGCTGATTTGCTGAGCAAACACGCACTGGGGCTGAGTTTGCTTTCCCGAGGAGAGTTTCCCTTTCGAGAAGGCAGCTCCCAGAAGCTCGTTTTGTGCCCTTTCTGAGATGGGCCCTAGGTGGGTCCCTCCCGAGCAGGCGAAGGGTGGGGTGCTGGGGCCAGTGCACACAAGGCCTTTGCAGACCCCATCCGCCTTCTCCCTGAAGGAGAGCACGTTTGGAGTTGGTTTCCAGCTCCGGTGACCATCGGACAAGCACCGGCGCACAGGGAGCAGGAGGCAGCCCAGACCCACCTCGGCCGAAGGGCGAGGACAGGCCTAGGGGCGAAACCGGCAAGCGCTGCTTTGCTGAGCACACACGCACTGGGGCTGAGCTTGCTTTCCCGAGGAGAGTTTCCCTTTCGAGAAGGCAGCTCCCAGAAGCTCGTTTTGTGCCCTTTCTGAGATGGGCCCTAGGGGGGTCCCTCCCAAGCAGGCGGAGGGTGGGGTAGTGGGGCCAGTGCACACAAGGCCTTTTCAGACCCCATCCGCCTTCTCCCTGAAGGAGAGCACGTTTGGAGGTGGTTTCCAGCTCCGGTGACCCTCAGCCAAGCAGCAGCGCACAGGGAGCTGGAGGCAGCCCAGACCCTCCTAGGCCGAAGGGCGAGCACAGGCCTAGGGGCGAAACCGGCAAGCGCTGCTTTGCTGAGCACACACGCACTGGGGCTGAGCTTGCTTTCCCGAGGAGAGTTTCCCTTTCGAGAAGGCAGCTCCCAGAAGCTCGTTTTGTGCCCTTTCTGAGATGGGCCCTAGGGGGGTCCCTCCCAAGCAGGCGGAGGGTGGGGTAGTGGGGCCAGTGCACACAAGGCCTTTTCAGACCCCATCCGCCTTCTCCCTGAAGGAGAGCACGTTTGGAGTTGGTTTCCAGCTCCGGTGACCCTCAGCCACGCACCGGCGCACAGGGAGCGGGAGGCAGCTCAGACCCTCCTAGGCCGAAGGGCGAGCACAGGCCTAGGGGCGAAACCGGCAAGCGCTGCTTTGCTGAGCAAACACGCACTGGAGCTGAGTTTGCTTTCCCGAGGAGAGTTTCCCTTTCGAGAAGGCAGCTCCCAGAAGCTCGTTTTGTGCCCTTTCTGAGATGGGCCCTAGGTGGGTCCCTCCCGAGCAGGCGAAGGGTGGGGTGCTGGGGCCAGTGCACACAAGGCCTTTGCAGACCCCATCCGCCTTCTCCCTGAAGGAGAGCACGTTTGGAGTTGGTTTCCAGCTCCGGTGACCATCGGACAAGCACCGGCGCACAGGGAGCAGGAGGCAGCCCAGACCCACCTCGGCCGAAGGGCGAGGACAGGCCTAGGGGCGAAACCGGCAAGCGCTGCTTTGCTGAGCACACACGCACTGGGGCTGAGCTTGCTTTCCCGAGGAGAGTTTCCCTTTCGAGAAGGCAGCTCCCAGAAGCTCGTTTTGTGCCCTTTCTGAGATGGGCCCTAGGGGGGTCCCTCCCAAGCAGGCGGAGGGTGGGGTAGTGGGGCCAGTGCACACAAGGCCTTTTCAGACCCCATCCGCCTTCTCCCTGAAGGAGAGCACGTTTGGAGTTGGTTTCCAGCTCCGGTGACCCTCAGCCACGCACCGGCGCATAGGGAGCGGGAGGCAGCTCAGACCCTCCTAGGCCGAAGGGCGAGCACAGGCCTAGGGGCGAAACTGGCAAGCGCTGCTTTGCTGAGCAAACACGCACTGGAGCTGAGTTTGCTTTCCCGAGGAGAGTTTCCCTTTCGAGAAGGCAGCTCCCAGAAGCTCGTTTTGTGCCCTTTCTGAGATGGGCCCTAGGTGGGTCCCTCCCGAGCAGGCGAAGGGTGGGGTGCTGGGGCCAGTGCACACAAGGCCTTTGCAGACCCCATCCGCCTTCTCCCTGAAGGAGAGCACGTTTGGAGTTGGTTTCCAGCTCCGGTGACCATCGGACAAGCACCGGCGCACAGGGAGCAGGAGGCAGCCCAGACCCACCTCGGCCGAAGGGCGAGGACAGGCCTAGGGGCGAAACCGGCAAGCGCTGCTTTGCTGAGCACACACGCACTGGGGCTGAGCTTGCTTTCCCGAGGAGAGTTTCCCTTTCGAGAAGGCAGCTCCCAGAAGCTCGTTTTGTGCCCTTTCTGAGATGGGCCCTAGGGGGGTCCCTCCCAAGCAGGCGGAGGGTGGGGTAGTGGGGGCAGTGCACACAATGCCTTTTCAGACCCCATCCGCCTTCTCCCTGAAGGAGAGCACGTTTGGAGTTGGTTTCCAGCTCCGGTGACCCTCAGCCACGCACCGGCGCACAGGGAGCGGGAGGCAGCTCAGACCCTCCTAGGCCGAAGGGCGAGCACAGGCCTAGGGGCGAAACCGGCAAGCGCTGCTTTGCTGAGCAAACACGCACTGGAGCTGAGTTTGCTTTCCCGAGGAGAGTTTCCCTTTCGAGAAGGCAGCTCCCAGAAGCTCGTTTTGTGCCCTTTCTGAGATGGGCCCTAGGTGGGTCCCTCCCGAGCAGGCGAAGGGTGGGGTGCTGGGGCCAGTGCACACAAGGCCTTTGCAGACCCCATCCGCCTTCTCCCTGAAGGAGAGCACGTTTGGAGTTGGTTTCCAGCTCCGGACCCTCGGGCAAGCACCGGTGCACAGGGAGCGTGAGGCAGCCCAGACCCTCCTAGGCCGAAGGGCGAGCACAGGCCTGGGGCGAAACCGGCAAGCGCTGATTTGCTGAGCAAACACGCACTGGGGCTGAGCTTGCTTTCCCGAGGAGAGTTTCCCTTTCGAGAAGACAGCTCCCAGAAGCTCGTTTTGTGCCCTTTCTGAGATGGGCCCTAGGTGGGTCCCTCCCGAGCAGGCGAAGGGTGGGGTGCTGGGACCAGTGCACACAAGGCCTTTTCAGACCCCATCCGCCTTCTCCCTGAAGGAGAGCACGTTTGGAGTTGGTTTCCAGCTCCGGTGACCCTCAGCCAAGCAGCAGCGCACAGGGAGCTGGAGGCAGCCCAGACCCTCCTAGGCCGAAGGGCGAGCACAGGCCTAGGGGCGAAACCGGCAAGCGCTGCTTTGCTGAGCAAACACGCACTGGGGCTGAGCTTGATTTCCCGAGGAGATTTCCCTTTCGAGAAGGCAGCTCCCAGAAGCTCGTTTTGTGCCCTTTCTGAGATGGGCCCTAGGTAGGTTCCTCCCTAGCAGCTGGAGGGTGGGGTGCTGGGCCCAGTGCACAGAAGGCCTTTGCAGACCCCATCCGCCTTCTCCCTGAAGGAGAGCACGTTTGGAGGTGGTTTCCAGCTCCGGTGACCCTCGGCCAAGCACTGGCGCACAGGGAGCGGGAGGCAGCCCAGACCCTCCTAGGCCGAAGGGCGAGCATAGGCCTAGCGGCGAAACCGGCAAGCGCTGCTTTGCTGAGCAAACACGCACTGGGGCTGAGCTTGCTTTCCCGAGGAGAGTTTCCCTTTCGAGAAGGCAGCTCCCAGAAGCTCGTTTTGTGCCCTTTCTGAGATGGGCCCTAGGTGGGTCCCTCCCGAGCAGGCGAAGGGTGGGGTGCTGGGACCAGTGCACACAAGGCCTTTGCAGACCCCATCCGCCTTCTCCCTGAAGGAGAGCACGTTTGGAGTTGGTTTCCAGCTCCGGTGACCATCGGACAAGCACCGGCGCACAGGGAGCAGGAGGCAGCCCAGACCCACCTCGGCCGAAGGGCGAGGACAGGCCTAGGGGCGAAACCGGCAAGCGCTGCTTTGCTGAGCACACACGCACTGGGGCTGAGCTTGCTTTCCCGAGGAGAGTTTCCCTTTCGAGAAGGCAGCTCCCAGAAGCTCGTTTTGTGCCCTTTCTGAGATGGGCCCTAGGGGGGTCCCTCCCAAGCAGGCGGAGGGTGGGGTAGTGGGGCCAGTGCACACAAGGCCTTTTCAGACCCCATCCGCCTTCTCCCTGAAGGAGAGCACGTTTGGAGTTGGTTTCCAGCTCCGGTGACCCTCAGCCACGCCCCGGCGCACAGGGAGCGGGAGGCAGCTCAGACCCTCCTAGGCCGAAGGGCGAGCACAGGCCTAGGGGCGAAACCGGCAAGCGCTGCTTTGCTGAGCAAACACGCACTGGAGCTGAGTTTGCTTTCCCGAGGAGAGTTTCCCTTTCGAGAAGGCAGCTCCCAGAAGCTCGTTTTGTGCCCTTTCTGAGATGGGCCCTAGGTGGGTCAATCCCGAGCAGGCGAAGGGTGGGGTGCTGGGGCCAGTGCACACAAGGCCTTTGCAGACCCCATCCGCCTTCTCCCTGAAGGAGAGCACGTTTGGAGTTGGTTTCCAGCTCCGGTGACCATCGGACAAGCACCGGCGCACAGGGAGCAGGAGGCAGCCCAGACCCACCTCGGCCGAAGGGCGAGCACAGGCCTAGGGGCGAAACCGGCAAGCGCTGCTTTGCTGAGCACACACGCACTGGGGCTGAGCTTGCTTTCCCGAGGAGAGTTTCCCTTTCGAGAAGGCAGCTCCCAGAAGCTCGTTTTGTGCCCTTTCTGAGATGGGCCCTAGGTGGGTCCCTCCCTAGCAGGCGGAGGGTGGGGTGGTGGGGCCAGTGCACACAAGGCCTTTGCAGACCCCATCCGCCTTCTCCCTGAAGGAGAGCACGTTTGGAGTTGGTTTCCAGCTCCGGACCCTCGGGCAAGCACCGGTGCACAGGGAGCGTGAGGCAGCCCAGACCCTCCTAGGCCGAAGGGCGAGCACAGGCCTGGGGCGAAACCGGCAAGCGCTGATTTGCTGAGCAAACACGCACTGGGGCTGAGCTTGCTTTCCCGAGGAGAGTTTCCCTTTCGAGAAGACAGCTCCCAGAAGCTCGTTTTGTGCCCTTTCTGAGATGGGCCCTAGGTGGGTCCCTCCCGAGCAGCCGAAGGGTGGGGTGCTGGGACCAGTGCACACAAGGCCTTTTCAGACCCCATCCGCCTTCTCCCTGAAGGAGAGCACGTTTGGAGTTGGTTTCCAGCTCCGGTGACCCTCAGCCAAGCAGCAGCGCACAGGGAGCTGGAGGCAGCCCAGACCCTCCTAGGCCGAAGGGCGAGCACAGGCCTAGGGGCGAAACCGGCAAGCGCTGCTTTGCTGAGCACACACGCACTGGAGCTGAGCTTGCTTTCCCGAGGAGAGTTTCCCTTTCGAGAAGGCAGCTCCCAGAAGCTCGTTTTGTGCCCTTTCTGAGATGGGCCCTAGGGGGGTCCCTCCCTAGCAGGCGAAGGGTGGGGTGCTGGGGCCAGTGCACACAAGGCCTTTTCAGACCCCATCCGCCTTCTCCCTGAAGGAGAGCACGTTTGGAGGTGGTTTCCAGCTCCGGTGATCCTCGGCCAAGCACCGGTGCACAGGGAGCGGGAGGCAGCCCAGACCCTCCTAGGCCGAAGGGCGAGCACAGGCCTAGGGGCGAAACCGGCAAGCGCTGCTTTGCTGAGCACACACGCACTGGGGCTGAGCTTGCTTTCCCGAGCAGAGTTTCCCTTTCGAGAAGGCAGCTCCCAGAAGCTCGTTTTGTGCCCTTTCTGAGATGGGCCCTAGGTGGGTCCCTCCCTAGCAGGCGGAGGGTGGGGTGCTGGGGCCAGTGCACACAAGGCCTTTTCAGACCCCATCCGCCTTCTCCCTGAAGGAGAGCACGTTTGGAGTTGGTTTCCAGCTCCGGTGACCCTCAGCCACGCACCGGCGCACAGGGAGCGGGAGGCAGCTCAGACCCTCCTAGGCCGAAGGGCGAGCACAGGCCTAGGGGCGAAACCGGCAAGCGCTGCTTTGCTGAGCACACACGCACTGGAGCTGAGCTTGCTTTCCCGAGGAGAGTTTCCCTTTCGAGAAGGCAGCTCCCAGAAGCTCGTTTTGTGCCCTTTCTGAGATGGGCCCTAGGGGGGTCCCTCCCTAGCAGGCGAAGGGTGGGGTGCTGGGACCAGTGCACACAAGGCCTTTTCAGACCCCATCCGCCTTCTCCCTGAAGGAGAGCACGTTTGGAGGTGGTTTCCAGCTCCGGTGATCCTCGGCCAAGCACCGGTGCACAGGGAGCGTGAGGCAGCCCAGACCCTCCTAGGCCGAAGGGCGAGCACAGGCCTGGGGCGAAACCGGCAAGCGCTGATTTGCTGAGCAAACACGCACTGGGGCTGAGCTTGATTTCCCGAGGAGAGTTTCCCTTTCGAGAAGACAGCTCCCAGAAGCTCGTTTTGTGCCCTTTCTGAGATGGGCCCTAGGTGGGTCCCTCCCGAGCAGGCGAAGGGTGGGGTGCTGGGACCAGTGCACACAAGGCCTTTTCAGACCCCATCCGCCTTCTCCCTGAAGGAGAGCACGTTTGGAGTTGGTTTCCAGCTCCGGTGACCCTCAGCCAAGCAGCAGCGCACAGGGAGCTGGAGGCAGCCCAGACCCTCCTAGGCCGAAGGGCGAGCACAGGCCTAGGGGCGAAACCGGCAAGCGCTGCTTTGCTGAGCAAACACGCACTGGGGCTGAGCTTGCTTTCCCGAGGAGATTTCCCTTTCGAGAAGGCAGCTCCCAGAAGCTCGTTTTGTGCCCTTTCTGAGATGGGCCCTAGGTAGGTTCCTCCCTAGCAGGCGGAGGGTGGGGTGCTGGGCCCAGTGCACAGAAGGCCTTTGCAAACCCCATCCGCCTTCTCCCTGAAGGAGAGCACGTTTGGAGGTGGTTTATAGCTCCGGTGACCCTCGGCCAAGCACTGGCGCACAGGGAGCGGGAGGCAGCCCAGACTCTCCTAGGCCGAAGGGCGAGCATAGGCCTAGCGGCGAAACCGGCAAGCGCTGCTTTGCTGAGCATACACGCACTGGTGCTGAGCTTGCTTTCCCGAGGAGAGTTTCCCTTTCGAGAAGGCAGCTCCCAGAAGCTCGTTTTGTGCCCTTTCTGAGATGGGCCCTAGGTGGGTCCCTCCCGAGCAGGCGAAGGGTGGGGTGCTGGGGCCAGTGCACACAAGGCCTTTGCAGACCCCATCCGCCTTCTCCCTGAAGGAGAGCACGTTTGGAGTTGGTTTCCAGCTCCGGTGACCCTCAGCCAAGCAGCAGCGCACAGGGAGCTGGAGGCAGCCCAGACCCTCCTAGGCCGAAGGGCGAGCACAGGCCTAGGGGCGAAACCGGCAAGCGCTGCTTTGCTGAGCACACACGCACTGGGGCTGAGCTTGCTTTCCCGAGGAGAGTTTCCCTTTCGAGAAGGCAGCTCCCAGAAGCTCGTTTTGTGCCCTTTCTGAGATGGGCCCTAGGGGGGTCCCTCCCAAGCAGGCGGAGGGTGGGGTAGTGGGGCCAGTGCACACAAGGCCTTTTCAGACCCCATCCGCCTTCTCCCTGAAGGAGAGCACGTTTGGAGTTGGTTTCCAGCTCCGGTGACCCTCAGCCACGCACCGGCGCACAGGGAGCGGGAGGCAGCTCAGACCCTCCTAGGCCGAAGGGCGAGCACAGGCCTAGGGGCGAAACCGGCAAGCGCTGCTTTGCTGAGCAAACACGCACTGGAGCTGAGTTTGCTTTCCCGAGGAGAGTTTCCCTTTCGAGAAGGCAGCTCCCAGAAGCTCGTTTTGTGCCCTTTCTGAGATGGGCCCTAGGTGGGTCCCTCCCGAGCAGGCGAAGGGTGGGGTGCTGGGGCCAGTGCACACAAGGCCTTTGCAGACCCCATCCGCCTTCTCCCTGAAGGAGAGCACGTTTGGAGTTGGTTTCCAGCTCCGGTGACCATCGGACAAGCACCGGCGCACAGGGAGCAGGAGGCAGCCCAGACCCACCTCGGCCGAAGGGCGAGGACAGGCCTAGGGGCGAAACCGGCAAGCGCTGCTTTGCTGAGCACACACGCACTGGGGCTGAGCTTGCTTTCCCGAGGAGAGTTTCCCTTTCGAGAAGGCAGCTCCCAGAAGCTCGTTTTGTGCCCTTTCTGAGATGGGCCCTAGGGGGGTCCCTCCCAAGCAGGCGGAGGGTGGGGTAGTGGGGCCAGTGCACACAAGGCCTTTTCAGACCCCATCCGCCTTCTCCCTGAAGGAGAGCACGTTTGGAGGTGGTTTCCAGCTCCGGTGACCCTCAGCCAAGCAGCAGCGCACAGGGAGCTGGAGGCAGCCCAGACCCTCCTAGGCCGAAGGGCGAGCACAGGCCTAGGGGCGAAACCGGCAAGCGCTGCTTTGCTGAGCACACACGCACTGGGGCTGAGCTTGCTTTCCCGAGGAGAGTTTCCCTTTCGAGAAGGCAGCTCCCAGAAGCTCGTTTTGTGCCCTTTCTGAGATGGGCCCTATGGGGGTCCCTCCCAAGCAGGCGGAGGGTGGGGTAGTGGGGCCAGTGCACACAAGGCCTTTTCAGACCCCATCCGCCTTCTCCCTGAAGGAGAGCACGTTTGGAGTTGGTTTCCAGCTCCGGTGACCCTCAGCCACGCACCGGCGCACAGGGAGCGGGAGGCAGCTCAGACCCTCCTAGGCCGAAGGGCGAGCACAGGCCTAGGGGCGAAACCTGCAAGCGCTGCTTTGCTGAGCAAACACGCACTGGAGCTGAGTTTGCTTTCCCGAGGAGAGTTTCCCTTTCGAGAAGGCAGCTCCCAGAAGCTCGTTTTGTGCCCTTTCTGAGATGGGCCCTAGGTGGGTCCCTCCCAAGCAGGCGGAAGGTGGGGTGCTGGGGCCAGTGCACACAAGGCCTTTGCAGACCCCATCCGCCTTCTCCCTGAAGGAGAGCACGTTTGGAGTTGGTTTCCAGCTCCGGTGACCATCGGACAAGCACCGGCGCACAGGGAGCAGGAGGCAGCCCAGACCCACCTCGGCCGAAGGGCGAGGACAGGCCTAGGGGCGAAACCGGCAAGCGCTGCTTTGCTGAGCACACACGCACTGGGGCTGAGCTTGCTTTCCCGAGGAGAGTTTCCCTTTCGAGAAGGCAGCTCCCAGAAGCTCGTTTTGTGCCCTTTCTGAGATGGGCCCTAGGGGGGTCCCTCCCAAGCAGGCGGAGGGTGGGGTAGTGGGGCCAGTGCACACAAGGCCTTTTCAGACCCCATCCGCCTTCTCCCTGAAGGAGAGCACGTTTGGAGTTGGTTTCCAGCTCCGGTGACCCTCAGCCACGCACCGGCGCACAGGGAGCGGGAGGCAGCTCAGACCCTCCTAGGCCGAAGGGCGAGCACAGGCCTAGGGGCGAAACCTGCAAGCGCTGCTTTGCTGAGCAAACACGCACTGGAGCTGAGTTTGCTTTCCCGAGGAGAGTTTCCCTTTCGAGAAGGCAGCTCCCAGAAGCTCGTTTTGTGCCCTTTCTGAGATGGGCCCTAGGTGGGTCCCTCCCAAGCAGGCGGAGGGTGGGGTGCTGGGGCCAGTGCACACAAGGCCTTTGCAGACCCCATCCGCCTTCTCCCTGAAGGAGAGCACGTTTGGAGTTGGTTTCCAGCTCCGGTGACCATCGGACAAGCACCGGCGCACAGGGAGCAGGAGGCAGCCCAGACCCACCTCGGCCGAAGGGCGAGGACAGGCCTAGGGGCGAAACCGGCAAGCGCTGCTTTGCTGAGCACACACGCACTGGGGCTGAGCTTGCTTTCCCGAGGAGAGTTTCCCTTTCGAGAAGGCAGCTCCCAGAAGCTCGTTTTGTGCCCTTTCTGAGATGGGCCCTAGGGGGGTCCCTCCCAAGCAGGCGGAGGGTGGGGTAGTGGGGCCAGTGCACACAAGGCCTTTTCAGACCCCATCCGCCTTCTCCCTGAAGGAGAGCACGTTTGGAGTTGGTTTCCAGCTCCGGTGACCCTCAGCCACGCACCGGCGCACAGGGAGCGGGAGGCAGCTCAGACCCTCCTAGGCCGAAGGGCGAGCACAGGCCTAGGGGCGAAACCGGCAAGCGCTGCTTTGCTGAGCAAACACGCACTGGAGCTGAGTTTGCTTTCCCGAGGAGAGTTTCCCTTTCGAGAAGGCAGCTCCCAGAAGCTCGTTTTGTGCCCTTTCTGAGATGGGCCCTAGGTGGGTCCCTCCCGAGCAGGCGAAGGGTGGGGTGCTGGGGCCAGTGCACACAAGGCCTTTGCAGACCCCATCCGCCTTCTCCCTGAAGGAGAGCACGTTTGGAGTTGGTTTCCAGCTCCGGTGACCATCGGACAAGCACCGGCGCACAGGGAGCAGGAGGCAGCCCAGACCCACCTCGGCCGAAGGGCGAGGACAGGCCTAGGGGCGAAACCGGCAAGCGCTGCTTTGCTGAGCACACACGCACTGGGGCTGAGCTTGCTTTCCCGAGGAGAGTTTCCCTTTCGAGAAGGCAGCTCCCAGAAGCTCGTTTTGTGCCCTTTCTGAGATGGGCCCTAGGTGGGTCCCTCCCAAGCAGGCGGAGGGTGGGGTAGTGGGGCCAGTGCACACAAGGCCTTTTCAGACCCCATCCGCCTTCTCCCTGAAGGAGAGCACGTTTGGAGTTGGTTTCCAGCTCCGGTGACCCTCAGCCACGCACCGGCGCACAGGGAGCGGGAGGCAGCTCAGACCCTCCTAGGCCGAAGGGCGAGCACAGGCCTAGGGGCGAAACCGGCAAGCGCTGCTTTGCTGAGCAAACACGCACTGGAGCTGAGTTTGCTTTCCCGAGGAGAGTTTCCCTTTCGAGAAGGCAGCTCCCAGAAGCTCGTTTTGTGCCCTTTCTGAGATGGGCCCTAGGTGGGTCCCTCCCGAGCAGGCGAAGGGTGGGGTGCTGGGGCCAGTGCACACAAGGCCTTTGCAGACCCCATCCGCCTTCTCCCTGAAGGAGAGCACGTTTGGAGTTGGTTTCCAGCTCCGGTGACCATCGGACAAGCACCGGCGCACAGGGAGCAGGAGGCAGCCCAGACCCACCTCGGCCGAAGGGCGAGGACAGGCCTAGGGGCGAAACCGGCAAGCGCTGCTTTGCTGAGCACACACGCACTGGGGCTGAGCTTGCTTTCCCGAGGAGAGTTTCCCTTTCGAGAAGGCAGCTCCCAGAAGCTCGTTTTGTGCCCTTTCTGAGATGGGCCCTAGGGGGGTCCCTCCCAAGCAGGCGGAGGGTGGGGTAGTGGGGCCAGTGCACACAAGGCCTTTTCAGACCCCATCCGCCTTCTCCCTGAAGGAGAGCACGTTTGGAGGTGGTTTCCAGCTCCGGTGATCCTCGGCCAAGCAGCAGCGCACAGGGAGCTGGAGGCAGCCCAGACCCTCCTAGGCCGAAGGGCGAGCACAGGCCTAGGGGCGAAACCGGCAAGCGCTGCTTTGCTGAGCACACACGCACTGGGGCTGAGCTTGCTTTCCCGAGGAGAGTTTCCCTTTCGAGAAGGCAGCTCCCAGAAGCTCGTTTTGTGCCCTTTCTGAGATGGGCCCTAGGGGGGTCCCTCCCAAGCAGGCGGAGGGTGGGTTGGTGGGGCCAGTGCACACAAGGCCTTTTCAGACCCCATCCGCCTTCTCCCTGAAGGAGAGCACGTTTGGAGGTGGTTTCCAGCTCCGGACCCTCGGGCAACGCACCGGCGCACAGGGAGCGGGAGGCAGCTCAGACCCTCCTAGGCCGAAGGGCGAGCACAGGCCTAGGGGCGAAACCGGCAAGCGCTGCTTTGCTGAGCAAACACGCACTGGAGCTGAGTTTGCTTTCCCGAGGAGAGTTTCCCTTTCGAGAAGGCAGCTCCCAGAAGCTCGTTTTGTGCCCTTTCTGAGATGGGCCCTAGGTGGGTCCCTCCCAAGCAGGCGGAGGGTGGGGTGCTGGGGCCAGTGCACACAAGGCCTTTGCAGACCCCATCCGCCTTCTCCCTGAAGGAGAGCACGTTTGGAGTTGGTTTCCAGCTCCGGTGACCATCGGACAAGCACCGGCGCACAGGGAGCAGGAGGCAGCCCAGACCCACCTCGGCCGAAGGGCGAGGACAGGCCTAGGGGCGAAACCGGCAAGCGCTGCTTTGCTGAGCACACACGCACTGGGGCTGAGCTTGCTTTCCCGAGGAGAGTTTCCCTTTCGAGAAGGCAGCTCCCAGAAGCTCGTTTTGTGCCCTTTCTGAGATGGGCCCTAGGGGGGTCCCTCCCAAGCAGGCGGAGGGTGGGGTAGTGGGGCCAGTGCACACAAGGCCTTTTCAGACCCCATCCGCCTTCTCCCTGAAGGAGAGCACGTTTGGAGTTGGTTTCCAGCTCCGGTGACCCTCAGCCACGCACCGGCGCACAGAGAGCGGGAGGCAGCTCAGACCCTCCTAGGCCGAAGGGCGAGCACAGGCCTAGGGGCGAAACCGGCAAGCGCTGCTTTGCTGAGCAAACACGCACTGGAGCTGAGTTTGCTTTCCCGAGGAGAGTTTCCCTTTCGAGAAGGCAGCTCCCAGAAGCTCGTTTTGTGCCCTTTCTGAGATGGGCCCTAGGTGGGTCCCTCCCGAGCAGGCGAAGGGTGGGGTGCTGGGGCCAGTGCACACAAGGCCTTTGCAGACCCCATCCGCCTTCTCCCTGAAGGAGAGCACGTTTGGAGTTGGTTTCCAGCTCCGGTGACCATCGGACAAGCACCGGCGCACAGGGAGCAGGAGGCAGCCCAGACCCACCTCGGCCGAAGGGCGAGGACAGGCCTAGGGGCGAAACCGGCAAGCGCTGCTTTGCTGAGCACACACGCACTGGGGCTGAGCTTGCTTTCCCGAGGAGAGTTTCCCTTTCGAGAAGGCAGCTCCCAGAAGCTCGTTTTGTGCCCTTTCTGAGATGGGCCCTAGGTGGGTCCCTCCCAAGCAGGCGGAGGGTGGGGTAGTGGGGCCAGTGCACACAAGGCCTTTTCAGACCCCATCCGCCTTCTCCCTGAAGGAGAGCACGTTTGGAGTTGGTTTCCAGCTCCGGTGACCCTCAGCCACGCACCGGCGCACAGGGAGCAGGAGGCAGCTCAGACCCTCCTAGGCCGAAGGGCGAGCACAGGCCTAGGGGCGAAACCGGCAAGCGCTGCTTTGCTGAGCAAACACGCACTGGAGCTGAGTTTGCTTTCCCGAGGAGAGTTTCCCTTTCGAGAAGGCAGCTCCCAGAAGCTCGTTTTGTGCCCTTTCTGAGATGGGCCCTAGGTGGGTCCCTCCCGAGCAGGCGAAGGGTGGGGTGCTGGGGCCAGTGCACACAAGGCCTTTGCAGACCCCATCCGCCTTCTCCCTGAAGGAGAGCACGTTTGGAGTTGGTTTCCAGCTCCGGTGACCATCGGACAAGCACCGGCGCACAGGGAGCAGGAGGCAGCCCAGACCCACCTCGGCCGAAGGGCGAGGACAGGCCTAGGGGCGAAACCGGCAAGCGCTGCTTTGCTGAGCACACACGCACTGGGGCTGAGCTTGCTTTCCCGAGGAGAGTTTCCCTTTCGAGAAGGCAGCTCCCAGAAGCTCGTTTTGTGCCCTTTCTGAGATGGGCCCTAGGTGGGTCCCTCCCTAGCAGGCGAAGGGTGGGGTGCTGGGGCCAGTGCACACAAGGCCTTTTCAGACCCCATCCGCCTTCTCCCTGAAGGAGAGCACGTTTGGAGGTGGTTTCCAGCTCCGGTGATCCTCGGCCAAGCACCGGTGCACAGGGAGCGGGAGGCAGCCCAGACCCTCCTAGGCCGAAGGGCGAGCACAGGCCTAGGGGCGAAACCGGCAAGCGCTGCTTTGCTGAGCACACACGCACTGGGGCTGAGCTTGCTTTCCCGAGGAGAGTTTCCCTTTCGAGAAGGCAGCTCCCAGAAGCTCGTTTTGTGCCCTTTCTGAGATGGGCCCTAGGTGGGTCCCTCCCTAGCAGGCGGAGGGTGGGGTGGTGGGGCCAGTGCACACAAGGCCTTTTCAGACCCCATCCGCCTTCTCCCTGAAGGAGAGCACGTTTGGAGGTGGTTTCCAGCTCCGGACCCTCGGGCAAGCACCGGTGCACAGGGAGCGTGAGGCAGCCCAGACCCTCCTAGGCCGAAGGGCGAGCACAGGCCTGGGGCGAAACCGGCAAGCGCTGATTTGCTGAGCAAACACGCACTGGGGCTGAGCTTGCTTTCCCGAGGAGAGTTTCCCTTTCGAGAAGACAGCTCCCAGAAGCTCGTTTTGTGCCCTTTCTGAGATGGGCCCTAGGTGGGTCCCTCCCGAGCAGCCGAAGGGTGGGGTGCTGGGACCAGTGCACACAAGGCCTTTTCAGACCCCATCCGCCTTCTCCCTGAAGGAGAGCACGTTTGGAGTTGGTTTCCAGCTCCGGTGACCCTCAGCCAAGCAGCAGCGCACAGGGAGCTAGAGGCAGCCCAGACCCTCCTAGGCCGAAGGGCGAGCACAGGCCTAGGGGCGAAACCGGCAAGCGCTGCTTTGCTGAGCAAACACGCACTGGGGCTGAGCTTGCTTTCCCGAGGAGATTTCCCTTTCGAGAAGGCAGCTCCCAGAAGCTCGTTTTGTGCCCTTTCTGAGATGGGCCCTAGGTAGGTTCCTCCCTAGCAGGCGGAGGGTGGGGTGCTGGGCCCAGTGCACAGAAGGCCTTTGCAGACCCCATCCGCCTTCTCCCTGAAGGAGAGCACGTTTGGAGGTGGTTTCCAGCTCCGCTGAACCTCGGACAAGCAGCGGCGCACAGGGAGCGGGAGGCAGGCCAGACCCACCTCGGTCGAAGGGCGAGCACAGGCCTAGGGGCGAAACCGGCAAGCGCTGCTTTGCTGAGCACACACGCACTGGAGCTGAGCTTGCTTTCCCGAGGAGAGTTTCCCTTTCGAGAAGGCAGCTCCCAGAAGCTCGTTTTGTGCCCTTTCTGAGATGGGCCCTAGGGGGGTCCCTCCCTAGCAGGCGAAGGGTGGGGTGCTGGGGCCAGTGCACACAAGGCCTTTTCAGACCCCATCCGCCTTCTCCCTGAAGGAGAGCACGTTTGGAGGTGGTTTCCAGCTCCGGTGATCCTCGGCCAAGCACCGGTGCACAGGGAGCTGGAGGCAGCCCAGACCCTCCTAGGCCGAAGGGCGAGCACAGGCCTAGGGGCGAAACCGGCAAGCGCTGCTTTGCTGAGCACACAAGCACTGGGGCTGAGCTTGCTTTCCCGAGCAGAGTTTCCCTTTCGAGAAGGCAGCTCCCAGAAGCTCGTTTTGTGCCCTTTCTGAGATGGGCCCTAGGTGGGTCCCTCCCTAGCAGGCGGAGGGTGGGGTGCTGGGGCCAGTGCACACAAGGCCTTTTCAGACCCCATCCGCCTTCTCCCTGAAGGAGAGCACGTTTGGAGTTGGTTTCCAGCTCCGGACCCTCGGGCAAGCACCGGTGCACAGGGAGCGTGAGGCAGCCCAGACCCTCCTAGGCCGAAGGGCGAGCACAGGCCTGGGGCGAAACCGGCAAGCGCTGATTTGCTGAGCAAACACGCACTGGGGCTGAGCTTGCTTTCCCGAGGAGAGTTTCCCTTTCGAGAAGACAGCTCCCAGAAGCTCGTTTTGTGCCCTTTCTGAGATGGGCCCTAGGTGGGTCCCTCCCGAGCAGGCGAAGGGTGGGGTGCTGGGACCAGTGCACACAAGGCCTTTTCAGACCCCATCCGCCTTCTCCCTGAAGGAGAGCACGTTTGGAGGTGGTTTCCAGCTCCGGTGACCCTCAGCCAAGCAGCAGCGCACAGGGAGCTGGAGGCAGCCCAGACCCTCCTAGGCCGAAGGGCGAGCACAGGCCTAGGGGCGAAACCGGCAAGCGCTGCTTTGCTGAGCAAACACGCACTGGGGCTGAGCTTGCTTTCCCGAGGAGATTTCCCTTTCGAGAAGGCAGCTCCCAGAAGCTCGTTTTGTGCCCTTTCTGAGATGGGCCCTAGGTAGGTTCCTCCCTAGCAGGCGGAGGGTGGGGTGCTGGGCCCAGTGCACAGAAGGCCTTTGCAGACCCCATCCGCCTTCTCTCTGAAGGAGAGCACGTTTGGAGGTGGTTTCCAGCTCCGGTGACCATCGGACAAGCACCGGCGCACAGGGAGCAGGAGGCAGCCCAGACCCACCTCGGCCGAAGGGCGAGGACAGGCCTAGGGGCGAAACCGGCAAGCGCTGCTTTGCTGAGCACACACGCACTGGGGCTGAGCTTGCTTTCCCGAGGAGAGTTTCCCTTTCGAGAAGGCAGCTCCCAGAAGCTCGTTTTGTGCCCTTTCTGAGATGGGCCCTAGTTGGGTCCCTCCCTAGCAGGCGAAGGGTGGGGTGCTGGGGCCAGTGCACACAAGGCCTTTTCAGACCCCATCCGCCTTCTCCCTGAAGGAGAGCACGTTTGGAGGTGGTTTCCAGCTCCGGTGATCCTCGGCCAAGCACCGGTGCACAGGGAGCGGGAGGCAGCCCAGACCCTCCTAGGCCGAAGGGCGAGCACAGGCCTAGGGGCGAAACCGGCAAGCGCTGCTTTGCTGAGCACACACGCACTGGGGCTGAGCTTGCTTTCCCGAGGAGAGTTTCCCTTTCGAGAAGGCAGCTCCCAGAAGCTCGTTTTGTGCCCTTTCTGAGATGGGCCCTAGGTGGGTCCCTCCCTAGCAGGCGGAGGGTGGGGTGGTGGGGCCAGTGCACACAAGGCCTTTTCAGACCCCATCCGCCTTCTCCCTGAAGGAGAGCACGTTTGGAGTTGGTTTCCAGCTCCGGACCCTCGGGCAAGCACCGGTGCACAGGGAGCGTGAGGCAGCCCAGACCCTCCTAGGCCGAAGGGCGAGCACAGGCCTGGGGCGAAACCGGCAAGCGCTGATTTGCTGAGCAAACACGCACTGGGGCTGAGCTTGCTTTCCCGAGGAGAGTTTCCCTTTCGAGAAGACAGCTCCCAGAAGCTCGTTTTGTGCCCTTTCTGAGATGGGCCCTAGGTGGGTCCCTCCCGAGCAGGCGAAGGGTGGGGTGCTGGGACCAGTGCACACAAGGCCTTTTCAGACCCCATCCGCCTTCTCCCTGAAGGAGAGCACGTTTGGAGTTGGTTTCCAGCTCCGGTGACCCTCAGCCAAGCAGCAGCGCACAGGGAGCTGGAGGCAGCCCAGACCCTCCTAGGCCGAAGGGCGAGCACAGGCCTAGGGGCGAAACCGGCAAGCGCTGCTTTGCTGAGTAAACACGCACTGGAGCTGAGCTTGCTTTCCCGAGGAGATTTCCCTTTCGAGAAGGCAGCTCCCAGAAGCTCGTTTTGTGCCCTTTCTGAGATGGGCCCTAGGTAGGTTCCTCCCTAGCAGGCGGAGGGTGGGGTGCTGGGCTCAGTGCACAGAAGGCCTTTGCAGACCCCATCCGCCTTCTCTCTGAAGGAGAGCACGTTTGGAGGTGGTTTCCAGCTCCGGTGACCATCGGACAAGCACCGGCGCACAGGGAGCAGGAGGCAGCCCAGACCCACCTCGGCCGAAGGGCGAGGACAGGCCTAGGGGCGAAACCGGTAAGCGCTGCTTTGCTGAGCACACACGCACTGGGGCTGAGCTTGCTTTCCCGAGGAGAGTTTCCCTTTCGAGAAGGCAGCTCCCAGAAGCTCGTTTTGTGCCCTTTCTGAGATGGGCCCTAGGTGGGTCCCTCCCTAGCAGGCGAAGGGTGGGGTGCTGGGGCCAGTGCACACAAGGCCTTTTCAGACCCCATCCGCCTTCTCCCTGAAGGAGAGCACGTTTGGAGGTGGTTTGCAGCTCCGGTGATCCTCGGCCAAGCACCGGTGCACAGGGAGCGGGAGGCAGCCCAGACCCTCCTAGGCCGAAGGGCGAGCACAGGCCTAGGGGCGAAACCGGCAAGCGCTGCTTTGCTGAGCACACACGCACTGGGGCTGAGCTTGCTTTCCCGAGGAGAGTTTCCCTTTCGAGAAGGCAGCTCCCAGAAGCTCGTTTTGTGCCCTTTCTGAGATGGGCCCTAGGTGGGTCCCTCCCTAGCAGGCGGAGGGTGGGGTGGTGGGGCCAGTGCACACAAGGCCTTTTCAGACCCCATCCGCCTTCTCCCTGAAGGAGAGCACGTTTGGAGTTGGTTTCCAGCTCCGGACCCTCGGGCAAGCACCGGTGCACAGGGAGCGTGAGGCAGCCCAGACCCTCCTAGGCTGAAGGGCGAGCACAGGCCTGGGGCGAAACCGGCAAGCGCTGATTTGCTGAGCAAACACGCACTGGGGCTGAGCTTGCTTTCCCGAGGAGAGTTTCCCTTTCGAGAAGACAGCTCCCAGAAGCTCGTTTTGTGCCCTTTCTGAGATGGGCCCTAGGTGGGTCCCTCCCGAGCAGCCGAAGGGTGGGGTGCTGGGACCAGTGCACACAAGGCCTTTTCAGACCCCATCCGCCTTCTCCCTGAAGGAGAGCACGTTTGGAGGTGGTTTCCAGCTCCGGTGACCCTCAGCCAAGCAGCAGCGCACAGGGAGCTGGAGGCAGCCCAGACCCTCCTAGGCCGAAGGGCGAGCACAGGCCTAGGGGCGAAACCGGCAAGCGCTGCTTTGCTGAGCAAACACGCACTGGGGCTGAGCTTGCTTTCCCGAGGAGATTTCCCTTTCGAGAAGGCAGCTCCCAGAAGCTCGTTTTGTGCCCTTTCTGAGATGGGCCCTAGGTAGGTTCCTCCCTAGCAGGCGGAGGGTGGGGTGCTGGGCCCAGTGCACAGAAGGCCTTTGCAGACCCCATCCGCCTTCTCCCTGAAGGAGAGCACGTTTGGAGGTGGTTTCCAGCTCCGCTGAACCTCGGATAAGCAGCGGCGCACAGGGAGCGGGAGGCAGGCCAGACCCACCTCGGTCGAAGGGCGAGCACAGGCCTAGGGGCGAAACCGGCAAGCGCTGCTTTGCTGAGCACACACGCACTGGAGCTGAGCTTGCTTTCCCGAGGAGAGTTTCCCTTTCGAGAAGGCAGCTCCCAGAAGCTCGTTTTGTGCCCTTTCTGAGATGGGCCCTAGGGGGGTCCCTCCCTAGCAGGCGAAGGGTGGGGTGCTGGGGCCAGTGCACACAAGGCCTTTTCAGACCCCATCCGCCTTCTCCCTGAAGGAGAGCACGTTTGGAGGTGGTTTCCAGCTCCGGTGATCCTCGGCCAAGCACCGGTGCACAGGGAGCGGGAGGCAGCCCAGACCCTCCTAGGCCGAAGGGCGAGCACAGGCCTAGGGGCGAAACCGGCAAGCGCTGCTTTGCTGAGCACACACGCACTGGGGCTGAGCTTGCTTTCCCGAGGAGAGTTTCCCTTTCGAGAAGGCAGCTCCCAGAAGCTCGTTTTGTGCCCTTTCTGAGATGGGCCCTAGGTGGGTCCCTCCCGAGCAGGCGAAGGGTTCGGTGCTGGGGCCAGTGCACACAAGGCCTTTGCAGACCCCATCCGCCTTCTCCCTGAAGGAGAGCACGTTTGGAGTTGGTTTCCAGCTCCGGTGACCCTCAGCCACGCACCGGCGCACAGGGAGCGGGAGGCAGCTCAGACCCTCCTAGGCCGAAGGGCGAGCACAGGCCTAGGGGCGAAACCGGCAAGCGCTGCTTTGCTGAGCAAACACGCACTGGAGCTGAGTTTGCTTTCCCGAGGAGAGTTTCCCTTTCGAGAAGGCAGCTCCCAGAAGCTCGTTTTGTGCCCTTTCTGAGATGGGCCCTAGGTGGGTCCCTCCCGAGCAGGCGAAGGGTGGGGTGCTGGGGCCAGTGCACACAAGGCCTTTGCAGACCCCATCCGCCTTCTCCCTGAAGGAGAGCACGTTTGGAGTTGGTTTCCAGCTCCGGTGACCATCGGACAAGCACCGGCGCACAGGGAGCAGGAGGCAGCCCAGACCCACCTCGGCCGAAGGGCGAGGACAGGCCTAGGGGCGAAACCGGCAAGCGCTGCTTTGCTGAGCACACACGCACTGGGGCTGAGCTTGCTTTCCCGAGGAGAGTTTCCCTTTCGAGAAGACAGCTCCCAGAAGCTCGTTTTGTGCCCTTTCTGAGATGGGCCCTAGGTGGGTCCCTCCCTAGCAGGCGAAGGGTGGGGTGCTGGGGCCAGTGCACACAAGGCCTTTTCAGACCCCATCCGCCTTCTCCCTGAAGGAGAGCACGTTTGGAGGTGGTTTCCAGCTCCGGTGATCCTCGGCCAAGCACCGGTGCACAGGGAGCGGGAGGCAGCCCAGACCCTCCTAGGCCGAAGGGCGAGCACAGGCCTAGGGGCGAAACCGGCAAGCGCTGCTTTGCTGAGCACACACGCACTGGGGCTGAGCTTGCTTTCCCGAGGAGAGTTTCCCTTTCGAGAAGGCAGCTCCCAGAAGCTCGTTTTGTGCCCTTTCTGAGATGGGCCCTAGGTGGGTCCCTCCCGAGCAGGCGAAGGGTTCGGTGCTGGGGCCAGTGCACACAAGGCCTTTTCAGACCCCATCCGCCTTCTCCCTGAAGGAGAGCACGTTTGGAGTTGGTTTCCAGCTCCGGTGACCCTCAGCCACGCACCGGCGCACAGGGAGCGGGAGGCAGCTCAGACCCTCCTAGGCCGAAGGGCGAGCACAGGCCTAGGGGCGAAACCGGCAAGCGCTGCTTTGCTGAGCAAACACGCACTGGAGCTGAGTTTGCTTTCCCGAGGAGAGTTTCCCTTTCGAGAAGGCAGCTCCCAGAAGCTCGTTTTGTGCCCTTTCTGAGATGGGCCCTAGGTGGGTCCCTCCCGAGCAGGCGAAGGGTGGGGTGCTGGGGCCAGTGCACACAAGGCCTTTGCAGACCCCATCCGCCTTCTCCCTGAAGGAGAGCACGTTTGGAGTTGGTTTCCAGCTCCGGTGACCATCGGACAAGCACCGGCGCACAGGGAGCAGGAGGCAGCCCAGACCCACCTCGGCCGAAGGGCGAGGACAGGCCTAGGGGCGAAACCGGCAAGCGCTGCTTTGCTGAGCACACACGCACTGGGGCTGAGCTTGCTTTCCCGAGGAGAGTTTCCCTTTCGAGAAGGCAGCTCCCAGAAGCTTGTTTTGTGCCCTTTCTGAGATGGGCCCTAGGTGGGTCCCTCCCAAGCAGGCGGAGGGTGGGGTAGTGGGGCCAGTGCACACAAGGCCTTTTCAGACCCCATCCGCCTTCTCCCTGAAGGAGAGCACGTTTGGAGGTGGTTTCCAGCTCCGGTGATCCTCGGCCAAGCACCGGTGCACAGGGAGAGGGAGGCAGCCCAGACCCTCCTAGGCCGAAGGGCGAGCCAGGCCTAGGGGCGAAACCGGCAAGCGCTGCTTTGCTGAGCACACACGCACTGGGGCTGAGCTTGCTTTCCCGAGGAGAGTTTCCCTTTCGAGAAGGCAGCTCCCAGAAGCTTGTTTTGTGCCCTTTCTGAGATGGGCCCTAGGGGGGTCCCTCCCTAGCAGGCGGAGGGTGGGGTGCTGGGGCCAGTGCACACAAGGCCTTTTCAGACCCCATCCGCCTTCTCCCTGAAGGAGAGCACGTTTGGAGTTGGTTTCCAGCTCCGGACCCTCTGGCAAGCACCGGTGCACAGGGAGCGTGAGGCAGCCCAGACCCTCCTAGGCCGAAGGGCGAGCACAGGCCTGGGGCGAAACCGGCAAGCGCTGATTTGCTGAGCAAACACGCACTGGGGCTGAGCTTGCTTTCCCGAGGAGAGTTTCCCTTTCGAGAAGACAGCTCCCAGAAGCTCGTTTTGTGCCCTTTCTGAGATGGGCCCTAGGTGGGTCCCTCCCGAGCAGGCGAAGGGTGGGGTGCTGGGACCAGTGCACACAAGGCCTTTTCAGACCCCATCCGCCTTCTCCCTGAAGGAGAGCACGTTTGGAGTTGGTTTCCAGCTCCGGTGACCCTCAGCCAAGCAGCAGCGCACAGGGAGCTGGAGGCAGCCCAGACCCTCCTAGGCCGAAGGGCGAGCACAGGCCTAGGGGCGAAACCGGCAAGCGCTGCTTTGCTGAGCAAACACGCACTGGGGCTGAGCTTGCTTTCCCGAGGAGAGTTTCCCTTTCGAGAAGGCAGCTCCCAGAAGCTCGTTTTGTGCCCTTTCTGAGATGGGCCCTAGGGGGGTCCCTCCCAAGCAGGCGGAGGGTGGGGTAGTGGGGCCAGTGCACACAAGGCCTTTTCAGACCCCATCCGCCTTCTCCCTGAAGGAGAGCACGTTTGGAGTTGGTTTCCAGCTCCGGTGACCCTCAGCCACGCACCGGCGCACAGGGAGCGGGAGGCAGCTCAGACCCTCCTAGGCCGAAGGGCGAGCACAGGCCTAGGGGCGAAACCGGCAAGCGCTGCTTTGCTGAGCAAACACGCACTGGAGCTGAGTTTGCTTTCCCGAGGAGAGTTTCCCTTTCGAGAAGGCAGCTCCCAGAAGCTCGTTTTGTGCCCTTTCTGAGATGGGCCCTAGGTGGGTCCCTCCCGAGCAGGCGAAGGGTGGGGTGCTGGGGCCAGTGCACACAAGGCCTTTGCAGACCCCATCCGCCTTCTCCCTGAAGGAGAGCACGTTTGGAGTTGGTTTCCAGCTCCGGTGACCATCGGACAAGCACCGGCGCACAGGGAGCAGGAGGCAGCCCAGACCCACCTCGGCCGAAGGGCGAGGACAGGCCTAGGGGCGAAACCGGCAAGCGCTGCTTTGCTGAGCACACACGCACTGGGGCTGAGCTTGCTTTCCCGAGGAGAGTTTCCCTTTCGAGAAGGCAGCTCCCAGAAGCTCGTTTTGTGCCCTTTCTGAGATGGGCCCTAGGTGGGTCCCTCCCTAGCAGGCGAAGGGTGGGGTGCTGGGGCCAGTGCACACAAGGCCTTTTCAGACCCCATCCGCCTTCTCCCTGAAGGAGAGCACGTTTGGAGGTGGTTTCCAGCTCCGGTGATCCTCGGCCAAGCACCGGTGCACAGGGAGCGGGAGGCAGCCCAGACCCTCCTAGGCCGAAGGGCGAGCACAGGCCTAGGGGCGAAACCGGCAAGCGCTGCTTTGCTGAGCACACACGCACTGGGGCTGAGCTTGCTTTCCCGAGGAGAGTTTCCCTTTCGAGAAGGCAGCTCCCAGAAGCTCGTTTTGTGCCCTTTCTGAGATGGGCCCTAGGTGGGCCCTCCCTAGCAGGCGGAGGGTGGGGTGGTGGGGCCAGTGCACACAAGGCCTTTTCAGACCCCATCCGCCTTCTCCCTGAAGGAGAGCACGTTTGGAGTTGGTTTCCAGCTCCGGACCCTCGGGCAAGCACCGGTGCACAGGGAGCGTGAGGCAGCCCAGACCCTCCTAGGCCGAAGGGCGAGCACAGGCCTGGGGCGAAACCGGCAAGCGCTGATTTGCTGAGCAAACACGCACTGGGGCTGAGCTTGCTTTCCCGAGGAGAGTTTCCCTTTCGAGAAGACAGCTCCCAGAAGCTCGTTTTGTGCCCTTTCTGAGATGGGCCCTAGGTGGGTCCCTCCCGAGCAGCCGAAGGGTGGGGTGCTGGGACCAGTGCACACAAGGCCTTTTCAGACCCCATCCGCCTTCTCCCTGAAGGAGAGCACGTTTGGAGGTGGTTTCCAGCTCCGGTGACCCTCAGCCAAGCAGCAGCGCACAGGGAGCTGGAGGCAGCCCAGACCCTCCTAGGCCGAAGGGCGAGCACAGGCCTAGGGGCGAAACCGGCAAGCGCTGCTTTGCTGAGCAAACACGCACTGGGGCTGAGCTTGCTTTCCCTAGGAGATTTCCCTTTCGAGAAGGCAGCTCCCAGAAGCTCGTTTTGTGCCCTTTCTGAGATGGGCCCTAGGTAGGTTCCTCCCTAGCAGGCGGAGGGTGGGGTGCTGGGGCCAGTGCACACAAGGCCTTTTCAGACCCCATCCGCCTTCTCCCTGAAGGAGAGCACGTTTGGAGGTGGTTTCCAGCTCCGCTGAACCTCGGACAAGCAGCGGCGCACAGGGAGCGGGAGGCAGGCCAGACCCACCTCGGTCGAAGGGCGAGCACAGGCCTAGGGGCGAAACCGGCAAGCGCTGCTTTGCTGAGCACACACGCACTGGAGCTGAGCTTGCTTTCCCGAGGAGAGTTTCCCTTTCGAGAAGGCAGCTCCCAGAAGCTCGTTTTGTGCCCTTTCTGAGATGGGCCCTAGGTGGGTCCCTCCCGAGCAGGCGAAGGGTTCGGTGCTGGGGCCAGTGCACACAAGGCCTTTTCAGACCCCATCCGCCTTCTCCCTGAAGGAGAGCACGTTTGGAGTTGGTTTCCAGCTCCGGTGACCCTCAGCCACGCACCGGCGCACAGGGAGCGGGAGGCAGCTCAGACCCTCCTAGGCCGAAGGGCGAGCACAGGCCTAGGGGCGAAACCGGCAAGCGCTGCTTTGCTGAGCAAACACGCACTGGAGCTGAGTTTGCTTTCCCGAGGAGAGTTTCCCTTTCGAGAAGGCAGCTCCCAGAAGCTCGTTTTGTGCCCTTTCTGAGATGGGCCCTAGGTGGGTCCCTCCCGAGCAGGCGAAGGGTGGGGTGCTGGGGCCAGTGCACACAAGGCCTTTGCAGACCCCATCCGCCTTCTCCCTGAAGGAGAGCACGTTTGGAGTTGGTTTCCAGCTCCGGTGACCATCGGACAAGCACCGGCGCACAGGGAGCAGGCGGCAGCCCAGACCCACCTCGGCCGAAGGGCGAGGACAGGCCTAGGGGCGAAACCGGCAAGCGCTGCTTTGCTGAGCACACACGCACTGGGGCTGAGCTTGCTTTCCCGAGGAGAGTTTCCCTTTCGAGAAGGCAGCTCCCAGAAGCTTGTTTTGTGCCCTTTCTGAGATGGGCCCTAGGGGGGTCCCTCCCAAGCAGGCGGAGGGTGGGGTAGTGGGGCCAGTGCACACAAGGCCTTTTCAGACCCCATCCGCCTTCTCCCTGAAGGAGAGCACGTTTGGAGGTGGTTTCCAGCTCCGGTGATCCTCGGCCAAGCACCGGTGCACAGGGAGCGGGAGGCAGCCCAGACCCTCCTAGGCCGAAGGGCGAGCCAGGCCTAGGGGCGAAACCGGCAAGCGCTGCTTTGCTGAGCACACACGCACTGGGGCTGAGCTTGCTTTCCCGAGGAGAGTTTCCCTTTCGAGAAGGCAGCTCCCAGAAGCTTGTTTTGTGCCCTTTCTGAGATGGGCCCTAGGTGGGTCCCTCCCTAGCAGGCGGAGGGTGGGGTGGTGGGGCCAGTGCACACAAGGCCTTTGCAGACCCCATCCGCCTTCTCCCTGAAGGAGAGCACGTTTGGAGTTGGTTTCCAGCTCCGGACCCTCTGGCAAGCACCGGTGCACAGGGAGCGTGAGGCAGCCCAGACCCTCCTAGGCCGAAGGGCGAGCACAGGCCTGGGGCGAAACCGGCAAGCGCTGATTTGCTGAGCAAACACGCACTGGGGCTGAGCTTGCTTTCCCGAGGAGAGTTTCCCTTTCGAGAAGACAGCTCCCAGAAGCTCGTTTTGTGCCCTTTCTGAGATGGGCCCTAGGTGGGTCCCTCCCGAGCAGGCGAAGGGTGGGGTGCTGGGACCAGTGCACACAAGGCCTTTTCAGACCCCATCCGCCTTCTCCCTGAAGGAGAGCACGTTTGGAGTTGGTTTCCAGCTCCGGTGACCCTCAGCCAAGCAGCAGCGCACAGGGAGCTGGAGGCAGCCCAGACCCTCCTAGGCCGAAGGGCGAGCACAGGCCTAGGGGCGAAACCGGCAAGCGCTGCTTTGCTGAGCAAACACGCACTGGGGCTGAGCTTGCTTTCCCGAGGAGAGTTTCCCTTTCGAGAAGGCAGCTCCCAGAAGCTCGTTTTGTGCCCTTTCTGAGATGGGCCCTAGGGGGGTCCCTCCCAAGCAGGCGGAGGGTGGGGTAGTGGGGCTAGTGCACACAAGGCCTTTTCAGACCCCATCCGCCTTCTCCCTGAAGGAGAGCACGTTTGGAGTTGGTTTCCAGCTCCGGTGACCCTCAGCCACGCACCGGCGCACAGGGAGCGGGAGGCAGCTCAGACCCTCCTAGGCCGAAGGGCGAGCACAGGCCTAGGGGCGAAACCGGCAAGCGCTGCTTTGCTGAGCAAACACGCACTGGAGCTGAGTTTGCTTTCCCGAGGAGAGTTTCCCTTTCGAGAAGGCAGCTCCCAGAAGCTCGTTTTGTGCCCTTTCTGAGATGGGCCCTAGGTGGGTCCCTCCCGAGCAGGCGAAGGGTGGGGTGCTGGGGCCAGTGCACACAAGGCCTTTTCAGACCCCATCCGCCTTCTCCCTGAAGGAGAGCACGTTTGGAGTTGGTTTCCAGCTCCGGTGACCATCGGACAAGCACCGGCGCACAGGGAGCAGGAGGCAGCCCAGACCCACCTCGGCCGAAGGGCGAGGACAGGCCTAGGGGCGAAACCGGCAAGCGCTGCTTTGCTGAGCACACACGCACTGGGGCTGAGCTTGCTTTCCCGAGGAGAGTTTCCCTTTCGAGAAGGCAGCTCCCAGAAGCTCGTTTTGTGCCCTTTCTGAGATGGGCCCTAGGTGGGTCCCTCCCTAGCAGGCGAAGGGTGGGGTGCTGGGGCCAGTGCACACAAGGCCTTTTCAGACCCCATCCGCCTTCTCCCTGAAGGAGAGCACGTTTGGAGGTGGTTTCCAGCTCCGGTGATCCTCGGCCAAGCACCGGTGCACAGGGAGCGGGAGGCAGCCCAGACCCTCCTAGGCCGAAGGGCGAGCACAGGCCTAGGGGCGAAACCGGCAAGCGCTGCTTTGCTGAGCACACACGCACTGGGGCTGAGCTTGCTTTCCCGAGGAGAGTTTCCCTTTCGAGAAGGCAGCTCCCAGAAGCTCGTTTTGTGCCCTTTCTGAGATGGGCCCTAGGTGGGCCCTCCCTAGCAGGCGGAGGGTGGGGTGGTGGGGCCAGTGCACACAAGGCCTTTTCAGACCCCATCCGCCTTCTCCCTGAAGGAGAGCACGTTTGGAGTTGGTTTCCAGCTCCGGACCCTCGGGCAAGCACCGGTGCACAGGGAGCGTGAGGCAGCCCAGACCCTCCTAGGCCGAAGGGCGAGCACAGGCCTGGGGCGAAACCGGCAAGCGCTGATTTGCTGAGCAAACACGCACTGGGGCTGAGCTTGCTTTCCCGAGGAGAGTTTCCCTTTCGAGAAGACAGCTCCCAGAAGCTCGTTTTGTGCCCTTTCTGAGATGGGCCCTAGGTGGGTCCCTCCCGAGCAGGCGAAGGGTGGGGTGCTGGGACCAGTGCACACAAGGCCTTTTCAGACCCCATCCGCCTTCTCCCTGAAGGAGAGCACGTTTGGAGGTGGTTTCCAGCTCCGGTGACCCTCAGCCAAGCAGCAGCGCACAGGGAGCTGGAGGCAGCCCAGACCCTCCTAGGCCGAAGGGCGAGCACAGGCCTAGGGGCGAAACCGGCAAGCGCTGCTTTGCTGAGCAAACACGCACTGGGGCTGAGCTTGCTTTCCCGAGGAGATTTCCCTTTCGAGAAGGCAGCTCCCAGAAGCTCGTTTTGTGCCCTTTCTGAGATGGGCCCTAGGTAGGTTCCTCCCTAGCAGGCGGAGGGTGGGGTGCTGGGGCCAGTGCACACAAGGCCTTTTCAGACCCCATCCGCCTTCTCCCTGAAGGAGAGCACGTTTGGAGGTGGTTTCCAGCTCCGCTGAACCTCGGACAAGCAGCGGCGCACAGGGAGCGGGAGGCAGGCCAGACCCACCTCGGTCGAAGGGCGAGCACAGGCCTAGGGGCGAAACCGGCAAGCGCTGCTTTGCTGAGCACACACGCACTGGAGCTGAGCTTGCTTTCCCGAGGAGAGTTTCCCTTTCGAGAAGGCAGCTCCCAGAAGCTCGTTTTGTGCCCTTTCTGAGATGGGCCCTAGGTGGGTCCCTCCCGAGCAGGCGAAGGGTTCGGTGCTGGGGCCAGTGCACACAAGGCCTTTTCAGACCCCATCCGCCTTCTCCCTGAAGGAGAGCACGTTTGGAGTTGGTTTCCAGCTCCGGTGACCCTCAGCCACGCACCGGCGCACAGGGAGCGGGAGGCAGCTCAGACCCTCCTAGGCCGAAGGGCGAGCACAGGCCTAGGGGCGAAACCGGCAAGCGCTGCTTTGCTGAGCAAACACGCACTGGAGCTGAGTTTACTTTCCCGAGGAGAGTTTCCCTTTCGAGAAGGCAGCTCCCAGAAGCTCGTTTTGTGCCCTTTCTGAGATGGGCCCTAGGTGGGTCCCTCCCGAGCAGGCGAAGGGTGGGGTGCTGGGGCCAGTGCACACAAGGCCTTTGCAGACCCCATCCGCCTTCTCCCTGAAGGAGAGCACGTTTGGAGTTGGTTTCCAGCTCCGGTGACCATCGGACAAGCACCGGCGCACAGGGAGCAGGAGGCAGCCCAGACCCACCTCGGCCGAAGGGCGAGGACAGGCCTAGGGGCGAAACCGGCAAGCGCTGCTTTGCTGAGCACACACGCACTGGGGCTGAGCTTGCTTTCCCGAGGAGAGTTTCCCTTTCGAGAAGGCAGCTCCCAGAAGCTTGTTTTGTGCCCTTTCTGAGATGGGCCCTAGGGGGGTCCCTCCCAAGCAGGCGGAGGGTGGGGTAGTGGGGCCAGTGCACACAAGGCCTTTTCAGACCCCATCCGCCTTCTCCCTGAAGGAAAGCACGTTTGGAGGTGGTTTCCAGCTCCGGTGATCCTCGGCCAAGCACCGGTGCACAGGGAGCGGGAGGCAGCCCAGACCCTCCTAGGCCGAAGGGCGAGCCAGGCCTAGGGGCGAAACCGGCAAGCGCTGCTTTGCTGAGCACACACGCACTGGGGCTGAGCTTGCTTTCCCGAGGAGAGTTTCCCTTTCGAGAAGGCAGCTCCCAGAAGCTTGTTTTGTGCCCTTTCTGAGATGGGCCCTAAGTGGGTCCCTCCCTAGCAGGCGGAGGGTGGGGTGGTGGGACCAGTGCACACAAGGCCTTTTCAGACCCCATCCACCTTCTCCCTGAAGGAGAGCACGTTTGGAGTTGGTTTCCAGCTCCGGTGACCCTCGGGAAAACACCGGCGCACAGGGAGCGGGAGGCAGCCCAGACCCTCCTAGGCCGAAGGGCGAGCACAGGCCTAGGGGCGAAACCGGCAAGCGCTGATTTGCTGAGCAAACACGCACTGGGGCTGAGCTTGCTCTCCCGAGGAGAGTTTCCCTTTCGAGAAGGCAGCTCCCAGAAGCTCGTTTTGTGCCCTTTCTGAGATGGGCCCTAGGTGGGTCCCTCCCGAGCAGGCGAAGGGTGGGGTGCTGGGGCCAGTGCACACAAGGCCTTTGCAGACCCCATCCGCCTTCTCCCTGAAGGAGAGCACGTTTGGAGTTGGTTTCCAGCTCCGGTGACCATCGGACAAGCACCGGCGCACAGGGAGCAGGAGGCAGCCCAGACCCACCTCGGCCGAAGGGCGAGGACAGGCCTAGGGGCGAAACCGGCAAGCGCTGCTTTGCTGAGCACACACGCACTGGAGCTGAGTTTGCTTTCCCGAGGAGAGTTTCCCTTTCGAGAAGGCAGCTCCCAGAAGCTCGTTTTGTGCCCTTTCTGAGATGGGCCCTAGGTGGGTCCCTCCCTAGCAGGCGGAGGGTGGGGTGGTGGGGCCAGTGCACACAAGGCCTTTTCAGACCCCATCCGCCTTCTCCCTGAAGGAGAGCACGTTTGGAGTTGGTTTCCAGCTCCGGACCCTCGGGCAAGCACCGGTGCACAGGGAGCGTGAGGCAGCCCAGACCCTCCTAGGCCGAAGGGCGAGCACAGGCCTGGGGCGAAACCGGCAAGCGCTGATTTGCTGAGCAAACACGCACTGGGGCTGAGCTTGCTTTCCCGAGGAGAGTTTCCCTTTCGAGAAGACAGCTCCCAGAAGCTCGTTTTGTGCCCTTTCTGAGATGGGCCCTAGGTGGGTCCCTCCCGAGCAGCCGAAGGGTGGGGTGCTGGGCCCAGTGCACAGAAGGCCTTTTCAGACCCCATCCGCCTTCTCCCTGAAGGAGAGCACGTTTGGAGTTGGTTTCCAGCTCCGGTGACCCTCAGCCAAGCAGCAGCGCACAGGGAGCTGGAGGCAGCCCAGACCCTCCTAGGCCGAAGGGCGAGCACAGGCCTAGGGGCGAAACCGGCAAGCGCTGCTTTGCTGAGCAAACACGCACTGGGGCTGAGCTTGCTTTCCCGAGGAGATTTCCCTTTCGAGAAGGCAGCTCCCAGAAGCTCGTTTTGTGCCCTTTCTGAGATGGGCCCTAGGTAGGTTCCTCCCTAGCAGGCGGAGGGTGGGGTGCTGGGCCCAGTGCACAGAAGGCCTTTGCAGACCCCATCCGCCTTCTCCCTGAAGGAGAGCACGTTTGGAGGTGGTTTCCAGCTCCGCTGAACCTCGGATAAGCAGCGGCGCACAGGGAGCGGGAGGCAGGCCAGACCCACCTCGGTCGAAGGGCGAGCACAGGCCTAGGGGCGAAACCGGCAAGCGCTGCTTTGCTGAGCACACACGCACTGGAGCTGAGCTTGCTTTCCCGAGGAGAGTTTCCCTTTCGAGAAGGCAGCTCCCAGAAGCTCGTTTTGTGCCCTTTCTGAGATGGGCCCTAGGGGGGTCCCTCCCTAGCAGGCGAATGGTGGGGTGCTGGGGCCAGTGCACACAAGGCCTTTTCAGACCCCATCCGCCTTCTCCCTGAAGGAGAGCACGTTTGGAGGTGGTTTCCAGCTCCGGTGATCCTCGGCCAAGCACCGGTGCACAGGGAGCGGGAGGCAGCCCAGACCCTCCTAGGCCGAAGGGCGAGCACAGGCCTAGGGGCGAAACCGGCAAGCGCTGCTTTGCTGAGCACACACGCACTGGGGCTGAGCTTGCTTTCCCGAGCAGAGTTTCCCTTTCGAGAAGGCAGCTCCCAGAAGCTCGTTTTGTGCCCTTTCTGAGATGGGCCCTAGGTGGGTCCCTCACGAGCAGCCGAAGGGTGGGGTGCTGGGCCCAGTGCACAGAAGGCCTTTGCAGACCCCATCCGCCTTCTCCCTGAAGGAGAGCACGTTTGAAGGTGGTTTCCAGCTCCGCTGAACCTCGGACAAGCAGCGGCGCACAGGGAGCAGGAAGCAGGCCAGACCCACCTCGGCCGAAGGGCGAGGACAGGCCTAGGGGCGAAACCGGCAAGCGCTGCTTTGCTGAGCACACACGCACTGGGGCTGAGCTTGCTTTCCCGAGGAGAGTTTCCCATTCGAGAAGGCAGCTCCCAGAAGCTCGTTTTGTGCCCTTTCTGAGATGGGCCCTAGGGGGGTCCCTCCCAAGCAGGCGGAGGGTGGGGTAGTGGGGCCAGTGCACACAAGGCCTTTTCAGACCCCATCCGCCTTCTCCCTGAAGGAGAGCACGTTTGGAGGTGGTTTCCAGCTCCGGTGACCCTCGGCCAAGCACTGGCGCACAGGGAGCGGGAGGCAGCCCAGACCCTCCTAGGCCGAAGGGCGAGCACAGGCCTAGGGGCGAAACCGGCAAGCGCTGCTTTGCTGAGCAAACACGCACTGGGGCTGAGCTTGCTTTCCCGAGGAGATTTCCCTTTCGAGAAGGCAGCTCCCAGAAGCTCGTTTTGTGCCCTTTCTGAGATGGGCCCTAGGTAGGTTCCTCCCTAGCAGGCGGAGGGTGGGGTGCTGGGCCCAGTGCACAGAAGGACTTTGCAGACCCCATCCGCCTTCTCCCTGAAGGAGAGGACGTTTGGAGGTGGTTTCCAGCTCCGCTGAACCTCGGACAAGCAGCGGCGCACAGGGAGCGGGAGGCAGGCCAGACCCACCTCGGTCGAAGGGCGAGCACAGGCCTAGGGGCGAAACCGGCAAGCGCTGCTTTGCTGAGCAAACACGCACTGGGGCTGAGCTTGCTTTCCCGAGGAGAGTTTCCCTTTCGAGAAGGCAGCTCCCAGAAGCTCGTTTTGTGCCCTTTCTGAGATGGGCCCTAGGGGGGTCCCTCCCTAGCAGGCGAAGGGTGGGGTGCTGGGGCCAGTGCACACAAGGCCTTTTCAGACCCCATCCGCCTTCTCCCTGAAGGAGAGCACGTTTGGAGTTGGTTTCCAGCTCCGGTGACCCTCAGCCAAGCAGCAGCGCACAGGGAGCTGGAGGCAGCCCAGACCCTCCTAGGCCGAAGGGCGAGCACAGGCCTAGGGGCGAAACCGGCAAGCGCTGCTTTGCTGAGCACACACGCACTGGGGCTGAGCTTGCTTTCCCGAGCAGAGTTTCCCTTTCGAGAAGGCAGCTCACAGAAGCTCGTTTTGTGCCCTTTCTGAGATGGGCCCTAGGTGGGTCCCTCCCGAGCAGGCGAAGGGTTCGGTGCTGGGGCCAGTGCACACAAGGCCTTTTCAGACCCCATCCGCCTTCTCCCTGAAGGAGAGCACGTTTGGAGTTGGTTTCCAGCTCCGGTGACCATCGGACAAGCACCGGCGCACAGGGAGCAGGAGGCAGCCCAGACCCACCTCGGCCGAAGGGCGAGGACAGGCCTAGGGGCGAAACCGGCAAGCGCTGCTTTGCTGAGCACACACGCACTGGGGCTGAGCTTGCTTTCCCGAGGAGAGTTTCCCTTTCGAGAAGGCAGCTCCCAGAAGCTTGTTTTGTGCCCTTTCTGAGATGGGCCCTAGGGGGGTCCCTCCCAAGCAGGCGGAGGGTGGGGTAGTGGGGCCAGTGCACACAAGGCCTTTTCAGACCCCATCCGCCTTCTCCCTGAAGGAGAGCACGTTTGGAGGTGGTTTCCAGCTCCGGTGATCCTCGGCCAAGCACCGGTGCACAGGGAGCGGGAGGCAGCCCAGACCCTCCTAGGCCGAAGGGCGAGCACAGGCCTAGGGGCGAAACCGGCAAGCGCTGCTTTGCTGAGCACACACGCACTGGGGCTGAGCTTGCTTTCCCGAGGAGAGTTTCCCTTTCGAGAAGGCAGCTCCCAGAAGCTTGTTTTGTGCCCTTTCTGAGATGGGCCCTAGGTGGGTCCCTCCCGAGCAGCCGAAGGGTGGGGTGCTGGGACCAGTGCACACAAGGCCTTTTCAGACCCCATCCGCCTTCTCCCTGAAGGAGAGCACGTTTGGAGTTGGTATCCAGCTCCGGTGACCTTCAGCCAAGCAGCAGCGCACAGGGAGCTGGAGGCAGCCCAGACCCTCCTAGGCCGAAGGGCGAGCACAGGCCTAGGGGCGAAACCGGCAAGCGCTGCTTTGCTGAGCAAACACGCACTGGGGCTGAGCTTGCTTTCCCGAGGAGATTTCCCTTTCGAGAAGGCAGCTCCCAGAAGCTCGTTTTGTGCCCTTTCTTAGATGGGCCCTAGGTAGGTTCCTCCCTAGCAGGCGGAGGGTGGGGTGCTGGGCCCAGTGCACAGAAGGCCTTTGCAGACCCCATCCGCCTTCTCCCTGAAGGAGAGCACGTTTGGAGGTGGTTTCCAGCTCCGCTGAACCTCGGACAGCAGCGGCGCACAGGGAGCGGGAGGCAGGCCAGACCCACCTCGGTCGAAGGGCGAGCACAGGCCTAGGGGCGAAACCGGCAAGCGCTGCTTTGCTGAGCACACACGCACTGGAGCTGAGCTTGCTTTCCCGAGGAGAGTTTCCCTTTCGAGAAGGCAGCTCCCAGAAGCTCGTTTTGTGCCCTTTCTGAGATGGGCCCTAGGTGGGTCCCTCCCTAGCAGGCGAAGGGTGGGGTGCTGGGGCCAGTGCACACAAGGCCTTTTCAGACCCCATCCGCCTTCTCCCTGAAGGAGAGCACGTTTGGAGGTGGTTTCCAGCTCCGGTGATCCTCGGCCAAGCACCGGTGCACAGGGAGCGGGAGGCAGCCCAGACCCTCCTAGGCCGAAGGGCGAGCACAGGCCTAGGGGCGAAACCGGCAAGCGCTGCTTTGCTGAGCACACACGCACTGGGGCTGAGCTTGCTTTCCCGAGCAGAGTTTCCCTTTCGAGAAGGCAGCTCCCAGAAGCTCGTTTTGTGCCCTTTCTGAGATGGGCCCTAGGTGGGTCCCTCCCGAGCAGCCGAAGGGTGGGGTGCTGGGCCCAGTGCACAGAAGGCCTTTGCAGACCCCATCCGCCTTCTCCCTGAAGGAGAGCACGTTTGGAGGTGGTTTCCAGTTCCGCTGAACCTCGGACAAGCAGCGGCGCACAGGGAGCGGGAGGCAGGCCAGACCCACCTCGGTCGAAGGGCGAGCACAGGCCTAGGGGCGAAACCGGCAAGCGCTGCTTTGCTGAGCACACACGCACTGGGGCTGAGCTTGCTTTCCCGAGGAGAGTTTCCCTTTCGAGAAGGCAGCTCCCAGAAGCTTGTTTTGTGCCGTTTCTGAGATGGGCCCTAGGGGGGTCCCTCCCAAGCAGGCGGAGGGTGGGGTAGTGGGGCCAGTGCACACAAGGCCTTTTCAGACCCCATCCGCCTTCTCCCTGAAGGAGAGCACGTTTGGAGTTGGTTTCCAGCTCCGGTGACCATCGGACAAGCACCAGCGCACAGGGAGCAGGAGGCAGCCCAGACCCACCTCGGCCGAAGGGCGAGGACAGGCCTAGGGGCGAAACCGGCAAGCGCTGCTTTGCTGAGCACACACGCACTGGGGCTGAGCTTGCTTTCCCGAGGAGAGTTTCCCTTTCGAGAAGGCAGCTCCCAGAAGCTCGTTTTGTGCCCTTTCTGAGATGGGCCCTAGGGGGGTCCCTCCCAAGCAGGCGGAGGGTGGGGTAGTGGGGCCAGTGCACACAAGGCCTTTTCAGACCCCATCCGCCTTCTCCCTGAAGGAGAGCACGTTTGGAGTTGGTTTCCAGCTCCGGTGACCCTCAGCCACGCACCGGCGCACAGGGAGCGGGAGGCAGCTCAGACCCTCCTAGGCCAAAGGGCGAGCACAGGCCTAGGGGCGAAACCGGCAAGCGCTGCTTTGCTGAGCACACACGCACTGGGGCTGAGCTTGCTTTCCCGAGGAGAGTTTCCCTTTCGAGAAGGCAGCTCCCAGAAGCTTGTTTTGTGCCCTTTCTGAGATGGGCCCTAGGGGGGTCCCTCCCAAGCAGGCGGAGGGTGGGGTAGTGGGGCCAGTGCACACAAGGCCTTTTCAGACCCCATCCGCCTTCTCCCTGAAGGAGAGCACGTTTGGAGGTGGTTTCCAGCTCCGGTGATCCTCGGCCAAGCACCGGTGCACAGGGAGCGGGAGGCAGCCCAGACCCTCCTAGGCCGAAGGGCGAGCACAGGCCTAGGGGCGAAACCGGCAAGCGCTGCTTTGCTGAGCACACACGCACTGGGGCTGAGCTTGCTTTCCCGAGGAGAGTTTCCCTTTCGAGAAGGCAGCTCCCAGAAGCTTGTTTTGTGCCCTTTCTGAGATGGGCCCTAAGTGGGTCCCTCCCTAGCAGGCGGAGGGTGGGGTGGTGGGACCAGTGCACACAAGGCCTTTTCAGACCCCATCCGCCTTCTCCCTGAAGGAGAGCACGTTTGGAGTTGGTTTCCAGCTCCGGTGACCCTCGGGCAAGCACCGGCGCACAGGGAGCGGGAGGCAGCCCAGACCCTCCTAGGCCGAAGGGCGAGCACAGGCCTAGGGGCGAAACCGGCAAGCGCTGATTTGCTGAGCAAACACGCACTGGGGCTGAGCTTGCTTTCCCGAGGAGAGTTTCCCTTTCGAGAAGGCAGCTCCCAGAAGCTCGTTTTGTGCCCTTTCTGAGATGGGCCCTAGGTGGGTCCCTCCCGAGCAGGCGAAGGGTGGGGTGCTGGGGCCAGTGCACACAAGGCCTTTGCAGACCCCATCCGCCTTCTCCCTGAAGGAGAGCACGTTTGGAGTTGGTTTCCAGCTCCGGTGACCCTCAGCCAAGCAGCAGCGCACAGGGAGCGGGAGGCATCTCAGACCCTCCTAGGCCGAAGGGCGAGCACAGGCCTAGGGGCGAAACCGGCAAGCGCTGATTTGCTGAGCAAACACGCACTGGAGCTGAGCTTGCTTTCCCGAGGAGAGTTTCCCTTTCGAGAAGGCAGCTCCCAGAAGCTCGTTTTGTGCCCTTTCTGAGATGGGCCCTAGGTGGGTCCCTCCCGAGCAGGCGAAGGGTGGGGTGCTGGGGCCAGTGCACACAAGGCCTTTTCAGACCCCATCCGCCTTCTCCCTGAAGGAGAGCACGTTTGGAGTTGGTTTCCAGCTCCGGTGACCATCGGACAAGCACCAGCGCACAGGGAGCAGGAGGCAGCCCAGACCCACCTCGGCCGAAGGGCGAGGACAGGCCTAGGGGCGAAACCGGCAAGCGCTGCTTTGCTGAGCAAACACGCACTGGAGCTGAGTTTGCTTTCCCGAGGAGAGTTTCCCTTTCGAGAAGGCAGCTCCCAGAAGCTCGTTTTGTGCCCTTTCTGAGATGGGCCCTAGGTGGGTCCCTCCCTAGCAGGCGGAGGGTGGGGTGGTGGGGCCAGTGCACACAAGGCCTTTTCAGACCCCATCCGCCTTCTCCCTGATGGAGAGCACGTTTGGAGTTGGTTTCCAGCTCCGGACCCTCGGGCAAGCACCGGTGCACAGGGAGCGTGAGGCAGCCCAGACTCTCCTAGGCCGAAGGGCGAGCATAGGCCTAGGGGCGAAACCGGCAAGCGCTGCTTTGCTGAGCACACACGCACTGGGGCTGAGCTTGCTTTCCCGAGCAGAGTTTCCCTTTCGAGAAGGCAGCTCCCAGAAGCTCGTTTTGTGCCCTTTCTGAGATGGGCCCTAGGTGGATCCCTCCCGAGCAGGCGAAGGGTTCGGTGCTGGGGCCAGTGCACACAAGGCCTTTTCAGACCCCATCCGCCTTCTCCCTGAAGGAGAGAACGTTTGGAGTTGGTTTCCAGCTCCGGTGACCCTCAGCCACGCACCGGCGCACAGGGAGCGGGAGGCAGCTCAGACCCTCCTAGGCCGAAGGGCGAGCACAGGCCTAGGGGCGAAACCGGCAAGCGCTGCTTTGCTGAGCAAACACGCACTGGAGCTGAGTTTGCTTTCCCGAGGAGAGTTTCCCTTTCGAGAAGGCAGCTCCCAGAAGCTCGTTTTGTGCCCTTTCTGAGATGGGCCCTAGGTGGGTCCCTCCCGAGCAGGCGAAGGGTGGGGTGCTGGGGCCAGTGCACACAAGGCCTTTGCAGACCCCATCCGCCTTCTCCCTGAAGGAGAGCACGTTTGGAGTTGGTTTCCAGCTCCGGTGACCATCGGACAAGCACCGGCGCACAGGGAGCAGGAGGCAGCCCAGACCCACCTCGGCCGAAGGGCGAGGACAGGCCTAGGGGCGAAACCGGCAAGCGCTGCTTTGCTGAGCACACACGCACTGGGGCTGAGCTTGCTTTCCCGAGGAGAGTTTCCCTTTCGAGAAGGCAGCTCCCAGAAGCTTGTTTTGTGCCCTTTCTGAGATGGGCCCTAGGGGGGTCCCTCCCAAGCAGGCGGAGGGTGGGGTAGTGGGGCCAGTGCACACAAGGCCTTTTCAGACCCCATCCGCCTTCTCCCTGAAGGAGAGCACGTTTGGAGTTGGTTTCCAGCTCCGGTGACCCTCAGCCACGCACCGGCGCACAGGGAGCGGGAGGCAGCTCAGACCCTCCTAGGCCGAAGGGCGAGCACAGGCCTAGGGGCGAAACCGGCAAGCGCTGCTTTGCTGAGCAAACACGCACTGGAGCTGAGTTTACTTTCCCGAGGAGAGTTTCCCTTTCGAGAAGGCAGCTCCCAGAAGCTCGTTTTGTGCCCTTTCTGAGATGGGCCCTAGGTGGGTCCCTCCCGAGCAGGCGAAGGGTGGGGTGCTGGGGCCAGTGCACACAAGGCCTTTGCAGACCCCATCCGCCTTCTCCCTGAAGGAGAGCACGTTTGGAGTTGGTTTCCAGCTCCGGTGACCATCGGACAAGCACCGGCGCACAGGGAGCAGGAGGCAGCCCAGACCCACCTCGGCCGAAGGGCGAGGACAGGCCTAGGGGCGAAACCGGCAAGCGCTGCTTTGCTGAGCACACACGCACTGGGGCTGAGCTTGCTTTCCCGAGGAGAGTTTCCCTTTCGAGAAGGCAGCTCCCAGAAGCTCGTTTTGTGCCCTTTCTGAGATGGGCCCTAGGGGGGTCCCTCCCAAGCAGGCGGAGGGTGGGGTAGTGGGGCCAGTGCACACAAGGCCTTTTCAGACCCCATCCGCCTTCTCCCTGAAGGAGAGCACGTTTGGAGTTGGTTTCCAGCTCCGGTGACCCTCAGCCACGCACCGGCGCACAGGGAGCGGGAGGCAGCTCAGACCCTCCTAGGCCAAAGGGCGAGCACAGGCCTAGGGGCGAAACCGGCAAGCGCTGCTTTGCTGAGCAAACACGCACTGGAGCTGAGTTTGCTTTCCCGAGGAGAGTTTCCCTTTCGAGAAGGCAGCTCCCAGAAGCTCATTTTGTGCCCTTTCTGAGATGGGCCCTAGGTGGGTCCCTCCCGAGCAGGCGAAGGGTGGGGTGCTGGGGCCAGTGCACACAAGGCCTTTGCAGACCCCATCCGCCTTCTCCCTGAAGGAGAGCACGTTTGGAGTTGGTTTCCAGCTCCGGTGACCATCGGACAAGCACCGGCGCACAGGGAGCAGGAGGCAGCCCAGACCCAACTCGGCCGAAGGGCGAGGACAGGCCTAGGGGCGAAACCGGCAAGCGCTGCTTTGCTGAGCACACACGCACTGGGGCTGAGCTTGCTTTCCCGAGGAGAGTTTCCCTTTCGAGAAGGCAGCTCCCAGAAGCTCGTTTTGTGCCCTTTCTGAGATGGGCCCTAGGTGGGTCCCTCCCAAGCAGGCGGAGGGTGGGGTGCTGGGGCCAGTGCACACAAGGCCTTTTCAGACCCCATCCGCCTTCTCCCTGAAGGAGAGCACGTTTGGAGTTGGTTTCCAGCTCCGGTGACCCTCAGCCAAGCAGCAGCGCACAGTGAGCTGGAGGCAGCCCAGACCCTCCTAGGCCGAAGGGCGAGCACAGGCCTAGGGGCGAAACCGGCAAGCGCTGCTTTGCTGAGCACACACGCACTGGGGCTGAGCTTGCTTTCCCGAGGAGAGTTTCCCTTTCGAGAAGGCAGCTCCCAGAAGCTCGTTTTGTGCCCTTTCTGAGATGGGCCCTAGGGGGGTCCCTCCCAAGCAGGCGGAGGGTGGGGTAGTGGGGCCAGTGCACACAAGGCCTTTTCAGACCCCATCCGCCTTCTCCCTGAAGGAGAGCACGTTTGGAGGTGGTTTCCAGCTCCGGTGACCCTCGGCCAAGCACTGGCGCACAGGGAGCGGGAGGCAGCCCAGACTCTCCTAGGCCGAAGGGCGAGCATAGGCCTAGGGGCGAAACCGGCAAGCGCTGCTTTGCTGAGCACACACGCACTGGGGCTGAGCTTGCTTTCCCGAGCAGAGTTTCCCTTTCGAGAAGGCAGCTCCCAGAAGCTCGTTTTGTGCCCTTTCTGAGATGGGCCCTAGGTGGGTCCCTCCCGAGCAGCCGAAGGGTGGGGTGCTGGGCCCAGTGCACAGAAGGCCTTTGCAGACCCCATCCGCCTTCTCCCTGAAGGAGAGCACGTTTGGAGGTGGTTTACAGCTCCGCTGAACCTCGGACAAGCAGCGGCGCACAGGGAGCGGGAGGCAGGCCAGACCCACCTCGGTCGAAGGGCGAGCACAGGCCTAGGGGCGAAACCGGCAAGCGCTGCTTTGCTGAGCACACACGCACTGGAGCTGAGCTTGCTTTCCCGAGGAGAGTTTCCCTTTCGAGAAGGCAGCTCCCAGAAGCTCGTTTTGTGCCCTTTCTGAGATGGGCCCTAGGTGGGTCCCTCCCTAGCAGGCGAAGGGTGGGGTGCTGGGGCCAGTGCACACAAGGCCTTTGCAGACCCCATCCGCCTTCTCCCTGAAGGAGAGCACGTTTGGAGGTGGTTTCCAGCTCCGGTGATCCTCGGCCAAGCACCGGTGCACAGGGAGCGGGAGGCAGCCCAGACCCTCCTAGGCCGAAGGGCGAGCACAGGCCTAGGGGCGAAACCGGCAAGCGCTGCTTTGCTGAGCACACACGCACTGGGGCTGAGCTTGCTTTCCCGAGCAGAGTTTCCCTTTCGAGAAGGCAGCTCCCAGAAGCTCGTTTTGTGCCCTTTCTGAGATGGGCCCTAGGTGGGTCCCTCCCGAGCAGGCGAAGGGTTCGGTGCTGGGGCCAGTGCACACAAGGCCTTTTCAGACCCCATCCGCCTTCTCCCTGAAGGAGAGCACGTTTGGAGTTGGTTTCCAGCTCCGGTGACCCTCAGCCACGCACCGGCGCACAGGGAGCGGGAGGCAGCTCAGACCCTCCTAGGCCGAAGGGCGAGCACAGGCCTAGGGGCGAAACCGGCAAGCGCTGCTTTGCTGAGCAAACACGCACTGGAGCTGAGTTTGCTTTCCCGAGGAGAGTTTCCCTTTCGAGAAGGCAGCTCCCAGAAGCTCGTTTTGTGCCCTTTCTGAGATGGGCCCTAGGTGGGTCCCTCCCGAGCAGGCGAAGGGTGGGGTGCTGGGGCCAGTGCACACAAGGCCTTTGCAGACCCCATCCGCCTTCTCCCTGAAGGAGAGCACGTTTGGAGTTGGTTTCCAGCTCCGGTGACCATCGGACAAGCACCGGCGCACAGGGAGCAGGAGGCAGCCCAGACCCACCTCGGCCGAAGGGCGAGGACAGGCCTAGGGGCGAAACCGGCAAGCGCTGCTTTGCTGAGCACACACGCACTGGGGCTGAGCTTGCTTTCCCGAGGAGAGTTTCCCTTTCGAGGAGGCAGCTCCCAGAACCTTTTTTGTGCCCTTTCTGAGATGGGCCCTAGGGGGGTCCCTCCCAAGCAGGCGGAGGGTGGGGTAGTGGGGCCAGTGCACACAAGGCCTTTTCAGACCCCATCCGCCTTCTCCCTGAAGGAGAGCACGTTTGGAGTTGGTTTCCAGCTCCGGTGACCCTCAGCCACGCACCGGCGCACAGGGAGCGGGAGGCAGCTCAGACCCTCCTAGGCCGAAGGGCGAGCACAGGCCTAGGGGCGAAACCGGCAAGCGCTGCTTTGCTGAGCACACACGCACTGGAGCTGAGTTTACTTTCCCGAGGAGAGTTTCCCTTTCGAGAAGGCAGCTCCCAGAAGCTCGTTTTGTGCCCTTTCTGAGATGGGCCCTAGGTGGGTCCCTCCCGAGCAGGCGAAGGGTGGGGTGCTGGGGCCAGTGCACACAAGGCCTTTGCAGACCCCATCCGCCTTCTCCCTGAAGGAGAGCACGTTTGGAGTTGGTTTCCAGCTCCGGTGACCATCGGACAAGCACCGGCGCACAGGGAGCAGGAGGCAGCCCAGACCCACCTCGGCCGAAGGGCGAGGACAGGCCTAGGGGCGAAACCGGCAAGCGCTGCTTTGCTGAGCACACACGCACTGGGGCTGAGCTTGCTTTCCCGAGGAGAGTTTCCCTTTCGAGAAGGCAGCTCCCAGAAGCTCGTTTTGTGCCCTTTCTGAGATGGGCCCTAGGGGGGTCCCTCCCAAGCAGGCGGAGGGTGGGGTAGTGGGGCCAGTGCACACAAGGCCTTTTCAGACCCCATCCGCCTTCTCCCTGAAGGAGAGCATGTTTGGAGTTGGTTTCCAGCTCCGGTGACCCTCAGCCACGCACCGGCGCACAGGGAGCGGGAGGCAGCTCAGACCCTCCTAGGCCGAAGGGCGAGCACAGGCCTAGGGGCGAAACCGGCAAGCGCTGCTTTGCTGAGCAAACACGCACTGGAGCTGAGTTTGCTTTCCCGAGGAGAGTTTCCCTTTCGAGAAGGCAGCTCCCAGAAGCTCGTTTTGTGCCCTTTCTGAGATGGGCCCTAGGGGGGTCCCTCCCGAGCAGGCGGAGGGTGGGGTAGTAGGGCTAGTGCACACAAGGCCTTTTCAGACCCCATCCGCCTTCTCCCTGAAGGAGAGCACGTTTGGAGTTGATTTCCAGCTCCGGTGACCCTCAGCCAAGCAGCAGCGCACAGGGAGCTGGAGGCAGCCCAGACCCTCCTAGGCCGAAGGGCGAGCACAGGCCTAGGGGCGAAACCGGCAAGCGCTGCTTTGCTGAGCACACACGCACTGGGGCTGAGCTTGCTTTCCCGAGGAGAGTTTCCCTTTCGAGAAGGCAGCTCCCAGAAGCTCGTTTTGTGCCCTTTCTGAGATGGGCCCTAGGGGGGTCCCTCCCAAGCAGGCGGAGGGTGGGGTAGTGGGGCCAGTGCACACAAGGCCTTTTCAGACCCCATCCGCCTTCTCCCTGAAGGAGAGCACGTTTGGAGTTGGTTTCCAGCTCCGGTGACCCTCAGCCACGCACCGGCGCACAGGGAGCGGGAGGCAGCTCAGACCCTCCTAGGCCAAAGGGCGAGCACAGGCCTAGGGGCGAAACCGGCAAGCGCTGCTTTGCTGAGCAAACACGCACTGGAGCTGAGTTTGCTTTCCCGAGGAGAGTTTCCCTTTCGAGAAGGCAGCTCCCAGAAGCTCGTTTTGTGCCCTTTCTGAGATGGGCCCTAGGTGGGTCCCTCCCGAGCAGGCGAAGGGTGGGGTGCTGGGGCCAGTGCACACAAGGCCTTTGCAGACCCCATCCGCCTTCTCCCTGAAGGAGAGCACGTTTGGAGTTGGTTTCCAGCTCCGGTGACCATCGGACAAGCACCGGCGCACAGGGAGCAGGAGGCAGCCCAGACCCACCTCGGCCGAAGGGCGAGGACAGGCCTAGGGGCGAAACCGGCAAGCGCTGCTTTGCTGAGCACACACGCACTGGGGCTGAGCTTGCTTTCCCGAGGAGAGTTTCCCTTTCGAGAAGGCAGCTCCCAGAAGCTCGTTTTGTGCCCTTTCTGAGATGGGCCCTAGGGGGGTCCCTCCCAAGCAGGCGGAGGGTGGGGTAGTGGGGCCAGTGCACACAAGGCCTTTTCAGACCCCATCCGCCTTCTCCCTGAAGGAGAGCACGTTTGGAGTTGATTTCCAGCTCCGGTGACCCTCAGCCAAGCAGGAGCGCACAGGGAGCTGGAGGCAGCCCAGACCCTCCTAGGCCGAAGGGCGAGCACAGGCCTAGGGGCGAAACCGGCAAGCGCTGCTTTGCTGAGCACACACGCACTGGGGCTGAGCTTGCTTTCCCGAGGAGAGTTTCCCTTTCGAGAAGGCAGCTCCCAGAAGCTCGTTTTGTGCCCTTTCTGAGATGGGCCCTAGGCGGGTCCCTCCCAAGCAGGCGGAGGGTGGGGTAGTGGGGCCAGTGCACACAAGGCCTTTTCAGACCCCATCCGCCATCTCCCTGAAGGAGAGCACGTTTGGAGTTGGTTTCCAGCTCCGGTGACCCTCAGCCACGCACCGGCGCACAGGGAGCGGGAGGCAGCTCAGACCCTCCTAGGCCGAAGGGCGAGCACAGGCCTAGGGGCGAAACCGGCAAGCGCTGCTTTGCTGAGCAAACACGCACTGGGGCTGAGTTTGCTTTCCCGAGGAGAGTTTCCCTTTCGAGAAGGCAGCTCCCAGAAGCTCGTTTTGTGCCCTTTCTGAGATGGGCCCTAGGTGGGTCCCTCCCGAGCAGGCGAAGGGTGGGGTGCTGGGGCCAGTGCACACAAGGCCTTTGCAGACCCCATCCGCCTTCTCCCTGAAGGAGAGCACGTTTGGAGTTGGTTTCCAGCTCCGGTGACCATCGGACAAGCACCGGCGCACAGGGAGCAGGAGGCAGCCCAGACCCACCTCGGCCGAAGGGCGAGGACAGGCCTAGGGGCGAAACCGGCAAGCGCTGCTTTGCTGAGCACACACGCACTGGGGCTGAGCTTGCTTTCCCGAGGAGAGTTTCCCTTTCGAGAAGGCAGCTCCCAGAAGCTCGTTTTGTGCCCTTTCTGAGATGGGCCCTAGGTAGGTTCCTCCCTAGCAGGCGGAGGGTGGGGTGCTGGGCCCAGTGCACAGAAGGCCTTTTCAGACCCCATCCGCCTTCTCCCTGAAGGAGAGCACGTTTGGAGGTGGTTTCCAGCTCCGCTGAACCTCGGACAAGCAGCGGCGCACAGGGAGCGGGAGGCAGGCCAGACCCACCTCGGCCGAAGGGCGAGCACAGGCCTAGGGGCGAAACCGGCAAGCGCTGCTTTGCTGAGCACACACGCACTGGAGCTGAGCTTGCTTTCCCGAGGAGAGTTTCCCTTTCGAGAAGGCAGCTCCCAGAAGCTCGTTTTGTGCCCTTTCTGAGATGGGCCCTAGGTGGGTCCCTCCCTAGCAGGCGAAGGGTGGGGTGCTGGGGCCAGTGCACACAAGGCCTTTTCAGACCCCATCCGCCTTCTCCCTGAAGGAGAGCACGTTTGGAGTTGGTTTCCAGCTCCGGTGATCCTCGGCCAAGCACCGGTGCACAGGGAGCGGGAGGCAGCCCAGACCCTCCTAGGCCGAAGGGCGAGCACAGGCCTAGGGGCGAAACCGGCAAGCGCTGCTTTGCTGAGCACACACGCACTGGGGCTGAGCTTGCTTTCCCGAGCAGAGTTTCCCTTTCGAGAAGGCAGCTCCCAGAAGCTCGTTTTGTGCCCTTTCTGAGATGGGCCCTAGGTGGGTCCCTCCCGAGCAGGCGAAGGGTTCGGTGCTGGGGCCAGTGCACACAAGGCCTTTTCAGACCCCATCCGCCTTCTCCCTGAAGGAGAGCACGTTTGGAGTTGGTTTCCAGCTCCGGTGACCCTCAGCCACGCACCGGCGCACAGGGAGCGGGAGGCAGCTCAGACCCTCCTAGGCCGAAGGGCGAGCACAGGCCTAGGGGCGAAACCGGCAAGCGCTGCTTTGCTGAGCAAACACGCACTGGAGCTGAGTTTGCTTTCCCGAGGAGAGTTTCCCTTTCGAGAAGGCAGCTCCCAGAAGCTCGTTTTGTGCCCTTTCTGAGATGGGCCCTAGGTGGGTCCCTCCCGAGCAGGCGAAGGGTGGGGTGCTGGGGCCAGTGCACACAAGGCCTTTGCAGACCCCATCCGCCTTCTCCCTGAAGGAGAGCACGTTTGGAGTTGGTTTCCAGCTCCGGTGACCATCGGACAAGCACCGGCGCACAGGGAGCAGGAGGCAGCCCAGACCCACCTCGGCCGAAGGGCGAGCACAGGCCTAGGGGCGAAACCGGCAAGCGCTGCTTTGCTGAGCACACACGCACTGGGGCTGAGCTTGCTTTCCCGAGGAGAGTTTCCCTTTCGAGAAGGCAGCTCCCAGAAGCTCGTTTTGTGCCCTTTCTGAGATGGGCCCTAGGGGGGTCCCTCCCAAGCAGGCGGAGGGTGGGGTAGTGGGGCCAGTGCACACAAGGCCTTTTCAGACCCCATCCGCCTTCTCCCTGAAGGAGAGCACGTTTGGAGGTGGTTTCCAGCTCCGGTGACCCTCAGCCAAGCAGCAGCGCACAGGGAGCTAGAGGCAGCCCAGACCCTCCTAGGCCGATGGGCGAGCACAGGCCTAGGGGCGAAACCGGCAAGCGCTGCTTTGCTGAGCAAACACGCACTGGAGCTGAGTTTGCTTTCCCGAGGAGAGTTTCCCTTTCGAGAAGGCAGCTCCCAGAAGCTCGTTTTGTGCCCTTTCTGAGATGGGCCCTAGGTGGGTCCCTCCCGAGCAGGCGAAGGCTGGGGTGCTGGGGCCAGTGCACACAAGGCCTTTGCAGACCCCATCCGCCTTCTCCCTGAAGGAGAGCACGTTTGGAGTTGGTTTCCAGCTCCGGTGACCATCGGACAAGCACCGGCGCACAGGGAGCAGGAGGCAGCCCAGACCCACCTCGGCCGAAGGGCGAGGACAGGCCTAGGGGCGAAACCGGCAAGCGCTGCTTTGCTGAGCACACACGCACTGGGGCTGAGCTTGCTTTCCCGAGGAGAGTTTCCCTTTCGAGAAGGCAGCTCCCAGAAGCTTGTTTTGTGCCCTTTCTGAGATGGGCCCTAGGGGGGTCCCTCCCAAGCAGGCGGAGGGTGGGGTAGTGGGGCCAGTGCACACAAGGCCTTTTCAGACCCCATCCGCCTTCTCCCTGAAGGAGAGCACGTTTGGAGTTGGTTTCCAGCTCCGGTGACCCTCAGCCACGCACCGGCGCACAGGGAGCGGGAGGCAGCTCAGACCCTCCTAGGCCGAAGGGCGAGCACAGGCCTAGGGGCGAAACCGGCAAGCGCTGCTTTGCTGAGCAAACACGCACTGGAGCTGAGTTTGCTTTCCCGAGGAGAGTTTCCCTTTCGAGAAGGCAGCTCCCAGAAGCTCGTTTTGTGCCCTTTCTGAGATGGGCCCTAGGTGGGTCCCTCCCGAGCAGGCGAAGGGTGGGGTGCTGGGGCCAGTGCACACAAGGCCTTTGCAGACCCCATCCGCCTTCTCCCTGAAGGAGAGCACGTTTGGAGTTGGTTTCCAGCTCCGGTGACCATCGGACAAGCACCGGCGCACAGGGAGCAGGAGGCAGCCCAGACCCACCTCGGCCGAAGGGCGAGCACAGGCCTAGGGGCGAAACCGGCAAGCGCTGCTTTGCTGAGCACACACGCACTGGGGCTGAGCTTGCTTTCCCGAGGAGAGTTTCCCTTTCGAGAAGGCAGCTCCCAGAAGCTCGTTTTGTGCCCTTTCTGAGATGGGCCCTAGGGGGGTCCCTCCCAAGCAGGCGGAGGGTGGGGTAGTGGGGCCAGTGCACACAAGGCCTTTTCAGACCCCATCCGCCTTCTCCCTGAAGGAGAGCACGTTTGGAGGTGGTTTCCAGCTCCGGTGACCCTCAGCCAAGCAGCAGCGCACAGGGAGCTAGAGGCAGCCCAGACCCTCCTAGGCCGAAGGGCGAGCACAGGCCTAGGGGCGAAACCGGCAAGCGCTGCTTTGCTGAGCAAACACGCACTGGAGCTGAGTTTGCTTTCCCGAGGAGAGTTTCCCTTTCGAGAAGGCAGCTCCCAGAAGCTCGTTTTGTGCCCTTTCTGAGATGGGCCCTAGGTGGGTCCCTCCCGAGCAGGCGAAGGGTGGGGTGCTGGGGCCAGTGCACACAAGGCCTTTGCAGACCCCATCCGCCTTCTCCCTGAAGGAGAGCACGTTTGGAGTTGGTTTCCAGCTCCGGTGACCATCGGACAAGCACCGGCGCACAGGGAGCAGGAGGCAGCCCAGACCCACCTCGGCCGAAGGGCGAGGACAGGCCTAGGGGCGAAACCGGCAAGCGCTGCTTTGCTGAGCACACACGCACTGGGGCTGAGCTTGCTTTCCCGAGGAGAGTTTCCCTTTCGAGAAGGCAGCTCCCAGAAGCTCGTTTTGTGCCCTTTCTGAGATGGGCCCTAGGGGGGTCCCTCCCAAGCAGGCGGAGGGTGGGGTAGTGGGGCCAGTGCACACAAGGCCTTTGCAGACCCCATCCGCCTTCTCCCTGAAGGAGAGCACGTTTGGAGTTGGTTTCCAGCTCCGGTGAACATCGGACAAGCACCGGCGCACAGGGAGCAGGAGGCAGCCCAGACCCACCTCGGCCGAAGGGCGAGGACAGGCCTAGGGGCGAAACCGGCAAGCGCTGCTTTGCTGAGCACACACGCACTGGGGCTGAGCTTGCTTTCCCGAGGAGAGTTTCCCTTTCGAGAAGGCAGCTCCCAGAAGCTCGTTTTGTGCCCTTTCTGAGATGGGCCCTAGGGGGGTCCCTCCCAAGCAGGCGGAGGGTGGGGTAGTGGGGCCAGTGCACACAAGGCCTTTTCAGACCCCATCCGCCTTCTCCCTGAAGGAGAGCACGTTTGGAGTTGATTTCCAGCTCCGGTGACCCTCAGCCAAGCAGCAGCGCACAGGGAGCTGGAGGCAGCCCAGACCCTCCTAGGCCGAAGGGCGAGCACAGGCCTAGGGGCGAAACCGGCAAGCGCTGCTTTGCTGAGCACACACGCACTGGGGCTGAGCTTGCTTTCCCGAGGAGAGTTTCCCTTTCGAGAAGGCAGCTCCCAGAAGCTCGTTTTGTGCCCTTTCTGAGATGGGCCCTAGGGGGGTCCCTCCCAAGCAGGCGGAGGGTGGGGTAGTGGGGCCAGTGCACACAAGGCCTTTTCAGACCCCATCCGCCTTCTCCCTGAAGGAGAGCACGTTTGGAGTTGGTTTCCAGCTCCGGTGACCCTCAGCCACGCACCGGCGCACAGGGAGCGGGAGGCAGCTCAGACCCTCCTAGGCCGAAGGGCGAGCACAGGCCTAGGGGCGAAACCGGCAAGCGCTACTTTGCTGAGCAAACACGCACTGGAGCTGAGTTTGCTTTCCCGAGGAGAGTTTCCCTTTCGAGAAGGCAGCTCCCAGAAGCTCGTTTTGTGCCCTTTCTGAGATGGGCCCTAGGTGGGTCCCTCCCGAGCAGGCGAAGGGTGGGGTGCTGGGGCCAGTGCACACAAGGCCTTTGCAGACCCCATCCGCCTTCTCCCTGAAGGAGAGCACGTTTGGAGTTGGTTTCCAGCTCCGGTGACCATCGGACAAGCACCGGCGCACAGGGAGCAGGAGGCAGCCCAGACCCACCTCGGCCGAAGGGCGAGGACAGGCCTAGGGGCGAAACCGGCAAGCGCTGCTTTGCTGAGCACACACGCACTGGGGCTGAGCTTGCTTTCCCGAGGAGAGTTTCCCTTTCGAGAAGGCAGCTCCCAGAAGCTCGTTTTGTGCCCTTTCTGAGATGGGCCCTAGGTAGGTTCCTCCCTAGCAGGCGGAGGGTGGGGTGCTGGGCCCAGTGCACAGAAGGCCTTTTCAGACCCCATCCGCCTTCTCCCTGAAGGAGAGCACGTTTGGAGGTGGTTTCCAGCTCCGCTGAACCTCGGACAAGCAGCGGCGCACAGGGAGCGGGAGGCAGGCCAGACCCACCTCGGCCGAAGGGCGAGCACAGGCCTAGGGGCGAAACCGGCAAGCGCTGCTTTGCTGAGCACACACGCACTGGAGCTGAGCTTGCTTTCCCGAGGAGAGTTTCCCTTTCGAGAAGGCAGCTCCCAGAAGCTCGTTTTGTGCCCTTTCTGAGATGGGCCCTAGGTGGGTCCCTCCCTAGCAGGCGAAGGGTGGGGTGCTGGGGCCAGTGCACACAAGGCCTTTTCAGACCCCATCCGCCTTCTCCCTGAAGGAGAGCACGTTTGGAGTTGGTTTCCAGCTCCGGTGATCCTCGGCCAAGCACCGGTGCACAGGGAGCGGGAGGCAGCCCAGACCCTCCTAGGCCGAAGGGCGAGCACAGGCCTAGGGGCGAAACCGGCAAGCGCTGCTTTGCTGAGCACACACGCACTGGGGCTGAGCTTGCTTTCCCGAGCAGAGTTTCCCTTTCGAGAAGGCAGCTCCCAGAAGCTCGTTTTGTGCCCTTTCTGAGATGGGCCCTAGGTGGGTCCCTCCCGAGCAGGCGAAGGGTTCGGTGCTGGGGCCAGTGCACACAAGGCCTTTTCAGACCCCATCCGCCTTCTCCCTGAAGGAGAGCACGTTTGGAGTTGGTTTCCAGCTCCGGTGACCCTCAGCCACGCACCGGCGCACAGGGAGCGGGAGGCAGCTCAGACCCTCCTAGGCCGAAGGGCGAGCACAGGCCTAGGGGCGAAACCGGCAAGCGCTGCTTTGCTGAGCAAACACGCACTGGAGCTGAGTTTGCTTTCCCGAGGAGAGTTTCCCTTTCGAGAAGGCAGCTCCCAGAAGCTCGTTTTGTGCCCTTTCTGAGATGGGCCCTAGGTGGGTCCCTCCCGAGCAGGCGAAGGGTGGGGTGCTGGGGCCAGTGCACACAAGGCCTTTGCAGACCCCATCCGCCTTCTCCCTGAAGGAGAGCACGTTTGGAGTTGGTTTCCAGCTCCGGTGACCATCGGACAAGCACCGGCGCACAGGGAGCAGGAGGCAGCCCAGACCCACCTCGGCCGAAGGGCGAGCACAGGCCTAGGGGCGAAACCGGCAAGCGCTGCTTTGCTGAGCACACACGCACTGGGGCTGAGCTTGCTTTCCCGAGGAGAGTTTCCCTTTCGAGAAGGCAGCTCCCAGAAGCTCGTTTTGTGCCCTTTCTGAGATGGGCCCTAGGGGGGTCCCTCCCAAGCAGGCGGAGGGTGGGGTAGTGGGGCCAGTGCACACAAGGCCTTTTCAGACCCCATCCGCCTTCTCCCTGAAGGAGAGCACGTTTGGAGTTGGTTTCCAGCTCCGGTGACCCTCAGCCACGCACCGGCGCACAGGGAGCGGGAGGCAGCTCAGACCCTCCTAGGCCGAAGGGCGAGCACAGGCCTAGGGGCGAAACCGGCAAGCGCTACTTTGCTGAGCAAACACGCACTGGAGCTGAGTTTGCTTTCCCGAGGAGAGTTTCCCTTTCGAGAAGGCAGCTCCCAGAAGCTCGTTTTGTGCCCTTTCTGAGATGGGCCCTAGGTGGGTCCCTCCCGAGCAGGCGAAGGGTGGGGTGCTGGGGCCAGTGCACACAAGGCCTTTGCAGACCCCATCCGCCTTCTCCCTGAAGGAGAGCACGTTTGGAGTTGGTTTCCAGCTCCGGTGACCATCGGACAAGCACCGGCGCACAGGGAGCAGGAGGCAGCCCAGACCCACCTCGGCCGAAGGGCGAGGACAGGCCTAGGGGCGAAACCGGCAAGCGCTGCTTTGCTGAGCACACACGCACTGGGGCTGAGCTTGCTTTCCCGAGGAGAGTTTCCCTTTCGAGAAGGCAGCTCCCAGAAGCTCGTTTTGTGCCCTTTCTGAGATGGGCCCTAGGTAGGTTCCTCCCTAGCAGGCGGAGGGTGGGGTGCTGGGCCCAGTGCACAGAAGGCCTTTTCAGACCCCATCCGCCTTCTCCCTGAAGGAGAGCACGTTTGGAGGTGGTTTCCAGCTCCGCTGAACCTCGGACAAGCAGCGGCGCACAGGGAGCGGGAGGCAGGCCAGACCCACCTCGGCCGAAGGGCGAGCACAGGCCTAGGGGCGAAACCGGCAAGCGCTGCTTTGCTGAGCACACACGCACTGGAGCTGAGCTTGCTTTCCCGAGGAGAGTTTCCCTTTCGAGAAGGCAGCTCCCAGAAGCTCGTTTTGTGCCCTTTCTGAGATGGGCCCTAGGTGGGTCCCTCCCTAGCAGGCGAAGGGTGGGGTGCTGGGGCCAGTGCACACAAGGCCTTTTCAGACCCCATCCGCCTTCTCCCTGAAGGAGAGCACGTTTGGAGTTGGTTTCCAGCTCCGGTGATCCTCGGCCAAGCACCGGTGCACAGGGAGCGGGAGGCAGCCCAGACCCTCCTAGGCCGAAGGGCGAGCACAGGCCTAGGGGCGAAACCGGCAAGCGCTGCTTTGCTGAGCACACACGCACTGGGGCTGAGCTTGCTTTCCCGAGCAGAGTTTCCCTTTCGAGAAGGCAGCTCCCAGAAGCTCGTTTTGTGCCCTTTCTGAGATGGGCCCTAGGTGGGTCCCTCCCGAGCAGGCGAAGGGTTCGGTGCTGGGGCCAGTGCACACAAGGCCTTTTCAGACCCCATCCGCCTTCTCCCTGAAGGAGAGCACGTTTGGAGTTGGTTTCCAGCTCCGGTGACCCTCAGCCACGCACCGGCGCACAGGGAGCGGGAGGCAGCTCAGACCCTCCTAGGCCGAAGGGCGAGCACAGGCCTAGGGGCGAAACCGGCAAGCGCTGCTTTGCTGAGCAAACACGCACTGGAGCTGAGTTTGCTTTCCCGAGGAGAGTTTCCCTTTCGAGAAGGCAGCTCCCAGAAGCTCGTTTTGTGCCCTTTCTGAGATGGGCCCTAGGTGGGTCCCTCCCGAGCAGGCGAAGGGTGGGGTGCTGGGGCCAGTGCACACAAGGCCTTTGCAGACCCCATCCGCCTTCTCCCTGAAGGAGAGCACGTTTGGAGTTGGTTTCCAGCTCCGGTGACCATCGGACAAGCACCGGCGCACAGGGAGCAGGAGGCAGCCCAGACCCACCTCGGCCGAAGGGCGAGCACAGGCCTAGGGGCGAAACCGGCAAGCGCTGCTTTGCTGAGCACACACGCACTGGGGCTGAGCTTGCTTTCCCGAGGAGAGTTTCCCTTTCGAGAAGGCAGCTCCCAGAAGCTCGTTTTGTGCCCTTTCTGAGATGGGCCCTAGGGGGGTCCCTCCCAAGCAGGCGGAGGGTGGGGTAGTGGGGCCAGTGCACACAAGGCCTTTTCAGACCCCATCCGCCTTCTCCCTGAAGGAGAGCACGTTTGGAGGTGGTTTCCAGCTCCGGTGACCCTCAGCCAAGCAGCAGCGCACAGGGAGCTGGAGGCAGCCCAGACCCTCCTAGGCCGAAGGGCGAGCACAGGCCTAGGGGCGAAACCGGCAAGCGCTGCTTTGCTGAGCAAACACGCACTGGAGCTGAGTTTGCTTTCCCGAGGAGAGTTTCCCTTTCGAGAAGGCAGCTCCCAGAAGCTCGTTTTGTGCCCTTTCTGAGATGGGCCCTAGGTGGGTCCCTCCCGAGCAGGCGAAGGCTGGGGTGCTGGGGCCAGTGCACACAAGGCCTTTGCAGACCCCATCCGCCTTCTCCCTGAAGGAGAGCACGTTTGGAGTTGGTTTCCAGCTCCGGTGACCATCGGACAAGCACCGGCGCACAGGGAGCAGGAGGCAGCCCAGACCCACCTCGGCCGAAGGGCGAGGACAGGCCTAGGGGCGAAACCGGCAAGCGCTGCTTTGCTGAGCACACACGCACTGGGGCTGAGCTTGCTTTCCCGAGGAGAGTTTCCCTTTCGAGAAGGCAGCTCCCAGAAGCTTGTTTTGTGCCCTTTCTGAGATGGGCCCTAGGGGGGTCCCTCCCAAGCAGGCGGAGGGTGGGGTAGTGGGGCCAGTGCACACAAGGCCTTTTCAGACCCCATCCGCCTTCTCCCTGAAGGAGAGCACGTTTGGAGTTGGTTTCCAGCTCCGGTGATCCTCGGCCAAGCACCGGTGCACAGGGAGCGGGAGGCAGCCCAGACCCTCCTAGGCCGAAGGGCGAGCACAGGCCTAGGGGCGAAACCGGCAAGCGCTGCTTTGCTGAGCACACACGCACTGGGGCTGAGCTTGCTTTCCCGAGCAGAGTTTCCCTTTCGAGAAGGCAGCTCCCAGAAGCTCGTTTTGTGCCCTTTCTGAGATGGGCCCTAGGTGGGTCCCTCCCGAGCAGGCGAAGGGTTCGGTGCTGGGGCCAGTGCACACAAGGCCTTTTCAGACCCCATCCGCCTTCTCCCTGAAGGAGAGCACGTTTGGAGTTGGTTTCCAGCTCCGGTGACCCTCAGCCACGCACCGGCGCACAGGGAGCGGGAGGCAGCTCAGACCCTCCTAGGCCGAAGGGCGAGCACAGGCCTAGGGGCGAAACCGGCAAGCGCTGCTTTGCTGAGCAAACACGCACTGGAGCTGAGTTTGCTTTCCCGAGGAGAGTTTCCCTTTCGAGAAGGCAGCTCCCAGAAGCTCGTTTTGTGCCCTTTCTGAGATGGGCCCTAGGTGGGTCCCTCCCGAGCAGGCGAAGGGTGGGGTGCTGGGGCCAGTGCACACAAGGCCTTTGCAGACCCCATCCGCCTTCTCCCTGAAGGAGAGCACGTTTGGAGTTGGTTTCCAGCTCCGGTGACCATCGGACAAGCACCGGCGCACAGGGAGCAGGAGGCAGCCCAGACCCACCTCGGCCGAAGGGCGAGCACAGGCCTAGGGGCGAAACCGGCAAGCGCTGCTTTGCTGAGCACACACGCACTGGGGCTGAGCTTGCTTTCCCGAGGAGAGTTTCCCTTTCGAGAAGGCAGCTCCCAGAAGCTCGTTTTGTGCCCTTTCTGAGATGGGCCCTAGGGGGGTCCCTCCCAAGCAGGCGGAGGGTGGGGTAGTGGGGCCAGTGCACACAAGGCCTTTTCAGACCCCATCCGCCTTCTCCCTGAAGGAGAGCACGTTTGGAGGTGGTTTCCAGCTCCGGTGACCCTCAGCCAAGCAGCAGCGCACAGGGAGCTGGAGGCAGCCCAGACCCTCCTAGGCCGAAGGGCGAGCACAGGCCTAGGGGCGAAACCGGCAAGCGCTGCTTTGCTGAGCAAACACGCACTGGAGCTGAGTTTGCTTTCCCGAGGAGAGTTTCCCTTTCGAGAAGGCAGCTCCCAGAAGCTCGTTTTGTGCCCTTTCTGAGATGGGCCCTAGGTGGGTCCCTCCCGAGCAGGCGAAGGCTGGGGTGCTGGGGCCAGTGCACACAAGGCCTTTGCAGACCCCATCCGCCTTCTCCCTGAAGGAGAGCACGTTTGGAGTTGGTTTCCAGCTCCGGTGACCATCGGACAAGCACCGGCGCACAGGGAGCAGGAGGCAGCCCAGACCCACCTCGGCCGAAGGGCGAGGACAGGCCTAGGGGCGAAACCGGCAAGCGCTGCTTTGCTGAGCACACACGCACTGGGGCTGAGCTTGCTTTCCCGAGGAGAGTTTCCCTTTCGAGAAGGCAGCTCCCAGAAGCTTGTTTTGTGCCCTTTCTGAGATGGGCCCTAGGGGGGTCCCTCCCAAGCAGGCGGAGGGTGGGGTAGTGGGGCCAGTGCACACAAGGCCTTTTCAGACCCCATCCGCCTTCTCCCTGAAGGAGAGCACGTTTGGAGTTGGTTTCCAGCTCCGGTGACCCTCAGCCACGCACCGGCGCACAGGGAGCGGGAGGCAGCTCAGACCCTCCTAGGCCGAAGGGCGAGCACAGGCCTAGGGGCGAAACCGGCAAGCGCTGCTTTGCTGAGCACACACGCACTGGGGCTGAGCTTGCTTTCCCGAGGAGAGTTTCCCTTTCGAGAAGGCAGCTCCCAGAAGCTCGTTTTGTGCCCTTTCTGAGATGGGCCCTAGGGGGGTCCCTCCCAAGCAGGCGGAGGGTGGGGTAGTGGGGCCAGTGCACACAAGGCCTTTTCAGACCCCATCCGCCTTCTCCCTGAAGGAGAGCACGTTTGGAGTTGATTTCCAGCTCCGGTGACCCTCAGCCAAGCAGCAGCGCACAGGGAGCTGGAGGCAGCCCAGACCCTCCTAGGCCGAAGGGCGAGCACAGGCCTAGGGGCGAAACCGGCAAGCGCTGCTTTGCTGAGCACACACGCACTGGGGCTGAGCTTGCTTTCCCGAGGAGAGTTTCCCTTTCGAGAAGGCAGCTCCCAGAAGCTCGTTTTGTGCCCTTTCTGAGATGGGCCCTAGGGGGGTCCCTCCCAAGCAGGCGGAGGGTGGGGTAGTGGGGCCAGTGCACACAAGGCCTTTTCAGACCCCATCCGCCTTCTCCCTGAAGGAGAGCACGTTTGGAGTTGGTTTCCAGCTCCGGTGACCCTCAGCCACGCACCGGCGCACAGGGAGCGGGAGGCAGCTCAGACCCTCCTAGGCCGAAGGGCGAGCACAGGCCTAGGGGCGAAACCGGCAAGCGCTGCTTTGCTGAGCACACACGCACTGGGGCTGAGCTTGCTTTCCCGAGGAGAGTTTCCCTTTCGAGAAGGCAGCTCCCAGAAGCTCGTTTTGTGCCCTTTCTGAGATGGGCCCTAGGGGGGTCCCTCCCAAGCAGGCGGAGGGTGGGGTAGTGGGGCCAGTGCACACAAGGCCTTTTCAGACCCCATCCGCCTTCTCCCTGAAGGAGAGCACGTTTGGAGGTGGTTTCCAGCTCCGGTGACCCTCAGCCAAGCAGCAGCGCACAGGGAGCTGGAGGCAGCCCAGACCCTCCTAGGCCGAAGGGCGAGCACAGGCCTAGGGGCGAAACCGGCAAGCGCTGCTTTGCTGAGCACACACGCACTGGGGCTGAGCTTGCTTTCCCGAGGAGAGTTTCCCTTTCGAGAAGGCAGCTCCCAGAAGCTCGTTTTGTGCCCTTTCTGAGATGGGCCCTAGGGGGGTCCCTCCCAAGCAGGCGGAGGGTGGGGTAGTGGGGCCAGTGCACACAAGGCCTTTTCAGACCCCATCCGCCTTCTCCCTGAAGGAGAGCACGTTTGGAGTTGATCTCCAGCTCCGGTGACCCTCAGCCAAGCAACAGCGCACAGGGAGCTGGAGGCAGCCCAGACCCTCCTAGGCCGAAGGGCGAGCACAGGCCTAGGGGCGAAACCGGCAAGCGCTGCTTTGCTGAGCACACACGCACTGGGGCTGAGCTTGCTTTCCCGAGGAGAGTTTCCCTTTCGAGAAGGCAGCTCCCAGAAGCTCGTTTTGTGCCCTTTCTGAGATGGGCCCTAGGGGGGTCCCTCCCAAGCAGGCGGAGGGTGGGGTAGTGGGGCCAGTGCACACAAGGCCTTTTCAGACCCCATCCGCCTTCTCCCTGAAGGAGAGCACGTTTGGAGTTGGTTTCCAGCTCCGGTGACCCTCAGCCAAGCAGCAGCGCACAGGGAGCTAGAGGCAGCCCAGACCCTCCTAGGCCGAAGGGCGAGCACAGGCCTAGGGGCGAAACCGGCAAGCGCTGCTTTGCTGAGCAAACACGCACTGGAGCTGAGTTTGCTTTCCCGAGGAGAGTTTCCCTTTCGAGAAGGCAGCTCCCAGAAGCTCGTTTTGTGCCCTTTCTGAGATGGGCCCTAGGTGGGTCCCTCCCGAGCAGGCGAAGGGTGGGGTGCTGGGGCCAGTGCACACAAGGCCTTTGCAGACCCCATCCGCCTTCTCCCTGAAGGAGAGCACGTTTGGAGTTGGTTTCCAGCTCCGGTGACCATCGGACAAGCACCGGCGCACAGGGAGCAGGAGGCAGCCCAGACCCACCTCGGCCGAAGGGCGAGGACAGGCCTAGGGGCGAAACCGGCAAGCGCTGCTTTGCTGAGCACACACGCACTGGGGCTGAGCTTGCTTTCCCGAGGAGAGTTTCCCTTTCGAGAAGGCAGCTCCCAGAAGCTCGTTTTGTGCCCTTTCTGAGATGGGCCCTAGGGGGGTCCCTCCCAAGCAGGCGGAGGGTGGGGTAGTGGGGCCAGTGCACACAAGGCCTTTTCAGACCCCATCCGCCTTCTCCCTGAAGGAGAGCACGTTTGGAGTTGGTTTCCAGCTCCGGTGACCCTCAGCCACGCACCGGCGCACAGGGAGCGGGAGGCAGCTCAGACCCTCCTAGGCCGAAGGGCGAGCACAGGCCTAGGGGCGAAACCGGCAAGCGCTGCTTTGCTGAGCACACACGCACTGGGGCTGAGCTTGCTTTCCCGAGGAGAGTTTCCCTTTCGAGAAGGCAGCTCCCAGAAGCTCGTTTTGTGCCCTTTCTGAGATGGGCCCTAGGGGGGTCCCTCCCAAGCAGGCGGAGGGTGGGGTAGTGGGGCCAGTGCACACAAGGCCTTTTCAGACCCCATCCGCCTTCTCCCTGAAGGAGAGCACGTTTGGAGTTGATTTCCAGCTCCGGTGACCCTCAGCCAAGCAGCAGCGCACAGGGAGCTGGAGGCAGCCCAGACCCTCCTAGGCCGAAGGGCGAGCACAGGCCTAGGGGCGAAACCGGCAAGCGCTGCTTTGCTGAGCACACACGCACTGGGGCTGAGCTTGCTTTCCCGAGGAGAGTTTCCCTTTCGAGAAGGCAGCTCCCAGAAGCTCGTTTTGTGCCCTTTCTGAGATGGGCCCTAGGGGGGTCCCTCCCAAGCAGGCGGAGGGTGGGGTAGTGGGGCCAGTGCACACAAGGCCTTTTCAGACCCCATCCGCCTTCTCCCTGAAGGAGAGCACGTTTGGAGGTGGTTTCCAGCTCCGGTGACCCTCAGCCAAGCAGCAGCGCACAGGGAGCTAGAGGCAGCCCAGACCCTCCTAGGCCGAAGGGCGAGCACAGGCCTAGGGGCGAAACCGGCAAGCGCTGCTTTGCTGAGCAAACTCGCACTGGAGCTGAGTTTGCTTTCCCGAGGAGAGTTTCCCTTTCGAGAAGGCAGCTCCCAGAAGCTCGTTTTGTGCCCTTTCTGAGATGGGCCCTAGGTGGGTCCCTCCCGAGCAGGCGAAGGCTGGGGTGCTGGGGCCAGTGCACACAAGGCCTTTGCAGACCCCATCCGCCTTCTCCCTGAAGGAGAGCACGTTTGGAGTTGGTTTCCAGCTCCGGTGACCATCGGACAAGCACCGGCGCACAGGGAGCAGGAGGCAGCCCAGACCCACCTCGGCCGAAGGGCGAGGACAGGCCTAGGGGCGAAACCGGCAAGCGCTGCTTTGCTGAGCACACACGCACTGGGGCTGAGCTTGCTTTCCCGAGGAGAGTTTCCCTTTCGAGAAGGCAGCTCCCAGAAGCTCGTTTTGTGCCCTTTCTGAGATGGGCCCTAGGGGGGTCCCTCCCAAGCAGGCGGAGGGTGGGGTAGTGGGGCCAGTGCACACAAGGCCTTTTCAGACCCCATCCGCCTTCTCCCTGAAGGAGAGCACGTTTGGAGTTGGTTTCCAGCTCCGGTGACCCTCAGCCACGCACCGGCGCACAGGGAGCGGGAGGCAGCTCAGACCCTCCTAGGCCGAAGGGCGAGCACAGGCCTAGGGGCGAAACCGGCAAGCGCTGCTTTGCTGAGCACACACGCACTGGGGCTGAGCTTGCTTTCCCGAGGAGAGTTTCCCTTTCGAGAAGGCAGCTCCCAGAAGCTCGTTTTGTGCCCTTTCTGAGATGGGCCCTAGGGGGGTCCCTCCCAAGCAGGCGGAGGGTGGGGTAGTGGGGCCAGTGCACACAAGGCCTTTTCAGACCCCATCCGCCTTCTCCCTGAAGGAGAGCACGTTTGGAGTTGATTTCCAGCTCCGGTGACCCTCAGCCAAGCAGCAGCGCACAGGGAGCTGGAGGCAGCCCAGACCCTCCTAGGCCGAAGGGCGAGCACAGGCCTAGGGGCGAAACCGGCAAGCGCTGCTTTGCTGAGCACACACGCACTGGGGCTGAGCTTGTTTTCCCGAGGAGAGTTTCCCTTTCGAGAAGGCAGCTCCCAGAAGCTCGTTTTGTGCCCTTTCTGAGATGGGCCCTAGGGGGGTCCCTCCCAAGCAGGCGGAGGGTGGGGTAGTGGGGCCAGTGCACACAAGGCCTTTTCAGACCCCATCCGCCTTCTCCCTGAAGGAGAGCACGTTTGGAGGTGGTTTCCAGCTCCGGTGACCCTCAGCCAAGCAGCAGCGCACAGGGAGCTAGAGGCAGCCCAGACCCTCCTAGGCCGAAGGGCGAGCACAGGCCTAGGGGCGAAACCGGCAAGCGCTGCTTTGCTGAGCAAACACGCACTGGAGCTGAGTTTGCTTTCCCGAGGAGAGTTTCCCTTTCGAGAAGGCAGCTCCCAGAAGCTCGTTTTGTGCCCTTTCTGAGATGGGCCCTAGGTGGGTCCCTCCCGAGCAGGCGAAGGGTGGGGTGCTGGGGCCAGTGCACACAAGGCCTTTGCAGACCCCATCCGCCTTCTCCCTGAAGGAGAGCACGTTTGGAGTTGGTTTCCAGCTCCGGTGACCATCGGACAAGCACCGGCGCACAGGGAGCAGGAGGCAGCCCAGACCCACCTCGGCCGAAGGGCGAGGACAGGCCTAGGGGCGAAACCGGCAAGCGCTGCTTTGCTGAGCACACACGCACTGGGGCTGAGCTTGCTTTCCCGAGGAGAGTTTCCCTTTCGAGAAGGCAGCTCCCAGAAGCTCGTTTTGTGCCCTTTCTGAGATGGGCCCTAGGGGGGTCCCTCCCAAGCAGGCGGAGGGTGGGGTAGTGGGGCCAGTGCACACAAGGCCTTTTCAGACCCCATCCGCCTTCTCCCTGAAGGAGAGCACGTTTGGAGTTGATTTCCAGCTCCGGTGACCCTCAGCCAAGCAGCAGCGCACAGGGAGCTGGAGGCAGCCCAGACCCTCCTAGGCCGAAGGGCGAGCACAGGCCTAGGGGCGAAACCGGCAAGCGCTGCTTTGCTGAGCACACACGCACTGGGGCTGAGCTTGCTTTCCCGAGGAGAGTTTCCCTTTCGAGAAGGCAGCTCCCAGAAGCTCGTTTTGTGCCCTTTCTGAGATGGGCCCTAGGGGGGTCCCTCCCAAGCAGGCGGAGGGTGGGGTAGTGGGGCCAGTGCACACAAGGCCTTTTCAGACCCCATCCGCCTTCTCCCTGAAGGAGAGCACGTTTGGAGTTGGTTTCCAGCTCCGGTGACCCTCAGCCACGCACCGGCGCACAGGGAGCGGGAGGCAGCTCAGACCCTCCTAGGCCGAAGGGCGAGCACAGGCCTAGGGGCGAAACCGGCAAGCGCTACTTTGCTGAGCAAACACGCACTGGAGCTGAGTTTGCTTTCCCGAGGAGAGTTTCCCTTTCGAGAAGGCAGCTCCCAGAAGCTCGTTTTGTGCCCTTTCTGAGATGGGCCCTAGGTGGGTCCCTCCCGAGCAGGCGAAGGGTGGGGTGCTGGGGCCAGTGCACACAAGGCCTTTGCAGACCCCATCCGCCTTCTCCCTGAAGGAGAGCACGTTTGGAGTTGGTTTCCAGCTCCGGTGACCATCGGACAAGCACCGGCGCACAGGGAGCAGGAGGCAGCCCAGACCCACCTCGGCCGAAGGGCGAGGACAGGCCTAGGGGCGAAACCGGCAAGCGCTGCTTTGCTGAGCACACACGCACTGGGGCTGAGCTTGCTTTCCCGAGGAGAGTTTCCCTTTCGAGAAGGCAGCTCCCAGAAGCTCGTTTTGTGCCCTTTCTGAGATGGGCCCTAGGTAGGTTCCTCCCTAGCAGGCGGAGGGTGGGGTGCTGGGCCCAGTGCACAGAAGGCCTTTTCAGACCCCATCCGCCTTCTCCCTGAAGGAGAGCACGTTTGGAGGTGGTTTCCAGCTCCGCTGAACCTCGGACAAGCAGCGGCGCACAGGGAGCGGGAGGCAGGCCAGACCCACCTCGGCCGAAGGGCGAGCACAGGCCTAGGGGCGAAACCGGCAAGCGCTGCTTTGCTGAGCACACACGCACTGGAGCTGAGCTTGCTTTCCCGAGGAGAGTTTCCCTTTCGAGAAGGCAGCTCCCAGAAGCTCGTTTTGTGCCCTTTCTGAGATGGGCCCTAGGTGGGTCCCTCCCTAGCAGGCGAAGGGTGGGGTGCTGGGGCCAGTGCACACAAGGCCTTTTCAGACCCCATCCGCCTTCTCCCTGAAGGAGAGCACGTTTGGAGTTGGTTTCCAGCTCCGGTGATCCTCGGCCAAGCACCGGTGCACAGGGAGCGGGAGGCAGCCCAGACCCTCCTAGGCCGAAGGGCGAGCACAGGCCTAGGGGCGAAACCGGCAAGCGCTGCTTTGCTGAGCACACACGCACTGGGGCTGAGCTTGCTTTCCCGAGCAGAGTTTCCCTTTCGAGAAGGCAGCTCCCAGAAGCTCGTTTTGTGCCCTTTCTGAGATGGGCCCTAGGTGGGTCCCTCCCGAGCAGGCGAAGGGTTCGGTGCTGGGGCCAGTGCACACAAGGCCTTTTCAGACCCCATCCGCCTTCTCCCTGAAGGAGAGCACGTTTGGAGTTGGTTTCCAGCTCCGGTGACCCTCAGCCACGCACCGGCGCACAGGGAGCGGGAGGCAGCTCAGACCCTCCTAGGCCGAAGGGCGAGCACAGGCCTAGGGGCGAAACCGGCAAGCGCTGCTTTGCTGAGCAAACACGCACTGGAGCTGAGTTTGCTTTCCCGAGGAGAGTTTCCCTTTCGAGAAGGCAGCTCCCAGAAGCTCGTTTTGTGCCCTTTCTGAGATGGGCCCTAGGGGGGTCCCTCCCGAGCAGGCGAAGGGTGGGGTGCTGGGGCCAGTGCACACAAGGCCTTTGCAGACCCCATCCGCCTTCTCCCTGAAGGAGAGCACGTTTGGAGTTGGTTTCCAGCTCCGGTGACCATCGGACAAGCACCGGCGCACAGGGAGCAGGAGGCAGCCCAGACCCACCTCGGCCGAAGGGCGAGCACAGGCCTAGGGGCGAAACCGGCAAGCGCTGCTTTGCTGAGCACACACGCACTGGGGCTGAGCTTGCTTTCCCGAGGAGAGTTTCCCTTTCGAGAAGGCAGCTCCCAGAAGCTCGTTTTGTGCCCTTTCTGAGATGGGCCCTAGGGGGGTCCCTCCCAAGCAGGCGGAGGGTGGGGTAGTGGGGCCAGTGCACACAAGGCCTTTTCAGACCCCATCCGCCTTCTCCCTGAAGGAGAGCACGTTTGGAGGTGGTTTCCAGCTCCGGTGACCCTCAGCCAAGCAGCAGCGCACAGGGAGCTGGAGGCAGCCCAGACCCTCCTAGGCCGAAGGGCGAGCACAGGCCTAGGGGCGAAACCGGCAAGCGCTGCTTTGCTGAGCAAACACGCACTGGAGCTGAGTTTGCTTTCCCGAGGAGAGTTTCCCTTTCGAGAAGGCAGCTCCCAGAAGCTCGTTTTGTGCCCTTTCTGAGATGGGCCCTAGGTGGGTCCCTCCCGAGCAGGCGAAGGCTGGGGTGCTGGGGCCAGTGCACACAAGGCCTTTGCAGACCCCATCCGCCTTCTCCCTGAAGGAGAGCACGTTTGGAGTTGGTTTCCAGCTCCGGTGACCATCGGACAAGCACCGGCGCACAGGGAGCAGGAGGCAGCCCAGACCCACCTCGGCCGAAGGGCGAGGACAGGCCTAGGGGCGAAACCGGCAAGCGCTGCTTTGCTGAGCACACACGCACTGGGGCTGAGCTTGCTTTCCCGAGGAGAGTTTCCCTTTCGAGAAGGCAGCTCCCAGAAGCTTGTTTTGTGCCCTTTCTGAGATGGGCCCTAGGGGGGTCCCTCCCAAGCAGGCGGAGGGTGGGGTAGTGGGGCCAGTGCACACAAGGCCTTTTCAGACCCCATCCGCCTTCTCCCTGAAGGAGAGCACGTTTGGAGTTGGTTTCCAGCTCCGGTGACCCTCAGCCACGCACCGGCGCACAGGGAGCGGGAGGCAGCTCAGACCCTCCTAGGCCTAAGGGCGAGCACAGGCCTAGGGGCGAAACCGGCAAGCGCTGCTTTGCTGAGCAAACACGCACTGGAGCTGAGTTTACTTTCCCGAGGAGAGTTTCCCTTTCGAGAAGGCAGCTCCCAGAAGCTCGTTTTGTGCCCTTTCTGAGATGGGCCCTAGGTGGGTCCCTCCCGAGCAGGCGAAGGGTTCGGTGCTGGGGCCAGTGCACACAAGGCCTTTGCAGACCCCATCCGACTTCTCCCTGAAGGAGAGCACGTTTGGAGTTGGTTTCCAGCTCCGGTGACCATCGGACAAGCACCGGCGCACAGGGAGCAGGAGGCAGCCCAGACCCACCTCGGCCGAAGGGCGAGGACAGGCCTAGGGGCGAAACCGGCAAGCGCTGCTTTGCTGAGCACACACGCACTGGGGCTGAGCTTGCTTTCCCGAGGAGAGTTTCCCTTTCGAGAAGGCAGCTCCCAGAAGCTCGTTTTGTGCCCTTTCTGAGATGGGCCCTAGGGGGGTCCCTCCCAAGCAGGCGGAGGGTGGGGTAGTGGGGCTAGTGCACACAAGGCCTTTTCAGACCCCATCCGCCTTCTCCCTGAAGGAGAGCACGTTTGGAGGTGGTTTCCAGCTCCGGTGACCCTCGGCCAAGCACTGGCGCACAGGGAGCGGGAGGCAGCCCAGACCCACCTCGGCCGAAGGGCGAGCATAGGCCTAGCGGCGAAACCGGCAAGCGCTGCTTTGCTGAGCATACACGCACTGGGGCTGAGCTTGCTTTCCCGAGGAGAGTTTCCCTTTCGAGAAGGCAGCTCCCAGAAGCTCGTTTTGTGCCCTTTCTGAGATGGGCCCTAGGTGGGTCCCTCCCGAGCAGGCGAAGGGTGGGGTGCTGGGGCCAGTGCACACAAGGCCTTTGCAGACCCCATCCGCCTTCTCCCTGAAGGAGAGCACGTTTGGAGTTGGTTTCCAGCTCCGGTGACCATCGGACAAGCACCGGCGCACAGGGAGCAGGAGGCAGCCCAGACCCACCTCGGCCGAAGGGCGAGGACAAGCCTAGGGGCGAAACCGGCAAGCGCTGCTTTGCTGAGCACACACGCACTGGGGCTGAGCTTGCTTTCCCGAGGAGAGTTTCCCTTTCGAGAAGGCAGCTCCCAGAAGCTCGTTTTGTGCCCTTTCTGAGATGGGCCCTAGGGGGGTCCCTCCCAAGCAGGCGGAGGGTGGGGTAGTGGGGCCAGTGCACACAAGGCCTTTTCAGACCCCATCCGCCTTCTCCCTGAAGGAGAGCACGTTTGGAGTTGGTTTCCAGCTCCGGTGACCCTCAGCCACGCACCGGCGCACAGGGAGCGGGAGGCAGCTCAGACCCTCCTAGGCCGAAGGGCGAGCACAGGCCTAGGGGCGAAACCGGCAAGCGCTGTTTTGCTGAGCACACACGCACTGGGGCTGAGCTTGCTTTCCCGAGGAGAGTTTCCCTTTCGAGAAGGCAGCTCCCAGAAGCTCGTTTTGTGCCCTTTCTGAGATGGGCCCTAGGGGGGTCCCTCCCAAGCAGGCGGAGGGTGGGGTAGTGGGGCCAGTGCACACAAGGCCTTTTCAGACCCCATCCGCCTTCTCCCTGAAGGAGAGCACGTTTGGAGTTGATTTCCAGCTCCGGTGACCCTCAGCCAAGCAGCAGCGCACAGGGAGCTGGAGGCAGCCCAGACCCTCCTAGGCCGAAGGGCGAGCACAGGCCTAGGGGCGAAACCGGCAAGCGCTGCTTTGCTGAGCACACACGCACTGGGGCTGAGCTTGCTTTCCCGAGGAGAGTTTCCCTTTCGAGAAGGCAGCTCCCAGAAGCTCGTTTTGTGCCCTTTCTGAGATGGGCCCTAGGGGGGTCCCTCCCAAGCAGGCGGAGGGTGGGGTAGTGGGGCCAGTGCACACAAGGCCTTTTCAGACCCCATCCGCCTTCTCCCTGAAGGAGAGCACGTTTGGAGTTGGTTTCCAGCTCCGGTGACCCTCAGCCACGCACCGGCGCACAGGGAGCGGGAGGCAGCTCAGACCCTCCTAGGCCGAAGGGCGAGCACAGGCCTAGGGGCGAAACCGGCAAGCGCTACTTTGCTGAGCAAACACGCACTGGAGCTGAGTTTGCTTTCCCGAGGAGAGTTTCCCTTTCGAGAAGGCAGCTCCCAGAAGCTCGTTTTGTGCCCTTTCTGAGATGGGCCCTAGGTGGGTCCCTCCCGAGCAGGCGAAGGGTGGGGTGCTGGGGCCAGTGCACACAAGGCCTTTGCAGACCCCATCCGCCTTCTCCCTGAAGGAGAGCACGTTTGGAGTTGGTTTCCAGCTCCGGTGACCATCGGACAAGCACCGGCGCACAGGGAGCAGGAGGCAGCCCAGACCCACCTCGGCCGAAGGGCGAGGACAGGCCTAGGGGCGAAACCGGCAAGCGCTGCTTTGCTGAGCACACACGCACTGGGGCTGAGCTTGCTTTCCCGAGGAGAGTTTCCCTTTCGAGAAGGCAGCTCCCAGAAGCTCGTTTTGTGCCCTTTCTGAGATGGGCCCTAGGTAGGTTCCTCCCTAGCAGGCGGAGGGTGGGGTGCTGGGCCCAGTGCACAGAAGGCCTTTTCAGACCCCATCCGCCTTCTCCCTGAAGGAGAGCACGTTTGGAGGTGGTTTCCAGCTCCGCTGAACCTCGGACAAGCAGCGGCGCACAGGGAGCGGGAGGCAGGCCAGACCCACCTCGGCCGAAGGGCGAGCACAGGCCTAGGGGCGAAACCGGCAAGCGCTGCTTTGCTGAGCACACACGCACTGGAGCTGAGCTTGCTTTCCCGAGGAGAGTTTCCCTTTCGAGAAGGCAGCTCCCAGAAGCTCGTTTTGTGCCCTTTCTGAGATGGGCCCTAGGTGGGTCCCTCCCTAGCAGGCGAAGGGTGGGGTGCTGGGGCCAGTGCACACAAGGCCTTTTCAGACCCCATCCGCCTTCTCCCTGAAGGAGAGCACGTTTGGAGTTGGTTTCCAGCTCCGGTGATCCTCGGCCAAGCACCGGTGCACAGGGAGCGGGAGGCAGCCCAGACCCTCCTAGGCCGAAGGGCGAGCACAGGCCTAGGGGCGAAACCGGCAAGCGCTGCTTTGCTGAGCACACACGCACTGGGGCTGAGCTTGCTTTCCCGAGCAGAGTTTCCCTTTCGAGAAGGCAGCTCCCAGAAGCTCGTTTTGTGCCCTTTCTGAGATGGGCCCTAGGTGGGTCCCTCCCGAGCAGGCGAAGGGTTCGGTGCTGGGGCCAGTGCACACAAGGCCTTTTCAGACCCCATCCGCCTTCTCCCTGAAGGAGAGCACGTTTGGAGTTGGTTTCCAGCTCCGGTGACCCTCAGCCACGCACCGGCGCACAGGGAGCGGGAGGCAGCTCAGACCCTCCTAGGCCGAAGGGCGAGCACAGGCCTAGGGGCGAAACCGGCAAGCGCTGCTTTGCTGAGCAAACACGCACTGGAGCTGAGTTTGCTTTCCCGAGGAGAGTTTCCCTTTCGAGAAGGCAGCTCCCAGAAGCTCGTTTTGTGCCCTTTCTGAGATGGGCCCTAGGTGGGTCCCTCCCGAGCAGGCGAAGGGTGGGGTGCTGGGGCCAGTGCACACAAGGCCTTTGCAGACCCCATCCGCCTTCTCCCTGAAGGAGAGCACGTTTGGAGTTGGTTTCCAGCTCCGGTGACCATCGGACAAGCACCGGCGCACAGGGAGCAGGAGGCAGCCCAGACCCACCTCGGCCGAAGGGCGAGCACAGGCCTAGGGGCGAAACCGGCAAGCGCTGCTTTGCTGAGCACACACGCACTGGGTCTGAGCTTGCTTTCCCGAGGAGAGTTTCCCTTTCGAGAAGGCAGCTCCCAGAAGCTCGTTTTGTGCCCTTTCTGAGATGGGCCCTAGGGGGGTCCCTCCCAAGCAGGCGGAGGGTGGGGTAGTGGGGCCAGTGCACACAAGGCCTTTTCAGACCCCATCCGCCTTCTCCCTGAAGGAGAGCACGTTTGGAGTTGGTTTCCAGCTCCGGTGACCCTCAGCCACGCACCGGCGCACAGGGAGCGGGAGGCAGCTCAGACCCTCCTAGGCCGAAGGGCGAGCACAGGCCTAGGGGCGAAACCGGCAAGCGCTACTTTGCTGAGCAAACACGCACTGGAGCTGAGTTTGCTTTCCCGAGGAGAGTTTCCCTTTCGAGAAGGCAGCTCCCAGAAGCTCGTTTTGTGCCCTTTCTGAGATGGGCCCTAGGTGGGTCCCTCCCGAGCAGGCGAAGGGTGGGGTGCTGGGGCCAGTGCACACAAGGCCTTTGCAGACCCCATCCGCCTTCTCCCTGAAGGAGAGCACGTTTGGAGTTGGTTTCCAGCTCCGGTGACCATCGGACAAGCACCGGCGCACAGGGAGCAGGAGGCAGCCCAGACCCACCTCGGCCGAAGGGCGAGGACAGGCCTAGGGGCGAAACCGGCAAGCGCTGCTTTGCTGAGCACACACGCACTGGGGCTGAGCTTGCTTTCCCGAGGAGAGTTTCCCTTTCGAGAAGGCAGCTCCCAGAAGCTCGTTTTGTGCCCTTTCTGAGATGGGCCCTAGGGGGGTCCCTCCCAAGCAGGCGGAGGGTGGGGTAGTGGGGCCAGTGCACACAAGGCCTTTGCAGACCCCATCCGCCTTCTCCCTGAAGGAGAGCACGTTTGGAGTTGGTTTCCAGCTCCGGTGACCATCGGACAAGCACCGGCGCACAGGGAGCAGGAGGCAGCCCAGACCCACCTCGGCCGAAGGGCGAGGACAGGCCTAGGGGCGAAACCGGCAAGCGCTGCTTTGCTGAGCACACACGCACTGGGGCTGAGCTTGCTTTCCCGAGGAGAGTTTCCCTTTCGAGAAGGCAGCTCCCAGAAGCTCGTTTTGTGCCCTTTCTGAGATGGGCCCTAGGGGGGTCCCTCCCAAGCAGGCGGAGGGTGGGGTAGTGGGGCCAGTGCACACAAGGCCTTTTCAGACCCCATCCGCCTTCTCCCTGAAGGAGAGCACGTTTGGAGTTGATTTCCAGCTCCGGTGACCCTCAGCCAAGCAGCAGCGCACAGGGAGCTAGAGGCAGCCCAGACCCTCCTAGGCCGAAGGGCGAGCACAGGCCTAGGGGCGAAACCGGCAAGCGCTGCTTTGCTGAGCACACACGCACTGGGGCTGAGCTTGCTTTCCCGAGGAGAGTTTCCCTTTCGAGAAGGCAGCTCCCAGAAGCTCGTTTTGTGCCCTTTCTGAGATGGGCCCTAGGGGGGTCCCTCCCAAGCAGGCGGAGGGTGGGGTAGTGGGGCCAGTGCACACAAGGCCTTTTCAGACCCCATCCGCCTTCTCCCTGAAGGAGAGCACGTTTGGAGTTGGTTTCCAGCTCCGGTGACCCTCAGCCACGCACCGGCGCACAGGGAGCGGGAGGCAGCTCAGACCCTCCTAGGCCGAAGGGCGAGCACAGGCCTAGGGGCGAAACCGGCAAGCGCTGTTTTGCTGAGCACACACGCACTGGGGCTGAGCTTGCTTTCCCGAGGAGAGTTTCCCTTTCGAGAAGGCAGCTCCCAGAAGCTCGTTTTGTGCCCTTTCTGAGATGGGCCCTAGGGGGGTCCCTCCCAAGCAGGCGGAGGGTGGGGTAGTGGGGCCAGTGCACACAAGGCCTTTTCAGACCCCATCCGCCTTCTCCCTGAAGGAGAGCACGTTTGGAGTTGATTTCCAGCTCCGGTGACCCTCAGCCAAGCAGCAGCGCACAGGGAGCTGGAGGCAGCCCAGACCCTCCTAGGCCGAAGGGCGAGCACAGGCCTAGGGGCGAAACCGGCAAGCGCTGCTTTGCTGAGCACACACGCACTGGGGCTGAGCTTGCTTTCCCGAGGAGAGTTTCCCTTTCGAGAAGGCAGCTCCCAGAAGCTCGTTTTGTGCCCTTTCTGAGATGGGCCCTAGGGGGGTCCCTCCCAAGCAGGCGGAGGGTGGGGTAGTGGGGCCAGTGCACACAAGGCCTTTTCAGACCCCATCCGCCTTCTCCCTGAAGGAGAGCACGTTTGGAGTTGGTTTCCAGCTCCGGTGACCCTCAGCCACGCACCGGCGCACAGGGAGCGGGAGGCAGCTCAGACCCTCCTAGGCCGAAGGGCGAGCACAGGCCTAGGGGCGAAACCGGCAAGCGCTGCTTTGCTGAGCAAACACGCACTGGAGCTGAGTTTGCTTTCCCGAGGAGAGTTTCCCTTTCGAGAAGGCAGCTCCCAGAAGCTCGTTTTGTGCCCTTTCTGAGATGGGCCCTAGGTGGGTCCCTCCCGAGCAGGCGAAGGGTGGGGTGCTGGGGCCAGTGCACACAAGGCCTTTGCAGACCCCATCCGCCTTCTCCCTGAAGGAGAGCACGTTTGGAGTTGGTTTCCAGCTCCGGTGACCATCGGACAAGCACCGGCGCACAGGGAGCAGGAGGCAGCCCAGACCCACCTCGGCCGAAGGGCGAGCACAGGCCTAGGGGCGAAACCGGCAAGCGCTGCTTTGCTGAGCACACACGCACTGGGGCTGAGCTTGCTTTCCCGAGGAGAGTTTCCCTTTCGAGAAGGCAGCTCCCAGAAGCTCGTTTTGTGCCCTTTCTGAGATGGGCCCTAGGTAGGTTCCTCCCTAGCAGGCGGAGGGTGGGGTGCTGGGCCCAGTGCACAGAAGGCCTTTTCAGACCCCATCCGCCTTCTCCCTGAAGGAGAGCACGTTTGGAGGTGGTTTCCAGCTCCGCTGAACCTCGGACAAGCAGCGGCGCACAGGGAGCGGGAGGCAGGCCAGACCCACCTCGGCCGAAGGGCGAGCACAGGCCTAGGGGCGAAACCGGCAAGCGCTGCTTTGCTGAGCACACACGCACTGGAGCTGAGCTTGCTTTCCCGAGGAGAGTTTCCCTTTCGAGAAGGCAGCTCCCAGAAGCTCGTTTTGTGCCCTTTCTGAGATGGGCCCTAGGTGGGTCCCTCCCTAGCAGGCGAAGGGTGGGGTGCTGGGGCCAGTGCACACAAGGCCTTTTCAGACCCCATCCGCCTTCTCCCTGAAGGAGAGCACGTTTGGAGTTGGTTTCCAGCTCCGGTGATCCTCGGCCAAGCACCGGTGCACAGGGAGCGGGAGGCAGCCCAGACCCTCCTAGGCCGAAGGGCGAGCACAGGCCTAGGGGCGAAACCGGCAAGCGCTGCTTTGCTGAGCACACACGCACTGGGGCTGAGCTTGCTTTCCCGAGCAGAGTTTCCCTTTCGAGAAGGCAGCTCCCAGAAGCTCGTTTTGTGCCCTTTCTGAGATGGGCCCTAGGTGGGTCCCTCCCGAGCAGGCGAAGGGTTCGGTGCTGGGGCCAGTGCACACAAGGCCTTTTCAGACCCCATCCGCCTTCTCCCTGAAGGAGAGCACGTTTGGAGTTGGTTTCCAGCTCCGGTGACCCTCAGCCACGCACCGGCGCACAGGGAGCGGGAGGCAGCTCAGACCCTCCTAGGCCGAAGGGCGAGCACAGGCCTAGGGGCGAAACCGGCAAGCGCTGCTTTGCTGAGCAAACACGCACTGGAGCTGAGTTTGCTTTCCCGAGGAGAGTTTCCCTTTCGAGAAGGCAGCTCCCAGAAGCTCGTTTTGTGCCCTTTCTGAGATGGGCCCTAGGTGGGTCCCTCCCGAGCAGGCGAAGGGTGGGGTGCTGGGGCCAGTGCACACAAGGCCTTTGCAGACCCCATCCGCCTTCTCCCTGAAGGAGAGCACGTTTGGAGTTGGTTTCCAGCTCCGGTGACCATCGGACAAGCACCGGCGCACAGGGAGCAGGAGGCAGCCCAGACCCACCTCGGCCGAAGGGCGAGCACAGGCCTAGGGGCGAAACCGGCAAGCGCTGCTTTGCTGAGCACACACGCACTGGGTCTGAGCTTGCTTTCCCGAGGAGAGTTTCCCTTTCGAGAAGGCAGCTCCCAGAAGCTCGTTTTGTGCCCTTTCTGAGATGGGCCCTAGGGGGGTCCCTCCCAAGCAGGCGGAGGGTGGGGTAGTGGGGCCAGTGCACACAAGGCCTTTTCAGACCCCATCCGCCTTCTCCCTGAAGGAGAGCACGTTTGGAGTTGGTTTCCAGCTCCGGTGACCCTCAGCCACGCACCGGCGCACAGGGAGCGGGAGGCAGCTCAGACCCTCCTAGGCCGAAGGGCGAGCACAGGCCTAGGGGCGAAACCGGCAAGCGCTACTTTGCTGAGCAAACACGCACTGGAGCTGAGTTTGCTTTCCCGAGGAGAGTTTCCCTTTCGAGAAGGCAGCTCCCAGAAGCTCGTTTTGTGCCCTTTCTGAGATGGGCCCTAGGTGGGTCCCTCCCGAGCAGGCGAAGGGTGGGGTGCTGGGGCCAGTGCACACAAGGCCTTTGCAGACCCCATCCGCCTTCTCCCTGAAGGAGAGCACGTTTGGAGTTGGTTTCCAGCTCCGGTGACCATCGGACAAGCACCGGCGCACAGGGAGCAGGAGGCAGCCCAGACCCACCTCGGCCGAAGGGCGAGGACAGGCCTAGGGGCGAAACCGGCAAGCGCTGCTTTGCTGAGCACACACGCACTGGGGCTGAGCTTGCTTTCCCGAGGAGAGTTTCCCTTTCGAGAAGGCAGCTCCCAGAAGCTCGTTTTGTGCCCTTTCTGAGATGGGCCCTAGGGGGGTCCCTCCCAAGCAGGCGGAGGGTGGGGTAGTGGGGCCAGTGCACACAAGGCCTTTGCAGACCCCATCCGCCTTCTCCCTGAAGGAGAGCACGTTTGGAGTTGGTTTCCAGCTCCGGTGACCATCGGACAAGCACCGGCGCACAGGGAGCAGGAGGCAGCCCAGACCCACCTCGGCCGAAGGGCGAGGACAGGCCTAGGGGCGAAACCGGCAAGCGCTGCTTTGCTGAGCACACACGCACTGGGGCTGAGCTTGCTTTCCCGAGGAGAGTTTCCCTTTCGAGAAGGCAGCTCCCAGAAGCTCGTTTTGTGCCCTTTCTGAGATGGGCCCTAGGGGGGTCCCTCCCAAGCAGGCGGAGGGTGGGGTAGTGGGGCCAGTGCACACAAGGCCTTTTCAGACCCCATCCGCCTTCTCCCTGAAGGAGAGCACGTTTGGAGTTGGTTTCCAGCTCCGGTGACCCTCAGCCACGCACCGGCGCACAGGGAGCGGGAGGCAGCTCAGACCCTCCTAGGCCGAAGGGCGAGCACAGGCCTAGGGGCGAAACCGGCAAGCGCTACTTTGCTGAGCAAACACGCACTGGAGCTGAGTTTGCTTTCCCGAGGAGAGTTTCCCTTTCGAGAAGGCAGCTCCCAGAAGCTCGTTTTGTGCCCTTTCTGAGATGGGCCCTAGGTGGGTCCCTCCCGAGCAGGCGAAGGGTGGGGTGCTGGGGCCAGTGCACACAAGGCCTTTGCAGACCCCATCCGCCTTCTCCCTGAAGGAGAGCACGTTTGGAGTTGGTTTCCAGCTCCGGTGACCATCGGACAAGCACCGGCACACAGGGAGCAGGAGGCAGCCCAGACCCACCTCGGCCGAAGGGCGAGGACAGGCCTAGGGGCGAAACCGGCAAGCGCTGCTTTGCTGAGCACACACGCACTGGGGCTGAGCTTGCTTTCCCGAGGAGAGTTTCCCTTTCGAGAAGGCAGCTCCCAGAAGCTCGTTTTGTGCCCTTTCTGAGATGGGCCCTAGGTAGGTTCCTCCCTAGCAGGCGGAGGGTGGGGTGCTGGGCCCAGTGCACAGAAGGCCTTTTCAGACCCCATCCGCCTTCTCCCTGAAGGAGAGCACGTTTGGAGGTGGTTTCCAGCTCCGCTGAACCTCGGACAAGCAGCGGCGCACAGGGAGCGGGAGGCAGGCCAGACCCACCTCGGCCGAAGGGCGAGGACAGGCCTAGGGGCGAAACCGGCAAGCGCTGCTTTGCTGAGCACACACGCACTGGGGCTGAGCTTGCTTTCCCGAGGAGAGTTTCCCTTTCGAGAAGGCAGCTCCCAGAAGCTCGTTTTGTGCCCTTTCTGAGATGGGCCCTAGGTGGGTCCCTCCCTAGCAGGCGAAGGGTGGGGTGCTGGGGCCAGTGCACACAAGGCCTTTTCAGACCCCATCCGCCTTCTCCCTGAAGGAGAGCACGTTTGGAGTTGGTTTCCAGCTCCGGTGACCATCGGACAAGCACCGGCGCACAGGGAGCAGGAGGCAGCCCAGACCCACCTCGTCCGAAGGGCGAGCACAGGCCTAGGGGCGAAACCGGCAAGCGCTGCTTTGCTGAGCACACACGCACTGGGGCTGAGCTTGCTTTCCCGAGGAGAGTTTCCCTTTCGAGAAGGCAGCTCCCAGAAGCTCGTTTTGTGCCCTTTCTGAGATGGGCCCTAGGGGGGTCCCTCCCAAGCAGGCGGAGGGTGGGGTAGTGGGGCCAGTGCACACAAGGCCTTTTCAGACCCCATCCGCCTTCTCCCTGAAGGAGAGCACGTTTGGAGGTGGTTTCCAGCTCCGGTGACCCTCAGCCAAGCAGCAGCGCACAGGGAGCTGGAGGCAGCCCAGACCCTCCTAGGCCGAAGGGCGAGCACAGGCCTAGGGGCGAAACCGGCAAGCGCTGCTTTGCTGAGCAAACACGCACTGGAGCTGAGTTTGCTTTCCCGAGGAGAGTTTCCCTTTCGAGAAGGCAGCTCCCAGAAGCTCGTTTTGTGCCCTTTCTGAGATGGGCCCTAGGTGGGTCCCTCCCGAGCAGGCGAAGGCTGGGGTGCTGGGGCCAGTGCACACAAGGCCTTTGCAGACCCCATCCGCCTTCTCCCTGAAGGAGAGCACGTTTGGAGTTGGTTTCCAGCTCCGGTGACCATCGGACAAGCACCGGCGCACAGGGAGCAGGAGGCAGCCCAGACCCACCTCGGCCGAAGGGCGAGGACAGGCCTAGGGGCGAAACCGGCAAGCGCTGCTTTGCTGAGCACACACGCACTGGGGCTGAGCTTGCTTTCCCGAGGAGAGTTTCCCTTTCGAGAAGGCAGCTCCCAGAAGCTTGTTTTGTGCCCTTTCTGAGATGGGCCCTAGGGGGGTCCCTCCCAAGCAGGCGGAGGGTGGGGTAGTGGGGCCAGTGCACACAAGGCCTTTTCAGACCCCATCCGCCTTCTCCCTGAAGGAGAGCACGTTTGGAGTTGGTTTCCAGCTCCGGTGACCCTCAGCCACGCACCGGCGCACAGGGAGCGGGAGGCAGCTCAGACCCTCCTAGGCCTAAGGGCGAGCACAGGCCTAGGGGCGAAACCGGCAAGCGCTGCTTTGCTGAGCAAACACGCACTGGAGCTGAGTTTACTTTCCCGAGGAGAGTTTCCCTTTCGAGAAGGCAGCTCCCAGAAGCTCGTTTTGTGCCCTTTCTGAGATGGGCCCTAGGTGGGTCCCTCCCGAGCAGGCGAAGGGTTCGGTGCTGGGGCCAGTGCACACAAGGCCTTTGCAGACCCCATCCGACTTCTCCCTGAAGGAGAGCACGTTTGGAGTTGGTTTCCAGCTCCGGTGACCATCGGACAAGCACCGGCGCACAGGGAGCAGGAGGCAGCCCAGACCCACCTCGGCCGAAGGGCGAGGACAGGCCTAGGGGCGAAACCGGCAAGCGCTGCTTTGCTGAGCACACACGCACTGGGGCTGAGCTTGCTTTCCCGAGGAGAGTTTCCCTTTCGAGAAGGCAGCTCCCAGAAGCTCGTTTTGTGCCCTTTCTGAGATGGGCCCTAGGGGGGTCCCTCCCAAGCAGGCGGAGGGTGGGGTAGTGGGGCCAGTGCACACAAGGCCTTTTCAGACCCCATCCGCCTTCTCCCTGAAGGAGAGCACGTTTGGAGGTGGTTTCCAGCTCCGGTGACCCTCGGCCAAGCACTGGCGCACAGGGAGCGGGAGGCAGCCCAGACTCTCCTAGGCCGAAGGGCGAGCATAGGCCTAGCGGCGAAACCGGCAAGCGCTGCTTTGCTGAGCATACACGCACTGGGGCTGAGCTTGCTTTCCCGAGGAGAGTTTCCCTTTCGAGAAGGCAGCTCCCAGAAGCTCGTTTTGTGCCCTTTCTGAGATGGGCCCTAGGTGGGTCCCTCCCGAGCAGGCGAAGGGTGGGGTGCTGGGGCCAGTGCACACAAGGCCTTTTCAGACCCCATCCGCCTTCTCCCTGAAGGAGAGCACGTTTGGAGTTGGTTTCCAGCTCCGGTGACCCTCAGCCACGCACCGGCGCACAGGGAGCGGGAGGCAGCTCAGACCCTCCTAGGCCGAAGGGCGAGCACAGGCCTAGGGGCGAAACCGGCAAGCGCTGCTTTGCTGAGCACACACGCACTGGGGCTGAGCTTGCTTTCCCGAGGAGAGTTTCCCTTTCGAGAAGGCAGCTCCCAGAAGCTCGTTTTGTGCCCTTTCTGAGATGGGCCCTAGGGGGGTCCCTCCCAAGCAGGCGGAGGGTGGGGTAGTGGGGCCAGTGCACACAAGGCCTTTTCAGACCCCATCCGCCTTCTCCCTGAAGGAGAGCACGTTTGGAGTTGATTTCCAGCTCCGGTGACCCTCAGCCAAGCAGCAGCGCACAGGGAGCTGGAGGCAGCCCAGACCCTCCTAGGCCGAAGGGCGAGCACAGGCCTAGGGGCGAAACCGGCAAGCGCTGCTTTGCTGAGCACACACGCACTGGGGCTGAGCTTGCTTTCCCGAGGAGAGTTTCCCTTTCGAGAAGGCAGCTCCCAGAAGCTCGTTTTGTGCCCTTTCTGAGATGGGCCCTAGGGGGGTCCCTCCCAAGCAGGCGGAGGGTGGGGTAGTGGGGCCAGTGCACACAAGGCCTTTTCAGACCCCATCCGCCTTCTCCCTGAAGGAGAGCACGTTTGGAGTTGGTTTCCAGCTCCGGTGACCCTCAGCCACGCACCGGCGCACAGGGAGCGGGAGGCAGCTCACACCCTCCTAGGCCGAAGGGCGAGCACAGGCCTAGGGGCGAAACCGGCAAGCGCTACTTTGCTGAGCAAACACGCACTGGAGCTGAGTTTGCTTTCCCGAGGAGAGTTTCCCTTTCGAGAAGGCAGCTCCCAGAAGCTCGTTTTGTGCCCTTTCTGAGATGGGCCCTAGGTGGGTCCCTCCCGAGCAGGCGAAGGGTGGGGTGCTGGGGCCAGTGCACACAAGGCCTTTGCAGACCCCATCCGCCTTCTCCCTGAAGGAGAGCACGTTTGGAGTTGGTTTCCAGCTCCGGTGACCATCGGACAAGCACCGGCGCACAGGGAGCAGGAGGCAGCCCAGACCCACCTCGGCCGAAGGGCGAGGACAGGCCTAGGGGCGAAACCGGCAAGCGCTGCTTTGCTGAGCACACACGCACTGGGGCTGAGCTTGCTTTCCCGAGGAGAGTTTCCCTTTCGAGAAGGCAGCTCCCAGAAGCTCGTTTTGTGCCCTTTCTGAGATGGGCCCTAGGTAGGTTCCTCCCTAGCAGGCGGAGGGTGGGGTGCTGGGCCCAGTGCACAGAAGGCCTTTTCAGACCCCATCCGCCTTCTCCCTGAAGGAGAGCACGTTTGGAGGTGGTTTCCAGCTCCGCTGAACCTCGGACAAGCAGCGGCGCACAGGGAGCGGGAGGCAGGCCAGACCCACCTCGGCCGAAGGGCGAGCACAGGCCTAGGGGCGAAACCGGCAAGCGCTGCTTTGCTGAGCACACACGCTCTGGAGCTGAGCTTGCTTTCCCGAGGAGAGTTTCCCTTTCGAGAAGGCAGCTCCCAGAAGCTCGTTTTGTGCCCTTTCTGAGATGGGCCCTAGATAGGTTCCTCTCTAGCAGGCGAAGGGTGGGGTGCTGGGGCCAGTGCACACAAGGCCTTTTCCGACCCCATCCGCCTTCTCCCTGAAGGAGAGCACGTTTGGAGTTGGTTTCCAGCTCCGGTGATCCTCGGCCAAGCACCGGTGCACAGGGAGCGGGAGGCAGCCCAGACCCTCCTAGGCCGAAGGGCGAGCACAGGCCTAGGGGCGAAACCGGCAAGCGCTGCTTTGCTGAGCACACACGCACTGGGGCTGAGCTTGCTTTCCCGAGCAGAGTTTCCCTTTCGAGAAGGCAGCTCCCAGAAGCTCGTTTTGTGCCCTTTCTGAGATGGGCCCTAGGTGGGTCCCTCCCGAGCAGGCGAAGGGTGGGGTGCTGGGGCCAGTGCACACAAGGCCTTTTCAGACCCCATCCGCCTTCTCCCTGAAGGAGAGCACGTTTGGAGTTGGTTTCCAGCTCCGGTGACCCTCAGCCACGCACCGGCGCACAGGGAGCGGGAGGCAGCTCAGACCCTCCTAGGCCGAAGGGCGAGCCCAGGCCTAGGGGCGAAACCGGCAAGCGCTGCTTTGCTGAGCAAACACGCACTGGAGCTGAGTTTGCTTTCCCGAGGAGAGTTTCCCTTTCGAGAAGGCAGCTCCCAGAAGCTCGTTTTGTGCCCTTTCTGAGATGGGCCCTAGGTGGGTCCCTCCCGAGCAGGCGAAGGGTGGGGTGCTGGGGCCAGTGCACACAAGGCCTTTGCAGACCCCATCCGCCTTCTCCCTGAAGGAGAGCACGTTTGGAGTTGGTTTCCAGCTCCGGTGACCATCGGACAAGCACCGGCGCACAGGGAGCAGGAGGCAGCCCAGACCCACCTCGGCCGAAGGGCGAGCACAGGCCTAGGGGCGAAACCGGCAAGCGCTGCTTTGCTGAGCACACACGCACTGGGTCTGAGCTTGCTTTCCCGAGGAGAGTTTCCCTTTCGAGAAGGCAGCTCCCAGAAGCTCGTTTTGTGCCCTTTCTGAGATGGGCCCTAGGGGGGTCCCTCCCAAGCAGGCGGAGGGTGGGGTAGTGGGGCCAGTGCACACAAGGCCTTTTCAGACCCCATCCGCCTTCTCCCTGAAGGAGAGCACGTTTGGAGTTGGTTTCCAGCTCCGGTGACCCTCAGCCACGCACCGGCGCACAGGGAGCGGGAGGCAGCTCAGACCCTCCTAGGCCGAAGGGCGAGCACAGGCCTAGGGGCGAAACCGGCAAGCGCTACTTTGCTGAGCAAACACGCACTGGAGCTGAGTTTGCTTTCCCGAGGAGAGTTTCCCTTTCGAGAAGGCAGCTCCCAGAAGCTCGTTTTGTGCCCTTTCTGAGATGGGCCCTAGGTGGGTCCCTCCCGAGCAGGCGAAGGGTGGGGTGCTGGGGCCAGTGCACACAAGGCCTTTGCAGACCCCATCCGCCTTCTCCCTGAAGGAGAGCACGTTTGGAGTTGGTTTCCAGCTCCGGTGACCATCGGACAAGCACCGGCGCACAGGGAGCAGGAGGCAGCCCAGACCCACCTCGGCCGAAGGGCGAGGACAGGCCTAGGGGCGAAACCGGCAAGCGCTGCTTTGCTGAGCACACACGCACTGGGGCTGAGCTTGCTTTCCCGAGGAGAGTTTCCCTTTCGAGAAGGCAGCTCCCAGAAGCTCGTTTTGTGCCCTTTCTGAGATGGGCCCTAGGGGGGTCCCTCCCAAGCAGGCGGAGGGTGGGGTAGTGGGGCCAGTGCACACAAGGCCTTTTCAGACCCCATCCGCCTTCTCCCTGAAGGAGAGCACGTTTGGAGGTGGTTTCCAGCTCCGGTGACCCTCAGCCAAGCAGCAGCGCACAGGGAGCTGGAGGCAGCCCAGACCCTCCTAGGCCGAAGGGCGAGCACAGGCCTAGGGGCGAAACCGGCAAGCGCTGCTTTGCTGAGCAAACACGCACTGGAGCTGAGTTTGCTTTCCCGAGGAGAGTTTCCCTTTCGAGAAGGCAGCTCCCAGAAGCTCGTTTTGTGCCCTTTCTGAGATGGGCCCTAGGTGGGTCCCTCCCGAGCAGGCGAAGGCTGGGGTGCTGGGGCCAGTGCACACAAGGCCTTTGCAGACCCCATCCGCCTTCTCCCTGAAGGAGAGCACGTTTGGAGTTGGTTTCCAGCTCCGGTGACCATCGGACAAGCACCGGCGCACAGGGAGCAGGAGGCAGCCCAGACCCACCTCGGCCGAAGGGCGAGGACAGGCCTAGGGGCGAAACCGGCAAGCGCTGCTTTGCTGAGCACACACGCACTGGGGCTGAGCTTGCTTTCCCGAGGAGAGTTTCCCTTTCGAGAAGGCAGCTCCCAGAAGCTTGTTTTGTGCCCTTTCTGAGATGGGCCCTAGGGGGGTCCCTCCCAAGCAGGCGGAGGGTGGGGTAGTGGGGCCAGTGCACACAAGGCCTTTTCAGACCCCATCCGCCTTCTCCCTGAAGGAGAGCACGTTTGGAGTTGGTTTCCAGCTCCGGTGACCCTCAGCCACGCACCGGCGCACAGGGAGCGGGAGGCAGCTCAGACCCTCCTAGGCCGAAGGGCGAGCACAGGCCTAGGGGCGAAACCGGCAAGCGCTGCTTTGCTGAGCAAACACGCACTGGAGCTGAGTTTACTTTCCCGAGGAGAGTTTCCCTTTCGAGAAGGCAGCTCCCAGAAGCTCGTTTTGTGCCCTTTCTGAGATGGGCCCTAGGTGGGTCCCTCCCGAGCAGGCGAAGGGTTCGGTGCTGGGGCCAGTGCACACAAGGCCTTTGCAGACCCCATCCGACTTCTCCCTGAAGGAGAGCACGTTTGGAGTTGGTTTCCAGCTCCGGTGACCATCGGACAAGCACCGGCGCACAGGGAGCAGGAGGCAGCCCAGACCCACCTCGGCCGAAGGGCGAGGACAGGCCTAGGGGCGAAACCGGCAAGCGCTGCTTTGCTGAGCACACACGCACTGGGGCTGAGCTTGCTTTCCCGAGGAGAGTTTCCCTTTCGAGAAGGCAGCTCCCAGAAGCTCGTTTTGTGCCCTTTCTGAGATGGGCCCTAGGGGGGTCCCTCCCAAGCAGGCGGAGGGTGGGGTAGTGGGGCCAGTGCACACAAGGCCTTTTCAGACCCCATCCGCCTTCTCCCTGAAGGAGAGCACGTTTGGAGGTGGTTTCCAGCTCCGGTGACCCTCGGCCAAGCACTGGCGCACAGGGAGCGGGAGGCAGCCCAGACTCTCCTAGGCCGAAGGGCGAGCATAGGCCTAGCGGCGAAACCGGCAAGCGCTGCTTTGCTGAGCATACACGCACTGGGGCTGAGCTTGCTTTCCCGAGGAGAGTTTCCCTTTCGAGAAGGCAGCTCCCAGAAGCTCGTTTTGTGCCCTTTCTGAGATGGGCCCTAGGTGGGTCCCTCCCGAGCAGGCGAAGGGTGGGGTGCTGGGGCCAGTGCACACAAGGCCTTTTCAGACCCCATCCGCCTTCTCCCTGAAGGAGAGCACGTTTGGAGTTGGTTTCCAGCTCCGGTGACCCTCAGCCACGCACCGGCGCACAGGGAGCGGGAGGCAGCTCAGACCCTCCTAGGCCGAAGGGCGAGCACAGGCCTAGGGGCGAAACCGGCAAGCGCTGCTTTGCTGAGCACACACGCACTGGGGCTGAGCTTGCTTTCCCGAGGAGAGTTTCCCTTTCGAGAAGGCAGCTCCCAGAAGCTCGTTTTGTGCCCTTTCTGAGATGGGCCCTAGGGGGGTCCCTCCCAAGCAGGCGGAGGGTGGGGTAGTGGGGCCAGTGCACACAAGGCCTTTTCAGACCCCATCCGCCTTCTCCCTGAAGGAGAGCACGTTTGGAGTTGATTTCCAGCTCCGGTGACCCTCAGCCAAGCAGCAGCGCACAGGGAGCTGGAGGCAGCCCAGACCCTCCTAGGCCGAAGGGCGAGCACAGGCCTAGGGGCGAAACCGGCAAGCGCTGCTTTGCTGAGCACACACGCACTGGGGCTGAGCTTGCTTTCCCGAGGAGAGTTTCCCTTTCGAGAAGGCAGCTCCCAGAAGCTCGTTTTGTGCCCTTTCTGAGATGGGCCCTAGGGGGGTCCCTCCCAAGCAGGCGGAGGGTGGGGTAGTGGGGCCAGTGCACACAAGGCCTTTTCAGACCCCATCCGCCTTCTCCCTGAAGGAGAGCACGTTTGGAGTTGGTTTCCAGCTCCGGTGACCCTCAGCCACGCACCGGCGCACAGGGAGCGGGAGGCAGCTCAGACCCTCCTAGGCCGAAGGGCGAGCACAGGCCTAGGGGCGAAACCGGCAAGCGCTACTTTGCTGAGCAAACACGCACTGGAGCTGAGTTTGCTTTCCCGAGGAGAGTTTCCCTTTCGAGAAGGCAGCTCCCAGAAGCTCGTTTTGTGCCCTTTCTGAGATGGGCCCTAGGTGGGTCCCTCCCGAGCAGGCGAAGGGTGGGGTGCTGGGGCCAGTGCACACAAGGCCTTTGCAGACCCCATCCGCCTTCTCCCTGAAGGAGAGCACGTTTGGAGTTGGTTTCCAGCTCCGGTGACCATCGGACAAGCACCGGCGCACAGGGAGCAGGAGGCAGCCCAGACCCACCTCGGCCGAAGGGCGAGGACAGGCCTAGGGGCGAAACCGGCAAGCGCTGCTTTGCTGAGCACACACGCACTGGGGCTGAGCTTGCTTTCCCGAGGAGAGTTTCCCTTTCGAGAAGGCAGCTCCCAGAAGCTCGTTTTGTGCCCTTTCTGAGATGGGCCCTAGGTAGGTTCCTCCCTAGCAGGCGGAGGGTGGGGTGCTGGGCCCAGTGCACAGAAGGCCTTTTCAGACCCCATCCGCCTTCTCCCTGAAGGAGAGCACGTTTGGAGGTGGTTTCCAGCTCCGCTGAACCTCGGACAAGCAGCGGCGCACAGGGAGCGGGAGGCAGGCCAGACCCACCTCGGCCGAAGGGCGAGCACAGGCCTAGGGGCGAAACCGGCAAGCGCTGCTTTGCTGAGCAAACACGCACTGGAGCTGAGTTTGCTTTCCCGAGGAGAGTTTCCCTTTCGAGAAGGCAGCTCCCAGAAGCTCGTTTTGTGCCCTTTCTGAGATGGGCCCTAGGTGGGTCCCTCCCGAGCAGGCGAAGGCTGGGGTGCTGGGGCCAGTGCACACAAGGCCTTTGCAGACCCCATCCGCCTTCTCCCTGAAGGAGAGCACGTTTGGAGTTGGTTTCCAGCTCCGGTGACCATCGGACAAGCACCGGCGCACAGGGAGCAGGAGGCAGCCCAGACCCACCTCGGCCGAAGGGCGAGGACAGGCCTAGGGGCGAAACCGGCAAGCGCTGCTTTGCTGAGCACACACGCACTGGGGCTGAGCTTGCTTTCCCGAGGAGAGTTTCCCTTTCGAGAAGGCAGCTCCCAGAAGCTTGTTTTGTGCCCTTTCTGAGATGGGCCCTAGGGGGGTCCCTCCCAAGCAGGCGGAGGGTGGGGTAGTGGGGCCAGTGCACACAAGGCCTTTTCAGACCCCATCCGCCTTCTCCCTGAAGGAGAGCACGTTTGGAGTTGGTTTCCAGCTCCGGTGACCCTCAGCCACGCACCGGCGCACAGGGAGCGGGAGGCAGCTCAGACCCTCCTAGGCCGAAGGGCGAGCACAGGCCTAGGGGCGAAACCGGCAAGCGCTGCTTTGCTGAGCAAACACGCACTGGAGCTGAGTTTGCTTTCCCGAGGAGAGTTTCCCTTTCGAGAAGGCAGCTCCCAGAAGCTCGTTTTGTGCCCTTTCTGAGATGGGCCCTAGGTGGGTCCCTCCCGAGCAGGCGAAGGGTTCGGTGCTGGGGCCAGTGCACACAAGGCCTTTGCAGACCCCATCCGACTTCTCCCTGAAGGAGAGCACGTTTGGAGTTGGTTTCCAGCTCCGGTGACCATCGGACAAGCACCGGCGCACAGGGAGCAGGAGGCAGCCCAGACCCACCTCGGCCGAAGGGCGAGGACAGGCCTAGGGGCGAAACCGGCAAGCGCTGCTTTGCTGAGCACACACGCACTGGGGCTGAGCTTGCTTTCCCGAGGAGAGTTTCCCTTTCGAGAAGGCAGCTCCCAGAAGCTCGTTTTGTGCCCTTTCTGAGATGGGCCCTAGGGGGGTCCCTCCCAAGCAGGCGGAGGGTGGGGTAGTGGGGCCAGTGCACACAAGGCCTTTTCAGACCCCATCCGCCTTCTCCCTGAAGGAGAGCACGTTTGGAGGTGGTTTCCAGCTCCGGTGACCCTCGGCCAAGCACTGGCGCACAGGGAGCGGGAGGCAGCCCAGACTCTCCTAGGCCGAAGGGCGAGCATAGGCCTAGCGGCGAAACCGGCAAGCGCTGCTTTGCTGAGCATACACGCACTGGGGCTGAGCTTGCTTTCCCGAGGAGAGTTTCCCTTTCGAGAAGGCAGCTCCCAGAAGCTCGTTTTGTGCCCTTTCTGAGATGGGCCCTAGGTGGGTCCCTCCCGAGCAGGCGAAGGGTGGGGTGCTGGGGCCAGTGCACACAAGGCCTTTGCAGACCCCATCCGCCTTCTCCCTGAAGGAGAGCACGTTTGGAGTTGGTTTCCAGCTCCGGTGACCATCGGACAAGCACCGGCGCACAGGGAGCAGGAGGCAGCCCAGACCCACCTCGGCTGAAGGGCGAGGACAGGCCTAGGGGCGAAACCGGCAAGCGCTGCTTTGCTGAGCACACACGCACTGGGGCTGAGCTTGCTTTCCCGAGGAGAGTTTCCCTTTCGAGAAGGCAGCTCCCAGAAGCTCGTTTTGTGCCCTTTCTGAGATGGGCCCTAGGGGGGTCCCTCCCAAGCAGGCGGAGGGTGGGGTAGTGGGGCCAGTGCACACAAGGCCTTTTCAGACCCCATCCGCCTTCTCCCTGAAGGAGAGCACGTTTGGAGTTGGTTTCCAGCTCCGGTGACCCTCAGCCACGCACCGGCGCACAGGGAGCGGGAGGCAGCTCAGACCCTCCTAGGCCGAAGGGCGAGCACAGGCCTAGGGGCGAAACCGGCAAGCGCTGCTTTGCTGAGCAAACACGCACTGGAGCTGAGTTTGCTTTCCCGAGGAGAGTTTCCCTTTCGAGAAGGCAGCTCCCAGAAGCTCGTTTTGTGCCCTTTCTGAGATGGGCCCTAGGTGGGTCCCTCCCGAGCAGGCGAAGGGTGGAGTGCTGGGGCCAGTGCACACAAGGCCTTTGCAGACCCCATCCGCTTTCTCCCTGAAGGAGAGCACGTTTGGAGTTGGTTTCCAGCTCCGGTGACCATCGGACAAGCACCGGCGCACAGGGAGCAGGAGGCAGCCCAGACCCACCTCGGCCGAAGGGCGAGGACAGGCCTAGGGGCGAAACCGGCAAGCGCTGCTTTGCTGAGCACACACGCACTGGGGCTGAGCTTGCTTTCCCGAGGAGAGTTTCCCTTTCGAGAAGGCAGCTCCCAGAAGCTCGTTTTGTGCCCTTTCTGAGATGGGCCCTAGGGGGGTCCCTCCCAAGCAGGCGGAGGGTGGGGTAGTGGGGCCAGTGCACACAAGGCCTTTTCAGACCCCATCCGCCTTCTCCCTGAAGGAGAGCACGTTTGGAGTTGGTTTCCAGCTCCGGTGACCCTCAGCCAAGCAGCAGCGCACAGGGAGCTGGAGGCAGCGCAGACCCTCCTAGGCCGAAGGGCGAGCACAGGCCTAGGGGCGAAACCGGCAAGCGCTGCTTTGCTGAGCAAACACGCACTGGAGCTGAGTTTGCTTTCCCGAGGAGAGTTTCCCTTTCGAGAAGGCAGCTCCCAGAAGCTCGTTTTGTGCCCTTTCTGAGATGGGCCCTAGGTGGGTCCCTCCCGAGCAGGCGAAGGGTGGGGTGCTGGGGCCAGTGCACACAAGGCCTTTTCAGACCCCATCCGCCTTCTCCCTGAAGGAGAGCACGTTTGGAGTTGGTTTCCAGCTCCGGTGACCATCGGACAAGCACCGGCGCACAGGGAGCAGGAGGCAGCCCAGACCCACCTCGGCCGAAGGGCGAGCACAGGCCTAGGGGCGAAACCGGCAAGCGCTGCTTTGCTGAGCACACACGCACTGGGGCTGAGCTTGCTTTCCCGAGGAGAGTTTCCCTTTCGAGAAGGCAGCTCCCAGAAGCTCGTTTTGTGCCCTTTCTGAGATGGGCCCTAGGGGGGTCCCTCCCAAGCAGGCGGAGGGTGGGGTAGTGGGGCCAGTGCACACAAGGCCTTTTCAGACCCCATCCGCCTTCTCCCTGAAGGAGAGCACGTTTGGAGTTGGTTTCCAGCTCCGGTGACCCTCAGCCAAGCAGCAGCGCACAGGGAGCTGGAGGCAGCCCAGACCCTCCTAGGCCGAAGGGCGAGCACAGGCCTAGGGGCGAAACCGGCAAGCGCTGCTTTGCTGAGCACACACGCACTGGGGCTGAGCTTGCTTTCCCGAGCAGAGTTTCCCTTTCGAGAAGGCAGCTCCCAGAAGCTCGTTTTGTGCCCTTTCTGAGATGGGCCCTAGGGGGGTCCCTCCCAAGCAGGCGGAGGGTGGGGTAGTGGGGCCAGTGCACACAAGGCCTTTTCAGACCCCATCCGCCTTCTCCCTGAAGGAGAGCACGTTTGGAGGTGGTTTCCAGCTCCGGTGACCCTCGGCCAAGCACTGGCGCACAGGGAGCGGGAGGCAGCCCAGACTCTCCTAGGCCGAAGGGCAAGCATAGGCCTAGCGGCGAAACCGGCAAGCGCTGCTTTGCTGAGCATACACGCACTGGGGCTGAGCTTGCTTTCCCGAGGAGAGTTTCCCTTTCGAGAAGGCAGCTCCCAGAAGCTCGTTTTGTGCCCTTTCTGAGATGGGCCCTAGGTGGGTCCCTCCCGAGCAGGCGAAGGGTGGGGTGCTGGGGCCAGTGCACACAAGGACTTTGCAGACCCCATCCGCCTTCTCCCTGAAGGAGAGCACGTTTGGAGTTGGTTTCCAGCTCCGGTGACCATCGGACAAGCACCGGCGCACAGGGAGCAGGAGGCAGACCAGACCCACCTCGGCCGAAGGGCGAGGACAGGCCTAGGGGCGAAACCGGCAAGCGCTGCTTTGCTGAGCACACACGCACTGGGGCTGAGCTTGCTTTCCCGAGGAGAGTTTCCCTTTCGAGAAGGCAGCTCCCAGAAGCTCGTTTTGTGCCCTTTCTGAGATGGGCCCTAGGTGGGTCCCTCCCGAGCAGGCGAAGGGTGGGGTGCTGGGGCCAGTGCACACAAGGCCTTTGCAGACCCCATCCGCCTTCTCCCTGAAGGAGAGCACGTTTGGAGTTGGTTTCCAGCTCCGGTGACCATCGGACAAGCACCGGCGCACAGGGAGCAGGAGGCAGCCCAGACCCACCTCGGCCGAAGGGCGAGGACAGGTCTAGGGGCGAAACCGGCAAGCGCTGCTTTGCTGAGCACACACGCACTGGGGCTGAGCTTGCTTTCCCGAGGAGAGTTTCCCTTTCGAGAAGGCAGCTCCCAGAAGCTCGTTTTGTGCCCTTTCTGAGATGGGCCCTAGGGGGGTCCCTCCCAAGCAGGCGGAGGGTGGGGTAGTGGGGCCAGTGCACACAAGGCCTTTGCAGACCCCATCCGCCTTCTCCCTGAAGGAGAGCACGTTTGGAGTTGGTTTCCAGCTCCGGTGACCCTCAGCCACGCACCGGCGCACAGGGAGCGGGAGGCAGCTCAGACCCTCCTAGGCCGAAGGGCGAGCACAGGCCTAGGGGCGAAACCGGCAAGCGCTGCTTTGCTGAGCACACACGCACTGGAGCTGAGTTTACTTTCCCGAGGAGAGTTTCCCTTTCGAGAAGGCAGCTCCCAGAAGCTCGTTTTGTGCCCTTTCTGAGATGGGCCCTAGGTGGGTCCCTCCCGAGCAGGCGAAGGGTGGGGTGCTGGGGCCAGTGCACACAAGGCCTTTTCAGACCCCATCCGCCTTCTCCCTGAAGGAGAGCACGTTTGGAGTTGGTTTCCAGCTCCGGTGACCATCGGACAAGCACCGGCGCACAGGGAGCAGGAGGCAGCCCAGACCCACCTCGGCCGAAGGGCGAGCACAGGCCTAGGGGCGAAACCGGCAAGCGCTGCTTTGCTGAGCACACACGCACTGGGGCTGAGCTTGCTTTCCCGAGGAGAGTTTCCCTTTCGAGACGGCAGCTCCCAGAAGCTCGTTTTGTGCCCTTTCTGAGATGGGCCCTAGGGGGGTCCCTCCCAAGCAGGCGGAGGGTGGGGTAGTGGGGCCAGTGCACACAAGGCCTTTTCAGACCCCATCCGCCTTCTCCCTGAAGGAGAGCACGTTTGGAGTTGGTTTCCAGCTCCGGTGACCCTCAGCCAAGCAGCAGCGCACAGGGAGCTGGAGGCAGCCCAGACCCTCCTAGGCCGAAGGGCGAGCACAGGCCTAGGGGCGAAACCGGCAAGCGCTGCTTTGCTGAGCACACACGCACTGGGGCTGAGCTTGCTTTCCCGAGGAGAGTTTCCCTTTCGAGAAGGCAGCTCCCAGAAGCTCGTTTTGTGCCCTTTCTGAGATGGGCCCTAGGGGGGTCCCTCCCAAGCAGGCGGAGGGTGGGGTAGTGGGGCCAGTGCACACAAGGCCTTTTCAGACCCCATCCGCCTTCTCCCTGAAGGAGAGCACGTTTGGAGGTGGTTTCCAGCTCCGGTGACCCTCGGCCAAGCACTGGCGCACAGGGAGCGGGAGGCAGCCCAGACTCTCCTAGGCCGAAGTGCTAGCATAGGCCTAGCGGCGAAACCGGCAAGCGCTGCTTTGCTGAGCACACACGCACTGGGGCTGAGCTTGCTTTCCCGAGGAGAGTTTCCCTTTCGAGAAGGCAGCTCCCAGAAGCTCGTTTTGTGCCCTTTCTGAGATGGGCCCTAGGTGGGTCCCTCCCGAGCAGGCGAAGGGTGGGGTGCTGGGGCCAGTGCACACAAGGCCTTTGCAGACCCCATCCGCCTTCTCCCTGAAGGAGAGCACGTTTGGAGTTGGTTTCCAGCTCCGGTGACCATCGGACAAGCACCGGCGCACAGGGAGCAGGAGGCAGCCCAGACCCTCCTAGGCCGAAGGGCGAGCACAGGCCTAGGGGCGAAACCGGCAAGCGCTGCTTTGCTGAGCACACACGCACTGGGGCTGAGCTTGCTTTCCCGAGGAGAGTTTCCCTTTCGAGAAGGCAGCTCCCAGAAGCTCGTTTTGTGCCCTTTCTGAGATGGGCCCTAGGGGGGTCCCTCCCAAGCAGGCGGAGGGTGGGGTAGTGGGGCCAGTGCACACAAGGCCTTTTCAGACCCCATCCGCCTTCTCCCTGAAGGAGAGCACGTTTGGAGTTGGTTTCCAGCTCCGGTGACCCTCAGCCACGCACCGGCGCACAGGGAGCGGGAGGCAGCTCAGACCCTCCTAGGCCGAAGGGCGAGCACAGGCCTAGGGGCGAAACCGGCAAGCGCTGCTTTGCTGAGCAAACACGCACTGGAGCTGAGTTTGCTTTCCCGAGGAGAGTTTCCCTTTCGAGAAGGCAGCTCCCAGAAGCTCGTTTTGTGCCCTTTCTGAGATGGGCCCTAGGTGGGTCCCTCCCGAGCAGGCGAAGGGTGGAGTGCTGGGGCCAGTGCACACAAGGCCTTTGCAGACCCCATCCGCCTTCTCCCTGAAGGAGAGCACGTTTGGAGTTGGTTTCCAGCTCCGGTGACCATCGGACAAGCACCGGCGCACAGGGAGCAGGAGGCAGCCCAGACCCACCTCGGCCGAAGGGCGAGGACAGGCCTAGGGGCGAAACCGGCAAGCGCTGCTTTGCTGAGCACACACGCACTGGGGCTGAGCTTGCTTTCCCGAGGAGAGTTTCCCTTTCGAGAAGGCAGCTCCCAGAAGCTCGTTTTGTGCCCTTTCTGAGATGGGCCCTAGGGGGGTCCCTCCCAAGCAGGCGGAGGGTGGGGTAGTGGGGCCAGTGCACACAAGGCCTTTTCAGACCCCATCCGCCTTCTCCCTGAAGGAGAGCACGTTTGGAGTTGGTTTCCAGCTCCGGTGACCCTCAGCCACGCACCGGCGCACAGGGAGCGGGAGGCAGCTCAGACCCTCCTAGGCCGAAGGGAGAGCACAGGCCTAGGGGCGAAACCGGCAAGCGCTGCTTTGCTGAGCACACACGCACTGGGGCTGAGCTTGCTTTCCCGAGGAGAGTTTCCCTTTCGAGAAGGCAGCTCCCAGAAGCTCGTTTTGTGCCCTTTCTGAGATGGGCCCTAGGGGGGTCCCTCCCAAGCAGGCGGAGGGTGGGGTAGTGGGGCCAGTGCACACAAGGCCTTTTCAGACCCCATCCGCCTTCTCCCTGAAGGAGAGCACGTTTGGAGTTGGTTTCCAGCTCCGGTGACCCTCAGCCACGCACCGGCGCACAGGGAGCGGGAGGCAGCTCAGACCCTCCTAGGCCGAAGGGGAGCACAGGCCTAGGGGCGAAACCGGCAAGCGCTGCTTTGCTGAGCAAACACGCACTGGAGCTGAGTTTGCTTTCCCGAGGAGAGTTTCCCTTTCGAGAAGGCAGCTCCCAGAAGCTCGTTTTGTGCCCTTTCTGAGATGGGCCCTAGGTGGGTCCCTCCCGAGCAGGCGAAGGGTGGGGTGCTGGGGCCAGTGCACACAAGGCCTTTGCAGACCCCATCCGCCTTCTCCCTGAAGGAGAGCACGTTTGGAGTTGGTTTCCAGCTCCGGTGACCATCGGACAAGCACCGGCGCACAGGGAGCAGGAGGCAGCCCAGACCCACCTCGGCCGAAGGGCGAGGACAGGCCTAGGGGCGAAACCGGCAAGCGCTGCTTTGCTGAGCACACACGCACTGGGGCTGAGCTTGCTTTCCCGAGGAGAGTTTCCCTTTCGAGAAGGCAGCTCCCAGAAGCTCGTTTTGTGCCCTTTCTGAGATGGGCCCTAGGGGGGTCCCTTCCAAGCAGGCGGAGGGTGGGGTAGTGGGGCCAGTGCACACAAGGCCTTTTCAGACCCCATCCGCCTTCTCCCTGAAGGAGAGCACGTTTGGAGTTGGTTTCCAGCTCCGGTGACCCTCAGCCACGCACCGGCGCACAGGGAGCGGGAGGCAGCTCAGACCCTCCTAGGCCGAAGGGCGAGCACAGGCCTAGGGGCGAAACCGGCAAGCGCTGCTTTGCTGAGCACACACGCACTGGGGCTGAGCTTGCTTTCCCGAGGAGAGTTTCCCTTTCGAGAAGGCAGCTCCCAGAAGCTCGTTTTGTGCCCTTTCTGAGATGGGCCCTAGGGGGGTCCCTCCCAAGCAGGCGGAGGGTGGGGTAGTGGGGCCAGTGCACACAAGGCCTTTTCAGACCCCATCCGCCTTCTCCCTGAAGGAGAGCACGTTTGGAGTTGGTTTCCAGCTCCGGTGACCCTCAGCCACGCACCGGCGCACAGGGAGCGGGAGGCAGCTCAGACCCTCCTAGGCCGAAGGGCGAGCACAGGCCTAGGGGCGATACCGGCAAGCGCTGCTTTGATGAGCAAACACGCACTGGAGCTGAGTTTGCTTTCCCGAGGAGAGTTTCCCTTTCGAGAAGGCAGCTCCCAGAAGCTCGTTTTGTGCCCTTTCTGAGATGGGCCCTAGGTGGGTCCCTCCCGAGCAGGCGAAGGGTGGGGTGCTGGGGCCAGTGCACACAAGGCCTTTGCAGACCCCATCCGCCTTCTCCCTGAAGGAGAGCACGTTTGGAGTTGGTTTCCAGCTCCGGTGACCATCGGACAAGCACCGGCGCACAGGGAGCAGGAGGCAGCCCAGACCCACCTCGGCCGAAGGGCGAGCACAGGCCTAGGGGCGAAACCGGCAAGCGCTGCTTTGCTGAGCACACACGCACTGGGGCTGAGCTTGCTTTCCCGAGGAGAGTTTCCCTTTCGAGAAGGCAGCTCCCAGAAGCTCATTTTGTGCCCTTTCTGAGATGGGCCCTAGGGGGGTCCCTCCCAAGCAGGCGGAGGGTGGGGTAGTGGGGCCAGTGCACACAAGGCCTTTGCAGACCCCATCCGCCTTCTCCCTGAAGGAGAGCACGTTTGGAGTTGGTTTCCAGCTCCGGTGACCCTCAGCCACGCACCGGCGCACAGGGAGCGGGAGGCAGCTCAGACCCTCCTAGGCCGAAGGGCGAGCACAGGCCTAGGGGCGAAACCGGCAAGCGCTGCTTTGCTGAGCAAACACGCACTGGAGCTGAGTTTGCTTTCCCGAGGAGAGTTTCCCTTTCGAGAAGGCAGCTCCCAGAAGCTCGTTTTGTGCCCTTTCTGAGATGGGCCCTAGGTGGGTCCCTCCCGAGCAGGCGAAGGGTGGGGTGCTGGGGCCAGTGCACACAAGGCCTTTGCAGACCCCATCCGCCTTCTCCCTGAAGGAGAGCACGTTTGGAGTTGGTTTCCAGCTCCGGTGACCATCGGACAAGCACCGTCGCACAGGGAGCAGGAGGCAGCCCAGACCCACCTCGGCCGAAGGGCGAGGACAGGCCTAGGGGCGAAACCGGCAAGCGCTGCTTTGCTGAGCACACACGCACTGGGGCTGAGCTTGCTTTCCCGAGGAGAGTTTCCCTTTCGAGAAGGCAGCTCCCAGAAGCTCGTTTTGTGCCCTTTCTGAGATGGGCCCTAGGGGGGTCCCTCCCAAGCAGGCGGAGGGTGGGGTAGTGGGGCCAGTGCACACAAGGCCATTGCAGACCCCATCCGCCTTCTCCCTGAAGGAGAGCACGTTTGGAGTTGGTTTCCAGCTCCGGTGACCCTCAGCCACGCACCGGCGCACAGGGAGCGGGAGGCAGCTCAGACCCTCCTAGGCCGAAGGGCGAGCACAGGCCTAGGGGCGAAACCGGCAAGCGCTGCTTTGCTGAGCAAACACGCACTGGAGCTGAGTTTGCTTTCCCGAGGAGAGTTTCCCTTTCGAGAAGGCAGCTCCCAGAAGCTCGTTTTGTGCCCTTTCTGAGATGGGCCCTAGGTGGGTCCCTCCCGAGCAGGCGAAGGGTGGAGTGCTGGGGCCAGTGCACACAAGGCCTTTGCAGACCCCATCCGCCTTCTCCCTGAAGGAGAGCACGTTTGGAGTTGGTTTCCAGCTCCGGTGACCATCGGACAAGCACCGGCGCACAGGGAGCAGGAGGCAGCCCAGACCCACCTCGGCCGAAGGGCGAGGACAGGCCTAGGGGCGAAACCGGCAAGCGCTGCTTTGCTGAGCACACACGCACTGGGGCTGAGCTTGCTTTCCCGAGGAGAGTTTCCCTTTCGAGAAGGCAGCTCCCAGAAGCTCGTTTTGTGCCCTTTCTGAGATGGGCCCTAGGGGGGTCCCTCCCAAGCAGGCGGAGGGTGGGGTAGTGGGGCCAGTGCACACAAGGCCTTTTCAGACCCCATCCGCCTTCTCCCTGAAGGAGAGCACGTTTGGAGTTGGTTTCCAGCTCCGGTGACCCTCAGCCAAGCAGCAGCGCACAGGGAGCTGGAGGCAGCCCAGACCCTCCTAGGCCGAAGGGCGAGGACAGGCCTAGGGGCGAAACCGGCAAGCGCTGCTTTGCTGAGCACACACGCACTGGGGCTGAGCTTGCTTTCCCGAGGAGAGTTTCCCTTTCGAGAAGGCAGCTCCCAGAAGCTCGTTTTGTGCCCTTTCTGAGATGGGCCCTAGGGGGGTCCCTCCCAAGCAGGCGGAGGGTGGGGTAGTGGGGCCAGTGCACACAAGGCCTTTTCAGACCCCATCCGCCTTCTCCCTGAAGGAGAGCACGTTTGGAGTTGGTTTCCAGCTCCGGTGACCCTCAGCCACGCACCGGCGCACAGGGAGCGGGAGGCAGCTCAGACCCTCCTAGGCCGAAGGGCGAGCACAGGCCTAGGGGCGAAACCGGCAAGCGCTGCTTTGCTGAGCAAACACGCACTGGAGCTGAGTTTGCTTTCCCGAGGAGAGTTTCCCTTTCGAGAAGGCAGCTCCCAGAAGCTCGTTTTGTGCCCTTTCTGAGATGGGCCCTAGGTGGGTCCCTCCCGAGCAGGCGAAGGGTGGGGTGCTGGGGCCAGTGCACACAAGGCCTTTGCAGACCCCATCCGCCTTCTCCCTGAAGGAGAGCACGTTTGGAGTTGGTTTCCAGCTCCGGTGACCATCGGACAAGCACCGGCGCACAGGGAGCAGGAGGCAGCCCAGACCCACCTCGGCCGAAGGGCGAGGACAGGCCTAGGGGCGAAACCGGCAAGCGCTGCTTTGCTGAGCACACACGCACTGGGGCTGAGCTTGCTTTCCCGAGGAGAGTTTCCCTTTCGAGAAGGCAGCTCCCAGAAGCTCGTTTTGTGCCCTTTCTGAGATGGGCCCTAGGGGGGTCCCTCCCAAGCAGGCGGAGGGTGGGGTAGTGGGGCCAGTGCACACAAGGCCTTTTCAGACCCCATCCGCCTTCTCCCTGAAGGAGAGCACGTTTGGAGTTGGTTTCCAGCTCCGGTGACCCTCAGCCAAGCAGCAGCGCACAGGGAGCTGGAGGCAGCCCAGACCCTCCTAGGCCGAAGGGCGAGCACAGGCCTAGGGGCGAAACCGGCAAGCGCTGCTTTGCTGAGCACACACGCACTGGGGCTGAGCTTGCTTTCCCGAGGAGAGTTTCCCTTTCGAGAAGGCAGCTCCCAGAAGCTCGTTTTGTGCCCTTTCTGAGATGGGCCCTAGGGGGGTCCCTCCCAAGCAGGCGGAGGGTGGGGTAGTGGGGCCAGTGCACACAAGGCCTTTTCAGACCCCATCCGCCTTCTCCCTGAAGGAGAGCACGTTTGGAGTTGGTTTCCAGCTCCGGTGACCCTCAGCCACGCACCGGCGCACAGGGAGCGGGAGGCAGCTCAGACCCTCCTAGGCCGAAGGGCGAGCACAGGCCTAGGGGCGAAACCGGCAAGCGCTGCTTTGCTGAGCAAACACGCACTGGAGCTGAGTTTGCTTTCCCGAGGAGAGTTTCCCTTTCGAGAAGGCAGCTCCCAGAATCTCGTTTTGTGCCCTTTCTGAGATGGGCCCTAGGTGGGTCCCTCCCGAGCAGGCGAAGGGTGGAGTGCTGGGGCCAGTGCACACAAGGCCTTTGCAGACCCCATCCGCCTTCTCCCTGAAGGAGAGCACGTTTGGAGTTGGTTTCCAGCTCCGGTGACCATCGGACAAGCACCGGCGCACAGGGAGCAGGAGGCAGCCCAGACCCACCTCGGCCGAAGGGCGAGGACAGGCCTAGGGGCGAAACCGGCAAGCGCTGCTTTGCTGAGCACACACGCACTGGGGCTGAGCTTGCTTTCCCGAGGAGAGTTTCCCTTTCGAGAAGGCAGCTCCCAGAAGCTCGTTTTGTGCCCTTTCTGAGATGGGCCCTAGGGGGGTCCCTCCCAAGCAGGCGGAGGGTGGGGTAGTGGGGCCAGTGCACACAAGGCCTTTTCAGACCCCATCCGCCTTCTCCCTGAAGGAGAGCACGTTTGGAGTTGGTTTCCAGCTCCGGTGACCCTCAGCCAAGCAGCAGCGCACAGGGAGCTGGAGGCAGCCCAGACCCTCCTAGGCCGAAGGGCGAGCACAGGCCTAGGGGCGAAACCGGCAAGCGCTGATTTGCTGAGCACACACGCACTGGGGCTGAGCTTGCTTTCCCGAGGAGAGTTTCCCTTTCGAGAAGGCAGCTCCCAGAAGCTCGTTTTGTGCCCTTTCTGAGATGGGCCCTAGGGGGGTCCCTCCCAAGCAGGCGGAGGGTGGGGTAGTGGGGCCAGTGCACACAAGGCCTTTTCAGACCCCATCCGCCTTCTCCCTGAAGGAGAGCACGTTTGGAGTTGGTTTCCAGCTCCGGTGACCCTCAGCCACGCACCGGCGCACAGGGAGCGGGAGGCAGCTCAGACCCTCCTAGGCCGAAGGGCGAGCACAGGCCTAGGGGCGAAACCGGCAAGCGCTGCTTTGCTGAGCAAACACGCACTGGAGCTGAGTTTGCTTTCCCGAGGAGAGTTTCCCTTTCGAGAAGGCAGCTCCCAGAAGCTCGTTTTGTGCCCTTTCTGAGATGGGCCCTAGGTGGGTCCCTCCCGAGCAGGCGAAGGGTGGGGTGCTGGGGCCAGTGCACACAAGGCCTTTGCAGACCCCATCCGCCTTCTCCCTGAAGGAGAGCACGTTTGGAGTTGGTTTCCAGCTCCGGTGACCATCGGACAAGCACCGGCGCACAGGGAGCAGGAGGCAGCCCAGACCCACCTCGGCCAAAGGGCGAGGACAGGCCTAGGGGCGAAACCGGCAAGCGCTGCTTTGCTGAGCACACACGCACTGGGGCTGAGCTTGCTTTCCCGAGGAGAGTTTCCCTTTCGAGAAGGCAGCTCCCAGAAGCTCGTTTTGTGCCCTTTCTGAGATGGGCCCTAGGGGGGTCCCTCCCAAGCAGGCGGAGGGTGGGGTAGTGGGGCCAGTGCACACAAGGCCTTTTCAGACCCCATCCGCCTTCTCCCTGAAGGAGAGCACGTTTGGAGTTGGTTTCCAGCTCCGGTGACCCTCAGCCACGCACCGGCGCACAGGGAGCGGGAGGCAGCTCAGACCCTCCTAGGCCGAAGGGCGAGCACAGGCCTAGGGGCGAAACCGGCAAGCGCTGCTTTGCTGAGCAAACACGCACTGGAGCTGAGTTTGCTTTCCCGAGGAGAGTTTCCCTTTCGAGAAGGCAGCTCCCAGAAGCTCGTTTTGTGCCCTTTCTGAGATGGGCCCTAGGTGGGTCCCTCCCGAGCAGGCGAAGGGTGGGGTGCTGGGGCCAGTGCACACAAGGCCTTTGCAGACCCCATCCGCCTTCTCCCTGAAGGAGAGCACGTTTGGAGTTGGTTTCCAGCTCCGGTGACCATCGGACAAGCACCGGCGCACAGGGAGCAGGAGGCAGCCCAGACCCACCTCGGCCGAAGGGCGAGGACAGGCCTAGGGGCGAAACCGGCAAGCGCTGCTTTGCTGAGCACACACGCACTGGGGCTGAGCTTGCTTTCCCGAGGAGAGTTTCCCTTTCGAGAAGGCAGCTCCCAGAAGCTCGTTTTGTGCCCTTTCTGAGATGGGCCCTAGGGGGGTCCCTCCCAAGCAGGCGGAGGGTGGGGTAGTGGGGCCAGTGCACACAAGGCCTTTGCAGACCCCATCCGCCTTCTCCCTGAAGGAGAGCACGTTTGGAGTTGGTTTCCAGCTCCGGTGACCCTCAGCCACGCACCGGCGCACAGGGAGCGGGAGGCAGCTCAGACCCTCCTAGGCCGAAGGGCGAGCACAGGCCTAGGGGCGAAACCGGCAAGCGCTGCTTTGCTGAGCAAACACGCACTGGAGCTGAGTTTGCTTTCCCGAGGAGAGTTTCCCTTTCGAGAAGGCAGCTCCCAGAAGCTCGTTTTGTGCCCTTTCTGAGATGGGCCCTAGGTGGGTCCCTCCCGAGCAGGCGAAGGGTGGAGTGCTGGGGCCAGTGCACACAAGGCCTTTGCAGACCCCATCCGCCTTCTCCCTGAAGGAGAGCACGTTTGGAGTTGGTTTCCAGCTCCGGTGACCCTCAGCCAAGCAGCAGCGCACAGGGAGCTGGAGGCAGCCCAGACCCTCCTAGGCCGAAGGGCGAGCACAGGCCTAGGGGCGAAACCGGCAAGCGCTGCTTTGCTGAGCACACACGCACTGGGGCTGAGCTTGCTTTCCCGAGCAGAGTTTCCCTTTCGAGAAGGCAGCTCCCAGAAGCTCGTTTTGTGCCCTTTCTGAGATGGGCCCTAGGTGGGTCCCTCCCGAGCAGGCGAAGGGTTCGGTGCTGGGGCCAGTGCACACAAGGCCTTTTCAGACCCCATCCGCCTTCTCCCTGAAGGAGAGCACGTTTGGAGTTGGTTTCCAGCTCCGGTGACCCTCAGCCACGCACCGGCGCACAGGGAGCGGGAGGCAGCTCAGACCCTCCTAGGCCGAAGGGCGAGCACAGGCCTAGGGGCGAAACCGGCAAGCGCTGCTTTGCTGAGCAAACACGCACTGGAGCTGAGTTTGCTTTCCCGAGGAGAGTTTCCCTTTCGAGAAGGCAGCTCCCAGAAGCTCGTTTTGTGCCCTTTCTGAGATGGGCCCTAGGTGGGTCCCTCCCGAGCAGGCGAAGGGTGGGGTGCTGGGGCCAGTGCACACAAGGCCTTTGCAGACCCCATCCGCCTTCTCCCTGAAGGAGAGCACGTTTGGAGTTGGTTTCCAGCTCCGGTGACCATCGGACAAGCACCGGCGCACAGGGAGCAGGAGGCAGCCCAGACCCACCTCGGCCGAAGGGCAAGGACAGGCCTAGGGGCGAAACCGGCAAGCGCTGCTTTGCTGAGCACACACGCACTGGGGCTGAGCTTGCTTTCCCGAGGAGAGTTTCCCTTTCGAGAAGGCAGCTCCCAGAAGCTCGTTTTGTGCCCTTTCTGAGATGGGCCCTAGGGGGGTCCCTCCCAAGCAGGCGGAGGGTGGGGTAGTGGGGCCAGTGCACACAAGGCCTTTTCAGACCCCATCCGCCTTCTCCCTGAAGGAGAGCACGTTTGGAGTTGGTTTCCAGCTCCGGTGACCCTCAGCCACGCACCGGCGCACAGGGAGCGGGAGGCAGCTCAGACCCTCCTAGGCCGAAGGGCGAGCACAGGCCTAGGGGCGAAACCGGCAAGCGCTGCTTTGCTGAGCACACACGCACTGGGGCTGAGCTTGCTTTCCCGAGGAGAGTTTCCCTTTCGAGAAGGCAGCTCCCAGAAGCTCGTTTTGTGCCCTTTCTGAGATGGGCCCTAGGTGGGTCCCTCCCGAGCAGGCGAAGGGTGGGGTGCTGGGGCCAGTGCACACAAGGCCTTTGCAGACCCCATCCGCCTTCTCCCTGAAGGAGAGCACGTTTGGAGTTGGTTTCCAGCTCCGCTGAACCTCGGACAAGCACCGGCGCACAGGGAGCAGGAGGCAGCCCAGACCCACCTCGGCCGAAGGGCGAGGACAGGCCTAGGGGCGAAACCGGCAAGCGCTGCTTTGCTGAGCACACACGCACTGGGGCTGAGCTTGCTTTCCCGAGGAGAGTTTCCCTTTCGAGAAGGCAGCTCCCAGAAGCTCGTTTTGTGCCCTTTCTGAGATGGGCCCTAGGGGGGTCCCTCCCAAGCAGGCGGAGGGTGGGGTAGTGGGGCCAGTGCACACAAGGCCTTTTCAGACCCCATCCGCCTTCTCCCTGAAGGAGAGCACGTTTGGAGTTGGTTTCCAGCTCCGGTGACCCTCAGCCACGCACCGGCGCACAGGGAGCGGGAGGCAGCTCAGACCCTCCTAGGCCGAAGGGCGAGCACAGGCCTAGGGGCGAAACCGGCAAGCGCTGCTTTGCTGAGCAAACACGCACTGGAGCTGAGTTTGCTTTCCCGAGGAGAGTTTCCCTTTCGAGAAGGCAGCTCCCAGAAGCTCGTTTTGTGCCCTTTCTGAGATGGGCCCTAGGTGGGTCCCTCCCGAGCAGGCGAAGGGTGGGGTGCTGGGGCCAGTGCACACAAGGCCTTTGCAGACCCCATCCGCCTTCTCCCTGAAGGAGAGCACGTTTGGAGTTGGTTTCCAGCTCCGGTGACCATCGGACAAGCACCGGCGCACAGGGAGCAGGAGGCAGCCCAGACCCACCTCGGCCGAAGGGCGAGGACAGGCCTAGGGGCGAAACCGGCAAGCGCTGCTTTGCTGAGCACACACGCACTGGGGCTGAGCTTGCTTTCCCGAGGAAAGTTTCCCTTTCGAGAAGGCAGCTCCCAGAAGCTCGTTTTGTGCCCTTTCTGAGATGGGCCCTAGGGGGGTCCCTCCCAAGCAGGCGGAGGGTGGGGTAGTGGGGCCAGTGCACACAAGGCCTTTTCAGACCCCATCCGCCTTCTCCCTGAAGGAGAGCACGTTTGGAGTTGGTTTCCAGCTCCGGTGACCCTCAGCCAAGCACCGGCGCACAGGGAGCGGGAGGCAGCTCAGACCCTCCTAGGCCGAAGGGCGAGCACAGGCCTAGGGGCGAAACCGGCAAGCGCTGCTTTGCTGAGCAAACACGCACTGGAGCTGAGTTTGCTTTCCCGAGGAGAGTTTCCCTTTCGAGAAGGCAGCTCCCAGAAGCTCGTTTTGTGCCCTTTCTGAGATGGGCCCTAGGTGGGTCCCTCCCGAGCAGGCGAAGGGTGGGGTGCTGGGGCCAGTGCACACAAGGCCTTTGCAGACCCCATCCGCCTTCTCCCTGAAGGAGAGCACGTTTGGAGTTGGTTTCCAGCTCCGGTGACCATCGGACAAGCACCGGCGCACAGGGAGCAGGAGGCAGCCCAGACCCACCTCGGCCGAAGGGCGAGGACAGGCCTAGGGGCGAAACCGGCAAGCGCTGCTTTGCTGAGCACACACGCACTGGGGCTGAGCTTGCTTTCCCGAGGAGAGTTTCCCTTTCGAGAAGGCAGCTCCCAGAAGCTCGTTTTGTGCCCTTTCTGAGATGGGCCCTAGGGGGGTCCCTCCCAAGCAGGCGGAGGGTGGGGTAGTGGGGCCAGTGCACACAAGGCCTTTTCAGACCCCATCCGCCTTCTCCCTGAAGGAGAGCACGTTTGGAGTTGGTTTCCAGCTCCGGTGACCCTCAGCCAAGCAGCAGCGCACAGGGAGCTGGAGGCAGCCCAGACCCTCCTAGGCCGAAGGGCGAGCACAGGCCTAGGGGCGAAACCGGCAAGCGCTGCTTTGCTGAGCACACACGCACTGGGGCTGAGCTTGCTTTCCCGAGGAGAGTTTCCCTTTGGAGAAGGCAGCTCCCAGAAGCTCGTTTTGTGCCCTTTCTGAGATGGGCCCTAGGGGGGTCCCTCCCAAGCAGGCGGAGGGTGGGGTAGTGGGGCCAGTGCACACAAGGCCTTTTCAGACCCCATCCGCCTTCTCCCTGAAGGAGAGCACGTTTGGAGGTGGTTTCCAGCTCCGGTGACCCTCGGCCAAGCACTGGCGCACAGGGAGCGGGAGGCAGCCCAGACTCTCCTAGGCCGAAGGGCGAGCATAGGCCTAGCGGCGAAACCGGCAAGCGCTGCTTTGCTGAGCAAACACGCACTGGGGCTGAGCTTGCTTTCCCGAGGAGAGTTTCCCTTTCGAGAAGGCAGCTCCCAGAAGCTCGTTTTGTGCCCTTTCTGAGATGGGCCCTAGGTAGGTTCCTCCCTAGCAGGCGAAGGGTGGGGTGTTGGGCCCAGTGCACAGAAGGACTTTGCAGACCCCATCCGCCTTCTCCCTGAAGGAGAGCACGTTTGGAGGTGGTTTCCAGCTCCGCTGAACCTCGGACAAGCAGCGGCGCACAGGGAGCGGGAGGCAGGCCAGACCCTCCTCGGCCGAAGGGCGAGGACAGGCCTAGGGGCGAAACCGGCAAGCGCTGCTTTGCTGAGCAAACACGCACTGGAGCTGAGCTTGCTTTCCCGAGGAGAGTTTCCCTTTCGAGAAGGCAGCTCCCAGAAGCTCGTTTTGTGCCCTTTCTGAGATGGGCCCTAGGTGGGTCCCTCCCGAGCAGGCGAAGGGTGGGGTGCTGGGGCCAGTGCACACAAGGCCTTTGCAGACCCCATCCGCCTTCTCCCTGAAGGAGAGCACGTTTGGAGTTGGTTTCCAGCTCCGGTGACCATCGGACAAGCACCGGCGCACAGGGAGCAGGAGGCAGCCCAGACCCACCTCGGCCGAAGGGCGAGGACAGGCCTAGGGGCGAAACCGGCAAGCGCTACTTTGCTGAGCACACACGCACTGGGGCTGAGCTTGCTTTCCCGAGGAGAGTTTCCCTTTCGAGAAGGCAGCTCCCAGAAGCTCGTTTTGTGCCCTTTCTGAGATGGGCCCTAGGTGGGTCCCTCCCGAGCAGGCGAAGGGTTCGGTGCTGTGGCCAGTGCACACAAGGCCTTTTCAGACCCCATCCGCCTTCTCCCTGAAGGAGAGCACGTTTGGAGTTGGTTTCCAGCTCCGGTGACCCTCAGCCACGCACCGGCGCACAGGGAGCGGGAGGCAGCTCAGACCCTCCTAGGCCGAAGGGCGAGCACAGGCCTAGGGGCGAAACCGGCAAGCGCTGCTTTGCTGAGCACACACGCACTGGGGCTGAGCTTGCTTTCCCGAGGAGAGTTTCCCTTTCGAGAAGGCAGCTCCCAGAAGCTCGTTTTGTGCCCTTTCTGAGATGGGCCCTAGGTGGGTCCCTCCCGAGCAGGCGAAGGGTGGGGTGCTGGGGCCAGTGCACACAAGGCCTTTGCAGACCCCATCCGCCTTCTCCCTGAAGGAGAGCACGTTTGGAGTTGGTTTCCAGCTCCGGTGACCATCGGACAAGCACCGGCGCACAGGGAGCAGGAGGCAGCCCAGACCCTCCTAGGCCGAAGGGCGAGCACAGGCCTAGGGGCGAAACCGGCAAGCGCTGCTTTGCTGAGCACACACGCACTGGGGCTGAGCTTGCTTTCCCGAGGAGAGTTTCCCTTTCGAGAAGGCAGCTCCCAGAAGCTCGTTTTGTGCCCTTTCTGAGATGGGCCCTAGGTGGGTCCCTCCCGAGCAGGCGAAGGGTGGGGTGCTGGGGCCAGTGCACACAAGGCCTTTGCAGACCCCATCCGCCTTCTCCCTGAAGGAGAGCACGTTTGGAGTTGGTTTCCAGCTCCGGTGACCATCGGACAAGCACCGGCGCACAGGGAGCAGGAGGCAGCCCAGACCCACCTCGGCCGAAGGGCGAGGACAGGCCTAGGGGCGAAACCGGCAAGCGCTGCTTTGCTGAGCACACACGCACTGGGGCTGAGCTTGCTTTCCCGAGGAGAGTTTCCCTTTCGAGAAGGCAGCTCCCAGAAGCTCGTTTTGTGCCCTTTCTGAGATGGGCCCTAGGTGGGTCCCTCCCAAGCAGGCGGAGGGTGGGGTAGTGGGGCCAGTGCACACAAGGCCTTTTCAGACCCCATCCGCCTTCTCCCTGAAGGAGAGCACGTTTGGAGTTGGTTTCCAGCTCCGGTGACCCTCAGCCAAGCAGCAGCGCACAGGGAGCTGGAGGCAGCCCAGACCCTCCTAGGCCGAAGGGCGAGCACAGGCCTAGGGGCGAAACCGGCAAGCGCTGCTTTGCTGAGCACACACGCACTGGGGCTGAGCTTGCTTTCCCGAGGAGAGTTTCCCTTTCGAGAAGGCAGCTCCCAGAAGCTCGTTTTGTGCCCTTTCTGAGATGGGCCCTAGGGGGGTCCCTCCCAAGCAGGCGGAGGGTGGGGTAGTGGGGCCAGTGCACACAAGGCCTTTTCAGACCCCATCCGCCTTCTCCCTGAAGGAGAGCACGTTTGGAGGTGGTTTCCAGCTCCGGTGACCCTCGGACAAGCAGCGGCGCACAGGGAGCGGGAGGCAGCCCAGACCCTCCTAGGCCGAAGGTTGAGCACAGGCCTAGGGGCGAAACCGGCAAGCGCTGCTTTGCTGAGCACACACGCACTGGGGCTGAGCTTGCTTTCCCGAGGAGAGTTTCCCTTTCGAGAAGGCAGCTCCCAGAAGCTCGTTTTGTGCCCTTTCTGAGATGGGCCCTAGGTAGGTTCCTCTCTAGCAGGCGAAGGGTGGGGTGCTGGGGCCAGTGCACACAAGGCCTTTTCAGACCCCATCCGCCTTCTCCCTGAAGGAGAGCACGTTTGGAGGTGGTTTCCAGCTCCGGTGACCCTCGGACAAGCAGCGGCGCACAGGGAGCGGGAGGCAGCCCAGACCTTCCTCGGCCGAAGGTTGAGCACAGGCCTAGGGGCGAAACCGGCAAGCGCTGCTTTGCTGAGCAAACACGCACTAGGGCTGAGCTTGCTTTCCCGAGGAGAGTTTCCCTTTCGAGAAGGCCGCTCCCAGAAGATCGTTTTGTGCCCTTTCTGAGATGGGCCCTAGGTGGGTCCCTCCCGAGCAGGCGAAGGGTGGGGTGCTGGGGCCAGTGCACACAAGGCCTTTGCAGACCCCATCCGCCTTCTCCCTGAAGGAGAGCACGTTTGGAGGTGGTTTCCAGCTCCGGTGACCCTCGGACAAGCACCGGTGCACAGGGAGCGGGAGGCAGCCCAGACCCTCCTAGGCCGAACGGCGAGCACAGGCCTAGGTGCGAAACCGGCAAGCGCTGCTTTGCTGAGCAAACACGCACTGGGGCTGAGCTTGCTTTCCCGAGGAGAGTTTCCCTTTCGAGAAGGCAGCTCCCAGAAGCTCGTTTTGTGCCCTTTCTGAGATGGGCCCTAGGTAGGTTCCTCTCTAGCAGGCGAAGGGTGGGGTGCTGGGGCCAGTGCACACAAGGCCTTTGCAGACCCCATCCGCCTTCTCCCTGAAGGAGAGCACGTTTGGAGGTGGTTTCCAGCTCCGGTGACCCTCGGCCAAGCACCGGCGCACAGGGAGCTGGAGGCAGCCCAGACCCTCCTAGGCCAAAGGGCTTGCACAGGCATAGGCGCGAAACCAGCAAGCACAGCTTTGCTGAGCAAACACGCACTGGGGCTGAGCTTGCTTTCCCGAGGAGAGTTTCCCTTTCGAGAAGGCAGCTCCCAGAAGCTCGTTTTGTGCCCTTTCTGAGATGGGCCCTAGGTGGGTCCCTCCCTAGCAGGCGAAGGGTGTGGTGCTGGGGCCAGTGCACACAAGGCCTTTTCAGACCCCATCCGCCTTCTCCCTGAAGGAGAGCACGTTTGGAGGTGGTTTCCAGCTCCGGTGACCCTCAGCCAAGCACCGGCGCACAGGGAGCGGGAGGAAGCCCAGACCCTCCTAGGCCGAAGGGCGAGCACAGGCCTAGGGGCGAAACCGGCAAGCGCTGCTTTGCTGAGCACACACGCACTGGGGCTGAGCTTGCTTTCCCGAGGAGAGTTTCCCTTTCGAGAAGGCAGCTCCCAGAAGCTCGTTTTGTGCCCTTTCTGAGATGGGCCCTAGGTGGGTCCCTCCCTAGCAGGTGGAGGGTGGGGTGCTGGGGCCAGTGCACACAAGGCCTTTTCAGACCCCATCCGCCTTCTCCCTGAAGGAGAGCACGTTTGGAGGTGGTTTCCAGCTCCGGTGACCCTCAGCCAAGCAGCGGCGCACAGGGAACGAGAGGCAGCCCAGACCCTCCTAGGCCGAAGGGCGAGCACAGGCCTAGGGGCGAAACCGGCAAGCGCTGCTTTGCTGAGCACACACGCACTGGGGCTGAGCTTGCTTTCCCGAGGAGAGTTTCCCTTTCGAGAAGGCAGCTCCCAGAAGCTCGTTTTGTGCCCTTTCTGAGATGGGCCCTAGGTGGGTCCCTCCCTAGCAGGCGAAGGGTGGGGTGCTGGGGCCAGTGCACACAAGGCCTTTTCAGACCCCATCCGCCTTCTCCCTGAAGGAGAGCACGTTTGGAGGTGGTTTCCAGCTCCGGTGACCCTCGGCCAAGCACCGGTGCACAGGGAGCGGGAGGCAGCCCAGACCCTCCTAGGCCGAACGGCGAGCACAGGCCTAGGGGCGAAACCGGCAAGCGCTGCTTTGCTGAGCAAACACGCACTGGGGCTGAGCTTGCTTTCCCGAGAAGAGTTTCCCTTTCGAGAAGGCCGCTCCTAGAAGCTCGTTTTGTGCCCTTTCTGAGATGGGCCCTAGATAGGTTCCTGTCTAGCAGGCGAAGGGTGGGGTGCTGGGGCCAGTGCACACAAGGCCTTTTCAGACCCCATCCGCCTTCTCCCTGAAGGAGAGCACGTTTGGAGGTGGTTTCCAGCTCCGGTGACCCTCGGCCAAGCACCGGCGCACAGGGAGTTGGAGGCAGCCCAGACCCTCCTAGGCCGAAGGGCGAGCACAGGCATAGGCGCGAAACCAGCAAGCGCTGCTTTGCTGAGCACACACGTACTGGGGCTGAGCTTGCTTTCCCGAGGAGAGTTTCCCTTTCGAGAAGGCAGCTCCCAGAAGCTCGTTTTGTGCCCTTTCTGAGATGGGCCCTAGGTAGGTTCCTCTCTAGCAGACGAAGGGTTGGGTGCTGTGGCCAGTGCACACAAGGCCTTTTCAGACCCCATCCACCTTCTCAATGAAGGAGAGCACGTTTGGAGGTGGTTTCCAGCTCCGGTGACCCTCGGACAAGCAGCGGCGCACAGGGAGCGGGAGGCAGCCCAGACCCTCCTCGGCCGAAGGTTGAGCACAGGCCTAGGGGCGAAACCGGCAAGCGCTGCTTTGCTGAGCAAACACGCACTAGGGCTGAGCTTGCTTTCCCGAGGAGAGTTTCCCTTTCGAGAAGGCAGCTCCCAGAAGCTCGTTTTGTGCCCTTTCTGAGATGGGCCCTAGGTGGGTCCCTCCCGAGCAGGCGAAGGGTGGGGTGCTGGGGCCAGTGCACACAAGGCCTTTTCAGACCCCATCCGCCTTCTCCCTGAAGGAGAGCACGTTTGGAGGTGGTTTCCAGCTCCGGTGACCCTCGGACAAGCACCGGTGCAAAGGGAGCGGGAGGCAGCCCAGACCCTCCTAGGCCGAACGGCGAGCACAGGCCTAGGGGCGAAACCGGCAAGCGCTGCTTTGCTGAGCAAACACGCACTGGGGCTGAGCTTGCTTTCCTGAGGAGAGTTTCCCTTTCGAGAAGGCAGCTCCCAGAAGCTCGTTTTGTGCCCTTTCTGAGATGGGCCCTAGGTAGGTTCCTCTCTAGCAGGCGAAGGGTGGGGTGCTGGGGCCAGTGCACACAAGGCCTTTTCAGACCCCATCCGCCTTCTCCCTGAAGGAGAGCACGTTTGGAGGTGGTTTCCAGCTCCGGTGACCCTCGGCCAAGCACCGGCGCACAGGGAGCGGGAGGCAGCCCAGACCCTCCTAGGCCAAAGGGCTTGCACAGGCATAGGCGCGAAACCAGCAAGCACTGCTTTGCTGAGCAAACACGCACTGGGGCTGAGCTTGCTTTCCCGAGGAGAGTTTCCCTTTCGAGAAGGCAGCTCCCAGAAGCTCGTTTTGTGCCCTTTCTGAGATGGGCCCTAGGTGGGTCCCTCCCTAGCAGGCGAAGGGTGGGGTGCTGGGGCCAGTGCACACAAGGCCTTTTCAGACCCCATCCGCCTTCTCCCTGAAGGAGAGCACGTTTGGAGGTGGTTTCCAGCTCCGGTGACCCTCGGCCAAGCACCGGCGCACAGGGAGCGGGAGGCAGCCCAGACCCTCCTAGGCCGAAGGGCGAGCACAGGCCTAGGGGCGAAACCGGCAAGCGCTGCTTTGCTGAGCAAACACGCACTGGGGCTGAGCTTGCTTTCCCGAGGAGAGTTTCCCTTTCGAGAAGGCAGCTCCCAGAAGCTCGTTTTGTGCCCTTTCTGAGATGGGCCCTAGGTGGGTCCCTCCCTAGCAGGCGAAGGGTGGGGTGCTGGGGCCAGTGCACACAAGGCCTTTTCAGACCCCATCCGCCTTCTCCCTGAAGGAGAGCACGTTTGGAGGTGGTTTCCAGCTCCGGTGACCCTCAGCCAAGCACCGGCGCACAGGGAACGAGAGGCAGCCCAGACCCTCCTAGGCCGAAGGGCGAGCACAGGCCTAGGGGCGAATCCGGCAAGCGCTGCTTTGCTGAGCACACACGCACTGGGGCTGAGCTTGCTTTCCCGAGGAGAGTTTCCCTTTCGAGAAGGCAGCTCCCAGAAGCTCGTTTTGTGCCCTTTCTGAGATGGGCCCTAGGTGGGTCCCTCCCGAGCAGGCGAAGGGTGGGGTGCTGGGGCCAGTGCACACAAGGCCTTTGCAGACCCCATCCGCCTTCTCCCTGAAGGAGAGCACGTTTGGAGGTGGTTTCCAGCTCCGGTGACCCTCGGCCAAGCACCGGCGCACAGGGAGCGGGAGGCAGCCCACACCCTCCTAGGCCGAAGGGCGAGCACAGGCCTAGGGGCGAAACCGGCAAGCGCTGCTTTGCTGAGCACACACGCACTGGGGCTGAGCTTGCTTTCCCGAGGAGAGTTTCCCTTTCGAGAAGGCAGCTCCCAGAAGCTCGTTTTGTGCCCTTTCTGAGATGGGCCCTAGGTGGGTCCCTCCCTAGCAGGCGGAGGGTGGGGTGCTGGGGCCAGTGCACACAAGGCCTTTTCAGACCCCATCCGCCTTCTCCCTGAAGGAGAGCACGTTTGGAGGTGGTTTCCAGCTCCGGTGACCCTCAGCCAAGCAGCGGCGCACAGGGAACGAGAGGCAGCCCAGACCCTCCTCGGCCGAAGGGCGAGCACAGGCCTAGGGGCGAAACCGGCAAGCGCTGCTTTGCTGAGCACACACGCACTGGGGCTGAGCTTGCTTTCCCGAGGAGAGTTTCCCTTTCGAGAAGGCAGCTCCCAGAAGCTCGTTTTGTGCCCTTTCTGAGATGGGCCCTAGGTGGGTCCCTCCCGAGCAGGCGAAGGGTGGGGTGCTGGGGCCAGTGCACACAAGGCCTTTTCAGACCCCATCCGCCTTCTCCCTGAAGGAGAGCACGTTTGGAGGTGGTTTCCAGCTCCGGTGACCCTCGGCCAAGCACCGGTGCACAGGGAGCGGGAGGCAGCCCAGACCCTCCTAGGCCGAACGGCGAGCACAGGCCTAGGGGCGAAACCGGCAAGCGCTGCTTTGCTGAGCAAACACGCACTGGGGCTGAGCTTGCTTTCCCGAGAAGAGTTTCCCTTTCGAGAAGGCCGCTCCTAGAAGCTCGTTTTGTGCCCTTTCTGAGATGGGCCCTAGATAGGTTCCTGTCTAGCAGGCGAAGGGTGGGGTGCTGGGGCCAGTGCACACAAGGCCTTTTCAGACCCCATCCGCCTTCTCCCTGAAGGAGAGCACGTTTGGAGGTGGTTTCCAGCTCCGGTGACCCTCGGCCAAGCACCGGCGCACAGGGAGCTGGAGGCAGCCCAGACCCTCCTAGGCCAAAGGGCGATCACAGGCATAGGCGCGAAACCAGCAAGCGCTGCTTTGCTGAGCAAACACGCACTGGGGCTGAGCTTGCTTTCCCGAGGAGAGTTTCCCTTTCGAGAAGGCAGCTCCCTGAAGCTCGTTTTGTGCCCTCTCTGAGATGGGCCCTAGGTGGGTCCTTCCCTAGCAGGCGGAGGGTGGGGTGCTGGGGCCAGTGCACACAAGGCCTTTTCAGACCCCATCCGCCTTCTCCCTGAAGGAGAGCACGTTTGGAGGTGGTTTCCAGCTCCGGTGACCCTCGGACAAGCAGCGGCGCACAGGGAGCGGGAGGCAGCCCAGACCCTCCTAGGCCGAAGGGCGAGCACAGGCCTAGGGGCGAAACCGGCAAGCGCTGCTTTGCTGAGCAAACACGCACTGGGGCTGAGCTTGCTTTCCCGAGGAGAGTTTCCCTTTCGAGAAGGCAGCTCCCAGAAGCTCGTTTTGTGCCCTTTCTGAGATGGGCCCTAGGTGGGTCCCTCCCTAGCAGGCGAAGGGTGGGGTGCTGGGGCCAGTGCACACAAGGCCTTTTCAGACCCCATCCGCCTTCTCCCTGAAGGAGAGCATGTTTGGAGGTGGTTTCCAGCTCCGGTGACCCTCGGCCAAGCACCGGCGCACAGGGAGCTGGAGGCAGCCCAGACCCTCCTAGGCCAAAGGGCGAGCACAGGCATAGGCGCGAAACCAGCAAGCGCTGCTTTGCTGAGCACACACGCACTGGGGCTGAGCTTGCTTTCCCGAGGAGAGTTTCCCTTTCGAGAAGGCAGCTCCCAGAAGCTCGTTTTGTGCCCTTTCTGAGATGGGCCCTAGGTGGGTCCCTCCCTAGCAGGCGAAGGGTGGGGTGCTGGGGCCAGTGCACACAAGGCCTTTTCAGACCCCATCCGCCTTCTCCCTGAAGGAGAGCACGATTGGAGGTGGTTTCCACCTCCGGTGACCCTCGGCCAAGCACCGGCGCACAGGGAGCGGGAGGCAGCCCACACCCTCCTAGGCCGAAGGTTGAGCACAGGCCTAGGGGCGAAACCGGCAAGCGCTGCTTTGCTGAGCACACACGCACTGGGGCTGAGCTTGCGTTCCCGAGGAGAGTTTCCCTTTCGAGAAGGCAGCTCCCAGAAGCTCGTTTTGCGCCCTTTCTGAGATGGGCCCTAGGTGGGTCCCTCCCTAGCAGGCGGAGGGTGGGGTGCTGGGGCCAGTGCACACAAGGCCTTTTCAGACCCCATCCGCCTTCTCCCTGAAGGAGAGCACGTTTGGAGGTGGTTTCCAGCTCCGGTGACCCTCGGACAAGCAGCGGCGCACAGGGAGCGGGAGGCAGCCCAGACCCTCCTAGGCCGAAGGTTGAGCACAGGCCTAGGGGCGAAACCGACAAGCGCTGCTTTGCTGAGCAAACACGCACTGGGGCTGAGCTTGCTTTCCCGAGGAGAGTTTCCCTTTCGAGAAGGCAGCTCCCAGAAGCTCGTTTTGTGCCCTCTCTGAGATGGGCCCTAGGTGGGTCCCTCCCTAGCAGGCGGAGGGTGGGGTGCTGGGGCCAGTGCACACAAGGCCTTTTCAGACCCCATCCGCCTTCTCCCTGAAGGAGAGCACGTTTGGAGGTGGTTTCCAGCTCCGGTGACCCTCGGACAAGCACCGGTGCACAGGGAGCGGGAGGCAGCCCAGACCCTCCTCGGCCGAAGGTTGAGCACAGGCCTAGGGGCGAAACCGGCAAGCGCTGCTTTGCTGAGCAAACACGCACTAGGGCTGAGCTTGCTTTCCCGAGGAGAGTTTCCCTTTCGAGAAGGCCGCTCCCAGAAGCTCGTTTTGTGCCCTTTCTGAGATGGGCCCTAGGTGGGTCCCTCCCGAGCAGGCGAAGGGTGGGGTGCTGGGGCCAGTGCACACAAGGCCTTTTCAGACCCCATCCGCCTTCTCCCTGAAGGAGAGCACGTTTGGAGGTGGTTTCCAGCTCCGGTGACCCTCGGACAAGCACCGGTGCACAGGGAGCGGGAGGCAGCCCAGACCCTCCTAGGCCGAACGGCGAGCACAGGCCTAGGGGCGAAACCGGCAAGCGCTGCTTTGCTGAGCAAACACGCACTGGGGCTGAGCTTGCTTTCCCGAGGAGAGTTTCCCTTTCGAGAAGGCAGCTCCCAGAAGCTCGTTTTGTGCCCTCTCTGAGATGGGCCCTAGGTGGGTCCTTCCCTAGCAGGCGGAGGGTGGGGTGCTGGGGCCAGTGCACACAAGGCCTTTTCAGACCCCATCCGCCTTCTCCCTGAAGGAGAGCACGTTTGGAGGTGGTTTCCAGCTCCGGTGACCCTCGGACAAGCAGCGGCGCACAGGGAGCGGGAGGCAGCCCAGACCCTCCTAGGCCGAAGGTTGAGCACAGGCCTAGGGGCGAAACCGGCAAGCGCTGCTTTGCTGAGCAAACACGCACTGGGGCTGAGCTTGCTTTCCCGAGGAGAGTTTCCCTTTCGAGAAGGCAGCTCCCAGAAGCTCGTTTTGTGCCCTTTCTGAGATGGGCCCTAGGTGGGTCCCTCCCTAGCAGGCGAAGGGTGGGGTGCTGGGGCCAGTGCACACAAGGCCTTTTCAGACCCCATCCGCCTTCTCCCTGAAGGAGAGCACGTTTGGAGGTGGTTTCCAGCTCCGGTGACCCTCGGCCAAGCACCGGCGCACAGGGAGCTGGAGGCAGCCCAGACCCTCCTAGGCCAAAGGGCGAGCACAGGCATAGGCGCGAAACCAGCAAGCGCTGCTTTGCTGAGCAAACACGCACTGGGGCTGAGCTTGCTTTCCCGAGGAGAGTTTCCCTTTCGAGAAGGCCGCTCCCAGAAGCTCGTTTTGTGCCCTTTCTGAGATGGGCCCTAGGTGGGTCCCTCCCTAGCAGGCGAAGGGTGGGGTGCTGGGGCCAGTGCACACAAGGCCTTTTCAGACCCCATCCGCCTTCTCCCTGAAGGAGAGCACGTTTGGAGGTGGTTTCCAGCTCCGGTGACCCTCGGACAAGCAGCGGCGCCCAGGGAGCGGGAGGCAGCCCAGACCCTCCTAGGCCGAAGGTTGAGCACAGGCCTAGGGGCGAAACCGGCAAGCGCTGCTTTGCTGAGCACACACGCACTGGGGCTGAGCTTGCTTTCCCGAGGAGAGTTTCCCTTTCGAGAAGGCAGCTCCCAGAAGCTCGTTTTGTGCCCTCTCTGAGATGGGCCCTAGGTGGGTCCCTCCCTAGCAGGCGGAGGGTGGGGTGCTGGGGCCAGTGCACACAAGGCCTTTTCAGACCCCATCCGCCTTCTCCCTGAAGGAGAGCACGTTTGGAGGTGGTTTCCAGGTCCGGTGACCCTCAGCCAAGCACCGGCGCACAGGGAGCAGGAGGCAGCCCAGACCCTCCTAGGCCGAAGGGCGAGCACAGGCCTAGGGGCGAAACCGGCAAGCGCTGCTTTGCTGAGCACACACGCACTGGGGCTGAGCTTGCTTTCCCGAGGAGAGTTTCCCTTTCGAGAAGGCAGCTCCCAGAAGCTCGTTTTGTGCCCTTTCTGAGATGGGCCCTAGGTAGGTTCCTCTCTAGCAGGCGAAGGGTGGGGTGCTGGGGCCAGTGCACACAAGGCCTTTTCAGACCCCATCCGCCTTCTCCCTGAAGGAGAGCACGTTTGGAGGTGGTTTCCAGCTCCGGTGACCCTCGGCCAAGCACCGGTGCACAGGGAGCAGGAGGCAGCCCAGACCCTCCTCGGCCGAAGGGCGAGTACAGGCCTAGGGGCGAAACCGGCAAGCGCTGCTTTGCTGAGCACACACGCACTGGGGCTGAGCTTGCTTTCCCGAGGAGAGTTTCCCTTTCGAGAAGGCAGCTCCCAGAAGCTCGTTTTGTGCCCTTTCTGAGATGGGCCCTAGGTGGGTCCCTCCCTAGCAGGCCGAGGGTAGGGTGCTGGGGCCAGTGCACACAAGGCCTTTTCAGACCCCATCCGCCTTCTCCCTGAAGGAGAGCACGTTTGGAGGTGGTTTCCAGCTCCGGTGACCCTATGCTAAGCAGCGGCGCACAGGGAACGAAAGGCAGCCCAGACCCTCTTAGGCCAAAGGGCGAGCACAGGCCTAGGGGCGAAACCGGCAAGCGCTGATTTGCTGAGCTCACACGCACTGGGGCTGAGCTTGCTTTTCGAGGAGAGATTCCCTTTCCAGAAAGCAGCTCCCAGAAGCTCGTTTTGTGCCCTTTCTGAGATGGGCCCTAGGTGGGTCCCTCCCTAGCACGCGGAGGGTGGGGTGCTGCGGCCAGTGCACACAAGGCCTTTGCAGACCCCATCCGCCTTCTCCCTGAAGGAGAGCACGTTTGGAGGTGGTTTCCAGCTCCGGTGACCCTCGGCCAAGCACCGGTGCACAGGGAGCAGGAGGCAGCCCAGACCCTCCTCGGCCGAAGGGCGAGCACAGGCCTAGGGGCGAAATCAGCAAGCACTGCTTTACTGAGCACACACGCACTGGGGCTGAGCTTGCTTTCCCGAGGAGAGTTTCCCTTTCGAGAAGGCAGCTCCCAGAAGCTCGTTTTGTGCCCTTTCTGAGATGGGCCCTAGGTGGGTCCCTCCCTAGTAGGCGGAGGGTGGGGTGCTGGGGCCAGTGCCCACAAGGCCTTTTCAGAACCCATCCGCCTTCTCCCTGAAGGAGAGCACGTTTGGAGGTGGTTTCCAGCTCCGGTGACCCTCGGCCAAGAACCGGTGCCCAGGGAGCGGGAGGCAGCCCAGACCCTCCTCGGCCGAAGGGCGAGCACAGTCCTAGGGGCGAAACCGGCAAGCGCTGCTTTGCTGAGCTCACACGCACTGGGGCTGAGCTTGCTTTCCCGAGGAGAGTTTCCCTTTCGAGAAGGCAGCTCCCAGAAGCTCGTTTTGTGCCCTTTCTGACATGGGCCCTAGGTGGGTCCCTCCCTAGAAGGCGAAGGGTGGGGTGCTGGGGCCAGTGCACACAAGGCCTTTTCAGACCCCATCCGCTTTCTCCCTGAAGAAGAGCACGTTTGGAGGTTGTTTCCAGCTCCGGTGACCCTCGGCCAAGAACCGGTGCCCAGGGAGCGGGAGGCAGCCCAGACCCTCCTAGGCCGAAGGGCGAGCACAGGCCTAGGGGCGAAACCGGCAAGCGCTGATTTGCTGAGCTCACACGCACTGGGGCTGAGCTTGCTTTCCCGAGGAGAGTTTCCCTTTCGAGAAAGCAGCTCCCAGAAGCTCGTTTTGTGCCCTTTCTGAGATGGGCCCTAGGTGGGTCCCTCCCTAGCACGCGGAGGGTGGGGTGCTGCGGCCAGTGCACACAAGGCCTTTGCAGACCCCATCCGCCTTCTCCCTGAAGGAGAGCACGTTTGGAGGTGGTTTCCAGCTCCGGTGACCCTCGGCCAAGCACCGGTGCACAGGGAGCAGGAGGCAGCCCAGACCCTCCTCGGCCGAAGGGCGAGTACAGGCCTAGGGGCGAAACCGGCAAGCGCTGCTTTGCTGAGCACACACGCACTGGGGCTGAGCTTGCTTTCCCGAGGAGAGGTTCCCTTTCGAGAAGGCAGCTCCCAGAAGCTCGTTTTGTGCCCTTTCTGAGATGGGCCCTAGGTGGGTCCCTCCCTAGCAGGCCGAGGGTAGGGTGCTGCGGCAAGTGCACACAAGGCATTTGCAGACCCCATCCGCCTTCTCCCTGAAGGAGAGCACGTTTGGAGGTGGTTTCCAGCTCCGGTGACCCTCGGCCAAGCACAGGCGCACAGGGAGCGGGAGGCAGCCCAGACCCTCCTAGGCCGAAGGGCAAGCACAGGCCTAGGGGCGAAACCGGTAAGCGCTGCTTTGCTGAGCAAACACGCACTGGGGCTGAGCTTGCTTTCCCGAGGAGAGTTTCCCTTTCCAGAAGGCAGCTCCCAGAAGCTCGTTTTGTGCCCTTTCTGAGATGGGCCCTAGGTGGGTCCCTCCCTAGCACGCGGAGGGTGGGGTGCTGCGGCCAGTGCAGACAAGGCCTTTTCAGACCCCATCCGCCTTCTCCCTGAAGGAGAGCACGTTTGGAGGTGGTTTCCAGCTCCGGTGACCCTCGGCCAAGCACCGGTGCACAGGGAGCGGGAGGCAGCCCAGACCCTCCTCGGCCGAAGGGCGAGCACAGGCCTAGGGGCGAAATCAGCAAGCACTGCTTTGCTGAGCACACACGCACTGGGGCTGAGCTTGCTTTCCCGAGGAGAGTTTCCCTTTCGAGAAGGCAGCTCCCAGAAGCTCGTTTTGTGCCCTTTCTGAGATGGGCCCTAGGTGGGTCCCTCCCTAGTAGGCGGAGGGTGGGGTGCTGGGGCCAGTGCCCACAAGGCCTTTTCAGACCCCATCCGCCTTCTCCCTGAAGGAGAGCACGTTTGGAGGTGGTTTCCAGCTCCGGTGACCCTCGGCCAAGCACCGGTGCACAGGGAGCTGGAGGCAGCCCAGACCCTCCTCGGCCGAAGGGCGAGCACAGGCCTAGGGGCGAAATCAGCAAGCACTGCTTTGCTGAGCACACACGCACTGGGGCTGAGCTTGCTTTCCCGAGGAGAGTTTCCCTTTCGAGAAGGCAGCTCCCAGAAGCTCGTTTTGTGCCCTTTCTGAGATGGGCCCTAGGTGGGTCCCTCCCTAGCAGGCCGAGGGTGGGGTGCTGGGGCCAGTGCACACAAGGCCTTTTCAGACCCCATCCGCCTTCTCCCTGAAGGAGAGCACGTTTGGAGGTGGTTTCCAGCTCCGGTGACCCTCGGACAAGCAGCGGCGCACAGGGAGCGGGAGGCAGCCCAGACCCTCCTCGGCCGAAGGTTGAGCACAGGCCTAGGGGCGAAACCGGCAAGCGCTGCTTTGCTGAGCAAACACGCACTAGGGCTGAGCTTGCTTTCCCGAGGAGAGTTTCCCTTTCGAGAAGGCCGCTCCCAGAAGCTCGTTTTGTGCCCTTTCTGAGATGGGCCCTAGGTGGGTCCCTCCCGAGCAGGCGAAGGGTGGGGTGCTGGGGCCAGTGCACACAAGGCCTTTTCAGACCCCATCCGCCTTCTCCCTGAAGGAGAGCACGTTTGGAGGTGGTTTCCAGCTCCGGTGACCATCGGACAAGCACCGGTGCACAGGGAGCGGGAGGCAGCCCAGACCCTCCTAGGCCGAACGGCGAGCACAGGCCTAGGGGCGAAACCGGCAAGCGCTGCTTTGCTGAGCAAACACGCACTGGGACTGAGCTTGCTTTCCCGAGGAGAGTTTCCCTTTCGAGAAGGCAGCTCCCAGAAGCTCGTTTTGTGCCCTCTCTGAGATGGGCCCTAGGTGGGTCCTTCCCTAGCAGGCGGAGGGTGGGGTGCTGGGGCCAGTGCACACAAGGCCTTTGCAGACCCCATCCGCCTTCTCCCTGAAGGAGAGCACGTTTGGAGGTGGTTTCCAGCTCCGGTGACCCTCGGACAAGCAGCGGCGCACAGGGAGCGGGAGGCAGCCCAGACCCTCCTAGGCCGAAGGTTGAGCACAGGCCTAGGGGCGAAACCGGCAAGCGCTGCTTTGCTGAGCACACACGCACTGGGGCTGAGCTTGCTTTCCCGAGGAGAGTTTCCCTTTCGAGAAGGCAGCTCCCAGAAGCTCGTTTTGTGCCCTTTCTGAGATGGGCCCTAGGTGGGTCCCTCCTTAGCAGGCGAAGGGTGGGGTGCTGGGGCCAGTGCACACAAGGCCTTTTCAGACCCCATCCGCCTTCTCCCTGAAGGAGAGCACGTTTGGAGGTGGTTTCCAGCTCCGGTGACCCTCGGCCAAGCACCGGTGCCCAGGGAGTGGGAGGCAGCCCAGACCCTCCTCGGCCGAAGGGCGAGCACAGGCCTAGGGGCGAAACCGGCAAGCGCTGATTTGCTGAGCTCACACGCACTGGGGCTGAGCTTGCTTTCCCGAGGAGAGTTTCCCTTTCGAGAAGGCAGCTCCCAGAAGCTCGTTTTGTGCCCTTTCTGAGATGGGGCCTAGGTGGGTCTCTCCCGAGCAGGCGAAGGTTTCGGTGCTGGGGCCAGTGCACACAAGGCCTTTGCAGACCCCATCCGCCTTCTCCCTGAAGGAGAGCACGTTTGGAGGTGGTTTCCAGCTCCGGTGACCCTCGGCCAAGCACCGGCGCACAGGGAGCAGGAGGCAGCCCAGACCCTCTTAGGCCAAAGGGCGAGCACAGGCCTAGGGGCGAAACCGGCAAGCGCTGATTTGCTGAGCTCACACGCACTGGGGCTGAGCTTGCTTTCCCGAGGAGAGTTTCCCTTTCGAGAAGGCAGCTCCCAGAAGCTCGTTTTGTGCCCTTTCTGAGATGGGCCCTAGGTGGGTCCCTCCCTAGCAGGCCGAGGGTAGGGTGCTGGGGCCAGTGCACACAAGGCCTTTTCAGACCCCATCCGCCTTCTCCCTGAAGGAGAGCACGTTTGGAGGTGGTTTCCAGCTCCGGTGACCCTCAGCTAAGCAGCGGCGCACAGGGAACGAGAGGCAGCCCAGACCCTCTTAGGCCAAAGGGCGAGCACAGGCCTAGGGGCGAAACCGGCAAGCGCTGATTTGCTGAGCTCACACGCACTGGGGCTGAGCTTGCTTTTCGAGGAGAGATTCCCTTTCCAGAAAGCAGCTCCCAGAAGCTCGTTTTGTGCCCTTTCTGAGATGGGCCCTAGGTGGGTCCCTCCCTAGCACGCGGAGGGTGGGGTGCTGCGGCCAGTGCACACAAGGCCTTTGCAGACCCCATCCGCCTTCTCCCTGAAGGAGAGCACGTTTGGAGGTGGTTTCCAGCTCCGGTGACCCTCGGCCAAGCACCTGTGCCCAGGGAGCGGGAGGCAGCCCAGACCCTCCTCGGCCGAAGGGCGAGCACAGTCCTAGGGGCGAAACCGGTAAGCGCTGCTTTGCTGAGCAAACACGCACTGGGGCTGAGCTTGCTTTCCCGAGGAGAGTTTCCCTTTCGAGAAGGCAGCTCCCAGAAGCTCGTTTTGTGCCCTTTCTGAGATGGGCCCTAGGTGGGTCCCTCCCTAGAAGGCGAAGGGTGGGGTGATGGGGCCAGAGCACACAAGGCCTTTTCAGACCCCATCCGCCTTCTCCCTGAAGGAGAGCACGTTTGGAGGTGGTTTCCAGCTCCGGTGACCCTCGGCCAAGAACCGGTGCCCAGGGAGCGGGAGGCAGCCCAGACCCTCCTTGGCCGAAGGGCGAGCACAGGCCTAGGGGCGAAACCGGCAAGCGCTGCTTTGCTGAGCTCACACGCACTGGGGCTGAGCTTGCTTTCCCGAGGAGAGTTTCCCTTTCGAGAAGGCAGCTCCCAGAAGCTCGTTTTGTGCCCTTTCTGAGATGGGCCCTAGGTGGGTCCCTCCCTAGAAGGCGAAGGGTGGGGTGCTGGGGCCAGTGCACACAAGGCCTTTTCAGACCCCATCCGCATTCTCCCTGAAGAAGAGCACGTTTGGAGGTGGTTTCCAGCTCCGGTGACCCTCGGCCAAGAACCGGTGCCCAGGGAGCGGGAGGCAGCCCAGACCCTCCTAGGCCGAAGGGCGAGCACAGGCCTAGGGGCGAAACCGGCAAGCGCTGATTTGCTGAGCTCACACGCACTGGGGCTGAGCTTGCTTTCCCGAGGAGAGTTTCCCTTTCGAGAAGGCAGCTCCCACAAGCTCGTTTTCTGCCCTTTCTGTGATGGGCCCTAGGTGGGTCCCTCCCTAGCACGCGGAGGGTGGGGTGCTGCGGCCAGTGCACACAAGGCCTTTGCAGACCCCATCCGCCTTCTCCCTGAAGGAGAGCACGTTTGGAGGTGGTTTCCAGCTCCGGTGACCCTCGGCCAAGCACTGGTGCACAGGGAGCAGGAGGCAGCCCAGACCCTCCTCGGCCGAAGGGCGAGTACAGGCCTAGGGGCGAAACCGGCAAGCGCTGCTTTGCTGAGCACACACGCACTGGGGCTGAGCTTGCTTTCCCGAGGAGAGTTTCCCTTTCGAGAAGGCAGCTCCCAGAAGCTCGTTTTGTGCCCTTTCTGAGATGGGCCCTAGGTGGGTCCCTCCCTAGCAGGCCGAGGGTAGGGTGCTGCGGCCAGTGCACACAAGGCATTTGCAGACCCCATCCGCCTTCTCCCTGAAGGAGAGCACGTTTGGAGTTGATTTCCAGCTCCGGTGACCCTCGGCCAAGCACCGGCGCACAGGGAGCGGGAGGCAGCCCAGACCCTCCTAGGCCGAAGGGCAAGCACAGGCCTAGGGGCGAAACCGGTAAGCGCTGCTTTGCTGAGCAAACACGCACTGGGGCTGAGCTTGCTTTCCCGAGGAGAGTTTCCCTTTGGAGAAGGCAGCTCCCAGAAGCTCGTTTTGTGCCCTTTCTGAGATGGGCCCTAGGTGGGTCCCTCCCTAGCACGCGGAGGGTGGGGTGCTGCGGCCAGTGCAGACAAGGCCTTTTCAGACCCCATCCGCCTTCTCCCTGAAGGAGAGCACGTTTGGAGGTGGTTTCCAGCTCCGGTGACCCTCGGCCAAGCACCGGTGCACAGGGAGCGGGAGGCAGCCCAGACCCTCCTCGGCCGAAGGGCGAGCACAGGCCTAGGGGGAAATCAGCAAGCACTGCTTTGCTGAGCACACACGCACTGGGGCTGAGCTTGCTTTCCCGAGGAGAGTTTCCCTTTCGAGAAGGCAGCTCCCAGAAGCTCGTTTTGTGCCCTTTCTGAGATGGGCCCTAGGTGGGTCCCTCCCTAGTAGGCGGAGGGTGGGGTGCTGGGGCCAGTGCCCACAAGGCCTTTTCAGACCCCATCCGCCTTCTCCCTGAAGGAGAGCACGTTTGGAGGTGGTTTCCAGCTCCGGTGACCCTCGGCCAAGCACCGGTGCACAGGGAGCGGGAGGCAGCCCAGACCCTCCTCGGCCGAAGGGCGAGCACAGGCCTAGGGGCGAAATCAGCAAGCACTGCTTTGCTGAGCACACACGCACTGGGGCTGAGCTTGCTTTCCCGAGGAGAGTTTCCCTTTGGAGAAGGCAGCTCCCAGAAGCTCGTTTTGTGCCCTTTCTGAGATGGGGCCTAGGTGGGTCTCTCCCGAGCAGGCGAAGGTTTCGGTGCTGGGGCCAGTGCACACAAGGCCTTTGCAGACCCCATCCGCCTTCTCCCTGAAGGAGAGCACGTTTGGAGGTGGTTTCCAGCTCCGGTGACCCTCGGCCAAGCACCGGCGCACAGGGAGCAGGAGGCAGCCCAGACCCTCTTAGGCCAAAGGGCGAGCACAGGCCTAGGGGCGAAATCAGCAAGCACTGCTTTGCTGAGCAAACACGCACTGGGGCTGAGCTTGCTTTCCCGAGGAGAGTTTCCCTTTGGAGAAGGCAGCTCCCAGAAGCTCGTTTTGTGCCCTTTCTGTGATGGGCCCTAGGTGGGTCCCTCCCTAGCAGGCGAAGGGTGGGGTGCTGGGGCCAGTGCACACAAGGCCTTTTCAGACCCCATCCGCCTTCTCCCTGAAGGAGAGCACGTTTGGAGGTGGTTTCCAGCTCCGGTGACCCTCGGCCAAGCACCGGTGCCCAGGGAGTGGGAGGCAGCCCAGACCCTCCTCGGCCGAAGGGCGAGCACAGGCCTAGGGGCGAAACCGGCAAGCGCTGATTTGCTGAGCTCACACGCACTGGGGCTGAGCTTGCTTTCCCGAGGAGAGTTTCCCTTTCGAGAAGGCAGCTCCCAGAAGCTCGTTTTGTGCCCTTTCTGAGATGGGGCCTAGGTGGGTCTCTCCCGAGCAGGCGAAGGTTTCGGTGCTGGGGCCAGTGCACACAAGGCCTTTGCAGACCCCATCCGCCTTCTCCCTGAAGGAGAGCACGTTTGGAGGTGGTTTCCAGCTCCGGTGACCCTCGGCCAAGCACCGGCGCACAGGGAGCAGGAGGCAGCCCAGACCCTCCTCGGCCGAAGGGCGAGCACAGGCCTATGGGGGAAAACGGCAAGCGCTGCTTTGCTGAGCAAACACGCACTGGGGCTGAGCTTGCTTTCACGAGGAGAGTTTCCCTTTCGAGAAGGCAGCTCCCAGAAGCTCGTATTGTGCCCTTTCTGAGATGGGCCCTAGGTGGGTCCCTCCCTAGCAGGCGGAGGGTGGGGTGCTGGGGCCAGTGCACACAAGGCCTTTTCAGACCCCATCCGCCTTCTCCCTGAGGGATAGCAGGTTTGGAGGTGGTTTCCAGCTCCGGTGACCCTCGGCCAAGCACCGGGGCACAGGGTGCGGGAGGAAGCCCAGACCCTCCTCGGCCCTAGGGCAAGTACAGGCCTAGGGGCAAAACCGGCAAGCGCTGCTTTGCTGAGCACACACGCACTGGGGCTGAGCTTGCTTTCCCGAGGAGAGTTTCCCTTTCGAGAAGGCAGCTCCCAGAAGCTCGTTTTGTGCCCTTTCTGAGATGGGCCCTAGGTGGGTCCCTCCCTAGCACGCGGAGGGTGGGGTGCTGGGGCCAGTGCACACAAGGCCTTTTCAGACCCCATCCGCCTTCTCCCTGAAGGAGAGCACGTTTGGAGGTGGTTTCCAGCTCCGGTGACTCTTGGCCAAGCACCAGCGCACAGGGAGCTGGAGGCAGCCCAGACCCTCCTAGGCCGAAGGGCGAGCACAGGCCTAGGGCGGAAACCGGCAAGCGCTGCTTTGCTGAGCAAACACGCACTGGGGCTGAGCTTGCTTTCCCGAGGAGAGTTTCCCTTTCGAGAAGGCAGCTCCCAGAAGCTCGTTTTGTGCCCTTTCTGAGATGGGCCCTAGGTGGGTCCCTCCCTAGCAGGCCGAGGGTAGGGTGCTGGGGCCAGTGCACACAAGGCCTTTTCAGACCCCATCCGCCTTATCCCTGAAGGAGAGCACATTTGGAGGTGGTTTCCAGCTCCGGTGACCCTCGGCCAAGCACCGGCGCACAGGGAGCAGGAGGCAGCCCAGACCCTCCTTGGCCGAAGGGCGAGCACAGGCCTAGGGGCGAAACCAGCAAGCACTGCTTTGCTGAGCACACACGCACTGGGGCTGAGCTTGCTTTCCCGAGGAGAGTTTCCCTTTCGAGAAGGCAGCTCCCAGAAGCTCGTTTTGTGCCCTTTCTGAGATGGGCCCTAGGTGGGTCCCTCCCTAGCACGCGGAGGGTGGGGTGCTGGGGCCAGTGCACACAAGGCCTTTTCAGACCCCATCCGCCTTCTCCCTGAAGGAGAGCACGTTTGGAGGTGGTTTCCAGCTCCGGTGACCCTCGGCCAAGCACCGGTGCCCAGGGAGTGGGAGGCAGCCCACACCCTCCTCGGCCGAAGGGCGAGCACAGTCCTAGGGGCGAAACCGGTAAGCGCTGCTTTGCTGAGCAAACACGCACTGGGGCTGAGCTTGCTTTCCCGAGGAGAGTTTCCCTTTGGAGAAGGCAGCTCCCAGAAGCTCGTTTTGTGCCCTTTCTGAGATGGGCCCTAGGTGGGTCCCTCCCTAGCAGGCGAAGGGTGGGGTGCTGGGGCCAGTGCACACAAGGCCTTTTCAGACCCCATCCGCCTTCTCCCTGAAGGAGAGCACGTTTGGAGGTGGTTTCCAGCTCCGGTGACCCTCGGCCAAGCACCGGTGCCCAGGGAGTGGGAGGCAGCCCAGACCCTCCTCGGCCGAAGGGCGAGCACAGGCCTAGGGGCGAAACCGGCAAGCGCTGATTTGCTGAGCTCACACGCACTGGGGCTGAGCTTGCTTTCCCGAGGAGAGTTTCCCTTTCGAGAAGGCAGCTCCCAGAAGCTCGTTTTGTGCCCTTTCTGAGATGGGGCCTAGGTGGGTCTCTCCCGAGCAGGCGAAGGTTTCGGTGCTGGGGCCAGTGCACACAAGGCCTTTGCAGACCCCATCCGCCTTCTCCCTGAAGGAGAGCACGTTTGGAGGTGGTTTCCAGCTCCGGTGACCCTCGGCCAAGCACCGGCGCACAGGGAGCAGGAGGCAGCCCAGACCCTCTTAGGCCAAAGGGCGAGCACAGGCCTAGGGGCGAAACCGGCAAGCGCTGATTTGCTGAGCTCACACGCACTGGGGCTGAGCTTGCTTTCCCGAGGAGAGTTTCCCTTTCGAGAAGGCAGCTCCCAGAAGCTCGTTTTGTGCCCTTTCTGAGATGGGCCCTAGGTGGGTCCCTCCCTAGCAGGCCGAGGGTAGGGTGCTGGGGCCAGTGCACACAAGGCCTTTTCAGACCCCATCCGCCTTCTCCCTGAAGGAGAGCACGTTTGGAGGTGGTTTCCAGCTCCGGTGACCCTCAGCTAAGCAGCGGCGCACAGGGAACGAGAGGCAGCCCAGACCCTCTTAGGCCAAAGGGCGAGCACAGGCCTAGGGGCGAAACCGGCAAGCGCTGATTTGCTGAGCTCACACGCACTGGGGCTGAGCTTGCTTTTCGAGGAGAGATTCCCTTTCCAGAAAGCAGCTCCCAGAAGCTCGTTTTGTGCCCTTTCTGAGATGGGCCCTAGGTGGGTCCCTCCCTAGCACGCGGAGGGTGGGGTGCTGCGGCCAGTGCACACAAGGCCTTTGCAGACCCCATCCGCCTTCTCCCTGAAGGAGAGCACGTTTGGAGGTGGTTTCCAGCTCCGGTGACCCTCGGCCAAGCACCTGTGCCCAGGGAGCGGGAGGCAGCCCAGACCCTCCTCGGCCGAAGGTTGAGCACAGTCCTAGGGGCGAAACCGGTAAGCGCTGCTTTGCTGAGCAAACACGCACTGGGGCTGAGCTTGCTTTCCCGAGGAGAGTTTCCCTTTCGAGAAGGCAGCTCCCAGAAGCTCGTTTTGTGCCCTTTCTGAGATGGGCCCTAGGTGGGTCCCTCCCTAGAAGGCGAAGGGTGGGGTGATGGGGCCAGAGCACACAAGGCCTTTTCAGACCCCATCCGCCTTCTCCCTGAAGGAGAGCACGTTTGGAGGTGGTTTCCAGCTCCGGTGACCCTCGGCCAAGAACCGGTGCCCAGGGAGCGGGAGGCAGCCCAGACCCTCCTAGGCCGAAGGGCGAGCACAGGCCTAGGGGCGAAACCGGCAAGCGCTGATTTGCTGAGCTCACACGCACTGGGGCTGAGCTTGCTTTCCCGAGGAGAGTTTCCCTTTCGAGAAGGCAGCTCCCACAAGCTCGTTTTCTGCCCTTTCTGAGATGGGCCCTAGGTGGGTCCCTCCCTAGCACGCGGAGGGTGGGGTGCTGCGGCCAGTGCACACAAGGCCTTTGCAGACCCCATCCGCCTTCTCCCTGAAGGAGAGCACGTTTGGAGGTGGTTTCCAGCTCCGGTGACCCTCGGCCAAGCACTGGTGCACAGGGAGCAGGAGGCAGCCCAGACCCTCCTCGGCCGAAGGGCGAGTACATGCCTAGGGGCGAAACCGGCAAGCGCTGCTTTGCTGAGCACACACGCACTGGGGCTGAGCTTGCTTTCCCGAGGAGAGTTTCCCTTTCGAGAAGGCAGCTCCCAGAACCTCGTTTTGTGCCCTTTCTGAGATGGGCCCTAGGTGGGTCCCTCCCTAGCAGGCCGAGGGTAGGGTGCTGCGGCCAGTGCACACAAGGCATTTGCAGACCCCATCCGCCTTCTCCCTGAAGGAGAGCACGTTTGGAGGTGGTTTCCAGCTCCGGTGACCCTCGGCCAAGCACCGGCGCACAGGGAGCGGGAGGCAGCCCAGACCCTCCTAGGCCGAAGGGCAAGCACAGGCCTAGGGGCGAAACCGGTAAGCGCTGCTTTGCTGAGCAAACACGCACTGGGTCTGAGCTTGCTTTCCCGAGGAGAGTTTCCCTTTCGAGAAGGCAGCTCCCAGAAGCTCGTTTTGTGCCCTTTCTGAGATGGGCCCTAGGTGGGTCCCTCCCTAGCACGCGGAGGGTGGGGTGCTGCGGCCAGTGCAGACAAGGCCTTTTCAGACCCCATCCGCCTTCTCCCTGAAGGAGAGCACGTTTGGAGGTGGTTTCCAGCTCCGGTGACCCTCGGCCAAGCACCGGTGCACAGGGAGCGGGAGGCAGCCCAGACCCTCCTCGGCCGAAGGGCGAGCACAGGCCTAGGGGGAAATCAGCAAGCACTGCTTTGCTGAGCACACACGCACTGGGGCTGAGCTTGCTTTCCCGAGGAGAGTTTCCCTTTCGAGAAGGCAGCTCCCAGAAGCTCGTTTTGTGCCCTTTCTGAGATGGGCCCTAGGTGGGTCCCTCCCTAGTAGGCGGAGGGTGGGGTGCTGGGGCCAGTGCCCACAAGGCCTTTTCAGACCCCATCCGCCTTCTCCCTGAAGGAGAGCACGTTTGGAGGTGGTTTCCAGCTCCGGTGACCCTCGGCCAAGCACCGGTGCACAGGGAGCGGGAGGCAGCCCAGACCCTCCTCGGCCGAAGGGCGAGCACAGGCCTAGGGGCGAAATCAGCAAGCACTGCTTTGCTGAGCACACACGCACTGGGGCTGAGCTTGCTTTCCCGAGGAGAGTTTCCCTTTGGAGAAGGCAGCTCCCAGAAGCTCGTTTTGTGCCCTTTCTGAGATGGGCCCTAGGTGGGTCCCTCCCTAGCAGGCCGAGGGTAGGGTGCTGGGGCCAGTGCACACAAGGCCTTTTCAGACCCCATCCGCCTTCTCCCTGAAGGAGAGCACGTTTGGAGGTGGTTTCCAGCTCCGGTGACCCTCGGCCAAGCACCGGTGAACAGGGAGCAGGAGGCAGCCCAGACCCTCCTCGGCCGAAGGGCGAGCACAGGCCTAGGGGCGAAATCAGCAAGCACTGCTTTGCTGAGCAAACACGCACTGGGTCTGAGCTTGCTTTCCCGAGGAGAGTTTCCCTTTCGAGAAGGCAGCTCCCAGAAGCTCGTTTTGTGCCCTTTCTGAGATGGGCCCTAGGTGGGTCCCTCCCTAGCAGGCCGAGGGTAGGGTGCTGGGGCCAGTGCACACAAGGCCTTTTCAGACCCCATCCGCCTTCTCCCTGAAGGAGAGCACGTTTGGAGGTGGTTTCCAGCTCCGGTGACCCTCGGCCAAGCACCGGCACACAGGTAGCGGGAGGCAGCCCAGACCCTCCTCGGCCGAAGGGCGAGCACAGGCCTAGGGGCGAAATCAGCAAGCACTGCTTTGCTGAGCACACACGCACTGGGGCTGAGCTTGCTTTCCCGAGGAGAGTTTCCCTTTCGAGAAGGCAGCTCCCAGAAGCTCGTTTTGTGCCCTTTCTGAGATGGGCCCTAGGTGGGTCCCTCCCTAGCAGGCGGAGGGTGGGGTGCTGGGGCCAGTGCACACAAGGCCTTTTCAGACCCCATCCGCCTTCTCCCTGAAGGAGAGCACGTTTGGAGGTGGTTTACAGCTCCGGTGACCCTCGGCCAAGAACCGGTGCCCAGGGAGCGGGAGGCAGCCCAGACCCTCCTCGGCCGAAGGGCGAGCACAGGCCTAGGGGCGAAACCGGCAAGCGCTGATTTGCTGAGCTCACACGCACTGGGGCTGAGCTTGCTTTCCCGAGGAGAGTTTCCCTTTCCAGAAGGCAGCTCCCAGAAGCTCGTTTTGTGCCCTTTCTGAGATGGGCCCTAGGTGGGTCCCTCCCTAGCACGCGGAGGGTGGGGTGCTGGGGCCAGTGCACACAAGGCCTTTTCAGACCCCATCCGCCTTATCCCTGAAGGAGAGCACGTTTGGAGGTGGTTTCCAGCTCCGGTGACCCTCGGCCAAGCACCGGCGCACAGGGAGCAGGAGGCAGCCCAGACCCTCCTTGGCCGAAGGGCGAGCACAGGCCTAGGGGCGAAACCAGCAAGCACTGCTTTGCTGAGCACACACGCACTGGGGCTGAGCTTGCTTTCCCGAGGAGAGTTTCCCTTTCGAGAAGGCAGCTCCCAGAAGCTCGTTTTGTGCCCTTTCTGAGATGGGCCCTAGGTGGGTCCCTCCCTAGTAGGCGGAGGGTGGGGTGCTGGGGCCAGTGCACACAAGGCCTTTTCAGACCCCATCCGCCTTCTCCCTGAAGGAGAGCACGTTTGGAGGTGGTTTCCAGCTCCGGTGACCCTCGGCCAAGCACCGGTGCCCAGGGAGTGGGAGGCAGCCCACACCCTCCTCGGCCGAAGGGCGAGCACAGTCCTAGGGGCGAAACCGGTAAGCGCTGCTTTGCTGAGCAAACACGCACTGGGGCTGAGCTTGCTTTCCCGAGGAGAGTTTCCCTTTGGAGAAGGCAGCTCCCAGAAGCTCGTTTTGTGCCCTTTCTGTGATGGGCCCTAGGTGGGTCCCTCCCTAGCAGGCGAAGGGTGGGGTGCTGGGGCCAGTGCACACAAGGCCTTTTCAGACCCCATCCGCCTTCTCCCTGAAGGAGAGCACGTTTGGAGGTGGTTTCCAGCTCCGGTGACCCTCGGCCAAGCACCGGTGCCCAGGGAGTGGGAGGCAGCCCAGACCCTCCTCGGCCGAAGGGCGAGCACAGGCCTAGGGGCGAAACCGGCAAGCGCTGATTTGCTGAGCTCACACGCACTGGGGCTGAGCTTGCTTTCCCGAGGAGAGTTTCCCTTTCGAGAAGGCAGCTCCCAGAAGCTCGTTTTGTGCCCTTTCTGAGATGGGGCCTAGGTGGGTCTCTCCCGAGCAGGCGAAGGTTTCGGTGCTGGGGCCAGTGCACACAAGGCCTTTGCAGACCCCATCCGCCTTCTCCCTGAAGGAGAGCACGTTTGGAGGTGGTTTCCAGCTCCGGTGACCCTCGGCCAAGCACCGGCGCACAGGGAGCAGGAGGCAGCCCAGACCCTCCTCGGCCGAAGGGCGAGCACAGGCCTATGGGGGAAAACGGCAAGCGCTGCTTTGCTGAGCAAACACGCACTGGGGCTGAGCTTGCTTTCACGAGGAGAGTTTCCCTTTCGAGAAGGCAGCTCCCAGAAGCTCGTATTGTGCCCTTTCTGAGATGGGCCCTAGGTGGGTCCCTCCCTAGCAGGCGGAGGGTGGGGTGCTGGGGCCAGTGCACACAAGGCCTTTTCAGACCCCATCCGCCTTCTCCCTGAGGGATAGCAGGTTTGGAGGTGGTTTCCAGCTCCGGTGACCCTCGGCCAAGCACCGGGGCACAGGGTGCGGGAGGAAGCCCAGACCCTCCTCGGCCCTAGGGCAAGCACAGGCCTAGGGGCAAAACCGGCAAGCGCTGCTTTGCTGAGCACACACGCACTGGGGCTGAGCTTGCTTTCCCGAGGAGAGTTTCCCTTTCGAGAAGGCAGCTCCCAGAAGCTCGTTTTGTGCCCTTTCTGAGATGGGCCCTAGGTGGGTCCCTCCCTAGCACGCGGAGGGTGGGGTGCTGGGGCCAGTGCACACAAGGCCTTTTCAGACCCCATCCGCCTTCTCCCTGAAGGAGAGCACGTTTGGAGGTGGTTTCCAGCTCCGGTGACTCTTGGCCAAGCACCAGCGCACAGGGAGCTGGAGGCAGCCCAGACCCTCCTAGGCCGAAGGGCGAGCACAGGCCTAGGGCGGAAACCGGCAAGCGCTGCTTTGCTGAGCAAACACGCACTGGGGCTGAGCTTGCTTTCCCGAGGAGAGTTTCCCTTTCGAGAAGGCAGCTCCCAGAAGCTCGTTTTGTGCCCTTTCTGAGATGGGCCCTAGGTGGGTCCCTCCCTAGCAGGCCGAGGGTAGGGTGCTGGGGCCAGTGCACACAAGGCCTTTTCAGACCCCATCCGCCTTATCCCTGAAGGAGAGCACATTTGGAGGTGGTTTCCAGCTCCGGTGACCCTCGGCCAAGCACCGGCGCACAGGGAGCAGGAGGCAGCCCAGACCCTCCTTGGCCGAAGGGCGAGCACAGGCCTAGGGGCGAAACCAGCAAGCACTGCTTTGCTGAGCACACACGCACTGGGGCTGAGCTTGCTTTCCCGAGGAGAGTTTCCCTTTCGAGAAGGCAGCTCCCAGAAGCTCGTTTTGTGCCCTTTCTGAGATGGGCCCTAGGTGGGTCCCTCCCTAGCACGCGGAGGGTGGGGTGCTGGGGCCAGTGCACACAAGGCCTTTTCAGACCCCATCCGCCTTCTCCCTGAAGGAGAGCACGTTTGGAGGTGGTTTCCAGCTCCGGTGACCCTCGGCCAAGCACCGGTGCCCAGGGAGTGGGAGGCAGCCCACACCCTCCTCGGCCGAAGGGCGAGCACAGTCCTAGGGACGAAACCGGTAAGCGCTGCTTTGCTGAGCAAACACGCACTGGGGCTGAGCTTGCTTTCCCGAGGAGAGTTTCCCTTTGGAGAAGGCAGCTCCCAGAAGCTCGTTTTGTGCCCTTTCTGAGATGGGCCCTAGGTGGGTCCCTCCCTAGCAGGCGAAGGGTGGGGTGCTGGGGCCAGTGCACACAAGGCCTTTTCAGACCCCATCCGCCTTCTCCCTGAAGGAGAGCACGTTTGGAGGTGGTTTCCAGCTCCGGTGACCCTCGGCCAAGCACCGGTGCCCAGGGAGTGGGAGGCAGCCCAGACCCTCCTCGGCCGAAGGGCGAGCACAGGCCTAGGTGCGAAACCGGCAAGCGCTGATTTGCTGAGCTCACACGCACTGGGGCTGAGCTTGCTTTCCCGAGGAGAGTTTCCCTTTCGAGAAGGCAGCTCCCAGAAGCTCGTTTTGTGCCCTTTCTGAGATGGGGCCTAGGTGGGTCTCTCCCGAGCAGGCGAAGGTTTCGGTGCTGGGGCCAGTGCACACAAGGCCTTTGCAGACCCCATCCGCCTTCTCCCTGAAGGAGAGCACGTTTGGAGGTGGTTTCCAGCTCCGGTGACCCTCGGCCAAGCACCGGCGCACAGGGAGCAGGAGGCAGCCCAGACCCTCCTCGGCCGAAGGGCGAGCACAGGCCTATGGGGGAAAACGGCAAGCGCTGCTTTGCTGAGCAAACACGCAGTGGGGCTGAGCTTGCTTTCACGAGGAGAGTTTCCCTTTCGAGAAGGCAGCTCCCAGAAGCTCGTATTGTGCCCTTTCTGAGATGGGCCCTAGGTGGGTCCCTCCCTAGCAGGCGGAGGGTGGGGTGCTGGGGCCAGTGCACACAAGGCCTTTTCAGACCCCATCCGCCTTCTCCCTGAGGGATAGCAGGTTTGGAGGTGGTTTCCAGCTCCGGTGACCCTCGGCCAAGCACCGGGGCACAGGGTGCGGGAGGAAGCCCAGACCCTCCTCGGCCCTAGGGAAAGCACAGGCCTAGGGGCAAAACCGGCAAGCGCTGCATTGCTGAGCACACACGCACTGGGGCTGAGCTTGCTTTCCCGAGGAGAGTTTCCCATTCGAGAAGGCAGCTCCCAGAAGCTCGTTTTGTGCCCTTTCTGAGATGGGCCCTAGGTGGGTCCCTCCCTAGCACGCGGAGGGTGGGGTGCTGGGGCCAGTGCACACAAGGCCTTTTCAGACCCATCCGCCTTCTCCCTGAAGGAGAGCACGTTTGGAGGTGGTTTCCAGCTCCGGTGACCCTTGGCCAAGCACCAGCGCACAGGGAGCGGGAGGCAGCCCAGACCCTCCTAGGCCGAAGGGCGAGCACAGGCCTAGGGCGGAAACCGGCAAGCGCTGCTTTGCTGAGCAAACACGCACTGGGGCTGAGCTTGCTTTCCCGAGGAGAGTTTCCCTTTCGAGAAGGCAGCTCCCAGAAGCTCGTTTTGTGCCCTTTCTGAGATGGGCCCTAGGTGGGTCCCTCCCTAGTAGGCGGAGGGTGGGGTGCTGGGGCCAGTGCCCACAAGGCCTTTTCAGACCCCATCCGCCTTCTCCCTGAAGGAGAGCACGTTTGGAGGTGGTTTCCAGCTCCGGTGACCCTCGGCCAAGCACCGGTGCCCAGGGAGTGGGAGGCAGCCCACACCCTCCTCGGCCGAAGGGCGAGCACAGTCCTAGGGGCGAAACCGGTAAGCGCTGCTTTGCTGAGCAAACACGCACTGGGGCTGAGCTTGCTTTCCCGAGGAGAGTTTCCCTTTGGAGAAGGCAGCTCCCAGAAGCTCGTTTTGTGCCCTTTCTGAGATGGGCCCTAGGTGGGTCCCTCCCTAGCAGGCGAAGGGTGGGGTGCTGGGGCCAGTGCACACAAGGCCTTTTCAGACCCCATCCGCCTTCTCCCTGAAGGAGAGCACGTTTGGAGGTGGTTTCCAGCTCCGGTGACCCTCGGCCAAGCACCGGTGCCCAGGGAGTGGGAGGCAGCCCACACCCTCCTAGGCCGAAGGGCGAGCACAGGCCTAGGGGCGAAACCGGCAAGCGCTGCTTTGCTGAGCAAACACGCACTGGGGCTGAGCTTGCTTTCCCGAGGAGAGTTTCCCTTTCGAGAAGGCAGCTCCCAGAAGCTCGTTTTGTGCCCTTTCTGAGATGGGCCCTAGGTGGGTCCCTCCCTAGTAGGCGAAGGGTGGGGTGCTGGGGCCAGTGCACACAAGGCCTTTTCAGACCCCATCCGCCTTCTCCCTGAAGGAGAGCACGTTTGGAGGTGGTTTCCAGCTCCGGTGACCCTCGGCCAAGCACCAGTGCCCAGGGAGTGGGAGGCAGCCCACACCCTCCTCGGCCGAAGGGCGAGCACAGTCCTAGGGGCGAAACCGGTAAGCGCTGCTTTGCTGAGCAAACACGCACTGGGGCTGAGCTTGCTTTCCCGAGGAGAGTTTCCCTTTCGAGAAGGCAGCTCCCAGAAGCTCGTTTTGTGCCCTTTCTGAGATGGGCCCTAGGTGGGTCCCTCCCTAGCAGGCGAAGGGTGGGGTGCTGGGGCCAGTGCACACAAGGCCTTTTCAGACCCCATCCGCCTTCTCCCTGAAGGAGAGCACGTTTGGAGGTGGTTTCCAGCTCCGGTGACCCTCGGCCAAGCACCGGTGCCCAGGGAGTGGGAGGCAGCCCACACCCTCCTAGGCCGAAGGGCGAGCACAGGCCTAGGGGCGAAACCGGCAAGCGCTGATTTGCTGAGCTCACACGCACTGGGGCTGAGCTTGCTTTCCCGAGGAGAGTTTCCCTTTCGAGAAGGCAGCTCCCAGAAGCTCGTTTTGTGCCCTTTCTGAGATGGGCCCTAGGTGGGTCTCTCCCGAGCAGGCGAAGGGTGGGGTGCTGGGGCCAGTGCACACAAGGCCTTTGCAGACCCCATCCGCCTTCTCCCTGAAGGAGAGCACGTTTGGAGGTGGTTTCCAGCTCCGGTGACCCTCGGCCAAGCACCGGCGCACAGGGAGCAGGAGGCAGCCCAGACCCACCTCGGCCGAAGGGCGAGCACAGGCCTATGGGGGAAAACGGCAAGCGCTGCTTTGCTGAGCAAACACGCACTGGGGCTGAGCTTGCTTTCCCGAGGAGAGTTTTCCTTTGGAGAAGGCAGCTCCCAGAAGCTCGTTTTGTGCCCTTTCTGAGATGGGCCCTAGGTGGGTCCCTCCCTAGCAGGCGAAGGGTGGGGTGCTGGGGCCAGTGCACACAAGGCCTTTTCAGACCCCATCCGCCTTCTCCCTGAAGGAGAGCACGTTTGGAGGTGGTTTCCAGCTCCGGTGACCCTCGGCCAAGCACCGGTGCCCAGGGAGTGGGAGGCAGCCCACTCCCTCCTAGGCCGAAGGGCGAGCACAGGCCTAGGGGCGAAACCGGCAAGCGCTGATTTGCTGAGCTCACACGCACTGGGGCTGAGCTTGCTTTCCCGAGGAGAGTTTCCCTTTCGAGAAGGCAGCTCCCAGAAGCTCGTTTTGTGCCCTTTCTGAGATGGGGCCTAGGTGGGTCTCTCCCTAGCAGGCGAAGGGTGGGGTGCTGGGGCCAGTGCACACAAGGCCTTTTCAGACCCCATCCGACTTCTCCCTGAAGGAGAGCACGTTTGGAGGTGGTTTCCAGCTCCGGTGACCCTCGGCCAAGCACCGGCGCACAGGGAGCGGGAGGCAGCCCAGACCCTCCTCGGCCGAAGGGCGAGCACAGGCCTATGGGGGAAAACGGCAAGCGCTGCTTTGCTGAGCAAACACGCACTGGGGCTGAGCTTGCTTTCACGAGGAGAGTTTCCCTTTCGAGAAGGCAGCTCCCAGAAGCTCGTATTGTGCCCTTTCTGAGATGGGCCCTAGGTGGGTCCCTCCCTAGCAGGCGGAGGGTGGGGTGCTGGGGCCAGTGCACACAAGGCCTTTTCAGACCCCATCCGCCTTCTCCCTGAGGGATAGCAGGTTTGGAGGTGGTTTCAAGCTCCGGTGACCCTCGGCCAAGCACCGGGGCACAGGGTGCGGGAGGAAGCCCAGACCCTCCTCGGCCCTAGGGCAAGCACAGGCCTAGGGGCAAAACCGGCAAGCGCTGCTTTGCTGAGCACACACGCACTGGGGCTGAGCTTGCTTTCCCGAGGAGAGTTTCCCTTTCGAGAAGGCAGCTCCCAGAAGCTCGTTTTGTGCCCTTTCTGAGATGGGCCCTAGGTGGGTCCCTCCCTAGCACGCGGAGGGTGGGGTGCTGGGGCCAGTGCACACAAGGCCTTTTCAGACCCCATCCGCCTTCTCCCTGAAGGAGAGCACGTTTGGAGGTGGTTTCCAGCTCCGGTGACCCTTGGCCAAGCACCAGCGCACAGGGAGCGGGAGGCAGCCCAGACCCTCCTAGGCCGAAGGGCGAGCACAGGCCTAGGGCGGAAAACGGCAAGCGCTGCTTTGCTGAGCAAACACGCACTGGGGCTGAGCTTGCTTTCCCGAGGAGAGTTTCCCTTTCGAGAAGGCAGCTCCCAGAAGCTCGTTTTGTGCCCTTTCTGAGATGGGCCCTAGGTGGGTCCCTCCCTAGCAGGCCGAGGGTAGGGTGCTGGGGCCAGTGCACACAAGGCCTTTTCAGACCCCATCCGCCTTCTCCCTGAAGGAGAGCACGTTTGGAGGTGGTTTCCAGCTCCGGTGACCCTCGGCCAAGCACCGGTGCACAGGGAGCAGGAGGCAGCCCAGACCCTCCTCGGCCGAAGGGCGAGCACAGGCCTAGGCGCGAAATCAGCAAGCACTGCTTTGCTGAGCACACACGCACTGGGGCTGAGCTTGCTTTCCCGAGGAGAGTTTCCCTTTCGAGAAGGCAGCTCCCAGAAGCTCGTTTTGTGCCCTTTCTGAGATGGGCCCTAGGTGGGTCCCTCCCTAGCACGCGGAGGGTGGGGTGCTGCGGCCAGTGCACACAAGGCCTTTGCAGACCCCATCCTCCTTCTCCCTGAAGGAGAGCACGTTTGGAGGTGGTTTCCAGCTCCGGTGACCCTCGGCCAAGCACCGGTGGACAGGGAGCGGGAGGCAGCCCAGACCCTCCTAGGCCGAAGGGCGAGCACAGGCCTAGGGGAGAAACCGGCAAGAACTGCTTTGCTGAGCAAACACGCACTGGGGCTGAGCTTGCTTTCCCGAGGAGAGTTTCCCTTTGGAGAAGGCAGCTCCCAGAAGCTCGTTTTGTGCCCTCTCTGAGATGGGGCCTAGGTGGGTCCCTCCCGAGCAGGCGAAGGGTGGGGTGCTGGGGCCAGTGCACACAAGGCCTTTTCAGACCCCATCCGCCTTCTCCCTGAAGGAGAGCACATTTGGAGGTGGTTTCCAGCTCCGGTGACCCTCGGCCAAGCACCGGCGCACAGGGAGCGGGAGGCAGCCCAGACCCTCCTCGGCCGAAGGGCGAGCACAGGCCTAGGGGCGAAACCAGCAAGCACTGCTTTGCTGAGCACACACGCACTGGGGCTGAGCTTGCTTTCCCGAGGAGAGTTTCCCTTTCGAGAAGGCAGCTCCCAGAAGCTCGTTTTGTGCCCTTTCTGAGATGGGCCCTAGGTGTGTCCCTCCCTAGCAGGCGGAGGGTGGGGTGCTGCGGCCAGTGCAGACAAGGCCTTTTCAGACCCCATCCGCCTTCTCCCTGAAGGAGAGCACGTTTGGTGTTCTAATCTATTCTATTCTATTCTATTCTATTCTATTCTATTCTATTCTATTCTATTCTATTCTATTCTATTCTATTCTATTCTATTCTAATCTATTCTGTTCTATTCTATTCTATTCTGTTCTATTCCTTTCTATTCTATTCTCTTCTGTTCTGTTCTATTCTATTCTATTCTTTTGTTTTATTTTCTTCTGTTCTGTTCTTTTCTGTTCTGTTCTATTCCATTCTATTCTATTCTATTCTATTCTGTTCTATTCTACTCTGCTCTATTCTGTTCTATTCTATTCTATTCTATTCTGTTCTATTCTATTCTGTTCTATTCTATTCTATTCTATTCTATTCTATTCTATTCTATTCTATTCTATTCTATTCTATTCTATTCTATTCTATTCTATTCTATTCTGTTCCATTCTGTTCTGTTCTATTCTGTTCTATTCTATTCTACTCTATTCTAGTCTCTTCTATTCTGTTCTACTCTGTTCTGTTCTGTTCTATTCTATTCTGTTGTATTCTATTGTATTCTATTCTATTCTATTCTAATATGTTCTTTTCTGTTCTATCCTATTCTAATCTTTTCTGTCCTATTCTATTCTATTCTGTTCTATTCTTTTCTATTCTTTCAATTCTATGCTGTTCTATTCTATTCTATTCTTTTCTAATCTATTCTACTCTGTTCGTTTCTATTCTATTCTATTCTCTTCTGTTCTATTCTGTTGTGTTCTATTCTATTCTATTCTATTCTATTCTATTCTATTCTATTCTATTCTATTCTATTCTATTCTGTTCTGTTCTATTCTTTTCTATTCTATTCTCTTCTGTTGTGTTCTATTCTGTTGTATTCTATTCTATTCTATTCTATTCTGTTCTGTTCTATTCTATTCTATTCTATTCTATTCCGTTCTGTTCTATTCTATTCTATTCTATTCAATTCTGTTCCATTCTATTCTATTCTGTTGTATTCTATGTTATTCTATTCTGTTCTATTCTGTTCTTTTCTATTCTATTCTATTCTATTCTATTCTATTCTATTCTATTCTATTCTATTCTCTTCTATTCTCTTCTGTTCTATTCTATTCTAGTCAATTCTATTCTGTTCTGTTTTATTCTATTCTATTCAATTCTATTCTGTTCTATTCTATTCTGTTCTATTCTGTTCTATTCTATTGTATTCTGTTTTATTCTACTCTGTTCTATTCTATTTTGTTCTATTCTATTCTATTCTGTTCTATTCTATTCTGGTCTGTTCTATTCTATTCTATTCTAACCTATTCTATTCTGTTCTGTTCTAATCTATTCTATTCTGATCCATTCTATTTTGTTCTGTTCTATTCTATTCTAATATGTTCTGTTCTATCCTATTCTATTCTGTTCTATTCTATTCTGTTCTGTTCCCTTCTGTTCTATTCTGTTCTGTTCTATTCTATTCTATTCTATTCTGTTCTGATTTATTCTATTCTATTCTGCTCTATTCTATTCTATTCTGTTTTATTCTGTTCTATTCTATTCTATTCTGTTCTGTTTTACTCTATTCTATTCTGTTCTATTCTATTCTGTTCTATTCTATTCTGTTCTATTCTGTTCTGTTCTATTCTGTTCTATTCTATTCTATTCTGTTCTGTTCTGTTCTGCTCTGTCCTATTCGGTTCTGCTCTGTTCTATTCTATTCTATTCTATTCTGTTCTATTGTGTTCTTTTCTATTCTATTCTATTCTATTCTATTCTATTCTATTCTATTCTATTCTATTCTATTCTATTCTATTCTATTCTATTCTGTTATGTTCTATTCTATTCTATTCCGTTCTGTTCTATTCTATTCTATTCTGTTCTATTCTGTTCTTTTCTATTCTACTCTATTCTATTCTATTCTATTCTGTTCTATTGTATTCTCTTCTATTCTGTTCTGTTCTATTCTATTCTATTCTATTCTATTCTATTCTATTCTATTCTCTTCTATTCTATTCTATTCTATTCTATTCTGTTCTATTCTATTCTAGTCCATTTTATTCTATTCTGTTCTATTCTATTCTGTTCTATTCTATTCTGTTCGATTCTCTTCTATTTTGTTCTATTCTGTTCTCTTCTATTCTGTTCAATACTATTCTATTCTGTTCTGTTCTGTTCTGTTCTGTTCTGTTCTATTCTGTTCTGTTCTGTTCTATTCTATTCTATTCTATTCTATTCTATTCTATTCTATTCTATTCTATTCTATTCTGTTCTGTTCTATTCCATTCTATTCTAATGTTGTATTTTCTTCTGTTCTGTTCTTTTCTGTTGTGTTCTATTGGATTCTATTCTATTCTATTCTATTCTGTTCTATTCTATTCTATTCTATTCTATTCTGTTCTCTTCTATTCCATTCTGTTCTGTTCTACTCTGTTCTATTCTATTCTTTTCTATTCTTTTCTATTCTGTTCTATTCTATTCTGGTCTGTTCTATTCTATTCTATTCTAACCTATTCTATTCTGTTCTGTTCTAATCTATTCTATTTGTTCTACTCTGTTCTACTCTGTTCTGTTCTGTTCTATTCTATTCTGTTGTATTCTATTGTATTCTATTCTATTCTATTCTATTATGTTCTTTTCTGTTCTATCCTATTCTATTCTTTTCTGTCCTATTCTATTCTATTCTGTTCTATTCTATTCTATTTTTTCAATTCTATTCAGTTCTATTCTATTCTATTTTTTTCTAATCTATTCTACTCTTTTCGTTTCTATTCTATTCTATTCTATTCTATTCTATCTGATCTGTTCTATTCTATTCTATTCTATGCTATTCTATTCTATTCTGTTCTGGTCTATTCTATTCTATTCTATTCTGTTCTATTCTTTTCTATTCTATTCTCTTCTGTTCTGTTCTATTCTATTCTATTCTATTCTTTTGTTTTATTTTCTTCTGTTCTGTTCTTTTCTGTTCTGTTCTATTCCATTCTATTTTATTCTATTCTATTCTGTTCTATTCTACTCTGCTCTATTCTGTTCTATTCTATTCTATTCTATTCTGTTCTGTTCTATTCTATTCTATTCTGTTCTATTCTTTTCTATTCTATTCTCTTCTGTTGTGTTCTATTCTGTTGTATTCTATTCTATTCTATTCTATTCTGTTCTGTTCTATTCTATTCTATTCACTTCTGTTCTATTCTATTCTGTTCTATTCTATTCTAGTCAATTCTATTCTGTTCTGTTTTATTCTATTCTATTCTATTCTATTCTGTTCTATTCTATTCTGTTCTATTCTGTTCTATTCTATTCTATTCTGTTTTATTCTACTCTGTTCTATTCTATTCTGTTCTATTCAATTCTATTCTGTTCTATTCTATTCTGGTCTGTTCTATTCTATTCTATTCTAACCTATTCTATTCTGTTCTGTTCTAATCTATTCTATTCTGATCCATTCTATTTTGTTCTGTTCTATTCTATTCTATTATGTTCTGTTCTATCCTATTCTATTCTGTTCTATTCTATTCTGTTCTGTTCCCTTCTGTTCAATTCTGTTCTGTTCTATTCTATTCTATTCTATTCTGTTCTGTTCTATTCTATTCTATTCTGCTCTATTCTATTCTATTCTGTTTTATTCTGTTCTATTCTATTCTATTCTGTTCTATTCTATTCTCTTCTATTCTGCTCTATTTTATTCTATTCTGTTTTATTCTGTTCTATTCTATTCTATTTTGTTCTATTCTATTCTATTCTATTCTGTTCTATTCTATTCTAGTCCATTCTATTCTATTCTGTTCTATTCTATTCTGTTCTATTCTATTCTGTTCTATTCTATTCTATTCTATTCTATTCTATTTTATTCTGTTCTATTCTATTTTGTTCTATTCTCTTCTTTTCTATTCTACTCTATTCTATTCTATTCTATTCTGTTCTATTGTATTCTCTTCTATTCTGTTCTGTTCTATTCTATTCTATTCTATTCTATTCTATTCTATTCTATTCTATTCTATTCTATTCTATTCTATTCTATTCTATTCTATTCTGTTATGTTCTATTCTATTCTATTCTATTCTGTTCTGTTCTATTCCATTCTATTCTTTTGTTGTGTTTTCTTCTGTTCTGTTCTTTTCTGTTGTGTTCTATTGTATTCTATTCTATTCTATTCTATTTTATTCTGTTCTATTCTACTCTGCTCTATTCTGTTCTATTGTATTCTATTCTATTCTGTTTTGTTCTATTCTGTTCTATTCTATTCTATTCTATTCTGTTCTGTTCTATTCCATTCTGTTCTGTTCTATTCTATTCTACTCTATTCTAGTCTCTTCTATTCTGTTCTACTCTGTTCTGTTCTGTTCTATTCTATTCTGTTGTATTCTATTGTATTCTATTCTATTCTATTCTATTATGTTCTTTTCTGTTCTATCCTATTCTATTCTTTTCTGTCCTATTCTATTCTATTCTGTTCTATTCTATTCTATTCTTTCAATTCTATTCAGTTCTATTCTATTCTATTTTTTTCTAATCTATTCTACTCTGTTCGTTTCTATTCTATTCTATTCTATCTGTTCTGTTCTATTCTATTCTATTCTATTCTATTCTATTCTATTCTATTCTATTCTATTCTATTCTATTCTATTCTATTCTATTCTGTTCTGTTCTACACTTTTCTATTCTATTCTCTTCTGTTCTGTTCTATTCTATTCTATTCTTTTGTTTTATTTTTTTCTGTTCTGTTCTTTTCTGTTCTGTTCTATTCCATTCTATTCTATTCTATTCTATTCTGTTCTATTCTACTCTGCTCTATTCTGTTCTATTCTATTCTATTCTATTCTGTTCTATTCTATTCTGTTCTATTATATTCTATTCTACTCTATTCTATTCTGTTCTGTTCTATTCCATTCTGTTCTGTTCTATTCTGTTCTATTCTATTCTACTCTATTCTAGTCTCTTCTATTCTGTTCTACTCTCTTCTGTTGTGTTCTATTCTATTCTGTTGTATTCTATTGTATTGTATTGTATTGTATTCTATTCTATTCTATTATGTTCTTTTCTGTTCTATCCTATTCTAATCTTTTCTGTCCTATTCTATTCTATTCTGTTCTATTCTATTCTATTCTTTCAATTCTATTCTGTTCTTTTCTATTCTATTCTTTTCTAATCTATTCTACTCTGTTCGTTTCTATTCTATTCTATTCTATTCAATTCTATTCTGTTCTGTTCTGTTCTGTTCTATTCTATTCTATTCTATTCTATTCTATTCTGTTCTGTTCTATTCTATTCTATTCTGTTCTATTCTTTTCTATTCTATTCTCTTCTGTTGTGTTCTATTCTATTGTATTCTATTCTATTCTATTCTATTCTGTTCTGTTCTATTCTATTCTATTCTATTCTATTACGTTCTGTTCTATTCTATCCTATTATATTCAATTCTGTTCCATTCTATTCTATTCTGTTGTATTCTATGTTATTCTACTCTGTTCTATTCTGTTCTTTTCTATTCTATTCTATTCTATTCTATTCTATTCTATTCTATTCTATTCTATTCTATTCTCTTTTGTTCTATTCTATTCTGTTCTATTCTATTCTGTTCTATTCTGTTCTATTCTATTCTATTCTGTTTTATTCTACTCTGTTCTATTCTATTCTGTTCTATTCTATTCTATTCTGTTCTATTCTATTCTGGTCTGTTCTATTCTATTCTATTCTAACCTATTCTATTTTGTTCTGTTCTATTCTATTCTATTCTATTATGTTCTGTTCTATCCTATTCTATTCTGTACTATTCTATTCTGTTCTGTTCCCTTCTGTTCTATTCTGTTCTGTTGTATTCTATTCTATTCTATTCTGTTCTGTTCCATTCTATTCTATTCTGCTCTATTCTATTCTATTCTGGTTTATTCTGTTCTATTCTATTCTATTCTGTTCTGTTCTATTCTATACTATTCTGTTCTGTTCTATTCTACTGTATTCTGTTCTGTTCTATTCTATTCTATTCTATTCTATTCTATTCTATTCTATTCTATTCCGTTCTATTCTATTCTAGTCCATTCTATTCTATTCTGTTCTATTCTATTCTGTTCTATTCTATTGTGTTCTATTCTATTCTATTCTGTTGTATTCTGTTCTGTTCTATTCTGTTCTATTCTATTCTATTCTGTTCTGTTCTGTTCTGTTCTGTTCTGTTCTATTCTGTTCTGTTCTGTTCTATTCTATTCTATTCTATTCTGTTCTATTCTGTTCTTTTCTATTCTATTCTATTCTATTCTATTCTATTCTATTCTATTCTATTCTATTCTATTCTATTCTATTCTATTCTGTTCTATCCTATTCTATTCTATTCTATTCTGTTCTATTCTATTCTAGTCCATTCTATTCTATTCTGTTCTATTCTATTCTGTTCTATTCTATTGTGTTCTATTCTATTCTATTCTGTTCTGTTCTATTCTATTCTATTCTGCTCTATTCTATTCTATTCTGTTTTATTCTGTTCTATTCTATTCTATTCTATTCTGTTCTATTCTGTTCTTTTCTTTTCTATTCTATTCTATTCTATTCTATTCTATTCTATTCTGTTCTGTTCTATTCTATTCTATTCTATTCTATTCTGTTCTATTCTGTTCTTTTCTATTCTACTCTATTTTATTCTATTCTATTCTGTTCTATTGTATTCTGTTCTATTCTGTTCTGTTCTATTCTATTCTATTCTATTCTATTCTATTCTATTCTATTCTATTCTATTCTGTTCTATTCTATTCTCGTCCATTTTATTCTATTCTGTTCTATTCTATTCTGTTCGATTCTATTCTGTTCGATTCTCTTCTATTTTGTTCTATTCCTTCTGTTCTTTCTGTTCTATACTATTCTACTCTGTTCTGTTCTATTCTGTTCTGTTCTGTTCTGTTCGGTTCTGTTCTATTCTGTTCTGTTCTGTTCTATTCTATCTATTCTATTCTATTCTATTCTATTCTATTCTATTCTGTTCTGTTCTGTTCTATTCTATTCTATTCTATTCTGTTCTGTTCTATTCCATTCTATTCTTTTGTTGTGTTTTCTTCTGTTCTGTTCTTTTCTGTTGTGTTCTATTGTATTCTATTAATTCTATTCTATTTTATTCTGTTCTATTCTACTCTGCTCTATTCTGTTCTAATGTATTCTATTCTATTCTGTTTTGTTCTATTCTGTTCTATTCTATTCTATTCTATTCTGTTCTGTTCTATTCCATTCTGTTCTGTTCTATTCTATTCTACTCTATTCTAGTCTCTTCTATTCTGTTCTACTCTGTTCTGTTGTGTTATATTCTATTCTGTTGTATTCTATTGTATTGTATTCTATTCTATTCTATTCTATTCTATTCTATTCTATTCTATTAAGTTCTTTTCTGTTCTATCCTATTCTAATCTTTTCTGTCCTATTCTATTGTATTCTGTTCTATTCTATTCTATTCTATTCTATTCTGTTATATTCTATTCTATTCTTTTCTAATCCATTCTACTCTGTTCGTTTCTATTCTATTCTATTCTATTCCATTCTATTCTGTTCTGTTCTGTTCTGTTCTATTCTATTCTATTCTATTCTATTCTATTCTATTCTGTTCTGTTCTATTCTATTCTATTCTGTTCTATTCTTTTCTATTCTATTCTCTTCTGTTGTGTACTATTCTATTGTATTCTATTCTATTCTATTCTATTCTATTCTGTTCTGTTCTATTCTATTCTATTCTGTTCTATTCCGTTCTGTTCTATTCTATTATATTCAATTCTGTTCCATTCTATTCTATTCTGTTGTATTCTATGTTATTCTATTCTGTTCTATTCTGTTCTTTTCTATTCTATTCTATTCTATTCTATTCTATTCTATTCTATTCTCTTCTGTTCTATTCTATTCTGTTCTATTCTATTCTAGTCAATTCTATTCTGTTCTGTTTTATTCTATTCTATTAAATTCTATTCTGTTCTATTCTATTCTGTTCTATTCTATTCTATTCTGTTTTAATCTACTCTGTTCTATTCTATTCTGTTCTATTCTATTCTGGTCTGTTCTATTCTATTCTATTCTAACCTATCCTATTCTGTTCTGTTCTATTCTATTCTATTCTGTTCTGTTCTGTTCTATTCTATTCTATTATGTTCTGTTCTATCCTATTCTATTCTGTACTATTCTATTCTGTTCTGTTCCCTTCTGTTCTATTCTGTTCTGTTCTATTCTCTTCTATTCTATTCTGTTCTGTTCCATTCTATTCTATTCTGCTCTATTCTATTGTATTCTGTTTTATTCTGTTCTATTCTATTCTATTCTGTTCTGTTCTATTCTATTCTATTCTGTTCTGTTCTATTCTACTGTATTCTGTTCTGTTCTATTCTATTCTATTCTATTCTATTCTATTCTATTCTATTCTATTCTATTCTATTCTATTCTAGTCCATTCTATTCTATTCTGTTCTATTCTATTCTGTTCTATTCTATTGTGTTCTATTCTATTCTATTCTGTTGTATTCTGTTCTGTTCTATTCTGTTCTATTCTATTCTATTCTGTTCTGTTCTGTTCTGTTCTGTTCTGTTCTATTCTGTTCTGTTCTGTTCTATTCTATTCTATTCTATTCTGTTCTATTCTGTTCTTTTCTATTCTATTCTATTCTATTCTATTCTATTCTATTCTATTCTGTTCTGTTCTATTCTATTCTATTCTGTTCTGTTCTATTCTATTGTATTCTGTTCTGTTCTATTCAATTCTATTCTATTCTATTCTGTTCTATTCTGTTCTTTTCTATTCTATTCTATTCTATTCTATTCTATTCTATTCTATTCTATTCTATTCTATTCTATTCTATTCTATTCTATTCTGTTCTGATCTGTTCTATTCTGTTCTGTTCTATTCTATTCTATTCTATTCTATTCTGTTCTATTCTATTCTACTCCATTTTATTGTATTCTGTTCTATTCTATTCTGTTCTATTCTCTTCTATTCTATTCTATTCTGTTCTGTTATATTCTGTTCTATACTATTCTATTCTGTTCTTTTCTGTTCTGTTCTGTTCTATTCTCTTCTGTTCTGTTCTGTTCTATTCTATTCTATTCTATTCTATTCTATTCTATTCTATTCTATTCTATTATGTTCTGTTCTATTCTATTCTATTCTATTCTATTCTATTCTATTCTATTCTATTCTATTCTATTCTATTCTGTTCTGTTCTATTCCATTCTATTCTATATTGTTGTATTCTCTTCTGTTCTGTTCCGTTCTATTCTATTCTATTCTATTCTATTCTATTCTATTCTATTCTGTTCTGTTCTATTCTATTCTATTCTATTCTATTCTATTCTATTCTATTCTATTCTATTCTATTCTCTTCTGTTCTATTCTGTTGTGTTCTATTCTATTCTATTCTATTCTGTTCTGTTCTATTCTATTCTATTCTATTCTATTCTGTTCTGTTCTATTCTATTCTATTATATTCTATTCTGTTCCATTCTATTCTATTCTGTTGTATTCTATGCTATTCTATTCTGTTCTAATCTATTCTATTCTATTCTGTTCTCTTCTATTCTATTCTATTCTATTCTAAACTATTATATTCTGTTCTATTCTGTTCTTTACTATTCTATTCTATTCTATTCTGTTCTATTCTATTCTATTCTATTCTGTTCTCTTCTATTCTATTCTAGTCCATTCTATTCGGTTCTGTTCTGTTCTATTCTATTCTATTCTGTTCTGTTCTATTCTATCTATTCTATTCTGTTCTGTTCTATTGCATTCTATTTTATTCTCATCTATTGCATTATGTTCTGTTCTGTTCTGTTCTGTTCTGTTCTATTCCATTCTATTTTATTCTATTCTATTCTGTTCTATTCTACTCTGCTCTATTCTTTTCTATTCTATTCTATTCTATTCTGTTCTATTCTATTCTGTTCTATTCTATTCTATTCTTTTCTATTCTGTTCTGTTCTATTCCATTCTGTTCTGTTCTATTCTGTTCTATTCTATTCTACTCTATTCTATTCTCTTCTATTCTGTTCTACTCTGTTCTGTTGTGTTTTATTCTATTCTGTTATATTCTATTCTATTCTATACTATTCCATTATGTTCTTTTGTGTTCTGTCCTATTCTATTCTATTCTTTTCTGTCCTATTCTATTCTATTCTGTTCTATTCTATTCTATTCTTTTCTAACCTATTCTACTTTGTTCGTTTCTATTCTATTCTATTCTATTCTGTTCTGTTCTGTTCTATTCTATTCTATTCTATTCTATTCTATTCTATTCTATTCTATTCTGTTCTGTTCTATTCTATTCTATTCTATTCTATTCTCTTCTGTTCTATTCTGTTGTGTTCTATTCTATTCTATTCTATTCTGTTCTGTTCTATTCTATTCTATTCTATTCTGTTCTGTTCTATTCTATTCTGTTCTCTTCTATTCTATTCTAGTCCATTCTATTCGGTTCTGTTCTGTTCTATTCTATTCTATTCTGTTCTGTTCTATTCTGTTCTGTTCTATTCTCTTCTATTCTATTCTGTTATGTTCTATTGCATTCTATTTTATTCTCATCTATTGCATTCTGTTCTGTTCTGTTCTGTTCTGTTCTATTCTATTTTGTTCTATTCTCTTCTGTTCTGTTCTGTTCTATTCCATTCTATTCTATTCTATTCTATTTTCTTCTAATCTACTCTGCTCTATTCTGTTCTATTCTATTCTATTCTATTCTGTTCTATTCTATTCTGTTCTATTCTATTTTATTCTATTCTCTTCTATTCTGTTCTGTTTTGTTCTATTCTATTCTATTCTCTTCTATTCTATTCTATTATATTCTGTTCTACTCTGTTCTATTCTATTCTATTCTATTCTGTTCTGTTGTTCTGTTTTATTCCATTCGATTCTATTCGATTCTATTCAATTCGACACTATTCTATTGTATTCTATTCTTTTCGACTCTATTCGACTCTATTCGATTCTATTCGATTCTATTCTGTTCTGTGCAGTTCTAGTCTATTCTATTCGGTTCTCTTCTATTCTATTCTATTCTATTCTAAACTATTCTATTCTGTTCTATTCTGTTCTTTTCTATTCTATTCTATTCTATTCTATTCTATTCTATTCTATTCTATTCTATTCTATTCTATTCTATTCTATTCTATTCTATTCTGTTCTGTTCTATTCTCTTCTGTTCCATTCTCTTCTGTTCTGTTCTATTCTATTCTATTCTGATCTGTTGTATTCCTTTCTGTTCTATTTTATTCTATTCTGTTCTGTTCTGTTCTATTCTATTCTATTCTGTTCCATTCTATTTTGTTCTGTTCTATTCTATTATATTCTGTCTGTTCTATTCCATTCTGTTCTGTTTTATTCTGTTCTATTCTATTCTACTCTATTCTAGTCTCTTCTATTCTGTTCTACTCTGTTCTGTTGTGTTCTATTCTATTCTGTTGTATTCTATTGTATTGTATTTTATTGTATTCTATTCTATTCTATTATGTTCTTTTCTGTTCTATCCTATTCTAATCTTTTCTGTCCTATTCTATTCTATTCTGTTCTATTCTATTCTATTCTTTCAATTCTATTCTGTTCTATTCTATTCTATTCTTTTCTAATCTATTCTACTCTGTTCGTTTCTATTCTATTCTATTCTATTCTATTCTATTCTGTTCTGTTCTGTTCTGTTCTATTCTATTCTATTCTATTCTATTCTATTCTGTTCTGTTCTATTCTATTCTATTCTGTTCTATTCTTTTCTATTCTATTCTCTTCTGTTGTGTTCTATTCTATTGTATTCTATTCTATTCTATTCTATTCTGTTCTGTTCTATTCTATTCTATTCTATTCTATTCCGTTCTGTTCTATTCTATTCTATTATATTCAATTCTGTTCCATTCTATTCTATTCTGTTGTATTCTATGTTAATCTATTCTGTTCTATTCTGTTCTTTTCTATTCTATTCTATTCTATTCTATTCTATTCTCTTTTGTTCTATTCTATTCTGTTCTATTCTATTCTAGTCAATTCTATTCTGTTCTGTTTTATTCTATTCTATTAAATTCTATTCTGTTCTATTCTATTCTGTTCTATTCTGTTCTATTCTATTCTATTCTGTTTATTCTACTCTGTTCTATTCTATTCTGTTCTATTCTATTCTATTCTGTTCTATTCTATTCTGGTCTGTTCTATTCTATTCTATTCTAACCTATTCTATTCTGTTCTGTTCTATTCTATTCTATTCTGATACATTCTATTTTGTTCTGTTCTATTCTATTCTATTATGTTCTGTTCTATCCTATTCTATTCTGTACTATTCTATTCTGTTCTGTTCCCTTCTGTTCTATTCTGTTCTGTTGTATTCTATTCTATTCTATTCTGTTCTGTTCCATTCTATTCTATTCTGCTCTATTCTATTGTATTCTGTTTTATTCTGTTCTATTCTATTCTATTCTGTTCTGTTCTATTCTATTCTATTCTGTTCTGTTCTATTCTACTGTATTCTGTTCTGTTCTATTCTATTCTATTCTATTCTATTCTATTCTGTTCTATTCTATTCTAGTCCTTTCTATTCTATTCTGTTCTATTCTATTGTGTTCTATTCTATTCTATTCTGTTGTATTCTGTTCTGTTCTATTCTGTTCTATTCTATTCTATTCTGTTCTGTTCTGTTCTGTTCTGTTCTGTTCTATTCTGTTCTGTTCTGTTCTGTTCTATTCTATTCTATTCTATTCTATTCTGTTCTATTCTGTTCTTTTCTATTCTATTCTATTCTATTCTATTCTATTCTATTCTATTCTATTCTGTTCTGTTCTATTCTATTCTAATCTGTTCTGTTCTATTCTACTCTATTCTGTTCTGTTCTATTCTATTCTATTCTATTCTATCCTATTCTATTCTATTCTATTCTATTCTGTTCTATTCTATTCTAGTCCATTCTATTCTATTCTGTTCTATTCTATTCTGTTCAATTCTATTGTGTTCTATTCTATTCTATTCTGTTCTGTTCTATTCTATTCTATTCTGCTCTATTCTATTCTATTCTGTTTTATTCTGTTCTATTCTATTCTATTCTATTCTGTTCTATTCTGTTCTTTTCTTTTCTATTCTCTTCTATTCTATTCTATTCTATTCGGTTCTGTTCTATTCTATTCTATTCTGTTCTATTCTGTTCTTTTCTATTCTGCTCTATTTTATTCTATTCTATTCTGTTCTATTGTATTCTGTTCTATTCTGTTCTGTTCTATTCTATTCTATTCTATTCTATTCTATTCTATTCTATTCTATTCTGTTCTATTCTATTCTCGTCCATTTTATTCTATTCTGTTCTATTCTATTCTGTTCGATTCTATTCTGTTCGATTCTCTTCTATTTTGTTCTATTCCTTCTGTTCTTTCTGTTCTATACTATTCTACTCTGTTCTGTTCTGTTCTGTTCTTTTCTATTCTATTCTATTCTATAATATTCTATTCTCTTCTGTTCTATTCTATTCTGTTCTATTCTATTCTAGTCAATTCTATTCTGTTCTGTTTTATTCTATTCTATTAAATTCTATTCTGTTCTATTCTATTCTACTCTATTCTAGTCTCTTCTATTCTGTTCTACTCTGTTCTGTTCTGTTTTAGTCTATTCTGTTGTATTCTATTCTATTCTATACTATTCTATATGTTCTTTTGTGTTCTATCCTATTCTATTCTATTATTTTCTGTCCTATTCTATTCTATTCTGTTCTATTCTATTCTTTTCTAACCTATTCTACTCTGTTCGTTTCTATTCTATTCTATTCTATTCTATTCTGTTCTGTTCTGTTCTATTCTATTCTATTCTGTTCTATTCTATTCTATTCCATTCTGTTCTGTTCTGTTCTGTTCTATTCTATTCTATTCTCTTCTGTTCTATTCTGTTGTGTTCTATTCTATTCTATTCTATTCTGTTCTGTTCTATTCTATTGTATTCAATTCTATTCTGTTCTGTTCTATTCTATTCTATTCTGTTCCATTCTATTCTATTCTGTTGTATTCTATGCTATTCTATTCTGTTCTAATCTATTCTATTGTATTCTGTTCTATTCTATTCTATTCTATTCTATTCTATTCTAAACTATTATATTCTGTTCAATTTTGTTCTTTACTATTCTATTCTATTCTATTCTGTTCTATTCTATTCTATTCTATTCTGTTCTCTTCTCTTCTATTCTAGTCCATTCTATTCGGTTCTGTTCTGTTCTATTCTATTCTATTCTGTTCTGTTCTATTCTGTTCTGTTCTATTCTATTCTGTTCTGTTCTATTGCATTCTATTTTATTCTCATCTATTGCATTCTGTTCTGTTCTGTTCTGTTCTGTTCTGTTCTATTCTATTTTGTTCTATTCTCTTCTGTTCTGTTCTGTTCTATTCCATTCTATTCTATTCTATTCTATTTTGTTCTATTCTAATCTGCTCTATTCTGTTCTATTCTATTCTGTTCTATTCTATTTTATTCTATTCTATTCTATTCTGTTCTGTTTTGTTCTATTCTATTCTATTCTCTTCTATTCTATTCTATTATATTCTGTTCTATTCTGTTCTATTCTATTCTATTCTATTCTGTTCTGTTGTTCTGTTTTATTCTATTCGATTCTATTCGATTCTATTCATTTCGACACTATTCTATTGTATTCTATTCTATTCGACTCTATTCGATTCTATTCTGTTCTGTGCAGTTCTAGTCTATTCTATTCTGTTCTCTTCTATGCTATTCTATTCTATACTATTCTATTCTGTTCTATTCTGTTCTTTTCTATTCTATTCTATTCTATTCTATTCTACTCTATTCTATTCTATTCTATTCTGTTCTGTTCTATTCTATTCTATTCTGTTCTGTTCTATTCTATTCTGTTCCATTCTCTTCTGTTCTGTTCTATTCTATTCTATTCTGATCTGTTGTAGTCCTTTCTGTTCTATTTTATTCTATTCTGTTCTGTTCTGTTCTGTTCTGTTCTATTCTATTCTATTCTGTTCCATTCTATTTTGTTCTGTTCTATTCTATTCTATTCTGTTCTGTTCTATCCTATTATGTTCTATTCTATTCTGTTCTGTTTTGTTCTGTTCTATTCTATTCTGTTCTATTCCATTCTATTTTATTCTCATGTATTGCATTCTATTCTGTTCTGTTCTGTTCTGTTCCATTCTATTCTCTTTTGTTCTATTCTCTTCTGTTCTGTTCTGTTCTGTTTTGTTCTATTCCATTCTATTCTATTCTCTTCTATTCTATTCTATTCTATTCTATTCTATTCTATTCTATTTTGTTCTATTCTACTCTGCTCTATTCTGTTCTATTCTATTCTATTCTATTCTGTTCTATTCGATTCTGTTCTATTCTATTTTATTCTCTTCTATTCTATTCTATTCTGTTTTGTTCTATTCTATTCTATTCTCTTCTATTCTATTCTATTATATTCTGTTCTATTCTCTTCTATTTTATTCTGTTCTGTTGTTCTGTTTTATTCTATTCAATTCTATTCGATTCTATTCGATTCGACACTATTCTATTGTATTCTATTCTATTCGACTCTATTCGACTCTATTCGATTCTATTCGATTCTATTCTGTTCTGTTCTGTTCCACTCTATTGTATTCTATTCTGATATATTCTATTCTATTCTATTCTCTTCTGTTCTATTCTATTCTATTCTAATCTATTCTGTTTTATTCTATTCTATTCTATTCTATTCTATTCTATTCTATTCTATTCTATTCTATTCTATTAAGTTCTCTTCTATTCTATTGGATTCTGTTCTATTCTATTCTGTTCTATTCTGTTCTATTCTATTCTATTCTGTTCTGTTCTAATCTATTCTATTCTGTTCTATTCTATTCTATTCTATTCTGTTCTATTCTGTTCTATTCTATTCTATTCTGTTCTGTTCTATTCTATTCTGTTCTATTCTATTCTATTCTATTCTGTTCTGTTCTATTCTATTCTATTCTGTTCTATTCTATTCTATTCTATTCTATTCTATTCTATTCTATTCTATTCTATTCTGTTCTGTTCTATTCTATTCTATTCTGTTCTGTTCTATTCCATTCTGTTCTGTTCTATTCTGTTCTATTCTATTCTACTCTATTCTAGTCTCTTCTATTCTGTTCTACTCTGTTCTGTTTTGTTTTATTCTATTCTGTTGTATTCTATTCTATTCTATACTATTCTATTATGTTCTTTTGTGTTCTATCCTATTCTATTCTATTCTTTTCTGTCCTATTCTATTCTATTCTGTTCTATTCTATTCTATTGTTTTCTAACCTATTCTACTCTGTTCGTTTCTATTCTATTCTATTCTATTCTATTCTATTCTATTCTGTTCTGTTCTGTTCTATTCTATTCTATTCTATTCTATTCTATTCTATTCTATTCTATTCTATTCTATTCTATTCTATTCAATTCTATTCTATTCTATTCTCTTGTTCTATTCTGTTGTGGTCTATCCTATTCCATTCTATTCTATTCTATTCTAAACTGTTATATTCTGTTCTTTACTATTCTATTCTATTCTATTCTGTTCTATTCTATTCTGTTCTCTTCTATTCTATTCTAGTCCATTCTATTCGGGTCTGTTCTGTTCTATTCTATTCTATTCTCTTCTGTTCTATTCTGTTGTGTTCTATTCTATTCTATTCTATTCTGTTCTATTCTGTTCTTTTCTATTCTATTCTATTCTATAATATTATATTCTCTTCTGTTCTATTCTATTCTAGTCAATTCTATTCTGTTCTGTTTTATTCTATTCTATTAAATTCTATTCTGTTCTATTCTATTCTGTTCTATTCTGTTCTATTCTATTCTATTCTGTTTTATTCCACTCTGTTCTATTCTATTCTGTTCTATTCTATTCTATTCTGTTCTATTCTATTCTGGTCTGTTCTATTCTATTCTATTCTAACCTATTCTATTCTGTTCTGTTCTATTCTATTCTATTCTGATCCATTCTATTTTGTTCTGTTCTATTCTATTCTATTATGTTCTGTTCTATCCTATTCTATTCTGTACTATTCTATTCTGTTCTGTTCCCTTCTGTTCTATTCTGTTCTGTTGTATTCTATTCTATTCTATTCTGTTCTGTTCCATTCTATTCTATTCTGCTCTATTCTATTCTATTCTGTTTTATTCTGTTCTATTCTATTCTATTCCGTTCTGTTCTATTCTATTCTATTATATTCAATTCTGTTCCATTCTATTCTATTCTGTTGTATTCTATGTTATTCTATTCTGTTCTATTCTGTTCTTTTCTATTCTATTCTATTCTATTCTATTCTATTCTATTCTATTCTCTTTTGTTCTATTCTATTCTGTTCTATTCTATTCTAGTCAATTCTATTCTGTTCTGTTTTATTCTATTCTATTAAATTCTATTCTGTTCTATTCTATTCAGTTCTATTCTGTTCTATTCTATTCTATTCTGTTTATTCTACTCTGTTCTATTCTATTCTGTTCTATTCTATTCTATTCTGTTCTATTCTATTCTGGTCTGTTCTATTCTATTCTATTCTAACCTATTCTATTCTGTTCTGTTCTATTCTATTCTATTCTGATACATTCTATTTTGTTCTGTTCTATTCTATTCTATTATGTTCTGTTCTATCCTATTCTATTCTGTACTATTCTATTCTGTTCTGTTCCCTTCTGTTCTATTCTGTTCTGTTGTATTCTATTCTATTCTATTCTGTTCTGTTCCATTCTATTCTATTCTGCTCTATTCTATTCTATTCTGTTTTATTCTGTTCTATTCTATTCTATTCTGTTCTGTTCTATTCTATTCTATTCTGTTCTGTTCTATTCTACTGTATTCTGTTCTGTTCTATTCTATTCTATTCTATTCTATTCTATTCTATTCTATTCTATTCTATTCTGTTCTATTCTATTCTAGTCCTTTCTATTCTATTCTGTTCTATTCTACTGTGTTCTATTCTATTCTATTCTGTTGTATTCTGTTCTGTTCTATTCTGTTCTATTCTATTCTATTCTGTTCTGTTCTGTTCTGTTCTGTTCTGTTCTATTCTGTTCTGTTCTGTTCTATTCTATTCTATTCTATTCTATTCTGTTCTATTCTGTTCTTTTCTATTCTATTCTATTCTATTCTATTCTATTCTATTCTCTTCTATTCTATTCTATTCTGTTCTGTTCTATTCTATTCTAATCTGTTCTGTTCTATTCTACTCTATTCTGTTCTGTTCTATTCTATTCTATTCTATTCTATCCTATTCTATTCTATTCTATTCTATTCTGTTCTATTCTATTCTAGTCCATTCTATTCTATTCTGTTCTATTCTATTCTGTTCAATTCTATTGTGTTCTATTCTATTCTATTCTGTTCTGTTCTATTCTATTCTATTCTGCTCTATTCTATTCTATTCTGTTTTATTCTGTTCTATTCTATTCTATTCTATTCTGTTCTATTCTGTTCTTTTCTTTTCTATTCTCTTCTATTCTATTCTATTCTATTCGGTTCTGTTCTATTCTATTCTATTCTGTTCTATTCTGTTCTTTTCTATTCTACTCTATTTTATTCTATTCTATTCTGTTCTATTGTATTCTGTTCTATTCTGTTCTGTTCTATTCTATTCTATTCTATTCTATTCTATTCTATTCTATTCTATTCTATTCTGTTCTATTCTATTCTCGTCCATTTTATTCTATTCTGTTCTATTCTATTCTGTTCGATTCACTTCTATTTTGTTCTATTCCTTCTGTTCTTTCTGTTCTATACTATTCTATTCTGTACTGTTCTGTTCTGTTCTTTTCTATTCTATTCTATTCTATAATATTCTATTCTCTTCTGTTCTATTCTATTCTGTTCTATTCTATTCTAGTCAATTCTATTCTGTTCTGTTTTATTCTATTCTATTAAATTCTATTCTGTTCTATTCTATTCTACTCTATTCTAGTCTCTTCTATTCTGTTCTACTCTGTTCTGTTCTGTTTTTTTCTATTCTGTTGTATTCTATTCTCTTCTATACTATTCTATATGTTCTTTTGTGTTCTATCCTATTCTATTCTATTATTTTCTGTCCTACTCTATTCTATTCTGTTCTATTCTATTCTATTGTTTTCTAACCTATTCTACTCTGTTCGTTTCTATTCTATTCTATTCTATTCTATTCTGTTCTGTTCTGTTCTATTCTATTCTATTCTGTTCTATTCTATTCTATTCCATTCTGTTCTGTTCTGTTCTGTTCTATTCTATTCTATTCTATTCTATTCTCTTCTGTTCTATTCTGTTGTGTTCTATTCTATTCTATTCTATTCTGTTCTGTTCTATTCTATTGTATTCAATTCTATTCTGTTCTGTTCTATTCTATTCTATTCTGTTCCATTCTATTCTATTCTGTTGTATTCTATGCTATTCTATTCTGTTCTAATCTATTCTATTCTATTCTGTTCTATTCTATTCTATTCTATTCTATTCTATTCTAAACTATTATATTCTGTTCAATTTTGTTCTTTACTATTCTATTCTATTCTATTCTGTTCTATTCTATTCTATTCTATTCTGTTCTCTTCTCTTCTATTCTAGTCCATTCTATTCGGTTCTGTTCTGTTCTATTCTATTCTATTCTGTTCTGTTCTATTCTGTTCTGTTCTATTCTATTCTATTCTATTCTGTTCTGTTCTATTGCATTCTATTTTATTCTCATCTATTGCATTCTGTTCTGTTCTGTTCTGTTCTGTTCTGTTCTATTCTATTTTGTTCTATTCTCTTCTGTTCTGTTCTGTTCTATTCCATTCTATTCTATTCTATTTTGTTCTATTCTAATCTGCTCTATTCTGTTCTATTCGATTCTGTTCTATTCTATTTTATTCTATTCTATTCTATTCTGTTCTGTTTTGTTCTATTCTATTCTATTCTCTTCTATTCTATTCTATTATATTCTGTTCTATTCTGTTCTATTCTATTCTATTCTATTCTGTTCTGTTGTTCTGTTTTATTCTATTCGATTCTATTCGATTCTATTCAATTCGACACTATTCTATTGTATTCTATTCTATTCGACACTATTCGATTCTATTCTGTTCTGTGCAGTTCTAGTCTATTCTATTCTGTTCTCTTCTATGCTATTCTATTCTATACTATTCTATTCTGTTCTATTCTGTTCTTTTCTATTCTATTCTATTCTATTCTATTCTACTCTATTCTATTCTATTCTATTCTGTTCTGTTCTATTCTATTCTATTCTGTTCTGTTCTATTCTATTCTGTTCCATTCTCTTCTGTTCTGTTCTATTCTATTCTATTCTGATCTGTTGTAGTCCTTTCTGTTCTATTTTATTCTATTCTGTTCTGTTCTGTTCTGTTCTGTTCTATTCTATTCTATTCTGTTCCATTCTATTTTGTTCTGTTCTATTCTATTCTATTCTGTTCTGTTCTATCCTATTATGTTCTATTCTATTCTGTTCTGTTTTGTTCTGTTCTATTCTATTCTGTTCTATTCCATTCTATTTTATTCTCATGTATTGCATTCTATTCTGTTCTGTTCTGTTCTGTTCCATTCTATTCTCTTTTGTTCTATTCTCTTCTGTTCTGTTCTGTTCTGTTTTGTTCTATTCCATTCTATTCTATTCTCTTCTATTCTATTCTATTCTATTCTATTCTATTCTATTCTATTCTATTCTATTTTGTTCTATTCTACTCTGCTCTATTCTGTACTATTCTATTCTATTCTATTCTGTTCTATTCGATTCTGTTCTATTCTATTTTATTCTCTTCTATTCTATTCTATTCTGTTTTGTTCTATTCTATTCTATTCTCTACTTCTATTCTATTATATTCTGTTCTATTCTCTTCTATTCTATTCTGTTCTGTTGTTCTGTTTTATTCTATTCAATTCTATTCGATTCTATTCGATTCGACACTATTCTATTGTATTCTATTCTATTCGACTCTATTCGACTCTATTCGATTCTATTCGATTCTATTCTGTTCTGTTCTGTTCTACTCTGTTGTATTCTATGCTGATATATTCTATTCTATTCTATTCTCTTCTGTTCTATTCTATTCTATTCTATTCTATTCTGTTCTATTCTATTCTATTCTATTCTATTCTATTCTATTCTATTCTATTCTATTCTATTCTATTAAGTTCTCTTCTATTCTATTGGATTCTGTTCTATTCTATTCTGTTCTATTCTGTTCTATTCTATTCTATTCTGTTCTGTTCTAATCTATTCTATTCTGTTCTATTCTATTCTATTCTATTCTGTTCTATTCTGTTGTATTCTATTCTATTCTGTTCTGTTCTATTCTATTCTGTTCTATTCTATTCTATTCTATTCTGTTCTGTACTATTCTATTCTATTCTGTTCTATTCTATTCTATTCTATTCTATTCTATTCTGTTCTGTTCTATTCTATTCTATTCTGTTCTGTTCTATTCAATTCTGTTCTGTTCTATTCTGTTCTATTCTATTCTACTCTATTCTAGTCTCTTCTATTCTGTTCTACTCTGTTCTGTTTTGTTTTATTCTATTCTGTTGTATTCTATTCTATTCTATACTATTCTATTATGTTCTTTTGTGTTCTATCCTATTCTATTCTATTCTTTTCTGTCCTATTCTATTCTATTCTGTTCTATTCTATTCTATTGTTTTCTAACCTATTCTACTCTGTTCGTTTCTATTCTATTCTATTCTATTCTATTCTATTCTATTCTATTCTGTTCTGTTCTATTCTATTCTATTCTATTCTATTCTATTCTATTCTATTCTATTCTATTCTATTCAATTCTATTCTATTCTATTCTCTTGTTCTATTCTGTTGTGGTCTATTCTATTCTATTCTATTCTATTCTAAACTATTATATTCTGTTCTTTACTATTCTATTCTATTTTATTCTGTTCTATTCTATTCTGTTCTCTTCTATTCTATTCTAGTCCATTCTATTCGGGTCTGTTCTGTTCTATTCTATACTATTCTCTTCTGTTCTATTCTGTTGTGTTCTATTCTATTCTATTCTATTCTGTTCTATTCTGTTCTTTTCTATTCTATTCTATTCTATAATACTCTATTCTCTTCTGTTCTATTCTATTCTGTTCTATTCTATTCTAGTCAATTCTATTCTGTTCTGTTTTATTCTATTCTATTAAATTCTATTCTGTTCTATTCTATTCTGTTCTATTCTGTTCTATTCTATTCTATTCTGTTTTATTCTACTCTGTTCTATTCTATTCTGTTCTATTCTATTCTATTCTGTTCTATTCTATTCTGGTCTGTTCTATTCTATTCTATTCTAACCTATTCTATTCTGTTCTGTTCTATTCTATTCTATTCTGATCCATTCTATTTTGTTCTGTTCTATTCTATTCTATTATGTTCTGTTCTATCCTATTCTATTCTGTTCTATTCTATTCTGTTCTGTTCCCTTCTGTTCTATTCTGTTCTGTTCTATTCTATTCTATTCTATTCTGTTCTGTTCTATTCTATTCTATTCTATTCTATTCTATTCTATTCTATTCTATTCTATTCTATTCTATTCTATTCTAAACTATTATATTCTGTTCTATTCTGTTCTTTACTATTCTATTCTATTCTGTTCTATTCTATTCTATTCTATTCTGTTCTCTTCTATTCTATTCTAGTCCATTCCATTCGGTTCTGTTCTGTTCTATTCTATTCTATTCTGTTCTGTTCTATTCTATTCTATTCTATTCTGTTCTGTTCTATTGCATTCTATTTTCTTATCATCTATTGCATTCTGTTCTGTTCTGTTCTGTTCTGTTCTGTTCTATTCTATTTTGTTCTATTCTCTTCTGTTCTGTTCTGTTCTGTTCTGTTCTGTTCTATTCCATTCTATTCTATTCTATTCTATTTTGTTCTATTCTACTCTGCTCTATTCTGTTCTATTCTATTCTATTCTATTCTGTTCTATTCTATTCTGTTCTATTCTATTTTATTCTATTCTATTCTATTCTGTTCTGTTTTGTTCTATTCTATTCTATTCTATTCTATTCTGTTCTGTTCTTCTGTTTTATTCTATTCGATTCTATTCGATTCTATTCAATTCGACACTATTCTATTGTATTCTATTCTATTCGACTCTATTCGACTCTATTCGATTCTATTCGATTCTATTCTGTTCTGTGCAGTTCTAGTCTATTCTAATCTGTTCTCTTCTATTCTATTCTATTCTAAACTATTCTATTCTGTTCTATTCTGTTCTTTTCTATTCTATTCTATTCTGTTCTATTCTATTTTTTCTGTTCTGTTCTATTCTATTCTGTTCCATTCTCTTCTGTTCTGTTCTATTCTATTCTATTCTGATCTGTTGTATTCCTTTCTGTTCTATTCTATTCTATTCTGTTCTCTTCTGTTCTGTTCTGTTCTATTCTATTCTATTCTGTTCCATTCTATTTTGTTCTGTTCTATTCTATTCTATTCTGTTTTGTTCTATCCAATTATGTTCTATTCTATTCTGTTCTGTTTTGTTCTATTCTATTCTGTTCTATTCCATTCTATTTTATTCTCATGTATTGCATTCTGTTCTGTTCTGTTCTGTTCTATTCTATTCTCTTTTGTCTATTCTCTTCTGTTCTGTTCTGTTCTGTTTTGTTCTATTCCATTCTATTCTATTCTATTCTATTCTATTCTATTCTATTCTATTCTATTCTATTCTATTCTATTCTATTCTATTCTATTTTGTTCTATTCTACTCTGCTCTATTCTGTTCTATTCTATTCTATTCTATTCTGTTCTATTCGATTCTGTTCTATTCTATTTTATTCTCTTCTATTCTATTCTGTTCTGTTTTGTTCTATTCTATTGTATTCTCTTCTATTCTATTCTATTATATTCTGTTCTATTCTGTTCTATTCTCTTCTATTCTATTCTGTTCTGTTTTGTTCTATTCTGTTCTGTTCTGTTCTATTGTATTCTATTCTATTCTGTTCTATTCTGTTCTTTTCTATTCTATTCTATTCTATTCTATTCTATTCTATTCTATTCTGTTCTATTCGATTCTGTTCTATTCTATTTTATTCTCTTCTATTCTATTCTGTTCTGTTTTGTTCTATTCTATTGTATTCTCTTCTATTCTAATCTATTATATTCTGTTCTATTCTGTTCTATTCTCTTCTATTCTATTCTGTTCTGTTTTGTTCTATTCTGTTCTGTTCTGTTCTATTGTATTCTATTCTATTCTGTTCTATTCTGTTCTTTTCTATTCTATTCTATTCTAGTCCATTTTATTCTATTCTGTTCTATTCTATTCTGTTCTATTATATTCTGTTCTATTCTCTTCTATTCTATTCTATTCTGTTCTGTTCTATTCTGTTCTATACTATTCTATTCTGTTCTGTTCTGTTCTGTTCTATTCTGTTCTGTTCTGTTCTATTCTATTCTATTCTATTCTATTCTATTCTATTCTATTCTGTTCTATTCTGTTCTGTTCCATTCTATTCTATTCTATTCTATTCTGTTCTATTCTGCTCTGTTCTATTCTATTCTAGTCCATTTTATTCTATTCTGTTCTATTCTATTCTGTTCTATACTATTCTGTTCTATTCTATTCTGTTCTATTCTATTCTAGTCCATTTTATTCTATTCTGTTCTATTCTATTCTGTTCTATTATATTCTGTTCTATTCTCTTCTATTCTATTCTATTCTGTTCTGTTCTATTCTGTTCTATACTATTCTATTCTGTTCTGTTCTGTTCTGTTCTATTCTGTTCTGTTCTGTTCTATTCTATTCTATTCTGTTCTATTCTATTCTATTCTGTTCTATTCTGTTCTATTCTATTCTATTCTATTCTATTCTATTCTATTCTATTCTATTCTATTCCATTCTATTCTATATTGTTGTATTCTCTTCTGTTCTGTTCTTTTCTGTTCTGTTCTATTCCATTCTATTCTATTCTATTCTATTCTGTTCTATTCTACTCTGATCTATTCTGTTCTATTCTATTCTATTCTGTTCTATTCTATCCTGTTCTATTCTATTCTATTCTATTCTATTCTATTCTGTTCTGTTCTATTCCATTCTGTTCTGTTCTATTCTGTTCTATTCTATTCTACTCTATTCTAGTCTATTCTATTCTGTTCTACTCTGTTCTGTTCTGTTTTATTCTATTCTGTTGTATTCTATTCTATTCTATTCTATACTATTCTATTATGTTCTTTTGTTTTCTATCCTATTCTATTCTATTCTTTTTTGTCCTATTCTATTCTATTCTGTTCTATTCTATTCTTTTCTTTTCTAATCTATTCTACTCTGTTCGTTTCTATTCTATTCTATTCTATTCTGATCTGTTCTGTTCTATTCCATTCTATTCTATTCTATTCTATTCTATTCTATTCTATTCTATTCTATTCTATTCTATTCTATTCTGTTCTATTCTGTTCTGTTCTATTCTATTCTCTTCTGTTCGATTCTATTCTATTCTATTCTGTTCTGTTGTATTCTATTCCATTATATTCTATTCTGTTCCATTCTATTCTATTCTGTTGTATTCTATGCTATTTTATTCTGTTCTAATCTATTCTATTCTATTCTGTACTATTCTATTCTATTCTATTCTATTCTAAACTATTATATTCTGTTCTATTCTGTTCTTTACTATTCTATTCTATTCTGTTCTATTCTATTCTATTCTATTCTGTTCTCTTCTATTCTATTCTGTTCTGTTCTGTTCTGTTCTGTTCTATTCTATTCTATTCTATTCTGTTCTGTTCTATTCTATTCTATTCTGTTCTGTTCTATTCTATTCTGTTCCATTGTCTTCTGTTCTGTTCTATTCTATTCTATTCTGATCTGTTGTATTCCTTTCTGTTCTATTTTATTCTATTCTGTTCTGTTCTGTTCTGTTCTGTTCTATTCTATTCTATTCTGTTCCATTCTATTTTGTTCTGTTCTATTCTATTCTATTCTGTTCTTTTCTATCCTATTATGTTCTATTCTATTCTGTTCTGTTTTGTTCTGTTCTATTCTATTCTGTTCTATTCCATTCTATTTTATTCTCATGTATTGCATTCTGTTCTGTTCTGTTCTGTTCTGTTCCATTCTATTCTCTTTTGTTCTATTCTCTTCTGTTCTGTTCTGTTCTGTTTTGTTCTATTCCATTCTATTCTATTCTCTTCTATTCTATTCTATTCTATTCTATTCTATTCTATTCTATTCTATTCTATTTTGTTCTATTCTACTCTGCTCTATTCTGTTCTATTCTATTCTATTCTATTCTGTTCTATTCGATTCTGTTCTATTCTATTTTATTCTCTTCTATTCTATTCTATTCTGTTTTGTTCTATTCTATTCTATTCTCTTCTATTCTATTCTATTATATTCTGTTCTATTCACGTCTATTCTATTCTGTTCTGTTATTCTGTTTTATTCTATTCAATTCAATTCAATTCTATTCGATTCGACACTATTCTATTGTATTCTATTCTATTCGACTCTATTCGACTCTATTCGATTCTATTCTGTTCTGTTCTGTTCTACTCTATTGTATTCTATTCTGATATATTCTATTCTATTCTATTCTCTTCTGTTCTATTCTATTCTATTCTATTCTATTCTGTTCTATTCTATTCTATTCTATTCTATTCTATTCTATTCTATTCTATTCTATTCTATTCTATTAAGTTCTCTTCTATTCTATTGGATTCTGTTCTATTCTATTCTGTTCTATTCTGTTCTATTCTATTCTATTCTGTTCTGTTCTAATCTATTCTATTCTGTTCTATTCTATTCTATTCTATTCTGTTCTATTCTGTTCTATTCTATTCTATTCTGTTCTGTTCTATTCTATTCTGTTCTGTTCTATTCTATTCTATTCTATTCTATTCTATTCTATTCTATTCTATTCTATTCTATTCTGTTCTGTTCTATTCTATTCTATTCTGTTCTGTTCTATTCCATTCTGTTCTGTTCTATTCTGTTCTATTCTATTCTACTCTATTCTAGTCTCTTCTATTCTGTTCTACTCTGTTCTGTTCTGTTTTATGCTATTCTGTTGTATTGTATTCTATTCTATACTATTCTATTATGTTCTTTTGTGTTCTATCCTATTCTATTCTATTCTTTTCTGTCCTATTCTATTCTATTCTGTTCTATTCTATTCTATTGTTTTCTAACCTATTCTACTCTGTTCGTTTCTATTCTATTCTATTCTATTCTATTCTGTTCTGTTCTATTCTATTCTATTCTATTCTATTCTATTCTATTCTATTCAATTCTATTCTATTCTATTCTCTTGTTCTATTCTGTTGTGGTCTATTCTATTCCATTCTATTCTATTCTATTCTAAACTATTATATTCTGTTCTTTACTATTCTATTCTATTCTATTCTGTTCTATTCTATTCTGTTCTCTTCTATTCTATTCTAGTCCATTCTATTCGGTTCTGTTCTGTTCTATTCTATTCTATTCTCTTCTGTTCTATTCTGTTGTGTTCTATTCTATTCTATTCTATTCTGTTCTATTCTGTCCTTTTCTATTCTATTCTATTCTATAATATTCTATTCTCTTCTGTTCTATTCTATTCTGTTCTATTCTATTCTAGTCAATTCTATTCTGTTCTGTTTTATTCTATTCTATTAAATTCTATTCTGTTCTATTCTATTCTACTCTATTCTAGTCTCTTCTATTCTGTTCTACTCTGTTCTGTTCTGTTTTATTCTATTCTTTTGTATTCTATTCTATTCTATACTATTCTATATGTTCTTTTGTGTTCTATCCTATTCTATTCTATTATTTTCTGTCCTATTCTATTCTATTCTGTTCTATTCTATTCTATTGTTTTCTAACCTATTCTACTCTGTTCGTTTCTATTCTATTCTATTCTATTCTATTCTGTTCTGTTCTGTTCTATTCTATTCTATTCTGTTCTATTCTATTCTATTCCATTCTGTTCTGTTCTGTTCTGTTCTATTCTATTCTATTCTATTCTATTCTATTCTATTCTGTTCTATTCTGTTGTGTTCTATTCTATTCTATTTTATTCTGTTCTGTTCTATTCTATTGTATTCAATTCTATTCTGTTCTGTTCTATTCTATTCTATTCTGTTCCATTCTATTCTATTCTGTTGTATTCTATGCTATTCTATTCTGTTCTAATCTATTCTATTCTATTCTGTTCTATTCTATTCTATTCTAAACTATTATATTCTGTTCAATTTTGTTCTTTACTATTCTATTCTATTCTATTCTGTTCTATTCTATTCTATTCTATTCTGTTCTCTTCTCTTCTATTCTAGTCCATTCTATTCGGTTCTGTTCTGTTCTATTCTATTCTATTCTGTTCTGTTCTATTCTGTTCTGTTCTATTCTATTCTGTTCTGTTCTATTGCATTCTATTTTATTCTCATCTATTGCATTCTGTTCTGTTCTGTTCTGTTCTGTTCTATTCTATTTTGTTCTATTCTCTTCTGTTCTGATCTGTTCTATTCCATTCTATTCTATTCTATTCTATTTTGTTCTATTCTACTCTGCTCTATTCTGTTCTATTCTATTCTGTTCTATTCTATTTTATTCTATTCTATTCTATTCTGTTCTGTTTTGTTCTATTCTATTCTATTCTCTTCTATTCTATTCTATTATATTCTGTTCTATTCTGTTCTATTCTATTATATTCTATTCTGTTCTGTTGTTCTGTTTTATTCTATTCGATTCTATTCGATTCTATTCAATTCGACACTATTCTATTGTATTCTATTCTATTCGACTCTATTCGATTCTATTCTGTTCTGTCCAGTTCTAGTCTATTCTATTCTGTTCTCTTCTATGCTATTCTATTCTATACTATTCTATTCTGTTCTATTCTGTTCTTTTCTATTCTATTCTATTCTACTCTATTCTATTCTATTCTATTCTGTTCTGTTCTATTCTATTCTATTCTGTTCTGTGCTATTCTATTCTGTTCCATTCTCTTCTGTTCTGTTCTATTCTATTCTATTCTGATCTGTTGTATTCCTTTCTGTTCTATTTTATTCTATTCTGTTCTGTTCTGTTCTGTTCTGTTCTATTCTATTCTATTCTGTTCCATTCTATTTTGTTCTGTTCTATTCTATTCTATTCTGTTCTGTTCTATCCTATTATGTTCTATTCTATTCTGTTCTGTTTTGTTCTGTTCTATTCTATTCTGTTCTATTCCATTCTATTTTATTCTCATGTATTGCATTCTATTCTGTTCTGTTCTGTTCTGTTCCATTCTATTCTCTTTTGTTCTATTCTCTTCTGTTCTGTTCTGTTCTGTTTTGTTCTATTCCATTCTATTCTATTCTCTTCTATTCTATTCTATTCTATTCTATTCTATTCTATTCTATTCTATTTTGTTCTATTCTACTCTGCTCTATTCTGTTCTATTCTATTCTATTCTATTCTGTTCTATTCGATTCTGTTCTATTCTATTTTATTCTCTTCTATTCTATTCTATTCTGTTTTGTTCTATTCTATTCTATTCTCTTCTATTCTATTCTATTATATTCTGTTCTATTCTCTTCTATTCTATTCTGTTCTGTTGTTCTGTTTTATTCTATTCAATTCTATTCGATTCTATTCGATTCGACACTATTCTATTGTATTCTATTCTATTCGACTCTATTCGACTCTATTCGATTCTATTCGATTCTATTCTGTTCTGTTCTGTTCTACTCTATTGTATTCTATTCTGATATATTCTATTCTATTCTATTCTCTTCTGTTCTATTCTATTCTATTCTATTCTGTTCTATTCTATTCTATTCTATTCTATTCTATTCTATTCTATTCTATTCTATTAAGTTCTCTTATATTCTATTGGATTCTGTTCTATTCTATTCTGTTCTATTCTGTTCTATTCTATTCTATTCTGTTCTGTTCTAATCTATTCTATTCTATTCTATTCTATTCTATTCTATTCTGTTCTATTCTGTTCTATTCTATTCTATTCTGTTCTGTTCTATTCTATTCTGTTCTATTCTATTCTATTCTATTCTGTTCTGTTCTATTCTATTCTATTCTGTTCTATTCTATTCTATTCTATTCTATTCTATTCTATTCTATTCTATTCTATTCTCTTCTGTTCTATTCTATTCTATTCTGTTCTGTTCTATTCCATTCTGTTCTGATCTATTCTGTTCTATTCTATTCTACTCTATTCTAGTCTCTTCTATTCTGTTCTACTCTGTTCTGTTCTGTTTTATTCTATTCTGTTGTATTCTATTCTATTCTATACTATTCTATTATGTTCTTTTGTGTTCTATCCTATTCTATTCTATTCTTTTCTGTCCTATTCTATTCTATTCTGTTCTATTCTATTCTATTGTTTTCTAACCTATTCTACTCTGTTCGTTTCTATTCTATTCTATTCTATTCTATTCTGTTCTGTTCTATTCTATTCTATTCTATTCTATTCTATTCTATTCTATTCAATTCTATTCTATTCTATTCTCTTGTTCTATTCTGTTGTGGTCTATTCTATTCCATTCTATTCTATTCTATTCTAAACTATTATATTCTGTTCTTTACTATTCTATTCTATTCTATTCTGTTCTATTCTATTCTGTTCTCTTCTATTCTATTCTAGTCCATTCTATTCGGGTCTGTTCTGTTCTATTCTATTCTATTCTCTTCTGTTCTATTCTGTTGTGTTCTATTCTATTCTATTCTATTCTGTTCTATTCTGTTCTTTTCTATTCTATTCTATTCTATAATATTCTATTCTCTTCTGTTCTATTCTATTCTGTTCTATTCTATTCTATTCTGTTCTATTCTATTCTGGTCTGTTCTATTCTATTCTATTCTAACCTATTCTATTCTGTTCTGTTCTATTCTATTCTATTCTGATCCATTCTATTTTGTTCTGTTCTATTCTATTCTATTATGTTCTGTTCTATCCTATTCTATTCTGTTCTATTCTATTCTGTTCTGTTCCCTTCTGTTCTATTCTGTTCTGTTCTATTCTATTCTATTCTATTCTGTTCTGTTCTATTCTATTCTATTCTATTCTATTCTATTCTATTCTATTCTATTCTATTCTATTCTATTCTATTCTATTCTAAACTATTATATTCTGTTCTATTCTGTTCTTTACTATTCTATTCTATTCTGTTCTATTCTATTCTATTCTATTCTGTTCTCTTCTATTCTATTCTAGTCCATTCCATTCGGTTCTGTTCTGTTCTATTCTATTCTATTCTGTTCTGTTCTATTCTGTTCTGTTCTATTCTATTCTATTATATTCTGTTCTGTTCTATTGCATTCTATTTTCTTATCATCTATTGCATTCTGTTCTGTTCTGTTCTGTTCTGTTCTGTTCTATTCTATTTTGCTCTATTCTCTTCTGTTCTGTTCTGTTCTGTTCTGTTCTATTCCATTCTATTCTATTCTATTCTATTTTGTTCTATTCTACTCTGCTCTATTCTGTTCTATTCTATTCTATTCTATTCTGTTCTATTCTATTCTGTTCTATTCTATTTTATTCTATTCTATTCTATTCTGTTCTGTTTTGTTCTATTCTATTCTATTCTCTTCTATTCTATTCTATTATATTCTGTTCTATTCTGTTCTATTCTATTCTATTCTATTCTATTCTGTTCTGTTCTTCTGTTTTATTCTATTCGATTCTATTCGATTCTATTCAATTCGACACTATTCTATTGTATTCTATTCTATTCGACTCTATTCGATTCTATTCGATTCTATTCTGTTCTGTGCAGTTCTAGTCTATTCTATTCTATTCTAAACTATTCTATTCTGTTCTATTCTGTTCTTTTCTATTCTATTCTATTCTGTTCTATTCTATTTTTTCTGTTCTGTTCTATTCTATGCTGTTCCATTCTCTTCTGTTCTGTTCTATTCTATTCTATTCTGATCTGTTGTATTCCTTTCTGTTCTATTCTATTCTATTCTGTTCTGTTCTGTTCTGTTCTGTTCTATTCTATTCTATTCTGTTCCATTCTATTTTGTTCTGTTCTATTCTATTCTATTCTGTTTTGTTCTATCCAATTATGTTCTATTCTATTCTGTTCTGTTTTGTTCTGTTCTATTCTATTCTGTTCTATTCCATTCTATTTTATTCTCATGTATTGCATTCTGTTTTGTTCTGTTCTGTTCTATTCTATTCTCTTTTGTCTATTCTCTTCTGTTCTGTTCTGTTCTGTTTTGTTCTATTCCATTCTATTCTATTCTATTCTATTCTATTCTATTCTATTCTATTCTATTCTATTCTATTCTATTCTATTCTATTTTGTTCTATTCTACTCTGCTCTATTCTGTTCTATTCTATTCTATTCTATTCTATTCTATTCGATTCTGTTCTATTCTATTTTATTCTCTTCTATTCTATTCTGTTCTGTTTTGTTCTATTCTATTCTATTCTCTTCTATTCTATTCTATTATATTCTGTTCTTTTCTGTTCTATTCTCTTCTATTCTATTCTGTTCTGTTTTGTTCTATTCTGTTCTGTTCTGTTCTATTGTATTCTATTCTATTCTGTTCTATTCTGTTCTTTTCTATTCTATTCTATTCTATTCTATTCTGTTCTGTTATATTCTATTTTATTCTGTTCTGTTCTATTCTATTCTATTCTGTTCTGTTCTATTCTATTCTATTCTATTCTATTCTATTCTATTCTATTCTATTCTATTCTGTTCTATTCTGTTCTGTTCCATTCTATTCTATTCTATTCTATTCTATTCTATTCTATTCTGTTCTATTCTGTTCTGTTCTATTCTATTCTAGTCCATTTTATTCTATTCTGTTCTATTCTATTCTGTTCTATACTATTCTGTTCTATTCTATTCTGTTCTATTCTATTCTAGTCCATTTTATTCTATTCTGTTCTATTCTATTCTGTTCTATTATATTCTGTTCTATTCTCTTCTATTCTATTCTATTCTGTTCTGTTCTATTCTGTTCTATACTATTCTATTCTGTTCTTTTCTGTTCTGTTCTGTTCTATTCTGTTCTGTTCTGTTCTATTCTATTCTATTCTGTTCTATTCTATTCTATTCTGTTCTATTCTGTTCTATTCTATTCTATTCTATTCTATTCTATTCTATTCTATTCTATTCTATTCTGTTCTATTCCATTCTATTCTATATTGTTGTATTCTCTTCTGTTCTGTTCTTTTCTGTTCTGTTCTATTCCATTCTATTCTATTCTATTCTATTCTGTTCTATTCTACTCTGATCTATTCTGTTCTATTCTATTCTATTCTGTTCTATTCTATCCTGTTCTATTCTATTCTATTCTATTCTATTCTGTTCTGTTCTATTACATTCTGTTCTCTTCTATTCTGTTCTATTCTATTCTACTCTATTCTAGTCTATTCTATTCTGTTCTACTCTGTTCTGTTCTGTTTTATTCTATTCTGTTGTATTCTATTCTATTCTATTCTATACTATTCTATTATGTTCTTTTGTGTTCTATCCTATTCTATTCTATTCTTTTTTGTCCTATTCTATTCTATTCTGTTCTATTCTATTCTTTTCTTTTCTAATCTATTCTACTCTGTTCGTTTCTATTCTATTCTATTCTATTCTATTCTGATCTGTTCTGTTCTATTCCATTCTATTCTATTCTATTCTATTCTATTCTATTCTGTTCTATTCTGTTCTGTTCTATTCTATTCTCTTCTGTTCGATTCTATTCTATTCTATTCTGTTCTGTTGTATTCTATTCCATTATATTCTATTCTGTTCCATTCTATTCTATTCTGTTGTATTCTATGCTATTCTATTCTGTTCTAATCTATTCTATTCTATTCTGTTCTATTCTATTCTATTCTATTCTATTCTAAACTATTATATTCTGTTCTATTCTGTTCTTTACTATTCTATTCTATTCTGTTCTATTCTATTCTATTCTATTCTGTTCTCTTCTATTCTATTCTGTTCTGTTCTATTCTGTTCTGTTCTATTCTATTCTATTCTATTCTATTCTGTTCTGTTCTATTGCATTCTATTTTACTATCATCTATTGCATTCTGTTCTGTTCTGTTCTGTTCTATTCTATTTTGTTCTATTCTCTTCTGTTCTGTTCTGTTCTGTTCTGTTCTATTCCATTCTATTCTATTCTATTCTATTTTGTTCTATTCTACTCTGCTCTATTCTGTTCTATTCTATTCTATTCTATTCTATTCTATTCTATTCTATTCTATTCTGTTCTATTCTATTCTGTTCTATTCTATTTTATTCTATTCTATTCTATTCTGTTCTGTTTTGTTCTATTCTATTCTATTCTCTTCTATTCTATTCTATTATATTCTGTTCTATTCTGTTCTATTCTATTCTATTCTATTCTGTTCTGTTCTTCTGTTTTATTCTATTCGATTCTATTCGATTCTATTCAATTCGACACTATTCTATTGTATTCTATTCTATTCGACTCTATTCGACTCTATTCGATTCTATTCGATTCTATTCTGTTCTGTGCAGTCCTAGTCTATTCTATTCTGTTCTCTTCTATTCTATTCTATTCTAAACTATTCTATTCTGTTCTATTCTGTTCTTTTCTATTCTATTCTATTCTGTTCTATTCTATTCTATTCTGTTCTGTTCTATTCTATTCTGTTCCATTCTCTTCTGTTCTGTTCTATTCTATTCTATTCTGATCTGTTGTATTCCTTTCTGTTCTATTCTATTCTATTCTGTTCTGTTCTATTCTGTTCTGTTCTATTCTATTCTATTCTGTTCCATTCTATTTTGTTCTGTTCTATTCTATTCTATTCTGTTCCATTCTATTTTGTTCTGTTCTATTCTATTCTATTCTGTTCTGTTCTATCCTATTATGTTCTATTCTATTCTGTTCTGTTTTTTTCTGTTCTATTCTATTCTGTTCTATTCCATTCTATTTTATTCTCTTGTACTGCATTCTGTTCTGTTCTGTTCTGTTCTATTCTATTCTCTTTTGTTCTATTCTCTTCTGTTCTGTTCTGTTCTGTTTTGTTCTATTCCATTCTATTCTATTCTATTCCATTCCATTCCATTCCATTCCATTCTATTCTATTCTATTCTATTCTATTCTATTCTATTCTATTCTATTCTATTCTATTCTATTCTATTCTATTCTATTTTGTTCTATTCTACTCTGCTCTATTCTGTTCTATTCTATTCTATTCTATTTTGTTCTATTCGATTCTGTTCTATTCTATTTTATTCTCTTCTATTCTATTCTGTTCTGATTTGTTCTATTCTATTCTATTCTATTATATTGTGTTCTATTCTGTTCTATTCTCTTCTATTCAATTCTGTTCTGTTGTTCTGTTTTATTCTATTCAATTCTATTCGATTCTATTCGATTCGACACTATTCTATTGTATTCTCTTCTATTCGACTCTATTCGACTCTATTCGATTCTATTCGATTCTATTCTGTTCTGTTCTGTTCTACTCTATTGTATTCTATTCTGATATATTCTATTCTATTCTATTCTCTTCTGTTCTATTCTATTCTATTCTATTCTATTCTATTCTATTCTGTTCTATTCTATTCTATTCTATTCTATTCTATTCTATTCTATTCTATTCTATTCAAGTTCTCTTCTATTCTATTGGATTCTGTTCTATTCTATTCTGTTCTATTCTGTTCTATTCTATTCTATTCTGTTCTGTTCTAATCTATTCTATTCTGTTCTATTCTATTCTATTCTATTCTGTTCTATTCTGTTCTATTCTATTCTATTCTGTTCTGTTCTATTCTATTCTGTTCTATTCTATTCTATTCTATTCTGTTCTGTTCTATTCTATTCTATTCTGTTCTGTTCTATTCCATTCTGTTCTGTTCTATTCTGTTCTATTCTATTCTACTCTATTCTAGTCTCTTCTATTCTGTTCTACTCTGTTCTGTTCTGTTTTATTCTATTCTGTTGTATTCTATTCTATTCTATACTATTCTATTATGTTCTTTTGTGTTCTATCCTATTCTATTCTATTCTTTTCTGTCCTATTCTATTCTATTCTGTTCTATTCTATTCTATTGTTTTCTAACCTATTCTACTCTGTTCGTTTCTATTCTATTCTATTCTATTCTATTCTGTTCTGTTCTATTCTATTCTATTCTATTCTATTCTATTCTATTCTATTCTATTCTATTCTATTCTCTTGTTCTATTCTGTTGTGGTCTATTCTATTCCATTCTATTCTATTCTATTCTAAACTATTATATTCTGTTCTTTACTATTCTATTCTATTCTATTCTGTTCTATTCTATTCTGTTCTCTTCTATTCTATTCTAGTCCATTCTATTCGGTTCTGTTCTGTTCTATTCTATTCTATTCTCTTCTGTTCTATTCTGTTGTGTTCTATTCTATTCTATTCTATTCTGTTCTATTCTGTTCTTTTCTATTCTATTCTATTCTATAATATTCTATTCTCTTCTGTTCTATTCTATTCTGATCTATTCTATTCTAGTCAATTCTATTCTGTTCTGTTTTATTCTATTCTATTAAATTCTATTCTGTTCTATTCTATTCTGTTCTATTCTGTTCTATTCTATTCTATTCTGTTTTATTCTACTCTGTTCTATTCTATTCTGTTCTATTCTATTCTATTCTGTTCTATTCTATTCTGGTCTGTTCTATTCTATTCTATTCTAACCTATTCTATTCTGTTCTGTTCTATTCTATTCTATTCTGATCCATTCTATTTTGTTCTGTTCTATTCTATTCTATTATGTTCTGTTCTATCCTATCCTATTCTGTTCTATTCTATTCTGTTCTGTTCCCTTCTGTTCTATTCTGTTCTGTTCTATTCTATTCTATTCTATTCTGTTCTGTTCTATTCTATTCTATTCTATTCTATTCTATTCTATTCTATTCTATTCTATTCTATTCTATTCTAAACTATTATATTCTGTTCTATTCTGTTCTTTACTATTCTATTCTATTCTGTTCTATTCTATTCTATTCTATTCTGTTCTCTTCTATTCTATTCTAGTCCATTCCATTCCGTTCTGTTCTGTTCTATTCTATTCTATTCTGTTCTGTTCTATTCTGTTCTGTTCTATTCTATTCTATTCTATTCTGTTCTGTTCTATTGCATTCTATTTTCTTATCATCTATTGCATTCTATTCGGTTCTGTTCTGTTCTATTCTATTCTATTCTCTTCTGTTCTATTCTGTTGTGTTCTATTCTATTCTATTCTATTCTGTTCTATTCTGTTCTTTTCTATTCTATTCTTTTCTATAATATTCTATTCTCTTCTGTTCTGTTCTGTTCTGTTTTGTTCTATTCCATTCTATTCTATTCTATTCTATTCTATTCTATTCTATTCTATTCTATTCTATTTTGTTCTATTCTACTCTGCTCTATTCTGTTCTATTCTATTCTATTCTATTCTATTCTATTCGATTCTGTTCTATTCTATTCCATTCTATTCTATATTGTTGTATTCTCTTCTGTTCTGTTCTTTTCTGTTCTGTTCTATTCCATTCTATTCTATTCTATTCTATTCTGTTCTATTCTACTCTGATCTATTCTGTTCTATTCTATTCTATTCTGTTCTATTCTATCCTGTTCTATTCTATTCTATTCTATTCTATTCTGTTCTGTTCTATTCCATTCTGTTCTGTTCTATTCTGTTCTATTCTATTCTACTCTATTCTAGTCTATTCTATTCTGTTCTACTCTGTTCTGTTCTGTTTTATTCTATTCTGTTGTATTCTATTCTATTCTATTCTATACTATTCTATTATGTTCTTTTGTGTTCTATCCTATTCTATTCTATTCTTTTTTGTCCTATTCTATTCTATTCTGTTCTATTCTATTCTTTTCTTTTCTAATCTATTCTACTCTGTTCGTTTCTATTCTATTCTATTCTATTCTATTCTGATCTGTTCTGTTCTATTCCATTCTATTCTATTCTATTCTATTCTATTCTATTCTATTCTGTTCTATTCTGTTCTGTTCTATTCTATTCTCTTCTGTTCGATTCTATTCTATTCTATTCTGTTCTGTTGTATTCTATTCCATTATATTCTATTCTGTTCCATTCTATTCTATTCTGTTGTATTCTATGCTATTCTATTCTGTTCTAATCTATTCTATTCTATTCTGTTCTATTCTATTCTATTCTATTCTATTCTAAACTATTATATTCTGTTCTATTCTGTTCTTTACTATTCTATTCTATTCTGTTCTATTCTATTCTATTCTATTCTGTTCTCTTCTATTCTATTCTGTTCTGTTCTATTCTGTTCTGTTCTATTGCATTCTATTTTATTATCATCTATTGCATTCTATTCGGTTCTGTTCTGTTCTATTCTATTTTGTTCTATTCTCTTCTGTTCTGTTCTGTTCTGTTCTGTTCTATTCCATTCTATTCTATTCTATTCTATTTTGTTCTATTCTACTCTGCTCTATTCTGTTCTATTCTATTCTATTCTATTCTATTCTATTCTATTCTATTCTATTCTGTTCTATTCTATTCTGTTCTATTCTATTTTATTCTATTCTATTCTATTCTGTTCTGTTTTGTTCTATTCTATTCTATTCTCTTCTATTCTATTCTATTATATTCTGTTCTATTCTGTTCTATTCTATTCTATTCTATTCTGTTCTGTTCTTCTGTTTTATTCTATTCGATTCTATTCGATTCTATTCAATTCGACACTATTCTATTGTATTCTATTCTATTCGACTCTATTCGACTCTATTCGATTCTATTCGATTCTATTCTGTTCTGTGCAGTCCTAGTCTATTCTATTCTGTTCTCTTCTATTCTATTCTATTCTAAACTATTCTATTCTGTTCTATTCTGTTCTTTTCTATTCTATTCTATTCTGTTCTATTCTATTCTATTCTGTTCTGTTCTATTCTATTCTGTTCCATTCTCTTCTGTTCTGTTCTATTCTATTCTATTCTGATCTGTTGTATTCCTTTCTGTTCTATTCTATTCTATTCTGTTCTGTTCTGTTCTGTTCTGTTCTATTCTATTCTATTCTGTTCCATTCTATTTTGTTCTGTTCTATTCTATTCTATTCTGTTCTGTTCTATCCTATTATTTTCTATTCTATTCTGTTCTGTTTTTTTCTGTTCTATTCTATTCTGTTTTATTCCATTCTATTTTATTCTCTTGTACTGCATTCTGTTCTGTTCTGTTCTGTTCTATTCTATTCTCTTTTGTTCTATTCTCTTCTGTTCTGTTCTGTTCTGTTTTGTTCTATTCCATTCTATTCTATTCTATTCCATTCCATTCCATTCCATTCCATTCCATTCCATTCTATTCTATTCTATTCTATTCTATTCTATTCTATTCTATTCTATTCTATTCTATTCTATTCTATTCTATTTTGTTCTATTCTACTCTGCTCTATTCTGTTCTATTCTATTCTATTCTATTTTGTTCTATTCGATTCTGTTCTATTCTATTTTATTCTCTTCTATTCTATTCTGTTCTGATTTGTTCTATTCTATTCTATTCTATTATATTCTGTTCTATTCTGTTCTATTCTCTTCTATTCAATTCTGTTCTGTTGTTCTGTTTTATTCTATTCAATTCTATTCGATTCTATTCGATTCGACACTATTCTATTGTATTCTCTTCTATTCGACTCTATTCGACTCTATTCGATTCTATTCGATTCTATTCTGTTCTGTTCTGTTCTACTCTATTGTATTCTATTCTGATATATTCTATTCTATTCTATTCTCTTCTGTTCTATTCTATTCTATTCTATTCTATTCTATTCTATTCTGTTCTATTCTATTCTATTCTATTCTATTCTATTCTATTCTATTCTATTCAAGTTCTCTTCTATTCTATTGGATTCTGTTCTATTCTATTCTGTTCTATTCTGTTCTATTCTATTCTATTCTGTTCTGTTCTAATCTATTCTATTCTGTTCTATTCTATTCTATTCTATTCTGTTCTATTCTGTTCTATTCTATTCTATTCTGTTCTGTTCTATTCTATTCTGTTCTATTCTATTCTATTCTATTCTGTTCTGTTCTGTTCTATTCTATTCTATTCTGTTCTATTCTATTCTATTCTATTCTATTCTATTCTATTCTGTTCTGTTCTATTCTATTCTATTCTGTTCTGTTCTATTCCATTCTGTTCTGTTCTATTCTGTTCTATTCTATTCTACTCTATTCTAGTCTCTTCTATTCTGTTCTACTCTGTTCTGTTCTGTTTTATTCTATTCTGTTGTATTCTATTCTATTCTATACTATTCTATTATGTTCTTTTGTGTTCTATCCTATTCTATTCTATTCTTTTCTGTCCTATTCTATTCTATTCTGTTCTATTCTATTCTATTGTTTTCTAACCTATTCTACTCTGTTCGTTTCTATTCTATTCTATTCTATTCTATTCTATTCTATTCTGTTCTGTTCTATTCTATTCTATTCTATTCTATTCTATTCAATTCTATTCTATTCTATTCTCTTGTTCTATTCTGTTGTGGTCTATTCTATTCCATTCTATTCTATTCTATTCTAAACTATTATATTCTGTTCTTTACTATTCTATTCTATTCTATTCTGTTCTATTCTATTCTGTTCTCTTCTATTCTATTCTAGTCCATTCTATTCGGTTCTGTTCTGTTCTATTCTATTCTATTCTCTTCTGTTCTATTCTGTTGTGTTCTATTCTATTCTATTCTATTCTGTTCTATTCTGTTCTTTTCTATTCTATTCTATTCTATAATATTCTATTCTCTTCTGTTCTATTCTATTCTGTTCTATTCTATTCTAGTCAATTCTATTCTGTTCTGTTTTATTCTATTCTATTAAATTCTATTCTGTTCTATTCTATTCTGTTCTATTCTGTTCTATTCTATTCTATTCTGTTTTATTCTACTCTGTTCTATTCTATTCTGTTCTATTCTATTCTATTCTGTTCTATTCTATTCTGGTCTGTTCTATTCTATTCTATTCTAACCTATTCTATTCTGTTCTGTTCTATTCTATTCTATTCTGATCCATTCTATTTTGTTCTGTTCTATTCTATTCTATTATGTTCTGTTCTATCCTATCCTATTCTGTTCTATTCTATTCTGTTCTGTTCCCTTCTGTTCTATTCTGTTCTGTTCTATTCTATTCTATTCTATTCTGTTCTGTTCTATTCTATTCTATTCTATTCTATTCTATTCTATTCTATTCTATTCTATTCTATTCTATTCTAAACTATTATATTCTGTTCTATTCTGTTCTTTACTATTCTTCTATTCTGTTCTATTCTATTCTATTCTATTCTGTTCTCTTCTATTCTATTCTAGTCCATTCCATTCCGTTCTGTTCTGTTCTATTCTATTCTATTCTGTTCTGTTCTATTCTGTTCTGTTCTATTCTATTCTATTCTATTCTGTTCTGTTCTATTGCATTCTATTTTCTTATCATCTATTGCATTCTATTCGGTTCTGTTCTGTTCTATTCTATTCTATTCTCTTCTGTTCTATTCTGTTGTGTTCTATTCTATTCTATTCTATTCTGTTCTATTCTGTTCTTTTCTATTCTATTCTATTCTATAATATTCTATTCTCTTCTGTTCTGTTCTGTTCTGTTTTGTTCTATTCCATTCTATTCTATTCTATTCTATTCTATTCTATTCTATTCTATTCTATTCTATTCTATTCTATTTTGTTCTATTCTACTCTGCTCTATTCTGTTCTATTCTATTCTATTCTATTCTATTCTATTCGATTCTGTTCTATTCTATTCCATTCTATTCTATATTGTTGTATTCTCTTCTGTTCTGTTCTTTTCTGTTCTGTTCTATTCCATTCTATTCTATTCTATTCTATTCTGTTCTATTCTACTCTGATCTATTCTGTTCTATTCTATTCTATTCTGTTCTATTCTATCCTGTTCTATTCTATTCTATTCTATTCTATTCTGTTCTGTTCTATTCCATTCTGTTCTGTTCTATTCTGTTCTATTCTATTCTACTCTATTCTAGTCTATTCTATTCTGTTCTACTCTGTTCTGTTCTGTTTTATTCTATTCTGTTGTATTCTATTCTATTCTATTCTATACTATTCTATTATGTTCTTTTGTGTTCTATCCTATTCTATTCTATTCTTTTTTGTCCTATTCTATTCTATTCTGTTCTATTCTATTCTTTTCTTTTCTAATCTATTCTACTCTGTTCGTTTCTATTCTATTCTATTCTATTCTATTCTGATCTGTTCTGTTCTATTCCATTCTATTCTATTCTATTCTATTCTATTCTATTCTGTTCTATTCTGTTCTGTTCTATTCTATTCTCTTCTGTCCGATTCTATTCTATTCTATTCTGTTCTGTTGTATTCTATTCCATTATATTCTATTCTGTTCCATTCTATTCTATTCTGTTGTATTCTATGCTATTCTATTCTGTTCTAATCTATTCTATTCTATTCTGTTCTATTCTATTCTATTCTATTCTATTCTATTCTAAACTATTATATTCTGTTCTATTCTGTTCTTTACTATTCTATTCTATTCTGTTCTATTCTATTCTATTCTATTCTGTTCTCTTCTATTCTATTCTGTTCTGTTCTATTCTGTTCTGTTCTATTCTATTCTATTCTATTCTGTTCTGTTCTATTGCATTCTATTTTATTATCATCTATTGCATTCTGTTCTGTTCTGTTCTGTTCTATTCTATTTTGTTCTATTCTCTTCTGTTCTGTTCTGTTCTGTTCTGTTCTATTCCATTCTATTCTATTCTATTCTATTTTGTTCTATTCTACTCTGCTCTATTCTGTTCTATTCTATTCTATTCTATTCTATTCTATTCTATTCTATTCTATTCTGTTCTATTCTATTCTGTTCTATTCTATTTTATTCTATTCTATTCTATTCTGTTCTGTTTTGTTCTATTCTATTCTATTCTCTTCTATTCTATTCTATTATATTCTGTTCTATTCTGTTCTATTCTATTCTATTCTATTCTGTTCTGTTCTTCTGTTTTATTCTATTCGATTCTATTCGATTCTATTCAATTCGACACTATTCTATTGTATTCTATTCTATTCGACTCTATTCGACTCTATTCGATTCTATTCGATTCTATTCTGTTCTGTGCAGTCCTAGTCTATTCTATTCTGTTCTCTTCTATTCTATTCTATTCTAAACTATTCTATTCTGTTCTATTCTGTTCTTTTCTATTCTATTCTATTCTGTTCTATTCTATTCTATTCTGTTCTGTTCTATTCTATTCTGTTCCATTCTCTTCTGTTCTGTTCTATTCTATTCTATTCTGATCTGTTGTATTCCTTTCTGTTCTATTCTATTCTATTCTGTTCTGTTCTGTTCTGTTCTGTTCTATTCTATTCTATTCTGTTCCATTCTATTTTGTTCTGTTCTATTCTATTCTATTCTGTTCTGTTCTATCCTATTATGTTCTATTCTATTCTGTTCTGTTTTTTTCTGTTCTATTCTATTCTGTTCTATTCCATTCTATTTTATTCTCTTGTACTGCATTCTGTTCTGTTCTGTTCTGTTCTATTCTATTCTCTTTTGTTCTATTCTCTTCTGTTCTGTTCTGTTCTGTTTTGTTCTATTCCATTCTATTCTATTCTATTCCATTCCATTCCATTCCATTCCATTCCATTCCATTCCATTCTATTCTATTCTATTCTATTCTATTCTATTCTATTCTATTCTATTCTATTCTATTCTATTCTATTCTATTCTATTCTATTTTGTTCTATTCTACTCTGCTCTATTCTGTTCTATTCTATTCTATTCTATTTTGTTCTATTCGATTCTGTTCTATTCTATTTTATTCTCTTCTATTCTATTCTGTTCTGATTTGTTCTATTCTATTCTATTCTATTATATTCTGTTCTATTCTGTTCTATTCTCTTCTATTCAATTCTGTTCTGTTGTTCTGTTTTATTCTATTCAATTCTATTCGATTCTATTCGATTCGACACTATTCTATTGTATTCTCTTCTATTCGACTCTATTCGACTCTATTCGATTCTATTCGATTCTATTCTGTTCTGTTCTGTTCTACTCTATTGTATTCTATTCTGATATATTCTATTCTATTCTATTCTCTTCTGTTCTATTCTATTCTATTCTATTCTATTCTATTCTATTCTATTCTGTTCTATTCTATTCTATTCTATTCTATTCTATTCTATTCTATTCTATTCTATTCTATTCAAGTTCTCTTCTATTCTATTGGATTCTGTTCTATTCTATTCTGTTCTATTCTGTTCTATTCTATTCTATTCTGTTCTGTTCTAATCTATTCTATTCTGTTCTATTCTATTCTATTCTATTCTGTTCTATTCTGTTCTATTCTATTCTATTCTGTTCTGTTCTATTCTATTCTGTTCTATTCTATTCTATTCTATTCTGTTCTGTTCTATTCTATTCTATTCTGTTCTATTCTATTCTATTCTATTCTATTCTATTCTATTCTATTCTATTCTGTTCTGTTCTATTCTATTCTATTCTGTTCTGTTCTATTCCATTCTGTTCTGTTCTATTCTGTTCTATTCTATTCTACTCTATTCTAGTCTCTTCTATTCTGTTCTACTCTGTTCTGTTCTGTTTTATTCTATTCTGTTGTATTCTATTCTATTCTATACTATTCTATTATGTTCTTTTGTGTTCTATCCTATTCTATTCTATTCTTTTCTGTCCTATTCTATTCTATTCTGTTCTATTCTATTCTATTGTTTTCTAACCTATTCTACTCTGTTCGTTTCTATTCTATTCTATTCTATTCTATTCTGTTCTGTTCTATTCTATTCTATTCTATTCTATTCTATTCTATTCTATTCTATTCTATTCTATTCAATTCTATTCTATTCTATTCTCTTGTTCTATTCTGTTGTGGTCTATTCTATTCCATTCTATTCTATTCTATTCTAAACTATTATATTCTGTTCTTTACTATTCTATTCTATTCTATTCTGTTCTATTCTATTCTGTTCTCTTCTATTCTATTCTAGTCCATTCTATTCGGTTCTGTTCTGTTCTATTCTATTCTATTCTCTTCTGTTCTATTCTGTTGTGTTCTATTCTATTCTATTCTATTCTGTTCTATTCTGTTCTTTTCTATTCTATTCTATTCTATAATATTCTATTCTCTTCTGTTCTATTCTATTCTGTTCTATTCTATTCTAGTCAATTCTATTCTGTTCTGTTTTATTCTATTCTATTAAATTCTATTCTGTTCTATTCTATTCTGTTCTATTCTGTTCTATTCTATTCTATTCTGTTTTATTCTCCTCTGTTCTATTCTATTCTGTTCTATTCTATTCTATTCTGTTCTATTCTATTCTGGTCTGTTCTATTCTATTCTATTCTAACCTATTCTATTCTGTTCTGTTCTATTCTATTCTATTCTGGTCCATTCTATTTTGTTCTGTTCTATTCTATTCTATTATGTTCTGTTCTATCCTATCCTATTCTGTTCTATTCTATTCTGTTCTGTTCCCTTCTGTTCTATTCTGTTCTGTTCTATTCTATTCTATTCTATTCTGTTCTGTTCTATTCTATTCTATTCTATTCTATTCTATTCTATTCTATTCTATTCTATTCTAAACTATTATATTCTGTTCTATTCTGTTCTTTACTATTCTATTCTATTCTGTTCTATTCTATTCTATTCTATTCTGTTCTCTTCTATTCTATTCTAGTCCATTCCATTCCGTTCTGTTCTGTTCTATTCTATTCTATTCTGTTCTGTTCTATTCTGTTCTGTTCTATTCTATTCTATTCTATTCTGTTCTGTTCTATTGCATTCTATTTTCTTATCATCTATTGCATTCTATTCGGTTCTGTTCTGTTCTATTCTATTCTATTCTCTTCTGTTCTATTCTGTTGTGTTCTATTCTATTCTATTCTATTCTGTTCTATTCTGTTCTTTTCTATTCTATTCTATTCTATAATATTCTATTCTCTTCTGTTCTGTTCTGTTCTGTTTTGTTCTATTCCATTCTATTCTATTCTATTCTATTCTATTCTATTCTATTCTATTCTATTCTATTCTATTTTGTTCTATTCTACTCTGCTCTATTCTGTTCTATTCTATTCTATTCTATTCTATTCTATTCGATTCTGTTCTATTCTATTTTATTCTCTTCTATTCTATTCTGTTCTGTTTTGTTCTATTCTATTCTCTTCTCTTCTATTCTATTCTATTCTATTCTGTTCTATTCTGTTCTATTCTCTTCTATTCTATTCTGTTCTGTTTTGTTCTATTCTGTTCTGTTCTGTTCTATTGTATTCTATTCTATTCTGTTCTATTCTGTTCTTTTCTATTCTATTCTATTCTATTCTATTCTATTCTATTCTATTCTGTTCTGTTATATTCTATTTTATTCTGTTCTGTTCTATTCTATTCTATTCTGTTCTGTTCTATTCTATTCTATTCTATTCTATTCTATTCTATTCTATTCTATTCTGTTCTATTCTGTTCTGTTCCATTCTATTCTATTCTATTCTATTCTATTCTATTCTATTCTATTCTGTTCTATTCTGCTCTGTTCTATTCTATTCTAGTCCATTTTATTCTATTCTGTTCTATTCTATTCTGTTCTATACTATTCTGTTCTATTCTATTCTGTTCTATTCTATTCTAGTCCATTTTATTCTATTCTGTTCTATTCTATTCTGTTCTATTCTGTTCTATTCTATTCTATTCTGTTCTGTTCTATTCTGTTCTATACTATTCTATTCTGTTCTTTTCTGTTCTGTTCTGTTCTATTCTGTTCTGTTCTGTTCTATTCTATTCTATTCTGTTCTATTCTATTCTATTCTGTTCTATTCTGTTCTATTCTATTCTATTCTATTCTATTCTATTCTATTCTATTCTATTCTATTCTATTCTGTTCTATTCCATTCTTTTCTATATTGTTGTATTCTCTTCTGTTCTGTTCTTTTCTGTTCTGTTCTATTCCATTCTATTCTATTCTATTCTATTCTGTTCTATTCTACTCTGATCTATTCTGTTCTATTCTATTCTATTCTGTTCTATTCTATCCTGTTCTATTCTATTCTATTCTATTCTATTCTGTTCTGTTCTATTCCATTCTGTTCTGTTCTATTCTGTTCTATTCTATTCTACTCTATTCTAGTCTATTCTATTCTGTTCTACTCTGTTCTGTTCTGTTTTATTCTATTCTGTTGTATTCTATTCTATTCTATTCTATACTATTCTATTATGTTCTTTTGTGTTCTATCCTATTCTATTCTATTCTTTTTTGTCCTATTCTATTCTATTCTGTTCTATTCTATTCTTTTCTTTTCTAATCTATTCTACTCTGTTCGTTTCTATTCTATTCTATTCTATTCTGATCTGTTCTGTTCTATTCCATTCTATTCTATTCTATTCTATTCTATTCTATTCTATTCTATTCTATTCTATTCTATTCTATTCTCTTCTATTCTGTTCTGTTCTATTCTATTCTCTTCTGTTCGATTCTATTCTATTCTATTCTGTTCTGTTGTATTCTATTCCATTATATTCTATTCTGTTCCATTCTATTCTATTCTGTTGTATTCTATGCTATTCTATTCTGTTCTAATCTATTCTATTCTATTCTGTTCTATTCTATTCTATTCTATTCTATTCTAAACTATTATATTCTGTTCTATTCTGTTCTTTACTATTCTATTCTATTCTGTTCTATTCTATTCTATTCTATTCTGTTCTCTTCTATTCTATTCTATTCTGTTCTGTTCTATTCTGTTCTGTTCTATTCTATTCTATTCTATTCTGTTCTGTTCTATTGCATTCTATTTTATTATCATCTATTGCATTCTATTCGGTTCTGTTCTTTTCTGTTCTGTTCTATTCTATTTTGTTCTATTCTCTTCTGTTCTGTTCTGTTCTGTTCTGTTCTATTCCATTCTATTCTATTCTATTCTATTTTGTTCTACTCTACTCTGCTCTATTCTGTTCTATTCTATTCTATTCTATTCTATTCTATTCTATTCTGTTCTATTCTATTCTGTTCTATTCTATTTTATTCTATTCTATTCTATTCTGTTCTGTTTTGTTCTATTCTATTCTATTCTCTTCTATTCTATTCTATTATATTCTGTTCTATTCTGTTCTATTCTATTCTATTCTATTCTGTTCTGTTCTTCTGTTTTATTCTATTCGATTCTATTCGATTCTATTCAATTCGACACTATTCTATTGTATTCTATTCTATTCGACTCTATTCGACTCTATTTGATTCTATTCGATTCTATTCTGTTCTGTGCAGTCCTAGTCTATTCTATTCTGTTCTCTTCTATTCTATTCTATTCTAAAATATTCTATTCTGTTCTATTCTGTTCTTTTCTATTCTATTTTATTCTGTTCTATTCTATTCTATTCTGTTCTGTTCTATTCTATTCTGTTCCATTCTCTTCTGTTCTGTTCTATTCTATTCTATTCTGATCTGTTGTATTCCTTTTTGGTCTATTCTATTCTATTCTGTTCTGTTCTGTTCTGTTCTGTTCTGTTCTATTCTATTCTATTCTGTTCCATTCTATTTTGTTCTGTTCTATTCTATTCTATTCTGTTCTGTTCTATCCTATTATGTTCTATTCTATTCTGTTCTGTTTTGTTCTGTTCTATTCTATTCTGTTCTATTCCATTCTATTTTATTCTCTTGTACTGCATTCTGTTCTGTTCTGTTCTGTTCTATTCTATTCTCTTTTGTTCTATTCTCTTCTGTTCTGTTCTGTTCTGTTTTGTTCTATTCCATTCTATTCTATTCTATTCCATTCTATTCTATTCTATTCTATTCTATTCTATTCTATTCTATTCTATTCTATTCTATTCTATTCTATTTTGTTCTATTCTACTCTGCTCTATTCTGTTCTATTCTATTCTATTCTATTTTTTCTATTCGATTCTGTTCTATTCTATTTTATTCTCTTCTATTCTATTCTGTTCTGATTTGTTCTATTCTATTCTATTCTATTATATTCTGTTCTATTCTGTTCTATTCTCTTCTATTCCATTCTGTTCTGTTGTTCTGTTTTATTCTATTCAATTCTATTCGATTCTATTCGATTCGACACTATTCTATTGTATTCAATTCTATTCGACTCTATTCGACTCTATTCGATTCTATTCGATTCTATTCTGTTCTGTTCTGTTCTACTCTATTCTATTCTATTCTGATATATTCTATTCTATTCTATTCTGTTCTGTTCTATTCTATTCTGTTCTGATCTATTCTATTCTATTCTATTCTATTCTATTCAATTCTATTCTGTTCTATTCCATTCTGTTCTGTTCTATTCTGTTCTATTCTATTCTACTCTATTCTAGTCTATTCTATTCTGTTCTACTCTGTTCTGTTCTGTTTTATTCTATTCTGTTGTATTCTATTCTATTCTATACTATTCCATTATGTTCTTTTGTGTTCTATCCTATTCTATTCTATTCTTTTCTGTCCTATTCTATTCTATTCTGTTCTATTCTATTCTATTCTTTTCTAATCTATTCTACTCTGTTCGTTTCTATTCTATGCTATTCTATTCTGTTCTGTTCTGTTCTGTTCTATTCTATTCTATTCTATTCTATTCTGTTCTATTCTATTCTATTCTCTTCTATTCTCTTCTGTTCTATTCTGTTGTGTTCTATTCTATTCTATTCTATTCTGTTCTGTTCTATTCTATTCTATTCTATTCTGTTCTGTTCTATTCTATTCTATTATATTCTATTCTGTTCCATTCTATTCTATTCTGTTGTATTCTATGCTATTCTATTCTGTTCTAATCTATTCTATTCTATTCTGTTCTATTCTATTCTATTCTATTCTATTCTATTCTATTCTATTCTATTCTAAACTATTATATTCTGTTCTATTCTGTTCTTTACTATTCTATTCTATTCTATTCTGTTCTATTCTATTCTATTCTATTCTGTTCTCTTCTATTCTATTCTAGTCCATTCTATTCGGTTCTGTTCTGTTCTATTCTATTCTATTCTGTTCTGTTCTATTCTGTTCTGTTCTATTCTATTCTATTCTATTTTGTTGTGTTCTATTGCATTCTATTTTATTCTCATCTATTGCATTCTGTTCTGTTCTGTTCTGTTCTGTTCTGTTTTATTCTATTCTATTTTGTTCTATTCTCTTCTGTTCTATTCTGTTCTATTCCATTCTATTCTATTCTATTCTATTTTGTTCTATTCTACTCTGCTCTATTCTGTTCTATTCTATTCTATTCTATTCTGTTCTATTCTATTCTGTTCTATTCTATTTTATTCTATTCTATTCTATTCTGTTTTGTTCTATTCTATTCTATTCTATTCTATTCTATTCTATTATATTCTGTTCTATTCTGTTCTATTCTATTCTATTCTATTCTGTTCTGTTGTTCTGTTGTATTCTATTCGATTCTATTCGATTCTATTCAATTCGACACTATTCTATTTTATTCTATTCTATTCGACTCTATTCGACTCTATTCGATTCTATTCGATTCTATTCTGTTCTGTGCAGTTCTAGTCTATTCTATTCTGTTCTCTTCTATTCTATTCTATTCTAAACTATTCTATTCTGTTCTATTCTGTTCTTTTCTATTCTATTTTATTCTATTCTATTCTGTTCCATTCTATTCTATTCTGTTCTGTTCTATTCTATTCTGTTCCATTCTCTTCTGTTCTGTTCTATTCTATTCTATTCTGATCTGTTGTAGTCCTTTCTGTTCTATTCTATTCTATTCTGTTCTGTTCTGTTCTGTTCTGTTCTATTCTATTCTATTCTGTTCCATTCTATTTTGTTCTGTTCTATTCTATTCTATTCTGTTCTGTTCTATCCTGTTATGTTCTATTCTATTCTGTTCTGTTTTGTTCTGTTCTATTCTATTCTGTTCTATTCCATTCTATTTTATTCTCATGTATTGCATTCTGTTCTGTACTGTTCTGTTCTGTTCTATTCTATTCTCTTTTGTTCTATTCTCTTCTGTTCTGTTCTGTTCTGTTTTGTTCTATTCCATTCTATTCTATTCTATTCTATTCTATTCTATTCTATTCTATTTTGTTCTATTCTACTCTGCTCTATTCTGTTCTATTCTATTCTATTCTATTTTGTTCTATTCGATTCTGTTCTATTCTATTTTATTCTCTTCTATTCTATTCTGTTCTGTTTTGTTCTATTCTATTCTATTCTATTCTATTATATTCTGTTCTATTCTGTTCTATTCTCTTCTATTCTATTCTGTTCTGTTGTTGTTTTATTCTATTCAATTCTATTCGATTCTATTCGATTCGACACTATTCTATTGTATTCTATTCTATTCGACTCTATTCGACTCTATTCGATTCTATTCGATTCTATTCTGTTCTGTTCTGTTCTACTCTACTCTATTCTATTCTATTCTGTCTATTCTATTCTATTCTATTCTGTTCTGTTCTATTCTATTCTATTCTGTTCTGTTCTATTCTATTCTATTCTATTCAATTCTATTCTATTCTATTCTATTCTATTCAGTTCTCTTCTATTCTATTCGGTTCTGTTCTATTCTATTCTATTCTGTTCTGTTCTAATCTATTCTATTCTGTTCTATTCTATTCTATTCTATTCTATTCTATTCTATTCTGTTCTATTCTGTTGTATTCTATTCTATTCTATTCTGTTCTTTTCTATTCTATTCTGTTCTATTCTATTCTATTCTATTCTGTTCTGTTCTATTCTATTCTATTCTGTTCTATTCTATTCTATTCTATTCTATTCTATTCTATTCTATTCTATTCTATTCCGTTCTGTTCTGTTGTATTCTGTTCTATTCTATTCTACTCTATTCTAGTCTATTCTATTCTGTTCTACTCTGTTCTGTTCTGTTTTATTCTATTCTGTTGTATTCTATTCTATTCTATACTATTCTATTATGTTCTTTTGTTTTCTATCCTATTCTATTCTATTCTTTTCTGTTCTATTCTATTCTATTCTGTTCTATTCTATTCTTTTCTAATCTATTCTACTCTGTTCTTTTCTATTCTATTCTATTCTATTCTGTTCTGTTCTAATATATTCTATTCTGTTCTATTCTATTCTATCCTATTCTATTCTATTCTATTCTATTCTGTTCTATTCTGTTCTATTCTATTCTATTCTATTCTGTTCTGTCCTATTCTATTCTGTTCTATTCTATTCTATTCTATTCTGTTCTGTTCTATTCTATTCTATTCTGTTCTATTCTATTCTATTCTATTCTATTCTATTCTATTCTATTCTATTCTATTCTATTCTATTCTATTCTGTTCTATTCCATTCTGTTCTGTTCTATTCTGTTCTATTCTATTCTACTCTATTCTAGTCTATTCTATTCTGTTCTACTCTGTTCTGTTCTGTTTTATTCTATTCTGTTGTATTCTATTGTATTCTATACTATTCTATTATGTTCTTTTGTGTTCTATCCTATTCTATTCTATTCTTTTCTGTCCTATTCTATTCTATTCTGTTCTATTCTATTCTTTTCTAATCTATTCTACTCTGTTCGTTTCTATTCTATTCTATTCTATTCTATTCTATTCTATTCTATTCTGTTCTGTTCTATTCTATTCTATTCTATTCTATTCTATTCTCTTCTATTCTGTTCTATTCTATTCTATTCTGTTCTATTCTATTCTATTCTATTCTCTTCTCTTCTGTTCTATTCTGTTGTGTTCTATTCTATTCTGTTCTATTCTGTTCTGTTCTATTCTATTCTATTCTATTCTGTTCCGTTCTATTCTATTCTATTTTATTCTATTCTGTTCCATTCTATTCTATTCTGTTGTATTCTATGCTATTCTATTCTGTTCTAATCTATTCTAATCTATTCTGTTCTATTCTATTCTATTCTATTCTAAACTATTATATTCTGTTCTATTCTGTTCTTTACTATTCTATTCTATTCTATCTGTTCTATTCTATTCTATTCTGTTCTCTTCTATTCTATTCTAGTCCATTCTATTCGGTTCTGTTCTGTTCTATTCTATTCTATTCTGTTCTGTTCTATTTTGTTCTGTTCTATTCTATTCTATTCCATTCTATTCTGTTCTGTTCTATTGCATTCTATTTTATTATCATCTATTGCATTCTGTTCTGTTCTGTTCTGTTCTGTTTTATTCTATTCTATTTTGTTCTATTCTCTTCTGTTCTGTTCTGTTCTGTTCTGTTCTATTCCATTCTATTGTATTCTATTCTATTTTGTTCTATTCTACTCTGCTCTATTCTGTTCTATTCTATTCTATTCTATTCTGTTCTATTCTATTCTGTTCTATTCTATTTTATTCCCTTCTATTCTATTCTGTTCTGTTTTGTTCAATCCTATTCTATTCTCTTCTATTCTATTCTATATATTCTGTTCTATTCTATTCTATTCTATTCTGTTCTGTTGTTCTGTTTTATTCTATTCGATTCTCTTCGATTCGACACTATTCTATTGTATTCTATTCTATTCGACTCTATTCGACTCTATTCGATTATATTCGATTCTATTCTGTTCTGTGCTGTTCTAGTCTATTCTATTCTGTTCTCTTCTATTCTATTCTATTCTAAACTATTCTATTCTGTTCTATTCTGTTCTTTTCTATTCTATTCTATTCTATTCTGTTCTGTTCTATTCTATTCTATTCTGTTCTGTTCTATTCTATTCTGTTCCATTCTCTTCTGTTCTGTTCTATTCTATTCTATTCTGATCTGTTGTATTCCTTTCTGTTCTATTCTATTCTATTCTGTTCTGTTCTGTTCTGTTCTGTTCTATTCTATTCTATTCTGTTCCATTCTATTTTGTTCTCTTCTATTCTATTCTATTCTGTTCTGTTCTATCCTATTATGTTCTATTCTATTCTGTTCTGTTTTGTTCTGTTCTATTCTATTCTGTTCTATTCCATTCTATTCTATTCTCATGTATTGCATTCTGTCTGTTCTGTTCTCTTCTGTTTTGTTCTATTCCATTTTATTCTATTCTATTCTATTCTATTCTATTCTATTCTATTCTATTCTATTCTATTCTATTCTACTCTATTCTATTCTATTCTATTCTATTTTGTTCTACTCTACTCTGCTCTATTCTGTTCTATTTTTTCTATTCTATTCTGTTCTATTCGATTCTGTTCTATTCTATTTTATTCTCTTCTATTCTATTCTGTTCTGTTTTGTTCTATTCTATTCTATTCTCTTCTATTCTATTCTATTATATTCTGTTCTATTCTGTTCTATTCTCTTCTATTTTATTCTGTTCTGTTGTTCAGTTTTATTCTATTCAATTCTATTCGATTCTATTCGATTCGACACTATTCTATTGTATTCTATTCTATTCGACTCTATTCGACTCTATTCGATTCTATTCGATTCTATTCTGTTCTGTTCTGTTCTACTCTATTCTATTCTATTCTGATCTATTCTATTCTATTCTATTCTGTTCTGTTCTATTCTATTCTATTCTATTCTGTTCTATTCTATTCTATTCTATTCTATTCTATTTTATTCTATTCAGTTCTCTTCTATTCTATTCGGTTCTGTTCTATTCTATTCTGTTCTATTCTATTCTATTCTATTCTGTTCGGTTCTAATCTATTCTATTCTGTTCTATTTTATTCTATTCTATTCTATTCTATTCTGTTCTATTCTGTTCTATTCTATTCTATTCTATTCTGTTCTGTCCTATTCTATTGTGTTCTATTCTATTCTATTCTATTCTGTTCTGATATATTCTATTCTATTCCATTCTATTCTGTTCTGTTCTATTCAATTCTGTTCTGTTCTATTCTGTTCTATTCTATTCTACTCTATTCTAGTCTATTCTATTCTGTTCTACTCTGTTCTGTTCTGTTTTATTATATTCTGTTGTATTCTATTGTATTCTATACAATTCTATTATGTTCTTTTGTGTTCTATCCTATTCTATTCTATTCTTTTCTGTCCTATTCTATTCTATTCTGTTCTATTCTATTCTTTTCTAATCTATTCTACTCTGTTCGTTTCTATTCTATTCTATTCTATTCTATTCTGTTCTGTTCTATTCTATTCTATTCTATTCTATTCTATTCTATTCTATTCTATTCTGTTCTGTTCTATTCTATTCTGTTCTCTTCTATTCTATTCTAGTCCATTCTATTCGGTTCTGTTCTGTTCTATTCTATTCTATTCTGTTCTGTTCTATTCTGTTCTGTTCTAATCTATTCTATTCTATTCTGTTCTGTTCTATTGCATTCTATTTTCTTATCATCTATTGCATTCTGTTCTGTTCTGTTCTGTTCTGTTCTATTCTATTTTGTTCTATTCTCATCTGTTCTGTTCTGTTCTGTTATGTTCTATTCCGTTCTATTCTATTCTATTCTATTTTGTTCTATTCAACTCTGCTCTATTCTGTTCTATTCTATTCTATTCTATTCTGTTCTATTCTATTCTGTTCTATTCTATTTTATTCTATTCTATTCTATTCTGTTCTGTTTTGTTCTATTCTATTCTATTCTCTTCTATTCTATTCTATTATATTCTGTTCTATTCTGTTCTATTCTATTCTATTCTATTCTATTCTGTTCTGTTCTTCTGTTTTATTCTATTCGATTCTATTCGATTCTATTCAATTCGACACTATTCTATTGTATTCTATTCTATTCGACTCTATTCGACTCTATTCGATTCTATTCGATTCTATTCTGTTCTGTGCAGTTCTAGTCTATTCTATTCTGTTCTCTTCTATTCTATTCTATTCTAAACTATTCTATTCTGTTCTATTCTGTTCTTTTCTATTCTATTCTATTCTGTTCTATTCTATTTTTTCTGTTCTGTTCTATTCTATTCTGTTCCATTCTCTTCTGTTCTGTTCTATTCTATTCTATTCTGATCTGTTGTATTCCTTTCTGTTCTATTCTATTCTATTCTGTTCTGTTCTGTTCTATTCTATTCTATTCTGTTCCATTCTATTTTGTTCTGTTCTATTCTATTCTATTCTGCTTTGTTCTATCCAATTATGTTCTATTCTATTCTGTTCTGTTTTGTTCTGTTCTATTCTATTCTGTTCTATTCCATTCTATTTTATTCTCATGTATTGCATTCTGTTCTGTTCTGTTCTGTTCTATTCTATTCTCTTTTGTCTATTCTCTTCTGTTCTGTTCTGTTCTGTTTTGTTCTATTCCATTCTATTCTATTGTATTCTATTCTATTGTATTCTATTCTATTCTATTCTATTCTATTCTATTCTATTCTATTCTATTCTATTTTGTTCTATTCTACTCTGCTCTATTCTGTTCTATTCTATTCTATTCTATTCGATTCTGTTCTATTCTATTTTATTCTCTTCTATTCTATTCTGTTCTGTTTTGTTCTATTCTATTCTATTCTCTTCTATTCTATTCTATTATATTCTGTTCTATTCTGTTCTATTCTCTTCTATTCTATTCTGTTCTGTTTTGTTCTATTCTGTTCTGTTCTGTTCTATTCTATTCTATTCTATTCTGTTCTATTCTGTTCTTTTCTATTCTATTCTATTCTATTCTATTCTATTCTGTTCTGTTATATTCTATTTTATTCTATTCTGTTCTATTCTATTCTATTCTGGTCTGTTCTATTCTATTCTATTCTATTCTATTCTATTCTATTCTATTCTATTCTATTCTATTCTGTTCTATTCTGTTCTGTTCCATTCTATTCCATTCTATTCTATTCTGTTCTACTCTGCTCTGTTCTATTCTATTCTAGTCCATTTTATTCTATTCTGTTCTATTCTATTCTGTTCTATACTATTCTGTTCTATTCTATTCTGTTCTATTCTATTCTAGTCCATTTTATTCTATTCTGTTCTATTCTATTCTGTTCTATTCTATTCTGTTCTATTCTCTTCTATTCTATTCTATTCTGTTCTGTTCTATTCTGTTCTATACTATTCTATTCTGTTCTTTTCGGTTCTGTTCTGTTCTATTCTGTTCTGTTCTGTTCTATTCTATTCTATTCTGTTCTATTCCATTCTATTCTGTTCTATTCTGTTCTATTCTATTCTATTCTATTCTATTCTATTCTATTCTATTCTATTCTATTCTGTTCTATTCCATTCTATTCTATATTGTTGTATTCTCTTCTGTTCTGTTCTTTTCTGTTCTGTTCTATTCCATTCTATTCTATTCTATTCTATTCTGTTCTATTCTACTCTGATCTATTCTGTTCTATTCTATTCTATTCTGTTCTCTTCTATTCTATTCTGTTCTGTTCTATTCCATTCTGTTCTGTTCTATTCTGTTCTATTCTATTCTACTCTATTCTAGTCTATTCTATTCTGTTCTACTCTGTTCTGTTCTGTTTTATTCTATTCTGTTGTATTCTATTCTATTCTATTCTATACTATTCTATTATGTTCTTTTGTTTTCTATCCTATTCTATTCTATTCTTTTTTGTCCTATTCTATTCTATTCTGTTCTATTCTATTCTTTTCTTTTCTAATCTATTCTACTCTGTTCGTTTCTATTCTATTCTATTCTATTCTGATCTGTTCTGTTCTATTCCATTCTATTCTATTCTATTCTATTCTATTCTATTATATTCTGTTCTATTCTGTTCTGTTCTATTCTATTCTCTTCTGTTCGATTCTATTCTATTCTATTCTGTTCTGTTGTATTCTATTCTATTATATTCTATTCTGTTCCATTCTATTCTATTCTGTTGTATTCTATGCTATTCTATTCTGTTCTAATCTATTCTATTCTATTCTGTTCTATTCTATTCTATTCTATTCTATTCTATTCTAAACTATTATATTCTGTTCTATTCTGTTCTTTACTATTCTATTCTATTCTGTTCTATTCTATTCTATTCTATTCTGTTCTCTTCTATTCTATTCTATTCTGTTCTGTTCTATTCTGTTCTGTTCTATTCTATTCTATTCTATTCTGTTCTGTTCTATTGCATTCTATTTTATTATCATCTATTGCATTCTGTTCTGTTCTGTTCTGTTCTGTTCTGTTCTATTCTATTTTTTTCTTTTCTCTTCTGTTCTGTTCTGTTCTGTTCTGTTCTATTCCATTCTATTCTATTCTATTCTATTTTTTTCTATTCTACTCTGCTCTATTCTGTTCTATTCTATTCTATTCTATTCTGTTCTATTCTATTCTGTTCTATTCTATTTTATTCTATTCTATTCTATTCTGTTCTGTTTTGTTCTATTCTATTCTATTCTCTTCTATTCTATTCTATTATATTCTGTTCTATTCTGTTCTATTCTATTCTATTCTATTCTGTTCTGTTCTTCTGTTTTATTCTATTCGATTCTATTCGATTCTATTCAATTCGACACTATTCTATTGTATTCTATTCTATTCGACTCTATTCGACTCTATTCGATTCTATTCGATTCTATTCTGTTCTGTGCAGTTCTAGTCTATTCTATTCTGTTCTCTTCTATTCTATTCTATTCTAAACTATTCTATTCTGTTCTATTCTGTTCTTTTCTATTCTATTCTATTCTGTTCTATTCTATTCTATTCTGTTCTGTTCTATTCTATTCTGTTCCATTCTCTTCTGTTCTGTTCTATTCTATTCTATTCTGATCTGTTGTATTCCTTTTTGGTCTATTCTATTCTATTCTGTTCTGTTCTGTTCTGTTCTGTTCTGTTCTATTCTATTCTATTCTGTTCCATTCTATTTTGTTCTGTTCTATTCTATTCTATTCTGTTCTGTTCTATCCTATTATGTTCTATTCTATTCTGTTCTGTTTTGTTCTGTTCTATTCTATTCTGTTCTATTCCATTCTATTTTATTCTCATGTACTGCATTCTGTTCTGTTCTGTTCTGTTCTATTCTATTCTCTTTTGTTCTATTCTCTTCTGTTCTGTTCTGTTTTGTTCTATTCCATTCTATTCTATTCTATTCCATTCTATTCTATTCTATTCTATTCTATTCTATTCTATTCTATTCTATTCTATTCTATTTTGTTCTATTCTACTCTGCTCTATTCTGTTCTATTCTATTCTATTCTATTTTGTTCTATTCGATTCTGTTCTATTCTATTTTATTCTCTTCTATTCTATTCTGTTCTGATTTGTTCTATTCTATTCTATTCTATTCTATTCTATTATATTCTGTTCTATTCTGTTCTATTCTCTTCTATTCAATTCTGTTCTGTTGTTCTGTTTTATTCTATTCAATTCTATTCGATTCTATTCGATTCGACACTATTCTATTGTATTCTATTCTATTCGACTCTATTAGACTCTATTCGATTCTATTCGATTCTATTCTGTTCTGTTCTGTTCTACTCTATTCTATTCTATTCTGATATATTCTATTCTATTCTATTCTGTTCTGTTCTATTCTATTCTGTTCTGATCTATTCTATTCTATTCTATTCTATTCAATTCTATTCTGTTCTATTCCATTCTGTTCTGTTCTATTCTGTTCTATTCTATTCTACTCTATTCTAGTCTATTCTATTCTGTTCTACTCTGTTCTGTTCTGTTTTATTCTATTCTGTTGTATTCTATTCTATTCTATACTATTCCATTATGTTCTTTTGTGTTCTATCCTATTCTATTCTATTCTTTTCTGTCCTATTCTATTCTATTCTGTTCTATTCTATTCTATTCTTTTCTAATCTATTCTACTCTGTTCGTTTCTATTCTATTCTATTCTATTCTGTTCTGTTCTGTTCTATTCTATTCTATTCTATTCTATTCTGTTCTATTCTATTCTATTCTCTTCTATTCTCTTCTGTTCTATTCTGTTGTGTTCTATTCTATTCTATTCTATTCTGTTCTGTTCTATTCTATTCTATTCTATTCTGCTCTGTTCTATTCTATTCTATTATATTCTATTCTGTTCCATTCTATTCTATTTTGTTGTATTCTATGCTATTCTATTCTGTTCTAATCTATTCTATTCTATTCTGTTCTATTCTATTCTATTCTATTCTATTCTAAACTATTATATTCTGTTCTATTCTGTTCTTTACTATTCTATTCTATTCTATTCTGTTCTATTCTATTCTGTTCTCTTCTATTCTATTCTAGTCCATTCTATTCGGTTCTGTTCTGTTCTATTCTTTTCTATTCTGTTCTGTTCTATTCTGTTCTGTTCTATTCTATTCTATTCTATTCTGTTCTGTTCTATTGCATTCTATTTTATTCTCATCTATTGCATTCTGTTCTGTTCTGTTCTGTTCTGTTCTGTTTTATTCTATTCTATTTTGTTCTATTCTCTTCTGTTCTGTTCTGTTCTATTCCATTCTATTCTATTCTATTCTATTTTGTTCTATTCTACTCTGCTCTATTCTGTTCTATTCTATTCTATTCTATTCTGTTCTATTCTATTCTGTTCTATTCTATTTTATTCTATTCTATTCTATTCTGTTTTGTTCTATTCTATTCTATTCTCTTCTATTCTATTCTATTCTATTCTGTTCTATTCTGTTCTATTCTATTCTATTCTATTCTGTTCTGTTGTTCTGTTGTATTCTATTCGATTCTATTCGATTCTATTCAATTCGACACTATTCTATTGTATTCTATTCTATTCGACTCTATTCGACTCTATTCGATTCTATTCGATTCTATTCTGTTCTGTGCAGTTCTAGTCTATTCTATTCTGTTCTCTTCTATTCTATTCTATTCTAAACTATTCTATTCTGTTCTATTCTGTTCTTTTCTATTCTATTTTATTCTATTCTATTCTGTTCCATTCTATTCTATTCTGTTCTGTTCTATTCTATTCTGTTCCATTCTCTTCTGTTCTGTTCTATTCTATTCTATTCTGATCTGTTGTATTCCTTTCTGTTCTATTCTATTCTATTCTGTTCTTTTCTGTTCTGTTCTATTCTATTCTATTCTGTTCCATTCTATTTTGTTCTGTTCTATTCTATTCTATTCTGTTCTGTTCTATCCTGTTATGTTCTATTCTATTCTGTTCTGTTTTGTTCTGTTCTATTCTATTCTGTTCTATTCCATTCTATTTTATTCTCATGTATTGCATTCTGTTCTGTACTGTTCTGTTCTGTTCTATTCTATTCTCTTTTGTTCTATTCTCTTCTGTTCTGTTCTGTTCTGTTTTGTTCTATTCCATTCTATTCTATTCTATTCTATTCTATTCTATTCTATTCTATTCTATTCTATTCTATTCTATTCTATTTTGTTCTATTCTAATCTGCTCTATTCTGTTCTATTCTATTCTATTCTATTTTGTTCTATTCGATTCTGTTCTATTCTATTTTATTCTCTTCTATTCTATTCTGTTCTGTTTTGTTCTATTCTATTCTATTCTATTCTATTATATTCTGTTCTATTCTGTTCTATTCTCTTCTATTCTATTCTGTTCTGTTGTTGTTTTATTCTATTCAATTCTATTCGATTTTATTCGATTCGACACTATTCTATTGTATTCTATTCTATTCGACTCTATTCGACTCTATTCGATTCTATTCGATTCTATTCTGTTCTGTTCTGTTCTACTCTATTCTCTTCTATTCTATTCGGTTCTGTTCTATTCTATTCTATTCTGTTCTGTTCTAATCTATTCTATTCTGTTCTATTCTATTCTATTCTATTCTATTCTATTCTATTCTATTCTATTCTATTCTATTCTGTTCTATTCTGTTGTATTCTATTCTATTCTATTCTGTTCTGCTCTATTCTATTCTGTTCTATTCTATTCTATTCTATTCTGTTCTGTTCTATTCTATTCTATTCTGCTCTATTCTATTCTATTCTATTCTATTCTATTCTATTCTATTCTATTCCATTCTGTTCTGTTCTATTCTGTTCTATTCTATTCTACTCTATTCTAGTCTATTCTATTCTGTTCTACTCTGTTCTGTTCTGTTTTATTCTATTCTGTTGTATTCTATTCTATTCTATACTATTCTATTATGTTCTTTTGTGTTCTATCCTATTCTATTCTATTCTTTTCTGTTCTATTCTATTCTATTCTGTTCTATTCTATTCTTTTCTAATCTATTCTACTCTGTTCGTTTCTATTCTATTCTATTCTATTCTGTTCTGTTCTAATATATTCTATTCTGTTCTATTCTATTCTATTCTATTCTATTCTATTCTGTTCTATTCTGTTCTATTCTATTCTATTCTATTCTGTTCTGTCCTATTCTATTCTGTTCTATTCTATTCTATTCTATTCTGTTCTGTTCTATTCTATTCTATTCTATTCTGTTCTATTCTATTCTATTCTATTCTATTCTGTTCTGTTCTATTCCATTCTGTTCTGTTCTATTCTATTCTACTCTATTCTAGTCTATTCTATTCTGTTCTACTCTGTTCTGTTCTGTTTTATTCTATTCTGTTTTATTCTATTGTATTCTATATATTCTATTATGTTCTTTTGTGTTCTATCCTATTCTATTCTATTCTTTCCTGTCCTATTCTATTCTATTCTGTTCTACTCTATTCTTTTCTAATCTATTCTACTCTGTTCGTTTCTATTCTATTCTATTCTATTCTATTCTATTCTATTCTGTTCTGTTCTGTTCTATTCTATTCTATTCTATTCTATTCTATTCTCTTCTATTCTGTTCTATTCTATCCTATTCTGTTCTATTCTATTCTATTCTATTCTCTTCTCTTCTGTTCTATTCTGTTGTGTTCTATTCTATTCTGTTCTATTCTGTTCTGTTCTATTCTATTCTATTCTATTCTGTTCTGTTCTATTCTATTCTATTTTATTATTTTCTGTTCCATTCTGTTCTATTCTATTTTATTCTATTCTATTCTATTCTGTTTTGTTCTATTCTATTCTATTCTCTTCTATTCTATTCTATTATATTCTGTTCTATTCTGTTCTATTCTATTCTATTCTATTCTGTTCTGTTGTTCTGTTGTATTCTATTCGATTCTATTCGATTCTATTCAATTCGACACTATTCTATTGTATTCTATTCTATTCGACTCTATTCGACTCTATTCGATTCTATTCGATTCTATTCTGTTCTGTGCAGTTCTAGTCTATTCTATTCTGTTCTCTTCTATTCTATTCTATTCTAAACTATTCTATTCTGTTCTATTCTGTTCTTTTCTATTCTATTTTATTCTATTCTATTCTGTTCCATTCTATTCTATTCTGTTCTGTTCTATTCTATTCTGTTCCATTCTCTTCTGTTCTGTTCTATTCTATTCTATTCTGATCTGTTGTATTCCTTTCTGTTCTATTCTATTCTATTCTGTTCTTTTCTGTTCTGTTCTATTCTATTCTATTCTGTTCCATTCTATTTTGTTCTGTTCTATTCTATTCTATTCTGTTCTGTTCTATCCTGTTATGTTCTATTCTATTCTGTTCTGTTTTGTTCTGTTCTATTCTATTCTGTTCTATTCCATTCTATTTTATTCTCATGTATTGCATTCTGTTCTGTACTGTTCTGTTCTGTTCTATTCTATTCTCTTTTGTTCTATTCTCTTCTGTTCTGTTCTGTTCTGTTTTGTTCTATTCCATTCTATTCTATTCTATTCTATTCTATTCTATTCTATTCTATTCTATTCTATTCTATTCTATTCTATTCTATTTTGTTCTATTCTAATCTGCTCTATTCTGTTCTATTCTATTCTATTCTATTTTGTTCTATTCGATTCTGTTCTATTCTATTTTATTCTCTTCTATTCTATTCTGTTCTGTTTTGTTCTATTCTATTCTATTCTATTCTATTATATTCTGTTCTATTCTGTTCTATTCTCTTCTATTCTATTCTGTTCTGTTGTTGTTTTATTCTATTCAATTCTATTCGATTTTATTCGATTCGACACTATTCTATTGTATTCTATTCTATTCGACTCTATTCGACTCTATTCGATTCTATTCGATTCTATTCTGTTCTGTTCTGTTCTACTCTATTCTATTCTATTCTATTCTGTCTATTCTATTCTATTCTATTCTGTTCTGTTCTATTCTATTCTATTCTATTCTGTTCTATTCTATTCTATTCTATTCTATTCTATTCTATTCTATTCTATTCAGTTCTCTTCTATTCTATTCGGTTCTGTTCTATTCTATTCTATTCTGTTCTGTTCTAATCTATTCTATTCTGTTCTATTCTATTCTATTCTATTCTATTCTATTCTATTCTATTCTATTCTATTCTGTTCTATTCTGTTGTATTCTATTCTATTCTATTCTGTTCTGCTCTATTCTATTCTGTTCTATTCTATTCTATTCTATTCTGTTCTGTTCTATTCTATTCTATTCTGCTCTATTCTATTCTATTCTATTCTATTCTATTCTATTCTATTCTATTCTATTCCATTCTGTTCTGTTCTATTCTGTTCTATTCTATTCTACTCTATTCTAGTCTATTCTATTCTGTTCTACTCTGTTCTGTTCTGTTTTATTCTATTCTGTTGTATTCTATTCTATTCTATACTATTCTATTATGTTCTTTTGTGTTCTATCCTATTCTATTCTATTCTTTTCTGTTCTATTCTATTCTATTCTGTTCTATTCTATTCTTTTCTAATCTATTCTACTCTGTTCGTTTCTATTCTATTCTATTCTATTCTGTTCTGTTCTAATATATTCTATTCTGTTCTATTCTATTCTATTCTATTCTGTTCTATTCTGTTCTATTCTATTCTATTCTATTCTGTTCTGTCCTATTCTATTCTGTTCTATTCTATTCTATTCTATTCTGTTCTGTTCTATTCTATTCTATTCTATTCTGTTCTATTCTATTCTATTCTATTCTATTCTGTTCTGTTCTATTCCATTCTGTTCTGTTCTATTCTATTCTACTCTATTCTAGTCTATTCTATTCTGTTCTACTCTGTTCTGTTCTGTTTTATTCTATTCTGTTTTATTCTATTGTATTCTATATATTCTATTATGTTCTTTTGTGTTCTATCCTATTCTATTCTATTCTTTCCTGTCCTATTCTATTCTATTCTGTTCTACTCTATTCTTTTCTAATCTATTCTACTCTGTTCGTTTCTATTCTATTCTATTCTATTCTATTCTATTCTATTCTGTTCTGTTCTGTTCTATTCTATTCTATTCTATTCTATTCTATTCTCTTCTATTCTGTTCTATTCTATCCTATTCTGTTCTATTCTATTCTATTCTATTCTCTTCTCTTCTGTTCTATTCTGTTGTGTTCTATTCTATTCTGTTCTATTCTGTTCTGTTCTATTCTATTCTATTCTATTCTGTTCTGTTCTATTCTATTCTATTTTATTATTTTCTGTTCCATTCTATTCTATTCTGTTGTATTCTATGCTATTCTATTCTGTTCTAATCTATTCTAATCTATTCTGTTCTATTCTATTCTATTCTATTCTAAACTATTATATTCTGTTCTATTCTGTTCTTTACTATTCTATTCTATTCTATCTGTTCTATTCTATTCTATTCTGTTCTCTTCTATTCTATTCTAGTCCATTCTATTCGGTTCTTTTCTGTTCTATTCTATTCTATTCTGTTCTGTTCTATTTTGTTCTGTTCTATTCTATTCTATTCCATTCTATTCTGTTCTGTTCTATTGCATTCTATTTTATTATCATCTATTGCATTCTGTTCTGTTCTGTTCTGTTCTGTTTTATTCTATTCTATTTTGTTCTATTCTCTTCTGTTCTGTTCTGTTCTGTTCTGTTCTATTCCATTCTATTGTATTCTATTCTATTTTGTTCTATTCTACTCTGCTCTATTCTGTTCTATTCTATTCTATTCTATTCTGTTCTATTCTATTCTGTTCTATTCTATTTTATTCCCTTCTATTCTATTCTGTTCTGTTTTGTTCTATCCTATTCTATTCTCTTCTATTCTATTCTATATATTCTGTTCTATTCTACTCTATTCTATTCTGTTCTGTTGTTCTGTTTTATTCTATTCGATTCTATTCGATTCTATTCGATTCGACACTATTCTATTTTATTCTATTCTATTCGACTCTATTCGACTCTATTTGATTATATTCGATTCTATTCTGTTCTGTGCTGTTCTAGTCTATTCTATTCTGTTCTCTTCTATTCTATTCTATTCTAAACTATTCTATTCTGTTCTATTCTGTTCTGTTCTATTCTATTCTATTCTGTTCTGTTCTATTCTATTCTGTTCCATTCTCTTCTGTTCTGTTCTATTCTATTCTATTCTGATCTGTTGTATTCCTTTCTGTTCTATTCTATTCTATTCTGTTCTGTTCTGTTCTGTTCTGTTCTATTCTATTCTATTCTGTTCCATTCTATTTTGTTCTCTTCTATTCTATTCTATTCTGTTCTGTTCTATCCTATTATGTTCTATTCTATTCTGTTCTGTTTTGTTCTGTTCTATTCTATTCTGTTCTATTCCATTCTATTCTATTCTCATGTATTGCATTCTGTTCTGTTCTGTTCTGTTCTGTTTTGTTCTATTCCATTTTATTCTATTCTATTCTATTCTATTCTATTCTATTCTATTCTATTCTACTCTATTCTATTCTATTCTATTCTATTTTGTTCTACTCTACTCTGCTCTATTCTGTTCTATTTTTTCTATTCTATTCTGTTCTATTCGATTCTGTTCTATTCTATTTTATTCTCTTTTATTCTATTCTGTTCTGTTTTGTTCTATTCTATTCTATTCTCTTCTATTCTATTCTATTATATTCTGTTCTATTCGGTTCTATTCTCTTCTATTTTATTCTGTTCTGTTGTTCTGTTTTATTCTATTCAATTCTATTCGATTCTATTCGATTCGACACTATTCTATTGTATTCTATTCTATTCGACTCTATTCGACTCTATTCGATTCTATTCGATTCTATTCTGTTCTGTTCTGTTCTACTCTATTCTATTCTATTCTGATCTATTCTATTCTATTCTATTCTGTTCTGTTCTATTCTATTCTATTCTATTCTGTTCTATTCTATTCTATTCTATTCTATTCTATTCTATTCTATTCTATTCTATTCTATTCAGTTCTCTTCTATTCTATTCGGTTCTGTTCTATTCTATTCTGTTCTATTCTATTCTATTCTATTCTGTTCGGTTCTAATCTATTCTATTCTGTTCTATTCTATTCTATTCTATTCTATTCTATTCTATTCTATTCTATTCTATTCTGTTCTATTCTGTTCTATTCTATTCTATTCTATTCTGTTCTGTCCTATTCTATTCTGTTCTATTCTATTCAATTCTATTCTGTTCTGTTCTATTCTATTCTATTCTATTCTATTCTGTTCTGTTCTATTCAATTCTGTTCTGTTCTATTCTGTTCTATTCTATTCTACTCTATTCTAGTCTATTCTATTCTGTTCTACTCTGTTCTGTTCTGTTTTATTATATTCTGTTGTATTCTATTGTATTCTATACAATTCTATTATTTTCTTTTGTGTTCTATCCTATTCTATTCTATTCTTTTCTGTCCTATTCTATTCTATTCTGTTCTATTCTATTCTTTTCTAATCTATTCTACTCTGTCCGTTTCTATTCTATTCTATTCTATTCTATTCTGTTCTGTTCTATTCTATTCTATTCTATTCTATTCTATTGTATTCTATTCTGTTCTATTCTATTCTATTCTGTTCTATTCTATTCTATTCTAGTCTCTTCTGTTCTGTTCTATTCTGTTGTGTTCTATTCTATTCTGTTCTATTCTGTTCTGTTCTATTCTATTCTATTCTGTTCTGTTCTATTCTATTCTATTATATTCTATTCTGTTCCATTCTATTCTATTCTGTTGTATTCTATGCTATTCTATTCTGTTCTAATCTATTCTATTCTATTCTGTTCTATTCTATTCTATTCTATTCTATTCTAAACTATTATATTCTGTTCTATTCTGTTCTTTACTATTCTATTCTATTCTATTCTGTTCTATTCTATTCTATTCTATTCTGTTCTCTTCTATTCTATTCTAGTCCATTCTATTCGGTTCTGTTCTGTTCTATTCTTTTCTATTCTGTTCTGTTCTATTCTGTTCTGTTCTATTCTATTCTATTCTATTCTGTTCTGTTCTATTGCATTCTATTTTATTCTCATCTATTGCATTCTGTTCTGTTCTGTTCTGTTCTGTTCTGTTTTATTCTATTCTATTTTGTTCTATTCTCTTCTGTTCTGTTCTGTTCTATTCCATTCTATTCTATTCTATTCTATTTTTTTCTATTCTACTCTGCTCTATTCTGTTCTATTCTATTCTATTCTATTCTGTTCTATTCTATTTTATTCTATCCTATTCTATTCTGTTTTGTTCTATTCTATTCTATTCTCTTCTATTCTATTCTATTCTATTCTATTCTATTCTATTCTATTCTATTCTATTTTGTTCTATTCTCTTCTGTTCTGTTCTGTTCTGTTTTGTTCTATTCCATTCTATTCTATTCTATTCTATTCTATTCTATTCTATTCTATTCTATTCTATTCTATTCTATTCTATTCTATTCTATTCTATTTTGTTCTATTCTACTCTGCTCTATTCTGTTCTATTCTATTCTATTCTATTTTGTTCTATTCGATTCTGTTCTATTCTATTTTATTCTCTTCTATTCTATTCTGTTCTGTTTTGTTCTATTCTATTCTATTCTATTCTATTATATTCTGTTCTATTCTGTTCTATTCTCTTCTATTCTATTCTGTTCTGTTGTTGTTTTATTCTATTCAATTCTATTCGATTTTATTCGATTCGACACTATTCTATTGTATTCTATTCTATTCGACTCTATTCGACTCTATTCGATTCTATTCGATTCTATTCTGTTCTGTTCTGTTCTACTCTATTCTATTCTATTCTATTCTGTCTATTCTATTCTATTCTATTCTGTTCTGTTCTATTCTATTCTATTCTATTCTGTTCTATTCTATTCTATTCTATTCTATTCTATTCTATTCTATTCTATTCTATTATATTCTATTCAGTTCTCTTCTATTCTATTCGGTTCTGTTCTATTCTATTCTATTCTGTTCTGTTCTAATCTATTCTATTCTGTTCTATTCTATTCTATTCTATTCTATTCTATTCTGTTCTATTCTGTTGTATTCTATTCTATTCTATTCTGTTCTGTTCTATTCTATTCTGTTCTATTCTATTCTATTCTATTCTGTTCTGTTCTATTCTATTCTATTCTGCTCTATTCTATTCTATTCTATTCTATTCTATTCAATTCTATTCTGTTCTATTCCATTCTGTTCTGTTCTATTCTGTTCTATTCTATTCTACTCTATTCTAGTCTATTCTATTCTGTTCTACTCTGTTCTGTTCTGTTTTATTCTATTCTGTTGTATTCTATTCTATTCTATACTATTCCATTATGTTCTTTTGTGTTCTATCCTATTCTATTCTATTCGTTTCTGTCCTATTCTATTCTATTCTGTTCTATTCTATTCTATTCTTTTCTAATCTATTCTACTCTGTTCGTTTCTATTCTATTCTATTCTATTCTGTTCTGTTCTGTTCTATTCTATTCTATTCTATTCTATTCTGTTCTATTCTATTCTATTCTCTTCTATTCTCTTCTGTTCTATTCTGTTGTGTTCTATTCTATTCTATTCTATTCTGTTCTGTTCTATTCTATTCTATTCTATTCTGCTCTGTTCTATTCTATTCTATTATATTCTATTCTGTTCCATTCTATTCTATTTTGTTGTATTCTATGCTATTCTATTCTGTTCTAATCTATTCTATTCTATTCTGTTCTATTCTATTCTATTCTATTCTATTCTAAACTATTATATTCTGTTCTATTCTGTTCTTTACTATTCTATTCTATTCTATTCTGTTCTATTCTATTCTATTCTATTCTGTTCTCTTCTATTCTATTCTAGTCCATTCTATTCGGTTCTGTTCTGTTCTATTCTTTTCTATTCTGTTCTGTTCTATTCTGTTCTGTTCTATTCTATTCTATTCTATTCTGTTCTGTTCTATTGCATTCTATTTTATTCTCATCTATTGCATTCTGTTCTGTTCTGTTCTGTTCTGTTCTGTTTTATTCTATTCTATTTTGTTCTATTCTCTTCTGTTCTGTTCTGTTCTATTCCATTCTATTCTATTCTATTCTATTTTGTTCTATTCTACTCTGCTCTATTCTGTTCTATTCTATTCTATTCTATTCTGTTCTATTCTATTCTGTTCTATTCTATTTTATTCTATTCTATTCTATTCTGTTTTGTTCTATTCTATTCTATTCTCTTCTATTCTATTCTATTATATTCTGTTCTATTCTGTTCTATTCTATTCAATTCTATTCTGTTCTGTTCTATTCTATTCTATTCTATTCTATTCTGTTCTGTTCTATTCAATTCTGTTCTGTTCTATTCTGTTCTATTCTATTCTACTCTATTCTAGTCTATTCTATTCTGTTCTACTCTGTTCTGTTCTGTTTTATTATATTCTGTTGTATTCTATTGTATTCTATACAATTCTATTATTTTCTTTTGTGTTCTATCCTATTCTATTCTATTCTTTTCTGTCCTATTCTATTCTATTCTGTTCTATTCTATTCTTTTCTAATCTATTCTACTCTGTCCGTTTCTATTCTATTCTATTCTATTCTATTCTGTTCTGTTCTATTCTATTCTATTCTATTCTATTCTATTGTATTCTATTCTGTTCTATTCTATTCTATTCTGTTCTATTCTATTCTATTCTAGTCTCTTCTGTTCTGTTCTATTCTGTTGTGTTCTATTCTATTCTGTTCTATTCTGTTCTGTTCTATTCTATTCTATTCTGTTCTGTTCTATTCTATTCTATTATATTCTATTCTGTTCCATTCTATTCTATTCTATTGTATTCTATGCTATTCTATTCTGTTCTAATCTATTCTATTCTATTCTGTTCTATTCTATTCTATTCTATTCTATTCTAAACTATTATATTCTGTTCTATTCTGTTCTTTACTATTCTATTCTATTCTATTCTGTTCTATTCTATTCTATTCTATTCTGTTCTCTTCTATTCTATTCTAGTCCATTCTATTCGGTTCTGTTCTGTTCTATTCTTTTCTATTCTGTTCTGTTCTATTCTGTTCTGTTCTATTCTATTCTATTCTATTCTGTTCTGTTCTATTGCATTCTATTTTATTCTCATCTATTGCATTCTGTTCTGTTCTGTTCTGTTCTGTTCTGTTTTATTCTATTCTATTTTGTTCTATTCTCTTCTGTTCTGTTCTGTTCTATTCCATTCTATTCTATTCTATTCTATTTTTTTCTATTCTACTCTGCTCTATTCTGTTCTATTCTATTCTATTCTATTCTGTTCTATTCTATTTTATTCTATCCTATTCTATTCTGTTTTGTTCTATTCTATTCTATTCTCTTCTATTCTATTCTATTCTATTCTGTTCTATTCTGTTCTATTCTATTCTATTCTATTCTGTTCTGTTGTTCTGTTGTATTCTATTCGATTCTATTCGATTCTATTCAATTCGACACTATTCTATTTTATTCTATTCTATTCGACTCTATTCGACTCTATTCGATTCTATTCGATTCTATTCTGTTCTGTGCAGTTCTAGTCTATTCTATTCTGTTCTCTTCTATTCTATTCTATTCTAAACTATTCTATTCTGTTCTATTCTGTTCTTTTCTATTCTATTTTATTCTATTCTATTCTGTTCCATTCTATTCTATTCTGTTCTGTTCTATTCTATTCTGTTCCATTCTCTTCTGTTCTGTTCTATTCTATTCTATTCTGATCTGTTGTATTCCTTTCTGTTCTATTCTATTCTATTCTGTTCTTTTCTGTTCTGTTCTATTCTATTCTATTCTGTTCCATTCTATTTTGTTCTGTTCTATTCTATTCTATTCTGTTCTGTTCTATCCTGTTATGTTCTATTCTATTCTGTTCTGTTTTGTTCTGTTCTATTCTATTCTGTTCTATTCCATTCTATTTTATTCTCATGTATTGCATTCTGTTCTGTACTGTTCTGTTCTGTTCTATTCTATTCTCTTTTGTTCTATTCTCTTCTGTTCTGTTCTGTTCTGTTTTGTTCTATTCCATTCTATTCTATTCTATTCTATTCTATTCTATTCTATTCTATTCTATTCTATTTTGTTCTATTCTACTCTGCTCTATTCTGTTCTATTCTATTCTATTCTATTTTGTTCTATTCGATTCTGTTCTATTCTATTTTATTCTCTTCTATTCTATTCTGTTCTGTTTTGTTCTATTCTATTCTATTCTATTCTATTATATTCTGTTCTATTCTGTTCTATTCTCTTCTATTCTATTCTGTTCTGTTGTTGTTTTATTCTATTCAATTCTATTCGATTTTATTCGATTCGACACTATTCTATTGTATTCTATTCTATTCGACTCTATTCGACTCTATTCGATTCTATTCGATTCTATTCTGTTCTGTTCTGTTCTACTCTATTCTATTCTATTCTATTCTGTCTATTCTATTCTATTCTATTCTGTTCTGTTCTATTCTATTCTATTCTATTCTGTTCTATTCTATTCTATTCTATTCTATTCTATTCTATTCTATTCTATTATATTCTATTCAGTTCTCTTCTATTCTATTCGGTTCTGTTCTATTCTATTCTATTCTGTTCTGTTCTAATCTATTCTATTCTGTTCTATTCTATTCTATTCTATTCTATTCTATTCTGTTCTATTCTGTTGTATTCTATTCTATTCTATTCTGTTCTGTTCTATTCTATTCTGTTCTATTCTATTCTATTCTATTCTGTTCTGTTCTATTCTATTCTATTCTGCTCTATTCTATTCTATTCTATTCTATTCAATTCTATTCTGTTCTATTCCATTCTGTTCTGTTCTATTCTGTTCTATTCTATTCTACTCTATTCTAGTCTATTCTATTCTGTTCTACTCTGTTCTGTTCTGTTTTATTCTATTCTGTTGTATTCTATTCTATTCTATACTATTCCATTATGTTCTTTTGTGTTCTATCCTATTCTATTCTATTCTTTTCTGTCCTATTCTATTCTATTCTGTTCTATTCTATTCTATTCTTTTCTAATCTATTCTACTCTGTTCGTTTCTATTCTATTCTATTCTATTCTGTTCTGTTCTGTTCTATTCTATTCTATTCTATTCTATTCTGTTCTATTCTATTCTATTCTCTTCTATTCTCTTCTGTTCTATTCTGTTGTGTTCTATTCTATTCTATTCTATTCTGTTCTGTTCTATTCTATTCTATTCTATTCTGCTCTGTTCTATTCTATTCTATTATATTCTATTCTGTTCCATTCTATTCTATTTTGTTGTATTCTATGCTATTATTTTCTGTTCTAATCTATTCTATTCTATTCTGTTCTATTCTATTCTATTCTATTCTATTCTAAACTATTATATTCTGTTCTATTCTGTTCTTTACTATTCTATTCTATTCTATTCTGTTCTATTCTATTCTATTCTATTCTGTTCTCTTCTATTCTATTCTAGTCCATTCTATTCGGTTCTGTTCTGTTCTATTCTTTTCTATTCTGTTCTGTTCTATTCTGTTCTGTTCTATTCTATTCTATTCTATTCTGTTCTGTTCTATTGCATTCTATTTTATTCTCATCTATTGCATTCTGTTCTGTTCTGTTCTGTTCTGTTCTGTTTTATTCTATTCTATTTTGTTCTATTCTCTTCTGTTCTGTTCTGTTCCATTCCATTCTATTCTATTCTATTCTATTTTGTTCTATTCTACTCTGCTCTATTCTGTTCTATTCTATTCTATTCTATTCTGTTCTATTCTATTCTGTTCTATTCTATTTTATTCTATTCTATTCTATTCTGTTTTGTTCTATTCTATTCTATTCTCTTCTATTCTATTCTATTATATTCTGTTCTATTCTGTTCTATTCTATTCTATTCTATTCTGTTCTGTTGTTCTGTTGTATTCTATTCGATTCTATTCGATTCTATTCAATTCGACACTATTCTATTGTATTCTATTCTATTCGACTCTATTCGACTCTATTCGATTCTATTCGATTCTATTCTGTTCTGTGCAGTTCTAGTCTATTCTATTCTGTTCTCTTCTATTCTATTCTATTCTAAACTATTCTATTCTGTTCTATTCTGTTCTTTTCTATTCTATTTTATTCTATTCTATTCTGTTCCATTCTATTCTATTCTGTTCTGTTCTATTCTATTCTGTTCCATTCTCTTCTGTTCTGTTCTATTCTATTCTATTCTGATCTGTTGTATTCCTTTCTGTTCTATTCTATTCTATTCTGTTCTTTTCTGTTCTGTTCTATTCTATTCTATTCTGTTCCATTCTATTTTGTTCTGTTCTATTCTATTCTATTCTGTTCTGTTCTATCCTGTTATGTTCTATTCTATTCTGTTCTGTTTTGTTCTGTTCTATTCTATTCTGTTCTATTCCATTCTATTTTATTCTCATGTATTGCATTCTGTTCTGTACTGTTCTGTTCTGTTCTATTCTATTCTCTTTTGTTCTATTCTCTTCTGTTCTGTTCTGTTCTGTTTTGTTCTATTCCATTCTATTCTATTCTATTCTATTCTATTCTATTCTATTCTATTCTATTCTATTCTATTTTGTTCTATTCTAATCTGCTCTATTCTGTTCTATTCTATTCTATTCTATTTTGTTCTATTCGATTCTGTTCTATTCTATTTTATTCTCTTCTATTCTATTCTGTTCTGTTTTGTTCTATTCTATTCTATTCTATTCTATTATATTCTGTTCTATTCTGTTCTATTCTCTTCTATTCTATTCTGTTCTGTTGTTGTTTTATTCTATTCAATTCTATTCGATTTTATTCGATTCGACACTATTCTATTGTATTCTATTCTATTCGACTCTATTCGACTCTATTCGATTCTATTCGATTCTATTCTGTTCTGTTCTGTTCTACTCTATTCTATTCTATTCTATTCTGTCTATTCTATTCTATTCTATTCTGTTCTGTTCTATTCTATTCTATTCTATTCTGTTCTATTCTATTCTATTCTATTCTATTCTATTCTATTCTATTCTATTCTATTCTATTCTATTCTATTCAGTTCTCTTCTATTCTATTCGGTTCTGTTCTATTCTATTCTATTCTGTTCTGTTCTAATCTATTCTATTCTGTTCTATTCTATTCTATTCTATTCTATTCTATTCTATTCTATTCTGTTCTATTCTGTTGTATTCTATTCTATTCTATTCTGTTCTGCTCTATTCTATTCTGTTCTATTCTATTCTATTCTATTCTGTTCTGTTCTATTCTATTCTATTCTGCTCTATTCTATTCTATTCTATTCTATTCTATTCTATTCCATTCTGTTCTGTTCTATTCTGTTCTATTCTATTCTACTCTATTCTAGTCTATTCTATTCTGTTCTACTCTGTTCTGTTCTGTTTTATTCTATTCTGTTGTATTCTATTCTATTCTATACTATTCTATTATGTTCTTTTGTGTTCTATCCTATTCTATTCTATTCTTTTCTGTTCTATTCTATTCTATTCTGTTCTATTCTATTCTTTTCTAATCTATTCTACTCTGTTCGTTTCTATTCTATTCTATTCTATTCTGTTCTGTTCTAATATATTCTATTCTGTTCTATTCTATTCTATTCTATTCTATTCTATTCTGTTCTATTCTGTTCTATTCTATTCTATTCTATTCTGTTCTGTCCTATTCTATTCTGTTCTATTCTATTCTATTCTATTCTGTTCTGTTCTATTCTATTCTATTCTATTCTGTTCTATTCTATTCTATTCTATTCTATTCTATTCTGTTCTGTTCTATTCCATTCTGTTCTGTTCTATTCTGTTCTATTCTATTCTACTCTATTCTAGTCTATTCTATTCTGTTCTACTCTGTTCTGTTCTGTTTTATTCTATTCTGTTTTATTCTATTGTATTCTATATATTCTATTATGTTCTTTTGTGTTCTATCCTATTCTATTCTATTCTTTCCTGTCCTATTCTATTCTATTCTGTTCTACTCTATTCTTTTCTAATCTATTCTACTCTGTTCGTTTCTATTCTATTCTATTCTATTCTATTCTATTCTATTCTGTTCTGTTCTGTTCTATTCTATTCTATTCTATTCTATTCTATTCTCTTCTATTCTGTTCTATTCTATCCTATTCTGTTCTATTCTATTCTATTCTATTCTCTTCTCTTCTGTTCTATTCTGTTGTGTTCTATTCTATTCTGTTCTATTCTGTTCTGTTCTATTCTATTCTATTCTATTCTGTTCTGTTCTATTCTATTCTATTTTATTATTTTCTGTTCCATTCTATTCTATTCTGTTGTATTCTATGCTATTCTATTCTGTTCTAATCTATTCTAATCTATTCTGTTCTATTCTATTCTATTCTATTCTAAACTATTATATTCTGTTCTATTCTGTTCTTTACTATTCTATTCTATTCTATCTGTTCTATTCTATTCTATTCTGTTCTCTTCTATTCTATTCTAGTCCATTCTATTCGGTTCTGTTCTGTTCTATTCTATTCTATTCTGTTCTGTTCTATTTTGTTCTGTTCTATTCTATTCTATTCCATTCTATTCTGTTCTGTTCTATTGCATTCTATTTTATTATCATCTATTGCATTCTGTTCTGTTCTGTTCTGTTCTGTTTTATTCTATTCTATTTTGTTCTATTCTCTTCTGTTCTGTTCTGTTCTGTTCTGTTCTATTCCATTCTATTGTATTCTATTCTATTTTGTTCTATTCTACTCTGCTCTATTCTGTTCTATTCTATTCTATTCTATTCTGTTCTATTCTATTCTGTTCTATTCTATTTTATTCCCTTCTATTCTATTCTGTTCTGTTTTGTTCTATCCTATTCTATTCTCTTCTATTCTATTCTATATATTCTGTTCTATTCTACTCTATTCTATTCTGTTCTGTTGTTCTGTTTTATTCTATTCGATTCTATTCGATTCTATTCGATTCGACACTATTCTATTTTATTCTATTCTATTCGACTCTATTCGACTCTATTTGATTATATTCGATTCTATTCTGTTCTGTGCTGTTCTAGTCTATTCTATTCTGTTCTCTTCTATTCTATTCTATTCTAAACTATTCTATTCTGTTCTATTCTGTTCTTTTCTATTCTATTCTATTCTATTCTGTTCTGTTCTATTCTATTCTATTCTGTTCTGTTCTATTCTATTCTGTTCCATTCTCTTCTGTTCTGTTCTATTCTATTCTATTCTGATCTGTTGTATTCCTTTCTGTTCTATTCTATTCTATTCTGTTCTGTTCTGTTCTGTTCTGTTCTATTCTATTCTATTCTGTTCCATTCTATTTTGTTCTCTTCTATTCTATTCTATTCTGTTCTGTTCTATCCTATTATGTTCTATTCTATTCTGTTCTGTTTTGTTCTGTTCTATTCTATTCTGTTCTATTCCATTCTATTCTATTCTCATGTATTGCATTCTGTTCTGTTCTGTTCTGTTCTGTTTTGTTCTATTCCATTTTATTCTATTCTATTCTATTCTATTCTATTCTATTCTATTCTATTCTATTCTACTCTATTCTATTCTATTCTATTCTATTTTGTTCTACTCTACTCTGCTCTATTCTGTTCTATTTTTTCTATTCTATTCTGTTCTATTCGATTCTGTTCTATTCTATTTTATTCTCTTTTATTCTATTCTGTTCTGTTTTGTTCTATTCTATTCTATTCTCTTCTATTCTATTCTATTATATTCTGTTCTATTCGGTTCTATTCTCTTCTATTTTATTCTGTTCTGTTGTTCTGTTTTATTCTATTCAATTCTATTCGATTCTATTCGATTCGACACTATTCTATTGTATTCTATTCTATTCGACTCTATTCGACTCTATTCGATTCTATTCGATTCTATTCTGTTCTGTTCTGTTCTACTCTATTCTATTCTATTCTGATCTATTCTATTCTATTCTATTCTGTTCTGTTCTATTCTATTCTATTCTATTCTGTTCTATTCTATTCTATTCTATTCTATTCTATTCTATTCTATTCTATTCTATTCTATTCTATTCTATTCAGTTCTCTTCTATTCTATTCGGTTCTGTTCTATTCTATTCTGTTCTATTCTATTCTATTCTATTCTGTTCGGTTCTAATCTATTCTATTCTGTTCTATTCTATTCTATTCTATTCTATTCTATTCTATTCTATTCTGTTCTATTCTGTTCTATTCTATTCTATTCTATTCTGTTCTGTCCTATTCTATTCTGTTCTATTCTATTCAATTCTATTCTGTTCTGTTCTATTCTATTCTATTCTATTCTATTCTGTTCTGTTCTATTCAATTCTGTTCTGTTCTATTCTATTCTATTCTATTCTACTCTATTCTAGTCTATTCTATTCTGTTCTACTCTGTTCTGTTCTGTTTTATTATATTCTGTTGTATTCTATTGTATTCTATACAATTCTCTTATTTTCTTTTGTGTTCTATCCTATTCTATTCTATTCTTTTCTGTCCTATTCTATTCTATTCTGTTCTATTCTATTCTTTTCTAATCTATTCTACTCTGTCCGTTTCTATTCTATTCTATTCTATTCTATTCTGTTCTGTTCTATTCTATTCTATTCTATTCTATTCTATTGTATTCTATTCTGTTCTATTCTATTCTATTCTGTTCTATTCTATTCTATTCTAGTCTCTTCTGTTCTGTTCTATTCTGTTGTGTTCTATTCTATTCTGTTCTATTCTGTTCTGTTCTATTCTATTCTATTCTGTTCTGTTCTATTCTATTCTATTATATTCTATTCTGTTCCATTCTATTCTATTCTGTTGTATTCTATGCTATTCTATTCTGTTCTAATCTATTCTATTCTATTCTGTTCTATTCTATTCTATTCTATTCTATTCTATTCTAAACTATTATATTCTGTTCTATTCTGTTCTTTACTATTCTATTCTATTCTATTCTGTTCTATTCTATTCTATTCTATTCTGTTCTCTTCTATTCTATTCTAGTCCATTCTATTCGGTTCTGTTCTGTTCTATTCTTTTCTATTCTGTTCTGTTCTATTCTGTTCTGTTCTATTCTATTCTATTCTATTCTGTTCTGTTCTATTGCATTCTATTTTATTCTCATCTATTGCATTCTGTTCTGTTCTGTTCTGTTCTGTTCTGTTTTATTCTATTCTATTTTGTTCTATTCTCTTCTGTTCTGTTCTGTTCTATTCCATTCTATTCTATTCTATTCTATTTTTTTCTATTCTACTCTGCTCTATTCTGTTCTATTCTATTCTATTCTATTCTGTTCTATTCTATTTTATTCTATCCTATTCTATTCTGTTTTGTTCTATTCTATTCTATTCTCTTCTATTCTATTCTATTCTATTCTGTTCTATTCTGTTCTATTCTATTCTATTCTATTCTGTTCTGTTGTTCTGTTGTATTCTATTCGATTCTATTCGATTCTATTCAATTCGACACTATTCTATTTTATTCTATTCTATTCGACTCTATTCGACTCTATTCGATTCTATTCGATTCTATTCTGTTCTGTGCAGTTCTAGTCTATTCTATTCTGTTCTCTTCTATTCTATTCTATTCTAAACTATTCTATTCTGTTCTATTCTGTTCTTTTCTATTCTATTTTATTCTATTCTATTCTGTTCCATTCTATTCTATTCTGTTCTGTTCTATTCTATTCTGTTCCATTCTCTTCTGTTCTGTTCTATTCTATTCTATTCTGATCTGTTGTATTCCTTTCTGTTCTATTCTATTCTATTCTGTTCTTTCTGTTCTGTTCTATTCTATTCTATTCTGTTCCATTCTATTTTGTTCTGTTCTATTCTATTCTATTCTGTTCTGTTCTATCCTGTTATGTTCTATTCTATTCTGTTCTGTTTTGTTCTGTTCTATTCTATTCTGTTCTATTCCATTCTATTTTATTCTCATGTATTGCATTCTGTTCTGTACTGTTCTGTTCTGTTCTATTCTATTCCCTTTTGTTGTATTCTCTTCTGTTCTGTTCTGTTCTGTTTTGTTCTATTCCATTCTATTCTATTCTATTCTATTCTATTCTATTCTATTCTATTCTATTCTATTCTATTCTATTCTATTTTGTTCTATTCTACTCTGCTCTATTCTGTTCTATTCTATTCTATTCTATTTTGTTCTATTCGATTCTGTTCTATTCTATTTTATTCTCTTCTATTCTATTCTGTTCTGTTTTGTTCTATTCTATTGTATTCTCTTCTATTCTATTCTATTATATTCTGTTCTATTCTGTTCTATTCTCTTCTATTCTATTCTGTTCTGTTGTTGTTTTATTCTATTCAATTCTATTCGATTTTATTCGATTCGACACTATTCTATTGTATTCTATTCTATTCGACTCTATTCGACTCTATTCGATTCTATTCGATTCTATACTGTTCTGTTCTGTTCTACTCTATTCTATTCTATTCTATTCTGTCTATTCTATTCTATTCTATTCTGTTCTGTTCTATTCTATTCTATTCTATTCTGTTCTATTCTATTCTATTCTATTCTATTCTATTCTATTCTATTCTATTCTATTATATTCTATTCAGTTCTCTTCTATTCTATTCGGTTCTGTTCTATTCTATTCTATTCTGTTCTGTTCTAATCTATTCTATTCTGTTCTATTCTATTCTATTCTATTCTATTCTATTCTGTTCTATTCTGTTGTATTCTATTCTATTCTATTCTGTTCTGTTCTATTCTATTCTGTTCTATTCTATTCTATTCTATTCTGTTCTGTTCTATTCTATTCTATTCTGCTCTATTCTATTCTATTCTATTCTATTCTATTCTATTCTTTTCTATTCTATTCCATTCTGTTCTGTTCTATTCTGTTCTATTCTATTCTACTCTATTCTAGTCTATTCTATTCTGTTCTACTCTGTTCTGTTCTGTTTTATTCTATTCTGTTGTATTCTATTCTATTCTATACTATTCTATTATGTTCTTTTGTGTTCTATCCTATTCTATTCTATTCTTTTCTGTTCTATTCTATTCTATTCTGTTCTATTCTATTCTTTTCTAATCTATTCTACTCTGTTCGTTTCTATTCTATTCTATTCTATTCTGTTCTGTTCTAATATATTCTATTCTGTTCTATTCTATTCTATTCTATTCTATTCTATTCTGTTCTATTCTGTTCTATTCTATTCTATTCTATTCTGTTCTGTCCTATTCTATTCTGTTCTATTCTATTCTATTCTATTCTGTTCTGTTCTATTCTATTCTATTCTATTCTGTTCTATTCTATTCTATTCTATTCTATTCTATTCTATTCTATTCTGTTCTGTTCTATTCCATTCTGTTCTGTTCTATTCTGTTCTATTCTATTCTACTCTATTCTAGTGTATTCTATTCTGTTCTACTCTGTTCTGTTCTGTTTTATTCTATTGTATTCTATACTATTCTATTATGTTCTTTTGTGTTCTATCCTATTCTATTCTATTCTTTCCTGTCCTATTCTATTCTATTCTGTTCTACTCTATTCTTTTCTAATCTATTCTACTCTGTTCGTTTCTATTCTATTCTATTCTATTCTATTCTATTCTATTCTGTTCTGTTCTGTTCTATTCTATTCTATTCTATTCTATTCTATTCTCTTCTATTCTGTTCTATTCTATCCTATTCTGTTCTATTCTATTCTATTCTATTCTCTTCTCTTCTGTTCTATTCTGTTGTGTTCTATTCTATTCTGTTCTATTCTGTTCTGTTCTATTCTATTCTATTCTATTCTGTTCTGTTCTATTCTATTCTATTTTATTATTTTCTGTTCCATTCTATTCTATTCTGTTGTATTCTATGCTATTCTATTCTGTTCTAATCTATTCTAATCTATTCTGTTCTATTCTATTCTATTCTATTCTAAACTATTATATTCTGTTCTATTCTGTTCTTTACTATTCTATTCTATTCTATCTGTTCTATTCTATTCTATTCTGTTCTCTTCTATTCTATTCTAGTCCATTCTATTCGGTTCTGTTCTGTTCTATTCTATTCTATTCTGTTCTGTTCTATTTTGTTCTGTTCTATTCTATTCTATTCCATTCTATTCTGTTCTGTTCTATTGCATTCTATTTTATTATCATCTATTGCATTCTGTTCTGTTCTGTTCTGTTCTGTTTTATTCTATTCTATTTTGTTCTATTCTCTTCTGTTCTGTTCTGTTCTGTTCTGTTCTATTCCATTCTATTGTATTCTATTCTATTTTGTTCTATTCTACTCTGCTCTATTCTGTTCTATTCTATTCTATTCTATTCTGTTCTATTCTATTCTGTTCTATTCTATTTTATTCCCTTCTATTCTATTCTGTTCTGTTTTGTTCTATCCTATTCTATTCTCTTCTATTCTATTCTATATATTCTGTTCTATTCTATTCTATTCTATTCTGTTCTGTTGTTCTGTTTTATTCTATTCGATTCTATTCGATTCTATTCGATTCGACACTATTCTATTGTATTCTATTCTATTCGACTCTATTCGACTCTATTTGATTATATTCGATTCTATTCTGTTCTGTGCTGTTCTAGTCTATTCTATTCTGTTCTCTTCTATTCTATTCTATTCTATTCTGTTCTATTCTGTTCTTTTCTATTCTATTCTATTCTATTCTGTTCTGTTCTATTCTATTCTATTCTGTTCTGTTCTATTCTATTCTGTTCCATTCTCTTCTCTTCTGTTCTATTCTATTCTATTCTGATCTGTTGTATTCCTTTCTGTTCTATTCTATTCTATTCTGTTCTGTTCTGTTCTGTTCTGTTCTATTCTATTCTATTCTGTTCCATTCTATTTTATTCTCTTCTATTCTATTCTATTCTGTTCTGTTCTATCCTATTATGTTCTATTCTATTCTGTTCTGTTTTGTTCTGTTCTATTCTATTCTGTTCTATTCCATTCTATTCTATTCTCATGTATTGCATTCTGTTCTGTTCTGTTCTGTTCTGTTTTGTTCTATTCCATTTTATTCTATTCTATTCTATTCTATTCTATTCTATTCTATTCTATTCTATTCTATTCTACTCTATTCTATTCTATTCTATTCTATTTTGTTCTACTCTACTCTGCTCTATTCTGTTCTATTTTTTCTATTCTATTCTGTTCTATTCGATTCTGTTCTATTCTATTTTATTCTCTTTTATTCTATTCTGTTCTGTTTTGTTCTATTCTATTCTATTCTCTTCTATTCTATTCTATTATATTCTGTTCTATTCGGTTCTATTCTCTTCTATTTTATTCTGTTCTGTTGTTCTGTTTTATTCTATTCAATTCTATTCGATTCTATTCGATTCGACACTATTCTATTGTATTCTATTCTATTCGACTCTATTCGACTCTATTCGATTCTATTCGATTCTATTCTGTTCTGTTCTGTTCTACTCTATTCTATTCTATTCTGATCTATTCTATTCTATTCTATTCTGTTCTGTTCTATTCTATTCTATTCTATTCTGTTCTATTCTATTCTATTCTATTCTATTCTATTCTATTCTATTCTATTCTATTCTATTCAGTTCTCTTCTATTCTATTCGGTTCTGTTCTATTCTATTCTGTTCTATTCTATTCTATTCTATTCTGTTCGGTTCTAATCTATTCTATTCTGTTCTATTCTATTTTATTCTATTCTATTCTATTCTATTCTATTCTGTTCTATTCTGTTCTAATCTATTCTATTCTATTCTGTTCTGTCCTATTCTATTCTGTTCTATTCTATTCAATTCTATTCTGTTCTGTTCTATTCTATTCTATTCTATTCTATTCTGTTCTGTTCTATTCAATTCTATTCTGTTCTGTTCTATTCTATTCTATTCTAAACTATTCTATTCTGTTCTATTCTGTTCTTTTCTATTCTATTCTATTCTATTCTATTCTATTCTATTCTATTCTGTTCTGTTCTGGTCTATTCTATTCTATTCTGTTCTGTTCTATTCTATTCTGTTCCATTCTCTTCTGTTCTGTTCTAGTCTATTCTATTCTGATCTGTTGTATTCCTTTCTGTTCTATTCTATTCTATTCTGTTCTGTTTTGTTCTGTTCTGTTCTATTCTATTCTATTCTGTTCCATTCTATTTTGTTATGTTCTATTCTATTCTGTTCTGTTCTGTTCTATCTTATTATGTTCTATTCTATTCTGTTCTGTTTTGTTCTGATCTATTATATTCTGTTCTATTCCATTCTATTCTATTCTCATGTATTGCATTCTGTTCTGTTCTGTTCTGTTCTGTTTTGTTCTATTCCATTCTATTCTATTCTATTCTATTCTATTCTATTCTATTCTATTCTATTCTATTCAGTTCTCTTCTATTCTATTCGGTTCTGTTCTATTCTATTCTGTTCTATTCTATTCTATTCTATTCTGTTCGGTTCTAATCTATTCTATTCTGTTCTATTCTATTCTATTCTATTCTATTCTGTTCTATTCTGTTCTATTCTATTCTATTCTATTCTGTTCTGTCCTATTCTATTCTGTTCTGTTCTATTCTATTCTATTCTGTTCTGTTCTATTCTATTCTATTCTATTCTATTCTATTCTGTTCTGTTCTATTCAATTCTGTTCTGTTCTATTCTGTCTATTCTATTCTACTCTATTCTAGTCTATTCTATTCTGTTCTACTCTGTTCTGTTCTGTTTTATTCTATTCTGTTGTATTCTATTCTATTCTATACTATTCTATTATGTTCTTTTGTGTTCTATCCTATTCTATTCTATTCTTTTCTGTCCTATTCTATTCTATTCTGTTCTATTCTATTCTTTTCTAATCTATTCTACTCTGTTCGTTTCTATTCTATTCTATTCTATTCTATTCTGTTCTGTTCTATTCTATTCTATTCTATTCTATTCTATTGTATTCTATTCTGTTCTATTCTATTCTATTCTGTTCTATTCTATTCTATTCTAGTCTCTTCTGTTCTGTTCTATTCTGTTGTGTTCTATTCTATTCTGTTCTATTCTGTTCTGTTCTATTCTATTCTATTCTGTTCTGTTCTATTCTATTCTATTATATTCTATTCTGTTCCATTCTATTCTATTCTGTTGTATTCTATGCTATTCTATTCTGTTCTAATCTATTCTAATCTATTCTGTTCTATTCTATTCTATTCTATTCTAAACTATTATATTCTGTTCTATTCTGTTCTTTACTATTCTATTCTATTCTATTCTGTTCTATTCTATTCTATTCTATTCTGTTCTATTCTATTCTATTCTAGTCCATTCTATTCGGTTCTGTTCTGTTCTATTCTATTCTATTCTGTTCTGTTCTATTCTGTTCTGTTCTATTCTATTCTATTCTGTTCTGTTCTGTTCTGTTCTGTTCTGTTTTATTCTATTCTATTTTGTTCTATTCTCTTCTGTTCTGTTCTGTTCTGTTCTGTTCTGTTCTATTCCATTCTATTGTATTCTATTCTATTTTGTTCTATTCTACTCTGCTCTATTCTGTTCTATTCTATTCTATTCTATTCTGTTCTATTCTATTTTATTCTCTTCTATTCTATTCTGTTCTGTTTTGTTCTATTCTATTCTATTCTATATATTCTGTTCTATTCTATTCTATTCTATTCTGTTCTGTTGTTCTGTTTTATTCTATTCGATTCTATTCGATTCTATTCGATTCGACACTATTCTATTTTATTCTATTCTATTCGACTCTATTCGACTCTATTCGATTCTATTCGATTTTATTCTGTTCTGTGCTGTTCTAGTCTATTCTATTCTGTTCTCTTCTATTCTATTCTATTCTAAACTATTCTATTCTGTTCTATTCTGTTCTTTTCTATTCTATTCTATTCTATTCTATTCTATTCTATTCTATTCTATTCTATTCTATTCTATTCTATTCTATTCTGTTCTGGTCTATTCTATTCTATTCTGTTCTGTTCTATTCTATTCTGTTCCATTCTCTTCTGTTCTGTTCTAGTCTATTCTATTCTGATCTGTTGTATTCCTTTCTGTTCTATTCTATTCTATTCTGTTCTGTTCTGTTCTGTTCTGTTCTATTCTATTCTATTCTGTTCCATTCTATTTTGTTATGTTCTATTCTATTCTGTTCTGTTCTGTTCTAACTTATTATGTTCTATTCTATTCTGTTCTGTTTTGTTCTGTTCTATTATATTCTGTTCTATTCCATTCTATTCTATTCCCATGTATTGCATTCTGTTCTGTTCTGTTCTGTTCTGTTTTGTTCTATTCCATTCTATTCTATTCTATTCAATTCTATTCTATTCTATTCTATTCTATTCTATTCTATTCTATTCTATTCTATTCTATTCTATTCTATTTTGTTCTATTCTACTCTGCTCTATTCTGTTCTATTCTATTCTATTCTATTCTATTCTGTTCTATTCGATTCTGTTCTATTCTATTTTATTCTCTTCTATTCTATTCTGTTCTGTTTTGTTCTATTCTATTCTATTCTCTTCTATTCTATTCTATTATATTCTGTTCTATTCTGTTCTATTCTCTTCTATTCTATTCTGTTCTGTTGTTCTGTTTTATTCTATTCAATTCTATTCGATTCTATTCGATTCGACACTATTCTATTGTATTCTATTCTATTCGACTCTATTCGACTCTATTTGATTCTATTCGATTCTATTCTGTTCTGTTCTGTTCTACTCTATTCTATTCTATTCTGATCTATTCTATTCTATTCTATTCTGTTCTGTTCTATTCTATTCTATTCTGTTCTCTTCTATTCTATTCTATTCTATTCTATTCTATTCTATTCTATTCAGTTCTCTTCTATTCTATTCTGTTCTGTTCTATTCTATTCTGTTCTATTCTATTCTATTCTATTCTGTTCTGTTCTATTCTATTCTATTCTGTTCTATTCTATTCTATTCTATTCTATTCTATTCTATTCTATTCTATTCTATTCTATTCCATTCTGTTCTGTTCTATTCTGTTCTATTCTATTCTACTCTATTCTAGTCTATTCTATTCTGTTCTACTCTGTTCTATTCTGTTTTATTCTATTCTGTTGTATCCTATTCTATTCTATATTATTCTATTATGTTCTTTTGTGTTCTATCTAATTCTATTCTATTCTTTTCTGTCCTATTCTATTCTATTCTCTTCTATTCTATTCTTTTCTAATCTATTCTACTCTGTTCGTTTCTATTCTATTCTATTCTATTCTGTTCTGTTCTGTTCTATTCTATTCTATTCTATTCTATTCTATTCTATTCTATTCTCTTCTGTTCTGTTCTATTCTGTTGTGTTCTATTCTATTCTGTTCTATTCTGTTCTGTTCTATTCTATTCTATTCTATTCTGTTCTGTTCTATTCTATTCTATTATATGCTATTCTGTTCCATTCTATTCTATTCTGTTGTATTCTATGCTATTCTATTCTGTTCTAATCTATTCTAATTTATTCTGTTCTATTCTATTCTATTCTATTCTAAACTATTATATTCTGTTCTATTCTGTTCTTTACTATTCTATTCTATTCTATTCTGTTCTATTCTATTCTATTCTATTCTATTCTGTTCTCTTCTATTCTATTCTATTCCATTCTATTCGGTTCTGTTCTGTTCTATTCTATTCTGTTCTGTTCTATTCTATTCTGTTCTGTTCTATTCTATTCTATTCTATTCTATTCTCTTCTGTTCTGTTCTATTCTGTTGTGTTCTATTCTATTCTGTTCTATTCTGTTCTGTTCTATTCTATTCTATTCTATTCTATTCTGTTCTGTTCTATTCTATTCTATTATATGCTATTCTGTTCCATTCTATTCTATTCTGTTGTATTCTATGCTATTGTATTCTGTTCTAATCTATTCTAATTTATTCTGTTCTATTCTATTCTATTCTATTCTAAACTATTATATTCTGTTCTATTCTGTTCTTTACTATTCTATTCTATTCTATTCTGTTCTATTCTATTCTATTCTATTCTATTCTGTTCTCTTCTATTCTATTCTATTCCATTCTATTCGGTTCTGTTCTGTTCTATTCTATTCTGTTCTGTTCTGTTCTATTCTGTTCTGTTCTATTCTATTCTATTCTATTCTGTTCTGTTCTATTGCATTCTATTTTATTCTCATCTATTGCATTCTGTTCTGTTCTGTTCTGTTCTGTTTTATTCTATTCTATTTTGTTCTATTCTCTTCTGTTCTGTTCTGTTCTTTTCTGTTCTATTCCATTCTATTCTATTCTATTCTATTTTGTTCTATTCTACTCTGCTCTATTCTGTTCTATTCTATTCTATTCTATTCTGTTCTATTCTATTCTGTTCTATTCTATTTTATTCTATTCTGTTCTGTTTTGTTCTATTCTATTCTATTCTCTTCTATTCTATTCTATATATTCTGTTCTATTCTATTCTATTCTATTCTGTTCTGTTGTTCTGTTTTATTCTATTCGATTCTATTCGATTCTATTCCATTCGACACTATTCTATTGTATTCTATTCTTTTCGACTCTATTCGACTCTATTGGATTCTATTCGATTCTATTCTGTTCTGTACTGTTCTAGTCTATTCTATTCTGTTCTCTTCTATTCTATTCTATTCTAAACTATTCTATTCTGTTCTATTCTGTTCTATTCTATTCTATTCTTTTCTATTCTGTGCTGTTCTATTCTATTCTATTCTGTTCTGTTCTATTCTATTCTGTTCCATTCTCTTCTGTTCTGTTCTATTCTATTCTATTCTGATCTGTTGTATTCCTTTCTCTTCTATTCTATTCTATTCTGTTCTGTTCTGTTCTGTTCTGTTCTATTCTATTCTATTCTGTTCCATTCTATTTGGTTCTGTTCTATTCTATTCTATTCAGTTCTGTTCTATCCTATTATGTTCTATTCTATTCTGTTCTGTTTTGTTCTGTTCTATTCTATTCTCTTCTATTCCATTCTATTTTATTCTCATGTATTGCATTCTGTTCTGTTCTGTTCTGTTCTGTTCTATTCTATTCTCTTTTGTTCTATTCTCTTCTGTTCGGTTCTGTTCTGTTTTGTTCTATTCCATTCTATTGTATTGTATTGTATTGTATTCTATTCTATTCTATTCTATTTTGTCCTATTCTACTCTGCTCTATTCTGTTCTATTCTATTCTATTCTATTCTGTTCTATTCGATTCTGTTCTATTCTATTTTATTCTCTTCTATTCTATTCTGTTCTGTTTTGTTCTATTCTATTCTATTCTCTTCTATTCTATTCTATTATATTCTGTTCTATTCTGTTCTATTCTCTTCTGTTCTGTTGTTCTGTTTTATTCTATTCAATTCTATTCGATTCTATTCGATTCGACACTATTCTATTTTATTCTATTCTATTCGACTCTATTCGACTCTATTCGACTCTATTCGATTCTATTCTGTTCTGTTCTTTTCTACTCTATTCTATTCTATTCTGATCTATTCTATTCTATTCTATTCTGTTCTGTTCTATTCTATTCTATTCTATTCTATTCTGGTCTATTCTATTCTATTCTATTCTATTCTATTCTATTCTGTTCTGTTCTATTCTATTATATTCTGTTCTATTCTATTCTATTCTATTCTATTCTATTCTATTCTATTCTATTCTATTCTATTCTGTTCTATTCCATTCTGTTCTGTTCTATTCTGTTCTATTCTATTCTACTCTATTCTAGTCTATTCTATTCTGTTCTACTCTGTTCTGTTCTGTTTTATTCTATTCTGTTGTATTCTATTCTATTCTATACTATTCTATTATGTTCTTTTGTGTTCTATCCTATTCTATTCTATTATTTTCTGTCCTATTCTATTCTATTCTGTTCTATTCTATTCTTTTCTAATCTATTCTACTCTGTTCGTTTCTATTCTATTCTATTCTACTCTATTCTGTTCTGTTCTATTCTATTCTATTCTATTCTATTCTATTCTGTTCTATTCTATTCTATTCTGTTCTATTCTATTCTATTCTATTCTCTTCTGTTCTGGTCTATTCTGTTGTGTTCTATTCTATTCTGTTCTATTCTGTTCTGTTCTATTCTATTCTATTCTATTCTATTCTATTCTATTCTGTTCTGTTCTATTCTATTCTATTATATTCTATTCTGTTCCATTCTATTCTATTCTGTTGTATTCTATGCTACTCTATTCTGTTCTAATCTATTCTAATCTATTCTGTTCTATTCTATTCTATTCTATTCTAAACTATTATATTCTGTTCTATTCTCTTCTTTACTATTCTATTCTATTCTATTCTGTTCTATCCTATTCTATTCTATTCTGTTCTGTTCTATTCTGTTCTGTTCTATTCTATTCTATTCTATTCTGTTCAGTTCTATTCTATTATATTCTGCTCTATTCTATTCTATTCTATTCTATTCTATTCTATTCTATTCTGTTCTGTTCTATTCCATTCTGTTCTGTTCTATTCTGTTCTATTCTATTCTACTCTATTCTAGTCTATTCTATTCTGTTCTACTCTGTTCTGTTCTGTTTTATTCTATTCTGTTGTATTCTATTCTATTCTATACTATTCTATTATGTTTTTTGTGTTCTATCCTATTCTATTCTATTATTTTCTGTCCTATTCTATTCTATTCTGTTCTATTCTATTCTTTTCTAATCTATTCTACTCTGTTCGTTTCTATTCTATTCTATTCTACTCTATTCTGTTCTGTTCTATTCTATTCTATTCTATTCTATTCTGTTCTATTCTATTCTATTCTGTTCTATTCTATTCTATTCTATTCTCTTCTGTTCTGGTCTATTCTGTTGTGTTCTATTCTATTCTGTTCTATTCTGTTCTGTTCTATTCTATTCTATTCTATTCTATTCTATTCTATTCTATTCTATTCTATTCTATTCTATTCTATTCTATTCTGTTCTGTTCTGTTCTATTCTATTCTATTATATTCTATTCTGTTCCATTCTATTCTATTCTGTTGTATTCTATGCTACTCTATTCTGTTCTAATGTATTCTAATCTATTCTGTTCTATTCTATTCTATTCTATTCTAAACTATTATATTCTGTTCTATTCTCTTCTTTACTATTCTATTCTATTCTATTCTGTTCTATCCTATTCTATTCTATTCTGTTCTGTTCTATTCTGTTCTGTTCTATTCTATTCTATTCTATTCTGTTCTGTTCTATTGCATTCTATTTTATTCTCATCTATTGCATTCTGTTCTGTTCTGTTCTGTTCTGTTTTATTCTATTCTATTTTTTTCTATTCTCTTCTGTTCTGTTATGTTCTGTTCTGTTCTATTCCATTCTATTCTATTGTATTCTATTTTGTTCTATTCTACTCTGCTCTATTCTGTTCTATTCTATTCTATTCTATTCTGTTCTATTCTATTCTATTCTAATCTATTCTACTCTGTTCGTTTCTATTCTATTCTATTCTATTCTATTCTGTTCTGTTCTATTCTATTCTATTCTATTCTATTCTATTCTATTCTATTCTATTCTATTCTATTCTGTTCTATTCTATTCCATTCTGATCTATTCTATTCTATTCTATTCTCTTCTGTTCTGTTCTATTCTGTTGTGTTCTATTCTATTCTGTTCTGTTCTATTCCATTCTATTCTATTCTGTTCTGTTCTATTCTATTCTATTATATTCTATTCTCTTCCATTCTATTCTATTCTGGTGTATTCTATGCTATTCTATCCTGTTCTAATCTATTCTAATCTATTCTGTTCTATTCTATTCTATTCTATTCTAAACTATTATATTCTGTTCTATTCTGTTCTTTACTATTCTATTCTATTCTATTCTGTTCTATTCTATTCTAATCAATTCTGTTCTCTTCTATTCTATTCTAGTCCATTCTATTCGGTTCTGTTCTGTTCTATTCTATTCTATTCTGTTCTGTTCTATTCTATACTATTCTATTCTGTTCTGTTCTATTGCATTCTATTTTATTATCATCTATTGCATTCTGTTCTCTTCTGTTCTGTTCTGTTCTGTTCTATTCTATTTTGTTCTATTCTCTTCTGTTCTGTTCTGTTCTGTTCTGTTCTATTCCATTCTATTCTATTCTATTCTATTTTGTTCTATTCTACTCTGCTCTATTCTGTTCTATTCTATTCTATTCTATTCTGTTCTATTCTATTCTGTTCTATTCTATTTTATTCTCTTCTATTCTATTCTGTTCTGTTTTGTTCTATTCTATTCTATTCTCTTCTATTCTATTCTATTATATTCTGTTCTATTCTGTTCTATTCTCTTCTGTTCTGTTGTTCTGTTTTATTCTATTCAATTCTATTCGATTCTATTCGATTCGACACTATTCTATTGTATTCTATTCTATTCGACTCTATTCGACTCTATTCGACTCTATTCGATTCTATTCTGTTCTGTTCTTTTCTACTCTATTCTATTCTATTCTGATCTATTCTATTCTATTCTATTCTGTTCTGTTCTATTCTATTCTATTCTATTCTATTCTGGTCTATTCTATTCTATTCTATTCTATTCTATTCTATTCTGTTCTGTTCTATTCTATTATATTCTGTTCTATTCTATTCTATTCTATTCTATTCTATTCTATTCTATTCTATTCTGTTCTATTCCATTCTGTTCTGTTCTATTCTGTTCTATTCTATTCTACTCTATTCTAGTCTATTCTATTCTGTTCTACTCTGTTCTGTTCTGTTTTATTCTATTCTGTTGTATTCTATTCTATTCTATACTATTCTATTATGTTCTTTTGTGTTCTATCCTATTCTATTCTATTATTTTCTGTCCTATTCTATTCTATTCTGTTCTATTCTATTCTTTTCTAATCTATTCTACTCTGTTCGTTTCTATTCTATTCTATTCTACTCTATTCTGTTCTGTTCTATTCTATTCTATTCTATTCTATTCTATTCTGTTCTATTCTATTCTATTCTGTTCTATTCTATTCTATTCTATTCTCTTCTGTTCTGGTCTATTCTGTTGTGTTCTATTCTATTCTGTTCTATTCTGTTCTGTTCTATTCTATTCTATTCTATTCTATTCTATTCTATTCTATTCTGTTCTGTTCTATTCTATTCTATTATATTCTATTCTGTTCCATTCTATTCTATTCTGTTGTATTCTATGCTACTCTATTCTGTTCTAATCTATTCTAATCTATTCTGTTCTATTCTATTCTATTCTATTCTAAACTATTATATTCTGTTCTATTCTCTTCTTTACTATTCTATTCTATTCTATTCTGTTCTATCCTATTCTATTCTATTCTGTTCTGTTCTATTCTGTTCTGTTCTATTCTATTCTATTCTATTCTGTTCAGTTCTATTCTATTATATTCTGCTCTATTCTATTCTATTCTATTCTATTCTATTCTATTCTGTTCTGTTCTATTCCATTCTGTTCTGTTCTATTCTGTTCTATTCTATTCTACTCTATTCTAGTCTATTCTATTCTGTTCTACTCTGTTCTGTTCTGTTTTATTCTATTCTGTTGTATTCTATTCTATTCTATACTATTCTATTATGTTTTTTGTGTTCTATCCTATTCTATTCTATTATTTTCTGTCCTATTCTATTCTATTCTGTTCTATTCTATTCTTTTCTAATCTATTCTACTCTGTTCGTTTCTATTCTATTCTATTCTACTCTATTCTGTTCTGTTCTATTCTATTCTATTCTATTCTATTCTGTTCTATTCTATTCTATTCTGTTCTATTCTATTCTATTCTATTCTCTTCTGTTCTGGTCTATTCTGTTGTGTTCTATTCTATTCTGTTCTATTCTGTTCTGTTCTATTCTATTCTATTCTATTCTATTCTATTCTATTCTATTCTATTCTATTCTGTTCTGTTCTGTTCTATTCTATTCTATTATATTCTATTCTGTTCCATTCTATTCTATTCTGTTGTATTCTATGCTACTCTATTCTGTTCTAATGTATTCTAATCTATTCTGTTCTATTCTATTCTATTCTATTCTAAACTATTATATTCTGTTCTATTCTCTTCTTTACTATTCTATTCTATTCTATTCTGTTCTATCCTATTCTATTCTATTCTGTTCTGTTCTATTCTGTTCTGTTCTATTCTATTCTATTCTATTCTGTTCTGTTCTATTGCATTCTATTTTATTCTCATCTATTGCATTCTGTTCTGTTCTGTTCTGTTCTGTTTTATTCTCTTCTATTTTTTTCTATTCTCTTCTGTTCTGTTATGTTCTGTTCTGTTCTATTCCATTCTATTCTATTCTATTCTATTTTGTTCTATTCTACTCTGCTCTATTCTGTTCTATTCTATTCTATTCTATTCTGTTCTATTCTATTCTTTTCTAATCTATTCTACTCTGTTCGTTTCTATTCTATTCTATTCTATTCTATTCTGTTCTGTTCTATTCTATTCTATTCTATTCTATTCTATTCTATTCTATTCTATTCTATTCTATTCTGTTCTATTCTATTCCATTCTGATCTATTCTATTCTATTCTATTCTCTTCTGTTCTGTTCTATTCTGTTGTGTTCTATTCTATTCTGTTCTATTCTGTTCTGTTCTATTCCATTCTATTCTATTCTGTTCTGTTCTATTCTATTCTATTATATTCTATTCTCTTCCATTCTATTCTATTCTGGTGTATTCTATGCTATTCTATCCTGTTCTAATCTATTCTAATCTATTCTGTTCTATTCTATTCTATTCTATTCTAAACTATTATATTCTGTTCTATTCTGTTCTTTACTATTCTATTCTATTCTATTCTGTTCTATTCTATTCTAATCAATTCTGTTCTCTTCTATTCTATTCTAGTCCATTCTATTCGGTTCTGTTCTGTTCTATTCTATTCTATTCTGTTCTGTTCTATTCTATACTATTCTATTCTGTTCTGTTCTATTGCATTCTATTTTATTATCATCTATTGCATTCTGTTCTGTTCTGTTCTGTTCTGTTCTGTTCTATTCTATTTTGTTCTATTCTCTTCTGTTCTGTTCTGTTCTGTTCTGTTCTATTCCATTCTATTCTATTCTATTCTATTTTGTTCTATTCTACTCTGCTCTATTCTGTTCTATTCTATTCTATTCTATTCTGTTCTATTCTATTCTGTTCTATTCTATTTTATTCTATTCTATTCTATTCTGTTCTGTTTTGTTCTATTCTATTCTATTCTCTTCTATTCTATTCTATTATATTCTGTTCTATTCTGTTCTATTCTATTCTATTCTATTCTATTCTGTTCTGTTGTTCTGTTTTATTCTATTCAATTCTATTCAATTCGACACTATTCTATTGTATTCTATTCTATTCGACTCTATTCGACTCTATTCGATTCTATTCGATTCTACTCTGGTCTGTGCAGTTCTAGTCTATTCTATTCTGTTCTCTTCTATTCTATTCTATTCTAAACTATTCTATTCTGTTCTATTCTGTTCTTTTCTATTCTATTCTGTTCTGTTCTATTCTATTCTGTTCTGTTCTATTCTATTCTGTTCCATTCTCGTCTGTTCTGTTCTATTCTATTCTATTCTGATCTGTTGTATTACTTTATGTTCTATTCATTCTATTCTGTTCTGTTCTGTTCTGTTCTGTTCTGTTCTATTCTATTCTATTCTGTTCCATTCTATTTTGTTCTGTTCTATTCTATTCTATTCTGTTCTGTTCTATCCTATTATGTTCTATTCTATTCTGTTCTGTTTTGTTCTGTTCTATTCTATTCTGTTCTATTCCATTCTATTTTATTCTCATGTATTGCATTCTGTTCTGTTCTGTTCTGTTCTGTTCTATTCTCTTTTGTTCTATTCTCTTCTGTTCTGTTCTGTTCTGTTTTGTTCTATTCCATTCTATTCTATTCTATTCTATTCTATTCTATTCTATTCTATTCTATTCTATTCTATTCTATTCTATTCGACTCTATTCGATTCTATTCTATTCTATTCTGTTCTGTTCTGTTCTACTCTATTCTATTCTATTCTGATCTATTCTATTCTATTCTATTCTGTTCTGTTCTATTCTATTTTGTTCTATTCTATTCTATTCTAGTCTATTCTATTCCATTCTGTTCTGTTCTATTCTGTTCTATTCTATTCTACTCTATTCTAGTCTATTCTATTCTGTTCTAATCTGTTGTGTTCTGTTTTATTCTATTCTGTTGTATTCTATTCTATTCTATACTATGCTATTATTTTTTTTGTGTTCTATCCTATTCTATTCTATTCTTTTCTGTGCTATTCTATTCTATTCTGTTCCATTCTATTCTATTCTTTTCTAATCTATTCTACTCTATTCGTTTCTATTCTATTCTATTCTATTCTGTTCTGTTCTGTTCTATTCTATTCTATTCTATTCTATTCTATTCTATTCTATTTTGTTCTATTCTCTTCTGTTCTGTTCTGTTCTGTTCTGTTCTATTCCATTCTATTCTATTCTATTCTAATTTGTTCTATTCTACTCTGCTCAATTCTGTTCTATTCTATTCTAATCTATTCTGTTCTATTCTATTCTGTTCTATTCTATTTTATTCTATTCTATTCTATTCTGTTCTGTTTTGTTCTATTCTATTCTATTCTGTTCTATTCTATTCTATTATATTCTGTTCTATTCTGTTCTATTCTATTCTATTCTATTCTGTTCAGTTGTTCTGTTTTATTCTATTCGATTCTATTCAATTCGACCCTATTCTATTGTATTCTATTCTATTCGACTCTATTCGATTCTATTCGATTCTATTCTGTTCTGTGAAGTTCTAGTCTATTCTATTCTGTTCTCTTCTACTCTATTCTATTCTAAACTATTCTATTCTGTTCTATTCTGTTCTTTTCTATTCTATTCTATTCTATTCTATTCTGTTCTATTCTATTCTATTCTGTTCTGTTCTATTCTATTCTATTCTGTTCTGTTCTGTTCTGTTCTGTTCTATTCTATTCTATACTGATCTGTTGTATTCCTTTATGTTCTATTCTATTCTATTCTATTCTATTCTATTCTATTCTATTCATTTCTGTTCTGTTCTATTCTGTTCTATTCTATTCTACTCTATTCTAGTCTATTCTATTCTGTTCTACTCTGTTCTGTTCTGTTTTATTCTATTCTGTTGTATTCTATTCTATTCTATACTATTCTATTAGTTTTTTTTGTGTTCTATCCTATTCTATTCTATTCTTTTCTGTCGTATTCTATTCTATTCTGTTCTATTCTATTTTTTTTTTCTAATCTATTCTACTCTGTTCGTTTCTATTCTATTCTATTCTATTCTGTTCTCTTCTGTTCTATTCTATTCTATTCTATTCTATTCTATTCTATTCTATTCTGTTCTATTCTATTCTATTCTATTCTATTCTCTTCTGTTCTATTCTATTGTGTTCTATTCTATTCTATTCTATTCTGTTCTGTTCTATTCTATTCTATTCTATTCTATTCTGTTCTGTTCTATTCTATTCTATTATATTCTATTCTGTTCCATTCTATTCTATTCTGTTGTATTCTATGCTATTCTATTCTGTTCTAATCTATTCTATTCTATTCTGTTCTATTCTATTCTATTCTATTCTATTCTATTCTAAACTATTATATTCTGTTCTATTCTGTTCTTTACTATTCTATTCTATTCTATTCTGTTCTATTCTATTCTATTCTATTCTGTTCTCTTCTATTTTTTCTAGTCCATTCTATTCGGTTCTGTTCTGTTCTATTCTATTCTATTCTGTTCTGTTCTATTCTGTTCTGTTCTATTCTATTCTATTCTAATCTGTTCTGTTCTATTGCATTCTATTTTATTCTCATCTATTGCATTCTGTTCTGTTCTGTTCTGTTCTGTTCTATTCTATTTTGTTCTATTCTCTTCTGTTCTGTTCTGCTCTATTCCATTCTATTCTATTCTATTCTATTTTGTTCTATTCTACTCTGCTCTATTCTGTTCTATTCTATTCTATTCTATTCTGTTCTATTCTATTCTGTTCTATTCTATTTTATTCTATTCTATTCTATTCTGTTTTGTTCTATTCTATTCTATTCTCTTCTATTCTATTCCATTATATTCTGTTCTACTCTGTTCTATTCTGTTCTATTCTATTCTGTTCTGTTGTTCTGTTTTATTCTATTCGATTCTATTCGATTCTATTCAATTCGACACTATTCTATTGTATTCTATTCTATTCGACTCTATTCGACTCTATTCGATTCTATTCGATTCTATTCTGTTCTGTGAAGTTCTAGTCTATTCTATTCTGTTCTCTTCTCTTCTATTCTATTCTAAACTATTCTATTCTGTTCTATTATGTTCTTTTCTAATCTATTCTATTCTATTCTATTCTGTTCTATTCTATTCTGTTCTGTTCTATTCTATTTTATTCTGTTCCATTCTCTTCTGTTCTGTTCTAGTCTATTCTATTCTGATCTGTTGTATTCCTTTCTGTTCTATTCTATTCTATTCTGTTCTGTTCTGTTCTGTTCTGTTCTATTCTATTCTATTCTGTTCCATTCTATTTTGTTATGTTCTATTCTATTCTGTTCTGTTCTGTTCTATCCTATTATGTTCTATTCTATTCTGTTCTGTTTTGTTCTGTTCTATTCTATTCTGTTCTATTCCATTCTATTTTATTCTCATGTATTGCATTCTGTTCTGTTCTGTTCTGTTCTATTCTATTCTCTTTTGTTCTATTCTCTTCTGTTCTGTTCTGTTTTGTTCTATTCCATTCTATTCTACTCTGCTCTATTCTATTCTATTCTATTCTATTCTATTCTATTCTATTCTATTCTATTCTATTCTATTCTATTCTATTCTATTCTATTCTATTTTGTTCTATTCTACTCTGCTCTATTCTGTTCTATTCTATTCTATTCTATTCTGTTCTATTCGATTCTGTTCTATTCTATTTTATTCTCTTCTATTCTATTCTGTTCTGTTTTGTTCTATTCTATTCTATTCTCTTCTATTCTATTCTATTATATTCTTTTCTATTCTGTTCTATTCTCTTCTATTCTATTCTGTTCTGTTGTTCTGTTTTATTCTATTCAATTCTATTCGATTCTATTCGATTCGACACTATTCTATTGTATTCTATTCTATTCGACTCTATTCGACTCTATTCGATTCTATTCGATTCTATTCTGTTCTGTTCTGTTCTACTCTATTCTATTCTATTCTGATCTATTCTATTCTATTCTATTCTGTTCTGTTCTATTCTATTCTATTCTGTTCTATTCTATTCTATTCTATTCTATTCTATTCTATTCTATTCTATTCTATTCCGTTCTGTTCTGTTCTATTCTGTTCTATTCTATTCTACTCTATTCTAGTCTATTCTATTCTGTTCTACTCTATTCTGTTCTGTTTTATTCTATTCTGTTGTATTGTATTCTATTCTATACTATTCTATTATGTTCTTTTGTGTTCTATCCTATTCTATTCTATTCTTTTCTGTCCTATTATATTCTATTCTATTCTGTTCTAATCTATTCTACTCTGTTCGTTTCTATTCTATTCTATTCTATTCTGTTCTGTTCTGTTCTATTCTATTCTATTCTATTCTATTCTATTCTATTCTATTCTATTCTGTTCTGTTCTATTCTATTCTATTCTATTCTATTCTGTTCTATTCTGTTGTGTTCTATTCTATTCTATTCTATTCTGTTCTGTTCTATTCTATTCTATTCTATTCTGTTTTGTTCTATTCTATTCTATTATATTCTATTCTGTTCCATTCTATTCTATTCTGTTGTATTTTATGCTATTCCATTCTGTTCTAATCTATTCTATTCTATTCTGTTCTATTCTATTCTATTCTATTCTAAACTATTATATTCTGTTCTATTCTGTTCTTTACTATTCTATTCTATTCTATTCTGTTCTATTCTATTCTATTCTATTTTGTTCTCTTCTAATCTATTCTATTCCATTCTATTCGGTTCTGTTCTGTTCTATTCTATTCTATTCTGTTCTGTTCTATTCTGTTCTGTTCTATTCTATTCTATTCTATTCTGTACTGTTCTATTGCATTCTATTTTATTCTCATCTATTGCATTCTGTTCTGTTCTGTTCTGTTCTGTTCTGTTCTATTCTATTTTGTTCTATTCTCTTCTGTTCTGTTCTGTTCTATTCCATTCTATTCTATTCTATTCTATTTTGTTCTATTCTACTCTGCTCTTTTCTGTTCTATTCTATTCTATTCTATTCTATTCTGTTCTATTATATTCTGATCTATTCTATTTTAGTCTATTCTATTCTATTCTGTTTTGTTCTATTCTATTCTATTCTCTTCTATTCTATTCTATTATATTCTGTTCTATTCTGTTCTATTCTATTCTATTCTGTTCTGTTCTGTTCTGTTATGTTCTATTCTATTCTATTCTATTCTGTTCCATTCTATTTTGTTCTGTTCTATTCTATTCTATTATGTTCTGTTCTATCCTATTATGTTCTATTCTATTCTGTTCTGTTTTGTTCTGTTCTATTCTATTCTGTTCGATTCCATTCTATTTTATTCTCATGTATTGCATTCTGTTTTGTTCTGTTCTGTTCTGTTCTATTCTATTCTCTTTTGTTCTATTCTCTTCTGTTCTGTTCTGTTCTGTTTTGTTATATTCCATTCTATTCTATTCTATTCTATTCTATTCTATTCTATTCTATTCTATTCTATTCTATTCTATTCTATTCTATTCTATTCTATTCTATTCTATTCCATTCTATTCTATTCTATTCTATTTTGTTCTATTCTACTCTGCTCTATTCTATTCTATTCTGTTCTATTCTATTCTGTTCTATTCTATTTTATTCTATTCTATTCTATTCTGTTCTGTTTTGTTCTATTCTATTCTATTCTCTTCTATTCTATTCTATTATATTCTGTTCTATTCTGTTCTATTCTATTGTATTCTATTCTGTTCTGTTCTTTTGTTCTGTTTTATTCTATTCGATTCTATTCGATTCTATTCAATTCGACACTATTCTATTGTATTCTATTCTATTCGACTCTATTCGACTCTATTCGATTCTATTCGATTCTATTCTGTTCTGTGCAGTACTAGTCTATTCTATTCTGTTCTCTTCTATTCTATTCTATTCTGTTCTATTCTGTTCTTTTCTATTCTATTCTATTCTATTCTATTCTGTTCTATTCTATTCTATTCTGTTCTGTTCTATTCTATTCTGTTCCATTCTCTTCTGTTCTGTTCTATTCTATTCTATTCTGATCTGTTGTATTCCTTTCTGTTCTATTCTATTCTATTCTGTTCTGTTCTGTTCTGTTCTGTTCTGTTCTATTCTATTCTATTCTGTTCCATTCTATTTTGTTCTGTTCTATTCTATTCTATTCTGTTCTGTTCTATCCTATTATGTTCTATTCTATTCTGTTCTGTTTTGTTCTGTTCTATTCTATTCTGTTCTATTCCATTCTATTTTATTCCCATGTATTGCATACTGTTCTGTTCTGTTCTGTTCTATTCTATTCTCTTTTGTTCTATTCTCTTCTCTTCTGTTCTGTTCTGTTTTGTTCTATTCCATTCTATTCTATTCTATTCTATTCTATTCTATTCTATTCTATTCTATTCTATTCTATTCTATTCTATTTTGTTCTATTCTACTCTGCTCTATTCTGTTCTATTCTATTCTATCTATTCTGTTCTATTCGATTGTGTTCTATTCTATTTTATTCTCTTCTATTCTAGTCTGTTCTGTTTTGTTCTTTTCTATTCTATTCTCTTCTATTCTATTCTATTATATTCTGTTCTATTCTGTTCTATTCTCTTCTATTCTATTCTGTTCTGTTGTTCTGTTTTATTCTATTCAATTCTATTCGATTCTATTCGATTCGACACTATTCTATTGTATTCTATTCTATTCGACTCTATTCGACTCTATTCGATTCTATTCGATTCTATTCTGTTCTGTTCTGTTCTACTCTATTCTATTCTATTCTGATCAATTCTATTCTATTGTATTCTGTTCTGTTCTATTCTATTCTGTTCTGTTCTATTCTATTCTATTCTATTCTATTCTATTCTATTCTATTCTATTCTATTCTATTCTATTCCATTCTGTTCTGTTCTATTCTGTTCTATTCTATTCTACTCTATTCTAGTCTATTCTATTCTGTTCTACTCTGTTCTGTTCTGTTTTATTCTATTCTATTCTATACTATTCTATTATGTTCTTTTGTGTTCTATCCTATTCTATTCTATTCTTTTCTGTCCTATTCTATTCTATTCTGTTCTATTCTATTCTATTCTTTTCTAATCTATTCTACTCTGTTCGTTTCTATTCTATTCTATTCTATTCTGTTCTGTTCTGTTCTATTCTATTCTATTCTATTCTATTCTGTTCTATTCTATTCTATTCTATTCTATTCTGTTCTGTTCTATTCTGTTGTGTTCTATTCTATTCTATTCTATTCTGTTCTGTTCTATTCTATTCTATTCTATTCTATTCTGTTCTATTCTATTCTATTATATTCTATTCTGTTCCATTCTATTCTATTCTGTTGTATTCTATGCTATTCTATTCTGTTCTAATCTATTCTATTCTATTCTGTTCTATTCTATTCTATTCTATTCTATTCTAAACTATTATATTCTGTTCTATTCTGTTCTTTACTATTCTATTCTATTCTATTCTGTTCTATTCTATTCTATTCTATTCTGTTCTCTTCTATTCTATTCTAGTCCATTCTATTCGTTTCTGTTCTGTTCTATTCTATTCTATTCTGTTCTGTTCTATTCTGTTCTGTTCTATTCTATTCTATTCTATTCTGTTCTGTTCTATTCCATCCTATTTTATTCTCATGTAGTGCATTCTGTTCTCTTCTGTTCTGTTCTGTTCTATTCTATTCTCTTTTGTTCTATTCTCTTCTGTTCTGTTCTGTTCTGTTTTGTTCTATTCCATTCTATTCTATTCTATTCTATTCTATTCTATTCTATTCTATTCTATTCTATTCTATTCTATTCTATTCTATTTTGTTCTATTCTACTCTGCTCTATTCTGTTCTATTCTATTCTATTCTATTCTGTTCTATTCGATTCTCTTCTATTCTATTTTATTCTCTTCTATTGTATTCTGTTCTGTTTTGTTCTATTCTATTCTATTCTCTTCTATTCTATTCTATTATATTCTGTTCTATTCTGTTCTATTCTCTTCTATTCTATTCTGTTCTGTTGTTCTGTTTTATTCTGTTCAATTCTAATCGATTCTATTCGATTCGACACTATTCTATTGTATTCTATTCTATTCGACTCTATTCGACTCTATTCGATTCTATTCTGTTCTGTTCTGTTCTACTCTATTCTATTCTATTCTGTTCTATTCTATTCTATTCTATTCTGTTCTGCTCTATTCTATTCTATTTTATTCTGTTCTATTCTATTCTATTCTATTCTATTCTATTCTATTCTATTCTATTCAGTTCTCTTCTATTCTATTCGGTTCTGTTCTATTCTATTCTGTTCTATTCTATTCTATTCTATTCTGTTCTGTTCTAATCTATTCTATTCTGTTCTATTCTATTCTATTCTATTCTATTCTATTCTATTCTATTCTATTCTATTCTATTCTGTTCTATTCTGTTCTATTCTATTCTATTCTATTCTGTTCTGTTCTATTTTATTCTGTTCTATTCTATTCTATTCTATTCTGTTCTGTTCTATTCTATTGTATTCTGTTCTATTCTATTCTATTCTATTCTATTCTATTCTATTCTATTCTATTCTATTCTATTCTATTCTATTCTATTCCATTCTGTTCTGTTCTATTCTGTTCTATTGTATTCTACTCTATTCTAGTCTATTCTATTCTGTTCTACTCTGTTCTGTTCTGTTTTATTCTATTCTGTTGTATTCTATTCTATTCTATACTATTCTATTATGTTCTTTTGTGTTCTATCCTATTCTATTCTATTCTTTTCTGTCCTATTCTATTCTATTCTGTTCTATTCTATTCTTTTCTAATCTATTCTACTCTGTTCGTTTCTATTCTATTCTATTCTATTCTATTCTGTTCTGTTCTATTCTATTCTATTCTATTCTATTCTATTCTATTCTATTCTATTCTATTCTATTCTGTTCCATTCTATTCTATTCTGTTGTTTTCTATGCTATTCTATTCTGTTCTAATCTATTCTAATCTATTCTGTTCTATTCTATTCTATTCTATTCTAAACTATTATATTCTGTTCTATTCTGTTCTTTACTATTTTATTCTATTCTATTCTGTTCTATTCTATTCTATTCTATTCTGTTCTCTTCTATTCTATTCTAGTCCATTCTATTCGGTTCTGTTCTGTTCTATTCTATTCTATTCTATTCTAAACTATTATATTCTGTTCTATTCTGTTCTTTACTATTCTATTCTGTTCTGTTCTATTCTATTCTATTCTATTCTGTTCTGTTCTATTGCATTCTATTTTATTCTCATCTATTGCATTCTGTTTTGTTCTGTTCTGTTCTGTTCTGTTCTATTCTATTTTGTTCTATTCTCTTCTGTTCTGTTCTGTTCTATTCCATTATATTCTATTCTATTCTATTTTGTTCTATTCTACTCTGCTCTATTCTGTTCTATTCTATTCTATTCTATTCTGTTCTATTCTATTCTGTTCTATTCTATATTATTCTCTTCTATTCTATTCTGTTCTGTTTTGTTCTATTCTATTGTATTCTCTTCTATTCTATTCTATATATTCTGTTCTATTCTATTCTATTCTATTCTGTTCTGTTGTTCTGTTTTATTCTATTCGATTCTATTCGATTCGACACTATTCTATTGTATTCTATTCTATTCGACTCTATTCGACTCTATTCGATTCTATTCGATTCTATTCTGTTCTGTGCTGTTCTAGTCTATTCAATTCTGTTCTCTTCTATTCTATTCTATTCTAAACTATTCTATTCTGTTCTATTCTGTTCTTTTCTATTCTATTCTGTTCTATTCTGTTCTGTTCTATTCTATTCTATTCTGTTCTGTTCTATTCAATTCTGTTCCATTCTGTTCTGTTCTGTTCTATTCTATTCTATTCTGATCTGTTGTATTCCTTTCTGTTCTATTCTATTCTATTCTGTTCTGTTCTGTTCTGTTCTGTTCTATTCTATTCTATTCTGTTCCATTCTATTTTGTTCTGTTCTATTCTATTCTATTCAGTTCTGTTCTATCCTGTTATGTTCTATTCTATTCTGTTCTGTTTTGTTCTGTTCTATTCTATTCTGTTCTATTCCATTCTATTTTATTCTCATATATTGCATTCTGTTCTGTTCTGTTCTGTTCTGTTCTATTCTATTCTCTTTTGTTCTATTCTCTTCTGTTCTGTTCTGTTCTGTTTTGTTCTATTCCATTCTATTCTATTCTATTCTATTCTATTCTATTCTATTCTATTCTATTCTATTTTGTTCTATTCTACTCTGTTCTATTCTGTTCTTTTCTATTCTATTCTATTCTGTTCTATTCGATTCTGTTCCATTCTATTTTATTCTCTTCTATTCTATTCTGTTCTGTTTTGTTCTATTCTATTCTATTCTCTTCTATTTTATTCTATTATATTCTGTTCTATTCTGTTCTATTCTCTTCTATTCTATTCTGTTCTTTTGTTCTGTTTTATTCTATTCAATTCTATTCGATTCTCTTCGATTCGACACTATTCTATTGTATTCTATTCTATTCGACTCTATTCGATTCTATTCAATTCTATTCTGTTCTGTTCTGTTCTACTCTATTCTATTCTATTCTGATATATTCTATTCTATTCTATTCTGTTCTGTTCTATTCTATTCTGTTCTGATCTATTCTATTTTATTCTATTCTATTCTATTCTATTCTATTCTATTCTATTCTGTTCTATTCCATTCTGTTCTGTTCTATTCTGTTCTATTCTATTCTACTCTATTCTAGTCCATTCTATTCTGTTCTACTCTGTTCTGTTCTGTTTTATTCTATTCTGTTGTATTCTATTCTATTCTATACTATTCTATTATGTTCTTTTGTGTTCTATCCTATTCTATTCTATTCTTTTCTGTCCTATTCTATTCTATTCTGTTCTATTCTATTCTATTCTTTTCTAATCTATTCTACTCTGTTCGTTTCTATTCTATTCTATTCTATTCTATTCTGTTCTGTTCTGTTCTATTCTATTCTACTCTATTCTATTCTATTCTGTTCTATTCTATTCTATTCTATTCTATTCTCTTCTATTCTATTCTGTTGTGTTCTATTCTATTCTATTCTATTCTGTTCTGTTCTATTCTATTCTATTCTATTCTGTTCTGTTCTATTCTATTCCATTATATTCTATTCTGTTCCATTCTATTCTATTCTGTTGTATTCTATGCTATTCTATTCTGTTCTAATCTATTCTATTCTATTCTAAACTATTATATTCTGTTCTATTCTGTTCTTTACTATTCTATTCTATTCTATTCTGTTCTATTCCATTCTATTCTATTCTATTCTATTTTGTTCTATTCTACTCTGCTCTATTCTGTTCTATTCTATTCTATTCTATTCTGTTCTATTCTATTCTGTTCTATTCTAGTTTATTCTCTTCTATTCTATTCTGTTCTGTTTTGTTCTATTCTATTCTATTCTCTTCTATTCTATTCTATATATTCTGTTCTATTCTATTCTATTCTATTCTGTTCTGTTGTTCTGTTTTATTCTATTCGATTCTATTCGATTCTATTCGATTCGACACTATTCTATTGTATTCTATTCTATTCGACTCTCTTCGATTCTATTCGATTCTATTCTGTTCTGTGCTGTTCTAGTCAATTCTATTCTGTTCTCTTCTATTCTATTCTATTCTAAACTATCCTATTCTGTTCTTTTATATTGTATTCTGTTCTATTCTGTTCTGTTCTATTCTATTCTATTCTGTTCTGTTCTATTCAATTCTGTTCCATTCTCTTCTGTTCTGTTCTATTCTATTCTATTCTGATCTGTTGTATTCCTTTCTGTTCTATTCTATTCTATTCTGTTCTGTTCTGTTCTGTTCTGTTCTGTTCTATTCTATTCTATTCTGTTCCATTCTATTTTGTTCTGTTCTATTCTATTCTATTCATTTCTGTTTTCTCCTGTTATGTTCTATTCTATTCTGTTCTGTTTTGTTCTGTTCTATTCTATTCTGTTCTATTCCATTCTATTTTATTCTCATGTATTGCATTCTGTTCTGTTCTGTTCTGTTCTGTTCTATTCTATTCTCTTTTGTTCTATTCTGTTCTGTTCTATTCTATTCTGTTCTGTTGTTCTGTTTTATTCTATTCAATTCTATTCGATTCTATTCGATTCGACACTATTCTATTGTATTCTATTCTATTCGACTCTATTCGACTCTATTCGATTCTATTCGATTCTATTCTGTTCTGTTCTGTTCTACTCTATTCTATTCTATTCTGATCTATTCCATTCTATTCTATTCTGTTCTGTTCTATTCTATTCTATTCTATTCTGTTCTATTCTATTCTATTTTATTCTATTCTATTCTATTCTATTCAGTTCTCTTCTATTCTATTCGGTTCTGTTCTATTTTATTCTGTTCTATTCTATTCTATTCTATTCTGTTCTGTTCTAATCTATTCTATTCTGTTCTATTCTATTCTATTCTATTCTATTCTATTCTATTCTGTTCTATTCTGTTCTATTCTATTCTATTCTATTCTATTCTGTTCTGTTCTATTCTATTCTGTTCTCTTCTATTCTATTCTATTCTGTTCTGTTCTATTCTATTCTATTCTATTCTATTCTATTCAATTCTATTCTATTCTATTCTATTCTGTTCTGTTCTATTCCATTCTAATTTATTATCATCTATTGCATTCTGTTCTGTTCTGTTCTGTTCTGTTCTGTTCTATTCTATTTTGTTGTATTCTCTTCTGTTCTGTTCTGTTCTTTTCTGTTCTATTCCATTCTATTCTATTCTATTCTATTCTATTATGTTCGTTTGTGTTCTATCCTATTCTATTCTATTCTTTTCTGTCCTGTTCTATTCTATTCTGTTCTATTCTATTCTTTTCTAATCTATTCTTCTCTGTTCGTTTCTATTCTATTCTATTCTATTCTATTCTGTTCTGTTCTATTCTATTCTATTCTATTCTATTCTATTCTATTCTATTCTATATATTCTGTTCTATTCTATTCTATTCTATTCTGTTCTGTTGTTCTGTTTTATTCTATTCGATTCTATTCGATTCTATTCGATTCGACACTATTCTATTGTATTCTATTCTATTCGACTCTCTTCGATTCTATTCGATTCTATTCTGTTCTGTGCTGTTCTAGTCAATTCTATTCTGTTCTCTTCTATTCTATTCTATTCTAAACTATCCTATTCTGTTCTTTTATATTGTATTCTGTTCTATTCTGTTCTGTTCTATTCTATTCTATTCTGTTCTGTTCTATTCAATTCTGTTCCATTCTCTTCTGTTCTGTTCTATTCTATTCTATTCTGATCTGTTGTATTCCTTTCTGTTCTATTCTATTCTATTCTGTTCTGTTCTGTTCTGTTCTGTTCTGTTCTATTCTATTCTATTCTGTTCCATTCTATTTTGTTCTGTTCTATTCTATTCTATTCATTTCTGTTTTCTCCTGTTATGTTCTATTCTATTCTGTTCTGTTTTGTTCTGTTCTATTCTATTCTGTTCTATTCCATTCTATTTTATTCTCATGTATTGCATTCTGTTCTGTTCTGTTCTGTTCTGTTCTATTCTATTCTCTTTTGTTCTATTCTGTTCTGTTCTATTCTATTCTGTTCTGTTGTTCTGTTTTATTCTATTCAATTCTATTCGATTCTATTCGATTCGACACTATTCTATTGTATTCTATTCTATTCGACTCTATTCGACTCTATTCGATTCTATTCGATTCTATTCTGTTCTGTTCTGTTCTACTCTATTCTATTCTATTCTGATCTATTCCATTCTATTCTATTCTGTTCTGTTCTATTCTATTCTATTCTATTCTGTTCTATTCTATTCTATTTTATTCTATTCTATTCTATTCTATTCAGTTCTCTTCTATTCTATTCGGTTCTGTTCTATTTTATTCTGTTCTATTCTATTCTATTCTATTCTGTTCTGTTCTAATCTATTCTATTCTGTTCTATTCTATTCTATTCTATTCTATTCTATTCTATTCTGTTCTATTCTGTTCTATTCTATTCTATTCTATTCTGTTCTGTTCTATTCTATTCTGTTCTCTTCTATTCTATTCTATTCTGTTCTGTTCTATTCTATTCTATTCTGTTCTATTCTATTCTATTCAATTCTATTCTATTCTATTCTATTCTGTTCTGTTCTATTCCATTCTAATTTATTATCATCTATTGCATTCTGTTCTGTTCTGTTCTGTTCTGTTCTGTTCTATTCTATTTTGTTGTATTCTCTTCTGTTCTGTTCTGTTCTTTTCTGTTCTATTCCATTCTATTCTATTCTATTCTATTCTATTATGTTCGTTTGTGTTCTATCCTATTCTATTCTATTCTTTTCTGTCCTGTTCTATTCTATTCTGTTCTATTCTATTCTTTTCTAATCTATTCTTCTCTGTTCGTTTCTATTCTATTCTATTCTATTCTATTCTGTTCTGTTCTATTCTATTCTATTCTATTCTATTCTATTCTATTCTATTCTATTCTATTCTGTTCTATTCTATTCTATTCTATTCTCTTCTGTTCTGTTCTGTTCTGTTGTGTTCTATTCTATTCTGTTCTATTCTCTTCTGTTCTATTCTATTCTATTCTATTCTGTTCTGTTCTATTCTATTCTATTATATTCTATTCTGTTCCATTCTTTTCTATTCTGTTGTATTCTATGCTATTCTATTCTGTTCTATTCTATTCTAATCTATTCTGTTCTATTCTATTCTATTCTACTCTAAACTATTATATTCTGTTCTACTCTGTTCTTTACTATTCTATTCTATTCTATTCTGTTCTATTCTATTCTTTCTATTCTGTTCTCTTCTATTCTATTCTAGTCCATTCTATTCGGTTCTGTTCTGTTCTATTCTATTCTATTCAGTTCTGTTCTATTCTGTTCTGTTCTATTCTATTCTATTCTATTCTGTTCTGTTCTATTGCATTCTATTTTATTCTCATCTATTGCATTCTGTTCTGTTCTGTTCTGTTCTGTTTTATTCTATTCTATTTTGTTCTATTCTCTTCTGTTCTGTTCTGTTCTGTTCTGTTCTATTCCATTCTATTCTATTCTATTCTATTTTGTTCTATTCTACTCTGTTCTATTCTGTTCTATTCTGTTCTATTCTATTCTGTTCTATTCTATTCTTTTCTAATCTATTCTACTCTGTTCGTTTCTATTCTATTCTATTCTATTCTATTCTATTCTATTCTGTTCTGTTCTAGTCTATTCTATTCTATTCTATTCTATTCTATTCTATTCTATTCTATTCTATTCCATTCTGTTCTATTCTATTCTATTCTATTCTCTTCTGTTCTGTTCTATTCTGTTGTGTTCTATTCTATTCTGTTCTATTCTGTTCTGTTCTATTCTATTCTATTCTATTCTGTTCTGTTCTATTCTATTCTATTATATTCTATTCTGTTCCATTCTATTCTATTCTGTTGTATTCTATGCTTTTCTATTCTGTTCTAATCTATTCTAATCTATTCTGTTCTATTCTATTCTATTCTATTCTAAACTATTATATTCTGTTCTATTCTGTTCTTTACTATTCTATTCTATTCTATTCTGTTCTATTCTATTCTATTCTATTCTGTACTCTTCTATTCTATTCTAGTCCATTCTATTCGGTTCTGTTCTGTTCTATTCTATTCTATTCTGTTCTGTTCTATTCTGTTCTGTTCTATTCTATTCTATTCTATTCTGTTCTGTTCTATTGCATTCTAATTTATTATCATCTATTGCATTCTGTTCTGTTCTGTTCTGTTCTGTTCTGTTCTATTCTATTTTGTTGTATTCTCTTCTGTTCTGTTCTGTTCTTTTCTGTTCTATTCCATTCTATTCTATTCTATTCTATTTTGTTCTTTTCTACTCTGCTCTCTTCTGTTCTATTCTATTCTATTCTATTCTGTTCTATTCTATTCTCTTCTATTCTATTCTATTCTATTCTCTTCTATTCTATTCTATTATATTCTGTTCTATTCTGTTCTATTCTCTTCTATTCTATTCTGTTCTGTTGTTCTGTTTTATTCTATTCAATTCTATTCGATTCTATTCGATTCGACACTATTCTATTGTATTCTATTCTATTCGACTCTATTCGACTCTATTCGATTCTATTCCATTCTATTCTGTTCTGTTCTGTTCTTCTCTATTCTATTCTATTCTGATCTATTCTATTCTATTCTATTCTGTTCTGTTCTATTCTATTCTATTCTGTTCTATTCTATTCTATTCTATTCTATTCTATTCTATTCTATTCTATTCTATTCTATTCTATTCTATTCTATTCCATTCTGTTCTGTTCTATTGTGTTCTATTCTATTCTACTCTATTCTAATCTATTCTATTCTGTTCTACTCTATTCTGTTCTGTTTTATTCTATTCTGTTGTATTCTATTCTATTCTATAATATTATATTATGTTCTTTTGTGTTCTATCCTATTCTATTCTATTCTTTTCTGTCCTATTATATTCTATTCTGTTCTATTCTATTCTATTCTGTTCTAATCTATTCTACTCTGTTCGTTTCTATTCTATTCTATTCTATTCTGTTCTGTTCTGTTCTATTCTATTCTATTCTATTCTATACTATTCTATTCTATTCTGTTCTATTCTATTCTATTCTGTTCTATTCTATTCTGTTCTATTCTGTTGTGTTCTATTCTATTCTATTCTATTCTGTTCTGTTCTATTCTATTCTATTCTATTCTGTTCTGTTCTGTTCTATTCTATTCTATTATATTCTATTCTGTTCCATTCTATTCTATTCTGTTGTATTCTATGCTATTCTATTCTGTTCTAATCTATTCTATTCTTTTCTGTTCTATTCTATTCTATTCTATTCTATTCTAAACTATTATATTCTGTTCTATTCTGTTCTTTACTATTCTATTCTATTCTATTCTGTTCTATTCTATTCTATTCTATTTTGTTCTCTTCTATTCTATTCTATTCCATTCTATTCGGTTCTGTTCTGTTCTATTCTATTCTATTCTGTTCTGTTCTATTCTGTTCTGTTCTATTCTATTCTATTCTATTCTGTTCTGTTCTATTGCATTCTATTTTATTCTCATCTATTGCATTCTGTTCTGTTCTGTTCTGTTCTTTTCTGTTCTATTCTATTTTGGTCTATTCTCTTCTGTTCTGTTCTGTTCTATTCCATTCTATTCTATTCTATTCTATTTTGTTCTATTCTACTCTGCTCTATTCTGTTCTATTCTATTCTATTCTATTCTATTCTATTCTATTCTGTTCTATTCTATTCTGTTCTATTCTATTTTATTCTATTCTATTCTATTCTGTTTTGTTCTATTCTATTCTATTCTCTTCTATTCTATTCTATTATATTCTGTTCTATTCTGTTCTATTCTATTCTATTCTATTCTATTCTATTCTGTTCTGTTCTATTCAATTCTGTTCCATTCTCTTCTGTTCTGTTCTATTCTATTCTATTCTGATCTGTTGTATTCCTTTCTGTTCTATTCTATTCTATTCTGTTCTGTTCTGTTCTGTTCTGTTCTACTCTATTCTATTCTGTTCCATTCTATTTTGTTCTGTTCTATTCTATTCTATTCAGTTCTGTTCTATCCTGTTATGTTCTATTCTATTCTGTTCTGTTTTGTTCTGTTCTATTCTATTCTGTTCTATTCCATTCTATTTTATTCTCATATATTGCATTCTGTTCTGTTCTGTTCTGTTCTGTTCTATTCTATTCTCTTTTGTTCTATTCTCTTCTGTTCTGTTCTGTTCTGTTTTGTTCTATTCCATTCTATTCTATTCTATTCTATTCTATTCTATTCTATTCTATTCTATTCTATTCTATTCTATTCTATTCTATTCTATTCTATTCTATTTTGATCTATTCTACTCTGTTCTATTCTGTTCTATTCTATTCTATTCTATTCTGTTCTATTCGATTCTGTTCTATTCTATTTTATTCTCTTCTATTCTATTCTGTTCTGTTTTGTTCTATTCTATTCTATTCTCTTCTATTTTATTCTATTATATTCTGTTTTATTCTGTTCTATTCTCTTCTATTCTATTCTGTTCTGTTGTTCTGTTTTATTCTATTCAATTCTATTCGATTCTCTTCGATTCGACACTATTCTATTGTATTCTATTCTATTCGACTCTATTCGATTCTATTCGATTCTATTCTGTTCTGTTCTGTTCTACTCTATTCTATTCTATTCTGATATATTCTATTCTATTCTATTCTGTTCTATTCTATTCTATTCTGTTCTGATCTATTCTATTCTATTCTATTCTATTCTATTCTATTCTATTCTATTCTATTCTGTTCTATTCCATTCTGTTCTGTTCTATTCTGTTCTATTCTATTCTACTCTATTCTAGTCTATTCTATTCTGTTCTACTCTGTTCTGTTCTGTTTTATTCTATTCTGTTGTATTCTATTCTATTCTATACTATTCTATTATGTTCTTTTGTGTTCTATCCTATTCTATTCTATTCTTTTCTGTCCTATTCTATTCTATTCTGTTCTATTCTATTTTATTCTTTTCTAATCTATTCTACTCTGTTCGTTTCTATTCTATTCTATTCTATTCTATTCTATTCTATTCTATTCTATTCTGTTCTGTTCTGTTCTATTCTATTCTACTCTACTCTATTCTATTCTGTTCTATTCTATTCTATTCTATTCTATTCTATTCTATTCTATTCTATTCTCTTCTGTTCTATTCTGTTGTGTTCTATTCTATTCTATTCTATTCTGTTCTGTTCTATTCTATTCTATTCTATTCTGTTCTGTTCTATTCTATTCTATTATATTCTATTCTGTTCCATTCTATTCTCTTCTGTTGTATTCTATGCTATTCTATTCTGTTCTAATCTATTCTATTCTATTCTATTCTATTCTATTCTATTCTAAACTATTATATTCTGTTCTATTCTGTTCTTTACTATTCTATTCTATTCTATTCTGTTCTATTCCATTCTATTCTATTCTATTATATTTTGTTCTATTCTACTCTGCTCTATTCTGTTCTATTCTATTCTATTCTATTCTGTTCTATTCTATTCTGTTCTATTCTATTTTATTCTCTTCTATTCTATTCTGTTCTGTTTTGTTCTATTCTATTCTATTCTCTTCTATTCTATTCTATATATTCTGTTCTATTCTATTCTATTATATTCTGTTCTGTTGTTCTGTTTTATTCTATTCGATTCTATTCGATTCGACACTATTCTATTGTATTCTATTCTATTCGACTCTATTCGACTCTATTCGATTCTATTCTGTTCTGTGCTGTTCTAGTCTATTCTATTCTGTTCTCTTCTATTCTATTCTATTCTAAACTATTCTATTCTGTTCTATTCTGTTCTTCTCTATTCTATTCTGTTCTATTCTGTTCTGTTCTATTCTATTCTATTCTGTTCTGTTCTATTCAATTCTGTTCTATTATCTTCTGTTCTGTTCTATTCTATTCTATTTTGATCTGTTGTATTCCTTTCTGTTCTATTCTATTCTATTCTGTTCTGTTCTGTTCTTTTCTGTTCTATTCTATTCTATTCTGTTCCATTATATTTTGTTCTGTTCTATTCTATTCTATTTAGTTCTGTTCTATCCTGTTATGTTCTATTCTATTCTGTTCTGTTTTGTTCTGTTCTATTCTATTCTGTTCTATTCCATTCTATTTTATTCTCATGTATTGCATTCTGTTCTGTTCTGTTCTGTTCTATTCTATTCTCTTTTGTTCTATTCTCTTCTGTTCTGTTCTGTTCTGTTTTGTTCTATTCCATTCTATTCTATTCTATTCTATTCTCTTCTATTCTATTCTATTCTATTCTATTCTACTCTGCTCTATTCTGTTCTCTTCTATTCTATTCTATTCTGTTCTATTCGATTCTGTTCTATTCTATTTTATTCTCTTCTATTCTATTCTGTTCTGTTTTGTTCTATTCTATTCTATTCTCTTCTATTCTATTCTATTATATTCTGTTCTATTCTGTTCTATTCTCTTCTATTCTATTCTGTTCTGTTGTTCTCTTTTATTCTATTCAATTCTATTCGATTCTATTCGATTCGACACTATTCTATTGTATTCTATTCTATTCGACTCTATTCGATTCTATTCGATTCTATTCTGTTCTGTTCTGTTCTACTCTATTCTATTCTATTCTGATCTATTCCATTCTATTCTATTCTGTTCTATTCTATTCTATTCTATTCTATTCTATTCTATTCTATTCTATTCTATTCTATTCTATTCAGTTCTCTTCTATTCTATTCGGTTCTGTTCTATTCTATTCTGTTCTATTCTATTCTATTCTATTCTGTTCTGTTCTAATCTATTCTATTCTGTTCTATTCTATTCTATTCTATTCTATTCTATTCTGTTCTATTCTGTTCTATTCTATTCTATTCTATTCTGTTCTGTTCTATTCTATTCTGTTCTATTCTATTCTATTCTATTCTGTTCTGTTCTATTCTATTCTATTCTGTTCTATTCTATTCTATTCAATTCTATTCTATTCTATTCTATTCTGTTCTGTCCTATTCCATTCTGTTCTGTTCTATTCTGTTCTATTCTATTCTACTCTGTTCTAGTCTATTCTATTCTGTTCAACTCTGTTCTGTTCTGTTTTATTCTATTCTGTTGTATTCTATTCTATTCTATACTATTCTATTATGTTCGTTTGTGTTCTATCCTATTCTATTCTATTTTTTTCTGTCCTGTACTATTCTATTCTGTTCTATTCTATTCTTTTCTAATCTATTCTACTCTGTTCGTTTCTATTCTATTCTATTCTATTCTATTCTATTCTATTCTATTTTATTCTGTTCTGTTCTATTCTATTCTATTCTATTCTATTCTATTCTATTCTATTCTGTTCTGTTCTATTCTATTCTATTCTATTCTATTCTATTCTATTCTCTTCTGTTCTGTTCTATTCTGTTGTGTTCTATTCTATTCTGTTCTATTCTCTTCTGTTCTATTCTATTCTATTCTATTCTGTTCTGTTCTATTCTATTCTATTATTTTCTATTCTGTTCCATTCTATTCTATTCTGTTGTATTCTATGCTATTCTATTCTGTTCTAATCTATTCTAATCTATTCTGTTCTATTCTATTCTATTCTAAACTATTATATTCTGTTCTATTCTGTTCTTTACTATTCTATTCTATTCTATTCTATTCTGTTCTATTCTATTCTTTCTATTCTGTTCTCTTCTATTCTATTCTAGTCCATTCTATTCGGTTCTGTTCTGTTCTATTCTATTCTATTCAGTTCTGTTCTATTCTGTTCTGTTCTATTCTATTCTATTCTATTCTGTTCTGTTCTATTGCATTCTATTTTATTCTCATCTATTGCATTCTGTTCTGTTCTGTTCTGTTCTGTTTTATTCTATTCTATTTTGTTCTATTCTCTTCTGTTCTGTTCTGTTCTGTTCTGTTCTGTTCTATTCCATTCTATTCTATTCTATTCTATTTTGTTCTATTCTACTCTGTTCTATTCTGTTCTATTCTATTCTATTCTATTCTGTTCTATTCTATTCTTTTCTAATCTATTCTACTCTGTTCGTTTCTATTCTATTCTATTCTATTCTATTCTGTTCTGTTCTATTCTATTCTATTCTATTCTATTCTATTCTATTCTATTCTATTCCGTTCTGTTCTATTCTATTCTATTCTATTCTCCTCTGTTCTGTTCTATTCTGTTGTGTTCTATTCTATTCTGTTCTATTCTGTTCTGTTCTATTCTATTCTATTCATTCTGTTCTGTTCTATTCTATTCTATTATATTCTATTCTGTTCCATTCTATTCTATTCTGTTGTATTCTATGCTATTCTATTCTGTTCTAATCTATTCTAATCTATTCTGTTCTATTCTATTCTATTCTATTCTAAACTATTATATTCTATTCTATTCTGTTCTTTACTATTCTATTCTATTCTATTCTGTTCTCTTCTATTCTATTCTATTCTGTTCTCTTATATTCTATTCTAGTCCATTCTATTCGGTTCTGTTCTGTTCTATTCTATTCTATTCTGTTCTGTTCTATTCTATTCTATTCTATTCTGTTCTGTTCTATTGCATTCTAATTTATTATCATCTATTGCATTCTGTTCTGTTCTGTTCTGTTCTGTTCTGTTCTATTCTATTTTGTTGTATTCTCTTCTGTTCTGTTCTGTTCTGTTCTGTTCTATTCCATTCTATTCTATTCTATTCTATTTTGTTCTATTCTACTCTGCTCTATTCTGTTCTATTCTATTCTATTCTATTCTGTTCTATTCTATTCTGTTCTATTATATTTTATTCTATTCTATTCTATTCTGTTCTGTTTTGTTCTATTCTATTCTATTCTCTTCTATTCTATTCTATTATATTCTGTTCTGTTCTATTCTATTCTATTCTATTCTGTTCTGTTGTTCTGTTTTATTCTATTCGATTCTATTCAATTCGATACTATTCTATTGTATTCTATTCTATTCGACTCTATTCGATTCTATTCGATTCTATTCTGTTCTGTGCAGTTCTAGTCTATTCTATTTTGTTCTCTTCTATTCTATTCTATTCTAAACTATTCTTCTGTTCTATTCTGTTCTTTTCTATTCTATTCTATTCTATTCTGTTCTATTCTATTCTATTCTATTCTGTTCTATTCTATTCTATTCAATTCTATTCTATTCTATTCTATTCTGTTCTGTCCTATTCCATTCTGTTCTGTTCTATTCTGTTCTATTCTATTCTACTCTATTCTAGTCTATTCTATTCTGTTCTACTCTGTTCTTTTCTGTTTTATTCTATTCTGTTGTATTCTATTCTATTCTATACTATTCTATTATGTTCGTTTGTGTTCTATCCTATTCTATTCTATTCTTTTCTGTCCTGTACTATTCTATTCTGTTCTATTCTATTCTTTTCTAATCTATTCTACTCTGTTCGTTTCTATTCTATTCTATTCTATTCTATTTTATTCTGTTCTATTCTATTCTATTCTATTCTATTCTATTCTATTCTATTCTATTCTATTCTATTCTATTCTATTCTATTCTATTCAGTTCTATTCTATTCTATTCTATTCTATTCTATTCTCTTCTGTTCTGTTCTATTCTGTTGTGTTCTATTCTATTCTGTTCTATTCTCTTCTGTTCTATTCTATTCTATTCTATTCTGTTCTGTTCTATTCTATTCTATTATTTTCTATTCTGTTCCATTCTATTCTATTCTGTTGTATTCTATGCTATTCTATTCTGTTCTAATCTATTCTAATCTATTCTGTTCTATTCTATTCTATTCTAAACTATTATATTCTGTTCTATTCTGTTCTTTACTATTCTATTCTATTCTATTCTATTCTGTTCTATTCTATTCTTTCTATTCTGTTCTCTTCTATTCTATTCTAGTCCATTCTATTCGGTTCTGTTCTGTTCTGTTCTATTCTATTCAGTTCTGTTCTATTCTATTCTATTCTATTCTGTTCTGTTCTATTGCATTCTATTTTATTCTCATCTATTGCATTCTGTTCTGTTCTGTTCTGTTCTGTTTTATTCTATTCTATTTTGTTCTATTCTCTTCTGTTCTGTTCTGTTCTGTTCTGTTCTATTCCATTCTATTCTATTCTATTCTTTTGTTCTATTCTACTCTGTTCTATTCTGTTCTATTCTATTCTATTCTATTCTGTTCTATTCTATTCTTTTCTAATCTATTCTACTCTGTTTGTTTCTATTCTATTCTATTCTATTCTATTCTGTTCTGTTCTATTCTATTCTATTCTATTCTATTCTATTCTATTCTATTCTATTCTATTCTATTCTATTCCGTTCTGTTCTATTCTATTCTATTCTATTCTGTTCTGTTCTGTTCTATTCTGTTGTGTTCTATTCTATTCTGTTCTATTCTGTTCTGTTCTATTCTATTCTATTCATTCTGTTCTGTTCTATTCTATTCTATTATATTCTATTCTGTTCCATTCTATTCTATTCTGTTGTATTCTATGCTATTCTATTCTGTTCTAATCTATTCTAATCTATTCTGTTCTATTCTATTCTTTTCTATTCTAAACTATTATATTCTGTTCTATTCTGTTCTTTACTATTCTATTCTATTCTATTCTGTTCTATTCTATTCTATTCTATTCTGTTCTCTTCTATTCTATTCTAGTCCATTCTATTCGGTTCTGTTCTGTTCTATTCTATTCTATTCTGTTCTGTTCTATTCTGTTCTGTTCTATTCTATTCTATTCTATTCTGTTCTGTTCTATTGCTTTCTAATTTATTATCATCTATTGCATTCTGTTCTGTTCTGTTCTGTTCTGTTCTGTTCTATTCTATTTTGTTGTATTCTCTTCTGTTCTGTTCTGTTCTGTTCTGTTCTATTCCATTCTATTCTATTCTATTCTATTTTGTTCTATTCTACTCTGCTCTATTCTGTTCTATTCTATTCTATTCTATTCTGTTCTATTCTATTCTGTTCTATTATATTTTATTCTATTCTATTCTATTCTGTTCTGTTTTGTTCTATTCTATTCTATTCTCTTCCATTCTATTCTATTATATTCTGTTCTGTTCTATTCTATTCTATTCTATTCTGTTCTGTTGTTCTGTTTTATTCTATTCGATTCTATTCAATTCGACACTATTCTATTGTATTCTATTCTATTCGACTCTATTCGATTCTATTCGATTCTATTCTGTTCTGTTCAGTTCTAGTCTATTCTATTTTGTTCTCTTCTATTCTATTCTATTCTAAACTATTCTTCTGTTCTATTCTGTTCTTTTCTATTCTATTCTATTCTATTCTGTTCTATTCTATTCTATTCTGTTCTGTTCTATTCTATTCTGTTCCATTATCTTCTGTTCTGTTCTATTCTATTCTATTCTGATCTGTTGTATTCCTTTCTGTTCTATTCTATTCTATTCTGTTCTGTTCTGTTCTGTTCTGTTCTATTCTATTCTATTCTGTTCCATTCTATTTTGTTCTGTTCTATTCTATTCTATTCTGTTCTGTCTATCCTATTATGTTCTATTCTATTCTGTTCTGTTTTGTTCTGTTCTATTCTATTCTGTTCTATTCCATTCTATTTTATTCTCATGTAATGCATTCTGTTCTGTTCTGTTCTGTTCTATTCTATTCTCTTTTGTTCTATTCTCTTCTGTTCTGTTCTGTTCTGTTTTGTTCTATTCCATTCTATTCTATTCTATTCTATTCTATTCTATTCTATTCTATTCTATTCTATTCTATTTTGTTCTATTCTAGTCTGCTCTATTCTGTTCTCTTCTATTCTATTCTATTCTGTTCTATTCGATTCTGTTCTATTCTATTTTATTCTCTTCTATTCTATTCTGTTCTGTTTTGTTCTATTCTATTCTCTTCTCTTCTATTCTATTCTATTATATTCTGTTCTATTCTGTTCTATTCTCTTCTATTCTATTCTGTTCTGTTGTTCTGTTTTACTCTATTCAATTCTATTCGATTCTATTCGATTCGACACTATTCTATTGTATGCTATTCTATTCGACTCTATTCGACTCTATTCGATTCTATTCGATTCTATTCTGTTCTGTTCTGTTCTACGCTATTCTATTCTATTCTGATCTATTCTATTCTATTCTATTCTGTTCTGTTCTATTCTATTCTGTTGTGTTCTATTCTATTTATTCTATTCTATTCCATTCTGTTCTGTTCTATTCTGTTCTATTCTATTCTACTCTATTCTAGTCTATTCTATTCTGTTCTACTCTGTTCCGTTCTGTTTTATTCTATTCTGTTGTATTCTATTCTATTCTATACTATTCTATTATGTTCTTTTGTGTTCTATCCTATTCTATTCTATTCTTTTCTGTCCTATTCTATTCAATTCTGTTCTATTCTATTCTATTCTTTTCTAACCTATTCTACTCTGTTCGTTTCTATTCTATTCTATTCTATTCTATTCTGTTCTGTTCTGTTCTATTCTATTCTATTCTATTCTATTCTATTCTATTCTATTCTATTCTATTCTATTCTGTTCTGTTCTATTCTATTCTATTCTATTCTATTCTCTTCTGTTCTATTCTGTTGTGTTCTATTCTATTCTATTCTATTCTGTTCTGTTCTATTCTATTCTATTCTATTCTGTTCTGTTCTATTCTATTCTACTCTATTCTATTCTAAACTATTATATTCTGTTCTATTCTGTTCTTTACTATTCTATTCTATTCTATTCTGTTCTATTCTATTCTATTCTATTCTGTTCTCTTCTATTCTATTCTAGTCCATTGTATTCGGTTCTGTTCTGTTCTATTCTATTCTATTCTGTTCTATTCTATTCTGTTCTGTTCTATTCTATTCTATTCTATTCTGTTCTGTTCTGTTCTATTGCATTCTATTTTATTCTCATCTATTGCATTCTGTTCTGTTCTGTTCTGTTCTGTTCTGTTCTATTCTATTTTGTTCTATTCTCTTCTGTTCTGTTCTGTTCTATTCCATTCTATTCTATTCTATTCTATTTTGTTCTATTCTACTCTGCTCTATTCTGTTCTATTCTATTCTATTCTATTCTGTTCTATTCTATTCTGTTCTATTCTATTTTATTCTATTCTATTCTATTCTGTTTTGTTCTATTCTATTCTATTCTCTTCTATTCTATTCTATTATATTCTGTTCTATTCTATTCTATTCTATTCTGTTCTGTTGTTCTGTTTTATTCTATTCGATTCTATTCGATTCTATTCAATTCGACACTATTCTATTGTATTCTATTCTATTCGACTCTATTCGACTCTATTCGATTCTATTCGATTCTATTCTGTTCTGTGAAGTTCTAGTCTATTCTATTCTGTTCTCTTCTATTCTATTCTATTCTAAACTATTCTATTCTGTTCTATTCTGTTCTTCTCTATTCTATTCTGTTCTATTCTATTCTGTTCTATTCTATTCTATTCTGTTCTGTTCTATTCTATTCTGTTCCATTCTCTTCTGTTCTGTTCTATTCTATTCTATTCTGATCTGTTGTATTCCTTTCTGTTCTATTCTATTCTATTCTGTTCAGTTCTGTTCTGTTCTGTTGTATTCTATTCTATTCTGTTCCATTCTATTTTGTTCTGTTCTATTCTATTCTATTCTGTTCTGTTCTATCCTATTATGTTCTATTCTATTCTGTTCTGTTTTGTTCTGTTCTATTCTATTCTGTTCTATTCCATTCTATTTTATTCTCATGTATTGCATTCTGTTCTCTTCTGTTCTGTTCTGTTCTATTCCATTCTCTTATGTTCTATTCTCTTCTGTTCTGTTCTGTTCTGTTTTGTTCTATTCCATTCTATTCTATTCTATTCTATTCTATTCTATTCTATTCTATTCTATTCTATTCTATTCTATTCTATTTTGTTCTATTCTACTCTGCTCTATTCTGTTCTATTCTATTCTATTCTATTCTGCCCTATTCGATTCTGTTCTATTCTATTTTATTCTCTTCTATTCGATTCTGTTCTGTTTTTTTCTATTCTATTCTATTCTCTTCTATTCTATTCTATTATATTCTGTTCTATTCTGTTCTATTCTCTTCTATTCTATTCTGTTCTGTTGTTCTGTTTTATTCTGTTCAATTCTATTCGATTCTATTCGATTCCACACTATTCTATTGTATTCTATTCTATTCGACTCTATTCGACTCTATTCGATTCTATTCGATTCTATTCTGTTCTGTTCTGTTCTACTCTATTCTATTCTATTCTGATCTATTCTATTCTATTCTATTCTGTTCTGCTCTATTCTATTCTATTCTATTCTGTTCTATTCTATTCTATTCTATTCTATTCTATTCTATTCTATTCAGTTCTCTTCTATTCTATTCGGTTCTGTTCTATTCTATTCTGTTCTATTCTATTCTATTCTATTCTGTTCTGTTCTAATCTATTCTATTCTGTTCTATTCTATTCTATTCTATTCTATTCTATTCTATTCTATTCTATTCTGTTCTATTCTGTTCTATTCTATTCTATTCTATTCTGTTCTGTTCTATTCTATTCTGTTCCATTCTATTCTATTCTATTCTGTTCTGTTCTATTCTATTCTATTCTGTTCTATTCTATTCTATTCTATTCTATTCTATTCTATTCTATTCTGTTCTATTAAATTCTGTTCTGTTCTATTCTGTTCTATTCTATTCTACTCTATTCTATTCTGTTCTACTCTGTTCTGTTCTCTTTTATTCTATACTGTTGTATTCGATTCTATTCTATACAATTCTATTATGTTCTTTTGTGTTCTATCCTATTTTATTCTATTCTTTTCTGTCCTATTCTATTCTATTCTGTTCTATTCTATTCTTTTCTACTCTATTCTACTCTGTTCGTTTCTATTCTATTCTATTCTATTCTATTCTGTTCTGTTCTAATCTATTCTATTCTGTTCTATTCTATTCTATTCTATTCTATTCTATTCTGTTCTATTCTGTTCTATTCTATTCTATTCTATTCTGTTCTGTTCTATTTTATTCTGTTCTATTCTATTCTATTCTGTTCTGTTCTATTCTATTCCATTCTGTTCTATTCTATTCTATTCTATTCTATTCTATTGTATTCTGTTCTGTTCTATTCCATTCTGTTCTGTTCTATTCTGTTCTATTCTATTCTACTCTATTCTAGTCTATTCTATTCTGTTCTACTCTGTTCCGTTCTGTTTTATTCTATTCTGTTGTATTCTATTCTATTCTATAGTATTCTATTATGTTCTTTTGTGTTCTATCCTATTCTATTCTATTCTTTTCTGTCCTATTCTATTCTATTCTGTTCTATTCTATTCTTTTCTAATCTATTCTACTCTGTTCGTTTCTATTCTATTCTATACTATTCTATTCTGTTCTGTTCTATTCTATTCTATTCTATTCTATTCTATTCTATTCTATTCTATTCTATTCTATACCATTCTATTCTATGCTGTTCTATCCTATTCTATTCTGTTCTATTCTATTCTATTGTATTCTCTTCTGTTCTGTTCTATTCTGTTGTGTTCTATTCTATTCGGTTCTATTCTGTTCTGTTCTATTCTATTCTATTCTATTCTGTTCTGTTCTATTCTATTCTATTATATTCTATTCTGTTCCATTCTATTCTATTCTGTTGTATTCTATGCTATTCTATTCTGTTCTAATCTATTCTAATCTATTCTGTTCTATTCTATTCTGTTCTATTCTATTTTATTCTATTCTATTCTATTCTGTTTTGTTCTCTTCTATTCTATTGTCTTCTATTCTATTCTATTATATTCTGTTCTATTCTGTTCTATTCTATTCTATTCTATTCTGTTCTGTTGTTCTGTTTTATTCTATTCGATTCTATTCAATTCGACACTATTCTATTGTATTCTATTCTATTCGACTCTATTCGATTCTATTCGATTCGATTCTGTTCTGTGAAGTTCTAGTCTATTCTATTCTGTTCTTCTCTATTCTATTCTGTTCTTCTCTATTCTATTCTATTCTGTTCTGTTCTATTCTATTCTGTTCCATTCTCTTCTGTTCTGTTCTATTCTATTCTATTCTGATCTGTTGTATTCCTTTCTGTTCTATTCTATTCTATTCTGTTCTGTTCTGTTCTGTTCTGTTCTATTCTATTCTATTCTGTTCCATTCTATTTTGTTCTGTTCTATTCTATTTTATTCTGTTCTGTTCTATCCTATTATGTTCTATTCTATTCTGTTCTGTTTTGTTCTGTTCTATTCTATTCTGTTCTATTCCATTCTATTTTATTCTCATGTATTGCATTCTGTTCTGTTCTGTTCTGTTCTGTTCTATTCTATTCTCTTTTGTTCTATTCTCTTCTGTTCTGTTCTGTTCTGTTTTGTTCTATTCCATTCTATTCTATTCTATTCTATTCTATTCTATTCTATTCTATTCTATTCTATTCTATTCTATTCTATTCTATTCTATTTTGTTCTATTCTACTCTGCTCTATTCTGTTCAATTCTATTCTATTCTATTCTGTTCTATTCGATTCTTTTCTATTATATTTTATTCTCTTCTATTCTATTCTGTTCTGTTTTGTTCTATTCTATTCTATTCTCTTCTCTTCTATTCTATTATATTCTGTTCTATTCTCTTCTATTCTATTCTGTTCTGTTGTTCTGTTTTATTCTATTCAATTCTATTCGACTCTATTCGATTCTATTCGATTCTATTCTGTTCTGTTCTGTTCTACTCTATTCTATTCTATTCTGATCTATTCTATTCTATTCTATTCTGTTCTGCTCTATTCTATTCTATTCTATTCTGTTCTATTCTATTCTATTCTATTCTATTCTATTCAGTTCTCTTCTATTCTATTCGGTTCTGTTCTATTCTATTCTGTTCTATTCTGTTCTGTTCTAATCTATTCTATTCTGTTCTATTCTATTCTATTCTATTCTATTCTATTCTATTCTTCTATTCTGTTCTATTCTGTTCTATTCTATTCTATTCTATTCTATTCTGTTCTGTTCTATTCTATTCTGTTCTATTCTATTCTATTCTATTCTGTTCTGTTCTGTTCTATTCTGTTCTGTTCTATTCTATTCTATTCTATTCTGTTCTGTTCTATTGCATTCGATTTTATTCTCATCTATTGCATTCTGTTCTGTTCTGTTCTGTTCTGTTTTATTCTATTCTATTTTGTTCTATTCTCTTCTGTTCTGTTCTGTTCTGTTCTGTTCTATTCCATTCTATTCTATTCTATTCTATTTTGTTCTATTCTACTCTGCTCTATTCTGTTCTATTCTATTCTATTCTATTCTGTTCTATTCTATTCTGTTCTATTCTATTTTATTCTATTCTATTCTATTCTGTTCTGTTTTGTTCTATTCTATTCTATTCTCTTCTATTCTATTCTATATATACTGTTCTATTCTATTCTATTCTATTCTGTTCTGTTGTTCTGTTTTATTCTATTCAATTCTATTCGACTCTATTCGATTCGACACTATTCTATTGTTTTCTATTCTATTCGACTCTTTTCGACTCTATTCGATTCTATTCTGTTCTGTGCTGTTCTAGTCTATTCTATTCTGTTCTCTTCTATTCTATTCTATTCTAAACTATTCTATTCTGTTCTATTCTGTTCTTTTCTATTCTATTCTATTCTATTCTGTTCTGTTCTATTCTATTCTATTCTGTTCTGTTCTATTCTATTCTGTTCCATTCTCTTCTGTTCTGTTCTATTCTATTCTATTCTGATCTGTTGTATTCCTTTCTGTTCTATTCTATTCTATTCTGTTCTGTTCTGTTCTGTTCTGTTCTATTCTATTCTATTCTGTTCCATTCTATTTTGTTCTGTTCTATTCTATTCTATTCTGTTCTGTTCTATCCTATTATGTTCCATTCTATTCTGTTCTGTTTTGTTCTGTTCTATTCTATTCTGATCTATTCCCTTCTATTTTATTCTCATGTATTGCATTCTGTTCTGTTCTGTTCTGTTCTGTTCTATTCTATTCTCTTTTGTTCTATTCTCTTCTGTTCTGTTCTGTTCTGTTTTGTGCTATTCCATTCTATTCTATTCTATTCTATTCTATTCTATTCTATTCTATTCTATTCTATTCTATTCTATTTTGTTCTATTCTACTCTGCTCTATTCTGTTCTATTCTATTCTATTCTATTCTGTTCTATTCGATTCTGTTCTATTCTATTTTACTCTCTTCTATTCTATTCTGTTCTGTTTTGTTCTATTCTATTGTAGTCTCTTCTATTCTATTCTATTATATTCTGTTCTATTCTGTTCTATTCTCTTCTATTCTATTCTGTTCTGTTGTTCTGTTTTATTCTATTCAATTCTATTCGATTCTATTCGATTCGACACTATTCTATTGTATTCTATTCTATTCGACTCTATTCGACTCTATTCGATTCTATTCGATTCTATTCTGTTCTGTTCTGTTCTACTCTATTCTATTCTATTCTGATCTATTCTATTCTATTCTATTCTGTTCTGCTCTATTCTATTCTATTCTATTCTGTTCTATTCTATTCTATTCTATTCTATTCTATTCTATTCTATTCTATTCATTTCTCTTCTATTCTATTCGGTTCTGTTCTATTCTATTCTGTTCTATTCTATTCTATTCTATTCTATTCTGTTCTGTTCTATTCTATTCTATTCTGTTCTATTCTATTCTATTCTATTCTATTCTATTCTATTCTATTCTATTCTATCCTGTTCTGTTCTATTCCATTCTGTTCTGTTCTATTCTGTTCTATTCTATTCTACTCTATTCTAGTCTATTCTATTCTGTTCTACTGTGTTCTGTTCTGTTTTATTCTATTCTGTTGTATTCTATTCTATTCTATACTATTCTATTATGTTCTTTTGTGTTCTATCCTATTCTATTCTATTCTTTTCTGTCCTATTCTATTCTATTCTCTTCTATTCTATTCTTTTCTAATCTATTCTACTCTGTTCGTTTCTATTCTATTCTATTCTATTCTATTCTATTCTATTCTGTTCTGTTCTAATCTATTCTATTCTGTTCTATTATATTCTATTCTGTTCTATTCTATTCTATTGTATTCTCTTCTGTTCTGTTCTATTCTGTTGTGTTCTATTCTATTCTGTTCTATTCTGTTCTGTTCTATTCTATTCTATTCTATTCTATTCTGTTCTGTTCTATTCTATTCTATTATATTCTATTCTGTTCCATTCTATTCTATTCTGTTGTATTCTATGCTATTCTACTCTGTTCTAATCTATGCTAATCTATTCTGTTCTATTCTATTCTGTTCTATTCTATTTTATTCTATTCTATTCTATTCTGTTTTGTTCTATTCTATTCTATTGTCTTCTATTCTATTCTTTTATATTCTGTTCTATTCTGTTCTATTCTTTTCTATTCTATTCTGTTCTGTTGTTCTGTTTTATTCTATTCGATTCTATTCGATTCTATTCAATTCGACACTATTCTATTGTATTCTATTCTAATCGACTCTATTCGACTCTATTCGATTCTATTCGATTCTATTCTGTTCTGTTAAGTTCTAGTCTATTCTATTCTGTTCTCTTCTATTCTATTCTATTCTAAACTATTCTATTCTATTCTATTCTGTTCTGTTCTATTCTATTCTGTTCCATTCTCTTCTGTTCTGTTCTATTCTATTCTATTCTGATCTGTTGTATTCCTTTCTGTTCTATTCTATTCTATTCTGTTCTGTTCTGTTCTGTTCTGTTCTATTCTATTCTATTCTGTTCCATTCAATTTTGTTCTGTTCTATTCTATTCTATTCTGTTCTGTTCTATCCTGTTATGTTCTAATCTATTCTGTTCTGTTTTGTTCTGTTCTATTCTATTCTGTTCTATTCCATTCTATTTTATTCTCATGTATTGCATTCTGTTCTGTTCTGTTCTGTTCTGTTCTATTCTATTCTCTTTTGTTCTATTCTCTTCTGTTCTGTTCTGTTCTGTTTTGTTCTATTCCATTCTATTCTATTCTATTCTATTCTATTTTGTTCTATTCTACTCTGCTCTATTCTGTTCTATTCTATTCTATTCTATTCTGTTCTATTCGATTCTGTTCTATTCTATTTTACTCTCTTCTATTCTATTCTGTTCTGTTTTGTCCTATTCTATTGTATTCTCTTCTATTCTATTCTATTATATTCTGTTCTATTCTGTTCTATTCTCTTCTATTCCATTCTGTTCTTTTGTTCTGTTTTATTCTATTCAATTCTATTCGATTCTATTCGATTCGACACTATTCTATTGTATTCTATTCTATTCGACTCTATTCGACTCTATTCGATTCTATTCGATTCGATTCTGTTCTGTTCTGTTCTACTCTATTCTATTCTATTCTGATCTATTCTATTCTATTCTATTCTGTTCTGCTCTATTCTATTCTATTCTATTCTGTTCTATACTATTCTATTCTATTCTATTCTATTCTATTCTATTCTATTCTATTCTATTCTATTCAGTTCTCTTCTATTCTATTCGGTTCTGTTCTATTCTATTCTGTTCTATTCTGTTCTATTCTATTCTATTCTGTTCTGTTCTAATCTATTCTATTCTGTTCTATTCTATTCTATTCTATTCTATTCTGTTCTATTCTGTTCTATTCTATTCTATTCTATTCTGTTCTGTTCTATTCTATTCTGTTCTATTCTATTCTATTCTATTCTATTCTGTTCTGTTCTATTCTATTCTATTCTGTTCTATTCTATTCTATTCTATTCTATTCTACTCTATTCTATTCTATTCTGTTCTGTTCTATTCCATTCTGTTCTGTTCTATTCTGTTCTATTCTATTCTACTCTATTCTAGTCTATTCTATTCTGTTCTACTCTGTTCTGTTCTGTTTTATTCTATTCTGTTGTATTCTAGTCCATTCTATACTATTCTATTATGTTATTTTGTGTTCTATCCTTTTCTATTCTATTCTTTTCTGTCCTATTCTATTCTATTCTGTTCTATTCTATTCTTTTCTAATCTATTCTACTCTGTTCGTTTCTATACTATTCTATTCTATTCTATTCTGTTCTGTTCTATTCTATTCTATTCTATTCTATTCTATTCTATTCTATTCTATTCTGTTCTATTCTATTCTATTGTATTCTCTTCTGTTCTGTTCTATTCTGTTGTGTTCTATTCTATTCTGTTCTATTCTGTTCTGTTCTATTCTATTCTATTCTATTCTGTTCTGTTCTATTCTATTCTATTATATTCTATTCTGTTCCATTCTATTCTATTCTGTTGTATTCTATGCTATTCTATTCTGTTCTAATTTATTCTAATCTATTCTGTTCTATTCTGTTCTATTCTATTCTAAACTATTATATTCTGTTCTATTCTGTTCTTTACTATTCTATTCTATTCTATTCTGTTCTCTTCTATTCTGTTCTACTCTGTTCTCTTCTATTCTATTCTAGTCCATTCTATTCGGTTCTGTTCTGTTCTATTCTATTCTATTCTGTTCTGTTCTATTCTATTCTATTCTGTTCTGTTCTGTTCTATTGCATTCTATTTTATTCTCATCTATTTCATTCTGTTCTGTTCTGTTCTGTTCTGTTTTATTCTATTCTATTTTGTTCTATTCTCTTCTGTTCTGTTCTGTTCTGTTCTGTTCTATTCCATTCTATTCTATTCTATTCTATTTTGTTCTATTCTACTCTGCTCTATTCTGTTCTATTGTATTCTATTCTATTCTGTTCTCTTCTATTCTGTTCTATTCTATTTTAATCTATTCTATTCTATTCTGTTCTGTTTTGTTCTATTCTATTCTATTCTATTCTGTTCTATTCTATTCTTTTCTAATCTATTCTACTCTGTTCATTTCTATTCTATTCTATTCTATTCTGTTCTGTTCTATTCTATTCTATTCTATTCTATTCTATTCTATTCTGTTCTGTTCTATTCTATTCTATTCTGTTCTATTCTATTCTATTCTATTCTCTTCTGTTCTGTTCTATTCTGTTGTGTTCTATTCTATTCTGTTCTATTCTGTTCTGTTCTATTCTATTCTATTCTATTCTGTTCTGTTCTATTCTATTCTATTATATTCTATTCTGTTCCATTCTATTCTATTCTGTTGTATTCTATGCTATTCTATTCTGTTCTAATCTATTCTAATCTATTCTGTTCTATTCTATTCTATTCTATTCTAAACTCTTATATTCTGTTCTACTCTGTTCTTTACTATTCTATTCTATTCTATTCTGTTCTATTCTATTCTATTCTATTCTGTTCTATTCTATTCTATTCTATTCTGTTCTCTTCTATTCTATTCTAGTCCATTCTATTCGGTTCTGTTCTGTTCTAATCTATTCTATTCTGTTCTGTTCTATTCTGTTCTGTTCTATTCTATTCTATTCTATTCTGTTCTGTTCTATTGCATTCTATTTTATTCTCATCTATTGCATTCTGTTCTGTTCTGTTCTGTTCTGTTCTGTTTTTTTCTATTCTATTTTGTTCTATTCTCTTCTGTTCTGTTCTATTCCATTCTATTCTATTCTATTCTATTTTGTTCTATTCTACTCTGCTCTATTCTGTTCTATTCTATTCTATTCTATTCTGTTCCATTCTATTCTGTTCTATTCTATTTTATTCTATTCTATTCTATTCTGTTCTGTTTTGTTCTATTCTATTCTATTCTCTTCTATATATTCTGTTCTATTCTATTCTGTTCTGTTGTTCTGTTTTATTCTATTCGATTCTATTCGATTCGACACTATTCAATTGTATTCTATTCTATTCGACTCTTTTCGACTCTATTCGATTCTATTCATTTCTATTCTGTTCTGTGCTGTTCTAGTCCATTCTATTCTGTTCTCTTCTATTCTATTCTATTCTAAACTATTCTATTCTGTTCTATTCTGTTCTTCTTTATTCTATTCTATTCTATTCTGTTCTGTTCTATTCTATTCTATTCTGTTCTGTTCTATTATATTCTGTTCCATTCTCTTCTGTTCTGTTCTATTCTATTCTATTCTGATCTGTTGTATTCCTTTCTGTTCTATTCTATTCTATTCTGTTCTGTTCTGTTCTGTTCTGTTCTATTCTATTCTATTCTGTTCCATTCTATTTTGTTCTGTTCTATTCTATTCTATTCTGTTCTGTTCTATCCTATTATGTTCTATTCTATTCTGTTCTGTTTTGTTCTGTTCTATTCTATTCTGATCTATTCCCTTCTATTTTATTCTCATGTATTGCATTCTGTTCTGTTCTTTTCTATTCTATTCTCTTTGTTCTATTCTCTTCTGTTCTGTTCTGTTCTGTTTTGTTCTATTCCATTCTATTCTATTCTATTCTATTCTATTCTATTCTATTCTATTCTATTTTGTTCTATTCTACTCTGCTCTATTCTGTTCTATTCTATTCTATTCTATTCTGTTCTATTCGATTCTGTTCTATTCTATTTTATTCTCTTCTATTCTATTCTGTTCTGTTTTGTTCTATTCTATTGTATTCTCTTCTATTCTATTCTATTATATTCTGTTCTATTCTGTTCTATTCTCTTCTATTCTATTCTGTTCTGTTGTTCTGTTTTATTCTATTCAATTCTATTCGATTCTATTCGATTCGACACTATTCTATTGTATTCTATTCTATTCGACTCTATTCGACTCTATTCGATTCTATTCGATTCTATTCTGTTCTGTTCTGTTCTACTCTATTCTATTCTATTCTGATCTATTCTATTCTATTCTCTTCTGTTCTGCTCTATTCTATTCTATTCTATTCTGTTCTATTCTATTCTATTCTATTCTATTCTATTCATTTCTCTTCTATTCTATTCGGTTCTGTTCTATTCTATTCTGTTCTATTCTATTCTATTCTATTCTATTCTGTTCTGTTCTATTCTATTCTATTCTGTTCTATTCTATTCTATTCTATTCTATTCTATTCTATTCTATTCTATTCTATTCTATTCTATTCTATTCTATCCTGTTCTGTTCTATTCCATTCTGTTCTGTTCTATTCTGTTCTATTCTATTCTACTCTATTCTAGTCTATTCTATTCTGTTCTACTCTGTTCTGTTCTGTTTTATTCTATTCTGTTGTATTCTATTCTATTCTATACTATTCTATTATGTTCTTTTGTGTTCTATCCTATTCTATTCTATTCTTTTCTGTCCTATTCTATTCTATTCTCTTCTATTCTATTCTTTTCTAATCTATTCTACTCTGTTCGTTTCTATTCTATTCTATTCTATTCTATTCTATTCTATTCTATTCTGTTCTGTTCTAATCTATTCTATTCTGTTCTATTATATTCTATTCTGTTCTATTCTATTCTATTGTATTCTCTTCTGTTCTGTTCTATTCTGTTGTGTTCTATTCTATTCTGTTCTATTCTGTTCTGTTCTATTCTATTCTATTCTATTCTATTCTGTTCTGTTCTATTCTATTCTATTATATTCTATTCTGTTCCATTCTATTCTATTCTGTTGTATTCTATGCTATTCTACTCTGTTCTAATCTATGCTAATCTATTCTGTTCTATTCTATTCTGTTCTATTCTATTTTATTCTATTCTATTCTATTCTGTTTTGTTCTATTCTATTCTATTGTCTTCTATTCTATTCTATTATATTCTGTTCTATTCTGTTCTATTCTTTTCTATTCTATTCTGTTCTGTTGTTCTGTTTTATTCTATTCGATTCTATTCGATTCTACTCAATTCGACACTATTCTATTGTATTCTATTCTATTCGACTCTATTCGACTCTATTCGATTCTATTCGATTCTATTCTGTTCTGTGAAGTTCTAGTCTATTCTATTCTGTTCTCTTCTATTCTATTCTATTCTAAACTATTCTATTCTATTCTATTCTGTTCTGTTCTATTCTATTCTGTTCCATTCTCTTCTGTTCTGTTCTATTCTATTCTATTCTGATCTGTTGTATTCCTTTCTGTTCTATTCTATTCTATTCTGTTCTGTTCTGTTCTGTTCTGTTCTATTCTATTCTATTCTGTTCCATTCTATTTTGTTCTGTTCTATTCTATTCTATTCTGTTCTGTTCTATCCTGTTATGTTCTAATCTATTCTGTTCTGTTTTGTTCTGTTCTATTCTATTCTGTTCTATTCCATTCTATTTTATTCTCATGTATTGCATTCTGTTCTGTTCTGTTCTGTTCTGTTCTATTCTATTCTCTTTTGTTCTATTCTCTTCTGTTCTGTTCTGTTCTGTTTTGTTCTATTCCATTCTATTCTATTCTATTCTATTCTATTTTGTTCTATTCTACTCTGCTCTATTCTGTTCTATTCTATTCTATTCTATTCTGTTCTATTCGATTCTGTTCTATTCTATTTTACTCTCTTCTATTCTATTCTGTTCTGTTTTGTTCTATTCTATTGTATTCTCTTCTATTCTATTCTATTATATTCTGTTCTATTCTGTTCTATTCTCTTCTATTCCATTCTGTTCTTTTGTTCTGTTTTATTCTATTCAATTCTATTCGATTCTATTCGATTCGACACTATTCTATTGTATTCTATTCTATTCGACTCTATTCGACTCTATTCGATTCTATTCGATTCGATTATGTTCTGTTCTGTTCTACTCTATTCTATTCTATTCTGATCTATTCTATTCTATTCTATTCTGTTCTGCTCTATTCTATTCTATTCTATTCTGTTCTATACTATTCTATTCTATTCTATTCTATTCTATTCTATTCTATTCTATTCTATTCTATTCTATTCTATTCAGTTCTCTTCTATTCTATTCGGTTCTGTTCTATTCTATTCTGTTCTATTCTGTTCTATTCTATTCTATTCTGTTCTGTTCTAATCTATTCTATTCTGTTCTATTCTATTCTATTCTATTCTATTCTGTTCTATTCTGTTCTATTCTATTCTATTCTATTCTGTTCTGTTCTATTCTATTCTGTTCTATTCTATTCTATTCTATTCTGTTCTGTTCTATTCTATTCTATTCTGTTCTATTCTATTCTATTCTATTCTATTCTACTCTATTCTATTCTATTCTGTTCTGTTCTATTCCATTCTGTTCTGTTCTATTCTGTTCTATTCTATTCTACTCTATTCTAGTCTATTCTATTCTGTTCTACTCTGTTCTGTTCTGTTTTATTCTATTCTGTTGTATTCTAGTCCATTCTATACTATTCTATTATGTTATTTTGTGTTCTATCCTTTTCTATTCTATTCTTTTCTGTCCTATTCTATTCTATTCTGTTCTATTCTATTCTTTTCTAATCTATTCTACTCTGTTCGTTTCTATACTATTCTATTCTATTCTATTCTGTTCTGTTCTATTCTATTCTATTCTATTCTATTCTATTCTATTCTATTCTATTCTATTCTGTTCTATTCTATTCTATTGTATTCTCTTCTGTTCTGTTCTATTCTGTTGTGTTCTATTCTATTCTGTTCTATTCTGTTCTGTTCTATTCTATTCTATTCTATTCTGTTCTGTTCTATTCTATTCTATTATATTCTATTCTGTTCCATTCTATTCTATTCTGTTGTATTCTATGAAATTCTATTCTGTTCTAATTTATTCTAATCTATTCTGTTCTATTCTGTTCTATTCTATTCTAAACTATTATATTCTGTTCTATTCTGTTCTTTACTATTCTATTCTATTCTATTCTGTTCTCTTCTATTCTGTTCTACTCTGTTCTCTTCTATTCTATTCTAGTCCATTCTATTCGGTTCTGTTCTGTTCTATTCTATTCTATTCTGTTCTGTTCTATTCTATTCTATTCTGTTCTGTTCTGTTCTATTGCATTCTATTTTATTCTCATCTATTTCATTCTGTTCTGTTCTGTTCTGTTCTGTTTTATTCTATTCTATTTTGTTCTATTCTCTTCTGTTCTGTTCTGTTCTGTTCTGTTCTATTCCATTCTATTCTATTCTATTCTATTTTGTTCTATTCTACTCTGCTCTATTCTGTTCTATTGTATTCTATTCTATTCTGTTCTCTTCTATTCTGTTCTATTCTATTTTAATCTATTCTATTCTATTCTGTTCTGTTTTGTTCTATTCTATTCTATTCTATTCTGTTCTATTCTATTCTTTTCTAATCTATTCTACTCTGTTCATTTCTATTATATTCTATTCTATTCTGTTCTGTTCTATTCTATTCTATTCTATTCTATTCTATTCTATTCTGTTCTGTTCTATTCTATTCTATTCTGTTCTATTCTATTCTATTCTATTCTCTTCTGTTCTGTTCTATTCTGTTGTGTTCTATTCTATTCTGTTCTATTCTGTTCTGTTCTATTCTATTCTATTCTATTCTGTTCTGTTCTATTCTATTCTATTATATTCTATTCTGTTCCATTCTATTCTATTCTGTTGTATTCTATGCTATTCTATTCTGTTCTAATCTATTCTAATCTATTCTGTTCTATTCTATTCTATTCTATTCTAAACTCTTATATTCTGTTCTACTCTGTTCTTTACTATTCTATTCTATTCTATTCTGTTCTATTCTATTCTATTCTATTCTGTTCTCTTCTATTCTATTCTAGTCCATTCTATTCGGTTCTGTTCTGTTCTAATCTATTCTATTCTGTTCTGTTCTATTCTGTTCTGTTCTATTCTATTCTATTCTATTCTGTTCTGTTCTATTGCATTCTATTTTATTCTCATCTATTGCATTCTGTTCTGTTCTGTTCTGTTCTGTTCTGTTTTTTTCTATTCTATTTTGTTCTATTCTCTTCTGTTCTGTTCTATTCCATTCTATTCTATTCTATTCTATTTTGTTCTATTCTACTCTGCTCTATTCTGTTCTATTCTATTCTATTCTATTCTGTTCCATTCTATTCTGTTCTATTCTATTTTATTCTATTCTATTCTATTCTGTTCTGTTTTGTTCTATTCTATTCTATTCTCTTCTATATATTCTGTTCTATTCTATTCTGTTCTGTTGTTCTGTTTTATTCTATTCGATTCTATTCGATTCTATTCGATTCGACACTATTCAATTGTATTCTATTCTATTCGACTCTTTTCGACTCTATTCGATTCTATTCATTTCTATTCTGTTCTGTGCTGTTCTAGTCCATTCTATTCTGTTCTCTTCTATTCTATTCTATTCTAAACTATTCTATTCTGTTCTATTCTGTTCTTCTTTATTCTATTCTATTCTATTCTGTTCTGTTCTATTCTATTCTATTCTGTTCTGTTCTATTATATTCTGTTCCATTCTCTTCTGTTCTGTTCTATTCTATTCTATTCTGATCTGTTGTATTCCTTTCTGTTCTATTCTATTCTATTCTGTTCTGTTCTGTTCTGTTCTGTTCTATTCTATTCTATTCTGTTCCATTCTATTTTGTTCTGTTCTATTCTATTCTATTCTGTTCTGTTCTATCCTATTATGTTCTATTCTATTCTGTTCTGTTTTGTTCTGTTCTATTCTATTCTGATCTATTCCCTTCTATTTTATTCTCATGTATTGCATTCTGTTCTGTTCTTTTCTATTCTATTCTCTTTGTTCTATTCTCTTCTGTTCTGTTCTGTTCTGTTTTGTTCTATTCCATTCTATTCTATTCTATTCTATTCTATTCTATTCTATTCTATTCTATTCTATTCTATTCTATTCTATTCTATTTTGTTCTATTCTACTCTGCTCTATTCTGTTCTATTCTATTCTATTCTATTCTGTTCTATTCGATTCTGTTCTATTCTATTTTATTCTCTTCTATTCTATTCTGTTCTGTTTTGTTCTATTCTATTGTATTCTCTTCTATTCTATTCTATTATATTCTGTTCTATTCTGTTCTATTCTCTTCTATTCTATTCTGTTCTGTTGTTCTGTTTTATTCTATTCAATTCTATTCGATTCTATTCGATTCGACACTATTCTATTGTATTCTATTCTATTCGACTCTATTCGACTCTATTCGATTCTATTCGATTCTATTCTGTTCTGTTCTGTTCTACTCTATTCTATTCTATTCTGATCTATTCTATTCTATTCTATTCTGTTCTATTCTGTTCTATTCTATTCTATTCTATTCTGTTCTGTTCTATTCTATTCTGTTCTATTCTATTCTATTCTCTTCTGTTCTGTTCTAATCTATTCTATTCTGTTCTATTCTATTCTATTCTATTCTATTCTATTCTATTCTATTCTATTCTATTCTATTCTGTTCTGTTCCGTTCTGTTCTATTCTATTCTATTCTATTCTGTTCTGTTCTATTTTATTCTGTTCTATTCTATTCTATTCTATTCTGTTCTGTTCTATTCTGTTCTATTCTGTTCTATTCTATTCTATTTTATTCTATTCTATTCTATTCTGTTCTGTTCTATTCTATTCTATTCTGTTCTATTCTATTCTACTCTATTCTAGTCTATTCTATTCTGTTCTACTCTGTTCTGTTCTGTTTTATTCTATTCTGTTGTATTCTATTCTATTCTATACTATTCTATTATGTTCTTTTGTGTTCTATCCTATTCTATTCTATTCTTTTCTGTCCTATTCTATTCTATTCTGTTCTATTCTATTCTTTTCTAATCTATTCTACTCTGTTCGTTTCTATTCTATTCTACTCTATTCTATTCTGTTCTGTTCTATTCTATTCTATTCTATTCTGTTCTATTCTGTTCTATTCTATTCTATTCTGTTCTATTCTATTCTTTTGTATTCTCTTCTGTTCTGTTCTATTCTGTTGTGTTCTATTCTATTCTGTTCTATTCTGTTCTGTTCTATTCTATTCTATTCTATTCTGTTCTGTTCTATTCTATTCTATTATATTCTATTCTGTTCCATTCTATTCTATTCTGTTGTATTCTATGCTATTCTATTCTGTTCTAATCTATTCTAATCTATTCTGTTCTATTCTATTCTATTCTATTCTAAATTATTGTATTCTGTTCTATTCTGTTCTTTACTATTCTATTCTATTCTATTCTATTCTATTCTATTCTATTCTATTCTTTCCTATTCTATTCTATTCTATTTTGTTCTATTCTACTCTGCTCTATTCTGTTCTATTCTATTCTATTCTATTCTGTTCTATTCGATTCTGTTCTATTCTATTTTACTCTCTTCTATTCTATTCTGTTCGGTTTTGTTCTATTCTATTGTATTCTCTTCTATTCTATTCTATTATATTCTGTTCTATTCTGTTCTATTCTCTTCTATTCTATTCTGTTCTGTTGTTCTGTTTTATTCTATTCAATTCTATTCGATTCTATTCGATTCGACACTATTCTATTGTATTCTATTCGACGCTATTCGACTCTATTCGATTCTATTCGATTCTAGTCTGTTCTGTTCTGTTCTACTCTATTCTATTGTATTCTTATCTATTCTATTCTATTCTATTCTGTTCTGTTCTATTCTATTCTATTCTATTCTGTTCTATTCTATTCTATTCTATTCTATTCTATTCTATTCTATTCTATTCTATTCTATTCAGTTCTCTTCTATTCTATTCGGTTCTGTTCTATTCTATTCTGTTCTATTCTATTCTATTCTATTCTATTCTGTTCTGTTCTAATCTATTCTATTCTGTTCTATTTTATTCTATTCTATTCTATTCTATTCTGTTCTATTCTGTTCTATTCTATTCTATTCTATTCTGTTCTGTTCTATTCTATTCTGTTCTATTCTATTCTATTCTATTCTATTCTGTTCTATTCTATTCTATTCTGTTCTATTCTATTCTATTCTATTCTATTCTATTCTATTCTATTCTGTTCTGTTCTATTCCATTCTGTTCTGTTCTATTCTGTTCTATTCTATTCTACTCTATTCTAGTCTATTCTATTCTGTTCTACTCTGTTCTGTTCTGTTTTATTCTATTCTGTTGTATTCTATTGTATTCTATACTATTCTATTATGTTCTTTTGTGTTCTATCCTATTCTATTCTATTCTTTTCTGTCCTATTCTATTCTATTCTGTTCTATTCTATTCTTTTCTAATCTATTCTACTCTGTTCGTTTCTATTCTATTCTATTCTATTCTATTCTGTTCTGTTCTATTCTATTCTATTCTATTCTATTCTATTCTATTCTATTCTATTCTATTCTATTCTATTCTATTCTGTTCTATTCTATTCTATTGTATTCTCTTCTGTTCTGTTCTATTCTGTTGTGTTCTATTCTATTCTGTTCTATTCTGTTCTGTTCTATTCTATTCTATTCTATTCTGTTCTGTTCTATTCTATTCTATTACATTCTATTCTGTTCCATTCTATTCTATTCTGTTGTATTCTATGCTATTCTATTCTGTTCTAATCTATTCTAATCTATTCTGTTCTATTCTATTCTATTCTATTCTAAGCTATTATATTCTGTTCTATTTTGTTCTTTACTATTCTATTCTATTCTATTCTATTCTATTCTATTCTATTTTGTTCTATTCTACTCTGCTCTATTCTGTTCTATTCTATTCTATTCTATTCTGTTCTATTCGATTCTGTTCTATTCTATTTTACTCTCTTCTATTCTATTCTCTTCGGTTTTGTTCTATTCTATTGTATTCTCTTCTATTCTATTCTATTATATTCTGTTCTATTCTGTTCTATTCTCTTCTATTCTATTCTGTTCTGTTGTTCTGTTTTATTCTATTCAATTCTATTCGATTCTATTCGATTCGACACTATTCTATTGTATTCTATTCGACTCTATTCGACTCTATTCGATTCTATTCGATTCTATTCTGTTCTGTTCTGTTCTACTCTATTCTATTGTATTCTGATCTATTCTATTCTATTCTATTCTGTTCTGTTCTATTCTATTCTATTCTAATCTGTTCTATTCTATTCTATTCTATTCTATTCTATTCAGTTCTCATCTATTCTATTCGGTTCTGTTCTAATCTATTCTGTTCTATTCTATTCTATTCTATTCTGTTCTGTTCTAATCTATTCTATTCTGTTCTATTCTATTCTATTCTATTCTATTCTATTCTATTCTATTCTATTCTATTCTGTTCTATTCCATTCTGTTCTGTTCTATTCTGTTCTATTCTATTCTACTCTATTCTAGTCTATTCTATTCTGTTCTACTCTGTTCTGTTCTGTTTTATTCTATTCTGTTGTATTCTATTCTATTCTATACTATTCTATTATGTTCTTTTGTGTTCTATCCTATTCTATTCTATTCATTTCTGTCCTATTCTATTCTATTCTGTTCTATTCTATTCTTTTCTAATCTATTCTACTCTGTTCGTTTCTATTCTATTCTATTCTATTCTATTCTATTCTGTTCTGTTCTATTCTATTCTATTCTATTCTATTCTATTCTGTTCTATTCTATTGTATTCTCTTCTGTTCTGTTCTATTCTGTTGTGTTCTATTCTATTCTGTTCTATTCTGTTCTGTTCTATTCTATTCTATTCTATTCTATTCTATTCTATTCTATTCTATTCTATTCTATTCTATTCCATTCTATTCTATTCTGTTGTATTCTATGCTATTCTATTCTGTTCTAATTTATTCTAATCTATTCTGTTCTATTCTGTTCTATTCTATTCTAAACTATTATATTCTGTTCTATTCTGTTCTTTACTATTCTATTCTGTTCTATTCTATTCTATTCTACTCTGTTCTCTTCTATTCTATTCTAGTCCATTCTATTCGGTTCTGTTCTGTTCTATTCTATTCTATTCTGTTCTGTTCTATTCTGTTCTGTTCTATTCTATTCTATTCTGTTCTGTTCTGTTCTATTGCATTCTATTTTATTCTCATCTATTTCATTCTGTTCTGTTCTGTTCTGTTCTGTTTTATTCTATTCTATTTTGTTCTATTCTCTTCTGTTCTGTTCTGTTCTATTCCATTCTATTCTATTCTATTCTATTTTGTTCTATTCTACTCTGCTCTATTCTGTTCTATTCTATTCTATTCTATTCTGTTCTATTCTATTTTATTCTATTCTATTCTATTCTGATCTATTCTATTCTATTCTATTCTGTTCTGTTCTATTCTATTCTATTCTGTTCTGTTCTATTCTATTCTATTCTATTCTATTCTATTCTATTCTATTCTATTCTATTCTATTCTATTCAGTTCTCTTCTATTCTATTCGGTTCTGTTCTATTCTATTCTGTTCTATTCTATTCTATTCTATTCTATTCTGTTCTGTTCTAATCTATTCTATTCTGTTCTATTCTATTCTATTCTATTCTGTTCTATTCTGTTCTATTCTATTCTATTCTATTCTGTTCTGTTCTATTCTATTCTGTTCTATTCTATTCTATTCTATTCTATTCTGTTCTATTCTATTCTATTCTGTTCTATTCTATTCTATTCTATTCTATTCTATTCTATTCTATTCTGTCCTGTTCTATTCCATTCTGTTCTGTTCTATTCTGTTCTATTCTATTCTACTCTATTCTAGTCTATTCTATTCTGTTCTACTCTGTTCTGTTCTGTTTTATTCTATTCTGTTGTATTCTATTGTATTCTATTATGTTCTTTTGTGTTCTATCCTATTCTATTCTATTCTTTTCTGTCCTATTCTATTCTATTCTGTTCTATTCTATTCTTTTCTAATCTATTCTACTCTGTTCGTTTCTATTCTATTCTATTCTATTCTATTCTGTTCTGTTCTATTCTATTCTATTCTATTCTATTCTATTCTATTCTATTCTATTCTATTCTATTCTGTTCTATTCTATTCTATTGTATTCTCTTCTGTTCTGTTCTATTCTGTTGTGTTCTATTCTATTCTGTTCTATTCTGTTCTTTTCTATTCTATTCTATTCTATTCTGTTCTGTTCTATTCTATTCTATTACATTCTATTCTGTTCCATTCTATTCTATTCTGTTGTATTCTATGCTATTCTATTCTGTTCTAATCTATTCTAATCTATTCTGTTCTATTCTATTCTATTCTATTCTAAACTATTATATTCTGTTCTATTCTGTTCTTTACTATTCTATTCTATTCTATTCTATTCTATTCTATTCTATTCTATTCTATTCTATTTTGTTCTATTCTACTCTGCTCTATTCTGTTCTATTCTATTCTATTCTATTCTGTTCTATTCGATTCTGTTCTATTCTATTTTACTCTCTTCTATTCTATTCTCTTCGGTTTTGTTCTATTCTATTGTATTCTCTTCTATTCTATTCTATTATATTCTGTTCTATTCTGTTCTATTCTCTTCTATTCTATTCTGTTCTGTTGTTCTGTTTTATTCTATTCAATTCTATTCGATTCTATTCAATTCGACACTATTCTATTGTATTCTATTCGACTCTATTCGACTCTATTCGATTCTATTCGATTCTATCCTGTTCTGTTCTGTTCTACTCTATTCTATTGTATTCTGATCTATTCTATTCTATTCTATTCTGTTCTGTTCTATTCTATTCTATTCTAATCTGTTCTATTCTATTCTATTCTATTCTATTCTATTCAGTTCTCATCTATTCTATTCGGTTCTGTTCTAATCTATTCTGTTCTATTCTATTCTATTCTATTCTGTTCTGTTCTAATCTATTCTATTCTGTTCTATTCTATTCTATTCTATTCTATTCTATTCAATTCTATTTTGTTCTATTCTACTCTGCTCTATTCTGTTCTATTCTATTCTATTCTATTCTGTTCTATTCGATTCTGTTCTATTCTATTTTACTCTCTTCTATTCTATTCTCTTCGGTTTTGTTCTATTCTATTGTATTCTCTTCTATTCTATTCTATTATATTCTGTTCTATTCTGTTCTATTCTCTTCTATTCTATTCTGTTCTGTTGTTCTGTTTTATTCTATTCAATTCTATTTGGTTCTATTCGATTCGACACTATTCTATTGTATTCTATTCGACTCTATTCGACTCTATTCGATTCTATTCGATTCTATTCTGTTCTGTTCTGTTCTACTCTATTCTATTGTATTCTGATCTATTCTATTCTATTCTATTCTGTTCTGTTCTATTCTATTCTATTCTAATCTGTTCTATTCTATTCTATTCTATTCTATTCTATTCAGTTCTCATCTATTCTATTCGGTTCTGTTCTAATCTATTCTGTTCTATTCTATTCTATTCTATTCTGTTCTGTTCTAATCTATTCTATTCTGTTCTTTTTTTTTCTATTCTATTCTATTCTATTCTATTCTATTCTGTTCTATTCCATTCTGTTCTGTTCTATTCTGTTCTATTCTATTCTACTCTATTCTAGTCTATTCTATTCTGTTCTACTCTGTTCTGTTCTGTTTTATTCTATTCTGTTGTATTCTATTCTATTCTATACTATTCTATTATGTTCTTTTGTGTTCTATCCTATTCTATTCTATTCATTTCTGTCCTATTCTATTCTATTCTGTTATATTCTATTCTTTTCTAATCTATTCTACTCTGTTCGTTTCTATTCTATTCTATTCTATTCTATTCTGTTCTGTTCTATTCTATTCTATTCTATTCTATTCTATTCTGTTCTATTCTATTGTATTCTCTTCTGTTCTGTTCTATTCTGTTGTGTTCTATTCTATTCTGTTCTTTTCTGTTCTGTTCTATTCTATTCTATTCTATTCTATTCTGTTCTATTCTATTCTATTCTGTTCTATTCTATTCCATTCTATTCTATTCTGTTGTATTCTATGCTATTCTATTCTGTTCTAATTTATTCTAATCTATTCTGTTCTATTCTGTTCTATTCTATTCTAAACTATTATATTCTGTTCTATTCTGTTCTTTACTATTCTATTCTGTTCTATTCTATTCTATTCTACTCTGTTCTCTTCTATTCTATTCTAGTCCATTCTATTCGGTTCTGTTCTGTTCTATTCTATTCTATTCTGTTCTGTTCTATTCTGTTCTGTTCTATTCTATTCTATTCTGTTCTGTTCTGTTCTATTGCATTCTATTTTATTCTCATCTATTTCATTCTGTTCTGTTCTGTTCTGTTCTGTTTTATTCTATTCTATTTTGTTCTATTCTCTTCTGTTCTGTTCTGTTTTGTTCTGTTCTATTCCATTCTATTCTATTCTATTCTATTTTGTTCTATTCTACTCTGCTCTATTCTGTTCTATTCTATTCTATTCTATTCTGTTCTATTCTATTTTATTCTATTCTATTCTATTCTGATCTATTCTATTCTATTCTATTCTGTTCTGTTCTATTCTATTCTATTCTGTTCTGTTCTATTCTATTCTATTCTATTCTATTCTATTCTATTCTATTCTATTCTATTCTATTCTATTCTATTCTATTCAGTTCTCTTCTATTCTATTCGGTTCTGTTCTATTCTATTCTGTTCTATTCTATTCTATTCTATTCTGTTCTGTTCTAATCTATTCTATTCTGTTCTATTCTATTCTATTCTATTCTGTTCTATTCTGTTCTATTCTATTCTATTCTATTCTGTTCTGTTCTATTCTATTCTGTTCTATTCTATTCTATTCTATTCTATTCTGTTCTATTCTATTCTATTCTGTTCTATTCTATTCTATTCTATTCTATTCTATTCTATTCTATTCTATTCTGTTCTGTTCTATTCCATTCTGTTCTGTTCTATTCTGTTCTATTCTATTCTACTCTATTCTAGTCTATTCTATTCTGTTCTACTCTGTTCTGTTCTGTTTTATTCTATTCTGTTGTATTCTATTGTATTCTATACTATTCTATTATGTTCTTTTGTGTTCTATCCTATTCTATTCTATTCTTTTCTGTCCTATTCTATTCTTTTCTGTTCTATTCTATTCTTTTCTAATCTATTCTACTCTGTTCGTTTCTATTCTATTCTATTCTATTCTATTCTGTTCTGCTCTATTCTATTCTATTCTATTCTATTCTATTCTATTCTATTCTGTTCTATTCTATTCTATTGTATTCTCTTCTGTTCTGTTCTATTCTGTTGTGTTCTATTCTATTCTGTTCTATTCTGTTCTGTTCTATTCTATTCTATTCTATTCTGTTCTGTTCTATTCTATTCTATTACATTCTATTCTGTTCCATTCTATTCTATTCTGTTGTATTCTATGCTATTCTATTCTGTTCTAATCTATTCTAATCTATTCTGTTCTATTCTATTCTATTCTATTCTAAACTATTATATTCTGTTCTATTCTGTTCTTTACTATTCTATTCTATTCTATTCTATTCTATTCTATTCTATTCTATTCTATTCTATTCTATTCTATTCTATTTTGTTCTATTCTACTCTGCTCTATTCTGTTCTATTCTATTCTATTCTATTCTGTTCTATTCGATTCTGTTCTATTCTATTTTACTCTCTTCTATTCTATTCTCTTCGGTTTTGTTCTATTCTATTGTATTCTCTTCTATTCTATTCTATTATATTCTGTTCTATTCTGTTCTATTCTCTTCTATTCTATTCTGTTCTGTTGTTCTGTTTTATTCTATTCAATTCTATTCGATTCTATTCGATTCGACACTATTCTATTGTATTCTATTCGACTCTATTCGACTCTATTCGATTCTATTCGATTCTATCCTGTTCTGTTCTGTTCTACTCTATTCTATTGTATTCTGATCTATTCTATTCTATTCTATTCTGTTCTGTTCTATTCTATTCTATTCTAATCTGTTCTATTCTATTCTATTCTATTCTATTCTATTCAGTTCTCATCTATTCTATTCGGTTCTGTTCTAATCTATTCTGTTCTATTGTATTCTATTCTATTCTGTTCTGTTCTAATCTATTCTATTCTGTTCTATTCTATTCTATTCTATTCTATTCTATTCTATTCTATTTTGTTCTATTCTACTCTGCTCTATTCTGTTCTATTCTATTCTATTCTATTCTGTTCTATTCGATTCTGTTCTATTCTATTTTACTCTCTTCTATTCTATTCTCTTCGGTTTTGTTCTATTCTATTGTATTCTCTTCTATTCTATTCTATTATATTCTGTTCTATTCTGTTCTATTCTCTTCTATTCTATTCTGTTCTGTTGTTCTGTTTTATTCTATTCAATTCTATTCGGTTCTATTCGATTCGACACTATTCTATTGTATTCTATTCGACTCTATTCGACTCTATTCGATTCTATTCGATTCTATTCTGTTCTGTTCTGTTCTACTCTATTCTATTGTATTCTGATCTATTCTATTCTATTCTATTCTGTTCTGTTCTATTCTATTCTATTCTAATCTGTTCTATTCTATTCTATTCTATTCTATTCTATTCAGTTCTCATCTATTCTATTCGGTTCTGTTCTAATCTATTCTGTTCTATTCTATTCTATTCTATTCTGTTCTGTTCTAATCTATTCTATTCTGTTCTATTCTATTCTATTCTATTCTATTCTATTCTATTCTGTTCTATTCCATTCTGTTCTGTTCTATTCTGTTCTATTCTATTCTACTCTATTCTAGTCTATTCTATTCTGTTCTACTCTGTTCTGTTCTGTTTTATTCTATTCTGTTGTATTCTATTCTATTCTATACTATTCTATTATGTTCTTTTGTGTTCTATCCTATTCTATTCTATTCATTTCTGTCCTATTCTATTCTATTCTGTTATATTCTATTCTTTTCTAATCTATTCTACTCTGTTCGTTTCTATTCTATTCTATTCTATTCTATTCTGTTCTGTTCTATTCTATTCTATTCTATTCTATTCTATTCTATTCTGTTCTATTCTATTGTATTCTCTTCTGTTCTGTTCTATTCTGTTGTGTTCTATTCTATTCTGTTCTTTTCTGTTCTGTTCTATTCTATTCTATTCTATTCTATTCTATTCTATTCTGTTCTATTCTATTCCATTCTATTCTATTCTGTTGTATTCTATGCTATTCTATTCTGTTCTAATTTATTCTAATCTATTCTGTTCTATTCAGTTCTATTCTATTCTAAACTATTATATTCTGTTCTATTCTGTTCTTTACTATTCTATTCTGTTCTATTCTATTCTATTCTACTCTGTTCTCTTCTATTCTATTCTAGTCCATTCTATTCGGTTCTGTTCTGTTCTATTCTATTCTATTCTGTTCTGTTCTATTCTGTTCTGTTCTATTCTATTCTATTCTGTTCTGTTCTGTTCTATTGCATTCTATTTTATTCTCATCTATTTCATTCTGATCTGTTCTGTTCTGTTCTGTTTTATTCTATTCTATTTTGTTCTATTCTCTTCTGTTCTGTTCTGTTCTGTTCTGTTCTATTCCATTCTATTCTATTCTATTCTATTTTGTTCTATTCTACTCTGCTCTATTCTGTTCTATTCTATTCTATTCTATTCTGTTCTATTCTATTTTATTCTATTCTATTCTATTCTGTTCTGTTTTGTTCTATTCTATTCTATTCATTCTATTCTATTCTGTTCTATTCTATTCTTTTCTAATCTATTCTACTCTGTTCATTTCTATTCTATTCTATTCTATTCTGTTCTGTTCTATTCTATTCTATTTATTCTATTCTGTTCCATTCTATTCTATTCTGTTGTATTCTATGCTATTCTATTCTGTTCTAATCTATTCTAATCTATTCTGTTCTATTCTATTCTATTCTATTCTAAACTATTATATTCTGTTCTACTCTGTTCTTTAGTATTCTATTCTATTCTGTTCTATTCTATTCTATTCTATTCTGTTCTCTTCTATTCTATTCTAGTCCATTCTATTCGGTTCTGTTCTGTTCTATTCTATTCTATTCTGTTCTGTTCTATTCTGTTCTGTTCTATTATATTCTATTCTATTCTGTTCTGTTCTATTGCATTCTATTTTATTCTCATCTATTGCATTCTGTTCTGTTCTGTTCTGTTCTGTTTTATTCTATTCTATTTTGTTCTATTCTCTTCTGTTCTGTTTTGTTCTGTTCTATTCCATTCTATTCTATTCTATTCTATTCTATTCTATTCTATTCTATTCTATTCTATTCTATTCTATTCTATTTTGTTCTATTCTACTCTGCTCTATTCTGTTCTATTCTATTCTATTCTATTCTGTTCTATTCGATTCTGTTCTATTCTATTTTATTCTCTTCTATTCTATTCTGTTCTGTTTTGTTCTATTCTATTGTATTCTCTTCTATTCTATTCTATTATATTCTGTTCTATTCTGTTCTATTCTCTTCTATTCTATTCTGTTCTGTTGTTCTGTTTTATTCTATTCAATTCTATTCGATTCTATTCGATTCGACACTATTCTATTGTATTCTATTCTATTCGACTCTATTCGACTCTATTCGATTCTATTCGATTCTATTCTGTTCTGTTCTGTTCTACTCTATTCTATTCTATTCTGATCTATTCTATTCTATTCTATTCTGTTCTGTTCTATTCTATTCTATTCTATTCTGTTCTATTCTATTCTATTCTATTCTATTCTATTCTATTCTATTCTATTCTATTCTATTCAGTTCTCTTCTATTCTATTCGGTTCTGTTCTATTCTATTCTGTTCTATTCTATTCTATTCTATTCTGTTCTGTTCTAATCTATTCTATTCTGTTCTATTCTATTCTATTCTGTTCTATTCTTTTCTATTCTATTCTATTCTATTCTGTTCTGTTCTATTCCATTCTGTTCTGTTCTATTCTGTTCTATTCTATTCTACTCTATTCTAGTCTATTCTATTCTGTTCTACTCTGTTCTGTTCTGTTTTATTCTATTCTGTTGTATATTATTCTATTCTATACTAATCTATTATGTTCTTTTGTGTTCTATCCTATTCTATTCTATTCTGTTCTGTCCTATTCTATTCTATTCTGTTCTATTCTATTCTTTTCTAATCTATTCTACTCTGTTCGTTTCTATTCTATTCTATTCTATTCTTTTCTGTTCTGTTCTATTCTATTCTATTCTATTCTATTCTATTCTATTCTATTCTGTTCTGTTCTATTCTATTCTATTCTGTTCTATTCTATTCTATTGTATTCTCTTCTGTTCTGTTCTATTCTGTTGTGTTCTATTCTATTCTGTTCTATTCTGTTCTGTTCTATTCTATTCTATTCTATTCTATTCTGTTCTGTTCTATTCTATTCTATTATATTCTATTCTGTTCCATTCTATTCTATTCTGTTGTATTCTATGCTATTCTATTCTGTTCTAATCTATTCTAATCTATTCTGTTCTATTCTATTCTATTCTATTCTAAACTATTATATTCTGTTCTATTCTGTTCTTTACTATTCTATTCTATTCTATTCTATTCTATTCTATTCTATTCTATTCTATTCTATTCTATTCTATTTTGTTCTATTCTACTCTGCTCTATTCTGTTCTATTCTATTCTATTCTATTCTGTTCTATTCGATTCTGTTCTATTCTATTTTACTCTCTTCTATTCTATTCTGTTCGGTTTTGTTCTATTCTATTGTATTCTCTTCTATTCTATTCTATTATATTCTGTTCTATTCTGTTCTATTCTCTTCTATTCTATTCTGTTCTGTTGTTCTGTTTTATTCTATTCAATTCTATTCGATTCTATTCGATTCGACACTATTCTATTGTATTCTATTCGACTCTATTCGACTCTATTCGATTCTATTCGATTCTATTCTGTTCTGTTCTGTTCTACTCTATTCTATTGTATTCTGATCTATTCTATTCTATTCTATTCTGTTCTGTTCTATTCTATTCTTTTCTATTCTGTTCTGTTCTATTCTATTCTATTCTATTCTGTTCTATTCTATTCTATTCAGTTCTCTGCTATTCTATTCGGTTCTGTTCTATTCTATTGTGTTCTATTCTATTCTATTCTATTCTGTTCTGTTCTAATCTATTCTATTCTGTTCTATTCTATTCTATTCTATTCTATACTATTCTATTCTGTTCTATTCTGTTCTATTCTATTCTATTCTATTCTGTTCTGTCCTATTCTATTCTATTCTGTTCTATTCTATTCTTTTCTAATCTATTCTACTCTGTTCGTTTCTATTCTATTCTATTCTATTCTATTCTATTCTATTCTATTCTATTCTGTTCTATTCTATTGTATTCTCTTCTGTTCTGTTCTATTCTGTTGTGTTCTATTCTATTCTGTTCTATTCTGTTCTGTTCTATTCTATTCTATTCTATTCTATTCTGTTCTATTCTATTCTGTTCTATTCTATTTTATTCTATTCTATTCTATTCTGTTCTGTTTTGTTCTATTCTATTCTATTCTATTCATTCTATTCTATTCTGTTCTATTCTATTCTTTTCTAATCTTTTCTACTCTGTTCATTTCTATTCTATTCTATTCTATTCTGTTCTGTTCTATTCTATTCTATTCTGTTCTATTCTATTCTATTCTATTCTCTTCGGTTCTGTTCTATTCTGTTGTGTTCTATTCTATTCTGTTCTATTCTGTTCTGTTCTATTCTATTCTATTCTATTCTGTTCTGTTCTATTCTATTCTATTATATTCTATTCTGTTCCATTCTATTCTATTCTGTTGTATTCTATGCTATTCTATTCTGTTCTAATCTATTCTAATCTATTCTGTTCTATTTATTCTATTCTATTCTAAACTATTATATTCTGTTCTACTCTGTTCTTTACTATTCTATTCTATTCTATTCTGTTCTATTCTATTCTATTCTATTCTGTTCTCTTCTATTCTATTCTAGTCCATTCTATTCGGTTCTGTTCTGTTCTATTCTATTCTATTCTGTTCTGTTCTATTCTGTTCTGTTCTATTCTATTCTATTCTATTCTGTTCTGTTCTATTGCATTCTATTTTATTCTCATCTATTGCATTCTGTTCTGTTCTGTTCTGTTTTATTCTATTCTATTTTGTTCTATTCTCTTCTGTTCTGTTCTGTTCTGTTCTATTCCATTCTATTCTATTCTATTCTATTTTGTTCTATTCTACTCAGCTCTATTCTGTTCTATTCTATTCTATTCTATTCTGTTCTATTCTATTCTGTTCTATTCTATTTTATTCTATTCTATTCTATTCTCTTCTGTTTTGTTCTATTCTATTCTATTCTCTTCTATTCTATTCTATATATTCTGTTCAATTCTATTCTATTCTATTCTGTTCTATTCTATTCTGTTCTATTCTATTTTATTCTATTCTATTCTATTCTGTTCTGTTTTGTTCTATTCTATTCTATTCTCTTCTATTCTATTCTATTATATTCTGTTCTATTCTGTTCTATTCTCTTCTATTCTATTCTGTTCTGTTGTTCTGTTTTATTCTATTCAATTCTATTCGATTCTATTCGATTCGACACTATTCTTTTGTATTCTATTCTATTCGACTCTATTCGACTCTATTCGATTCTATTCGATTCTAATCTTTTCTGTTCTGTTCTACTCTATTCTATTCTATTCTGATCTATTCTATTCTATTCTATTCTGTTCTGTTCTATTCTATTCTATTCTATTCTGTTCTATTCTATTCTATTCTATTCTATTCTGTTCTATTCTATTCTATTCTATTCTATTCTATTCAGTTCTCTTCTATTCTATTCGGTTCTGTTCTATTCTATTCTGTTCTATTCTATTCTATTCTATTCTGTTCTGTTCTAATCTATTCTATTCTGTTCTATTCTATTCTATTCTATTCTATTCTATTCTATTCTATTCTATTCTATTCTATTCTATTCTATTCTATTCTATTCTGTTCTATTCTTTTCTATTCTATTCTATTCTATTCTGATCTGTTCTATTCCATTCTGTTCTGTTCTATTCTGTTCTATTCTATTCTACTCTATTCTCGTCTGTTCTATTCTGTTCTACTCTGTTCTGTTCTGTTTTATTCTATTCTGTTGTATTCTATTCTATTCTATACTATTCTATTATGTTCTTTTGTGTTCTATCCTATTCTATTCTATTCTGTTCTGTCCTATTCTATTCTATTCTGTTCTATTCTATTCTTTTCTAATCTATTCTACTCTGTTCGTTTCTATTCTATTCTATTCTATTCTTTTCTGTTCTGTTCTATTCTATTCTATTCTATTCTATTCTATTCTATTCTATTCTGTTCTATTCTATTCTATTCTGTTCTATTCTATTCTATTGTATTCTCTTCTGTTCTGTTCTATTCTGTTGTGTTCTATTCTATTCTGTTCTATTCTGTTCTGTTCTATTCTATTCTATTCTATTCTGTTCTGTTCTATTCTATTCTATTATATTCTATTCTGTTCCATTCTATTCTATTCTGTTGTATTCTATGCTATTCTATTCTGTTCTAATTTATTCTAATCTATTCTGTTCTATTCTGTTCTATTCTAATCTAAACTATTATATTCTGTTCTATTCTGTTCTTTACTATTCTATTCTATTCTATTCTGTTCTCTTCTATTCTATTCTACTCTGTTCTCTTCTATTCTATTCTAGTCCATTCTATTCGGTTCTGTTCTGTTCTATTCTATTCTATTCTGTTCTGTTCTATTCTATTCTATTCTGTTCTGTTCTGTTCTATTGCATTCTATTTTATTCTCATCTATTTCATTCTGTTCTGTTCTGTTCTGTTCTGTTTTATTCTATTCTATTTTGTTCTATTCTCTTCTGTTCTGTTCTGTTCTGTTCTGTTCTATTCCATTCTATTCTATTCTATTCTATTTTGTTCTATTCTATTCTGCTCTATTCTGTTCTATTGTATTCTATTCTATTCTGTTCTCTTCTATTCTGTTCTATTCTATTTTAATCTATTCTATTCTATTCTGTTCTGTTTTGTTCTATTCTATTCTATTCTATTCTGTTCCATTCTATTCTTTTCTAATCTATTCTACTCTGTTCATTTCTATTCTATTCTATTCTATTCTGTTCTGTTCTATTCTATTCTATTCTATTCTATTCTATTCTTTTCTGTTCTATTCTATTCTATTCTGTTCTATTCTATTCTATTCTATTCTCTTCTGTTCTGTTCTATTCTGTTCTGTTCTATTCTATTCTATTCTATTCTGTTCTGTTCTATTCTATTCTATTATATTCTATTCTGTTCCATTCTATTCTATTCTGTTGTATTCTATGCTATTCTATTCTGTTCTAATCTATTCTAATCTATTCTGTTCTATTCTATTCTATCCTATTCTAAACTATTATATTCTGTTCTACTCTGTTCTTTACTATTCTATTCTATTCTGTTCTATTCTATTCTATTCTATTCTGTTCTCTTCTATTCTATTCTAGTCCATTCTATTCGGTTCTGTTCTGTTCTAATCTATTCTATTCTGTTCTGTTCTATTCTGTTCTGTTCTATTCTATTCTATTCTATTCTGTTCTGTTCTATTGCATTCTATTTTATTCTCATCTATTGCATTCTGTTCTGTTCTGTTCTGTTCTGTACTGTTTTTTTCTATTCTATTTTGTTCTATTCTCTTCTGTTCTGTTGTGTTCTGTTCTATTCCATTCTATTCTATTCTATTCTATTTTGTTCTATTCTACTCTGCTCTATTCTGTTCTATTCTATTCTATTCTATTCTGTTCCATTCTATTCTGTTCTATTCTATTTTATTCTATTCTATTCTATTCTGTTCTGTTTTGTTCTATTCTATTCTATTCTCTTCTATATATTCTGTTCTATTCTATTCTGTTCTGTTGTTCTGTTTTATTCTATTCGATTCTATTCGATTCTATTCGATTCGACACTATTCAATTGTATTCTATTCTATTCGACTCTTTTCGACTCTATTCGATTCTATTCATTTCTATTCTGTTCTGTGCTGTTCTAGTCCATTCTATTCTGTTCTCTTCTATTCTATTCTATTCTAAACTATTCTATTCTGTTCTATTCTGTTCTTCCTTATTCTATTCTATTCTATTCTGTTCTGTTCTATTCTATTCTATTCTGTTCTGTTCTATTATATTCTGTTCCATTCTCTTCTGTTCTGTTCTATTCTATTCTATTCTGATCTGTTGTATTCCTTTCTGTTCTATTCTATTCTATTCTGTTCTGTTCTGTTCTGTTCTGTTCTATTCTATTCTATTCTGTTCCATTCTATTTTGTTCTGTTCTATTCTATTCTATTCTGTTCTGTTCTATCCTATTATGTTCTATTCTATTCTGTTCTGTTTTGTTCTGTTCTATTCTATTCTGATCTATTCCCTTCTATTTTATTCTCATGTATTGCATTCTGTTCTGTTCTTTTCTATTCTATTCTCTTTGTTCTATTCTCTTCTGTTCTGTTCTGTTCTGTTTTGTTCTATTCCATTCTATTCTATTCTATTCTATTCTATTCTATTCTATTCTATTCTATTCTATTCTATTCTATTCTATTCTATTTTGTTCTATTCTACTCTGCTCTATTCTGTTCTATTCTATTCTATTCTGTTCTATTCGATTCTGTTCTATTCTATTTTATTCTCTTCTATTCTATTCTGTTCTGTTTTGTTCTATTCTATTGTATTCTCTTCTATTCTATTCTATTATATTCTGTTCTATTCTGTTCTATTCTCTTCTATTCTATTCTGTTCTGTTGTTCTGTTTTATTCTATTCAATTCTATTCGATTCTATTCGATTCGACACTATTCTATTGTATTCTATTCTATTCGACTCTATTCGACTCTATTCGATTCTATTCGATTCTATTCTGTTCTGTTCTGTTCTACTCTATTCTATTCTATTCTGATCTATTCTATTCTATTCTATTCTGTTCTATTCTGTAATATTCTATTCTATTCTATTCTGTTCTGTTCTATTCTATTCTGTTCTATTCTATTCTATTCTATTCTGTTCTGTTCTAATCTATTCTATTCTGTTCTATTCTATTCTATTCTATTCTATTCTATTCTATTCTATTCTGTTCTGTTCTGTTCTGTTCTATTCTATTCTATTCTATTCTGTTCTGTTCTATTCTATTCTGTTCTATTCTATTCTATTCTATTCTGTTCTGTTCTATTCTGTTCTATTCTGTTCTATTCTATTCTATTCTATTCTATTCTATTCTATTCTATTCTGTTCTGTTCTATTCCATTCTGTTCTGTTCTATTCTATTCTACTCTATTCTAGTCTATTCTATTCTGTTCTACTCTGTTCTGTTCTGTTTTATTCTATTCTGTTGTATTCTATTCTATTCTATACTATTCTATTATGTTCTTTTGTGTTCTATCCTATTCTATTCTATTCTTTTCTGTCCTATTCTATTCTATTCTGTTCTATTCTATTCTTTTCTAATCTATTCTACTCTGTTCGTTTCTATTCTATTCTATTCTATTCTATTCTGTTCTGTTCTATTCTATTCTATTCTATTATATTCTATTCTGTTCTATTCTATTCTATTCTGTTCTATTCTATTTTTTTGTATTCTCTTCTGTTCTGTTCTATTCTGTTGTGTTCTATTCTATTCTGTTCTATTCTGTTCTTTTCTATTCTATTCTATTCTATTCTGTTCTGTTCTATTCTATTCTATTATATTCTATTCTGTTCCATACTATTCTATTCTGTTGTATTCTATGCTATTCTATTCTGTTCTAATCTATTCTAATCTATTCTGTTCTATTCTATTCTATTCTATTCTATTCTAAATTATTGTATTCTGTTCTATTCTGTTCTTTACTATTCTATTCTATTCTATTCTATTCTATTCTATTCTATTCTATTCTATTCTATTTTGTTCTATTCTACTCTGCTCTATTCTGTTCTATTCTATTCTATTCTATTCTGTTCTATTCGATTCTGTTCTATTCTATTTTACTCTCTTCTATTCTATTCTGTTCGGTTTTGTTCTATTCTATTGTATTCTCTTCTATTCTATTCTATTATATTCTGTTCTATTCTGTTCTATTCTCTTCTATTCTATTCTGTTGTGTTGTTCTGTTTTATTCTATTCAATTCTATTCGATTCTATTCGATTCGACACTATTCTATTGTATTCCATTCTATTCGACTCTATTCGACTCTATTCGATTCTATTCGATTCTATTCTGTTCTGTTCTGTTCTACTCTATTCTATTCTATTCTGATCTATTCTATTCTATTCTATTCTGTTCTATTCTGTAATATTCTATTCTATTCTATTCTGTTCTGTTCTATTCTATTCTGTTCTATTCTATTCTATTCTATTCTGTTCTGTTCTAATCTATTCTATTCTGTTCTATTCTATTCTATTCTATTCTATTCTATTCTATTCTGTTCTGTTCTATTCTATTCTGTTCTATTCTATTCTATTCTATTCTGTTCTGTTCTATTCTGTTCTATTCTGTTCTATTCTATTCTATTCTATTCTATTCTATTCTATTCTGTTCTGTTCTATTCCGTTCTGTTCTGTTCTATTCTGTTCTATTCTATTCTACTCTATTCTAGTCTATTCTATTCTGTTCTGTTCTGTTTTATTCTATTCTGTTGTATTCTATTCTATTCTATACTCTTCTATTATGTTCTTTTGTGTTCTATCCTATTCTATTCTATTCTTTTTTGTCCTATTCTATTCTATTCTGTTCTATTCTAATCTTTTCTAATCTATTCTACTCTGTTCGTTTCTATTCTATTCTATTCTATTCTATTCTATTCTGTTCTGTTCTATTCTATTCTATTATATTCTATTCTGTTCCATTCTATTCTATTCTGTTGTATTCTATGCTATTCTATTCTGTTCTAATCTATTCTAATCTATTCTGTTCTATTCTATTCTATTCTATTCTAAACTATTGTATTCTGTTCTATTCTGTTCTTTACTATTCTATTCTATTCTATTCTATTCTATTCTATTCTATTCTATTCTATTCTATTCTATTTTGTTCTATTCTACTCTGCTCTATTCTGTTCTATTCTATTCTATTCTATTCTGTTCTATTCGATTCTGTTCTATTCTATTTTACTCTCGTCTATTCTATTCTGTTCGGTTTTGTTCTATTCTATTGTATTCTCTTATATTCTATTCTATTATATTCTGTTCTATTCTATTCTATTCTGTTCTGTTCTGTTCTTTTCTGTTCTATTCTATTCTATTCTGTTCCATTATATTTTGTTCTGTTCTATTCTATTCTATTTAGTTCTGTTCTATCCTGTTATGTTCTATTCTATTCTGTTCTGTTTTGTTCTGTTCTATTCTATTCTGTTCTATTCCATTCTATTTTATTCTCATGTATTGCATTCTGTTCTGTTCTGTTCTGTTCTATTCTATTCTCTTTTGTTCTATTCTCTTCTGTTCTGTTCTGTTCTGTTTTGTTCTATTCCATTCTATTCTATTCTATTCTATTCTCTTCTATTCTATTCTATTCTATTCTATTCTACTCTGCTCTATTCTGTTCTCTTCTATTCTATTCTATTCTGTTCTATTCGATTCTGTTCTATTCTATTTTATTCTCTTCTATTCTATTCTGTTCTGTTTTGTTCTATTCTATTCTATTCTCTTCTATTCTATTCTATTATATTCTGTTCTATTCTGTTCTATTCTCTTCTATTCTATTCTGTTCTGTTGTTCTCTTTTATTCTATTCAATTCTATTCGATTCTATTCGATTCGACACTATTCTATTGTATTCTATTCTATTCGACTCTATTCGATTCTATTCGATTCTATTCTGTTCTGTTCTGTTCTACTCTATTCTATTCTATTCTGATCTATTCCATTCTATTCTATTCTGTTCTATTCTATTCTATTCTATTCTATTCTATTCTATTCTATTCTATTCTATTCTATTCTATTCTATTCAGTTCTCTTCTATTCTATTCGGTTCTGTTCTATTCTATTCTGTTCTATTCTATTCTATTCTATTCTGTTCTGTTCTAATCTATTCTATTCTGTTCTATTCTATTCTATTCTATTCTATTCTATTCTGTTCTATTCTGTTCTATTCTATTCTATTCTATTCTGTTCTGTTCTATTCTATTCTGTTCTATTCTATTCTATTCTATTCTGTTCTGTTCTATTCTATTCTATTCTGTTCTATTCTATTCTATTCAATTCTATTCTATTCTATTCTATTCTGTTCTGTCCTATTCCATTCTGTTCTGTTCTATTCTGTTCTATTCTATTCTACTCTGTTCTAGTCTATTCTATTCTGTTCAACTCTGTTCTGTTCTGTTTTATTCTATTCTGTTGTATTCTATTCTATTCTATACTATTCTATTATGTTCGTTTGTGTTCTATCCTATTCTATTCTATTTTTTTCTGTCCTGTACTATTCTATTCTGTTCTATTCTATTCTTTTCTAATCTATTCTACTCTGTTCGTTTCTATTCTATTCTATTCTATTCTATTCTATTCTATTCTATTTTATTCTGTTCTGTTCTATTCTATTCTATTCTATTCTATTCTATTCTATTCTATTCTGTTCTGTTCTATTCTATTCTATTCTATTCTATTCTATTCTATTCTCTTCTGTTCTGTTCTATTCTGTTGTGTTCTATTCTATTCTGTTCTATTCTCTTCTGTTCTATTCTATTCTATTCTATTCTGTTCTGTTCTATTCTATTCTATTATTTTCTATTCTGTTCCATTCTATTCTATTCTGTTGTATTCTATGCTATTCTATTCTGTTCTAATCTATTCTAATCTATTCTGTTCTATTCTATTCTATTCTAAACTATTATATTCTGTTCTATTCTGTTCTTTACTATTCTATTCTATTCTATTCTATTCTGTTCTATTCTATTCTTTCTATTCTGTTCTCTTCTATTCTATTCTAGTCCATTCTATTCGGTTCTGTTCTGTTCTATTCTATTCTATTCAGTTCTGTTCTATTCTGTTCTGTTCTATTCTATTCTATTCTATTCTGTTCTGTTCTATTGCATTCTATTTTATTCTCATCTATTGCATTCTGTTCTGTTCTGTTCTGTTCTGTTTTATTCTATTCTATTTTGTTCTATTCTCTTCTGTTCTGTTCTGTTCTGTTCTGTTCTGTTCTATTCCATTCTATTCTATTCTATTCTATTTTGTTCTATTCTACTCTGTTCTATTCTGTTCTATTCTATTCTATTCTATTCTGTTCTATTCTATTCTTTTCTAATCTATTCTACTCTGTTCGTTTCTATTCTATTCTATTCTATTCTATTCTGTTCTGTTCTATTCTATTCTATTCTATTCTATTCTATTCTATTCTATTCCGTTCTGTTCTATTCTATTCTATTCTATTCTCCTCTGTTCTGTTCTATTCTGTTGTGTTCTATTCTATTCTGTTCTATTCTGTTCTGTTCTATTCTATTCTATTCATTCTGTTCTGTTCTATTCTATTCTATTATATTCTATTCTGTTCCATTCTATTCTATTCTGTTGTATTCTATGCTATTCTATTCTGTTCTAATCTATTCTAATCTATTCTGTTCTATTCTATTCTATTCTATTCTAAACTATTATATTCTGTTCTATTCTGTTCTTTACTATTCTATTCTATTCTATTCTGTTCTCTTCTATTCTATTCTATTCTGTTCTCTTATATTCTATTCTAGTCCATTCTATTCGGTTCTGTTCTGTTCTATTCTATTCTATTCTGTTCTGTTCTATTCTATTCTATTCTATTCTGTTCTGTTCTATTGCATTCTAATTTATTATCATCTATTGCATTCTGTTCTGTTCTGTTCTGTTCTGTTCTGTTCTATTCTATTTTGTTGTATTCTCTTCTGTTCTGTTCTGTTCTGTTCTGTTCTATTCCATTCTATTCTATTCTATTCTATTTTGTTCTATTCTACTCTGCTCTATTCTGTTCTATTCTATTCTATTCTATTCTGTTCTATTCTATTCTGTTCTATTATATTTTATTCTATTCTATTCTATTCTGTTCTGTTTTGTTCTATTCTATTCTATTCTCTTCTATTCTATTCTATTATATTCTGTTCTGTTCTATTCTATTCTATTCTATTCTGTTCTGTTGTTCTGTTTTATTCTATTCGATTCTATTCAATTCGATACTATTCTATTGTATTCTATTCTATTCGACTCTATTCGATTCTATTCGATTCTATTCTGTTCTGTGCAGTTCTAGTCTATTCTATTTTGTTCTCTTCTATTCTATTCTATTCTAAACTATTCTTCTGTTCTATTCTGTTCTTTTCTATTCTATTCTATTCTATTCTGTTCTATTCTATTCTATTCTATTCTGTTCTATTCTATTCTATTCAATTCTATTCTATTCTATTCTATTCTGTTCTGTCCTATTCCATTCTGTTCTGTTCTATTCTGTTCTATTCTATTCTACTCTATTCTAGTCTATTCTATTCTGTTCTACTCTGTTCTTTTCTGTTTTATTCTATTCTGTTGTATTCTATTCTATTCTATACTATTCTATTATGTTCGTTTGTGTTCTATCCTATTCTATTCTATTCTTTTCTGTCCTGTACTATTCTATTCTGTTCTATTCTATTCTTTTCTAATCTATTCTACTCTGTTCGTTTCTATTCTATTCTATTCTATTCTATTTTATTCTGTTCTATTCTATTCTATTCTATTCTATTCTATTCTATTCTATTCTATTCTATTCTATTCTATTCTATTCTATTCAGTTCTATTCTATTCTATTCTATTCTATTCTATTCTCTTCTGTTCTGTTCTATTCTGTTGTGTTCTATTCTATTCTGTTCTATTCTCTTCTGTTCTATTCTATTCTATTCTATTCTGTTCTGTTCTATTCTATTCTATTATTTTCTATTCTGTTCCATTCTATTCTATTCTGTTGTATTCTATGCTATTCTATTCTGTTCTAATCTATTCTAATCTATTCTGTTCTATTCTATTCTATTCTAAACTATTATATTCTGTTCTATTCTGTTCTTTACTATTCTATTCTATTCTATTCTATTCTGTTCTATTCTATTCTTTCTATTCTGTTCTCTTCTATTCTATTCTAGTCCATTCTATTCGGTTCTGTTCTGTTCTGTTCTATTCTATTCAGTTCTGTTCTATTCTATTCTATTCTATTCTGTTCTGTTCTATTGCATTCTATTTTATTCTCATCTATTGCATTCTGTTCTGTTCTGTTCTGTTCTGTTTTATTCTATTCTATTTTGTTCTATTCTCTTCTGTTCTGTTCTGTTCTGTTCTGTTCTATTCCATTCTATTCTATTCTATTCTTTTGTTCTATTCTACTCTGTTCTATTCTGTTCTATTCTATTCTATTCTATTCTGTTCTATTCTATTCTTTTCTAATCTATTCTACTCTGTTTGTTTCTATTCTATTCTATTCTATTCTATTCTGTTCTGTTCTATTCTATTCTATTCTATTCTATTCTATTCTATTCTATTCTATTCTATTCTATTCTATTCTATTCCGTTCTGTTCTATTCTATTCTATTCTATTCTGTTCTGTTCTGTTCTATTCTGTTGTGTTCTATTCTATTCTGTTCTATTCTGTTCTGTTCTATTCTATTCTATTCATTCTGTTCTGTTCTATTCTATTCTATTATATTCTATTCTGTTCCATTCTATTCTATTCTGTTGTATTCTATGCTATTCTATTCTGTTCTAATCTATTCTAATCTATTCTGTTCTATTCTATTCTTTTCTATTCTAAACTATTATATTCTGTTCTATTCTGTTCTTTACTATTCTATTCTATTCTATTCTGTTCTATTCTATTCTATTCTATTCTGTTCTCTTCTATTCTATTCTAGTCCATTCTATTCGGTTCTGTTCTGTTCTATTCTATTCTATTCTGTTCTGTTCTATTCTGTTCTGTTCTATTCTATTCTATTCTATTCTGTTCTGTTCTATTGCTTTCTAATTTATTATCATCTATTGCATTCTGTTCTGTTCTGTTCTGTTCTGTTCTGTTCTATTCTATTTTGTTGTATTCTCTTCTGTTCTGTTCTGTTCTGTTCTGTTCTATTCCATTCTATTCTATTCTATTCTATTTTGTTCTATTCTACTCTGCTCTATTCTGTTCTATTCTATTCTATTCTATTCTGTTCTATTCTATTCTGTTCTATTATATTTTATTCTATTCTATTCTATTCTGTTCTGTTTTGTTCTATTCTATTCTATTCTCTTCCATTCTATTCTATTATATTCTGTTCTGTTCTATTCTATTCTATTCTATTCTGTTCTGTTGTTCTGTTTTATTCTATTCGATTCTATTCAATTCGACACTATTCTATTGTATTCTATTCTATTCGACTCTATTCGATTCTATTCGATTCTATTCTGTTCTGTTCAGTTCTAGTCTATTCTATTTTGTTCTCTTCTATTCTATTCTATTCTAAACTATTCTTCTGTTCTATTCTGTTCTTTTCTATTCTATTCTATTCTATTCTGTTCTATTCTATTCTATTCTGTTCTGTTCTATTCTATTCTGTTCCATTATCTTCTGTTCTGTTCTATTCTATTCTATTCTGATCTGTTGTATTCCTTTCTGTTCTATTCTATTCTATTCTGTTCTGTTCTGTTCTGTTCTGTTCTATTCTATTCTATTCTGTTCCATTCTATTTTGTTCTGTTCTATTCTATTCTATTCTGTTCTGTCTATCCTATTATGTTCTATTCTATTCTGTTCTGTTTTGTTCTGTTCTATTCTATTCTGTTCTATTCCATTCTATTTTATTCTCATGTAATGCATTCTGTTCTGTTCTGTTCTGTTCTATTCTATTCTCTTTTGTTCTATTCTCTTCTGTTCTGTTCTGTTCTGTTTTGTTCTATTCCATTCTATTCTATTCTATTCTATTCTATTCTATTCTATTCTATTCTATTCTATTCTATTCTATTCTATTCTATTTTGTTCTATTCTAGTCTGCTCTATTCTGTTCTCTTCTATTCTATTCTATTCTGTTCTATTCGATTCTGTTCTATTCTATTTTATTCTCTTCTATTCTATTCTGTTCTGTTTTGTTCTATTCTATTCTCTTCTCTTCTATTCTATTCTATTATATTCTGTTCTATTCTGTTCTATTCTCTTCTATTCTATTCTGTTCTGTTGTTCTGTTTTACTCTATTCAATTCTATTCGATTCTATTCGATTCGACACTATTCTATTGTATGCTATTCTATTCGACTCTATTCGACTCTATTCGATTCTATTCGATTCTATTCTGTTCTGTTCTGTTCTACGCTATTCTATTCTATTCTGATCTATTCTATTCTATTCTATTCTGTTCTGTTCTATTCTATTCTGTTGTGTTCTATTCTATTTATTCTATTCTATTCCATTCTGTTCTGTTCTATTCTGTTCTATTCTATTCTACTCTATTCTAGTCTATTCTATTCTGTTCTACTCTGTTCCGTTCTGTTTTATTCTATTCTGTTGTATTCTATTCTATTCTATACTATTCTATTATGTTCTTTTGTGTTCTATCCTATTCTATTCTATTCTTTTCTGTCCTATTCTATTCAATTCTGTTCTATTCTATTCTATTCTTTTCTAACCTATTCTACTCTGTTCGTTTCTATTCTATTCTATTCTATTCTATTCTGTTCTGTTCTGTTCTATTCTATTCTATTCTATTCTATTCTATTCTATTCTATTCTATTCTATTCTATTCTATTCTGTTCTGTTCTATTCTATTCTATTCTATTCTATTCTCTTCTGTTCTATTCTGTTGTGTTCTATTCTATTCTATTCTATTCTGTTCTGTTCTATTCTATTCTATTCTATTCTGTTCTGTTCTATTCTATTCTACTCTATTCTATTCTAAACTATTATATTCTGATCTATTCTGTTCTTTACTATTCTATTCTATTCTATTCTGTTCTATTCTATTCTATTCTATTCTGTTCTCTTCTATTCTATTCTAGTCCATTGTATTCGGTTCTGTTCTGTTCTATTCTATTCTATTCTGTTCTATTCTATTCTGTTCTGTTCTATTCTATTCTATTCTATTCTGTTCTGTTCTGTTCTATTGCATTCTATTTTATTCTCATCTATTGCATTCTGTTCTGTTCTGTTCTGTTCTGTTCTGTTCTATTCTATTTTGTTCTATTCTCTTCTGTTCTGTTCTGTTCTATTCCATTCTATTCTATTCTATTCTATTTTGTTCTATTCTACTCTGCTCTATTCTGTTCTATTCTATTCTATTCTATTCTGTTCTATTCTATTCTGTTCTATTCTATTTTATTCTATTCTATTCTATTCTGTTTTGTTCTATTCTATTCTATTCTCTTCTATTCTATTCTATTATATTCTGTTCTATTCTATTCTATTCTATTCTGTTCTGTTGTTCTGTTTTATTCTATTCGATTCTATTCGATTCTATTCAATTCGACACTATTCTATTGTATTCTATTCTATTCGACTCTATTCGACTCTATTCGATTCTATTCGATTCTATTCTGTTCTGTGAAGTTCTAGTCTATTCTATTCTGTTCTCTTCTATTCTATTCTATTCTAAACTATTCTATTCTGTTCTATTCTGTTCTTCTCTATTCTATTCTGTTCTATTCTATTCTGTTCTATTCTATTCTATTCTGTTCTGTTCTATTCTATTCTGTTCCATTCTCTTCTGTTCTGTTCTATTCTATTCTATTCTGATCTGTTGTATTCCTTTCTGTTCTATTCTATTCTATTCTGTTCAGTTCTGTTCTGTTCTGTTGTATTCTATTCTATTCTGTTCCATTCTATTTTGTTCTGTTCTATTCTATTCTATTCTGTTCTGTTCTATCCTATTATGTTCTATTCTATTCTGTTCTGTTTTGTTCTGTTCTATTCTATTCTGTTCTATTCCATTCTATTTTATTCTCATGTATTGCATTCTGTTCTCTTCTGTTCTGTTCTGTTCTATTCCATTCTCTTATGTTCTATTCTCTTCTGTTCTGTTCTGTTCTGTTTTGTTCTATTCCATTCTATTCTATTCTATTCTATTCTATTCTATTCTATTCTATTCTATTCTATTCTATTTTGTTCTATTCTACTCTGCTCTATTCTGTTCTATTCTATTCTATTCTATTCTGCCCTATTCGATTCTGTTCTATTCTATTTTATTCTCTTCTATTCGATTCTGTTCTGTTTTTTTCTATTCTATTCTATTCTCTTCTATTCTATTCTATTATATTCTGTTCTATTCTGTTCTATTCTCTTCTATTCTATTCTGTTCTGTTGTTCTGTTTTATTCTGTTCAATTCTATTCGATTCTATTCGATTCCACACTATTCTATTGTATTCTATTCTATTCGACTCTATTCGACTCTATTCGATTCTATTCGATTCTATTCTGTTCTGTTCTGTTCTACTCTATTCTATTCTATTCTGATCTATTCTATTCTATTCTATTCTGTTCTGCTCTATTCTATTCTATTCTATTCTGTTCTATTCTATTCTATTCTATTCTATTCTATTCTATTCTATTCAGTTCTCTTCTATTCTATTCGGTTCTGTTCTATTCTATTCTGTTCTATTCTATTCTATTCTATTCTGTTCTGTTCTAATCTATTCTATTCTGTTCTATTCTATTCTATTCTATTCTATTCTATTCTATTCTATTCTGTTCTATTCTGTTCTATTCTATTCTATTCTATTCTGTTCTGTTCTATTCTATTCTGTTCCATTCTATTCTATTCTATTCTGTTCTGTTCTATTCTATTCTATTCTGTTCTATTCTATTCTATTCTATTCTATTCTATTCTATTCTATTCTGTTCTATTAAATTCTGTTCTGTTCTATTCTGTTCTATTCTATTCTACTCTATTCTATTCTGTTCTACTCTGTTCTGTTCTCTTTTATTCTATACTGTTGTATTCGATTCTATTCTATACAATTCTATTATGTTCTTTTGTGTTCTATCCTATTTTATTCTATTCTTTTCTGTCCTATTCTATTCTATTCTGTTCTATTCTATTCTTTTCTACTCTATTCTACTCTGTTCGTTTCTATTCTATTCTATTCTATTCTATTCTGTTCTGTTCTAATCTATTCTATTCTGTTCTATTCTATTCTATTCTATTCTATTCTATTCTGTTCTATTCTGTTCTATTCTATTCTATTCTATTCTGTTCTGTTCTATTTTATTCTGTTCTATTCTATTCTATTCTGTTCTGTTCTATTCTATTCCATTCTGTTCTATTCTATTCTATTCTATTCTATTCTATTGTATTCTGTTCTGTTCTATTCCATTCTGTTCTGTTCTATTCTGTTCTATTCTATTCTACTCTATTCTAGTCTATTCTATTCTGTTCTACTCTGTTCCGTTCTGTTTTATTCTATTCTGTTGTATTCTATTCTATTCTATAGTATTCTATTATGTTCTTTTGTGTTCTATCCTATTCTATTCTATTCTTTTCTGTCCTATTCTATTCTATTCTGTTCTATTCTATTCTTTTCTAATCTATTCTACTCTGTTCGTTTCTATTCTATTCTATACTATTCTATTCTGTTCTGTTCTATTCTATTCTATTCTATTCTATTCTATTCTATTCTATTCTATTCTATACCATTCTATTCTATGCTGTTCTATCCTATTCTATTCTGTTCTATTCTATTCTATTGTATTCTCTTCTGTTCTGTTCTATTCTGTTGTGTTCTATTCTATTCGGTTCTATTCTGTTCTGTTCTATTCTATTCTATTCTATTCTGTTCTGTTCTATTCTATTCTATTATATTCTATTCTGTTCCATTCTATTCTATTCTGTTGTATTCTATGCTATTCTATTCTGTTCTAATCTATTCTAATCTATTCTGTTCTATTCTATTCTGTTCTATTCTATTTTATTCTATTCTATTCTATTCTGTTTTGTTCTCTTCTATTCTATTGTCTTCTATTCTATTCTATTATATTCTGTTCTATTCTGTTCTATTCTATTCTATTCTATTCTGTTCTGTTGTTCTGTTTTATTCTATTCGATTCTATTCAATTCGACACTATTCTATTGTATTCTATTCTATTCGACTCTATTCGATTCTATTCGATTCGATTCTGTTCTGTGAAGTTCTAGTCTATTCTATTCTGTTCTTCTCTATTCTATTCTGTTCTTCTCTATTCTATTCTATTCTGTTCTGTTCTATTCTATTCTGTTCCATTCTCTTCTGTTCTGTTCTATTCTATTCTATTCTGATCTGTTGTATTCCTTTCTGTTCTATTCTATTCTATTCTGTTCTGTTCTGTTCTGTTCTGTTCTATTCTATTCTATTCTGTTCCATTCTATTTTGTTCTGTTCTATTCTATTTTATTCTGTTCTGTTCTATCCTATTATGTTCTATTCTATTCTGTTCTGTTTTGTTCTGTTCTATTCTATTCTGTTCTATTCCATTCTATTTTATTCTCATGTATTGCATTCTGTTCTGTTCTGTTCTGTTCTGTTCTATTCTATTCTCTTTTGTTCTATTCTCTTCTGTTCTGTTCTGTTCTGTTTTGTTCTATTCCATTCTATTCTATTCTATTCTATTCTATTCTATTCTATTCTATTCTATTCTATTCTATTCTATTCTATTCTATTTTGTTCTATTCTACTCTGCTCTATTCTGTTCAATTCTATTCTATTCTATTCTGTTCTATTCGATTCTTTTCTATTATATTTTATTCTCTTCTATTCTATTCTGTTCTGTTTTGTTCTATTCTATTCTATTCTCTTCTCTTCTATTCTATTATATTCTGTTCTATTCTCTTCTATTCTATTCTGTTCTGTTGTTCTGTTTTATTCTATTCAATTCTATTCGACTCTATTCGATTCTATTCGATTCTATTCTGTTCTGTTCTGTTCTACTCTATTCTATTCTATTCTGATCTATTCTATTCTATTCTATTCTGTTCTGCTCTATTCTATTCTATTCTATTCTGTTCTATTCTATTTTATTCTATTCTATTCTATTCCGTTCTCTTCTATTCTATTCGGTTCTGTTCTATTCTATTCTGTTCTATTCTGTTCTGTTCTAATCTATTCTATTCTGTTCTATTCTATTCTATTCTATTCTATTCTATTCTATTCTTCTATTCTGTTCTATTCTGTTCTATTCTATTCTATTCTATTCTATTCTGTTCTGTTCTATTCTATTCTGTTCTATTCTATTCTATTCTATTCTGTTCTGTTCTGTTCTATTCTGTTCTGTTCTATTCTATTCTATTCTATTCTGTTCTGTTCTATTGCATTCGATTTTATTCTCATCTATTGCATTCTGTTCTGTTCTGTTCTGTTCTGTTTTATTCTATTCTATTTTGTTCTATTCTCTTCTGTTCTGTTCTGTTCTGTTCTGTTCTATTCCATTCTATTCTATTCTATTCTATTTTGTTCTATTCTACTCTGCTCTATTCTGTTCTATTCTATTCTATTCTATTCTGTTCTATTCTATTCTGTTCTATTCTATTTTATTCTATTCTATTCTATTCTGTTCTGTTTTGTTCTATTCTATTCTATTCTCTTCTATTCTATTCTATATATACTGTTCTATTCTATTCTATTCTATTCTGTTCTGTTGTTCTGTTTTATTCTATTCAATTCTATTCGACTCTATTCGATTCGACACTATTCTATTGTTTTCTATTCTATTCGACTCTTTTCGACTCTATTCGATTCTATTCTGTTCTGTGCTGTTCTAGTCTATTCTATTCTGTTCTCTTCTATTCTATTCTATTCTAAACTATTCTATTCTGTTCTATTCTGTTCTTTTCTATTCTATTCTATTCTATTCTGTTCTGTTCTATTCTATTCTATTCTGTTCTGTTCTATTCTATTCTGTTCCATTCTCTTCTGTTCTGTTCTATTCTATTCTATTCTGATCTGTTGTATTCCTTTCTGTTCTATTCTATTCTATTCTGTTCTGTTCTGTTCTGTTCTGTTCTATTCTATTCTATTCTGTTCCATTCTATTTTGTTCTGTTCTATTCTATTCTATTCTGTTCTGTTCTATCCTATTATGTTCCATTCTATTCTGTTCTGTTTTGTTCTGTTCTATTCTATTCTGATCTATTCCCTTCTATTTTATTCTCATGTATTGCATTCTGTTCTGTTCTGTTCTGTTCTGTTCTATTCTATTCTCTTTTGTTCTATTCTCTTCTGTTCTGTTCTGTTCTGTTTTGTGCTATTCCATTCTATTCTATTCTATTCTATTCTATTCTATTCTATTCTATTCTATTCTATTCTATTCTATTTTGTTCTATTCTACTCTGCTCTATTCTGTTCTATTCTATTCTATTCTATTCTGTTCTATTCGATTCTGTTCTATTCTATTTTACTCTCTTCTATTCTATTCTGTTCTGTTTTGTTCTATTCTATTGTAGTCTCTTCTATTCTATTCTATTATATTCTGTTCTATTCTGTTCTATTCTCTTCTATTCTATTCTGTTCTGTTGTTCTGTTTTATTCTATTCAATTCTATTCGATTCTATTCGATTCGACACTATTCTATTGTATTCTATTCTATTCGACTCTATTCGACTCTATTCGATTCTATTCGATTCTATTCTGTTCTGTTCTGTTCTACTCTATTCTATTCTATTCTGATCTATTCTATTCTATTCTATTCTGTTCTGCTCTATTCTATTCTATTCTATTCTGTTCTATTCTATTCTATTCTATTCTATTCTATTCTATTCTATTCTATTCATTTCTCTTCTATTCTATTCGGTTCTGTTCTATTCTATTCTGTTCTATTCTATTCTATTCTATTCTATTCTGTTCTGTTCTATTCTATTCTATTCTGTTCTATTCTATTCTATTCTATTCTATTCTATTCTATTCTATTCTATTCTATTCTATCCTGTTCTGTTCTATTCCATTCTGTTCTGTTCTATTCTGTTCTATTCTATTCTACTCTATTCTAGTCTATTCTATTCTGTTCTACTCTGTTCTGTTCTGTTTTATTCTATTCTGTTGTATTCTATTCTATTCTATACTATTCTATTATGTTCTTTTGTGTTCTATCCTATTCTATTCTATTCTTTTCTGTCCTATTCTATTCTATTCTCTTCTATTCTATTCTTTTCTAATCTATTCTACTCTGTTCGTTTCTATTCTATTCTATTCTATTCTATTCTATTCTATTCTGTTCTGTTCTAATCTATTCTATTCTGTTCTATTATATTCTATTCTGTTCTATTCTATTCTATTGTATTCTCTTCTGTTCTGTTCTATTCTGTTGTGTTCTATTCTATTCTGTTCTATTCTGTTCTGTTCTATTCTATTCTATTCTATTCTATTCTGTTCTGTTCTATTCTATTCTATTATATTCTATTCTGTTCCATTCTATTCTATTCTGTTGTATTCTATGCTATTCTACTCTGTTCTAATCTATGCTAATCTATTCTGTTCTATTCTATTCTGTTCTATTCTATTTTATTCTATTCTATTCTATTCTGTTTTGTTCTATTCTATTCTATTGTCTTCTATTCTATTCTTTTATATTCTGTTCTATTCTGTTCTATTCTTTTCTATTCTATTCTGTTCTGTTGTTCTGTTTTATTCTATTCGATTCTATTCGATTCTATTCAATTCGACACTATTCTATTGTATTCTATTCTAATCGACTCTATTCGACTCTATTCGATTCTATTCGATTCTATTCTGTTCTGTTAAGTTCTAGTCTATTCTATTCTGTTCTCTTCTATTCTATTCTATTCTAAACTATTCTATTCTATTCTATTCTGTTCTGTTCTATTCTATTCTGTTCCATTCTCTTCTGTTCTGTTCTATTCTATTCTATTCTGATCTGTTGTATTCCTTTCTGTTCTATTCTATTCTATTCTGTTCTGTTCTGTTCTGTTCTGTTCTATTCTATTCTATTCTGTTCCATTCAATTTTGTTCTGTTCTATTCTATTCTATTCTGTTCTGTTCTATCCTGTTATGTTCTAATCTATTCTGTTCTGTTTTGTTCTGTTCTATTCTATTCTGTTCTATTCCATTCTATTTTATTCTCATGTATTGCATTCTGTTCTGTTCTGTTCTGTTCTGTTCTATTCTATTCTCTTTTGTTCTATTCTCTTCTGTTCTGTTCTGTTCTGTTTTGTTCTATTCCATTCTATTCTATTCTATTCTATTCTATTTTGTTCTATTCTACTCTGCTCTATTCTGTTCTATTCTATTCTATTCTATTCTGTTCTATTCGATTCTGTTCTATTCTATTTTACTCTCTTCTATTCTATTCTGTTCTGTTTTGTCCTATTCTATTGTATTCTCTTCTATTCTATTCTATTATATTCTGTTCTATTCTGTTCTATTCTCTTCTATTCCATTCTGTTCTTTTGTTCTGTTTTATTCTATTCAATTCTATTCGATTCTATTCGATTCGACACTATTCTATTGTATTCTATTCTATTCGACTCTATTCGACTCTATTCGATTCTATTCGATTCGATTCTGTTCTGTTCTGTTCTACTCTATTCTATTCTATTCTGATCTATTCTATTCTATTCTATTCTGTTCTGCTCTATTCTATTCTATTCTATTCTGTTCTATACTATTCTATTCTATTCTATTCTATTCTATTCTATTCTATTCTATTCAGTTCTCTTCTATTCTATTCGGTTCTGTTCTATTCTATTCTGTTCTATTCTGTTCTATTCTATTCTATTCTGTTCTGTTCTAATCTATTCTATTCTGTTCTATTCTATTCTATTCTATTCTATTCTGTTCTATTCTGTTCTATTCTATTCTATTCTATTCTGTTCTGTTTTATTCTATTCTGTTCTATTCTATTCTATTCTATTCTATTCTGTTCTGTTCTATTCTATTCTATTCTGTTCTATTCTATTCTATTCTATTCTATTCTACTCTATTCTATTCTATTCTGTTCTGTTCTATTCCATTCTGTTCAGTTCTATTCTGTTCTATTCTATTCTACTCTATTCTAGTCTATTCTATTCTGTTCTACTCTGTTCTGTTCTGTTTTATTCTATTCTGTTGTATTCTAGTCCATTCTATACTATTCTATTATGTTATTTTGTGTTCTATCCTTTTCTATTCTATTCTTTTCTGTCCTATTCTATTCTATTCTGTTCTATTCTATTCTTTTCTAATCTATTCTACTCTGTTCGTTTCTATACTATTCTATTCTATTCTATTCTGTTCTGTTCTATTCTATTCTATTCTATTCTATTCTATTCTATTCTATTCTATTCTGTTCTATTCTATTCTATTGTATTCTCTTCTGTTCTGTTCTATTCTGTTGTGTTCTATTCTATTCTGTTCTATTCTGTTCTGTTCTATTCTATTCTATTCTATTCTGTTCTGTTCTATTCTATTCTATTATATTCTATTCTGTTCCATTCTATTCTATTCTGTTGTATTCTATGCTATTCTATTCTGTTCTAATTTATTCTAATCTATTCTGTTCTATTCTGTTCTATTCTATTCTAAACTATTATATTCTGTTCTATTCTGTTCTTTACTATTCTATTCTATTCTATTCTGTTCTCTTCTATTCTGTTCTACTCTGTTCTCTTCTATTCTATTCTAGTCCATTCTATTCGGTTCTGTTCTGTTCTATTCTATTCTATTCTGTTCTGTTCTATTCTATTCTATTCTGTTCTGTTCTGTTCTATTGCATTCTATTTTATTCTCATCTATTTCATTCTGTTCTGTTCTGTTCTGTTCTGTTTTATTCTATTCTATTTTGTTCTATTCTCTTCTGTTCTGTTCTGTTCTGTTCTGTTCTATTCCATTCTATTCTATTCTATTCTATTTTGTTCTATTCTACTCTGCTCTATTCTGTTCTATTGTATTCTATTCTATTCTGTTCTCTTCTATTCTGTTCTATTCTATTTTAATCTATTCTATTCTATTCTGTTCTGTTTTGTTCTATTCTATTCTATTCTATTCTGTTCTATTCTATTCTTTTCTAATCTATTCTACTCTGTTCATTTCTATTCTATTCTATTCTATTCTGTTCTGTTCTATTCTATTCTATTCTATTCTATTCTATTCTATTCTGTTCTGTTCTATTCTATTCTATTCTGTTCTATTCTATTCTATTCTATTCTCTTCTGTTCTGTTCTATTCTGTTGTGTTCTATTCTATTCTGTTCTATTCTGTTCTGTTCTATTCTATTCTATTCTATTCTGTTCTGTTCTATTCTATTCTATTATATTCTATTCTGTTCCATTCTATTCTATTCTGTTGTATTCTATGCTATTCTATTCTGTTCTAATCTATTCTAATCTATTCTGTTCTATTCTATTCTATTCTATTCTAAACTCTTATATTCTGTTCTACTCTGTTCTTTACTATTCTATTCTATTCTATTCTGTTCTATTCTATTCTATTCTATTCTGTTCTATTCTATTCTATTCTATTCTGTTCTCTTCTATTCTATTCTAGTCCATTCTATTCGGTTCTGTTCTGTTCTAATCTATTCTATTCTGTTCTGTTCTATTCTGTTCTGTTCTATTCTATTCTATTCTATTCTGTTCTGTTCTATTGCATTCTATTTTATTCTCATCTATTGCATTCTGTTCTGTTCTGTTCTGTTCTGTTCTGTTTTTTTCTATTCTATTTTGTTCTATTCTCTTCTGTTCTGTTCTATTCCATTCTATTCTATTCTATTCTATTTTGTTCTATTCTACTCTGCTCTATTCTGTTCTATTCTATTCTATTCTATTCTGTTCCATTCTATTCTGTTCTATTCTATTTTATTCTATTCTATTCTATTCTGTTCTGTTTTGTTCTATTCTATTCTATTCTCTTCTATATATTCTGTTCTATTCTATTCTGTTCTGTTGTTCTGTTTTATTCTATTCGATTCTATTCGATTCGACACTATTCAATTGTATTCTATTCTATTCGACTCTTTTCGACTCTATTCGATTCTATTCATTTCTATTCTGTTCTGTGCTGTTCTAGTCCATTCTATTCTGTTCTCTTCTATTCTATTCTATTCTAAACTATTCTATTCTGTTCTATTCTGTTCTTCTTTATTCTATTCTATTCTATTCTGTTCTGTTCTATTCTATTCTATTCTGTTCTGTTCTATTATATTCTGTTCCATTCTCTTCTGTTCTGTTCTATTCTATTCTATTCTGATCTGTTGTATTCCTTTCTGTTCTATTCTATTCTATTCTGTTCTGTTCTGTTCTGTTCTGTTCTATTCTATTCTATTCTGTTCCATTCTATTTTGTTCTGTTCTATTCTATTCTATTCTGTTCTGTTCTATCCTATTATGTTCTATTCTATTCTGTTCTGTTTTGTTCTGTTCTATTCTATTCTGATCTATTCCCTTCTATTTTATTCTCATGTATTGCATTCTGTTCTGTTCTTTTCTATTCTATTCTCTTTGTTCTATTCTCTTCTGTTCTGTTCTGTTCTGTTTTGTTCTATTCCATTCTATTCTATTCTATTCTATTCTATTCTATTCTATTCTATTCTATTCTATTTTGTTCTATTCTACTCTGCTCTATTCTGTTCTATTCTATTCTATTCTATTCTGTTCTATTCGATTCTGTTCTATTCTATTTTATTCTCTTCTATTCTATTCTGTTCTGTTTTGTTCTATTCTATTGTATTCTCTTCTATTCTATTCTATTATATTCTGTTCTATTCTGTTCTATTCTCTTCTATTCTATTCTGTTCTGTTGTTCTGTTTTATTCTATTCAATTCTATTCGATTCTATTCGATTCGACACTATTCTATTGTATTCTATTCTATTCGACTCTATTCGACTCTATTCGATTCTATTCGATTCTATTCTGTTCTGTTCTGTTCTACTCTATTCTATTCTATTCTGATCTATTCTATTCTATTCTATTCTGTTCTGCTCTATTCTATTCTATTCTATTCTGTTCTATTCTATTCTATTCTATTCTATTCTATTCTATTCATTTCTCTTCTATTCTATTCGGTTCTGTTCTATTCTATTCTGTTCTATTCTATTCTATTCTATTCTATTCTGTTCTGTTCTATTCTATTCTGTTCTGTTCTATTCTATTCTATTCTATTCTATTCTATTCTATTCTATTCTATTCTATTCTATTCTATTCTATTCTATTCTATCCTGTTCTGTTCTATTCCATTCTGTTCTGTTCTATTCTGTTCTATTCTATTCTACTCTATTCTAGTCTATTCTATTCTGTTCTACTCTGTTCTGTTCTGTTTTATTCTATTCTGTTGTATTCTATTCTATTCTATACTATTCTATTATGTTCTTTTGTGTTCTATCCTATTCTATTCTATTCTTTTCTGTCCTATTCTATTCTATTCTCTTCTATTCTATTCTTTTCTAATCTATTCTACTCTGTTCGTTTCTATTCTATTCTATTCTATTCTATTCTATTCTATTCTATTCTGTTCTGTTCTAATCTATTCTATTCTGTTCTATTATATTCTATTCTGTTCTATTCTATTCTATTGTATTCTCTTCTGTTCTGTTCTATTCTGTTGTGTTCTATTCTATTCTGTTCTATTCTGTTCTGTTCTATTCTATTCTATTCTATTCTATTCTGTTCTGTTCTATTCTATTCTATTATATTCTATTCTGTTCCATTCTATTCTATTCTGTTGTATTCTATGCTATTCTACTCTGTTCTAATCTATGCTAATCTATTCTGTTCTATTCTATTCTGTTCTATTCTATTTTATTCTATTCTATTCTATTCTGTTTTGTTCTATTCTATTCTATTGTCTTCTATTCTATTCTATTATATTCTGTTCTATTCTGTTCTATTCTTTTCTATTCTATTCTGTTCTGTTGTTCTGTTTTATTCTATTCGATTCTATTCGATTCTACTCAATTCGACACTATTCTATTGTATTCTATTCTATTCGACTCTATTCGACTCTATTCGATTCTATTCGATTCTATTCTGTTCTGTGAAGTTCTAGTCTATTCTATTCTGTTCTCTTCTATTCTATTCTATTCTAAACTATTCTATTCTATTCTATTCTGTTCTGTTCTATTCTATTCTGTTCCATTCTCTTCTGTTCTGTTCTATTCTATTCTATTCTGATCTGTTGTATTCCTTTCTGTTCTATTCTATTCTATTCTGTTCTGTTCTGTTCTGTTCTGTTCTATTCTATTCTATTCTGTTCCATTCTATTTTGTTCTGTTCTATTCTATTCTATTCTGTTCTGTTCTATCCTGTTATGTTCTAATCTATTCTGTTCTGTTTTGTTCTGTTCTATTCTATTCTGTTCTATTCCATTCTATTTTATTCTCATGTATTGCATTCTGTTCTGTTCTGTTCTGTTCTGTTCTATTCTATTCTCTTTTGTTCTATTCTCTTCTGTTCTGTTCTGTTCTGTTTTGTTCTATTCCATTCTATTCTATTCTATTCTATTCTATTTTGTTCTATTCTACTCTGCTCTATTCTGTTCTATTCTATTCTATTCTATTCTGTTCTATTCGATTCTGTTCTATTCTATTTTACTCTCTTCTATTCTATTCTGTTCTGTTTTGTTCTATTCTATTGTATTCTCTTCTATTCTATTCTATTATATTCTGTTCTATTCTGTTCTATTCTCTTCTATTCCATTCTGTTCTTTTGTTCTGTTTTATTCTATTCAATTCTATTCGATTCTATTCGATTCGACACTATTCTATTGTATTCTATTCTATTCGACTCTATTCGACTCTATTCGATTCTATTCGATTCGATTATGTTCTGTTCTGTTCTACTCTATTCTATTCTATTCTGATCTATTCTATTCTATTCTATTCTGTTCTGCTCTATTCTATTCTATTCTATTCTGTTCTATACTATTCTATTCTATTCTATTCTATTCTATTCTATTCTATTCTATTCTATTCTATTCTATTCAGTTCTCTTCTATTCTATTCGGTTCTGTTCTATTCTATTCTGTTCTATTCTGTTCTATTCTATTCTATTCTGTTCTGTTCTAATCTATTCTATTCTGTTCTATTCTATTCTATTCTATTCTATTCTGTTCTATTCTGTTCTATTCTATTCTATTCTATTCTGTTCTGTTCTATTCTATTCTGTTCTATTCTATTCTATTCTATTCTGTTCTGTTCTATTCTATTCTATTCTGTTCTATTCTATTCTATTCTATTCTATTCTACTCTATTCTATTCTATTCTGTTCTGTTCTATTCCATTCTGTTCTGTTCTATTCTGTTCTATTCTATTCTACTCTATTCTAGTCTATTCTATTCTGTTCTACTCTGTTCTGTTCTGTTTTATTCTATTCTGTTGTATTCTAGTCCATTCTATACTATTCTATTATGTTATTTTGTGTTCTATCCTTTTCTATTCTATTCTTTTCTGTCCTATTCTATTCTATTCTGTTCTATTCTATTCTTTTCTAATCTATTCTACTCTGTTCGTTTCTATACTATTCTATTCTATTCTATTCTGTTCTGTTCTATTCTATTCTATTCTATTCTATTCTATTCTATTCTATTCTATTCTATTCTGTTCTATTCTATTCTATTGTATTCTCTTCTGTTCTGTTCTATTCTGTTGTGTTCTATTCTATTCTGTTCTATTCTGTTCTGTTCTATTCTATTCTATTCTATTCTGTTCTGTTCTATTCTATTCTATTATATTCTATTCTGTTCCATTCTATTCTATTCTGTTGTATTCTATGAAATTCTATTCTGTTCTAATTTATTCTAATCTATTCTGTTCTATTCTGTTCTATTCTATTCTAAACTATTATATTCTGTTCTATTCTGTTCTTTACTATTCTATTCTATTCTATTCTGTTCTCTTCTATTCTGTTCTACTCTGTTCTCTTCTATTCTATTCTAGTCCATTCTATTCGGTTCTGTTCTGTTCTATTCTATTCTATTCTGTTCTGTTCTATTCTATTCTATTCTGTTCTGTTCTGTTCTATTGCATTCTATTTTATTCTCATCTATTTCATTCTGTTCTGTTCTGTTCTGTTCTGTTTTATTCTATTCTATTTTGTTCTATTCTCTTCTGTTCTGTTCTGTTCTGTTCTGTTCTATTCCATTCTATTCTATTCTATTCTATTTTGTTCTATTCTACTCTGCTCTATTCTGTTCTATTGTATTCTATTCTATTCTGTTCTCTTCTATTCTGTTCTATTCTATTTTAATCTATTCTATTCTATTCTGTTCTGTTTTGTTCTATTCTATTCTATTCTATTCTGTTCTATTCTATTCTTTTCTAATCTATTCTACTCTGTTCATTTCTATTATATTCTATTCTATTCTGTTCTGTTCTATTCTATTCTATTCTATTCTATTCTATTCTGTTCTGTTCTATTCTATTCTATTCTGTTCTATTCTATTCTATTCTATTCTCTTCTGTTCTGTTCTATTCTGTTGTGTTCTATTCTATTCTGTTCTATTCTGTTCTGTTCTATTCTATTCTATTCTATTCTGTTCTGTTCTATTCTATTCTATTATATTCTATTCTGTTCCATTCTATTCTATTCTGTTGTATTCTATGCTATTCTATTCTGTTCTAATCTATTCTAATCTATTCTGTTCTATTCTATTCTATTCTATTCTAAACTCTTATATTCTGTTCTACTCTGTTCTTTACTATTCTATTCTATTCTATTCTGTTCTATTCTATTCTATTCTATTCTGTTCTCTTCTATTCTATTCTAGTCCATTCTATTCGGTTCTGTTCTGTTCTAATCTATTCTATTCTGTTCTGTTCTATTCTGTTCTGTTCTATTCTATTCTATTCTATTCTGTTCTGTTCTATTGCATTCTATTTTATTCTCATCTATTGCATTCTGTTCTGTTCTGTTCTGTTCTGTTCTGTTTTTTTCTATTCTATTTTGTTCTATTCTCTTCTGTTCTGTTCTATTCCATTCTATTCTATTCTATTCTATTTTGTTCTATTCTACTCTGCTCTATTCTGTTCTATTCTATTCTATTCTATTCTGTTCCATTCTATTCTGTTCTATTCTATTTTATTCTATTCTATTCTATTCTGTTCTGTTTTGTTCTATTCTATTCTATTCTCTTCTATATATTCTGTTCTATTCTATTCTGTTCTGTTGTTCTGTTTTATTCTATTCGATTCTATTCGATTCTATTCGATTCGACACTATTCAATTGTATTCTATTCTATTCGACTCTTTTCGACTCTATTCGATTCTATTCATTTCTATTCTGTTCTGTGCTGTTCTAGTCCATTCTATTCTGTTCTCTTCTATTCTATTCTATTCTAAACTATTCTATTCTGTTCTATTCTGTTCTTCTTTATTCTATTCTATTCTATTCTGTTCTGTTCTATTCTATTCTATTCTGTTCTGTTCTATTATATTCTGTTCCATTCTCTTCTGTTCTGTTCTATTCTATTCTATTCTGATCTGTTGTATTCCTTTCTGTTCTATTCTATTCTATTCTGTTCTGTTCTGTTCTGTTCTGTTCTATTCTATTCTATTCTGTTCCATTCTATTTTGTTCTGTTCTATTCTATTCTATTCTGTTCTGTTCTATCCTATTATGTTCTATTCTATTCTGTTCTGTTTTGTTCTGTTCTATTCTATTCTGATCTATTCCCTTCTATTTTATTCTCATGTATTGCATTCTGTTCTGTTCTTTTCTATTCTATTCTCTTTGTTCTATTCTCTTCTGTTCTGTTCTGTTCTGTTTTGTTCTATTCCATTCTATTCTATTCTATTCTATTCTATTCTATTCTATTCTATTCTATTCTATTCTATTCTATTCTATTTTGTTCTATTCTACTCTGCTCTATTCTGTTCTATTCTATTCTATTCTATTCTGTTCTATTCGATTCTGTTCTATTCTATTTTATTCTCTTCTATTCTATTCTGTTCTGTTTTGTTCTATTCTATTGTATTCTCTTCTATTCTATTCTATTATATTCTGTTCTATTCTGTTCTATTCTCTTCTATTCTATTCTGTTCTGTTGTTCTGTTTTATTCTATTCAATTCTATTCGATTCTATTCGATTCGACACTATTCTATTGTATTCTATTCTATTCGACTCTATTCGACTCTATTCGATTCTATTCGATTCTATTCTGTTCTGTTCTGTTCTACTCTATTCTATTCTATTCTGATCTATTCTATTCTATTCTATTCTGTTCTATTCTGTTCTATTCTATTCTATTCTATTCTGTTCTGTTCTATTCTATTCTGTTCTATTCTATTCTATTCTCTTCTGTTCTGTTCTAATCTATTCTATTCTGTTCTATTCTATTCTATTCTATTCTATTCTATTCTATTCTATTCTATTCTATTCTGTTCTGTTCCGTTCTGTTCTATTCTATTCTATTCTATTCTGTTCTGTTCTATTTTATTCTGTTCTATTCTATTCTATTCTATTCTGTTCTGTTCTATTCTGTTCTATTCTGTTCTATTCTATTCTATTTTATTCTATTCTATTCTATTCTGTTCTGTTCTATTCTATTCTATTCTGTTCTATTCTATTCTACTCTATTCTAGTCTATTCTATTCTGTTCTACTCTGTTCTGTTCTGTTTTATTCTATTCTGTTGTATTCTATTCTATTCTATACTATTCTATTATGTTCTTTTGTGTTCTATCCTATTCTATTCTATTCTTTTCTGTCCTATTCTATTCTATTCTGTTCTATTCTATTCTTTTCTAATCTATTCTACTCTGTTCGTTTCTATTCTATTCTACTCTATTCTATTCTGTTCTGTTCTATTCTATTCTATTCTATTCTGTTCTATTCTGTTCTATTCTATTCTATTCTGTTCTATTCTATTCTTTTGTATTCTCTTCTGTTCTGTTCTATTCTGTTGTGTTCTATTCTATTCTGTTCTATTCTGTTCTGTTCTATTCTATTCTATTCTATTCTGTTCTGTTCTATTCTATTCTATTATATTCTATTCTGTTCCATTCTATTCTATTCTGTTGTATTCTATGCTATTCTATTCTGTTCTAATCTATTCTAATCTATTCTGTTCTATTCTATTCTATTCTATTCTAAATTATTGTATTCTGTTCTATTCTGTTCTTTACTATTCTATTCTATTCTATTCTATTCTATTCTATTCTATTCTATTCTATTCTTTCCTATTCTATTCTATTCTATTTTGTTCTATTCTACTCTGCTCTATTCTGTTCTATTCTATTCTATTCTATTCTGTTCTATTCGATTCTGTTCTATTCTATTTTACTCTCTTCTATTCTATTCTGTTCGGTTTTGTTCTATTCTATTGTATTCTCTTCTATTCTATTCTATTATATTCTGTTCTATTCTGTTCTATTCTCTTCTATTCTATTCTGTTCTGTTGTTCTGTTTTATTCTATTCAATTCTATTCGATTCTATTCGATTCGACACTATTCTATTGTATTCTATTCGACGCTATTCGACTCTATTCGATTCTATTCGATTCTAGTCTGTTCTGTTCTGTTCTACTCTATTCTATTGTATTCTTATCTATTCTATTCTATTCTATTCTGTTCTGTTCTATTCTATTCTATTCTATTCTGTTCTATTCTATTCTATTCTATTCTATTCTATTCTATTCTATTCTATTCTATTCTATTCAGTTCTCTTCTATTCTATTCGGTTCTGTTCTATTCTATTCTGTTCTATTCTATTCTATTCTATTCTATTCTGTTCTGTTCTAATCTATTCTATTCTGTTCTATTTTATTCTATTCTATTCTATTCTATTCTGTTCTATTCTGTTCTATTCTATTCTATTCTATTCTGTTCTGTTCTATTCTATTCTGTTCTATTCTATTCTATTCTATTCTATTCTGTTCTATTCTATTCTATTCTGTTCTATTCTATTCTATTCTATTCTATTCTATTCTATTCTATTCTGTTCTGTTCTATTCCATTCTGTTCTGTTCTATTCTGTTCTATTCTATTCTACTCTATTCTAGTCTATTCTATTCTGTTCTACTCTGTTCTGTTCTGTTTTATTCTATTCTGTTGTATTCTATTGTATTCTATACTATTCTATTATGTTCTTTTGTGTTCTATCCTATTCTATTCTATTCTTTTCTGTCCTATTCTATTCTATTCTGTTCTATTCTATTCTTTTCTAATCTATTCTACTCTGTTCGTTTCTATTCTATTCTATTCTATTCTATTCTGTTCTGTTCTATTCTATTCTATTCTATTCTATTCTATTCTATTCTATTCTATTCTATTCTATTCTATTCTATTCTGTTCTATTCTATTCTATTGTATTCTCTTCTGTTCTGTTCTATTCTGTTGTGTTCTATTCTATTCTGTTCTATTCTGTTCTGTTCTATTCTATTCTATTCTATTCTGTTCTGTTCTATTCTATTCTATTACATTCTATTCTGTTCCATTCTATTCTATTCTGTTGTATTCTATGCTATTCTATTCTGTTCTAATCTATTCTAATCTATTCTGTTCTATTCTATTCTATTCTATTCTAAGCTATTATATTCTGTTCTATTTTGTTCTTTACTATTCTATTCTATTCTATTCTATTCTATTCTATTCTATTCTATTTTGTTCTATTCTACTCTGCTCTATTCTGTTCTATTCTATTCTATTCTATTCTGTTCTATTCGATTCTGTTCTATTCTATTTTACTCTCTTCTATTCTATTCTCTTCGGTTTTGTTCTATTCTATTGTATTCTCTTCTATTCTATTCTATTATATTCTGTTCTATTCTGTTCTATTCTCTTCTATTCTATTCTGTTCTGTTGTTCTGTTTTATTCTATTCAATTCTATTCGATTCTATTCGATTCGACACTATTCTATTGTATTCTATTCGACTCTATTCGACTCTATTCGATTCTATTCGATTCTATTCTGTTCTGTTCTGTTCTACTCTATTCTATTGTATTCTGATCTATTCTATTCTATTCTATTCTGTTCTGTTCTATTCTATTCTATTCTAATCTGTTCTATTCTATTCTATTCTATTCTATTCTATTCAGTTCTCATCTATTCTATTCGGTTCTGTTCTAATCTATTCTGTTCTATTCTATTCTATTCTATTCTGTTCTGTTCTAATCTATTCTATTCTGTTCTATTCTATTCTATTCTATTCTATTCTATTCTATTCTATTCTATTCTGTTCTATTCCATTCTGTTCTGTTCTATTCTGTTCTATTCTATTCTACTCTATTCTAGTCTATTCTATTCTGTTCTACTCTGTTCTGTTCTGTTTTATTCTATTCTGTTGTATTCTATTCTATTCTATACTATTCTATTATGTTCTTTTGTGTTCTATCCTATTCTATTCTATTCATTTCTGTCCTATTCTATTCTATTCTGTTCTATTCTATTCTTTTCTAATCTATTCTACTCTGTTCGTTTCTATTCTATTCTATTCTATTCTATTCTATTCTGTTCTGTTCTATTCTATTCTATTCTATTCTATTCTATTCTGTTCTATTCTATTGTATTCTCTTCTGTTCTGTTCTATTCTGTTGTGTTCTATTCTATTCTGTTCTATTCTGTTCTGTTCTATTCTATTCTATTCTATTCTATTCTATTCTATTCTATTCTATTCTATTCTATTCTATTCTATTCTATTCTATTCCATTCTATTCTATTCTGTTGTATTCTATGCTATTCTATTCTGTTCTAATTTATTCTAATCTATTCTGTTCTATTCTGTTCTATTCTATTCTAAACTATTATATTCTGTTCTATTCTGTTCTTTACTATTCTATTCTGTTCTATTCTATTCTATTCTACTCTGTTCTCTTCTATTCTATTCTAGTCCATTCTATTCGGTTCTGTTCTGTTCTATTCTATTCTATTCTGTTCTGTTCTATTCTGTTCTGTTCTATTCTATTCTATTCTGTTCTGTTCTGTTCTATTGCATTCTATTTTATTCTCATCTATTTCATTCTGTTCTGTTCTGTTCTGTTCTGTTTTATTCTATTCTATTTTGTTCTATTCTCTTCTGTTCTGTTCTGTTCTATTCCATTCTATTCTATTCTATTCTATTTTGTTCTATTCTACTCTGCTCTATTCTGTTCTATTCTATTCTATTCTATTCTGTTCTATTCTATTTTATTCTATTCTATTCTATTCTGATCTATTCTATTCTATTCTATTCTGTTCTGTTCTATTCTATTCTATTCTGTTCTGTTCTATTCTATTCTATTCTATTCTATTCTATTCTATTCTATTCTATTCTATTCTATTCTATTCTATTCAGTTCTCTTCTATTCTATTCGGTTCTGTTCTATTCTATTCTGTTCTATTCTATTCTATTCTATTCTATTCTGTTCTGTTCTAATCTATTCTATTCTGTTCTATTCTATTCTATTCTATTCTGTTCTATTCTGTTCTATTCTATTCTATTCTATTCTGTTCTGTTCTATTCTATTCTGTTCTATTCTATTCTATTCTATTCTATTCTGTTCTATTCTATTCTATTCTGTTCTATTCTATTCTATTCTATTCTATTCTATTCTATTCTATTCTGTCCTGTTCTATTCCATTCTGTTCTGTTCTATTCTGTTCTATTCTATTCTACTCTATTCTAGTCTATTCTATTCTGTTCTACTCTGTTCTGTTCTGTTTTATTCTATTCTGTTGTATTCTATTGTATTCTATTATGTTCTTTTGTGTTCTATCCTATTCTATTCTATTCTTTTCTGTCCTATTCTATTCTATTCTGTTCTATTCTATTCTTTTCTAATCTATTCTACTCTGTTCGTTTCTATTCTATTCTATTCTATTCTATTCTGTTCTGTTCTATTCTATTCTATTCTATTCTATTCTATTCTATTCTATTCTATTCTATTCTGTTCTATTCTATTCTATTGTATTCTCTTCTGTTCTGTTCTATTCTGTTGTGTTCTATTCTATTCTGTTCTATTCTGTTCTGTTCTATTCTATTCTATTCTATTCTGTTCTGTTCTATTCTATTCTATTACATTCTATTCTGTTCCATTCTATTCTATTCTGTTGTATTCTATGCTATTCTATTCTGTTCTAATCTATTCTAATCTATTCTGTTCTATTCTATTCTATTCTATTCTAAACTATTATATTCTGTTCTATTCTGTTCTTTACTATTCTATTCTATTCTATTCTATTCTATTCTATTCTATTCTATTCTATTCTATTCTATTCTATTTTGTTCTATTCTACTCTGCTCTATTCTGTTCTATTCTATTCTATTCTATTCTGTTCTATTCGATTCTGTTCTATTCTATTTTACTCTCTTCTATTCTATTCTCTTCGGTTTTGTTCTATTCTATTGTATTCTCTTCTATTCTATTCTATTATATTCTGTTCTATTCTGTTCTATTCTCTTCTATTCTATTCTGTTCTGTTGTTCTGTTTTATTCTATTCAATTCTATTCGATTCTATTCGATTCGACACTATTCTATTGTATTCTATTCGACTCTATTCGACTCTATTCGATTCTATTCGATTCTATCCTGTTCTGTTCTGTTCTACTCTATTCTATTGTATTCTGATCTATTCTATTCTATTCTATTCTGTTCTGTTCTATTCTATTCTATTCTAATCTGTTCTATTCTATTCTATTCTATTCTATTCTATTCAGTTCTCATCTATTCTATTCGGTTCTGTTCTAATCTATTCTGTTCTATTCTATTCTATTCTATTCTGTTCTGTTCTAATCTATTCTATTCTGTTCTATTCTATTCTATTCTATTCTATTCTATTCAATTCTATTTTGTTCTATTCTACTCTGCTCTATTCTGTTCTATTCTATTCTATTCTATTCTGTTCTATTCGATTCTGTTCTATTCTATTTTACTCTCTTCTATTCTATTCTCTTCGGTTTTGTTCTATTCTATTGTATTCTCTTCTATTCTATTCTATTATATTCTGTTCTATTCTGTTCTATTCTCTTCTATTCTATTCTGTTCTGTTGTTCTGTTTTATTCTATTCAATTCTATTTGGTTCTATTCGATTCGACACTATTCTATTGTATTCTATTCGACTCTATTCGACTCTATTCGATTCTATTCGATTCTATTCTGTTCTGTTCTGTTCTACTCTATTCTATTGTATTCTGATCTATTCTATTCTATTCTATTCTGTTCTGTTCTATTCTATTCTATTCTAATCTGTTCTATTCTATTCTATTCTATTCTATTCTATTCAGTTCTCATCTATTCTATTCGGTTCTGTTCTAATCTATTCTGTTCTATTCTATTCTATTCTATTCTGTTCTGTTCTAATCTATTCTATTCTGTTCTTTTTTTTTCTATTCTATTCTATTCTATTCTATTCTATTCTGTTCTATTCCATTCTGTTCTGTTCTATTCTGTTCTATTCTATTCTACTCTATTCTAGTCTATTCTATTCTGTTCTACTCTGTTCTGTTCTGTTTTATTCTATTCTGTTGTATTCTATTCTATTCTATACTATTCTATTATGTTCTTTTGTGTTCTATCCTATTCTATTCTATTCATTTCTGTCCTATTCTATTCTATTCTGTTATATTCTATTCTTTTCTAATCTATTCTACTCTGTTCGTTTCTATTCTATTCTATTCTATTCTATTCTGTTCTGTTCTATTCTATTCTATTCTATTCTATTCTATTCTGTTCTATTCTATTGTATTCTCTTCTGTTCTGTTCTATTCTGTTGTGTTCTATTCTATTCTGTTCTTTTCTGTTCTGTTCTATTCTATTCTATTCTATTCTATTCTGTTCTATTCTATTCTATTCTGTTCTATTCTATTCCATTCTATTCTATTCTGTTGTATTCTATGCTATTCTATTCTGTTCTAATTTATTCTAATCTATTCTGTTCTATTCTGTTCTATTCTATTCTAAACTATTATATTCTGTTCTATTCTGTTCTTTACTATTCTATTCTGTTCTATTCTATTCTATTCTACTCTGTTCTCTTCTATTCTATTCTAGTCCATTCTATTCGGTTCTGTTCTGTTCTATTCTATTCTATTCTGTTCTGTTCTATTCTGTTCTGTTCTATTCTATTCTATTCTGTTCTGTTCTGTTCTATTGCATTCTATTTTATTCTCATCTATTTCATTCTGTTCTGTTCTGTTCTGTTCTGTTTTATTCTATTCTATTTTGTTCTATTCTCTTCTGTTCTGTTCTGTTTTGTTCTGTTCTATTCCATTCTATTCTATTCTATTCTATTTTGTTCTATTCTACTCTGCTCTATTCTGTTCTATTCTATTCTATTCTATTCTGTTCTATTCTATTTTATTCTATTCTATTCTATTCTGATCTATTCTATTCTATTCTATTCTGTTCTGTTCTATTCTATTCTATTCTGTTCTGTTCTATTCTATTCTATTCTATTCTATTCTATTCTATTCTATTCTATTCTATTCTATTCTATTCTATTCTATTCAGTTCTCTTCTATTCTATTCGGTTCTGTTCTATTCTATTCTGTTCTATTCTATTCTATTCTATTCTGTTCTGTTCTAATCTATTCTATTCTGTTCTATTCTATTCTATTCTATTCTGTTCTATTCTGTTCTATTCTATTCTATTCTATTCTGTTCTGTTCTATTCTATTCTGTTCTATTCTATTCTATTCTATTCTATTCTGTTCTATTCTATTCTATTCTGTTCTATTCTATTCTATTCTATTCTATTCTATTCTATTCTATTCTGTTCTGTTCTATTCCATTCTGTTCTGTTCTATTCTGTTCTATTCTATTCTACTCTATTCTAGTCTATTCTATTCTGTTCTACTCTGTTCTGTTCTGTTTTATTCTATTCTGTTGTATTCTATTGTATTCTATACTATTCTATTATGTTCTTTTGTGTTCTATCCTATTCTATTCTATTCTTTTCTGTCCTATTCTATTCTATTCTGTTCTATTCTATTCTTTTCTAATCTATTCTACTCTGTTCGTTTCTATTCTATTCTATTCTATTCTATTCTGTTCTGCTCTATTCTATTCTATTCTATTCTATTCTATTCTATTCTATTCTGTTCTATTCTATTCTATTGTATTCTCTTCTGTTCTGTTCTATTCTGTTGTGTTCTATTCTATTCTGTTCTATTCTGTTCTGTTCTATTCTATTCTATTCTATTCTGTTCTGTTCTATTCTATTCTATTACATTCTATTCTGTTCCATTCTATTCTATTCTGTTGTATTCTATGCTATTCTATTCTGTTCTAATCTATTCTAATCTATTCTGTTCTATTCTATTCTATTCTATTCTAAACTATTATATTCTGTTCTATTCTGTTCTTTACTATTCTATTCTATTCTATTCTATTCTATTCTATTCTATTCTATTCTATTCTATTCTATTTTGTTCTATTCTACTCTGCTCTATTCTGTTCTATTCTATTCTATTCTATTCTGTTCTATTCGATTCTGTTCTATTCTATTTTACTCTCTTCTATTCTATTCTCTTCGGTTTTGTTCTATTCTATTGTATTCTCTTCTATTCTATTCTATTATATTCTGTTCTATTCTGTTCTATTCTCTTCTATTCTATTCTGTTCTGTTGTTCTGTTTTATTCTATTCAATTCTATTCGATTCTATTCGATTCGACACTATTCTATTGTATTCTATTCGACTCTATTCGACTCTATTCGATTCTATTCGATTCTATCCTGTTCTGTTCTGTTCTACTCTACTCTATTGTATTCTGATCTATTCTATTCTATTCTATTCTGTTCTGTTCTATTCTATTCTATTCTAATCTGTTCTATTCTATTCTATTCTATTCTATTCTATTCAGTTCTCATCTATTCTATTCGGTTCTGTTCTAATCTATTCTGTTCTATTGTATTCTATTCTATTCTGTTCTGTTCTAATCTATTCTATTCTGTTCTATTCTATTCTATTCTATTCTATTCTATTCTATTCTATTTTGTTCTATTCTACTCTGCTCTATTCTGTTCTATTCTATTCTATTCTATTCTGTTCTATTCGATTCTGTTCTATTCTATTTTACTCTCTTCTATTCTATTCTCTTCGGTTTTGTTCTATTCTATTGTATTCTCTTCTATTCTATTCTATTATATTCTGTTCTATTCTGTTCTATTCTCTTCTATTCTATTCTGTTCTGTTGTTCTGTTTTATTCTATTCAATTCTATTCGGTTCTATTCGATTCGACACTATTCTATTGTATTCTATTCGACTCTATTCGACTCTATTCGATTCTATTCGATTCTATTCTGTTCTGTTCTGTTCTACTCTATTCTATTGTATTCTGATCTATTCTATTCTATTCTATTCTGTTCTGTTCTATTCTATTCTATTCTAATCTGTTCTATTCTATTCTATTCTATTCTATTCAGTTCTCATCTATTCTATTCGGTTCTGTTCTAATCTATTCTGTTCTATTCTATTCTATTCTATTCTGTTCTGTTCTAATCTATTCTATTCTGTTCTATTCTATTCTATTCTATTCTATTCTATTCTATTCTGTTCTATTCCATTCTGTTCTGTTCTATTCTGTTCTATTCTATTCTACTCTATTCTAGTCTATTCTATTCTGTTCTACTCTGTTCTGTTCTGTTTTATTCTATTCTGTTGTATTCTATTCTATTCTATACTATTCTATTATGTTCTTTTGTGTTCTATCCTATTCTATTCTATTCATTTCTGTCCTATTCTATTCTATTCTGTTATATTCTATTCTTTTCTAATCTATTCTACTCTGTTCGTTTCTATTCTATTCTATTCTATTCTATTCTGTTCTGTTCTATTCTATTCTATTCTATTCTATTCTATTCTATTCTGTTCTATTCTATTGTATTCTCTTCTGTTCTGTTCTATTCTGTTGTGTTCTATTCTATTCTGTTCTTTTCTGTTCTGTTCTATTCTATTCTATTCTATTCTATTCTATTCTATTCTGTTCTATTCTATTCCATTCTATTCTATTCTGTTGTATTCTATGCTATTCTATTCTGTTCTAATTTATTCTAATCTATTCTGTTCTATTCAGTTCTATTCTATTCTAAACTATTATATTCTGTTCTATTCTGTTCTTTACTATTCTATTCTGTTCTATTCTATTCTATTCTACTCTGTTCTCTTCTATTCTATTCTAGTCCATTCTATTCGGTTCTGTTCTGTTCTATTCTATTCTATTCTGTTCTGTTCTATTCTGTTCTGTTCTATTCTATTCTATTCTGTTCTGTTCTGTTCTATTGCATTCTATTTTATTCTCATCTATTTCATTCTGATCTGTTCTGTTCTGTTCTGTTTTATTCTATTCTATTTTGTTCTATTCTCTTCTGTTCTGTTCTGTTCTGTTCTGTTCTATTCCATTCTATTCTATTCTATTCTATTTTGTTCTATTCTACTCTGCTCTATTCTGTTCTATTCTATTCTATTCTATTCTGTTCTATTCTATTTTATTCTATTCTATTCTATTCTGTTCTGTTTTGTTCTATTCTATTCTATTCTATTCATTCTATTCTATTCTGTTCTATTCTATTCTTTTCTAATCTATTCTACTCTGTTCATTTCTATTCTATTCTATTCTATTCTGTTCTGTTCTATTCTATTCTATTTATTCTATTCTGTTCCATTCTATTCTATTCTGTTGTATTCTATGCTATTCTATTCTGTTCTAATCTATTCTAATCTATTCTGTTCTATTCTATTCTATTCTATTCTAAACTATTATATTCTGTTCTACTCTGTTCTTTACTATTCTATTCTATTCTGTTCTATTCTATTCTATTCTATTCTGTTCTCTTCTATTCTATTCTAGTCCATTCTATTCGGTTCTGTTCTGTTCTATTCTATTCTATTCTGTTCTGTTCTATTCTGTTCTGTTCTATTCTATTCTATTCTATTCTGTTCTGTTCTATTGCATTCTATTTTATTCTCATCTATTGCATTCTGTTCTGTTCTGTTCTGTTCTGTTTTATTCTATTCTATTTTGTTCTATTCTCTTCTGTTCTGTTTTGTTCTGTTCTATTCCATTCTATTCTATTCTATTCTATTCTATTCTATTCTATTCTATTCTATTCTATTCTATTCTATTCTATTCTATTTTGTTCTATTCTACTCTGCTCTATTCTGTTCTATTCTATTCTATTCTATTCTGTTCTATTCGATTCTGTTCTATTCTATTTTATTCTCTTCTATTCTATTCTGTTCTGTTTTGTTCTATTCTATTGTATTCTCTTCTATTCTATTCTATTATATTCTGTTCTATTCTGTTCTATTCTCTTCTATTCTATTCTGTTCTGTTGTTCTGTTTTATTCTATTCAATTCTATTCGATTCTATTCGATTCGACACTATTCTATTGTATTCTATTCTATTCGACTCTATTCGACTCTATTCGATTCTATTCGATTCTATTCTGTTCTGTTCTGTTCTACTCTATTCTATTCTATTCTGATCTATTCTATTCTATTCTATTCTGTTCTGTTCTATTCTATTCTATTCTATTCTGTTCTATTCTATTCTATTCTATTCTATTCTATTCTATTCTATTCTATTCTATTCTATTCTATTCAGTTCTCTTCTATTCTATTCGGTTCTGTTCTATTCTATTCTGTTCTATTCTATTCTATTCTATTCTGTTCTGTTCTAATCTATTCTATTCTGTTCTATTCTATTCTATTCTGTTCTATTCTTTTCTATTCTATTCTATTCTATTCTGTTCTGTTCTATTCCATTCTGTTCTGTTCTATTCTGTTCTATTCTATTCTACTCTATTCTAGTCTATTCTATTCTGTTCTACTCTGTTCTGTTCTGTTTTATTCTATTCTGTTGTATATTATTCTATTCTATACTAATCTATTATGTTCTTTTGTGTTCTATCCTATTCTATTCTATTCTGTTCTGTCCTATTCTATTCTATTCTGTTCTATTCTATTCTTTTCTAATCTATTCTACTCTGTTCGTTTCTATTCTATTCTATTCTATTCTTTTCTGTTCTGTTCTATTCTATTCTATTCTATTCTATTCTATTCTATTCTATTCTGTTCTGTTCTATTCTATTCTATTCTGTTCTATTCTATTCTATTGTATTCTCTTCTGTTCTGTTCTATTCTGTTGTGTTCTATTCTATTCTGTTCTATTCTGTTCTGTTCTATTCTATTCTATTCTATTCTATTCTGTTCTGTTCTATTCTATTCTATTATATTCTATTCTGTTCCATTCTATTCTATTCTGTTGTATTCTATGCTATTCTATTCTGTTCTAATCTATTCTAATCTATTCTGTTCTATTCTATTCTATTCTATTCTAAACTATTATATTCTGTTCTATTCTGTTCTTTACTATTCTATTCTATTCTATTCTATTCTATTCTATTCTATTCTATTCTATTCTATTTTGTTCTATTCTACTCTGCTCTATTCTGTTCTATTCTATTCTATTCTATTCTGTTCTATTCGATTCTGTTCTATTCTATTTTACTCTCTTCTATTCTATTCTGTTCGGTTTTGTTCTATTCTATTGTATTCTCTTCTATTCTATTCTATTATATTCTGTTCTATTCTGTTCTATTCTCTTCTATTCTATTCTGTTCTGTTGTTCTGTTTTATTCTATTCAATTCTATTCGATTCTATTCGATTCGACACTATTCTATTGTATTCTATTCGACTCTATTCGACTCTATTCGATTCTATTCGATTCTATTCTGTTCTGTTCTGTTCTACTCTATTCTATTGTATTCTGATCTATTCTATTCTATTCTATTCTGTTCTGTTCTATTCTATTCTTTTCTATTCTGTTCTGTTCTATTCTATTCTATTCTATTCTGTTCTATTCTATTCTATTCAGTTCTCTGCTATTCTATTCGGTTCTGTTCTATTCTATTGTGTTCTATTCTATTCTATTCTATTCTGTTCTGTTCTAATCTATTCTATTCTGTTCTATTCTATTCTATTCTATTCTATACTATTCTATTCTGTTCTATTCTGTTCTATTCTATTCTATTCTATTCTGTTCTGTCCTATTCTATTCTATTCTGTTCTATTCTATTCTTTTCTAATCTATTCTACTCTGTTCGTTTCTATTCTATTCTATTCTATTCTATTCTATTCTATTCTATTCTATTCTATTCTATTCTGTTCTATTCTATTGTATTCTCTTCTGTTCTGTTCTATTCTGTTGTGTTCTATTCTATTCTGTTCTATTCTGTTCTGTTCTATTCTATTCTATTCTATTCTATTCTGTTCTATTCTATTCTGTTCTATTCTATTTTATTCTATTCTATTCTATTCTGTTCTGTTTTGTTCTATTCTATTCTATTCTATTCATTCTATTCTATTCTGTTCTATTCTATTCTTTTCTAATCTATTCTACTCTGTTCATTTCTATTCTATTCTATTCTATTCTGTTCTGTTCTATTCTATTCTATTCTGTTCTATTCTATTCTATTCTATTCTCTTCGGTTCTGTTCTATTCTGTTGTGTTCTATTCTATTCTGTTCTATTCTGTTCTGTTCTATTCTATTCTATTCTATTCTGTTCTGTTCTATTCTATTCTATTATATTCTATTCTGTTCCATTCTATTCTATTCTGTTGTATTCTATGCTATTCTATTCTGTTCTAATCTATTCTAATCTATTCTGTTCTATTTATTCTATTCTATTCTAAACTATTATATTCTGTTCTACTCTGTTCTTTACTATTCTATTCTATTCTATTCTGTTCTATTCTATTCTATTCTATTCTGTTCTCTTCTATTCTATTCTAGTCCATTCTATTCGGTTCTGTTCTGTTCTATTCTATTCTATTCTGTTCTGTTCTATTCTGTTCTGTTCTATTCTATTCTATTCTATTCTGTTCTGTTCTATTGCATTCTATATTATTCTCATCTATTGCATTCTGTTCTGTTCTGTTCTGTTTTATTCTATTCTATTTTGTTCTATTCTCTTCTGTTCTGTTCTGTTCTGTTCTATTCCATTCTATTCTACTCTATTCTATTTTGTTCTATTCTACTCAGCTCTATTCTGTTCTATTCTATTCTATTCTATTCTGTTCTATTCTATTCTGTTCTATTCTATTTTATTCTATTCTATTCTATTCTCTTCTGTTTTGTTCTATTCTATTCTATTCTCTTCTATTCTATTCTATATATTCTGTTCAATTCTATTCTATTCTATTCTGTTCTATTCTATTCTGTTCTATTCTATTTTATTCTATTCTATTCTATTCTGTTCTGTTTTGTTCTATTCTATTCTATTCTCTTCTATTCTATTCTATTATATTCTGTTCTATTCTGTTCTATTCTCTTCTATTCTATTCTGTTCTGTTGTTCTGTTTTATTCTATTCAATTCTATTCGATTCTATTCGATTCGACACTATTCTTTTGTATTCTATTCTATTCGACTCTATTCGACTCTATTCGATTCTATTCGATTCTAATCTTTTCTGTTCTGTTCTACTCTATTCTATTCTATTCTGATCTATTCTATTCTATTCTATTCTGTTCTGTTCTATTCTATTCTATTCTATTCTGTTCTATTCTATTCTATTCTATTCTATTCTGTTCTATTCTATTCTATTCTATTCTATTCTATTCAGTTCTCTTCTATTCTATTCGGTTCTGTTCTATTCTATTCTGTTCTATTCTATTCTATTCTATTCTGTTCTGTTCTAATCTATTCTATTCTGTTCTATTCTATTCTATTCTATTCTATTCTATTCTATTCTATTCTATTCTATTCTATTCTATTCTATTCTATTCTATTCTGTTCTATTCTTTTCTATTCTATTCTATTCTATTCTGATCTGTTCTATTCCATTCTGTTCTGTTCTATTCTGTTCTATTCTATTCTACTCTATTCTCGTCTGTTCTATTCTGTTCTACTCTGTTCTGTTCTGTTTTATTCTATTCTGTTGTATTCTATTCTATTCTATACTATTCTATTATGTTCTTTTGTGTTCTATCCTATTCTATTCTATTCTGTTCTGTCCTATTCTATTCTATTCTGTTCTATTCTATTCTTTTCTAATCTATTCTACTCTGTTCGTTTCTATTCTATTCTATTCTATTCTTTTCTGTTCTGTTCTATTCTATTCTATTCTATTCTATTCTATTCTATTCTATTCTGTTCTATTCTATTCTATTCTGTTCTATTCTATTCTATTGTATTCTCTTCTGTTCTGTTCTATTCTGTTGTGTTCTATTCTATTCTGTTCTATTCTGTTCTGTTCTATTCTATTCTATTCTATTCTGTTCTGTTCTATTCTATTCTATTATATTCTATTCTGTTCCATTCTATTCTATTCTGTTGTATTCTATGCTATTCTATTCTGTTCTAATTTATTCTAATCTATTCTGTTCTATTCTGTTCTATTCTAATCTAAACTATTATATTCTGTTCTATTCTGTTCTTTACTATTCTATTCTATTCTATTCTGTTCTCTTCTATTCTATTCTACTCTGTTCTCTTCTATTCTATTCTAGTCCATTCTATTCGGTTCTGTTCTGTTCTATTCTATTCTATTCTGTTCTGTTCTATTCTATTCTATTCTGTTCTGTTCTGTTCTATTGCATTCTATTTTATTCTCATCTATTTCATTCTGTTCTGTTCTGTTCTGTTCTGTTTTATTCTATTCTATTTTGTTCTATTCTCTTCTGTTCTGTTCTGTTCTGTTCTGTTCTATTCCATTCTATTCTATTCTATTCTATTTTGTTCTATTCTATTCTGCTCTATTCTGTTCTATTGTATTCTATTCTATTCTGTTCTCTTCTATTCTGTTCTATTCTATTTTAATCTATTCTATTCTATTCTGTTCTGTTTTGTTCTATTCTATTCTATTCTATTCTGTTCCATTCTATTCTTTTCTAATCTATTCTACTCTGTTCATTTCTATTCTATTCTATTCTATTCTGTTCTGTTCTATTCTATTCTATTCTATTCTATTCTATTCTTTTCTGTTCTATTCTATTCTATTCTGTTCTATTCTATTCTATTCTATTCTCTTCTGTTCTGTTCTATTCTGTTCTGTTCTATTCTATTCTATTCTATTCTGTTCTGTTCTATTCTATTCTATTATATTCTATTCTGTTCCATTCTATTCTATTCTGTTGTATTCTATGCTATTCTATTCTGTTCTAATCTATTCTAATCTATTCTGTTCTATTCTATTCTATCCTATTCTAAACTATTATATTCTGTTCTACTCTGTTCTTTACTATTCTATTCTATTCTGTTCTATTCTATTCTATTCTATTTTGTTCTATTCTACTCTGCTCTATTCTGTTCTATTCTATTCTATTCTATTCCGTTCTATTCGATTCTGTTCTATTCTATTGTATTCTCTTCTCTTCTATTCTATTATATTCTGTTCTATTCTCTTCTATTCTCTTCTATTCTATTCTGCTCTGTTGTTCTGTTTTATTCTATTCAATTCTATTCGATTCTATTCGATTCGACACTATTCTATTGTATTCTATTCTATTCGACTCTATTCGATTCTATTCGATTCTATTCTGTTCTGTTCTGTTCTACTCTATTCTATTCTATTCTGATCTATTCTATTCTATTCTATTCTGTTCTGTTCTATTCTATTCTATTCTATTCTGTTCTATTCTATTCTATTCTATTCTATTCTATTCTATTCTATTCTATTCTATTCTATTCTATTCAGTTCTCTTCTATTCTATTCGGTTCTGTTCTATTCTATTCTGTTCTATTCTATTCTATTCTATTCTGTTCTGTTCTAATTTATTCTATTCTGTTCTATTTTATTCTATTCTATTCTATTCTATTCTGTTCTATTCTGTTCTATTCTATTCTATTCTATTCTGTTCTGTTCTATTCTATTCTGTTCTATTCTATTCTATTCTATTCTGTTCTGTTCTATTCTATTCTATTCTGTTCTATTCTATTCTATTCTATTCTATTCTATTCATTCTATTCTGTTCTGTTCTATTCCATTCTGTTCTGTTCTATTCTGTTCTATTCTATTCTACTCTATTCTAGTCTATTCTATTCTGTTCTACTCTGTTCTGTTCTGTTTTATTCTATTCTGTTGTATTCTATTCTATTCTATACTATTCTATTATGTTCTTTTGTGTTCTAACCTATTCTATTCTATTCTTTTCTGTCCTATTCTATTCTATTCTGTTCTATTCTATTCTTTTCTAATCTATTCTACTCTGTTCGTTTCTATTCTATTCTATTCTATTCTATTCTATTCTGTTCTGTTCTATTCTATGTTATTCTATTCTATTCTATTCTTTCTATTCTATTCTATTCTGTTCTATTCTATTCTATTCTGTTCTATTCCATTCTATTCTATTCTCTTCTGTTCTGTTCTATTCTGTTGTGTTCTATTCTATTCTGTTCTATTCTGTTCTGTTCTATTCTATTCTATTCTATTCTGTTCTGTTCTATTCTATTCTATTATATTCTATTCTGTTCCATTCTATTCTATTCTGTTGTATTCTATGCTATTCTATTCTGTTCTAATCTATTCTAATCTATTCTGTTCTATTCTATTCTATTCTATTCTAAACTATTTTATTCTCTTCTATTCTGTTCTTTACTATTCTATTCTATTCTATTCTGTTCTATTCTATTCTATTCTACTCTGTTCTCTTCTATTCTATTCTAGTCCATTCTATTCGGTTCTGTTCTGTTCTATTCTATTCTATTCTGTTCTGTTCTATTCTGTTCTGTTCTATTCTATTCTATTCTGTTCTGTTCTGTTCTATTGCATTCTAATTTATTCTCATCTATTTCATTCTGTTCTGTTCTGTTCTGTTTTGTTTTATTCTATTCTATTTTGTTCTATTCTCTTCTGTTCTGTTCTGTTCTGTTCTGTTCTATTCCATTCTATTCTATTCTATTCTATTTTGTTCTATTCTACTCTCCTCTATTCTGTTCTATTCTATTCTATTCTATTCTGTTCTATTCTATTCTGTTCTATTCTATGTTATTCTATTCTATTCTATTCGGTTCTGTTTTGTTCCATTCTATTCTATTCTGTTCTATTCTATTCTTTTCTAATCTATTCTACTCTGTTCATTTCAATTCTATTCTATTCTATTCTGTTCTGTTCTATTCTATTCTATTCTATTCTATTCTATTCTATTCTATTCTATTCTATTCTATTCTGTTCTGTTCTATTCTATTCTATTCTATTCTAATCTCTTCTATTCTCTTCTGTTCTGTTCTATTCTGTTGTGTTCTATTCTATTCTGTTCTGTTCTATTCTATTCTATTCTATTCTGTTCTGTTCTATTCTATTCTATTATATTCTATTCTGTTCCATTCTATTCTATTCTGTTGTATTCTATGCTATTCTATTCTGTTCTAATCTATTCTAATCTATTCTGTTCTTTTCTATTCTATTCTATTCTAAAATATTATATTCTGTTCTATTCTGTTCTTTACTATTCTATTCTATTCATTTTGTTCTATTCTATTCTATTCTATTCTGTTCTCTTCTATTCTATTCTAGTCCATTCTATTCGGTTCTGTTCTGTTCTATTCTATTCTATTCTGTTCTGTTCTATTCTGTTCTGTTCCATTCTATTCTATTCTATTCTGTTCTGTTCTATTGCATTCTATTTTATTCTCATCTATTGCATTCTGTTCTGTTCTGTTCTGTTCTGTTTTATTCTATTCTATTTTATTCTATTCTCTTCTGTTCTGTTCTGTTCTGTTTTGTTCTATTCCATTCTATTCTATTCTATTCTATTCTATTCTATTCTATTCTATTCTATTCTATTTTGTTCTATTCTACTCTGCTCTATTCTATTTTATTCTATTCTATTCTATTCTGTTCTATTCGATTCTGTTCTATTCTATTTTATTCTCTTCTATTCTATTCTGTTCTGTTTTGTTCTATTCTATTGTATTCTGTTCTATTCTATTCTATTATATTCTGTTCTATTCTGTTCTATTCTCTTCTATTCTATTCTGTTCTGTTGTTCTGTTTTATTCTATTCAATTCTATTCGATTCTATTCGATTCGACACTATTCTATTGTATTCTATTCTATTCGACTCTATTCGATTCTATTCGATTCTATTCTGTTCTGTTCTGTTCTACTCTATTCTATTCTATTCTGATCTATTCTATTCTATTCTATTCTGTTCTGTTCTATTCTATTCTATTCTATTCTGTTCTATTCTATTCTATTCTAATCTATTCTATTCTATTCTATTCTATTCTATTCTATTCTATTCTATTCTATTCTATTCAGTTCTCTTCTATTCTATTCGGTTCTGTTCTATTCTACTCTCTTCTATTCTATTCTATTCTATTCTGTTCTGTTCTAATCTATTCTATTCTGTTCTATTCTATTCTATTCTATTCTATTCTATTCTGTTCTGTTCTGTTCTGTTCTATTCTATTCTATTCTATTCTGTTCTGTTCTATTCTATTCTGTTCTATTCTACTCTATTCTATTCTGTTCTGTTCTATTCTATTCTATTCTGTTCTATTCTTTTCTATTCTATTCTATTCTATTCTATTCTATTCTATTCTATTCTATTCTATTCTATTCTGTTCTATTCCATTCTGTTCTGTTCTATTCTGTTCTATTCTATTCTATTCTATTCTATTCTGTTCTAATCTGTTCTACTCTGTTCTGTTCTGTTTTATTCTCTTCTGTTGTTTTCTATTCTATTCTATACTATTCTATTATGTTCTTTTGTGTTCTATCCTATTCTATTCTATTCTTTTCTGTCCTATTCTATTCGATTCTGTTCTATTCTATTTTATTCTCTTCTATTCTATTCTGTTCTGTTTTGTTCTATTCTATTGTATTCTCTTCTATTCTATTCTATTATATTCTGTTCTATTCTGTTCTATTCTCTTCTATTCTATTCTGTTCTGTTGTTCTGTTTTATTCTATTCAATTCTATTCGATTCTATTCGATTCGACACTATTCTATTGTATTCTATTCTATTCAACTCTATTCGATTCTATTCGATTCTATTCTGTTCTGTTCTGTTCTACTCTATTCTATTCTATTCTGATCTATTCTATTCTATTCTATTCTATTCTGTTCTATTCTATTCTATTCTATTCTGTTCTATTCTATTCTATTCTATTCTATTCTATTCTATTCTATTCTATTCAGTTCTCTTCTATTCTATTCGGTTCTGTTCTATTCTATTCTGTTCTATTCTATTCTATTCTATTCTGTTCTGTTCTAATCTATTCTATTCTATTCTATTCTGTTCTGTTCTATTCTATTCTGTTCTATTCTATTCTATTCTGTTCTATTCTATTCTATTCTATTCTATTCTATTCTATTCTATTCTGTTCTGTTCTATTCCATTCTGTTCTGTTCTATTCTGTTCTATTATATTCTACTCTATTCTAGTCTATTCTATTCTGTTCTACTCTGTTCTGTTCTGTTTTATTCTATTCTGTTGTATTCTATTCTATTCTATACTATTCTATTATGTTCTTTTGTGTTCTAACCTATTCTATTCTATTCTTTTCTGTCCTATTCTATTCTATTCTGTTCTATTCTATTCTTTTCTAATCTATTCTACTCTCTTCGTTTCTATTCTATTCTATTCTATTCTATTCTATTCTATTCTATTCTATTCTATTCTGTTCTGTTCTATTCTATTCTATTCTATTCTATTCTATTCTATTCTGTTCTATTCTATTCTATTCTGTTCTATTCCATTCTATACTATTCTCTTCTGTTCTGTTCTATTCTGTTGTGTTCTATTCTATTCTGTTCTATTCTGTTCTGTTCTATTCTATTCTATTCTATTCTGTTCTGTTCTATTCTATTCTATTATATTCTATTCTGTTCCCTTCTATTCTATTCTGTTGTATTCTATGCTATTCTATTCTGTTCTAATCTATTCTAATCTATTCTATTCTATTCTATTCTATTCTATTCTAAACTATTTTATTCTCTTCTATTCTGTTCTTTACTATTCTATTCTATTCTATTCTGTTCTATTCTATTCTATTCTACTCTGTTCTCTTCTATTCTATTCTAGTCCATTCTATTCGGTTCTGTTCTGTTCTATTCTATTCTATTCTGTTCTGTTCTATTCTGTTCTGTTCTATTCTATTCTATTCTGTTCTGTTCTGTTCTATTGCATTCTAATTTATTCTCATCTATTTCATTCTGTTCTGTTCTGTTCTGTTTTGTTTTATTCTATTCTATTTTGTTCTATTCTCTTCTGTTCTGTTCTGTTCTGTTCTGTTCTATTCCATTCTATTCTATTCTATTCTATTTTGTTCTATTCTACTCTCCTCTATTCTGTTCTATTCTATTCTATTCTATTCTGTTCTATTCTATTCTGTTCTATTCTATGTTATTCTATTCTATTCTATTCGGTTCTGTTTTGTTCCATTCTATTCTATTCTGTTCTATTCTATTCTTTTCTAATCTATTCTACTCTGTTCATTTCAATTCTATTCTATTCTATTCTGTTCTGTTCTATTCTATTCTATTCTATTCTATTCTATTCTATTCTATTCTATTCTATTCTATTCTGTTCTGTTCTGTTCTATTCTATTCTATTCTATTCTAATCTCTTCTATTCTCTTCTGTTCTGTTCTATTCTGTTGTGTTCTATTCTGTTCTGTTCTATTCTATTCTATTCTATTCTGTTCTGTTCTATTCTATTCTATTATATTCTATTCTGTTCCATTCTATTCTATTCTGTTGTATTCTATGCTATTCTATTCTGTTCTAATCTATTCTAATCTATTCTGTTCTTTTCTATTCTATTCTATTCTAAAATATTATATTCTGTTCTATTCTGTTCTTTACTATTCTATTCTATTCATTTTGTTCTATTCTATTCTATTCTATTCTGTTCTCTTCTATTCTATTCTAGTCCATTCTATTCGGTTCTGTTCTGTTCTATTCTATTCTATTCTGTTCTGTTCTATTCTGTTCTGTTCCATTCTATTCTATTCTATTCTGTTCTGTTCTATTGCATTCTATTTTATTCTCATCTATTGCATTCTGTTCTGTTCTGTTCTGTTCTGTTTTATTCTATTCTATTTTGTTCTATTCTCTTCTGTTCTGTTCTGTTCTGTTTTGTTCTATTCCATTCTATTCTATTCTATTCTATTCTATTCTATTCTATTCTATTCTATTCTATTTTGTTCTATTCTACTCTGCTCTATTCTATTTTATTCTATTCTATTCTATTCTGTTCTATTCGATTCTGTTCTATTCTATTTTATTCTCTTCTATTCTATTCTGTTCTGTTTTGTTCTATTCTATTGTATTCTGTTCTATTCTATTCTATTATATTCTGTTCTATTCTGTTCTATTCTCTTCTATTCTATTCTGTTCTGTTGTTCTGTTTTATTCTATTCAATTCTATTCGATTCTATTCGATTCGACACTATTCTATTGTATTCTATTCTATTCGACTCTATTCGATTCTATTCGATTCTATTCTGTTCTGTTCTGTTCTACTCTATTCTATTCTATTCTGATCTATTCTATTCTATTCTATTCTGTTCTGTTCTATTCTATTCTATTCTATTCTGTTCTATTCTATTCTATTCTATTCTATTCTATTCTATTCTATTCTATTCTATTCTATTCTATTCTATTCAGTTCTCTTCTATTCTATTCGGTTCTGTTCTATTCTATTCTGTTCTATTCTATTCTATTCTATTCTGTTCTGTTCTAATCTATTCTATTCTGTTCTATTTTATTCTATTCTATTCTATTCTATTCTGTTCTATTCTGTTCTATTCTATTCTATTCTATTCTGTTCTGTTCTATTCTATTCTGTTCTATTCTATTCTATTCTATTCTGTTCTGTTCTATTCTATTCTATTCTGTTCTATTCTATTCTATTCTATTCTATTCTATTCATTCTATTCTGTTCTGTTCTATTCCATTCTGTTCTGTTCTATTCTGTTCTATTCTATTCTACTCTATTCTAGTCTATTCTATTCTGTTCTACTCTGTTCTGTTCTGTTTTATTCTATTCTGTTGTATTCTATTCTATTCTATACTATTCTATTATGTTCTTTTGTGTTCTAACCTATTCTATTCTATTCTTTTCTGTCCTATTCTATTCTATTCTGTTCTATTCTATTCTTTTCTAATCTATTCTACTCTGTTCGTTTCTATTCTATTCTATTCTATTCTATTCTCTTCTGTTCTGTTCTATTCTATGTTATTCTATTCTATTCTATTCTTTCTATTCTATTCTATTCTGTTCTATTCTATTCTATTCTGTTCTATTCCATTCTATTCTATTCTCTTCTGTTCTGTTCTATTCTGTTGTGTTCTATTCTATTCTGTTCTATTCTGTTCTGTTCTATTCTATTCTATTCTATTCTGTTCTGTTCTATTCTATTCTATTATATTCTATTCTGTTCCATTCTATTCTATTCTGTTGTATTCTATGCTATTCTATTCTGTTCTAATCTATTCTAATCTATTCTGTTCTATTCTATTCTATTCTATTCTAAACTATTTTATTCTCTTCTATTCTGTTCTTTACTATTCTATTCTATTCTATTCTGTTCTATTCTATTCTATTCTACTCTGTTCTCTTCTATTCTATTCTAGTCCATTCTATTCGGTTCTGTTCTGTTCTATTCTATTCTATTCTGTTCTGTTCTATTCTGTTCTGTTCTATTCTATTCTATTCTGTTCTGTTCTGTTCTATTGCATTCTAATTTATTCTCATCTATTTCATTCTGTTCTGTTCTGTTCTGTTTTGTTTTATTCTATTCTATTTTGTTCTATTCTCTTCTGTTCTGTTCTGTTCTGTTCTGTTCTATTCCATTCTATTCTATTCTATTCTATTTTGTTCTATTCTACTCTCCTCTATTCTGTTCTATTCTATTCTATTCTATTCTGTTCTATTCTATTCTGTTCTATTCTATGTTATTCTATTCTATTCTATTCGGTTCTGTTTTGTTCCATTCTATTCTATTCTGTTCTATTCTATTCTTTTCTAATCTATTCTACTCTGTTCATTTCAATTCTATTCTATTCTATTCTGCTCTGTTCTATTCTATTCTATTCTATTCTATTCTATTCTATTCTATTCTATTCTATTCTATTCTGTTCTGTTCTATTCTATTCTATTCTATTCTAATCTCTTCTATTCTCTTCTGTTCTGTTCTATTCTGTTGTGTTCTATTCTATTCTGTTCTGTTCTATTCTATTCTATTCTATTCTGTTCTGTTCTATTCTATTCTATTATATTCTATTCTGTTCCATTCTATTCTATTCTGTTGTATTCTATGCTATTCTATTCTGTTCTAATCTATTCTAATCTATTCTGTTCTTTTCTATTCTATTCTATTCTAAAATATTATATTCTGTTCTATTCTGTTCTTTACTATTCTATTCTATTCATTTTGTTCTATTCTATTCTATTCTATTCTGTTCTCTTCTATTCTATTCTAGTCCATTCTATTCGGTTCTGTTCTGTTCTATTCTATTCTATTCTGTTCTGTTCTATTCTGTTCTGTTCCATTCTATTCTATTCTATTCTGTTCTGTTCTATTGCATTCTATTTTATTCTCATCTATTGCATTCTGTTCTGTTCTGTTCTGTTCTGTTTTATTCTATTCTATTTTGTTCTATTCTCTTCTGTTCTGTTCTGTTCTGTTTTGTTCTATTCCATTCTATTCTATTCTATTCTATTCTATTCTATTCTATTCTATTCTATTCTATTCTATTTTGTTCTATTCTACTCTGCTCTATTCTATTTTATTCTATTCTATTCTATTCTGTTCTATTTGATTCTGTTCTATTCTATTTTATTCTCTTCTATTCTATTCTGTTCTGTTTTGTTCTATTCTATTGTATTCTGTTCTATTCTATTCTATTATATTCTGTTCTATTCTGTTCTATTCTCTTCTATTCTATTCTGTTCTGTTGTTCTGTTTTATTCTATTCAATTCTATTCGATTCTATTCGATTCGACACTATTCTATTGTATTCTATTCTATTCGACTCTATTCGATTCTATTCGATTCTATTCTGTTCTGTTCTGTTCTACTCTATTCTATTCTATTCTGATCTATTCTATTCTATTCTATTCTGTTCTGTTCTATTCTATTCTATTCTATTCTGTTCTATTCTATTCTATTCTAATCTATTCTATTCTATTCTATTCTATTCTATTCTATTCTATTCTATTCTATTCAGTTCTCTTCTATTCTATTCGGTTCTGTTCTATTCTACTCTCTTCTATTCTATTCTATTCTATTCTGTTCTGTTCTAATCTATTCTATTCTGTTCTATTCTATTCTATTCTATTCTATTCTATTCTGTTCTGTTCTGTTCTGTTCTATTCTATTCTATTCTATTCTGTTCTGTTCTATTCTATTCTGTTCTATTCTACTCTATTCTATTCTGTTCTGTTCTATTCTATTCTATTCTGTTCTATTCTTTTCTATTCTATTCTATTCTATTCTATTCTATTCTATTCTATTCTATTCTATTCTGTTCTATTCCATTCTGTTCTGTTCTATTCTGTTCTATTCTATTCTATTCTATTCTATTCTGTTCTAATCTGTTCTACTCTGTTCTGTTCTGTTTTATTCTCTTCTGTTGTTTTCTATTCTATTCTATACTATTCTATTATGTTCTTTTGTGTTCTATCCTATTCTATTCTATTCTTTTCTGTCCTATTCTATTCGATTCTGTTCTATTCTATTTTATTCTCTCCTATTCTATTCTGTTCTGTTTTGTTCTATTCTATTGTATTCTCTTCTATTCTATTCTATTATATTCTGTTCTATTCTGTTCTATTCTCTTCTATTCTATTCTGTTCTGTTGTTCTGTTTTATTCTATTCAATTCTATTCGATTCTATTCGATTCGACACTATTCTATTGTATTCTATTCTATTCGACTCTATTCGATTCTATTCGATTCTATTCTGTTCTGTTCTGTTCTACTCTATTCTATTCTATTCTGATCTATTCTATTCTATTCTATTCTGTTCTGTTCTATTCTATTCTATTCTATTCTGTTCTATTCTATTCTATTCTATTCTATTCTATTCTATTCTATTCAGTTCTCTTCTATTCTATTCGGTTCTGTTGTATTCTATTCTGTTCTATTCTATTCTATTCTATTCTGTTCTGTTCTAATCTATTCTATTCTATTCTATTCTATTCTATTCTATTCTATTCTATTTTGTTCTATTCTATTCTATTCTATTCTGTTCTATTCTATTCTATTCTATTCTATTCTATTCTATTCTATTCTATTCTATTCTATTCAGTTCTCTTCTATTCTATTCGGTTCTGTTCTATTCTATTCTGTTCTATTCTATTCTATTCTATTCTGTTCTGTTCTAATCTATTCTATTCTGTTCTATTTTATTCTATTCTATTCTATTCTATTCTGTTCTATTCTGTTCTATTCTATTCTATTCTATTCTGTTCTGTTCTATTCTATTCTGTTCTATTCTATTCTATTCTATTCTGTTCTGTTCTATTCTATTCTATTCTGTTCTATTCTATTCTATTCTATTCTATTCTATTCATTCTATTCTGTTCTGTTCTATTCCATTCTGTTCTGTTCTATTCTGTTCTATTCTATTCTACTCTATTCTAGTCTATTCTATTCTGTTCTACTCTGTTCTGTTCTGTTTTATTCTATTCTGTTGTATTCTATTCTATTCTATACTATTCTATTATGTTCTTTTGTGTTCTAACCTATTCTATTCTATTCTTTTCTGTCCTATTCTATTCTATTCTGTTCTATTCTATTCTTTTCTAATCTATTCTACTCTGTTCGTTTCTATTCTATTCTATTCTATTCTGTTCTGTTTTATTCTATGTTATTCTATTCTATTCTATTCTTTCTATTCTATTCTATTCTGTTCTATTCTATTCTATTCTGTTCTATTCCATTCTATTCTATTCTCTTCTGTTCTGTTCTATTCTGTTGTGTTCTATTCTATTCTGTTCTATTCTGTTCTGTTCTATTCTATTCTATTCTATTCTGTTCTGTTCTATTCTATTCTATTATATTCTATTCTGTTCCATTCTATTCTATTCTGTTGTATTCTATGCTATTCTATTCTGTTCTAATCTATTCTAATCTATTCTGTTCTATTCTATTCTATTCTATTCTAAACTATTTTATTCTCTTCTATTCTGTTCTTTACTATTCTATTCTATTCTATTCTGTTCTATTCTATTCTATTCTACTCTGTTCTCTTCTATTCTATTCTAGTCCATTCTATTCGGTTCTGTTCTGTTCTATTCTATTCTATTCTGTTCTGTTCTATTCTGTTCTGTTCTATTCTATTCTATTCTGTTCTGTTCTGTTCTATTGCATTCTAATTTATTCTCATCTATTTCATTCTGTTCTGTTCTGTTCTGTTTTGTTTTATTCTATTCTATTTTGTTCTATTCTCTTCTGTTCTGTTCTGTTCTGTTCTGTTCTATTCCATTCTATTCTATTCTATTCTATTTTGTTCTATTCTACTCTCCTCTATTCTGTTCTATTCTATTCTATTCTATTCTGTTCTATTCTATTCTGTTCTATTCTATGTTATTCTATTCTATTCTATTCGGTTCTGCTTTGTTCCATTCTATTCTATTCTGTTCTATTCTATTCTTTTCTAATCTATTCTACTCTGTTCATTTCAATTCTATTCTATTCTATTCTGCTCTGTTCTATTCTATTCTATTCTATTCTATTCTATTCTATTCTATTCTATTCTATTCTATTCTGTTCTGTTCTATTCTATTCTATTCTATTCTAATCTCTTCTATTCTCTTCTGTTCTGTTCTATTCTGTTGTGTTCTATTCTATTCTGTTCTGTTCTATTCTATTCTATTCTATTCTGTTCTGTTCTATTCTATTCTATTATATTCTATTCTGTTCCATTCTATTCTATTCTGTTGTATTCTATGCTATTCTATTCTGTTCTAATCTATTCTAATCTATTCTGTTCTTTTCTATTCTATTCTATTCTAAAATATTATATTCTGTTCTATTCTGTTCTTTACTATTCTATTCTATTCATTTTGTTCTATTCTATTCTATTCTATTCTGTTCTCTTCTATTCTATTCTAGTCCATTCTATTCGGTTCTGTTCTGTTCTATTCTATTCTATTCTGTTCTGTTCTATTCTGTTCTGTTCCATTCTATTCTATTCTATTCTGTTCTGTTCTATTGCATTCTATTTTATTCTCATCTATTGCATTCTGTTCTGTTCTGTTCTGTTCTGTTTTATTCTATTCTATTTTGTTCTATTCTCTTCTGTTCTGTTCTGTTCTGTTTTGTTCTATTCCATTCTATTCTATTCTATTCTATTCTATTCTATTCTATTCTATTCTATTCTATTTTGTTCTATTCTACTCTGCTCTATTCTATTTTATTCTATTCTATTCTATTCTGTTCTATTTGATTCTGTTCTATTCTATTTTATTCTCTTCTATTCTATTCTGTTCTGTTTTGTTCTATTCTATTGTATTCTGTTCTATTCTATTCTATTATATTCTGTTCTATTCTGTTCTATTCTCTTCTATTCTATTCTGTTCTGTTGTTCTGTTTTATTCTATTCAATTCTATTCGATTCTATTCGATTCGACACTATTCTATTGTATTCTATTCTATTCGACTCTATTCGATTCTATTCGATTCTATTCTGTTCTGTTCTGTTCTACTCTATTCTATTCTATTCTGATCTATTCTATTCTATTCTATTCTGTTCTATTCTATTCTATTCTATTCTATTCTGTTCTATTCTATTCTATTCTAATCTATTCTATTCTATTCTATTCTATTCTATTCTATTCTATTCTATTCTATTCAGTTCTCTTCTATTCTATTCGGTTCTGTTCTATTCTACTCTCTTCTATTCTATTCTATTCTATTCTGTTCTGTTCTAATCTATTCTATTCTGTTCTATTCTATTCTATTCTATTCTATTCTATTCTGTTCTGTTCTGTTCTGTTCTATTCTATTCTATTCTATTCTGTTCTGTTCTATTCTATTCTGTTCTATTCTACTCTATTCTATTCTGTTCTGTTCTATTCTATTCTATTCTGTTCTATTCTTTTCTATTCTATTCTATTCTATTCTATTCTATTCTATTCTATTCTATTCTATTCTGTTCTATTCCATTCTGTTCTGTTCTATTCTGTTCTATTCTATTCTATTCTATTCTATTCTGTTCTAATCTGTTCTACTCTGTTCTGTTCTGTTTTATTCTCTTCTGTTGTTTTCTATTCTATTCTATACTATTCTATTATGTTCTTTTGTGTTCTATCCTATTCTATTCTATTCTTTTCTGTCCTATTCTATTCGATTCTGTTCTATTCTATTTTATTCTCTTCTATTCTATTCTGTTCTGTTTTGTTCTATTCTATTGTATTCTCTTCTATTCTATTCTATTATATTCTGTTCTATTCTGTTCTATTCTCTTCTATTCTATTCTGTTCTGTTGTTCTGTTTTATTCTATTCAATTCTATTCGATTCTATTCGATTCGACACTATTCTATTGTATTCTATTCTATTCGACTCTATTCGATTCTATTCGATTCTATTCTGTTCTGTTCTGTTCTACTCTATTCTATTCTATTCTGATCTATTCTATTCTATTCTATTCTGTTCTGTTCTATTCTATTCTATTCTATTCTGTTCTATTCTATTCTATTCTATTCTATTCTATTCTATTCTATTCAGTTCTCTTCTATTCTATTCGGTTCTGTTGTATTCTATTCTGTTCTATTCTATTCTATTCTATTCTGTTCTGTTCTAATCTATTCTATTCTATTCTATTCTGTTCTGTTCTATTCTATTCTGTTCTATTCTATTCTATTCTGTTCTATTCTATTCTATTCTATTCTATTCTATTCTATTCTATTCTATTCTATTCTGTTCTGTTCTACTCCATTCTGTTCTGTTCTATTCTGTTCTATTATATTCTACTCTATTCTAGTCTATTCTATTCTGTTCTACTCTGTTCTGTTCTGTTTTATTCTATTCTGTTGTATTCTATTCTATTCTATACTATTCTATTATGTTCTTTTGTGTTCTAACCTATTCTATTCAATTCTTTTCTGTCCTATTCTATTCTATTCTGTTCTATTCTATTCTTTTCTAATCTATTCTACTCTCTTCGTTTCTATTCTATTCTATTCTATTCTATTCTATTCTATTCTGTTCTGTTCTATTCTATTCTATTCTATTCTATTCTATTCTATTCTGTTCTATTCTATTCTATTCTGTTCTATTCCATTCTATACTATTCTCTTCTGTTCTGTTCTATTCTGTTGTGTTCTATTCTATTCTGTTCTATTCTGTTCTGTTCTATTCTATTCTATTCTATTCTGTTCTGTTCTATTCTATTCTATTATATTCTATTCTGTTCCCTTCTATTCTATTCTGTTGTATTCTATGCTATTCTATTCTGTTCTAATCTATTCTAATCTATTCTGTTCTATTCTATTCTATTCTATTCTAAACTATTTTATTCTGTTCTATTCTGTTCTTTACTATTCTATTCTATTCTATTCTGTTCTATTCTATTCTATTCTACTCTTTTCTCTTCTATTCTATTCTAGTCCATTCTATTCGGTTCTGTTCTGTTCTATTCTATTCTATTCTGTTCTCTTCTATTCTGTTCTGTTCTATTCTATTCTATTCTGTTCTGTTCTGTTCTATTGCATTCTATTTTATTCTCATCTATTTCATTCTGTTCTGTTCTGTTCTGTTCTGTTTTATTCTATTCTATTTTGTTCTATTCTGTTCTGTTCTGTTCTGTTCTGTTCTGTTCTATTCCATTCTATTCTATTCTATTCTATTTTGTTCTATTCTACTCTGCTCTATTCTGTTCTATTCTATTCTATTCTATTCTGTTCTATTCTATTCTATTCTATTCTATTCTATTCTGTTTTGTTCTATTCTATTCTATTCTGTTTTGTTCTATTCTATTCTATTCTGTTCTATTCTATTCTTTTCTAATCTATTCTACTCTGTTCATTTCAATTCTATTCTATTCTATTATGTTCTGTTCTATTCTATTCTATTCTATTCTATTCTATTCTATTCTGTTCTGTTCTGTTCTATTCTATTCTATTCTGTTCTATTCTATTCTATTCTATTATATTCTATTCTGTTCCATTCTATTCTATTCTGTTGTATTCTATGCTATTCTATTCTGTTCTAATCTATTCTAATCTATTCTGTTCTATTCTATTCTATTCTATTCTAAACTATTTTATTCTGTTCTATTCTGTTCTTTACTATTCTATTCTATTCTATTCTGTTCTATTCTATTCTATTCTATTCTGTTCTCTTCTATTCTATTCTAGTCCATTCTATTCGGTTCTGTTCTGTTCTATTCTATTCTATTCTGTTCCGTTCTATTCTATTCTATTCTGTTCTGTTCTATTGCATTCTATTTTATTCTCATCTATTGCATTCTGTTCTGTTCTGTTCTGTTCTGTTTTATTCTATTCTATTTTGTTCTATTCTCTTCTGTTCTGTTCTGTTCTGTTTTGTTCTGTTGCATTCTATTCTATTCTATTCTATTCTATTCTATTCTATTCTATTCTATTTTGTTCTATTCTACTCTGCTCTATTTTGTTCTATTCTATTCTATTCTATTCTGTTCTATTCGATTCTGTTCTATTCTATTTTATTCTCTTCTATTCTATTCTGTTCTGTTTTGTTCTATTCTATTGTATTCTCTTCTATTCTATTCTATTATATTCTGTTCTATTCTGTTCTATTCTCTTCTATTCTATTCTGTTCTGTTGTTATGTTTTATTCTATTCAATTCTATTCCATTCTATTCGATTCGACACTATTCTATTGTATTCTATTCTATTCGACTCTATTCGATTCTATTCGATTCTATTCTGTTCTGTTCTGTTCTACTCTATTCTATTCTATTCTGATCTATTCTATACTATTCTATTCTATTCTGTTCTATTCTATTCTATTCTATTCTGTTCTATTCTATTCTATTCTATTCTATTCTATTCTATTCTATTCTATTCTATTCTATTCAGTTCTCTTCTATTCTATTCGGTTCTGTTCTATTCTATTCTGTTCTATTCTATTCTATTCTATTCTGTTCTGTTCTAATCTATTCTATTCTATTCTGTTCTATTCTATTCTATTCTATTCTATTCTATTCTGTTCTGTTCTATTCTATTCTATTCTATTCTGTTCTGTTCTATTCTATTCTGTTCTATTCTATTCTATTCTATTCTGTTCTGTTCTATTCTATTCTATTCTGTTCTATTCTATTCTATTCTATTCTATTCTATTCTATTCTATTCTGTTCTATTCCATTCTGTTCTGTTATATTGTGTTCTATTCTATTCTACTCTATTCTAGTCTATTCTATTCTGTTCTACTCTGTTCTGTTCTGTTTTATTCTATTCTGTTGTATTCTATTCTATTCTATACTATTCTATTATGTTCTTTTGTGTTCTATCCTATTCTATGCTATTCTTTTCTGTCCTATTCTATTCTATTCTGTTCTATTCTATTCTTTTCTAATCTATTCTACTCTGTTCGTTTCTATTCTATTCTATTCTATTCTATTCTGTTCTGTTCTATTCTGTTCTATTCAATTCTATTCTATTCTATTGTATTCTCTTCTGTTCTGTTCTATTCTGTTGTGTTCTATTCTATTCTGTTCTATTCTGTTCTGTTCTATTCTATTCTATTCTGTTCTATTCTATTCTATTCTATTCTATTCTATTCCATTCTGTTCTGTTCTATTCTGTTCTATTCTATTCTATTCTATTCTATTCTGTTCTACTCTGTTCTACTCTGTTCTGTTCTGTTTTATTCTCTTCTGTTGTATTCTATTCTATTCTATACTATTCTATTATGTTCTTTTGTGTTCTATCCTATTCTATTCTATTCTTTTCTGTCCTATTCTATTCGATTCTGTTCTATTCTATTTTATTCTCTTCTATTCTATTCTGTTCTGTTTTGTTCTATTCTATTGTATTCTCTTCTATTCTATTCTATTATATTCTATTCTGTTCCATTCTATTCTATTCTGTTGTATTCTATGCTATTCTATTCTGTTCTAATCTATTCTAATCTATTCTGTTCTATTCTATTCTATTCTATTCTAAACTATTTTATTCTGTTCTATTCTGTTCTTTACTATTCTATTCTGTTCTATTCTGTTCTATTCTATTCTATTCTATTCTGTTCTCTTCTATTCTATTCTAGTCCATTCTATTCGGTTCGGTTCTGTTCTATTCTATTCTATTCTGTTCCGTTCTATTCTATTCTATTCTGTTCTCTTCTATTGCATTCTATTTTATTCTCATCTATTGCATTCTGTTCTGTTCTGTTCTGTTCTGTTTTATTCTATTCTATTTTGTTCTATTCTCTTCTGTTCTGTTCTGTTCTGTTTTGTTCTATTGCATTCTATTCTATTCTATTCTATTCTATTCTATTCTATTCTATTTTGTTCTATTCTACTCTGCTCTATTTTGTTCTATTCTATTCTATTCTATTCTGTTCTATTCGATTCTGTTCTATTCTATTTTATTCTCTTCTATTCTATTCTGTTCTGTTTTGTTCTATTCTATTGTATTCTCTTCTATTCTATTCTATTATATTCTGTTCTATTCTGTTCTATTCTCTTCTATTCTATTGTGTTCTGTTGTTATGTTTTATTCTATTCAATTCTATTCGATTCTTTTCGATTCGACACTATTCTATTGTATTCTATTCTATTCGACTCTATTCGATTCTATTCGATTCTATTCTGTTCTGTTCTGTTCTACTCTATTCTATTCTATTCTGATCTATTCTATTCTATTCTATTCTGTTCTGTTCTATTCTATTCTATTCTATTCTGTTCTATTCTATTCTATTCTAATCTATTCTATTCTATTCTATTCTATTCTATTCTATTCTATTCTATTCTATTCAGTTCTCTTCTATTCTATTCGGTTCTGTTCTATTCTACTCTGTTCTATTCTATTCTATTCTATTCTGTTCTGTTCTAATCTATTCTATTCTGTTCTATTCTATTCTATTCTATTCTATTCTATTCTGTTCTGTTCTGTTCTGTTCTATTCTATTCTATTCTATTCTGTTCTGTTCTATTCTATTCTGTTCTATTCTACTCTATTCTATTCTGTTCTGTTCTATTCTATTCTATTCTGTTCTATTCTATTCTATTCTATTCTATTCTATTCTATTCTATTCTATTCTATTCTATTCTGTTCTATTCCATTCTGTTCTGTTCTATTCTGTTCTATTCAATTCTATTCTATTCTATTCTGTTCTACTCTGTTCTACTCTGTTCTGTTTTGTTTTATTCTCTTCTGTTGTATTCTATTCTATTTTATACTATTCTATTATGTTCTTTTGTGTTCTATCCTATTCTATTCTATTCTTTTCTGTCCTATTCTATTCGATTCTGTTCTATTCTATTTTATTCTCTTCTATTCTATTCTGTTCTGTTTTGTTCTATTCTATTGTATTCTCTTCTATTCTATTCTAATATATTCTGTTCTATTCTGTTCTATTCTCTTCTATTCTATTCTGTTCAGTTGTTCTGTTTTATTCTATTCAATTCTATTCGATTCTATTCGATTCGACACTATTCTATTGTATTCTATTCTATTCGACTCTATTCGATTCTATTCGATTCTATTCTGTTCTGTTCTGTTCTACTCTATTCTATTCTATTCTGATCTATTCTATTCTATTCTATTCTGTTCTGTTCTATTCTATTCTATTCTATTCTTTTCTATTCTATTCTATTCTATTCTATTCTATTCTATTCTATTCAGTTCTCTTCTATTCTATTCGGTTCTGTTCTATTCTATTCTGTTCTATTCTATTCTATTCTATTCTGTTCTGTTCTAATCTATTCTATTCTATTCTATTCTGTTCTGTTCTATTCTATTCTGTTCTATTCTATTCTATTCTATTCTGTTCTATTCTCTTCTATTCTATTATATTCTATTCTGTTCCATTCTATTCTATTCTGTTGTATTCTATGCTATTCTATTCTGTTCTAATCTATTCTAATCTATTCTGTTCTATTCTATTCTATTCTATTCTAAACTATTTTATTCTGTTCTATTCTGTTCTTTACTATTCTATTCTATTCTATTCTGTTCTATTCTATTCTATTCTATTCTGTTCTCTTCTATTCTATTCTAGTCCATTCTATTCGGTTCTGTTCTGTTCTATTCTATTCTATTCTGTTCCGTTCTATTCTATTCTATTCTGTTCTGTTCTATTGCATTCTATTTTATTCTCATCTATTGCATTCTGTTCTGTTCTGTTCTGTTCTGTTTTATTCTATTCTATTTTGTTCTATTCTCTTCTGTTCTGTTCTGTTCTGTTTTGTTCTATTGCATTCTATTCTATTCTATTCTATTCTATTCTATTCTATTCTATTCTATTTTGTTCTATTCTACTCTGCTCTATTTTGTTCTATTCTATTCTATTCTATTCTGTTCTATTCGATTCTGTTCTATTCTATTTTATTCTCTTCTATTCTATTCTGTTCTGTTTTGTTCTATTCTATTGTATTCTCTTCTATTCTATTCTATTATATTCTGTTCTATTCTGTTCTATTCTCTTCTATTCTATTGTGTTCTGTTGTTATGTTTTATTCTATTCAATTCTATTCGATTCTATTCGATTCGACACTATTCTATTGTATTCTATTCTATTCGACTCTATTCGATTCTATTCGATTCTATTCTGTTCTGTTCTGTTCTACTCTATTCTATTCTATTCTGATCTATTCTATTCTATTCTATTCTGTTCTGTTCTATTCTATTCTATTCTATTCTGTTCTATTCTATTCTATTCTAATCTATTCTATTCTATTCTATTCTATTCTATTCTATTCTATTCTATTCAGTTCTCTTCTATTCTATTCGGTTCTGTTCTATTCTACTCTGTTCTATTCTATTCTATTCTATTCTGTTCTGTTCTAATCTATTCTATTCTGTTCTATTCTATTCTATTCTATTCTATTCTATTCTGTTCTGTTCTGTTCTGTTCTATTCTATTCTATTCTATTCTGTTCTGTTCTATTCTATTCTGTTCTATTCTACTCTATTCTATTCTGTTCTGTTCTATTCTATTCTATTCTGTTCTATTCTATTCTATTCTATTCTATTCTATTCTATTCTATTCTGTTCTATTCCATTCTGTTCTGTTCTATTCTGTTCTATTCTATTCTATTCTATTCTATTCTGTTCTACTCTGTTCTACTCTGTTCTGTTCTGTTTTATTCTCTTCTGTTGTATTCTATTCTATTTTATACTATTCTATTATGTTCTTTTGTGTTCTATCCTATTCTATTCTATTCTTTTCTGTCCTATTCTATTCGATTCTGTTCTATTCTATTTTATTCTCTTCTATTCTATTCTGTTCTGTTTTGTTCTATTCTATTGTATTCTCTTCTATTCTATTCTATTATATTCTGTTCTATTCTGTTCTATTCTCTTCTATTCTATTCTGTTCTGTTGTTCTGTTTTATTCTATTCAATTCTATTCGATTCTATTCGATTCGACACTATTCTATTGTATTCTATTCTATTCGACTCTATTCGATTCTATTCGATTCTATTCTGTTCTGTTCTGTTCTACTCTATTCTATTCTATTCTGATCTATTCTATTCTATTCTATTCTGTTCTGTTCTATTCTATTCTATTCTATTCTGTTCTATTCTATTCTATTCTATTCTATTCTATTCTATTCTATTCTATTCTATTCTATTCTATTCAGTTCTCTTCTATTCTATTCGGTTCTGTTCTATTCTATTCTGTTCTATTCTATTCTATTCTATTCTGTTCTGTTCTAATCTATTCTATTCTATTCTATTCTGTTCTGTTCTATTCTATTCTGTTCTATTCTATTCTATTCTATTCTGTTCTGTTCTATTCTATTCTATTCTGTTCTATTCTATTCTATTCTATTCTATTCTATTCTGTTCTGTTCTATTCGATTCTGTTCTGTTCTATTCTGTTCTATTCTATTCTACTCTATTCTAGTCTATTCTATTCTGTTCTACTCTGTTCTGTTCTGTTTTATTCTATTCTGTTGTATTCTATTCTATTCTATACTATTCTATTATGTTCTTTTGTGTTCTAACCTATTCTATTCTATTCTTTTCTGTCCTATTCTATTCTATTCTGTTCTATTCTATTCTTTTCTAATCTATTCTACTCTCTTCGTTTCTATTCTATTCTATTCTATTCTATTCTGTTCTGTTCTATTCTATTCTATTCTATTCTATTCTATTCTATTCTATTCTGTTCTATTCTATTCTATTCTGTTCTATTCCATTCTATACTATTCTCTTCTGTTCTGTTCTATTCTGTTGTGTTCTATTCTATTCTGTTCTATTCTGTTCTGTTCTATTCTATTCTATTCTATTCTGTTCTGTTCTATTCTATTCTATTATATTCTATTCTGTTCCATTCTATTCTATTCTGTTGTATTCTATGCTATTCTATTCTGTTCTAATCTATTCTAATCTATTCTGTTCTATTCTATTCTATTCTATTCTAAACTATTTTATTCTGTTCTATTCTGTTCTTTACTATTCTATTCTATTCTATTCTGTTCTATTCTATTCTATTCTACTCTTTTCTCTTCTATTCTATTCTAGTCTATTCTATTCGGTTCTGTTCTGTTCTATTCTATTCTATTCTGTTCTCTTCTATTCTGTTCTGTTCTATTCTATTCTATTCTGTTCTGTTCTGTTCTATTGCATTCTATTTTATTCTCATCTATTTCATTCTGTTCTGTTCTGTTCTGTTCTGTTTTATTCTATTCTATTTTGTTCTATTCTCTTCTGTTCTGTTCTGTTCTGTTCTGTTCTATTCCATTCTATTCTATTCTATTCTATTTTGTTCTATTCTACTCTGCTCTATTCTGTTCTATTCTATTCTATTCTATTCTGTTCTATTCTATTCTATTCTATTCTATTCTCTTCTGTTTTGTTCTATTCTATTCTATTCTGTTTTGTTCTATTCTATTCTATTCTGTTCTATTCTATTCTTTTCTAATCTATTCTACTGGGTTCATTTCAATTCTATTCTATTCTATTATGTTCTGTTCTATTCTATTCTATTCTATTCTATTCTATTCTGTTCTGTTCTGTTCTATTCTATTCTATTCTGTTCTATTCTCTTCTATTCTATTATATTCTATTCTGTTCCATTCTATTCTATTCTGTTGTATTCTATGCTATTCTCTTCTGTTCTAATCTATTCTAATCTATTCTGTTCTATTCTATTCTATTCTATTCTAAACTATTTTATTCTGTTCTATTCTGTTCTTTACTATTCTATTCTATTCTATTCTGTTCTATTCTATTCTATTCTATTCTGTTCTCTTCTATTCTATTCTAGTCCATTCTCTTCGGTTCTGTTCTGTTCTATTCTATTCTATTCTGTTCCGTTCTATTCTATTCTATTCTGTTCTGTTCTATTGCATTCTATTTTATTCTCATCTATTGCATTCTGTACTGTTCTGTTCTGTTCTGTTTTATTCTATTCTATTTTGTTCTATTCTCTTCTGTTCTGTTCTGTTCTGTTTTGTTCTGTTGCATTCTATTCTATTCTATTCTATTCTATTCTATTCTATTCTATTCTATTCTATTCTATTCTATTTTGTTCTATTCTACTCTGCTCTATTTTGTTCTATTCTATTCTATTCTATTCTGTTCTATTCGATTCTGTTCTATTCTATTTTATTCTCTTCTATTCTATTCTGTTCTGTTTTGTTCTATTCTATTGTATTCTCTTCTATTCTATTCTATTATATTCTGTTCTATTCTGTTCTATTCTCTTCTATTCTATTCTGTTCTGTTGTTATGTTTTATTCTATTCAATTCTATTCGATTCTATTCGATTCGACACTATTCTATTGTATTCTATTCTATTCGACTCTATTCGATTCTATTCGATTCTATTCTGTTCTGTTCTGTTCTACTCTATTCTATTCTATTCTGATCTATTCTATACTATTCTATTCTGTTCTGTTCTATTCTATTCTATTCTATTCTGTTCTATTCTATTCTATTCTATTCTATTCTACTCTATTCTATTCTATTCTATTCTATTCTATTCTATTCTAATCAGTTCTCTTCTATTCTATTCGGTTCTGTTCTATTCTATTCTGTTCTATTCTATTCTATTCTATTCTGTTCTGTTCTAATCTATTCTATTCTGTTCTATTCTATTCTATTCTATTCTATTCTATTCTATTCTATTCTGTTCTGTTCTATTCTATTCTATTCTATTCTGTTCTGTTCTATTCTATTCTGTTCTATTCTATTCTATTCTATTCTGTTCTGTTCTATTCTATTCTATTCTGTTCTATTCTATTCTATTCTATTCTATTCTATTCTATTCTATTCTATTCTATTCTATTCTATTCTGTTCTATTCCATTCTGTTCTGTTCTATTCTGTTCTATTCTATTCTACTCTATTCTAGTCTATTCTATTCTGTTCTACTCTGTTCTGTTCTGTTTTATTCTATTCTGTTGTATTCTATTCTATTCTATACTATTCTATTATGTTCTTTTGTGTTCTATCCTATTCTATTCTATTCTTTTCTGTCCTATTCTATTCTATTCTGTTCTATTCTATTCTTTTCTAATCTATTCTACTCTGTTCGTTTCTATTCTATTCTATTCTATTCTATTCTGTTCTGTTCTATTCTATTCTATTCTGTTCTATTCTATTCTATTGTATTCTCTTCTGTTCTGTTCTATTCTGTTGTGTTCTATTCTATTCTGTTCTATTCTGTTCTGTTCTTTTCTATTCTATTCTATTCTGTTCTGTTCTATTCTATTCTATTATATTCTATTCTGTTCCATTCTATTCTATTCTGTTGTATTCTATGCTATTCTATTCTGTTCTAATCTATTCTAATCTATTCTGTTCTATTCTATTCTATTCAATTCTAAACTATTATATTCTGTTCTATTCTGTTCTTTACTATTCTATTCTATTCTATTCTGTTCTCTTCTATTCTATTCTAGTCCATTCTATTCGGTTCTGTTCTGTTCTATTCTATTATATTCAGTTCTGTTCTGTTCTGTTCTGTTCTATTCAATTCTATTCTATTCTATTCTATTTTGTTCTATTCTACTCTGCTCTATTCTGTTCTATTCTATTCTATTCTATTCTGTTCTATTCTTTTCTGTTCTATTCTATTTTATTCTATTCTATTCTATTCTGTTCTGTTTTGTTCTATTCTATTCTATTCTATTCTATTCTGTTCTATTCTATTCTTTTCTAACCTATTCTACTCTGTTCATTTCTATTCTATTCTATTCTATTCTGTTCTGTTCTATTCTATTCTATTCTATTCTATTCTATTCTATTCTATTCTGTTCTGTTCTGTTCTATTCTATTCTATTCTGTTTTATTCTATTCTATTCTATTCTCTTCTGTTCTGTTCTATTCTGTTGTGTTCTATTCTATTCTGTTCTATTCTGTTCTGTTCTATTCTATTCTATTCTACTTTGTTCTGTTCTATTCTATTCTATTATATTCTATTCTGTTCCATTCTATTCTATTCTGTTGTATTCTATGCTATTCTATTCTGTTCTAATCTATTCTAATCTATTCTGTTCTATTCTATTCTATTCTATTCTAAACTATTATATTCTGTTCTATTCTGTTCTTTACTATTCTATTCTATTCTATTCTGTTCTATTCTATTCTATTCTATTCTGTTCTCTTCTATTCTATTCTAGTCCATTCTATTCGGTTCTGTTCTGTTCTATTCTATTCTATTCTGTTCTGTTCTTTTCTGTTCTCTTCCATTCTATTCTATTCTATTCTGTTCTGTTCTATTGCATTCTATTTCATTCTCATCTATTGCATTCTGTTCTGTTCTGTTCTGTTCTGTTTTATTCTATTCTATTTTTTTCTATTCTCTTCTGTTCTGTTCTGTTCTGTTCTGTTCTATTCCATTCTATTCTATTCTATTCTATTTTGTTCTATTCTACTCTGTTCTATTCTGTTCTATTCTATTCTGTTCTATTCTATTCTGTTCTATTCTATTTTATTCTATTCTATTCTATTCTGTTCTGTTTTGTTCTATTCTCTTCTATATATTCTGTTCTATTCTAATCTATTCTATTCTGTTCTGTTGTTCTGTTTTATTCTATTCGATTCTATTCGATTCTATTCGATTCGACACTATTCTATTGTATTCTATTCTATTCGACTCTATTCGACTCTATTCGATTCTATTCTGTTCTGTGCTGTTCTAGTCTATTCTATTCTGTTCTCTTCTATTCTATTCTATTCTAAACTATTCTATTCTGTTCTATTCTGTTCTTCTCTATTCTATTCTATTCTATTCTGTTCTGTTCTATTCTATTCTATTCTGTTCTGTTCTATTCTATTCTGTTCCATTCTCTTCTGTTCTGTTCTATTCTATTCTATTCTGATCTGTTTTATTCCTTTCTGTTCTATTCTATTCTATTCTGTTCTGTTCTGTTCTGTTCTGTTCTGTTCTATTCTATTCTATTCTGTTCCATTCTATTTTGTTCTGTTCTATTCTATTCTATTCTGTTCTGTTCTATCCTATTATGTTCTATTCTATTCTGTTCTGTTTTGTTCTGTTCTATTCTATTCTGTTCTATTCCCTTCTATTTTATTCTCATGTATTGCATTCTGTTCTGTTCTGTTGTGTTCTGTTCTATTCTATTCTCTTTTGTTCTATTCTCTTCTGTTCTGTTCTGTTCTGTTTTGTTCTCTTCCATTCTATTCTATTCTATTCTATTCTATTCTATTCTATTTTGTTGTATTCTACTCTGCTCTATTCTGTTCTATTCTATTCTATTCTATTCTGTTCTATTCGATTCTGTTCTATTCTATTTTATTCTCTTCTATTCTATTCTGTTCTGTTTTGTTCTATTCTATTCTATTCTCTTCTATTCTATTCTATTATATTCTGTTCTATTCTGTTTTATTCTCTTCTATTCAATTCTGTGCTGTTGTTCTGTTTTATTCTATTCAATTCTATTCGATTCTATTCGATTCGACACTATTCTATTGTATTCTATTCTATTCGACTCTATTCGACTCTATTCGATTCTATTCGATTCTATTCTGTTCTGTTCTGATCTACTCTATTCTATTCTATTCTGATCTATTCTATTCTATTCTATTCTGTTCTGTTCTATTCTATTCTATTCTATTCTGTTCTATTCTATTCTATTCTATTCTATTCTATTCTATTCTATTCTATTCTATTCAGTTCTCTTCTATTCTATTCTATTCGGTTCTGTTTTATTCTATTCTGTTCTATTCTATTCTATTCTATTCTATTCTGTTCTGTTCTAATCTATTCTATTCTGTTCTATTCTATTCTATTCTATTCTATTCTATTCTATTCTGTTCTATTCTGTTCTATTCTATTCAATTCTCTTCTGTTCTGTTCTATTCTATTCTGTTCTATTCTATTCTATTCTATTCTGTTCTGTTCTATTCTATTCTATTCTATTCTATTCTATTCTATTCTATTCTATTCTATTCTGTTCTGTTCTATTCCATTCTGTACTGTTCTCTTCTGTTCCATTCTATTCTACTCTATTCTAGTCTATTCTATTCTGTTCTACTCTGTTCTGTTCTGTTTTATTCTATTCTGTTGTATTCTATTCTATTCTATACTATTCTATTATGTTCTTTTGTGTTCTACCCTATTCTATTCTATTCTTTTCTGTCCTATTCTATTCTATTCTGTTCTATTCTATTCTTTTCTAATCTATTCTACTCTGTTCGTTTCTATTCTATTCTATTCTATTCTATTCTATTCTATTCTGTTCTGTTCTATTCTATTCTATTCTATTCTATTCTATTCTATTCTATTCTATTCTATTCTGTTCTATTTTATTCTATTCTATTCTCTTCTGTTCTGTTCTATTCTGTTGTTTTCTATTCTATTCTGTTCTATTCTGTTCTGTTCTATTCTATTCTATTCTATTCTATTCTGTTCTGTTCTATTCTATTCTATTATATTCTATTCTGTTCCATTCTATTCTATTCTGTTGTATTCTATGCTATTCTATTCTGTTCTAATCTATTCTAATCTATTCTGTTCTATTCTATTCTATTCTATTCTAAACTATTATATTCTGTTCTATTCTGTTCTTTACTATTCTATTCTATTCTATTCTGTTCTATTCTATTCTATTCTATTCTGTTCTCTTCTTTTCTATTCTAGTCCATTCTATTCGGTTCTGTTCTGTTCTATTCTATTCTATTCTGTTCTGTTCTATTCTATTCTATTCTATTCTGTTCTGTTCTATTGCATTCTATTTTATTCTCATCTATTGCATTCTGTTCTGTTCTGTTCTGTTCTGTTTTATTCTATTCTATTTTGTTCTATTCTCTTCTGTTCTGTTCTGTTCTGTTCTGTTCTATTCCATTCTATTCTATTCTATTCTATTTTGTTCTATTCTACTCTGCTCTATTCTGCTCTATTCTATTCTATTCTATTCTGTTCTATTCTATTTTATTCTATTCTATTCTATTCTGTTCTGTTTTGTTCTATTCTATTCTATTCTCTTCTATTCTATTCTATATATTCTGTTCTATTCTGTTCTATTCTATTCTATTCTATTCTGTTCTGTTGTTCTGTTTTATTCTATTCGATTCTATTCGATACTATTCGATTCGACACTATTCTATTGTATTCTATTCTATTCGACTCTATTCGACTCTATTCGATTCTATTCGATTCTATTCTGTTCTGTGCTGTTCTAGTCTATTCTATTCTGTTCTCTTCTATTCTATTCTATTCTAAACCTTTCTATTCTGTTCTATTCTGTTCTTTTCTATTCTAGTCTTTTCTATTCTGTTCTGTTCTATTCTATTCTATTCTGTTCTGTTCTATTCTATACTGTTCCATTCTATTCTGTTCTGTTCCATTCTATTCTATTCTCATCTGTTGTATTGTTTTCTGTTCTATTCTATTCTATTCTGTTCTGTTCTGTTCTGTTCTATTCTATTCTATTCTGTTCCATTCTATTTTGTTCTGTTCTATTCTATTCTATTCTGTTCTGTTCTATCCTATTATGTTCTATTCTATTCTGTTCTGTTTTGTTCTGTTCTATTCTGTTCTGTTCTATTCCATTCTATTTTATTCTCATCTATTGCATTCTGTTCTGTTCTGTTCTGTTCTGTTATATTCTATTCTCTTTTGTTCTATTCTCTTCTGTTCTGTTCTGTTCTGTTTTGTTCTATTCCATTCTATTCTATTCTATTCTATTCTATTCTATTTTGTTCTATTCTACTCTGCTCTATTCTGTTCTATTCTATTCTATTCTATTCTGTTCTATTCGATTCTGTTCTATTCTATTTTATTCTCTTCTATTCTATTCTGTTCTGTTTTGTTCTATTCTATTCTATTCTCTTCTATTCTATTCTATTATATTCTGTTCTATTCTGTTCTATTCTCTTCTATTCTATTTTTTTCTGTTGTTCTGTTTTATTCTATTCAATTCTATTCGATTCTATTCAATTCGACACTATTCTATTGTATTCTATTCTATTCGACTCTATTCGACTCTATTCGATTCTATTCGATTCTATTCTGTTCTGTTCTGTTCTACTCTATTCTATTCTATTCTGATCTATTCCATTCTATTCTATTCTGTTCTGTTCTATTCTATTCTATTCTATTCTGTTCTATTCTATTCTATTCTATTCTATTCTATTCAGTTCTCTTCTATTCTATTCGGTTCTGTTCTATTCTATTCTGCTCTATTCTGTTCTATTCTATTGTATTCTATTCTGTTCTGTTCTATTCTATTCTATTCTGTTCTATTCTATTCTATTCTATTCTATTCTGTTCTGTTCTATTCTGTTCTGTTCTGTTCTATTCTATTATATTCTGTTCTGTTCCATTCCAATCTATTCTGTTGTATTCTATGCTATTCTAGTCTGTTCTATTCTATTCTATTCTATTCTGTTCTCTTCTATTCTGTTGTAATCTATGCTATTCTATTCTGTTCTATTCTACTCTGCTCTATTCTGTTCTATTCTATTCTGTTGTATTCTATTGTATTCTATTCTATTCTATTCTATTCTATTTAATTATGTTCTTTTCTGTTCTATCCTATTCTATTCTTTTCTGTCCTATTCTATTCTAGTCTGTTCTATTCTATTCTATTCTTTCAATTCTATTCTGTTCTATTCTATTCTATTCTATTCTATTCTATTTTGTTCTATTCTACTCTGCTCTATTCTGTTTTATTCTATTCTATTCTCTTCTGTTCTATTCGATTCTGTTCTATTCTATTTTATTCTCTTCTATTCTATTCTGTTCTGTTTTGTTCTATTCTATTCTATTCTCTTCTATTCTATTCTATTATATTCTGTTCTATTCTGTTCTATTCTCTTCTATTCTATTCTGTTCTGTTGTTCTGTTTTATTCTATTCAATTCTATTCTATTCTATTCGATTCGACACTATTCTATTGTATTCTATTCTATTCGACTCTATTCGATTCTATTCGATTCAATTCTGTTCTGTTCTGTTCTACTCTATTCTATTCTACTCTGATCTATTCTATTCTATTCTATTCTGTTCTGTTCTATTCTACTCTATTCTATTCTGTTCTATTCTATTCTATTCTATTCTATTCTATTCTATTCTATTCTATTCTATTCTATTCTATTCTATTCTATTCGGTTCTCTTCTATTCTATTCTATTCGGTTCTGTTCTATTCTATTCTGTTCTATTCTATTCTATTCTATTCTGTTCTGTTCAAATCTATTCTATTCTGTTCTATTCTATTCTATTCTGTTCTATTCTGTTCTATTCTATTCTATTCTATTCTGTTTTGTTCTATTCTATTCTGTTCTATTCTATTCTATTCTATTCTGTTCTGTTCTATTCTATTCTATTCTGTTCTATTCTATTCTATTCTATTCTATTCTATTCTATTCTATTCTATTCTGTTCTGTTCTATTCCATTCTGTTCTGTTCTATTCTGTTCTATTCTATTCTACTCTATTCTAGTCTATTCTATTCTGTTCTACTCTGTTCTGTTCTGATTTATTCTATTCTGTTGTATTCTATTCTATTCTATACTATTCTATTATGTTCTTTTGTGTTCTATCCTATTCTATTCTATTCTTTTCTGTCCTATTCTATTCTATTCTGTTCTATTCTACTCTGTTCGTTTCTATTCTATTCTATTCTATTCTATTCTATTCTATTCTGTTCTGTTCTATTCTATTCTATTTTATTCTATTCTATTCTATTCTATTCTGTTCTATTCTATTCTATTCTGTTCTATTCTATTCTATTGTATTCTCTTCTGTTCTGTTCTATTCTGTTGTGTTCTATTCTATTCTGTTCTATTCTGTTCTGTTCTATTCTATTCTATTCTATTCTATTCTCTTCTGTTCTATTCGATTCTGTTCTATTCTATTTTATTCTCTTCTATTCTATTCTGTTCTGTTTTGTTCTATTCTATTCTATTCTCTTCTATTCTATTCTATTATATTCTGTTCTATTCTGTTCTATTCTCTTCTATTCTATTCTGTTCTGTTGTTCTGTTTTATTCTATTCAATTCTATTCTATTCTATTCGATTCGACACTATTCTATTGTATTCTATTCTATTCGACTCTATTCGATTCTATTCGATTCTATTCTGTTCTGTTCTGTTCTACTCTATTCTATTCTACTCTGATCTATTCTATTCTATTCTTTTCTGTTCTGTTCTATTCTACTGTATTCTATTCTGTTCTATTCTATTCTATTCTATTCTATTCTATTCTATTCTATTCAGTTCTCTTCTATTCTATTCTATTCGGTTCTGTTCTATTCTATTCTGTTCTATTCTATTCTATTCTATTCTGTTCTGTTCAAATCTATTCTATTCTGTTCTATTCTATTCTATTCTATTCTATTCTATTCTATTCTATTCTGTTCTATTCTGTTCTATTCTATTCTATTCTATTCTGTTCTGTTCTATTCTATTCTGTTCTATTCTATTCTATTCTATTCTGTTCTGTTCTATTCTATTCTATTCTGTTCTATTCTATTCTATTCTATTCTATTCTATTCTATTCTATTCTATTCTGTTCTGTTCTATTCCATTCTGTTCTGTTCTATTCTGTTCTATTCTATTCTACTCTATTCTAGTCTATTCTATTCTGTTCTACTCTGTTCTGTTCTGATTTATTCTATTCTGTTGTATTCTATTCTATTCTATACTATTCTATTACGTTCTTTTGTGTTCTATCCTATTCTATTCTATTCTTTTCTGTCCTATTCTATTCTATTCTGTTCTATTCTACTCTGTTCGTTTCTATTCTATTCTATTCTATTCTATTCTATTCTATTCTATTCTGTTCTGTTCTATTTTTTTCTATTTTATTCTATTCTATTCTATTCTATTCTGTTCTATTCTATTCTATTCTGTTCTATTCTATTCTATTCTGTTCTATTCTATTCTGTTGTATTCTATGCTATTCTATTCTGTTCTAATCTATTCTAATCTATTCTGTTCTATTCTATTCTATTCTATTCTAAACTATTATATTCTGTTCTATTCTGTTCTTTACTATTCTATTCTATTCTATTCTGTTCTATTCTATTCTATTCTATTCTGTTGTCTTCTATTCTATTCTAGTCCATTCTATTCGGTTCTGTTCTGTTCTATTCTATTCTATTCAGTTCCATTCTATTTTGTTCTGTTCTATTCTATTCTATTCTATTCTGTTCTGTTCTATTGCATTCTATTTTATTCTCATCTATTGCAATCTGTTGTGTTCTGTTCTGTTCTGTTTTATTCTATTCTATTTTGTTCTATTCTCTTCTGTTCTGTTCTGTTCTGTTCTGTTCTATTCCATTCTATTCTATTCTATTCTATTTTGTTCTATTCTACTCTGCTCTATTCTGTTCTATTCTATTCTATTCTATTCTGTTCTATTCTATTTTATTCTATTCTATTATATTCTGTTCTGTTTTGTTCTATTCTATTCTATTCTCTTCTATTCTATTCTATATATTCTGTTCTATTCTGTTCTATTCTATTCTATTCTATTCTGTTCTGTTGTTCTGTTTTATTCTATTCGATTCTATTCGATTCGACACTATTCTATTGTATTCTATTCTATTCGACTCTATTCGATTCTATTCGATTCTATTCTGTTCTGTGCTGTTCTAGATTATTCTATTCTGTTTTCTTCTATTCTATTCTATTCTAAACTATACTATTCTGTTCTATTCTGTTCTTTTCTATTCTATTCTATTCTATTCTGTTCTGTTCTATTCTATTCTGTTCCATTCTATTCTGTTCTGCTCTATTCTATTCTATTCTGATCTGTTGTATTATTTTCTGTTGTATTCTATTCTATTCTGTTCTGTTCTGTTCTGTTCTGTTCTATTCTATTCTATTCTGTTCCATTCTATTTTGTTCTGTTCTATTCTATTCTATTCTGTTCTGTTCTATCCTATTATGTTCTATTCTATTCTGTTCTGTTTTGCTCTGTTCTATTCTGTTCTGTTCTATTCCATTCTATTTTATTCTCATCTATTGCATTCTGTTCTGTTCTGTTCTGTTCTGTTATATTCTATTCTCATTTGTTCTATTCTCTTCTGTTCTGTTCTGTTCTGTTTTGTTCTATTCCATTCTATTCTATTCTATTCTATTTTGTTCTATTCTACTCTACTCTATTCTGTTCTATTCTATTCTATTCTATTCTGTTCTATTCGATTCTGTTCTATTCTATTTTATTCTCTTCTATTCTATTCTGTTCTGTTTTGTTCTATTCTATTCTATTCTCTTCTATTCTATTCTATTATATTCTGTTTTATTCTGTTCTATTCTCTTCTATTCTATTTTTTTCTGTTGTTCTGTTTTATTCTATTCAATTCTATTCGATTCTATTCGATTCGACACTATTCTATTGTATTCTATTCTATTCGACTCTATTCGACTCTATTCGATTCTATTCGATTCTATTCTGTTCTGTTCTGTTCTACTCTATTCTATTCTATTCTGATCTATTCCATTCTATTCTATTCTGTTCTGTTCTATTCTATTCTATTCTGTTCTGTTCTATTCTATTCTATTCTGTTCTGTTCTATTCTATTCTATTCTATTCTGTTCTGTTCTATTCAGTTCTCTTCTATTCTATTCGGATCTGTTCTATTCTATTCTGTTCTATTCTGTTCTATTCTATTCTATTCTATTCTGTTCTGTTCTATTGTATTCTATTCTGTTCTATTCTATTCTATTCTATTCTGTTCTGTTCTATTCTGTTCTGTTCTGTTCTATTCTATTCTATTCTGTTCTGTTCCATTCCAATCTATTCTGTTGTATTCTATGCTATTCTAGTCTGTTCTATTCTATTCTATTCTATTCTGTTCTCTTCTATTCTGTTGTAATCTATGCTATTCTATTCTGTTCTATTCTACTCTGCTCTATTCTGTTCTATTCTATTCTGTTGTATTCTATTGTATTGTATTCTATTCTATTCTATTCTATTTAATTATGTTCTTTTCTGTTCTGTCCTATTCTATTCTAGTCTGTTCTATTCTATTCTATTCTTTCAATTCTATTCTGTTCTATTCTATTCTATTCTATTCTATTCTATTTTGTTCTATTCTACTCTGCTCTATTCTGTTCTATTCTATTCTATTCTCTTCTGTTCTATTCGATTCTGTTCTATTCTATTTTATTCTCTTCTATTCTATTCTGTTCTGTTTTGTTCTATTCTATTCTATTCTCTTCTATTCTATTCTATTAAATTCTGTTCTATTCTGTTCTATTCTCTTCTATTCTATTCTGTTCTGTTGTTCTGTTTTATTCTATTCAATTCTATTCTATTCTATTCGATTCGACACTATTCTATTGTATTCTATTCTATTCGACTCTATTCGATTCTATTCTATTCTATTCTATTCTGTTCTGTTCTATTCTGTTCTGTTCTGTTCTATTCTATTCTATTCTGTTCTGTTCCATTCTATTCTATTCTGTTGTATTCTATGCTATTCTAGTCTGTTCTATTCTATTCTATTCTATTCTGTTCTCTTCTATTCTGTTGTATTCTATGCTATTCTATTGTGTTCTATTCTACTCTGCTCTATTCTGTTCTATTCTATTCTGTTGTATTCTATTGTATTCTATTCTATTCTATTCTATTCTATTTAATTATGTTCTTTTCTGTTCTATCCTATTCTATTCTTTTCTGTCCTATTCTATTCTAGTCTGTTCTATTCTATTCTATTCTTTCAATTCTATTCTGTTCTATTCTATTCTATTCTTTTCTAATCTATTCTACTCTGTTCTTTGTACTCTATCTATTCTATTCTGTTCTGTTCTATTCTATTCTATTCTATTCTATTCTATTCTATTCTATTCTATTCTCTTCTGTTCTGTTCTATTCCACTCTATTCCTTTGTTGTATTCTCCTCTGTTCTGTTCTTTTCTGTTCTGTTCTATTCCATTCTATTCTATTCTATTCTATTCTATTCTGTTCTATTCTACTCTGCTCTATTCTGTTCTATTCTATTCTCTTCTATTCTGTTCTATTCTATTCTGTTCTATTCTATTCTATTCTATTCTATTTTGTTCTGTTCTATTCCATTCTGTACTGTTCTATTCTGTTCTATTCTATTCTACTCAATGCTAGTCTCTTCTCTTCTGTTCTACTCTGTTCTGTTCTGTTCTATTCTATTCTGGTGTATTCTACTGTATTCTGTTCTATTCTATTCTATTCTATTCTACTCTATTCTATTCTATTATGTTCTTTTCTGTTCTATCCTATTCTATACTTTTCTGTCCTATTCTATTCTAGTCTGTTCTATTCTATTCTATTCTTTCAATTCTATTCTGTTCTATTCTATTCTAATCTTTTCTAATCTATTCTATTCTGTTCGTTTGTATTCTATTCTATTCTATTCTGTTCTGTTCTATTCTATTCTATTCTATTCTATTCTATTCTGTTCTGTTCTATTCTATTCTATTCTGTTCTAGTCTTTTCTATTCTATTCTCTTCTGTTGTGTTTTATTCTGTTGTATTCTACTCTATTCTATTCTATTCTGTTCTGTTCTATTCTATTCTATTCTATTCTGTTCTGTTCTATTTTATTCTATTCTATTCTATTCTGTTCCATTCTATTCTATTCTGTTGTATTCTATGTTATTCTATTCTGTTCTATTCTGTTCTTTTCTATTCTATTCTATTCTATTCTATTCTATTCTATTCTATTCTATTCTATTCTGTTCTATTCTATTCTGTTCTATTCTATTATAGTCCATTCTATTCTGTTCTGTTTTATTCTATTCTATTCAATTCTATTCTGTTCTATTCTATTCTGTTCTATTCTGTTCTATTCTATGCTATTCTGTTTTATTCTACTCTGTTCTATTCTTCTGTTCTATTCTATTCTATTCTGTTCTATTCTATTCTGGTCTGTTCTATCCTATTCTATTCTAACCTATCCTATCCTGTTCTATTCTGTTCTGTTCTATTCTATTCTATTCTGATCCATTCCATTTTGTTCTGTTCTATTCTATTCTATTATGTTCTGTTCTATCCTATTCTATTCTGTTCTATTCAATTCTGTTCTGTTCCCTTCTCTTCTATTCTGTTCTGTTCTATTCCATTCTATTCTATTCTGTTCTGTTCTATTCTATTCTATTCTGTTCTGTTCTGTTCTGTTCTGTTCTGTTCTATTCTATTCTATTCTATTCTATTCTATTCTATTCTATTCTATTTTATTCTATTATATTCTAGTCCATTCTATTCTATTCTGTTCAATTCTATTCTGTTCTATTCTATTCCGTTCTATTCTATTCTATTCTGTTCTATTCTGTTCTGTTTTATTCTCTTCTACTCTATTCTATTCTGTTCTGTTTTGTTCTGTTCTGTTCTATTCTGTTGTGTTTTGTTCTATTCTATTCTATTCTATTCTATTCTATTCTATTCTATTCTGTTCTATTCTGTGCTTTTCTATTCTATTCTCATCTATACTATTCTAATCTATTCTATTCTGTTCTATTCTATTCTATTCTATTCTATTCTATTCTATTCTCTTGTGTTTTATTCTGTTCTATACTATTCTATTCTGTTTTGTTCTATTCTATTCTATTCTGCTCTATTCTATTCTATTCTGTTTTATTCTGTTCTATTCTATTCTATTCTGTTCTGTTCTATTCTATTCTATTCTGTTCTGTTCTATTCTATTCTATTCTGTTCTGTTCTATTCTATTCTATTCTGTTCTGTTCTATTCTATTCTATTCTGTTCTGTTCTATTCTATTCTATTCTGTTCTGTTCTGTTCTATTCTATTCTATTCTGTTCTGTTCTATTCTATTCTGTTCTATTCTATTCTATTCTATTCTGTTCTCTTCTATTCCATTCTGTTCTGTTCTATTCTGTTCTATTCTATTCTACTCTATTTTAGTCTATTCTATTCTGTTCTACTCTGTTCTGTTCTGTTTTATTCTATTCTGTTGTATTCTATTCTATTCTATACTATTCTATTATGTTCTTTTGTGTTCTATCCAATTCTATTCTATTCTTTTCTGTCCTATTCTATTCTATTCTGTTCTATTCTACTCTGTTCGTTTCTATTCTATTCTATTCTATTCTATTCTATTCTGTTCTGTTCTATTCTTTTCTATTTTATTCTATTCTATTCTATTCTATTCTGTTCTATTCTATTCTATTCTGTTCTATTCTATTCTATTGTATTCTCTTCTGTTCTGTTCTATTCTGTTGTGTTCTATTCTATTCTGTTCTATTCTGTTCTGTTCTATTCTATTCTATTCTATTCTATTCTGTTCTGTTCTATTCTATTCTATTATATTCTATTCTGTTCCATCCTATTCTATTCTGTTGTATTCAATGCTATTCTATTCTGTTCTAATCTATTCTAATCTATTCTGTTCTATTCTATTCTATTCTATTCTAAACTATTATATTCTGTTCTATTCTGTTCTTTACTATTCTATTCTATTCTATTCTGTTCTATTCTATTCTGTTCTATTCTATTCCGTTCTATTCTATTCTATTCTGTTCTATTCTGTTCTGTTTTATTCTCTTCTATTCTATTCTATTCTGTTCTGTTTTGTTCTGTTCTGTTCTATTCTGTTGTGTTTTGTTCTATTCTTTTCTATTCTATTCTATTCTATTCTATTCTATTCTATTCTGTTCTATTCTGTGCTTTTCTATTCTATTCTCTTCTATACTATTCTAATCTATTCTATTCTGTTCTATTCTATTCTATTCTATTCTCTTTTGTTTTTTTCTGTTCTATACTATTCTCTTCTGTTTTGTTCTATTCTATTCTATTCTGCTCTATTCTATTCTATTCTGTTTTATTCTGTTCTATTCTATTCTATTCTGTTCTGTTCTATTCTATTCTATTCTGTTCTGTTCTATTCTATTCTATTCTGTTCTGTTCTATTCTATTCTATTCTATTCTATTCTATTCTATTCTATTCTATTCTATTCTATTCTATTCTGTTCTAGTCTATTCTAGTCCATTCTATTCTATTCTATTCTATTCTATTCTATTCTGTTCTATTCTGTGCTTTTCTATTCTATTCTATTCTATTCTATTCTATTCTATTCTGTTCTGTTCTATTCTGTTCTTTTCTATTCTATTCTCTTGTGTTTTATTCTGTTCTATACTATTCTATTCTGTTTTGTTCTATTCTATTCTATTCTGCTCTATTCTATTCTATTCTGTTTTATTCTGTTCTATTCTATTCTATTCTATTCTGTCCTATTCTATTCTATTCTGTTCTGTTCTATTCTATTCTGTTCTGTTCTGTTCTATTGTATTCTAATGTATTCTATTCTATTCTATTCTATTCTATTCTATTCTATTCTATTCTATTCTATTCTGTTCTACTCTACTCTGCTCTATTCTGTTCTATTCTATTCTCTTCTATTCTGTTCTATTCTATTCTGTTCTATTCTATTCTATTCTATTCTATTTTGTTCTGTTCTATTCCATTCTGTTCTGTTCTATTCTGTTCTATTCTATTCTACTCAATGCTAGTCTCTTCTCTTCTGTTCTACTCTGTTCTGTTCTGTTCTATTCTATTCTGGTGTATTCTACTGTATTCTGTTCTATTCTATTCTATTCTATTCTACTCTATTCTATTCTATTATGTTCTTTTCTGTTCTATCCTATTTTATTCTTTTCTGTCCTATTCTATTCTAGTCTGTTCTATTCTATTCTATTCTTTCAATTCTATTCTGTTCTATTCTATTCTAATCTTTTCTAATCTATTCTAGTCTGTTCGTTTGTATTCTATTCTATTCTATTCTGTTCTGTTCTATTCTATTCTATTCTATTCTATTCTATTCTATTCTGTTCTGTTCTATTCTATTCTATTCTGTTCTATTCTTTTCTATTCTATTCTCTTCTGTTGTGTTTTATTCTGTTGTATTCTACTCTATTCTATTCTATTCTGTTCTGTTCTATTCTATTCTATTCTATTCTGTTCTGTTCTATTCTATTCTATTATATTCTATTCTGTTCCATTCTATTCTATTCTGTTGTATTCTATTATATTCTATTCTGTTCTATTCTGTTCTTTTCTATTCTATTCTATTCTATTCTATTCTATTCTATTCTATTCTATTCTGTTCTATTCTATTCTGTTCTAGTCCATTCTATTCTGTTCTGTTTTATTCTATTCTATTCAATTCTATTCTGTTCTATTCTATTCTGTTCTATTCTGTTCTATTCTATGCTATTCTGTTTTATTCTACTCTGTTCTATTCTTCTGTTCTATTCTATTCTATTCTGTTCTATTCTATTCTGGTCTGTTCTATCCTATTCTATTCTAACCTATCCTATCCTGTTCTATTCTGTTCTGTTCTATTCTATTCTATTCTGATCCATTCTATTTTGTTCTGTTCTATTCTATTCTATTATGTTCTGTTCTATCCTATTCTATTCTGTTCTATTCAATTCTGTTCTGTTCCCTTCTCTTCTATTCTGTTCTGTTCTATTCCATTCTATTCTATTCTGTTCTGTTCTATTCTATTCTATTCTGTTCTCTTCTGTTCTGTTCTGTTCTGTTCTATTCTATTCTATTCTATTCTATTCTATTCTATTCTATTCTATTCTATTCTATTCTATTCTGTTCTATTCTATTCTAGTCCATTCTATTCTATTCTGTTCTATTCTATTCTGTTCTATTCTATTCCGTTCTATTCTATTCTATTCTGTTCTATTCTGTTCTGTTTTATTCTCTTCTATTCTATTCTATTCTGTTCTGTTTTGTTCTGTTCTGTTCTATTCTGTTGTGTTTTGTTCTATTCTATTCTATTCTATTCTATTCTATTCTATTCTATTCTATTCTATTCTGTTCTATTCTGTGCTTTTCTATTCTATTCTCTTCTATACTATTCTAATCTATTCTATTCTGTTCTATTCTATTCTATTCTATTCTATTCTATTCTCTTGTGTTTTATTCTGTTCTATACTATTCTATTCTGTTTTGTTCTATTCTATTCTATTCTGCTCTATTCTATTCTATTCTGTTTTATTCTGTTCTATTCTATTCTATTCTGTTCTGTTCTATTCTATTCTATTCTGTTCTGTTCTATTCTATTCTATTCTGTTCTGTTCTATTCTATTCTATTCTATTCTATTCTGTTCTGTTCTATTGTATTCTATTCTGTTCTATTCTATTCTATTCTATTCTGTTCTGTTCTATTATGTTCTGTTCTGTTCTATTCTATTCTATTCTATTCTGTTCTGTTCTATTATGTTCTGTTCTGTTCTATTCTATTCTATTCTGTTCTGTTCCATTCTATTCTATTCTGTTGTATTCTGTGCTATTCTAGTCTGTTCTATTCTATTCTATTCTATTCTGTTCTCTTCAATTCTGTTGTATTCTATGCTATTCTATTGTGTTCTATTCTACTCTGCTCTATTCTGTTCTATTCTATTCTGTTGTATTCTATTGTATTCTATTCTATTCTATTCTATTCTATTCTATTTAATTATGTTCTTTTCTGTTCTATCCTATTCTATTCTTTTCTGTCCTATTCTATTCTAGTCTGTTCTATTCTATTCTATTCTTTCAATTCTATTCTGTTCTATTCTATTCTATTCTTTTCTAATCTATTCTACTCTGTTCTTTGTACTCTATTCTATTCTATTCTGTTCTGTTCTATTCTATTCTATTCTATTCTATTCTATTCTATTCTATTCTCTTCTGTTCTGTTCTATTCCACTCTATTCTTTTGTTTTATTCTCCTCTGTTCTGTTCTTTTCTGTTCTGTTCTATTCCATTCTATTCTATTCTATTCTATTCTATTCTGTTCTATTCTACTCTGCTCTATTCTGTTCTATTCTATTCTCTTCTATTCTGTTCTATTCTATTCTGTTCTATTCTATTCTATTCTATTCTATTTTGTTCTGTTCTATTCCATTCTGTTCTGTTCTATTCTGTTCTATTCTATTCTACTCAATGCTAGTCTCTTCTCTTCTGTTCTACTCTGTTCTGTTCTGTTCTATTCTATTCTGGTGTATTCTACTGTATTCTGTTCTATTCTATTCTATTCTATTCTACTCTATTCTATTCTATTATGTTCTTTTCTGTTCTATCCTATTCTATTCTTTTCTGTCCTATTCTATTCTAGTCTGTACTATTCTATTCTATTCTTTCAATTCTATTCTGTTCTATTCTATTCTAATCTTTTCTAATCTATTCTATTCTGTTCGTTTGTATTCTATTCTATTCTATTCTGTTCTGTTCTATTCTATTCTATTCTATTCTATTCTGTTCTGTTCTATTCTATTCTATTCTGTTCTATTCTTTTCTATTCTATTCTCTTCTGTTGTGTTTTATTCTGTTGTATTCTACTCTATTCTATTCTATTCTGTTCTGTTCTATTCTATTCTATTCTATTCTGTTCTGTTCTATTCTATTCTATTCTATTCTATTCTGTTCCATTCTATTCTATTCTGTTGTATTCTATGTTATTCTATTCTGTTCTATTCTGTTCTTTTCTATTCTATTCTATTCTATTCTATTCTATTCTATTCTATTCTATTCTATTCTATTCTATTCTATTCTATTCTATTCTATTCTGTTCTATTCTATTCTAGTCCATTCTATTCTGTTCTGTTTTATTCTATTCTATTCAATTCTATTCTGTTCTATTCTATTCTGTTCTATTCTGTTCTATTATATGCTATTCTGTTTTATTCTACTCTGTTCTATTCTTCTGTTCTATTCTATTCTATTCTGTTCTATTCTATTCTGGTCTGTTCTATCCTATTCTATTCTAACCTATCCTATCCTTTTCTATTCTGTTCTGTTCTATTCTATTCTATTCTGATCCATTCTATTTTGTTATGTTCTATTCTATTCTATTATGTTCTGTTCTATCCTATTCTATTCTGTTCTATTCAATCCTGTTCTGTTCCCTTCTCTTCTATTCTGTTCTGTTCTATTCCATTCTATTCTATTCTGTTCTGTTCTATTCTATTCTATTCTGTTCTGTTCTGTTCTGTTCTGTTCTGTTCTATTCTATTCTATTCTATTCTATTCTATTCTATTCTATTCTGTTCTATTCTATTCTAGTCCATTCTATTCTATTCTGTTCTATTCTATTCTGTTCTATTCTATTCCGTTCTATTCTATTCTATTCTGTTCTATTCTGTTCTGTTTTATTCTCTTCTATTCTATTCTATTCTGTTCTGTTTTGTTCTGTTCTGTTCTATTCTGTTGTGTTTTGTTCTATTCTATTCTATTCTATTCTATTCTTTTCTATTCTGTTCTATTCTGTGCTTTTCTATTCTATTCTCTTCTATACTATTCTAATCTATTCTATTCTGTTCTATTCTATTCTATTCTATTCTCTTGTGTTTTATTCTGTTCTATACTATTCTATTCTGTTTTGTTCTATTCTATTCTATTCTGCTCTATTCTATTCTATTCTGTTTTATTCTGTTCAATTCTATTCTATTCTGTTCTGTTCTATTCTATTCTATTCTGTTCTGTTCTATTCTATTCTGTTCTGTTCTATTCTATTCTATTCTATTCTATTCTATTCTATTCTATTCTATTCTATTCTATTCTATTCTGTTCTAGTCTATTCTAGTCCATTCTATTCTATTCTATTCTATTCTATTCTGTTCTATTCTGTGCTTTTCTATTCTATTCTATTCTATTCTATTCTATTCTATTCTATTCTGTTCTGTTCTATTCTGTTCTTTTCTATTCTATTCTCTTGTGTTTTATTCTGTTCTATACTATTCTATTCTGTTTTGTTCTATTCTATTCTATTCTGCTCTATTCTATTCTATTCTGTTTTATTCTGTTCTATTCTATTCTATTCTATTCTGTCCTATTCTATTCTCTTCTGTTCTGTTCTATTCTATTCTGTTCTGTTCTGTTCTATTGTATTCTATTCTATTCTATTCTATTTTATTCTATTCTATTCTATTCTGTTCTATTCTACTCTGCTCTATTCTGTTCTATTCTATTCTCTTCTATTCTGTTCTATTCTATTCTGTTCTATTCTATTCTATTCTATTCTATTCTATTTTGTTCTGTTCTATTCCATTCTGTTCTGTTCTATTCTGTTCTATTCTATTCTACTCAATGCTAGTCTCTTCTCTTCTGTTCTACTCTGTTCTGTTCTGTTCTATTCTATTCTGGTGTATTCTACTATATTCTGTTCTATTCTATTCTATTCTATTCTACTCTATTCTATTCTATTATGTTCTTTTCTGTTCTATCCTATTTTATTCTTTTCTGTCCTATTCTATTCTAGTCTGTTCTATTCTATTCTATTCTTTCAATTCTATTCTGTTCTATTCTATTCTAATCTTTTCTAATCTATTCTATTCTGTTCGTTTGTATTCTATTCTATTCTATTCTGTTCTGTTCTATTCTATTCTATTCTATTCTATTCTATTCTATTCTATTCTGTTCTGTTCTATTCTATTCTATTCTGTTCTATTCTTTTCTATTCTATTCTCTTCTGTTGTGTTTTATTCCGTTGTATTCTACTCTATTCTATTCTATTCTGTTCTGTTCTATTCTATTCTATTCTATTCTGTTCTGTTCTATTCTATTCTATTCTATTCTATTCTGTTCCATTCTATTCTATTCTGTTGTATTCTATGTTATTCTATTCTGTTCTATTCTGTTCTTTTCTATTCTATTCTATTCTATTCTATTCTATTCTATTCTATTCTGTTCTATTCTATTCTGTTCTATTCTATTCTAGTCCATTCTATTCTGTTCTGTTTTATTCTATTCTATTCAATTCTATTCTGTTCTATTCTATTCTGTTCTATTCTGTTCTATTCTATGCTATTCTGTTTTATTCTACTCTGTTCTATTCTTCTGTTCTATTCTATTCTATTCTGTTCTATTCTATTCTGGTCTGTTCTATCCTATTCTATTCTAACCTATCCTATCCTGTTCTATTCTGTTCTGTTCTATTCTATTCTATTCTGATCCATTCTATTTTGTTCTGTTCTATTCTATTCTATTATGTTCTGTTCTATCCTATTCTATTCTGTTCTATTCAATTCTGTTCTGTTCCCTTCTCTTCTATTCTGTTCTGTTCTATTCCATTCTATTCTATTCTGTTCTGTTCTATTCTATTCTATTCTGTTCTCTTCTGTTCTGTTCTGTTCTGTTCTATTCTATTCTATTCTATTCTATTCTATTCTATTCTATTCTATTCTATTCTATTCTGTTCTATTCTATTCTAGTCCATTCTATTCTATTCTGTTCTATTCTATTCTGTTCTATTCTATTCCGTTCTATTCTATTCTATTCTGTTCTATTCTGTTCTGTTTTATTCTCTTCTATTCTATTCTATTCTGTTCTGTTTTGTTCTGTTCTGTTCTATTCTGTTGTGTTTTGTTCTATTCTATTCTATTCTATTCTATTCTATTCTATTCTATTCTATTCTGTTCTATTCTGTGCTTTTCTATTCTATTCTCTTCTATACTATTCTAATCTATTCTATTCTGTTCTATTCTATTCTATTCTATTCTATTCTATTCTATTCTATTCTCTTGTGTTTTATTCTGTTCTATACTATTCTATTCTGTTTTGTTCTATTCTATTCTATTCTGCTCTATTCTATTCTATTCTGTTTTATTCTGTTCTATTCTATTCTATTCTGTTCTGTTCTATTCTATTCTATTCTGTTCTGTTCTATTCTATTCTATTCTGTTCTGTTCTATTCTATTCTATTCTATTCTATTCTATTTTATTCTATTCTATTCTATTCTATTCTGTTCTATTCTATTCTAGTCCATTCTATTCTATTCTATTCTATTCTATTGTGTTCTATTCTGTGCTTTTCTATTCTACTCTATTCTATTCTATTCTATTCTATTCTATTTTATTCTATTCTGTTCTGTTCTATTCTGTTCTTTTCTATTCTATTCTCTTGTGTTTTATTCTGTTCTATACTATTCTATTCTGTTTTGTTCTATTCTATTCTATTCTGCTCTATTCTATTCTATTCTGTTTTATTCTGTTCTATTCTATTCTATTCTATTCTGTTCTATTCTATTCTATTCTGTTCTGTTCTATTCTATTCTGTTCTGTTCTGTTCTGTTCTATTGTATTCTATTCTATTCTATTCTATTCTATTCTATTCTATTCTATTCTATTCTATTCTATTCTATTCTATTCTATTCTATTCTGTTCTATTCTATTCTGGTCCATTATTTCTACTCTGTTCTATTCTATTCTGTTCTATTCTATTGTGTTCTATTCTATTCTATTCTGTTCTATTCTGTTCTGTTCTATTCTGTTCTATTCTATTCTCTTCTATTCTGTTCTATTCTATTCTGTTCTATTCTATTCTATTCTATTCTATTCTATTCTGTTCTATTCCATTCTGTTCTGTTCTATTCTGTTCTATTCTATTCTACTCTATTCTAGTCTCTTCTATTCTGTTCTACTCTGTTCTGTTCTGTTCTATTCTATTCTGTTGTATTCTATTGTATTCTATTCTATTCTATTCTATTCTATTCTATTCTATTCTATTATGTTCTTTTCTGTTCTATCCTATTCTATTCTTTTCTGTCCTATTCTATTCTAGTCTTTTCTATTCTATTCTATTCTTTCAATTCTATTCTGTTCTATTCTATTCTAATCTTTTCTAATCTATTCTACTCTGTTCGTTTGTATTCTATTCTATTCTATTCTATTCTGTTCTGTTCTATTCTATACTATTCTACTCTATTCTATTCTGTTGTGTTCTATTCTATTCTATTCTGTTCTATTCTTTTCTATTCTATTCTCTTCTGTTGTGTTTTATTCTGTTGTATTCTACTCTATTCTATTCTATTCTGTTCTGTTCTATTCTATTCTATTCTATTCTATTCTATTCTATTCTATTCTATTCTATTCTATTCTATTCTGTTCTATTCTATTCTAGTCCATTCTATTCTATTCTGTTCTATTCTATTCTGTTCTATTCTATTCCGTTCTATTCTATTCTATTCTGTTCTATTCTGTTCTGTTTTATTCTCTTCTATTCTATTCTATTCTGTTCTGTTTTGTTCTGTTCTGTTCTATTCTGTTGTGTTTTGTTCTATTCTATTCTATTCTATTCTATTCTATTCTATTCTATTCTCTTGTGTTCTATTCTGTGCTTTTCTATTCTATTCTCTTCTATACTATTCTAATCTATTCTATTCTGTTCTATTCTATTCTATTCTATTCTCTTGTGTTATATTCTGTTCTATACTATTCTATTCTGTTTTGTTCTATTCTATTCTATTCTGCTCTATTCTATTCTATTCTGTTTTATTCTGTTCTATTCTATTCTATTCTGTTCTGTTCTGTTCTATTCTATTCTGTTCTGTTCTATTCTATTCTGTTCTGTTCTATTCTATTCTATTCTATTCTATTCTATTCTATTCTATTCTATTCTATTCTATTCTATTCTGTTCTAGTCTATTCTAGTCCATTCTATTCTATTCTATTCTATTCTATTCTGTTCTATTCTGTGCTTTTCTATTCTATTCTATTCTATTCTATTCTATTCTATTCTATTCTGTTCTGTTCTATTCTGTTCTTTTCTATTCTATTCTCTTGTGTTTTATTCTGTTCTATACTATTCTATTCTGTTTTGTTCTATTCTATTCTATTCTGCTCTATTCTATTCTATTCTGTTTTATTCTGTTCTATTCTATTCTATTCTATTCTGTCCTATTCTATTCTATTCTGTTCTGTTCTATTCTATTCTGTTCTGTTCTGTTCTATTGTATTCTATTCTATTCTATTCTATTCTATTCTATTCTATTCTATTCTATTCTATTCTGTTCTATTCTACTCTGCTCTATTCTGTTCTATTCTATTCTCTTCTATTCTATTCTATTCTATTCTATTTTGTTCTGTTCTATTCCATTCTGTTCTGTTCTATTCTGTTCTATTCTATTCTACTCAATGCTAGTCTCTTCTCTTCTGTTCTACTCTGTTCTGTTCTGTTCTATTCTATTCTGGTGTATTCTACTGTATTCTGTTCTATTCTATTCTATTCTATTCTACTCTATTCTATTCTATTATGTTCTTTTCTGTTCTATCCTATTTTATTCTTTTCTGTCCTATTCTATTCTAGTCTGTTCTATTCTATTCTATTCTTTCAATTCTATTCTGTTCTATTCTATTCTAATCTTTTCTAATCTATTCTATTCTGTTCGTTTGTATTCTATTCTATTCTATTCTGTTCTGTTCTATTCTATTCTATTCTATTCTATTCTATTCTGTTCTGTTCTATTCTATTCTATTCTGTTCTATTCTTTTCTATTCTATTCTCTTCTGTTGTGTTTTATTCTGTTGTATTCTACTCTATTCTATTCTATTCTGTTCTGTTCTATTCTATTCTATTCTATTCTGTTCTGTTCTATTCTATTCTATTATATTCTATTCTGTTCCATTCTATTCTATTCTGTTGTATTCTATTATATTCTATTCTGTTCTATTCTGTTCTTTTCTATTCTATTCTATTCTATTCTATTCTATTCTATTCTATTCTATTCTATTCTGTTCTATTCTATTCTGTTCTATTCTATTCTAGTCCATTCTATTCTGTTCTGTTTTATTCTATTCTATTCAATTCTATTCTGTTCTATTCTATTCTGTTCTATTCTGTTCTATTCTATGCTATTCTGTTTTATTCTACTCTGTTCTATTCTTCTGTTCTATTCTATTCTATTCTGTTCTATTCTATTCTGGTCTGTTCTATCCTATTCTATTCTAACCTATCCTATCCTGTTCTATTCTGTTCTGTTCTATTCTATTCTATTCTGATCCATTCTATTTTGTTCTGTTCTATTCTATTCTATTATGTTCTGTTCTATCCTATTCTATTCTGTTCTATTCAATTCTGTTCTGTTCCCTTCTCTTCTATTCTGTTCTGTTCTATTCCATTCTATTCTATTCTGTTCTGTTCTATTCTATTCTATTCTGTTCTCTTCTGTTCTGTTCTGTTCTGTTCTATTCTATTCTATTCTATTCTATTCTATTCTATTCTATTCTATTCTATTCTGTTCTATTCTATTCTAGTCCATTCTATTCTATTCTGTTCTATTCTATTCTGTTCTATTCTATTCCGTTCTATTCTATTCTATTCTGTTCTATTCTGTTCTGTTTTATTCTCTTCTATTCTATTCTATTCTGTTCTGTTTTGTTCTGTTCTGTTCTATTCTGTTGTGTTTTGTTCTATTCTGTTCTATTCTATTCTATTCTATTCTATTCTATTCTATTCTATTCTGTTCTATTCTGTGCTTTTCTATTCTATTCTCTTCTATACTATTCTAATCTATTCTATTCTGTTCTATTCTATTCTATTCTATTCTATTCTGTTCAATTCTATTCTATTCTGTTCTGTTCTATTCTATTCTATTCTGTTCTGTTCTATTCTATTCTATTCTATTCTATTCTATTCTGTTCTATTCTATTCTAGTCCATTCTATTCTATTCTATTCTATTCTATTGTGTTCTATTCTGTGATTTTCTATTCTATTCTATTCTATTCTATTCTATTCTATTCTGTTCTGTTCTATTCTGTTCTTTTCTATTGTATTCTCTTGTGTTTTATTCTGTTCTATACTATTCTATTCTGTTTTGTTCTATTCTATTCTATTCTGCTCTATTCTATTCTATTCTGTTTTATTCTGTTCTATTCTATTCTATTCTATTCTGTTCTATTCTATTCTCTTCTGTTCTGTTCTATTCTATTCTGTTCTGTTCTGTTCTATTGTATTCTATTCTATTCTATTCTATTCTATTCTATTCTATTCTATTCTATTCTATTCTGTTCTATTCTATTCTGGTCCATTATTTCTACTCTGTTCTATTCTATTCTGTTCTATTCTATTGTGTTCTATTCTATTCTCTTCTGTTCTATTCTGTTCTGTTCTATTCTGTTCTATTCTATTCTCTTCTATTCTGTTCTATTCTATTCTGTTCTATTCTATTCTATTCTATTCTGTTCTATTCCATTCTGTTCTGTTCTATTCTGTTCTATTCTATTCTACTCTATTCTAGTCTCTTCTATTCTGTTCTACTCTGTTCTGTTCTGTTCTATTCTATTCTGTTGTATTCTATTGTATTCTATTCTATTCTATTCTATTCTATTCTATTCTATTCTATTATGTTCTGTTCTGTTCTATCCTATTCTATTCTTTTCTGTCCTATTCTATTCTAGTCTTTTCTTTTCTATTCTATTCTTTCAATTCTATTCTGTTCTATTCTATTCTATTCTTTTCTAATCTATTCTACTCTGTTCGTTTGTATTCTATTCTATTCTATTCTATTCTATTCTGTTCTGTTCTATTCTATTCTATTCTACTCTATTCTATTCTGTTGTGTTCTATTCTATTCTATTCTGTTCTATTCTTTTCTATTCTATTCTCTTCTGTTGTGTTTTATTCTGTTGTATTCTACTCTATTCTATTCTATTCTGTTCTGTTCTATTCTATTCTATTCTATTCTGTTCTGTTCTATTCTATTCTATTATATTCTATTCTGTTCCATTCTATTCTATTCTGTTGTATTCTATGTTATTCTATTCTGTTCTATTCTGTTCTTTTCTATTCTATTTTATTCTATTCTATTCTATTCTGTTCTGTTCTATTCCATTCTGTTCTGTTCTATTCTGTTGTGTTCTGTTCTAGTCTATTCTATTCTATTCTATTCTATTCTGTTCTATTCTGTGCTTTTCTATTCTATTCTATTCTAATCTATTCTATTCTGTTCTATTCTATTCTATTCTATTCTGTTTTGTTCTATTCTATTCTATTCTATTCTATTCTATTCTATTCTATTCTGTTCTATTCTGTTCTTTTCTATTCTATTCTCTTCTGTTTTATTCTGTTCTATACTATTCTATTCTGTTTTGTTCTATTCTATTCTATTCTGCTCTATTCTATTCTATTCTGTTTTATTCTGTTCTATTCTATTCTATTCTGTTCTGTTCTATTCTATTCTATTCTGTTCTGTTCTATTCTATTCTATTCTGTTCTGTTCTATTCTATTCTATTCTATTCTATTCTATTCTATTCTATTCTATTCTATTCTATTCTATTCTATTCTAGTCCATTCTATTCTATTCTGTTCTATTCTATTGTGTTCTATTCTATTCTCTTCTGTTCTATTCTGTTCTGTTCTATTATGTTCTATTCTATTCTATTCTGTTCTGTTCTATTCTATTCTATTCTGTTCTGTTCTATTCTATTCTATTCTAGTCCATTCTATTCTATTCTATTCTATTCTATTCTATTCTATTCTATTCTATTCTATTCTATTGTGTTCTGTTCTATTCTATTCTATTCTATTCTAGTCCATTTTATTCTATTCTCTTCTATTCTATTCTGTTCTATTCTATTCTGTACTATTCTCTTCTATTCTATTCTATTCTGTTCTGTTCTCTTCTGTTCTATACTATTCTGTTCTGTTCTTTTCTATTCTGTTCTGTTCTATTCTGTTCTGTTCTGTTCTATTCTATTCTATTCTATTCTATTCTATTCTGTTCTATTCTGTTCTATTCTATTCTATTCTATTCTGTTCTATTCTATTCTATTCTATTCTATTCTATTCTATTCTATTCTGTTCTGTTCCATTCTATTCTATTTTGTTGTATTCTCTTCTGTTCTGTTCTTTTCTTTTCTGTTCTATTCCATTCTATTCTATTCTATTCTATTCTGTTCTATTGTACTCTGCTCTATTATGTTCTATTCTATTCTATTCTATTCTGTTCTATTCTATTCTGTTCTATTCTATTCTATTCTCTTCTATTCTATTCTATTCTATTATATTCTGTTCTGTTCTATTCCATTCTGTTCTGTTCTATTCTGTTCTATTCTATTCTACTCTATTCTAGTCTATTCTATTCTGTTCTGCTCTGTTCTGGTCTGTTTTATTCTATTCTGTTGTATTCTATTCTATTCTATTCTATTATGTTCTTTTGTGTTCTATCCTATTCTATTCTATTCTTTTCTGTCCTATTCTATTCTATTCTGTTCTATTCTATTCTATTCTTTTCTAATCTATTCTACTCTGTTCGTTTCTATTCTATTCTATTCCATTCTATTCTGTTCTGTTCTATTCTATTCTATTCTATTCTGCTCCATTCTATTCTATTCTGTTCTATTCCATTCTATTCTATTCTCTTCTGTTCTGTTCTATTCTGTTGTGTTCTATTCTATTCTATTCTATTCTGTTCTGTTCTATTCTATTCTATTCTATTCTGTTCTGCTCTATTCCATTCTGTTCTGTTCTATTCTGTTCTATTCTATTCTACTCTATTCTAGTCTCTTCTATTCTGTTCTACTCTGTTCTGTTCTGTTCTATTCTATTCTTTTGTATTCTATTGTATTCTATTCTATTCTATTCTATTATGTTCTTTTGTCTTCTATCCTATTCTATTCTTTTCTGTCCTATTCTATTCTATTCTGTTCTATTCTATTCTATTCTTTCAATTCTATTCTGTTCTATTCTATTCTATTCTATTCTATTCTCTTCTGTTCTGTTCTATTCCATTCTATTCTTTTGTTGTATTCTCTTCTGTTCTGTTCTTTTCTGTTCTGTTCTATTCCATTCTATTCTATTCTATTCTATTCTATTCTATTCTATTCTATTCTATTCTATTCTATTCTGTTCTATTCTATTCTATTCTGTTCTGTTCTATTCTATTCTGTTCTGTTCTATTCTATTCTATTCTATTCTATTCTATTCTGTTCTATTCTATTCTAGTCCATTCTATTCTATTCTGTTCTATTCTATTCTGTTCTATTCTATTCCGTTCTATTCTATTCTATTCTGTTCTATTCTGTTCTGTTCTATTCTCTTCTATTCTATTCTATTCTGTTCTGTTCTGTTCTGTTCTGTTCTATTCTATTGTGTTCTGTTCTATTCTATTCTTTTCTATTCTATTCTATTCTATTCTATTCTCTTCTATTCTGTGCTTTTCTATTCTATTCTATTCTAATCTATTCTATTCTGTTCTATTCTATTCTATTCTATTCTATTCTGTTCTGTTCTATTCTATTCTATTCTATTCTATTCTGTTCTATTCTGTTCTTTTCTATTCTATTCTCTTCTGTTTTATTCTGTTCTATACTATTCTATTCTGTTTTGTTCTATTCTATTCTATTCTGCTCTATTCTATTCTATTCTGTTTTATTCTGTTCTATTCTATTCTATTCTGTTCTGTTCTATTCTATTCTATTCTGTTCTGTTCTATTCTATTCTATTCTGTTCTGTTCTATTCTATTCTATTCTATTCTATTCTATTCTATTCTATTCTAGTCCATTCTATTCTATTCTGTTCTATTCTATTGTGTTCTATTCTATTCTCTTCTGTTCTATTCTGTTCTGTTCTATTATGTTCTATTCTATTCTATTCTGTTCTGTTCTATTCTATTCTATTCTGTTCTGTTCTATTCTATTCTATTCTAGTCCATTCTATTCTATTCTATTCTATTCTATTCTATTCTATTCTATTCTATTCTATTCTATTCTATTCTATTGTGTTCTGTTCTATTCTATTCTATTCTATTCTATTCTAGTCCATTTTATTCTATTCTCTTCTATTCTATTCTGTTCTATTCTATTCTGTACTATTCTCTTCTATTCTATTCTATTCTGTTCTGTTCTATTCTGTTCTATACTATTCTGTTCTGTTCTTTTCTATTCTGTTCTGTTCTATTCTGTTCTGTTCTGTTCTGTTCTATTCTATTCTATTCTATTCTATTCTGTTCTATTCTGTTCTATTCTATTCTATTCTATTCTGTTCTATTCTATTCTATTCTATTCTATTCTATTCTATTCTATTCTATTCTATTCTATTCTATTCTGTTCTGTTCCATTCTATTCTATTTTGTTGTATTCTCTTCTGTTCTGTTCTTTTCTTTTCTGTTCTATTCCATTCTATTCTATTCTATTCTATTCTGTTCTATTGTACTCTGCTCTATTATGTTCTATTCTATTCTATTCTATTCTGTTCTATTCTATTCTGTTCTATTCTATTCTATTCTATTCTCTTCTATTCTATTCTATTCTATTCTATTCTGTTCTGTTCTATTCCATTCTGTTCTGTTCTATTCTGTTCTATTCTATTCTACTCTATTCTAGTCTATTCTATTCTGTTCTACTCTGTTCTGTTCTGTTTTATTCTATTCTGTTGTATTCTATTCTATTCTATTCTATTATGTTCTTTTGTGTTCTATCCTATTCTATTCTATTCTTTTCTGTCCTATTCTATTCTATTCTGTTCTATTCTATTCTATTCTTTTCTAATCTATTCTACTCTGTTCGTTTCTATTCTATTCTATTCCTTTCTATTCTGTTCTGTTCTATTCTATTCTATTCTATTCTGCTCCATTCTATTCTATTCTGTTCTATTCCATTCTATTCTATTCTCTTCTGTTCTGTTCTATTCTGTTGTGTTCTATTCTATTCTATTCTATTCTGTTCTGTTCTATTCTATTCTATTCTATTCTGTTCTGCTCTATTCCATTCTGTTCTGTTCTATTCTGTTCTATTCTATTCTACTCTATTCTAGTCTCTTCTATTCTGTTCTACTCTGTTCTGTTCTGTTCTATTCTATTCTTTTGTATTCTATTGTATTCTATTCTATTCTATTCTATTATGTTCTTTTGTCTTCTATCCTATTCTATTCTTTTCTGTCCTATTCTATTCTATTCTGTTCTATTCTATTCTATTCTTTCAATTCTATTCTGTTCTATTCTATTCTATTCTATTCTATTCTGTTCTGTTCTATTCTTTTCTATTCCATTCTCTTCTGTTCTGTTCTATTCCATTCTATTCTTTTGTTGTATTCTCTTCTGTTCTGTTCTTTTCTGTTCTGTTCTATTCCATTCTATTCTATTCTATTCTATTCTATTCTATTCTATTCTATTCTGTTCTATTCTATTCTATTCTATTCTGTTCTGTTTATTCTATTCTGTTCTATTCTATTCTATTCTATTCTATTCTATTCTATTCTATTCTATTCTATTCTATTCTATTCTGTTCTATTCTATTCTAGTCCATTCTATTCTATTCTGTTCTATTCTATTCTGTTCTATTCTATTCCGTTCTATTCTATTCTATTCTGTTCTATTCTGTTCTGTTCTATTCTCTTCTATTCTATTCTATTCTGTTCTGTTCTGTTCTGTTCTGTTCTATTCTATTGTGTTCTGTTCTATTCTATTCTTTTCTATTCTATTCTATTCTATTCTATTCTCTTCTATTCTGTGCTTTTCTATTCTATTCTATTCTAATCTATTCTATTCTGTTCTATTCTATTCTATTCTATTCTGTTCTGTTCTATTCTATTCTATTCTATTCTATTCTGTTCTATTCTGTTCTTTTCTATTCTATTCTCTTCTGTTTTATTCTGTTCTATACTATTCTATTCTGTTTTGTTCTATTCTATTCTATTCTGCTCTATTCTATTCTATTCTGTTTTATTCTGTTCTATTCTATTCTATTCTGTTCTGTTCTATTCTATTCTATTCTGTTCTGTTCTATTCTATTCTATTCTGTTCTGTTCTATTCTAATCTATTCTGTTCTATTCTATTCTATTCTATTCTATTCTATTCTATTCTATTCTATTCTGTTCTATTCTATGCTAGTCCATTCTATTCTATTCTGGTCTATTCTATTCTGTTCTATTCTATTGTGTTCTATTCTATTCTATTCTGTTCTATTCTGTTCTGTTCTATTATGTTCTATTCTATTCTATTCTGTTCTGTTCTATTCTATTCTATTCTGTTCTGTTCTATTCTACTCTATTCTATTCCATTCTATTCTATTCTATTCTGTTCTGTTCTATTCTATTCTATTCTGTTCTATTCTATTCTGTTCTATTCTGTTCTGTTCTATTCTATTCTATTCTATTCTATTCTATTCTATTCTGTTCTATTCCATTCTGTTCTGTTCTATTCTGTTCTATTCTATTCTACTCTATTCTAGTCTCTTCTATTCTGTTCTACTCTGTTCTGTTCTGTTCTATTCTATTCTGTTGTATTCTATTGTATTCTATTGTATTCTATTGTATTCTATTCTATTCTATTCTATTCTATTATGTTCTTTTCTGTTCTATCCTATTCTATTCTTTTCTGTCCTATTCTATTCTAGTCTGTTCTATTCTATTCTATTCTTTCAATTCTATTCTGTTCTATTCTATTCTATTCTTTTGTATTCTATTCTACTCTGTTCGTTTGTATTCTATTCTATTCTATTCTGTTCTGTTCTATTCTATTCTATTCTATTCTATTCTATTCTCTTCTATTCTATTCTGTTCTGTTCTATTCTGTTGTATTCTAAGTTATTCTATTCTGTTCTATTCTATTCTATTCTTTTGTAATCTATTCTACTCTGTTCGTTTGTATTTTATTCTATTCTATTCTGTTCTGTTCTATTCTATTCTATTCTATTCTTTTCTATTCTGTTCTATTCTATTCTGTTCTATTCTATTCTAGTCCATTCTATTCTGTTCTGTTTTATTCTATTCTATTCAATTCTATTCTGTTCTATTCTATTCTGTTCTATTGTGTTCTATTCTATTCTATTCTGTTTTATTCTACTCTGTTCTATTCTATTCTGTTCTATTCTATTATGGTCTGTTCTATTCTATTCTATTCTAACCTATTCTATTCTGTTCTATTCTGTTCTGTTCTATTATATTCTATTCTGATCCATTCTATTTTGTTCTGTTCTATTCTATTCTATTATGTTCTGTTCTATCCTATTCTATTCTGTTCTATTATATTCTGTTCTGTTCCCTTCTGTTCTATTCTGTTCTGTTCTATTCTATTCTATTCTGTTCTGTTCTGTTCTATTCTATTCTATTCTGTTCTGTTCTATTCTATTCTGTTCTGTTCTATTCTATTCTATTCTATTCTATTCTATTCTATTCTATACTATTCTATTCAATTCTGTTCTATTCTATTCTAGTCCATTCTATTCTATTCTGTTCTATTCTATTCTGTTCTATTCTATTCCGTTCTATTCTATTCTATTCTGTTCTATTCTGTTCTGTTCTACTCTCTTCTATTCTATTCTATTATGTTCTCTTCTGTTCTGTTCTGTTCTATTCTGTTGTGTTCTGTTCTATTCTATTCTGTTCTATTCTGTGCTTTTATATTCTATTCTATTATATTCTATTCTGTTCTATTCGATTCTGTTCTATTCTATTTTATTCTCTTCTATTCTATTCTGTTCTGGTTTGTTCTATTCTATTCTATTCTCTTCTATTCTATTCTATTATATTCTGTTCTATTCTGTTCTATTTTATTCTATTCTATTCTGTTCTGTTGTTCTGTTTTATTCTATTCAATTCTATTCGATTCTATTCGATTCGACACTATTCTATTGTATTCTATTCTATTCGACTCTATTCGACTCTATTCGATTCTATTCGATTCTATTCTGTTCTGTTCTGTTCTCCTCTATTCTATTCTATTCTGATCTATTCTATTCTATTCTATTTTGTTCTGTTCTATTCTATTCTATTCTATTCTGTTCTGTTCTATTCCATTCTATTTTAATCTCATCTATTCTATTCTATTCTGTTCTATTCTATTCTGTTTTATTCTAATTTATTCTATTCTATTCTATTCAGTTCTGTTTTGTTCTATTCTATTCTATTCTCTTCTATTCTATTCTATTATATTCTGCTCTATTCTGTTCTATTCTATTCTATTCTATTCTGTTCTATTGTTCTGTTTTATTCTATTCGATTCTATTCGATTCGACACTATTCTATTGTATTCTATTCTATTCGACTCTATTCAACTCTATTCGAATCAATTCAATTCTAATCTGTTCTCTGCTGTTCTAGTCTATTCTATTCTGTTCTATTCTATTCTATTCTAAACTATTCTATTCTGTTCTATTCTGTTCTTTTCTATTCTGTTCTATTCTATTCTGATCTGTTGTATTCTTTTCTGTTCTATTCTATTCTATTCTGTTCTGTTCTGTTCTGTTCTATTGTATTCCATTCTGTTCCATTTTATTTTGATCTGTTCTATTCTATTCTATTCTGTTCTGTTCTATCCTATTATGTTCTATTCTATTCTGTTCTGTTTTTTTCTGTTCTATTCTGTTCTGTTCTATTCCATTCTATTTTAATCTCATCTATTGCATTCTGTTCTGTTCTGTTCTGTTCTATTCTATTCTCTTTTGTTCTATTCTCTTCTGTTCTGTTCTGTTTTGTTTTATTCCATTCTATTCTATTCTATTCTATTCTATTCTATTCTATTCTATTTTGTTCTATTCTACTCTGCTCTATTCTGTTCTATTCTATTCTATTCTATTCTGTTCTATTCGATTCTGTTCTATTCTATTTTATTCTCTTCTATTCTATTCTGTTCTGTTTTGTTCTATTCTATTCTATTCTATTATATTCTGTTCTATTCTGTTCTATTTTATTCTATTTTATTCTGTTCTGTTGTTCTGTTTTATTCTACTCAATTCTATTCGATTCTATTCTATTCGACTCTATTCGACTCTATTCGATTCTATTCGATTCTATTCTGTTCTGTTCTGTTCTCCTCTATTCTATTCTATTCTGTTCTATTCTGTTCTTTTCTATTCTATTCTCTTCTGTTTTATTCTGTTCTATACTATTCTATTCTGTTTTGTTCTATTCTATTCTATTCTGCTCTATTCTATTCTATTCTGTTTTATTCTGTTCTATTCTATTCTATTCTGTTCTGTTCTATTCTATTCTATTCTGTTCTATTCGATTCTGTTCTATTCTAATTTATTCTCTTCTATTCTATTCTGTTCTGTTTTGTTCTATTCTATTCTATTCTATTATATTCTGTTCTATTCTGTTTTATTTTATTCTATTCTATTCTGTTCTGTTGTTCTGTTTTATTCTACTCAATTCTATTCGATTCTATTCGATTCGACACTATTCTATTGTATTCTATTCTATTCGACTCTATTCGACTCTATTCGATTCTATTCGATTCTATTCTGTTCTGTTCTGTTCTCCTCTATTCTATTCTATTCTGTTCTATTCTGTTCTTTTCTATTCTATTCTCTTCTGTTTTATTCTGTTCTATACTATTCTATTCTGTTTTGTTCTATTCTATTCTATTCTGCTCTATTCTATTCTATTCTGTTTTATTCTGTTCTATTCTATTCTATTCTGTTCTGTTCTATTCTATTCTATTCTGTTCTGTTCTATTCTATTCTATTATGTTCTGTTCTATTCTATTCTATTCTATTCTATTCTATTCTATTCTATTCTATTCTATTCTATTCTATTCTATTCTATTTTGTTCTATTCTATTCTAGTCCATTCTATTCTATTCTGTTCTATTCTATTCTGTTCTATTCTATTGTGTTCTATTCTATTCTATTCTGTTCTGTTCTATTCTATTCTATTCTGTTCTGTTCTATTCTATTCTATTCTAGTCCATTCTATTCTATTCTATTCTATTCTATTCTATTCTATTCAATTCTATTCTATTCTGTTCTGTTCTGTTCTATTCTATTCTATTCTATTCTAGTCCATTTTATTCTATTCTCTTCTATTCTATTCTGTTTTATTCTCTTCTGTTCTGTTCTACTCTATTCTATTCTGTTCTATTCTATTCTATTCTGTTCTGTTCTATTCTATTCTGTTCTATTCTATTCTATTCTATTCTATTCTATTCTATTCTATTCTATTCTGTTCTATTCCATTCTGTTCTGTTCTATTCTGCTCTATTCTATTCTACTCTATTCTAGTCTATTCTATTCTGTTCTACTCTGTTCTGTTCTGTTTTATTCTATTCTGTTGTATTCTATTTTATTCTATTATGTTCTTTTGTGTTCTATCCTATTCTATTCTATTCTTTTCTGTCCTATTCTATTCTATTCTGTTCTATTCTATTCTATTCTTTTCAAATCTATTCTACTGTTTTCGTTTCTATTCTATTCTATTCCATTCTATTCTGTTCTGTTCTATTCTATTCTATTCTATTCTGCTCCATTCTATTTATTCTGTTCTATTCCATTCTATTCTATTCTCTTCTGTTCTGTTCTATTCTGTTGTGTTCTATTCTATTCTATTCTATTCTATTCTGTTCTGTTCTATTCTATTCTATTCTATTCTGTTCTGCTCTATTCCATTCTGTTCTGTTCTATTCTGTTCTATTCTATTCTACTCTATCTAGTCTCTTCTATTCTGTTCTACTCTGTTCTGTTCTATTCTATTCTATTCTTTTGTATTCTATTGTATTCTATTCTATTATGTTCTTTTCTCTTCTATCCTATTCTATTCTTTTCTGTCCTATTCTATTCTATTCTGTTCTATTCTATTCTATTCTTTCAATTCTATTCTGTTCTATTCTATTCTATTCTTTTCTAATCTATTCTACTCTGTTCGTTTCTATTCTATTCTATTCTATTCTATTCTATTCTATTCTATTCTATTCTGTTCTATTCTATTCTATTCTATTCTATTCTATTCTGTTCTGTTCTGTTCTATTCTATTCTATTCTGTTCTATTCTTTTCTATTCTATTCTCTTCTGTTCTGTTCTATTCCGTTCTATTCTATTCTATTCTGTTCTATTCTGTTCTGTTCTATTCTCTTCTATTCTATTCTATTCTATTCTGTTCTGTTCTGTTCTGTTCTTCTGTTCTATTCTGTTGTGTTCTGTTCTATTCTATTCTATTCTATTCTGTTCTATTCTGTGCTTTTCTATTCTATTCTATTCTATTCTATTCTAATCTATTCTATTCTATTCTATTCTATTCTATTCTATTCTGTTCTGTTCTATTCTATTCTATTCTAATCTATTCTGTTCTATTCTGTTCTTTTCTATTCTATTCTCTTCTGTTTAATTCTGTTCTATACTATTCTATTCTGTTCTGTTCTATTCTATTCTATTCTGTTCTGTTCTATTCTGTTCTATTCTGTTCTGTTCTATTGTATTCTATTCTATTCTATTCTATTCTATTCTGTTCTGTTCTATTCCATTCTGTTCTGTTCTATTCTGTTCTATTCTATTCTACTCTATTCTAGTCTCTTCTATTCTGTTCTACTCTGTTCTGTTCTGTTCTATTCTATTCTGTTGTATTCTATTGTATTCTATTCTATTCTATTCTATTCTATTCTATTCTATTATGTTCTTTTCTGTTCTATCCTATTCTATTCCTTTCTGTCCTATTCTATTCTAGTCTGTTCTATTCTATTCTATTCTTTCAATTCTATTCTGTTCTATTCTATTCTATTCTTTTGTAATCTATTCTACTCTGTTCGTTTGTATTCTATTCTATTCTATTCTGTTCTGTTCTATTCTATTCTATTCTATTCTTTTCTATTCTGTTCTGTTCTATTCTGTTGTATTCTATGTTATTCTATTCTGTTCTATTCTGTTCTTTTCTATTCTATTCTATTCTATTCTATTCTATTCTATTCTATTCTATTCTATTCTATTCTGTTCTGTTCTATTCTATTCTGTTCTATTCTATTCTAGTCCATTCTATTCTGTTCTGTTTTATTCTATTCTATTCAATTCTATTCTGTTCTATTCTATTCTGGTCTGTTCTATTCTATTCTATTCTAACCTATTCTATTCTGTTCTATTCTGTTCTGTTCTATTATATTCTATTCTGATCCACTCTATTTTGTTCTGTTCTATTCTATTCTATTAGTTCTGTTCTATCCTATTCTATTCTGTTCTATTCTATTCTGTTCTGTTCCCTTCTGTTCTATTCTGTTCTGTTCTATTCTATTCTATTCTGTTCTGTTCTGTTCTATTCTATTCTATTCTGTTCTGTTCTATTCTATTCTGTTCTGTTCTATTCTATTGTATTCTATTCTATTCTATTCTATTCTGTTCTATTCTATTCTAGTCCATTCTATTCTATTCTGTTCTATTCTATTCTGTTCTATTCTATTCCGTTCTATTCTATTCTATTCTGTTCTATTCTATTCCGTTCTATTCTATTCTATTCTGTTCTATTCTGTTCTGTTCTTTTCTCCTCTATTCTATTCTACTATGTTCTGTTCTGTTCTGTTCTGTTCTATTCTGTTGTGTTCTGTACTATTCTATTCTATTCTATTCTATTCTGTTCTATTCTGTGCTTTTCTATTCTATTCTATTCTATTCTAATCTATTCTATTCTGTTCTATTCTATTCTGTTCTGTTCTATTCTATTCTATTCCATTCTATTCTGTTCTATTCTGCTCTTTTCTATTCTATTCTGTTTTATTCTGTTCTATTCTATTCTATTCTGTTCTGTTCTATTCTATTCTATTCAGTTCAGTTCTATTCCATTCTGTTCTGTTCTGTTCTTTTCTATTCTATTCTAATCTATTCTATTCTATTCTATTCTATTCTATTCTGTTCTATTCTATTCTAGTCCATTCTATTCTATTCTGTTCTATTCTATTCTGATCTATTCTATTGTGTTCTATTCTATTCTATTCTGTTCTATTCTGTTCTATTCTAGTATGTTCTATTCTATTCTATTCTGTTCTGTTCTATTCTATTCTATTCTGTTCTGTTCTACTCTGTTCTATTCTAGTATGTTCTATTCTATTCTATTCTATTCAGTTCTCTTCTATTCTATTCGGTTCTGTTCTATTCTATTCTGCTCTATTCTGTTCTATTCTATTCTATTCTATTCTATTCTGTTCTGTTCTATTCTATTCTATTCTGTTCTATTCTATTCTATTCTATTCTATTCTGTTCTGTTCTATTCTGTTCTGTTCTGTTGTATTCTATTCTATTCTGTTCTGTTCCATTCTAGTCTATTCTGTTGTATTCTATGCTATTCTAGTCTGTTCTATTCTATTCTGTTCTCTTCTATTCTGTTGTAATCTATGCTATTCTATTCTGTTCTATTCTACTCTGCTCTATTCTGTTCTATTATATTCTGTTCTATTCTATTGTATTCTATTCTATTCTATTCTATTCTATTTAAATATGTTCTTTTCTGTTCTATCCTATTCTATTCTTTTCTGTCCTATTCTATTCTAGTCTGTTCTATTCTATTCTATTCTTTCAATTCTATTCTGTTCTATTCTATTCTATTCTATTCTATTCTATTTTGTTCTATTCTACTCTGCTCTATTCTGTTCTATTCTACTCTATTCTCTTCTGTTCTATTCGATTCTGTTCTATTCTATTTTATTCTCTTCTATTCTATTCTGTTCTGTTTTGTTCTATTCTATTCTATTCTCTTCTATTCTATTCTATTATATTCTGTTCTATTCTGTTCTATTCTCTTCTATTCTATTCTGTTCTGTTGTTCTGTTTTATTCTATTCAATTCTATTCTATTCTATTCGATTCGACACTATTCTATTGTATTCTATTCTATTCGACTCTATTCGATTCTATTCGATTCTATTCTGTTCTGTTCTGTTCTACTCTATTCTATTCTATTCTGATCTATTCTATTCTATTCTATTCTGTTCTGTTCTATTCTATTCTATTCTATTCTGTTCTATTCTATTCTATTCTATTCTATTCTATTCTATTCTATTCTATTCTATTCTATTCTATTCAGATCTCTTCTATTCTATTCTATTCGGTTCTGTTCTATTCTATTCTGTTCTATTCTATTCTATTCTATTCTGTTCTGTTCTAATCTATTCTATTCTGTTCTATTCTATTCTATTCTATTCTATTCTGTTCTATTCTGTTCTATTCTATTCTATTCTATTCTGTTCTGTTCTATTCTATTCTGTTCTATTCTATTCTATTCTATTCTATTCTGTTCTATTCTATTCTATTCTGTTCTATTCTATTCTATTCTATTCTATTCTATTCTATTCTATTCTATTCTGTTCTGTTCTATTCCATTCTGTTCTGTTCTATTCTGTTCTATTCTATTCTACTCTATTCTCGTCTATTCTATTCTGTTCTACTCTGTTCTGTTCTGTTTTATTCTATTCTGTTGTATTCTATTCTATTCTATACTATTCTATTATGTTCTTTTGTGTTCTATCCTATTCTATTCTATTCTTTTCTGTCCTATTCTATTCTATTCTGTTCTATTCTGTTCTTTTCTATTCTATTCTCTTCTGTTTTATTCTGTTCTATACTATTCTATTCTGTTTTGTTCTATTCTATTCTATTCTTTCAATTCTATTCTGTTCTATTCTATTCTATTCTATTCTATTCTATTCTGTTCTGTTCTATTCTATTCTATTTTATTCTATTCTATTCTATTCTATTCTGTTCTATTCTATTCTATTCTGTTCTATTCTATTCTATTGTATTCTCTTCTGTTCTGTTCTATTCTGTTGTGTTCTATTCTATTCTGTTCTATTCTGTTCTGTTCTGTTCTAATCTATTCTATTCTGATCTATTCTATTCTATTCTATTCTATTCTATTCTGTTCTATTCTATTCTATTCTATTCTATTCTATTCTGTTCTATTCTCTTCTATTCTATTCTATTCTATTCTGTTCTGTTCTGTTCTATTCTGTTGTGTTCTGTTCTATTCTATTCTATTCTATTCTGTTCTATTCTGTGCTTTTCTATTCTATTCTATTCTATTCTATTCTGTTCTATACTATTCTATTCTGTTCTGTTCTATTCTATTCTATTCTGTTCTGTTCTATTCTGTTCTATTCTGTTCTGTTCTATTGTATTGTATTCTATTCTATTCTATTCTATTCTATTCTATTCTATTCTGTTCTGTTCTATTCCATTCTGTTCTGTTCTATTCTGTTCTATTCTATTCTACTCTATTCTAGTCTCTTCTATTCTGTTCTACTCTGTTCTGTTCTGTTCTATTCTATTCTGTTGTATTCTATTGTATTCTATTCTATTCTATTCTATTCTATTCTATTCTATTCTATTCTATTATGTTCTTTTCTGTTCTATCCTATTCTATTCTTTTCTGTCCTATTCTATTCTAGTCTGTTCTATTCTATTCTATTCTTTCAATTCTATTCTGTTCTATTCTATTCTATTTTTTTGTAATCTATTCTACTCTGTTCGTTTGTATTCTATTCTATTCTATTCTGTTCTGTTCTATTCTATTCTATTCTATTCTTTTCTATTCTGTTCTGTTCTATTCTGTTGTATTCTATGTTATTCTATTCTGTTCTATTCTGTTCTTTTCTATTCTATTCTATTCTATTCTATTCTGTTCTATTCTATTCTGTTCTATTCTATTCTATTCTGTTCTATTCTATTCTGTTCTATTCTATTCTAGTCCATTCTATTCTGTTCTGTTTTATTCTATTCTATTCAATTCTATTCTGTTCTATTCTATTCTGGTCTGTTCTATTCTATTCTATTCTAACCTATTCTATTCTGTTCTATTCTGTTCTGTTCTATTATATTCTATTCTGATCCACTCTATTTTGTTCTGTTCTATTCTATTCTATTAGTTCTGTTCTATCCTATTCTATTCTGTTCTATTCTATTCTGTTCTGTTCCCTTCTGTTCTATTCTGTTCTGTTCTATTCTATTCTATTCTGTTCTGTTCTGTTCTATTCTATTCTATTCTTTTCTGTTCTATTCTATTCTGTTCTGTTCTATTCTATTCTATTCTATTCTATTCTATTCTATTCTGTTCTATTCTATTCTAGTCCATTCTATTCTATTCTGTTCTATTCTATTCTGTTCTATTCTATTCCGTTCTATTCTATTCTATTCTGTTCTATTCTATTCCGTTCTATTCTATTCTATTCTGTTCTATTCTGTTCTGTTCTTTTCTCTTCTATTCTATTCTATTATGTTCTGTTCTGTTCTGTTCTGTTCTATTCTGTTGTGTTCTGTACTATTCTATTCTATTCTATTCTATTCTGTTCTATTCTGTGCTTTTCTATTCTATTCTATTCTATTCTAATCTATTCTATTCTGTTCTATTCTATTCTGTTCTGTTCTATTCTATTCTATTCCATTCTATTCTGTTCTATTCTGCTCTTTTCTATTCTATTCTGTTTTATTCTGTTCTATTCTATTCTATTCTGTTCTGTTCTATTCTATTCTATTCAGTTCAGTTCTATTCCATTCTGTTCTGTTCTGTTCTTTTCTATTCTATTCTATTCTATTCTATTCTATTCTGTTCTATTCTATTCTAGTCCATTCTATTCAATTCTGTTCTATTCTATTCTGATCTATTCTATTGTGTTCTATTCTATTCTATTCTGTTCTATTCTGTTCTATTCTAGTATGTTCTATTCTATTCTATTCTGTTCTGTTCTATTCTATTCTATTCTGTTCTGTTCTACTCTGTTCTATTCTAGTATGTTCTATTCTATTGTATTCTATTCAGTTCTCTTCTATTCTATTCGGTTCTGTTCTATTCTATTCTGCTCTATTCTGTTCTATTCTATTCTATTCTATTCTATTCTGTTCTGTTCTATTCTATTCTATTCTGTTCTATTCTATTCTATTCTGTTCTGTTCTATTCTGTTCTGTTCTGTTGTATTCTATTCTATTCTGTTCTGTTCCATTCTAGTCTATTCTGTTGTATTCTATGCTATTCTATTCTGTTCTATTCTATTCTATTCTATTCTGTTCTCTTCTATTCTGTTGTAATCTATGCTATTCTATTCTGTTCTATTCTACTCTGCTCTATTCTGTTCTATTATATTCTGTTCTATTCTATTGTATTCTATTCTATTCTATTCTATTCTATTTAAATATGTTCTTTTCTGTTCTATCCTATTCTATTCTTTTCTGTCCTATTCTATTCTACTCTGTTCTATTCTATTCTATTCTTTCAATTCTATTCTGTTCTATTCTATTCTATTCTATTCTATTCTATTTTGTTCTATTCTACTCTGCTCTATTCTGTTCTATTCTATTCTATTCTCTTCTGTTCTATTCGATTCTGTTCTATTCTATTTTATTCTCTTCTATTCTATTCTGTTCTGTTTTGTTCTATTCTATTCTATTCTCTTCTATTCTATTCTATTATATTCTGTTCTATTCTGTTCTATTCTCTTCTATTCTATTCTGTTCTGTTGTTCTGTTTTATTCTATTCAATTCTATTCTATTCTATTCGATTCGACACTATTCTATTGTATTCTATTCTATTCGACTCTATTCGATTCTATTCGATTCTCTTCTGTTCTGTTCTGTTCTAATCTATTCTATTCTATTCTGATCTATTCTATTCTATTCTATTCTGTTCTGTTCTATTCTATTCTATTCTATTCTGTTCTATTCTATTCTATTCTATTCTATTCTATTCTATTCTATTCAGTTCTCTTCTATTCTATTCTATTCGGTTCTGTTCTATTCTATTCTGTTCTATTCTATTCTATTCTATTCTGTTCTGTTCTAATCTATTCTATTCTGTTCTATTCTATTCTATTCTATTCTATTCTGTTCTATTCTGTTCTATTCTATTCTATTCTATTCTGTTCTGTTCTATTCTATTCTGTTCTATTCTATTCTATTCTATTCTGTTCTGTTCTATTCTATTCTATTCTGTTCTATTCTATTCTATTCTATTCTATTCTATTCTATTCTGTTCTGTTCTATTCCATTCTGTTCTGTTCTATTCTGTTCTATTCTATTCTACTCTATTCTCGTCTATTCTATTCTGTTCTACTCTGTTCTGTTCTGTTTTATTCTATTCTGTTGTATTCTATTCTATTCTATACTATTCTATTATGTTCTTTTGTGTTCTATCCTATTCTATTCTATTCTTTTCTGTCCTATTCTATTCTATTCTGTTCTATTCTACTCTGTTCGTTTCTATTCTATTCTTTTCTATTCTATTCTGTTCTGTTCTATTCTATTCTATTTTATTCTATTCTATTCTATTCTATTCTGTTCTATTCTATTCTATTCTGTTCTATTCTATTCTATTGTATTCTCTTCTGTTCTGTTCTATTCTGTTGTGTTCTATTCTATTCTGTTCTATTCTGTTCTGTTCTGTTCTAATCTATTCTATTCTGATCTATTCTATTCTATTCTATTCTATTCTATTCTGTTGTATTCTGTTCTATTCTATTCTATTCTATTCTGTTCTGTTCTATTCTATTCTGTTCTATTCTATTCTGTTCTGTTCTGTTCTGTTCTGTTCTGTTCTATTCTGTTGTGTTCTGTTCTATTCTATTCTATTCTATTCTGTTCTATTCTGTGCTTTTCTATTCTATTCTATTCTATTCTATTCTAATCTATTCTATTCTGTTCTATTCTATTCTATTCTATTCTGTTCTGTTCTATTCTATTCTATTCTAATCTATTCTGTTCTATTCTGTTCTTTTCTATTCTATTCTCTTCTGTTTAATTCTGTTCTATACTATTCTATTCTGTTCTGTTCTATTCTATTCTATTCTGTTCTGTTCTATTCTGTTCTATTCTGTTCTGTTCTATTGTATTCTATTCTATTCTATTCTATTCTATTCTATTCTATTCTATTCTGTTCTGTTCTATTCCATTCTGTTCTGTTCTATTCTGTTCTATTCTATTCTACTCTATTCTAGTCTCTTCTATTCTGTTCTACTCTGTTCTGTTCTATTCTATTCTGTTGTATTCTATTCTATTCTATTCTATTCTATTATGTTCTTTTCTGTTCTATCCTATTCTATTCTTTTCTGTCCTATTCTATTCTAGTCTGTTCTATTCTATTCTTTCAATTCTATTCTGTTCTATTCTATTCTATTCTTTTGTAATCTATTCTACTCTGTTCGTTTGTATTCTATTCTATTCTATTCTGTTCTGTTCTATTCTATTCTATTCTATTCTATTCTATTCTATTCTATTCTATTCTATTCTATTCTGTTCTGTTCTATTCTGTTGTATTCTATGTTATTCTATTCTGTTCTATTCTGTTCTTTTCTATTCTATTCTATTCTATTCTATTCTATTCTATTCTATTCTGTTCTATTCTATTCTGTTCTATTCTATTCTAGTCCATTCTATTCTGTTCTGTTTTATTCTATTCTATTCAATTCTATTCTGTTCTATTCTATTCTGTTCTCTCTGTTCTATTCTATTCTATTCTGTTTTATTCTACTCTGTTCTATTCTATTCTGTTCTATTCTATTCTATTCTGTTCTATTCTATTCTGGTCTGTTCTATTCTATTCTATTCTAACCTATTCAATTCTGTTCTATTCTGTTCTGTTCTATTATATTCTATTCTGATCCACTCTATTTTGTTCTGTTCTATTCTATTCTATTAGTTCTGTTCTATCCTATTCTATTCTGTTCTATTCTATTCTGTTCTGTTCCCTTCTGTTCTATTCTGTTCTGTTCTATTCTATTCTATTCTGTTCTGTTCTGTTCTATTCTATTCTATTCTGTTCTGTTCTATTCTATTCTGTTCTGTTCTATTCTATTCTATTCTAATCTATTCTATTCTATTCTACTCTGTTCTATTCTATTCTATTCCATTCTATTCTGTTCTGTTCTATTCTATTCTATTCTATTCTGCTCCATTCTATTGTATTCTGTTCTATTCCATTCTATTCTATTCTCTTCTGTTCTGTTCTATTCTGTTGTGTTCTATTCTATTCTATTCTATTCTATTCTGTTCTGTTCTATTCTATTCTATTCTATTCTGTTCTGCTCTATTCCATTCTGTTCTGTTCTATTCTGTTCTATTCTATTCTACTCTATTCTAGCCTCTTCTATTCTGTTCTACTCTGTTCTGTTCTGTTCTATTCTATTCTTTTGTATTCTATTGTATTCTATTCTATTCTATTCTATTATGTTCTTTTCTCTTCTATCCTATTCTATTCTTTTCTGTCCTATTTTATTCTATTCTGTTCTATTCTATTCTATTCTTTCAATTCTATTCTGTTCTATTCTATTCTATTCTTTTCTAATCTATTCTACTCTGTTCGTTTCTATTCTATTCTATTCTATTCTATTCTATTCTATTCTATTCTATTCTATTCTGTTCTATTCTTTTCTATTCTATTCTCTTCTGTTCTGTTCTATTCCGTTCTATTCGATTCTATTCTGTTCTATTCTGTTCCGTTCTATTCTCTTCTATTCTATTCTATTCTGTTCTGCTCTGTTCTGTTCTGTTCTGTTCTATTCTGTTGTGTTCTGTTCTATTCTATTCTATTCTATTCTATTCTATTCTATTCTATTCTGTTCTATTCTGTGCTTTTCTATTCTATTCTATTCTATTCTATTCTAATCTATTCTATTTGGTTCTATTCTATTCTATTCTATTCTGTTCTGTTCTATTCTATTCTATTCTATTCTATTCTGTTCTTTTCTGTTCTTTTCTATTCTATTCTCTTCTGTTTAATTCTGTTCTATACTATTCTATTCTGTTCTGTTCTATTCTATTCTATTCTGTTCTGTTCTATTCTGTTCTATTCTGTTCTGTTCTATTGTATTGTATTCTATTCTATTCTGTTCTGTTCTATTCCATTCTGTTCTGTTCTCTTCTCTTCTATTCTATTCTACTCTATTCTAGTCTCTTCTATTCTGTTCTACTCTGTTCTGTTCTGTTCTATTCTATTCTGTTGTATTCTATTGTATTCTATTCTATTCTATTCTATTCTATTCTATTCTATTATGTTCTTTTCTGTTCTATCCTATTCTATTCTTTTCTGTCCTATTCTTTTCTAGTCTGTTCTATTCTATTCTATTCTTTCAATTCTATTCTGTTCTATTCTATTCTATTCTTTTGTAATCTATTCTACTCTGTTCGTTTGTATTCTATTCTATTCTATTCTGTTCTGTTATATTCTATTCTATTCTATTCTATTCTATTCTGTTCTGTTCTATTCTGTTGTATTCTATGTTATTCTATTCTGTTCTATTCTGTTCTTTTCTATTCTATTCTATTCTATTCTATTCTGTTCTCTTCTATTCTAGTCCATTCTATTCTGTTCTGTTTTATTCTATTCTATTCAATTATATTCTGTTCTATTCTATTCTGTTCTATTCTGTTCTATTCTATTCTATTCTGTTTTATTCTACTCTGTTCTATTCTATTCTATTCTGTTCTATTCAATTCTGGTCTGTTCTATTCTATTCTATTCTAACCTATTCTATTCTGTTCTATTCTGTTCTGTTGTATTATATTCTATTCTGATCCACTCTATTTTGTTCTGTTCTATTCTATTCTATTAGTTCTGTTCTATCCTATTCTATTCTGTTCTATTCTATTCTGTTCTGTTCCCTTCTGTTCTATTCTGTTCTGTTCTATTCTATTCTATTCTGTTCTGTTCTGTTCTATTCTATTCTATTCTGTTCTGTTCTATACTATTCTGTTCTGTTCTATTCTATTCTATTCTATTCTATTCTATTCTATTCTACTCTGTTCTATTCTATTCTAGTCCATTCTATTCTATTCTGTTCTATTCTATTCTGTTCTATTCTATTCCGTTCTATTCTATTCTATTCTGTTCTATTCTATTCCGTTCTATTCTATTCTATTCTGTTCTATTCTGTTCTGTTCTTTTCTCTTCTACTCTATTCTATTATGTTCTGTTCTGTTCTGTTCTGTTCTATTCTGTTGTGTTCTGTACTATTCTATTCTATTCTATTCTATTCTGTTCTATTCTGTGCTTTTCTATTCTATTCTATTCTATTCTATTCTGTTCTGTTCTATTCTATTCTATTCCATTCTATTCTGTTCTATTCTGCTCTTTTCTATTCTATTCTGTTTTATTCTGTTCTATTCTATTCTATTCTGTTCTGTTCTATTCTATTCTATTCAGTTCAGTTCTATTCTATTCTGTTCTGTTCTGTTCTTTTCTATTCTATTCTATTCTATTCTATTCTATTCTGTTCTATTCTATTCTAGTCCATTCTATTCTATTCTGTTCTATTCTATTCTGTTCTATTCTATTGTGTTCTATTCTATTCTATTCTGTTCTATTCTGTTCTATTCTAGTATGTTCTATTCTATTCTATTCTGTTCTGTTCTATTCTATTCTATTCTGTTCTGTTCTATTTTATTCTATTCTAGTCCATTCTATTCTATTCTATTCTATTCTAATCTATTCTATTCTATTGTATTCTATTCTATTCTATTCTATTATGTTCTTTTCTCTTCTTTCCTATTCTATTCTTTTCTGTCCTATTCTATTCTATTCTGTTCTATTCTATTCTATTCTTTCAATTCTATTCTGTTCTATTCTATTCTATTCTTTTCTAATCTATTCTACTCTGTTCGTTTCTATTCTATTCTATTCTATTCTATTCTATTCTATTCTATTCTATTCTATTCTATTCTGTTCTATTCTTTTCTATTCTATTCTCTTCTGTTCTGTTCTATTCCGTTCTATTCGATTCTATTCTGTTCTATTCTGTTCCGTTCTATTCTCTTCTATTCTATTCTATTCTGTTCTGCTCTGTTCTGTTCTGTTCTGTTCTATTCTGTTCTGTTCTGTTCTATTCTATTCTATTCTATTCCATTTTATTCTATTCTGTTCTATTCTATTATGTTCTATTCTCTTCTATTCTATTCTATTCTGTTCTGTTCTATTCTGTTCTATACTATTCTATTCTGTTCTTTTCTGTTCTGTTCTGTTCTATTCTGTTCTGTTCTGTTGTATTCTATTCTATTCTATTCTATTCTATTCTATTCTATTCTATTCTATTCTGTTCTATTCTGTTGTATTCTTTTCTATTCTATTCTGTTCTATTCTATTCTATTCTATTCTATACTATTCTGTTCTGTTCTATTCCATTCTATTCTATTTTGTTGTATTCTCTTCTGTTCTGTTCTTTTCTGTACTGTTCTATTCCATTCTATTCTATTCTATTCTATTCTGTTCTATTCTACTCTGCTCTATTCTGTTCTATTCTATTCTACTCTATTCTATTCTGTTCTATTCTATTCTATTCTATTCTATTCTATTCTATTCTATTCTATACTGTTCTATTCCATTATGTTCTGTTCTATTCTGTTCTATTCTATTCTACTCTATTCTATTCTATTCTATTCTGTTCTACTCTGTTCTATTCTGTTTTATTCTTTTCTGTTGTATTCTATTCTATTCTATTCTATTCTATTATGTTCTTTTGTGTTCTATCCTATTCTATTCTATTCTTTTCTGTCCTATTCTATTCTGTTCTATTCTATTCTATTCTTTTCTAACCTATTCTACTCTGTTCGTTTCTATTCTATTCTATTCCATTCTATTCTGTTCTGTTCTATTCTATTCTATTCTATTCTATTCTATTTTTTTCCATTCTATTCTATTCTGTTCTATTCCATTCTATTCTATTCTCTTCTGATCTGTTCTATTCTGTTGTGTTCTATTCTATTCTATTCTATTCTGTTCTGTTCTATTCTATTCTTTTCTATTCTATTCTGTTCTGTTCTATTCTATTCTATTATATTCTATTCTGTTCCATTCTATTCTATTCTGTTGTATTCTATGCTATTCTATTCTGTTCTAATCTATTCTATTCTATTCTGTTCTATTCTATTCTATTCTATTCTGTTCTGTTGTTCTGTTTTATTCTATTCAATTCTATTCTATTCTATTCGATTCGACACTATTCTATTGTATTCTATTCTATTCGACTCTATTCGACTCTATTCGATTCTATTCGATTCTATTCTGTTCTGTTCTGTTCTCCTCTATTCTATTCTATTCTGATCTATTCTATTCTATTCTATTTTGTTCTGTTCTATTCTATTCTATTCTATTCTGTTCTGTTCTATTCCATTTTATTTTAATCTCATCTATTCTATTCTATTCTGTTCTATTCTATTCTGTTCTACTCTATTTTATTCTATTCTATTCTATTCTGTTCTGTTTTGTTCTATTCTATTCTATTCTCTTCTATTCTATTCTATTATATTCTGTTCTATTCTGTTCTATTCTATTCTATTCTATTCTGTTCTATTGTTCTCTTTTATTCTATTCGATTCTATTCGATTCTATTCGATTCGACACTATTCTATTGTATTCTATTCTATTCGACTCTATTCGACTCTATTCGAATCTATTCAATTCTATTCTGTTCTGTGCTGTTCTAGTCTATTCTATTCTGTTCTCTTCTATTCTATTCTATTTTAAACTATTCTATTCTGTTCTATTCTGTTCTTTTCTATTCTGTTCTATTCTATTCTGATCTGTTGTATTCTTTTCTGTTCTATTCTATTCTATTCTGTTCTGTTCTGTTCTGTTCTATTCTATTCCATTCTGTTCCATTCTATTTTGTTCTGTTCTATTCTATTCTATTCTGTTCTGTTCTATCCTATTATGTTCTATTCTATTCTGTTCTGTTCCCTTCTGTTCTATTCTGTTCTGTTCTATTCTATTCTATTCTGTTCTGTTCTGTTCTATTCTATTCTATTCTGTTCTGTTCTATTCTATTCTGTTCTGTTCTATTCTATTCTATTCTATTCTATTCTATTCTGTTCTATTCTATTCTAGTCCATTCTATTCTATACTGTTCTATTCTATTCTGTTCTATTCTATTCCGTTCTATTCTATTCTATTCTGTTCTATTATGTTCTGTTCTATTCTCTTCTATTCTATTCTATTTTGTTCTGTTCTGTTCTGTTCTGTTCTATTCTGTTGTGTTCTGTTCTATTCTATTCTATTCTATTCTATTCTATTCTGTTCTATTCTGTGCTTTTCTATTCTATTCTATTCTATTCTATTCTATTCTAATCTATTCTATTCTGTTCTATTCTATTCTATTCTATTCTGTTCTGTTCTATTCTATTCTATTCCATTCTATTCTGTTCTATTCTGCTCTTTTCTATTCTTTTCTGTTTTATTCTGTTCTATTCTATTCTATTCTGTTCTGTTCTATTCTATTCTATTCTGTTCAGTTCTATTCTATTCTGTTCTGTTCTGTTCTTTTCTTCTATTCTATTCTATTCTATTCTGTTCTATTCTATTCTATTCTGTTCTATTCTATTCTGATCTATTCTATTGTGTTCTATTCTATTCTATTCTGTTCTATTCTGTTCTATTCTAGTATTTTCTATTCTATTCTATTCTGTTCTGTTCTATTCTATTCTATTCTGTTCTGTTCTATTCTATTCTATTCTAGTCCATTCTATTCTATTCTATTCTATTCTATTCTATTCTATTCTATTCTATTCTATTCTGTTCTGTTCTGTTCTGTTCTATTCTATTCTACTCTATTCTATTCTATTCTATTCTATTCCATTTTATTCTATTCTGTTCTATTCTATTCTGTTCTAGTCTATTCTGTTCTATTCTCTTCTATTCTATTCTATTCTGTTCTATTCTCTTCTATTCTATTCTATTCTGTTCTGTTCTTTTCTGTTCTATACTATTCTATTCTGTTCTTTTCTGTTCTGTTCTGTTCTATTATGTTCTGTTCTGTTCTATTCTATTCTATCTATTCTATTCTATTCTATTCTATTCTGTTCTATTCTGTTCTATTCTATTCTATTCTATTCTGTTCTATTCTATTCTATTCTATTCCATACTGTTCTGTTCTGTTCTATTCCATTCTATTCTATTTTGTTGTATTCTCTTCTGTTCTGTTCTTTTCTGTTCTGTTCTATTCCATTCTATTCTATTCTATTCTATTCTTTTCTATTCTTGTCTGCTCTATTCTGTTCTATTCTATTCTACTCTATTCTAGTCTATTCTATTCTGTTCTACTCTGTTCTGTTCTGTTTTATTCTATTCTGTTGTATTCTATTCTATTCTATTCTATTCTATTATGTTCTTTTGTGTTCTATCCTATTCTATTCTATTCTTTTCTGTATTATTCTACTCTATTCTGTTCTATTCTATTCTATTCTTTTCTAACCTATTCTACTCTGTTCGTTTCTATTCTATTCTATTCCATTCTATTCTGTTCTGTTCTATTCTATTCTATTCTATTCTATTCTATTTTTTTCCATTCTATTCTATTCTGTTCTATTCCATTCTATTCCATTCTATTCTATTCTCTTCTGTTCTGTTCTATTCTGTTGTGTTCTATTCTATTCTATTCTATTCTGTTCTGTTCTATTCTATTCTATTCTATTCTATTCTGTTCTGTTCTATTCTATTCTATTATATTCTATTCTGTTCCATTCTATTCTATTCTGTTGTATTCTATGCTATTCTATTCTGTTCTAATCTATTCTATTCTATTCTGTTCTATTCTATTCTATTCTATTCTGTTCTGTTATTCTGTTTTACTCTATTCAATTCTATTCGATTCTATTCGATTCGACACTATTCTATTGTATTCTATTCTATTCGACTCTCTTCGAATCTATTCGATTCTATCCGATTCTATTCTGTTCTGTTCTGTTCTCCTCTATTCTATTCTATTCTGATATATTCTATTCTATTCTATTTTGTTCTGTTCTATTCTATTCTATTCTATTCTGTTCTGTTCTATTCCATTCTATTTTAATCTCATCTATTCTATTCTATTCTGTTCTATTCTATTCTGTTCTATTCTATTTTATTCTATTCTATTCTATTCTGTTCTGTTTTGTTCTATTCTATTCTATTCTCTTCTATTCTATTCTATTATATTCTGTTCTATTCTGTTCTATTCTATTCTATTCTATTCTGTTCTATTGTTCTGTTTTATTCTATTCGATTCTATTCGATTCTATTCGGTTCGACACTATTCTATTGTATTCTATTCTATTCGACTCTATTCGACTCTATTCGAATCTATTCAATTCTATTCTGTTCTGTGCGTTGTGTTCTATACTGTTCTGTTCTATTCCGTTCTATTCTCTTCTATTCTGTTCTGTTCTGTTCTATTCAATTCTGTTCTGTTCTATTCTATTCTATTCTGTTCTCTTCTATTCTATTCTATTCTAAACTATTCTATTCTGTTCTATTCTGTTCTTTTCTATTCTGTTCTATTCTATTCTGATCTGTTGTATTCTTTTCTGTTCTATTCTATTCTATTCTGTTCTGTTCTTTTCTGTTCTATTCTATTCCATTCTGTTCCATTCTATTTTGTTCTGTTCTAGTCTATTCTATTCTGTTCTGTTCTATCCTATTATGTTCTATTCTATTCTGTTCTGTTTTGTTCTGTTCTATTCTGTTCTGTTCTATTCCATTCTATTTAATCTCATCTATTGCATTCTGTTCTGTTCTGTTCTGTTCTGTTCTATTCTATTCTCTTTTGTTCTATTCTCTTCTGTTCTGTTCTGTTCTGTTTTGTTCTATTCCATTCTATTCTATTCTATTCTATTCTATTCTATTCTATTCTATTCTATTTTGTTCTATTCTACTCTGCTCTATTCTGTTCTATTCTATTCTATACTATTCTGTTCTATTCGATTCTGTTCTATTCTATTTTATTCTCTTCTATTCTATTCTGTTCTGTTTTGTTCTATTCTATTCTATTCTCTTCTGTTTTGTTGTTCTGTTTTATTCTATTCAATTCTATTCGATTCTATTCAATTCGACACTATTCTATTGTATTCTATTCTATTCGACTCTATTCAACTCTATTCGATTCTATTCGATTCTATTCTGTTCTGTTCTTTTCTCCTCTATTCTATTCTATTCTTATCTATTCTATTCTATTCTTTTCTGTTCTGTTCTTTCTATTCTATTCTATTCTGTTCTATTCTATTCTACTCTATTCTATTCTATTCAGTTCTCTTCTTTTCTATTCGGTTCTGTTCTATTCTATTCTGTTCTATTCTATTCTATTCTATTCTGTTCTATTCTATTCTATTCTATTCTGTTCTATTCTATTCTATTCTGTTCTCTTCTATTCTATTCTATTCTAAACTATTCTATTCTGTTCTATTCTGTTCTTTTCTATTCTATTCTATTCTATTCTGTTCTGTTCTATTCTATTCTGTTCCATTCTATTCTGTTCTGTTCTATTCTATTCTATTCTGATCTGTTGTATTCTGTTCTGTTCTATTCTATTCTATTCTGTTCTGTTCTGTTCTGTTCTGTTTTATTCTATTCTATTCTGTTCTGTTCTATTCTATTCTATTCTGTTCCATTCTATTTTGTTCTGTTCTATTCTATTCTATTCTGTTCTGTTCTATCCTATTATGTTCTATTCTATTCTGTTCCGTTTTGTTCTGTTCTATTCTGTTCTGTTCCATTCCATTCTATTTTATTCTCATCTATTGCATTTTCTTCTGTTCTGTTCTGTTCTGTTCTGTTCTATTGCATTCTATTCTATTCTATTCTATTCTATTCTATTTTGTTCTATTCTACTCTGCCCTATTCTGTTCTCTTCTATTCTGTTCTATTGTATTCTGTTCTATTCTATTTTATTCTATTCTATTCTATTCTGTTCTGTTTTGTTCTATTCTATTCTATTCTCTTCTATTCTATTCTATTATATTCTGTTCTATTCTGTTCTATTCTATTCTATTCTATTCTATTCTATTTTGTTCTATTCTACTCTGCTCTATTCTGTTCTATTCTATTTTATTCTATTCTGTTCTATTCTATTCTGTTCTATTCCATTTTATTCTATTCTATTCTATTCTGTTCTGTTTTGTTCTATTCTATTCTATTCTCTTCTATTTTATTCTATTATATTCTGTTCTATTCTGTTCTATTCTATTCTATTCTATTCTCTTCTGTTGTTCTGTTTTATTCTATTCGATTCGACACTGTTCTATTGTATTCTATTCTATTCGACTCTATTCGACTCTATTCGATTCTATTCGATTCGACACTATTATCTTCAATTCTATTCGATTCTATTCGACTCTATTCGACTCTTTTCAATTCTATTCGACTCTATTCGACTCTTTCGCTCTATTTGATTCGTCTCTATTCGACTGTATTTGATTCTATTCGAATCTTTCGACTTTTTCGACTCTTTCGACTTTTTCGACTCTTTCGACTTTTTCGACCCTATTCGACTTTTTCGACTCTATTCCACTCTTTCGATTCTATTCGAATCTTTCGACTTTTCGACCCTTTTCGACTTTTTCGACCCAATTCGACTCTTTCGACTCTTTCAACTTTTTCGACCCTATTCGACTCTTTCGACTTTTTCGACCCTATTCGACTCTTTCGACCGAATTCGACTCTTTCGACTTTTTCGACCCTATTCGACTCTTTCGACCGAATTCGACTCTTTCGACTTTTTCGACCCTATTCGACTCTTTCGACTTTTTCGACACTTTCGACTTTTTCGACTTTTTCGACACTTTCGACTTTTTCGACCCTATTCGACTCTTTCGACTTTTTCGACACTTTCGACTTTTCCGACCCTATTCGACTCTTTCGACCGAATTCGACTCTTTCGACTTTGTCGACCCTATTCGACTCTTTCGACTTTTTCGACTCTTTCGACTTTTTCGACCCTATTCGACTCTTTCGACCGAATTCGACTCTTTCGCCTTTTTCGACCCTATTCGACCCTATTCGACTCTTTCGACTCTTTCGACTCTTTCGACTTTGTCGACCCTATTCGACTCTTTCGACCGAATTCGACTCTTTCGACTCTTTCGACTTTGTCGACCCTATTCGACTCTTTCGACCGAATTCGACTCTTTCGCCTTTTTCGACCCTATTCGACTCTTTCGACCGAATTCGACTCTTTCGACTCTTTCGACTTTGTCGACCCTATTCGACTCTTTCGACCGAATTCGACTCTTTCGCCTTTTTCGACCCTATTCGACTCTTTCGACCGAATTCGACTCTTTCGCTTTTTTCGACCCTATTCGACTCTTTCGACTTTGTCGACCCTATTCGACTCTTTCGACTTTTTCGACCCTATTCGACTCTTTCGACCGAATTCGACTCTTTCGCTTTTTTCGACCCTATTCGACTCTTTCGACCGAATTCGACTCTTTCGACTCTTTCGACTTTGTCGACCCTATTCGACTCTTTCGACCGAATTCGACTCTTTCGCCTTTTTCGACCCTATTCGACTCTTTCGACCGAATTCGACTCTTTCGACTTTGTCGACCCTATTCGACTCTTTCGACTTTGTCGACCCTATTCGACTCTTTCGACTTTTTCGACTCTTTCGACTTTGTCGACCCTATTCGACTCTTTCGACTTTTTCGACTCTTTCGACTTTGTCGACCCTATTCGACTCTTTCGACTTTTTCGACCCTATTCGACTCTTTCGACTCTTTCGACTTTTTCGACTCTTTCGACTCTTTCGACTTTTTCGACTCTTTCGACTTTTTCGACCCTATTCGACTCTTTCGACTTTTTCGACTCTTTCGACTTTTTCGACCCTATTCGACTCTTTCGACCGAATTCGACTCTTTCGCCTTTTTCGACCCTATTCGACTCTTTCGACCGAATTCGACTCTTTCGACTCTTTCGACTTTGTCGACCCTTTTCGACTCTTTCGACTTTGTCGACCCTATTCGACTCTTTCGACTTTTTCGACTCTTTCGACTTTGTCGACCCTATTCGACTCTTTCGACTTTTTCCACTCTTTCGACTTTTTCGACCCAATTCGACTCTTTCGACTTTTTCGACTCTTTCGACCCAATTCGACTCTTTCGACCCAATTCGACTCTTTCGACTTTTTCGACCCAATTCGACTCTTTCGACCCAATTCGACTCTTTCGACTTTTTCGACCCAATTCGACTTTTTCGACCCAATTCGACTCTTTCGGCCCAATTCGACTCTTTCGACTTTTTCGACTCTATTCGACTCTTTCGACTTTTTCGACCCTATTCGACTTTTTCCACTCTTTCGACTCTTTCGACTCTCGACTCTATTCGACTCTTTCGACTCTATTCGATTCTATTCGATTCGAATCTATTCTATTCGACGCTATTCGACTCTATTCTATTCGATTTTATTCGACTCAATTCGATTCTATTCTATTCGATTCTATTCTATTCGACTCTATTCGATTAGAATAGAACAGAATAGAATAGAATAGAACAGAACAGAACAGAACAAAACAGAAGAGAATAGAACAGAATAGAATAGAACAGAACAGAAAAGAATAGAACAGAATAGAAAAGAACAGAATATTATAGAACAGAATAGAATAGAACAGAACCGAATAGAATAGAATAGAATAGAACAGAATAGAATAGAAGAGAACAGAATAGAAAAGAACAGAAGAGAATAGAACAGAATAGAATAGAATAGAATAGAATAGAACAGAATAGAATAGAATAGAATAGAACAGAATAGAGTAGAATAGAACAGAATAGAATAGAATAGAACAGAACAGAACAGAATAGAATAGAATAGAACAGAATAGAACAGAACAGAACAGAATACAACAGAACAAAATAGAATAGAATAGAATAGAACAGAATAGTATAGAACAGAACAGAAGAATAGAAATGAATAGAAAAAAACAGAATATAATAGAATAGAACAGAACAGAATAGAAGAGAACAGAAAAGAATAGAATAGAATAGAACAGATTAGAATAGAACAGAACAGAATAGAATAGAATAGAACAGAACAGAATAGAACAGAACAAAATAGAATAGAACAGAATAGAAGAGAATGGAATGGAACACAACAGAATAGAATAGAATAACAGAACAGTACAAAATAGAATAAAATAGAATATAACAGAATAGAATAGAATAGAACAGAATAGAATAGAACAGAACAGAACAGAATAGAACAGAATGGAATAGAACAGAATAGAACAGAATGGAATAGAACAGAATAGAATAGAATCAATAGAATAGAACAGAAGAGAACAGAACAGAATAGAATAGAATAGAATAGAATAGAGCAGAACAAAATAAAACAGAACAGAATAGAATAGAATAGAACAGAAGAACAGAACAGAACAGAATAGAATAGAATAGAATAGAATAGAACAGAATAGAATAGAATAGAATAGAATACAATAGAATAGAATAGAAAGAACAGAATAGAATAGAATGGAATAGAATACAATAGAATAGAACAGAACAGAATAGAATAGAATAGAATAGAACAGAAGAGAACAGAATAGAAAGAATAGAATAGAATAGAATAGAATAGAATAGAATAGAACAGAACAGAATAGAATAGAACAGAAGAGAATAGAACAGAACAGAACAGAATAGAACAGAACAAAATAGAACAAAATAGAATAGAATAGAACAGATCAGAACAGAATAGAATAGAATAGAACAGAATAGAACAGAACAGAATAGAACAGAATAGAATAGAATAGAATAGAACAGAATAGAATAGAATAGAATAGAATAGAACAGAACAGAACCGAACAGAACAGGATAGGATAGAATAGAATAGAATAGAATAGAATAGAGTAGAATAGAATAGAACAGAATAGAATAGAATAGAATAGAACAGAACGGAATAGAATAGAACAGAACAGAACAGAACAGAATAAAATAGAATAGAATAGAACAGAATAGAATAGAATAGGACAGAACAGAACAGATCTGAATAGAATAGAATAGAACAGAACAGAGCAGAATAGAATAGAACAGAACAGAATAGAACAGAACAGAATAGAACAGAATAGAATAGAATAGAACAGAATAGAATAGAGCACAACAGAATAGAATAGAATGCAATAGAACAGAACAGAACAGAATAGAATAGAATAGAATAGAACAGAATAGAATAGAATAGAATAGAATAGAATAGAATAAAAAAGAATAGAACAGAACAGAATAGAATACAAGAGAATAGAACACAATAGAATAGAATAGAACAGAATAGAATAGAATAGAACAGAAGAGAACAGAATAGAATAGAATAGAACAGAATAGAACAGAACAGAAGAGAATAGAACAGAAGTAACAGAATAGAATAGAATAGAATAGAACAGAACAGAACACAATAGAATAGAATAGAATAGAACAGAACAGAGTACAATAGAACAGAACAGAATACAACAGAATAGAATAGAACAGAATAGAATGGAACAGAACAGAACAGAATGGAATAGAATAGCACAGAATAGAATAGAGCAGAACAGAACAGAATAGAACAGAATAGAACAGAACAGAATAGAACAGAATAGAATAGAATAGAATAGAACAGAACAGAACAGAATGGAATAGAATAGAATAGAATAGAACAGAATAGAAGAGAATAGAACAGAATAGAATAGAACAGAATAGATAGAATAGAGTAGAACAGAACAGAATAGAATAGAATAGAATAGAATAGAATAGAAGAGAACAGAATAGAATAGAATACAATATAATAAAACAGAACAGAATAGAATACAATAGAATAGAATAGAATAGAATAGAATAGAATAGAATAGAATAGAATAGAACAGAATAGAATGGAATAGAACAGACCAGAGCCGAATAGAAAAAAACAGATTAGAATAGAATAGAAGAGAACAGAATAGAATAGATTAAAATAGAACAGAATAGAACAGAATAAAATATAATAGAACAGAATAGCACAGAACAGAACAGAAGAGAACAGAATGGAGTAGAAGAGAGTAGAATAGAACAGAATGGAAGAGAACAGAACAGAACAGAATAGAATAGAATAGAATAGAACAGAAATAACAGAAAAGAATAGAATAGAACAGAACAGAATAGAATAGAATACAATAGAACAGAATAGAATAGAATAGAATAGAACAGAATAGAAAAGAAGAGAATAGAATAGAACAGAATAGAATAGAATGGAATGCAATAGAAGAGATCAGAATAGAACGGAATAGAATAGAATAGAATAGAATAGAATAGAAGAGAATAGAACAGAATAGAACAGAATAGAATAGAATAGAACAGAACAGGACAGAATAGAACAGAACAGAATAGAATAGAAGAGAATAGAACAGAATAGAAGAGAATAGAATAGAATAGAACAGAACTGAAAAGAACAGAACAGAACAGCATAGAATAGAATAGAACAGAACAGAATAGAATAGAACAGAAGAATAGAACAGAACGGAATAGAATAGAATAGAACAGAACATAATAGAATAGAATAGAACAGAACAGAACATAATAGAATAGAACAGTATAGAATAGAACAGAACAGAATAGAATAGAATAGAATTGAATAGAATAGAACAGAACAGAATTGAATAGAATAGAACAGAACAGAATAGAATAGAATAGAACAGAACATAATAGAATAGAATAGAACAGAACAGAACATAATAGAATAGAACAGTATAGAATAGAACAGAACAGAATAGAACAGAATAGAATAGCATAGAACAGAACAGAATAGAATAGAATAGAATTGAACAGAATAGAATAGAATAGAATAGGATACAATAGAATAGAACAGAATACAACAGAATAGAATAGAATAAAACAGAACAGAACAGAATAGAATAGAATAGAACAGAATAGAACAGAACAGAATAGAACAGAATAGAATAGAATAGAATAGAATAGAACAGAATAGATTAGAATACAATAGAACAGAACAGAACCGAACAGAACAGGATAGAATAGAATAGAACAGAAGAGAATAGAATAGAATAGAATAGAATTGAATAGAATAGAATAGAATAGAATAGAACAGAATAGAATAGAATAGAATAGAATAGAACAGAATAAAACAGAACAGAACAGAATACAACAGAACAGAACAGAATAGAATTGAATAGAACAGAATATAATAGAAATGAACAGAATAGAATCGAAATGAATAGAAAAATACAGAATAGAATAGAATAGAACAGAACAGAATAGAGGAGAACAGAACAGAATAGAATAGAATAGAATAGAATAGAATAGAATAGAATAGAACAGAATAGAATAGAACAGAAGAGAATAGAATAGAATAGAACAGAACCGAAGAGAACAGAACAGAATAGAACAGAACAGAATAGAATAGAATAGAATAGAATAGAATAGAATAGAGCAAAACAGAATAGAACAGAATAGAATAGAATAGAAAAGAATAGAATAGAACAGAACAAAATAGAATAAAATAGAACAGAACAGAAGAGAATAGAATAGATTAGAACAGAACAGAACAGAACAGAATAGAATAGAACAGAACCGAATAGAACAGAACAGAATAGAACAGAATAGAATAGAATAGAACAGAATAGAATAGAACACAACAGAATAGAATAGAATAGAATAGAACAGAACAGAACAGAATAGAGTAGAATAGAATAGAACAGAACAGAATAGAATACAAGAGAATAGAACACAATAGAATAGAATAGAACAGTATAGAATAGAATAGAACAGAACAGAACAGAATAGAATAGAATAGAACAGAATAGAACAGAACAGAAGAGAATAGAACAGAAGAGAACAGAATAGAATAGAATAGAATAGAACAGAATAGAACAGAACAGAACACAATAGAATAGAATAGAATAGAACAGAACAGAGTAGAATAGAACAGAACAGAATACAATAGAATAGAATAGAACAGAATAGAATGGAACAGAACAGAACAGAATGGAATAGAATAGCACAGAATAGAATAGAGCAGACCAGAACAGAATAGAACAGAATAGAACAGAACAGAATAGAACAGAATAGAATAGAATAGAATAGAACAGAACAGAACAGAATGGAATATAGTTGAATAGAATAGAACAGAATAGAATAGAATAGAACAGAATAGAATAGAACAGAACAGAATATATAGAATAGAGTAGAACAGAACAGAATAGAATAGAATAGAATAGAATAGAATAGAATAGAATAGAATAGAACAGAACAGAAGAGAATAGAATACAATATAATAGAACAGAACAGAATAGAATAGAATAGAATAGAATAGAATAGAATAGAATAGAATAGAACAGAACAGAACCGAATAGAAAAAAACAGAATAGAATAGAATAAAAGAGAACAGAATAGAATAGAATACAATAAAACAGAATAGAACAGAATAAAATATAATAGAATAGAATAGAACAGAACAGAACAGAACAGAATAGAATAGAATAGAGTAGAACAGAAATAACAGAAAAGAATAGAATAGAACAGAACAGAATAGAATAGAATACAATAGAACAGAATAGAATAGAGTAGAATAGAACAGAATAGAACAGAAGAGAATAGAATAGAACAGAATAGAATAGAATGGAATAGAACAGAACAGGACAGAATAGAACAGAACAGAATAGAATAGAAGAGAATAGAACAGAATAGAATAGAATAGAACAGAACTGAAGAGAACAGAACAGAACAGCATAGAATAGAATAGATCAGAACAGAATAGAATAGAACAAAGAATAGTACAGTACGGAATAGAATAGAACAGAACCGAACAGAACAGAATATAATAGAATAGAGTTGAATAGAATAGAACAGAACAGAATATAATAGAATACAATATAATAGAATAGAACAGAATAGAACAGAATAGAACAGAATAGAATAGGATAGAACAGAATAGAATAGAACAGAACAGAACAGAATGGAATAGAACAGAACAGAACAGAATAGAACAGAATGGAATAGAAGAGAATAGAATATAATGGAATAGAATAGAACAGAAGAGAACAGAACAGAATAGAATAGAATAGAATAGAATAGAGCAGAATAGAATAGAACAGAACAGAATAGAATACAATAGAATAGAACAGAACAGAACAGAATAGAATAGAATAGAATAGAAGAGAATAGAATAGAATAGAATAGAATAGAATAGAATAGAATAGAATAGAATAGAATAGAACAGAATGGAATAGAATAGAACTGAAGAGAATAGAACAGAATAGAACAGAATAGAACAGAACTGAATAGAACAGAATAGAATAGAATAGAACAGATCAAAACAGAATAGAATAGAATAGAACAGAATAGAACAGAACAGAACAGAACAGAATAGAATACAATAGAATAGAACAGAATAGAATAGAATAGAACAGAACAGAACCGAACAGAACAGGATAGGATAGGATAGAATAGAATAGAATAGAATAGAATAGAATAGAATAGAATAGAATAGAACAGAATAGAATAGAATAGAACAGAACAGAATAGAACAGAATAGAATAGAATAGAACAGAACAGAAGAGAACAGAAGAGAACGGAATAAGATAGAACAGGACAGAACAGAATAGAATAGAACAGAAGAATAGAACAGAACGGAATAGAATAGAACAGAACCGAACGGAACAGAATAAAATAGAATAGAATAGAACAGAATAGAATAGAATAGAACAGAACAGAACAGATCTGAATAGAATAGAATAGAACAGAACAGAACAGAATAGAATAGAAGAGAACAGAATAGAACAGAACAGAATAGAACAGAATAGAATAGAATAGAACAGAATAGAATAGAACACAACAGAATAGAATGGAATAGAATAGAACAGAACAGAACAGAATAGAATAGAATAGAATAGAATAGAACAGAATAGAATAGAATAGAATAGGATACAATAGAATAGAATAGAATAGAACAGAACAGAATAGAATGGAATAGAATACAATAGAATAGAACAGAAAAGAATAGAATAGAAGAGAATAAAATAGAATAGAATAGAATAGAACAGAATAGAACAGAAAAGAATAGAATAGAACAGAACAGAAGAGAACAGAACAGAACAGAATAGAATAGAATAGAACAGAACAGAATAGAATAGAACAGAAGAATAGAACAGAACGGAATAGAATAGAACAGAACAGAACAGAATAGAATAGAATAGAATAGAACAGAACAGAACAGAATAGAATAGAATAGAATAGAATAGAATAGAATAGAATAGAACAGAACCGAACAGAATAGAATAGAACAGAACAGAACCGAACAGAAGAGGATAGGATAGAATAGAATAGAATAGAATAGAATAGAATAGAACAGAACGGAATAGAATAGAACAGAACCGAACAGAACAGAATAGAATAGAAGAGAATTGAAGAGAATAGAACAGAACAGAATAGAATACAATAGAAGAGAACATAATAGAATAGAATAGAACAGAACAGAACATAATAGAATAGAACAGTATAGATTAGAACAGAACAGAAGAGAACAGAATAGAATAGCATAGAACAGAATAGAATAGAATAGAATAGAATAGAATAGAATAGAATAGAATAGAACAGAATAGAATAGAATAGAATAGAATAGGATACAATAGAATAGAACAGAATACAACAGAATAGAATAGAATAGAACAGAACAGAACAGAATAGAATAGAATAGAACAGAACAGAAAAGAACAGAATAGAATAGAATAGAACAGAGCAGAGTAAAATTGAACAGAAAAGAATAGAATATAACAGAATAGAATAGAAAGAACAGAATCGAACAAACTAGAATAGAACAGAACAGAACAGGATAGAACAGAATAGAATAGAATAGAATAGAACAGAACAGTATAGAATAGATAGAATAGAACAGAACAGAACAGAATAGAATAGAATAGAAGAGAATGGAAGAGAATAAAATAGAATAGAATAGAATAGAACAGAATAGAACAGAAAAGAATAGAATAGAACAGAACAGAAGAGAACAGAACAGAACAGAATAGAATAGAATAGAACAGAACAGAATAGAATAGAACAGAAGAATAGAACAGAACGGAATAGAATAGAACAGAACAGAACAGAATAGAATAGAATAGAATAGAACAGAATAGAATAGAATAGAATAGAATAGAATAGAATAGAATAGAACAGAACCGAACAGAATAGAATAGAATAGAATAGAACAGAACAGAACAGAATATAATAGAATAGAACAGAACAGAATAGAATAGAACAGAAGAATAGAACAGAACGGAATAGAATAGAACAGAACAGAACAGAATAGAATAGAATAGAATAGAACAGAACAGAATAGAATAGAATAGAATAGAATAGAATAGAATAGAACAGAACCGAACAGAATAGAATAGAATAGAATAGAACAGAATAGAATAGAACAGAACAGAATAGAATACAATAGAATAGAACAGAAGAGAACAGAACAGAACAGTATAGAACAAAATACAATAGAACAGAATAGAATACAATAGAATAGAACAGAACAGAATAGAATAGAATAGAACAGAAGAATAGAACAGAACGGAATAGAATAGAATAGAACAGAACATAATAGAATAGAATAGAACAGAACAGAACATAATAGAATAGAACAGTATAGAATAGAACAGAACAGAATAGAATAGAATAGAATTGAATAGAATAGAACAGAACAGAATTGAATAGAATAGAACAGAACAGAATAGAATAGAATAGAACAGAACATAATAGAATAGAATAGAACAGAACAGAACATAATAGAATAGAACAGTATAGAATAGAAGAGAACAGAATAGAACAGAATAGAATAGCATAGAACAGAACAGAATAGAATAGAATAGAATTGAACAGAATAGAATAGAATAGAATAGGATACAATAGAATAGAACAGAATACAACAGAATAGAATAGAATAAAAGAGAACAGAACAGAATAGATTAGAATAGAACAGAATAGAACAGAACAGAAAAGATCAGAATAGAATAGAATAGAACAGAATAGAATAGAATACAATAGAACAGAACAGAACCGAACAGAACAGGATAGAATAGAATAGAACAGAAGAGAATAGAATAGAATAGAATAGAATTGAATAGAATAGAATAGAACAGAATAGAATAGAATAGAATAGAACAGAACAGAAGAGAACAGAACAGATCAGAATAGAATAGAATAGGACAGAACAGATTAGAATAGAACAGAAGAATAGAACAGAACGGAATATAATAGAACAGAACCGAACAGAACAGAATAAAATATAATAGAATATAACAGAATAGAATAGAATAGAACAGAAGAGAACAGATCTGAATAGAATAGAATAGAACAGAACAGAACAGAATAGAATAGAACAGAACAGAATAGAACAGAACAGAATAGGACAGAGTAGAATAGAACAGAACAGAACAGAATAGAACAGAATAGAATAGAATAGAATAGAATAGAACAGAACATAATAGAATACAACAGAATAGAATAGAACAGAACAGAACAGAACAGAACAGAACAGAATAGAATAGAACAGAACAGAATAGATTGAATGGAGTAGAACAGAACAGAATAGAATACAATAGAATAGAATAGAATAAAATAGAATACAATATAATAGAACAGAACAGAATAGAATAAAGTAGAATAGAACAGAATAGAATACAATAGAACAGCATATAGTAGAATAGAATAGAACAGAACAGAATAGAATAAAGTAGAATAGAACAGAATAGAATACAATAGAACAGCATATAGTAGAATAGAACAGAACAGAACAGAATAGAATAGAATAGAACAGAATAAATCAGAACAGAACAGAATACAACAGAACAGAACAGAATAGAATAGAATAGAACAGAATATAATAGAAATGAACAGAATAGAATAGAAATGAATAGAAAAATACAGAATAGAATAGAATAGAACAGAACAGAATAGAGGAGAACAGAACAGAATAGAATAGAATAGAATAGAATAGAATAGAATAGAATAGAACAGAATAGAATAGAACAGAAGAGAATAGAATAGAATAGAACAGAACCGAAGAGAACAGAACAGAATAGAACAGAACAGAATAGAATAGAATAGAATAGAATAGAATAGAATAGAGCAAAACAGAATAGAACAGAATAGAATAGAATAGAAAAGAATAGAATAGAACAGAACAAAATAGAATAAAATAGAACAGAACAGAAGAGAATAGAATAGAATAGAACAGAACAGAACAGAACAGAATAGAATAGAACAGAACCGAATAGAACAGAACAGAATAGAACAGAATAGAATAGAATAGAACAGAATAGAATAGAACACAACAGAATAGAATAGAATAGAATAGAACAGAACAGAACAGAATAGAGTACAATAGAATAGAACAGAACAGAATAGAATACAAGAGAATAGAACACAATAGAATAGAATAGAACAGTATAGAATAGAATAGAACAGAACAGAACAGAATAGAATAGAATAGAACAGAATAGAACAGAACAGAAGAGAATAGAACAGAAGAGAACAGAATAGAATAGAATAGAACAGAATAGAACAGAACAGAACACAATAGAATAGAATAGAATAGAACAGAACAGAGTAGAATAGAACAGAACAGAATACAATAGAATAGAATAGAACAGAATAGAATGGAACAGAACAGAACAGAATGGAATAGAATAGCACAGAATAGAATAGAGCAGAACAGAACAGAATAGAACAGAATAGAACAGAACAGAATAGAACAGAATAGAATAGAATAGAATAGAACAGAACAGAACAGAATGGAATATAGTTGAATAGAATAGAACAGAATAGAATAGAATAGAACAGAATAGAATAGAACAGAACAGAATATATAGAATAGAGTAGAACAGAACAGAATAGAATAGAATAGAATAGAATAGAACAGAACAGAAGAGAATAGAATACAATATAATAGAACAGAACAGAATAGAATAGAATAGAATAGAATAGAGTTGAATAGAATAGAACAGAACAGAATATAATAGAATACAATATAATAGAATAGAACAGAATAGAACAGAATAGAACAGAATAGAATAGGATAGAACAGAATAGAATAGAACAGAACAGAACAGAATGGAATAGAACAGAACAGAACAGAATAGAACAGAATGGAATAGAAGAGAATAGAATATAATGGAATAGAATAGAACAGAAGAGAACAGAACAGAATAGAATAGAATAGAATAGAATAGAGCAGAATAGAATAGAACAGAACAGAATAGAATACAATAGAATAGAACAGAACAGAACAGAATAGAATAGAATAGAATAGAAGAGAAGAGAATAGAATAGAATAGAATAGAATAGAATAGAATAGAATAGAATAGAATAGAATAGAATAGAACAGAATGGAATAGAATAGAACTGAAGAGAATAGAACAGAATAGAACAGAATAGAACAGAACTGAATAGAACAGAATAGAATAGAATAGAACAGATCAAAACAGAATAGAATAGAATAGAACAGAATAGAACAGAACAGAACAGAACAGAATAGAATACAATAGAATAGAACAGAATAGAATAGAATAGAATAGAATAGAACAGAACAGAACCGAACAGAACAGGATAGGATAGGATAGAATAGAATAGAATAGAATAGAATAGAATAGAATAGAACAGAATAGAATAGAATAGAACAGAACAGAATAGAACAGAATAGAATAGAATAGAACAGAACAGAAGAGAACAGAAGAGAACGGAATAAGATAGAACAGGACAGAACAGAATAGAATAGAACAGAAGAATAGAACAGAACGGAATAGAATAGAACAGAACCGAACGGAACAGAATAAAATAGAATAGAATAGAACAGAATAGAATAGAATAGAACAGAACAGAACAGATCTGAATAGAATAGAATAGAACAGAACAGAACAGAATAGAATAGAACAGAACAGAATAGAACAGAACAGAATAGAACAGAATAGAATAGAATAGAACAGAATAGAATAGAACACAACAGAATAGAATGGAATAGAATAGAACAGAACAGAACAGAATAGAATAGAATAGAATAGAATAGAACAGAATAGAATAGAATAGAATAGGATACAATAGAATAGAATAGAATAGAACAGAACAGAATAGAATGGAATAGAATACAATAGAATAGAACAGAAAAGAATAGAATAGAAGAGAATAAAATAGAATAGAATAGAATAGAACAGAATAGAACAGAAAAGAATAGAATAGAACAGAACAGAAGAGAACAGAACAGAACAGAATAGAATAGAATAGAACAGAACAGAATAGAATAGAACAGAAGAATAGAACAGAACGGAATAGAATAGAACAGAACAGAACAGAATAGAATAGAATAGAATAGAACAGAAAAGAATAGAATAGAATAGAATAGAATAGAATAGAATAGAACAGAACCGAACAGAATAGAATAGAACAGAACAGAACCGAACAGAAGAGGATAGGATAGAATAGAATAGAATAGAATAGAATAGAATAGAATAGAATAGAACAGAACGGAATAGAATAGAACAGAACCGAACAGAACAGAATAGAATAGAAGAGAATTGAAGAGAATAGAACAGAACAGAATAGAATACAATAGAAGAGAACATAATAGAATAGAATAGAACAGAACAGAACATAATAGAATAGAACAGTATAGATTAGAACAGAACAGAAGAGAACAGAATAGAATAGCATAGAACAGAATAGAATAGAATAGAATAGAATAGAATAGAATAGAATAGAACAGAATAGAATAGAATAGAATAGAATAGGATACAATAGAATAGAACAGAATACAACAGAATAGAATAGAATAGAACAGAACAGAACAGAATAGAATAGAATAGAACAGAACAGAAAAGAACAGAATAGAATAGAATAGAACAGAGCAGAGTAAAATTGAACAGAAAAGAATAGAATATAACAGAATAGAATAGAAAGAACAGAATCGAACAAACTAGAATAGAACAGAACAGAACAGAATAGAACAGAATAGAATAGAATAGAATAGAACAGAACAGTATAGAATAGATAGAATAGAACAGAACAGAACAGAATAGAATAGAATAGAAGAGAATGGAAGAGAATAAAATAGAATAGAATAGAATAGAACAGAATAGAACAGAAAAGAATAGAATAGAACAGAACAGAAGAGAACAGAACAGAACAGAATAGAATAGAATAGAACAGAACAGAATAGAATAGAACAGAAGAATAGAACAGAACGGAATAGAATAGAACAGAACAGAACAGAATAGAATAGAATAGAATAGAACAGAATAGAATAGAATAGAATAGAATAGAATAGAATAGAATAGAACAGAACCGAACAGAATAGAATAGAATAGAATAGAACAGAACAGAACAGAATATAATAGAATAGAACAGAACAGAATAGAATAGAACAGAAGAATAGAACAGAACGGAATAGAATAGATCAAACAGAACAGAATAGAATAGAATAGAATAGAACAGAACAGAATAGAATAGAATAGAATAGAATAGAATAGAACAGAACCGAACAGAATAGAATAGAATAGAATAGAATAGAATAGAATAGAACAGAACAGAATAGAATACAATAGAATAGAACAGAAGAGAACAGAACAGAACAGTATAGAACAAAATACAATAGAACAGAATAGAATACAATAGAATAGAACAGAACAGAATAGAATAGAATAGAACAGAAGAATAGAACAGAACGGAATAGAATAGAATAGAACAGAACATAATAGAATAGAATAGAACAGAACAGAACATAATAGAATAGAACAGTATAGAATAGAACAGAACAGAATAGAATAGAATAGAATTGAATAGAATAGAACAGAACAGAATTGAATAGAATAGAACAGAACAGAATAGAATAGAATAGAACAGAACATAATAGAATAGAATAGAACAGAACAGAACATAATAGAATAGAACAGTATAGAATAGAAGAGAACAGAATAGAACAGAATAGAATAGCATAGAACAGAACAGAATAGAATAGAATAGAATTGAACAGAATAGAATAGAATAGAATAGGATACAATAGAATAGAACAGAATACAACAGAATAGAATAGAATAAAAGAGAACAGAACAGAATAGATTAGAATAGAACAGAATAGAACAGAACAGAAAAGATCAGAATAGAATAGAATAGAATAGAATAGAATAGAACAGAATAGAATAGAATACAATAGAACAGAACAGAACCGAACAGAACAGGATAGAATAGAATAGAACAGAAGAGAATAGAATAGAATAGAATAGAATTGAATAGAATAGAATAGAACAGAATAGAATAGAATAGAATAGAACAGAACAGAAGAGAACAGAACAGATCAGAATAGAATAGAATAGGACAGAACAGATTAGAATAGAACAGAAGAATAGAACAGAACGGAATATAATAGAACAGAACCGAACAGAACAGAATAAAATAGAATAGAATATAACAGAATAGAATAGAATAGAACAGAAGAGAACAGATCTGAATAGAATAGAATAGAACAGAACAGAACAGAATAGAATAGAACAGAACAGAATAGAACAGAACAGAATAGGACAGAGTAGAATAGAACAGAACAGAACAGAATAGAACAGAATAGAATAGAATAGAATAGAATAGAACAGAACATAATAGAATACAACAGAATAGAATAGAACAGAACAGAACAGAACAGAACAGAACAGAATAGAATAGAACAGAACAGAATAGATTGAATGGAGTAGAACGAACAGAATAGAATACAATAGAATAGAATAGAATAAAATAGGATACAATATAATAGAACAGAACAGAATAGAATAAAGTAGAATAGAACAGAATAGAATACAATAGAACAGCATATAGTAGAATAGAATAGAACAGAACAGAATAGAATAAAGTAGAATAGAACAGAATAGAATACAATAGAACAGCATATAGTAGAATAGAACAGAACAGAACAGAATAGAATAGAATAGAACAGAATAAAAGAGAACAGAACAGAATACAACAGAACAGAACAGAATAGAATAGAATAGAACAGAATATAATAGAAATGAACAGAATAGAATAGAAATGAATAGAAAAATACAGAATAGAATAGAATAGAACAGAACAGAATAGAGGAGAACAGAACAGAATAGAATAGAATAGAATAGAATAGAATAGAACAGAATAGAATAGAACAGAAGAGAATAGAATAGAATAGAACAGAACCGAAGAGAACAGAACAGAATAGAACAGAACAGAATAGAATAGAATAGAATAGAATAGAATAGAATAGAGCAAAACAGAATAGAACAGAATAGAATAGAATAGAACAGAATAGAATAGAACAGAACAAAATAGAATAAAATAGAACAGAACAGAAGAGAATAGAAAAGAATTGAACAGAACAGAACAGAACAGAATAGAATAGAACAGAACCGAATAGAACAGAACAGAATAGAACAGAATAGAATAGAATAGAACAGAATAGAATAGAACACAACAGAATAGAATAGAATAGAATAGAACAGAACAGAACAGAATAGAGTAGAATAGAATAGAACAGAACAGAATAGAATACAAGAGAATAGAACACAATAGAATAGAAAAGAACAGTATAGAATAGAATAGAACAGAACAGAACAGAATAGAATAGAATAGAACAGAATAGAACAGATCAGAAGAGAATAGAACAGAAGAGAACAGAATAGAATAGAATAGAACAGAATAGAACAGAACAGAACACAATAGAATAGAATAGAATAGAACAGAACAGAGTAGAATAGAACAGAACAGAATACAATAGAATAGAATAGAACAGAATAGAATGGAACAGAACAGAACAGAATGGAATAGAATAGCACAGAATAGAATAGAGCAGAACAGAACAGAATAGAACAGAATAGAACAGAACAGAATAGAACAGAATAGAATAGAATAGAATAGAACAGAACAGAACAGAATGGAATATAGTTGAATAGAATAGAACAGAATAGAATAGAATAGAACAGAATAGAATAGAACAGAACAGAATATATAGAATAGAGTAGAACAGAACAGAATAGAATAGAATAGAATAGAATAGAATAGAATAGAATAGAACAGAACAGAATAGAATAGAATACAATATAATAGAACAGAACAGAATAGAATAGAATAGAATAGAATAGAACAGAATAGAATAGAATAGAACAGAGCAGAACCGAATAGAAAAAAACAGAATAGAATAGAATAAAAGAGAACAGAATAGAATAGAATACAATAAAACAGAATAGAACAGAATAAAATATAATAGAACAGAATAGCACAGAACAGAACAGAAGAGAACAGAATAGAGTACAAGAGAATAGAATAGAATAGAATAGAACAGAACAGAACAGAACAGAATAGAATAGAATAGAGTAGAACAGAAATAACAGAAAAGAATAGAATAGAACAGAACAGAATAGAATAGAATACAATAGAACAGAATAGAATAGAGTAGAATAGAACAGAATAGAACAGAAGAGAATAGAATAGAACAGAATAGAATAGAATGGATAGAACAGAACAGGACAGAATAGAACAGAACAGAATAGAATAGAAGAGAATAGAACAGAATAGAATAGAATAGAACAGAACTGAAGAGAACAGAACAGAACAGCATAGAATAGAATAGATCAGAACAGAATAGAATAGAACAAAGAATAGAACAGTACGGAATAGAATAGAACAGAACCGAACAGAACAGAATAGAATAGAATAGAGTTGAATAGAATAGAACAGAACAGAATATAATAGAATACAATATAATAGAATAGAACAGAATAGAACAGAATAGAACAGAATAGAATAGGATAGAACAGAATAGAATAGAACAGAACAGAACAGAATGGAATAGAACAGAACAGAACAGAATAGAACAGAATGGAATAGAAGAGAATAGAATAAAATGGAATAGAATAGAACAGAAGAGAACAGAACAGAATAGAATAGAATAGAATAGAATAGAGCAGAATAGAATAGAACAGAACAGAATAGAATACAATAGAATAGAACAGAACAGAACAGAATAGAATAGAATAGAATAGAATAGAACAGAAGAGAATAGAATAGAATAGAATAGAATAGAATAGAATAGAATAGAATAGAATAGAATAGAACAGAATGGAATAGAATAGAACTGAAGAGAATAGAACAGAATAGAACAGAATAGAACAGAACTGAATAGAACAGAATAGAATAGAATAGAACAGATCAAAACAGAATAGAATAGAATAGAACAGAATAGAACAGAACAGAACAGAACAGAATAGAATACAATAGAATAGAACAGAATAGAATAGAATAGAATAGAATAGAACAGAACAGAACCGAACAGAACAGGATAGGATAGGATAGAATAGAATAGAATAGAATAGAATAGAATAGAATAGAACAGAATAGAAGAGAATAGAATAGAACAGAATAGAACAGAATAGAATAGAATAGAACAGAACAGAAGAGAACAGAAGAGAACGGAATAAAAAAGAACAGGACAGAACAGAATAGAATAGAACAGAAGAATAAAACAGAACGGAATAGAATAGAACAGAACCGAACGGAACAGAATAAAATAGAATAGAATAGAACAGAATAGAATAGAATAGAACAGAACAGAACAGATCTGAATAGAATAGAATAGAACAGAACAGAAAAGAATAGAATAGAACAGAACAGAATAGAACAGAACAGAATAGAACAGAATAGAATAGAATAGAACAGAATAGAATAGAACACAACAGAATAGAATGGAATAGAATAGAACAGAACAGAACAGAATAGAATAGAATAGAATAGAATAGAACAGAATAGAATAGAATAGAATAGAATACAATAGAATAGAATAGAATAGAACAGAACAGAATAGAATGGAATAGAATACAATAGAATAGAACAGAAAAGAATAGAATAGAGTAGAATAGAACAGAAGAGAACAGAATAGAATAGAATAGAATAGAATAGAATAGAATAGAATAGAATAGAATAGAATAGAACAGAATAGAATAGAATAGAACAGAAGAGAATAGAACAGAACAGAACAGAATAGAACAGAACAGAATAGAACAGAATAGAATAGAATAGAACAGACAGAACAGAATAGAATAGAATAGAACAGAATAGAACAGAACAGAATAGAACAGAATAGAACAGAATAGAATAGAATAGAATAGAACAGAATAGAATAGAATAGAATAGAACAGAACAGAACCGAACAGAACAGGATAGGATAGAATAGAACAGAATAGAGTAGAATAGAATAGAATAGAATAGAACAGAACGGAATAGAATAGAACAGAACCGAACAGAACAGAATAGAATAGAAGAGAATTGAAGAGAATAGAACAGAACAGAATAGAATAGAATAGAACATAACATAATAGAATAGAATAGAACAGAACAGAACATAATAGAATAGAACAGTATAGAATACAACAGAACAGAAGAGAACAGAATAGAATAGCATAGAACAGAATAGAATAGAATAGAATAGAATAGAATAGAATAGAATAGAATAGAACAGAACAGAACAGAATAGAATAGAATAGAATAGGATACAATAGAATAGAACAGAATACAACAGAATAGAATAGAATAGAACAGAACAGAACAGAATAGAATAGAATAGAACAGAACAGAACAGAACAGAATACAATAGAATAGAACAGAGCAGAGTAAAATTGAACAGAAAAGAATAGAATGGAACAGAATAGAATAGAAAGAACAGAATCGAACAAAATAGATAGAACAGAACAGAACAGAATAGAACAGAATAGAATAGAATAGAATAGAAGAGAACAGTATAGAATAGATAGAATAGAACAGAACAGAACAGAATAGAATAGAATAGAATAGAATAGAAGAGAATAAAATAGAATAGAATAGAATAGAACAGAATAGAACAGAAAAGAATAGAATAGAACAGAACAGAAGAGAACAGAACAGAACAGAATAGAATACAATAGAATAGAACAGAATAGAATAGAATAGAATAGAATAGAACAGAACAGAACCGAACAGAACAGGATAGGATAGGATAGAATAGAATAGAATAGAATAGAATAGAATAGAATAGAACAGAATAGAAGAGAATAGAATAGAACAGAATAGAACAGAATAGAATAGAATAGAACAGAACAGAAGAGAACAGAAGAGAACGGAATAAAAAAGAACAGGACAGAACAGAATAGAATAGAACAGAAGAATAAAACAGAACGGAATAGAATAGAACAGAACCGAACGGAACAGAATAAAATAGAATAGAATAGAACAGAATAGAATAGAATAGAACAGAACAGAACAGATCTGAATAGAATAGAATAGAACAGAACAGAAAAGAATAGAATAGAACAGAACAGAATAGAACAGAACAGAATAGAACAGAATAGAATAGAATAGAACAGAATAGAATAGAACACAACAGAATAGAATGGAATAGAATAGAACAGAACAGAACAGAATAGAATAGAATAGAATAGAATAGAACAGAATAGAATAGAATAGAATAGAATACAATAGAATAGAATAGAATAGAACAGAACAGAATAGAATGGAATAGAATACAATAGAATAGAACAGAAAAGAATAGAATAGAGTAGAATAGAACAGAAGAGAACAGAATAGAATAGAATAGAATAGAATAGAATAGAATAGAATAGAACAGAATAGAATAGAATAGAACAGAAGAGAATAGAACAGAACAGAACAGAATAGAACAGAACAGAATAGAACAGAATAGAATAGAATAGAACAGACAGAACAGAATAGAATAGAATAGAACAGAATAGAACAGAACAGAATAGAACAGAATAGAACAGAATAGAATAGAATAGAATAGAACAGAATAGAATAGAATAGAATAGAACAGAACAGAACCGAACAGAACAGGATAGGATAGAATAGAACAGAATAGAGTAGAATAGAATAGAATAGAATAGAACAGAACGGAATAGAATAGAACAGAACCGAACAGAACAGAATAGAATAGAAGAGAATTGAAGAGAATAGAACAGAACAGAATAGAATAGAATAGAACATAACATAATAGAATAGAATAGAACAGAACAGAACATAATAGAATAGAACAGTATAGAATAGAACAGAACAGAAGAGAACAGAATAGAATAGCATAGAACAGAATAGAATAGAATAGAATAGAATAGAATAGAATAGAATAGAATAGAACAGAACAGAACAGAATAGAATAGAATAGAATAGGATACAATAGAATAGAACAGAATACAACAGAATAGAATAGAATAGAACAGAACAGAACAGAATAGAATAGAATAGAACAGAACAGAACAGAACAGAATACAATAGAATAGAACAGAGCAGAGTAAAATTGAACAGAAAAGAATAGAATGGAACAGAATAGAATAGAAAGAACAGAATCGAACAAAATAGATAGAACAGAACAGAACAGAATAGAACAGAATAGAATAGAATAGAATAGAAGAGAACAGTATAGAATAGATAGAATAGAACAGAACAGAACAGAATAGAATAGAATAGAATAGAATAGAAGAGAATAAAATAGAATAGAATAGAATAGAACAGAATAGAACAGAAAAGAATAGAATAGAACAGAACAGAAGAGAACAGAACAGAACAGAATAGAATAGAATAGAACAGAACAGAATAGAATAGAACAGAAGAATAGAACAGAACGGAATAGAATAGAACAGAACAGAACAGAATAGAATAGAATAGAATAGAATAGAACAGAACAGAATAGAATAGAAGAGAATAGAATAGAATAGAATAGAATAGAACAGAACCGAACAGAATAGAATAGAACAGAACAGAACCGAACAGAAGAGGATAGGATAGAATAGAATAGAATAGAATAGAATAGAATAGAGTAGAATAGAATAGAACAGAACGGAATAGAATAGAACAGAACCGAACAGAACAGAATAGAATAGAAGAGAATTGAAGAGAATAGAACAGAACAGAATAGAATACAATAGAAGAGAACATAATAGAATAGAATAGAACAGAACAGAACATAATAGAATAGAACAGTATAGATTAGAACAGAACAGAAGAGAACAGAATAGAATAGCATAGAACAGAACAGAATAGAATAGAATAGAATAGAATAGAATAGAATAGAATAGAACAGAATAGAATAGAATAGAATAGAATAGGATACAATAGAATAGAACAGAATACAACAGAATAGAATAGAATAGAACAGAACAGAACAGAATAGAATAGAATAGAACAGAACAGAAAAGAACAGAATAGAATAGAATAGAACAGAGCAGAGTAAAATTAAACAGAAAAGAATAGAATATAACAGAATAGAATAGAAAGAACAGAATCGAACAAACTAGAATAGAACAGAACAGAACAGAATAGAACAGAATAGAATAGAATAGAATAGAATAGAACAGTATAGAATAGATAGAATAGAACAGAACAGAACAGAATAGAATAGAATAGAATAGAATAGAAGAGAATAAAATAGAATAGAATAGAATAGAACAGAATAGAACAGAAAAGAATAGAATAGAACAGAACAGAAGAGAACAGAACAGAACAGAATAGAATAGAATAGAACAGAACAGAATAGAATAGAACAGAAGAATAGAACAGAACGGAATAGAATAGAACAGAACAGAACAGAATAGAATAGAATAGAATAGAACAGAATAGAATAGAATAGAATAGAATAGAACAGAACCGAACAGAATAGAATAGAATAGAATAGAACAGAACAGAACAGAATATAATAGAATAGAACAGAACAGAATAGAATAGAACAGAAGAATAGAACAGAACGGAATAGAATAGAACAGAACAGAACAGAATAGAATAGAATAGAATAGAATAGAACAGAACAGAAGAGAATAGAATAGAATAGAATAGAATAGAATAGAATAGAATAGAACAGAACCGAACAGAATAGAATAGAATAGAATAGAACAGAATAGAATAGAACAGAACAGAATAGAATACAATAGAATAGAACAGAAGAGAACAGAACAGAACAGTATAGAACAAAATACAATAGAACAGAATAGAATACAATAGAATAGAACAGAACAGAATAGAATAGAATAGAACAGAACAGAAAAGAAGAGAACAGAAAGGAATAGAATAGAATAGAACAGAATCGAATACAACAGAACAAAATAGAATAGAATAGAACAGAACAGAATAGAACAGAACAAAATAGAATAGAATACAAGAGAACAAAATAAAACAGAACAGAATAGAATAGAATAGAACAGAACAGAATAGAACAGAACAGAATAGATAGAATAGAACAGAATAGAATAGAGCAGAACAGAATAGAAAAGAATAGAATAGAATAGAACAGAATAGAATAGAACAGAATAGAATAGAACAGAACAGAACAGAATAGAATAGAAAAGAACTGAATAGAATAGAATAGAATAGAATAGAAGAGAATAGAACAGAAGAGAATAGAATAGAATAGAATAGAACAGAATAGAATACAACAGAACAGAATAGAATAGAACAGAAGAATAGAACAGAACGGAATAGAAAAAAACAGAACAAAACAGAATAGAATAGAATAGAATAGAACAGAATAGAATATAATAGAACAGAACCGAACAGAACAGAACAGAATAGAACAGAACTGAACAGAATAGAATAGAATAGAACTGAATAGAATAAAATAGAACAGAATAGAATAGAACAGAACAGAAGAGAATAGAATAGAATAGAACAGAACAGAATAGAATAGAAAAGAATAGAATACAAGAGAAGACAATAGAACAGAATAGAATACAATATAATAGAACAGAACAGAATAGAATACAATCGAATAGAACAGAATAGATTAGAATAGAACAGAATAGAATAGATTAGAACAGAACAGAAGAGAATAGAATAGAATAGAACAGAACAGAACATAATAGAATAGAATAGAATCGAACAGAACACAATAGAATAGAATACAATATAATAGAACAGAACAGAATAGAATACAATAGAATAGAACAGAATAGAACAGAACAGAACAGAATACAACAGAACAGAACAGAATAGAATAGAATAGAACAGAATAGAATAGAACAGAACAGAATACTATAGAATAGAATATAACAGAACAGAATGGAACAAAACAGAACATAATAGAACAGAATAGAACAGTATAGAATAGAACATAACAGAATAGAATAGAGTAGAATCGAAGAATAGAATAGAATACAATAGAACAGAAGAGCAGAATCGAAGAATACAATAGAATAGAACAGAACAGAATTGAACTGAACAAAAGAGAATAGAATAGAACAGAAAAAAATAGAACAGAACAGAATAGAATAGAATACAACAGAACAGAATAGAACAGAAGAACAGAATCGAAGAATATAATAGAATAGACCAGAACTGAATAGAACTGAACAATAGAGAATAGAATAGAACAGAACAAAATAGAACAGAACCGAATAGAATAGAATAGAATAGAACAGAACAGAGCAGAACCGAATAGAATAGAATAGAACAGAACAGAACAGAATAGAATAGAATAGAACAGAATAGAATAGTATCGAACAGAATAGAACAGAATAGAATGGAATAGAACAGAATAGAATAGTACAGAATAGAATTGAATAGAATAGAATAGAATAGAATAGAATAGAATAGAATAGAATAGAATAGAACAGAACAGAATAGATTAGAATAGAATAGAACAGAATAGAATAGAATAGAATACAATAGAATAGAACAGAACAGAATAGAACAGAATAGAAAAGAATAGAACAGAACAGAACAGAATAGAATAGAACAGAACAAAACATAATAGAATAGAAGAGAATAGAATAGAACAGAACAGATGAGAACAGAACAGAACAGCATAGAATAGAATAGAACAGAAAAGAATAGAATAGAACAGAACGGAATAGAATAGAACAGAACCGAACAGAACAGAATAGAATAGAACAGAATAGAATAGAATAGAACAGAATAGAATAGAACAGAAAAGAATAGAATAGAATAGAATAGAACAGAACAGAATAGAATAGAAAAGAATAGAATACAAGAGAAGACAATAGAACAGAATAGAATACAATATAATAGAACAGAACAGAATAGAATAGAATCGAATAGAACAGAATAGATTAGAATAGAACAGAATAGAATAGATTAGAACAGAACAGAAGAGAATAGAATAGAATAGAACAGAACAGAACATAATAGAATAGAATAGAATCGAACAGAACACAATAGAATAGAATACAATATAATAGAACAGAACAGAATAGAATACAATAGAATAGAACAGAATAGAACAGAACAGAACAGAATACAACAGAACAGAACAGAATAGAATAGAATAGAACAGAATAGAATAGAACAGAACAGAATACTATAGAATAGAATATAACAGAACAGAATGGAACAAAACAGAACATAATAGAACAGAATAGAACAGTATAGAATAGAACATAACAGAATAGAATAGAGTAGAATCGAAGAATAGAATAGAATACAATAGAACAGAAGAGCAGAATCGAAGAATACAATAGAATAGAACAGAACAGAATTGAACTGAACAAAAGAGAATAGAATAGAACAGAAAAAAATAGAACAGAACAGAATAGAATAGAATACAACAGAACAGAATAGAACAGAAGAACAGAATCGAAGAATATAATAGAATAGACCAGAACTGAATAGAACTGAACAATAGAGAATAGAATAGAACAGAACAAAATAGAACAGAACCGAATAGAATAGAATAGAATAGAACAGAACAGAGCAGAACCGAATAGAATAGAATAGAACAGAACAGAACAGAATAGAATAGAATAGAACAGAATAGAATAGTATCGAACAGAATAGAACAGAATAGAATGGAATAGAACAGAATAGAATAGTACAGAATAGAATTGAATAGAATAGAATAGAATAGAATAGAATAGAATAGAATAGAATAGAATAGAATAGAACAGAACAGAATAGATTAGAATAGAATAGAACAGAATAGAATAGAATAGAATACAATAGAATAGAACAGAACAGAATAGAACAGAATAGAAAAGAATAGAACAGAACAGAACAGAATAGAATAGAACAGAACAAAACATAATAGAATAGAAGAGAATAGAATAGAACAGAACAGATGAGAACAGAACAGAACAGCATAGAATAGAATAGAACAGAAAAGAATAGAATAGAACAGAACGGAATAGAATAGAACAGAACCGAACAGAATAGAATAGAATAGAATAGAATAGAATAGAATAGAATAGAATAGAACAGAAAAGAATAGAATAGAATAGAATAGAACAGAACAGAATAGAATAGAATAGAACACAACTGAACATAATAGAATAGAACAGAAGAGAATAGAACAGAACAGAATAGAACAGAATAAAATAGAATAGAACAGAATAGAATAGAACAGAACAGAATATAACAGAATAGAATAGAAGAGAACAGAATAGAACAGAATACAATAGAACATGATAGAATAGAATAGATTAGAATGGAATACAATAGAATAGAAGAGAACAGAATAGAATTCAATAGAACAGAATAGAATAGAATAGAACAGAATAGAATAGAATAGAACAAAACAGAATAGAATAGAATAGAACAGAACAGAATAGAATAGAACAGAATAGAATAGAATAGAACAGAGTAGAATAGAAGAGAACAGAACAGAACAGAATATTATAGAATAGATTAGAATAGAATAGAACAGAATAGAATAGAACAGATTAGAATAGAATAGAACAGAACAGAACAGAATAGAACAAAAAATAGAATGGAATAGAAAAGAATAGAATAGAATAGAACAGAATAGAAAGATCAGAACAGAATAGAACAGAATAGAATAAAACAGAACAGAAGAGAATAGAATAGAATAGAATAGAACAGAATAGAATAGAATAGAATAGAATAGAACAGAATACAACAGAACAGAATAGATTAGAACAGAAGAGAAGAGAACAGAACAGAACAGAATACAATAGAATAGAACAGAACAGAATAGAATAGAACAGAAGAATAGAACAGAACGGAATAGAATAAAACAGAATAGAACAAAATAGAATAGAATAGAATAGAATAGAATAGAATAGAATAGAATAGAACAGAATAGAATAGAATAGAATAGAATAGAACAGAATAGAATAGAACAGAACAGAATAGAATAGATATGAATAGAAAAATCAGAATAGAATAGAATGGAACAGAACACAATAGAAGATAACAGAAAAGAATATAATATACTAGAACAGAATAGAATAGAACAGAACAGAATACTATACAATAGAATATAACAGAACAGAATGGAACAAAACAGAACATAATAGAACAGCATAGAACAGTATAGAATAGAACAGAACAGAATAGAATAGAATAGAATAGAGTAGAATCGAAGAATGGAATAGAATACAATAGAACAGAAGAACAGAATCGAAGAATACAATAGAATAGAACAGAACAGAATAGAACTGAACAAAAGAGAATAGAATAGAACAGAAAAAAATAGAACAGAAGAGAATAAAATAGAATAGAACAGAACAGAATAGAACAGAAGAACAGAATCGAAGAATATAATAGAATAGAACAGAACTGAATAGAACTGAACAATAGAGAATAGAATAGAACAGAACAAAATAGAACAGAACCGAATAGAATAGAATAGAATAGAACAGAACAGAGCAGAACCGAATAGAATAGAATAGAACAGAACAGATCAGAATAGAATAGAATAGAATAGAACAGAATAGAATAGTATCGAACAGAATAGAATAGAATAGAATGGAATAGAACAAAATAGAATAGTACAGAATAGAATAGAATAGAATAGAATAGAATAGAATAGAACAGAACAGAACAGAATAGATTAGAATAGAATAGAACAGAATAGAATAGAATAGAATACAATAGAATAGAATAGAACAGAATAGAACAGAATAGAAAAGAATAGAACAGAACAGAACCGAATAGAATAGAATAGAACAGAACAAAACATAATAGAATAGAAGGGAATAGAATAGAACAGAACAGAAGAGAACAGAACAGAACAGCATAGAATAGAAGAGAACAGAACAGAATAGAATAGAACAGAACGGAATAGAATAGAACAGAACCGAACAGAACAGAATAGAATAGAATAGAATAGAATAGAATAGAATAGAATAGAATAGAATAGAACAGAACAGAATAGAATAGAATAGAACAGAAGAGAATAGAATAGAATAGAACACAACTGAACATAATAGAATAGAACAGAATAGAATAGAACAGAACAGAATAGAACAGAATAAAATAGAATAGAACAGAATAGAATAGAACAGAACAGAATATAACAGAATAGAATAGAACAGAACAGAATAGAACAGAATACAATAGAACATGATAGAATAGAATAGAATAGAATGGAATACAATAGAATAGAGGAGAACAGAAGAGAATTCAATAGAACAGAATAGAATAGAATAGAACAGAATAGAATAGAATAGAACACAACAGAATAGAATAGAATAGAACAGAACAGAATAGAACAGAACAGAATAGAATAGAATAGAACAGAGTAGAATAGAAGAGAACAGAATAGAATGGAATAAAAAAATATAGAGTAGAACAGAATAGAATATAACAGAACAGAACAAAATAGAACAGAATGGAATAGAACAGAATAGAATAGAATGGAATAGAATAGAATAGAATAGAACAGAACCGAACAGAATATTATAGAATAGATTAGAAGAGAATAGAACAGAATAGAATAGAACAGAATAGAATAGAATAGAACAGAACAGAACAGAATAGAACAGAAAAATAGAATGGAATAGAAAAGAATAGAATAGAATAGAAAAGAATAGAAAGATCAGAACAGAATAGAACAGAATAGAATAAAACAGACCAGAAGAGAATAGAATAGAATAGAATAGAACAGAATAGAATAGAATAGAATAGACTACAATTGAATAGAACAGAACAGAATAGAATAGAACAGAAGAATAGAACAGAACGGAATAGAATAAAACAGAATAGAACAAAATAGAATAGAATAGAATAGAATAGAATAGAATAGAATAGAATAGAATAGAATAGAATAGAACAGAACAGAACAGAATAGAATGGAATAGAATAGAATAGAATAGAATAGAACAGAACCGAACAGAACAGAACAGAATAGAACAGAATAGAACAGAACAGAACAGAATAGAATAGAACAGAATAGAATAGAACAAAACAGAATAGAACAGAATAGAATAGAATAGAACAGAATAGAATATAACAGAACAGAATAGAATAGAATAGAATAGAATTGAATAGAATAGAATAGAACAGAATAGAATAGAAAAGATAGACTAGAACAGAATAGAATAGAATACAATAGAATAGATAAGAGCAGAATAGAATACAATAGAATACAACAGAATAGAATAGAATAGAACAGAATATAATATAATAGACAGAACAGAACAGAATAGAACAGAAGAGAACATAATAGATTAGAATAGAACAGAATAGAACAGAACAGAATAGAAGAGAATAGAACAGAACAAAAAAGAACAGAAAGAACAGAATAGAATAGAACAGAACAGAATACAATAGAATAGAATAGAACAGAACAGAATGGAACAGAACAGAACAGAATAGAACAGAATAGAATAGAAGAGAACATAATAGAATAGAATAGAATAGAGCAGAACCGAACAGAACAGAATAGAATAGAATAAAACAGAACAGAACAGAACAGAACAGAATAGAACAAAATAGAATAGAACACAATAGAATAGAATAGAATAGAAGAGAACAGAACAGAATAGAATAGAATACAATATAATAGAACAGAACAGAATAGAATACAATAGAACAGAATAGAATAGAATAGAACAGAATAGGATAGAATAGAACAGAACAGAACAGAATAGAATAGAATAGAGCAGAATAGAACAGAACAGAACAGAAAAAAAAGAACAGAAATGAATAGAATAGAATAGAACAGAACAGAGTAGAATAGAACAGAACAGAATAATATAGAATAGAATATAACAGAACAGAATGGAACAAAACAGAACATAATAGAACAGAATAGAACAGAGTAGAATAGAATAGAATAGAGCAGAATCGAACAGAACATAATAGAATAGAATACAATATAATAGAACAGAACAGAATAGAATACAATAGAATAGAACAGAATAGAACAGAACTGAACAGAATACAAAAGAACTGAACAGAATAGAACAGAATAGAACAGAACAGAACAGAATAGAAAAGAAAAGAATAGAACAGCACAGAATAGAGTAGAATAGAACAGAACAGAAAAGAAGAATTGAACAGAATTGTATAGAATAGAATAGAATATAACAGAACAGAATAGAAAAGAATAGAATTGAATAGAATAGAACAGAACAGAACAGAATAGAACGGAAAAATAGAATAGAATAGAAAAGAATAGAATGGAATAGAATAGAATAGAAAGAACAGAAAAAAATAGAATAGAAAGAAAGGGATAGAATAGAACAGAACAGAAGAGAACAGAACAGAACAGCATAGAATAGAATAGAACAGAACATAATAGAATAGAACAGAACGGAATAGAATAGAACAGAACCGAAGAGAACAGAATAGAATAGAATAGAATAGAATAGAATAGAATAGAATAGAACAGAACAGAATAGAATAGAATAGAACAGAACAGAATAGAATAGAATAGAACACAACTGAACATAATAGAATAGAACAGAATAGAATTGAACAGAACAGAATAGAACAGAATAGAACAGAGTAGAATAGAAGAGAACAGAATAGAATGGAATAAAACAATATAGAGTAGAACAGAATAGAATATAACAGAACAGAACAAAATAGAACAGAATGGAATAGAACAGAATAGAATAGAATGGAAGAGAATAGAATAGAATAGAACAGAACAGAACAGAATATTATAGAATAGATTAGAATAGAATAGAACAGAATAGAATAGAACAGAATAGAATAGAATAGAACAGAACAGAACAGAATAGAACAGAAAAATAGAATGGAATAGAAAAGAATAGAATAGAATAGAAAAGAATAGAAAGATCAGAACAGAATTGAACAGAATAGAATAAAACAGAACAGAAGAGTATAGAATAGAATAGAATAGAACAGAATAGAATAGAATAGAATAGACTACAATTGAATAGAACAGAACAGAATAGAATAGAACAGAAGAATAGAACAGAACGGAATAGAATAAAACAGAATAAAACAAAATAGAATAGAATAGAATAGAATAGAATAGAATAGAATAGAATAGAATAGAACAGAATAGAATAGAATAGAATAGAATAGAACAGAATACAACAGAACAGAATAGATTAGAACAGAACAGAAGAGAACAGAACAGAACAGAATACAATAGAATAGAACAGAACAGAATAGAATAGAACAGAAGAATAGAACAGAACGGAATAGAATAAAACAGAATAGAACAAAATAGAATAGAATAGAATAGAATAGAATAGAATAGAATAGAATAGAATAGAATAGAATAGAACAGAATAGAATAGAATAGAATAGAATAGAACAGAATAGAATAGAACAGAACAGAATAGAATAGATATGAATAGAAAAATCAGAATAGAATAGAATGGAACAGAACACAATAGAAGATAACAGAAAAGAATATAATATACTAGAACAGAATAGAATAGAACAGAACAGAATACTATACAATAGAATATAACAGAACAGAATGGAACAAAACAGAACATAATAGAACAGCATAGAACAGTATAGAATAGAACAGAACAGAATAGAATAGAATAGAATAGAGTAGAATCGAAGAATGGAATAGAATACAATAGAACAGAAGAACAGAATCGAAGAATACAATAGAATAGAACAGAACAGAATAGAACTGAACAAAAGAGAATAGAATAGAACAGAAAAAAATAGAACAGAAGAGAATAGAATAGAATAGAACAGAACAGAATAGAACAGAAGAACAGAATCGAAGAATATAATAGAATAGAACAGAACTGAATAGAACTGAACAATAGAGAATAGAATAGAACAGAACAAAATAGAACAGAACCGAATAGAATAGAATAGAATAGAACAGAACAGAGCAGAACCGAATAGAATAGAATAGAACAGAACAGATCAGAATAGAATAGAATAGAACAGAATAGAATAGTATCGAACAGAATAGAATAGAATAGAATGGAATAGAACAAAATAGAATAGTACAGAATAGAATAGAATAGAATAGAATAGAATAGAATAGAATAGAATAGAACAGAACAGAACAGAATAGATTAGAATAGAATAGAACAGAATAGAATAGAATAGAATACAATAGAATAGAATAGAACAGAATAGAACAGAATAGAAAAGAATAGAACAGAACAGAACCGAATAGAATAGAATAGAACAGAACAAAACATAATAGAATAGAAGGGAATAGAATAGAACAGAACAGAAGAGAACAGAACAGAACAGCATAGAATAGAAGAGAACAGAACAGAATAGAATAGAACAGAACGGAATAGAATAGAACAGAACCGAACAGAACAGAATAGAATAGAATAGAATAGAATAGAATAGAATAGAATAGAATAGAATAGAACAGAACAGAATAGAATAGAATAGAACAGAAGAGAATAGAATAGAATAGAACACAACTGAACATAATAGAATAGAACAGAATAGAATAGAACAGAACAGAATAGAACAGAATAAAATAGAATAGAACAGAATAGAATAGAACAGAACAGAATATAACAGAATAGAATAGAACAGAACAGAATAGAACAGAATACAATAGAACATGATAGAATAGAATAGAATAGAATGGAATACAATAGAATAGAGGAGAACAGAAGAGAATTCAATAGAACAGAATAGAATAGAATAGAACAGAATAGAATAGAATAGAACACAACAGAATAGAATAGAATAGAACAGAACAGAATAGAACAGAACAGAATAGAATAGAATAGAACAGAGTAGAATAGAAGAGAACAGAATAGAATGGAATAAAAAAATATAGAGTAGAACAGAATAGAATATAACAGAACAGAACAAAATAGAACAGAATGGAATAGAACAGAATAGAATAGAATGGAATAGAATAGAATAGAATAGAACAGAACCGAACAGAATATTATAGAATAGATTAGAAGAGAATAGAACAGAATAGAATAGAACAGAATAGAATAGAATAGAACAGAACAGAACAGAATAGAACAGAAAAATAGAATGGAATAGAAAAGAATAGAATAGAATAGAAAAGAATAGAAAGATCAGAACAGAATAGAACAGAATAGAATAAAACAGACCAGAAGAGAATAGAATAGAATAGAATAGAACAGAATAGAATAGAATAGAATAGACTACAATTGAATAGAACAGAACAGAATAGAATAGAACAGAAGAATAGAACAGAACGGAATAGAATAAAACAGAATAGAACAAAATAGAATAGAATAGAATAGAATAGAATAGAATAGAATAGAATAGAATAGAATAGAATAGAACAGAACAGAACAGAATAGAATGGAATAGAATAGAATAGAATAGAATAGAACAGAACCGAACAGAACAGAACAGAATAGAACAGAATAGAACAGAACAGAACAGAATAGAATAGAACAGAATAGAATAGAACAAAACAGAATAGAACAGAATAGAATAGAATAGAACAGAATAGAATATAACAGAACAGAATAGAATAGAATAGAATAGAATAGAATAGAATAGAATAGAATAGAACAGAACAGAATAGAATAGAATAGAACAGAAGAGAATAGAATAGAATAGAACACAACTGAACATAATAGAATAGAACAGAATAGAATAGAACAGAACAGAATAGAACAGAATAAAATAGAATAGAACAGAATAGAATAGAACAGAACAGAATATAACAGAATAGAATAGAACAGAACAGAATAGAACAGAATACAATAGAACATGATAGAATAGAATAGAATAGAATGGAATACAATAGAATAGAGGAGAACAGAAGAGAATTCAATAGAACAGAATAGAATAGAATAGAACAGAATAGAATAGAATAGAACACAACAGAATAGAATAGAATAGAACAGAACAGAATAGAACAGAACAGAATAGAATAGAATAGAACAGAGTAGAATAGAAGAGAACAGAATAGAATGGAATAAAAAAATATAGAGTAGAACAGAATAGAATATAACAGAACAGAACAAAATAGAACAGAATGGAATAGAACAGAATAGAATAGAATGGAATAGAATAGAATAGAATAGAACAGAACCGAACAGAATATTATAGAATAGATTAGAAGAGAATAGAACAGAATAGAATAGAACAGAATAGAATAGAATAGAACAGAACAGAACAGAATAGAACAGAAAAATAGAATGGAATAGAAAAGAATAGAATAGAATAGAAAAGAATAGAAAGATCAGAACAGAATAGAACAGAATAGAATAAAACAGACCAGAAGAGAATAGAATAGAATAGAATAGAACAGAATAGAATAGAATAGAATAGACTACAATTGAATAGAACAGAACAGAATAGAATAGAACAGAAGAATAGAACAGAACGGAATAGAATAAAACAGAATAGAACAAAATAGAATAGAATAGAATAGAATAGAATAGAATAGAATAGAATAGAATAGAATAGAATAGAACAGAACAGAACAGAATAGAATAGAATAGAATAGAATAGAATAGAAAAGAACAGAACCGAACAGAACAGAACAGAATAGAACAGAATAGAACAGAACAGAACAGAATAGAATAGAACAGAATAGAATAGAACAAAACAGAATAGAACAGAATAGAATAGAATAGAACAGAATAGAATATAACAGAACAGAATAGAATAGAATAGAATAGAATAGAATAGAACAGAATAGAATAGAAAAGATAGACTAGAACAGAATAGAATAGAATACAATAGAATAGATAAGAGCAGAATAGAATACAATAGAATACAACAGAATAGAATAGAACAGAATATAATATAATAGACAGAACAGAACAGAATAGAACAGAAGAGAACATAATAGATTAGAATAGAACAGAATAGAACAGAACAGAATAGAAGAGAATAGAACAGAACAAAAAAGAACAGAAAGAACAGAATAGAATAGAACAGAACAGAATACAATAGAATAGAATAGAACAGAACAGAATGGAACAGAACAGAACAGAATAGAACAGAATAGAATAGAAGAGAACATAATAGAATAGAATAGAATAGAGCAGAACCGAACAGAACAGAATAGAATAGAATAAAACAGAACAGAACAGAACAGAACAGAACAGAATAGAACAAAATAGAATAGAACACAATAGAATAGAATAGAATAGAAGAGAACAGAACAGAATAGAATAGAATACAATATAATAGAACAGAACAGAATAGAATACAATAGAACAGAATAGAATAGAATAGAACAGAATAGGATAGAATAGAACAGAACAGAACAGAATAGAATAGAATAGAGCAGAATAGAACAGAACAGAACAGAAAAAAAAGAACAGAAATGAATAGAATAGAATAGAACAGAACAGAGTAGAATAGAACAGAACAGAATAATATAGAATAGAATATAACAGAACAGAATGGAACAAAACAGAACATAATAGAACAGAATAGAACAGAGTAGAATAGAATAGAATAGAGCAGAATCGAACAGAACATAATAGAATAGAATACAATATAATAGAACAGAACAGAATAGAATACAATAGAATAGAACAGAATAGAACAGAACTGAACAGAATACAAAAGAACTGAACAGAATAGAACAGAATAGAACAGAACAGAACAGAATAGAAAAGAAAAGAATAGAACAGCACAGAATAGAGTAGAATAGAACAGAACAGAAAAGAAGAATTGAACAGAATTGTATAGAATAGAATAGAATATAACAGAACAGAATAGAAAAGAATAGAATTGAATAGAATAGAACAGAACAGAACAGAATAGAACGGAAAAATAGAATAGAATAGAAAAGAATAGAATGGAATAGAATAGAATAGAAAGAACAGAAAAAAATAGAATAGAAAGAAAGGGATAGAATAGAACAGAACAGAAGAGAACAGAACAGAACAGCATAGAATAGAATAGAACAGAACATAATAGAATAGAACAGAACGGAATAGAATAGAACAGAACCGAACAGAACAGAATAGAATAGAATAGAATAGAATAGAATAGAATAGAATAGAATAGAACAGAACAGAATAGAATAGAATAGAACAGAACAGAATAGAATAGAATAGAACACAACTGAACATAATAGAATAGAACAGAATAGAATAGAACAGAACAGAATAGAACAGAATAGAACAGAGTAGAATAGAAGAGAACAGAATAGAATGGAATAAAACAATATAGAGTAGAACAGAATAGAATATAACAGAACAGAACAAAATAGAACAGAATGGAATAGAACAGAATAGAATAGAATGGAAGAGAATAGAATAGAATAGAACAGAACAGAACAGAATATTATAGAATAGATTAGAATAGAATAGAACAGAATAGAATAGAACAGAATAGAATAGAATAGAACAGAACAGAACAGAATAGAACAGAAAAATAGAATGGAATAGAAAAGAATAGAATAGAATAGAAAAGAATAGAAAGATCAGAACAGAATTGAACAGAATAGAATAAAACAGAACAGAAGAGAATAGAATAGAATAGAATAGAACAGAATAGAATAGAATAGAATAGACTACAATTGAATAGAACAGAACAGAATAGAATAGAACAGAAGAATAGAACAGAACGGAATAGAATAAAACAGAATAAAACAAAATAGAATAGAATAGAATAGAATAGAATAGAATAGAATAGAATAGAATAGAACAGAACAGAACAGAATAGAATAGAATAGAATAGAATAGAACAGAACCGAACAGAAAAGAATAGAATTGAATAGAATAGAGCAGAACAGAACAGAATAGAACGGAAAAATAGAATAGAATAGAAAAGAATAGAATGGAATAGAATAGAATAGAAAGAACAGAACAAAATAGAATAGAAAGAAAGGGATAGAATAGAACAGAACAGAATAGAACAGAATAGAATAGAATAGAACAGAATAGAATAGAACAGAACAGAATAGAATAGATATGAATAGAAAAAAACAGAATAGAATAGAATGGAACAGAACAGAATAGAAGATAACAGAAAAGAATATAATATAATAGAACAGAATAGAATAGAACAGAACAGAATACTATAGAATAGAATATAACAGACCAGAATGGAACAAAACAGAACATAATAGAACAGAATAGAACAGTATAGAATAGAACAGAACAGAATAGAATAGAATAGAATAGAGTAGAATCGAAGAATAGAATAGAATACAATAGAACAGAAGAACAGAATCGAAGAATACAATAGAATAGAACAGAACAGAATAGAACTGAACAATAGAGAATAGAATAGAACAGAACAAAATAGAACAGAACCGAATAGAATAGAATAGAATAGAAGAGAACAGAGCAGAACCGAATAGAATAGAATAGAACAGAACAGAACAGAATAGAATAGAATAGAACAGAATAGAATAGTATCGAACAGAATAGAACAGAATAGAATGGAATAGAACAGAATAGAATAGTACAGAATAGAATAGAATAGAATAGAATAGAACAGAACAGAATAGATTAGAATAGAATAGAGCAGAATAGAATAGAATAGAATACAATAGAATAGAACAGAACAGAATAGAACAGAATAGAATAGAATAGAAAAGAACAGAACAGAATAGAATACAACAGAACAAAACATAATAGAATAGAAGAGAATAGAATAGAACATAACAGAAGAGAACACAACAGAACAGCATAGCATAGAATAGAACAGAACAGAATAGAATAGAACAGAACGGAATAGAATAGAACAGAACCGAACAGAACCGAACAGAACAGAATAGAATGGAATAGAACAGAACAGAATAGAATAGAATAGAACAGAACAGAATAGAATAGAATAGAACACAACTGAACATAATAGAATAGAACAGAATAGATTAGAAAAGAACAGAATAGAACAGAATAAAATAGAATAGAACAGAATCGAATAGAACAGAACAGAATATAACAGAATAGAATAGAACAGAACAGAATAGAACAGAATACAATAGAACAGGATAGAATAGAATAGAACACAACAGAATAGAATAGAATAGAACAGAACAGAATAGAACAGAACAGAATAGAATAGAATAGAACAGAGTAGAATAGAACAGAACAGAATAGAATAGATATGAATAGAAAAAAACAGAATAGAATAGAATGGAACAGAACAGAATAGAAGATAACAGAAAAGAATATAATATAATAGAACAGAATAGAATAGAACAGAACAGAATACTATAGAATAGAATATAACAGACCAGAATGGAACAAAACAGAACATAATAGAACAGAATAGAACAGTATAGAATAGAACAGAACAGAATAGAATAGAATAGAATAGAGTAGAATCGAAGAATAGAATAGAATACAATAGAACAGAAGAACAGAATCGAAGAATACAATAGAATAGAACAGAACAGAATAGAACTGAACAATAGAGAATAGAATAGAACAGAACAAAATAGAACAGAACCGAATAGAATAGAATAGAATAGAAGAGAACAGAGCAGAACCGAATAGAATAGAATAGAACAGAACAGAACAGAATAGAATAGAATAGAACAGAATAGAATAGTATCGAACAGAATAGAACAGAATAGAATGGAATAGAACAGAATAGAATAGTACAGAATAGAATAGAATAGAATAGAATAGAACAGAACAGAATAGATTAGAATAGAATAGAGCAGAATAGAATAGAATAGAATACAATAGAATAGAACAGAACAGAATAGAACAGAATAGAATAGAATAGAAAAGAACAGAACAGAATAGAATACAACAGAACAAAACATAATAGAATAGAAGAGAATAGAATAGAACATAACAGAAGAGAACACAACAGAACAGCATAGCATAGAATAGAACAGAACAGAATAGAATAGAACAGAACGGAATAGAATAGAACAGAACCGAACAGAACCGAACAGAACAGAATAGAATGGAATAGAACAGAACAGAATAGAATAGAATAGAACAGAACAGAATAGAATAGAATAGAACACAACTGAACATAATAGAATAGAACAGAATAGATTAGAAAAGAACAGAATAGAACAGAATAAAATAGAATAGAACAGAATCGAATAGAACAGAACAGAATATAACAGAATAGAATAGAACAGAACAGAATAGAACAGAATACAATAGAACAGGATAGAATAGAATAGAACACAACAGAATAGAATAGAATAGAACAGAACAGAATAGAACAGAACAGAATAGAATAGAATAGAACAGAGTAGAATAGAAGAGAACAGAATAGAATAGAATAGAATAGAACAATATAGAGTAGAACAGAATAGAATATAACAGAACAGAACATAATAGAACAGAATGGAATAGAACAGAATAGAATAGAATGGAATAGAAGAGAATATAATAGAACAGAACCGAACAGAATATTATAGAATAGATTAGAATAGAATAGAACACAATAGAATAGAATAGAACAGAACAGAATAGAACAGAAAAATAGAATGGAATAGAAAAGAATAGAATAGAATAGAACAGAATAGAAAGATCAGAACAGAATAGAACAGAATAGAATAAAACAGAACAGAAGAGAATAGAATAGAATAGAATAGAACAGAATAGAATAGAATAGAATAGAATAGAACAGAATACAACGGAACAGAATAGATTAGAACAGAACAGAAGAGAACAGAACAGAACAAAATACAATAGAATAGAACAGAACAGAATAGAATAGAACAGAAGAATAGAACAGAACGGAATAGAATAAAACAGAATAGAACAAAATAGAATAGAATAGAATAGAATAGAATAGAATAGAATAGAACAGAACAGAACAGAACAGAATAGAATAGAATAGAATAGAATAGATTAGAATAGAATAGAACAGAACCGAACAGAACAGAACAGAATAGATCAGAATAGAACAGAACAGAACAGAATAGAATAGAATAGAATAGAATAGAATAGAATAGAACCGAAACGAACAGAACAGAACAGAATAGATCAGAATAGAACAGAACAGAACAGAATAGAATAGAACAGAATAGAATAGAACAAAAGAGAATAGGACAGAATAGAATAGAATAGAATAGACTGGAATAGAATAGAACAGAATAGAATAGAATAGAATAGAACAGAACAGAATAGAATAGAAAAGATAGACTAGAACAGAATAGAATAGAATAGAATAGAATACAATAGAATAGATCAGAGCACAATAGAATACAATAGAATACAACAGAATAGAATAGAATAGAACAAAATATAATATAATAGACAGAACAGAACAGAATAGAACAGAAGAGAACATAATAGATTAGAATAGAACAGAATAGAACAGAACAGAATAGAATAGAATAGAATAGAATAGAATAGAACAGAACCGAACAGAAAAGAATAGAATTGAATAGAATAGAGCAGAACAGAACAGAATAGATCGCAAAAATAGAATAGAATAGAAAAGAATAGAATGGAATAGAATAGAATAGAAAGAACAGAACAAAATAGAATAGAAAGAAAGGGATAGAATAGAACAGAACAGAATAGAACAGAATAGAATAGAATAGAACAGAATAGAATAGAACAGAACAGAATAGAATAGATATGAATAGAAAAAAACAGAATAGAATAGAATGGAACAGAACAGAATAGAAGATAACAGAAAAGAATATAATATAATAGAACAGAATAGAATAGAACAGAACAGAATACTATAGAATAGAATATAACAGACCAGAATGGAACAAAACAGAACATAATAGAACAGAATAGAACAGTATAGAATAGAACAGAACAGAATAGAATAGAATAGAATAGAGTAGAATCGAAGAATAGAATAGAATACAATAGAACAGAAGAACAGAATCGAAGAATACAATAGAATAGAACAGAACAGAATATAACTGAACAATAGAGAATAGAATAGAACAGAACAAAATAGAACAGAACCGAATAGAATAGAATAGAATAGAACAGAACAGAGCAGAACCGAATAGAATAGAATAGAACAGAACAGAACAGAATAGAATAGAATAGAACAGAATAGAATAGTATCGAACAGAATAGAACAGAATAGAATGGAATAGAACAGAATAGAATAGTACAGAATAGAATAGAATAGAATAGAATAGAATAGAATAGAATAGAACAGAACAGAATAGATTAGAATAGAATAGAGCAGAATAGAATAGAATATAATACAATAGAATAGAACAGAACAGAATAGAACAGAATAGAATAGAATAGAAAAGAACAGAACAGAATAGAATACAACAGAACAAAACATAATAGAATAGAAGAGAATAGAATAGAACATAACAGAAGAGAACAGAACAGAACAGCATAGCATAGAATAGAACAGAACAGAATAGAATAGAACAGAACGGAATAGAATAGAACAGAACCGAACAGAACGGAACAGAACAGAATAGAATGGAATAGAACAGAACAGAATAGAATAGAATACAACAGAACAGAATAGAATAGAATAGAACACAACTGAACATAATAGAATTGAACAGAATAGAATAGAAAAGAACAGAATAGAACAGAATAAAATAGAATAGAACAGAATAGAATAGAACAGAACAGAATATAACAGAATAGAATAGAACAGAACAGAATAGAACAGAATACAATAGAACAGGATAGAATAGAATAGAAGAGAATGGAATACAATAGAATAGAAGAGAACAGAATAGAATTCAATAGAACAGAATAGAATAGAATAGAACAGAATAGAATAGAATAGAACACAACAGAATAGAATAGAATAGAACAGAACAGAATAGAACAGAACAGAATAGAATAGAATAGAACAGAGTAGAATAGAAGAGAACAGAATAGAATAGAATAGAATAGAATAGAACAATATAGAGTAGAACAGAATAGAATATAACAGAACAGAACATAATAGAATAGAATGGAATAGAACAGAATAGAAGAATGGAATAGAAGAGAATATAATAGAACAGAACCGAACAGAATATTATAGAATAGATTAGAATAGAATAGAACACAATAGAATAGAATAGAACAGAACAGAATAGAACAGAAAAATAGAATGGAATAGAAAAGAATAGAATAGAATAAAACAGAATAGAAAGATCAGAACAGAATAGAACAGAATAGAATAAAACAGAACAGAAGAGAATAGAATAGAATAGAATAGAATAGAACAGAATAGAATAGAATAGAATAGAATAGAACAGAATACAACGGAACAGAATAGATTAGAACAGAACAGAAGAGAACAGAACAGAACAGAATACAATAGAATAGAACAGAACAGAATAGAATAGAACAGAAGAATAGAACAGAACGGAATAGAATAAAACAGAATAGAACAAAATAGAATAGAATAGAAGAGAATAGAATAGAACAGAACAGAACAGAACAGAACAGAATAGAATAGAATAGAATAGAATAGAATAGAATAGAACAGAACCGAACAGAACAGAACAGAATAGATCAGAATAGAACAGAACAGAACAGAATAGAATAGAATAGAATAGAATAGAATAGAATAGAATAGAACCGAACCGAACAGAACAGAACAGAATAGATCAGAATAGAACAGAACAGAACAGAATAGAATAGAACAGAATAGAATAGAACAGAACAGAAGAGAACAGAATAAAATAGAATAGAACAGAATAGAATAGAACAGAACAGAATATAACAGAATAGAATAGAACAGAACAGAATAGAACAGAATACAATAGAACATGATAGAATAGAATAGAATAGAATGGAATACAATAGAGTGAAGAGAACAGATTAGAATTCAATAGAACAGAATAGAATAGAATAGAATACAATAGAATAGAACAGAACAGAATAGAACAGAATAGAATAGAATAGAAAAGAACAGAACAGAATAGAATACAACAGAACAAAACATAATAGAATAGAAGAGAATAGAATAGAACATAACAGAAGAGAACAGAACAGAACAGCATAGCATAGAATAGAACAGAACAGAATAGAATAGAACAGAACGGAATAGAATAGAACAGAACAGAACAGAACGGAACAGAACAGAATAGAATGGAATAGAACAGAACAGAATAGAATAGAATACAACAGAACAGAATAGAATAGAATAGAACACAACTGAACATAATAGAATTGAACAGAATAGAATAGAAAAGAACAGAATAGAACAGAATAAAATAGAATAGAACAGAATAGAATAGAACAGAACAGAATATAACAGAATAGAATAGAACAGAACAGAATAGAACAGAATACAATAGAACAGGATAGAATAGAATAGAAGAGAATGGAATACAATAGAATAGAAGAGAACAGAATAGAATTCAATAGAACAGAATAGAATAGAATAGAACAGAATAGAATAGAATAGAACACAACAGAATAGAATAGAATAGAACAGAACAGAATAGAACAGAACAGAATAGAATAGAATAGAACAGAGTAGAATAGAAGAGAACAGAATAGAATAGAATAGAATAGAACAATATAGAGTAGAACAGAATAGAATATAACAGAACAGAACATAATAGAATAGAATGGAATAGAACAGAATAGAAGAATGGAATAGAAGAGAATATAATAGAACAGAACCGAACAGAATATTATAGAATAGATTAGAATAGAATAGAACACAATAGAATAGAATAGAACAGAACAGAATAGAACAGAAAAATAGAATGGAATAGAAAAGAATAGAATAGAATAGAACAGAATAGAAAGATCAGAACAGAATAGAACAGAATAGAATAAAACAGAACAGAAGAGAATAGAATAGAATAGAATAGAATAGAACAGAATAGAATAGAATAGAATAGAATAGAACAGAATACAACGGAACAGAATAGATTAGAACAGAACAGAAGAGAACAGAACAGAACAGAATACAATAGAATAGAACAGAACAGAATAGAATAGAACAGAAGAATAGAACAGAACGGAATAGAATAAAACAGAATAGAACAAAATAGAATAGAATAGAATAGAATAGAATAGAACAGAACAGAACAGAACAGAACAGAATAGAATAGAATAGAATAGAATAGAATAGAATAGAACAGAACCGAACAGAACAGAACAGAATAGATCAGAATAGAACAGAACAGAACAGAATAGAATAGAATAGAATAGAATAGAATAGAATAGAATAGAACCGAACCGAACAGAACAGAACAGAATAGATCAGAATAGAACAGAACAGAACAGAATAGAATAGAACAGAATAGAATAGAACAGAACAGAAGAGAACAGAATAAAATAGAATAGAACAGAATAGAATAGAACAGAACAGAATATAACAGAATAGAATAGAACAGAACAGAATAGAACAGAATACAATAGAACATGATAGAATAGAATAGAATAGAATGGAATACAATAGAGTGAAGAGAACAGATTAGAATTCAATAGAACAGAATAGAATAGAATAGAACAGAATAGAATAGAACATGATAGAATAGAATAGAATAGAATGGAATACAATAGAATGAAGAGAACAGAATAGAATTCAATAGAACAGAATAGAATAGAATAGAACAGAATAGAATAGAATAGAACACAACAGAATAGAATAGAATAGAACAGAACAGAATAGAACAGAACAGAATAGAATAGAATAGAACAGAGTAGAATAGAAGAGAACAGAATAGAATGGAATAAAACAATATAGAGTAGAACAGAATAGAATATAACAGAACAGAACAAAATAGAACAGAATGGAATAGAACAGAATAGAATAGAATGGAAGAGAATAGAATAGAATAGAACAGAACAGAACAGAATATTATAGAATAGATTAGAATAGAATAGAACAGAATAGAATAGAACAGAATAGAATAGAATAGAACAGAACAGAACAGAATAGAACAGAAAAATAGAATGGAATAGAAAAGAATAGAATAGAATAGAAAAGAATAGAAAGATCAGAACAGAATTGAACAGAATAGAATAAAACAGAACAGAAGAGAATAGAATAGAATAGAATAGAACAGAATAGAATAGAATAGAATAGACTACAATTGAATAGAACAGAACAGAATAGAATAGAACAGAAGAATAGAACAGAACGGAATAGAATAAAACAGAATAAAACAAAATAGAATAGAATAGAATAGAATAGAATAGAATAGAATAGAATAGAATAGAATAGAATAGAATAGAATAGAACAGAACAGAATAGAATAGAATAGAATAGAATAGAATAGAATAGAATAGAACAGAACCGAACAGAAAAGAATAGAATTGAATAGAATAGAGCAGAATAGAACAGAATAGAACGGAAAAATAGAATAGAATAGAAAAGAATAGAATGGAATAGAATAGAATAGAAAGAACAGAACAAAATAGAATAGAAAGAAAGGGATAGAATAGAACAGAACAGAATAGAACAGAATAGAATAGAATAGAGCAGAATAGAATAGAACAGAACAGAATAGAATAGATATGAATAGAAAAAAACAGAATAGAATAGAATAGAACAGAACAGAATAGAACAGAACAGAATAGAATAGAATAGAACAGAGTAGAATAGAAGAGAACAGAATAGAATAGAATAGAATAGAACAATATAGAGTAGAACAGAATAGAATATAACAGAACAGAACATAATAGAATAGAATGGAATAGAACAGAATAGAAGAATGGAATAGAAGAGAATATAATAGAACAGAACCGAACAGAATATTATAGAATAGATTAGAATAGAATAGAACACAATAGAATAGAATAGAACAGAACAGAATAGAACAGAAAAATAGAATGGAATAGAAAAGAATAGAATAGAATAGAACAGAATAGAAAGATCAGAACAGAATAGAACAGAATAGAATAAAACAGAACAGAAGAGAATAGAATAGAATAGAATAGAATAGAACAGAATAGAATAGAATAGAATAGAATAGAACAGAATACAACGGAACAGAATAGATTAGAACAGAACAGAAGAGAACAGAACAGAACAGAATACAATAGAATAGAACAGAACAGAATAGAATAGAACAGAAGAATAGAACAGAACGGAATAGAATAAAACAGAATAGAACAAAATAGAATAGAATAGAATAGAATAGAATAGAACAGAACAGAACAGAACAGAACAGAATAGAATAGAATAGAATAGAATAGAATAGAACAGAACCGAACAGAACAGAACAGAATAGATCAGAATAGAACAGAACAGAACAGAATAGAATAGAATAGAATAGAATAGAATAGAATAGAATAGAACCGAACCGAACAGAACAGAACAGAATAGATCAGAATAGAACAGAACAGAACAGAATAGAATAGAACAGAATAGAATAGAACAGAACAGAAGAGAACAGAATAAAATAGAATAGAACAGAATAGAATAGAACAGAACAGAATATAACAGAATAGAATAGAACAGAACAGAATAGAACAGAATACAATAGAACATGATAGAATAGAATAGAATAGAATGGAATACAATAGAGTGAAGAGAACAGATTAGAATTCAATAGAACAGAATAGAATAGAATAGAACAGAATAGAATAGAACATGATAGAATAGAATAGAATAGAATGGAATACAATAGAATGAAGAGAACAGAATAGAATTCAATAGAACAGAATAGAATAGAATAGAACAGAATAGAATAGAATAGAACACAACAGAATAGAATAGAATAGAACAGAACAGAATAGAACAGAACAGAATAGAATAGAATAGAACAGAGTAGAATAGAAGAGAACAGAATAGAATGGAATAAAACAATATAGAGTAGAACAGAATAGAATATAACAGAACAGAACAAAATAGAACAGAATGGAATAGAACAGAATAGAATAGAATGGAAGAGAATAGAATAGAATAGAACAGAACAGAACAGAATATTATAGAATAGATTAGAATAGAATAGAACAGAATAGAATAGAACAGAATAGAATAGAATAGAACAGAACAGAACAGAATAGAACAGAAAAATAGAATGGAATAGAAAAGAATAGAATAGAATAGAAAAGAATAGAAAGATCAGAACAGAATTGAACAGAATAGAATAAAACAGAACAGAAGAGAATAGAATAGAATAGAATAGAACAGAATAGAATAGAATAGAATAGACTACAATTGAATAGAACAGAACAGAATAGAATAGAACAGAAGAATAGAACAGAACGGAATAGAATAAAACAGAATAAAACAAAATAGAATAGAATAGAATAGAATAGAATAGAATAGAATAGAATAGAATAGAATAGAATAGAATAGAATAGAATAGAACAGAACAGAATAGAATAGAATAGAATAGAATAGAATAGAATAGAACAGAACCGAACAGAAAAGAATAGAATTGAATAGAATAGAGCAGAATAGAACAGAATAGAACGGAAAAATAGAATAGAATAGAAAAGAATAGAATGGAATAGAATAGAATAGAAAGAACAGAACAAAATAGAATAGAAAGAAAGGGATAGAATAGAACAGAACAGAATAGAACAGAATAGAATAGAATAGAGCAGAATAGAATAGAACAGAACAGAATAGAATAGATATGAATAGAAAAAAACAGAATAGAATAGAATGGAACAGAACAGAATAGAAGATAACAGAAAAGAATATAATATAATAGAACAGAATAGAATAGAACAGAGCAGAATACTATAGAATAGAATATAACAGACCAGAATGGAACAAAACAGAACATAATAGAACAGAATAGAACAGTATAGAATAGAACAGAACAGAATAGAATAGAATAGAATAGAGTAGAATCGAAGAATAGAATAGAATACAATAGAACAGAAGAACAGAATCGAAGAATACAATAGAATAGAACAGAACAGAATAGAACTGAACAATAGAGAATAGAATAGAACAGAACAAAATAGAACAGAACCGAATAGAATAGAATAGAATAGAAGAGAACAGAGCAGAACCGAATAGAATAGAATAGAACAGAACAGAACAGAATAGAATAGAATAGAACAGAATAGAATAGTATCGAACAGAATAGAACAGAATAGAATGGAATAGAACAGAATAGAATAGTACAGAATAGAATAGAATAGAATAGAATAGAACAGAACAGAATAGATTAGAATAGAATAGAGCAGAATAGAATAGAATAGAATACAATAGAATAGAACAGAACAGAATAGAACAGAATAGAATAGAATAGAAAAGAACAGAACAGAATAGAATACAACAGAACAAAACATAATAGAATAGAAGAGAATAGAATAGAACATAACAGAAGAGAACAGAACAGAACAGCATAGCATAGAATAGAACAGAACAGAATAGAATAGAACAGAACAGAATAGAATAGAACAGAACCGAACAGAACAGAATAGAATGGAATAGAACAGAACAGAATAGAATAGAATAGAACAGAACAGAATAGAATAGAATAGAACACAACTGAACATAATAGAATAGAACAGAATAGATTAGAAAAGAACAGAATAGAACAGAATAAAATAGAATAGAACAGAATAGAATAGAACAGAACAGAATATAACAGAATAGAATAGAACAGAACAGAATAGAACAGAATACAATAGAACAGGATAGAATAGAATAGAACACAACAGAATAGAATAGAATAGAACAGAACAGAATAGAACAGAACAGAATAGAATAGAATAGAACAGAGTAGAATAGAAGAGAACAGAATAGAATAGAATAGAATAGAACAATATAGAGTAGAACAGAATAGAATATAACAGAACAGAACAGAATAGAACAGAATGGAATAGAACAGAATAGAATAGAATGGAATAGAAGAGAATATAATAGAACAGAACCGAACAGAATATTATAGAATAGATTAGAATAGAATAGAACACAATAGAATAGAATAGAACAGAACAGAATAGAACAGAAAAATAGAATGGAATAGAAAAGAATAGAATAGAATAGAACAGAATAGAAAGATCAGAACAGAATAGAACAGAATAGAATAAAACAGAACAGAAGAGAATAGAATAGAATAGAATAGAACAGAATAGAATAGAATAGAATAGAATAGAACAGAATACAACGGAACAGAATAGATTAGAACAGAACAGAAGAGAACAGAACAGAACAGAATACAATAGAATAGAACAGAACAGAATAGAATAGAACAGAAGAATAGAACAGAACGGAATAGAATAAAACAGAATAGAACAAAATAGAATAGAATAGAATAGAATAGAATAGAATAGAACAGAACAGAACAGAATAGAATAGAATAGAATAGAATAGAATAGAATAGAACAGAACCGAACAGAACAGAACAGAATAGATCAGAATAGAACAGAACAGAACAGAATAGAATAGAATAGAATAGAATAGAATAGAATAGAATAGAACCGAACCGAACAGAACAGAACAGAATAGATCAGAATAGAACAGAACAGAACAGAATAGAATAGAACAGAATAGAATAGAACAAAACAGAATAGGACAGAATAGAATAGAATAGAATAGACTGGAATAGAATAGAACAGAATAGAATAGAATAGAATAGAACAGAACAGAATAGAATAGAAAATATAGACTAGAACAGAATAGAATAGAATAGAATAGAATACAATAGAATAGATCAGAGCACAATACAATACAATAGAATACAACAGAATAGAATAGAATAGAACAAAATATAATATAATAGACAGAACAGAACAGAATAGAACAGAAGAGAACATAATAGATTAGAATAGAACAGAATAGAACAGAACAGAATAGAATAGAATAGAATAGAATAGAATAGAACAGAACCGAACAGAAAAGAATAGAATTGAATAGAATAGAGCAGAACAGAACAGAATAGATCGGAAAAATAGAATAGAATAGAAAAGAATAGAATGGAATAGAATAGAATAGAAAGAACAGAACAAAATAGAATAGAAAGAAAGGGATAGAATAGAACAGAACAGAATAGAACAGAATAGAATAGAATAGAACAGAATAGAATAGAACAGAACAGAATAGAATAGATATGAATAGAAAAAAACAGAATAGAATAGAATGGAACAGAACAGAATAGAAGATAACAGAAAAGAATATAATATAATAGAACAGAATAGAATAGAACAGAACAGAATACTATAGAATAGAATATAACAGACCAGAATGGAACAAAACAGAACATAATAGAACAGAATAGAACAGTATAGAATAGAACAGAACAGAATAGAATAGAATAGAATAGAGTAGAATCGAAGAATAGAATAGAATACAATAGAACAGAAGAACAGAATCGAAGAATACAATAGAATAGAACAGAACAGAATATAACTGAACAATAGAGAATAGAATAGAACAGAACAAAATAGAACAGAACCGAATAGAATAGAATAGAATAGAAGAGAACAGAGCAGAACCGAATAGAATAGAATAGAACAGAACAGAACAGAATAGAATAGAATAGAACAGAATAGAATAGTATCGAACAGAATAGAACAGAATAGAATGGAATAGAACAGAATAGAATAGTACAGAATAGAATAGAATAGAATAGAATAGAATAGAACAGAACAGAATATATTAGAATAGAATAGAGCAGAATAGAATAGAATAGAATACAATAGAATAGAACAGAACAGAATAGAACAGAATAGAATAGAATAGAAAAGAACAGAACAGAATAGAATACAACAGAACAAAACATAATAGAATAGAAGAGAATAGAATAGAACATAACAGAAGAGAACAGAACAGAACAGCATAGCATAGAATAGAACAGAACAGAATAGAATAGAACAGAACGGAATAGAATAGAACAGAACCGAACAGAACCGAACAGAACAGAATAGAATGGAATAGAACAGAACAGAGTAGAATAGAATACAACAGAACAGAATAGAATAGAATAGAACACAACTGAACATAATAGAATAGAACAGAATAGAATAGAAAAGAACAGAATAGAACAGAATAAAATAGAATAGAACAGAATAGAATAGAACAGAACAGAATATAACAGAATAGAATAGAACAGAACAGAATAGAAAAGAATACAATAGAACAGGATAGAATAGAATAGAAGAGAATGGAATACAATAGAATAGAAGAGAACAGAATAGAATAGAATAGAACAGAATAGAATAGAATAGAACAGAATAGAATAGAATAGAACACAACAGAATAGAATAGAATAGAACAGAACAGAATAGAACAGAACCGAATAGAATAGAATAGAACAGAGTAGAATAGAAGAGAACAGAATAGAATAGAATAGAATAGAACAATATAGAGTAGAACAGAATAGAATATAACAGAACAGAACATAATAGAACAGAATGGAATAGAACAGAATAGAATAGAATGGAATAGAAGAGAATATAATAGAACAGAACCGAACAGAATATTATAGAATAGATTAGAATAGAATAGAACACAATAGAATAGAATAGAACAGAACAGAATAGAACAGAAAAATAGAATGGAATAGAAAAGAATAGAATAGAATAGAACAGAATAGAAAGATTAGAACAGAATAGAACAGAATAGAATAAAACAGAACAGAAGAGAATAGAATAGAATAGAATAGAATAGAACAGAATAGAATAGAATAGAATAGAATAGAACAGAATACAACGGAACAGAATAGATTAGAACAGAACAGAAGAGAACAGAACAGAACAGAATACAATAGAATAGAACAGAACAGAATAGAATAGAACAGAAGAATAGAACAGAACGGAATAGAATAAAACAGAATAGAACAAAATAGAATAGAATAGAATAGAATAGAATAGAACAGAACAGAACAGAACAGAACAGAATAGAATAGAATAGAATAGAATAGAATAGAACAGAACCGAACAGAACAGAACAGAATAGATCAGAATAGAACAGAACAGAACAGAATAGAATAGAATAGAATAGAATAGAATAGAATAGAATAGAACCGAACCGAACAGAACAGAACAGAATAGATCAGAATAGAACAGAACAGAACAGAATAGAATAGAACAGAATAGAATAGAACAAAACAGAATAGGACAGAAAAGAATAGAATAGAACAGAATAGAATAGAACAGAACAGAATAGAATAGAAAAGATAGACTAGAACAGAATAGAATAGAATAGAATAGAATACAATAGAATAGATCAGAGCAGAATAGAATACAATAGAATACAACAGAATAGAATAGAATAGAACAGAATATAATATAATAGACAGAACAGAACAGAATAGAACAGAAGAGAACATAATAGATTAGAATAGAACAGAATAGAACAGAACAGAATAGAAGAGAATAGAACAGAACAAAAAAGAACAGAACAGAACAGAATAGAATAGAACAGAACAGAATACAATAGAATAGAATAGAACAGAACAGAATGGAACAGAACAGAACAGAATAGAACAGAATAGAATAGAAGAGAACATAATAGAATAGAATAGAATAGAGCAGAACCGAACAGAACAGAATAGAATAGAATAAAACAGAACAGAACAGAACAGAACAGAACAGAATAGAACAGAATAGAATAGAACACAATAGAATAGAATAGAATAGAAGAGAACAGAACAGAATAGAATAGAATACAATATAATAGAACAGAACAGAATAGAATACAATAGAACAGAATAGAATAGAATAGAAAAGAATAGAATAGAATAGAACAGAACAGAACAGAAAAAAAAGAACAGAAAAGAATAGAATAGAATAGAACAGAAATGAGTAGAATAGAACAGAACAGAATAATATAGAATAGAATATAACAGAAGAGAATGGAACAAAACAGAACATAATAGAACAGAATAGAACAGAGTAGAATAGAATAGAATAGAGCAGAATCGAACAGAACATAATAGAATAGAATACAATATAATAGAACAGAACAGAATAGAATACAATAGAATAGAACAGAATAGAACAGAACTGAACAGAATACAACAGAACTGAACAGAATAGAACAGAATAGAACAGAACATAACGGAATAGAAAAGAAAAGAATAGAACAGCACAGAATAGAGTAGAATAGAACAGAACAGAAAAGAAGAATTGAATAGAATAGAATAGAATAGAACAGAACAGAACAGAACAGAACAGAAAAGAATAGAATTGAATAGAATAGAACAGAACAGAACAGAACAGAATAGAACGGAAAAATAGAATAGAATAGAAAAGAATAGAATGGAATAGAATAGAATAGAAAGAACAGAACAAAATAGAATAGAAAGAAAGGGATAGAATAGAACAGAACAGAATAGAACAGAATAGAATAGAATAGAACAGAATAGAATAGAACAGAACAGAATAGAATAGATATGAATAGAAAAAAACAGAATAGAATAGAATGGAACAGAACAGAATAGAAGATAACAGAAAAGAATATAATATAATAGAACAGAATAGAATAGAACAGAACAGAATACTATAGAATAGAATATAACAGACCATAATGGAACAAAACAGAACATTATAGAACAGAATAGAACAGTATAGAATAGAACAGAACAGAATAGAATAGAATAGAATAGAGTAGAATCGAAGAATAGAATAGAATACAATAGAACAGAAGAACAGAATCGAAGAATACAATAGAGTAGAACAGAACAGAATAGAACTGAACAAAAGAGAATAGAATAGAACAGAAAAAAATAGAACAGAAGAGAATAGAATAGAATAGAACAGAACAGAATAGAACAGAAGAACAGAATCGAAGAATATAATAGAATAGAACAGAACTGAATAGAACTGAACAAAAGAGAATAGAATAGAACAGAACAAAATAGAACAGAACCGAATAGAATAGAATAGAATAGAACAGAACAGAGCAGAACCGAATAGAATAGAATAGAACAGAACAGAACAGAATAGAATAGAATAGAACAGAATAGAATAGTATCGAACAGAATAGAACAGAATAGAATGGAATAGAACAGAATAGATTAGTACAGAATAGAATAGAATAGAATAGAATAGAATAGAATAGAATAGAACAGAACAGAATAGATTAGAATAGAATAGAACAGAATAGAATAGAATAGAATACAATAGAATAGAACAGAACAGAATGGAACAGAATAGAATAGAATAGAACAGAACAGAAGAGAACAGAACAGAACAGCATAGAATAGAATAGAACAGAACAGAATAGAATAGAACAGAACGGAATAGAATAGAACAGAACCGAACAGAACCGAACAGAACAGAATAGAATAGAATAGAACAGAACAGAATAGAATAGAATAGAACAGAACAGAATAGAATAGAATAGAACACAACTGAACATAATAGAATAGAACAGAATAGAATAGAACAGAACAGAATAGAACAGAATAAAATAGAATAGAACAGAATAGAATAGAACAGAACAGAATGTAACAGAATAGAATAGAACAGAACAGAATAGAACAGAATACAATAGAACAGGATAGAATAGAATAGAAGAGAATGGAATACAATAGAATAGAAGAGAACAGAATAGAATAGAATAGAACAGAATAGAATAGAATAGAACAGAATAGAATAGAATAGAACACAACAGAATAGAATAGAATAGAACAGAACAGAATAGAACAGAACAGAATAGAATAGAATAGAACAGAGTAGAATAGAAGAGAACAGAATAGAATAGAATAGAATAGAACAATATAGAGTAGAACAGAATAGAATATAACAGAACAGAACATAATAGAACAGAGTGGAATAGAACAGAATAGAATAGAATGGAATAGAAGAGAATAGAATAGAACAGAACAGAACAGAATATTATAGAATAGATTAGAATAGAATAGAACAGAATAGAAAAGAACAGAATAGAAAAGAATAGAACAGAACAGAGCAGAATAGAACAGAAAAATAGAATGGAATAGAAAAGAATAGAATAGAATAGAACAGAATAGAAAGATCAGAACAGAATAGAACAGAATAGAATAAAACAGAACAGAAGAGAATAGAATAGAATAGAATAGAACAGAATAGAATAGAATAGAACAGAATACAACAGAACAGAATAGATTAGAATAGAACAGAAGAGAACAGAACAGATCAGAATACAATAGAATAGAACAGAACAGAATAGAATAGAACAGAAGAATAGAACAGAACGGAATAGAATAAAACAGAACAGAAAAAAATAGAATAGAAAAGAATAGAATAGAATAGAATAGAATAGAATAGAACAGAACAGAACAGAACAGAATAGAATAGAATAGAATAGAATAGAATAGAATAGAATAGAACAGAACCGAACAGAACAGAACAGAATAGAACAGAATAGAACAGAACAGAACAGAATAGAATAGAACAGAATAGAATAGAACAAAACAGAATAGAACAGAATAGAATAGAATAGAACAGAATAGAATAGAACAGAACAGAATAGAATAGAATAGAATAGAAGAGAACAGAATAGAATAGAAAAGATAGACTAGAACAGAATAGAATAGAATACAATAGAATACAACAGAATAGAATAGAATAGAACAGAATATAATATAATAGAGCAGAACAGAACAGAATAGAACAGAAGAGAACATAATAGAATAGAACAGAACAGAATAGAACAGAACAGAATAGAAGAGAATAGAACAGAACAAAAAAGAACAGAACAGAACAGAATAGAATAGAACAGAACAGAATACAATAGAATAGAATAGAACAGAACAGAATGGAACAGAACAGAATAGAATAGAACAGAATACAACGGAACAGAATAGATTAGAACAGAACAGAAGAGAACAGAACAGAACAGAATACAATAGAATAGAACAGAACAGAATAGAATAGAACAGAAGAATAGAACAGAACGGAATAGAATAAAACAGAATAGAACAAAATAGAATAGAATAGAATAGAATAGAATAGAATAGAATAGCATAGAATAGAATAGAATAGAACAGAACAGAACAGAATAGAATAGAATAGAAGAGAATAGAACAGAACCGAACAGAACAGAACAGAATAGATCAGAATAGAACAGAACAGAACAGAATAGAATAGAGTAGAATAGAATAGAATAGAATAAAATAGAATAGAACAGAACCGAACAGAACAGAACAGAATAGATCAGAATAGAACAGAACAGAACAGAATAGAATAGAACAGAATAGAATAGAACAAAACAGAATAGGACAGAATAGAATAGAATAGAACAGAATAGAATAGAACAGAACAGAATAGAATAGAATAGAATAGAATAGAACAGAACAGAATAGAATAGAAAAGATAGACTAGAACAGAATAGAATAGAATAGAATAGAATACAATAGAATAGATCAGAGCAGAATAGAATACAATAGAATACAACAGAATAGAATAGAATAGAACAGAATATAATATAATAGAGCAGAACAGAACAGAATAGAACAGAAGAGAACATAATAGATTAGAATAGAACAGAATAGAACAGAAAAGAATAGAAGAGAATAGAACAGAACAAAAAAGAACAGAACCGAATAGAATAGAATAGAATAGAACAGAACAGAGCAGAACCGAATAGAATAGAATAGAACAGAACAGAACAGAATAGAATAGAATAGAACAGAATAGAATAGTATCGAACAGAATAGAACAGAATAGAATGGAATAGAACAGAATAGAATAGTACAGAATAGAATAGAATAGAATAGAATAGAATAGAATAGAATAGAACAGAACAGAATAGATTAGAATAGAATAGAACAGAATAGAATAGAATAGAATACAATAGAATAGAACAGAACAGAATAGAACAGAATAGAATAGAATAGAACAGAACAGAACAGAATAGAATACAACAGAACAAAACATAATAGAATAGAAGAGAATAGAATAGAACAGAACAGAAGAGAACAGAACAGAACAGCATAGAATAGAATAGAACAGAACAGAATAGAATAGAACAGAACGGAATAGAATAGAACAGAACCGAACAGAACCGAACAGAACAGAATAGAATAGAATAGAACAGAACAGAATAGAATAGAATAGAACAGAACAGAATAGAATAGAATAGAACACAACTGAACATAATAGAATAGAACAGAATAGAATAGAACAGAACAGAATAGAACAGAATAAAATAGAATAGAACAGAATAGAATAGAACAGAACAGAATATAACAGAATAGAATAGAACAGAACAGAATAGAACAGAATACAATAGAACAGGATAGAATAGAATAGAAGAGAATGGAATACAATAGAATAGAAGAGAACAGAATAGAATAGAATAGAACAGAATAGAATAGAATAGAACAGAATAGAATAGAATAGAACACAACAGAATAGAATAGAATAGAACAGAACAGAATAGAACAGAACAGAATAGAATAGAATAGAACAGAGTAGAATAGAAGAGAACAGAATAGAATAGAATAGAATAGAACAATATAGAGTAGAACAGAATAGAATATAACAGAACAGAACATAATAGAACAGAGTGGAATAGAACAGAATAGAATAGAATGGAATAGAAGAGAATAGAATAGAACAGAACAGAACAGAATATTATAGAATAGATTAGAATAGAATAGAACAGAATAGAAAAGAACAGAATAGAAAAGAATAGAACAGAACAGAGCAGAATAGAACAGAAAAATAGAATGGAATAGAAAAGAATAGAATAGAATAGAACAGAATAGAAAGATCAGAACAGAATAGAACAGAATAGAATAAAACAGAACAGAAGAGAATAGAATAGAATAGAATAGAACAGAATAGAATAGAATAGAACAGAATACAACAGAACAGAATAGATTAGAATAGAACAGAAGAGAACAGAACAGATCAGAATACAATAGAATAGAACAGAACAGAATAGAATAGAACAGAAGAATAGAACAGAACGGAATAGAATAAAACAGAACAGAAAAAAATAGAATAGAAAAGAATAGAATAGAATAGAATAGAATAGAATAGAATAGAATAGAATAGAACAGAACAGAATAGAATAGAATAGAATAGAATAGAATAGAATAGAATAGAATAGAATAGAATAGAATAGAACAGAACCGAACAGAACAGAACAGAATAGAACAGAATAGAACAGAACAGAACAGAATAGAATAGAACAGAATAGAATAGAACAAAACAGAATAGGACAGAATAGAATAGAATAGAACAGAATAGAATAGAACAGAACAGAATAGAATAGAATAGAATAGAACAGAACAGAATAGAATAGAAAAGATAGACTAGAACAGAATAGAATAGAATAGAATAGAATACAATAGAATAGATCAGAGCAGAATAGAATACAATAGAATACAACAGAATAGAATAGAATAGAACAGAATATAATATAATAGAGCAGAACAGAACAGAATAGAACAGCAGAGAACATAATAGATTAGAATAGAACAGAATAGAACAGAAAAGAATAGAAGAGAATAGAACAGAACAAAAAAGAACAGAACAGAACAGAATACAATAGAATAGAATAGAACAGAACAGAATGGAACAGAACAGAACAGAATAGATCAGAATAGAATAGAAGAGAACATAATAGAATAGAAAAGAATAGAGCAGAACCGAACAGAACAGAATAGAATAGAATAAAACAGAACAGAACAGAACAGAACAGAACAGAACAGAATAGAACAGAATAGAATAGAACACAATAGAATAGAATAGAATAGAAGAGAACAGAACAGAATAGAATAGAATACAATATAATAGAACAGAACAGAATAGAATACAATAGAACAGAATAGAATAGAATAGAACAGAATAGAATAGAATAGAACAGAACAGAACAGAATAGAATAGAATAGAGCAGAATAGAACAGAACAGAACAGAAAAAAAAGAACAGAAAAGAATAGAATAGAATAGAACAGAACAGAGTAGAATAGAACAGAACAGAATAATATAGAATAGAATATAACAGAACAGAATGGAACAAAACAGAACATAATAGAACAGAATAGAACAGAGTAGAATAGAATAGAATAGAGCAGAATCGAACAGAACATAATAGAATAGAATACAATATAATAGAACAGAACAGAATAGAATACAATAGAATAGAACAGAATAGAACAGAACTGAACAGAATACAACAGAACTGAACAGAATAGAACAGAATAGAACAGAACATAACAGAATAGAAAAGAAAAGAATAGAACAGCACAGAATAGAGTAGAATAGAACAGAACAGAAAAGAAGAATTGAACAGAATTGAATAGAATAGAATAGAATAGAACAGAACAGAACAGAAAAGAATAGAATTGAATAGAACAGAACAGAACAGAACAGAATAGAACGGAAAAATAGAATAGAATAGAAAAGAATAGAATGGAATAGAATAGAATAGAAAGAACAGAACAAAAGAGAATAGAAAGAAAGGGATAGAATAGAACAGAACAGAATAGAACAGAATAGAATAGAATAGAACAGAATAGAATAGAACAGAACAGAATAGAATAGATATGATGAGAAAAAACAGAATAGAATAGAATGGAACAGAACAGAATAGAAGATAACAGAAAAGAATATAATATAATAGAACAGAATAGAATAGAACAGAACAGAATACTATAGAATAGAATATAACAGACCAGAATGGAACAAAACAGAACATAATAGAACAGAATAGAACAGTATAGAATAGAACAGAACAGAATAGAATAGAATAGAATAGAGTAGAATCGAAGAATAGAATAGAATACAATAGAACAGAAGAACAGAATCGAAGAATACAATAGAATAGAACAGAACAGAATAGAACTGAAAAAAGAGAATAGAATAGAACAGAACAGAATAGAACAGAAGAACAGAATCGAAGAATGTAATAGAATAGAACAGAACTGAATAGAACTGAACAAAAGAGAATAGAATAGAACAGAACAAAATAGAACAGAACCGAATAGAATAGAATAGAATAGAACAGAACAGAGCAGAACCGAATAGAATAGAATAGAACAGAACAGAACAGAATAGAATAGAATAGAACAGAATAGAATAGTATCGAACAGAATAGAACAGAATAGAATGGAATAGAACAGAATAGAATAGTACAGAATAGAATAGAATAGAATAGAATAGAATAGAATAGAATAGAACAGAACAGAATAGATTAGAATAGAATAGTACAGAATAGAATAGAATAGAATACAATAGAATAGAACAGAACAGAATAGAACAGAATAGAATAGAATAGAAGAGAACAGAACAGAATAGAATACAACAGAACAAAACATAATAGAATAGAAGAGAATAGAATAGAACAGAACAGAAGAGAACAGAACAGAACAGCATAGAATAGAATAGAACAGAACAGAATAGAATAGAATACAACAGAACAGAATAGAATAGAATAGAACACAACTGAACATAATAGAATAGAACAGAATAGAATAGAAAAGAACAGAATAGAACAGAATAAAATAGAATAGAACAGAATAGAATAGAACAGAACAGAATATAACAGAATAGAATAGAACAGAACAGAATAGAACAGAATACAATAGAACAGGATAGAATAGAATAGAAGAGAATGGAATACAATAGAATAGAATAGAACAGAACAGAATTCAATAGAACAGAATAGAATAGAATAGAACAGAATAGAATAGAATAGAACACAACAGAATAGAATAGAATAGAACAGAACAGAATAGAACAGAACAGAATAGAGTAGAATAGAACAGAGTAGAATAGAAGAGAACAGAATAGAATAGAATAGAATAGAACAATATAGAGTAGAACAGAATAGAATATAACAGAACAGAACATAATAGAACAGAATGGAATAGAACAGAATAGAATAGAATGGAATAGAAGAGAATATAATAGAACAGAACCGAACAGAATATTATAGAATAGATTAGAATAGAATAGAACACAATAGAATAGAATAGAACAGAACAGAATAGAACAGAAAAATAGAATGGAATAGAAAAGAATAGAATAGAATAGAACAGAATAGAAAGATCAGAACAGAATAGAACAGAATAGAATAAAACAGAACAGAAGAGAATAGAATAGAATAGAATAGAACAGAATAGAATAGAATAGAATAGAATAGAACAGAATACAACGGAACAGAATAGATTAGAACAGAACAGAAGAGAACAGAACAGAACAGAATACAATAGAATAGAACAGAACAGAATAGAATAGAACAGAAGAATAGAACAGAACGGAATAGAATAAAACAGAATAGAACAAAATAGAATAGAATAGAATAGAATAGAATAGAACAGAACAGAACAGAACAGAACAGAACAGAATAGAATAGAATAGAATAGAATAGAATAGAATAGAATAGAATAGAATAGAACAGAACCGAACAGAACAGAACAGAATAGATCAGAATAGAACAGAACAGAACAGAATAGAATAGAATAGAATAGAATAGAATAGAATAGAATAGAACCGAACCGAACAGAACAGAACAGAATAGATCAGAATAGAACAGAACAGAACAGAATAGAATAGAACAGAATAGAATAGAACAAAACAGAATAGGACAGAATAGAATAGAATAGAACAGAATAGAATAGAACAGAACAGAATAGAATAGAATAGAATAGAATAGAACAGAACAGAATAGAATAGAAAATATAGACTAGAACAGAATAGAATAGAATAGAATAGAATAGAATAAAATAGAATAGATCAGAGCAGAATAGAATACAATAGAATACAACAGAATAGAATAGAATAGAACAGAATATAATATAATAGACAGAACAGAACAGAATAGAACAGAAGAGAACATAATAGATTAGAATAGAACAGAATAGAACAGAACAGAATAGAAGAGAATAGAACAGAACAAAAAAGAACAGAACAGAACAGAATAGAATAGAACAGAACAGAATACAATAGAATAGAATAGAACAGAACAGAATGGAACAGAACAGAACAGAATAGAACAGAATAGAATAGAAGAGAACATAATAGAATAGAATAGAATAGAGCAGAACCGAACAGAACAGAATAGAATAGAATAAAACAGAACAGAACAGAACAGAACAGAACAGAATAGAACAGAATAGAATAGAACACAATAGAATAGAATAGAATAGAAGAGAACAGAACAGAATAGAATAGAATACAATATAATAGAACAGAACAGAATAGAATACAATAGAACAGAATAGAATAGAATAGAAAAGAATAGAATAGAATAGAACAGAACAGAACAGAATAGAATAGAATAGAGCAGAATAGAACAGAACAGAACAGAAAAAAAAGAACAGAAAAGAATAGAATAGAATAGAACAGAACAGAGTAGAATAGAACAGAACAGAATAATATAGAATAGAATATAACAGAACAGAATGGAACAAAACAGAACATAATAGAACAGAATAGAACAGAGTAGAATAGAATAGAATAGAGCAGAATCGAACAGAACATAATAGAATAGAATACAATATAATAGAACAGAACAGAATAGAATACAATAGAATAGAACAGAATAGAACAGAACTGAACAGAATACAACAGAACTGAACAGAATAGAACAGAATAGAACAGAACATAACAGAATAGAAAAGAAAAGAATAGAACAGCACAGAATAGAGTAGAATAGAACAGAACAGAAAAGAAGAATTGAACAGAATTGAATAGAATAGAATAGAATAGAACAGAACAGAACAGAAAAGAATAGAATTGAATAGAATAGAACAGAACAGAACAGAATAGAACGGAAAAATAGAATAGAATAGAAAAGAATAGAATGGAATAGAATAGAATAGAAAGAACAGAACAAAAGAGAATAGAAAGAAAGGGATAGAATAGAACAGAACAGAATAGAACAGAATAGAATAGAATAGAACAGAATAGAATAGAACAGAACAGAATAGAATAGATATGATGAGAAAAAACAGAATAGAATAGAATGGAACAGAACAGAATAGAAGATAACAGAAAAGAATATAATATAATAGAACAGAATAGAATAGAACAGAACAGAATACTATAGAATAGAATATAACAGACCAGAATGGAACAAAACAGAACATAATAGAACAGAATAGAGCAGTATAGAATAGAACAGAACAGAATAGAATAGAATAGAATAGAGTAGAATCGAAGAATAGAATAGAATACAATAGAACAGAAGAACAGAATCGAAGAATACAATAGAATAGAACAGAACAGAATAGAACTGAAAAAAGAGAATAGAATAGAACAGAACAGAATAGAACAGAAGAACAGAATCGAAGAATATAATAGAATAGAACAGAACTGAATAGAATTGAACAAAAGAGAATAGAATAGAACAGAACAAAATAGAACAGAACCGAATAGAATAGAATAGAATAGAACAGAACAGAGCAGAACCGAATAGAATAGAATAGAACAGAACAGAACAGAATAGAATAGAATAGAACAGAATAGAATAGTATCGAACAGAATAGAACAGAATAGAATGGAATAGAACAGAATAGAATAGTACAGAATAGAATAGAATAGAATAGAATAGAATAGAATAGAATAGAATAGAACAGAACAGAATAGATTAGAATAGAATAGAACAGAATAGAATAGAATAGAATACAATAGAATAGAACAGAACAGAATAGAACAGAATAGAATAGAATAGAAGAGAACAGAACAGTATAGAATACAACAGAACAAAACATAATAGAATAGAAGAGAATAGAATAGAACAGAACAGAAGAGAACAGAACAGAACAGCATAGAATAGAATAGAACAGAACAGAGTAGAATAGAATACAACAGAACAGAATAGAATAGAATAGAACACAACTGAACATAATAGAATAGAACAGAATAGAATAGAAAAGAACAGAATAGAACAGAATAAAATAGAATAGAATAGAATAGAATAGAACAGAACAGAATATAACAGAATAGAATAGAACAGAACAGAATAGAACAGAATACAATAGAACAGGATAGAATAGAATAGAAGAGAATGGAATACAATAGAATAGAAGAGAACAGAATAGAATTCAATAGAACAGAATAGAACAGAATAGAATAGAATAGAACACAACAGAATAGAATAGAATAGAACACAACAGAATAGAACAGAACAGAATAGAATAGAATAGAACAGAGTAGAATAGAAGAGAACAGAATAGAATAGAATAGAATAGAACAATATAGAGTAGAACAGAATAGAATATAACAGAACAGAACATAATAGAACAGAATGGAATAGAACAGAATAGAATAGAATGGAATAGAAGAGAATATAATAGAACAGAACCGAACAGAATATTATAGAATAGATTAGAATAGAGTAGAACACAATAGAATAGAATAGAACAGAACAGAATAGAACAGAAAAATAGAATGGAATAGAAAAGAATAGAATAGAATAGAACAGAATAGAAAGATCAGAACAGAATAGAACAGAATAGAATAAAACAGAACAGAAGAGAATAGAATAGAATAGAATAGAACAGAATAGAATAGAATAGAATAGAATAGAACAGAATACAACGGAACAGAATAGATTAGAACAGAACAGAAGAGAACAGAACAGAACAGAATACAATAGAATAGAACAGAACAGAATAGAATAGAACAGAAGAATAGAACAGAACGGAATAGAATAAAACAGAATAGAACAAAATAGAATAGGATAGAATAGAATAGAATAGAACAGAACAGAACAGAACAGAACAGAATAGAATAGAATAGAATAGAATAGAATAGAATAGAATAGAACAGAACCGAACAGAACAGAACAGAATAGATCAGAATAGAACAGAACAGAACAGAATAGAATAGAAGAACAGAATCGAAGAATATAATAGAATAGAACAGAACTGAATAGAACTGAACAAAAGAGAATAGAATAGAACAGAACAAAATAGAACAGAACCGAATAGAATAGAATAGAATAGAACAGAACAGAGCAGAACCGAATAGAATAGAATAGAACAGAACAGAACAGAATAGAATAGAATAGAACAGAATAGAATAGTATCGAACAGAATAGAACAGAATAGAATGGAATAGAACAGAATAGAATAGTACAGAATAGAATAGAATAGAATAGAATAGAATAGAACAGAACAGAATAGATTAGAATAGAATAGAACAGAATAGAATAGAATAGAATACAATAGAATAGAACAGAACAGAATAGAACAGAATAGAATAGAATAGAAGAGAACAGAACAGAATAGAATACAACAGAACAAAACATAATAGAATAGAAGAGAATAGAATAGAACAGAACAGAAGAGAACAGAACAGAACAGCATAGAATAGAATAGAACAGAACAGAGTAGAATAGAATACAACAGAACAGAATAGAATAGAATAGAACACAACTGAACATAATAGAATAGAACAGAATAGAATAGAAAAGAACAGAATAGAACAGAATAAAATAGAATAGAACAGAATAGAATAGAACAGAACAGAATATAACAGAATAGAATAGAACAGAACAGAATAGAACAGAATACAATAGAACAGGATAGAATAGAATAGAAGAGAATGGAATACAATAGAATAGAAGAGAACAGAATAGAATTCAATAGAACAGAATAGAACAGAATAGAACAGAATAGAATAGAATAGAACACAACAGAATAGAATAGAATAGAACAGAACAGAATAGAACAGAACAGAATAGAATAGAATAGAACAGAGTAGAATAGAAGAGAACAGAATAGAATAGAATAGAATAGAACAATATAGAGTAGAACAGAATAGAATATAACAGAACAGAACATAATAGAACAGAATGGAATAGAACAGAATAGAATAGAATGGAATAGAAGAGAATATAATAGAACAGAACCGAACAGAATATTATAGAATAGATTAGAATAGAGTAGAACACAATAGAATAGAATAGAACAGAACAGAATAGAACAGAAAAATAGAATGGAATAGAAAAGAATAGAATAGAATAGAACAGAATAGAAAGATCAGAACAGAATAGAACAGAATAGAATAAAACAGAACAGAAGAGAATAGAATAGAATAGAATAGAACAGAATAGAATAGAATAGAATAGAATAGAACAGAATACAACGGAACAGAATAGATTAGAACAGAACAGAAGAGAACAGAACAGAACAGAATACAATAGAATAGAACAGAACAGAATAGAATAGAACAGAAGAATAGAACAGAACGGAATAGAATAAAACAGAATAGAACAAAATAGAATAGAATAGAATAGAATAGAATAGAACAGAACAGAACAGAACAGAACAGAATAGAATAGAATAGAATAGAATAGAATAGAATAGAACAGAACCGAACAGAACAGAACAGAATAGATCAGAATAGAACAGAACAGAATAGAATAGAATAGAATAGAATAGAATAGAATAGAACCGAACCGAACAGAACAGAACAGAATAGATCAGAATAGAACAGAACAGAACAGAATAGAATAGAACAGAATAGAATAGAACAAAACAGAATAGGACAGAATAGAATAGAATAGAACAGAATAGAATAGAACAGAACAGAATAGAATAGAATAGAATAGAACAGAACAGAATAGAATAGAAAATATAGACTAGAACAGAATAGAATAGAATAGAATAGAATAAAATAGAATAGATCAGAGCAGATTAGAATACAATAGAATACAACAGAATAGAATAGAATAGAACAGAATATAATATAATAGAGCAGAACAGAACAGAATAGAACAGCAGAGAACATAATAGATTAGAATAGAACAGAATAGAACAGAAAAGAATAGAAGAGAATAGAACAGAACAAAAAAGAACAGAACAGAACAGAATACAATAGAATAGAATAGAACAGAACAGAATGGAACAGAACAGAACAGAATGGAACAGAACAGAACAGAATAGAACAGAATAGAATAGAAGAGAACATAATAGAATAGAATAGAATAGAGCAGAACCGAACAGAACAGAATAGAATAGAATAAAACAGAACAGAACAGAACAGAACAGAACAGAATAGAACAGAATAGAATAGAACACAATAGAATAGAATAGAATAGAAGAGAACAGAACAGAATAGAATAGAATACAATATAATAGAACAGAACAGAATAGAATACAATAGAACAGAATAGAATAGAATAGAAAAGAATAGAATAGAATAGAACAGAACAGAACAGAATAGAATAGAATAGAGCAGAATAGAACAGAACAGAACAGAAAAAAAAGAACAGAAAAGAATAGAATAGAATAGAACAGAACAGAGTAGAATAGAACAGAACAGAATAATATAGAATAGAATATAACAGAACAGAATGGAACAAAACAGAACATAATAGAACAGAATAGAACAGAGTAGAATAGAATAGAATAGAGCAGAATCGAACAGAACATAATAGAATAGAATACAATATAATAGAACAGAACAGAATAGAATACAATAGAATAGAACAGAATAGAACAGAACTGAACAGAATACAACAGAACTGAACAGAATAGAACAGAACATAACAGAATAGAAAAGAAAAGAATAGAACAGCACAGAATAGAGTAGAATAGATCAGAACAGAAAAGAAGAATAGAATAGAATAGAATAGAATAGAACAGAACAGAACAGAAAAGAATAGAATTGAATAGAATAGAACAGAACAGAACAGAACAGAATAGAACGGAAAAATAGAATAGAATAGAAAAGAATAGAATGGAATAGAATAGAATAGAAAGAACAGAACAAAAGAGAATAGAAAGAAAGGGATAGAATAGAACAGAACAGAATAGAACAGAATAGAATAGAATAGAACAGAATAGAATAGAACAGAACAGAATAGAATAGATATGAATAGAAAAAAACAGAATAGAATAGAATGGAACAGAACAGAATAGAAGATAACAGAAAAGAATATAATATAATAGAACAGAATAGAATAGAACAGAACAGAATACTATAGAATAGAATATAACAGACCTGAATGGAACAAAACAGAACATAATAGAACAGAATAGAACAGTATAGAATAGAACAGAACAGAATAGAATAGAATAGAATAGAGTAGAATCGAAGAATAGAATAGAATACAATAGAACAGAAGAACAGAATCGAAGAATACAACAGAATAGAACAGAACAGAATAGAACTGAAAAAAGAGAATAGAATAGAACAGAACAGAATAGAACAGAAGAACAGAATCGAAGAATGTAATAGAATAGAACAGAACTGAATAGAACTGAACAAAAGAGAATAGAATAGAACAGAACAAAATAGAACAGAACCGAATAGAATAGAATAGAATAGAACAGAACAGAGCAGAACCGAATAGAATAGAATAGAACAGAACAGAACAGAATAGAATAGAATAGAACAGAATAGAATAGTATCGAACAGAATAGAACAGAATAGAATGGAATAGAACAGAATAGAATAGTACAGAATAGAATAGAATAGAATAGAATAGAATAGAATAGAATAGAACAGAACAGAATAGATTAGAATAGAATAGAACAGAATAGAATAGAATAGAATACAATAGAATAGAACAGAACAGAATAGAACAGAATAGAATAGAATAGAAGAGAACAGAACAGAATAGAATACAACAGAACAAAACATAATAGAATAGAAGAGAATAGAATAGAACAGAACAGAAGAGAACAGAACAGAACAGCATAGAATAGAATAGAACAGAACAGAATAGAATAGAATACAACAGAACAGAATAGAATAGAATAGAACACAACTGAACATAATAGAATAGAACAGAATAGAATAGAAAAGAACAGAATAGAACAGAATAAAATAGAATAGAACAGAATAGAATAGAACAGAACAGAATATAACAGAATAGAATAGAACAGAACAGAATAGAACAGAATACAATAGAACAGGATAGAATAGAATAGAAGAGAATGGAATACAATAGAATAGAAGAGAACAGAACAGAATTCAATAGAACAGAATAGAATAGAATAGAACAGAATAGAATAGAATAGAACACAACAGAATAGAATAGAATAGAACAGAACAGAATAGAACAGAACAGAATAGAGTAGAATAGAACAGAGTAGAATAGAAGAGAACAGAATAGAATAGAATAGAATAGAACAATATAGAGTAGAACAGAATAGAATATAACAGAACAGAACATAATAGAACAGAATGGAATAGAACAGAATAGAATAGAATGGAATAGAAGAGAATATAATAGAACAGAACCGAACAGAATATTATAGAATAGATTAGAATAGAATAGAACACAATAGAATAGAATAGAACAGAACAGAATAGAACAGAAAAATAGAATGGAATAGAAAAGAATAGAATAGAATAGAATAGAATAGAAAGATCAGAACAGAATAGAACAGAATAGAATAAAACAGAACAGAATAGAATAGAATAGAATAGAATAGAACAGAATAGAATAGAATAGAATAGAACAGAATACAACGGAACAGAATAGATTAGAACAGAACAGAAGAGAACAGAACAGAACAGAATACAATAGAATAGAACAGAACAGAATAGAATAGAACAGAAGAATAGAACAGAACGGAATAGAATAAAACAGAATAGAACAAAATAGAATAGAATAGAATAGAATAGAATAGAACAGAACAGAACAGAACAGAATAGAATAGAATAGAATAGAATAGAATAGAATAGAACAGAACCGAACAGAACAGAACAGAATAGATCAGAATAGAACAGAACAGAACAGAATAGAATAGAATAGAATAGAATAGAATAGAATAGAATAGAACCGAACCGAACAGAACAGAACAGAATAGATCAGAATAGAACAGAACAGAACAGAATAGAATAGAACAGAATAGAATAGAACAAAACAGAATAGGACAGAATAGAATAGAATAGAACAGAATAGAATAGAACAGAACAGAATAGAATAGAATAGAATAGAACAGAACAGAATAGAATAGAAAATATAGACTAGAACAGAATAGAATAGAATAGAATAGAATAAAATAGAATAGATCAGAGCAGAATAGAATACAATAGAATACAACAGAATAGAATAGAATAGAACAGAATATAATATAATAGACAGAACAGAACAGAATAGAACAGAAGAGAACATAATAGATTAGAATAGAACAGAATAGAACAGAGAGAATAGAAGAGAATAGAACAGAACAAAAAAGAACAGAACAGAACAGAATAGAATAGAACAGAACAGAATACAATAGAATAGAATAGAACAGAACAGAATGGAACAGAACAGAACAGAATAGAACAGAATAGAATAGAAGAGAACATAATAGAATAGAATAGAATTGAGCAGAACCGAACAGAACAGAATAGAATAGAATAAAACAGAACAGAACAGAACAGAACAGAACAGAATAGAACAGAATAGAATAGAACACAATAGAATAGAATAGAATAGAAGAGAACAGAACAGAATAGAATAGAATACAATATAATAGAACAGAACAGAATAGAATACAATAGAACAGAATAGAATAGAATAGAACAGAATAGAATAGAATAGAACAGAACAGAACAGAATAGAATAGAATAGAGCAGAATAGAACAGAACAGAACAGAAAAAAAAGAACAGAAAAGAATAGAATAGAATAGAACAGAACAGAGTAGAATAGAACAGAACAGAATAATATAGAATAGAATATAACAGAACAGAATGGAACAAAACAGAACATAATAGAACAGAATAGAACAGAGTAGAATAGAATAGAATAGAGCAGAATCGAACAGAACATAATAGAATAGAATACAATATAATAGAACAGAACAGAATAGAATACAATAGAATAGAACAGAATAGAACAGAACTGAACAGAATACAACAGAACTGAACAGAATAGAACAGAATAGAACAGAACATAACAGAATAGAAAAGAAAAGAATAGAACAGCACAGAATAGAGTAGAATAGAACAGAACAGAAAAGAAAAATTGAATAGAATAGAATAGAATAGAACAGAACAGAACAGAAAAGAATAGAATTGAATAGAATAGAACAGAACAGAAGAGAACAGAATAGAACGGAAAAATAGAATAGAATAGAAAAGAATAGAATGGAATAGAATAGAATAGAAAGAACAGAACAAAAGAGAATAGAAAGAAAGGGATAGAATAGAACAGAACAGAATAGAACAGAATAGAATAGAATAGAACAGAATAGAATAGAACAGAACAGAATAGAATAGATATGAATAGAAAAAAACAGAATAGAATAGAATGGAACAGAACAGAATAGAAGATAACAGAAAAGAATATAATATAATAGAACAGAATAGAATAGAACAGAACAGAATACTATAGAATAGAATATAACAGACCAGAATGGAACAAAACAGAACATAATAGAACAGAATAGAACAGTATAGAATAGAACAGAACAGAATAGAATAGAATAGAATAGAGTAGAATCGAAGAATAGAATAGAATACAATAGAACAGAAGAACAGAATCGAAGAATACAACAGAATAGAACAGAACAGAATAGAACTGAAAAAAGAGAATAGAATAGAACAGAACAGAATAGAACAGAAGAACAGAATCGAAGAATGTAATAGAATAGAACAGAACTGAATAGAACTGAACAAAAGAGAATAGAATAGAACAGAACAAAATAGAACAGAACCGAATAGAATAGAATAGAATAGAACAGAACAGAGCAGAACCGAATAGAATAGAATAGAACAGAACAGAACAGAATAGAATAGAATAGAACAGAATAGAATAGTATCGAACAGAATAGAACAGAATAGAATGGAATAGAACAGAATAGAATAGTACAGAATAGAATAGAATAGAATAGAATAGAATAGAATAGAATAGAATAGAACAGAACAGAATAGATTAGAATAGAATAGAACAGAATAGAATAGAATAGAATACAATAGAATAGAACAGAACAGAATAGAACAGAATAGAATAGAATAGAAGAGAACAGAACAGAATAGAATACAACAGAACAAAACATAATAGAATAGAAGAGAATAGAATAGAACAGAACAGAAGAGAACAGAACAGAACAGCATAGAATAGAATAGAACAGAACAGAATAGAATAGAATACAACAGAACAGAATAGAATAGAATAGAACACAACTGAACATAATAGAATAGAACAGAATAGAATAGAAAAGAACAGAATAGAACAGAATAAAATAGAATAGAACAGAATAGAATAGAACAGAACAGAATATAACAGAATAGAATAGAACAGAACAGAATAGAACAGAATACAATAGAACAGGATAGAATAGAATAGAAGAGAATGGAATACAATAGAATAGAAGAGAACAGAACAGAATTCAATAGAACAGAATAGAAAAGAATAGAACAGAATAGAATAGAATAGAACACAACAGAATAGAATAGAATAGAACAGAACAGAATAGAACAGAACAGAATAGAATAGAATAGAACAGAGTAGAATAGAAGAGAACAGAATAGAATAGAATAGAATAGAACAATATAGAGTAGAACAGAATAGAATATAACAGAACAGAACATAATAGAACAGAATGGAATAGAACAGAATAGAATAGAATGGAATAGAAGAGAATATAATAGAACAGAACCGAACAGAATATTATAGAATAGATTAGAATAGAATAGAACACAATAGAATAGAATAGAACAGAACAGAATAGAACAGAAAAATAGAATGGAATAGAAAAGAATAGAATAGAATAGAAAGATCAGAACAGAATAGAACAGAATAGAATAAAACAGAACAGAATAGAATAGAATAGAATAGAATAGAACAGAATAGAATAGAATAGAATAGAATAGAACAGAATACAACGGAACAGAATAGATTAGAACAGAACAGAAGAGAACAGAACAGAACAGAATACAATAGAATAGAACAGAACAGAATAGAATAGAACAGAAGAATAGAACAGAACGGAATAGAATAAAACAGAATAGAACAAAATAGAATAGAATAGAATAGAATAGAATAGAATAGAACAGAACAGAACAGAATAGAATCGAATAGAATAGAATAGAATAGAATAGAATAGAATAGAATAGAATAGAATAGAACAGAACCGAACAGAACAGAACAGAATAGATCAGAATAGAACAGAACAGAACAGAATAGAATAGAATAGAATAGAATAGAATAGAACCGAACCGAACAGAACAGAACAGAATAGATCAGAATAGAACAGAACAGAACAGAATAGAATAGAACAAAACAGAATAGGACAGAATAGAATAGAATAGAACAGAATAGAATAGAACAGAACAGAATAGAATAGAATAGAATAGAACAGAACAGAATAGAATAGAAAATATAGACTAGAACAGAATAGAATAGAATAGAATAGAATAAAATAGAATAGATCAGAGCAGAATAGAATACAATAGAATACAACAGAATAGAATAGAATAGAACAGAATATAATATAATAGACAGAACAGAACAGAATAGAACAGAAGAGAACATAATAGATTAGAATAGAACAGAATAGAACAGAACAGAATAGAAGAGAATAGAACAGAACAAAAAAGAACAGAACAGAACAGAATAGAATAGAACAGAACAGAATACAATAGAATAGAATAGAACAGAACAGAATGGAACAGAACAGAACAGAATAGAACAGAATAGAATAGAAGAGAACATAATAGAATAGAATAGAATAGAGCAGAACCGAACAGAACAGAATAGAATAGAATAAAACAGAACAGAACAGAACAGAACAGAACAGAATAGAACAGAATAGAATAGAACACAATAGAATAGAATAGAATAGAAGAGAACAGAACAGAATAGAATAGAATACAATATAATAGAACAGAACAGAATAGAATACAATAGAACAGAATAGAATAGAATAGAACAGAATAGAATAGAATAGAACAGAACAGAACAGAATAGAATAGAATAGAGCAGAATAGAACAGAACAGAACAGAAAAAAAAGAACAGAAAAGAATAGAATAGAATAGAACAGAACAGAGTAGAATAGAACAGAACAGAATAATATAGAATAGAATATAACAGAACAGAATGGAACAAAACAGAACATAATAGAACAGAATAGAACAGAGTAGAATAGAATAGAATAGAGCAGAATCGAACAGAACATAATAGAATAGAATACAATATAATAGAACAGAACAGAATAGAATACAATAGAATAGAACAGAATAGAACAGAACTGAACAGAATACAACAGAACTGAACAGAATAGAACAGAATAGAACAGAACATAACAGAATAGAAAAGAAAAGAATAGAACAGCACAGAATAGAGTAGAATAGAACAGAACAGAAAAGAAGAATTGAACAGAATTGAATAGAATAGAATAGAATAGAACAGAACAGAACAGAAAAGAATAGAATTGAATAGAATAGAACAGAACAGAACAGAATAGAACGGAAAAATAGAATAGAATAGAAAAGAATAGAATGGAATAGAATAGAATAGAAAGAACAGAACAAAAGAGAATAGAACGAAAGGGATAGAATAGAACAGAACAGAATAGAACAGAATAGAATAGAATAGAACAGAATAGAATAGAACAGAACAGAATAGAATAGATATGATGAGAAAAAACAGAATAGAATAGAATGGAACAGAACAGAATAGAAGATAACAGAAAAGAATATAATATAATAGAACAGAATAGAATAGAACAGAACAGAATACTATAGAATAGAATATAACAGACCAGAATGGAACAAAACAGAACATAATAGAACAGAATAGAACAGTATAGAATAGAACAGAACAGAATAGAATAGAATAGAATAGAGTAGAATCGAAGAATAGAATAGAATACAATAGAACAGAAGAACAGAATCGAAGAATACAATAGAATAGAACAGAACAGAATAGAACTGAAAAAAGAGAATAGAATAGAACAGAACAGAATAGAACAGAAGAACAGAATCGAAGAATATAATAATAGAACAGAACTGAATAGAACTGAACAAAAGAGAATAGAATAGAACAGAACAAAATAGAACAGAACCGAATAGAATAGAATAGAATAGAACAGAACAGAAGAGAACAGAACAGAACAGCATAGAATAGAATAGAACAGAACAGAATAGAATAGAACAGAACCGAACAGAACCGAACAGAACAGAATAGAATAGAATAGAACAGAACAGAATAGAATAGAATAGAACACAACTGAACATAATAGAATAGAACAGAATAGAATAGAACAGAATAAAATAGAATAGAACAGAATAGAATAGAACAGAACAGAATATAACAGAATAGAATAGAACAGAACAGAATAGAACAGAATACAATAGAACAGGATAGAATAGAATAGAAGAGAATGGAATACAATAGAATAGAAGAGAACAGAATAGAATAGAATAGAACAGAATAGAATAGAATAGAACAGAATAGAATAGAATAGAACACAACAGAATAGAATAGAATAGAACAGAACAGAATAGAACAGAACAGAGTAGAATAGAATAGAACAGAGTAGTATAGAAGAGAACAGAATAGAATAGAATAGAATATAACAACATAGAGTAGAACAGAATAGAATATAACAGAACAGAACATAATAGAACAGAATGGAATAGAACAGAATAGAATAGAATGGAATAGAACAGAATAGAATAGAACAGAACAGAACAGAATATTATAGAATAGATTAGAATAGAATAGAACAGAATAGAATAGAACAGAATAGAAAAGAATAGAACAGAACAGAGCAGAATAGAACAGAAAGATAGAATGGAATAGAAAAGAATAGAATAGAATAGAACAGAATAGAAAGATCAGAACAGAATAGAACAGAATAGAATAAAACAGAACAGAAGAGAATAGAATAGAACAGAATAGAACAGAGTAGAATAGAATAGTATAGAACAGAATACAACAGAACAGAATAGATTAGAATAGAACAGAAGAGAACAGAACAGAACAGAATACAATAGAATAGAACAGAACAGAATAGAATAGAACAGAAGAATAGAACAGAACGGAATACAATAAAACAGAACAGAAAAAAGTAGAATAGAAAAGAATAGAATAGAATAGAATAGAATAGAATAGAATAGAATAGAATAGAACAGAACAGAACAGAATAGAACAGAATAGAACAGAACAGAACAGAATAGAATAGAATAGAATAGAATAGAACAAAACAGAATAGAACAGAATAGAATAGAATAGAACAGAATAGAATAGAACAGAACAGAATAGAATAGAATAGAATAGAACAGAACAGAATAGAATAGAAAAGATAGACTAGAACAGAATAGAATAGAATAGAATAGAATACAATAGAATAGATCAGAGCAGAATAGAATACAATAGAATACAACAGAATAGAATAGAATAGAACAGAATATAATATAATAGAGCAGAACAGAACAGAATAGAACAGAAGAGAACATAATAGATTAGAATAGAACAGAATAGAACAGAAAAGAATAGAAGAGAATAGAACAGAACAAAAAAGAACAGAACCGAATAGAATAGAATAGAATAGAACAGAACAGAGCAGAACCGAATAGAATAGAATAGAACAGAACAGAACAGAATAGAATAGAATAGAATAGAATAGAACCGAACCGAACAGAACAGAACAGAATAGATCAGAATAGAACAGATCAGAACAGAATAGAATAGAACAGAATAGAATAGAACAAAACAGAATAGGACAGAATAGAATAGAATAGAACAGAATAGAATAGAACAGAACAGAATAGAATAGAATAGAATAGAACAGAACAGAATAGAATAGAAAATATATACTAGAACAGAATAGAATAGAATAGAATAGAATAAAATAGAATAGATCAGAGCAGAATAGAATACAATAGAATACAACAGAATAGAATAGAATAGAACAGAATATAATATAATAGACAGAACAGAACAGAATAGAACAGAAGAGAACATAATAGATTAGAATAGAACAGAATAGAACAGAACAGAATAGAAGAGAATAGAACAGAACAAAAAAGAACAGAACAGAACAGAATAGAATAGAACAGAACAGAATACAATAGAATAGAATAGAACAGAACAGAATGGAACAGAACAGAACAGAATAGAACAGAATAGAATAGAAGAGAACATAATAGAATAGAATAGAATAGAGCAGAACCGAACAGAACAGAATAGAATAGAATAAAACAGAACAGAACAGAACAGAACAGAACAGAATAGAACAGAATAGAATAGAACACAATAGAATAGAATAGAATAGAAGAGAACAGAACAGAATAGAATAGAATACAATATAATAGAACAGAACAGAATAGAATACAATAGAACAGAATAGAATAGAATAGAACAGAATAGAATAGAATAGAACAGAACAGAACAGAATAGAATAGAATAGAGCAGAATAGAACAGAACAGAACAGAAAAAAAAGAACAGAAAAGAATAGAATAGAATAGAACAGAACAGAGTAGAATAGAACAGAACAGAATAATATAGAATAGAATATAACAGAACAGAATGGAACAAAACAGAACATAATAGAACAGAATAGAACAGAGTAGAATAGAATAGAATAGAGCAGAATCGAACAGAACATAATAGAATAGAATACAATATAATAGAACAGAACAGAATAGAATACAATAGAATAGAACAGAATAGAACAGAACTGAACAGAATACAACAGAACTGAACAGAATAGAACAGAATAGAACAGAACATAACAGAATAGAAAAGAAAAGAATAGAACAGCACAGAATAGAGTAGAATAGAACAGAACAGAAAAGAAGAATTGAACAGAATTGAATAGAATAGAATAGAATAGAACAGAACAGAACAGAAAAGAATAGAATTGAATAGAATAGAACAGAACAGAACAGAATAGAACGGAAAAATAGAATAGAATAGAAAAGAATAGAATGGAATAGAATAGAATAGAAAGAACAGAACAAAAGAGAATAGAACGAAAGGGATAGAATAGAACAGAACAGAATAGAACAGAATAGAATAGAATAGAACAGAATAGAATAGAACAGAACAGAATAGAATAGATATGATGAGAAAAAACAGAATAGAATAGAATGGAACAGAACAGAATAGAAGATAACAGAAAAGAATATAATATAATAGAACAGAATAGAATAGAACAGAACAGAATACTATAGAATAGAATATAACAGACCAGAATGGAACAAAACAGAACATAATAGAACAGAATAGAACAGTATAGAATAGAACAGAACAGAATAGAATAGAATAGAATAGAGTAGAATCGAAGAATAGAATAGAATACAATAGAACAGAAGAACAGAATCGAAGAATACAATAGAATAGAACAGAACAGAATAGAACTGAAAAAAGAGAATAGAATAGAACAGAACAGAATAGAACAGAAGAACAGAATCGAAGAATATAATAGAATAGAACAGAACTGAATAGAACTGAACAAAAGAGAATAGAATAGAACAGAACAAAATAGAACAGAACCGAATAGAATAGAATAGAATAGAACAGAACAGAGCAGAACAGAATAGAATAGAATAGAACAGAATAGAATAGTATCGAACAGAATAGAACAGAATAGAATGGAATAGAACAGAATAGAATAGTACAGAATAGAATAGAATAGAATAGAATAGAATAGAATAGAATAGAATAGAATAGAATAGAATAGAATAGAACAGAACAGAATAGATAAGAATAGAATAGAACAGAATAGAATAGAATAGAATACAATAGAATAGAACAGAACAGAATAGAACAGAATAGAATAGAATAGAAGAGAACAGAACAGAATAGAATACAACAGAACAAAACATAATAGAATAGAAGAGAATAGAATAGAACAGAACAGAAGAGAACAGAACAGAACAGCATAGAATAGAATAGAACAGAACAGAATAGAATAGAACAGAACCGAACAGAACCGAACAGAACAGAATAGAATAGAATAGAACAGAACAGAATAGAATAGAATAGAACACAACTGAACATAATAGAATAGAACAGAATAGAATAGAACAGAACAGAATAGAACAGAATAAAATAGAATAGAACAGAATAGAATAGAACAGAACAGAATATAACAGAATAGAATAGAACAGAACAGAATAGAACAGAATACAATAGAACAGGATAGAATAGAATAGAAGAGAATGGAATACAATAGAATAGAAGAGAACAGAATAGAATAGAATAGAACAGAATAGAATAGAATAGAACAGAATAGAATAGAATAGAACACAACAGAATAGAATAGAATAGAACAGAACAGAATAGAACAGAACAGAGTAGAATAGAATAGAACAGAGTAGTATAGAAGAGAACAGAATAGAATAGAATAGAATATAACAACATAGAGTAGAACAGAATAGAATATAACAGAACAGAACATAATAGAACAGAATGGAATAGAACAGAATAGAATAGAATGGAATAGAACAGAATAGAATAGAACAGAACAGAACAGAATATTATAGAATAGATTAGAATAGAATAGAACAGAATAGAATAGAACAGAATAGAAAAGAATAGAACAGAACAGAGCAGAATAGAACAGAAAAATAGAATGGAATAGAAATGAATAGAATAGAATAGAACAGAATAGAAAGATCAGAACAGAATAGAACAGAATAGAATAAAACAGAACAGAAGAGAATAGAATAGAACAGAATAGAACAGAGTAGAATAGAATAGTATAGAACAGAATACAACAGAACAGAATAGATTAGAATAGAACAGAAGAGAACAGAACAGAACAGAATACAATAGAATAGAATAGAACAGAATAGAATAGAACAGAAGAATAGAACAGAACGGAATAGAATAAAACAGAACAGAAAAAAATAGAATAGAAAAGAATAGAATAGAATAGAATAGAATAGAATAGAATAGAATAGAATAGAATAGAATACAACAGAACAGAACAGAATAGAACAGAATAGAACAGAACAGAACAGAATAGAATAGAACAGAATAGAATAGAACAAAACAGAATAGAACAGAATAGAATAGAATAGAACAGAATAGAATAGAACAGAACAGAATAGAATAGAATAGAATAGAACAGAACAGAATAGAATAGAAAAGATAGACTAGAACAGAATAGAATAGAATAGAATAGAATACAATAGAATAGATCAGAGCAGAATAGAATACAATAGAATACAACAGAATAGAATAGAATAGAACAGAATATAATATAATAGAGCAGAACAGAACAGAATAGAACAGAAGAGAACATAATAGATTAGAATAGAACAGAATAGAACAGAAAAGAATAGAAGAGAATAGAACAGAACAAAAAAGAACAGAACCGAATAGAATAGAATAGAATAGAACAGAACAGAGCAGAACCGAATAGAATAGAATAGAACAGAACAGAACAGAATAGAATAGAATAGAACAGAATAGAATAGTATCGAACAGAATAGAACAGAATAGAATGGAATAGAACAGAATAGAATAGTACAGAATAGAATAGAATAGAATAGAATAGAATAGAATAGAATAGAATAGAATAGAATAGAACTGAACAGAATAGATTAGAATAGAATAGAACAGAATAGAATAGAATAGAATACAATAGAATAGAACAGAACAGAATAGAACAGAATAGAATAGAATAGAACAGAACAGAACAGAATAGAATACAACAGAACAAAACATAATAGAATAGAAGAGAATAGAATAGAACAGAACAGAAGAGAACAGAACAGAACAGCATAGAATAGAATAGAACAGAACAGAATAGAATAGAACAGAACGGAATAGAATAGAACAGAACCGACAAGAACCGAACAGAACAGAATAGAATAGAATAGAACAGAACAGAATAGAATAGAATAGAACAGAACAGAATAGAATAGAATAGAACACAACTGAACATAATAGAATAGAACAGAATAGAATAGAACAGAACAGAATAGAACAGAATAAAATAGAATAGAACAGAATAGAATAGAACAGAACAGAATATAACAGAATAGAATAGAACAGAACAGAATAGAACAGAATACAATAGAACAGGATAGAATAGAATAGAAGAGAATGGAATACAATAGAATAGAAGAGAACAGAATAGAATAGAAATGAACAGAATAGAATAGAATAGAACAGAATAGAATAGAATAGAACACAACAGAATAGAATAGAATAGAACAGAACAGAATAGAACAGAACAGAATAGAATTGAATAGAAAAGAGTAGAATAGAAGAGAACAGAATAGAATAGAATAGAATAGAACAATATAGAGTAGAACAGAATAGAATATAACAGAACAGAACATAATAGAACAGAGTGGAATAGAACAGAATAGAATAGAATGGAATAGAAGAGAATAGAATAGAACAGAACAGAACAGAATATTATAGAATAGATTAGAATAGAATAGAACAGAATAGAAAAGAACAGAATAGAAAAGAATAGAACAGAACAGAGCAGAATAGAACAGAAAAATAGAATGGAATAGAAAAGAATAGAATAGAATAGAACAGAATAGAAAGATCAGAACAGAATAGAACAGAATAGAATAAAACAGAACAGAAGAGAATAGAATAGAATAGAATAGAACAGAATAGAATAGAATAGAACAGAATACAACAGAACAGAAGAGATTAGAATAGAACAGAAGAGAACAGAACAGATCAGAATACAATAGAATAGAACAGAACAGAATAGAATAGAACAGAAGAATAGAACAGAACGGAATAGAATAAAACAGAACAGAAAAAAATAGAATAGAAAAGAATAGAATAGAATAGAATAGAATAGAATAGAATAGAACAGAACAGAATAGAATAGAATAGAATAGAATAGAATAGAATAGAATAGAACAGAACCGAACAGAACAGAACAGAATAGAACAGAATAGAACAGAACAGAACAGAATAGAATAGAACAGAATAGAATAGAACAAAACAGAATAGAACAGAATAGAATAGAATAGAACAGAATAGAATAGAACAGAACAGAATAGAATAGAATAGAATAGAACAGAACAGAATAGAATAGAAAAGATAGACTAGAACAGAATAGAATAGAATAGAATAGAATACAATAGAATAGATCAGAGCAGAATAGAATACAATAGAATACAACAGAATAGAATAGAATAGAACAGAATATAATATAATAGAGCAGAACAGAACAGAAGAGAACATAATAGAATAGAATAGAAAAGAATAGAACAGAACAGAATAGAAGAGAATAGAACAGAACAAAAAAGAACAGAACAGAACAGAATAGAATAGAAGAGAACAGAATACAATAGAATAGAATAGAACAGAACAGAATGGAACAGAACAGAATAGAATAGAACAGAATACAACGGAACAGAATAGATTAGAACAGAACAGAAGAGAACAGAACAGAACAGAATACAATAGAATAGAACAGAACAGAATAGAATAGAACAGAAGAATAGAACAGAACGGAATAGAATAAAACAGAATAGAACAAAATAGAATAGAATAGAATAGAATAGAATAGAATAGAATAGAACAGAACTGAACAGAATAGAATAGAATAGAATAGAATTGAATAGAACAGAATAGAACAGAACCGAACAGAACAGAACAGAATAGAACAGAATAGAACAGAACAGAACAGAATAGAATAGAACAGAATAGAATAGAACAAAACAGAATAGGACAGAATAGAATAGAATAGAACAGAATAGAATAGAACAGAACAGAATAGAATAGAATAGAATAGAACAGAACAGAATAGAATAGAAAAGATAGACTAGAACAGAATAGAATAGAATAGAATAGAATACACTAGAATAGATCAGAGCAGAATAGAATACAATAGAATACAACAGAATAGAATAGAATAGAACAGAATATAATATAATAGAGCAGAACAGAACAGAATAGAACAGAAGAGAACATAATAGAATAGAATAGAACAGAATAGAACAGAACAGAATAGAAGAGAATAGAACAGAACAAAAAAGAACAGAACAGAACAGAATAGAATAGAACAGAACAGAATACAATAGAATAGAATAGAACAGAACAGAATGGAACAGAACAGAATAGAATAGAACAGAATACAACGGAACAGAATAGATTAGAACAGAACAGAAGAGAACAGAACAGAACAGAATACAATAGAATAGAACAGAACAGAATAGAATAGAACAGAAGAATAGAACAGAACGGAATAGAATAAAACAGAATAGAACAAAATAGAATAGAATAGAATAGAATAGAATAGAATAGAATAGAATAGAACAGAACAGAACAGAATAAAATAGAATAGAATAGAATAGAACAGAACCGAACAGAACGGAACAGAATAGATCAGAATAGAACAGAACAGAACAGAATAGAATAGAATAGAATAGAATAGAATAAAATAGAATAGAACAGAACCGAACAAAACAGAACAGAATAGATCAGAATAGAACAGAACAGAACAGAATAGAATAGAACAGAATAGAATAGAACAAAACAGAATAGGACAGAATAGAATAGAATAGAACAGAATAGAATAGAACAGAACAGAATAGAATAGAATAGAATAGAACAGAACAGAATAGAATAGAAAAGATAGACTAGAACAGAATAGAATAGAATAGAATAGAATACAATAGAATAGATCAGAGCAGAATAGAATACAATAGAATACAACAGAATAGAATAGAATAGAACAGAATATAATATAATAGAGCAGAACAGAACAGAATAGAACAGAAGAGAACATAATAGATTAGAATAGAACAGAATAGAACAGAAAAGAATAGAAGAGAATAGAACAGAACAAAAAAGAACAGAACCGAATAGAATAGAATAGAATAGAATAGAACAGAACAGAGCAGAACCGAATAGAATAGAATAGTACAGAACAGAACAGAATAGAATAGAATAGAACAGAATAGAATAGTATCGAACAGAATAGAACAGAATAGAATGGAATAGAACAGAATAGAATAGTACAGAATAGAATAGAATAGAATAGAATAGAATAGAATAGAACAGAACAGAATAGATTAGAATAGAATAGAACAGAATAGAATAGAATAGAATACAATAGAATAGAACAGAACAGAATAGAACAGAATAGAATAGAATAGAACAGAACAGAACAGAATAGAATACAACAGAACAAAACATAATAGAATAGAAGAGAATAGAATAGAACAGAACAGAAGAGAACAGAACAGAACAGCATAGAATAGAATAGAACAGAACAGAATAGAATAGAACAGAACGGAATAGAATGAACAGAACCGAACAGAACCGAACAGAACAGAATAGAATAGAATAGAACAGAACAGAATAGAATAGAATAGAATAGAGCAGAATAAAATAGAATAGAACAGAATAGAATAGAACAGAACAGAATATAACAGAATAGAATAGAACAGAACAGAATACAATAGAACAGGATAGAATAGAATAGAAGAGAATGGAATACAATAGAATAGAAGAGAACAGAATAGAATAGAATAGAACAGAATAGAATAGAATAGAACAGAATAGAATAGAATAGAACACAACAGAATAGAATAGAATAGAACAGAACAGAAAAGAACAGAACAGAATAGAATAGAATAGAACAGAGTAGAATAGAAGAGAACAGAATAGAATAGAATAGAATAGAACAATATAGAGTAGAACAGAATAGAATATAACAGAACAGAACATAATAGAACAGAGTGGAATAGAACAGAATAGAATAGAATGGAATAGAAGAGAATAGAATAGAACAGAACAGAACAGAATATTATAGAATAGATTAGAATAGAATAGAACAGAATAGAAAAGAACAGAATTGAAAAGAATAGAACAGAACAGAGCAGAATAGAACAGAAAAATAGAATGGAATAGAAAAGAATAGAATAGAATAGAACAGAATAGAAAGATCAGAACAGAATAGAACAGAATAGAATAAAACAGAACAGAAGAGAATAGAATAGAATAGAATAGAATAGAACAGAATAGAATAGAATAGAACAGAATACAACAGAACAGAATAGATTAGAATAGAACAGAAGAGAAGAGAACAGATCAGAATACAATAGAATAGAACAGAACAAAATAAAATAGAACAGAAGAATAGAACAGAACGCAATAGAATAAAACAGAACAGAAAAAAATAGAATAGAAAATAATAGAATAGAATAGAAAAGAATAGAAGAGAATAGAACAGAATAGAATAGAATAGAATAGAATAGAATAGAATAGAATAGAATAGAATAGAATAGAATAGAATAGAATAGAACAGAACAGAACCGAACAGAACAGAACAGAATAGAACAGAATAGAACAGAACAGAACAGAATAGAATACAACAGAATAGAATAGAACAAAACAGAATGGAACAGAATAGAATAGAATAGAACAGAATAGAATAGAACAGAACAGAATAGAATAGAATAGAAGAGAAGAGAGCAGAATAGAATAGAAAAGAACGACTAGAACAGAATAGAATAGAATAGAATAGAATACAATAGAATAGATCAGAGCAGAATAGAATACAATAGAATACAACAGAATAGAATAGAATAGAACAGAATATAATATAATAGAGCAGAACAGAACAGAATAGAACAGAAGAGAACATAATAGAATAGAATAGAACAGAATAGAACAGAACAGAATAGAAGAGAATAGAACAGAACAAAAAAGAACAGAACAGAACAGAATAGAATAGAACAGAACAGAATACAATAGAATAGAATAGAACAGAACAGAATGGAACAGAACAGAATAGAATAGAACAGAATACAACGGAACAGAATAGATTAGAACAGAACAGAAGAGAACAGAACAGAACAGAATACAATAGAATAGAACAGAACAGAATAGAATAGAACAGAAGAATAGAACAGAACGGAATAGAATAAAACAGAATAGAACAAAATAGAATAGAATAGAATAGAATAGAATAGAATAGAATAGAATAGAATAGAATAGAATAGAATAGAATAGAATAGAATAGAATAGAATAGAACAGAACAGAACAGAATAGAATAGAATAGAATAGAATAGAACAGAACCGAACAGAACAGAACAGAATAGATCAGAATAGAACAGAACGGAACAGAATAGAATAGAATAGAATAGAATAGAATAAAATAGAATAGAACAGAACCGAACAGAACAGAACAGAATAGATCAGAATAGAACAGAACAGAACAGAATAGAATAGAACAGAATAGAATAGAACAAAACAGAATAGGACAGAATAGAATAGAATAGAACAGAATAGAATAGAACAGAACAGAATAGAGTAGAATAGAATAGAACAGAACAGAAGAGAATAGAAAAGATAGACTAGAACAGAATAGAATAGAATAGAATAGAATACAATAGAATAGATCAGAGCAGAATAGAATACAATAGAATACAACAGAATAGAATAGAATAGAACAGAATATAATATAATAGAGCAGAACAGAACAGAATAGAACAGAAGAGAACATATTAGATTAGAATAGAACAGAATAGAACAGAAAAGAATAGAAGAGAATAGAACAGAACAAAAAAGAACAGAACAGAACAGAATAGAATAGAACAGAACAGAATACAATAGAATAGAATAGAACAGAACAGAATGGAACAGAACAGAACAGAATAGAACAGAATAGAATAGAAGAGAACATAATAGAATAGAATAGAATAGAGCAGAACCGAAAGAACAGAATAGAATAGAATAAAACAGAACAGAACAGAACAGAACAGAACAGAATAGAACAGAATAGAATAGAACACAATAGAATAGAATAGAATAGAAGAGAACAGAACAGAATAGAATAGAATACAATATAATAGAACAGAACAGAATAGAATACAATAGAACAGAATAGAATAGAATAGAACAGAATAGAATAGAACAGAACAGAACAGAACAGAATAGAATAGAATAGAGCAGAATAGAACAGAACAGAACAGAAAAAAAAGAACAGAAAAGAATAGAATAGAATAGAACAGAACAGAGTAGAATAGAACAGAACAGAATAATATAGAATAGAATATAACAGAACAGAATGGAACAAAACAGAACATAATAGAACAGAATTGAACAGAGTAGAATAGGATAGAATAGAGCAGAATCGAACAGAACATAATAGAATAGAATACAATATAATAGAAAGGAACAGAATAGAATACAATAGAATAGAACAGAATAGAACAGAACTGAACAGAATACAACAGAACTGAACAGAATAGAACAGAATAGAACAGAACATAACAGAATAGAAAAGAAAAGAATAGAACAGCACAGAATAGAGTAGAATAGAACAGAACAGAAAAGAAGAATTGAACAGAATTGAATAGAATAGAATAGAATAGAACAGAACAGAACAGAAAAGAATAGAATTGAATAGAATAGAACAGAACAGAACAGAATAGAACGGAAAAATAGAATAGAATAGAAAAGAATAGAATGGAATAGAATAGAATAGAAAGAACAGAACAAAAGAGAATAGAAAGAAAGGGATAGAATAGAACAGAACAGAATAGAACAGAATAGAATAGAATAGAACAGAATAGAATAGAACAGAACAGAATAGAATAGATATGATGAGAAAAAACAGAATAGAATAGAATGGAACAGAACAGAATAGAAGATAACAGAAAAGAATATAATATAATAGAACAGAATAGAATAGAACAGAACAGAATACTATAGAATAGAATATAACAGACCAGAATGGAACAAAACAGAACATAATAGAACAGAATAGAACAGTATAGAATAGAACAGAACAGAATAGAATAGAATAGAAGAGAGTAGAATCGAAGAATAGAATAGAATACAATAGAACAGAAGAACAGAATCGAAGAATACAATAGAATAGAACAGAACAGAATAGAACTGAAAAAAGAGAATAGAATAGAACAGAACAGAATAGAACAGAAGAACAGAATCGAAGAATATAATAGAATAGAACAGAACTGAATAGAACTGAACAAAAGAGAATAGAATAGAACAGAACAAAATAGAACAGAACCGAATAGAATAGAATAGAATAGAACAGAACAGAGCAGAACCGAATAGAATAGAATAGAACAGAACAGAACAGAATAGAATAGAATAGAACAGAATAGAATAGTATCGAACAGAATAGAACAGAATAGAATGGAATAGAACAGAATAGAATAGTACAGAATAGAATAGAATAGAGTAGAATAGAATAGAATAGAATAGAATAGAATAGAATAGAATAGAACAGAACAGAATAGATTAGAATAGAATAGAACAGAATAGAATAGAATAGAATACAATAGAATAGAACAGAACAGAATAGAACAGAATAGAATAGAATAGAAGAGAACAGAACAGAATAGAATACAACAGAACAAAACATAATAGAATAGAAGAGAATAGAATAGAACAGAACAGAAGAGAACAGAACAGAACAGCATAGAATAGAATAGAACAGAACAGAATAGAATAGAACAGAACCGAACAGAACCGAACAGAACAGAATAGAATAGAATAGAACAGAACAGAATAGAATAGAATAGCACAGAACAGAATAGAATAGAATAGAACACAACTGAACATAATAGAATAGAACAGAATAGAATAGAACAGAACAGAATAGAACAGAATAAAATAGAATAGAACAGAATAGAATAGAACAGAACAGAATATAACAGAATAGAATAGAACAGAACAGAATAGAACAGAATACAATAGAACAGGATAGAATAGAATAGAAGAGAATGGAATACAATAGAATAGAAGAGAACAGAATAGAATAGAATAGAACAGAATAGAATAGAATAGAACAGAATAGAATAGAATAGAACACATCAGAATAGAATAGAATAGAACAGAACAGAATAGAACAGAACAGAGTAGAATAGAATAGAACAGAGTAGTATAGAAGAGAACAGAATAGAATAGAATAGAATATAACAACATAGAGTAGAACAGAATAGAATATAACAGAACAGAACATAATAGAACAGAATGGAATAGAACAGAATAGAATAGAATGGAATAGAACAGAATAGAATAGAACAGAACAGAACAGAATATTATAGAATAGATTAGAATAGAATAGAACAGAATAGAATAGAACAGAATAGAAAAGAATAGAACAGAACAGAGCAGAATAGAACAGAAAAATAGAATGGAATAGAAAAGAATAGAATAGAATAGAACAGAATAGAAAGATCAGAACAGAATAGAACAGAATAGAATAAAACAGAACAGAATAGAATAGAATAGAATAGAACAGAGTAGAATAGAATAGTATAGAACAGAATACAACAGAACAGAATAGATTAGAATAGAACAGAAGAGAACAGAACAGAACAGAATACAATAGAATAGAACAGAACAGAATAGAATAGAACAGAAGAATAGAACAGAACGGAATAGAATAAAACAGAACAGAAAAAAATAGAATAGAAAAGAATAGAATAGAATAGAACAGAATAGAATAGAATAGAATAGAATAGAATAGAACAGAACAGAACAGAATAGAACAGAATAGAACAGAACAGAACAGAATAGAATAGAACAGAATAGAATAGAACAAAACAGAATAGAACAGAATAGAATAGAATAGAACAGAATAGAATAGAACAGAACAGAATAGAATAGAATAGAATAGAACAGAACAGAATAGAATAGAAAAGATAGACTAGAACAGAATAGAATAGAATAGAATAGAATACAATAGAATAGATCAGAGCAGAATAGAATACAATAGAATACAACAGAATAGAATAGAATAGAACAGAATATAATATAATAGAGCAGAACAGAACAGAATAGAACAGAAGAGAACATAATAGATTAGAATAGAACAGAATAGAACAGAAAAGAATAGAAGAGAATAGAACAGAACAAAAAAGAACAGAACAGAACAGAATAGAATAGAACAGAACAGAATACAATAGAATAGAATAGAACAGAACAGAATGGAACAGAACAGAACAGAATAGAACAGAATAGAATAGAAGAGAACATAATAGAATAGAATAGAATAGAGCAGAACCGAAAGAACAGAATAGAATAGAATAAAACAGAACAGAACAGAACAGAACAGAACAGAATAGAACAGAATAGAATAGAACACAATAGAATAGAATAGAATAGAAGAGAACAGAACAGAATAGAATAGAATACAATATAATAGAACAGAACAGAATAGAATACAATAGAACAGAATAGAATAGAATAGAACAGAATAGAATAGAATAGAACAGAACAGAACAGAATAGAATAGAATAGAGCAGAATAGAACAGAACAGAACAGAAAAAAAAGAACAGAAAAGAATAGAATAGAATAGAACAGAACAGAGTAGAATAGAACAGAACAGAATAATATAGAATAGAATATAACAGAACAGAATGGAACAAAACAGAACATAATAGAACAGAATAGAACAGAGTAGAATAGAATAGAATAGAGCAGAATCGAACAGAACATAATAGAATAGAATACAATATAATAGAACAGAACAGAATAGAATACAATAGAATAGAACAGAATAGAACAGAACTGAACAGAATACAACAGAACTGAACAGAATAGAACAGAATAGAACAGAACATAACAGAATAGAAATGAAAAGAATAGAACAGCACAGAATAGAGTAGAATAGAACAGAACAGAAAAGAGGAATTGAACAGAATTGAATAGAATAGAATAGAATAGAACAGAACAGAACAGAAAAGAATAGAATTGAATAGAATAGAACAGAACAGAACAGAATAGAACGGAAAAATAGAATAGAATAGAAAAGAATAGAATGGAATAGAATAGAATAGAAAGAACAGAACAAAATAGAATAGAAAGAAAGGGATAGAATAGAACAGAACAGAATAGAACAGAATAGAATAGAATAGAACAGAATAGAATAGAACAGAACAGAATAGAATAGATATGAATAGAAAAAACAGAATAGAATAGAATGGAACAGAACAGAATAGAAGATAACAGAAAAGAATATAATATAATAGAACAGAATAGAATAGAACAGAACAGAATACTATAGAATAGAATATAACAGACCAGAATGGAACAAAACAGAACATAATAGAACAGAATAGAACAGTATAGACTAGAACAGAACAGAATAGAATAGAATAGAATAGAATAGAGTAGAATCGAAGAATAGAATAGAATACAATAGAACAGAAGAACAGAATCGAAGAATACAATAGAATAGAACAGAACAGAATAGAACTGAACAAAAGAGAATAGAATAGAACAGAAAAAAATAGAACAGAAGAGAATAGAATAGAATAGAACAGAACAGAATAGAACAGAAGAACAGAATCGAAGAATATAATAGAATAGAACAGAACCGAATAGAACTGAACAAAAGAGAATAGAATAGAACAGAACAAAATAGAACAGAACCGAATAGAATAGAATAGAATAGAACAGAACAGAGCAGAACCGAATAGAATAGAATAGAACAGAACAGAACAGAATAGAATAGAATAGAACAGAATAGAATAGTATCGAACAGAATAGAACAGAATAGAATGGAATAGAACAGAATAGAATAGTACAGAATAGAATAGAATAGAGTAGAATAGAATAGAATAGAATAGAATAGAATAGAATAGAATAGAACAGAACAGAATAGATTAGAATAGAATAGAACAGAATAGAATAGAATAGAATACAATAGAATAGAACAGAACAGAATAGAACAGAATAGAATAGAATAGAACAGAACAGAACAGAATAGAATACAACAGAACAAAACATAATAGAATAGAAGAGAATAGAATAGAACAGAACAGAAGAGAACAGAACAGAACAGCATAGAATAGAATAGAACAGAACAGAATAGAATAGAACAGAACCGAACAGAACCGAACAGAACAGAATAGAATAGAATAGAACAGAACAGAATAGAATAGAATAGAACAGAACAGAATAGAATAGAATAGAACACAACTGAACATAATAGAATAGAACAGAATAGAATAGAACAGAACAGAATAGAACAGAATAAAATAGAATAGAACAGAATAGAATAGAACAGAACAGAATATAACAGAATAGAATAGAACAGAACAGAATAGAACAGAATACAATAGAACAGGATAGAATAGAATAGAAGAGAATGGAATACAATAGAATATAAGAGAACAGAATAGTATAGAATAGAACAGAATAGAATAGAATAGAACAGAATAGAATAGAATAGAACACAACAGAATAGAATAGAATAGAACAGAACAGAATAGAACAGAACAGAGTAGAATAGAATAGAACAGAGTAGTATAGAAGAGAACAGAATAGAATAGAATAGAATAGAGCAGAACCGAAAGAACAGAATAGAATAGAATAAAACAGAACAGAACAGAACAGAACAGAACAGAATAGAACAGAATAGAATAGAACACAATAGAATAGAATAGAATAGAAGAGAACAGAACAGAATAGAATAGAATACAATATAATAGAACAGAACAGAATAGAATACAATAGAACAGAATAGAATAGAATAGAACAGAATAGAATAGAATAGAACAGAACAGAACAGAATAGAATAGAATAGAGCAGAATAGAACAGAACAGAACAGAAAAAAAAGAACAGAAAAGAATAGAATAGAATAGAACAGAACAGAGTAGAATAGAACAGAACAGAATAATATAGAATAGAATATAGCAGAACAGAATGGAAAAAAACAGAACATAATAGAACAGAATAGAACAGAGTAGAATAGAATAGAATAGAGCAGAATCGAACAGAACATAATAGAATAGAATACAATATAATAGAAAGGAACAGAATAGAATACAATAGAATAGAACAGAATAGAACAGAACTGAACAGAATACAACAGAACTGAACAGAATAGAACAGAATAGAACAGAACATAACAGAATAGAAAAGAAAAGAATAGAACAGCACAGAATAGAGTAGAATAGAACAGAACAGAAAAGAAGAATTGAACAGAACTGAATAGAATAGAATAGAATAGAACAGAACAGAACAGAAAAGAATAGAATTGAATAGAATAGAACAGAACAGAACAGAATAGAACGGAAAAATAGAATAGAATAGAAAAGAATAGAATGGAATAGAATAGAATAGAAAGAACAGAACAAAAGAGAATAGAAAGAAAGGGATAGAATAGAACAGAACAGAATAGAACAGAATAGAATAGAATAGAACAGAATAGAATAGAACAGAACAGAATAGAATAGATATGATGAGAAAAAACAGAATAGAATAGAATGGAACAGAACAGAATAGAAGATAACAGAAAAGAATATAATATAATGGAACAGAATAGAATAGAACAGAACAGAATACTATAGAATAGAATATAACAGACCAGAATGGAACAAAACAGAACATAATAGAACAGAATAGAACAGTATAGAATAGAACAGAACAGAATAGAATAGAATAGAATAGAGTAGAATCGAAGAATAGAATAGAATACAATAGAACAGAAGAACAGAATCGAAGAATACAACAGAATAGAACAGAACAGAATAGAACTGAAAAAAGAGAATAGAATAGAACAGAACAGAATAGAACAGAAGAACAGAATCGAAGAATATAATAGAATAGAACAGAACTGAATAGAACTGAACAAAAGAGAATAGAATAGAACAGAACAAAATAGAACAGAACCGAATAGAATAGAATAGAATAGAACAGAACAGAGCAGAACCGAATAGAATAGAATAGAACAGAACAGAACAGAATAGAATAGAATAGAACAGAATAGAATAGTATCGAACAGAATAGAACAGAATAGAATGGAATAGAACAGAATAGAATAGTACAGAATAGAATAGAATAGAATAGAATAGAATAGAATAGAATAGAATAGAATAGAATAGAACAGAACAGAATAGATTAGAATAGAATAGAACAGAATAGAATAGAATAGAATACAATAGAATAGAACAGAACAGAATAGAACAGAATAGAATAGAATAGAAGAGAACAGAACAGAATAGAATACAACAGAACAAAACATAATAGAATAGAAGAGAATAGAATAGAACAGAACAGAAGAGAACAGAACAGAACAGCATAGAATAGAATAGAACAGAACAGAATAGAATAGAACAGAACCGAACAGAACCGAACAGAACAGAATAGAATAGAATAGAACAGAACAGAATAGAATAGAATAGAACAGAACAGAATAGAATAGAATAGAACACAACTGAACATAATAGAATAGAACAGAATAGAATAGAACAGAACAGAATAGAACAGAATAAAATAGAATAGAACAGAATAGAATAGAACAGAACAGAATATAACAGAATAGAATAGAACAGAACAGAATAGAACAGAATACAATAGAACAGGATAGAATAGAATAGAAGAGAATGGAATACAATAGAATAGAAGAGAACAGAATAGAATAGAATAGAACAGAATAGAATAGAATAGAACAGAATAGAACAGAATAGAACACATCAGAATAGAATAGAATAGAACAGAACAGAATAGAACAGAACAGAGTAGAATAGAATAGAACAGAGTAGTATAGAAGAGAACAGAATAGAATAGAATAGAATATAACAACATAGAGTAGAACAGAATAGAATAGAACAGAACAGAACAGAATATTATAGAATAGATTAGAATAGAATAGAACAGAATAGAATAGAACAGAATAGAAAAGAGTAGAACAGAACAGAGCAGAATAGAACAGAAAAATAGAATGGAATAGAAAAGAATAGAATAGAATAGAACAGAATAGAAAGATCAGAACAGAATAGAACAGAATAGAATAAAACAGAACAGAATAGAATAGAATAGAATAGAACAGAGTAGAATAGAATAGTATAGAACAGAATACAACAGAACAGAATAGATTAGAATAGAACAGAAGAGAACAGAACAGAACAGAATACAATAGAATAGAACAGAACAGAATAGAATAGAACAGAAGAATAGAACAGAACGGAATAGAATAAAACAGAACAGAAAAAAATAGAATAGAAAAGAATAGAATAGAATAGAACAGAATAGAATAGAATAGAATAGAATACAATAGAATAGATTAGAGCAGAATAGAATACAATAGAATACAACAGAATAGAATAGAATAGAACAGAATATAATATAATAGAGCAGAACAGAACAGAATAGAACAGAAGAGAACATAATAGATTAGAATAGAACAGAATAGAACAGAAAAGAATAGAAGAGAATAGAACAGAACAAAAAAGAACAGAACAGAACAGAATAGAATAGAACAGAACAGAATACAATAGAATAGAATAGAACAGAACAGAATGGAACAGAACAGAACAGAATAGAACAGAATAGAATAGAAGAGAACATAATAGAATAGAATAGAATAGAGCAGAACCGAAAGAACAGAATAGAATAGAATAAAACAGAACAGAACAGAACAGAACAGAACAGAATAGAACAGAATAGAATAGAACACAATAGAATAGAATAGAATAGAAGAGAACAGAACAGAATAGAATAGAATACAATATAATAGAACAGAACAGAATAGAATACAATAGAACAGAATAGAATAGAATAGAACAGAATAGAATAGAATAGAACAGAACAGAACAGAATAGAATAGAATAGAGCAGAATAGAACAGAACAGAACAGAAAAAAAAGAACAGAAAAGAATAGAATAGAATAGAACAGAACAGAGTAGAATAGAACAGAACAGAATAATATAGAATAGAATATAACAGAACAGAATGGAACAAAACAGAACATAATAGAACAGAATATAACAGAGTAGAATAGAATAGAATAGAGCAGAATCGAACAGAACATAATAGAATAGAATACAATATAATAGAACAGAACAGAATAGAATACAATAGAATAGAACAGAATAGAACAGAACTGAACAGAATACAACAGAACTGAACAGAATAGAACAGAATAGAACAGAACATAACAGAATAGAAAAGAAAAGAATAGAACAGCACAGAATAGAGTAGAATAGAACAGAACAGAAAAGAGGAATTGAACAGAATTGAATAGAATAGAATAGAATAGAACAGAAAAGAACAGAAAAGAATAGAATTGAATAGAATAGAACAGAACAGAACAGAATAGAACGGAAAAATAGAATAGAATAGAAAAGAATAGAATGGAATAGAATAGAATAGAAAGAACAGAACAAAATAGAATAGAAAGAAAGGGATAGAATAGAACAGAACAGAATAGAACAGAATAGAATAGAATAGAACAGAATAGAATAGAACAGAACAGAATAGAATAGATATGAATAGAAAAAACAGAATAGAATAGAATGGAACAGAACAGAATAGAAGATAACAGAAAAGATTATAATATAATAGAACAGAATAGAATAGAACAGAACAGAATACTATAGAATAGAATATAACAGACCAGAATGGAACAAAACAGAACATAATAGAACAGAATAGAACAGTATAGAATAGAACAGAACAGAATAGAATAGAATAGAATAGAATAGAATAGAGTAGAATCGAAGAATAGAATAGAATACAATAGAACAGAAGAACAGAATCGAAGAATACAATAGAATAGAACAGAACAGAATAGAACTGAACAAAAGAGAATAGAATAGAACAGAAAAAAATAGAACAGAAGAGAATAGAATAGAATAGAACAGAACAGAATAGAACAGAAGAACAGAATCGAAGAATATAATAGAATAGAACAGAACCGAATAGAACTGAACAAAAGAGAATAGAATAGAACAGAACAAAATAGAACAGAACCGAATAGAATAGAATAGAATAGAACAGAACAGAGCAGAACCGAATAGAATAGAATAGAACAGAACAGAACAGAATAGAATAGAATAGAACAGAATAGAATAGTATCGAACAGAATAGAACAGAATAGAATGGAATAGAACAGAATAGAATAGTACAGAATAGAATAGAATAGAATAGAATAGAATAGAATAGAATAGAATAGAATAGAACAGAACAGAATAGATTAGAATAGAATAGAACAGAATAGAATAGAATAGAATACAATAGAATAGAACAGAACAGAATAGAACAGAATAGAATAGAATAGAACAGAACAGAACAGAATAGAATACAACAGAACAAAACATAATAGAATAGAAGAGAATAGAATAGAACAGAACAGAAGAGAACAGAACAGAACAGCATAGAATAGAATAGAACAGAACAGAATAGAATAGAATAGAACAGAACAGAATAGAATAGAATAGAACACAACTGAACATAATAGAATAGAACAGAATAGAATAGAACAGAACAGAATAGAACAGAATAAAATAGAATAGAACAGAATAGAATAGAACAGAACAGAATATAACAGAATAGAATAGAACAGAACAGAATAGAACAGAATACAATAGAACAGGATAGAATAGAATAGAAGAGAATGGAATACAATAGAATATAAGAGAACAGAATAGAATAGAATAGAACAGAATAGAATAGAATAGAACAGAATAGAATAGAATAGAACACAACAGAATAGAATAGAATAGAACAGAACAGAATAGAACAGAACAGAGTAGAATAGAATAGAACAGAGTAGTATAGAAGAGAACAGAAAAGAATAGAATAGAATAGAGCAGAACCGAAAGAACAGAATAGAATAGAATAAAACAGAACAGAACAGAACAGAACAGAACAGAATAGAACAGAATAGAATAGAACACAATAGAATAGAATAGAATAGAAGAGAACAGAACAGAATAGAATAGAATACAATATAATAGAACAGAACAGAATAGAATACAATAGAACAGAATAGAATAGAATAGAACAGAATAGAATAGAATAGAACAGAACAGAACAGAATAGAATAGAATAGAGCAGAATAGAACAGAACAGAACAGAAAAAAAAGAACAGAAAAGAATAGAATAGAATAGAACAGAACAGAGTAGAATAGAACAGAACAGAATAATATAGAATAGAATATAACAGAACAGAATGGAACAAAACAGAACATAATAGAACAGAATAGAACAGAGTAGAATAGAATAGAATAGAGCAGAATCGAACAGAACATAATAGAATAGAATACAATATAATAGAAAAGAACAGAATAGAATACAATAGAATAGAACAGAATAGAACAGAACTGAACAGAATACAACAGAACTGAACAGAATAGAACAGAATAGAACAGAACATAACAGAATAGAAAAGAAAAGAATAGAACAGCACAGAATAGAGTAGAATAGAACAGAACAGAAAAGAAGAATTGAACAGAACTGAATAGAATAGAATAGAATAGAACAGAACAGAACAGAAAAGAATAGAATTGAATAGAATAGAACAGAACAGAACAGAATAGAACGGAAAAATAGAATAGAATAGAAAAGAATAGAATGGAATAGAATAGAATAGAAAGAACAGAACAAAAGAGAATAGAAAGAAAGGGATAGAATAGAACAGAACAGAATAGAACAGAATAGAATAGAATAGAACAGAATAGAATAGAACAGAACAGAATAGAATAGATATGATGAGGAAAAACAGAATAGAATAGAATGGAACAGAACAGAATAGAAGATAACAGAAAAGAATATAATATAATAGAACAGAATAGAATAGAACAGAACAGAATACTATAGAATAGAATATAACAGACCAGAATGGAACAAAACAGAACATAATAGAACAGAATAGAACAGTATAGAATAGAACAGAACAGAATAGAATAGAATAGAATAGAGTAGAATCGAAGAATAGAATAGAATACAATAGAACAGAAGAACAGAATCGAAGAATACAATAGAATAGAACAGAACAGAATAGAACTGAAAAAAGAGAATAGAATAGAACAGAACAGAATAGAACAGAAGAACAGAATCGAAGAATATAATAGAATAGAACAGAACTGAATAGAACTGAACAAAAGAGAATAGAATAGAACAGAACAAAATAGAACAGAACCGAATAGAATAGAATAGAATAGAACAGAACAGAGCAGAACCGAATAGAATAGAATAGAACAGAACAGAACAGAATAGAATAGAATAGAACAGAATAGAATAGTATCGAACAGAATAGAACAGAATAGAATGGAATAGAACAGAATAGAATAGTACAGAATAGAATAGAATAGAATAGAATAGAATAGAATAGAATAGAATAGAATAGAACAGAACAGAATAGATTAGAATAGAATAGAACAGAATAGAATAGAATAGAATACAATAGAATAGAACAGAACAGAATAGAACAGAATAGAATAGAATAGAAGAGAACAGAACAGAATAGAATACAACAGAACAAAACATAATAGAATAGAAGAGAATAGAATAGAACAGAACAGAAGAGAACAGAACAGAACAGCATAGAATAGAATAGAACAGAACAGAATAGAATAGAACAGAACCGAACAGAACCGAACAGAACAGAATAGAATAGAATAGAACAGAACAGAATAGAATAGAATAGAACAGAACAGAATAGAATAGAATAGAACACAACTGAACATAATAGAATAGAACAGAATAGAATAGAACAGAACAGAATAGAACAGAATAAAATAGAATAGAACAGAATAGAATAGAACAGAACAGAATATAACAGAATAGAATAGAACAGAACAGAATAGAACAGAATACAATAGAACAGGATAGAATAGAATAGAAGAGAATGGAATACAATAGAATAGAAGAGAACAGAATAGAATAGAATAGAACAGAATAGAATAGAATGGAACAGAATAGAATAGAATAGAACACATCAGAATAGAATAGAATAGAACAGAACAGAATAGAACAGAACAGAGTAGAATAGAATAGAACAGAGTAGTATAGAAGAGAACAGAATAGAATAGAATAGAATATAACAACATAGAGTAGAACAGAATAGAATATAACAGAACAGAACATAATAGAACAGAATGGAATAGAACAGAATAGAATAGAATGGAATAGAACAGAATAGAATAGAACAGAACAGAACAGAATATTATAGAATAGATTAGAATAGAATAGAACAGAATAGAATAGAACAGAATAGAAAAGAATAGAACAGAACAGAGCAGAATAGAACAGAAAAATAGAATGGAATAGAAAAGAATAGAATAGAATAGAACAGAATAGAAAGATCAGAACAGAATAGAACAGAATAGAATAAAACAGAAGAGAATAGAATAGAACAGAATAGAACAGAGTAGAATAGAATAGTATAGAACAGAATACAACAGAACAGAATAGATTAGAATAGAACAGAAGAGAACAGAACAGAACAGAATACAATAGAATAGAACAGAACAGAATAGAATAGAACAGAAGAATAGAACAGAACGGAATAGAATAAAACAGAACAGAAAAAAATAGAATAGAAAAGAATAGAATAGAATAGAAAAGAATAGAATAGAATAGAATAGAATAGAATAGAACAGAACAGAACAGAATAGAACAGAATAGAACAGAACAGAACAGAATAGAATAGAACAGAATAGAATAGAACAAAACAGAATAGAACAGAATAGAATAGAATAGAACAGAATAGAATAGAACAGAACAGAATAGAATAGAATAGAATAGAACAGAACAGAATAGAATAGAAAAGATAGACTAGAACAGAATAGAATAGAATAGAATAGAATACAATAGAATAGATCAGAGCAGAATAGAATACAATAGAATACAACAGAATAGAATAGAATAGAACAGAATATAATATAATAGAGCAGAATAGAACTGAATAGAACAGAAAAGAATAGAAGAGAATAGAACAGAACAAAAAAGAACAGAACAGAACAGAATAGAATAGAACAGAACAGAATACAATAGAATAGAATAGAACAGAACAGAATGGAACAGAACAGAACAGAATAGAACAGAATAGAATAGAAGAGAACATAATAGAATAGAATAGAATAGAGCAGAACCGAAAGAACAGAATAGAATAGAATAAAACAGAACAGAACAGAACAGAACAGAACAGAATGGAACAGAATAGAATAGAACACAATAGAATAGAATAGAATAGAAGAGAACAGAACAGAATAGAATAGAATACAATATAATAGAACAGAACAGAATAGAATACAATAGAACAGAATAGAATAGAATAGAACAGAATAGAATAGAATAGAACAGAACAGAACAGAATAGAATAGAATAGAGCAGAATAGAACAGAACAGAACAGAAAAAAAAGAACAGAAAAGAATAGAATAGAATAGAACAGAACAGAGTAGAATAGAACAGAACAGAATAATATAGAATAGAATATAACAGAACAGAATGGAACAAAACAGAACATAATAGAACAGAATAGAACAGAGTAGAATAGAATAGAATAGAGCAGAATCGAACAGAACATAATAGAATAGAATACAATATAATAGAACAGAACAGAATAGAATACAATAGAATAGAACAGAATAGAACAGAACTGAACAGAATACAACAGAACTGAACAGAATAGAACAGAATAGAACAGAACATAACAGAATAGAAAAGAAAAGAATAGAACAGCACAGAATAGAGTAGAATAGAACAGAACAGAAAAGAGGAATTGAACAGAATTGAATAGAATAGAATAGAATAGAACAGAACAGAACAGAAAAGAATAGAATTGAATAGAATAGAACAGAACAGAACAGAATAGAACGGAAAAATAGAATAGAATAGAAAAGAATAGAATGGAATAGAATAGAATAGAAAGAACAGAACAAAATAGAATAGAAAGAAAGGGATAGAATAGAACAGAACAGAATAGAACAGAATAGAATAGAATAGAACAGAATAGAATAGAACAGAACAGAATAGAATAGATATGAATAGAAAAAACAGAATAGAATAGAATGGAACAGAACAGAATAGAAGATAACAGAAAAGAATATAATATAATAGAACAGAATAGAATAGAACAGAACAGAATACTATAGAATAGAATATAACAGACCAGAATGGAACAAAACAGAACATAATAGAACAGAATAGAACAGTATAGAATAGAACAGAACAGAATAGAATAGAATAGAATAGAATAGAGTAGAATCGAAGAATAGAATAGAATACAATAGAACAGAAGAACAGAATCGAAGAATACAATAGAATAGAACAGAACAGAATAGAACTGAACAAAAGAGAATAGAATAGAACAGAACAAAATAGAACAGAAGAGAATAGAATAGAATAGAACAGAACAGAATAGAACAGAAGAACAGAATCGAAGAATATAATAGAATAGAACAGAACCGAATAGAACTGAACAAAAGAGAATAGAATAGAACAGAACAAAATAGAACAGAACCGAATAGAATAGAATAGAATAGAACAGAACAGAGCAGAACCGAATAGAAAAGAATAGAACAGAACAGAACAGAATAGAATAGAATAGAACAGAATAGAATAGTATCGAACAGAATAGAACAGAATAGAATGGAATAGAACAGAATAGAATAGTACAGAATAGAATAGAATAGAATAGAATAGAATAGAATAGAATAGAATAGAACAGAACAGAATAGATTAGAATAGAATAGAACAGAATAGAATAGAATAGAATACAATAGAATAGAACAGAAGAGAATAGAATAGAACAGAACAGAACAGAATAGAATACAACAGAACAAAACATAATAGAATAGAAGAGAATAGAATAGAACAGAACAGAAGAGAACAGAACAGAACAGCATAGAATAGAATAGAACAGAACAGAATAGAATAGAACAGAACCGAACAGAACCGAACAGAACAGAATAGAATAGAATAGAACAGAACAGAATAGAATAGAATAGAACAGAACAGAATAGAATAGAATAGAACACAACTGAACATAATAGAATAGAACAGAATAGAATAGAACAGAACAGAATAGAACAGAATAAAATAGAATAGAACAGAATAGAATAGAACAGAACAGAATATAACAGAATAGAATAGAACAGAACAGAATAGAACAGAATACAATAGAACAGGATAGAATAGAATAGAAGAGAATGGAATACAATAGAATATAAGAGAACAGAATAGAATAGAATAGAACAGAATAGAATAGAATAGAACACAACAGAATAGAATAGAATAGAACAGAACAGAATAGAACAGAACAGAGTAGAATAGAATAGAACAGAGTAGTATAGAAGAGAACAGAATAGAATAGAATAGAATATAACAATATAGAGTAGAACAGAATAGAATATAACAGAACAGAACATAATAGAACAGAATGGAATAGAACAGAATAGAATAGAATGGAATAGAGGAGAATAGAATAGAACAGAACAGAACAGAATATTATAGAATAGATTAGAATAGAATAGAACAGAATAGAAAAGAACAGAATAGAAAAGAATAGAACAGAACAGAGCAGAATAGAACAGAAAAATAGAATGGAATAGAAAAGAATAGAATAGAATAGAACAGAATAGAAAGATCAGAACAGAATAGAACAGAATAGAATAAAACAGAACAGAATAGAATAGAATAGAATAGAATAGAATAGAATAGAATAGAACAGAATAGAATAGAATAGAACAGAATACAACAGAACAGAATAGATTAGAATAGAACAGAAGAGAACAGAACAGAACAGAATACAATAGAATAGAACAGAACAGAATAGAATAGAACAGAAGAATAGAACAGAACGGAATAGAATAAAACAGAACAGAAAAAAATAGAATAGAAAAGAATAGAATAGAATAGAATAGAATAGAATAGAATAGAATAGAATAGAACAGAACAGAATAGAATACAACAGAACAAAACATAATAGAATAGAAGAGAATAGAATAGAACAGAACAGAAGAGAACAGAACAGAACAGCATAGAATAGAATAGAACAGAACAGAATAGAATAGAACAGAACCGAACAGAACCGAACAGAACAGAATAGAATAGAATAGAACAGAACAGAATAGAATAGAATAGAACAGAACAGAATAGAATAGAATAGAACACAACTGAACATAATAGAATAGAACAGAATAGAATAGAACAGAACAGAATAGAACAGAATAAAATAGAATAGAACAGAATAGAATAGAACAGAACAGAATATAACAGAATAGAATAGAACAGAACAGAATAGAACAGAATACAATAGAACAGGATAGAATAGAATAGAAAAGAATGGAATACAATAGAATAGAAGAGAACAGAATAGAATAGAATAGAACAGAATAGAATAGAGTAGAACAGAATAGAATAGAATAGAACACATCAGAATAGAATAGAATAGAACAGAACAGAATAGAACAGAACAGAGTAGAATAGAATAGAACAGAGTAGTATAGAAGAGAGCAGAATAGAATAGAATAGAATATAACAACATAGAGTAGAACAGAATAGAATATAACAGAACAGAACATAATAGAACAGAATGGAATAGAACAGAATAGAATAGAATGGAATAGAACAGAATAGAATAGAACAGAACAGAACAGAATATTATAGAATAGATTAGAATAGAATAGAACAGAATAGAATAGAACAGAATAGAAAAGAATAGAACAGAACAGAGCAGAATAGAACAGAAAAATAGAATGGAATAGAAAAGAATAGAATAGAATAGAACAGAATAGAAAGATCAGAACAGAATAGAACAGAATAGAATAAAACAGAACAGAATAGAATAGAATAGAATAGAACAGAGTAGAATAGAATAGTATAGAACAGAATACAACAGAACAGAATAGATTAGAATAGAACAGAAGAGAACAGAACAGAACAGAATACAATAGAATAGAACAGAACAGAATAGAATAGAACAGAAGAATAGAACAGAACGGAATAGAATACAATAGAATAGAACAGAACAGAATAGAATAGAAAAGAATAGAAGAGAATAGAACAGAACAAAAAAGAACAGAACAGAACAGAATAGAATAGAACAGAACAGAATACAATAGAATAGAATAGAACAGAACAGAATGGAACAGAACAGAACAGAATAGAACAGAATAGAATAGAAGAGAACATAATAGAATAGAATAGAATAGGGCAGAACCGAAAGAACAGAATAGAATAGAATAAAACAGAACAGAACAGAACAGAACAGAACAGAATAGAACAGAATAGAATAGAACACAATAGAATAGAATAGAATAGAAGAGAACAGAACAGAATAGAATAGAATACAATATAATAGAACAGAACAGAATAGAATACAATAGAACAGAATAGAATAGAATAGAACAGAATAGAATAGAATAGAACAGAACAGAACAGAATAGAATAGAATAGAGCAGAATAGAACAGAACAGAACAGAAAAAAAAGAACAGAAAAGAATAGAATAGAATAGAACAGAACAGAGTAGAATAGAACAGAACAGAATAATATAGAATAGAATATAACAGAACAGAATGGAACAAAACAGAACATAATAGAACAGAATAGAACAGAGTAGAATAGAGTAGAATAGAGCAGAATCGAACAGAACATAATAGAATAGAATACAATATAATAGAACAGAACAGAATAGAATACAATAGAATAGAACAGAATAGAACAGAACTGAACAGAATACAACAGAACTGAACAGAATAGAACAGAATAGAACAGAACATAACAGAATAGAAAAGAAAAGAATAGAACAGCACAGAATAGAGTAGAATAGAACAGAACAGAAAAGAGGAATTGAACAGAATTGAATAGAATAGAATAGAATAGAACAGAACAGAACAGAAAAGAATAGAATTGAATAGAATAGAACAGAACAGAACAGAATAGAACGGAAAAATAGAATAGAATAGAAAAGAATAGAATGGAATAGAATAGAATAGAAAGAACAGAACAAAATAGAATAGAAAGAAAGGGATAGAATAGAACAGAACAGAATAGAACAGAATAGAATAGAATAGAACAGAATAGAATAGAACAGAACAGAATAGAATAGATATGAATAGAAAAAACAGAATAGAATAGAATGGAACAGAACAGAATAGAAGATAACAGAAAAGAATATAATATAATAGAACAGAATAGAATAGAACAGAACAGAATACTATAGAATAGAATATAACAGACCAGAATGGAACAAAACAGAACATAATAGAACAGAATAGAACAGTATAGACTAGAACAGAACAGAATAGAATAGAATAGAATAGAATAGAGTAGAATCGAAGAATAGAATAGAATACAATAGAACAGAAGAACAGAATCGAAGAATACAATAGAATAGAACAGAACAGAATAGAACTGAACAAAAGAGAATAGAATAGAACAGAAAAAAATAGAACAGAAGAGAATAGAATAGAATAGAACAGAACAGAATAGAACAGAAGAACAGAATCCAAGAATATAATAGAATAGAACAGAACCGAATAGAACTGAACAAAAGAGAATAGAATAGAACAGAACAAAATAGAACAGAACCGAATAGAATAGAATAGAATAGAACAGAACAGAGCAGAACCGAATAGAATAGAATAGAACAGAACAGAACAGAATAGAATAGAATAGAACAGAATAGAATAGTATCGAACAGAATAGAACAGAATAGAATGGAATAGAACAGAATAGAATAGTACAGAATAGAATAGAATAGAATAGAATAGAATAGAATAGAATAGAATAGAATAGAATAGACTAGAATAGAACAGAACAGAATAGATTAGAATAGAATAGAACAGAATAGAATAGAATAGAATACAATAGAATAGAACAGAACAGAATAGAACAGAATAGAATAGAATAGAACAGAACAGAACAGAATAGAATACAACAGAACAAAACATAATAGAATAGAAGAGAATAGAATAGAACAGAACAGAAGAGAACAGAACAGAACAGCATAGAATAGAATAGAACAGAACAGAATAGAATAGAACAGAACCGAACAGAACCGAACAGAACAGAATAGAATAGAATAGAACAGAACAGAATAGAATAGAATAGAACAGAACAGAATAGAAGAGAATAGAACACAACTGAACATAATAGAATAGAACAGAATAGAATAGAACAGAACAGAATATAACAGAATAGAATAGAAGAGAACAGAATAGAACAGAATACAATAGAACAGGATAGAATAGAATAGAAGAGAATGGAATACAATAGAATATAAGAGAACAGAATAGAATAGAATAGAACAGAATAGAATAGAATAGAATACAACAGAATAGAATAGAATAGAACAGAACAGAATAGAACAGAACAGAGTAGAATAGAATAGAACAGAGTAGTATAGAAGAGAACAGAATAGAATAGAATAGAATATAACAATATAGAGTAGAACAGAATAGAATATAACAGAACAGAACATAATAGAACAGAATGGAATAGAACAGAATAGAATAGAATGGAATAGAAGAGAATAGAATAGAACAGAACAGAACAGAATATTATAGAATAGATTAGAATAGAATAGAACAGAATAGAAAAGAACAGAATAGAAAAGAATAGAACAGAACAGAGCAGAATAGAACAGAAAAATAGAATGGAATAGAAAAGAATAGAATAGAATAGAACAGAATAGAAAGATCAGAACAGAATAGAACAGAATAGAATAAAACAGAACAGAATAGAATAGAATAGAATAGAATAGAATAGAACAGAATAGAAAAGAATAGAACAGAATACAACAGAACAGAATAGAATAGAATAGAACAGAACAGAATAGAATAGAATAGAACACAACTGAACATAATAGAATAGAACAGAATAGAATAGAACAGAACAGAATAGAACAGAATAAAATAGAATAGAACAGAATAGAATAGAACAGAACAGAATATAACAGAATAGAATAGAACAGAACAGAATAGAACAGAATACAATAGAACAGGATAGAATAGAATAGAAGAGAATGGAATACAATAGAATATAAGAGAACAGAATAGAATAGAATAGAACAGAATAGAATAGAATAGAACACAACAGAATAGAATAGAATAGAACAGAACAGAATAGAACAGAACAGAGTAGAATAGAATAGAACAGAGTAGTATAGAAGAGAACAGAATAGAATAGAATAGAATATAACAATATAGAGTAGAACAGAATAGAATATAACAGAACAGAACATAATAGAACAGAATGGAATAGAACAGAATAGAATAGAATGGAATAGAAGAGAATAGAATAGAACAGAACAGAACAGAATATTATAGAATAGATTAGAATAGAATAGAACAGAATAGAAAAGAACAGAATAGAAAAGAATAGAACAGAACAGAGCAGAATAGAACAGAAAAATAGAATGGAATAGAAAAGAATAGAATAGAATAGAACAGAATAGAAAGATCAGAACAGAATAGAACAGAATAGAATAAAACAGAACAGAATAGAATAGAATAGAATAGAATAGAATAGAATAGAATAGAACAGAATAGAATAGAATAGAACAGAATACAACAGAACAGAATAGATTAGAATAGAACAGAAGAGAACAGAACAGAACAGAATACAATAGAATAGAACAGAACAGAATAGAATAGAACAGAAGAATAGAACAGAACGGAATAGAATAAAACAGAACAGAAAAAAATAGAATAGAAAAGAATAGAATAGAATAGAATAGAATAGAATAGAATAGAACAGAACAGAATAGAATACAACAGAACAAAACATAATAGAATAGAAGAGAATAGAATAGAACAGAACAGAAGAGAACAGAACAGAACAGCATAGAATAGAATAGAACAGAACAGAATAGAATAGAACAGAACCGAACAGAACCGAACAGAACAGAATAGAATAGAATAGAACAGAACAGAATAGAATAGAATAGAACAGAACAGAATAGAATAGAATAGAACACAACTGAACATAATAGAATAGAACAGAATAGAATAGAACAGAACAGAATAGAACAGAATAAAATAGAATAGAACAGAATAGAATAGAACAGAACAGAATATAACAGAATAGAATAGAACAGAACAGAATAGAACAGAATACAATAGAACAGGATAGAATAGAATAGAAAAGAATGGAATACAATAGAATAGAAGAGAACAGAATAGAATAGAATAGAACAGAATAGAATAGAATAGAACAGAATAGAATAGAATAGAACACATCAGAATAGAATAGAATAGAACAGAACAGAATAGAACAGAACAGAGTAGAATAGAATAGAACAGAGTAGTATAGAAGAGAACAGAATAGAATAGAATAGAATATAACAACATAGAGTAGAACAGAATAGAATATAACAGAACAGAACATAATAGAACAGAATGGAATAGAACAGAATAGAATAGAATGGAATAGAACAGAATAGAATAGAACAGAACAGAACAGAATATTATAGAATAGATTAGAATAGAATAGAACAGAATAGAATAGAACAGAATAGAAAAGAATAGAACAGAACAGAGCAGAATAGAACAGAAAAATAGAATGGAATAGAAAAGAATAGAATAGAATAGAACAGAATAGAAAGATCAGAACAGAATAGAACAGAATAGAATAAAACAGAACAGAATAGAATAGAATAGAATAGAACAGAGTAGAATAGAATAGTATAGAACAGAATACAACAGAACAGAATAGATTAGAATAGAACAGAAGAGAACAGAACAGAACAGAATACAATAGAATAGAACAGAACAGAATAGAATAGAACAGAAGAATAGAACAGAACGGAATAGAATAAAACAGAACAGAAAAAAATAGAATAGAAAAGAATAGAATAGAATAGAATAGAATAGAATAGAATAGAATCGAATAGAACAGAACAGAACAGAATAGAACAGAATAGAACAGAACAGAACAGAATAGAATAGAACAGAATAGAATAGAACAAAACAGAATAGAACAGAATAGAATAGAATAGAACAGAATAGAATAGAACAGAACAGAACAGCATAGAATAGAATAGAACAGAACAGAATAGAATAGAACAGAACCGAACAGAACCGAACAGAACAGAATAGAATAGAATAGAACAGAACAGAATAGAATAGAATAGAACAGAACAGAATAGAAGAGAATAGAACACAACTGAACATAATAGAATAGAACAGAATAGAATAGAACAGAACAGAATATAACAGAATAGAATAGAAGAGAACAGAATAGAACAGAATACAATAGAACAGGATAGAATAGAATAGAAGAGAATGGAATACAATAGAATATAAGAGAACAGAATAGAATAGAATAGAACAGAATAGAATAGAATAGAATACAACAGAATAGAATAGAATAGAACAGAACAGAATAGAACAGAACAGAGTAGAATAGAATAGAACAGAGTAGTATAGAAGAGAACAGAATAGAATAGAATAGAATATAACAATATAGAGTAGAACAGAATAGAATATAACAGAACAGAACATAATAGAACAGAATGGAATAGAACAGAATAGAATAGAATGGAATAGAAGAGAATAGAATAGATCAGAACAGAACAGAATATTATAGAATAGATTAGAATAGAATAGAACAGAATAGAAAAGAACAGAATAGAAAAGAATAGAACAGAACAGAGCAGAATAGAACAGAAAAATAGAATGGAATAGAAAAGAATAGAATAGAATAGAACAGAATAGAAAGATCAGAACAGAATAGAACAGAATAGAATAAAACAGAACAGAATAGAATAGAATAGAATAGAATAGAATAGAATAGAATAGAATAGAACAGAACAGAATAGATTAGAATAGAATAGAACAGAATAGAATAGAATAGAATACAATAGAATAGAACAGAAGAGAATAGAATAGAACAGAACAGAACAGAATAGAATACAACAGAACAAAACATAATAGAATAGAAGAGAATAGAATAGAACAGAACAGAAGAGAACAGAACAGAACAGCATAGAATAGAATAGAACAGAACAGAATAGAATAGAACAGAACCGAACAGAACCGAACAGAACAGAATAGAATAGAATAGAACAGAACAGAATAGAATAGAATAGAACAGAACAGAATAGAATAGAATAGAACACAACTGAACATAATAGAATAGAACAGAATAGAATAGAACAGAACAGAATAGAACAGAATAAAATAGAATAGAACAGAATAGAATAGAACAGAACAGAATATAACAGAATAGAATAGAACAGAACAGAATAGAACAGAATACAATAGAACAGGATAGAATAGAATAGAAGAGAATGGAATACAATAGAATATAAGAGAACAGAATAGAATAGAATAGAACAGAATAGAATAGAATAGAACACAACAGAATAGAATAGAATAGAACAGAACAGAATAGAACAGAACAGAGTAGAATAGAATAGAACAGAGTAGTATAGAAGAGAACAGAATAGAATAGAATAGAATATAACAATATAGAGTAGAACAGAATAGAATATAACAGAACAGAACATAATAGAACAGAATGGAATAGAACAGAATAGAATAGAATGGAATAGAAGAGAATAGAATAGAACAGAACAGAACAGAATATTATAGAATAGATTAGAATAGAATAGAACAGAATAGAAAAGAACAGAATAGAAAAGAATAGAACAGAACAGAGCAGAATAGAACAGAAAAATAGAATGGAATAGAAAAGAATAGAATAGAATAGAACAGAATAGAAAGATCAGAACAGAATAGAACAGAATAGAATAAAACAGAACAGAATAGAATAGAATAGAATAGAATAGAATAGAATAGAATAGAACAGAATAGAATAGAATAGAACAGAATACAACAGAACAGAATAGATTAGAATAGAACAGAAGAGAACAGAACAGAACAGAATACAATAGAATAGAACAGAACAGAATAGAATAGAACAGAAGAATAGAACAGAACGGAATAGAATAAAACAGAACAGAAAAAAATAGAATAGAAAAGAATAGAATAGAATAGAATAGAATAGAATAGAATAGAACAGAACAGAATAGAATACAACAGAACAAAACATAATAGAATAGAAGAGAATAGAATAGAACAGAACAGAAGAGAACAGAACAGAACAGCATAGAATAGAATAGAACAGAACAGAATAGAATAGAACAGAACCGAACAGAACCGAACAGAACAGAATAGAATAGAATAGAACAGAACAGAATAGAATAGAATAGAACAGAACAGAATAGAATAGAATAGAACACAACTGAACATAATAGAATAGAACAGAATAGAATAGAACAGAACAGAATAGAACAGAATAAAATAGAATAGAACAGAATAGAATAGAACAGAACAGAATATAACAGAATAGAATAGAACAGAACAGAATAGAACAGAATACAATAGAACAGGATAGAATAGAATAGAAAAGAATGGAATACAATAGAATAGAAGAGAACAGAATAGAATAGAATAGAACAGAATAGAATAGAATAGAACAGAATAGAATAGAATAGAACACATCAGAATAGAATAGAATAGAACAGAACAGAATAGAACAGAACAGAGTAGAATAGAATAGAACAGAGTAGTATAGAAGAGAACAGAATAGAATAGAATAGAATATAACAACATAGAGTAGAACAGAATAGAATATAACAGAACAGAACATAATAGAACAGAATGGAATAGAACAGAATAGAATAGAATGGAATAGAACAGAATAGAATAGAACAGAACAGAACAGAATATTATAGAATAGATTAGAATAGAATAGAACAGAATAGAATAGAACAGAATAGAAAAGAATAGAACAGAACAGAGCAGAATAGAACAGAAAAATAGAATGGAATAGAAAAGAATAGAATAGAATAGAACAGAATAGAAAGATCAGAACAGAATAGAACAGAATAGAATAAAACAGAACAGAATAGAATAGAATAGAATAGAACAGAGTAGAATAGAATAGTATAGAACAGAATACAACAGAACAGAATAGATTAGAATAGAACAGAAGAGAACAGAACAGAACAGAATACAATAGAATAGAACAGAACAGAATAGAATAGAACAGAAGAATAGAACAGAACGGAATAGAATAAAACAGAACAGAAAAAAATAGAATAGAAAAGAATAGAATAGAATAGAATAGAATAGAATAGAATAGAATCGAATAGAACAGAACAGAACAGAATAGAACAGAATAGAACAGAACAGAACAGAATAGAATAGAACAGAATAGAATAGAACAAAACAGAATAGAACAGAATAGAATAGAATAGAACAGAATAGAATAGAACAGAACAGAATAGAATAGAATAGAATAGAACAGAACAGAATAGAATAGAAAAGAATAGAAGAGAATAGAACAGAACAAAAAAGAACAGAACAGAACAGAATAGAATAGAACAGAACAGAATACAATAGAATAGAATAGAACAGAACAGAATGGAACAGAACAGAACAGAATAGAACAGAATAGAATAGAAGAGAACATAATAGAATAGAATAGAATAGGGCAGAACCGAAAGAACAGAATAGAATAGAATAAAACAGAACAGAACAGAACAGAACAGAACAGAATAGAACAGAATAGAATAGAACACAATAGAATAGAATAGAATAGAAGAGAACAGAACAGAATAGAATAGAATACAATATAATAGAACAGAACAGAATAGAATACAATAGAACAGAATAGAATAGAATAGAACAGAATAGAATAGAATAGAACAGAACAGAACAGAATAGAATAGAATAGAGCAGAATAGAACAGAACAGAACAGAAAAAAAAGAACAGAAAAGAATAGAATAGAATAGAACAGAACAGAGTAGAATAGAACAGAACAGAATAATATAGAATAGAATATAACAGAACAGAATGGAACAAAACAGAACATAATAGAACAGAATAGAACAGAGTAGAATAGAATAGAATAGAGCAGAATCGAACAGAACATAATAGAATAGAATACAATATAATAGAACAGAACAGAATAGAATACAATAGAATAGAACAGAATAGAACAGAACTGAACAGAATACAACAGAACTGAACAGAATAGAACAGAATAGAACAGAACATAACAGAATAGAAAAGAAAAGAATAGAACAGCACAGAATAGAGTAGAATAGAACAGAACAGAAAAGAGGAATTGAACAGAATTGAATAGAATAGAATAGAATAGAACAGAACAGAACAGAAAAGAATAGAATTGAATAGAATAGAACAGAACAGAACAGAATAGAACGGAAAAATAGAATAGAATAGAAAAGAATAGAATGGAATAGAATAGAATAGAAAGAACAGAACAAAATAGAATAGAAAGAAAGGGATAGAATAGAACAGAACAGAATAGAACAGAATAGAATAGAATAGAACAGAATAGAATAGAACAGAACAGAATAGAATAGATATGAATAGAAAAAACAGAATAGAATAGAATGGAACAGAACAGAATAGAAGATAACAGAAAAGAATATAATATAATAGAACAGAATAGAATAGAACAGAACAGAATACTATAGAATAGAATATAACAGACCAGAATGGAACAAAACAGAACATAATAGAACAGAATAGAACAGTATAGACTAGAACAGAACAGAATAGAATAGAATAGAATAGAATAGAGTAGAATCGAAGAATAGAATAGAATACAATAGAACAGAAGAACAGAATCGAAGAATACAATAGAATAGAACAGAACAGAATAGAACTGAGCAAAAGAGAATAGAATAGAACAGAAAAAAATAGAACAGAAGAGAATAGAATAGAATAGAACAGAACAGAATAGAACAGAAGAACAGAATCCAAGAATATAATAGAATAGAACAGAACCGAATAGAACTGAACAAAAGAGAATAGAATAGAACAGAACAAAATAGAACAGAACCGAATAGAATAGAATAGAATAGAACAGAACAGAGCAGAACCGAATAGAATAGAATAGAACAGAACAGAACAGAATAGAATAGAATAGAACAGAATAGAATAGTATCGAACAGAATAGAACAGAATAGAATGGAATAGAACAGAATAGAATAGTACAGAATAGAATAGAATAGAATAGAATAGAATAGAATAGAATAGAATAGAATAGAATAGACTAGACTAGAACAGAACAGAATAGATTAGAATAGAATAGAACAGAATAGAATAGAATAGAATACAATAGAATAGAACAGAACAGAATAGAACAGAATAGAATAGAATAGAACAGAACAGAACAGAATAGAATACAACAGAACAAAACATAATAGAATAGAAGAGAATAGAATAGAACAGAACAGAAGAGAACAGAACAGAACAGCATAGAATAGAATAGAACAGAACAGAATAGAATAGAACAGAACCGAACAGAACCGAACAGAACAGAATAGAATAGAATAGAACAGAACAGAATAGAATAGAATAGAACAGAACAGAATAGAAGAGAATAGAACACAACTGAACATAATAGAATAGAACAGAATAGAATAGAACAGAACAGAATATAACAGAATAGAATAGAAGAGAACAGAATAGAACAGAATACAATAGAACAGGATAGAATAGAATAGAAGAGAATGGAATACAATAGAATATAAGAGAACAGAATAGAATAGAATAGAACAGAATAGAATAGAATAGAATACAACAGAATAGAATAGAATAGAACAGAACAGAATAGAACAGAACAGAGTAGAATAGAATAGAACAGAGTAGTATAGAAGAGAACAGAATAGAATAGAATAGAATATAACAATATAGAGTAGAACAGAATAGAATATAACAGAACAGAACATAATAGAACAGAATGGAATAGAACAGAATAGAATAGAATGGAATAGAAGAGAATAGAATAGAACAGAACAGAACAGAATATTATAGAATAGATTAGAATAGAATAGAACAGAATAGAAAAGAACAGAATAGAAAAGAATAGAACAGAACAGAGCAGAATAGAACAGAAAAATAGAATGGAATAGAAAAGAATAGAATAGAATAGAACAGAATAGAAAGATCAGAACAGAATAGAACAGAATAGAATAAAACAGAACAGAATAGAATAGAATAGAATAGAATAGAATAGAATAGAACAGAATAGAATAGAATAGAACAGAATACAACAGAACAGAATAGATTAGAATAGAACAGAAGAGAACAGAACAGAACAGAATACAATAGAATAGAACAGAACAGAATAGAATAGAACAGAAGAATAGAACAGAACGGAATAGAATAAAACAGAACAGAAAAAAATAGAATAGAAAAGAATAGAATAGAATAGAATAGAATAGAATAGAATAGAATAGAATAGAATAGAACAGAATAGAATAGAATAGAATAGAATAGAATAGAACAGAACCGAACAGAACAGAACAGAATAGAACAGAATAGAACAGAACAGAACAGAATAGAATAGAACAGAATAGAATAGAACAAAACAGAATAGAACAGAATAGAATAGAATAGAACAGAATAGAATAGAACAGAACAGAATAGAATAGAATAGAATAGAACAGAACAGAATAGAATAGAAAAGATAGACTAGAACAGAATAGAATAGAATAGAATAGAATAGAATACAATAGAATAGATCAGAGCAGAATAGAATACAATAGAATACAACAGAATAGAATAGAATAGAACAGAATATAATATAATAGAGCAGAACAGAACAGAATAGAACAGAAGAGAACATAATAGAATAGAATAGAACAGAATAGAACAGAACAGAATAGAAGAGAATAGAACAGAACAAAAAAGAACAGAACAGAACAGAATAGAATAGAACAGAACAGAATACAATAGAATAGAATAGAACAGAACAGAATGGAACAGAACAGAATAGAATAGATTAGAATAGAGGAGAACATAATAGAATAGAATAGAATAGAGCAGAACCGAACAGAACAGAATAGAATAGAATAAAACAGAACAGAACAGAACAGAACAGAACAGAATAGAACAGAATAGAATAGAACACAATAGAATAGAATAGAATAGAAGAGAACAGAACAGAATAGAATAGAATACAATATAATAGAACAGAACAGAATAGAATACAATAGAACAGAATAGAATAGAATAGAAAAGAATAGAATAGAATAGAACAGAACAGAACAGAATAGAATAGAATAGAGCAGAATAGAACAGAACAGAACAGAAAAAAAAGATCAGAAAAGCATAGAATAGAATAGAACAGAACAGAGTAGAATAGAACAGAACAGAAAATGATAGAATAGAATATAACAGAACAGAATGGAACAAAACAGAACATAATAGAACAGAATAGAACAGAGTAGAATAGAATAGAATAGAGCAGAATCGAACAGAACATAATAGAATGAATACAATATAATAGAACAGAACAGAATAGAATACAATAGAATAGAACAGAATAGAACAGAACTGAACAGAATACAACAGAACTGAACAGAATAGAACAGAATAGAACAGAACATAACAGAATAGAAAAGAAAAGAATAGAACAGCACAGAATAGAGTAGAATAGAACAGAACAGAAAAGAGGAATTGAACAGAATTGAATAGAATAGAATAGAATAGAACAGAACAGAACAGAAAAGAATAGAATTGAATAGAATAGAACAGAACAGAAAAGAATAGAACGGAAAAATAGAATAGAATAGAAAAGAATAGAATGGAATAGAATAGAATAGAAAGAACAGAACAAAATAGAATAGAAAGAAAGGGATAGAATAGAACAGAACAGAATAGAACAGAATAGAATAGAATAGAACAGAATAGAATAGAACAGAACAGAATAGAATAGATATGAATAGAAAAAACAGAATAGAATAGAATGGAACAGAACAGAATAGAAGATAACAGAAAAGAATATAATATAATAGAACAGAATAGAATAGAACAGAACAGAATACTATAGAATAGAATATAACAGACCAGAATGGAACAAAACAGAACATAATAGAACAGAATAGAACAGTATAGAATAGAACAGAACAGAATAGAATAGAATAGAATAGAATAGAGTAGAATCGAAGAATAGAATAGAATACAATAGAACAGAAGAACAGAATCGAAGAATACAATAGAATAGAACAGAACAGAATAGAACTGAACAAAAGAGAATAGAATAGAACAGAAAAAAATAGAACAGAAGAGAATAGAATACAATAGAACAGAACAGAATAGAACAGAAGAACAGAATCGAAGAATATAATAGAATAGAACAGAACCGAATAGAACTGAACAAAAGAGAATAGAATAGAACAGAACAAAATAGAACAGAACCGAATAGAATAGAATAGAATAGAACAGAACAGAGCAGAACCGAATAGAATAGAATAGAACAGAACAGAACAGAATAGAATAGAATAGAACAGAATAGAATAGTATTGAACAGAATAGAACAGAATAGAATGGAATAGAACAGAATAGAATAGTACAGAATAGAATAGAATAGAATAGAATAGAATAGAATAGAATAGAATAGAATAGAACAGAACAGAATAGATTAGAATAGAATAGAACAGAATAGAATAGAATAGAATACAATAGAATAGAACAGAATAGAATAGAACAGAATAGAAAAGAATAGAACAGAACAGAGCAGAATAGAACAGAAAAATAGAATGGAATAGAACAGAATAGAATAGAATAGAACAGAATAGAAAGATCAGAACAGAATAGAACAGAATAGAATAAAACAGAACAGAATAGAATAGAATAGAATAGAACAGAGTAGAATAGAATAGTATAGAACAGAATACAACAGAACAGAATAGATTAGAATAGAACAGAAGAGAACAGAACAGAACAGAATACAATAGAATAGAACAGAACAGAATAGAATAGAACAGAAGAATAGAACAGAACGGAATAGAATAAAACAGAACAGAAAAAAATAGAATAGAAAAGAATAGAATAGAATAGAATAGAATAGAATAGAATAGAATAGAATAGAATAGAACAGAACAGAACAGAATAGAACAGAATAGAACAGAACAGAACAGAATAGAATAGAACAGAATAGAATAGAACAAAACAGAATAGAACAGAATAGAATAGAATAGAACAGAATAGAATAGAACAGAACAGAATAGAATAGAATAGAATAGAACAGAACAGAATAGAATAGAAAAGATAGACTAGAACAGAATAGAATAGAATAGAATAGAATACAATAGAATAGATCAGAGCAGAATAGAATACAATAGAATACAACAGAATAGAATAGAATAGAACAGAATATAATATAATAGAGCAGAACAGAACAGAATAGAACAGAAGAGAACATAATAGAATAGAATAGAACAGAATAGAACAGAACAGAATAGAAGAGAATAGAACAGAACAAAAAAGAACAGAACAGAACAGAATAGAATAGAACAGAACAGAATACAATAGAATAGAATAGAACAGAACAGAATGGAACAGAACAGAATAGAATAGATAAGAATAGAGGAGAACATAATAGAATAGAATAGAATAGAGCAGAACCGAACAGAACAGAATAGAATAGAATAAAACAGAACAGAACAGAACAGAACAGAACAGAATAGAACAGAATAGAATAGAACACAATAGAATAGAATAGAATAGAAGAGAACAGAACAGAATAGAATAGAATACAATATAATAGAACAGAACAGAATAGAATACAATAGAACAGAATAGAATAGAATAGAAAAGAATAGAATAGAATAGAACAGAACAGAACAGAATAGAATAGAATAGAGCAGAATAGAACAGAACAGAACAGAAAAAAAAGAACAGAAAAGAATAGAATAGAATAGAACAGAACAGAGTAGAATAGAACAGAACAGAAAATGATAGAATAGAATATAACAGAACAGAATGGAACAAAACAGAACATAATAGAACAGAATAGAACAGAGTAGAATAGAATAGAATAGAACAGAATCGAACAGAACATAATAGAATGAATACAATATAATAGAACAGAACAGAATAGAATACAATAGAATAGAACAGAATAGAACAGAACTGAACAGAATACAACAGAACTGAACAGAATAGAACAGAATAGAACAGAACATAACAGAATAGAAAAGAAAAGAATAGAACAGCACAGAATAGAGTAGAATAGAACAGAACAGAAAAGAGGAATTGAACAGAATTGAATAGAATAGAATAGAATAGAACAGAAAAGAACAGAAAAGAATAGAATTGAATAGAATAGAACAGAACAGAACAGAATAGAACGGAAAAATAGAATAGAATAGAAAAGAATAGAATGGAATAGAATAGAATAGAAAGAACAGAACAAAATAGAATAGAAAGAAAAGGATAGAATAGAACAGAACAGAATAGAACAGAATAGAATAGAATAGAACAGAATAGAATAGAACAGAACAGAATAGAATAGATATGAATAGAAAAAACAGAATAGAATAGAATGGAACAGAACAGAATAGAAGATAACAGAAAAGAATATAATATAATAGAACAGAATAGAATAGAACAGAACAGAATACTATAGAATAGAATATAACAGACCAGAATGGAACAAAACAGAACATAATAGAACAGAATAGAACAGTATAGAATAGAACAGAACAGAATAGAATAGAATAGAATAGAATAGAATAGAGTAGAATCGAAGAATAGAATAGAATACAATAGAACAGAAGAACAGAATCGAAGAATACAATAGAATAGAACAGAACAGAATAGAACTGAACAAAAGAGAATAGAATAGAACAGAACAAAAAAGAACAGAAGAGAATAGAATAGAATAGAACAGAACAGAATAGAACAGAAGAACAGAATCGAAGAATATAATAGAATAGAACAGAACCGAATAGAACTGAACAAAAGAGAATAGAATAGAACAGAACAAAATAGAACAGAACCGAATAGAATAGAATAGAATAGAACAGAACAGAGCAGAACCGAATAGAATAGAATAGAACAGAACAGAACAGAATAGAATAGAATAGAACAGAATAGAATAGTATCGAACAGAATAGAACAGAATAGAATGGAATAGAACAGAATAGAATAGTACAGAATAGAATAGAATAGAATAGAATAGAATAGAATAGAATAGAATAGAACAGAACAGAATAGATTAGAATAGAATAGAACAGAATAGAATAGAATAGAATACAATAGAATAGAACAGAATAGAATAGAACAGAATAGAAAAGAATAGAACAGAACAGAGCAGAATAGAACAGAAAAATAGAATGGAATAGAAAAGAATAGAATAGAATAGAACAGAATAGAAAGATCAGAACAGAATAGAACAGAATAGAATAAAACAGAACAGAATAGAATAGAATAGAATAGAACAGAGTAGAATAGAATAGTATAGAACAGAATACAACAGAACAGAATAGATTAGAATAGAACAGAAGAGAACAGAACAGAACAGAATACAATAGAATAGAACAGAACAGAATAGAATAGAACAGAAGAATAGAACAGAACGGAATAGAATAAAACAGAACAGAAAAAAATAGAATAGAAAAGAATAGAATAGAATAGAATAGAATAGAATAGAATAGAATAGAATAGAACAGAACAGAACAGAATAGAACAGAATAGAACAGAACAGAACAGAATAGAATAGAACAGAATAGAATAGAACAAAACAGAATAGAACGGAATAGAATAGAATAGAACAGAATAGAATAGAACAGAACAGAATAGAATACAATAGAATAGAACAGAACAGAATAGAATAGAAAAGATAGACTAGAACAGAATAGAATAGAATACATTAGAATAGATCAGAGCAGAATAGAATACAATAGAATACAACAGAATAGAATAGAATAGAACAGAATATAATATAATAGATCAGAACAGAACAGAATAGAACAGAAGAGAACATAATAGATTAGAATAGAAGAGAATAGAACAGAAAAGAATAGAAGAGAATAGAACAGAACAAAAAAGAACAGAACAGAACAGAATAGAATAGAACAGAACAGAATACAATAGAATAGAATAGAACAGAACAGAATGGAACAGAACAGAACAGAATAGAACAGAATAGAATAGAAGAGAACATAATAGAATAGAATAGAATAGAGCAGAACCGAAAGAACAGAATAGAATAGAACAAAACAGAACAGAACAGAACAGAACAGAACAGAATAGAACAGAATAGAATAGAACACAATAGAATAGAATAGAATAGAAGAGAACAGAACAGAATAGAATAGAATACAATATAATAGAACAGAACAGAATAGAATACAATAGAACAGAATAGAATAGAATAGAACAGAATAGAATAGAATAGAACAGAACAGAACAGAATAGAATAGAATAGAGCAGAATAGAACAGAACAGAATAGAAAAAAAAGAACAGAAAAGAATAGAATAGAATAGAACAGAACAGAGTAGAATAGAACAGAACAGAATAATATAGAATAGAATATAACAGAACAGAATGGAACAAAACAGAACATAATAGAACAGAATAGAACAGAGTAGAATAGAATAGAATAGAGCAGAATCGAACAGAACATAATAGAATAGAATACAATATAATAGAACAGAACAGAATAGAATACAATAGAATAGAACAGAATAGAACAGAACTGAACAGAATACAACAGAACTGAACAGAATAGAACAGAATAGAACAGAACATAACAGAATAGAAAAGAAAAGAATAGAACAGCACAGAATAGAGTAGAATAGAACAGAACAGAAAAGAGGAATTGAACAGAATTGAATAGAATAGAATAGAATAGAACAGAACAGAACAGAAAAGAATAGAATTGAATAGAATAGAACAGAACAGAACAGAATAGAACGGAAAAATAGAATAGAATAGAAAAGAATAGAATGGAATAGAATAGAATAGAAAGAACAGAACAAAATAGAATAGAAAGAAAGGGATAGAATAGAACAGAACAGAATAGAACAGAATAGAATAGAATAGAACAGAATAGAATAGAACAGAACAGAATAGAATAGATATGAATAGAAAAAACAGAATAGAATAGAATGGAACAGAACAGAATAGAAGATAACAGAAAAGAATATAATATAATAGAACAGAATAGAATAGAACAGAACAGAATACTATAGAATAGAATATAACAGACCAGAATGGAACAAAACAGAACATAATAGATCAGAATAGAACAGTATAGACTAGAACAGAACAGAATAGAATAGAATAGAATAGAATAGAATAGAGTAGAATCGAAGAATAGAATAGAATACAATAGAACAGAAGAACAGAATCGAAGAATACAATAGAATAGAACAGAACAGAATAGAACTGAACAAAAGAGAATAGAATAGAACAGAAAAAAATAGAACAGAAGAGAATAGAATAGAATAGAACAGAACAGAATAGAACAGAAGAACAGAATCGAAGAATATAATAGAATAGAACAGAACTGAAAAGAACTGAACAAAAGAGAATAGAATAGAACAGAACAAAATAGAACAGAACCGAATAGAATAGAATAGAATAGAACAGAACAGAGCAGAACCGAATAGAATAGAATAGAACAGAACAGAACAGAATAGAATAGAATAGAACAGAATAGAATAGTATCGAACAGAATAGAACAGAATAGAATGGAATAGAACAGAATACAATAGTACAGAATAGAATAGAATAGAATAGAATAGAATAGAATAGAACAGAACAGAATAGATTAGAATAGAATAGAACAGAATAGAATAGAATAGAATACAATAGAATAGAACAGAACAGAATAGAACAGAATAAAATAGAATAGAACAGAAGAGAACAGAATAGAATACAACAGAACAAAACATAATAGAATAGAAGAGAATAGAATAGAACAGAACAGAAGAGAACAGAACAGAACAGCATAGAATAGAATAGAACAGAACAGAATAGAATAGAACAGAACGGAATAGAATAGAACAGAACCGAACAGAACCTAACAGAACAGAATAGAATAGAATAGAACAGAACAGAATAGAATAGAATAGAACAGAACAGAATAGAAGAGAATAGAACACAACTGAACATAATAGAATAGAACAGAATAGAATAGAACAGAACAGAATAGAACAGAATAAAATAGAATAGAACAGAATAGAATAGAACAGAACAGAATAAAACAGAATAGAATAGAACAGAACAGAATAGAAAAGAATACAATAGAACAGGATAGAATAGAATAGAAGAGAATGGAATACAATAGAATAGAAGAGAACAGAATAGAATAGAATAGAACAGAATAGAATAGAATAGAACACAACAGAATAGAATAGAATAGAACAGAACAGAATAGAACAGAACAGAATAGAATAGAATAGAACAGAGTAGAATAGAAGAGAACAGAATAGAATAGAATAGAATAGAACAATATAGAGTAGAACAGAATAGAATATAACAGAACAGAACATAATAGAACAGAATGGAATAGAACAGAATAGAATAGAATGGAATAGAAGAGAATAGAATAGAACAGAACAGAACAGAATATTATAGAATAGATTAGAATAGAATAGAACAGAATAGAATAGAACAGAATAGAAAAGAATAGAACAGAACAGAGCAGAATAGAACAGAAAAATAGAATGGAATAGAAAAGAATAGAATAGAATAGAACAGAATAGAAAGATCAGAACAGAATAGAACAGAATAGAATAAAACAGAACAGAAGAGAATAGAATAGAATAGAATAGAACAGAATAGAATAGAATAGAACAGAATACAACAGAACAGAATAGATTAGAATAGAACAGAAGGGAACAGAACAGAACAGAATACAATAGAATAGAACAGAACAGAATAGAATAGAACAGAAGAATAGAACAGAACGGAATAGAATAAAACAGAACAGAAAAAAATAGAATAGAAAAGAATAGAATAGAATAGAATAGAATAGAATAGAATAGAATAGAATAGAATAGAATAGAATAGAATAGAATAGAATAGAATAGAACAGAATAGAATAGAATAGAATAGAATAGAATAGAATAGATCAGAATAGAACAGAACAGAATAGAAGAGAATAGAACAGAACAAAAAAGAACAGAACAGAACAGAATAGAATAGAACAGAACAGAATACAATAGAATAGAATAGAACAGAACAGAATGGAACAGAACAGAATAGAATAGAATAGAATAGAGGAGAACATAATAGAATAGAATGGAATAGAGCAGAATCGAACACAACAGAATAGAATAGAATAAAACAGAACAGAACAGAACAGAACAGAAAAAAAAGAACAGAAAAGAATAGATAGAATAGAACAGAACAGAGTAGAATAGAACAGAACAGAGTAATATAGAATAGAATATAACAGAACAGAATGGAACAAAAAAGAACATAATAGAACAGAATAGAACAGAATAGAATAGAATAGAATAGAGCAGAATCGAACAGAACATAATAGAATAGAATACAATATAATAGAACAGAAAAGAATAGAATACAATAGAATAGAACAGAATAGAACAGAACTGAACAGAATACAACAGAACTGAACAGAATAGAACAGAATAGAACAGAACATAACAGAATAGAAAAGAAAAGAATAGAACAGCACAGAATAGAGTAGAATAGAACAGAACAGAAAAGAGGAATTGAACAGAATTGAATAGAATAGAATAGAATAGAACAGAACAGAACAGAAAAGAATAGAATTGAATAGAATAGAACAGAACAGAACAGAATAGAACGGAAAAATAGAATAGAATATAAAAGAATAGAATGGAATAGAATGGAATAGAAAGAACAGAACAAAATAGAATAGAAAGAAAGGGATAGAATAGAACAGAACAGAATAGAAGAGAATAGAATAGAATAGAACAGAATAGAATAGAACAGAACAGAATAGAATAGATATGAATAGAAAAAAACAGAATAGAATAGAATGGAACAGAACAGAATAGAAGATAACAGAAAAGAATATAATATAATAGAACAGAATAGAATAGAACAAAACAGAATACTATAGAATAGAATATAACAGACCAGAATGGAACAAAACAGAACATAATAGAACAGAATAGAACAGTATAGAATAGAACAGAACAGAATAGAATAGAATAGAATAGAGTATAATCGAAGAATAGAATAGAATACAATAGAACAGAAGAACAGAATCGAAGAATATAATAGAATAGAACAGAACTGAATAGAACTGAACAAAAGAGAATAGAATAGAACAGAACAAAATAGAACAGAACCGAATAGAATAGAATAGAATAGAACAGAACAGAGCAGAACCGAATAGAATATAATAGAACAGAACAGAACAGAATAGAATAGAATAGAACAGAATAGAATAGTATCGAACAGAATAGAACAGAATAGAATGGAATAGAACAGAATACAATAGTACAGAATAGAATAGAATAGAATAGAATAGAATAGAATAGAACAGAACAGAATAGATTAGAATAGAATAGAACAGAATAGAATAGAATAGAATACAATAGAATAGAACAGAACAGAATAGAACAGAATAGAATAGAATAGAACAGAAGAGAACAGAATAGAATACAACAGAACAAAACATAATAGAATAGAAGAGAATAGAATAGAACAGAACAGAAGAGAACAGAACAGAACAGCATAGAATAGAATAGAACAGAACAGAATAGAATAGAACAGAACGGAATAGAATAGAACAGAACCGAACAGAACCGAACAGAACAGAATAGAATAGAATAGAACAGAACAGAATAGAATAGAATAGAACAGAACAGAATAGAAGAGAATAGAACACAACTGAACATAATAGAATAGAACAGAATAGAATAGAACAGAACAGAATAGAACAGAATAAAATAGAATAGAACAGAATAGAATAGAATAGAACAGAATAAAACAGAATAGAATAGAACAGAACAGAATAGAAAAGAATACAATAGAACAGGATAGAATAGAATAGAAGAGAATGGAATACAATAGAATAGAAGAGAACAGAATAGAATAGAATAGAACAGAATAGAATAGAATAGAACAGAATAGAATAGAATAGAACACAACAGAATAGAATAGAATAGAACAGAACAGAATAGAACAGAACCGAATAGAATAGAATAGAACAGAGTAGAATAGAAGAGAACAGAATAGAATAGAATAGAATAGAACAATATAGAGTAGAACAGAATAGAATATAACAGAACAGAACATAATAGAACAGAATGGAATAGAACAGAATAGAATAGAATGGAATAGAAGAGAATAGAATAGAACAGAACAGAACAGAATATTATAGAATAGATTAGAATAGAATAGAACAGAATAGAATAGAACAGAATAGAAAAGAATAGAAGAGAACAGAGCAGAATAGAACAGAAAAATAGAATGGAATAGAAAAGAATAGAATAGAATAGAACAGAATAGAAAGATCAGAACAGAATAGAACAGAATAGAATAAAACAGAACAGAAGAGAATAGAATAGAATAGAATAGAACAGAATAGAATAGAATAGAACAGAATACAACAGAACAGAATAGATTAGAATAGAACAGAAGAGAACAGAACAGAACAGAATACAATAGAATAGAACAGAACAGAATAGAATAGAACAGAAGAATAGAACAGAACGGAATAGAATAAAACAGAACAGAAAAAAATAGAATAGAAAAGAATAGAATAGAATAGAATAGAATAGAATAGAATAGAATAGAATAGAATAGAATAGAATAGAATAGAACAGAATAGAATAGAATAGAATAGAATAGAATAGAATAGAACAGAACCGAACAGAACAGAACAGAATAGAACAGAATAGAACAGAACAGAACAGAATAGAATAGAACAGAATAGAATAGAACAAAACAGAATAGAACAGAATAGAATAGAATAGAATAGAATAGAACAGAATAGAATAGAACAGAACAGAATAGAATAGAATAGAATAGAATAAAATAGAATAGATCAGAGCAGAATAGAATACAATAGAATACAACAGAATAGAATAGAATAGAACAGAATATAATATAATAGAGCAGAACAGAACAGAATAGAACAGAATAGAACAGAACATAACAGAATAGAAAAGAAAAGAATAGAACAAAACAGAAAAAGTAGAATAGAACAGAACAGAAAAGAAGAATTGAACAGAATAGAATAGAATAGAATAGAATAGAACAGAACAGAACAGAAAAGAATAGAATTGAATAGAATAGAACAGAACAGAACAGAATAGAACGGAAAAATAGAATAGAATAGAAAAGAATAGAATGGAATAGAATAGAATAGAAAGAACAGAACAAAATAGAATAGAAAGAAAGGGATAGAATAGAACAGAACAGAATAGAACAGAATAGAATAGAATAGAACAGAATAGAGTATATCAGAACAGAATAGAATAGAAAAGAATGGAACAGAATAGAATAGAATAGATAAGAATAGAACAGAACAGAACAGAATAGAATAGAATAGAATAGAACAGAATAAAATAGAAGAGAATAGAATAGAGCAGAACAGAAGAGAACAGAACAGAACAGCATAGAATAGAATAGAACAGAACAGAATAGAACAGAATAGAATAGAATAGAGCAGAATAGAGTATATCAGAACAGAATAGAATAGAACAGAATGGAACAGAATAGAATAGAATAGATAAGAATAGAACAGAACAGAACAGAATAGAATAGAATAGAATAGAACAGAATAAAATAGAAGAGAATAGAATAGAGCAGAACAGAAGAGAACAGAACAGAACAGCATAGAATAGAATAGAACAGAACAGAATAGAATAGAACAGAACGGAATAGAATAGAACAGAACCGAACAGAACCGAACAGAACAGAATAGAATAGAATAGAACAGAACAGAATAGAATAGAATAGAACAGAACAGAATAGAAGAGAATAGAACACAACTGAACATAATAGAATAGAACAGAATAGAATAGAACAGAACAGAATAGAACAGAATAAAATAGAATAGAACAGAATAGAATAGAACAGAACAGAATAAAACAGAATAGAATAGAACAGAACAGAATAGAAAAGAATACAATAGAACAGGATAGAATAGAATAGAAGAGAATGGAATACAATAGAATAGAGGAGAACAGAATAGAATAGAATAGAATAGAACAGAATAGAATAGAATAGAACAGAATAGAATAGAATAGAACACAACAGAATAGAATAGAATAGAACAGAACAGAATAGAATAGAATAGAACAGAGTAGAATAGAAGAGAACAGAATAGAATAGAATAGAATAGAACAATATAGAGTAGAACAGAATAGAATATAACAGAACAGAACATAATAGAACAGAATGGAATAGAACAGAATAGAATAGAATGGAATAGAAGAGAATAGAATAGAACAGAACAGAACAGAATATTATAGAATAGATTAGAATAGAATAGAACAGAATAGAATAGAACAGAATAGAAAAGAATAGAACAGAACAGAGCAGAATAGAACAGAAAAATAGAATGGAATAGAAAAGAATAGAATAGAATAGAACAGAATAGAAAGATCAGAACAGAATAGAACAGAATAGAATAAAACAGAACAGAAGAGAATAGAATAGAATAGAATAGAACAGAATAGAATAGAATAGAACAGAATACAACAGAACAGAATAGATTAGAATAGAACAGAAGGGAACAGAACAGAACAGAATACAATAGAATAGAACAGAACAGAATAGAATAGAACAGAAGAATAGAACAGAACGGAATAGAATAAAACAGAACAGAAAAAAATAGAATTGAAAAGAATAGAATAGAATAGAATAGAATAGAATAGAATAGAATAGAATAGAATAGAATAGAATAGAATAGAATAGAACAGAATAGAGTAGAATAGAATAGAATAGAATAGAAATGAACAGAACCGAACAGAACAGAACAGAATTGAACAGAATAGAACAGAACAGAACAGAATAGAATAGAACAGAATAGAATAGAACAAAACAGAATAGAACAGAATAGAATAGAATAGAACAGAATAGAATAGAACAGAACAGAATAGAATAGAATAGAATAGAACAGAACAAAATAGAATAGAAAAGATAGACTAGAACAGAATAGAATAGAATAGAATAGAATACAATAGAATAGATCAGAGCAGAATAGAATACAATAGAATACAACAGAATAGAATAGAATAGAACAGAATATAATATAATAGAGCAGAACAGAACAGAATAGAACAGAAGAGAACATAATAGAATAGAATAGAACAGAATAGATCAGAACAGAATAGAAGAGAATAGAACAGAACAAAAAAGAACAGAACAGAACAGAATAGAATAGAACAGAACAGAATACAATGGAATAGAATAGAACAGAACAGAATGGAACAGAACAGAATAGAATAGAATAGAATAGAGGAGAACATAATAGAATAGAATGGAATAGAGCAGAATCGAACACAACAGAATAGAATAGAATAAAACAGAACAGAACAGAACAGAACAGAAAAAAAAGAACAGAAAAGAATAGATAGAATAGAACAGAACAGAGTAGAATAGAACAGAACAGAATAATATAGAATAGAATATAACAGAACAGAATGGAACAAATAAGAACATAATAGAACAGAATAGAACAGAATAGAATAGAATAGAATAGAGCAGAATCGAACAGAACATAATAGAATAGAATACAATATAATAGAACAGAAAAGAATAGAATACAATAGAATAGAACAGAATAGAACAGAACTGAACAGAATACAACAGAACTGAACAGAATAGAACAGAATAGAACAGAACATAACAGAATAGAAAAGAAAAGAATAGAACAAAACAGAAAAAGTAGAATAGAACAGAACAGAAAAGAAGAATTGAACAGAATAGAATAGAATAGAATAGAATAGAATAGAACAGAACAGAACAGAAAAGAATAGAATTGAATAGAATAGAACAGAAGAGAACAGAATAGAACGGAAAAATAGAATAGAATAGAAAAGAATAGAATGGAATAGAATAGAATAGAAAGAACAGAACAAAATAGAATAGAAAGAAAGGGATAGAATAGAACAGAACAGAATAGAACAGAATAGAAGAGAATAGAACAGAATAGAGTATATCAGAACAGAATAGAATAGAACAGAATGGAACAGAATAGAATAGAATAGATAAGAATAGAACAGAACAGAAAAGAATAGAATAGAATAGAATAGAACAGAATAAAATAGAAGAGAATAGAATAGAACAGAACAGAAGAGAACAGAACAGAACAGAATACAATAGAATAGAACCGAACAGAATAGAATAGAACAGAACGGAATAGAAAAAAACAGAACAGAACAGAATAGAATAGAATAGAATAGAACAGAACAGAATAGATTAGAATAGAATAGAACAGAATAGAATAGAATAGAATACAATAGAATAGAACAGAACAGAATAGAACAGAATAGAATAGAATAGAACAGAACAGAACAGAATAGAATAGAACAGAACAAAACATAATAGAATAGAAGAGAATAGAATAGAACAGAACAGAATAGAATAGAATAGAACAGAACAGAATAGAATAGAATAGAACACAACAGAACATAATAGAATAGAACAGAATGGAACAGAATAGAATAGAATAGATAAGAATAGAACAGAACAGAACAGAATAGAATAGAATAGAATAGAACAGAATAAAATAGAAGAGAATAGAATAGAACAGAACAGAAGAGAACAGAACAGAACAGCATAGAATAGAATAGAACAGAACAGAATAGAATAGAACAGAACGGAATAGAATAGAACAGAACCGAACAGAACCTAACAGAACAGAATAGAATAGAATAGAACAGAACAGAATAGAATAGAATAGAACAGAACAGAATAGAAAAGAATAGAACACAACTGAACATAATAGAATAGAACAGAATAGAATAGAACAGAACAGAATAGAACAGAATAAAATAGAATAGAACAGAATAGAATAGAACAGAACAGAATAAAACAGAATAGAATAGAACAGAACAGAATAGAAAAGAATACAATAGAACAGGATAGAATAGAATAGAAGAGAATGGAATACAATAGAATAGAAGAGAACAGAATAGAATAGAATAGAACAGAATAATATAGAATAGAACAGAATAGAATAGAATAGAACACAACAGAATAGAATAGAAAAGAACAGAACAGAATAGAATAGAATAGAACAGAGTAGAATAGAAGAGAACAGAATAGAATAGAATAGAATAGAACAATATAGAGTAGAACAGAATAGAATATAACAGAACAGAACATAATAGAACAGAATGGAATAGAACAGAATAGAATAGAATGGAATAGAAGAGAATAGAATAGAACAGAACAGAACAGAATATTATAGAATAGATTAGAATAGAATAGAACAGAATAGAATAGAACAGAATAGAAAAGAATAGAACAGAACAGAGCAGAATAGAACAGAAAAATAGAATGGAATAGAAAAGAATAGAATAGAATAGAACAGAATAGAAAGATCAGAACAGAATAGAACAGAATAGAATAAAACAGAACAGAAGAGAATAGAATAGAATAGAATAGAACAGAATAGAATAGAATAGAACAGAATACAACAGAACAGAATAGATTAGAATAGAACAGAAGGGAACAGAACAGAACAGAATACAATAGAATAGAACAGAACAGAATAGAATAGAACAGAAGAATAGAACAGAACGGAATAGAATAAAACAGAACAGAAAAAAATAGAATTGAAAAGAATAGAATAGAATAGAATAGAATAGAATAGAATAGAATAGAATAGAATAGAATAGAATAGAATAGAATAGAATAGAACAGAATAGAATAGAATAGAATAGAATAGAATAGAATAGAACAGAACCGAACAGAACAGAACAGAATTGAACAGAATAGAACAGAACAGAACAGAATAGAATAGAACAGAATAGAATAGAACAAAACAGAATAGAACAGAATAGAATAGAATAGAACAGAATAGAATAGAACAGAACAGAATAGAATAGAATAGAATAGAACAGAACAAAATAGAATAGAAAAGATAGACTAGAACAGAATAGAATAGAATAGAATAGAATACAATAGAATAGATCAGAGCAGAATAGAATACAATAGAATACAACAGAATAGAATAGAATAGAACAGAATATAATATAATAGAGCAGAACAGAACAGAATAGAACAGAAGAGAACATAATAGAATAGAATAGAACAGAATAGATCAGAACAGAATAGAAGAGAATAGAACAGAACAAAAAAGAACAGAACAGAACAGAATAGAATAGAACAGAACAGAATACAATAGAATAGAATAGAACAGAACAGAATGGAACAGAACAGAATAGAATAGAATAGAATAGAGGAGAACATAATAGAATAGAATGGAATAGAGCAGAATCGAACACAACAGAATAGAATAGAATAAAACAGAACAGAACAGAACAGAACAGAAAAAAAAGAACAGAAAAGAATAGATAGAATAGAACAGAACAGAGTAGAATAGAACAGAACAGAATAATATAGAATAGAATATAACAGAACAGAATGGAACAAAAAAGAACATAATAGAACAGAATAGAACAGAATAGAATAGAATAGAAGAGAGCAGAATCGAACAGAACATAATAGAATAGAATACAATATAATAGAACAGAAAAGAATAGAATACAATAGAATAGAACAGAATAGAACAGAACTGAACAGAATACAACAGAACTGAACAGAATAGAACAGAATAGAACAGAACATAACAGAATAGAAAAGAAAAGAATAGAACAAAACAGAAAAAGTAGAATAGAACAGAACAGAAAAGAAGAATTGAACAGAATAGAATAGAATAGAATAGAATAGAACAGAACAGAACAGAAAAGAATAGAATTGAATAGAATAGAACAGAAGAGAACAGAATAGAACGGAAAAATAGAATAGAATAGAAAAGAATAGAATGGAATAGAATAGAATAGAAAGAACAGAACAAAATAGAATAGAAAGAAAGGGATAGAATAGAACAGAACAGAATAGAACAGAATAGAAGAGAATAGAACAGAATAGAGTATATCAGAACAGAATAGAATAGAACAGAATGGAACAGAATAGAATAGAATAGATAAGAATAGAACAGAACAGAACAGAATAGAATAGAATAGAATAGAACAGAATAAAATAGAAGAGAATAGAATAGAACAGAACAGAAGAGAACAGAACAGAACAGAATACAATAGAATAGAACCGAACAGAATAGAATAGAACAGAACGGAATAGAAAAAAACAGAACAGAACAGAATAGAATAGAATAGAATAGAACAGAACAGAATAGATTAGAATAGAATAGAACAGAATAGAATAGAATAGAATACAATAGAATAGAACAGAACAAAACATAATAGAATAGAAGAGAATAGAATAGAACAGAACAGAATAGAATAGAATAGAACAGAACAGAATAGAATAGAATAGAACACAACAGAACATAATAGAATAGAACAGAATATCATAGAACAGAACAGAATAGAACAGAATAAAGTAGAATAGAACAGAATAGAATAGATCAGAACAGAATAGAACAGAATAGAATAGAACAGAACAGAATAGAACAGAATAAAATAGAACAAGATAGAATAGAATAGAATAGAATGGAATACAATAGAATAGAAGAGAACAGAATAGAATTCAATAGAACAGAATAGAATAGAATAGAACAGAATAGAATAGAATAGAACACAACAGAATTAAATAGAATAGAACAGAACAGAATAGTACAGAACAGAATAGAATAGAATAGAACAGAGTAAAATAGAAGAGAACAGAATAGAATAGAATAGAATAGAACAATATAGAGTAGAACAGAATAGAATATAAGAGAACAGAACAAAATAGAACAGAATGAAATAGAACAGAATAGAATAGAATGGAATAGAATAGAATAGAATAGAACAGAACAGAACAGAATATTATAGAATAGATTAGAATAGAATGGAACAGAATAGAATAGAACAGAATAGAATAGAATAGAACAGAACAGAACAGAATAGAACAGAAAAATAGAACGGAATAGAAAATAATAGAATAGAATAGAAAAGAATAGAAAGATCAGAACAGAATAGAACAGAATAGAATAAAACAGAACAGAACAGAATAGAATACAATAGAATAGAACAGAATAGAATAGAATAGAATAGAATAGAATAGAATAGAATAGAATAGAATAGAATAGAATAGAATAGAACAGAATACAACAGAACAGAATAGATTAGAACAGAACAGAAGAGAACAGAACAGAACAGAATACAATAGAATAGAACAGAACAGAATAGAAGAGAACAGAAGAATAGAACAGAACGGAATAGAATAAAACAGAACAGAACAAAATAGAATAGAATAGAATAGAATAAAATAGAATAGAATAGAATAGAACAGAACCGAACCGAACAGAACAGAATAGAACAGAATAGAACAGAACAGAACAGAATAGAATAGAACAGAAAAGAATAGAACAAAACAGAATAGAACAGAATAGAATAGAATAGAATAGAACAGAATAAAATAGAAGAGAATAGAATAGAACAGAACAGAAGAGAACAGAACAGAACAGAATACAATAGAATAGAACCGAACAGAATAGAATAGAACAGAACGGAATAGAAAAAAACAGAACAGAACAGAATAGAATAGAATAGAATAGAACAGAACAGAATAGATTAGAATAGAATAGAACAGAATAGAATAGAATAGAATACAATAGAATAGAACAGAACAGAATAGAACAGAATAGAATAGAATAGAACAGAACAGAACAGAATAGAATAGAACAGAACAAAACAAAATAGAATAGAAGAGAATAGAATAGAACAGAACAGAATAGAATAGAATAGAACAGAACAGAATAGAATAGAATAGAACACAACAGAACATAATAGAATAGAACAGAATAGAATAGAACAGAACAGAATAGAACAGAATAAAATAGAATAGAACAGAATAGAATAGAACAGAACAGAATATAACAGAATAGAATAGAACAGAACAGAATAGAACAGAATAAAATAGAACAAGATAGAATAGAATAGAATAGAATGGAATACAATAGAATAGAATAGAACAGAATAGAATAGAACAGAACAGAATAGAATAGAACAGAACAGAACAGAATAGAACAGAATGGAATAGAACAGAATAGAATAGATTGGAATAGAATAGAATAGAATAGAATAGAACAGAACAGAATAAAATAGAATAGAATAGAATAGAACAGAACAGAACAGAATAGAACAGAAAAATAGAATAGAATAGAAAAGAATAGAATGGAATAGAACAGAATAGAAAGAACAGAACAGAATAGAACAGAATAGAATAAAACAGAACAGAACAGAATAGAATAGGATGTAATAGAAGAGAATAGAATAGAATAGAATAGATTAGAACAGAACAGAACATAACAGAATACAATAGAACAGAACAGAAGAGAACAGAACAGAATAGAATAGAACAGAACAGAAGAGAACAGAACAGAACAGAATACAATAGAATAGAACAGAAGAGAGTAGAATAGAACAGAAGAATAAAACAGAACGGAATAGAATAAAACAGAACAGAACAGAATAGAATAGAATAGAATAGAACAGAACAGAATAGAATAGAATAGAATAGAACAGAACAGAATAGAATAGAATAGAATAGAATAGAACAGAACCGAACAGAACAGAACAGAATAGAACAGAATAGAACAGAACAGAACAGAATAGAATAGAACAGAATAGAATAGAACAAAACAGAATAGAACAGAATAGAATAGAATACAACAGAATAGAATAGAACAGAACAGAAGAGAATAGAATAGAATAGAGCAGAACAGAATAGAATAGAAAAGATAGACTAGAACAGAATAGAATAGAATAGAATAGAATACAATAGAATAGATCAGAGCAGAAAGAATACAATAGAATACAACAGAATGGAATAGAATAGAATACAACAGAATATAACATAATAGAGCAGAACAGAACAGAATAGAACAGAAGAGAACATAATAGAATAGAATAGAACAGAATAGAACAGAACAGAATAGAAGAGAATAGAGCAGAACAGAAAAGAACAGAACAGAAGAGAATAGAATAGAACAGAATAGAATACAATAGAATAGAATAGAACAGGACAGAATGGAACAGAACAGAACAGAATAGAACAGAATAGAACAGAACAGAAGAGAACAGAATAGAATAGAATAGAATAGAAGAGAACAGAACAGAATAGAATAGAATACAATATAATAGAACAGAACAGAATAGAATACAATAGAATAGAACAGAATAGAATAGAATAGAACAGAATAGAATAGAATAGAATAGTACAGAACAGAACAGAATAGTATAGAATAGAGCAGAATAGAACAGAACAGAACAGAATAGGAAAGAATAGAACAGAATAGAATAGAATAGAATAGAACAGAACAGAGTAGAAAAGAACAGAACAGAATATTATATAATAGAATATAACAGAACAGAATGGAACAAAACAGAACATAATAGAACAGAATAGAACGAATAGAATAGAATAGAACAGAATAGAATAGAATAGAATAGAGTAGAATCGAATAGAACAGAATAGAATAGAATAAAATATAATAGAACAGAACAGAATAGAATAAAATAGAATAGAACAGAATACAACAGAACAGAACAGAATACAACAGAACAGAACAGAATAGAATAGAATAGAACATAATAGAATAGAACAGAACAGAATAGAATAGAAATGAATAGAAAAAATCAGATAATAATAGAATAGAACAGAACAGAATAGAAGAGAACAGAAAAGAATACAATAGAATAGAACAGAATAGAATAGAACAGAACAGAATAGAATAGAATAGAACAGAACAGAATAGAACAGAACAAAAGAGAATGGAATAGAACAGAACAAAATAGAACAGAAAAGAATAGAATAGAAAAGATAGACTAGAACAGAATAGAATAGAATAGAATAGAATACAATAAAATAGATCAGAGCCGAATTGAATACAATAGAATACAACAGAATAGAATAGAATAGAACAGAATATAATATAATAGAGCAGAAGAGGAACAGAATAGAACACAAGAGAACATAATAGAATAGAATAGAACAGAATAGAACAGAACAAAATAGAAGAGAATAGAAGAGAATAGAAAAGAACAGAACAGAACAGAATAGAATAGAACAGAAATGAATACAATAGAATAGAATAGAACAGAACAGAATGGAACAGAACAGAACAGAATAGAACAGAATAGAACAGAACAGAAGAGAACAGAATAGAATAGAATAGAATAGAATAGAATAGAATAGAATAGAATAGAATAGAATACAATATAATAGAACAGAACAGAATAGAATACAATAGAATAGAACAGAATAGACTAGAAGAGAACATAATAGAATAGAATAGAACAGAATAGAACAGAACAGAATAGAAGAGAATAGAAGAGAATAGAAAAGAACAGAACAGAATAGAATAGAATAGAACAGAACAGAACAGAATAGTATAGAATAGAGCAGAATAGAACAGAACAGAACAGAATAGAACAGAATAGAACAGAATAGAATAGAATAGAATAGAACAGAACAGAGTAGAAAAGAACAGAACAGAATATTATATAATAGAATATAATAGAACAATGGAACAAAACAGAACATAATAGAACAGAATAGAATAGAATAGAACAGAATAGAATAGAATAGAAGAGAGTAGAATCGAATAGAACAGAATAGAAAAAATACAATACAATAGAACAGAACAGAATAGAATACAATAGAATACAACAGAATACAACAGAACAGAACAGAATACAACAGAACAGAACAGAATAGAATAGAAAAGAACAGAATAGAATATAATAGAACAGAATAGAATAGAAATGAATAGAAAAAATCAGATAAGAATAGAATAGAACAGAACAGAATAGAAGAGAACAGAAAAGAATAGAACAGAATAGAACAGAATAGAATAGAACAGAACAGAATAGAATAGAATAGAACCGAACAGAATAGAACAGAACAAAAGAGAATGGAATAGAAAAGAACAAAATAGAATAGAACAGAATAGAATAGAACAGACAGAATAGAATAGAATAGAATAGAACAGAACAGAACAGATTATAATAGAATAGAATAGAACAGAATAGAATAGAATAGAATGAAATAGAATACAATAGAATAGAACAGAACAGAACAGAACAGAATAGAATAGAACAGAACAAAATAGAACAGAAAAGAATAGAATAGAAAAGATAGACTAGAACAGAATAGAATAGAATAGAATAGAATACAATAAAACAGATCAGAGCCGAATTGAATACAATAGAATACAACAGAATAGAATAGAATAGAACAGAATATAATATAATAGAGCAGAAGAGGAACAGAATAGAACAGAAGAGAACATAATAGAATAGAATAGAACAGAATAGAACAGAACAGAATAGAAGAGAATAGAAGAGAATAGAAAAGAACAGAACAGAACAGAATAGAATAGAACAGAATAGAATACAATAGAATAGAATAAAACAGAACAGAATGGAACAGAACAGAACAGAATAGAACAGAATAGAACAGAATAGAATAGAAGAGAACAGAATAGAATAGAATAGAACAGATTATAATATAATAGAGCAGAACAGATCAGAATAGAACAGAAGAGACCATAATAGAATAGAATAGATCAGAATAGAACAGAACAGAATAGAAGAGAATAGAACACAACAAGAAAGAACAGAACAGAGCAGAATAGAATAGAACAGAACAGAATACTATAGAATAGAATAAAACAGAACAGAATGGAACAGAACAGAACAGAATAGAACAGAATAGAACAGAATACAATAGAAGAGAACAGAATAGAATAGAATAGAATAGAGCATAACCGAACAGAACAGAATAGAATAGAATAAAACGAACAGAACAGAACAGAACAGAATAGAACAGAATAGAACAGAACAGAATAGAACAGAATAGAATAGAATAGAATAGAATAGAACAGAACAGAATAGAACAGAACTGAATAGAATAGAATAGAATAGAAGAGAATAGAATAGAACAGAACAGAATAGAATAGAACAGAACAGAACAGAATAGAACAGAATGGAATAGAACATAATAGAATAGATTGGAATAGAATAGAATAGAATAGAATAGAACAGAACAGAATAAAATAGAATAGAATAGAATAGAACAGAACAGAACAGAATAGAACAGAAAAATAGAATAGAATAGAAAAGAATAGAATGGAATAGAACAGAATAGAAAGAACAGAACAGAATAGAACAGAATAGAATAAAACAGAACAGAACAGAATAGAATAGAATAGAATAGAATAGAATAGAATAGAATAGAACAGAATAAAATAGAATAGAATAGAATAGAACAGAATAGAACAGAACAGAATAGAATAGAACAGAACAGAAGAGAACAGAACAGAACAGAATACAATAGAATAGAACTGAAGAGAGTAGAATAGAACAGAAGAATAAAACAGAACGGAATAGAATAAAACAGAACAGAACAGAATAGAATAGAATAGAATAGAACAGAATAGAATAGAATAGAATAGAATAGAATAGAATAGAATAGAATAGAACAGAACCGAACAGAACAGAACAGAATAGAACAGAATAGAACAGAACAGAACAGAATAGAATAGAACAGAATAGAATAGAACAAAACAGAATAGAACAGAATAGAATAGAATAGAACAGAATAGAATAGAACAGAACAGAAGAGAATAGAATAGAATAGAGCAGAACAGAATAGAATAGAAAAGATAGACTAGAACAGAATAGAATAGAATAGAATAGAATACAATAGAATAGATCAGAGCAGAATAGAATACAATAGAATACAACAGAATGGAATAGAATAGAATACAACAGAATATAACATAATAGAGCAGAACAGAACAGAATAGAACAGAAGAGAACATAATAGAATAGAATAGAACAGAATAGAACAGAACAGAATAGAAGAGAATAGAGCAGAACAGAAAAGAACAGAACAGAAGAGAATAGAATAGAACAGAATAGAATACAATAGAATAGAATAGAACAGGACAGAATGGAACAGAACAGAACAGAATAGAACAGAATAGAACAGAACAGAAGAGAACAGAATAGAATAGAATAGAATAGAAGAGAACAGAACAGAATAGAATAGAATAGAATACAATATAATAGAACAGAACAGAATAGAATACAATAGAATAGAACAGAATAGAATAGAATAGAACAGAATAGAATAGAATAGAATAGTACAGAACAGAACAGAAGAGTATAGTATAGAGCAGAATAGAACAGAACAGAACAGAATAGAACAGAATAGAACAGAATAGAATAGAATAGAATAGAACAGAACAGAGTAGAAAAGAACAGAACAGAATATTATATAATAGAATATAACAGAACAGAATGGAACAAAACAGAACATAATAGAACAGAATAGAAAGAATAGAATAGAATAGAACAGAATAGAATAGAATAGAATAGAGTAGAATCGAATAGAACAGAATAGAATAGAATACAATATAATAGAATAGAACAGAATAGAATAAAATAGAATAGAACAGAATACAACAGAACAGAACAGAATACAACAGAACAGAACAGAATAGAATATAATAGAACAGAATAGAATAGAACAGAACAGAATAGAATAGAAATGAATAGAAAAAATCAGATAATAATAGAATAGAACAGAACAGAATAGAAGAGAACAGAAAAGAATACAATAGAATAGAACAGAATAGAAAAGAACAGAACAGAATAGAATAGAATAGAACAGAACAGAATAGAACAGAACAAAAGAGAATGGAATAGAACAGAACAAAATAGAACAGAAAAGAATAGAATAGAAAAGATAGACTAGAACAGAATAGAATAGAATAGAATAGAATACAATAAAATAGATCAGAGCCGAATTGAATACAATAGAATACAACAGAATAGAATAGAATAGAACAGAATATAATATAATAGAGCAGAAGAGGAACAGAATAGAACAGAAGAGAACATAATAGAATAGAATAGAACAGAATAGAACAGAACAGAATAGAAGAGAATAGAAGAGAATAGCAAAGAACAGAACAGAACAGAATAGAATAGAACAGAATAGAATACAATAGAATAGAATAGAACAGAACAGAATGGAACAGAACAGAACAGAATAGAACAGAATAGAACAGAACAGAAGAGAACAGAATAGAATAGAATAGAATAGAATAGAATAGAATAGAATAGAATACAATATAATAGAACAGAACAGAACAGAATACAATAGAATAGAACAGAATAGATTAGAAGAGAACATAATAGAATAGAATAGAACAGAATAGAACAGAACAGAATAGAAGAGAATAGAAGAGAATAGAAAAGAACAGAACAGAATAGAATAGAATAGAACAGAACAGAACAGAATAGTATAGAATAGAGCAGAATAGAACAGAACAGAACAGAATAGAACAGAATAGAACAGAATAGAATAGAATAGAATAGAACAGAACAGAGTAGAAAAGAACAGAACAGAATATTATATAATAGAATATAATAGAACAATGGAACAAAACAGAACATAATAGAACAGAATAGAATAGAATAGAACAGAATAGAATAGAATAGAAGAGAGTAGCATCGAATAGAACAGAATAGAAAAAATACAATATAATAGAACAGAACAGATTAGAATAAAATAGAATACAACAGAATACAACAGAACAGAACAGAATACAACGGAACAGAACAGAATAGAATAGAACAGAACAGAATAGAATATAATAGAACAGAATAGAATAGAAATGAATAGAAAAAATCAGATAAGAATAGAATAGAACAGAACAGAATAGAAGAGAACAGAAAAGAATAGAACAGAATAGAACAGAATAGAATAGAACAGAACAGAATAGAATAGAATAGAACCGAACAGAATAGAACAGAACAAAAGAGAATGGAATAGAACAGAACAAAATAGAACAGAACAGAATAGAATAGAATAGAACAGAACAGAATAGAACAGAAGAGAATAGATAGAATTGAACAGAAAAAATAGGACAGAACAGAATAAAAAAGAATAGAATAGAATAGAACAGAATAGAGTAGAATAGAACAGAATAGAATAGAACAGAACGGAATAGAATAGAACAGAACCTAACAGAACAGAATAGAATAGAATAGAATAGAATAGAATAGAACAGAACAGAATAGAATAGAATAGAACAGAAGAGAATAGAATAGAATAGAAGAGATCAGAACAGAAGAGAACAGAACAGAACAGAATAAAATAGAATAGAACAGAACAGAATAGAATAGAACAGAACGGAATAGGATAAAACAGAACAGAACAGAATAGAATAGAATAGAATAGAATAGAACAGAACAGAACAGAATAGAACAGAACATAATAGAATAGAATAGAAAAGAATAGAATAGAATAGAATAGAACAGAACCGAACAGAACAGAACAGAATAGAACAGAATAGAACAGAATAGAACAGAATAGAATAGAACAAAACAGAATAGAACAGAATAGAATAGAATAGAACTGAATAGAATAGAACAGAACAGAAGAGAATAGAATAGAATAGAACAGAAGAGAATTGAATAGAAAAGAAAAGAATAGAACAGAATAGAATAGAATAGAATAGAATAGAATACAATAGAATAGATCAGAGCAGAATAGAATACAATAGAATACAACAGAATAGAATAGAATAGAACAGAAGAGAACATAATAGAAGAGAATAGAACAGAATAGAATAAAATAGAACAGAATAGAGAGAACAGAACAGAATAGAACAGAAGAGAACATAATAGAATAGAATAAAACAGAACAGAATAGAATAGAATAGATCAGAACAGAAAAGAACAGAACAGAACAGAATAGAATAGAACAGAACAGAATACAATAGAATAGAATAGAAGAGAACAGAATGGAACAGAACAGAACAGAATAGAACAGAAAGAACAGAATAGAATAGAATAGAACAGAATAGAATAGAATAGAATAGAGCAGAACCGAACAGAACAGAATAGAATAGAATACAACAGAACAGAACAGAACAGAACAGAATAGAACTGAATAGAACAGAACAGAAGAGAACAGAACAGAATAGAATAGAATACAATATAATAGAACAGAACAGAATAGAATACAATAGAATAGAACAGAATAGAATAGAATAGAACAGAATACAAGAGAATAGAACAGAACAGAATAGAATAGAATAGAACGGAATAGAAAAAAACAGAACAGAATACAACAGAACAGAACGGAATAGAATAAACAGAACAGAATAGAAGAGAACAGAACAGAATAGAACAGCACAAAATAGAATAGAATAGAACAGAACAGAATAGAATAGAATAGAATAGAACAGAACACAATAGAATAGAATAGAACAGAACAGAATAGAATAGAATAGAATAGAATAGAATAGAATAGAATAGAATAGAATAGAATAGAATAGAACAGAACGAATAGAATACAGTAGAATAGAACAGAATAGAATAGAATAGAACAGAACAGAATAGAAGAGAACAGAATAGAATAGAATAGAACAGAACAGAATAGAATAGAAGAGAACAGAATAGAATGGAACAGAACAGAATATAACAGAATAGAATAGACTAGAATAGAATAGAATAGAACAGAACAGAATAGAATAGAATAGAATAGAACAGAACAGAACAGATTATAATAGAATAGAATGGAACAGAATAGAATAGAATAGAATACAATAGAATAGAAGAGAACAGAATAGAATACAATGGAATAGAACAGAATAGAATAGAATAGAACAGAACATTACCGAATAGAAAAGAATAGAACAGAAGAGGATAGAAGAGAATAGAACAGAACAGAACAGAACAGAATAGAATAGAATAGAACAGAATAGAATAGAACAGAACAGAATAGAACAGAATAGAACAGAATAGAATAGAATAGAATACAATAGAATACAATAGAATACAATAGAATACAATAGAATACAATAGAATACAATAGATTAGAACAGAACGAATAGAATACAATAGAATAGAACAGAATAAAATAGAATAGAACAGAATAGAACAGAATACAATAGAACAGGATAGAATAGAATAGAATAGAATGGAATACAATAGAATAGAACAGAACAGAATAGAATAAAATAGAATAGAACAGAATAGAATAGAATAGAACAGAATAGAATAGAATAGAATAGAACAGAACAGAATATTATAGAATAGATTAGAATAGAATAGAACAGAAGAGAATATAACAGAATAGAATAGAACAGAACAGAATAGAACAGAATACAATAGAACAGGATAGAATAGAATAGAATAGAATGGAATACAATAGAATAGATGAGAACAGAATAGAATACAATAGAACAGAATAGAATAGAATAGAATAGAATAGAACAGAACAGAATAGAATAGAACACAACAGAATAGAATAGAATAGAACAGACCAGAATAGAATAGAATATAACAGAGTAGAATAGAAGAGAACAGAATAGAATAGAATAGAATAGAACAATATAGAGAAGAACAGAATAGAATATAACAGAACAGAACAAAATAGAAAAGAATGGAATAGAACAGAATAGAATATAATGGAGTAGAATAGAATAGAATAGAACAGAACAGAACAGAATATTATAGAATAGATTAGAATAGAATAGAACAGAATAGAATAGAACAGAATAGAAAAGAATAGAACACAACATGGCAGAATAGAACAGAAAAATAGAATGGAATAGAAAAGAATAGAATAGAATAGAAGAGAATAGAAAGATCAGAACAGAACAGAACAGAATAGAATAAAACAGAACAGAACAGAATAGAATAGAATAGAATAGAACAGAATAGAATAGAATAGAATAGAACAGAATAGAACAGAATACAACAGAACAGAATAGATTAGAACAGAACAGAAGAGAACAGAACAGAACAGAATACAATAGAATAGAACAGAACAGAATAGAATAGAACAGAAAAATAAAACAGAACGGAATAGAATAAAACAGAACAGAACAGAATAGAATAGAATAGAATAAAACAGAATAGAATAGAATAGAATAGAATAGAATAGAACAGAACCGAAAGAACAGAACAGAACAGAACAGAATAGAACAGAACAGAACAGAATAGAATAGAACAAAACAGAATAGAACAGAATAGAATAGAATAGAACAGAATAGAATAGAACAGAACGGAATAGGATAAAACAGAACAGAACAGAATAGAATAGAATAGAATAGAATAGAACAGAACAGAACAGAACAGAACAGAACATAATAGAATAGAATAGAAAAGAATAGAATAGAATAGAATAGAACAGAACCGAACAGAACAGAACAGAATAGAACAGAATAGAACAGAATAGAACAGAATAGAATAGAACAGAATAGAATAGAACAAAACAGAATAGAACAGAATAGAATAGAATAGAACTGAATAGAATAGAACAGAACAGAAGAGAATAGAATAGAATAGAACAGAAGAGAATTGAATAGAAAAGAAAAGAATAGAACAGAATAGAATAGAATAGAATAGAATAGAATAGAATACAATAGAATAGAATAGATCAGAGCAGAATAGAATACAATAGAATACAACAGAATAGAATAGAATAGAACAGAAGAGAACATAATAGAAGAGAATAGAACAGAATAGAATTAAATAGAACAGAATAGAGAGAACAGAACAGAATAGAACAGAAGAGAACATAATAGAATAGAATAGAACAGAACAGAATAGAAGAGAATAGATCAGAACAGAAAAGAACAGAACAGAACAGAATAGAATAGAACAGAACAGAATACAATAGAAGAGAATAGAAGAGAACAGAATGGAACAGAACAGAACAGAATAGAACAGAAAGAACAGAATAGAATAGAATAGAACAGAATAGAATAGAATAGAATAGAGCAGAACCGAACAGAACAGAATAGAATAGAATACATCAGAACAGAACAGAACAGAACAGAATAGAACTGAATAGAACAGAACAGAAGAGAACAGAACAGAATAGAATAGAATACAATATAATAGAACAGAACAGAATAGAATACAATAGAATAGAACAGAATAGAATAGAATAGAACAGAATACAAGAGAATAGAACAGAACAGAATAGAAGAGAATAGAACGGAATAGAAAAAAACAGAACAGAATACAACAGAACAGAACGGAATAGAATAGAAGAGAACAGAATAGAATAGAACAGAAGAGAATAGAATAGAAATGAATAGAAAATAACAGAATAGAATAGAATAAACAGAACAGAATAGAAGAGAACAGAACAGAATAGAACAGCACAAAATAGAATAGAATAGAACAGAACAGAATAGAATAGAATAGAATAGAACAGAACACAATAGAATAGAATAGAACAGAACAGAATAGAATAGAATAGAATTGAATAGAATAGAATAGAATAGAATAGAATAGAATAGAACAGAACGAATAGAATACAGTAGAATAGAACAGAATAGAATAGAATAGAACAGAACAGAATAGAAGAGAACAGAATAGAATAGAATAGAACAGAACAGAATAGAATAGAATAGAACAGAATAGAATGGAACAGAACAGAATATAACAGAATAGAATAGAATAGAACAGAATAGAATAGAACAGAACAGAATAGAATAGAATAGAATAGACAGAACAGAACAGATTATAATAGAATAGAATGGAACAGAATAGAATAGAATAGAATAGAATAGAATACAATAGAATAGAAGAGAACAGAATAGAATACAATGGAATAGAACAGAATAGAATAGAATAGAACAGAACATTACCGAATAGAAAAGAATAGAACAGAAGAGGATAGAAGAGAATAGAACAGAACAGAACAGAACAGAATAGAATAGAATAGAACAGAATAGAATAGAACAGAACAGAATAGAACAGAATAGAACAGAATAGAATAGAATAGAATAGAATAGAATAGAATAGAATAGAATAGAATAGAATAGAATACAATAGAATACAATAGAATACAATAGAATACAATAGATTAGAACGGAACGAATAGAATACAATAGAATAGAACAGAATAAAATAGAATAGAACAGAATAGAACAGAATACAATAGAACAGGATAGAATAGAATAGAATAGAATGGAATACAATAGAATAGAACAGAACAGAATAGAATAAAATAGAATAGAACAGAATAGAATAGAATAGAACAGAATAGAATAGAATAGAATAGAACAGAACAGAATATTATAGAATAGATTAGAATAGAATAGAACAGAAGAGAATATAACAGAATAGAATAGAACAGAACAGAATAGAACAGAATACAATAGAACAGGATAGAATAGAATAGAATAGAATGGAATACAATAGAATAGATGAGAACAGAATAGAATACAATAGAACAGAATAGAATAGAATAGAATAGAATAGAACAGAACAGAATAGATTAGAACACAACAGAATAGAATAGAATAGAACAGACCAGAATAGAATAGAATATAACAGAGTAGAATAGAAGAGAACAGAATAGAATAGAATAGAATAGAACAATATAGAGAAGAACAGAATAGAATATAACAGAACAGAACAAAATAGAAAAGAATGGAATAGAACAGAATAGAATATAATGGAATAGAATAGAATAGAATAGAACAGAACAGAACAGAATATTATAGAATAGATTAGAATAGAATAGAACAGAATAGAATAGAACAGAATAGAAAAGAATAGAACACAACATGGCAGAATAGAACAGAAAAATAGAATGGAATAGAAAAGAATAGAATAGAATAGAAGAGAATAGAAAGATCAGAACAGAACAGAACAGAATAGAATAAAACAGAACAGAACAGAATAGAATAGAATAGAATAGAACAGAATAGAATAGAATAGAATAGAAGAGAATAGAACAGAATACAACAGAACAGAATAGATTAGAACAGAACAGAAGAGAACAGAACAGAACAGAATACAATAGAATAGAACAGAACAGAATAGAATAGAACAGAAAAATAAAACAGAACGGAATAGAATAAAACAGAACAGAACAGAATAGAATAGAATAGAATAGAACAGAACAGAATGGAATAGAATAGAATAGAATAGAATAGAACAGAACCGAACAGAACAGAACAGAACAGAACAGAATAGAACAGAACAGAACAGAATAGAATAGAACAGAATAGAATAGAACAAAACAGAATAGAACAGAATAGAATAGAATAGAACAGAATAGAATAGAACAGAGCAGAAGAGAATAGAATAGAATAGAACAGAACAGAATAGAATAGAAAAGATAGACTAGAACAGAATAGAATAGAATAGAAGAGAATACAATAGAATAGATCAGAGCAGAATAGAATACAATAGAATACAACAGAATAGAATAGAATAGAACAGATTATAATATAATGGAGCAGAACAGATCAGAATAGAACAGAAGAGAACATAATAGATTAGAATAGAACAGAATAGAACAGAACAGAATAGAAGAGAATAGAACACAACAAAAAAGAACAGAACAGAGCAGAATAGAATAGAACAGAACAGAATACTATAGAATAGAATAAAACAGAACAGAATGGAACAGAACAGAACAGAATAGAACAGAATAGAACAGAATAGAATAGAAGAGAACAGAATAGAATAGAATAGAATAGAGCATAACCGAACAGAACAGAATAGAATAGAATAAAACAGAACAGAACAGAACAGAACAGAACAGAACAGAATAGAACAGAATAGAACAGAACAGAATAGAACAGAATAGAATAGAATAGAATAGAATAGAAGAGAACAGAAAAGAATAGAATAGAATACAATAGAATAGAACAGAACAGAATAGAATACAATAGAACAGAATAGAATAGAATAGAACAGAATAGAATAGAATAGAACAGAACAGAACAGAATAGAATAGAATAGAGCAGAATAGAACAGAACAGAACGGAAAAAAAAGAACAGAATAGAATAGAATAGAATAGAACACAACAGAGTAGAATAGAACAGAACAGAATAATATAGAATAGAATATAACAGAACAGAATGGAACAAAACAGAACATAATACAACAGAATAGAACAGAATAGAATAGAATAGAATAGATTAGAATAGAATAGATTAGAATACAATAGAATAGAACAGAACAGAAGAGAATACAACAGAATAGAACAGAAAAGAATAGAGTAGAACAGAATAGAATAGAATAGAATAGAACAGAATAGAATAGAATAGAACAAAACAGAATAGAAGAGAATAGATCAGAACAGAAAAGAACAGAACAGAACAGAATAGAATAGAACAGAACAGAATACAATAGAATAGAATAGAAGAGAACAGAATGGAACAGAACAGAACAGAATAGAACAGAAAGAACAGAATAGAATAGAATAGAACAGAATAGAATAGAATAGAATAGAGCAGAACCGAACAGAACAGAATAGAATAGAATACAACAGAACAGAACAGAACAGAACAGAATAGAACTGAATAGAACAGAACAGAAGAGAACAGAACAGAATAGAATAGAATACAATATAATAGAACAGAACAGAATAGAATACAATAGAATAGAACAGAATAGAATAGAATAGAACAGAATACAAGAGAATAGAACAGAACAGAATAGAAGAGAATAGAACGGAATAGAAAAAAACAGAACAGAATACAACAGAACAGAACGGAATAGAATAGAAGAGAACAGAATAGAATAGAACAGAAGAGAATAGAATAGAAATGAATAGAAAATAACAGAATAGAATAGAATAAACAGAACAGAATAGAAGAGAACAGAACAGAATAGAACAGCACAAAATAGAATAGAATAGAACAGAACAGAATAGAATAGAATAGAATAGAACAGAACAGAATAGAATAGAATAGAACAGAACAGAATAGAATAGAATAGAATAGAATAGAATAGAATAGAATAGAATAGAATAGAATAGAATAGAATAGAATAGAATAGAATAGAACAGAACGAATAGAATACAGTAGAATAGAACAGAATAGAATAGAATAGAACAGAACAGAATAGAAGAGAACAGAATAGAATAGAATAGAACAGAACAGAATAGAATAGAATAGAACAGAATAGAATGGAACAGAACAGAATATAACAGAATAGAATAGAATAGAACAGAATAGAATAGAACAGAACAGAATAGAATAGAATAGAATAGAACAGAACAGAACAGATTATAATAGAATAGAATGGAACAGAATAGAATAGAATAGAATAGAATAGAATACAATAGAATAGAAGAGAACAGAATAGAATACAATGGAATAGAACAGAATAGAATAGAATAGAACAGAACATTACCGAATAGAAAAGAATAGAACAGAAGAGGATAGAAGAGAATAGAACAGAACAGAACAGAACAGAATAGAATAGAATAGAACAGAATAGAATAGAACAGAACAGAATAGAACAGAATAGAACAGAATAGAATAGAATAGAATAGAATAGAATAGAATACAATAGAATACAATAGAATACAATAGAATACAATAGATTAGAACGGAACGAATAGAATACAATAGAATAGAACAGAATAAAATAGAATAGAACAGAATAGAACAGAATACAATAGAACAGGATAGAATAGAATAGAATAGAATGGAATACAATAGAATAGAAAAGAACAGAATAGAATAGAACAGAATAGAATAGAATAGAATAGAACAGAACAGAATATTATAGAATAGATTAGAATAGAATAGAACAGAAGAGAATATAACAGAATAGAATAGAACAGAACAGAATAGAACAGAATACAATAGAACAGGATAGAATAGAATAGAATAGAATGGAATACAATAGAATAGAACAGAACAGAATAGAATAAAATAGAATAGAACAGAATAGAATAGAATAGAACAGTATAGAATAGAATAGAATAGAACAGAACAGAATAGAACAGAATACAATAGAACAGGATAGAATAGAATAGAATAGAATGGAATACAATAGAATAGATGAGAACAGAATAGAATACAATAGAACAGAATAGAATAGAATAGAACAGAATAGAATAGAATAGAACAGAATACAATAGAATAGAACACAACAGAATAGAATAGAATAGAACAGAATATAATATAATAGAGCAGAACAGAACAGAATAGAACAGAAGAGAACATAATAGAATAGAATAGAACAGAATAGAACAGAACAGAATAGAAGAGAATAGAACGGAACAAAAAAGAACAGAACAGAGCAGAATAGAATAGAACAGAACAGAATACAATAGAATAGAATAAAACAGAACAGAATGGAACAGAACAGAACAGAATAGAACAGAATAGAACAGAACAGAATAGATCAGAAGAGAATAGATAGAATTGAACAGAAAAAATAGAACAGAACAGAATAGAAAAGAATAGAATAGAATAGAACAGAATAGAGTAGAATAGAACAGAATAGAATAGAACAGAACGGAATAGAATAGAACAGAATCGAACAGAACTGAATAGAATAGAATAGAATAGAATAGAATAGAATAGAATAGAATAGAACAGAACAGAATAGAATAGAATAGAACAGAACAGAATAGAATAGAATAGAATAGAACAGAACAGAAGAGAACAGAACAGAACAGAATAAAATAGAATAGAACAGAACAGAATAGAATAGAACAGAACGGAATAGAATAAAACAGAACAGAACAGAAGAGAAGAGAATAGAATAGAACAGAACAGAATTGAATAGAAAAGAATAGAATAGAACAGAATAGAATAGAATAGAATAGAATAGAGCGGAACAGAACAGAACAGAATAGAACTGAATAGAACAGAACAGAAAAGAACAGAACAGAATAGAATAGAATACAATATAATAGAACAGAACAGAATTGAATACAATAGAATAGAACAGAATAGAATAGAATAGAACAGAATACAAGAGAATAGAACAGAACAGAATAGAATAGAATAGAACAGAATAGAACAGAACAGAACAGAATACAACAGAACAGAACGGAATGGAATAGAAGAGAACAGAATAGAATAGAACAGAACAGAATAGAATAGAAATGAATAGAACATAACAGAATAGAATAGAATAAACAGAACAGAATAGAAGAGAACAGAACAGAATAGAACAGAACAAAATAGAATAGAATAGAACAGAACAGAATAGAATAGAATAGAATAGAACAGAACACAATAGAATAGAATAGAATAGAATAGAATAGAATAGAATAGAATAGAATAGAATAGAATAGAATAGAACAGAACGAATAGAATACAGTAGAATAGAACAGAATAGAATAGAATAGAACAGAACAGAATAGAATAGAATAGAACAGAACAGAATAGAATAGAATAGAACAGAATAGAATGGAACAGAACAGAATATAACAGAATAGAATAGAATAGAACAGAATAGAATAGAACAGAACAAAATAGAATAGAATGGAATAAAATAGAATACAAAAAATAGAAGAGAACAGAATAGAATAAAATGGAATAGAAGAGAATAGAATAGAATAGAAGAGAACATTACCGAATAGAAAAGAATAGAACAGAAGAGGATAGAAGAGAATTGAACAGAACAGAACAGAACAGAATAGAATAGAATAGAACAGAATAGAATAGAACAGAACAGAATAGAACAGAATAGAATAGAACAGAATAGAATAGAATAGAATAGAATAGAATAGAACAGAATAGAATAGAATACAATACAATAGAATACAATAGAATACAATAGAATACAATAGATTAGAACAGAACGAATAGAATACAATAGAATAGAACAGAATAGAATAGAATAGAACAGAATAGAATAGAATAGAACAGAGTAGAATAGAAGAGAACAGAATAGAATAGAATAGAATAGAACAATATAGAGAAGAACAGAATAGAACATAACAGAACAGAACAAAATAGAAAAGAATGGAATAGAACAGAATAGAATAGAATGGAATAAAATAGAATAGAATAGAACAGAACAGAACAGAATATTATAGAATAGATTAGAATAGAATAGAACAGAATAGAATAGAACAGAATAGAAAAGAATAGAACAGAACAGAGCAGAATAGAACAGAAAAATAGAATGGAATAGAAAAGAATAGAATAGAATAGAACAGAATAGAAAGATCAGAACAGAATAGAACAGAATAGAATAAAACAGAACAGAACAGAATAGAATAGAATAGAATAGATTAGAATAGAATAGAATAGAATAGAACAGAATAGAATAGAATAGAATAGAATAGAACAGAATACAACAGAACAGAATAGATTAGAACAGAACAGAAGAGAACAGAACAGAATAGAATACAATAGAATAGAACAGAACAGAAAAGAATAGAACAGAAGAATAAAACAGAACCGAATAGATTAAAACAGAACAGAACAGAATAGAATAGAATAGAATAGAACAGAATAGAACAGAACAGAACAGAATTGAGTAGAATAGAATAGAATAGAACAGAACAGAACAGAACAGAATAGAATAGAATAGAATAGAATAGAATAGACTAGAATAGAATAGAACAGAACCGAACAGAACAGAACAGAATAGAACAGAATAGAACAGAACAGAACAGAATAGAATAGAACCGAATAGAATAGAACAAAACAGTATAGAACAGAATAGAATAGAATAGAACAGAATAGAATAGAACAGAACAGAAGAGAATAGAATAGAATAGAACAGAGCAGAATAGAATAGAAAAGATAGACTAGAACAGAACAGAATAGAATAGAATAGAATAGAATAGAATAGATCAGAGTAGAATAGAATACAATAGAATACAACAGATTAGAATAGAATAGATAAGAATATAATATAATAGAGGAGAACAGAACAGAATAGAACAGAAGAGAACATAATAGAATAGAATAGAACAGAATAGAACAGAACAGAATAGAAGAGAATAGAACAGAACAAAAAAGAACAGAACAGAGCAGAATAGAATAGAATAGAACAGACTACAATAGAATAGAATAAAACTGAACAGAATGGAACAGAACAGAACAGAATAGAACAGAATAGAACAGAATAGAATAGAAGAGAACAGAATAGATAGAACAGAATAGAGCAGAACCGAACAGAACAGAATAGAATAGAATAAAACAGAACAGAACAGAACAGAACAGAATAGAACAGAATAGAACAGAACAGAATAGAACAGAATAGAATAGAATAGAATAGAAGAGAACAGAACAGAATAGAATAGAATAGAGCAGAATAGGACAGAACAGAACAGAAAAAAAAGAACAGAATAGAATAGAATAGAATAGAATAGAACAGAACACAGTAGAATAGAACAGAACAGAATAATATAGAATAGAATATAACAGAACAGACTGGAACAAAACAGAACATAATAGAACAGAATAGAATAGAATAGAATAGAGCAGAATCGAACAGAACATAATAGAATAGAATACAATATAATAGAACAGAACAGAATAGAATAGAATAGAATAGAACAGAATAGAACAGAACTGAACAGAAAACAACAGAACTGAACATAATAGAACAGAACATAACAGAATAGAAAAGAATAGAATAGAACAGAACAGAATAGAGTAGAATAGAACAGAACAGAAAAGAATAATTGAACAGAATAGAATAGAATAGAATAGAACAGAACAGAACAGAAAAGAAGAGAATTGAATAGAATAGAACAGAACAGAACAGAATAGAAGAGAAAAATAGAATAGAATAGGAAAGAATAGAATGGAATAGAATAGAATAGAAAGAAGAGAACAAAATAGAATAGAAAGAAAGCGATAGAATAGAACAGAACAGACTAGAACAGAATAGAATAGAATACAACAGAATAGAATAGAACAGAACAGAATAGAATAGAATAGAATAGAACAGAACAGAACAGAACAGAATAGAATAGAATAGAATAGAATAGAACACAACAGAAAAGAATAGAATAGAATAGAATAGAATAGAAGAGAATAGAATAGAACAGAATAGAACAGAATAGAACAGAATAGAATAGAATAGAACAGAATATAACAGAATAGAAAAGAAGAGAACAGAAGAGGATAGAATAGAATAGAACAGAACAAAACAGATCAGAATAGAAGAGAATAGAACAGAATAGAATAGAACAGAACAGAAGAGAACAGAATAGAATAGAATAGAATAGAAGAGAACAGAACAGAATAGAATAGAATACAATATAATAGAACAGAACAGAATAGAATACAATAGAATAGAACAGAATAGAATAGAATAGAACAGAATTGAATAGAATAGAATAGTACAGAACAGAACAGAATAGTATAGAATAGAGCAGAATAGAACAGAACAGAAAAGAATAGAACAGAATAGAACAGAATAGAATAGAATAGAATAGAACAGAACAGAGTAGAAAAGAACAGAACAGAATATTATATAATAGAATATAACAGAACAGAATGGAACAAAACAGAACATAATAGAACAGAATAGAACGAATAGAATAGAATAAAACAGAATAGAATAGAATAGAATAGAGTAGAATCGAATAGAACAGAATAGAATAGAATACAATATAATAGAACAGAACAGAATAGAATATAATAGAATAGAACAGAATACAACAGAACAGAACAGAATACAACAGAACAGAACAGAATAGAATAGAATAGAACATAATAGAATAGAACAGAACAGAATAGAATAGAAATGAATAGAAAAAAGCAGATAAGAATAGAATAGAACAGAACAGAATAGAAGAGAACAGAAAAGAATACAATAGAATAGAACAGAATAGAATAGAACAGAACAGAATAGAATAGAATAGAACAGAACAGAATAGAACAGAACAAAAGAGAATGGAATAGAACAGAACAAAATAGAACAGAAAAGAATAGAATAGAAAAGATAGACTAGAACAGAATAGAATAGAATAGAATAGAATAGAATACAATAAAATAGATCAGAGCAGAATTGAATACAATAGAATACAACAGAATAGAATAGAATAGAACAGAATATAATATAATAGAGCAGAAGAGGAACAGAATAGAACAGAAGAGAACATAATAGAATAGAATAGAACAGAATAGAACAGAACAGAATAGAAGAGAATAGAAGAGAATAGAAAAGAACAGAACAGAACAGAATAGAATACAACAGAATAGAATACAATAGAATAGAATAGAACAGAACAGAATAGAACAGAATAGAACAGAACAGAAGAGAACAGAATAGAATAGAATAGAATAGAAGAGAACAGAATAGAATAGAATATAACAGAATAGAACAGAACAGAATAGAAGAGAATAGAAGAGAATAGAAAAGAACAGAACAGAATAGAATAGAATAGGACAGAATAGAATAGAATAGAACAGAACAGAACAGAATAGTATAGAATAGAGCAGAATAGAACAGAACAGAACAGAATAAAACAGAATAGAACAGAATAGAATAGAATAGAATAGAACAGAACAGAGTAGAAAAGAACAGAACAGAATATTATATAATAGAATATAACAGAACAATGGAACAAAACAGAACATAATAGAACAGAATAGAATAGAATAGAACAGAATAGAATAGAACAGAACAGAATAGAATAGAATAGAACAGAACAGAATAGAACAGAACAAAAGAGAATGGAATAGAACAGAACAAAATAGAACAGAAAAGAATAGAATAGAAAAGATAGACTAGAACAGAATAGAATAGAATAGAATAGAATAGAATACAATAAAATAGATCAGAGCAGAATTGAATACAATAGAATACAACAGAATAGAATAGAATAGAACAGAATATAATATAATAGAGCAGAAGAGGAACAGAATAGAACAGAAGAGAACATAATAGAATAGAATAGAACAGAATAGAACAGAACAGAATAGAAGAGAATAGAAGAGAATAGAAAAGAACAGAACAGAACAGAATAGAATACAACAGAATAGAATACAATAGAATAGAATAGAACAGAACAGAATAGAACAGAATAGAACAGAACAGAAGAGAACAGAATAGAATAGAATAGAATAGAAGAGAACAGAATAGAATAGAATATAACAGAATAGAACAGAACAGAATAGAAGAGAATAGAAGAGAATAGAAAAGAACAGAACAGAATAGAATAGAATAGAACAGAATAGAATAGAATAGAACAGAACAGAACAGAATAGTATAGAATAGAGCAGAATAGAACAGAACAGAACAGAATAAAACAGAATAGAACAGAATAGAATAGAATAGAATAGAACAGAACAGAGTAGAAAAGAACAGAACAGAATATTATATAATAGAATATAACAGAACAATGGAACAAAACAGAACATAATAGAACAGAATAGAATAGAATAGAACAGAATAGAATAGAATAGAAGAGAGTAGAATCGAATAGAACAGAATAGAAAAAATACAATATAATAGAACAGAACAGAATAGAATACAATAGAATACAACAGAATACAACAGAACAGAACAGAATACAACAGAACAGAACAGAATAGAATAGAACAGAACAGAATAGAATATAACAGAACAGAATAGAATAGAAATGAATAGAAAAAATCAGATAAGAATAGAATAGAACAGAACAGAATAGAAGAGAACAGAAAAGAATAGAACAGAATAGAACAGAATAGAATAGAACAGAACAGAATAGAATAGAATAGAACCGAACAGAATAGAACAGAACAAAAGAGAATGGAATAGAACAGAACAAAATAGAACAGAACATAATAGAACAGAATAGAACAGAAGAGAATAGAACAGAAGAGAATAGATAGAATTGAACAGAAAAAATAGAACAGAACAGAATAGAAAAGAATAGAATAGAATAGAACAGAATAGAGTAGAATAGAACAGAATAGAATAGAACAGAACGGAATAGAATAGAACAGAACGGAACAGAACAGAATAGAATAGAATAGAATAGATTAGAATAGAACAGAACAGAATAGAATAGAATAGAACAGAACAGAATAGAATAGAATAGAATAGAACAGAACAGAAGAGAACAGAACAGAACAGAATAAAATAGAATAGAACAGAACAGAATAGAATAGAACAGAACGGAATAGAATAAAACAGAACAGAACGGAATAGAATAGAATAGAATAGAACAGAACAGAACAGAACAGAACAGAACAGAATAGAATAGAATAGAAACGAATAGAATAGAATAGAATACAACAGAACCGAACAGAACAGAACAGAATAGAACAGAATAGAACAGAACAGAACAGAATAGAATAGAACAGAATAGAATAGAACAAAACAGAATAGAACAGAATAGAATAGAATAGAACTGAATAGAATAGAGCAGAACAGAAGAGAATAGAATAGAATAGAACATAAGAGAATTGAATAGAAAAGAATAGAATAGAACAGAATAGAATAGAATAGAATAGAATACAATAGAATAGATCAGAGCAGAATAGAATACAATAGAATACAACAGAATAGAATAGAATAGAAGAGAAGAGAACATAATAGAAGAGAACAGAACATAATAGAATAAAATAGAACAGAATAGAGAGAACAGAACAGAATAGAACAGAAGAGAACATAATAGAATAGAATAGAACAGAACAGAATAGAATAGAATAGAACAGAACAGAAAAGAACAGAACAGAACAGAATAGAATAGAACAGAACAGAATACAATAGAATAGAATAGAACAGAACAGAATGGAACAGAACAGAACAGAATAGAACAGAATGAACAGAATAGAATAGAATAGAACAGAATAGAATAGAATAGAATAAAGCAGAACCGAACAGAACAGAATAGAATAGAATACAACAGAACAGAACAGAACAGAACAGAACAGAAGAGAACAGAACAGAATAGAATAGAATACAATATAATAGAACAGAACAGAATAGAATACAATAGAATAGAACAGATTAGAATAGAATAGAACAGAATACAAGAGAATAGAACAGAACAGAATAGAATAGAATAGAACAGAATAGAACAGAACAGAACAGAATACAACAGAACAGAACGGAATAGAATAGAAGAGAACAGAATAGAATAGAACAGAAGAGAATAGAATAGAAATGACTAGAAAATAACAGAATAGAATAGAATAAACAGAACAGAATAGAAGAGAACAGAACAGAATAAACAGCACAAAATAGAATAGAATAGAACAGAACAGAATAGAATAGAATAGAATAGAACAGAACACAATAGAATAGAATAGAATAGAACAGAACAGAATAGAATAGAATAGAATAGAATAGAATAGAATAGAATAGAATAGAATAGAACAGAACGAATAGAATACAGTAGAATAGAACAGAATAGAATAGAATAGAACAGAACAGAATAGAAGAGAACAGAACAGAATAGAAGAGAACAGAACAGAATAGAATAGAATAGAACAGAATAGAATGGAACAGAACAGAATATAACAGAATAGAATATAACAGAATAGAATAGAATAGAATAGAACAGAACAGAACAGATTATAATAGAATAGAATAGAACAGAATAGAATAGAATAGAATAAAATAGAATACAATAGTATAGAAGAGAACAGAATAGAATACAATGGAATAGAACAGAATAGAATAGAATAGAACAGAACATTACCGAATAGAAAAGAATAGAACAGAAGAGGATAGAAGAGAATAGAACAGAACAGAACAGAACAGAATAGAATAGAATAGAACAGAATAGAATAGAACAGAACAGAATAGAACAGAATAGAATAGAATACAATAGAATACAACAGAATAGAATAGAAGAGAATAGAAGAGAACATAATAGAAGAGAACAGAACAGAATAGAATAAAATAGAACAGAACAGAGAGAACAGAACAGAATAGAACAGAGGAGAACATAATAGAATAGAATAGAACAGAACAGAATAGAAGAGAATAGAACAGAACAGAACAGAACAGAATAGAATAGAATAGAACAGAATAGAATAGAACAGAACAGAATAGAACAGAACAGAATAGAACAGAATAGAATAGAATAGAATAGAATAGAATACAATGGAATAGATCAGAGCAGAATAGAATACAATAGAATACAACAGAATAGAATAGAAGAGAATAGAAGAGAACATAATAGAAGAGAACAGAACAGAATAGAATAAAATAGAACAGAACAGAGAGAACAGAACAGAATAGAACAGAGGAGAACATAATAGAATAGAATAGAACAGAACAGAATAGAATAGAATAGAACAGAACAGAAAAGAACAGAACAGAACAGAATAGAATAGAAAAGAACAGAATACAATAGAATAGAATAGAACAGAACAGAATGGAACAGAACAGAACAGAATAGAACAGAAAGAACAGAATAGAATAGAATAGAGCAGAATAGAATAGAATAGAATAGAGCAGAACCGAACAGAACAGAATAGAATAGAATTCAACAGGACAGAACAGAACAGAACAGAACAGAATAGAACTGAATAGAACAGTACAGAAGAGAACAGAACAGAATAGAATAGAATACAATATAATAGAACAGAACAGAATAGTATACAATAGAATAGAACAGAATAGAATAGAATAGAACAGAATACAAGAGAATAGAACAGAACAGAATAGAATAGAATACAACAGAATAGAACAGAACAGAACAGAATACAACAGAACAGAACGGAATAGAACAGAAGAGAACAGAATAGAATAGAACAGAAGAGAATAGAATAGAAATGAATAGAAAATAACAGAATAGAATAGAATAAACAGAACAGAATAGAAGAGAACAGAACAGAATAGAACAGCACAAAATAGAATAGAATAGAACAGAACAGAATAGAATAGAATAGAATAGAACAGAACACAATAGAATAGACTAGAATAGAACAGAATAGAATAGAATAGAATAGAATAGAATAGAATAGAATAGAACAGAACGAATAGAATACAGTAGAATAGAACAGAATAGAATAGAATAGAACAGAACAGAATAGAAGAGAACAGAATAGAATAGAATAGAACAGAACAGAATAGAATAGAATAGAACAGAATAGAATGGAACAGAACAGAATATAACAGAATAGAATAGAATAGAACAGAATAGAATAGAACAGACAGAATAGAATAGAATAGAATAGAACAGAACAGAATAGATTATAATAGAATAGAATAGAACAGAATAGAATAGAATAGAACAGAATAGAAAGATCAGAACAGAATAGAACAGAATAGAATAAAACAGAACAGAACAGAATAGAATAGAATAGAATAGAACAGAATAGAATAGAACAGAACAGAATAGAACAGAATAGAATAGAACAGAATAGAATAGAATAGAATAGAATAGAATAGAATAGAATAGAATAGAATACAATAGAATACAATAGAATACAATAGATTAGAACAGAACGAATAGAATACAATAGAATAGAACAGAATAAAATAGAATAGAACAGAATAGAACAGAATACAATAGAAGAGGATAGAATAGAATAGAATAGAGTGGAATACAATAGAATAGAACAGAACAGAATAGAATAAAATAGAATAGAACAGAATAGAATAGAATAGAACAGAATAGATTAGAATAGAATAGAACAGAATAGAATAGAACAGAATAGAAAAGAATAGAACAGAACAGAGCAGAATAGAACAGAAAAATAGAATGGAATAGAAAAGAATAGAATAGAATAGAACAGAATAGAAAGATCAGAACAGAATAGAACAGAATAGAATAAAACAGAACAGAACAGAATAGAATAGAATAGAATAGAACAGAACAGAATAGAATAGAATAGAATAGAATAGAATAGAATAGAACAGAATACAACAGAACAGAATAGATTAGAACAGAACAGAAGAGAACAGAACAGAACAGAATACAATAGAATAGAACAGAACAGAATAGAATAGAACAGAAGAATAAAACAGAACGGAATAGAATAAAACAGAACAGAACAGAATAGAATAGAATAGAATAGAACAGAATACAATAGAATAGAATAGAATAGAATAGAATAGAATAGAATAGAACAGAACCGAACAGAACAGAACAGAATAGAACAGAACAGAACAGTATAGAATAGAACAGAATAGAATAGAACAAAACAGAATAGAACAGAATAGAATAGAATAGAACAGAATAGAATAGAACAGAACAGAAGAGAATAGAATAGAATAGAACAGAACAGAATAGAATAGAAAAGATAGACTAGAACAGAATAGAATAGAATAGAATAGAATACAATAGAATAGATCAGAGCAGAATAGAATACAATAGAATACAACAGAATAGAATAGAATAGAACAGATTATAATATAATAGAGCAGAACAGATCAGAATAGAACAGAAGAGAACATAATAGAATAGAATAGAACAGAATAGAACAGAACAGAATAGAAGAGAATAGAACACAACAGAAAAGAACAGAACAGAGCAGAATAGAATAGAACAGAACAGAATACTATAGAATAGAATAAAACAGAACAGAATGGAACAGAACAGAACAGAATAGAACAGAATAGAACAGAATAGAATAGAAGAGAACAGAATAGAATAGAATAGAATAGAGCATAACCGAACAGAACAGAATAGAATAGAATATAACAGAACAGAACAGAACAGAACAGAATAGAACAGAATAGAACAGAACAGAATAGAACAGAATAGAATAGAATAGAATAGAATAGAACAGAACAGAATAGAACAGAACTGAATAGAATAGAATAGAATAGAACAGAATAGAATAGAACAGAACAGAATAGAATAGAACAGAACAGAACAGAATAGAACAGAATGGAATAGAACAGAATAGAATAGATTGGAATAGAATAGAATAGAATAGAACAGAACAGAATAAAATAGAATAGAATACAATAGAACAGAACAGAACAGAATAGAACAGAAAAATAGAATAGAATAGAAAAGAATAGAATGGAATAGAACAGAATAGAAAGAACAGAACAGAATAGAACAGAAAAGAATAAAACAGAACAGAACAGAATAGAATAGGATGTAATAGAAGAGAATAGAATAAAATAGAATAGATTAGAACAGAACAGAAGTGAACAGAATAGAATAGAATAGAATAGAATAGAACAGAATAAAACAGAATAGAATAGAATAGACAGAATAGAACAGAACAGAATAGAATAGAACAGAAAAGAACAGAATAGAATAGAATAGAATAGAATAGAATAGAACAGAATAGAATAGGATAGAACAGAACCGAACAGAACAGAACAGAATATAACAGAATAGAACAGAACAGAACAGAATAGAACAGAACAGAATAGAATAGAACAAAACAGAATAGAACAGAATAGAATAGAATAGATCAGAATAGAATAGAACAGAACGAATAGAATACAGTAGAATAGAACAGAAAGGAATAGAATAGAACAGAACAGAATAGAAGAGAACAGAATAGAATAGAATAGAACAGAACAGAATAGAATAGAATAGAACAGAATAGAATGGAACAAAAGAGAATATAACAGAATAGAATAGAATAGAACAGACAGAATAGAATAGAATAGAATAGAATAGAACAGAACAGATTATAATAGAATAGAATAGAACAGAATAGAATAGAATAGAATAAAATAGAATACAATAGAATAGAAGAGAACAGAATAGAATACAATGGAATAGAACAGAATAGAATAGAATAGAACAGAACATTACCGAATAGAAAAGAATAGAACAGAAGAGGATAGAAGAGAATAGAACAGAACAGAACAGAACAGAATAGAATAGAATAGAACAGAATAGAATAGAACAGAACAGAATAGAACAGAATATAATAGAACAGAATAGAATAGAATAGAATAGAATACAATGGAATAGATCAGAGCAGAATAGAATACAATAGAATACAACAGAATAGAATAGAAGAGAATAGAAGAGAACATAATAGAAGAGAACAGAACAGAATAGAATAAAATAGAAGAGAACAGAGAGAACAGAACAGAATAGAACAGAGGAGAAAATAATAGAATAGAATAGAACAGAACAGAATAGAATAGAATAGAACAGAACAGAAAAGAACAGAACAGAACAGAATAGAATAGAAAAGAACAGAATACAATAGAATAGAATAGAACAGAACAGAATGGAACAGAACAGAACAGAATAGAACAGAAAGAACAGAATAGAATAGAATAGAACAGAATAGAATAGAATAGAATAGAGCAGAACCGAACAGAACAGAATAGAATAGAATACAACAGGACAGAACAGAACAGAACAGAACAGAATAGAACTGAATAGAACAGAACAGAAGAGAACAGAACAGAATAGAATAGAATACAATATAATAGAACAGAACAGAATAGTATACAATAGAATAGAACAGAATAGAATAGAATAGAACAGAATACAAGAGAATAGAACAGAACAGAATAGAATATAACAGAATAGAACAGAACAGAACAGAATACAACAGAACAGAACGGAATAGAACAGAAGAGAACAGAATAGAATAGAACAGAAGAGAATAGAATAGAAATGAATAGAAAATAACAGAATAGAATAGAATAAACAGAACAGAACAGAAGAGAACAGAACAGAATAGAACAGCACAAAATAGAATAGAATAGAACAGAACAGAATAGAATAGAATAGAATAGAACAGAACACAATAGAATAGACTAGAATAGAACAGAATAGAATAGAATAGAATAGAATAGAATAGAATAGAATAGAATAGAATAGAACAGAACGAATAGAATACAGTAGAATAGAACAGAATAGAATAGAATAGAACAGAACAGAATAGAAGAGAACAGAATAGAATAGAATAGAACAGAACAGAATAGAATATAATAGAACAGAATAGAATGGAACAGAACAGAATAAAACAGAATAGAATAGAATAGAATAGAACAGAACAGAACAGATTATAATAGAATAGAATAGAACAGAATAGAATAGAATAGAATAAAATAGAATACAATAGAATAGAAGAGAACAGAATAGAATACAATGGAATAGAACAGAATAGAATAGAATAGAACAGAACATTACCGAATAGAAAAGAATAGACCAGAAGAGGATAGAAGAGAATAGAACAGAACAGAACAGAACAGAACAGAATAGAATAGAATAGAACAGAATAGAATAGAACAGAACAGAATAGAGCAGAATAGAATAGAACAGAATAGAATAGAATAGAATAGAATAGAATACAATAGAATACAATAGAATACAATAGATTAGAACAGAACGAATAGAATACAATAGAAAAGAACAGAATAAAATAGAATAGAACAGAATAGAACAGAATACAATAGAACAGGATAGAATAGAATAGAATAGAGTGGAATACAATAGAATAGAACAGAACAGAATAGAATAAAATAGAATAGAACAGAATAGAATAGAATAGAACAGAATAGATTAGAATAGAATAGAACAGAATAGAATAGAACAGAATAGAAAAGAATAGAACAGAACAGAGCAGAATAGAACAGAAAAATAGAATGGAATAGAAAAGAATAGAATAGAATAGAACAGAATAGAAAGATCAGAACAGAATAGAACAGAATAGAATAAAACAGAACAGAACAGAATAGAATAGAATAGAATAGAACAGAACAGAATAGAATAGAATAGATTAGAATAGAACAGAATACAACAGAACAGAATAGATTAGAACAGAACAGAAGAGAAAAGAACAGAAAAGAATACAATAGAATAGAACAGAACAGAATAGAATAGAACAGAAGAATAAAACAGAACGGAATAGAATAAAACAGAACAGAACAGAATAGAATAGAATAGAATAGAACAGAACAGAACAGAACAGAATAGAATAGAATAGAATAGAATAGAATAGAATAGAATAGAATAGAATAGAACAGAACCGAACAGAACAGAACAGAATAGAACAGAATAGAACAGAACAGAACAGAATAGAATAGAACAGAATAGAATACAACAAAACAGAATAGAACAGAATAGAATAGAATAGAACAGAATAGAATAGAACAGAACAGAAGAGAATAGAATAGAATAGAACAGAACAGAATAGAATAGAAAAGATAGACTAGAACAGAATAGAATAGAATAGAATAGAATACAATAGAATAGATCAGAGCAGAATAGAATACAATAGAATACAACAGAATAGAATAGAATAGAACAGAATATAATATAATAGAGCAGAAGAGGAACAGAATAGAACAGAAGAGAACATAATAGAATAGAATAGAACAGAATAGAACAGAACAGAATAGAAGAGAATAGAACAGAACAGAATACTATAGAATAGAATAAAACAGAACAGAATGGAACAGAACAGAACAGAATAGAACAGAATAGAACAGAATAGAATAGAAGAGAACAGAATAGAATAGAATAGAATAGAGCATAACCGAACAGAACAGAATAGAATAGAATAAAACAGAACAGAACAGAACAGAACAGAATAGAACAGAATAGAACAGAACAGAATAGAACAGAATAGAATAGAATAGAATAGAATAGAACAGAACAGAATAGAACAGAACTGAATAGAATAGAATAGAATAGAACAGAATAGAATAGAACAGAACAGAATAGAATAGAACAGAACAGAACAGAATAGAACAGAATGGAATAGAACAGAATAGAATAGATTGGAATAGAATAGAATAGAATAGAACAGAACAGAATAAAATAGAATAGTATAGAATAGAACAGAACAGAACAGAATAGAACAGAAAAATAGAATAGAATAGAAAAGAATAGAATGGAATAGAACAGAATAGAAACAACAGAACAGAATAGAACAGAATAGAATAAAACAGAACAGAACAGAATAGAATAGGATGTAATAGAAGAGAATAGAATAAAATAGAATAGATTAGAGCAGAACAGAAGTGAACAGAATAGAATAGATTAGAATAGAATAGAACAGAATAAAATAGAATAGAATAGAATAGACAGAATAGAACAGAACTGAATAGAATAGAACAGAACAGAAGAGAACAGAACAGAACAGAATAAAATAGAATTGAACAGAAGAGAGTAGAATAGAACAGAAGAATAGAACAGAACGGAATAGAATAAAACAGAAAAGAACAGAATAGAATAGAATAGAATAGAATAGAACAGAATAGAATAGGATAGAACAGAACCGAACAGAACAGAACAGAATATAACAGAATAGAACAGAACAGAACAGAATAGAACAGAACAGAATAGAATAGAACAAAACAGAATAGAACAGAATAGAATAGAATAGATCAGAATAGAATAGAACAGAACGAATAGAATACAGTAGAATAGAACAGAATAGAATAGAATAGAACAGAACAGAATAGAAGAGAACAGAATAGAATAGAATAGAACAGAACAGAATAGAATAGAATAGAACAGAATAGAATGGAACAAAAGAGAATATAACAGAATAGAATAGAATAGAACAGAATAGAATAGAACAGACAGAATAGAATAGAATAGAATAGAACAGAACAGAACAGATTATAATAGAATAGAATAGAACAGAATAGAATAGAATAGAATAAAATAGAATACAATAGAATAGAAGAGAACAGAATAGAATACAATGGAATAGAACAGAATAGAATAGAATAGAACAGAACATTACCGAATAGAAAAGAATAGAACAGAAGAGGATAGAATAGAATAGAACAGAACAGAACAGAACAGAATAGAATAGAATAGAACAGAATAGAATAGAACAGAACAGAATAGAACAGAATAGAATAGAACAGAACAGAATAGAATAGAATAGAATAGAATACAATAGAATAGAATACAAGAGAATAGATCAGAGCAGAATAGAATACAATAGAATACAACAGAATAGAATAGAATAGAATAGAAGAGAACATAATAGAAGAGAACAGAACAGAATAGAATAAAATAGAACAGAACAGAGAGAACAGAACAGAATAGAACAGAAGAGAACATAATAGGATAGAATAGAACAGAACAGAATAGAATAGAATAGAACAGAACAGAAAAGAACAGAACAGAACGGAATAGAATAGAACAGAACAGAATACAATAGAATAGAATAGAACAGAACAGAATGGAACAGAACAGAACAGAATAGAACAGAAAGAACAGAATAGGATAGAATAGAACAGAATAGAATAGAATAGACTAGAGCAGAACCGAACAGAACAGAATAGAATAGAATACAACAGAACAGAACAGAACAGAACAGAACAGAATAGAACTGAATAGAACAGAACAGAAGAGAACAGAACAGAATAGAATAGAATACAATATATTAGAACAGAACAGAATAGAATACAATAGAATAGAACAGAATAGAATAGAATAGAACAGAATACAAGAGAATAGAACAGAACAGAATAGAATAGAATATAACAGAATAGAACAGAAGAGAACAGAATAGAATAGAATAGAACGGAATAGAATAGAAGAGAACAGAATAGAATAGAACAGAAGAGAATAGAATAGAAATGAATAGAAAATAACAGAATAGAATAGAATAAACAGAACAGAATAGAAGAGAACAGAACAGAATAGAACAGCACAAAATAGAATAGAATAGAACAGAACAGAATAGAACAGAACAGAATGGAACAGAACACAATAGAATAGAATAGAATAGAACAGAATAGAATAGAATAGAATAGAATAGAATAGAATAGAATAGAATAGAATAGAATAGAATAGAATAGAATAGAATAGAATAGAATAGAATAGAATAGAATAGAACAGAACGAATAGAATACAGTAGAATAGAACAGAATAGAATAGAATAGAACAGAACAGAATAGAAGAGAGCAGAATAGAATAGAATAGAACAGAACAGAATAGAATAGAATAGAACAGAATAGAATTGAACAGAACAGAATATAACAGAATAGAATAGAATAGAACAGAATAGAATAGAACAGACAGAATAGAATAGAATAGAATAAAATAGAATACAATAGAATAGAAGAGAACAGAATAGAATACAATGGAATAGAACAGAATAGAATAGAATTGAACAGAACATTACCGAATAGAAAAGAATAGAACAGAAGAGGATAGAAGAGAATAGAACAGAACAGAACACAACAGAATAGAATAGAATAGAACAGAATAGAATAGAACAGAACAGAAAAGAACAGAATAGAATAGAACAGAATAGAATAGAATAGAATAGAATAGAATAGAATAGAATAGAATAGAATACAATAGAATAGAATAAAATAGAATACAATAGAATACAATAGATTAGAACAGAACGAATAGAATACAATAGAATAGAACAGAATAAAATAGAATAGAACAGAATACAATAGAACAGGATAGAATAGAACAGGATAGAATAGAATAGAATAGAATGGAATACAATAGAATAGAACAGAACAGAATAGAATAAAATAGAATAGAACAGAATAGAATAGAATAGAATAGAACAGAACAGAATAGAATAGAATAGAATAGAATAGAACAGAATACAACAGAACAGAATAGATTAGAACAGAACAGAAGAGAAAAGAACAGAAAAGAATACAATAGAATAGAACAGAACAGAATAGAATAGAACAGAAGAATAAAACAGAACGGAATAGAATAAAACACAACAGAACAGAATAGAATAGAATAGAATAGAACAGAACAGAACAGAACAGAATAGAATAGAATAGAATAGAATAGAATAGAATAGAATAGAATAGAATAGAATAGAATAGAATAGAACAGAACCGAACAGAACAGAACAGAATAGAACAGAATAGAACAGAACAGAACAGAATAGAATAGAACAGAATAGAATACAACAAAACAGAATAGAACAGAATAGAATAGAATAGAACAGAATAGAATAGAACAGAACAGAAGAGAATAGAATAGAATAGAACAGAACAGAATAGAATAGAAAAGATAGACTAGAACAGAATAGAATAGAATAGAATAGAATACAATAGAATAGATCAGAGCAGAATAGAATACAATAGAATACAACAGAATAGAATAGAATAGAACAGAATATAATATAATAGAGCAGAAGAGGAACAGAATAGAACAGAAGAGAACATAATAGAATAGAATAGAACAGAATAGAACAGAACAGAATAGAAGAGAATAGAACAGAACAGAATACTATAGAATAGAATAAAACAGAACAGAATGGAACAGAACAGAACAGAATAGAACAGAATAGAACAGAATAGAATAGAAGAGAACAGAATAGAATAGAATAGAATAGAGCATAACCGAACAGAACAGAATAGAATAGAATAAAACAGAACAGAACAGAACAGAACAGAATAGAACAGAATAGAACAGAACAGAATAGAACAGAATAGAATAGAATAGAATAGAATAGAATAGAACAGAACAGAATAGAACAGAACTGAATAGAATAGAATAGAATAGAACAGAATAGAATAGAACAGAACAGAATAGAATAGAACAGAACAGAACAGAATAGAACAGAATGGAATAGAACAGAATAGAATAGATTGGAATAGAATAGAATAGAATAGAACAGAACAGAATAAAATAGAATAGTATAGAATAGAACAGAACAGAACAGAATAGAACAGAAAAATAGAATAGAATAGAAAAGAATAGAATGGAATAGAACAGAATAGAAAGAACAGAACAGAATAGAACAGAATAGAATAAAACAGAACAGAACAGAATAGAATAGGATGTAATAGAAGAGAATAGAATAAAATAGAATAGATTAGAGCAGAACAGAAGTGAACAGAATAGAATAGATTAGAATAGAATAGAACAGAATAAAATAAAATAGAATAGAATAGACAGAATAGAACAGAACTGAATAGAATAGAACAGAACAGAAGAGAACAGAACAGAACAGAATAAAATAGAATAGAACAGAAGAGAGTAGAATAGAACAGAAGAATAGAACAGAACGGAATAGAATAAAACAGAAAAGAACAGAATAGAATAGAATAGAATAGAATAGAACAGAATAGAATAGGATAGAACAGAACCGAACAGAACAGAACAGAATATAACAGAATAGAACAGAACAGAACAGAATAGAACAGAACAGAATAGAATAGAACAAAACAGAATAGAACAGAATAGAATAGAATAGATCAGAATAGAATAGAACAGAACGAATAGAATACAGTAGAATAGAACAGAATAGAATAGAATAGAACAGAACAGAATAGAAGAGAACAGAATAGAATAGAATAGAACAGAACAGTATAGAATAGAATAGAACAGAATAGAATGGAACAAAAGAGAATATAACAGAATAGAATAGAATAGAACAGAATAGAATAGAACAGACAGAATAGAATAGAATAGAATAGAATAGAACAGAACAGATTATAATAGAATAGAATAGAACAGAATAGAATAGAATAGAATAAAATAGAATACAATAGAATAGAAGAGAACAGAATAGAATACAATGGAATAGAACAGAATAGAATAGAATAGAACAGAACATTACCGATAGAAAAGAATAGAACAGAAGAGGATAGAATAGAATAGAACAGAACAGAACAGAACAGAATAGAATAGAATAGAACAGAATAGAATAGAACAGAACAGAATAGAACAGAATAGAATAGAACAGAATAGAATAGAATAGAATAGAATAGAATACAATAGAATAGAATACAATAGAATAGATCAGAGCAGAATAGAATACAATAGAATACAACAGAATAGAATAGAATAGAATAGAAGAGAACATAATAGAAGAGAACAGACCAGAATAGAATAAAATAGAACAGAATAGAGAGAACAGAACAGAATAGAACAGAAGAGAACATAATAGGATAGAATAGAACAGAACAGAATAGAATAGAATAGAACAGAACAGAAAAGAACAGAACAGAACGGAATAGAATAGAACAGAACAGAATACAATAGAATAGAATAGAACAGAACAGAATGGAACAGAACAGAACAGAATAGAACAGAAAGAACAGAATAGGATAGAATAGAACAGAATAGAATAGAATAGAATAGAGCAGAACCGAACAGAACAGAATAGAATAGAATACAACAGAACAGAACAGAACAGAACAGAACAGAATAGAACTGAATAGAACAGAACAGAAGAGAACAGAACAGAATAGAATAGAATACAATATATTAGAACAGAACAGAATAGAATACAATAGAATAGAACAGAATAGAATAGAATAGAACAGAATACAAGAGAATAGAACAGAACAGAATAGAATAGAATATAACAGAATAGAACAGAAGAGAACAGAATAGAATAGAATAGAACGGAATAGAATAGAAGAGAACAGAATAGAATAGAACAGAAGAGAATAGAATAGAAATGAATAGAAAATAACAGAATAGAAAAGAATAAACAGAACAGAATAGAAGAGAACAGAACAGAATAGAACAGCACAAAATAGAATAGAATAGAACAGAACAGAATAGAACAGAACAGAATGGAACAGAACACAATAGAATAGAATAGAACAGAATAGAATAGAATAGAATAGAATAGAATAGAATAGAATAGAATAGAATAGAATAGAATAGAATAGAATAGAACAGAACGAATAGAATACAGTAGAATAGAACAGAATAGAATAGAATAGAACAGAACAGAATAGAAGAGAACAGAATAGAATAGAATAGAACAGAACAGAATAGAATAGAATAGAACAGAATAGAATGGAACAGAACAGAATATAACAGAATAGAATAGAATAGAACAGAATAGAATAGAACAGACAGAATAGAATAGAATAGAATAAAATAGAATACAATAGAATAGAAGAGAACAGAATAGAATACAATGGAATAGAACAGAATAGAATAGAATTGAACAGAACATTACCGAATAGAAAAGAATAGAACAGAAGAGGATAGAAGAGAATAGAACAGAACAGAACACAACAGAATAGAATAGAATAGAACAGAATAGAATAGAACAGAACAGAAAAGAACAGAATAGAATAGAACAGAATAGAATAGAATAGAATAGAATAGAATAGAATAGAATAGAATAGAATAGAATAGAATAGAATAGAATAAAATAGAATACAATAGAATACAATAGATTAGAACAGAACGAATAGAATACAATAGAATAGAACAGAATAAAATAGAATAGAACAGAATAGAACAGAATACAATAGAACAGGATAGAATAGAATAGAATAGAATGGAATACAATAGAATAGAACAGAACAGAATAGAATAAAATAGAATAGAACAGAATAGAATAGAATAGAACAGAATAGAATAGAATAGAATAGAACAGAACAGAATATTATAGAATAGATTAGAATAGAATAGAACAGAAGAGAATATAACAGAATAGAATAGAACAGAACAGAATAGAACAGAATAGAACAGAACAGAACAGAATAGAACAGAACAGAATAGAATAGAACAAAACAGAATAGAACAGAATAGAATAGAATAGATCAGAATAGAATAGAACAGAACGAATAGAATACAGTAGAATAGAACAGAATGGAATAGAATAGAACAGAACAGAATAGAAGAGAACAGAATAGAATAGAATAGAACAGAACAGAATAGAATAGAATAGAACAGAATAGAATGGAACAAAAGAGAATATAACAGAATAGAATAGAATAGAACAGAATAGAATAGAACAGACAGAATAGAATAGAATAGAATAGAATAGAACAGAACAGAACAGATTATAATAGAATAGAATACAACAGAATAGAATAGAATAGAATAAAATAGAATACAATAGAATAGAAGAGAACAGAATAGAATACAATGGAATAGAACAAAATAGAATAGAATAGAACAGAACATTACCGAATAGAAAAGAATAGAACAGAAGAGGATAGAAGAGAATAGAACAGAACAGAACAGAACAGAATAGAATAGAATAGAACAGAATAGAACAGATCAAAACAGAATAGAATAGAATAGAACAGAATAGAACAGAACAGAACAGAACAGAATAGAATACAATAGAATAGAACAGAACAGAACAGAACAGAATAGAATATAATAGAATAGAATAGAATAGAATAGAATAGAATAGAATAGAACAGAACCGAACAGAACAGAACAGAATAGAACAGAATAGAACAGAACAGAACAGAATAGAATAGAACAGAATAGAATACAACAAAACAGAATAGAACAGAATAGAATAGAATAGAACAGAATAGAATAGAACAGAACAGAAGAGAATAGAATAGAATAGAACAGAACAGAATAGAATAGAAAAGATAGACTAGAACAGAATAGAATAGAATAGAATAGAATGCAATAGAATAGATCAGAGCAGAATAGAATACAATAGAATACAACAGAATAGAATAGAATAGAACAGAATATAATATAATAGAGCAGAAGAGGAACAGAATAGAACAGAAGAGAACATAATAGAATAGAATAGAACAGAATAGAACAGAACAGAATAGAAGAGAATAGAACAGAACAGAATACTATAGAATAGAATAAAACAGAACAAAATGGAACAGAACAGAACAGAATAGAACAGAATAGAACAGAATAGAATAGAAGAGAACAGAATAGAATAGAATAGAATAGAGCATAACCGAACAGAACAGAATAGAATAGAATAAAACAGAACAGAACAGAACAGAACAGAATAGAACAGAATAGAACAGAACAGAATAGAACAGAATAGAATAGAATAGAATAGAATAGAACAGAACAGAATAGAACAGAACTGAATAGAATAGAATAGAATAGAACAGAATAGAATAGAACAGAACAGAATAGAATAGAACAGAACAGAACAGAATAGAACAGAATGGAATAGAACAGAATAGAATAGATTGGAATGGAATAGAATAGAATAGAACAGAACAGAATAAAATAGAATAGTATAGAATAGAACAGAACAGAACAGAATAGAACAGAAAAATAGAATAGAATAGAAAAGAATAGAATGGAATAGAACAGAATAGAAAGAACAGAACAGAATAGAACAGAATAGAATAAAACAGAACAGAACAGAATAGAATAGGATGTAATAGAAGAGAATAGAATAAAATAGAATAGATTAGAGCAGAACAGAAGTGAACAGAATAGAATAGATTAGAATAGAATAGAACAGAATAAAATAGAACAGAATAGAATAGACAGAATAGAACAGAACTGAATAGAATAGAACAGAACAGAAGAGAACAGAACAGAACAGAATAAAATAGAATAGAACAGAAGAGAGTAGAATAGAACAGAAGAATAGAACAGAACGGAATAGAATAAAACAGAAAAGAACAGAATAGAATAGAATAGAATAGAAGAGAACAGAATAGAATAGGATAGAACAGAACCGAACAGAACAGAACAGAATATAACAGAATAGAACAGAACAGAACAGAATAGAACAGAACAGAATAGAATAGAACAAAACAGAATAGAACAGAATAGAATAGAATAGATCAGAATAGAATAGAACAGAACGAATAGAATACAGTAGAATAGAACAGAATAGAATAGAATAGAACAGAACAGAATAGAAGAGAACAGAATAGAATAGAATAGAACAGAACAGAATAGAATAGAATAGAACAGAATAGAATGGAACAAAAGAGAATATAACAGAATAGAATAGAATAGAACAGAATAGAATAGAACAGACAGAATAGAATAGAATAGAATAGAACAGAACAGAACAGATTATAATAGAATAGAATAGAACAGAATAGAATAGAATAGAATAAAATAGAATACAATAGAATAGAAGAGAACAGAATAGAATACAATGGAATAGAACAGAATAGAATAGAATAGAACAGAACATTACCGAATAGAAAAGAATAGAACAGAAGAGGATAGAATAGAATAGAACAGAACAGAACAGAACAGAATAGAATAGAATAGAACAGAATAGAATAGAACAGAACAGAATAGAACAGAATAGAATAGAACAGAATAGAATAGAATAGAATAGAATAGAATACAATAGAATAGAATACAATAGAATAGATCAGAGCAGAATAGAATACAATAGAATACAACAGAATAGAATAGAATAGAATAGAAGAGAACATAATAGAAGAGAACAGACCAGAATAGAATAAAATAGAACAGAATAGAGAGAACAGAACAGAATAGAACAGAAGATAACATAATAGGATAGAATAGAACAGAACAGAATAGAATAGAATAGAACAGAACAGAAAAGAACAGAACAGAACGGAATAGAATAGAACAGAACAGAATACAATAGAATAGAATAGAACAGAACAGAATGGAACAGAACAGAACAGAATAGAACAGAAAGAACAGAATAGGATAGAATAGAACAGAATAGAATAGAATAGAATAGAGCAGAACCGAACAGAACAGAATAGAATAGAATACAACAGAACAGAACAGAACAGAACAGAACAGAATAGAACTGAATAGAACAGAACAGAAGAGAACAGAACAGAATAGAATAGAATACAATATATTAGAACAGAACAGAATAGAATACAATAGAATAGAACAGAATAGAATAGAATAGAGCAGAATACAAGAGAATAGAACAGAACAGAATAGAATAGAATATAACAGAATAAAACAGAAGAGAACAGAATAGAATAGAATAGAACGGAATAGAATAGAAGAGAACAGAATAGAATAGAACAGAAGAGAATAGAATAGAAATGAATAGAAAATAACAGAATAGAATAGAATAAACAGAACAGAATAGAAGAGAACAGAACAGAATAGAACAGCACAAAATAGAATAGAATAGAACAGAACAGAATAGAACAGAACAGAATGGAACAGAACACAATAGAATAGAATAGAATAGAACAGAATAGAATAGAATAGAATAGAATAGAATAGAATAGAATAGAATAGAATAGAATAGAATAGAATAGAATAGAATAGACTAGAACAGAACGAATAGAATACAGTAGAATAGAACAGAATAGAATAGAATAGAACAGAACAGAATAGAAGAGAACAGAATAGAATAGAATAGAACAGAACAGAATAGAATAGAATAGAACAGAATAGAATGGAACAGAACAGAATATAACAGAATAGAATAGAATAGAACAGAATAGAATAGAACAGACAGAATAGAATAGAATAGAATAAAATAGAATACAATAGAATAGAAGAGAACAGAATAGAATACAATGGAATAGAACAGAATAGAATAGAATTGAACAGAACATTACCGAATAGAAAAGAATAGAACAGAAGAGGATAGAAGAGAATAGAACAGAACAGAACACAACAGAATAGAATAGAATAGAACAGAATAGAATAGAACAGAACAGAAAAGAACAGAATAGAATAGAACAGAACAGAATAGAATAGAATAGAATAGAATAGAATAGAATAGAATAGAATAGAATACAATAGAATAGAATAAAATAGAATACAATAGAATACAATAGATTAGAACAGAACGAATAGAATACAATAGAATAGAACAGAATAAAATAGAATAGAACAGAATAGAACAGAATACAATAGAACAGGATAGAATAGAATAGAATAGAATGGAATACAATAGAATAGAACAGAACAGAATAGAATAAAATAGAATAGAACAGAATAGAATAGAATAGAACAGAATAGAATAGAATAGAATAGAACAGAACAGAATATTATAGAATAGATTAGAATAGAATAGAACAGAAGAGAATATAACAGAATAGAATAGAACAGAACAGAATAGAACAGAATAGAACAGAACAGAACAGAATAGAACAGAACAGAATAGAATAGAACAAAACAGAATAGAACAGAATAGAATAGAATAGATCAGAATAGAATAGAACAGAACGAATAGAATACAGTAGAATAGAACAGAATGGAATAGAATAGAACAGAACAGAATAGAAGAGAACAGAATAGAATAGATTAGAACAGATCAGAATAGAATAGAATAGAACAGAATAGAATGGAACAAAAGAGAATATAACAGAATAGAATAGAATAGAACAGAATAGAATGGAACAGACAGAATAGAATAGAATAGAATAGAATAGAACAGAACAGAACAGATTATAATAGAATAGAATACAACAGAATAGAATAGAATAGAATAAAATAGAATACAATAGAATAGAAGAGAACAGAATAGAATACAATGGAATAGAACAGAATAGAATAGGATAGAACAGAACATTACCTAATAGAAAAGAATAGAACAGAAGAGGATAGAAGAGAATAGAACAGAACAGAACAGAACAGAATAGAATAGAATAGAACAGAATAGAATAGAACAGAACAGAATAGAACAGAATATAATAGAACAGAATAGAATGGAATAGAATAGAATACAATGGAATAGATCAGAGCAGAATAGAATACAATAGAATACAACAGAATAGAATAGAAGAGAACATAATAGAAGAGAACAGAACAGAATAGAATAAAATAGAAGAGAACAGAGAGAACAGAACAGAATAGAACAGAGGAGAACATAATAGAATAGAATAGAACAGAACAGAATAGAATAGAATAGAACAGAACAGAAAAGAACAGAACAGAACAGAATAGAATAGAAAAGAACAGAATAAAATAGAATAGAATAGAACAGAACAGAATGGAACAGAACAGAACAGAATAGAACAGAAAGAACAGAATAGAATAGAATAGAACAGAATAGAATAGAATAGAATAGAGCAGAACCGAACAGAACAGAATAGAATAGAATACAACAGGACAGAACAGAACAGAACAGAACAGAATAGAACTGAATAGAACAGAACAGAAGAGAACAGAACAGAATAGAATAGAATACAATATAATAGAACAGAACAGAATAGTATACAATAGAATAGAACAGAATAGAATAGAATAGAACAGAATACAAGAGAATAGAACAGAACAGAATAGAATAGAATACAACAGAATAGAACAGAACAGAACAGAATACAACAGAACAGAACGGAATAGAACAGAAGAGAACAGAATAGAATAGAACAGAAGAGAATAGAATAGAAATGAATAGAAAATAACAGAATAGAATAGAATGAACAGAACAGAATAGAAGAGAACAGAACAGAATAGAACAGCACAAAAAAGAATAGAATAGAACAGAACAGAATAGAATAGAATAGAATAGAACAGAACACAATAGAATAGACTAGAATAGAACAGAATAGAATAGAATAGAATAGAATAGAATAGAATAGAATAGAATAGAATAGAATAGAATAGAACAGAACGAATAGAATACAGTAGAATAGAACAAAATAGAATATAATAGAACAGAACAGAATAGAAGAGAACAGAATAGAATAGAATAGAACAGAACAGAATAGAATATAATAGAACAGAATAGAATGGAACAGAACAGAATAAAACAGAATAGAATAGAATAGAATAGAACAGAACAGATTATAATAGAATAGAATAGAACAGAATAGAATAGAATAGAATAAAATAGAATACAATAGAATAGAAGAGAACAGAATAGAATACAATGGAATAGAACAGAATAGAATAGAATAGAACAGAACATTACCGAATAGAAATGAATAGACCAGAAGAGGATAGAAGAGAATAGAACAGAACAGAACAGAACAGAATAGAATAGAATAGAACAGAATAGAATAGAACAGAACAGAATAGAGCAGAATAGAATAGAACAGAATAGAATAGAATAGAATACAATAGAATACAATAGAATACAATAGAATACAATAGAATACAATAGATTAGAACAGAACGAATAGAATACAATAGAAAAGAACAGAATAAAATAGAATAGAACAGAATAGAACAGAATACAATAGAACAGGATAGAATAGAATAGAATAGAGTGGAATACAATAGAATAGAACAGAACAGAATAGAATAAAATAGAATAGAACAGAATAGAATAGAATAGAACAGAATAGATTAGAATAGAATAGAACAGAATAGAATAGAACAGAATAGAAAAGAATAGAACAGAACAGAGCAGAATAGAACAGAAAAATAGAATGGAATAGAAAAGAATAGAATAGAATAGAACAGAATAGAAAGATCAGAACAGAATAGAACAGAATAGAATAAAACAGAACAGAACAGAATAGAATAGAATAGAATAGAACAGAACAGAATAGAATAGAATAGAATAGAACAGAATACAACAGAACAGAATAGATTAGAACAGAACAGAAGAGAACAGAACAGAAAAGAATACAATAGAATAGAACAGAACAGAATAGAATAGAACAGAAGAATAAAACAGAAAGGAATAGAATAAAACAGAACAGAACAGAATAGAATAGAATAGAATAGAACAGAACAGAACAGAATAGAATAGAATAGAATAGAATAGAATAGAATAGAATAGAATAGAATAGAATAGAACAGAACCGAACAGAACAGAACAGAATAGAACAGAATAGAACAGAACAGAACAGAATAGAATAGAACAGAATAGAATAGAACAAAACAGAATAGAACAGAATAGAATAGAATAGAACAGAATAGAATAGAACAGAACAGAAGAGAATAGAATAGAATAGAACAGAACAGAATAGAATAGAAAAGATAGACTAGAACAGAATAGAATAGAATAGAATAGAATACAATAGAATAGATCAGAGCAGAATAGAATACAATAGAATACAACAGAATAGAATAGAATAGAACAGAATATAATATAATAGAACAGAAGAGGAACAGAATAGAACAGAAGAGAACATAATAGAATAGAATAGAACAGAATAGAACAGAACAGAATAGAAGAGAATAGAACAGAACAGAATACTATAGAATAGAATAAAACAGAACAGAATGGAACAGAACAGAACAGAATAGAACAGAATAGAACAGAATAGAATAGAAGAGAACAGAATAGAATAGAATAGAATAGAGCATAACCGAACAGAACAGAATAGAATAGAATAAAACAGAACAGAACAGAACAGAACAGAATAGAACAGAATAGAACAGAACAGAATAGAACAGAATAGAATAGAATAGAATAGAACAGAACAGAATAGAACAGAACTGAATAGAATAGAATAGAATAGAACAGAATAGAATAGAACAGAACAGAATAGAATAGAACAGAACAGAACAGAATAGAACAGAATGGAATAGAACAGAATAGAATAGATTGGAATAGAATAGAATAGAATAGAACAGAACAGAATAAAATAGAATAGAATAGAATAGAACAGAACAGAACAGAATAGAACAGAAAAATAGAATAGAATAGAAAAGAATAGAATGGAATAGAACAGAATAGAAAGAACAGAACAGAATAGAACAGAATAGAATAAAACAGAACAGAACAAAATAGAATAGGATGTAATAGAAGAGAATAGAATAAAATAGAATAGATTAGAGCAGAACAGAAGTGAACAGAATAGAATAGATTAGAATAGAATAGAACAGAATAAAATAGAATAGAATAGAATAGACAGAATAGAACAGAACTGAATAGAATAGAACAGAACAGAAGAGAACAGAACAGAACAGAATAAAATAGAATAGAACAGAAGAGAGTAGAATAGAACAGAAGAATAGAACAGAACGGAATAGAATAAAACAGAAAAGAACAGAATAGAATAGAATAGAATAGAATAGAACAGAATAGAATAGGATAGAACAGAACCGAACAGAACAGAACAGAATATAACAGAATAGAACAGAACAGAACAGAATAGAACAGAACAGAATAGAATAGAACAAAACAGAATAGAACAGAATAGAATAGAATAGATCAGAATAGAATAGAACAGAACGAATAGAATACAGTAGAATAGAACAGAATAGAATAGAATAGAACAGAACAGAATAGAAGAGAACAGAATAGAATAGAATAGAACAGAACAGAATAGAATAGAATAGAACAGAATAGAATGGAACAAAAGAGAATATAACAGAATAGAATAGAATAGAACAGAATAGAATAGAACAGACAGAATAGAATAGAATAGAATAGAACAGAACAGAACAGATTATAATAGAATAGAATAGAACAGAATAGAATAGAATAGAATAAAATAGAATACAATAGAATAGAAGAGAACAGAATAGAATACAATGGAATAGAACAGAATAGAATAGAATAGAACAGAACATTACCGATAGAAAAGAATAGAACAGAAGAGGATAGAATAGAATAGAACAGAACAGAACAGAACAGAATAGAATAGAATAGAACAGAATAGAATAGAACAGAACAGAATAGAACAGAATAGAATAGAACAGAATAGAATAGAATAGAATAGAATAGAATACAATAGAATAGAATACAATAGAATAGATCAGAGCAGAATAGAATACAATAGAATACAACAGAATAGAATAGAATAGAATAGAAGAGAACATAATAGAAGAGAACAGACCAGAATAGAATAAAATAGAACAGAATAGAGAGAACAGAACAGAATAGAACAGAAGAGAACATAATAGGATAGAATAGAACAGAACAGAATAGAATAGAATAGAACAGAACAGAAAAGAACAGAACAGAACGGAATAGAATAGAACAGAACAGAATACAATAGAATAGAATAGAACAGAACAGAATGGAACAGAACAGAACAGAATAGAACAGAAAGAACAGAATAGGATAGAATAGAACAGAATAGAATAGAATAGAATAGAGCAGAACCGAACAGAACAGAATAGAATAGAATACAACAGAACAGAACAGAACAGAACAGAACAGAATAGACCTGAATAGAACAGAACAGAAGAGAACAGAACAGAATAGAATAGAATACAATATATTAGAATAGAACAGAATAGAATACAATAGAATAGAACAGAATAGAATAGAATAGAACAGAATACAAGAGAATAGAACAGAACAGAATAGAATAGAATATAACAGAATAGAACAGAAGAGAACAGAATAGAATAGAATAGAACGGAATAGAATAGAAGAGAACAGAATAGAATAGAACAGAAGAGAATAGAATAGAAATGAATAGAAAATAACATAATAGAATAGAATAAACAGAACAGAATAGAAGAGAACAGAACAGAATAGAACAGCACAAAATAGAATAGAATAGAACAGAACAGAATAGAACAGAACAGAATGGAACAGAACACAATAGAATAGAATAGAATAGAACAGAATAGAATAGAATAGAATAGAATAGAATAGAATAGAATAGAATAGAATAGAATAGAATAGAATAGAATAGAATAGAACAGAACGAATAGAATACAGTAGAATAGAACAGAATAGAATAGAATAGAACAGAACAGAATAGAAGAGAACAGAATAGAATAGAATAGAACAGAACAGAATAGAATAAAATAGAACAGAATAGAATGGAACAGAACAGAATATAACAGAATAGAATAGAATAGAACAGAATAGAATAGAACAGACAGAATAGAATAGAATAGAATAGAACAGAACAGAACAGATTATAATAGAATAGAATAGAACAGAATAGAATAGAATAGAATAAAATAGAATACAATAGAATAGAAGAGAACAGAATAGAATACAATGGAATAGAACAGAATAGAATAGAATTGAACAGAACATTACCGAATAGAAAAGAATAGAACAGAAGAGGATAGAAGAGAATAGAACAGAACAGAACACAACAGAATAGAATAGAATAGAACAGAATAGAATAGAACAGAACAGAAAAGAACAGAATAGAATAGAACAGAATAGAATAGAATAGAATAGAATAGAATAGAATAGAATAGAATAGAATACAATAGAATAGAATAAAATAGAATACAATAGAATACAATAGATTAGAACAGAACGAATAGAATACAATAGAATAGAACAGAATAAAATAGAATAGAACAGAATAGAACAGAATACAATAGAACAGGATAGAATAGAATAGAATAGAATGGAATACAATAGAATAGAACAGAACAGAATAGAATAAAATAGAATAGAACAGAATAGAATAGAATAGAACAGAATAGAATAGAATAGAATAGAACAGAACAGAATATTATAGAATAGATTAGAATATAATGGAACAGAAGAGAATATAACAGAATAGAATAGAACAGAACAGAATAGAACAGAATACAATAGAACAGGATAGAATAGAATAGAATAGAATGGAATACAATAGAATAGATGAGAACAGAATAGAATACAATAGAACAGAATAGAACAGAATAGAATAGGATAGAACAGAATAGAATAGAATAGAACACAACAGAATAGAATAGAATAGAACAGACCAGAATAGAATAGAATATAACAGAGTAGAATAGAAGAGAACAGAATAGAATGGAATAGAATAGAACAATATAGAGAAGAACAGAATACAATATAACAGAACAGAACAAAATAGAAAAGAATGGAATAGAACAGAATAGAATATAATGGAATAGAATAGAATAGAATAGAACAGAACAGAACAGAATATTATAGAATAGATTAGAATAGAATAGAACAGAATTGAATAGAACAGAATAGAAAAGAATAGAACAGAACAGAGCAGAATAGAACAGAAAAATAGAATGGAATAGAAAAGAATAGAATAGAATAGAGCAGAATATAAAGATCAGAACAGAATAGAACAGAATAGAATAAAACAGAACAGAACAGAATAGAATAGAATAGAATAGAACAGAACAGAATAGAATAGAATAGAATAGAATAGAACAGAATACAACAGAACAGAATAGATTAGAACAGAACAGAAGAGAACAGAACAGAACAGAATACAATAGAATAGAACAGAACAGAATAGAATAGAACAGAAGAATAAAACAGAACGGAATAGAATAAAACAGAACAGAACAGAATAGAATAGAATAGAATAGAACAGAACAGAACAGAATAGAATAGAATAGAATAGAATAGAATAGAATAGAATAGAATAGAATAGAATAGAACAGAACCGAACCGAACAGAACAGAATAGAACAGAATAGAACAGAACAGAACAGAATAGAATAGAACAGAATAGAATAGAACAAAACAGAATAGAACAGAATAGAATAGAATAGAACAGAATAGAATAGAACAGAACAGAAGAGAATAGAACAGAACAGAACAGAATAGAACAGAATGGAATAGAACAGAATAGAATAGATTGGAATAGAATAGAATAGAATAGAACAGAACAGAAGAAAATAGAATAGAATAGAATAGAACAGAACAGAACAGAATAGAACAGAAAAATAGATTAGAATAGAAAAGAATAGAATGGAATAGAAGAGAATAGAAAGAACAGAACAGAATAGAACAGAATAGAATAAAACAGAACAGAACAGAATAGAATAGGATGTAATAGAAGAGAATAGAATAGAATAGAATAGATTAGAACAGAACAGAACAGAACAGAATAGAATAGAATAGAATAGAATAGAACAGAATAAAATAGAATAGAATAGAATAGAACAGAATAGAACAGAACAGAATAGAATAGAACAGAACAGAAGAGAACAGAACAGAACAGAATACAATAGAATAGAACAGAAGAGAGTAGAATAGAACAGAAGAATAGAACAGAACGGAATAGAATAAAACAGAAAAGAACAGAATAGAATAGAATAGAATAGAATAGAATAGAATAGAATAGAACAGAATAGAATAGAGTAGAACAGAACCGAACAGAACAGAACAGAATAGAACAGAATAGAACAGAACAGAACAGAATAGAACAGAACAGAATAGAATAGAACAAAACAGAATAGAACAGAATAGAATAGAATAGATCAGAATAGAATAGAACAGAACAGAAGAGAATAGAATAGATTAGAGCAGAACAGAATAGAATAGAAAAGATAGACTAGAACAGAATAGAATAGAATAGAATAGAATAGAATAGAATAGATCAGAGCAGAATAGAATACAATAGAATACAACAGAATAGAATAGAATAGAATACAACAGAATATAATATAATAGAGCAGAACAGAACAGAGTAGAACAGAATAGAACATAATAGAATAGAATAGAACAGAATAGAACAGAACAGAATAGAAGAGAATAGAGCAGAACAGAAAAGAACAGAACAGAAGAGAATAGAATAGAACAGAACAGAATACAATAGAATAGAACAGAACAGGACAGAATGGAACAGAACAGAACAGAATAGAACAGAATAGAACAGAACAGAAGAGAACAGAATAGAATAGAATAGAATAGAAGAGAACAGAACAGAATAGAATAGAATACAATATAATAGAACAGAACAGAATAGAATACAATAGAATAGAACAGAATAGAATAGTACAGAACAGAACAGAATAGTATAGAATAGAGCAGAATAGAACAGAACAGAACAGAATAGAACAGAATAGAACAGAATAGAATAGAATAGAATAGAACAGATCAGAATGGAACAAAACAGAACATAATAGAACAGAATAGAACGAATAGAATAGAATAGAACAGAATAGAATAGAATAGAATAGAGTAGAATCGAATAGAACAGAATAGAATAGAATACAATATAATAGAACAGAACAGAATAGAATATAATAGAATAGAACAGAATACAACAGAACAGAACAGAACACAACAGAACAGAACAGAATAGAATAGAATAGAACATAATAGAATAGAACAGAACAGAATGGAATAGAAATGAATAGATAAAATCAGATAAGAATAGAATAGAACAGAACAGAATAGAAGAGAACAGAAAAGAATACTATAGAATAGAACAGAATAGAATAGAACAGAACAGAATAGAATAGAATAGAACAGAACAGAATAGAACAGAACAAAAGAGAATGGAATAGAACAGAACAAAATAGAACAGAAAAGAATAGAATAGAAAAGATAGACCAGAACAGAATAGAATAGAATAGAATAGAATACAATAAAATAGATCAGAGCCGAATTGAATACAATAGAATACAACAGAATAGAATAGAATAGAACAGAATATAATATAATAGAGTAGAAGAGGAACAGAATAGAACAGAAGAGAACATAATAGAATAGAATAGAACAGAATAGAACAGAACAGAATAGAAGAGAATAGAAAATAACAGAACAGAACAGAATAGAATAGAACAGAATAGAATACAATAGAATAGAGTAGAACAGAACAGAATGGAACAGAACAGAACAGAATAGAACAGAATAGAACAGAACAGAAGAGAACAGAATAGAATAGAATAGAATAGAATAGAATAGAATAGAATACAATACAATACAATATAATAGAACAGAACAGAATAGAATACAATAGAATAGAACAGAATAGAATAGAAGAGAACATAATAGAATAGAATAGAACAGAATAGAACAGAACAGAATAGAAGAGAATAGAAGAGAATAGAAAAGATCAGAACAGAATAGAATAGAATAGAACAGAACAGAACAGAATAGTATAGAATAGAGCAGAATAGAACAGAACAGAACAGAATAGAACAGAATAGAACAGAATAGAATAGAATAGAATAGAACAGAACAGAGTAGAAAAGAACAGAACAGAATATTATATAATAGAATATAACAGAACAATGGAACAAAACAGTACATAATAGAACAGAATAGAATAGAATAGAACAGAATAGAATAGAATAGAAGAGAGTAGAATCGAATAGAACAGAATAGAAAAAATACAATATAATAGAACAGAACAGAATAGAATACAATAGAATACAACAGAATACAACAGAACAGAACAGAATACAACAGAACAGAACAGAATAGAATAGAACAGAACAGAATAGAATAGAAATGAATAGAAAAAATCAGATAAGAATAGAATAGAACAGAACAGAATAGAAGAGAACAGAAAAGAATAGAACAGAATAGAATAGAACAGAACAGAATAGAATAGAATAGAACCGAACAGAATAGAACAGAACAAAAGAGAATGGAATAGAACAGAACAAAATAGAACAGAACAGAATAGAATAGAATAGAACAGAACAGAATAGAACAGAAGAGAGTAGATAGAATTGAACAGAAAAAATAGAACAGAACAGAATAAAAAAGAATAGAATAGAATAGAACAGAATAGAGTAGAATAGAACAGAATAGAATAGAACAGAACGGAATAGAATAGAACAGAACCTAACAGAACAGAATAGAATAGAATAGAATAGAATAGAATAGAATAGAACAGAACAGAATAGAATAGAATAGAACAGAACAGAATAGAATAGAATAGAATAGAACAGAACAGAAGAGAACAGAACAGAACAGAAAAAAATAGAATAGAACAGAACAGAATAGAATAGAACAGAACGGAATAGAATAAAACAGAACAGAACAGAACCGAACAGAACAGAACAGAATAGAACAGAATAGAACAGAACAGAACAGAATAGAATAGAACAGAATAGAATAGAACAAAACAGAATAAAACAGAATAGAATAGAATAGAACTGAATAGAATAGAACAGAACAGAAGAGAATAGAATAGAATAGAACAGAAGAGAATTTAATAGAAAAGAAAAGAATAGAACAGAATAGAATAGAATAGAATAGAATAGAATACAATAGAATAGATCAGAGCAGAATAGAATACAATAGAATACAACAGAATAGAATAGAATAGAACAGAAGAGAACATAATAGAAGAGAATAGAACAGAATAGAATAAAATAGAACAGAATAGAGAGAACAGAACAGAATAGAACAGAAGAGAACATAATAGAATAGAATAGAACAGAACAGAATAGAATAGAATAGAAGAGAACAGAAAAGAACCGAACAGAACAGAATAGAATAGAACAGAACAGAATACAATAGAATAGAATAGAAGAGAACAGAATGGAACAGAACAGAACAGAATAGAACAGAAAGAACAGAATAGAATAGAATAGAACAGAATAGAATAGAATAGAATAGAGCAGAACCGAACAGAACAGAATAGAATAGAATACAACAGAACAGAACAGAACAGAACAGAATAGAACTGAATAGAACAGAACAGAAGAGAACAGAACAGAATAGAATAGAATACAATATAATATAACAGAACAGAATAGAATACAATGGAATAGAACAGAATAGAATAGAATAGAACAGAATACAAGAGAATAGAACAGAACAGAATAGAATAGAATAGAACAGAATAGAAAAAAACAGAACAGAATACAACAGAACAGAACGGAATAGAATAGAAGTGAACAGAACAGAATAGAAAAGAAGAGAATAGAATAGAAATGAATAGAAAATAACAGAATAGAATAGAATAAACAGAACAGAATAGAAGAGAACAGAACAGAATAGAACAGCACAAAATAGAATAGAATAGAACAGAACAGAATAGAATAGAATAGAATAGAACAGAACACAATAGAATAGAATAGAACAGAACAGAATAGAATAGAATAGAATAGAACAGAATAGAATAGAATAGAATACAATAGAATACAATAGAATAGAATAGAACAGAACGAATAGAATACAATTGAATAGAACAGAATACAATAGAATAGAACAGAACAGAATAGAAGAGAACAGAACAGAATAGAACAGAACAAAATAGAATAGAGTAGAACAGAACAGAATAGAATAGAATAAAATAGAACAGAACAGAATAGAATAGAATAGAATAGAATAGAATAGAATAGAATAGAACAGAATAGAATGGAATAGAATAGAACAGAATAGAATAGAATAGAATAGAAGAGAACAGAATAGAATAGAGCAGAACCGAACAGAACAGAATAGAATAGAATAGAACAGAACAGAACACACCAGAACAGAACAGAATAGAACAGAACAGAATAGAACAGAATGGAATAGAATAGAAGAGAAGAGAACAGAACAGAATAGAATAGAATACAATATAATAGAACAGAACAGAATAGAATACAATAGTATAGAACAGAATAGAATAGAACAGAACAGAATAGAATAGAATAGAGCAGAATAGAACAGAACAGAACAGAATAGAACAGAAGAGCACAGAACAGAATAGAATAGAATAGAACAGAAGAGAGTAGAATAGAACAGAACAGAAAATGATAGAATAGAATATAACAGAACAGAATGGAACAAACAGAACATAATAGAACAGAATAGAACAGAATAGAATAGAATAGAACAGAATAGAATAGAATAGAATAGAGTAGAAAAAAACAGAACTGAATAGAATAGAATACAATATAATAGAACAGAACAGAAGAGAATACAATAGAATAGGACAGAACAGAACAGAACAGAACAGAATACAACAGAACAGAACAAAATAGAATAGTATAGAACAGAATAGAATAGAACAGAACTGAATACAATAGAAATGATTAGAAAAATTCAGAATAGAATAGAATAGAACAGAACAGAATAGAAGAGAAGAGAAAAGAATATAATAGAATAGAACATAATAGAATAGAACAGTACCGAAGAGAACAGAACAGAACAGAATACAATAGAATAGAACAGAACAGAGTAGAATAGAACAGAAAAATAGAACAGAACGGAATAGAATAAAACAGAACAGAACAGAATAGAACAGAATAGAATAGAACAGAATAGAATAGAATAGAATAGAATAGAATAGAATAGAACAGAACCGAACAGAACACAACAGAATAGAACAGAATAGAACAGAACAGAACAGAATAGAATAGAACAGAATAGAATAGAACAAAACATAATAGAACAGAATAGAATAGAATAGAACAGAATAGAATAGAACAGAACAGAGAAAAATAGAACAGAACAGAATATTATAGAATAGAATATAACAGAACAGAATGGAACAAAACAGAACATAATAGAACAGAATATAACAGAATAGAATAGAATAGAACAGAATAGAATAGAATAGAATAGAGTTGAATCGAACAGAACAGAATAGAATAGAATACAATATAATAGAACAGAACAGAATAGAATACAATAGAATAGAACAGAATAGAACAGAACAGAACAGAATACAACAGTACAGAACTGAACAGAATAGAATAGAACAGAATAGAATAGAACAGAACAGAATAGAATAGAATAGAATAGAACTGAACAGAATAGAACAGAACAGAATAGAACAGAACAGAATAGAATAGAATAGAATAGAACAGAATAGAGTAGAACAGAATAGAATAGAACAGAACAGAACAAAATAGAACAGATTGGAATAGAACAGAATAGAATAGAATGGAATAGAATGGAATAGAATAGAACAGAACAGAATACAATAGAATAGAATAGAATAGAACAGAATAGAATAGAATAGAATAGAATAGAATAGAATAGAATAGAATAGAACAGAACCGAACAGAACAGAACAGAATAGAACAGAATAGAAAAGAACAGAACAGAATAATATAGAACAGAATAGAATAGAACAAAACAGAATAGAAGAGAATAGAATAGAATAGAAGAGAATAGAATAGAACAGAACAAAAGAGAATAGAATAGAATAGAACAGAATAGAATAGAACAAAACAGAATAGAACAGAATAGAATAGAATAGAACAGAATAGAATAGAAAAGAATAGAATAGAACAGAATAGAATTGAATACAATAGAATAGATCAGAGCAGAATAGAATACAATAGAATACAACAGAATAGAATAGAATAGAACAGAATATAATAGAGCAGAACAGAACAGAATAGAACAGAAGAGAACATAATAGAATAGAATAGAATAGAATAGAATAGAATAGAACAGAACAGAATAGAATAGAATAGAACAGAACAGAAAAGATCAGAACAGAAGAGAATAGAATAGTACAGAACAGAATACAATAGAATAGAATAGAACAGAACAGAATGGAACAGAACAAACAGAATAGAACACAATAGAACAGAATAGAATACAATAGAACAGAATAGAATAGAATAGAATAGAGCAGAACCGAACAGAACAGAATAGAATAGAATAAAACAGGACAGAACAGAACAGAAGTGAACAGAACAGAATAGAACAGAATAGAACAGGACAGAATAGAACAGAATAGAATAGAATAGAATAGAAGAGAACAGAACAGAATAGAATAGAATACAATATAATAGAACAGAACAGAATAGAATACAATAGAATAGAACAGAATAGAATAGAATAGAATAGAATACAACAGAACACAATAGAATAGAAGAGAATAGAACAGAATATAATAGAATAGAATAGAATAGAATAGAATAGAATAGAATAGAATAGAATAGAACAGAACGAATAGAATAAAATAGAATAGAACAGGACGAATAGAATACAATAGAATAGAACAGAATAGAAAAGAATAGAACAGAACAGAATAGAAGAGAACAGAACAGAATAGAACAGAACAAAATAGAATAGAATAGAAGAGAACAGAGTAGAATAGAATAGAATAGAATAGAATAGAACAGAACAGAATAGAATAGAATAGAACAGAACAGAAAAGATCAGAACAGAACAGAATAGAATAGAACAGAACAGAATACAATAGAATAGAATAGAACAGAACAGAATGGAACAGAACAAACAGAATAGAACAGAATAGAACAGAATAGAATACAATAGAACAGAATAGAATAGAAGAGTATTGAGCAGAACCGAACAGAACTGAATAGAAAAGAATAAAACAGGACAGAACAGAACAGAAGTGAACAGAACAGAATAGAACAGAATAGAACAGAACAGAATAGAACAGAATAGAATAGAATAGAATAGAAGAGAACAGAACAGAATAGAATAGAATAGAATAGAATAGAACAGATAGAATAGAACAGAAGTGAAGAGAATAGAATAGAATAGAACAGAACAGAACAGAATAGAATAGAAAAGAATAGAGTAGAACAGAACAGAGTAGAATAGAATAGAATAGAATAGAATAGAATAGAATAGAATAGATCAGAGCAGAATAGAATAAAATGGAATACTACAGAATAGAATAGAATAGTACAGAATAGAATAGAATAGAACAGAATAGAACAGAAGAGAATATAGTAGAATATAATAGAACAGAATACAATAGAACAGAACAGAATAGAATAGAATAGAACAGAACAGAAAAGAACAGAACAGAACAGAATAGAATCGAACAGAACAGAATACAATAGAAAAGAATAGAACAGAAAAGAATGGAACAGAACAGAATAGAATAGAACAGAATAGAAGAGAATAGAACAGAACAGAACAGAATAGAATAGAATAGAATAGAACAGAACCGAACAGAACAGAATACAAAAGAACAGTACAGAATAGTATAGAATAGAACAGAATAGAATAGAACAGAACAGAATAGAATAGAAATGAATAGAAAAAAACAAAATATAATAGAATAGAACAGAACAGAATAGAAGAGAACAGAACAGAATAGATCAGAACAAAATAGAATAGACTAGAACAGAACAGAATAGAATAGAATAGAATACAACAGAACACAATAGAATAGTAGAGAATAGAACAGAATATAATAGAATAGAATAGAATAGAATAGAATAGAATAGAATAGAACAGAACGAATAGAATAAAATAGAATAGAACAGGACGAATAGAATACAATAGAATAGAACAGAATAGAAAAGAATAGAACAGAACAGAATAGAAGAGAACAGAACAGAATAGAACAGAACAAAATAGAATAGAATAGAAGAGAACAGAGTAGAGTAGAATAGAATAGAACAGAACACAATAGAATAGAATAGAATAGAACAGAATAGAATAGAATAGAATACAATAGAATACAATAGAATAGAATAGAACAGAACGAATAGAATACAATTGAATAGAACAGAATAGAATAGAATAGAACAGAACAGAATAGAAGAGAACAGAACAGAATAGAACAGAACAAAATAGAATAGAGTAGAACAGAACAGAATAGAATAGAATAAAATAGAACAGAACAGAATAGAATAGAATAGAATAGAATAGAATAGAATAGAATAGAATAGAATAGAACAGAATAGAATGGAATAGAATAGAACAGAATAGAATAGAATAGAATAGAAGAGAAAAGAATAGAATAGAGCAGAACCGAACAGAACAGAATAGAATAGAATAGAACAGAACAGAACACACCAGAACAGAACAGAATAGAACAGAACAGAATAGAACAGAATGGAATAGAATAGAAGAGAAGAGAACAGAACAGAATAGAATAGAATACAATATAATAGAACAGAACAGAATAGAATACAATAGTATAGAACAGAATAGAATAGAATAGAACAGAATAGAATAGAATAGAACAGAACAGAACAGAATAGATTAGAATAGAGCAGAATAGAACAGAACAGAACAGAATAGAACAGAAGAGAACAGAACAGAATAGAATAGAATAGAACAGAAGAGAGTAGAATAGAACAGAACAGAAAATGATAGAATAGAATATAACAGAACAGAATGGAACAAACAGAACATAATAGAACAGAATAGAACAGAATAGAATAGAATAGAACAGAATAGAATAGAATAGAATAGAGTAGAAAAAAACAGAACTGAATAGAATAGAATACAATATAATAGAACAGAACAGAAGAGAATACAATAGAATAGGACAGAACAGAACAGAACAGAACAGAATACAACAGAACAGAACAAAATAGAATAGTATAGAACAGAATAGAATAGAACAGAACTGAATACAATAGAAATGATTAGAAAAATTCAGAATAGAATAGAATAGAACAGAACAGAATAGAAGAGAAGAGAAAAGAATATAATAGAATAGAACATAATAGAATAGAACAGTACCGAAGAGAACAGAACAGAACAGAATACAATAGAATAGAACAGAACAGAGTAGAATAGAACAGAAAAATAGAACAGAACGGAATAGAATAAAACAGAACAGAACAGAATAGAACAGAATAGAATAGAACAGAATAGAATAGAATAGAATAGAATAGAATAGAACAGAACCGAACAGAACACAACAGAATAGAACAGAATAGAACAGAACAGAACAGAATAGAATAGAACAGAATAGAATAGAACAAAACATAATAGAACAGAATAGAATAGAATAGAACAGAATAGAATAGAACAGAACAGAGAAAAATAGAACAGAACAGAATATTATAGAATAGAATATAACAGAACAGAATGGAACAAAACAGAACATAATAGAACAGAATATAACAGAATAGAATAGAATAGAACAGAATAGAATAGAATAGAATAGAGTTGAATCGAACAGAACAGAATAGAATAGAATACAATATAATAGAACAGAACAGAATAGAATACAATAGAATAGAACAGAATAGAACAGAACAGAACAGAATACAACAGTACAGAACTGAACAGAATAGAATAGAACAGAATAGAATAGAACAGAACAGAATAGAATAGAATAGAATAGAACTGAACAGAATAGAACAGAACAGAATAGAACAGAACAGAATAGAATAGAATAGAATAGAACAGAATAGAGTAGAACAGAATAGAATAGAACAGAACAGAACAAAATAGATCAGATTGGAATAGAACAGAATAGAATAGAATGGAATAGAATGGAATAGAATAGAACAGAACAGAATACAATAGAATAGAATAGAATAGAACAGAATAGAATAGAATAGAATAGAATAGAATAGAATAGAATAGAACAGAACCGAACAGAACAGAACAGAATAGAACAGAATAGAAAAGAACAGAACAGAATAGTATAGAACAGAATAGAATAGAACAAAACAGAATAGAAGAGAATAGAATAGAATAGAAGAGAATAGAATAGAACAGAACAAAAGAGAATAGAATAGAATAGAACAGAATAGAATAGAACAAAACAGAATAGAACAGAATAGAATAGAATAGAACAGAATAGAATAGAAAAGAATAGAATAGAACAGAATAGAATTGAATACAATAGAATAGATCAGAGCAGAATAGAATACAATAGAATACAACAGAATAGAATAGAATAGAACAGAATATAATATAATAGAGCAGAACAGAACAGAATAGAACAGAAGAGAACATAATAGAATAGAATAGAATAGAATAGAATAGAATAGAACAGAACAGAATAGAATAGAATAGAACAGAACAGAAAAGATCAGAACAGAAGAGAATAGAATAGTACAGAACAGAATACAATAGAATAGAATAGAACAGAACAGAATGGAACAGAACAAACAGAATAGAACACAATAGAACAGAATAGAATACAATAGAACAGAATAGAATAGAATAGAATAGAGCAGAACCGAACAGAACAGAATAGAATAGAATAAAACAGGACAGAACAGAACAGAAGTGAACAGAACAGAATAGAACAGAATAGAACAGGACAGAATAGAACAGAATAGAATAGAATAGAATAGAAGAGAACAGAACAGAATAGAATAGAATACAAAATAATAGAACAGAACAGAATAGAATACAATAGAACAGAACAGAATAGAATACAATAGAATAGAACAGAATAGAATAGAATAGAATAGAATACAACAGAACACAATAGAATAGAAGAGAATAGAACAGAATATAATAGAATAGAATAGAATAGAATAGAATAGAATAGAACAGAACGAATAGAATAAAATATAATAGAACAGGACGAATAGAATACAATAGAATAGAACAGAATAGAAAAGAATAGAACAGAACAGAATAGAAGAGAACAGAACAGAATAGAACAGAACAAAATAGAATAGAATAGAAGAGAACAGAGTAGAATAGAATAGAATAGAATAGAATAGAACAGAACAGAATAGAATAGAATACAATATAATAGAACAGAACAGAAGAGAATACAATAGAATAGGACAGAACAGAACATAATACAACAGAGCAGAACAAAATAGAATAGTATAGAACAGAATAGAATAGAACAGAACTGAATAGAATAGAAATGATTAGAAAAATTCAGAATAGAATAGAATAGAACAGAACAGAATAGAAGAGAAGAGAAAAGAATATAATAGAATAGAACATAATAGAATAGAACAGTACCGAAGAGAACAGAACAGAACAGAATACAATAGAATAGAACAGAACAGAGTAGAATAGAACAGAAAAATAGAACAGAACGGAATAGAATAAAACAGAACAGAACAGAATAGAATAGAATAGAATAGAACAGAATAGAATAGAATAGAATAGAATAGAATAGAACAGAACCGAACAGAACACAACAGAATAGAACAGAATAGAACAGAACAGAACAGAATAGAATAGAACAGAATAGAATAGAACAAAACATAATAGAACAGAATAGAATAGAATAGAACAGAATAGAATAGAACAGAACAAAAGAGAATAGAATAGAATAGGACAGAACAGAGTAGAATAGAAAAGAATAGAATAGAAGAGAATTGAATAGAATAGAATAGAATACAATAGAATAGATCAGATCAGAATAGAATACAATAGAATACAACAGAATAGAATAGAATAGAACAGAATATAATATAATAGAGACAAACAGAACAGAATTGAACAGAAGAGAACATAATAGAATAGAATAGAACAGAATAGAATAGAATAGAATAGAATAGAATAGAACAAAATAGAACGGAATGGAATAGAACAGAATAGAATAGAATGGAATAGAATAGAACAGAACAGAATAAAATAGAATAGAATAGAATAGAACAGAACAGAACAGAATATTATAGAATAGATTAGAATAGCAATAGAACAGAATAGAATAGAACAGAATAGAAAAGAATAGAACAGAACAGAACAGATTAGAACAGAAAAATAAAATGGAAAAGAAAAGAATAGAATAGAATAGAACAGAATAGAAAGAACAGAACAGAATAGAACAAAATAGAATAAAACAGAACAGAACGGAATAGAATAGAATAGAATAGAATAGAATAGAACAGAACAGAACAGAATAGAATAGAATAGAATAGAATGGAATAGAATAGATTAGAATAGAATAGAATAGAACAGAACAGAACAGAATAGAATAGAATAGAATAGAATAGAACAGAATAAAATAGAATAGAATAGAATAGAACAAAATAGAACAAAACAGAATAGAATAGAACAGAACAGAAGAGAACAGAACAGAACAGAATACAATAAAATAGAACAGAACAGAATAGAATAGAAGAGAAGTATAGAACAGAACGGAATAAAATAAAACAGAACAGAACAGAATAGAATAGACTAGATTACAACCGAATAGAATAGAGTAGAATAGAAGACAATAGAATAGAATTGAATAGAACAGAACCGAACATAACAGAACAGAATAGAACAGAACAGAACAGAATAGAATAGAAAAGAATAGAATAGAACAAAACAGAATAGAACAGAATAGAATAGAATAGAACAGATAGAATAGAACAGAAGTGAAGAGAATAGTATAGAATAGAACAGAACAGAACAGAATAGAATAGAAAAGAATAGAATAGAACAGAATAGAATAGAATAGAATAGAATAGAATAGAATAGAATAGATCAGAGCAGAATAGAATAAAATGGAATACTACAGAATAGAATAGAATAGTACAGAATAGAATAGAATAGAACAGAATAGAACAGAAGAGAATATAGTAGAATATAATAGAACAGAATACAATAGAACAGAACAGAATAGAATAGAATAGAACAGAACAGAAAAGAACAGAACAGAACAGAATAGAATCGAACAGAACAGAATACAATAGAAAAGAATAGAACAGAAAAGAATGGAACAGAACAGAATAGAATAGAACAGAATAGAAGAGAATAGAACAGAACAGAACAGAATAGAATAGAATAGAATAGAACAGAACCGAACAGAACAGAATAAAAAAGAACAGTACAGAATAGTATAGAATAGAACAGAATAGAATAGAACAGAACAGAATAGAATAGAAATGAATAGAAAAAAACAAAATAGAATAGAATAGAACAGAACAGAATAGAAGAGAACAGAACAGAATAGATCAGAACAAAATAGAATAGACTAGAACAGAACAGAATAGAATAGAATAGAATACAACAGAACACAATAGAATAGAAGAGAATAGAACAGAATATAATAGAATAGAATAGAATAGAATAGAATAGAATAGAATAGAACAGAACGAATAGAATAAAATAGAATAGAACAGGACGAATAGAATACAATAGAACAGAACAGAATAGAAGAGAACAGAACAGAATAGAACAGAACAAAATAGAATAGAATAGAAGAGAACAGAGTAGAATAGAATAGAATAGAACAGAACACAATAGAATAGAATAGAATAGAACAGAATAGAATAGAATAGAATACAATAGAATACAATAGAATAGAATAGAACAGAACGAATAGAATACAATTGAATAGAACAGAATAGAATAGAATAGAACAGAACAGAATAGAAGAGAACAGAACAGAATAGAACAGAACAAAATAGAATAGAGTAGAACAGAACAGAATAGAATAGAATAGAATAGAATAGAATAGAATAGAATAGAATAGAACAGAATAGAATGGAATAGAATAGAACAGAATAGAATAGAATAGAATAGAAGAGAACAGAATAGAATAGAGCAGAACCGAACAGAACAGAATAGAATAGAATAGAACAGAACAGAACACACCAGAACAGAACAGAATAGAACAGAACAGAATAGAACAGAATGGAATAGAATAGAAGAGAAGAGAACAGAACAGAATAGAATAGAATACAATATAATAGAACAGAACAGAATAGAATACAATAGTATAGAACAGAATAGAATAGAATAGAACAGAATAGAATAGAATAGAACAGAACAGAACAGAATAGAATAGAATAGAGCAGAATAGAACAGAACAGAACAGAATAGAACAGAAGAGAACAGAACAGAATAGAATAGAATAGAACAGAAGAGAGTAGAATAGAACAGAACAGAAAATGATAGAATAGAATATAACAGAACAGAATGGAACAAACAGAACATAATAGAACAGAATAGAACAGAATAGAATAGAATAGAACAGAATAGAATAGAATAGAATAGAGTAGAAAAAAACAGAACTGAATAGAATAGAATACAATATAATAGAACAGAACAGAAGAGAATACAATAGAATAGGACAGAACAGAACAGAACAGAACAGAATACAACAGAACAGAGCAAAATAGAATAGTATAGAACAGAATAGAATAGAACAGAACTGAATACAATAGAAATGATTAGAAAAATTCAGAATAGAATAGAATAGAACAGAACAGAATAGAAGAGAAGAGAAAAGAATATAATAGAATAGAACATAATAGAATAGAACAGTACCGAAGAGAACAGAACAGAACAGAATACAATAGAATAGAACAGAACAGAGTAGAATAGAACAGAAAAATAGAACAGAACGGAATAGAATAAAACAGAACAGAACAGAATAGAACAGAATAGAATAGAACAGAATAGAATAGAATAGAATAGAATAGAACAGAACCGAACAGAACACAACAGAATAGAACAGAATAGAACAGAACAGAACAGAATAGAATAGAACAGAATAGAATAGAACAAAACATAATAGAACAGAATAGAATAGAATAGAACAGAATAGAATAGAACAGAACAGAGAAAAATAGAACAGAACAGAATATTATAGAATAGAATATAACAGAACAGAATGGAACAAAACAGAACATAATAGAACAGAATATAACAGAATAGAATAGAATAGAACAGAATAGAATAGAATAGAATAGAGTTGAATCGAACAGAACAGAATAGAATAGAATACAATATAATAGAACAGAACAGAATAGAATACAATAGAATAGAACAGAATAGAACAGAACAGAACAGAATACAACAGTACAGAACTGAACAGAATAGAATAGAACAGAATAGAATAGAACAGAACAGAATAGAATAGAATAGAATAGAACTGAACAGAATAGAACAGAACAGAATAGAACAGAACAGAATAGAATAGAATAGAATAGAACAGAATAGAGTAGAACAGAATAGAATAGAACAGAACAGAACAAAATAGAACAGATTGGAATAGAACAGAATAGAATAGAATGGAATAGAATGGAATAGAATAGAACAGAACAGAATACAATAGAATAGAATAGAATAGAACAGAATAGAATAGAATAGAATAGAATAGAATAGAATAGAATAGAATAGAACAGAACCGAACAGAACAGAACAGAATAGAACAGAATAGAAAAGAACAGAACAGAATAGTATAGAACAGAATAGAATAGAACAAAACAGAATAGAAGAGAATAGAATAGAATAGAAGAGAATAGAATAAAACAGAATAGAATAGAATAGAACAGAATAGAATAGAACAAAACAGAATAGAACAGAATAGAATAGAATAGAACAGAATAGAATAGAAAAGAATAGAATAGAACAGAATAGAATTGAATACAATAGAATAGATCAGAGCAGAATAGAATACAATAGAATACAACAGAATAGAATAGAATAGAACAGAATATAATATAATAGAGCAGAACAGAACAGAATAGAACAGAAGAGAACATAATAGAATAGAATAGAATAGAATAGAATAGAATAGAACAGAACAGAATAGAATAGAATAGAACAGAACAGAAAAGATCAGAACAGAAGAGAATAGAATAGTACAGAACAGAATACAATAGAATAGAATAGAACAGAACAGAATGGAACAGAACAAACAGAATAGAACACAATAGAACAGAATAGAATACAATAGAACAGAATAGAATAGAATAGAATAGAGCAGAACCGAACAGAACAGAATAGAATAGAATAAAACAGGACAGAACAGAACAGAAGTGAACAGAACAGAATAGAACAGAATAGAACAGGACAGAATAGAACAGAATAGAATAGAATAGAATAGAAGAGAACAGAACAGAATAGAATAGAATACAATATAATAGAACAGAACAGAATAGAATACAATAGAATAGAACAGAATAGAATAGAATAGAACAGAATAGAATAGAATAGAACAGAACAGAACAGAATAGAATAGAATAGAGCAGAATAGAACAGAACAGAACAGAATAGAACAGAAGAGAACAGAACAGAATAGAATAGAATAGAACAGAAGAGAGTAGAATAGAACAGAACAGAAAATGATAGAATAGAATATAACAGAACAGAATGGAACAAACAGAACATAATAGAACAGAATATAACAGAATAGAATATAATAGAACAGAATAGAATAGAATAGAATAGAGTTGAATCGAACAGAACAGAATAGAATAGAATACAATATAATAGAACAGAACAGAATATAATACAATAGAATAGAACAGAATAGAACAGAACAGAATAGAATACAACAGCACAGAACTGAACAGAATAGAATAGAACAGAATAGAATAGAACAGAACAGAATAGAATAGAACTGAACAGAATAGAACAAAATAGAATAGAACAGAACAGAATAGAATAGAATAGAATAGAATAGAATAGAACAGAATAGAGTAGAACAGAATAGAATAGAACAGAACAGAACAAAATAGAACAGATTGGAATAGAACAGAATAGAATAGAATGGAATAGAATGGAATAGAATAGAACAGAACAGAATACAATAGAATGGAATAGAATAGAACAGAATAGAATAGAATAGAATAGAATAGAATAGAATAGAATAGAACAGAACAGAACCGAACAGAACAGAACAGAATAGAGCAGAATAGAAAAGAACAGAACAGAATAGAATAGAACAGAATAGAATAGAACAAAACAGAATAGAAGAGAATAGAATAGAATAGAAGAGAATAGAATACAACAGAACAAAAGAGAATAGAATAGAATAGAACAGAATAGAATAGAACAAAACAGAATAGAACAGAATAGAATAGAATAGAACAGAATAGAATAGAAAAGAATAGAATATAACAGAATAGAATTGAATACAATAGAATAGATCAGAGCAGAATAGAATACAATAGAATACAACAGAATAGAATAGAATAAAACAGAATATAATATAATAGAGCAGAACAGAACAGAATAGAACAGAAGAGAACATAATAGAATAGAATAGAACAGAACAGAATAGAATAGAATAGAACAGAACAGAAAAGATCAGAACAGAACAGAATAGAATAGAACAGAACAGAATACAATAGAATAGAATAGAACAGAACAGAATGGAACAGAACAAACAGAATAGAACAGAATAGAACAGAATAGAATACAATAGAACAGAATAGAATAGAATAGAATAGAATAGAGCAGAACCGAACAGAACAGAATAGAATAGAATAAAACAGGACAGAACTGAACAGAAGTGAACAGAACAGAATAGAACAGAATAGAACAGAACAGAATAGAACAGAATAGAATAGAATAGAATAGAAGAGAACAGAACAGAACAGAATAGAATAGAATAGAAGAGAACAGAACAGAATAGAATAGAATACAATATAATAGTACAGAACAGAATAGAATACAACAGAATAGAACAGAATAGAACAGAATAGAATACAATAGAAAAGAATAGAATAGAATAGAATAGAGCAGAACCGAACAGAACAGAATAGAATAAAATAAAACAGGACAGAACAGAACAGAAGTGAACAGAACAGAATTGAACAGAATAGAACAGAACAGAATAGAACAGAATAGAATAGAATAGAATAGAAGAGAACAGAACAGAATAGAATAGAATAGAATAGAATAGAAGAGAACAGAACAGAATAGAATAGAATACAATATAATAGAACAGAACAGAATAGAATACAATGAATAGAACAGAATAGAATAGAATAGAAAGAATAGAATAGAATAGAACAGAACTGAACAGAATAGAATAGAATAGAGCAGAATAGAACAGAACAGAACAGAATAGAACAGAAGAGAACAGAACAGAATAGAATAGAATAGAACAGAAGAGAGTAGAATAGAACAGAACAGAAAATGATAGAATAGAATATAACAGAACAGAATGGAACAAACAGAACATAATAGAACAGAATAGAACAGAATAGAATAGAATAGAACAAAATAGAATAGAATAGAATAGTGTAGAATCGAACAGAACAGAATAGAATAGAATACAATATAATAGAACAGAACAGAAGAGAATACAATAGAATAGGACAGAATAGAACAGAACAGAATAGAACAGAACAGAATAGATAGAATACAACAGAAGAGAATAGAACAGAACAGAATAGAAAAGAATAGAATAGAATAGAACAGAATAGAATAGAACAGAATACAATAGAACAGAACAGAACAGAACAGAATAGAACAGAATGGAATAGAACAGAATTGAATGAATAGAATAGAATAGAATAGAACAGAACAGAACAGAACCGAATAGAATAGAATAGAATAGAACTGAACAGAGCAGAACCGGAGAGAATAGAATAGAACAGAACCGAAAGAATAGAATAGAACAGTATAGAATTGTATAGCACAGAATAGAATAGAATAGAATAGAATAGAATAGAGCAGAATGAAATAGAACAGAATAGAATAGAAAAGAATAGAATAGAATAGAATAGAATAGAATAGAATAGAATAGAATAGAACAGAATAGAATAGAATAGAATAGAATAGAATGGAATAGAACAGAATAGAATAGAATAGAATACAATGGAATAGAACAGAACAGAGTAGAACAGAATAGAATAGAATAGAACAGAACAGAACAGAATAGAATAGAATAGAGCAGAATAGAACAGAATAGAACAGAATAGAATAGAACAGAACAAAACATAATAGAATAGATCAGAATAGAATAGAACAGAACAGAAGAGAACAGAACAGATCAGCATAGAATAGAATAGAACAGAACAGAAGATAACAGAACAGAACAGCATAGAATTGAATAGAACAGAAAAGAATAGAATAAAGTAGAACGGAGTAGAATAGAACAGAACCGAACAGAACAGAATAGAATAGAATAGAATAGGATAGAACAGAACAGAATAGATCAGAATAGAAGAGAATAGAATAGAATAGAATAGAACAGAACAGAATAGAATAGAATAGAACAGAACAGAATAGAATAGAATAGAACAGAGCAGAACATAATAGAATATTACAGAATAGAATAGAACAGAACAGAATAGAACAGAATATAATAGAATAGAACACAATAGAATAGAACAGAACACAATAGAATAGAATAGAATAGAACAGAACAGAACAGAACAGAATAGAATAGAATAGAACAGAATTGAACAGAACAGAAGAGAAGAGAAGAGAATACAATAGAATAGAATAGAATAAAATAGAATAGAATAGAATACAATAGAATAGAAGAGAACAGAATATAATACAATAGAAGAGAACAGAATAGAATAGAATAGAATAGAACAGAATAGAATAGAATAGAATAGAACAGAATAGAATAGAATAGAACACAACAGAATAGAATAGAATAGAACAGAACAGAATAGATCAGAACAGAATAGAATAGAATAGAATAGAACAGAATAGAGTAGAACAGAGTAGAATAGAACAGAACAGCACAAAATAGAACAGAATGGAATAGAACAGAATAGAATAGAATAGAACAGAACAGAATAGAATAGAATAGAATAGTATAGAATAGAACAGAACCGAACAGAACAGAAGAGAGTAGAACAGAATAGAACAGAACAGAACAGAATAGAATAGAACAGATTAGAAATGAAAAAAACAGAATAGAACAGAATAGAATAGAATAGAACAGAATAGAGTAGAACAGAACAGAAGAGAATAGAATAGAATAGAACAGAATAGAATAGAACAAAATAGAATAGAACAGAATAAAATAGAATAGAACAGAATAGAATAGAAAATAATAGAATAGAACATAATAGAATAGAATACAATAGAATACATTAGAGCAGAATAGAATACAATAGAATACAACAGAATAGAATAGAATAAAACAGAATATAATATAATAGAGCAGAACAGAACAGAATAGAACAGAAGAGAACATAATAGAATAGAATAGAACAGAACAGAATAGAATAGAATAGAACAGAACAGAAAAGATCAGAACAGAACAGAATAGAATAGAACAGAACAGAATACAATAGAATAGAATAGAACAGAACAGAATGGAACAGAACAAACAGAATAGAACAGAATAGAACAGAATAGAATACAATAGAACAGAATAGAATAGAATAGAATAGAATAGAGCAGAACCGAGCAGAACAGAATAGAATAGAATAAAACAGGACAGAACAGAACCGAAGTGAACAGAACAGAATAGAACAGAATAGAACAGAACAGAATAGAACAGAATAGAATAGAATTGAATAGAAGAGAACAGAACAGAACAGAATAGAATAGAATAGAAGAGAACAGAACAGAATAGAATAGAATACAATATAATAGTACAGAACAGAATAGAATACAATAGAATAGAACAGAATAAAACAGAATAGAACAGAATAGAATACAATAGAACAGAATAGAATAGAATAGAATAGAGCAGAACCGAACAGAACAGAATAGAATAGAATAAAACAGGACAGAACAGAACAGAAGTGAACAGAACAGAATAGAACAGAATAGAACAGAACAGAATAGAACAGAATAGAATAGAATAGAATAGAAGAGAACAGAACAGAATAGAATAGAATAGAATAGAAGAGAACAGAACAGAATAGAATAGAATACAATATAATAGAACAGAACAGAATAGAATACAATAGAATAGAACAGAATAGAATAGAATAGAACAGAATTGAATAGAATAGAACAGAACTGAACAGAATAGAATAGAATAGAGCAGAATAGAACAGAACAGAACAGAATAGAACAGAAGAGAACAGAACAGAATAGAATAGAATAGAACAGAAGAGAGTAGAATAGAACAGAACAGAAAATGATAGAATAGAATATAACAGAACAGAATGGAACAAACAGAACATAATAGAAGAGAATAGAACAGAATAGAATAGAATAGAACAAAATAGAATAGAATAGAATAGAGTAGAATCGAACAGAACAGAGTAGAATAGAATACAATATAATAGAACAGAACAGAAGAGAATACAATAGAATAGGACAGAATAGAACAGAACAGAATAGAACAGAACCGAATAGATAGAATACAACAGAAGAGAATAGAACAGAACAGAATAGAAAAGAATAGAATAGAATAGAACAGAATAGAATAGAACAGAATACAATAGAACAGAACAGAACAGAACAGAATAGAACAGAATGGAATAGAACAGAATTGAATGAATAGAATAGAATAGAATAGAACAGAACAGAACAGAACCGAATAGAATAGAATAGAATAGAACAGAACAGAGCAGAACCGAAGAGAATAGAATAGAACAGAACCGAAAGAATAGAATAGAACAGTATAGAATAGTATAGAACAGAATAAAATAGAATAGAATAATAGAATAGAATAGAATAGAGCAGAATGAAATAGAACAGAATAGAATAGAAAAGAATAGAATAGAATAGAATAGAATAGAATAGAATAGAATAGAATAGAATAGAATAGAATAGAATAGAATAGAATAGAACAGAATAGAATAGAATAGAATACAATGGAATAGAACAGAACAGAATAGAACAGAATAGAATAGAATAGAACAGGACAGAACAGAATAGAATAGAATAGAATAGAGCAGAATAGAACAGAATAGAACAGAATAGATTAGAACAGAACAAAACGTAATAGAATAGAACAGAATAGAATAGAACAGAACAGAAGAGAACAGAACAGAACAGCATAGAATAGAATAGAACAAAACAGAAAATAACAGAACAGAACAGCATAGAATTGAATAGAACAGAACAGAATAGAGTAAAGCAGAACGGAGTAGAATAGAACAGAACCGAACAGAACAGAATAGAATAGAATAGAATAGAAGAGAACAGAACAGAATAGAATAGAATTGAAGAGAATAGAATGGAATAGAATAAAACAGAACAGAATAGAATAGAATAGAACAGAACAGAATAGAATAGAATAGAACAGAGCAGAACATAATAGAATATTACAGAATAATATAGAACAGAACAGAATAGAACAGAATAGAATAGAATAGAGCAGAATAGTATAAAACAGAACAGAATAGAATAGAATAGAATAACAGAACAGAAAAGAATAGAATAGAACAGATTAGAATAGTATAGAACAGAATAGAATAGAATAGAATAGAGCAGAATGGAATAGAACAGAATAGAATAGAAAAGAATAGAATAGAATAGAATAGAATAGAATAGAATAGAATAGAATAGAATAGAACAGAACAGAATAGCATAGAATAGAATAGAACAGAATAGAATAGAATAGAATAGAATAGAATAGAACAGAACAGAATAGAACAGAACAGAATAGAATAGAACAGAAGAGAATAGAATAGAAATGAATAGAAAAAAACAGAATAGAATAGAATAGAACGGAACAGAATAGAAGAGAAGAGAAGAGAATAGAATAGAGTAGAACAGAATAGAATAGAACAGAACAGAATAGAACAGAATAGAACAGAACAGAATAGAACAGAACAAAAGAGAATAGAATAGAACAGAACAAAATGGAACAGAACAGAATAGAATAGAATAGAACAGAACAAAATGCAACAGAACAGAATAGAATAGAATAGAACAGAACAGAATAGAACACAACAGTATAGATAGAATAGAACAGAATAGAATAGAACAGAACAGAAAAGAAAAGAATAGAATAGAACAAAATGGAACAGAACAGAATAGAATAGAATAAAACAGAACAGAATAGAACACAACAGTATAGATAGAATAGAACAGAATAGAATAGAACAGAACAGAAAAGAAAAGAATAGAATAGAATAGAACAGAATAGAATAGAATAGAATAGAACAGAACAGAACAGAATAGAACAGAATGGAATAAAACTGAATAGAATAGAATGGAATAGAATAGAATAGAATAGAACAGAACAGAACAGAACAGAATAGAATAGAATAGAATAGAATACAACAGAACAGAACAGAACCGAATAGAATAGAATAGAACAGAACAGAACAGAATAGAATAGAACAGAATAGAATAGTATAGAACAGAATAGAATAGAATAGAATAGAATAGAATAGAATAGAATAGAATAGAACAGAACAGAATAGAATAGAATAGAATAGAACACAACAGAACAGGACAGAACAGGGTAGAATAGAATAGAACAGAATAGAATGGAATAGAGCAGAGCAGAATAGAAGAGAAGAGAAGAATAGAACAGAACGGTATAGGAAAGAACAGAATATAATAGAATGGAACAGAATTGAACAGAACGGAATAGAATAGAATAGAATAGATTAGAACAGAAAAGAACAGAATAGAATAGAATAGATCAGAATAGAGCAGAAATGAATAGAACAGAGCAGAACAGAATAGAATAGAATAGAATAAAACAGAATAGAACAGAATAGAATGGAACAGAACAGAACAGAACAGAATAGAATAGAACAGAAGAGAAAAAAATAAGATAGAATAGAAGAGAACAGAATAGAATAGAATAGAATAGAACACAACACAATAGAATAGAAGAGAATAGAACAGAATAGAATAGAATAGAATAGAATAGAATTGAATAGAATACAATAGAATAGAACAGAACGAATAGAATACAATAAAATAGAACAGAATAGAATAGAATAGAACAGAACAGAATAGAAGAGAACAGAACAGAATAGAACAGAACAAAATAGAATAGAATAGAAGAGAACAGAATAGAATAGAATAGAATAGAACACAACACAACAGAATAGAAGAGAATAGAATAGAATAGAATAGAATACAATAGAATACAATAGAATAGAACAGAACGAATGGAATACAATAGAATAGATCAGAATAGAATAGAATAGAACAGAACAGAATAGAAGAGAATAGAACAGAATAGAACAGAACAAGATAGAATAGAATAGAACAGAACAGAATAGAATAGAATAGAATAGAACAGAACAGAATAGAATATAATAGAATAGAACAGAACAGAATAGAATGGAATAGAATAGAATAGAATACAATAGAATAGAATACAATAGAATAGAACAGAACGAATAGAATACAATAGAATAGAACAGAATAGTATAGAATAGAACAGAATAGAATAGAATAGAATAGAACAGAACAGAATAGAATAGAACAGAACAGAATAGAATAGAATAGAACAGAATAGAATAGAACAGAAGAAATAGAACAGAATAGAAGAGAATAGAACAGAATAGAATAGAACAGAACAGAATAGAATACAATGGAATAAAACTGAATAGAATAGAATAGAATAGAATAGAACAGAACAGAATAGAATAGAGCAGAACCGAACAGAACAGAATAGAATAGAATAGAACAGAACAGAACAGAACAGAACAGAATAGAACAGAACAGAATAGAACAGAATAGAATAGAATAGAAGAGAAGAGAACAGAACAGAATAGAACAGAATAGAAGAGAGCAGAATAGAACAGAATAGAAAAGAATAGAATAGAAGAGAACAGAACAGAATAGAATAGAATACAATATAATAGAATAGAACAGAATACAATACAATAGAATAGAACAGAATAGAATAGAATAGAACAGAATTGAATAGAATAGAACAGAACAGAAAAAAATAGAATATAATAGATCAGAATAGAACAGAGCAGAACAGAATAGAACAGAAGAGAACAGAATAGAATAGAATAGATTATAACAGAACAGAGAAAAATAGAACAGAAGATAATATTATAGAATAGAATATAACAGAACAGAATGGAACACAACAGAACATAATAGAACAGAATATAACAGAATAGAATAAAATAGAACAGAATAGAATAGAATAGAATAGAGTTGAATCGAACAGAACAGAATAGAATAGAATACAATATAATAGAACAGAACAGAATAGAATACAATAGAATTGAACAGAATAAAACAGAACAGAACAGAATACAACAGAACAGAACAGAACAGAATAGAATAGAACAGAATAGAATAGAACAGAACAGAATAGAATAGAATAGAATAGAATAGAATAGAACTGAACAGAATAGAACAGAACAGAATAGAACAGAACAGAATAGAATAGAATAGAATAGAACATAATAGAATAGAATAGAACAGAACAGAATAGAATAGAATAGAACAGAACAGGTCAGAATAGAATAGAATAGAACATAATAGAATAGAAGAGAACAGAATAGAATAGAATAGAACAGAACACATCAGAATAGAAGAGAATAGAACAGAACAGATCAGAATAGAATAGAAGAGTACAGAACAGAAAAAAATAGGATAGAATACAAGAGAACAGAATAGAATAGAATAGAACAGAACACAATAGAATAGAAGAGAATAGAACAGAATAGAATAGAATAGAATAGAATACAATAGAATAGAATACAATAGAATAGAACAGAACGAATAGAATACAATAAAATAGAACAGAATAGAATAGAATAGAACAGAACAGAATAGAAGAGAACAGAACAGAATAGAACAGACAAAATAGAATAGAATAGAAGAGAACAGAATAGAATAGAATAGAATAGAACAGAACACAATAGAATAGAATAGAATAGAACAGAATAGAATAGAAAAAATAGAATACAATAGAATACAATAGAATAGAACAGAACGAATAGAATACAATAGAATAAATCAGAATAGAATAGAATAAAATAGAACAGAATAGAAGAGAACAGAACAGAATAGAACAGAACAAAATAGAATAGAATAGAACAGAACAGAATAGAATAGTATAGAATAGAACAGAACAGAATAGAATATAATAGAATAGAATAGAACAGAATAGAATGGAATAGAATAGAATAGAATACAATAGAATAGAATACAATAGATTAGAACAGAACGAATAGAATACAATAGAATAGAACAGAATAGTATAGAATAGAACAGAATAGAATAGAATAGAATAGAATAGAACAGAACAGAACAGAATAGAATAGAACAGAACAGAATAGAATAGAATAGAACAGAATAGAATAGAACAGAACATAATAGAACAGAATACAATAGAATAGAACAGAATAGAATAGAACAGAACAGAATAGAATAGAATAGAATAGAACAGAACAGAACGGAATAGAATAGAATAGAATAGAATAGAATAGAATAGAATAAAACAGAATAGAATAGAATAGATTAGAATACAATAGAATAGAACAGAACAGAATAGAATACAATGGAATAAAACTGAATAGAATAGAATAGAATAAAATAGAACAGAACAGAATAGAATACAATAGAATAGAACAGAATAGAATTGAATAGAATATAATAGAAAAGAATAGAATAGAACAAAATAGAATAGAATAGAATAGAATGGAACAGAATAGAATAGAGCAGAACCGAACAGAACAGAATAGAATAGAATAGAACAGAACAGAACAGAACAGAACAGAATAGAACAGAATAGAATAGAATAGAAGAGAAGAGAACAGAACAGAATAGAACAGAATAGAACAGAGCAGAATAGAACAGAATAGAATAGAATAGAAGAGAACAGAACAGAATAGAATAGAATACAATATAATAGAACAGAACAGAATAGAATACAATAGAATAGAACAGAATAGAATAGAATAGAACAGAATAGAATAGAATAGAACAGAACAGAAAAAAATAGAACAGAATAGAGCAGAATAGAACAGAACAGAACAGAAGAGAACAGAAGAGAACAGAATAGAATAGAATAGAATAGAATAGAATAGAACTGAACAGAATAGAACAGAACAGAATAGAACAGAACAGGATAGAATAGAATAGAAAAGAATAGAACATAATAGAATAGAATAGAACAGAACAGAATAGAATAGAATAGAACAGAACAGGTCAGAATAGAATAGAATAGAACATAATAGAATAGAACAGAACAGAATAGAATAGAATAGAACAGAACACATCAGAATAGAATAGAATAGAACAGAACAGATCAGAATAGAATAGAATAGTACAGAACAGAGAACAATAGGATAGAATAGAAGAGAACAGAATAGAATAGAATAGAATAGAGCAGAACACAATAGAATAGAAGAGAATAGAATAGAATAGAATAGAATAGAATAGAATAGAATAGAATAGAATAGAATACAATAGAATACAATAGAATACAATAGAATATAATAGAATAGAACAGAACGAATAGAATAAAATAAAATAGAACAGAATAGAATAGAATAGAACAGAACAGAATAGAAGAGAACAGAACAGAATAGAACAGACAATATAGAATAGAATAGAAGAGAACAGAATAGAATAGAATAGAATAAAACAGAACACAATAGAATAGAATAGAATAGAACAGAATAGAATAGAATAGAATAGAATAAAATACAATAGAATAGAACAGAACCAATAGAATACAATAGAATAGATCAGAATAGAATAGAATAGAACAGAACAGAATAGAAGAGAACAGAACAGAATAGAACAGAAAAAAATAGAATAGAATAGAACAGAACAGAATAGAATAGAATAGAATAGAACAGAACAGAATAGAATATAATAGAATAGAATAGAACAGAATAGAATGGAATAGATTAGAGTAGAATACAATAGAATAGAATACAATAGAATAGAACAGAACGAATAGAATACAATAGAATAGAACAGAATTGTATAGAATAGAACAGAATATAATAGAATAGAATAGAACAGAACAGAATAGAATAGAACAGAACAGAATAGAATAGAATAGAACAGAATAGAATAGAACAGAACAGAATAGAACAGAATAGAATAGAATAGAACAGAATAGAATAGAACAGAATAGAATAGAATAGAATAGAATAGAACAGAACAGAAGAGAATAGAATAGAATAGAATAGAATAGAATAGAATAGAAAAGAATAGAATACAATAGAATAGAACAGAACAGAATAGAATACAATGGAATAAAACTGAATAGAATAGAAGAGTAAAATCGAACAGAACAGAATAGAATACAATAGAATAGAACAGAATAGAATAGAATAGAATAGAATAGAATAGAATAGAATAGAATAGAATAGAATAGAAAATAATAGAATAGAACAGAATAGAATAGAATAGAATAGAAGTGAACAGAATAGAATAGAGCAGAACCGAACAGAACAGAATAGAATAGAATAAAACAGAACAGAACAGAACAGAACAGAATAGAACAGAATAGGACAGAACAGAATAGAACAGAAAGGAATAGAATAGAAGAGAAGAGAACAGAACAGAATAGAACAAAGCAGAATAGAACAGAACAGAATAGAATAGAATAGAAGAGAACAGAACAGAATAGAATAGAATACAATATAATAGAACAGAACAGAATAGAATACAATAGAATAGAACAGAATAGAATAGAATAGAACAGAATAGAATAGAATAGAACAGAAGAATAGAATAGAACAGAACAGAAAAAAATAGAATAGAATAGAACAGAACAGAACAGAATAGAATAGAACAGAATAGAATAGTATAGAACAGAATAGAATAGAATAGAATAGAATAGAACAGAACAGAATAGAACACAACAGTATAGATAGAATAGAACAGAATAGAATAGAACAGAACAGAAAAGAAAAGAATAGAATAGAACAAAATGGAACAGAACAGAATAGAATAGAATAGAACAGAACAGAATAGAACACAACAGTATAGATAGAATAGAACAGAATAGAATAGAACAGAACAGAAAAGAAAAGAATAGAATAGAATAGAACAGAATAGAATAGAATAGAATAGAACAGAACAGAACGGAATAGAACAGAATGGAATAAAACTGAATAGAATAGAATGGAATAGAATAGAATAGAATAGAACAGAACAGAACAGAACAGAATAGAATAGAATAGAATAGAATACAACAGAACAGAACAGAACCGAATAGAATAGAATAGAACAGAACAGAACAGAATAGAATAGAACAGAATAGAATAGTATAGAACAGAATAGAATAGAATAGAGTAGAATAGAATAGAATAGAATAGAATAGAATAGAATAGAATAGAATAGAACTGAACAGAATAGAACAGAACAGAATAGAACAGAACAGGATAGAATAGAATAGAAAAGAATAGAACATAATAGAATAGAATAGAACAGAACAGAATAGAATAGAATAGAACAGAACAGGTCAGAATAGAATAGAATAGAACATAATAGAATAGAACAGAACAGAATAGAATAGAATAGAACAGAACACATCAGAATAGAATAGAATAGAACAGAACAGATCAGAATAGAATAGAATAGTACAGAACAGAGAAAAATAGGATAGAATAGAAGAGAACAGAATAGAATAGAATAGAATAGAGCAGAACACAATAGAATAGAAGAGAATAGAATAGAATAGAATAGAATAGAATAGAATAGAATAGAATAGAATAGAATAGAATACAATAGAATACAATAGAATACAATAGAATATAATAGAATAGAACAGAACGAATAGAATAAAATAAAATAGAACAGAATAGAATAGAATAGAACAGAACAGAATAGAAGAGAACAGAACAGAATAGAACAGACAATATAGAATAGAATAGAAGAGAACAGAATAGAATAGAATAGAATAAAACAGAACACAATAGAATAGAATAGAATAGAACAGAATAGAATAGAATAGAATAGAATAAAATACAATAGAATAGAACAGAACCAATAGAATACAATAGAATAGATCAGAATAGAATAGAATAGAACAGAACAGAATAGAAGAGAACAGAACAGAATAGAACAGAACAAAATAGAATAGAATAGAACAGAACAGAATAGAATAGAATAGAATAGAACAGAACAGAATAGAATATAATAGAATAGAATAGAACAGAATAGAATGGAATAGAATAGAGTAGAATACAATAGAATAGAATACAATAGAATAGAACAGAACGAATAGAATACAATAGAATAGAACAGAATTGTATAGAATAGAACAGAATATAATCGAATAGAATAGAACAGAACAGAATAGAATAGGACAGAACAGAATAGAATAGAATAGAACAGAATAGAATAGAACAGAACAGAATAGAACAGAATAGAATAGAATAGAATAGAACAGAATAGAATAGAACAGAATAGAATAGAATAGAATAGAATAGAACAGAACAGAAGAGAATAGAATAGAATAGAATAGAATAGAATAGAATAGAATAGAATAGAATAGAATAGAAAAGAATAGAATACAATAGAATAGAACAGAACAGAATAGAATACAATGGAATAAAACTGAATAGAATAGAAGAGTAAAATCGAACAGAACAGAATAGAATACAATAGAATAGAACAGAATAGAATAGAATAGAATAGAATAGAATAGAATAGAATAGAATAGAATAGAAAATAATAGAATAGAACAGAATAGAATAGAATAGAATAGAAGTGAACAGAATAGAATAGAGCAGAACCGAACAGAACAGAATAGAATAGAATAAAACAGAACAGAACAGAACAGAACAGAATAGAACAGAATAGGACAGAACAGAATAGAACAGAAAGGAATAGAATAGAAGAGAAGAGAACAGAACAGAATAGAACAAAGCAGAATAGAACAGAACAGAATAGAATAGAATAGAAGAGAACAGAACAGAATAGAATAGAATACAATATAATAGAACAGAACAGAATAGAATACAATAGAATAGAACAGAATAGAATAGAATAGAACAGAATAGAATAGAATAGAACAGAAGAATAGAATAGAACAGAACAGAACAAAATAGAATAGAATAGAACAGAACAGAACAGAATAGAATAGAACAGAATAGAATAGTATAGAACAGAATAGAATAGAATAGAATAGAATAGAACAGAACAGAATAGAACACAACAGTATAGATAGAATAGAACAGAATAGAATAGAACAGAACAGAAAAGAAAAGAATAGAATAGAACAAAATGGAACAGAACAGAATAGAATAGAATAGAACAGAACAGAATAGAACACAACAGTATAGATAGAATAGAACAGAATAGAATAGAACAGAACAGAAAAGAAAAGAATAGAATAGAATAGAACAGAATAGAATAGAATAGAATAGAACAGAACAGAACAGAATAGAACAGAATGGAATAAAACTGAATAGAATAGAATGGAATAGAATAGAATAGAATAGAACAGAACAGAACAGAACAGAATAGAATAGAATAGAATAGAATACAACAGAACAGAACAGAACCGAATAGAATAGAATAGAACAGAACAGAACAGAATAGAATAGAACAGAATAGAATAGTATAGAACAGAATAGAATAGAATAGAATAGAATAGAATAGAATAGAATAGAATAGAATAGAACAGAACAGAATAGAATAGAATAGAATAGAACACAACAGAACAGGACAGAACAGGGTAGAATAGAATAGAACAGAATAGAATGGAATAGAGCAGAACAGAATAGAAGAGAAGAGAAGAATAGAACAGAACGGTATAGGAAAGAACAGAATATAATAGAATGGAACAGAATTGAACAGAACGGAATAGAATAGAATAGAATAGATTAGAACAGAAAAGAACAGAATAGAATAGAATAGATCAGAATAGAGCAGAAATGAATAGAACAGAGCAGAACAGAATAGAATAGAATAGAATAAAACAGAATAGAACAGAATAGAATGGAACAGAACAGAACAGAACAGAATAGAATAGAACAGAAGAGAAAAAATAAGATAGAATAGAAGAGAACAGAATAGAATAGAATAGAATAGAACACAACACAATAGAATAGAAGAGAATAGAACAGAATAGAATAGAATAGAATAGAATAGAATTGAATAGAATACTATAGAATAGAACAGAACGAATAGAATACAATAAAATAGAACAGAATAGAATAGAATAGAACAGAACAGAATAGAAGAGAACAGAACAGAATAGAACAGAACAAAATAGAATAGAATAGAAGAGAAGAGAATAGAATAGAATAGAATAGAACACAACACAATAGAATAGAAGAGAATAGAACAGAATAGAATAGAATTGAATAGAATACAATAGAATAGAACAGAACGAATGGAATACAATAGAATAGATCAGAATAGAATAGAATAGAACAGAACAGAATAGAAGAGAATAGAACAGAATAGAACAGAACAAGATAGAATAGAATAGATCAGAACAGAATAGAATAGAATAGAATAGAACAGAACAGAATAGAATATAATAGAATAGAATAGAACAGAATAGAATGGAATAGAATAGAATAGAATACAATAGAATAGAATACAATAGAATAGAACAGAACGAATAGAATACAATAGAATAGAAGAGAATTGTATAGAATAGAACAGAATAGAATAGAATAGAATAGAATAGAACAGAACAGAACAGAACCGAATAGAATAGAATAGAACAGAACAGAACAGAATAGAATAGAACAGAATAGAATAGTATAGAACAGAATAGAATAGAATAGAATAGAATAGAATAGAACAGAACAGAATAGAATAGAATAGAATAGAACACAACAGAACAGGACAGAACAGGGTAGAATAGAATAGAACAGAATAGAATGGAATAGAGCAGAACAGAATAGAAGAGAAGAGAAGAATAGAACAGAACGGTATAGGAAAGAACAGAATATAATAGAATGGAACAGAATTGAACAGAACGGAATAGAATAGAATAGAATAGATTAGAACAGAAAAGAACAGAATAGAATAGAATAGATCAGAATAGAGCAGAAATGAATAGAACAGAGCAGAACAGAATAGAATAGAATAGAATAAAACAGAATAGAACAGAATAGAATGGAACAGAACAGAACAGAACAGAATAGAATAGAACAGAAGAGAAAAAAATAAGATAGAATAGAAGAGAACAGAATAGAATAGAATAGAATAGAACACAACACAATAGAATAGAAGAGAATAGAACAGAATAGAATAGAATAGAATAGAATAGAATTGAATAGAAGACAATAGAATGGAACAGAACGAATAGAATACAATAAAATAGAACAGAATAGAATAGAATAGAACAGAACAGAATAGAAGAGAACAGAACAGAATAGAACAGAACAAAATAGAATAGAATAGAAGAGAAGAGAATAGAATAGAATAGAATAGAACACAACACAATGGAATAGAAGAGAATAGAACAGAATAGAATAGAATTGAATAGAATACAATAGAATAGAACAGAACGAATGGAATACAATAGAATAGATCAGAATAGAATAGAATAGAACAGAACAGAATAGAAGAGAATAGAACAGAATAGAACAGAACAAGATAGAATAGAATAGAACAGAACAGAATAGAATAGAATAGAATAGAACAGAACAGAATAGAATATAATAGAATAGAATAGAACAGAATAGAATGGAATAGAATAGAATAGAATACAATAGAATAGAATACAATAGAATAGAACAGAACGAATAGAATACAATAGAATAGAACAGAATAGTATAGAATAGAACAGAATAGAATAGAATAGAATAGAACAGAACAGAATAGAATAGAACAGAACAGAATAGAATAGAATAGAACAGAATAGAATAGAACAGAAGAAATAGAACAGAATAGAAGAGAATAGAACAGAATAGAATAGAACAGAACAGAATAGAATACAATGGAATAAAACTGAATAGAATAGAATAGAATAGAATAGAATAGAATAGAACAGAACAGAATAGAATAGAGCAGAACCGAACAGAACAGAATAGAATAGAATAGAACAGAACAGAACAGAACAGAACAGAATAGAACAGAACAGAATAGAACAGAATAGAATAGAATAGAAGAGAAGAGAACAGAACAGAATAGAACAGAATAGAAGAGAGCAGAATAGAACAGAATAGAAAAGAATAGAATAGAAGAGAACAGAACAGAATAGAATAGAATACAATATAATAGAATAGAACAGAATAGAATACAATAGAATAGAAGAGAATAGAATAGAATAGAACAGAATTGAATAGAATAGAACAGAACAGAAAAAAATAGAATAGAATAGATCAGAATAGAACAGAGCAGAACAGAATAGAACAGAAGAGAACAGAATAGAATAGAATAGAATAGAATAGAACAGAACAGAATAGAATAGAATAGAATAGAATAGAATAGAATAGAACTGAACAGAATAGAACAGAACAGAATAGAACAGAACAGAATAGAATAGAATAGAATAGAACATAATAGAATACAATAGAATAGAACAGAACGAATAGAATACAATAGAATAAATCAGAATAGAATAGAATAAAATAGAACAGAATAGAAGAGAACAGAACAGAATAGAACAGAACAAAATAGAATAGAATAGAACAGAACAGAATAGAATACTATAGAATAGAACAGAACAGAATAGAATATAATAGAATAGAATAGAACAGAACAGAATAGAATACAATAGAATAGAACAGAATAGAATAGAATAGAACAGAATAGAATAGAATAGAACAGAACAGAAAAAAATAGAACAGAATAGAGCAGAATAGAACAGAACAGAACAGAAGAGAACAGAAGAGAACAGAATAGAATAGAATAGAATAGAATAGAATAGAACTGAACAGAATAGAACAGAACAGAATAGAACAGAACAGGATAGAATAGAATAGAAAAGAATAGAACATAATAGAATAGAATAGAACAGAACAGAATAGAATAGAATAGAACAGAACAGGTCAGAATAGAATAGAATAGAACATAATAGAATAGAACAGAACAGAATAGAATAGAATAGAACAGAACACATCAGAATAGAATAGAATAGAACAGAACAGATCAGAATTGAATAGAATAGTACAGAACAGAGAAAAATAGGATAGAATAGAAGAGAACAGAATAGAATAGAATAGAATAGAGCAGAACACAATAGAATAGAAGAGAATAGAACAGAATAGAATAGAATAGAATAGAATAGAATAGAATAGAATAGAATAGAATACAATAGAATACAATAGAATACAATAGAATACAATAGAATAGAACAGAACGAATAGAATAAAATAAAATAGAACAGAATAGAATAGAATAGAACAGAACAGAATAGAAGAGAACAGAACAGAATAGAACAGACAATATAGAATAGAATAGAAGAGAACAGAATAGAATAGAATAGAATAAAACAGAACACAATAGAATAGAATAGAATAGAATAGAACAGAATAGAATAGAATAGAATAGAATAAAATACAATAGAATAGAACAGAACCAATAGAATACAATAGAATAGATCAGAATAGAATAGAATAGAACAGAACAGAATAGAAGAGAACAGAACAGAATAGAACAGAACAAAATAGAATAGAATAGAACAGAACAGAATAGAATAGAATAGAATAGAACAGAACAGAATAGAATATAATAGAATAGAATAGAACAGAATAGAATGGAATAGAATAGAGTAGAATACAATAGAATAGAATACAATAGAATAGAACAGAACGAATAGAATACAATAGAATAGAACAGAATTGTATAGAATAGAACAGAATATAATAGAATAGAATAGAACAGAACAGAATAGAATAGAACAGAACAGAATAGAATAGAATAGAACAGAATAGAATAGAACAGAACAGAATAGAACAGAATAGAATAGAATAGAACAGAATAGAATAGAACAGAATAGAATAGAATAGAATAGAATAGAACAGAACAGAATAGAAGAGAATAGAATAGAATAGAAGAGAATAGAATAGAATAGAAAAGAATAGAATACAATAGAATAGAACAGAACAGAATAGAATACAATGGAATAAAACTGAATAGAATAGAAGAGTAAAATCGAACAGAACAGAATAGAATACAATAGAATAGAACAGAATAGAATAGAATAGAATAGAATAGAATAGAATAGAATAGAATAGAATAGAATAGAATAGAATAGAAAATAATAGAATAGAACAGAATAGAATAGAATAGAATAGACGTGAACAGAATAGAGTAGAGCAGAACCGAACCGAACAGAATAGAATAGAATAAAACAGAACAGAACAGAACAGAACAGAATAGAACAGAATAGGACAGAACAGAATAGAACAGAAAGGAATAGAATAGAAGAGAAGAGAACAGATCAGAATAGAACAAAGCAGAATAGAACAGAACAGAATAGAATAGAATAGAAGAGAACAGAACAGAATAGAATAGAATACAATATAATAGAACAGAACAGAATAGAATACAATAGAATAGAACAGAATAGAATAGAATAGAACAGAATAGAATAGAATAGAACAGAAGAATAGAATAGAACAGAACAGAAAAAAATAGAATAGAATAGAACAGAACAGAACAGAATAGAATAGAACAGAATAGAATAGTATAGAACAGAATAGAATAGAATAGAATAGAATAGAACAGAACAGAATAGAACACAACAGTATAGATAGAATAGAACAGAATAGAATAGAACAGAACAGAAAGAAAAGAATAGAATAGAACAAAATGGAACAGAACAGAATAGAATAGAATAGAATAGAACAGAATAGAACACAACAGTATAGATAGAATAGAACAGAATAGAATAGAACAGAACAGAAAAGAAAAGAATAGAATAGAATAGAACAGAATAGAATAGAATAGAATAGAACAGAACAGAACAGAATAGAACAGAATGGAATAAAACTGAATAGAATAGAATGGAATAGAATAGAATAGAATAGAACAGAACAGAACAGAACAGAATAGAATAGAATAGAATAGAACAGAACAGAACAGAATAGAATAGAACAGAATAGAATAGTATAGAACAGAATAGAATAGAATAGAATAGAATAGAACAGAACAGAATAGAATAGAACAGAATAGAATAGAATAGAATAGAACACAACAGAACAGGACAGAACAGGGTAGAATAGAATAGAACAGAATAGAATGGAATAGAGCAGAACAGAATAGAAGAGAAGAGAAGAATAGAACAGAACGGTATAGGAAAGAACAGAATATAATAGAATGGAACAGAATTGAACAGAACGGAATAGAATAGAATAGAATAGATTAGAACAGAAAAGAACAGAATAGAATAGAATAGATCAGAATAGAGCAGAAATGAATAGAACAGAGCAGAACAGAATAGAATAGAATAGAATAAAACAGAATAGAACAGAATAGAATGGAACAGAACAGAACAGAACAGAATAGAATAGAACAGAAGAGAAAAAAATAAGATAGAATATAAGAGAACAGAATAGAATAGAATAGAATAGAACACAACACAATAGAATAGAAGAGAATAGAACAGAATAGAATAGAATAGAATAGAATAGAATTGAATAGAATACAATAGAATAGAACAGAACGAATAGAATACAATAAAATAGAACAGAATAGAATAGAATAGAACAGAACAGAATAGAAGAGAACAGAACAGAATAGAACAGAACAAAATAGAATAGAATAGAAGAGAAGAGAATAGAATAGAATAGAATAGAACACAACACAATAGAATAGAAGAGAATAGAACAGAATAGAATAGAATTGAATAGAATACAATAGAATAGAACAGAACGAATGGAATACAATAGAATAGATCAGAATAGAAGAGAATAGAACAGAACAGAATAGAAGAGAATAGAACAGAATAGAACAGAACAAGATAGAATAGAATAGAACAGAACAGAATAGAATAGAATAGAATAGAACAGAACAGAATAGAATATAATAGAATAGAATAGAACAGAATAGAATGGAATAGAATAGAATAGAATACAATAGAATAGAATACAATAGAATAGAACAGAACGAATAGAATACAATAGAATAGAACAGAATAGTATAGAATAGAACAGAATAGAATAGAATAGAATAGAACAGAACAGAATAGAATAGAACAGAACAGAATAGAATAGAATAGAACAGAATAGAATAGAACAGAAGAAATAGAACAGAATAGAAGAGAATAGAACAGAATAGAATAGAACAGAACAGAATAGAATACAATGGAATAAAACTGAATAGAATAGAATAGAATAGAATAGAACAGAACAGAATAGAATAGAGCAGAACCGAACAGAACAGAATAGAATAGAATAGAACAGAACAGAACAGAACAGAACAGAATAGAACAGAACAGAATAGAACAGAATAGAATAGAATAGAAGAGAAGAGAACAGAACAGAATAGAACAGAATAGAAGAGAGCAGAATAGAACAGAATAGAAAAGAATAGAATAGAAGAGAACAGAACAGAATAGAATAGAATACAATATAATAGAATAGAACAGAATACAATACAATAGAATAGAACAGAATAGAATAGAATAGAACAGAATTGAATAGAATAGAACAGAACAGAAAAAAATAGAATAGAATAGATCAGAATAGAACAGAGCAGAACAGAATAGAACAGAAGAGAACAGAATAGAATAGAATAGAATAGAACAGAACAGAGAAAAATAGAACAGAACAGAATATTATAGAATAGAATATAACAGAACAGAATGGAACACAACAGAACATAATAGAACAGAATATAACAGAATAGAATAGAATAGAACAGAATAGAATAGAATAGAATAGAGTTGAATCGAACAGAACAGAATAGAATAGAATACAATATAATAGAACAGAACAGAATAGAATACAATAGAATTGAACAGAATAAAACAGAACAGAACAGAATACAACAGAACAGAACAGAACAGAATAGAATAGAACAGAATAGAATAGAACAGAACAGAATAGAATAGAATAGAATAGAATAGAATAGAACTGAACAGAATAGAACAGAACAGAATAGAACAGAACAGAATAGAATAGAATAGAATAGAACATAATAGAATAGAATAGAACAGAACAGAATAGAATAGAATAGAACAGAACAGGTCAGAATAGAATAGAATAGAACATAATAGAATAGAACAGAACAGAATAGAATACAATAGAACAGAACACATCAGAATAGAAGAGAATAGAACAGAACAGATCAGAATAGAATAGAAGAGTACAGAACAGAAAAAAATAGGATAGAATAGAAGAGAACAGAATAGAATAGAATAGAATAGAACAGAACACAGTAGAATAGAAGAGAATAGAACAGAATAGAATAGAATAGAATAGAATACAATAGAATAGAATACAATAGAATTGAACAGAACGAATAGAATACAATAAAATAGAACAGAATAGAATAGAATAGAACAGAACAGAATAGAAGAGAACAGAACAGAATAGAACAGACAAAATAGAATAGAATAGAAGAGAACAGAATAGAATAGAATAGAATAGAACAGAACACAATAGAATAGAATAGAATAGAACAGAATAGAATAGAATAGAATAGAATACAATAGAATACAATAGAATAGAACAGAACGAATAGAATACAATAGAATAAATCAGAATAGAATAGAATAAAATAGAACAGAATAGAAGAGAACAGAACAGAATAGAACAGAACAAAATAGAATAGAATAGAACAGAACAGAATAGAATAGTATAGAATAGAACAGAACAGAATAGAATATAATAGAATAGAATAGAACAGAATAGAATGGAATAGAATAGAATAGAATACAATAGAATAGAATACAATAGATTAGAACAGAACGATTAGAATACAATAGAATAGAACAGAATAGTATAGAATAGAACAGAATAGAATAGAATAGAATAGAATAGAACAGAACAGAACAGAACCGAATAGAATAGAATAGAACAGAACAGAACAGAATAGAATAGAACAGAATAGAATAGTATAGAACAGAATAGAATAGAATAGAATAGAATAGAATAGAATAGAATAGAACAGAACAGAATAGAATAGAATAGAATAGAACACAACAGAACAGGACAGAACAGGGTAGAATAGAATAGAACAGAATAGAATGGAATAGAGCAGAACAGAATAGAAGAGAAGAGAAGAATAGAACAGAACGGTATAGGAAAGAACAGAATATAATAGAATGGAACAGAATTGAACAGAACGGAATAGAATAGAATAGAATAGATTAGAACAGAAAAGAACAGAATAGAATAGAATAGATCAGAATAGAGCAGAAATGAATAGAACAGAGCAGAACAGAATAGAATAGAATAGAATAAAACAGAATAGAACAGAATAGAATGGAACAGAACAGAACAGAACAGAATAGAATAGAACAGAAGAGAAAAAAATAAGATAGAATAGAAGAGAACAGAATAGAATAGAATAGAATAGAACACAACACAATAGAATAGAAGAGAATAGAACAGAATAGAATAGAATAGAATAGAATTGAATAGAATACAATAGAATAGAACAGAACGAATAGAATACAATAAAATAGAACAGAATAGAATAGAATAGAACAGAACAGAATAGAAGAGAACAGAACAGAATAGAACAGAACAAAATAGAATAGAAGAGAAGAGAAGAGAATAGAATAGAATAGAATAGAACACAACACAATAGAATAGAAGAGAATAGAACAGAATAGAATAGAATTGAATAGAATACAATAGAATAGAACAGAATGAATGGAATACAATAGAATAGATCAGAATAGAATAGAATAGAACAGAACAGAATAGAAGAGAATAGAACAGAATAGAACAGAACAAGATAGAATAGAATAGAACAGAACAGAATAGAATAGAATAGAATAGAATAGAACAGAACAGAATAGAATATAATAGAATAGAATAGAACAGAATAGAATGGAATAGAATAGAATAGAATACAATAGAATAGAATACAATAGAATAGAACAGAACGAATAGAATACAATAGAATAGAACAGAATAGTATAGAATAGAACAGAATAGAATAGAATAGAATAGAACAGAACAGAATAGAATAGAACAGAACAGAATAGAATAGAATAGAACAGAATAGAATAGAACAGAAGAAATAGAACAGAATAGAAGAGAATAGAACAGAATAGAATACAACAGAACAGAATAGAATACAATGGAATAAAACTGAATAGAATAGAATAGAATAGAATAGAACAGAACAGAATAGAATAGAGCAGAACCGAACAGAACAGAATAGAATAGAATAGAACAGAACAGAACAGAACAGAACAGAATAGAACAGAACAGAATAGAACAGAATAGAATAGAATAGAAGAGAAGAGAACAGAACAGAATAGAACAGAATAGAAGAGAGCAGAATAGAACAGAATAGAAAAGAATAGAATAGAAGAGAACAGAACAGAATAGAATAGAATACAATATAATAGAATAGAACAGAATAGAATACAATAGAATAGAACAGAATAGAATAGAATAGAACAGAATTGAATAGAATAGAACAGAACAGAACAGAGAAAAATAGAACAGAACAGAATATTATAGAATAGAATATAACAGAACAGAATGGAACACAACAGAACATAATAGAACAGAATATAACAGAATAGAATAGAATAGAACAGAATAGAATAGAATAGAATAGAGTTGAATCGAACAGAACAGAATAGAATAGAATACAATATAATAGAACAGAACAGAATAGAATACAATAGAATTGAACAGAATAAAACAGAACAGAACAGAATACAACAGAACAGAACAGAACAGAATAGAATAGAACAGAATAGAATAGAACAGAACAGAATAGAATAGAATAGAATAGAATAGAATAGAACTGAACAGAATAGAACAGAACAGAATAGAATAGAATAGAATAGAACATAATAGAATAGAATAGAACAGAACAGAATAGAATAGAATAGAACAGAACAGGTCAGAATAGTATAGAATAGAACATAATAGAATAGAACAGAACAGAATAGAATAGAATAGAACAGAACACATCAGAATAGAAGAGAATAGAACAGAACAGATCAGAATAGAATAGAAGAGTACAGAACAGAAAAAAATAGGATAGAATAGAAGAGAACAGAATAGAATAGAATAGAATAGAACAGAACACAATAGAATAGAAGAGAATAGAACAGAAGAGAATAGAATAGAATAGAATACAATAGAATAGAATACAATAGAATAGAACAGAACGAATAGAATACAATAAAATAGAACAGAATAGAATAGAATAGAACAGAACAGAATAGAAGAGAACAGAACAGAATAGAACAGACAAAATAGAATAGAATAGAAGAGAACAGAATAGAATAGAATAGAATAGAACAGAACACAATAGAATAGAATAGAATAGAACAGAATAGAATAGAATAGAATAGAATACAATAGAATACAATAGAATAGAACAGAACGAATAGAATACAATAGAATAAATCAGAATAGAATAGAATAAAATAGAACAGAATAGAAGAGAACAGAACAGAATAGAACAGAACAAAATAGAATAGAATAGAACAGAACAGAATAGAATAGTATAGAATAGAACAGAACAGAATAGAATATAATAGAATAGAATAGAACAGAATAGAATGGAATAGAATAGAATAGAATACAATAGAATAGAATACAATAGATTAGAACAGAACGAATAGAATACAATAGAATAGATCAGAATAGAATAGAATAGAACAGAACAGAATAGAAGAGAACAGAACAGAATAGAACAGAACAAAATAGAATAGAATAGAACAGAACAGAATAGAATAGAATAGAATAGAACAGAACAGAATAGAATATAATAGAATAGAATAGAACAGAATAGAATGGAATAGAATAGAGTAGAATACAATAGAATAGAATACAATAGAATAGAACAGAACGAATAGAATACAATAGAATAGAACAGAATTGTATAGAATAGAACAGAATATAATAGAATAGAATAGAACAGAACAGAATAGAATAGAACAGAACAGAATAGAATAGAATAGAACAGAATAGAATAGAACAGAACAGAATAGAACAGAATAGAATAGAATAGAACAGAATAGAATAGAACAGAATAGAATAGAATAGAATAGAATAGAACAGAACAGAATAGAAGAGAATAGAATAGAATAGAATAGAATAGAATAGAAAAGAATAGAATACAATAGAGTAGAACAGAACAGAATAGAATACAATGGAATAAAACTGAATAGAATAGAAGAGTAAAATCGAACAGAACAGAATAGAATACAATAGAATAGAACAGAATAGAATAGAATAGAATAGAATAGAATAGAATAGAATAGAATAGAATAGAATAGAATAGAAAATAATAGAATAGAACAGAATAGAATAGAATAGAATAGACGTGAACAGAATAGAATAGAGCAGAACCGAACCGAACAGAATAGAATAGAATAAAACAGAACAGAACAGAACAGAACAGAATAGAACAGAATAGGACAGAACAGAATAGAACAGAAAGGAATAGAATAGAAGAGAAGAGAACAGAACAGAATAGAATAGAATACAATATAATAGAACAGAACAGAATAGAATACAATAGAATAGAACAGAATAGAATAGAATAGAACAGAATAGAATAGAATAGAACAGAAGAATAGAATAGAACAGAACAGAAAAAAATAGAATAGAATAGAACAGAACAGAACAGAATAGAATAGAACAGAATAGAATAGTATAGAACAGAATAGAATAGAATAGAATAGAATAGAACAGAACAGAATAGAACACAACAGTATAGATAGAATAGAACAGAATAGAATAGAACAGAACAGAAAAGAAAAGAGTAGAATAGAACAAAATGGAACAGAACAGAATAGAATAGAATAGAACAGAACAGAATAGAACACAACAGTATAGATAGAATAGAACAGAATAGAATAGAACAGAACAGAAAAGAAAAGAATAGAATAGAATAGAACAGAATAGAATAGAATAGAATAGAACAGAACAGAACAGAATAGAACAGAATGGAATAAAACTGAATAGAATAGAATGGAATAGAATAGAATAGAATAGAACAGAACAGAACAGAACAGAATAGAATAGAATAGAATAGAACAGAACAGAACAGAATAGAATAGAACAGAATAGAATAGTATAGAACAGAATAGAATAGAATAGAATAGAATAGAATAGAATAGAATAGAATAGAACAGAACAGAATAGAATAGAATAGAATAGAACACAACAGAACAGGACAGAACAGGGTAGAATAGAATAGAACAGAATAGAATGGAATAGAGCAGAACAGAATAGAAGAGAAGAGAAGAATAGAACAGAACGGTATAGGAAAGAACAGAATATAATAGAATGGAACAGAATTGAACAGAACGGAATAGAATAGAATAGAATAGATTAGAACAGAAAAGAACAGAATAGAATAGAATAGATCAGAATAGAGCAGAAATGAATAGAACAGAGCAGAACAGAATAGAATAGAATAGATTAGAACAGAAAAGAACAGAATAGAATAGAATAGATCAGAATAGAGCAGAAATGAATAGAACAGAGCAGAACAGAATAGAATAGAATAGAATAAAACAGAATAGAACAGAATAGAATGGAACAGAACAGAACAGAACAGAATAGAATAGAACAGAAGAGAAAAAAATAAGATAGAATAGAAGAGAACAGAATAGAATAGAATAGAATAGAACACAACACAATAGAATAGAAGAGAATAGAACAGAATAGAATAGAATAGAATAGAATTGAATAGAATACAATAGAATAGAACAGAACGAATAGAATACAATAAAATAGAACAGAATAGAATAGAATAGAACAGAACAGAATAGAAGAGAACAGAACAGAATAGAACAGAACAAAATAGAATAGAATAGAAGAGAAGAGAATAGAATAGAATAGAATAGAACACAACACAATAGAATAGAAGAGAATAGAACAGAATAGAATAGAATTGAATAGAATACAATAGAATAGAACAGAATGAATGGAATACAATAGAATAGATCAGAATAGAATAGAATAGAACAGAACAGAATAGAAGAGAATAGAACAGAATAGAACAGAACAAGATAGAATAGAATAGAACAGAACAGAATAGAATAGAATAGAATAGAACAGAACAGAATAGAATATAATAGAATAGAATAGAACAGAATAGAATGGAATAGAATAGAATAGAATACAATAGAATAGAATACAATAGAATAGAACAGAACGAATAGAATACAATAGAATAGAACAGAATAGTATAGAATAGAACAGAATAGAATAGAATAGAATAGAACAGAACAGAATAGAATAGAACAGAACAGAATAGAATAGAATAGAACAGAATAGAATAGAACAGAAGAAATAGAACAGAATAGAAGAGAATAGAACAGAATAGAATACAACAGAACAGAATAGAATACAATGGAATAAAACTGAATAGAATAGAATAGAATAGAATAGAACAGAACAGAATAGAATAGAGCAGAACCGAACAGAACAGAATAGAATAGAATAGAACAGAACAGAACAGAACAGAACAGAATAGAACAGAACAGAATAGAACAGAATAGAATAGAATAGAAGAGAAGAGAACAGAACAGAATAGAACAGAATAGAAGAGAGCAGAATAGAACAGAATAGAAAAGAAAAGAATAGAAGAGAACAGAACAGAATAGAATAGAATACAATATAATAGAATAGAACAGAATAGAATACAATAGAATAGAACAGAATAGAATAGAATAGAACAGAATTGAATAGAATAGAACAGAACAGAACAGAGAAAAATAGAACAGAACAGAATATTATAGAATAGAATATAACAGAACAGAATGGAACACAACAGAACATAATAGAACAGAATATAACAGAATAGAATATAATAGAACAGAATAGAATAGAATAGAATAGAGTTGAATCGAACAGAACAGAATAGAATAGAATACAATATAATAGAACAGAACAGAATAGAATACAATAGAATTGAACAGAATAAAACAGAACAGAACAGAATACAACAGAACAGAACAGAACAGAATAGAATAGAACAGAATAGAATAGAACAGAACAGAATAGAATAGAATAGAATAGAATAGAATAGAATAGAACTGAACAGAATAGAACAGAACAGAATAGAATAGAATAGAATAGAACATAATAGAATAGAATAGAACAGAACAGAATAGAATAGAATAGAACAGAACAGGTCAGAATAGAATAGAATAGAACATAATAGAATAGAACAGAACAGAATAGAATAGAATAGAACAGAACACATCAGAATAGAAGAGAATAGAACAGAACAGATCAGAATAGAATAGAAGAGTACAGAACAGAAAAAAATAGGATAGAATAGAAGAGAACAGAATAGAATAGAATAGAATAGAACAGAACACAATAGAATAGAAGAGAATAGAACAGAATAGAATAGAATAGAATATAATACAATAGAATAGAATACAATAGAATAGAACAGAACGAATAGAATACAATAAAATAGAACAGAATAGAATAGAATAGAACAGAACAGAATAGAAGAGAACAGAACAGAATAGAACAGACAAAATAGAATAGAATAGAAGAGAACAGAATAGAATAGAATAGAATAGAACAGAACACAATAGAATAGAATAGAATAGAACAGAATAGAATAGAATAGAATAGAATACAATAGAATACAATAGAATAGAACAGAACGAATAGAATACAATAGAATAAATCAGAATAGAATAGAATAAAATAGAACAGAATAGAAGAGAACAGAACAGAATAGAACAGAACAAAATAGAATAGAATAGAACAGAACAGAATAGAATAGTATAGAATAGAACAGAACAGAATAGAATATAATAGAATAGAATAGAACAGAATAGAATGGAATAGAATAGAATAGAATACAATAGAATAGAATACAATAGATTAGAACAGAACGAATAGAATACAATAGAATAGATCAGAATAGAATAGAATAGAACAGAACAGAATAGAAGAGAACAGAACAGAATAGAACAGAACAAAATAGAATAGAATAGAACAGAACAGAATAGAATAGAATAGAATAGAACAGAACAGAATAGAATAGAACAGAATAGAATAGTATAGAACAGAATAGAATAGAATAGAATAGAATAGAACAGAACAGAATAGAACACAACAGTATAGATAGAATAGAACAGAATAGAATAGAACAGAACAGAAAGAAAAGAATAGAATAGAACAAAATGGAACAGAACAGAATAGAATAGAATAGAATAGAACAGAATAGAACACAACAGTATAGATAGAATAGAACAGAATAGAATAGAACAGAACAGAAAAGAAAAGAATAGAATAGAATAGAACAGAATAGAATAGAATAGAATAGAACAGAACAGAACAGAATAGAACAGAATGGAATAAAACTGAATAGAATAGAATGGAATAGAATAGAATAGAATAGAACAGAACAGAACAGAACAGAATAGAATAGAATAGAATAGAATAGTATAGAACAGAATAGAATAGAATAGAATAGAATAGAACAGAACAGAATAGAATAGAACAGAATAGAATAGAATAGAATAGAACACAACAGAACAGGACAGAACAGGGTAGAATAGAATAGAACAGAATAGAATGGAATAGAGCAGAACAGAATAGAAGAGAAGAGAAGAATAGAACAGAACGGTATAGGAAAGAACAGAATATAATAGAATGGAACAGAATTGAACAGAACGGAATAGAATAGAATAGAATAGATTAGAACAGAAAAGAACAGAATAGAATAGAATAGATCAGAATAGAGCAGAAATGAATAGAACAGAGCAGAACAGAATAGAATAGAATAGAATAAAACAGAATAGAACAGAATAGAATGGAACAGAACAGAACAGAACAGAATAGAATAGAACAGAAGAGAAAAAAATAAGATAGAATATAAGAGAACAGAATAGAATAGAATAGAATAGAACACAACACAATAGAATAGAAGAGAATAGAACAGAATAGAATAGAATAGAATAGAATAGAATTGAATAGAATACAATAGAATAGAACAGAACGAATAGAATACAATAAAATAGAACAGAATAGAATAGAATAGAACAGAACAGAATAGAAGAGAACAGAACAGAATAGAACAGAACAAAATAGAATAGAATAGAAGAGAAGAGAATAGAATAGAATAGAATAGAACACAACACAATAGAATAGAAGAGAATAGAACAGAATAGAATAGAATTGAATAGAATACAATAGAATAGAACAGAACGAATGGAATACAATAGAATAGATCAGAATAGAAGAGAATAGAACAGAACAGAATAGAAGAGAATAGAACAGAATAGAACAGAACAAGATAGAATAGAATAGAACAGAACAGAATAGAATAGAATAGAATAGAACAGAACAGAATAGAATATAATAGAATAGAATAGAACAGAATAGAATGGAATAGAATAGAATAGAATACAATAGAATAGAATACAATAGAATAGAACAGAACGAATAGAATACAATAGAATAGAACAGAATAGTATAGAATAGAACAGAATAGAATAGAATAGAATAGAACAGAACAGAATAGAATAGAACAGAACAGAATAGAATAGAATAGAACAGAATAGAATAGAACAGAAGAAATAGAACAGAATAGAAGAGAATAGAACAGAATAGAATAGAACAGAACAGAATAGAATACAATGGAATAAAACTGAATAGAATAGAATAGAATAGAATAGAACAGAACAGAATAGAATAGAGCAGAACCGAACAGAACAGAATAGAATAGAATAGAACAGAACAGAACAGAACAGAACAGAACAGAATAGAACAGAACAGAATAGAACAGAATAGAATAGAATAGAAGAGAAGAGAACAGAACAGAATAGAACAGAATAGAAGAGAGCAGAATAGAACAGAATAGAAAAGAATAGAATAGAAGAGAACAGAACAGAATAGAATAGAATACAATATAATAGAATAGAACAGAATACAATACAATAGAATAGAACAGAATAGAATAGAATAGAACAGAATTGAATAGAATAGAACAGAACAGTAAAAAATAGAATAGAATAGATCAGAATAGAACAGAGCAGAACAGAATAGAACAGAAGAGAACAGAATAGAATAGAATAGAATAGAACAGAACAGAGAAAAATAGAACAGAACAGAATATTATAGAATAGAATATAACAGAACAGAATGGAACACAACAGAACATAATAGAACAGAATATAACAGAATAGAATAGAATAGAACAGAATAGAATAGAATAGAATAGAGTTGAATCGAACAGAACAGAATAGAATAGAATACAATATAATAGAACAGAACAGAATAGAATACAATAGAATTGAACAGAATAAAACAGAACAGAACAGAATACAACAGAACAGAACAGAACAGAATAGAATAGAACAGAATAGAATAGAACAGAACAGAATAGAATAGAATAGAATAGAATAGAATAGAACTGAACAGAATAGAACAGAACAGAATAGAACAGAACAGAATAGAATAGAATAGAATAGAACATAATAGAATAGAATAGAACAGAACAGAATAGAATAGAATAGAACAGAACAGGTCAGAATAGAATAGAATAGAACATAATAGAATAGAACAGAACAGAATAGAATACAATAGAACAGAACACATCAGAATAGAAGAGAATAGAACAGAACAGATCAGAATAGAATAGAAGAGTACAGAACAGAAAAAAATAGGATAGAATAGAAGAGAACAGAATAGAATAGAATAGAATAGAACAGAACACAGTAGAATAGAAGAGAATAGAACAGAATAGAATAGAATAGAATAGAATACAATAGAATAGAATACAATAGAATTGAACAGAACGAATAGAATACAATAAAATAGAACAGAATAGAATAGAATAGAACAGAACAGAATAGAAGAGAACAGAACAGAATAGAACAGACAAAATAGAATAGAATAGAAGAGAACAGAATAGAATAGAATAGAATAGAACAGAACACAATAGAATAGAATAGAATAGAACAGAATAGAATAGAATAGAATAGAATACAATAGAATACAATAGAATAGAACAGAACGAATAGAATACAATAGAATAAATCAGAATAGAATAGAATAAAATAGAACAGAATAGAAGAGAACAGAACAGAATAGAACAGAACAAAATAGAATAGAATAGAACAGAACAGAATAGAATAGTATAGAATAGAACAGAACAGAATAGAATATAATAGAATAGAATAGAACAGAATAGAATGGAATAGAATAGAATAGAATACAATAGAATAGAATACAATAGATTAGAACAGAACGATTAGAATACAATAGAATAGAACAGAATAGTATAGAATAGAACAGAATAGAATAGAATAGAATAGAATAGAACAGAACAGAACAGAACCGAATAGAATAGAATAGAACAGAACAGAACAGAATAGAATAGAACAGAATAGAATAGTATAGAACAGAATAGAATAGAATAGAATAGAATAGAATAGAATAGAATAGAACAGAACAGAATAGAATAGAATAGAATAGAACACAACAGAACAGGACAGAACAGGGTAGAATAGAATAGAACAGAATAGAATGGAATAGAGCAGAACAGAATAGAAGAGAAGAGAAGAATAGAACAGAACGGTATAGGAAAGAACAGAATATAATAGAATGGAACAGAATTGAACAGAACGGAATAGAATAGAATAGAATAGATTAGAACAGAAAAGAACAGAATAGAATAGAATAGATCAGAATAGAGCAGAAATGAATAGAACAGAGCAGAACAGAATAGAATAGAATAGAATAAAACAGAATAGAACAGAATAGAATGGAACAGAACAGAACAGAACAGAATAGAATAGAACAGAAGAGAAAAAAATAAGATAGAATAGAAGAGAACAGAATAGAATAGAATAGAATAGAACACAACACAATAGAATAGAAGAGAATAGAACAGAATAGAATAGAATAGAATAGAATTGAATAGAATACAATAGAATAGAACAGAACGAATAGAATACAATAAAATAGAACAGAATAGAATAGAATAGAACAGAACAGAATAGAAGAGAACAGAACAGAATAGAACAGAACAAAATAGAATAGAAGAGAAGAGAAGAGAATAGAATAGAATAGAATAGAACACAACACAATAGAATAGAAGAGAATAGAACAGAATAGAATAGAATTGAATAGAATACAATAGAATAGAACAGAATGAATGGAATACAATAGAATAGATCAGAATAGAATAGAATAGAACAGAACAGAATAGAAGAGAATAGAACAGAATAGAACAGAACAAGATAGAATAGAATAGAACAGAACAGAATAGAATAGAATAGAATAGAATAGAACAGAACAGAATAGAATATAATAGAATAGAATAGAACAGAATAGAATGGAATAGAATAGAATAGAATACAATAGAATAGAATACAATAGAATAGAACAGAACGAATAGAATACAATAGAATAGAACAGAATAGTATAGAATAGAACAGAATAGAATAGAATAGAATAGAACAGAACAGAATAGAATAGAACAGAACAGAATAGAATAGAATAGAACAGAATAGAATAGAACAGAAGAAATAGAACAGAATAGAAGAGAATAGAACAGAATAGAATACAACAGAACAGAATAGAATACAATGGAATAAAACTGAATAGAATAGAATAGAATAGAATAGAACAGAACAGAATAGAATAGAGCAGAACCGAACAGAACAGAATAGAATAGAATAGAACAGAACAGAACAGAACAGAACAGAATAGAACAGAACAGAATAGAACAGAATAGAATAGAATAGAAGAGAAGAGAACAGAACAGAATAGAACAGAATAGAAGAGAGCAGAATAGAACAGAATAGAAAAGAATAGAATAGAAGAGAACAGAACAGAATAGAATAGAATACAATATAATAGAATAGAACAGAATAGAATACAATAGAATAGAACAGAATAGAATAGAATAGAACAGAATTGAATAGAATAGAACAGAACAGAACAGAGAAAAATAGAACAGAACAGAATATTATAGAATAGAATATAACAGAACAGAATGGAACACAACAGAACATAATAGAACAGAATATAACAGAATAGAATAGAATAGAACAGAATAGAATAGAATAGAATAGAGTTGAATCGAACAGAACAGAATAGAATAGAATACAATATAATAGAACAGAACAGAATAGAATACAATAGAATTGAACAGAATAAAACAGAACAGAACAGAATACAACAGAACAGAACAGAACAGAATAGAATAGAACAGAATAGAATAGAACAGAACAGAATAGAATAGAATAGAATAGAATAGAATAGAACTGAACAGAATAGAACAGAACAGAATAGAATAGAATAGAATAGAACATAATAGAATAGAATAGAACAGAACAGAATAGAATAGAATAGAACAGAACAGGTCAGAATAGTATAGAATAGAACATAATAGAATAGAACAGAACAGAATAGAATAGAATAGAACAGAACACATCAGAATAGAAGAGAATAGAACAGAACAGATCAGAATAGAATAGAAGAGTACAGAACAGAAAAAAATAGGATAGAATAGAAGAGAACAGAATAGAATAGAATAGAATAGAACAGAACACAATAGAATAGAAGAGAATGGAACAGAAGAGAATAGAATAGAATAGAATACAATAGAATAGAATACAATAGAATAGAACAGAACGAATAGAATACAATAAAATAGAACAGAATAGAATAGAATAGAACAGAACAGAATAGAAGAGAACAGAACAGAATAGAACAGACAAAATAGAATAGAATAGAAGAGAACAGAATAGAATAGAATAGAATAGAACAGAACACAATAGAATAGAATAGAATAGAACAGAATAGAATAGAATAGAATAGAATACAATAGAATACAATAGAATAGAACAGAACGAATAGAATACAATAGAATAAATCAGAATAGAATAGAATAAAATAGAACAGAATAGAAGAGAACAGAACAGAATAGAACAGAACAAAATAGAATAGAATAGAACAGAACAGAATAGAATAGTATAGAATAGAACAGAACAGAATAGAATATAATAGAATAGAATAGAACAGAATAGAATGGAATAGAATAGAATAGAATACAATAGAATAGAATACAATAGATTAGAACAGAACGAATAGAATACAATAGAATAGATCAGAATAGAATAGAATAGAACAGAACAGAATAGAAGAGAACAGAACAGAATAGAACAGAACAAAATAGAATAGAATAGAACAGAACAGAATAGAATAGAATAGAATAGAACAGAACAGAATAGAATATAATAGAATAGAATAGAACAGAATAGAATGGAATAGAATAGAGTAGAATACAATAGAATAGAATACAATAGAATAGAACAGAACGAATAGAATACAATAGAATAGAACAGAATTGTATAGAATAGAACAGAATATAATAGAATAGAATAGAACAGAACAGAATAGAATAGAACAGAACAGAATAGAATAGAATAGAACAGAATAGAATAGAACAGAACAGAATAGAACAGAATAGAATAGAATAGAACAGAATAGAATAGAACAGAATAGAATAGAATAGAATAGAATAGAACAGAACAGAATAGAAGAGAATAGAATAGAATAGAATAGAATAGAATAGAAAAGAATAGAATACAATAGAGTAGAACAGAACAGAATAGAATACAATGGAATAAAACTGAATAGAATAGAAGAGTAAAATCGAACAGAACAGAATAGAATACAATAGAATAGAACAGAATAGAATAGAATAGAATAGAATAGAATAGAATAGAATAGAATAGAATAGAATAGAAAATAATAGAATAGAACAGAATAGAATAGAATAGAATAGACGTGAACAGAATAGAATAGAGCAGAACCGAACCGAACAGAATAGAATAGAATAAAACAGAACAGAACAGAACAGAACAGAATAGAACAGAATAGGACAGAACAGAATAGAACAGAAAGGAATAGAATAGAAGAGAAGAGAACAGAACAGAATAGAATAGAATACAATATAATAGAACAGAACAGAATAGAATACAATAGAATAGAACAGAATAGAATAGAATAGAACAGAATAGAATAGAATAGAACAGAAGAATAGAATAGAACAGAACAGAAAAAAATAGAATAGAATAGAACAGAACAGAACAGAATAGAATAGAACAGAATAGAATAGTATAGAACAGAATAGAATAGAATAGAATAGAATAGAACAGAACAGAATAGAACACAACAGTATAGATAGAATAGAACAGAATAGAATAGAACAGAACAGAAAAGAAAAGAGTAGAATAGAACAAAATGGAACAGAACAGAATAGAATAGAATAGAACAGAACAGAATAGAACACAACAGTATAGATAGAATAGAACAGAATAGAATAGAACAGAACAGAAAAGAAAAGAATAGAATAGAATAGAACAGAATAGAATAGAATAGAATAGAACAGAACAGAACAGAATAGAACAGAATGGAATAAAACTGAATAGAATAGAATGGAATAGAATAGAATAGAATAGAACAGAACAGAACAGAACAGAATAGAATAGAATAGAATAGAACAGAACAGAACAGAATAGAATAGAACAGAATAGAATAGTATAGAACAGAATAGAATAGAATAGAATAGAATAGAATAGAATAGAATAGAATAGAACAGAACAGAATAGAATAGAATAGAATAGAACACAACAGAACAGGACAGAACAGGGTAGAATAGAATAGAACAGAATAGAATGGAATAGAGCAGAACAGAATAGAAGAGAAGAGAAGAATAGAACAGAACGGTATAGGAAAGAACAGAATATAATAGAATGGAACAGAATTGAACAGAACGGAATAGAATAGAATAGAATAGATTAGAACAGAAAAGAACAGAATAGAATAGAATAGATCAGAATAGAGCAGAAATGAATAGAACAGAGCAGAACAGAATAGAATAGAATAGATTAGAACAGAAAAGAACAGAATAGAATAGAATAGATCAGAATAGAGCAGAAATGAATAGAACAGAGCAGAACAGAATAGAATAGAATAGAATAAAACAGAATAGAACAGAATAGAATGGAACAGAACAGAACAGAACAGAATAGAATAGAACAGAAGAGAAAAAAATAAGATAGAATAGAAGAGAACAGAATAGAATAGAATAGAATAGAACACAACACAATAGAATAGAAGAGAATAGAACAGAATAGAATAGAATAGAATAGAATTGAATAGAATACAATAGAATAGAACAGAACGAATAGAATACAATAAAATAGAACAGAATAGAATAGAATAGAACAGAACAGAATAGAAGAGAACAGAACAGAATAGAACAGAACAAAATAGAATAGAATAGAAGAGAAGAGAATAGAATAGAATAGAATAGAACACAACACAATAGAATAGAAGAGAATAGAACAGAATAGAATAGAATTGAATAGAATACAATAGAATAGAACAGAATGAATGGAATACAATAGAATAGATCAGAATAGAATAGAATAGAACAGAACAGAATAGAAGAGAATAGAACAGAATAGAACAGAACAAGATAGAATAGAATAGAACAGAACAGAATAGAATAGAATAGAATAGAACAGAACAGAATAGAATATAATAGAATAGAATAGAACAGAATAGAATGGAATAGAATAGAATAGAATACAATAGAATAGAATACAATAGAATAGAACAGAACGAATAGAATACAATAGAATAGAACAGAATAGTATAGAATAGAACAGAATAGAATAGAATAGAATAGAACAGAACAGAATAGAATAGAACAGAACAGAATAGAATAGAATAGAACAGAATAGAATAGAACAGAAGAAATAGAACAGAATAGAAGAGAATAGAACAGAATAGAATACAACAGAACAGAATAGAATACAATGGAATAAAACTGAATAGAATAGAATAGAATAGAATAGAACAGAACAGAATAGAATAGAGCAGAACCGAACAGAACAGAATAGAATAGAATAGAACAGAACAGAACAGAACAGAACAGAATAGAACAGAACAGAATAGAACAGAATAGAATAGAATAGAAGAGAAGAGAACAGAACAGAATAGAACAGAATAGAAGAGAGCAGAATAGAACAGAATAGAAAAGAAAAGAATAGAAGAGAACAGAACAGAATAGAATAGAATACAATATAATAGAATAGAACAGAATAGAATACAATAGAATAGAACAGAATAGAATAGAATAGAACAGAATTGAATAGAATAGAACAGAACAGAACAGAGAAAAATAGAACAGAACAGAATATTATAGAATAGAATATAACAGAACAGAATGGAACACAACAGAACATAATAGAACAGAATATAACAGAATAGAATATAATAGAACAGAATAGAATAGAATAGAATAGAGTTGAATCGAACAGAACAGAATAGAATAGAATACAATATAATAGAACAGAACAGAATAGAATACAATAGAATTGAACAGAATAAAACAGAACAGAACAGAATACAACAGAACAGAACAGAACAGAATAGAATAGAACAGAATAGAATAGAACAGAACAGAATAGAATAGAATAGAATAGAATAGAATAGAATAGAACTGAACAGAATAGAACAGAACAGAATAGAATAGAATAGAATAGAACATAATAGAATAGAATAGAACAGAACAGAATAGAATAGAATAGAACAGAACAGGTCAGAATAGAATAGAATAGAACATAATAGAATAGAACAGAACAGAATAGAATAGAATAGAACAGAACACATCAGAATAGAAGAGAATAGAACAGAACAGATCAGAATAGAATAGAAGAGTACAGAACAGAAAAAAATAGGATAGAATAGAAGAGAACAGAATAGAATAGAATAGAATAGAACAGAACACAATAGAATAGAAGAGAATAGAACAGAATAGAATAGAATAGAATAGAATACAATAGAATAGAATACAATAGAATAGAACAGAACGAATAGAATACAATAAAATAGAACAGAATAGAATAGAATAGAACAGAACAGAATAGAAGAGAACAGAACAGAATAGAACAGACAAAATAGAATAGAATAGAAGAGAACAGAATAGAATAGAATAGAATAGAACAGAACACAATAGAATAGAATAGAATAGAACAGAATAGAATAGAATAGAATAGAATACAATAGAATACAATAGAATAGAACAGAACGAATAGAATACAATAGAATAAATCAGAATAGAATAGAATAAAATAGAACAGAATAGAAGAGAACAGAACAGAATAGAACAGAACAAAATAGAATAGAATAGAACAGAACAGAATAGAATAGTATAGAATAGAACAGAACAGAATAGAATATAATAGAATAGAATAGAACAGAATAGAATGGAATAGAATAGAATAGAATACAATAGAATAGAATACAATAGATTAGAACAGAACGAATAGAATACAATAGAATAGATCAGAATAGAATAGAATAGAACAGAACAGAATAGAAGAGAACAGAACAGAATAGAACAGAACAAAATAGAATAGAATAGAACAGAACAGAATAGAATAGAATAGAATAGAACAGAACAGAATAGAATATAATAGAATAGAATAGAACAGAATAGAATGGAATAGAATAGAGTAGAATACAATAGAATAGAATACAATAGAATAGAACAGAACGAATAGAATACAATAGAATAGAACAGAATTGTATAGAATAGAACAGAATATAATAGAATAGAATAGAACAGAACAGAATAGAATAGAACAGAACAGAATAGAATAGAATAGAACAGAATAGAATAGAACAGAACAGAATAGAACAGAATAGAATAGAATAGAACAGAATAGAATAGAACAGAATAGAATAGAATAGAATAGAATAGAACAGAACAGAATAGAAGAGAATAGAATAGAATAGAATAGAATAGAATAGAATAGAAAAGAATAGAATACAATAGAATAGAACAGAACAGAATAGAATACAATGGAATAAAACTGAATAGAATAGAAGAGTAAAATCGAACAGAACAGAATAGAATACAATAGAATAGAACAGAATAGAATAGAATAGAATAGAATAGAATAGAATAGAATAGAATAGAATAGAATAGAATAGAATAGAATAGAAAATAATAGAATAGAACAGAATAGAATAGAATAGAATAGACGTGAACAGAATAGAATAGAGCAGAATCGAACCGAACAGAATAGAATAGAATAAAACAGAACAAAACAGAACAGAACAGAATAGAACAGAATAGGACAGAACAGAATAGAACAGAAAGGAATAGAATAGAAGAGAAGAGAACAGAACAGAATAGAACAAAGCAGAATAGAACAGAACAGAATAGAATAGAATAGAAGAGAACAGAACAGAATAGAATAGAATACAATATAATAGAACAGAACAGAATAGAATACAATTGAATAGAACAGAATAGAATAGAATAGAACAGAATAGAATAGAATAGAACAGAACAGAAAAAAATAGAATAGAATAGAACAGAACAGAACAGAATAGAATAGAACAGAATAGAATAGTATAGAACAGAATAGAATAGAATAGAATAGAATAGAACAGAACAGAATAGAACACAACAGTATAGATAGAATAGAACAGAATAGAATAGAACAGAACAGAAAAAAAAAGAATAGAATAGAACAAAATGGAACAGAACAGAATAGAATAGAATAGAACAGAACAGAATAGAACACAACAGTATAGATAGAATAGAACAGAATAGAATAGAACAGAACAGAAAAGAAAAGAATAGAATAGAATAGAACAGAAAGAATAGAATAGAATAGAACAGAACAGAACAGAATAGAACAGAATGGAATAAAACTGAATAGAATAGAATGGAATAGAATAGAATAGAATAGAACAGAACAGAACAGAACAGAATAGAATAGAATAGAACAGAACTCCGAGAGGACAAGATGGCGGAGGAGTAGGGGGACACGCTCGCCCTCTCCCACAAACACAACAAAAAAAGCACATCTACAGAAGAAATGACTCGCACAGAACAACAACCAATCGCTGGCAGAGGAACCTAATCTCCAATAACGGCAAGAAATTCGTGACATTATTGGGCAGAACGGGAGAAAAGAGGAGAGTGAGAGAAGGTGAATCCGAGCGGGACGGGCGCTCCCGAAAGGGAACTGCGGAGGGGAAAGGGATCCCGCACCCTGGAAAGTCACCTACCGGGCGAAAGATCAAACGAACCGGAGGAATCTCCAGATGCAGAGAAGAGTGTAGCAGTAAGTTGGAGTACGGAAAAACGATCAAGAACCCAACGGAACATCTGAACTACGGGCACAGTCACCAAAAATTGAGACGCCTGGGTGGGGGCTGGGCACCGAATCCTCGGCTCCAGAGGTTAGTCCCCGGGAAAGGGCCGGGGGACGCCTGGGTGGGGGCTGGGCACCGAGACCTCAGCTCTGAAGGTTGGTCCCCGAGAGGGGGCCGGGGACGCCTGGGTTGGGGCTGGGCACCGAGACCTCGCCTCCGAAGGTTAGTCCCCAAGAAAGGGCCGGGGGACGCCTGGGGGGGGGCTGGGCACCGAGACCTCGGCTCCAGAGATTAGTCCCCGGGCTAGGGGGGCGGGGCAGAGCGGAAACTGCTTGGGAGGTCTCTAAACCATTTGACGGGGCAGAGACTGCCTGGGAGACTAGAAAACAAAGCTGTCGCAGAGGAAGGGAGCAATACTCTAGGGGCGGGGAAGTGGAAAGCCGCCTCAGAGGGAACCTGGGAGAAGAGCCTGGTCTGCGCCAGTGCTGAGGAGGGGAGAGAAGAAGGGGTGGGTCCCCATAGAATACCCCCCACGCCACAACAAGCTTACAGGCCCGCTAGCTAGCAGAAAGCTGTGCTTCCCAGTGCATTCCCTCCCCCCACCCCCACCACCCCCTACGCTCTCGCCGAACCTGGGGCTGCCTGCCATCCAGGAGGGCTGGCCTCAACAATTGCCTGAAGCCTACCACCGCAGGGGCTCTCCCTGCACAGGCCTGCTTGCCCTTTGGAGGGGCTACACTTCCACAGAGCAGCACCAAACACCACCAGCCCCCTAAAAAAGGCCTGCAGCCCAGAAAAGCTAGAACAAGCCTAGCCAGGCCGTGAATAGATCGACCTAATTCTCTGACGGTTTTTCTGAGACGGGCTCCCCCGGGGAGGAGCCTCTTGAGTCTCCAAGGGCCTTGCTACACGCCCAAGACCCTAGGGGGTGCTAAGACCTAGTGGACCAGCTGCATAGGACTGCCAGCTCCAGGCAGGACCCCCTGCAGCCCAGAAAAGCTGCAACAAGCCTGGCCGAATCGGGAAAAGATCTCAGACGGTCTTTCGGAGTCGGGCTGTCCTGGGGAGGAGCCTCTTGAGTCTCCAAGGGCCTGCTACCCGCCCAAGACCCCAAGGGGTGCTGAGACCTAGTGGACCAGCTGCATAGGACTGCCAGCTCCAGGCAGGACCCCCTGCAGCCCAGAAAAGCTGCAACAAGCCTGGCCGAATCGGGAAAAGATCTCAGACGGTCTTTCTGAGTCGGGCTGTCCTGGGGAGGAGCCTCTTGAGCCTCCAAGGGCCCTGCTACCCGCCCAAGACCCCAGGGGGTGCTGAGACCTAGTGGACCAGCTGCATAGGACTGCCAGCTCCAGGCAGGACCCCCTGCAGCCCAGAAAAGCTGCAACAAGCCTGGCCGAATCGGGAAAAGATCTCAGACGGTCTTTCTGAGTCGGGCTGTCCTGGGGAGGAGCCTCTTGAGCCTCCAAAGGCCCTGCTACCCGCCCAAGACCCCAGGGGGTGCTGAGACCTAGTGGACCAGCTGCATAGGACTGCCAGCTCCAGGCAGGACCCCCTGCAGCCCAGAAAAGCTGCAACAAGCCTGGCCGAATCGGGAAAAGATCTCAGACGGTCTTTCTGAGTCGGGCTGTCCTGGGGAGGAGCCTCTTGAGCCTCCAAGGGCCCTGCTACCCGCCCAAGACCCCAGGGGGTGCTGAGACCTAGTGGACCAGCTGCATAGGACTGCCAGCTCCAGGCAGGACCCCCTGCAGCCCAGAAAAGCTGCAACAAGCCTGGCCGAATCGGGAAAAGATCCCAGACGGTCTTTCTGAGTTGGGCTGTCCTGGGGAGGAGCCTCTTGAGCCTCCAAGGGCCTGCTACCCGCCCAAGACCCCAGGGGGTGCTGAGACCTAGTGGACCAGCTGCATAGGACTGCCAGCTCCAGGCAGGACCCCCTGCAGCCCAGAAAAGCTGCAACAAGCCTGGCCGACTTGGGAAAAGATCCCAGACGGTCTTTCTGAGTCGGGCTGTCCTGGGGAGGAGCCTCTTGAGTCTCCAAGGGCCCTGCTACCCGCCCAAGACCCCAGGGGGTGCTGAGACCTAGTGGACCAGCTGCATAGGACTGCCAGCTCCAGGCAGGACCCCCTGCAGCCCAGAAAAGCTGCAACAAGCCTGGCCGACTTGGGAAAAGATCTCAGACGGTCTTTCTGAGTCGGGCTGTTCTGGGGAGGAGCCTCTTGAGTCTCCAAAGGCCCTGCTACCCGCCCAAGACCCCAAGGGGTGCTGAGACCTAGTGGACCAGCTGCATAGGACTGCCAGCTCCAGGCAGGACCCCCTGCAGCCCAGAAAAGCTGCAACAAGCCTGGCGGAATCGGGAAAAGATCTCAGACGGTCTTTCTGAGTCGGGCTGCCCTGGGGAGGAACCTCTTGAGTCTCCAAGGGCCCTGCTACCCGCCCAAGACCCCAGGGGGTGCTGAGAACCAAGTGAAATCTGCTACCATCGTTGGGTGGACCTCCCAGTCCTGTCTGCCCTCAGGAAGTCCTCCTTTGCTTCAAAGAAACACTGTTAGTCCCATCAACACTCCAGAAAAGCCACACTGCCTCAAAAAAAGATTGACCAACAACGACAGCCCTCAGGAAATATTCCAGGGCAGTGACAAGGCAAACACTACCCGATAACAGAGAGTACAACTCCCTCAGGAGAAAGAAGACAACAAGCAAGATGAAGAAGCTGAGAAACCACCCCCAGTCAAACCAACAGGAGAACTCACCTAAAACAGTCAACAATGAAACTGATCTCTGCAGTCTGACAGACCTGGAGTTCAAAAGAGAAATAGTGAAAATACTGAAGGAATTAAGAGAAGATATGAACAGCAATGCAGATACCCTCAGAAAGGAGCTAGAAAATATAAGGAGGAGCCAAGAAAAACTAGAACATTCATTTGCAGAGATGCAAACTGAACTAGGGGCAGTAAAAACCAGAATGAATAATGCAGAAGAACGAATCAGTGATATGGAAGATAGAATAATGGAAATCACTCAATCTGGTCAACAGACAGAAAACCGAATCAAAAAACTGGAAAGCAATATAAGAGACCTATGGGATAATATAAAACGGGCCAATCTACGCATAATAGGAATTCCAGAAGGAGTAGAAAAAGATAAAGGAATGGAAAATATATTTGAAGAAATTATCGCTGGAAACTTCCCAAATCTAAAGGATACTGGATTCAAGATACAAGAAGCACAGAGGGCCCCAAACAAACTGAACCCAAACAGACCCACACCAAGACACATCATAATAAAAATGGCAAAAGTTAGTGATAAAGAGAGGATCCTAAAGGCAGCAAGAGAAAAACAGAATGTTACCTACAAGGGAACCCCCATAAGAATATCAGCTGATTTCTCTACAGAAACACTACAGGCCAGGAGGGAATGGCAAGAGATATTTAAAGTGCTCAAAGGAAAAAATATGCAACCTAGAATACTTTATCCAGCAAGAATATCATTTAAAATAGAAGGGGAAATAAAAATTTTTCCCAACAAACAAAAACTTAAAGAATACAGCAACACAAAACCCAGGTTAAAGGAAATATTGAAAGGGCTTCTCTAAACCAAAAAGAAAGGAAGGAAAGGGAAGAAAAAAGAAAAGAAAAAAAAAAAAAAAAAAGAAGAAGAAGAAGAAGAGGAAGAACTAGGACTGAGGAAGATACAATCAGAGAGCAGTCACTCAAATAAGCCAGCATACAGATTTAATCATGAACATGCTTCAAACAAAATAAAATTAAAAAGAAAAAAATAAAAGAGTCATCAAAACCATAAAATGTGGGCAAGGGATGTTAGGAGGTAAATAATCCTTTTTGTTTGTATGTATGTCTCTCTTCTTAATTTTAATATAATAATGAAGTGTTTGAACTTACAGGACCATCAGGCTAAAACACACAATTATGGGAAGGGGTTAGCATACTTAAAAAACAGGGCAACCACAAGCCAAAACCAAATATTGCATTTGCAAAAAATGAAAAAAAAAAAATACACTCAAGCAGATAATAACAGGAGACCATCCAACCAAAAAAAAAAAAAAAAAAAAGAAGAATGGAGAACCATAGAATCAACTGGAACACGAGGATCAAATGGCAATAAATAATCATCTATCAATTATCACCTTAAATGTCAATGGACTGAATGCCCCAATCAAAAGACACAGAATGGCTGAGTGGATAAAACGGCAAAAACCTTCAATATGCTGCCTACAAGAAACTCACCTTAGGACAAAAGATACATATAGATTGAAAGTGAAAGGCTGGGGAAAAGTATTTCATGCCAATAGACATGACAGAAAAGCAGGAGTTGCAACGCTCATATCAGACAAAATAGACTTTAAAACAAAAGACATAAAGAAAGACAAAGAAGGACACTATTTAATGATTAAGGGATCCATCCAAGGAGAGGATGTTACTATCATCAACATATATGCCCCAAACATAGGAGCACCCAGATACATACAACAAATATTAACAGACATAAAGGGAGATATTGATGAGAATACAATCATAGTAGGAGACCTAAATACCCCCCTCACATCAATGGACAGATCCTCTAGACAGAAAACCAATAAAGCAACAGAGATCCTAAAGGAAACAATAGAAAAGTTAGACTTAATTGATATCTTCAGGACACTACATCCAAAAAAATCAGAATACACATTCTTCTCAAATGCTCATGGAACATTCTCAAGAATCGACCACATATTGGGACATAAAGCGAATCTCAATAAATTTAGGAGCATAGAAATTATCTCAAGTATCTTCTCTGACCACAATGCCATGAAATTAGAAATCAACCATGGGAAAAGGAAAGAGAAAAAACCTACTCCATGGAGACTAAACAACATGCTACTAAAAAACCAATGGGTCAATGAGGAAATCAAGAAGGAAATTAAAAACTATCTTGAAACAAATGATAATGAAGACATAACCTCTCAAAATCTATGGGATGCTGCGAAAGCAGTGCTCAGAGGGAAATTTATAGCAATCCAGGCCTTTCTCAAAAAAGAAGAAAGATCCCAAATTGACAACTTAACCCTCCACCTAAATGAATTAGAAAAAGAAGAACAAAGAAGTCCTAAAGTCAGCAGAAGGAAGGAAATTGTAAAGATCAAAGAAGAAATCAATAAAATAGAGACTCAAAAAACAATAGAGAAAATTAATAAAACCAAGAGCTGGTTCTTTGAAAAGGTGAACAAAATTGATAAACCCCTGGCCAGACTCACTAAAAAGAGGAGAGAAAGAACCCAAATCACCAAAATTATAAATGAAAAAGGAGAAATCACAACGGATACAGCAGAAATACAAAAAACCATAAGAGAATACTATGAACAACTATATGGCAATAAGTTTGACAATCTGGAAGAAATGGACAATTTTCTAGAATCTTACAGCCTGCCAAAACTGAATCAAGCAGAAACAGACCAACTGAACAGACCAATCACTAGAAATGAAATTGAAGAGGTCATAAAATCACTCCCTACAAATAAAAGCCCAGGACCAGATGGCTTCACAGGTGAATTCTATCAAACATATAAAGAGGAATTGGTGCCCATCCTCCTTAAACTCTTTCAAAAGGTTGAAGAAGAAGGAATACTCCCAAAGACATTCTATGAGGCCACCATCACCCTCATTCCAAAACCAGGCAGAGATACCACCAAAAAAGAAAACTATCGCCCAATATCATTGATGAATATAGATGCAAAACTTCTCAACAAAATCTTAGCCAACCGAATCCAACAACATATCAAAAAAATTATACACCATGACCAGGTTGGGTTCATCCCAGGTTCACAAGGATGGTTCAACATACGCAAATCAATCAACATCATACACCACATTAACAAAAAAAAAGTCAAAAATCATATGATCATCTCAATAGATGCAGAAAAAGCATTTGACAAAGTTCAACATCCATTCATGATCAAGACCCTCGCCAAAGTGGGTATAGAGGGAACATTCCTGAATATAATCAAAGCCATTTATGATAAACCCACAGCAAATATAATCCTCAATGGGGAAAAACTGAAAGCCTTCTCACTCAAATCTGGAACAAGACAGGGATGCCCACTCTCACCACTGCTCTTCAACATAGTTTTGGAAGTCTTAGCCACAGCAATTAGACAAACAAAAGAAATCAAAGGCATCCATATAGGAAGAGAAGAGATCAAACTGTCACTGTATGCAGATGACATGATTCTATACCTAGAAAACCCTAAGGACTCAACCCCAAAACTCCTTGAACTGATTAATAAATTCAGCAAAGTGGCAGGATATAAGATTAACATTCAGAAGTCAGTTGCATTTCTGTATACCAGCAATGAAGCATTAGAAAAGGAATACAAAAATACGATACCTTTTAAAATTGTACCTCACAAAATCAAATACCTCGGAATACACCTAACCAAAGAGGTAAAGGACCTATATGCCGAGAACTATAAAACCTTAATCAAAGAAATCAAAGAAGATGTAAAAAAATGGAAAGATATTCCATGTTCCTGGATTGGAAAAATCAATATTGTGAAAATGGCCATCCTACCCAAAGCAATCTACAGATTCAATGCAATCCCTATCAAATTACCCATGACATTTTTCACAGAACTAGAACAAACAATCCAAACATTTATATGGAACAACAAAAGACCCAGAATCGCCAAAGCAATCCTGAGAAACAAAAACCAAGCAGGAGGCATAACTCTCCCAGACTTCAAGAAATACTACAAAGCCACAGTCATCAAAACAGTGTGGTACTGGTATCAAAACAGACAGACAGACCAATGGAACAGAATAGAGAATCTGGAAATTAACCCTGACACCTATGGTCAATTAATCTTTGACAAGGGAGGCAAGAACATAAAATGGGAAAAGGAAAGTCTATTCAGCAAGCATTGCTGGGAAACCTGGACAGCTGTATGCAAAGCAATGAAACTAGAACACACCCTCACACCATGCACAAAAATAAACTCCAAATGGCTGAAAGACTTAAATATACGACAGGACACCATCAAACTCCTAGAAGAAAACATAGGCAAAACACTCTCTGACATCAACATCATGAATATTTTCTCAGGTCAGTCTCCCAAAGCAATAGAAACTAGAGCAAAAATAAACCCATGGGACCTCATCAAACTGAAAAGCTTTTGCACAGCAAAGGAAACCCAAAAGAAAACAAAAAGACAACTTACAGAATGGGAGAAAATAGTTTCAAATGATGCAACTGACAAGGGCTTAATCTCTAGAATATACAAGCAACTTATACAACTCAACAGCAAAAAAACCAATCAATCAATGGAAAAATGGGCAAAAGACCTGAATAGACATTTCTCCAAAGAAGATATACAGATGGCCAACAAACACATGAAAAAATGCTCAACATCGCTGATTATAAGAGAAATGCAAATCAAAACTACCATGAGATACCACCTCACACCAGTCAGAATGGCCATCATTAATAAATCCACAAATAACAAGTGCTGGAGGGGCTGTGGAGAAAAGGGAACCCTCCTGCACTGTTGGTGGGAATGTAAACTGGTACAGCCACTATGGAGAACAGTTTGGAGATACCTTAGAAATCTATACATAGAACTTCCATATGACCCTGCAATCCCACTCTTGGGCATCTATCCGGACAAAGCTCTACTTAAAAGAGACACATGCACCCGCATGTTCATTGCAGCACTATTCACAATAGCCAGGACATGGAAACAATCCAAATGTCCATCGACAGAGGATTGGATTCGGAAGATGTGGTATATATACACGATGGAATACTACTCAGCCATTAAAAAGGATGACATCATGCCATTTGCAGCAACATGGATGGAACTAGAGAATCTCATACTGAGTGAAATGAGCCAGAAAGACAAAGACAAATACCATATGACATCACTTATAACTGGAATCTAATATCCAGCACAAATGAACATCTCCTCAGAAAAGAAAATCAATCATGGACTTGGAGAAGAGACTTGTGGTTGCCTGATGGGAGGGGGAGGGAGTGGGAGGGATCGGGAGCTTGGGCTTATCAGTCACAACGTAGAATAGATTTACAAGGAGATCCCGCTGAATAGCATTGAGAACTATGTCTAGATACTCATGTTGCAACAGAAGAAATGGTGGGGGGAAAAACTGTAATTGTAATGTATACATGTAAGGATAACCTGACCCCCTTGCTGTACAGTGGGAAAATAAAATAAAATTTAATATAAAAAAAAAAAAAAAAAAAAAAAAAACAAAAAAAAAAGAACAGAACAGAACAGAATAGAATAGAACAGAATAGAATAGTATAGAACAGAATAGAATAGAATAGAATAGAATAGAATAGAATAGAATAGAACAGAACAGAATAGAATAGAATAGAATAGAACACAACAGAACAGGACAGAACAGGGTAGAATAGAATAGAACAGAATAGAATGGAATAGAGCAGAACAGAATAGAAGAGAAGAGAAGAATAGAACAGAACGGTATAGGAAAGAACAGAATATAATAGAATGGAACAGAATTGAACAGAACGGAATAGAATAGAATAGAATAGATTAGAACAGAAAAGAACAGAATAGAATAGAATAGATCAGAATAGAGCAGAAATGAATAGAACAGAGCAGAACAGAATAGAATAGAATAGAATAAAACAGAATAGAACAGAATAGAATGGAACAGAACAGAACAGAACAGAATAGAATAGAACAGAAGAGAAAAAAATAAGATAGAATATAAGAGAACAGAATAGAATAGAATAGAATAGAACACAACACAATAGAATAGAAGAGAATAGAACAGAATAGAATAGAATAGAATAGAATAGAATTGAATAGAATACAATAGAATAGAACAGAACGAATAGAATACAATAAAATAGAACAGAATAGAATAGAATAGAACAGAACAGAATAGAAGAGAACAGAACAGAATAGAACAGACCAAAATAGAATAGAATAGAAGAGAAGAGAATAGAATAGAATAGAATAGAACACAACACAATAGAATAGAAGAGAATAGAACAGAATAGAATAGAATTGAATAGAATACAATAGAATAGAACAGAACGAATGGAATACAATAGAATAGATCAGAATAGAATAGAATAGAACAGAACAGAATAGAAGAGAATAGAACAGAATAGAACAGAACAAGATAGAATAGAATAGAACAGAACAGAATAGAATAGAATAGAATAGAACAGAACAGAATAGAATATAATAGAATAGAATAGAACAGAATAGAATGGAATAGAATAGAATAGAATACAATAGAATAGAATACAATAGAATAGAACAGAACGAATAGAATACAATAGAATAGAACAGAATAGTATAGAATAGAACAGAATAGAATAGAATAGAATAGAACAGAACAGAATAGAATAGAACAGAACAGAATAGAATAGAATAGAACAGAATAGAATAGAACAGAAGAAATAGAACAGAATAGAATAGAATAGAATAGAATAGAATAGAACAGAACAGAATAGAATACAATGGAATAAAACTGAATAGAATAGAATAGAATAGAATAGAACAGAACAGAATAGAATAGAGCAGAACCGAACAGAACAGAATAGAATAGAATAGAACAGAACAGAACAGAACAGAACAGAATAGAACAGAACAGAATAGAACAGAATAGAATAGAAGAGAAGAGAAGAGAACAGAACAGAATAGAACAGAATAGAAGAGAGCAGAATAGAACAGAATAGAAAAGAATAGAATAGAAAAGAACAGAACAGAATAGAATAGAATACAATATAATAGAATAGAACAGAATACAATACAATAGAATAGAACAGAATAGAATAGAATAGAACAGAATTGAATAGAATAGAACAGAACAGAAAAAAATAGAATAGAATAGATCAGAATAGAACAGAGCAGAACAGAATAGAACAGAAGAGAACAGAATAGAATAGAATAGAATAGAACAGAACAGAGAAAAATAGAACAGAACAGAATATTATAGAATAGAATATAACAGAACAGAATGGAACACAACAGAACATAATAGAACAGAATATAACAGAATAGAATAGAATAGAACAGAATAGAATAGAATAGAATAGAGTTGAATCGAACAGAACAGAATAGAATAGAATACAATATAATAGAACAGAACAGAATAGAATACAATAGAATTGAACAGAATAAAACAGAACAGAACAGAATAGAATAGTACAGAATAGAATAGAACAGAACAGAATAGAATAGAATAGAATAGAATAGAATAGAACTGAACAGAATAGAACAGAACAGAATAGAACAGAACAGAATAGAATAGAACATAATAGAATAGAATAGAACAGAACAGAATAGAATAGAATAGAACAGAACAGGTCAGAATAGAATAGAATAGAACATAATAGAATAGAACAGAACAGAATAGAATACAATAGAACAGAACACATCAGAATAGAAGAGAATAGAACAGAACAGATCAGAATAGAATAGAAGAGTACAGAACAGAAAAAAATAGGATAGAATAGAAGAGAACAGAATAGAATAGAATAGAATAGAACAGAACACAGTAGAATAGAAGAGAATAGAACAGAATAGAATAGAATAGAATAGAATACAATAGAATAGAATACAATAGAATAGAACAGAACGAATAGAATACAATAAAATAGAATAGAATAGAATAGAATAGAACAGAACAGAATAGAAGAGAACAGAACAGAATAGAACAGACAAAATAGAATAGAATAGAAGAGAACAGAATAGAATAGAATAGAATAGAACAGAACACAATAGAATAGAATAGAATAGAACAGAATAGAATAGAATACAATAGAATACAATAGAATACAATAGAATAGAACAGAACGAATAGAATACAATAGAATAAATCAGAATAGAATAGAATAAAATAGAACAGAATAGAAGAGAACAGAACAGAATAGAACAGAACAAAATAGAATAGAATAGAACAGAACAGAATAGAATAGTATAGAATAGAACAGAACAGAATAGAATATAATAGAATAGAATAGAACAGAATAGAATGGAATAGAATAGAATAGAATACAATAGAATAGAATACAATAGATTAGAACAGAACGAATAGAATACAATAGAATAGAACAGAATAGTATAGAATAGAACAGAATAGAATAGAATAGAATAGAATAGAACAGAACAGAACAGAACCGAATAGAATAGAATAGAACAGAACAGAACAGAATAGAATAGAACAGAATAGAATAGTATAGAACAGAATAGAATAGAATAGAATAGAATAGAATAGAATAGAATAGAACAGAACAGAATAGAATAGAATAGAATAGAACACAACAGAACAGGACAGAACAGGGTAGAATAGAATAGAACAGAATAGAATGGAATAGAGCAGAACAGAATAGAAGAGAAGAGAAGAATAGAACAGAACGGTATAGGAAAGAACAGAATATAATAGAATGGAACAGAATTGAACAGAACGGAATAGAATAGAATAGAATAGATTAGAACAGAAAAGAACAGAATAGAATAGAATAGATCAGAATAGAGCAGAAATGAATAGAACAGAGCAGAACAGAATAGAATAGAATAGAATAAAACAGAATAGAACAGAATAGAATGGAACAGAACAGAACAGAACAGAATAGAATAGAACAGAAGAGAAAAAAATAAGATAGAATAGAAGAGAACAGAATAGAATAGAATAGAATAGAACACAACACAATAGAATAGAAGAAAATAGAACAGAATAGAATAGAATAGAATAGAATTGAATAGAATACAATAGAATAGAACAGAACGAATAGAATACAATAAAATAGAACAGAATAGAATAGAATAGAACAGAACAGAATAGAAGAGAACAGAACAGAATAGAACAGAACAAAATAGAATAGAATAGAAGAGAAGAGAATAGAATAGAATAGAATAGAACACAACACAATAGAATAGAAGAGAATAGAACAGAATAGAATAGAATTGAATAGAATACAATAGAATAGAACAGAATGAATGGAATACAATAGAATAGATCAGAATAGAATAGAATAGAACAGAACAGAATAGAAGAGAATAGAACAGAATAGAACAGAACAAGATAGAATAGAATAGAACAGAACAGAATAGAATAGAATAGAATAGAACAGAACAGAATAGAATATAATAGAATAGAATAGAACAGAATAGAATGGAATAGAATAGAATAGAATACAATAGAATAGAATACAATAGAATAGAACAGAACGAATAGAATACAATAGAATAGAACAGAATAGTATAGAATAGAACAGAATAGAATAGAATAGAATAGAACAGAACAGAATAGAATAGAACAGAACAGAATAGAATAGAATAGAACAGAATAGAATAGAACAGAAGAAATAGAACAGAATAGAAGAGAATAGAACAGAATAGAATAGAACAGAACAGAATAGAATACAATGGAATAAAACTGAATAGAATAGAATAGAATAGAATAGAACAGAACAGAATAGAATAGATCAGAACCGAACAGAACAGAATAGAATAGAATAGAACAGAACAGAACAGAACAGAACAGAATAGAACAGAACAGAATAGAACAGAATAGAATAGAATAGAAGAGAAGAGAACAGAACAGAATAGAACAGAATAGAAGAGAGCAGAATAGAACAGAATAGAAAAGAATAGAATAGAAGAGAACAGAACAGAATAGAATAGAATACAATATAATAGAATAGAACAGAATAGAATACAATAGAATAGAACAGAATAGAATAGAATAGAACAGAATAGAATAGAACAGAACAGAATAGAATAGAATAGAACAGAACACATCAGAATAGAAGAGAATAGAACAGAACAGATCAGAATAGAATAGAAGAGTACAGAACAGAAAAAAATAGGATAGAATAGAAGAGAACAGAATAGAATAGAATAGAATAGAACAGAACACAATAGAATAGAAGAGAATAGAACAGAATAGAATAGAATAGAATTGAATACAATAGAATAGAATACAATAGAATAGAACAGAACGAATAGAATACAATAAAATAGAACAGAATAGAATAGAATAGAACAGAACAGAATAGAAGAGAACAGAACAGAATAGAACAGACAAAATAGAATAGAATAGAAGAGAACAGAATAGAATAGAATAGAATAGAACAGAACACAATAGAATAGAATAGAATAGAACAGAATAGAATAGAATAGAATAGAATACAATAGAATACAATAGAATAGAACAGAACGAATAGAATACAATAGAATAAATCAGAATAGAATAGAATAAAATAGAACAGAATAGAAGAGAACAGAACAGAATAGAACAGAACAAAATAGAATAGAATAGAACAGAACAGAATAGAATAGTATAGAATAGAACAGAACAGAATAGAATATAATAGAATAGAATAGAACAGAATAGAATGGAATAGAATAGAATAGAATACAATAGAATAGAATACAATAGATTAGATCAGAACGAATAGAATACAATAGAATAGAACAGAATAGTATAGAATAGAACAGAATAGAATAGAATAGAATAGAATAGAACAGAACAGAACAGAATAGAATAGAACAGAACAGAATAGAATAGAATAGAACAGAATAGAATAGAACAGAACATAATAGAACAGAATACAATAGAATAGAACAGAATAGAATAGAACAGAACAGAATAGAATAGAATAGAATAGAACAGAACAGAACGGAATAAAATGGAATAGAATAGAATAGAATAGAATAGAATAGAATAGAATAGAATAAAAGAGAATAGAATAGAATAGATTAGAATACATTAGAATAGAACAGAACAGAATAGAATACAATGGAATAAAACTGAATAGAATTGAATAGAATAAAATAGAACAGAACAGAATAGAATACAATAGAATAGAACAGAATAGAATTGAATAGAATATAATAGAAAAGAATAGAATAGAACAGAATAGAATAGAATAGAATAGAATGGAACAGAATAGAATAGAGCAGAACTGAACAGAACAGAATAGAATAGAATAGAACAGAACAGAACAGAACAGAATAGAACAGAACAGAATAGAATAGAATAGAAGAGAAGAGAACAGAACAGAATAGAACAGAATAGAACAGAGCAGAATAGAACAGAATAGAATAGAATAGAAGAGAACAGAACAGAATAGAATAGAATACAATATAATAGAACAGAACAGAATAGAATACAATAGAATAGAACAGAATAGAATAGAATAGAACAGAATAGAATAGAATAGAACAGAACAGAAAAAAATAGAACAGAATAGAGCAGAATAGAACAGAACAGAACAGAAGAGAACAGAAGAGAACAGAATAGAATAGAATAGAATAGAATAGAATAGAATAGAATAGAATAGAATAGAACTGAACAGAATAGAACAGAACAGAATAGAACAGAACAGGATAGAATAGAATAGAAAAGAATAGAACATAATAGAATAGAATAGAACAGAACAGAATAGAATAGAATAGAACAGAACAGGTCAGAATAGAATAGAATAGAACATAATAGAATAGAACAGAACAGAATAGAATAGAATAGAACAGAACACATCAGAATAGAATAGAATAGAACAGAACAGATCAGAATAGAATAGAATAGTACAGAACAGAGAAAAATAGGATAGAATAGAAGAGATCAGAATAGAATAGAATAGAATAGAGCAGAACACAATAGAATAGAAGAGAATAGAACAGAATAGAATAGAATAGAATAGAATAGAATAGAATAGAATAGAATAGAATAGAACACAATAGAATACAATAGAATACAATAGAATACAATAGAATAGAACAGAACGAATAGAATAAAATAAAATAGAACAGAATAGAATAGAATAGAACAGAACAGAATAGAAGAGAACAGAACAGAATAGAACAGACAATATAGAATAGAATAGAAGAGAACAGAATAGAATAGAATAGAATAGAACAGAACACAATATAATAGAATAGAATAGAACAGAATAGAATAGAATAGAATAGAATAAAATACAATAGAATAGAACAGAACGAATAGAATACAATAGAATAGATCAGAATAGAATAGAATAGAACAGAACAGAATAGAAGAGAACAGAACAGAATAGAACAGAACAAAATAGAATAGAATAGAACAGAACAGAATAGAATAGAATAGAATAGAACAGAACAGAATAGAATATAATAGAATAGAATAGAACAGAATAGAATGGAATAGAATAGAGTAGAATACAATAGAATAGAATACAATAGAATAGAACAGAACGAATAGAATACAATAGAATAGAACAGAATTGTATAGAATAGAGCAGAATATAATAGAATAGAATAGAACAGAACAGAATAGAATAGAACAGAACAGAATAGAATAGAATAGAACAGAATAGAATAGAACAGAACAGAATAGAACAGAATAGAATAGAATAGAACAGAATAGAATAGAACAGAATAGAATAGAATAGAATAGAATAGAACAGAACAGAATAGAAGAGAATAGAATAGAATAGAATAGAATAGAATAGAATAGAATAGAATAGAAAAGAATAGAATACAATAGAATAGAACAGAACAGAATAGAATACAATGGAATAAAACTGAATAGAATAGAAGAGTAAAATCGAACAGAACAGAATAGAATACAATAGAATAGAACAGAATAGAATAGAATAGAATAGAATAGAATAGAATAGAATAGAATAGAATAGAATAGAATAGAATAGAAAATAATAGAGTAGAACAGAATAGAATAGAATAGAATAGACGTGAACAGAATAGAATAGAGCAGAACCGAACAGAACAGAATAGAATAGAATAAAACAGAACAGAACAGAACAGAACAGAATAGAACAGAATAGAACAGAACAGAATAGAACAGAAAGGAATAGAATAGAAGAGATGAGAACAGAACAGAATAGAACAAAGCAGAATAGAACAGAACAGAATAGAATAGAATAGAAGAGAACAGAACAGAATAGAATAGAATACAATATAATAGAACAGAACAGAATAGAATACAATAGAATAGAACAGAATAGAATAGAATAGAACAGAATAGAATAGAATAGAACAGAAGAATAGAATAGAACAGAACAGAAAAAAATAGAATAGAATAGAACAGAACAGAACAGAATAGAATAGAACAGAATAGAATAGTATAGAACAGAATAGAATAGAATAGAATAGAATAGAACAGAATAGAATAGAACAGAATAGAATAGAATAGAATAGAATAGAACAGAATAGAATAGAATAGAATAGATTAGAACAGAATAGTATAGAATAGAATAGAATAGGATAGAATAGAATAGAATAGAATAGAATAGAATAGAATAGAATAGAATAGAACAGAACAGAATAGAATAGAATAGAATAGAACACAACAGAACAGGACAGAACAGGGTAGAATAGAATAGAACAGAATAGAATGGAATAGAGCAGAACAGAATACAAGACAAGAGAAGAATAGAACAGAACGGTATAGAAAAGAACAGAATATAATAGAATGGAACTGAATAGAACAGAACGCAATAGAATAGAATAGAATAGATTAGAACAGAATAGAACAGAATAGAATAGAATAGATCAGAATAGAGCAGAAATGAATAGAACAGAGCAGAACAGAATAGAATAGAATAGAATAGAACAGAACAGAACAGAATAGAATGGAACAGAACAGAATGGAATAGAATAGAATAGAATAGAATAGAATAGAATAGAATTGAATAGGATAGAATAGAATAGAACATAATAGAATAGAATAGAACAGAACAGAATAGAATAGATTAGAACAGAACAGGTCAGAATAGAATAGAATAGAACATAATAGAATAGAACAGAACAGAATAGAATTGAATAGAACAGAACACATCAGAATAGAATAGAATAGAACAGAAAAGAAAAAAATAGGATAGAATAGAAGAGAACAGAATAGATTAGAATAGTATAGAACAGAACACAATAGAATAGAAGAGAATAGAACAGAATAGAATAGAATAGAATAGAATAGAATACAATAGAATAGAACAGAACGAATAGAATACAATAAAATAGAACAGAATAGAATAGAATAGAACAGAACAGAATAGAAGAGAACAGAACAGAATAGAACAGAAAAAAATAGAATAGAATAGAAGAGAACAGAATAGAATAGAATAGAATAGAACAGAACACAATAGAATAGAATAGAATAGAACAGAATAGAATAGAATAGAATAGAATAGAATAAAATAGAATAGAACAGAACGAATAGAACACAATAGAATAGATCAGAATAGAATAGAATAGAACAGAACAGAATAGAAGAGAACAGAACAGAATAGAACAGAACAAAATAGAATAGAATAGAACAGAATAGAATAGAATAGAATAGAATAGAACAGAACAGAGTAGAATAGAATAGAATAGAATAGAACAGAATAGAATGGAATAGAATAGAATAGAACACAATAGAATAGAATACAATAGAATAGAACAGAACGAATAGAATACAATAGAATAGAACAGAATAGTATAGAATAGAACAGAATAGAATAGAATAGAATAGAACAGAACAGAATAGAATAGAACAGAACAGAAGAGAATAGAATAGAACAGAATAGAATAGAACAGAACAGAATAGAACAGAATAGAAGAGAATAGAACAGAATAGAATAGAACTGAACAGAATAGAATAGAATAGAACAGAACAGAACAGAATAGAATAGAATAGAACAGAATAGAATAGAATAGAATAGAATACAATAGAATAGAACAGAACAGAATAGAATACATTGGAATAAATCTGAATAGAATAGAATAGAATAAAATAGAACAGAACAGAATAGAATAGAGCAGAACCGAACAAAACAGAATAGAATAGAATAGAACAGAACAGAACAGAACAGAACAGAATAGAACAGAATAGAACAGAACAGAATAGAACAGAATAGAATAGAATAGAAGAGAAGAGAACAGAACAGAATAGAACAGAATAGAACAGAGCAGAATAGAACATAATAGAATAGAATAGAATAGAATAGAAGAGAACAGAACAGAATAGAATAGAATACAATATAATAGAATAGAACAGAATAGAATACAATAGAATAGAACAGAATAGAATAGAATAGAACAGAATAGAATAGAATAGAACAGAACAGAAAAAAATAGAATAGAATAGATCAGAATAGAACAGAACAGAACAGAATAGAACAGAAGAGAACAGAGTAGAATAGAATAAAATAGAACAGAACAGAGAAAAATAGAACAGAACAGAATATTAAAGAATAGAATATAACAGAACAGAATGGAACACAACAGAATATAATAGAACAGAATATAACAGAATAGAATAGAATAGAACAGAATAGAATAGAATAGAATAGAGTTGAATCGAACAGAACAGAATAGAATAGAATAAAATATAATAGAACAGAACAGAATAGAATACAATAGAATAGAACATAATAGAATAGAATAGAACAGAACAGAATAGAATAGAATAGAACAGAACAGGTCAGAATAGAATAGAATAGAACATAATAGAATAGAACAGAACAGAATAGAATAGAATAGAACAGAACACATCAGAATAGAATAGAATAGAACAGAACAGATCAGAATAGAATAGAATAGTACAGAACAGAAAAAAATAGGATAGAAGAGAAGAGAACAGAATAGAATAGAATAGAATAGAACAGAACACAATAGAATAGAAGAGAATAGAACAGAATAAAATAGAATAGAATAGAATACAATAGAATAAAACAGAACGAATAGAATACAATAAAATAGAACAGAATAGAATAGAATAGAACAGAACAGAATAGAAGAAAACAGAACAGAATAGAACAGACAAAATAGAATAGAATAGAAGAGAACAGAATTGAATAGAATAGAATAGAACAGAACACAATAGAATAGAATAGAATAGAACAGAATAGAATAGAATAGAATAGAATAAAATACAATAGAATAGAACAGAACGAATAGAATACAATAGAATAGATCAGAATAGAATAGAATAGAACAGAACAGAATAGAAGAGAACAGAACAGAATAGAACAGAACAAAATAGAATAGAATAGAACAGAACAGAATAGAATAGAATAGAATAGAACAGAACAGAATATAATATAATAGAATAGAATAGAACAGAATAGAATGGAATAGAATAGAATAGAATAGAATACAATAGAATAGAATAAAATAGAATAGAACAGAACGAATAGAATACAATAGAATAGAACAGAATAGTATAGAATAGAACAGAATAGAGTAGAATAGAATAGAACAGAACAGAATAGAATAGAACAGAACAGAATAGAATAGAATAGAACAGAATAGAATAGAACAGAGCAGAATAGAACAGAATAGAATAGAATAGAACAGAATAGAATAGAACAGAACAGAATAGAATAGAATAGAATAGAACAGAACAGAACAGAATAGAATAGAACAGAATAGAATAGAATAGAATAGAATACAATAGAATAGAACAGAACAGAATAGAATACAATGGAACAAAACTGAATAGAATAGAATAGAATAAAATAGAACAGAACAGAATAGAATACAATAGAATAGAACAGAATAGAATTGAATAGAATAGAATAGAAAAGAATAGAATAGAACAGAATAGAATAGAATAGAATAGAATAGAATAGAATAGAACAGAATAGAATAGAGCAGAACCGAACAGAACAGAATAGAATAGAATAGAACAGAACAGAACAGAACAGAACAGAACAGAACAGAACAGAATAGAACAGAATAGAACAGAACAGAATAGAACAGAATAGAATAGAATAGAATAGAAGAGAAGAGAACAGAACAGAATAGAACAGAATAGAACAGAGCAGAATAGAACAGAATAGAATAGAGTAGAATAGAAGAGAACAGAACAGAATAGAATAGAATACAATATAATAGAACAGAACAGAATAGAATACAATAGAATAGAACAGAATAGAATAGAATAGAACAGAATAGAATAGAATAGAACAGAACAGAAAAAAATAGAATAGAATACAGCAGAATAGAACAGAACAGAACAGAATAGAACAGAATAGAACAGAAAAGAATAGAATAGAATAGAAGAGAACAGAACAGAATAGAATAGAATACAATATAATAGAACAGAACAGAATAGAATACAATAGAATCGAACAGAATAGAACAGAACAGAACAGAATACAACAGAACAGAACAGAACAGAATAGAATAGAACAGAATAGAATAGAACAGAACAGAATAGAATAGAATAGAATAGAACTGAACAGAATAGAACAGACCAGAATAGAATAGAATAGAATAGAACAGAATATAATATAATAGAGCAGAACAGAACAGAATAGAACAGAGAGAACATAATACAATAGAATAGAATAGAATAGAACAGAACAGAATAGAATGGAATAGAACAGAACAGAAAAGATCAGAACAGAACAGAATAGAAGAGAACAGAACAGAATACAATAGAATAGAATAGAACAGAACAGATTGGAACAGAACAAACAGAATAGAACAGAATAGAACAGAATAGAATACAATAAAACCGAATAGAATAGAATAGAATAGAGCAGAACCGAACAGAACAGAATAGAATAGAATAAAACAGGACAGAACAGAACAGAACAGAACAGAATAGAACAGACTAGAACAGAACAGAATAGAATAGTATAGAACAGAATAGAATAGAATAGAATAGAATAGAAAAGAACAGAATAGAATAGAACAGAATAGAATAGAATAGAATAGAATAGAACAGAATAGAATAGAATAGAATAGACTAGAACAGAATAGTATAGAATAGAATAGAATAGGATAGAATAGAATAGAATAGAATAGAATAGAATAGAATAGAATAGAACAGAACAGAATAGAATAGAATAGAATAGAACACAACAGAACAGGACAGAACAGGGTAGAATAGAATAGAACAGAATAGAATGGAATAGAGAAGAACAGAATACAAGACAAGAGAAGAAGAGAACAGAACGGTATAGAAAATAACAGAATATAATAGAATGGAACAGAATAGAACTGAACGCAATAGAATAGAATAGAATAGATTAGAACAGAATAGAACAGAATAGAATAGAATAGATCAGAATAGAGCAGAAATTAATAGAACAGAGCAGAACAGAATAGAATAGAATAGAATAGAACAGAACAGAACAGAATAGAATGGAACAGAACAGAATGGAATAGAATAGAATAGAATAGAATAGAATAGAATAGAATAGAATAGAATAGAATAGAACATAATAGAATAGAATAGAACAGAACAGAATAGAATAGATTAGAACAGAACAGGTCAGAATAGAATAGAATAGAACATAATAGAATAGAACAGAACAGAATAGAATTGAATAGAACAGAACACATCAGAATAGAATAGAATAGAACAGAACAGAAAAAAATAGGATAGAATAGAAGAGAACAGAATAGATTAGAATAGTATAGAACAGAACACAATAGAATAGAAGAGAATAGAACAGAATAGAATAGAATAGAATAGAATAGAATACAATAGAATAGAACAGAACGAATAGAATACAATAAAATAGAACAGAATAGAATAGAATAGAACAGAACAGAATAGAAGAGAACAGAACAGAATAGAACAGAAAAAAATAGAATAGAAAAGAAGAGAACAGAATAGAATAGAATAGAATAGAACAGAACACAATAGAATAGAATAGAATAGAACAGAATAGAATAGAATAGAATAGAATAGAATAAAATAGAATAGAACAGAACGAATAGAACACAATAGAATAGATCAGAATAGAATAGAATAGAACAGAACAGAATAGAAGAGAACAGAACAGAATAGAACAGAACAAAATAGAATAGAATAGAACAGAATAGAATAGAATAGAATAGAATAGAATAGAACAGAACAGAGTAGAATAGAATAGAATAGAATAGAACAGAATAGAATGGAATAGAATAGAATAGAACACAATAGAATAGAATACAATAGAATAGAACAGAACGAATAGAATACAATAGAATAGAACAGAATAGTATAGAATAGAACAGAATAGAATAGAATAGATGAGAATAGAGCAGAAATTAATAGAACAGAGCAGAACAGAATAGAATAGAATAGAATAGAACAGAACAGAACAGAATAGAATGGAACAGAACAGAATGGAATAGAATAGAATAGAATAGAATAGAATAGAACATAATAGAATAGAATAGAACAGAACAGAATAGCATAGATTAGAACAGAACAGGTCAGAATAGAATAGAATAGAACATAATAGAATAGAACAGAACAGAATAGAATTGAATAGAACAGAACACATCAGAATAGAATAGAATAGAACAGAACAGAAAAAAATAGGATAGAATAGAAGAGAACAGAATAGATTAGAATAGTATAGAACAGAACACAATAGAATAGAAGAGAATAGAACAGAATAGAATAGAATAGAATAGAATAGAATACAATAGAATAGAACAGAACGAATAGAATACAATAAAATAGAACAGAATAGAATAGAATAGAACAGAACAGAATAGAAGAGAACAGAACAGAATAGAACAGAAAAAAATAGAATAGAAAAGAAGAGAACAGAATAGAATAGAATAGAATAGAACAGAACACAATAGAATAGAATAGAATAGAACAGAATAGAATAGAATAGAATAGAATAGAATAGAATAGAATAGAATAAAATACAATAGAATAGAACAGAACGAATAGAATACAATAGAATAGATCAGAATAGAATAGAATAGAACAGAACAGAATAGAAGAGAACAGAACAGAATAGAACAGAACAAAATAGAATAGAATAGAACAGAACAGAATAGAATAGAATAGAATAGAACAGAACAGAATATAATATAATAGAATAGAATAGAACAGAATAGAATGGAATAGAATAGAATAGAATAGAATACAATAGAATAGAATAAAATAGAATAGAACAGAACGAATAGAATACAATAGAATAGAACAGAATAGTATAGAATAGAACAGAATAGAGTAGAATAGAATAGAACAGAACAGAATAGAATAGAACAGAACAGAATAGAATAGAATAGAACAGAATAGAATAGAACAGAGCAGAATAGAACAGAATAGAATAGAATAGAACAGAATAGAATAGAACAGAACAGAATAGAATAGAATAGAATAGAACAGAACAGAACAGAATAGAATAGAACAGAATAGAATAGAATAGAATAGAATACAATAGAATAGAACAGAACAGAATAGAATACAATGGAACAAAACTGAATAGAATAGAATAGAATAAAATAGAACAGAACAGAATAGAATACAATAGAATAGAACAGAGTAGAATTGAATAGAATAGAATAGAAAAGAATAGAATAGAACAGAATAGAATAGAATAGAATAGAATAGAACAGAATAGAATAGAGCAGAACCGAACAGAACAGAATAGAATAGAATAGAACAGAACAGAACAGAACAGAACAGAATAGAACAGAATAGAACAGAACAGAATAGAACAGAATAGAATAGAATAGAAGAGAAGAGAACAGAACAGAATAGAACAGAATAGAACAGAGCAGAATAGAACAGAATAGAATAGAGTAAAATAGAAGAGAACAGAACAGAATAGAATAGAATATAATATAATAGAACAGAACAGAATAGAATACAATAGAATAGAACAGAATAGAATAGAATAGAACAGAATAGAATAGAATAGAACAGAACAGAAAAAAATAGAATAGAATACAGCAGAATAGAACAGAACAGAACAGAATAGAACAGAATAGAACAGAAAAGAATAGAATAGAATAGAAGAGAACAGAACAGAATAGAATAGAATACAATATAATAGAACAGAACAGAATAGAATACAATAGAATCGAACAGAATAGAACAGAACAGAACAGAATACAACAGAACAGAACAGAACAGAATAGAATAGAACAGAATAGAATAGAACAGAACAGAATAGAATAGAATAGAATAGAACTGAACAGAATAGAACAGACCAGAATAGAATAGAATAGAATAGAACAGAATATAATATAATAGAGCAGAACAGAACAGAATAGAACAGAAGAGAACATAATACAATAGAATAGAATAGAATAGAACAGAACAGAATAGAATGGAATAGAACAGAACAGAAAAGATCAGAACAGAACAGAATAGAAGAGAACAGAACAGAATACAATAGAATAGAATAGAACAGAACAGATTGGAACAGAACAAACAGAATAGAACAGAATAGAACAGAATAGAATACAATAAAACAGAATAGAATAGAATAGAATAGAGCAGAACCGAACAGAACAGAATAGAATAGAATAAAACAGGACAGAACAGAACAGAACAGAACAGAATAGAACAGACTAGAACAGAACAGAATAGAATAGTATAGAACAGAATAGAATAGAATAGAATAGAATAGAAAAGAACAGAATAGAATAGAACAGAATAGAATAGAATAGAATAGAATAGAACAGAATAGAATAGAATAGAATAGACTAGAACAGAATAGTATAGAATAGAATAGAAGGATAGAATAGAATAGAATAGAATAGAATAGAATAGAATAGAATAGAACAGAACAGAATAGAATAGAATAGAATAGAACACAACAGAACAGGACAGAACAGGGTAGAATAGAATAGAACAGAATAGAATGGAATAGAGCAGAACAGAATACAAGACAAGAGAAGAAGAGAACAGAACGGTATAGAAAATAACAGAATATAATAGAATGGAACAGAATAGAACAGAACGGAATAGAATAGAATAGAATAGATTAGAACAGAATAGAACAGAATAGAATAGAATAGATCAGAATAGAGCAGAAATGAATAGAACAGAGCAGAACAGAATAGAATAGAATAGAATAGAACAGAACAGAACAGAATAGAATGGAACAGAACAGAATGGAATAGAATAGAATAGAATAGAATAGAATAGAATAGAATAGAATAGAACATAATAGAATAGAATAGAACAGAACAGAATAGAATAGATTAGAACAGAACAGGTCAGAATAGAATAGAATAGAACATAATAGAGTAGAACAGAACAGAATAGAATTGAATAGAACAGAACACATCAGAATAGAATAGAATAGAACAGAACAGAAAAAAATAGGATAGAATAGAAGAGAACAGAATAGATTAGAATAGTATAGAACAGAACACAATAGAATAGAAGAGAATAGAACAGAATAGAATAGAATAGAATAGAATAGAATACAATAAAATAGAACAGAATAGAATAGAATAGAACAGAACAGAATAGAAGAGAACAGAACAGAATAGAACAGAAAAAAATAGAATAGAAAAGAAGAGAACAGAATAGAATGGAATAGAATAGAACAGAACGCAATAGAACAGAATAGAATAGAACAGAATAGAATAGAATAGAATAGAATAGAATAGAATAGAATAAAATAGAATAGAACAGAACGAATAGAACACAATAGAATAGATCAGAATAGAATAGAATAGAACAGAACAGAATAGAAGAGAACAGAACAGAATAGAACAGAACAAAATAGAATAGAATAGAACAGAATAGAATAGAATAGAATAGAATAGAACAGAACAGAGTAGAATAGAATAGAATAGAATAGAACAGAATAGAATGGAATAGAATAGAATAGAACACAATAGAATAGAATACAATAGAATAGAACAGAACGAATAGAATACAATAGAATAGAACAGAATAGTATAGAATAGAACAGAATAGAATAGAATAGAATAGAACAGAACAGAATAGAATAGAACAGAACAGAAGAGAATAGAATAGAACAGAATAGAATAGAACAGAACAGAATAGAACAGAATAGAAGAGAATAGAACAGAATAGAATAGAACTGAACAGAATAGAATAGAATAGAACAGAAGAGAATAGAATAGAATAGAATAGAACAGAATAGAATAGAATAGAATAGAATACAATAGAATAGAACAGAACAGAATAGAATACATTGGAATAAATCTGAATAGAATAGAATAGAATAAAATAGAACAGAACAGAATAGAATAGAGCAGAACCGAACAAAACAGAATAGAATAGAATAGAACAGAACAGAACAGAACAGAACAGAATAGAACAGAATAGAACAGAACAGAATAGAACAGAATAGAATAGAATAGAAGAGAAGAGAACAGAACAGAATAGCACAGAATAGAACAGAGCAGAATAGAAGATAATAGAATAGAATAGAATAGAATAGAAGAGAACAGAACAGAATAGAATAGAATACAATATAATAGAATAGAACAGAATAGAATACAATAGAATAGAACAGAATAGAATAGAATAGAACAGAACAGAATAGAAGAGAACAGAACAGAATAGAACAGAACAAAATAGAATAGAATAGAACAGAACAGAATAGAATAGAATAGAATAGAACAGAACAGAATAGAATATAATAGAATAGAATAGAACAGAATAGAATGGAATAGAATAGAGTAGAATACAATAGAATAGAATACAATAGAATAGAACAGAACAGAATAGAATACAATAGAATAGAACAGAATAGAATAGAATAGAACAGAATAGAATAGAATAGAACAGAAGAATAGAATAGAACAGAACAGAAAAAAATAGAATAGAATAGAACAGAACAGAACAGAATAGAATAGAACAGAATAGAATAGTATAGAACAGAATAGAATAGAATAGAATAGAATAGAACAGAATAGAATAGAACAGAATAGAATAGAATAGAATAGAATAGAACAGAATAGAATAGAATAGAATAGATTATAACAGAATAGTATAGAATAGAATAGAATAGGATAGAATAGAATAGAATAGAATAGAATAGAATAGAATAGAATAGAACAGAACAGAATAGAATAGAATAGAATAGAACACAACAGAACAGGACAGAACAGGGTAGAATAGAATAGAACAGAATAGAATGGAATAGAGCAGAACAGAATACAAGACAAGAGAAGAATAGAACAGAACGGTATAGAAAAGAACAGAATATAATAGAATGGAACTGAATAGAACAGACCGCAATAGAATAGAATAGAATAGATTAGAACAGAATAGAACAGAATAGAATAGAATAGATCAGAATAGAGCAGAAATTAATAGAACAGAGCAGAACAGAATAGAATAGAATAGAATAGAATAGAACAGAACAGAACAGAATAGAATGGAACAGAACAGAATGGAATAGAATAGAATAGAATAGAATAGAATAGAATAGAATAGAATAGAATAGAATTGAATAGGATAGAATAGAATAGAACATAATAGAATAGAATAGAACAGAACAGAATAGAATAGATTAGAACAGAACAGGTCAGAATAGAATAGAATAGAACATAATAGAATAGAACAGAACAGAATAGAATTGAATAGAACAGAACACATCAAAATAGAATAGAATAGAACAGAACAGAAAAAAATAGGATAGAATAGAAGAGAACAGAATAGATTAGAATAGTATAGAACAGAACACAATAGAATAGAAGAGAATAGAACAGAATAGAATAGAATAGAATAGAATAGAATACAATAGAATAGAACAGAACGAATAGAATACAATAAAATAGAACAGAATAGAATAGAAGAGAACAGAACAGAATAGAAGAGAACAGAACAGAATAGAACAGAAAAAAATAGAATAGAAAAGAAGAGAACAGAATAGAATAGAATAGAATAGAACAGAACGCAATAGAACAGAATAGAATAGAACAGAATAGAATAGAATAGAATAGAATAGAATAGAATAAAATAGAACAGAACGAATAGAACACAATAGAATAGATCAGAATAGAATAGAATAGAACAGAACAGAATAGAACAGAACAGAACAGAATAGAACAGAATAGAACAGAAAAGAATAGAATAGAATAGAAGAGAACAGAACAGAATAGAATAGAATACAATATAATACAACAGAACAGAATAGAATACAATAGAATCGAACAAAATAGAACAGAACAGAACAGAATACAACAGAACAGAACAGAACAGAATAGAATAGAACAGAATAGAATAGAACAGAACAGAATAGAATAGAATAGAATAGAACTGAACAGAATAGAACAGACCAGAATAGAATAGAATAGAATAGAACAGAATATAATATAATAGAGCAGAACAGAACAGAATAGAACAGAAGAGAACATAATACAATAGAATAGAATAGAATAGAACAGAACAGAATAGAATGGAATAGAACAGAACAGAAAAGATCAGAACAGAACAGAATAGAAGAGAACAGAACAGAATACAATAGAATAGAATAGAACAGAACAGATTGGAACAGAACAAACAGAATAGAACAGAATAGAACAGAATAGAATACAATAAAACAGAATAGAATAGAATAGAATAGAGCAGAACCGAACAGAACAGAATAGAATAGAATAAAACAGGACAGAACAGAACAGAACAGAACAGAATAGAACAGACTAGAACAGAACAGAATAGAATAGTATAGAACAGAATAGAATAGAATAGAATAGAATAGAAAAGAACAGAATAGAATAGAACAGAATAGAATAGAATAGAATAGAATAGAACAGAATAGAATAGAATAGAATAGACTAGAACAGAATAGTATAGAATAGAATAGAAGGATAGAATAGAATAGAATAGAATAGAATAGAATAGAATAGAATAGAACAGAACAGAATAGAATAGAATAGAATAGAACACAACAGAACAGGACAGAACAGGGTAGAATAGAATAGAACAGAATAGAATGGAATAGAGCAGAACAGAATACAAGACAAGAGAAGAAGAGAACAGAACGGTATAGAAAATAACAGAATATAATAGAATGGAACAGAATAGAACAGAACGGAATAGAATAGAATAGAATAGATTAGAACAGAATAGAACAGAATAGAATAGAATAGATCAGAATAGAGCAGAAATGAATAGAACAGAGCAGAACAGAATAGAATAGAATAGAATAGAACAGAACAGAACAGAATAGAATGGAACAGAACAGAATGGAATAGAATAGAATAGAATAGAATAGAATAGAATAGAATAGAATAGAATAGAATAGAATAGAACATAATAGAATAGAATAGAACAGAACAGAATAGAATAGATTAGAACAGAACAGGTCAGAATAGAATAGAATAGAACATAATAGAGTAGAATAGAACAGAATAGAATTGAATAGAACAGAACACATCAGAATAGAATAGAATAGAACAGAACAGAAAAAAATAGGATAGAATAGAAGAGAACAGAATAGATTAGAATAGTATAGAACAGAACACAATAGAATAGAAGAGAATAGAACAGAATAGAATAGAATAGAATAGAATAGAATACAATAGAATAGAACAGAACGAATAGAATACAATAAAATAGAACAGAATAGAATAGAATAGAACAGAACAGAATAGAAGAGAACAGAACAGAATAGAACAGAAAAAAATAGAATAGAAAAGAAGAGAACAGAATAGAATAGAATAGAATAGAACAGAACGCAATAGAACAGAATAGAATAGAACAGAATAGAATAGAATAGAATAGAATAGAATAGAATAAAATAGAATAGAACAGAACGAATAGAACACAATAGAATAGATCAGAATAGAATAGAATAGAACAGAACAGAATAGAAGAGAACAGAACAGAATAGAACAGAACAAAATAGAATAGAATAGAACAGAATAGAATAGAATAGAATAGAATAGAACAGAACAGAGTAGAATAGAATAGAATAGAATAGAACAGAATAGAATGGAATAGAATAGAATACAACACAATAGAATAGAAAACAATAGAATAGAACAGAACGAATAGAATACAATAGAATAGAACAGAATAGTATAGAATAGAACAGAATAGAATAGAATAGAATAGAACAGAACAGAATAGAATAGAACAGAACAGAAGAGAATAGAATAGAACAGAATAGAATAGAACAGAACAGAATAGAACAGAATAGAAGAGAATAGAACAGAATAGAATAGAACTGAACAGAATAGAATAGAATAGAACAGAAGAGAATAGAATAGAATAGAATAGAACAGAATAGAATAGAATAGAATAGAATACAATAGAATAGAACAGAACAGAATAGAATACATTGGAATAAATCTGAATAGAATAGAATAGAATAAAATAGAACAGAACAGAATAGAATAGAGCAGAACCGAACAAAACAGAATAGAATAGAATAGAACAGAACAGAACAGAACAGAACAGAATAGAACAGAATAGAACAGAACAGAATAGAACAGAATAGAATAGAATAGAAGAGAAGAGAACAGAACAGAATAGCACAGAATAGAACAGAGCAGAATAGAAGATAATAGAATAGAATAGAATAGAATAGAAGAGAACAGAACAGAATAGAATAGAATACAATATAATAGAATAGAACAGAATAGAATACAATAGAATAGAACAGAATAGAATAGAATAGAACAGAACAGAACAGAATAGAATATAATAGAATAGAATAGAACAGAAGAGAATGGAATAGAATAGAGTAGAATACAATAGAATAGAATACAATAGAATAGAACAGAACAGAATAGAATACAATAGAATAGAACAGAATAGAATAGAATAGAACAGAATAGAATAGAATAGAACAGAAGAATAGAATAGAACAGAACAGAAAAAAATAGAATAGAATAGAACAGAACAGAACAGAATAGAATAGAACAGAATAGAATAGTATAGAACAGAATAGAATAGAATAGAATAGAATAGAACAGAATAGAATAGAACAGAATAGAATAGAATAGAATAGAATAGAACAGAATAGAATAGAATAGAATAGATTAGAACAGAATAGTATAGAATAGAATAGAATAGGATAGAATAGAATAGAATAGAATAGAATAGAATAGAATAGAATAGAACAGAACAGAATAGAATAGAATAGAATAGAACACAACAGAACAGGACAGAACAGGGTAGAATAGAATAGAACAGAATAGAATGGAATAGAGCAGAACAGAATACAAGACAAGAGAAGAATAGAACAGAACGGTATAGAAAAGAACAGAATATAATAGAATGGAACTGAATAGAACAGACCGCAATAGAATAGAATAGAATAGATTAGAACAGAATAGAACAGAATAGAATAGAATAGATCAGAATAGAGCAGAAATTAATAGAACAGAGCAGAACAGAATAGAAGAGAATAGAATAGAATAGAACAGAACAGAACAGAATAGAATGGAACAGAACAGAATGGAATAGAATAGAATAGAATAGAATAGAATAGAATAGAATTGAATAGGATAGAATAGAATAGAACATAATAGAATAGAATAGAACAGAACAGAATAAAATAGATTAGAACAGAACAGGTCAGAATAGAATAGAATAGAACATAATAGAATAGAACAGAACAGAATAGAATTGAATAGAACAGAACACATCAAAATAGAATAGAATAGAACAGAACAGAAAAAAATAGGATAGAATAGAAGAGAACAGAATAGATTAGAATAGTATAGAACAGAACACAATAGAATAGAAGAGAATAGAACAGAATAGAATAGAATAGAATAGAATAGAATACAATAGAGTAGAACAGAACGAATAGAATACAATAAAATAGAACAGAATAGAATAGAAGAGAAAAGAACAGAATAGAAGAGAACAGAACAGAATAGAACAGAAAAAAATAGAATAGAAAAGAAGAGAACAGAATAGAATAGAATAGAATAGAACAGAACGCAATAGAACAGAATAGAATAGAACAGAATAGAATAGAATAGAATAGAATAGAATAGAATAAAATAGAACAGAACGAATAGAACACAATAGAATAGATCAGAATAGAATAGAATAGAACAGAACAGAATAGAACAGAACAGAACAGAATAGAACAGAATAGAACAGAAAAGAATAGAATAGAATAGAAGAGAACAGAACAGAATAGAATAGAATACAATATAATACAACAGAACAGAATAGAATACAATAGAATCGAACAAAATAGAACAGAACAGAACAGAATACAACAGAACAGAACAGAACAGAATAGAATAGAACAGAATAGAATAGAACAGAACAGAATAGAATAGAATAGAATAGAACTGAACAGAATAGAACAGACCAGAATAGAATAGAATAGAATAGAACAGAATATAATATAATAGAGCAGAACAGAACAGAATAGAACAGAAGAGAACATAATACAATAGAATAGAATAGAATAGAACAGAACAGAATAGAATGGAATAGAACAGAACAGAAAAGATCAGAACAGAACAGAATAGAAGAGAACAGAACAGAATACAATAGAATAGAATAGAACAGAACAGATTGGAACAGAACAAACAGAATAGAACAGAATAGAACAGAATAGAATACAATAAAACAGAATAGAATAGAATAGAATAGAGCAGAACCGAACAGAACAGAATAGAATAGAATAAAACAGGACAGAACAGAACAGAACAGAACAGAATAGAACAGACTAGAACAGAACAGAATAGAATAGTATAGAACAGAATAGAATAGAATAGAATAGAATAGAAAAGAACAGAATAGAATAGAACAGAATAGAATAGAATAGAATAGAATAGAACAGAATAGAATAGAATAGAATAGACTAGAACAGAATAGTATAGAATAGAATAGAAGGATAGAATAGAATAGAATAGAATAGAATAGAATAGAATAGAATAGAATAGAACAGAACAGAATAGAATAGAATAGAATAGAACACAACAGAACAGGACAGAACAGGGTAGAATAGAATAGAACAGAATAGAATGGAATAGAGCAGAACAGAATACAAGACAAGAGAAGAAGAGAACAGAACGGTATAGAAAATAACAGAATATAATAGAATGGAACAGAATAGAACAGAACGGAATAGAATAGAATAGAATAGATTAGAACAGAATAGAACAGAATAGAATAGAATAGATCAGAATAGAGCAGAAATGAATAGAACAGAGCAGAACAGAATAGAATAGAATAGAATAGAACAGAACAGAACAGAATAGAATGGAACAGAACAGAATGGAATAGAATAGAATAGAATAGAATAGAATAGAATAGAATAGAATAGAATAGAATAGAATAGAACATAATAGAATAGAATAGAACAGAACAGAATAGAATAGATTAGAACAGAACAGGTCAGAATAGAATAGAATAGAACATAATAGAGTAGAACAGAACAGAATAGAATTGAATAGAACAGAACACATCAGAATAGAATAGAATAGAACAGAACAGAAAAAAATAGGATAGAATAGAAGAGAACAGAATAGATTAGAATAGTATAGAACAGAACACAATAGAATAGAAGAGAATAGAACAGAATAGAATAGAATAGAATAGAATAGAATACAATAGAATAGAACAGAACGAATAGAATACAATAAAATAGAACAGAATAGAATAGAATAGAACAGAACAGAATAGAAGAGAACAGAACAGAATAGAACAGAAAAAAATAGAATAGAAAAGAAGAGAACAGAATAGAATAGAATAGAATAGAACAGAACGCAATAGAACAGAATAGAATAGAACAGAATAGAATAGAATAGAATAGAATAGAATAGAATAAAATAGAATAGAACAGAACGAATAGAACACAATAGAATAGATCAGAATAGAATAGAATAGAACAGAACAGAATAGAAGAGAACAGAACAGAATAGAACAGAACAAAATAGAATAGAATAGAACAGAATAGAATAGAATAGAATAGAATAGAACAGAACAGAGTAGAATAGAATAGAATAGAATAGAACAGAATAGAATGGAATAGAATAGAATACAACACAATAGAATAGAATACAATAGAATAGAACAGAACGAATAGAATACAATAGAATAGAACAGAATAGTATAGAATAGAACAGAATAGAATAGAATAGAATAGAATAGAACAGAACAGAATAGAATAGAACAGAACAGAAGAGAATAGAATAGAACAGAATAGAATAGAACAGAACAGAATAGAACAGAATAGAAGAGAATAGAACAGAATAGAATAGAACTGAACAGAATAGAATAGAATAGAACAGAAGAGAATAGAATAGAATAGAATAGAACAGAATAGAATAGAATAGAATAGAATACAATAGAATAGAACAGAACAGAATAGAATACATTGGAATAAATCTGAATAGAATAGAATAGAATAAAATAGAACAGAACAGAATAGAATAGAGCAGAACCGAACAAAACAGAATAGAATAGAATAGAACAGAACAGAACAGAACAGAACAGAATAGAACAGAATAGAACAGAACAGAATAGAACAGAATAGAATAGAATAGAAGAGAAGAGAACAGAACAGAATAGCACAGAATAGAACAGAGCAGAATAGAAGATAATAGAATAGAATAGAATAGAATAGAAGAGAACAGAACAGAATAGAAAAGAATACAATATAATAGAATAGAACAGAATAGAATACAATAGAATAGAACAGAATAGAATAGAATAGAACAGAACAGAATAGAAGAGAACAGAACAGAATAGAACAGAAAAAAATAGAATAGAATAGAACAGAACAGAATAGAATAGAATAGAATAGAACAGAACAGAATAGAATATAATAGAATAGAATAGAACAGAAGAGAATGGAATAGAATAGAGTAGAATACAATAGAATAGAATACAATAGAATAGAACAGAACAGAATAGAATACAATAGAATAGAACAGAATAGAATAGAATAGAACAGAATAGAATAGAATAGAACAGAAGAATAGAATAGAACAGAACAGAAAAAAATAGAATAGAATAGAACAGAACAGAACAGAATAGAATAGAACAGAATAGAATAGTATAGAACAGAATAGAATAGAATAGAATAGAATAGAACAGAATAGAATAGAACAGAATAGAATAGAATAGAATAGAATAGAACAGAATAGAATAGAATAGAATAGATTAGAACAGAATAGTATAGAATAGAATAGAATAGGATAGAATAGAATAGAATAGAATAGAATAGAATAGAATAGAATAGAATAGAATAGAATAGAACAGAACAGAATAGAATAGAATAGAATAGAACACAACAGAACAGGACAGAACAGGGTAGAATAGAATAGAACAGAATAGAATGGAATAGAGCAGAACAGAATACAAGACAAGAGAAGAATAGAACAGAACGGTATAGAAAAGAACAGAATATAATAGAATGGAACTGAATAGAACAGAACGCAATAGAATAGAATAGAATAGATTAGAACAGAATAGAACAGAATAGAATAGAATAGATCAGAATAGAGCAGAAATTAATAGAACAGAGCAGAACAGAATAGAATAGAATAGAATAGAATAGAACAGAACAGAACAGAATAGAATGGAACAGAACAGAATGGAATAGAATAGAATAGAATAGAATAGAATAGAATTGAATAGGATAGAATAGAATAGAACATAATAGAATAGAATAGAACAGAACAGAATAGAATAGATTAGAACAGAACAGGTCAGAATAGAATAGAATAGAACATAATAGAATAGAACAGAACAGAATAGAATTGAATAGAACAGAACACATCAGAATAGAATAGAATAGAACAGAACAGAAAAAAATAGGATAGAATAGAAGAGAACAGAATAGATTAGAATAGTATAGAACAGAACACAATAGAATAGAAGAGAATAGAACAGAATAGAATAGAATAGAATAGAATAGAACAGAATAGAATAGAATAGAATAGACTAGAACAGAATAGTATAGAATAGAATAGAAGGATAGAATAGAATATAATAGAATAGAACAGAATAGAATACAATAGAATAGAACAGAATAGAATAGAATAGAACAGAATAGAATAGAATAGAACAGAACAGAAAAAAATAGAATAGAATAGATCAGAATAGAACAGAACAGCACAGAATAGAACAGAAGAGAACAGAATAGAATAGAATAAAATAGAACAGAACAGAGAAAAATAGAACAGAACAGAATATTATAGAATAGAATATAACAGAACAGAATGGAACACAACAGAATATAATAGAACAGAATATAACAGAATAGAATAGAATAGAACAGAATAGAATAGAATAGAATAGAGTTGAATCGAACAGAACAGAATAGAATAGAATAAAATATAATAGAACAGAACAGAATAGAATACAATAGAATAGAACAGAATAGAACAGAACAGAACAGAATACAACAGAACAGAACAAAACAGAATAGAATAGAACAGAATAGAATAGAACAGAACAGAATAGAATAGAATAGAATAGAACTGAACAGAATAGAACAGAACAGAATAGAACAGAACAGAATAGAATAGAATAGAATAGAACATAATAGAATAGAATAGAACAGAGCAGAATAGAATAGAATAGAACAGAACACATCAGAATAGAATAGAATAGAACAGAACAGATCAGAATAGAATAGAATAGTACAGAACAGAAAAAAATAGTATAGAATAGAAGAGAACAGAATAGAATAGAATAGAATAGAACAGAACACAATAGAATAGAAGAGAATAGAACAGAATAAAATAGAATAGAATAGAATACAATAGAATAAAACAGAACGAATAGAATACAATAAAATAGAACAGAATAGAATAGAATAGAACAGAACAGAATAGAAGAAAACAGAACAGAATAGAACAGACAAAATAGAATAGAATAGAAGAGAACAGAATTGAATAGAATAGAATAGAACAGAACACAATAGAATAGAATAGAATAGAACAGAATAGAATAGAATAGAATAGAATAAAATACAATAGAATAGAACAGAACGAATAGAATAAAATAGAATAGATCAGACTAGAATAGAATAGAACAGAACAGAATAGAAGAGAACAGAACAGAATAGAATAGAACAGAACAGAATAGAATAGAACAGAATAGAACAGAACAGAATATAATAGAATAGAATAGAATAGAACAGAATAGAATGGAATAGAATAGAATAGAATACAATAGAATAGAATAAAATAGAATAGAACAGAACGAATAGAATACAATAGAATAGAACAGAATAGTATAGAATAGAACAGAATAGAGTAGAATAGAATAGAACAGAACAGAATAGAATAGAACAGAACAGAATAGAATAGAATAGAACAGAATAGAATAGAACAGAGCAGAATAGAACAGAATAGAATAGAATAGAACAGAATAGAATAGAACAGAACAGAATAGAATAGAATAGAATAGAACAGAACAGAACAGAATAGAATAGAATAGAACAGAATAGAATAGAATAGAATAGAATACAATAGAATAGAACAGAACAGAATAGAATACAATGGAACAAAACTGAATAGAATAGAATAGAATAAAATAGAACAGAACAGAATAGAATACAATAGAATAGAACAGAATAGAATTGAATAGAATAGAATAGAAAAGAATAGAATAGAACAGAATAGAATAGAATAGAATAGAATAGAACAGAATAGAATAGAGCAGAACCGAACAGAACAGAATAGAATAGAATAGAACAGAACAGAACAGAACAGAACAGAACAGAACAGAATAGAACAGAATAGAACAGAACAGAATAGAACAGAATAGAATAGAATAGAAGAGAAGAGAACAGAACAGAATAGAACAGAATAGAACAGAGCAGAATAGAACAGAATAGAATAGAATAGAATAGAAGAGAACAGAACAGAATAGAATAGAATACCATATAATAGAACAGAACAGAATAGAATACAATAGAATAGAACAGAATAGAATAGAATAGAACAGAATAGAATCGAATAGAACAGAACAGAAAAAAATAGAATAGAATACAGCAGAATAGAACAGAACAGAACAGAATAGAACAGAATAGAACAGAAAAGAATAGAATAGAATAGAAGAGAACAGAACAGAATAGAATAGAATACAATATAATAGAACAGAACAGAATAGAATACAATAGAATCGAACAGAATAGAACAGAACAGAACAGAATACAACAGAACAGAACAGAACAGAATAGAATAGAACAGAATAGAATAGAACAGAACAGAATAGAATAGAATAGAATAGAACTGAACAGAATAGAACAGACCAGAATAGAATAGAATAGAATAGAACAGAATATAATATAATAGAGCAGAAAAGAACAGAATAGAACAGAAGAGAACATAATACAATAGAATAGAATAGAATAGTACAGAACAGAATAGAATGGAATAGAACAGAACAGAAAAGATTAGAACAGAACAGAATAGAAGAGAACAGAACAGAATACAATAGAATAGAATAGAACAGAACAGATTGGAACAGAACAAACAGAATAGAACAGAATAGAATACAATAAAACAGAATAGAATAGAATAGAATAGAGCAGAACCGAACAGAACAGAATAGAATAGAATAAAACAGGACAGAACAGAACAGAACAGAACAGAATAGAACAGACTAGAACAGAACAGAATAGAATAGTATAGAACAGAATAGAATAGAATAGAATAGAATAGAATAGAACAGAATAGAATAGAACAGAATAGAATAGAATAGAATAGAATAGAACAGAATAGAATAGAATAGAATAGATTAGAACAGAATAGTATAGAATAGAATAGAATAGGATAGAATAGAATAGAATAGAATAGAATAGAATAGAATAGAACAGAATAGAATAGAATAGAACAGAATAGAATAGAATAGAACAGAACAGAAAAAAATAGAATAGAATAGATCAGAATAGAACAGAACAGCACAGAATAGAACAGAAGAGAACAGAATAGAATAGAATAAAATAGAACAGAACAGAGAAAAATAGAACAGAACAGAATATTATAGAATAGAATATAACAGAACAGAATGGAACACAACAGAATATAATAGAACAGAATATAACAGAATAGAATAGAATAGAACAGAATAGAATAGAATAGAATAGAGTTGAATCGAACAGAACAGAATAGAATAGAATAAAATATAATAGAACAGAACAGAATAGAATACAATAGAATAGAACAGAATAGAACAGAACAGAACAGAATACAACAGAACAGAACAAAACAGAATAGAATAGAACAGAATAGAATAGAACAGAACAGAATAGAATAGAATAGAATAGAACTGAACAGAATAGAACAGAACAGAATAGAACAGAACAGAATAGAATAGAATAGAATAGAACATAATAGAATAGAATAGAACAGAACAGAATAGAATAGAATAGAACAGAACACATCAGAATAGAATAGAATAGAACAGAACAGATCAGAATAGAATAGAATAGTACAGAACAGAAAAAAATAGGATAGAATAGAAGAGAACAGAATAGAATAGAATAGAATAGAACAGAACACAATAGAATAGAAGAGAATAGAACAGAATAAAATAGAATAGAATAGAATACAATAGAATAAAACAGAACGAATAGAATACAATAAAATAGAACAGAATAGAATAGAATAGAACAGAACAGAATAGAAGAAAACAGAACAGAATAGAACAGACAAAATAGAATAGAATAGAAGAGAACAGAATTGAATAGAATAGAATAGAACAGAACACAATAGAATAGAATAGAATAGAACAGAATAGAATAGAATAGAATAGAATAAAATACAATAGAATAGAACAGAACGAATAGAATAAAATAGAATAGATCAGACTAGAATAGAATAGAACAGAACAGAATAGAAGAGAACAGAACAGAATAGAACAGAACAAAATAGAATAGAATAGAACAGAACAGAATAGAATAGAATAGAATAGAACAGAACAGAATATAATAGAATAGAATAGAATAGAACAGAATAGAATGGAATAGAATAGAATAGAATACAATAGAATAGAATAAAATAGAATAGAACAGAACGAATAGAATACAATAGAATAGAACAGAATAGTATAGAATAGAACAGAATAGAGTAGAATAGAATAGAACAGAACAGAATAGAATAGAACAGAATAGAATAGAACAGAGCAGAATAGAACAGAATAGAATAGAATAGAACAGAATAGAATAGAACAGAACAGAATAGAATAGAATAGAATAGAACAGAACAGAACAGAATAGAATAGAATAGAACAGAATAGAATAGAATAGAATAGAATACAATAGAATAGAACAGAACAGAATAGAATACAATGGAACAAAACTGAATAGAATAGAATAGAATAAAATAGAACAGAACAGAATAGAATACAATAGAATAGAACAGAATAGAATTGAATAGAATAGAATAGAAAAGAATAGAATAGAACAGAATAGAATAGAATAGAATAGAATAGAACAGAATAGAATAGAGCAGAACCGAACAGAACAGAATAGAATAGAATAGAACAGAACAGAACAGAACAGAACAGAACAGAACAGAATAGAACAGAATAGAACAGAACAGAATAGAACAGAATAGAATAGAATAGAAGAGAAGAGAACAGAACAGAATAGAACAGAATAGAACAGAGCAGAATAGAACAGAATAGAATAGAATAGAATAGAAGAGAACAGAACAGAATAGAATAGAATACCATATAATAGAACAGAACAGAATAGAATACAATAGAATAGAACAGAATAGAATAGAATAGAACAGAATAGAATCGAATAGAACAGAACAGAAAAAAATAGAATAGAATACAGCAGAATAGAACAGAACAGAACAGAATAGAACAGAATAGAACAGAAAAGAATAGAATAGAATAGAAGAGAACAGAACAGAATAGAATAGAATACAATATAATAGAACAGAACAGAATAGAATACAATAGAATCGAACAGAATAGAACAGAACAGAACAGAATACAACAGAACAGAACAGAACAGAATAGAATAGAACAGAATAGAATAGAACAGAACAGAATAGAATAGAATAGAATAGAACTGAACAGAATAGAACAGACCAGAATAGAATAGAATAGAATAGAACAGAATATAATATAATAGAGCAGAAAAGAACAGAATAGAACAGAAGAGAACATAATACAATAGAATAGAATAGAATAGTACAGAACAGAATAGAATGGAATAGAACAGAACAGAAAAGATTAGAACAGAACAGAATAGAAGAGAACAGAACAGAATACAATAGAATAGAATAGAACAGAACAGATTGGAACAGAACAAACAGAATAGAACAGAATAGAATACAATAAAACAGAATAGAATAGAATAGAATAGAGCAGAACCGAACAGAACAGAATAGAATAGAATAAAACAGGACAGAACAGAACAGAACAGAACAGAATAGAACAGACTAGAACAGAACAGAATAGAATAGTATAGAACAGAATAGAATAGAATAGAATAGAATAGAATAGAACAGAATAGAATAGAACAGAATAGAATAGAATAGAATAGAATAGAACAGAATAGAATAGAATAGAATAGATTAGAACAGAATAGTATAGAATAGAATAGAATAGGATAGAATAGAATAGAATAGAATAGAATAGAATAGAATAGAATAGAACAGAACAGAATAGAATAGAATAGAATAGAACACAACAGAACAGGACAGAACAGGGTAGAATAGAATAGAACAGAATAGAATGGAATAGAGCAGAACAGAATACAAGACAAGAGAAGAAGAGAACAGAACGGTATAGAAAAGAACAGAATATAATAGAATGGAACAGAATAGAACAGAACGGAATAGAATAGAATAGAATAGATTAGAACAGAATAGAACAGAATAGAATAGAATAGATCAGAATAGAGCAGAAATGAATAGAACAGAGCAGAACAGAATAGAATAGAATAGAATAGAACAGAACAGAACAGAATAGAATGGAACAGAACAGAATGGAATAGAATAGAATAGAATAGAATAGAATAGAATAGAATAGAATAGAATAGAACATAATAGAATAGAATAGAACAGAACAGAATAGAATAGATTAGAACAGAACAGGTCAGAATAGAATAGAATAGAACATAATAGAATAGAACAGAACAGAATAGAATTGAATAGAACAGAACACATCAGAATAGAATAGAATAGAACAGAACAGAAAAAAATAGGATAGAATAGAAGAGAACAGAATAGATTAGAATAGTATAGAACAGAACACAATAGAATAGAAGAGAATAGAACAGAATAGAATAGAATAGAATAGAATAGAATAGAATACAATAGAATAGAACAGAACGAATAGAATACAATAAAATAGAACAGAATAGAATAGAATAGAACAGAACAGAATAGAAGAGAACAGAACAGAATAGAACAGAAAAAAATAGAATAGAATAGAAGAGAACAGAATAGAATAGAATAGAATAGAACAGAACACAATAGAATAGAATAGAATAGAACAGAATAGAATAGAATAGAATAGAATAGAATAGAATAGAATAGAATAGAATAGAACAGAACGAATAGAACACAATAAAATAGATCAGAATAGAATAGAATAGAACAGAACAGAATAGAAGAGAACAGAACAGAATAGAACAGAACAAAATAGAATAGAATAGAACAGAATAGAATAGAATAGAATAGAATAGAACAGAACAGAGTAGAATAGAATAGAATAGAATAGAACAGAATAGAATGGAATAGAATAGAATAGAACACAATAGAATAGAATACAATAGAATAGAACAGAACGAATAGAATACAATAGAATAGAACAGAATAGTATAGAATAGAACAGAATAGAATAGAATAGAATAGAACAGAACAGAATAGAATAGAACAGAACAGAAGAGAATAGAATAGAACAGAATAGAATAGAACAGAACAGAATAGAACAGAATAGAAGAGAATAGAACAGAATAGAATAGAACTGAACAGAATACAATAGAATAGAACAGAACAGAATAGAATACATTGGAATAAATCTGAATAGAATAGAATAGAATAAAATAGAACAGAATAGAATAGAATAGAGCAGAACCGAACAAAACAGAATAGAATAGAATAGAACAGAACAGAACAGAACAGAACAGAATAGAACAGAATAGAACAGAACAGAATAGAACAGAACAGAACAGAATAGAACAGAATAGAACAGAACAGAATAGAACAGAATAGAATAGAATAGAATAGAACAGAATAGAATAGAATAGTACAGAATAGATTAGAATAGAATAGAACAGAAGAGAACAGAATAGAATAGAATAAAACAGAACAGAATAGAATAGAATAGAACAGAATAGAAGCGAACGAACAGAATTTAATAGAATAGAAGAGAACAGAATAGAATACAGTAGAATAGAACATAAGAGAATAGAATAGAATAGAATACAACAGAATAGAACAGAATAGAAGAGAATAGAACAGAATAGAATAGAATAGAATAGAATAGAATAGAATAGAATAGAATAGAATAGAACAGAACAGAATAGAATACAAGAGAACAGAACAGAATCGAACAGAACAGAATTGAATAGAATAGAATAGAACAGAACAGAATAGAATAGAACATAGGAGAATAGAATAGAATAGAATACAACAGAATAGAACAGAAAAGAAGAGAACAGAACAGAATAGAATAGAATAGAATATAAGAGAACAGAACAGAATGTAACGGAATGGAAAACAATAGAATAGAATAGAATACAACAGAACAGAATAGAATAGAATTGAATAGAACAGAAGAGAATAGAATACAAAAGAAGAGAATAGAACAGAATAGAATAGAATAGAATAAAATAGAATAGAATAGAATAGAATAGAATAGAGTAGAATAGAATAGAATAGAATAGAATAGAATAGATTAGAATAGAATAGAATAGAATAGAACAGAATAGAATTGAATAAAACAGAACAGAATAGAATAGAATAGAATAGAACAGAATAGAATAGAATAGACCAGAACAGAATAGAACAGAACAGAATAGAATAGAATAGAATAGAGCAGAACAGAATAAAGTAGAACAGAATAGAATTGAATAGAACAGAACAGAATAGAATAGAAAAGAATGGAACAGAAGAGAATAGAATAGAATACAACAGAATAGAACAGAATAGAACAGAATAGAATAGAATAGTATAGAACAGAACAGAATAGAATAGAATAGAATAGAATAGAATAGAGTAGAATAGAATAGAATAGAATAGAATAGAATAGAATAGAATAGAATAGAATAGAATAGAATAGAATAGATTAGAATAGAATAGAATAGAATAGAACAGAATAGAATTGAATAAAACAGAACAGAATAGAATAGAATAGAATAGAGCAGAACAGAATAAAGTAGAACAGAATAGAAGAGAACAGAACAGAATAGAACAGAATAGAATAGAATAGAACAGAAGAGAATAGAATAGAACAGAACAGAACAGAATAGAACAGAACAGAATAGAATAGAATAGAACAGAATAGAATAGAATAGAATAGAATAGAACAGAATAGAAGCGAACGAACAGAATTTAATAGAATAGAAGAGAACAGAATAGAATACAGTAGAATAGAACATAAGAGAATAGAATAGAATAGAATACAACAGAATAGAACAGAATAGAAGAGAATAGAACAGAATAGAATAGAATAGAATAGAATAGAATAGAAGAGAACAGAATAGAATACAATAGAACAGAACAGAATCGAACAGAACAGAATTGAATAGAATAGAATAGAACAGAACAGAATAGAATAGAACATAAGAGAATAGAATAGAATAGAATACAACAGAATAGAACAGAAAAGAAGAGAACAGAACAGAATAGAATAGAATAGAAGAGAAGAGAACAGAACAGAATGTAACGGAATGGAAAACAATAGAATAGAATAGAATACAACAGAACAGAATAGAATAGAATTGAATAGAACAGAAGAGAATAGAATACAAAAGAAGAGAATAGAACAGAATAGAATGGAATAGAATAAAATAGAATAGAATAGAATAGAATAGAATAGAGTAGAGTAGAATAGAATAGAATAGAATAGAATAGATTAGAATAGAATAGAATAGAATAGAACAGAATAGAATTGAATAAAACAGAACAGAATAGAATAGAATAGAATAGAACAGAATAGAATAGAATAGAACAGAACAGAATAGAACAGAACAGAATAGAATAGAATAGAATAGAGCAGAACAGAATAAAGTAGAACGGAATAGAATTGAATAGAACAGAACAGAATAGAATAGAAAAGAATGGAACAGAAGAGAATAGAATAGAATACAACAGAATAGAACAGAATAGAAGAGAATAGAACAGAATAGAATGTAACGGAATAAAATACAATAGAATAAAATAGAATAGAACAGAATAGAATAGAATAGAATAGAATAGAACAGAATAGAATAGAATAGAATAGAACAGAAGGGAACAGAACTGAACAGAACAGAACAAAACAGAACATAACACAACAGAACAGAATAGTAAAGAATAGAACAGAATAGAATAGAACAGGATAGAATAGAACAGAAAAGAATAGAATAGAATAGAATAGAACAGAACAGAATAGAACAGAACAGAATAGAATAGAATAGAACAGAACAGAATTGAATTGAATAGAACAGAACAGAACAGAATAGAATAGAATAGAATAGAATAGATTAGAATAGAATAGAACATAAGAGAATAGAATAGAATAGAATACAAAAGAATAGAACAGAATAGAAGATAATAGAACAGAATAGAATAGAATAGAATAGAACAGAACAGAATGTAACGGAATAGAATACAATAGAATAGAATAGAATACAACAGAACAGAATAGAATAGAATTGAATATAACAGAATAGAATAGAATAGAATAGAACAGAATAGAATGGAATAGAATAAAATAGAATAGAATAGAATAGAATAGAATAGAATAGAATAGAATAGAATAGAATACAATAGAATAGAACAGAACAGAATAGAATAGAACAGAATAGAATTGAATAAAACAGAACAGAACAGAATAGAATAGAAAAGAACAGAATAGAATAGAATAGAACAGAACAGAATAGAATAGAATAGAACAGAACAGAATAGAACAGAACAAAATAGAATAGAATAGAACAGAACAGAAGAGAATAGAATAGAATTGAATAAAACAGAATAGAACAGATTAGAAGAGAATAGAACAGAATAGAATGGAATAGAATAAAACAGAATAGAATGTAACGGAATAGAATACAATAGAATAGAATAGAATAGAACAGAACAGAATAGAATGGAAAAGAATAGAGCAGAATGGAATGTAACGGAATAGAATAGACTAGAATAGAATAGAATAGAACAGAAGAGAATAGAATAGAATAGAATAGAATAGAATAGAACAGAATAGAATAGAATAGAATAGAATAGAACAGAATAGAATAGATCAGAACTGAATAGAGTAGAGTAGAATAGAATAGAATGGAATAGAAAAGAATAGAACAGAGCAGAACAGAACAGAACAGAATAGAAGTGAATAGAACAGAACAGAACAGAACAGAACACAACAGAACACAACAGAACAGAATAGAAGAGAACAGAACAGAACAGAATAGAATCGAACAGAATAGAATAGAATAGAACAGAACAAAACAGAACAGAATAGAATAGAATAGAATAGAATAGAATAGAATAGAATAGAATAGAACAGAATAGAAGAGAACGGAATAAAATAGAATAGAATAGAATAGAATAGAATAAAACAGAACAGAACAGAATAGAATCGAACAGAATAGAATAGAATAGAACAGAATAGAACTTAATAGAATAGAATAAAATAGAATAGAATAGAACAGAACAGAACAGAACAGAACAGAATAGAATAGAATAGAACAGAATAGAATAGAACAGAATAGAATAGAACAGAAAAGAATAGAATAGAATAGAATAGAATATAACAGAATAGAATAGAACAGAACAGAAGAGAACAGAACAGAATAGAATAGAGTAGAATAGAACGGAATAGAATAGAATAGAATAGAATAGAATAGAATAGAATAGAATAGAATAGAACAGAAGAGAATAGAATAGAATAGAATTGAATAAAACAGAACAGAATAGAATAGAAAAGAACAGAACAGAATGGAATAAAATAGAACAGAACAGAATAGAACAGAACAGAATAGAATAGAATAGAATAGAATAGAACAGAACAGAATAGAGTAGAACAGAATTGAATAGAATAGAACAGAACAGAATAGAATAGAAAAGAATAGAACAGAAGAGAATAGAATAGAATAGAATACAACAGAATAGAACAGAATAGAAGAGAATAGAACAGAATAGAATGGAATAGAATAGAACAGAATAGAATGTTACGGAATAGAATACAATAGAATAAAATAGAATAGAACAGAACTGAATAGAATAGAATAGAATAGAACAGAATAGAATAGAATAGAATATAATAGAACAGAATAGAACAGAACAGATCTGAATAGAGTAGAGTAGAATAGAATAGAATGGAATAGAAAAGAATAGAACAGAGCAGAACAGAACAGAACAGAATAGAAGTGAATAGAACCGAACAGAACAGAACAGAACACAACAGAACACAACAGAACAGAATAGAAGAGAACAGAACAGAACAGAATAGAATCGAACAGAATAGAATAGAATAGAATAGAATAGAATAGAATAGAATAGAATAGAACAGAACAGAATAGAACAGAACAGAATAGAATAGAATAGAATAGAGCAGAACAGAATAAAGTAGAACAGAATAGAAGAGAACAGAACAGAATAGAACAGAATAGAATAGAATAGAACAGAAGAGAATAGAATAGAACAGAACAGAACAGAATAGAACAGAACAGAATAGAATAGAATAGAACAGAATAGAATAGAATAGAATAGAATAGAACAGAACAGAACAGAACAGAACAGAACACAACAGAACAGAATAGAATAGAATAGAACAGAATAGAATAGAATAGAACAGAATAGATTAGAATAGAATAGAACAGAAGAGAACAGAATAGAATAGAATAAAACAGAACAGAATAGAATAGAATAGAACAGAATAGAAGCGAACGAACAGAATTTAATAGAATAGAAGAGAACAGAATAGAATACAGTAGAATAGAACATAAGAGAATAGAATAGAATAGAATACAACAGAATAGAACAGAATAGAAGAGAATAGAACAGAATAGAATAGAATAGAATAGAATAGAATAGAAGAGAACAGAATAGAATACAATAGAACAGAACAGAATCGAACAGAACAGAATTGAATAGAATAGAATAGAACAGAACAGAATAGAATAGAACATAAGAGAATAGAATAGAATAGAATACAACAGAATAGAACAGAAAAGAAGAGAACAGAACAGAATAGAATAGAATAGAAGAGAAGAGAACAGAACAGAATGTAACGGAATGGAAAACAATAGAATAGAATAGAATACAACAGAACAGAATAGAATAGAATTGAATAGAACAGAAGAGAATAGAATACAAAAGAAGAGAATAGAACAGAATAGAATGGAATAGAATAAAATAGAATAGAATAGAATAGAATAGAATAGAGTAGAGTAGAATAGAATAGAATAGAATAGAATAGATTAGAATAGAATAGAATAGAATAGAACAGAATAGAATTGAATAAAACAGAACAGAATAGAATAGAATAGAATAGAACAGAATAGAATAGAATAGAACAGAACAGAATAGAACAGAACAGAATAGAATAGAATAGAATAGAGCAGAACAGAATAAAGTAGAACGGAATAGAATTGAATAGAACAGAACAGAATAGAATAGAAAAGAATGGAACAGAAGAGAATAGAATAGAATACAACAGAATAGAACAGAATAGAAGAGAATAGAACAGAATAGAATGTAACGGAATAAAATACAATAGAATAAAATAGAATAGAACAGAATAGAATAGAATGGAATAGAATAGAACAGAATAGAATAGAATAGAATAGAACAGAAGGGAACAGAACAGAACAGAACAGAACAAAACAGAACATAACACAACAGAACAGAATAGTAAAGAATAGAACAGAATAGAATAGAACAGGATAGAATAGAACAGAAAAGAATAGAATAGAATAGAATAGAACAGAACAGAATAGAACAGAACAGAATAGAATAGAATAGAACAGAACAGAATTGAATTGAATAGAACAGAACAGAACAGAATAGAATAGAATAGAATAGAATAGATTAGAATAGAATAGAACATAAGAGAATAGAATAGAATAGAATACAAAAGAATAGAACAGAATAGAAGATAATAGAACAGAATAGAATAGAATAGAATAGAACAGAACAGAATGTAACGGAATAGAATACAATAGAATAGAATAGAATACAACAGAACAGAATAGAATAGAATTGAATATAACAGAATAGAATAGAATAGAATAGAACAGAATAGAATGGAATAGAATAAAATAGAATAGAATAGAATAGAATAGAATAGAATAGAATAGAATAGAATAGAATAGAATAGAATAGAATAGAATACAATAGAATAGAACAGAACAGAATAGAATAGAACAGAATAGAATTGAATAAAACAGAACAGAACAGAATAGAATAGAAAAGAACAGAATAGAATAGAATAGAACAGAACAGAATAGAATAGAATAGAACAGAACAGAATAGAACAGAACAAAATAGAATAGAATAGAACAGAACAGAAGAGAATAGAATAGAATAGAATAAAACAGAATAGAACAGATTAGAAGAGAATAGAACAGAATAGAATGGAATAGAATAAAACAGAATAGAATGTAACGGAATAGAATACAATAGAATAGAATAGAATAGAACAGAACAGAATAGAATGGAAAAGAATAGAGCAGAATGGAATGTAACGGAATAGAATAGACTAGAATAGAATAGAATAGAACAGAAGAGAATAGAATAGAATAGAATAGAATAGAATAGAACAGAATAGAATAGAATAGAATAGAATAGAACAGAATAGAATAGATCAGAACTGAATAGAGTAGAGTAGAATGGAATAGAATGGAATAGAAAAGAATAGAACAGAGCAGAACAGAACAGAACAGAATAGAAGTGAATAGAACAGAACAGAACAGAACAGAACACAACAGAACACAACAGAACAGAATAGAAGAGAACAGAACAGAACAGAATAGAATCGAACAGAATAGAATAGAATAGAACAGAACAAAACAGAACAGAATAGAATAGAATAGAATAGAATAGAATAGAATAGAATAGAATAGAATAGAACAGAATAGAAGAGAACGGAATAAAATAGAATAGAATAGAATAGAATAGAATAAAACAGAACAGAACAGAATAGAATCGAACAGAATAGAATAGAATAGAACAGAATAGAACTTAATAGAATAGAATAAAATAGAATAGAATAGAACAGAACAGAACAGAACAGAACAGAATAGAATAGAATAGAACAGAATAGAATAGAACAGAATAGAATAGAACAGAAAAGAATAGAATAGAATAGAATAGAATATAACAGAATAGAATAGAACAGAACAGAAGAGAACAGAACAGAATAGAATAGAATAGAATAGAACGGAATAGAATAGAATAGAATAGAATAGAATAGAATAGAATAGAACAGAAGAGAATAGAATAGAATAGAATTGAATAAAACAGAACAGAATAGAATAGAAAAGAACAGAACAGAATGGAATAAAATAGAACAGAACAGAATAGAACAGAACAGAATAGAATAGAATAGAATAGAATAGAACAGAACAGAATAGAGTAGAACAGAATTGAATAGAATAGAACAGAACAGAATAGAATAGAAAAGAATAGAACAGAAGAGAATAGAATAGAATAGAATACAACAGAATAGAACAGAATAGAAGAGAATAGAACAGAATAGAATGGAATAGAATAGAACAGAATAGAATGTTACGGAATAGAATACAATAGAATAAAATAGAATAGAACAGAACTGAATAGAATAGAATAGAATAGAACAGAATAGAATAGAATAGAATATAATAGAACAGAATAGAACAGAACAGATCTGAATAGAGTAGAGTAGAATAGAATAGAATTGAATAGAAAAGAATAGAACAGAGCAGAACAGAACAGAACAGAATAGAAGTGAATAGAACCGAACAGAACAGAACAGAACACAACAGAACACAACAGAACAGAATAGAAGAGAACAGAACAGAACAGAATAGAATCGAACAGAATAGAATAGAATAGAATAGAATAGAATAGAATAGAATAGAACAGAACAGAATAGAACAGAACAGAATAGAATAGAATAGAATAGAGCAGAACAGAATAGAGTAGAAAATAATTGAATAGAATAGAACAGAACAGAATAGAATAGAAAAGAATAGAACAGAAGAGAATAGAATAGAATAGAATACAACAGAATAGAACAGAATAGAAGAGAATAGAAAAGAATAGAATGGAATAGAATAGAACAGAATAGAATGTAACGGAATAGAATACAATAGAATAAAATAGAATAGAACAGAACAGAATAGAATAGAATAGAATAGAACAGAATATAATAGAATAGAATAGAATAGAACAGAACAGAACAGAACAGAACAGAACAGAACAAAACAGAACAGAACACAGCAGAACAGAATAGTATAGAATAGAACAGAATAGAAAAGAACAGAATACAATAGAACAGAAAAGAAGAGAATAGAATAGAATAGAACAGAACAGAATAGAACAGAACAGAATAGAATAGAATAGAACAGAACAGAATTGAATTGAATAGAACAGAACAGAACAGAATAGAATAGAATAGAATAGAATAGATTAGAATAGAATAGAATATAAGAGAATAGAATAGAATAGAATACAACAGAATAGAACAGAAAAGAAGATAATAGAACAGAATAGAATAGAATAGAATAGAACAGAACAGAATGTAACGGAATAGAATACAATAGAATAGAATAGAATACAACAGAACAGAATAGAATAGAATTGAATATAACAGAATAGAATAGAATAGAATAGAACAGAATAGAATGGAATACAATAAAATAGAATAGAATAGAATAGAATAGAATAGAACAGAACAGAATAGAATAGAACAGAATAGAATTGAATAAAACAGAACAGAACAGAATAGAATAGAAAAGAACAGAATAGAATAGAATAGAACAGAAGAGAATAGAATAGAATAGAACAGAACAGAATAGAACAGAACAAAATAGAATAGAATAGAACAGAACAGAATAGAGTAGAACAGAATTGAATAGAATAGAACAGAACAGAATAGAATAGAATGGAATTGAACAGAAGAGAATAGAATAGAATAGAATACAACAGAATAGAACAGAATAGAAGAGAATAGAACAGAATAGAATGGAATAGAATAAAACAGAATAGAATGTAACGGAATAGAATACAATAGAATAGAATAGAATAGAACAGAACAGAATAGAATGGAATAGAAGAGAGCAGAATAGAATGTAACGGAATAGAATAGAATAGAATAGAATAGAAGAGAATAGAACAGAATAGAATAGAATAGAATAGAATAGAATAGAATGGAATAGAACAGAATAGAACAGAACAGAACTGAATAGAGTAGAGTAGAATAGAATAGAATGGAATAGAAAAGAATAGAACAGAGCAGAATAGAACAGAACAGAATAGAAGTGAATAGAACAGAACAGAACAGAACAGAGCACAACAGAACACAACAGAACAGAATAGAAGAGGACAGAACAGAACAGAATAGAATCGAACAGAATAGAATAGAATAGAACAGAACAAAACAGAATAGAATAGAATAGAATAGAAGAGAAGAGAAGAGAATAGAACAGAATAGAATAGAACAGAAAAGAATAGAATAGAATAGTATAGAATAGAACAGAATAGAATACAACAGAACAGAAGAGAACAGAACAGAATAGAATAGAATAGAATAGAATAGAACAGAAGAGAATAGAATAGAATAGAATAAAACAGAACAGAATAGAATAGAATAGAACAGAACAGAATAGAATAGAATAGAACAGAACAGAATAGAACAGAACAGAATAGAATAGAATAGAACAGAATAGAATAGAATAGAGTAGAATAGAATAGAATAGAATAGAATAGAATAGAATAGAACAGAATAGAACAGAACAGAACAGAATAGGGTAGAGTAGAATAGAATAGAATAGAACAGAACAGAATAGAACAGAACAGAATAGAATAGAATACAACAGAATAGAATAGAATAGAGTAGAATAGTATAGAACAGAATAGAATAGAATAGAATAGAACAGAACAGAATAGAATAGAATAGAATAGAATAGAATAGAATAGAATAGAATAGAACAGAATAGAATAGAATAGAATAGAACAGAATAGAATAAAATAGAATAGAATAAAACAGAACAGAATAGAATAGAATAGAACAGAACAGAATCGAACAGAACAAAATTGAATAGAATAGAACAGAACAGAATAGAATAGAGTAGAATAGAACATACGAGAATAGAATAGAATAGAATACAACAGAATAGAACGGAATCGAAGAGAATAGAACAAAATAAAAGGAATAGAATAGAACAGAATAGAATGAAACGGAATAGAATACAACAGAATAGAAAAGAATATAACAGAACAGAATAGAAGGGATTAGAATAGAATAGAACAGAACAGAATAGAATAGAATAGAATAGAACAGAATAGAATAGAATAGAACATAATAGAATAGAATAGAACAGAACAGAACAGAATAGAGTAGAATATAATAGAATAGAACAGAACAGAATAGAATAGAATAGAATAGAGCAGAATAGAATAGAATAGAATAGAACAGAATAGAATAGAATAGAACAGAACAGAATAGAATAGAATAGGATAGAACAGAATAGAACAGAATAGAATAGAATAGAATAGAATAGAACACAACAGAACAGAATAGAATCGAACAGAATAGAATAGAATAGAATAGAACACAACATAACAGAATAGAATCGAACAGAATAGAATAGAATAGAACAGAACAAAACAGAACAGAATAGAATAGAATGGAATAGAATAGAATAGAATAGAATAGAACAGAATAGAACAGAACGGAATAGAATAGAATAGAATAGAATAGAACAGAACAGAACAGAATAGAATCGAACAGAATAGAATAGAATAGAACAGAACAGAACAGAACAGAACAGAACAGAACAGAATAGAATAGAATAGAATAGAATAGAACAGAACAGAACAGAACAGAACAGAACAGAACAGAACACAACAGAACAGAATAGAATAGAATAGAATAGAATAGAATAGAAGAGAACAGAATAGTATAGAATAGAACAGAAGAGAATAGAATAGAATAGAATAAAACAGAACAGAATAGAATAGAATAGAACAGAACAGAATCGACAAGAACAGAATTGAATAGAATAGAACAGAACAGAATAGGATAGAATAGAATAGCACATAAGAGAATAGAATAGAATAGAATAGAATACAACAGAATAGAACAGAATAGAAGAAAATCGAACAGAATAGAATAGAATAGAATAGAACAGAACAGAATAGAATAGAATAGAACAGAACAGAATCGAACAGAACAGAATTGAATAGAATAGAACAGAATAGTAGAGAATAGAATAGAATAGAACATAAGAGAATAGAATAGAATAGAATACAACAGAATAGAACAGAATAGAAGAGAATAGAAAAGAATAGAATAGAATAGAATAGAACAGAACAGAATGTAACTGAATAGAATACAATATAATAGAATAGAATACAACAGAACAGAATAGAATAGAATTGAATAGAACAGAATAGAATAGAATAGAATAGAATAGAACAGAACAAAACAGAAGAGAATAGAATAAAATGGAATAGAATAGAATAGAATAGAACAGAACAGAATAGAACAGAACAGAATAGAATAGAATAGAATAGAGCAGAACAGAATAGAGTAGAAAATAATTGAATAGAATAGAACAGAACAGAATAGAATAGAAAAGAATAGAACAGAAGAGAATAGAATAGAATAGAATACAACAGAATAGAACAGAATAGAAGAGAATAGAAAAGAATAGAATGGAATAGAATAGAACAGAATAGAATGTAACGGAATAGAATACAATAGAATAAAATAGAATAGAACAGAACAGAATAGAATAGAATAGAATAGAACAGAATATAATAGAATAGAATAGAATAGAACAGAACAGAACAGAACAGAACAGAACAGAACAAAACAGAACAGAACACAGCAGAACAGAATAGTATAGAATAGAACAGAATAGAATAGAACAGAATACAATAGAACAGAAAAGAAGAGAATAGAATAGAATAGAACAGAACAGAATAGAACAGAACAGAATAGAATAGAATAGAACAGAACAGAATTGAATTGAATAGAACAGAACAGAACAGAATAGAATAGAATAGAATAGAATAGATTAGAATAGAATAGAATATAAGAGAATAGAATAGAATAGAATACAACAGAATAGAACAGAAAAGAAGATAATAGAACAGAATAGAATAGAATAGAATAGAACAGAACAGAATGTAACGGAATAGAATACAATAGAATAGAATAGAATACAACAGAACAGAATAGAATAGAATTGAATATAACAGAATAGAATAGAATAGAATAGAACAGAATAGAATGGAATACAATAAAATAGAATAGAATAGAATAGAATAGAATAGAACAGAACAGAATAGAATAGAACAGAATAGAATTGAATAAAACAGAACAGAACAGAATAGAATAGAAAAGAACAGAATAGAATAGAATAGAACAGAAGAGAATAGAATAGAATAGAACAGAACAGAATAGAACAGAACAAAATAGAATAGAATAGAACAGAACAGAATAGAGTAGAACAGAATTGAATAGAATAGAACAGAACAGAATAGAATAGAATGGAATTGAACAGAAGAGAATAGAATAGAATAGAATACAACAGAATAGAACAGAATAGAAGAGAATAGAACAGAATAGAATGGAATAGAATAAAACAGAATAGAATGTAACGGAATAGAATACAATAGAATAGAATAGAATAGAACAGAACAGAATAGAATGGAATAGAAGAGAGCAGAATAGAATGTAACGGAATAGAATAGAATAGAATAGAATAGAAGAGAATAGAACAGAATAGAATAGAATAGAATAGAATAGAATAGAATAGAATAGAACAGAATAGAACAGAACAGAACTGAATAGAGTAGAGTAGAATAGAATAGAATGGAATAGAAAAGAATAGAACAGAGCAGAACAGAACAGAACAGAATAGAAGTGAATAGAACAGAACAGAACAGAACAGAGCACAACAGAACACAACAGAACAGAATAGAAGAGGACAGAACAGAACAGAATAGAATCGAACAGAATAGAATAGAATAGAACAGAACAAAACAGAATAGAATAGAATAGAATAGAAGAGAAGAGAAGAGAATAGAACAGAATAGAATAGAACAGAAAAGAATAGAATAGAATAGTATAGAATAGAACAGAATAGAATACAACAGAACAGAAGAGAACAGAACAGAATAGAATAGAATAGAATAGAATAGAACAGAAGAGAATAGAATAGAATAGAATAAAACAGAACAGAATAGAATAGAATAGAACAGAACAGAATAGAATAGAATAGAACAGAACAGAATAGAACAGAACAGAATAGAATAGAATAGAACAGAATAGAATAGAATAGAGTAGAATAGAATAGAATAGAATAGAATAGAATAGAACAGAATAGAACAGAACAGAACAGAATAGGGTAGAGTAGAATAGAATAGAATAGAACAGAACAGAATAGAACAGAACAGAATAGAATAGAATACAACAGAATAGAATAGAATAGAGTAGAATAGTATAGAACAGAATAGAATAGAATAGAATAGAACAGAACAGAATAGAATAGAATAGAATAGAATAGAATAGAATAGAATAGAATAGAACAGAATAGAATAGAATAGAATAGAACAGAATAGAATAAAATAGAATAGAATAAAACAGAACAGAATAGAATAGAATAGAACAGAACAGAATCGAACAGAACAAAATTGAATAGAATAGAACAGAACAGAATAGAATAGAGTAGAATAGAACATACGAGAATAGAATAGAATAGAATACAACAGAATAGAACGGAATCGAAGAGAATAGAACAAAATAAAAGGAATAGAATAGAACAGAATAGAATGAAACGGAATAGAATACAACAGAATAGAAAAGAATATAACAGAACAGAATAGAAGGGAATAGAATAGAATAGAACAGAACAGAATAGAATAGAATAGAATAGAACAGAATAGAATAGAATAGAACATAATAGAATAGAATAGAACAGAACAGAACAGAATAGAGTAGAATATAATAGAATAGAACAGAACAGAATAGAATAGAATAGAATAGAGCAGAATAGAATAGAATAGAATAGAACAGAATAGAATAGAATAGAACAGAACAGAATAGAATAGAATAGGATAGAACAGAATAGAACAGAATAGAATAGAATAGAATAGAATAGAATAGAATAGAACACAACAGAACAGAATAGAATCGAACAGAATAGAATAGAATAGAATAGAACACAACATAACAGAATAGAATCGAACAGAATAGAATAGAATAGAACAGAACAAAACAGAACAGAATAGAATAGAATGGAATAGAATAGAATAGAATAGAATAGAACAGAATAGAACAGAACGGAATAGAATAGAATAGAATAGAATAGAACAGAACAGAACAGAATAGAATCGAACAGAATAGAATAGAATAGAACAGAACAGAACAGAACAGAACAGAACAGAATAGAATAGAATAGAATAGAATAGAACAGAACAGAACAGAACAGAACAGAACAGAACAGAACACAACAGAACAGAATAGAATAGAATAGAATAGAATAGAATAGAACAGAATAGTATAGAATAGAACAGAAGAGAATAGAATAGAATAGAATAAAACAGAACAGAATAGAATAGAATAGAACAGAACAGAATCGACAAGAACAGAATTGAATAGAATAGAACAGAACAGAATAGGATAGAATAGAATAGCACATAAGAGAATAGAATAGAATAGAATAGAATACAACAGAATAGAACAGAATAGAAGAAAATCGAACAGAATAGAATAGAATAGAATAGAACAGAACAGAATAGAATAGAATAGAACAGAACAGAATCGAACAGAACAGAATTGAATAGAATAGAACAGAATAGTAGAGAGTAGAATAGAATAGAACATAAGAGAATAGAATAGAATAGAATACAACAGAATAGAACAGAATAGAAGAGAATAGAAAAGAATAGAATAGAATAGAATAGAACAGAACAGAATGTAACTGAATAGAATACAATATAATAGAATAGAATACAACAGAACAGAATAGAATAGAATTGAATAGAACAGAATAGAATAGAATAGAATAGAATAGAACAGAACAAAACAGAAGAGAATAGAATAAAATGGAATAGAATAGAATAGAATAGAATAGAACAGAATAGAACAGAACAGAGTAGAATAGAATAGAATAGAGCAAACAGAACAGAATAGAATCGAACAGAATAGAATAGAATAGAACAGAACAGAATAGAATCGAACAGAATAGAATAGAATAGAACAGAACAGAACAGAACAGAATAGAATAGAATAGAATAGAATAGAATAGAACAGAATAGAATAGAATAGAATAGAACAGAATAGAATAGAATAGAATAGAATAGAATAAAACAGAACAGAATAGAATAGAATAGAACAGAACAGAATCGAACAGAACAGAATTGAATAGAATAGAACAGAACAGAATAGAATAGAGTAGAATAGAACATAAGAGAATAGAACAGAATAGAATACAACAGAATAGAACAGAATAGAAGAGAATAGAACAAAATAGAATGGAATGGAATAGACTAGAACAGAATAGAATGTAACGGAATACAATACAATAGAATAGAATAGAATATAACAGAATAGAATAGAATAGAATAGAATAGAATAGAATAGAATAGAATAGAATAGAACAGAACAGAATAGAGTAGAAAATAATTGAATAGAATAGAACAGAACAGAATAGAATAGAAAAGAATAGAACAGAAGAGAATAGAATAGAATAGAATACAACAGAATAGAACAGAATAGAAGAGAATAGAAAAGAATAGAATGGAATAGAATAGAACAGAATAGAATGTAACGGAATAGAATACAATAGAATAAAATAGAATAGAACAGAACAGAATAGAATAGAATAGAATAGAACAGAATATAATAGAATAGAATAGAATAGAACAGAACAGAACAGAACAGAACAGAACAGAACAAAACAGAACAGAACACAGCAGAACAGAATAGTATAGAATAGAACAGAATAGAATAGAACAGAATACAATAGAACAGAAAAGAAGAGAATAGAATAGAATAGAACAGAACAGAATAGAACAGAACAGAATAGAATAGAATAGAACAGAACAGAATTGAATTGAATAGAACAGAACAGAACAGAATAGAATAGAATAGAATAGAATAGATTAGAATAGAATAGAATATAAGAGAATAGAATAGAATAGAATACAACAGAATAGAACAGAAAAGAAGATAATAGAACAGAATAGAATAGAATAGAATAGAACAGAACAGAATGTAACGGAATAGAATACAATAGAATAGAATAGAATACAACAGAACAGAATAGAATAGAATTGAATATAACAGAATAGAATAGAATAGAATAGAACAGAATAGAATGGAATACAATAAAATAGAATAGAATAGAATAGAATAGAATAGAACAGAACAGAATAGAATAGAACAGAATAGAATTGAATAAAACAGAACAGAACAGAATAGAATAGAAAAGAACAGAATAGAATAGAATAGAACAGAAGAGAATAGAATAGAATAGAACAGAACAGAATAGAACAGAACAAAATAGAATAGAATAGAACAGAACAGAATAGAGTAGAACAGAATTGAATAGAATAGAACAGAACAGAATAGAATAGAATGGAATTGAACAGAAGAGAATAGAATAGAATAGAATACAACAGAATAGAACAGAATAGAAGAGAATAGAACAGAATAGAATGGAATAGAATAAAACAGAATAGAATGTAACGGAATAGAATACAATAGAATAGAATAGAATAGAACAGAACAGAATAGAATGGAATAGAAGAGAGCAGAATAGAATGTAACGGAATAGAATAGAATAGAATAGAATAGAAGAGAATAGAACAGAATAGAATAGAATAGAATAGAATAGAATAGAATAGAATAGAACAGAATAGAACAGAACAGAACTGAATAGAGTAGAGTAGAATAGAATAGAATGGAATAGAAAAGAATAGAACAGAGCAGAACAGAACAGAACAGAATAGAAGTGAATAGAACAGAACAGAACAGAACAGAACACAACAGAACACAACAGAACAGAATAGAAGAGGACAGAACAGAACAGAATAGAATCGAACAGAATAGAATAGAATAGAACAGAACAAAACAGAATAGAATAGAATAGAATAGAAGAGAAGAGAAGAGAATAGAACAGAATAGAATAGAACAGAAAAGAATAGAATAGAATAGTATAGAATAGAACAGAATAGAATACAACAGAACAGAAGAGAACAGAACAGAATAGAATAGAATAGAATAGAATAGAACAGAAGAGAATAGAATAGAATAGAATAAAACAGAACAGAATAGAATAGAATAGAACAGAACAGAATAGAATAGAATAGAACAGAACAGAATAGAACAGAACAGAATAGAATAGAATAGAACAGAATAGAATAGAATAGAGTAGAATAGAATAGAATAGAATAGAATAGAATAGAACAGAATAGAACAGAACAGAACAGAATAGGGTAGAGTAGAATAGAATAGAATAGAACAGAACAGAATAGAACAGAACAGAATAGAATAGAATACAACAGAATAGAATAGAATAGAGTAGAATAGTATAGAACAGAATAGAATAGAATAGAATAGAACAGAACAGAATAGAATAGAATAGAATAGAATAGAATAGAATAGAATAGAATAGAACAGAATAGAATAGAATAGAATAGAACAGAATAGAATAAAATAGAATAGAATAAAACAGAACAGAATAGAATAGAATAGAACAGAACAGAATCGAACAGAACAAAATTGAATAGAATAGAACAGAACAGAATAGAATAGAGTAGAATAGAACATACGAGAATAGAATAGAATAGAATACAACAGAATAGAACGGAATCGAAGAGAATAGAACAAAATAAAAGGAATAGAATAGAACAGAATAGAATGAAACGGAATAGAATACAACAGAATAGAATAGAATATAACAGAACAGAATAGAAGGGAATAGAATAGAATAGAACAGAACAGAATAGAATAGAATAGAATAGAACAGAATAGAATAGAATAGAACATAATAGAATAGAATAGAACAGAACAGAACAGAATAGAGTAGAATATAATAGAATAGAACAGAACAGAATAGAATAGAATAGAATAGAGCAGAATAGAATAGAATAGAATAGAACAGAATAGAATAGAATAGAACAGAACAGAATAGAATAGAATAGGATAGAACAGAATAGAACAGAATAGAATAGAATAGAATAGAATAGAATAGAATAGAATAGAACACAACAGAACAGAATAGAATCGAACAGAATAGAATAGAATAGAACAGAACAAAACAGAACAAAATAGACTAGAATGGAATAGAATAGAATAGAATAGAATAGAACAGAATAGAACAGAACGGAATAGAATAGAATAGAATAGAATAGAACAGAACAGAACAGAATAGAATCGAACAGAATAGAATAGAATAGAACAGAACAGAACAGAACAGAACAGAACAGAATAGAATAGAATAGAATAGAATAGAACAGAACAGAACAGAACAGAACAGAACAGAACACAACAGAACAGAATAGAATAGAATAGAATAGAATAGAACAGAATAGTATAGAATAGAACAGAAGAGAATAGAATAGAATAGAATAAAACAGAACAGAATAGAATAGAATAGAACAGAACAGAATCGAACAGAACAGAATTGAATAGAATAGAACAGAACAGAATAGAATAGAATAGAATAGCACATAAGAGAATAGAATAGAATAGAATAGAATACAACAGAATAGAACAGAATAGAAGAAAATAGAACAGAATAGAATAGAATAGAATAGAACAGAACAGAATAGAATAGAATAGAACAGAACAGAATCGAACAGAACAGAATTGAATAGAATAGAACAGAACAGAAGAGAATAGAATAGGATAGAACATAAGAGAATAGAATAGAATAGAATACAACAGAATAGAACAGAATAGAAGAGAATAGAAAAGAATAGAATAGAATAGAATAGAACAGAACAGAATGTAACTGAATAGAATACAATATAATAGAATAGAATACAACAAACAGAAAGGAATAGAATTGAATAGAACAGAATAGAATAGAATAGAATAGAATAGAACAGAACAAAACAGAAGAGAATAGAATAAAATGGAATAGAATAGAATAGAACAGAATAGAACAGAACGGAGTAGAATAGAATAGAATAGAATAGAATAGAGCAAACAGAACAGAATAGAATCGAACAGAATAGAATAGAATAGAACAGAACAGAATAGAATCGAACAGAATAGAATAGAATAGAACAGAACAGAACAGAATAGAATAGAATAGAATAGAATAGAATAAAACAGAACAGAATAGAATAGAATAGAACAGAACAAAATCGAACAGAACAGAATTGAGTAGAATAGAACAGAACAGAATAGAATAGAGTAGAATAGAACATAAGAGAATAGAATAGAATAGAATACAACAGAATAGAACAGAATAGAAGAGAATAGGACAAAATAGAATGGAATAGAATAGAACAGAATAGAATGTAACGGAATAGAATACAATAGAATAGAATAGAATATAACAGAACAGAATAGAATAGAATAGAATAGAATAGAATAGAATAGAATAGAATAGAATAGAATAGAACAGAATAGAGTAGAATACTATAGAACAGAATAGAATAGAATAGAATAGAATAGAATAGAATAGAATAGAATAGAATAGAACAGAACAGAATAGAATAGAATAGAATAGAATAGAATAGAACAGAATAGAATAGAATAGAACAGAATAGAATAAAATAGAATAGAATAAAACAGAACAGAATAGAATAGAATAGAACAGAACAGAATCGAACAGAACAGAATTGAATAGAATAGAACAGAACAGAATAGAATAGAGTAGAATAGAACATAAGAGAATAGAATAGAATAGAATACAACAGAATAGAACAGAATAGAAGAGAATAGAACAAAATAGAATGGAATAGAATAGAACAGAATAGAATGTAACGGAATAGAATACAACAGAATAGAATAGAATATAACAGAACAGAATAGAATAGAATAGAATAGAATAGAATAGAACAGAATAGAACAGAACAGAACAGAATAGAGTAGAGTAAAATAGAATAGAATAGAACAGAACAGAATAGAACAGAACAGAATAGAATAGAATAGAACAGAATAGAATAGAATAGAGTAGAATAGTATAGAACAGAATAGAATAGAATAGAATAGAATAGAATAGAACAGAACAGAATAGAATAGAATAGAATAGAACAGAATAGAATAGAATAGAATCGAATAGAATAGAATAGAATAGAACAGAACAAAACAGAACAGAATAGAGTAGAATGGAATAGAATAGAACAGAACAGAACAGAACAGCACAGAACAGAACACAACACAACAGAACAGAATAGAATAGAATAGAATAGAATAGAACAGAACAGAACAGAATAGAATCGAACAGAATAGAATAGAATAGAACAGAACAGAACAGAACAGAACAGAATAGAATAGAATAGAATAGAACAGAACAGAACAGAACAGCACAGAACAGAACACAACACAACAGAACAGAATAGAATAGAATAGAATAGAATAGAACAGAATATTATAGAATAGAACAGAAGAGAATAGAATAGAATAGAACAGAACAGAATGTAACTGAATAGAATACAATATAATAGAATAGAATACAACAGAACAGAATAGAATATAATTGAATAGAACAGAATAGAATAGAATAGAATAAAATAGAACAGAACAAAACAGAAGAGACTAGAATAAAATGGAATAGAATAGAATAGAATAGAATAGAACAGAATAGAACAGAACAGAGTAGAATAGAATAGAAGAGAGCAAACAGAACAGAACAGAATCGAACAGAACAGAAAAGAATAGAACAGAACAGAATAGAATCGAACAGAATAGAATAGAATAGAACATAACAGAACAGAACAGAATAGAATAGAATAGAATAGAATAGAATAGAATAGAACAGAATAGAATAGAATAGAATAGAACAGAACAGAATAGAATAGAATAGAACAGAACAGAACAGAATAGAATAGAATAGAACAGAACAGAACAGAATAGAGTAGAATATAATAGAATGGAACAGAACAGAATAGAATAGAATAGAATACAGCAGAATAGAATAGAATAGAACAGAATAGAATAGAATAGAACAGAACAGAACAGAATAGAATAGAATAGAACAGAATAGAACAGAATAGAATAGAATAGAATAGAATAGAATAGAATAGAATAGAATAGAATAGAACACAACAGAACAGAATAGAATCGAACAGAATAGAATAGAATAGAATAGAACACAACAGAACAGAATAGAATCGAACAGAACATAAGAGAATAGAATATAATAGAATACAACAGAATAGAACAGAATAGAAGAGAATAGAAAAGAATAGAATAGAATAGAATAGAACAGAACAGAATGTAACTGAATAGAATACAATATAATAGAATATAATACAACAGAACAGAAAGGAATAGAATTGAATAGAACAGAATAGAATAGAATAGAATAGAATAGAACAGAACAAAACAGAAGAGAATAGAATAAAATGGAATAGAATAGAATAGAATAGAACAGAACAAAACAGAAGAGAATAGAATAAAATGGAATATAATAGAATAGAACAGAATAGAACAGAATAGAACAGAACGGAGTAGAATAGAATAGAATAGAATAGAGCAAACAGAACAGAATAGAATCGAACAGAATAGAATAGAATAGAACAGAACAGAATAGAATCGAACAGAATAGAATAGAATAGAACAGAACAGAATAGAATAGAATAGAATAGAATAGAATAGAATAGAATAGAATAGAATAGAATAGAATAGAATAGAACAGAATAGAATAGAATAGAATAGAACAGAATAGAATAGAATAGAATAGAATAAAACAGAACAGAATAGAATAGAATAGAACAGAACAGAATCGAACAGAACAGAATTGAATAGAATAGAACAGAACAGAATAGAATAGAGTAGAATAGAACATAAGAGAATAGAATAGAATAGAATACAACAGAATAGAACAGAATAGAAGAGAATAGAACAAAATAGAATGGAATAGAATAGAACAGAATAGAATGTAACGGAATAGAATACAATAGAATAGAATAGAATATAACAGAACAGAATAGAATAGAATAGAATAGAATAGAATAGAATAGAATAGAATAGAATAGAACAGAATAAAGTAGAATAGTATAGAACAGAATAGAATAGAATAGAATAGAATAGAACAGAACAGAACAGAATAAAATAGAATAGAATAGAATAGAATAGAATAGAACAGAATAGAATAGAATAGAATAGAACAGAATAGAATAAAATAGAATAGAATAAAACAGAACAGAATAGAATAGAATAGAACAGAACAGAATCGAACAGAACAGAATTGAATAGAATAGAACAGAACAGAATAGAATAGAGTAGTATAGAACATTAGAGAATAGAATAGAATAGAATACAACAGAATAGAACAGAATAGAAGAGAATAGAACAAAATAGAATGGAATAGAATAGAACAGAATAGAATGTAACGGAATAGAATACAACAGAATAGAATAGAATATAACAGAACAGAATAGAATAGAATAGAATAGAATAGAATAGAATAGAATAGAATAGAACAGAATAGAACAGAACAGAACAGAATAGAGTAGAGTAAAATAGAATAGAATAGAACAGAACAGAATAGAACAGAACAGAATAGAATAGAATAGAACAGAATAGAATAGAATAGAGTAGAATAGTATAGAACAGAATAGAATAGAATAGAATAAAATAGAACAGAACAGAATAGAATAGAATAGAACAGAACAGAATCGAACAGAACAGAATTGAATAGAATAGAACAGAACAGAATAGAATAGAGTAGAATAGAACATAAGAGAATAGAATAGAATAGAATACAACAGAATAGAACAGAATAGAAGAGAATAGAACAAAATAGAATGGAATAGAATAGAACAGAATAGAATGTAACGGAATAGAATACAACAGAATAGAATAGAATATAACAGAACAGAATAGAATAGAATAGAATAGAATAGAATAGAATAGAATAGAACAGAATAGAACAGAACAGAACAGAATAGAGTAGAGTAAAATAGAATAGAATAGAACAGAACAGAATAGAACAGAACAGAATAGAATAGAATAGAACAGAATAGAATAGAATAGAGTAGAATAGTATAGAACAGAATAGAATAGAATGGAATAGAATAGAATAGAACAGAACAGAATAGAATAGATTAGAATAGAACAGAATAGAATAGAATAGAATCGAATAGAATAGAATAGAATAGAACAGAACAAAACAGAACAGAATAGAGTAGAATGGAATAGAATAGAATAGAATAGAATAGAACAGAATAGAACAGAACGGAATAGAATAGAATAGAATAGAATAGAATAGAATAGAACAGAACAGAACAGAATAGAATCGAACAGAATAGAATAGAATAGAACAGAACAGAACAGAACAGAACAGAATAGAATAGAATAGAATAGAACAGAACAGAACAGAACAGCACAGAACAGAACACAACACAACAGAACAGAATAGAATAGAATAGAATAGAATAGAACAGAATATTATAGAATAGAACAGAAGAGAATAGAATAGAATAGAACAGAACAGAATGTAACTGAATAGAATACAATATAATAGAATAGAATACAACAGAACAGAATAGAATATAATTGAATAGAACAGAATAGAATAGAATAGAATAAAATAGAACAGAACAAAACAGAAGAGAATAGAATAAAATGGAATAGAATAGAATAGAATAGAATAGAACAGAATAGAACAGAACAGAGTAGAATAGAATAGAAGAGAGCAAACAGAACAGAACAGAATCGAACAGAACAGAAAAGAATAGAACAGAACAGAATAGAATCGAACAGAATAGAATAGAATAGAACATAACAGAACAGAACAGAATAGAATAGAATAGAATAGAACAGAATAGAATAGAATAGAATAGAACAGAACAGAATAGAATAGAATAGAACAGAACAGAACAGAATAGAATTGAATAGAACAGAACAGAACAGAATAGAGTAGAATATAATAGAATGGAACAGAACAGAATAGAATAGAATAGAATACAGCAGAATAGAATAGAATAGAACAGAATAGAATAGAATAGAACAGAACAGAACAGAATAGAATAGAATAGAACAGAATAGAACAGAATAGAATAGAATAGAATAGAATAGAATAGAATAGAATAGAATAGAACACAACAGAACAGAATAGAATCGAACAGAATAGAATAGAATAGAATAGAACACAACAGAACAGAATAGAATCGAACAGAACATCAGAGAATAGAATATAATAGAATACAACAGAATAGAACAGAATAGAAGAGAATAGAAAAGAATAGAATAGAATAGAATAGAACAGAACAGAATGTAACTGAATAGAATACAATATAATAGAATAGAATACAACAGAACAGAAAGGAATAGAATTGAATAGAACAGAATAGAATAGAATAGAATAGAATAGAACAGAACAAAACAGAAGAGAATAGAATAAAATGGAATAGAATAGAATAGAATAGAACAGAACAAAACAGAAGAGAATAGAATAAAATGGAATATAATAGAATAGAACAGAATAGAACAGAATAGAACAGAACGGAGTAGAATAGAATAGAATAGAATAGAGCAAACAGAACAGAATAGAACAGAATAGAATAGAATAGAATAGAACAGAACAGAATAGAATCGAACAGAACAGAATAGAATAGAACAGAACAGAATAGAATAGAATAGAATAGAATAGAACAGAATAGAATAGAATAGAATAGAACAGAATAGAATAGAATAGAATAGAATAAAACAGAACAGAATAGAATAGAATAGAACAGAACAGAATCGAACAGAACAGAATTGAATAGAATAGAACAGAACAGAATAGAATAGAGTAGAATAGAACATAAGAGAATAGAATAGAATAGAATACAACAGAATAGAACAGAATAGAAGAGAATAGAACAAAATAGAATGGAATAGAATAGAACAGAATAGAATGTAACGGAATAGAATACAATAGAATAGAATAGAATATAACAGAACAGAATAGAATAGAATAGAATAGAATAGAATAGAATAGAATAGAATAGAATAGAATAGAACAGAATAAAGTAGAATAGTATAGAACAGAATAGAATAGAATAGAATAGAATAGAACAGAACAGAACAGAATAAAATAGAATAGAATAGAATAGAATAGAATAGAATAGAATAGAATAGAATAGAATAGAAAAGAACAGAACAGAATAGAATAGAACAGAATAGAATTCAATAAAACAGAACAGAATAGAATAGAATAGAACAGAACAGAATAGAATAGAATAGAACAGATCAGAATAGAATAGAATAGAACAGAACAGAATAGAACAGAACAGATTAGAATAGAATAGAATAGAACAGAACAGAATAGAGTAGAACAGAATTGAATAGAATAGAACAGAACAGAATAGAATAGAAAATAATAGAATAGAAGAGAATAGAAGAGAATAGAATACAACAGAATAGAACAGAATTGAAGAGAATAGAACTGAATAGAATAGAATAGAATAGAAGAGAACAGAATATAATAGAATAGAACAGAACAGAACAGAACAGAACAGAACAGAACAGAACACAACAGAACAGAATAGTATAGAACAGAACAGAATAGAATAGAACAGAATAGAATAGAATTGAATAGAACAGAATAGAATAGAATAGAATAGAACAGAATAGAACAGAATAGAATGGAATAGAACAGAACAGAATTGAATAGAATAGAACAGAACAGAATAGAATATAATAGAATAGAACAGAATAAAAAGGAATAGAATAGAATACAACAGAACAGAATAGAATAGATGTGAATAGAAGAGAATAGAATAGAATAGAATAGAATAGAACAGAATAGAACAGAACAGAACAGAATAGACTCGAATAGAGTAGAATAGGATAGAATAGGATAGAACTGATCAGAATAGAAGAGAATAGAATAGAATAGAATAGAATACAATAGAATAGAATAGAATAGAATAGAATAGAATAGTATAGAACAGAATAGAATAGAATAGAATAGAATAGAACAGAATAGAATAGAATAGAACAACAAAACAGAATAGAATCGAATAGAACAGAATAGAATAGAATAGAATAAAATAGAATAGAATAGAACAGAACAGAACAGAATAGAATAGAACAGAATAGAATAGAATAGAATAGAATAGAACAGAACAGAATGTAACGGAATAGAATACAATAGAATAGAATAGAATACAACAGAACAGAATAGAATAGAAAAGAACAGAACACAATAGAATGGAATAGAATAGAACAGAATAGAATGTAAAGGGTTAGAATACAATTGAATAGAACAGAACATAATAGAATAGAATAGAATAGAACAGAATAGAATAGAGTAGAATAGTACATAAGAGAATAGAATAGAATAGAATACAACAGAATAGAACAGAATAGAAGCGAATAGAACAAAATAGAATGGAATAGAACAGAACAGAATAGAGTAGAACAGAATTGAATAGAATAGAACAGAACAGAATAGAACAGAAAACAGTAGAACAGAAGAGAGTAGAATAGAATAGAATACAACAGAATAGAACAGAATAGAAGAGAATAGAACTGAATAGAATTGAATAGAATAGAACAGAATAGAACAGAATAGAATAGAATAGAATAGAATAGAATAGAACAGAAGCGAACAGAACAGAACAGAACACAACAGAACCGAATAGTATAGAATAGAACATAATAGAAAAGAACAGAATAGAATAGAACAGAATAGAATAGAATAGAATAGAACAGAACAGAATAGAATAGAATAGAATAGAATAGAGTAGAGTAGAGTAGAATAGAATAGAATAGAACAGAACAGAATAGAATAGAATAGAAAAGAACAGAATTGAATTGAATAGAACAGAACAGAAGAGAATGGAATAGAATAGAATAGAATAGAATACAATAAAACATAAGAGAATAGAATAGAATAGAATACAACAGAATAGAACAGAATAGAATAGAATAGAATAGAATAGAACAGAACAGAATGTAACGGAATAGAATTCAGTAGACAGAATAGAATACAACAGAACAGAATAGAATAGAATTGAATAGAACAGAATAGAATAGAATAGAATAGAACAGAATAGAACAGAATAGAATGGAATAGAACAGAACAGAATTGAATAGAATAGAACAGAACAGAATAGAATATAATAGAATAGAACAGAATAAAAAGGAATAGAATAGAATACAACAGAACAGAATAGAATAGATGTGAATAGAACAGAATAGAATAGAATAGAATAGAATAGAACAGAATAGAACAGAACAGAACAGAATAGACTGGAATAGAATAGAATAGGATAGAATAGGATAGAACTGATCCGAATAGAAGAGAATAGAATAGAATAGAATAGAATAGAATAGAATAGAATAGAATAGAATAGAATAGAATAGTATAGAACAGAATAGAACAGAATAGAATAGAACAGAATAGAATAGAATAGAATAGAATAGAATAGAATAGAATAGAATAGAATAGAATAGAATAGAACAGAACCGAATAGAATAGAATAGAACAGAACAGAATAGAACAGAACAGAACAGAACAGAACAGAATAGAATAGAATAGAATAGAACAGAATAGAATAGAATAGAATAGAATAGAACAGAAGAGAATAGAATAAAATAGATTAGAACATAAGAGAATAGAGTAGAATAGAATAAAACAGAACAGAATAGAATAGAATAAAACAGAACAGAATAGAATATTATAGAACAGAACAGAATAGAACAGAACAGAATAGAATAGTATAGAACAGAACAGAATAGAGTAGAACAGAATTGAATAGAATAGAACAGAACAGAATAGAATAGAAAAGAATAGAACAGAAGAGAAAAGAATAGAATAGAATACAACAGAATAGAACAGAATAGAAGAGAATAGAACAGAATAGAATGGAACAGAATAGAACAGAATAGAACAGAATAGAATAGAATAGAATAGAACAGAACAGAACAGAATAGAACAGAACAGAATAGAATAGAATACAATAGAACAGAACAGAATAGAGTAGAACAGAACTGAATAGAATAGAACAGAACAGAATAGAACAGAAAAGAATAGAACAGAAGAGAATAGAATAGAATAGAATACAACAGAATAGAACAGAATAGAAGAGAATAGAAAAGAATAGAATGGAATAGAATAGAACAGAATAGAATGTAACGGAATAGAATACAACAGAATAGAATAGAATATAACAGAACAGAATAGAATAGAATAGAATAGAATAGAATAGAATAGAATAGAATAGAACAGAATAGAACAGAACAGAACAGAATAGAGTAGAGTAAAATAGAATAGAATAGAACAGAACAGAATAGAACAGAACAGAATAGAATAGAATAGAACAGAATAGAATAGAATAGAGTAGAATAGTATAGAACAGAATAGAATAGAATAGAATAGAATAGAATAGAATAGAACAGAACAGAATAGAATAGAATAGAATAGAACAGAATAGAATAGAATAGAATCGAATAGAATAGAATAGAATAGAACAGAAGAAAACAGAACAGAATAGAGTAGAATGGAATAGAATAGAATAGAATAGAATAGAACAGAATAGAACAGAACGGAATAGAATAGAATAGAATAGAATAGAATAGAATAGAACAGAACAGAACAGAATAGAATCGAACAGAATAGAATGGAATAGAACAGAACAGAACAGAACAGAACAGAACAGAATAGAATAGAATAGAATAGAACAGAACAGAATAGAATAGAGTAGAATAGAACATAAGAGAATAGAATAGAATAGAATACAACAGAATAGAACAGAATAGAAGAGTATAGAACAAAATAGAATGGAATAGAATAGTACAGAATAGAATGTAACGGAATAGAATACAACAGAATAGAATAGAATATAACAGAACAGAATAGAATAGAATAGAATAGAATAGAATAGAATAGAATAGAACAGAATAGAACAGAACAGAACAGAATAGAGTAGAGTAAAATAGAATAGAATAGAACAGAACAGAATAGAACAGAACAGAATAGAATAGAATAGAACAGAATAGAATAGAATACAGTAGAATAGTATAGAACAGAATAGAATAGAATAGAATAGAATAGAATAGAATAGAACAGAACAGAATAGAATAGAATAGAATAGAACAGAATAGAATAGAATAGAATCGAGTAGAATAGAATAGAATAGAACAGAACAAAACAGAACAGAATAGAGTAGAATGGAATAGAATAGAATAGAATAGAATAGAACAGAATAGAACAGAACGGAATAGAATAGAATAGAATAGAACAGAACAGAACAGAATAGAATCGAACAGAATAGAATAGAATAGAACAGAACAGAACAGAACAGAACAGAACAGAATAGAATAGAATAGGATAGAACAGAACAGAACAGAACAGAACAGAACACAACACAACAGAACAGAATAGAATAGAATAGAATAGAATAGAACAGAATATTATAGAATAGAACAGAAGAGAATAGAATAGAATAGAACAGAACAGAATGTAACTGAATAGAATACAATATAATAGAATAGAATACAACAGAACAGAATAGAATATAATTGAATAGAACAGAATAGAATAGAATAGAATAAAATAGAACAGAACAAAACAGAAGAGAATAGAATAAAATGGAATAGAATAGAATAGAATAGAATAGAACAGAATAGAACAGAACAGAGTAGAATAGAATAGAAGAGAGCAAACAGAACAGAACAGAATCGAACAGAACAGAAAAGAATAGAACAGAACAGAATAGAATCGAACAGAATAGAATAGAATAGAACATAACAGAACAGAACAGAATAGAATAGAATAGAATAGAATAGAATAGAACAGAATAGAATAGAATAGAATAGAACAGAACAGAATAGAATAGAATAGAACAGAACAGAACAGAATAGAATAGAATACAACAGAACAGAAAAGAATAGAGTAGAATATAATAGAATGGAACAGAACAGAATAGAATAGAATAGAATACAGCAGAATAGAATAGAATAGAACAGAATAGAATAGAATAGAACAGAACAGAACAGAATAGAATAGAATAGAACAGAATAGAACAGAATAGAATAGAATAGAATAGAATAGAATAGAATAGAATAGAATAGAATAGAACACAACAGAACAGAATAGAATCGAACAGAATAGAACAGAATAGAATAGAATAGAATAGAATAGAATAGAATAGAATAGAATAGAATAGAACACAACAGAACAGAATAGAATCGAACAGAATAGAATAGAATAGAATAGAACACAACAGAACAGAATAGAATCGAACAGAACATAAGAGAATAGAATATAATAGAATACAACAGAATAGAACAGAATAGAAGAGAATAGAAAAGAATAGAATAGAATAGAATAGAACAGAACAGAATGTAACTGAATAGAATACAATATAATAGAATAGAATACAACAGAACAGAAAGGAATAGAATTGAATAGAACAGAATAGAATAGAATAGAATAGAATAGAATAGAATAGAATAGAACAGAACAAAACAGAAGAGAATAGAATAAAATGGAATAGAATAGAATAGAATAGAACAGAACAAAACAGAAGAGAATAGAATAAAATGGAATAGAATAGAATAGAATAGAATAGAACAGAATAGAACAGAACGGAGTAGAATAGAATAGAATAGAATAGAGCAAACAGAACAGAATAGAATCGAACAGAATAGAATAGAATAGAACAGAACAGAATAGAATCGAACAGAATAGAATAGAATAGAACAGAACAGAATAGAATAGAATAGAATAGAATAGAATAGAATAGAACAGAATAGAATAGAATAGAATAGAACAGAATAGAATAGAATAGAATAGAATAAAACAGAACAGAATAGAATAGAATAGAACAGAACAGAATCGAACAAAACAGAATTGAATAGAATAGAACAGAACAGAATAGAATAGAGTAGAATAGAACATAAGAGAATAGAATAGAATAGAATACAAAAGAATAGAACAGAATAGAAGAGAATAGAACAAAATAGAATGGAATAGAATAGAACAGAATAGAATGTAACGGAATAGAATACAATAGAATAGAATAGAATATAACAGAATAGAATAGAATAGAATAGAATAGAATAGAATAGAACAGAATAAAGTAGAATAGTATAGAACAGAATACAATAGAATAGAATAGAATAGAACAGAATAGAACAGAATAGAATAGAATAGAATAGAATAGAATAGAATAGAATAGAATAGAATAGAACAGAATAGAATAGAATAGAATAGAACAGAATAGAATAAAATAGAATAGAATAAAACAGAACAGAATAGAATAGAATAGAACAGAACAGAATCGAACAGAACAGAATTGAATAGAATAGAACAGAACAGAATAGAATAGAGTAGTATAGAACATTAGAGAATAGAATAGGATAGAATACAACAGAATAGAACAGAATAGAAGAGAATAGAACAAAATAGAATGGAATAGAATAGAACAGAATAGAATGTAACGGAATAGAATACAACAGAATAGAATAGAATATAACAGAACAGAATAGAATAGAATAGAATAGAATAGAATAGAATAGAATAGAATAGAATAGAATAGAATAGAATAGAACAGAATAGAACAGAACAGAACAGAATAGAGTAGAGTAAAATAGAATAGAATAGAACAGAACAGAATAGAACAGAACAGAATAGAATAGAATAGAACAGAATAGAATAGAATAGAGTAGAATAGTATAGAACAGAATAGAATAGAATAGAATAAAATAGAACAGAACAGAATAGAATAGAATAGAATAGAACAGAATAGAATAGAATAGAATAGAATAGAATAGAACACAACAGAACAGAATAGAATCGAACAGAATAGAATAGAATAGAATAGAACACAACATAACAGAATAGATTCGAATAGAATAGAATAGAATAGAGCAGAACAAAACAGAACAGAATAGAATAGAATGGAATAGAATAGAATAGAATAGAATAGAACAGAATAGAACAAAACGGAATAGAATAGAATAGAATAGAATAGAATAGAATAGAACAGAACAGAACAGAATAGAATCGAACAGAATAGAATAGAATAGAACAGAACAGAACAGAACAGAACAGAACAGAACAGAACAGAACAGAATAGAATAGAACAGAACAGAACAGAACAGAACAGAATAGAATAGAAAAGAATAGAATTGAATAGAACAGAACAGAACAGAACAGAACACAACAGAACAGAATAGAATAGATTAGAATAGAATAGAACAGAATAGTATAGAATAGAACAGAAGAGAATAGAATAGAATAGAATAAAACAGAACAGAATAGAATAGAATAGAACAGAACAGAATCGAACAGAACAGAATTGAATAGAATAGAACAGAACAGAATAGAATAGAATAGAATAGCACATAAGAGAATAGAATAGAATAGAATAGAATACAACAGAATAGAACAGAATATAAGAAAATAGAACAGAATAGAATAGAATAGAATAGAATAGAATAGAATAGAATAGAATAGAATAGAAAATAAGAGAATAGAATATAATAGAATACAACAGAATAGAACAGAATAGAAGAGAATAGAAAAGAATAGAATAGAATAGAATAGAACAGATCAGAATGTAACTGAATAGAATACAATATAATAGAATAGAATACAGCAGAACAGAAAGGAATAGAATTGAATAAAACAGAATAGAATAGAATAGAATAGAATAGAACAGAACAAAACAGAAGAGAATAGAATAAAATGGAATAGAATAGAATAGAATAGAACAGAACAAAACAGAAGAGAATAGAATAAAATGGAATAGAATAGAATAGAATAGAATAGAACAGAATAGAACAGAACGGAGTAGAATAGAATAGAATAGAATAGAGCAAACAGAACAGAATAGAATCGAACAGAATAGAATAGAATAGAACAGAACAGAATAGAATCGAACAGAATAGAATAGAATAGAACAGAACAGAATAGAATAGAATAGAATAGAATAGAATAGAATAGAACAGAATAGAATAGAATAGAATAGAACAGAACAGAATAGAATAGAATAGAATAGAATAAAACAGAAGAGAATAGAATAGAATAGAACAGAACAGAATCGAACAGAACAGAATTGAATAGAATAGAACAGAACAGAATAGAATAGAGTAGAATAGAACATAAGAGAATAGAATAGAATAGAATACAACAGAATAGAACAGAATAGAAGAGAATAGAACAAAATAGAATGGAATAGAATAGAACAGAATAGAATGTAACGGAATAGAATACAATAGAATAGAATAGAATATAACAGAACAGAATAGAATAGAATAGAATAGAATAGAATAGAATAGAATAGAATAGAATAGAATAGAACAGAATAAAGTAGAATAGTATAGAACAGAATAGAATAGAATAGAATAGAATAGAATAGAACAGAACAGAACAGAATAGAGTAGTATAGAACATTAGAGAATAGAATAGGATAGAATACAACAGAATAGAACAGAATAGAAGAGAATAGAACAAAATAGAATGGAATAGAATAGAACAGAATAGAATGTAACGGAATAGAATACAATAGAATAGAATAGAATATAACAGAACAGAATAGAATAGAATAGAATAGAAAAGAATAGAATAGAATAGAATAGAATAGAACAGAATAAAGTAGAATAGTATAGAACAGAATAGAATAGAATAGAATAGAATAGAATAGAACAGAACAGAACAGAATAGAATAGAATAGAATAGAATAGAATAGAATAGAAAAGAATAGAATAGAATAGAATAGAACAGAATAGAATAAAATAGAATAGAATAAAACAGAACAGAATAGAATAGAATAGAACAGAACAGAATCGAACAGAACAGAATTGAATAGAATAGAACAGAACAGAATAGAATAGAGTAGTATAGAACATTAGAGAATAGAATAGAATAGAATACAACAGAATAGAACAGAATAGAAGAGAATAGAACAAAATAGAATGGAATAGAATAGAACAGAATAGAATGTAACGGAATAGAATACAACAGAATAGAATAGAATATAACAGAACAGAATAGAATAGAATAGAATAGAATAGAATAGAATAGAATAGAATAGAATAGAATAGAATAGAACAGAATAGAACAGAACAGAACAGAATAGAGTAGAGAAAAATAGAATAGAATAGAACAGAACAGAATAGAACAGAACAGAATAGAATAGAATAGAACAGAATAGAATAGAATAGAGTAGAATAGTATAGAACAGAATAGAATAGAATAGAATAAAATAGAACAGAACAGAATAGAATAGAATAGAATAGAACAGAATAGAATAGAATAGAATAGAATAGAATAGAACACAACAGAACAGAATAGAATCGAACAGAATAGAATAGAATAGAATAGAACACAACATAACAGAATAGAATCGAATAGAATAGAATAGAATAGAACAGAACAAAACAGAACAGAATAGAATAGAATGGAATAGAATAGAATAGAATAGAATAGAACAGAATAGAACAAAACGGAATAGAATAGAATAGAATAGAATAGAACAGAACAGAACAGAATAGAATCGAACAGAATAGAATAGAATAGAACAGAACAGAACAGAACAGAACAGAACAGAATAGAATAGAATAGAATTTAATAGAACAGAACAGAACAGCACAGAACAGAACAGAACAGAACACAACAGAACAGAATAGAATAGAATAGAATAGAATAGAACAGAATAGTATAGAATAGAACAGCTGAGAATAGAATAGAATAGAATAAAACAGAACAGAATAGAATAGAATAGAACAGAACAGAATCGAACAGAACAGAATTGAATAGAATAGAACAGAACAGAATAGAATAGAATAGAATAGCACATAAGAGAATATAATAGAATATAATAGAATACAACAGAATAGAACAGAATAGAAGAAATTCGAACAGAATAGAATAGAATAGAATAGAACAGAACAGAATAGAATAGAATAGAACAGAACAGAATCGAACAGAACAGAATTGAATAGAATAGAACAGAACAGAAGAGAATAGAATAGAATAGAACATAAGAGAATACAATAGAATAGAATACAACAGAATAGAACAGAATAGAAGAGAATAGAAAAGAATAGAAAAGAATAGAATAGAACAGAACAGAATGTAACTGAATAGAATACAATATAATAGAATAGAATACAACAGAACAGAATAGAATAGAATTGAATAGAACAGAATAGAATAGAATAGAATAGAATAGAACAGAACAAAACAGAAGAGAATAGAATAAAATGGAATAGAATAGAATAGAATAGAATAGAACAGAATAGAACAGAACGGAGTAGAATAGAATAGAATAGAGCAAACAGAACAGAACAGAATCGAACAGAACAGAATAGAATAGAACAGAACAGAATAGAATCGAACAGAACAGAACACAACAGAACAGAATAGAATAGAATAGAAGAGAATAGAATAGAACAGAATAGAATAGAACAGAAAAGATTAGAATAGAATAGAATAGAACAGAACAGAATAGAACAGAACAGAACAGAACAGAATAGAATAGAATAAAATAGAACGGAATAGAACAGAAGAGAATAGAATAGAATAGAATAAAACAGAACAGAATAGAATCCAATAGAACAGAATAGAATAGAATTAAACAGAATAGAATAGACTAGAACAAAACAGAACAGAATAGAATAGAATAGAAGAGAATAGAATAGAATAGAACAGAACAGAACAGAATAGAATCGAACAGAACAGAATAGAACAGAACAGAGTAGAGTAGAATAGAATAGAATAGAATGCAACAGAACATAATAGAATATAATAGAATAGAACAGAATAGAATAGAAGAGAATAGAATAGAATAGAATGGAATAGAACAGAATAGAATAGAATAGAATAGAACAGAATAGAATAGAATAGAATACAATAGAAGAGAATAGAATAGAATAGAACAGAATAGAATAGAATAGAACAGAACAGAACAGAATGGAATAGAATAGAACAGAGTAGAACAGAATAGAATAGAATAGAATAGAATAGAATAGAATAGAATAGAATAGAATAGAATAGAATAGAACAGAACAGAACAGAATAGAATCGTACAGAATAGAATAGAATAGAACAGAATAGAATAGACTAGAATAGAATAGAATAGAATAGAGTAGAAGAGAACAGAATAGAATAGAATAGATTACAACAGAACAGAATAGAACAGAACAGAATAGAATAGAACAGAACAGAACACAACAGAACAGAATAGAATAGTATAGAACAGAATAGAATAGAACAGAACAGAATAGAACAGAAAAGAATAGAATAGAATAGAACAGAATAGAACAGAACTGAATAGAATAGAAGAGAACAGAACAGAGTAGAATAGAATAGAATAGAACAGAACAGAATAGAACAGAACTGAATAGAATAGAAGAGAACAGAACAGAATAGAATAGAAAGAATAGAACAGAATAGAATAGAATTGAATAGAACACAATAGAACAGAATAGAGTAGAACAGAATATAACAGAATAGAACTGAACAGAATAGAATAAAATAGAATAAAATAGAATAGAGCAGAATAGAATGAATATAACTGAACAGAATAGAATAGAATAGAACAGAAGAGAATAGAATAGAACAGAACCGAACAGAACAGAACACAATAGAATAGAATAGAATAGAACAGCATAGAACAGAACAAAACAAAACAGAATAGAATAGAATACAACAGAACAGAACACAATAAAATAGAATAGATTAGAACAGAATAGAATAGAATAAAACAGAACAGAACAGATGAGAATAGAATAGAATAGAACAGAACAGAATTGAATAGAATAGGACAGAACAGAATAGAATAGAATAGAATAGAACAGAAGAGAATAGTATAGAATAGAATACCACAGAAACGAACAGAATAGAAGAGAATAGAACTGAATAGAATAGAACTGAATAGAATAGAAGAGAATAGAATAGAATAGAATAGAACAGAACAGAATAGAATCGAACAGAATAGAATAAAATAGAACAGAACAAAACAGAACAGAATAGAATAGAATGGAATAGAATAGAATAGAATAGAATAGAATAGAATAGAATAGAATAGAATAGAATAGAATAGAATAGAATAGAGTAGAATAGAATAAAACAGAATAGAACAGAACAGAACAGAACAGAATAGAGTAGAATAGAATAGAATAGAACAGAACAGAACAGAATAGAATAGAATAGAATAGAATAGAATAGAAAAGAATAGAATAAAACAGAACAGAATAGAATAGAATAGAACAGAACAGAACAGAACAGAACAGAACAGAACACAACAGAACAGAATAGAATAGAATAGAAGAGAATAGAATAGAACAGAATAGAATAGAACAGAAAAGATTAGAATAGAATAGAATAGAACAGAACAGAATAGAACAGTACAGAACAGAACAGAATAGAATAGAATAAAATAGAACGGAATAGAACAGAAGAGTATAGAATAGAATAGAATAAAACAGAACAGAATAGAATAGAATAGAACAGAACAGAATCGAACAGAACAGAATTGAATAGAATAGAACAGAACTGAATAGAATAGAATAGAATAGAACATAAGAGAATAGAATAGAATACATTACAACAGAATAGAACAGAATAGAAGAGAATAGAACAGAATAGAATAGAATAGAATAGAAGAGAACAGAACAGAATAGAATCGAACAGAACAGAAACGAACAGGACAGAATTGAATAGAATAGAACAGAATAGAATAGAATAGAATAGAAAATAAGAGAATAGAATAGAATTTAATACAACAGAATAGAACAGAATAGAAGAGAATAGAACAGAATAGAATAGAATATAATAGAACAGAACAGAATGTAACGGAATTGAATACATTAGAATTGAATAGAATACAACAGAACAGAATAGAATAGATTTGAATAGAACGGAATAGAATAGAATAGAATAGAATAGAACAGAATAGAACAGAACCGAATAGAATAGAATAGAACAGAACAGAACAGAACAGAACAAACAGAACAGAATAGAATAGTATAGAACAGAACAGAATAGAACAGAACAGAATAGAGTAGTATAGAACAGAACAGAATAGAACAGAACAGAATAGAATAGAATAGAACAGAACAGAATAGATTAGAACAGAATTGAATAAAATAGAACAGAACAGAATAGAATAGAATAGAATAGAACAGAATAGAATAGAATAGAATAGAATAGAATAGAATACAACAGAATAAAACATAATACAAGAGAATACAACAGAATAGAATAGAATAGAAAGAACAGAACAGAATGTAACGGAATAGAATACAATAGATTAGAATAGAATACAACAGAACAGAATAGAATAGAATTGAATATAACAGAATAGAATAGAATAGAACAGAATAGAACAGAACAGAACAGAATAGAGTAGAATAGAATAGAATAGAATAGAATAGAACAGAACAGAATAGAACAGAACAGAATAGAATAGAATAGAACAGAATAGAATAGAATAGAATAGAATACAATAGAATAGAATAGTATAGAAAAGAATAGAATAGAATAGAATAGAACAGAACAGAATAGAATAGAATAGAATAGAATAGAATAGAACAGAATAGAATAGAATAGAATAGAATAGAATAGAACAGAACAGAATAGAATCCAATAGAACAGAATAGAATAGAATTAAACAGAATAGAATAGAATAGAACAGAACAGAACAGAATAGAATAGAATAGAATAGAACAGAACAGAACAGAATAGAATCGAACAGAATAGAATAGAACAGAACAGAATAGAATAGAATAGAATAGAATAGAACAGAACAGAATAGAACAGAACAGAACAGAATAGAATCGAACAGAATAGAATAGAACAGAACAGAATAGAATAGAATAGAATAGAATAGAATAGAATAGAATAGAATAGAATAGAATAGAATAGAATAGATTAGAATAGAGCAGAACAGAATAGAACAGAACAGAATAGAATAGAATAGAATAGAATAGAATAGAATAGAATGCAACAGAACAGAATAGAATATAATAGAATAGAACAGAATAGAATAGAATAGAATAGAATAGAATAGAATAGAATAGAATAGAATAGAATAGAATAGAACAGAACAGAACAGAATAGAATAGAATAGAATAGAATAGAATAGAAAAGAACAGAACAGAATAGAACAGAACAGAACAGAATAGAGTAGAATAGAATAGAATAGAATAGAACAGAACAGAATAGAACAGAACAGAATAGAATAGAATAGAACAGAATAGAATAGAATAGAATAGAATACAATAGAATAGAATACAATAGAATAGAATAGTATAGAACAGAATAGAATAGAATAGAATAGAACAGAACAGAAGAGAATAGATTAGAATAGAACAGAATAGAATAGAATAGAACAGAATAGAATAGAATAGAACAATATAGAATAGAATTGAATAGAATAGAATAGAATAGAATAGAACAGAACAGAATAGAATCCAATAGAACAGAATAGAATAGAATTAAACAGAATAGCAATACTAGAAAAAAACAGAACAGAATAGAATAGAATAGAAGAGAATAGAATAGAATAGAATAGAATAGAACAGAATAGAATAGAATAGAATAGAATAGAAGAGAATAGAATAGAATAGAACAGAATAGAATAGAATAGAATAGAACAGAACAGAACAGAATGGAATAGAATAGAACAGAGTAGAACAGAACAGAATAGAATAGAATAGAATAGAATAGAATAGAATAGAACAGAACAGAACAGAATAGAATCGAACAGAATAGAATAGAATAGAACAGAATAGAATAGACTAGAATAGAATAGAATAGAATAGAGTAGAATAGAACAGAATAGAATAGAACAGAAAAGATTAGAATAGAATAGAATAGAACAGAACAGAATAGAACAGAACAGAACAGAACAGAATAGAATAGAATAAAATAGAACGGAATAGAACAGAAGAGAATAGAATAGAATAGAATAAAACAGAACAGAATAGAATCCAATAGAACAGAATAGAATAGAATTAAACAGAATAGAATAGACTAGAACAAAACAGAACAGAATAGAATAGAATAGAAGAGAATAGAATAGAATAGAACAGAACAGAACAGAATAGAATCGAACAGAACAGAATAGAACAGAACAGAGTAGAGTAGAATAGAATAGAATAGAATGCAACAGAACATAATAGAATATAATAGAATAGAACAGAATAGAATAGAAGAGAATAGAATAGAATAGAATGGAATAGAACAGAATAGAATAGAATAGAATAGAACAGAATAGAATAGAATAGAATACAATAGAAGAGAATAGAATAGAATAGAACAGAATAGAATAGAATAGAACAGAACAGAACAGAATGGAATAGAATAGAACAGAGTAGAACAGAATAGAATAGAATAGAATAGAATAGAATAGAATAGAATAGAACAGAACAGAACAGAATAGAATCGTACAGAATAGAATAGAATAGAACAGAATAGAATAGACTAGAATAGAATAGAATAGAATAGAGTAGAAGAGAACAGAATAGAATAGAATAGATTACAACAGAACAGAATAGAACAGAACAGAATAGAATAGAACAGAACAGAACACAACAGAACAGAATAGAATAGTATAGAACAGAATAGAATAGAACAGAACAGAATAGAACAGAAAAGAATAGAATAGAATAGAACAGAATAGAACAGAACTGAATAGAATAGAAGAGAACAGAACAGAGTAGAATAGAATAGAATAGAACAGAACAGAATAGAACAGAACTGAATAGAATAGAAGAGAACAGAACAGAATAGAATAGAAAGAATAGAACAGAATAGAATAGAATTGAATAGAACACAATAGAACAGAATAGAGTAGAACAGAATATAACAGAATAGAACTGAACAGAATAGAATAAAATAGAATAAAATAGAATAGAGCAGAATAGAATGAATATAACTGAACAGAATAGAATAGAATAGAACAGAAGAGAATAGAATAGAACAGAACCGAACAGAACAGAACACAATAGAATAGAATAGAATAGAACAGCATAGAACAGAACAAAACAAAACAGAATAGAATAGAATACAACAGAACAGAACACAATAAAATAGAATAGATTAGAACAGAATAGAATAGAATAAAACAGAACAGAACAGATGAGAATAGAATAGAATAGAACAGAACAGAATTGAATAGAATAGGACAGAACAGAATAGAATAGAATAGAATAGAACAGAAGAGAATAGTATAGAATAGAATACCACAGAAACGAACAGAATAGAAGAGAATAGAACTGAATAGAATAGAACTGAATAGAATAGAAGAGAATAGAATAGAATAGAATAGAACAGAACAGAATAGAATCGAACAGAATAGAATAAAATAGAACAGAACAAAACAGAACAGAATAGAATAGAATGGAATAGAATAGAATAGAATAGAATAGAATAGAATAGAATAGAATAGAATAGAATAGAATAGAATAGAATAGAGTAGAATAGAATAAAACAGAATAGAACAGAACAGAACAGAACAGAATAGAGTAGAATAGAATAGAATAGAACAGAACAGAACAGAATAGAATAGAATAGAATAGAATAGAATAGAAAAGAATAGAATAAAACAGAACAGAATAGAATAGAATAGAACAGAACAGAACAGAACAGAACAGAACAGAACACAACAGAACAGAATAGAATAGAATAGAAGAGAATAGAATAGAACAGAATAGAATAGAACAGAAAAGATTAGAATAGAATAGAATAGAACAGAACAGAATAGAACAGTACAGAACAGAACAGAATAGAATAGAATAAAATAGAACGGAATAGAACAGAAGAGTATAGAATAGAATAGAATAAAACAGAACAGAATAGAATAGAATAGAACAGAACAGAATCGAACAGAACAGAATTGAATAGAATAGAACAGAACTGAATAGAATAGAATAGAATAGAACATAAGAGAATAGAATAGAATACATTACAACAGAATAGAACAGAATAGAAGAGAATAGAACAGAATAGAATAGAATAGAATAGAAGAGAACAGAACAGAATAGAATCGAACAGAACAGAAACGAACAGGACAGAATTGAATAGAATAGAACAGAATAGAATAGAATAGAATAGAAAATAAGAGAATAGAATAGAATTTAATACAACAGAATAGAACAGAATAGAAGAGAATAGAACAGAATAGAATAGAATATAATAGAACAGAACAGAATGTAACGGAATTGAATACATTAGAATTGAATAGAATACAACAGAACAGAATAGAATAGATTTGAATAGAACGGAATAGAATAGAATAGAATAGAATAGAACAGAATAGAACAGAACCGAATAGAATAGAATAGAACAGAACAGAACAGAACAGAACAAACAGAACAGAATAGAATAGTATAGAACAGAACAGAATAGAACAGAACAGAATAGAGTAGTATAGAACAGAACAGAATAGAACAGAACAGAATAGAATAGAATAGAACAGAACAGAATAGATTAGAACAGAATTGAATAAAATAGAACAGAACAGAATAGAATAGAATAGAATAGAACAGAATAGAATAGAATAGAATAGAATAGAATAGAATACAACAGAATAAAACATAATACAAGAGAATACAACAGAATAGAATAGAATAGAAAGAACAGAACAGAATGTAACGGAATAGAATACAATAGATTAGAATAGAATACAACAGAACAGAATAGAATAGAATTGAATATAACAGAATAGAATAGAATAGAACAGAATAGAACAGAACAGAACAGAATAGAGTAGAATAGAATAGAATAGAATAGAATAGAACAGAACAGAATAGAACAGAACAGAATAGAATAGAATAGAACAGAATAGAATAGAATAGAATAGAATACAATAGAATAGAATAGTATAGAAAAGAATAGAATAGAATAGAATAGAACAGAACAGAATAGAATAGAATAGAATAGAATAGAATAGAATAGAACAGAATAGAATAGAATAGAATAGAATAGAATAGAACAGAACAGAATAGAATCCAATAGAACAGAATAGAATAGAATTAAACAGAATAGAATAGAATAGAACAGAACAGAACAGAATAGAATAGAATAGAATAGAACAGAACAGAACAGAATAGAATCGAACAGAATAGAATAGAACAGAACAGAATAGAATAGAATAGAATAGAATAGAATAGAACAGAACAGAATAGAACAGAACAGAACAGAATAGAATCGAACAGAATAGAATAGAACAGAACAGAACAGAATAGAATAGAATAGAATAGAATAGAATAGAATAGAATAGAATAGAATAGAATAGAATAGATTAGAATAGAGCAGAACAGAATAGAACAGAACAGAATAGAATAGAATAGAATAGAATAGAATAGAATAGAATGCAACAGAACAGAATAGAATATAATAGAATAGAACAGAATAGAATAGAATAGAATAGAATAGAATAGAATAGAATAGAATAGAATAGAATAGAACAGAACAGAACAGAATAGAATAGAATAGAATAGAATAGAATAGAAAAGAACAGAACAGAATAGAACAGAACAGAACAGAATAGAGTAGAATAGAATAGAATAGAATAGAACAGAACAGAATAGAACAGAACAGAATAGAATAGAATAGAACAGAATAGAATAGAATAGAATAGAATACAATAGAATAGAATACAATAGAATAGAATAGTATAGAACAGAATAGAATAGAATAGAATAGAACAGAACAGAAGAGAATAGATTAGAATAGAACAGAATAGAATAGAATAGAACAGAATAGAATAGAATAGAACAATATAGAATAGAATTGAATAGAATAGAATAGAATAGAATAGAACAGAACAGAATAGAATCCAATAGAACAGAATAGAATAGAATTAAACAGAATAGAAATACTAGAAAAAAACAGAACAGAATAGAATAGAATAGAATAGAATAGAACAGAATAGAATAGAATAGAATAGAATAGAAGAGAATAGAATAGAAAAGAACAGAATAGAATAGAATAGAATAGAACAGAACAGAACAGAATGGAATAGAATAGAACAGAGTAGAACAGAACAGAATAGAATAGAATAGAATAGAATAGAATAGAATAGAATAGAACAGAACAGAACAGAATAGAATCGAACAGAATAGAATAGAATAGAACAGAATAGAATAGACTAGAATAGAATAGAATAGAATAGAGTAGAAGAGAACAGAATAGAATAGAATAGATTACAACAGAACAGAATAGAACAGAACAGAATAGAATAGAACAGAATAGAACAGAACAGAACACAACAGAACAGAATAGAATAGAATAGAACAGAATAGAATAGAACAGAACAGAATAGAACAGAAAAGAATAGAATAGAATAGAAAAGAACAGAACAGAATAGAATAGAATAGAGTAGAACAGAACAGAATAGAATAGAATAGAATAGAACAGAACAGAATAGAACAGAACTGAATAGAATAGAAGAGAACAGAACAGAATAGAATAGAATAGAATAGAACAGAACAGAATAGAACAGAACTGAATAGAATAGAAGAGAACAGAACAGAATAGAATAGAAAGAATAGAACATAATAGAATGAATTGAATAGAACACAATAGAACAGAATAGAGTAGAACAGAATATAACAGAATAGAACTGAACAGAATAGAATAGAATAGAATAAAATAGAATAGAGCAGAATAGAATGAATACAACTGAACAGAATAGAATAGAATAGAACAGAAGAGAATAGAATAGAACAGAACCGAACAGAACAGAACACAATAGAATGGAATAGAATAGAACAGAATAGAACAGAACAAAACAAAACAGAATAGAATAGAATACAACAGAACAGAACACAATACAATAGAATAGATTAGAACAGAATAGTATAGAATAAAACAGAACAGAACAGATGAGAATAGAATAGAATAGAACAGAACAGAATTGAATAGAATAGGACAGAACAGAATAGAATAGAATAGAATAGAACAGAAGAGAATAGAATAGAATAGAATACCACAGAATCGAACAGAATAGAAGAGAATAGAACTGAATAGAATAGAATAGAATAGAATAGAATAGAATAGAATAGAATAGAATAGAATAGAACAGAACAAAATAGAATCGAACAGAATAGAATAAAATAGAACAGAAGAAAACAGAACAGAATAGAATAGAATGGAATAGAATAGAATAGAATAGAATAGAATAGAATAGAATAGAATAGAATAGAATAGAGTAGAGTAGAATAGAATAGAACAGAATAGAAAAGAACAGAACAGAACAGAATAGAGTAGAATAGAATAGAATAGAACAGAACAGAACAGAATAGAATAGAATAGAATAGAATAGAATAGAAAAGAATAGAATAAAACAGAACAGAATAGAATAGAATAGAATAGAATAGAATAGAATAGAATAGAACAGAACAGAACAGAACAAAACAGAACACAACAGAACAGAATAGAATAGAATAGAAGAGAATTGAATAGAACAGAATAGAATAGAACAGAAAAGATTAGAATAGAATAGAATAGAACAGAACAGAATAGAACAGAACAGAACAGAACAGAATAGAATAGAATAGAATAGAACGGAATAGAACAGAAGAGAATAGAACAGAAGAGAATAGACTAGAATAGAATAAAACAGAACAGAATAGTATAGAATAGAACAGAACAGAATCGATCAGAACAGAATTGAATAGAATAGAACAGAACTGAATAGAATAGAATAGAACATAAGAGAATAGAATAGAATACATTACAACAGAATAGAACAGAATAGAAGAGAATAGAACAGAATAGAATAGAATAGAATAGAAGAGAACAGAACAGAATAGAATCGAACAGAACAGAAACGAACAGAACAGAATTGAATAGAATAGAACAGAACAGAATAGAATAGAACATTAGAGAATAGAATAGAATTTAATACAACAGAATAGAACAGAATAGAAGAGAATAGAACAGAATAGAATAGAATATAATAGAACAGAACAGAATGTAACGGAATTGAATACATTAAAATTGAATAGAATACAACAGAACAGAATAGAATAGATTTGAATAGAACGGAATAGAATAGAATAGAATAGAATAGAACAGAATAGAACAGAACAGAACAGAATAGACTCGAATAGAATAGAATAGGATAGAATAGGATAGAACAGACCAGAATAGAAGAGAACAGAATAGAATAGAATTGAATAGAACAGAATAGAATAGAATAGAATAGAATAGAGTAGAATAGAATAGTATAGAACAGAATAGAATAGAATAGAATAGAATAGAATAGAATAGAATAGAACAGAACAGAATAGAATAGAATAGAATAGAATAGAATAGAACAGAACCGAATAGAATAGAATAGAACAGAACAGAATAGAACAGAACAGAACAGAACAGAACAGAATAGAATAGAATAGAATAGAATAGAACAGAATGGAATAGAATAGAATAGAACAGAAGAGAACAGAATAGAATAGAATAGAACCGAGGAGAATAGAGTAGAATAGAATAAAACAGAACAGAATAGAATAGAATGGAACAGAACAGAATAGAATATTATAGAACAGAACAGAATAGAACAGAACAGAACAGAACAGAACAGAATAGAATAGAATAGAATAGAATAGAATAGAATAGAATAGAACAGAACAGAATAGAACAGAATAGAATAGAACAGAACAGAATAGAACAGAAAAGAATAGAATAGAATAGAACAGAATAGAACAGAACTGAATAGAATAGAAGAGAACAGAACAGAGTAGAATAGAATAGAATAGAACAGAACAGAATAGAACAGAACTGAATAGAATAGAAGAGAACAGAACAGAATAGAATAGAAAGAATAGAACAGAATAGAATAGAATTGAATAGAACACAATAGAACAGAATAGAGTAGAACAGAATATAACAGAATAGAACTGAACAGAATAGAATAAAATAGAATAAAATAGAATAGAGCAGAATAGAATGAATATAACTGAACAGAATAGAATAGAATAGAACAGAAGAGAATAGAATAGAACAGAACCGAACAGAACAGAACACAATAGAATAGAATAGAATAGAACAGCATAGAACAGAACAAAACAAAACAGAATAGAATAGAATACAACAGAACAGAACACAATAAAGTAGAATAGATTAGAACAGAATAGAATAGAATAAAACAGAACAGAACAGATGAGAATAGAATAGAATGGAACAGAACAGAATTGAATAAAATAGGACAGAACAGAATAGAATAGAATAGAATAGAACAGAAGAGAATAGTATAGAATAGAATACCACAGAAACGAACAGAATAGAAGAGAATAGAACTGAATAGAATAGAACTGAATAGAATAGAAGAGAATAGAATAGAATAGAATAGAACAGAACAGAATAGAATCGAACAGAATAGAATAAAATAGAACAGAACAAAACAGAACAGAATAGAATAGAATGGAATAGAATAGAATAGAATAGAATAGAATAGAATAGAATAGAATAGAATAGAATAGAATAGAATAGAATAGAATAGAATAGAGTAGAATAGAATAGAACAGAATAGAACAGAACAGAACAGAACAGAATAGAGTAGAATAGAATAGAATAGAACAGAACAGAACAGAATAGAATAGAATAGAATAGAATAGAATAGAATAGAATAGAAAAGAATAGAATAAAACAGAACAGAATAGAATAGAATAGAACAGAACAGAACAGAACAGAACAGAACAGAACACAACAGAACAGAATAGAATAGAATAGAAGAGAATAGAATAGAACAGAATAGAATAGAACAGAAAAGATTAGAATAGAATAGAACAGAACAGAACAGAACAGAATAGAATAGAATAAAATAGAACGGAATAGAACAGAAGAGAATAGAATAGAATAGAATAAAACAGAACAGAATAGAATAGAATAGAACAGAACAGAATCGAACAGAACAGAATTGAATAGAATAGAACAGAACTGAATAGAATAGAATAGAATAGAACATAAGAGAATAGAATAGAATACATTACAACAGAATAGAACAGAATAGAAGAGAATAGAACAGAATAGAATAGAATAGAATAGAAGAGAACAGAACAGAATAGAATCGAACAGAACAGAAACGAACAGGACAGAATTGAATAGAATAGAACAGAATAGAATAGAATAGAATAGAAAATAAGAGAATAGAATAGAATTTAATACAACAGAATAGAACAGAATAGAAGAGAATAGAACAGAATAGAATAGAATATAATAGAACAGAACAGAATGTAACGGAATTGAATACATTAGAATTGAAATGAATACAACAGAACAGAATAGAATAGATTTGAATAGAACGGAATAGAATAGAATAGAATAGAATAGAACAGAATAGAACAGAACCGAATAGAATAGAATAGAACAGAACAGAACAGAACAGAACAAACAGAACAGAATAGAATAGTATAGAACAGAACAGAATAGAACAGAACAGAATAGAGTAGTATAGAACAGAACAGAATAGAACAGAACAGAGTAGAATAGAATAGAACAGAACAGAAAGAATAGAATAGAATAGAATAGAATAGAATACAACAGAATAAAACATAATACAAGAGAATACAACAGAATAGAATAGAATAGAAAGAACAGAACAGAATGTAACGGAATAGAATACAATAGATTAGAATAGAATACAAAAGAACAGAATAGAATAGAATTGAATATAACAGAATAGAATAGAATAGAACAGAATAGAACAGAACAGAACAGAATAGAGTAGAATAGAATAGAATAGAATAGAATAGAATAGAACAGAACAGAATAGAACAGAACAGAATAGAATAGAATAGAACAGAATAGAATAGAATAGAATAGAATACAATAGAATAGAATAGTATAGAAAAGAATAGAATAGAATAGAATAGAACAGAATAGAATAGAATAGAATAGAATAGAATAGAATAGAATAGAATAGAACAGAATAGAATAGAATAGCATAGAATAGAATAGAACAGAATAGAATAGAATCCAATAGAACAGAATAGAATAGAATTAAACAGAATAGAATAGAATAGAACAGAACAGAACAGAATAGAATAGAGTAGAATAGAACAGAACAGAACAGAATAGAATCGAACAGAATAGAATAGAACAGAACAGAATAGAATAGAATAGAATAGAATAGAACAGAACAGAATAGAACAGAACAGAACAGAATAGAATCGAACAGAATAGAATAGAACAGAACAGAACAGAATAGAATAGAATAGAATAGAATAGAATAGAATAGAATAGAATAGAATAGAATAGATTAGAATAGAGCAGAACAGAATAGAACAGAATAGAATAGAATAGAATAGAATAGAATAGAATAGAATAGAATAGAATAGAATAGAATAGAATGCAACAGAACAGAATAGAATAGAATAGAATAGAACAGAATAGAATAGAATAGAATAGAATAGAATAGAATAGAATAGAATAGAACAGAACAGAATAGAATAGAATAGAATAGAATAGAATAGAATAGAATAGAAAAGAACAGAACAGAATAGAACAGAACAGAATAGAATAGAGTAGAATAGAATAGAATAGAATAGAACAGAACAGAATAGAACAGAACAGAATAGAATAGAATAGAACAGAATAGAATAGAATAGAATAGAATACAATAGAATTGAATACAATAGAATAGAATAGTATAGAACAGAATAGAATAGAATAGAATAGAACAGAACATAAGAGAATAGATTAGAATAGAACAGAATAGAATAGAATAGAACAGAATAGAATAGAATAGAACAATATAGAATAGAATTGAATAGAATAGAATAGAATAGAATAGAACAGAACAGAATAGAATCCAATAGAACAAAATAGAATAGAATTAAACAGAATAGAATAGACTAGAAAAAAACAGAACAGAATAGAATAGAATAGAAGAGAATAGAATAGAATAGAATAGAATAGAACAGAATAGAATAGAATAGAATAGAATAGAAGAGAATAGAATAGAATAGAACAGAATAGAATAGAATAGAATAGAACAGAACAGAACAGAATGGAATAGAATAGAACAGAGTAGAACAGAACAGAATAGAATAGAATAGAATAGAATAGAATAGAATAGAATAGAATAGAATAGAATAGAACAGAACAGAACAGAATAGAATCGAACAGAATAGAATAGAATAGAACAGAATAGAATAGACTAGAATAGAATAGAATAGAATAGAGTAGAAGAGAACAGAATAGAATAGAATAGATTACAACAGAACAGAATAGAACAGAACTGAATAGAATAGAACAGAATAGAACAGAACAGAACACAACAGAACAGAATAGAATAGAATAGAACAGAATAGAATAGAACAGAACAGAATAGAACAGAAAAGAATAGAATAGAATAGAAAAGAACAGAACAGAATAGAATAGAATAGAGTAGAACAGAACAGAATAGAATAGAATAGAATAGAACAGAACAGAATAGAACAGAACTGAATAGAATAGAAGAGAACAGAACAGAATAGAATAGAATAGAATAGAACAGAACAGAATAGAACAGAACTGAATAGAATAGAAGAGAACAGAACAGAATAGAATAGAAAGAATAGAACATAATAGAATGAATTGAATAGAACACAATAGAACAGAATAGAGTAGAACAGAATATAACAGAATAGAACTGAACAGAATAGAATAGAATAGAATAAAATAGAATAGAGCAGAATAGAATGTATACAACTGAACAGAATAGAATAGAATAGAACAGAAGAGAATAGAATAGAACAGAACCGAACAGAACAGAACACAATAGAATAGAATAGAATAGAACAGAATAGAACAGAACAAAACAAAACAGAATAGAATAGAATACAACAGAACAGAACACAATACAATAGAATAGATTAGAACAGAATAGTATAGAATAAAACAGAACAGAACAGATGAGCATAGAATAGAATAGAACAGAACAGAATTGAATAGAATAGGACAGAACAGAATAGAATAGAATAAAATAGAACAGAAGAGAATAGAATAGAATAGCATAGAATACCACAGAATCGAACAGAATAGAAGAGAATAGAATTGAATAGAATAGAATAGAAGAGAATAGAATAGAATAGAATAGAATAGAATAGAATAGAATAGAATAGAATAGAATAGAACAGAACAAAATAGAATCGAACAGAATAGAATAAAATAGAACAGAACAAAACAGAACAGAATAGAATAGAATGGAATAGAATAGAATAGAATAGAATAGAATAGAATAGAATAGAATAGAATAGAGTAGAATAGAATAGAACAGAATAGAAAAGAACAGAACAGAACAGAATAGAGTAGAATAGAATAGAATAGAACAGAACAGAACAGAATAGAATAGAATAGAATAGAATAGAATAGAAAAGAATAGAATAAAACAGAACAGAATAGAATAGAATAGAATAGAATAGAATAGAATAGAATAGAATAGAATAGAACAGAACAGAAAAGAACAAAACAGAACACAACAGAACAGAATAGAATAGAATAGAAGAGAATTGAATAGAACAGAATAGAATAGAACAGGAAAGATTAGAATAGAATAGAATAGAACAGAACAGAATAGAACAGAACAGAACAGAACAGAATAGAATAGAATAGAATAGAACGGAATAGAACAGAAGAGAATAGAACAGAAGAGAATAGACTAGAATAGAATAAAACAGAACAGAATAGTATAGAATAGAACAGAACAGAATCGATCAGAACTGAATTGAATAGAATAGAACAGAACTGAATAGAATAGAATAGAACATAAGAGAATAGAATAGAATACATTACAACAGAATAGAACAGAATAGAAGAGAATAGAACAGAATAAAATAGAATAGAATAGAAGAGAAGAGAACAGAACAGAATAGAATCGAACAGAACAGAAACGAACAGAACAGAATTGAATAGAATAGAACAGAACAGAATAGAATAGAATAGAATAGAACATAAGAGAATAGAATAGAATTTAATACAACAGAATAGAACAGAATAGAAGAGAATAGAACAGAATAGAATAGAATATAATAGAACAGAACAGAATGTAACGGAATTGAATACATTAAAATTGAATAGAATACAACAGAACAGAGTAGAATAGATTTGAATAGAACAGAATAGAATAGAATAGAATAGAATAGAACAGAATAGAACAGAACAGAACAGAATAGACTCGAATAGAATAGAATAGGATAGAATAGGATAGAACAGATCAGATTAGAAGAGAACAGAATAGAATAGAATAGAACAGAAGAGAATAAAATAGAATAGAATAGAACACAATAGAACTGATCCGAATAGAATAGAATAGAACAGAACAGAACAGAACAGAACAGAACAGAATAGAATAGTATAGAACAGAACAGAATAGAACAGAACAGAATAGAATAGTATAGAACAGAACAGAATAGAACAGAACAGAATAGAATAGTATAGAACAGAACAGAATAGAGTAGAAGAGAATTGAATAGAATAGAACAGAACAGAATAGAATAGAATAGAATAGAACAGAAGAAAATAGAATAGAATAGAATACAACAGAATAGAACAGAATAGAAGAGAATAGAACAGAATAGAATGGAATAGATTAGAACAGAACAAAATGTAACGGAATAGAATAAAATAGAATTGAATAGAATACAACAGAACAGAATAGAATAGATTTGAATAGAACAGAATAGAATAGAATAGAATAGAACAGAATAGAACACAGCAGAACAGAATAGACTAGAATAGAATAGAATAGGATAGAATAGGATAGAACAGAACAGAATAGAAGAGAACAGAATAGAATAGAATAGAATAGAATAGAATAGAATAGAATAGTATAGAACAGAATAGAATAGAATAGAACAGAATAGAGTAGAATAGAACAGAAGAGAACAGAACAGAATAGAATAGAATAGAACAGAATAGAAGAGAACAGAACAGAACAGAACAGAATACAATAGAACAGAATAGAATAGAATAGAATAGAATAGAACAGAATAGAACAGAACAAAACAAAACAGAATAGAATAGAAAACAACAGAACAGAACAGAATAGGTAGAATAGGACAGAACAGAATAGAGTAGAACAGAATTTAATAGAATAGAACAGAACAGAATAGGATAGAATAGAATAGAACAGAAGAGAATAGAATAGAATAGAATACAACAGAATAGAACAGAATTGAAGAGAATAGAACAGAATAGAATGGAATAGAATAGAACAGAATAGAATGTAACGGAATAGAATACAATAGAATAGAATAGAACAGAACAGAACAGAATAGAATAGAATAGAATAGAGTAGAACAGAATAGAATACAATAGAATACAATAGAACAGAACAGAACAGAATAGAATAGAATAGAACAGAACAGAACAGAATAGAACAGAAAAGAATACAATAGAATAGAACAAAATAGAATAGAATAGAATAGAATAGAACAGAACAGAATAGAATCGAACAGAATAGAGTAGAATAGAACAGAACAAAACAGAACAGAATAGAATCGAATAGAACCGAACAGAATAGAAATGAACAGAATAGAATAGAATAGAACAGACAGAACAGAACAGAATAGAATAGAATAGAATAGAACAGAATAGAATAGAATATAATAGAACAGAAGAGAATAGAATAGAATAGTATAAAACAGAACAGAATGGAATAGAATAGAACAGAACAGAATCGAACAGAACAAAATTGAATAGAATAGAACAGAACAGAATAGAATAGAATAGAATAGAACATAAGAGAATAGAATAGGATAGAATACAACAGAATAGAACAGAAAAGAAGAGAACAGAACAGAATAGAATAGAATAGAAGAGAACAGAACAGAATGTAACGGAATAGAATACAATAGAATAGAATAGAATACAACAGAACAGATTAGAATAGAATTGAATAGAACAGAATTGAATAGAATAGAATAGAACAGAATAGAACAGAATAGAATAGAATAGAATAGAATAGAATAGAACAGAACAGAATAGAACAGAACAGAATAGAATAGAATAGAATAGAACAGAACAGAATAGATTAGAACAGAATTGAATAAAATAGAACAGAACAGAATAGAATAGAAAAGAATAGAACAGAATAGAATAGAATAGAATAGAATACAACAGAATAGAACAGAATAGAAGAGAATAGAACAGAATAGAATGGAATAGAATAGAACAGAATAGAATGTAACGGAATAGAATACTTTAGAATAAAATAGAATAGAACAGAACAGAATAGAATAGAATAGAATAGAACAGAATATAATATAATAGAATAGTATAGAACAGAACAGAACAGAACAGAACAGAACAGAACACAACAGAACAGATTAGAATAGAATAGAACAGAACAGAATCGAACAGAACAGAATTGAATAGAATAGAACAGAACAGATTAGAATAGAATAGAATAGAACATAAGAGAATAGAATAGAATAGAGTACAACAGAATAGAACAGAATAGAAGAGAATAGAACAGAATAGAATAGAATAGAATAGAACAGAACAGAACAGAATAGAATAGAACAGAACAGACTCGAACAGATCAGAATTGAATAGAATAGAACAGAACAGAATAGAATAGAATAGAATATAAGAGAATAGAATAGAATTGAATACAACAGAATAGAACAGAATAGAAGAGAATAGAACAGAGTAGAATAGAATAAAATAGAACAGAACAGAATGTAACGGAATAGAATACAATAGAATAGAGGAGAATACAACAGAACAGAATAGAATAGAATTGAATAGAACAGAATAGAATAGAATAGAATAAAACAGAATAGAATGGAATAGAATAAAATAGAATAGAGTAGAATAGAATAGAAAAGAATAGAATTGAATAGAATAGAATAGAATAGAATAGAATAGAATACAATAGAATAGAATAGTATAGAACAGAATAGAATAGAATATAAGAGAACAGAACAGAATAGAATACAATAGAATAGAACAGAATAGAATATAATAGAACAGAATAGAATAGAACAGAACAGAACAGAATAGAATAGAACAGAACAGAATCGAACAGAACAGATTTGAATAGAATAGAACAGAATAGAATAGAATAGAATAGAACAGAACAGAACAGAATAGAATAGAACAGAACAGAATCGAAGAGAACAGAAGTGAATGGAATAGAACAGAATAGAATAGAATAGAATAGAATAGAACAGAATAGAATAGAATAGAACAGAATAGAATAGAATAGAACAGAACAGAATAGAATAGAACAGAACAGAATAGAATAGAATAGAATAGAACAGAACAGAACTGAATAGAATCGAACAGAATAGAATAGAACAGAACAGAATAAAATAGAATAGAATAGAAAAGAACAGAACAGAATAGAACAGAACAGAACAGAATAGAATAGAATAGAATAGAATAGAATAGAATAGAATGCAACAGAACAGAATAGAATATAATAGAATAGAACAGAATAGAATAGAATAGAATAGAATAGAATAGAATAGAATGGAACAGAACAGAATAGAATAGAATAGAATAGAATAGAATAGAATAGAATAGAATAGAATAGAATAGAATAGAACAGAATAGAATAGAACAGAATAGAATAGAACAGAACAGAATAGAATAGAATAGAATAGAATAGAATAGAATAGAATAGAATGGAACAGAACAGAATAGAATAGAATAGAATATAAGAGAACAGAACAGAATAGAATAGAATAGAATAGAACAGAATAGAATATAATACAACGGAATAGAATAGAACAGAACAGAACAGAATAGAATAGAACAAAACAGAATCGAACAGAACAGAATTGAATAGAATAGAACAGAACAGAATAGAATAGAATAGAATAGAACATAAGAGAATAGAATGGAATTGAATACAACAGAATAGAAGAGAATAGAACAGAATAGAATAGAATAAAATAGAACAGAACAGAATGTAACGGAATAGAATACAATAGCATAGAAGAGAATACAACAGAACAGAATAGAATAGAATTGAATAGAACAGAATAGAATAGAATAGAATAGAACAGAATAGAACAGAATAGAATGGAATGGAATAAAATAGAATAGAGTAGAATAGAATAGAAAAGAATAGAATAGAATAGAATAGAATAGAATAGAATAGAGTAGAATAGAATAGAAAAGAACAGAACAGAATAGAACAGAACAGATAGAATTGAATAAAACAGAACCGAATAGAATAGAATAGAACAGAATAGAATAGAATAGAATAGAATAGAATAGAACAGAATAGGAAAGAGTAGAATAAAACAGAACAGAATAGAATGGAGTAGAACAGGACAGAAATGAATAGAATAGAATAGAACAGAATAGAATAGAATAGAACAGAATAGAATAGAATAGAATGGAATTGAATAGAATAGAATAGAATAGAATAGAATTGAATTGAATAGAACAGAATAGAATAGAATAGAATAAAACAGAATAGAACTGAACAAAACAAAACAAAATAGAATAGAATACAACAGAACAGAACAGAATAGAATAGAATATAAGAGAATAGAACAGAATAGAATGGAATAGAATAAAGTAGAATAGAATAGAATAGAATAGAATAGAATAGAATAGAATAGAACAGAAGAGAAAAGAACAGAATAGAACAGAACAGAATAGAATAGAATAGAACAGAATGGAATAGAATTGAATAGAATAGAATACAATAGAATAGAATAGTATAGAACAGAATAGAATAGAATAGAATAGAACAGAACAGAATAGAATAGAATAGAATAGAATAGAACAGAATAGAATAGAATTAAACAGAATAGAAGAGAATAGAACAGAACAGAACAGAATAGAATAGAATAGAATAGAATAGAATAGAACAGAACAGAACAGAATAGAATCGAACAGAATAGATTAGAACAGAACAGAACAGAATAGAATAGAATAGAATAGAACAGAACAGAATAGAACAGAACAGAAGAGAGTAGAATAGAATAGAATAGAATAGAATAGAACAGAACAGAATAGAACAGAACAGAATAGAAAAGAATAGAATAGAATAGAATAGAATAGAATAGATTGCAACAGAACAGAAAAGAATATAATAGAATAGAACAGAATAGAATAGAATAGAATAGAATAGAATAGAATAGAATAGAATAGAATAGAACAGAACAGAATAAAATCCAATAGAATGGAATAGAATAGAATTATACAGACTAGAATAGAATAGAACAGAACAGAACAGAATAGAATATAATAGAATAGAATAGAACAGAACAGAACAGAATAGAATCGAACAGAATAGAATAGAACAGAACAGAACAGAATAAAATAGAATAGAATAGAATAGAACAGAACAGAATAGAACAGAACAGAATAGAACAGAACAGAACAGAATAGAATAGAAAAGAATAGAATAGAATAGAATAGAATGCAACAGAACAGAATTGAATATAATAGAATAGAACAGAATAGAATAGAATAGAATAGAATAGAATGGAAAAGAACAGAATTGAATAGAATAGAATAGAATAGAATAGAACAGAATAGAATAGAATAGAATAGAATAGAACAGAACAGAACAGAATAGAATAGAATAGAATAGAATAGAATAGAATAGAATAGAATAGAACAGAACAGAATAGAACAGAACAGAACAGAATAGAGTAGAATAGAATAGAATAGAATAGAACAGAACAGAATAGAATAGAATAGAACAGAATAGAATAGAATAGAATAGAATAGAATACAATAGAATAGAATAGTATAGAACAGAATAGAATAGAATATAAGAGAACAGAACAGAATAGAATACAATAGAATAGAACAGAATAGAATATAATAGAACAGAATAGAATAGAACAGAACAGAACAGAATAGAATAGAACAGAACAGAATCGAACAGAACAGATTTGAATAGAATAGAACAGAATAGAATAGAATAGAATAGAACAGAACAGAACAGAATAGAATAGAACAGAACAGAATCGAAGAGAACAGAAGTGAATAGAATAGAACAGAATAGAATAGAATAGAATAGAATAGAACAGAATAGAATAGAATAGAACAGAATAGAATAGAATAGAACAGAACAGAATAGAATAGAACAGAACAGAATAGAATAGAATAGAATAGAACAGAACAGAACTGAATAGAATCGAACAGAATAGAATAGAACAGAACAGAATAAAATAGAATAGAATAGAATAGAACAGAACAGAATAGAACAGAACAGAACAGAATAGAATAGAATAGAATAGAATAGAATAGAATAGAATGCAACAGAACAGAATAGAATATAATAGAATAGAACAGAATAGAATAGAATAGAATAGAATAGAATAGAATGGAACAGAACAGAATAGAATAGAATAGAATAGAATAGAATAGAATAGAATAGAATAGAACAGAATAGAATAGAACAGAATAGAATAGAACAGAACAGAATAGAATAGAATAGAATAGAATAGAATAGAATAGAATAGAATAGAATGGAACAGAACAGAATAGAATAGAATAGAATAGAATAGAATATAAGAGAACAGAACAGAATAGAATAGAATAGAATAGAACAGAATAGAATATAATACAACGGAATAGAATAGAACAGAACAGAACAGAATAGAATAGAACAGAACAGAATCGAACAGAACAGAATTGAATAGAATAAAACAGAACAGAATAGAATAGAATAGAATAGAACAGAAGAGAATAGAATAGAATAGAATACCACAGAATCGAACAGAATAGAATAGAATAGAACTGAATAGAATAGAATAGAATAGAATAGAATAGAATAGAATAGAATAGAATAGAACAGAACAAAATAGAATCGAACAGAATAGAATAAAATAGAACAGAACAAAACAGAACAGAATAGAATAGAATGGAATAGAATAGAATAGAATAGAATAGAATAGAATAGAATAGAATAGAATAGAATAGAGTAGAATAGAATAGAACAGAATAGAAAAGAACAGAACAGAACAGAATAGAGTAGAATAGAATAGAATAGAACAGAACAGAACAGAATAGAATAGAATAGAATAGAATGGAATAGAATAGAATAAAACAGAACAGAATAGAATAGAATAGAATAGAATAGAATAGAATAGAATAGAACAGAACAGAACAGAACAAAACAGAACACAACAGAACAGAATAGAATAGAATAGAAGAGAATTGAATAGAACAGAATAGAATAGAACAGAAAAGATTAGAATAGAACAGAATAGAACAGAACAGAATAGAACAGAACAGAACAGAACAGAATAGAATAGAATAGAATAGAACGGAATAGAACAGAAGAGAATAGAACAGAAGAGAATAGACTAGAATAGAATAAAACAATACAGAAAAGAATAGAATAGAACAGAACAGAATCGATCAGAACAGAATTGAATAGAATAGAACAGAACTGAATAGAATAGAATAGAATAGAACATAAGAGAATAGAATAGAATACATTACAACAGAATAGAACAGAATAGAAGAGAATAGAACAGAATAGAATAGAATAGAATAGAATAGAAGAGAACAGAACAGAATAGAATCGAACAGAACAGAAACGAACAGAACAGAATTGAATAGAATAGAACAGAACAGAATAGAATAGAATAGAATAGAATAGAACATAAGAGAATAGAATAGAATTTAATACAACAGAATAGAACAGAATAGAAGAGAATAGAACAGAATAGAATAGAATATAATAGAACAGAACAGAATGTAACGGAATTGAATACATTAAAATTGAATAGAATACAACAGAACAGAATAGAATAGATTTGAATAGAACAGAATAGAATAGAATAGAATAGAATAGAACAGAATAGAACAGAACAGAACAGAATAGACTCGAATAGAATAGAATAGGATAGAATAGGATAGAACAGATCAGAATAGAAGAGAACAGAATAGAATAGAATAGAACAGAAGAGAATTAAATAGAATAGAATAGAACAGAATAGAACAGAACCGAATAGAATAGAATAGAACAGAACAGAACAGAACAGAACAGAACAGAACAGAACAGAATAGAATAGTATAGAACAGAACAGAATAGAACAGAACAGAATAGAATAGTATAGAACAGAACAGAATAGAACAGAACAGAATAGAATAGTATAGAACAGAACAGAATAGAGTAGAAGAGAATTGAATAGAATAGAACAGAACAGAATAGAATAGAATAGAATAGAACAGAAGAAAATAGAATAGAATAGAATACAACAGAGTAGAACAGAATAGAAGAGAATAGAACAGAATAGAATGGAATAGAATAGAACAGAACAAAATGTAACGGAATAGAATAAAATAGAATTGAATAGAATACAACAGAACAGAATAGAATAGATTTGAATAGAACAGAATAGAATAGAATAGAATAGAATAGAACAGAATAGAACACAGCAGAACAGAATAGACTAGAATAGAATAGAATAGGATAGAATAGGATAGAACAGAACAGAATAGAATAGAATAGAATAGAATAGAATAGAATAGAATAGAATAGAATAGAATAGAATAGTATAGAACAGAATAGAATAGAATAGAACAGAATAGAGTAGAATAGAACAGAAGAGAACAGAACAGAATAGAATAGAATAGAACAGAATAGAACAGAACAGAACAGAACAGAACAGAATACAATAGAACAGAATAGAATAGAATAGAATAGAATAGAATAGAACAGAATAGAACAGAACAAAACAAAACAGAATAGAATAGAAAACAACAGAACAGAACAGAATAGGTAGAATAGGACAGAACAGAATAGAGTAGAACAGAATTTAATAGAATAGAACAGAACAGAATAGGATAGAATAGAATAGAACAGAAGAGAATAGAATAGAATAGAATACAACAGAATAGAACAGAATTGAAGAGAATAGAACAGAATAGAATGGAATAGAATAGAACAGAATAGAATGTAACGGAATAGAATACAATAGAATAGAATAGAACAGAACAGAACAGAATAGAATAGAATAGAATAGAGTAGAACAGAATAGAATACAATAGAATACAATAGAACAGAACAGAACAGAATAGAATAGAATAGAACAGAACAGAACAGAATAGAACAGAAAAGAATACAATAGAATAGAACAAAATAGAATAGAATAGAATAGTATAGAACAGAACAGAATAGAATCGAACAGAATAGAGTAGAATAGAACAGAACAAAACAGAACAGAATAGAATCGAATAGAACAGAACAGAATAGAATTGAACAGAATAGAATAGAATAGAACAGACAGAACAGAACAGAATAGAATAGAATAGAATAGAACAGAATAGAATAGAATATAATAGAACAGAAGAGAATAGAATAGAATAGTATAAAACAGAACAGAATGGAATAGAATAGAACAGAACAGAATCGAACAGAACAAAATTGAATAGAATAGAACAGAACAGAATAGAATAGAGTAGAATAGAACATAAGAGAATAGAATACGATAGAATACAACAGAATAGAACAGAAAAGAAGAGAACAGAACAGAATAGAATAGAAGAGAACAGAACAGAATGTAACGGAATAGAATACAATAGAATAGAATAGAATACAACAGAACAGATTAGAATAGAATTGAATAGAACAGAATTGAATAGAATAGAATAGAACAGAATAGAACAGAATAGAATAGAATAGAACAGAACAGAATAGAACAGAACAGAATAGAATGGAATAGAATAGAACAGAACAGAATAGATTAGAACAGAATTGAATAAAATAGAACAGAACAGAATAGAATAGAAAAGAATAGAACAGAAGAGAATAGAATAGAATAGAATACAACAGAATAGAACAGAATAGAAGAGAATAGAACAGAATAGAATGGAATAGAATAGAACAGAATAGAATGTAACGGAATAGAATACTTTAGAATAAAATAGAATAGAACAGAACAGAATAGAATAGAATAGAATAGAACAGAATATAATATAATAGAATAGTATAGAACAGAACAGAACAGAACAGAACAGAACAGAACACAACAGAACAGAATAGAATAGAATAGAATAGAATAGAACAGAATAGAATAGAATAGAATAGAACAGAAGAGAATAGAATAGAATAGAATAAAACAGAACAGATTAGAATAGAATAGAACAGAACAGAAGCGAACAGAACAGAATTGAATAGAATAGAACAGAACAGATTAGAATAGAATAGAATAGAACATAAGAGAATAGAATAGAATAGAATACAACAGAACAGAATAGAATAGAATTGAATAGAACAGAATAGAATAGAATAGAATAGAACAGAATGGAATGGAATAGAATAAAATAGAATAGAGTAGAATAGAATAGAAAAGAATAGAATAGAATAGAATAGAATAGAATAGAATAGAATAGAATAGAATAGAAAAGAACAGAACAGAATAGAATAGAACAGATAGAATTGAATAAAACAGAACAGAATAAAATAGAATAGAACAGAATAGAATAGAATAGAATAGAACAGAACAGAACAGAATAGAATAGAACAGAACAGAATCGAACAGATCAGAATTGAATAGAATAGAACAGAACAGAATAGAATAGAATAGAATATAAGAGAATAGAATAGAATTGAATACAACAGAATAGAACAGAATAGAAGAGAATAGAACAGAACAGAATAGAATAAAATAGAACAGAACAGAATGTAACGGAATAGAATACAATAGAATAGAGGAGAATACAACAGAACAGAATAGAATAGAATTGAATAGAACAGAATAGAATAGAATAGAATAGAACAGAATAGAATGGAATAGAATAAAATAGAATAGAGTAGAATAGAATAGAAAAGAATAGAATAGAATAGAATAGAATAGAATAGAATAGAATAGAATAGAATATAAAAGAACAGAACAGAATAGAATAGAACAGATAGAATTGAATAAAACAGAACAGAATAAAATAGAATAGAACAGAATAGAATAGAATAGAATAGAAAAAAATAGAATAAAACAGAAGAGAATAGAATAGAATAGAATAGAACAGAACAGAATAGAATAGAATAGAACAGGACAGAACTGAATAGAATAGAATAGAACAGAATAGAATAGAATAGAACAGAATAGAATAGAATAGAATGGAATTGAATAGAATACAATAGAATAGAATACAATAGAATAGAATTGAATTGAATAGAACAGAATAGAATAGAATAGAACAGAATAGAAGAGAACAAAACAAAACAAAATAGAATAGAATACAGCAGAACAGAACAGAATAGAATAGAATATAAGAGAATAGAACAGAATAGAATGGAATAGAATTGAATAGAATAGAATAGAATAGAATAGAATAGAATAGAATAGAATAGAATAGAATAGAACAGAAGAGAATAGAACAGAATAGAATAGAACAGAATAGAACAGAACCGAATAGAATAGAATAGAACAGAACAGAACAGAACAGAACAGAACAGAACAGAATAGAATAGTATAGAACAGAACAGAATAGAACAGAACAGAATAGAATAGTATAGAACAGAACAGAATAGAACAGAACAGAATAGAATAGTATAGAACAGAACAGAATAGAGTAGAAGAGAATTGAATAGAATAGAACAGAACAGAATAGAATAGAATAGAATAGAACAGAAGAAAATAGAATAGAATAGAATACAACAGAGTAGAACAGAATAGAAGAGAATAGAACAGAATAGAATGGAATAGAATAGAACAGAACAAAATGTAACGGAATAGAATAAAATAGAATTGAATAGAATACAACAGAAGAGAATAGAATAGATTTGAATAGAACAGAATAGAATAGAATAGAATAGAATAGAACAGAGTAGAACACAGCAGAACAGAATAGACTAGAATAGAATAGAATAGGATAGAATAGGATAGAACAGAACAGAATAGAAGAGAATAGAATAGAATAGAATAGAATAGAATAGAATAGAATAGAATAGAATAGAATAGAATAGTATAGAACAGAATAGAATAGAATAGAACAGAATAGAACAGAACAGAACAGAACAGAACAGAATACAATAGAACAGAATAGAATAGAATAGAATAGAATAGAATAGAATAGAACAGAATAGAACAGAACAGAACAGAACAGAACAGAATACAATAGAACAGAATAGAATAGAATAGAATAGAATAGAATAGAACAGAATAGAACAGAACAAAACAAAACAGAATAGAATAGAAAACAACAGAACAGAACAGAATAGGTAGAATAGGACAGAACAGAATAGAGTAGAACAGAATTTAATAGAATAGAACAGAACAGAATAGGATAGAATAGAATAGAACAGAAGAGAATAGAATAGAATAGAATACAACAGAATAGAACAGAATTGAAGAGAATAGAACAGAATAGAATGGAATAGAATAGAACAGAATAGAATGTAACGGAATAGAATACAATAGAATAGAATAGAACAGAACAGAACAGAATAGAATAGAATAGAATAGAGTAGAACAGAATAGAATACAATAGAATACAATAGAACAGAACAGAACAGAATAGAATAGAATAGAACAGAACAGAACAGAATAGAACAGAAAAGAATACAATAGAATAGAACAAAATAGAATAGAATAGAATAGTATAGAACAGAACAGAATAGAATCGAACAGAATAGAGTAGAATAGAACAGAACAAAACAGAACAGAATAGAATCGAATAGAACAGAACAGAATAGAATTGAACAGAATAGAATAGAATAGAACAGACAGAACAGAACAGAATAGAATAGAATAGAACAGAATAGAATAGAATATAATAGAACAGAAGAGAATAGAATAGAATAGTATAAAACAGAACAGAATGGAATAGAATAGAACAGAACAGAATCGAACAGAACAAAATTGAATAGAATAGAAGAGAACAGAATAGAATAGAGTAGAATAGAACATAAGAGAATAGAATACGATAGAATAAAACAGAATAGAACAGAAAAGAAGAGAACAGAACAGAATAGAATAGAAGAGAACAGAACAGAATGTAACGGAATAGAATACAATAGAATAGAATAGAATACAACAGAACAGATTAGAATAGAATTGAATAGAACAGAATTGAATAGAATAGAATAGAACAGAATAGAACAGAATAGAATAGAATAGAACAGAACAGAATAGAACAGAACAGAATAGAATGGAATAGAATAGAACAGAACAGAATAGATTAGAACAGAATTGAATAAAATAGAACAGAACAGAATAGAATAGAAAAGAATAGAACAGAAGAGAATAGAATAGAATAGAATACAACAGAATAGAACAGAATAGAAGAGAATAGAACAGAATAGAATGGAATAGAATAGAACAGAATAGAATGTAACGGAATAGAATACTTTAGAATAAAATAGAATAGAACAGAACAGAATAGAATAGAATAGAATAGAACAGAATATAATATAATAGAATAGTATAGAACAGAACAGAACAGAACAGAACAGAACAGAACACAACAGAACAGAATAGAATAGAATAGAATAGAATAGAACAGAATAGAATAGAATAGAATAGAACAGAAGAGAATAGAATAGAATAGAATAAAACAGAACAGATTAGAATAGAATAGAACAGAACAGAAGCGAACAGAACAGAATTGAATAGAATAGAACAGAACAGATTAGAATAGAATAGAATAGAACATAAGAGAATAGAATAGAATAGAATACAACAGAACAGAATAGAATAGAATTGAATAGAACAGAATAGAATAGAATAGAATAGAACAGAATGGAATGGAATAGAATAAAATAGAATAGAGTAGAATAGAATAGAAAAGAATAGAATAGAATAGAATAGAATAGAATAGAATAGAATAGAATAGAATAGAAAAGAACAGAACAGAATAGAATAGAACAGATAGAATTGAATAAAACAGAACAGAATAAAATAGAATAGAACAGAATAGAATAGAATAGAATAGAACAGAACAGAACAGAATAGAATAGAACAGAACAGAATCGAACAGATCAGAATTGAATAGAATAGAACAGAACAGAATAGAATAGAATAGAATATAAGAGAATAGAATAGAATTGAATACAACAGAATAGAACAGAATAGAAGAGAATAGAACAGAACAGAATAGAATAAAATAGAACAGAACAGAATGTAACGGAATAGAATACAATAGAATAGAGGAGAATACAACAGAACAGAATAGAATAGAATTGAATAGAACAGAATAGAATAGAATAGAATAGAACAGAATAGAATGGAATAGAATAAAATAGAATAGAGTAGAATAGAATAGAAAAGAATAGAATAGAATAGAATAGAATAGAATAGAATAGAATAGAATAGAATATAAAAGAACAGAACAGAATAGAATAGAACAGATAGAATTGAATAAAACAGAACAGAATAAAATAGAATAGAACAGAATAGAATAGAATAGAATAGAAAAAAATAGAATAAAACAGAAGAGAATAGAATAGAATAGAATAGAACAGAACAGAATAGAATAGAATAGAACAGGACAGAACTGAATAGAATAGAATAGAACAGAATAGAATAGAATAGAACAGAATAGAATAGAATAGAATGGAATTGAATAGAATACAATAGAATAGAATACAATAGAATAGAATTGAATTGAATAGAACAGAATAGAATAGAATAGAACAGAATAGAAGAGAACAAAACAAAACAAAATAGAATAGAATACAGCAGAACAGAACAGAATAGAATAGAATATAAGAGAATAGAACAGAATAGAATGGAATAGAATTGAATAGAATAGAATAGAATAGAATAGAATAGAATAGAATAGAATAGAATAGAACAGAAGAGAATAGAACAGAATAGAATAGAACAGAATAGAACAGAACCGAATAGAATAGAATAGAACAGAACAGAACAGAACAGAACAGAACAGAACAGAATAGAATAGTATAGAACAGAACAGAATAGAACAGAACAGAATAGAATAGTATAGAACAGAACAGAATAGAACAGAACAGAATAGAATAGTATAGAACAGAACAGAATAGAGTAGAAGAGAATTGAATAGAATAGAACAGAACAGAATAGAATAGAATAGAATAGAACAGAAGAAAATAGAATAGAATAGAATACAACAGAGTAGAACAGAATAGAAGAGAATAGAACAGAATAGAATGGAATAGAATAGAACAGAACAAAATGTAACGGAATAGAATAAAATAGAATTGAATAGAATACAACAGAAGAGAATAGAATAGATTTGAATAGAACAGAATAGAATAGAATAGAATAGAATAGAACAGAGTAGAACACAGCAGAACAGAATAGACTAGAATAGAATAGAATAGGATAGAATAGGATAGAACAGAACAGAATAGAAGAGAATAGAATAGAATAGAATAGAATAGAATAGAATAGAATAGAATAGAATAGAATAGAATAGAATAGAATAGAATAGTATAGAACAGAATAGAATAGAATAGAACAGAATAGAACAGAACAGAACAGAACAGAACAGAATACAATAGAACAGAATAGAATAGAATAGAATAGAATAGAATAGAATAGAACAGAATAGAACAGAACAGAACAGAACAGAACAGAATACAATAGAACAGAATAGAATAGAATAGAATAGAATAGAATAGAACAGAATAGAACAGAACAAAACAAAACAGAATAGAATAGAAAACAACAGAACAGAACAGAATAGGTAGAATAGGACAGAACAGAATAGAGTAGAACAGAATTTAATAGAATAGAACAGAACAGAATAGGATAGAATAGAATAGAACAGAAGAGAATAGAATAGAATAGAATACAACAGAATAGAACAGAATTGAAGAGAATAGAACAGAATAGAATGGAATAGAATAGAACAGAATAGAATGTAACGGAATAGAATACAATAGAATAGAATAGAACAGAACAGAACAGAATAGAATAGAATAGAATAGAGTAGAACAGAATAGAATACAATAGAATACAATAGAACAGAACAGAACAGAATAGAATAGAATAGAACAGAACAGAACAGAATAGAACAGAAAAGAATACAATAGAATAGAACAAAATAGAATAGAATAGAATAGTATAGAACAGAACAGAATAGAATCGAACAGAATAGAGTAGAATAGAACAGAACAAAACAGAACAGAATAGAATCGAATAGAACAGAACAGAATAGAATTGAACAGAATAGAATAGAATAGAACAGACAGAACAGAACAGAATAGAATAGAATAGAATAGAACAGAATAGAATAGAATATAATAGAACAGAAGAGAATAGAATAGAATAGTATAAAACAGAACAGAATGGAATAGAATAGAACAGAACAGAATCGAACAGAACAAAATTGAATAGAATAGAAGAGAACAGAATAGAATAGAGTAGAATAGAACATAAGAGAATAGAATACGATAGAATACAACAGAATAGAACAGAAAAGAAGAGAACAGAACAGAATAGAATAGAAGAGAACAGAACAGAATGTAACGGAATAGAATACAATAGAATAGAATAGAATACAACAGAACAGATTAGAATAGAATTGAATAGAACAGAATTGAATAGAATAGAATAGAACAGAATAGAACAGAATAGAATAGAATAGAACAGAACAGAATAGAACAGAACAGAATAGAATGGAATAGAATAGAACAGAACAGAATAGATTAGAACAGAATTGAATAAAATAGAACAGAACAGAATAGAATAGAAAAGAATAGAACAGAAGAGAATAGAATAGAATAGAATACAACAGAATAGAACAGAATAGAAGAGAATAGAACAGAATAGAATGGAATAGAATAGAACAGAATAGAATGTAACGGAATAGAATACTTTAGAATAAAATAGAATAGAACAGAACAGAATAGAATAGAATAGAATAGAACAGAATATAATATAATAGAATAGTATAGAACAGAACAGAACAGAACAGAACAGAACAGAACACAACAGAACAGAATAGAATAGAATAGAATAGAATAGAACAGAATAGAATAGAATAGAATAGAACAGAAGAGAATAGAATAGAATAGAATAAAACAGAACAGATTAGAATAGAATAGAACAGAACAGAAGCGAACAGAACAGAATTGAATAGAATAGAACAGAACAGATTAGAATAGAATAGAATAGAACATAAGAGAATAGAATAGAATAGAATACAACAGAACAGAATAGAATAGAATTGAATAGAACAGAATAGAATAGAATAGAATAGAACAGAATGGAATGGAATAGAATAAAATAGAATAGAGTAGAATAGAATAGAAAAGAATAGAATAGAATAGAATAGAATAGAATAGAATAGAATAGAATAGAATAGAATAGAATAGAAAAGAACAGAACAGAATAGAATAGAACAGATAGAATTGAATAAAACAGAACAGAATAAAATAGAATAGAACAGAATAGAATAGAATAGAATAGAACAGAACAGAACAGAATAGAATAGAACAGAACAGAATCGAACAGATCAGAATTGAATAGAATAGAACAGAACAGAATAGAATAGAATAGAATATAAGAGAATAGAATAGAATTGAATACAACAGAATAGAACAGAATAGAAGAGAATAGAACAGAACAGAATAGAATAAAATAGAACAGAACAGAATGTAACGGAATAGAATACAATAGAATAGAGGAGAATACAACAGAACAGAATAGAATAGAATTGAATAGAACAGAATAGAATAGAATAGAATAGAACAGAATAGAATGGAATAGAATAAAATAGAATAGAGTAGAATAGAATAGAAAAGAATAGAATAGAATAGAATAGAATAGAATAGAATAGAATAGAATATAAAAGAACAGAACAGAATAGAATAGAACAGATAGAATTGAATAAAACAGAACAGAATAAAATAGAATAGAACAGAATAGAATAGAATAGAATAGAAAAAAATAGAATAAAACAGAAGAGAATAGAATAGAATAGAATAGAACAGAACAGAATAGAATAGAATAGAACAGGACAGAACTGAATAGAATAGAATAGAACAGAATAGAATAGAATAGAACAGAATAGAATAGAATAGAATGGAATTGAATAGAATACAATAGAATAGAATACAATAGAATAGAATTGAATTGAATAGAACAGAATAGAATAGAATAGAACAGAATAGAAGAGAACAAAACAAAACAAAATAGAATAGAATACAGCAGAACAGAACAGAATAGAATAGAATATAAGAGAATAGAACAGAATAGAATGGAATAGAATTGAATAGAATAGAATAGAATAGAATAGAATAGAATAGAATAGAATAGAATAGAACAGAAGAGAATAGAACAGAATAGAATAGAACAGAATAGAACAGAACCGAATAGAATAGAATAGAACAGAACAGAACAGAACAGAACAGAACAGAACAGAATAGAATAGTATAGAACAGAACAGAATAGAACAGAACAGAATAGAATAGTATAGAACAGAACAGAATAGAACAGAACAGAATAGAATAGTATAGAACAGAACAGAATAGAGTAGAAGAGAATTGAATAGAATAGAACAGAACAGAATAGAATAGAATAGAATAGAACAGAAGAAAATAGAATAGAATAGAATACAACAGAGTAGAACAGAATAGAAGAGAATAGAACAGAATAGAATGGAATAGAATAGAACAGAACAAAATGTAACGGAATAGAATAAAATAGAATTGAATAGAATACAACAGAAGAGAATAGAATAGATTTGAATAGAACAGAATAGAATAGAATAGAATAGAATAGAACAGAGTAGAACACAGCAGAACAGAATAGACTAGAATAGAATAGAATAGGATAGAATAGGATAGAACAGAACAGAATAGAAGAGAATAGAATAGAATAGAATAGAATAGAATAGAATAGAATAGAATAGAATAGAATAGAATAGAATAGTATAGAACAGAATAGAATAGAATAGAACAGAATAGAACAGAACAGAACAGAACAGAACAGAATACAACAGAACAGAATAGAATAGAATAGAATAGAATAGAATAGAATAGAACAGAATAGAACAGAACAGAACAGAACAGAACAGAATACAATAGAACAGAATAGAATAGAATAGAATAGAATAGAATAGAACAGAATAGAACAGAACAAAACAAAACAGAATAGAATAGAAAACAACAGAACAGAACAGAATAGGTAGAATAGGACAGAACAGAATAGAGTAGAACAGAATTTAATAGAATAGAACAGAACAGAATAGGATAGAATAGAATAGAACAGAAGAGAATAGAATAGAATAGAATACAACAGAATAGAACAGAATTGAAGAGAATAGAACAGAATAGAATGGAATAGAATAGAACAGAATAGAATGTAACGGAATAGAATACAATAGAATAGAATAGAACAGAACAGAACAGAATAGAATAGAATAGAATAGAGTAGAACAGAATAGAATACAATAGAATACAATAGAACAGAACAGAACAGAATAGAATAGAATAGAACAGAACAGAACAGAATAGAACAGAAAAGAATACAATAGAATAGAACAAAATAGAATAGAATAGAATAGTATAGAACAGAACAGAATAGAATCGAACAGAATAGAGTAGAATAGAACAGAACAAAACAGAACAGAATAGAATCGAATAGAACAGAACAGAATAGAATTGAACAGAATAGAATAGAATAGAACAGACAGAACAGAACAGAATAGAATAGAATAGAATAGAACAGAATAGAATAGAATATAATAGAACAGAAGAGAATAGAATAGAATAGTATAAAACAGAACAGAATGGAATAGAATAGAACAGAACAGAATCGAACAGAACAAAATTGAATAGAATAGAAGAGAACAGAATAGAATAGAGTAGAATAGAACATAAGAGAATAGAATACGATAGAATAAAACAGAATAGAACAGAAAAGAAGAGAACAGAACAGAATAGAATAGAAGAGAACAGAACAGAATGTAACGGAATAGAATACAATAGAATAGAATAGAATACAACAGAACAGATTAGAATAGAATTGAATAGAACAGAATTGAATAGAATAGAATAGAACAGAATAGAACAGAATAGAATAGAATAGAACAGAACAGAATAGAACAGAACAGAATAGAATGGAATAGAATAGAACAGAACAGAATAGATTAGAACAGAATTGAATAAAATAGAACAGAACAGAATAGAATAGAAAAGAATAGAACAGAAGAGAATAGAATAGAATAGAATACAACAGAATAGAACAGAATAGAAGAGAATAGAACAGAATAGAATGGAATAGAATAGAACAGAATAGAATGTAACGGAATAGAATACTTTAGAATAAAATAGAATAGAACAGAACAGAATAGAATAGAATAGAATAGAACAGAATATAATATAATAGAATAGTATAGAACAGAACAGAACAGAACAGAACAGAACACAACAGAACAGAATAGAATAGAATAGAATAGAATAGAATAGAACAGAAGAGAATAGAATAGAATAGAATAAAACAGAACAGATTAGAATAGAATAGAACAGAACAGAATCGAACAGAACAGAATTGAATAGAATAGAACAGAACAGATTAGAATAGAATAGAATAGAACATAAGAGAATAGAATAGAATAGAATACAACAGAACAGAATAGAATAGAATTGAATAGAATAGAATAGAATTGAATAAAACAGAATAGAATAGAATAGAATAGAACAGAATAGAATGGAATAGAATAAAATAGAATAGAGTAGAATAGAATAGAAAAGAATAGAATAGAATAGAATAGAATAGAATAGAAAAGAACAGAACAGAATAGAATAGAACAGATAGAATTGAATAAAACAGAACAGAATAAAATAGAATAGAACAGAATAGAATAGAATAGAATAGAACAGAACAGAACAGAATAGAATAGAACAGAACAGAATCGAACAGATCAGAATTGAATAGAATAGAACAGAACAGAATAGAATAGAATAGAATATAAGAGAATAGAATAGAATTGAATACAACAGAATAGAACAGAATAGAAGAGAATAGAACAGAACAGAATAGAATAAAATAGAACAGAACAGAATGTAACGGAATAGAATACAATAGAATAGAGGAGAATACAACAGAACAGAATAGAATAGAATTGAATAGAACAGAATAGAATAGAATAGAATAGAACAGAATAGAATGGAATAGAATAAAATAGAATAGAGTAGAATAGAATAGAAAAGAATAGAATAGAATAGAATAGAATAGAATAGAATAGAATAGAATAGAATAGAATAGAATAGAATAGAACAGAACAGAATAGAATAGAACAGATAGAATTGAATAAAACAGAACAGAATAAAATAGAATAGAACAGAATAGAATAGAATAGAATAGAAAAAAATAGAATAAAACAGAAGAGAATAGAATAGAATAGAATAGAACAGAACAGAATAGAATAGAATAGAACAGGACAGAACTGAATAGAATAGAATAGAACAGAATAGAATAGAATAGAACAGAATAGAATAGAATAGAATGGAATTGAATAGAATAGAATAGAATAGAATACAATAGAATAGAATTGAATTGAATAGAACAGAATAGAATAGAATAGAACAGAATAGAAGAGAACAAAACAAAACAAAATAGAATTGAATACAACAGAACAGAACAGAATAGAACAGAATAGAATAGAATATAAGAGAATAGAATGGAATAGAATTGAATAGAATAGAATAGAATAGAATAGAATAGAATAGAATAGAATAGAATAGAATAGAATAGAATAGAATAGAATAGAACAGAAGAGAATAGAACAGAATAGAACAGAACAGAAGAGAATAGAATAGAACAGAATAGAATAGAATAGAATAGAACAGAACAGAACAGAATAGAATAGAACAGAACAGAATCGAACAGAACAGAATTGAATAGAATAGAACAGAATAGAATAGAATAGAACAGAATAGAATAGAATAGAACAGAATAGAATAGAATAGAACAGAACAGAATAGAATAGAATAGAATAGAATAGAATAGAATAGAATAGAATAGAATAGAACAGAACAGAACAGAACAGAATAGAATAGAATAGAATAGAATAGAATAGAATAGAATGGAACAGAACAGAATAGAATAGAACAGAACAGAACAGAATAAAATAGAATAGAATAGAATAGAACAGAACAGAATAGAACAGAACAGAATAGAGTAGAATAGATAGAATAGAATAGAATAGAATAGAATAGAACAGAACAGAATAGAACAGAACAGAACAGAATAGAATAGAATAGAATAGAATGCAATAGAACAGAATAGAATATAATAGAATAGAACAGAATAGAATAGAATAGAATAGAATAGAATGGAACAGAACAGAATAGAATAGAATAGAATAGAATAGAATAGAATAGAATAGAATAGAATAGAACAGAATAGAATAGAATAGAATAGATTAGAACAGAACAGAATAGAATAGAATAGAATAGAATAGAATGGAATGGAATAGAATAGAATAGAATAGAACAGAACAGAATAGAACAGAACAGAACAGAATAGAGTAGAATAGAATAGAATAGAATAGAACAGAACAGAATAGAATAGAATAGAACAGAATAGAATAGAATAGAATAGAATACAATAGAATAGAATAGTATAGAACAGAATAGAATAGAATATAAGAGAACAGAACCGAATAGAATAGAATAGAATAGAACTGAATAGAGTATAATACAACAGAATAGAATAGAACAGAACAGAACAGAAAAGAACAGAACAGAACAGAATCGAACAGAACAGAATTGAATAGAATAGAACAGAACAGAATAGAATAGAATAGAATAGAACATAAGAGAATAGAATGGAATTGAATACAACAGAATAGAAGAGAATAGAACAGAATAGAATAGAATAAATTAGAACAGAACAGAATGTAACGGAATAGAATACAATAGAATAGAAGAGAATACAAAAGAACAGAATAGAATAGAATTGAATAGAACAGAATAGAATAGAACAGAATAGAACAGAATAGAACAGAATAGAATGGAATGGAATAAAATAGAATAGAGTAGAATAGAATAGAAAAGAATAGAATAGAATAGAATAGAATAGAATAGAATAGAATAGAATAGAAAAGAACAGAACAGAATAGAATCGAACAGAATAGAATAGAACAGAACAGAACAGAATAAAATAGAATAGAATAGAATAGAACAGAACAGAATAGAACAGAACAGAATAGAACAGAACAGAATTGAATAGAATAGAACAGAACAGATTAGAATAGAATAGAATAGAACAGAACAGAATAGAACAGAACAGAAGAGAGTAGAATTGAATAGAATAGAATAGAATAGAATAGAACAGAACAGAATAGAACAGAACAGAATAGAAAAGAATAGAATAGAATAGAATAGAATAGAATAGATTGCAACAGAACAGAATAGAATATAATAGAATAGAACAGAATAGAATAGAATAGAATAGAATAGAATGGAACAGAATAGAATAGAATAGAATAGAATAGAATAGAATAGAATAGAATAGAATAGAACAGAAAAGAATAGAATAGAATAGAATAGAACAGAACAGAATAGAATAGAATAGAATAGAATCTAATAGAATAGAATAGAATAGAATAGAACAGAACAGAATAGAACAGAACAGAACAGAATAGAGTAGAATAGAATAGAATAGAATAGAACAGAACAGAATAGAACAAAACAGAATAGAATAGAATAGAACAGAATAGAATAGAATAGAATAGAATAGAATACAATAGAATAGAATAGTATAGAACAAAATAGAATACAATAGAACAGAACAGAACAGAATTGAATAGAATAGAATAGAATAGAACAGAATAGAATAGAATAGAACAGAATAGAATAGAATAGATCAGAATAGAATAGAATAGAATAGAATAGAATAGAATAGAATAGAATAGAACAGAACAGAATAAAATCCAATAGAACGGAATAGAATAGAATTATACAGACTAGAATAGAATAGAACAGAACAGAACAGAATAGAATATAATAGAATAGAATAGAACAGAACAGAACAGAATAGAATAGAACAGAACAGAATCGAACAGATCAGAATTGAATAGAATAGAACAGAACAGAGTAGAATAGAATAGAATATAAGAGAATAGAATAGAATTGAATACAACAGAATAGAACAGAATAGAAGAGAATAGAACAGAACAGAATAGAATAAAATAGAACAGAACAGAATGTAACGGAATAGAATACAATAGAATAGAGGAGAATACAACAGAACAGAATAGAATAGAATTGAATAGAACAGAATAGAATAGAATAGAATAGAACAGAATAGAATGGAATAGAATAAAATAGAATAGAGTAGAATAGAATAGAAAAGAATAGAATAGAATAGAATAGAATAGAATAGAATAGAATAGAATAGAATAGAATAGAAAAGAACAGAACAGAATAGAATAGAACAGATAGAATTGAATAAAACAGAACAGAATAAAATAGAATAGAACAGAATAGAATAGAATAGAATAGAAAAAAATAGAATAAAACAGAATAGAATAGAATAGAATAGAATAGAACAGAACAGAATAGAATAGAATAGAACAGGACAGAACTGAATAGAATAGAATAGAACAGAATAGAATAGAATAGAACAGAATAGAATAGAATAGAATGGAATTGAATAGAATAGAATAGAATAGAATACAATAGAATAGAATTGAATTGAATAGAACAGAATAGAATAGAATAGAACAGAATAGAAGAGAACAAAACAAAACAAAATAGAATAGAATACAACAGAACAGAACAGAATAGAATAGAATATAAGAGAATAGAACAGAATAGAATGGAATAGAATTGAATAGAATAGAATAGAATAGAATAGAATAGAATAGAATAGAATAGAATAGAACAGAAGAGAATAGAACAGAATAGAACAGAACAGAATAGAATAGAATAGAACAGAATAGAATAGAATAGAATAGAACAGAACAGAACAGAATAGAATAGAACAGAACAGAATCGAACAGAACAGAATTGAATAGAATAGAACAGAATAGAATAGAATAGAACAGAATAGAATAGAACAGAACAGAATAGAATAGAATAGAACAGAACAGAATAGAATAGAATAGAATAGAATAGAATAGAATAGAATAGAATAGAATAGAATAGAATAGAATAGAATAGAATAGAACAGAACAGAATAGAATCCAATAGAACAGAATAGAATAGAATAGAATAGAATAGAATGGAACAGAACAGAATAGAATAGAACAGAACAGAACAGAATAAAATAGAATAGAATAGAATAGAACAGAACAGAATAGAACAGAACAGAATAGAGTAGAATAGATAGAATAGAATAGAATAGAATAGAATAGAACAGAACAGAATAGAACAGAACAGAACAGAATAGAATAGAATAGAATAGAATGCAACAGAACAGAATAGAATATAATAGAATAGAACAGAATAGAATAGAATAGAATAGAATAGAATGGAACAGAACAGAATAGAATAGAATAGAATAGAATAGAACAGAACAGAATAGAATAGAATAGAATAGAATAGAATAGAATGGAATGGAATAGAATAGAATAGAATAGAACAGAACAGAATAGAACAGAACAGAACAGAATAGAGTAGAGTAGAATAGAATAGAATAGAACAGAACAGAATAGAATAGAATAGAACAGAATAGAATAGAATAGAATAGAATACAATAGAATAGAATAGTATAGAACAGAATAGAATAGAATATAAGAGAACAGAACAGAATAGAATAGAATAGAATAGAACTGAATAGAATATAATACAACAGAATAGAATAGAACAGAACAGAACAGAAAAGAACAGAACAGAACAGAATCGAACAGAACAGAATTGAATAGAATAGAACAGAACAGAATAGAATAGAATAGAATAGAACATAAGAGAATAGAATGGAATTGAATACAACAGAATAGAAGAGAATAGAACAGAATAGAATAGAATAAAATAGAACAGAACAGAATGTAATGGAATAGAATACAATAGAATAGAAGAGAATACAACAGAACAGAATAGAATAGAATTGAATAGAACAGAATAGAATAGAATAGAATAGAACAGAATAGAACAGAATAGAATGGAATGGAATAAAATAGAATAGAGTAGAATAGAATAGAAAAGAATAGAATAGAATAGAATAGAATAGAATAGAATAGAATAGAATAGAATAGAATAGAATAGAATAGAAAAGAACAGAACAGAGTAGAACAGAACAGATAGAATTGAATAAAACAGAACCGAATAGAATAGAATAGAACAGAATAGAATAGAATAGAATAGAATAGAATAGAATAGAATAGAATAGAATAGAATAGGAAAGAGTAGAATAAAACAGAACAGAATAGAATGGAGTAGAAAAGGACAGAAATGAATAGAATATAATAGAACAGAATAGAATAGAATAGAACAGAATAGAATAGAATAGAATAGAATAGAATAGAATAGAATAGAATTGAATTGAATAGAACAGAATAGAATAGAATAGAATAAAACAGAATAGAACTGAACAAAACAAAACAAAATAGAATAGAATACAACAGAACAGAACAGAATAGAATAGAATATAAGAGAATAGAACAGAATAGAATGGAATAGAATAAAATAGAATAGAATAGAATAGAATAGAATAGAATAGAATAGAACAGAACAGAAGAGAAAAGAACAGAATAGAACAGAACAGAATAGAATAGAATAGAACAGAATGGAATAGAATTGAATAGAATAGAATACAATAGAATAGAATAGTATAGAACAGAATAGAATAGAATAGAATAGAACAGAACAGAATAGAATAGAATAGAATAGAATAGAATAGAACAGAATAGAATAGAATTAAACAGAATAGAAGAGAATAGAACAGAACAGAACAGAATGGAATAGAATAGAATAGAATAGAATAGAACAGAACAGAACAGAATAGAATCGAACAGAATAGATTAGAACAGAACAGAACAGAATAGAATAGAATAGAATAGAACAGAAGAGAATAGAACAGAACAGAAGAGAGTAGAATTGAATAGAATAGAATAGAATAGAATAGAATAGAATAGAATAGAATAGAATAGAATAGAACAGAACAGAATAGAACAGAACAGAATAGAAAAGAATAGAATAGAATGGAATAGAATAGAATAGAATAGAATAGAATAGAATAGATTGCAACAGAACAGAATAGAATATAATAGAATAGAACAGAATAGAATAGAATAGAATAGAATAGAATAGAATAGAATGGAACAGAATAGAATAGAATAGAATAGAATAGAATAGAATAGAATAGAATAGAATAGAATAGAATAGAACAGAAAAGAATAGAATAGAATAGAATAGAACAGAATAGAATAGAATAGAATAGAATAGAATAGAATAGAATAGAACAGAACAGAATAGAACAGAACAGAACAGAATAGAGTAGAATAGAATAGAATAGAATAGAACAGAACAGAATAGAACAGAACAGAATAGAATAGAATAGAACAGAATAGAATAGAATAGAATAGAATACAATAGAATAGAATAGTATAGAACAAAATAGAATAGAATAGAACAGAACAGAACAGAATTGAATAGAATAGAATAGAATAGAACAGAATAGAATAGAATAGAACAGAATAGAATAGAATAGATCAGAATAGAATAGAATAGAATAGAATAGAATAGAATAGAATAGAACAGAACAGAATAAAATCCAATAGAACGGAATAGAATAGAATTATACAGACTAGAATAGAATAGAACAGAACAGAACAGAATAGAATAGAATAGAATAGAATAGAATAGAATAGAATAGAATAGAACAGAATAGAATAGAATAGAATAGAATAGAATGGAACAGAACAGAATTGAATAGAATAGAATAGAATAGAATAGAACAGAATAGAATAGAATAGAATAGAATAGAACAGAACAGAACAGAACAGAATAGAATAGAATAGAATAGAATAGAATAGAATAGAATAGAATAGAATAGAATAGAATAGAACAGAACAGAATAGAACAGAACAGAACAGAGTAGAGTAGAATAGAATAGAATAGAATAGAACAGAACAGAATAGAATAGAATAGAACAAAATAGAATAGAATAGAATAGAATACAATAGAATAGAATAGTATAGAACAGAATAGAATAGAATATAAGAGAACAGAACAGAATAGAATACAATAGAATAGAACAGAATAGAATATAATAGAACAGAATAGAATAGAACAGAACAGAACAGAATAGAATAGAACAGAACAGAATCGAACAGAACAGATTTGAATAGAATAGAACAGAATAGAATAGAATAGAATAGAACAGAAGAGAAGAGAATAGAATAGAATATAAGAGAATAGAACAGAATAGAATGGAATAGAATAAAACAGAATAGAATAGAATAGAATAGAATAGAATAGAATAGAATAGAATAGAATAGAATAGAATAGAATAGAATAGAACAGAAGAGAAAAGAACAGAATAGAACAGAACAGAATAGAATAGAATAGAACAGAATGGAATAGAATTGAATAGAATAGAATACAATAGAATAGAATAGTATAGAACAGAATAGAATAGAATAGAATAGAACAGAACAGAATAGAATAGAATAGAAAAGAATAGAATAGAATTAAACAGAATAGAAGAGAATAGAACAGAACAGAACAGAATAGAATAGAATAGAATAGAATAGAATAGAACAGAACAGAACAGAATAGAATCGAACAGAATAGATTAGAACAGAACAGAACAGAATAGAATAGAATAGAATAGAACAGAACAGAATAGAACAGAACAGAAGAGAGTAGAATAGAATAGAATAGAATAGAATAGAATAGAATAGAATAGAATAGAACAGAACAGAATAGAACAGAACAGAATAGAAAAGAATAGAATAGAATAGAATAGAATAGAATAGAATAGAATAGATTGCAACAGAACAGAATAGAATATAATAGAATAGAACAGAACAGAATAGAATAGAATAGAATAGAATAGAATAGAATAGAATAGAATGGAACAGAATAGAAAGAATAGAATAGAATAGAATAGAACAGAACAGAATAGAATAGAATAGAATAGAATAGAATAGAATAGAATAGAATAGAATAGAACAGAACAGAATAGAACAGAACAGAACAGAATAGAGTAGAATAGAATAGAATAGAACAGAACAGAATAGAACAGAACAGAATAGAATAGAATAGAACAGAACAGAATAGAATAGAATAGAATAGAATAGTATAGAACAAAATAGAATAGAATAGAACAGAACAGAACAGAATTGAATAGAATAGAATAGAATAGAACAGAATAGAATAGAATAGAACAGAATAGAATAGAATAGATCAGAATAGAATAGAATAGAATAGAATAGAATAGAACAGAACAGAATAGAACAGAACAGAATAGAAAAGAATAGAATAGAATAGAATAGAATAGAATAGATTGCAAAAGAACAGAATAGAATATAATAGAATAGAACAGAACAGAATAGAATAGAATAGAATAGAATAGAATGGAACAGAATAGAATAGAATAGAATAGAATAGAATAGAATAGAATAGAATGGAACAGAATAGAATAGAATAGAATAGAATAGAATAGAATAGAACAGAAAAGAATAGAATAGAATAGAATAGAACAGAGTAGAATAGAATAGATCAGAATAGAATAGAATAGAATAAAATAGAATAGAATAGAATAGAATAGAATAGAATAGAACTGAACAGAATAGAATAGAATAGAATAGAATAGAATGGAATGGAATAGAATAGAATAGAATAGAACAGAACAGAATAGAACAGAACAGAACAGAATAGAGTAGAGTAGAATAGAATAGAATAGAACAGAACAGAATAGAATAGAATAGAACAGAATAGAATAGAATAGAATAGAATACAATAGAATAGAATAGTATAGAACAGAATAGAATAGAATATAAGAGAACAGAACAGAATAGAATAGAATAGAACAGAATAGAATAGAATAGAATAGAATAGAATAGAATAGAATAGAATAGAATAGAATAGAACAGAACAGAATAGAATCCAATAGAACAGAATAGAATAGAATAGAATAGAATAGAATGGAACAGAACAGAATAGAATAGAACAGAACAGAACAGAATAAAATAGAATAGAATAGAATAGAACAGAACAGAATAGAACAGAACAGAATAGAGTAGAATAGATAGAATAGAATAGAATAGAATAGAATAGAACAGAATAGAACAGAATAGAATGGAATGGAATAAAATAGAATAGAGTAGAATAGAATAGAAAAGAATAGAATAGAATAGAATAGAATAGAATAGAATAGAATAGAATAGAATAGAATAGAATAGAATAGAAAAGAACAGAACAGAGTAGAACAGAACAGATAGAATTGAATAAAACAGAACCGAATAGAATAGAATAGAACAGAATAGAATAGAATAGAATAGAATAGAATAGAATAGAATAGAATAGAATAGAATAGGAAAGAGTAGAATAAAACAGAACAGAATAGAATGGAGTAGAAAAGGACAGAAATGAATAGAATATAATAGAACAGAATAGAATAGAATAGAACAGAATAGAATAGAATAGAATAGAATAGAATAGAATAGAATAGAATTGAATTGAATAGAACAGAATAGAATAGAATAGAATAAAACAGAATAGAACTGAACAAAACAAAACAAAATAGAATAGAATACAACAGAACAGAACAGAATAGAATAGAATATAAGAGAATAGAACAGAATAGAATGGAATAGAATAAAATAGAATAGAATAGAATAGAATAGAATAGAATAGAATAGAACAGAACAGAAGAGAAAAGAACAGAATAGAACAGAACAGAATAGAATAGAATAGAACAGAATGGAATAGAATTGAATAGAATAGAATACAATAGAATAGAATAGTATAGAACAGAATAGAATAGAATAGAATAGAACAGAACAGAATAGAATAGAATAGAATAGAATAGAATAGAACAGAATAGAATAGAATTAAACAGAATAGAAGAGAATAGAACAGAACAGAACAGAATGGAATAGAATAGAATAGAATAGAATAGAACAGAACAGAACAGAATAGAATCGAACAGAATAGATTAGAACAGAACAGAACAGAATAGAATAGAATAGAATAGAACAGAAGAGAATAGAACAGAACAGAAGAGAGTAGAATTGAATAGAATAGAATAGAATAGAATAGAATAGAATAGAATAGAATAGAATAGAACAGAACAGAATAGAACAGAACAGAATAGAAAAGAATAGAATAGAATGGAATAGAATAGAATAGAATAGAATAGAATAGAATAGATTGCAACAGAACAGAATAGAATATAATAGAATAGAACAGAATAGAATAGAATAGAATAGAATAGAATAGAATAGAATGGAACAGAATAGAATAGAATAGAATAGAATAGAATAGAATAGAATAGAATAGAATAGAATAGAACAGAAAAGAATAGAATAGAATAGAATAGAACAGAATAGAATAGAATAGAATAGAATAGAATAGAATAGAATAGAACAGAACAGAATAGAACAGAACAGAACAGAATAGAGTAGAATAGAATAGAATAGAATAGAACAGAACAGAATAGAACAGAACAGAATAGAATAGAATAGAACAGAATAGAATAGAATAGAATAGAATACAATAGAATAGAATAGTATAGAACAAAATAGAATAGAATAGAACAGAACAGAACAGAATTGAATAGAATAGAATAGAATAGAACAGAATAGAATAGAATAGAACAGAATAGAATAGAATAGATCAGAATAGAATAGAATAGAATAGAATAGAATAGAATAGAATAGAATAGAACAGAACAGAATAAAATCCAATAGAACGGAATAGAATAGAATTATACAGACTAGAATAGAATAGAACAGAACAGAACAGAATAGAATAGAATAGAATAGAATAGAATAGAATAGAATAGAATAGAACAGAATAGAATAGAATAGAATAGAATAGAATGGAACAGAACAGAATTGAATAGAATAGAATAGAATAGAATAGAACAGAATAGAATAGAATAGAATAGAATAGAACAGAACAGAACAGAATAGAATAGAATAGAATAGAATAGAATAGAATAGAATAGAATAGAATAGAACAGAACAGAATAGAACAGAACAGAACAGAGTAGAGTAGAATAGAATAGAATAGAATAGAACAGAACAGAATAGAATAGAATAGAACAGAATAGAATAGAATAGAATAGAATACAATAGAATAGAATAGTATAGAACAGAATAGAATAGAATATAAGAGAACAGAACAGAATAGAATACAATAGAATAGAACAGAATAGAATATAATAGAACAGAATAGAATAGAACAGAACAGAACAGAATAGAATAGAACAGAACAGAATCGAACAGAACAGATTTGAATAGAATAGAACAGAATAGAATAGAATAGAATAGAACAGAAGAGAAGAGAATAGAATAGAATATAAGAGAATAGAACAGAATAGAATGGAATAGAATAAAACAGAATAGAATAGAATAGAATAGAATAGAATAGAATAGAATAGAATAGAATAGAATAGAATAGAATAGAACAGAAGAGAAAAGAACAGAATAGAACAGAACAGAATAGAATAGAATAGAACAGAATGGAATAGAATTGAATAGAATAGAATACAATAGAATAGAATAGTATAGAACAGAATAGAATAGAATAGAATAGAACAGAACAGAATAGAATAGAATAGAAAAGAATAGAATAGAATTAAACAGAATAGAAGAGAATAGAACAGAACAGAACAGAATAGAATAGAATAGAATAGAATAGAATAGAACAGAACAGAACAGAATAGAATCGAACAGAATAGATTAGAACAGAACAGAACAGAATAGAATAGAATAGAATAGAACAGAACAGAATAGAACAGAACAGAAGAGAGTAGAATTGAATAGAATAGAATAGAATAGAATAGAATAGAATAGAACAGAACAGAATAGAACAGAACAGAATAGAAAAGAATAGAATAGAATAGAATAGAATAGAATAGAATAGATTGCAACAGAACAGAATAGAATATAATAGAATAGAACAGAACAGAATAGAATAGAATAGAATAGAATAGAATAGAATAGAAGAGAATAGAATGGAACAGAATAGAATAGAATAGAATAGAATAGAATAGAACAGAACAGAATAGAATAGAATAGAATAGAATAGAATAGAAGAGAATAGAATGGAACAGAATAGAATAGAATAGAATAGAATAGAATAGAACAGAACAGAATAGAATAGAATAGAATAGAATAGAATAGAATAGAATAGAATAGAATAGAATAGAACAGAACAGAATAGAACAGAACAGAACAGAATAGAGTAGAATAGAATAGAATAGAACAGAACAGAATAGAACAGAACAGAATAGAATAGAATAGAACAGAACAGAATAGAATAGAATAGAATAGAATAGTATAGAACAAAATAGAATAGAATAGAACAGAACAGAACAGAATTGAATAGAATAGAATAGAATAGAACAGAATAGAATAGAATAGAACAGAATAGAATAGAATAGATCAGAATAGAATAGAATAGAATAGAATAGAATAGAACAGAACAGAATAGAACAGAACAGAATAGAAAAGAATAGAATAGAATAGAATAGAATAGAATAGATTGCAAAAGAACAGAATAGAATATAATAGAATAGAACAGAACAGAATAGAATAGAATAGAATAGAATAGAATGGAACAGAATAGAATAGAATAGAATAGAATAGAATAGAATAGAATAGAATGGAACAGAATAGAATAGAATAGAATAGAATAGAATAGAATAGAACAGAAAAGAATAGAATAGAATAGAATAGAACAGAGTAGAATAGAATAGATCAGAATAGAATAGAATAGAATAAAATAGAATAGAATAGAATAGAATAGAATAGAATAGAACTGAACAGAATAGAATAGAATAGAATAGAATAGAATGGAATGGAATAGAATAGAATAGAATAGAACAGAACAGAATAGAACAGAACAGAACAGAATAGAGTAGAGTAGAATAGAATAGAATAGAACAGAACAGAATAGAATAGAATAGAACAGAATAGAATAGAATAGAATAGAATACAATAGAATAGAATAGTATAGAACAGAATAGAATAGAATATAAGAGAACAGAACAGAATAGAATAGAATAGAGTAGAACTGAATAGAACATAATACAACAGAATAGAATAGAACAGAACAGAACAGAAAAGAATAGAACAGAACAGAATCGAACAGAACAGAATTGAATAGAATAGAAGAGAACAGAATAGAATAGAATAGAATAGAACATAAGAGAATAGAATGGAATTGAATACAACAGAATAGAAGAGAATAGAACAGAATAGAATAGAATAAAATAGAACAGAACAGAATGTAACGGATTAGAATACAATAGAATAGAAGAGAATACAACAGAACAGAATAGAATAGAATTGAATAGAACAGAATAGAATAGAATAGAATAGAACAGAATAGAACAGAATAGAATGGAATGGAATAAAATAGAATAGAGTAGAATAGAATAGAAAAGAATAGAATAGAATAGAATAGAATAGAATAGAATAGAATAGAATAGAATAGAATAGAATAGAATAGAATAGAAAAGAACAGAACAGAATAGAACAGAACAGATAGAATTGAATAAAACAGAACCGAATAGAATAGAATAGAACAGAATAGAATAGAATAGAATGGAATAGAATAGAATAGAATAGAATAGAATAGAATAGAATAGAATAGAATAGAATAGGAAAGAGTAGAGTAAAACAGAACAGAATAGAATGGAGTAGAACAGGACAGAAATGAATAGAATAGAATAGAACTGAATAGAATAGAATAGAACAGAATAGAATAGAATGGAATGGAATGGAATAAAATAGAATAGAGTAGAATAGAATTGAATTGAATAGAACAGAATAGAATAGAATAGAATAAAACAGAATAGAACTGAACAAAACAAAACAAAATAGAATAGAATACAACAGAACAGAACAGAATAGAATAGAATATAAGAGAATAGAACAGAATAGAATCGAATAGAATAAAATAGAATAGAATAGAATAGAATAGAATAGAACAGAAGAGAAAAGAACAGAATAGAACAGAACAGAATACAATAGAATAGAATAGAATGGAATAGAATAGAATAGAATAGAATAGAATAGAATAGAATAGAATAGAATAAAACAGAATAGAACTGAACAAAACAAAACAAAATAGAATAGAATACAACAGAACAGAACAGAATAGAATAGAATATAAGAGAATAGAACAGAATAGAATCGAATAGAATATAATAGAATAGAATAGAATAGAATAGAATAGAACAGAAGAGAAAAGAACAGAATAGAACAGAACAGAATAGAATAGAATAGAATAGAATGGAATAGAATAGAATAGAATAGAATAGAATAGAATAGAATAGAATAGAATAGAATAGAATAGAACAGAAAAGAATAGAATAGAATAGAATAGAACAGAATAGAATAGAATAGAATAGAATAGAATAGAATAGAATAGAATAGAACAGAACAGAATAGAACAGAACAGAACAGAATAGAGTAGAATAGAATAGAATAGAATAGAACAGAACAGAATAGAACAGAACAGAATAGAATAGAATAGAACAGAATAGAATAGAATAGAATAGAATACAATAGAATAGAATAGTATAGAACAAAATAGAATAGAATAGAACAGAACAGAACAGAATTGAATAGAATAGAATAGAATAGAACAGAATAGAATAGAATAGAACAGAATAGAATAGAATAGATCAGAATAGAATAGAATAGAATAGAATAGAATAGAATAGAACAGAACAGAATAAAATCCAATAGAACGGAATAGAATAGAATTATACAGACTAGAATAGAATAGAACAGAACAGAACAGAATAGAATATAATAGAATAGAATAGAACAGAACAGAACAGAATAGAATCGAACAGAATAGAATAGAACAGAACAGAACAGAATAAAATAGAATAGAATAGAATAGAACAGAACAGAATAGAACAGAACAGAATTGAATAGAATAGAACAGAACAGATTAGAATAGAATAGAATAGAATATAAGAGAATAGAATAGAATAGAGTACAATAGAATAGAACAGAATAGAAGAGAATAGAACAGAATAGAATAGAATAGAATAGAACAGAACAGAACAGAAAAGAACAGAACAGAACAGAATCGAACAGAACAGAATTGAATAGAATAGAGCAGAACAGAATAGAATAGAATAGAATAGAACATAAGAGAATAGAATGGAGTTGAATACAACAGAATAGAAGAGAATAGAACAGAATAGAATAGAATAAAATAGAACAGAACAGAATGTAACGGAATAGAATACAATAGAATAGAGGAGAATACAACAGAACAGAATAGAATAGAATTGAATAGAACAGAATAGAATAGAATAGAATAGAACAGAATAGAATGGAATAGAATAAAATAGAATAGAGTAGAATAGAATAGAAAAGAATAGAATAGAATAGAATAGAGTAGAATAGAATAGAAAAGAATAGAATAGAATAGAAAAGAATAGAATAGAATAGAATAGAATAGAATAGAATAGAATAGAATAGAATAGAATAGAATACAACAGAACAGAACAGAATAGAATAGAATATAAGAGAATAGAACAGAATAGAATGGAATAGAATAAAATAGAATAGAATAGAATAGGATAGAATAGAATAGAATGGAACAGAACAGAATAGAATAGAATAGAATAGAATAGAATAGAATAGAATAGAATAGAACAGAACAGAACAGAACAGAACAGAATAGAATAGAACAGAACAGAATAGAATAGAATAGAATAGAATAGAATAGAATAGAATAGAATAGAATCGAACAGAACAGAATAGAATAGAATAGAATAGAATAGAATATAAGAGAACAGAACAGAATAGAATAGAATAGAATAGAACAGAATAGAATATAATACAACGGAATAGAATAGAACAGAACAGAACAGAATAGAATAGAACAGAACAGAATCGAACAGAACAGAATTGAATAGAATAAAACAGAACAGAATAGAATAGAATAGAATAGAACATAAGAGAATAGAATAGAATTGAATACAACAGAATAGAACAGAATAGAAGAGAATAGAACAGAATAGAATAGAATAAAATAGAACAGAACAGAATGTAACGGAATAGAATACAATAGAATAGAAGAGAATACAACAGAACAGAATAGAATAGAATTGAATAGAACAGAATAGAATAGAATAGAATAGAACAGAATAGAATGGAATAGAATAAAATAGAATAGAGTAGAATAGAATAGAAAAGAATAGAATAGAATAGAATAGAATAGAATAGAATAGAATAGAATAGAATAGAAAAGAACAGAACAGAATAGAACACAACAGATAGAATTGAATAAAACAGAACAGAATAGAATAGAACAGAATAGAATAGAATAGAATAGAATAGAAAAGAGTAGAATAAAACAGAACAGAATAGAATGGAGTAGAACAGGACAGAAAAGAATAGAATAGAATAGAACAGAATAGAATAGAATAGAACAGAATAGAGTAGAATAGAATAGAATGGAATTGAATAGAATAGAATAGAATAGAATAGAATTGAATTGAATAGAACAGAATAGAATAGAATAGAATAGAACAGAATAGAACAGAATAGAATGGAATGGAATAAAATAGAATAGATTAGAATAGAATAGAAAAGAATAGAATAGAATAGAATAGAATAGAAAAGAATAGAATAGAATAGAATAGAATAGAATAGAATAGAATAGAATAGGAAAGAACAGAACAGAATAGAACACAACAGATAGAATTGAATAAAACAGAACAGAATAGAATAGAACAGAATAGAATAGAATAGAATAGAAAAGAGTAGAATAAAACAGAACAGAATAGAATGGAGTAGAACAGGACAGAAATGAATAGAATAGAATAGAACAGAATAGAATACAATAGAACAGAATAGAATAGAATAGAATGGAATTGAATAGAATAGAATAGAATAGAATAGAATTGAATTGAATAGAACAGAATAGAATAGAATAGAATAGAACAGAATAGAACAGAACAAAACAAACAATATAGAATAGAATACAACAGAACAGAACAGAATAGAATAGAATATAAGAGAATAGAACAGAATAGAATGGAATAGAAGAAAATAGAATAGAATAGAATAGGATAGAATAGAATAGAATGGAACAGAACAGAATAGAATAGAATAGAATAGAATAGAATAGAATAGAATAGAATAGAATAGAACAGAACAGAATAGAACAGAACAGAATAGAATCGAACAGAACAGAATAGAATAGAATAGAATAGAATAGAATATAAGAGAACAGAACAGAATAGAATAGAACAGAATAGAATATAATACAACGGAATAGAATAGAACAGAACAGAACAGAATAGAATAGAACAGAACAGAATCGAACAGAACAGAATTGAATAGAATAAAACAGAACAGAATAGAATAGAATAGAATAGAACATAAGAGAATAGAATAGAATTGAATACAACAGAATAGAACAGAATAGAAGAGAATAGAACAGAATAGAATAGAATAAAATAGAACAGAACAGAATGTAACGGAATAGAATACAATAGAATAGAAGAGAATACAACAGAACAGAATAGAATAGAATTGAATAGAACAGAATAGAATAGAATAGAATAGAACAGAATAGAATGGAATAGAATAAAATAGAATAGAGTAGAATAGAATAGAAATGAATAGAATAGAATAGAATAGAATAGAATAGAATAGAATAGAATAGAATAGAATAGAATAGAATAGAAAAGAACAGAACAGAATAGAACACAACAGATAGAATTGAATAAAACAGAACAGAATAGAATAGAACAGAATAGAATAGAATAGAATAGAATAGAAAAGAGTAGAATAAAATAGAACAGAATAGAATGGAGTAGAACAGGACAGAAATGAATAGAATAGAATAGAACAGAATAGAATAGAATAGAACAGAATAGAGTAGAATAGAATAGAATGGAATTGAATAGAATAGAATAGAATAGAATAGAATTGAATTGAATAGAACAGAATAGAATAGAATAGAATAGAACAGAATAGAACAGAATAGAATGGAATGGAATAAAATAGAATAGAGTAGAATAGAATAGAAAAGAATAGAATAGAATAGAATAGAATAGAATAGAATAGAATAGAATAGAATAGAATAGAATAGAATAGAATAGAATAGAAAAGAACAGAACAGAATAGAACAGAACAGATAGAATTGAATAAAACAGAACCGAATAGAATAGAATAGAAACGAATAGAATAGAATAGAACAGAATAGAATAGAATAGAACAGAATAGAATAGAATAGAATGGAATTGAATAGAATAGAATAGAATAGAATAGAATAGAATTGAATTGAATAGAACAGAATAGAATAGAATAGAATAAAACAGAATAGAACTGAACAAAACAAAACAAAATAGAATAGAATACAACAGAACAGAACAGAATAGAATAGAATATAAGAGAATAGAACAGAATAGTATGGAATAGAATAAAATAGAATAGAATAGAATAGAATAGAATAGAATAGAATAGAATAGAATAGAATAGAATAGAATAGAATAGAACAGAAGAGATAAGAACAGAATAGAACAGAACAGAATAGAATAGAATAGAACAGAATGGAATAGAATTGAATAGAATAGAATACAATAGAATAGAATAGTATAGAACAGAATAGAATAGAATAGAATAGAACAGAACAGAATAGAATAGAATAGAATAGAATAGAACAGAATAGAATAGAATTAAACAGAATAGAAGAGAATAGAACAGAACAGAACAGAATAGAATAGAATAGAATAGAATAGAATAGAACAGAACAGAACAGAATAGAATCGAACAGAATAGATTAGAACAGAACAGAACAGAATAGAATAGAATAGAATAGAACAGAACAGAATAGAACAGAACAGAAGAGAGTAGAATTGAATAGAATAGAATAGAATAGAATAGAATAGAATTAAACAGAATAGAAGAGAATAGAACAGATCAGAACAGAATAGAATAGAATAGAATAGAACAGAACAGAATAGAACAGAACAGAAGAGAGTAGAATTGAATAGAATAGAATAGAATAGAATAGAATAGAACAGAACAGAATAGAACAGAACAGAATAGAAAAGAATAGAATAGAATAGAATAGAATAGAATATATTGCAACAGAACAGAATAGAATATAATAGAATAGAACAGAATAGAATAGAATAGAATAGAATAGAATAGAATGGAACAGATAAGAATAGAATAGAATAGAATAGAATAGAATAGAATAGAATAGAATAGAACAGAAAAGAATAGAATAGAATAGAATAGAACAGAATAGAATAGAATAGAATAGAATAGAATAGAATAGAACAGAACAGAATAGAACAGAACAGAATAGAATAGACTAGAACAGAATAGAATAGAATAGAATAGAATACAATAGAATAGAATAGTATAGAACAAAATAGAATAGAATAGAACAGAACAGAACAGAATTGAATAGAATAGAATAGAATAGAACAGAATAGAATAGAATAGAACAGAATAGAATAGAATAGATCAGAATAGAATAGAATAGAATAGAATAGAATAGAATAGAATAGAACAGAACAGAATAAAATCCAATAGAACGGAATAGAATAGAATTATACAGACTAGAATAGAATAGAATAGAACAGAACAGAATAGAATATAATAGAATAGAATAGAACAGAACAGAACAGAATAGAATCGAACAGAATAGAATAGAACAGAACAGAACAGAATAAAATAGAATAGAATAGAATAGAACTGAACAGAATAGAACAGAAGAGAACAGAATAGAATAGAAAAGTATAGAATAGAATAGAATAGAATGCAACAGAACAGAATTGAATATAATAGAATAGAACAGAATAGAATAGAATAGAATAGAATAGAATGGTACAGAACAGAATTGAATAGAATAGAATAGAATAGAATAGAATAGAACAGAATAGAATAGAATAGAATAGAATAGAATAGAAGAGAACAGAATAGAATAGAATAGAATAGAATAGAATAGAATACAACAGAACAGAACAGAATAGAATAGAATATAAGAGAATAGAACAGAATAGAATGGAATAGAATAAAATAGAATAGAATAGAATAGGATAGAATAGAATAGAATGGAACAGAACAGAATAGAATAGAATAGAATAGAATAGAATAGAATAGAATAGAACAGAACAGAACAGAACAGAACAGAATAGAATAGAACAGAACAGAATAGAATAGAATAGAATAGAATAGAATAGAATAGAATAGAATAGAATCGAACAGAACAGAATAGAATAGAATAGAATAGAATAGAATATAAGAGAACAGAACAGAATAGAATAGAATAGAATAGAACAGAATAGAATATAATACAACGGAATAGAATAGAACAGAACAGAACAGAATAGAATAGAACAGAACAGAATCGAACAGAACAGAATTGAATAGAATAAAACAGAACAGAATAGAATAGAATAGAATAGAACATAAGAGAATAGAATAGAATTGAATACAACAGAATAGAACAGAATAGAAGAGAATAGAACAGAATAGAATAGAATAAAATAGAACAGAACAGAATGTAACGGAATAGAATACAATAGAATAGAAGAGAATACAACAGAACAGAATAGAATAGAATTGAATAGAACAGAATAGAATAGAATAGAATAGAACAGAATAGAATGGAATAGAATAAAATAGAATAGAGTAGAATAGAATAGAAAAGAATAGAATAGAATAGAATAGAATAGAATAGAATAGAATAGAATAGAATAGAAAAGAACAGAACAGAATAGAACACAACAGATAGAATTGAATAAAACAGAACAGAATAGAATAGAACAGAATAGAATAGAATAGAATAGAATAGAAAAGAGTAGAATAAAATAGAACAGAATAGAATGGAGTAGAACAGGACAGAAAAGAATAGAATAGAATAGAACAGAATAGAATAGAATAGAACAGAATAGAGTAGAATAGAATAGAATGGAATTGAATAGAATAGAATAGAATAGAATAGAATTGAATTGAATAGAACAGAATAGAATAGAATAGAATAGAACAGAATAGAACAGAATAGAATGGAATGGAATAAAATAGAATAGATTAGAATAGAATAGAAAAGAATAGAATAGAATAGAATAGAATAGAAAAGAATAGAATAGAATAGAATAGAATAGAATAGAATAGAATAGAATAGAATAGGAAAGAACAGAACAGAATAGAACACAACAGATAGAATTGAATAAAACAGAACAGAATAGAATAGAACAGAATAGAATAGAATAGAATAGAAAAGAGTAGAATAAAACAGAACAGAATAGAATGGAGTAGAACAGGACAGAAATGAATAGAATAGAATAGAACAGAATAGAATAGAATAGAACAGAATAGAATAGAATAGAATGGAATTGAATAGAATAGAATAGAATAGAATAGAATTGAATTGAATAGAACAGAATAGAATAGAATAGAATAGAACAGAATAGAACAGAACAAAACAAACAATATAGAATAGAATACAACAGAACAGAACAGAATAGAATAGAATATAAGAGAATAGAACAGAATAGAATGGAATAGAATAAAATAGAATAGAATAGAATAGGATAGAATAGAATAGAATGGAACAGAACAGAATAGAATAGAATAGAATAGAATAGAATAGAATAGAATAGAATAGAATAGAACAGAACAGAATAGAACAGAACAGAATAGAATCGAACAGAACAGAATAGAATAGAATAGAATAGAATAGAATATAAGAGAACAGAACAGAATAGAATAGAATAGAATAGAACAGAATAGAATATAATACAACGGAATAGAATAGAACAGAACAGAACAGAATAGAATAGAACAGAACAGAATCGAACAGAACAGAATTGAATAGAATAAAACAGAACAGAATAGAATAGAATAGAATAGAACATAAGAGAATAGAATAGAATTGAATACAACAGAATAGAACAGAATAGAAGAGAATAGAACAGAATAGAATAGAATAAAATAGAACAGAACAGAATGTAACGGAATAGAATACAATAGAATAGAAGAGAATACAACAGAACAGAATAGAATAGAATTGAATAGAACAGAATAGAATAGAATAGAATAGAACAGAATAGAATGGAATAGAATAAAATAGAATAGAGTAGAATAGAATAGAAATGAATAGAATAGAATAGAATAGAATAGAATAGAATAGAATAGAATAGAAAAGAACAGAACAGAATAGAACACAACAGATAGAATTGAATAAAACAGAACAGAATAGAATAGAACAGAATAGAATAGAATAGAATAGAATAGAAAAGAGTAGAATAAAATAGAACAGAATAGAATGGAGTAGAACAGGACAGAAATGAATAGAATAGAATAGAACAGAATAGAATAGAATAGAACAGAATAGAGTAGAATAGAATAGAATGGAATTGAATAGAATAGAATAGAATAGAATAGAATTGAATTGAATAGAACAGAATAGAATAGAATAGAATAGAACAGAATAGAACAGAATAGAATGGAATGGAATAAAATAGAATAGAGTAGAATAGAATAGAAAAGAATAGAATAGAATAGAATAGAATAGAATAGAATAGAATAGAATAGAATAGAATAGAATAGAATAGAATAGAAAAGAACAGAACAGAATAGAACAGAACAGATAGAATTGAATAAAACAGAACCGAATAGAATAGAATAGAACCGAATAGAATAGAATAGAACAGAAGAGAATAGAATAGAACAGAATAGAATAGAATAGAATGGAATAGAATAGAATAGAATAGAATAGAATAGAATTGAATTGAATAGAACAGAATAGAATAGAATAGAATAAAACAGAATAGAACTGAACAAAACAAAACAAAATAGAATAGAATACAACAGAACAGAACAGAATAGAATAGAATATAAGAGAATAGAACAGAATAGTATGGAATAGAATAAAATAGAATAGAATAGAATAGAATAGAATAGAATAGAATAGAATAGAATAGAATAGAATAGAATAGAATAGAACAGAAGAGATAAGAACAGAATAGAACAGAACAGAATAGAATAGAATAGAACAGAATGGAATAGAATTGAATAGAATAGAATACAATAGAATAGAATAGTATAGAACAGAATAGAATAGAATAGAATAGAACAGAACAGAATAGAATAGAATAGAATAGAATAGAACAGAATAGAATAGAATTAAACAGAATAGAAGAGAATAGAACAGAACAGAACAGAATAGAATAGAATAGAATAGAATAGAACAGAACAGAACAGAATAGAATCGAACAGAATAGATTAGAACAGAACAGAACAGAATAGAATAGAATAGAATAGAACAGAACAGAATAGAACAGAACAGAAGAGAGTAGAATTGAATAGAATAGAATAGAATAGAATAGAATAGAATTAAACAGAATAGAAGAGAATAGAACAGAACAGAACAGAATAGAATAGAATAGAATAGAACAGAACAGAATAGAACAGAACAGAAGAGAGTAGAATTGAATAGAATTGAATAGAATAGAATAGAATAGAACAGAACAGAATAGAACAGAACAGAATAGAAAAGAATAGAATAGAATAGAATAGAATAGAATATATTGCAACAGAACAGAATAGAATATAATAGAATAGAACAGAATAGAATAGAATAGAATAGAATAGAATAGAATGGAACAGATAAGAATAGAATAGAATAGAATAGAATAGAATAGAATAGAATAGAATAGAATAGAATAGAACAGAAAAGAATAGAATAGAATAGAATAGAACAGAATAGAATAGAATAGAATAGAATAGAACAGAACAGAATAGAACAGAACAGAATAGAATAGAATAGAACAGAATAGAATAGAATAGAATAGAATACAATAGAATAGAATAGTGTAGAACAAAATAGAATAGAATAGAACAGAACAGAACAGAATTGAATAGAATAGAATAGAATAGAACAGAATAGAATAGAATAGAACAGAATAGAATAGAATAGATCAGAATAGAATAGAATAGAATAGAATAGAATAGAATAGAACAGAACAGAATAAAATCCAATAGAACGGAATAGAATAGAATTATACAGACTAGAATAGAATAGAATAGAACAGAACAGAATAGAATATAATAGAATAGAATAGAACAGAACAGAACAGAATAGAATCGAACAGAATAGAATAGAACAGAACAGAACAGAATAAAATAGAATAGAATAGAATAGAACTGAACAGAATAGAACAGAAGAGAACAGAATAGAATAGAAAAGTATAGAATAGAATAGAATAGAATGCAACAGAACAGAATTGAATATAATAGAATAGAACAGAATAGAATAGAATAGAACAGAATAGAATGGTACAGAACAGAATTGAATAGAATAGAATAGAATAGAATAGAATAGAACAGAATAGAATAGAATAGAATAGAATAGAAGAGAACAGAATAGAATAGAATAGAATAGAATAGAATAGAATAGAATAGAATAGAATAGAACAGAACAGAATAGAACTGAACAAAACAGAATAGAGTAGAATAGAATAGAATAGAATAGAACAGAACAGAATAGAATAGAATAGAACAGAATAGAATAGAATAGAATAGAATACAATAGAATAGAATAGTATAGAACAGAATAGAATAGAATATAAGAGAACAGAACAGAATAGAATACAATAGAATAGAACAGAATAGAATATAATAGAACAGAATAGAATAGATCAGAACAGAACAGAATAGAATAGAACAGAACAGAATCGAACAGAACAGATTTGAATAGAATAGAACAGAATAGAATAGAATAGAATAGAACAGAACAGAACATAATAGAATAGAACAGAACAGAATCGAAGAGAACAGAATTGAATAGAATAGAACAGAATAGAATAGAATAGAATAGAATAGAACAGAATAGAATAGAATAGAACAGAATAGAATAGAATAGAACAGAACAGAATAGAATAGAATAGAATAGAATAGAATAGAATAGAACAGAACAGAATAGAATCCAAAAGAACAGAATAGAATAGAATTAAACAAAATAGAATAGAAAAAAAAAACAGAACAGAACAGAATAGAATCGAACAGAATAGAATAGAACAGAACAGAACAAAATAAAATAGAATAGAATAGAATAGAACAGAACAGAATAGAACAGAACAGAATAGAGTAGAATAGATAGAATAGAATAGAATAGAATAGAACAGAACAGAATAGAACAGAACAGAACAGAATAGAATAGAATAGAATTGAATAGAATAGAATGCAACAGAACAGAATAGAATATAATAGAATAGAACAGAATAGAATAGAATAGAATAGAATAGAATAGAATAGAATGGAACAGAACAGAACAGAATAGAATAGAATAGAATAGAATAGAATAGAATAGAATAGAATAGAATAGAACAGAATAGAATAGAACAGAATAGAATAGAACAGAACAGAGTAGAATAGAATAGAATAGAATAGAATAGAATAGAATAGAATAGAATAGAATAGAATAGAATAGAATAGAATAGAATGGAACAGAACAGAATAGAATAGAATAGAATAGAATATAAGAGAACAGAACAGAATAGAATAGAATAGAATAGAACAGAATAGAATATAATACAACGGAATAGAATAGAACAGAACAGAACAGAATAGAATTGAACAGAACAGAATCGAACAGAACAGAATTGAATAGAATAAAACAGAACAGAATAGAATAGAATAGAATAGAACATAAGAGAATAGAATAGAATTGAATACAACAGAATAGAACAGAATAGAAGAGAATAGAACAGAATAGAATAGAATAAAATAGAACAGAACAGAATGTAACGGAATAGAATACAATAGAATAGAAGAGAATACAACAGAACAGAATAGAATAGAATTGAATAGAACAGAATAGAATAGAATAGAATAGAACAGAATAGAATGGAATAGAATAAAATAGAATAGAGTAGAATAGAATAGAAAAGAATAGAAAAGAATAGAATAGAATAGAATAGAATAGAATAGAATAGAATAGAAAAGAACAGAACAGAATAGAACACAACAGATAGAATTGAATAAACAGAACAGAATAGAATAGAACAGAATAGAATAGAATAGAATAGAATAGAAAAGAGTAGAATAAAACAGAACAGAATAGAATGGAGTAGAACAGGACAGAAATGAATAGAATAGAATAGAACAGAATAGAATAGAATAGAACAGAATAGAGTAGAATAGAATAGAATGGAATAGAATAGAATAGAATAGAATAGAATAGAATTGAATTGAATAGAACAGAATAGAATAGAATAGAATAGAACAGAATAGAACAGAATAGAATGGAATGGAATAAAATAGAATAGAGTAGAATAGAATAGAAAAGTATAGAATAGAATAGAATAGAATAGAATAGAATAGAATAGAATAGAATAGAATAGAATAGAATAGAATAGAAAAGAACAGAACAGAATAGAACAGAACAGATAGAATTGAATAAAACAGAACCGAATAGAATAGAATAGAACAGAATAGAATAGAATAGAATAGAATAGAATAGAATAGAAAAGAACAGAACAGAATAGAACAGAACAGATAGAATTGAATAAAACAGAACCGAATGGAATAGATTAGAACAGAATAGAATAAAATAGAACAGAATAGAATAGAATAGAATAGAATAGAATGGAATTGAATAGAATAGAATAGAATAGAATAGAATTGAATTGAATAGAACAGAATAGAATAGAATAGAATAAAACAGAATAGAACTGAACAAAACAAAACAAAATAGAATAGAATACAACAGAACAGAACAGAATAGAATAGAATATAAGAGAATAGAACAGAATAGTATGGAATAGAATAAAATAGAATAGAATAAAATAGAATAGAATAAAATAGAATAGAATAGAATAGAATAGAATAGAATAGAATAGAACAGAAGAGAAAAGAACAGAATAGAACAGAACAGAATAGAATAGAATAGAACAGAATGGAATAGAATTGAATAGAATAGAATACAATAGAATAGAATAGTATAGAACAGAATAGAATAGAATAGAATAGAACAGAACAGAATAGAATAGAATAGAAGAGAATAGAACAGAATAGAATAGAATTAAACAGAATAGAAGAGAATAGAACAGAACAGAACAGAATAGAATAGAATAGAATAGAATAAACAGAACAGAACAGAATAGAATCGAACTGAATAGATTAGAACAGAACAGAACAGAATAGAATAGAATAGAATAGAACAGAACAGAATAGAACAGAACAGAAGAGAGTAGAATTGAATACAATAGAATAGAATAGAATAGAATAGAACAGAACAGAATAGAACAGAACAGAATAGAAAAGAATAGAATAGAATAGAATAGAATAGAATATATTGCGACAGAACAGAATAGAATATAATAGAATAGAACAGAATAGAATAGAATAGAATAGAATAGAATAGAATAGAATAGAATGGAACAGATAAGAATAGAATAGAATAGAATAGAATAGAATAGAATAGAATAGAATAGAATAGAACAGAAAAGAATAGAATAGAATAGAATAGAACAGAACAGAATAGAATAGAATAGAATAGAATAGAATAGAATAGAATAGAATAGAATAGAACAGAACAGAATAGAACAGAACAGAACAGAATAGAGTAGAGTAGAATAGAATAGAATAGAACAGAACAGAATAGAACAGAACAGAATAGAATAGAATAGAACAGAATAGAATAGAATAGAATAGAATACAATAGAATAGAATAGTATAGAACAAAATAGAATAGAATAGAACAGAACAGAACAGAATTGAATAGAATAGAATAGAATAGAACAGAATAGAATAGAATAGAACAGAATAGAATAGAATAGATCAGAATAGAATAGAATAGAATAGAATAGAATAGAATAGAATAGAACAGAACAGAATAAAATCCAATAGAACGGAATAGAATAGAATTATACAGACTAGAATAGAATAGAACAGAACAGAACAGAATAGAATATAATAGAATAGAATAGAACAGAACAGAACAGAATAGAATCGAACAGAATAGAATAGAACAGAACAGAACAGAATAAAATAGAATAGAATAGAATATAACTGAACAGAATAGAACAGAACAGAATAGAACAGAACAGAACAGAATAGAATAGAAAAGAATAGAATAGAATAGAATAGAATGCAACAGAACAGAATTGAATATAATAGAATAGAACAGAATAGAATAGAATGGAATAGAATAGAATGGTACAGAACAGAATTGAATAGAATAGAATAGAATAGAATAGAATAGAACAGAATAGAATAGAATAGAATAGAATAGAAGAGAACAGAATAGAATAGAATAGAATAGAATAGAATAGAATAGAATAGAATAGAACAGAACAGAATAGAACTGAACAGAACAGAATAGAGTAGAATAGAATAGAATAGAATAGAACAGAACAGAATAGAATAGAATAGAACAGAATAGAATAGAATAGAATAGAATACAATAGAATAGAATAGTATAGAACAGAATAGAATAGAATATAAGAGAACAGAACAGAATAGAATACAATAGAATAGAACAGAATAGAATATAATAGAACAGAATAGAATAGAACAGAACAGAACAGAATAGAATAGAACAGAACAGAATCGAACAGAACAGATTTGAATAGAATAGAACAGAATAGAATAGAATAGAATAGAACAGAACAGAACAGAATAGAATAGAACAGAACAGAATCGAAGAGAACAGAATTGAATAGAATAGAACAGAATAGAATAGAATAGAATAGAATAGAACAGAATAGAATAGAATAGAACAGAATAGAATAGAATAGAGCAGAACAGAATAGAATAGAATAGAATAGAATAGAATAGAATAGAATAGAATAGAATAGAATAGAATAGAATAGAACAGAACAGAATAGAATCCAAAAGAACAGAATAGAATAGAATTAAACAGAATGGAATAGAATAGAACAGAACAGAACAGAATAGAATGGAACAGAATAGAATAGAACAGAACAGAACAAAATAAAATAGAATAGAATAGAATAGAACAGAACAGAATAGAACAGAACAGAATAGAGTAGAATAGATAGAATAGAATAGAATAGAATAGAACAGAACAGAATAGAACAGAACAGAACAGAATAGAATAGAATAGAATTGAATAGAATAGAATGCAACAGAACAGAATAGAATATAATAGAATAGAACAGAATAGAATAGAATTGAAAAGAATAGAATGCAACAGAACAGAATAGAATATAATAGAATAGAACAGAATAGAATAGAATAGAATAGAATAGAATAGAATAGAATAGAATAGAATGGAACAGAACAGAACAGAACAGAATAGAATAGAATAGAATAGAATAGAATAGAATAGAACAGAATAGAATAGAACAGAATAGAATAGAACAGAACAGAGTAGAATAGAATAGAATAGAATAGAATAGAATAGAATAGAATAGAATAGAATAGAATAGAATAGAATGGAACAGAACAGAATAGAATAGAATAGAATAGAATATAAGATAACAGAACAGAATAGAATAGAATAGAATAGAACAGAATAGAATATAATACAACGGAATAGAATAGAACAGAACAGAACAGAATAGAATAGAACAGAACAGAATCGAACAGAACAGAATTGAATAGAATAAAACAGAACAGAATAGAATTGAATAGAATAGAACATAAGAGAATAGAATAGAATTGAATACAACAGAATAGAACAGAATAGAAGAGAATAGAACAGAATAGAATAGAATAAAATAGAACAGAACAGAATGTAACGGAATAGAATACAATAGAATAGAAGAGAATACAACAGAACAGAATAGAATAGAATTGAATAGAACAGAATAGAATAGAATAGAATAGAACAGAATAGAATGGAATAGAATAAAATAGAATAGAGTAGAATAGAATAGAAAAGAATAGAATAGAATAGAATAGAATAGAATAGAATAGAATAGAATAGAATAGAATAGAATAGAAAAGAACAGAACAGAATAGAACACAACAGATAGAATTGAATAAAACAGAACAGAATAGAATAGAACAGAATAGAATAGAATAGAATAGAATAGAAAAGAGTAGAATAAAACAGAACAGAATAGAATGGAGTAGAACAGGACAGAAAGGAATAGAATAGAATAGAACAGAATAGAATAGAATAGAACAGAATAGAGTAGAATAGAATAGAATGGAATTGAATAGAATAAATAGAATAGAATAGAATTGAATTGAATAGAACAGAATAGAATAGAATAGAATAGAACAGAATAGAACAGAATAGAATGGAATGGAATAAAATAGAATAGAGTAGAATAGAATAGAAAAGAATAGAATAGAATAGAATAGAATAGAATAGAATAGAATAGAATAGAATAGAATAGAAAAGAACAGAACAGAATAGAACAGAACAGATAGAATTGAATAAAACAGAACCGAATAGAATAGAATAGAACAGAATAGAATAGAATAGAATAGAATAGAATAGAATAGAATAGAAAAGAACAGAACAGAATAGAACAGAACAGATAGAATTGAATAAAACAGAACCGAATGGAATAGATTAGTTTAGAATAGAATAGAATAGAACAGAATAGAATAGAATAGAACAGAATAGAATAGAATAGAATGGAATTGAATAGAATAGAATAGAATAGAATAGAATAGAATTGAATTGAATAGAACAGAATAGAATAGAATAGAATAAAACAGAATAGAACTGAACAAAACAAAACAAAATAGAATAGAATACAACAGAACAGAACAGAATAGAATAGAATATAAGAGAATAGAACAGAATAGTATGGAATAGAATAAAATAGAATATAATAGAATAGAATAGAATAGAATAGAATAGAATAGAATAGAATAGAATAGAATAGAATAGAATAGAATAGAATAGAACAGAAGAGAAAAGAACAGAATAGAACAGAACAGAATAGAATAGAATAGAACAGAATGGAATAGAATTGAATAGAATAGAATACAATAGAATAGAATAGTATAGAACAGAATAGAATAGAATAGAATAGAACAGAACAGAATAGAATAGAATAGAATAGAATAGAACAGAATAGAATAGAATTAAACAGAATAGAAGAGAATAGAACAGAACAGAACAGAATAGAATAGAATAGAATAGAATAGAATAGAACAGAACAGAACAGAATAGAATCGAACAGAATAGATTAGAACAGAACAGAACAGAATAGAATAGAATAGAATAGAACAGAACAGAATAGAACAGAACAGAAGAGAGTAGACTTGAATAGAATAGAATAGAATAGTATAGAATAGAACAGAACAGAATAGAACAGAACAGAATAGAAAAGAATAGAATAGAAAAGAATAGAATAGAATATATTGCAACAGAACAGAATAGAATATAATAGAATAGAACAGAATAGAATAGAATAGAATAGAATAGAATAGAATGGAACAGATAAGAATAGAATAGAATAGAATAGAATAGAATAGAATAGAATAGAACAGAAAAGAATAGAATAGAATAGAATAGAACAGAATAGAATAGAATAGAATAGAAAAGAATAGAATAGAATAGAATAGAATAGAATAGAATAGAACAGAACAGAATAGAACAGAACAGAACAGAATAGAGTAGAATAGAATAGAATAGAATAGAACAGAACAGAATAGAACAGAACAGAATAGAATAGAATAGAACAGAATAGAATAGAATAGAATAGAATACAATAGAATAGAATAGTATAGAACAAAATAGAATAGAATAGAACAGAACAGAACAGAATTGAATAGAATAGAATAGAATAGAACAGAATAAAATAGAATAGAACAGAATAGAATAGAATAGATCAGAATAGAATAGAATAGAATAGAATAGAATAGAATAGAACAGAACAGAATAAAATCCAATAGAACGGAATAGAATAGAATTATACAGACTAGAATAGAATAGAACAGAACAGAACAGAATAGAATATAATAGAATAGAATAGAACAGAACAGAACAGAATAGAATCGAACAGAATGGAATAGAACAGAACAGAACAGAATAAAATAGAATAGAATAGAATAGAACTGAACAGAATAGAACAGAACAGAATAGAACAGAACAGAACAGAATAGAATAGAAAAGAATAGAATAGAATAGAATAGAATGCAACAGAACAGAATTGAATATAATAGAATAGAACAGAATAGAATAGAATAGAATAGAATAGAATGGTACAGAACAGAATTGAATAGAATAGAATAGAATAGAAGAGAATAGAATAGAATAGAATAGAATAGAATAGAATAGAATAGAACAGAACAGAATAGAACTGAACAGAACAGAATAGAGTAGAATAGAATAGAATAGAATAGAACAGAACAGAATAGAATAGAATAGAACAGAATAGAATAGAATAGAATAGAATACAATAGAATAGAATAGTATAGAACAGAATAGAATAGAATATAAGAGAACAGAACAGAATAGAATACAATAGAATAGAACAGAATAGAATATAATAGAACAGAATAGAATAGAACAGAACAGAACAGAATAGAATAGAACAGAACAGAATCGAACAGAACAGATTTGAATAGAATAGAACAGAATAGAATAGAATAGAATAGAACAGAACAGAACAGAATAGAATAGAACAGAACAGAATCGAAGAGAACAGAATTGAATAGAATAGAACAGAATAGAATAGAATAGAATAGAATAGAACAGAATAGAATAGAATAGAACAGAATAGAATAGAATAGAACAGAACAGAATAGAATAGAATAGAATAGAATAGAATAGAATAGAACAGAACAGAATAGAATCCAAAAGAACAGAATAGAATAGAATTAAACAGAATAGAATAGAATAGAACAGAACAGAACAGAATAGAATCGAACAGAATAGAATAGAACAGAACAGAACAGAATAAAATAGAATAGAATAGAATAGAACAGAACAGAATAGAACAGAACAGAATAGAGTAGAATAGATAGAATAGAATAGAATAGAATAGAATAGAACAGAACAGAATAGAACAGAACAGAACAGAATAGAATAGAATAGAATTGAATAGAATAGAATGCAACAGAACAGAATAGAATATAATAGAATAGAACAGAATAGAATAGAATAGAATAGAATAGAATAGAATAGAATGGAACAGAACAGAATAGAATAGAATAGAACAGAATAGAATAGAATAGAACAGAATAGAATAGAACAGAATAGAATAGAACAGAACAGAGTAGAATAGAATAGAATAGAATAGAATAGAATAGAATAGAATGGAACAGAACAGAATAGCATAGAATAGAATAGAATATAAGAGAACAGAACAGAATAGAATAGAATAGAATAGAACAGAATAGAATATAATACAACGGAATAGAATAGAACAGAACAGAACAGAATAGAATAGAACAGAACAGAATCGAACAGAACAGAATTGAATTGAATAAAACAGAACAGAATAGAATAGAATAGAATAGAACATAAGAGAATAGAATAGAATTGAATACAACAGAATAGAACAGAATAGAAGAGAATAGAACAGAATAGAATAGAATAAAATAGAACAGAACAGAATGTAACGGAATAGAATACAATAGAATAGAAGAGAATACAACAGAACAGAATAGAATAGAATTGAATAGAACAGAATAGAATAGAATAGAATAGAACAGAATAGAACAGAATAGAATGGAATAGAATAAAGTAGAATAGAGTAGAATAGAATAGAAAAGAATAGAATAGAATAGAATAGAATAGAATAGAATAGAATAGAATAGAATAGAAAAGAACAGAACAGAATAGAACACAACAGATAGAATTGAATAAAACAGAACAGAATAGAATAGAACAGAATAGAATAGAATAGAATAGAATAGAAAAGAGTAGAATAAAACAGAACAGAATAGAATGGAGTAGAACAGGACAGAAATGAATAGAATAGAATAGAACAGAATAGAATAGAATAGAACAGAATAGAATAGAATAGAATGGAATTGAATAGAATAGAATAGAATAGAATTGAATTGAATTGAATAGAACAGAATAGAATAGAATAGAATAGAATAGAACAGAATAGAACAGAACAAAACAAACAATATAGAATAGAATACAACAGAACAGAACAGAATAGAATAGAATATAAGAGAATAGAACAGAATAGAATGGAATAGAATAAAATAGAATAGAATAGAATAGGATAGAAAAGAATAGAATGGAACAGAACAGAATAGAATAGAATAGAATAGAATAGAATAGAATAGAATAGAACAGAACAGAATAGAATAGAACAGAATAGAATAGAACAGAACAGAATAGAATAGAATAGAATAGAATAGAATAGAATAGAATGGAACAGAACAGAATAGAATAGAATAGAATAGAATATAAGAGAACAGAACAGAATAGAATAGAACAGAATAGAATAGAATGGAACAGAACAGAATAGAATAGAATAGAATAGAATATAAGAGAACAGAACAGAATAGAATAGAATAGAATAGAACAGAATAGAATATAATACAACGGAATAGAATAGAACAGAACAGAACAGAATAGAATAGAACAGAACAGAATCGAACAGAACAGAATTGAATAGAATAAAACAGAACAGAATAGAATTGAATAGAATAGAACATAAGAGAATAGAATAGAATTGAATACAACAGAATAGAACAGAATAGAAGAGAATAGAACAGAATAGAATAGAATAAAATAGAACAGAACAGAATGTAACGGAATAGAATACAATAGAATAGAAGAGAATACAACAGAACAGAATAGAATAGAATTGAATAGAACAGAATAGAATAGAATAGAATAGAACAGAATAGAACAGAATAGAATGGAATAGAATAAAGTAGAATAGAGTAGAATAGAATAGAAAAGAATAGAATAGAATAGAATAGAATAGAATAGAATAGAATAGAATAGAATAGAATAGAATAGAAAAGAACAGAACAGAATAGAACACAACAGATAGAATTGAATAAAACAGAACAGAATAGAATAGAACAGAATAGAATAGAATAGAATAGAATAGAATAGAATAGAAAAGAGTAGAATAAAACAGAACAGAATAGAATGGAGTAGAACAGGACAGAAATGAATAGAATAGAATAGAACAGAATAGAATAGAATAGAACGGAATAGAATAGAATAGAATGGAATTGAATAGAATAGAATAGAATAGAATAGAATTGAATTGAATAGAACAGAATAGAATAGAATAGAATAGAACAGAATAGAACAGAACAAAACAAACAATATAGAATAGAATACAACAGAACAGAACAGAATAGAATAGAATATAAGAGAATAGAACAGAATAGAATGGAATAGAATAAAATAGAATAGAATAGAATAGGATAGAAAAGAATAGAATGGAACAGAACAGAATAGAATAGAATAGAATAGAATAGAATAGAATAGAATAGAATAGAATAGAACAGAACAGAATAGAATAGAACAGAATAGAATAGAACAGAACAGAATAGAATAGAATAGAATAGAATAGAATAGAATAGAATAGAATGGAACAGAACAGAATAGAATAGAATAGAATAGAATATAAGAGAACAGAACAGAATAGAATAGAATAGAATAGAACAGAATAGAATATAATACAACGGAATAGAATAGAACAGAACAGAACAGAATAGAATAGAACAGAACAGAATCGAACAGAACAGAATTGAATAGAATAAAACAGAACAGAATAGAATAGAATAGAATAGAACATAAGAGAATAGAATAGAATTGAATACAACAGAATAGAACAGAATAGAAGAGAATAGAACAGAATAGAATAGAATAAAATAGAACAGAACAGAATGTAACGGAATAGAATACAATAGAATAGAAGAGAATACAACAGAACAGAATAGAATAGAATAGAATAGAACAGAATAGAATAGAATAGAATAGAATAGAATAGAACAGAACAGAATAGAATAGAATAGAATAGAATAGAATAGAATAGAATAGAACAGAACAGAATAGAACTGAACAGAACAGAATAGATTAGAATAGAATAGAATAGAATAGAACAGAACAGAATAGAATAGAATAGAACAGAATAGAATAGAATAGAATAGAATACAATAGAATAGAATAGTATAGAACAGAATAGAATAGAATATAAGAGAACAGAACAGAATAGAATACAATAGAATAGAACAGAATAGAATATAATAGAACAGAATAGAATAGAACAGAACAGAACAGAATAGAATAGAACAGAACAGAATCGAACAGAACAGATTTGAATAGAATAGAACAGAATAGAATAGAATAGAATAGAACAGAACAGAACAGAATAGAATAGAACAGAACAGAATCGAAGAGAACAGAATTGAATAGAATAGAACAGAATAGAATAGAATAGAATAGAATAGAACAGAATAGAATAGAATAGAACAGAATAGAATAGAATAGACCAGAACAGAATAGAATAGAATAGAATAGAATAGAATAGAATAGAATAGAATAGAACAGAACAGAATAGAATCCAAAAGAACAGAATAGAATAGAATTAAACAGAATAGAATACAATAGAACAGAACAGAAGAGAGTAGAATTGAATAGAATAGAATAGAACAGAATAGAACAGAACAGAACAGAATAGAATCGAGCAGAATAGATTAGAACAGAACAGAACAGAATAGAATAGAATAGAATAGAACAGAACAGAATAGAACAGAACAGAAGAGAGTAGAATTGAATAGAATAGAATAGAATAGAATAGAATAGAATAGAATAGAATAGAACAGAACAGAATAGAACAGAACAGAACAGAAAAGAATAGAATAGAATAGAATAGAATAGAATAGAATATATTGCAACAGAACAGAATAGAATATAATAGAATAGAACAGAATAGAATAGAATAGAATAGAATAGAATAGAATAGAATAGAATAGAATGGAACAGAATAGAATAGAATAGAATAGAATAGAATAGAATAGAATAGAACAGAAAAGAATAGAATAGAATAGAACAGAATAGAATAGAATAGAATAGAATAGAATAGAATAGAATAGAATAGAATAGAACAGAACAGAATAGAACAGAACAGAACAGAATAGAGTAGAATAGAATAGAATAGAATAGAACAGAACAGAATAGAACAGAACAGAATAGAATAGAATAGAACAGAATAGAATAGAATAGAATAGAATACAATAGAATAGAATAGTATAGAACAAAATAGAATAGAATAGAACAGAACAGAACAGAATAGAATAGAATAGAATAGAATAGAACAGAATAGAATAGAATAGAACAGAATAGAATAGAATAGATCAGAATAGAATAGAATAGAATAGAATAGAATAGAACAGAACAGAATAAAATCCAATAGAACGGAATAGAATAGAATTATACAGACTAGAATAGAATAGAACAGAACAGAACAGAATAGAATATAATAGAATAGAATAGAACAGAACAGAACAGAATAGAATCGAACAGAATAGAATAGAACAGAACAGAACAGAATAAAATAGAATAGAATAGAATAGAACTGAACAGAATAGAACAGAACAGAATAGAACAGAACAGAACAGAATAGAATAGAAAAGAATAGAATAGAATAGAATAGAATGCAACAGAACAGAATTGAATATAATAGAATAGAACAGAATAGAATAGAATAGAATAGAATAGAATGGTACAGAACAGAATTGAATAGAATAGAATAGAATAGAATAGAATAGAACAGAATAGAATAGAATAGAATAGAATAGAAGAGAACAGAATAGAATAGAATAGAATAGAATAGAATAGAATAGAATAGAACAGAACAGAATAGAACTGAACAGAACAGAATAGAGTAGAATAGAATAGAATAGAATAGAACAGAACAGAATAGAATAGAATAGAACAGAATAGAATAGAATAGAATAGAATACAATGGAATAGAATAGTATAGAACAGAATAGAATAGAATATAAGAGAACAGAACAGAATAGAATACAATAGAATAGAACAGAATAGAATATAATAGAACAGAATAGAATAGAACAGAACAGAACAGAATAGAATAGAACAGAACAGAATCGAACAGAACAGATTTGAATAGAATAGAACAGAATAGAATAGAATAGAATAGAACAGAACAGAACAGAATAGAATAGAACAGAACAGAATCGAAGAGAACAGAATTGAATAGAATAGAACAGAATAGAATAGAATAGAATAGAATAGAACAGAATAGAATAGAATAGAACAGAATAGAATAGAATAGAACAGAACAGAATAGAATAGAATAGAATAGAATAGAATAGAATAGAATAGAACAGAACAGAATAGAATCCAAAAGAACAGAATAGAATAGAATTTTACAGAATAGAATAGAATAGAACAGAACAGAACAGAATAGAATCGAACAGAATAGAATAGAACAGAACAGAACAGAATAAAATAGAATAGAATAGAATAGAACAGAACAGAATAGAACAGAACAGAATAGAGTAGAATAGATAGAATAGAATAGAATAGAATAGAACAGATCAGAATAGAACAGAACAGAACAGAATAGAATAGAATAGAATAGAATAGAATAGAATGCAACAGAACAGAATAGAATATAATAGAATAGAACAGAATAGAATAGAATAGAATAGAATAGAATAGAATAGAATAGAATAGAATGGAACAGAACAGAATAGAATAGAATAGAATAGAATAGAATAGAATAGAATAGAACAGAATAGAATAGAACAGAATAGAATAGAACAGAACAGAGTAGAATAGAATAGAATAGAATAGAATAGAATAGAATAGAATAGAATAGAATAGAATAGAATAGAATGGAACAGAACAGAATAGAATACAATAGAATAGAATATAAGAGAACAGAACAGAATAGAATAGAATAGAATAGAACAGAATAGAATATAATACAACGGAATAGAATAGAACAGAACAGAATCGAACAGAACAGAATTGAATAGAATAAAACAGAACAGAATAGAATAGAATAGAATAGAACATAAGAGAATAGAATAGAATTGAATACAACAGAATAGAACAGAATAGAAGAGAATAGAACAGAATAGAATAGAATAAAATAGAACAGAACAGAATGTAACGGAATAGAATACAATAGAATAGAAGAGAATACAACAGAACAGAATAGAATAGAATTGAATAGAACAGAATAGAATAGAATAGAATAGAATAGAACAGAATAGAACAGAATAGAATGGAATAGAATAAAATAGAATAGAGTAGAATAGAATAGAAAAGAATAGAATAGAATAGAATAGAATAGAATAGAATAGAATAGAATAGAATAGAATAGAAAAGAACAGAACAGAGTAGAACACAACAGATAGAATTGAATAAAACAGAACAGAATAGAATAGAACAGAATAGAATAGAATAGAATAGAATAGAAAAGAGTAGAATAAAACAGAACAGAATAGAATGGAGTAGAACAGGACAGAAATGAATAGAATAGAATAGAACAGAATAGAATAGAATAGAACAGAATAGAATAGAATAGAATGGAATTGAATAGAATAGAATAGAATAGAATAGAATAGAATTGAATTGAATAGAACAGAATAGAATAGAATAGAATAGAACAGAATAGAACAGAACAAAACAAACAATATAGAATAGAATACAACAGAACAGAACAGAATAGAATAGAATATAAGAGAATAGAACAGAATAGAATGGAATAGAATAAAATAGAATAGAATAGAATAGGATAGAAAAGAATAGAATGGAACAGAACAGAATAGAATAGAATAGAATAGAATAGAATAGAATAGAATAGAATAGAACAGAACAGAATAGAATAGAACAGAATAGAATAGAACAGAACAGAACAGAATAGAATAGAATAGAATAGAATAGAATAGAATAGAATAGAATAGAATAGAATGGAACAGAACAGAATAGAATAGAATAGAATAGAATATAAGAGAACAGAACAGAATAGAATAGAATAGAATAGAACAGAATAGAATATAATACAACGGAATAGAATAGAACAGAACAGAACAGAATAGAATAGAACAGAACAGAATCGAACAGAACAGAATTGAATAGAATAAAACAGAACAGAATAGAATAGAATAGAATAGAACATAAGAGAATAGAATAGAATTGAATACAACAGAATACAACAGAATAGAAGAGAATAGAACAGAATAGAATAGAATAAAATAGAACAGAACAGAATGTAACGGAATAGAATACAATAGAATAGAAGAGAATACAACAGAACAGAATAGAATAGAATAGAATAGAACAGAATAGAATATAATAGAATAGAATAGAACAGAACAGAATAGAATAGAATAGAATAGAATAGAATAGAACAGAACAGAATAGAACTGAACAGAACAGAATAGAGTAGAATAGAATAGAATAGAATAGAACAGAACAGAATAGAATAGAATAGAACAGAATAGAATAGAATAGAATAGAATACAATAGAATAGAATAGTATAGAACAGAATAGAATAGAATATAAGAGAACAGAACAGAATAGAATACAATAGAATAGAACAGAATAGAATATAATAGAACAGAATAGAATAGAACAGAACAGAACAGAATAGAATAGAACAGAACAGAATCGAACAGAACAGATTTGAATAGAATAGAACAGAATAGAATAGAATAGAATAGAACAGAACAGAACAGAATAGAATAGAACAGAACAGAATCGAAGAGAACAGAATTGAATAGAATAGAACAGAATAGAATAGAATAGAATAGAATAGAACAGAATAGAATAGAATAGAACAGAATAGAATAGAATAGAACAGAACAGAATAGAATAGAATAGAATAGAATAGAATAGAATAGAACAAAACAGAATAGAATCCAAAAGAACAGAATAGAATAGAATTAAACAGAATAGAATAGAATAGAACAGAACAGAACAGAATAGAATAGAATAGAATAGAACAGAACAGAACAGAATAGAATCGAACAGAATAGAATAGAACAGAACAGAACAGAATAAAATAGAATAGAATAGAATAGAACAGAACAGAATAGAACAGAACAGAATAGAGTAGAATAGATAGAATAGAATAGAATAGAATAGAACAGAACAGAATAGAACAGATCAGAACAGAATAGAATAGAATAGAATAGAATAGAATAGAATAGAATAGAATGCAACAGAACAGAATAGAATATAATAGAATAGAACAGAATAGAATAGAATAGAATAGAATAGAATAGAATGGAACAGAACAGAATAGAATAGAATAGAATAGAATGGAATTGAATAGAATAGAATAGAATAGAATAGAATAGAATTGAATTGAATAGAACAGAATAGAATAGAATAGAATAGAACAGAATAGAACAGAACAAAACAAACAATATAGAATAGAATACAACAGAACAGAACAGAATAGAATAGAATATAAGAGAATAGAACAGAATAGAATGGAATAGAATAAAATAGAATAGAATAGAATAGGATAGAAAAGAATAGAATGGAACAGAACAGAATAGAATAGAATAGAATAGAATAGAATAGAATAGAATAGAATAGAATAGAATAGAACAGAACAGAATAGAATAGAACAGAATAGAATAGAACAGAACAGAACAGAATAGAATAGAATAGAATAGAATAGAATAGAATAGAATAGAATAGAATAGAATGGAACAGAACAGAATAGAATAGAATAGAATAGAATATAAGAGAACAGAACAGAATAGAATAGAATAGAATAGAACAGAATAGAATATAATACAACGGAATAGAATAGAACAGAACAGAACAGAATAGAATAGAACAGAACAGAATCGAACAGAACAGAATTGAATAGAATAAAACAGAACAGAATAGAATAGAATAGAATAGAACATAAGAGAATAGAATAGAATTGAATACAACAGAATAGAAGAGAATAGAACAGAATAGAATAGAATAAAATAGAACAGAACAGAATGTAACGGAATAGAATACAATAGAATAGAAGAGAATACAACAGAACAGAATAGAATAGAATAGAATAGAACAGAATAGAATATAATAGAATAGAATAGAACAGAACAGAATAGAATAGAATAGAATAGAATAGAATAGAACAGAACAGAATAGAACTGAACAGAACAGAATAGAGTAGAATAGAATAGAATAGAATAGAACAGAACAGAATAGAATAGAATAGAACAGAATAGAATAGAATAGAATAGAATACAATAGAATAGAATAGTATAGAACAGAATAGAATAGAATATAAGAGAACAGAACAGAATAGAATAAAATAGAATAGAACAGAATAGAATATAATAGAACAGAATAGAATAGAACAGAACAGAACAGAATAGAATAGAACAGAACATAATCGAACAGAACAGATTTGAATAGAATAGAACAGAATAGAATAGAATAGAATAGAACAGAACAGAACAGAATAGAATAGAACAGAACAGAATCGAAGAGAACAGAATTGAATAGAATAGAACAGAATAGAATAGAATAGAATAGAATAGAACAGAATAGAATAGAATAGAACAGAATAGAATAGAATAGAACAGAACAGAATAGAATAGAATAGAATAGAATAGAATAGAATAGAACAGAACAGAATAGAATCCAAAAGAACAGAATAGAATAGAATTAAACAGAATAGAATAGAATAGAACAGAACAGAACAGAATAGAATAGAATAGAATAGAACAGAACAGAACAGAATAGAATCGAACAGAATAGAATAGAACAGAACAGAACAGAATAAAATAGAATAGAATAGAATAGAACAGAACAGAATAGAACAGAACAGAATAGAGTAGAATAGATAGAATAGAATAGAATAGAATAGAACAGAACAGAATAGAACAGATCAGAACAGAATAGAATAGAATAGAATAGAATAGAATAGAATAGAATAGAATGCAACAGAACAGAATAGAATATAATAGAATAGAACAGAATAGAATAGAATAGAATAGAATAGAATAGAATGGAACAGAACAGAATAGAATAGAATAGAATAGAATAGAATAGAATAGAATAGAATAGAATAGAATAGAACAGAATAGAATAGAACAGAATAGAATAGAACAGAACAGAGTAGAATAGAATAGAATAGAATAGAATAGAATAGAATAGAATGGAACAGAACAGAATAGAATAGAATAGAATAGAATAGAAGAGAACAGAACAGAATAGAATAGAATAGAATAGAACAGAATAGAATATAATACAACGGAATAGAATAGAACAGAACAGAACAGAATAGAATAGAACAGAACAGAATCGAACAGAACAGAATTGAATAGAGTAAAACAGAACAGAATAGAATAGAATAGAATAGAACATAAGAGAATAGAATAGAATTGAATACAACAGAATAGAACAGAATAGAAGAGAATAGAACAGAATAGAATAGAATAAAATAGAACAGAACAGAATGTAACGGAATAGAATACAATAGAATAGAAGAGAATACAACAGAACAGAATAGAATAGAATTGAATAGAACAGAATAGAATAGAATAGAATAGAACAGAATAGAACAGAATAGAATGGAATAGAATAAAATAGAATAGAGTAGAATAGAATAGAAAAGAATAGAATAGAATAGAATAGAATAGAATAGAATAGAATAGAAAAGAACAGAACAGAATAGAACACAACAGATAGAATTGAATAAAAAAGAACAGAATAGAATAGAACAGAATAGAATAGAATAGAATAGAATAGAAAAGAGTAGAATGAAACAGAACAGAATAGAATGGAGTAGAACAGGACAGAAATGAATAGAATAGAATAGAACAGAATAGAATAGAAAAGAACAGAATAGAATAGAATAGAATGGAATTGAATAGAATAGAATAGAATAGAATAGAATTGAATTGAATAGAACAGAATAGAATAGAATAGAATAGAACAGAATAGAACAGAACAAAACAAACAATATAGAATAGAATACAACAGAACAGAACAGAATAGAATAGAATATAAGCGAATAGAACAGAATAGAATGGAATAGAATAAAATAGAATAGAATAGAATAGGATAGAATAGAATAGAATGGGACAGAACAGAATAGAATAGAATAGAATAGAATAGAATAGAATAGAATAGAATAGAACAGAACAGAATAGAATAGAACAGAATAGAATAGAACAGAACAGAATAGAATAGAATAGAATAGAATAGAATAGAATAGAATGGAACAGAACAGAATAGAATAGAATAGAATAGAATATAAGAGAACAGAACAGAATAGAATAGAATAGAATAGAACAGAATAGAATATAATACAACGGAATAGAATAGAACAGAACAGAACAGAATAGAATAGAACAGAACAGAATCGAACAGAACAGAATTGAATAGAATAAAACAGAACAGAATAGAATAGAATAGAATAGAACATAAGAGAATAGAATAGAATTGAATACAACAGAATAGAACAGAATAGAAGAGAATAGAACAGAATAGAATAGAATAAAATAGAACAGAACAGAATGTAACGGAATAGAATACAATAGAATAGAAGAGAATATAACAGAACAGAATAGAATAGAATTGAATAGAACAGAATAGAATAGAATAGAATAGAACAGAATAGAATGGAATAGAATAAAATAGAATAGAGTAGAATAGAATAGAAAAGAATAGAATAGAATAGAATAGAATAGAATAGAATAGAATAGAATAGAATAGAATAGAACAGAACAGAATAAAACACAACAGATAGAATTGAATAAAACAGAACAGAATAGAATAGAACAGAATAGAATAGAATAGAATAGAATAGAATAGAAAAGAGTAGAATAAAACAGAACAGAATAGAATGGAGTAGAACAGGACAGAAATGAATAGAATAGAATAGAACAGAATAGAATAGAATAGAACAGAATAGAATAGAATAGAATGGAATAGAATAGAATAGAATAGAATAGAATAGAATAGAATTGAATTGAATAGAACAGAATAGAATAGAATAGAATAGAACAGAATAGAACAGAACAAAACAAACAATATAGAATAGAATACAACAGAACAGAACAGAATAGAATAGAATATAAGAGAATAGAACAGAATAGAATGGAATAGAATAAAATAGAATAGAATAGAATAGGATAGAATAGAATAGAATAGAATAGAATAGAACAGAAGAGAATAGAACAGAATAGAACAGAACAGAATAGAATAGAATAGAACAGAATGGAATAGAATTGAATAGAATAGAATACAATAGAATAGAATAGTATAGAACAGAATAGAATAGAATAGAATAGAACAGAACAGAATAGAATAGATTAGAATAGAATAGAACAGAATAGAATAGAATTAAACAGAATAGAATAGAATAGAACAGAATAGAATAGAATAGAATAGAATAGAATAGAATAGAATAGAATAGAACAGAACAGAAGAGAGTAGAATTGAATAGAATAGAATAGAATAGAATAGATTGCAACAGAACAGAATAGAATATAATAGAATAGAACAGAATAGAATAGAACAGAATAGAATAGAATGGAACAGAATAGAATAGAATAGAATAGAATAGAATAGAATAGAATAGAATAGAATAGAATAGAACAGAACAGAATAGAACAGAACACAATAGAACAGAACAGAATAGAATAGAATAGAATAGAATAGAATAGAATAGAACAGAACAGAATAGAACAGAACAGAACAGAATAGAATAGAATAGAATAGAATAGAATAGAACAGAACAGAATAGAACAGAAAAGAATAGAATAGAAAAGAACAGAATAGAATAGAACAGAATAGAATACAATAGAATAGAATAGTATAGAACAAAATATAATAGAATAGAATAGAACAGAACAGAATAGAATAGAATAGAATAGAATAGAACAGAATAGAATAGAATAGAACAGAATAGAATAGAATAGATCAGAATAGAATAGAATAGAATAGAATAGAATAGAATAGAATAGAATAGATTGCAACAGAACAGAATAGAATATAATAGAATAGAACAGAATAGAATAGAATAGAATAGAATAGAATAGAATAGAATAGAATAGAATAGAATGGAACAGAATAGAACAGAACAGAATAGAACAGAACAGAATAGAATAGAATAGAATAGAATAGAATAGAATAGAATAGAACAGAACAGAATAGAACAGAACAGAACAGAATAGAGTAGAACAGAATAGAATAGAATAGAACAGAACAGAATAGAACAGAAAAGAATAGAATAGAAAAGAACAGAATAGAATAGAATAGAATAGAATACAATAGAATAGAATAGTATAGAACAAAATATAATAGAATAGAATAGAACAGAACAGAATAGAATAGAATAGAATAGAATAGAACAGAATAGAATAGAATAGAACAGAATAGAATAGAATAGATCAGAATAGAATAGAATAGAATAGAATAGAATAGAATAGAATAGAATAGAATAGAACAGAACAGAATAAAATCCAATAGAACGGAATAGAATAGAATTAAACAGACTAGAATAGAATAGAACAGAACAGAACAGAATAGAATAGAATAGAATAGAATAGAACAGAACAGAACAGAATAGAATCGAACAGAATAGAATAGAACAGAACAGAACAGAATAAAATAGAATAGAATAGAATAGAACAGAACAGAATAGAACAGAACAGAATAGAGTAGAATAGATAGAATAGAATAGAATAGAATAGAACAGAATAGAACAGAACAGAATAGAATAGAATAGAATAGAATAGAATAGAATAGAATAGAATAGAATGCAACAGAACAGAATAGAATATAATAGAATAGAACAGAATAGAATAGAATAGAATAGAATAGAATGGAACAGAACAGAATAGAATACAATAGAATAGAATAGAATAGAACAGAATAGAATAGAATAGAATAGAATAGAACAGAACAGAATTCAATAGAATAGAATAGAATAGAATAGAATAGAACAGAACAGAATAGAACAGAACAGAACAGAATAGATTAGAATAGAATAGAATAGAATAGGACAGAACAGAATAGAGTAGAATAGAACAGAATAGAGTAGAATAGAATAGAATAAAATAGAATAGAATAGTATAGAACAGAATAGAATAGAATATAAGAGAACAGAACAGAATAGAATAGAATAGAATAGAACAGAATAGAATATAATAGAACAGAATAGAATAGAACAGAACAGAACAGAATAGAATAGAACAGAACACAATCGAACAGAACAGAATTGAATAAAATAGAACAGAACAGAATAGAATAGAATAGAACAGAACAGAATGTAACGGAATAGAATACAATAGAAAAGAAGAGAATACAACAGAACAGAATAGAATAGAATTGAATAGAATAGAAAAGAGTAGAATAAAACAGAACAGAATAGAATAGAATAAAATAGAACAGAACAGAATAGAATGGAGTAGAACAGGACAGAAATGAATAGAATAGAATAGAACAGAATAGAATAGAATAGAACAGAATAGAATAGAATAGAATGGAATTGAATAGAATAGAATAGAATAGAATAGAATTGAATTGAATAGAACAGAATAGAATAGAATAGAATAGAATAGAACAAAATAGAACAGAACAAAACAAAACAAAATAGAATAGAATACAACAGAACAGAACAGAATAGAATAGAATATAAGAGAATAGAACAGAATAGAATGGAATAGAATAAAACAGAATAGAATAGAATAGTATAGAATAGAATAGAGTAGAACAGAAGAGAATAGAACAGAATAGAACAGAACAGAATAGAATAGAATAGAACAGACTGGAATAGAATTGAATAGAATAGAATACAATAGAATAGAATAGTATAGAACAGAATAGAATAGAATAGAATAGAACAGAACAGAATAGAATAGAATAGAATAGAATAGAATAGAACAGAATAGAATAGAATTAAACAGAATAGAATAGAATAGAACAGAACAGAACAGAATAGAATAGAATAGAATAGAATAGAATAGAATAGAACAGAACAGAACAGAATAGAATCGAACAGAATAGATTAGAACAGAACAGAACAGAATAGAATAGAATAGAATAGAATAGAACAGAACAGAATAGAACAGAACAGAAGAGAGTAGAATAGAATAGAATAGAATAGAATAGAACAGAACAGAATAGAACAGAACAGAATAGAAAAGAATAGAATAGAATAGAATAGAATAGATTGCAACAGAACAGAATAGAATATAATAGAATAGAACAGAACAGAATAGAATAGAATAGAATAGAACAGAATCGAACAGAACAGAATTGAATAGAATAAAACAGAACAGAATAGAATAGAATAGAATAGAACATAAGAGAATAGAATAGAATTGAATACAACAGAATAGAACAGAATAGAAGAGAATAGAACAGAATAGAATAGAATAAAATAGAACAGAACAGAATGTAACGGAATAGAATACAATAGAATAGAAGAGAATACAACAGAACAGAATAGAATAGAATTGAATAGAACAGAATAGAATAGAATAGAATAGAACAGAATAGAACAGAATAGAATGGAATAGAATAAAATAGAATAGATTAGAATAGAATAGAAAAGAATAGAATAGAATAGAATAGAATAGAATAGAATAGAATAGAATAGAAAAGAACAGAACAGAATAGAACACAACAGATAGAATTGAATAAAACAGAACAGAATAGAATAGAACAGAATAGAATAGAATAGAATAGAATAGAAAAGAGTAGAATAAAACAGAACAGAATAGAATGGAGTAGAACAGGACAGAAATGAATAGAATAGAATAGAACAGAATAGAATAGAATAGAACAGAATAGAATAGAATAGAATGGAATTGAATAGAATAGAATAGAATAGAATAGAATTGAATTGAATAGAAGAGAATAGAATAGAATAGAATAGAACAGAATAGAACAGAACAAAACAAACAATATAGAATAGAATACAACAGAACAGAACAGAATAGAATAGAATATAAGAGAATAGAACAGAATAGAATGGAATAGAATAAAATAGAATAGAATAGAATAGGATAGAATAGAATAGAATGGAACAGAACAGAATAGAATAGAATATAAGAGAATAGAACAGAATAGAATGGAATAGAATAAAACAGAATAGAATAGAATAGTATAGAATAGAATAGAATAGAACAGAAGAAAATAGAACAGAATAGAACAGAACAGAATAGAATAGAATAGAACAGACAGGAATAGAATTGAATAGAATAGAATACAATAGAATAGAATAGTATAGAACAGAATAGAATAGAATAGAATAGAACAGAACAGAATAGAATAGAATAGAATAGAATAGAATAGAACAGAATAGAATAGAATTAAACAGAATAGAATAGAATAGAACAGAACAGAACAGAATAGAATAGAATAGAATAGAATAGAACAGAACAGAACAAAATAGAATCGAACAGAATAGATTAGAACAGAACAGAACAGAATAGAATAGAATAGAATAGAATAGAACAGAACAGAATAGAACAGAACAGAAGAGAGTAGAATAGAATAGAATAGAATAGAATAGAATAGAATAGAATAGAATAGAACAGAACAGAATAGAACAGAACAGAATAGAAAAGAATAGAATAGAATAGAATAGAATAGATTGCAACAGAACAGAATAGAATATAATAGAATAGAACAGAACAGAATAGAATAGAATAGAATAGAACAGAATCGAACAGAACAGAATTGAATAGAATAAAACAGAACAGAATAGAATAGAATAGAATAGAACATAAGAGAATAGAATAGAATTGAATACAACAGAATAGAACAGAATAGAAGAGAATAGAACAGAATAGAATAGAATAAAATAGAACAGAACAGAATGTAACGGAATAGAATACAATAGAATATAAGAGAATACAACAGAACACAATAGAATAGAATTGAATAGAACAGAATAGAATAGAATAGAATAGAACAGAATAGAACAGAATAGAATGGAATAGAATAAAATAGAATAGAGTAGAATAGAATAGAAAAGAATAGAATAGAATAGAATAGAATAGAATAGAATAGAATAGAATAGAATAGAAAAGAACAGAACAGAATAGAACACAACAGATAGAATTGAATAAAACAGAACAGAATAGAATAGAACAGAATAGAATAGAATAGAATGGAATTGAATAGAATAGAATAGAATAGAATATAATTGAATTGAATAGAACAGAATAGAATAGAATAGAATAGAACAGAATAGAACAGAAGAAAAAAAACAATATAGAATAGAATACAACAGAACAGAACAGAATAGAATAGAATATAAGAGAATAGAACAGAATAGAATGGAATAGAATAAAATAGAATAGAATAGAATAGGATAGAATAGAATAGAATGGAACAGAACAGAATAGAATAGAATAGAATAGAATAGAATAGAATAGAATAGAATAGAATAGAACAGAACAGAATAGAATAGAACAGAATAGAATAGAACAGAACAGAATAGAATAGAATAGAATAGAATAGAATAGAATGGAAAAGAACAGAATAGAATAGAATAGAATAGAATATAAGAGAACAGAACAGAATAGAATAGAATAGAATAGAACAGAATAGAATATAATACAACGGAATAGAATAGAACAGAACAGAACAGAATAGAATAGAACAGAACAGAATCGAACAGAACAGAATTGAATAGAATAAAACAGAACAGAATAGAATAGAATAGAATAGAACATAAGAGAATAGAATAGAATTGAAAACAACAGAATAGAACAGAATAGAAGAGAATAGAACAGAATAGAATAGAATAAAATAGAACAGAACAGAATGTAACGGAATAGAATACAATAGAATAGAAGAGAATACAACAGAACAGAATAGAATAGAATTGAATAGAACAGAATAGAATAGAATAGAATAGAACAGAATAGAATGGAATAGAATAAAATAGAATAGAGTAGAATAGAATAGAAAAGAATAGAATAGAATAGAATAGAATAGAATAGAATAGAATAGAACAGAACAGAATAAAACACAACAGATAGAATTGAATAAAACAGAACAGAATAGAATAGAACAGAATAGAATAGAATAGAATAGAATAGAAAAGAGTAGAATAAAACAGAACAGAATAGAATGGAGTAGAACAGGACAGAAATGAATAGAATAGAATAGAACAGAATAGAATAGAATAGAACAGAATAGAATAGAATAGAATGGAATAGAATAGAATAGAATAGAATAGAATAGAATAGAATAGAATAGAATTGAATTGAATAGAACAGAATAGAATAGAATAGAATAGAACAGAATAGAACAGAACAAAACAAACAATATAGAATAGAATACAACAGAACAGAACAGAATAGAATAGAATATAAGAGAATAGAACAGAATAGAATGGAATAGAATAAAATAGAATAGAATAGAATAGGATAGAATAGAATAGAATAGAATAGAACAGAAGAGAATAGAACAGAATAGAACAGAACAGAATAGAATAGAATAGAACAGAATGGAATAGAATTGAATAGAATAGAATACAATAGAATAGAATAGTATAGAACAGAATAGAATAGAATAGAATAGAACAGAACAGAATAGAATAGAATAGAATAGAATAGAACAGAATAGAATAGAATTAAACAGAATAGAATAGAATAGAACAGAATAGAATAGAATAGAATAGAATAGAATAGAATAGAATAGAATAGAATAGAATAGAACAGAACAGAAGAGAGTAGAATTGAATAGAATAGAATAGAATAGAATAGATTGCAACAGAACAGAATAGAATATAATAGAATAGAACAGAATAGAATAGAACAGAATAGAATAGAATGGAACAGAATAGAATAGAATAGAATAGAATAGAATAGAATAGAATAGAATAGAATAGAATAGAATAGAACAGAACAGAATAGAACAGAACAGAATAGAACAGAACAGAATAGAATAGAATAGAATAGAATAGAATAGAATAGAACAGAACAGAATAGTACAGAACAGAACAGAATAGAGTAGAATAGAATAGAATAGAATAGAACAGAACAGAATAGAACAGAAAAGAATAGAATAGAAAAGAACAGAATAGAATAGAACAGAATAGAATACAATAGAATAGAATAGTATAGAACAAAATATAATAGAATAGAATAGAACAGAACAGAATAGAATAGAATAGAATAGAATAGAACAGAATAGAATAGAATAGAACAGAATAGAATAGAATAGATCAGAATAAAATAGAATAGAATAGAATAGAATAGAATAGAATAGAATAGATTGCAACAGAACAGAATAGAATATAATAGAATAGAACAGAATAGAATAGAATAGAATAGAATAGAATAGAATAGAATAGAATAGAATAGAATGGAACAGAATAGAACAGAACAGAATAGAACAGAACAGAATAGAATAGAATAGAATAGAATAGAATAGAATAGAATAGAATAGAACAGAACAGAATAGAACAAAACAGAACAGAATAGAGTAGAATAGAATAGAATAGAATAGAACAGAACAGAATAGAACAGAAAAGAATAGAATAGAAAAGAACAGAATAGAATAGAATAGAATAGAATACAATAGAATAGAATAGTATAGAACAAAATATAATAGAATAGAATAGAACAGAACAGAATAGAATAGAATAGAATAGAATAGAATAGAACAGAATAGAATAGAATAGAACAGAATAGAATAGAATAGATCAGAATAGAATAGAATAGAATAGAATAGAATAGAATAGAACAGAACAGAACAGAATAAAATCCAATAGAACGGAATAGAATAGAATTAAACAGACTAGAATAGAATAGAACAGAACAGAACAGAATAGAATAGAATAGAATAGAATAGAATAGAATAGAATAGAACAGAACAGAACAGAATAGAATCGAACAGAATAGAATAGAACAGAACAGAACAAAATAAAATAGAATAGAATAGAATAGAACAGAACAGAATAGAACAGAACAGAATAGAGTAGAATAGATAGAATAGAATAGAATAGAATAGAATAGAATAGAATAGAATAGAATAGAATAGAATAGAATAGAATAGAATAGAACAGAATAGAACAGAACAGAATAGAATAGAATAGAATAGAATAGAATAGAATGCAACAGAACAGAATAGAATATAATAGAATAGAACAGAATAGAATAGAATAGAATAGAATAGAATGGAACAGAACAGAATAGAATACAATAGAATAGAATAGAATAGAACAGAATAGAAAAGAATAGAATAGAATAGAACAGAACAGAATACAATAGAATAGAATAGAATAGAATAGAATAGAACAGAACAGAATAGAACAGAACAGAACAGAATAGAGTAGAATAGAATAGAATAGAATAGGACAGAACAGAATAGAGTAGAATAGAACAGAATAGAGTAGAATAGAATAGAATAGTATAGAACAGAATAGAATAGAATATAAGAGAACAGAACAGAATAGAATAGAATAGAATAGAACAGAATAGAATATAATAGAACAGAATAGAATAGAACAGAACAGAACAGAATAGAATAGAACAGAACACAATCGAACAGAACAGAATTGAATAGAATAGAACAGAACAGAATAGAATAGAATAGAACAGAACAGAATGTAACGGAATAGAATACTATAGAAAAGAAGAGAATACAACAGAACAGAATAGAATAGAATTGAATAGAATAGAAAAGAGTAGAATAAAACAGAACAGAATAGAATAGAATAGAATAGAACAGAACAGAATAGAATGGAGTAGAACAGGACAGAAATGAATAGAATAGAATAGAACAGAATAGAATAGAATAGAACAGAATAGAATAGAATAGAATGGAATTGAATAGAATAGAATAGAATAGAATAGAATTGAATTGAATAGAACAGAATAGAATAGAATAGAATAGAATAGAACAGAATAGAACAGAACAAAACAAAACAAAATAGAATAGAATACAACAGAACAGAACAGAATAGAATAGAATATAAGAGAATAGAACAGAATAGAATGGAATAGAATAAAACAGAATAGAATAGAATAGTATAGAATAGAATAGAATAGAACAGAACAGAAGAGAATAGAACAGAATAGAACAGAACAGAATAGAATAGAATAGAACAGACTGGAATAGAATTGAATAGAATAGAATACAATAGAATAGAATAGTATAGAACAGAATAGAATAGAATAGAACAGAACAGAATAGAATAGAATAGAATAGAATAGAATAGAACAGAATAGAATAGAATTAAACAGAATAGAATAGAATAGAACAGAACAGAACAGAATAGAATAGAATAGAATAGAATAGAACAGAACAGAACAGAACAGAATAGAATCGAACAGAATAGATTAGAACAGAACAGAACAGAATAGAATAGAATAGAATAGAATAGAACAGAACAGAATAGAACAGAACAGAAGAGAGTAGAATAGAATAGAATAGAATAGAATAGAATAGAATAGAACAGAACAGAATAGAACAGAACAGAATAGAAAAGAATAGAATAGAATAGAATAGAATAGATTGCAACAGAACAGAATAGAATATAATAGAATAGAACAGAACAGAATAGAATAGAATAGAATAGAATAGAACAGAATAGAATAGAATAGAACAGAATAGAATAGAATAGAATAGAATAGAATAGAATAGAATAGAACAGAACAGAATAGAATCCAATAGAACGGAATAGAATAGAATTAAACAGACTAGAATAGAATAGAACAGAAGAGAACAGAACAGAATAGAATAGAATAGAATAGAACAGAACAGAACAGAATAGAATCGAATAGAATAGAATAGAACAGAACAGAATAGAATAGAATAGAACAGAACAGAACAGAATGGAATAGAATAGAACAGAGTAGAACAGAACCGAATAGAATAGAATAGAACAGAACAGAATAGAATAGAATAGAATAGAACAGAACAAAACAGAACAGAATAGAATAGAATGAAATAGAATAGAATAGAATAGAATAGAATAGAATAGAATAGAATAGAACAGAATAGAACAGAACAGAACAGAACAGAGTAGAGTAGAATAGAATAGAATAGAATAGAATAGAATAGAATAGAATAGAACAGAACAGAACAGAATAGAACAGAACAGAATAGAATAGAATAGAACAGAATAGAATAGAATAGAATAGAATAGTATAGTACAGAATAGAATAGAATAGAATAGAACAGAACAGAATAGAAAGAATAGAATAGAAAAGAATAGAATATAACAGAACAAAATTGAATAGAATAGAATAGAATAGAATAGAATAGAATAGAATAGAATAGAATAGAATAGAACAGAACAGAACAGAACAGAACACAACAGAATAGAATAGAATAGAACAGAATAGAATAGAACAGAATAGAATAGAACAGAAAAGAATAGAATAGAATAGAATAGAACAGAACAGAATAGAACAGAACAGAAGAGAATAGAACAGAATAGAATAGATTAGAATAGAACAGAACATAATAGAATAGAATAGAACAGAACAGAATAGAATCGAACACAACAGAATCGAACAGAACAGAATTGAATAGAATAGAACAGAACCGAATAGAATAGAATAGAATAGAACATAAGAGAATAGAATAGAATTGAATACAACAGAATAGAACAGAATAGAAGAAAATAGAACAGAATAGAATAGAATAAAATAGAACAGAACAGAATGTAACGGAATAGAATACAATAGAATAGAAGAGAATACAACAGAACAGAATAGAATAGAATTGAATAGAACAGAATACAATAGAATAGAATAGAACAGAATAGAACAGAATAGAATGGAATAGAATAAAATAGAATAGAGTAGAATAGTATAGAATAAAATAGAAGAGAATAGAACAGAAAAGAACAGAACAGAATAGAATAGAACAGATAGAATTGAATAAAACAGAACAGAATAGAATAGAATAGAACAGAATAGAATAGAATAGAAAAGAATAGAATAAAACAGAACAGAAGAGAATAGAATAGAATAGAACAGAACAGAATAGAATAGAATACAATATAACAGAAGAGAACAGAATAGAATCGAACAGAATAGAGTAGAATAGAACAGAACAAAACAGAATATAATAGAATAGAATAGATTAGAATAGAATAGAATAGAATAGAATAGAATAGAATAGAATAGAATAGAATAGAATAGAACAGAATAGAACAGAACGGAATAGAATAGAATAGAATAGAACAGTACAGAACAGAATAGAATCGAACAGAATAGAATAAAATAGAACAGAACAGAACAGAACAGAACAGAATAGAATAGAATAGAACAGAACAGAATAGATTAGAACAGAATAGAATAAAATAGAACAGAACAGAATAGAATAGAATAGAATAGTATAGAACAGAACAGAATAGAACAGAACAGAATAGAGTAGAATAGAATAGAATAGAATAGAATAGAATAGAACAGAACAGAATGTAACGGAATAGAATACAATAGAATAGAATAGAATACAACAGAATAGAATAAAATAGAATTGAATAGAACAGAATAGAATAGAATACAACAGAACAGAATAGAACAGAATAGAATGGAATAGAATAAAATAGAATAGAATAGCAGAGAAGAGAACAGAATAGAATAGAATAGAACAGAACAGAATAGAACAGAACAGAATAGAATAGAATAGAACAGAACAGAATAGATTAGAACAGAATAGAATAAAATAGAACAGAACAGAATAGAATAGAATAGAATAGAATAGAATAGAATAGAATAGAATAGAATAGAATAGAATAGAACAGAATAGAACAGAACGGAATAGAATAGAATAGAATAGAACAGTACAGAACAGAATAGAATCGAACAGAATAGAATAAAATAGAACAGAACAGAACAGAACAGAACAGAATAGAATAGAATAGAAAAGAAGAGAAAAGAATACAATAGAATAGAACAGAACAGAATAGAACAGAACAGAACACAACAGAAAAGAATAGAATAGAATACAACAGAAGAGAATAGAACAGAATAGTATAGAACAGAAAAGAATAGAATAGAATAGAATAGAACAGAACAGAATAGAACAGAACAGAAGAGAAGAGAATAGAAAAGAATAGAACAGAATAGAATAGAATAGAATAGAATAGAACAGAAGAGAATAGAAAAAAATAGAATAAAAGAGAACAGAATAGGATAGAATAGAACAGAACAGAATAGAATAGAATAGAATAGAATACCACAGAATAGAACAAAATAGAAGAGAATAGAACAGAATAGAATAGAATAGAATAGAACAGAACAGAATGTAACGGAATAGAATACAATAGAATAGAATAGAATACAACAGAATAGAATAAAATAGAATTGAATAGAACAGAATAGAATATAATACAACAGAACAGAATAGAACAGAATAGAATGGAATAGAATAAACTAGAATAGAATAGAATAGAACAGAACAGAATAGAATAGAATAGAACAGAACAGAATAGAACAGAACAGAATAGAATAGAATAGAACAGAACAGAATAGATTAGAACAGAATAGAATAAAATAGAACAGAACAGAATAGAATAGAATAGAATAGAATAGTATAGAACAGAACAGAATAGAACAGAACAGAATAGAGTAGAATAGAATAGAATAGAATAGAACAGAACAGAATAGAACAGAACAGAATAGAGTAGAATAGAATAGAATAGAATAGAATAGAATAGAATAGAATACAACAGAATGAATAGAATAGAACAGAACAGAATAGAATAGAACAGAACAGAACAGAATGGAATAGAATAGAACAGAGTAGAACAGAATAGAATAGAATAGAATAGAATAGAATAGAATAGAATAGAATAGAATAGAATAGAATAGAATAGAATAGAATAGAATAGAATAGAACAGAACAGAACAGAATAGAACAGAACAGAACAGAAGAGAATAGAAAAGAATAGAATAAAAGAGAACAGAATAGGATAGAATGGAACAGAACAGTAGAGAATAGAATAGAATAGAATACCACAGAATAGAACAGAATATAATAGAATAGAATAGAACAGAACAGAATGTAACGGAATAGAATACAATAGAATAGAATAGAATACAACAGAATAGAATAAAATAGATTGAATAGAACAGAATAGAATAGAATACAACAGAACAGAATAGAACAGAATAGAATGGAATAGAATAAAATAGAATAGAATAGAATAGAACAGATCAGAATAGAATAGAATAGAACAGAACAGAATAGAACAGAACAGAATAGAATAGAATAGAACAGAACAGAATAGATTAGATCAGAAATGAATAAAATAGAACAGAACAGAATAGAATATAATGGAATAGAATAGAATAGAATAGAATAGAATAGAACAGAATAGAACAGAACAGAACAGAACAGAATAGAGTAGAATGAATAGAATAGAATAGAATAGAATAGAATAGAACAGAACAGAATAGAATAGAATAGAAACTAATAGAAAAAAACAGAACAGAATAGAATAGAATAGAATAGAAGAGAATAGAATAGAATAGAACAGAACAGAACAGAACAGAACAGAACAGAACAGAACAGAACAGAATAGAATAGAATAGAACAGAATAGAATAGAACAGAATAGAATAGAACAGAAAAGATTAGAATAGAATAGAATAGAACAGAACAGACTAGAACAGAACAGAACAGAACAGAACAGAATAGAATAGAATAGAATAGAACAGAATAGAATAGAATAGAATAGAACAGAAGAAAATAGAATAGAATAGAATAAAACAGAACAGAATAGAATAGAATAGAACAGAACAGAAGCGAACAGAACAGAATTGAATAGAATAGAACAGAACTGAATAGAATAGAATAGAATAGAACATAAGAGAATAGAATAGAATACATTACAACAGAATAGAACAGATTAGAAGAGAATAGAACAGAATGGAATAGAATAAAATAGAACAGAACAGAACAGAATAGAATCGAACAGAACAGAATCGAACAGAACAGAATTGAATAGAATAGAACAGAACAGAATAGAATAGAATAGAATAGAACATAAGAGAATAGAATAGAATTTAATACAACAGAATAGAACAGAATAGAAGAGAATAGAACAGAATAGAATAGAATAAAATAGAACAGAACAGAATGTAACGGAATAGAATACAATAGAATAGAAGAGAATACAACAGAACAGAATAGAATAGAATTGAATAGAACAGAATAGAATAGGATAGAATAGAACAGAATAGAACAGAATAGAATGGAATAGAATAAAACAGAATAGAGTAGAATAGAATCGAATCGAATAGAATAGAATAGAACAGAAAAGAACAGAACAGAATAGAATAGAACAGATAGAATTGAATAAAACAGAACAGAATAGAATAGAATAGAACAGAATAGAATAGAAAAGAATAGAATAAAACAGAACAGAATAGAATAGAGTAGAATAGAACAGAACAGAATAGAATAGAATAGAACAGAACAGAATGGAATAGAATAGAATAGAATAGAACAGAATAGAATGGAATAGAACAGAATAGAATAGAAGAGAATAGAACAGAACAGAACAGAATAGAATAGAATAGAACAGAATTGAACAGAATAGAATAGAATAGAATAGAATACAATAGAACAGAACGGAATAGAATCGAACAGAATAGAATGGAATAGAACAGAACAAAACAGAATAGAATAGAATAGAATAGATTAGAATAGAATAGAATAGAATAGAATAGAATAGAATAGAATAGAATAGAATAGAATAGAATAGAACAGAATAGAACAGAACGGAATAGAATAGAATAGAATAGAACAGTACAGAACAGAATAGAATCGAACAGAATAGAATAAAATAGAACAGAACAGAACAGAACAGAACAGAATAGAATAGAATAGAAAAGAAGAGAAAAGAATACAATAGAATAGAACAGAACAGAATAGAACAGAACAGAACACAACAGAACAGAATAGAATAGAATACAACAGAAGAGAATAGAACAGAATAGTATAGAACAGAAAAGAATAGAATAGAATAGAATAGAATAGAACAGAACAGAATAGAACAGAACAGAAGAGAAGAGAATAGAAAAGAATAGAACAGAATAGAATAGAATAGAATAGAATAGAACAGAAGAGAATAGAAAAAAATAGAATAAAAGAGAACAGAATAGGATAGAATAGAACAGAACAGAATAGAATAGAATAGAATAGAATACCACAGAATAGAACAAAATAGAAGAGAATAGAACAGAATAGAATATAATAGAATAGAACAGAACAGAATGTAACGGAATAGAATTCAATAGAATAGAATAGAATACAACAGAATAGAATAAAATAGAATTGAATAGAACAGAATAGAATAGAATACAACAGAACAGAATAGAACAGAATAGAATGGAATAGAATAAACTAGAATAGAATAGAATAGAACAGATCAGAATAGAATAGAATAGAACAGAACAGAATAGAACAGAACAGAATAGAATAGAATAGAACAGAACAGAATAGATTAGAACAGAATAGAATAAAATAGAACAGAACAGAATAGAATAGAATAGATTAGTATAGAACAGAACAGAATAGAACAGAACAGAATAGAGTAGAATAGAATAGAATAGAATAGAACAGAACAGAATAGAACAGAACAGAATAGAGTAGAATAGAATAGAATAGAATAGAATAGAATAGAATAGAATAGAATACAACAGAATGAATAGAATAGAACAGAACAGAATAGAATAGAACAGAACAGAACAAAACAAAATAGAATAGAATACAACAGAACAGAACAGAATAGAATAGAATATAAGAGAATAGAACAGAATAGAATGGAATAGAATAAAACAGAATAGAATAGAATAGTATAGAATAGAATAGAATAGAACAGAAGAGAATAGAACAGAATAGAACAGAACAGAATAGAATAGAATAGAATAGAATAGAATAGAATAGAATAGAACAGAACAGAATAGAATCCAATAGAACGGAATAGAATAGAATTAAACAGACTAGAATAGAATAGAACAGAACAGAACAGAACAGAATAGAATAGAATAGAATAGAACAGAACAGAACAGAATAGAATCGAACAGAATAGAATAGAAAAGAACAGAATAGAATAGAATAGAACAGAACAGAACAGAATGGAATAGAATAGAACAGAGTAGAACAGAACCGAATAAAATAGAATAGAACAGAACAGAATAGAATAGAATAGAATAGAACAGAACAAAACAGAACAGAATAGAATAGAATGAAATAGAATAGAATAGAATAGAATAGAATAGAATAGAATAGAACAGAATAGAACAGAACAGAACAGAACAGAGTAGAGTAGAATAGAATAGAATAGAATAGAATAGAATAGAATAGAATAGAATAGAATAGAACAGAACAGAACAGAATAGAACAGAACAGAATAGAATAGAATAGAACAGAATAGAATAGAATAGAATAGAATAGTATAGAACAGAATAGAATAGAATAGAATAGAACAGAATAGAATAGAATAGAATAGAACAGAACAGAACAGAATAGAATCGAACAGAATAGAATGGAATAGAATAGAACAGAATAGAATAGAATAGAATAGAGTAGAATAGAACAGAATAGAATAGAATAGATTACAACAGAACAGAATAGAACAGAACAGAATAGAATAGAACAGAATAGAACAGAACAGAACACAACAGGACAGAATAGAATAGAATAGAACAGAATAGAATATAACAAAATAGAATAGAACAGAAAAGAATAGAATAGAATAGATCAGAACAGAACAGAATAGAATAGAATAGAGTAGAACAGAACAGAATAGAATAGAATAGAATAGAACAGAACAGAATAGAACAGAACTGAGTAGAATAGAAGAGAACAGAACACAATAGAACAGAATAGAATAGAATAGAATAGAATAGAATAGAATAGAATAGAATAGAATAGAACACAATAGAACAGAATAGAGTAGAACAGAATAGAACAGAATAGAACTGAACAGAATAGAATAGAATAGAATAGAATAGAATCGAACAGAATAGAATAGAATAGAACAGAACCAAACAGAATAGAATAGAATAGAATAGATTAGAATAGAATCGAACAGAATAGAATAGAATAGAACAGAACAAAACAGAATAGAATAGAATAGAATAGAATAGAATAGAATAGAATAGAATAGAATAGAATAGAATAGAACAGAATAGAACAGAACGGAATAGAATAGAATAGAATAGAATAGAACAGTACAGAACAGAATAGAATCGAACAGAATAGAATAAAATACAACAGAACAGAACAGAACAGAAAAGAATAGAATAGAAAAGAAGAGAAAGGAATACAATAGAATAGAACAGAACAGAATAGAACAGAACAGAACACAACAGAACAGAATAGAATAGAATGGAACAGAACAGAATAGAACAGAACAGAAGAGAAGAGAATAGAAAAGAATAGAACAGAATAGAATAGAATAGAATAGAATAGAACAGAAGAGAATAGAAAAAAATAGAATAAAAGAGAACAGAATAGGATAGAATAGAACAGAACAGAATAGAATAGAATAGAATAGAATACCACAGAATAGAACAAAATAGAAGAGAATAGAACAGAATAGAATAGAATTGAATAGAACAGAACAGAATGTAACGGAATAGAATTCAATAGAATAGAATAGAATACAACAGAATAGAATAAAATAGAATTGAATAGAACAGAATAGAATAGAATACAACAGAACAGAATAGAACAGAATAGAATGGAATAGAATAAACTAGAATAGAATAGAATAGAACAGATCAGAATAGAATAGAATAGAACAGAACAGAATAGAACAGAACAGAATAGAATAGAATAGAACAGAACAGAATAGATTAGAACAGAATAGAATAAAATAGAACAGAACAGAATAGAATAGAATAGATTAGTATAGAACAGAACAGAATAGAACAGAACAGAATAGAGTAGAATAGAATAGAATAGAATAGAACAGAACAGAATAGAACAGAACAGAATAGAGTAGAATAGAATAGAATAGAATAGAATAGAATAGAATAGAATAGAATACAACAGAATGAATAGAATAGAACAGAACAGAATAGAATAGAACAGAACAGAACAGAATGGAATAGAATAGAACAGAGTAGAACAGAACAGAATAGAATAGAATAGAATAGAATAGAATAGAATAGAATAGAATAGAATAGAATAGAATAGAATAGAATAGAACAGAACAGAACAGAATAGAATCGAACAGAATAGAATGGAATAGAATAGAACAGAATAGAATAGAATAGAATAGAGTAGAATAGAACAGAATAGAATAGAATAGATTACAACAGAACAGAATAGAACAGAACAGAATAGAATAGAACAGAATAGAACAGAACAGAACACAACAGAACAGAATAGAATAGAATAGAACAGAATAGAATATAACAAAATAGAATAGAACAGAAAAGAATAGAATAGAATAGATCAGAACAGAACAGAATAGAATAGAATAGAGTAGAACAGAACAGAATAGAATAGAATAGAATAGAACAGAACAGAATAGAACAGAACTGAGTAGAATAGAAGAGAACAGAACACAATAGAACAGAATAGAATAGAATAGAATAGAATAGAATAGAATAGAATAGAATAGAATAGAACACAATAGAACAGAATAGAGTAGAACAGAATAGAATAGAATAGAACTGAACAGAATAGAATAGAATAGAATAGAATAGAATCGAACAGAATAGAATAGAATAGAACAGAACAAAACAGAATAGAATAGAATAGAATAGATTAGAATAGAATCGAACAGAATAGAATAGAATAGAACAGAACAAAACAGAATAGAATAGAATAGAATAGAATAGAATAGAATAGAATAGAATAGAATAGAATAGAATAGAATAGAACAGAATAGAACAGAACGGAATAGAATAGAATAGAATAGAATAGAACAGTACAGAACAGAATAGAATCGAACAGAATAGAATAAAATACAACAGAACAGAACAGAACAGAAAAGAATAGAATAGAAAAGAAGAGAAAAGAATACAATAGAATAGAACAGAACAGAATAGAACAGAACAGAACACAACAGAACAGAATAGAATAGAATGGAACAGAACAGAATAGAACAGAACAGAAGAGAAGAGAATAGAAAAGAATAGAACAGAATAGAATAGAATAGAATAGAACAGAAGAGAATAGAAAAAAATAGAATAAAAGAGAACAGAATAGGATAGAATGGAACAGAACAGTAGAGAATAGAATAGAATAGAATACCACAGAATAGAACAGAATATAATAGAATAGAATAGAACAGAACAGAATGTAACGGAATAGAATACAATAGAATAGAATAGAATACAACAGAATAGAATAAAATAGATTGAATAGAACAGAATAGAATAGAATACAACAGAACAGAATAGAACAGAATAGAATGGAATAGAATAAAATAGAATAGAATAGAATAGAACAGAACAGAATAGAATAGAATAGAACAGAACAGAATAGAACAGAACAGAATAGAATAGAATAGAACAGAACAGAATAGATTAGATCCGAATTGAATAAAATAGAACAGAACAGAATAGAATATAATGGAATAGAATAGAATAGAATAGAATAGAATAGAATAGAACAGAATAGAACAGAACAGAACAGAACAGAATAGAGTAGAATGAATAGAATAGAATAGAATAGAATAGAATAGAACAGAACAGAATAGAATAGAATAGAAACTAATAGAAAAAAACAGAACAGAATAGAATAGAATAGAATAGAAGAGAATAGAATAGAATAGAACAGAACAGAACAGAACAGAACAGAACAGAACAGAACAGAACAGAACAGAATAGAATAGAATAGAACAGAATAGAATAGAACAGAATAGAATAGAACAGAAAAGATTAGAATAGAATAGAATAGAACAGAACAGACTAGAACAGAACAGAACAGAACAGAACAGAATAGAATAGAATAGAATAGAACAGAATAGAATAGAATAGAATAGAACAGAAGAAAATAGAATAGAATAGAATAAAACAGAACAGAATAGAATAGAATAGAACAGAACAGAAGCGAACAGAACAGAATTGAATAGAATAGAACAGAACAGAATAGAATAGAATAGAATAGAATAGAACAGAATAGAATAGAATAGAATAGAATACAATAGAATAGAATAGTATAGAACAAAATAGAATAGAATAGAACAGAACAGAACAGAATTGAATAGAATAGAATAGAATAGAACAGAATAGAATAGAATAGAACAGAATAGAATAGAATAGAATAGAACAGAACAGAATAGAATAGAATAGAATAGATCAGAATAGAATAGAATAGAATACATTACAACAGAATAGAACAGATTAGAAGAGAATAGAACAGAATGGAATAGAATAAAATAGAACAGAACAGAACAGAATAGAATCGAACAGAACAGAATCGAACAGAACAGAATTGAATAGAATAGAACAGAACAGAATAGAATAGAATAGAATAGAACATAAGAGAATAGAATAGAATTGAATACAACAGAATAGAACAGAATAGAAGAGAATAGAACAGAATAGAATAGAATAAAATAGAACAGAACAGAATGTAACGGAATAGAATACAATAGAATAGAAGAGAATACAACAGAACAGAATAGAATAGAATTGAATAGAACAGAATAGAATAGGATAGAATAGAACAGAATAGAACAGAATAGAATGGAATAGAATAAAACAGAATAGAGTAGAATAGAATCGAATCGAATAGAATAGAATAGAACAGAAAAGAACAGAACAGAATAGAATAGAACAGAACAGAACACAACAGAACATAATAGAATAGAATACAACAGAATAGAATAGAACAGAATAGAATAGAACAGAAAAGAATAGGATAGAATAGAATAGAACAGAACAGAATAGAACAGAACAGAACAGAAGAGAATAGAAAAGAATAGAACAGAATAGAATAGAACAGAAGAGAATAGAAAAAAATAGAATAAAAGAGAAAAGAATAGAATAGAATAGAACAGAGCAGAATAGAATACAATAGAACAGAACAGAATCGAACAGAACAGAATAGAATAGAATAGAACAGAACAGAATAGAGTAGAACAGAATTGAATAGAATAGAACAGAACAGAATAGAATAGAATAGAATAGAACAGAAGAGAATAGAAAAGAATAGAATAAAAGTGAATAGAATAGAATAGAATAGAACAGAACAGAATAGAATAGAATAGAACAGAACAGAATCGAACAGAACAGAATACAATAGAATAGAACAGAACAGAATAGAGTAGAACAGAAATGAATAGAATAGAACAGAGCAGAATAGAATAGAATAGAATAGAACAGAAGAGATTAGAATAGAATAGAATACCACAGAATAGAACAGAATAGAAGAGAATAGAACAGAATAGAATAGAATACAACAGAACGGAATAAAACAGAATAGAATGGAATAGAATAAAATAGAATAGAATAGAATAGAACAGAATAGAATAGAATAGAACACAACAGAACAGAACAGAATCGAACAGAATAGAATAGAATAGAAAGGAATAGAATAGAAGAGAATAGAATAGAAGAACAGAATAGAATAGAATAGAATAGAACAGAACAGAACAGAATAGTATAGAATAGAATAGAATAGAACAGAACAAAACAGAACAGAACACAACTGAACACAACAGAACAGAATAGAACAGAACAGAATAGAGTAGATCAGAATTGAATAGAATCGAATAGAACAGAATTGAATAGAATCGAACAGAACAGAAGAGAGTAGAATTGAATAGAATAGAATAGAATAGAATAGATTGCAACAGAACAGAATAGAATAGAATAGAATAGAACAGAATAGAATAGAACAGAATAGAATAGAATGGAACAGAATAGAATAGAATAGAATAGAATAGAATAGAATAGAATAGAATAGAATAGAATAGAATAGAATAGAACAGAACAGAATAGAACAGAACAGAATAGAACAGAACAGAATAGAATAGAATAGAATAGAATAGAACAGAACAGAATAGAACAGAACAGAACAGAATAGAGTAGAATAGAATAGAATAGAATAGAACAGAACAGAATAGAACAGAAAAGAATAGAAAAGAAAAGAACAGAATAGAATAGAACAGAATAGAATACAATAGAATAGAATAGTATAGAACAAAATATAATAGAATAGAATAGAACAGAACAGAATAGAATAGAATACAATAGAATAGAACAGAATAGAATAGAATAGAACAGAATAGAATAGAATAGATCAGAATAGAATAGAATAGAATAGAATAGAATAGAATAGAATAGATTGCAACAGAACAGAATAGAATATAATAGAATAGAACAGAATAGAATAGAATAGAATAGAATAGAATAGAATAGAATAGAATAGAATAGAATGGAACAGAATAGAACAGAACAGAATAGAACAGAACAGAATAGAATAGAATAGAATAGAATAGAATAGAATAGAATAGAATAGAACAGAACAGAATAGAACAGAACAGAACAGAATAGAGTAGAATAGAATAGAATAGAATAGAACAGAACAGAATAGAACAGAAAAGAATAGAATAGAAAAGAACAGAATAGAATAGAATAGAATAGAATACAATAGAATAGAATAGTATAGAACAAAATATAATAGAATAGAATAGAACAGAACAGAATAGAATAGAATAGAATAGAATAGAACAGAATAGAATAGAATAGAACAGAATAGAATAGAATAGATCAGAATAGAATAGAATAGAATAGAATAGAATAGAATAGAATAGAATAGAATAGAACAGAACAGAATAAAATCCAATAGAACGGAATAGAATAGAATTAAACAGACTAGAACAGAATAGAACAGAACAGAACAGAATAGAATAGAATAGAATAGAATAGAACAGAACAGAACAGAATAGATGCGAACAGAATAGAATAGAACAGAACAGAACAGAATAAAATAGAATAGAATAGAATAGAACAGAACAGAATAGAACAGAACAGAATAGAGTAGAATAGATAGAATAGAATAGAATAGAATAGAATAGAATAGAATAGAATAGAACAGAACAGAATAGAATAGAATAGAATAGAATAGAATAGAATAGAATGCAACAGAACAGAATAGAATATAATAGAATAGAACAGAATAGAATAGAATAGAATAGAATAGAATGGAACAGAACAGAATAGAATACAATAGAATAGAATAGAATAGAACAGAATAGAATAGAATAGAATAGAATAGAACAGAACAGAATACAATAGAATAGAATAGAATAGAATAGAATAGAACAGAACAGAATAGAACAGAACAGAACAGAATAGAGTAGAATAGAATAGAATAGAATAGGACAGAACAGAATAGAGTAGAATAGAACAGAATAGAGTAGAATAGAATAGAATAAAATAGAATAGAATAGTATAGAACAGAATAGAATAGAATATAAGAGAACAGAACAGAATAGAATAGAATAGAATAGAACAGAATAGAATATAATAGAACAGAATAGAATAGAACAGAACAGAACAGAATAGAATAGAACAGAACACAATCGAACAGAACAGAATTGAATAGAATAGAACAGAACAGAATAGAATAGAATAGAACAGAACAGAATGTAACGGAATAGAATACAATAGAAAAGAAGAGAATACAACAGAACAGAATAGAATAGAATTGAATAGAATAGAAAAGAGTAGAATAAAACAGAACAGAATAGAATAGAATAGAATAGAACAGAACAGAATAGAATGGAGTAGAACAGGACAGAAATGAATAGAATAGAATAGAACAGAATAGAATAGAATAGAACAGAATAGAATAGAATAGAATGGAATAGAATAGAATAGAATAGAATAGAATAGAATTGAATTGAATAGAACAGAATAGAATAGAATAGAATAGAATAGAACAGAATAGAACAGAACAAAACAAAACAAAATAGAATAGAATACAACAGAACAGAACAGAATAGAATAGAATATAAGAGAATAGAACAGAATAGAATGGAATAGAATAAAACAGAATAGAATAGAATAGTATAGAATAGAATAGAATAGAACAGAAGAGAATAGAACAGAATAGAACAGAACAGAATAGAATAGAATAGAATAGAATAGAATAGAATAGAATAGAACAGAACAGAATAGAATCCAATAGAACGGAATAGAATAGAATTAAACAGACTAGAATAGAATAGAACAGAACAGAACAGAACAGAATAGAATAGAATAGAATAGAACAGAACAGAACAGAATAGAATCGAACAGAATAGAATAGAAAAGAACAGAATAGAATAGAATAGAACAGAACAGAACAGAATGGAATAGAATAGAACAGAGTAGAACAGAACCGAATAAAATAGAATAGAACAGAACAGAATAGAATAGAATAGAATAGAACAGAACAAAACAGAACAGAATAGAATAGAATGAAATAGAATAGAATAGAATAGAATAGAATAGAATAGAATAGAACAGAATAGAACAGAACAGAACAGAACAGAGTAGAGTAGAATAGAATAGAATAGAATAGAATAGAATAGAATAGAATAGAATAGAATAGAACAGAACAGAACAGAATAGAACAGAACAGAATAGAATAGAATAGAATAGAATAGAATAGAATAGAATAGAATAGTATAGAACAGAATAGAATAGAATAGAATAGAACAGAACAGAATAGAATAGAATAGAATAGAAAAGAATAGAATATAACAGAACAAAATAGAATAGAATAGAATAGAATAGAATAGAATAGAATAGAACAGAACAGAACAGAACAGAACACAACAGAATAGAATAGAATAGTACAGAATAGAATAGAACAGAATAGAATAGAACAGAAAAGAATAGAATAGAATAGAATCTAACAGAACAGAATAGAACAGAACAGAAGAGAATAGAACAGAATAGAATAGATTAGAATAGAACAGAACATAATAGAATAGAATAGAACAGAACAGAATAGAATCGAACAGAACAGAATCGAACAGAACAGAATTGAATAGAATAGAACAGAACCGAATAGAATAGAATAGAATAGAACATAAGAGAATAGAATAGAATTGAATACAACAGAATAGAACAGAATAGAAGAAAATAGAACAGAATAGAATAGAATAAAATAGAACAGAACAGAATGTAACGGAATAGAATACAATAGAATAGAAGAGAATACAACAGAACAGAATAGAATAGAATTGAATAGAACAGAATACAATAGAATAGAATAGAACAGAATAGAACAGAAGAGAATGGAATAGAATAAAATAGAATAGAGTAGAATAGTATAGAATAGACTAGAAGAGAATAGAACAGAAAAGAACAGAACAGAATAGAATAGAACAGATAGAATTGAATAAAACAGAACAGAATAGAATAGAATAGAACAGAATAGAATAGAATAGAAAAGAATAGAATAAAACAGAACAGAAGAGAATAGAATAGAATAGAACAGAACAGAATAGAATAGAATACAATAGAACAGAAGAGAACAGAATAGAATCGAACAGAATAGAGTAGAATAGAACAGAACAAAACAGAATATAATAGAATAGAATAGATTAGAATAGAATAGAATAGAATAGAATAGAATAGAATAGAATAGAATAGAATAGAATAGAACAGAATAGAACAGAACGGAATAGAATAGAATAGAATAGAACAGTACAGAACAGAATAGAATCGAACAGAATAGAATAAAATAGAACAGATCAGAACAGAACAGAACAGAATAGAATAGAATAGAACAGAACAGAATAGATTAGAACAGAATAGAATAAAATAGAACAGAACAGAATAGAATAGAATAGAATAGTATAGAACAGAACAGAATAGAACAGAACAGAATAGAGTAGAATAGAATAGAATAGAATAGAACAGAACAGAATGTAACGGAATAGAATACAATAGAATAGAATAGAATACAACAGAATAGAATAAAATAGAATTGAATAGAACAGAATAGAATAGAATACAACAGAACAGAATAGAACAGAATAGAATGGAATAGAATAAAATAGAATAGAATAGAAGAGAAGAGAACAGAATAGAATAGAATAGAACAGAACAGAATAGAACAGAACAGAATAGAATAGAATAGAACAGAACAGAATAGATTAGAACAGAATAGAATAAAATAGAACAGAATAGAATAGAATAGAATAGAATAGAATAGAATAGAATAGAATAGAATAGAATAGAACAGAACAGAATAGAACAGAACAGAATAGAAAAGAATAGATTAGAATAGAATAGAATAGAATGCAACAGAACAGAATAGAATATAATAGAATAGAACAGAATAGAATAGAATAGAATAGAATAGAATAGAATAGAATAGAACAGAACAGAATAGAATAGAATAGAATAGAATAGAACAGAATAGAATAGAATAGAACAGAATAGAATAGAATAGAATAGAATAGAATAGAATAGAATAGAATAGAATAGAATAGAACAGAACAGAATAGAATCCAATAGAACGGAATAGAATAGAATTAAACAGACTATAATAGAATAGAACAGAACAGAACAGAACAGAATAGAATAGAATAGAATAGAACAGAATAGAACAGAACAGAATAGAATCGAACAGAATAGAATAGAACAGAACAGAATAGAATAGAATAGAACAGAACAGAACAGAATGGAATAGAATAGAACAGAGTAGAACAGAACCGAATAGAATAGAATAGAACAGAACAGAATAGAATAGAATAGAATAGAACAGAACAAAACAGAACAGAATAGAATAGAATGAAATAGAATAGAATAGAATAGAATAGAATAGAATAGAACAGAATAGAACAGAACAGAACAGAACAGAGTAGAGTAGAATAGAATAGAATAGAATAGAATAGAATAGAATAGAATAGAATAGAATAGAACAGAACAGAACAGAATAGAACAGAACAGAATAGAATAGAATAGAACAGAATAGAATAGAATAGAATAGAATAGTATAGAACAGAATAGAATAGAATAGAATAGAACAGAACAGAATAGAATAGAATAGAATAGAAAAGAATAGAATATAACAGAACAAAATAGAATAGAATAGAATAGAATAGAATAGAATAGAATAGAATAGAATAGAACAGAACAGAACAGAACAGAACACAACAGAATAGAATAGAATAGTACAGAATAGAATAGAACAGAATAGAATAGAACAGAAAAGAATAGAATAGAATAGAATAGAACAGAACAGAATAGAACAGAACAGAAGAGAATAGAACAGAATAGAATAGATTAGAATAGAACAGAACATAATAGAATAGAATAGAACAGAACAGAATAGAATCGAACAGAACAGAATCGAACAGAACAGAATTGAATAGAATAGAACAGAACCGAATAGAATAGAATAGAATAGAACATAAGAGAATAGAATAGAATTGAATACAACAGAATAGAACAGAATAGAAGAAAATAGAACAGAATAGAATAGAATAAAATAGAACAGAACAGAATGTAACGGAATAGAATACAATAGAATAGAAGAGAATACAACAGAACAGAATAGAATAGAATTGAATAGAACAGAATACAATAGAATAGAATAGAACAGAATAGAACAGAATAGAATGGAATAGAATAAAATAGAATAGAGTAGAATAGTATAGAATAGACTAGAAGAGAATAGAACAGAAAAGAACAGAACAGAATAGAATAGAACAGATAGAATTGAATAAAACAGAACAGAATAGAATAGAATAGAACAGAATAGAATAGAATAGAAAAGAATAGAATAAAACAGAACAGAAGAGAATAGAATAGAATAGAACAGAACAGAATAGAATAGAATACAATAGAACAGAAGAGAACAGAATAGAATCGAACAGAATAGAGTAGAATAGAACAGAACAAAACAGAATATAATAGAATAGAATAGATTAGAATAGAATAGAATAGAATAGAATAGAATAGAATAGAATAGAACAGAATAGAACAGAAAGGAATAGAATAGAATAGAATAGAACAGTACAGAACAGAATAGAATCGAACAGAATAGAATAAAATAGAACAGAACAGAACAGAACAGAACAGAATAGAATAGAATAGAAAAGAAGAGAAAAGAATACAATAGAATAGAACAGAACAGAATAGAACAGAACAGAACACAACAGAACAGAATAGAATAGAATACAACAGAAGAGAATAGAACAGAATAGTATAGAACAGAAAAGAATAGAATAGAATAGAATAGAACAGAACAGAATAGAACAGAACAGAAGAGAAGAGAATAGAAAAGAATAGAACAGAATAGAATAGAATAGAACAGAAGAGAATAGAAAAAAATAGAATAAAAGAGAACAGAATAGGATAGAATAGAACAGAACAGAATAGAATAGAATAGAATAGAATACCACAGAATAGAACAAAATAGAAGAGAATAGAACAGAATAGAATAGAATAGAATAGAACAGAACAGAATGTAACGGAATAGAATACAATAGAATACAATAGAACACAACAGAATAGAATAAAATAGAATTGAATAGAACAGAATAGAATAGAATACAACAGAACAGAATAGAACAGAATAGAATGGAATAGAATAAACTAGAATAGAATAGAATAGAACAGAACAGAATAGAATAGAATAGAACAGAACAGAATAGAACAGAACAGAATAGAATAGAATAGAACAGAACAGAATAGATTAGAACAGAATAGAATAAAATAGAACAGAACAGAATAGAATAGAATAGAATAGTATAGAACAGAACAGAATAGAACAGAACAGAATAGAGTAGAATAGAATAGAATAGAATAGAATAGAATAGAATAGAATAGAATAGAATAGAATAGAATAGAACAGAACAGAATGTAACGGAATAGAATACAATAGAATAGAATAGAATACAACAGAATAGAATAAAATAGAATTGAATAGAACAGAATAGAATAGAATACAACAGAACAGAATAGAACAGAATAGAATGGAATAGAATAAAATAGAATAGAATAGAAGAGAAGAGAACAGAATAGAATAGAATAGAACAGAACAGAATAGAACAGAACAGAATAGAATAGAATAGAACAGAACAGAATAGATTAGAACAGAATAGAATAAAATAGAACAGAACAGAATAGAATAGAATAGAATAGAATAGAATAGAATAGAACAGAACAGAATAGAACAGAACAGAATAGAAAAGAATAGATTAGAATAGAATAGAATAGAATGCAACAGAACAGAATAGAATATAATAGAATAGAACAGAATAGAATAGAATAGAATAGAATAGAATAGAATAGAATAGAACAGAACAGAATAGAATAGAATAGAATAGAACAGAACAGAATAGAATAGAATAGAATAGAATAGAATAGAATAGAACAGAACAGAATAGAACAGAAAAGAATAGAGTAGAATAGAATAGAATAGAATAGAATAGAATACAACAGAATGAATAGAATAGAACAGAACAGAATAGAATAGAACAGAACAGAACAGAATGGAATAGAATAGAACAGAGTAGAACAGAACCGAATAGAATAGAATAGAACAGAACAGAATAGAATAGAATAGAATAGAACAGAACAAAACAGAACAGAATAGAATAGAATGAAATAGAATAGAATAGAATAGAATAGAATAGAATAGAATAGAACAGAATAGAACAGAACAGAACAGAACAGAGTAGAGTAGAATAGAATAGAATAGAATAGAATAGAATAGAATAGAATAGAACAGAACAGAACAGAATAGAACAGAACAGAATAGAATAGAATAGAACAGAATAGAATAGAATAGAATAGAATAGTATAGAACAGAATAGAATAGAATAGAATAGAACAGAACAGAATAGAATAGAATAGAATAGAAAAGAATAGAATATAACAGAACAAAATAGAATAGAATAGAATAGAATAGAATAGAATAGAATAGAATAGAATAGAACAGAACAGAACAGAACAGAACACAACAGAATAGAATAGAATAGTACAGAATAGAATAGAACAGAATAGAATAGAACAGAAAAGAATAGAATAGAATAGAATAGAACAGAACAGAATAGAACAGAACAGAAGAGAATAGAACAGAATAGAATAGATTAGAATAGAACAGAACATAATAGAATAGAATAGAACAGAACAGAATAGAATCGAACAGAACAGAATCGAACAGAACAGAATTGAATAGAATAGAACAGAACCGAATAGAATAGAATAGAATAGAACATAAGAGAATAGAATAGAATTGAATACAACAGAATAGAACAGAATAGAAGAAAATAGAACAGAATAGAATAGAATAAAATAGAACAGAACAGAATGTAACGGAATAGAATACAATAGAATAGAAGAGAATACAACAGAACAGAATAGAATAGAATTGAATAGAACAGAATACAATAGAATAGAATAGAACAGAATAGAACAGAATAGAATGGAATAGAATAAAATAGAATAGAGTAGAATAGTATAGAATAGACTAGAAGAGAATAGAACAGAAAAGAACAGAACAGAATAGAATAGAACAGATAGAATTGAATAAAACAGAACAGAATAGAATAGAATAGAACAGAATAGAATAGAATAGAAAAGAATAGAATAAAACAGAACAGAAGAGAATAGAATAGAATAGAACAGAACAGAATAGAATAGAATACAATAGAACAGAAGAGAACAGAATAGAATCGAACAGAATAGAGTAGAATAGAACAGAACAAAACAGAATATAATAGAATAGAATAGATTAGAATAGAATAGAATAGAATAGAATAGAATAGAATAGAATAGAATAGAACAGAATAGAACAGAAAGGAATAGAATAGAATAGAATAGAACAGTACAGAACAGAATAGAATCGAACAGAATAGAATAAAATAGAACAGAACAGAACAGAACAGAACAGAATAGAATAGAATAGAAAAGAAGAGAAAAGAATACAATAGAATAGAACAGAACAGAATAGAACAGAACAGAACACAACAGAACAGAATAGAATAGAATACAACAGAAGAGAATAGAACAGAATAGTATAGAACAGAAAAGAATAGAATAGAATAGAATAGAACAGAACAGAATAGAACAGAACAGAAGAGAAGAGAATAGAAAAGAATAGAACAGAATAGAATAGAATAGAACAGAAGAGAATAGAAAAAAATAGAATAAAAGAGAACAGAATAGGATAGAATAGAACAGAACAGAATAGAATAGAATAGAATAGAATACCACAGAATAGAACAAAATAGAAGAGAATAGAACAGAATAGAATAGAATAGAATAGAACAGAACAGAATGTAACGGAATAGAATACAATAGAATACAATAGAACGCAACAGAATAGAATAAAATAGAATTGAATAGAACAGAATAGAATAGAATACAACAGAACAGAATAGAACAGAATAGAATGGAATAGAATAAACTAGAATAGAATAGAATAGAACAGAACAGAATAGAATAGAATAGAACAGAACAGAATAGAACAGAACAGAATAGAATAGAATAGAACAGAACAGAATAGATTAGAACAGAATAGAATAAAATAGAACAGAACAGAATAGAATAGAATAGAATAGTATAGAACAGAACAGAATAGAACAGAACAGAATAGAGTAGAATAGAATAGAATAGAATAGAATAGAATAGAATAGAATAGAATAGAATAGAATAGAATAGAATAGAACAGAACAGAATGTAACGGAATAGAATACAATAGAATAGAATAGAATACAACAGAATAGAATAAAATAGAATTGAATAGAACAGAATAGAATAGAATACAACAGAACAGAATAGAACAGAATAGAATGGAATAGAATAAAATAGAATAGAATAGAAGAGAAGAGAACAGAATAGAATAGAATAGAACAGAACAGAATAGAACAGAACAGAATAGAATAGAATAGAACAGAACAGAATAGATTAGAACAGAATAGAATAAAATAGAACAGAACAGAATAGAATAGAATAGAATAGAATAGAATAGAATAGAACAGAACAGAATAGAACAGAACAGAATAGAAAAGAATAGATTAGAATAGAATAGAATAGAATGCAACAGAACAGAATAGAATATAATAGAATAGAACAGAATAGAATAGAATAGAATAGAATAGAATAGAATAGAATAGAATAGAACAGAACAGAATAGAATAGAATAGAATAGAACAGAACAGAATAGAATAGAATAGAATAGAATAGAATAGAATAGAATAGAACAGAACAGAATAGAACAGAAAAGAATAGAGTAGAATAGAATAGAATAGAATAGAATAGAATAGAATAGAATACAACAGAATGAATAGAATAGAACAGAACAGAATAGAATAGAACAGAACAGAACAGAATGGAATAGAATAGAACAGAGTAGAACAGAAAAGAACAGAATAGAATAGAATAGAACAGAACAGAACAGAATGGAATAGAATAGAACAGAGTAGAACAGAACCGAATAAAATAGAATAGAACAGAACAGAATAGAATAGAATAGAATAGAACAGAACAAAACAGAACAGAATAGAATAGAATGAAATAGAATAGAATAGAATAGAATAGAATAGAATAGAATAGAATAGAATAGAACAGAATAGAACAGAACAGAACAGAACAGAGTAGAGTAGAATAGAATAGAATAGAATAGAATAGAATAGAATAGAATAGAACAGAACAGAACAGAATAGAACAGAACAGAATAGAATAGAATAGAACAGAATAGAATAGAATAGAATAGAATAGTATAGAACAGAATAGAATAGAATAGAATAGAACAGAACAGAATAGAATAGAATAGAATAGAAAAGAATAGAATATAACAGAACAAAATAGAATAGAATAGAATAGAATAGAATAGAATAGAATAGAACAGAACAGAACAGAACAGAACACAACAGAATAGAATAGAATAGTACAGAATAGAATAGAACAGAATAGAATAGAACAGAAAAGAATAGAATAGAATAGAATCTAACAGAACAGAATAGAACAGAACAGAAGAGAATAGAACAGAATAGAATAGATTAGAATAGAACAGAACATAATAGAATAGAATAGAACAGAACAGAATAGAATCGAACAGAACAGAATCGAACAGAACAGAATTGAATAGAATAGAACAGAACCGAATAGAATAGAATAGAATAGAACATAAGAGAATAGAATAGAATTGAATACAACAGAATAGAACAGAATAGAAGAAAATAGAACAGAATAGAATAGAATAAAATAGAACAGAACAGAATGTAACGGAATAGAATACAATAGAATAGAAGAGAATACAACAGAACAGAATAGAATAGAATTGAATAGAACAGAATACAATAGAATAGAATAGAACAGAATAGAACAGAATAGAATGGAATAGAGTAAAATAGAATAGAGTAGAATAGTATAGAATAAAATAGAAGAGAATAGAACAGAAAAGAACAGAACAGAATAGAATAGAACAGATAGAATTGAATAAAACAGAACAGAATAGAATAGAATAGAACAGAATAGAATAGAATAGAAAAGAATAGAATAAAACAGAACAGAAGAGAATAGAATAGAATAGAACAGAACAGAATAGAATAGAATACAATATAACAGAAGAGAACAGAATAGAATCGAACAGAATAGAGTAGAATAGAACAGAACAAAACAGAATATAATAGAATAGAATAGATTAGAATAGAATAGAATAGAATAGAATAGAATAGAATAGAATAGAATAGAACAGAATAGAACAGAACGGAATAGAATAGAATAGAATAGAACAGTACAGAACAGAATAGAATCGAACAGAATAGAATAAAATAGAACAGAACAGAACAGAACAGAACAGAATAGAATAGAATAGAACAGAACAGAATAGATTAGAACAGAATAGAATAAAATAGAACAGAACAGAATAGAATAGAATAGAATAGTATAGAACAGAACAGAATAGAACAGAACAGAATAGAGTAGAATAGAATAGAATAGAATAGAATAGAATAGAATAGAATAGAATAGAATAGAATAGAATAGAACAGAACAGAATGTAACGGAATAGAATACAATAGAATAGAATAGAATACAACAGAATAGAATAAAATAGAATTGAATAGAACAGAATAGAATAGAATACAACAGAACAGAATAGAACAGAATAGAATGGAATAGAATAAAATAGAATAGAATAGAAGAGAAGAGAACAGAATAGAATAGAATAGAACAGAACAGAATAGAACAGATCAGAATAGAATAGAATAGAACAGAACAGAATAGATTAGAACAGAATAGAATAAAATAGAACAGAACAGAATAGAATAGAATAGAATAGAATAGAATAGAATAGAACAGAACAGAATAGAACAGAACAGAATAGAAAAGAATAGATTAGAATAGAATAGAATAGAATGCAACAGAACAGAATAGAATATAATAGAATAGAACAGAATAGAATAGAATAGAATAGAATAGAATAGAATAGAATAGAACAGAACAGAATAGAATAGAATAGAATAGAACAGAACAGAATAGAATAGAATAGAATAGAATAGAATAGAATAGAATAGAACAGAACAGAATAGAACAGAAAAGAATAGAGTAGAATAGAATAGAATAGAATAGAATAGAATAGAATAGAATAGAATACAACAGAATGAATAGAATAGAACAGAACAGAATAGAATAGAACAGAACAGAACAGAATGGAATAGAATAGAACAGAGTAGAACAGAACAGAATAGAATAGAATAGAATAGAATAGAATAGAATAGAATAGAATAGAATAGAACAGAACAGAACAGAATAGAATCGAACAGAATAGAATGGAATAGAATAGAACAGAATAGAATAGAATAGAATAGAGTAGAATAGAACAGAATAGAATAGAATAGATTACAACAGAACAGAATAGAACAGAACAGAATAGAATAGAACAGAATAGAACAGAACAGAACACAACAGAACAGAATAGAATAGAATAGAACAGAATAGAATAGAACAAAATAGAATAGAACAGAAAAGAATAGAATAGAATAGATCAGAACAGAACAGAATAGAATAGAATAGAGTAGAACAGAACAGAAAAGAATAGAATAGAATAGAACAGAACAGAATAGAACAGAACTGTGTAGAATAGAAGAGAACAGAACACAATAGAACAGAATAGAATAGAATAGAATAGAATAGAATAGAATAGAACACAATAGAACAGAATAGAGTAGAACAGAATAGAACAGAATAGAACTGAACAGAATAGAATAGAATAGAATAGAATAGAATCGAACAGAATAGAATAGAATAGAACAGAACAAAACAGAATAGAATAGAATAGAATAGATTAGAATAGAATCGAACAGAATAGAATAGAATAGAACAGAACAAAACAGAATAGAATAGAATAGAATAGAATAGAATAGAATAGAATAGAATAGAATAGAATAGAATAGAATAGAATAGAATAGAATAGAACAGAATAGAACAGAACGGAATAGAATAGAATAGAATAGAACAGTACAGAACAGAATAGAATCGAACAGAATAGAATAAAATACAACAGAACAGAACAGAACAGAATAGAATAGAATAGAAAAGAAGAGAAAAGAATACAATAGAATAGAACAGAACAGAATAGAACAGAACAGAACACAACAGAACAGAATAGAATAGAATGGAACAGAACAGAATAGAACAGAACAGAACAGAAGAGAATAGAAAAGAATAGAACAGAATAGAATAGAATAGAATAGAACAGAAGAGAATAGAAAAAAATAGAATAAAAGAGAACAGAATAGGATAGAATGGAACAGAACAGTAGAGAATAGAATAGAATAGAATACCACAGAATAGAACAGAATATAATAGAATAGAATAGAACAGAACAGAATGTAACGGAATAGAATACAATAGAATAGAATAGAATACAACAGAATAGAATAAAATAGATTGAATAGAACAGAATAGAATCGAATACAACAGAACAGAATAGAACAGAATAGAATGGAATAGAATAAAATAGAATAGAATAGAATAGAACAGAACAGAATAGAATAGAATAGAACTGAACAGAATAGAACAGAACAGAATAGAATAGAATAGAACAGAACAGAATAGATTAGATCAGAATTGAATAAAATAGAACAGAACAGAATAGAATATAATGGAATAGAATAGAATAGAATAGAATAGAATAGAACAGAATAGAACAGAACAGAATAGAGTAGAATGAATAGAATAGAATAGAATAGAATAGAATAGAACAGAACAGAATAGAATAGAATAGAAACTAATAGAAAAAAACAGAACAGAATAGAATAGAATAGAATAGAATAGAATAGAATAGAATAGAACAGAACAGAACAGAACAGAACAGAACAGAACAGAACAGAACAGAACAGAACACAACAGAACAGAATAGAATAGAATAGAACAGAATAGAATAGAACAGAATAGAATAGAACAGAAAAGATTAGAATAGAATAGAATAGAACAGAACAGACTAGAACAGAACAGAACAGAACAGAATAGAATAGAATAGAATAGAACAGAATAGAATAGAATAGAATAGAATAAAACAGAACAGAATAGAATAGAATAGAACAGAACAGAAGCGAACAGAACAGAATTGAATAGAATAGAACAGAACTGAATAGAATAGAATAGAACAGACCTGAATAGAATAGAATAGAATAGAACATAAGAGAATAGAATAGAATACATTACAACAGAATAGAACAGATTAGAAGAGAATAGAACAGAATGGAATAGAATAAAATAGAACAGAACAGAACAGAATAGAATCGAACAGAACAGAATCGAACAGAACAGAATTGAATAGAATAGAACAGAACAGAATAGAATAGAATAAAATAGAACATAAGAGAATAGAATAGAATTTAATACAACAGAATAGAACAGAATAGAAGAGAATAGAACAGAATAGAATAGAATAAAATAGAACAGAACAGAATGTAACGGAATAGAATACAATAGAATAGAAGAGAATACAACAGAACAGAATAGAATAGAATTGAATAGAACAGAATAGAATAGGATAGAATAGAACAGAATAGAACAGAATAGAATGGAATAGAATAAAACAGAATAGAGTAGAATAGAATCGAATCGAATAGAATAGAATAGAACAGAAAAGAACAGAGCAGAATAGAATAGAACAGATAGAATTGAATAAAACAGAACAGAATAGAATAGAATAGAACAGAATAGAATAGAAAAGAAAAAAAAACAGAACAGAATAGAATAGAGTAGAATAGAACAGAACAGAATAGAATAGAATAGAACAGAACAGAATGGAATAGAATAGAATAGAATAGAACAGAATAGAATGGAATAGAACAGAATAGAATAGAATAGAATAGAACAGAACAGAACAGAATAGAATAGAATAGAACAGAATTGAACAGAATAGAATAGAATAGAATAGAATACAATAGAACAGAACAGAATAGAATCGAACAGAATAGAATGGAATAGAACAGAACAAAACAGAATAGAATAGAATAGATTAGAATAGAATAGAATAGAATAGAATAGAATAGAATAGAATAGAATAGAATAGAATAGAATAGAACAGAATAGAACAGAACGGAATAGAATAGAATAGAACAGAACAGAACAGAATAGAATCGAACAGAATAGAATAAAATAGAACAGAACAGAACAGAACAGAATAGAATAGAATAGAAGAGAAGAGAAAAGAATAGAATAGAATAGAACAGAAAAGAATAGGATAGAATAGAATAGAAGAGAAGAGAAGAGATAGAATACAACAGAACAGAACAGAATAGAGTAGAATAGAATAGAATAGAACAGAACAGAGTAGAATAGATTAGAATAGAACAGAATAGAGTAGAATAGAACGGAATAGAATAGAATAGAACAGAACAGAACAGAATAGAATAGAATAGAACAGAACAGAACACAACAGAACATAATAGAATAGAATACAACAGAATAGAATAGAACATAATAGAATAGAACAGAAAAGAATAGGATAGAATAGAATAGAACAGAACAGAATAGAACAGAACAGAACAGAAGAGAATAGAAAAGAATAGAACAGAATAGAATAGAATAGAATAGAACAGAAGAGAATAGAAAAAAATAGAATAAAAGAGAAAAGAATAGAATAGAATAGAACAGAGCAGAATAGAATACAATAGAACAGAACAGAATCGAACAGAACAGAATATAATAGAATAGAACAGAACAGAATAGAGTAGAACAGAATTGAATAGAATAGAACAGAACAGAATAGAATAGAATAGAATAGAACAGAAGAGAATAGAAAAGAATAGAATAAAAGTGAATAGAATAGAATAGAATAGAACAGAACAGAATAGAATAGAATAGAACAGAACAGAATCGAACAGAACAGAATACAATAGAATAGAACAGAACAGAATAGAGTAGAACAGAAATGAATAGAATAGAACAGAGCAGAATAGAATAGAATAGAATAGAACAGAAGAGATTAGAATAGAATAGAATACCACAGAATAGAACAGAATAGAAGAGAATAGAACAGAATAGAATAGAATACAACAGAACGGAATAAAACAGAATAGAATGGAATAGAATAAAATAGAATAGAATAGAATAGAACAGAATAGAATAGAATAGAATAAAATAGAATAGAATAGAACACAACAGAACAGAATAGAATCGAACAGAATAGAATAGAATAGAAAAGAATAGAATAGAACAGAATAGAATAGAATAGAACAGAATAGAATAGAATAGAGTAGAACAGAACAGAACAGAATAGTATAGAATAGAATAGAATAGAACAGAACAAAACAGAACAGAACACAACTGAACACAACAGAACAGAATAGAACAGAACAGAATAGAGTAGAACAGAATTGAATAGAATCGAACAGAACAGAATTGAATAGAATAGAACAGAACAGAGTAGAATAGAATAGAATAGAACATAAGAGAATAGAATAGAATTGAATACAACAGAATAGAACAGAATAGAAGAGAATAGAACAGAATAGAATAGAATAAAATAGAACAGAACAGAATGTAACGGAATAGAATACAATAGAATAGAAGAGAATACAACAGAACAGTATAGAATAGAATTGAATAGAACAGAATAGAATAGAATAGAATAGAACAGAAAGAACAGAATAGAATGGAATAGAATAAAATAGAATAGAGTAGAATAGAATAGAAAAGAATAGAATAGAATAGAATAGAATAGAACAGAACAGAATAGAACAGAACTGAGTAGAATAGAAGAGAACAGAACACAATAGAACAGAATAGAATAGAATAGAATAGAATAGAATAGAATAGATCAGAACAGAACAGAATAGAATAGAATAGAGTAGAACAGAACAGAATAGAATAGAATAGAACAGAACAGAATAGAACAGAACTGAGTAGAATAGAAGAGAACAGAACACAATAGAACAGAATAGAATAGAATAGAATAGAATAGAATAGAATAGAATTGAATAGAACACAATAGAACAGAATAGAGTAGAACAGAATAGAACAGAATAGAACTGAACAGAATAGAATAGAATAGAATAAAATAGAATAGAGCAGAATATAATGAATACAACAGAACAGAATAGAATAGAATAGAACAGAAGAGAATAGAACAGAACTGAGTAGAATAGAAGAGAACAGAACAAAACAGAATAGAATAGAATAGAATAGATTAGAATAGAATAGAATAGAATAGAATAGAATAGAATAGAATAGAATAGAACAGAATAGAATGGAATAGAACAGAATAGAATAGAATAGAACAGAACAGAACAGAATAGAATATAATAGAACAGAATAGAACAGAATAGAATAATATAGAATAGAATACAATAGAACAGAACAGAACAGAATAGAATCGAACCGAATAGAATAGAATAGAACAGAACAAAACAGAATAGAATAGAATAGAATAGATTAGAATAGAATCGAACAGAATAGAATAGAATAGAACAGAACAAAACAGAATAGAATAGAATAGAATAGAATAGAATAGAATAGAATAGAATAGAATAGAATAGAATAGAATAGATTAGAACAGAACGGAATAGAATAGAATAGAATAGAATAGAATAGTACAGAACAGAATAGAATCGAACAGAATAGAATAAAATAGAACAGAACAGAACAGAACAGAATAGAATAGAATAGAAAAGAAGAGAAAAGAATACAATAGAATAGAACAGAACAGAATAGAACAGAACAGAACACAACAGAACAGAATAGAATAGAATGGAACAGAACAGAATAGAACAGATCAGAACAGAACAGAATAGAAAAGAATAGAACAGAACAGAATAGAATAGAATAGAACAGAAGAGAATAGAAAAAAACAGAATAAAAGAGAACAGAATAGGATAGAATAGAACAGAACAGAAGAGAATAGAATAGAATAGAATACCACAGAATAGAACAGAATAGAAGAGAATAGAACAGAATATAATAGAGTAGAATAGAACAGAACAGAATGTAACGGAATAGAATACAATAGAATAGAATAGAATACAACAGAATAGAATAAAATAGAATTGAATAGAACAGAATAGAATAGAATACAACAGAACAGAATAGAACAGAATAGAATGGAATAGAATAAAATAGAATAGAATAGAATAGAACAGAACAGAATAGAATAGAATAGAACAGAACAGAATAGAACACAACAGAATAGAATAGAATAGAACAGAACAGAATAGATTAGATCAGAATTGAATAAAATAGAACAGAACAGAATAGAATAGAATGGAATAGAATAGAATAGAATAGAATAGAATAGAATAGAACAGAATAGAACAGAACAGAACAGAACAGAATAGAGTAGAATGAATAGAATAGAATAGAATAGAATAGAATAGAATAGAACAGAACAGAATAGAATAGAATAGAAGAGAAAATAATAGAAAAAAACAGAACAGAAAAGAATAGAATAGAATAGAACAGAACAGAACAGAACAGAACAGAACAGAACAGAACACAACACAACAGAACAGAATAGAATAGAATAGAACAGAATAGAATAGAACAGAATAGAATAGAACAGAAAAGATTAGAATAGAATAGAATAGAACAGAACAGAATAGAACAGAACAGAACAGAACAGAACAGAATAGAATAGAATAGAATAGAACAGAATAGAATAGAATAGAAAAGAACAGAAGAGAATAGAATAGAACAGAATAAAACAGAACAGAATAGAATAGAATAGAACAGAACAGAATCAAACAGAACAGAATTGAATAGAATAGAAAAGAACTGAATAGAATAGAATAGAATAGAACATAAGAGAATAGAATAGAATACATTACAACAGAATAGAACAGATTAGAAGCGAATAGAACAGAATGGAATAGAATAGAATAGAACAGAACAGAACAGAATAGAATGGAATAGAATAAAATAGAATAGATCAGAACAGAACAGAATAGAATAGAATAGAGTAGAACAGAACAGAATAGAATAGAATAGAACAGAACAGAATAGAACAGAACAGAATAGAACAGAACAGAAGAAAGTAGAATAGAATAGAATAGAATAGAATAGAATAGAATAGAATAGAATAGAATAGAATAGAATAGAATAGAACAGAACAGAATAGAACAGAACAGAATAGAAAATAATAGAATAGAATAGAATAGAATAGATTGCAACAGAACAGAATAGAATATAATAGAATAGAACAGAACAGAATAGAATAGAATAGAATAGAATAGAACAGAATAGAATAGAATAGAACAGAATAGAATAGAATAGAATAGAATAGAATAGAATAGAATAGAATAGAACAGAACAGAATAGAATCCAATAGAACGGAATAGAATAGAATTAAACAGACTAGAATAGAATAGAACAGAACAGAACAGAACAGAATAGAATAGAATAGAATAGAACAGAACAGAACAGAATAGAATCGAACAGAATAGAATAGAACAGAACAGAATAGAATAGAATAGAACAGAACAGAACAGAATGGAATAGAATAGAACAGAGTAGAACAGAACCGAATAGAATAGAATAGAACAGAACAGAATAGAATAGAATAGAATAGAACAGAACAAAACAGAACAGAATAGAATAGAATGAAATAGAATAGAATAGAATAGAATAGAATAAAATAGAATAGAATAGAACAGAATAGAACAGAACAGAACAGAACAGAGTAGAGTAGAATAGAATAGAATAGAATAGAATAGAATAGAATAGAATAGAACAGAACAGAACAGAATAGAACAGAACAGAATAGAATAGAATAGAACAGAATAGAATAGAATAGAATAGAATAGTATAGAACAGAATAGAATAGAATAGAATAGAACAGAACAGAATAGAATAGAATAGAATAGAAAAGAATAGAATATAACAGAACAAAATAGAATAGAATAGAATAGAATAGAATAGAATAGAATAGAATAGAACAGAACAGAACAGAACAGAACACAACAGAATAGAATAGAATAGAACAGAGTAGAATAGAACAGAATAGAATAGAACAGAAAAGAATAGAATAGAATAGAACAGAACATAATAGAATAGAATAGAACAGAACAGAATAGAATCGAACAGAACAGAATCGAACAGAACAGAATTGAATAGAATAGAACAGAACCGAATAGAATAGAATAGAATAGAACATAAGAGAATAGAATAGAATTGAATACAACAGAATAGAACAGAATAGAAGAAAATAGAACAGAATAGAATAGAATAAAATAGAACAGAACAGAATGTAACGGAATAGAATACAATAGAATAGAAGAGAATACAACAGAACAGAATAGAATAGAATTGAATAGAACAGAATACAATAGAATAGAATAGAACAGAATAGAACAGAATAGAATGGAATAGAATAAAATAGAATAGAGTAGAATAGTATAGAATAGAATAGAAGAGAATAGAACAGAAAAGAACAGAACAGAATAGAATAGAACAGATAGAATTGAATAAAACAGAACAGAATAGAATAGAATAGAACAGAATAGAATAGAATAGAAAAGAATAGAATAAAACAGAACAGAAGAGAATAGAATAGAATAGAACAGAACAGAATAGAATAGAATACAATAGAACAGAAGAGAACAGAATAGAATCGAACAGAATAGAGTAGAATAGAACAGAACAAAACAGAATATAATAGAATAGAATACATTAGAATAGAATAGAATAGAATAGAATAGAATAGAATAGAATAGAATAGAATAGAATAGAATAGAACAGAATAGAAGAGAACGGAATAGAATAGAATAGAATAGAACAGTACAGAACAGAATAGAATCGAACAGAATAGAATAAAATAGAACAGAACAGAACAGAACAGAACAGAATAGAATAGAATAGAAAAGAAGAGAAAAGAATACAATAGAATAGAACAGAACAGAATAGAACAGAACAGAACACAACAGAACAGAATAGAATAGAATACAACAGAAGAGAATAGAACAGAATAGTATAGAACAGAAAAGAATAGAATAGAATAGAATAGAACAGAACAGAATAGAACAGAACAGAAGAGAAGAGAATAGAAAAGAATAGAACAGAATAGAATAGAATAGAATAGAATAGAACAGAAGAGAATAGAAAAAAATAGAATAAAAGAGAACAGAATAGGATAGAATAGAACAGAACAGAATAGAATAGAATAGAATAGAATACCACAGAATAGAACAAAATAGAAGAGAATAGAACAGAATAGAATAGAATAGAATAGAACAGAACAGAATGTAACGGAATAGAATACAATAGAATAGAATAGAATACAACAGAATAGAATAAAATAGAATTGAATAGAACAGAATAGAATAGAATACAACAGAACAGAATAGAACAGAATAGAATGGAATAGAATAAACTAGAATAGAATAGAATAGAACAGAACAGAATAGAATAGAATAGAACAGAACAGAATAGAACAGAACAGAATAGAATAGCATAGAACAGAACAGAATAGATTAGAACAGAATAGAATAAAATAGAACAGAACAGAATAGAATAGAATAGAATAGTATAGAACAGAACAGAATAGAACAGAACAGAATAGAGTAGAATAGAATAGAATAGAATAGAATAGAATAGAATAGAATAGAACAGAACAGAATGTAACGGAATAGAATAAAATAGAATAGAATAGAATACAACAGAATAGAATAAAATAGAATTGAATAGAACAGAATAGAATATAATACAACAGAACAGAATAGAACAGAATAGAATGGAATAGAATAAAATAGAATAGAATAGAAGAGAAGAGAACAGAATAGAATAGAATAGAACAGAACAGAATAGAATAGAACAGAATAGAATAGAATAGAACAGAACAGAATAGATTAGAACAGAATAGAATAAAATAGAACAGAACAGAATAGAATAGAATAGAATAGAATGGAATAGAACAGAACAGAATAGAACAGAACAGAATAGAAAAGAATAGATTAGAATAGAATAGAATAGAATGCAACAGAACAGAATAAAATATAATAGAATAGAACAGAATAGAATAGAATAGAATAGATTACAATAGAATGGAACAGAACAGAATAGAATAGAATAGAATAGAATAGAATAGAATAGAACAGATCAGAATAGAATAGAAAAGAATAGAACAGAACAGAATAGAATAGAATAGAATAGAATAGAATAGAATAGAATAGAACAGAACAGAATAGAACAGAACAGAATAGAGTAGAATAGAATAGAATAGAATAGAATAGAATAGAATAGAATAGAATACAACAGAATGAATAGAATAGAACAGAAAAGAATAGAATAGAACAGAACAGAACAGAATGGAATAGAATAGAACAGAGTAGAACAGAACAGAATAGAATAGAATAGAATAGAATAGAATAGAATAGAATAGAATAGAATAGAATAGAATAGAATAGAATAGAATAGAACAGAACAGAACAGAATAGAATCGAACAGAATAGAATGGAATAGAATAGAACAGAATAGAATAGAATAGAATAGAGTAGAATAGAACAGAATAGAATAGAATAGATTACAACAGAACAGAATAGAATAGAACAGAATAGAACAGAACAGAACACAACAGAACAGAATAGAATAGAATAGAACAGAATAGAATAGAACAAAATAGAATAGAACAGAAAAGAATAGAATAGAATAGATCAGAACAGAACAGAATAGAATAGAATAGAGTAGAACAGAACAGAATAGAATAGAATAGAATAGAACAGAACAGAATAGAACAGAACTGAGTAGAATAGAAGAGAACAGAACACAATAGAACAGAATAGAATAGAATAGAATAGAATAGAATAGAATAGAACACAATAGAACAGAATAGAGTAGAACAGAATAGAACAGAATAGAACTGAACAGAATAGAATAGAATAGAATAGAATAGAATAGAATCGAACAGAATAGAATAGAATAGAACAGAACAAAACAGAATAGAATAGAATAGAATAGATTAGAATAGAATCGAACAGAATAGAATAGAATAGAACAGAACAAAACAGAATAGAATAGAATAGAATAGAATAGAATAGAATAGAATAGAATAGAATAGAATAGAATAGAATAGAATAGAATAGAATAGAACAGAATAGAACAGAACGGAATAGAATAGAATAGAATAGAATAGAACAGTACAGAACAGAATAGAATCGAACAGAATAGAATAAAATACAACAGAACAGAACAGAACAGAATAGAATAGAATAGAAAAGAAGATAAAAGAATACAATAGAATAGAACAGAACAGAATAGAACAGAAAGGAACACAACAGAACAGAATAGAATAGAATGGAACAGAACAGTATAGAACAGAACAGAACAGAAGAGAATAGAAAAGAATAGAACAGAATAGAATAGAATAGAATAGAACAGAGGTGAATCGAAAAAAATAGAATAAAAGAGAACAGAATAGGATAGAATGGAACAGAACAGTAGAGAATAGAATAGAATAGAATACCACAGAATAGAACAGAATATAATAGAATAGAATAGAACAGAACAGAATGTAACGGAATAGAATACAATAGAATAGAATAGAATACAACAGAATAGAATAAAATAGATTGAATAGAACAGAATAGAATAGAATACAACAGAACAGAATAGAACAGAATAGAATGGAATAGAATAAAATAGAATAGAATAGAATAGAACAGAACAGAATAGAATAGAATAGAACAGAACAGAATAGAACTGAACAGAATAGAATAGAATAGAACAGAACAGAATAGATTAGATCAGAATTGAATAAAATAGAACAGAACAGAATAGAATATAATGGAATAGAATAGAATAGAATAGAATAGAATAGAATAGAACAGAATAGAACAGAACAGAACAGAACAGAATAGAGTAGAATGAATAGAATAGAATAGAATAGAATAGAATAGAACAGAACAGAATAGAATAGAATAGAAACTAATAGAAAAAAACAGAACAGAATAGAATAGAATAGAATAGAATAGAATAGAATAGAATAGAATAGAATAGAATAGAATAGAACAGAACAGAACAGAACAGAACAGAACAGAACAGAACAGAACACAACAGAACAGAATAGAATAGAATAGAACAGAATAGAATAGAACAGAATAGAATAGAACAGAAAAGATTAGAATAGAATAGAATAGAACAGAACAGACTAGAACAGAACAGAACAGAACAGAACAGAATAGAATAGAATAGAATAGAACAGAATAGAATAGAATAGAATAGAACAGAAGAGAATAGAATAGAATAGAATAAAACAGAACAGAATAGAATAGAATAGAACAGAACAGAAGCGAACAGAACAGAATTGAATAGAATAGAACAGAACTGAATAGAATAGAATAGAATAGAACATAAGAGAATAGAATAGAATGCATTACAACAGAATAGAACAGATTAGAAGAGAATAGAACAGAATGGAATAGAATAAAATAGAACAGAACAGAACAGAATAGAATCGAACAGAACAGAATCGAACAGAACAGAATTGAATAGAATAGAACAGAACAGAATAGAATAGAATAGAATAGAACATAAGAGAATAGAATAGAATTTAATACAACAGAATAGAACAGAATAGAAGAGAATAGAACAGAATAGAATAGAATAAAATAGAACAGAACAGAATGTATCGGAATAGAATACAATAGAATAGAAGAGAATACAACAGAACAGAATAGAATAGAATTGAATAGAACAGAATAGAATAGGATAGAATAGAACAGAATAGAACAGAATAGAATGGAATAGAATAAAACAGAATAGAGTAGAATAGAATCGAATCGAATAGAATAGAATAGAACAGAAAAGAACAGAACAGAATAGAATAGAACAGATAGAATTGAATAAAACAGAACAGAATAGAATAGAATAGAACAGAATAGAATAGAAAAGAATAGAATAAAACAGAACAGAATAGAATAGAGTAGAATAGAACAGAACAGAATAGAATAGAATAGAACAGAACAGAATGGAATAGAATAGAATAGAATAGAACAGAATAGAATGGAATAGAACAGAATAGAATAGAATAGAATAGAACAGAACAGAACAGAATAGAATAGAATAGAACAGAATTGAACAGAATAGAATAGAATAGAATAGAATACAATAGAACAGAACAGAATAGAATCGAACAGAATAGAATGGAATAGAACAGAACAAAACAGAATAGAATAGAATAGATTAGAATAGAATAGAATAGAATAGAATAGAATAGAATAGAATAGAATAGAATAGAATAGAATAGAATAGAATAGAACAGAATAGAACAGAACGGAATAGAATAGAATAGAACAGAACAGAACAGAATAGAATCGAACAGAATAGAATAAAATAGAACAGAACAGAACAGAACAGAATAGAATAGAATAGAAGAGAAGAGAAAAGAATAGAATAGAATAGAACAGAAAAGAATAGGATAGAATAGAATAGAAGAGAAGAGAAGAGATAGAATACAACAGAACAGAACAGAATAGAGTAGAATAGAATAGAATAGAACAGAACAGAGTAGAATAGATTAGAATAGAACAGAATAGAGTAGAATAGAACGGAATAGAATAGAATAGAACAGAACAGAACAGAATAGAATAGAATAGAACAGAACAGAACACAACAGAACATAATAGAATAGAATACAACAGAATAGAATAGAACAGAATAGAATAGAACAGAAAAGAATAGGATAGAATAGAATAGAACAGAACAGAATAGAACAGAACAGAACAGAAGAGAATAGAAAAGAATAGAACAGAATAGAATAGAATAGAATAGAACAGAAGAGAATAGAAAAAAATAGAATAAAAGAGAAAAGAATAGAATAGAATAGAACAGAGCAGAATAGAATACAATTGAACAGAACAGAATCGAACAGAACAGAATAGAATAGAATAGAACAGAACAGAATAGAGTAGAACAGAATTGAATAGAATAGAACAGAACAGAATAGAATAGAATAGAATAGAACAGAAGAGAATAGAAAAGAATAGAATAAAAGTGAATAGAATAGAATAGAATAGAACAGAACAGAATAGAATAGAATAGAACAGAACAGAATCGAACAGAACAGAATACAATAGAATAGAACAGAACAGAATAGAGTAGAACAGAATTGAATAGAATAGAACAGAGCAGAATAGAATAGAATAGAATAGAACAGAAGAGATTAGAATAGAATAGAATACCACAGAATAGAACAGAATAGAAGAGAATAGAACAGAATAGAATAGAATACAACAGAACGGAATAAAACAGAATAGAATGGAATAGATTAAAATAGAATAGAATAGAATAGAACAGAATAGAATAGAATAGAATAAAATAGAATAGAATAGAACACAACAGAACAGAATAGAATCGAACAGAATAGAATAGAATAGAAAAGAATAGAATAGAACAGAATAGAATAGAATAGAACAGAATAGAATAGAATAGAATAGAACAGAACAGAACAGAATAGTATAGAATAGAATAGAATAGAACAGAACAAAACAGAACAGAACACAACTGAACACAACAGAACAGAATAGAACAGAACAGAATAGAGTAGAACAGAATTGAATAGAATCGAACAGAACAGAATTGAATAGAATAGAACAGAACAGAGAAGAATAGAATAGAATAGAACATAAGAGAATAGAATAGAATTGAATACAACAGAATAGAACAGAATAGAAGAGAATAGAACAGAATAGAATAGAATAAAATAGAACAGAACAGAATGTAACGGAATAGAATACAATAGAATAGAAGAGAATACAACAGAACAGTATAGAATAGAATTGAATAGAACAGAATAGAATAGAATAGAATAGAACAGAAAGAACAGAATAGAATGGAATAGAATAAAATAGAATAGAGTAGAATAGAATAGAAAAGAATAGAATAGAAAAGAATAGAATAGAATAGAATAGAACAGAACAGAATAGAACAGAACTGAGTAGAATAGAAGAGAACAGAACACAATAGAACAGAATAGAATAGAATAGTATAGAATAGAATAGATCAGAACAGAACAGAATAGAATAGAATAGAGTAGAACAGAACAGAATAGAATAGAATAGAACAGAACAGAATAGAACAGAACTGAGTAGAATAGAAGAGAACAGAACACAATAGAACAGAATAGAATAGAATAGAATAGAATAGAATTGAATAGAACACAATAGAACAGAATAGAGTAGAACAGAATAGAACAGAATAGAACTGAACAGAATAGAATGGAATAGAATAAAATAGAATAGAGCAGAATAGAATGAATACAACAGAACAGAATAGAATAGAATAGAACAGAAGAGAATAGAATAGAACAGAACAGAACTGAACAGAACACAATAGAATAGAATAGAATAGAATAGAATAGAACAGAACAGAATAGAACAGAACTGAGTAGAATAGAAGAGAACAGAACAAAACAGAATAGAATAGAATAGAATAGATTAGAATAGAATAGAATAGAATAGAATAGAATAGAACAGAATAGAATGGAATAGAACAGAATAGAATAGAATAGAACAGAACAGAACAGAATAGAATAGAATAGAACAGAATAGAACAGAATAGAATAATATAGAATAGAATACAATAGAACAGAACAGAACAGAATAGAATCGAACCGAATAGAATAGAATAGAACAGAACAAAACAGAATAGAATAGAATAGAATAGATTAGAATAGAATCGAACAGAATAGAATAGAATAGAACAGAACAAAACAGAATAGAATAGAATAGAATAGAATAGAATAGAATAGAATAGAATAGAATAGAATAGAATAGAACAGAACGGAATAGAATAGAATAGAATAGTACAGAACAGAATAGAATCGAACAGAATAGAATAAAATAGAACAGAACAGAACAGAATAGAATAGAATAGAAAAGAAGAGAAAAGAATACAATAGAATAGAACAGAACAGAATAGAACAGAACAGAACACAACAGAACAGAATAGAATAGAATGGAACAGAACAGAATAGAACAGATCAGAACAGAACAGAATAGAATAGAATAGAATAGAACAGAAGAGAATAGAAAAAAATAGAATAAAAGAGAACAGAATAGGATAGAATAGAACAGAACAGAAGAGAATAGAATAGAATAGAATACCACAGAATAGAAGAGAATAGAACAGAATATAATAGAGTAGAATAGAACAGAACAGAATGTAACGGAATAGAATACAATAGAATAGAATAGAATACAACAGAATAGAATAAAATAGAATTGAATAGAACAGAATAGAATAGAATACAACAGAACAGAATAGAACAGAATAGAATGGAATAGAATAAAATAGAATAGAATAGAATAGAACAGAACAGAATAGAATAGAATAGAACAGAACAGAATAGAACACAACAGAATAGAATAGAATAGAACAGAACAGAATAGATTAGATCAGAATTGAATAAAATAGAACAGAACAGAATAGAATAGAATGGAATAGAATAGAATAGAATAGAATAGAATAGAACAGAATAGAACAGAACAGAACAGAAAAGAATAGAGTAGAATGAATAGAATAGAATAGAATAGAATAGAATAGAACAGAACAGAATAGAATAGAATAGAAGAGAAAATAATAGAAAAAAACAGAACAGAATAGAATAGAATAGAATAGAATAGAACAGAACAGAACAGAACAGAACAGAACAGAACAGAACACAACAGAACAGAATAGAATAGAATAGAACAGAATAGAATAGAACAGAATAGAATAGAACAGAAAAGATTAGAATAGAATAGAATAGAACAGAACAGAATAGAACAGAACAGAACAGAACAGAACAGAATAGAATAGAATAGAATAGAACAGAATAGAATAGAATAGAAAAGAACAGAAGAGAATAGAATAGAATAGAATAAAACAGAACAGAATAGAATAGAATAGAACAGAACAGAATCGAACAGAACAGAATTGAATAGAATAGAACAGAACTGAATAGAATAGAATAGAATAGAACATAAGAGAATAGAATAGAATACATTACAACAGAATAGAACAGATTAGAAGCGAATAGAACAGAATGGAATAGAATAGAATAGAACAGAACAGAACAGAATAGAATCGAACAGAACAGAATCGAACAGAACAGAATTGAATAGAATAGAACAGAACAGAATAGAATAGAATAGAATAGAACATAAGAGAATAGAATAGAATTTAATACAACAGAATAGAACAGAATAGAAGAGAATAGAACAGAATAGAATAGAATAAAATAGAACAGAACAGAATATAACGGAATAGAATACAATAGAATAGAAGAGCATACAACAAAACAGAATAGAATAGAATTGAATAGAACAGAATAGAATAGAATAGAATAGAACAGAATAGAACAGAATAGAATGGAATAGAATAAAACAGAATAGAGTAGAATAGAATCGAATCGAATAGAATATTATAGAACAGAAAAAAACAGAACAGAATAGAATAGAACAGATAGAATTGAATAAAACAGAACAGAATAGAATAGAATAGAACAGAATAGAATAGAAAAGAATAGAATAAAACAGAACAGAATAGAATAGAATAGAATAGAACAGAACAGAATAGAATAGAATAGAACAGAACAGAATGGAATAGAATAGAATAGAATAGAACAGAATAGAATGGAATAGAGCAGAATAGAATAGAATAGAATAGAACAGAACAGAACAGAATAGAATAGAATAGAACAGAATTGAACAGAATAGAATAGAATAGAATACAATAGAACAGAACAGATCAGAATAGAATCGAACAGAATAGAATAGAATAGAACAGAACAAAACAGAATAGAATAGAATAGAATAGATTAGAATAGAATAGAATAGAATAGAATAGAATAGAATAGAAAAGAACAGAACAGAATACAATAGAATATAATAGAATAGAATAGAATAGAACAGAACAGAATAGAATAGAATAGAATAGAATAGAATAGAATAGAATAGAACAGAATAGAATAGAATAGAATAGAACAGAAGAGAACAGAACAGAATAGAATAGAATAGAATAGAATAGAACAGAACTGAATAGAATAGAATAGAATAGAATAGAACAGAATAGAATAGAATACAACAGAAGAGAATCGAATAGAAGAGAACAGAACAGAATAGAATAGAATACAACAGAACAGAATAGAATAGAATAGAATATAACAGAATAGAATAGAATAGAATGGAATAGAATAGAATAGAAAAGAATAGAATAGAAAACAACAGAACAGAATAGAATAGAATACAACAGAATAGAATAGAACAGAATAGAATAGAACAGAAAAGAATAGGATAGAATAGAATAGAACAGAACAGAATAGAACAGAACAGAACAGAAGAGAAGAAAACAATAGAACAGAATAGAATAGAATAGAATAGAACAGATGAGAATAGAAAAAATAGAATAAAAGAGAAAAGAATAGAATAGAATAGAACAGAGCAGAATAGAATAAAATAGAACAGAACAGAATCGAACAGAACAGAATAGAAAAGAATAGAACAGAACATATAGAGTAGAACAGAATTGAATAGAATAGAACAGAACAGAATAGAATAGAATAGAATAGAACAGAAGAGAATAGAAAAGAATAGATTAAAAGAGAATAGAATAGAATAGAATAGAATAGAACAGAACAGAATAGAATAGAATAGAACAGAACAGAATCGAACAGAACAGAATACAATAGAATAGAACAGAACAGAATAGAGTAGAACAGAAATGAATAGAATAGAACAGAGCAGAATAGAATAGAATAGAATAGAACAGAAGAGATTAGAATAGAATATCATACCACAGAATAGAACAGAATAGAAGAGAATAGAACAGAATAGAATAGAATACAACAGAACAGAATAAAACAGAATAGAATGGAATAGAATAAAATAGAATAGAATAGAACACAGCAGAACAGAATAGAATCGAACAGAATAGAATAGAATAGAATAGAACAGAATAGAACAGAATAGAATAGAATAGAACAGAATAGAATAGAATAGAATAGAACAGAACAGAACAGAATAGAATCGAACAGAATAGAATAGAATAGAACAGAACAGAACAGAATAGTATAGAATAGAATAGAATAGAACAGAACAAAACAGAACAGAACACAACTGAACACAACAGAAAAGAATAGAACATAAGAGAATAGAATAGAATTGAATACAACAGAATAGAACAGAATAGAAGAGAATAGAACAGAATAGAATAGAATAAAATAGAACAGAACAGAATGTAACGGAATAGAATACAATAGAATAGAAGACAATACAACAGAACAGAATAGAATAGAATTGAATAGAACAGAATAGAATAGAATAGAATAGAACAGAATAGAACAGAATAGAATGGAATAGAATAAAATAGAATAGAGTAGAATAGAATAGAAAAGAATAGAATAGAAAAGAATAGAATAGAATAGAATAGAATAGAATAGAATAGAATAGAATAGAATAGAACAGAACAGAATAGAACAGAACAGATAGAATTGAATAAAACAGAACAGAATAGAATAGAACAGAACAGAATAGAATAGAATAGAATAGAACAGAATAGAACAGAACAGAATCGAATAGAGTAGAACAGAACAGAATAGATTAGATCAGAATTGAATAAAATAGAACAGAACAGAATAGAATAGAATGGAATAGAATAGAATAGAATAGAATAGAATAGAATAGAATAGAACAGAATAGAACAGAACAGAACAGAACAGAATAGAGTAGAATGAATAGAATAGAATAGAATAGAACAGAACAGAATAGAATAGAATAGAATAGAAAATAATAGAAAAAAACAGAACAGAATAGAATAGAATAGAATAGAATAGAATAGAATAGAATAGAACAGAACAGAACAGAACAGAACAGAACAGAACAGAACAGAACAGAACACAACAGAACAGAATAGAATAGAATAGAACAGAATAGAATAGAATAGAATAGAACAGAACAGAAAAGATTAGAATAGAATAGAATAGAACAGAACAGAATAGAACAGAACAGAACAGAACAGAACAGAATAGAATTGAATAGAATAGAACAGAATAGAATAGAATAGAATAGAACAGAAGAGAATAGAATAGAATAGAATAAAACAGAACAGAATAGAATAGAATAGAACAGAACAGAATCGAACAGAACAGAATTGAATAGAATAGAACAGAACTGAATAGAATAGAATAGAATAGAACATAAGAGAATAGAATAGAATACATTACAACAGAATAGAACAGATTAGAAGCGAATAGAACAGAATGGAATAGAATAGAATAGAACAGAACAGAACAGAATAGAATCGAACAGAACAGAATCGAACAGAACAGAATTGAATAGAATAGAACAGAACAGAATAGAATAGAATAGAATAGAACATAAGAGAATAGAATAGAATTTAATACAAGAGAATAGAACAGAATAGAAGAGAATAGAACAGAATAGAATAGAATAAAATAGAACAGAACAGAATGTAACGGAATAGAATACAATAGAATAGAAGAGAATACAACAGAAGAGAATAGAATAGAATTGAATAGAACAGAATAGAATAGAATAGAATAGAACAGAATAGAACAGAATAGAATGGAATAGAATAAAACAGAATAGAGTAGAATAGAATCGAATCGAATAGAATAGAATAGAACAGAAAAGAACAGAACAGAATAGAATAGAACAGATAGAATTGAATAAAACAGAACAGAATAGAATAGAATAGAACAGAATAGAATAGAAAAGAATAGAATAAAACAGAACAGAATAGAATAGAATAGAATAGAACAGTACAGAATAGAATAGAATAGAACAGAACAGAATGGAATAGAATAGAATAGAATAGAACAGAATAGAATGGAATAGAACAGAATAGAATAGAATAGAATAGAACAGAACAGAACAGAATAGAATAGAATAGAACAGAATTGAACAGAATAGAATAGAATAGAATACAATAGAACAGAACAGAACAGAATAGAATCGAACAGAATAGAATAGAATAGAACAGAACAAAACAGAATAGAATAGAATAGAATAGAATAGAATAGAATAGAATAGAAAAGAACAGAACAGAATACAATAGAATAGAATAGAATAGAATAGAATAGAACAGAACAGAATAGAATAGAATAGAATAGAATAGAATAGAATAGAATAGAATAGAATAGAACAGAATAGAATAGAATAGAATAGAACAGAACAGAACAGAACAGAATAGAATAGAAAAGAATAGAATAGAACAGAACTGAATAGAATAGAATATAATAGAATAGAACAGAATAGAATAGAATACAACAGAAGAGAATAGATAGAAGAGAACAGAACAGAATAGAATAGAATACAACAGAACAGAAGAGAATAGAATAGAATATAACAGAATAGAATAGAATAGAATGGAATAGAATAGAATAGTAAAGAATAGAATAGAAAAGAACAGAACAGAATAGAATAGAATAGAATAGAATAGAATAGAATAGAACAGAATAGAATAGAATAGAATAGAACAGAACAGAACAGAACAGAATAGAATAGAATAGAATAGAATAGAACAGAACTGAATAGAATAGAATAGAACAGAATAGAATAGAATACAACAGAAGAGAATCGAATAGAAGAGAACAGAACAGAATAGAATAGAATACAACAGAACAGAATAGAATAGAATAGAATATAACAGAATAGAATAGAATAGAATGGAATAGAATAGAATAGAAAAGAATAGAATAGAAAAGAACAGAACAGAATAGAATAGAATACAACAGAATAGAATAGAACAGAATAGAATAGAACAGAAAAGAATAGGATAGAATAGAATAGAACAGAACAGAATAGAACAGAACAGAACAGAAGAGAATAGAAAAGAATAGAACAGAATAGAATAGAATAGAATAGAACAGATGAGAATAGAAAAAATAGAATAAAAGAGAAAAGAATAGAATAGAATAGAACAGAGCATAATAGAATAGAATAGAACAGAACAGAATCGAACAGAACAGAATAGAATAGAATAGAACAGAACAGAATAGAGTAGAACAGAATTGAATAGAATAGAACAGAACAGAATAGAATAGAATAGAATAGAACAGAAGAGAATAGAAAAGAAAAGATTAAATGAGAATAGAATAGAATAGAATAGAACAGAAAAGAATAGAATAGAATAGAACAGAACAGAATCGAACAGAACAGAATACAATAGAATAGAACAGAACAGAATAGAGTAGAACAGAAATGAATAGAATAGAACAGAGCAGAATAGAATAGAATAGAATAGAACAGAAGAGATTAGAATAGAATAGCATACCACAGAATAGAACAGAATAGAAGAGAATAGAACAGAATAGAATAGAATACAACAGAACAGAATAAAACAGAATAGAATGGAATAGAATAAAATAGAATAGAATAGAACACAACAGAACAGAATAGAATCGAACAGAATAGAATAGAATAGAATAGAACAGAATAGAACAGAATAGAATAGAATAGAACAGAATAGAATAGAATAGAATAGAACAGAACAGAACAGAATAGAATCGAACAGAATAGAATAGAATAGAACAGAACAGAACAGAATAGTATAGAATAGAATAGAATAGAACAGAACAAAACAGAACAGAACACAACTGAACACAACAGAACAGAATAGAACATAAGAGAATAGAATAGAATTGAATACAACAGAATAGAACAGAATAGAAGAGAATAGAACAGAATAGAATAGAATAAAATAGAACAGAACAGAATGTAACGGAATAGAATACAATAGAATAGAAGACAATACAACAGAACAGAATAGAATAGAATTGAATAGAACAGAATAGAATAGAATAGAATAGAACAGAATAGAACAGAATAGAATGGAATAGAATAAAATAGAATAGAGTAGAATAGAATAGAAAAGAATAGAATAGAAAAGAATAGAATAGAATAGAATAGAATAGAATAGAATAGAATAGAATAGAATAGAATAGAACAGAACAGAATAGAACAGAACAGATAGAATTGAATAAAACAGAACAGAATAGAATAGAACAGAACAGAATAGAATAGAATAGAATAGAACAGAATAGAACAGAACAGAATCGAATAGAATAGAACAGAACAGAATAGATTAGATCAGAATTGAATAAAATAGAACAGAACAGAATAGAATAGAATGGAATAGAATAGAATAGAATAGAATAGAATAGAATAGAACAGAATAGAACAGAACAGAACAGAACAGAATAGAGTAGAATGAATAGAATAGAATAGAATAGAACAGAACAGAATAGAATAGAATAGAATAGAAAATAATAGAAAAAAACAGAACAGAATAGAATAGAATAGAATAGAATAGAATAGAATAGAATAGAACAGAACAGAACAGAACAGAACAGAACAGAACAGAACAGAACACAACAGAACAGAATAGAATAGAATAGAACAGAATAGAATAGAATAGAATAGAACAGAACAGAAAAGATTAGAATAGAATAGAATAGAACAGAACAGAATAGAACAGAACAGAACAGAACAGAACAGAATAGAATTGAATAGAATAGAACAGAATAGAATAGAATAGAATAGAACAGAAGAGAATAGAATAGAATAGAATAAAACAGAACAGAATAGAATAGAATAGAACAGAACAGAATCGAACAGAACAGAATTGAATAGAATAGAACAGAACTGAATAGAATAGAATAGAATAGAACATAAGAGAATAGAATAGAATACATTACAACAGAATAGAACAGATTAGAAGCGAATAGAACAGAATGGAATAGAATAGAATAGAACAGAACAGAACAGAATAGAATCGAACAGAACAGAATCGAACAGAACAGAATTGAATAGAATAGAACAGAACAGAATAGAATAGAATAGAATAGAACATAAGAGAATAGAATAGAATTTAATACAAGAGAATAGAACAGAATAGAAGAGAATAGAACAGAATAGAATAGAATAAAATAGAACAGAACAGAATGTAACGGAATAGAATACAATAGAATAGAAGAGAATACAACAGAAGAGAATAGAATAGAATTGAATAGAACAGAATAGAATAGAATAGAATAGAACAGAATAGAACAGAATAGAATGGAATAGAATAAAACAGAATAGAGTAGAATAGAATCGAATCGAATAGAATAGAATAGAACAGAAAAGAACAGAACAGAATAGAATAGAACAGATAGAATTGAATAAAACAGAACAGAATAGAATAGAATAGAACAGAATAGAATAGAAAAGAATAGAATAAAACAGAACAGAATAGAATAGAATAGAATAGAACAGTACAGAATAGAATAGAATAGAACAGAACAGAATGGAATAGAATAGAATAGAATAGAACAGAATAGAATGGAATAGAACAGAATAGAATAGAATAGAATAGAACAGAACAGAACAGAATAGAATAGAATAGAACAGAATTGAACAGAATAGAATAGAATAGAATACAATAGAACAGAACAGAACAGAATAGAATCGAACAGAATAGAATAGAATAGAACAGAACAAAACAGAATAGAATAGAATAGAATAGAATAGAATAGAATAGAAAAGAACAGAACAGAATACAATAGAATAGAATAGAATAGAATAGAATAGAACAGAACAGAATAGAATAGAATAGAATAGAATAGAATAGAATAGAATAGAATAGAATAGAACAGAATAGAATAGAATAGAATAGAACAGAACAGAACAGAACAGAATAGAATAGAAAAGAATAGAATAGAACAGAACTGAATAGAATAGAATATAATAGAATAGAACAGAATAGAATAGAATACAACAGAAGAGAATAGATAGAAGAGAACAGAACAGAATAGAATAGAATACAACAGAACAGAAGAGAATAGAATAGAATATAACAGAATAGAATAGAATAGAATGGAATAGAATAGAATAGTAAAGAATAGAATAGAAAAGAACAGAACAGAATAGAATAGAATAGAATAGAATAGAATAGAATAGAACAGAATAGAATAGAATAGAATAGAACAGAACAGAACAGAACAGAATAGAATAGAATAGAATAGAATAGAACAGAACTGAATAGAATAGAATAGAACAGAATAGAATAGAATACAACAGAAGAGAATCGAATAGAAGAGAACAGAACAGAATAGAATAGAATACAACAGAACAGAATAGAATAGAATAGAATATAACAGAATAGAATAGAATAGAATGGAATAGAATAGAATAGAAAAGAATAGAATAGAAAAGAACAGAACAGAATAGAATAGAATACAACAGAATAGAATAGAACAGAATAGAATAGAACAGAAAAGAATAGGATAGAATAGAATAGAACAGAACAGAATAGAACAGAACAGAACAGAAGAGAATAGAAAAGAATAGAACAGAATAGAATAGAATAGAATAGAACAGATGAGAATAGAAAAAATAGAATAAAAGAGAAAAGAATAGAATAGAATAGAACAGAGCAGAATAGAATACAATAGAACAGAACAGAATCGAACAGAACAGAATAGAATAGAATAGAACAGAACAGAATAGAGTAGAACAGAATTGAATAGAATAGAACAGAACAGAATAGAATAGAATAGAATAGAACAGAAGAGAATAGAAAAGAAAAGATTAAATGAGAATAGAATAGAATAGAATAGAACAGAAAAGAATAGAATAGAATAGAACAGAACAGAATCGAACAGAACAGAATACAATAGAATAGAACAGAACAGAATAGAGTAGAACAGAAATGAATAGAATAGAACAGAGCAGAATAGAATAGAATAGAATAGAACAGAAGAGATTAGAATAGAATAGCATACCACAGAATAGAACAGAATAGAAGAGAATAGAACAGAATAGAATAGAATACAACAGAACAGAATAAAACAGAATAGAATGGAATAGAGTAAAATAGAATAGAATAGAACACAACAGAACAGAATAGAATCGAACAGAATAGAATAGAATAGAATAGAACAGAATAGAACAGAATAGAATAGAATAGAACAGAATAGAATAGAATAGAATAGAACAGAACAGAACAGAATAGAATCGAACAGAATAGAATAGAATAGAACAGAACAGAACAGAATAGTATAGAATAGAATAGAATAGAACAGAACAAAACAGAACAGAACACAACTGAACACAACAGAACAGAATAGAACAGAACAGAATAGAGTAGAACAGAATTGAATAGAATCGAACAGAACAGAATTGAATAGAATAGAACAGAACAGAATAGAATAGAATAGAATAGAACATAAGAGAATAGAATAGAATTGAATACAACAGAATAGAACAGAATAGAAGAGAATAGAACAGAATAGAATAGAATAAAATAAAACAGAACAGAATGTAACGGAATAGAATACAATAGAATAGAAGACAATACAACAGAACAGAATAGAATAGAATTGAATAGAACAGAATAGAATAGAATAGAATAGAACAGAATAGAACAGAATAGAATGGAATAGAATAAAATAGAATAGAGTAGAATAGAATAGAAAAGAATAGAATAGAAAAGAATAGAATAGAATAGAATAGAATAGAATAGAATAGAATAGAATAGAATAGAATAGAATAGAACAGAACAGAATAGAACAGAACAGATAGAATTGAATGAAACAGAACAGAATAGAATAGAACAGAACAGAATGGAATAGAATAGAATAGAACAGAATAGAACAGAACAGAATCGAATAGAATAGAACAGAACAGAATAGATTAGATCAGAATTGAATAAAATAGAACAGAACAGAATAGAATAGAATGGAATAGAATAGAATAGAATAGAATAGAATAGAATAGAATAGAACAGAATAGAACAGAACAGAACAGAACAGAATAGAGTAGAATGAATAGAATAGAATAGAATAGAACAGAACAGAATAGAATAGAATAGAATAGAAAATAATAGAAAAAAACAGAACAGAATAGAATAGAATAGAACAGAATAGAATAGAATAGAACAGAACAGAACAGAACAGAACAGAACAGAACAGAACACAACAGAACAGAATAGAATAGAATAGAATAGAATAGAATAGATCAGAACAGAACAGAATAGAATAGAATAGAGTAGAACAGAACAGAATAGAATAGAATAGAACAGAACAGAATAGAACAGAACTGAGTAGAATAGAAGAGAACAGAACACAATAGAACAGAGTAGAATAGAATAGAATAGAATAGGATAGAATAGAATAGAATAGAGTAGAACAGAATAGAACAGAATAGAACTGAACAGAATAGAATAGAATAGAATAAAATAGAATAGAGCAGAATAGAATGAATACAACAGAACAGAATAGAATAGAATAGAACAGAAGAGAATAGAATAGAACAGAACAGAACTGAACAGAACACAATAGAATAGAATAGAATAGAATAGAATAGAACAGAACAGAATAGAACAGAACTGAGTAGAATAGAAGAGAACAGAACAAAACAGAATAGAATAGAATAGAATAGATTAGAATAGAATAGAATAGAATAGAATAGAATAGAATAGAATAGAATAGAATAGAACAGAACAGAACAGAATAGAATAGAATAGAACAGAATAGAACAGAATAGAATAATATAGAATAGAATACAATAGAACAGAACAGAATAGAATAGAATCGAACCGAATAGAATAGAATAGAACAGAACAAACAGAATAGAATAGAATAGAATAGATTAGAATAGAATCGAACAGAATAGAATAGAATAGAACAGAACAAAACAGAATAGAATAGAATAGAATAGAATAGAATAGAATAGAATAGAATAGAATAGAATAGAATAGAACAGAACGGAATAGAATAGAATAGAATAGTACAGAACAGAATAGAATCGAACAGAATAGAATAAAATAGAACAGAACAGAACAGAACAGAATAGAATAGAATAGAAAAGAAGAGAAAAGAATACAATAGAATAGAACAGAACAGAATAGAACAGAACAGAACACAACAGAACAGAATAGAATAGAATGGAACAGAACAGAATAGAACAGATCAGAACAGAACAGAATAGAAAAGAATAGAACAGAATGGAATAGAATAAATAGAACAGAAGAGAATAGAAAAAAATAGAATAAAAGAGAACAGAATACGATAGAATAGAACAGAACAGAATAGAATAGAATAGAATAGAATACCACAGAATAGAAGAGAATAGAACAGAATATAATAGAGTAGAATAGAACAGAACAGAATGTAACGGAATAGAATACAATAGAATAGAATAGAATACAACAGAATAGAATAAAATAGAATTGAATAGAACAGAATAGAATAGAATACAACAGAACAGAATAGAACAGAATAGAATGGAATAGAATAAAATAGAATAGAATAGAATAGAACAGAACAGAATAGAATAGAATAGAACAGAACAGAATAGAACACAACAGAATAGAATAGAATAGAACAGAACAGAATAGATTAGATCAGAATTGAATAAAATAGAACAGAACAGAATAGAATAGAATGGAATAGAATAGAATAGAATAGAATAGAATAGAATAGAACAGAATAGAACAGAACAGAACAGAACAGAAGAGAGTAGAATGAATAGAATAGAATAGAATAGAATAGAATAGAACAGAACAGAATAGAATAGAATAGAAGAGAAAATAATAGAAAAAAACAGAACAGAATAGAATAGAATAGAATAGAATAGAACAGAACAGAACAGAATAGAATAGAATAGAGTAGAACAGAACAGAATAGAATAGAATAGAACAGAACAGAATAGAACAGAACTGAGTAGAATAGAAGAGAACAGAACACAATAGAACAGAATAGAATAGAATAGAATAGAATAGAATAGAATAGAATAGAATAGAATAGAATAGAGTAGAACAGAATAGAACAGAATAGAACTGAACAGAATAGAATAGAATAGAATAAAATAGAATAGAGCAGAATAGAATGAATACAACAGAACAGAATAGAATAGAATAGAACAGAAGAGAATAGAATAGAACAGAACAGAACTGAACAGAACACAATAGAATAGAATAGAATAGAATAGAATAGAACAGAACAGAATAGAACAGAACTGAGTAGAATAGAAGAGAACAGAACAAAACAGAATAGAATAGAATAGAATAGATTAGAATAGAATAGAATAGAATAGAATAGAATAGAATAGAATAGAATAGAACAGAACAGAACAGAATAGAATAGAATAGAACAGAATAGAACAGAATAGAATAATATAGAATAGAATACAATAGAACAGAACAGAACAGAATAGAATCGAACCGAATAGAATAGAATAGAACAGAACAAAACAGAATAGAATAGAATAGAATAGATTAGAATAGAATCGAACAGAATAGAATAGAATAGAACAGAACAAAACAGAATAGAATAGAATAGAATAGAATAGAATAGAATAGAATAGAATAGAATAGAATAGAATAGAACAGAACGGAATAGAATAGAATAGAATAGTACAGAACAGAATAGAATCGAACAGAATAGAATAAAATAGAACAGAACAGAACAGAACAGAATAGAATAGAATAGAAAAGAAGAGAAAAGAATACAATAGAATAGAACAGAACAGAATAGAACAGAACAGAACACAACAGAACAGAATAGAATAGAATGGAACAGAACAGAATAGAACAGATCAGAACAGAACAGAATAGAAAAGAATAGAACAGAATAGAATAGAATAGAATAGAACAGAAGAGAATAGAAAAAAATAGAATAAAAGAGAACAGAATACGATAGAATAGAACAGAACAGAATAGAATAGAATAGAATAGAATACCACAGAATAGAAGAGAATAGAACAGAATATAATAGAGTAGAATAGAACAGAACAGAATGTAACGGAATAGAATACAATAGAATAGAATAGAATACAACAGAATAGAATAAAATAGAATTGAATAGAACAGAATAGAATAGAATACAACAGAACAGAATAGAACAGAATAGAATGGAATAGAATAAAATAGAATAGAATAGAATAGAACAGAACAGAATAGAATAGAATAGAACAGAACAGAATAGAACACAACAGAATAGAATAGAATAGAACAGAACAGAATAGATTAGATCAGAATTGAATAAAATAGAACAGAACAGAATAGAATAGAATGGAATAGAATAGAATAGAATAGAATAGAATAGAACAGAATAGAACAGAACAGAACAGAACAGAAGAGAGTAGAATGAATAGAATAGAATAGAATAGAATAGAATAGAACAGAACAGAATAGAATAGAATAGAAGAGAAAATAAGAAAAAAACAGAACAGAATAGAATAGAATAGAATAGAATAGAACAGAACAGAACAGAACAGAACAGAACAGAACAGAACAGAACAGAACACAACAGAACAGAATAGAATAGAATAGAACAGAATAGAATAGAACAGAATAGAATAGAACAGAAAAGATTAGAATAGAATAGAATAGAACAGAACAGAATAGAACAGAAGAGAACAGAACAGAACAGAATAGAATAGAATAGAATAGAACAGAATAGAATAGAATAGATAAGAACAGAAGAGAATAGAATAGAATAGAATAAAACAGAACAGAATAGAATAGAATAGAACAGAACAGAATCGAACAGAACAGAATTGAATAGAATAGAACAGAACTGAATAGAATAGAATAGAATAGAACATAAGAGAATAGAATAGAATACATTACAACAGAATAGAACAGATTAGAAGCGAATAGAACAGAATGGAATAGAATAGAATAGAACAGAACAGAACAGAATAGAATCGAACAGAACAGAATCGAACAGAACAGAATTGAATAGAATAGAACAGAACAGAATAGAATAGAATAGAATAGAACATAAGAGAATAGAATAGAATTTAATACAACAGAATAGAACAGAATAGAAGAGAATAGAACAGAATAGAATAGAATAAAATAGAACAGAACAGAATATAACGGAATAGAATACAATAGAATAGAAGAGCATACAACAGAACAGAATAGAATAGAATTGAATAGAACAGAATAGAATAGAATAGAATAGAATAGAACAGAATAGAACAGAATAGAATGGAATAGAATAAAACAGAATACAGTAGAATAGAATCGAATCGAATAGAATATTATAGAACAGAAAAAAACAGAACAGAATAGAATAGAACAGATAGAATTGAATAAAACAGAACAGAATAGAATAGAATAGAACAGAATAGAATAGAAAAGAATAGAATAAAACAGAACAGAATAGAATAGAATAGAATAGAACAGAACAGAATAGAATAGAATAGAACAGAACAGAATGGAATAGAATAGAATAGAATAGAACAGAATAGAATGGAATAGAACAGAATAGAATAGAATAGAATAGAACAGAACAGAACAGAATAGAATAGAATAGAACAGAATTGAACAGAATAGAATAGAATAGAATACAATAGAACAGAACAGAACAGAATAGAATCGAACAGAATAGAATAGAATAGAACAGAACAAAACAGAATAGAATAGAATAGAATAGATTAGAATAGAATAGAATAGAATAGAATAGAATAGAATAGAATAGAATAGAAAAGAACAGAACAGAATACAATAGAATAGAATAGAATAGAATAGAATAGAATAGAACAGAACAGAATAGAATAGAATAGAATAGAATAGAATAGAATAGAATAGAACAGAATAGAATAGAATAGAATAGAACAGAACAGAACAGAACAGAACAGAATAGAATAGAATAGAATAGAATAGAACAGAACTGAATAGAATAGAATAGAATAGAATAGAACAGAATAGAATAGAATACAACAGAAGAGAATCGAATAGAAGAGAACAGAACAGAATAGAATAGAATACAACAGAACAGAATAGAATAGAATAGAATATAACAGAATAGAATAGAATAGAATGGAATAGAATAGAATAGAAAAGAATAGAATAGAAAACAACAGAACAGAATAGAATAGAATACAACAGAATAGAATAGAACAGAATAGAATAGAACAGAAAAGAATAGGATAGAATAGAATAGAACAGAACAGAATAGAACAGAACAGAAGAGAAGAGAATAGAAAAGAATAGAACAGAATAGAATAGAATAGAATAGAACAGATGAGAATAGAAAAAATAGAATAAAAGAGAAAAGAATAGAATAGAATAGAACAGAGCAGAATAGAATAAAATAGAACAGAACAGAATCGAACAGAACAGAATAGAATAGAATAAAACAGAACAGAATAGAGTAGAACAGAATTGAATAGAATAGAACAGAACAGAATAGAATAGAATAGAATAGAACAGAAGAGAATAGAAAAGAATAGATTAAAAGAGAATAGAATAGAATAGAATAGAACAGAACAGAATAGAATAGAATAGAACAGAACAGAATCGAACAGAACAGAATACAATAGAATAGAACAGAACAGAATAGAGTAGAACAGAAATGAATAGAATAGAACAGAGCAGAATAGAATAGAATAGAATAGAACAGAAGAGATTAGAATAGAATAGCATACCACAGAATAGAACAGAATAGAAGAGAATAGAACAGAATAGAATAGAATACAACAGAACAGAATAAAACAGAATAGAATGGAATAGAATAAAATAGAATAGAATAGAACACAGCAGAACAGAATAGAATCGAACAGAATAGAATAGAATAGAATAGAACAGAATAGAACAGAATAGAATAGAATAGAACAGAATAGAATAGAATAGAATAGAACAGAACAGAACAGAATAGAATCGAACAGAATAGAATAGAATAGAACAGAACAGAACAGAATAGTATAGAATAGAATAGAATAGAACAGAACAAAACAGAACAGAACACAACTGAACACAACAGAACAGAATAGAACAGAACAGAATAGAGTAGAACAGAATTGAATAGAATCCAACAGAACAGAATTGACTAGAATAGAACAGAATAGAATAGAATAGAATAGAATAGAACTTAAGAGAATAGAATAGAATTGAATACAACAGAATAGAACAGAATAGAAGAGAATAGAACAGAATAGAATAGAATAAAATAGAACAGAACAGAATGTAACGGAATAGAATACAATAGAATAGAAGACAATACAACAGAACAGAATAGAATAGAATTGAATAGAACAGAATAGAATAGAATAGAACAGAATAGAACAGAATAGAATGGAATAGAGTAAAATAGAATAGAGTAGAATAGAATAGAAAAGAATAGAATAGAAAAGAATAGAATAGAATAGAATAGAATAGAATAGAATAGAACAGAACAGAATAGAACAGAACAGATAGAATTGAATAAAACAGAACAGAATAGAATAGAACAGAACAGAATAGAATAGAATAGAATAGAACAGAATAGAACAGAACAGAATCGAATAGAATAGAACAGAACAGAATAGATTAGATCAGAATTGAATAAAATAGAACAGAACAGAATAGAATAGAATGGAATAGAATAGAATAGAATAGAATAGAATAGAATAGAACATAATAGAACAGAACAGAACAGAACAGAATAGAGTAGAATGAATAGAATAGAATAGAATAGAACAGAACAGAATAGAATAGAATAGAATAGAAAATAATAGAAAAAAACAGAACAGAATAGAATAGAATAGAATAGAATAGAATAAAATAGAATAGAACAGAACAGAACAGAACAGAACAGAACACAACACAACAGAACACAACAGAACAGAATAGAATAGAATAGAATAGAATAGAATAGAATAGAATAGAACAGAACAGAAAAGATTAGAATAGAATAGAATAGAACAGAACAGAATAGAACAGAACACAACAGAACAGAACAGAATAGAATTGAATAGAATAGAACAGAATAGAATAGAATAGAATAGAACAGAAGAGAATAGAATAGAATAGAATAAAACAGAACAGAATAGAATAGAATAGAACAGAACAGAATCGAACAGAACAGAATTGAATAGAATAGAACAGAACTGAATAGAATAGAATAGAATAGAACATAAGAGAATAGAATAGAATACATTACAACAGAATAGAACAGATTAGAAGCGAATAGAACAGAATGGAATAGAATAGAATAGAACAGAACAGAACAGAATAGAATCGAACAGAACAGAATCGAACAGAACAGAATTGAATAGAATAGAACAGAACAGAATAGAATAGAATAGAATAGAACATAAGACAATAGAATAGAATTTAATACAAGAGAATAGAACAGAATAGAAGAGAATAGAACAGAATAGAATAGAATAAAATAGAACAGAACAGAATGTAACGGAATAGAATACAATAGAATAGAAGAGAATACAACAGAAGAGAATAGAATAGAATTGAATAGAACAGAATAGAATAGAATAGAATAGAACAGAATAGAACAGAATAGAATGGAATAGAATAAAACAGAATAGAGTAGAATAGAATCGAATCGAATAGAATAGAATAGAACAGAAAAGAACAGAACAGAATAGAATAGAACAGATAGAATTGAATAAAACAGAACAGAATAGAATAGAATAGAACAGAATAGAATAGAAAAGAATAGAATAAAACAGAACAGAATAGAATAGAATAGAATAGAACAGTACAGAATAGAATAGAATAGAACAGAACAGAATGGAATAGAATAGAATAGAATAGAACAGAATAGAATGGAATAGAACAGAATAGAATAGAATAGAATAGAACAGAACAGAACATAATAGAATAGAATAGAACAGAATTGAACAGAATAGAATAGAATAGAATACAATAGAACAGAACAGAACAGAATAGAATCGAACAGAATAGAATAGAATAGAACAGAACAAAACAGAATAGAATAGAATAGAATAGAATAGAATAGAATAGAAAAGAACAGAACAGAATACAATAGAATAGAATAGAATAGAATAGAATAGAACAGAACAGAATAGAATAGAATAGAATAGAACAGAACTGAATAGAATAGAATATAATAGAATAGAACAGAATAGAATAGAATACAACAGAAGAGAATAGATAGAAGAGAACAGAACAGAATAGAATAGAATACAACAGAACAGAAGAGAATAGAATAGAATAGAATGGAATAGAATAGAATAGTAAAGAATAGAATAGAAAAGAACAGAACAGAATAGAATAGAATAGAATAGAATAGAATAGAATAGAATAGAATAGAATAGAATAGAATAGAACAGAATAGAATAGAATAGAATAGAACAGAACAGAACAGAACAGAATAGAATAGAATAGAATAGAATAGAACAGAACTGAATAGAATAGAATAGAATAGAACAGAATAGAATAGAATACAACAGAAGAGAATCGAATAGAAGAGAACAGAACAGAATAGAATAGAATACAACAGAACCGAATAGAATAGAATAGAATATAACAGAATAGAATAGAATAGAATGGAATAGAATAGAATAGAAAAGAATAGAATAGAAAAGAACAGAACAGAATAGAATAGAATAGAACAGAATAGAATAGAACAGAATAGAAGAGAACAGAAAAGAATAGGATAGAATAGAATAGAACAGAACAGAATAGAACAGAACAGAACAGAAGAGAATAGAAAAGAATAGAACAGAATAGAATAGAATAGAATAGAACAGATGAGAATAGAAAAAATAGAATAAAAGAGAAAAGAATAGAATAGAATAGAACAGAGCAGAATAGAATACAATAGAACAGAACAGAATCGAACAGAACAGAATAGAATAGAATAGAACAGAACAGAATAGAGTAGAACAGAATTGAATAGAATAGAACAGAACAGAATAGAATAGAATAGAATAGAACAGAAGAGAATAGAAAAGAATAGATTAAATGAGAATAGAATAGAATAGAATAGAACAGAACAGAATAGAATAGAATAGAACAGAACAGAATACAATAGAATAGAACAGAACAGAATAGAGTAGAACAGAAATGAATAGAATAGAACAGAGCAGAATAGAATAGAATAGAATAGAACAGAAGAGATTAGAATAGAATAGCATACCACAGAATAGAACAGAATAGAAGAGAATAGAACAGAATAGAATAGAATACAACAGAACAGAATAAAACAGAATAGAATGGAATAGAATAAAATAGAATAGAATAGAACACAACAGAACAGAATAGAATCGAACAGAATAGAATAGAATAGAATAGAACAGAATAGAACAGAATAGAATAGAATAGAACAGAATAGAATAGAATAGAATAGAACAGAACAGAACAGAATAGAATCGAACAGAATAGAATAGAATAGAACAGAACAGAACAGAATAGTATAGAATAGAATAGAATAGAACAGAACAAAACAGAACAGAACACAACTGAACACAACAGAACAGAATAGAACAGAACAGAATAGAGTAGAACAGAATTGAATAGAATCGAACAGAACAGAATTGAATAGAATAGAACAGAACAGAATAGAATAGAACAGAATAGAACATAAGAGAATAGAATAGAATTGAATACAACAGAATAGAACAGAATAGAAGAGAATAGAACAGAATAGAATAGAATAAAATAAAACAGAACAGAATGTAACGGAATAGAATACAATAGAATAGAAGACAATACAACAGAACAGAATAGAATAGAATTGAATAGAACAGAATAGAATAGAATAGAATAGAACAGAATAGAACAGAATAGAATGGAATAGAATAAAATAGAATAGAGTAGAATAGAATAGAAAAGAATAGAATAGAAAAGAATAGAATAGAATAGAATAGAATAGAATAGAATAGAATAGAATAGAATAGAATAGAATAGAACAGAACAGAATAGAACAGAACAGATAGAATTGAATGAAACAGAACAGAATAGAATAGAACAGAACAGAATAGAATAGAATAGAATAGAACAGAATAGAACAGAACAGAATCGAATAGAATAGAACAGAACAGAATAGATTAGATCAGAATTGAATAAAATAGAACAGAACAGAATAGAATAGAATGGAATAGAATAGAATAGAATAGAATAGAATAGAATAGAATAGAACAGAATAGAACAGAAAAGAACAGAACAGAATAGAATTGAATAGAATAGAACAGAATAGAATAGAATAGAATAGAACAGAAGAGAATACAATAGAATAGAATAAAACAGAACAGAATAGAATAGAATAGAACAGAACAGAATCGAACAGAACAGAATTGAATAGAATAGAACAGAACTGAATAGAATAGAATAGAATAGAACATAAGAGAATAGAATAGAATACATTACAACAGAATAGAACAGATTAGAAGCGAATAAAACAGAATGGAATAGAATAGAATAGAACAGAACAGAACAGAATAGAATCGAACAGAACAGAATCGAACAGAACAGAATTGAATAGAATAGAACAGAACAGAATAGAATAGAATAGAATAGAACATAAGAGAATAGAATAGAATTTAATACAAGAGAATAGAACAGAATAGAAGAGAATAGAACAGAATAGAATAGAATAAAATAGAACAGAACAGAATGTAACGGAATAGAATACAATAGAATAGAAGAGAATACAACAGAAGAGAATAGAATAGAATTGAATAGAACAGAATAGAATAGAATAGAATAGAACAGAATAGAACAGAATAGAATGGAATAGAATAAAACAGAATAGAGTAGAATAGAATCGAATCGAATAGAATAGAATAGAACAGAAAAGAACAGAACAGAATAGAATAGAACAGATAGAATTGAATAAAACAGAACAGAATAGAATAGAATAGAACAGAATAGAATAGAAAAGAATAGAATAAAACAGAACAGAATAGAATAGAATAGAATAGAACAGTACAGAATAGAATAGAATAGAACAGAACAGAATGGAATAGAATAGAATAGAATAGAACAGAATAGAATGGAATAGAACAGAATAGAATAGAATAGAATAGAACAGAACAGAACATAATAGAATAGAATAGAACAGAATTGAACAGAATAGAATAGAATAGAATACAATAGAACAGAACAGAACAGAATAGAATCGAACAGAATAGAATAGAATAGAACAGAACAAAACAGAATAGAATAGAATAGAATAGAATAGAATAGAATAGAAAAGAACAGAACAGAATACAATAGAATAGAATAGAATAGAATAGAATAGAACAGAACAGAATAGAATAGAATAGAATAGAATAGAATAGAATAGAATAGAACAGAATAGAATAGAATAGAATAGAACAGAACAGAACAGAACAGAATAGAATAGAAAAGAATAGAATAGAACAGAACTGAATAGAATAGAATATAATAGAATAGAACAGAATAGAATAGAATACAACAGAAGAGAATAGATAGAAGAGAACAGAACAGAATAGAATAGAATACAACAGAACAGAAGAGAATAGAATAGAATATAACAGAATAGAATAGAATAGAATGGAATAGAATAGAATAGTAAAGAATAGAATAGAAAAGAACAGAACAGAATAGAATAGAATAGAATAGAATAGAAGAGAATAGAATAGAATAGAACAGAATAGAATAGAATAGAATAGAACAGAACAGAACAGAACAGAATAGAATAGAATAGAATAGAATAGAACAGAACTGAATAGAATAGAATAGAATAGAACAGAATAGAGTAGAATACAACAGAAGAGAATCGAATAGAAGAGAACAGAACAGAATAGAATAGAATACAACAGAACCGAATAGAATAGAATAGAATATAACAGAATAGAATAGAATAGAATGGAATAGAATAGAATAGAAAAGAATAGAATAGAAAAGAACAGAACAGAATAGAATAGAATAGAACAGAATAGAATAGAACAGAATAGAAGAGAACAGAAAAGAATAGGATAGAATAGAATAGAACAGAACAGAATAGAACAGAACAGAACAGAAGAGAATAGAAAAGAATAGAACAGAATAGAATAGAATAGAATAGAACAGATGAGAATAGAAAAAATAGAATAAAAGAGAAAAGAATAGAATAGAATAGAACAGAGCAGAATAGAATACAATAGAACAGAACAGAATCGAACAGAACAGAATAGAATAGAATAGAACAGAACAGAATAGAGTAGAACAGAATTGAATAGAATAGAACAGAACAGAATAGAATAGAATAGAATAGAACAGAAGAGAATAGAAAAGAATAGATTAAATGAGAATAGAATAGAATAGAATAGAACAGAACAGAATAGAATAGAATAGAACAGAACAGAATACAATAGAATAGAACAGAACAGAATAGAGTAGAACAGAAATGAATAGAATAGAACAGAGCAGAATAGAATAGAATAGAATAGAACAGAAGAGATTAGAATAGAATAGCATACCACAGAATAGAACAGAATAGAAGAGAATAGAACAGAATAGAATAGAATACAACAGAACAGAATAAAACAGAATAGAATGGAATAGAATAAAATAGAATAGAATAGAACACAACAGAACAGAATAGAATCGAACAGAATAGAATAGAATAGAATAGAACAGAATAGAACAGAATAGAATAGAATAGAACAGAATAGAATAGAATAGAATAGAACAGAACAGAACAGAATAGAATCGAACAGAATAGAATAGAATAGAACAGAACAGAACAGAATAGTATAGAATAGAATAGAATAGAACAGAACAAAACAGAACAGAACACAACTGAACACAACAGAACAGAATAGAACAGAACAGAATAGAGTAGAACAGAATTGAATAGAATCGAACAGAACAGAATTGAATAGAATAGAACAGAACAGAATAGAATAGAACAGAATAGAACATAAGAGAATAGAATAGAATTGAATACAACAGAATAGAACAGAATAGAAGAGAATAGAACAGAATAGAATAGAATAAAATAAAACAGAACAGAATGTAACGGAATAGAATACAATAGAATAGAAGACAATACAACAGAACAGAATAGAATAGAATTGAATAGAACAGAATAGAATAGAATAGAATAGAACAGAATAGAACAGAATAGAATGGAATAGAATAAAATAGAATAGAGTAGAATAGAATAGAAAAGAATAGAATAGAAAAGAATAGAATAGAATAGAATAGAATAGAATAGAATAGAACAGAACAGAATAGAACAGAACAGATAGAATTGAATGAAACAGAACAGAATAGAATAGAACAGAACAGAATAGAATAGAATAGAATAGAACAGAATAGAACAGAACAGAATCGAATAGAATAGAACAGAACAGAATAGATTAGATCAGAATTGAATAAAATAGAACAGAACAGAATAGAATAGAATGGAATAGAATAGAATAGAATAGAATAGAATAGAATAGAATAGAACAGAATAGAACAGAAAAGAACAGAACAGAATAGAATTGAATAGAATAGAACAGAATAGAATAGAATAGAATAGAACAGAAGAGAATACAATAGAATAGAATAAAACAGAACAGAATAGAATAGAATAGAACAGAACAGAATCGAACAGAACAGAATTGAATAGAATAGAACAGAACTGAATAGAATAGAATAGAATAGAACATAAGAGAATAGAATAGAATACATTACAACAGAATAGAACAGATTAGAAGCGAATAAAACAGAATGGAATAGAATAGAATAGAACAGAACAGAACAGAATAGAATCGAACAGAACAGAATCGAACAGAACAGAATTGAATAGAATAGAACAGAACAGAATAGAATAGAATAGAATAGAACATAAGAGAATAGAATAGAATTTAATACAAGAGAATAGAACAGAATAGAAGAGAATAGAACAGAATAGAATAGAATAAAATAGAACAGAACAGAATGTAACGGAATAGAATACAATAGAATAGAAGAGAATACAACAGAAGAGAATAGAATAGAATTGAATAGAACAGAATAGAATAGAATAGAATAGAACAGAATAGAACAGAATAGAATGGAATAGAATAAAACAGAATAGAGTAGAATAGAATCGAATCGAATAGAATAGAATAGAACAGAAAAGAACAGAACAGAATAGAATAGAACAGATAGAATTGAATAAAACAGAACAGAATAGAATAGAATAGAACAGAATAGAATAGAAAAGAATAGAATAAAACAGAACAGAATAGAATAGAATAGAATAGAACAGTACAGAATAGAATAGAATAGAACAGAACAGAATGGAATAGAATAGAATAGAATAGAACAGAATAGAATGGAATAGAACAGAATAAAATAGAATGGAATAGAACAGAACAGAACATAATAGAATAGAATAGAACAGAATTGAACAGAATAGAATAGAATAGAATACAATAGAACAGAACAGAACAGAATAGAATCGAACAGAATAGAATAGAATAGAACAGAACAAAACAGAATAGAATAGAATAGAATAGAATAGAATAGAATAGAAAAGAACAGAACAGAATACAATAGAATAGAATAGAATAGAATAGAATAGAACAGAACAGAATAGAATAGAATAGAATAGAATAGAATAGAATAGAATAGAACAGAATAGAATAGAATAGAATAGAACAGAACAGAACAGAACAGAATAGAATAGAAAAGAATAGAATAGAACAGAACTGAATAGAATAGAATATAATAGAATAGAACAGAATAGAATAGAATACAACAGAAGAGAATAGATAGAAGAGAACAGAACAGAATAGAATAGAATACAACAGAACAGAAGAGAATAGAATAGAATATAACAGAATAGAATAGAATAGAATGGAATAGAATAGAATAGTAAAGAATAGAATAGAAAAGAACAGAACAGAATAGAATAGAATAGAATAGAATAGAAGAGAATAGAATAGAATAGAACAGAATAGAATAGAATAGAATAGAACAGAACAGAACAGAACAGAATAGAATAGAATAGAATAGAATAGAACAGAACTGAATAGAATAGAATAGAATAGAACAGAATAGAGTAGAATACAACAGAAGAGAATCGAATAGAAGAGAACAGAACAGAATAGAATAGAATACAACAGAACCGAATAGAATAGAATAGAATATAACAGAATAGAATAGAATAGAATGGAATAGAATAGAATAGAAAAGAATAGAATAGAAAAGAACAGAACAGAATAGAATAGAATAGAACAGAATAGAATAGAACAGAATAGAAGAGAACAGAAAAGAATAGGATAGAATAGAATAGAACAGAACAGAATAGAACAGAACAGAACAGAAGAGAATAGAAAAGAATAGAACAGAATAGAATAGAATAGAATAGAACAGATGAGAATAGAAAAAATAGAATAAAAGAGAAAAGAATAGAATACAATAGAACAGAACAGAATCGAACAGAACAGAATAGAATAGAATAGAACAGAACAGAATAGAGTAGAACAGAATTGAATAGAATAGAACAGAACAGAATAGAATAGAATAGAATAGAACAGAAGAGAATAGAAAAGAATAGATTAAATGAGAATAGAATAGAATAGAATAGAACAGAACAGAATAGAATAGAATAGAACAGAACAGAATACAATAGAATAGAACAGAACAGAATAGAGTAGAACAGAAATGAATAGAATAGAACAGAGCAGAATAGAATAGAATAGAATAGAACAGAAGAGATTAGAATAGAATAGCATACCACAGAATAGAACAGAATAGAAGAGAATAGAACAGAATAGAATAGAATACAACAGAACAGAATAAAACAGAATAGAATGGAATAGAATAAAATAGAATAGAATAGAACACAACAGAACAGAATAGAATCGAACAGAATAGAATAGAATAGAATAGAACAGAATAGAACAGAATAGAATAGAATAGAACAGAATAGAATAGAATAGAATAGAACAGAACAGAACAGAATAGAATCGAACAGAATAGAATAGAATAGAACAGAACAGAACAGAATAGTATAGAATAGAATAGAATAGAACAGAACAAAACAGAACAGAACACAACTGAACACAACAGAACAGAATAGAACAGAACAGAATAGAGTAGAACAGAATTGAATAGAATCGAACAGAACAGAATTGAATAGAATAGAACAGAACAGAATAGAATAGAATAGAATAGAACATAAGAGAATAGAATAGAATTGAATACAACAGAATAGAACAGAAGAGAAGAGAATAGAACAGAATAGAATAGAATAAAATAAAACAGAACAGAATGTAACGGAATAGAATACAATAGAATAGAAGACAATACAACAGAACAGAATAGAATAGAATTGAATAGAACAGAATAGAATAGAATAGAATAGAACAGAATAGAATGGAATAGAATAAAATAGAATAGAGTAGAATAGAATAGAAAAGAATAGAATAGAAAAGAATAGAATAGAATAGAATAGAATAGAATAGAATAGAATAGAATAGAATAGAATAGAATAGAACAGAACAGAATAGAACAGAACAGATAGAATTGAATGAAACAGAACAGAATAGAATAGAACAGAACAGAATAGAATAGAATAGAATAGAATAGAACAGAATAGAACAGAACAGAATCGAATAGAATAGAACAGAACAGAATAGATTAGATCAGAATTGAATAAAATAGAACAGAACAGAATAGAATAGAATGGAATAGAATAGAATAGAATAGAATAGAATAGAATAGAATAGAATAGAATAAAACAGAATAGAACAGAACAGAACAGAACAGAATAGAGTAGAATGAATAGAATAGAATAGAATAGAACAGAACAGAATAGAATAGAATAGAATAGAAAATAATAGAAAAAAACAGAACAGAATAGAATAGAATAGAATAGAATAGAATAGAATAGAACAGATCAGAACAGAACAGAACAGAACAGAACAGAACAGAACACAACAGAACAGAATAGAATAGAATAGAACAGAATAGAATAGAATAGAATAGAACAGAACAGAAAAGATTAGAATAGAATATAATAGAACAGAACAGAATAGAACAGAACAGAACAGAACAGAATAGAATTGAATAGAATAGAACAGAATAGAATAGAATAGAATAGAAGAGAAGAGAATAGAATAGAATAGAATAAAACAGAACAGAATAGAATAGAATAGAACAGAACAGAATCGAACAGAACAGAATTGAATAGAATAGAACAGAACTGAATAGAATAGAATAGAATAGAACATAAGAGAATAGAATAGAATACATTACAACAGAATAGAACGGATTAGAAGCGAATAGAACAGAATGGAATAGAATAGAATAGAACAGAACAGAACAGAATAGAATCGAACAGAACAGAATTGAATAGAATAGAACAGAACAGAATAGAATAGAATAGAATAGAACATAAGAGAATAGAATAGAATTTAATACAACAGAATAGAACAGAATAGAATAGAACAGAATAGAATAGAATAAAATAGAACAGAACAGAATGTAACGGAATAGAATACAATAGAATAGAAGAGAATACAACAGAAGAGAATAGAATAGAATTGAATAGAACAGAATAGAATAGAATAGAATAGAACAGAATAGAACAGAATAGAATGGAATAGAATAAAACAGAATAGAGTAGAATAGAATCGAATCGAATAGAATAGAATAGAACAGAAAAGAACAGAACAGAATAGAATAGAACAGATAGAATTGAATAAAACAGAACAGAATAGAATAGAATAGAACAGAATAGAATAGAAAAGAATAGAATAAAACAGAACAGAATAGAATAGAATAGAATAGAACAGAACAGAATAGAATAGAATAGAACAGAACAGAATGGAATAGAATAGAATAGAATAGAACAGAATAGAATGGAATAGAACAGAATAGAATAGAATAGAATAGAACAGAATAGAACAGAATAGAATAGAATAGAACAGAATTGAACAGAATAGAATAGAATAGAATACAATAGAACAGAACAGAACAGAATAGAATCGAACAGAATAGAATAGAATAGAACAGAACAAAACAGAATAGAATAGAATAGAATAGAATAGAATAGAATAGAATAGAAAAGAACAGAACAGAATACAATAGAATAGAATAGAATAGAATAGAATAGATTAGAACAGAACAGAATAGAATAGAATAGAATAGAATAGAATAGAATAGAATAGAATAGAACAGAATAGAATAGAATAGAATAGAACAGAACAGAACAGAACAGAATAGAATAGAATAGAATAGAATAGAACAGAACTGAATAGAATAGAATATAATAGAATAGAACAGAATAGAATAGAATACAACAGAAGAGAATAGATAGAAGAGAACAGAACAGAATAGAATAGAATACAACAGAACAGAAGAGAATAGAATAGAATATAACAGAATAGAATAGAATAGAATGGAATAGAATAGAATAGAAAAGAATAGAATAGAAAAGAACAGAACAGAATAGAATAGAATACAACAGAATAGAATAGAACAGAATAGAATAGAACAGAAAAGAATAGGATAGAATAGAATAGAACAGAACAGAATAGAACAGAACAGAACAGAAGAGAATAGAAAAGAATAGAACAGAATAGAATAGAATAGAATAGAACAGAAGAGAATAGAAAAAAATAGAATAAAAGAGAAAAGAATAGAATAGAATAGAACAGAGCAGAATAGAATACAATAGAACAGAACAGAATCGAACAGAACAGAATAGAATAGAATAGAACAGAACAGAATAGAGTAGAACAGAATTGAATAGAATAGAACAGAACAGAATAGAATACAATAGAATAGAACAGAAGAGAATAGAAAAGAATAGATTAAAAGAGAATAGAATAGAATAGAATAGAACAGAACAGAATAGAATAGAATAGAACAGAACAGAATCGAACAGAACAGAATACAATAGAATAGAACAGAACAGAATAGAGTAGAACAGAAATGAATAGAATAGAACAGAGCAGAATAGAATAGAATAGAATAGAACAGAAGAGATTAGAATAGAATAGCATACCACAGAATAGAACAGAATAGAAGAGAATAGAACAGAATAGAATAGAACACAACAGAACAGAATAGAATCGAACAGAAAAGAATAGAATAGAATAGAACAGAATAGAACAGAATAGAATAGAATAGAACAGAATAGAATAGAATAGAATAGAACAGAACAGAACAGAATAGAATCGAACAGAATAGAATAGAATAGAAGAGAACAGAACAGAATAGTATAGAATAGAATAGAATAGAACAGAACAAAACAGAACAGAACACAACTGAACACAACAGAACAGAATAGAACAGAACAGAATAGAGTAGAACAGAATTGAATAGAATCGAACAGAACAGAATTGAATAGAATAGAACAGTACAGAATAGAATAGAACAGAATAGAACATAAGAGAATAGAATAGAATTGAATACAACAGAATAGAACAGAATAGAAGAGAATAGAACAGAATAGAATAGAATAAAATAGAACAGGACAGAATGTAACGGAATAGAATACAATAGAATAGAAGAGAATACAACAGAACAGAATAGAATAGAATTGAATAGAACAGAATAGAATAGAAGAGAATAGAACAGAATAGAACAGAATAGAATGGAATAGAATAAAATAGAATAGAGTAGAATAGAATAGAAAAGAATAGAATAGAAAAGAATAGAATAGAATAGAATAGAATAGAATAGAATAGAGTAGAATAGAATAGAATAGAATAGAATAGAATAGAATAGAACAGAACAGAATAGAACAGAACAGATAGAATTGAATAAAACAGAACAGAATAGAATAGAATAGAACAGAACAGAATAGAATAGAATAGAATAGAATAGAAAAGAGTAGAATAAAACAGAACAGAATAGAATAGAATAGAATAGAACAGAACAGAATATAATGGAGTAGAACAGGACAGAAATGAATAGAATAGAATAGAACAGAATAGAACAGAATAGAATAGAATAGAATGGAATTGAATAGAATAGAATAGAATAGAATAGAATTGAATTGAATAGAACAGAATAGAAGAGAATAGAATAGAACAGAATAGAACAGAACAAAACAAAACAAAATAGAAGAGAATACAACAGAACAGAACAGAATAGAATAGAATATAAGAGAATAGAACAGAATAGAATGGAATAGAATAAAATAGAACAGAATAGAATAGAAGAGAATAGAATAGAACAGAAGAGAATAGAACAGATTAGAACAGAACAGAATAGAATAGAATAGAACAGACTGGAATAGAATTGAATAGAATAGAATACAATAGAATAGAATAGTATAGAACAGAATAGAATAGAATAGAATAGAACAGAACAGAATAGAATAGAATAAAATAGAATAGAACAGAATAGAATAGAATAGAATAGAATAGAATAGAATAGAATAGAACAGAACAGAACAGAATAGAATCGAACAGAATAGATTAGAACAGAACAGAACAGAACAGAACAGAATAGAATCGAACAGAATAGATTAGAACAGAACAGAACAGAATAGAATAGAATAGAATAGAACAGAACCGAACAGAAGAGAGTAGAATATAATAGAATAGAATAGAATAGAATAGAACAGAACAGAATAGAACAGAACAGAATAGAAAAGAATAGAATAGAATAGAATAGAATAGATTGCAACAGAACAGAATAGAATATAATAGAATAGAACAGAATAGAATAAAATAGAATAGAATAGAATAGAATGGAACAGAACAGAATAGAATAGAATAGAATAGAATAGAATAGAATAGAATAGAATAGAATAGAATAGAATAGAATAGAACAGAACAGAACAGAATAGAATAGAATAGAACAGAACAGAATAGAATAGAATAGAATAGAATAGAATAGAATAGAATAGAATAGAATAGAACAGAACAGAATAGAACAGAACAGAACAGAATAGAATAGAATAGAATAGAATAGAATAGAACAGAACAGAATAGAACAGAACAGAACAGAATAGAATAGAATAGAATAGAACAGAACAGAATAGAATAGAATAGAATAGAACAGAATAGAATCCAATAGAACAGAATAGAATAGAATAGAACAGAATAGAATAGAATAGAATAGAATAGAATAGAATAGAATAGAATAGAATAGAATAGAATAGAATAGAATAGAAGAGAATAGAATAGAATAGAACAGAACAGAATAGAATCCAATAGAACGGAATAGAATAGAATTAAACAGACTAGAATAGAATAGAACAGAACAGAACAGAATAGAATAGAATAGAATAGAATAGAATAGAACAGAACAGAATAGAATCGAACAGAATAGAATAGAACAGAACAGAATAGAATAGAATAGAACAGAACAGAACCGAATGGAATAGAATAGAACAGAGTAGAACAGAACAGAATAGAATAGAACAGAATTGAATAGAATAGAATAGAATAGAATAGATTAGAGTAGAAGAGAACAGAATAGAATAGAATAGATTACAACAGAACAGAATAGAACAGAACAGAATAGAATAGAACAGAATAGAACAGAACAGAACACAACAGAACAGAATAGAATAGAATAGAACAGAATAGAATAGAACAAAATAGAATAGAACAGAAAAGAATAGAATAGAATAGATCAGAACAGAACAGAATAGAATAGAATAGAGTAGAACAGAACATAATAGAATAGAATAGAATAGAACAGAACAGAATAGAACAGAACTGAATAGAATAGAAGAGAACAGAACAGAATAGAATAGAATAGAATAGAATAGAATAGAATAGAATAGAATTGAATAGAACTCAATAGAACAGAATTGAGTAGAACAGAATAGAACAGAATAGAACTGAACAGAATAGAATAGAATAGAATAATTTAGAATAGAGCAGAATAGATTGAATACAACAGAACAGAATAGAATAGAATAGAACATAAGAGAATTGAATAGAACAGAACAGAACTGAACAGAACACAATAGAATAGAATAGAATAGAACAGAATAGAACAGAACAAATCAAAACAGAATAGAATAGAATACAACAGAACAGAACACAATAAAATAGTATAGAATAGAACAGAATAGAATAGAATACAACAGAACAGAACAGATGAGAATAGAATAGAAAAGAACAGAACAGAATAGAATAGAATAGAACAGAACAGAATAGAATAGAATAGAATAGAACAGAACAACACAGAACAGAATAGAATAGAATGAAATAGAATAGAATAGAATAGAATAGAATAGAATAGAATAGAATAGAATAGAATAGAACAGAATAGAACAGAACAGAACAGAACAGAATAGAGTAGAATAGAATAGAATAGAATAGAATAGAATAGAATAGAATAGAATAGAATAGAACAGAACAGAACAGAATAGAACAGAACAGAATAGAATAGAATAGAACAGAATAGAATAGAATAGAATAGAATAGTATAGAACAGAATAGAATAGAATAGAATAGAATAGAATAGAATAGAACAGAACAAAGTAGAATAGAATAGAATAGAAAAGAATAGAATATAACAGAACAGAATAGAATAGAATAGAATAGAGTAAAATAGAATAGAACAGAACAGAACAGAAGAGAACACAACAGAACAGAATAGAATAGAATAGAACATCATAGAATAGAACAGAAAAGATTAGATTAGAATAGAATAGAACAGAACAGAATAGAACAGAACAGAACAGAATAGAACAGAATAGAATAGATTAGAATAGAACAGAACAGAATAGAATAGAATACAACAGAACAGAACAGAATAGATTCGAACAGAACAGAATCGAACAGAACAGAATTGAATAGAATAGAACAGAACCGAATAGAATAGAATAGAATAAAACATAAGAGAATAGAATAGAATTGAATACAACAGAATAGAACAGAATAGAAGAGAATAGAACAGAATAGAATAGAATAAAATAGAACAGAACAGAATGTAACGGAATAGAATGCAATAGAATAGAAGAGAATACAACAGAACAGAATAGAATAGAATTGAATAGAACAGAATAGAATAGAAGAGAATAGAACAGAAAAGAACAGAGCAGCATAGAATAGAACAGATAGAATTGAATAAAACAGAACAGAATAGAATAGAATAGAACAGAACAGAATAGAATAGAATACAACAGAACAGAAGAGAACAGAATAGAATCGAACAGAATAGAATAGAATAGAACAGAACAAAACAGAATATAATAGAATAGAATAGATTAGAATTGAATAGAATAGAATAGAATAGAATAGAATAGAATAGAATAGAATAGAATAGAATAGAATAGAATAGAATAGAACAGAATAGAACAGAACGGAATAGAATAGAATAGAATAGAATAGAATAGAATAGAACAGTACAGAACAGAATAGAATCGAACAGAATAGAATAAAATAGAACAGAACAGAACAGAACAGAACAGAATAGAATAGAATAGAATAGAACAGAACAGAATAGATTAGAACAGAATAGAATAAAATAGAACAGAACAGAATAGAATAGAATAGAATAGAATAGAATAGAATAGAATAGAACAGAACAGAATAGAACAGAACAGAATAGAGTAGAATAGAATAGAATAGAATAGAATAGAATAGAACAGAACAGAATAGAACAGAAGAGAATAGAAAAGAATAGATAAAAAGAGAATAGAATAGAATAGAATAGAACAGAACAGAATAGAATAGAATAGAACAGAACAGAATCGAACAGAACAGAATACAATAGAATAGAACAGAACAGAATAGAGTAGAACAGAAATGAATAGAATAGAACAGAGCAGAATAGAATAGAATAGAATAGAACAGAAGAGATTAGAATAGAATATCATACCACAGAATAGAACAGAATAGAAGAGAATAGAACAGAATAGAATAGAATACAACAGAACAGAATAAAACAGAATAGAATGGAATAGAATAAAATAGAATAGAATAGAACACAACAGAACAGAATAGAATCGAACAGTGAATAGAATAGAATAGAACAGAATAGAACAGAATAGAATAGAATAGAACAGAATAGAATAGAATAGAATAGAAGAGAACAGAACAGAATAGAATCGAACAGAATAGAATAGAATAGAACAGAACAGAACAGAATAGTATAGAATAGAATAGAATAGAACAGAACAAAACAGAACAGAACACAACTGAACACAACAGAACAGAATAGAACAGAACAGAAGAGAGTAGAACAGAATTGAATAGAATCGAACAGAACAGAATTGAATAGAATAGAACAGAACAGAATAGAATAGAATAGAATAGAACATAAGAGAATAGAATAGAATTGAATACAACAGAATAGAACAGAATAGAAGAGATAGAACAGAACAGAATGTAACGGAATAGAATACAATAGAATAGAAGAGAATACAACAGAACAGAATAGAATAGAATTGAATAGAACAGAATAGAATAGAATAGAATAGAACAGAATAGAACAGAATAGAATGGAATAGAATAAAATAGAATAGAGTAGAATAGAATAGAAAAGAATAGAATAGAAAAGAATAGAATAGAATAGAATAGAATAGAATAGAATAGAATAGAGTAGAATAGAATAGAATAGAATAGAATAGAACAGAACAGAATAGAACAGAACAGATAGAATTGAATGAAACAGAACAGAATAGAATAGAATAGAACAGAATAGAATAGAATAGAATAGAATAGAATAGAATAGAAAATAGTAGAATAAAACAGAACAGAAGAAAATAGAATAGAATAGAACAGAACAAAATAGAATGGAGTAGAACAGGACAGAAATGAATAGAATAGAATAGAACAGAATAGAACAGAATAGAATAGAATAGAATGGAATAGAATAGAATAGAATAGAATAGAATAGAATAGAATAGAATTGAATTAAATAGAACAGAATAGAATAGAGTAGAATAGAACAGAATAGAACAGAACAAAACAAAACAAAATAGAATAGAATACAACAGAACAGAACAGAATAGAATAGAATATAAGAGAATAGAACAGAACAGAATGGAATAGAATAAAATAGAATAGAATAGAATAGAATAGAATAGAATAGAATAGAATAGAATAGAATAGAATAGAATAGAATAGAACAGAAGAGAATAGAACAGAATAGAACAGAACAGAATAGAATAGAATAGAACAGACTGGAATAGAATTGAATAGAATAGAATACGATAGAATAGAATAGTATAGAACAGAATAGAATAGAATAGAATAGAACAGAACAGAATAGAATAGAATAGAATAGAACAGAAATGAATAGAATTAAACAGAATAGAATAGAATAGAATAGAACAGAACAGAATAGAATAGAATAGAATAGAATAGAACAGAACAGAACAGAATAGAATCGAACAGAATAGATTAGAACAGAACAGAACAGAATAGAATAGAATAGAATAGAACAGAACAGAACAGAAGAGAGTAGAATATAATAGAATAGAATAGAATAGAAGAGAATAGAACAGAACAGAATAGAACAGAACAGAATAGAAAAGAATAGAATAGAATAGAATAGAATAGATTGCAACAGAACAGAATAGAATATAATAGAATAGAACAGAATAGAATAAAATAGAATAGAATAGAATAGAATGGAACAGAACAGAATAGAATAGAATAGAATAGAATAGAATAGAATAGAATAGAATAGAATAGAATAGAACAGAACAGAATAGAATAGAATAGAATAGAACACAACAGAACAGAACAGAATAGAATAGAATAGAATAGAAGAGAATAGAATAGAATAGAACAGAACAGAATAGAACAGAAAAGAACAGAATAGAGTAGAATAGAATAGAATAGAATAGAACAGAACAGAATAGAACAGAACAGAATAGAATAGAATAGAACAGAATAGAATAGAATAGAATAGAATAGAATAGAATAGAATAGAATGGAACAGAACAGAATAGAATAGAGTAGAACAGGACAGAAATGAATAGAATAGAATAGAATAGAATAGAATAGAATAGAATAGAATAGAATAGAATAGAATAGAATAGAATAGAACAGAACAGAATAGAATAGATTAGAATAGAACAGAACAGAATAGAATAGAATAGAATAGAACAGAATAGAATCCAATAGAACAGAATAGAATAGAATAGAACAGAATAGAATAGAATAGAATAGAATAGAATAGAATAGAATAGAATAGAATAGAATAGAATAGAACAGAATAGAATAGAATAGAACAGAACAGAATAGAATCCAATAGAACGGAATAGAATAGAATTTAACAGACTAGAATAGAATAGAACAGAGCAGAACAGAATAGAATAGAATAGAATAGAATAGAATAGAACAGAACAGAATAGAATCGAACAGAATAGAATAGAACAGAACAGAATAGATTAGAATAGAACAGAACAGAACCGAATGGAATTGAATAGAACAGAGTAGAACAGAACAGAATAGAATAGAACAGAATTGAATAGAATAGAATAGAATAGAATAGATTATAGTAGAAGAGAACAGAATAGAATAGAATAGATTACAACAGAACAGAATAGAACAGAACAGAATAGAATAGAACAGAATAGAACAGAACAGAACACAACAGAACAGAATAGAATAGAATAGAACAGAATAGAATAGAACAGAACAGAATAGAACAGAAAAGAATAGAATAGAATAGAAAAGAACAGAACAGAATAGAATAGAATAGAGTAGAACAGAACAGAATAGAATAGAATAGAATAGAACAGAACAGAATAGAACAGAACTGAATAGAATAGAAGAGAACAGAACAGAATAGAACAGAATAGAATAGAATAAAATAGAATAGAATAGAATAGAATAGAATAGAATAGAATAGAATAGAATAGAATTGAATAGAACACAATAGAACAGAATTGAGAAGAACAGAATAGAACAGAATAGAACTGAACAGAATAGAATAGAATAGAATAAATTAGAATAGAGCAGAATAGATTGAATACAACAGAACAGAATAGAATAGAATAGAACATAAGAGAATAGAATAGAACAGAACAGAACTGAACAGAACACAATAGAATAGAATAGAATAGAACAGAATAGAACAGAACAAATCAAAACAGAATAGAATAGAATACAACAGAACAGAACACATTAAAATAGTATAGAATAGAACAGAATAGAATAGAATACAACAGAACAGAACAGATGAGAATAGAATAGAATAGAACAGAACAGAATAGAATAGAATAGAACAGAACAGAATAGAATAGAATAGAATAGAATTGAACAGAACAAAACAGAACAAATTGAATAGAATGAAATAGAATAGAATAGAATAGAATAGAACAGAATAGAACAGAACAGAACAGAACAGAATAGAGTAGAATAGAATAGAATAGAATAGAATAGAATAGATATAATAGAACAGAACAGAACAGAATAGAACAGAACAGAATAGAATAGAATAGAACAGAATAGAATAGAATAGAATAGAATAGTATAGAACAGAATAGAATAGAATAGAAAAGAATAGAATATAACAGAACAGAATAGAATAGAATAGAATAGAATGGAATAGAGTAGAATAGAATAGAACAGAACAGAACAGAAGAGAACACAACAGAACAGAATAGAATAGAATAGAACAGAATAGAATAGAACAGAAAAGATTAGATTAGAATAGAATAGAACAGAACAGAATAGAACAGAACAGAACAGAATAGAACAGAATAGAATAGATTAGAATAGAACAGAACAGAATAGAATAGAATAGAACAGAACAGAACAGAATAGAATCGAACAGAACAGAATCGAACAGAACAGAATTGAATAGAATAGAACAGAACCGAATAGAATAGAATAGAATAGAACATAAGAGAATAGAATAGAATTGAATACAACAGAATAGAACAGAATAGAAGAGAATAGAACAGAATAGAATAGAATAAAATAGAACAGAACAGAATGTAACGGAATAGAATGCAATAGAATAGAAGAGAATACAACAGAACAGAATAGAATAGAATTGAATAGAACAGAATAGAATAGAAGAGAATAGAACAGAAAAGAACAGAGCAGCATAGAATAGAACAGATAGATTGAATAAAACAGAACAGAATAGAATAGAATAGAACAGAATAGAATAGAATAGAAAAGAATAGAATAAAACAGAACAGAATAGAATAGAATAGAATAGAACAGAACAGAATAGAATAGAATACAATAGAACAGAAGAGAACAGAATAGAATCGAACAGAATAGAATAGAACAGAATAGAACAGAATAGAAGAGAATAGAACAGAATAGAATAGAACAGAACAGAACAGAATAGAATCGAACAGAATAGAATAGAATAGAACAGAACAGAACAGAATAGTATAGAATAGAATAGAATAGAACAGAACAAAACAGAACAGAACACAACTGAACACAACAGAACAGAATAGAACAGAACAGAATAGAGTAGAACAGAATTGAATAGAATAGAACAGAACAGAATAGAATAGAATAGAATAGAACAGAAGAGAATAGAAAAGAATAGAATAAAAAAGAATAGAATAGAATAGAATAGAACAGAACAGAATAGAATAGAATAGAACAGAACAGAATCGAACAGAACAGAATACAATAGAATAGAACAGAACAGAATAGAGTAGAACAGAAATGAATAGAATAGAACAGAGCAGAATAGAATAGAATAGAATAGAACAGAAGAGAACAGAATAGAATAGAATACCACAGAATAGAACAGAATAGAAGAGAATAGAACAGAATAGAATAGAATAAAACAGAACAGAATAGAACAGAATAGAATGGAATAGAATAAAATAGAATAGAATAGAATAGAACAGAACAGAATAGAATAGAATAGAACAGAACAGAATAGAACAGAACAGAATAGAATAGAATAGAACAGAACAGAATAGATTAGAACAGAATTGAGTAAAATAGAACAGAACAGAATAGAATAGAATAGAATAGAACAGAAGAGAATAGAATAGAATAGAATACAACAGAATAGAACAGAATAGAAGAGAATAGAACAGAATAGAATGGAATAGAATAGAACAGAATAGAATGTAACGGAATAGAATACAATAGAATAGAATAAAATATAACAGAATAGAATAGAATAGAATAGAATAGAATAGAATAGAACATAATAGAATAGAATAGAACAGAACAGAACAGAATAGAGTAGAATAGAATAGAATAGAACAGAACAGAATAGAATAGATTAGAATAGAACAGAATAGAGTAGAATAGAACAGAATATAATAGAATAGAATAGAATAGAATAGAATAGAATGGAATAGAATAGAACACCACAGAACAGAATAGAATCGAACAGAATAGAATAGAATAGAATAGAACAGAATAAAACAGAATAGAATAGAATAGAATAGAATAGAGTAGAATAGAATAGAATAGAATAGAATAGAATAGAACACAACAGAATAGAATAGAATCGAACAGAATAGAATAGAATAGAACAGAACAAAACAGAACAGAATAGAATAGAATGGAATAGAATAGAATAGAATAGAATAGAATAGAATAGAACAGAATAGAACAGAACGGAACATAAGAGAATAGAATAGAATAGAACAGAACAGAACAGAGTAGAATCGAACAGAATAGAATAGAATAGAACAGAACAGAATAGAATAGAATAGAATAGAATAGAATATTATAGAACAGAATAGAATAGAATAGAATAGAATAGAATAGAATAGAACAGAACAGAATAGAATAGAATAGAATAGAACAGAATAGAGTAGAATAGAAAAGAATAGAATAGAATAGAACAGAACAGAACAGAACAGAATATAATAGAATAGAACAGAATAGAACAGAACAGAACAGAACGGAACAGAACAGAATACAATAGAATAGAATAGAACAGGATAGAACAGAATAGAATAGAATAGGACAGAATAGAATAGAACAGAATAGAATAGAATAGAATAGAATAGAATAGAACAGAACAGAACAGAATAGAAGCGAACAGAGTAAAATAGAATAGAACAGAATAGAACAGAATAGAATAGAATAGGATAGAACAGAACAGAATAGAATAGAATAGAATAGAATAGAACAGAACAGAATAGAATAGAATAGAATAGAACAGAACAGAATAGAATAGAATAGAACAGAACAGAATAGAACAGAACAGAATAGAATAGAATAGAACAGAACAGAATAGATTAGAACAGAATGAATAAAATAGAACAGAACAGAATAGAATAGAATAGAATAGAAGAGAAGAGAATAGAATAGAATAGAATACAACAGAATAGAACAGAATAGAAGAGAATAGAACAGAATAGAATGGAATAGAATAGAACAGAATAGAATGTAACGGAATAGAATACAATAGAATAGAATAAAATATAACAGAATTGAATAGAATAGAATAGAATAGAATAGAATAGAACATAATAGAATAGAATAGAACAGAACAGAACAGAATAGAGTAGAATAGAATAGAATAGAACAGAACAGAATAGAATAGATTAGAATAGAACAGAATAGAGTAGAATAGAACAGAATAGAATAGAATAGAATAGAATAGAATAGAATAGAACACAACAGAACAGAATAGAATCGAACAGAATAGAATAGAATAGAATAGAACAGAATAAAACAGAATAGAATAGAATAGAATAGAATAGAATAGAATAGAATAGAATAGAACACAACAGAACAGAATAGAATCGAACAGAATAGAATAGAATAGAACAGAACAAAACAGAACAGAATAGAATAGAATGGAATAGAATAGAACAGAATAAAACAGAATAGAATAGAATAGAATAGAATAGAATAGAATAGAATAGAATAGAATAGAATAGAATAGAATAGAATAGAACACAACAGAACAGAATAGAATCGAACAGAATAGAATAGAATAGAACAGAACAGAATAGAATAGAATAGAATAGAACAGAATAGAGTAGAATAGAAAAGAATAGAATAGAATACAACAGAACAGAACAGAACAGAATATAATAGAATAGAACAGAATAGAACAGAACAGAACAGAACATAATAGAATAGAACAGAATAGAACAGAATAGAACAGAACAGAATAGAATAGAATAGAATAGAACAGGATAGAACAGAATAGCATAGAATAGAGCAGAATAGAGTAGAACAGAACAGAACAGGATAGAATCGAACAGAGTATAATAGAATAGAACAGAATAGAACAGAATAGAATAGAATAGGATAGAACAGAAGAGAAGAGAATAGAATAGAATAGAATAGAATAGAATAGAATAGAATAGAATAGAATAGAATAGAATAGAATAGAATAGAACAGAACAGAATAGAACAGAACACAACACAACAGAACAGAATAGAATAGAATTGAATACAACAGAACAGAATAGAACAGAATAGAGTAGAATAGAACAGAATACATTAGAACAGAAAAGAATAGAATAGAATGGAATAGAACAGAATAGAATAGATTAGAATAGAACAGAACAGAACAGAACAGAATAGAATAGAATACAACAGAACAGAAGAGAATAGAATAGAATATAACAGAATAGAATAGAATAGATTGGAATAGAATAGAATAGAAAAGAATAGAATAGAAAAGAACAGAACAGAATAGAATAGAACAGAATAGAATAGCATAAAACAGAAGAGAATAGAATAGAATATAACAGAACAGAATAGAATAGAACAGAACAGAATATAACAGAACAGAATAGAATAGAACAGAACAGAATAGAATAGAACAGAATAGAATAGAACAGAACAGAATAGAATAGAATGGAATAGAATAGAATAGAATAGAATAGTACGGATCAGAACAGAATACAATAGAATAGAATAGAACAGGATAGAACAGAATATAATAGAATAGAACAGAATAGAACAGAACAGAACAGAACATAATAGAATAGAATAGAACAGAATAGAACAGAACAGAACAGAACAGAATAGAATAGAATAGAATAGAACAGGATAGAACAGAATAGATTAGAATAGAACAGAATAGAACAGAACAGAATAGAATAGAATAGAATAGAATAGAACAGAACAGAACAGAACAGAATAGAATCGAACAGAGTATAATAGAATAGAACAGAATAGAACAGAATAGAATAGAATAGGATAGAACAGAACAGAAGAGAATAGAATAGAATAGAATAGAATAGAATAGATTAGAATAGAACAGAACAGAATAGAACAGAACACAACACAACAGAACAGAATAGAATAGAATTGAATACAACAGAACAGAATAGAGCAGAACAGAACTGAATAGGACAGAATAGAATAGAACCGAACACAATAGAATAGAATGGAATAGAACAGAATAGAATAGAATAGAATAGAATAGAATAGAATAGAATAGAATAGAATAGAATAGAATAGAACAAAATAGAATAGAAAAGAATATAATAGAATAGAATAGAACAGAACAGAACCGAATAGAATAGAATAGAATAGAATAGAACAGAATAGAACAGAACAAAACAAAACAGAATAGAATAGAATAGAACAGAACAGAACCGAATAGAATCGAATAGAATAGAACAGAATAGAACAGAACAAAACAAAACAGAATAGAATAGAATACAACAGAACAGAACAGAATAGAATAGATCAGAATAGAACAGAATAGAATGGAATAGAATAGAATAGAAAAGAATAGAATTGGATAGAACAGAACAGAACAGAATAGAAGAGAATAGAACGGAATAGAACAGAACAGTATAGAACACAACAGAACAGAATAGAATAGAACAGGATAGAACAGAATAGAATAGAATAGAACAGAACAGAATACAATAGAATAGAATAGAACAGAATAGAATAGAATACAACAGAAGAGAATAGAATAGAACAGAACAGGACCGAATAGAATAGAATAGAATAGAACAGAATAGAACAGAACAAAACAAAACAGAATAGAATAGAATGCAACAGAACAGAACAGAATAGAATAGAATAACAGAATAGAACAGAATAGAATGGAATAGAATAGAATAGAAAAGAATAGAATAGAAAAGAACAGAACAGAATAGAATAGAACAGAATAGAAGAGAATAGAATGGAATAGAATAGAATAGAAAAGAATAGAATAGAGTAGAATAGAAAAGAACAGAACAGAATAGAATAGAACAGAATGGAATAGAATAAAACAGAACAGAATAGAATAGAATAAAACAGAACGGAATAGAATAGAATAGAACAGAACAGAATAGAACAGAACAGAATAGAATATAATAGAACAGAACAGAACAGAATAGAGTAGAACAGAATTGAATAGAATAGAAGAGAACAGAATAAAATAGAGTAGAATAGAATGGAATAGAAGAGAAGAGAATAGAACAGAAGAGAATAGAATAGAATAGAACAGAACAGAATACAGTAGAATAGAATAGAAAAGAAGAGAATAGAATAGAATAGAACAGAATAGCATAGAATAGAACAGAATAGAATAGAATAGAACACAACAGAATAGAATAGATTAGAATAGAATAGAATAGAATAGAATAGAATAGAATAGAATAGAATAGAATAGAACAGAATAGAATAGAATAGCATAGAATAGAAGAGAATAGAATAGAATAGAACAGAATAGAATAGAATAGAACAGAATAGAATAGAATAGAACAGAACAGAACAGAATAGAATAGAATAGAACGGAATAGAACAGAACAGTACAGAACACAACAGAATAGAATAGAATAGAACAGGATAGAATACAATAGAATAGAATAGAAGAGAATAGAATAGAATACAACAGAAGAGAATAGAATAGAACAGAACAGAACCGAATAGAATAGAATAGAATAGAACAGAAATGAACAGAAGAAAACAAAACAGAATTGAATAGAATACAACAGAACAGAACAGAATAGAATAGAATAACAGAATAGAACAGAATAGAATGGAATAGAATAGAATAGAAAAGAATAGAATAGAAAATAACAGAACAGAATAGAATAGAACAGAATAGAATAGCATAAAACAAAAGAGAATAGAATGGAATAGAACAAAACAGAATAAAATAGAATAGAATAGAATAGAATAGAATAGAATAGAATAGAATAGAATAGAATAGAACAGAACAGAACAGAACAGAATAGAATAGAATAGAATAGAACAGAACAGAATAAAATAGAATAGAATAGAATAGAATAGAATAGAATAGTACAGAACAGAATGCAATAGAATAGAATAGAATATTACAGAACAGAATAGAATAGCATGGAATAAAATTGAATAGAATAGAATTGAATATAACAGAATAGAATAGAGTAGAATAGAACAGAATAGAATGGAATAGAATAAAATAGAATAGAATAGAATAGAATAGAATAGAATAGAATAGAATAGAATAGAATAGAATAGAATAGAACAGAACAGAATAGAATAGAACAGAATAGAATTGAATAAAACAGAACAGAGCAGAATAGAATAGAAAAGAACAGAATAGAATAGAACAGAATAGAACAGAATAGAATAGAATAGAATAGAATAGAATAGAATAGAATAGAACAGAATAGAATAGAACAGAACAAAATAGAACAGAACACAACACAACAGAACAGAATAGAATAGAATAGAATAGAACAGAACCGAATAGATCAGAACAGAACTGAATAGAACAGAATAGAATAGAATAGAATAGAACACAATAGAATAGAATAGAATAGAATAGAATAGAACAGAACAGAACAGAACACAATAGAACAGAGGAGAACAGAATAGAATAGAACAGAATAGAATAGAACGGAACAGAACAGAACAGAATAGAAGAGAAAAGAACAGAATAGAACAAAAGAGAATAGAATAGAACAGAATAGAATAGAATAGAACAGAATAGAATAGAATAGAATAGAACAGAATAAAATAGAATAGAATAGAATAGAATAAAATAGAATAGAATAGAATAGAATAGAACAGAACAGAATTGAATTGAATAGAACAGAACAGAACAGAACAGAATAGAATAGAATAGAATAGAATAGATTAGAATAGAATAGAACATAAGAGAATAGAATAGAATAGAATACAAACGAATAGAACAGTATAGAAGATAATAGAACAGAATAGAATGGAATAGAATAGAATAGAAAAGAATAGAATAGAAAAGAACAGAACAGAATAGAATAGAACAGAATAGAAGAGAGTAGAATGGAATAGAATAGAATAGAAAAGAATAGAATAGAATAGAATGGAAAAGAACAGACCAGAATAGAATAGAACAGAATAGAAGAGAATAGAATGGAATAGAATAGAATAGAAAAGAATAGAATAGAATAGAATAGAAAAGAACAGAACAGAATAGAATAGAACAGAATAGAATAGAATAGAACAGAACAGAACAGAATAGAGTAGAACAGAATTGAATAGAATAGAAGAGAACAGAATAAAATAGAGTAGAATAGAATAGAATAGAAGAGAAGAGAATAGAACAGAAGAGAATAGAATAGAATAGAACAGAACAGAATACAGTAGAATAGAATAGAAAAGAAGAGAATAGAATAGAATAGAACAGAATAGCATAGAATAGAACAGAATAGAATAGAATAGAACAGAACAGAACAGAATAGAATAGAATAGAATAGAATAGAATAGAACAGAACAGAATAGAATAGAATAGAATAGAATAGAATAGAAGAGAATAGAATAGAATAGAATAGAACAGAACAGAATAGAATAGAATAGAATAGAACAGGATAGAACAGAATAGATTATCATAGAACAGAATAGAACAGAACAGAATAGAATAGAATAGAATAGAATAGAACAGAACAGAACAGAACAGAATAGAATCGAACAGAGTATAATAGAATAGAACAGAATAGAACAGAATAGAATAGAATAGGATAGAACAGAACAGAAGAGAATAGAATAGAATAGAATAGAATAGAATAGATTAGAATAGAACAGAACAGAATAGAACAGAACACAACACAACAGAACAGAATAGAATAGAATTGAATACAACAGAACAGAATAGAGCAGAACAGAACTGAATAGGACAGAATAGAATAGAACCGAACACAATAGAATAGAATGGAATAGAACAGAATAGAATAGAATAGAATAGAATAGAATAGAATAGAATAGAATAGAATAGAACAAAATAGAATAGAAAAGAATATAATAGAATAGAATAGAACAGAACAGAACCGAATAGAATAGAATAGAATAGAATAGAACAGAATAGAACAGAACAAAACAAAACAGAATAGAATAGAATAGAACAGAACAGAACCGAATGGAATCGAATAGAATAGAACAGAATAGAACAGAACAAAACAAAACAGAATAGAATAGAATACAACAGAACAGAACAGAATAGAATAGATCAGAATAGAACAGAATAGAATGGAATAAATAGAATAGAAAAGAATAGAATAGAATAGAATAGAAAAGAACAGAACAGAATAGATTAGAACAGAATAGAATAGAATAAAACAGAACAGAATAGAATAGAATAAAACAGAACGGAATAGAATAGAATAGAATAGAACAGAATTGAACAGTACAGAATAGAATAGAATAGAACAGAACAGAATAGAGTAGAACAGAATTGAATAGATTAGAAGAGAACAGAATAAAATAGAGTAGAAGAGAATAGAATAGAAGAGAATAGAATAGAACAGAAGTGAATAGAATAGAATAGAACAGAACAGAATACAGTAGAATAGAATAGAAAAGAAGAGAATAGAATAGAATAGAACAGAATAGAATAGTATAGAACAGAATAGAATAGAATAGAATAGAACAGAATAGAATAGAATAGAATAGAATAGAATAGAATAGAATAGAATAGAATAGAATAGAATAGAACAGAACAGAAGAGAATAGAATAGAACAGAATAGAATTGAATAGAACAGAACAGAACAGAATAGAAGAGAATAGAACGGAATAGAACAGAACAGTATAGAACACAACAGAATAGAATAGAATAGAACAGGATAGAACAGAATAGAATAGAATAGAACAGAACAGAATACAATAGAATAGAAAAGAACAGAACAGAATAGAATAGAACAGAATAGAAGAGAATAGAATGGAATAGAATAGAATAGAAAAGAATAGAATAGAATAGAATAGAAAAGAACAGAACAGAATAGAATAGAACAGAATGGAATAGAATAAAACAGAACAGAATAGAATAGAATAAAACAGAACCCAATAGAATAGAATAGAACAGAACAGAATAGAATATAATAGAACAGAACAGAACAGAATAGAGTAGAACAGAATTGAATAGAATAGAAGAGAACAGAATAAAATAGAGTAGAATAGAATGGAATAGAAGAGAAGAGAATAGAACAGAAGAGAATAGAATAGAATAGAACAGAACAGAATACAGTAGAATAGAATAGAAAAGAAGAGAATAGAATAGAATAGAACAGAATAGCATAGAATAGAACAGAATAGAATAGAATAGAACAGAACAGAATAGAATAGAATAGAATAGAATAGAATAGAATAGAATAGAACAGAATAGAATAGAATAGAATAGAATAGAAGAGAATAGAATAGAATAGAACAGAATAGAATAGAATAGAACAGAATAGAATAGAATAGAACAGAACAGAACAGAATAGAATAGAATAGAACGGAATAGAACAGAACAGTACAGAACACAACAGAATAGAATAGAATAGAACAGGATAGAATACAATAGAATAGAATAGAACAGAATAGAATAGAATACAACAGAAGAGAATAGAATAGAACAGAATAGAACCGAATAGAATAGAATAGAATAGAACAGAAATGAACAGAAGAAAACAAAACAGAATTGAATAGAATACAACAGAACAGAACAGAATAGAATAGAATAACAGAATAGAACAGAATAGAATGGAATAGAATAGAATAGAAAAGAATAGAATAGAAAAGAACAGAACAGAGTAGAATAGAACAGAATAGAATAGCATAAAACAAAAGAGAATAGAATGGAATAGAACAAAACAGAATAAAATAGAATAGAATAGAATAGAATAGAATAGAATAGAATAGAATAGAATAGAATAGAACAGAACAGAACAGAACAGAATAAAATAGAATAGAATAGAATAGAATAGAACAGAACAGAATAAAATAGAATAGAATAGAATAGAATAGAATAGAATAGTACAGAACAGAATGCAATAGAATAGAATAGAATATTACAGAACAGAATAGAATAGCATGGAATAAAATTGAATAGAATAGAATTGAATATAACAGAATAGAATAGAGTAGAATAGAACAGAATAAAATAGAATAGAATAGAATAGAATAGAATAGAATAGAATAGAATAGAATAGAATAGAATAGAATAGAATAGAATAGAATAGAACAGAACAGAATAGAACAGAATAGAATTGAATAAAACAGAACAGAGCAGAATAGAATAGAAAAGAACAGAATAGAATAGAACAGAATAGAACAGAATAGAATAGAATAGAATAGAATAGAATAGAATAGAATAGAACAGAATAGAATAGAACAGAACAAAATAGAACAGAACACAACACAACAGAACAGAATAGAATAGAATAGAATAGAACAGAACCGAATAGATCAGAACAGAACTGAATAGAACAGAATAGAATAGAATAGAATAGAACACAATAGAATAGAATAGAATAGAATAGAATAGAATAGAATAGAATAGAACAGAACAGAACAGAACACAATAGAACAGAGGAGAACAGAATAGAATAGAACAGAATAGAATAGAACGGAACAGAACAGAACAGAATAGAAGAGAAAAGAACAGAATAGAACAAAAGAGAAAAGAATAGAACAGAATAGAATAGAATAGAACAGAATAGAATAGAATAGAATAGAACAGAATAAAATAGAATAGAATAGAATAGAATAAAATAGAATAGAATAGAATAGAATAGAACAGAACAGAATTGAATTGAATAGAACAGAACAGAACAGAACAGAATAGAATAGAATAGAATAGATTAGAATAGAATAGAACATAAGAGAATAGAATAGAATAGAATACAAACGAATAGAACAGTATAGAAGGTAATAGAACAGAATAGAATGGAATAGAATAGAATAGAAAAGAATAGAATAGAAAAGAACAGAACAGAATAGAATAGAACAGAATAGAAGAGAATAGAATGGAATAGAATAGAATAGAAAAGAATAGAATAGAATAGAATGGAAAAGAACAGAACAGAATAGAATAGAACAGAATAGAAGAGAATAGAATGGAATAGAATAGAATAGAAAAGAATAGAATAGAATAGAATAGAAAAGAACAGAACAGAATAGAATAGAACAGAATAGAATAGAATAGAACAGAACAGAACAGAATAGAGTAGAACAGAATTGAATAGAATAGAAGAGAACAGAATAAAATAGAGTAGAATAGAATAGAATAGAAGAGAAGAGAATAGAACAGAAGAGAATAGAATAGAATAGAACAGAACAGAATACAGTAGAATAGAATAGAAAAGAAGAGAATAGAATAGAATAGAACAGAATAGCATAGAATAGAACAGAATAGCATAGAATAGAACAGAATAGAATAGAATAGAACAGAACAGAACAGAATAGAATAGAATAGAATAGAATAGAATAGAATAGAATAGAATAGAACAGAACAGAATAGAATAGAATAGAATAGAATAGAATAGAATAGAATAGAATAGAATAGAACAGAATAGAATAGAATAGAACAGAACAGAACAGAACAGAATAGAATAGAATAGAATAGAATAGAATAGAACAGAACGAATAGAATAGCATAGAATAGAATAGAACAGAATAGAATAGAATACAACAGAAGAGAATAGAATAGAATAGAACAGAACAGAATAGAATAGAATACAACAGAACAGAATTGAATAGAATAGAATATAACAGAATAGAATAGAATAGAATGGAATAGAATAGAATAGAAAAGAATAGAATAGAAAAGAAGAGAACAGAATAGAATAGAACAGAATAGAATAGCATAAAACAGAAGAGAATAGAATAGAATAAAACAGAACAGAATAGAATAGAACAGAACAGAATAGAATAGAACAGAATAGAATAGAACAGAACAGAATAGAATAGAATGGAATAGAATAGAATAGAATAGAATAGAATAGAATAGAATAGAATAGAACGGAACAGAACAAAATACAATAGAATAGAATAGAACAGGATAGAACAGAATATAATAGAATAGAACAGAATAGAACAGAACAGAACAGAACATAATAGAATAGAATAGAACAGAATAGAATAGAACAGAACAGAATAGAATAGAATAGAATAGAATAGAATAGAATAGAATAGAATAGAACAGAATAGAATAGAATAGAACAGAATAGAACAGAACAGAACAGAATAGAATAGAATAGAATAGAGTAGAACAGAACAGAACAGAATAGAATCGAAGAGAGTATAATAGAATAGAACAGAATAGAACAGAATAGAATAGAATAGGATAGAACAGAACAGAAGAGAAGAGAAGAGAATAGAATAGAATAGAATAGAATAGAATAGAATAGAATAGAATAGAATAGAATAGAATAGAATAGAATAGAATAGAACAGAACAGAATAGAACAGAACACAACACAACAGAACAGAATAGAATAGAATTGAATACAACAGAACAGAATAGAACAGAATAGAGTAGAATAGAACAGAATACATTAGAACAGAAAAGAATAGATTAGAATGGAATAGAACAGAATAGAATAGAATAGAATAGAACAGAACAGAACAGAACAGAATAGAATAGAATAGAATAGAAGAGAACAGAACAGAATAGAATAGAATAGAATAGAACAGAACAGAATAGAATAGAATACAACAGAAGAGAATAGAATAGAAGAGAACAGAACAGAATAGAATAGAATACAACAGAAAAGAATAGAATAGAATGGAATAGAATAGAATAGAATAGAATAGAATAGAATAGAATAGAATAGAATAGAAAAGAACAGAACAGAATAGAATAGAACAGAAGAGAATAGAATAAAACAGAACAGAATAGAATAGAATAAAACAGAACGGAATAGAATAGAATAGAACAGAACAGAATAGAACAAAACAGAGTAGAATAGAATAGAACAGAACAGAAGAGAATAGAGTAGAACAGAATTGAATAGAATAGAAGAGAACAGAATAAAATAGAGTAGAATAGAATAGAATAGAAGAGAAGAGATTAGAACAGAAGAGAATAGAATAGAATAGAACAGAACAGAATACAGTAGAATAGAATAGAAAAGAAGAGAATAGAATAGAATAGAACAGAATAGCATAGAATAGAACAGAATAGAATAGAATAGAACAGAACAGAATAGAATAGAATAGAATAGAACAGGATAGAACAGAATAGATTAGAATAGAACAGAATAGAACAGAACAGAATAGAATAGAATAGAATAGAATAGAACAGAACAGAACAGAACAGAACAGAATAGAATCGAACAGAGTATAATAGAATAGAACAGAATAGAACAGAGTAGAACATAATAGAACAGAACAGAACAGAATAGAATAGAATAGAATAGAGTAGAACAGAACAGAACAGAATAGAATCGAACAGAGTATAATAGAATAGAACAGAATAGAACAGAATAGAATAGAATAGGATAGAACAGAACAGAAGAGAAGAGAATAGAATAGAATAGAATAGAATAGAATAGAATAGAATAGAATAGAATAGAATAGAATAGAATAGAATAGAATAGAATAGAATATAACAGAACAGAATAGAACAGAACACAACACAACAGAACAGAATAGAATAGAATTGAATACAACAGAACAGAATAGAACAGAATAGAGTAGAATAGAACAGAATACATTAGAACAGAAAAGAATAGATTAGAATGGAATAGAACAGAATAGAATAGAATAGAATAGAACAGAACAGAACAGAACAGAATAGAATAGAATAGAATAGAAGAGAACAGAACAGAATAGAATAGAATAGAATAGAACAGAACAGAATAGAATAGAATACAACAGAAGAGAATAGAATAGAAGAGAACAGAACAGAATAGAATAGAATACAACAGAACAGAAGAGAATAGAATAGAATATAACAGAAAAGAATAGAATAGAATGGAATAGAATAGAATAGAAAAGAATAGAATAGAATAGAATAGAAAAGAACAGAATAGAATAGAATAGAACAGAATAGAATAGAATAACACAGAACAGAATAGAATAGAATAAAACAGAACGGAATAGAATAGAATAGAACAGAACAGAATAGAACAGAACAGAGTAGAATAGAATAGAACAGAACAGAACAGAATAGAGTAGAACAGAATTGAATAGAATAGGAGAGAACAGAATAAAATAGAGTAGAATAGAATAGAATAGAAGAGAAGAGATTAGAACAGAAGAGAATAGAATAGAATAGAACAGAACAGAATACAGTAGAATAGAATAGAAAAGAAGAGAATAGAATAGAATAGAACAGAATAGCATAGAATAGAACTGAATAGAATAGAATAGAACAGAACAGAATAGAATAGAATAGAATAGAACAGGATAGAACAGAATAGATTAGAATAGAACAGAATAGAACAGAACAGAATAGAATAGAATAGAATAGAATAGAATAGAACAGAACCGAACAGAACAGAATAGAATCGAACAGAGTATAATAGAATAGAACAGAATAGAACAGAATAGAATAGAATAGGATAGAACAGAACAGAAGAGAATAGAATAGAGTAGAATAGAATAGAATAGATTAGAATAGAACAGAACAGAATAGAACAGAACACAACACAACAGAACAGAATAGAATAGAATTGAATACAACAGTACAGAATAGAACAGAACAGAACTGAATAGGACAGAATAGAATAGAACCGAACACAATAGAATGGAATAGAACAGAATAGAATAGAATAGAATGGAATAGAATAAAATAGAATAGAGTAGAATAGAATAGAAAAGAATAGAATAGAAAAGAATAGAATAGAATAGAATAGAATAGAATAGAATAGAATAGAATAGAATAGAATAGAGTAGAATAGAATAGAATAGAATAGAATAGAACAGAACAGAATAGAACAGAACAGATAGAATTGAATAAAACAGAACAGAATAGAATAGAATAGAACAGAATAGAATAGAATAGAATAGAATGGAATAGAAAAGAATAGAATAAAACAGAACAGAATAGAATAGAATAGAATAGAACAGAACAGAATAGAATGGAGTAGAACAGGACAGAAATGAATAGAATAGAATAGAACAGAATAGAACAGAATAGAACAGAATAGAATGGAATTGAATAGAATAGAATAGAATAGAATAGAATTGAATTGAATAGAACAGAATAGAATAGAATAGAATAGAACAGAATAGAACAGAACAAAACAAAACAAAATAGAATAGAATACAACAGAACAGAACAGAATAGAATAGAATATAAGAGAATAGAACAGAACAGAATGGAATAGAATAAAATAGAATAGAATAGAATATAATAGAATAGAATAGAATAGAACAGAAGAGAATAGAACAGAATAGAACAGAACAGAATAGAATAGAATAGAACATACTGGAATAGAATTGAATAGAATAGAATACAATAGAATAGAATAGTATAGAACAGAATAGAATAGAATAGAATAGAACAGAACAGAATAGAATAGAATAGAATAGAACAGAAATGAATAGAATTAAACAGAATAGAATAGAATAGAATAGAACAGAACAGAATAGAATAGAATAGAATAGAATAGAACAGAACAGAACAGAATAGAATCGAACAGAATAGATTAGAACAGAACAGAACAGAATAGAATAGAATAGAATAGAACAGAACAGAACAGAAGAGAGTAGAATATAATATAATAGAATAGAATAGAATAGAATAGAATAGAACAGAACAGAATAGAACAGAACAGAATAGAAAAGAATAGAAGAATAGAATAGAATAGAATAGATTGCAACAGAACAGAATAGAATATAATAGAATAGAACAGAATAGAATAAAATAGAATAGAATAGAATAGAATGGAACAGAACAGAATAGAATAGAATAGAATAGAATAGAATAGAATAGAATAGAATAGAATAGAATAGAACAGAACAGAACAGAACAGAATAGAATAGAACAGAACAGAACAGAATAGTATAGAATAGAATAGAATAGAATAGAATAGAATAGAATAGAATAGAATAGAATAGAATAGAACAGAACAGAATAGAACAGAACAGAACAGAATAGAGTAGAATAGAATAGAATAGAATAGAACAGAACAGAATAGAACAGAACAGAATAGAATAGAATAGAACAGAATAGAATAGAATAGAATAGAATAGAATAGAATAGAATGGAACAGAACAGAATAGAATAGAGTAGAACAGGACAGAAATGAATAGAATAGAATAGAATAGAATAGAATAGAATAGAATAGAATAGAATAGAATAGAATAGAATAGAACAGAACAGAATAGAATAGAATAGAATAGAACAGAACAGAATAGAATAGAATAGAATAGAACAGAATAGAATCCAATAGAACAGAATAGAATAGAATAGAACAGAATAGAATAGAATAGAATAGAATAGAATAGAATAGAATAGAATAGAATAGAATAGAACAGAATAGAATAGAATAGAACAGAACAGAATAGAATCCAATAGAACGGAATAGAATAGAATTTAACAGACTAGAATAGAATAGAACAGAGCAGAATAGAATAGAATAGAACAGAATAGAATAGAATAGAATAGAATAGAATAGAATAGAATGGAACAGAACAGAATAGAATAGAGTAGAACAGGACAGAAATGAATAGAATAGAATAGAATAGAATAGAATAGAATAGAATAGAATAGAATAGAATAGAATAGAATAGAACAGAACAGAATAGAATAGAATAGAATAGAACAGAACAGAATAGAATAGAATAGAATAGAACAGAATAGAATCCAATAGAACAGAATAGAATAGAATAGAACAGAACAGAATAGAATCGAACAGAATAGAATAGAACAGAACAGAATAGAATAGAATAGAACAGAACAGTACCGAATGGAATTGAATAGAACAGAGTAGAACAGAACAGAATAGAATAGAACAGAATAGAATAGAATAGAATAGAATAGAATAGATTAGAGTAGAAGAGAACAGAATAGAATAGAATAGATTACAACAGAACAGAATAGAACAGAACAGAATAGAATAGAACAGAATAGAATAGAACAGAAAAGAATAGAATAGAATAGATCAGAACAGAACAGAATAGAATAGAATAGAGTAGAACAGAACATAATAGAATAGAATAGAATAGAACAGAACAGAATAGAACAGAACTGAATAGTTAGAAGAGAACAGAACAGAACAGAATAGAATAGAATAGAATAGAATAGAATAGAATAGAATAGAATTGAATAGAACACAATAGAACAGAATTGAGTAGAACAGAATAGAACAGAATAGAACTGAACAGAATAGAATAGAATAGAATTAATTAGAATAGAGCAGAATAGATTGAATACAACAGAACAGAATAGAATAGAATAGAACATAAGAGAATAGAATAGAACAGAACAGAACTGAACAGAACACAATAGAATAGAATAGAATAGAACAGAATAGAACAGAACAAATCAAAACAGAATAGAATAGAATACAACAGAACAGAACACAATAAAATAGTATAGAATAGAACAGAATAGAATAGAATACAACAGAACAGAACAGATGAGAATAGAATAGAATAGAACAGAACAGAATAGAATAGAATAGAACAGAACAGAATAGAATAGAATAGAATAGAACAGAACAAAACAGAACAGAATAGAATAGAATGAAATAGAATAGAATAGAATAGAATAGAATAGAATAGAATAGAATAGAATAGAACAGAATAGAACAGAACAGAACAGAACTGAATAGAGTAGAATAGAATAGAATAGAATAGAATAGAATAGAATAGAATAGAATAGAATAGAACAGAACAGAACAGAATAGAACAGAACAGAATAGAATAGAATAGAACAGAATAGAATAGAATAGAATAGTATAGAACAGAATAGAATAGAATAGAATAGAATAGAACAGAACAGAGTAGAATAGAATAGAATAGAAAAGAATAGAATATAACAGAACAGAATAGAATAGAATAGAATAGAATAGAATAGAGTAGAATAGAATAGAACAGAACAGAACAGAAGAGAACACAACAGAACAGAATAGAATAGAATAGAACAGAATAGAATAGAACAGAAAAGATTAGATTAGAATAGAATAGAACAGAACAGAATAGAACAGAACAGAACAGAATAGAACAGAATAGAATAGATTAGAATAGAACAGAACAGAATAGAATAGAATAGAACAGAACAGAATAGAATGGAGTAGAACAGGACAGAAATGAATAGAATAGAATAGAACAGAATAGAACAGAATAGAATAGAATAGAATGGAATTGAATAGAATAGAATAGAATAGAATAGAATTGAATTGAATAGAACAGAATAGAATAGAATAGAATAGAACAGAATAGAACAGAACAAAACAAAACAAAATAGAATAGAATACAACAGAACAGAACAGAATAGAATAGAATATAAGAGAATAGAACAGAACAGAATGGAATAGAATAAAATAGAATAGAATAGAATAGAATAGAATAGAACAGAAGAGAATAGAACAGAATAGAACAGAACAGAATAGAATAGAATAGAACATACTGGAATAGAATTGAATAGAATAGAATACAATAGAATAGAATAGTATAGAACAGAATAGAATAGAATAGAATAGAACAGAACAGAATAGAATAGAATAGAATAGAACAGAAATGAATAGAATTAAACAGAGTAGAATAGAATAGAATAGAACAGAACAGAATAGAATAGAATAGAATAGAATAGAACAGAACAGAACAGAATAGAATCGAACAGAATAGATTAGAACAGAACAGAACAGAATAGAATAGAATAGAATAGAACAGAACAGAACAGAAGAGAGTAGAATATATTATAATAGAATAGAATAGAATAGAATAGAACAGAACAGAATAGAACAGAACAGAATAGAAAAGAATAGAAGAATAGAATAGAATAGAATAGATTGCAACAGAACAGAATAGAATATAATAGAATAGAACAGAATAGAATAAAATAGAATAGAATAGAATAGAATGGAACAGAATAGAATAGAATAGAATAGAATAGAATAGAATAGAATAGAATAGAATAGAATAGAACAGAACAGAACAGAATAGAATAGAATAGAACAGAACAGAACAGAATAGTATAGAATAGAATAGAATAGAATAGAATAGAATAGAATAGAATAGAATAGAACAGAACAGAATAGAACAGAACAGAACAGAATAGAGTAGAATAGAATAGAATAGAATAGAACAGAACAGAATAGAACAGAACAGAATAGAATAGAATAGAACAGAATAGAATAGAATAGAATAGAATAGAATAGAATAGAATGGAACAGAACAGAATAGAATAGAGTAGAACAGGACAGAAATGAATAGAATAGAATAGAATAGAATAGAATAGAATAGAATAGAATAGAATAGAATAGAATAGAATAGAATAGAATAGAACAGAACAGAATAGAATAGAATAGAATAGAACAGAACAGAATAGAATAGAATAGAATAGAATAGAACAGAATAGAATCCAATAGAACAGAATAGAATAGAATAGAACAGAATAGAATAGAATAGAATAGAATAGAATAGAATAGAATAGAACAGAATAGAATAGAATAGAACAGAACAGAATAGAATCCAATAGAACGGAATAGAATAGAATTTAACAGACTAGAATAGAATAGAACAGAGCAGAACAGAATAGAATAGAATAGAATAGAACAGAACAGTACCGAATGGAATTGAATAGAACAGAGTAGAACAGAACAGAATAGAATAGAACAGAATAGAATAGAATAGAATAGAATAGAATAGAATAGATTAGAGTAGAAGAGAACAGAATAGAATAGAATAGATTACAACAGAACAGAATAGAACAGAACAGAATAGAATAGAACAGAATAGAATAGAACAGAAAAGAATAGAATAGAATAGATCAGAACAGAACAGAATAGAATAGAATAGAGTAGAACAGAACATAATAGAATAGAATAGAATAGAACAGAACAGAATAGAACAGAACTGAATAGTTAGAAGAGAACAGAACAGAATAGAACAGAATAGAATAGAATAGAATAGAATAGAATAGAATAGAATAGAATTGAATTGAATAGAACACAATAGAACAGAATTGAGTAGAACAGAATAGAACAGAATAGAACTGAACAGAATAGAATAGAATAGAATTAATTAGAATAGAGCAGAATAGATTGAATACAACAGAACAGAATAGAATAGAATAGAACATAAGAGAATAGAATAGAACAGAACAGAACTGAACAGAACACAATAGAATAGAATAGAATAGAACAGAATAGAACAGAACAAATCAAAACAGAATAGAATAGAATACAACAGAACAGAACACAATAAAATAGTATAGAATAGAACAGAATAGAATAGAATACAACAGAACAGAACAGATGAGAATAGAATAGAATAGAACAGAACAGAATAGAATAGAATAGAACAGAACAGAATAGAATAGAATAGAATAGAATAGAACAGAACAAAACAGAACAGAATAGAATAGAATGAAATAGAATAGAATAGAATAGAATAGAATAGAATAGAATAGAACAGAATAGAACAGAACAGAACAGAACTGAATAGAGTAGAATAGAATAGAATAGAATAGAATAGAATAGAATAGAATAGAATAGAATAGAATAGAATAGAATAGAACAGAACAGAACAAAATAGAACAGAACAGAATAGAATAGAATAGAACAGAATAGAATAGAATAGAATAGAATAGTATAGAACAGAATAGAATAGAATAGAATAGAATAGAACAGAACAGAGTAGAATAGAATAGAATAGAAAAGAATAGAATATAACAGAACAGAATAGAATAGAATAGAATAGAATAGAATAGAGTAGAATAGAATAGAACAGAACAGAACAGAAGAGAACACAACAGAACAGAATAGAATAGAATAGAACAGAATAGAATAGAACAGAAAAGATTAGATTAGAATAGAATAGAACAGAACAGAATAGAACAGAACAGAACAGAATAGAACAGAATAGAATAGATTAGAATAGAACAGAACAGAATAGAATAGAATAGAACAGAACAGAACAGAATAGAATCGAACAGAACAGAATCGAACAGAATAGAATTGAATAGAATAGAACAGAACCGAATAGAATAGAATAGAATAGAACATAAGAGAATAGAATAGAATTGAATACAACAGAATAGAACAGAATAGAAGAGAATAGAACAGAATAGAATAGAATAAAATAGAACAGAACAGAATGTAACGGAATAGAATGCACTAGAATAGAAGAGAATACAACAGAACAGAATAGAAAGAATTGAATAGAACAGAATAGAATAGAAGAGAATAGAACAGAAAAGAACAGAGCAGCATAGAATAGAACAGATAGAATTGAATAAAACAGAACAGAATAGAATAGAATAGAACAGAATAGAATAGAATAGAAAAGAATAGAATAAAACAGAACAGAATAGAATAGAATAGAATAGAACAGAACAGAATAGAATAGAATAAAATAGAACAGAAGAGAACAGAATAGAATCGAACAGAATAGAATAGAATAGAATAGAACAGAATAGAACAGAATAGAATAGAATAGAACAGAATAGAATAGAATAGAATAGAACAGAACAGAACAGAATAGAATCGAACAGAATAGAATAGAATAGAACAGAACAGAACAGAATAGTATAGAATAGAATAGAATAGAGCAGAACAAAACAGAACAGAACACAACTGAACACAACAGAACAGAATAGAACAGAACAGAATAGAGTAGAACATAATTGAATAGAATAGAACAGAACAGAATAGAATAGAATAGAATAGAACAGAAGAGAATAGAAAAGAATAGAATAAAAAAGAATAGAATAGAATAGAATAGAACAGAACAGAATAGAATAGAATAGAACAGAACAGAATCGAACAGAACAGAATACAATAGAATAGAACAGAACAGAATAGAGTAGAACAGAAATGAATAGAATAGAACAGAGCAGAATAGAATAGAATAGAATAGAACAGAAGAGAACAGAATAGAATAGAATACCACAGAATAAAACAGAATAGAAGAGAATAGAACAGAATAGAATAGAATAAAACAGAACAGAATAGAACAGAATAGAATGGAATAGAATAAAATAGAATAGAATAGAATAGAACAGAACAGAATAGAATAGAATAGAAGAGAACAGAATAGAACAGAACAGTATAGAATAGAATAGAACAGAACAGAATAGATTAGAACAGAATTGAATAAAATAGAACAGAACAGAATAGAATAGAATAGAATAGAACAGAAGAGAATAGAATAGAATAGAATACAGCAGAATAGAACAGAATAGAAGAGAATAGAACAGAATAGAATGGAATAGAATAGAACAGAATAGAATGTAACGGAATAGAATACAATAGAATAGAATAAAATATAACAGAATTGAATAGAATAGAATAGAATAGAATAGAATAGAACATAATAGAATAGAATAGAACAGAACAGAACAGAATAGAGTAGAATAGAATAGAATAGAACAGAACAGAATAGAATAGATTAGAATAGAACAGAATAGAGTTGAATAGAACAGAATAGAATAGAATAGAATAGAATAGAATAGAATGGAATAGAATAGAACACCACAGAACAGAATAGAATCGAACAGAATAGAATAGAATAGAATAGAACAGAATAAAACAGAATAGAATAGAATAGAATAGAATAGAATAGAATAGAATAGAACACAACAGAATAGAATAGAATCGAACAGAATAGAATAGAATAGAACAGAACAAAACAGAACAGAATAGAATAGAATGGAATAGAATAGAATAGAATAGAATAGAATAGAACAGAATAGAATAGAACGGAACAGAAGAGAATAGAATAGAATAGAACAGAACAGAACAGAGTAGAATCGAACAGAATAGAAGAGAATAGAACAGAACAGAATAGAATCGAATAGAATAGAATATAATATTATAGAACAGAATAGAATAGAATAGAATAGAATAGAATAGAATAGAATAGAACAGAACAGAATAGAATAGAATAGAATAGAACAGAATAGAGTAGAATAGAAAAGAATAGAATAGAATAGAACAGAACAGAACAGAACAGAATATAATAGAATAGAACAGAATAGAACAGAACAGAAAAGAACATAATAGAATAGAATAGAACAGAATAGAACAGAACGGAACAGAACAGAATACAATAGAATAGAATAGAACAGGATAGAACAGAATAGAATAGAATAGGACAGAATAGAATAGAACACAATAGAATAGAATAGAATAGAATAGAATAGAATAGAACAGAACAGAACAGAATAGAATCGAACAGAGTATAATAGAATAGAACAGAATAGAACAGAATAGAATAGAATAGGATAGAACAGAACAGAATAGAATAGAATAGAATAGAATAGAATAGAATAGAATAGAACAGAACAGAATAGAATAGAATAGAATAGAACAGAACAGAATAGAATAGAATAGAACAGAACAGAATAGAACAGAACAGAATAGAATAGAATAGAACAGAACAGAATAGATTAGAACAGAATGAATAAAATAGAACAGAACAGAATAGGATAGAATAGAATAGAATAGAAGAGAATAGAATAGAATAGAATAAAACAGAATAGAACAGAATAGAAGAGAATAGAACAGAATAGAATGGAATAGAATAGAACAGAATAGAATGTAACGGAATAGAATACAATAGAATAGAATAAAATATAACAGAATTGAATAGAATAGAATAGAATAGAATAGAATAGAACATAATAGAATAGAATAGAACAGAACAGAACAGAATATAATAGAATAGAACAGAATAGAACAGAACAGAACAGAACATATTAGAATAGAACAGAATAGAACAGAATAGAACAGAACAGAATAGAATAGAATAGAATAGAACAGGATAGAACAGAATAGCATAGAATAGATCAGAATAGAGTAGAACAGAACAGAACAGAATAGAATCGAACAGAGTATAATAGAATAGAACAGAATAGAACAGAATAGAATAGAATAGGATAGAACAGAAGAGAAGAGAATAGAATAGAATAGAATAGAATAGAATAGAATAGAATAGAATAGAATAGAATAGAATAGAATAGAATAGAATAGAATAGAACAGAACAGAATAGAACAGAACACAACACAACAGAACAGTATAGAATAGAATTGAATACAACAGAACAGCATAGAACAGAATAGAGTAGAATAGAACAGAATACATTAGAACAGAAAAGAATAGAATAGAATGGAATAGAACAGAATAGAATAGAATAGAATAGAACAGAACAGAACAGAACAGAATAGAATAGAATACAACAGAACAGAAGAGAATAGAATAGAATATAACAGAATAGAATAGAATAGAATGGAATAGAATAGAATAGAAAAGAATAGAATAGAAAAGAACAGAACAGAATAGAATAGAACAGAATAGAATAGCATAAAACATAAGAGAATAGAATAGAATATAACAGTACAGAATAGAATAGAACAGAACAGAATAGAATAGAACAGAATAGAATAGAACAGAACAGAATAGAATAGAATGGAATAGAATAGAATAGAATAGAATAGTACGGAACAGAACAGAATACAATAGAATAGAATAGAACAGGATAGAACAGAATATAATAGAATAGAACAGAATAGAACAGAACAGAACAGAACATAATAGAATAGAATAGAACAGAATAGAACAGAACAGAACAGAACAGAATAGAATAGAATAGAATAGAACAGGATAGAACAGAATAGATTAGAATAGAACAGAATAGAAGAGAACAGAATAGAATAGAATAGAATAGAATAGAACAGAACAGAACAGAACAGAATAGAATGCAATAGAATAGAAGAGAATACAACAGAACAGAATAGAAAGAATTGAATAGAACAGAATAGAATAGAAGAGAATAGAACAGAAAAGAACAGAGCAGCATAGAATAGAACAGATAGAATTGAATAAAACAGAACAGAATAGAATAGAATAGAACAGAACAGAACAGAGTAGAATCGAACAGAATAGAAGAGAATAGAACAGAACAGAATAGAATCGAATAGAATAGAATATAATATTATAGAACAGAATAGAATAGAATAGAATAGAATAGAATAGAATAGAATAGAATAGAACAGAACAGAATAGAATAGAATAGAATAGAACAGAATAGAGTAGAATAGAAAAGAATAGAATAGAATAGAACAGAACAGAACAGAACAGAATATAATAGAATAGAACAGAATAGAACAGAACAGAAAAGAACATAATAGAATAGAATAGAACAGAATAGAACAGAACGGAACAGAACAGAATACAATAGAATAGAATAGAACAGGATAGAACAGAATAGAATAGAATAGGACAGAATAGAATAGAACACAATAGAATAGAATAGAATAGAATAGAATAGAATAGAATAGAATAGAACAGAACAGAACAGAATAGAATCGAACAGAGTATAATAGAATAGAACAGAATAGAACAGAATAGAATAGAATAGGATAGAACAGAACAGAATAGAATAGAATAGAATAGAATAGAATAGAATAGAATAGAACAGAACAGAATAGAATAGAATAGAATAGAACAGAACAGAATAGAATAGAATAGAACAGAACAGAATAGAACAGAACAGAATAGAATAGAATAGAACAGAACAGAATAGATTAGAACAGAATGAATAAAATAGAACAGAACAGAATAGAATAGAATAGAATAGAATAGAAGAGAATAGAATAGAATAGAATAAAACAGAATAGAACAGAATAGAAAAGAATAGAACAGAATAGAATGGAATAGAATAGAACAGAATAGAATGTAACGGAATAGAATACAATAGAATAGAATAAAATATAACAGAATTGAATAGAATAGAATAGAATAGAATAGAATAGAACATAATAGAATAGAATAGAACAGAACAGAACAGAATATAATAGAATAGAACAGAATAGAACAGAACAGAACAGAACATATTAGAATAGAACAGAATAGAACAGAATAGAACAGAACAGAATAGAATAGAATAGAATAGAACAGGATAGAACAGAATAGCATAGAATAGATCAGAATAGAGTAGAACAGAACAGAACAGAATAGAATCGAACAGAGTATAATAGAATAGAACAGAATAGAACAGAATAGAATAGAATAGGATAGAACAGAAGAGAAGAGAATAGAATAGAATAGAATAGAATAGAATAGAATAGAATAGAATAGAATAGAATAGAATAGAATAGAATAGAACAGAACAGAATAGAACAGAACACAACACAACAGAACAGTATAGAATAGAATTGAATACAACAGAACAGCATAGAACAGAATAGAGTAGAATAGAACAGAATACATTAGAACAGAAAAGAATAGAATAGAATGGAATAGAACAGAATAGAATAGAATAGAATAGAACAGAACAGAACAGAACAGAATAGAATAGAATACAACAGAACAGAAGAGAATAGAATAGAATATAACAGAATAGAATAGAATAGAATGGAATAGAATAGAATAGAAAAGAATAGAATAGAAAAGAACAGAACAGAATAGAATAGAACAGAATAGAATAGCATAAAACAGAAGAGAATAGAATAGAATATAACAGTACAGAATAGAATAGAACAGAACAGAATAGAATAGAACAGAATAGAATAGAACAGAACAGAATAGAATAGAATGGAATAGAATAGAATAGAATAGAATAGTACGGAACAGAACAGAATACAATAGAATAGAATAGAACAGGATAGAACAGAATATAATAGAATAGAACAGAATAGAACAGAACAGAACAGAACATAATAGAATAGAATAGAACAGAATAGAACAGAACAGAACAGAACAGAATAGAATAGAATAGAATAGAACAGGATAGAACAGAATAGATTAGAATAGAACAGAATAGAACAGAACAGAATAGAATAGAATAGAATAGAATAGAACAGAACAGAACAGAACAGAACAGAATAGAATGCAATAGAATAGAAGAGAATACAACAGAACAGAATAGAAAGAATTGAATAGAACAGAATAGAATAGAAGAGAATAGAACAGAAAAGAACAGAGCAGCATAGAATAGAACAGATAGAATTGAATAAAACAGAACAGAATAGAATAGAATAGAACAGAATAGAATAGAATAGAAAAGAATAGAATAAAACAGAACAGAATAGAATAGAATAGAATAGAACAGAACAGAATAGAATAGAATACAATAGAACAGAAGAGAACAGAATAGAATCGAACAGAATAGAATAGAATAGAATAGAACAGAATAGAACAGAATAGAATAGAATAGAACAGAATAGAATAGAATAGAATAGAACAGAACAGAACAGAATAGAATCGAACAGAATAGAATAGAATAGAACAGAACAGAACAGAATAGTGTAGAATAGAATAGAATAGAGCAGAACAAAACAGAACAGAACACAACTGAACACAACAGAACAGAATAGAACAGAACAGAATAGAATAGAACAGAATTGAATAGAATAGAACAGAACGGAATAGAATAGAATAGAATAGAACAGAAGAGAATAGAAAAGAATAGAATAAAAAAGAATAGAATAGAATAGAATAGAACAGAACAGAATAGAATAGAATAGAACAGAACAGAATCGAACAGAACAGAATACAATAGAATAGAACAGAACAGAATAGAGTAGAACAGAAATGAATAGAATAGAACAGAGCAGAATAGAATAGAATAGAATAGAACAGAAGAGAACAGAATAGAATAGAATAAAACAGAACAGAATAGAACAGAATAGAATGGAATAGAATAAAATAGAATAGAATAGAATAGAACAGAACAGAATAGAATAGAATAGAAGAGAACAGAATAGAACAGAACAGTATAGAATAGAATAGAACAGAACAGAATAGATTAGAACAAAATTGAATAAAATAGAACAGAACAGAATAAAATAGAATAGAATAGAACAGAAGAGAATAGAATAGAATAGAATACAACAGAATAGAACAGAATAGAAGAGAATAGAACAGAATAGAATGGAATAGAATAGAACAGAATAGAATGTAACGGAATAGAATACAATAGAATAGAATAAAATATAACAGAATTGAATAGAATAGAATAGAATAGAATAGAATAGAACATAATAGAATAGAATAGAACAGAACAGAACAGAATAGAGTAGAATAGAATAGAATAGAACAGAACAGAATAGAATAGATTAGAATAGAACAGAATAGAGTAGAATAGAACAGAATAGAATAGAATAGAATAGAATAGAATAGAATGGAATAGAATAGAACACCACAGAACAGAATAGAATCGAACAGAATAGAATAGAATAGAATAGAACAGAATAAAACAGAATAGAATAGAATAGAATAGAATAGAATAGAATAGAGTAGAATAGAATAGAACACAACAGAATAGAATAGAATCGAACAGAATAGAATAGAATAGAACAGAACAAAACAGAACAGAATAGAATAGAATGGAATAGAATAGAATAGAATAGAATAGAATAGAACAGAATAGAATAGAACGGAACAGAAGAGAATAGAATAGAATAGAACAGAACAGAACAGAGTAGAATCGAACAGAATAGAAGAGAATAGAACAGAACAGAATAGAATCGAATAGAATAGAATATAATATTATAGAACAGAATAGAATAGAATAGAATAGAATAGAATAGAATAGAACAGAACAGAATAGAATAGAATAGAATAGAACAGAATAGAGTAGAATAGAAAAGAATAGAATAGAATAGAACAGAACAGAACAGAACAGAATATAATAGAATAGAACAGAATAGAACAGAACAGAAAAGAACATAATAGAATAGAATAGAACAGAATAGAACAGAACGGAACAGAACAGAATACAATAGAATAGAATAGAACAGGATAGAACAGAATAGAATAGAATAGGACAGAATAGAATAGAACAGAATAGAATAGAATAGAATAGAATAGAATAGAACAGAACAGAACAGAATAGAATCGAACAGAGTATAATAGAATAGAACAGAATAGAACAGAATAGAATAGAATAGGATAGAACAGAACAGAATAGAATAGAATAGAATAGAATAGAATAGAATAGAATAGAATAGAACAGAACAGAATAGAATAGAATAGAATAGAACAGAACAGAATAGAATAGAATAGAACAGAACAGAATAGAACAGAACAGAATAGAATAGAATAGAACAGAACAGAATAGATTAGAACAGAATGAATAAAATAGAACAGAACAGAATAGAATAGAATAGAATAGAATAGAAGAGAATAGAATAGAATAGAATAAAACAGAATAGAACAGAATAGAAGAGAATAGAACAGAATAGAATGGAATAGAATAGATCAGAATAGAATGTAACGGAATAAAATACAATAGAATAGAATAAAATATAACAGAATTGAATAGAATAGAATAGAATAGAATAGAATAGAACATAATAGAATAGAATAGAACAGAACAGAACAGAATATAATAGAATAGAACAGAATAGAACAGAACAGAACAGAACATATTAGAATAGAACAGAATAGAACAGAATAGAACAGAACAGAATAGAATAGAATAGAATAGAACAGGATAGAACAGAATAGCATAGAATAGATCAGAATAGAGTAGAACAGAACAGAACAGAATAGAATCGAACAGAGTATAATAGAATAGAACAGAATAGAACAGAATAGAATAGAATAGGATAGAACAGAAGAGAAGAGAATAGAATAGAATAGAATAGAATAGAATAGAATAGAATAGAATAGAATAGAATAGAATAGAATAGAATAGAACAGAACAGAATAGAACAGAACACAACACAACAGAACAGTATAGAATAGAATTGAATACAACAGAATAGCATAGAACAGAATAGAGTAGAATAGAACAGAATACATTAGAACAGAAAAGAATAGAATAGAATGGAATAGAACAGAATAGAATAGAATAGAATAGAACAGAACAGAACAGAACAGAATAGAATAGAATACAACAGAACAGAAGAGAATAGAATAGAATATAACAGAATAGAATAGAATAGAATGGAATAGAATAGAATAGAAAAGAATAGAATAGAAAAGAACAGAACAGAATAGAATAGAACAGAATAGAATAGCATAAAACAGAAGAGAATAGAATAGAATATAACAGTACAGAATAGAATAGAACAGAACAGAATAGAATAGAACAGAATAGAATAGAATAGAAGAGAATAGAATAGAATGGAATAGAATAGAATAGAATAGAATAGTACGGAACAGAACAGAATACAATAGAATAGAATAGAACAGGATAGAACAGAATATAATAGAATAGAACAGAATAGAACAGAACAGAACAGAACATAATAGAATAGAATAGAACAGAATAGAACAGAACAGAACAGAACAGAATAGAATAGAATAGAATAGAACAGGATAGAACAGAATAGATTAGAATAGAACAGAATAGAAGAGAACAGAATAGAATAGAATAGAATAGAATAGAACAGAACAGAACAGAACAGAATAGAATCGAACAGAGTATAATAGAATAGAACAGAATAGAACAGAATAGAATAGAATAGGATAGAACAGAACAGAAGAGAATAGAATAGAATAGAATAGAATAGAATAGATTAGAATAGAACAGAACAGAATAGAACAGAACACAACACAACAGAACAGAATAGAATAGAATTGAATACAACAGAACAGAATAGAACAGAACAGAACTGAATAGGACAGAATAGAATAGAACCGAACACAATAGAATAGAATGGAATAGAACAGAATAGAATAGAATAGAATAGAATAGAATAGAATAAAATAGAATAGAATAGAACAAAATAGAATAGAAAAGAATATAATAGAATAGAATAGAACAGAACAGAACCGAATAGAATAGAATAGAAAAGAATAGAACAGAATAGAACAGAACAAAACAAAACAGAATAGAATAGAATAGAACAGAACAGAACCGAATAGAATGGAATAGAATAGAACAGAATAGAACAGAACAAAACAAAACAGAATAGAATAGAATACAACAGAACAGAACAGAATAGAATAGATCAGAATAGAACAGAATAGAATGGAATAGAATAGAATAGAAAAGAATAGAATAGAATAGAATAGAAAAGAACAGAATAGAATAGATTAGAACAGAATAGAATAGAATAAAACAGAACAGAATAGAATAGAATAAAACAGAACGGAATAGAATAGAATAGAACAGAACAGAATAGAACAGTACAGAATAGAATAGAATAGAACAGAACAGAATAGAGTAGAACAGAATTGAACAGAATAGAAGAGAACAGAATAAAATAGAGTAGAAGAGAATAGAATAGAAGAGAAGAGAATAGAACAGAAGAGAATAGAATAGAATAGAACAGAACAGAATACAGTAGAAGAGAATAGAAAAGAAGAGAATAGAATAGAATAGAACAGAATAGAATAGTATAGAACAGAATAGAATAGAATAGAAAAGAATAGAATAGAATAGAATAGAATAGAATAGAATAGAATAGAATAGAATAGAATAGAACAGAACAGAAGAGAATAGAATAGAACAGAATAGAATTGAATAGAACAGAACAGAACAGAATAGAAGAGAATAGAACGGAATAGAACAGAACAGTATATAACACAACAGAATAGAATAGAATAGAACAGGATAGAACAGAATAGAATAGAATAGAACAGAACAGAATACAATAGAATAGAATAGAACAGAATAGAATAGAATACAACAGAAGAGAATAGAATAGAACAGAACAGGACCGAATAGAATAGAATAGAATAGAACAGAATAGAACAGAACAAAACAAAACAGAATAGAATAGAATGCAACAGAACAGAACAGAATAGAATAGAATAACAGAATAGAACAGAATAGAATGGAATAGAATAGAATAGAAAAGAATAGAATAGAAAAGAACAGAACAGAATAGAATAGAACAGAATAGAAGAGAATAGAATGGAATAGAATAGAATAGAAAAGAATAGAATAGAATAGAATAGAAAAGAACAGAACAGAATAGAATAGAACAGAATGGAATAGAATAAAACAGAACAGAATAGAATAGAATAAAACAGAACGGAATAGAATAGAATAGAACAGAACAGAATAGAACAGAACAGAATAGAATATAATAGAACAGAACAGAACAAAATAGAGTAGAACAGAATTGAATAGAATAGAAGAGAACAGAATAAAATAGAGTAGAATAGAATAGAATAGAAGAGAAGAGAATAGAACAGAAGAGAATAGAATAGAATAGAACAGAACAGAATACAGTAGAATAGAATAGAAAAGAAGAGAATAGAATAGAATAGAACAGAAGAGCATAGAATAGAACAGAATAGAATAGAATAGAACAGAACAGAATAGAATAGAATAGAATAGAATAGAATAGAATAGAATAGAACAGAATAGAATAGAATAGAATAGAATAGAATAGAATAGAATAGAACAGAATAGAATAGAATAGAACAGAATAGAATAGAATACAACAGAAGAGAATAGAATAGAACAGAACAGAACCGAATAGAATAGAATAGAATAGAACAGAAATGAACAGAAGAAAACAAAACAGAATTGAATAGAATACAACAGAACAGAACAGAATAGAATAGAATAACAGAATAGAACAGAATAGAATGGAATAGAATAGAATAGAAAAGAATAGAATAGAAAAGAACAGAACAGAATAGAATAGAACAGAATAGAATAGCGTAAAACAAAAGAGAATAGAATGGAATAGAACAAAACAGAATAAAATAGAATAGAATAGAATAGAATAGAATAGAATAGAATAGAATAGAAAAGAACAGAACAGAACAGAACAGAATAGAATAGAATAGAATAGAATTGAATAGAACAGAACAGAATAAAATAGAATAGAATAGAATAGAATAGAATAGAATAGAATAGAACAGAATAGAATAGTACAGAACAGAATGCAATAGAATAGAATAGAATATTACAGAACAGAATAGAATAGCATGGAATAAAATTGAATAGAATAGAATTGAATATAACAGAATAGAATAGAATAGAATAGAACAGAATAGAATGGAATAGAATAAAATAGAATAGAATAGAATAGAATAGAATAGAACAGAACAGAATAGAATAGAACAGAATAGAATTGAATAAAACAGAACAGAGCAGAATAGAATAGAAAAGAACAGAATAGAATAGAACAGAATAGAACAGAATAGAATAGAATAGAATAGAATAGAATAGAACAGAATAGAATAGAACAGAACAAAATAGAACAGAACACAACACAACAGAACAGAATAGAATAGAATAGAATAGAACAGAACCGAATAGATCAGAACAGAACTGAATAGAACAGAATAGAATAGAATAGAATAGAACACAATAGAATAGAATAGAATAGAATAGAATAGAATAGAATAGAATAGAATAGAATAGAATAGAATAGAATAGAATAGAACAGAACAGAATAGAACAGAACACAACACAACAGAACAGTATAGAATAGAATTGAATACAACAGAACAGCATAGAACAGAATAGAGTAGAATAGAACAGAATACATTAGAACAGAAAAGAATAGAATAGAATGGAATAGAACAGAATAGAATAGAATAGAATAGAACAGAACAGAACAGAACAGAATAGAATAGAATACAACAGAACAGAAGAGAATAGAATAGAATATAACAGAATAGAATAGAATAGAATGGAATAGAATAGAATAGAAAAGAATAGAATAGAAAAGAACAGAACAGAATAGAATAGAACAGAATAGAATAGCATAAAACAGAAGAGAATAGAATAGAATATAACAGTACAGAATAGAATAGAACAGAACAGAATAGAATAGAACAGAATAGAATAGAATAGAAGAGAATAGAATAGAATGGAATAGAATAGAATAGAATAGAATAGTACGGAACAGAACAGAATACAATAGAATAGAATAGAACAGGATAGAACAGAATATAATAGAATAGAACAGAATAGAACAGAACAGAACAGAACATAATAGAATAGAATAGAACAGAACAGAACAGAACAGAATAGAATAGAATAGAATAGAACAGGATAGAACAGAATAGATTAGAATAGAACAGAATAGAACAGAACAGAATAGAATAGAATAGAATAGAATAGAACAGAACAGAACAGAACAGAATAGAATCGAACAGAGTATAATAGAATAGAACAGAATAGAACAGAATAGAATAGAATAGGATAGAACAGAACAGAAGAGAATAGAATAGAATAGAATAGAATAGAATAGATTAGAATAGAACAGAACAGAATAGAACAGAACACAACACAACAGAACAGAATAGAATAGAATTGAATACAACAGAACAGAATAGAACAGAACAGAACTGAATAGGACAGAATAGAATAGAACCGAACACAATAGAATAGAATGGAATAGAACAGAATAGAATAGAATAGAATAGAATAGAATAGAATAAAATAGAATAGAATAGAACAAAATAGAATAGAAAAGAATATAATAGAATAGAATAGAACAGAACAGAACCGAATAGAATAGAATAGAATAGAATAGAACAGAATAGAACAGAACAAAACAAAACAGAATAGAATAGAATAGAACAGAACAGAACCGAATAGAATGGAATAGAATAGAACAGAATAGAACAGAACAAAACAAAACAGAATAGAATAGAATACAACAGAACAGAACAGAATAGAATAGATCAGAATAGAACAGAATAGAATGGAATAGAATAGAATAGAAAAGAATAGAATAGAATAGAATAGAAAAGAACAGAACAGAATAGATTAGAACAGAATAGAATAGAATAAAACAGAACAGAATAGAATAGAATAAAACAGAACGGAATAGAATAGAATAGAACAGAACAGAATAGAACAGTACAGAATAGAATAGAATAGAACAGAACAGAATGGAGTAGAACAGAATTGAACAGAATAGAAGAGAACAGAATAAAATAGAGTAGAAGAGAATAGAATAGAAGAGAAGAGAATAGAACAGAAGAGAATAGAATAGAATAGAACAGAACAGAATACAGTAGAAGAGAATAGAAAAGAAGAGAATAGAATAGAATAGAACAGAATAGAATAGTATAGAACAGAATAGAATAGAATAGAAAAGAATAGAATAGAATAGAATAGAATAGAATAGAATAGAATAGAATAGAATAGAACAGAACAGAAGAGAATAGAATAGAACAGAATAGAATTGAATAGAACAGAACAGAACAGAATAGAAGAGAATAGAACGGAATAGAACAGAACAGTATATAACACAACAGAATAGAATAGAATAGAACAGGATAGAACAGAATAGAATAGAATAGAACAGAACAGAACACAATAGAATAGAATAGAACAGAATAGAATAGAATACAACAGAAGAGAATAGAATAGAACAGAACAGGACCGAATAGAATAGAATAGAATAGAACAGAATAGAACAGAACAAAACAAAACAGAATAGAATAGAATGCAACAGAACAGAACAGAATAGAATAGAATAACAGAATAGAACAGAATAGAATGGAATAGAATAGAATAGAAAAGAATAGAAGAGAAAAGAACAGAACAGAATAGAATAGAACAGAATAGAAGAGAATAGAATGGAATAGAATAGAATAGAAAAGAATAGAATAGAATAGAATAGAAAAGAACAGAACAGAATAGAATAGAACAGAATGGAATAGAATAAAACAGAACAGAATAGAATAGAATAAAACAGAACGGAATAGAATAGAATAGAACAGAACAGAATAGAACAGAACAGAATAGAATATAATAGAACAGAACAGAACAAAATAGAGTAGAACAGAATTGAATAGAATAGAAGAGAACAGAATAAAATAGAGTAGAATAGAATGGAATAGAAGAGAAGAGAATAGAACAGAAGAGAATAGAATAGAATAGAACAGAACAGAATACAGTAGAATAGAATAGAAAAGAAGAGAATAGAATAGAATAGAACAGAAGAGCATAGAATAGAACAGAATAGAATAGAATAGAACAGAACAGAATAGAATAGAATAGAATAGAATAGAATAGAATAGAATAGAATAGAATAGAACAGAACAGAATAGAATAGAATAGAATAGAATAGAATAGAATAGAACAGAATAGAATAGAATAGAACAGAATAGAATAGAATACAACAGAAGAGAATAGAATAGAACAGAACAGAACCGAATAGAATAGAATAGAATAGAACAGAAATGAACAGAAGAAAACAAAACAGAATTGAATAGAATACAACAGAACAGAACAGAATAGAATAGAATAACAGAATAGAACAGAATAGAATGGAATAGAATAGAATAGAAAAGAATAGAATAGAAAAGAACAGAACAGAATAGAATAGAACAGAATAGAATAGCGTAAAACAAAAGAGAATAGAATGGAATAGAACAAAACAGAATAAAATAGAATAGAATAGAATAGAATAGAATAGAATAGAATAGAATAGAATAGAATAGAATAGAACAGAACAGAACAGAACAGAATAGAATAGAATAGAATAGAATAGAATTGAATAGAACAGAACAGAATAAAATAGAATAGAATAGAATAGAATAGAATAGAATAGAATAGAATAGAATAGAATAGCACAGAACAGAATGCAATAGAATAGAATAGAATATTACAGAACAGAATAGAATAGCATGGAATAAAATTGAATAGAATAGAATTGAATATAACAGAATAGAATAGAATAGAATAGAACAGAATAGAATGGAATAGAATAAAATAGAATAGAATAGAATAGAATAGAATAGAATAGAATAGAACAGAACAGAATAGAATAGAACAGAATAGAATTGAATAAAACAGAACAGAGCAGAATAGAATAGAAAAGAACAGAATAGAATAGAACAGAATAGAACAGAATTGAATAGAATAGAATAAAATAGAATAGAATAGAACAGAATAGAATAGAACAGAACAAAAGAGAACAGAACACAACACAACAGAACAGAATAGAATAGAATAGAATAGAACAGAACCGAATAGATCAGAACAGAACTGAATAGAACAGAATAGAATAGAATAGAATAGAACACAATAGAATAGAATAGAATAGAATAGAATAGAACAGAACAGAACAGAACACAATAGAACAGAGGAGAACAGAATAGAATAGAACAGAATAGAATAGAACGGAACAGAACAGAACAGAATAGAAGAGAAAAGAACAGAATAGAACAAAAGAGAATAGAATAGAACAGAATAGAATAGAATAGAATAGAACAGAATAAAATAGAATAGAATAGAATAGAATAAAATAGAATAGAATAGAATAGAATAGAACAGAACAGAATTGAATTGAATAGAACAGAACAGAACAGAATAGAATAGAATAGAATAGAATAGATTAGAATAGAATAGAACATAAGAGAATAGAATAGAATAGAATACAAACGAATAGAACAGTATAGAAGATAATAGAACAGAATAGAATGGAATAGAATAGAATAGAAAAGAATAGAATAGAAAAGAACAGAACAGAATAGAATAGAACAGAATAGAAGAGAACAGAATAGAATAGAACAGAATAGAACAGAACGGAACAGAAGAGAATAGAATAGAATAGAACAGAACAGAACAGAGTAGAATCGAACAGAATAGAATAGAATAGAACAGAACAGAATAGAATAGAATAGAATAGAATGGAATATTATAGAACAGAATAGAATAGAATAGAATAGAATAGAATAGAATAGAATAGATCAGAACAGAATAGAATAGAATAGAATAGAACAGAATAGAGTAGAATAGAAAAGAATAGAATAGAATAGAACAGAACAGAACAGAATATAATAGAATAGAACAGAATAGAACAGAACAGAACAGAACATAATAGAATAGAATAGAACAGAATAGAACAGAACGGAACAGAACAGAATACAATAGAATAGAATAGAACAGGATAGAACAGAATAGAATAGAATAGGACAGAATAGAATAGAACAGAATAGAATAGAATAGAATAGAATAGAATAGAACAGAACAGAACAGAATAGAATCGAACAGAGTATAATAGAATAGAACAGAATAGAACAGAATAGAATAGAATAGGATAGAACAGAACAGAATAGAATAGAATAGAATAGAATAGAATAGAATAGAACAGAACAGAATAGACTAGAATAGAATAGAACAGAACAGAATAGAATAGAATAGAACAGAACAGAATAGAACAGAACAGAATAGAATAGAATAGAACAGAACAGAATAGATTAGAACAGAATGAATAAAATAGAACAGAACAGAATAGAATAGAATAGAATAGAATAGAAGAGAAGAGAATAGAATAGAATAGAATACAACAGAATAGAACAGAATAGAAGAGAATAGAACAGAATAGAATGGAATAGAATAGAACAGAATAGAATGTAACGGAATAGAATACAATAGAATAGAATAAAATATAACAGAATTGAATAGAATAGAATAGAATAGAATAGAATAGAATAGAACATAATAGAATAGAATAGAACAGAACAGAACAGAATAGAGTAGAATAGAATAGAATAGAACAGAACAGAATAGAATAGATTAGAATAGAACAGAATAGAGTAGAATAGAACAGAATAGAATAGAATAGAATAGAATAGAATAGAACAGAACAGAATACAACAGAACAGAACAGAACAGAATATAATAGAATGAACAGAATAGAACAGAACAGAACAGAACATAATAGAATAGAACAGAATAGAACAGAATAGAACAGAACAGAATAGAATAGAATAGAATAGAACAGGATAGAAAAGAATAGCATAGAATAGAACAGAATAGAGTAGAACAGAACAGAACAGAATAGAATCGAACAGAGTATAATAGAATAGAACAGAATAGAACAGAATAGAATAGAATAGGATAGAACAGAAGAGAAGAGAATAGAATAGAATAGAATAGAATAGAATAGAATAGAATAGAACAGAACAGAATAGAACACAACACAACACAACAGAACAGTATAGAATAGAATTGAATACAACAGAACAGAATAGAACAGAATAGAGTAGAATAGAACAGAATACATTAGAACAGAAAAGAATAGAATAGAATGGAATAGAACAGAATAGAATAGAATAGAATAGAATAGAACAGAACAGAACAGAACAGAATAGAATAGAATACAACAGAACAGAAGAGAATAGAATAGAATATAACAGAATAGAATAGAATAGAATGGAATAGAATAGAATAGAAAAGAATAGAATAGAAAGGAACAGAACAGAATAGAATAGAACAGAATAGAATAGCATAAAACAGAAGAGAATAGAATAGAATATAACAGTACAGAATAGAATAGAACAGAACAGAATAGAATAGAACAGAATAGAATAGAACAGAACAGAATAGAATAGAATGGAATAGAATAGAATAGAATAGAATAGTACGGAACAGAACAGAATACAATAGAATAGAATAGAACAGGATAGAACAGAATATAATAGAATAGAACAGAATAGAACAGAACAGAACAGAACATAATAGAATAGAATAGAACAGAATAGAACAGAACAGAACAGAACAGAATAGAATAGAATAGAATAGAACAGGATAGAACAGAATAGATTAGAATAGAACAGAATAGAACAGAACAGAATAGAATAGAATAGAATAGAATAGAACAGAACAGAACAGAACAGAATAGAATCGAACAGAGTATAATAGAATAGAACAGAATAGAACAGAATAGAATAGAATAGGATAGAACAGAACAGAAGAGAATAGAATAGAATAGAATAGAATAGAATAGAATAGAATAGAATAGAATAGAATAGAATAGAATAAATTAGAATAGAACAGAACAGAATAGAACAGAACACAACACAACAGAACAGAATAGAATAGAATTGAATACAACAGAACAGAACAGAACAGAACAGAACTGAATAGGACAGAATAGAATAGAACCGAACACAATAGAATAGAATGGAATAGAACAGAATAGAATAGAATAGAATAGAATAGAATAGAATAGAATAGAATAGAATAGAATAGAATAGAATAGAATAGAATAGAACAAAATAGAATAGAAAAGAATATAATAGAATAGAATAGAACAGAACAGAACCGAATAGAATAGAATAGAATAGAATAGAACAGAATAGAACAGAACAAAACAAAACAGAATAGAATAGAATAGAACAGAACAGAACCGAATAGAATGGAATAGAATAGAACAGAATAGAACAGAACAAAACAAAACAGAATAGAATAGAATACAACAGAACAGAACAGAATAGAATAGATCAGAATAGAACAGAATAGAATGGAATAGAATAGAATAGAAAAGAATAGAATAGAATAGAATAGAAAAGAACAGAACAGAATAGATTAGAACAGAATAGAATAGAATAAAACAGAACGGAATAGAATAGAATAGAACAGAACAGAATAGAACAGTACAGAATAGAATAGAATAGAACAGAACAGAATAGAGTAGAACAGAATTGAATAGAATAGAAGAGAACAGAATAAAATAGAGTAGAAGAGAATAGAATAGAAGAGAAGAGAATAGAACAGAAGAGAATAGAATAGAATAGAACAGAACAGAATACAGTAGAAGAGAATAGAAAAGAAGAGAATAGAATAGAATAGAACAGAATAGAATAGTATAGAACAGAATAGAATAGAATAGAACAGAATAGAATAGAATAGAATAGAATAGAATAGAATAGAATAGAATAGAATAGAATAGAATAGAACAGAACAGAAGAGAATAGAATAGAACAGAATAGAATTGAATAGAACAGAACAGAACAGAATAGAAGAGAATAGAACGGAATAGAACAGAACAGTATAGAACACAACAGAATAGAATAGAATAGAACAGGATAGAACAGAATAGAACAGAACAGAATACAATAGAATAGAATAGAACAGAATAGAATAGAATACAACAGAAGAGAATAGAATAGAACAGAACAGGACCGAATAGAATAGAATAGAATAGAATAGAACAAAACAAAACAGAATAGAATAGAATGCAACAGAACAGAACAGAATAGAATAGAATAACAGAATAGAACAGAATAGAATGGAATAGAATATAATAGAAAAGAATAGAATAGAAAAAAACAGAACAGAATAGAATAGAACAGAATAGAAGAGAATAGAATGGAATAGAATAGAATAGAAAAGAATAGAATAGAATAGAATAGAAAAGAACAGAACAGAATAGAATAGAACAGAATGGAATAGAATAAAACAGAACAGAATAGAATAGAATAAAACAGAACGGAATAGAATAGAATAGAACAAAACAGAATAGAACAGAACAGAATAGAATATAATAGAACAGAACAGAACAGAATAGAGTAGAACAGAATTGAATAGAATAGAAGAGAACAGAATAAAATAGAGTAGAATAGAATGGAATAGAAGAGAAGAGAATAGAACAGAAGAGAATAGAATAGAATAGAACAGAACAGAATACAGTAGAATAGAATAGAAAAGAAGAGAATAGCATAGAATAGAACAGAATAGAATAGAATAGAACAGAACAGAATAGAATAGAATGGAATAGAATAGAATAGATTAGAATAGAACAGAATAGAATAGAATAGAATAGAATAGAATAGAATAGAATAGAACAGAATAGAATAGAATAGAACAGAATAGAATAGAATAGAACAGAACAGAACAGAATAGAATAGAATAGAACGGAATAGAACAGAACAGTACAGAACACAACAGAATAGAATAGAATAGAACAGGATAGAATACAATAGAATAGAATAGAACAGAATAGAATAGAATAAAACAGAAGAGAATAGAATAGAACAGAACATAACCGAATAGAATAGAATAGAATAGAACAGAAATGAACAGAAGGAAACAAAACAGAATTGAATAGAATAAAACAGAACAGAACAGAATAGAATAGAATAACAGAATAGAACAGAATAGAATGGAATAGAATAGAAAAGAAAAGAATAGAATAGAAAAGAACCGAACAGAATAGAATAGAACAGAATAGAATAGCGTAAAATAAAAGAGAATAGAATGGAATAGAACAAAACAGAATAAAATAGAATAGAATAGAATAGAACAGAACAGAACAGAACAGAATAGAATAGAGTAGAATAGAATTGAATAGAACAGAACAGAATAAAATAGAATAGAATAGAATAGAATAGAATAGAATAGTACAGAACAGAATGCAATAGAATAGAATAGAATATTACAGAACAGAATAGAATAGCATGGAATAAAATTGAATAGAATAGAATTGAATATAACAGAATAGAATAGAATAGAATAGAACAGAATAGAATGGAATAGAATAAAATACAATAGAATAGAATAGAATAGAATAGAATAGAATAGAATAGAATAGAACAGAACAGAATAGAATAGAACAGAATAGAATTGAATAAAATAGAACAGAGCAGAATAGAATAGAAAAGAACAGAATAGAATAGAACAGAATAGAACAGAATAGAATAGAATAGAATAGAATAGAATAGAATAGAATAGAAAAGAACAGAACAGAATAGAATAGAACCGAATAGAAGAGAATAGAATGGAATAGAATAGAATAGAAAAGAATAGAATAGAATAGAATGGAAAAGAACAGAACAGAATAGAATAGAACAGAATAGAAGAGAATAGAATGGAATAGAATACAATAGAAAAGAATAGAATAGAATAGAATAGAAAAGAACAGAACAGAATAGAATAGAACAGAATAGAATAGAATAGAACAGAACAGAATAAAATAGAGTAGAATAGAATAGAATAGAAGAGAAGAGAATAGAACAGAAGAGAATAGAATAGAATAGAACAGAACAGAATACAGTAGAATAGAATAGAAAAGAAGAGAATAGAATAGAATAGAACAGAATAGCATAGAATAGAACAGAATAGAATAGAATAGAACAGAACAGAATAGAATAGAATAGAATAGAATAGAATAGAATAGAATAGAATAGAACAGAATAGAATAGAATAGAATAGAATAGAATAGAATAGAATAGAACAGAATAGAATAGAATAGAACAGAATAGAACAGAACAGAACAGAATAGAATAGAATAGAATAGAGTAGAACAGAACAGAACAGAATAGAATCGAAGAGAGTATAATAGAATAGAATAGAATAGAACAGAATAGAATAGAATAGGATAGAACAGAACAGAAGGGAACAGAAGAGAATAGAATAGAATAGAATAGAATAGAATAGAATAGAATAGAATAGAATAGAATAGAATAGAATAGAATAGAATAGAATAGAACAGAACAGAATAGAACAGAACACAACACAACAGAACAGAATAGAATAGAATTGAATACAACAGAACAGAATAGAACAGAATAGAGTAGAATAGAACAGAATACATTAGAACAGAAAAGAATAGATTAGAATAGAATAGAACAGAACAGAACAGAACAGAATAGAATAGAATAGAATAGAATAGAACAGAACTGAATAGAATAGAATAGAATAGAATAGAACAGAATAGAATAGAATACAACAGAAGAGAATAGAATAGAAGAGAACAGAACAGAATAGAATAGAATACAACAGAACAGAAGAGAATAGAATAGAATATAACAGAAAAGAATAGAATAGAATGGAATAGAATAGAATAGAAAAGAATAGAATAGAATAGAATAGAAAAGAACAGAACAGAATAGAATAGAACAGAATAGAATAGAATAAAACAGAACAGAATAGAATAGAATAAAACAGAACGGAATAGAATAGAATAGAACAGAACAGAATAGAACAGAACAGAGTAGAATAGAATAGAACAGAACAGAACAGAATAGAGTAGAACAGAATTGAATAGAATAGAAGAGAACAGAATAAAATAGAGTAGAATAGAATAGAATAGAAGAGAAGAGATTAGAACAGAAGAGAATAGAATAGAATAGAACAGAACAGAATACAGTAGAATAGAATAGAAAAGAAGAGAATAGAATAGAATAGAACAGAATAGCATAGAATAGAACAGAATAGAAGAATAGAACAGAACAGAGTAGAATAGAATAGAATAGAACAGGATAGAACAGAATAAATTAGAATAGAACAGAATAGAACAGAACAGAATAGAATAGAATAGAATAGAATAGAACAGAACAGAACAGAATAGAATAGAACGGAATAGAACAGAACAGTACAGAACACAACATAATAGAATAGAATAGAACAGGATAGAATACAATAGAATAGAATAGAACAGAATAGAATAGAATACAACAGAAGAGAATAGAATAGAACAGAACAAAACCGAATAGAATAGAATAGAATAGAACAGAAATGAACAGAAGAAAACAAAACAGAATTGAATAGAATACAACAGAACAGAACAGAATAGAATAGAATAACAGAATAGAACAGAATAGAATGGAATAGAATAGAATAGAAAAGAATAGAATAGAAAAGAACAGAACAGAATAGAATAGAACAGAATAGAATAGCGTAAAACAAAAGAGAATAGAATGGAATAGAACAAAATAGAATAAAATAGAATAGAATAGAATAGAATAGAATAGAATAGAATAGAATAGAATAGAATAGAACAGAACAGAACAGAACAGAATAGAATAGAATAGAATAGAATTGAATAGAACAGAACAGAATAAAATAGAATAGAATAGAATAGAATAGAATAGAATAGAATAGAATAGAATAGAATAGTACAGAACAGAATGCAATAGAATAGAATAGAATATTACAGAACAGAATAGAATAGCATGGAATAAAATTGAATAGAATAGAATTGAATATAACAGAATAGAATAGAATAGAATAGAACAGAATAGAATGGAATAGAATAAAATACAATAGAATAGAATAGAATAGAATAGAATAGAATAGAATAGAATAGAATAGAATAGAACAGAACAGAATAGAATAGAACAGAATAGAATTGAATAAAACAGAACAGCGCAGAATAGAATAGAAAAGAACAGAATAGAATAGAGCAGAATAGAACAGAATAGAATAGAATAGAATAGAATAGAATAGAATAGAATAGAATAGAACAGAATAGAATAGAACAGAACAAAATAGAACAGAACACAACACAACAGAACAGAATAGAATAGAGTAGAAAAGAACAGAACCGAATAGATCAGAACAGAACTGAATAGAACAGAATAGAATAGAATAGAATAGAACACAATAGAATAGAATAGAATAGAATAGAATAGAACAGAACAGAACAGAACACAACAGAACAGAGGAGAACAGAATAGAATAGAACAGAATAGAATAGAACGGAACAGAACAGAACAGAATAGAAGAGAAAAGAACAGAATAGAACAAAAGAGAATAGAATAGAACAGAATAGAATAGAATAGAACAGAATAGAATAGAATAGAATAGAACAGAATAAAATAGAATAGAATAGAATAGAATAAAATAGAATAGAATAGAATAGAATAGAACAGAACAGAATTGAATTGAATAGAACAGAACAGAACAGAATAGAATAGAATAGAATAGAATAGATTAGAATAGAATAGAACATAAGAGAATAGAATAGAATAGAATACAAACGAATAGAACAGTATAGAAGATAATAGAACAGAATAGAATGGAATAGAATAGAATAGAAAAGAATAGAATAGAAAAGAACAGAACAGAATAGAATAGAACCGAATAGAAGAGAATAGAATGGAATAGAATAGAATAGAAAAGAATAGAATAGAATAGAATGGAAAAGAACAGAACAGAATAGAATAGAACAGAATAGAAGAGAATAGAATGGAATAGAATACAATAGAAAAGAATAGAATAGAATAGAATAGAAAAGAACAGAACAGAATAGAATAGAACAGAATAGAATAGAATAGAACAGAACAGAACAGAATAGAGTAGAACAGAATTGAATAGAATAGAAGAGAACAGAATAAAATAGAGTAGAATAGAATAGAAGAGAAGAGAAGAGAATAGAACAGAAGAGAATAGAATAGAATAGAACAGAACAGAATACAGTAGAATAGAATAGAAAAGAAGAGAATAGAATAGAATAGAACAGAATAGCATAGAATAGAACAGAATAGAATAGAATAGAACAGAACAGAATAGAATAGAATAGAATAGAATAGAATAGAATAGAATAGAATAGAACAGAACAGAATAGAATAGAATAGAATAGAATAGAATAGAATAGAACAGAATAGAATAGAATAGAACAGAATAGAACAGAACAGAACAGAATAGAATAGAATAGAATAGAGTAGAACAGAACAGAACAGAATAGAATCGAAGAGAGTATAATAGAATAGAATAGAATAGAACAGAATAGAATAGAATAGGATAGAACAGAACAGAAGGGAACAGAAGAGAATAGAATAGAATAGAATAGAATAGAATAGAATAGAATAGAATAGAATAGAACAGAACAGAATAGAACAGAACACAACACAACAGAACAGAATAGAATAGAATTGAATACAACAGAACAGAATAGAACAGAATAGAGTAGAATAGAACAGAATACATTAGAACAGAAAAGAATAGATTAGAATAGAATAGAACAGAACAGAACAGAACAGAATAGAATAGAATAGAATAGAATAGAACAGAACTCAATAGAATAGAATAGAATAGAATAGAACAGAATAGAATAGAATACAACAGAAGAGAATAGAATAGAAGAGAACAGAACAGAATAGAATAGAATACAACAGAACAGAAGAGAATAGTATAGAATATAACAGAAAAGAATAGAATAGAATGGAATAGAATAGAATAGAAAAGAATAGAACAGAATAGAATAGAACAGAATAGAATAGAATAAAACAGAACAGAATAGAATAGAATAAAACAGAACGGAATAGAATAGAATAGAACAGAACAGAATAGAACAGAACAGAGTAGAATAGAATAGAACAGAACAGAACAGAATAGAGTAGAACAGAATTGAATAGAATAGAAGAGAACAGAATAAAATAGAGTAGAATAGAATAGAATAGAAGAGAAGAGATTAGAACAGAAGAGAATAGAATAGAATAGAACAGAACAGAATACAGTAGAATAGAATAGAAAAGAAGAGAATAGAATAGAATAGAACAGAATAGCATAGAATAGAACAGAATAGAATAAAATAGAACAGAACAGAATAGAATAGAATAGAATAGAACAGGATAGAACAGAATAGATTAGAATAGAACAGAATAGAACAGAACAGAATAGAATAGAATAGAATAGAATAGAACAGAACAGAACAGAACAGAACAGAATAGAATCGAACAGAGTATAATAGAAGAGAACAGAATAGAACAGAATAGAATAGAATAGGATAGAACAGAATAGAATAGAATAGAACATAATAGAACAGAACAGAACAGAATAGAATAGAATAGAATAGAGTAGAACAGAACAGAACAGAATAGAATCGAACAGAGTATAATAGAATAGAACAGAATAGAACAGAATAGAATAGAATAGGATAGAACAGAACAGAAGAGAAGAGAATAGAATAGAATAGAATAGAATAGAATAGAATAGAATAGAATAGAATAGAATAGAATAGAATAGAATAGAATAGAATAGAATAGAACAGAACAGAATAGAACAGAATACAACACAACAGAACAGAATAGAATAGAATTGAATACAACAGAACAGAATAGAACAGAATAGAGTAGAATAGAACAGAATACATTAGAACAGAAAAGAATAGATTAGAATGGAATAGAACAGAATAGAATAGAATAGAATAGAACAGAACAGAACAGAACAGAATAGAATAGAATAGAATAGAACAGAACTGAATAGAATAGAATAGAATAGAATAGAACAGAATAGAATAGAATACAACAGAAGAGAATAGAATAGAAGAGAACAGAACAGAATAGAATAGAATACAACAGAACAGAAGAGAATAGAATAGAATATAACAGAAAAGAATAGAATAGAATGGAATAGAATAGAATAGAAAAGAATAGAATAGAATAGAATAGAAAAGAACAGAACAGAATAGAATAGAACAGAATAGAATAGAATAAAACAGAACAGAATAGAATAGAATAAAACAGAACGGAATAGAATAGAATAGAACAGAACAGAATAGAACAGAACAGAGTAGAATAGAATAGAACAGAACAGAACAGAATAGAGTAGAACAGAATTGAATAGAATAGAAGAGAACAGAATAAAATAGAGTAGAATAGAATAGAATAGAAGAGAAGAGATTAGAACAGAAGAGAATAGAATAGAATAGAACAGAACAGAATACAGTAGAATAGAATAGAAAAGAAGAGAATAGAATAGAATAGAACAGAATAGCTTAGAATAGAACTGAATAGAATAGAATAGAACAGAACAGAATAGAATAGAATAGAATAGAACTGGATAGAACAGAATAGATTAGAATAGAACAGAATAGAACAGAACAGAATAGAATAGAATAGAATAGAATAGAATAGAATAGAACAGAACAGAATAGAACAGAACAGAATAGAATTGAATAAAACAGAACAGAACAGAATAGAATAGAAAAGAACAGAATAGAATAGAACAGAATAGAACAGAATAGAATAGAATAGAATAGAATAGAATAGAATAGAATAGAATAGAATAGAATAGAACAGAACAAAATAGAACAGAACACAACACAACAGAACAGAATAGAATAGAATGGAATAGAACAGAACCGAATAGAACAGAACAGAACTGAATAGAACAGAATAGAATAGAATAGAATAGAACACAATAGAATAGAATAGAATAGAATAGAATAGAATAGAATAGAACAGAACAGAACAGAACACAATAGAACAGAGGAGAACAGATCGAATAGAACATAATAGAATTTAACGGAACAGAACAGAACAGAATAGAAGAGAAAAGAACAGAATAGAACAAAAGAGAATAGAATAGAACAGAATAGAATAGAATAGAACAGAATAGAATAGAATAGAATAGAACAGAATAAAATAGAATAGAATAGAATAGAATAAAATAGAATAGAGTAGAATAGAATAGAATAGAATAGAACAGAACAGAATTGAATTGAATAGAACAGAACAGAACATAATAGAATAGAATAGATTAGAATAGAATAGAACATAAGAGAATAGAATAGAATAGAATACAAACGAATAGAACAGTATAGAAGATAATAGAACAGAATAGATTGGAATAGAATAGAATAGAAAAGAATAGAATAGAAAAGAACAGAACAGAATAGAATAGAACAGAATAGAAGAGAATATAATGGAATAGAATAGAATAGAAAAGAATAGAATAGAATACAATAGAAAGGAACAGAACAGAATAGAATAGAACAGAATAGAATAGAATAAAACAGAACAGAATAGAATAGAATAAAACAGAACGGAATAGAATAGAATAGAACAGAACAGAATAGAACAGAACAGAGTAGAATAGAATAGAACAGAACAGAACAGAATAGAGTAGAACAGAATTGAATAGAATAGAAGAGAACAGAATAAAATAGAGTAGAATAGAATAGAATAGAAGAGAAGAGAATAGAACAGAAGAGAATAGAATAGAATAGAACAGAACAGAATACAGTAGAATAGAATAGAAAAGAAGAGAATAGAATAGAATAGAACAGAATAGCATAGAATAGAACAGAATAGAATAGAATAGAACAGAATAGAATAGAATAGAATAGAATAGAATAGAATAGAATAGAATAGAATAGAATAGAATAGAATAGAATAGAACAGAATAGAATAGAATAGAATAGAACAGAACAGAATAGAATAGTATAGAATAGAACAGGATAGAACAGAATAGATTAGAATAGAACAGAATAGAACAGAACAGAATAGAATAGAATAGAATAGAATAGAACAGAACAGAACAGAACAGAATAGAATCGAACAGAGTATAATAGAATAGAAGAGAATGGAACAGAATAGAATAGAATAGGATAGAACAGAACAGAAGAGAATAGAAAAGAATAGAATAGAATAGAATAGATTAGAATAGAACAGAACAGAATAGAACAGAACACAACACAACAGAACAGAATAGAATAGAATTGAATACAACAGAACAGAATAGAACAGAACAGAACTGAATAGGACAGAATAGAATAGAACCGAACACAATAGAATAGAATGTAATAGAACAGAATAGAATAGAATAGAATAGAATAGAATAGAATAGAATAGAATAGAATAGAACAAAATAGAATAGAAAAGAATAAAATAGAATAGAATAGAACAGAACAGAACCGAATAGAATAGAAAAGAATAGAATAGAACAGAAGAGAACAGAACAAAACAAAACAGAATAGAATAGAATAGAACAGAACAGAACCGAATAGAATGGAATAGAATAGAACAGAATAGAACAGAACAAAACAAAACAGAATAGAATAGAATACAACAGAACAGAACAGAATAGAATAGAACAGAATAGAACAGAATAGAATGGAATAGAATAGAATAGAAAAGAATAGAATAGAATAAAATAGAAAAGAACAGAACAGAATAGATTAGAACAGAATAGAATAGAATAAAACAGAACAGAATAGAATAGAATAAAACAGAACGGAATAGAATAGAATAGAACAGAACAGAATAGAACAGAACAGAATAGAATAGAATAGAACAGAACAGAATAGAGTAGAACAGAATTGAATAGAATAGAAGAGAACAGAATAAAATAGAGTAGAATAGAATAGAATAGAAGAGAAGAGAATAGAACAGAAGAGAATAGAATAGAATAGAACAGAACAGAATACAGTAGAATAGAATAGAAAAGAAGAGAATAGAATAGAATAGAACAGAATAGAATAGTATAGAACAGAATAGAATAGAATAGAACAGAATAGAATAGAATAGAATAGAATAGAATAGAATAGGATAGAACAGAACAGAAGGGAACAGAAGAGAATAGAATAGAATAGAATAGAATAGAATAGAATAGAATAGAATAGAATAGAACAGAACAGAATAGAACAGAACACAATACAACAGAACAGAATAGAATAGAATTGAATACAACAGAACAGAATAGAACAGAATAGAGTAGAATAGAACAGAATACATTAGAACTGAAAAGAATAGATTAGAATAGAATAGAACAGAACAGAACAGAACAGAATAGAATAGAATAGAATAGAATAGAACAGAACTGAATAGAATAGAATAGAATAGAATAGAACAGAATAGAATAGAATACAACAGAAGAGAATAGAATAGAAGAGAACAGAACAGAATAGAATAGAATACAACAGAACAGAAGAGAATAGAATAGAATATAACAGAAAAGAATAGAATAGAATGGAATAGAATAGAATAGAAAAGAATAGAATAGAATAGAATAGAAAAGAACAGAACAGAATAGAATAGAACAGAATAGAATAGAATAAAACAGAACAGAATAGAATAGAATAAAACAGAACGGAATAGAATAGAATAGAACAGAACAGAATAGAACAGAACAGAGTAGAATAGAATAGAACAGAACAGAACAGAATAGAGTAGAACAGAATTGAATAGAATAGAAGAGAACAGAATAAAATAGAGTAGAATAGAATAGAATAGAAGAGAAGAGATTAGAACAGAAGAGAATAGAATAGAATAGAACAGAACAGAATACAGTAGAATAGAATAGAAAAGAAGAGAATAGAATAGAATAGAACAGAATAGCATAGAATAGAACAGAATAGAATAAAATAGAACAGAACAGAATAGAATAGAATAGAATAGAACTGGATAGAACAGAATAGATTAGAATAGAACAGAATAGAACAGAACAGAATAGAATAGAATAGAATAGAATAGAACAGAACAGAACAGAACAGAACAGAATAGAATCGAACAGAGTATAATAGAATAGAACAGAATAGAACAGAATAGAATAGAATAGGATAGAACAGAATAGAATAGAATAGAACATAATAGAACAGAACAGAACAGAATAGAATAGAATAGAATAGAGTAGAACAGAACAGAACAGAATAGAATCGAACAGAGTATAATAGAATAGAACAGAATAGAATAGAATAGGATAGAACAGAACAGAAGAGAATAGAATAGAATAGAATAGAATAGAAGAGAATAGAATAGAATAGAATAGAATAGAATAGAATAGAACAGAACAGAATAGAACAGAACACAACACAACAGAACAGAATAGAATAGAATTGAATACAACAGAACAGAATAGAACAGAATAGAGTAGAATAGAACAGAATACATTAGAACAGAAAAGAATAGATTAGAATGGAATAGAACAGAATAGAATAGAATAGAATAGAACAGAACAGAACAGAACAGAATAGAATAGAATAGAATAGAATAGAATAGAACAGAACTGAATAGAATAGAATAGAATAGAATAGAACAGAATAGAATAGAATACAACAGAAGAGAATAGAATAGAAGAGAACAGAACAGAATAGAATAGAATACAACAGAACAGAAGAGAATAGAATAGAATATAACAGAAAAGAATAGAATAGAATGGAATAGAATAGAATAGAAAAGAATAGAATAGAATAGAATAGAAAGGAACAGAACAGAATAGAATAGAACAGAATAGAATAGAATAAAACAGAACAGAATAGAATAGAATAAAACAGAACGGAATAGAATAGAATAGAACAGAACAGAGTAGAATAGAATAGAACAGAACAGAACAGAATAGAGTAGAACAGAATCGAATAGAATAGAAGAGAACAGAATAAAATAGAGTAGAATAGAATAGAATAGAAGAGAAGAGATTAGAACAGAAGAGAATAGAATAGAATAGAACAGAACAGAATACAGTAGAATAGAATAGAAAAGAAGAGAATAGAATAGAATAGAACAGAATAGCATAGAATAGAACTGAATAGAATAGAATAGAACAGAACAGAATAGAATAGAATAGAATAGAACAGGATAGAACAGAATAGATTACAATAGAACAGAATAGAACAGAACAGAATAGAATAGAATAGAATAGAATAGAACAGAACAGAACAGAACAGAATAGAATCGAACAGAGTATAATAGAATAGAACAGAATAAACAGAATAGAATAGAATAGGATAGAACAGAACAGAAGAGAATAGAATAGAATAGAATAGAATAGAATAGATTAGAATAGAACAGAACAGAATAGAACAGAACACAACACAACAGAACAGAATAGAATAGAATTGAATACAACAGAACAGAATAGAACAGAACAGAACTGAATAGGACAGAATAGAATAGAACCGAACACAATAGAATGGAATAGAACAGAATAGAATAGAATAGAATAGAACAGAATAGAACAAAAGAGAATAGAATAGAACAAAATAGAATAGAAAAGAATAAAATAGAATAGAATAGAACAGAACAGAACCGAATAGAATAGAATAGAATAGAATAGAACAGAATAGAACAGAACAAAACAAAACAGAATAGAATAGAATAGAACAGAACAGAACCGAATAGAATGGAATAGAATAGAACAGAATAGAACAGAACAGAATAGAATAGAATAGAACAGAACAGAATAGAGTAGAACAGAATTGAATAGAATAGAAGAGAACAGAATAAAATAGAGTAGAATAGAATAGAATAGAAGAGAAGAGAATAGAACAGAAGAGAATAGAATAGAATAGAACAGAACAGAATACAGTAGAATAGAATAGAAAAGAAGAGAATAGAATAGAATAGAACAGAATAGAATAGTATAGAACAGAATAGAATAGAATAGAACAGAATAGAATAGATTAGTATAGAATAGAATAGAATAGAATACAACAGAAGAGAATAGAATAGAACAGAATAGAATTGAATAGAACAGAACAGAACAGAATAGAAGAGAATAGTACGGAATAGAACAGAACAGTATAGAACACAACAGAATAGAATAGAATAGAACAGGATAGAACAGAATAGAATAGAATAGAACAGAACAGAATACAATAGAATAGAATAGAACAGAATAGAATAGAATACAACAGAAGAGAATAGAATAGAACAGAACAGGACCGAATAGAATAGAATAGAATAGAACAGAATAGAACAGAACAAAACAAAACAGAATAGAATAGAATGCAACAGAACAGAACAGAATAGAATAGAATAACAGAATAGAACAGAATAGAATGGAATAGAATAGAATAGAAAAGAATAGAATAGAAAAGAACAGAACAGAATAGAATAGAACAGAATAGAAGAGAATAGAATGGAATAGAATAGAATAGAAAAGAATAGAATAGAATAGAATAGAATAGAAAAGAACAGAACAGAATAGAATAGAACAGAATGGAATAGAATAAAACAGAACAGAATAGAATAGAATAAAACAGAACGGAATAGAATAGAATAGAACAGAACAGAATAGAACAGAACAGAATAGAATATAATAGAACAGAACAGAACAGAATAGAGTAGAAGAGAATTGAATAGAATAGAAGAGAACAGAATAAAATAGAGTAGAATAGAATAGAATAGAAGAGAAGAGAATAGAACAGAAGAGAATAGAATAGAACAGAACAGAATACAGTAGAATAGAATAGAAAAGAAAAGAATAGAATAGAATAGAACAGAATAGCATAGAATAGAACAGAATAGAATAGAATAGAACAGAACAGAACAGAATAGAATAGAATAGAATAGAATAGAATAGAATAGAATAGAATAGAACAGAACAGAACAGAATAGAATAGAATAGAATAGAATAGAATAGAATAGAATAGAACAGGATAGAATAGAATAGAACAGAATAGAATAGAATAGAACAGAACAGAACAGAATAGAATAGAATAGAACGGAATAGAACAGAACAGTACAGAACACAAAAGAATAGAATAGAATAGAACAGGATAGAATACAATAGAATAGAATAGAACAGAATAGAATAGAATACAACAGAAGAGAATAGAATAGAACAGAACAGAACCGAATAGAATAGAATAGAATAGAACAGAAATGAACAGAAGAAAACAATAGAGAATTGAATAGAATACAACAGAACAGAACAGAATAGAATAGAATAACAGAATAGAACAGAATAGAATGGAATAGAATAGAATATAAAAGAATAGAATAGAAAAGAACAGAACAGAATAGAATAGAACAGAATAGAATAGCATAAAACAGAAGAGAATAGAATGGAATAGAACAGAACAGAATAAAATAGAATAGAATAGAATAGAATAGAATAGAATAGAATAGAATAGAATAGAATAGAATAGAATAGAACAGAACAGAACAGAATAGAATAGAATAGAATAGAATAGAATAGAACAGAACAGAATAAAATAGAATAGAATAGAATAGAGTAGAATAGAATAGAATAGAATAGTACAGAACAGAATGCAATAGAATAGAATAGAATATTACATAAAAGAATAGAATAGCATGGAATAAAATTGAATAGAATAGAATTGAATATAACAGAATAGAATAGAATAGAATAGAACAGAATAGAATGGAATAGAATAAAATAGAATAGAATAGAATAGAATAGAATAGAATAGAATAGAATAGAATAGAACAGAACAGAATAGAACAGAACAGAATAGAATTGAATAAAACAGAACAGAACAGAATAGAATAGAAAAGAACAGAATAGAATAGAACAGAATAGAACAGAATAGAATAGAATAGAATAGAATAGAATAGAATAGAATAGAACAGAACAAAATAGAACAGAACACAACACAACAGAACAGAATAGAATTGAATGGAATAGAACAGAACCGAATAGAACAGAACAGAACTGAATAGAACAGAATAGAATAGAATAGAATAGAACACAATAGAATAGAATAGAATAGAATAGAATAAAATAGAATAGAGTAGAATAGAATAGAATAGAATAGAACAGAACAGAATTGAATTGAATAGAACAGAACAGAACATAATAGAATAGAATAGAATAGAATAGATTAGAATAGAATAGAACATAAGAGAATAGAATAGAATAGAATACAAACGAATAGAACAGTATAGAAGATAATAGAACAGAATAGATTGGAATAGAATAGAATAGAAAAGAATAGAATAGAAAAGAACAGAACAGAATAGAATAGAACAGAATAGAAGAGAATAGAATGGAATAGAATAGAATAGAAAAGAATAGAATAGAATACAATAGAAAGGAACAGAACAGAATAGAATAGAACAGAATAGAATAGAATAAAACAGAACAGAATAGAATAGAATAAAACAGAACGGAATAGAATAGAATAGAACAGAACAGAATAGAACAGAACAGAGTAGAATAGAATAGAACAGAACAGAACAGAATAGAGTAGAACAGAATTGAATAGAATAGAAGAGAACAGAATAAAATAGAGTAGAATAGAATAGAATAGAAGAGAAGAGAATAGAACAGAAGAGAATAGAATAGAATAGAACAGAACAGAATACAGTAGAATAGAATGGAAATGAAGAGAATAGAATAGAATAGAACAGAATAGCATAGAATAGAACAGAATAGAATAGAATAGAACAGAATAGAATAGAATAGAATAGAATAGAATAGAATAGAATAGAATAGAATAGAATAGAATAGAATAGAACAGAATAGAATAGAATAGAATAGAACAGAACAGAATAGAATAGAATAGAATAGAACAGGATAGAACAGAATAGATTAGAATAGAACAGAATAGAACAGAACAGAACTGAATAGGACAGAATAGAATAGAACCGAACACAATAGAATAGAATGGAATAGAACAGAATAGAATAGAATAGAATAGAATAGAATAGAATAGAATAGAACAAAATAGAATAGAAAAGAATAAAATAGAATAGAATAGAACAGAACAGAACCGAATAGAATAGAATAGAATAGAATAGAACAGAATAGAACAGAACAAAACAAAACAGAATAGAATAGAATAGAACAGAACAGAACCGAATAGAATGGAATAGAATAGAACAGAATAGAACAGAACAAAACAAAACAGAATAGAATAGAATACAACAGAACAGAACAGAATAGAATAGAACAGAATAGAACAGAATAGAATGGAATAGAATAGAATAGAAAAGAATAGAATAGAATAAAATAGAAAAGAACAGAACAGAATAGATTAGAACAGAATAGAATAGAATAAAACAGAACAGAATAGAATAGAATAAAACAGAACGGAATAGAATAGAATAGAACAGAACAGAATAGAACAGAACAGAATAGAATAGAATAGAACAGAACAGAATAGAGTAGAACAGAATTGAATAGAATAGAAGAGAACAGAATAAAATAGAGTAGAATAGAATAGAATAGAAGAGAAGAGAATAGAACAGAAGAGAATAGAATAGAATAGAACAGAACAGAATACAGTAGAATAGAATAGAAAAGAAGAGAATAGAATAGAATAGAACAGAATAGAATAGTATAGAACAGAATAGAATAGAATAGAACAGAATAGAATAGAATAGAATAGAATAGAATAGAATAGAATAGAATAGAATAGAATAGAACAGAAGAGAATAGAATAGAACAGAATAGAATTGAATAGAACAGAACAGAACAGAATAGAAGAGAATAGAACGGAATAGAACAGAACAGTATAGAACACAACAGAATAGAATAAAATAGAACAGGATAGAACAGAATAGAATAGAATAGAACAGAATAGAATAGAATACAACAGAAGAGAATAGAATAGAACAGAACAGAACCGAATAGAATAGAATAGAATAGAACAGAAATGAACAGAATAAAACAAAAGAGAATTGAATAGAATACAACAGAACAGAACAGAATAGAATAGAATAACAGAATAGAACAGAATAGAATGGAATAGAATAGAATAGAAAAGAATAGAATAGAAAAGAACAGAACAGAATAGAATAGAACAGAATAGAATAGCATAAAACAGAAGAGAATAAAATTGAATAGAACAGAACAGAATAAAATAGAATAGAATAGAATAGAATAGAATAGAATAGAATAGAATAGAATAGAATAGAACAGAACAGAATAGAATAGAATAGAATAGAATAGAATAGAATATTACATAACAGAATAGAATAGCATGGAATAAAATTGAATAGAATAGAATTGAATATAACAGAATAGAATAGAATAGAATAGAACAGAATAGAATGGAATAGAATAAAATAGAATAGAATAGAATAGAATAGAATAGAATAGAATAGAATAGAATAGAATAGAACAGAATAGAACAGAACAGAATAGAATTGAATAAAACAGAACAGAACAGAATAGAATAGAAAAGAACAGAATAGAATAGAACAGAATAGAACAGAATAGAATAGAATAGAATAGAATAGAGTAGAATAGAATAGAATAGAATAGAATAAAATAGAACAGAACAAAATAGAAAAGAACACAACACAACAGAACAGAATAGAATAGAATGGAATAGAACAGAAACGAATAGAACAGAACAGAACTGAATAGAACAGAATAGAATAGAACACAATAGAATAGAATAGAATAGAATAGAATAGAACAGAACAGAACAGAACACAATAGAACAGAGGAGAACAGAATCGAATAGAAGAGAATAGAATAGAACGGAACAGAACAGAACAGAATAGAAGAGAAAAGAACAGAATAGAACAAAAGAGAATAGAATAGAACAGAATAGAATAGAATAGAACAGAATAGAATAGAATAGAATAGAATAGAATAAAATAGAATAGAATAGAATAGAATAAAATAGAATAGAGTAGAATAGAATAGAATAGAATAGAACAGAACAGAATTGAATTGAATAGAACAGAACAGAACATAATAGAATAGAATAGAATAGAATAGATTAGAATAGAATAGAACATAAGAGAATAGAATAGAATAGAATACAAACGAATAGAACAGTATAGAAGATAATAGAACAGAATAGATTGGAATAGAATAGAATAGAAAAGAATAGAATAGAAAAGAACAGAACAGAATAGAATAGAACAGAATAGAAGAGAATAGAATGGAATAGAATAGAATAGAAAAGAATAGAATAGAATAGAATAGAAAAGAACAGAACAGAATAGAATAGAACAGAATAGAATAGAATAAAACAGAACAGAATAGAATAGAATAAAACAGAACGGAATAGAATAGAATAGAACAGAACAGAATAGAACAGAACAGAGTAGAATAGAATAGAACAGAACAGAACAGAATAGAGTAGAACAGAATTGAATAGAATAGAAGAGAACAGAATAAAATAGAGTAGAATAGAATAGAATAGAAGAGAAGAGAATAGAACAGAAGAGAATAGAATAGAATAGAACAGAACAGAATACAGTAGAATAGAATAGAAAAGAAGAGAATAGAATAGAATAGAACAGAATAGCATAGAATAGAACAGAATAGAATAGAATAGAATAGAATAGAATAGAATAGAATAGAATAGAATAGAACAGAATAGAATAGAATAGAACAGAACAGAATAGAATAGAATAGAATAGAACAGGATAGAACAGAATAGATTAGAATAGAACAGAACAGAACAGAATAGAATAGAATAGAAAAAAACAGAACAGAACAGAATAGAATCGAACAGACTATAATAGAATAGAAGAGAATAGAACAGAATAGAATAGAATAGGATAGAACAGAACAGAAGAGAATAGAAAAGAATAGAATAGAATAGAATAGATTAGAATAGAACAGAACAGAATAGAACAGAACACAACACAACAGAACAGAATAGAATAGAATTGAATACAACAGAACAGAATAGAACAGAACAGAACTGAATAGGACAGAATAGAATAGAACCGAACACAATAGAATAGAACAGAACAGAACCGAATAGAATAGAATAGAATAGAATAGAATAGAATAGAATAGAACAAAATAGAATAGAAAAGAATAAAATAGAATAGAATAGAACAGAACAGAACCGAATAGAATAGAATAGAATAGAATAGAACAGAATAGAACAGAACAAAACAAAACAGAATAGAATAGAATAGAACAGAACAGAACCGAATAGAATGGAATAGAATAGAACAGAATAGAACAGAACAAAACAAAACAGAATAGAATAGAATACAACAGAACAGAACAGAATAGAATAGAACAGAATAGAACAGAATAGAATGGAATAGAATAGAATAGAAAAGAATAGAATAGAATAAAATAGAAAAGAACAGAACAGAATAGATTAGAACAGAATAGAATAGAATAAAACAGAACAGAATAGAATAGAATAAAACAGAACGGAATAGAATAGAATAGAACAGAACAGAATAGAATAGAATAGAACAGAACAGAATAGAGTAGAACAGAATTGAATAGAATAGAAGAGAACAGAATAAAATAGAGTAGAATAGAATAGAATAGAAGAGAAGAGAATAGAACAGAAGAGAATAGAATAGAATAGAACAGAACAGAATACAGTAGAATAGAATAGAAAAGAAGAGAATAGAATAGAATAGAACAGAATAGAATAGTATAGAACAGAATAGAATAGAATAGAACAGAATAGAATAGAATAGAATAGAATAGAATAGAATAGAATAGAATAGAATAGAATAGAACAGAAGAGAATAGAATAGAACAGAATAGTATTGAATAGAACAGAACAGAACAGAATAGAAGAGAATAGAACGGAATAGAACAGAACAGTATAGAACACAACAGAATAGAATAAAATAGAACAGGATAGAACAGAATAGAATAGAATAGAACAGAACAGAATACAATAGAATAGAATAGAACAGAATAGAATAGAATACAACAGAACAGAATAGAATAGAATAAAACAGAACGGAATAGAATAGAATAGAACAGAACAGAATAGAACAGAACAGAGTAGAATAGAATAGAACAGAACAGAACAGAATAGAGTAGAACAGAATTGAATAGAATAGAAGAGAACAGAATAAAATAGAGTAGAATAGAATAGAATAGAAGAGAAGAGAATAGAACAGAAGAGAGTAGAATAGAATAGCACAGAACAGAATACAGTAGAATAGAATAGAAAAGAAGAGAATAGAATAGAATAGAACAGAATAGCATAGAATAGAACAGAATAGAATAGAAAAGAACAGAATAGAATAGAATAGAATAGATTAGAATAGAATAGAATAGAATAGAATAGAAGAGAACAGAATAGAATAGAATAAAATAGAACAGAACAGAACAGAATAGAATAGAATAGAATAGAATAGAATAGAACAGAACTGAATAGAATAGAATAGTATAGAATAGAACACAATAGAATAGAATACAACAGAAGAGAATAGAAGAGAACAGAACAGAACAGAATAGAATAGAATACAACAGAACAGAAGTGAATAGAATAGAATATAACAGAATAGAATAGAATAGAATGGAATAGAATAGAATAGAAAAGAATAGAATAGAAAAGAACAGAACAGAATAGAATAGAACAGAATAGAATAGCATAAAACAGAAGAGAATAGAATAGAATAAAACAGAACAGAATAGAATAGAACAGACCAGAATAGAATAGAACAGAATAGAATAGAACAGAACAGAATAGAATAGAATGGAATAGAATAGAATAGAATAGAATAGAACGGAACAGAACAGAATACAATAGAATAGAATAGAACAGGATAGAACAGAATATAATAGAATAGAACAGAATAGAACAGAACAGAACAGAACATTATAGAATAGAATAGAACAGAATAGAATAGAACAGAACAGAATAGAATAGAATAGAATAGAATAGAATAGAATAGAATAGAATAGAATAGAACAGAATAGAATAGAATAGAACAGAATAGAACAGAACAGAACAGAATAGAATAGAATAGAATAGAGTAGAACAGAACAGAACAGAATAGAATCGAACAGAGTATAATAGAATAGAACAGAATAGAACAGAATAGAATAGAATAGGATAGAACAGAACAGAAGAGAAGAGAATAGAATAGAATAGAATAGAATAGAATAGAATAGAATAGAATAGAATAGAACAGAACAGAATAGAACAGAACACAACACAACAGAACAGAATAGAATAGAATTGAATACAACAGAACAGAATAGAACAGAATAGAGTAGAATAGAACAGAATACATTAGAACAGAAAAGAATAGAATAGAATGGAATAGAACAGAATAGAATAGAATAGAATAGAACAGAACAGAACAGAACAGAATAGAATAGAATAGAATAGAATAGAATAGAAAAGAACAGAACAGAATAGAATAGAACAGAATAGAATAGAATAAAACAGAACAGAATAGAATAGAATAAAACAGAACGGAATAGAATAGAATAGAACACAACAGAATAGAACAGAACAGAGTAGAATAGAATAGAACAGAACAGAACAGAATAGAGTAGAACAGAATTGAATAGAATAGAAGAGAACAGAATAAAATAGAGTAGAATAGAATAGAATAGAAGAGAAGAGAATAGAACAGAAGAGAATAGAATAGAATAGAACAGAACAGAATACAGTAGAATAGAATAGAAAAGAAGAGGATAGAATAGAATAGAACAGAATAGCATAAAATAGAACAGAATAGAATAGAATAGAACAGAACAGAATAGAATAGAATAGAATAGAATAGAATAGAATAGAATAGAACAGAACAGAATAGAATAGAATAGAACAGAATAGAATACCATAAAACAGAAGATAATAGAGTAGAATAAAACAGAAGAGAATAGAATAGAACCGAACAGAATAGAATAGAACAGAATAGAATAGAACAGAACAGAATAGAATAGAATGGAATAGAATAGAATAGAATAGAATAGAACGGAACAGAACAGAATACAATAGAATAGAATAGAACAGGATAGAACAGAATATAATAGAATAGAACAGAATAGAACAGAACAGAACAGAACATAATAGAATAGAATAGAACAGAATAGAATAGAACAGAACAGAATAGAATAGAATAGAATAGTATAGAATAGAATAGAATAGAATAGAACACAATAGAATAGAATAGAACAGAATAGAACAGAACAGAACAGAATAGAATAGAATAGAATGGAATAGAATAGAATAGAAAAGAATAGAATAGAAAAGAACAGAACAGAATAGAATACCATAAAACAGAAGAGAATAGAGTAGATAAAACAGAACAGAATAGAATAGAACAGAACAGAATAGAATAGAACAGAATAGAATAGAACAGAACAGAATAGAATAGAATGGAATAGAATAGAATAGAATAGAATAGAACGGAACAGAACAGAATACAATAGAATAGAATAGAACAGGATAGAACAGAATATAATAGAATAGAACAGAATAGAACAGAACAGAACAGAACATAATAGAATAGAATAGAACAGAATAGAATAGAACAGAACAGAATAGAATAGAATAGAATAGTATAGAATAGAATAGAATAGAATAGAACACAATAGAATAGAATAGAACAGAATAGAACAGAACAGAACAGAATAGAATAGAATAGAATAGAATAGAGTAGAACAGAACAGAACAGAATAGAATCGAACAGAGTATAATAGAATAGAACAGAATAGAACAGAATAGAATAGAATAGGATAGAACAGAACAGAAGAGAAGAGAATAGAATAGAATAGAATAGAATAGAATAGAATAGAATAGAATAGAATAGAACAGAATAGAAAAGAATAAAATAGAACAGAACAGAACAGAACAGAATAGAATAGAATAGAATAGAACAGAACTGAATAGAATAGAATAGTATAGAATAGAACAGAATAGAATAGAATACAACAGAAGAGAATAGAATATAAGAGAACAGAACAGAGTAGAATAGAATACAACAGAACAGAAGTGAATAGAATAGAATATAACAGAATAGAATAGAATAGAATGGAATAGAATAGAATAGAAAAGAATAGAATAGAAAAGAACAGAACAGAATAGAATAGAACAGAATAGAATAGCATAAAACAGAAGAGAATAGAATAGAATAAAACAGAACAGAATAGAATAGAACAGAACAGAATAGAATAGAACAGAATAGAATAGAACAGAACAGAATAGAATAGAATGGAATAGAATAGAATAGAATAGAGTAGAATAGAACGGAACAGAACAGAATACAATAGAATAGAATAGAACAGGATAGAACAGAATATAATAGAATAGAACAGAATAGAACAGAACAGAACAGAACATTATAGAATAGAATAGAACAGAATAGAATAGAACAGAACAGAATAAAATAGAATAGAATAGAATAGAATAGAATAGAATAGAATAGAACAGAATAGAATAGAATAGAACAGAATAGAACAGAACAGAACAGAATAGAATAGAATAGAATAGAGTAGAACAGAACAGAACAGAATAGAATCGAACAGAGTATAATAGAATAGAACAGAATAGAACAGAATAGAATAGAATAGGATAGAACAGAACAGAAGAGAAGAGAATAGAATAGAATAGAATAGAATAGAATAGAATAGAATAGAATAGAATAGAATAGAACAGAACAAAACAGAACAGAACAGAATAGAATAGAATAGAATAGTATAGAATAGAATAGAATAGAATAGAACACAATAGAATAGAATAGAACAGAATAGAACAGAACAGAACAGAATAGAATAGAATAGAATAGAATAGAGTAGAACAGAACAGAACAGAATAGAATCGAACAGAGTATAATAGAATAGAACAGAATAGAACAGAATAGAATAGAATAGGATAGAACAGAACAGAAGAGAAGAGAATAGAATAGAATAGAATAGAATAGAATAGAATAGAATAGAATAGAATAGAACAGAATAGAAAAGAATAAAATAGAACAGAACAGAACAGAACAGAATAGAATAGAATAGAATAGAACAGAACTGAATAGAATAGAATAGTATAGAATAGAACAGAATAGAATAGAATACAACAGAAGAGAATAGAATATAAGAGAACAGAACAGAGTAGAATAGAATACAACAGAACAGAAGTGAATAGAATAGAATATAACAGAATAGAATAGAATAGAATGGAATAGAATAGAATAGAAAAGAATAGAATAGAAAAGAACAGAACAGAATAGAATAGAACAGAATAGAATAGCATAAAACAGAAGAGAATAGAATAGAATAAAACAGAACAGAATAGAATAGAACAGAACAGAATAGAATAGAACGGAATAGAATAGAACAGAACAGAATAGAATAGAATGGAATAGAATAGAATAGAATAGAGTAGAATAGAACGGAACAGAACAGAATACAATAGAATAGAATAGAACAGGATAGAACAGAATATAATAGAATAGAACAGAATAGAACAGAACAGAACAGAACATTATAGAATAGAATAGAACAGAATAGAATAGAACAGAACAGAATAAAATAGAATAGAATAGAATAGAATAGAATAGAATAGAATAGAACAGAATAGAATAGAATAGAACAGAATAGAACAGAACAGAACAGAATAGAATAGAATAGAATAGAGTAGAACAGAACAGAACAGAATAGAATCGAACAGAGTATAATAGAATAGAACAGAATAGAACAGAATAGAATAGAATAGGATAGAACAGAACAGAAGAGAAGAGAATAGAATAGAATAGAATAGAATAGAATAGAATAGAACAGAACAAAACAGAACAGAATAGAATAGAATAGAATAGAATAGAACAGAACTGAATAGAATAGAATAGAATAGAATAGAACAGAATAGAATAGAATACAACAGAAGAGAATAGAATAGAAGAGAAGAGAACAGAATAGAATAGAATACAACAGAACAGAATAGAATAGAATACAATATAACAGAATAGAATAGAAAAGAAAAGAATAGAAAAGAACAGAACAGAATAGAATAGAATAGAATAGAATAGATTAGAATAGAATAGAACATAAGAGAATAGAATAGAATAGAATACAAACGAATAGAACAGTATAGAATATAATAGAACAGAATAGAATGGAATAGAATAGAATAGAAAAGAATAGAATAGAAAAGAACAGAACAGAATAGAATAGAACAGAATAGAAGAGAATAGAATGGAATAGAATAGAATAGAAAAGAATAGAATAGAATAGAATAGAAATGAACAGAAAGAATAGAATAGAACAGAATAGAATAGAATAAAACAGAACAGAATAGAATAGAATAAAACAGAACGGAATAGAATAGAATAGAACAGAACAGAATAGAACAGAACAGAATAGAATAGAATAGAATAAAATAGAATAGAATAGAATAGAATAGAATAGAATAGAATAGAATAGAACAGAACAGAATAGAATAGAACAGAATAGAATTGAATAAAACAGAACAGAACAGAATAGAATAGAAAAGAACAGAATAGAATAGAACAGAATAGAACAGAAGAGAATAGAATAGAATAGAATAGAATAGAATAGAACAGAACAGAACTGAATAGAACAGAATAGAATAGAATAGAATAGAACACAATGGAATAGAATAGAATAGAATAGAATAGAACAGAACAGAACAGAACACAATAGAACAGAGGAGAACAGAATAGAATAGAACAGAATAGAATAGAACGGAACAGAACAGAACAGAAGAAGAGAAAAAAACAGAATAGAACAAAAGAGAATAGAATAGAACAGAATAGAATAGAATAGAACAGAATAGAATAGAAAAGAATAGAACAGAATAAAATAGAATAGAATAGAATAGAATAAAATATAATAGAATAGAATAGAATAGAATAGAACAGAACAGAATTGAATTGAATAGAACAGAACAGAACGGAATAGAATAGAATAGAATAGAATAGATTAGAATAGAATAGAACATAAGAGAATAGAAAAGAACAGAACAGAATAGAATAGAACAGAATAGAAGGGAATAGAATGGAATAGAATAGAATAGAATAGAATAGAATAGAATAGAATAGAATAGAATAGAATAGAATAGAATAGAAAAGAACAGAACAGAATAGAATAGAACAGAATAGAATAGAATAAAACAGAACAGAATAGAATAGAATAAAACAGAACGGATTAGAATAGAATAGAACAGAACAGAATAAAACAGAACAGAGTAGAATAGAATAGAACAGAATAGAATAGAAAAGAATAGAACAGAATAAAATAGAATAGAATAGAATAGAATAAAATATAATAGAATAGAATAGAATAGAATAGAACAGAACAGAATTGAATTGAATAGAACAGAACAGAACGGAATAGAATAGAATAGAATAGAATAGAATAGAATAGAATAGAAAAGAATAGAATAGAAAAGAACAGAACAGAATAGAATAGAACAGAATAGAAGGGAATAGAATGGAATAGAATAGAATAGTATAGAATAGAATAGAATAGAATAGAATAGAATAGAATAGAATAGAATAGAATAGAATAGAATAGAATAGAAAAGAACAGAACAGAATAGAATAGAACAGAATAGAATAGAATAAAACAGAACAGAATAGAATAGAATAAAACAGAACGGATTAGAATAGAATAGAACAGAACAGAATAAAACAGAACAGAGTAGAATAGAATAGAACAGAACAGAACAGAATAGAGTAGAACAGAATTGAATAGAATAGAAGAGAACAGAATAAAATAGAGTAGAATAGAATAGAATAGAAGAGAAGAGAATAGAAGAGAAGAGAATAGAATAGAAGAGAATAGAATAGAATAGAACAGAACAGAATACAGTAGAATAGAATAGAAAAGAAGAGGATAGAATAGATTAGAACAGAATAGCATAGAATAGAACAGAATAGAATAGAATAGAACAGAACAGAATAGAATAGAATAGAACAGAACTGAATAGAATAGAATAGAATAGAATAGAACAGAATAGAATAGAATACAACAGAAGAGAATAGAATAGAAGAGAACAGAACAGAATAGAATAGAATACAACAGAACAGAATAGAATAGAATAGAATATAACAGAATAGAATAGAAAAGAAAAGAATAGAAAAGAACAGAACAGAATAGAATAGAATAGAATAGAATAGATTAGAATAGAATAGAACATAAGAGAATAGAATAGAATAGAATACAAACGAATAGAGCAGTATAGAATATAATAGAACAGAATAGAATGGAATAGAATAGAATAGAAAAGAATAGAATAGAAAAGAACAGAAAAGAATAGAATAGAACAGAATAGAAGAGAATAGAATGGAATAGAATAGAATAGAAAAGAATAGAATAGAATAGAATAGAAATGAACAGAAAGAATAGAATAGAACAGAATAGAATAGAATAAAACAGAACAGAATAGAATAGAATAAAACAGAACGGAATAGAATAGAATAGAACAGAACAGAATAGAACAGAACAGAATAGAATAGAATAGAATAGAATAGAATAGAATAGAATAGAATAGAATAGAATAGAATAGAATAGAACAGAACAGATTAGAATAGAACAGAATAGAATTGAATAAAACAGAACAGAACAGAATAGAATAGAAAAGAACAGAATAGAATAGAACAGAATAGAACAGAAGAGAATAGAATAGAATAGAATAGAATAGAATAGAATAGAATAGAATAGAATAGAATAGAATAGAACAGAACAAAATAAAACAGAACACAACACAACAGAACAGAATTGAATAGAATAGAATAGAACAGAACCGAATAGAACAGAACAGAACTGAATAGAACAGAATAGAATAGAATAGAATAGAACACAATGGAATAGAATAGAATAGAATAGAATAGAATAGAACAGAACAGAATTGAATTGAATAGAACAGAACAGAACAGAATAGAATAGAATAGAATAGAATAGAATAGATTAGAATAGAATAGAACATAAGAGAATAGAATAGAATAGAATACAAACGAATAGAACAGTATAGAAGATAATAGAACAGAATATAATGGAATAGAATAGAATAGAAAAGAATAGAATTGAAAAGAACAGAACAGAATAGAATAGAACAGAATAGAAGGGAATAGAATGGAATAGAATAGAATAGAATAGAATAGAATAGAATAGAATAGAATAGAATAGAATAGAATAGAAAAGAACAGAACAGAATAGAATAGAACAGAATAGAATAGAATAAAACAGAACAGAATAGAATAGAATAAAACAGAACGGAATAGAATAGAATAGAACAGAACAGAATAAAACAGAACAGAGTAGAATAGAATAGAACAGAACAGAACAGAATAGAGTAGAACAGAATTGAATAGAATAGAAGAGAACAGAATAAAATAGAGTAGAATAGAATAGAATAGAAGAGAAGAGAATAGAACAGAAGAGAATAGAATAGAATAGAACAGAACAGAATACAGTAGAATAGAATAGAAAAGAAGAGGATAGAATAGAATAGAACAGAATAGCATAGAATAGAACAGAATAGAATAGAATAGAATAGAACAGAACTGAATAGAATAGAATAGAATAGAATAGAATAGAACAGAATAGAATAGAATAGAATAGAATAGAATAGAATAGAATGGAATAGAATAGAATAGAATAGAATAGAATAGAATAGAATAGAATAGAATAGAACAGAATAGAATAGAATAGAACAGAATAGAATAGAACAGAACAGAATAGAATAGAATAGAATAGAGTAGAACAGAACAGAACAGAATAGAATCGAACAGATTATAATAGAATAGAAAAGAATAGAACAGAATAGAATAGAATAGGATAGAATAGAACAGAAGAGAAGAGAATAGAATAGAATAGAATAGAATAGAATAGAATAGAATAGAACAGAACAGAATAGAACAGAAAACAACACAACAGAACAGAATATAATAGAATTGAATACTACAGAACAGAATAGAACAGAATAGAGTAGAATAGAACAAAATACATTAGAACAGAAAAGAATAGAATAGAATGGAATAGAACAGAATAGAATAGAATTGAATAGAACAGAACAGAACAGAACAGAATAGAATAGAATAGAATAGAATAGAACAGAACTGAATAGAATAGAATAGAATGGAATAGAATAGAATAGAAAAGAAAAGAATAGAAAAGAACAGAACAGAATAGAATAGAATAGAATAGAATAGATTAGAATAGAATAGAACATAAGAGAATAGAATAGAATGGAATACAAACGAATAGAACAGTATAGAAGATAATAGAACAGAATAGAATGGAATAGAATAGAATAGAAAAGAATAGAATAGAAAAGAACAGAACAGAATGGAATAGAACAGAATAGAAGAGAATAGAATGGAATAGAATAGAATAGAAAAGAATAGAATAGAATAGAATAGAAAAGAACAGAAAGAATAGAATAGAACAGAATAGAATAGAATAAAACAGAACAGAATAGAATAGAATAGAAGAGAACAGAATAAAATAGAGTAGAATAGAATAGAATAGAAGAGAAGAGGATAGAACAGAAGAGAATAGAATAGAATAGAACAGAACAGAATACAGTAGAATAGAATAGAAAAGAAGAGAATAGAATAGAATAGAACAGAATAGCATAGAATAGAACAGAATAGAACAGAACAGAACAGAACATTATAGAATAGAATAGAACAGAATAGAATAGAACAGAACAGAATAGAATAGAATAGAATAGAATAAAATAGAATAGAATAGAACAGAATAGAATGGAATAGAACAGAATAGAACAGAACAGAACAGAATAGAATAGAATAGAATAGAGTAGAACAGAACAGAACAGAATAGAATCGAACAGAGTATAATAGAATAGAACAGAATAGAACAGAATAGAATAGAATAGGATAGAACAGAACAGAAGAGAAGAGAATAGAATAGAATAGAATAGAATAGAATAGAATAGAATAGAACAGAACAGAACAGAACAGAATAGAATAGAATAGAATAGAATAGAATAGAACAGAACTGAATAGAATAGAATAGAATAGAATAGAACAGAATAGAATAGAATACAACAGAAGAGAATAGAATAGAAGAGAAGAGAACAGAATAGAATAGAATACAACAGAACAGAATAGAATAGAATACAATATAACAGAATAGAATAGAAAAGAAAAGAATAGAAAAGAACAGAACAGAATAGAATAGAATAGAATAGAATAGATTAGAATAGAATAGAACATAAGAGAATAGAATAGAATAGAATACAAACGAATAGAACAGTATAGAATATAATAGAACAGAATAGAATGGAATAGAATAGAATAGAAAAGAATAGAATAGAAAAAAACAGAACAGAATAGAATAGAACAGAATAGAAGAGAATAGAATGGAATAGAATAGAATAGAAAAGAATAGAGTAGAATAGAATAGAATAGAATAGAATAGAATAGAACAGAATAGAATAGAATAGAACAGAATAGAATAGAACAGAACAGAATAGAATAGAACGGAACAGAACAGAATACAATAGAATAGAATTGAACAGGATAGAACAGAATATAATAGAATAGAACAGAATAGAACAGAACAGAACATAACATAATAGAATAGAATAGAACAGAATAGAATAGAACAGAACAGAACAGAATGGAATAGAATAGAATAGAATAGAATAGAATAGAATAGAATAGAATAGAATAGAACAGAATAGAATAGAATAGAACAGAATAGAACAGAACAGAACAGAATAGAATAGAATAGAGTAGAACAGAACAGAACAGAATAGAATCGAACAGAGTATAATAGAATAGAACAGAACAGAACAGAATAGAGTAGAATAGGATAGAACAGAACAGAAGATAAGAGAATAGAATAGAATAGAATAGAATAGAATAGAATAGAATAGAATAGAATAGAATAGAATAGAACAGAACAGAATAGAACAGAACACAACACAACAGAACAGAATAGAATAGAATTGAATACAACAGAACAGAATAGAACAGAATAGAGTAGAATAGAACAGAACACATTAGAACAGAAAAGAATAGAATAGAATGGAACAGAACAGAATAGAATAGAATAGAATAGAACAGAACAGAACAGAACAGAACAGAATGGAATAGAATAGAATAGAATAGAATAGAACAGAACTGAATAGAATAGAATAGAATAGAATAGAATAGAATAGAATAGAACAGAATAGAATAGAATACAACAGAAGAGAATAGAATAGAAGAGAACAGAACATAATAGAATAGAATACAACAGAACAGAAGAGAATAGAATAGAATATAACAGAATAGAATAGAATAGAATGGAATAGAATAGAATAGAAAAGAAAAGAATAGAAAAGAACAGAACAGAATAGAATAGAACAGAATAGAATAGCATAAAACAGAAGAGAATAGAATAGAATAAAACAGAACAGAATAGAATAGAACAGAACAGAATAGAATAGAACAGAATAGAATAGAACAGAACAGAATAGAATAGAATGGAATAGAATAGAATAGAATAGAATAGAACGGAACAGAACAGAATACAATAGAATAGAATAGAACAGGATAGAACAGAACAGAACAGAACATAATAGAATAGAATAGAACAGAATAGAACAGAACAGAACAGAACAGAATAGAATAGAATAGAATAGAACAGGATAGAACAGAATAGATTAGAATAGAACAGAATAGAACAGAACAGAATAGAATAGAATAGAATAGAATAGAATAGAATAGAACAGAACAGAACAGAACAGAATAGAATCGAACAGAGTATAATAGAATAGAACAGAATAGAATAGAATAGGATAGAACAGAACAGAAGAGAATAGAATAGAATAGAATAGAATAGATTAGAATAGAACAGAACAGAGTAGAACAGAACACAACACAACAGAACAGAATAGAATAGAATTGAATACAACAGAACAGAATAGAACAGAACAGAACTGAATAGGACAGAATAGATTAGAACCGAACAAAATAGTATAGAATGGAATAGAATAGAATAGAATAGAATAGAATAGAATAGAATAGAATAGAATAGAATAGAACAAAATAGAATAGAAAAGAATAAAATAGAATAGAATAGAACAGAACAGAACCGAATAGAATAGAATAGAATAGAATAGAACAGAATAGAACAGAACAAAACAAAACAGAGTAGAATAGAATAGAACAGAACAGAACCGAATAGAATGGAATAGAATAGAACAGAATAGAATAGTATAGAACAGAATAGAATAGAATAGAACAGAATAGAATAGAATAGAATAGAATAGAATAGAATAGAATAGAATAGAATAGAATAGAATAGAATAGAATAGAACAGAACAGAAGAGAATAGAATAGAACAGACTAGAATTGAATATAACAGAACAGAACAGAATAGAAGAGAATAGAACGGAATAGAACAGTACATTATAGAACACAACAGAATAGAATAGAATAGAACAGGATAGAACAGAATAGAATAGAATAGAACAGAACAGAATACAATAGAATAGAATAGAACAGAATAGAATAGAATACAACAGAAGAGAATAGAATAGAACAGAACAGGACCGAGTAGAATAGAATAGAATAGAACAGAATTGAACAGAACAAAACAAAACAAAATAGAATAGAATGCAACAGAACAGAACAGAATAGAATAGAATAACAGAATAGAACAGAATAGAATGGAATAGAATAGAATAGAAAAGAATAGAATAGAAAAGAACAAAACAGAATAGAATAGAACAGAATAGAAGAGAATAGAATGGAATAGAATAGAATAGAAAAGAATAGAATAGAATAGAATAGAAAAGAACAGAACAGAATAGAATAGAACAGAATAGAATAGAATAAAACAGAACAGAATAGAATAGAATAAAACAGAACGGAATAGAATAGAATAGAACAGAACAGAATAGAACAGAACAGAATAGAATAGAATAGAACAGAACAGAACAGAATAGAGTAGAACAGAATTGAATAGAATAGAAGAGAACAGAATAAAATAGAGTAGAATAGAATAGAATAGAAGAGAAGAGAATAGAACAGAAGAGAATAGAATAGAATAGAACAGAACAGAATACAGTAGAATAGAATAGAAAAGAAGAGAATAGAATAGAATAGAACAGAATAGCATAGAATAGAACAGAATAGAATAGAATAGAACAGAACAGAATAGAATAGAATAGAATAGAACAGAACAGAATAGAATAGAATAGAATAGAATAGAATAGAATAGAATAGAATAGAATAGAACAGAATAGAATAGAATAGAATAGAACAGAACAGAACAGAACAGAATAGAATAGAATAGAATAGAACAGAACTGAATAGAATAGAATAGAATAGAATAGAACAGAATAGAATAGAATACAACAGAAGAGAATAGAATAGAAGAGAACAGAACAGAATAGAATAGAATAAAACAGAACAGAAGAGAATAGAATAGAATATAACAGAATAGAATAGAATAGAATGGAATAGAATAGAATAGAAAAGAAAAGAAGAGAAAAGAACAGAACAGAATAGAATAGAACAGAATAGAATAGCATAAAACAGAAGAGAATAGAATAGAATAAAACAGAACAGAATAGAATAGAACAGAACAGAATAGAATAGAACAGAATAGAATAGAACAGAACAGAATAGAATTGAATGGAATAGAATAGAATAGAATAGAATAGAACGGAACAGAACAGAATACAATAGAATAGAATAGAACAGGATAGAACAGAATATAATAGAATAGAACAGAATAGAACAGAACAGAACAGAACATAATAGAATAGAATAGAACAGAATAGAACAGAACAGAACAGAACAGAATAGAATAGAATAGAATAGAACAGGATAGAACAGAATAGATTAGAATAGAACAGAATAGAACAGAACAGAATAGAATAGAATAGAATAGAATAGAACAGAACAGAACAGAACAGAATAGAATAGAATAGAACAGAATAGAACAGAACAGAACAGAACATAATAGAATAGAATAGAACAGAATAGAATAGAACAGAACAGAATAGAATAGAATAGAATAGAATAGAATAGAATAGAATAGAATAGAACAGAATAGAATAGAATAGAACAGAATAGAATAGAACAGAACAGAATAGAATAGAATAGAATAGAGTAGAACAGAACAGAACAGAATAGAATCGAACAGATTATAATAGAATAGAAAAGAATAGAACAGAATAGAATAGAATAGGATAGAACAGAACAGAAGAGAATAGAATAGAATAGAATAGAATAGAATAGAATAGAACAGAACAGAATAGAATAGAATAGAATAGAATAGAATAGAATGGAATAGAATAGAATAGAATAGAATAGAATAGAACGGAACAGAACAGAATACAATAGAATAGAATTGAACAGGATAGAACAGAATATAATAGAATAGAACAGAATAGAACAGAACAGAACATAACATAATAGAATAGAATAGAACAGAATAGAATAGAACAGAACAGAACAGAATGGAATAGAATAGAATAGAATAGAATAGAATAGAATAGAATAGAATAGAATAGAACAGAATAGAATAGAATAGAACAGAATAGAACAGAACAGAACAGAATAGAATAGAATAGAGTAGAACAGAACAGAACAGAATAGAATCGAACAGAGTATAATAGAATAGAACAGAATAGAACAGAATAGAGTAGAATAGGATAGATCAGAACAGAAGATAAGAGAATAGAATAGAATAGAATAGAATAGAATAGAATAGAATAGAATAGAATAGAATAGAACAGAACAGAATAGAACAGAACACAACACAACAGAACAGAATAGAATAGAATTGAATACAACAGAACAGAATAGAACAGAATAGAGTAGAATAGAACAGAACACATTAGAACAGAAAAGAATAGAATAGAATGGAACAGAACAGAATAGAATAGAATAGAATAGAACAGAACAGAACAGAACAGAATAGAATAGAATAGAATAGAATAGAATAGAATAGAATAGAACAGAACTGAATAGAATAGAATAGAATAGAATAGAATAGAATAGAACAGAATAGAATAGAATACAACAGAAGAGAATAGAATAGAAGAGAACAGAACATAATAGAATAGAATACAACAGAACAGAAGAGAATAGAATAGAATATAACAGAATAGAATAGAATAGAATGGAATAGAATAGAATAGAAAAGAAAAGAATAGAAAAGAACAGAACAGAATAGAATAGCATAAAACAGAAGAGAATAGAATAGAATAAAACAGAACAGAATAGAATAGAACAGAACAGAATAGAATAGAACAGAATAGAATAGAACAGAACAGAATAGAATAGAATGGAATAGAATAGAATAGAATAGAATAGAACGGAACAGAACAGAATACAATAGAATAGAATAGAACAGGATAGAACAGAACAGAACAGAACATAATAGAATAGAATAGAACAGAATAGAACAGAACAGAACAGAACAGAATAGAATAGAATAGAATAGAACAGGATAGAACAGAATAGATTAGAATAGAACAGAATAGAACAGAACAGAATAGAATAGAATAGAATAGAATAGAATAGAATAGAATAGAACAGAACAGAACAGAACAGAATAGAATCGAACAGAGTATAATAGAATAGAACAGAATAGAACAGAATAGAATAGAATAGGATAGAACAGAACAGAAGAGAATAGAATAGAATAGAATAGAATAGATTAGAATAGAACAGAACAGAGTAGAACAGAACACAACACAACAGAACAGAATAGAATAGAATTGAATACAACAGAACAGAATAGAACAGAACAGAACTGAATAGGACAGAATAGATTAGAACCGAACAAAATAGAATAGAATGGAATAGAATAGAATAGAATAGAATAGAATAGAATAGAATAGAATAGAAGAATAGAATAGAATAGAATAGAATAGAATAGAATAGAATAGAACAAAATAGAATAGAAAAGATTAAAATAGAATAGAATAGAACAGAACAGAACCGAATAGAATAGAATAGAATAGAATAGAACAGAATAGAACAGAACAAAACAAAACAGAATAGAATAGAATAGAACAGAACAGAACCGAATAGAATGGAATAGAATAGAACAGAATAGAATAGTATAGAACAGAATAGAATAGAATAGAACAGAATAGAATAGAATTGAATAGAATAGAATAGAATAGAATAGAATAGAATAGAATAGAATAGAATAGAATAGAATAGAATAGAACAGAACAGAAGAGAATAGAATAGAACAGAATAGAATTGAATATAACAGAACAGAACAGAATAGAAGAGAATAGAACGGAATAGAACAGTACATTATAGAACACAACAGAATAGAATAGAATAGAACAGGATAGAACAGAATACAATAGAATAGAATAGAACAGAATAGAATAGAATACAACAGAAGAGAATAGAATAGAACAGAACAGGACCGAGTAGAATAGAATAGAATAGAACAGAATTGAACAGAACAAAACAAAACAAAATAGAATAGAATGCAACAGAACAGAACAGAATAGAATAGAATAACAGAATAGAACAGAATAGAATGGAATAGAATAGAATAGAAAAGAATAGAATAGAAAAGAACAAAACAGAATAGAATAGAACAGAATAGAAGAGAATAGAATGGAATAGAATAGAATAGAAAAGAATAGAATAGAATAGAATAGAAAAGAACAGAACAGAATAGAATAGAACAGAATAGAATAGAATAAAACAGAACAGAATAGAATAGAATAAAACAGAACGGAATAGAATAGAATAGAACAGAACAGAATAGAACAGAACAGAATAGAATAGAATAGAACAGAAGAGAACAGAATAGAGTAGAACAGAATTGAATAGAATAGAAGAGAACAGAATAAAATAGAGTAGAATAGAATAGAATAGAAGAGAAGAGAATAGAACAGAAGAGAATAGAATAGAATAGAACAGAACAGAATACAGTAGAATAGAATAGAAAAGAAGAGAATAGAATAGAATAGAACAGAATAGAATAGAATAGAACAGAACAGAATAGAATAGAATAGAATAGAACAGAATAGAATAGAATAGAATAGAATAGAATAGAATAGAATAGAATAGAATAGAACAGAATAGAATAGAATAGAATAGAACAGAACAGAACAGAACAGAATAGAATAGAATAGAATAGAACAGAACTGAATAGAATAGAATAGAATAGAATAGAACAGAATAGAATAGAATACAACAGAAGAGAATAGAATAGAAGAGAACAGAACAGAATAGAATAGAATAAAACAGAACAGAAGAGAATAGAATAGAATATAACAGAATAGAATAGAATAGAATGGAATAGAATAGAATAGAAAAGAAAAGAAGAGAAAAGAACAGAACAGAATAGAATAGAACAGAATAGAATAGCATAAAACAGAAGAGAATAGAATAGAATAAAACAGAACAGAATAGAATAGAACAGAACAGAATAGAATAGAACAGAATAGAATAGAACAGAACAGAATAGAATTGAATGGAATAGAATAGAATAGAATAGAATAGAACGGAACAGAACAGAATACAATAGAATAGAATAGAACAGGATAGAACAGAATATAATAGAATAGAACAGAATAGAACAGAACAGAACAGAACATAATAGAATAGAATAGAACAGAATAGAACAGAACAGAACAGAACAGAATAGAATAGAATAGAATAGAACAGGATAGAACAGAATAGATTAGAATAGAACAGAATAGAACAGAACAGAATAGAATAGAATAGAATAGAATAGAACAGAACAGAACAGAACAGAATAGAATCGAACAGAGTATAATAGAATAGAACAGAATAGAACAGAATAGAATAGAATAGGATAGAACAGAATAGAATAGAATAGAATAGAATAGAATAGAATAGAATAGAATAGAATAGATTAGAATAGAACAGAACAGAATAGAACAGAACACAACACAACAGAACAGAATAGAATAGAATTGAATACAACAGAACAGAATAGAACAGAACAGAACTGAATAGGACAGAATAGAATAGAACCCAACACAATAGAATAGAATGGAATAGAATAGAATAGAATAGAATAGAATAGAATAGAATAGAAAAGAATAAAAGAGAATAGAATAGAACAGCACAGAACCGAATAGAATAGAATAGAACAGAATAGAACAGAACAAAACAAAACAGAATAGAATAGAATAGAACAGAACAGAACCGAATAGAATGGAAAAGAATAGAACAGAATAGAACAGAACAAAACAAAACAGAATAGAATAGAATACAACAGAACAGAACAGAATAGAATAAACAGAATAGAACAGAATAGAATGGAATAGAATAGAATAGAAAAGAATAGAATAGAATAGAATAGAAAAGAACAGAACAGAATAGAATAGAACAGAATAGAATAGAATAAAACAGAACAGAATAGAATAGAATAAAACAGAACGGAATAGAATAGAATAGAACAGAACAGAATAGAACAGAACAGAATAGAATAGAATAGAACAGAACAGAATAGAGTAGAACAGAATTGAATAGAATAGAAGAGAACAGAATAAAATAGAGTAGAATAGAATAGAATAGAAGAGAAGAGAATAGAACAGAAGAGAATAGAATAGAATAGAACAGAACAGAATACAGTAGAATAGAATAGAAAAGAAGAGAATAGAATAGAATACAACAGAATAGAATAGTATAGAACAGAATTGAAATGAATAGAATAGAATAGAATAGAATAGAATAGAATAGAATAGAATACAATAGAACAGAACAGAAGAGAATAGAATAGAACAGAATAGAATTGAATAGAACAGAACAGAACAGAATAGAAGAGAATAGAACGGAATAGAACAGTACAGTAGAGAACACAACAGAATAGAATAGAATAGAACAGGATAGAACAGAATAGAATAGAATAGAACAGAACAGAATACAATAGAATAGAATAGAACAGAATAGAATAGAAATCAACAGAAGAGAATAGAATAGAACAGAACAGGACCGAATAGAATAGAATAGAATAGAACAGAATAGAACAGAACAAAACAAAACAGAATAGAATAGAATGCAACAGAACAGAACAGAATAGAATAGAATAACAGAATAGAACAGAATAGAATGGAATAGGATTGAATAGAACAGAATAGAACAGAACAGAATAGAATAGAATAGAATAGAATAGAATAGAATAGAATAGAATAGAATAGAATAGAATAGAACAGAATAGAATATAATATAACAGAATAGAACAGAACAGAACAGAATAGAATAGAATAGAATAGAGTAGAACAGAACAGAACAGAATAGAATCGAACAGAGTATAATAGAATAGAACAGAATAGAACAGAATAGAATAGAATAGGATAGAACAGAAGAGAAGAGAAGAGAATAGAATGGAATAGAATAGAATAGAAAAGAATAGAATAGAATAGAATAGAAAAGAACAGAACAGAATACAATAGAATAGAATACAATAGAATAGAATAGAATAGAACAGAATGAATAGAATAGAATAGAATAGAATAGAATAGAATAGAATAGAACAGAATAGAATAGAATAGAATAGAACAGAACAGAACAGAATAGAATAGAATAGAATAGAATAGAATAGAACAGAACTGAATAGAATAGAATAGAATAGAATAGAACAGAATAGAATAGAATACAACGGAAGAGAATAGAATAGAAGAGAACAGAACAGAATAGAATAGAATACAACAGAACAGAAGAGAATAGAATAGAATAAAACAGAATAGAATAGAATAGAATGGAATAGAATAGAATAGAAAAGAATAGAATAGAAAAGAACAGAACAGAATAGAATAGAACAGAATAGAATAGCATAAAACAGAAGAGAATAGAATAGAATAAAACAGAACAGAATAGAATAGAACAGACCAGAATAGAATAGAACAGAATAGAATAGAACAGAACAGAATAGAAGAGAACAGAATAAAATAGAATAGAATAGAATAGAATAGAATAGAAAAGGAACAGAACAGAATACAATAGAATAGAATAGAACAGGATAGAACAGAATATAATAGAATAGAACAGAATAGAACAGAACAGAACAGAACATAATAGAATAGAATAGAACAGAATAGAATAGAACAGAACAGAATAGAATAGAATAGAATAGAATAGAACATAATAGAATAGAATAGAACAGAATAGAACAGAATAGAACACAATAGAATAGAATAGAATAGAATAGAATAGAACAGAACAGAACAGAATAGAATCGAACAGAGTATAATAGAATAGAACAGAATAGAACAGAATAGAATAGAATAGGATAGAACAGAACAGAAGAGAAGAGAATAGAATAGAATAGAATAGAATAAAATAGAATAGAATAGAATAGAATAGAACAGAACAGAATAGAACAGAACACAACACAACAGAACAGAATAGAATAGAATTGAATACAACAGAACAGAATAGAACAGAAGAGAGTAGAATAGAACAGAATACATTAGAACAGAAAAGAATAGAATAGAATGGAATAGAACAGAATAGAATAGACTAGAATAGAACAAACAGAACAGAACAGAATAGAATGGAATTGAATAGAATAGAATAGAACAGAACTGAATAGAATAGAATAGAATAGAATAGAATAGAACAGAATAGAATAGAATACAACAGAAGAGAATAGAATAGAAGAGAACAGAACAGAATAGAATAGAATACAACAGAACAGAAGAGAATAGAATAGAATATAACAGAATAGAATAAAATAGAATGGAATAGAATAGAATAGAAAAGAATAGAATAGAAAAGAACAGAAGAGAATGGAATAGAACAGAATAGAATAGCATAAAACAGAATAGAATAGAATAGAATAAAACAGAACAGAATAGAATAGAACAGAACAGAATAGAATAGAACAGAATAGAATAGAACAGAACAGAATAGAATAGAATGGAATAGAATAGAATAGAATAGAATAGAACGGAACAGAACAGAATACAATAGAATAGAATAGAACAGGATAGAACAGAATAGATTAGAATAGAACAGAACAGATCAGAACAGAATAGAATAGAATAGAATAGAACAGGATAGAACAGAATAGATTAGAATAGAACAGAATAGAACAGAACAGAATACAATAGAATAGAATAGAACAGAACAGAACAGAACAGAATAGAATCGAACAGAGTATAATAGAATAGAACAGAATAGAACATAATAGAATAGAATAGGATAGAACAGAACAGAAGAGAATAGAATAGAATACAATAGAATAGAATAGATTAGAATAGAACAGAACAGAATAGAACAGAACACAACACAACAGAACAGAATAGAATAGAACTGAATACAACAGAACAGAATAGAACAGAACAGAACTGAATAGGACAGAATAGAATAGAACCGAACACAATAGAATAGAATGGAATAGAACAGAATAGAATAGAATAGAATAGAATAGAATAGAATAGAATAGAATAGAATAGAATAGAATAGAACAAAATAGAATAGAATAGAACAGAATAGAACAGAACAGAACAGAATAGAATAGAATAGAATAGAGTAGAACAGAACAGAACAGAATAGAATCGAACAGAGTATGATAGAATAGAACAGAATAGAACAGAATAGAATAGAATAGGATAGAACAGAACAGAAGAGAATAGAATAGAATAGAATAGAATAGAATAGAATAGAATAGAATAGAATAGAATAGAATAGAATAGAATAGAACAGAACAGAGTAGAACAGAACACAACACAACAGAACAGAATAAAATAGAATTGAATACAACAGAACAGAATAGAACAGAATAGAGTAGAATAGAACAGAATACATTAGAACAGAAAAGAATAGAATAGAATGGAATAGAACAGAATAGAACAGAATAGAATAGAACAGAACTGAACAGAACAGAATAGAATAGAATAGAACAGAATTTAATAGAATAGAATAGAAGAGAATAGAACAGAATAGAATAGAATACAACAGAAGAGAATAGAATAGAAGAGAACAGAACAGAATAGAATAGAATACAACAGAACAGAAGAGAATAGAATAGAATATAACAGAATAGAATAGAATAGAATGGAATAGAATAGAATAGAAAAGAAAATAATAGAAAAGAACAGAACAGAATAGAATAGAACAGAATAGAATAGCATAAAACAGAAGAGAATAGAATAGAATAAAACAGAACAGAATAGAATAGAACATAACAGAATAGAATAGAACAGAATAGAATAGAACAGAACAGAATAGAATTGAATGGAATAGAATAGAATAGAATAGAATAGAACGGAACAGAACAGAATACAATAGAATAGAATAGAACAGGATAGAACAGAATATAATAGAATAGAACAGAATAGAACAGAACAGAACAGAACATAATAGAATAGAATAGAACAGAATAGAACAGAACAGAACAGAACAGAATAGAATAGAATAGAATAGAACAGGATAGAACAGAATAGATTAGAATAGAACAGAATAGAACAGAACAGAATAGAATAGAATAGAATAGAATAGAACAGAACAGAACAGAACAGAATAGAATCGAACAGAGTATAATAGAATAGAACAGAATAGAACATAATAGAATAGAATAGGATAGAACAGAACAGAAGAGAATAGAATAGAATACAATAGAATAGAATAGATTAGAATAGAACAGAACAGAATAGAACAGAACACAACACAACAGAACAGAATAGAATAGAACTGAATACAACAGAACAGAATAGAACAGAACAGAACTGAATAGGACAGAATAGAATAGAACCGAACACAATAGAATAGAATGGAATAGAACAGAATAGAATAGAATAGAATAGAATAGAATAGAATAGAATAGAATAGAATAGAATAGAACAAAATAGAATAGAATAGAACAGAATAGAACAGAACAGAACAGAATAGAATAGAATAGAATAGAGTAGAACAGAACAGAACAGAATAGAATCGAACAGAGTATGATAGAATAGAACAGCATAGAACAGAATAGAATAGAATAGGATAGAACAGAACAGAAGAGAAGAGAATAGAATAGAATAGAATAGAATAGAATAGAATAGAATAGAACAGAACAGAATAGAACAGAACACAACACAACAGAACAGAATAGAATAGAATTGAATACAACAGAACAGAATAGAACAGAATAGAGTAGAATAGAACAGAATACATTAGAACAGAAAAGAATAGAATAGAATGGAATAGAACAGAATAGAACAGAATAGAATAGAACAGAACAGAACAGAACAGAATAGAATAGAATAGAACAGAATTTAATAGAATAGAATAGAAGAGAATAGAACAGAATAGAATAGAATACAACAGAAGAGAATAGAATAGAAGAGAACAGAACAGAATAGAATAGAATACAACAGAACAGAAGAGAATAGAATAGAATATAACAGAATAGAATAGAATAGAATGGAATAGAATAGAATAGAAAAGAAAATAATAGAAAAGAACAGAACAGAATAGAATAGAACAGAATAGAATAGCATAAAACAGAAGAGAATAGAATAGAATAAAACAGAACAGAATAGAATAGAACATAACAGAATAGAATAGAACAGAATAGAATAGAACAGAACAGAATAGAATTGAATGGAATAGAATAGAATAGAATAGAATAGAACGGAACAGAACAGAATACAATAGAATAGAATAGAACAGGATAGAACAGAATATAATAGAATAGAACAGAATAGAACAGAACAGAACAGAACATAATAGAATAGAATAGAACAGAATAGAACAGAACAGAACAGAACAGAATAGAATAGAATAGAATAGAACAGGATAGAACAGAATAGATTAGAATAGAACAGAATAGAACAGAACAGAATAGAATAGAATAGAATAGAATAGAACAGAACAGAACAGAACAGAATAGAATCGAACAGAGTATAATAGAATAGAATAGAACAGAATAGAATAGAACAGAACAGAACAGAAGAGAATAGAATAGAATAGAATAGAATAGAATAGAATAGAATAGATTAGAATAGAACAGAACAGAATAGAACAGAACACAACACAACAGAACAGAATAGAATAGAATAGAATACAACAGAACAGAATAGAACAGAACAGAACTGAATAGGACAGAATAGAATAGAACCCAACACAATAGAATAGAATGGAATAGAATAGAATAGAATAGAATAGAATAGAATAGAATAGAAAAGAATAAAAGAGAATAGAATAGAACAGAACAGAACCGAATAGAATAGAATAGAATAGAATAGAATAGAACAGAATAGAACAGAACAAAACAAAACAGAATAGAATAGAATAGAACAGAACAGAACCGAATAGAATGGAAAAGAATAGAACAGAATAGAACAGAACAAAACAAAACAGAATAGAATAGAATACAACAGAACAGAACAGAATAGAATAAACAGAATAGAACAGAATAGAATGGAATAGAATAGAATAGAAAAGAATAGAATAGAATAGAATAGAATAGAAAAGAACAGAACAGAATAGAATAGAACAGAATAGAATAGAATAAAACAGAACAGAATAGAATAGAATAAAACAGAACGGAATAGAATAGAATAGAACAGAACAGAATAGAACAGAACAGAATAGAATAGAATAGAACAGAACAGAATAGAGTAGAACAGAATTGAATAGAATAGAAGAGAACAGAATAAAATAGAGTAGAATAGAATAGAATAGAATAGAATACAACAGAAGAGAATAGAATAGAATAGAACAGAACATAATACAGTAGAATAGAATAGAAAAGAAGAGAATAGAATAGAATACAACAGAATAGAATAGTATAGAACAGAATAGAATAGAATAGAATAGAATAGAATAGAATAGAATAGAATAGAACAGAACAGAAGAGAATAGAATAGAACAGAATAGAATTGAATAGAACAGAACAGAACAGAATAGAAGAGAATAGAACGGAATAGAACAGTACAGTAGAGAACACAACAGAATAGACTAGAATAGAACAGGATAGAACAGAATAGAATAGAATAGAACAGAACAGAATACAATAGAATAGAATAGAACAGAATAGAATAGAAATCAACAGAAGAGAATAGAATAGAACAGAACAGGACCGAATAGAATAGAATAGAATAGAACAGAATAGAACAGAACAAAACAAAACAGAATAGAATAGAATGCAACAGAACAGAACAGAATAGAATAGTATAACAGAATAGAACAGAATAGAATGGAATAGGATTGAATAGAACAGAATAGAACAGAACAGAATAGAATAGAATAGAATAGAATAGAATAGAATAGAATAGAATAGAATAGAATAGAATAGAACAGAATAGAATATAATATAACAGAATAGAACAGAACAGAACAGAATAGAATAGAATAGAATAGAATAGAGTAGAACAGAACAGAACAGAATAGAATCGAACAGAGTATAATAGAACAGAACAGAATAGAATCGAACAGAGTATAATAGAATAGAACAGAATAGAACAGAATAGAATAGAATAGGATAGAACAGAACAGAAGAGAAGAGAATAGAATGGAATAGAATAGAATAGAAAAGAATAGAATAGAATAGAATAGAAAAGAACAGAACAGAATACAATAGAATAGAATAGAATAGAATAGAACAGAATAGAATAGAATAGAATAGAATAGAATAGAATAGAATAGAATAGAATAGAATAGAACAGAATAGTATAGAATAGAATAGAACAGAACAGAACAGAATAGAATAGAATAGAATAGAATAGAATAGAACAGAACTGAATAGAATAGAATAGAATAGAATAGAACAGAATAGAATAGAATACAACGGAAGAGAATAGAATAGAAGAGAACAGAACAGAATAGAATAGAATACAACAGAACAGAAGAGAATAGAATAGAATATAAAAGAATAGAATAGAATAGAATGGAATAGAATAGAATAGAAAAGAATAGAATAGAAAAGAACAGAACAGAATAGAATAGAACAGAATAGAATAGCATAAAACAGAAGATAATAGAATAGAATAAAACAGAACAGAATAGAATAGAACAGACCAGAATAGAATAGAACAGAATAGAATAGAACAGAACAGAATAGAATAGAATGGAATAGAATAGAATAGAATAGAATAGAACGGAACAGAACAGAATACAATAGAATAGAATAGAACAGGATAGAACAGAATATAATAGAATAGAACAGAATAGAACAGAACAGAACAGAACATAATAGAATAGAATAGAACAGAATAGAATAGAACAGAACAGAATAGAATAGAATAGAATAGAATAGAACATAATAGAATAGAATAGAACAGAATAGAACAGAATAGAACACAATAGAATAGAATAGAATAGAATAGAACAGAACAGAACTGAATAGAATCGAACAGAGTATAATAGAATAGAACAGAATAGAACAGAATAGAACAGAATAGAACAGAACAGAACAGAACAGAATAGAATAGAATAGAATAGAACAGGATAGAACAGAATAGATTAGAATAGAACAGAATAGAACAGAACAGAATAGAATAGAATAGAATAGAATAGAACAGAACAGAACAGAACAGAATAGAATCGAACAGAGTATAATAGAATAGAACAGAATAGAATAGAATAGGATAGAACAGAACAGAAGAGAATAGAATAGAATAGAATAGAATAGAATAGAATAGAATAGATTAGAATAGAACAGAACAGAATAGAACAGAACACAACACAACAGAACAGAATAGAATAGAATAGAATACAACAGAACAGAATAGAACAGAACAGAACTGAATAGGACAGAATAGAATAGAACCCAACACAATAGAATAGAATGGAATAGAATAGAATAGAATAGAATAGAATAGAATAGAATAGAATAGAAAAGAATAAAAGAGAATAGAATAGAACAGAACAGAACCGAATAGAATAGAATAGAATAGAATAGAACAGAATAGAACAGAACAAAACAAAACAGAATAGAATAGAATAGAACAGAACAGAACCGAATAGAATGGAAAAGAATAGAACAGAATAGAACAGAACAAAACAAAACAGAATAGAATAGAATACAACAGAACAGAACAGAATAGAATAAACAGAATAGAACAGAATAGAATGGAATAGAATAGAATAGAAAAGAATAGAATAGAATAGAATAGAAAAGAACAGAACAGAATAGAATAGAACAGAATAGAATAGAATAAAACAGAACAGAATAGAATAGAATAAAACAGAACGGAATAGAATAGAATAGAACAGAACAGAATAGAACAGAACAGAATAGAATAGAATAGAACAGAACAGAATAGAGTAGAACAGAATTGAATAGAATAGAAGAGAACAGAATAAAATAGAGTAGAATAGAATAGAATAGAATAGAATACAACAGAAGAGAATAGAATAGAATAGAACAGAACAGAATACAGTAGAATAGAATAGAAAAGAAGAGAATAGAATAGAATACAACAGAATAGAATAGTATAGAACAGAATAGAATAGAATAGAATAGAATAGAATAGAATAGAATAGAATAGAATAGAACAGAACAGAAGAGAATAGAATAGAACAGAATAGAATTGAATAGAACAGAACAGAACAGAATAGAAGAGAATAGAACGGAATAGAACAGTACAGTAGAGAACACAACAGAATAGAATAGAATAGAACAGGATAGAACAGAATAGAATAGAATAGAACAGAACAGAATACAATAGAATAGAATAGAACAGAATAGAATAGAAATCAACAGAAGAGAATAGAATAGAACAGAACAGGACCGAATAGAATAGAACAGAATAGAACAGAACAAAACAAAACAGAATAGAATAGAATGCAACAGAACAGAACAGAATAGAATAGTATAACAGAATAGAACAGAATAGAATGGAATAGGATTGAATAGAACAGAATAGAACAGAACAGAATAGAATAGAATAGAATAGAATAGAATAGAATAGAATAGAATAGAACAGAATAGAATATAATATAACAGAATAGAACAGAACAGAACAGAATAGAATAGAATAGAATAGAGTAGAACAGAACAGAACAGAATAGAATCGAACAGAGTATAATAGAACAGAACAGAATAGAATCGAACAGAGTATAATAGAATAGAACAGAATAGAACAGAATAGAATAGAATAGGATAGAACAGAACAGAAGAGAAGAGAATAGAATGGAATAGAATAGAATAGAAAAGAATAGAATAGAATAGAATAGAAAAGAACAGAACAGAATACAATAGAATAGAATAGAATAGAATAGAACAGAATAGAATAGAATAGAATAGAATAGAATAGAATAGAATAGAACAGAATAGTATAGAATAGAATAGAACAGAACAGAACAGAATAGAATAGAATAGAATAGAATAGAATAGAACAGAACTGAATAGAATAGAATAGAATAGAATAGAACAGAATAGAATAGAATACAACGGAAGAGAATAGAATAGAAGAGAACAGAACAGAATAGAATAGAATACAACAGAACAGAAGAGAATAGAATAGAATATAACAGAATAGAATAGAATAGAATGGAATAGAATAGAATAGAAAAGAATAGAATAGAAAAGAACAGAACAGAATAGAATAGAACAGAATAGAATAGCATAAAACAGAAGATAATAGAATAGAATAAAACAGAACAGAATAGAATAGAACAGACCAGAATAGAATAGAACAGAATAGAATAGAACAGAACAGAATAGAATAGAATGGAATAGAATAGAATAGAATAGAATAGAACGGAACAGAACAGAATACAATAGAATAGAATAGAACAGGATAGAACAGAATATAATAGAATAGAACAGAATAGAACAGAACAGAACAGAACATAATAGAATAGAATAGAACAGAATAGAATAGAACAGAACAGAATAGAATAGAATAGAATAGAATAGAACATAATAGAATAGAATAGAACAGAATAGAACAGAATAGAACACAATAGAATAGAATAGAATAGAATAGAACAGAACAGAACTGAATAGAATCGAACAGAGTATAATAGAATAGAACAGAATAGAACAGAATAGAATAGAATAGGATAGAACGGAACAGAAGAGAAGGGAATAGAATAGAATAGAATAGAATAAAATAGAATAGAATAGAATAGAATAGAACAGAACAGAATAGAACAGAACACAACACAACAGAACAGAATAGAATAGAATTGAATACAACAGAACAGAATAGAACAGAAGAGAGTAGAATAGAACAGAATACATTAGAACAGAAACGAATTGAATAGAATGGAATAGAACAGAATAGAATAGAATAGAATAGAACAAACAGAACAGAACAGAATAGAATGGAATGGAATAGAATAGAATAGAACAGAACTGAATAGAATAGAATAGAATAGAATAGAATAGAACAGAATAGAATAGAATACAACAGAAGAGAATAGAATAGAAGAGAACAGAGCAGAATAGAATAGAATACAACAGAACAGAAGAGAATAGAATAGAATATAACAGAATAGAATAAAATAGAATGGAATAGAATAGAATAGAAAAGAATAGAATAGAAAAGAACAGAACAGAATGGAATAGAACAGAATAGAATAGCATAAAACAGAAGAGAATAGAATAGAATAAAACAGAACAGAATAGAATAGAACAGAACAGAATAGAATAGAACAGAATAGAATAGAACAGAACAGAATAGAATAGAATGGAATAGAATAGAATAGAATAGAATAGAACGGAACAGAACAGAATACAATAGAATAGAATAGAACAGGATAGAACAGAATAGATTAGAATAGAACAGAACAGATCAGAACAGAGTAGAATAGAATAGAATAGAACAGGATAGAACAGAATAGATTAGAATAGAACAGAATAGAACAGAACAGAATACAATAGAATAGAATAGAACAGAACAGAACAGAACAGAATAGAATCGAACAGAGTATAATAGAATAGAACAGAATAGAACAGAATAGAATAGAATAGGATAGAACAGAACAGAAGAGAATAGAATAGAATACAATAGAATAGAATAGATTAGAATAGAACAGAACAGAATAGAACAGAACACAACACAACAGAACAGAATAGAATAGAATTGAATACAACAGAACAGAATAGAACAGAACAGAACTGAATAGGACAGAATAGAATAGAACCGAACACAATAGAATAGAATGGAATAGAACAGAATAGAATAGAATAGAATAGAATAGAATAGAATAGAATAGAATAGAATAGAATAGAATAGAATAGAACAAAATAGAATAGAATAGAACAGAATAGAACAGAACAGAACAGAATAGAATAGAATAGAATAGAATAGAGTAGAACAGAACAGAACAGAATAGAATCGAACAGAGTATGATAGAATAGAACAGAATAGAACAGAATAGAATAGAATAGGATAGAACAGAACAGAAGAGAATAGAATAGAATAGAATAGAATAGAATAGATTAGAATAGAACAGAACAGAATAGAACAGAATAGAATAGAATAGAACAGAATAGAACAGAACAGAACCGAATAGAATAGAATAGAATAGAGTAGAACAGAACAGAACAGAATAGAATCGAACAGAGAATAATAGAATAGAACACAAAAAACAGAATAGAATAGAATAGGATAGAACAGAACAGAAGAGAAGAGAATAGAATGGAATAGAATAGAATAGAAAAAAATAGAATAGAATAGAATAGAAAAGAACAGAACAGAACAGAATAGAATAGAATAGAATAGAATAGAATAGAATAGAATAGAATAGAACAGAATAGAATAGAATAGAATAGAACAGAACAGAACAGAACAGAATAGAATAGAATAGAATAGAATAGAACAGAACTGAATAGAATAGAATAGAATAGAATAGAACAGAATAGAATAGAATACAACAGAAGAGAATAGAATAGAAGAGAACAGAACAGAATAGAATAGAATACAACAGAACAGAAGAGAATAGAATAGAATACAACAGAATAGAATAGAATAGAATGGAATAGAATAGAATAGAAAAGAATAGAATAGAATAGAACAGAACAGAATAGAATAGAACAGAATAGAATAGCATAAAACAGAAGAGAATAGAATAGAATAAAACAGAACAGAATAGAATAGAACAGACCAGAATAGAATAGAACAGTATAGAATAGAACAGAACAGAATAGAATAGAATGGAATAGAATAGAATAGAATAGAATAGAACGGAACAGAACAGAATACAATAGAATAGAATAGAACAGGATAGAACAGAATATAATAGAATAGAACAGAATAGAACAGAACAGAACAGAACATAATGGAATAGAATAGAACAGAATAGAATAGAACAGAACAGAATAGAATAGAATAGAATAGAATAGAACAGAATAGAATAGAATAGAACAGAATAGAACAGAACAAAACAAAACAGAATAGAATAGAATAGAACAGAACAGAACCGAATAGAATGGAATAGAATAGAACAGAATAGAACAGAACAAAACAAAACAGAATAGAATAGAAAACAACAAAACAGAACAGAATAGAATAGAACAGAATAGAACAGAATAGAATGGAATAGAATAGAATAGAAAAGAATAAAATAGAATAGAATAGAAAAGAACAGAACAGAATAGAATAGAACAGAATAGAATAGAATAAAACAGAACAGAATAGAATAGAATAAAACAGAACGGAATAGAATAGAATAGAACAGAACAGAATAGAACAGAGCAGAATAGAATAGAATAGAACAGAACAGAATAGAGTAGAACAGAATTGAATAGAATAGAAGAGAACAGAATAAAATAGAGTAGAATAGAATAGAATAGAAGAGAAGAGAATAGAACAGAAGAGAATAGAATAGAATAGAACAGAACAGAATACAGTAGAATAGAATAGAAATGAAGAGAATAGAATAGAATAGAACAGAATAGAATAGAATAGAACAGAATAGAATAGAATAGAATAGAATAGAATAGAATAGAATAGAATAGAATAGAACAGAACAGAAGAGAATAGAATAGAACAGAATAGAATTGAATAGAACAGAACAGAACAGAATAGAAGAGAATAGAACGGAATAGAACAGTACATTATAGAACACAACAGAATAGAATAGAATAGAACAGGATAGAACAGAATAGAATAGAATAGAACAGAACAGAATACAATAGAATAGAATAGAACAGAATAGAATAGAATAGAACAGAATAGAATAGAATACAACAGAAGAGAATGGAATAGAACAGAACAGGACCGAATAGAATAGAATAGAATAGAACAGAATAGAATAGAACAAAACAAAACAGAATAGAATAGAATGCAACAGAACAGTACAGAATAGAATAGAATAACAGAATAGAACAGAATAGAATGGAATAGAATAGAATAGAACAGAATAGAACAGAACAGAACAGAATAGAATAGAATAGAATAGAATAGAATAGAATAGAATAGAATAGAACAGAATAGAATAGAATAGAACAGAATAGAACAGAACAGAACAGAATAGAATAGAATAGAATAGAGTAGAACAGAACAGAACAGAATAGAATCGAAGAGAGTATAATAGAATAGAACAGAATAGAACAGAATAGAATAGAATAGGATAGAACAGAACAGAAGAGAAGAGAATAGTATGGAATAGAATAGAATAGAAAAGAATAGAATAGAATAGAATAGAAAAGAACAGAACAGAATACAATAGAATAGAATAGAATAGAATAGAATAGAATAGAATAGAACAGAACTGAATAGAATAGAATAGAATAGAATAGAATAGAACAGAACAGAATAGAATACAACAGAAGAGAATAGAATAGAAGAGAACAGAACAGAATAGAATAGAATACAACAGAACAGAAGAGAATAGAATAGAATATAACAGAATAGAATAGAATAGAATGGAATAGAATAGAATAGAAAAGAATAGAATAGAAAAGAACAGAACAGAATAGAATAGAACAGAATATAATAGCATAAAACAGAAGAGAATAGAATAGAATAAAACAGAACAGAATAGAATAGAACAGACCAGAATAGAATAGAACAGTATAGAATAGAACAGAACAGAATAGAATAGAATGGAATAGAATAGAATAGAATAGAATAGAACGGAACAGAACAGAATACAATAGAATAGAATAGAACAGGATAGAACAGAATATAATAGAAGAGAACAGAATAGAACAGAACAGAACAGAACATAATAGAATAGAATAGAACAGAATAGAATAGAACAGAATAGAATAGAATAGAATAGAATAGAATAGAATAGAATAGAATAGAATAGAATAGAACAGAATAGAATAGAATAGAATAGAATAGAACAGAACAGAACAGAATAGAATAGAATAGAATAGAATAGAATAGAACAGAACTGAATAGAATAGAATAGAATAGAATAGAATAGAATAGAACAGAATAGAATAGAATACAACAGAAGAGAATAGAATCGAAGAGAACAGAACAGAATAGAATAGAATACAACAGAACAGAAGAGAATAGAATAGAATATAACAGAATAGAATAGAATAGAATGGAATAGAATAGAATAGAAAAGAATAGAATAGAAAAGAACAGAACAGAATAGAATAGAACAGAATAGAATAGCATAAAACAGAAGAGAATAGAATAGAATAAAACAGAACAGAATAGAATAGAACAGACCAGAATAGAATAGAACAGAATAGAATAGAACAGAACAGAATAGAATAGAATGGAATAGAATAGAATAGAATAGAATAGAACGGAACAGAACAGAATACAATAGAATAGAATAGAACAGGATAGAACAGAATATAATAGAATAGAACAGAATAGAACAGAACAGAACAGAACATAATAGAATAGAATAGAACAGAATAGAATAGAACAGAACAGAATAGAATAGAATAGAATAGAATAGAATAGAACATAATAGAATAGAATAGAACAGAATAGAACAGAATAGAACACAATAGAATAGAATAGAATAGAATAGAACAGAACAGAACTGAATAGAATCGAACAGAGTATAATAGAATAGAACAGAATAGAACAGAATAGAATAGAATAGGATAGAACAGAACTGAAGAGAAGAGAATAGAATGGAATAGAATAGAATAGAAAAGAATAGAATAGAATAGAATAGAAAAGAACAGATCAGAATACAATAGAATAGAATAGAATAGAATAGAATAGAATAGAACAGAACTGAATAGAATAGAATAGAATAGAATAGAACAGAACAGAATAGAATACAACAGAAGAGAATAGAATAGAAGAGAACAGAACAGAATAGAATAGAATACAACAGAACAGAAGAGAATAGAATAGAATATAACAGAATAGATTAGAATAGAATGGAATAGAATAGAATAGAAAAGAATAGAATAGAAAAGAACAGAACAGAATAGAATAGAACAGAATAGAATAGCATAAAACAGAAGAGAATAGAATAGAATAAAACAGAACAGAATAGAATAGAACAGACCAGAATAGAATAGAACAGAATAGAATAGAACAGAACAGAATAGAATAGAATGGAATAGAATAGAATAGAATAGAATAGAACGGAACAGAACAGAATACAATAGAATAGAATAGAACAGGATAGAACAGAATATAATAGAAGAGAACAGAATAGAACAGAACAGAACAGAACATAATAGAATAGAATAGAACAGAATAGAATAGAACAGAACAGAATAGAATAGAATAGAATAGAATAGAATAGAAAAGAACAGAACAGAATACAATAGAATAGAATAGAATAGAATAGAATAGAATAGAATAGAATAGAATAGAATACAACAGAATAGAATAGAATAGGATAGAATAGAATAGAATAGAATAGAATAGAATAGAATAGAATAGAATAGAATAGAACAGAATAGAATAGAATAGAATAGAATAGAACAGAACAGAACAGAATAGAATAGAATAGAATAGAATAGAACAGAACTGAATAGAATAGAATAGAATAGAATAGAACAGAATAGAATAGAATACAACAGAAGAGAATAGAATAGAAGAGAACAGAACAGAATAGAATAGAATACAACAGAACAGAAGAGAATAGAATAGAATATAACAGAATAGAATAGAATAGAATGGAATAGAATAGAATAGAAAAGAATAGAATAGAAAAGAACAGAACAGAATAGAATAGAACAGAATAGAATAGCATAAAACAGAAGAGAATAGAATAGAATAAAACAGAACAGAATAGAATAGAACAGACCAGAATAGAATAGAACAGAATAGAATAGAACAGAACAGAATAGAATAGAATGGAATAGAATAGAATAGAATAGAATAGAACGGAACAGAACAGAATACAATAGAATAGAATAGAACAGGATAGAACAGAATATAATAGAAGAGAACAGAATAGAACAGAACAGAACAGAACATAATAGAATAGAATAGAACAGAATAGAATAGAACAGAACAGAATAGAATAGAATAAAATAGAATAGAATAGAATAGAATAGAATAGAACAGAATAGAATAGAATAGAACAGAATAGAACAGAACAGAACACAATAAAATAGAATAGAATAGAGTAGAACAGAACAGAACAGAATAGAATCGAACAGAGTATAATAGAATAGAACAGAATAGAACAGAATAGAATAGAATAGGATAGAACAGAACAGAATAGAATAGAATAGAATAGAATAGAATAGAATAGAATAAAATAGAATAGAATAGAATAGAATAGAACAGAACAGAATTGAACAGAACACAACACAACAGAACAGAATAGAATAGAATTGAATACAACAGAACAGAATAGAACAGAAGAGAGTAGAATAGAACAGAATACATTAGAACAGAAAAGAATAGAATAGAATGGAATAGAACAGAATAGAATAGAATAGAATAGAACAAACAGAACAGAATAGAATAGAATAGAATAGAATAGAATAGAATAGAATAGTATAGAACAGAACTGAATAGAATAGAATAGAATAGAATAGAACAGAATAGAATAGAATACAATAGAAGAGAATAGAATAGAAGAGAACAGAACAGAATAGAATAGAATACAACAGAACAGAAGAGAATAGAATAGAATATAACAGAATAGAATAGAATAGAATGGAATAGAATAGAATAGAAAAGAATAGAATAGAAAAGAACAGAACAGAATAGAATAGAACAGAATAGAATAGCATAAAACAGAAGAGAATAGAATAGAATAAAACAGAACAGAATAGAATAGAACAGAACAGAATAGATTAGAACAGAATAGAATAGAACAGAACAGAATATAATAGAATGGAATAGAATACAATAGAATAGAATAGAACGGAACAGAACAGAATACAATAGAATAGAATAGAACAGGATAGAACAGAATATAATAGAATACAACAGAATAGAACAGAACAGAACAGAACATAATAGAATAGATTAGAACAGAATAGAACAGAACAGAACAGAACAGAATAGAATAGAATAGAATAGAACAGGATAGAACAGAATAGATAAGAATAGAACAGAATAGAACAGAACAGAATAGAATAGAATAGAATAGAATAGAACAGAACAGAACAGAACAGAATAGAATCGAACAGAGTATAATAGAATAGAACAGAATAGAACAGAATAGAATAGAATAGGATAGAACAGAACAGAAGAGAATAGAATAGAATAGAATAGAATAGAATAGAATAGATTAGAATAGAACAGAACAGAAATGAACAGAACACAACACAACAGAACAGAATAGAATAGAATTGAATACAACAGAACAGAATAGAACAGAACAGAACTGAATAGGACAGAATAGAATAGAACCGAACACAATAGAATAGAATGGAATAGAACAGAATAGAATAGAATAGAATAGAATAGAATAGAATAGAATAGAATAGAATAGAATAGAATAGAATAGAATAGAATAGAATAGAATAGAATAAATAGAATAGAATAGAATAGAACAAAATAGAATAGAATAGAACAGAATAGAACAGAACACAACAGAATAGAATAGAATAGAATAGAGTAGAACAGAACAGAACAGAATAGAATCGAACAGAGTATAATAGAATACAACAGAATAGAACAGAATAGAATAGAATAGGATAGAACAGAACAGAAGAGAATAGAATAGAATAGAATAGATTAGAATAGAACAGAACAGAATAGAACAGAGCACAACACAACAGAACAGAATAGAATAGAATTGAATACAACAGAGCAGAATAGAACAGAACAGAACTGAATAGGACAGAATAGAATAGAACCGAACACAATAGAATAGAATGGAATAGAACAGAATAGAATAGAATAGAATAGAATAGAATAGAATGGAATAGAATAGAATAGAATAGAATAGAACAGAATAGAATAGAATAGAACAGAATAGAACAGAACAGAACAGAATAGAATAGAATAGAATAGAGTAGAACTGAACAGAACAGAATAGAATCGAACAGAGTATAATAGAATAGAACAGAAAAAACAGAATAGAATTGAATAGGATAGAACAGAACAGAAGAGAAGAGAATAGAATGGAATAGAATAGAATAGAAAAGAATAGAATAGAATAGAATAGAAAAGAACAGAACAGAATACAATAGAATAGAATAGAATAGAATAGAATAGAATAGAATAGAATAGAATAGAATAGAATAGAACAGAACAGAATAAAACAGAATAGAATAGAATAGAACAGAACTGAATAGAATAGAATAGAATAGAACAGAATAGAATAGAATACAACAGAAGAGAATATAATACAAGAGAACAGAACAGAATAGAATAGAATACAACAGAACAGAAGAGAATAGAAGAGAATATAACAGAATAGAATAGAATAGAATGGAATAGAATAGAATAGAAAAGAATAGAATAGAAAAGAACAGAACAGAATAGAATAGAACAGAATAGAATAGCATAAAACAAAAGAGAATAGAGTAGAATAAAACAGAACAGAATAGAATATAGCAGACCAGAATAGAATAGAACAGAATAGAATAAAACAGAACAGAATAGAATAGAATGGAATAGAATAGAATAGAATAGAATAGAATAGATCGGAACAGAACAGAATACAATAGAATAGAATAGAACAGGATAGAACAGAATATAATAGAATAGAACAGAATAGAACAGAACAGAACAGATCATAATAGAATAGAATAGAACAGAATAGAATAGAACAGAACAGAATAGAATAGAATAGAATAGAATAGAATAGAACAGAATAGAATAGAATAGAACAGAATAGAACAGAACAAAACAAAACAGAATAGAATAGAATAGAACAGAACAGAACCGAATAGAATGGAATAGAATAGAACAGAATAGAACAGAACAAAACAAAACAGAATAGAATAGAATACAACAAAACAGAACAGAATAGAATAGAACAGAATAGAACAGAATAGAATGGAATAGAATAGAATAGAAAAGAATAGAATAGAATAGAATAGAAAAGAACAGAACAGAATAGAATAGAACAGAATAGAATAGAATAAAACAGAACAGAATAGAATAGAATAAAACAGAACGGAATAGAATAGAATAGAACAGAACAGAATAGAACAGAACAGAATAGAACAGAACAGAATAGAGTAGAACAGAATTGAATAGAATAGAAGAGAACAGAATAAAATAGAGTAGAATAGAATAGAATAGAAGAGAAGAGAATAGAACAGAAGAGAATAGAATAGAATAGAACAGAACAGAATACAGTAGAATAGAATAGAAATGAAGAGAATAGAATAGAATAGAACAGAATAGAATAGAATAGAACAGAATAGAATAGAATAGAATAGAATAGAATAGAATAGAATAGAATAGAATAGAATAGAACAGAACAGAAGAGAATAGAATAGAACAGAATAGAATTGAATAGAACAGAACAGAACAGAAGAGAAGAGAATAGAACGGAATAGAACAGTACATTATAGAACACAACAGAATAGAATAGAATAGAACAGGATAGAACAGAATAGAATAGAATAGAACAGAACAGAATACAATAGAATAGAATAGAACAGAATAGAATAGAATAGAACAGAATAGAATAGAATACAACAGAAGAGAATAGAATAGAACAGAACAGGACCGAATAGAATAGAATAGAATAGAATAGAATAGAATAGAATAGAACAGAACAAAACAAAACAGAATAGAATAGAATGCAACAGAACAGAACAGAATAGAATAGAATAACAGAATAGAACAGAATAGAATGGAATAGAATAGAATAGAACAGAATAGAACAGAACAGAACAGAATAGAATAGAATAGAATAGAATAGAATAGAATAGAATAGAATAGAATAGAATAGAACAGAATAGAATAGAATAGAACAGAATAGAACAGAACAGAACAGAATAGAATAGAATAGAATAGAGTAGAACAGAACAGAACAGAATAGAATCGAACAGAGTATAATAGAATAGAACAGAATAGAACAGAATAGAATAGAATAGGATAGAACAGAAGAGAAGAGAATAGAATGGAATAGAATAGAATAGAAAAGAACAGAATAGAATAGAATAGAAAAGAACAGAACAGAATACAATAGAATAGAATAGAATAGAATAGAATAGAATAGAATAGAATAGAATAGAATAGAACAGAATAGAATAGAATAGAATAGAACAGAACAGAACAGAACAGAATAGAATAGAATAGAATAGAATAGAATAGAACTGAATAGAATAGAATAGAATAGAATAGAACAGAACAGAATAGAATACAACAGATGAGAATAGAATAGAAGAGAACAGAACAGAATAGAATAGAATACAACAGAACAGAAGAGAATAGAATAGAATATAACAGAATAGAATAGAATAGAATGGAATAGAATAGAATAGAAAAGAATAGAATAGAAAAGAACAGAACAGAATAGAATAGAACAGAATAGAATAGCATAAAACAGAAGAGAATAGAATAGAATAAAACAGAACAGAATAGAATAGAACAGACCAGAATAGAATAGAACAGAATAGAATAGAACAGAACAGAATAGAATAGAATGGAATAGAATAGAATAGAATAGAATAGAACGGAACAGAACAGAATACAATAGAATAGAATAGAACAGGATAGAACAGAATATAATAGAAGAGAACAGAATAGAACAGAACAGAACAGAACATAATAGAATAGAATAGAACAGAATAGAATAGAACAGAACAGAATAGAATAGAATAAAATAGAATAGAATAGAATAGAATAGAATAGAATAGAATAGAACAGAATAGAATAGAATAGAACAGAATAGAACAGAACAGAACACAATAAAATAGAATAGAATAGAGTAGATCAGAACAGAACAGAATAGAATCGAACAGAGTATAATAGAATAGAACAGAATAGAACAGAATAGAATAGAATAGGATAGAACAGAACAGAAGAGAAGAGAATAGAATAGAATAGAATAAAATAGAATAGAATAGAATAGAATAGAACAGAGCAGAATAGAACAGAACACAACACAACAGAACAGAATAGAATAGAATTGAATACAACAGAATAGAATAGAACAGAACAGAACTGAATAGGACAGAATAGAATACAACCGAACACAATAGATTAGAATGGAATAGAACAGAATAGAATAGAATAGAATAGAACAAACAGAACAGAATAGAATAGAACAGAACAGAATAGAATAGAACAGAATAGAACAGAACACAACAGAATAGAATATAATAGAATAGAGTAGAACAGAACAGAACAGAATAGAATCGAACAGAGTATAATAGAATAGAACAGAATAGAAAAGAATAGAATAGAATAGGATAGAACAGAACAGAATAGAATAGAATAGAATAGAATAGAATAGAATAGAATAGAATAGAATAGAATAGATTAGAATAGAACAGAACAGAATAGAACAGAACACAACACAACAGAACAGAATAGAATAGAATTGAATACAACAGAACAGAATAGAACAGAACAGAACTGAATAGGACAGAATAGAATAGAACCGAACACAATAGAATAGAATGGAATAGAATAGAATAGAATAGAATAGAATAGAATAGAATAGAATAGAATAGAATAGAATAGAACAGAATAGAACAGAACAGAACAGAATAGAATAGAATAGAATAGAGTAGAACTGAACAGAACAGAATAGAATCGAACAGAGTATAATAGATTAGAACAGAAAATACAGAATAGAATAGAATAGGATAGAACAGAACAGAAGAGAAGAGAATAGAATGGAATAGAATAGAATAGAAAAGAATAGAATAGAATAGAATAGAAAAGAACAGAACAGAATACAATAGAATAGAATAGAATAGAATAGAATAGAATAGAATAGAATAGAATAGAATAGAACAGAACAGAATAGAATAGAATAGAACAGAACAGAATAGAATAGAATAGAATAGAATAGAACAGAACTGAATAGAATAGAACAGAATAGAATAGAATACAACAGAAGAGAATAGAATAGAAGAGAACAGAACAGAATAGAATAGAATACAACAGAACAGAAGAGAATAGAATAGAATATAACAGAATAGAATAGAATAGAATGGAATAGAATAGAATAGAAAAGAATAGAATAGAAAAGAACAGAACAGAATAGAATAGAACAGAATAGAATAGCATAAAACAGAAGAGAATAGAGTAGAATAAAACAGAACAGAATAGAATATAACAGACCAGAATAGAATAGAACAGAATAGAATAAAACAGAACAGAATAGAATAGAATGGAATAGAATAGAATAGAATAGAATAGAACGGAACAGAACAGAATACAATAGAATAGAATAGAACAGGATAGAACAGAATATAATAGAATAGAACAGAATAGAACAGAACAGAACAGAACATAATAGAATAGAATAGAACAGAATAGAATAGAACAGAACAGAATAGAATAGAATAGAATAGAATAGAATAGAATAGAATAGAACAGAATAGAATAGAATAGAACAGAATAGAACAGAACAGAACAGAATAGAATAGAATAGAATAGAATAGAGTAGAACAGAACAGAACAGAATAGAATCGAACAGAGTATAATAGAATAGAACAGTATAGAACAGAATAGAATAGAATAGGATAGAACAGAACAGAAGAGAATAGAATAGAATAGAATAGAATAGAATAAAATAGAATAGAATAGAATAGAATAGAACAGAACAGAATAGAACAGAATACAACACAACAGAACAGAATAGAATAGAATTGAATACAACAGAACAGAATAGAAAAGAATAGAGTAGAATAGATCAGAATACATTAGAACAGAAATGAATAGAATAGAATGGAATAGAACAGAATAGAATAGAATAGAATAGAACACAACAGAACAGAACAGAATAGAATAGAATAGAATAGAATAGAATAGAATAGAACAGAACTGAATAGAATACAATAGAATAGAATAGAACAGAATAGAATAGAATACAACAGAAGAGAATAGAATAGAAGAGAACAGAACAGAATAGAATAGAATACAACAGAACAGAAGAGAATAGAATAGAATATAACAGAATACAATAGAATAGAATGGCATAGAATAGAATAGAAAAGAATAGAATAGAAAAGAACAGAACAGAATAGAATAGAACAGAATAGAATAGCATAAAACAGAAGAGAATAGAATAGAATAAAACAGAACAGAATAGAATAGAACAGAACAGAATAGAATAGAACAGAATAGAATAGAACAGAACAGAATAGAATAGAATGGAATAGAATAGAATAGAATAGAATAGAACGGAACAGAACAGAATACAATAGAATAGAATAGAACAGGATAGAACAGAATATAAGAGAATAGAACAGAATAGAACAGAACAGAACAGAACATAATAGAATAGAATAGAACAGAATAGAACAGAACAGAACAGAATAGAATAGAATAGAATAGAATAGAATAGAATAGAACAGGATAGAACAGAATAGATTAGAATAGAACAGAATAGAACAGAACAGAATAGAATAGAATTGTATAGAATAGAACAGAACAGAACAGAACAGAGTAGAATCGAACAGAGTATAATAGAATAGAAGAGAATAGAACAGAATAGAATAGAATAGGATAGAACAGAACAGAAGAGAATAGAATAGAATAGAATAGAATAGAATAGATTAGAATAGAACAGAACAGAATAGAACAGAACACAACACAACAGAACAGAATAGAATAGGATTGAATACAACAGAACAGAATAGAACAGAACAGAACTGAATAGGACAGAATAGAATAGAACCCAACACAATAGAATAGAATGGAATAGAACAGAATAGAATAGAATAGAATAGAATAGAATAGAATAGAATAGAATAGAATAGAAAAGAACAAAATAGAATAGAAAAGAATAAAATAGAATAGAATAGAACAGAACAGAACCGAATAGAATAGAATAGAATAGAATAGAACAGAATAGAACAGAACAAAACAAAACAGAATAGAATAGAATAGAACAGAACAGAATACAGTAGAATAGAATAGAAATGAAGAGAATAGAATAGAACAGAACAGAATAGAATAGAATAGAATAGAATAGAATAGAATAGAATAGAATAGAATAGAATAGAACAGAACAGAAGAGAATAGAATAGAACAGAATAGAATTGAATAGAACAGAACAGAACAGAATAGAAGAGAATAGAACGGAATAGAACAGTACATTATAGAACACAACAGAATAGAATAGAATAGAACAGGATAGAACAGAATAGAATAGAATAGAACAGAACAGAATACAATAGAATAGAATAGAATAGAACAGAATAGAATAGAATACAACAGAAGAGAATAGAATAGAACAGAACAGGACCGAATAGAATAGAATAGAATAGAACAGAATAGAACAGAACAAAACAAAACAGAATAGAATAGAATGCAACAGAACAGAACAGAATAGAATAGAATAACAGAATAGAACAGAATAGAATGGAATAGAATAGAATAGAACAGAATAGAACAGAACAGAACACAATAAAATAGAATAGAATAGAATAGAATAGAATAGATTAGAATAGAATAGAATAGAACAGAATAGAATAGAATAGAACAGAATAGAACAGAACAGAACAGAATAGAATAGAATAGAATAGAGTAGAACAGAACAGAACAGAATAGAATCGAACAGAGTATAATAGAATAGAACAGAATAGAACAGAATAGAATAGAATAGGATAGAACAGAACAGAAGAGAAGAGAATAGAATGGAATAGAATAGAAGAGAATAGAATAGAATAGAATAGAATAGAATAGAACAGAACAGAACAGAACAGAACAGAATAGAATAGAATAGAATAGAATAGAATAGAATAGAACAGAACTGAATAGAATAGAATAGAATAGAACAGAATAGAATAGAATACAACAGAAGAGAATAGAATAGAAGAGAACAGAACAGAATAGAATAGAATACAACAGAACAGAAGAGAATAGAATAGAATATAACAGAATAGAATAGAATAGAATGGAAGAGAATAGAATAGAAAAGAATAGAATAGAAAAGAACAGAACAGAATAGAATAGAACAGAATAGAATAGCATAAAACAGAAGAGAATAGAATAGAATAAAACAGAACAGAATAGAATAGAACAGACCAGAATAGAATAGAACAGAACAGAATAGAATAGAATGGAATAGAATAGAATAGAATAGAATAGAACGGAACAGAACAGAATACAATAGAATAGAATAGAACAGGATAGAACAGAATATAATAGAAGAGAACAGAATAGAACAGAACAGAACAGAACATAATAGAATAGAATAGAACAGAATAGAATAGAACAGAACAGAATAGAATAGAATAAAATAGAATAGAATAGAATAGAATAGAACAGAATAGAATAGAATAGAACAGAATAGAACAGAACAGAACACAATAAAATAGAATAGAATAGAGTAGAACAGAACAGAACAGAATAGAATCGAACAGAGTATAATAGAATAGAACAGAATAGAACAGAATAGAATAGAATAGGATAAAACAGAACAGAAGAGAAGAGAATAGAATAGAATAGAATAGAATAGAATAAAATAGAATAGAATAGAATAGAATAGAACAGAACAGAATTGAACAGAACACAACACAACAGAACAGAATAGAATAGAATTGAATACAACAGAACAGAATAGAACAGAATACATTAGAACAGAAAAGAATAGAATAGAATGGAATAGAACAGAATAGAATAGAATAGAATAGAACAAACAGAACAGAATAGAATAGAATAGAATAGAATAGTATAGAACAGAACTGAATAGAATAGAATAGAATAGAATAGAACAGAATAGAATAGAATACAACAGAAGAGAATAGAATAGAAGAGAACAGAACAGAATAGAATAGAATACAACAGAACAGAAGAGAATAGAATAGAATATAACAGAATAGAATAGAATAGAATGGAATAGAATAGAATAGAAAAGAATAGAATAGAAAAGAACAGAACAGAATAGAATAGAACAGAATAGAATAGCATAAAACAGAAGAGAATAGAATAGAATAAAACAGAACAGAATAGAATAGAACAGAACAGAATAGATTAGAACAGAATAGAATAGAACAGAACAGAATAGAATAGAATGGAATAGAATACAATAGAATAGAATAGAACGGAACAGAACAGAATACAATAGAATAGAATAGAACAGGATAGAACAGAATATAATAGAATAGAACAGAATAGAACAGAACAGAACAGAACATAATAGAATAGAATAGAACAGAATAGAACAGAACAGAACAGAACAGAATAGAATAGAATAGAATAGAACAGGATAGAACAGAATAGATTAGAATAGAACAGAATAGAACAGAACAGAATAGAATCGAACAGCGTATAATAGAATAGAATAGAATAGAACAGAATAGAATAGAATCGAATAGAATAGGATAGAACAGAACAGAATAGAATAGAATAGAATAGAATAGAATAGAATAGATTAGAATAGAACAGAACAGAAATGAACAGAACACAACAGAACAGAACAGAATAGAATAGAATTGAATACAACAGAACAGAATAGAACAGAACAGAACTGAATAGGACAGAATAGAATACAACCGAACACAATAGAATAGAATGGAATAGAACAGAATAGAATAGAATAGAATAGAATAGAATAGAATAGAATAGAATAGAATAGAATAGAACAAAATAGAATAGAATAGAACAGAATAGAACAGAACACAACAGAATAGAATAGAATAGAATAGAGTAGAACAGAACAGAACAGAATAGAATCGAACAGAGTATAATAGAATAGAACAGAATAGAACAGAATAAAATAGAATAGGATAGAACAGAACAGAAGAGAATAGAATAGAATAGAATAGAATAGAATAGAATAGAATAGAATAGAATAGAATAGAATAGATTAGAATAGAACAGAACAGAATAGAACAGAACACAACACAACAGAACAGAATAGAATAGAATTGAATACAACAGAACAGAATAGAACAGAACAGAACTGAATAGGACAGAATAGAATAGAACCGAACACAATAGAATAGAATGGAATAGAACAGAATAGAATAGAATAGAATAGAATAGAATAGAATAGAATAGAATAGAATAGAATAGAATAGAACAGAATATAATAGAATAGAACAGAATAGAACAGAACAGAACAGAATAGAATAGAATAGAATAGAGTAGAACTGAACAGAACAGAATAGAATCGAACAGAGTATAATAGAATAGAACAGAAAATACAGAATAGAATAGAATAGGATAGAACAGAACAGAAGAGAAGAGAATAGAATGGAATAGAATAGAATAGAATAGAACAGAACAGAATAGAACAGAATAGAATACAATAGAACAGAACAGAACAGAATAGATTCGAACAGAATAGAATAGAATAGAACAGAACAAAACAGAATATAATAGAATAGAATAGATTAGAATAGAATAGAATAGAATAGAATAGAATAGAATAGAATAGAACAGAATAGAACAGAACGGAATAGAATAGAATAGAACAGAACAGAAGAGAATAGAATCCAACAGAATATAATAAAATAGAACAGAACAGAATAGAATAGAATGGAATAGAACAGAATAGAATAGAATAGAATAGAATAGAATTGAATAGAATAGAATAGAATAGAACAGAATAAAATAGAAGAGAACAGAATAGAATAGAATAGTACAGAACAGAACAGAACAGAACAGAATAGAATAGAACAGAACAGAACAGAATAGAATAGAATAGAACAGAACAGAACACAACAGAACAGAATAGAATAGAATACAACAGAATAGAATAGAACAGAATAGAATAGAACAGAAAAGAATAGGATAGAATAGAATAGAACAGAACAGAATAGAACAGAACAGAACAGAAGAGAATAGAAAAGAATAGAACAGAATAGAATAGAATAGAATAGAACAGAAGAGAATAGAAAAAAATAGAATATAAGAGAAAAGAATAGAATAGAATAGAACGAGCAGAATAGAATACAATAGAACAGAACAGAATCGACAGAAGAGAATAGAATAGAATAGAACAGAACAGAATAGAGTAGAACAGAATTGAATAGAATAGAACAGAACAGAATAGAATAGAATAGAATAGAACAGAAGAGAATAGAAAAGAATAGAATAAAAGAGAATAGAATAGAATAGAATAGAAGAGAACAGAATAGAATAGAATAGAACAGAACAGAATCGAACCGAACAGAATACAATAGAATAGAACAGAACAGAATAGAGTAGAACAGAAATGAATAAAATAGAACAGAGCAGAATAGAATAGAATAGAATAGAACAGAAGAGATTAGAATAGAATAGAATACCACAGAATAGAAGAGAATAGAACAGAATAGAATAGAATACAACAGAACAGATTAAAACAGAATAGAATGGAATAGAATAAAATAGAATAGAATAGAAAAGAACAGAATAGAATAGAATAGAATAAAATAGAATAGAATAGAACACAACAGAACAGAATAGAATCGAACAGAATAGAATAGAATAGAATAGAACAGAATAGAACAGAATAGAATAGAATAGAACAGAATAGAATAGAATAGAAGAGAACAGAACAGAACAGAATAGAATCGAAGAGAATAGAATAGAATAGAACAGAACAGAACAGAATAGTATATAATAGAATAGAATAGAACAGAACAAAACAGAAGAGAACACAACTGAACACAACAGAACAGAATAGAACAGAACAGAATAGAGTAGAACAGAATTGAATAGAATAGAACAGAACAGAATAGAATAGAATAGAATAGAACAGAAGAGAATAGAAAAGAATAGAATAAAAGAGAATAGAATAGAATAGAATAGAACAGAACAGAACAGAATAGAATAGAATAGAACAGAACAGATTCGAACAGAACAGAATACAATAGAATAGAACAGAACAGAATAGAGTAGAACAGAAATGAATAGAATAGAACAGAGCAGAATAGAATAGAATAGAATAGAACAGAAGAGAACAGAATAGAATAGAATACCACAGAATAGAACGGAATAGAAGAGAATAGAACAGAATAGAATAGAATAAAACAGAACAGAATAGAACAGAATAGAATGGAATAGAATAAAATAGAATAGAATAGAATAGAACAGAACAGAATAGAATAGAATAGAAGAGAACAGAATAGAACAGAACAGAATAGAATAGAATAGAACAGAACAGAATAGATTAGAACAGAATTGAATAAAATAGAACAGAACAGAATAGAATAGAATAGAATAGAACAGAAGAGAATAGAATAGAATAGAACAGAACAGAACAGAGTAGAATCGAACAGAATAGAATAGAATAGAACAGAACAGAATAGAATAGAATAGAATAGAATATTATAGAACAGAGTAGAATAGAATAGAATAGAATAGAATAGAATAGAATAGAACAGAACAGAATAGAATAGAATAGAATAGAACAGAATAGAGTAGAATAGAAAAGAATAGAATAGAATAGAACAGAACAGAACAGAACAGAATATAATACAATAGAACAGAATAGAACAGAACAGAACAGAACATAATAGAATAGAATAGAACAGAATAGAACAGAACGGAACAGAACAGAATACAATAGAATAGAATAGAACAGGATAGAACAGAATAGAATAGAATAGGACAGAATAGAATAGAACAGAATAGAATAGAATAGAATAGAATAGAATAGAACAGAACAGAACAGAATAGAATCGAACAGAGTATAATAGAATAGAACAGAATAGAACAGAATAGAATAGAATAGGATAGAACAGAACAGAATAGAATGGAATAGAATAGAATAGAAAATAATAGAATAGAAAAGAACAGAACAGAATAGAATAGAACAGAACAGACGAGAATAGAATGGAATAGAATGGAATAGAAAAGAATAGAATAGAATAGAATAGAAAAGAACAGAACAGAATAGAATAGAACAGAATAGAATAGAATAAAACAGAACAGAATCGATTAGAATAGAATAGAACATAAAAGAATAGAATAGAATAGAATACAAAAGAATTGAACAGAATAGAAGATAATAGAACAGAATAGAATGGAATAGAATAGAATAGAAAAGAATAGAATAGAAAAGAACAGAACAGAATAGAATAGAACAGCATAGAAGAGAATAGAATGGAATAGAATAGAATAGAAAAGAATAGAATAGAATAGAATAGAAAAGAACAGAACAGAATAGAATAGAACAGAATAGAATAGAATAAAACAGAACAGAATAAAATAGAATAAAACAGAACGGAATAGAATAGAATAAAACAGAACAGAATAAAACAGAACAGAATAGAGTAGAACAGAATTGAATAGAATAGAAGAGATCAGAATAAAATAGAGTAGAATAGAATAGAATAGAAGAGAAGAGAATAGAACAGAAGAGAATAGAATAGAATAGAACAGAACAGAATACAGTAGAATAGAATAGAAAAGAAGAGAATAGAATAGAATAGAACAGAACAGCATAGAATAGAACAGAATAGAATAGAATAGAACAGAACAGAATAGAATAGAATAGAATAGAATAGAATAGAATAGAATAGAACAGAACAGAACAGAATAGAATAGAATAGAATAGAATAGAATAGAATAGAACAGAATAGAATAGAATAGAATGGAATAGAATAGAATAGAAAAGAATAGAATGAAAAGAACAGAACAGAATAGAATAGAACAGAATAGAATAGCATAAAACAGAAGAGAATAGAATAGAATAAAACAGAACAGAATAGGATAGAACAGAAAAGAATAGAATAGAACAGAATAGAATAGAACAGAACAGAATAGAATAGAATGGAATAGAATAGAATAGAATAGAATAGAATAGAATAGAACGGAACAGAACAGAATACAATAGAATACAATTGAACAGGATAGAACAGAATATAATAGAATAGAACAGAATAGAACAGAACAGAACAGAACATAATAGAATAGAATAGAACAGAATAGAATAGAATAGAACAGAACAGAACAGAACAGAATAGAATCGAACAGAGTATAATTGAATAGAACAGAATAGAACAGAATAGAATAGAATAGGATAGAACAGAACAGAAGAGAATAGAATAGAATAGAATAGAATAGAATAGAATAGAATAGAATAGAATAGAATAGAAGAGAATAGAATAGAATAGAATAGAATAGAATAGAATAGAATAGAATAGAATAGATTAGAATAGAACAGAACAGAATAAAACAGAACACAACACAACAGAACAGAATAGAATAGAATTGAATAAAACAGAACAGAATAGAACAGAACATAACTGAATAGGACAGAATAGAATAGAACCGAACACAATAGAATAGAATGGAACAGAACAGAATAGAATAGAATAGAATAGAATAGAATAGAATAGAATAGAACAAAATAGAATAGAAAAGAATAAAATAGAATAGAATAGAACAGAACAGAACCGAATAGAATAGAATAGAATAGAATAGAACAGAATAGAACAGAACAAAACAAAAGAGAATAGAATAGAATAGAACAGAACAGAACCGAATAGAATGGAAGAGAATAGAACAGAATAGAACAGAACAAAACAAAACAGAATAGAATAGAATACAACAGAACAGAACAGAATAGAATAGAACAGAGTAGAACAGAATAGAATGGAATAGAATAGAATAGAAAAGAATAGAATAGAATATAATAGAAAAGAACAGAACAGAATAAAATAGAACAGAATAGAATAGAATAAAACAGAACAGAATAGAATAGAATAAAACAGAACGGAATAGAATAGAATAGAACAGAACAGAATAGAACAGAACAGAATAGAATAGAATAGAACAGAACAGAATAGAGTAGAACAGAATTGAATAGAATAGAAGAGAACAGAATAAAATCGAGTAGAATAGAATAGAATAGAAGAGAAGAGAATAGAACAGAAGAGAATAGAATAGAATAGAATAGAATAGAATAGAATAGAATAGAATAGAATAGAATAGAATATATTAGAATAGAACAGAACAGAATAGAACAGAACACAACACAACAGAACAGAATAGAATAGAATTGAATACAACAGAACAGAATAGAACAGAACAGAACTGAATAGGACAGAATAGAATAGAACCGAACACAATAGAATAGAATGGAACAGAATAGAATAGAATAGAATAGAATAGAATAGAATAGAATAGAATAGAATAGAATAGAATAGAATAGAATAGAATAGAATAGAATAGAAAAGAATAAAATAGAATAGAATAGAACAGAACAGAACCGAATAGAATAGAATAGAATAGAATAGAACAGAATGGAACAGAACAAAACAAAACAGAATAGAATAGAATAGAACAGAACAGAACCGAATAGAATGGAATAGAATAGAACAGAATAGAACAGAACAAAACAAAACAGAATAGAATAGAATACAACAGAACAGAACAGAATAGAATAGAACAGAATAGAACAGAATAGAACAGAACAAAACAGAATAGAATAGAATAGAATAGAATAGAATAGAATAGAATAGAATAGAATAGAATAGAATAGAATAGAACAGAACAGAAGAGAATAGAATAGAACAGAATAGAATTGAATAGAACAGAACAGAACAGAATAGAAGAGAATAGAACGGAATAGAACAGAACAGTATAGAACACAACAGAATAGAATAGAATAGAACAGGATAGAACAGAATAGAATAGAATAGAACAGAACAGAATACAATAGAATAGAATAGAATACAACAGAAGAGAATAGAATAGAACAGAACAGGACCGAATAGAATAGAATAGAATAGAACAGAATAGAACAGAACAAAACAAAACAGAATAGAATAGAATGCAACAGAACATAACAGAATAGAATAGATTAACAGAATAGAACAGAATAGAATGGAATAGAATAGAATAGAAAAGAATAGAATAGAAAAGAAGAGAACACAATAGAATAGAACAGAATAGAAGAGAATAGAATGGAATAGAAGAGAATAGAAAAGAATGGAATAGAATAGAATAGAAAAGAACAGAACAGAATAGAATAGAACAGAATAGAATAGAATAAAACAGAACAGAATAGAATAGAATAAAACAGAACGGAATAGAATAGAATAGAACAGAACAGAATAGAACAGAACAGAATAGAGTAGAATAGAACAGAACAGAACAGAATAGAGTAGAACAGAATTGAATAGAATAGAAGAGAACACAATAAAATAGAGCAGAATAGAATAGAATAGAAGAGAAGAGAATAGAACAGAAGAGAATAGAATAGAATAGAACAGAACAGAATACAGTAGAATAGAATAGAAAAGAAGAGAATAGAATAGAATAGAACAGAATAGCATAGAATAGAACAGAATAGAATAGAATAGAACAGAACAGAATAGAATAGAATAGAATAGAAAAGAATAGAATAGAATAGAATAGAATAGAACAGAACAGAATAGAATAGAATAGAGTAGAATAGAATAGAATAGAATAGAATAGAATAGAATAGAACAGAATAGAATAGAATAGAACAGAATAGAATAGAATAGAACAGAACAGAACAGAATAGAATAGAATAGAACGGAATAGAACAGAACAGTACAGAACACAACAGAATAGAATAGAATAGAACAGGATAGAATACAATAGAATAGAATAGAACAGAATAGAATAGAATACAACAGAAGAGAATAGAATAGAACAGAACAGAACCGAATAGAATAGAATAGAACAGAACAGAAATGAACAGAAGAAAACAAAACAGAATTGAATAGAATACAACAGAACAGAACAGAATAGAATAGAATAACAGAATAGAACAGAATAGAATGGAATAGAATAGAATCGAAAAGAATAGAATAGAAAAGAACAGAACAGAATAGAATAGAACAGAATAGAATAGCCTAAAACAGAATAGAATAGAATGGAATAGAACAGAACAGAATAAAATAGAATAGAATAGAATAGAATAGAATAGAATAGAATAGAATAGAATAGAATAGAATAGAATAGAATAGAACAGAACAGAATAGAATAGAATAGAATAGAATAGAATAGAATAGAATAGAATAGAACAGAACAGAATAAAATAGAATAGAATAGAATAGAATAGAATAGAATAGAATAGAATAGAATAGAATAGAATAGAATAGAATAGAATAGAATATTACAGAACAGAATGCAATAGAATAGAATACAATATTACAGAACAGAATAGAATAGCATAGAATAAAATTGAATAGAATAGAATTGAATATAACAGAATAGAATAGAATAGAATAGAATAGAATAGAATAGAATAGAATAGAACAGAACAGAATAGAATACAACAGAAAAGAATTTATTAAAACAGAACAGAACAGAATAGAATAGAAAAGAACAGAATAGAATAGAGCAGAATATAACAGAAGTGAATAGAATAGAATAGAATAGAATAGAATAGAATAGAATAGAATAGAATAGAATAGAATAGATCAGAACAAAATAGAACAGAACACAACACAACAGAACAGAATAGAATAGAATAGAATAGAACAGAACCGAATAGAATAGAACAGAACTGAATAGAACAGAATAGAATAGAATAGAATAGAACAGAACAGAATAGAATAGAACAGAATAGAATAGAAGAGAACAGAACAGAATAGAATAGAATAAAACAGAACGGAATAGAATAGAATAGAACAGAACAGAATAGAACAGAACAGAATAGAATAGAATAGAACAGAACAGAACAGAATAGAGTAGAACAGAATTGAATAGAATAGAAGAGATCAGAATAAAATAGAGTAGAATAGAATAGAATAGAAGAGAAGAGAATAGAACAGAAGAGAATAGAATAGAATAGAACAGAACAGAATAGAACAGAATAGAATAGAATACAACAGAACAGAAGAGAATAGAATAGAATATAACAGAATAGAATAGAATAGAATGGAATAGAACAGAATAGAAAAGAATAGAATAGAAAAGAACAGAACAGAATAGAATAGAACAGAATAGAATAGCATAAAACAGAAGAGAATAGAATAGAATAAAACAGAACAGAATAGAATAGAACAGAACAGAATAGAATAGAACAGAATAGAATAGAACAGAACAGAATAGAATAGAATGGAATAGAATAGAATAGAATAGAGTAGAATAGAACGGAACAGAACAGAATACAATAGAATAGAATAGAACAGGATAGAACAGAATATAATAGAATAGAACAGAATAGAATAGAACAGAACAGAACATAATAGAATAGAATAGAACAGAATCGAATAGAATAGAATAGAATAGAACAGAACAGAACAGAACAGAATAGAATCGAACAAAGTATAATTGAATAGAACAGAATAGAACAGAATAGAATAGAATAGGATAGAACAGAACAGAAGAGAATAGAATAGAATAGAACAGGATAGAACAGAATAGATTAGAATAGAACAGAACAGAACAGAACAGAATAGAATAGAATAGAATAGAACAGGATAGAACAGAATAGATTAGAATAGAACAGAATAGAACAGAACAGAATACAATAGAATAGAATAGAACAGAACAGAACAGAACAGAATAGAATCGAACAGAGTATAATAGAATAGAACAGAATAGAACAGAATAGAATAGAATAGGATAGAACAGAACAGAAGAGAATAGAATAGAATACAATAGAATAAAATAGATTAGAATAGAACAGAAGAGAATAGAACAGAACACAACACAACAGAACAGAATAGAATAGAATTGAATACAACAGAACAGAATAGAACAGAACAGAACTGAATAGGACAGAATAGAATAGAACCGAACACAATAGAATAGAATAGAATAAAATAGAATAGAATAGAATAGAATAGAATAGAATAGAATAGAATAGAATAGAATAGAATAGAACAAAATAGAATAGAATAGAACAGAATAGAACAGAAGAGAAGAGAATAGAATAGAATAGAATAGAGTAGAACAGAACAGAACAGAATAGAATCGAACAGAGTATGATAGAATAGAACAGAATAGAACAGAATAGAATAGAATAGGATAGAACAGAACAGAAGAGAATAGAATAGAATAGAATAGAATAGAATAGAATAGAATAGATTAGAATAGAACAGAACAGAATAGAACAGAATAGAATAGAATAGAACAGAATAGAACAGAACAGAACAGAATAGAATAGAATAGAATAGAGTAGAACAGAACAGAACAGAATAGAATCGAACAGAGTATAATAGAATAGAACAGAAAAAACAGAATAGAATAGAATAGGATAGAACAGAACAGAAGAGAAGAGAATAGAATGGAATAGAATAGAATAGAAAAGAATAGAATAGAATAGGATAGAAACGAACAGAAGAGAATACAATAGAATAGAATAGAATAGAATAGAATAGAATAGAATAGAATAGAATAGAATAGAATAGAATAGAACAGAATAGAATAGAATAGAATAGAACAGAACAGAACAGAACAGAATAGAATAGAATAGAATAGAATAGAACAGAACTGAATAGAATAGAATAGAATAGAATAGAACAGAATAGAATAGAATACAACAGAAGAGAATAGAAGAGAAGAGAACAGAACAGAATAGAATAGAATACAACAGAAGAGAAGAGAATAGAATAGAATACAACAGAATAGAATAGAATAGAATGGAATAGAATAGAATAGAAAAGAATAGAATAGAATAGAACAGAACAGAATAGAATAGAACAGAATAGAATAGCATAAAACAGAAGAGAATAGAATAGAATAAAACACACCAGAATAGAATAGAACAGTATAGAATAGAACAGAACAGAATAGAATAGAATGGAATAGAATAGAATAGAATAGAATAGAACGGAACAGAACAGAATACAATAGAATAGAATAGAACAGGATAGAACAGAATATAATAGAATAGAACAGAATAGAACAGAACAGAACAGAACATAATAGAATAGAATGGAACAGAATAGAATAGAATAGAACAGAATAGAATAGAATAGAATAGAATAGAATAGAATAGAATAGAATAGAACAGAATAGAATAGAATAGAACAGAATAGAACAGAACAAAACAAAACAGAATAGAATAGAATAGAACAGAACAGAACCGAATAGAATGGAATAGAATAGAACAGAATAGAACAGAACAAAACAAAACAGAATAGAATAGAATACAACAAAACAGAACAGAATAGAATAGAACAGAATAGAACAGAATAGAATGGAATAGAATAGAATAGAAAAGAATAGAATAGAATAGAATAGAAAAGAACAGAACAGAATAGAATAGAACAGAATAGAATAGAATAAAACAGAACAGAATAGAATAGAATAAAACAGAACGGAATAGAATAGAATAGAACAGAACAGAATAGAACAGAACAGAATAGAATAGAATAGAACAGAACAGAATAGAGTAGAACAGAATTGAATAGAATAGAAGAGAACAGAATAAAATAGAGTAGAATAGAATAGAATAGAAGAGAAGAGAATAGAACAGAAGAGAATAGAATAGAATAGAACAGAACAGAATACAGTAGAATAGAATAGAAATGAAGAGAATAGAATAGAATAGAACAGAATAGAATAGTATAGAACAGAATAGAATAGAATAGAACAGAATAGAATAGAATAGAATAGAATAGAATAGAATAGAATAGAATAGAATAGAATTGAATAGAATAGAATAGAATAGAATAGAATAGAACAGAACAGAAGAGAATAGAATAGAACAGAATAGAATTGAATAGAACAGAACAGAACAGAATAGAAGGAATAGAACGGAATAGAACAGTACATTATAGAACACAACAGAATAGAATAGAATAGAACAGGATAGAACAGAATAGAATAGAATAGAACAGAACAGAATACAATAGAATAGAATAGAACAGAATAGAATAGAATAGAACAGAACAGAATAGAACAGAACAGAATAGAATAGAATAGGACAGAACAGAACAGAATAGAGTAGAACAGAATTGAATAGAATAGAAGAGATCAGAATAAAATAGAGTAGAATTGAATAGAATAGAAGAGAAGAGAATAGAACAGAAGAGAATAGAATAGAATAGAACAGAACAGAATACAGTAGAATAGAATAGAAAAGAAGAGAATAGAATAGAATAGAACAGAATAGCATAGAATAGAACAGAATAGAACAGAACAGAACAGTATAGAATAGAATAGAATAGAATAGAATAGAATAGAACAGAATAGAATAGAATAGAATAGAATAGAATAGAATAGAATAGAATAGAATAGAATAGAATAGAATAGAACAGAATAGAATAGAATAGAATAGAACAGAACAGAACAGAACAGAATAGAATAGAATAGAATAGAACAGAACTGAATAGAATAGAATAGAATAGAATAGAACAGAATAGAATAGAATACAACAGAAGAGAATAGAATAGAAGAGAACAGAACAGAATAGAATAGAATACAACAGAACAGAAGAGAATAGAATAGAATATAACAGAATAGAATAGAATAGAATGGAATAGAATAGAATAGAAAAGAATAGAATAGAAAAGAACAGAACAGAATAGAATAGAACAGAATAGAATAGCATAAAACAGAAGAGAATAGAATAGAATAAAACAGAACAGAATAGAATAGAACAGAACAGAATAGAATAGAACAGAATAGAATAGAACAGAACAGAATAGAATAGAATGGAATAGAATAGAATAGAATAGAGTAGAATAGAACGGAACAGAACAGAATACAATAGAATAGAATAGAACAGGATAGAACAGAATATAATAGAATAGAACAGAATAGAATAGAACAGAACAGAACATAATAGAATAGAATAGAACAGAATCGAATAGAATAGAATAGAATAGAACAGAACAGAACAGAACAGAATAGAATCGAACAGAGTATAATTGAATAGAACAGAATAGAACAGAATAGAATAGAATAGGATAGAACAGAACAGAAGAGAATAGAATAGAATAGAACAGGATAGAACAGAATAGATTAGAATAGAACAGAACAGAACAGAACAGAATAGAATAGAATAGAATAGAACAGGATAGAACAGAATAGATTAGAATAGAACAGAATAGAACAGAACAGAATACAATAGAATAGAATAGAACAGAACAGAACAGAACAGAATAGAATCGAACAGAGTATAATAGAATAGAACAGAATAGAACAGAATAGAATAGAATAGGATAGAACAGAACAGAAGAGAATAGAATAGAATACAATAGAATAGAATAGATTAGAATAGAACAGAAGAGAATAGAACAGAACACAACACAACAGAACAGAATAGAATAGAATTGAATACATCAGAACAGAATAGAACAGAACAGAACTGAATAGGACAGAATAGAATAGAACCGAACACAATAGAATAGAATAGAACAGAATAGAACAGAAGAGAATAGAATAGAATAGAATAGAATAGAGTAGAACAGAACAGAACAGAATAGAATCGAACAGAGTATGATAGAATAGAACAGAATAGAACAGAATAGAATAGAATAGGATAGAACAGAACAGAAGAGAATAGAATAGAATAGAATAGAATAGAATAGATTAGAATAGAACAGAACAGAATAGAACAGAATAGAATAGAATAGAACAGAATAGAACAGAACAGAACAGAATAGAATAGAATAGAATAGAGTAGAACAGAACAGAACAGAATAGAATCGAACAGAGTATAATAGAATAGAACAGAAAAAACAGAATAGAATAGAATAGGATAGAACAGAACAGAAGAGAAGAGAATAGAATGGAATAGAATAGAATAGAAAAGAATAGAATAGAATAGAATAGAAAAGAACAGAACAGAATACAATAGAATAGAATAGAATAGAATAGAATAGAATAGAATAGAATAGAACAGAATAGAATAGAATAGAATGGAACAGAACAGAACAGAACAGAATAGAATAGAATAGAATAGAATAGAACAGAACTGAATAGAATAGAATAGAATAGAATAGAACAGAATAGAATAGAATACAACAGAAGAGAATAGAATAGTAGAGAACAGAACAGAATAGAATAGAATACAAGAGAAGAGAAGAGAATAGAATAGAATACAACAGAATAGAATAGAATAGAATGGAATAGAATAGAATAGAAAAGAATAGAATAGAATAGAACAGAACAGAATAGAATAGAACAGAATAGAATAGCATAAAACAGAAGAGAATAGAATAGAATAAAACAGACCAGAATAGAATAGAACAGTATAGAATAGAACAGAACAGAATAGAATAGAATGGAATAGAATAGAATAGAATAGAATAGAACGGAACAGAACAGAATACAATAGAATAGAATAGAACAGGATAGAACAGAATATAATAGAATAGAACAGAATAGAACAGAAAAGAACAGAACAGAATAGAATAGAACAGAATAGAATAGAATAAAACAGAACAGAATAGAATAGAATAAAACAGAACGGAATAGAATAGAATAGAACAGAACAGAATAGAACAGAACAGAATAGAATAGAATAGAACAGAACAGAATAGAGTAGAACAGAATTGAATAGAATAGAAGAGAACAGAATAAAATAGAGTAGAATAGAATAGAATAGAAGAGAAGAGAATAGAACAGAAGAGAATAGAATAGAATAGAACAGAACAGAATACAGTAGAATAGAATAGAAATGAAGAGAATAGAATAGAATAGAACAGAATAGAATAGTATAGAACAGAATAGAATAGAATAGAACAGAACAAAATAGAATAGAATAGAATAGAATAGAATAGAATAGAATAGAATAGAACAGAACAGAAGAGAATAGAATAGAACAGAATAGAATTGAATAGAACAGAACAGAACAGAATAGAAGAGAATAGAACGGAATAGAACAGTACATTATAGAACACAACAGAATAGAATAGAATAGAACAGGATAGAACAGAATAGAATAGAATAGAACAGAACAGAATACAATAGAATAGAATAGAACAGAATAGAATAGAATAGAACAGAATAGAATAGAATACAACAGAAGAGAATAGAATAGAACAGAACAGGACCGAATAGAATAGAATAGAATAGAACAGAATAGAACAGAACAAAACAAAACAGAATAGAATAGAATGCAACAGAACAGAACAGAATAGAATAGAATAAGAATAGAACAGAATAGAATGGAATAGAATAGAATAGAAAAGAACAGAACAGAACAGAACAGAATAGAATAGAATAGAATAGAATAGAATAGAATAGAATAGAATAGAACAGAATAGAATAGAATAGAACAGAATAGAACAGAACAGAACAGAACAGAATAGAATAGAATAGAGTAGAACAGAACAGAACAGAATAGAATCAAACAGAGTATAATAGAATAGAACAGAATAGAACAGAATATAATAGAATAGGATAGAACAGAACAGAAGAGAAGAGAATAGAATGGAATAGAATAGAATAGAAAAGAATAGAATAGAATAGAATAGAAAAGAACAGAACAGAATACAATAGAATAGAATAGAATAGAATAGAATAGAACAGAATAGAATAGAATAGAATAGAACAGAACAGAACAGAGCAGAATAGAATAGAATAGAATAGAATAGAACAGAACTGAATAGAATAGAATAGAATAGAATAGAACAGAATAGAATAGAATACAACAGAAGAGAATAGAATAGAAGAGAACAGAACAGAATAGAATAGAATACAACAGAACAGAAGAGAATAGAATAGAATATAACAGAATAGAATAGAATAGAATGGAATAGAATAGAAAAGAACAGAACAGAGTAGAATAGAACAGAATAGAATAGCATAAAACAGAAGAGAATAGAATAGAATAAAACAGAACAGAATAGAATAGAACAGACCAGAATAGAATAGAACAGAATAGAATAGAACAGAACAGAATAGAATAGAATGGAATAGAATAGAATAGAATAGAATAGAACGGAACAGAACAGAATACAATAGAATAGAATAGAACAGGATAGAACAGAATATAATAGAATAGAACAGAATAGAACAGAAAAGAACAGAACAGAATAGAATAGAACAGAATAGAATAGAATAAAACAGAACATAATAGAATAGAATAGAACAGAATCGAATAGAATAGAATAGAATAGAACAGAACAGAACAGAACAGAATAGAATCGAACAGAGTATAATTGAATAGAACAGAATAGAACAGAATAGAATAGAATAGGATAGAACAGAACAGAAGAGAATAGAATAGAATAGAACAGGATAGAACAGAATAGATTAGAATAGAACAGAACAGAACAGAACAGAATAGAATAGAATAGAATAGAACAGGATAGAACAGAATAGATTAGAATAGAACAGAATAGAACAGAACAGAATACAATAGAATAGAATAGAACAGAACAGAACAGAACAGAATAGAATCGAACAGAGTATAATAGAATAGAACAGAATAGAACAGAATAGAATAGAATAGGATAGAACAGAACAGAAGAGAATAGAATAGAATACAATAGAATAGAATAGATTAGAATAGAACAGAAGAGAATAGAACAGAACACAACACAACAGAACAGAATAGAATAGAATTGAATACATCAGAACAGAATAGAACAGAACAGAACTGAATAGGACAGAATAGAATAGAACCGAACACAATAGAATAGAATAGAACAGAATAGAACAGAAGAGAATAGAATAGAATAGAATAGAATAGAGTAGAACAGAACAGAACAGAATAGAATCGAACAGAGTATGATAGAATAGAACAGAATAGAACAGAATAGAATAGAATAGGATAGAACAGAACAGAAGAGAATAGAATAGAATAGAATAGAATAGAATAGATTAGAATAGAACAGAACAGAATAGAACAGAATAGAATAGAATAGAACAGAATAGAACAGAACAGAACAGAATAGAATAGAATAGAATAGAGTAGAACAGAACAGAACAGAATAGAATCGAACAGAGTATAATAGAATAGAACAGAAAAAACAGAATAGAATAGAATAGGATAGAACAGAACAGAAGAGAAGAGAATAGAATGGAATAGAATAGAATAGAAAAGAATAGAATAGAATAGAATAGAAAAGAACAGAACAGAATACAATAGAATAGAATAGAATAGAATAGAATAGAATAGAATAGAATAGAACAGAATAGAATAGAATAGAATGGAACAGAACAGAACAGAACAGAATAGAATAGAATAGAATAGAATAGAACAGAACTGAATAGAATAGAATAGAATAGAATAGAACAGAATAGAATAGAATACAACAGAAGAGAATAGAATAGTAGAGAACAGAACAGAATAGAATAGAATACAAGAGAAGAGAAGAGAATAGAATAGAATACAACAGAATAGAATAGAATAGAATGGAATAGAATAGAATAGAAAAGAATAGAATAGAATAGAACAGAACAGAATAGAATAGAACAGAATAGAATAGCATAAAACAGAAGAGAATAGAATAGAATAAAACAGACCAGAATAGAATAGAACAGTATAGAATAGAACAGAACAGAATAGAATAGAATGGAATAGAATAGAATAGAATAGAATAGAACGGAACAGAACAGAATACAATAGAATAGAATAGAACAGGATAGAACAGAATATAATAGAATAGAACAGAATAGAACAGAAAAGAACAGAACAGAATAGAATAGAACAGAATAGAATAGAATAAAACAGAACAGAATAGAATAGAATAAAACAGAACGGAATAGAATAGAATAGAACAGAACAGAATAGAACAGAACAGAATAGAATAGAATAGAACAGAACAGAATAGAGTAGAACAGAATTGAATAGAATAGAAGAGAACAGAATAAAATAGAGTAGAATAGAATAGAATAGAAGAGAAGAGAATAGAACAGAAGAGAATAGAATAGAATAGAACAGAACAGAATACAGTAGAATAGAATAGAAATGAAGAGAATAGAATAGAATAGAACAGAATAGAATAGTATAGAACAGAATAGAATAGAATAGAACAGAACAAAATAGAATAGAATAGAATAGAATAGAATAGAATAGAATAGAATAGAACAGAACAGAAGAGAATAGAATAGAACAGAATAGAATTGAATAGAACAGAACAGAACAGAATAGAAGAGAATAGAACGGAATAGAACAGTACATTATAGAACACAACAGAATAGAATAGAATAGAACAGGATAGAACAGAATAGAATAGAATAGAACAGAACAGAATACAATAGAATAGAATAGAACAGAATAGAATAGAATAGAACAGAATAGAATAGAATACAACAGAAGAGAATAGAATAGAACAGAACAGGACCGAATAGAATAGAATAGAATAGAACAGAATAGAACAGAACAAAACAAAACAGAATAGAATAGAATGCAACAGAACAGAACAGAATAGAATAGAATAAGAATAGAACAGAATAGAATGGAATAGAATAGAATAGAAAAGAACAGAACAGAACAGAACAGAATAGAATAGAATAGAATAGAATAGAATAGAATAGAATAGAATAGAACAGAATAGAATAGAATAGAACAGAATAGAACAGAACAGAACAGAACAGAATAGAATAGAATAGAGTAGAACAGAACAGAACAGAATAGAATCAAACAGAGTATAATAGAATAGAACAGAATAGAACAGAATATAATAGAATAGGATAGAACAGAACAGAAGAGAAGAGAATAGAATGGAATAGAATAGAATAGAAAAGAATAGAATAGAATAGAATAGAAAAGAACAGAACAGAATACAATAGAATAGAATAGAATAGAATAGAATAGAACAGAATAGAATAGAATAGAATAGAACAGAACAGAACAGAGCAGAATAGAATAGAATAGAATAGAATAGAACAGAACTGAATAGAATAGAATAGAATAGAATAGAACAGAATAGAATAGAATACAACAGAAGAGAATAGAATAGAAGAGAACAGAACAGAATAGAATAGAATACAACAGAACAGAAGAGAATAGAATAGAATATAACAGAATAGAATAGAATAGAATGGAATAGAATAGAAAAGAACAGAACAGAGTAGAATAGAACAGAATAGAATAGCATAAAACAGAAGAGAATAGAATAGAATAAAACAGAACAGAATAGAATAGAACAGACCAGAATAGAATAGAACAGAATAGAATAGAACAGAACAGAATAGAATAGAATGGAATAGAATAGAATAGAATAGAATAGAACGGAACAGAACAGAATACAATAGAATAGAATAGAACAGGATAGAACAGAATATAATAGAATAGAACAGAATAGAACAGAACAGAACAGAACATAATAGAATAGAATAGAACAGAATAGAATAGAACAGAACAGAATAGAATAGAATAAAATAGAATAGAATAGAATAGAATAGAATAGAATAGAATAGAATAGAATAGAACAGAATAGAATAGAATAGAACAGAATAGAACAGAACAGAACACAATAAAATAGAATAGAATAGAGTAGAACAGAACAGAACAGAATAGAATCGAACAGAGTATAATAGAATAGAACAGAATAGAACAGAATAGAATAGAATAGGATAGAACAGAAGAGAAGAGAAGAGAATAGAATAGAATAGAATAGAATAGAATAAAATAGAATAGAATACAATAGAATAGAACAGAACAGAATAGAACAGAACACAACACAATAGAACAGAATAGAATAGAATTGAATACAACAGAGCAGAATAGAACAGAAGAGAGTAGAATTGAACAGAATACATTAGAACAGAAAAGAATAGAATAGAATGGAATAGAACAGAATAGAATAGAATAGAATAGAACAAACAGAACAGAATAGAATAGAAGAGAATAGAATAGTATAGTATAGAACAGAACTGAATAGAATAGAATAGAATAGAATAGAACAGAATAGAATAGAATACAACAGAAGAGAATAGAATAGAAGAGAACAGAACAGAATAGAATAGAATACAACAGAACAGAAGAGAATAGAATAGAATATAACAGAATAGAGTAGATTAGAATGGAATAGAATAGAATAGAAAGAATAGAATAGAAAAGAACAGAACAGAATAGAATAGAACAGAATAGAATAGCATAAAACAGAAGAGAATAGAATAGAATAAAACAGAACAGAATAGAATAGAACAGAACAGAATAGATTAGAACAGAATAGAATAGAACAGAACAGAATAGAATAGAATGGAATAGAATACAATAGAATAGAATAGAACGGAACAGAACAGAATACAATAGAATAGAATAGAACAGGATAGAACAGAATATAATAGAATAGAACAGAATAGAACAGAACAGAACAGAACATAATAGAATAGAATAGAACAGAATAGAACAGAACAGAACAGAACAGAATAGAATAGAATAGAATAGAACAGGATAGAACAGAATAGATTAGAATAGAACAGAATAGAACAGAACAGAATAGAATAGAATAGAATAGAATAGAACAGAACAGAACAGAACAGAATAGAATCGAACAGAGTATAATAGAATAGAACAGAATAGAACAGAATAGAATAGAATAGGATAGAACAGAACAGAAGAGAATAGAATAGAATAGAATAGAATAGAATAGAATAGATTAGAATAGAACAGAACAGAAATGAACAGAACACAACACAACAGAAGAGAATAGAATAGAATTGAATACAACAGAACAGAATAGAACAGAACAGAACTGAATAGGACAGAATAGAATAGAACCGAACACAATAGAATAGAATGGAATAGAACAGAATAGAATAGAATAGAATAGAATAGAATAGAATAGAATAGAATAGAAAGAAATAGAACAGAATAGAATAGAATAGAACAGAATAGAACAGAACAGAACAGAATAGAATAGAATAGAATAGAGTAGAACTGAACAGAACAGAATAGAATCGAACAGAGTATAATAGAATAGAACAGAAAAAACAGAATAGAATAGAATAGGATAGAACAGAACAGAAGAGAAGAGAATAGAATGGAATAGAATAGAATAGAAAAGAATAGAATAGAATAGAATAGAAAAGAACAGAACAGAATAAAATAGAATAGAATAGAATAGAATAGAATAGAACAGAACAGAACAGAATAGAATAGAATAGAATAGAATAGAATAGAATAGAATAGAATAGAATAGAACAGAACTGAATAGAATAGAATAGAATAGAACAGAATAGATAAGAATACAACAGAAGAGAATAGAATAGAAGAGAACAGAACAGAATAGAATAGAATACAACAGAACAGAGGAGAATAGAATAGAATATAACAGAATAGAATAGAATAGAATGGAATAGAATAGAATAGAAAAGAATAGAATAGAAAAGAACAGAACAGAATAGAATAGCATAAAACAGAAGAGAATAGAATAGAATAAAACAGAACAGAATAGAATATAACAGACCAGAATAGAATAGAACAGAATAGAATAGAACAGAACAGAATAGAATAGAATGGAATAGAATAGAATAGAATAGAATAGAATGGAACAGAACAGAATACAATAGAATAGAATAGAACAGGATAGAACAGAATATAATAGAATAGAACAGAATAGAACAGAACAGAACAGAATATAATAGAATAGAATAGAACAGAATAGAATAGAACAGAACAGAATAGAATAGAATAGAATAGAATAGAATAGAATAGAATAGAATAGAATAGAACAGAATAGAATAGAATAGAACAGAATAGAACAGAACAGAACAGAATAGAATAGAATAGAATAGAGTAGAACAGAACAGAACAGAATAGAATCGAACAGAGTATAATAGAATAGAACAGTATAGAACAGAATAGAATAGAATAGGATAGAACAGAACAGAAGAGAATAGAATAGAATAGAATAGAATAGAATAGAGTAAAATAGAATAGAATAGAATAGAATAGAACAGAACAGAATAGAACAGAACACAACACAACAGAACAGAATAGAATAGAATTGAATACAACAGAACAGAATAGAACAGAATAGAGTAGAATAGACCAGAATACATTAGAACAGAAAAGAATAGAATAGAATGGAATAGAACAGAATAGAATAGAATAGAATAGAACACAACAGAACAGAACAGAATAGAATAGAACAGAATAGAATAGAATAGAACAGAACTGAATAGAATAGAATAGAATAGAATAGAACAGAATGGAATAGAATACAACAGAAGAGAATAGAATAGAAGAGAACAGAACAGAATAGAATAGAATACAACATAACAGAAGAGAATAGAATAGAATATAACAGAATACAATAGAATAGAATGGCATAGAATAGAATAGAAAAGAATAGAATAGAAAAGAACAGAACAGAATAGAATAGAACAGAATAGAAAGCATAAAACAGAAGAGAATAGAATAGAATAAAACAGAACAGAATAGAATAGAACAGAACAGAAGAGAATAGAACAGAATAGAATAGAACAGAACAGAATAGAATAGAATGGAATAGAATAGAATAGAACGGAACAGAACAGAATACAATAGAATAGAATAGAACAGGATAGAACAGAATATAATAGAATAGAACAGAATAGAACAGAACAGAACAGAACATAATAGAATAGAATAGAACAGAATAGAACAGAACAGAACAGAACAGAATAGAATAGAATAGAATAGAACAGGATAGAACAGAATAGATTAGAATAGAACAGAATAGAACAGAACAGAATAGAATAGAATTGAATAGAATAGAACAGAACAGAACAGAACAGAGTAGAATCGAACAGAGTATAATAGAATAGAACAGAATCGAACAGAATAGAATAGAATAGGATAGAACCGAACAGAAGAGAATAGAATAGAATAGAATAGAATAGAATAGATTAGAATAGAACAGAACAGAATAGAACAGAACACAACACAACAGAACAGAATAGAATAGAATTGAATACAACAGAACAGAATAGAACAGAACAGAACTGAATAGGACAGAATAGAATAGAACCGAACACAATAGAATAGAATGGAATAGAACAGAATAGAAGAGAATAGAATAGAATAGAATAGAATAGAATAGAATAGAATAGAATAGAATAGAACAAAATAGAATAGAAAAGAATAAAATAGAATAGAATAGAACAGAACAGAACCGAATAGAATAGAATAGAATAGAATAGAACAGAATAGAACAGAACAAAACAAAACAGAATAGAATAGAATAGAACAGAACAGAATCGAATAGAATGGAACAGAATAGAACAGAATAGAACAGAACAAAACCAAACAGAATAGAATAGAATACAACAGAACAGAACAGAATAGAATAGAACAGAATAGAACAGAATAGAATGGAATAGAATAGAATAGAAAAGAATAGAATAGAATAGAATAGGAAAGAACAGAACAGAATAGAACAGAACAGAATAGAATAGAATAGAACAGAACTGAATAGAGTAGAACAGAATTGAACAGAATAGAATAGAATCGAATAGATTAGAATAGAATAGAATAGAATAGAATAGAATAGAATAGAATAGAATAGAATAGAATAGAATAGAATAGAACAGAATAGAACAGAACGGAATAGAATAGAATAGAATAGAACAGAACAGAACAGAATCGAACAGAATAGAATAAAATAGAACAGAACAGAACTGAACAGAATAGAATAGAATGGAATAGAGCAGAATAGAATAGAATAGAATAGAATAGAATAGAATAGAATAGAATAGAACAGAATAAAATAGAATAGAACAGAATAGAATAGAATAGTACAGAACAGAACAGAACAGAACAGAATAGAATAGAACAGAACAGAATAGAATAGATTAGAATAGAACAGAATAGAGTAGAATAGAACGGAATAGAATAGAATAGAACAGAACAGAACAGAATAGAATAGAATAGAACAGAACAGAACACAACAGAACATAATAGAATAGAATACAAAAGAATAGAATAGAACAGAATAGAATAGAACAGAAAAGAATAGGATAGAATAGAATAGAACAGAACAGAATAGAACAGAACAGAACAGAAGAGAATAGAAAAGAATAGAACAGAATAGAATAGAATAGAATAGAACAGAAGAGAATAGAAAAAAATAGAATTAAAGAGAAAAGAATAGAATAGAATAGAACAGAGCAGAATAGAATACAATAGAACAGAACAGAATCGAACAGAACAGAATAGAATAGAATAGAACAGAACAGAATAGAGTAGAACAGAATTGAATAGAATAGAACAGAACAGAATAGAATAGAACAGAATAGAATAGAACAGAACAGAATAGAATAGAATGGAATAGAATAGAATAGAATAGAATAGAACGGAACAGAACAGAATACAATAGAATAGAATACAACAGGATAGAACAGAATATAATAGAATAGAACAGAATAGAACAGAACAAAACAGAACATAATAGAATAGAATAGAACAGAATAGAACAGAACAGAACAGAACAGAATAGAATAGAATAGAATAGAATAGAATAGAATAGAATAGAACAGGATAGAACAGAATAGATTAGAATAGAACAGAATAGAACAGATCAGAATAGAATAGAATGGAATAGAATAGAACAGAACAGAACAGAACAGAATAGAATAGAATAGAATAGAACAGAATAGAATAGAATAGAACAGAATAGAACAGAATAGAACACAACAGAATAGAATAAAATTGAATAGAAGAACAGAACAGAATAGAATAGAATAGAATAGAAGTGAATAGAATAGAATAGAACAGAATAGAACAGAATAGAACACAACAGAATAGAATAGAATAGAATAGAATAGAACAGAACAGAATAGAATAGAATAGAACAGAATAGAATAGAATAGAACAGAATAGAATAGAATAGAATAGAATAGAATAGAATAGAAGAGAACAGAATAGAATAGAACAGAATAGAATAGAACAGAACAGAAGAGAATAGAATGGAATAGAACAGAACAGAATAAAATCGAATAGAATAGAATAGAATAGAATAGAATAGAATAGAATAGAATAGAATAGAATAGAATAGAACAGAAGAGAATAGAACAGAATCGAATAGAATAGAACAGAATAAATAGAATAGAATAGCACAGAATAGAACAGAACAGAATAGAACAGAAGAGAACAGAACTGAATAGAACAGAATAGAATAGAATAGAATAGAACACGATAGAATAGAATAGAACAGAATAGAACAGATTAGAATAGAATAGAATAGAACAGAACAGACAGAACAGAATAGAACAGAAGATAACAGAATAGAATAGAACAGAATAGAATAGAACAGATCAGAAAAGAACAGAATAGAATAGAATAGAATAGAAGAGAACAGGACAGAATAGAACAGAATACAATAGAACAGAACAGAGAGAATAGAATGGAATAGAACAGAACAGAATAAAATAGAATAGAATAGAATAGAATAGAATAGAATAGAATAGAACAGAAGAGAATAGAACAGAATAGAATAGAATAGAACGGAATAAATAGAATAGAATAGCACAGAATAGAACAGAACAGAACAGAATAGAGTAGAATAGAATAGAATAGAATAGAATAGAATAGAATAGCACAGAATAGAATAGAATATAACACAATAGCATAGAATAGAATAGAAGAGAATATAATAGAATAGAACAGAATAGAATAGAATAGAATAGAATAGAATAGAATAGAATAGAACAGAACAGAACAGAATAGAATAGAATAGATTAGAATAGAATAGAAGAGAGACAGAACAGAACAGAACAGAATAGAATCGAACAGAGTATAATTGAATAGAACAGAATAGAACAGAATAGAATAGAATAGGATAGAACAGAACAGAAGAGAAGAGAAGAGAATAGAATAGAATACAATAGAATAGATTAGAATAGAACAGAACAGAATAGAACAGAACACAACACAACAGAACAGAATAGAATAGAATTGAATACAACAGAACAGAATAGAGCAGAACAGAACTGAATAGGACAGAATAGAATAGAACCGAACACAATAGAATAGAATGGAATAGAACAGAATAGAATAGAATAGAATAGAATAGAATAGAATAGAATAGAACAAAATAGAATAGAAAGGAAGAAAATAGAATAGAATAGAACAGAACAGAACCGAATAGAATAGAATAGAATAGAATAGAACAGAATAGAACAGAACAAAACAAAACAGAATAGAATAGAACAGAACAGAACCGAATAGAATGGAATAGAATAGAACAGAATAGAACAGAACAAAACAAAACAGAATAGAATAGAATACAACAGAACAGAACAGAATAGAATAGAACAGAATAGAACAGAATAGAATGGAATAGAATAGAATAGAAAAGAATAGAATAGAATAGAATAGAAAAGAACAGAACAGAATAGAACAGAACAGAATAGAATAGAATAGAACAGAACAGAATAGAGTAGAACAGAAATGAACAGAATAGAATAGAATAGAATAGAATACAATAGAACAGAACAAAACAGAATAGCATCGAACAGAATAGAATAGAATAGAACAGAACAAAACAGAATAGAATAGAATAGAATAGATTAGAATAGAATAGAATAGAATAGAATAGAATAGAATAGAATAGAATAGAACAGAATAGAACAGAACGGAATAGAATAGAATAGAACAGAACAGAAGAGAATAGAATCGAACAGAATATAATAAAATAGAACAGAACAGAACAGAACAGAATAGAATAGAATAGAATGGAATAGAACAGAATAGAATAGAATAGAATAGAATAGAATAGAATAGAATAGAATAGAATAGAATAGAATTGAATAGAATAGAATAGAATAGAACAGAATAAAATAGAGTAGAACAGAATAGAATAGAATAGTAAAGAACAGAACAGAACAGAACAGAATAGAATAGAACAGAACAGAATAGAATAGATTAGAATAGAACAGAATAGAGTAGAATAGAACGGAATAGAATAGAATAGAACAGAACAGAACAGAATAGAATAGAATAGAACAGAACAGAACACAACAGAACAGAATAGAATAGAATACAACAGAATAGAATAGAACAGAATAGAATAGAACAGAAAAGAATAGGATAGAATAGAACAGAATAAAATAGAATAGAGTAGAATAGAATAGAATAGAATAGAATAGAATAGAATAGTATAGAATAGAATAGAATAGAATAGAATAGAATAGAATAGAATAGAATAGAACAGAACAGAATTGAATTGAATAGAACAGAACAGAACAGAATAGAATAGAATAGAATAGAATAGATTAGAATAGAATAGAACATAAGAGAATAGAATATAATAGAATACAAAAGAATAGAACAGAATAGAAGATTATAGAACAGAATAGAAAGGAATAGAATAGAATAGAAAAGAATAGAATAGAATAGAATAGAATAGAAAAGAACAGAACAGAATAGAATAGAATAGAACAGAACAGAATCGAACAGAACAGAATACAATAGAATAGAACAGAACAGAATAGAGTAGAACAGAAATGAATAGAATAGAACAGAGCAGAATAGAATAGAATAGAATAGAACAGAAGAGATTGGAATAGAATAGAATACCACAGAATAGAACAGAATAGAAGAGAATAGAACAGAATAGAATAGAATACAACAGAACAGATTAAAACAGAATAGAATGGAATAGAATAAAATAGAATAGAATAGAACAGAATAGAATAGAATAGAATAAAATAGAATAGAATAGAACACAACAGAACAGAATAGAATCGAACAGAATAGAATAGAATAGAATAGAACAGAATAGAACAGAATAGAATAGAATAGAACAGAATAGAATAGAATAGAAGAGAACAGAACAGAACAGAATAGAATCGAACAGAATAGAATAGAATAGAACAGAACAGAACAGAATAGTATAGAATAGAATAGAATAGAACAGAACAAAACAGAAGAGAACACAACTGAACACAACAGAACAGAATAGAACAGAACAGAATAGAGTAGAACAGAATTGAATAGAATAGAACAGAACAGAATAGAATAGAATAGAATAGAATAGAACAGAAGAGAATAGAAAAGAATAGAATAAAAGAGAATAGAATAGAATAGAATAGAATAGAATAGAACAGAATAGAATAGCATAAAACAGAAGAGAATAGAATAGAATAAAACATAACAGAATAGAATAGAACAGAACAGAATAGAATAGAACAGAATAGAATAGAACAGAACAGAATAGAATAGAATGGAATAGAATAGAATAGAATAGAGTAGAATAGAACGGAACAGAACAGAATACAATAGAATAGAATAGAACAGGATAGAACAGAATATAATAGAATAGAACAGAATAGAATAGAACAGAACAGAACATAATAGAATAGAATAGCACAGAATCGAATAGAATAGAATAGAATAGAACAGAACAGAACAGAACAGAATAGAATCGAACAGAGTATAATTGAATAGAACAGAATAGAACAGAATAGAATAGAATAGGATAGAACAGAACAGAAGAGAATAGAATAGAATAGAACAGGATAGAACAGAATAGATTAGAATAGAACAGAACAGAACAGAACAGAATAGAATAGAATAGAATAGAACAGGATAGAACAGAATAGATTAGAATAGAACAGAATAGAACAGAACAGAATACAATAGAATAGAATAGAACAGAACAGAACAGAACAGAATAGAATCGAACAGAGTATAATAGAATAGAACAGAATAGAATAGAATAGGATAGAACAGAACAGAAGAGAATAGAATAGAATACAATAGAATAGAATAGATTAGAATAGAACAGAAGAGAATAGAACAGAACACAACACAACAGAACAGAATAGAATAGAATTGAATACATCAGAACAGAATAGAACAGAACAGAACTGAATAGGACAGAATAGAATAGAACCGAACACAATAGAATAGAATAGAATAGAATAGAATAGAATAGAATAGAATAGAATAGAATAGAACAAAATAGAATAGAATAGAACAGAATAGAACAGAAGAGAATAGAATAGAATAGAATAGAATAGAGTAGAACAGAACAGAACAGAATAGAATCGAACAGAGTATGATAGAATAGAACAGAATAGAACAGAATAGAATAGAATAGGATAGAACAGAACAGAAGAGAATAGAGTAGAATAGAATAGAATAGAATAGATTAGAATAGAACAGAACAGAATAGAACAGAATAGAATAGAATAGAACAGAATAGAACAGAACAGAACAGAATAGAATAGAATAGAATAGAGTAGAACAGAACAGAACAGAATAGAATCGAAGAGAGTATAATAGAATAGAACAGAAAAAACAGAATAGAATAGAATAGGATAGAACAGAACAGAAGAGAAGAGAATAGAATGGAATAGAATAGAATAGAAAAGAATAGAATAGAATAGAATAGAAAAGAACAGAACAGAATACAATAGAATAGAATAGAATAGAATAGAATAGAATAGAATAGAATAGAATAGAATAGAATAGAACAGAATAGAATAGAATAGAATGGAACAGAACAGAACAGAACAGAATAGAATAGAATAGAATAGAATAGAACAGAACTGAATAGAATAGAATAGAATAGAATAGAACAGAATAGAATAGAATACAACAGAAGAGAATAGAATAGTAGAGAACAGAACAGAATAGAATAGAATACAAGAGAAGAGAAGAGAATAGAATAGAATACAACAGAATAGAATAGAATAGAATGGAATAGAATAGAATAGAAAAGAATAGAATAGAATAGAACAGAACAGAATAGAATAGAACAGAATAGAATAGCATAAAACAGAAGAGAATAGAATAGAATAAAACAGACCAGAATAGAATAGAACAGTATAGAATAGAACAGAACAGAATAGAATAGAATGGAATAGAATAGAATAGAATAGAATAGAACGGAACAGAACAGAATACAATAGAATAGAATAGAACAGGATAGAACAGAATATAATAGAATAGAACAGAATAGAACAGAAAAGAACAGAACAGAATAGAATAGAACAGAATAGAATAGAATAAAACAGAACAGAATAGAATAGAATAAAACAGAACGGAATAGAATAGAATAGAACAGAACAGAATAGAACAGAACAGAATAGAATAGAATAGAACAGAACAGAATAGAGTAGAACAGAATTGAATAGAATAGAAGAGAACAGAATAAAATAGAGTACAATAGAATAGAATAGAAGAGAAGAGAATAGAACAGAAGAGAATAGAATAGAATAGAACAGAACAGAATACAGTAGAATAGAATAGAAATGAAGAGAATAGAATAGAATAGAACAGAATAGAATAGTATAGAATAGAATAGAATAGAACAGAACAGAATAGAATAGAATAGAATAGAATAGAATAGAATAGAACAGAACAGAAGAGAATAGAATAGAACAGAATAGAATTGAATAGAACAGAACAGAACAGAATAGAAGAGAATAGAACGGAATAGAACAGTACATTATAGAACACAACAGAATAGAATAGAATAGAACAGGATAGAACAGAATAGAATAGAATAGAACAGAACAGAATACAATAGAATAGAATAGAACAGAATAGAATAGAATAGAACAGAATAGAATAGAATACAACAGAAGAGAATAGAATAGAACAGAACAGGACCGAATAGAATAGAATAGAATAGAACAGAATAGAACAGAACAAAACAAAACAGAATAGAATAGAATGCAACAGAACAGAACAGAATAGAATAGAATAACAGAATAGAACAGAATAGAATGGAATAGAATAGAATAGAAAAGAACAGAACAGAACAGAACAGAATAGAATAGAATAGAATAGAATAGAAAATAATAGAACAGAATAGAATAGAATAGAACAGAATAGAACAGAACAGAACAGAATAGAATAGAATAGAATAGAGTAGAACAGAACAGAACAGAATAGAATCAAACAGAGTATAATAGAATAGAACAGAATAGAACAGAATATAATAGAATAGGATAGAACAGAACAGAAGAGAAGAGAATAGAATGGAATAGAATAGAATAGAAAAGAATAGAATAGAATAGAATAGAAAAGAACAGAACAGAATACAGTACAATAGAATAGAATAGAATAGAATAGAACAGAATAGAATAGAATAGAATAGAACAGAACAGAACAGAGCAGAATAGAATAGAATAGAATAGAATAGAACAGAACTGAATAGAATAGAATAGAATAGAATAGAACAGAATAGAATAGAATACAACAGAAGAGAATAGAATAGAAGAGAACAGAACAGAATAGAATAGAATACAACAGAACAGAAGAGAATAGAATAGAATATAACAGAATAGAATAGAATAGAATGGAATAGAATAGAAAAGAACAGAACAGAGTAGAATAGAACAGAATAGAATAGCATAAAACAGAAGAGAATAGAATAGAATAAAACAGAACAGAATAGAATAGAACAGACCAGAATAGAATAGAACAGAATAGAATAGAACAGAACAGAATAGAATAGAATGGAATAGAATAGAATAGAATAGAATAGAACGGAACAGAACAGAATACAATAGAATACAATAGAACAGGATAGAACAGAATATAATAGAATAGAACAGAATAGAACAGAACAGAACAGAACATAATAGAATAGAATAGAACAGAATAGAATAGAACAGAACAGAATAGAATAGAATAAAATAGAATAGAATAGAATAGAATAGAATAGAATAGAATAGAACAGAATAGAATAGAATAGAACAGAATAGAACAGAACAGAACACAATAAAATAGAATAGAATAGAGTAGAACAGAACAGAACAGAATAGAATCGAACAGAGTATAATAGAATAGAACAGAATAGAACAGAATAGAATAGAATAGGATAGAACAGAACAGAAGAGAAGAGAATAGAATAGAATAGAATAAAATAGAATAGAATACAATAGAATAGAACAGAACAGAATAGAACAGAACACAACACAATAGAACAGAATAGAATAGAATTGAATACAACAGAACAGAATAGAACAGAAGAGAGTAGAATTGAACAGAATACATTAGAACAGAAAAGAATAGAATAGAATGGAATAGAACAGAATAGAATAGAATAGAATAGAACAAACAGAACAGAATAGAATAGAAGAGAATAGAATAGTATAGTATAGAACAGAACTGAATAGAATAGAATAGAATAGAATAGAACAGAATAGAATAGAATACAACAGAAGAGAATAGAATAGAAGAGAACAGAACAGAATAGAATAGAATACAACAGAACAGAAGAGAATAGAATAGAATATAACAGAATAGAGTAGATTAGAATGGAATAGAATAGAATAGAAAGAATAGAATAGAAAAGAACAGAACAGAATAGAATAGAACAGAATAGAATAGCATAAAACAGAAGAGAATAGAATAGAATAAAACAGAACAGAATAGAATAGAATAGAACAGAATAGATTAGAACAGAATAGAATAGAACAGAACAGAATAGAATAGAATGGAATAGAATACAATAGAATAGAATAGAACGGAACAGAACAGAATACAATAGAATAGAATAGAACAGGATAGAACAGAATATAATAGAATAGAACAGAATAGAACAGAACAGAACAGAACATAATAGAATAGAATAGAACAGAATAGAACAGAACAGAACAGAACAGAATAGAATAGAATAGAATAGAACAGGATAGAACAGAATAGATTAGAATAGAACAGAATAGAACAGAACAGAATAGAATAGAATAGAATAGAATAGAATAGAACAGAACAGAACAGAACAGAACAGAATAGAATCGAACAGAGTATAATAGAATAGAACAGAATAGAACAGAATAGAATAGAATAGGATAGAACAGAACAGAAGAGAATAGAATAGAATAGAATAGAATAGAATAGAATAGATTAGAATAGAACAGAACAGAAATGAACAGAACACAACACAACAGAAGAGAATAGAATAGAATTGAATACAACAGAACAGAATAGAACAGAACAGAACTGAATAGGACAGAATAGAATAGAACCGAACACAATAGAATAGAATGGAATAGAACAGAATAGAATAGAATAGAATAGAATAGAATAGAATAGAATAGAAAGGAATAGAACAGAATAGAATAGAATAGAACAGAATAGAACAGAACAGAACAGAATAGAATAGAATAGAATAGAGTAGAACTGAACAGAACAGAATAGAATCGAACAGAGTATAATAGAATAGAACAGAAAAAACAGAATAGAATAGAATAGGATAGAACAGAACAGAAGAGAAGAGAATAGAATGGAATAGAATAGAATAGAAAAGAATAGAATAGAATAGAATAGAAAAGAACAGAACAGAATAAAATAGAATAGAATAGAATAGAATAGAATAGAACAGAACAGAATAGAATAGAATAGAATAGAATAGAATAGAATAGAATAGAATAGAATAGAATAGAATAGAACAGAACTGAATAGAATAGAATAGAATAGAACAGAATAGATAAGAATACAACAGAAGAGAATAGAATAGAAGAGAACAGAACAGAATAGAATAGAATACAACAGAACAGAAGAGAATAGAATAGAATATAACAGAATAGAATAGAATAGAATGGAATAGAATAGAATAGAAAAGAATAGAATAGAAAAGATCAGAACAGAATAGAATAGCATAAAACAGAAGAGAATAGAATAGAATAAAACAGAACAGAATAGAATATAACAGACCAGAATAGAATAGAACAGAATAGAATAAAACAGAACAGAATAGAATAGAATGGAATAGAATAGAATAGAATAGAATAGAATGGAACAGAACAGAATACAATAGAATAGAATAGAACAGGATAGAACAGAATATAATAGAATAGAACAGAATAGAACAGAACAGAACAGAATATAATAGAATAGAATAGAACAGAATAGAATAGAACAGAACAGAACAGAATAGAATAGAATAGAATAGAATAGAATAGAATAGAATAGAATAGAACAGAATAGAATAGAATAGAACAGAATAGAACAGAACAGAACAGAATAGAATAGAATAGAATAGAGTAGAACAGAACAGAACAGAATAGAATCGAACAGAGTATAATAGAATAGAACAGTATAGAACAGAATAGAATAGAATAGGATAGAACAGAAGAGAATAGAATAGAATAGAATAGAATAGAATAGAATAGAATAGAATAGAATAGAATAGAATAAAATAGAATAGAATAGAATAGAATAGAACAGAACAGAATAGAACAGAACACAACACAACAGAACAGAATAGAATAGAATTGAATACAACAGAAGAGAATAGAACAGAATAGAGTAGAATAGACCAGAATACATTAGAACAGAAAAGAATAGAATAGAATGGAATAGAACAGAATAGAATAGAATAGAATAGAACACAACAGAACAGAACAGAATAGAATAGAACAGAATAGAATAGAATAGAACAGAACTGAATAGAATAGAATAGAATAGAATAGAACAGAATGGAATAGAATACAACAGAAGAGAATAGAATAGAAGAGAACAGAACAGAATAGAATAGAATACAACATAACAGAAGAGAATAGAATAGAATATAACAGAATACAATAGAATAGAATGGCATAGAATAGAATAGAAAAGAATAGAATAGAAAAGAACAGAACAGAATAGAATAGAACAGAATAGAAAGCATAAAACAGAAGAGAATAGAATAGAATAAAACAGAACAGAATAGAATAGAACAGAACAGAATAGAATAGAACAGAATAGAATAGAACAGAACAGAATAGAATAGAATGGAATAGAATAGAATAGAACGGAACAGAACAGAATACAATAGAATAGAATAGAACAGGATAGAACAGAATATAATAGAATAGAACAGAATAGAACAGAACAGAACAGAACATAATAGAATAGAATAGAACAGAATAGAACAGAACAGAACAGAACAGAATAGAATAGAATAGAATAGAACAGGATAGAACAGAATAGATTAGAATAGAACAGAATAGAACAGAACAGAATAGAATAGAATTGAATAGAATAGAACAGAACAGAACAGAACAGAGTAGAATCGAACAGAGTATAATAGAATAGAACAGAATCGAACAGAATAGAATAGAATAGGATAGAACCGAACAGAAGAGAATAGAATAGAATAGAATAGAATAGAATAGATTAGAATAGAACAGAACAGAATAGAACAGAACACAACACAACAGAACAGAATAGAATAGAATTGAATACAACAGAACAGAATAGAACAGAACAGAACTGAATAGGACAGAATAGAATAGAACCGAACACAATAGAATAGAATGGAATAGAACAGAATAGAATAGAATAGAATAGAATAGAATAGAATAGAATAGAACAAAATAGAATAGAAAAGAATAAAATAGAATAGAATAGAACAGAACAGAACCGAATAGAATAGAATAGAATAGAATAGAACAGAATAGAACAGAACAAAACAAAACAGAATAGAATAGAATAGAACAGAACAGAATCGAATAGAATGGAATAGAATAGAACAGAATAGAACAGAACAAAACCAAACAGAATAGAATAGAATACAACAGAACAGAACAGAATAGAATAGAACAGAATAGAACAGAATAGAATGGAATAGAATAGAATAGAAAAGAATAGAATAGAATAGAATAGGAAAGAACAGAACAGAATAGAACAGAACAGAATAGAATAGAATAGAACAGAACTGAATAGAGTAGAACAGAATTGAACAGAATAGAATAGAATCGAATAGATTAGAATAGAATAGAATAGAATAGAATAGAATAGAATAGAATAGAATAGAATAGAATAGAATAGAATAGAATAGAACAGAATAGAACAGAACGGAATAGAATAGAATAGAATAGAACAGAACAGAACAGAATCGAACAGAATAGAATAAAATAGAACAGAACAGAACTGAACAGAATAGAATAGAATGGAATAGAGCAGAATAGAATAGAATAGAATAGAATAGAATAGAATAGAATAGAATAGAATAGAACAGAATAAAATAGAATAGAACAGAATAGAATAGAATAGTACAGAACAGAACAGAACAGAACAGAATAGAATAGAACAGAACAGAATAGAATAGATTAGAATAGAACAGAATAGAGTAGAATAGAACGGAATAGAATAGAATAGAACAGAACAGAACAGAATAGAATAGAATAGAACAGAACAGAACACAACAGAACATAATAGAATAGAATACAAAAGAATAGAATAGAACAGAATAGAATAGAACAGAAAAGAATAGGATAGAATAGAATAGAACAGAACAGAATAGAACAGAACAGAACAGAAGAGAATAGAAAAGAATAGAACAGAATAGAATAGAATAGAATAGAACAGAAGAGAATAGAAAAAAATAGAATTAAAGAGAAAAGAATAGAATAGAATAGAACAGAGCAGAATAGAATACAATAGAACAGAACAGAATCGAACAGAACAGAATAGAATAGAATAGAACAGAACAGAATAGAGTAGAACAGAATTGAATAGAATAGAACAGAACAGAATAGAATAGAACAGAATAGAATAGAACAGAACAGAATAGAATAGAATGGAATAGAATAGAATAGAATAGAATAGAACGGAACAGAACAGAATACAATAGAATAGAATACAACAGGATAGAACAGAATATAATAGAATAGAACAGAATAGAACAGAACAAAACAGAACATAATAGAATAGAATAGAACAGAATAGAACAGAACAGAACAGAACAGAATAGAATAGAATAGAATAGAATAGAATAGAATAGAATAGAACAGGATAGAACAGAATAGATTAGAATAGAACAGAATAGAACAGATCAGAATAGAATAGAATGGAATAGAATAGAACAGAACAGAACAGAACAGAATAGAATACAATAGAATAGAACAGAATAGAATAGAATAGAACAGAATAGAACAGAATAGAACACAACAGAATAGATTAAAATTGAATAGAAGAACAGAACAGAATAGAATAGAATAGAATAGAAGTGAATAGAATAGAATAGAACAGAATAGAACAGAATAGAACACAACAGAATAGAATAGAATAGAATAGAATAGAACAGAACAGAATAGAATAGAATAGAACAGAATAGAATAGAATAGAACAGAATAGAATAGAATAGAATAGAATAGAATAGAATAGAATAGAATAGAAGAGAACAGAATAGAATAGAACAGAATAGAATAGAACAGAACAGAAGAGAATAGAATGGAATAGAACAGAACAGAATAAAATCGAATAGAATAGAATAGAATAGAATAGAATAGAATAGAATAGAATAGAATAGAACAGAAGAGAATAGAACAGAATCGAATAGAATAGAACAGAATAAATAGAATAGAATAGCACAGAATAGAACAGAACAGAATAGAACAGAAGAGAACAGAACTGAATAGAACAGAATAGAATAGAATAGAATAGAACACGATAGAATAGAATAGAACAGAATAGAACAGATTAGAATAGAATAGAATAGAACAGAACAGACAGAACAGAATAGAACAGAAGATAACAGAATAGAATAGAACAGAATAGAATAGAACAGATCAGAAAAGAACAGAATAGAATAGAATAGAATAGAAGAGAACAGGACAGAATAGAACAGAATACAATAGAACAGAACAGAGAGAATAGAATGGAATAGAACAGAACAGAATAAAATAGAATAGAATAGAATAGAATAGAATAGAATAGAATAGAATAGAATAGAATAGAATAGAACAGAAGAGAATAGAACAGAATAGAATAGAATAGAACGGAATAAATAGAATAGAATAGCACAGAATAGAACAGAACAGAACAGAATAGAGTAGAATAGAATAGAATAGAATAGAATAGAATAGAATAGAATAGAATAGCACAGAATAGAATAGAATATAACACAATAGCATAGAATAGAATAGAAGAGAATATAATAGAATAGAACAGAATAGAATAGAATAGAATAGAATAGAATAGAATAGAATAGAACAGAACAGAACAGAATAGAATAGAATAGATTAGAATAGAATAGAAGAGAGACAGAACAGAACAGAACAGAATAGAATCGAACAGAGTATAATTGAATAGAACAGAATAGAACAGAATAGAATAGAATAGGATAGAACAGAACAGAAGAGAAGAGAAGAGAATAGAATAGAATAGAATAGAATAGATTAGAATAGAACAGAACAGAATAGAACAGAACACAACACAACAGAACAGAATAGAATAGAATTGAATACAACAGAACAGAATAGAGCAGAACAGAACTGAATAGGACAGAATAGAATAGAACCGAACACAATAGAATAGAATGGAATAGAACAGAATAGAATAGAATAGAATAGAATAGAATAGAATAGAATAGAACAAAATAGAATAGAAAAGAAGAAAATAGAATAGAATAGAACAGAACAGAACCGAATAGAATAGAATAGAATAGAATAGAACAGAATAGAACAGAACAAAACAAAACAGAATAGAATAGAACAGAACAGAACCGAATAGAATGGAATAGAATAGAACAGAATAGAACAGAACAAAACAAAACAGAATAGAATAGAATACAACAGAACAGAACAGAATAGAATAGAACAGAATAGAACAGAATAGAATGGAATAGAATAGAATAGAAAAGAATAGAATAGAATAGAATAGAAAAGAACAGAACAGAATAGAACAGAACAGAATAGAATAGAATAGAACAGAACAGAATAGAGTAGAACAGAAATGAACAGAATAGAATAGAATAGAATAGAATACAATAGAACAGAACAGAACAGAATAGCATCGAACAGAATAGAATAGAATAGAACAGAACAAAACAGAATAGAATAGAATAGAATAGATTAGAATAGAATAGAATAGAATAGAATAGAATAGAATAGAATAGAATAGAATAGAATAGAACAGAATAGAACAGAACGGAATAGAATAGAATAGAACAGAACAGAAGAGAATAGAATCGAACAGAATATAATAAAATAGAACAGAACAGAACAGAACAGAATAGAATAGAATAGAATGGAATAGAACAGAATAGAATAGAATAGAATAGAATAGAATAGAATAGAATAGAATTGAATAGAATAGAATAGAATAGAACAGAATAAAATAGAGTAGAACAGAATAGAATAGAATAGTAAAGAACAGAACAGAACAGAACAGAATAGAATAGAACAGAACAGAATAGAATAGATTAGAATAGAACAGAATAGAGTAGAATAGAACGGAATAGAATAGAATAGAACAGAACAGAACAGAATAGAATAGAATAGAACAGAACAGAACACAACAGAACAGAATAGAATAGAATACAACAGAATAGAATAGAACAGAATAGAATAGAACAGAAAAGAATAGGATAGAATAGAACAGAATAAAATAGAATAGAGTAGAATAGAATAGAATAGAATAGAATAGAATAGTATAGAATAGAATAGAATAGAATAGAATAGAATAGAATAGAATAGAATAGAACAGAACAGAATTGAATTGAATAGAACAGAACAGAACAGAATAGAATAGAATAGAATAGAATAGATTAGAATAGAATAGAACATAAGAGAATAGAATATAATAGAATACAAAAGAATAGAACAGAATAGAAGATTATAGAACAGAATAGAAAGGAATAGAATAGAATAGAAAAGAATAGAATAGAATAGAATAGAAAAGAACAGAACAGAATAGAATAGAATAGAACAGAACAGAATCGAACAGAACAGAATACAATAGAATAGAACAGAACAGAATAGAGTAGAACAGAAATGAATAGAATAGAACAGAGCAGAATAGAATAGAATAGAATAGAACAGAAGAGATTGGAATAGAATAGAATACCACAGTATAGAACAGAATAGAAGAGAATAGAACAGAATAGAATAGAATACAACAGAACAGATTAAAACAGAATAGAATGGAATAGAATAAAATAGAATAGAATAGAACAGAATAGAATAGAATAGAATAAAATAGAATAGAATAGAACACAACAGAACAGAATAGAATCGAACAGAATAGAATAGAATAGAATAGAACAGAATAGAACAGAATAGAATAGAATAGAACAGAATAGAATAGAATAGAAGAGAACAGAACAGAACAGAATAGAATCGAACAGAATAGAATAGAATAGAACAGAACAGAACAGAATAGTATAGAATAGAATAGAATAGAACAGAACAAAACAGAAGAAAACACAACTGAACACAACAGAACAGAATAGAACAGAACAGAATAGAGTAGAACAGAATTGAATAGAATAGAACAGAACAGAATAGAATAGAATAGAATAGAACAGAAGAGAATAGAAAAGAATAGAATAAAAGAGAATAGAATAGAATAGAATAGAATAGAACAGAACAGAATAGAATAGAATAGAACAGAACAGAATCGAACAGAACAGAATAAAATAGAATAGAACAGAACAGAATAGAGTAGAACAGAAATGAATAGAATAGAACAGAGCAGAATAGAATAGAATAGAATAGAACAGAAGAGAACAGAATAGAATAGAATACCACAGAATAGAACGATATAGAAGAGAATAGAACAGAATAGAATAGAATAAAACAGAACAGAATAGAACAGAATAGAATGGAATAGAATAAAATAGAATAGAATAGAATAGAACAGAAGAGAATAGAATAGAATAGAACAGAACAGAATAGAACAGAACAGAATAGAATAGAATAGAACAGAACAGAATAGATTAGAACAGAATTGAATAAAATAGAACAGAACAGAATAGAATAGAATAGAATAGAACAGAAGAGAATAGAATAGAATAGAATACAACAGAATAGAACAGAATAGAAGAGAATAGAACAGAATAGAATGGAATAGAATAGAACAGAATAGAATGTAACGGAATAGAATACAATAGAATAGAATAAAATATAACAGAATAGAATAGAATAGAATAGAATAGAATAGAATAGAATAGAATAGAACATAATAGAATAGAATTGAACAGAACAGAAGAGAATAGAGTAGAATAGAATAGAATAGAACAGAACAGAATAGAATAGATTAGAATAGAACAGAATAGAGTAGAATAGAATAGAATAGAATAGAATAGAATAGAATAGAATAGAATAGAATAGAACACAACAGAACAGAATAGAATCGAACAGAATAGAATAGAATAGAATAGAACGGAATAAAACAGAATAGAATAGAATAGAATAGAATAGAACACAACAGAACAGAATAGAATCGAACAGATTAGAATAGAATAGAACAGAAAAAAACAGAACAGAATAGAATAGAATGGAATAGAATAGAATAGAACAGAATAGAATAGAATAGAATAGAACAGAACAGAACAGAACAGAATAGAATAGAATAGAATAGAATAGAACAGAACTGAATAGGATAGAATAGAATAGAATAGAACAGAATAGAATAGAATACAACAGAAGAGAATAGAATAGAAGAGAACAGAACAGAATAGAATAGAATACAACAGAACAGAAGAGAATACAATAGAATATAACAGAATAGAATAGAATAGAATGGAATAGAATAGAATAGAAAAGAATAGAATGAAAAGAACAGAACAGAATAGAATAGAACAGAATAGAATAGCATAAAACAGAAGATAATAGAATAGAATAAAACAGAACAGAATAGAATAGAACAGAACAGAATAGAATAGAACAGAATAGAATAGAACAGAACAGAATAGAATAGAATGGAATAGAATAGAATAGAATAGAATAGAATAGAATAGAATAGAATAGAACGGAACAGAACAGAATACAATAGAATACAATAGAACAGGATAGAACAGAATATAATAGAATAGAACAGAATAGAACAGAACAGAACAGAACATAATAGAATAGAATAGAACAGAATAGAATAGAACAGAACAGAATAGAATAGAATAGAATAGAATAGAATAGAATAGAATAGAATAGAATAGAACAGAATAGAATAGAATAGGATAGAACAGAACAGAAGCGAATAGAATAGAATAGAATAGAATAGAATAGAATAGAATAGAATAGAATAGAATAGAACAGAACAGAACAGAACAGAATAGAATCGAACAGAGTATAATTGAATAGAACAGAATAGAACAGAATAGAATAGAATAGGATAGAACAGAACAGAAGAGAATAGAATAGAATAGAATAGAATAGAATAGAATAGATTAGAATAGAACAGAACAGAATAGAACAGAACACAACACAACAGAACAGAATAGAATAGAATTGAATACAACAGAACAGAATAGAACAGAACAGAACTGAATAGGACAGAATAGAATAGAACCGAACACAATAGAAATGAATGGAACAGAACAGAATAGAATAGAATAGAATAGAATAGAATAGAACAAAATAGAATAGAAAAGAATAAAATAGAATAGAATAGAACAGAACAGAACCGAATAGAATAGAATAGAATAGAATAGAACAGAATAGAACAGAACAAATCAAAACAGCATAGAATAGAATAGAACAGAACAGAACCGAATAGAATGGAATAGAATAGAACAGAATAGAACAGAACAAAACAAAACAGAATAGAATAGAATACAACAGAACAGAACAGAATAGAATAGAACAGAGTAGAACAGAATAGAATGGAATAGAATAGAATAGAAAAGAATAGAATAGAATATAATAGAAAAGAACAGAACAGAATAAAATAGAACAGAATAGAATAGAATAAAACAGAACAGAATAGAATAGAATAAAACAGAACGGAATAGAATAGAATAGAACAGAACAGAATAGAACAGAACAGAATAGAATAGAATAGAACAGAACAGAATAGAGTAGAACAGAATTGAATAGAATAGAAGAGAACAGAATAAAATAGAGTAGAATAGAATAGAATAGAAGAGAAGAGAATAGAACAGAAGAGAATAGAATAGAATAGAATAGAATAGAATAGAATAGAATAGAATATATTAGAATAGAACAGAACAGAATAGAACAGAACACAACACAACAGAACAGAATAGAATAGAATTGAATACAACAGAACAGAATAGAACAGAACAGAACTGAATAGGACAGAATAGAATAGAACCGAACACAATAGAATAGAATGGAACAGAACAGAATAGAATAGAATAGAATAGAATAGAATAGAATAGAATAGAATAGAACAAAATAGAATAGAAAAGAATAAAATAGAATAGAATAGAGCAGAACAGAACCGAATAGAATAGAATAGAATAGAATAGAACAGAATAGAACAGAACAAAACAAAACAGAATAGAATAGAATAGAACAGAACAGAACCGAATAGAATGGAATAGAATAGAACAGAATAGAACAGAACAAAACAAAACAGAATAGAATAGAATAGAATAGAATAGAACAGAACAGAAGAGAATAGAATAGAACAGAATAGATTTGAATAGAACAGAACAGAACAGAATAGAAGAGAATAGAACGGAATAGAACAGAACAGTATAGAACACAACAGAATAGAATAGAATAGAACAGGATAGAACAGAATAGAATAGAATAGAACAGAACAGAATACAATAGAATAGAATAGAACAGAATAGAATAGAATACAACAGAAGAGAATAGAATAGAACAGAACAGGACCGAATAGAATAGAATAGAATAGAACAGAATAGAACAGAACAAAACAAAACAGAATAGAATAGAATGCAACAGAACATAACAGAATAGAATAGATTAACAGAATAGAACAGAATAGAATGGAATAGAATAGAATAGAAAAGAATAGAAAAGAATAGAATAGAATAGAATAGAAAAGAACAGAACAGAATAGAATAGAACAGAATAGAAGAGAATAGAATGGAATAGAAGAGAATAGAAAAGAATAGAATAGAATAGAATAGAAAAGAACAGAACAGAATAGAATAGAACAGAATAGAATAGAATAAAACAGAACAGAATAGAATAGAATAAAACAGAACGGAATAGAATAGAATAGAACAGAACAGAATAGAACAGAACAGAATAGAATAGAATAGAACAGAACAGAACAGAATAGAGTAGAACAGAATTGAATAGAATAGAAGAGAACACAATAAAATAGAGTAGAATAGAATAGAATAGAAGAGAAGAGAATAGAACAGAAGAGAATAGAATAGAATAGAACAGAACAGAATACAGTAGAATAGAATAGAAAAGAAGAGAATAGAATAGAATAGAACAGAATAGCATAGAATAGAACAGAATAGAATAGAATAGAACAGAACAGAATAGAATAAAATAGAATAGAATAGAATAGAATAGAATAGAACAGAACAGAACAGAATAGAATAGAATAGAATAGAATAGAATAGAATAGAATAGAACAGAATAGAATAGAATAGAACAGAATAGAATAGAATAGAACAGAACAGAACAGAATAGAATAGAATAGAACGGAATAGAACAGAACAGTACAGAACACAACAGAATAGAATACAATAGAACAGGATAGAATACAATAGAATAGAATAGAACAGAATAGAATAGAATACAACAGAAGAGAATAGAATAGAACAGAACAGAACCGAATAGAATAGAATAGAATAGAACAGAAATGAACAGAAGAAAACAAAACAGAATTGAATAGAATACAACAGAACAGAACAGAATAGAATAGAATAACAGAATAGAACAGAATAGAATGGAATAGAATAGAATCGAAAAGAATAGAATAGAAAAGAACAGAACAGAATAGAATAGAACAGAATAGAATAGCATAAAACAGAATAGAATAGAATGGAATAGAACAGAACAGAATAAAATAGAATAGAATAGAATAGAATAGAATAGAATAGAATAGAATAGAATAGAATAGAATAGAACAGAACAGAACAGAACAGAGTAGAATAGAATAGAATAGAATAGAATAGAATAGAATAGAATAGAACAGAACAGAACAGAATAGAATAGAATAGAATAGAATAGAATAGAATAGAATAGAATAGAATAGAATAGAATATTACAGAACAGAATGCAATAGAATAGAATACAATATTACAGAACAGAATAGAATACCATAGAATAAAATTGAATAGAATAGAATTGAATATATCAGAATAGAATAGAATAGAATAGAACAGAAAAGAATGGAATAGAATAAAATAGAATAGAATAGAATAGAATAGAATAGAACAGAACAGAATAGAATACAACAGAATAGAATTGATTAAAACAGAACAGAACAGAATAGAATAGAAAAGAACAGAATAGAATAGAGCAGAATATAACAGAAGTGAATAGAATAGAATAGAATAGAATAGATCAGAACAAAATAGAACAGAACACAACACAACAGAACAGAATAGAATAGAATAGAATAGAACAGAACCGAATAGAATAGAACAGAACTGAATAGAACAGAATAGAATAGAATAGAATACAACACAATAGAATAGAATAGAACAGAATAGAACAGATTAGAATAGAATAGAATAGAACAGAACAGAACAGAACAGAATAGAACAGAGGAGAACAGAATCGAATACAACAGAATAGAATAGAACGGAACAGAACAGAACAGAATAGAAGAGAAAAGAACAGAATAGAACAAAAGAGAATAGAATAGAACAGAATAGAGTAGAATAGAACAGAACAGAATAGAATAGAATAGAATAGAATAGAACAGAATAAAATAGAATAGAGTAGAATAGTATAGAATAGAATAGAATAGAATAGAATAGAATAGAATAGAATAGAATAGAACAGAACAGAATTGAATTGAATAGAACAGAACAGAACAGAATAGAATAGAATAGAATAGAATAGATTAGAATAGAATAGAACATAAGAGAATAGAATAGAATAGAATACAAAAGAATAGAACAGAATAGAAGATTATAGAACAGAATAGAAAGGAATAGAATAGAATATAAAAGAATAGAATAGAAAAGAACAGAACAGAATAGAATAGAACAGAATAGAAGAGAATAGAATGGAATAGAATAGAATAGAAAAGAATAGAATAGAATAGAATAGAAAAGAACAGAACAGAATAGAATTGAACAGAATATAATAGAATAAAACAGAACAGAATAGAATAGAATAAAACAGAACGGAATAGAATAGAATAGAACAGAACAGAATAGAACAGAACAGAATAGAATAGAATAGAACAGAACAGAAAAGAATAGAGTAGAACAGAATTGAATAGAATAGAAGAGATCAGAATAAAATAGAGTAGAATAGAATAGAATAGAAGAGAAGAGAATAGAACAGAAGAGAATAGAATAGAATAGAACAGAACAGAATACAGTAGAATAGAATAGAAAAGAAGAGAATAGAATAGAATAGAACAGAACAGCATAGAATAGAACAGAATAGAATAGAATAGAACAGAACAGAATAGAATAGAATAGAATAGAATAGAATAGAATAGAATAGAATAGAACAGAACAGAACAGAACAGAACAGAATAGAATAGAATAGAATAGAATAGAATAGAATAGAATAGAACAGAATAGAATAGAATAGAATAGAACAGAACAGAACAGAACAGAATACAATAGAATAGAATAGAATAGAACAGAACTGAATAGAATAGAATAGAATAGAATAGAACAGAATAGAATAGAATACAACAGAAGAGAATAGAATAGAAGAGAACAGAACAGAATAGAATAGAATACAACAGAACAGAAGAGAATAGAATAGAATATAACAGAATAGAATAGAATAGAATGGAATAGAATAGAATAGAAAAGAATAGAATGAAAAGTACAGAACAGAATAGAATAGAACTGAATAGAATAGCATAAAACAGAAGAGAATAGAATAGAATAAAACAGAACAGAATAGAATAGAACAGAACAGAATAGAATAGAACAGAATAGAATAGAACAGAACAGAATAGAATAGAATGGAATAGAATAGAATAGAATAGAATAGAATAGAATAGAACGGAACAGAACAGAATACAATAGAATACAATAGAACAGGATAGAACAGAATATAATAGAATAGAACAGAATAGAACAGAACAGAACAGAACATAATAGAATAGAATAGAACAGAATAGAATAGATTAGAATAGAATAGAGCAGAACAGAACAGAACAGAACAGAATAGAATCGAACAGAGTATAATTGAATAGAACAGAATAGAACAGAATAGAATAGAATAGGATAGAACAGAACAGAAGAGAATAGAATAGAATAGAATAGAATAGAATAGAATAGAATAGAATAGAATAGAATAGATTAGAATAGAACAGAACAGAATAGAACAGAACACAACACAACAGAACAGAATAGAATAGAATTGAATACAACAGAACAGAATAGAACAGAACAGAACTGAATAGGACAGAATAGAATAGAACCGAACACAATAGAATAGAATGGAACAGAACAGAATAGAATAGAATAGAATAGAATACAATAGAACAAAATAGAATAGAAAAGAATAAAATAGAATAGAATAGAACAGAACAGAACCGAATAGAATAGAATAGAATAGAATAGAACAGAATAGAACAGAACAAAACAAAACAGAATAGAATAGAATAGAACAGAACAGAACCGAATAGAATGGAATAGAATAGAACAGAATAGAACAGAACAAAACAAAACAGAATAGAATAGAATACAACAGAACAGAACAGAATAGAATAGAACAGAGTAGAACAGAATAGAATGGAATAGAATAGAATAGAAAAGAATAGAATAGAATATAATAGAAAAGAACAGAACAGAATAAAATAGAACAGAATAGAATAGAATAAAACAGAACAGAATAGAATAGAATAAAACAGAACGGAATAGAATAGAATAGAACAGAACAGAATAGAACAGAACAGAATAGAATAGAATAGAACAGAACAGAACAGAATAGAGTAGAACAGAATTGAATAGAATAGAAGAGAACACAATAAAATAGAGTAGAATAGAATAGAATAGAAGAGAAGAGAATAGAACAGAAGAGAATAGAATAGAATAGAACAGAACAGAATACAGTAGAATAGAATAGAAAAGAAGAGAATAGAATAGAATAGAACAGAATAGCATAGAATAGAACAGAATAGAATAGAATAGAACAGAACAGAATAGAATAGAATAGAATAGAATAGAATAGAATAGAATAGAATAGAATAGAACAGAACAGAACAGAATAGAATAGAATAGAATAGAATAGAATAGAATAGAATAGAACAGAATAGCATAGAATAGAACAGAATAGAATAGAATAGAACAGAACAGAACAGAATAGAATAGAATAGAACGGAATAGAACAGAACAGTACAGAACACAACAGAATAGAATAGAATAGAACAGGATAGAATACAATAGAATAGAATAGAACAGAATAGAATAGAATACAACAGAAGAGAATAGAATAGAACAGAACAGAACCGAATAGAATAGAATAGAATAGAACAGAAATGAACAGAAGAAAACAAAACAGAATTGAATAGAATACAACAGAACAGAACAGAATAGAATAGAATAACAGAATAGAACAGAATAGAATGGAATAGAATAGAATAGAAAAGAATAGAATAGAAAAGAACAGAACAGAATAGAATAGAACAGAATAGAATAGCATAAAACAGAATAGAATAGAATGGAATAGAACAGAACAGAATAAAATAGAATAGAATAGAATAGAATAGAATAGAATAGAATAGAATAGAATAGAATAGAATAGAATAGAATAGAACAGAACAGAACAGAACAGAACAGAATAGAATAGAATAGAATAGAATAGAATAGAATAGAATAGAATAGAACAGAACAGAATAGAATAGAATAGAATAGAATAGAATAGAATAGAATAGAATAGAATAGAATAGAATATTACAGAACAGAATGCAATAGAATAGAATACAATATTACAGAACAGAATAGAATACCATAGAATAAAATTGAATAGAATAGAATTGAATATTTCAGAATAGAATAGAATAGAATAGAACAGAAAAGAATGGAATAGAATAAAATAGAATAGAATAGAATAGAATAGAATAGAATAGAACAGAACAGAATAGAATACAACAGAATAGAATTGATTAAAACAGAACAGAACAGAATAGAATAGAAAAGAACAGAATAGAATAGAGCAGAATATAACAGAAGTGAATAGAATAGAATAGAATAGAATAGAATAGATCAGAACAAAATAGAACAGAACACAACACAACAGAACAGAATAGAATAGAATAGAATAGAACAGAACCGAATAGAATAGAACAGAACTGAATAGAACAGAATAGAATAGAATAGAATACAACACAATAGAATAGAATAGAACAGAATAGAACAGATTAGAATAGAATAGAATAGAACAGAACAGAACAGAACAGAATAGAACAGAGGAGAACAGAATCGAATACAACAGAATAGAATAGAACGGAACAGAACAGAACAGAATAGAAGAGAAAAGAACAGAATAGAACAAAAGAGAATAGAATAGAACAGAATAGAATAGAATAGAACAGAATAGAATAGAATAGAATAGAATAGAACTGAATAAAATAGAATAGAGTAGAATAGTATAGAATAGAATAGAATAGAATAGAATAGAATAGAATAGAATAGAATAGAATAGAATAGAACAGAACAGAATTGAATTGAATAGAACAGAACAGAACAGAATAGAATAGAATAGAATAGAATAGATTAGAATAGAATAGAACATAAGAGAATAGAATAGAATAGAATACAAAAGAATAGAACAGAATAGAAGATTATAGAACAGAATAGAAAGGAATAGAATAGAATATAAAAGAATAGAATAGAAAAGAACAGAACAGAATAGAATAGAACAGAATAGAAGAGAATAGAATGGAATAGAATAGAATAGAAAAGAATAGAATAGAATAGAATAGAAAAGAACAGAACAGAATAGAATTGAACAGAATAAAATAGAATAAAACAGAACAGAATAGAATAGAATAAAACAGAACGGAATAGAATAGAATAGAACAGAACAGAATAGAACAGAACAGAATAGAATAGAATAGAACAGAACAGAAAAGAATAGAGTAGAACAGAATTGAATAGAATAGAAGAGATCAGAATAAAATAGAGTAGAATAGAATAGAATAGAAGAGAAGAGAATAGAACAGAAGAGAATAGAATAGAATAGAACAGAACAGAATACAGTAGAATAGAATAGAAAAGAAGAGAATAGAATAGAATAGAACAGAACAGCATAGAATAGAACAGAATAGAATAGAATAGAACAGAACAGAATAGAATAGAATAGAATAGAATAGAATAGAATAGAACAGAACAGAACAGAACAGAACAGAATAGAATAGAATAGAATAGAATAGAATAGAATAGAACAGAATAGAATAGAATAGAATAGAACAGAACAGAACAGAACAGAATACAATAGAATAGAATAGAATAGAACAGAACTGAATAGAATAGAATAGAATAGAATAGAACAGAATAGAATAGAATACAACAGAAGAGAATAGAATAGAAGAGAACAGAACAGAATAGAATAGAATACAACAGAACAGAAGAGAATAGAATAGAATATAACAGAATAGAATAGAATAGAATGGAATAGAATAGAATAGAAAAGAATAGAATGAAAAGTACAGAACAGAATAGAATAGAACTGAATAGAATAGCATAAAACAGAAGAGAATAGAATAGAATAAAACAGAACAGAATAGAATAGAACAGAACAGAATAGAATAGAACAGAATAGAATAGAACAGAACAGAATAGAATAGAATGGAATAGAATAGAATAGAATAGAATAGAATAGAACGGAACAGAACAGAATACAATAGAATACAATAGAACAGGATAGAACAGAATATAATAGAATAGAACAGAATAGAACAGAACAGAACTGAACATAATAGAATAGAATAGAACAGAATAGAATAGATTAGAATAGAATAGAGCAGAACAGAACAGAACAGAACAGAATAGAATCGAACAGAGTATAATTGAATAGAACAGAATAGAACAGAATAGAATAGAATAGGATAGAACAGAACAGAAGAGAATAGAATAGAATAGAATAGAATAGAATAGAATAGAATAGATTAGAATAGAACAGAACAGAATAGAACAGAACACAACACAACAGAACAGAATAGAATAGAATTGAATACAACAGAACAGAATAGAACAGAACAGAACTGAATAGGACAGAATAGAATAGAACCGAACACAATAGAATAGAATGGAACAGAACAGAATAGAATAGAATAGAATAGAATAGAATAGAACAAAATAGAATAGAAAAGAATAAAATAGAATAGAATAGAACAGAACAGAACCGAATAGAATAGAATAGAATAGAATAGAACAGAATAGAACAGAACAAAACAAAACAGAATAGAATAGAATAGAACAGAACAGAACCGAATAGAATGGAATAGAATAGAACAGAATAGAACAGAACAAAACAAAACAGAATAGAATAGAATACAACAGAACAGAACAGAATAGAATAGAACAGAGTAGAACAGAATAGAATGGAATAGAATAGAATAGAAAAGAATAGAATAGAATATAATAGAAAAGAACAGAACAGAATAAAATAGAACAGAATAGAATAGAATAAAACAGAACAGAATAGAATAGAATAAAACAGAACGGAATAGAATAGAATAGAACAGAACAGAATAGAACAGAACAGAATAGAATAGAATAGAACAGAACAGAATAGAGTAGAACAGAATTGAATAGAATAGAAGAGAACAGAATAAAATAGAGTAGAATAGAATAGAATAGAAGAGAAGAGAATAGAACAGAAGAGAATAGAATAGAATAGAATAGAATAGAATAGAATAGAATAGAATAGAATAGAATAGAATATATTAGAATAGAACAGAACAGAATAGAACAGAACACAATACAACAGAACAGAATAGAATAGAATTGAATACAACAGAACAGAATAGAACAGAACAGAACTGAATAGGACAGAATAGAATAGAACCGAACACAATAGAATAGAATGGAACAGAACAGAATAGAATAGAATAGAATAGAATAGAATAGAATAGAACAAAATAGAATAGAAAAGAATAAAATAGAATAGAATAGAACAGAACAGAACCGAATAGAATAGAATAGAATAGAATAGAACAGAATAGAACAGAACAAAACAAAACAGAATAGAATAGAATAGAACAGAACAGAACCGAATAGAATGGAATAGACTAGAACAGAATAGAACAGAACAAAACAAAACAGAATAGAATAGAATAGAATAGAATAGAATAGAAAAGAACAGAAGAGAATAGAATAGAACAGAATAGAATTGAATAGAACAGAACAGAACAGAATAGAAGAGAATAGAACGAAATAGAACAGAACAGTATAGAACACAACAGAATAGAATAGAATAGAACAGGATAGAACAGAATAGAATAGAATAGAACAGAACAGAATACAATAGAATAGAATAGAACAGAATAGAATAGAATACAACAGAAGAGAATAGAATAGAACAGAACAGGACCGAATAGAATAGAATAGAATAGAACAGAATAGAACAGAACAAAACAAAACAGAATAGAATAGAATGCAACAGAACATAACAGAATAGAATAGATTAACAGAATAGAACAGAATAGAATGGAATAGAATGGAATAGAAGAGAATAGAAAAGAATAGAATAGAATAGAATAGAATAGAAAAGAACAGAACAGAATAGAATAGAACAGAATAGAAGAGAATAGAATGGAATAGAAGAGAATAGAAAAGAATAGAATAGAATAGAATAGAAAAGAACAGAACAGAATAGAATAGAACAGAATAGAATAGAATAAAACAGAACAGAATAGAAGAGAATAAAACAGAACGGAATAGAATAGAATAGAACAGAACAGAATAGAACAGAACAGAATAGAATAGAATAGAACAGAACAGAACAGAATAGAGTAGAACAGAATTGAATAGAATAGAAGAGAACACAATAAAATAGAGTAGAATAGAATAGAATAGAAGAGAAGAGAATAGAACAGAAGAGAATAGAATAGAATAGAACAGAACAGAATACAGTAGAATAGAATAGAAAAGAAGAGAATAGAATAGAATAGAACAGAATAGCATAGAATAGAACAGAATAGAATAGAATAGAACAGAACAGAATAGAATAGAATAGAATAGAATAGAATAGAATAGAACAGAACAGAACAGAACAGAATAGAATAGAATAGAATAGAATAGAATAGAATAGAATAGAATAGAATAGAACAGAATAGAATAGAATAGAACAGAATAGAATAGAATAGAACAGAACAGAACAGAATAGAATAGAATAGAACGGAATAGAACAGAACAGTACAGAACACAACAGAATAGAATAGAATAGAACAGGATAGAATACAATAGAATAGAATAGAACAGAATAGAATAGAATACAACAGAAGAGAATATAATAGAACAGAACAGAACCGAATAGAATAGAATAGAATAGAACAGAAATGAACAGAAGAAAACAAAACAGAATTGAATAGAATACAACAGAACAGAACAGAATAGAATAGAATAACAGAATAGAACAGAATAGAATGGAATAGAATAGAATAGAAAAGAATAGAATAGAAAAGAACAGAACAGAATAGAATAGAACAGAATAGAATAGCATAAAACAGAATAGAATAGAATGGAATAGAATAGAACAGAATAAAATAGAATAGAATAGAATAGAATAGAATAGAATAGAACAGAACAGAATAGAATAGAATAGAATAGAATAGAATAGAATAGAATAGAATAGAATAGAACAGAACAGAATAAAATAGAATAGAATAGAATAGAATAGAATAGAATAGAATAGAATAGAATAGAATATTACAGAACAGAATGCAATAGAATAGAATACAATATTACAGAACAGAATAGAATACCATAGAATAAAATTGAATAGAATAGAATTGAATATAACAGAATAGAATAGAATAGAAAAGAACAAAATAGAATGGAATAGAATAAAATAGAATAGAATAGAATAGAATAGAATAGAATAGAATAGAATAGAACAGAACAGAATAGAATACAACAGAATAGAATTGATTAAAACAGAACAGAACAGAATAGAATAGAAAAGAACAGAATAGAATAGAGCAGAATATAACAGAAGTGAATAGAATAGAATAGAATAGAATAGAATAGAATAGAATAGAATAGAATAGAATAGAATAGATCAGAACAAAATAGAACAGAACACAACACAACAGAACAGAATAGAATAGAATAGAATAGAACAGAACCGAATAGAATAGAACAGAACTGAATAGAACAGAATAGAATAGAATAGAATACAACACAATAGAATAGAATAGAACAGAATAGAACAGATTAGAATAGAATAGAATAGAACAGAACAGAACAGAACAGAATAGAACAGAGGAGAACAGAATCGAATAGAACAGAATAGAATAGAACGGAACAGAACAGAACAGAATAGAAGAGAAAAGAACAGAATAGAACAAAAGAGAATAGAATAGAACAGAATAGAATAGAATAGAACAGAATAGAATAGAATAGAATAGAACAGAATAAAATAGAATAGAGTAGAATAGAATAGAATAGAATAGAATAGAATAGAATAGAATAGAATAGAATAGAATAGAATAGAACAGAACAGAATTGAATTGAATAGAACAGAACAGAACAGAATAGAATAGAATAGAATAAAATAGAATAGATTAGAATAGAATAGAACATAAGAGAATAGAATAGAATAGAATACAAAAGAATAGAACAGAATAGAAGATTATAGAACAGAATAGAAAGGAATAGAATAGAATAGAAAAGAATAGAATAGAAAAAAACAGAACAGAATAGAATAGAACAGAATAGAAGAGAATAGAATGGAATAGAATAGAATAGAAAAGAATAGAATAGAATAGAATAGAAAAGAACAGAACAGAATAGAATAGAACAGAATAGAATAGAATAAAACAGAACAGAATAGAATAGAATAAAACAGAACGGAATAGAATAGAATAGAACAGAACAGAATAGAACAGAACAGAATAGAATAGAATAGAACAGAACAGAACAGAATAGAGTAGAACAGAATTGAATAGAATAGAAGAGATCAGAATAGAATAGAGTAGAATAGAATAGAATAGAAGAGAAGAGAATAGAACAGAAGAGAATAGAATAGAATAGAACAGAACAGAATACAGTAGAATAGAATAGAAAAGAAGAGAATAGAATAGAATAGAACAGAACAGCATAGAATAGAACAGAATAGAATAGAATAGAGCAGAACAGAATAGAATAGAATAGAATAGAATAGAATAGAACAGAATAGAATAGAATAGAATAGAATAGAATAGAATAGAATAGAATAGAATAGAACAGAATATAATAGAATAGAACAGAATAGAATAGAATAGAACAGAAAAGAACAGAATAGAATAGAATAGAACGGAATAGAACAGAACAGTACAGAACACAACAGAATAGAATAGAATAGAACAGGATAGAATACAATAGAATGGAATAGAACAGAATAAAATAGAATACAACAGAAGAGAATAGAATAGAACAGAACAGAACCGAATAGAATAGAATAGAATAGAACAGAAATGAACAGAAGAAAACAAAACAGAATTAAATAGAATACAACAGAACAGAACAGAATAGAATAGAATAACAGAATAGAATGGAATAGAATAGAATAGAAAAGAATAGAATAGAAAAGAACAGAACAGAATAGAATAGAACAGAATAGAATAGCATAAAACAGAAGAGAATAGAATGGAATAGAACAGAACAGAATAAAATAGAATAGAATAGAATAGAATAGAATAGAATAGAATAGAATAGAATAGAATAGAATAGAATAGAATAGAATAGAATAGAATAGAACAGAACAGAACAGAATGGAATAGAATAGAATAGAATAGAATATTACAGAACAGAATGCAATAGAATAGAATAGAATAGAATAGAATAGAATAGAATAGAATAGAATATTACAGAACAGAATGCAATAGAATAGAATACAATATTACAGAACAGAATAGAATAGCATGGAATAAAATTGAATAGAATAGAATTGAATATAACAGAATAGAATAGAATAGAATAAAACAGAATAGAATAGAATAGAATAGAATAGAATAGAATAGAACAGAACAGAATTGAATTGAATAGAACAGAACAGAACAGAATAGAATAGAATAGAATAGATTAGAATAGAATAGAACATAAGAGAATAGAATAGAATAGAATACAAAAGAATAGAACAGAATAGAAGATTATAGAACAGAATAGAAAGGAATAGAATAGAATAGAAAAGAATAGAATAGAAAAGAACAGAACAGAATAGAATAGAACAGAATAGAAGAGAATAGAATGGAATAGAATAGAATAGAAAAGAATAGAATAGAATAGAATAGAAAAGAACAGAACAGAATAGAATAGAACAGAATAAAATAGAATAAAACAGAACAGAATAGAATAGAATAAAACAGAACGGAATAGAATAGAATAGAACAGAACAGAATAGAACAGAACAGAATAGAATAGAATAGAACAGAACAGAACAGAATAGAGTAGAACAGAATTGAATAGAAGAGATCAGAATAAAATAGAGTAGAATAGAATAGAATAGAAGAGAAGAGAATAGAACAGAAGAGAATAGAATAGAATAGAACAGAACAGAATACAGTAGAATAGAATAGAAAAGAAGAGAATAGAATAGAATAGAACAGAATAGCATAGAATAGAACAGAATAGAATAAAATAGAACAGAACAGAATAGAATAGAATAGAATAGAATAGAATAGAATAGAATAGAACAGAATGGAATAGAATAGAATAGAATAGAATAGAATAGAATAGAACAGAATAGAATAGAATAGAACAGAATAGAATAGAATAGAACAGAACAGAACCGAATAGAATAGAATAGAAAAGAACAGAAATGAACAGAAGAAAACAAAACAGAATTGAATAGAATACAACAGAACAGAACAGAATAGAATAGAATAACAGAATAGAACAGAATAGAATGGAATAGAATAGAACAGAAAAGAATAGAATAGAAAAGAACAGAACAGAATAGACTAGAACAGAATAGAATAGCATAAAACAGAAGAGAATAGAATGGAATAGAACAGAACAGAATAAAATAGAATAGAATAGAATAGAATAGAATAGAATAGAATAGAATAGAATAGAACAGAACAGAACAGAATAGAATAGAATAGAATAGAATAGAATAGAACAGAACAGAATAAAATAGAATAGAATAGAATAGAATAGAATAGAATAGAATAGAATAGAATAGAATATTACAGAACAGAATGCAATAGAATAGAATACAATATTACAGAACAGAATAGAATAGCATGGAATAAAATTGAATAGAATAGAATTGAATATAACAGAATAGAATAGAATAGAATAGAACAGAATGGAATAGAATAGAATAGAATAGAATAGAACAGAACAGAATTGAATTGAATAGAACAGAACAGAACAGAATAGAATAGAATAGAATAAAATAGATTAGAATAGAATAGAACATAAGAGAATAGAATAGAATAGAATACAAAAGAATAGAACAGAATAGAAGATTATAGAACAGAAGAGAAAGGAATATAATAGAATAGAAAAGAATAGAATAGAAAAGAACAGAACAGAATAGAATAGAACAGAATAGAAGAGAATAGAATGGAATAGAATAGAATAGAAAAGAATAGAATAGAATAGAATAGAAAAGAACAGAACAGAATAGAATAGAAAAGAATAAAATAGAATAAAACAGAACAGAATAGAATAGAATAAAACAGATCGGAATAGAATAGAATAGAACAGAACAGAATAGAACAGAACAGAATAGAAGAGAATAGAACAGAACAGAACAGAATAGAGTAGAACAGAATTGAATAGAATAGAAGAGATCAGAATAAAATAGAGTAGAATAGAATAGAATAGAAGAGAAGAGAATAGAACAGAAGAGAATAGAATAGAATAGAACAGAACAGAATACAGTAGAATAGAATAGAAAAGAAGAGAATAGAATAGAATAGAACAGAATAGCATAGAATAGAACAGAATAAAATAGAATAGAACAGAACAGAACAGAATAGAATAGAATAGAATAGAATAGAATAGAATAGAATAGAACAGAATAGAATAGAATAGAATAGAATAGAATAGAATAGAATAGAATAGAACAGAATAGAATAGAATAGAACAGAATAGAATAGAATAGAAGAGAACAGAACAGAATAGATTAGAATAGAACGGAATAGAACAGAACAGTACAGAACACAAGAGAATAGAATAGAATAGAACAGGATAGAATACAATAGAATAGAATAGAACAGAATAGAATAGAATACAACAGAAGAGAATAGAATAGAACAGAACAGAACCGAATAGAATAGAATAGAATAGAACAGAAATGAACAGAAGAAAACAAAACAGAATTGAATAGAATACAACAGAACAGAACCGAATAGAATAGAATAACAGAATAGAACAGAATAGAATGGAATAGAATAGAATAGAAAAGAATAGAATAGAAAAGAACAGAACAGAATAGAATAGAACAGAATAGAATAGCATAAAACAGAAGAGAATAGAATGGAATAGAACAGAACAGAATAAATTAGAATAGAATAGAATAGAACAGAATAGAATAGAATAGAATAGAATAGAATAGAATAGAATAGAATAGAATAGAACAGAACAGAATAGAATAGAATAGAATAGAATAGAATAGAATAGAATAGAACAGAACAGAATAAAATAGAATAGAATAGAATAGAATAGAATAGAATAGAATATTACAGAACAGAATGCAATAGAATAGAATACAATATTACAGAACAGAATAGAATAGCATGGAATAAAATTGAATAGAATAGAATTGAATATAACAGAATAGAATAGAATAGAATAGAACAGAATAGAATGGAATAGAATAAAATAGAATAGAATAGAATAGAATAGAATAGAATAGAATAGAATAGAATAGAATAGAACAGAACAGAATAGAATACAACAGAATAGAATTGATTAAAACAGAACAGAACAGAATAGAATAGAAAAGAACAGAATAGAATAGAACAGAATAGAACAGAATAGAATAGAATAGAATAGAATAGAATAGAATAGAATAGAATAGAATAGATCAGAACAAAATAGAACAGAACACAACACAACAGAACAGAATAGAATAGAATAGAATAGAACAGAACCGAATAGAATAGAACAGAACTGAATAGAACAGAATAGAATAGAATAGAATACAACACAATAGAATAGAATAGAACAGAATAGAACAGATTAGAATAGAATAGAATAGAACAGAACAGAACAGAACAGAACAGAATAGAACAGAGGAGAACAGAATCGAATAGAACAGAATAGAATAGAACGGAACAGAACAGAACAGAATAGAAGAGAAAAGAACAGAATAGAACAAAAGAGAATAGAATAGAACAGAATAGAATAGAATAGAATAGAACAGAATAGAATAGAATAGAATAGAACAGAATAAAATAGAATAGAGTAGAATAGAATAGAATAGAATAGAATAGTATAGAATAGAATAGAATAGAATAGAATAGAATAGAATAGAATAGAATAGAACAGAACAGAATTGAATTGAATAGAACAGAACAGAACAGAATGTAATAGAATAGAATAGAATAGATTAGAATAGAATAGAACATAAGAGAATAGAATAGAATAGAATACAAAAGAATAGAACAGAATAGAAGATTATAGAACAGAATAGAAAGGAATAGAATAGAATAGAAAAGAATAGAATAGAATAGAATAGAATAGAATAGAATAGAATAGAATAGAAAAGAACAGAACAGAATAGAATAGAACAGAATAAAATAGAATAAAACAGAACAGAATAGAATAGAATAAAACAGAACGGAATAGAATAGAATAGAACAGAACAGAATAGAACAGAACAGAATAGAATAGAATAGAACAGAACAGAACAGAATAGAGTAGAACAGAATTGAATAGAATAGAAGAGAACAGAATAAAATAGAGTAGAATAGAATAGAATAGAAGAGAAGAGAATAGAATAGAAGAGAATAGAATAGAATAGAACAGAACAGAATACAGTAGAATAGAATAGAAAAGAAGAGAATAGAATAGAATAGAACAGAATAGCATAGAATAGAACAGAATAGAATAGAATAGAACAGAACAGAATAGAATAGAATGGAATAGAATAGAATAGAACAGAATAGAATAGAATAGAATAGAATAGAATAGAATAGAATAGAATAGAACAGAATAGAATAGAATAGAATAGAACAGAACAGAATAGAATGGAATAGAATAGAACAGAATTGAATAGAATAGAATAGAATAGAATAGAACAGAATAGAATAGAATACAACAGAAGAGAATAGAATAGAAGAGAACAGAACAGAATAGAATAGAATACAACAGAACAGAAGAGAATAGAATAGAATATAACAGAATAGAATAGAATAGAATGGAATAGAATAGAATAGAAAAGAATAGAATAGAAAAGAACAGAACAGAATAGAATAGAACAGAATAGAATAGCATAAAACAGAAGAGAATAGAATAGAATAAATCAGAACAGAATAGAATAGAACAGAACATAATAGAATAGAATAGAATAGAATAGAACAGAACAGAATAGAATAGAATGGAATAGAATAGAATAGAATAGAGTAGAATAGAACGGAACAGAACAGAATACAATAGAATAGAATAGAACAGGATAGAACAGAATATAATAGAATAGAACAGAACAGAACAGAACATAATAGAATAGAATAGAACAGAATAGAATAGAATAGAATAGAATAGAACAGAACAGAACAGAACAGAATAGAATCGAACAGAGTATAATTGAATAGAACAGAATAGAACAGAATAGAATAGAATAGGATAGAACAGAACAGAAGAGAATAGAATAGAATAGAATAGAAAAGAATAGAATAGAATAGAATTGATTAGAATAGAACAGAACAGAATAGAACAGAACACAACACAACAGAACAGAATAGAATAGAATTGAATACAACAGAACAGAATAGAACAGAACAGAACTGAATAGGACAGAATAGAATAGAACCGAACACAATAGAATAGAATGGAACAGAATAGAATAGAATAGAATAGAATAGAATAGAATAGAATAGAATAGAATAGAAAAGAATAAAATAGAATAGAATAGAACAGAACAGAACCGAATAGAATAGAATAGAATAGAATAGAACAGAATGGAACAGAACAAAACAAAACAGAATAGAATAGAATAGAAGAGAACAGAACCGAATTGAATGGAATAGAATAGAACAGAATAGAACAGAACAAAACAAAACAGAATAGAATAGAATACAACAGAACAGAACAGAATAGAATAGAACAGAATAGAATAGAATAAAACAGAACAGAATAGAATAGAATAAAACAGAAGGGAATAGAATAGAATAGAATAGAACAGAACAGAATAGAACAGAACAGAATAGAATAGAATAGAACAGAACAGAATAGAGTAGAACAGAATTGAATAGAATAGAAGAGAACAGAATAAAATAGAGTAGAATAGAATAGAATAGAAGAGAAGAGAATAGATCAGAAGAGAATAGAATAGAATAGAACAGAACAGAATACAGTAGAATAGAATAGAAAAGTAGAGAATAGAATAGAATAGAACAGAATAGAATAGTATAGAACAGAATAGAATAGAATAGAACAGAATAGAATAGAATAGAATAGAATAGAATAGAATAGAATAGAATAGAATAGAATAGAATAGAATAGAACAGAACAGAAGAGAATAGAATAGAACAGAATAGAATTGAATAGAACAGAACAGAACAGAATAGAAGAGAATAGAACGGAATAGAACAGAACAGTATAGAACACAACAGAATAGAATAGAATAGAACAGGATAGAACAGAATAGAATAGAATAGAACAGAACAGAATACAATAGAATAGAATAGAACAGAATAGAATAGAATACAACAGAAGAGAATTGAATAGAACAGAAGAGGACCGAATAGAATAGAATAGAATAGAACAGAATAGAACAGAACAAAACAAAACAGAATAGAATAGAATGCAACAGAACATAACAGAATAGAATAGAATAACAGAATAGAACAGAATAGAATGGAATAGAATAGAATAGAAAAGAATAGAATAGAAAAGAACAGAACACAATAGAATAGAACAGAATAGAAGAGAATAGAATGGAATAGAAGAGAATAGAAAAGAATAGAATAGAATAGAATAGAAAAGAACAGAACAGAATAGAATAGAACAGAATACAATAGAATAAAACAGAACAGAATAGAATAGAATAAAACAGAACGGAATAGAATAGAATAGAACAGAACAGAATAGAACAGAACAGAATAGAATAGAACAGAACAGAACAGAACAGAATAGAGTAGAACAGAATTGAATAGAATAGAAGAGAACAGAATAAAATAGAGTAGAATAGAATAGAATAGAAGAGAAGAGAATAGAACAGAAGAGAATAGAATAGAATAGAACAGAACAGAATACAGTAGAATAGAATAGAAATGAAGAGAATAGAATAGAATAGAACAGAATAGAATAGTATAGAACAGAATAGAATAGAATAGAACAGAACAGAATAGAATAGAATGGAATAGAATAGAATAGAACAGAATAGAATAGAATAGAATAGAATAGAATAGAATAGAATAGAATAGAATAGAACAGAATAGAATAGAATAGAATAGAACAGAACAGAATAGAATAGAATAGAATAGAACAGAATAGAATAGAATACAACAGAAGAGAATAGAATAGAAGAGAACAGAACAGAATAGAATAGAATACAACAGAACAGAAGAGAATAGAATAGAATATAACAGAATAGAATAGAATAGAATGGAATAGAATAGAATAGAAAAGAATAGAATAGAAAAGAACAGAACAGAATAGAATAGAACAGAATAGAATAGCATAAAACAGAAGAGAATAGAATAGAATAAAACAGAACAGAATAGAATAGAACAGAACATAATAGAATAGAATAGAATAGAATAGAACAGAACAGAATAGAATAGAATGGAATAGAATAGAATAGAATAGAGTAGAATAGAACGGAACAGAACAGAATACAATAGAATAGAATAGAACAGGATAGAACAGAATATAATAGAATAGAACAGAACAGAACAGAACATAATAGAATAGAATAGAACAGAATCGAATAGAATAGAATAGAATAGAACAGAACAGAACAGAACAGAATAGAATCGAACAGAGTATAATTGAATAGAACAGAATAGAACAGAATAGAATAGAATAGGATAGAACAGAACAGAAGAGAATAGAATAGAATAGAATAGAAAAGAATAGAATAGAATAGAATAGATTAGAATAGAACAGAACAGAATAGAACAGAACACAACACAACAGAACAGAATAGAATAGAATTGAATACAACAGAACAGAATAGAACAGAACAGAACTGAATAGGACAGAATAGAATAGAACCGAACACAATAGAATAGAATGGAACAGAATAGAATAGAATAGAATAGAATAGAATAGAATAGAATAGAATAGAATAGAATAGAATAGAATAGAATAGAATAGAATAGAAAAGAATAAAATAGAATAGAATAGAACAGAACAGAACCGAATAGAATAGAATAGAATAGAATAGAACAGAATGGAACAGAACAAAACAAAACAGAATAGAATAGAATAGAACAGAACAGAACCGAATAGAATGGAATAGAATAGAACAGAATAGAACAGAACAAAACAAAAGAGAATAGAATAGAATACAACAGAACAGAACAGAATAGAATAGAACAGAATAGAATAGAATAAAACAGAACAGAATAGAATAGAATAAAACAGAAAGGAATAGAATAGAATAGAATAGAACAGAACAGAATAGAACAGAACAGAAGAGAATAGAATAGAACAGAACAGAATAGAGTAGAACAGAATTGAATAGAATAGAAGAGAACAGAATAAAATAGAGTAGAATAGAATAGAATAGAAGAGAAGAGAATAGAACAGAAGAGAATAGAATAGAATAGAACAGAACAGAATACAGTAGAATAGAATAGAAAAGTAGAGAATAGAATAGAATAGAACAGAATAGAATAGTATAGAACAGAATAGAATAGAATAGAACAGAATAGAATAGAATAGAATAGAATAGAATAGAATAGAATAGAATAGAACAGAACAGAAGAGAATAGAATAGAACAGAATAGAATTGAATAGAACAGAACAGAACAGAATAGAAGAGAATAGAACGGAATAGAACAGAACAGTATAGAACACAACAGAATAGAATAGAATAGAACAGGATAGAACAGAATAGAATAGAATAGAACAGAACAGAATACAATAGAATAGAATAGAACAGAATAGAATAGAATACAACAGAAGAGAATTGAATAGAACAGAACAGGACCGAATAGAATAGAATAGAATAGAACAGAATAGAACAGAACAAAACAAAACAGAATAGAATAGAATGCAACAGAACATAACAGAATAGAATAGAATAACAGAATAGAACAGAATAGAATGGAATAGAATAGAATAGAAAAGAACAGAACACAATAGAATAGAACAGAATAGAAGAGAATAGAATGGAATAGAAGAGAATAGAAAAGAATAGAATAGAATAGAATAGAAAAGAACAGAACAGAATAGAATAGAACAGAATTCAATAGAATAAAACAGAACAGAATAGAATAGAATAAAACAGAACGGAATAGAATAGAATAGAACAGAACAGAATAGAACAGAACAGAATAGAATAGAACAGAACAGAACAGAACAGAATAGAGTAGAACAGAATTGAATAGAATAGAAGAGAACAGAATAAAATAGAGTAGAATAGAATAGAATAGAAGAGAAGAGAATAGAACAGAAGAGAATAGAATAGAATAGAACAGAACAGAATACAGTAGAATAGAATAGAAAAGAAGAGAATAGAATAGAATAGAACAGAATAGCATAGAATAGAACAGAATAGAATAGAATAGAACAGAACAGAATAGAATAGAATGGAATAGAATAGAATAGAACAGAATAGAATAGAATAGAATAGAATAGAATAGAATAGAATAGAATAGAATAGAACAGAATTGAATAGAATAGAATAGAACAGAACAGAATAGAATAGAATAGAATAGAATAGAATAGAATAGAACAGAATAGAATAGAATACAACAGAAGAGAATAGAATAGAAGAGAACAGAACAGAATAGAATAGAATACAACAGAACAGAAGAGAATAGAATAGAATATAACAGAATAGAATAGAATAGAATGGAATAGAATAGAATAGAAAAGAATAGAATAGAAAAGAACGGAACAGAATAGAATAGAACAGAATAGAATAGCATAAAACAGAAGAGAATAGAATAGAATAAAACAGAACAGAATAGAATAGAACAGAACATAATAGAATAGAATAGAATAGAATAGAACAGAACAGAATAGAATAGAATGGAATAGAATAGAATAGAATAGAGTAGAATAGAACGGAACAGAACAGAATACAATAGAATAGAATAGAACAGGATAGAACAGAATATAATAGAATAGAACAGAACAGAACAGAACATAATAGAATAGAATAGAACAGAATCGAATAGAATAGAATAGAATAGAACAGAACAGAACAGAACAGAATAGAATCGAACAGAGTATAATTGAATAGAACAGAATAGAACAGAATAGAATAGAATAGGATAGAACAGAACAGAAGAGAATAGAATAGAATAGAATAGAAAAGAATAGAATAGAATAGAATAGATTAGAATAGAACAGAACAGAATAGAACAGAACACAACACAACAGAACAGAATAGAATAGAATTGAATACAACAGAACAGAATAGAACAGAACAGAACTGAATAGGACAGAATAGAATAGAACCGAACACAATAGAATAGAATGGAACAGAATAGAACAGAATAGAATAGAATAGAATAGAATAGAATAGAATAGAATAGAATAGAATAGAATAGAATAGAAAAGAATAAAATAGAATAGAATAGAACAGAACAGAACCGAATAGAAAAGAATAGAATAGAATAGAACAGAATGGAACAGAACAAAACAAAACAGAATAGAATAGAATAGAACAGAACAGAACCGAATAGAATGGAATAGAATAGAACAGAATAGAACAGAACAAAACAAAACAGAATAGAATAGAATACAACAGAACAGAACAGAATAGAATAGAACAGAATAGAATAGAATAAAACAGAACAGAATAGAATAGAATAAAACAGAAGGGAATAGAATAGAATAGAATAGAACAGAACAGAATAGAACAGAACAGAAGAGAATAGAATAGAACAGAACAGAATAGAGTAGAACAGAATTGAATAGAATAGAAGAGAACAGAATAAAATAGAGTAGAATAGAATAGAATAGAAGAGAAGAGAATAGAACAGAAGAGAATAGAATAGAATAGAACAGAACAGAATACAGTAGAATAGAATAGAAAAGTAGAGAATAGAATAGAATAGAACAGAATAGAATAGTATAGAACAGAATAGAATAGAATAGAACAGAATAGAATAGAATAGAATAGAAGAGAATAGAATAGAATAGAATAGAATAGAATAGAACAGAACAGAAGAGAATAGAATAGAACAGAATAGAATTGAATAGAACAGAACAGAACAGAATAGAAGAGAATAGAACGGAATAGAACAGAACAGTATAGAACACAACAGAATAGAATAGAATAGAACAGGATAGAACAGAATAGAATAGAATAGAACAGAACAGAATACAATAGAATAGAATAGAACAGAATAGAATAGAATACAACAGAAGAGAATTGAATAGAACAGAACAGGAAGGAATAGAATAGAATAGAATAGAACAGAATAGAACAGAACAAAACAAAACAGAATAGAATAGAATGCAACAGAACATAACAGAATAGAATAGAATAACAGAATAGAACAGAATAGAATGGAATAGAATAGAATAGAAAAGAATAGAATAGAAAAGAACAGAACACAATAGAATAGAACAGAATAGAAGAGAATAGAATGGAATAGAAGAGAATAGAAAAGAATAGAATAGAATAGAATAGAAAAGAACAGAACAGAATAGAATAGAACAGAATACAATAGAATAAAACAGAACAGAATAGAATAGAATAAAACAGAACGGAATAGAATAGAATAGAACAGAACAGAATAGAACAGAACAGAATAGAATAGAACAGAACAGAACAGAACAGAATAGAGTAGAACAGAATTGAATAGAATAGAAGAGAAGAGAATAAAATAGAGTAGAATAGAATAGAATAGAAGAGAAGAGAATAGAACAGAAGAGAATAGAATAGAATAGAACAGAACAGAATACAGTAGAATAGAATAGAAAAGAAGAGAATAGAATAGAATAGAACAGAATAGCATAGAATAGAACAGAATAGAATAGAATAGAACAGAACAGAATAGAATAGAATAGAATAGAATAGAATAGAATAGAATAGAATAGAATAGAATAGAACAGAAGAGAATAGAATAGAATAGAATAGAATAGAATAGAATAGAATAGAACAGAATAGAATAGAATAGAACAGAATAGAATAGAATAGAAGAGAACAGAACAGAATAGAATAGAATAGAACGGAATAGAACAGAACAGTACAGAACACAACAGAATAGAATAGAATAGAACAGGATAGAATACAATAGAATAGAATAGAACAGAATAGAATAGAATACAACAGAAGAGAATAGAATAGAACAGAACAGAACCGAATAGAATAGAATAGAATAGAACAGAAATGAACAGAAGAAAACAAAACAGAATTGAATAGAATACAACAGAACAGAACAGAATAGAATAGAATAACAGAATAGAACAGAATAGAATGGAATAGAATAGAATAGAAAAGAATAGAATAGAAAAGAACAGAACAGAATAGAATAGAACAGAATAGAATACCATAAAACAGAAGAGAATAGAATGGAATAGAACAGAACAGAATAAAATAGAATAGAATAGAATAGAATAGAATAGAATAGAATAGAATAGAATAGAATAGAATAGAATAGAATAGAACAGAACAGAATAGAATAGAATAGAATAGAATAGAATAGAATAGAATAGAATAGAACAGAACAGAATAAAATAGAATAGAATAGAATAGAATAGAATAGAATAGAATAGAATAGAATAGAATAGAATAGAATAGAATAGAATATTACAGAACAGAATGCAATAGAATAGAATACAATATTACAGAACAGAATAGAATAGCATGGAATAAAATTGAATAGAACAGAATAGAATAGAACAGAATAGAATAGAATAAAACAGAACAGAATAGAATAGAATAAAACAGAAGGGAATAGAATAGAATAGAACAGAACAGAATAGAACAGAACAGAATAAAATAGAATAGAACAGAACAGAATAGAGTAGAACAGAATTGAATAGAATAGAAGAGGACAGAATAAAATAGAGTAGAATAGAATAGAATAGAAGAGAAGAGAATAGAACAGAAGAGAATAGAATAGAATAGAACAGAACAGAATACAGTAGAATAGAATAGAAAAGTAGAGAATAGAATAGAATAGAACAGAATAGAATAGTATAGAACAGAATAGAATAGAATAGAACAGAATAGAATAGAATAGAATAGAATAGAATAGAATAGAATAGAATAGAATAGAACAGAACAGAAGAGAATAGAATAGAACAGAATAGAATTGAATAGAACAGAACAGAACAGAATAGAAGAGAATAGAACGGAATAGAACAGAACAGTATAGAACACAACAGAATAGAATAGAATAGAACAGGATAGAACAGAATCGAATAGAATAGAACAGAACAGAATACAATAGAATAGAATAGAACAGAATAGAATAGAATACAACAGAAGAGAATAGAATAGAACAGAACAGGACCGAATAGAATAGAATAGAATAGAACAGAATAGAACAGAACAAAACAAAACAGAATAGAATAGAATGCAACAGAACATAACAGAATAGAATAGAATAACAGAATAGAACAGAATAGAATGGAATAGAATAGAATAGAAAAGAATAGAATAGAAAAGAACAGAACACAATAGAATAGAACAGAATAGAAGAGAATAGAATGGAATAGAAGAGAATAGAAAAGAATAGAATAGAATAGAATAGAAAAGAACAGAACAGAATAGAATAGAACAGAATACAATAGAATAAAACAGAACAGAATAGAATAGAATAAAACAGAACGGAATAGAATAGAATAGAACAGAACAGAATAGAACAGAACAGAATAGAATAGAATAGAACAGAACAGAACAGAATAGAGTAGAACAGAATTGAATAGAATAGAAGAGAACAGAATAAAATAGAGTAGAATAGAATAGAATAGAAGAGAAGAGAATAGAACAGAAGAGAATAGAATAGAATAGAACAGAACAGAATACAGTAGAATAGAATAGAAAAGAAGAGAATAGAATAGAATAGAACAGAATAGCATAGAATAGAACAGAATAGAATAGAATAGAACAGAACAGAATCGAATAGAATAGAATAGAATAGAATAGAATATAATAGAATAGAATAGAACAGAACAGAATAGAACAGAATAGAATAGAATAGAATAGAATAGAACAGAATAGAATAGAATAGAACAGAATAGAATAGAATAGAACAGAACAGAACAGAACAGAATAGAATAGAATAGAACGGAATAGAACAGAACAGTACAGAACACAACAGAATAGAATAGAATAGAACAGGATAGAATACAATAGAATAGAATAGAACAGAATAGAATAGAATACAACAGAAGAGAATAGAATAGAACAGAACAGAACCGAATAGAATAGAATAGAATAGAACAGAAATGAACAGAAGAAAACAAAACAGAATTGAATAGAATACAACAGAACAGAACAGAATAGAATAGAATAACAGAATAGAACAGAATAGAATGGAATAGAATAGAATAGAAAAGAATAGAATAGAAAAGAACACAACAGAATAGAATAGAACAGAATAGAATACCATAAAACAGAAGAGAATAGAATGGAATAGAACAGAACAGAATAAAATAGAATAGAATAGAATAGAATAGAATAGAATAGAATAGAATAGAATAGAATAGAATAGAATAGAACAGAATAGAATAGAATAGAATAGAATAGAATAGAATAGAACAGAACAGAATAAAATAGAATAGAATAGAATAGAATAGAATAGAATAGAATAGAATAGAATAGAATAGAATAGAATAGAATAGAATAGAATACAATAGAATATTACAGAACAGAATGCAATAGAATAGAATACAATATTACAGAACAGAATAGAATAGCATGGAATAAAATTGAATAGAATAGAATTGAATATAACAGAATAGAATAGAATAGAATAGAACAGAATAGAATGGAATAGAATAAAATAGAATAGAATAGAATAGAATAGAATAGATTAGAATAGAATAGAACAGAACAGAATAGAATAGAACAGAATAGAATTGAATAAAACAGAACAGAACAGAGTAGAATAGAAAAGAACAGAATAGAATAGAACAGAATAGAACAGAATAGAATAGAATAGAATAGAATAGAATAGTATAGAATAGAATAGAATTGAATTGAATAGATCAGAACAAATTAGAACCGAACACAACACAACAGAACAGAATAGAATAGAATAGAATAGAACAGAACCGAATAGAACAGAACAGAACTGAATAGAACAGAATAGAATAGAATAGAATACAACACAATGGAATAGAATAGAACAGAATAGAACAGATTAGAATAGAATAGAATAGAACAGAACAGAACAGAACAGAATAGAACAGAGGAGAACAGAATCGAGTAGAACAGAATAGAATAGAACGGAACAGAACAGAACAGAATAGAAGAGAAAAGAACAGAATAGAACAAAAGAGAATAGAATAGAACAGAATAGAATAGAATAGAACAGAATAGAATAGAATAGAGTAGAATAGAATAAAATAGAATAGAATAGAATAGAATAGAATAGAATAGAATAGAATAGAATAGAATAGAACAGAACAGAATTGAATTGAATAGAACAGAACAGAACAGAATAGAATAGAATAGAATAGAATAGATTAGAATAGAATAGAACATAAGAGAATAGAATAGAATAGAATACAAAAGAATGGAACAGAATAGAAGATAATAGAACAGAATAGAATGGAATAGAATAGAATAGAAAAGAATAGAATAGAAAAGAACAGAACAGAATAGAATAGAACAGAAGAGAAGAGAATAGAATGGAATAGAATAGAATAGAAAAGAATAGAATAGAATAGAATAGAAAAGAACAGAACAGAATAGAACAGAACAGATCGGAATAGAATAAAACAGAACAGAATAGAATAGAATAAAACAGAACGGAATAGAATAGAATAGAACAGAACAGAATAGAACAGAACAGAATAGAATAGAATAGAACAGAACAGAACAGAATAGAGTAGAACAGAATTGAATAGAATAGAAGAGAACAGAATAAAATAGAGTAGAATAGAATAGAATAGAAGAGAAGAGAATAGAACAGAAGAGAATAGAATAGAATAGAACAGAACAGAATACAGTAGAATAGACTATAAAAGAAGAGAATAGAATAGAATAGAACAGAATAGCATAGAATAGAACAGAATAGAATAGAATAGAACAGAACAGAATAGAATAGAATAGAATAGAATAGAATAGAATAGAACAGAACAGAACAGAACAGAATAGAATAGAATAGAATAGAATAGAATAGAATAGAATAGAACAGAATAGAATAGAATAGAACAGAATAGAATAGAATAGAACAGAACAGAACAGAATAGAATAGAATAGAACGGAATAGAACAGAACAGTACAGAACACAACAGAATAGAATAGAATAGAACAGGATAGAATACAATAGAATAGAATAGAACAGAATAGAATAGAATACAACAGAATAGAATAGAATAAAACAGAACGGAATAGAATAGAATAGAACAGAACAGAATAGAACAGAACAGAATAGAATAGAATAGAACAGAACAGAACAGAATAGAGTAGAACAGAATTGAATAGAATAGAACAGAACACAATAAAATAGAGTAGAATAGAATAGAATAGAAGAGAAGAGAATAGAACAGAAGAGAATAGAATAGAATAGAACAGAACAGAATACAGTAGAATAGAATAGAAAAGAAGAGAATAGAATAGAAAAGAACAGAATAGCATAGAATAGAACAGAATAGAATAGAATAGAGCAGAACAGAATAGAATAGAATAGAATAGAATAGAATAGAATAGAATAGAATAGAATAGAATAGAATAGAACAGAACAGAATAGAATAGAATAGAATAGAATAGAATAGAATAGAATAGAACAGAATAGAATAGAATAGAACAGAATAGAATAGAATAGAACAGAACAGAACAGAATAGAATAGAATAGAACGGAACAGAACAGAACAGAATAGAAGAGAAAAGAACAGAATAGAACAAAAGAGAATAGAATAGAACAGAATAGAATAGAATAGAACAGAATAGAATAGAATAGAGTAGAATAGAATAGAATAGAATAGAATAGAATAGAATAGAATAGAACAGAACAGAATTGAATTGAATAGAACAGAACAGAACAGAATAGAATAGAATAGAATAGAATAGATTAGAATAGAATAGAACATAAGAGAATAGAATAGAATACAAAAGAATAGAACAGAATAGAATATTATAGAACAGAATAGAAAGGAATAGAATAGAATAGAAAAGAAGAGAATAGAAAAGAACAGAACAGAATAGAATAGAACAGAATAGAAGAGAATAGAATGGAATAGAATAGAATAGAAAAGAATAGAATAGAATAGAATAGAAAAGAACAGAACAGAAGAGAATAGAACAGAACGGAATAGAATAAAACAGAACAGAATAGAATAGAATAAAACAGAACGGAATAGAATAGAATAGAACAGAACAGAATAGAACAGAACAGAATAGAATAGAATAGAACAGAACAGAACAGAATAGAGTAGACAGAATTGAATAGAATAGAAGAGAACAGAATAAAATAGAGTAGAATAGAATAGAATAGAAGAGAAGAGAATAGAACAGAAGAGAATAGAATAGAATAGAACAGAACAGAATACAGTAGAATAGAATATAAAAGAAGAGAATAGAATAGAATAGAACAGAATAGCATAGAATAGAACAGAATAGAATAGAATAGAACAGAACAGAATAGAATAGAATAGAATAGAATAGAATAGAATAGAATAGAACAGAACAGAATAGAATAGAATAGAATAGAATAGAATAGAATAGACTAGAATAGAACAGAATAGAATAGAATAGAACAGAATAGAATAGAATAGAACAGAACAGAACAGAATAGAATAGAATAGAACGGAATAGAACAGAACAGTACAGAACACAACAGAATAGAATAGAATAGAACAGGATAGAATACAATAGAATAGAATAGAACAGAATAGAATAGAATACAACAGAATAGAATAGAATAGAACAGAACAGAATACAATAGAATAGAATAGAAGAGAATAGAATAGAATACAACAGAAGACAATAGAATAGAACAGAACAGAACCGAATAGAATATAATAGAATAGAACAGAATAGAACAGAACAGAACAAAACAGAATAGAATAGAATACAACAGAACAGAAGAGAATAGAATAGAATATAACAGAATAGAATAGAATAGAATGTAATAGAATAGAATACAAAAGAATAGAATAGAATAGAATAGAAAAGAACAGAACAGAATAGAATAGAACAGAATAGAATAGAATACAACAGAACAGAAGAGATTAGAATAGAATATAACAGAATAGAACAGAATAGAATGGAATAGAATAGAACAGAAAAGAATAGAATAGAATAGAATAGAAAAGAACAGAACAGAATAGAACAGAACAGAAAGAATAGAATAAAACAGAACAGAATAGAATAGAATAAAACAGAACAGAATAGAGTAGAATAGAATAGAACAGAATAGAACAGAACAGAATAGAATAGAATAGAACAGAACAGAATAGAGTAGAACAGAATTGAATAGAATAGAAGAGAACAGAATAAAATAGAGTAGAATAGAATAGAATAGAATAGAATAGAATAGAATAGAATGGAACGGAACGGAACGGAACGGAATGGAATGGAATAGAATAGAATAGAACAGAACAGAACAGAATAGAATAGAATAGAATAGAACAGAATAGAATAGAATACAACAGAAGAGAATAGAATAGAACAGAACAGATCAGAATAGATTAGAATAGAATAGAATAGAAAAGAATAGAACAGAATAGAATAGAATAGAATAGAATAGAATAGAATAGAATAGAATAGAATAGAACAGAATAGAATAGAATAGAATAGAATAGAACAGAATAGAATAGAATAGAATAGAACAGAATAGAATAGAATAGAACAGAACAGAACAGAACATAATAGAATAGAATAGAACAGAATAGAACAGAACAGAACAGAACAGAATAGAATAGAATAGAATAGAATAGAATAGAACAGGATAGAACAGAATAGATTAGAATAGAACAGAATAGAACAGAACAGAATAGAATAGAATAGAATAGAATAGAACAGAACAGAACAGAACAGAATAGAATCGAACAGAGTATAATAGAATAGAACAGAATAGAACAGAATAGAATAGAATAGGATAGAACAGAACAGAATAGAATAGAATAGAATAGAATAGAATAGAATAGAATAGAATAGAATAGAACAGAACAGAATAGAACAGAACACAACACAACAGAACAGAATAGAATAGATTTGAATACAACAGAACAGAATAGAACAGAATAGAGTAGAATAGAACAGAATACATTAGAACAGAACAGAATAGAATAGAATGGAATAGAACAGAATAGAATAGAATAGAATAGAATAGAACAGAATAAAATAGAATAGAACGGAATAGAATAGAATAGTACAGAACAGAAGAGAACAGAACAGAATAGAATAGAATAGAACAGAAAAGAACAGAACAGAACAGAACAGAATAGAGTAGAATAGAACAGGATAGAACAGAATAGAATAGAATAGAACAGAACAGAACAGAATAGAATAGAATAGAACGGAATAGAACAGAACAGTACAGAACACAACAGAATAGAATAGAATAGAACAGGATAGAATACAACAGAATAGAATAGAACAGAATAGAATAGAATATAACAGAAGAGAATAGAATAGAACAGAACAGAACCGAATAGAATAGAATAGAATAGAACAGAAATGAACAGAAGAAAACAAAACAGAATTGAATAGAATACAACAGAACAGAACAGAATAGAATAGAATAACAGAATAGAACAGAATAGAATGGAATAGAATAGAATAGAAAAGAATAGAATAGAAAAGAACAGAACAGAATAGAATAGAACAGAATAGAATACCATAAAACAGAAGAGAATAGAATGGAATAGAACAGAACAGAATAAAATAGAATAGAATAGAATAGAATAGAATAGAATAGAATAGAACAGAACAGAACAGAATAGAATAGAATAGAATAGAATAGAATAGAATAGAATAGAACAGAACAGAATAAAATAGAATAAAATAGAATAGAATAGAATAGAATAGAATAGAATAGAATAGAATAGAATATTACAGAACAGAATGCAATAGAATAGAATACAATATTACAGAACAGAATAGAATAGCATGGAATAAAATTGAATAGAATAGAATTGAATATAACAGAATAGAATAGAATAGAATAGAACAGAATGGAATGGAATAGAATAAAATAGAATAGATTAGAATAGAATAGAATAGAATAGAATAGAATAGAATAGAATAGAATAGAATAGAACAGAACAGAATAGAATAGAACAGAATAGAATTGAATAAAACAGAACAGAACAGAATAGAATAGAAAAGAACAGAACAGAATAGAACAGAATAGAACAGAAGAGAATAGAATAGAATAGAATAGAATAGAAGAGAATAGAATAGAATAGAATAGAATAGATCAGAACAAAATAGAACCGAACACAACACAACAGAACAGAATAGAATAGAATAGAATAGAACAGAACCGAATAGAACAGAACAGAACTGAATAGAACAGAATAGAATAGAATAGAATACAACACAATGGAATAGAATAGAACAGAATAGAACAGATTAGAATAGAATAGAATAGAACAGAACAGAACAGAACAGAATAGAACAGAGGAGAACAGAATCGAATAGAACAGAATAGAATAGAACGGAACAGAACAGAACAGAATTGAAGAGAAAAGAACAGAATAGAACAAAAGAGAATAGAATAGAACAGAATAGAATAGAATAGAACAGAATAGAATAGAATAGAGTAGAATAGAAAAGAATAGAAAAGAATAGAATAGAATAGAATAGAATAGAACAGAACAGAATTGAATTGAATAGAACAGAACAGAACAGAATAGAATAGAATAGAATAGAATAGATTAGAATAGAATAGAACATAAGAGAATAGAATAGAATAGAATACAAAAGAATAGAACAGAATAGAAGATTATAGAACAGAATAGAAAGGAATAGAATAGAATAGATAAGAATAGAATAGAAAAGAACAGAATAGAATAGAATAGAATAGAATAGAATAGAAGAGAATAGAATAGAACAGAATAGAATAGAATAGAACAGAATAGAATAGAATAGAACAGAACAGAACAGAATAGAATAGAACAGTACAGAACACAACAGAATAGAATAGAATAGAACAGGATAGAATACAATAGAATAGAATAGAACAGAATAGAATAGAATACAACAGAATAGAATACAACAGAACAGAAGAGAATAGAATAGAATAGAATAGAACAGAATAGAATAGAATAGAATAGAATAGAATAGAACAGAATAGAATAGAATAGAACAGAACAGAATCCAATAGAATAGAATAGAAGAGAATAGAATAGAATACAACAGAAGACAATAGAATAGAACAGAACAGAACCGAATAGAATATAATAGAAAAGAACAGAATAGAACAGAACAGAACAAAACAGAATAGAATAGAATACAACAGAACAGAAGAGAATAGAATAGAATATAACAGAATAGAATAGAATAGAATGGAATAGAATAGAATACAAAAGAATAGAATAGAATAGAATAGAAAAGAACAGAACAGAATAGAATAGAACAGAATAGAATAGAATACAACAGAACAGAAGAGAATAGAATAGAATATAACAGAATAGAACAGAATAGAATGGAATAGAATAGAACAGAAAAGAATAGAATAGAATAGAATAGAAAAGAACAGATCAGAATAGAACAGAACAGAATAGAATAGAATAAAACAGAACAGAATAGAATAGAATAAAACAGAGCAGAATAGAGTAGAATAGAATAGAACAGAATAGAACAGAACAGAATAGAATAGAATAGAACAGAACAGAATAGAGTAGAACAGAATTGAATAGAATAGAAGAGAACAGAATTAAATAGAGTAGAATAGAATAGAATAGAATAGAATAGAATAGAATAGAATAGAATAGAATAGAATAGAACGGAACGGAACGGAATGGAATGTAATAGAATAGAATAGAACAGAACAGAACAGAATAGAATAGAATAGAATAGAATAGAACAGAATAGAATAGAATACAACAGAAGAGAATAGAATAGAACAGAACAGATCAGAATAGAATAGAATACAATAGAATAGAAAAGAATAGAACAGAATAGAATAGAATAGAATAGAATAGAATAGAACAGAATAGAATAGAATAGAATAGAATAGAACAGAATAGAATAGAATAGAATAGAATAGAACAGAATAGAATAGAATAGAACAGAACAGAACAGAACATAATAGAATAGAATAGAACAGAATAGAACAGAACAGAACAGAACAGAATAGAATAGAATAGAATAGAATAGAACAGGATAGAATAGAATTGATTAGAATAGAACAGAATAGAACAGAAGAGAATAGAATACAATAGAACAGAACAGAACAGAACAGAATAGAATCGAACAGAGTATAATAGAATAGAACAGAATAGAACAGAATAGAATAGAATAGGATAGAACAGAACAGAAGAGAATAGAATAGAATAGAATAGAATAGAATAGAATAGAACAGAACAGAATAGAACAGAACACAACACAACAGAACAGAATAGAATAGAATTGAATAAAACAGAACAGAATAGAACAGAATAGAGTAGAATAGAACAGAATACATTAGAACAGAACAGAATAGAATAGAATGGAATAGAACAGAATAGAATAGAATAGAATAGAATAGAATAGAATAGAATAGAATAGAACAGAATAAAATAGAATAGAACAGAATAGAATAGAATAGTACAGAACAGAACAGAAAAGAACAGAATAGAATAGAATAGAACAGAAAAGAACAGAACAGAACAGAACAGAATAGAGTAGAATAGAACAGGATAGAACAGAATAGATTAGAATAGAACAGAATAGAACGGAACAGAATAGAATAGAATAGAATAGAATAGAACAGAACAGAACAGAATAGAATCGAACAGAATATAATAGAATAGAACAGAATAGAACAGAATAGAATATAATAGGATAGAACAGAACAGAATAGAATAGAATAGAATAGAATAGAATAGAATAGAATAGGTTAGAATAGAACAGAACAGAATAGAACAAAACACAACACAACAGAACAGAATAGAATAGATTTGAATACAACAGAACAGAATGGAACAGAACAGAACTGAATAGGACAGAATAGAATAGAACGGAACACAATAGAATAGAATGGAATAGAACAGAAGAGAATAGAATAGAATAGAATAGAATAGAATAGAATTGAATAGAATAGAATAGAATAGAACAAAATAGAATAGAAAAGAATAAAATAGAATAGAATAGAACAGAACAGAACCGAATAGAATAGAATAGAATAGAATAGAATAGAACAGAATAGAACAGAACAAAACAAAACAGAATAGAATAGAATAGAACAGAATAGAACCGAATAGAATGGAACAGAATAGAACAGAACAAAACAAAACAGAATAGAATAGAATACAACAGAAAAGAACAGAATAGAATAGAACAGAATAGAACAGAATAGAATGGAATAGAATAGAATAGAAAAGAATAGAATAGAATAGAATAGAATAGAAAAGAACAGAACAGAATAGAATAGAACAGAATAGAATAGAATAAAACAGAACGGAATAGAATAGAATAGAACAGAACAGAATAGAACAGAACAGAATAGAATAGAATAGAACAGAACAGAATACAGTAGAATAGAATAGAATAGAACAGAATGGAATAGTAAAGAACAGAATAGAATAGAATAGAACAGAATAGAATAGAATAGAATAGAATAGAATAGAATAGAATAGAATAGAATAGAACAGAACAGAAGAGAATAGAATAGAACAGAATAAAATTGAATAGAACAGAACAGAACAGAATAGAAGAGAATAGAACGGAATAGAACAGAACAGTATAGAACACAACAGAATAGAATAGAATAGAACAGGATAGAACAGAATAGAATAGAATAGATCAGAACAGAATACAATAGAATAGAATAGAACAGAATAGAATAGAATACAACAGAAGAGAATAGAATAGAACAGAACAGAACCGAATAGAATAGAATAGAATAGAACAGAATAGAACAGAACAAATCAAAACAGAATAGAATAGAATACAACAGAACAGAACAGATTAGAATAGAATAACAGAATAGAACAGAATAGAATGCAATAGAATAGAATAGAAAAGAATAGAATTGAAAAGAACAGAACAGAATAGAATAGAACAGAATAGAATAGAATAAAACAGAAGAGAATAGAATAGAATAAAACAGAATGGAACAGAACAGAATAGAATAGAACAGAATAGAATAGAACAGAATAGAATAGAATAGAATGGAATAGAACAGAACAGAATAAAATAAAAAAAATAGAATAGAATAGAATAGAATAGAATAGAACAGAACAGAACAGAATAGAATAAAATAGAATAGAATAGAATAGAACAGAACAGAATAAAATAGAATAGAATAGAATAGAATAGAATAGAACAGGATAGCACAGAATAGAATAGAATAGAACAGATTATAACAGAACAGAATAGAATAGAATAGAATAGAATAGAACAGAACAGAACAGAATAGAATCGAACAGAATATAATAGAATAGAACAGAATAGAACAGAATAGAATAGAACAGAACAGAATAGAATAGAATAGAATAGAATAGAATAGAATAGAATAGAATAGAATAGAATAAAATAGAACAGAACAGAATGAAACAGAACACAACACAACAGAACAGAAGAGAATAGAATTGAATAGAACAGAACAAAATAGAACAGAATAGAATAGAATAGAACAGAATAGAATAGAACAGAGCAGAATAGAATAGAATGGAATAGAACAGAATAGAATAGAATAGAATAGAATAGAATAGAATAGAATAGATTAGAATAGAACAGAATAGAACAGAACAGAATAGAATAGAATAGAATAGAATAGAACAGAACAGAACAGAACAGAATAGAATCGAACAGAGTATAATAGAATAGAACAGAATAGAACAGAATAGAATAGAATAGGATAGAACAGAACAGAAGAGAATAGAATAGAATAGAATAGAATAGATTAGAATAGAACAGAACAGAATAGAACAGAACACAACACAACAGAACAGAATAGAATAGAATTGAATACAACACAACAGAATAGAACAGAACAGAACTGAATAGGACAGAATAGAATAGAACCGAACACAATAGAATAGAATGGAATAGAACAGAATAGAATAGAATAGAATAGAATAGAATAGAATAGAATAGAATAGAATAGAACAAAATAGAATAGAAAAGAATAAAATAGAATAGAATAGAACAGAACAGAACCGAATAGAATAGAATAGAATAGAATAGAACAGAATAGAACAGAACAAAACAAAACAGAATAGAATAGAATAGAACAGAACAGAACCGAATAGATTGGAATAGAATAGAACAGAATAGAACAGAACAAAACAAAACAGAATAGAATAGAATACAACAGAACAGAACAGAATAGAATAGAACAGAATATAACAGAATAGAATGGAATAGAATAGAATAGAAAAGAATAGAATAGAATAGAATAGAAAAGAACAGAACAGAAGAGAATAGAACAGAATACAATAGAATAAAACAGAACAGAATAGAATAGAATAAAACAGAACGGAATAGAATAGAATAGAACAGAACAGAATAGAGTGGAATAGAATAGAACAGAATAGAACAGAACAGAATAGAGTAGAACAGAATTGAATAGAATAGAAGAGAACAGAATAAAATAGAGTAGAATAGAATAGAATAGAAGAGAAGAGAATAGAACAGAAGAGAATAGAATAGAATAGAACAGAACAGAATACAGTAGAATAGAATAGAAAAGAAGAGAATAGAATAGAATAGAACAGAATAGAATAGTATAGAACAGAATAGAATAGAATAGAACAGAATAGAATAGAATAGAATAGAATAGAATAGAATAGAACAGAACAGAAGAGAATAGAATAGAACAGAATAGAATTGAATAGAACAGAACAGAACAGAATAGAAGAGAATAGAACGGAATAGAACAGAACAGTATAGAACACAACAGAATAGAATAGAATAGAACAGGATAGAACAGAATAGAATAGAATAGAACAGAACAGAATACAATAGAATAGAATAGAACAGAATAGAATAGAATACAACAGAAGAGAATAGAATAGAACAGAACAGGACCGAATAGAATAGAATAGAATAGAACAGAATAGAACAGAACAAAACAAAACAGAATAGAATAGAATGCAATAGAACAGAACAGAATAGAATAGAATAACAGAATAGAACAGAATAGAATGGAATAGAATAGAATAGAAAAGAATAGAATAGAAAAGAACAGAACAGAATAGAATAGAACAGAATAGAAGAGAATAGAATGGAATAGAATAGAATAGAAAAGAATAGAATAGAATAGAATAGAAAAGAACAGAACAGAATAGAATAGAACAGAATAGAATAGAATAAAACAGAACAGAATAGAATAGAATAAAACAGAACGGAATAAAATAGAATAGAACAGAACAGAATAGAACAGAACAGAATAAAATAGAATATAACAGAACAGAACAGAATAGAGTAGAACAGAATAGAATAGAAGAGAAGAGAATAGAATAGAACAGAATAGAATAGAATAGAACAGAACATAATACAGTAGAATAGAATAGAAAAGAAGAGAATAGAATAGAATAGAACAGAATAGCATAGAATAGAACAGAATAGAATAGAATAGAACAGAACAGAATAGAATAGAATAGAATAGAACAGAATAGAATAGAATAGAATAGAATAGAATAGAATAGAATAGAATAGAATAGAATGGAATAGAACAGAATAGAATAGAATAGAACAGAATAGAATAGAATAGAACAGAACAGAACAGAATAAAACAGAGTAGAATAGAATAGAATAGAAGAGAAGAGAATAGAACAGAAGAGAATAGAATAGAATAGAACAGAACAGAATACAGTAGAATAGAATAGAAAAGAAGAGAATAGAATAGAATAGAACAGAATAGAATATAATAGAACAGAATAGAATAGAATAGAACAGAACAGAATAGAATAGAATAGAATAGAATAGAATAGAACAGAACAGAAAAGAATAGGATAGAATAGAACGGAATAGAACAGAACAGTATAGAACACAACAGAATAGAATAGAATAGAACAGGATAGAACAGAATAGAATAGAATAGAACAGAACAGAATACAATAGATTAGAATAGAACAGAATAGAATAGACTACAACAGAAGATAATAGAATAGAACAGAACAGAACCGAATAGAATAGAACAGACTAGAACAGAATAGAACAGAACAAAACAAAACAGAATAGAATAGAATACAACAGAACAGAACAGAATAGAATAGAATAACAGAATAGAACAGAATAGAATGGAATAGAATAGAATAGAAAAGAATAGAATAGAAAAGAACAGTACAGAATAGAATAGAACAGAATAGAATAGCATAAAACAGAAGAGAATAGAATACAATAAAACAGAACAGAATAGAATAGAACAGAATAGAATAGAACAGAACAGAATAGAATAGAACAGAACAGAATAGAATAGAATGGAATAGAACAGAACAGAATAAAATAGAATAGAATAGAATAGAATAGAACAGAATAGAAGAGAATAGAACAGAACAGAATAGAACAGAACAGAATAGAATAGAACAGGATAGAACAGAATAGAATAGAATAGAACAGAATAGAACAGAACAGAACAGAATAGAATAGAATAGAATAGAGTAGAACAGAACAGAACAGAATAGAATCGAACAGAGTATAATAGAATAGAACAGAATAGAACAGAATAGAATAGAATAGGAAATAACAGAAAAGAAGAGAATAGAATAGAATAGAATAGAATAGAACAGAACAGAATAGAATAGAATGGAATAGAACAGAACAGAATAAAATAGAATAGAATAGAATAGAATAGAATAGAATAGAATAGAACAGAACAGAATAGAATAAAATAGAATAGAATAGAATAGAATAGAACAGAATAAAATAGAATAGAATAGAATAGAATAGAATAGAACAGGATAGAACAGAATAGAATAGAATAGAACAGAATATAACAGAACAGAATAGAATAGAATAGAATAGAATAGAATAGAATAGAATAGAATAGAACAGAACAGTACAGAATAGAATCGAACAGAATATAATAGAATAGAACAGAAAAGAACAGAAAGGTATAGAATAGAATAGAACAGAACAGAATAGAATAGAATAGAATAGAATAGAATAGAATAGAATAGAATAGAATAGAATAGAATAGAATAAAATAGAACAGAACAGAATAGAACAGAACACAACACAACAGAACAGAATAGAATAGAATAGAATAGAACAGAACCGAATATAACAGAACAGAACTGAATAGAACAGAATAGAATAGAATAGAACAGAATAGAACACAATAGAATAGAATAGAACAGAATAGAACAGATTAGAATAGAATAGAATAGAACAGAACAGAACAGAACAGAATAGAACAGAGGAGGACAGAATAGAATAGAACAGAATAGAATAGAATAGAACGGAACAGAACAGAACAGAATAGAAGAGAAAAGAACAGAATAGAACAAAAGAGAATAGAATAGAACAGAATAGAATAGAATAGAACAGAATAGAATAGAATAGAATAGAACAGAATAAAATAGAATAGAATAGAATAGAATAGAATAGAATAGAATAGAATAGAATAGAATAGAATAGAATAGAATAGAACAGAACAGAATTGAATTGAATAGAACAGAACAGAACAGAATAGAATAGAATAGAATAGAACAGAATAGAATAGAATAGAATGGAACAGAACAGAATACAATAGAATAGAATAGAACAGGATAGAACAGAATATAATAGAATAGAACAGAATAGAACAGAACAGAACAGAACAGAACAGAACAGAATAGAATAGAACAGAATAGAACAGAACAGAACAGAACAGAACAGAATAGAATAGAATAGAATAGAACAGGATAGAACAGAATAGATTAGAATAGAACAGAATAGAACAGAACAGAATAGAATAGAATAGAATAGAATAGAACAGAACAGAACAGAACAGAATAGAATCGAACAGAGTATAATAGAATAGAACAGAATAGAACAGAATAGAATAGAATAGGATAGAACAGAACAGAAGAGAATAGAATAGAATAGAATTGAATAGATTAGAATAGAACAGAACAGAATAGAACAGAACACAACACAACAGAACAGAATAGAATAGAATTGAATACAACACAACAGAATAGAACAGAACAGAACTGAATAGGACAGAATAGAATAGAACCGAACACAATAGAATAGAATGGAATAGAACAGAATAGAATAGAATAGAATAGAATAGAATAGAATAGAATAGAATAGAATAGAATAGAATAGAATAGAACAAAATAGAATAGAAAAGAATAAAATAGAATAGAATAGAACAGAACAGAACCGAATAGAATAGAATAGAATAGAATAGAACAGAATAGAACAGAAGAAAACAAAACAGAATAGAATAGAATAGAACAGAACAGAACCGAATAGATTGGAATAGAATAGAACAGAATAGAACAGAACAAAACAAAACAGAATAGAATAGAATACAACAGAACAGAACAGAATAGAATAGAACAGAATATAACAGAATAGAATGGAATAGAATAGAATAGAAAAGAATAGAATAGAATAGAATAGAAAAGAACAGAACAGAATAGAATAGAACAGAATACAATAGAATCAAACAGAACAGAATAGAATAGAATAAAACAGAACGGAATAGAATAGAATAGAACAGAACAGAATAGAACAGAACAGAATAGAATAGAATAGAACAGAACAGAATAGAGTAGAACAGAATTGAATAGAATAGAAGAGAACAGAATAAAATAGAGTAGAATAGAATAGAATAGAAGAGAAGAGAAGAGAACAGAAGAGAATAGAATAGAATAGAACAGAACAGAATACAGTAGAATAGAATAGAAAAGAAGAGAATAGAATAGAATAGAACAGAATAGAATAGTATAGAACAGAATAGAATAGAATAGAACAGAATAGAATAGAATAGAATAGAATAGAATAGAATAGAATAGAACAGAACAGAAGAGAATAGAATAGAACAGAATAGAATTGAATAGAACAGAACAGAACAGAATAGAAGAGAATAGAACGGAATAGAACAGAACAGTATAGAACACAACAGAATAGAATAGAATAGAACAGGATAGAACAGAATAGAATAGAATAGAACAGAACAGAATACAATAGAATAGAATAGAACAGAATAGAATAGAATACAACAGAAGAGAATAGAATAGAACAGAACAGGACCGAATAGAATAGAATAGAATAGAACAGAATAGAACAGAACAAAACAAAACAGAATAGAATAGAATGCAATAGAACAGAACAGAATAGAATAGAATAACAGAATAGAACAGAATAGAATGGAATAGAATAGAATAGAAAAGAATAGAATAGAAAAGAACAGAACAGAATAGAATAGAACAGAATAGAAGAGAATAGAATGGAATAGAATAGAATAGAAAAGAATAGAATAGAATAGAATAGAAAAGAACAGAACAGAATAGAATAGAACAGAATAGAATAGAATAAAACAGAACAGAATAGAATAGAATAAAACAGAACGGAATAAAATAGAATAGAACAGAACAGAATAGAACAGAACAGAATAAAATAGAATATAACAGAACAGAACAGAATAGAGTAGAACAGAATAGAATAGAAGAGAAGAGAATAGAATAGAACAGAATAGAATAGAATAGAACAGAACAGAATACAGTAGAATAGAATAGAAAAGAAGAGAATAGAATAGAATAGAACAGAATAGCATAGAATAGAACAGAATAGAATAGAATAGAACAGAACAGAATAGAATAGAATAGAATAGAACAGAATAGAATAGAATAGAATAGAATAGAATAGAATAGAATAGAATAGAATAGAATAGAATGGAATAGAACAGAATAGAATAGAATAGAACAGAATAGAATAGAATAGAACAGAACAGAACAGAATAGAATAGAATAGAATAGAACGGAATAGACCAGAACAGTACAGAACACAACAGAATAGAATAGAATAGAACAGGATAGAATACAATAGAATAGAATAGAACAGAATAGAATAGAATACAACAGAAGAGAATAGAATATAACAGAACAGAACCGAATAGAATAGAATAGAATAGAACAGAAATGAACAGAAGAAAACAAAACAGAAATGAATAGAATACAACAGAACAGAACAGAATAGCATAGAATAACAGAATAGAACACAGTAGAATGGAATAGAATAGAATAGAAAAGAATAAAATAGAAAAGAACAGAACAGAATAGAATAGAACAGAATAGAATAGCATAAAACAGAAGAGAATAGAATGGAATAGAACAGAACAGAATAAAATAGAATAGAATGGAATAGAATAGAATAGAATAGAATAGAATAGAATAGAATAGAACAGAACAGAACAGAATAGAATAGAATAGAATAGAATAGAATAGAACAGAACAGAATAGAATAAAATAGAATAGAATAGAATAGAACAGAACAGAATAAAATAGAATAGAATAGAATAGAACAGGATAGAACAGAATAGAATAGAATAGAACAGAATATAACAGAACAGAATAGAACAGAATAGAATGGAAGCGAATAAAATAGAATAGAATAGAATAGAACAGAACAGAACAGAATAGAATAGAACAGAACAGAATAGAACAGAACAGAATAGAATAGAATAGAACAGAACAGAATAGATTAGAACAGAATTGAATAAAATAGAACAGAACAGAATAGAATAGAATAAAATAGAACAGAAGAGAATAGAATAGAATAGAATACAACAGAATAGAACAGAATAGAAGAGAATAGAACAGAATAGAATGGAATAGAATAGAACAGAATAGAATGTAACGGAATAGAATACAATAGAATAGAATAAAATATAACAGAATTGAATAGAATAGAATAGAATAGAACATAATAGATTAGAATAGAACAGAACAGAACAGAATAGAGTAGAATAGAATAGAATAGAACAGAAGAGAATAGAATAAATTAGAATAGAACAGAATAGAGTAGAATAGAACAGAATAGAATAGAATAGAATAGAATAGAATAGAATAGAATAGAATAGAATAGAACACAACAGAACAGAATAGAATCGAACAGAATAGAAGAGAATAGAATAGAACAGAATAAAACAGAATAGAATAGAATAGAATAGAATAGAATAGAATAGAATAGAACACAACAGAACAGAATAGAATCGAACAGAATAGAATAGAATAGAACAGAACAGAATAAAATACAATAGAATAGAATAGAATAGAATAGAATAGAATAGAATAGAATAGAATAGAATATTACAGAACAGAATGCAATAGAATAGAATAGAATATTACAGAACAGAATAGAATAGCATGGAATAAAATAGAATAGACTAGAATAGAATAGAATAGAATAGAATAGAACAGAACAGAATAGAATGGAATAGAATAAATTAGAATAGAATAGAATAGAATAGAATAGAATAGAATAGAATAGAATAGAATAGAACAGAACAGAATAGAATAGAACAGATTAGAATTGAATAAACAGAACAGAACAGAATAGAATAGAAAAGAACAGAATAGAATAGAACAGAATAGAACAGAAGAGAATAGAATAGAATAGAATAGAATAGAATAGAATAGAATAGAACAGAACAAAATAGAACAGAACACAACACAACAGAACAGAATAGAATAGAATAGAATAGAACAGAACCGAATAGAACAGAACAGAACTGAATAGAACAGAATAGAATAGAATAGAATAGAACACAATAGAATAGAATAGAACAGAATAGAACAGATTAGAATAGAATAGAATAGAACAGAACAGAACAGAACAGAATAGAACAGAGGAGAACAGAATAGAATAGAACAGAATAGAATAGAACGGAACAGAACAGAACAGAATAGAAGAGAAAAGAACAGAATAGAACAAAAGAGAATAGAATAGAACAGAATAGAATAGAATAGAACAGAATAGAATAGAATAGAATAGAACAGAATAAAATAGAATAGAATAGAATAGAATAGAATAGAATAGAATAGAATAGAACAGAACAGAATTGAATTGAATAGAACAGAACAGAACAGAATAGAATAGAATAGAATAGAATAGAATAGAATAGATTAGAATAGAATAGAACATAAGAGAATAGAATAGAATAGAATACAAAAGAATAGAACAGAATATAAGATAATAGAACAGAATAGAATAGAATAGAATAGAACAGAACAGAATGTAACGAAATAGAATACAATAGAATAGAATAGAATACAAGAGAACAGAATAGAATAGAATTGAATATAACAGAATAGAATAGAATAGAATAGAACAGAATAGAATGGAATAGAATAAAATAGAATAGAATAGAATAGAATAGAATAGAATAGAATAGAACAGAACAGAATAGAATAGAACAGAATAGAATTGAATAAAACAGAACAGAACAGAATAGAATAGAAAAGAACAGAATAGAATAGAATAGAATAGAACAGAACAGAATAGAACAGAACAGAATAGAATAGAATAGAATACAATAGAATAGAATAGAACAGAACAGAATAGAGTAGAACAGAATTGAATAGAATAGAACAGAACAGAATAGAATAGAAAAGAATAGAACAGAAGAGAATAGAATAGAATAGAATACATCAGAATAGAACAGAATAGAAGAGAATAGAACAGAATAGAATGGAATAGAATAGAACAGAATAGAATGTAACGGAATAGAATACAGTAGAATAAAATAGAATAGAACAGAACAGAATCGAACAGAATAGAATAGAATAGAACAGAACAAAACAGAATAGAATAGAATAGAATAGACTAGAATAGAATAGACTAGAATAGAACAGAATAGAACAGAACGGAATAGAATAGAGTAGAATAGATTAGAATAGAATAGAATAGAATAGAATAGAATAGAATAGAATAGAATAGAATAGAATAGAATAGAATAGAACAGAACAGAACAGAATAGAATAGAACAGAACAGAACTGAATAGAATAGAATAAAATAGAATAGAATAGAACAGAACAGAACAGAACAGAACAGAATAGAATAGAATAGAACAGAATAGAATAGAACAGAAAAGAATAGAATAGAATAGAATAGAACAGAACAGAATAGAACAGAACAGAATAGAGTAGAATAGAACAGAACAGAATTGAATTGAATAGAACAGAACAGAATAGAATAGAATAGAATAGGATTGATTAGAATAGAATAGAACATAAGAGAATAGAATAGAATAGAATACAACAGAATAGAACAGAATAGAAGATAATAGAACAGAATAGAATAGAATAGAATAGAACAGAACAGAATGTAACGGAATAGAATACAATAGAATAGAATAGAATACAACAGAACAGAATAGAATAGAATTGAATATAACAGAATAGAATAGAATAAAATAGAACAGAATAGAATGGAATAGAATAAAATAGGATAGAATAGAATAGAATAGAATAGAATAGAATAGATTAGAATAGAATAGAAGAGAACAGAATAGAATAGAACAGAATAGAATTGAATAAAACAGAACAGAACAGAATAGAGTAGAAAAGAACAGAATAGAATAGAATAGAACAGAAGAGAATAGAATAGAATAGAATAGAACAGAATTGAACAGAACAAAATAGAATAGAATAGAACAGAACAGAATAGAGTAGAACAGAATTGAATAGAATAGAACAGAACAGAATAGAATAGAATGGAATAGAACAGAAGAGAATAGAATAGAATAAAATACAACAGAATGGAACAGAATAGAATAGAATGGAATAGAATAAAACAGAATAGAATGTAACGGAATAGAATACAATAGAATAGAATAGAATAGAACAGAACAGAATAGAATGGAATAGAAGAGAGCAGAATAGAATGTAACGGAATAGAATAGAATAGAATAGAATAGAATAGAATAGAACAGAATAGAATAGAATAGAATAGAAAAGAATGGAACAGAGCAGAACAGAACAGAACAGAATAGAAGTGAATAGAACAGAACAGAACAGAACAGAACACAACAGAACACAACAGAACAGAATAGAAGAGGACAGAACAGAACAGAATAGAATCGAACAGAATAGAATAGAATAGAACAGAACAAAACAGAATAGAATAGATTAGAATAGAATAGAATAGAATAAAATAGACTGGAATAGAACAGAATAGAACAGAACGGAATAGAATAGAGTAGAATAGATTTGAATAGAATAGAATAGAATAGAATAGAATAGAATAGAATAGAATAGAATAGAATAGAATAGAACAGAACAGAACAGAATAGAATCGAACAGAATAGAATAGAATAGAACAGAACAGAACTGAATAGAATAGAATAAAATAGAATAGAATAGAACAGAACAGAACAGAACAGAACAGAATAGAATAGAATAGAACAGAATAGAATAGAACAGAATAGAATAGAACAGAATAGAGTAGAACAGAATAGAATAGAACAGAAAAGAATAGAATAGAATAGTATAGAATAGAACAGAATAGAATACAACAGAACAGAAGAGAACAGAACAGAATAGAATAGAATAGAATAGAATAGAACAGAATAGAATAGAATAGAATAGAATAAAAGAGAACAGAATAGAATAGAATAGAACAGAACAGAATAGAATAGAATAGAACAGAACAGAATAGAACAGAACAGAATAGAATAGAATAGAACAGAACATAATAGTGTAGAACGGAATTGAATAGACTAGAACAGAACAGAATAGAATAGAATAGAATAGAACAGAATAGAATAGAATAGAATAGAATACAACAGAATAGAACAGAATAGAAGAGAATAGAACAGAATAGAATAGAATAGAATAGAACAGAACAGAATGTAACGGAATAGAATACAATAGAATAGAATAGAATACAACAGAACAGAATAGAATAGAATTGAATAGAATAGAATAGAATAGAATAGAATAGGATAGAAAATGATAGAACAGAACGAATAGAACAGAACAGAATAGAATAGAATAGAACAGAATAGAATAGAATAGAATAGAATAGAACAGAACAGAACAGAACAGAACAGAACAGAACAGAATAGAATAGAATAGAACAGAAAAGAATAGAATAGAACAGAATAGATTAGAATAGAATAGAACAGAAGAGAACAGAATAGAATAGAATAAAACAGAACAGAATAGAATAGAATAGAACAGAATAGAAGCGAACGAACAGAATTGAATAGAATAGAACAGAACAGAATAGAATACAGTAGAATAGAACATAAGAGAATAGAGTAGAATAGAATACAACAGAATAGAACAGAATAGAAGAGAATAGAACAGAATAGAAGAGAATAGAATAGAATTGAATAGAACAGAACAGAATAGAATAGAATAGAACAGAACAGAATCGAACAGAACAGAATTGAATAGAATAGAATAGAACAGAACAGAATAGAATAGAACATAAGAGAATAGAATAGAATAGAATACAACAGAATAGAACAGAAAAGAAGAGAACAGAACAGAATAGAATAGAATAGAAGAGAACAGAACAGAATGTAACGGAATAGAAAACAATAGAATAGAATAGAATACAACAGAACAGAATAGAATAGAATTGAATAGAACAGAAGAGAATAGAATACAATAGAAGAGAATAGAACAGAATAGAATGGAATAGAATAAAATAGAATAGAATACAATAGAATAGAGTAGAATAGAATAGAATAGAATAGAATAGAATAGAATAGATTAGAATAGAATAGAATAAAATAGAACAGAATAGAATTGAATAAAACAGAACAGAATAGAATAGAATAGAATAGAACAGAATAGAATAGAATAGAACAGAACAGAATAGAACAGAACAGAATAGAACAGAATAGAATAGAGCAGAACAGAATAAAGTAGAACAGAATTGAATAGAATAGAACAGAACAGAATAGAATAGAAAAGAATAGAACAGAAGAGAATAGAATAGAATACAACAGAATAGAACAGAATAGAAGATAATAGAACAGAATAGAATAGAATAGAATAGAACAGAACAGAATGTAACGGAATAGAATACAATAGAATAGAATAGAATACAACAGAACAGAATAGAATAGAATTGAATATAACAGAATAGAATAGAATAAAATAGAACAGAATAGAATGGAATAGAATAAAATAGAATAGAATAGAATAGAATAGAATAGAATAGAATAGAATAGAATAGATTAGAATAGAATAGAAGAGAACAGAATAGAATAGAACAGAATAGAATAGAATAGAACAGAAGAGAATAGAATAGAATAGAAAAGAACAGAATAGAATAGAATAGAACAGAAGAGAATAGAATAGAATAGAATAGAACAGAATAGAACAGAACAAAATAGAATAGAATAGAACAGAACAGAATAGAGTAGAACAGAATTGAATAGAATAGAACAGAACAGAATAGAATAGAATGGAATAGAACAGAAGAGAATAGAATAGAATAAAATACAACAGAATGGAACAGAATAGAATAGAATGGAATAGAATAAAACAGAATAGAATGTAACGGAATAGAATACAATAGAATAGAATAGAATAGAACAGAACAGAATAGAATGGAATAGAAGAGAGCAGAATAGAATGTAACGGAATAGAATAGAATAGAATAGAATAGAATAGAATAGAATAGAACAGAATAGAATAGAATAGAATAGAATAGAAAAGAATAGAATAGATCAGAATAGAACAGAACAGAACTGAATAGAGTAGAGTAAAATAGAATAGAATGGAATAGAAAGAATGGAACAGAGCAGAACAGAACAGAACAGAATAGAAGTGAATAGAACAGAACAGAACAGAACAGAACACAACAGAACAGAATAGAAGAGGACAGAACAGAACAGAATAGAATCGAACAGAATAGAATAGAATAGAACAGAACAAAACAGAATAGAATAGATTAGAATAGAATAGAATAGAATAAAATAGACTAGAATAGAACAGAATAGAACAGAACGGAATAGAATAGAGTAGAATAGATTTGAATAGAATAGAATAGAATAGAATAGAATAGAATAGAATAGAATAGAACAGAACAGAACAGAATAGAATCGAACAGAATAGAATAGAATAGAACAGAACAGAACTGAATAGAATAGAATAAAATAGAATAGAATAGAACAGAACAGAACAGAACAGAACAGAATAGAATAGAATAGAATAGAATAGAACAGAACAGAACAGAATAGAACAGAATAGAGTAGAACAGAATAGAATAGAACAGAAAAGAATAGAATAGAATAGTATAGAATAGAACAGAATAGAATACAACAGAACAGAAGAGAACAGAACAGAATAGAATAGAATAGAATAGAATAGAACAGAATAGAATAGAATAGAATAGAATAAAAGAGAACAGAATAGAATAGAATAGAACAGAACAGAATAGAATAGAATAGAACAGAACAGAATAGAACAGAACAGAATAGAATAGAATAGAACAGAACATAATAGTGTAGAACGGAATTGAATAGACTAGAACAGAACAGAATAGAATAGAATAGAATAGAACAGAATAGAATAGAATAGAATAGAATACAACAGAATAGAACAGAATAGAAGAGAATAGAACAGAATAGAATAGAATAGAATAGAACAGAACAGAATGTAACGGAATAGAATACAATAGAATAGAATAGAATACAACAGAACAGAATAGAATAGAATTGAATAGAATAGAATAGAATAGAATAGGATAGAATATGATAGAACAGAACGAATAGAACAGAAGAGAATAGAATAGAATAGAACAGAATAGAATAGAATAGAATAGAATAGAACAGAACAGAACAGAACAGAACAGAACAGAACAGAATAGAATAGAATAGAACAGAATAGAATAGAATAGAACAGAATAGATTAGAATAGAATAGAACAGAAGAGAACAGAATAGAATAGAATAAAACAGAACAGAATAGAATAGAATAGAACAGAATAGAAGCGAACGAACAGAATTGAATAGAATAGAACAGAACAGAATAGAATACAGTAGAATAGAACATAAGAGAATAGAGTAGAATAGAATACAACAGAATAGAACAGAATAGAAGAGAATAGAACAGAATAGAAGAGAATAGAATAGAATAGAATAGAACAGAACAGAATAGAATAGAATAGAACAGAACAGAATCGAACAGAACAGAATTGAATAGAATAGAATAGAACAGAACAGAATAGAATAGAACATAAGAGAATAGAATAGAATAGAATACAACAGAATAGAACAGAAAAGAAGAGAACAGAACAGAATAGAATAGAATAGAAGAGAACAGAACAGAATGTAACGGAATAGAAAACAATAGAATAGAATAGAATACAACAGAACAGAATAGAATAGAATTGAATAGAACAGAAGAGAATAGAATACAATAGAAGAGAATAGAACAGAATAGAATGGAATAGAATAAAATAGAATAGAATAGAATAGAATAGAGTAGAATAGAATAGAATAGAATAGAATAGAATAGAATAGAATAGATTAGAATAGAATAGAATAGAATAGAACAGAATAGAATTGAATAAAACAGAACAGAATAGAATAGAATAGAATAGAACAGAATAGAATAGAATAGAACAGAACAGAATAGAACAGAAGAGAATAGAACAGAATAGAATAGAGCAGAACAGAATAAAGTAGAACAGAATTGAATAGAATAGAACAGAACAGAATAGAATAGAAAAGAATAGAACAGAAGAGAATAGAATAGAATACAACAGAATAGAACAGAATAGAAGAGAATAGAACAGAATAGAATGGAATAGAATAGAACAGAATAGAAAGTAACGGAATAGAATACAATAGAATAAAATAGAATAGAACAGAACAGAATAGAATAGAATAGAATAGAACAGAATAGAATAGAATAGAATAGAATAGAATAGAACAGAACAGAACAGAACAGAACAGAACAGAACAAAACAGAACAGAACACAACAGAACAGAATAGTATAGAATAGAACAGAATAGAATAGAACAGAATAGAATAGAACAGAAAAGAAGAGAATAGAATAGAATAGAACAGAACAGAATAGAACAGAACAGAATAGAATAGAATAGAACAGAACAGAATTGAATTGAATAGAACAGAACAGAACAGAATAGAATAGAATAGAATAGAATAGAATAGATTAGAGTAGAATAGAACATAAGAAAATAGAAAGGAATAGAATACAAAAGAATAGAACAGAATAGAAATAATAGAACAGAATGAATAGAATAGAATAGAACAGAGCAGAATGTAAAGGAATAGAATACAATAGAATAGAATAGAATACAAGAGAACAGAATAGTATAGAATTGAATATAACAGAATAGAATAGAATAGAATAGAACAGAATAGAATGGAATAGAATAGAATAGAATAGAATAGAATAGAATAGAATAGAACAGAACAGAATAGAATAGAACAGAATAGAATTGAATAAAACAGAACAGAACAGAATAGAATAGAAAAGAACAGAATAGAATAGAATAGAATAGAATAGAACAGAATAGAACAGAACAGAATAGAATAGAATAGAATAGAATAGAACAGAACAGAATAGAGTAGAACATAATTGAATAGAATAGAACAGAACAGAATAGAATAGAAAAGAATAGAACAGAGTAGAATAGAATAGAATAGAATACAACAGAATAGAACAGAATTGAAGAGAATAGAACAGAATAGAATGGAATAGAATAGAACAGAATAGAATGTAACGGAATAGAATACAATAGAATAAAATAGAATAGAACAGAACAGAATCGAACAGAATAGAATAGAATAGAACAGAACAAAACAGAATAGAATAGAATAGAATAGAATAGAATAGAATAGAATAGAATAGAATAGAATAGAATAGAATAGAATAGACTAGAATAGAACAGAATAGAACAGAACGGAATAGAATAGAGTAGAATAGATTAGAATAGAATAGAATAGAATAGAATAGAATAGAATAGAATAGAATAGAACAGAACAGAACAGAACAGAATCGAATCGAACAGAATAGAATAGAATAGAACAGAACAGAACTGAATATAATAGAATAAAATAGAATAGAATAGAACAGAACAGAACAGAATAGAATAGAATAGTATAGAATAGAACAGAATAGAATACAACAGAACAGAAGAGAACAGAACAGAATAGAATAGAATAGAATAGAACAGAATAGAATAGAATAGAATAGAACAGAAGAGAATAGAATAGAATAGAATAAAACAGAGCAGAATACAATAGAACAGAACAGAACAGAATAGAATAGAATAGAACAGAACAGAATAGAACAGAACAGAATAGAATAGAATAGAACAGAACATAATAGTATAGAACGGAATTGAATAGAATAGAACAGAACAGAATAGAATAGAATAGTATAGAACAGAATAGAATAGAATACAATAGAATACAACAGAATAGAACAGAATAGAAGAGAATAGAACAGAATAGAATAGAATAGAATATGATAGAATAGGATAGAACAGAACAGAATAGAACAGAACAGAATAGAATAGAATAGAACAGAATAGAATAGAATAGAACAGAACAGAATTGAACAGAACACAACAGAACAGAATAGAATAGAATAGAACAGAATAGAATAGAATAGAACAGAATAGATTAGAATAGAATAGAACAGAAGAGAACAGAATAGAATAGAATAGAATAGAATAGAACAGAACAGAACAGAATAGAATAGAACAGAACAGAACTGAATAGAATAGAATAAAATAGAATAGAATAGAACAGAACAGAACAGAACAGAACAGAATAGAATAGAATAGAACAGAATAGAATAGAACAGAATAGAATAGAACAGAAAAGAATAGAATAGAATAGAATAGAACAGAACAGAATAGAACAGAACAGAATAGAGTAGAATAGAACAGAACAGAATTGAATTGAATAGAACAGAACAGAATAGAATAGAATAGAATAGGATTGATTAGAATAGAATAGAACATAAGAGAATAGAATAGAATAGAATACAACAGAATAGAACAGAATAGAAGATAATAGAACAGAATAGAATAAAATAGAATAGAACAGAACAGAATGTAACGGAATAGAATACAATAGAATAGAATAGAATACAACAGAACAGAATAGAATAGAATTGAATATAACAGAATAGAATAGAATAAAATAGAACAGAATAGAATGGAGTAGAATAAAATAGAATAGAATAGAATAGACTAGAATAGAATAGAATAGAATAGAATAGAATAGATTAGAATAGAATAGAAGAGAACAGAATAGAATAGAACAGAATAGAATTGAATAAAACAGAACAGAACAGAATAGAATAGAAAAGAACAGAATAGAATAGAATAGAACAGAAGAGAATAGAATAGAATAGAATAGAACAGAATAGAACAGAACAAAATAGAATAGAATAGAACAGAACAGAATAGAGTAGAACAGAATTGAATAGAATAGAACAGAACAGAATAGAATAGAATGGAATAGAACAGAAGAGAATAGAATAGAATAAAATACAACAGAATAGAACAGAATAGAATAGAATAGAACAGAATAGAATGGAATAGAATAAAACAGAATAGAATGTAACGGAATAGAATACAATAGAATAGAATAGAATAGAACAGAACAGAATAGAATGGAATCGAAGAGAGCAGAATAGAATGTAACGGAATAGAATAGAATAGAATAGAATAGAATAGAATAGAATAGAACAGAATAGAATAGAATAGAATAGAAAAGAATAGAATAGAACAGAATAGAACAGAACAGAACTGAATAGAGTAGAGTAGAATAGAATAGAATGGAATAGAAAAGAATGGAACAACGCAGAACAGAACAGAACAGAATAGAAGTGAATAGAACAGAACAGAACAGAACAGAACACAACAGAACACAACAGAACAGAATAGAAGAGGACAGAACAGAACAGAAAAGAATCGAACAGAATAGAATAGAATAGAACAGAACAAAACAGAATAGAATAGAATAGAATAGAATAGAATAGAATAGAATAGAATAGAATAGAATAGAATAGAATAGAATAGAGTAGAACAGAATAGAACAGAAAGGAATAGAATAGAGTAGAATAGATTAGAATAGAATAGAATAGAATAGAATAGAATAGAATAGAATAGAACAGAACAGAACAGAATAGAATCGAACAGAATAGAATAGAATAAAACAGAACAGAACTGAATAGAATAGAATAAAATAGAATAGAATAGAACAGAACAGAACAGAACAGAACAGAATAGAATAGAATAGAACAGAATAGAATAGAACAGAATAGAATAGAACAGAATAGAGTAGAACAGAATAGAATAGAACAGAAAAGAATAGAATAGAATAGTATAGAATAGAACAGAATAGAATACAACAGAACAGAAGAGAACAGAACAGAATAGAATAGAATAGAATAGAATAGAACAGAATAGAATAGAATAGAATAGAACAGAATAGAATAGAATAGAATAGAATAAAACAGAACAGAATAGAATAGAATAGCACAGAACAGAATAGAATAGAATAGAACAGAACAGAATAGAACAGAACAGAATAGAATAGAATAGAACAGAACATAATAGTGTAGAACGGAATTGAATAGACTAGAACAGAACAGAATAGAATAGAATAGAATAGAACAGAATAGAATAGAATACAACAGAATAGAACAGAATAGAAGAGAATAGAATAGAATAGAATAGAATAGAATAGAACAGAACAGAATGTAACGGAATAGAATACAATAGAATAGAATAGAATACAACAGAACAGAATAGAATAGAATTGAATATAATAGAATAGAATAGAATAGGATAGAATAGGATAGAACAGAACAGAATAGAATAGAACAGAATAGAATTGAATAAAACAGAATAGAATAGAATAGAATAGAATAGAACAGAACAGAACAGAACAGAACACAACAGAACAGAATAGAATAGAATAGAACAGAATAGAATAGAATAGAACAGAATAGATTAGAATAGAATAGAACAGAAGAGAACAGAATAGAATAGAATAAAACAGAACAGAATAGAATAGAATAGAACAGAATAGAAGCGAACGAACAGAATTGAATAGAATAGAACAGAACAGAATAGAATACAGTAGAATAGAACATAAGAGAATAGAGTAGAATAGAATACAACAGAATAGAACAGAATAGAAGAGAATAGAACAGAATAGAATAGAATAGAATAGAATAGAACAGAACAGAATAGAATAGAATAGAACAGAACAGAATCGAACAGAACAGAATTGAATAGAATAGAATAGAACAGAACAGAATAGAATAGAACATAAGAGAATAGAATAGAATAGAATAAAACAGAATAGAACAGAAAAGAAGAGAACAGAACAGAATAGAATAGAATAGAAGAGAACAGAACAGAATGTAACGGAATAGAAAACAATAGAATAGAATAGAATACAACAGAACAGAATAGAATAGAATTGAATAGAACAGAAGAGAATAGAATACAATAGAAGAGAATAGAACAGAATAGAATGGAATAGAATAAAATAGAATAGAATAGAATAGAATAGAGTAGAATAGAATAGAATAGAATAGAATAAAACAGAACAGAATAGAATAGAATAGAACAGAACAGAATAGAATAGAATAGAACAGAACAGAATAGAACAGAACAGAATAGAATAGAATAGAACAGAACATAATAGTGTAGAACGGAATTGAATAGACTAGAACAGAACAGAATAGAATAGAATAGAATAAAACAGAATAGAATAGAATACAACAGAATAGAACAGAATAGAAGAGAATAGAACAGAATAGAATAGAATAGAATAGAACAGAACAGAATGTAACGGAATAGAATACAATAGAGTAGAATAGAATACAACAGAACAGAATAGAATAGAATTGAATAGAATAGAATAGAATAGAATAGGATAGAATAGGATAGAACAGAACGAATAGAACAGAACAGAATAGAATAGAATAGAACAGAATAGAATAGAATAGAATAGAATAGAACAGAACAGAACAGAACAGAACAGAACACAACAGAACAGAATAGAATAGAATAGAACAGAATAGAATAGAATAGAACAGAATAGATTAGAATAGAATAGAACAGAAGAGAACAGAATAGAATAGAATAAAACAGAACAGAATGGAATAGAATAGAACAGAATAGAAGCGAACGAACAGAATTGAATAGAATAGAACAGAACAGAATAGAATATAGTAGAATAGAACATAAGAGAATAGAGTAGAATAGAATACAACAGAATAGAACAGAATAGAAGAGAATAGAACAGAATAGAATAGAATAGAATAGAATAGAATAGAATAGAACAGAACAGAATAGAATAGAATAGAACAGAACAGAATCGAACAGAACAGAATTGAATAGAATAGAATAGAACAGAACAGAATAGAATAGAACATAAGAGAATAGAATAGAATAGAATACAACAGAATAGAACAGAAAAGAAGAGAACAGAACAGAATAGAATAGAATAGAAGAGAACAGAACAGAATGTAACGGAATAGAAAACAATAGAATAGAATAGAATACAACAGAACAGAATAGAATAGAATTGAATAGAACAGAAGAGAATAGAATACAATAGAAGAGAATAGAACAGAATAGAATGGAATAGAATAAAATAGAATAGAATAGAATAGAATAGAGTAGAATAGAATAGAATAGAATAGAATAGAATAGATTAGAATAGAATAGAATAGAATAGAACAGAATAGAATTGAATAAAACAGAACAGAATAGAATAGAATAGAATAGAACAGAATAGAATAGAATAGAACAGAACAGAATAGAACAGAACAGAATAGAATAGAATAGAATAGAATAGAGCAGAACAGAATAAAGTAGAACAGAATTGAATAGAATAGAACAGAACAGAATAGAATAGAAAAGAATAGAACAGAAGAGAATAGAATAGAATACAACAGAATAGAACAGAATAGAAGAGAATAGAACAGAATAGAATGGAATAGAATAGAACAGAATAGAAAGTAACGGAATAGAATACAATAGAATAAAATAGAATAGAACAGAACAGAATAGAATAGAATAGAATAGAACAGAATAGAATAGAATAGAATAGAATAGAATAGAATAGAATAGAACAGAACAGAACAGAACAGAACAGAACAGAACAGAACAGAACAAAACAGAACAGAACAAAACAGAACAGAATAGTACAGAATAGAACAGAATAGAATAGAACAGAATAGAATAGAACAGAAAAGAAGAGAATAGAATAGAATAGAACAGAACAGAATAGAACAGAACAGAATAGAATAGAATAGAACAGAACAGAATTGAATTGAATAGAACAGAACAGAACAGAATAGAATAGAATAGAATAGAATAGATTAGAGTAGAATAGAACATAAGAGAATAGAATAGAATAGAATACAAAAGAATAGAACAGAATAGAAGAGAATAGAACAGAATTAATAGAATAGAATAGAACAGAACAGAATGTAACGGAATAGAATACAATAGAATAGAATAGAATACAACAGAACAGAATAGAATAGAATTGAATATAATAGAATAGAATAGAATAGGATAGAATAGGATAGAACAGAACGAATAGAACAGAACAGAATAGAATAGAATAGAACAGAATAGAATAGAATAGAATAGAATAGAACAGAACAGAACAGAACAGAACAGAACACAACAGAACAGAATAGAATAGAATAGAACAGAATAGAATAGAATAGAACAGAATAGATTAGAATAGAATAGAACAGAAGAGAACAGAATAGAATAGAATAAAACAGAACAGAATAGAATAGAATAGAACAGAATAGAAGCGAACGAACAGAATTGAATAGAATAGAACAGAACAGAATAGAATACAGTAGAATAGAACATAAGAGAATAGAGTAGAATAGAATACAACAGAATAGAACAGAATAGAAGAGAATAGAACAGAATAGAATAGAATAGAATAGAATAGAATAGAATAGAACAGAACAGAATAGAATAGAATAGAATAGAACAGAATCGAACAGAACAGAATTGAATAGAATAGAATAGAACAGAACAGAATAGAATAGAACATAAGAGAATAGAATAGAATAGAATACAACAGAATAGAACAGAAAAGAAGAGAACAGAACAGAATAGAATAGAATAGAAGAGAACAGAACAGAATGTAACGGAATAGAAAACAATAGAATAGAATAGAATACAACAGAACAGAATAGAATAGAATTGAATAGAACAGAAGAGAATAGAATACAATAGAAGAGAATAGAACAGAATAGAATGGAATAGAATAAAATAGAATAGAATAGAATAGAATAGAGTAGAATAGAATAGAATAGAATAGAATAAAACAGAACAGAATAGAATAGAATAGAACAGAACAGAATAGAATAGAATAGAACAGAACAGAATAGAACAGAATAGAATAGAATAGAATAGAACAGAACATAATAGTGTAGAACGGAATTGAATAGACTAGAACAGAACAGAATAGAATAGAATAGAATAGAACAGAATAGAATAGAATAGAATAGAATACAACAGAATAGAACAGAATAGAAGAGAATAGAACAGAATAGAATAGAATAGAATAGAACAGAACAGAATGTAACGGAATAGAATACAATAGAATAGAATAGAATACAACAGAACAGAATAGAATAGAATTGAATATAATAGAATAGAATAGAATAGGATAGAATAGGATAGAACAGAACGAATAGAACAGAACAGAATAGAATAGAATAGAACAGAATAGAATAGAATAGAATAGAATAGAACAGAACAGAACAGAACAGAACACAACAGAACAGAATAGAATAGAATAGAACAGAATAGAATAGAATAGAACAGAATAGATTAGAATAGAATAGAACAGAAGAGAACAGAATAGAATAGAATAAAACAGAACAGAATAGAATAGAATAGAACAGAATAGAAGCGAACGAACAGAAGTGAATAGAATAGAACAGAACAGAATAGAATACAGTAGAATAGAACATAAGAGAATAGAGTAGAATAGAATACAACAGAATAGAACAGAATACAAGAGAATAGAACAGAATAGAATAGAATAGAATAGAATAGAATAGAACAGAACAGAATAGAATAGAATAGAACAGAACAGAATCGAACAGAACAGAATTGAATAGAATAGAATAGAACAGAACAGAATAGAATAGAACATAAGAGAATAGAATAGAATAGAATACAACAGAATAGAACAGAAAAGAAGAGAACAGAACAGAATAGAATAGAATAGAAGAGAACAGAACAGAATGTAACGGAATAGAAAACAATAGAATAGAATAGAATACAACAGAACAGAATAGAATAGAATAGAATAGAACAGAATAGAATAGAATAGAACAGAACAGAATAGAACAGAACAGAATAGAATAGAATAGAATAGAGCAGAACAGAATAAAGTAGAACAGAATTGAATAGAATAGAACAGAACAGAATAGAATAGAAAAGAATAGAACAGAAGGGAATAGAATAGAAGACAACAGAATAGAACAGAATAGAAGAGAATAGAACAGAATAGAATGGAATAGAATAGAAAAGAATAGAAAGTAACGGAATAGAATACAATAGAATAAAATAGAATAGAACAGAACAGAATAGAATAGAATAGAATAGAACAGAATAGAATAGAATAGAATAGAATAGAATAGAATAGAACAGAACAGAACAGAACAGAACAGAACAGAACAGAACAAAACAGAACAGAACACAACAGAACAGAATAGTACAGAACAGAACAGAATAGAATAGAACAGAAAAGAAGAGAATAGAATAGAATAGAACAGAACAGAATAGAACAGAACAGAATAGAGTAGAACAGAATTGAATAGAATAGAACAGAACAGAATAGAATAGAAAAGAATAGAACAGAATAGAATAGAATAGAATAGAATACAACAGAATAGAACAGAATAGAAGAGAATAGAACAGAATAGAATGGAGTAGAATAGAACAGAATAGAATGTAACGGAATAGAATACAATAGAATAAAATAGAATAGAACAGAACAGACTCGAACAGAATAGAATAGAATAGAACAGAACAAAACAGAATAGAATAGAATAGAATAGAATAGAATAGAATAGAATAGAATAGACTAGAATAGAACAGAACGGAATAGAATAGAGTAGAATAGATTAGAATAGAATAGAATAGAATAGAATAGAATAGAATAGAATAGAATAGAATAGAATAGAACAGAACAGAACAGAACAGAATAGAATCGAACAGAATAGAATAGAATAGAACAGAACAAAACTGAATATAATAGAATAAAATAGAATAGAATAGAACAGAACAGAACAGAATAGAATAGAATAGTATAGAATAGAACAGAATAGAATACAACAGAACAGAAGAGAACAGAACAGAATAGAATAGAATAGAATAGAACAGAATAGAATAGAATAGAATAGAATAGAACAGAAGAGAATAGAATAGAATAGAATAAAACAGAGCAGAATAGAATAGAATAGAACAGAACAGAATAGAATAGAATAGAACAGAACAGAATAGAACAGAACAGAATAGAATAGAATAGAACAGAACATAATAGTATAGAACGGAATTGAATAGAATAGAACAGAACAGAATAGAATAGAATAGAATAGAACAGAATAGAATAGAATAGAATAGAATAGAACAGAACAGAACAGAACAGAACACAACAGAACAGAATAGAATAGAAGAGAACAGAATAGAATAGAATAGAACAGAATAGATTAGAATAGAATAGAACAGAAGAGAACAGAAGAATAGAATAAAACAGAACAGAATAGAATAGAATAGAACAGAATAGAAGCGAACGAACAGAATTTAATAGAATAGACAGAACAGAATAGAATACAGTAGAATAGAACATAAGAGAATAGAATAGAATAGAATACAACAGAATAGAACAGAATAGAAGAGAATAGAACAGAATAGAATAGAATAGAATAGAATAGAATAGAATAGAACAGAACAGAATAGAATAGAATAGAACAGAACAGAATCGAACAGAACAGAATTGAATAGAATAGAATAGAACAGAACAGAATAGAATAGAACATAAGAGAATAGAATAGAATAGAATACAACAGAATAGAACAGAAAAGAAGAGAACAGAACAGAATAGAATAGAATAGAAGAGAACAGAACAGAATGTAACGGAATAGAAAACAATAGAATAGAATAGAATACAACAGAACAGAATAGAATAGAATTGAATAGAACAGAAGAGAATAGAATACAATAGAAGAGAATAGAACAGAATAGAATGGAATAGAATAAAATAGAATAGAATAGAATAGAATAGAGTAGAATAGAATAGAATAGAATAGAATAAAATAGAATAGAATAGATTAGAATAGAATAGAATAAAATAGAACAGAATAGAATTGAATAAAACAGAACAGAATAGAATAGAATACAACAGAACAGAATAGAATAGGATAGAACAGAACAGAACAGAATAGAACAGAACAGAATAGAATAGAATAGAATACAACAGAATAGAACAGAATAGATGAGAATAGAACAGAATAGAATGGAATAGAATAGAACAGAATAGAAAGTAACGGAATAGAATACAGTAGAATAAAATAGAATAGAACAGAACAGAATAGAATAGAATAGAATAGAACAGAATAGAATAGAATAGAATAGAATAGAATAGAACAGAACAGAACAGAACAGAACAGAACAGAACAAAACAGAACAGAACACAACAGAACAGAATAGTAAAGAATAGAACAGAATAGAATAGAACAGGATAGAATAGAACAGAAAAGAATAGAATAGAATAGAATAGAATAGAATAGAATAGAATAGAATAGAATAGAATAGAATAGATTAGAATAGAATAGAATAGAATAGAACAGAATAGAATTGAATAAAACAGAACAGAATAGAATAGAATAGAATAGAACAGAATAGAATAGAATAGAACAGAACAGAATAGAACAGAACAGAATAGAATAGAAAAGAATAGAACAGAAGAGAATAGAATAGAATACAACAGAATAGAACAGAATAGAAGAGAATAGAACAGAATAGAATGGAATAGAATAGAAAAGAATAGAAAGTAACGGAATAGAATACAATAGAATAAAATAGAATAGAACAGAACAGAATAGAATAGAATAGAATAGAACAGAATAGAATAGAATAGAATAGAATAGAATAGAATAGAACAGAACAGAACAGAACAGAACAGAACAGAACAGAACAAAACAGAACAGAACACAACAGAACAGAATAGTACAGAACAGAACAGAATAGAATAGAACAGAAAAGAAGAGAATAGAATAGAATAGAACAGAACAGAATAGAACAGAACAGAATAGAGTAGAACAGAATTGAATAGAATAGAACAGAACAGAATAGAATAGAATAGAATAGAACAGAATAGAATAGAATAGAATAGAATACAACAGAATAGAACAGAATAGAAGAGAATAGAACAGAATAGAATGGAGTAGAATAGAACAGAATAGAATGTAACGGAATAGAATACAATAGAATAAAATAGAATAGAACAGAACAGACTCGAACAGAATAGAATAGAATAGAACAGAACAAAACAGAATAGAATAGAATAGAATAGAATAGAATAGAATAGAATAGAATAGACTAGAATAGAACAGAACGGAATAGAATAGAGTAGAATAGATTAGAATAGAATAGAATAGAATAGAATAGAATAGAATAGAATAGAATAGAATAGAATAGAACAGAACAGAACAGAACAGAATAGAATCGAACAGAATAGAATAGAATAGAACAGAACAAAACTGAATATAATAGAATAAAATAGAATAGAATAGAACAGAACAGAACAGAATAGAATAGAATAGTATAGAATAGAACAGAATAGAATACAACAGAACAGAAGAGAACAGAACAGAATAGAATAGAATAGAATAGAACAGAATAGAATAGAATAGAATAGAATAGAACAGAAGAGAATAGAATAGAATAGAATAAAACAGAGCAGAATAGAATAGAATAGAACAGAACAGAATAGAATAGAATAGAACAGAACAGAATAGAACAGAACAGAATAGAATAGAATAGAACAGAACATAATAGTATAGAACGGAATTGAATAGAATAGAACAGAACAGAATAGAATAGAATAGAATAGAACAGAATAGAATAGAATAGAATAGAATAGAACAGAACAGAACAGAACAGAACACAACAGAACAGAATAGAATAGAAGAGAACAGAATAGAATAGAATAGAACAGAATAGATTAGAATAGAATAGAACAGAAGAGAACAGAAGAATAGAATAAAACAGAACAGAATAGAATAGAATAGAACAGAATAGAAGCGAACGAACAGAATTTAATAGAATAGACAGAACAGAATAGAATACAGTAGAATAGAACATAAGAGAATAGAATAGAATAGAATACAACAGAATAGAACAGAATAGAAGAGAATAGAACAGAATAGAATAGAATAGAATAGAATAGAATAGAATAGAACAGAACAGAATAGAATAGAATAGAACAGAACAGAATCGAACAGAACAGAATTGAATAGAATAGAATAGAACAGAACAGAATAGAATAGAACATAAGAGAATAGAATAGAATAGAATACAACAGAATAGAACAGAAAAGAAGAGAACAGAACAGAATAGAATAGAATAGAAGAGAACAGAACAGAATGTAACGGAATAGAAAACAATAGAATAGAATAGAATACAACAGAACAGAATAGAATAGAATTGAATAGAACAGAAGAGAATAGAATACAATAGAAGAGAATAGAACAGAATAGAATGGAATAGAATAAAATAGAATAGAATAGAATAGAATAGAGTAGAATAGAATAGAATAGAATAGAATAAAATAGAATAGAATAGATTAGAATAGAATAGAATAAAATAGAACAGAATAGAATTGAATAAAACAGAACAGAATAGAATAGAATACAACAGAACAGAATAGAATAGGATAGAACAGAACAGAACAGAATAGAACAGAACAGAATAGAATAGAATAGAATACAACAGAATAGAACAGAATAGATGAGAATAGAACAGAATAGAATGGAATAGAATAGAACAGAATAGAAAGTAACGGAATAGAATACAGTAGAATAAAATAGAATAGAACAGAACAGAATAGAATAGAATAGAATAGAACAGAATAGAATAGAATAGAATAGAATAGAATAGAACAGAACAGAACAGAACAGAACAGAACAGAACAAAACAGAACAGAACACAACAGAACAGAATAGTAAAGAATAGAACAGAATAGAATAGAACAGGATAGAATAGAACAGAAAAGAATAGAATAGAATAGAATAGAATAGAATAGAATAGAATAGAATAGAATAGAATAGAATAGATTAGAATAGAATAGAATAGAATAGAACAGAATAGAATTGAATAAAACAGAACAGAATAGAATAGAATAGAATAGAACAGAATAGAATAGAATAGAACAGAACAGAATAGAACAGAACAGAATAGAATAGAAAAGAATAGAACAGAAGAGAATAGAATAGAATACAACAGAATAGAACAGAATAGAAGAGAATAGAACAGAATAGAATGGAATAGAATAGAACAGAATAGAATGTAACGGAATAGAATACAGTAGAATAAAATAGAATAGAACAGAACAGAATAGAATAGAATAGAATAGAACAGAATAGAATAGAATAGAATAGAATAGAATAGAACAGAACAGAACAGAACAGAACAGAACAGAACAAAACAGATCAGAACACAACAGAACAGAATAGTAAAGAATAGAACTGAATAGAATAGAACAGGATAGAATAGAACAGAAAAGAACAGAATAGAATAGAATAGAACAGAACAGAATAGAACAGAACAGAATAGAATAGAATAGAACAGAACAGAATTGAATTGAATAGAACAGAACAGAACAGAATAGAATAGAATAGAATAGAATAGAACAGAACAGAATAGAGTAGAACAGCATTGAATAGAATAGAACAGAACAGAATAGAATAGAAAAGAATAGAACAGAATAGAATAGAATAGAATAGAATACAACAGAAGAGAACAGAATAGAAGAGAATAGAACAGAATAGAATGGAGTAGAATAGAACAGAATAGAATGTAACGGAATAGAATACAATAGAATAAAATAGAATAGAACAGAACAGACTCGAACAGAAGAGAATAGAATAGAACAGAACAAAACAGAATAGAATAGAATAGAATAGAATAGAATAGAATAGAATAGAATAGAATAGAATAGAATAGAATAGAATAGAATAGAATAGAATAGACTAGAATAGAACAGAACGGAATAGAATAGAGTAGAATAGATTAGAATAGAATAGAATAGAATAGAATAGAATAGAATAGAACAGAACAGAACAGAACAGAATAGAATCGAACAGAATAGAATAGAATAGAACAGAACAAAACTGAATATAATAGAATAAAATAGAATAGAATAGAACAGAACAGAACAGAATAGAATAGAATAGTATATAATAGAACAGAATAGAATACAACAGAACAGAAGAGAACAGAACAGAATAGAATAGAATAGAATAGAACAGAATAGAATAGAATAGAATAGAATAAAACAGAGCAGAATAGAATAGAATAGAACAGAACAGAATAGAATAGAATAGAACAGAACAGAATAGAACAGAACAGAATAGAATAGAATAGAACAGAACATAATAGTATAGAACGGAATTGAATAGAATAGAACAGAACAGAATAGAATAGAATAGTATAGAACAGAATAGAATAGAATACAATAGAATACAACAGAATAGAACAGAATAGAAGAGAATAGAACAGAATAGAATAGAATAGAATAGAACAGAACAGAATGTAACGGAATAAAATACAATAGAATAGAATAGAATACAACAGAACAGAATAGAATAGAATTTAATATAATAGAATAGAATAGAATATGATAGAATAGGATAGAACAGAACAGAATAGAACAGAACAGAATAGAATAGAATAGAACAGAATAGAATAGAATAGAATAGAATAGAACAGAACAGAACAGAACAGAACACAACAGAACAGAATAGAATAGAAGAGAACAGAATAGAATAGAATAGAACAGAATAGATTAGAATAGAATAGAACAGAAGAGAACAGAATAGAATAGAATAAAACAGAACAGAATAGAATAGAATAGAACAGAATAGAAGCGAACGAACAGAATTTAATAGAATAGACAGAACAGAATAGAATACAGTAGAATAGAACATAAGAGAATAGAATAGAATAGAATACAACAGAATAGAACAGAATAGAAGAGAATAGAACAGAATAGAATAGAATAGAATAGAATAGAATAGAATAGAACAGAACAGAATAGAATAGAATAGAACAGAACAGAATCGAACAGAACAGAATTGAATAGAATAGAATAGAACAGAACAGAATAGAATAGAACATAAGAGAATAGAATAGAATAGAATACAACAGAATAGAACAGAAAAGAAGAGAACAGAACAGAATAGAATAGAATAGAAGAGAACAGAACAGAATGTAACGGAATAGAAAACAATAGAATAGAATAGAATACAACAGAACAGAATAGAATAGAATTGAATAGAACAGAAGAGAATAGAATACAATAGAAGAGAATAGAACAGAATAGAATGGAATAGAATAAAATAGAATAGAATAGAATAGAATAGAGTAGAATAGAATAGAATAGAATAGAATAAAATAAAATAGAATAGATTAGAATAGAATAGAATAAAATAGAACAGAATAGAATTGAATAAAACAGAACAGAATAGAATAGAATAGAACAGAACAGAATAGAATAGAATAGAACAGAACAGAACAGAATAGAACAGAACAGAATAGAATAGAATAGAATACAACAGAATAGAACAGAATAGATGAGAATAGAACAGAATAGAATGGAATAGAATAGAACAGAATAGAATGTAACGGAATAGAATACAGTAGAATAAAATAGAATAGAACAGAACAGAATAGAATAGAATAGAATAGAACAGAATAGAATAGAATAGAATAGAATAGAATAGAATAGAACAGAACAGAACAGAACAGAACAGAACAGAACAAAACAGAACAGAACACAACAGAACAGAATAGTAAAGAATAGAACAGAATAGAATAGAACAGGATAGAATAGAACAGAAAAGAATAGAATAGAATAGAATAGAATAGAATAGAATAGAATAGAATAGAATAGAATAGAATAGAATAGAATAGATTAGAATAGAATAGAATAGAATAGAACAGAATAGAATTGAATAAAACAGAACAGAATAGAGTAGAATAGAATAGAACAGAATAGAATAGAATAGAACAGAACAGAATAGAACAGAACAGAATAGAATAGAAAAGAATAGAACTGAAGAGAATAGAATAGAATACAACAGAATAGAACAGAATAGAAGAGAATAGAACAGAATAGAATGGAATAGAATAGAACAGAATAGAATGTAACGGAATAGAATACAGTAGAATAAAATAGAATAGAACAGAACAGAATAGAATAGAATAGAATAGAACAGAATAGAATAGAATAGAATAGAATAGAATAGAATAGAACAGAACAGAACAGAACAGAACAGAACAGATCAAAACAGAACAGAACACAACAGAACAGAATAGTAAAGAATAGAACTGAATAGAATAGAACAGGATAGAATAGAACAGAAAAGAATAGAATAGAATAGAATAGAACAGAACAGAATAGAACAGAACAGAATAGAATAGAATAGAACAGAACAGAATTGAATTGAATAGAACAGAACAGAACAGAACAGAATAGAATAGAATAGAATAGAATAGATTAGAATAGAATAGAACATAAGAGAATAGAATAGAATAGAATACAAAAGAATAGAACAGAATAGAAGATAATAGAACAGAATGAATAGAATAGAATAGAACAGAACAGGATGTAACGGAATAGAATACAATACAATAGAATAGAATACAAGAGAACAGAATAGAATAGAATTGAATATAACAGAATAGAATAGAATAGAATAGAACAGAATAGAATGGAATAGAATAAAATAGAATAGAATAGAATAGAATAGAATAAAATAGAATAGAATAGAACAGAACAGAATAGAATAGAACAGAATAGAATTGAATAAAACAGAACAGAACAGAATAGAATAGAAAAGAACAGAATAGAATAGAATAGAATAGAACAGAACAGAATAGAACAGAACAGAATAGAATAGAATAGAATAGAATAGAATAGAATAGAACAGAACAGAATAGAGTAGAACAGAATTGAATAGAATAGAACAGAACAGAATAGAATAGAAAAGAATAGAACAGAATAGAATAGAATAGAATAGAATACAACAGAATAGAACAGAATAGAAGAGAATAGAACAGAATAGAATGGAATAGAATAGAACAGAATAGAATGTAACGGAATAGAATACAATAGAATAAAATAGAATAGAACAGAACAGAATCGAACAGAATAGAATAGAATAGAAGAGAACAAAACAGAATAGAATAGAATAGAATAGAATAGAATAGAATAGAATAGAATAGAATAGAATAGAATAGAATAGAACAGAATAGAACAGAACGGAATAGAATAGAGTAGAATAGATTAGAATAGAATAGAATAGAATAGAATAGAAAAGAATAGAATAGAATAGAATAGAATAGAATAGAACAGAATAGAATAGAATAGAATACAATAGAACAGAACAGAACAGAACAGAACACAACAGAACAGAATAGAATAGAATAGAAGAGAACAGAACAGAACTGAATAGAATAGAATAAAATAGAATAGAATAGAACAGAACAGAACAGAATAGAATAGAATAGTATAGAATAGAACAGTATAGAATACAACAGAACAGAAGAGAACAGAACAGAATAGAATAGAATAGAATAGAACAGAACAGAATAGAATAGAATAGAATAGAATAGAATAGAATAGAATAGAACAGAGTAGAATAGAATAGAATATAATAAAACAGAACAGATTAGAATAGAATAGAACAGAACAGAATAGAATAGAATAGAACAGAACAGAATAGAATAGAATAGAACAGAACATAATAGTGTAGAATGGAATTGAATAGAATAGAACAGAACAGAATAGAATAGAATAGTATAGAACAGAATAGAATAGAATACAATAGAATACAACAGAACAGAACAGAATAGAAGAGAATAGAACAGAATAGAATAGAACAGAATAGATTAGAATAGAATAGAACAGAAGAGAACAGAATAGAATAGAATAAAACAGAACAGAATAGAATAGAATAGATCAGAATAGAAGCGAACGAACAGAATTTAATAGAATAGACAGAACAGAATAGAATACAGTAGAATAGAACATAAGAGAATAGAATAGAATAGAATACAACAGAATAGAACAGAATAGAAGAGAATAGAACAGAATAGAATAGAATAGAATAGAATAGAATAGAATAGAACAGAACAGAATAGAATAGAATAGAACAGAACAGAATCGAACAGAACAGAATTGAATAGAATAGAATAGAACAGAACAGAATAGAATAGAACATAAGAGAATAGAATAGAATAGAATACAACAGAATAGAACAGAAAAGAAGAGAACAGAACAGAATGTAACGGAATAGAAAACAATAGAATAGAATAGAATACAACAGAACAGAATAGAATAGAATTGAATAGAACAGAAGAGAATAGAATACAATAGAAGAGAATAGAACAGAATAGAATGGAATAGAATAAAATAGAATAGAATAGAATAGAATAGAGTAGAATAGAATAGAATAGAATAGAATAAAATAGAATAGAATAGATTAGAATAGAATAGAATAAAATAGAACAGAATAGAATTGAATAAAACAGAACAGAATAGAATAGAATAGAACAGAACAGAATAGAATAGAATAGAACAGAACAGAATAGAATAGAATAGAATACAACAGAATAGAACAGAATAGAAGAGAATAGAACAGAATAGAATGGAATAGAATAGAACAGAATAGAATGTAACGGAATAGAATACAGTAGAATAAAATAGAATAGAACAGAACAGAATAGAATAGAATAGAATAGAACAGAATAGAATAGAATAGAATAGATCAGAACAGAACAGAACAGAACAGAACAGAACAAAACAGAACAGAACACAACAGAACAGAATAGTAAAGAATAGAACAGAATAGAATAGAACAGGATAGAATAGAACAGAAAAGAATAGAATAGAATAGAATAGAATAGAATAGAATAGAATAGAATAGAATAGAATAGAATAGAATAGAATAGATTAGAATAGAATAGAATAAAAGAGAACAGAATAGAATTGAATAAAACAGAACAGAATAGAATAGAATAGAACAGAACAGAATAGAATAGAATAGAACAGAACAGAACAGAATAGAACAGAACAGAATAGAATAGAACAGAATAGATGAGAATAGAACAGAATAGAATGGAATAGAATAGAACAGAATAGAATGTAACGGAATAGAATACAGTAGAATAAAATAGAATAGAACAGAACAGAATAGAATAGAATAGAATAGAACAGAATAGAATAGAATAGAATAGAATAGAATAGAACAGAACAGAACAGAACAGAACAGAACAGAACAAAACAGAACAGAACACAACAGAACAGAATAGTAAAGAATAGAACAGAATAGAATAGAACAGGATAGAATAGAACAGAAAAGAATAGAATAGAATAGAATAGAATAGAATAGAATAGAATAGAATAGAATAGAATAGAATAGAATAGAATAGATTAGAATAGAATAGAATAGAATAGAACAGAATAGAATTGAATAAAACAGAACAGAATAGAATAGAATAGAATAGAACAGAATAGAAATGAATAGAACAGAACAGAATAGAACAGAACAGAATAGAATAGAAAAGAATAGAACTGAAGAGAATAGAATAGAATACAACAGAATAGAACAGAATAGAAGAGAATAGAACAGAATAGAATGGAATAGAATAGAACAGAATAGAATGTAACGGAATAGAATACAGTAGAATAAAATAGAATAGAACAGAACAGAATAGAATAGAATAGAATAGAACAGAATAGAATAGAATAGAATAGAATAGAATAGAACAGAACAGAACAGAACAGAACAGAACAGAACAAAACAGAACAGAACACAACAGAACAGAATAGTAAAGAATAGAACTGAATAGAATAGAACAGGATAGAATAGAACAGAAAAGAATAGAATAGAATAGAATAGAACAGAACAGAATAGAACAGAACAGAATAGAATAGAATAGAACAGAACAGAATTGAATTGAATAGAACAGAACAGAACAGAATAGAATAGAATAGATTAGAATAGAATAGAACATAAGAGAATAGAATAGAATAGAATACAAAAGAATAGAACAGAATAGAAGATAATAGAACAGAATGAATAGAATAGAATAGAACAGAACAGGATGTAACGGAATAGAATACAATACAATAGAATAGAATACAAGAGAACAGAATAGAATAGAATTGAATATAACAGAATAGAATAGAATTGAACAGAACAGAATAGAATGGAATAGAATAAAATAGAATAGAATAGAATAAAATAGAATAGAATAGAACAGAACAGAATAGAATAGAACAGAATAGAATTGAATAAAACAGAACAGAACAGAATAGAATAGAAAAGAACAGAATAGAATAGAATAGAATAGAACAGAACAGAATAGAACAGAACAGAATAGAATAGAATAGAATAGAATAGAATAGAACAGAACAGAATAGAGTAGAACAGAATTGAATAGAATAGAACAGAACAGAATAGAATAGAAAAGAATAGAACAGAATAGAATAGAATAGAATAGAATACAACAGAATAGAACAGAATAGAAGAGAATAGAACAGAATAGAATGGAATAGAATAGAACAGAATAGAATGTAACGGAATAGAATACAATAGAATAAAATAGAATAGAACAGAACAGAATCGAACAGAATAGAATAGAATAGAAGAGAACAAAACAGAATAGAATAGAATAGAATAGAATAGAATAGAATCGAACAGAATAGAATAGAATAGAACAGAATATAACAGAACGGAATAGAATAGAGTAGAATAGATTAGAATAGAATAGAATAGAATGGAATAGAATAGAATAGAATAGAATAGAATAGAATAGAATAGAATAGAATAGAATAGAACAGAATAGAATAGAATAGAATAGAATAGAATAGAATAGAATAGAACAGAACAGAACAGAACAGAACACAACAGAACAGAATAGAATAGAATAGAAGAGAACAGAACAGAACTGAATAGAATAGAATAAAATAGAATAGAATAGAACAGAACAGAACAGAATAGAATAGAATAGTATAGAATAGAACAGTATAGAATACAACAGAACAGAAGAGAACAGAACAGAATAGAATAGAATAGAATAGAACAGAACAGAATAGAATAGAATAGAATAGAATAGAATAGAACAGAGGAGAATAGAATAGAATAGAATAAAACAGAACAGATTAGAATAGAATAGAACAGAACAGAATAGAATAGAATAGAACAGAACAGAATAGAATAGAATAGAACAGAACATAATAGTGTAGAATGGAATTGAATAGAATAGAACAGAACAGAATAGAATAGAATAGTATAGAACAGAATAGAATAGAATACAATAGAATACAACAGAATAGAACAGAATAGAAGAGAATAGAACAGAATAGAATAGAACAGAAGAGAACAGAATAGAATAGAATAAAACAGAACAGAATAGAATAGAATAGATCAGAATAGAAGCGAACGATCAGAATTTAATAGAATAGACAGAACAGAATAGAATACAGTAGAATAGAACATAAGAGAATAGAATAGAATAGAATACAACAGAATAGAACAGAATAGAAGAGAATAGAACAGAATAGAATAGAATAGAATAGAATAGAATAGAACAGAACAGAATAGAATAGAATAGAACAGAACAGAATCCAACAGAACAGAATTGAATAGAATAGAATAGAACAGAACAGAATAGAATAGAACATAAGAGAATAGAATAGAATAGAATACAACAGAATAGAACAGAAAAGAAGAGAACAGAACAGAATAGAATAGAATAGAAGAGAACAGAACAGAATGTAACGGAATAGAAAACAATAGAATAGAATAGAATACAACAGAACAGAATAGAATAGAATTGAATAGAACAGAAGAGAATAGAATACAATAGAAGAGAATAGAACAGAATAGAATGGAATAGAATAAAATAGAATAGAATAGAATAGAATAGAGTAGAATAGAATAGAATAGAATAGAATAAAATAGAATAGAATAGATTAGAATAGAATAGAATAAAATAGAACAGAATAGAATTGAATAAAACAGAACAGAATAGAATAGAATAGAACAGAACAGAATAGAATAGAATAGAACAGAACAGAATAGAATAGAATAGAATACAACAGAATAGAACAGAATAGAAGAGAATAGAACAGAATAGAATGGAATAGAATAGAACAGAATAGAATGTAACGGAATAGAATACAGTAGAATAAAATAGAATAGAACAGAACAGAATAGAATAGAATAGAATAGAACAGAATAGAATAGAATAGAATAGAATAGAACAGAACAGAACAGAACAGAACAGAACAAAACAGAACAGAACACAACAGAACAGAATAGTAAAGAATAGAACAGAATAGAATAGAACAGGATAGAATAGAACAGAAAAGAATAGAATAGAATAGAATAGAACAGAACAGAATAGAACAGAACAGAATAGAATAGAATAGAACAGAACAGAATTGAATTGAATAGAACAGAACAGAACAGAATAGAATAGAATAGAATAGAATAGATTAGAATAGAATAGAACATAAGAGAATAGAATAGAATAGAATACAAAAGAATAGAACAGAATAGAAAATAATAGAACAGAATGAATAGAATAGAATAGAACAGAACAGGATGTAACGGAATAGAATACAATAGAATAGAATAGAATACAAGAGAACAGAATAGAATAGAATTGAATATAACAGAATAGAATAGAATAGAATAGAACAGAATAGAATGGAATAGAATAAAATAGAATAGAATAGAATAGAATAGAATAAAATAGAATAGAATAGAACAGAACAGAATAGAATAGAACAGAATAGAATTGAATAAAACAGAACAGAACAGAATAGAATAGAAAAGAACAGAATAGAATAGAATAGAATAGAACAGAACAGAATAGAACAGAACAGAATAGAATAGAATAGAATAGAATAGAACAGAACAGAATAGAGTAGAACAGAATTGAATAGAATAGAACAGAACAGAATAGAATAGAAAAGAATAGAACAGGATAGAATAGAATAGAATAGAATACAACAGAATTGAACAGAATAGAATGGAATAGAATAGAACAGAATAGAATGTAACGGAATAGAATACAATAGAATAAAATAGAATAGAACAGAACAGAATCGAACAGAATAGAATAGAATAGAAGAGAACAAAACAGAATAGAATAGAATAGAATAGAATAGAATAGAATAGAATAGAATAGAATAGAATAGAATAGAATAGAACAGAATAGAACAGAACGGAATAGAATAGAGTAGAATAGATTAGAATAGAATAGAATAGAATAGAATAGAATAGAATAGAATAGAATAGAATAGAATGGAACAGAATAGAATAGAATAGTATAGAATAGAACAGAACAGAACAGAACAGAACACAACAGAACAGAATAGAATAGAATAGAATAGAATAGAACAGAATAGAATAGAATAGAATAGAATAGAATAGAATAGAACAGAAGAGAATAGAATAGAATAGAACAGAACAGAATAGAATAGAATAGAATACAACAGAATAGAACAGAATAGAAGAGAATAGAACAGAATAGAATGGAATAGAATAGAACAGAATAGAATGTAACGGAATAGAATACAGTAGAATAAAATAGAATAGAACAGAACAGAATAGAATAGAATAGAATAGAACAGAATAGAATAGAATAGAATAGAACAGAACAGAACAGAACAGAACAGAACAGAACAAAACAGAACAGAACACAACAGAACAGAATAGTAAAGAATAGAACAGAATAGAATACAACAGGATAGAATAGAACAGAAAAGAATAGAATAGAATAGAATAGAATAGAATAGAATAGAATAGAATAGAATAGAATAGAATAGAACAGAATAGAATTGAATATAACAGAACAGAATAGAATAGAATAGAATAGAACAGAATAGAATAGAATAGAACAGAACAGAATAGAACAGTACAGAATAGAATAGAAAAGAATAGAACAGAAGAGAATAGAATAGAATACAACAGAATAGAACAGAATAGAAGAGAATAGAACAGAATAGAATGGAATAGAATAGAACAGAATAGAATGTAACGGAATAGAATACAGTAGAATAAAATAGAATAGAACAGAACAGAATAGAATAGAATAGAATAGAACAGAATAGAATAGAATAGAATAGAATAGAATAGAATAGAATAGAACAGAACAGAACAGAACAGAACAGAACAGAACAAAACAGAACAGAACACAACAGAACAGAATAGTAAAGAATAGAACAGAATAGAATAGAACAGGATAGAATAGAACAGAAAAGAATAGAATAGAATAGAATAGAACAGAACAGAATAGAACAGAACAGAATAGAATAGAATAGAACAGAACAGAATTGAATTGAATAGAACAGAACAGAACAGAATAGAATAGAATAGAATAGAATAGATTAGAATAGAATAGAACATAAGAGAATAGAATAGAATAGAATACAAAAGAATAGAACAGAATAGAAAATAATAGAACAGAATGAATAGAATAGAATAGAACAGAACAGGATGTAACGGAATAGAATACAATAGAATAGAATAGAATACAAGAGAACAGAATAGAATAGAATTGAATATAACAGAATAGAATAGAATAGAATAGAACAGAATAGAATGGAATAGAATAAAATAGAATAGAATAGAATAGAATAGAATAAAATAGAATAGAATAGAACAGAACAGAATAGAATAGAACAGAATAGAATTGAATAAAACAGAACAGAACAGAATAGAATAGAAAAGAACAGAATAGAATAGAATAGAATAGAACAGAACAGAATAGAACAGAACAGAATAGAATAGAATAGAATAGAATAGAACAGAACAGAATAGAGTAGAACAGAATTGAATAGAATAGAACAGAACAGAATAGAATAGAAAAGAATAGAACAGGATAGAATAGAATAGAATAGAATACAACAGAATTGAACAGAATAGAATGGAATAGAATAGAACAGAATAGAATGTAACGGAATAGAATACAATAGAATAAAATAGAATAGAACAGAACAGAATCGAACAGAATAGAATAGAATAGAAGAGAACAAAACAGAATAGAATAGAATAGAATAGAATAGAATAGAATAGAATAGAATAGAATAGAATAGAACAGAATAGAACAGAACGGAATAGAATAGAGTAGAATAGATTAGAATAGAATAGAATAGAATAGAATAGAATAGAATAGAATAGAATAGAATAGAATAGAATAGAACAGAATAGAATAGAATAGTATAGAATAGAACAGAACAGAACAGAACAGAACACAACAGAACAGAATAGAATAGAATAGAATAGAATAGAACAGAATAGAATAGAATAGAATAGAATAGAATAGAATAGAACAGAAGAGAATAGAATAGAATAGAATAAAACAGAACAGATTAGAATAGAATAGAACAGAACAGAATAGAATAGAATAGAACAGAACAGAATAGAATAGAATAGAACAGAACATAATAGTGTAGAATGGAATTGAATAGAATAGAACAGAACAGAATAGAATAGAATAGTATAGAACAGAATAGAATAGAATACAATAGAATACAACAGAATAGAACAGAATAGAAGAGAATAGAACAGAATAGAATAGAATAGAATAGATCAGAACAGAATGTAACGGAATAAAATACAATAGAATAGAATAGAATACAACAAAACAGAATAGAATAGAATTGAATATAATAGAATAGAATAGAATATGATAGAATAGGATAGAACAGAACAGAATAGAACAGAACAGAATAGAATAGAATAGAACAGAATAGAATAGAATAGAACAGAACAGAACAGAACAGAACACAACAGAACAGAATAGAATAGAATAGAAGAGAACAGAACAGAATGTAACGGAATAGAAAACAATAGAATAGAATAGAATACAACAGAACAGAATAGAATAGAATTGAATAGAACAGAAGAGAAAAGAATACAATAGAAGAGAATAGAACAGAATAGAATGGAATAGAATAAAATAGAATAGAATAGAATAGAATAGAGTAGAATAGAATAGAATAGAATAGAATAGAAAAGATTAGAATAGAATAGAATAGAACAGAATAGAATTGAATAAAACAGAACAGAATAGAATAGAATAGAATAGAACAGAATAGAATAGAATAGAACAGAACAGAATAGAACAGAACAGAATAGAATAGAATAGAATAGAGCAGAACAGAATAAAGTAGAACAGAATTGAATTGAATAGAACAGAACAGAATAGAATAGAAAAGAATAGAACAGAAGAGAATAGAATAGAATACAACAGAATAGAACAGAATAGAAGAGAATAGAACAGAATAGAATGGAATAGAATAGAACAGAATAGAATGTAACGGAATAGAGTACAATAGAATAAAATATAATAGAACAGAACAGAATAGAGTAGAATAGAATAGAACAGAATAGAATAGAATAGAATAGAATAGAATAGAATAGAATTTGAATAGAACAGAACAGAACAGAACAGAACAGAACAAAACAGAACAGAACACAACAGAACAGAATAGTAAAGAATAGAACAGAATAGAATAGAACAGGATAGAATAGAACAGAAAAGTATAGAATAGAATAGAATAGAACAGAACAGAATAGAACAGAACAGAATAGAATAGAATAGAACAGAACAGAATTGAATTGAATAGAACAGAACAGAACAGAATAGAATAGAATAGAATTGAATAGATTAGAATAGAATAGAACATAAGAGAATAGAATAGAATAGAATACAAAAGAATAGAACAGAATAGAAGATAATAGAACAGAATAGAATAGAATAGAATAGAACAGAACAGAATGTAACGGAATAGAATACAATAGAATAGAATAGAATACAACAGAACAGAATAGAATAGAATTGAATATAACAGAATAGAATAGAATAGAATAGAACAGAATAGAATGGAATAGAATAAAATAGAATAAAATAGAATAGAATAGAATTGAATAGAATAGAATAGAACAGAACAGAATAGAATAGCACAGAATAGAATTGAATAAAACAGAACAGAACAGAATAGAATAGAATAGAATAGAACAGAACAGAATAGAACAGAACAGAATAGAGTAGAATAGAACAGAACTGAATTGAATTGAATAGAACAGAACAGAATAGAATAGAATAGAATAGGATAGATTAGAATAGAATAGAACATAAGAGAATAGAATAGAATAGAATACAACAGAATAGAACAGAATAGAAGATAATAGAACAGAATAGAATAGAATAGAATAGAACAGAACAGAATGTAACGGAATAGAATACAATAGAATAGAATAGAATACAACAGAACAGAATAGAATAGAATTGAATATAACAGAATAGAATAGAATAGAATAGAACAGAATAGAATGGAATAGAATAAAATAGAATAGAATAGAATAGAATAGAATAGAATAGAATAGATTAGAATAGAATAGAACAGAACAGAATAGAATAGAACAGAATAGAATTGAATAAAACAGAACAGAACAGAATAGAATAGAAAAGAACAGAATAGAATAGAATAGAATAGAACAGAACAGAATAGAACAGAACAGAATAGAATAGAATAGAATAGAATAGAACAGAACAGAATAGAGTAGAAAAGAATTGAATAGAATAGAACAGAACAGAATAGAATAGAAAAGAATAGAACAGAATAGAATAGAATAGAATAGAATACAACAGAATAGAACAGAATAGAAGAGAATAGAACAGAATAGAATGGAGTAGAATAGAACAGAATAGAATGTAACGGAATAGAATACAAGAGAATAAAATATAATAGAACAGAACAGACTCGAACAGAATAGAATAGAATAGAACAGAACAAAACTGAATATAATAGAATAAAATAGAATAGAATAGAACAGAACAGAACAGAATAGAATAGAATAGTATAGAATAGAACAGAATAGAATACAACAGAACAGAAGAGAACAGAACAGAATAGAATAGAATAGAATAGAACAGAATAGAATAGAATAGAATAGAATAGAACAGAAGAGAATAGAATAGAATAGAATAGAATAAAACAGAGCAGAATAGAATAGAATAGAACAGAACAGAATAGAATAGAATAGAACAGAACAGAATAGAACAGAACAGAATAGAATAGAATAGAATAGAGCAGAACAGAATAAAGTAGAACAGAATTGAATTGAATAGAACAGAACAGAATAGAATAGAAAAGAATAGAACAGAAGAGAATAGAATAGAATACAACAGAATAGAACAGAATAGAAAAGAATAGAACAGAATAGAATGGAATAGAATAGAACAGAATAGAATGTAACGGAATAGAATACAATAGAATAAAATATAATAGAACAGAACAGAATAGAATAGAATAGAATAGAACAGAATAGAATAGAATAGAATAGAATAGAACAGAACAGAACAGAACAGAACAGAACAGAACAAAACAGAACAGAACACAACAGAACAGAATAGTAAAGAATAGAACAGAATAGAATAGAACAGGATAGAATAGAACAGAAAAGAATAGAATAGAATAGAATAGAACGGAACAGAATAGAACAGAACAGAATAGAATAGAATAGAACAGAACAGAATTGAATTGAATAGAACAGAAAAGAACAGAATAGAATAGAATAGAATTGAATAGATTAGAATAGAATAGAACATAAGAGAATAGAATAGAATAGAATACAAAAGAATAGAACAGAAGAGAAGATAATAGAACAGAATAGAATAGAATAGAATAGAACAGAACAGAATGTAACGGAATAGAATACAATAGAATAGAATAGAATACAACAGAACAGAATAGAATTGAATTGAATATAACAGAATAGAATAGAATAGAATAGAACAGAATAGAATGGAATAGAATAAAATAGAATAAAATAGAATAGAATAGAATAGAATAGAATAGAATAGAATAGAATAGAACAGAACAGAATAGAATAGCACAGAATAGAATTGAATAAAACAGAACAGAACAGAATAGAATAGAATAGAATAGAACAGAACAGAATTGAACAGAACAGAATAGAGTAGAATAGAACAGAACAGAATTGAATTGAATAGAACAGAACAGAATAGAATAGAATAGAATAGGATAGATTAGAATAGAATAGAACATAAGAGAATAGAATAGAATAGAATACAACAGAATAGAACAGAATAGAAGATAATAGAACAGAATAGAATAGAATAGAATAGAACAGAACAGAATGTAACGGAATAGAATACAATAGAATAGAATAGAATACAACAGAACAGAATAGAATAGAATTGAATATAACAGAATAGAATAGAATAGAATAGAACAGAATAGAATAAAATAGAATAGAATAGAATAGAATAGAATAGAATAGAATAGAATAGAATAGAATAGATTAGAATAGAATAGAACAGAACAGAATAGAATAGAACAGAATAGACTTCAATAAAACAGAACAGAACAGAATAGAATAGAAAAGAACAGAATAGAATAGAATAGAAGAGAACAGAATAGAATAGAATAGAATAGAACAGAATAGAACAGAACAAAATAGAATAGAATAGAACAGAACAGAATAGAGTAGAACAGAATTGAATAGAATAGAACAGAACAGAATAGAATAGAATGGAATAGAACAGAAGAGAATATAATAGAATAAAATACAACAGAATAGAACAGAATAGAATAGAATAGAACAGAATAGAATGGAATAGAATAAAACAGAATAGAATGTAACGGAATAGAATACAATAGAATAGAATAGAATAGAACAGAACAGAATAGAATGGAATAGAAGAGAGCAGAATAGAATGTAACGGAATAGAATAGAATAGAATAGAATAGAATAGAACAGAATAGAATAGAATAGAATAGAAAAGAATAGAATAGAACAGAATAGAACAGAACAGAACTGAATAGAGTAGAGTAGAATAGAATAGAATGGAATAGAAAAGAATAGAACAGAGCAGAACAGAACAGAACAGAATAGAAGTGAATAGAACAGAACAGAACAGAACAGAACACAACAGAACACAACAGAACAGAATAGAAGAGGACAGAACAGAACAGAATAGAATCGAACAGAATAGAATAGAATAGAACAGAACAAAACAGAATAGAATAGAATAGAATAGAATAGAATAGAATAGAATAGAATAGAATAGAATAGAATAGAACAGAATAGAACAGAACGGAATAGAATAGAGTGGAATAGATTATAAAAAAATAGAATAGAATAGAATAGAATAGAATAGAATAGAACAGAACAGAACAGAATAGAATCGAACAGAATAGAATAGAATAGAACAGAACAGAACTGAATAGAATAGAATAAAATAGAATAGAATAGAACCGAACAGAATAGAACAGAAGAGAATAGAATAGAATAGAACAGAATAGAATAGAACAGAATAGAATAGAACAGAATAGAGTAGAACAGAATAGAATAGAACAGAAAAGAATAGAATAGAATAGTATAGAATAGAACAGAATAGAATACAACAGAACAGAAGAGAACAGAACAGAATAGAATAGAATAAAATAGAATAGAACAGAATAGGAGAGAATAGAATAGAACAGAAGAGAATAGAATAGAATAGAATAAAACAGAACAGAATAGAATAGAATAGAACAGAACAGAATAGAATAGAATAGAACAGAACAGAATAGAACAGAACAGAATAGAATAGAATAGAACAGAACATAATAGTGTAGAACGGAATTAAATAGAATAGAACAGAACAGAATAGAATAGAATAGAATAGAACAGAATAGAATAGAATAGAATAGAATACAACAGAATAGAACAGAATAGAAGAGAATAGAACAGAATAGAATAGAATAGAATAGAACAGAACAGAATGTAACGGAATAGAATACAATAGAATAGAATAGAATACAACAGAACAGAATAGAATAGAATTGAATATAATAGAATAGAATAGAATAGGATAGAATAGGATAGAACAGAACAGAACAGAACAGAACACAACAGAACAGAATAGAATAGAATAGAACAGAATAGAATAGAATAGAACAGAATAGATTAGAATAGAATAGACAGGAGAGAACAGAATAGAATAGAATAAAACAGAACAGAATAGAATAGAATAGAACAGAATAGAAGCAAACGAACAGAATTGAATAGAATAGAACAGAACAGAATAGAATACAGTAGAATAGAACATAAGAGAATAGAGTAGAATAGAATAAAACAGAATAGAACAGAATAGAAGAGAATAGAACAGAATAGAATAGAATAGAATAGAATAGAACAGAACAGAATAGAATAGAATAGAACAGAACAGAATCGAACAGAACAGAATTGAATAGAATAGAATAGAACAGAACAGAATAAAATAGAACATAAGAGAATAGAATAGAATAGAATACAACAGAATAGAACAGAAAATAAGAGAACAGAACAGAATAGAATAGAATAGAAGAGAACAGAACAGAATGTAACGGAATAGAAAACAATAGAATGGAATAGAATACAACAGAACAGAATAGAATAGAATTGAATAGAACAGAAGAGAATAGAATACAATAGAAGAGAATAGAACAGAATAGAATGGAATAGAATAAAATAGAATAGAATAGAATAGAATAGAGTAGAATAGAATAGAATAGAATAGAATAGAATAGATTAGAATAGAATAGAATAGAATAGAACAGAATAGAATTGAATAAAACAGAACAGAATAGAATAGTATAGAATAGAACAGAATAGAATAGAATAGAACAGAACAGAATAGAACAGAACAGAATAGAATAAAATAGAATAGAGCAGAACATAATAAAGTAGAACAGAATTGAATAGAATAGAACAGAACAGAATAGAATAGAAAAGAATAGAACAGAAGAGAATAGAATAGAATACAACAGAATAGAACAGAATAGAAGAGAATAGAACAGAATAGAATGGAATAGAATAGAACAGAATAGAATGTAACGGAATAGAATACAATAGAATAAAATAGAATAGAACAGAACAGAATAGAATAGAATAGAATAGAACAGAATAGAATAGAATAGAATAGAACAGAACAGAACAGAACAGAACAGAACAAAACAGAACAGAACACAACAGAACAGAATAGTATAGAATAGAACAGAATAGAATAGAACAGAATAGAATAGAACAGAAAAGAAGAGAATAGAATAGAATAGAACAGAACAGAACAGAACAGAACAGAATAGAATAGAATAGAACAGAACAGAATTGAATTGAATAGAACAGAACAGAACAGAATAGAATAGAATAGAATAGAATAGATTAGAATAGAATAGAACATAAGAGAATAGAATAGAATAGAATACAAAAGAATAGAACAGAATAGAAGAAAATAGAACAGAATAGAATAGAATAGACTAGAACAGAACAGAATGTAACGGAATAGAATACAATAGAATAGAATAGAATACAAGAGAACAGAATAGAATAGAATTGAATATAACAGAATAGAATAGAATACAATAGTAGAAAATATAACAGAATAGAATGGAATAGAATAAAATAGAATAGAATAGAATAGAATAGAGTAGAATAGAATAGAATAGAATAGAATAGAATAGATTAGAATAGAATAGAATAGAATAGAACAGAATAGAATAGAATAGAACAGAATAGAATTGAATAAAACAGAACAGAACAGAATAGAATAGAAAAGGACAGAATAGAATAGAATAGAATAGAACAGAACAGAATAGAACAGAATAGAATAGAATAGAATAGAATAGAACAGAACGGAATAGAGTAGAACAGAATTGAATAGAAAAGAACAGAACAGAATAGAATAGAAAAGAATAGAACAGAATAGAATAGAATAGAATAGAATACAACAGAATAGAACAGAATAGAAGAGAATAGAACAGAATAGAATGGAATAGAATAGAACAGAATAGAATGTAACGTAATAGAATACAATAGAATAAAATAGAATAGAACAGAACATAATCGAACAGAATAGAATAGAATAGAACAGAACAAAACAGAATAGATTAGAATAGAATAGAATAGAATAGAATAGAATAGAATAGAATAGAATAGAATAGATTGGAATAGACCAGAATAGAAGAGAACGGAATAGAATAGAGTAGAATAGATTAGAATAGAATAGAATAGAATAGAATAGAATAAAATAGAATAGAATAGAATAGAATAGAATAGAATAGAATAGAACAGAACAGAATAGAATCGAACAGAATAGAATATAATAGAACAGAACAGAACTGAATAGAATAGAATAAAATAGAATAGAATAGAACAGAACAGAACAGAATAGAATAGAATAGTATAGAATAGAACAGAATAGAATACAACAGAACAGAAGAGAACAGAACAGAATAGAATAGAATAGAATAGAACAGAAGAGAATAGAATAGAATAGAATAAAACAGAACAGAATAGAATAGAATAGAACAGAACAGAATAGAGTAGAATAGTATAGAACAGAATAGAATAGAATACAATAGAATACAACAGAATAGAACAGAATAGAAGCGAATAGAACAGAATAGAATAGAATAGAATAGAACAGAACAGAATGTAACGGAATAAAATACAATAGAATAGAATAGAATACAACAGAAGAGAATAGAATAGAATTGAATATAATAGAATAGAATAGAATATGATAGAATAGGATAGAACAGAACAGAATAGAACAGAACAGAATAGAATAGAATAGAACAGAATAGAATAGAATAGAATAGAATAGAACAGAACAGAACAGAACAGAACACAACAGAACAGAATAGAATAGAATAGAACAGAATAGAATAGAATAGAACAGAATAGATTAGAATAGAATAGAACAGAAGAGAACAGAATAGAATAGAATAAAACAGAACAGAATAGAATAGAATAGAACAGAATAGAAGCGAACGAACAGAATTTAATGGAATAGAACAGAACAGAATAGAAAACAGTAGAATAGAACATAAGAGAATAGAATAGAATAGAATACAACAGAATAGAACAGAATAGAAGAGAATAGAACAGAATAGAATAGAATAGAATAGAATAGAATAGAATAGAATAGAATAGAATAGAATGGAATAGAACAGAATAGAATAGAATAGAATAGAACAGAACAGAATCGAACAGAACAGAATTGAATAGAATAGAATAGAACAGAACAGAATAGAATAGAACATAAGAGAATAGAATAGAATAGAATACAACAGAATAGAACAGAAAAGAAGAGAACAGAACAGAATAGAATAGAATAGAAGAGAACAGAACAGAATGTAACGGAATAGAAAACAATAGAATAGAATAGAATACAACAGAACAGAATAGAATAGAATTGAATAGAACAGAAGAGAATAGAATACAATAGAAGAGAATAGAACAGAATAGAATGGAATAGAATAAAATAGAATAGAATAGAATAGAATAGAGTAGAATAGAATAGAATAGAATAGAATAGAATAGAATAGAATAGAATAGAATAGAATAGAATAGATTAGAATAGAATAGAATAGAATAGAACAGAATAGTATTGAATAAAACAGAACAGAATAGAATAGAATAGAATAGAACAGAATAGAATAGAATAGAACAGAACAGAATAGAACAGAACAGAATAGAATAGAATAGAATAGAGCAGAACAGAATAAAGTAGAACAGAATTGAATTGAATAGAACAGAACAGAATAGAATAGAAAAGAATAGAACAGAAGAGAATAGAATAGAATAGACTACAACAGAATAGAACAGAATAGAAGAGAATAGAACAGAATAGAATGGAATAGAATAGAACAGAATAGAATGTAACGGAATAGAATACAATAGAATAAAATAGAATAGAACAGAACAGAATAGAATAGAATAGAATAGAACAGAACAGAATAGAATAGAATAGAATAGAATAGAATACAACAGAACAGAACAGAACAGAACAGAACAGAGCAAAACAGAACAGAACACAACAGAACAGAATAGTAAAGAATAGAACAGAATAGAATAGAACAGGATAGAATAGAACAGAAAAGAATAGAATAGAATAGAATAGAACAGAACAGAATAGAACAGAACAGAATAGAATAGAATAGAACAGAACAGAATTGAATTGAATAGAACAGAACAGAACAGAATAGAATAGAATAGAATAGAATAGATTAGAAAAGAATAGAACATAAGAGAATAGAATAGAATAGAATACAAAAGAATAGAACAGAATAGAAGATAATAGAACAGAATAGAATAGAATAGAATAGAACAGAACAGAATGTAACGGAATAGAATACAATAGAATGGAATAGAATACAACAGAACAGAATAGAATAGAATTGAATATAACAGAATAGAATAGAATAGAATAGAACAGAATAGAATGGAATAGAATAAAATAGAATAAAATAGAATAGAATAGAATAGAAGAGAATAGAATAGAATAGAACAGAACAGAATAGAATAGAACAGAATAGAATTGAATAAAACAGAACAGAACAGAATAGAATAGAAAAGAACAGAATAGAATAGAATAGAACATAACAGAATAGAACAGAACAAAATAGAATAGAATAGAACAGAACAGAAGAGAATAGAATAGAATATAATAAAACAGAATAGAACAGAATAGAAGAGAATAGAACAGAATAGAATGGAATAGAATAAAACAGAATAGAATGTAACCGAATAGAATAGAATAGAATAGAATAGAATAGAATAGAATAGAATAGAATAGAATAGAACAGAATAGAATAGAATAGAATAGAACAGAATAGAACAGAACAGAACTGAATAGAGTAGAGTAGAATAGAATAGAATGGAAGAGAAAAGAATAGAACAGAGCAGAACAGAACAGAACAGAATTGAAGTGAATAGAACAGAACAGAACAGAACAGAACACAACAGAACACAACAGAACAGAATAGAAGAGGACAGAACAGAACAGAATAGAATCGAACAGAATAGAATCGAACAGAACAGAACAAAACAGAACAGAATAGAATAGAATAGAACAGAATAGAATAGAACAGAATAGAATCGAACAGAATAGAATAGAATAGAACAGAACAGAACTGAATAGAATAGAATAAAATAGAATAGAATAGAACAGAACAGAACAGAACAGAACAGAATAGAATAGAATAGAACAGAATAGAATAGAACAGAATAGAATAGAACAGAAAAGAATAGAATAGAATAGAATAGAATAGAATATAACAGAATAGAATTGAAGAGAACAGAAGAGAACAGAACAGAATAGAATAGAATAGAATAGAACAGAATAGAATAGAATAGAATAGAATAGAATAGAACAGAAGAGAATAGAATAGAATAGAATTGAATAAAACAGAACAGAATAGAATAGAATAGAACAGAATAGAATGGAATAGAATAAAATAGAATAAAATAGAATAGAATAGAATAGAAGAGAATAGAATAGAATAGAACAGAACAGAATAGAATAGAACAGAATAGAATTGAATAAAACAGAACAGAACAGAATAGAATAGAAAAGAACAGAATAGAATAGAATAGAACAGAACAGAATAGAATAGAATAGAACAGAACAGAATAGAACAGAACAAAATAGAATAGAATAGAACAGAACAGAAGAGAATAGAATAGAATAGAATAAAACAGAATAGAACAGAATAGAAGAGAATAGAAGAGAATAGAATGGAATAGAATAAAACAGAATAGAATGTAACCGAATAGAATAGAATAGAATAGAATAGAATAGAATAGAATAGAACAGAATAGAATAGAATAGAATAGAACAGAATAGAACAGAACAGAACTGAATAGAGTAGAGTAGAATAGAATAGAATGGAATAGAAAAGAATAGAACAGAGCAGAACAGAACAGAACAGAATAGAAGTGAATAGAACAGAACAGAACAGAACAGAACACAACAGAACACAACAGAACAGAATAGAAGAGGACAGAACAGAACAGAATAGAATCGAACAGAATAGAATCGAACAGAACAGAACAAAACAGAACAGAATAGAATAGAATAGAATAGAATAGAATAGAATAGAATAGAATAGAATAGAACAGAATAGAACAGAACGGAATAAAATAGAATAGAATAGAATAGAATAAAACAGAACAGAACAGAATAGAATCGAACAGAATAGAATAGAATAGAACAGAACAGAACTGAATAGAATAGAATAAAATAGAATAGAATAGAACAGAACAGAACAGAACAGAACAGAATAGAATAGAATAGAACAGAATAGAATAGAACAGAATAGAATAGAACAGAAAAGAATAGAATAGAATAGAATAGAATATAACAGAATAGAATAGAAGAGAACAGAAGAGAACAGAACAGAATAGAATAGAATAGAATAGAACAGAATAGAATAGAATAGAATAGAATAGAACAGAACAGAATAAAATAGAATAGAACAGAACAGAATAGAACAGAACAGAATAGAATAGAATAGAATAGAATAGAACAGAACAGAATAGAGTAGAACAGAATTGAATAGAATAGAACAGAACAGAATAGAATAGAAAAGAATAGAACAGAAGAAAATAGAATAGAGTAGAATACAACAGAATAGAACAGAATAGAAGAGAATAGAACAGAATAGAATGGAATAGAATAGAACAGAATAGAATGTTACGGAATAGAATACAATAGAATAAAATAGAATAGAACAGAACAGAATAGAATAGAATAGAATAGAACAGAACAGAATAGAATAGAATAGAATAGAATAGAATAGAATAGAATAGAATAGAACAGAACAGAACAGAACAGAACAAAACAGAACAGAACACAACAGAACAGAATAGTATAGAATAGAACAGAATAGAATAGAACAGAATAGAATAGAATAGAACAGAACAGAATTGAATTGAATAGAACAGAACAGAACAGAATAGAATAGAATAGAATAGAATAGATTAGAATAGAATAGAACATAAGAGAATAGAATAGAATAGAATACAACAGAATAGAAGATAATAGAACAGAATAGAATAGAATAGAATAGAACAGAACAGAACGTAACGGAATAGAATACAATAGAATAGAATAGAATACAACAGAACAGAATAGAATAGAATTGAATATAACAGAATAGAATAGAATAGAATAGAACAGAATAGAATGGAATAGAATAAAATAGAATAGAATAGAATAGAAGAGAATAGAACAGAACAGAATAGAATAGAACAGAATAGAATTGAATAAAACAGAACAAAACAGAATAGAATATAAAAGAACAGAATAGAATAGAATAGAACAGAAGAGAATAGAATAGAATAGAACAGAACAGAATAGAACAGAACAAAATAGAATAGAATAGAACAGAACAGAATAGAGTAGAACAGAATTGAATAGAATAGAATAGAACAGAATAGAATAAAATGGAATAGAACAGAAGAGAATAGAATAGAATAGAATACAACAGAATAGAACAGAATAGAGGAGAATAGAACAGAATAGAATGGAATAGAATAAAACAGAATAGAATGTAAAGGAATAGAATACAATAGAATAGAATAGAATAGAACAGAACAGAATAGAATGGAATAGATTAGAGCAGAATAGAATGTAACGGAATAGAGTACAATAGAATAGAATAGAATAGAACAGAAGAGAATAGAATAGAACAGAACAGAATAGAATAGAATAGAATACAACAGAATAGAACAGAATAGAAGAGAATAGAACAGAATAGAATGGAATAGAATAGAACAGAATAGAATGTAACGGAATAGAATACAGTAGAATAAAATAGAATAGAACAGAACAGAATAGAATAGAATAGAATAGAACAGAATACAATAGAATAGAATAGAATAGAATAGAATAGAACAGAACAGAACAGAACAGAACAGAACAGAACAAAACAGAACAGAACACAACAGAACAGAATAGTAAAGAATAGAACAGAATAGAATAGAACAGGATAGAATAGAACAGAAAAGAATAGAATAGAATAGAATAGAACAGAACAGAATAGAACAGAACAGAATAGAATAGAATAGAACAGAACAAAATTGAATTGCATAGAACAGAAAAGAACAGAATAGAATAGAATAGAATTGAATAGATTAGAATAGAATAGAAAATAAGAGAATAGAATAGAATAGAATACAAAAGAATAGAACAGAATAGAAGATAATAGAACAGAATAGAATAGAATAGAATAGAACAGAACAGAATGTAACGGAATAGAATACAATAGAATAGAATAGAATACAACAGAACAGAATAGAATAGAATTGAATATAAGAGAATAGAATAGAGTAGAATAGAACAGAATAGAATGGAATAGAATAAAATAGAATAAAATAGAATAGAATAGAATAGAATAGAATAGAATAGAATAGAATAGAACAGAACAGAATAGAATAGCACAGAATAGAATTGAATAAAACAGAACAGAACAGAATAGAATAGAATAGAATAGAACAGAACAGAATAGAACAGAACAGAATAGAGTAGAATTGAACAGAACAGAATTGAATTGAATAGAACAGAACAGAATAGAATAGAATAGAATAGGATAGATTAGGATAGAATAGAACATAAGAGAATAGAATAGAATAGAATACAACAGAATAGAACAGAATAGAAGAAAATAGAACAGAATAGAATAGAATAGAATAGAACAGAACAGAATGTAACGGAATAGAATACAATAGAATAGAATAGAATACAACAGAACAGAATAGAATAGAATTGAATATAACAGAATAGAATAGAATAGAATAGAACAGAATAGAATGGAATAGAATAAAATAGAATAGAATAGAACAGAACAGAACTGAATAGAGTAGAGTAGAATAGAATAGAATGGAATAGAAAAGAATAGAACAGAGCAGAACAGAACAGAACAGAATAGAAGTGAATAGAACAGAACAGAACACAACAGAACATAACAGAACAGAATAGAAGAGAACAGAACAGAACAGAATAGAATCGAACAGAATAGAATAGAATAGAACAGAACAAAACAGAACTGAATAGAATAGAATAGAATAGAATAGAATAGAATAGAATAGAATAGAATAGAATAGAATAGAATAGAATAGAATAGAATAGAACAGAATAGAACAGAACGGAATAGAATAGAATAGAATAGAATAGAATAGAATAGAATAGAATAGAATAGAATAGAATAGAATAGAATAGAACGGAACGGAACGGAACGGAATGGAATAGAATAGAATAGAATAGAATAGAATAGAATAGAATGGAATAGAATAGAACAGAACAGAACAGAATAGAATCGAACAGAATAGAATGGAATAGAACAGAACAGAACTGAATAGAATAGAATAAAATAGAATAGAACAGAACAGAATAGAATAGAATAGAATAGAACAGAACAGAACAGAATAGAATAGAATAGAATAGAATAGAATAGAATAGAATAGAATAGAATAGAACAGAACAGAATAGAACAGAACAGAATAGAATAGAATAGAATAGAATAGAATAGAACAGAACAGAATAGAGTAGAACAGAATTGAATAGAATAGAACAGAACAGAATAGAATAGAAAAGAATAGAACAGAAGAGAATAGAATAGAATAGAATACAACAGAATAGAACAGAATAGAAGAGAATAGAACAGAATAGAATGGAATAGAATAGAACAGAATTGAATGTAACCGAATAGAATACAATAGAATAAAATAGAATAGAACAGAACAGAATAGAATAGAATAGAATAGAACAGAATAGAATAGAATAGAATAGAATAGAATAGAATAGAACAGAACAGAACAGAACAGAACAGAACAAAACAGAACAGAACACAACAGAACAGAATAGTATAGAATAGAACAGAATAGAATAGAACAGAATAGAATAGAACAGAAAAGAATAGAATAGAATAGAATAGATCAGAACAGAATAGAACAGAACAGAATAGAATAGAATAGAACAGAACAGAATTGAATTGAATAGAACAGAACAGAACAGAATAGAATAGAATAGAATAGAATAGATTAGAATAGAATAGAACATAAGAGAATAGAATAGAATAGAATACAACAGAATAGAACAGAATAGAAGATAATAGAACAGAATAGAATAGAATAGAATAGAACAGAACAGACTGTAACGGAATAGAATACAACAGAATAGAATAGAATACAACAGAACAGAATAGAATAGAATTGAATATAACAGAATAGAATAGAACAGAATAGAACAGAATAGAATGGAATAGAATAAAATAGAATAGAATAGAATAGAATAGAATAGAACAGAACAGAACAGAACAGAACAGAATAGAATAGAATAGAACAGAATAGAATAGAACTTAATAGAATAGAACAGAAAAGAATAGAATAGAATAGAATAGAATATAACAGAATAGAATAGAAGAGAACAGAAGAGAACAGAACAGAATAGAATAGAATAGAATAGAACAGAATAGAATAGAATAGAATAGAATAGAATAGAATAGAATAGAATAGAATAGAATAGAATAGAACAGAAGAGAATAGAATAGAATAGAATTGAATAAAACAGAACAGAATAGAATAGAATAGAACAGAACAGAATAAAATAGTATAGAACAGAACAGAATAGAACAGAACAGAATAGAATAGAATAGAATAGAATAGAACAGAACAGAATAGAGTAGAACAGAATTGAATAGAATAGAACAGAACAGAATAGAATAGAAAAGAATAGAACAGAAGAAAATAGAATAGAAAAGAATACAACAGAATAGAACAGAATAGAAGAGAATAGAACAGAATAGAATGGAATAGAATAGAACAGAATAGAATGTTACGGAATAGAATACAATAGAATAAAATAGAATAGAACAGAACAGAATAGAATAGAATAGAATAGAACAGAATAGAATAGAATAGAATAGAATAGAATAGAATAGAACAGAACAGAACAGAACAGAACAAAACAGAACAGAACACAACAGAACAGAATAGTATAGAATAGAACAGAATAGAATAGAACAGAATAGAATAGAATAGAACAGAACAGAATTGAATTGAATAGAACAGAACAGAACAGAATAGAATAGAATAGAATAGAATAGATTAGAATAGAATAGAACATAAGAGAATAGAATAGAATAGAATACAACAGAATAGAAGATAATAGAACAGAATAGAATAGAATAGAATAGAACAGAACAGAATGTAACGGAATAGAATACAATAGAATAGAATAGAATACAACAGAACAGAATAGAATAGAATTGAATATAACAGAATAGAATAGAATAGAATAGAACAGAATAGAACAGAATAGAATGGAGTAGAATAAAATAGAATAGAATAGAATAGAATAGAATAGAATAGAACAGAACAGAATAGAATAGAATAGAATACAACAGAATAGAACAGAATAGAAGAGAATAGAACAGAATAGAATGGAATAGAATAGAACAGAATAGAATGTAACGGAATAGAATACAGTAGAATAAAATAGAATAGAACAGAACAGAATAGAATAGAATAGAATAGAACAGAATAGAATAGAATAGAATAGAATAGAATAGAACAGAACAGAACAGAACAGAACAGAACAGAACAAAACAGAACAGAACACAACAGAACCGAATAGTAAGAATAGAACAGAATAGAATACAACAGGATAGAATAGAACAGAAAAGAATAGAATAGAATAGAATAGAACAGAACAGAATAGAACAGAAGAGAATAGAATAGAATAGAACAGAACAGAATTGAATTGAATAGAACAGAACAGAACAGAATAGAATAGAATAGAATTGAATAGATTAGAATAGAATAGAACATAAGAGAATAGAATAGAATAGAATACAAAAGAATAGAACAGAATAGAAGATAATAGAACAGAATAGAATAGAATAGAATAGAACAGAACAGAATGTAACGGAATAGAATACAATAGAATAGAATAGAATACAACAGAACAGAATAGAATAGAATTGAATATAACAGAATAGAATAGAATAGAATAGAACAGAATAGAATGGAATAGAATAAAATAGAATAAAATAGAATAGAATAGAATAGAATAGAATAGAATAGAATAGAATAGAATAGAACAGAACAGAATAGAATAGCACAGAATAGAATTGAATAAAACAGAACAGAACAGAATAGAATAGAATAGAATAGAACAGAACAGAATAGAACAGAACAGAATAGAGTAGAATAGAACAGAACAGAATTGAATTGAATAGAACAGAACAGAATAGAATAGAATAGAATAGGATAGATTAGAATAGAATAGAACATAAGAGAATAGAATAGAATAGAATACAACAGAATAGAACAGAATAGAAGATAATAGAACAGAATAGAATAGAATAGAATAGAACAGAACAGAATGTAACGGAATAGAATACAATAGAATAGAATAGAATACAACAGAACAGAATAGTATAGAATTGAATATAACAGAATAGAATAGAATAGAATAGAACAGAATAGAATGGAATAGAATAAAATAGAATAGAATAGAATAGAATAGATTAGAATAGAATAGAATAGAATAGAACAGAATAGAATAGAATAGAACAGAATAGAATTGAATAAAACAGAACAGAACAGAATAGAATAGAAAAGGACAGAATAGAATAGAATAGAATAGAACAGAACAGAATAGAACAGAACAGAATAGAATAGAATAGAATAGAATAGAACAGAACAGAATAGAATAGAATAGAATAGAATACAACAGAATAGAACAGAATAGAAGAGAGTAGAACAGAATAGAATGGAATAGAATAGAACAGAATAGAATGTAACGTAATAGAATACAATAGAATAAAATAGAATAGAACAGACCATAATCGAACAGAATAGAATAGAATAGAACAGAACAAAACAGAATAGATTAGAATAGAATAGAATAGAATAGAATAGAATAGAATAGAATAGAATAGATTGGAATAGACCAGAATAGAAGAGAACGGAATAGAATAGAGTAGAATAGATTAGAATAGAATAGAATAGAATAGAATAGAATAGAATAGAATAGAATAGAATAGAATAGAATAGAATAGAACAGAACAGAATAGAATCGAACAGAATAGAATATAATAGAACAGAACAGAACTGAATAGAATAGAATAAAATAGAATAGAATAGAACAGAACAGAACAGAATAGAATAGAATAGTATAGAATAGAACAGAATAGAATACAACAGAACAGAAGAGAACAGAACAGAATAGAATAGAATAGAATAGAACAGAAGAGAATAGAATAGAATAGAATAAAACAGAAAAGAATAGAATAGAATAGAACAGAACAGAATAGAATAGAATAGTATAGAACAGAATAGAATAGAATACAATAGAATACAACAGAATAGAACAGAATAGAAGCGAATAGAACAGAATAGAATAGAATAGAATAGAACAGAACAGAATGTAACGGAATAAAATACAATAGAATAGAATAGAATACAACAGAAGAGAATAGAATAGAATTGAATATAATAGAATAGAATAGAATATGATAGAATAGGATAGAACAGAACAGAATAGAACAGAACAGAATAGAATAGAATAGAACAGAATAGAATAGAATAGAATAGAATAGAACAGAACAGAACAGAACAGAACACAACAGAACAGAATAGAATAGAATAGAACAGAATAGAATAGAATAGAACAGAATAGATTAGAATAGAATAGAACAGAAGAGAACAGAATAGAATAGAATAAAACAGAACAGAATAGAATAGAATAGAACAGAATAGAAGCGAACGAACAGAATTTAATGGAATAGAACAGAACAGAATAGAAAACAGTAGAATAGAACATAAGAGAATAGAATAGAATGGAATTCAACAGAATAGAACAGAATAGAAGAGAATAGAACAGAATAGAATAGAATAGAATAGAATAGAATAGAATAGAATAGAATAGAATAGAATAGAATGGAATAGAACAGAACAGAATAGAATAGAATAGAATAGAACAGAACAGAATCGAACAGAACAGAATTGAATAGAATAGAATAGAACAGAACAGAATAGAATAGAACATAAGAGAATAGAATAGAATAGAATACAACAGAATAGAACAGAAAAGAAGAGAACAGAACAGAATAGAATAGAATAGAAGAGAACAGAACAGAATGTAACGGAATAGAAAACAATAGAATAGAATAGAATACAACAGAACAGAATAGAATAGAATTGAATAGAACAGAAGAGAATAGAATACAATAGAAGAGAATAGAACAGAATAGAATGGAATAGAATAAAATAGAATAGAATAGAATAGAATAGAGTAGAATAGAATAGAATAGAATAGAATAGAATAGAATAGAATAGAATAGAATAGAATAGAATAGAATAGATTAGAATAGAATAGAATAGAATAGAACAGAATAGTATTGAATAAAACAGAACAGAATAGAATAGAATAGAATAGAACAGAATAGAATAGAATAGAACAGAACAGAATAGAACAGAACAGAATAGAATAGAATAGAATAGAGCAGAACAGAATAAAGTAGAACATAATTGAATTGAATAGAACAGAACAGAATAGAATAGAATAGAATAGAATAGAATAGATTAGAAAAGAATAGAACATAAGAGAATAGAATAGAATAGAATACAAAAGAATAGAACAGAATAGAAGATAATAGAACAGAATAGAATGGAATAGAATAGAACAGAATAGAATGTAACGGAATAGAATACAATAGAATAAAATAGAATAGAACAGAACAGAATAGAATAGAATAGAATAGAACAGAACAGAATAGAATAGAATAGAATAGAATAGAATACAACAGAACAGAACAGAACAGAACAGAACAGAACAAAACAGAACAGAACACAACAGAACAGAATAGTAAAGAATAGAACAGAATAGAATAGAACAGGATAGAATAGAACAGAAAAGAATAGAATAGAATAGAATAGAACAGAACAGAATAGAACAGAACAGAATAGAATAGAATAGAACAGAACAGAATTGAATTGAATAGAACAGAACAGAACAGAATAGAATAGAATAGAATAGAATAGATTAGAAAAGAATAGAACATAAGAGAATAGAATAGAATAGAATACAAAAGAATAGAACAGAATAGAAGATAATAGAACAGAATAGAATAGAATAGAATAGAACAGAACAGAATGTAACGGAATAGAATACAATAGAATGGAATAGAATACAACAGAACAGAATAGAATAGAATTGAATATAACAGAATAGAATAGAATAGAATAGAACAGAATAGAATGGAATAGAATAAAATAGAATAAAATAGAATAGAATAGAATAGAAGAGAATAGAATAGAATAGAACAGAACAGAATAGAATAGAACAGAATAGAATTGAATAAAACAGAACAGAACAGAATAGAATAGAAAAGAACAGAATAGAATAGAATAGAACAGAACAGAATAGAACAGAACAAAATAGAATAGAATAGAACAGAACAGAAGAGAATAGAATAGAATATAATAAAACAGAATAGAACAGAATAGAAGAGAATAGAACAGAATAGAATGGAATAGAATAAAACAGAATAGAATGTAACCGAATAGAATAGAATAGAATAGAATAGAATAGAATAGAATAGAATAGAATAGAACAGAATAGAATAGAATAGAATAGAACAGAATAGAACAGAACAGAACTGAATAGAGTAGAGTAGAATAGAATAGTATGGAAGAGAAAAGAATAGAACAGAGCAGAACAGAACAGAACAGAATAGAAGTGAATAGAACAGAACAGAACAGAACAGAACACAACAGAACACAACAGAACAGAATAGAAGAGGACAGAACAGAACAGAATAGAATCGAACAGAATAGAATCGAACAGAACAGAACAAAACAGAACAGAATAGAATAGAATAGAACAGAATAGTATAGAACAGAATAGACTCGAACAGAATAGAATAGAATAGAACAGAACAGAACTGAATAGAATAGAATAAAATAGAATAGAATAGAACAGAACAGAACAGAACAGAACAGAATAGAATAGAATAGAATAGAACAGAATAGAATAGAACAGAATAGAATAGAATAGAATAGAATAGAATAGAATAGAATAGAACAGAACAGAATAGAATCGAACAGAATAGAATATAATAGAACAGAACAGAACTGAATAGAATAGAATAAAATAGAATAGAATAGAACAGAACAGAACAGAATAGAATAGAATAGTATAGAATAGAACAGAATAGAATACAACAGAACAGAAGAGAACAGAACAGAATAGAATAGAATAGAATAGAACAGAAGAGAATAGAATAGAATAGAATAAAACAGAAAAGAATAGAATAGAATAGAACAGAACAGAATAGAATAGAATAGTATAGAACAGAATAGAATAGAATACAATAGAATACAACAGAATAGAACAGAATAGAAGCGAATAGAACAGAATAGAATAGAATAGAATAGAACAGAACAGAATGTAACGGAATAAAATACAATAGAATAGAATAGAATACAACAGAAGAGAATAGAATAGAATTGAATATAATAGAATAGAATAGAATATGATAGAATAGGATAGAACAGAACAGAATAGAACAGAACAGAATAGAATAGAATAGAACAGAATAGAATAGAATAGAATAGAATAGAACAGAACAGAACAGAACAGAACACAACAGAACAGAATAGAATAGAATAGAACAGAATAGAATAGAATAGAACAGAATAGATTAGAATAGAATAGAACAGAAGAGAACAGAATAGAATAGAATAAAACAGAACAGAATAGAATAGAATAGAACAGAATAGAAGCGAACGAACAGAATTTAATGGAATAGAACAGAACAGAATAGAAAACAGTAGAATAGAACATAAGAGAATAGAATAGAATAGAATACAACAGAATAGAACAGAATAGAAGAGAATAGAACAGAATAGAATAGAATAGAATAGAATAGAATAGAATAGAATAGAATAGAATAGAATAGAATGGAATAGAACAGAACAGAATAGAATAGAATAGAATAGAACAGAACAGAATCGAACAGAACAGAATTGAATAGAATAGAATAGAACAGAACAGAATAGAATAGAACATAAGAGAATAGAATAGAATAGAATACAACAGAATAGAACAGAAAAGAAGAGAACAGAACAGAATAGAATAGAATAGAAGAGAACAGAACAGAATGTAACGGAATAGAAAACAATAGAATAGAATAGAATACAACAGAACAGAATAGAATAGAATTGAATAGAACAGAAGAGAATAGAATACAATAGAAGAGAATAGAACAGAATAGAATGGAATAGAATAAAATAGAATAGAATAGAATAGAATAGAGTAGAATAGAATAGAATAGAATAGAATAGAATAGAATAGAATAGAATAGAATAGAATAGAATAGAATAGATTAGAATAGAATAGAATAGAATAGAACAGAATAGTATTGAATAAAACAGAACAGAATAGAATAGAATAGAATAGAACAGAATAGAATAGAATAGAACAGAACAGAATAGAACAGAACAGAATAGAATAGAATAGAATAGAGCAGAACAGAATAAAGTAGAACATAATTGAATTGAATAGAACAGAACAGAATAGAATAGAATAGAATAGAATAGAATAGATTAGAAAAGAATAGAACATAAGAGAATAGAATAGAATAGAATACAAAAGAATAGAACAGAATAGAAGATAATAGAACAGAATAGAATGGAATAGAATAGAACAGAATAGAATGTAACGGAATAGAATACAATAGAATAAAATAGAATAGAACAGAACAGAATAGAATAGAATAGAATAGAACAGAACAGAATAGAATAGAATAGAATAGAATAGAATACAACAGAACAGAACAGAACAGAACAGAACAGAACAAAACAGAACAGAACACAACAGAACAGAATAGTAAAGAATAGAACAGAATAGAATAGAACAGGATAGAATAGAACAGAAAAGAATAGAATAGAATAGAATAGAACAGAACAGAATAGAACAGAACAGAATAGAATAGAATAGAACAGAACAGAATTGAATTGAATAGAACAGAACAGAACAGAATAGAATAGAATAGAATAGAATAGATTAGAAAAGAATAGAACATAAGAGAATAGAATAGAATAGAATACAAAAGAATAGAACAGAATAGAAGATAATAGAACAGAATAGAATAGAATAGAATAGAACAGAACAGAATGTAACGGAATAGAATACAATAGAATGGAATAGAATACAACAGAACAGAATAGAATAGAATTGAATATAACAGAATAGAATAGAATAGAATAGAACAGAATAGAATGGAATAGAATAAAATAGAATAAAATAGAATAGAATAGAATAGAAGAGAATAGAATAGAATAGAACAGAACAGAATAGAATAGAACAGAATAGAATTGAATAAAACAGAACAGAACAGAATAGAATAGAAAAGAACAGAATAGAATAGAATAGAACAGAACAGAATAGAACAGAACAAAATAGAATAGAATAGAACAGAACAGAAGAGAATAGAATAGAATATAATAAAACAGAATAGAACAGAATAGAAGAGAATAGAACAGAATAGAATGGAATAGAATAAAACAGAATAGAATGTAACCGAATAGAATAGAATAGAATAGAATAGAATAGAATAGAATAGAATAGAATAGAACAGAATAGAATAGAATAGAATAGAACAGAATAGAACAGAACAGAACTGAATAGAGTAGAGTAGAATAGAATAGTATGGAAGAGAAAAGAATAGAACAGAGCAGAACAGAACAGAACAGAATAGAAGTGAATAGAACAGAACAGAACAGAACAGAACACAACAGAACACAACAGAACAGAATAGAAGAGGACAGAACAGAACAGAATAGAATCGAACAGAATAGAATCGAACAGAACAGAACAAAACAGAACAGAATAGAATAGAATAGAACAGAATAGTATAGAACAGAATAGACTCGAACAGAATAGAATAGAATAGAACAGAACAGAACTGAATAGAATAGAATAAAATAGAATAGAATAGAACAGAACAGAACAGAACAGAACAGAATAGAATAGAATAGAATAGAACAGAATAGAATAGAACAGAATAGAATAGAACAGAAAAGAATAGAATAGAATAGAATAGAATATAACAGAATAGAATTGAAGAGAACAGAAGAGAACAGAACAGAATAGAATAGAATAGAATAGAACAGAATAGAATAGAATAGAATAGAATAGAATAGAATAGAACAGAAGAGAATAGAATAGAATAGAATTGAATAAAACAGAACAGAATAGAATAGAATAGAACAGAATAGAATGGAATAGAATAAAATAGAATAAAATAGAATAGAATAGAATAGAAGAGAATAGAATAGAATAGAACAGAACAGAATAGAATAGAACAGAATAGAATTGAATAAAACAGAACAGAACAGAATAGAATAGAAAAGAACAGAATAGAATAGAATAGAACAGAACAGAATAGAATAGAATAGAACAGAACAGAATAGAACAGAACAAAATAGAATAGAATAGAACAGAACAGAAGAGAATAGAATAGAATAGAATAAAACAGAATAGAACAGAATAGAAGAGAATAGAACAGAATAGAATGGAATAGAATAAAACAGAATAGAATGTAACCGAATAGAATAGAATAGAATAGAATAGAATAGAATAGAACAGAATAGAATAGAATAGAATAGAACAGAATAGAACAGAACAGAACTGAATAGAGTAGAGTAGAATAGAATAGAATGGAATAGAAAAGAATAGAACAGAGCAGAACAGAACAGAACAGAATAGAAGTGAATAGAACAGAACAGAACAGAACAGAACACAACAGAACACAACAGAACAGAATAGAAGAGGACAGAACAGAACAGAATAGAATCGAACAGAATAGAATCGAACAGAACAGAACAAAACAGAACAGAATAGAATAGAATAGAATAGAATAGAATAGAATAGAATAGAATAGAATAGAATAGAATAGAATAGAATAGAATAGAACAGAATAGAACAGAACGGAATAAAATAGAATAGAATAAAATAGAATAAAACAGAACAGAACAGAATAGAATCGAACAGAATAGAATAGAATAGAACAGAACAGAACTGAATAGAATAGAATAAAATAGAATAGAATAGAACAGAACAGAACAGAACAGAACAGAATAGAATAGAATAGAACAGAATAGAATAGAACAGAATAGAATAGAACAGAAAAGAATAGAATAGAATAGAATAGAATATAACAGAATAGAATAGAAGAGAACAGAAGAGAACAGAACAGAATAGAATAGAATAGAATAGAACAGAATAGAATAGAATAGAATACAACAGAAGAGAATAGAATAGAATAGAATTGAATAAAACAGAACAGAATAGAATAGAATAGAACAGAACAGAATAAAATAGAATTGAACAGAACAGAATAGAACAGAACAGAATAGAATAGAATAGAATAGAATAGAACAGAACAGAATAGAGTAGAACAGAATTGAATAGAATAGAACAGAACAGAATAGTATAGAAAAGAATAGAACAGAAGAAAATAGAATAGAATAGAATACAACAGAATAGAACAGAATAGAAGAGAATAGAACAGAATAGAATGGAATAGAATAGAACAGAATAGAATGTTACGGAATAGAATACAATAGAATAAAATAGAATAGAACAGAACAGAATAGAATAGAATAGAATAGAACAGAATAGAATAGAATAGAATAGAATAGAATAGAATAGAATAGAACAGAACAGAACAGAACAGAACAAAACAGAACAGAACACAACAGAACAGAATAGTATAGAATAGAACAGAATAGAATAGAACAGAATAGAATAGAATAGAACAGAACAGAATTGAATTGAATAGAACAGAACAGAACAGAATAGAATAGAATAGAATAGAATAGATTAGAATAGAATAGAACATAAGAGAATAGAATAGAATAGAATACAACAGAATAGAAGATAATAGAACAGAATAGAATAGAATAGAATAGAACAGAACAGAACGTAACGGAATAGAATACAATAGAATAGAATAGAATACAACAGAACAGAATAGAATAGAATTGAATATAACAGAATAGAATAGAATAGAATAGAACAGAATAGAATGGAATAGAATAAAATAGAATAGAATAGAATAGAAGAGAATAGAACAGAACAGAATAGAATAGAACAGAATAGAATTGAATAAAACAGAACAAAACAGAATAGAATAGAAAAGAACAGAATAGAATAGAATAGAACAGAAGAGAATAGAATAGAATAGAACAGAACAGAATAGAACAGAACAAAATAGAATAGAATAGAACAGAACAGAATAGAGTAGAACAGAATTGAATAGAATAGAATAGAACAGAATAGAATAAAATGGAATAGAACAGAAGAGAATAGAATAGAATAGAATACAACAGAATAGAACAGAATAGAAGAGAATAGAACAGAATAGAATGGAATAGAATAAAACAGAATAGAATGTAAAGGAATAGAATACAATAGAATAGAATAGAATAGAACAGAACAGAATAGAATGGAATAGATTAGAGCAGAATAGAATGTAACGGAATAGAGTACAATAGAATAGAATAGAATAGAACAGAAGAGAATAGAATAGAACAGAACAGAATAGAATAGAATAGAATACAACAGAATAGAACAGAATAGAAGAGAATAGAACAGAATAGAATGGAATAGAATAGAACAGAATAGAATGTAACGGAATAGAATACAGTAGAATAAAATAGAATAGAACAGAACAGAATAGAATAGAATAGAATAGAACAGAATAGAATAGAATAGAATAGAATAGAATAGAACAGAACAGAACAGAACAGAACAGAACAGAACAAAACAGAACAGAACACAACAGAACAGAATAGTAAAGAATAGAACAGAATAGAATAGAACAGGATAGAATAGAACAGAAAAGAATAGAATAGAATAGAATAGAACAGAACAGAATAGAACAGAACAGAATAGAATAGAATAGAACAGAACAGAATTGAATTGAATAGAACAGAAAAGAACAGAATAGAATAGAATAGAATTGAATAGATTAGAATAGAATAGAACATAAGAGAATAGAATAGAATAGAATACAAAAGAATAGAACAGAATAGAAGATAATAGAACAGAATAGAATAGAATAGAATAGAACAGAACAGAATGTAACGGAATAGAATACAATAGAATAGAATAGAATACAACAGAACAGAATAGAATAGAATTGAATATAACAGAATAGAATAGAATAGAATAGAACAGAATAGAATGGAATAGAATAAAATAGAATAAAATAGAATAGAATAGAATAGAATAGAATAGAATAGAATAGAATAGAACAGAACAGAATAGAATAGCACAGAATAGAATTGAATAAAACAGAACAGAACAGAATAGAATAGAATAGAATAGAACAGAACAGAATAGAACAGAACAGAATAGAGTAGAATAGAACAGAACAGAATTGAATTGAATAGAACAGAACAGAATAGAATAGAATAGAATAGGATAGATTAGAATAGAATAGAACATAAGAGAATAGAATAGAATAGAATACAACAGAATAGAACAGAATAGAAGATAATAGAACAGAATAGAATAGAATAGAATAGAACAGAACAGAATGTAACGGAATAGAATACAATAGAATAGAATAGAATACAACAGAACAGAATAGAATAGAATTGAATATAACAGAATAGAATAGAATAGAATAGAACAGAATAGAATGGAATAGAATAAAATAGAATAGAATAGAACAGAACAGAACTGAATAGAGTAGAGTAGAATAGAATAGAATGGAATAGAAAAGAATAGAACAGAGCAGAACAGAACAGAACAGAATAGAAGTGAATAGAACAGAACAGAACACAACAGAACATAACAGAACAGAATAGAAGAGAACAGAACAGAACAGAATAGAATCGAACAGAATAGAATAGAATAGAACAGAACAAAACAGAACTGAATAGAATAGAATAGAATAGAATAGAATAGAATAGAATAGAATAGAATAGAATAGAATAGAATAGAACAGAATAGAACAGAACGGAATAGAATAGAATAGAATAGAATAGAATAGAATAGAATAGAATAGAATAGAATAGAATAGAATAGAATAGAATAGAATAGAATAGAACGGAACGGAACAGAACGGAATAGAATAGAATAGAATAGAGTAGAATAGAATAGAATAGAATAGAATAGAACAGAACAGAACAGAATAGAATCGAACAGAATAGAATGGAATAGAACAGAACAGAACTGAATAGAATAGAATAAAATAGAATAGAACAGAACAGAATAGAATAGAATAGAATAGAACAGAACAGAATAGAATAGAATAGAATAGAATAGAATAGAATAGAATAGAATAGAACAGAACAGAATAGAACAGAACAGAATAGAATAGAATAGAATAGAATAGAATAGAACAGAACAGAATAGAGTAGAACAGAATTGAATAGAATAGAACAGAACAGAATAGAATAGAAAAGAATAGAACAGAAGAGGATAGAATAGAATAGAATACAACAGAATAGAACAGAATAGAAGAGAATAGAACAGAATAGAATGGAATAGAATAGAACAGAATAGAATGTAACCGAATAGAATACAATAGAATAAAATAGAATAGAACAGAACAGAATAGAATAGAATAGAATAGAACAGAATAGAATAGAATAGAATAGAATAGAATAGAATAGAACAGAACAGAACAGAACAGAACAGAACAAAACAGAACAGAACACAACAGAACAGAATAGTATAGAATAGAACAGAATAGAATAGAACAGAATAGAATAGAACAGAAAAGAATAGAATAGAATAGAATAGATCAGAACAGAATAGAACAGAATAGAATAGAATAGAACAGAACAGAATTGAATTGAATAGAACAGAACAGAACAGAATAGAATAGAATAGAATAGAATAGATTAGAATAGAATAGAACATAAGAGAATAGAATAGAATAGAATACAACAGAATAGAACAGAATAGAAGATAATAGAACAGAATAGAATAGAATAGAATAGAACAGAACAGACTGTAACGGAATAGAATACAACAGAATAGAATAGAATACAACAGAACAGAATAGAATAGAATTGAATATAACAGAATAGAATAGAATAGAATAGAACAGAATAGAATGGAATAGAATAAAATAGAATAGAATAGAATAGAATAGAATAGAACAGAACAGAACAGAACAGAACAGAATAGAATAGAATAGAACAGAATAGAATAGAACTTAATAGAATAGAACAGAAAAGAATAGAATAGAATAGAATAGAATATAACAGAATAGAATAGAAGAGAACAGAAGAGAACAGAACAGAATAGAATAGAATAGAATAGAACAGAATAGAATAGAATAGAATAGAATAGAATAGAATAGAATAGAATAGAACAGAAGAGAATAGAATAGAATAGAATTGAATAAAACAGAACAGAATAGAATAGAATAGAACAGAACAGAATAAAATAGTATAGAACAGAACAGAATAGAACAGAACAGAATAGAATAGAATAGAATAGAATAGAACAGAACAGAATAGAGTAGAACAGAATTGAATAGAATAGAACAGAACAGAATAGAATAGAAAAGAATAGAACAAAAGAAAATAGAATAGAATAGAATACAACAGAATAGAACAGAATAGAAGAGAATAGAACAGAATAGAATGGAATAGAATAGAACAGAATAGAATGTTACGGAATAGAATACAATAGAATAAAATAGAATAGAACAGAACAGAATAGAATAGAATAGAATAGAACAGAATAGAATAGAATAGAATAGAATAGAACAGAACAGAACAGAACAGAACAAAACAGAACAGAACACAACAGAACAGAATAGTATAGAATAGAACAGAATAGAATAGAACAGAATAGAATAGAATAGAACAGAACAGAATTGAATTGAATAGAACAGAACAGAACAGAATAGAATAGAATAGAATAGAATAGATTAGAATAGAATAGAACATAAGAGAATAGAATAGAATAGAATACAACAGAATAGAAGATAATAGAACAGAATAGAATAGAATAGAATAGAACAGAACAGAATGTAACGGAATAGAATACAATAGAATAGAATAGAATACAACAGAACAGAATAGAATAGAATTGAATATAACAGAATAGAATAGAATAGAATAGAACAGAATAGAACAGAATAGAATGGAATAGAATAAAATAGAATAGAATAGAATAGAATAGAATAGAATAGAATAGAACAGAACAGAATAGAATAGAATAGAATACAACAGAATAGAACAGAATAGAAGAGAATAGAACAGAATAGAATGGAATAGAATAGAACAGAATAGAATGTAACGGAATAGAATACAGTAGAATAAAATAGAATAGAACAGAACAGAATAGAATAGAATAGAATAGAACAGAATAGAATAGAATAGAATAGAATAGAATAGAACAGAACAGAACAGAACAGAACAGAACAAAACAGAACAGAACACAACAGAACAGAATAGTAAGAATAGAACAGAATAGAATACAACAGGATAGAATAGAACAGAAAAGAATAGAATAGAATAGAATAGAACAGAACAGAATAGAACAGAACAGAATAGAATAGAATAGAACAGAACAGAATTGAATTGAATAGAACAGAACAGACAGAATAGAATAGAATAGAATTGAATAGATTAGAATAGAATAGAACATAAGAGAATAGAATAGAATAGAATACAAAAGAATAGAACAGAATAGAAGATAATAGAACAGAATAGAATAGAATAGAATAGAACAGAACAGAATGTAACGGAATAGAATACAATAGAATAGAATAGAATACAACAGAACAGAATAGAATAGAATTGAATATAACAGAATAGAATAGAATAGAATAGAACAGAATAGAATGGAATAGAATAAAATAGAATAAAATAGAATAGAATAGAATAGAATAGAATAGAATAGAATAGAACAGAACAGAATAGAATAGCACAGAATAGAATTGAATAAAACAGAACAGAACAGAATAGAATAGAATAGAATAGAACAGAACAGAATAGAACAGAACAGAATAGAGTAGAATAGAACAGAACAGAATTGAATTGAATAGAACAGAACAGAATAGAATAGAATAGAATAGGATAGATTAGAATAGAATAGAACATAAGAGAATAGAATAGAATAGAATACAACAGAATAGAACAGAATAGAAGATACTAGAACAGAATAGAATAGAATAGAATAGAACAGAACAGAATGTAACGGAATAGAATACAATAGAATAGAATAGAATACAACAGAACAGAATAGAATAGAATTGAATATAACAGAATAGAATAGAATAGAATAGAACAGAATAGAATGGAATAGAATAAAATAGAATAGAATAGAACAGAACAGAACTGAATAGAGTAGAGTAGAATAGAATAGAATGGAATAGAAAAGAATAGAACAGAGCAGAACAGAACAGAACAGAATAGAAGTGAATAGAACAGAACAGAACACAACAGAACATAACAGAACAGAATAGAAGAGAACAGAACAGAACAGAATAGAATCGAACAGAATAGAATAGAATAGAACAGAACAAAACAGAACTAAATAGAATAGAATAGAATAGAATAGAATAGAATAGAATAGAATAGAATAGAATAGAATAGAATAGAACAGAATAGAACAGAACGGAATAGAATAGAATAGAATAGAATAGAATAGAATAGAATAGAATAGAATAGAATAGAATAGAATAGAATAGAACGGAACGGAACGGAACGGAATAGAATAGAATAGAATAGAATAGAATAGAATAGAATAGAATAGAATAGAATAGAACAGAACAGAACAGAATAGAATCGAACAGAATAGAATGGAATAGAACAGCACAGAACTGAATAGAATAGAATAAAATAGAATAGAACAGAACAGAATAGAATAGAATAGAATAGAACAGAACAGAATAGAATAGAATAGAATAGAATAGAATAGAATAGAATAGAATAGAATAGAACAGAACAGAATAGAACAGAACAGAATAGAATAGAATAGAATAGAATAGAATAGAACAGAACAGAATAGAGTAGAACAGAATTGAATAGAATAGAACAGAACAGAATAGAATAGAAAAGAATAGAACAGAAGAGAATAGAATAGAATAGAATACAACAGAATAGAACAGAATAGAAGAGAATAGAACAGAATAGAATGGAATAGAATAGAACAGAATAGAATGTAACTGAATAGAATACAATAGAATAAAATAGAATAGAACAGAACAGAATAGAATAGAATAGAATAGAACAGAATAGAATAGAATAGAATAGAATAGAATAGAATAGAATAGAACAGAACAGAACAGAACAGAACAGAACAAAACAGAACAGAACACAACAGAACAGAATAGTATAGAATAGAACAGAATAGAATAGAACAGAATAGAATAGAACAGAAAAGAATAGAATAGAATAGAATAGATCAGAACAGAATAGAACAGAACAGAATAGAATAGAATAGAACAGAACAGAATTGAATTGAATAGAACAGAACAGAACAGAATAGAATAGAATAGAATAGAATAGATTAGAATAGAATAGAACATAAGAGAATAGAATAGAATAGAATACAACAGAATAGAACAGAATAGAAGATAATAGAACAGAATAGAATAGAATAGAATAGAACAGAACAGACTGTAACGGAATAGAATACAACAAAATAGAATAGAATACAACAGAACAGAATAGAATAGAATTGAATATAACAGAATAGAATAGAATAGAATAGAACAGAATAGAATGGAATAGAATAAAATAGAATAGAATAGAATAGAATAGAATAGAACAGAACAGAACAGAACAGAACAGAATAGAATAGAATAGAACAGAATAGAATAGAACTTAATAGAATAGAACAGAAAAGAATAGAATAGAATAGAATAGAATATAACAGAATAGAATAGAAGAGAACAGAAGAGAACAGAACAGAATAGAATATAATAGAATAGAACAGAATAGAATAGAATAGAATAGAATAGAATAGAACAGAAGAGAATAGAATAGAATAGAATTGAATAAAACAGAACAGAATAGAATAGAATAGAACAGAACAGAATAAAATAGTATAGAACAGAACAGAATAGAACAGAACAGAATAGAATAGAATAGAATAGAATAGAACAGAACAGAATAGAGTAGAACAGAATTGAATAGAATAGAACAGAACAGAATAAAATAGAAAAGAATAGAACAGAAGAAAATCGAATAGAATAGAATACAACAGAATAGAACAGAATAGAAGAGAATAGAACAGAATAGAATGGAATAGAATAGAACAGAATAGAATGTTACGGAATAGAATACAATAGAATAAAATAGAATAGAACAGAACAGAATAGAATAGAATAGAATAGAACAGAATAGAATAGAATAGAATAGAATAGAATAGAATAGAACAGAACAGAGCAGAACAGAACAAAACCGAACAGAACACAACAGAACAGAATAGTATAGAATAGAACAGAATAGAATAGAACAGAATAGAATAGAATAGAACAGAACAGAATTGAATTGAATAGAACAGAACAGAACAGAATAGAATAGAATAGAATAGAATAGATTAGAATAGAATAGAACATAAGAGAATAGAATAGAATAGAATACAACAGAATAGAAGATAATAGAACAGAATAGAATAGAATAGAATAGAACAGAACAGAATGTAACGGAATAGAATACAATAGAATAGAATAGAATACAACAGAACAGAATAGAATAGAATTGAATATAACAGAATAGAATAGAATAGAATAGAACAGAATAGAATGGAATAGAATAAAATAAAATAGAATAGAATAGAATAGAATAGAATAGAATAGAAGAGGATAGAACAGAACAGAATAGAATAGAACAGAATAGAATTGAATAAAACAGAACAAAACAGAATAGAATAGAAAAGAACAGAATAGAATAGAATAGAACAGAAGAGAATAGAATAGAATAGAACAGAACAGAATAGAACAGAACAAAATAGAATAGAATAGAACAGAACAGAATAGAGTAGAACAGAATTGAATAGAATAGAATAGAACAGAATAGAATAGAATGGAATAGAACAGAAGAGAATAGAATAGAATAGAATACAACAGAATAGAACAGAATAGAAGAGAATAGAACAGAATAGAATGGAATAGAATAAAACAGAATAGAATGTAAAGGAATAGAATACAATAGAATAGAATAGAATAGAACAGAACAGAATAGAATGGAATAGATTAGAGCAGAATAGAATGTAACGGAATAGAGTACAATAGAATAGAATAGAATAGAACAGAAGAGAATAGAATAGAATAGAATAGAATAGATCAGAACAGAATAGAACAGAATAGAATAGAATAGAATAGAACAGAACAGAATTGAATTGAATAGAACAGAACAGAACAGAATAGAATAGAATAGAATAGAATAGATTAGAATAGAATAGAACATAAGAGAATAGAATAGAATAGAATACAACAGAATAGAACAGAATAGAAGATAATAGAACAGAATAGAATAGAATAGAATAGAACAGAACAGACTGTAACGGAATAGAATACAACAAAATAGAATAGAATACAACAGAACAGAATAGAATAGAATTGAATATAACAGAATAGAATAGAATAGAATAGAACAGAATAGAATGGAATAGAATAAAATAGAATAGAATAGAATAGAATAGAATAGAACAGAAGAGAATAGAATAGAATAGAATAGAATACAACAGAATAGAATAGAATAGAATAGAATAGAATAGAATAGAACAGAATAGAACAGAACAGAACTGAATAGAGTAGAGTAGAATAGAATAGAATGGAATAGAAAAGAATAGAACAGAGCAGAACAGAACAGAACAGAATAGAAGTGAATAGAACAGAACAGAACAGAACAGAACACAACAGAACATAACAGAACAGAATAGAAGAGAACAGAACAGAACAGAATAGAATCGAACAGAATAGAATAGAATAGAACAGAACAAAACAGAACTGAATAGAATAGAATAGAATAGAATAGAATAGAATAGATTGGAATAGAACAGACTAGAACAGAACGGATTGAATAGAATAGAATAGAATAGAATAGAATAGAATAGAATAGAATAGAATAGAATAGAATAGAATAGAACAGAACAGAATAGAACAGAACAGAATAGAATAGAATAGAATAGAATAGAATAGAACAGGACAGAATAGAGTAGAACAGAATTGAATAGAATAGAACAGAACAGAATAGAATAGAAAAGAATAGAACAGAATAGAATAGAATAGAATAGAATACAACAGAATAGAACAGAATAGAAGAGAATAGAACAGAATAGAATGGAATAGAATAGAACAGAATAGAATGTAACCGAATAGAATACAATAGAATAAAATAGAATAGAACAGAACAGAATAGAATAGAATACAATAGAACAGAATAGAATAGAATAGAATAGAATAGAATAGAATAGAACAGAACAGAACAGAACAGAACAGAACAAAACAGAACAGAATACAACAGAACAGAATAGTATAGAATAGAACAGAATAGAATAGAACAGAATAGAATAGAACAAAAAAGAATAGAATAGAATAGAATAGATCAGAACAGAATAGAACAGAACAGAATAGAATAGATTAGAACAGAACAGAATTGAATTGAATAGAACAGAACAGAACAGAATAGAATAGAATAGAATAGAATAGATTAGAATAGAATAGAACATAAGAGAATAGAATAGAATAGAATACAACAGAACAGAAGAGAACAGAACAGAATAGAATAGAATAGAATAGAACAGAATAGAACAGAATAGAATAGAATAGAATAGAATAGAATAGAATAGAATAGAACAGAACAGAACAGAACAGAACAGAACAGAACAAAACAGAACAGAACACAACAGAACAGAATAGTAAAGAATAGAACAGAATAGAATAGAACAGGATAGAATAGAACAGAAAAGAATAGAATAGAATAGAATAGAACAGAACAGAATAGAACAGAACAGAATAGAATAGAATAGAACAGAACAGAATTGAATTGAATAGAACAGAACAGAACAGAGTAGAATAGAATAGAATAGAATAGAATAGATTAGAATAGAACAGAACAGAATGTAACGGAATAGAATACAATAGAATAGAATAGAATACAACAGAACAGAATAGAATAGAATTGAATATAACAGAATAGAATAGAATAGAATAGAACAGAATAGAATGGAATAGAATAAAATAGAATAAAATAGAATAGAATAGAATAGAAGAGAATAGAATAGAATAGAACGGAACAGAATAGAATAGAACAGAATAGAATTGAATAAAACAGAACAGAACAGAATAGAATAGAAAAGAACAGAATAGAATAGAATAGAACAGAACAGAATAGAATAGAATAGAACAGAACAGAATAGAACAGAACAAAATAGAATAGAATGGAACAGAACAGAAGAGAATAGAATAGAATAGAATAAAACAGAATAGAACAGAATAGAAGAGAATACAACAGAATAGAATGGAATAGAATAAAACAGAATAGAATGTAACCGAATAGAATAGAATAGAATAGAATAGAATAGAATAGAATAGAATAGAATAGAACAGAATAGAATAGAATAGAATAGAACAGAATAGAACAGAACAGAACTGAATAGAGTAGAGTAGAATAGAATAGAATGGAATAGAATAGAATAGAACAGAGCAGAACAGAACAGAACAGAATAGAAGTGAATAGAACAGAACAGAACAGAAGAGAACACAACAGAACACAACAGAACAGAATAGAAGAGGATAGAACAGAACAGAATAGAATCGAACAGAATAGAATAGAATAGAACAGAACAAAACAGAACAGAATAGAATAGAATAGAATAGAAGAGAATAGAACAGAACGGAATAAAATAGAATAGAATAGAATAGAATAGAACAGAAGAGAATAGAATAGAATAGAATAGAATACAACAGAATAGAATAGAATAGAATAGAATAGAATAGAATAGAACAGAATAGAACAGAACAGAACTGAATAGAGTAGAGTAGAATAGAATAGAATGGAATAGAAAAGAATAGAACAGAGCAGAACAGAACAGAACAGAATAGAAGTGAATAGAACAGAACAGAACAGAACAGAACACAACAGAACATAACAGAACAGAATAGAAGAGAACAGAACAGAACAGAATAGAATCGAACAGAATAGAATAGAATAGAACAGAACAAAACAGAACTGAATAGAATAGAATAGAATAGAATAGAATAGAATAGATTGGAATAGAACAGACTAGAACAGAACGGATTGAATAGAATAGAATAGAATAGAATAGAATAGAATAGAATAGAATAGAATAGAATAGAATAGAATAGAACAGAACAGAATAGAACAGAACAGAATAGAATAGAATAGAATAGAATAGAATAGAACAGAACAGAATAGAGTAGAACAGAATTGAATAGAATAGAACAGAACAGAATAGAATAGAAAAGAATAGAACAGAATAGAATAGAATAGAATAGAATACAACAGAATAGAACAGAATAGAAGAGAATAGAACAGAATAGAATGGAATAGAATAGAACAGAATAGAATGTAACCGAATAGAATACAATAGAATAAAATAGAATAGAACAGAACAGAATAGAATAGAATACAATAGAACAGAATAGAATAGAATAGAATAGAATAGAATAGAATAGAATAGAACAGAACAGAACAGAACAGAACAGAACAAAACAGAACAGAATACAACAGAACAGAATAGTATAGAATAGAACAGAATAGAATAGAACAGAATAGAATAGAACAAAAAAGAATAGAATAGAATAGAATAGATCAGAACAGAATAGAACAGAACAGAATAGAATAGATTAGAACAGAACAGAATTGAATTGAATAGAACAGAACAGAACAGAATAGAATAGAATAGAATAGAATAGATTAGAATAGAATAGAACATAAGAGAATAGAATAGAATAGAATACAACAGAACAGAAGAGAACAGAACAGAATAGAATAGAATAGAATAGAACAGAATAGAACAGAATAGAATAGAATAGAATAGAATAGAATAGAATAGAATAGAATAGAACAGAACAGAACAGAACAGAACAGAACAGAACAGAACAAAACAGAACAGAACACAACAGAACAGAATAGTAAAGAATAGAACAGAATAGAATAGAACAGGATAGAATAGAACAGAAAAGAATAGAATAGAATAGAATAGAACAGAACAGAATAGAACAGAACAGAATAGAATAGAATAGAACAGAACAGAATTGAATTGAATAGAACAGAACAGAACAGAGTAGAATAGAATAGAATAGAATAGAATAGATTAGAATAGAACAGAACAGAATGTAACGGAATAGAATACAATAGAATAGAATAGAATACAACAGAACAGAATAGAATAGAATTGAATATAACAGAATAGAATAGAATAGAATAGAACAGAATAGAATGGAATAGAATAAAATAGAATAAAATAGAATAGAATAGAATAGAAGAGAATAGAATAGAATAGAACGGAACAGAATAGAATAGAACAGAATAGAATTGAATAAAACAGAACAGAACAGAATAGAATAGAAAAGAACAGAATAGAATAGAATAGAACAGAACAGAATAGAATAGAATAGAACAGAACAGAATAGAACAGAACAAAATAGAATAGAATGGAACAGAACAGAAGAGAATAGAATAGAATAGAATAAAACAGAATAGAACAGAATAGAAGAGAATACAACAGAATAGAATGGAATAGAATAAAACAGAATAGAATGTAACCGAATAGAATAGAATAGAATAGAATAGAATAGAATAGAATAGAATAGAACAGAATAGAATAGAATAGAATAGAACAGAATAGAACAGAACAGAACTGAATAGAGTAGAGTAGAATAGAATAGAATGGAATAGAATAGAATAGAACAGAGCAGAACAGAACAGAACAGAATAGAAGTGAATAGAACAGAACAGAACAGAAGAGAACACAACAGAACACAACAGAACAGAATAGAAGAGGATAGAACAGAACAGAATAGAATCGAACAGAATAGAATAGAATAGAACAGAACAAAACAGAACAGAATAGAATAGAATAGAATAGAAGAGAATAGAACAGAACGGAATAAAATAGAATAGAATAGAATAGAATAGAATAAAACAGAACAGAACAGAATAGAATCGAACAGAATAGAATAGAATAGAACAGAACAGAACTGAATAGAATAGAATAAAATAGAATAGAATAGAACAGAACAGAACAGAACAGAACAGAATAGAATAGAATAGAACAGAATAGAATAGAACAGAATAGAATAGAACAGAAAAGAATAGAATAGAATAGAATATAACAGAATAGAATAGAAGAGAACAGAAGAGAACAGAACAGAATAGAATAGAATAGAATAGAACAGAATAGAATAGAATAGAATAGAATAGAATAGAACAGAAGAGAATAGAATAGAATAGAATTGAATAAAACAGAACAGAATAGAATAGAATAGAACAGAACAGAATAAAATAGAATAGAACAGAACAGAATAGAACAGAACAGAATAGAATAGAATAGAATAGAATAGAACAGAACAGAATAGAGTAGAACAGAATTGAATAGAATAGAACAGAACAGAATAGAATAGAAAAGAATAGAACAGAAGAAAATAGAATAGAATAGAATACAACAGAATAGAACAGAATAGAAGAGAATAGAACAGAATAGAATGGAATAGAATAGAACAGAATAGAATGTTACGGAATAGAATACAATAGAATAAAATAGAATAGAACAGAACAGAATAGAATAGAATAGAATAGAACAGAATAGAATAGAATAGAATAGAATAGAATAGAATAGAATAGAATAGAATAGAACAGAACAGAACAGAACAGAACAAAACAGAACAGAACACAACAGAACAGAATAGTATAGAATAGAACAGAATAGAATAGAACAGAATAGAATAGAATAGAACAGAACAGAATTGAATTGAATAGAACAGAACAGAACAGAACAGAATAGAATAAAATAGAATAGATTAGAATAGAATAGAACATAAGAGAATAGAATAGAATAGAATACAACAGAATAGAAGATAATAGAACAGAATAGAATAGAATAGAATAGAACAGAAGAGAATGTAACGGAATAGAATACAATAGAATAGAATAGAATACAACAGAACAGAATAGAATAGAATTGAATATAACAGAATAGAATAGAATAGAATAGAACAGAATAGAATGGAATAGAATAAAAGAATAGAATAGAATAGAATAGAATAGAAGAGAATAGAACAGAACAGAATAGAATAGAACAGAATAGAATTGAATAAAACAGAACAAAACAGAATAGAATAGAAAAGAACAGAATAGAATAGAATAGAACAGAAGAGACTAGAATAGAATAGAACAGAACAGAATAGAACAGAACAATATAGAATAGAATAGAACAGAACAGAATAGAGTAGAACAGAATTGAATAGAATAGAATAGAATAGAACAGAATAGAACAGAACAGAACTGAATAGAGTAGAGTAGAATAGAATAGAATGGAATAGAAAAGAATAGAACAGAGCAGAACAGAACAGAACAGAATAGAAGTGAATAGAACAGAACAGAACACAACAGAACATAACAGAACAGAATAGAAGAGAACAGAACAGAACAGAGTAGAATCGAACAGAATAGAATAGAATAGAACAGAACAAAACAGAACTGAATAGAATAGAATAGAATAGAATAGAAGAGAACAGAATAGAACAGAACGGAATAGAATAGAATAGAATAGAATAGAATAGAATAGAATAGAATAGAATAGAATAGAACAGAACAGAACGGAACGGAATAGAATAGAATAGAATAGAATAGAATAGAATAGAATAGAATAGAATAGAATAGAATAGAATAGAATAGAATAGAACAGAACAGAATAGAATAGAATCGAACAGAATAGAGTAGAATAGAACAGAACAGAACTGAATAGAATAGAATAAAATAGAATAGAAGAGAACAGAATAGAATAGAATAGAATAGAACAGAATAGAATAGAATAGAATAGAATAGAATAGAATAGAATAGAATAGAATAGAACAGAACAGAATAGAACAGAACAGAATAGAATAGAATAGAATAGAATAGAATAGAACAGAACAGAATAGAGTAGAACAGAATTGAATAGAATAGAACAGAACAGAATAGAATAGAAAAGAATAGAACAGAAGAGAATAGAATAGAATAGAATACAACAGAATAGAACAGAATAGAAGAGAATAGAACAGAATAGAATGGAATAGAATAGAACAGAATAGAATGTAACCGAATAGAATACAATAGAATAAAATAGAATAGAACAGAACAGAATAGAATAGAATAGAATAGAACAGAATAGAATAGAATAGAATAGAATAGAATAGAATAGAACAGAACAGAACAGAACAGAACAGAACAAAACAGAACAGAACACAACAGAACAGAATAGTATAGAATAGAACAGAATAGAATAGAACAGAATAGAATAGAACAGAAAAGAATAGAATAGAATAGAATAGATCAGAACAGAATAGAACAGAACAGAATAGAATAGAATAGAACAGAATAGAATTGAATTGAATAGAACAGAACAGAACAGAATAGAATAGAATAGAATAGAATAGATTAGAATAGAATAGAACATAAGAGAATAGAATAGAATAGAATACAACAGAATAGAACAGAATAGAAGATAATAGAACAGAATAGAATAGAATAGAATAGAACAGAACAGACTGTAACGGAATAGAATACAATAGAATAGAATAGAATTCAACAGAACAGAATAGAATAGAATTGAATATAACAGAATAGAATAGAATAGAATAGAACAGAATAGAATGGAATAGAATAAAATAGAATAGAATAGAATAGAATAGAATAGAATAGAATAGAATAGAATAGAATAGAATAGAACAGAACAGAACAGAACAGAATAGAATAGAATAGAACAGAATAGAATAGAACAGAATAGAATAGAACAGAAAAGAATAGAATAGAATAGAATATAACAGAATAGAATAGAAGAGAACAGAAGAGAACAGAACAGAATAGAATAGAATAGAACAGAATAGAATAGAATAGAATAGAATAGAATAGAACAGAAGAGAATAGAATAGAATAGAATTGAATAAAACAGAACAGAATAGAATAGAATAGAACAGAACAGAATAAAATAGTATAGAACAGAACAGAATAGAACAGAACAGAATAGAATAGAATAGAATAGAATAGAATAGAATAGAACAGAACAGAATAGAGTAGAACAGAATTGAATAGAATAGAACAGAACAGAATAGAATAGAAAAGAATAGAACAGAAGAAAATAGAATAGAATAGAATACAACAGAATAGAACAGAATAGAAGAGAATAGAACAGAATAGAATGGAATAGAATAGAACAGAATAGAATGTCACGGAATAGAATACAATAGAATAAAATAGAATAGAACAGAACAGAATAGAATAGAATAGAATAGAACAGAATAGAATAGAATAGAATAGAATAGAATAGAATAGAACAGAACAGAACAGAACAGAACAAAACAGAACAGAACACAACAGATCAGAATAGTATAGAATTGAACAGAATAGAATAGAACAGAATAGAATAGAATAGAACAGAACAGAATTGAATTGAATAGAACAGAACAGAACAGAATAGAATAGAATAGAATAGAATAGATTAGAATAGAATAGAACATAAGAGAATAGAATAGAATAGAATACAACAGAATAGAAGATAATAGAACAGAATAGAATAGAATAGAATAGAACAGAACAGAATGTAACGGAATAGAATACAATAGAATAGAATAGAATACAACAGAACAGAATAGAATAGAATTGAATATAACAGAATAGAATAGAATAGAATAGAACAGAATAGAATGGAATAGAATAAAATAGATTAGAATAGAATAGAAGAGGCTAGAACAGAACAGAATAGAATAGAACAGAATAGAATTGAATAAAACAGAACAAAACAGAATAGAATAGAAAAGAACAGAATAGAATAGAATAGAACAGAAGAGAATAGAATAGAATAGAACAGAACAGAATAGAACAGAACAAAATAGAATAGAATAGAACAGAACAGAATAGAGTAGAACAGAATAGAATAGAATGGAATAGAACAGAAGAGAATAGAATAGAATAGAATACAACAGAATAGAACAGAATAGAAGAGAATAGAACAGAATAGAATGGAATAGAATAAAACAGAATAGAATGTAAAGGAATAGAATACAATAGAATAGAATAGAATAGAACAGAACAGAATAGAATGGAATAGATTAGAGCAGAATAGAATGTAACGGAATAGAGTACAATAGAATAGAATAGAATAGAACAGAAGAGAATAGAAGAGAATAGAATAGAATAGAATAGAATAGAATAGAATAGAATAGAATAGAATAGAATAGAATAGAATAGAACAGAATAGAATAGAATAGAATAGAACAGAACAGAACAGAACAGAACAGAATAGAATAGAATAGAACAGAATTGAATAGAACAGAATAGAATAGAACAGAAAAGAATAGAATAGAATAGAATAGAATATAACAGAATAGAATAGAAGAGAACAGAAGAGAACAGAACAGAATAGAATAGAATTGAATATAACAGAATAGAATAGAATAGAATAGAACAGAACAGAATAAGATAGTATAGAACAGAACAGAATAGAACAGAACAGAATAGAATAGAATAGAATAGAATAGAACAGAACAGAATAGAGTAGAACAGAATTGAATAGAATAGAACAGAACAGAATAGAATAGAAAAGAATCGAACAGAAGAAAATAGAATAGAATAGAATACAACAGAATAGAACAGAATAGAAGAGAATAGAACAGAATAGAATGGAATAGAATAGAACAGAATAGAATGTTACGGAATAGAATACAATAGAATAAAATAGAATAGAACAGAAAAGAATAGAATAGAATAGAATAGAACAGAATAGAATAGAATAGAATAGAATAGAATAGAACAGAACAGAACAGAACAGAACAAAACAGAACAGAACACAACAGAACAGAATAGTATAGAATAGAACAGAATAGAATAGAACAGAATAGAATAGAATAGAACAGAACAGAATTGAATTGAATAGAACAGAACAGAACAGAATAGAATAGAATAGAATAGAATAGATTAGAATAGAATAGAACATAAGAGAATAGAATAGAATAGAATACAACAGAATAGAAGATAATAGAACAGAATAGAATAGAATAGAATAGAACAGAACAGAATGTAACGGAATAGAATACAATAGAATAGAATAGAATACAACAGAACAGAATAGAATAGAATTGAATATAACAGAATAGAATAGAATAGAATAGAACAGAATAGAATGGAATAGAATAAAATAGAATAGAATAGAATAGAATAGAATAGAATAGAATAGAAGAGGATAGAACAGAACAGAATAGAATAGAACAGAATAGAATTGAATAAAACAGAACAAAACAGAATAGAATAGAAAAGAACAGAATAGAATAGAATAGAACAGAAGAGAATAGAATAGAATAGAACAGAACAGAATAGAACAGAACAAAATAGAATAGAATAGAACAGAACAGAATAGAGTGAACAGAATTGAATAGAATAGAATAGAACAGAATAGAATAGAATGGAATAGAACAGAAGAGAATAGAATAGAATAGAATACAACAGAATAGAACAGAATAGAAGAGAATAGAACAGAATAGAATGGAATAGAATAAAACAGAATAGAATGTAAAGGAATAGAATACAATAGAATAGAATAGAATAGAACAGAACAGAATAGAATGGAATAGATTAGAGCAGAATAGAATGTAACGGAATAGAGTACAATAGAATAGAATAGAATAGAACAGAAGAGAATAGAATAGAATAGAATAGAATACAACAGAATAGAATAGAATAGAATAGAATAGAATAGAATAGAACAGAATAGAACAGAACAGAACTGAATAGAGTAGAGTAGAATAGAATAGAATGGAATAGAAAAGAATAGAACAGAGCAGAACAGAACAGAACAGAATAGAAGTGAATAGAACAGAACAGAACAGAACAGAACACAACAGAACATAACAGAACAGAATAGAAGAGAACAGAACAGAACAGAATAGAATCGAACAGAATAGAATAGAATAGAACAGAACAAAACAGAACTGAATAGAATAGAATAGAATAGAATAGAATAGAATAGAATAGATTGGAATAGAACAGACTAGAACAGAACGGATTGAATAGAATAGAATAGAATAGAATAGAATAGAATAGAATAGAATAGAATAGAATAGAACAGAACAGAATAGAACAGAACAGAATAGAATAGAATAGAATAGAATAGAATAGAACAGAACAGAATAGAGTAGAACAGAATTGAATAGAATAGAACAGAACAGAATAGAATAGAAAAGAATAGAACAGAAGAGAATAGAATAGAATAGAATACAACAGAATAGAACAGAATAGAGGAGAATAGAACAGAATAGAATGGAATAGAATAGAACAGAATAGAATGTAACCGAATAGAATACAATAGAATAAAATAGAATAGAACAGAACAGAATAGAATAGAATACAATAGAACAGAATAGAATAGAATAGAATAGAATAGAACAGAAAAGAATAGAATAGAATAGAATATAACAGAATAGAATAGAAGAGAACAGAAGAGAACAGAACAGAATAGAATAGAATAGAACAGAATAGAATAGAATAGAATAGAATAGAATAGAACAGAAGAGAATAGAATAGAATAGAATTGAATAAAACAGAACAGAATAGAATAGAATAGAACAGAACAGAATAAAATAGTATAGAACAGAACAGAATAGAACAGAACAGAATAGAATAGAATAGAATAGAATAGAATAGAACAGAACAGAATAGAGTAGAACAGAATTGAATAGAATAGAACAGAACAGAATAGAATAGAAAAGAATAGAACAGAAGAAAATAGAATAGAATAGAATACAACAGAATAGAACAGAATAGAAGAGAATAGAACAGAATAGAATGGAATAGAATAGAACAGAATAGAATGTCACGGAATAGAATACAATAGAATAAAATAGAATAGAACAGAACAGAATAGAATAGAATAGAATAGAACAGAATAGAATAGAATAGAATAGAATAGAATAGAATAGAATAGAACAGAACAGAACAGAACAGAACAAAACAGAACAGAACACAACAGATCAGAATAGTATAGAATAGAACAGAATAGAATAGAACAGAATAGAATAGAATAGAACAGAACAGAATTGAATTGAATAGAACAGAACAGAACAGAATAGAATAGAATAGAATAGAATAGATTAGAATAGAATAGAACATAAGAGAATAGAATAGAATAGAATACAACAGAATAGAAGATAATAGAACAGAATAGAATAGAATAGAATAGAACAGAACAGAATGTAACGGAATAGAATACAATAGAATAGAATAGAATACAACAGAACAGAATAGAATAGAATTGAATATAACAGAATAGAATAGAATAGAATAGAACAGAATAGAATGGAATAGAATAAAATAGAATAGAATAGAATAGAAGAGGCTAGAACAGAACAGAATAGAATAGAACAGAATAGAATTGAATAAAACAGAACAAAACAGAATAGAATAGAAAAGAACAGAATAGAATAGAATAGAACAGAAGAGAATAGAATAGAATAGAACAGAACAGAATAGAACAGAACAAAATAGAATAGAATAGAACAGAACAGAATAGAGTAGAACAGAATAGAATAGAATGGAATAGAACAGAAGAGAATAGAATAGAATAGAATACAACAGAATAGAACAGAATAGAAGAGAATAGAACAGAATAGAATGGAATAGAATAAAACAGAATAGAATGTAAAGGAATAGAATACAATAGAATAGAATAGAATAGAACAGAACAGAATAGAATGGAATAGATTAGAGCAGAATAGAATGTAACGGAATAGAGTACAATAGAATAGAATAGAATAGAACAGAAGAGAATAGAAGAGAATAGAATAGAATAGAATAGAATAGAATAGAATAGAATAGAATAGAATAGAATAGAATAGAATAGAACAGAATAGAATAGAATAGAATAGAACAGAACAGAACAGAACAGAACAGAATAGAATAGAATAGAACAGAATTGAATAGAACAGAATAGAATAGAACAGAAAAGAATAGAATAGAATAGAATAGAATATAACAGAATAGAATAGAAGAGAACAGAAGAGAACAGAACAGAATAGAATAGAATTGAATATAACAGAATAGAATAGAATAGAATAGAACAGAACAGAATAAAATAGTATAGAACAGAACAGAATAGAACAGAACAGAATAGAATAGAATAGAATAGAATAGAACAGAACAGAATAGAGTAGAACAGAATTGAATAGAATAGAACAGAACAGAATAGAATAGAATGGAATAGAACAGAAGAGAATAGAATAGAATAGAATACAACAGAATAGAACAGAATAGAAGAGAATAGAACAGAATAGAATGGAATAGAATAAAACAGAATAGAATGTTACGGAATAGAATACAATAGAATAAAATAGAATAGAACAGAAAAGAATAGAATAGAATAGAATAGAACAGAATAGAATAGAATAGAATAGAATAGAATAGAACAGAACAGAACAGAACAGAACAAAACAGAACAGAACACAACAGAACAGAATAGTATAGAATAGAACAGAATAGAATAGAACAGAATAGAATAGAATAGAACAGAACAGAATTGAATTGAATAGAACAGAACAGAACAGAATAGAATAGAATAGAATAGAATAGATTAGAATAGAATAGAACATAAGAGAATAGAATAGAATAGAATACAACAGAATAGAACAGAATAGAAGATAATAGAACAGAATAGAATGGAATAGAATAGAACAGAATAGAATGTCACGGAATAGAATACAATAGAATAAAATAGAATAGAACAGAACAGAATAGAATAGAATAGAATAGAACAGAATAGAATAGAATAGAATAGAATAGAATAGAATAGAATAGAACAGAACAGAACAGAACAGAACAAAACAGAACAGAACACAACAGATCAGAATAGTATAGAATAGAACAGAATAGAATAGAACAGAATAGAATAGAATAGAACAGAACAGAATTGAATTGAATAGAACAGAACAGAACAGAATAGAATAGAATAGAATAGAATAGATTAGAATAGAATAGAACATAAGAGAATAGAATAGAATAGAATACAACAGAATAGAAGATAATAGAACAGAATAGAATAGAATAGAATAGAACAGAACAGAATGTAACGGAATAGAATACAATAGAATAGAATAGAATACAACAGAACAGAATAGAATAGAATTGAATATAACAGAATAGAATAGAATAGAATAGAACAGAATAGAATGGAATAGAATAAAATAGAATAGAATAGAATAGAAGAGGCTAGAACAGAACAGAATAGAATAGAACAGAATAGAATTGAATAAAACAGAACAAAACAGAATAGAATAGAAAAGAACAGAATAGAATAGAATAGAACAGAAGAGAATAGAATAGAATAGAACAGAACAGAATAGAACAGAACAAAATAGAATAGAATAGAACAGAACAGAATAGAGTAGAACAGAATAGAATAGAATGGAATAGAACAGAAGAGAATAGAATAGAATAGAATACAACAGAATAGAACAGAATAGAAGAGAATAGAACAGAATAGAATGGAATAGAATAAAACAGAATAGAATGTAAAGGAATAGAATACAATAGAATAGAATAGAATAGAACAGAACAGAATAGAATGGAATAGATTAGAGCAGAATAGAATGTAACGGAATAGAGTACAATAGAATAGAATAGAATAGAACAGAAGAGAATAGAAGAGAATAGAATAGAATAGAATAGAATAGAATAGAATAGAATAGAATAGAATAGAATAGAACAGAATAGAATAGAATAGAATAGAACAGAACAGAACAGAACAGAACAGAATAGAATAGAATAGAACAGAATTGAATAGAACAGAATAGAATAGAACAGAAAAGAATAGAATAGAATAGAATAGAATATAACAGAATAGAATAGAAGAGAACAGAAGAGAACAGAACAGAATAGAATAGAATTGAATATAACAGAATAGAATAGAATAGAATAGAACAGAACAGAATAAAATAGTATAGAACAGAACAGAATAGAACAGAACAGAATAGAATAGAATAGAATAGAATAGAACAGAACAGAATAGAGTAGAACAGAATTGAATAGAATAGAACAGAACAGAATAGAATAGAATGGAATAGAACAGAAGAGAATAGAATAGAATAGAATACAACAGAATAGAACAGAATAGAAGAGAATAGAACAGAATAGAATGGAATAGAATAAAACAGAATAGAATGTTACGGAATAGAATACAATAGAATAAAATAGAATAGAACAGAAAAGAATAGAATAGAATAGAATAGAACAGAATAGAATAGAATAGAATAGAATAGAATAGAACAGAACAGAACAGAACAGAACAAAACAGAACAGAACACAACAGAACAGAATAGTATAGAATAGAACAGAATAGAATAGAACAGAATAGAATAGAATAGAACAGAACAGAATTGAATTGAATAGAACAGAACAGAACAGAATAGAATAGAATAGAATAGAATAGATTAGAATAGAATAGAACATAAGAGAATAGAATAGAATAGAATACAACAGAATAGAAGATAATAGAACAGAATAGAATAGAATAGAATAGAACAGAACAGAATGTAACGGAATAGAATACAATAGAATAGAATAGAATACAACAGAACAGAATAGAATAGAATTGAATATAACAGAATAGAATAGAATAGAATAGAACAGAATAGAATGGAATAGAATAAAATAGAATAGAATAGAATAGAATAGAATAGAATAGAATAGAATAGAAGAGGATAGAACAGAACAGAATAGAATAGAACAGAATAGAATTGAATAAAACAGAACAAAACAGAATAGAATAGAAAAGAACAGAATAGAATAGAATAGAACAGAAGAGAATAGAATAGAATAGAACAGAACAGAATAGAACAGAACAAAATAGAATAGAATAGAACAGAACAGAATAGAGTGAACAGAATTGAATAGAATAGAATAGAACAGAATAGAATAGAATGGAATAGAACAGAAGAGAATAGAATAGAATAGAATACAACAGAATAGAACAGAATAGAAGAGAATAGAACAGAATAGAATGGAATAGAATAAAACAGAATAGAATGTAAAGGAATAGAATACAATAGAATAGAATAGAATAGAACAGAACAGAATAGAATGGAATAGATTAGAGCAGAATAGAATGTAACGGAATAGAGTACAATAGAATAGAATAGAATAGAACAGAAGAGAATAGAATAGAATAGAATAGAATACAACAGAATAGAATAGAATAGAATAGAATAGAATAGAATAGAACAGAATAGAACAGAACAGAACTGAATAGAGTAGAGTAGAATAGAATAGAATGGAATAGAAAAGAATAGAACAGAGCAGAACAGAACAGAACAGAATAGAAATGAATAGAACAGAACAGAACAGAACAGAACACAACAGAACATAACAGAACAGAATAGAAGAGAACAAAACAGAACAGAATAGAATCGAACAGAATAGAATAGAATAGAACAGAACAAAACAGAACTGAATAGAATAGAATAGAATAGAATAGAATAGAATAGAATAGATTGGAATAGAACAGACTAGAACAGAACGGATTGAATAGAATAGAATAGAATAGAATAGAATAGAATAGAATAGAATAGAATAGAATAGAACAGAACAGAATAGAACAGAACAGAATAGAATAGAATAGAATAGAATAGAATAGAACAGAACAGAATAGAGTAGAACAGAATTGAATAGAATAGAACAGAACAGAATAGAATAGAAAAGAATAGAACAGAAGAGAATAGAATAGAATAGAATACAACAGAATAGAACAGAATAGAGGAGAATAGAACAGAATAGAATGGAATAGAATAGAACAGAATAGAATGTAACCGAATAGAATACAATAGAATAAAATAGAATAGAACAGAACAGAATAGAATAGAATACAATAGAACAGAATAGAATAGAATAGAATAGAATAGAATAGAATAGAATAGAACAGAACAGAACAGAACAGAACAGAACAAAACAGAACAGAACACAACAGAACAGAATAGTATAGAATAGAACAGAATAGAATAGAACAGAATAGAATAGAACAAAAAAGAATAGAATAGAATAGAATAGATCAGAACAGAATAGAACAGAACAGAATAGAATAGATTAGAACAGAACAGAATTGAATTGAATAGAACAGAACAGAACAGAATAGAATAGAATAGAATAGAATAGATTAGAATAGAATAGAACATAAGAGAATAGAATAGAATAGAATACAACAGAACAGAAGAGAACAGAACAGAATAGAATAGAATAGAATAGAACAGAATAGAACAGAATAGAATAGAATAGAATAGAATAGAATAGAATAGAACAGAACAGAACAGAACAGAACAGAACAGAACAGAACAAAACAGAACAGAACACAACAGAACAGAATAGTAAAGAATAGAACAGAATAGAATAGAACAGGATAGAATAGAACAGAAAAGAATAGAATAGAATAGAATAGAACAGAACAGAATAGAACAGAACAGAATAGAATAGAATAGAACAGAACAGAATTGAATTGAATAGAACAGAACAGAACAGAGTAGAATAGAATAGAATAGAATAGAATAGATTAGAATAGAACAGAACAGAATGTAACGGAATAGAATACAATAGAATAGAATAGAATACAACAGAACAGAATAGAATAGAATTGAATATAACAGAATAGAATAGAATAGAATGGAATAGAATAAAATAGAATAAAATAGAATAGAATAGAATAGAAGAGAATAGAATAGAATAGAACGGAACAGAATAGAATAGAACAGAATAGAATTGAATAAAACAGAACAGAACAGAATAGAATAGAAAAGAACAGAATAGAATAGAATAGAACAGAACAGAATAGAATAGAATAGAACAGAACAGAATAGAACAGAACAAAATAGAATAGAATGGAACAGAACAGAAGAGAATAGAATAGAATAGAATAAAACAGAATAGAACAGAATAGAAGAGAATACAACAGAATAGAATGGAATAGAATAAAACAGAATAGAATGTAACCGAATAGAATAGAATAGAATAGAATAGAATAGAATAGAATAGAATAGAACAGAATAGAATAGAATAGAATAGAACAGAACAGAACTGAATAGAGTAGAGTAGAATAGAATAGAATGGAATAGAAAAGAATAGAACAGAGCAGAACAGAACAGAACAGAATAGAAGTGAATAGAACAGAACAGAACAGAACAGAACACAACAGAACACAACAGAACAGAATAGAAGAGGACAGAACAGAACAGAATAGAATCGAACAGAATAGAATAGAATAGAACAGAACAAAACAGAACAGAATAGAATAGAATAGAATAGAAGAGAATAGAACAGAACGGAATAAAATAGAATAGAATAGAATAGAATAAAACAGAACAGAACAGAATAGAATCGAACAGAATAGAATAGAATAGAACAGAACAGAACTGAATAGAATAGAATAAAATAGAATAGAATAGAACAGAACAGAACAGAATAGAATAGAATAGAACAGAATAGAATAGAACAGAATAGAATAGAACAGAAAAGAATAGAATAGAATAGAATAGAATATAACAGAATAGAATAGAAGAGAACAGAAGAGAACAGAACAGAATAGAATAGAATAGAATAGAACAGAATAGAATAGAATAGAATAGAATAGAATAGAACAGAAGAGAATAGAATAGAATAGAATTGAATAAAACAGAACAGAATAGAATAGAATAGAACAGAACAGAATAAAATAGAATAGAACAGAACAGAATAGAACAGAACAGAATAGATTAGAATAGAATAGAATAGAACAGAACAGAATAGAGTAGAACAGAATTGAATAGAATAGAACAGAACAGAATAGAATAGAAAAGAATAGAACAGAAGAAAATAGAATAGAATAGAATACAACAGAATAGAACAGAATAGAAGAGAATAGAACAGAATAGAATGGAATAGAATAGAACAGAATAGAATGTTACGGAATAGAATACAATAGAATAAAATAGAATAGAACAGAACAGAATAGAATAGAATAGAATAGAACAGAATAGAATAGAATAGAATAGAATAGAATAGAATAGAATAGAACAGAACAGAACAGAACAGAACAAAACAGAACAGAACACAACAGAACAGAATAGTATAGAATAGAACAGAATAGAATAGAACAGAATAGAATAGAATAGAACAGAACAGAATTGAATTGAATAGAACAGAACAGAACAGAATAGAATAGAATAGAATAGAATAGATTAGAATAGAATAGAACATAAGAGAATAGAATAGAATAGAATACAACAGAATAGAAGATAATAGAACAGAATAGAATAGAATAGAATAGAACAGAACAGAATGTAACGGAATAGAATACAATAGAATAGAATAGAATACAACAGAACAGAATAGAATAGAATTGAATATAACAGAATAGAATAGAATAGAATAGAACAGAATAGAATGGAATAGAATAAAATAGAATAGAATAGAATAGAATAGAATAGAATAGAATAGAATAGAATAGAATAGAACAGAACAGAATAGAATAGAATCGAACAGAATAGAATAGAATAGAACAGAACAGAACTGAATAGAATAGAATAAAATAGAATAGAAGAGAACAGAATAGAATAGAATAGAATAGAACAGAATAGAATAGAATAGAATAGAATAGAATAGAACAGAAGAGACTAGAATAGAATAGAACAGAACAGAATAGAACAGAACAATATAGAATAGAATAGAACAGAACAGAATAGAGTAGAACAGAATTGAATAGAATAGAATAGAACAGAATAGAATAAAATGGAATAGAACAGAAGAGAATAGAATAGAATAGAATACAACAGAATAGAACAGAATAGAATGGAATAGAACAGAATAGAATAGAATAGAATAGAATAGAACAGAATAGAACAGAACAGAACTGAATAGAGTAGAGTAGAATAGAATAGAATGGAATTGAAAAGAATAGAACAGAGCAGAACAGAACAGAACAGAATAGAAGTGAATAGAACAGAACAGAACACAACAGAACATAACAGAACAGAATAGAAGAGAACAGAACAGAACAGAATAGAATCGAACAGAATAGAATAGAATAGAACAGAACAAAACAGAACTGAATAGAATAGAATAGAATAGAATAGAATAGAATAGAATAGAATAGAATAGAATAGAATAGAATAGAACAGAATAGAACAGAACGAAATAGAATAGAATAGAATAGAATAGAATAGAATAGAATAGAATAGAATAGAATAGAATAGAATAGAATAGAACAGAACAGAACAGAACGGAATAGAATAGAATAGAATAGAATAGAATAGAATAGAATAGAATAGAATAGAATAGAATAGAATAGAACAGAACAGAATAGAATAGAATCGAACAGAATAGAATAGAATAGAACAGAACAGAACTGAATAGAATAGAATAAAATAGAATAGAAGAGAACAGAATAGAATAGAATAGAATAGAACAGAATAGAATAGAATAGAATAGAATAGAATAGAATAGAATAGAATAGAATAGAATAGAACAGAACAGAATAGAACAGAACAGAATAGAATAGAATAGAATAGAATAGAATAGAATAGAATAGAACAGAACAGAATAGAGTAGAACAGAATTGAATAGAATAGAACAGAACAGAATAGAATAGAAAAGAATAGAACAGAAGAGAATAGAATAGAATAGAATACAACAGAATAGAACAGAATAGAAGAGAATAGAACAGAATAGAATGGAATAGAATAGAACAGAATAGAATGTAACCGAATAGAATACAATAGAATAAAATAGAATAGAACAGAACAGAATAGAATAGAATAGAATAGAATAGAACAGAATAGAATAGAATAGAATAGAATAGAATAGAATAGAATAGAATAGAATAGAATAGAATAGAATAGAACAGAACAGAACAGAACAGAACAGAACAGAACAGAACAAAACAGAACAGAACACAACAGAACAGAATAGTATAGAAAAGAACAGAATAGAATAGAACAGAATAGAATAGAACAGAAAAGAATAGAATAGAATAGAATAGAATAAATCAGAACAGAATAGAACAGAACAGAATAGAATAGAATAGAACAGAATAGAATTGAATTGAATAGAACAGAACAGAACAGAATAGAATAGAATAGAATAGAATACATTAGAATAGAATAGAACATAAGAGAATAGAATAGAATAGAATACAACAGAATAGAACAGAATAGAAGATAATAGAACAGAATAGAATAGAATAGAATAGAACAGAACAGACTGTAACGGAATAGAATACAATAGAATAGAATAGAATTCAACAGAACAGAATAGAATAGAATTGAATATAACAGAATAGAATAGAATAGAATAGAACAGAATAGAATGGAATAGAATAAAATAGAATAGAATAGAATAGAATAGAATAGAATAGAACAGAACAGAACAGAACAGAACAGAATAGAATAGAATAGAACAGAATAGAATAGAACAGAATAGAATAGAACAGAAAAGAATAGAATAGAATAGAATAGAATATAACAGAATAGAATAGAAGAGAACAGAAGAGAACAGAACAGAATAGAATAGAATAGAACAGAATAGAATAGAATAGAATAGAATAGAATAGAACAGAAGAGAATAGAATAGAATAGAATTGAATAAAACAGAACAGAATAGAATAGAATAGAACAGAACAGAATAAAATAGTATAGAACAGAACAGAATAGAACAGAACACAATAGAATAGAATAGAATAGAATAGAACAGAACAGAATAGAGTAGAACAGAATTGAATAGAATAGAACAGAACAGAATAGAATAGAAAAGAATAGAACAGAAGAAAATAGAATAGAATAGAATACAACAGAATAGAACAGAATAGAAGAGAATAGAACAGAATAGAATGGAATAGAATAGAACAGAATAGAATGTCACGGAATAGAATACAATAGAATAAAATAGAATAGAACAGAACAGAATAGAATAGAATAGAATAGAACAGAATAGAATAGAATAGAATAGAATAGAATAGAATAGAATAGAATAGAACAGAACAGAACAGAACAGAACAAAACAGAACAGAACACAACAGAACAGAATAGTATAGAATAGAACAGAATAGAATAGAACAGAATAGAATAGAATAGAACAGAACAGAATTGAATTGAATAGAAGAGAACAGAACAGAATAGAATAGAATAGAATAGAATAGATTAGAATAGAATAGAACATAAGAGAATAGAATAGAATAGAATACAACAGAATAGAAGATAATAGAACAGAATAGAATAGAATAGAATAGAACAGAACAGAATGTAACGGAATAGAATACAATAGAATAGAATAGAATACAACAGAACAGAATAGAATAGAATTGAATATAACAGAATAGAATAGAATAGAATAGAACAGAATAGAATGGAATAGAATAAAATAGAATAGAATAGAATAGAATAGAATAGAATAGAATAGAAGAGGATAGAACAGAACAGAATAGAATAGAACAGAATAGAATTGAATAAAACAGAACAAAACAGAATAGAATAGAAAAGAACAGAATAGAATAGAATAGAACAGAAGAGAATAGAATAGAATAGAACAGAACAGAATAGAACAGAACAAAATAGAATAGAATAGAACAGAACAGAATAGAGTAGATCAGAATAGAATAGAATGGAATAGAACAGAAGAGAATAGAATAGAATAGAATACAACAGAATAGAACAGAATAGAAGAGAATAGAACAGAATAGAATGGAATAGAATAAAACAGAATAGAATGTAAAGGAATTGAATACAATAGAATAGAATAGAATAGAACAGAACAGAATAGAATGGAATAGATTAGAGCAGAATAGAATGAAACGGAATAGAGTACAATAGAATAGAATAGAATAGAACAGAAGAGAATAGAAGAGAATAGAATAGAATAGAATAGAATAGAATAGAATAGAATAGAATAGAATAGAATAGAATAGAATAGAACAGAATAGAATAGAATAGAATAGAACAGAATAGAACAGAACAGAACTGAATAGAGTAGAGTAGAATAGAATAGAATGGAATAGAAAAGAATAGAACAGAGCAGAACAGAACAGAACAGAATAGAAGTGAATAGAACAGAACAGAACAGAACAGAACACAACAGAACATAACAGAACAGAATAGAAGAGAACAGAACAGAACAGAATAGAATCGAACAGAATAGAATAGAATAGAACAGAACAAAACAGAACTGAATAGAATAGAATAGAATAGAATAGAATAGAATAGAATAGAATAGAATAGAATAGAATAGAATAGAATAGAATAGAATAGAATAGAATAGAATAGAACAGAATAGAACAGAACGGATTGAATAGAATAGAATAGAATAGAATAGAATAGAATAGAATAGAATAGAATAGAACAGAACAGAACAGAATAGAATCGAACAGAATAGAATAGAATAGAACAGAACAGAACTGAATAGAATAGAATAAAATAGAATAGAACAGAATAGAATAGAATAGAATAGAATAGAATAGAATAGAATAGAATAGAATAGAACAGAACAGAACAGAACAGAACAGAATAGAATAGAATAGAATAGAATAGAATAGAATAGAACAGAACAGAATAGAGTAGAACAGAATTGAATAGAATAGAACAGAACAGAATAGAATAGAAAAGAATAGAACAGAATAAAATAGAATAGAATAGAATACAACAGAATAGAACAGAATAGAAGAGAATAGAACAGAATAGAATGGAATAGAATAGAACAGAATAGAATAGAACAGAACAGAATAGAGTAGAACAGAATTGAATAGACTAGAACAGAACAGAATAGAATAGAATGGAAGAGAACAGAAGAGAGTAGAATAGAATAGAATACAACAGAATAGAATAGAATAGAATAGAATAGAACAGAACAGAATAGAATGGAATAGAAGAGAGCAGAATAGAATGTAACGGAATAGAATAGAATAGAATAGAATAGAATAGAACAGAATAGAATAGAATAGAATAGAACAGAATAGAATGGAATAGAATAAAATAGAATAGAATAGAACAGAACAGAATAGAGTAGAACAGAATTGAATAGAATAGAACAGAACAGAATAGAATAGAATGGAAGAGAACAGAAGAGAATAGAATAGAATAGAATACAACAGAATAGAATAGAATAGAATAGAATAGAATAGAATAGAATAGAACAGAACAGAATAGAATGGAATAGAAGAGAGCAGAATAGAATGTAACGGAATAGAATAGAATAGAATAGAATAGAATAGAACAGAATAGAATAGAATAGAATAGAATAGAATAGAATAGAATAGAATAGAACAGAATAGAACAGAACAGAACTGAATAGAGTAGAGTAGAATAGAATAGAATGGAATAGAAAAGAATAGAACAGAGCAGAACAGAACAGAACACAACAGAACACAACAGAACAGAATAGAAGAGGACAGAACAGAACAGAATAGAATCGAACAGAATAGAATAGAATAGAACAGAAAAAAACAGAATAGAATAGAAGAAAATAGAATAGAATAGAATAGCATAGAATAGAAGAGAATAGAATAGAACAGAATAGAATAGAACAGAAAAGAATAGAATAGAATAGTATAGAATAGAACAGAATAGAATACAACAGAACAGAAGAGAAAAGAACAGAATAGAATAGAATAGAATAGAACAGAATAGAATAGAATAGAATAGAACAGAATAGAATAGAATAGAATAGAATAAAACAGAACAGAATAGAATAGAATAGAACAGAACAGAATAGAATAGAATAGAACAGAACAGAATAGAACAGGACAGAATAGAATAGAATAGAACAGAACATAATAGAGTAGAACGGAATTGAATAGAATAGAACAGAACGGAATAGAATAGAATAGAATAGAACAGAATAGAATAGAATACAACAGAATAGAACAGAATAGAAGAGAATAGAACAGAATAGAATAGAATAGAATAGAACAGAACAGAATGTAACGGAATAGAATACAATAGAATAGAATAGAATACAACAGAACAGAATAGAATAGAATTGAATATAATAGAATAGAATAGAATAGGATAGAATAGGATAGAACAGAACAGAATAGAACAGAACAGAATAGAATAGAATAGAACAGAACAGAATAGAATAGAATAGAATAGAATAGAATAGAATAGAATAGAATAGAATAGAACGGAACGGAACAGAACAGAACACAACAGAACAGAATAGAATAGAATAGAACAGAATAGAATAGAATAGAACAGAATAGATTAGAATAGAATAGAACAGAAGAGAACAGAATAGAATAGAATAGAATAGAATAGAACAGAACAGAACAGAATAGAATAGAACAGAACAGAACTGAATCGAACAGAACAGAATTGAGTAGAATAGAATAGAACAGAACAGAATAGAATAGAACATAAGAGAATAGAATAGAATAGAATACAACAGAATAGAACAGAAAAGAAGAGAACAGAACAGAATAGAATAAAATAGAAGAGAACAGAACAGAATGTAACGGAATAGAATACAATAGAATAGAATAGAATACAACAGAACAGAATAGAATAGAATTGAATAGAACAGAATAGAATAGAATACAATAGAAGAGAATAGAACAGAATAGAATGGAATAGAATAAAATAGAATAGAATAGAATAGAATTGAGTAGAATAGAATAGAATAGAATAGAATAGAACAGAACAGAACAGAACAGAACAGAATAGAATAGAATAGAATAGAATAGAATAGAATAGAATAGAACAGAACAGAATAGAGTAGAACAGAATTGAATAGAATAGAACAGAACAGAATAGAATAGAAAAGAATAGAACAGAATAAAATAGAATAGAATAGAATACAACAGAATAGAACAGAATAGAAGAGAATAGAACAGAATAGAATGGAATAGAATAGAACAGAATAGAATAGAACAGAACAGAATAGAGTAGAACAGAATTGAATAGACTAGAACAGAACAGAATAGAATAGAATGGAAGAGAACAGAAGAGAATTGAATAGAATAGAATACAACAGAATAGAATAGAATAGAATAGAATAGAACAGAACAGAATAGAATGGAATAGAAGAGAGCAGAATAGAATGTAACGGAATAGAATAGAATAGAATAGAATAGAATAGAACAGAATAGAATAGAATAGAATAGAACAGAATAGAATGGAATAGAATAAAATAGAATAGAATAGAACAGAACAGAATAGAGTAGAACAGAATTGAATAGAATAGAACAGAACAGAATAGAATAGAATGGAAGAGAACAGAAGAGAATAGAATAGAATAGAATACAACAGAATAGAATAGAATAGAATAGAATAGAATAGAATAGAACAGAACAGAATAGAATGGAATAGAAGAGAGCAGAATAGAATGTAACGGAATAGAATAGAATAGAATAGAATAGAATAGAACAGAATAGAATAGAATAGAATAGAATAGAATAGAATAGAATAGAATAGAACAGAATAGAACAGAACAGAACTGAATAGAGTAGAGTAGAATAGAATAGAATGGAATAGAAAAGAATAGAACAGAGCAGAACAGAACAGAACACAACAGAACACAACAGAACAGAATAGAAGAGGACAGAACAGAACAGAATAGAATCGAACAGAATAGAATAGAATAGAACAGAAAAAAACAGAATAGAATAGAAGAAAATAGAATAGAATAGAATAGCATAGAATAGAAGAGAATAGAATAGAACAGAATAGAATAGAACAGAAAAGAATAGAATAGAATAGTATAGAATAGAACAGAATAGAATACAACAGAACAGAAGAGAAAAGAACAGAATAGAATAGAATAGAATAGAACAGAATAGAATAGAATAGAATAGAACAGAATAGAATAGAATAGAATAGAATAAAACAGAACAGAATAGAATAGAATAGAACAGAACAGAATAGAATAGAATAGAACAGAACAGAATAGAACAGGACAGAATAGAATAGAATAGAACAGAACATAATAGAGTAGAACGGAATTGAATAGAATAGAACAGAACGGAATAGAATAGAATAGAATAGAACAGAATAGAATAGAATACAACAGAATAGAACAGAATAGAAGAGAATAGAACAGAATAGAATAGAATAGAATAGAACAGAACAGAATGTAACGGAATAGAATACAATAGAATAGAATAGAATACAACAGAACAGAATAGAATAGAATTGAATATAATAGAATAGAATAGAATAGGATAGAATAGGATAGAACAGAACAGAATAGAACAGAACAGAATAGAATAGAATAGAACAGAACAGAATAGAATAGAATAGAATAGAATAGAATAGAATAGAATAGAATAGAATAGAACGGAACGGAACAGAACAGAACACAACAGAACAGAATAGAATAGAATAGAACAGAATAGAATAGAATAGAACAGAATAGATTAGAATAGAATAGAACAGAAGAGAACAGAATAGAATAGAATAGAATAGAATAGAACAGAACAGAACAGAATAGAATAGAACAGAACAGAACTGAATCGAACAGAACAGAATTGAGTAGAATAGAATAGAACAGAACAGAATAGAATAGAACATAAGAGAATAGAATAGAATAGAATACAACAGAATAGAACAAAAAAGAAGAGAACAGAACAGAATAGAATAAAATAGAAGAGAACAGAACAGAATGTAACGGAATAGAATACAATAGAATAGAATAGAATACAACAGAACAGAATAGAATAGAATTGAATAGAACAGAATAGAATAGAATACAATAGAAGAGAATAGAACAGAATAGAATGGAATAGAATAAAATAGAATAGAATAGAATAGAATTGAGTAGAATAGAATAGAATAGAATAGAATAGAATAGAATAGAATAGATTAGAATAGAATAGAATAGAATAGAACAGAATAGAATTGAATAGAACAGAACAGAATTGAATTGAATAGAACAGAACAGAACAGAATACAATAGAATAGAATAGAGTAGATTAGAATAGAATAGAACATTAGAGAATAGAATAGAATAGAATACAACAGAATAGAACAGAATAGAAGATAATAGAACAGAATAGAATAGAATAGAATAGAACAGAACAGAATGTAACGGAATAGAATACAATAGAATAGAATAGAATACAACAGAACAGAATAGAATAGAATTGAATATAACAGAATAGAATAGAATAAAATAGAACAGAATAGAATGGAAAAGAATAAAATAGAATAGAATAGAATAGAATAGAGTAGAATAGAATAGAATAGAATAGAACAGAACAGAATAGAATAGAACAGAATAGAATTGAATAAAACAGAACAGAACAGAATAGAATAGAAAAGAACAGAATAGAATAGAATAGAACAGAAGAGAATAGAATAGAATAGAACAGAACAGAATAGAAGAGAACAAAATAGAATAGAATAGAACAGAACAGAATAGAATAGAATAGAACAGAACATAATAGATTAGAACGGAATTGAATAGAATGGAATTGAACAGAAGAGAATAGAATAGAATAGAATACAACAGAATAGAACAGAATAGAAGAGAATAGTACAGAATAGAATGGAATAGAATAAAACAGAATAGAATGTAACGGAATAGAATACAATAGAATAGAATAGAATAGAACAGAACAGAATAGAATGGAATAGAAGAGAGCAGAATAGAATGTACCGGAATAGAATTGAATAGAATAGAATAGAATAGAACAGAATAGAATAGAATAGAATAGAATAGAATAGAATAGAATAGAATAGAATAGAATAGAATAGAATAGAACAGAATAGAACAGAACAGAACTGAATAGAATAGAGTAGAATAGAATAGAATGGAATAGAAAAGAATAGAACAGAGCAGAACAGAACAGAGCAGAATAGAAGTGAATAGAACAGAACAGAACAGAACAGAACACAACAGAACACAACAGAACAGAATAGAAGAGGACAGAACAGAACAGTATAGAATCGAACAGAATAGAATAGAATAGAACAGAACAAAACAGAATAGAATAGAATAGAATAGAATAGAATAGAATAGGATAGAATAGAATAGAAGAGAAGAGAAGAGAAGAGAATAGAACAGAATAGAATAGAACAGAAATGAATAGAATAGAATAGTATAGAATAGAACAGAATAGAATACAACAGAACAGAAGAGAAGAGAACAGAATAGAATAGAATAGAATAGAACAGAATAGAATAGAATAGAATAGAACAGAATAGAATAGAATAGAATAGAATAGAATAAAACAGAACAGAATAGAATAGAATAGAACAGAACAGAATAGAATAGAATAGAACAGAACAGAATAGAACAGAACAGAATAGAATAGAATAGAACAGAACATAATAGAATAGAACGGAATTGAATAGAATAGAACAGAACAGAATAGAATAGAACAGAATAGAACAGAATAGAATAGAATAGAATAGAATACAACAGAATAGAACAGAATAGAAGAGAATAGAACAGAATAGAATAGAATAGAATAGAACAGAACAGAATGAACGGAATAGAATACAATAGAATATAATAGAATACAACAGAACAGAATAGAATAGAATTGAATAGAATAGAAAAGAATAGAATAGGATAGAACAGAACAGAATAGAACAGAACAGAATAGAATAGAATAGAACAGAATAGAAAAGAATAGAATAGAATAGAGGAGAACGGAACAGAACAGAACACAACAGAACAGAATAGAATAGAATAGAAACGAATAGAAGCGAACGAACAGAATTGAGTAGAATAGAACAGAACAGAATAACATACAGTAGAATAGAACATAAGAGAATAGAATAGAATAGAATACAACAGAATAGAACAGAATAGAAGAGAATAGAACAGAATAGAATAGAATAGAATAGAATAGAACAGAACAGAATAGAATAGAATAGAACAGAACAGAATCGAACAGAACAGAATTGAATAGAATAGAATAGAACAGAACAGATAGAATAGAACATAAGAGAATAGAATAGAATAGAATACAAGAGAATAGAACAGAAAAGAAGAGAACAGAACAGAATAGAATAGAATAGAAGAGAACAGAACAGAATGTAACGGAATAGAATACAATAGAATAGAATAGAATACAACAGAACAGAATAGAATAGAATTGAATAGAACAGAATACAATAGAATACAATAGAAGAGAATATAACAGAATAGAATGGAATAGAATAAAATAGAATAGAATAGAATAGAATAGAGTAGAATAGAATAGAATAGAATAGAATAGAATAGAATAGATTAGAATAGAATAGAATAGAATAGAACAGAATAGAATAGAATAGAACAGAACAGAATAGAACAGAACAGAATAGAATAGAATAGAATAGAGCAGAACAGAATAGAGTAGAACATAATTGAATAGAATAGAACAGAACAGAATAGAATAGAAAAGAATAGAACAGAAGAGAATAGAATAGAATAGAATACAACAGAATAGAACAGAATAGAAGAGAATAGAACAGAATAGAATGGAATAGAATAGAACAGAATAGAATGTAACGGAATAGAATACAATAGAATAAAATAGAATAGAACAGAAAAGAATAGAATAGAATAGAATAGAACAGAATAGAATAGAATAGAATAGAATAGAACAGAACAGAACAGAACAGAACAGAACAGAACAAAACAGAACAGAACACAACAGAACAGAATAGTAAAGAATAGAACAGAATAGAATAGAACAGGATAGAATAGAACAGTAAAGAATAGAATAGAATAGAATAGAACAGAACAGAATAGAACAGAACAGAATAGAATAGAATAGAACAGAACAGAATTGAATTGAATAGAACAGAACAGAACAGAATAGAATAGAATAGAATAGAAAAAAGTAGAATAGAATAGAATAGAATAGAATAGAATAGAATAGAATAGAATAGATTAGAATAGAATAGAATAGAATAGAACAGAATAGAATTGAATAGAACAGAACAGAATTGAATTGAATAGAACAGAACAGAACAGAATAGAATTGAATAGAATAGAATAGATTAGAATAGAATAGAACATTAGAGAATAGAATAGAATAGAAGACAACAGAATAGAACAGAATAGAAGATAATAGAACAGAATAGAATAGAATAGAATAGAACAGAACAGAATGTAACGGAATAGAATACAATAGAATAGAATAGAATACAACAGAACAGAATAGAATAGAATTGCATATAACAGAATAGAATAGAATAAAATAGAACAGAATAGAATGGAAAAGAATAAAATAGAATAGAATAGAATAGAATAGAGTAGAATAGAATAGAATAGAATAGAACAGAACAGAATAGAATAGAACAGAATAGAATTGAATAAAACAGAACAGAACAGAATAGAATAGAAAAGAACAGAATAGAATAGAATAGAACAGAAGAGAATAGAATAGAATAGAACAGAACAGAATAGAAGAGAACAAAATAGAATAGAATAGAACAGAACAGAATAGAATAGAATAGAACAGAACATAATAGAGTAGAACGGAATTGAATAGAATGGAATTGAACAGAAGAGAATAGAATAGAATAGAATACAACAGAATAGAACAGAATAGAAGAGAATAGAACAGAATAGAATGGAATAGAATAAAACAGAATAGAATGTAACGGAATAGAATACAATAGAATAGAATAGAATAGAACAGAACAGAATAGAATGGAATAGAAGAGAGCAGAATAGAATGTACCGGAATAGAATTGAATAGAATAGAATAGAATAGAACAGAATAGAATAGAATAGAATAGAATAGAATAGAATAGAACAGAATAGAACAGAACAGAACTGAATAGAGTAGAGTAGAATAGAATAGAATGGAATAGAAAAGAATAGAACAGAGCAGAACAGAACAGAGCAGAATAGAAGTGAATAGAACAGAACAGAACACAACAGAACACAACAGAACAGAATAGAAGAGGACAGAACAGAACAGTATAGAATCGAACAGAATAGAATAGAATAGAACAGAACAAAACAGAATAGAATAGAATAGAATAGAATAGAATAGAATAGAATAGAGTAGAATAGAATAGAATAGAAGAGAGGAGAAGAGAAGAGAATAGAACAGAAAAGAATGGAACAGAAAAGAATAGAATAGAATAGTATAGAATAGAACAGAATAGAATACAACAGAACAGAAGAGAACAGAACAGAATAGAATAGAATAGAATAGAACAGAATAGAATAGAATAGAACAGAACAGAACAGAACAGAACAGAATAGAATAGAATAGAATAGAATAGAATAGAATAGAATAGAACAGAAGAGAATAGAATACAATAGAATAAAAGAGAACAGAATAGAATAGAATAGAACAGAACATAATAGAATAGAACGGAATTGAATAGAATAGAACAGAACAGAATAGAATAGAATAGAATAGAACAGAATAGAATAGAATAGAATAGAATACAACAGAATAGAACAGAATAGAAGAGAATAGAACAGAATAGAATAGAATAGAATAGAATAGAACAGAACAGAATGAACGGAATAGAATACAATAGAATATAATAGAATACAACAGAACAGAATAGAATAGAATTGAATAGAATAGAAAAGAATAGAATAGGATAGAACAGAACAGAATAGAACAGAACAGAATAGAATAGAATAGAACAGAATAGAATAGAATAGAATAGAATAGAATAGAGCAGTACGGAACAGAACAGAACACAACAGAACAGAATAGAATAGAATAGAACCGAATAGAAGCGAACGAACAGAATTGAGTAGAATAGAACAGAACAGAATAGCATACAGTAGAATAGATCATAAGAGAATAGAATAGAATAGAATACAACAGAATAGAACAGAATAGAAGAGAATAGAACAGAATAGAATAGAATAGAATAGAATAGAACAGAACAGAATAGAATAGAATAGAACAGAACAGAATCGAACAGAACAGAATTGAATAGAATAGAACAGAACAGAATAGAATAGAATGGAATTGAACAGAAGAGAATAGAATAGAATAGAATACAACAGAATAGAACAGAATAGAAGAGAATAGAACAGAATAGAATGGAATAGAATAAAACAGAATAGAATGTAACGGAATAGAATACAATAGAATAGAATAGAATAGAATAGAATAGAATAGAACAGAACAGAATAGAACGGAATAGAAGAGAGCAGAATAGAATGTAACGGAATAGAATAGAATAGAATAGAATAGAATAGAACAGAATAGAATAGAATAGAATAGAATAGAATAGAATAGAATAGAATAGAATAGAATAGAATAGAATAGAATAGAATAGAACAGAACAGAACTGAATAGAGTAGAGTAGAATAGAATAGAATGGAATAGAAAAGAATAGAACAGAGCAGAACAGAACAGAACAGAACAGAATAGAAGTGAATGGAACAGAACAGAACACAACAGAACACACCAGAACAGAATAGAAGAGGACAGAACAGAACAGAATAGAATCGAACAGATTAGAATAGAATAGAACAGAACAAAACAGAATAGAATAGAATAGAATAGAATAGAATAGAATAGAATAGAATAGAATAGAAGAGAAGAGAAGAGAAAAGAATAGAACAGAATAGAATAGAACAGAAAAGAATAGAATAGATTAGTATAGAATAGAACAGAATAGAATACAACAGAACAGAAGAGAACAGAACAGAATAGAATAGAATAGTATAGAACAGAATAAAATAGAATAGAATAGAACAGAAGAGAATAGAATAGAATAGAATAAAACAGAACAGAATAGAATAGAATAGAACAGAACAGAATATAATAGAATAGAACAGAACAGAATAGAACAGAACAGAATAGAATAGAATAGAATAGAACAGAACAGAATAGAATAGAACGGAATTGAATAGAATAGAACAGAACAGAATAGAATAGAATAGAGTAGAACAGAATAGAATAGAATAGAATGGAACAGAACAGAATGAACGGAATAGAATACAATAGAATAGAATAGAATACAACAGAACAGAATAGAATAGAATTGAACATAATAGAATAGAATAGAATAGGATAGAATAGGATAGAACAGAACAGAATAGAACAGAACAGAATAGAATAGAATTGAATAGAATAGAGCAGAACGGAACAGAAAAGAACACAACAGAACAGAATAGAATAGAATAGAACAGAATAGAATAGAATAGAATAGAACAGAATAGATTAGAATAGAATAGAACAGAAGAGAACAGAATAGAATAGAATAAAACAGAACAGAATAGAATAGAATAGAACCGAATAGAAGCGAACGAACAGAATTGAGTAGAATAGAACAGAACAGAATAGCACACAGTAGAATAGAACATAAGAGAATAGAATAGAATAGAATACAACAGAATAGAACAGAATAGAAGAGAATAGAACAGAATAGAATAGAATAGAATAGAATAGAACAGAACAGAATAGAATAGAATAGAACAGAACAGAATCGAACAGAACAGAATTGAATAGAATAGAATAGAACAAAACAAAATAGAATAGAACATAAGATAATAGAATAGAATAGAATACAACAGAATAGAACAGAAGAGAAGAGAATAGAACAGAATAGAATAGAATAGAATAGAATAGAACAGAACAGAATGTAACGGAATAGAATACAATAGAATAGAATAGAATACAACAGAACAGAATAGAATATAATTGAATATAACAGAATAGAATAGAATAGAATAGAACAGAATAGAACAGAATAGAATGGAATAGAATAAAATAGAACAGAATAGAATAGAATAGAATAGAATAGAATAGAACAGAACAGAATAGAATAGAACAGAATAGATTTGAATAAAACAGAACAGAACAGAATAGAATAGAAAAGAACAGAATAGAATAGAATAGAACAGAACAGAATAGGATAGAATAGAACAGAACAGAATAGAACAGAACAAAATAGAATAGAATAGAACAGAACAGAAGAGAATAGAATAGAATAGAATAAAACAGAATAGAACAGAATAGAAGAGAATAGAACAGAATAGAATGGAATAGAATAAAACAGAATAGAATGTAACGGAATAGAATAGAACAGAACAGAATAGGATAGAATAGAACAGAACAGAATAGAACAGAACAAAATAGAATAGAATAGAATAGAACAGAAGAGAATAGAATAGAATAGAATAAAACAGAATAGAACAGAATAGAAGAGAATAGAACAGAATAGAATGGAATAGAATAAAACAGAATAGAATGTAACGGAATAGAATAGAATAGAATAGAATAGAATAGAATAGAATAGAATAGAATAGAATAGAATAGACCAGAACAGAATAGAATGGAAAAGAATAGAGCAGAATAGAATGTAACGGAATAGAATTCAATAGAATAGAATAGAATGTAACGGAATAGAATACAATAGAATAGAATAGAATAGAACAGAAGAGAATAGAATAGAATAGAATAGAAGAGAACAGAATAGAATAGAATAGAATAGAATAGAATAGAACAGAATAGAACAGAACAGAACTGAATAGAGTAGAGTAGAATAGAATAGAATGGAATAGAAAAGAATAGAACAGAGCAGAACAGAACAGAACAGAATAGAAGTGAATAGAATAGAACAGAACAGAATAGAGTAGAACAGAATTAAATAGAATAGAACAGAACAGAATAGAATAGAATGGAATTGAACAGAAGAGAATAGAATAGAATAGAATACAACAGAATAGAACAGAATAGAAGAGAATAGAACAGAATAGAATGGAATAGAATAAAACAGAATAGAATGTAACGGAATAGAATACAATAGAATAGAATAGAATAGAATAGAATAGAATAGAATAGAATAGAACAGAACAGAATAGAACGGAATAGAAGAGAGCAGAATAGAATGTAACGGAATAGAATAGAATAGAATAGAATAGAATAGAACAGAATAGAATAGAATAGAACCGAATAGAAGCGAACGAACAGAATTGAGTAGAATAGAACAGAACAGAATAGCATACAGTAGAATAGATCATAAGAGAATAGAATAGAATAGAATACAACAGAATAGAACAGAATAGAAGAGAATAGAACAGAATAGAATAGAATAGAATAGAATAGAACAGAACAGAATAGAATAGAATAGAACAGAACAGAATCGAACAGAACAGAATTGAATAGAATAGAACAGAACAGAATAGAATAGAATGGAATTGAACAGAAGAGAATAGAATAGAATAGAATACAACAGAATAGAACAGAATAGAAGAGAATAGAACAGAATAGAATGGAATAGAATAAAACAGAATAGAATGTAACGGAATAGAATACAATAGAATAGAATAGAATAGAATAGAATAGAACAGAACAGAATAGAACGGAATAGAAGAGAGCAGAATAGAATGTAACGGAATAGAATAGAATAGAATAGAATAGAATAGAACAGAATAGAATAGAATAGAATAGAATAGAATAGAATAGAATAGAATAGAACAGAACAGAACTGAATAGAGTAGAGTAGAATAGAATAGAATGGAATAGAAAAGAATAGAACAGAGCAGAACAGAACGGAACAGAACAGAATAGAAGTGAATGGAACAGAACAGAACACAACAGAACACACCAGAACAGAATAGAAGAGGACAGAACAGAACAGAATAGAATCGAACAGATTAGAATAGAATAGAACAGAACAAAACAGAATAGAATAGAATAGAATAGAATAGAATAGAATAGAATAGAAGAGAAGAGAAGAGAAAAGAATAGAACAGAATAGAATAGAACAGAAAAGAATAGAATAGAATAGTATAGAATAGAACAGAATAGAATACAACAGAACAGAAGAGAACAGAACAGAATAGAATAGAATAGTATAGAACAGAATAAAATAGAATAGAATAGAACAGAAGAGAATAGAATAGAATAGAATAAAACAGAACAGAATAGAATAGAATAGAACAGAACAGAATATAATAGAATAGAACAGAACAGAATAGAACAGAACAGAATAGAATAGAATAGAATAGAACAGAACAGAATAGAATAGAACGGAATTGAATAGAATAGAACAGAACAGAATAGAATAGAATAGAGTAGAACAGAATAGAATAGAATAGAATGGAACAGAACAGAATGAACGGAATAGAATACAATAGAATAGAATAGAATACAACAGAACAGAATAGAATAGAATTGAACATAATAGAATAGAATAGAATAGGATAGAATAGGATAGAACAGAACAGAATAGAACAGAACAGAATAGAATAGAATAGAATAGAAAAGAGCAGAACGGAACAGAAAAGAACACAACAGAACAGAATAGAATAGAATAGAACAGAATAGAATAGAATAGAATAGAACAGAATAGATTAGAATAGAATAGAACAGAAGAGAACAGAATAGAATAGAATAAAACAGAACAGAATAGAATAGAATAGAACCGAATAGAAGCGAACGAACAGAATTGAGTAGAATAGAACAGAACAGAATAGCACACAGTAGAATAGAACATAAGAGAATAGAATAGAATAGAATACAACAGAATAGAACAGAATAGAAGAGAATAGAACAGAATAGAATAGAATAGAATAGAATAGAACAGAACAGAATAGAATAGAATAGAACAGAACAGAATCGAACAGAACAGAATTGAATAGAATAGAATAGAACAGAACAGAATAGAATAGAACATAAGAGAATAGAATAGAATAGAATACAACAGAATAGAACAGAAGAGAAGAGAATAGAACAGAATAGAATAGAATAGAATAGAATAGAACAGAACAGAATGTAACGGAATAGAATACAATAGAATAGAATAGAATACAACAGAACAGAATAGAATATAATTGAATATAACAGAATAGAATAGAATAGAATAGAACAGAATAGAACAGAATAGAATGGAATAGAATAAAATAGAATAGAATAGAATAGAATAGAATAGAATAGAATAGAACAGAACAGAATAGAATAGAACAGAATAGATTTGAATAAAACAGAACAGAACAGAATAGAATAGAAAAGAACAGAATAGAATAGAATAGAACAGAACAGAATAGGATAGAATAGAACAGAACAGAATAGAACAGAACAAAATAGAATAGAATAGAACAGAACAGAAGAGAATAGAATAGAATAGAATAAAACAGAATAGAACAGAATAGAAGAGAATAGAACAGAATAGAATGGAATAGAATAAAACAGAATAGAATGTAACGGAATAGAATAGAACAGAACAGAATAGGATAGAATAGAACAGAACAGAATAGAACAGAACAAAATAGAATAGAATAGAATAGAACAGAAGAGAATAGAATAGAATAGAATAAAACAGAATAGAACAGAATAGAAGAGAATAGAACAGAATAGAATGGAATAGAATAAAACAGAATAGAATGTAACGGAATTGAATAGAATAGAATAGAATAGAATAGAATAGAATAGAATAGAATAGACCAGAACAGAATAGAATGGAAAAGAATAGAGCAGAATAGAATGTAACGGAATAGAATACAATAGAATAGAATAGAATGTAACGGAATAGAATACAATAGAATAGAATAGAATAGAACAGAAGAGAATTGAATAGAATAGAATAGAAGAGAACAGAATAGAATAGAATAGAATAGAATAGAATAGAACAGAATAGAACGGAACAGAACTGAATAGAGTAGAGTAGAAGAGAATAGAATGGAATAGAAAAGAATAGAACAGAGCAGAACAGAACAGAACAGAATAGAAGTGAATAGAATAGAACAGAACAGAATAGAGTAGAACAGAATTGAATAGAATAGAACAGAACAGAATAGAATAGAATGGAATTGAACAGAAGAAATTAGAATAGAATAGAATACAACAGAATAGAACAGAATAGAAGAGAATAGAACAGAATAGAATGGAATAGAATAAAACAGAATAGAATGTAACGGAATAGAATACAATAGAATAGAATAGAATAGAATAGAATAGAATAGAATAGAACAGAACAGAATAGAACGGAATAGAAGAGAGCAGAATAGAATGTAACGGAATAGAATAGAATAGAATAGAATAGAATAGAACAGAATAGAATAGAATAGAATAGAATAGAATAGAATAGAATAGAATAGAATAGAATAGAATAGAACAGAACAGAACTGAATAGAGTAGTGTAGAATAGAATAGAATGGAATAGAAAAGAATAGAACAGAGCAGAACAGAACAGAACAGAACAGAATAGAAGTGAATGGAACAGAACAGAACAGAACAGAACACAACAGAACACACCAGAACAGAATAGAAGAGGACAGAACAGAACAGAATAGAATCGAACAGATTAGAATAGAATAGAACAGAACAAAACAGAATAGAATAGAATAGAATAGAATAGAATAGAATAGAAGAGAAGAGAAGAGAATAGAACAGAATAGAATAGAACAGAAAAGAATAGAATAGAATAGTATAGAATAGAACAGAATAGAATACAACAGAACAGAAGAGAACAGAACAGATTAGAATAGAATAGTATAGAACAGAATAAAATAGAATAGAATAGAACAGAAGAGAATAGAATAGAATAGAATAAAACAGAACAGAATAGAGTAGAATAGAACAGAACAGAATAGAATAGAATAGAACAGAACAGAATAGAACAGAACAGAATAGAATAGAACAGAATAGAATAGAATAGAATGGAACAGAACAGAATGAACGGAATAGAATACAATAGAATAGAATAGAATACAACAGAACAGAATAGAATAGAATTGAACATAATAGAATAGAATAGAATAGAATAGAATAGGATAGAACAGAGCAGAATAGAACAGAACAGAATAGAATAGAATAGAATAGAATAGAGCAGAACGGAACAGAAAAGAACACAACAGAACAGAATAGAATAGAATAGAACAGAATAGAATAGAATAGAATAGAACAGAATAGATTAGAATAGAATAGAACAGAAGAGAACAGAATAGAATAGAATAAAACAGAACAGAATAGAATAGAATAGAACCGAATAGAAGCGAACGAACAGAATTGAGTAGAATAGAACAGAACAGAATAGCACACAGTAGAATAGAACATAAGAGAATAGAATAGAATAGAATACAACAGAATAGAACAGAATAGAAGAGAATAGAACAGAATAGAATAGAATAGAATAGAATAGAACAGAACAGAATAGAATAGAATAGAACAGAACAGAATCGAACAGAACAGAATTGAATAGAATAGAATAGAACAGAACAGAATAGAATAGAACATAAGAGAATAGAATAGAATAGAATACAACAGAATAGAACAGAAGAGAAGAGAATAGAACAGAATAGAATAGAATAGAATAGAATAGAACAGAACAGAATGTAACGGAATAGAATACAATAGAATAGAATAGAATACAACAGAACAGAATAGAATATAATTGAATATAACAGAATAGAATAGAATAGAATAGAACAGAATAGAACAGAATAGAATGGAATAGAATAAAATAGAATAGAATAGAATAGAATAGAATAGAATAGAATAGAACAGAACAGAATAGAATAGAACAGAATAGATTTGAATAAAACAGAACAGAACAGAATAGAATAGAAAAGAACAAAATAGAATAGAATAGAACAGAAGAGAATAGAATAGAATATAATAGAATAAAACAGAATAGAACAGAATAGAAGAGAATAGAACAGAATAGAATGGAATAGAATAAAACAGAATAGAATGTAACGGAATAGAATAGAATAGAATAGAATAGAATAGAATAGAATAGAATAGAATAGAACAGAACAGAATAGAATGGAAAAGAATAGAGCAGAATAGAATGTAACGGAATAGAATACAATAGAATAGAATAGAATGTAACGGAATAGAATACAATAGAATAGAATAGAATAGAACAGAAGAGAATAGAATAGAATAGAATAGAAGAGAACAGAATAGAATAGAATAGAATAGAATAGAATAGAATAGAACAGAACAGAACAGAACAGAACTGAATAGAGTAGAGTAGAATAGAATAGAATGGAATAGAAAAGAATAGAACAAAGCAGAACATAACAGAACAGAATAGAAGTGTATAGAATAGAACAGAACAGAATAGGGTAGAACAGAATTGAATAGAATAGAACAGAACAGAATAGAATAGAATGGAATTGAACAGAAGAGAATAGAATAGAATAGAATACAACAGAATAGAACAGAATAGAAGAGAATAGAACAGAATAGAATGGAATAGAATAAAACAGAATAGAATGTAACGGAATAGAATACAATAGAATAGAATAGAATAGAATAGAATAGAACAGAACAGAATAGAATGGAATAGAAGAAAGCAGAATAGAATGTAACGGAATAGAATAGAATAGAATAGAATAGAATAGAATAGAATAGAATAGAATAGAATAGAATAGAATAGAATAGAATAGAATAGAATAGTATAGAATAGAATAGAATAGAACAGAACAGAACTGAATAGAGTAGAGTAGAATAGAATAGAATGGAATAGAAAAGAATAGAACAGAGCAGAACAGAACAGAACAGAACAGAATAGAAGTGAATAGAACAGAACAGAACAGAACACAACAGAACACACCAGAACAGAATAGAAGAGGACAGAACAGAACAGAATAGAATCGAACAGATTAGAATAGAATAGAACAGAACAAAACAGAATAGAATAGAATAGAATAGAATAGAATAGAATAGAATAGAAGAGAAGAGAAGAGAATAGAACAGAATAGAATAGAACAGAAAAGAATAGAATAGAATAGTATAGAATAGAACAGAATAGAATACAACAGAACAGAAGAGAACAGAACAGAATAGAATAGAATAGTATAGAACAGAATAAAATAGAATAGAATAGAACAGAAGAGAATAGAATAGAATAGAATAAAACAGAACAGAATAGAATAGAATAGAACAGAACATAATAGAATAGAACAGAATAGAATAGAATAGAACAGAACATAATAGAATAGAACGGAATTGAATAGAATAGAACAGAACAGAATAGAATAGAATAGAATAGAACAGAATAGAATAGAATAGAATGGAACAGAACAGAATGAACGGAATAGAATACAATAGAATAGAATAGAATACAACAGAACAGAATAGAATAGAATTGAACATAATAGAATAGAATAGAATAGGATAGAATAGGATAGAACAGAACAGAATAGAACAGAACAGAATAGAATAGAATAGAACAGAATAGAATAGAATAGAATAGAATAGAGCAGAACGGAACAGAAAAGAACACAACAGAACAGAATAGAATAGAATAGAACAGAATAGAATAGAATAGAATAGAACAGAATAGATTAGAATAGAATAGAACAGAAGAGAACAGAATAGAATAGAATAAAACAGAACAGAATACAATAGAATAGAACCGAATAGAAGCGAACGAACAGAATTGAGTAGAATAGAACAGAACAGAATAGCACACAGTAGAATAGAACATAGGAGAATAGAATAGAATAGAATACAACAAATAGAACAGAATAGAAGAGAATAGAACAGAATAGAATAGAATAGAATAGAATAGAACAGAACAGAATAGAATAGAATAGAACAGAACAGAATCGAACAGAACAGAATTGAATAGAATAGAATAGAACAGAACAGAATAGAATAGAACATAAGAGAATAGAATAGAATAGAATACAACAGAATAGAACAGAAAAGAAGAGAACAGAACAGAATAGAATAGAATAGAAGAGAACAGAACAGAATGTAACGGAATAGAATACAATAGAATAGAATAGAATACAACAGAACAGAATAGAATAGAATTGAATAGAACAGAATAGAATAGAATACAATAGAAGAGAAGAGAACAGAATAGAATGGAATAGAATAAAATAGAATAGAATAGAATAGAATGGAGTAGAATAGAATAGAATAGAATAGAATAGAATAGAATAGAATAGAATAGATTAGAATAGAATAGAATAGAATAGAACAGAATAGAATAGAATAGAACAGAACAGAATAGAACAGAACAGAATAGAATAGAATAGAATAGAGCAGAACAGAATAGAGTAGAACATAATTGAATAGAATAGAACAGAACAGAATAGAATAGAAAAGAATAGAACAGAAGAGAATAGAATAGAATAGAATACAACAGAATAGAACAGAATAGAAGAGAATAGAACAGACTACAATGGAATAGAATAGAACAGAATAGAATGTAACGGAATAGAATACAATAGAATAAAATAGAATAGAACAGAACAGAATAGAATAGAATAGAATAGAAAAGAATAGAATAGAATAGAATAGAATAGAACAGAACAGAACAGAACAGAACAGAACAGAACAAAACAGAACAGAACACAACAGAACAGAATAGTAAAGAATAGAACAGAATAGAATAGAACAGGATAGAATAGAACAGAAAAGAATAGAATAGAATAGAATAGAACAGAACAGAATAGAACAGAACAGAATAGAATAGAATAGAACAGAACAGAATTGAATTGAATAGAACAGAACAGAACAGAATAGAATAGAATAGAATAGAATAGATTAGAATAGAATAGAACATAAGAGAATAGAATAGAATAGAATAAAACAGAACAGAATAGAATAGAATAGAACGGAACAGAATAGAATAGAATAGAACAGAACAGAATAGAATAGAATAGAACAGAACATAATAGAGTAGAACGGAATTGAATAGAATAGAACAGAACAGAATAGAATAGAATAGAATAGAATAGAATAGAATAGAATAGAATACAACAGAATAGAACAGAATAGAAGAGAATAGAACAGAATAGAATAGAATAGAATAGAATAGAATAGAACAGAATAGAATAGAATAGAATAGAACAGAATAGAATAGAATAGAATAGAATAGAATAGAATAGAATAGAATAGAACAGAACAGAACAGAACAGAACACAACAGAACAGAATAGAATAGAACAGAACAGAATAGAATAGAATAGAACAGAATAGAATAGAATAGAATAGAATAGAATAGAATAGAATAGAATAGAACAGAACAGAACAGAACAGAACACAACAGAACAGAATAGAATAGAACAGAACAGAATAGAATAGAATAGAACAGAATAGAAGCGAACGAACAGAATTGAATAGAATAGAACAGAACAGAATAGAATACAGTAGAATAGAACATAAGAGAATAGAATAGAATAGAATAGAATAGAATACAACAGAATAGAACAGAATAGAAGAGAATAGAACAGAATAGAATAGAATAGAATAGAACAGAACAGAATAGAATAGAATAGAACAGAACAGAATCGAACAGAACAGAATTGAATAGAATAGAATAGAACAGAACAGAATAGAATAGAACATAAGAGAATAGAATAGAATAGAATACAACAGAATAGAACAGAAAAGAAGAGAACATAACAGAATAGAATAGAAGAGAAGAGAACAGAACAGAATGTAACGGAATAGAATACAATAGAATAGAATAGAATACAACAGAACAGAATAGAATAGAATTGAATAGAACAGAATAGAATAGAATACAATAGAAGAGAATAGAACAGAATAGAATGGAATAGAATAAAATAGAATAGAATAGAATAGAATAGAGTAGAATAGAATAGAATAGAATAGAATAGAATAGAATAGATTAGAATAGAATAGAATAGAACAGAATATAATTGAATAAAACAGAACAGAATAGAATAGAATAGAATAGAACAGAATAGAATAGAATAGAACAGAACAGAATAGAACAGAACAGAATAGAATAGAATAGAATTGAACAGAAGAGAATAGAATAGAATAGAATACAACAGAATAGAACAGAATAGAAGAGAATAGAACAGAATAGAATGGAATAGAATAGAACAGAATAGAATGTAACGGAATAGAATACAATAGAATAAAATAGAATAGAACAGAGCAGAATAGAATAGAATAGAATAGAATAGAATAGAATAGAATAGAATAGAACAGAACAGAACAGAACAGAACAGAATAGAATAGAATAGAACAGAACAGAATTGAATTGAATAGAACAGAACAGAACAGAATAGAATAGAATAGAATAGAATAGATTAGAATAGAATAGAACATAAGAGAATAGAATAGAATAGAATAAAACAGAACAGAATAGAATAGAATAGAACAGAACAGAATAGAATAGAATAGAACAGAACAGAATAGAACAGAACAGAATAGAATAGAATAGAACAGAACATAATAGAGTAGAACGGAATTGAATAGAATAGAACAGAACAGAATAGAATAGAATAGAATAGAATAGAATAGAATAGAATAGAATAGAATACAACAGAATAGAACAGAATAGAAGAGAATAGAACAGAATAGAATAGAATAGAATAGAATAGAACAGAATAGAATAGAATAGAATAGAACAGAATAGAATAGAATAGAATAGAATAGAATAGAATAGAATAGAACAGAACAGAACAGAACAGAACACAACAGAACAGAATAGAATAGAACAGAACAGAATAGAATAGAATAGAACAGAATAGAATAGAATAGAATAGAATAGAATAGAATAGAACAGAACAGAACAGAACAGAACACAACAGAACAGAATAGAATAGAACAGAACAGAATTGAATAGAATAGAACAGAATAGAAGCGAACGAACAGAATTGAATAGAATAGAACAGAACAGAATAGAATACAGTAGAATAGAACATAAGAGAATAGAATAGAATAGAATAGAATACAACAGAATAGAACAGAATAGAAGAGAATAGAACAGAATAGAATAGAATAGAATAGAATAGAATAGAACAGAACAGAATAGAATAGAATAGAACAGAACAGAATCGAACAGAACAGAATTGAATAGAATAGAATAGAACAGAACAGAATAGAATAGAACATAAGAGAATAGAATAGAATAGAATACAACAGAATAGAACAGAAAAGAAGAGAACATAACAGAATAGAATAGAATAGAATAGAACAGAACAGAATAGAATGGAAGAATAGAGCAGAATAGAATGTAACGGAATAGAATACAATAGAATAGAATAGAATAGAACAGAAGGGAATAGAATAGAATAGAAAAGAATAGAACAGAATAGAATAGAATAGAATAGAATAGAACAGAACAGAACAGAACAGAACAGAATAGAGTAGAATAGAATAGAATAGAATAGAATAGAAAAGAATAGAACACAACAGAACACAACAGAACAGAATAGAAAAGAACAGAACAGAACAGAATAGAATCGAATAGAACAGAATAGAACAGATTAGAATAGAATAGAATAGAATAGAACAGAACAGAACAGAATTGAATCGAACAGAATAGAATAGAATAGAACAGAACAAAACAGAACAGAATAGAATAGAATAGAATAGAATAGAATAGATTAGAATAGAATAGAACATAAGAGAATAGAATAGAAGAGAATACAACAGAATAGAACAGAATAGAAGAGAATAGAACAGAATAGAATAGAACAGAATAGAATAGAATAGAATAGAACAGAAGAGAATAGAATAGAATAGAATAAAACAGAACAGAATAGAATAGAATAGAACAGAACAGAATAGAATAGAATAGAACAGAACAGAATAGAACAGAACAGAATAGAATAGAATAGAACAGAACATAATAGAGTAGAACGGAATTGAATAGAATAGAACAGAATAGAATAGAATAGAATAGAATAGAATACAACAGAATAGAACAGAATAGAAGAGAATAGAACAGAATAGAATAGAATAGAATAGAACAGAACAGAATGTAACGGAATAGAATACAATAGAATAGAATAGAATACAACAGAACAGAATAGAATAGAATTGAATATAATAGAATAGAATAGAATAGGATAGAATAGGATAGAACAGAACAGAATAGAACAGAACAGAATAGAATAGAATAGAACAGAATAGAATAGAATAGATTAGAATAGAACAGAACAGAACAGAACAGAACACAACAGAACAGAATAGAATAGAATAGAACAGAATAGAATAGAATAGAACAGAATAGATTAGAATAGAATAGAACAGAAGAGAACAGAATAGAATAGAATAAAACAGAACAGAATAGAATAGAATAGAACAGAATAGAAGCGAACGAACAGAATTGAATAGAATAGAACAGAACAGAATAGAATACAGTAGAATAGAACATAAGAGAATAGAATAGAATAGAATAGAATACAACAAAATAGAACAGAATAGAAGAGAATAGAACAGAATAGAATAGAATAGAATAGAATAGAACAGAACAGAACAGAATAGAATAGAATAGAACAGAACAGAATCGAACAGAACAGAATTGAATAGAATAGAATAGAACAGAACAGAATAGAATAGAACATAAGAGAATAGAATAGAATACAACAGAATAGAACAGAAAAGAAGAGAACAGAACAGAATAGAATAGAATAGAAGAGAACAGAACAGAATGTAACGGAATAGAATACAATAGAATAGAATAGAATACAACAGAAGAGAATAGAATAGAATTGAATAGAACAGAATAGAATAGAATACAATAGAAGAGAATAGAACAGAATAGAATGGAATAGAATACAATAGAATAGAATAGAATAGAATGGAGTAGAATAGAATAGAATAGAATAGAATAGAATAGAATAGATTAGAATAGAATAAAATAGAATAGAACAGAATAGAATTGAATAAAAAAGAACAGAATAGAATAGAATAGAATAGAACAGAATAGAATAGAATAGAACAGAACAGAATAGAACAGAACAGAATAGAATAGAATAGAATAGAGCAGAACAGAATAGAGTAGAACAGAATTGAATAGAATAGAGCAGAACAGAATAGAATAGAAAAGAATAGAACAGAAGAGAATAGAATAGAATAGAATACAACAGAATAGAACAGAATAGAAGAGAATAGAACAGAATAGATTGGAATAGAATAGAACCGAATAGAATGTAACGGAATAGAATACAATAGAATAAAATAGAATAGAACAGAACAGAATAGAATAGAATAGAATAGAACAGAATAGAATAGAATAGAATAGAATAGAACAGAACAGAACAGAACAGAACTGAACAGAACAAAACAGAACAGAACACAACAGAACATAATAGTATAGAATAGAACAGAATAGAATGGAACAGAATAGAATAGAACAGAAAAGAATAGAATAGAATAGAATAGAACAGAACAGAATAGAACAGAACAGAATAGAATAGAATAGAACATAACAGAATTGAATTGAATAGAACAGAACAGAACAGAATAGAATAGAATAGTATAGAATAGATTAGAATAGAATAGAACATAAGAGAATAGAATAGAATAGAACACAACAGAATAGAACAGAATAGAAGAGAATAGAACAGAATAGAATAGAATAGAACAGAACAGAATGTAACGGAATAGAATACAATAGAATAGAATAGAATACAACAGAACAGAATAGAATAGAATTGAATATAACAGAATAGAATAGACTAGAATAGAATAGAATAGAACAGAATAGAATGGAAAAGAATAAAATAGATAGAATAGAATAGAATAGAATAGAATAGAATAGAATAGAATAGAATAGAATAGAATAGAGTAGAACAGAACAGAATAGAATAGAACAGAATAGAATTGAATAAAACAGAACAGAACAGAATAGAATAGAAAAGAACAAAATAGAATTGAATAGAACAGAACAGAATAGAATAGAATAGAACAGAACAGAATAGAACAGAACAAATTAGAATAGAATAGAACAGAACAGAATAGAGTAGAACAGAATTGAATAGAATAGAACAGAATAGAATAGAATAGAATGGAATAGAACAGAAGAGAATAGAATAGAATAGAATACAACAGAATAGAAGAGAATAGAAGAGAATAGAACAGAATAGAATAGAGTAGAATAAAACAGAATAGAATGTAACGGAGTAAAATACAATAGAATAGAAAAGAATAGAACAGAACAGAATAGAATGGAATAGAATAGAGCAGAATAGAATGTAACGGAATAGAATACAATAGAATAGAATAGAATAGAACAGAAGAGATTAGAATAGAATACAATAGAATAGAACAGAATAGAATAGAATAGAATAGAATAGAATAGAATAGAATAGAACAGAACTGAACAGAATAGAGTAGAATAGAATAGAATAGAATAGAATAGAATAGAATAGAAAAGAATAGAACACAACAGAACACAACAGAACAGAATAGAAGAGAACAGAACAGAACAGAATAGAATCGAATAGAACAGAATAGAACAGATTAGAATAGAATAGAATAGAATAGAACAGAACAGAACAGAATATTATCGAACAGAATAGAATAGAATAGAACAGAACAAAACAGAACAGAATAGAATAGAATAGAATAGAATAGAATAGAATAGAATAGAATAGAATAGAATAGAACAGAAGAGAACAGAATAGAATAGAATAAAACAGAACAGAATAGAATAGAATAGAACCGAATAGAAGAAAATAGAACAGAACAGAACAGAACAGAACAGAACACAACAGAACAGAATAGAATAGAACAGAACACAACAGAACAGAATAGAATAGAATAGAAGAGAATAGAATAGAACAGAATAGAATAGAACAGAAAAAATAGAATAGAATAGAATAGAACAGAACAGAATAGAACAGAACAGAACAGAACAGAACAGAATAGAATAGAATAGAATAGAGTAGAACAGAATAGAATAAAATAGAATAGAACAGAAGAGAATAGAATAGAATAGTATAGTATAGAATAGAACAGAATAGAATACAACAGAACAGAAGAGAACAGAACAGAATAGAATAGAATACAACAGAACAGAATAGAATAGAATTGAATAGAACACAATAGAATAGAATACAATAGAAGAGAATAGAACAGAATAGAACGGAATAGAATAAAATAGAATAGAATAGAATAGAATAGAGTAGAATAGAATAGAATAGAATAGAATAGAATAGATTAGAATAGAATAGAATATAATAGAACAGAATAGAATTGAATAAAACAGAACAGAATAGAGTAGAATAGAATAGAATAGAACAGAATTGAATAGAATAGAATAGAACAGAATAGAATAAAAGAATAGAACAGAAGAGAATAGAATAGAATAGAATACAACAGAATATAACAGAATAGGAGAGAATAGAACAGAATAGAATGGAATAGAATAGAACAGAATAGAATGTAACGGAATAGAATACAATAGAATAAAATAGAATAGAACAGAACAGAATAGAATAGAATAGAATAGAACAGAATAGAATAGAATAGAATAGAATAGAACAGAACAGAACAGAACAAAACAGAACAGAACAAAACAGAACAGAACACAACAGAACAGAATAGTAAAGAATAGAACAGAATAGAATAGAACAGAAAAGAATAGAATAGAATAGAATAGAATAGAACAGAACAGAATAGAACAGAACAGAATAGAATAGAATATAACAGAACAGATTTGAATTGAATAGAACAGAACAGAATAGAATAGAATAGAACAGAACAGAATAGAACAGAACAAAATAGAATAGAATAGAAGAGAACAGAATAGAATAGAATGGAATAGAACAGAATAGAATAGAATAGAATAGAATAGAATAGAATACAACAGAATAGAACAGAATAGAAGAGAATAGAACAGAATAGAATGGAATAGAATAAAACAGAATAGAATGTAACGGAATAGAATACAATAGAATAGAAAAGAATAGAACAGAACAGAATAGAATGGAATAGAATAGAGCAGAATATAATGTAACGGAATAGAATACAATAGAATAGAATAGAATAGAACAGAATAGAATAGAATAGAATAGAACAGAACAGAATAGAACAGAACAGAATAGAATAGAATAGAACAGAACAGAATTGAATTGAATAGAACAGAACAGAACAGAATAGAATAGAATAGAATAGAATAGATTAGAATAGAATAGAACATAAGAGAATAGAATAGAATAGAATACAACAGAATAGAACAGAATAGAAGAGAATAGAACAGAATAGAATAGAATAGAACAGAACAGAATGTAACGGAATAGAATACAATAGAATAGAATAGAATACAACAGAACAGAATAGAATAGAATTGAATATAACAGAATAGAATAGAATAGAATAGAACAGAATAGAACAGAATAGAATGGAAAAGAATAAAATAGATAGAATAGAATAGAATAGAATAGAATAGAATAGAATAGAATAGAATAGAATAGAATAGAATAGAATAGAATAGAGTAGAACAGAACAGAATAGAATAGAACAGAATAGAATTGAATAAAACAGAACAGAACAGAATAGAATAGAAAAGAACAAAATAGAATTGAATAGAACAGAACAGAATAGAATAGAATAGAACAGAACAGAATAGAACAGAACAAATTAGAATAGAATAGAACAGAACAGAATAGAGTAGAACAGAATTGAATAGAATAGAACAGAACAGAATAGAATAGAATGGAATAGAACAGAAGAGAATAGAATAGAATAGAATACAACAGAATAGAAGAGAATAGAAGAGAATAGAACAGAATAGAATGGAATAGAATAAAACAGAATAGAATGTAACGGAGTAGAATAGAATAGAATAGAATAGAATAGAATAGAATAGAACAGAACAGAATAGAATGGAATAGAATAGAGCAGAATAGAATGTAACGGAATAGAATACAATAGAATAGAATAGAATAGAACAGAAGAGAATAGAATAGAATACAATAGAATAGAACAGTATGAATAGAATAGAATAGAATAGAATAGAATAGAATAGAATAGAACAGAACTGAACAGAATAGAGTAGAATAGAATAGAATAGAATAGAATAGAATAGAATAGAATAGAATAGAAAAGAATAGAACACAACAGAACACAACAGAACAGAATAGAAGAGAACAGAACAGAACAGAATAGAATCGAATAGAACAGAATAGAACAGATTAGAATAGAATAGAATAGAATAGAACAGAACAGAACAGAATATAATCGAACAGAATAGAATAGAATAGAACAGAACAAAACAGAACAGAATAGAATAGAATAGAATAGAATAGAATAGAATAGAACAGAAGAGAACAGAATAGAATAGAATAAAACAGAACAGAATAGAATAGAATAGAACCGAATAGAAGAAAATAGAACAGAACAGAACAGAACAGAACAGAACACAACAGAACAGAATAGAATAGAACAGAACACAACAGAACAGAATAGAATAGAATAGAAGAGAATAGAATAGAACAGAATAGAATAGAACAGAAAAAATAGAATAGAATAGAATAGAACAGAACAGAATAGAACAGAACAGAACAGAACAGAACAGAATAGAATAGAATAGAATAGAATAGAACAGAATAGAATAAAATAGAATAGAACAGAAGAGAATAGAATAGAATAGAATAGTATAGAATAGAACAGAATAGAATACAACAGAACAGAAGAGAACAGAACAGAATAGAATAGAATACAACAGAACAGAATAGAATAGAATTGAATAGAACACAATAGAATGGAATACAATAGAAGAGAATAGAACAGAATAGAACGGAATAGAATAAAATAGAATAGAATAGAATAGAATAGAATAGAGTAGAATAGAATAGAATAGAATAGAATAGAATAGATTAGAATAGAATAGAATATAATAGAACAGAATAGAATTGAATAAAACAGAACAGAATAGAATAGAATAGAATAGAATAGAACAGAATTGAATAGAATAGAATAGAACAGAATAGAATAGAAAAGAATAGAACAGAAGAGAATAGAATAGAATAGAATACAACAGAATATAACAGAATAGAAGAGAATAGAACAGAATAGAATGGAATAGAATAGAACAGAATAGAATGTAACGGAATAGAATACAATAGAATAAAATAGAATAGAACAGAACAGAATAGAATAGAATAGAATAGAACAGAATAGAATAGAATAGAATAGAATAGAACAGAACAGAACAGAACAAAACAGAACAGAACAAAACAGAACAGAACACAACAGAACAGAATAGTAAAGAATAGAACAGAATAGAAAAGAACAGAAAAGAATAGAATAGAATAGAATATTACAGAACAGAATAGAACAGAAAAGAATAGAATAGATTATAACAGAACAGATTTGAATTGAATAGAACAGAACAGAATAGAATAGAAATGAATAGAATAGATTAGAATAGAAGAGAACATAAGAGAATAGAATAGAATAGAATACATAGAATAGAACAGAATAGAAGAGAATAGAACAGAATAGAATAGAATAGAATAGAATAGAACAGAACAGAATGTAACGGAATAGAATACAATAGAAGAATACAATACATCAGAACAGAATAGAATAGAATTGAATATAACAGAATAGAATAGAATAGAATAGAATAGAACAGAATAGAACAGAATAGAATGGAATAGAATAGAATAGAATAGAATAGAATAGAACAGAACAGAATAGAATAGAACAGAATAGAATTGAATAAAACAGAACAGAACAGAATAGAATAGAAAAGAACAGAATAGAATTGAATAGAACAGAACAGAATAGAATAGAATAGAACAGAACAGAATAGAACAGAACAAAATAGAATAGAATAGAACAGAACAGAATAGAATAGAATGGAATAGAACAGAATAGAATAGAATAGAATAGAATACAACAGAATAGAACAGAATAGAAGAGAATAGAACAGAATAGAATGGAATAGAATAAAACAGAATAGAATGTAACGGAATAGAATACAATAGAATAGAAAAGAATAGAACAGAACAGAATAGAATGGAATAGAATAGAGCAGAATAGAATGTAACGGAATAGAATACAATAGAATAGAATAGAATAGAACAGAAGAGAATAGAATAGAATAGAATAGAATAGAATAGAATAGAATAGAATAGAATAGAATAGAACAGAATAGAACAGAACAGAAGAGAATAGAGTAGAATAGAATAGAATAGAAAAGAAAAGAAAAGAATAGAACACAACAGAACACAAAAGAACAGAATAGAAGAGAACAGAACAGAACAGAATAGAATCGAATAGAACAGAATAGAACAGAATAGAATAGAATAGAATAGAATAGAACAGAACAGAACAGAATAGAATCGAACAGAATAGAATAGAATGGAACAGAACAAAAGAGAACAGAATAGAATAGAATAGAATAAAATAGAATAGAACAGAATAGAACAGAACGGAATATAATTGAATAGAATAGAACAGAACAGAACAGAATAGAATCGAACAGAATAGAAGAGAATAGAACAGAACAGAACAGAACAGAACAGAACAGAACAGAACACAAAGAACAGAATAGAATAGAATAGAAGAGAATAGAATAGAACAGAATGGAATAGAACAGAAAAAATAGAATAGAATAGAATACAACAGAACAGAATAGAACAGAACAGAACAGAACAGAACAGAATAGAATAGAGTAGAATAGAACAGAATAGAATAGAATAGAATATAACAGAAGAGAATAGAATAGAATAGAATAAAACAGAACAGAATAGAATAGAATAGAACAGAACAGAATGGAATATTATAGAACAGAACAGAATAGAACAGAACAGAATAGAACAGAATAGAACAGAACAGAATAGAATAGAATAGAATAGAACAGAAGAGAATAGAATAGAATAGTATACAACAGAATAGAACAGAATAGAAGAGAATAGAACAGAATAGAATAGAATAGAATAGAACAGAACAGAATGTAACGGAATAGAATAGAATAGAATACAACAGAACAGAATGGAATAGAATTGAATAGAACAGAATAGAATAGAATAGAATAGAATAGAATAGAATAGAACAGAATAGAACAGAATAGAACAGAATAGATTAGAATTGAATAGAGTGGGATAGAATAGGATAGAACAGAACAGAATAGAACAGAACAGAATAGAATAGAATAGAACAGAATATAATAGAATAGAATAGTATTGAACAGAATAGAATAGAATAGAATAGAACAGAATACAATAGAATAGAACAGAATAGAATAGAATAGAACAGAACAGAACAGAACAGAACAGAATAGAATAGAATAGAGCAGAAAAGAACAGAACAGAACAGAACCGAACAGAATAGAATAGAGTAGAACAGGACAGAACCGAATAGAATAGAATAGAACAGAATAGAATAGAAGAGAAGAGAATAGAACAGAACAGAACAGAATGTAACGGAATAGAATACAATAGAATAGAATAGAATAGAATACAACAGAACAGAATAGAATAGAATTGAATAGAACAGAATAGAATAGAATAGAATAGAACAGAATAGAACAGACCAAAGCAAAACAGAATAGAATAGAATACAACAGAACAGAACAGAATGGAGTAGAATATTACAGAATAGAACAGAATAGAATGGAATAGCATAAAATAGAATAGAATAGAATAGAATAGAATAGAATAGAATAGAATAGAATAAAATAGAATAGAATAGAATATAACAGAACAAAACAGAACAGAATAGAATAGAATGGAATAGAATAGAATAGAATAGAATAGAACAGAATAGAACAGAACGGAATAGAATAGAATAGAATAGAATAGAACAGAACAGAACAGAATAGAATCGAACAAAATAGAATAGAATATAACGGAACAGAATAGAATCGAACAGAATAGAATAGAATAGAACATAACAGAACAGAACAGAACAGAATAGAATAGAATAGAATAGAATAGATCAGAATAGAATAGAATAGAATAGAACAGAAGAGAATAGAATACAATAGAATAAAACAGAACAGAAAAGAATAGAATAGAACAGAACAGAATCGAACAGAACAGAATTGAATAGAATAGAACAGAACAGAATAGAATAGAGTAGAATAGAACATAAGAGAATAGAATAGAATAGAATACAACAGAATAGAACAGAACAGAACAGAATAGAATAGAATAGAATAGAACAGAACAGAATAGAACAGAACAGAATAGAATAGAATAGAACAGAACATATTAGAGTAGAACGGAATTGAATAGAATAGAACAGAACAGAATAGAATAGAATAGAATAGAACAGAATAGAATAGAATAGAATAGAAGACAACAGAATAGAACAGAATAGAAGAGAATAGAACAGAATAGAATAGAATAGAATAGAACAGAACAGAATGTAACGGAATAGAATACAATAGAATAGAATAGAATACAACAGAACAGAATAGAATAGAATTGAATAAAGCAGAATAGAATAGAATAGGATAGAATAGGATAGAACAGAACAGAATAGAACAGAACAGAATAGAATAGTAAAGAACAGAATAGAATAGAATAGAATAGAATAGAATAGAACAGAACAGAACAGAACAGAACACAACAGAACAGAATAGAATAGAATAGAACAGAATAGAATAGAATAGAACAGAATAGATTAGAATAGAATAGAACAGAAGAGAACAGAATAGAATAGACTAAAACAGAACAGAATAGAATAGAATAGAACAGAATAGAAGCGAACGAACAGAATTGAGTAGAATAGAACAGAACAGAATAGAATACAGTAGAATAGAACATAAGAGAATAGAGTAGAATAGAATACAACAGAATAGAACAGAATAGAAGAGAATAGAACAGAATAGAATAGAATAGAATAGAACAGAACAGAATAGAATAGAATAGAACAGAACAGAATCGAACAGAACAGAATTGAATAGAATAGAATAGAACAGAACAGAATAAAATAGAACATAAGAGAATAGAATAGAATAGAATACAACAGAATAGAACAGAAAAGAATAGAACAGAACCGAATAGAATAGAATAGAAGAGAACAGAAAGAATGTAACGGAATAGAATACAATAGAATAGAATAGAATACAACAGAACAGAATAGAATAGAATTGAATAGAACAGAATAGAATAGAATACAATAGAAGAGAATAGAAAAGAATAGAACGGAATAGAATAGAATAGAATAGAATAGAATAGAATAGAGTAGAATGGAATAGAATAGAATAGAATAGAATAGATTAGAATAGAATAGAATATAATAGAACAGAATAGAATTGAATAAAACAGAACAGAATAGAATAGAATAGAATAGAACAGAATTGAATAGAATAGAATAGAACAGAATAGAATAGAAAAGAATAGAACAGAAGAGAATAGAATTGAATAGAATACAACAGAATAGAACAGAATAGAAGAGAATAGAACAGAATAGAATGGAATAGAATAGAAGAGAATAGAATGTAACGGAATAGAATACAATAGAATAAAATAGAATAGAACAGAACAGAATAGAATAGAATAGAATAGAACAGAATAGAATAGAATAGAATAGAATAGATTAGAATAGAATAGAATATAATAGAACAGAATAGAATTGAATAAAACAGAACAGAATAGAATAGAATAGAATAGAACAGAATTGAATAGAATAGAATAGAACAGAATAGAATAGAAAAGAATAGAACAGAAGAGAATAGAATAGAATAGAATACAACAGAATAGAACAGAATAGAAGAGAATAGAACAGAATAGAATGGAATAGAATAGAACAGAATAGAATGTAACGGAATAGAATACAATAGAATAAAATAGAATAGAACAGAACAGAATAGAATAGAATAGAATAGAACAGAATAGAATAGAATAGAATAGAATAGAACAGAACAGAACAGAACAAAACAGAACAGAACAAAACAGAACAGAACACAACAGAACAGAATAGTAAAGAATAGAACAGAATAGAATAGAACAGAAAAGAATAGAATAGAATAGAATAGAACAGAACAGAATAGAACAGAACAGAATAGAATAGAATAGAACAGAACAGAATTGAATTGAATAGAACAGAACAGAACAGAATAGAATAGAAATGAATAGAATAGATTAGAATAGAATAGAACATAAGAGAATAGAATAGAATAGAATACAACAGAATAGAACAGAATAGAAGAGAATAGAACAGAATAGAATAGAATAGAATAGAATAGAACAGAACAGAATGTAACGGAATAGAATACATTAGAAGAATACAATACAACAGAACAGAATAGAATAGAATTGAATATAACAGAATAGAATAGAATAGAATAGAACAGAATAGAACAGAATAGAATGGAATAGAAAAAAATACAATAGAATAGAATAGAATAGAATAGAATAGAATAGAATAGAATAGAACAGAACAGAATAGAATAGAACAGAATAGAATTGAATAAAACAGAACAGAACAGAATAGAATAGAAAAGAACAGAATAGAATAGAATAGAACAGAACAGAATAGAATAGAATAGAACAGAACAGAATAGAACAGAACAAAATAGAATAGAATAGAACAGAACAGAATAGAATAGAATGGAATAGAACAGAATAGAATAGAATAGAATAGAATACAACAGAATAGAACAGAATAGAAGAGAATAGAACAGAATAGAATGGAATAGAATAAAACAGAATAGAATGAAATGGAATAGAATACAATAGAAGAGAAAAGAATAGAACAGAACAGAATAGAATGGAATAGAATAGAGCAGAATAGAATGTAACGGAATAGAATACAATAGAATAGAATAGAATAGAACAGAAGAGAATAGAATAGAATAGAATAGAATAGAATAGAATAGAATAGAATAGAATAGAATAGAATAGAACAGAATAGAACAGAACAGAAGAGAATAGAGTAGAATAGAATAGAATAGAAAACAATAGAAAAGAATAGAACACAACAGAACACAACAGAACAGAATAGAAGAGAACAGAACAGAACAGAATAGAATCGAATAGAACAGAATAGAACAGAACAGAATAGAATAGAATAGAACAGAATATAATAGAATAGAATAGTATTGAACAGAATAGAATAGAATAGAATAGAACAGAATACAATAGAATAGAACAGAATAGAATAGAATAGAACAGAACAGAACAGAACAGAACAGAATAGAATAGAATAGAGCAGAATAGAATAGAACAGAACAGAACCAAACAGAATAGAATAGAGTAGAACAGGACAGAACCGAATAGAATAGAATAGAACAGAATAGAATAGAAGAGAAGAGAATAGAACAGAACAGAACAGAATGTAACGGAATAGAATACAATAGAATAGAATAGAATAGAATACAACAGAACAGAATAGAATAGAATTGAATAGAACAGAATAGAATAGAATAGAATAGAACAGAATAGAACAGACCAAAGCAAAACAGAATAGAATAGAATACAACAGAACAGAACAGAATGGAATAGAATATTACAGAATAGAACAGAATAGAATGGAATAGCATAAAATAGAATAGAATAGAATAGAATAGAATAGAATAGAATATAACAGAACAAAAGAGAACAGAATAGAATAGAATGGAAAAGAATAGAATAGAATAGAATAGAACAGAATAGAACAGAACGGAATAGAATAGAATAGAATAGAATAGAATAGAACAGAACAGAACAGAATAGAATCGAACAAAATAGAATAGAATAGAACGGAACAGAATAGAATCGAACAGAATAGAATAGAATAGTACAGAACAGAACAGAACAGAACAGAATAGAATAGAATAGAATAGAATAGATCAGAATAGAATAGAATAGAATAGAACAGAAGAGAATAGAATACAATAGAATAAAACAGAACAGAATAGAATAGAATAGAACAGAACAGAATCGAACAGAACAGAATTGAATAGAATAGAACAGAACAGAATAGAATAGAGTAGAATAGAACATAAGAGAATAGAATAGAATAGAATACAACAGAATAGAACAGAACAGAACAGAATAGAATAGAATAGAATAGAACAGAACAGAATAGAACAGAACAGAATAGAATAGAATAGAACAGAACATAATAGAGTAGAAGGGAATTGAATAGAATAGAACAGAACAGAATAGAATAGAATAGAATAGAACAGAATAGAATAGAATAGAATAGAAGACAACAGAATAGAACAGAATAGAAGAGAATAGAACAGAATAGAATAGAATAGAATAGAACAGAACAGAATGTAACGGAATAGAATACAATAGAATAGAATAGAATACAACAGAAGAGAATAGAATAGAATTGAATATAACAGAATAGAATAGAATAGGATAGAATAGGATAGAACAGAACAGAATAGAACAGAACAGAATAGAATAGTAAAGAACAGAATAGAATAGAATAGAATAGAATAGAACAGAACAGAACAGAACAGAACACAACAGAACAGAGTAGAATAGATTAGAACAGAATAGATTAGAATAGAATAGAACAGATGAGAACAGAATAGAATAGACTAAAACAGAACAGAATAGAATAAAATAGAACAGAATAGAAGCGAACGAACAGAATTGAGTAGAATAGAACAGAACAGAATAGAATACAGTAGAATAGAACATAAGAGAATAGAATAGAATAGAATACAACAGAATAGAACAGAATAGAAGAGAATAGAACAGAATAGAATAGAATAGAATAGAATAGAACAGAACAGAATAGAATAGAATAGAACAGAACAGAATCGAACAGAACAGAATTGAATAGAATAGAATAGAACAGAACAGAATAGAATAGAACATAAGAGAATAGAATAGAATAGAATACAACAGAATAGAACAGAAAAGAATAGAACAGAACACAATATAATAGAATAGAAGAGAACAGAAAGAATGTGACGGAATAGAATACAATAGAATAGAATAGAATACAACAGAACAGAATAGAATATAATTGAATATAACAGAATAGAATAGAATACAATAGAAGAGAATAGAACAGAATAGAACGGAATAGAATAAAATAGAATAGAATAGAATAGAATAGAGTAGAATAGAATAGAATAGAATAGAATAGAATAGAATAGATTAGAATAGAATAGAATATAATAGAACAGAATAGAATTGAATAAAACAGAACAGAATAGAATAGAATAGAATAGAACAGAATTGAATAGAATAGAATAGAACAGAATAGAATAGAAAAGAATAGAACAGAAGTGAATAGAATAGAATAGAATACAACAGAATAGAACAGAATAGAAGAGAATAGAACAGAATAGAATGGAATAGAATAGAACAGAATTGAATAGAATAGAATAGAACAGAATAGAATAGAAAAGAATAGAACAGAAGAGAATAGAATAGAATAGAATACAACAGAATAGAACAGAATAGAAGAGAATAGAACAGAATAGAATGGAATAGAATAGAACAGAATAGAATGTAACGGAATAGAATACAATAGAATAAAATAGAATAGAACAGAACAGAATAGAATAGAATAGAATAGAACAGAATAGAATAGAATAGAATAGAATAGAACAGAACAGAACAGAACAAAACAGAACAGAACAAAACAGAACAGAACACAACAGAACAGAATAGTAAAGAATAGAACAGAATAGAATAGAACAGAAAAGAATAGAATAGAATAGAATAGAACAGAACAGAATAGAACAGAACAGAATAGAATAGAATAGAACAGAACAGAATTGAATTGAATAGAACAGAACAGAACAGAATAGAATAGAAATGAATAGAATAGATTAGAATAGAATAGAACATAAGAGAATAGAATAGAATAGAATACAACAGAATAGAACAGAATAGAAGAGAATAGAACAGAATAGAATAGAATAGAAAAGAATAGAACAGAACAGAATGTAACGGAATAGAATACAATAGAAGAATACAATACAACAGAACAGAATAGAATAGAATTGAATATAACAGAATAGAATAGAATAGAATAGAACAGAATAGAACAGAATAGAATGGAATAGAATAAAATAGAATAGAATAGAATAGAATAGAATAGAATAGAATAGAATAGAATAGAATAGAACAGAATAGAATAGAATAGAACAGAACAGAATAGAACAGAACAAAATAGAATAGAATAGAACAGAACAGAATAGAATAGAATGGAATAGAACAGAATAGAATAGAATAGAATAGAACAGAAGAGAATAGAATAGAATAGAATAAAACAGAACAGAATAGAATAGAATAGAACAGAACAGAATGGAATATTATAGAACAGAATAGAACAGAACAGAATAGAACAGAATAGAACAGAACAAAATAGAGTAGAACAGAATTGAATAGAATAGAACAGAACAGAATAGAATAGAATAGAATAGAACAGAAGAGAATAGAATAGAATAGTATACAACAGAATAGAACAGAATAGAAGAGAATAGAACAGAATAGAATAGAATAGAATAGAACAGAACAGAATATAACGGAATAGAATAGAATAGAATACAACAGAATAGAATGGAATAGAATTGAATAGAACATAATAGAATAGAATAGAATAGAATAGAATAGAACAGAATAGAATAGAATAGAACAGAGTAGAACAGAACAGAACAGAACAGAACAGAATAGAATAGAGTAGAAGAGGACAGAACCGAATAGAATAGAATAGAACAGAATAGAATAGAATAGTATAGAATAGAACATAACAGAACAGAATGTAACGGAATAGAATACAATAGAATAGAATAGAATAGAATACAACAGAACAGAATAGAATAGAATTGAATAGAACAGAATAGAATAGAATAGAATAGAATAGAATAGAACAGAATAGAACAGAGCAAAACAAAACAGAATAGAATAGAATACAACAGAACAGAACAGAATAGAATAGAATATAACAGGATAGAACAGAATAGAATGGAATAGCATAAAATAGAATAGAATAGAATAGAATAGAATAGAATAGAATAGAATAGAATAGAATAGAATAGAATAGAATAGAAAAGAATAGAATATAACAGAACAAAACAGAACAGAATAGAATAGAATGGAATAGAATAGAACAGAATAGAATCGAACAGAATAGAATAGAATAGAACGGAACAGAATAGAATCGAACAGAATAGAATAGAATAGAACAGAACAGAACAGAACAGAATAGAATAGAATAGAATAGAATAGATCAGAATAGAATAGAATAGAATAGAACAGAAGAGAATAGAATACAATAGAATAAAACAGAACAGAATAGAATAGAATAGAACAGAACAGAATCGAACAGAACAGAATTGAATAGAATAGAACAGAACAGAATAGAATAGAGTAGAATAGAACATAAGAGAATAGAATAGAAAAGAATACAACAGAATAGAACAGAACAGAACAGAATAGAATAGAATAGAATAGAACAGAACAGAATAGAATAGAATAGAACAGAAGAGAATCGAACAGAACAGAATTGAATAGAATAGAACAGAACAGAATAGAATAGAACATAAGAGAATAGAGTAGAATAGAATACAACAGAATAGAACAGAAAAGAAGAGGACAGAACAGAATAGAATAGAATAGAAGAGAACAGAACAGAATGTAACGGAATAGAATGCAATAGAATAGAATAGAATACAACACAACAGAATAGAATAGAATTGAATAGAACAGAATAGAATGGAATAGAATAAAATAGAATAGAATAGAATAGAGTAGAATAGAATAGAATAGAATAGAAGAGAAGAGAACAGAATAGAATAGAACAGAATAGAATTGAATAAAACAGAACAGAATACATTATAATAGAAAAGAACAGAATAGAATAGAATAGACCAGAACAGAATAGAATAGAATAGAACAGAACAGAATAGAACAGAACAGAATAGTATAGAATAGAACAAAAAAGAATAGAGTAGAACAGATTTGAATAGAAAAGAACAGAACAGAATAGAATAGAATAGAATAGAATACAACAGAATAGAAAAGAATAGAAGAAAATAGAACAGAATAGAATGGAATAGAATAGAACAGAATAGAATGTAACGGAATAGAATAGAATAGAATAGAATACAATAGAACAGAACAGAATAGAACAGAACAGAATAGAATAGAATAGAATAGAACAGAATAGAATGTAACGGAATAGAATACAATAGAATAGAATACAATAGAACAGAACAGAATAGAATAGAATAGAATATAACAGAATAGAATAGAATAGAATAGAATAGAACATAATAGAACAGAACAGAACAGAATAGAGTAGAATAGAATAGAATAGAATAGAATAGAATAGAACAGAGCAGAACAGAACAGAACAGAATAGAATACAATAGAACAGAATAGAAAAGAATAGAATAGAAAGAATAGAATAGTATAGAACAGAATAGAATAGAATAGAATAGAATAGAATAGAATAGAACAGAACAGAATAGAATACAAGGGAATAGAATAGAATAGAATAGAAACAAATAGAATAGAATAGAACAGAACAGAACAGAACAGAATAGAAGAGAATAGAACAGAATAGAATTTAATAGAATAGAACAGAATAGAATGTAACGGAATAGAATAGAATAGAATAGAATAGAATAGAATAGAATAGAACAGAAGAGAATAGAATAGAACAGAATAGAATTGAATAAAACAGAACAGAATAGAATAGAATAGAACAGAACAGAATAGAGTAGAATAGAACAGAACAGAATGGAATAGATGAGAATAGAACAGAATAGAATATAATGGAATAGAATAGAACAGAATAGAATGTTACGGAATAGAATACAATAGAATAAAATAGAATAGAACAGAACAGAATAGAATAGAATAGAATATAACAGAATAGAATAGAATAGAATAGAATAGAATAGAATAGAATAGAATAGAACAGAACAGAACAGAATAGAACAGAACAAAACAGAACAGAACACAACAGAACAGAATAGTATAGAATAGAACAGAATAGAATAGAACAGAATAGAATAGAACAGAAAAGAATAGAATAGAATAGAATAGAACAGAACAGAATAGAACAGAACAGAATAGAATAGAATAGAACAGAACAGAACAGAATAGAATAGAATAGAATAGAATAGAATAGATTAGAATAGAATAGAACATAAGAGAATAGAATAGAATAGAATACAACAGAATAGAACAGAATAGAAGAGAATGGAACAGAATAGAATAGAATAGAATAGAACAGAACAGAATGTAACGGAATAGAATACAATAGAATAGAATAGAATACAACAGAACAGAATAGAATAGAATTGAATATAACAGAATGGAATAGAATAGAATAGAACAGAATAGAATGGAATAGAATAAAATAGAATAGAATAGAATAGAATAAAATAGAATAGAATAGAATAGAATAGAACAGAACAGAATAGAATAGAAAAGAATAGAATTGAATAAAACAGAACAGAACAGAATAGAATAGAAAAGAACAGAATAGAATAGAATAGAACAGAACAGAATAGAATAGAATAGAACAGAACAGAATAGAACAGAACAAAATAGAATAGAATAGAACAGAACAGAATAGAGTAGAACAGAATTGAATAGAATAGAACAGAAGAGAATAGAATAGAATGGAATAGAACAGAAGAAAATAGAACAGAATAGAATACAAGAGAATAGAACAGAATAGAAGAGAATAGAACAGAATAGAATGGAATAGAATAAACAGAATAGAATGTAACGGAATAGAATACAATAGAATAGAATAGAATAGAACAGAACAGAATAGAATGGAATAGAATAGAGCAGAATAGAATGTAACGGAATAGAATACAATAGAATAGAATAGAATAGAACAGAAGAGAATAGAATAGAATAGAATAGAATAGAACAGAATAGAATAGAATAGAATAGAACGGAATAGAACAGAACAGAACTGAATAGAGTAGAGTAGAATAGAATAGAATGGAATAGAAAAGTATAGAACAGAGCAGAACAGAACAGAACAGAATAGAAGTGAATAGAACAGAACAGAACAGAACACAACACAACAGAACAAAACAGAAAAGAATAGAAGAGAACAGAACAGAACAGAATAGAATCGAACAGAATAGAATAGAATAGAATAGAATAGAATAGAACAGAATAGAACAGAACGGAATAGAATAGAATAGAATAGAATAGAATAAAATAGAATAGAATAGAACAGAACAGAACAGAACAGAACAGAATAGAATAGAATAGAACAGAATAGAATAGAACAGAACAGAAGAGAACAGAACAGAATAGAATAGAATAGAATAGAACAGAATAGAATAGAATAGAATAGAACAGAAGAGAATAGAGTAGAATAGAATTGAATAAAACAGAACAGAATAGAATAGAATAGAACAGAACAGAATAGAATAGAATAGAACAGAACAGAATAGAACAGAACAGAATAGAATAGAATAGAATAGAATAGAACAGAACAGAATAGAGTAGAACAGAATTGAATAGAATAGAACAGAACAGAATAGAATAGAAAAGAATAGAACAGAACAGAAGAGAATAGAATAGAATACAACAGAATAGAACAGAATAGAAGAGAATAGAACAGAATAGAATGGAATAGAATAGAACAGAATAGAATGTAACGGAATAGAATACAATAGAATAAAATAGAATAGAACAGAACAGAATAGAATAGAATAGAATAGAACAGAATAGAATAGAATAGAATAGAATAGAATAGAATAGAATAGAATAGAATAGAACAGATCAGAACAGAACAGAACAAAACAGAACAGAACACAACAGAACAGAATAGTATATAATAGAACAGAATAGAATAGAACAGAATAGAATAGAAGAGAAAAGAATAGAATAGAATAGAATAGAACAGAACAGAATAGAACAGAACAGAATAGAATAGAATAGAACAGAACAGAATTGAATTGAATACAACAGAACAGAACAGAATAGAATAGAATAGAATAGAATAGATTAGAATAGAATAGAACATAAGAGAATAGAATAGAATAGAATACAACAGAATAGAACAGAATAGAAGATAATAGAACAGAATAGTATAGAATAGAATAGAACAGTACAGAATGTAACGGAATAGAATACAATAGAATAGAATAGAATACAACAGAACAGAATAGAATAGAATTGAATATAACAGAACAGAATAGAATAGAATAGAACAGAACAGAATAGAACAGAACAGAATAGAATAGAATAGAATAGAATATAATAGAGCAGAACAGAATAGAGTAGAACAGAATTGAATAGAATAGAACAGAAAAGAATAGAATAGAAAAGAATAGAACAGAAGAGAATAGAATACAATAGAATAAAACAGAACAGAATAGAATAGAATAGAACAGAACAGAACAGAATAGAATAGAATAGAATAGAACAGAACAGAACAGAAGAGAATAGAATAGAACAGAACAGAACAGAATAGAATAGAATAGAATAGAATAGATTAGAATAGAATAGAACATAAGAGAATAGAATAGAAGAGAATACAACAGAATAGAACAGAATAGAAGAGAATAGAACAGAATAGAATAGAATAGAATAGAATAGAACAGAACAGAATGTAACGGAATAGAATACAATAGAATAGAATAGAATACAACAGAACAGAATAGAATATAACAGAATAGAACAGAATAGAATGGAATAGCATAAAATAGAATAGAATAGAATAGAATAGAATAGAATAGAATAGAATAGAATAGAATAGAATATAACAGAACAAAACAGAACAGAATAGAATAGAATGGAATAGAATAGAACAGAATAGAATCGAACAGAATAGAATAGAATAGAACGGAACAGAATAGAATCGAACAGAATAGAATAGAATAGAACAGAACAGAACAGAATAGAATAGAATAGAATAGAATAGATCAGAATAGAATAGAATAGAATAGAACAGAAGAGAATAGAATACAATAGAATAAAACAGAACAGAATAGAATAGAATAGAACAGAACAGAATCGAACAGAACAGAATTGAATAGAATAGAACAGAACAGAATAGAATAGAAAAGAATAGAACAGAAGAGAATAGAATAGAATAAAACAGAATAGAACAGAATAGAATAGAATAGAACAGAATAGAACAGAACAAAACAAAACAGAATAGAATAGAATAGAACAGAACAGAACCGAATAGAATGGAATAGAATAGAACAGAATAGAACAGAACAAAACAAAACAGAATAGAATAGAATTCAACAAAACAGAACAGAATAGAATAGAATAGAACAGAATAGAATAGAATAGAATAGAATAGAATATAACAGAACAAAACAGAACAGAATAGAATAGAATGGAATAGAATAGAACAGAATAGAATCGAACAGAATAGAATAGAATAGAACGGAACAGAATAGAATCGAACAGAATAGAATAGAATAGAACAGAACAGAACAGAACAGAATAGAATAGAATAGAATAGAATAGATCAGAATAGAATAGAATAGAATAGAACAGAAGAGAATAGAATACAATAGAATAAAACAGAACAGAATAGAATAGAATAGAACAGAACAGAATCGAACAGAACAGAATTGAATAGAATAGAACAGAACAGAATAGAATAGAGTAGAATAGAACATAAGAGAATAGAATAGAAAAGAACACAACAGAATAGAACAGAACAGAACAGAATAGAATAGAATAGAATAGAACAGAACAGAATAGAATAGAATAGAACAGAAGAGAATCGAACAGAACAGAATTGAATAGAATAGAACAGAACAGAATAGAATAGAACATAAGAGAATAGAGTAGAATAGAATACAACAGAATAGAACAGAAAAGAAGAGGACAGAACAGAATAGAATAGAATAGAAGAGAACAGAACAGAATGTAACGGAATAGAATGCAATAGAATAGAATAGAATACAACACAACAGAATAGAATAGAATTGAATAGAACAGAATAGAATGGAATAGAATAAAATAGAATAGAATAGAATAGAGTAGAATAGAATAGAATAGAATAGAAGAGAAGAGAACAGAATAGAATAGAACAGAATAGAATTGAATAAAACAGAACAGAATACATTATAATAGAAAAGAACAGAATAGAATAGAATAGAACAGAACAGAATAGAATAGAATAGAACAGAACAGAATAGAACAGAACAGAATAGTATAGAATAGAACAAAAAAGAATAGAGTAGAACAGATTTGAATAGAAAAGAACAGAACAGAATAGAATAGAATAGAATAGAATAGAATACAACAGAATAGAAAAGAATAGAAGAAAATAGAACAGAATAGAATGGAATAGAATAGAACAGAATAGAATGTAACGGAATAGAATAGAATAGAATAGAATACAATAGAACAGAACAGAATAGAACAGAACAGAATAGAATAGAATAGAATAGAACAGAATAGAATGTAACGGAATAGAATACAATAGAATAGAATACAATAGAACAGAACAGAATAGAATAGAATAGAATAGAATAGAACATAATAGAACAGAACAGAACAGAATAGAGTAGAATAGAATAGAATAGAATAGAATAGAATAGAATAGAATAGAATAGAATAGAACAGAGCAGAACAGAACAGAACAGAATAGAATACAATAGAACAGAATAGAAAAGAATAGAATAGAAAGAATAGAATAGTATAGAACAGAATAGAATAGAATAGAATAGAATAGAATAGAACAGAACAGAATAGAATACAAGGGAATAGAATAGAATAGAATAGAAACAAATAGAATAGAATAGAACAGAACAGAATAGAACAGAATAGTAGAGAATGGAACAGAATAGAATAGAATAGAACAGAACAAAACAGAACAGAATAGAATAGAATAGAATAGAATAGAATAGAATAGAATAGAACAGAAGAGAATAGAATAGAACAGAATTGAATTGAATAGAATAGAACAGAACAGAATAGAATAGAACATAAGAGAATAGAATAGGAAAGAATACAACAGAATAGAACAGAAAAGAAGAGAACAGAACAGAATAGAATAGAATAGAAGAGAACAGGACAGAATGTACGGAATAGAATACAATAGAATAGAATAGAATACAACAGAACAGAATAGAATAGAACAGAATAGAATTGAATAAAACAGAACAGAATAGAATAGAATAGAACAGAACAGAATAGAGTAGAATAGAACAGAACAGAATAGAACAGAACAGAATGGAATAGATGAGAATAGAACAGAATAGAATAGAATGGAATAGAATAGAACAGAATAGAATGTAACGGAATAGAATACAATAGAATAAAATAGAATAGAACAGAACAGAATAGAATAGAATAGAATATAACAGAATAGAATAGAATAGAATAGAATAGAATAGAATAGAATAGAATAGAATAGAACAGAACAGAACAGAATAGAACAGAACAAAACAGAACAGAACACAACAGAACAGAATAGTATAGAATAGAACAGAATAGAATAGAACAGAATAGAATAGAACAGAAAAGAATAGAATAGAATAGAATAGAACAGAACAGAATAGAACAGAACAGAATAGAATAGAATAGAACAGAACAGAACAGAATAGAATAGAATAGAATAGAATAGATTAGAATAGAATAGAACATAAGAGAATAGAATAGAATAGAATACAACAGAATAGAACAGAATAGAAGAGAATAGAACAGAATAGAATAGACAAGAATAGAATAGAACAGAACAGAATGTAACGGAATAGAATACAATAGAATAGAATAGAATACAACAGAACAGAATAGAATAGAATTGAATATAGCAGAATGGAATAGAATAGAATAGAACAGAATAGAATGGAATAGAATAAAATAGAATAGAATAAAATAGAATAGAATAGAATAGAATAGAACAGAACAGAATAGAATAGAACAGAATAGAATTGAATAAAACAGAACAGAACAGAATAGAAGAGAAAAGAACAGAATAGAATAGAATAGAACAGAACAGAATAGAATAGAACAGAACAGAATAGAATAGAACAGAATAGAATAGAATAAAACAGAACAGAACAGAATAGAATAGAAAGGAACAGAATAGAATAGAATAGAACAGAACAGAATAGAATAGAATAGAACAGAACAGAATAGAACAGAACAAAATAGAATAGAATAGAACAGAACAGAATAGAGTAGAAGAGAATTGAATAGAATAGAACAGAAGAGAATAGAATAGAATGGAATAGAACAGAAGAGAATAGAATAGAATAGAATACAACAGAATAGAACAAAATAGAAGAGAATAGAACAGAATAGAATGGAATAGAATAAAACAGAATAGAATGTAACGGAATAGAATACAATAGAATAGAATAGAATAGAACAGAACAGAATAGAATGGAATAGAATAGAGCAGAATAGAATGTAACGGAATAGAATACAATAGAATAGAATAGAATAGAACAGAAGAGAATAGAATAGAATAGAATAGAATAGAACAGAATAGAATAGAATAGAATAGAACAGAATAGAACAGAACAGAACTGAATAGAGTAGAGTAGAATACAATACAATGGAATAGAAAAGAATAGAACAGAGCAGAACAGAACAGAACAGAACAGAACAGAATAGAACAGAGCAGAACAGAACACAACACAACAGAACACAACATAAAAGAATAGAAGAGAACAGAACTGAACAGAATAGAATCGAACAGAATAGAATAGAATAGAACAGAACAAAACAGAATAGAATAGAATAGAATAGAATAGAATAGAATAGAATAGAATAGAATAGAATAGAACAGAAGAGAACAGAACGGAATAGAATAGAATAGAATAGAATAGAATAAAATAGAATAGAATAGAACAGAACAGAACAGAACAGAACAGAATAGAATAGAATAGAACAGAATAGAATAGAACAGAACAGAAGAGAACAGAACAGAATAGAATAGAATAGAATAGAACAGAATAGAATAGAATAGAATAGAGCATAAGAGAATAGAATAGAATAGAATTGAATAAAACAGAACAGAATAGAATAGAATAGAATAGAACAGAATACAACAGAATAGAACAGAATAGAAGAGAATAGAACAGAATAGAATGGAATAGAATAGAACAGAATAGAATGTAACGGAATAGAATACAATAGAATAAAATAGAATAGAACAGAACAGAATAGAATAGAATAGAAGAGAACAGAAAAGAATAGAATAGAATAGAATAGAATAGAACAGAACAGAACAGAACAGAACAGAACAAAACAGAACAGAACAAAACAGAACAGAATAGTATAGAATAGAACAGAATAGAATAGAACAGAATAGAATAGAACAGAAAAGAATAGAAAAGAATAGAATAGAACAGAACAAAATAGAACAGAACAGAATAGAATAGAATAGAACAGAACAGAATTGAATTGAATACAACAGAACAGAACAGAATAGAATAGAATAGAATAGAACAGATTAGAATAGAATAGAACATAAGAGAATAGAATAGAATAGAATACAACAGTATAGAACAGAAGAGAAGATAATAGAACCGAATAGAATAGAATAGAATAGAACAGTACAGAATGTAACGGAATAGAATACAATAGAATAGAATAGAAAACAACAGAACAGAATAGAATAGAATTGAATATAACAGAACAGAATAGAATAGAATAGAACAGAACAGAATAGAACAGAACAGAACAGAATAGAATAGAATAGAATAGAATAGAATAGAGCAGAACAGAATAGAGTAGAACAGAATTGAATAGAATAGAACAGAACAGAATAGAATAGAAAAGAATAGAACAGAAGAGAATAGAATAGAATAGAATACAACAGAATAGAACAGAATAGAAGAGAATAGTACAGAATAGAATGGAATAGAATAGAACAGAATAGAATGTAACGGATTAGAATACAATAGAATAAAATAGAATAGAACAGAACAGAATAGAATAGAATAGAATAGAACAGAATAGAATAGAATAGAATAGAATAGAATAGAATAGTATAGAATAGAACAGAACAGAACAGAACAGAACAGAACAAAACAGAACAGAACACAACAGAACAGAATAGTATAGAATAGAACAGAATAGAATAGAACAGAATAGAATAGGACAGAAAAGAATAGAATAGAATAAAATAGAGCAGAACAGAATAGAACAGAACAGAATAGAATAGAATAGAACAGAACAGAATTGAATTGAATATAACAGAACAGAACAGAATAGAATAGAATAGAATAGAATAGAATAGAATAGAATAGAATAGAATAGAATAGAATAGATTAGAATAGAATAGAACATAAGAGAACAGAATAGAATAGAATACAACAGAATAGAAGATAATAGAACAGAATAGAATAGAATAGAATAGAACAGAACAGAATGTAACGGAATAGAATACAATAGAATAGAATAGAATACAACAGAACAGAATAGAATAAAATTGAATATAACAGAATAGAATAGAATAGAATAGAACAGAATAGAATGGAATAGAATAAAATAGAATAGAATAGATTAGAATAGAATAGAATAGAATAGAACAGAACAGAATAGAATAGAACAGAATATAATTGAATAAAACAGAACAGAACAGAATAGAATAGAAAAGAACAGAATAGAATAGAATAGAAAAGAAGAGAGTAGAATAGAATAGAACAGAACAGAATAGAACAGAACAAAATAGAATAGAATAGAACAGAACAGAATAGAGTAGAACAGAATTGAATAGAATAGAACAGAACAGAATAGAATAGAATGGAATAGAATAAAACAGAATAAAATGTAACGGAATAGAAAACAATAGAATAGAATAGAATAGACAGAACAGAATAGAATGGAATAGAATAGAGCAGAATAGAAAGTAACGGAATAGAATACAATAGAATAGAATAGAATAGAACAGAATAGAATAGAATAGAATAGAATAGAAAAGAATAGAATAGAACAGAATAGAACAGAACAGAACTGAATAGAGTAGAGTAGAATAGAATAGAATGGAATAGAAAAGAATAGAGCAGAGCAGAAGAGAACAGAACAGAATAGAAATGAATAGAACAGAACAGAACAGAACAGAACACAACAGAACACAAAAGAACAGAATAGAAGAGGACAGAACAGAACAGACTAGAATCGGACAGAATAGAATAGAATAGAACAGAACAAAACAGAATAGAATTGAATAGAATAGAATAGAATAGAATAGAATAGATTAGAATAGAATAGAATAGAATAGAATAGAATAGAACAGAACCGAACAGAATAAAATCGAACAGAATAGAACAGAATAGAACAGAACAGAACTGAATAGAATAGAAGAGAACAGAATAGAATAGAACAGAATAGAATTGAATAAAACAGAACAGAATAGATTATAATAGAAAAGAACAGAATAGAATAGAATAGAACAGAACAGAATAGAATAGAATAGAACAGAACAGAATAGAACAGAACAGAATAGTATAGAATAGAACAAAAAAGAATAGAGTAGAACAGATTTGAATAGAAAAGAACAGAACAGAATAGAATAGAATAGAATAGAATACAACAGAATAGAACAGAATAGAAGAGAATAGAACAGAATAGAATGGAATAGAATAGAGCAGAATAGAATGTAACGGAATAGAATAGAATAGAATAGAATACAATAGAACAGAACAGAATAGAATAGAATAGAACAGAACAGAATAGAATACAAGGGAATAGAATAGAATAGAATAGAAACAAATAGAATAGAATCGAACAGAACAGAACAGAACAGAATAGAAGAGAATAGAACAGAATAGAATTTAATAGAATAGAACAGAATAGAATGTAACGGAATAGAATAGAATAGAATAGAATAGAATAGAATAGAATAGAACAGAAGAGAATAGAATAGAACAGAATAGAATTGAATAAAACAGAACAGAATAGAGTAGAATAGATAAGAACAGAATAGAATAGAATAGAACAGAACAGAATAGAATAGAATAGAACAGAACAGAACAAAACAGAATAGAATAGAATAGAACAAAACAGAATAGAGTAGAACAGAACTGAATAGAATAGAACAGAACAGAATAGAATAGAATAGAATAGAACAGAATAGAATAGAATAGAATAGAATACAACAGAATAGAACAGAATAGAAGAGAATGGAACAGAATAGAATAGAATAGAACAGAACAAAACAGAACAGAATAGAATAGAATAGAATAGAATAGAATAGAACAGAAGAGAATAGAATAGAACAGAATTGAATTGAATAGAATAGAACAGAACAGAATAGAATAGAACATAAGAGAATAGAATAGGAAAGAATACAACAGAATAGAACAGAAAAGAAGAGAACAGAACAGAATAGAATAGAATAGAAGAGAACAGGACAGAATGTACGGAATAGAATACAATAGAATAGAATAGAATACAACAGAACAGAATAGAATAGAACAGAATAGAATTGAATAAAACAGAACAGAATAGAATAGAATAGAACAGAACAGAATAGAGTAGAATAGAACAGAACAGAATAGAACAGAACAGAATTGAATAGAATAGAACAGAACAGAATAGAATAGAATAGAATAGAATAAAACAGAATAGAACAGAATAGAAGAGAATAGAACAGAATAGAATGGAATAGAATAAAATAGAATAGAATATAATAGAATAGAAAAAAATAGAATAGAATAGAATAGAATAGAAAAGAACAGAAGAGAAGAGAATAGAACAGAATAGAATTGAATAAAACAGAACAGAATAGAATAGAATAGAACAGAACAGAATAGAATAGAATAGAACAGAAAAGAATAGAGTAGAACAGAATTGAAGAGAATAGAACAGAACAGAATAGAATAGAAAAGAATAGAACAGAAGAGAATAGAATAGAATAGAATAAAACAGAATAGAACAGAATAGAAGAGAATAGAACAGAATAGAATGGAATAGAATAGAACAGAATAGAATGTAACGGAATAGAATACAATAGAATAAAATAGAATAGAACAGAACAGAATAGAATAGAATAGAACAGAATAGAATGTAAGGGAATAGAATACAATAGAATAATATAGAACAGAACAGAACAGAACAGAACACAACAGAAGAGAATAGTAAAGAATAGAACAGAATAGAATAGAACAGAATAGAATAGAACAGAAAAGAATAGAATAGAATAGAATAGAACAGAAGAGAATAGAACAGAACAGAACAGAATAGAATAGAATAGAATAGAATAGAATAGAATAGAATAGAACAGAATAGAATAGAATAGAATAGAATAGAATAGAATAGAATAGAATAGAACAGAACAGAATAGAATAGAATAGAACAGAACAGAATAGAACAGAACAGAATAGAATAGAACAGAATAGAATAGAATAGAACAGAAAAGAATGTAACGGAATAGAATACAATAGAATAGAATAGAATACAACAGAACAGAATAGAATAGAATTGAATAGAATAGAATAGAATAGAATAGAACAGAATAGAACAGAATAGAATGGAATAGAATAAAATAGAATAGAATAGAATAGAGTAGAATAGAATAGAATAGAATAGAAGAGAAGAGAACAGAATAGAATAGAACAGAATAGAATTGAATAAAACAGAACAGAATAGATTATAATAGAAAAGAACAGAATAGAATAGAATAGAACAGAACAGAATAGAATAGAATAGAACAGAACAGAATAGAACAGAACAGAATAGTATAGAATAGAACAAAAAAGAATAGAGTAGAACAGATTTGAATAGAAAAGAACAGAACAGAATAGAATAGAATAGAATAGAATACAACAGAATAGAACAGAATAGAAGAGAATAGAACAGAATAGAATGGAATAGAATAGAACAGAATAGAATGTAACGGAATAGAATAGAATAGAATAGAATACAATAGAACAGAACCGAATAGAACAGAACAGAATAGAATAGAATAGAATAGAACAGAATAGAATGTAACGGAATAGAATACAATAGAATAGAATACAATAGAACAGAACAGAATAGACTAGAATAGAATATAACAGAATAGAATAGAATAGAATAGAATAGAACATAATAGAACAGAACAGAACAGAATAGAGTAGAATAGAATAGAATAGAATAGAATAGAATAGAATAGAATAGAATAGAATAGAACAGAGCAGAACAGAACAGAACAGAATAGAATACAATAGAACAGAATAGAAAAGAATAGAATAGAAAGAATAGAATAGTATAGAACAGAATAGAATAGAATAGAATAGAATAGAATAGAACAGAACAGAATAGAATACAAGGGAATAGAATAGAATAGAATAGAAACAAATAGAATAGAATAGAACAGAACAGAACAGAACAGAATAGAAGAGAATAGAACAGAATAGAATTTAATAGAATAGAACAGAATAGAATGTAACGGAATAGAATAGAATAGAATAGAATAGAATAGAATAGAACAGAAGAGAATAGAATAGAACAGAATAGAATTGAATAAAACAGAACAGAATAGAATAGAATAGAAAAGAACAGAATAGAATAGAATAGAACAGAACAGAACAGAATAGAATAGAACAGAACAGAACAAAACAGAATAGAATAGAATAGAACAAAACAGAATAGAGTAGAACAGAACTGAATAGAATAGAACAGAACAGAATAGAATAGAATAGAATAGAACAGAATAGAATAGAATAGAATAGAATACAACAGAATAGAACAGAATAGAAGAGAATGGAACAGAATAGAATAGAATAGAACAGAACAAAACAGAACAGAATAGAATAGAATAGAATAGAATAGAATAGAATAGAAGAGAAGAGAATAGAATAGAACAGAATTGAATTGAATAGAATAGAACAGAACAGAATAGAATAGAACATAAGAGAATAGAATAGGAAAGAATACAACAGAATAGAACAGAAAAGAAGAGAACAGAACAGAATAGAATAGAATAGAAGAGAACAGGACAGAATGTACGGAATAGAATACAATAGAATAGAATAGAATACAACAGAACAGAATAGAATAGAACAGAATAGAATTGAATAAAACAGAACAGAATAGAATAGAATAGAACAGAACAGAATAGAGTAGAATAGAACAGAACAGAATAGAACAGAACAGAATGGAATAGATGAGAATAGAACAGAATAGAATAGAATGGAATAGAATAGAACAGAATAGAATGTAACGGAATAGAATACAATAGAATAAAATAGAATAGAACAGAACAGAATAGAATAGAATAGAATATAACAGAATAGAATAGAATAGAATAGAATAGAATAGAATAGAACAGAACAGAACAGAATAGAACAGAACAAAACAGAACAGAACACAACAGAACAGAATAGTATAGAATAGAACAGAATAGAATAGAACAGAATAGAATAGAACAGAAAAGAATAGAATAGAATAGAATAGAACAGAACAGAATAGAACAGAACAGAATAGAATAGAATAGAACAGAACAGAACAGAATAGAATAGAATAGAATAGAATAGATTAGAATAGAATAGAACATAAGAGAATAGAATAGAATAGAATACAACAGAATAGAACAGAATAGAAGAGAATAGAACAGAATAGAATAGACTAGAATAGAATAGAACAGAACAGAATGTAACGGAATAGAATACAATAGAATAGAATAGAATACAACAGAACAGAATAGAATAGAATTGAATATAGCAGAATGGAATAGAATAGAATAGAACAGAATAGAATGGAATAGAATAAAATAGAATAGAATAAAATAGAATAGAATAGAATAGAATAGAACAGAACAGAATAGAATAGAACAGAATAGAATTGAATAAAACAGAACAGAACAGAATAGAAGAGAAAAGAACAGAATAGAATAGAATAGAACAGAACAGAATAGAATAGAACAGAACAGAATTGAATAAAACAGAACAGAACAGAATATAATAGAAAGGAACAGAATAGAATAGAATAGAACAGAACAGAATAGAATAGAATAGAACAGAACAGAATAGAACAGAACAAAATAGAATAGAATAGAACAGAACAGAATAGAGTAGAAGAGAATTGAATAGAATAGAACAGAAGAGAATAGAATAGAATGGAATAGAACAGAAGAGAATAGAATAGAATAGAATACAACAGAATAGAACAGAATAGAAGAGAATAGAACAGAATAGAATGGAATAGAATAAAACAGAATAGAATGTAACGGAATAGAATACAATAGAATAGAATAGAATAGAACAGAACAGAGTAGAATGGAATAGAATAGAGCAGAATAGAATGTAACGGAATAGAATACAATAGAATAGAATAGAATAGAACAGAAGAGAATAGAATAGAATAGAATAGAATAGAATAGAACAGAATAGAATAGAATAGAATAGAACAGAATAGAACAGAACAGAACTGAATAGAGTAGAGTAGAATACAATAGAATGGAATAGAAAAGAATAGAACAGAGCAGAACAGAACAGAACAGAATAGAAGTGAATAGAACAGAACAGAACAGAACACAACACAACAGAACACAACATAAAAGAATAGAAGAGAACAGAACTGAACAGAATAGAATCGAACAGAATAGAATAGAATAGAACAGAACAAAACAGAACAGAACAGAATAGAATAGAATAGAATAGAATAGAATAGAATAGAATAGAATAGAATAGAATAGAACAGAAGAGAACAGAACGGAATAGAATAGAATAGAATAGAATAGAATAGAATAAAATAGAATAGAATAGAACAGAACAGAACAGAACAGAACAGAATAGAATAGAATAGAACAGAATAGAATAGAACAGAACAGAAGAGAACAGAACAGAATAGAATAGAATAGAATAGAACAGAATAGAATAGAATAGAATAGAATAGAGCATAAGAGAATAGAATAGAATAGAATTGAATAAAACAGAACAGAATAGAATAGAATAGAACAGAACAGAAGAGAATAGAATAGAACAGAACAGAATAGAACAGAACAGAATAGAATAGAATAGAATAGAATAGAACAGAACAGAATAGAGTAGAACAGAATTGAATAGAATAGAACAGAACAGAATAGAATAGAAAAGAATAGAACAGAAGAGAATAGAATAGAACAGAATACAACAGAATAGAACAGAATAGAAGAGAATAGAACAGAATAGAATGGAATAGAATAGAACAGAATAGAATGTAACGGAATAGAATACAATAGAATAAAATAGAATAGAACAGAACAGAATAGAATAGAATAGAAGAGAACAGAATAGAAAAGAATAGAATAGAATAGAATAGAACAGAACAGAACAGAACAGAACAGAACAAAACAGAACAGAACAAAACAGAACAGAATAGTATAGAATAGAACAGAATAGAATAGAACAGAATAGAATAGAACAGAAAAGAATAGAATAGAATAGAATAGAACAGAACAAAATAGAACAGAACAGAATAGAATAGAATAGAACAGAACAGAATTGAATTGAATACAACAGAACAAAACAGAATAGAATAGAATAGAATAGAACAGAATAGAATTGAATAAAACAGAACAGAATAGAATAGAATAGAAAAGAACAGAATAGAATAGAATAGAACAGAACAGAATAGAATAGAATAGAACAGAACAGAACAAAACAGAATAGAATAGAATAGAACAAAACAGAATAGAGTAGAACAGAACTGAATAGAATAGAACAGAACAGAATAGAATAGAATAGAATAGAACAGAATAGAATAGAATAGAATAGAATACAACAGAATAGAACAGAATAGAAGAGAATGGAACAGAATAGAATAGAATAGAACAGAACAAAACAGAACAGAATAGAATAGAATAGAATAGAATAGAATAGAACAGAAGAGAATAGAATAGAACAGAATTGAATTGAATAGAATAGAACAGAACAGAATAGAATAGAACATAAGAGAATAGAATAGGAAAGAATACAACAGAATAGAACAGAAAAGAAGAGAACAGAACAGAATAGAATAGAATAGAAGAGAACCGGACAGAATGTACGGAATAGAATACAATAGAATAGAATAGAATACAACAGAACAGAATAGAATAGAACAGAATAGAATTGAATAAAACAGAACAGAATAGAATAGAATAGAACAGAACAGAATAGAGTAGAATAGAACAGAACAGAATAGAACAGAACAGAATTGAATAGAATAGAACAGAACAGAATAGAATAGAATAGAATACAACAGAATGGAACAGAATAGAAGAAAATAGTACAGAATAGAATGGAATAGAATAGAACAGAATAGAATGTAACGGATTAGAATACAATAGAATAAAAAAGAATAGAACAGAACAGAATAGAATGGAACAGAATAGAATGTAACGGAATAGAATAGAATAGAATAGAATAAAATAGAATAGAATAGAATAGAACAGAACAGAACAGAAGAAAATAGAATAGAACAGAACAGAATAGAATAGAATAGAATAGAATAGAATAGATTAGAATAGAATAGAACATAAGAGAATAGAATAGAATAGAATACAACAGAATAGAACAGAATAGAAGAGAATACAACAGAATAGAATAGAATAGAATAGAATAGAATAGAATAGAACAGAACAGAATGTAACGGAATAGAATACAATAGAATAGAATAGAATACAACAGAACAGAATAGAATATAACAGAATAGAACAGAATAGAATGGAATAGCATAAAATAGAATAGAATAGAATAGAATAGAATAGAATAGAATAGAATAGAATAGAATAGAATAGAATAGAATAGAACAGAACAGAACAGAACAGAACAGAACAAAACAGAACAGAACAAAACAGAACAGAATAGTATAGAATAGAACAGAATAGAATAGAACAGAATAGAATAGAACAGAAAAGAATAGAATAGAATAGAATAGAACAGAACAAAATAGAACAGAACAGAATAGAATAGAATAGAACAGAACAGAATTGAATTGAATACAACAGAACAAAACAGAATAGAATAGAATAGAATAGAACAGAATAGAATTGAATAAAACAGAACAGAATAGAATAGAATAGAAAAGAACAGAATAGAATAGAATAGAACAGAACAGAATAGAATAGAATAGAACAGAACAGAACAAAACAGAATAGAATAGAATAGAACAAAACAGAATAGAGTAGAACAGAACTGAATAGAATAGAACAGAACAGAATAGAATAGAATAGAATAGAACAGAATAGAATAGAATAGAATAGAATACAACAGAATAGAACAGAATAGAAGAGAATGGAACAGAATAGAATAGAATAGAACAGAACAAAACAGAACAGAATAGAATAGAATAGAATAGAATAGAATAGAACAGAAGAGAATAGAATAGAACAGAATTGAATTGAATAGAATAGAACAGAACAGAATAGAATAGAACATAACAGAATAGAATAGGAAAGAATACAACAGAATAGAACAGAAAAGAAGAGAACAGAACAGAATAGAATAGAATAGAAGAGAACAGGACAGAATGTACGGAATAGAATACAATAGAATAGAATAGAATACAACAGAACAGAATAGAATAGAACAGAATAGAATTGAATAAAACAGAACAGAATAGAATAGAATAGAACAGAACAGAATAGAGTAGAATAGAACAGAACAGAATAGAACAGAACAGAATTGAATAGAATAGAACAGAACAGAATAGAATAGAATAGAATACAACAGAATGGAACAGAATAGAAGAAAATAGTACAGAATAGAATGGAATAGAATAGAACAGAATAGAATGTAACGGATTAGAATACAATAGAATAAAAAAGAATAGAACAGAACAGAATAGAATAGAACAGAATAGAATGTAACGGAATAGAATAGAATAGAATAGAATAAAATAGAATAGAATAGAATAGAACAGAACAGAACAGAAGAGAATAGAATAGAACAGAACAGAACAGAATAGAATAGAATAGAATAGAATAGATTAGAATAGAATAGAACATAAGAGAATAGAATAGAAAAGAATACAACAGAATAGAACAGAATAGAAGAGAATACAACAGAATAGAATAGAATAGAATAGAATAGAATAGAATAGAACAGAACAGAATGTAACGGAATAGAATACAATAGAATAGAATAGAATACAACAGAACAGAATAGAATATAACAGAATAGAACAGAATAGAATGGAATAGCATAAAATAGAATAGAATAGAATAGAATAGAATAGAATAGAATAGAACAGAACAGAATAGAATAGACTAGAACAGAAGAGAATCGAACAGAACAGAATTGAATAGAATAGAACAGAACAGAATAGAATAGAACATAAGAGAATAGATTAGAATAGAATACAACAGAATAGAACAGAAAAGAAGAGGACAGAACAGAATAGAATAGAATAGAAGAGAACAGAACACAATGTAACGGAATAGAATGCAATAGAATAGAATAGAATACAACACAACAGAATGAATAGAATTGAATAGAACAGAATAGAATAGAATAGAATAGAACAGAATAACAGAATAGAAATGAATAGAATAGAATTGAATAGAACAGAATAGAATAGAATAGACTAGAACAGAATAACAGAATAGAATGGAATAGAATAAAATAGAATAGAATATAATAGAATAGAAAAAAATAGAATAGAATAGAATAGAATAGAAAAGAACAGAAGAGAAGAGAATAGAACAGAATAGAATTGAATAAAACAGAACAGAATAGAATAGAATAGAACAGAACAGAATAGAATAGAATAGAACAGAAAAGAATAGAGTAGAACAGAATTGAAGAGAATAGAACAGAACAGAATAGAATAGAAAAGAATAGAACAGAAGAGAATAGAATAGAATAGAATAAAACAGAATAGAACAGAATAGAAGAGAATAGAACAGAATAGAATGGAATAGAATAGAACAGAATAGAATGTAACGGAATAGAATACAATAGAATAAAATAGAATAGAACAGAACAGAATAGAATAGAATAGAACAGAATAGAATGTAAGGGAATAGAATACAATAGAATAATATAGAACAGAACAGAACAGAACAGAACACAACAGAAGAGAATAGTAAAGAATAGAACAGAATAGAATAGAACAGAATAGAATAGAACAGAAAAGAATAGAATTGAATAGAATAGAACAGAAGAGAATAGAACAGAACAGAACAGAATAGAATAGAATAGAATAGAATAGAATAGAATAGAATAGAATAGAATAGAATAGAATAGAACAGAACAGAATAGAATAGAATAGAACAGAACAGAATAGAACAGAACAGAAGAGAATAGAACAGAATAGAATAGAATAGAACAGAAAAGAATGTAACGGAATAGAGTACAATAGAATAGAATAGAATACAACAGAACAGAATAGATTAGAATTGAATAGAATAGAATAGAATAGAATAGAACAGAATAGAACAGAATAGAATGGAATAGAATAAAATAGAATAGAATAGAATAGAGTAGAATAGAATAGAATAGAATAGAAGAGAAGAGAACAGAATAGAATAGAACAGAATAGAATTGAATAAAACAGAACAGAATAGATTATAATAGAAAAGAACAGAATAGAATAGAATAGAACAGAACAGAATAGAATAGAATAGAACAGAACAGAATAGAACAGAACAGAATGGTATAGAATAGAACAAAAAAGAATAGAGTAGAACAGATTTGAATAGAAAAGAACAGAACAGAATAGAATAGAATAGAATAGAATACAACAGAATAGAACAGAATAGAAGAGAATAGAACAGAATAGAATGGAATAGTATAGAACAGAATAGAATGTAACGGAATAGAATAGAATAGAATAGAATACAATAGAACAGAACAGAATAGAACAGAACAGAATAGAATAGAATAGAATAGAACAGAATAGAATGTAACGGAATAGAATACAATAGAATAGAATACAATAGAACAGAACAGAATAGAATAGAATAGAATATAACAGAATAGAATAGAATAGAATAGAATAGAACATAATAGAACAGAACAGAACAGAATAGAGTAGAATAGAATAGAATAGAATAGAATAGAATAGAATAGAATAGAATAGAATAGAATAGAATAGAATAGAACAGAGCAGAACAGAACAGAACAGAATAGAATACAATAGAACAGAATAGAAAAGAATAGAATAGAAAGAATAGAATAGTATAGAACAGAATAGAATAGAATAGAATAGAATAGAATAGAACAGAACAGAATAGAATACAAGGGAATAGAATAGAATAGAATAGAAACAAATAGAATAGAATAGAACAGAACAGAACAGAACAGAATAGAAGAGAATAGAACAGAATAGAATTTAATAGAATAGAACAGAATAGAATGTAACGGAATAGAATAGAATAGAATAGAATAGAATAGAATAGAACAGAAGAGAATAGAATAGAACAGAATAGAATTGAATAAAACAGAACAGAATAGAATAGAATAGAAAAGAACAGAATAGAATAGAATAGAACAGAACAGAATAGAATAGAATAGAACAGAACAGAACAAAACAGAATAGAATAGAATAGAACAAAACAGAATAGAGTAGAACAGAACTGAATAGAATAGAACAGAACAGAATAGAATAGAATAGAATAGAACAGAATAGAATAGAATAGAATAGAATACAACAGAATAGAACAGAATAGAAGAGAATGGAACAGAATAGAATAGAATAGAACAGAACAAAACAGAACAGAATAGAATAGAATAGAATAGAATAGAATAGAATAGAATAGAACAGATGAGAATAGAATAGAACAGAATTGAATTGAATAGAATAGAACAGAACAGAATAGAATAGAACATAAGAGAATAGAATAGGAAAGAATACAACAGAATAGAACAGAAAAGAAGAGAACAGAACAGAATAGAATAGAATAGAAGAGAACAGGACAGAATGTACGGAATAGAATACAATAGAATAGAATAGAATACAACAGAACAGAATAGAATAGAACAGAATAGAATTGAATAAAACAGAACAGAATAGAATAGAATAGAACAGAACAGAATAGAGTAGAATAGAACAGAACAGAATAGAACAGAACAGAATGGAATAGATGAGAATAGAACAGAATAGAATAGAATGGAATAGAATAGAACAGAATAGAATGTAACGGAATAGAATACAATAGAATAAAATAGAATAGAACAGAACAGAATAGAATAGAATAGAATATAACAGAATAGAATAGAATAGAATAGAATAGAATAGAATAGAATAGAATAGAACAGAACAGAACAGAATAGAACAGAACAAAACAGAACAGAACACAACAGAACAGAATAGTGTAGAATAGAACAGAATAGAATAGAACAGAATAGAATAGAACAGAAAAGAATAGAATAGAATAGAATAGAACAGAACAGAATAGAACAGAACAGAATAGAATAGAATAGAACAGAACAGAACAGAATAGAATAGAATAGAATAGAATAGATTAGAATAGAATAGAACATAAGAGAATAGAATAGAATAGAATACAACAGAATAGAAGAGAATAGAACAGAATAGAATAGACTAGAATAGAATAGAACAGAACAGAATGTAACGGAATAGAATACAATAGAATAGAATAGAATACAACAGAACAGAATAGAATAGAATTGAATATAGCAGAATGGAATAGAATAGAATAGAACAGAATAGAATGGAATAGAATAAAATAGAATAGAATAAAATAGAATAGAATAGAATAGAATAGAACAGAACAGAATAGAATAGAACAGAATAGAATTGAATAAAACAGAACAGAACAGAATAGAAGAGAAAAGAACAGAATAGAATAGAATAGAACAGAACAGAATAGAATAGAACAGACAGAATAGAATAGAACAGAATAGAATTGAATAAAACAGAACAGAACAGAATAGAATAGAAAGGAACAGAATAGAATAGAATAGAACAGAACAGAATAGAATAGAATAGAACAGAACAGAATAGAACAGAACAAAATAGAATAGAATAGAACAGAACAGAATAGAGTAGAAGAGAATTGAATAGAATAGAACAGAAGAGAATAGAATAGAATGGAATAGAACAGAAGAGAATAGAATAGAATAGAATACAACAGAATAGAACAGAATAGAAGAGAATAGAACAGAATAGAATGGAATAGAATAAAACAGAATAGTATGTAACGGAATAGAATACAATAGAATAGAATAGAATAGAACAGAACAGAATAGAATGGAATAGAATAGAGCAGAATAGAATGTAACGGAATAGAATACAATAGAATAGAATAGAATAGAACAGAAGAGAATAGAATAGAATAGAATAGAATAGAACAGAATAGAATAGAATAGAATAGAACAGAATAGAACAGAACAGAACTGAATAGAGTAGAGTAGAATACAATAGAATGGAATAGAAAAGAATAGAACAGAGCAGAACAGAACAGAACAGAATAGAAGTGAATAGAACAGAACAGAACACAACACAACACAACAGAACACAACATAAAAGAATAGAAGAGAACAGAACTGAACAGAATAGAATCGAACAGAAGAGAATAGAATAGAACAGAACAAAACAGAACAGAATAGAATAGAATAGAATAGAATAGAATAGAATAGAATAGAATAGAATAGAATAGAATAGAATAGAATAGAATAGAACAGAAGAGAACAGAACGGAATAGAATAGAATAGAATAGAATAGAATAAAATAGAATAGAATAGAACAGAACAGAACAGAACAGAACAGAATAGAATAGAATAGAACAGAATAGAATAGAACAGAACAGAAGAGAACAGAACAGAATAGAATAGAATAGAATAGAATAGAACAGAATAGAATAGAATAGAATAGAATAGAGCATAAGAGAATAGAATAGAATAGAATTGAATAAAACAGAACAGAATAGAATAGAATAGAACAGAACAGAAGAGAATAGAATAGAACAGAACAGAATAGAACAGAACAGAATAGAATAGAATAGAATAGAATAGAATAGAACAGAACAGAATAGAGTAGAACAGAATTGAATAGAATAGAACAGAACAGAATAGAATAGAAAAGAATAGAACAGAAGAGAATAGAATAGAACAGAATACAACAGAATAGAACAGAATAGAAGAGAATAGAACAGAATAGAATGGAATAGAATAGAACAGAATAGAATGTAACGGAATAGAATACAATAGAATAAAATAGAATAGAACAGAACAGAATAGAATAGAATAGAGGAGAACAGAATAGAATAGAATAGAATAGAATAGAATAGAATAGAATAGAACAGAACAGAACAGAACAGAACAGAACAAAACAGAACAGAACAAAACAGAACAGAATAGTATAGAATAGAACAGAATAGAATAGAACAGAATAGAATAGAACAGAAAAGAATAGAATAGAATAGAATAGAACAGAACAAAATAGAACAGAACAGAATAGAATAGAATAGAACAGAACAGAATTGAATTGAATACAACAGAACAAAACAGAATAGAATAGAATAGAATAGAACAGATTAGAATAGAATAGAACATAAGAGAATAGAATAGAATAGAATACAACAGTATAGAACAGAATAGAAGATAATAGAACAGAATAGAATAGAATAGAATAGAACAGTACAGAATGTAACGGAATAGAATACAATAGAATAGAATAGAAAACAACAGAACAGAATAGAATAGAATTGAATATAACAGAACAGAATAGAATAGAATAGAACAGAACAGAATAGAAATGAACAGAATAGAATAGAATAGAATAGAATAGAATAGAATAGAATAGAGCAGAACAGAATAGAGTAGAACAGAATTGAATAGAATAGAACAGAACAGAATAGAATAGAAAAGAATAGAACATAAGAGAATAGAATAGAATAGAATACACCAGAATAGAACAGAATAGAAGAGAATAGTACAGAATAGAATGGAAAGGAATAGAACAGAATAGAATGTAACGGATTAGAATACAATAGAATAAAATAGAATAGAACAGAACAGAATAGAATAGAATAGAATAGAACAGAATAGAATAGAATAGAATAGAATAGAATAGAATAGTATAGAATAGAACAGAACAGAACAGAACAGAACAGAACAAAACAGAACAGAACACAACAGAACAGAATAGTATAGAATAGAACAGAATAGAATAGAACAGAATAGAATGGGACAGAAAAGAATAGAATAGAATAAAATAGAGCAGAACAGAATAGAACAGAACAGAATAGAATAGAATAGAACAGAACAGAATTGAATTGAATAGAACAGAACAGAACAGAATAGAATAGAATAGAATAGAATAGAATAGAATAGAATAGAATAGAATAGAATAGAATAGATTAGAATAGAATAGAACATAAGAGAACAGAATAGAATAGAATACAACAGAATAGAAGATAATAGAACAGAATAGAATAGAATAGAATAGAACAGAACAGAATGTAACGGAATAGAATACAATAGAATAGAATAGAATACAACAGAACAGAATAGAATAAAATTGAATATAACAGAATAGAATAGAATAGAATAGAACAGAATAGAATGGAATAGAATAAAATAGAATAGAATAGATTAGAATAGAATAGAATAGAATAGAACAGAACAGAATAGAATAGAACAGAATAGAATTGAATAAAACAGAACAGAACAGAATAGAATAGAAAAGAACAGAATAGAATAGAATAGAAAAGAAGAGAATAGAATAGAATAGAACAGAACAGAATAGAACAGAACAAAATAGAATAGAATAGAACAGAACAGAATAGAGTAGAACAGAATTGAATAGAATAGAACAGAACAGAATAGAATAGAATGGAATAGAATAAAACAGAATACAATGTAACGGAATAGAAAACAATAGAATAGAATAGAATAGACAGAACAGAATAGAATGGAATAGAATAGAGCAGAATAGAAAGTAACGGAATAGAATACAATAGAATAGAATAGAATAGAACAGAATAGAATAGAATAGAATAGAATAGAAAAGAATAGAATAGAACAGAATAGAACAGAACAAAACTGAATAGAGTAGAGTAGAATAGAATAGAATGGAATAGAAAAGAATAGAGCAGAGCAGAAGAGAACAGAACAGAATAGAAATGAATAGAACAGAACAGAACAGAACAGAACACAACAGAACACAAAAGAACAGAATAGAAGAGGACAGAACAGAACAGACTAGAATCGGACAGAATAGAATAGAATAGAACAGAACAAAACAGAATAGAATAGAATAGAATAGAATAGAATAGAATAGATTAGAATAGAATAGAATAGAATAGAATAGAATAGAACAGAACCGAACAGAATAAAATCGAACAGAATAGAATAGAATAGAACAGAACAGAACTGAATAGAATAGAATAGAACAGAATAGAATAGAACAGAATAGAATAAAACAGAAAAGAATATAATAGAATAGAATAGAATAGAACAGAATAGAATAGAACAGAACAGAAGAGAACAGAACAGAATAGAATAGAATAGAATAGAACAGAATAGAATAGAATAGAATAGAACAGAAGAGAATAGAATAGAATAGAATAAAACAGAACAGAATAGAATAGAATAGAACAGAACAGAATAGAATAGAATAGAACAGAATAGAATAGAATAGAATAGAATACAACAGAATAGAACAGAACAGAATAGAACAGAACAGAATAGAATAGATAAGAATAGAACAGAAGAGAATAGAATAGAATAGAATACAACAGAATAGAACAGAATAGAAGAGAATAGAACAGAATAGAATGGAATAGAATAGAACAGAATAGAATGTAACGGAATAGAATACAATAGAATAAAATAGAATAGAACAGAACAGAATAGAATAGAATAGAATTGAACAGAACAGAATAGAATAGAATAGAATAGAATAGAATAGAATAGAATAGAATAGAAGAGAACAGAATAGAACAGAACAGAATAGAATAGAATAGAAGACAAGAGAATTGAATTGAATAGAACAGAACAGAACAGAATAGAATAGAATAGAATAGTTTAGAATAGAATAGAACATAAGAGAATAGAATAGAATAGAATACAACAGAATAGAACAGAATAGAAGAGACTAGAACAGAATAGAATAGAATAGAATAGAATAGAACAGAACAGAATGTAAAGGAATAGAATACAATAGAATAGAATAGAATACAACAGAACAGAATAGAATAGAATTGAATATAACAGAATAGAATAGAATAGAATAGAACAGAATAGAACAGAATAGAATGGAATAGAATAAAACGAATAGAATAGAATAGAATAGAAACAATAGAATAGAATAAAATAGAACAGAATAGAATAGAATAGAATAGAATTGAATAAAACAGAACAGAACAGAATAGAATACAAAAGAACAGAATAGAATAGAATAGAACAGAACAGAATAGAATAGAATAGAACAGAACAGAATGGAACAGAACAAAATAGAATAGAATAGAACAGAACAGAATAGAGTAGAACAGAATTGAATAGAATAGAACAGAACAGAATAGAATAGAATGGAATAGAACAGAAGAGAATAGAATAGAATATAATACAACAGAATAGAACAGAATAGAAGAGAATAGAACAGAATAGAATGGAATAGAATAAAACAGAATAGAATGTAACGGAATAGAATACAATAGAATAGAATAGAACAGAACAGAATAGAATGGAATAGAATAGAGCAGAATAGAATGTAACGGAATAGAATACAATAGAATAGAATAGAATAGAACAGAAGAGAATAGAATAGAATAGAATACAACAGAATAGAACAGAACAGAATAGAACAGAACAGAATAGAATAGAATAGAATAAAATAGAACAGAACAGAATAGAGTAGAACAGAATTGAATAGAATAGAACAGAACAGAATAGAATAGAAAAGAATAGAACAGAAGAGAATAGAATAGAATAGAATACAACAGAATAGAACAGAATAGAAGAGAATAGAACAGAATAGAATGGAATAGAATAGAACAGAATAGAATGTAACGGAATAGAATACAATAGAATAAAATAGAATAGAACAGAACAGAATAGAATAGAATAGAATAGAATAGAATATATTAGAATAGAATAGAATAGAATAGAATAGAACAGAATAGAACAGAATAGAACAGAACGGAATAGAATTGAATAGAATAGAACAGAACAGAACAGAATAGAAGAGAACAGAACAGAACAGAACAGAACACAGCAGAACAGAATAGAATAGAATAGAAGAGAATAGAATAGAACAGAAAAAATAGAATAGAATAGAATAGAACAGAACAGAATAGAACAGAACAGAACAGAACAGAATAGAATAGAATAGAATAGAATATAACAGAATAGAATAGAATAGAATAGAACAGAAGAGAATAGAATAGAATAGAATAAAACAGAACAGAGTAGAATAGAATAGAACAGAACAGAATGGAATATTATAGAACAGAACAGAATAGAACAGAACAGAATAGAATAGAATAGAACAGAACAGAATAGAGTAGAACAGAATTGAATAGAATAGAACAGAACAGAATAGAATAGAATAGAATAGAACAGAAGAGAATAGAATAGAAGAGAATAGAACAGAATAGAACAGAATAGAAGAGAATAGAACAGAATAGAATAGAATAGAATAGAACAGAACAGAATGTAACGGAATAGAATAAAATAGAATAGAATAGAATACAACAGAACAGAATGGAATAGAATAGAATAGAATAGAATAGAATAGAATAGAATAGAATAGAATAGAATAGAATAGAATAGAATAGAACAGAATAGAACAGAACAGAATAGAATAGAATAGAACTGAATATAATAGAATAGAATAGTATTGAACAGAATAGAATAGAATAAAATAGAACAGAATACAATAGAATAGAACAGAGTAGAATAGAATAGAACAGAACAGAACAGAACAGAATAGAATAGAATAGAACAGAATAGAACAGAACAGAACAGAAGAGAACAGAACAGAATAGAATAGAATAGAATAGAACAGAATAGAATAGAATAGAATAGAACAGAAAAGAATAGAATAGAATAGAATAAAACAGAACAGAATAGAATAGAATAGAACAGAACAGAATAGAATAGAATAGAACAGAAGAGAATAGAATAGAACAGAAAAGAATAGAATAGAACAGAATAGAATAGAACAGAATAGAATTGAATAGAATAGAACAGAACACAGTAGAATAGAATAGAATAGAACAGAATAGAATAGAATAGAATAGAATACAATAGAATAGAACAGAACAGAATAGAACAGAACAGAATAGAATAGAATAGAATAAAATAGAACAGAACAGAATAGAGTAGAACAGAATTGAATAGAATAGAACAGAACAGAATAGAATAGAAAAGAATAGAACAGAAGAGAATAGAATAGAATAGAATACAACAGAATAGAACAGAATAGAAGAGAATAGAACAGAATAGAATGGAATAGAATAGAACAGAATAGAATGTAACGGAATAGAATACAATAGAATAAAATAGAATAGAACAGAACAGAATAGAATAGAATAGAATAGAACAGAATAGAATAGAATAGAATAGAAGAGAACAGAATAGAACAGAACAGAATAGAATAGAATAGAAGAGAAGAGAATTGAATTGAATAGAACAGAACAGAACAGAATAGAATAGAATAGAATAGTTTAGAATAGAATAGAACATAAGAGAATAGAATAGAATAGAATACAACAGAATAGAACAGAATAGAACAGAACAGAACAGAATAGAATAGAATAGAATAGAATAGAATAGAACAGAACAGAATGTAAAGGAATAGAATACAATAGAATAGAATAGAATACAACAGAACAGAATAGAATAGAATTGAATATAACAGAATAGAATAGAATAGAATAGAACAGAATAGAACAGAATAGAATGGAATAGAATAAAATAGAATAGAATAGAATAGAATAGAAAAGAATAGAATAGAATAGAATAGAATAAAATAGAACAGAACAGAATAGAATAGAATAGAATAGAATTGAATAAAACAGAACAGAACAGAATAGAATAGAAAAGAACAGAATAGAATAGAATAGAACAGAACAGAATAGAATAGAATAGAACAGAACAGAATGGAACAGAACAAAATAGAATAGAATAGAACAGAACAGAATAGAGTAGAACAGAATTGAATAGAATAGAACAGAACAGAATAGAATAGAATGGAATAGAACAGAAGAGAATAGAATAGAATATAATACAACAGAATAGAACAGAATAGAAGAGAATAGAACAGAATAGAATGGAATAGAATAGAGCAGAATAGAATGTAACGGAATAGAATACAATAGAATAGAATAGAATAGAACAGAAGAGAATAGATAGAATAGAATAGAATAGAATAGAATAGAACAGAATAGAATAAAATAGAATAGAATAGAATTGAATAGAACAGAATAGAACAGAATAGAACAGAATAGAGTAGAATAGAACAGAATAGAATAGAATAGAAAAGAATAGAACACAACAGAACACAACAGAACAGAATAGAAGAGAACAGAACAGAACAGAATAGAATCGAATAGAACAGAATAGAACAGATTAGAATAGAATAGAATAGAACAGAACAGAACAGAATAGAATCGAACAGAATAGAATAGAATGGAACAGAACAAAACAGAACAGAATAGAATAGAATAGAATATATTAGAATAGAATAGAATAGAATAGAATAGAATAGAACAGAATAGAACAGAACGGAATAGAATTGAATAGAATAGAACAGAAGAGAACAGAATAGAATCGAACAGAATAGAAGAGAATAGAACAGAACAGAACAGAACAGAACAGAACAGAACACAACAGAACAGAATAGAATAGAATAGAAGAGAATAGAATAGAACAGAAAAAATAGAATAGAATAGAATAGAACAGAACAGAATAGAACAGAACAGAACAGAACAGAACAGAATAGAATAGAATAGAATAGAACAGAATAGAATAGAATAGAATAGAACAGAAGAGAATAGAATAGAAAAGAATAAAACAGAACAGAATAGAATAGAATAGAACAGAACAGAATGGAATATTATAGAACAGAACAGAATAGAACAGAACAGAATAGAATAGAATAGAACAGAACGGAATAGAGTAGAACAGAATTGAAAAGAATAGAACAGAACAGAATAGAATAGAATAGAATAGAACAAAAGAGAATAGAATAGAATAGAATACAACAGAATAGAAAAGAATAGAAGAGAATAGAACAGAATAGAATAGAATAGAATAGAACAGAACAGAATGTAACGGAATAGAATAAAATAGAATAGAATAGAATACAACAGAACAGAATGGAATAGAATAGAATAGAATAGAATAGAATAGAATAGAATAGAATAGAATAGAATAGAATAGAATAGAATCGAATCGAATCGAATCGAATAGAACAGAATAGAACAGATCAGAATAGAATAGAATAGAATAGAACAGAACAGAATAGAATAGAATACAACAGAATATAATAGAATAGAATAGTATTGAACAGAATAGAATAGTGTAGAATAGAACAGAATACAATAGAATAGAACAGAATAGAATAGAATAGAACAGAACAGAACAGAACAGAACAGAATAGAATAGAATAGAACAAAATAGAACAGAACAGAACAGAACCGAACAGAATAGAATAGAGTAGAACAGGACAGAACCGAATAGAATAGAATAGAACAGAATAGAATAGAAGAGAAGAGAATAGAACAGAGCAGAACAGAATGTAACGGAATAGAATAGAATAGAATAGAATAGAATAGAATACAACAGAACAGAATAGAATAGAATTGAATAGAACAGAATAGAATAGAATAGAATAGAACAGAATAGAACAGACCAAAACAAAACAGAATAGAATAGAATACAAGAGAACAGAACAGAATAGAATAGAATATAACAGAATAGAACAGAATAGAATGGAATAGCATAAAATAGATTAGAATAGAATAGAATAGAATAGAATAGAATAGAATAGAATAGAATAGAATAGAATAGAATAGAACAGAACAGAACAGAATAGAATAGAATGGAATAGAATAGAATAGAATAGAATAGAATAGAATAGAACAGAATAGAACAGAACGGAATAGAATAGAATAGAATAGAATAGAACAGAACAGAACAGAATAGAATCGAACAGAATAGAATAGAATGGAACAGAACAAAACAGAACAGAATAGAATAGAATAGAATATATTAGAATAGAATAGAATAGAATAGAATAGAATAGAACAGAATAGAACAGAACGGAATAGAATTGAATAGAATAGAACAGAAGAGAACAGAATAGAATTGAACAGAATAGAAGAGAATAGAACAGAACAGAACAGAACAGAACAGAACAGAACACAACAGAACAGAATAGAATAGAATAGAAGAGAATAGAATAGAACAGAAAAAATAGAATAGAATAGAATAGAACAGAACAGAATAGAACAGAACAGAACAGAACAGAACAGAATAGAATAGAATAGAATAGAACAGAATAGAATAGAATAGAATAGAACAGAAGAGAATAGAATAGAATAGAATAAAACAGAACAGAATAGAATAGAATAGAACAGAACAGAATGGAATATTATAGAAGAGATCAGAATAGAACAGAACAGAATAGAATAGAATAGAACAGAACGGAATAGAGTAGAACAGAATTGAATAGAATAGAACAGAACAGAATAGAACAGAACAGAACACAACAGAACAGAATAGTATAGAATAGAACAGAATAGAATAGAACAGAATAGAATAGAACAGAAAAGAATAGAATAGAATAGAATAGAACAGAAGAGAATAGAACAGAACAGAACAGAATATAATAGAATATAATAGAATAGAACAGAATGTAATAGAATAGAACAGAACAGAATAGAATAGAATAGAATAGAATAGAATAGAATAGAATAGAATAGAATAGAACAGAACAGAATAGAATGGAATAGAACAGAACAGAATAGAACAGAACAGAATAGAATAGAATAGAACAGAACAGAATTGAATTGAATAGAACAGAACAGAATAGAATAGAATAGAATAGAATAGAATAGAATAGAACATAAGAGAATAGAATAGAATAGAATACAGCAGAATAGAACAGAATAGAAGAGAATAGAACAGAATAGAATAGAATAGAACAGAAAAGAATGTAACGGAATAGAATACAATAGAATAGAATAGAATACAACAGAACAGAATAGAATAGAATTGAATAGAATAGAATAGAATTGAATAGAACAGAATAGAACAGAACAAAACAAAACAGAATAGAATAGAATACAACAGAACAGAACAGAATAGAATAGAATATAACAGAATAGAAAAGAATAGAATGGAATAGCATAAAATAGAATATAATAGAATAGAATATAACAGAACAAAACAGAACAGAATAGAATAGAATGGAATAGAATAGAATAGAATAGAATAGAACAGAATAGAAGAGAACGGAATAGAATAGAATAGAATAGAATAGAACAGAACAGAACAGAATAGAATCGAACAGAATAGAATAGAATAGAACGGAACAGAATAGAATCGAACAGAATAGAATAGAATAGAACAGAACAGAACAGAACAGAATAGATTAGAATAGAATAGAATAGATCAGAATAGAATAGAACAGAATAGAACAGAAGAGAATAGAATAGAATAGAATAAAACAGAACAGAATAGAATAGAATAGAACAGAACAGAATCGAACAGAACAGAATTGAATAGAATAGAACAGCACAGAATAGAATAGAGTAGAATAGAACATAAGAGAATAGAATAGAATAAAATACAACAGAATAGAACAGAATAGAATAGAACAGAACAGAATAGAATAGAATAGAACAGAACAGAATCGAACAGAACAGAATTGAATAGAATAGAACAGAACAGAATAGAATAGAACATAAGAGAATAGATAGAATGGAATACAACAGAATAGAACAGAAAAGAAGAGGACAGAACAGAATAGAATAAAATAGAAGAGAACAGAACAGAATGTAACGGAATACAATGCAATAGAATGGAATACAATACAACACAACAGAATAGAATAGAATTGAATAGAACAGAATAGAATAGAATAGAATAGAACAGAATAACAGAATAGAATGGAATAGAATAGAATAGAATAGAATAGAAATAAATAGAATAAAATAGAATAGAATAGAAAAGTACAGAACAGAATAGAATAGAACAGAATAGAATTGAATAAAACAGAACAGAATAGAATAGAATAGAACAGACAGAATAGAATAGAATACAACAGAACAGAATAGAACAGAACAGAATAGAATAGAATAGAATAGAACAGAACAGTATAGAGTAGAACAGAATTGAATAGAATAGAACAGAACAGAATAGAATAGAAAAGAATAGAACAGAATAGAATAGAATAGAATAGAATAAAACAGAATAGAACAGAATAGAAGAGAATAGAACAGAATAGAATGGAATAGAATAGAACAGAATAGAATGTAACGGAATAGAATACAATAGAATAAAATAGAATAGAACAGAACAGAATAGAATAGAATAGAACAGAATAGAATGTAACGGAATAGAATACAATAGAATAATATAGAACAGAACAGAACAGAACAGAACACAACAGAACAGAATAGTATAGAATAGAACAGAATAGAATAGAACAGAATAGAATAGAATAGAATAGAATAGAATAGAACAGAATATAATAGAATAGATTAGAACAGAATAGAATAGAATAGAATGGAATAGAATAGAACAGAATAGAATAGAACAGAACAGAATAGAATAGAATAGAACAGAACAGAATAGAACAGAACAGAATAGAATAGAATAGAACAGAACAGAATTGAATTGAATAGAACAGAACAGAATAGAATAGAATAGAATAGAATAGAACATAAGAGAATAGAAAAGAATAGAATACAGCAGAATAGAACAGAATAGAAGAGAATAGAACAGAATAGAATAGAATAGAACAGAAAAGAATGTAACGGAATAGAATACAATAGAATAGAATAGAATAAAACAGAACAGAATATAATAGAATAGAATAGAATAGAATAGAATAGAATAGAATAGAATAGAATAGAATAGAATAGAACAGAATAGAACAGAATAGAATGGAATAGAATAAAATAGAATAGAATAGAATAGAATAGAATAGAATAGAAAAGAATAGAATAGAATAGAAGAGAACAGAATAGAATACAACAGAATATAATTGAATAAAACAGAATAGAATAGATTAGAATAGAAAAGAACAGAATAGAATAGAATAGAATAGAATACAACAGAATAGAACAGAATAGAAGAGAATAGAACAGAATAGAATGGAATAGAAAAAACAGAATAGAATGTAACGGAATAGAATAGAATAGAATAGAATAAAATAGAATAGAATAGAATAGAACAGAACAGAATAGAATGGAATAGAATAGAACAGAATAGAATGTAACGGAATAGAATACAAGAGAATAGAATAGAATAGAACAGAACAGAATAGAAGAGAATAGAATAGAACAGAATAGAATAGAATAGAATAGAATAGAACAGAATAGAACAGAACAGAACAGAATAGAGTAGAATAGAATAGAATAGAATAGAATAGAATAGAAACGAATAGAATAGAATAGAAGAGAATAGAATAGAATAGAATAGAATAGAAACGAATAGAATAGAATAGAACAGAACAGAATATAATGGAATAGAATAGAACAAAATAGAATGTAACGGAATAGAATAGAATAGAATAGAATAGAATAGAATAGAATAGAATAGAATAGAATAGAACAGAACAGAATAGAATAGAACCGAATAGAATTGAATAAAACAGAACAGAATAGAATAGAATAGAACGGAATAGAATGCAACGGAATAGAATACAATAGAATAATATAGAACAGAATAGAACAGAACAGAACACAACAGAACAGAATAGTATAGAATAGAACAGAATAGAATAGAACAGAATAGAATAGAACAGAAAAGAATAGAATAGAATAGAATAGAACAGAAGAGAATAGAACAGAACAGAACAGAATATAATAGAATATAATAGAATAGAACAGAATGTAATAGAATAGAATAGAACAGAATAGAATAGAATAGAATAGAATAGAATAGAATAGAACAGAACAGAATAGAATAGAATAGAACAGAACAGAATAGAACAGAACAGAATAGAATAGAATAGAACAGAACAGAATTGAATTGAATAGAACAGAACAGAATAGAATAGAATAGAATAGAATAGAATAGAATGGAATAGAATAGAACATAAGAGAATAGAATAGAATAGAATACAGCAGAATAGAACAGAATAGAAGAGAATAGAACAGAATAGAATAGAATAGAACAGAAAAGAATGTAACGGAATAGAATACAATAGAATAGAATAGAATACAACAGAACAGAATAGAATAGAATTGAATAGAATAGAATAGAATTGAATAGAACAGAATAGAACAGAACAAAACAAAACAGAATAGAATAGAATACAACAGAACAGAACAGAATAGAATAGAATATAACAGAATAGAAAAGAATAGAATGGAATAGCATAAAATAGAATATAATAGAATAGAATATAACAGAACAAAACAGAACAGAATAGAATAGAATGGAATAGAATAGAACATAAGAGAATAGAAAAGAATAGAATACAGCAGAATAGAACAGAATAGAAGAGAATAGAACAGAATAGAATAGAATAGAACAGAAAAGAATGTAACGGAATAGAATACAATAGAATAGAATAGAATAAAACAGAACAGAATATAATAGAATAGAATAGAATAGAATAGAATAGAATAGAATAGAATAGAACAGAATAGAACAGAATAGAATGGAATAGAATAAAATAGAATAGAATAGAATAGAATAGAATAGTAAAGAATAGAATAGAATAGAAGAGAACAGAATAGAATACAACAGAATATAATTGAATAAAACAGAATAGAATAGATTAGAATAGAAAAGAACAGAATAGAATAGAATAGAATAGAATACAACAGAATAGAACAGAATAGAAGAGAATAGAACAGAATAGAATGGAATAGAAAAAACAGAATAGAATGTAACGGAATAGAATAGAATAGAATAGAATAAAATAGAATAGAATAGAATAGAACAGAACAGAATAGAATGGAATAGAATAGAACAGAATAGAATGTAACGGAATAGAATACAAGAGAATAGAATAGAATAGAACAGAACAGAATAGAAGAGAATAGAATAGAACAGAATAGAATAGAATAGAAAAGAATAGAACAGAATAGAATGTAACGGAATAGAATACAAGAGAATAGAATAGAATAGAACAGAACAGAATAGAAGAGAATAGAATAGAATAGCATAGAACAGATCAGAACAGAAGAGAACAGAATAGAATACAATAGAATAGAATAGAATAGAATAGAAAGAATAGAATAGTATAGAACAGAATAGAATAGAATAGAATAGAATAGAACAGAACAGAATAGAATAGAAGAGAATAGAATAGAATAGAATAGAATAGAAACGAATAGAATAGAATAGAACAGAACAGAACAGAACAGAACAGAATAGAAGAGAATAGAACAGAATATAATGGAATAGAATAGAACAAAATAGAATGTAACGGAATAGAATAGAATAGAATAGAGTAGAATAGAATAGAATAGAATAGAACAGAACAGAATAGAATAGAACAGAATAGAATTGAATAAAACAGAACAGAATAGAATAGAATAGAACAGAATAGAATGCAACGGAATAGAATACAATAGAATAATATAGAACAGAATAGAACAGAACAGAACACAACAGAACAGAATAGTATAGAATAGAACAGAATAGAATAGAACAGGATAGAATAGAACAGAAAAGAATAGAATAGAATAGAATAGAACAGAAGAGAATAGAACAGAACAGAACAGAATATAATAGAATATAATAGAATAGAACAGAATGTAATAGAATAGAATAGAACAGAATAGAATAGAATAGAATAGAACAGAATATAATAGAATAGAATAGAACAGAATAGAATAGAATAGAATGGAATAGAATAGAACAGAATAGAATAGAACAGAACAGAATAGAATAGAATAGAATAGAACAGAATAGAATAGAAAAGAATAGAATACAACAGAATAGAACAGAATAGAAGAGAATAGAACAGAATAGAACAGAATAGAACAGAACAAAACAGAACAGAATAGAATAGAATAGAATAGAATAGAATAGAATAGAACAGAACAGAATAGAATAGAACAGAATAGAATTGAATAAAACAGAACAGAATAGAATGGAATAGAATAGAACAGAATAGAATGTAACGGAATAGAATAGAATAGAATAGAATAGAATAGAACAGAACAGAATAGAATAGAATAGAATAGAACAGAATAGAATAGAATAGAATAGAATAGAATAGATTAGAATAGAACATAAGAGAATAGAATAGAATAGAATACAGCAGAATAGAACAGAATAGAAGAGAATAGAACAGAATAGAATAGAATAGAACAGAACAGAATGTAATGGAATAGAATAAAATAGAATAGAATAGAATACAACAGAACAGAATAGAATAGAATTGAATAGAATAGAATAGAATAGAATAGAACAGAATAGAACAGAAAAGAATGGAATAGAATAGAATAGAATAGAATAGAATAGAATAGAACAGAACAGAATAGAATAGAACAGAATAGAATTGAATAAAACAGAACAGAATAGAATAGAGTAGAAAAGAACAGAATAGAATAGAATAGAACAGAACAGAATAGAATAGAATAGAAAAGAACAGAATAGAACAGAACAGAATAGAATAGAATAGAATAGAACAAAACAGAATAGAGTAGACTAGAATAGAACAGACTAGATTAGAATAGAATAGAATACAAGAGAATAGAACAGAATAGAAGAGAATGGAACAGAATAGAGTAGAATTGAATAGAATAGGATAGAATAGGATAGAACAGAACAGAATAGAACAGAACAGAATAGAATAGAAGAGAACTGAATATAATAGAATAGAATAGTATTGAACAGAATAGAATAGAATAGAATAGAACAGAATACAATAGAATAGAACAGAGTAGAATAGAATAGAACAGAACAGAACAGAACAGAATAGAATAGAATAGAACAGAATAGAACAGAACAGAACAGAACAGAACAGAATAGAAAAGAGTAGAACAGGACAGAACCGAATAGAATAGAATAGAACAGAATAGAATAGAATAGAAGAGAATAGAACAGAACAGAACAGAATGTAACGGAATAGAATACATTAGAATAGAATAGAATAGAATACAACAGAACAGAATAGAATAGAATTGAATAGAACAGAATAGAATAGAATAGAATAGAACAGAATAGAACAGATCAAAACAAAACAGAATAGAATAGAATACAAGAGAACAGAACAGAATAGAATAGAATATAACAGAATAGAACAGAATAGAATGGAATAGCATAAAATAGATTAGAATAGAATAGAATAGAATAGAATAGAATAGAATAGAATAGAATAGAATATAACAGAACAAAACAGAACAGAATAGAATAGAATGGAATAGAATAGAATAGAATAGAATAGAATAGAACAGAATAGAACAGAACAGAATAGAATCGAACAGAATAGAATAGAATAGAACGGAACAGAATAGAATCGAACAGAATAGAATGGAATAGAACAGAACAGAACAGAACAGAAAAGAATAAAATAGAATAGAATAGAATAGATCAGAATAGAATAGAATAGAATAGAACAGAACAGAATAGAATAGAATACAATAGAATAGAATAGAATAGAATAGAAAGAATAGAATAGTATAGAACAGAATAGAATAGAATAGAATAGAATAGAATAGAACAGAACAGAATAGAATAGAAGAGAATAGAATAGAATAGAATAGAATAGAAACGAATAGAATAGAATAGAACAGAACAGAACAGAACAGAATAGAAGAGAATAGAACAGAATATAATGGAATAGAATAGAACAAAATAGAATGTAACGGAATAGAATAGAATAGAACAAAACAGAATAGAGTAGAATAGAATTGAATAGACTAGAACAGAACAGAATAGAATAGAATAGAATAGAACAGAATAGAATAGAAAAGAATAGAATACAACAGAATAGAACAGAATAGAAGAGAATAGAACAGAATAGAATAGAATAGAACAGAACAAAACAGAACAGAACAGAATAGAATAGAATAGAATAGAATAGAATAGAATAGAATAGAACAGAACAGAATAGAATAGAACAGAATAGAATTGAATAAAACAGAACAGAATAGAATGGAATAGAATAGAACAGAATAGAATGTAACGGAATAGAATAGAATAGAATAGAATAGAATAGAACAGAACAGAATAGAATAGAATAGAATAGAACAGAATAGAATAGAATAGAATAGAATAGAATAGATTAGAATAGAACATAAGAGAATAGAATAGAATAGAATACAGCAGAATAGAACAGAATAGAAGAGAATAGAACAGAATAGAATAGAATAGAACAGAACAGAATGTAACGGAATAGAATAAAATAGAATAGAATAGAATACAACAGAACAGAATAGAATAGAATTGAATAGAATAGAATAGAATAGAATAGAACAGAATAGAACAGAAAAGAATGGAATAGAATAGAATAGAATAGAATAGAATAGAACAGAACAGAATAGAATAGAACAGAATAGAATTGAATAAAACAGAACAGAATAGAATAGAGTAGAAAAGAACAGAATAGAATAGAATAGAACAGAACAGAATAGAATAGAATAGAAAAGAACAGAATAGAACAGAACAGAATAGAATAGAATAGAATAGAACAAAACAGAATAGAGTAGACTAGAATAGAACAGAATAGATTAGAATAGAATAGAATACAAGAGAATAGAACAGAATAGAAGAGAATGGAACAGAATAGAGTAGAATTGAATAGAATAGGATAGAATAGGATAGAACAGAACAGAATAGAACAGAACAGAATAGAATAGAATAGAACTGAATATAATAGAATAGAATAGTATTGAACAGAATAGAATAGAATAGAATAGAACAGAATACAATAGAATAGAACAGAGTAGAATAGAATAGAACAGAACAGAACAGAACAGAATAGAATAGAATAGAACAGAATAGAACAGAACAGAACAGAACAGAACAGAATAGAATAGAGTAGAACAGGACAGAACCGAATAGAATAGAATAGAACAGAATAGAATAGAATAGAAGAGAATAGAACAGAACAGAACAGAATGTAACGGAATAGAATACAATAGAATAGAATAGAATAGAATACAACAGAACAGAATAGAATAGAATTGAATAGAACAGAATAGAATAGAATAGAATAGAACAGAATAGAACAGATCAAAACAAAACAGAATAGAATAGAATACAAGAGAACAGAACAGAATAGAATAGAATATAACAGAATAGAACAGAATAGAATGGAATAGCATAAAATAGATTAGAATAGAATAGAATAGAATAGAATAGAATAGAATAGAATAGAATAGAATAGAATAGAATAGAATATAACAGAACAAAACAGAACAGAATAGAATAGAATGGAATAGAATAGAATAGAATAGAATAGAATAGAACAGAATAGAACAGAACGGAATAGAATAGAATAGAATAGAATAGAACAGAACAGAACAGAATAGAATCGAACAGAATAGAATAGAATAGAACGGAACAGAATAGAATCGAACAGAATAGAATGGAATAGAACAGAACAGAACAGAACAGAAAAGAATAAAATAGAATAGAATAGAATAGATCAGAATAGAATAGAATAGAATAGAACAGAACAGAATAGAATAGAATAGAACAGAACAGAATCGAACAGAACAGAATAGAATAGAATAGAACAGAATATAATAGAATAGAATAGTATTGAACAGAATAGAATAGTGTAGAATAGAAGAGAATACAATAGAATAGAACAGAATAAAATAGAATAGAACAGAACAGAACAGAACAGAACAGAATAGAATAGAATAGAAAAGAATAGAACAGAACAGAACAGAACCGAACAGAATAGAATAGAGTAGAACAGGATAGAACCGAATAGAATAGAATAGAACAGAATAGAATAGAAGAGAAGAGAATAGAACAGAACAGAACAGAATGTAACGGAATAGAATACAATAGAATAGAATAGAATAGAATACAACAGAACAGAATAGAATAGAATTGAATAGAACAGAATAGAATAGAATAGAATAGAACAGAATAGAACAGACCAAAACAAAACAGAATAGAATAGAATACAAGAGAACAGAACAGAATAGAATAGAATATAACAGAATAGAACAGAATAGAATGGAATAGCATAAAATACATTAAAATAGAATAGAATAGAATAGAATAGAATAGAATAGAATAGAATAGAATAGAATAGAATAGAATAGAATATAACAGAACAAAACAGAACAGAATAGAATAGAATGGAATAGAATAGAATAGAATAGAATAGAACAGAATAGAACAGAACGGAATAGAATAGAATAGAATAGAATAGAACAGAACAGAACAGAATAGAATCGAACAGAATAGAATAGAATAGAACGGAACAGAATAGAATCGAACAGAATAGAATAGAATAGAACAGAACAGAACAGAACAGAAAAGAATAGAATAGAATAGAATAGAATAGATCAGAATAGAATAGAATAGAATAGAACAGAACAGAATAGAATAGAATAGAACAGAACAGAATCGAACAGAACAGAATAGAATAGAATAGAACAGAATATAATAGAATAGAATAGTATTGAACAGAATAGAATAGTGTAGAATAGAACAGAATACAATAGAATAGAACAGAATAGAATAGAATAGAACAGAACAGAACAGAACAGAACAGAATAGAATAGAAAAGAACAGAATAGAACAGAACAGAACAGAACAGAACCGAACAGAATAGAATAGAGTAGAACAGGACAGAACCGAATAGAATAGAATAGAACAGAATAGAATAGAAGAGAAGAGAATAGAACAGAACAGAACAGAATGTAACGGAATAGAATACAATAGAATAGAATAGAATAGAATACAACAGAACAGAATAGAATAGAATTGAATAGAACAGAATAGAATAGAATAGAATAGAACAGAATAGAACAGACCAAAACAAAACAGAATAGAATAGAATACAACAGAACAGAACAGAATGGAATAGAATATTACAGAATAGAACAGAATAGAATGGAATAGCATAAAATAGAATAGAATAGAATAGAATAGAATAGAATAGAATAGAATAGAATAGAACAGAACAAAACAGAACAGAATAGAATAGAATGGAATAGAATAGAATAGAATAGAATAGAATAGAACAGAATAGAACAGAACGGAATAGAATAGAATAGAATAGAATAGAACAGAACAGAACAGAATAGAATCGAACAGAATAGAATAGAATAGAACGGAACAGAATAGAATCGAACAGAATAGAATAGAATAGAACAGAACAGAACAGAATAGAATAGAATAGAATAGAATAGAATAGAATAGATCAGAATAGAATAGAATAGAATAGAACAGAACAGAATAGAATAGAATAGAACAGAACAGAATCGAACAGAACAGAATTGAATAGAATAGAACAGAATATAATAGAATAGAATAGTATTGAACAGAATAGAATAGTGTAGAATAGAACAGAATACAATAGAATAGAACAGAATAGAATAGAATAGAACAGAACAGAACAGAACAGAATAGAATAGAAAAGAACAGAACAGAACCGAACAGAATAGAATAGAGTAGAACAGGACAGAACCGAATAGAATAGAATAGAACAGAGTAGAATAGAAGAGAAGAGAACAGAATAGAACAGACCAAAACAAAACAGAATAGAATAGAATACAAGAGAACAGAACAGAATAGAATAGAATATAACACAATAGAACAGAATAGAATGGAATAGCATAAAATAGATTAGAATAGAATAGAATAGAATAGAATAGAATAGAATAGAATAGAATAGAATAGAATAGAATAGAACAGAACAAAACAGAACAGAATAGAATAGAATGGAATAGAATAGAATAGAATAGAATAGAACAGAATAGAACAGAACGGAATAGAATAGAATAGAATAGAATAGAACAGAACAGAACAGAATAGAATCGAACAGAATAGAATAGAATAGAACGGAACAGAATAGAATCGAACAGAATAGAATAGAACAGAACGGAACAGAATAGAATCGAACAGAATAGAATAGAACAGAACAGAACAGAATAGAATAGAATAGAATAGAATAGAATAGAATAGATCAGAATAGAATAGAATAGAATAGAACAGAACAGAACAGAATGTAACGGAATAGAATACAATAGAATAGAATAGAATAGAATACAACAGAACAGAATAGAATAGAATTGAATAGAACAGAATAGAATAGAATAGAATAGAATAGAATAGAATAGAATAGAATCGAACAGAATAGAACAGAACAGAACAGAATAGAATCGAACAGAATAGAATAGAATAGAACAGAACAGAATAGAACAGAACAGAATAGAATAGAATAGAACAGAACAAAACAGAATAGAGTAGAACAGAATTGAATAGAATAGAAGAGAACAGAATAAAATAGAGTAGAATAGAATAGAATAGAAGAGAAGAGAATAGAACAGAAGAGAATAGAATAGAATAGAACAGAACAGAATACAGTAGAATAGAATAGAAAAGAAGAGAATAGAATAGAATAGAACAGAATAGCATAGAATAGAACAGAATAGAATAGAATAGAACAGAACAGAATAGAATAGAATAGAATAGAATAGAATAGAATAGAATAGAATAGAATAGAATAGAACAGAACAGAATAGAATAGAATAGAATAGAATAGAATAGAATAGAATAGAATAGAATAGAATAGAATAGAACAGAATAGAGTAGAATAGAACAGAACAGAACAGAATAGAATAGAATAGAACGGAATAGAACAGAACAGTACAGAACACAACAGAATAGAATAGAATAGAACAGGATAGAATACAATAGAATAGAATAGAACAGAATAGAATAGAATACAACAGAAGAGAATAGAATAGAACAGAACAGAACCGAATAGAATAGAATAGAATAGAACAGAAATGAACAGTGAAAACAAAACAGAATTGAATAGAATACAACAGAACAGAACAGAATAGAATAGAATAACAGAATAGAACAGAATAGAATGGAATAGAATAGAATAGAAAAGAATAGAATAGAAAAGAACAGAACAGAATAGAATAGAACAGAATAGAATACCATAAAACAGAAGAGAATAGAATGGAATAGAACAGAACAGAATAAAATAGAATAGAATAGAATAGAATAGAATAGAATAGAATAGAATAGAATAGAATAGAATAGAATAGAACAGAACAGAATAGAATAGAATAGAATAGAATAGAATAGAATAGAACAGAACAGAATAAAATAGAATAGAATAGAATAGAATAGAATAGAATAGAATACAATAGAATACAATAGAATACAATAGAATATTACAGAACAGAATGCAATAGAATAGAATACAATATTACAGAACAGAATAGAATAGCATGGAATAAAATTGAATAGAATAGAATTGAATATAACAGAATAGAATAGAATAGAACAGAATAGAATGGAATAGAATAAAATAGAATAGAATAGAATAGAATAGAATAGAATAGAACAGAACAGAATAGAATAGAACAGAATAGAATTGAATAAAACAGAAGAGAAGAGAGTAGAATAGAAAAGAACAGAATAGAATAGAACAGAATAGAACAGAATAGAACAGAATAGAATAGAATAGAATAGAATAGAATAGAATAGAATAGAATAGAATTGAATAGATCAGAACAAAATAGAACCGAACACAACACAACAGAACAGAATAGAATAAAATAGAATAGAACAGAACCGAATAGAACAGAACAGAACTGAATAGAACAGAATAGAATAGAATAGAATACAACACAATGGAATAGAATAGAACAGAATAGAACAGATTAGGATAGAATAGAATAGAACAGAACAGAACAGAACAGAATAGAACAGAGGAGAACAGAATCGAATAGAACAGAATAGAATACAACGGAACAGAACAGAACAGAATAGAAGAGAAAAGAACAGAAAAGAACAAAAGAGAATAGAATAGAACAGAATAGAATAGAATAGAACAGAATAGAATAGAATAGAGTAGAATAGAATAAAATAGAATAGAATAGAATAGAATAGAATAGAATAGAATAGAATAGAATAGAATAGAATAGAACAGAACAGAATTGAATTGAATAGAACAGAACAGAACAGAATAGAATAGAATAGAATAGAATAGAATAGAATAGAATAGAATAGAATAGAACAGAACAGAATAGAATAGAACAGAATAGAATTGAATAAAACAGAACAGAACAGAGTAGAATAGAAAAGAACAGAATAGAATAGAACAGAATAGAACAGAATAGAATAGAATAGAATAGAATAGAATAGAATAGAATAGAATTGAATAGATCAGAACAAAATAGAACCGAACACAACACAACAGAACAGAATAGAATAAAATAGAATAGAACAGAACCGAATAGAACAGAACAGAACTGAATAGAACAGAATAGAATAGAATAGAATACAACACAATGGAATAGAATAGAACAGAATAGAACAGATTAGAATAGAATAGAATAGAACAGTACAGAACAGAACAGAATAGAACAGAGGAGAACAGAATCGAATAGAACAGAATAGAATAGAACGGAACAGAACAGAACAGAATAGAAGAGAAAAGAACAGAATAGAACAAAAGAGAATAGAATAGAACAGAATAGAATAGAATAGAACAGAATAGAATAGAATAGAGTAGAATAGAATAAAATAGAATAGAATAGAATAGAATAGAACAGAATAGAATAGAATAGAACAGAACAGAATACAATAGAATAGAATAGAAGAGAATAGAATAGAATACAACAGAAGACAATAGAATAGAACAGAACAGAACCGAATAGAATATAATAGTATAGAACAGAATAGAACAGAACAGAACAAAACAGAATAGAATAGAATACAACAGAACAGAAGAGAATAGAATAGAATATAACAGAATAGAATAGAATAGAATGGAATAGAATAGAATACAAAAGAATAGAATAGAATAGAATAGAAAAGAACAGAACAGAATAGAATAGAACAGAATAGAATAGAATAAAACAGAACAGAAGAGATTAGAATAGAATATAACAGAATAGAACAGAATAGAATGGAATAGAATAGAACAGAAAAGAATAGAATAGAATAGAATAGAACAGAACAGAACAGAATAGAATAGAATAGAACGGAATAGAACAGAACAGTACAGAACACAACAGAATAGAATAGAATAGAACAGGATAGAATACAATAGAATAGAATAGAACAGAATAGAATAGAATACAACAGAAGAGAATAGAATAGAACAGAACAGAACCGAATAGAATAGAATAGAATAGAACAGAAATGAACAGTGAAAACAAAACAGAATTGAATAGAATACAACAGAACAGAACAGAATAGAATAGAATAACAGAATAGAACAGAATAGAATGGAATAGAATAGAATAGAAAAGAATAGAATAGAAAAGAACAGAACAGAATACAATAGAACAGAATAGAATACCATAAAACAGAAGAGAATAGAATGGAATAGAACAGAACAGAATAAAATAGAATAGAATAGAATAGAATAGAATAGAATAGAATAGAATAGAATAGAATAGAATAGAATAGAACAGAACAGAACAGAATAGAATAGAATAGAATAGAATAGAATAGAACAGAACAGAATAAAATAGAATAGAATAGAATAGAATAGAATAGAATAGAATAGAATAGAATACAATAGAATACAATAGAATATTACAGAACAGAATGCAATAGAATAGAATACAATATTACAGAACAGAATAGAATAGCATGGAATAAAATTGAATAGAATAGAATTGAATATAACAGAATAGAATAGAATAGAACAGAACAGAATAGAATAGAACAGAATAGAATTGAATAAAACAGAAGAGAAGAGAGTAGAATAGAAAAGAACAGAATAGAATAGAACAGAATAGAACAGAATAGAACAGAAGAGAAGAGAGTAGAATAGAAAAGAACAGAATAGAATAGAACAGAATAGAACAGAATAGAACAGAATAGAATAGAATAGAATAGAATAGAATAGAATAGAATAGAATAGAATAGAATTGAATAGATCAGAACAAAATAGAACCGAACACAACACAACAGAACAGAATAGAATAAAATAGAATAGAACAGAACCGAATAGAACAGAACAGAACTGAATAGAACAGAATAGAATAGAATAGAATACAACACAATGGAATAGAATAGAACAGAATAGAACAGATTAGAATAGAATAGAATAGAACAGAACAGAACAGAACAGAATAGAACAGAGGAGAACAGAATCGAATAGAACAGAATAGAATACAACGGAACAGAACAGAACAGAATAGAAGAGAAAAGAACAGAAAAGAACAAAAGAGAATAGAATAGAACAGAATAGAATAGAATAGAACAGAATAGAATAGAATAGAGTAGAATAGAATAAAATAGAATAGAATAGAATAGAATAGAATAGAATAGAATAGAATAGAATAGAATAGAATAGAACAGAACAGAATTGAATTGAATAGAACAGAACAGAACAGAATAGAATAGAATAGAATAGAATAGAATAGAATAGAATAGAACAGAACAGAATAGAATAGAACAGAATAGAATTGAATAAAACAGAACAGAACAGAGTAGAATAGAAAAGAACAGAATAGAATAGAACAGAATAGAACAGAATAGAATAGAATAGAATAGAATAGAATAGAATAGAATAGAATAGAATAGAATAGAATAGAATTGAATAGATCAGAACAAAATAGAACCGAACACAACACAACAGAACAGAATAGAATAAAATAGAATAGAACAGAACCGAATAGAACAGAACAGAACTGAATAGAACAGAATAGAATAGAATAGAATACAACACAATGGAATAGAATAGAACAGAATAGAACAGATTAGAATAGAATAGAATAGAACAGAACAGAACAGAACAGAATAGAACAGAGGAGAACAGAATCGAATAGAACAGAATAGAATAGAACGGAACAGAACAGAACAGAATAGAAGAGAAAAGAACAGAATAGAACAAAAGAGAATAAAATAGAACAGAATAGAATAGAATAGAACAGAATAGAATAGAATAGAGTAGAATAGAATAAAATAGAATAGAATAGAATAGAATAGAACAGAATAGAATAGAATAGAACAGAACAGAATACAATAGAATAGAATAGAAGAGAATAGAATAGAATACAACAGAAGACAATAGAATAGAACAGAACAGAACCGAATAGAATATAATAGTATAGAACAGAATAGAACAGAACAGAACAAAACAGAATAGAATAGAATACAACAGAACAGAAGAGAATAGAATAGAATATAACAGAATAGAATAGAATAGAATGGAATAGAATAGAATACAAAAGAATAGAATAGAATAGAATAGAAAAGAACAGAACAGAATAGAATAGAACAGAATAGAATAGAATAAAACAGAACAGAAGAGATTAGAATAGAATATAACAGAATAGAACAGAATAGAATGGAATAGAATAGAACAGAAAAGAATAGAATAGAATAGAATAGAAAAGAACAGAACAGAATAGAACAGAACAGAATAGAATAGAATAAAACAGAACAGAATAGAATAGAATAAAACAGAACAGAAGAGAGTAGAATAGAATAGAACAGAATAGAACAGAACAGAATAGAATAGAATAGAACAGAACAGAATAGAGTAGAACAGAATTGAATAGAATAGAAGAGAACAGAATAAAATAGAGTAGAATAGAATAGAATAGAATAGAATAGAATAGAATAGAATAGAATAGAATAGAATAGAACGGAACGGAACGGAATGGAATGGAATAGAATAGAATAGAACAGAACAGAACAGAATAGAATAGAACAGAATAGAATAGAATACAACAGAAGAGAATAGAATAGAACAAAACAGATCAGAATAGAATAGAATACAATAGAATAGAAAAGAATAGAACAGAATAGAATAGAATAGAATAGAATAGAATAGAATAGAATAGAATAGAATAGAATAGAATAGAACAGAATAGAATAGAACAGAATAGAATAGAATAGAATAGAATAGAACAGAATAGAATAGAATAGAATAGAACAGAATAGAATAGAATAGAACAGAACAGAACAGAACATAATAGAATAGAATAGAACAGAATAGAACAGAACAGAACAGAACAGAATAGAATAGAATAGAACAGGATAGAACAGAATAGATTAGAATAGAACAGAATAGAACAGAACAGAATAGAATAGAATAGAATAGAATAGAATAGAACAGAACAGAACAGAACAGAATAGAATCGAACAGAGTATAATAGAATAGAACAGAATAGAACAGAATAGAATAGAATAGGATAGAACAGAACAGAAGAGAATAGAATAGAATAGAATAGAATAGAACAGAACAGAATAGAACAGAACACAACACAACAGAACAGAACAGAATAGAATTGAATACAACAGAACAGAATAGAACAGAATAGAGTAGAATAGAACAGAATACATTAGAACAGAACAGAATAGAATAGAATGGAATAGAACAGAATAGAATAGAATAGAATAGAATAGAATAGAACAGAATAAAATAGAATAGAACAGAATAGAATAGAATAGTACAGAACAGAACAGAACAGAACAGAATAGAATAGAATAGAACAGAATAGAACAGAACAGAACAGAACAGAATAGAGTAGAATAGAACAGGATAGAACAGAATAGAATAGAATAGAACAGAACAGAACAGAATAAAATAGAATAGAACGGAATAGAACAGAACAGTACAGAACACAACAGAATAGAATAGAATAGAACAGAATAGAATACAACAGAATAGAATAGAACAGAATAGAATAGAATACAACAGAAGAGAATAGAATAGAACAGAACAGAACCGAATAGAATAGAATAGAATAGAACAGAAATGAACAGAAGAAAACAAAACAGAATTGAATAGAATACAACAGAACAGAACAGAATAGAATAGAATAACAGAATAGAACAGAATAGAATGGAATAGAATAGAATAGAAAAGAATAGAATAGAAAAGAACAGAACAGAATAGAATAGAACAGAATAGAATACCATAAAACAGAAGAGAATAGAATGGAATAGAACAGAACAGAATAAAATAGAATAGAATAGAATAGAATAGAATAGAATAGAATAGAATAGAATAGAATAGAATAGAATAGAATAGAATAGAACAGAACAGAATAGAATAGAATAGAATAGAATAGAATAGAATAGAACAGAACAGAATAAAATAGAATAGAATAGAATAGAATAGAATAGAATAGAATAGAATAGAATAGAATATTACAGAACAGAATGCAATAGAATAGAATACAATATTACAGAACAGAATAGAATAGCATGGAATAAAATTGAATAGAATAGAATTGAATATAACAGAATAGAATAGAATAGAATAGAACAGAATAGAATGGAATAGAATAAAATAGAATAGAATAGAATAGAATAGAATAGAATAGAATAGAATAGAATAGAACAGAACAGAATAGAATAGAACAGAATAGAATTGAATAAAACAGAACAGAACAGAATAGAATAGAAAAGAACAGAATAGAATAGAACAGAATAGAACAGAAGAGAATAGAATAGAATAGAATAGAATAGAAGAGAATAGAATAGAATAGAATAGAATAGATCAGAACAAAATAGAACCGAACACAAAACAATAGAACAGAATAGAATAGAATAGAATAGAACAGAACCGAATAGAACAGAACAGAACTGAATAGAACAGAATAGAATAGAATAGAATACAACACAATGGAATAGAATAGAACAGAATAGAACAGATTAGAATAGAATAGAATAGAACAGAAAAGAACAGAACAGAATAGAACAGAGGAGAACAGAATCGAATAGAACAGAATAGAATAGAACGGAACAGAACAGAACAGAATAGAAGAGAAAAGATCAGAAAAGAACAAAAGAGAATAGAATAGAACAGAATAGAATAGAATAGAACAGAATAGAATAGAATAGAGTAGAATAGAATAAAATAGAATAGAATAGAATAGAATAGAATAGAATAGAATAGAATAGAATAGAATAGAATAGAATAGAACAGAACAGAATTGAATTGAATAGAACAGAACAGAACAGAATAGAATAGAATAGAATAGAATAGAATAGAATAGAATAGAATAGAATAGAACAGAACAGAATAGAATAGAACAGAATAGAATTGAATAAAACAGAACAGAACAGAGTAGAATAGAAAATAACAGAATAGAATAGAACAGAATAGAACAGAATAGAATAGAATAGAATAGAATAGAATAGAATAGAATAGAATTGAATAGATCAGAACAAAATAGAACCGAACACAACACAACAGAACAGAATAGAATAAAATAGAATAGAACAGAACCGAATAGAACAGAACAGAACTGAATAGAACAGAATAGAATAGAATAGAATACAACACAATGGAATAGAATAGAACAGAATAGAACAGATTAGAATAGAATAGAATAGAACAGAACAGAACAGAACAGAATAGAACAGAGGAGAACAGAATCGAATAGAACAGAATAGAATAGAACGGAACAGAACAGAACAGAATAGAAGAGAAAAGAACAGAATAGAACAAAAGAGAATAGAATAGAACAGAATAGAATAGAATAGAACAGAATAGAATAGAATAGAGTAGAATAGAATAAAATAGAATAGAATAGAATAGAATAGAACAGAATAGAATAGAATAGAACAGAACAGAATACAATAGAATAGAATAGAAGAGAATAGAATAGAATACAACAGAAGACAATAGAATAGAACAAACAGAACCGAATAGAATATAATAGAATAGAACAGAATAGAACAGAACAGAACAAAACAGAATAGAATAGAATACAACAGAACAGAAGAGAATAGAATAGAATATAACAGAATAGAATAGAATAGAATGGAATAGAATAGAATACAAAAGAATAGAATAGAATAGAATAGAAAAGAACAGAACAGAATAGAATAGAACAGAATAGAATAGAATAAAACAGAACAGAAGAGATTAGAATAGAATATAACAGAATAGAACAGAATAGAATGGAATAGAATAGAACAGAAAAGAATAGAATAGAATAGAATAGAAAAGAACAGAACAGAATAGAACAGAACAGAATAGAATAGAATAAAACAGAACAGAATAGAATAGAATAAAACAGAACAGAAGAGAGTAGAATAGAATAGAACAGAATAGAATAGAACAGAATAGAATAGAATAGAATAGAATAGAACAGAATAGAATAGAATAGAATAGAACAGAATAGAATAGAATAGAACAGAACAGAACAGAACATAATAGAATAGAATAGAACAGAATAGAACAGAACAGAACAGAACAGAATAGAATAGAATAGAACAGGATAGAACAGAATAGATTAGAATAGAACAGAATAGAACAGAACAGAATAGAATAGAATAGAATAGAATAGAACAGAACAGAACAGAACAGAATAGAATCGAACAGAGTATAATAGAATAGAACAGAATAGAACAGAATAGAATAGAATAGGATAGAACAGAACAGAAGAGAATAGAATAGAATAGAATAGAATAGAACAGAACAGAATAGAACAGAACACAACACAACAGAACAGAACAGAATAGAATTGAATACAACAGAACAGAATAGAACAGAATAGAGTAGAATAGAACAGAATACATTAGAACAGAACAGAATAGAATAGAATGGAATAAAACAGAATAGAATAGAATAGAATAGAATAGAATAGAATAGAATAGAATAGAATAGAATAGAATAGAATAGAATAGAATAGAATACAACAGAATAAAATAGAATAGAACAGAATAGAATAGAATAGTACAGAACAGAACAGAACAGAACAGAATAGAATAGAATAGAACAGAATAGAACAGAACAGAACAGAACAGAATAGAGTAGAATAGAACAGGATAGAACAGAATAGAATAGAATAGAACAGAACAGAACAGAATAAAATAGAATAGAACGGAATAGAACAGAACAGTACAGAACACAACAGAATAGAATAGAATAGAACAGGATAGAATATAACAGAATAGAATAGAACAGAATAGAATAGAATACAACAGAAGAGAATAGAATAGAACAGAACAGAACCGAATAGAATAGAATAGAATAGAACAGAAATGAACAGAAGAAAACAAAACAGAATTGAATAGAATACAACAGAACAGAACAGAATAGAATAGAATAACAGAATAGAACAGAATAGAATGGAATAGAATAGAATAGAAAATAATAGAATAGAAAAGAACAGAACAGAATAGAATAGAACAGAATAGAATACCATAAAACAGAAGAGAATAGAATGGAATAGAACAGAACAGAATAAAATAGAATAGAATAGAATAGAATAGAATAGAATAGAATAGAATAGAATAGAATAGAATAGAACAGAACAGAATAGAATAGAATAGAATAGAATAGAACAGAACAGAACAGAATAAAATAGAATAGAATAGAATAGAATAGAATAGAATAGAATAGAATAGAATAGAATAGAATAGAATATTACAGAACAGAATGCAATAGAATAGAATACAATATTACAGAACAGAATAGAATAGCATGGAATAAAATTGAATAGAATAGAATTGAATATAACAGAATAGAATAGAATAGAATAGAACAGAATAGAATGGAATAGAATAAAATAGAATAGAGTAGAATAGAATAGAATAGAATAGAATAGAATAGAATAGAACAGAACAGAATAGAATAGAACAGAATAGAATTGAATAAAACAGAACAGAACAGAATAGAATAGAAAAGAACAGAATAGAATAGAACAGAATAGAACAGAAGAGAATAGAATAGAATAGAATAGAATAGAAGAGAATAGAATAGAATAGAATAGAATAGATCAGAACAAAATAGAACCGAACACAAAACAACAGAACAGAATAGAATAGAATAGAATAGAACAGAACCGAATAGAACAGAACAGAACTGAATAGAACAGAATAGAATAGAATAGAATACAACACAATGGAATAGAATAGAACAGAATAGAACAGATTAGAATAGAATAGAATAGAACAGAAAAGAACAGAACAGAATAGAACAGAGGAGAACAGAATCGAATAGAACAGAATAGAATAGAACGGAACAGAACAGAACAGAATAGAAGAGAAAAGAACAGAATAGAACAAAAGAGAATAGAATAGAACAGAATAGAATAGAATAGAACAGAATAGAATAGAATAGAGTAGAATAGAATAGAATAGAAAAGAATAGAATAGAATAGAATAGAATAGAACAGAACAGAATTGAATTGAATAGAACAGAACAGAACAGAATAGAATAGAATAGAATAGAATAGAATAGATTAGAATAGAATAGAACATAAGAGAATAGAATAGAATAGAATACAAAAGAATATAACAGAATAGAAGATTATAGAACAGAATAGAAAGAAATAGAATAGAATAGAATAGAATAGAATAGAAAAGAACAGAATAGAATAGAATAGAATAGAATAGAATAGAAGAGAATAGAATAGAACAGAATAGAATAGAATAGAACAGAATAGAATAGAATAGAACAGAACAGAACAGAACAGAATAGAATAGAATAGAACGGAATAGAACAGAACAGTACAGAACACAACAGAATAGAATAGAATAGAACAGGATAGAATACAATAGAATAGAATAGAACAGAATAGAATAGAATACAACAGAATAGAATAGAATAGAACAGAACAGAGTAGAATAGAATAGAATAGAACAGAATAGAATAGAATAGAATAGAATAGAATAGAACAGAATAGAATAGAATAGAACAGAACAGAATACAATAGAATAGAATAGAAGAGAATAGAATAGAATACAACAGAAGACAATAGAATAGAACAGAACAGAACCGAATAGAATATAATAGAATAGAACAGAATAGAACAGAACAGAACAAAACAGAATAGAATAGAATACAACAGAACAGAAGAGAATAGAATAGAATATAACAGAATAGAATAGAATAGAATGGAATAGAATAGAATACAAAAGAATAGAATAGAATAGAATAGAAAAGAACAGAACAGAATAGAATAGAACAGAATAGAATAGAATACAACAGAACAGAAGAGAATAGAATAGAATATAACAGAATAGAACAGAATAGAATGGAATAGAATAGAACAGAAAAGAATAGAATAGAATAGAATAGAAAAGAACAGAACAGAATAGAACAGAACAGAACAGAATAGAATAAAACAGAACAGAATAGAATAGAATAAAACAGAACAGAATAGAGTAGAATAGAATAGAACAGAATAGAACAGAACAGAATAGAATAGAATAGAACAGAACAGAATAGAGTAGAACAGAATTGAATAGAATAGAAGAGAACAGAATAAAATAGAGTAGAATAGAATAGAATAGAATAGAATAGAATAGAATAGAATAGAATAGAATAGAACGGAACGGAACGGAATGGAATGGAATAGAATAGAATAGAACAGAACAGAACAGAATAGAATAGAATAGAATAGAACAGAATAGAATAGAATACAACAGAAGAGAATAGAATAGAACAGAACAGATCAGAATAGAATAGAATACAATAGAATAGAAAAGAATAGAACAGAATAGAATAGAATAGAATAGAATAGAATAGAATAGAATAGAATAGAACAGAATAGAATAGAATAGAATAGAACAGAATAGAATAGAATAGAACAGAACAGAACAGAACATAATAGAATAGAATAGAACAGAATAGAACAGAACAGAACAGAACAGAATAGAATAGAATAGAATAGAATAGAACAGGATAGAACAGAATAGATTAGAATAGAACAGAATAGAACAGAACAGAATAGAATAGAATAGAATAGAATAGAATAGAATAGAATAGAACAGAACAGAACAGAACAGAATAGAATCGAACAGAGTATAATAGAATAGAACAGAATAGAACAGAATAGAATAGAATAGGATAGAACAGAACAGAAGAGAATAGAATAGAATAGAATAGAATAGAATAGAATAGAATAGAGTAGAACAGAACAGAATAGAACAGAACACAACACAACAGAACAGAATAGAATAGAATTGAATACAACAGAACAGAATAGAACAGAATAGAGTAGAATAGAACAGAATACATTAGAACAGAACAGAATAGAATAGAATGGAATAGAACAGAATAGAATAGAATAGAATAGAATAGAATAGAATAGAATAGAATAGAATAGAATAGAACAGAATAAAATAGAATAGAACAGAATAGAATAGAATAGTACAGAACAGAACAGAACAGACCAGAATAGAATAGAATAGAACAGAATAGAACAGAACAGAACAGAACAGAATAGAGTAGAATAGAACAGGATAGAACAGAATAGAATAGAATAGAACAGAATAGAACGGAACACAATAGAATAGAATAGAATAGAATAGAACAGAACAGAACAGAATAGAATCGAACAGAATATAATAGAATAGAACAGAATAGAACAGAATAGAATATAATAGGATAGAACAGAACAGAATAGAATAGAATAGAATAGAATAGAATAGAATAGAATAGATTAGAATAGAACAGAACAGAATAGAACAAAACACAACACAACAGAACAGAATAGAATAGAATTGAATACAACAGAACAGAATAGAACAGAACAGAACTGAATAGGACAGAATAGAATAGAACGGAACACAATAGAATAGAATGGAATAGAACAGAATAGAATAGAATAGAATAGAATAGAATAGAATAGAATAGAATAGAATAGAATAGAACAAAATAGAATAGAAAAGAATAAAATAGAATAGAATAGAACAGAACAGAACCGAATAGAATAGAATAGAATAGAATAGAACAGAATAGAACAGAACAAAACAAAACAGAATAGAATAGAATAGAACAGAATAGAACCGAATAGAATGGAATAGAATAGAACAGAATAGAACAGAACAAAACAAAACAGAATAGAATAGAATACAACAGAAAAGAACAGAATAGAATAGAACAGAATAGAACAGAATAGAATGGAATAGAATAGAATAGAAAAGAATAGAATAGAATAGAATAGAATAGAAAAGAACAGAACAGAATAGAATAGAACAGAATAGAATAGAATAAAACAGAACGGAATAGAATAGAATAGAACAGAATAGAATAGAACAGAACAGAATAGAATAGAATAGAACAGAACAGAATAGAGTAGAACAGAATTGAATAGAATAGAAGAGAACAGAATAAAATAGAGTAGAATAGAATAGAATAGATGAGAAGAGAATAGAACAGAAGAGAATAGAATAGAATAGAACAGAACAGAATACAGTAGAATAGAATAGAATAGAACAGAATGGAATAGTAAAGAACAGAATAGAATAGAATAGAACAGAATAGAATAGAATAGAATAGAATAGAATAGAATAGAATAGAACAGAACAGAAGAGAATAGAATAGAACAGAATAAAATTGAATAGAACAGAACAGAACAGAATAGAAGAGAATAGAACGGAATAGAACAGAACAGTATAGAACACAACAGAATAGAATAGAATAGAACAGGATAGAACAGAATAGAATAGAATAGAACAGAACAGAATACAATAGAATAGAATAGAACAGAATAGAATAGAATACAACAGAAGAGAATAGAATAGAACAGAACAGAACCGAATAGAATAGAATAGAATAGAACAGAATAGAACAGAACAAATCAAAACAGAATAGAATAGAATACAACAGAACAGAACAGAATAGAATAGAATAACAGAATAGAACAGAATAGAATGCAATAGAATAGAATAGAAAAGAATAGAATAGAAAAGAACAGAACAGAATAGAATAGAACAGAATAGAATAGCATAAAACAGAAGAGAATAGAATAGAATAAAACAGAATAGAACAGAACAGAATAGAATAGAACAGAATAGAATAGAACAGAATAGAATAGAATAGAATGGAATAGAACAGAACAGAATAAAATAAAATAGAATAGAATAGAACAGAATAGAATAGAATTGAACAGAACAGAATAGAATAGAATAGAATAGAATAGAACAGAACAGAACAGAATAGAATCCAACAGAATAGAATAGAATAGAACAGATCAGAACAGAATATTATAGAATAGAATAGAATAGAACAGAACAAAACAGAACAGAACACAACTGAACACAACAGAACAGAATAGAACAGAACAGAATAGAGTAGAACAGAATTGAATAGAATAGAACAGAACAGAATAGAATAGAATAGAATAGAATAGAACAGAAGAGAATAGAAAAGAATAGAATAAAAGAGAAGAGAATAGAATAGAATAGAACAGAACAGAATAGAATAGAATAGAAGAGAACAGAATCGAACAGAACAGAATACAATAGAATAGAACAGAACAGAATAGAGTAGAACAGAAATGAATAGAATAGAACAGAGCAGAATAGAATAGAACAGAAGAGATTAGAATAGAATAGAATACCACAGAATAGAAGAGAATAGAACAGAATAGAATAGAATACAACAAAACAGAATAAAACAGAATAGAATGAAATAGAATAAAATAGAATAGAATAGAATCGAACAGAATAGAATAGAATAGAATAGAACAGAATAGAACAGAATAGAATAGAATAGAACAGAATAGAATAGAATAGAATAGAACAGAACAGAACAGAATAGAATCGAACAGAATAGAATAGAATAGAACAGATCAGAACAGAATAGTATAGAATAGAATAGAATAGAACAGAACAAAACAGAACAGAACACAACTGAACACAACAGAACAGAATAGAACAGAACAGAATAGAGTAGAACAGAATTGAATAGAATAGAATAGAATAGAACAGAAGAGAATAGAAAAGAATAGAATAAAAGAGAATAGAATAGAATAGAATAGAACAGAACAGAATAGAATAGAATAGAACAGAACAGAATCGAACAGAACAGAATACAATAGAATAGAACAGAACAGAATAGAGTAGAACAGAAATGAATAGAATAGAACAGAGCAGAATAGAATAGAATAGAATAGAACAGAAGAGAACAGAATAGAATAGAATACCACAGAATAGAACAGAATAGAAGAGGATAGAACAGAACAGAATAGAATAAAACAGAAGAGAATAGAACAGAATAGAATGGAATCGAATAAAATAGAATAGAATAGAATAGAACAGAACAGAATAGAATAGAATAGAACAGAACAGAATAGAACAGAACAGAATAGAATAGAATAGAACAGAACAGAATAGATTAGAACAGAATTGAATAAAATAGAACAGAACAGAATAGAATAGAATAGAATAGAACAGAAGAGAATAGAATAGAATAGAATACAACAGAATAGAACAGAATAGAAGAGAATAGAACAGAATAGAATGGAATAGAATAGAACAGAATAGAATGTAACGGAATAGAATACAATAGAATAGAATAAAATATAACAGAATTGAATAGAATAGAATAGAATAGAACATAATAGATTAGAATAGAACAGAACAGAACAGAATAGAGTAGAATAGAATAGAATAGAACAGAACAGAATAGAATAGATTAGAATAGAACAGAATAGAGTAGAATAGAACAGAATAGAATAGAATAGAATAGAATAGAATAGAATAGAATAGAATAGAATAGAATAGAATAGAACACAACAGAACAGAATAGAATCGAACAGAATAGAATAGAATAGAACAGAACAAAACAGAACAGAATAGAATAGAATGGAATAGAATAGAATAGAATAGAATAGAACAGAATAGAACAGAACGGAACAGAAGAGAATAGAATAGAATAGAACAGAACAGAACAGAGTAGAATCGAACAGAATAGAATAGAATAGAACAGAACAGAATAGAATAGAATAGAATAGAATAGAATAGAATAGAATAGAATAGAATAGAATAGAATAGAACAAAATAGAATAGAATAGAATAGAATAGAATAGAATAGAATAGAATAGAATAGAACAGAACAGAACAGAATATAATAGAATAGAATAGAACAGAATAAAACAGAACAGAATAGAATAGAATAAAACAGAACGGAATAGAATAGAATAGAACAGAACAAAATAGAACAGAACAGAATAGAATACAATAGAACAGAACAGAATAGAGTAGAACAGAATTGAATAGAATAGAAGAAAACAGAATAAAACAGAGTAGAATAGAATAGAATAGAAGAGAAGAGAATAGAACAGAAGAGAATAGAATAGAATAGAATAGAACAGAATACAGTAGAATAGAATAGAAAAGAAGAGAATAGAATAGAATAGAACAGAATAGAATATAATAGAACAGAATAGAATAGAACAGAACAGAACAGAATAGAATAGAATAGAATAGAATAGAACAGAACAGAACATAATAGGATAGAATAGAACGGAATAGAACAGAACAGTATAGAACACAACAGAATAGAATAGAATAGAACAGAGCAGAATAGAATAGAATAGAATAGAACAGAAGAGAACAGAATAGAATAGAATACCACAGAATAGAACAGAATAGAAGAGGATAGAACAGAACAGAATAGAATAAAACAGAAGAGAATAGAACAGAATAGAATGGAATCGAATAAAATAGAATAGAATAGAATAGAACAGAACAGAATAGAATAGAATAGAACAGAACAGAATAGAACAGAACAGAATAGAATAGAATAGAACAGAACAGAATAGATTAGAACAGAATTGAATAAAATAGAACAGAACAGAATAGAATAGAATAGAATAGAACAGAAGAGAATAGAATAGAATAGAATACAACAGAATAGAACAGAATAGAAGAGAATAGAACAGAATAGAATGGAATAGAATAGAACAGAATAGAATGTAACGGAATAGAATACAATAGAATAGAATAAAATATAACAGAATTGAATAGAATAGAATAGAATAGAACATAATAGATTAGAATAGAACAGAACAGAACAGAATAGAGTAGAATAGAATAGAATAGAACAGAACAGAATAGAATAGATTAGAATAGAACAGAATAGAGTAGAATAGAACAGAATAGAATAGAGTAGAATAGAATAGAATAGAATAGAATAGAATAGAATAGAATAGAATAGAACACAACAGAACAGAATAGAATCGAACAGAATAGAATAGAATAGAACAGAACAAAACAGAACAGAATAGAATAGAATGGAATAGAATAGAATAGAATAGAATAGAACAGAACGGAACAGAAGAGAATAGAATAGAATAGAACAGAACAGAACAGAGTAGAATCGAACAGAATAGAATAGAATAGAACAGAACAGAATAGAATAGAATAGAATAGAATAGAATAGAATAGAACAGAACAGAACAGAATATAATAGAATAGAATAGAACAGAATAAAACAGAACAGAATAGAATAGAATAAAACAGAACGGAATAGAATAGAATAGAACAAAACAAAATAGAACAGAACAGAATAGAATACAATAGAACAGAACAGAATAGAGTAGAACAGAATTGAATAGAATAGAAGAGAACAGAATAAAACAGAGTAGAATAGAATAGAATAGAAGAGAAGAGAATAGAACAGAAGAGAATAGAATAGAATAGAATAGAACAGAATACAGTAGAATAGAATAGAAAAGAAGAGAATAGAATAGAATAGAACAGAATAGAATATAATAGAACAGAATAGAATAGAACAGAACAGAACAGAATAGAATAGAATAGAATAGAATAGAACAGAACAGAACATAATAGGATAGAATAGAACGGAATAGAACAGAACAGTATAGAACACAACAGAATAGAATAGAATAGAACAGAGCAGAATAGAATAGAATAGAATAGAACAGAAGAGAACAGAATAGAATAGAATACCACAGAATAGAACAGAATAGAAGAGGATAGAACAGAACAGAATAGAATAAAACAGAAGAGAATAGAACAGAATAGAATGGAATCGAATAAAATAGAATAGAATAGAATAGAACAGAACAGAATAGAATAGAATAGAACAGAACAGAATAGAACAGAACAGAATAGAATAGAATAGAACAGAACAGAATAGATTAGAACAGAATTGAATAAAATAGAACAGAACAGAATAGAATAGAATAGAATAGAACAGAAGAGAATAGAATAGAATAGAATACAACAGAATAGAACAGAATAGAAGAGAATAGAACAGAATAGAATGGAATAGAATAGAACAGAATAGAATGTAACGGAATAGAATACAATAGAATAGAATAAAATATAACAGAATTGAATAGAATAGAATAGAATAGAACATAATAGATTAGAATAGAACAGAACAGAACAGAATAGAGTAGAATAGAATAGAATAGAACAGAACAGAATAGAATAGATTAGAATAGAACAGAATAGAGTAGAATAGAACAGAATAGAATAGAATAGAATAGAATAGAATAGAATAGAATAGAATAGAATAGAATAGAATAGAACACAACAGAACAGAATAGAATCGAACAGAATAGAATAGAATAGAACAGAACAAAACAGAACAGAATAGAATAGAATGGAATAGAATAGAATAGAATAGAATAGAACAGAATAGAACAGAACGGAACAGAAGAGAATAGAATAGAATAGAACAGAACAGAACAGAGTAGAATCGAACAGAATAGAATAGAATAGAACAGAACAGAATAGAATAGAATAGAATAGAATAGAATAGAATAGAATAGAATAGAATAGAATAGAACAAAATAGAATAGAATAGAATAGAATAGAATAGAATAGAATAGAATAGAATAGAATAGAACAGAACAGAATATAATAGAATAGAATAGAACAGAATAAAACAGAACAGAATAGAATAGAATAAAACAGAACGGAATAGAATAGAATAGAACAGAACAAAATAGAACAGAACAGAATAGAATACAATAGAACAGAACAGAATAGTGTAGAACAGAATTGAATAGAATAGAAGAGAACAGAATAAAACAGAGTAGAATAGAATAGAATAGAAGAGAAGAGAATAGAACAGAAGAGAATAGAATAGAATAGAATAGAACAGAATACAGTAGAATAGAATAGAAAAGAAGAGAATAGAATAGAATAGAACAGAATAGAATATAATAGAACAGAATAGAATAGAACAGAACAGAACAGAATAGAATAGAATAGAATAGAATAGAACAGAACAGAACATAATAGGATAGAATAGAACGGAATAGAACAGAACAGTATAGAACACAACAGAATAGAATAGAATAGAACAGGATAGAACAGAATAGAATAGAATAGAACAGAACAGAATACAATAGATTAGAATAGAACAGAATAGAATAGACTACAACAGAAGAGAATAGATTAGAACAGAACAGAACCGAATAGAATAGAATAGAATAGAACAGAATAGAACAGAACAAAACAAAACAGAATAGAATAGAATACAACAGAACAGAACCGAATAGAATAGAATAACAGAATAGAACAGAATAGAATGGAATAGAATAGAATAGAAAAGAATAGAATAGAAAAGAACAGTACAGAATAGAATAGAACAGAATAGAATAGCATAAAACAGAAGAGAATAGAATACAATAAAACAGAACAGAATAGAATAGAACAGAATAGAATAGAACAGAACAGAATAGAATAGAACAGAACAGAATAGAATAGAATGGAATAGAAGAGAACAGAATAAAATAGAATAGAATAGAATAGAATAGAACAGAATAGAAGAGAATAGAACAGAACAGAATAGAACAGAACAGAATAGAATAGAACAGGATAGAACAGAATAGAATAGAATAGAACAGAATAGAACAGAACAGAATAGAATAGAATAGAATAGAATAGAGTAGAACAGAACAGAACAGAATAGAATCGAACAGAGTATAATAGAATAGAACAGAATAGAACAGAATAGAATAGAATAGGATAGAACAGAACAGAAGAGAATAGAATAGAATAGAATAGAATAGAATAGAATAGAATAGAATAGAATAGAATAGAATAGAATAGAACAGAACAGAATAGAACAGAACACAACACAACAGAACAGAATAGAATAGAATTGAATACAACAGAACAGAATAGAACAGAATAGAGTAGAATAGAACAGAATAGAAGAGAAGAGAATAGAACAGAAGAGAATAGAATAGAACAGAATAGAATAGAATAGAATAGAACAGAACAGAACAGAACAGAACAGAATAGAATAGAATAGAACAGAACTGAATAGAATAGAATAGAATAGAATAGAACAGAATAGAATAGAATACAACAGAAGAGAATAGAATAGAAGAGAAAAGAACAGAATAGAATAGAATACAACAGAACAGAAAAGAATAGAATAGAATATAACAGAATAGAATAGAATACAATGGAATAGAATAGAATAGAAAGGAATAGAATAGAAAAGAACAGAACAGAACAGAATAGAACAGAATAGAATAGCATAAAACAGAAGAGAATAGAATAGAATAAAACAGAACAGAATAGAATAGAACAGAACAGAATAGAATAGAACAGAATAGAATAGAACAGAACAGAATAGAATAGAATGGAATAGAACAGAACAGAATAAAATAGAATAGAATAGAATAGAATAGAATAGAATAGAATAGAAGAGAACAGAATAGAATAAAATAGAATAGAATAGAATAGAATAGAACAGAATAAAATAGAATAGAATAGAATAGAATAGAATAGAAGAGGATAGAACAGAATAGAATAGAATAGAACAGAATATAACAGAACAGAATAGAATAGAATAGAATAGAATAGAATAGAATAGAATAGAATAGAATAGAACAGAACAGAACAGAATAGAATCGAACAGAATATAATAGAATAGAACAGAAAAGAACAGAAAGGTATAGAATAGAATAGAACAGAACAGAATAGAATAGAATAGAATAGAATAGAATAGAATAGAATAAAATAGAACAGAACAGAATAGAACAGAACACAACACAACAGAACAGAATAGAATAGAATAGAATAGAACAGAACCGAATAGAACAGAACAGAACTGAATAGAACAGAATAGAATAGAATAGAATAGAACACAATAGAATAGAATAGAACAGAATAGAACAGATTAGAATAGAATAGAATAGAACAGAACAGAACAGAACAGAATAGAACAGAGGAGAACAGAATAGAATAGAACAGAATAGAATAGAACGGAACAGAACAGAACAGAATAGAAGAGAAAATAACAGAATAGAACAAAAGAGAATAGAATAGAACAGAATAGAATAGAATAGAACAGAATAGAATAGAATAGAATAGAACAGAATAAAATAGAATAGAATAGAATAGAATAGAATAGAATAGAATAGAATAGAATAGAATAGAATAGAATAGAATAGAACAGAACAGAATTGAATTGAATAGAACAGAACAGAACAGAATAGAATAGAACAGAATAGAACAGAATAGAATAGAATAGAATGGAACAGAACAGAATACAATAGAATAGAATAGAACAGGATAGAACAGAATATAATAGAATAGAACAGAATAGAACAGAACAGAACAGAACAGAACATAATAGAATATAATAGAACAGAATAGAACAGAACAGAACAGAACAGAACAGAATAGAATAGAATAGAATAGAACAGGATAGAACAGAATAGATTAGAATAGAACAGAATAGAACAGAACAGATAGAATAGAATAGAATAGAATAGAACAGAACAGAACAGAACAGAATAGAATCGAACAGAGTATAATAGAATAGAACAGAATAGAACAGAATAGAATAGAATAGGATAGAACAGAACAGAAGAGAATAGAATAGAATAGAATAGAATAGATTAGAATAGAACAGAACAGAATAGAACAGAACACAACACAACAGAACAGAATAGAATAGAATTGAATACAACACAACAGAATAGAACAGAACAGAACTGAATAGGACAGAATAGAATAGAACCGAACACAATAGAATAGAATGGAATAGAACAGAATAGAATAGAATAGAATAGAATAGAATAGAATAGAATAGAACAAAATAGAATAGAAAAGAATAAAATAGAATAGAATAGAACAGAACAGAACCGAATAGAATAGAATAGAATAGAATAGAACAGAATAGAACAGAACAAAACAAAACAGAATAGAATAGAATAGAACACAACAGAACCGAATAGATTGGAATAGAATAGAACAGAATAGAACAGAACAAAACAAAACAGAATAGAATAGAATACAACAGAACAGAACAGAATAGAATAGAACAGAATATAACAGAATAGAATGGAATAGAATAGAATAGAAAAGAATAGAATAGAATAGAATAGAAAAGAACAGAACAGAATAGAATAGAACAGAATAGAATAGAATAAAACAGAACAGAATAGAATAGAATAAAACAGAACGGAATAGAATAGAATAGAACAGAACAGAATAGAACAGAACAGAATAGAATAGAATAGAACAGAACAGAATAGAGTAGAACAGAATTGAATAGAATAGAAGAGAACAGAATAAAATAGAGTAGAATAGAATAGAATAGAAGAGAAGAGAATAGAACAGAAGAGAATAGAATAGAATAGAACAGAACAGAATACAGTAGAATAGAATAGAAAAGAAGAGAATAGAATAGAATAGAACAGAATAGAATAGTATAGAACAGAATAGAATAGAATAGAACAGAATAGAATAGAATAGAATAGAATAGAACAGAACAGAAGAGAATAGAATAGAACAGAATAGAATTGAATAGAACAGAACAGAACAGAATAGAAGAGAATAGAACGGAATAGAACAGAACAGTATAGAACACAACAGAATAGAATAGAATAGAACAGGATAGAACAGAATAGAATAGAATAGAACAGAACAGAATACAATAGAATAGAATAGAACAGAATAGAATAGAATACAACAGAAGAGAATAGTATAGAACAGAACAGGACCGAATAGAATAGAATAGAATAGAACAGAATAGAACAGAACAAAACAAAACAGAATAGAATAGAATGCAATAGAACAGAACAAAATAGAATAGAATAACAGAATAGAACAGAATAGAATGGAATAGAATAAAATAGAAAAGAATAGAATAGAAAAGAACAGAACAGAATAGAATAGAACAGAATAGAAGAGAATAGAATGGAATAGAATAGAATAGAAAAGAATAGAATAGAATAGAATAGAAAAGAACAGAACAGAATAGAATAGAACAGAATAGAATAGAATAAAACAGAACAGAATAGAATAGAATAAAACAGAACGGAATAAAATAGAATAGAACAGAACAGAATAGAACAGAACAGAATAGAATAGAATATAACAGAACAGAACAGAATAGAGTAGAACAGAATAGAATAGAAGAGAAGAGAATAGAATAGAACAGAATAGAATAGAATAGAACAGAACAGAATACAGTAGAATAGAATAGAAAAGAAGAGAATAGAATAGAATAGAACAGAATAGCATAGAATAGAACAGAATAGAATAGAATAGAACAGAACAGAATAGAATAGAATAGAATAGAATAGAACAGAACAGAACAGAATAGAATAGAATAGAATAGAATAGAATAGAATAGAATAGAATAGAATAGAATAGAATAGAATGGAATAGAACAGAATAGAATAGAATAGAACAGAATAGAATAGAATAGAACAGAACAGAACAGAATAGAATAGAATAGAATAGAACGGAATAGACCAGAACAGTACAGAACACAACAGAATAGAATAGAATAGAACAGGATAGAATACAATAGAATAGAATAGAACAGAATAGAAGAGAATACAACAGAAGAGAATAGAATAGAACAGAACAGAACCGAATAGAATAGAATAGAATAGAACAGAAATGAACAGAAGAAAACAAAACAGAAATGAATAGAATACAACAGAACAGAACAGATTAGCATAGAATAACAGAATAGAACAGAGTAGAATGGAATAGAATAGAATAGAAAAGAATAAAATAGAAAAGAACAGAACAGAATAGAATAGAACAGAATAGAATAGCATAAAACAGAAGAGAATAGAATGGAATAGAACAGAACAGAATAAAATAGAATAGAATAGAATAGAATAGAATAGAACAGAACAGATCAGAATAGAATAGAATAGAATAGAATAGAATAGAATAGAATAGAATAGAATAGAATAGAACAGAACAGAATAGAATAAAATAGAATAGAATAGAATAGAACAGAACAGAATAAAATAGAATAGAATAGAATAGAACAGGATAGAACAGAATAGAATAGAATAGAACAGAATATAACAGAACAGAATAGAACAGAATAGAATGGAATCGAATAAAATAGAATAGAATAGAATAGAACAGAACAGAATAGAATAGAATAGAACAGAACAGAATAGAACAGAACAGAATAGAATAGAATAGAACAGAACAGAATAGATTAGAACAGAATTGAATAAAATAGAACAGAACAGAATAGAATAGAATAAAATAGAACAGAATAGAATAGAATAGAATAGAATACAACAGAATAGAACAGAATAGACGAGAATAGAACAGAATAGAATGGAATAGAATAGAACAGAATAGAATGTAACGGAATAGAATACAATAGAATAGAATAAAATATAACAGAATTGAATAGAATAGAATAGAATAGAACATAATAGATTAGAATAGAACAGAACAGAACAGAATAGAGTAGAATAGAATAGAATAGAACAGAACAGAATAGAATAAATTAGAATAGAACAGAATAGAGTAGAATAGAACAGAATAGAATAGAATAGAATAGAATAGAATAGAATAGAATAGAATAGAATAGAATAGAACACAACAGAACAGAATAGAATCGAACAGAATAGAATAGAATAGAATAGAACAGAATAAAACAGAATAGAATAGAATAGAATAGAATAGAATAGAATAGAATAGAACACAACAGAACAGACTAGAATCGAACAGAATAGAATAGAATAGAACAGAACAAAACAGAACAGAATAGAATAGAATGGAATAGAATAGAATAGAATAGAATAGAAAAGAATAGAACAGAACGGAACAGAATAGAATAGAATAGAATAGAACAGAACAGAACAGAGTAGAATCGAACAGAATAGAATAGAATAGAACAGAACAGAATAGAATAGAATAGAACAGAACAGAATAGAATAGAATAGAATAAAATAGAATAGAATAGAACAAAATAGCATAGAATAGAATAGAATAGAATAGAATAGAATAGAATAGAATAGAACAGAACAGAATATAATAAAATAGAATAGAACAGAATAAAACAGAACAGAATGGAATAGAATAAAACAGAACGGAAAAGAATAGAATAGAACAGAACAGAATAGAACAGAACAGAATAGAATACAATAGAACAGAACAGAATAGAGTAGAACAGAATTGAATAGAATAGAAGAGAACAGAATAAAACAGAGTAGAATAGAATAGAATAGAAGAGAAGAGAATAGAACAGAAGAGAATAGAATAGAATAGAACAGAAGAGAATACAGTAGAATAGAATAGAAAAGAAGAGAATAGAATAGAATAGAACAGAATAGAATAGAATAGAACAGAATAGAATAGAACAGAACAGAACAGAACAGAATAGAATAGAATAGAACAGAACAGAACAGAACAGAATAGGATAGAATAGAATGGAATAGAACAGAACAGTATAGAACACAACAGAATAGAATAGAATAGAACAGGATAGAACAGAATAGAATAGAATAGAACAGAACAGAATACAATAGATTAGAATAGAACAGAATAGAATAGACTACAACAGAAGAGAATAGAATAGAACAGAACAGAACCGAATAGAATAGAATAGAATAGAACAGAATAGAACAGAACAAAACAAAACAGAATAGAATAGAATACAACAGAACAGAACAGAATAGAATAGAATAACAGAATAGAACAGAATAGAATGGAATAGAATAGAATAGAAAATAATAGAATAGAAAAGAACAGTACAGAATAGAATAGAACAGAATAGAATAGCATAAAACAGAAGAGAATAGAATACAATAAAACAGAACAGAATAGAATAGAACAGAATAGAATAGAACAGAACAGAATAGAATAGAAAAGAACAGAATAGAATAGAATGGAATAGAACAGAACAGAATAAAATAGAATAGAATAGAATAGAATAGAATAGAACAGAATAGAAGAGAATAGAACTGAATAGAATAGAACAGAACAGAATAGAATAGAACAGGATAGAACAGAATAGAATAGAATAGAACAGAATAGAACAGAACAGAACAGAAAGGAATAGAATAGAATAGAGTAGAACAGAACAGAACAGAATAGAATCGAACAGAGTATAATAGAATAGAACAGAATAGAACAGAAAAGAATAGAATAGGATAGAACAGAACAGAAGAGAATAGAATAGAATAGAATAGAATAGAATAGAATAGAATAGAATAGAATAGAATAGAATAGAATAGAACAGAACAGAATAGAACAGAACACAACACAACAGAACAGAATAGAATAGAATTGAATACAACAGAACAGAATAGAACAGAATAGAGTAGAATAGAACAGAATACATTAGAACAGAAAAGAATAGTATAGAATGGAATAGAACAGAACAGAACAGAACAGAATAGAACAGAGGAGAACAGAATAGAATAGAACAGAATAGAATAGAACGGAACAGAACAGAACAGAATAGAAGAGAAAAGAACAGAATAGAACAAAAGAGTATAGAATAGAACAGAATAGAATAGAATAGAACAGAATAGAATAGAATAGAACAGAACAGAATAGAACAGAACAGAATAGAGTAGAATAGAACAGAACAGAATTGAATTGAATAGAACAGAACAGAATAGAATAGAATAGAATAGGATAGATTAGAATAGAATAGAACATAAGAGAATAGAATAGAATAGAATACAACAGAATAGAACAGAATAGAAGATAATAGAACGGAATAGAATAGAATAGAATAGAAGAGAACAGAATGTAACGGAATAGAAAACAATAGAATAGAATAGAATACAACAGAACAGAATAGGATAGAATTGAATATAACAGAATAGAATAGAATAGAATAGAACAGAATAGAATGGAATAGCATAAAATAGAATAGAATAGAATAGAATAGAATAGAATAGAATAGAATAGAATAGAATAGAATAGATTAGAATAGAATAGAACAGAACAGAATAGAATAGAACAGAATAGAATTGAATAAAACAGAACAGAACAGAATAGAATATAAAAGAACAGAATAGAATAGAATAGAACAGAAGAGAATAGAATAGAATAGAATAGAACAGAATAGAACAGAACAAAATAGAATAGAATAGAACAGAACAGAATAGAGTAGAACAGAATTGAATAGAATAGAACAGAACAGAATAGAATAGAATGGAATAGAACAGAAGAGAATAGAATAGAATAATATACAACAGAATAGAACAGAATAGAATAGAATAGAACAGAATAGAATGGAATAGAATAAAACAGAATAGAATGTAACGGAATAGAATAGAATAGAATAGAATAGAATAGAATAGAATAGAATAGAATAGAATAGAATAGAATAGAATAGAACAGAATAGAATAGAATAGAATAGATAAGAATAGAATAGAACAGAATAGAACAGAACAGAACTGAATAGAGTAGAGTAGAATAGAATAGAATGGAATAGAAAAGAATAGAACAGAGCAGAACAGAACAGAACAGAATAGAAGTGAATAGAACAGAACAGAACAGAACAGAACAGAACACAACAGAACAGAATAGAAGAGGACAAAACAGAACAGAATAGAATCGAACAGAATAGAATAGAATAGAACAGAACAAAACAGAATAGAATAGAGTAGAATAGAATAGAATACAATAGAATAGAATAGACTAGAATAGAACAGAATACAACAGAAAGGAATAGAATAGAGTAGAATAGATTAGAATAGAATAGAATTGAATAGAATAGAATAGAATAGAATAGAATAGAACAGAACAGAATAGAATCGAACAGAATAGAATAGAATAGAACAGAACAGAACTGAATAGAATAGAATAGAGTAGAACAGAATAGAATAGAACACAACAGAACAGAGCAGAATAGAATAGAATAGAACAGAATAGAATAGAACAGAACAGAAGAGAACAGAACAGAATAGAATAGAATAAAATAGAATAGGATAGAACAGAACAGAAGAGAATAGAATAGAATAGAATAGAATAGAATAGATTAGAATAGAACAGAACAGAATAGAACAGAACACAACACAACAGAACAGAATAGAATAGAATTGAATACAACAGAACAGAATAGAACAGAACAGAACTGAATAGGACAGAAAAGAATAGAACCGAACACAATAGAATAGAATGGAATAGAATAGAATAGAATAGAATAGAATAGAATAGAATAGAATAGAATAGAATAGAGTAGAACAAAATAGAATAGAAAAGAATAAAATAGAATAGAATAGAACAGAACAGAACCGAATAGAATAGAATAGAATGGAATAGAATAGAACAGAATAGAACAGAACAAAACAAAACAGAATAGAATAGAATAGAACAGAACAGAACCGAATAGAATGGAACAGAATAGAACAGAATAGAACAGAACAAAACAAAACAGAATAGAATAGAATACAACAGAACAGAACAGAATAGAATAGAACAGATTAGAACAGAATAGAATGGAATAGAACAGAACAGAATACAATAGAATAGAATAGAACAGAATAGAATAGAATACAACAGAAGAGAATAGAATAGAACATAACAGGACCGAATAGAATAGAATAGAATAGAACAGAATAGAACAGAACAAAACAAAACAGAATAGAATAGAATGCAACAGAACAGAACAGAATAGAATAGAATAACAGAATAGAACAGAATAGAATGGAATAGAATAGAATAGAAAAGAATAGAATAGAAAAGAACAGAACAGAAGAGAATAGAACAGAATAGATGAGAATAGAATGGAATAGAATACAATAGAAAAGAATAGAATAGAATAGAATAGAAAAGAACAGAACAGAATAGAATAGAACAGAATAGAATAGAATAAAACAGAACAGAATAGAATAGAATAAAACAGAACGGAATAAAATAGAATAGAACAGAACAGAATAGAACAGAACAGAATAGAATAGAATAGAATAGAACAGAACAGAATAGAGTAGAACAGAATAGAATAGAAGAGAAGAGAATAGAATAGAACAGAATAGAATAGAATAGAACAGAACAGAATACAGTAGAATAGAATAGAAAATAAGAGAATAGAATAGAATAGAACAGAATAGCATAGAATAGAACAGAATAGAATAGAATAGAACAGAACAGAATAGAATAGAATAGAATAGAATAGAATAGAATAGAATAGAATAGAATAGAACAGAACAGAATTGAATAGAATAGAATAGAATAGAATGGAATAGAACAGAATAGAATAGAATAGAACAGAATAGAATAGAATAGAACAGAACAGAACAGAATAGAATAGAATAGAAGAGAATAGACCAGAACAGTACTGAACACAACAGAATCGAAAAGAATAGAACAGGATAGAATACAATAGAATAGAATAGAACAGAATAGAATAGAATACAACAGAAGAGAATAGAATAGAACAGAACAGAACCGAATAGAATAGAATAGAATAGAACAGAAATGAACAGAAGAAAACAAAACAGAATTGAATAGAATACAACAGAACAGAACAGAATAGAATAGAATAACAGAATAGAACAGAGTAGAATGGAATAGAATAGAATAGAAAAGAATAGAATAGAAAAGAACAGAACAGAATAGAATAGAACAGAATAGAATAGCATAAAACAGAAGAGAATAGAATGGAATAGAACAGAACAGAATAAAATAGAATAGGATAGAATAGAATAGAATAGAATAGAATAGAATAGAATAGAATAGAATAGAATAGAATAGAACAGAACAGAAGAGAATAGAATAGAATAGAATAGATTAGAACAGAACAGAATAAAATAGAATAGAATAGAATAGAATAGAATAGAATAGAATAGAATAGAAAATTACAGAACAGAATGCAATAGAATAGAATAGAATATTACAGAACAGAATAAAATAGCATGGAATAAAATTGAATAGAATAGAATAGAATAGAATAGAATAGAATAGAACAGAACAGAATAGAATGGAATAGAAAAAATTAGAATAGAATAGAATAGAATAGAATAGAATAGAATAGAATAGAATAGAACAGAACAGAATAGAATAGAACAGAATAGAATAGCATAAAACAGAAGAGAATAGAATGGAATAGAACAGAACAGAATAAAATAGAATAGGATAGAATAGAATAGAATAGAATAGAATAGAATAGAATAGAATAGAATAGAACAGAACAGAAGAGAATAGAATAGAATAGAATAGATTAGAACAGAACACAATAAAATATAATAGAATAGAATAGAATAGAATAGAATAGAATAGAATAGAATAGAATAGAATAGAATATTACAGAACAGAATGCATTAGAACAGAATAGAATGGAATAGAATAAATTAGAATAGAATAGAATAGAATAGAATAGAATAGAATAGAATAGAATAGAATAGAACAGAACAGAATAGAATAGAACAGAATAGAATAGCATAAAACAGAAGAGAATAGAATGGAATAGAACAGAACAGAATAAAATAGAATAGGATAGAATAGAATAGAATAGAATAGAATAGAATAGAATAGAATAGAATAGAATAGAATAGAACAGAACAGAAGAGAATAGAATAGAATAGAATAGATTAGAACAGAACACAATAAAATAGAATAGAATAGAATAGAATAGAATAGAATAGAATAGAATAGAATAGAATAGAATAGAATAGAATATTACAGAACAGAATGCAATAGAATAGAATAGAATATTACAGAACAGAATAGAATAGCATGGAATAAAATTGAATAGAATAGAATAGAATAGAATAGAATAGAATAGAATAGAACAGAACAGAATAGAATGGAATAGAATAAATTAGAATAGAATAGAATAGAATAGAATAGAATAGAATAGAATAGAATAGAATAGAATAGAATAGAATAGAATAGAATAGAATAGAACAGAACAAAATAGAACAGAACACAACACAACAGAACAGAATAGAATAGAATAGAATAGAACAGAACCGAATAGAACAGAACAGAACTGAATAGAACAGAATAGAATAGAATAGAATAGAACACAATAGAATAGAATAGAACAGAATAGAACAGATTAGAATAGAATAGAATAGAACAGAACAGAACAGAACAGAATAGAACAGAGGAGAACAGAATAGAATAGAACAGAATAGAATAGAACGGAACAGAACAGAACAGAATAGAAGAGAAAAGAACAGAATAGAACAAAAGAGAATAGAATAGAACAGAATAGAATAGAATAGAACAGAATAGAATAGAATAGAATAGAACAGAATAAAATAGAATAGTATAGAATAGAATAGATTAGAATAGAATAGAATAGAATAGAATAGAATAGAATAGAATAGAACAGAACAGAATTAAATTGAATAGAACAGAACAGAACAGAATAGAATAGAATAGAATAGAATAGATTAGAATAGAATAGAACATAAGAGAATAGAATAGAATAGAATACAAAAAAATAGAACAGAATAGAAGATAATAGAACAGAATAGAATAGAATAGAATAGAACAGAACAGAATGTAACGAAATAGAATACAATAGAATAGAATAGAATACAAGAGAACAGAATAGAATAGAATTGAATATAACAGAATAGAATAGAATAGAATAGAACAGAATAGAATGGAATAGAATAAAATAGAATAAAATAGAATAGAATAGAATAGAATAGAATAGAATAGAATAGAACAGAACAGAATAGAATAGAACAGAATAGAATTGAATAAAACAGAACAGAACAGAATAGAATAGAAAAGAACAGAATAGAATAGAATAGAATAGAACAGAACAGAATAGAACAGAACAGAATAGAATAGAATAGAATAGAATAGAATAGAATAGAACAGAACAGAATAGAGTAGAACAGAATTGAATAGAATAGAACAGAACAGAATAGAATAGAAAAGAATAGAACAGAAGAGAATAGAATAGAATAGAATACAACAGAATAGAACAGAATAGAAGAGAATAGAACAGAAAAGAATGGAATAGAATAGAACAGAATAGAATGTAACGGAATAGAATACAATAGAATAAAATAGAATAGAACAGAACAGAACAGAATCGAACAGAATAGAATAGAATAGAACAGAACAAAACAGAATAGAATAGAATAGAATAGACTAGAATAGAACAGAATAGAACAGAACGGAATAGAATAGAGTAGAATAGATTAAAATAGAATAGAATAGAATAGAATAGAATAGAATAGAATAGAATAGAATAGAATAGAATAGAATAGAAGAGAACAGAACAGAATAGAATAGAACAGAACAGAACTGAATAGAATAGAATAAAATAGAATAGAATAGAACAGAACAGAACAGAACAGAACAGAATAGAATAGAATAGAACAGAATAGAATAGAACAGAATAGAATAGAACAGAAAAGAATAGAATAGAATAGAATAGAACAGAACAGAATAGAACAGAACAGAATAGAGTAGAATAGAACAGAACAGAATTGAATTGAATAGAACAGAACAGAATAGAATAGAATAGAATAGGATTGATTAGAATAGAATAGAACATAAGAGAATAGAATAGAATAGAATACAACAGAATAGAACAGAATAGAAGATAATAGAACAGAATAGAATGGAATAGAATAAAACAGAATAGAATGTAACGGAATAGAATACAATAGAATAGAATAGAATAGAACAGAACAGAATAGAATGGAATAGAAGAGAGCAGAATAGAATGTAACGGAATAGAATAGAATAGAATAGAATAGAATAGAATAGAATAGAATAGAATAGAATAGAATAGAATAGAATAGAACAGAATAGAATAGAATAGAATAGAAAAGAATAGAATAGATAAGAATAGAACAGAACAGAACTGAATAGAGTAGAGTAAAATAGAATAGAATGGAATAGAAAAGAATGGAACAGAGCAGAACAGAACAGAACAGAATAGAAGTGAATAGAACAGAACAGAACAGAACAGAACACAACAGAACACAACAGAACAGAATAGAAGAGGACAGAACAGAACAGAATAGAATCGAACAGAATAGAATAGAATAGAACAGAACAAAACAGAATAGAATAGAATAGAATAGAATAGAATAGAATAGAATAGACTAGAATAGAACAGAATAGAACAGAACGGAATAGAATAGAGTAGAATAGATTAGAATAGAATAGAATAGAATAGAATAGAATAGAATAGAATAGAACAGAACAGAACAGAATAGAATCGAACAGAATAGAATAGAATAGAACAGAACAGAACTGAATAGAATAGAATAAAATAGAATAGAATAGAACAGAACAGAATAGAACAGAACAGAATAGAATAGAATAGAACAGAATAGAATAGAACAGAATAGAATAGAACAGAATAGAGTAGAACAGAATAGAATAGAACAGAAAAGAATAGAATAGAATAGTATAGAATAGAACAGAATAGAATACAACAGAACAGAATAGAACAGAACAGAATAGAATAGAATAGAATAGAATAGAACAGAATAGAATAGAATAGAATAGAATAAAACAGAACAGAATAGAATAGAATAGAACAGAACAGAATAGAATAGAATAGAACAGAACAGAATAGAACAGAAAAGAATAGAATAGAACAGAATAGAATAGCATAAAACAGAAGAGAATAGAATGGAATAGAACAGAACAGAATAAAATAGAATAGAATAGAATAGAATAGAATAGAATAGAATAGAATAGAATAGAATAGAACAGAACAGAACAGAACAGAATAGAATAGAATAGAATAGAATAGAACAGAACAGAATAAAATAGAATAGAATAGAATAGAATAGAATAGAATAGAATAGAATAGAATAGAATATTACAGAACAGAATGCAATAGAATAGAATAGAATATTACAGAACAGAATAGAATAGCATGGAATAAAATAGAATAGAATAGAATAGAATAGAATAGAATAGAACAGAACAGAACAGAATAGAATGGAATAGAATAAATTAGAATAGAATAGAACAGAATAGAATAGAATAGAACAGAACAGAATTGAATTGAATAAACAGAACAGAACAGAATAGAATAGAAAAGAACACAATAGAATAGAACAGAATAGAACAGAATAGAATAGAATAGAATAGAATAGAATAGAATAGAATAGAATAGAATAGAACAGAACAAAATAGAACAGAACACAACACAACAGAACAGACTAGAATAGAATAGAATAGAACAGAACCGAATAGAACAGAACAGACCTGAATAGAACAGAATAGAATAGAATAGAATAGAACACAATAGAATAGAATAAAACAGAATAGAACAGATTAGAATAGAATAGAATAGAACAGAACAGAACCGAACAGAATAGAACAGAGGAGAACAGAATAGAATAGAACAGAATAGAATAGAACGGAACAGAACAGAACAGAATAGAAGAGAAAAGAACAGAATAGAACAAAAGAGAATAGAATAGAACAGAATAGAATAGAATAGAACAGAATAGAATAGAATAGAATAGAACAGAATAAAATAGAATAGAATAGAATAGAATAGAATAGAATAGAATAGAATAGAATAGAATAGAATAAAATAGAATAGAATAGAATAGAACAGAACAGAATTGAATTGAATAGAACAGAACAGAACAGAATAGAATAGAATAGAATAGAATAGATTAGAATAGAATAGAACATAAGAGAATAGAATAGAATAGAATACAAAAGAATAGAACAGAATAGAAGATAATAGAAATAATAGAATAGAATAGAATAGAACAGAACAGAATGTAACGAAATAGAATACAATAGAATAGAATAGAATACAAGAGAACAGAATAGAATAGAATTGAATATAACAGAATAGAATAGAATAGAATAGAACAGAATAGAATGGAATAGAATAAAATAGAATAGAATAGAATAGAATAGAATAGAATAGAATAGAATAGAATAGAACAGAACAGAATAGAATAGAACAGAATAGAATTGAATAAAACAGAACAGAACAGAATAGAATAGAAACGAACAGAATAGAATAGAATAGAATAGAACAGAACAGAATAGAACAGAACAGAATAGAATAGAATAGAATAGAATAGAATAGAACAGAACAGAATAGAGTAGAACAGAATTGAATAGAATAGAACAGAACAGAATAGAATAGAAAAGAATAGAACAGAAGAGAATAGAATAGAATAGAATACAACAGAATAGAACAGAATAGAAGAGAATAGAACAGAATAGAATGGAATAGAATGTAACGGAATAGAATGTAACGGAATAGAATACAATAGAATAAAATAGAATAGAACAGAACAGAATCGAACAGAATAGAATAGAATAGAACAGAACAAAACAGAATAGAATAGAATAGAATAGACTAGAATAGAATAGACTAGAATAGAACAGAATAGAACAGAACGGAATAGAATAGAGTAGAATAGATTAGAATAGAATAGAATAGAATAGAATAGAATAGAATAGAATAGAATAGAATAGAATAGAATAGAATGGAACAGAACAGAACAGAACAGAATAGAATAGAACAGAACAGAACTGAATAGAATAGAATAAAATAGAATAGAATAGAACAGAACAGAACAGAACAGAACAGAATAGAATAGAATAGAACAGAATAGAATAGAACAGAATAGAATAGAACAGAATAGAATAGAATAGAATAGAATAGAATAGAACAGAACAGAACAGAACAGAATAGAATCGAACAGAGTATAATAGAATAGAACAGAATAGAACAGAATAGAATAGAATAGGATAGAACAGAACAGAATAGAATAGAATAGAAAAGAATAGAATAGATCAGAATAGAACAGAACAGAACTGAATAGAGTAGAGTAAAATAGAATAGAATGGAATAGAAAAGAATGGAACAGAGCAGAACAGAACAGAACAGAATAGAAGTGAATAGAACAGAACAGAACAGAACAGAACACAACAGAACACAACAGAACAGAATAGAAGAGGACAGAACAGAACAGAATAGAATCGAACAGAATAGAATAGAATAGAACAGAACAAAACAGAATAGAATAGAATAGAATAGAATAGAATAGAATAGAATAGAACAGAACAGAATAGAATAGAATAGAATATTACAGAACAGAATGCAATAGAATAGAATAGAATATTACAGAACAGAATAGAATAGCATGGAATAAAATAGAATAGAATAGAATAGAATAGAATAGAATAGAACAGAACAGAATAGAATGGAATAGAATTAATTAGAATAGAATAGAATAGAATAGAATAGAATAGAATAGAATAGAATAGAATAGAATAGAACAGAACAGAATAGAATAGAACAGAATAGAATTGAATAAACAGAACAGAACAGAATAGAATAGAAAAGAACAGAATAGAATAGAACAGAATAGAACAGAAGAGAATAGAATAGAATAGAATAGAATAGAATAGAATAGAATAGAATAGAATAGAACAGAACAAAATAGAACAGAACACAACACAACAGAACAGAGTAGAATAGAATAGAATAGAACAGAACCGAATAGAACAGAACAGACCTGAATAGAACAGAATAGAATAGAATAGAATAGAACACAATAGAATAGAATAGAACAGAATAGAACAGATTAGAATAGAATAGAATAGAACAGAACAGAACAGAACAGAATAGAACAGAGGAGAACAGAATAGAATAGAACAGAATAGAATAGAACGGAACAGAACAGAACAGAATAGAAGAGAAAAGAACAGAATAGAACAAAAGAGAATAGAATAGAACAGAATAGAATAGAATAGAACAGAATAGAATAGAATAGAATAGAACAGAATAAAATAGAATAGAATAGAATAGAATAGAATAGAATAGAATAGAACAGAATAGAATAGAAGAGAATAGAACAGAACAGAACAGAACAAAACAGAACAGAACACAACAGAACAGAATAGTATAGAATAGAACAGAATAGAATAGAACAGAATAGAATAGAACAGAAAAGAAGAGAATAGAATAGAATAGAACAGAACAGAATAGAACAGAACAGAATACATTAGAACAGAAAAGAATAGAATAGAATGGAATAGAACAGAATAGAATAGAATAGAATAGAACAAACAGAACAGAATAGAATAGAATAGAATAGAATAGAATAGTATAGAACAGAACTGAATAGAATAGAATAGAATAGAATAGAACAGAATAGAATAGAATACAACAGAAGAGAATAGAATAGAAGAGAACAGAACAGAATAGAATAGAATACAACAGAACAGAAGAGAATAGAATAGAATATAACAGAATAGAATAGAATAGAATGGAATAGAATAGAATAGAAAAGAATAGAATAGAAAAGAACAGAACAGAATAGAATAGAACAGAATAGAATAGCATAAAACAGAAGAGAATAGAATAGAATAAAACAGAACAGAATAGAATAGAACAGAACAGAATAGATTAGAACAGAATAGAATAGAACAGAACAGAATAGAATAGAATGGAATAGAATACAATAGAATAGAATAGAACGGAACAGAATAGAATACAATAGAATAGAATAGAACAGGATAGAACAGAATATAATAGAATAGAACAGAATAGAACAGAACAGAACAGAACATAATGGAATAGAATAGAACAGAATAGAACAGAACAGAACAGAACAGAATAGAATAGAATAGAATAGAACAGGATAGAACAGAATAGATTAGAATAGAACAGAATAGAACAGAACAGAATAGAATCGAACAGCGTATAATAGAATAGAACAGAATAGAACAGAATAGAACAGAAGAGAATAGAATAGGATAGAACAGAACAGAAGAGAATAGAATAGAATAGAATAGAATAGAATAGAATAGATTAGAATAGAACAGAACAGAAATGAACAGAACACAAAACAACAGAACAGAGTAGAATAGAATTGAATACAACAGAACAGAATAGAACAGAACAGAACTGAATAGGACAGAATAGAATACAACCGAACACAATAGAATAGAATGGAATAGAACAGAATAGAATAGAATAGAATAGAATAGAATAGAATAGAATAGAATAGAATAGAATAGAATAGAATAGAATAGAACAAAATAGAATAGAATAGAACAGAATAGAACAGAACACAACAGAATAGAATAGAATAGAATAGAGTAGAACAGAACAGAACAGAATAGAATCGAACAGAGTATAATAGAATAGAACAGAATAGAACAGAAGAGAATAGAATAGGATAGAACAGAACAGAAGAGAATAGAATAGAATAGAATAGAATAGAATAGAATAGAATAGAATAGATTAGAATAGAACAGAACAGAATAGAACAGAACACAACACAACAGAACAGAATTGAATAGAATTGAATACAACAGAACAGAATAGAACAGAACAGAACTGAATAGGACAGAATAGAATAGAACCGAACACAATAGAATAGAATGGAATAGAACAGAATAGAATAGAATAGAATAGAATAGAATAGAATAGAATAGAATAGAATAGAATAGAATAGAACAGAATATAATAGAATAGAACAGAATAGAACAGAACAGAACACAATAGAATAGAATAGAATAGAGTAGAACTGAACAGAACAGAATAGAATCGAATAGAGTATAATAGAATAGAACAGAAAATACAGAATAGAATAGAATAGGATAGAACAGAACAGAAGAGAAGAGAATAGAATGGAATAGAATAGAATAGAAAAGAATAGAATAGAATAGAATAGAAAAGAACAGAACAGAATACAATAGAATAGAATAGAATAGAATAGAATAGAATAGAATAGAATAGAATAGAATAGAATAGAACAGAACAGAATAGAATAGAATAGAACAGAACAGAATAGAATAGAATAGAATAGAATAGAATAGAACAGAACTGAATAGAATAGAATAGAATAGAATAGAACAGAATAGAATAGAATACAACAGAAGAGAATAGAATAGAAGAGAACAGAACAGAATAGAATAGAATACAACATAACAGAAGAGAATAGAATAGAATATAACAGAATAGAATAGAATAGAATGGAATAGAATAGAATAGAAAAGAATAGAATAGAAAAGAACAGAACAGAATAGAATAGAACAGAATAGAATAGCATAAAACAGAAGAGAATAGAGTAGAATAAAACAGAACAGAATAGAATATAACAGACCAGAATAGAATACAACAGAATAGAATAAAACAGAACAGAATAGAATAGAATGGAATAGAATAGAATAGAATAGAATAGAACGGAACAGAACAGAATACAATAGAATAGAATAGAACAGGATAGAACAGAATATAATAGAATAGAACAGAATAGAACAGAACAGAACAGAACATAATAGAATAGAATAGAACAGAATAGAATAGAACAGAACAGAACAGAATAGAATAGAATAGAATAGAATAGAATAGAACAGAATAGAACAGAACAGAATAGAATAGAATAGAATAAAATAGAACAGAACAGAATAGAGTAGAACAGAATTGAATAGAATAGAATCGAACAGAGTATAATAGAATAGAACAGTATAGAACAGAATAGAATAGAATAGGATAGAACAGAACAGAATAGAATAGAATAGAATAGAATAGAATAAAATAGAATAGAATAGAATAGAATAGAACAGAACAGAATAGAACAGAATACAACACAACAGAACAGAATAGAATAGAATTGAATACAACAGAACAGAATAGAAAAGAATAGAGTAGAATAGATCAGAATACATTAGAACAGAAAAGAATAGAATAGAATGGAATAGAACAGAATAGAATAGAATAGAATAGAACACAACAGAACAGAACAGAATAGAATAGAATAGAATAGAATAGAATAGAATAGAACAGAACTGAATAGAATAGAATAGAATAGAACAGAACAGAATAGAATAGAATACAACAGAAGAGAATAGAATAGAAGAGAACAGAACAGAATAGAATAGAATACAACAGAACAGAAGAGAATAGAATAGAATATAACAGAATACAATAGAATAGAATGGCATAGAATAGAATAGAAAAGAATAGAATAGAAAAGAACAGAATAGAACAGAACAGAACAGAACAGAATAGAATAGAACAGAACAGAATAGAATAGAATGGAATAGAATAGAATAGAATAGAATAGAACGGAACAGAACAGAATACAATAGAATAGAATAGAACAGGACAGAACAGAATATAAGAGAATAGAACAGAATAGAACAGAACAGAACAGAACATAATAGAATAGAATAGAACAGAATAGAACAGAACAGAACAGAACAGAATAGAATAGAATAGAATAGAATAGAACAGGATAGAACAGAATAGATTAGAATAGAACAGAATAGAACAGAACAGAATAGAATAGAATTGAATAGAATAGAACAGAACAGAACAGAACAGAGTAGAATCGAACAGAGTATAATAGAATAGAACAGAATAGAATAGAATAGGATAGAACAGAACAGAAGAGAATAGAATAGAATAGAATAGAATAGAATAGATTAGAATAGAACAGAACAGAATAGAACAGAACACAACACAACAGAACAGAATAGAATAGAATTGAATACAACAGAACAGAATAGAACAGAACAGAACTGAATAGGACAGAATAGAATAGAACCGAACACAATAGAATAGAATGGAATAGAACAGAATAGAATAGAATAGAATAGAATAGAATAGAATAGAATAGAATAGAATAGAATGGAATAGAACAAATAGAATAGAAAAGAATAAAATAGAATAGAATAGAACAGAACAGAACCGAATAGAATAGAATAGAATAGAATAGAACAGAATAGAACAGAACAAAACAAAACAGAATAGAATAGAATAGAACAGAACAGAATCGAATAGAATGGAATAGAATAGAACAGAATAGAACAGAACAAAACCAAACACAATAGAATAGAATACAACAGAACAGAACAGAATAGAATAGAACAGAATAGAACAGAATAGAATGGAATAGAATAGAATAGAAAAGAATAGAATAGAATAGAATAGAAAAGAACAAAACAGAATAGAACAGAACAGAATGAATAGAATAGAACAGAACTGAATAGAGTAGAACAGAATTGAACAGAATAGAATAGAATAGAATACAATAGAACAGAACAGAACAGAATAGAATCGAACAGAATAGAATAGAATAGAACAGAACAAAACAGAATAGAATAGAATAGAATAGATTAGAATAGAATAGAATAGAATAGAATAGAATAGAATAGAATAGAATAGAATAGAATAGAATAGAATAGAATAGAATAGAATAGAACAGAATAGAACAGAACGGAATAGAATAGAATAGAACAGAACAGAACAGAATAGAATCAAACAGAATAGAATAAAATAGAACAGAACAGAACAGAACAGAATAGAATAGAATGGAATAGATCAGAATAGAATAGAATAGAATAGAATAGAATAGAACAGAATAAAATAGAATAGAACAGAACAGAATAGAATAGATTAGAATAGAACAGAATAGAGTAGAATAGAACGGAATAGAATAGAATAGAACAGAACAGAACAGAATAGAATAGAATAGAACAGAACAGAACACAACAGAACAGAATAGAATAGAATACAACAGAATAGAATAGAACAGAATAGAATAGAACAGAAAAGAATAGGATAGAATAGAATAGAACAGAACAGAATAGAACAGAACAGAACAGAAGAGAATAGAAAAGAATAGAACAGAATAGAATAGAATAGAATAGAACAGAAGAGAATAGAAAAAAATAGAATTAAAGAGAAAAGAATAGAATAGAATAGAACAGAGCAGAATAGAATACAATAGAACAGAACAGAATCGAACAGAACAGAATAGAATAGAATAGAACAGAACAGAATAGAGTAGAACAGAATTGAATAGAATAGAACAGAACAGAATAGAATAGAACAGAATAGAATAGAACAGAACAGAATAGAATAGAATGGAATAGAATAGAATAGAATAGAATAGAACGGAACAGAACAGAATACAATAGAATAGAATACAACAGGATAGAAAAGAATATAATGGAATAGAACAGAATAGAACAGAACAGAACAGAACATAATAGAATAGAATAGAACAGAATAGAACAGAACAGAACAGAACAGAATAGAATAGAATAGAATAGAACAGGATAGAACAGAATATATTAGAATAGAACAGAATAGAACAGAACAGAATAGAATAGAATGGAATAGAATAGAACAGAACAGAACAGAACAGAATAGAATAGAATAGAATAGAACAGAATAGAATAGAATAGAACAGAATAGAACAGAATAGAACACAACAGAATAGAATAAAATTGAATAGAAGAACAGAACAGAATAGAATAGAATAGAATAGAAGTGAATAGAATAGAATAGAACAGAATGGAACAGAATAGAACACAACAGAATAGAATAGAATAGAATAGAATAGAACAGAACAGAATAGTATAGAATAGAACAGAATAGAATAGAATAGAACAGAATAGAATAGAATAGAACAGAATAGAACAGAACAGAACAGAATAGAACAGAACAGAATAGAATTAAACAGGACAGAACAGAATAGAATAGATTAGAACAGAATACAACAGAATAGAATAGAATAGAATAGAATAGAATAGAAGAGAAGAGAACAGAATAGAATAGAACAGAATAGAATTGAACAGAACAGAAGAGAATAGAATGGAATAGAACAGAACAGAATAAAATCGAATAGAATAGAATAGAATAGAATAGAATAGAATAGAATAGAATAGAATAGAATAGAATAGAATAGAACAGAAGAGAATAGAACAGAATCGAATAGAATAGAACAGAATAAATAGAATAGAATAGCACAGAATAGAACAGAACAGAATAGAACATAAGAGAACAGAACTGAATAGAACAGAATAGAATAGAATAGAATAGAACACGATAGAATAGAATAGAACAGAATAGAACAGATTAGAATAGAATAGAACAGAACAGACAGAACAGAATAGAACAGAAGATAACAGAATAGAATAGAACAGAATAGAATAGAACAGATCAGAACAGAACAGAATAGAATAGAATAGAATAGAAGAGAACAGGACAGAATAGAACAGAATACAATAGAACAGAACAGAAGAGAATAGAATGGAATAGAACAGAACAGAATAAAATAGAATAGAATAGAATAGAATAGAATAGAATAGAATAGAATAGAATAGAATAGAATAGAATAGAATAGAACAGAAGAGAATAGAACAGAATAGAATAGAATAGAACGGAATAAATAGAATAGAATAGCACAGAATAAAACAGAACAGAACAGAATAGAGTAGAATAGAATAGAATAGAATAGAATAGAATAGAATAGAATAGAATAGAATAGAATAGAATAGAATAGAATAGTACAGAATAGAATAGAATATAACACAATAGCATAGAATAGAATAGAAGAGAATAGAATAGAATAGAACAGAATAGAATAGAATAGAATAGAATTGAATTGAATAGAATAGAAGAGAACAGAACAGAATAGAATAGAATAGATTAGAATAGAATAGAAGAGAACAGAACAGAACAGAACAGAATAGAATCGAACAGAGTATAATTGAATAGAACAGAATAGAACAGAATAGAATAGAATAGGATAGAACAGAACAGAAGAGAAGAGAAGAGAATAGAATAGAATAGAATAGATTATAATAGAACAGAACAGAATAGAACAGAACACAACACAACAGAACAGAATAGAATAGAATTGAATACAACAGAACAGAATAGAGCAGAACAGAACTGAATAGGACAGAATAGAATAGAACCGAACACAATAGAATAGAATGGAATAGAACAGAATAGAATAGAATAGAATAGAATAGAATAGAATAGAACAAAATAGAATAGAAAAGAATAAAATAGAATAGAATAGAACAGAACAGAACCGAATAGAATAGAATAGAATAGAATAGAATAGAACAGAATAGAACAGAACAAAACAGAACAGAATAGAATAGAACAGAACAGAACCGAATAGAATGGAATAGAATAGAACAGAACAAAACAAAACAGAATAGAATAGAATACAACAGAACAGAACAGAATAGAATAGAACAGAATAGAACAGAATAGAATGGAATAGAATAGAACAGAAAAGAATAGAATAGAATAGAATAGAATAGAAAAGAACAGAACAGAATAGAACAGAACAGAATAGAATAGAATAGAACAGAACAGAATAGAGTAGAACAGAAATGAACAGAATAGAATAGAATAGAATAGAATACAATAGAACAGAACAGAACAGAATAGATTCGAACAGAATAGAAAAAATAGAACAGAACAAAACAGAATATAATAGAATAGAATAGATTAGAATAGAATAGAATAGAATAGAATAGAATAGAATAGAATAGAATAGATTAGAACAGAATAGAACAGAACGGAATAGAATAGAATAGAACAGAACAGGAGAGAATAGAATCGAACAGAATATAATAAAATAGAACAGAACAGAATAGAATAGAATGGAATAGAACAGAATAGAATAGAATAGAATAGAATAGAATTGAATAGAATAGAATAGAATAGAACAGAATAAAATAGAAGAGAACAGAATAGAACAGAATAGTACAGAACAGAACAGAACAGAACAGAATAGAATAGAACAGAACAGAACAGAATAGAATAGAATAGAACAGAACAGAACACAACAGAACAGAATAGAATAGAATACAACAGAATAGAATAGAACAGAATAGAATAGAACAGAAAAGAATAGGATAGAATAGAATAGGACAGAACAGAATAGAACAGAACAGAACAGAAGAGAATAGAAAAGAATAGAACAGAATAGAATAGAATAGAATAGAACAGAAGAGAATAGAAAAAAATAGAATATAAGAGAAAAGAATAGAATAGAATAGAACAGAGCAGAATAGAATACAATAGAACAGAACAGAATCGAACAGAAGAGAATAGAATAGAATAGAACAGAACAGAATAGAGTAGAACAGAATTGAATAGAATAGAACAGAACAGAATAGAATAGAATAGAATAGAACAGAAGAGAATAGAAAAGAATAGAATAAAAGAGAATAGAATAGAATAGAATAGAACAGAACAGAATAGAATAGAATAGAACAGAACAGAATCGAACCGAACAGAATACAATAGAATAGAACAGAACAGAATAGAGTAGAACAGAAATGAATAAAATAGAACAGAGCAGAATAGAATAGAATAGAATAGAACAGAAGAGATTAGAATAGAATAGAATACCACAGAATAGAAGAGAATAGAACAGAATAGAATAGAATACAACAGAACAGATTAAAACAGAATAGAATGGAATAGAATAAAATAGAATAGAATAGAATAGAACAGAATAGAATAGAATAGAATAAAATAGAATAGAATAGAACACAACAGAACAGAATAGAATCGAACAGAATAGAATAGAATAGAATAGAACAGAATAGAACAGAATAGAATAGAATAGAACAGAATAGAATAGAATAGAAGAGAACAGAACAGAACAGAATAGAATCGAAGAGAATAGAATAGAATAGAACAGAACAGAACAGAATAGTATAGAATAGAATAGAATAGAACAGAACAAAACAGAAGAGAACACAACTGAACACAACAGAACAGAATAGAACAGAACAGAATAGAGTAGAACAGAATTGAATAGAATAGAACAGAACAGAATAGAATAGAATAGAATAGAACAGAAGAGAATAGAAAAGAATAGAATAAAAGAGAATAGAATAGAATAGAATAGAATAGAACAGAACAGAATAGAATAGAATAGAACAGAACAGAATCGAACAGCACAGAATACAATAGAATAGAACAGAACAGAATAGAGTAGAACAGAAATGAATAGAATAGAACAGAGCAGAATAGAATAGAATAGAATAGAACAGAAGAGAACAGAATAGAATAGAATACCACAGAATAGAACGGAATAGAAGAGAATAGAACAGAATAGAATAGAATAAAACAGAACAGAATAGAACTAATAGAATGGAATAGAATAAAATAGAATAGAATAGAATAGAACAGAACAGAATAGAATAGAATAGAACAGAACAGAATAGAACAGAACAGAATAGAATAGAATAGAACAGAACAGAATAGATTAGAACAGAATTGAATAAAATAGAACAGAACAGAATAGAATAGAATAGAATAGAACAGAAGAGAATAGAATAGAATAGAACAGAACAGAACAGAGTAGAATCGAACAGAATAGAATAGAATAGAACAGAACAGAATAGAATAGAATAGAATAGAATATTATAGAACAGAGTAGAATAGAATAGAATAGAATAGAATAGAATAGAATAGAATAGAACAGAATAGAATAGAATATAATAGAACAGAATAGAGTAGAATAGAAAAGAATAGAATAGAATAGAACAGAACAGAACAGAACAGAATATAATAGAATAGAACAGAATAGAACAGAACAGAACAGAACATAATAGAATAGAATAGAACAGAATAGAACAGAACGGAACAGAACAGAATACAATAGAATAGAATAGAACAGGATAGAACAGAATAGAATAGAATAGGACAGAATAGAATAGAACAGAATAGAATAGAATAGAATAGAATAGAATAGAACAGAACAGAACAGAATAGAATCGAACAGAGTATAATAGAATAGAACAGAATAGAATAGAATAGGATAGAACAGAACAGAATAGAATGGAATAGAATAGAATAGAAAAGAATAGAATAGAAAAGAACAGAACAGAATAGAATAGAACAGAACAGAAGAGAATAGAATGGAATAGAATGGAATAGAAAAGAATAGAATAGAATAGAATAGAAAAGAACAGAACAGAATAGAATAGAACAGAATAGAATAGAATAAAACAGAACAGAATAGATTAGAATAGAATAGAACATAAAAGAATAGAATAGAATAGAATACAAAAGAATTGAACAGAATAGAAGATAATAGAACAGAATAGAATGGAATAGAATAGAATAGAAAAGAATAGAATAGAAAAGAACAGAACAGAATAGAATAGAACAGCATAGAAGAGAATAGAATGGAATAGAATAGAATAGAAAAGAATAGAATAGAATAGAATATAAAAGAACAGAACAGAATAGAATAGAACAGAATAGAATAGAATAAAACAGAACAGAATAAAATAGAATAAAACAGAACGGAATAGAATAGAATAAAACAGAACAGAATAAAACAGAACAGAATAGAGTAGAACAGAATTGAATAGAATAGAAGAGATCAGAATAAAATAGAGTAGAATAGAATAGAATAGAAGAGAAGAGAATAGAACAGAAGAGAATAGAATAGAATAGAACAGAACAGAATACAGTAGAATAGAATAGAAAAGAAGAGAATAGAATAGAATAGAACAGAACAGCATAGAATAGAACAGAATAGAATAGAATAGAACAGAACAGAATAGAATAGAATAGAATAGAATAGAATAGAATAGAATAGAATAGAACAGAACAGAACAGAATAGAATAGAATAGAATAGAATAGAATAGAATAGAACAGAATAGAATAGAATAGAACAGAACAGAACAGAACAGAATAGAATAGAATAGAATAGAATGGAACAGAACTGAATAGAATAGAATAGAATAGAATAGAACAGAATAGAATAGAATACAACAGAAGAGAATAGAATAGAAGAGAACAGAACAGAATTGAATAGAATACAACAGAACAGAAGAGAATAGATTAGAATATAACAGAATAGAATAGAATAGAATGGAATAGAATAGAATAGAAAAGAATAGAATGAAAAGAACAGAACAGAATAGAATAGAACAGAATAGAATAGCATAAAACAGAAGAGAATAGAATAGAATCAAACAGAACAGAATAGGATAGAACAGAACAGAATAGAATAGAACAGAATAGAATAGAACAGAACAGAATAGAATAGAATGGAATCGAATAGAATAGAATAGAATAGAATAGAATAGAACGGAACAGAACAGAATACAATAGAATACAATTGAACAGGATAGAACAGAATATAATAGAATAGAACAGAATAGAACAGAACAGAACAGAACATAATAGAATAGAATAGAACAGAATAGAATAGAATAGAACAGAACAGAACAGAACAGAATAGAATCGAACAGAGTATAATTGAATAGAACAGAATAGAACAGAATAGAATAGAATAGGATAGAACAGAACAGAAGAGAATAGAATAGAATAGAATAGAATAGAATAGAATAGAATAGAATAGAATAGAAGAGAATAGAATAGAATAGAATAGATTAGAATAGAACAGAACAGAATAGAACAGAACACAACACAACAGAACAGAATAGAATAGAATTGAATAAAACAGAACAGAATAGAACAGAACAGAACTGAATAGGAGAGAATATAGTAGAACCGAACACAATAGAATAGAATGGAACAGAACAGAATAGAATAGAATAGAATAGAATAGAATAGAATAGAATAGAAGAGAATAGAACAAAATAGAATAGAAAAGAATAAAATAGAATAGAATAGAACAGAACAGAACCGAATAGAATAGAATAGAATAGAATAGAACAGAATAGAACAGAACAAAACAAAAGAGAATAGAATAGAATAGAACAGAACAGAACCGAATAGAATGGAATAGAATAGAACAGAATAGAACAGAACAAAACAAAACAGAATAGAATAGAATACAACAGAACAGAACAGAATAGAATAGAACAGAGTAGAACAGAATAGAATGGAATAGAATAGAATAGAAAAGAATAGAATAGAATAGAATAGAAAAGAACAGAACAGAATAAAATAGAACAGAATAGAATAGAATAAAACAGAACAGAATAGAATAGAATAAAACAGAACGGAATAGAATATAATAGAACAGAACAGAATAGAACAGAACAGAATAGAATAGAATAGAACAGAACAGAATAGAGTAGAACAGAATTGAATAGAATAGAAGAGAACAGAATAAAATCGAGTAGAATAGAATAGAATAGAAGAGAAGAGAATAGAACAGAAGAGAATAGAATAGAATAGAATAGAATAGAATAGAATAGTATAGAATAGAATATATTAGATTAGAACAGAACAGAATAGAACAGAACACAACACAACAGAACAGAATATAATAGAATTGAATACAACAGAACAGAATAGAACAGAACAGAACAGAATAGGACAGAATAGAATAGAACCGAACACAATAGAATAGAATGGAACAGAATAGAATAGAATAGAATAGAATAGAATAGAATAGAATAGAATAGAATAGAATAGAATAGAAAAGAATAAAATAGAATAGAATAGAACAGAACAGAACCGAATAGAATAGAATAGAATAGAACAGAATGGAACAGAACAAAACAAAACAGAATAGAATAGAATAGAACAGAACAGAACCGAATAGAATGGAATAGAATAGAACAGAATAGAACAGAACAAAACAAAACAGAATAGAATAGAATACAACAGAACAGAACAGAATAGAATAGAACAGAATAGAACAGAATAGAACAGAACAAAACAGAATAGAATAGAATAGAATAGAATAGAATAGAATAGAATAGAATAGAATAGAATAGAACAGAACAGAAGAGAATAGAATAGAACAGAATAGAATTGAATAGAACAGAACAGAACAGAATAGAAGAGAATAGAACGGAATAGAACAGAACAGTATAGAACACAACAGAATAGAATAGAATAGAACAGGATAGAACAGAATAGAATAGAATAGAACAGAACAGAATACAATAGAATAGAATAGAACAGAATAGAATAGAATACAACAGAAGAGAATAGAATAGAACAGAACAGGACCGAATAGAATAGAATAGAATAGAACAGAATAGAACAGAACAAAACAAAACAGAATAGAATAGAATGCAACAGAACATAACAGAATAGAATAGATTAACAGAATAGAACAGAATAGAATGGAATAGAATAGAATAGAAAAGAATAGAATAGAAAAGAAGAGAACACAATAGAATAGAACAGAATAGAAGAGAATAGAATGGAATAGAAGAGAATAGAAAAGAATGGAATAGAATAGAATAGAAAAGAACAGAACAGAATAGAATAGAACAGAATAGAATAGAATAAAACAGAACAGAATAGAATAGAATAAAACAGAACGGAATAGAATAGAATAGAACAGAACAGAATAGAACAGAACAGAATAGAATAGAATAGAACAGAACAGAACAGAATAGAGTAGAACAGAATTGAATAGAATAGAAGAGAACACAATAAAATAGAGTAGAATAGAATAGAATAGAAGAGAAGAGAATAGAACAGAAGAGAATAGAATAGAATAGAACAGAACAGAATACAGTAGAATAGAATAGAAAAGAAGAGAATAGAATAGAATAGAACAGAATAGCATAGAATAGAACAGAATAGAATAGAATAGAACAGAACAGAATAGAATAGAATAGAATAGAATAGAATAGAATAGAACAGAACAGAATAGAATAGAATAGAGTAGAATAGAATAGAATAGAATAGAATAGAATAGAACAGAATAGAATAGAATAGAACAGAATAGAATAGAATAGAACAGAACAGAACAGAATAGAATAGAATAGAACGGAATAGAACAGAACAGTACAGAACACAACAGAATAGAATAGAATAGAACAGGATAGAATACAATAGAATAGAATAGAACAGAATAGAATAGAATACAACAGAAGAGAATAGAATAGAACAGAACAGAACCGAATAGAATAGAATAGAACAGAACAGAAATGAACAGAAGAAAACAAAACAGAATTGAATAGAATACAACAGAACAGAACAGAATAGAATAGAATAACAGAATAGAACAGAATAGAATGGAATAGAATAGAATCGAAAATAATAGAATAGAAAAGAACAGAACAGAATAGAATAGAACAGAATAGTATAGCCTAAAACAGAATAGAATAGAATGGAATAGAACAGAACAGAATAAAATAGAATAGAATAGAATAGAATAGAATAGAATAGAATAGAATAGAATAGAATAGAACAGAACAGAACAGAACAGAATAGAATAGAATAGAATAGAATAGAATAGAACAGAACAGAATAAAATAGAATAGAATAGAATAGAATAGAATAGAATAGAATAGAATAGAATAGAATAGAATAGAATAGAATAGAATATTACAGAACAGAATGCAATAGAATAGAATACAATATTACAGAACAGAATAGAATAGCATAGAATAAAATTGAATAGAATAGAATTGAATATAACAGAATAGAATAGAATAGAATAGAATAGAATAGAACAGAACAGAATAGAATACAACAGAATAGAATTGATTAAAACAGAACAGAACAGAATAGAATAGAAAAGAACAGAATAGAATAGAGCAGAATATAACAGAAGTGAATAGAAAATAATAGAATAGAATAGAATAGAATAGAATAGAATAGAATAGAATAGAATAGATCAGAACAAAATAGAACAGAACACAACACAACAGAACAGAATAGAATAGAATAGAATAGAACAGAACCGAATAGAATAGAACAGAACTGAATAGAACAGAATAGAATAGAATAGAATAGAACAGAACAGAATAGAATAGAACAGAATAGAATAGAATAAAACAGAACAGAATAGAATAGAATAAAACAGAACGGAATAGAATAGAATAGAACAGAACAGAATAGAACAGAACAGAATAGAATAGAATAGAACAGAACAGAACAGAATAGAGTAGAACAGAATTGAATAGAATAGAAGAGATCAGAATAAAATAGAGTAGAATAGAATAGAATAGAAGAGAAGAGAATAGAACAGAAGAGAATAGAATAGAATAGAACAGAACAGAATAGAACAGAATAGAATAGAATACAACAGAACAGAAGAGAATAGAAGAGAATATAACAGAATAGAATAGAATAGAATGGAATAGAACAGAATAGAAAAGAATAGAATAGAAACGAACAGAACAGAATAGAATAGAACAGAATAGAATAGCATAAAACAGAAGAGAATAGAATAGAATAAAACAGAACAGAATAGAATAGAACAGAACAGAATAGAATAGAACAGAATAGAATAGAACAGAACAGAATAGAATAGAATGGAATAGAATAGAATAGAATAGAGTAGAATAGAACGGAACAGAACAGAATACAATAGAATAGAATAGAACAGGATAGAACAGAATATAATAGAATAGAACAGAATAGAATAGAACAGAACAGAACATAATAGAATAGAATAGAACAGAATCGAATAGAATAGAATAGAATAGAACAGAACAGAACAGAACAGAATAGAATCGAACAGAGTATAATTGAATAGAACAGAATAGAACAGAATAGAATAGAATAGGATAGAACAGAACAGAAGAGAATAGAATAGAATAGAACAGGATAGAACAGAATAGATTAGAATAGAACAGAACAGAACAGAACAGAATAGAATAGAATAGAATAGAACAGGATAGAACAGAATAGATTAGAATAGAACAGAATAGAACAGAACAGAATACAATAGAATAGAATAGAACAGAACAGAACAGAACAGAATAGAATCGAACAGAGTAAAATAGAATAGAACAGAATAGAACAGAATAGAATAGAATAGGATAGAACAGAACAGAAGAGAATAGAATAGAATACAATAGAATAGAATAGATTAGAATAGAACAGAAGAGAATAGAACAGAACACAACACAACAGAACAGAATAGAATAGAATTGAATACAACAGAACAGAATAGAACAGAACAGAACTGAATAGGACAGAATAGAATAGAACCGAACACAATAGAATAGAATAGAATAGAATAGAATAGAATAGAATAGAACAAAATAGAATAGAATAGAACAGAATAGAACAGAATAGAACAGAAGAGAATAGAATAGAAGAGAATAGAATAGAGTAGAACAGAACAGAACAGAATAGAATCGAACAGAGTATGATAGAATAGAACAGAATAGAACAGAATAGAATAGAATAGGATAGAACAGAACAGAAGAGAATAGAATAGAATAGAATAGAATAGAATAGATTAGAATAGAACAGAACAGAATAGAATAGAATAGAACAGAATAGAACAGAACAGAACAGAATAGAATAGAATAGAATAGAGTAGAACAGAACAGAACAGAATAGAATCGAACAGAGTATAATAGAATAGAATAGAAAAAACAGAATAGAATAGAATAGGATAGAACAGAACAGAAGAGAAGAGAATAGAATGGAATAGAATAGAATAGAAAAGAATAGAATAGAATAGAATAGAAAAGAACAGAACAGAATACAATAGAATAGAATAGAATAGAATAGAATAGAATAGAATAGAATAGAATAGAATAGAATAGAACAGAATAGAATAGAATAGAATAGAACAGAACAGAACAGAACAGAACAGAATAGAATAGAATAGAATAGAACAGAACTGAATAGAATAGAATAGAATAGAATAGAACAGAATAGAATAGAATACAACAGAAGAGAATAGAAGAGAAGAGAACAGAACAGAATAGAATAGAATACAACAGAAGAGAAGAGAATAGAATAGAATACAACAGAATAGAATAGAATAGAATGGAATAGAATAGAATAGAAAAGAATAGACTAGAATAGAACAGAACAGAATAGAATAGAACAGAATAGAATAGCATAAAACAGAAGAGAATAGAATAGAATAAAACACACCAGAATAGAATAGAACAGTATAGAATAGAACAGAACAGAATAGAATAGAATGGAATAGAATAGAATAGAATAGAATAGAACGGAACAGAACAGAATACAATAGAATAGAATAGAACAGGATAGAACAGAATATAATAGAATAGAACAGAATAGAACAGAACAGAACAGAACATAATAGAATAGAATAGAACAGAATAGAATAGAATAGAACAGAATAGAATAGAATAGAATAGAATAGAATAGAACAGAATAGAATAGAATAGAACAGAATAGAACAGAACAAAACAAAACCGAATAGAATAGAATAGAACAGAACAGAACCGAATAGAATGGAATAGAATAGAACAGAATAGAACAGAACAAAACAAAACAGAATAGAATAGAATTCAACAAAACAGAACAGAATAGAATAGAACAGAATAGAACAGAATAGAATGGAATAGAATAGAATAGAAAAGAATAGAATAGAATAGAATAGAAAAGAACAGAACAGAATAGAATAGAACAGAATAGAATAGAATAAAACAGAACAGAATAGAATAGAATAAAACAGAACGGAATAGAATAGAATAGAACAGAACAGAATAGAACAGAACAGAATAGAATAGAATAGAACAGAACAGAATAGAGTAGAACAGAATTGAATAGAATAGAAGAGAACAGAATAAAATAGAGTAGAATAGAATAGAATAGAAGAGAAGAGAATAGAACAGAAGAGAATAGAATAGAATAGAACAGAACAGAATACAGTAGAATAGAATAGAAATGAAGAGAATAGAATAGAATAGAACAGAATAGAATAGTATAGAACAGAATAGAATAGAATAGAACAGAATAGAATAGAATAGAATAGAATAGAATAGAATAGAATAGAATAGAATAGAATAGAATAGAACAGAACAGAAGAGAATAGAATAGAACAGAATAGAATTGAATAGAACAGAACAGAACAGAATAGAAGGAATAGAACGGAATAGAACAGTACATTATAGAACACAACAGAATAGAATAGAATAGAACAGGATAGAACAGAATAGAATAGAATAGAACAGAACAGAATACAATAGAATAGAATAGAACAGAATAGAATAGAATAGAACAGAACAGAATAGAACAGAACAGAATAGAATAGAATAGAACAGAACAGAACAGAATAGAGTAGAACAGAATTGAATAGAATAGAAGAGATCAGAATAAAATAGAGTAGAATAGAATAGAATAGAAGAGAAGAGAATAGAACAGAAGAGAATAGAATAGAATAGAACAGAACAGAATACAGTAGAATAGAATAGAAAAGAAGAGAATAGAATAGAATAGAACAGAATAGAATAGAATAGAACAGAATAGAACAGAACAGAACAGTATAGAATAGAATAGAATAGAATAGAATAGAACAGAACAGAATAGAATAGAATAGAATAGAATAGAATAGAATAGAATAGAATAGAATAGAATAGAACAGAATAGAATAGAATAGAATAGAACAGAACAGAACAGAACAGAATAGAATAGAATAGAATAGAACAGAACTGAATAGAATAGAATAGAATAGAATAGAACAGAATAGAATAGAATACAACAGAAGAGAATAGAATAGAAGAGAACAGAACAGAATAGAATAGAATACAACAGAACAGAAGAGAATAGAATAGAATATAACAGAATAGAATAGAATAGAATGGAATAGAATAGAATAGAAAAGAATAGAATAGAAAAGAACAGAACAGAATAGAATAGAACAGAATAGAATAGCATAAAACAGAAGAGAATAGAATAGAATAAAACAGAACAGAATAGAATAGAACAGAACAGAATAGAATAGAACAGAATAGAATAGAACAGAACAGAATAGAATAGAATGGAATAGAATAGAATAGAATAGAGTAGAATAGAACGGAACAGAACAGAATACAATAGAATAGAATAGAACAGGATAGAACAGAATATAATAGAATAGAACAGAATAGAATAGAACAGAACAGAACATAATAGAATAGAATAGAACAGAATCGAATAGAATAGAATAGAATAGAACAGAACAGAACAGAACAGAATAGAATCGAACAGAGTATAATTGAATAGAACAGAATAGAACAGAATAGAATAGGATAGAACAGAACAGAAGAGAATAGAATAGAATAGAACAGGATAGAACAGAATAGATTAGAATAGAACAGAACAGAACAGAACAGAATAGAATAGAATAGAATAGAACAGGATAGAACAGAATAGATTAGAATAGAACAGAATAGAACAGAACAGAATACAATAGAATAGAATAGAACAGAACAGAACAGAACAGAATAGAATCGAACAGAGTATAATAGAATAGAACAGAATAGAACAGAATAGAATAGAATAGGATAGAACAGAACAGAAGAGAATAGAATAGAATACAATAGAATAGAATAGATTAGAATAGAACAGAAGAGAATAGAACAGAACACAACACAACAGAACAGAATAGAATAGAATTGAATACAACAGAACAGAATAGAACAGAACAGAACTGAATAGGACAGAATAGAATAGAACCGAACACAATAGAATAGAATAGAATAGAATAGAATAGAATAGAATAGAATAGAATAGAATAGAATAGAATAGAATAGAATAGAACAAAATAGAATAGAATAGAACAGAATAGAACAGAAGAGAATAGAATAGAATAGAATAGAATAGAGTAGAACAGAACAGAACAGAATAGAATCGAACAGAGTATGATAGAATAGAACGGAATAGAACAGAATAGAATAGAATAGGATAGAACAGAACAGAAGAGAATAGAATAGAATAGAATAGAATAGAATAGATTAGAATAGAACAGAACAGAATAGAATAGAATAGAACAGAATAGAACAGAACAGAACAGAATAGAATAGAATAGAACAGAATCGAATAGAATAGAATAGAATAGAACAGAACAGAACAGAACAGAATAGAATCGAACAGAGTATAATTGAATAGAACAGAATAGAACAGAATAGAATAGAATAGGATAGAACAGAACAGAAGAGAATAGAATAGAATAGAACAGGATAGAACAGAATAGATTAGAATAGAACAGAACAGAACAGAACAGAATAGAATAGAATAGAATAGAACAGGATAGAACAGAATAGATTAGAATAGAACAGAATAGAACAGAACAGAATACAATAGAATAGAATAGAACAGAACAGAACAGAACAGAATAGAATCGAACAGAGTAAAATAGAATAGAACAGAATAGAACAGAATAGAATAGAATAGGATAGAACAGAACAGAAGAGAATAGAATAGAATACAATAGAATAGAATAGATTAGAATAGAACAGAAGAGAATAGAACAGAACACAACACAACAGAACAGAATAGAATAGAATTGAATACAACAGAACAGAATAGAACAGAACAGAACTGAATAGGACAGAATAGAATAGAACCGAACACAATAGAATAGAATAGAATAGAATAGAATAGAATAGAATAGAATAGAATAGAATAGAATAGAATAGAATAGAACAAAATAGAATAGAATAGAACAGAATAGAACAGAATAGAACAGAAGAGAATAGAATAGAATAGAATAGAATAGAGTAGAACAGAACAGAACAGAATAGAATCGAACAGAGTATGATAGAATAGAACAGAATAGAACAGAATAGAATAGAAAAGGATAGAACAGAACAGAAGAGAATAGAATAGAATAGAATAGAATAGAATAGATTAGAATAGAACAGAACAGAATAGAACAGAATAGAATAGAATAGAACAGAATAGAACAGAACAGAACAGAATAGAATAGAATAGAATAGAGTAGAACAGAACAGAACAGAATAGAATCGAACAGAGTATAATAGAATAGAATAGAAAAAACAGAATAGAATAGAATAGGATAGAACAGAACAGAAGAGAAGAGAATAGAATGGAATAGAATAGAATAGAAAAGAATAGAATAGAATAGAATAGAAAAGAACAGAACAGAATACAATAGAATAGAATAGAATAGAATAGAATAGAATAGAATAGAATAGAATAGAATAGAATAGAATAGAACAGAATAGAATAGAATAGAATAGAACAGAACAGAACAGAACAGAACAGAATAGAATAGAATAGAATAGAACAGAACTGAATAGAATAGAATAGAATAGAATAGAACAGAATAGAATAGAATACAACAGAAGAGAATAGAAGAGAAGAGAACAGAACAGAATAGAATAGAATACAACAGAAGAGAAGAGAATAGAATAGAATACAACAGAATAGAATAGAATAGAATGGAATAGAATAGAATAGAAAAGAATAGAATAGAATAGAACAGAACAGAATAGAATAGAACAGAATAGAATAGCATAAAACAGAAGAGAATAGAATAGAATAAAACACACCAGAATAGAATAGAACAGTATAGAATAGAACAGAACAGAATAGAATAGAATGGAATAGAATAGAATAGAATAGAATAGAACGGAACAGAACAGAATACAATAGAATAGAATAGAACAGGATAGAACAGAATATAATAGAATAGAACAGAATAGAACAGAACAGAACAGAACATAATAGAATAGAATAGAACAGAATAGAATAGAATAGAACAGAATAGAATAGAATAGAATAGAATAGAATAGAACAGAATAGAATAGAATAGAACAGAATAGAACAGAACAAAACAAAACCGAATAGAATAGAATAGAACAGAACAGAACCGAATAGAATGGAATAGAATAGAACAGAATAGAACAGAACAAAACAAAACAGAATAGAATAGAATACAACAAAACAGAACAGAATAGAATAGAACAGAATAGAACAGAATAGAATGGAATAGAATAGAATAGAAAAGAATAGAATAGAATAGAATAGAAAAGAACAGAACAGAATAGAATAGAACAGAATAGAATAGAATAAAACAGAACAGAATAGAATAGAATAAAACAGAACGGAATAGAATAGAATAGAACAGAACAGAATAGAACAGAACAGAATAGAATAGAATAGAACAGAACAGAATAGAGTAGAACAGAATTGAATAGAATAGAAGAGAACAGAATAAAATAGAGTAGAATAGAATAGAATAGAAGAGAAGAGAATAGAACAGAAGAGAATAGAATAGAATAGAACAGAACAGAATACAGTAGAATAGAATAGAAATGAAGAGAATAGAATAGAATAGAACAGAATAGAATAGTATAGAACAGAATAGAATAGAATAGAACAGAATAGAATAGAATAGAATAGAATAGAATAGAATAGAATAGAATAGAATAGAATAGAACAGAACAGAAGAGAATAGAATAGAACAGAATAGAATTGAATAGAACAGAACAGAACAGAATAGAAGGAATAGAACGGAATAGAACAGTACATTATAGAACACAACAGAATAGAATAGAATAGAACAGGATAGAACAGAATAGAATAGAATAGAACAGAACAGAATACAATAGAATAGAATAGAACAGAATAGAATAGAATAGAACAGAACAGAATAGAACAGAACAGAATAGAATAGAATAGAACAGAACAGAACAGAATAGAGTAGAACAGAATTGAATAGAATAGAAGAGATCAGAATAAAATAGAGTAGAATAGAATAGAATAGAAGAGAAGAGAATAGAACAGAAGAGAATAGAATAGAATAGAACAGAACAGAATACAGTAGAATAGAATAGAAAAGAAGAGAATAGAATAGAATAGAACAGAATAGCATAGAATAGAACAGAATAGAACAGAACAGAACAGTATAGAATAGAATAGAATAGAATAGAATAGAACAGAACAGAATAGAATAGAATAGAATAGAATAGAATAGAATAGAATAGAATAGAATAGAACAGAATAGAATAGAATAGAATAGAACAGAACAGAACAGAACAGAATAGAATAGAATAGAATAGAACAGAACTGAATAGAATAGAATAGAATAGAATAGAACAGAATAGAATAGAATACAACAGAAGAGAATAGAATAGAAGAGAACAGAACAGAATAGAATAGAATACAACAGAACAGAAGAGAATAGAATAGAATATAACAGAATAGAATAGAATAGAATGGAATAGAATAGAATAGAAAAGAATAGAATAGAAAAGAACAGAACAGAATAGAATAGAACAGAATAGAATAGCATAAAACAGAAGAGAATAGAATAGAATAAAACAGAACAGAATAGAATAGAACAGAACAGAATAGAATAGAACAGAATAGAATAGAACAGAACAGAATAGAATAGAATGGAATAGAATAGAATAGAATAGAGTAGAATAGAACGGAACAGAACAGAATACAATAGAATAGAATAGAACAGGATAGAACAGAATATAATAGAATAGAACAGAATAGAATAGAACAGAACAGAACATAATAGAATAGAATAGAACAGAATCGAATAGAATAGAATAGAATAGAACAGAACAGAACAGAACAGAATAGAATCGAACAGAGTATAATTGAATAGAACAGAATAGAACAGAATAGAATAGGATAGAACAGAACAGAAGAGAATAGAATAGAATAGAACAGGATAGAACAGAATAGATTAGAATAGAACAGAACAGAACAGAACAGAATAGAATAGAATAGAATAGAACAGGATAGAACAGAATAGATTAGAATAGAACAGAATAGAACAGAACAGAATACAATAGAATAGAATAGAACAGAACAGAACAGAACAGAATAGAATCGAACAGAGTAAAATAGAATAGAACAGAATAGAACAGAATAGAATAGAATAGGATAGAACAGAACAGAAGAGAATAGAATAGAATACAATAGAATAGAATAGATTAGAATAGAACAGAAGAGAATAGAACAGAACACAACACAACAGAACAGAATAGAATAGAATTGAATACAACAGAACAGAATAGAACAGAACAGAACTGAATAGGACAGAATAGAATAGAACCGAACACAATAGAATAGAATAGAATAGAATAGAATAGAATAGAATAGAATAGAATAGAATAGAATAGAATAGAATAGAACAAAATAGAATAGAATAGAACAGAATAGAACAGAAGAGAATAGAATAGAATAGAATAGAATAGAGTAGAACAGAACAGAACAGAATAGAATCGAACAGAGTATGATAGAATAGAACAGAATAGAACAGAATAGAATAGAATAGGATAGAACAGAACAGAAGAGAATAGAATAGAATAGAATAGAATAGAATAGATTAGAATAGAACAGAACAGAATAGAATAGAATAGAACAGAATAGAACAGAACAGAACAGAATAGAATAGAATAGAATAGAGTAGAACAGAACAGAACAGAATAGAATCGAACAGAGTATAATAGAATAGAACAGAAAAAACAGAATAGAATAGAATAGGATAGAACAGAACAGAAGAGAAGAGAATAGAATGGAATAGAATAGAATAGAAAAGAATAGAATAGAATAGAATAGAAAAGAACAGAACAGAATACAATAGAATAGAATAGAATAGAATAGAATAGAATAGAATAGAATAGAATAGAACAGAATAGAATAGAATAGAATGGAACAGAACAGAACAGAACAGAATAGAATAGAATAGAATAGAATAGAACAGAACTGAATAGAATAGAATAGAATAGAATAGAACAGAATAGAATAGAATACAACAGAAGAGAATAGAATAGAAGAGAACAGAACAGAATAGAATAGAATACAAGAGAAGAGAAGAGAATAGAATAGAATACAACAGAATAGAATAGAATAGAATGGAATAGAATAGAATAGAAAAGAATAGAATAGAATAGAACAGAACAGAATAGAATAGAACAGAATAGAATAGCAAAAACAGAAGAGAATAGAATAGAATAAAACAGACCAGAATAGAATAGAACAGTATAGAATAGAACAGAACAGAATAGAATAGAATGGAATAGAATAGAATAGAATAGAATAGAACGGAACAGAACAGAATACAATAGAATAGAATAGAACAGGATAGAACAGAATATAATAGAATAGAACAGAATAGAACAGAACAGAACAGAACATAATAGAATAGAATAGAACAGAATAGAATAGAACAGAACAGAATAGAATAGAATAGAATAGAATAGAATAGAACAGAATAGAATAGAATAGAACAGAATAGAACAGAACAAAACAAAACAGAATAGAATAGAATAGAACAGAACAGAACCGAATAGAATGGAATAGAATAGAACAGAATAGAACAGAACAAAACAAAACAGAATAGAATAGAATACAACAAAACAGAACAGAATAGAATAGAACAGAATAGAACAGAATAGAATGGAATAGAATAGAATAGAAAAGAATAGAATAGAATAGAATAGAAAAGAACAGAACAGAATAGAATAGAACAGAATAGAATAGAATAAAACAGAACAGAATAGAATAGAATAAAACAGAACGGAATAGAATAGAATAGAACAGAACAGAATAGAACAGAACAGAATAGAATAGAATAGAACAGAACAGAATAGAGTAGAACAGAATTGAATAGAATAGAAGAGAACAGAATAAAATAGAGTAGAATAGAATAGAATAGAAGATAAGAGAATAGAACAGAAGAGAATAGAATAGAATAGAACAGAACAGAATACAGTAGAATAGAATAGAAATGAAGAGAATAGAATAGAATAGAACAGAATAGAATAGTATAGAACAGAATAGAATAGAATAGAACAGTATAGAATAGAATAGAATAGAATAGAATAGAACAGAATAGAATAGAATAGAATAGAATAGAATAGAATAGAATAGAATAGAATAGAATAGAACAGAATAGAATAGAATAGAATAGAACAGAACAGAACAGAACAGAATAGAATAGAATAGAATAGAACAGAACTGAATAGAATAGAATAGAATAGAATAGAACAGAATAGAATAGAATACAACAGAAGAGAATAGAATAGAAGAGAACAGAACAGAATAGAATAGAATACAACAGAACAGAAGAGAATAGAATAGAATATAACAGAATAGAATAGAATAGAATGGAATAGAATAGAATAGAAAAGAATAGAATAGAAAAGAACAGAACAGAATAGAATAGAACAGAATAGAATAGCATAAAACAGAAGAGAATAGAATAGAATAAAACAGAACAGAATAGAATAGAACAGAACAGAATAGAATAGAACAGAATAGAATAGAACAGAACAGAATAGAATAGAATGGAATAGAATAGAATAGAATAGAGTAGAATAGAACGGAACAGAACAGAATACAATAGAATAGAATAGAACAGGATAGAACAGAATATAATAGAATAGAACAGAATAGAATAGAACAGAACAGAACATAATAGAATAGAATACAACAGAATCGAATAGAATAGAATAGAATAGAATAGAACAGAACAGAACAGAACAGAATAGAATCGAACAGAGTATAATTGAATAGAACAGAATAGAACAGAATAGAATAGAATAGGATAGAACAGAACAGAAGAGAATAGAATAGAATAGAACAGGATAGAACAGAATAGATTAGAATAGAACAGAACAGAACAGAACAGAATAGAATAGAATAGAATAGAACAGGATAGAACAGAATAGATTAGAATAGAACAGAATAGAACAGAACAGAATACAATAGAATAGAATAGAACAGAACAGAACAGAACAGAATAGAATCGAACAGAGTATAATAGAATAGAACAGAATAGAACAGAATAGAATAGAATAGGATAGAACAGAACAGAAGAGAATAGAATAGAATACAATAGAATAGAATAGATTAGAATAGAACAGAAGAGAATAGAACAGAACACAACACAACAGAACAGAATAGAATAGAATTGAATACAACAGAACAGAATAGAACAGAACAGAACTGAATAGGACAGAATAGAATAGAACCGAACACAATAGAATAGAATAGAATAGAATAGAATAGAATAGAATAGAATAGAATAGAATAGAATAGAATAGAATAGAATAGAATAGAATAGAACAAAATAGAATAGAATAGAACAGAATAGAACAGAAGAGAATAGAATAGAATAGAATAGAATAGAATAGAGTAGAACAGAACAGAACAGAATAGAATCGAACAGAGTATGATAGAATAGAACAGAATAGAACAGAATAGAATAGAATAGGATAGAACAGAACAGAAGAGAATAGAATAGAATAGAATAGAATAGAATAGATTAGAATAGAACAGAACAGAATAGAACAGAATAGAATAGAATAGAACAGAATACAACAAAACAGAACAGAATAGAATAGAACAGAATAGAACAGAATAGAATGGAATAGAATAGAATAGAAAAGAATAGAATAGAATAGAATAGAAAAGAACAGAACAGAATAGAATAGAACAGAATAGAATAGAATAAAACAGAACAGAATAGAATAGAATAAAACAGAACGGAATAGAATAGAATAGAACAGAACAGAATAGAACAGAACAGAATAGAATAGAATAGAACAGAACAGAATAGAGTAGAACAGAATTGAATAGAATAGAAGAGAACAGAATAAAATAGAGTAGAATAGAATAGAATAGAAGAGAAGAGAATAGAACAGAAGAGAATAGAATAGAATAGAACAGAACAGAATACAGTAGAATAGAATAGAAATGAAGAGAATAAGTAATGTCATATGGTATTTGTCTTTGTCTTTCTGGCTCATTTCACTCAGTATGAGATTCTCTAGTTCCATCCATGTTGCTGCAAATGGCATGATGTCATCCTTTTTTATGGCTGAGTAGTATTCCATCGTGTATATATACCACATCTTCCGAATCCAATCCTCTGTCGATGGACATTTGGATTGTTTCCATGTCCTGGCTATTGTGAATAGTGCTGCAATGAACATGCGGGTGCATGTGTCTCTTTTAAGTAGAGCTTTGTCCGGATAGATGCCCAAGAGTGGGATTGCAGGGTCATATGGAAGTTCTATGTATAGATTTCTAAGGTATCTCCAAACTGTTCTCCATAGTGGCTGTACCAGTTTACATTCCCACCAACAGTGCAGGAGGGTTCCCTTTTCTCCACAGCCCCTCCAGCACTTGTTATTTGTGGATTTATTAATGATGGCCATTCTGACTGGTGTGAGGTGGTATCTCATGGTAGTTTTGATTTGCATTTCTCTTATAATCAGCGATGTTGAGCATTTTTTCATGTGTTTGTTGGCCATCTGTATATCTTCCTTGGAGAAATGTCTATTCAGGTCTTTTGCCCATTTTTCCATTGATTGATTGGTTTTTTTGCTGTTGAGTTGTATAAGTTGCTTGTATATTCTAGAGATTAAGCCCTTGTCAGTTGCATCATTTGAAACTATTTTCTCCCATTCTGTAAGTTGTCTTTTTGTTTTCTTTTTGGTTTCCTTTGAGAATAGAATAGAATAGAACAGAATAGAATAGTATAGAACAGAATAGAATAGAATAGAACAGAACAGAATAGAATAGAATAGAATAGAATAGAATAGAATAGAATAGAACAGAACAGAAGAGAATAGAATAGAACAGAATAGAATTGAATAGAACAGAACAGAACAGAATAGAAGAGAATAGAACGGAATAGAACAGTACATTATAGAACACAACAGAATAGAATAGAATAGAACAGGATAGAACAGAATAGAATAGAATAGAACAGAACAGAATACAATAGAATAGAATAGAACAGAATAGAATAGAATAGAACAGAATAGAATAGAATACAACAGAAGAGAATAGAATAGAACAGAACAGGACCGAATAGAATAGAATAGAATAGAACAGAATAGAACAGAACAAAACAAAACAGAATAGAATAGAATGCAACAGAACAGAACAGAATAGAATAGAATAACAGAATAGAACAGAATAGAATGGAATAGAATAGAATAGAAAAGAACAGAACAGAACAGAACAGAATAGAATAGAATAGAATAGAATAGAATAGAATAGAATAGAATAGAATAGAACAGAATAGAATAGAATAGAACAGAATAGAACAGAACAGAACAGAATAGAATAGAATAGAATAGAGTAGAACAGAACAGAACAGAATAGAATCAAACAGAGTATAATAGAATAGAACAGAATAGAACAGAATATAATAGAATAGGATAGAACAGAACAGAAGAGAAGAGAATAGAATGGAATAGAATAGAATAGAAAAGAATAGAATAGAATAGAATAGAAAAGAACAGAACAGAATACAATAGAATAGAATAGAATAGAATAGAATAGAACAGAATAGAATAGAATAGAATAGAACAGAACAGAACAGAGCAGAATAGAATAGAATAGAATAGAATAGAATAGAATAGAATAGAACAGAACTGAATAGAATAGAATAGAATAGAATAGAACAGAATAGAATAGAATACAACAGAAGAGAATAGAATAGAAGAGAACAGAACAGAATAGAATAGAATACAACAGAACAGAAGAGAATAGAATAGAATATAACAGAATAGAATAGAATAGAATAGAATGGAATAGAATAGAAAAGAACAGAACAGAGTAGAATAGAACAGAATAGAATAGCATAAAACAGAAGAGAATAGAATAGAATAAAACAGAACAGAATAGAATAGAACAGACCAGAATAGAATAGAACAGAATAGAATAGAACAGAACAGAATAGAATAGAATGGAATAGAATAGAATAGAATAGAATAGAACGGAACAGAACAGAATACAATAGAATAGAATAGAACAGGATAGAACAGAATATAATAGAATAGAACAGAATAGAACAGAACAGAACAGAACATAATAGAATAGAATAGAACAGAATAGAATAGAACAGAACAGAATAGAATAGAATAAAATAGAATAGAATAGAATAGAATAGAATAGAATAGAACAGAATAGAATAGAATAGAACAGAATAGAACAGAACAGAACACAATAAAATAGAATAGAATAGAGTAGAACAGAACAGAACAGAATAGAATCGAACAGAGTATAATAGAATAGAACAGAATAGAACAGAATAGAATAGAATAGGATAGAACAGAACAGAAGAGAAGAGAATAGAATAGAATAGAATAGAATAGAATAAAATAGAATAGAATACAATAGAATAGAACAGAACAGAATAGAACAGAACACAACACAACAGAACAGAATAGAATAGAATTGAATACAACAGAACAGAATAGAACAGAAGAGAGTAGAATAGAACACAATACATTAGAACAGAAAAGAATAGAATAGAATGGAATAGAACAGAATAGAATAGAATAGAATAGAACAAACAGAACAGAATAGAATAGAAGAGAATAGAATAGTATAGTATAGAACAGAACTGAATAGAATAGAATAGAATAGATTAGAACAGAATAGAATAGAATACAACAGAAGAGAATAGAATAGAAGAGAACAGAACAGAATAGAATAGAATACAACAGAACAGAAGAGAATAGAATAGAATATAACAGAATAGAGTAGAATAGAATGGAATAGAATAGAATAGAAAGAATAGAATAGAAAAGAACAGAACAGAATAGAATAGAACAGAATAGAATAGCATAAAACAGAAGAGAATAGAATAGAATAAAACAGAACAGAATAGAATAGAACAGAACAGAATAGATTAGAACAGAATAGAATAGAACAGAACAGAATAGAATAGAATGGAATAGAATACAATAGAATAGAATAGAACGGAACAGGACAGAATACAATAGAATAGAATAGAACAGGATAGAACAGAATATAATAGAATAGAACAGAATAGAACAGAACAGAACAGAACATAATAGAATAGAATAGAACAGAATAGAACAGAACAGAACAGAACAGAATAGAATAGAATAGAATAGAACAGTATAGAACAGAATAGATTAGAATAGAACAGAATAGAACAGAACAGAATAGAATAGAATAGAATAGAATAGAACAGAACAGAACAGAACAGAATAGAATCGAACAGAGTATAATAGAATAGAACAGAATAGAACAGAATAGAATAGAATAGGATAGAACAGAACAGAAGAGAATAGAATAGAATAGAATAGAATAGAATAGAATAGATTAGAATAGAACAGAACAGAAATGAACAGAACACAACACAACAGAAGAGAATAGAATAGAATTGAATACAACAGAACAGAATAGAACAGAACAGAACTGAATAGGACAGAATAGAATAGAACCGAACACAATAGAATAGAATGGAATAGAACAGAATAGAATAGAATAGAATAGAATAGAATAGAATAGAATAGAATAGAATAGAATAGAATAGAATAGAAAGGAATAGAACAGAATAGAATAGAATAGAACAGAATAGAACAGAACAGAACAGAATAGAATAGAATAGAATAGAGTAGAACTGAACAGAACAGAATAGAATCGAACAGAGTATAATAGAATAGAACAGAAAAAACAGAATAGAATAGAATAGGATAGAACAGAACAGAAGAGAAGAGAATAGAATGGAATAGAATAGAATAGAAAAGAATAGAATAGAATAGAATAGAAAACAACAGAACAGAATAAAATAGAATAGAATAGAATAGAATAGAATAGAACAGAACAGAATAGAATAGAATAGAATAGAATAGAATAGAATAGAATAGAACAGAACTGAATAGAATAGAATAGAATAGAACAGAATAGATAAGAATACAACAGAAGAGAATAGAATAGAAGAGAACAGAACAGAATAGAATAGAATACAACAGAACAGAAGAGAATAGAATAGAATATAACAGAATAGAATAGAATAGAATGGAATAGAATAGAATAGAAAAGAATAGAATAGAAAAGAACAGAACAGAATAGAATAGAACAGAATAGAATAGCATAAAACAGAAGAGAATAGAATAGAATAAAACAGAACAGAATAGAATATAACAGACCAGAATAGAATAGAACAGAATAGAATAAAACAGAACAGAATAGAATAGAATGGAATAGAATAGAATAGAATAGAATAGAACGGAACAGAACAGAATACAATAGAATAGAATAGAACAGGATAGAACAGAATATAATAGAATAGAACAGAATAGAACAGAACAGAACAGAACATAATAGAATAGAATAGAACAGAATAGAATAGAACAGAACAGAATAGAATAGAATAGAATAGAATAGAATAGAATAGAATAGAACAGAATAGAATAGAATAGAACAGAATAGAACAGAACAGAACAGAATAGAATAGAATAGAATAGAGTAGAACAGAACAGAACAGAATAGAATCGAACAGAGTATAATAGAATAGAACAGTATAGAACAGAATAGAATAGAATAGGATAGAACAGAACAGAAGAGAATAGAATAGAATAGAATAGAATAGAATAAAATAGAATAGAATAGAATAGAATAGAACAGAACAGAATAGAACAGAACACAACACAACAGAACAGAATAGAATAGAATTGAATACAACAGAACAGAATAGAACAGAATAGAGTAGAATAGACCAGAATACATTAGAACAGAAAAGAATAGAATAGAATGGAATAGAACAGAATAGAATAGAATAGAATAGAACACAACAGAACAGAACAGAATAGAATAGAACAGAATAGAATAGAATAGAACAGAACTGAATAGAATAGAATAGAATAGAATAGAATAGAACAGAATGGAATAGAATACAACAGAAGAGAATAGAATAGAAGAGAACAGAACAGAATAGAATAGAATACAACATAACAGAAGAGAATAGAATAGAATATAACAGAATACAATAGAATAGAATGGCATAGAATAGAATAGAAAAGAATAGAATAGAAAAGAACAGAACAGAATAGAATAGAACAGAATAGAAAGCATAAAACAGAAGAGAATAGAATAGAATAAAACAGAACAGAATAGAATAGAACAGAACAGAATAGAATAGAACAGAATAGAATAGAACAGAACAGAATAGAATAGAATGGAATAGAATAGAATAGAACGGAACAGAAAAGAATACAATAGAATAGAATAGAACAGGATAGAACAGAATATAATAGAATAGAACAGAATAGAACAGAACAGAACAGAACATAATAGAATAGAATAGAACAGAATAGAACAGAACAGAACAGAACAGAATAGAATAGAATAGAATAGAACAGGATAGAACAGAATAGATTAGAATAGAACAGAATAGAACAGAACAGAATAGAATAGAATTGAATAGAATAGAACAGAACCGAACAGAACAGAGTAGAATCGAACAGAGTATAATAGAATAGAACAGAATCGAACAGAATAGAATAGAATAGGATAGAACCGAACAGAAGAGAATAGAATAGAATAGAATAGAATAGAATAGAATAGAATAGAACAGAACAGAATAGAACAGAACACAACACAACAGATCAGAATAGAATAGAATTGAATACAACAGAACAGAATAGAACAGAACAGAACTGAATAGGACAGAATAGAATAGAACCGAACACAATAGAATAGAATGGAATAGAACAGAATAGAATAGAATAGAATAGAATAGAATAGAATAGAATAGAATAGAATAGAATAGAATAGAACAAAATAGAATAGAAAAGAATAAAATAGAATAGAATACAACAGAACAGAACCGAATAGAATAGAATAGAATAGAATAGAACAGAATAGAACAGAACAAAACAAAACAGAATAGAATAGAATAGAACAGAACAGAATCGAATAGAATGGAATAGAATAGAACAGAATAGAACAGAACAAAACCAAACAGAATAGAATAGAATACAACAGAACAGAACAGAATAGAATAGAACAGAATAGAACAGAATAGAATGGAATAGAATAGAATAGAAAAGAATAGAATAGAATAGAATAGAAAAGAACAGAACAGAATAGAACAAAACAGAATAGAATAGAATAGAACAGAACTGAATAGAGTAGAACAGAATTGAACAGAATAGAATAGAATCGAATAGATTAGAATAGAATAGAATAGAATAGAATAGAATAGAATAGAATAGAATAGAATAGAATAGAATAGAATAGAATAGAACAGAATAGAACAGAACGGAATAGAATAGAATAGAATAGAACAGAACAGAACAGAATCGAACAGAATAGAATAAAATAGAACAGTACAGAACTGAACAGAATAGAATAGAATGGAATAGAACAGAATAGAATAGAATAGAATAGAATAGAATAGAATAGAATAGAACAGAATAAAATAGAATAGAACAGAATAGAATAGAATAGTACAGAACAGAACAGAACAGAACAGAATAGAATAGAACAGAACAGAATAGAATAGATTAGAATAGAACAGAATAGAGTAGAATAGAACGGAATAGAATAGAATAGAACAGAACAGAACAGAATAGAATAGAATAGAACAGAACAGAACACAACAGAACATAATAGAATAGAATACAAAAGAATAGAATAGAACAGAATAGAATAGAACAGAAAAGAATAGGATAGAATAGAATAGAACAGAACAGAATAGAACAGAACAGAACAGAAGAGAATAGAAAAGAATAGAACAGAATAGAATAGAATAGAATAGAACAGAAGAGAATAGAAAAAAATAGAATTAAAGAGAAAAGAATAGAATAGAATAGAACAGAGCAGAATAGAATACAATAGAACAGAACAGAATCGAACAGAACAGAATAGAATAGAATAGAACAGAACAGAATAGAGTAGAACAGAATTGAATAGAATAGAACAGAACAGAATAGAATAGAACAGAATAGAATAGAACAGAACAGAATAGAATAGAATGGAATAGAATAGAATAGAATAGAATAGAATAGAACGGAACAGAACAGAATACAATAGAATAGAATACAACAGGATAGAACAGAATATAATAGAATAGAACAGAATAGAACAGAACAAAACAGAACATAATAGAATAGAATAGAACAGAATAGAACAGAACAGAACAGAACAGAATAGAATAGAATAGAATAGAATAGAATAGAACAGGATAGAACAGAATAGATTAGAATAGAACAGAATAGAACAGATCAGAATAGAATAGAATGGAATAGAATAGAACAGAACAGAACAGAACAGAATAGAATAGAATAGAACAGAATAGAATAGAATAAAACAGAATAGAACAGAATAGAACACAACAGAATAGAATAAAATTGAATAGAAGAACAGAACAGAATAGAATAGAATAGAATAGAAGTGAATAGAATAGAATAGAACAGAATAGAACAGAATAGAACACAACAGAATAGAATAGAATAGAATAGAACAGAATAGAATAGAATAGAACAGAATAGAATAGAATAGAATAGAATAGAATAGAATAGAAGAGAACAGAATAGAATAGAACAGAATAGAATAGAACAGAACAGAAGAGAATAGAATGGAATAGAACAGAACAGAATAAAATCGAATAGAATAGAATAGAATAGAATAGAATAGAATAGAATAGAATAGAATAGAATAGAATAGAATAGAACAGAAGAGAATAGAACAGAATCGAATAGAATAGAACAGAATAAATAGAATAGAATAGCACAGAATAGAACAGAACAGAATAGAACAGAAGAGAACAGAACTGAATAGAACAGAATAGAATAGAATAGAATAGAACACGATAGAATAGAATAGAACAGAATAGAACAGATTAGAATAGAATAGAATAGAACAGAACAGACAGAACAGAATAGAACAGAAGATAACAGAATAGAATAGAACAGAATAGAATAGAACAGATCAGAACAGAACAGAATAGAATAGAATAGAATAGAAGAGAACAGGACAGAATAGAACAGAATACAATAGAACAGAACAGAGAGAATAGAATGGAATAGAACAGAACAGAATAAAATAGAATAGAATAGAATAGAATAGAATAGAATAGAATAGAATAGAATAGAATAGAACAGAAGAGAATAGAACAGAATAGAATAGAATAGAACGGAATAAATAGAATAGAATAGCACAGAATAGAACAGAACAGAACAGAATAGAGTAGAATAGAATAGAATAGAATAGAATAGAATAGAATAGCACAGAATAGAATAGAATATAACACAATAGCATAGAATAGAATAGAAGAGAATATAATAGAATAGAACAGAATAGAATAGAATAGAATAGAATAGAATAGAATAGAATAGAACAGAACAGAACAGAATAGAATAGAATAGATTAGAATAGAATAGAAGAGAACAGAACAGAACAGAACAGAATAGAATCGAACAGAGTATAATTGAATAGAACAGAATAGAACAGAATAGAATAGAATAGGATAGAACAGAACAGAAGAGAAGAGAAGAGAATAGAATAGAATAGAATAGAATAGATTAGAATAGAACAGAACAGAATAGAACAGAACACAACACAACAGAACAAAATAGAATAGAATTGAATACAACAGAACAGAATAGAGCAGAACAGAACTGAATAGGACAGAATAGAATAGAACCGAACACAATAGAATAGAATGGAATAGAACAGAATAGAAAAGAATAGAATAGAATAGAATAGAATAGAACAAAATAGAATAGAAAAGAAGAAAATAGAATAGAATAGAACAGAACAGAACCGAATAGAATAGAATAGAATAGAATAGAACAGAATAGAACAGAACAAAACAAAACAGAATAGAATAGAACAGAACAGAACCGAATAGAATGGAATAGAATAGAACAGAATAGAACAGAACAAAACAAAACAGAATAGAATAGAATACAACAGAACAGAACAGAATAGAATAGAACAGAATAGAACAGAATAGAATGGAATAGAATAGAATAGAAAAGAATAGAATAGAATAGAATAGAAAAGAACAGAACAGAATAGAACAGAACAGAATAGAATAGAATAGAACAGAACAGAATAGAGTAGAACAGAAATGAACAGAATAGAATAGAATAGAATAGAATACAATAGAACAGAACAGAACAGAATAGCATCGAACAGAATAGAATAGAATAGAACAGAACAAAACAGAATAGAATAGAATAGAATAGATTAGAATAGAATAGAATAGAATAGAATAGAATAGAATAGAATAGAACAGAATAGAACAGAACGGAATAGAATAGAATAGAACAGAACAGAAGAGAATAGAATCGAACAGAATATAATAAAATAGAACAGAACAGAACAGAACAGAATAGAATAGAATGGAATAGAACAGAATAGAATAGAATAGAATAGAATAGAATAGAATTGAATAGAATAGAATAGAATAGAACAGAATAAAATAGAGTAGAACAGAATAGAATAGAATAGTAAAGAACAGAACAGAACAGAACAGAATAGAATAGAACAGAACAGAATAGAATAGATTAGAATAGAACAGAATAGAGTAGAATAGAACGGAATAGAATAGAATAGAACAGAACAGAACAGAATAGAATAGAATAGAACAGAACAGAACACAACAGAACAGAATAGAATAGAATACAACAGAATAGAATAGAACAGAATAGAATAGAACAGAAAAGAATAGGATAGAATAGAACAGAATAAAATAGAATAGAGTAGAATAGAATAGAATAGAATAGAATAGTATAGAATAGAATAGAATAGAATAGAATAGAATAGAATAGAACAGAACAGAATTGAATTGAATAGAACAGAACAGAACAGAATAGAATAGAATAGAATAGAATAGAACATAAGAGAATAGAATATAATAGAATACAAAAGAATAGAACAGAATAGAAGATTATAGAACAGAATAGAAAGGAATAGAATAGAATAGAAAAGAATAGAACAGAATAGAATAGAATAGAACAGAACAGAATCGAACAGAACAGAATACAATAGAATAGAACAGAACAGAATAGAGTAGAACAGAAATGAATAGAATAGAACAGAGCAGAATAGAATAGAATAGAATAGAACAGAAGAGATTGGAATAGAATAGAATACCACAGAATAGAACAGAATAGAAGAGAATAGAACAGAATAGAATAGAATACAACAGAACAGATTAAAACAGAATAGAATGGAATAGAATAAAATAGAATAGAATAGAACAGAATAGAATAGAATAGAATAAAATAGAATAGAATAGAACACAACAGAACAGAATAGAATCGAACAGAATAGAATAGAATAGAATAGAACAGAATAGAACAGAATAGAATAGAATAGAACAGAATAGAATAGAATAGAAGAGAACAGAACAGAACAGAATAGAATCGAACAGAATAGAATAGAATAGAACAGAACAGAACAGAATAGTATAGAATAGAATAGAATAGAACAGAACAAAACAGAAGAGAACACAACTGAACACAACAGAACAGAATAGAACAGAACAGAATAGAGTAGAACAGAATTGAATAGAATAGAACAGAACAGAATAGAATAGAATAGAATAGAACAGAAAAGAATAGAAAAGAATGGAATAAAAGAGAATAGAATAGAATAGAATAGAATAGAACAGAACAGAATAGAATAGAATAGAACAGAACAGAATCGAACAGAACAGAATAAAATAGAATAGAACAGAACAGAATAGAGTAGAACAGAAATGAATAGAATAGAACAGAGCAGAATAGAATAGAATAGAATAGAACAGAAGAGAACAGAATAGAATAGAATACCACAGAATAGAACGATATAGAAGAGAATAGAACAGAATAGAATAGAATAAAACAGAACAGAATAGAACAGAATAGAATGGAATAGAATAAAATAGAATAGAATAGAATAGAATAGAACAGAACAGAATAGAATAGAATAGAACAGAACAGAATAGAACAGAACAGAATAGAATAGAATAGAACAGAACAGAATAGATTAGAACAGAATTGAATAAAATAGAACAGAACAGAATAGAATAGAATAGAATAGAACAGAAGAGAATAGAATAGAATAGAATACAACAGAATAGAACAGAATAGAAGAGAATAGAACAGAATAGAATAGAACAGAATAGAATGTAACGGAATAGAATACAATAGAATAGAATAAAATATAACAGAATAGAGTAGAATAGAATAGAATAGAATAGAATAGAATAGAATAGAATAGAACATAATAGAATAGAATTGAACAGAACAGAAGAGAATAGAGTAGAATAGAATAGAATAGAACAGAACAGAATAGAATAGATTAGAATAGAACAGAATAGAGTAGAATAGAATAGAATAGAATAGAATAGAATAGAATAGAATAGAATAGAATAGAATAGAATAGAATGGAATAGAACACAACAGAACAGAATAGAATCGAACAGAATAGAATAGAATAGAATAGAACGGAATAAAACAGAATAGAATAGAATAGAATAGAATAGAACACAACAGAACAGAATAGAATCGAACAGATTAGAATAGAATAGAACAGAAAAAAACAGAACAGAATAGAATAGAATGGAATAGAATAGAATAGAACAGAATAGTATAGAATAGAATAGAACAGAACAGAACAGAACAGAATAGAATAGAATAGAATAGAATAGAACAGAACTGAATAGGATAGAATAGAATAGAATAGAACAGAATAGAATAGAATACAACAGAAGAGAATAGAATAGAAGAGAACAGAACAGAATAGAATAGAATACAACAGAACAGAAGAGAATAGAATAGAATATAACAGAATAGAAGAGAATAGAATGGAATAGAATAGAATCGAAAAGAATAGAATGAAAAGAACAGAACAGAATAGAATAGAACAGAATAGAATAGCATAAAACAGAAGATAATAGAATAGAATAAAACAGAACAGAATAGAATAGAACAGAACAGAATAGAATAGAACAGAATAGAATAGAACAGAACAGAATAGAATAGAATGGAATAGAATAGAATAGAATAGAATAGAACGGAACAGAACAGAATACAATAGAATACAATAGAACAGGATAGAACAGAATATAATAGAATAGAACAGAATAGAACAGAACAGAACAGAACATAATAGAATAGAATAGAACAGAATAGAATAGAACATAATAGAATAGTATAGAATAGAATAGAATAGAATAGAATAGAATAGAATAGAATAGAATAGAATAGAACAGAATAGAATAGAATAGGATAGAACAGAACAGAAGAGAATAGAATAGAATAGAATAGAATAGAATAGAATAGAATAGAATAGAATAGAACAGAACAGAACAGAACAGAATAGAATCGAACAGAGTATAATTGAATAGAACAGAATAGAACAGAATAGAATAGAATAGGATAGAACAGAACAGAAGAGAATAGAATAGAATAGAATAGAATAGAATAGAATAGAATAGAATAGAATAGAATAGAATAGAATAGAATAGAATAGAATAGAATAGATTAGAATAGAACAGAACAGAATAGAACAGAACACAACACAACTGAACAGAATAGAATAGAATTGAATACAACAGAACAGAATAGAACAGAACAGAACTGAATAGGACAGAATAGAATAGAACCGAACACAATAGAAATGAATGGAACAGAACAGAATAGAATAGAATAGAATAGAATAGAATAGAACAAAATAGAATAGAAAAGAATAAAATAGAATAGAATAGAACAGAACAGAACCGAATAGAATAGAATAGAATAGAACAGAATAGAATAGAATAGAATAGAATAGAACAGAATAGAACAGAACAGAACAGAATACAGTAGAATAGAATAGAATACAATAGAATAGAATAGAATAGAATAGAATAGAACAGAGCAGAACAGAACAGAACAGAATAGAATACAATAGAACAGAATAGAAAAGAATAGAATAGAAAGAATAGAATAGTATAGAACAGAATAGAATAGAATAGAATAGAATAGAATAGAATAGAATAGAATAGAATAGAACAGAACAGAATAGAATAGAAGAGAATAGAATAGAATAGAATAGAAACGAATAGAATAGAATAGATCAGAACAGAACAGAACAGAATAGAAGAGAATAGAACAGAATAGATTTTAAGAGAATAGAACAGAATAGAATGTAACGGAATAGAATAGAATAGAATAGAATAGAATAGAACAGAAGAGAATAGAATAGAACAGAATAGAATTGTATAAAACAGAACAGAATAGAATAGAATAGAAAAGAACAGAATAGAATAGAATAGAACAGAACAGAATAGAATAGAATAGAACAGTTCAGAACAAAACAGAATAGAATAGAATAGAACAAAACAGAATAGAGTAGAACAGAACTGAATAGAATAGAACAGAACAGAATAGAATAGAATAGAACAGAACAGAACAGAACAGAATAGAATAGAATAGAACAAAACAAAATAGAGTAGAACAGAATTGAATAGAATAGAACAGAACAGAATAGAATAGAATAGAATAGAACAGAATAGAATAGAATAGAATAGAATACAACAGAATAGAACAGAATAGAAGAGAATAGAATAGAACAGAACAGAATAGAATAGAACATAAGAGAATAGAATAGAATAGAATACAACAGAATAGAACAGAAAAGAAGAGAACAGAACAGAATAGAATAGAATAGAAGAGAACAGGACAGAATGTACGGAATAGAATTCAATAGAATAGAATAGAATACAACAGAACAGAATAGAATAGAATTGAATAGAACAGAAAAAATAGAATACAATAGAAGAGAATAGAACAGAATAGAATGGAATAGAATAAAATAGAATAGAATAGAATAGAATAGAGTAGAATAGAATAGAATAGAATAGAATAGAATAGAATAGAATAGAATAGAATAGAATAGAATAGAATAGAATAGAATAGAATAGAATAAAAAAGAATAGAAAAGAACAGAACAGAATAGAATAGAACAGAATAGAATTGAATAAAACAGAACAGAATAGAATAGAATAGAACAGAACAGAATAGAATAGAATAGAACAGAACAGAATAGAACAGAACAGATTAGAATAGAATAGAATAGAACAGAACAGAATAGAGTAGAACAGAATTGAATAGAATAGAACAGAACAGAATAGAATAGAAGAGAATAGAACAGAATAGAATAGAATGGAATAGAATAGAACAGAATAGAATGTAACGGAATAGAATACAATAGAATAAAATAGAATAGAACAGAACAGAATAGAATAGAATAGAATATAACAGAATAGAATAGAATAGAATAGAATAGAATAGAATAGAATAGAACAGAACAGAACAGAATAGAACAGAACAAAACAGAACATAACACAACAGAACAGAATAGTATAGAATAGAACAGAATAGAATAGAACAGAATAGAATAGAACAGAAAAGAATAGAATAGAAGAGAATAGAACAGAACAGAATAGAACAGAACAGAATAGAATAGAATAGAACAGAACAGAATTGAATTGAATAGAACAGAACAGAACAGAATAGAATAGAATAGAATAGATTAGAATAGAATAGAACATAAGAGAATAGAATAGAATAGAATACAACAGAATAGAACAGAATAGAAGAGAATAGAACAGAATAGAATAGACTAGAATAGAATAGAACAGAACAGAATGTAACGGAATAGAATACAATTGAATAGAATAGAATACAACAGAACAGAATAGAATAGAATTGAATATAACAGAATGGAATAGAATAGAATAGAACAGAATAGAATGGAATAGAATAAAATAGAATAGAATAAAATAGAATAGAATAGAATAGAATAGAACAGAACAGAATAGAATAGAACAGAATAGAATTGAATAAAACAGAACAGAACAGAATAGAAGAGAAAAGAACAGAATAGAATAGAATAGAACAGAACAGAATAGAATAGAACAGAACAGAATAGAATAGAACAGAATAGAATTGAATAAAACAGAACAGAACAGAATAGAATAGAAAGGAACAGAATAGAATAGAACAGAACAGAACAGAATAGAATAGAATAGAACAGAACAGAATAGAACAGAACAAAATAGAATAGATTAGAACAGAACAGAATAGAGTAGAACAGAATTGAATAGAATAGAACAGAAGAGAATAGAATAGAATGGAATAGAACAGAAGAGAATAGAATAGAATAGAATACAAGAGAATAGAACAGAATAGAAGAGAATAGAACAGAATAGAATGGAATAGAATAAAACAGAATAGAATGTAACGGAATAGAATACAATAGAATAGAATAGAATAGAACAGAACAGAATAGAATGGAATAGAATAGAGCAGAATAGAATGTAACGGAATAGAATACAATAGAATAGAATAGAATAGAACAGAAGAGAATAGAATAGAATAGAATAGAATAGAACAGAATAGAATAGAATAGAATAGAACAGAATAGAACAGAACAGAACTGAATAGAGTAGAGTAGAATACAATAGAATGGAATAGAAAAGAATAGAACAGAGCAGAACAGAACAGAACAGAATAGAAGTGAATAGAACAGAACAGAACAGAACACAACACAACAGAACACAACAGAAAAGAATAGAAGAGAACAGAACTGAACAGAATAGAATCGAACAGAATAGAATAGAATAGAACAGAACAAAACAGAACAGAATAGGATAGAATAGAAAAAATAGAATAGAATAGAATAGAATAGAATAGAATAGAACAGAAGAGAACAGAACTGAATAGAATAGAATAGAATAGAATAGAATAAAATAGAATAGAATAGAACAGAACAGAACAGAACAGAACAGAATAGAATAGAATAGAACAGAATAGAATAGAACAGAACAGAAGAGAACAGAACAGAATAGAATAGAATAGAATAGAACAGAATAGAATAGAATAGAATAGAACAGAAGAGAATAGAATAGAATAGAATTGAATAAAACAGAACAGAATAGAATAGAATAGAACAGAACAGAATAGAATAGAATAGAACAGAACAGAATAGAACAGAACAGAATAGAATAGAATAGAATAGAATAGAACAGAACAGAATAGAGTAGAAGAGAATTGAATAGAATAGAACAGAACAGAATAGAATAGAAAAGAATAGAACAGAAGAGAATAGAATAGAATAGAATACAACAAAATAGAACAGAATAGAAGAGAATAGAACAGAATAGAATGGAATAGAATAGAACAGAATAGAATGTAACGGAATAGAATACAATAGAATAAAATAGAATAGAACAGAACAGAATAGAATAGAATAGAATAGAACAGAATAGAATAGAATAGAATAGAATAGAACAGAACAGAACAGAACAGAACAAAACAGAACAGAACACAACAGAACAGAATAGTATAGAATAGAACAGAATAGAATAGAACAGAATAGAATAGAACAGAAAAGAATAGAATAGAATAGAATAGAACAGAACAAAATAGAACAGAACAGAATAGAATAGAATAGAACAGAACAGAATTGAATTGAATACAACAGAACAGAACAGAATAGAATATAATAGAATAGAATAGATTAGAATAGAATAGAACATAAGAGAATAGAATAGAATAGAATACAACAGTATAGAACAGAATAGAAGATAATAGAACAGAATAGAATAGAATAGAATAGAACAGTACAGAATGTAACGGAATAGAATACAATAGAATAGAATAGAAAACAACAGAACAGAATAGAATAGAATTGAATATAACAGAACAGAATAGAATAGAATAGAACAGAACAGAATAGAACAGAACAGAATAGAATAGAATAGAATAGAGCAGAACAGAATAGAGTAGAACAGAATTGAATACAATAGAACAGAACAGAATAGAATAGAAAAGAATAGAACAGAGGAGAAAAGAATAGAATAGAATACAACAGAATAGAACAGAATAGAAGAGAATAGTACAGAATAGAATGGAATAGAATAGAACAGAATAGAATGTAACGGATTAGAATACAATAGAATAAAATAGAATAGAACAGAACAGAATAGAATAGAATAGAATAGAACAGAATAGAATAGAATAGAAAAGAATAGAATAGAATAGTATAGAATAGAACAGAACAGAACAGAACAGAACAGAACAAAACAGAACAGAACACAACAGAACAGAATAGTATAGAATAGAACAGAATAGAATAGAACAGAATAGAATAGGACAGAAAAGAATAGTATAGAATAAAATAGAGCAGAACAGAATAGAACAGAACAGAATAGAATAGAATAGAACAGAACAGAATTGAATTGAATAGAACAGAACAGAACAGAATAGAATAGAATAGAATAGAATAGAATAGAATAGATTAGAATAGAATAGAACATAAGAGAATAGAATGGAATAGAATACAACAGAATAGCACAGAATAGAAGATAATAGAACAGAATAGAATAGAATAGAATAGAACAGAACAGAATGTAACGGAATAGAATACAATAGAATAGAATAGAATACAACAGAACAGAATAGAATAGAATTGAATATAACAGAATAGAATAGAATAGAATAGAACAGAATAGAATGGAATAGAATAAAATAGAATAGAATAGAATAGAATAGAATAGAATAGAATAGAACAGAACAGAATAGAATAGAACAGAATAGAATTGAATAAAACAGAACAGAACAGAATAGAATAGAAAAGAACAGAATAGAATAGAATAGAAAAGAAGAGAATAGAATAGAATAGAACAGAACAGAATAGAATAGAATGGAATAGAATAAAACAGAATACAATGTAACGGAATAGAATACAATAGAATAGAATAGAATAGACAGAACAGAATAGAATGGAATAGAATAGAGCAGAATAGAATGTAACGGAATAGAATACAATAGAATAGAATAGAATAGAACAGAATAGAATAGAATAGAATACAAAAGAATAGAATAGAACAGAATAGAACAGAATAGAACTGAATAGAGTAGAGTAGAATAGAATAGAATGGAATAGAAAAGAATAGAGCAGAGCAGAAGAGAACAGAACAGAATAGAAGTGAATAGAACAGAACAGAACAGAACAGAACACAACAGAACACAGAAGAACAGAATAGAAGAGGACAGAACAGAACAGACTAGAATCGGACAGAATAGAATAGAATAGAACAGAACAAAACAGAATAGAATAGAATAGAATAGAATAGAATAGAATAGAATAGAATAGAATAGAACAGAACCGAACAGAATAGAATAGAATAGAACAGAACAGAACTGAATAGAATAGAATAAAATAGAATAGAATAGAACAGAACAGAACAGAACAGAACAGAACAGAATAGAATAGAATAGAACAGAATAGAATAGAACAGAATAGAATAAAACAGAAAAGAATAGAATAGAATAGAATAGAATAGAACAGAATAGAATAGAACAGAACAGAAGAGAACAGAACAGAATAGAATAGAATAGAATAGAACAGAATAGAATAGAATAGAATAGAACAGAAGAGAATAGAATAGAATAGAATTGAATAAAACAGAACAGAATAGAATAGAATAGAACAGAACAGAATAGAATAGAATAGAACAGAACAGAATAGAACAGAACAGAATAGAATAGAATAGAATAGAATAGAACAGAACAGAATAGAGTAGAAGAGAATTGAATAGAATAGAACAGAACAGAATAGAATAGAAAAGAATAGAACAGAAGAGAATAGAATAGAATAGAATACAACAAAATAGAACAGAATAGAAGAGAATAGAACAGAATAGAATGGAATAGAATAGAACAGAATAGAATGTAACGGAATAGAATACAATAGAATAAAATAGAATAGAACAGAACAGAATAGAATAGAATAGAATAGAACAGAATATAATAGAATAGAATAGAATAGAACAGAACAGAACAGAACAGAACAAAACAGAACAGAACACAACAGAACAGAATAGTATAGAATAGAACAGAATAGAATAGAACAGAATAGAATAGAACAGAACAGAATTGAATTGAATACAACAGAACAGAACAGAATAGAATAGAATAGAATAGAATAGATTAGAATAGAATAGAACATAAGAGAATAGAATAGAATAGAATACAACAGTATAGAACAGAATAGAAGATAATAGAACAGAATAGAATAGAATAGAATAGAACAGTACAGAATGTAACGGAATAGAATACAATAGAATAGAATAGAAAACAACAGAACAGAATAGAATAGAATTGAATATAACAGAACAGAATAGAATAGAATAGAACAGAACAGAATAGAACAGAACAGAATAGAATAGAATAGAATAGAGCAGAACAGAATAGAGTAGAACAGAATTGAATACAATAGAACAGAACAGAATAGAATAGAAAAGAATAGAACAGAGGAGAAAAGAATAGAATAGAATACAACAGAATAGAACAGAATAGAAGAGAATAGTACAGAATAGAATGGAATAGAATAGAACAGAATAGAATGTAACGGATTAGAATACAATAGAATAAAATAGAATAGAACAGAACAGAATAGAATAGAATAGAATAGAACAGAATAGAATAGAATAGAATAGAATAGAATAGAATAGTATAGAATAGAACAGAACAGAACAGAACAGAACAGAACAAAACAGAACAGAACACAACAGAACAGAATAGTATAGAATAGAACAGAATAGAATAGAACAGAATAGAATAGGACAGAAAAGAATAGTATAGAATAAAATAGAGCAGAACAGAATAGAACAGAACAGAATAGAATAGAATAGAACAGAACAGAATTGAATTGAATAGAACAGAACAGAACAGAATAGAATAGAATAGAATAGAATAGAATAGAATAGATTAGAATAGAATAGAACATAAGAGAATAGAATAGAATAGAATACAACAGAATAGAACAGAATAGAAGATAATAGAACAGAATAGAATAGAATAGAATAGAACAGAACAGAATGTAACGGAATAGAATACAATAGAATAGAATAGAATACAACAGAACAGAATAGAATAGAATTGAATATAACAGAATAGAATAGAATAGAATAGAACAGAATAGAATGGAATAGAATAAAATAGAATAGAATAGAATAGAATAGAATAGAATAGAATAGAACAGAACAGAATAGAATAGAACAGAATAGAATTGAATAAAACAGAACAGAACAGAATAGAATAGAAAAGAACAGAATAGAATAGAATAGAAAAGAAGAGAATAGAATAGAATAGAACAGAACAGAATAGAATAGAATGGAATAGAATAAAACAGAATACAATGTAACGGAATAGAATACAATAGAATAGAATAGAATAGACAGAACAGAATAGAATGGAATAGAATAGAGCAGAATAGAATGTAACGGAATAGAATACAATAGAATAGAATAGAATAGAACAGAATAGAATAGAATAGAATACAAAAGAATAGAATAGAACAGAATAGAACAGAATAGAACTGAATAGAGTAGAGTAGAATAGAATAGAATGGAATAGAAAAGAATAGAGCAGAGCAGAAGAGAACAGAACAGAATAGAAGTGAATAGAACAGAACAGAACAGAACAGAACACAACAGAACACAAAAGAACAGAATAGAAGAGGACAGAACAGAACAGACTAGAATCGGACAGAATAGAATAGAATAGAACAGAACAAAACAGAATAGAATAGAATAGAATAGAATAGAATAGAATAGAATAGAATAGAATAGAATAGAATAGAATAGAACAGAACCGAACAGAATAGAATAGAATAGAACAGAACAGAACTGAATAGAATAGAATAAAATAGAATAGAATAGAACAGAACAGAACAGAACAGAACAGAACAGAATAGAATAGAATAGAACAGAATAGAATAGAACAGAATAGAATAAAACAGAAAAGAATAGAATAGAATAGAATAGAATAGAACAGAATAGAATAGAACAGAACAGAAGAGAACAGAACAGAATAGAATAGAATAGAATAGAACAGAATAGAATAGAATAGAATAGAAGAGAAGAGAATAGAATAGAATAGAATAAAACAGAACAGAATAGAATAGAATAGAACAGAACAGAATAGAATAGAATAGAACAGAACAGAATAGAATAGAACAGAATAAAATAGAATAGAACAGAATAGAATAGAACAGAATAGAATTGAATAGAATAGAACAGAACACAGTAGAATAGAATAGAATAGAACAGAATAGAATAGAATAGAATAGAATACAACAGAATAGAACAGAACAGAATAGAACAGAACAGAATAGAATAGAATAGAATAAAATAGAACAGAACAGAATAGAGTAGAACAGAATTGAATAGAATAGAACAGAACAGAATAGAATAGAATAGAACAGAACCGAATAGAACAGAACAGAATAGAACAGAACAGAATAGAATAGAATAGAATAGAACAGAACAGAATAGAGTAGAACAGAATTGAATAGAATAGAGCAGAACAGAACAGAATAGAAAAGAATAGAACAGAATAGAATAGAATGGAATAGAATAGAACAGAATAGAATGTAACGGAATAGAATACAATAGAATAGAATAGAACGGAACAGAACAGAATAGAATAGAATAGAATATAACAGAATAGAATAGAATAGAATAGAATAGAATAGAACAGAACAGAACAGAATAGAACAGAACAAAACAGAACATAACACAACAGAACAGAATAGTATAGAATAGAACAGAATAGAATAGAACAGAATAGAATAGAACAGAAAAGAATAGAATAGAATAGAATAGAACAGAACAGAATAGAACAGAACAGAATAGAATAGAATAGAACAGAACAGAATTGAATTGAATAGAACAGAACAGAACAGAATAGAATAGAATAGAATAGAATAGATTAGAATAGAATAGAACATAAGAGAATAGAATAGAATAGAATACAACAGAATAGAACAGAATAGAAGAGAATAGAACAAAATAGAATAGACTAGAATAGAATAGAACAGAACAGAATGTAACGGAATAGAATACAATAGAATAGAATAGAATACAACAGAACAGAATAGAATAGAATTGAATATAACAGAATGGAATAGAATAGAATAGAACAGAATAGAATGGAATAGAATAAAATAGAATAGAAAAAAATAGAATAGAATAGAATAGAATAGAACAGAACAGAATAGAATAGAACAGAATAGAATTGAATAAAACAGAACAGAACAGAATAGAATAGAAAGGAACAGAATAGAATAGAACAGAACAGAACAGAATAGAATAGAATAGAACAGAACAGAATAGAACAGAACAAAATAGAATAGAATAGAACAGAACAGAATAGAGTAGAACAGAATTGAATAGAATAGAACAGAAGAGAATAGAATAGAATGGAATAGAACAGAAGAGAATAGAATAGAATAGAATACAACAGAATAGAACAGAATAGAAGAGAATAGAACAGAATAGAATGGAATAGAATAAAACTGAATAGAATGTAACGGAATAGAATACAATAGAATAGAATAGAATAGAACAGAACAGAATAGAATGGAATAGAATAGAGCAGAATAGAATGTAACGGAAGAGAATACAATAGAATAGAATAGAATAGAAGAGAAGAGAATAGAATAGAATAGAATAGAACAGAATAGAATAGAATAGAATAGAATAGAACAGAATAGAACAGAACAGAACTGAATAGAGTAGAGTAGAATAAAATAGAATGGAATAGAAAAGAATAGAACAGAGCAGAACAGAACAGAACAGAATAGAAGTGAATAGAACAGAACAGAACAGAACACAACACAACAGAACACAACAGAAAAGAATAGAAGAGAACAGAACTGAACAGAATAGAATCGAACAGAATAGAATAGAATAGAACAGAACAAAACAGAACAGAATAGAATAGAATAGAATAGAATAGAATAGAATAGAATACAATAGAATAGAATAGAATAGAACAGAAGAGAACAGAACGGAATAGAATAGAATAGAATAGAATAGAATAAAATAGAATAGAATAGAACAGAACAGAATTGAATTGAATAGAACAGAACAGAACAGAATAGAATAGAATAGAATAGAATAGATTAGAATAGAATAGAACATAAGAGAATAGAATAGAATAGAATACAACAGAATAGAACAGAATAGAAGAGAATAGAACAAAATAGAATAGACTAGAATAGAATAGAACAGAACAGAATGTAACGGAATAGAATACAATAGAATAGAATAGAATACAACAGAACAGAATAGAATAGAATTGAATATAACAGAATGGAATAGAATAGAATAGAACAGAATAGAATGGAATAGAATAAAATAGAATAGAAAAAAATAGAATAGAATAGAATAGAATAGAACAGAACAGAATAGAATAGAACAGAATAGAATTGAATAAAACAGAACAGAACAGAATAGAATAGAAAGGAACAGAATAGAATAGAACAGAACAGAACAGAATAGAATAGAATAGAACAGAACAGAATAGAACAGAACAAAATAGAATAGAATAGAACAGAACAGAATAGAGTAGAACAGAATTGAATAGAATAGAACAGAAGAGAATAGAATAGAATGGAATAGAACAGAAGAGAATAGAATAGAATAGAATACAACAGAATAGAACAGAATAGAAGAGAATAGAACAGAATAGAATGGAATAGAATAAAACTGAATAGAATGTAACGGAATAGAATACAATAGAATAGAATAGAATAGAACAGAACAGAATAGAATGGAATAGAATAGAGCAGAATAGAATGTAACGGAAGAGAATACAATAGAATAGAATAGAATAGAAGAGAAGAGAATAGAAAAGAATAGAATAGAACAGAATAGAATAGAATAGAATAGAATAGAACAGAATAGAACAGAACAGAACTGAATAGAGTAGAGTAGAATAAAATAGAATGGAATAGAAAAGAATAGAACAGAGCAGAACAGAACAGAACAGAATAGAAGTGAATAGAACAGAACAGAACAGAACACAACACAACAGAACACAACAGAAAAGAATAGAAGAGAACAGAACTGAACAGAATAGAATCGAACAGAATAGAATAGAATAGAACAGAACAAAACAGAACAGAATAGAATAGAATAGAATAGAATAGAATAGAATAGAATACAATAGAATAGAATAGAATAGAACAGAAGAGAACAGAATAGAATAGAATAGAATAGAATAGAATAGAATAGAACAGAACAGAACAGAGCAGAATAGAATAGAATAGAACAGAATAGAATAGAACAGAACAGAAGAGAACAGAACAGAATAGAATAGAATAGAATAGAACAGAATAGAATAGAATAGAATAGAACAGAAGAGAATAGAATAGAATAGAAATGAATAAAACAGAACAGAATAGAATAGAATAGAACAGAACAGAATAGAATAGAATAGAACAGAACAGAATAGAACAGAACAGAATAGAATAGAATAGAATAGAATAGAACAGAACAGAATAGAGTAGAACAGAATTGAATAGAATAGAACAGAACAGAATAGAATAGAAAAGAATAGAACAGAAGAGAATAGAATAGAATAGAATACAACAGAATAGAACAGAATAGAAGAGAATAGAACAGAATAGAATGGAATAGAATAGAACAGAATAGAATGTAACGGAATAGAATACAATAGAATAAAATAGATTAGAACAGAACAGAATAGAATAGAATAGAATAGAACAGAATAGAATAGAATAGAATAGAATAGAATAGAACAGAACAGAAAGAACAGAACAAAACAGAACAGAACACAACAGAACAGAATAGTATAGAATAGAACAGAATAGAATAGAACAGAATAGAATAGAACAGAAAAGAATAGAATAGAATAGAATAGAACAGAACAAAATAGAACAGAACAGAATAGAATAGAATAGAACAGAACAGAATTGAATTGAATACAACAGAACAGAACAGAATAGAATAGAATAGAATAGAATAGATTAGAATAGAATAGAACATAAGAGAATAGAATAGAATAGAATACAACAGTATAGAACAGAATAGAAGATAATAGAACAGAATAGAATAGAATAGAATAGAACAGTACAGAATGTAACGGAATAGAATACAATAGAATAGAATAGAAAACAACAGAACAGAATAGAATAGAATTGAATATAACAGAACAGAATAGAATAGAATAGAACAGAACAGAATAGAACAGAACAGAATAGAATAGAATAGAATAGAATAGAATAGAATAGAATAGAGCAGAACAGAATAGAGTAGAACAGAATAGAATAGCATAGAACAGAACAGAATAGAATAGAAAAGAATAGAACAGAGGAGAAAAGAATAGAATAGAATACAACAGAATAGTACAGAATAGAAGAGAATAGTACAGAATAGAATGGAATAGAATAGAACAGAATAGAATGTAACGGATTAGAATACAATAGAATAAAATAGAATAGAACAGAACAGAATAGAATAGAATAGAATAGAACAGAATAGAATAGAATAGAATAGAATAGAATAGAATAGAATAGAATAGAATAGTATAGAATAGAACAGAACAGAACAGAACAGAACAGAACAAAACAGAACAGAACACAACAGAACAGAATAGTATAGAATAGAACAGAATAGAATAGAACAGAATAGAATAGGACAGAAAAGAATAGTATAGAATAAAATAGAGCAGAACAGAATAGAACAGAACAGAATAGAATAGAATAGACCAGAACAGAATTGAATTGAATAGAACAGAACAGAACAGAATAGAATAGAATAGAATAGAATAGAATAGAATAGATTAGAATAGAATAGAACATAAGAGAATAGAATAGAATAGAATACAACAGAATAGAACAGAATAGAAGATAATAGAACAGAATAGAATAGAATAGAATAGAACAGAACAGAATGTAACGGAATAGAATACAGTAGAATAGAATAGAATACAACAGAACAGAATAGAATAGAATTGAATATAACAGAATAGAATAGAATAGAATAGAACAGAATAGAATGGAATAGAATAAAATAGAATAGAATAGAATAGAATAGAATAGAATAGAATAGAACAGAACAGAATAGAATAGAACAGAATAGAATTGAATAAAACAGAACAGAACAGAATAGAATAGAAAAGAACAGAATAGAATAGAGTAGAAAAGAAGAGAATAGAATAGAATAGAACAGAACAGAATAGAACAGAACAAAATAGAATAGAATAAACAGAACAGAATAGAGTAGAACAGAATTGAATAGAATAGAACAGAACAGAATAGAATAGAATGGAATAGAATAACACAGAATACAATGTAACGGAATAGAATACAATAGAATAGAATAGAATAGACAGAACAGAATAGAATGGAATAGAATAGAGCAGAATAGAATGTAACGGAATAGAATACAATAGAATAGAATAGAATAGAACAGAATAGAATAGAATAGAATAGAATAGAAAAGAATAGAATAGAACAGAATAGAACAGAACAGAACTGAATAGAGTAGAGTAGAATAGAATAGAATGGAATAGAAAAGAATAGAGCAGAGCAGAAGAGAACAGAACAGAATAGAAGTGAATAGAACCGAACAGAACAGAACAGAACACAACAGAATACAAAAGAACAGAATAGAAGAGGACAGAACAGAACAGACTAGAATCGGACCGTATAGAATAGAATAAAACAGAACAAAACAGAATAGAATAGAATAGAATAGAATAGAATAGAATAGAATAGAATAGAACAGAACCGAACAGAAAAAAATCGAACAGAATAGAATAGAATAGAACAGAACAGAACTGAATAGAATAGAATAAAATAGAATAGAACAGAACAGAACAGAACAGAACAGAACAGAATAGAATAGAATAGAACAGAATAGAATAGAACAGAATAGAATAGAATAGAATAAAACAGAACAGAATAGAATAGAATAGAACAGAACAGAATAGAATAGAATAGAACAGAACAGAATAGAATAGAATAGAATAGAACAGAATAGAATAGAATAGAATAGAAGAGAAGAGAATAGAATAGAATAGAATAAAACAGAACAGAATAGAATAGAATAGAACAGAACAGAATAGAATAGAATAGAACAGAACAGAATAGAATAGAACAGAATAGAATAGAATAGAACAGAATAGAATAGAACAGAATAGAATTGAATAGAATAGAACAGAACACAGTAGAATAGAATAGAATAGAACAGAATAGAATAGAATAGAATAGAATACAACAGAATAGAACAGAACAGAATAGAACAGAACAGAATAGAATAGAATAGAATAAAATAGAACAGAACAGAATAGAGTAGAACAGAATTGAATAGAATAGAACAGAACAGAATAGAATAGAAAAGAATAGAATAGAATAGAATAGAATAGAATAGAATACAACAGAATAGAACAGAATAGAAGAGAATAGAACAGAATAGAATGGAATAGAATAGAACAGAATAGAATGTAACGGAATAGAATACAATAGAATAAAATAGAATAGAACAGAACAGAATAGAATAGAATAGAATAGAATAGAATAGAATAGAATAGAATAGAATAGAAGAGAACAGAATAGAACAGAACAGAATAGAATAGAATAGAAGACAAGAGAATTGAATTGAATAGAACAGAACAGAACAGAATAGAATAGAATAGAATAGTTTAGAATAGAATAGAACATAAGAGAATAGAATAGAATAGAATACAACAGAATAGAACAGAATAGAAGAGAATAGAACAGAATAGAATAGAATAGAATAGAATAGAACAGAACAGAATGTAAAGGAATAGAATACAATAGAATAGAATAGAATACAACAGAACAGAATAGAATAGAATTGAATATAACAGAATAGAATAGAATAGAATAGAACAGAGTAGAACAGAATAGAAAGGAATAGAATAAAATAGAATAGAATAGAATAGAATAGAATAGAATAGAACAGAACAGAATAGAATAGAATAGAATAGAATTGAATAAAACAGAACAGAACAGAATAGAATAGAAAAGAACAGAATAGAATAGAATAGAACAGAACAGAATAGAATACAATAGAACAGAACAGAATGGAACAGAAGAAAATAGAATAGAATAGAACAGAACAGAATAGAGTAGAACAGAATTGAATTGAATAGAACAGAACAGAATAGAATAGAATGGAATAGAACAGAAGAGAATAGAATAGAATATAATACAACAGAATAGAACAGAATAGAAGAGAATAGAACAGAATAGAATGGAATAGAATAAAACAGAATAGAATGTAACGGAATAGAATACAATAGAATAGAATAGAAGAGAACAGAATAGAATGGAATAGAATAGAGCAGAATAGAATGTAACGGAATAGAATACAATAGAATAGAATAGAATAGAACAGAAGAGAATAGAATAGAATAGAATAGAATAGAATAGAACAGAATAGAATAAAATAGAATAGAATAGAATTGAATAGAACAGAATAGAACAGAACAGAATAGAATCGAACAGAATAGAATAGAATGGAACAGAACAAAACAGAACAGAATAGAATAGAATAGAATATATTAGAATAGAATAGAATAGAATAGAATAGAACACAACAGAACACAACAGAACAGAATAGAAGAGAACAGAACAGAACAGAATAGAATCGAATAGAACAGAATAGAACAGATTAGAATAGAATAGAATAGAATAGAACAGAACAGAACAGAATAGAATCGAACAGAATAGAATAGAATGGAACAGAACAAAACAGAACAGAATAGAATAGAATAGAATATATTAGAATAGAATAGAATAGAATAGAATAGAATAGAATAGAATAGAACAGAATAGAACAGAACAGAACTGAATAGAGTAGAGTAGAATAGAATAGAATGGAATAGAAAAGAATAGAGCAGAGCAGAAGAGAACAGAACAGAATAGAAGTGAATAGAACCGAACAGAACAGAACAGAACACAACAGAATACAAAAGAACAGAATAGAAGAGGACAGAACAGAACAGACTAGAATCGGACCGTATAGAATAGAATAAAACAGAACAAAACAGAATAGAATAGAATAGAATAGAATAGAATAGAATAGAATAGAACAGAACCGAACAGAAAAAAATCGAACAGAATAGAATAGAATAGAACAGAACAGAACTGAATAGAATAGAATAAAATAGAATAGAATAGAACAGAACAGAACAGAACAGAACAGAACAGAATAGAATAGAATAGAACAGAATAGAATAGAACAGAATAGAATAAAACAGAAAAGAATAGAATAGAATAGAATAGAATAGAACAGAATAGAATAGAACAGAACAGAAGAGAACAGAACAGAATAGAATAGAATAGAATAGAACAGAATAGAATAGAATAGAATAGAAGAGAAGAGAATAGAATAGAATAGAATAAAACAGAACAGAATAGAATAGAATAGAACAGAACAGAATAGAATAGAATAGAACAGAACAGAATAGAATAGAACAGAATAGAATAGAATAGAACAGAATAGAATAGAACAGAATAGAATTGAATAGAATAGAACAGAACACAGTAGAATAGAATAGAATAGAACAGAATAGAATAGAATAGAATAGAATACAACAGAATAGAACAGAACAGAATAGAACAGAACAGAATAGAATAGAATAGAATAAAATAGAACAGAACAGAATAGAGTAGAACAGAATTGAATAGAATAGAACAGAACAGAATAGAATAGAAAAGAATAGAACAGAAGAGAATAGAATAGAATAGAATACAACAGAATAGAACAGAATAGAAGAGAATAGAACAGAATAGAATGGAATAGAATAGAACAGAATAGAATGTAACGGAATAGAATACAATAGAATAAAATAGAATAGAACAGAACAGAATAGAATAGAATAGAATAGAATAGAATAGAATAGAATAGAATAGAATAGAAGAGAACAGAATAGAACAGAACAGAATAGAATAGAATAGAAGACAAGAGAATTGAATTGAATAGAACAGAACAGAACAGAATAGAATAGAATAGAATAGTTTAGAATAGAATAGAACATAAGAGAATAGAATAGAATAGAATACAACAGAATAGAACAGAATAGAAGAGAATAGAACAGAATAGAATAGAATAGAATAGAATAGAACAGAACAGAATAGAATAGAATTGAATATAACAGAATAGAATAGAATAGAATAGAACAGAGTAGAACAGAATAGAAAGGAATAGAATAAAATAGAATAGAATAGAATAGAATAGAATAGAACAGAACAGAATAGAATAGAATAGAATATAACAGAATAGAATAGAATAGAATAGAACAGAGTAGAACAGAATAGAAAGGAATAGAATAAAATAGAATAGAATAGAATAGAATAGAATAGAACAGAACAGAATAGAATAGAATAGAATAGAATTGAATAAAACAGAACAGAACAGAATAGAATAGAAAAGAACAGAATAGAATAGAATAGAACAGAACAGAATAGAATACAATAGAATAGAACAGAACAAAATAGAATACAATAGAACAGAACAGAATGGAACAGAAAAAAATAGAATAGAATAGAACAGAACAGAATAGAGTAGAACAGAATTGAATTGAATAGAACAGAACAGAATAGAATAGAATAGAATAGAATAGTTTAGAATAGAATAGAACATAAGAGAATAGAATAGAATAGAATACAACAGAATAGAACAGAATAGAAGAGAATAGAACAGAATAGAATAGAATAGAATAGAATAGAACAGAACAGAATGTAAAGGAATAGAATACAATAGAATAGAATAGAATACAACAGAACAGAATAGAATAGAATTGAACAGAACAGAATAGAATAGAATAGAACAGAACAGAATAGAATAGAACAGAATAAAATAGAATAGAACAGAATAGAATAGAACAGAATAGAATTGAATAGAATAGAACAGAACACAGTAGAATAGAATAGAATAGAACAGAATAGAATAGAATAGAATAGAATACAACAGAATAGAACAGAACAGAATAGAACAGAACAGAATAGAATAGAATAGAATAAAATAGAACAGAACAGAATAGAGTAGAACAGAATTGAATAGAATAGAACAGAACAGAATAGAATAGAACAGAATTGAATTGAATAGAACAGAACAGAATAGAATAGAATGGAATAGAACAGAAGAGAATAGAATAGAATATAATACAACAGAATAGAACAGAATAGAAGAGAATAGAACAGAATAGAATGGAATAGAATAAAACAGAATAGAATGTAACGGAATAGAATACAATAGAATAGAATAGAAGAGAACAGAATAGAATGGAATAGAATAGAGCAGAATAGAATGTAACGGAATAGAATACAATAGAATAGAATAGAATAGAACAGAAGAGAATAGAATAGAATAGAATAGAATAGAATAGAACAGAATAGAATAAAATAGAATAGAATAGAATTGAATAGAACAGAATAGAACAGAACAGAATAGAATCGAACAGAATAGAATAGAATGGAACAGAACAAAACAGAACAGAATTGAATAGAATAGAATATATTAGAATAGAATAGAATAGAATAGAATAGAATAGAATAGAATAGAATAGAACACAACAGAACACAACAGAACAGAATAGAAGAGAACAGAACAGAACAGAATAGAATCGAATAGAACAGAATAGAACAGATTAGAATAGAATAGAATAGAATAGAACAGAACAGAACAGAATAGAATCGAACAGAATAGAATAGAATGGAACAGAACAAAACAGAACAGAATAGAATAGAATAGAATATATTAGAATAGAATAGAATAGAATAGAATAGAATAGAATAGAAAAGAATAGAATAGAACAGAATAGAACAGAACAGAACTGAATAGAGTAGAGTAGAATAGAATAGAATGGAATAGAAAAGAATAGAGCAGAGCAGAAGAGAACAGAACAGAATAGAAGTGAATAGAACCGAACAGAACAGAACAGAACACAACAGAATACAAAAGAACAGAATAGAAGAGGACAGAACAGAACAGACTAGAATCGGACCGTATAGAATAGAATAAAACAGAACAAAACAGAATAGAATAGAATAGAATAGAATAGAATAGAATAGAATAGAATAGAACAGAACCGAACAGAAAAAAATCGAACAGAATAGAATAGAATAGAACAGAACAGAACAGAACAGAACAGAACAGAATAGAATAGAATAGAACAGAATAGAATAGAACAGAATAGAATAAAACAGAAAAGAATAGAATAGAATAGAATAGAATAGAACAGAATAGAATAGAACAGAACAGAAGAGAACAGAACAGAATAGAATAGAATAGAATAGAACAGAATAGAATAGAATAGAATAGAAGAGAAGAGAATAGAATAGAATAGAATAAAACAGAACAGAATAGAATAGAATAGAACAGAACAGAATAGAATAGAATAGAACAGAACAGAATAGAATAGAACAGAATAGAATAGAATAGAACAGAATAGAATAGAACAGAATAGAATTGAATAGAATAGAACAGAACACAGTAGAATAGAATAGAATAGAACAGAATAGAATAGAATAGAATAGAATACAACAGAATAGAACAGAACAGAATAGAACAGAACAGAATAGAATAGAATAGAATAAAATAGAACAGAACAGAATAGAGTAGAACAGAATTGAATAGAATAGAACAGAACAGAATAGAATAGAAAAGAATAGAACAGAAGAGAATAGAATAGAATAGAATACAACAGAATAGAACAGAATAGAAGAGAATAGAACAGAATAGAATGGAATAGAATAGAACAGAATAGAATGTAACGGAATAGAATACAATAGAATAAAATAGAATAGAACAGAACAGAATAGAATAGAAGAGAACAGAATAGAACAGAACAGAATAGAATAGAATAGAAGACAAGAGAATTGAATTGAATAGAACAGAACAGAACAGAATAGAATAGAATAGAATAGTTTAGAATAGAATAGAACATAAGAGAATAGAATAGAATAGAATACAACAGAATAGAACAGAATAGAAGAGAATAGAACAGAATAGAATAGAATAGAATAGAATAGAACAGAACAGAATGTAAAGGAATAGAATACAATAGAATAGAATAGAATACAACAGAACAGAATAGAATAGAATTGAATATAACAGAATAGAATAGAATAGAATAGAACAGAGTAGAACAGAATAGGAAGGAATAGAATAAAATAGAATAGAATAGAATAGAATAGAATAGAACAGAACAGAATAGAATAGAATAGAATAGAATTGAATAAAACAGAACAGAACAGAATAGAATAGAAAAGAACAGAATAGAATAGAATAGAACAGAACAGAATAGAATACAATAGAATAGAACAGAACAAAATAGAATACAATAGAACAGAACAGAATGGAACAGAAAAAAATAGAATAGAATAGAACAGAACAGAATAGAGTAGAACAGAATTGAATTGAATAGAACAGAACAGAATAGAATAGAATAGAATAGAATAGTTTAGAATAGAATAGAACATAAGAGAATAGAATAGAATAGAATACAACAGAATAGAACAGAATAGAAGAGAATAGAACAGAATAGAATAGAATAGAATAGAATAGAACAGAACAGAATGTAAAGGAATAGAATACAATAGAATAGAATAGAATACAACAGAACAGAATAGAATAGAATTGAACAGAACAGAATAGAATAGAATAGAACAGAACAGAAAAAATAGAACAGAATAAAATAGAATAGAACAGAATAGAATAGAACAGAATAGAATTGAATAGAATAGAACAGAACACAGTAGAATAGAATAGAATAGAACAGAATAGAATAGAATAGAATAGAATACAACAGAATAGAACAGAACAGAATAGAACAGAACAGAATAGAATAGAATAGAATAAAATAGAACAGAACAGAATAGAGTAGAACAGAATTGAATAGAATAGAACAGAACAGAATAGAATAGAATAGAACAGAACCGAATAGAACAGAACAGAATAGAACAGAACAGAATAGAATAGAATAGAATAGAACAGAACAGAATAGAGTAGAACAGAATTGAATAGAATAGAACAGAACAGAACAGAATAGAAAAGAATAGAACAGAATAGAATAGAATGGAATAGAATAGAACAGAATAGAATGTAACGGAATAGAATACAATAGAATGGAATAGAACGGAACAGAACAGAATAGAATAGAATAGAATATAACAGAATAGAATAGAATAGAATAGAATAGAATAGAACAGAACAGAACAGAATAGAACAGAACAAAACAGAACATAACACAACAGAACAGAATAGTATAGAATAGAACAGAATAGAATAGAACAGAATAGAATAGAACAGAAAAGAATAGAATAGAATAGAATAGAACAGAACAGAATAGAACAGAACAGAATAGAATAGAATAGAACAGAACAGAATTGAATTGAATAGAACAGAACAGAACAGAATAGAATAGAATAGAATAGAATAGATTAGAATAGAATAGAACATAAGAGAATAGAATAGAATAGAATACAACAGAATAGAACAGAATAGAAGAGAATAGAACAAAATAGAATAGACTAGAATAGAATAGAACAGAACAGAATGTAACGGAATAGAATACAATAGAATAGAATAGAATACAACAGAACAGAATAGAATAGAATTGAATATAACAGAATGGAATAGAATAGAATAGAACAGAATAGAATGGAATAGAATAAAATAGAATAGAAAAAAATAGAATAGAATAGAATAGAATAGAACAGAACAGAGTAGAATAGAACAGAATAGAATTGAATAAAACAGAACAGAACAGAATAGAATAGAAAGGAACAGAATAGAATAGAACAGAACAGAACAGAATAGAATAGAATAGAACAGAACAGAATAGAACAGAACAAAATAGAATAGAATAGAACAGAACAGAATAGAGTAGAACAGAATTGAATAGAATAGAAGAGAAGAGAATAGAATAGAATGGAATAGAACAGAAGAGAATAGAATAGAATAGAATACAACAGAATAGAACAGAATAGAAGAGAATAGAACAGAATAGAATGGAATAGAATAAAACTGAATAGAATGTAACGGAATAGAATACAATAGAATAGAATAGAATAGAACAGAACAGAATAGAATGGAATAGAATAGAGCAGAATAGAATGTAACGGAAGAGAATACAATAGAATAGAATAGAATAGAAGAGAAGAGAATAGAATAGAATAGAATAGAACAGAATAGAATAGAATAGAATAGAATAGAACAGAATAGAACAGAACAGAACTGAATAGAGTAGAGTAGAATAAAATAGAATGGAATAGAAAAGAATAGAACAGAGCAGAACAGAACAGAACAGAATAGAAGTGAATAGAACAGAACAGAACAGAACACAACACAACAGAACACAACAGAAAAGAATAGAAGAGAACAGAACTGAACAGAATAGAATCGAACAGAATAGAATAGAATAGAACAGAACAAAACAGAACAGAATAGAATAGAATAGAATAGAATAGAATAGAATAGAATACAATAGAATAGAATAGAATAGAACAGAAGAGAACAGAACGGAATAGAATAGAATAGAATAGAATAGAATAAAATAGAATAGAATAGAACAGAACAGAACAGAACAGAGCAGAATAGAATAGAATAGAACAGAATAGAATAGAACAGAACAGAAGAGAACAGAACAGAATAGAATAGAATAGAATAGAACAGAATAGAATAGAATAGAATAGAACAGAAGAGAATAGAATAGAATAGAAATGAATAAAACAGAACAGAATAGAATAGAATAGAACAGAACAGAATAGAATAGAATAGAACAGAACAGAATAGAACAGAACAGAATAGAATAGAATTAAACAGAACAGAATAGAGTAGAACAGAATTGAATAGAATAGAACAGAACAGAATAGAATAGAAAAGAATAGAACAGAAGAGAATAGAATAGAATAGAATACAACAGAATAGAACAGAATAGAAGAGAATAGAATAGAATAGAATGGAATAGAATAGAACAGAATAGAATGTAACGGAATAGAATACAATAGAATAAAATAGATTAGAACAGAACAGAATAGAATAGAATAGAATAGAACAGAATAGAATAGAATAGAATAGAATAGAATAGAACAGAACAGAAAGAACAGAACAAAACAGAACAGAACACAACAGAACAGAATAGTATAGAATAGAACAGAATAGAATAGAACAGAAAAGAATAGAATAGAATAGAATAGAACAGAACAAAATAGAACAGAACAGAATAGAATAGAATAGAACAGAACAGAATTGAATTGAATACAACAGAACAGAACAGAATAGAATAGAATAGAATAGAATAGATTAGAATAGAATAGAACATAAGAGAATAGAATAGAATAGAATACAACAGTATAGAACAGAATAGAAGATAATAGAACAGAATAGAATAGAATAGAATAGAACAGTACAGAATGTAACGGAATAGAATACAATAGAATAGAATAGAAAACAACAGAACAGAATAGAATAGAATTGAATATAACAGAACAGAATAGAATAGAATAGAACAGAACAGAATAGAACAGAACAGAATAGAATAGAATAGAATAGAATAGAATAGAATAGAGCAGAACAGAATAGAGTAGAACAGAATAGAATAGAATAGAACAGAACAGAATAGAATAGAAAAGAATAGAACAGAGGAGAAAAGAATAGAATAGAATACAACAGAATAGTACAGAATAGAAGAGAATAGTACAGAATAGAATGGAATAGAATAGAACAGAATAGAATGTAACGGATTAGAATACAATAGAATAAAATAGAATAGAACAGAACAGAATAGAATAGAATAGAATAGAACAGAATAGAATAGAATAGAATAGAATAGAATAGAATAGAATAGTATAGAATAGAACAGAACAGAACAGAACAGAACAGAACAAAACAGAACAGAAGACAACAGAACAGAATAGTATAGAATAGAACAGAATAGAATAGAACAGAATAGAATAGGACAGAAAAGAATAGTATAGAATAAAATAGAGCAGAACAGAATAGAACAGAACAGAATAGAATAGAATAGAACAGAACAGAATTGAATTGAATAGAACAGAACAGAACAGAATAGAATAGAATAGAATAGAATAGATTAGAATAGAATAGAACATAAGAGAATAGAATAGAATAGAATACAACAGAATAGAACAGAATAGAAGATAATAGAACAGAATAGAATAGAATAGAATAGAACAGAACAGAATGTAACGGAATAGAATACAATAGAATAGAATAGAATACAACAGAACAGAATAGAATAGAATTGAATATAACAGAATAGAATAGAATAGAATAGAACAGAATAGAATGTAACGAAATAGAATACAATAGAATAAAATAGAATAGAACAGAACAGAATAGAATAGAATAGAATAGAATAGAATAGAATAGAATAGAATAGAATAGAATAGAATAGAATAGAAGAGAACAGAATAGAACAGAACAGAATAGAATAGAATAGAAGACAAGAGAATTGAATTGAATAGAACAGAACAGAACAGAATAGAATAGAATAGAATAGTTTAGAATAGAATAGAACATAAGAGAATAGAATAGAATAGAATACAACAGAATAGAACAGAATAGAAGAGAATAGAACAGAATAGAATAGAATAGAATAGAATAGAACAGAACAGAATGTAAAGGAATAGAATACAATAGAATAGAATAGAATACAACAGAACAGAATAGAATAGAATTGAATATAACAGAATAGAATAGAATAGAATAGAACAGAGTAGAACAGAATAGAAAGGAATAGAATAAAATAGAATAGAATAGAATAGAATAGAATAGAACAGAACAGAATAGAATAGAATAGAATAGAATTGAATAAAACAGAACAGAACAGAATAGAATAGAAAAGAACAGAATAGAATAGAATAGAACAGAACAGAATAGAATACAATAGAACAGAACAGAATGGAACAGAAAAAAATAGAATAGAATAGAACAGAACAGAATAGAGTAGAACAGAATTGAATTGAATAGAACAGAACAGAATAGAATAGAATAGAATAGAATAGTTTAGAATAGAATAGAACATAAGAGAATAGAATAGAATAGAATACAACAGAATAGAACAGAATAGAAGAGAATAGAACAGAATAGAATAGAATAGAATAGAATAGAACAGAACAGAATGTAAAGGAATAGAATACAATAGAATAGAATAGAATACAACAGAACAGAATAGAATAGAATTGAACAGAACAGAATAGAATAGAATAGAACAGAACAGAATAGAATAGAACAGAATAAAATAGAATAGAACAGAATAGAATAGAACAGAATAGAATTGAATAGAATAGAACAGAACACAGTAGAATAGAATAGAATAGAACAGAATAGAATAGAATAGAATAGAATACAACAGAATAGAACAGAACAGAATAGAACAGAACAGAATAGAATAGAATAGAATAAAATAGAACAGAACAGAATAGAGTAGAACAGAATTGAATAGAATAGAACAGAACAGAATAGAATAGAATAGAACAGACCCGAATAGAACAGAACAGAATAGAACAGAACAGAATAGAATAGAATAGAATAGAACAGAACAGAATAGAGTAGAACAGAATTGAATAGAATAGAACAGAACAGAACAGAATAGAAAAGAATAGAACAGAATAGAATAGAATGGAATAGAATAGAACAGAATAGAATGTAACGGAATAGAATACAATAGAATAGAATAGAACGGAACAGAACAGAATAGAATAGAATAGAATATAACAGAATAGAATAGAATAGAATAGAATAGAATAGAACAGAACAGAACAGAATAGAACAGAACAAAACAGAACATAACACAACAGAACAGAATAGTATAGAATAGAACAGAATAGAATAGAACAGAATAGAATAGAACAGAAAAGAATAGAATAGAATAGAATAGAACAGAACAGAATAGAACAGAACAGAATAGAATAGAATAGAACAGAACAGAATTGAATTGAATAGAACAGAACAGAACAGAATAGAATAGAATAGAATAGAATAGATTAGAATAGAATAGAACATAAGAGAATAGAATAGAATAGAATACAACAGAATAGAACAGAATAGAAGAGAATAGAACAAAATAGAATAGACTAGAATAGAATAGAACAGAACAGAATGTAACGGAATAGAATACAATAGAATAGAATAGAATACAACAGAACAGAATAGAATAGAATTGAATATAACAGAATGGAATAGAATAGAATAGAACAGAATAGAATGGAATAGAATAAAATAGAATAGAAAAAAATAGAATAGAATAGAATAGAATAGAACAGAACAGAATAGAATAGAACAGAATAGAATTGAATAAAACAGAACAGAACAGAATAGAATAGAAAGGAACAGAATAGAATAGAACAGAACAGAACAGAATAGAATAGAATAGAACAGAACAGAATAGAACAGAACAAAATAGAATAGAATAGAACAGAACAGAATAGAGTAGAACAGAATTGAATAGAATAGAACAGAACAGAACAGAATAGAATGGAATAGAACAGAAGAGAATAGAATAGAATAGAATACAACAGAATAGAACAGAATAGAAGAGAATAGAACAGAATAGAATGGAATAGAATAAAACTGAATAGAATGTAACGGAATAGAATACAATAGAATAGAATAGAATAGAACAGAACAGAATAGAATGGAATAGAATAGAGCAGAATAGAATATAACGGAAGAGAATACAATAGAATAGAATAGAATAGAAGAGAAGAGAATAGAATAGAATAGAATAGAACAGAATAGAATAGAATAGAATAGAATAGAACAGAATAGAACAGAACAGAACTGAATAGAGTAGAGTAGAATAAAATAGAATGGAATAGAAAAGAATAGAACAGAGCAGAACAGAACAGAACAGAATAGAAGTGAATAGAACAGAACAGAACAGAACACAACACAACAGAACACAACAGAAAAGAATAGAAGAGAACAGAACTGAACAGAATAGAATCGAACAGAATAGAATAGAATAGAACAGAACAAAACAGAACAGAATAGAATAGAATAGAATAGAATAGAATAGAATAGAATAGAATAGAATACAATAGAATAGAATAGAATAGAACAGAAGAGAACAGAACGGAATAGAATAGAATAGAATAGAATAGAATAAAATAGAATAGAATAGAACAGAACAGAACAGAACAGAGCAGAATAGAATAGAATAGAACAGAATAGAATAGAACAGAACAGAAGAGAACAGAACAGAATAGAATAGAATAGAATAGAACAGAATAGAATAGAATAGAATAGAACAGAAGAGAATAGAATAGAATAGAAATGAATAAAACAGAACAGAATAGAATAGAATAGAACAGAACAGAATAGAATAGAATAGAACAGAACAGAATAGAACAGAACAGAATAGAATAGAATAGAATAGAATAGAACAGAACAGAATAGAGTAGAACAGAATTGAATAGAATAGAACAGAACAGAATAGAATAGAAAAGAATAGAACAGAAGAGAATAGAATAGAATAGAATACAACAGAATAGAACAGAATAGAAGAGAATAGAACAGAATAGAATGGAATAGAATAGAACAGAATAGAATGTAACGGAATAGAATACAATAGAATAAAATAGATTAGAACAGAACAGAATAGAATAGAATAGAATAGAACAGAATAGAATAGAATAGAATAGAATAGAATAGAATAGAATAGAACAGAACAGAAAGAACAGAACAAAACAGAACAGAACACAACAGAACAGAATAGTATAGAATAGAACAGAATAGAATAGAACAGAATAGAATAGAACAGAAAAGAATAGAATAGAATAGAATAGAACAGAACAAAATAGAACAGAACAGAATAGAATAGAATAGAACAGAACAGAATTGAATTGAATACAACAGAACAGAACAGAATAGAATAGAATAGAATAGAATAGATTAGAATAGAATAGAACATAAGAGAATAGAATAGAATAGAATACAACAGTATAGAACAGAATAGAAGATAATAGAACAGAATAGAATAGAATAGAATAGAACAGTACAGAATGTAACGGAATAGAATACAATAGAATAGAATAGAAAACAACAGAACAGAATAGAATAGAATTGAATATAACAGAACAGAATAGAATAGAATAGAACAGAACAGAATAGAACAGAACAGAATAGAATAGAATAGAATAGAATAGAATAGAATAGAATAGAGCAGAACAGAATAGAGTAGAACAGAATAGAATAGAATAGAACAGAACAGAATAGAATAGAAAAGAATAGAACAGAGGAGAAAAGAATAGAATAGAATACAACAGAATAGTACAGAATAGAAGAGAATAGTACAGAATAGAATGGAATAGAATAGAACAGAATAGAATGTAACGGATTAGAATACAATAGAATAAAATAGAATAGAACAGAACAGAATAGAATAGAATAGAATAGAACAGAATAGAATAGAATAGAATAGAATAGAATAGAATAGAATAGTATAGAATAGAACAGAACAGAACAGAACAGAACAGAACAAAACAGAACAGAACACAACAGAACAGAATAGTATAGAATAGAACAGAATAGAATAGAACAGAATAGAATAGGACAGAAAAGAATAGTATAGAATAAAATAGAGCAGAACAGAATAGAACAGAACAGAATAGAATAGAATAGAACAGAACAGAATTGAATTGAATAGAACAGAACAGAACAGAATAGAATAGAATAGAATAGAATAGAATAGAATAGATTAGAATAGAATAGAACATAAGAGAATAGAATAGAATAGAATACAACAGAATAGAACAGAATAGAAGATAATAGAACAGAATAGAATAGAATAGAATAGAACAGAACAGAATGTAACGGAATAGAATACAATAGAATAGAATAGAATACAACAGAACAGAATAGAATAGAATTGAATATAACAGAATAGAATAGAATAGAATAGAACAGAATAGAATGGAATAGAATAAAATAGAATAGAATAGAATAGAATAGAATAGAATAGAATAGAATAGAACAGAACAGAATAGAATAGAACAGAATAGAATTGAATAAAACAGAACAGAACAGAATAGAATAGAAAAGAACAGAATAGAATAGAGTAGAAAAGAAGAGAATAGAATAGAATAGAACAGAACAGAATAGAACAGAACAAAATAGAATAGAATAAACAGAACAGAATAGAGTAGAACAGAATTGAATAGAATAGAACAGAACAGAATAGAATAGAATGGAATAGAATAACACAGAATACAATGTAACGGAATAGAATACAATAGAATAGAATAGAATAGACAGAACAGAATAGAATGGAATAGAATAGAGCAGAATAGAATGTAACGGAATAGAATACAATAGAATAGAATAGAATAGAACAGAATAGAATAGAATAGAATTGAATAGAAAAGAATAGAATAGAACAGAATAGAACAGAACAGAACTGAATAGAGTAGATTAGAATAGAATAGAATGGAATAGAAAAGAATAGAGCAGAGCAGAAGAGAACAGAACAGAATAGAAGTGAATAGAACCGAACAGAACAGAACAGAACACAACAGAATACAAAAGAACAGAATAGAAGAGGACAGAACAGAACAGACTAGAATCGGACCGTATAGAATAGAATAAAACAGAACAAAACAGAATAGAATAGAATAGAATAGAATAGAATAGAATAGAATAGAATAGAATAGAACAGAACCGAACAGAAAAAAATCGAACAGAATAGAATAGAATAGAACAGAACAGAACTGAATAGAATAGAATAAAATAGAATAGAATAGAACAGAACAGAACAGAACAGAACAGAACAGAATAGAATAGAATAGAACAGAATAGAATAGAACAGAATAGAATAGAATAGAATAAAACAGAACAGAATAGAATAGAATAGAACAGAACAGAATAGAATAGAATAGAACAGAACAGAATAGAATAGAATAGAATAGAACAGAATAGAATAGAATAGAATAGAAGAGAAGAGAATAGAATAGAATAGAATAAAACAGAACAGAATAGAATAGAATAGAACAGAACAGAATAGAATAGAATAGAACAGAACAGAATAGAATAGAACAGAATAGAATAGAATAGAACAGAATAGAATAGAACAGAATAGAATTGAATAGAATAGAACAGAACACAGTAGAATAGAATAGAATAGAACAGAATAGAATAGAATAGAATAGAATACAACAGAATAGAACAGAACAGAATAGAACAGAACAGAATAGAATAGAATAGAATAAAATAGAACAGAACAGAAAAGAGTAGAACAGAATTGAATAGAATAGAACAGAACAGAATAGAATAGAAAAGAATAGAACAGAAGAGAATAGAATAGAATAGAATACAACAGAATAGAACAGAATAGAATGGAATAGAATAGAACAGAATAGAATGTAACGGAATAGAATACAATAGAATAAAATAGAATAGAACAGAACAGAATAGAATAGAATAGAATAGAATAGAATAGAAGAGAACAGAATAGAACAGAACAGAATAGAATAGAATAGAAGACAAGAGAATTGAATTGAATAGAACAGAACAGAACAGAATAGAATAGAATAGAATAGTTTAGAATAGAATAGAACATAAGAGAATAGAATAGAATAGAATACAACAGAATAGAACAGAATAGAAGAGAATAGAACAGAATAGAATAGAATAGAATAGAATAGAACAGAACAGAATGTAAAGGAATAGAATACAATAGAATAGAATAGAATACAACAGAACAGAATAGAATAGAATTGAATATAACAGAATAGAATAGAATAGAATAGAACAGAGTAGAACAGAATAGAAAGGAATAGAATAAAATATAATAGAATAGAATAGAATAGAATAGAATAGAACAGAACAGAATAGAATAGAATAGAATAGAATTGAATAAAACAGAACAGAACAGAATAGAATAGAAAAGAACAGAATAGAATAGAATAGAGCAGAACAGAATAGAATACAATAGAACAGAACAGAATGGAACAGAAAAAAATAGAATAGAATAGAACAGAACAGAATAGAGTAGAACAGAATTGAATTGAATAGAACAGAACAGAATAGAATAGAATGGAATAGAACAGAAGAGAATAGAATAGAATATAATACAACAGAATAGAACAGAATAGAAGAGAATAGAACAGAATAGAATGGAATAGAATAAAACAGAATAGAATGTAACGGAATAGAATACAATAGAATAGAATAGAAGAGAACAGAATAGAATGGAATAGAATAGAGCAGAATAGTATGTAACGGAATAGAATACAATAGAATAGAATAGAATAGAACAGAAGAGAATAGAATAGAATAGAATAGAATAGAATAGAACAGAATAGAATAAAATAGAATAGAATAGAATTGAATAGAACAGAATAGAACAGAACAGAATAGAATCGAACAGAATAGAATAGAATGGAACAGAACAAAACAGAACAGAATAGAATAGAATAGAATATATTAGAATAGAATAGAATAGAATAGAATAGAATAGAACACAACAGAACACAACAGAACAGAATAGAAGAGAACAGAACAGAACAGAATAGAATCGAATAGAACAGAATAGAACAGATTAGAATAGAATAGAATAGAATAGAACAGAACAGAACAGAATAGAATCGAACAGAATAGAATCGAATGGAACAGAACAAAACAGAACAGAATAGAATAGAATAGAATATATTAGAATAGAATAGAATAGAATAGAATAGAATAGAAAAGAATAGAATAGAACAGAATAGAACAGAACAGAACTGAATAGAGTAGAGTAGAATAGAATAGAATGGAATAGAAAAGTATAGAGCAGAGCAGAAGAGAACAGAACAGAATAGAAGTGAATAGAACCGAACAGAACAGAACAGAACACAACAGAATACAAAAGAACAGAATAGAAGTGGACAGAACAGAACAGACTAGAATCGGACCGTATAGAATAGAATAAAACAGAACAAAACAGAATAGAATAGAATAGAATAGAATAGAATAGAATAGAATAGAATAGAATAGAATAGAATAGAATAGAACAGAACCGAACAGAAAAAAATCGAACAGAATAGAATAGAATAGAACAGAACAGAACTGAATAGAATAGAATAAAATAGAATAGAATAGAACAGAACAGAACAGAACAGAACAGAACAGAATAGAATAGAATAGAACAGAATAGAATAGAACAGAATAGAATAAAACAGAAAAGAATAGAATAGAATAGAATAGAATAGAACAGAATAGAATAGAACAGAACAGAAGAGAACAGAACAGAATAGAATAGAATAAATAGAACAGAATAGAATAGAATAGAATAGAAGAGAAGAGAATAGAATAGAATAGAATAAAACAGAACAGAATAGAATAGAATAGAACAGAACAGAATAGAATAGAATGGAACAGAACAGAATAGAATAGAACAGAATAGAATAGAATAGAACAGAATAGAATAGAACAGAATAGAATTGAATAGAATAGAACAGAACACAGTAGAATAGAATAGAATAGAGCAGAATAGAATAGAATAGAATAGAATACAACAGAATAGAACAGAACAGAATAGAACAGAACAGAATAGAATAGAATAGAATAAAATAGAACAGAACAGAATAGAGTAGAACAGAATTGAATAGAATAGAACAGAACAGAATAGATTAGAAAAGAATAGAGCAGAAGAGAATAGAATAGAATGGAATACAACAGAATAGAACAGAATAGAAGAGAATAGAACAGAATAGAATGGAATAGAATAGAACAGAATAGAATGTAACGGAATAGAATACAATAGAATAAAATAGAATAGAACAGAACAGAATAGAATAGAATAGAATAGAATAGAATAGAATAGAATAGAATAGAATAGAATAGAAGAGAACAGAATAGAACAGAACAGAATAGAATAGAATAGAAGACAAGAGAATTGAATTGAATAGAACAGAACAGAACAGAATAGAATAGAATAGAATAGTTTAGAATAGAATAGAACATAAGAGAATAGAATAGAATAGAATACAACAGAATAGAACAGAATAGAAGAGAATAGAACAGAATAGAATAGAATAGAATAGAATAGAACAGAACAGAATGTAAAGGAATAGAATACAATAGAATAGAATAGAATACAACAGAACAGAATAGAATAGAATTGAATATAACAGAATAGAATAGAATAGAATAGAACAGAGTAGAACAGAATAGAAAGGAATAGAATAAAATAGAATAGAATAGAATAGAATAGAATAGAACAGAACAGAATAGAATAGAATAGAATAGAATTGAATAAAACAGAACAGAACAGAATAGAATAGAAAAGAACAGAATAGAATAGAATAGAACAGAACAGAATAGAATACAATAGAACAGAACAGAATGGAACAGAAAAAAATAGAATAGAATAGAACAGAACAGAATAGAGTAGAACAGAATTGAATTGAATAGAACAGAACAGAATAGAATAGAATGGAATAGAACAGAAGAGAATAGAATAGAATATAATACAACAGAATAGAACAGAATAGAAGAGAATAGAACAGAATAGAATGGAATAGAATAAAACAGAATAGAATGTAACGGAATAGAATACAATAGAATAGAATAGAAGAGAACAGAATAGAATGGAATAGAATAGAGCAGAATAGAATGTAACGGAATAGAATACAATAGAATAGAATAGAATAGAACAGAAGAGAATAGAATAGAATAGAATAGAATAGAATAGAACAGAATAGAATAAAATAGAATAGAATAGAATTGAATAGAACAGAATAGAACAGAACAGAATAGAATCGAACAGAAGAGAATAGAATGGAACAGAACAAAACAGAACAGAATAGAATAGAATAGAATATATTAGAATAGAATAGAATAGAATAGAATAGAATAGAACACAACAGAACACAACAGAACAGAATAGAAGGGAACAGAACAGAACAGAATAGAATCGAATAGAACAGAATAGAACAGATTAGAATAGAATAGAATAGAATAGAACAGAACACAACAGAATAGAATCGAACAGAATAGAATAGAATGGAACAGAACAAAACAGAACAGAATAGAATAGAATAGAATATATTAGAATAGAATAGAATAGAATAGAATAGAATAGAATAGAATAGAATAGAATAGAACAGAATAGAACAGAACGGAATAGAATTTAATAGAATAGAACAGAACAGAACAGAATAGAATCGAACAGAATAGAAGAGAATAGAACAGAACAGAACAGAACAGAACAGAACACAACACAACAGAACAGAATAGAATATAATAGAAGAGAATTGAATAGAACAGAAGAGAATAGAATAGAATAGAATAAAACAGAACAGAATAGAATAGAATAGAACAGAACAGAATGGAATATTATAGAACAGAACAGAATAGAACAGAACAGAATAGAATAGAATAGAACAGAACAGAATAGAGTAGAACAGAATTGAATAGAATAGAACAGAACAGAATAGAATAGAATAGAATAGAACAGAAGAGAATAGAATAGAATAGAATACAACAGAATAGAACAGAATAGAAGAGAATAGAACAGAATAGAATAGAATAGAATAGAACAGAACAGAATGTAAAGGAATAGAATAAAATAGAATAGAATAGAATACAACAGAACAGAATGGAATAGAATAGAATAGAATAGAATAGAATAGAATAGAATAGAATAGAACAGAATAGAACAGAACAGAACAGAATAGAGTAGAATTGAATAGAATAGGATAGAATAGGATAGAACAGAACAGAATAGAACAGAACAGAATAGAATAGAATAGAACTGAATATAATAGAATAGAATAGTATTGAACAGAATAGAATAGAATAAAATAGAACAGAATACAATAGAATAGAACAGAGTAGAATAGAATAGAACAGAACAGAACAGAACAGAATAGAATAGAATAGAACAGAATAGAACAGAACAGAAGAGAAGAGAACAGAACAGAATAGAATACAATAGAGTAGAAGAGAATAGAATAGAATAGAATAGAACAGAAGAGAATAGAATAGAATAGAATAAAACAGAACAGAATAGAATAGAATAGAACAGAACAGAATAGAATAGTATAGAACAGAAGAGAATAGAATAGAACAGAATAGAATAGAATAGAACAGAATAGAACAGAAAAGAAGAGAACAGAACAGAATAGAATAGAATAGAAGAGAACAGGACAGAATGTACGGAATAGAATTCAATAGAATAGAATAGAATACAACAGAACAGAATAGAATAGAATTGAATAGAACAGAAAAAATAGAATACAATAGAAGAGAATAGAACAGAATAGAATGGAATAGAATAAAATAGAATAGAATAGAATAGAATAGAGTAGAATAGAATAGAATAGAATAGAATAGAATAGAATAGAATAGAATAGAATAGAATACAATAGAATAGAAAAGAATAGAAAAGAGCAGAACAGAATAGAATAGAACAGAATAGAATTGAATAAAACAGAACAGAATAGAATAGAATAGAACAGAACAGAATAGAATAGAATAGAACAGAACAGAATAGAACAGAACAGAATAGAATAGAATAGAATAGAACAGAACAGAATAGAGTAGAACAGAATTGAATAGAATAGAACAGAACAGAACAGAATAGAAGAGAATAGAACAGAATAGAATAGAATGGAATAGAATAGAACAGAATAGAATGAAACGGAATAGAATACAATAGAATAAAATAGAATAGAACAGAACAGAATAGAATAGAATAGAATATAACAGAATAGAATAGAATAGAATAGAACAGAACAGAACAGAATAGAACAGAACAAAACAGAACATAACACAACAGAACAGAATAGTATAGAATAGAGCAGAATAGAATAGAACAGAATAGAATAGAACAGAAAAGAATAGAATAGAATAGAATAGAACAGAACAGAATAGAACGGAACAGAATAGAATAGAATAGAACAGAACAGAATTGAATTGAATAGAACAGAACAGAACAGAACAGAATAGAATAGAATAGAATATATTAGAATAGAATAGAACATAAGAGAATAGAATAGAATAGAATACAACAGAATAGAACAGAATAGAAGAGAATAGAACAGAATAGAATAGACTAGAATAGAATAGAACAGAACAGAATGTAACGGAATAGAATACAATAGAATAGAATAGAATACAACAGAACAGAATAGAATAGAATTGAATATAACAGAATGGAATAGAATAGAATAGAACAGAATAGAATGGAATAGAATAAAATAGAATAGAAAAAAATAGAATAGAATAGAATAGAATAGAACAGAACAGAATAGAATAGAACAGAATAGAATTGAATAAAACAGAACAGAACAGAATAGAAGAGAAAAGAACAGAATAGAATAGAATAGAACAGAACAGAATAGAATAGAACAGAACAGAATAGAATTGAATAAAACAGAACAGAACAGAATAGAATAGAAAGGAACAGAATAGAATAGAATAGAACAGAACAGAATAGAATAGAATAGAACAGAACAGAATAGAACAGAACAAAATAGAATAGAATAGAACAGAACAGAATAGAGTAGAAGAGAATTGAAGAGAATAGAACAGAAGAGAATAGAATAGAATGGAATAGAACAGAAGAGAATAGAATAGAATAGAATACAACAGAATAGAACAGAATAGAAGAGAATAGAACAGAATAGAATGGAATAGAATAGAACAGAATAGAATGTAACCGAATAGAATACAATAGAATAAAATAGAATAGAACAGAACAGAATAGAATAGAATAGAATAGAATAGAACAGAATACAACAGAATAGAACAGAATAGAAGAGAATAGAACAGAATAGAATGGAATAGAATAGAACAGAATAGAATGTAACGGAATAGAATACAATAGAATAAAATAGAATAGAACAGAACAGAATAGAATAGAATAGAATAGAACAGAATAGAATAGAATAGAATAGAATAGAATAGAATAGAATAGAACAGAACAGAACAGAACAGAACAGAACAAAACAGAACAGAACACAACAGAACAGAATAGTATAGAATATAACAGAATAGAATAGAACAGAATAGAATAGAACAGAAAAGAATAGAATAGAATAGAATAGAACAGAACAAAATAGAACAGAACAGAATAGAATAGAATAGAACAGAACAGAATTGAATTGAATACAACAGAACAGAACAGAATAGAATAGAATAGAATAGAACAGATTAGAATAGAATAGAACATAAGAGAATAGAATAGAATAGAATACAACAGTATAGAACAGAATAGAAGATAATAGAACAGAATAGAATAGAATAGAATAGAACAGTACAGAATGTAACGGAATAGAATACAATAGAATAGAATAGAAAACAACAGAACAGAATAGAATAGAATTGAATATAACAGAACAGAATAGAATAGAATAGAACAGAACAGAATAGAACAGAACAGAATAGAATAGAATAGAATAGAATAGAATAGAATAGAATAGAGCAGAACAGAATAGAGTAGAACAGAATTGAATAGAATAGAACAGAACAGAATAGAATAGAAAAGAATAGAACAGAAGAGAATAGAATAGAATAGAATACAACAGAATAGAACAGAATAGAAGAGAATAGTACAGAATAGAATGGAATAGAATAGAACAGAATAGAATGGAATAGAATAGAACAGAATAGAATAGAATAGAATAGAATAGAATAGAATAGAATAGAATAGAATAGAATAGAATAGTATAGAATAGAACAGAACAGAACAGAACAGAACAGAACAAAACAGAACAGAACACAACAGAACAGAATAGTATAGAATAGAACAGAATAGAATAGAACAGAATAGAATAGGACAGAAAAGAATAGAATAGAATAAAATAGAGCAGAACAGAATAGAACAGAACAGAATAGAATAGAATAGAACAGAACAGAATTGAATTGAATAGAACAGAACAGAACAGAATAGAATAGAATAGAATAGAATAGAATAGAATAGAATAGAATAGATTAGAATAGAATAGAACATAAGAGAATAGAATAGAATAGAATACAACAGAATAGAAGATAATAGAACAGAATAGAATAGAATAGAATAGAACAGAACAGAATGTAACGGAATAAAATACAATAGAATAGAATAGAATACAACAGAACAGAATAGAATAGAATTGAATATAACAGAATAGATTAGAATAGAATAGAACAGAATAGAATGGAATAGAATAAAATAGAATAGAATAGAATAGAATAGAATAGAATAGAATAGAATAGAACAGAACAGAATAGAATAGAACAGAATAGAATTGAATAAAACAGAACAGAACAGAATAGAATAGAAAAGAACAGAATAGAATAGAATAGAAAAGAAGAGAATAGAATGGAATAGAACAGAACAGAATAGAACAGAACAAAATAGAATAGAATAGAACAGAACAGAATAGAGTAGAACAGAATTGAATAGAATAGAACAGAACAGAATAGAATAGAATTGAATAGAATAAAACAGAATACAATGTAACGGAATAGAATACAATAGAATAGAATAGAATAGACAGAACAGAATAGAATGGAATAGAATAGAGCAGAATAGAAAGTAACGGAATAGAATACAATAGAATAGAATAGAATAGAACAAAATAGAATAGAATAGAATAGAATAGAAAAGAATAGAATAGAACAGAATAGAACAGAACAGAACTGAATAGAGTAGAGTAGAATAGAATAGAATGGAATAGAAAAGAATAGAGCAGAGCAGAAGAGAACAGAACAGAATAGAAGTGAATAGAACAGAACAGAACAGAACAGAACACAACAGAACACAAAAGAACAGAATAGAAGAGGACAGAACAGAACAGACTAGAATCGGACAGAATAGAATAGAATAGAACAGAACAAAACAGAATAGAATAGAATAGAATAGAATAGAATAGAATAGAACAGAACCGAACAGAATAAAATCGAACAGAATAGAATAGAATAGAACAGAACAGAACTGAATAGAATAGAATAGAACAGAATAGAATAGAACAGAATAGAATAAAACAGAAAAGAATAGAATAGAATAGAATAGAATAGAACAGAATAGAATAGAACAGAACAGAAGAGAACAGAACAGAATAGAATAGAATAGAATAGAACCGAATAGAATAGAATAGAATAGAACAGAAGAGAATAGAATAGAATAGAATAAAACAGAACAGAATAGAATAGAATAGAACAGAACAGAATAGAATAGAATAGAACAGAATAGAATAGAATAGAATAGAATACAACAGAATAGAACAGAACAGAATAGAACAGAACAGAATAGAATAGAATAGAATAAAATAGAACAGAACAGAATAGAGTAGAACAGAATTGAATAGAATAGTACAGAACAGAATAGAATAGAAAAGAATAGAACAGAAGAGAATAGAATAGAATAGAATACAACAGAATAGAACAGAATAGAAGAGAATAGAACAGAATAGAATGGAATAGAATAGAACAGAATAGAATGTAACGGAATAGAATACAATAGAATAAAATAGAATAGAACAGAACAGAATAGAATAGAATAGAATAGAACAGAACAGAATAGAATAGAATAGAATAGAATAGAATAGAATAGAAGAGAACAGAATAGAACAGAATAGAATAGAATAGAATAGAACAGATTAGAATAGAATAGAACATAAGAGAATAGAATAGAATAGAATACAACAGTATAGAACAGAATAGAAGATAATAGAACAGAATAGAATAGAATAGAATAGAACAGTACAGAATGTAACGGAATAGAATACAATAGAATAGAATAGAAAACAACAGAACAGAATAGAATAGAATTGAATATAACAGAACAGAATAGAATAGAATAGAACAGAACAGAATAGAACAGAACAGAATAGAATAGAATAGAATAGAATAGAATAGAATAGAGCAGAACAGAATAGAGTAGAACAGAATTGAATAGAATAGAACAGAACAGAATAGAATAGAAAAGAATAGAACAGAAGAGAATAGAATAGAATAGAATACAACAGAATAGAACAGAATAGAAGAGAATAGTACAGAATAGAATGGAATAGAATAGAACAGAATAGAATGGAATAGAATAGAACAGAATAGAATAGAATAGAATAGAATAGAATAGAATAGAATAGAATAGAATAGAATAGAATAGAATAGAATAGAATAGAATAGTATAGAATAGAACAGAACAGAACAGAACAGAACAGAACAAAACAGAACAGAACACAACAGAACAGAATAGTATAGAATTGAACAGAATAGAATAGAACAGAATAGAATAGGACAGAAAAGAATAGAATAGAATAAAATAGAGCAGAACAGAATAGAACAGAACAGAATAGAATAGAATAGAACAGAACAGAATTGAATTGAATAGAACAGAACAGAACAGAATAGAATAGAATAGAATAGAATAGAATAGATTAGAATAGAATAGAACATAAGAGAATAGAATAGAATAGAATACAACAGAATAGAAGATTATAGAACAGAATAGAATAGAATAGAATAGAACAGAACAGAATGTAACGGAATAGAATACAATAGAATAGAATAGAATACAACAGAACAGAATAGAATAGAATTGAATATAACAGAATAGATTAGAATAGAATAGAACAGAATAGAATGGAATAGAATAAAATAGAATAGAATAGAATAGAATAGAATAGAATAGAATAGAATAGAACAGAACAGAATAGAATAGAACAGAATAGAATTGAATAAAACAGAACAGAACAGAATAGAATAGAAAAGAACAGAATAGAATAGAATAGAAAAGAAGAGAATAGAATGGAATATAACAGAACAGAATAGAACAGAACAAAATAGAATAGAATAGAACAGAACAGAATAGAGTAGAACAGAATTGAATAGAATAGAACAGAACAGAATAGAATAGAATTGAATAGAATAAAACAGAATACAATGTAACGGAATAGAATACAATAGAATAGAATAGAATAGACAGAACAGAATAGAATGGAATAGAATAGAGCAGAATAGAAAGTAACGGAATAGAATACAATAGAATAGAATAGAATAGAACAAAATAGAATAGAATAGAATAGAATAGAAAAGAATAGAATAGAACAGAATAGAACAGAACAGAACTGAATAGAGTAGAGTAGAATAGAATAGAATGGAATAGAAAAGAATAGAGCAGAGCAGAAGAGAACAGAACAGAATAGAAGTGAATAGAACAGAACAGAACAGAACAGAACACAACAGAACACAAAAGAACAGAATAGAAGAGGACAGAACAGAACAGACTAGAATCGGACAGAATAGAATAGAATAGAACAGAACAAAACAGAATAGAATAGAATAGAATAGAATAGAATAGAATAGAACAGAACCGAACAGAATAAAATCGAACAGAATAGAATAGAATAGAACAGAACAGAACTGAATAGAATAGAATAGAACAGAATAGAATAGAACAGAATAGAATAAAACAGAAAAGAATAGAATAGAATAGAATAGAATAGAACAGAATAGAATAGAACAGAACAGAAGAGAACAGAACAGAATAGAATAGAATAGAATAGAACCGAATAGAATAGAATAGAATAGAACAGAAGAGAATAGAATAGAATAGAATAAAACAGAACAGAATAGAATAGAATAGAACAGAACAGAATAGAATAGAATAGAACAGAATAGAATAGAATAGAATAGAATACAACAGAATAGAACAGAACAGAATAGAACAGAACAGAATAGAATAGAATAGAATAAAATAGAACAGAACAGAATAGAGTAGAACAGAATTGAATAGAATAGTACAGAACAGAATAGAATAGAAAAGAATAGAACAGAAGAGAATAGAATAGAATAGAATACAACAGAATAGAACAGAATAGAAGAGAATAGAACAGAATAGAATGGAATAGAATAGAACAGAATAGAATGTAACGGAATAGAATACAATAGAATAAAATAGAATAGAACAGAACAGAATAGAATAGAATAGAATAGAACAGAACAGAATAGAATAGAATAGAATAGAATAGAATAGAATAGAAGAGAACAGAATAGAACAGAACAGAATAGAATAGAATAGAAGACAGGAGAATTGAATTGAATAGAACAGAACAGAACAGAATAGAATAGAATAGAATAGTTTAGAATAGAATAGAACATAAGAGAATAGAATAGAATAGAATACAACAGAATAGAACAGAATAGAAGAGACTAGAACAGAATAGAATAGAATAGAATAGAATAGAACAGAACAGAATGTAAAGGAATAGAATACAATAGAATAGAATAGAATACAACAGAACAGAACAGAATAGAATAGAAAAGAACAGAATAGAATAGAATAGAACAGAACAGAATAGAATAGAATAGAACAGAACAGAATGGAACAGAACAAAATAGAATAGAATAGAACAGAACAGAATAGAGTAGAACAGAATTGAATAGAATAGAACAGAATAGAATAGAGTAGAACAGAATTGAATAGAATAGAACAGAACAGAATAGAATAGAATAGAATAGAACAGAAGAGAATAGAATAGAATAGAATACAACAGAATAGAACAGAATAGAAGAGAATAGAACAGAATAGAATAGAATAGAATAGAACAGAACAGAATGTAACGGAATAGAGTAAAATAGAATAGAATAGAATACAACAGAACAGAATGGAATAGAATAGAATAGAATAGAATAGAATAGAATAGAATAGAATAGAATAGAATAGAATAGAACAGAATATAACAGAACAGAATAGAATAGAATAGAACTGAATATAATAGAATAGAATAGTATTGAACAGAATAGAATAGAATAGAATAGAACAGAATAGAATAGAATAGAACAGAACAGAATAGAACAGAATAGAAGAGAATAGAACAGAATAGAATGGAATAGAATAAAACTGAATAGAATGTAACGGAATAGAATACAATAGAATAGAATAGAATAGAACAGAACAGAATAGAATGGAATAGAATAGAGCAGAATAGAATGTAACGGAATAGAATACAATAGAATAGAATAGAATAGAACAGAAGAGAATAGAATAGAATAGAATAGAATAGAATAGAACAGAATAGAATAGAATAGAATAGAACAGAATAGAACAGAACAGAATAGAATAGAATAGAATAGAACAGAACAGAATAGAGTAGAATAGAATAGAATAGAAAAAAATAGAAAAGAACAGAACAGAATAGAATAGAACAGAATAGAATTGAATAAAACAGAACAGAATAGAATAGAATAGAACAGAACAGAATAGAATAGAATAGAACAGAACAGAATAGAACAGAACAGAATAGAATAGAATAGAATAGAACAGAACAGAATAGAGTAGAACAGATTTGAATAGAATAGAACAGAACAGAACAGAATAGAAGAGAATAGAACAGAATAGAATAGAATGGAATAGAATAGAACAGAATAGAATGTAACGGAATAGAATACAATAGAATAAAATAGAATAGAACAGAACAGAATAGAATAGAATAGAATATAACAGAATAGAATAGAATAGAATAGAATAGAATAGAACAGAACAGAACAGAATAGAACAGAACAAAACAGAACATAACACAACAGAACAGAATAGTATAGAATAGAGCAGAATAGAATAGAACAGAATAGAATAGAACAGAAAAGAATAGAATAGAATAGAATAGAACAGAACAGAATAGAACAGAACAGAATAGAATAGAATAGAACAGAACAGAATTGAATTGAATAGAACAGAACAGAACAGAATAGAATAGAATAGAATAGAATAGATTAGAATAGAATAGAACATAAGAGAATAGAATAGAATAGAATACAACAGAATAGAACAGAATAGAAGAGAATAGAACAGAATAGAATAGACTAGAATAGAATAGAACAGAACAGAATGTAACGGAATAGAATACAATAGAATAGAATAGAATACAACAGAACAGAATGGAATAGAATTGAATATAACAGAATGGAATAGAATAGAATAGAACAGAATAGAATGGAATAGAATAAAATAGAATAGAATAAAATAGAATAGAATAGAATAGAATAGAACAGAACAGAATAGAATAGAACAGAATAGAATTGAATAAAACAGAACAGAACATAATAGAAGAGAAAAGAACAGAATAGAATAGAATAGAAGAGAACAGAATAGAATAGAACAGAACAGAATAGAATAGAACAGAATAGAATTGAATAAAACAGAACAGAACAGAATAGAATAGAAAGGAACAGAATAGAATAGAATAGAACAGAACAGAATAGAATAGAATAGAACAGAACAGAATAGAATAGAATAGAACAGAACAGAATAGAACAGAACAGAATAGAATAGAATAGAATAGAATAAAATAGAATAGAATAGAACAGAACAGAACAGAACAGAACAGAATAGAATAGAATAGAACAGAATAGAATAGAACAGAACAGAAGAGAACAGAACAGAATAGAATAGAATAGAATAGAACAGAATAGAATAGAATAGAATAGAACATAAGAGAATAGAATAGAATAGAATTGAATAAAACAGAACAGAATAGAATAGAATAGAACAGAACAGAAGAGAATAGAATAGAACAGAACAGAATAGAACAGAACAGAATAGAATAGAATAGAATAGAATAGAACAGAACAGAATAGAGTAGAACAGAATTGAATAGAATAGAACAGAACAGAATAGAATAGAAAAGAATAGAACAGAAGAGAATAGAATAGAACAGAATACAACAGAATAGAACAGAATAGAAGAGAATAGAACAGAATAGAATGGAATAGAATAGAACAGAATAGAATGTAACGGAATAGAATACAATAGAATAAAATAGAATAGAACAGAACAGAATAGAATAGAATAGAATAGAACAGAATAGAATAGAATAGAATAGAATAGAATAGAACAGAACAGAACAGAACAGAACAGAACAAAACAGAACACAACACAACAGAACAGAATAGTATAGAATAGAACAGAATAGAATAGAACAGAATAGAATAGAACAGAATAGAATAGAATAGAATAGAATAGAACAGAACAAAATAGAACACAACAGAATAGAATAGAATAGAACAGAACAGAATTGAATTGAATACAACAGAACAGAACAGAATAGAATAGAATAGAATAGAACAGATTAGAATAGAATAGAACATAAGAGAATAGAATAGAATAGAATACAACAGTATAGAACAGAATAGAAGATAATAGAACAGAATAGAATAGAACAGTACAGAATGTAACGGAATAGAATACAATAGAATAGAATAGAAAACAACAGAACAGAATAGAATAGAATTGAATATAAGAGAACAGAATAGAATAGAATAGAACAGAACAGAATAGAACAGAACAGAATAGAATAGAATAGAATAGAATAGAATAGAATAGAATAGAGCAGAACAGAATAGAGTAGAACAGAATTGAATAGAATAGAACAGAACAGAATAGAATAGAAACGAATAGAACAGAAGAGAATAGAATAGAATAGAATACAACAGAATAGAACAGAATAGAAGAGAATAGTACAGAATAGAATGGAATAGAATAGAACAGAATAGAATGTAACGGATTAGAATACAATAGAATAAAATAGAATAGAACAGAACAGAATAGAATAGAATAGAATAGAACAGAATAGAATAGAATAGAATAGAATAGAATAGAATAGAATAGAATAGTATAGAATAGAACAGAACAGAACAGAACAGAACAGAACAAAACAGAACAGAACACAACAGAACAGAATAGTATAGAATAGAACAGAATAGAATAGGACAGAAAAGAATAGAATAGAATAAAATAGAGCAGAACAGAATAGAACAGAACAGAATAGAATAGAATAGAACAGAACAGAATTGAATTGAATAGAACAGAACAGAACAGAATAGAATAGAATAGAATAGAATAGAATAGAATAGATTAGAATAGAATAGAACATAAGAGAATAGAATAGAATAGAATACAACAGAATAGAAGATAATAGAACAGAATAGAATAAAATAGAATAGAACAGAACAGAATGTAACGGAATAGAATACAATAGAATAGAATAGAATACAACAGAACAGAATAGAATAGAATTGAATATAACAGAATAGAATAGAATAGAATAGAACAGAATAGAATGGAATAGAATAAAATAGAATAGAATAGAATAGAATAGAATAGAATAGAATAGAACAGAACAGAATAGAATAGAACAGAATAGAATTGAATAAAACAGAACAGAACAGAATAGAATAGAAAAGAACAGAATAGAATAGAATAGAAAAGAAGAGAATAGAATAGAATAGAACAGAACAGAATAGAACAGAACAAAATAGAATAGAATAGAACAGAACAGAATAGAGTAGAACAGAATTGAATAGAATAGAACAGAACAGAATAGAATAGAATGGAATAGAATAAAACAGAATACAATGTAACGGAATAGAATACAATAGAATAGAATAGAATAGACAGAACAGAATAGAATGGAATAGAATAGAGCAGAATAGAAAGTAACGGAATAGAATACAATAGAATAGAATAGAATAGAACAGAATAGAATAGAATAGAATAGAATAGAATAGAAAAGAATAGAATAGAACAGAATAGAACAGAACAGAACTGAATAGAGTAGAGTAGAATAGAATAGAATGGAATAGAAAAGAATAGAGCAGAGCAGAAGAGAACAGAACAGAATAGAAGTGAATACAACAGAACAGAACAGAACAGAACACAACAGAACACAAAAGAACAGAATAGAAGAGGACAGAACAGAACAGACTAGAATCGGACAGAATAGAATAGAATAGAACAGAACAAAACAGAATAGAATAGAATAGAATAGAATAGAATAGAATAGAATAGAACAGAATAGAATAGAACAGAACCGAACAGAATAAAATCGAACAGAATAGAATAGAATAGAACAGAACAGAACTGAATAGAATAGAATAGAACAGAATAGAATAGAACAGAATAGAATAAAACAGAAAAGAATAGAATAGAATAGAATAGAATAGAACAGAATAGAATAGAACAGAACAGAAGAGAACAGAACAGAATAGAATAGAATAGAATAGAACCGAATAGAATAGAATAGAATAGAACAGAAGAGAATAGAATAGAATAGAATAAAACAGAACAGAATAGAATAGAATAGAACAGAACAGAATAGAATAGAATAGAACAGAATAGAATAGAATAGAATAGAATACAACAGAATAGAACAGAACAGAATAGAACAGAACAGAATAGAATAGAATAGAATAAAATAGAACAGAACAGAATAGAGTAGAACAGAATTGAATAGAATAGAACAGAATAGAATAGAATAGAATAGAATAGAATAGAATAGAATAGAAGAGAACAGAATAGAACAGATCAGAATAGAATAGAATAGAATAGAATAGAACAGAAGAGAATAGAATAGAATAGAATACAACAGAATAGAACAGAATAGAATGGAATAGAATAGAACAGAATAGAATGTAACGGAATAGAATACAATAGAATAAAATAGAATAGAACAGAACAGAATAGAATAGAATAGAATAGAATAGAACAGAATAGAATAGAATAGAATAGAATAGAATAGAATAGAATAGAATAGAATAGAATAGAATAGAATAGAATAGAAGAGAACAGAATAGAACAGATCAGAATAGAATAGAATAGAAGACAAGAGAATTGAATTGAATAGAACAGAACAGAACAGAATAGAATAGAATAGAATAGTTTAGAATAGAATAGAACATAAGAGAATAGAATAGAATAGAATACAACAGAATAGAACAGAATAGAAGAGACTAGAACAGAATAGAATAGAATAGAATAGAATAGAACAGAACAGAATGTAAAGGAATAGAATACAATAGAATAGAATAGAATACAACAGAACAGAATAGAATAGAATTGAATATAACAGAATAGAATAGAATAGAATAGAACAGAATAGAACAGAATAGAATGGAATAGAATAAAACGAATAGAATAGAATAGAATAGAAAAGAATAGAATAGAATAAAATAGAACAGAACAGAATAGAATAGAATAGAATAGAATTGAATAAAACAGAACAGAACAGAATAGAATAGAAAAGAACAGAATAGAATAGAATAGAACAGAACAGAATAGAATAGAATAGAACAGAACAGAATGGAACAAAACAAAATAGAATAGAATAGAACAGAACAGAATAGAGTAGAACAGAATTGAATAGAATAGAACAGAACAGAATAGAATAGAATGGAATAGAACAGAAGAGAATAGAATAGAATATAATACAACAGAAGAGAACAGAATAGAAGAGAATAGAACAGAATAGAATGGAATAGAATAAAACAGAATAGAATGTAACGGAATAGAATACAATAGAATAGAATAGAACAGAACAGAATAGAATGGAATAGAATAGAGCAGAATAGAATGTAACGGAATAGAATACAATAGAATAGAATAGAATAGAACAGAAGAGAATAGAATAGAATAGAATACAACAGAATAGAACAGAACAGAATAGAACAGAACAGAATAGAATAGAATAGAATAAAATAGATCAGAACAGAATAGAGTAGAACAGAATTGAATAGAATAGAACAGAACAGAATAGAATAGAAAAGAATAGAACAGAAGAGAATAGAATAGAATAGAATACAACAGAATAGAACAGAATAGAAGAGAATAGAACAGAATAGAATGGAATAGAATAGAACAGAATAGAATGTAACGGAATAGAATACATTAGAATAAAATAGAATAGAACAGAACAGAATAGAATAGAATAGAATAGAATAGAATATATTAGAATAGAATAGAATAGAATAGAATAGAACAGAATAGAACAGAATAGAACAGAACGGAATAGAATTGAATAGAATAGAACAGAACAGAACAGAATAGAATCGAACAGAATAGAAGAGAATAGAACAGAACAGAACAGAACAGAACAGAACACAGCAGAACAGAATAGAATAGAAGAGAATAGAATAGAACAGAAAAAATAGAATAGAATAGAATAGAACAGAACAGAATAGAACAGAACAGAACAGAACAGAACAGAATAGAATAGAATAGAATATAACAGAATAGAATAGAATAGAATAGAACAGAAGAGAATAGAATAGAATAGAATAAAACAGAACAGATTAGAATAGAATAGAACAGAACAGAATGGAATATTATAGAACAGAACAGAATAGAACAGAACAGAATAGAATAGAATAGAACAGAACAGAATAGAGTAGAACAGAATTGAATAGAATAGAACAGAACAGAATAGAATAGAATAGAATAGAACAGAAGAGAATAGAATAGAATAGAATACAACAGAATAGAACAGAATAGAAGAGAATAGAACAGAATAGAATAGAATAGTATAGAACAGAACAGAATGTAACGGAATAGAATAAAATAGAATAGAATAGAATACAACAGAACAGAATAGAATAGAATAGAATAGAATAGAATAGAATAGAATAGAATAGAATAGAATAGAATAGAATAGAATAGAATAGAACAGAATAGAACAGAACAGAATAGAATAGAATAGAACTGAATATAATAGAATAGAATAGTATTGAACAGAATAGAATAGAATAAAATAGAACAGAATACAATAGAATAGAACAGAGTAGAATAGAATAGAACAGAACAGAACAGAACAGAACAGAATAGAATAGAACAGAATAGAACAGAACAGAACAGAAGAGAACAGAACAGAATAGAATAGAATAGAATAGAACAGAATAGAATAGAATAGAATAGAACAGAAGAGAATAGAATAGAATAGAATAAAACAGAACAGAATAAAATAGAATAGAACAGAACAGAATAGAATAGAATAGAACAGAAGAGAATAGAATAGAACAGAATAGAATAGAATAGAACAGAATAGAATAGAACAGAATAGAATAGAACAGAATAGAATTGAATAGAATAGAACAGAACACAGTAGAATAGAATAGAATAGAACAGAATAGAATAGAATAGAATAGAATACAACAGAATAGAACAGAACAGAATAGAACAGAACAGAATAGAATAGAATAGAATAGAATAAAATAGAACAGAACAGAATAGAGTAGAACAGAATTGAATAGAATAGAACAGAACAGAATAGAATAGAAAAGAATAGAACAGAAGAGAATAGAATAGAATAGAATACAACAGAATAGAACAGAATAGAAGAGAATAGAACAGAATAGAATGGAATAGAATAGAACAGAATAGAATGTAACGGAATAGAATACAATAGAATAAAATAGAATAGAACAGAACAGAATAGAATAGAATAGAATAGAAGAGAACAGAATAGAACAGAACAGAATAGAATAGAATAGAAGAGAAGAGAATTGAATTGAATAGAACAGAACAGAACAGAATAGAATAGAATAGAATAGTTTAGAATAGAATAGAACATAAGAGAATAGAATAGAATAGAATACAACAGAATAGAACAGAATAGAAGAGAATAGAACAGAATAGAATAGAATAGAATAGAATAGAACAGAACAGAATGTAAAGGAATAGAATACAATAGAATAGAATAGAATACAACAGAACAGAATAGAATAGAATTGAATATAACAGAATAGAATAGAATAGAATAGAACAGAATAGAACAGAATAGAATGGAATAGAATAAAATAGAACAGAACAGAATAGAGTAGAACAGAATTGAATAGAATAGAACAGAACAGAATAGAATAGAAAAGAATAGAACAGAAGAGAATAGAATAGAATAGAATACAACAGAATAGAACAGAATAGAAGAGAATAGAACAGAATAGAATGGAATAGAATAGAATGTAACGGAATAGAATACAATAGAATAAAATAGAATAGAACAGAACAGAATAGAATAGAATAGAATAGAATATATTAGAATAGAATAGAATAGAATAGAATAGAATAGAACAGAATAGAACAGAATAGAACAGAACGGAATAGAATTGAATAGAATAGAACAGAACAGAACAGAATAGAATAGAACAGAATAGAAGAGAACAGAACAGAACAGAACAGAACACAGCAGAACAGAATAGAATAGAAGAGAATAGAATAGAACAGAAAAAATAGAATAGAATAGAATAGAACAGAACAGAATAGAACAGAACAGAACAGAACAGAACAGAATAGAATAGAATAGAATATAACAGAATAGAATAGAATAGAATAGAACAGAAGAGAATAGAATAGAATAGAATAAAACAGAACAGAGTAGAATAGAATAGAACAGAACAGAATGGAATATTATAGAACAGAACAGAATAGAACAGAACAGAATAGAATAGAATAGAACAGAACAGAATAGAGTAGAACAGAATTGAATAGAATAGAAGAGAACAGAATAGAATAGAATAGAATAGAACAGAACAGAATAGAATAGAATAGAATACAACAGAATAGAACAGAATAGAAGAGAATAGATCAGAATAGAATAGAATAGAATAGAACAGAACAGAATGTAACGGAATAGAATAAAATAGAATAGAATAGAATACAACAGAACAGAATGGAATAGAATAATAGAATAGAATAGAATAGAATAGAATAGAATAGAATAGAATAGAATAGAATAGAATAGAATAGAACAGAATATAACAGAACAGAATAGAATAGAATAGAACTGAATATAATAGAATAGAATAGTATTGAACAGAATAGAATAGAATAAAATAGAACAGAATACAATAGAATAGAACAGAGTAGAATAGGACAGAACAGAACAGAACAGAACAGAATAGAATAGAATAGAACAGAATAGAACAGAACAGAACAGAAGAGAACAGAACAGAATAGAATAGAATAGAATAGAACAGAATAGAATAGAATAGAATAGAACAGAAGAGAATAGAATAGAATAGAATAAAACAGAACAGAATAGAATAGAATAGAACAGAACAGAATAGAATAGAATAGAACAGAAGAGAATAGAATAGAACAGAATAGAATAGAATAGAACAGAATAGAATAGAACAGAATAGAATTGAATAGAATAGAACAGAACACAGTAGAATAGAATAGAATAGAACAGAATAGAATAGAATACAACAGAATAGAACAGAACAGAATAGAACAGAACAGAATAGAATAGAATAGAATAAAATAGAACAGAACAGAATAGAGTAGAACAGAATTGAATAGAATAGAACAGAACAGAATAGAATAGAAAAGAATAGAACAGAAGAGAATAGAATAGAATAGAATACAACAGAATAGAACAGAATAGAAGAGAATAGAACAGAATAGAATGGAATAGAATAGAACAGAATAGAATGTAACGGAATAGAATACAATAGAATAAAATAGAATAGAACAGAACAGAATAGAATAGAATAGAATAGAACAGAATAGAATAGAATAGAATAGAAGAGAACAGAATAGAACAGAACAGAATAGAATAGAATAGAATAGAAGAGAAGAGAATTGAATTGAATAGAACAGAACAGAACAGAATAGAATAGAATAGAATAGTTTAGAATAGAATAGAACATAAGAGAATAGAATAGAATAGAATACAACAGAATAGAACAGAATAGAAGAGAATAGAACAGAATAGAATAGAATAGAATAGAATAGAACAGAACAGAAGGTAAAGGAATAGAATACAATAGAATAGAATAGAATACAACAGAACAGAATAGAATAGAATTGAATATAACAGAATAGAATAGAATAGAATAGAACAGAATAGAACAGAATAGAATGGAATAGAATAAAATAGAATAGAATAGAATAGAATAGAATAGAAAAGAATAGAATAGAATAGAATAGAATAGAATAGAACAGAACAGAATAGAATAGAATAGAATAGAATTGAATAAAACAGAACAGAACAGAATAGAATAGAAAAGAACAGAATAGAATAGAATAGAACAGAACAGAATAGAATAGAATAGAACAGAACAGAATGGAACAGAACAAAATAGAATAGAATAGAACAGAACAGAATAGAGTAGAACAGAATTGAATAGAATAGAACAGAACAGAATAGAATAGAATGGAATAGAACAGAAGAGAATAGAATAGAATATAATACAACAGAATAGAACAGAATAGAAGAGAATAGAACAGAATAGAATGGAATAGAATAGAGCAGAATAGAATGTAACGGAATAGAATACAATAGAATAGAATAGAATAGAACAGAACAGAACAGAATAGAACAGAACAGAACAGAACAGAACAGAATAGAATAGAATAGAATAGAACAGAATAGAATAGAATAGAATAGAACAGAAGAGAATAGAATAGAATAGAATAAAACAGAACAGAATAGAATAGAATAGAACACAACAGAATGGAATATTATAGAACAGAACAGAATAGAACAGAACAGAATAGAATAGAATAGAACAGAACAGAATAGAGTAGAACAGAATTGAATAGAATAGAACAGAACACAATAGAATAGAATAGAATAGAACAGAAGAGAATAGAATAGAATAGAATACAACAGAATAGAACAGAATAGAAGAGAATAGAACAGAATAGAATAGAATAGAATAGAACAGAACAGAATGTAACGGAATAGAATAAAATAGAATAGAATAGAATACAACAGAACAGAATGGAATAGAATAGAATAGAATAGAATAGAATAGAATAGAATAGAATAGAATAGAATAGAATAGAATAGAATAGAACAGAATAGAACAGATCAGAATAGAATAGAATAGAATAGAACAGAACAGAATAGAATAGAATAGAACAGGATATAATAGAATAGAATAGTATTGAACAGAATAGAATAGTGTAGAATAGAACAGAATACAATAGAATAGAACAGAATAGAATAGAATAGAACAGAACAGAACAGAACAGAACAGAATAGAATAGAATAGAACAGAATAGAACAGAACAGAACAGAACCGAACAGAATAGAATAGAGTAGAACAGGACAGAACCGAATAGAATAGAATAGAACAGAATAGAATAGAAGAGAAGAGAATAGAACAGAACAGAACAGAATGTAACGGAATAGAATACAATAGAATAGAATAGAATAGAATACAACAGAACAGAATAGAATAGAATTGAATAGAACAGAATAGAATAGAATAGAATAGAACAGAATAGAACAGACCAAAACAAAACAGAATAGAATAGAATACAAGAGAACAGAACAGAATAGATTAGAATATAACAGAATAGAACAGAATAGAATGGAATAGCATAAAATAGATTAGAATAGAATAGAATAGAATAGAATAGAATAGAATATAACAGAATAAAACAGAAAAGAATAGAATAGAATGGAATAGAATAGAATAGAATAGAATAGAATAGAACAGAATAGAACAGAACGGAATAGAATAGAATAGAATAGAATAGAACAGAACAGAACAGAATAGAATCGAACAGAATAGAATAGAATAGAACGGAACAGAAGAGAATCGAACAGAATAGAATAGAATAGAACAGAACAGAACAGAACAGAATAGAATAGAATAGAACAGAACAGAATCGAACAGAATAGAATAGAATAGAATAGAACAGAACAGAATAGAATGGAATAGAACAGAACAGAATCGAACAGAACAGAATAGAATAGAATAGAACAGAATATAATAGAATAGAATAGTATTGAACAGAATAGAATAGTGTAGAATAGAACAGTATACAATAGAATAGAACAGAATAGAATAGAATAGAACAGAACAGAACAGAACAGAACAGAACAGAATAGAATAGAAAAGAACAGAATAGAACAGAACAGAACAGAACCGAACAGAATAGAATAGAGTAGAACAGGACAGAACCGAATAGAATAGAATAGAACAAAATAGAATAGAAGAGAAGAGAATAGAACAGAACAGAACAGAATGTAACGGAATAGAATACAATAGAATAGAATAGAATAGAATACAACAGAACAGAATAGAATAGAATTGAATAGAACAGAATAGAATAGAATAGAATAGAACAGAATAGAACAGACCAAAACAAAACAGAATAGAATAGAATACAACAGAACAGAACAGAATGGAATAGAATATTACAGAATAGAACAGAATAGAATGGAATAGCATAAAATAGAATAGAATAGAATAGAATAGAATAGAATAGAATAGAATAGAATAGAATAGAACAGAACAGAACAGAACAGAACAGAATAGAATAGAATGGAATAGAATAGAATAGAATAGAATAGAATAGAATAGAACAGAATAGAACAGAACGGAATAGAATAGAATAGAATAGAATAGAACAGAACAGAACAGAACAGAATAGACTAGAACAAAATAGAATAGAATAGAACGGAACAGAATAGAATCGAACAGAATAGAATAGAATAGAACAGAACAGAACAGAACAGAATAGAATAGAATAGAAATGAATAGATAAGAATAGAATAGAATAGAATAGAACAGAAGAGAATAGAATAGAATAGAATAAAACAGAACAGAATAGAATAGAATGGAACAGAACAGAATCGAACAGAACAGAATTGGATAGAATAGAAAATAACAGAATAGAATAGAGTAGAATAGAACATAAGAGAATAGAATAGAATAGAATACAACAGAATAGAACAGAATAGAACAGAATAGAATAGAATAGAATAGAACAGAACAGAATAGAATAGAATAGAACAAACAGAATCGAACAGAACAGAATTGAATAGAATAGAACAGAACAGAATAGAATAGAATATAAGAGAATAGAATAGAATAGAATACAACAGAATAGAACAGAAAAGAAGAGGACAGAACAGAATAGAATAGAATAGAAGAGAACAGAACAGAATGTAACGGAATAGAATGCAATAGAATAGAATAGAATACAACACAACAGAATAGAATAGAATTGAATAGAACAGAATAGAATAGAATAGAATAGAACAGAATAACAGAATAGAATGGAATAGAATAAAATAGAATAGAATATATTAGAATAGAAAAAAATAGAATAGAATAGAATAGAATAGAAAAGTACAGAACAGAATAGAACAGAACAGAATAGAATTGAATAAAACAGTACAGAATAGAATAGAATAGAACAGAACAGAATAGAATAGAATAGAACAGAACAGAATAGAACAGAACAGAATAGAATAGAATAGAATAGAACAGAACAGAATAGAGTAGAACAGAACTGAATAGAATAGAACAGAACAGAATAGAATAGAAAAGAATAGAACAGAAGAGAATAGAATAGAATAGAATAAAACAGAATAGAACAGAATAGAAGAGAATAGAACAGAATAGAATGGAATAGAATAGAACAAAATAGAATGTAACGGAATAGAATACAATAGAATAAAATAGAATAGAACAGAACAGAATATAATAGAATAGAACAGAATAGAATGCAACGGAATAGAATACAATAGAATAATATAGAACAGAATAGAACAGAACAGAACACAACAGAACAGAATAGTATAGAATAGAACAGAATAGAATAGAACAGAAAAGAATAGAATGGAATAGAATAGAACAGAAGAGAATAGAACAGAACAGAACAGAATATAATAGAATATAATAGAATAGAACAGAATGTAATAGAATAGAATAGAACAGAATAGAATAGAATAGAATAGAATAGAATAGAATAGAATAGAACAGAACAGAATAGAATAGAATAGAAAAGAACAGAATTGAATTGAATAGAACAGAACAGAATAGAATAGAATAGAATAGAATAGAATAGAATAGAATAGAACATAAGAGAATAGAATAGAATAGAATACAGCAGAATAGAACAGAATAGAAGAGAATAGAACAGAATAGAATAGAATAGAACAGAAAAGAATGTAACGGAATAGAATACAATAGAATAGAATAGAATACAACAGAACAGAATAGAATAGAATTGAATAGAATAGAATAGAATTGAATAGAACAGAATAGAACAGAACAAAACAAAACAGAATAGAATAGAATACAACAGAACAGAACAGAATAGAATAGAATAGAATAGAATAGATCAGAATAGAATAGAATAGAATAGAACAGAAGAGAATAGAATAGAATAGAATAAAACAGAACAGAATAGAATAGAATAGAACAGAACAGAATCGAACAGAACAGAATTGAATAGAATAGAACAGAACAGAATAGAATAGAGTAGAAGAGAACATAAGAGAATAGAATAGAATAGAATACAACAGAATAGAACAGAATAGAATAGAACAGAACAGAATAGAATAGAATAGAATAGAACAGAATCGAACAGAACAGAATTGAATAGAATAGAACAGAACAGAATAGAATAGAACATAAGAGAATAGAATAGAATGGAATACAACAGAATAGAACAGAAAAGAAGAGGACAGAACAGAATAGAATAAAATAGAAAAGAACAGAACAGAATGTAACGGAATAGAATGCAATAGAATAGAATAGAATACAACACAACAGAATAGAATAGAATTGAATAGAACAGAATAGAATAGAATAGAATAGAACAGAATAACAGAATAGAATGGAATAGAATAGAATAGAAATAAATAGAATAGAATAGAATAGAATAGAAAAGTACAGAACAGAATAGAAAAGAACAGAATAGAATTGAATAAAACAGAACAGAATAGAATAGAATAGAACAGACAGAATAGAATAGAATAGAACAGAACAGAATAGAACAGAACAGAATAGAATAGAATAGAATAGAACAGAACAGTATAGAGTAGAACAGAATTGAATAGAATAGAACAGAACAGAATAGAATAGAAAAGAATAGAACAGAAGAGAATAGAATAGAATAGAATAAAACAGAATAGAACAGAATAGAAGAGAATAGAACAGAATAGAATGGAATAGAATAGAACAGAATAGAACAGAATAGAATGTAACGGAATAGAATACAATAGAATAAAATAAAATAGAACAGAACAGAATAGAATAGAATAGAACAGAATAGAATGTAACGGAATAGAATACAATAGAATAATATAGAACAGAACAGAACAGAACAGAACACAAAAGAACAGAATAGTATAGAATAGAACAGAATAGAATAGAACAGAATAGAATAGAATAGAATAGAATAGAATAGAATAGAATAGAATAGAATAGAATAGAATAGAACAGAATATAATAGAATAGAATAGAACAGAATAGAATAGAATAGAATGGAATAGAATAGAACAGAATAGAATAGAACAGAACAGAATAGAATAGAATAGAACAGAACAGAATAGAACAGAACAGAATAGAATAGAATAGAACAGAACAGAATTGAATTGAATAGAACAGAACAGAATAGAATAGAATAGAATAGAATAGAATAGAATAGAATAGAACATAAGAGAATAGAAAAGAATAGAATACAGCAGAATAGAACAGAATAGAAGAGAATAGAACAGAATAGAATAGAATAGAACAGAAAAGAATGTAACGGAATAGAATACAATAGAATAGAATAGAATAAAACAGAACAGAATATAATAGAATAGAATAGAATAGAATAGAATAGAATAGAACAGAATAGAACAGAATTGAATGGAATAGAATAAAATAGAATAAAATAGAATAGAATAGAATAGAATAGAATAGAATAGAAGAGAACAGAATAGAATACAACAGAATATAATTGAATAAAACAGAATAGAATAGATTAGAATAGAAAAGAACAGAATAGAATAGAATAGAATAGAATACAACAGAATAGAACAGAATAGAAGAGAATAGAACAGAATAGAATGGAATAGAAAAAACAGAATAGAATGTAACGGAATAGAATAGAATAGAATAGAATAAAATAGAATAGAATAGAATAGAACAGAACAGAATAGAATGGAATAGAATAGAACAGAATAGTATGTAACGGAATAGAATACAAGAGAATAGAATAGAATAGAACAGAACAGAATAGAAGAGAATAGAATAGAACAGAATAGAATAGTATAGAATAGAATAGAACAGAATAGAACAGAACAGAACAGAATAGAGTAGAATAGAATAGAATAGAATAGAATAGAATAGAATAGAATAGAATAGAATAGCATAGAACAGATCAGAACAGAACAGAACAGAATAGAAAACAATAGAATAGAACAGAATAGAATAGAAAGAATAGAATAGTATAGATCAGAATAGAATAGAATAGAATAGAATTGAATAGAATAGAACAGAACAGAATAGAATAGAAGAGAATAGAATAGAATAGAATAGAATAGAATAGAAACGAATAGAATAGATTAGAACAGAACAGAACAGAACAGAACAGAATAGAAGAGAATAGAACAGAATAGAATGGAATAGAATAGAACAGAATAGAATGTAACGGAATAGAATAGAATAGAATAGAATAGAATAGAATAGAATAGAATAGAATAGAATAGAATAGAACAGAACAGAATAGAATAGAACAGAATAGAATTGAATAAAACAGAACAGAATAGAATAGAATAGAATAGAACAGAATAGAATAGAATAGAACAGAACAGAATAGAATAGAATAGAACAGAACAGAACAAAACAGAATAGAATAGAATAGAACAAAACAGAATAGAATAGAATAGAACAAAACAGAATAGAGTAGAACAGAATTGAACAGAATAGAATAGAATAGAATAGAACAGAATAGAATAGAATAGAACAGATCAGAACAGAACAGAATAGAATAGAATAGAACAAAACAGAATAGAGTAGAATAGAATTGAATAGACTAGAACAGAACAGAATAGAATAGAATAGAATAGAACAGAATAGAATAGAAAAGAATAGAATACAACAGAATAGAACAGAATAGAAGAGAATAGAACAGAAGAGAATAGAATAGAATAGAACAAAACAGAACAGAATAGAATAGAATAGAATAGAATAGAATAGAATAGAACAGAACAGAATAGAATAGAACAGAATAGAATTGAATAAAACAGAACAGAATAGAATAGAATAGAATAGAACAGAATAGATTAGAATAGAACAGAACAGAATAGAATTGAATAGAACAGAACAGAACAGAACAGAATAGAATAGAATAGAACAAAACAGAATAGAGTAGAACAGAATTGAATAGAGTAGAACAGAACAGAATAGAATAGAATAGAATAGAATAGAATAGAATAGAACAGAATAGAATAGAATAGAATAGAATACAACAGAATAGAACAGAATAGAAGAGAATAGAACAGAATAGAATGGAATAGAATAGAACAGAATAGAATGTAACGGAATAGAATAGAATAGAATAGAATAGAATAGAATAGAATAGAATAGAATAGAATAGAATAGAATAGAACAGAACAGAATAGAATGGAATAGAATAGAACAGAATAGAATGTAACGAAATAGAATAGAATAGAATAGAATAGAATAGAATAGAATAGAATAGAATAGAATAGAATAGAACAGAACAGAATAGAATAGAATAGAATAGAACAGAATAGAATAGAATAGAATAGAATAGAATAGATTAGAATAGAACATAAGAGAATAGAATAGAATAGAATAGAATACAGCAGAATAGAACAGAATAGAAGAGAATAGAACAGAATAGAATAGAATAGAACAGAACAGAATGTAACGGAGTAGAATAAAATAGAATAGAATAGAACAGAAAAGAATGGAATAGAATAGAATAGAATAGAATAGAATAGAACAGAACAAATAGAATAGAACAGAATAGAATTGAATAAAACAGAACAGAATAGAATAGAGTAGAAAAGAACAGAATAGAATAGAATAGAACAGAACAGAATAGAATAGAATAGAATAGAACAGAATAGAACAGAACAGAATAGAATAGAATAGAACAAAACAGAATAGAGTAGACTAGAATGGAACAGAATAGATTAGAATAGAATAGAATACAAGAGAATAGAACAGAATAGAAGAGAATGGAACAGAATAGAGTAGAATTGAATAGAATAGGATAGAATAGGATAGAACAGAACAGAATAGAACAGAACAGAATAGAATAGAATAGAACTGAATATAATAGAATAGAATAGTATTGAACAGAATAGAATAGAATAGAATAGAACAGAATACAATAGAATAGAACAGAGTAGAATAGAATAGAACAGAACAGAACAGAACAGAATAGAATAGAATAGAACAGAATAGAACAGAACAGAACAGAACAGAATAGAATAGAGTAGAACAGGACAGAACCGAATAGAATAGAATAGAACAGAATAGAATAGAATAGAAGAGAATAGAACAGAACAGAACAGAATGTAACGGAATAGAATACAATAGAATAGAATAGAATAGAATACAACAGAACAGAATAGAATAGAATTGAATAGAACAGAATAGAATAGAATAGAATAGAATGGAACAGAATAGAACAGATCAAAACAAAACAGAATAGAATAGAATACAAGAGAACAGAACAGAATAGAATAGAATATAACAGAATAGAACAGAATAGAATGGAATAGCATAAAATAGATTAGAATAGAATAGAATAGAATAGAATAGAATAGAATAGAATAGAATAGAATATAACAGAACAAAACAGAACAGAATAGAATAGAATGGAATAGAATAGAATAGAATAGAATAGAACAGAATAGAACAGAACGGAATAGAATAGAATAGAATAGAATAGAACAGAACAGAACAGAATAGAATCGAACAGAATAGAATAGAATAGAACGGAACAGAATAGAATCGAACAGAATAGAATAGAATAGAACAGAACAGAACAGAACAGAAAAGAATAGAATAGAATAGAATAGAATAGATCAGAATAGAATAGAATAGAATAGAACAGAACAGAATAGAATAGAATAGAACAGAACAGAATCGAACAGAACAGAATAGAATAGAATAGAACAGAATATAATAGAATAGAATAGTATTGAACAGAATAGAATAGTGTAGAATAGAACAGAATACAATAGAATAGAACAGAATAGAATAGAATAGAACAGAACAGAACAGAACAGAACAGAACAGAATAGAATAGAATAGAACAGAATAGAACAGAACAGAACAGAACCGAACAGAATAGAATAGAGTAGAACAGGACAGAACCGAATAGAATAGAATAGAACAGAATAGAATAGAAGAGAAGAGAATAGAACAGAACAGAACAGAATGTAACGGAATAGAATACAATAGAATAGAATAGAATAGAATAGAATACAACAGAACAGAATAGAATAGAATTGAATAGAACAGAATAGAATAGAATAGAATAGAATAGAACAGAATAGAACAGACCAAAACAAAACAGAATAGAATAGAATACAAGAGAACAGAACAGAATAGAATAGAATATAACAGAATAGAACAGAATAGAATGGAATAGCATAAAATAGATTAGAATAGAATAGAATAGAATAGAATATAACAGAAAAAAACAGAACAGAATAGAATAGAATGGAATAGAATAGAATAGAATAGAATAGAACAGAATAGAACAGAACGGAATAGAATAGAATAGAATAGAATAGAACAGAACAGAACAGAATAGAATCGAACAGAATAGAATAGAATAGAACGGAACAGAATAGAATCGAACAGAATAAAATAGAATAGAACAGAACAGAACAGAACAGAATAGAACAGAACAGAATAGAATAGAATAGAACTGAATATAATAGAATAGAATAGTATTGAACAGAATAGAATAGAATAGAATAGAACAGAATACAATAGAATAGAACAGAGTAGAATAGAATAGAACAGAACAGAACAGAACAGAATAGAATAGAATAGAACAGAATAGAACAGAACAGAACAGAACAGAACAGAACAGAATAGAATAGAGTAGAACAGGACAGAACCGAATAGAATAGAATAGAACAGAATAGAATAGAATAGAAGAGAATAGAACAGAACAGAACAGAATGTAACGGAATAGAATACAATAGAATAGAATAGAATAGAATACAACAGAACAGAATAGAATAGAATTGAATAGAACAGAATAGAATAGAATAGAATAGAACAGAATAGAACAGATCAAAACAAAACAGAATAGAATAGAATACAAGAGAACAGAACAGAATAGAATAGAATATAACAGAATAGAACAGAATAGAATGGAATAGCATAAAATAGATTAGAATAGAATAAAATAGAATAGAATAGAATAGAATAGAATAGAATAGAATAGAATATAACAGAACAAAACAGAACAGAATAGAATAGAATGGAATAGAATAGAATAGAATAGAATAGAACAGAATAGAAAAGAACGGAATAGAATAGAATAGAATAGAATAGAACAGAACAGAACAGAATAGAATCGAACACAATAGAATAGAATAGAACGGAACAGAATAGAATCGAACAGAATAGAATAGAATAGAACAGAACAGAACAGAACAGAATAGAATAGAATAGAATAGAATAGAATAGATCAGAATAGAATAGAATAGAATAGAACAGAACAGAATAGAATAGAATAGAACAGAACAGAATCGAAAAGAACAGAATAGAATAGAATAGAACAGAATATAATAGAATAGAATAGTATTGAACAGAATAGAATAGTGTAGAATAGAACAGAATACAATAGAATAGAACAGAATAGAATAGAATAGAACAGAATAGAACAGAACAGAACAGAATAGAATAGAATAGAACAGAATAGAACAGAACAGAACAGAACCGAACAGAATAGAATAGAGTAGAACAGGACAGAACTGAATAGAATAGAATAGAACAGAATAGAATAGAAGAGAAGAGAATAGAACAGAACAGAACAGAATGTAACGGAATAGAATACAATAGAATAGAATAGAATAGAATACAACAGAACAGAATAGAATAGAATTGAATAGAACAGAATAGAATAGAATAGAATAGAACAGAATAGAACAGACCAAAACAAAACAGAATAGAATAGAATACAAGAGAACAGAACAGAATAGAATAGAATATAACAGAATAGAACAGAATAGAATGGAATAGCATAAAATAGATTAGAATAGAATAGAATAGAATAGAATAGAATAGAATAGAATAGAATAGAATAGAATAGAATAGAATATAACAGAACAAAACAGAACAGAATAGAATAGAATGGAATAGAATAGAATAGTATAGAATAGAACAGAATAGAACAGAACGGAATAGAATAGAATAGAATAGAATAGAACAGAACAGAACAGAATAGAATCGAACAGAATAGAATAGAATAGAACGGAACAGAATAGAATCGAACAGAATAGAATAGAATAGAACAGAACAGAACAGAACAGAATAGAATAGAATAGAATAGAATAGAATAGAATAGATCAGAATAGAATAGAATAGAATAGAACAGAACAGAATAGAATAGAATAGAACAGAACAGAATCGAACAGAACAGAATAGAATAGAATAGAACAGAATATAATAGAATAGAATAGTATTGAACAGAATAGAATAGTGTAGAATAGAACAGAATACAATAGAATAGAACAGAATAGAATAGAATAGAACAGAACAGAACAGAACAGAACAGAATAGAATAGAAAAGAACAGAATAGAACAGAACAGAACAGAACCGAACAGAATAGAATAAAGTAGAACAGGACAGAACCGAATAGAATAGAATAGAACAGAATAGAATAGAAGAGAAGAGAATAGAACAGAACAGAACAGAATTAACGGAATAGAATACAATAGAATAGAATAGAATAGAATACAACAGAACAGAATAGAATAGAATTGAATAGAACAGAATAGAATAGAATAGAATGGAACAGAATAGAACAGACCAAAACAAAACAGAATAGAATAGAATACAACAGAACAGAACAGAATGGAATAGAATATTACAGAATAGAACAGAATAGAATGGAATAGCATAAAATAGAATAGAATAGAATAGAATAGAATAGAATAGAATAGAATAGAATAGAATAGAATAGAATAGAATAGAATAGAATAGAACAGAACAGAACAGAACAGAACAGAATAGAATAGAATGGAATAGAATAGAATAGAATAGAATAGAATAGAACAGAATAGAACAGAACGGAATAGAATAGAATAAAACAGAACAGAACAGAACAGAACAGAACAGAATAGAATCGAACAAAATAGAATAGAATAGAACGGAACAGAATAGAATCGAACAGAATAGAATAGAATAGAACAGAACAGAACAGAACAGAATAGAATAGAATAGAAATGAATAGATAAGAATAGAATAGAATAGAATAGAACAGAAGAGAATAGAATAGTATAGAATAAAACAGAACAGAATAGAATAGAATAGAACAGAACAGAATAGAATAGAATAGAACAGAACAGAATAGAATAGAGTAGAATAAAACATAAGAGAATAGAATAGAATAGAATACAACAGAATAGAACAGAATAGAACAGAATAGAATAGAATAGAATAGAACAGAACAGAAAAGAATAGAATAGAACAAACAGAATCGAACAGAACATAATTGAATAGAATAGAACAGAACAGAATAGAATAGAACATAAGAGAATAGAATAGAATAGAATACAACAGAATAGAACAGAAAAGAAGAGGACAGAACAGAATAGAATAGAATAGAAGAGAACAGAACAGAATGTAACGGAATAGAATGCAATAGAATAGAATAGAATACAACACAACAGAATAGAATAGAATTGAATAGAAGAGAATAGAATAGAATAGAATAGAACAGAATAACAGAATAGAATGGAATAGAATAAAATAGAATAGAATATATTAGAATAGAAAAAAATAGAATAGAATAGAATAGAATAGAAAAGAACAGAACAGAATAGAACAGAACAGAATAGAATTGAATAAAACAGTACAGAATAGAATAGAATAGAACAGAACAGAATAGAATAGAATAGAACAGAACAGAATAGAACAGAACAGAATAGAATAGAATAGAATAGAACAGAACAGAATAGAGTAGAACAGAATTGAATAGAATAGAACAGAACAGAATAGAATAGAAAAGAATAGAACAGAAGAGAATAGAATAGAATAGAATAAAACAGAATAGAACAGAATAGAAGAGAATAGAACAGAATAGAATGGAATAGAATAGAACAAAATAGAATGTAACGGAATAGAATACAATAGAATAAAATAGAATAGAACAGAACAGAATAGAATAGAATAGAACAGAATAGAATGTAACGGAATAGAATACAATAGAATAATATAGAACAGAATAGAACAGAACAGAACGCAACAGAACAGAATAGTATAGAATAGAACAGAATAGAATAAAACAGAATAGAATAGAACAGAAAAGAATAGAATAGAATAGAATAGAACAGAAGAGAATAGAACAGAACAGAACAGAATATAATAGAATATAATAGAATAGAACAGAATGTAATAGAATAGAATAGAACAGAATAGAATAGAATAGAATAGAATAGAATAGAATAGAATAGAACAGAACAGAATAGAATAGAATAGAACAGAACAGAATTGAACAGAACAGAATAGAATAGAATAGAACAGAACAGAATTGAATTGAATAGAACAGAACAGAATAGAATAGAATAGAATAGAATAGAATAGAATAGAATAGAACATAAGAGAATAGAATAGAATAGAATACAGCAGAATAGAACAGAATAGAAGAGAATAGAACAGAATAGAATAGAACAGAAAAGAATGTAACGGAATAGAATACAATAGAATAGAATAGAATACAACAGAACAGAATAGAATAGAATTGAATAGAATAGAATAGAATAGAATAGAACAGAATAGAACAGAACAAAACAAAACAGAATAGAATAGAATACAACAGAACAGAACAGAATAGAATAGAATATAACAGAATAGAACAGAATAGAATGGAATAGCATAAAATAGAATAGAATAGAATAGAATATAACAGAACAAAACAGAACAGAATAGAATAGAATGGAATAGAATAGAATAGAATAGAATAGAACAGAACAGAACAGAACGGAATAGAATAGAATAGAATAGAATAGAACAGAACAGAACAGAATAGAATCGAACAGAATAGAATAGAATAGAACGGAACAGAATAGAATCGAACAGAATAGAATAGAATAGAACAGAACAGAACCGAACAGAAAAGAATAGAATAGAATAGAATAGAATAGATTAGAATAGAATAGAATAGAATAGAACAGAACAGAATAGAATAGAATAGAACAGAACAGAATCGAACAGAACAGAATAGAATAGAATAGAACAGAAAAGAAGAGGACAGAACAGAATAGAATAGAATAGAAGAGAACAGAACAGAATGTAACGGAATAGAATGCAATAGAATAGAATAGAATACAACACAACAGAATAGAATAGAATTGAATAGAAGAGAATAGAATAGAATAGAATAGAACAGAATAACAGAATAGAATGGAATAGAATAAAATAGAATAGAATATATTAGAATAGAAAAAAATAGAATAGAATAGAATAGAATAGAAAAGAACAGAACAGAATAGAACAGAACAGAATAGAATTGAATAAAACAGTACAGAATAGAATAGAATAGAACAGAACAGAATAGAATAGAATAGAACAGAACAGAATAGAACAGAACAGAATAGAATAGAATAGAATAGAACAGAACAGAATAGAGTAGAACAGAATTGAATAGAATAGAACAGAACAGAATAGAATAGAAAAGAATAGAACAGAAGAGAATAGAATAGAATAGAATAAAACAGAATAGAACAGAATAGAAGAGAATAGAACAGAATAGAATGGAATAGAATAGAACAAAATAGAATGTAACGGAATAGAATACAATAGAATAAAATAGAATAGAACAGAACAGAATAGAATAGAATAGAACAGAATAGAATGTAACGGAATAGAATACAATAGAATAATATAGAACAGAATAGAACAGAACAGAACGCAACAGAACAGAATAGTATAGAATAGAACAGAATAGAATAAAACAGAATAGAATAGAACAGAAAAGAATAGAATAGAATAGAATAGAACAGAAGAGAATAGAACAGAACAGAACAGAATATAATAGAATATAATAGAATAGAACAGAATGTAATAGAATAGAATAGAACAGAATAGAATAGAATAGAATAGAATAGAATAGAATAGAATAGAACAGAACAGAATAGAATAGAATAGAACAGAACAGAATTGAACAGAACAGAATAGAATAGAATAGAACAGAACAGAATTGAATTGAATAGAACAGAACAGAATAGAATAGAATAGAATAGAATAGAATAGAATAGAATAGAACATAAGAGAATAGAATAGAATAGAATACAGCAGAATAGAACAGAATAGAAGAGAATAGAACAGAATAGAATAGAACAGAAAAGAATGTAACGGAATAGAATACAATAGAATAGAATAGAATACAACAGAACAGAATAGAATAGAATTGAATAGAATAGAATAGAATAGAATAGAACAGAATAGAACAGAACAAAACAAAACAGAATAGAATAGAATACAACAGAACAGAACAGAATAGAATAGAATATAACAGAATAGAACAGAATAGAATGGAATAGCATAAAATAGAATAGAATAGAATAGAATATAACAGAACAAAACAGAACAGAATAGAATAGAATGGAATAGAATAGAATAGAATAGAATAGAACAGAACAGAACAGAACGGAATAGAATAGAATAGAATAGAATAGAACAGAACAGAACAGAATAGAATCGAACAGAATAGAATAGAATAGAACGGAACAGAATAGAATCGAACAGAATAGAATAGAATAGAACAGAACAGAACCGAACAGAAAAGAATAGAATAGAATAGAATAGAATAGATTAGAATAGAATAGAATAGAATAGAACAGAACAGAATAGAATAGAATAGAACAGAACAGAATCGAACAGAACAGAATAGAATAGAATAGAACAGAATATAATAGAATAGAATAGTATTGAACAGAATAGAATAGTGTAGAATAGAACAGAATACAATAGAATAGAACAGAATAGAATAGAATAGAACAGAACAGAACAGAACAGAACAGAATAGAATAGAATAGAACAGAATAGAACAGAACAGAACAGAACCGAACAGAATAGAATAGAGTAGAACAAGACAGAACCGAATAGAATAGAATAGAACAGAATAGAATAGAAGAGAAGAGAATAGAACAGAACAGAACAGAATGTAACGGAATAGAATACAATAGAATAGAATAGAATAGAATACAACAGAACAGAATAGAATAGAATTGAATAGAACAGAATAGAATAGAATAGAATAGAACAGAATAGAACAGACCAAAACAAAACAGAATAGAATAGAATACAAGAGAACAGAACAGAATAGAATAGTATATAACAGAATAGAACAGAATAGAATGGAATAGCATAAAATAGATTAGAATAGAATAGAATAGAATAGAATAGAATAGAATAGAATAGAATAGAATAGAATAGAATAGAATATAACAGAACATAACAGAACAGAATAGAATAGAATGGAATAGAATAGAATAGAATAGAATAGAACAGAATAGAACAGAACGGAATAGAATAGAATAGAATAGAATAGAACAGAACAGAACAGAATAGAATCGAACAAAATAGAATAGAATAGAACGGAACAGAATAGAATCGAACAGAATAGAATAGAATAGAACAGAACAGAACAGAACAGAATAGAATAGAATAGAATAGAATAGAATAGATCAGAATAGAATAGAATAGAATAGAACAGAACAGAATAGAATAGAATAGAACAGAACAGAATCGAACAGAACAGAATAGAATAGAATAGAACAGAATATAATAGAATAGAATAGTATTGAACAGAATAGAATAGTGTAGAATAGAACAGTATACAATAGAATAGAACAGAATAGAATAGAATAGAACAGAACAGAACAGAACAGAACAGAACAGAATAGAATAGAAAAGAACAGAATAGAACAGAACAGAACAGAACCGAACAGAATAGAATAGAGTAGAACAGGACAGAACCGAATAGAATAGAATAGAACAGAATAGAATAGAAGAGAAGAGAATAGAACAGAACAGAACAGAATGTAACGGAATAGAATACAATAGAATAGAATAGAATAGAATACAACAGAACAGAATAGAATAGAATAGAATAGAACAGAATAGAACAGACAAAAACAAAAAAGAATAGAATAGAATACAACAGAACAGAACAGAATGGAATAGAATATTACAGAATACAACAGAATAGAATGGAATAGCATAAAATAGAATAGAATAGAATAGAATAGAATAGAATAGAATAGAATAGAATAGAACAGAACAAAACAGAACAGAATAGAATAGAATGGAATAGAATAGAATAGAATAGAATAGAATAGAACAGAATAGAACAGAACGGAATAGAATAGAATAGAATACAACAGAATAGAACAGAAAAGAACAGAATAGAATAGAATAGAATAGAACAGAACAAAATAGAATAGAATAGAACAAACAGAATCGAACAGAACAGAATTGAATAGAATAGAACAGAACAGAATAGAATAGAACATAAGAGAATAGAATAGAATAGAATACAACAGAATAGAACAGAAAAGAAGAGGACAGAACAGAATAGAATAGAATAGAAGAGAACAGAACAGAATGTAACGGAATAGAATGCAATAGAATAGAATAGAATACAACACAACAGAATAGAATAGAATTGAATAGAACAGAATAGAATAGAATAGAATAGAACAGAATAACAGAATAGAATGGAATAGAATAAAATAGAATAGAATATATTAGAATAGAAAAAAATAGAATAGAATAGAATAGAATAGAAAAGAACAGAACAGAATAGAACAGAACAGAATAGAATTGAATAAAACAGTACAGAATAGAATAGAATAGAACAGAACAGAATAGAATAGAATAGAACAGAACAGAATAGAACAGAACAGAATAGAATAGAATAGAATAGAACAGAACAGAATAGAGTAGAACAGAATTGAATAGAATAGAACAGAACAGAATAGAATAGAAAAGAATAGAACAGAAGAGAATAGAATAGAATAAAACAGAATAGAACAGAATAGAAGAGAATAGAACAGAATAGAATGGAATAGAATAGAACAAAATAGAATGTAACGGAATAGAATACAATAGAATAAAATAGAATAGAACAGAACAGAAAAGAATAGAATAGAACAGAATAGAATGTAACGGAATAGAATACAATAGAATAATATAGAACAGAATAGAACAGAACAGAACACAACAGAACAGAATAGTATAGAATAGAACAGAATAGAATAGAACAGAATAGAATAGAACAGAAAAGAATAGAATAGAATAGAATAGAACAGAAGAGAATAGAACAGAACAGAACAGAATATAATAGAATATAATAGAATAGAACAGAATGTAATAGAATAGAATACAACAGAATAGAATAGAATAGAATAGAATAGAACAGAACAGAATAGAATAGAACAGAACAGAACAGAATGTAACGGAATAGAATACAATAGAATAGAATAGAATAGAATACAACAGAACAGAATAGAATAGAATTGAATAAAACAGAATAGAATAGAATAGAATAGAACAGAATAGAACAGACCAAAACAAAACAGAATAGAATAGAATACAAGAGAACAGAACAGAATAGAATAGAATATAACAGAATAGAACAGAATAGAATGGAATAGCATAAAATAGATTAGAATAGAATAGAATAGAATAGAATAGAATAGAATAGAATAGAATATAACAGAACAAAACAGAACAGAATAGAATAGAATGGAATAGAATAGAATAGAATAGAATAGAACAGAATAGAACAGAACGGAATAGAATAGAATAGAATAGAATAGAACAGAACAGAACAGAATAGAATCGAACAGAATAGAATAGAATAGAACGGAACAGAATAGTATCGAACAGAATAGAATAGAATAGAACAGAACAGAACAGAACAGAATAGAATAGAATAGAATAGAATAGAATAGAATAGAATAGATCAGAATAGAATAGAATAGAATAGAACAGAACAGAATAGAATAGAATAGAACAGAATATAATAGAATAGAATAGTATTGAACAGAATAGAATAGTGTAGAATAGAACAGAATACAATAGAATAGAACAGAATAGAATAGAATAGAACAGAACAGAACAGAACAGAACAGAACAGAATAGAATAGAAAAGAACAGAATAGAACAGAACAGAACAGAACCGAACAGAATAGAATAAAGTAGAACAGGACAGAACCGAATAGAATAGAATAGAACAGAATAGAATAGAAGAGAAGAGAATAGAACAGAACAGAACAGAATGTAACGGAATAGAATACAATAGAATAGAATAGAATAGAATACAACAGAACAGAATAGAATAGAATTGAATAGAACAGAATAGAATAGAATAGAATAGAACAGAATAGAACAGACCAAAACAAAACAGAATAGAATAGAATACAACAGAACAGAACAGAATGGAATAGAATATTACAGAATAGAACAGAATAGAATGGAATAGCATAAAATAGAATAGAATAGAATAGAATAGAATAGAATAGAATAGAATAGAATAGAATAGAATAGAACAGAACAGAACAGAACAGAATAGAATAGAATGGAATAGAATAGAATAGAATAGAATAGAACAGAATAGAACAGAACGGAATAGAATAGAATAGAATAGAATAGAACAGAACAGAACAGAACAGAATAGAATCGAACAAAATAGAGTAGAATAGAACGGAACAGAATAGAATCGAACAGAATAGAATAGATTAGAACAGAACAGAACAGAACAGAATAGAATAGAATAGAAATGAATAGATAAGCATAGAATAGAATAGAATAGAACAGAAGAGAATAGAATAGAATAGAATAAAACAGAACAGAATAGAATAGAATAGAACAGAACAGAATAGAATAGAATAGAACAAAACAGAATAGAATAGAGTAGAATAAAACATAAGAGAATAGAATAGAATAGAATACAACAGAATAGAACAGAATAGAACAGAATAGAATAGGATAGAATAGAACAGAACAGAATAGAATAGAATAGAACAAACAGAATCGAACAGAACATAATTGAATAGAATAGAACAGAACAGAATAGAATAGAACATAAGAGAATAGAATAGAATAGAATACAACAGAATAGAACAGAAAAGAAGAGGACAGAACAGAATAGAATAGAATAGAAGAGAACAGAACAGAATGTAACGGAATAGAATGCAATAGAATAGAATAGAATACAACACAACAGAATAGAATAGAATTGAATAGAACAGAATAGAATAGAATAGAATAGAACAGAATAACAGAATAGAATGGAATAGAATAAAATAGAATAGAATATATTAGAATAGAAAAAAATAGAATAGAATAGAATAGAATAGAAAAGAACAGAACAGAATAGAACAGAACAGAATAGAATTGAATAAAACAGTACAGAATAGAATAGAATAGAACAGAACAGAATAGAATAGAATAGAACAGAACAGAATAGAACAGAACAGAATAGAATAGAATAGAATAGAACAGAACAGAATAGAGTAGAACAGAATTGAATAGAATAGAACAGAACAGAATAGAATAGAAAAGAATAGAACAGAAGAGAATAGAATAGAATAGAATAAAACAGAATAGAACAGAATAGAAGAGAATAGAACAGAATAGAATGGAATAGAATAGAACAAAATAGAATGTAACGGAATAGAATACAATAGAATAAAATAGAATAGAACAGAACAGAATAGAATAGAATAGAACAGAATAGAATGTAACGGAATAGAATACAATAGAATAATATAGAACAGAATAGAACAGAACAGAACACAACAGAACAGAATAGTATAGAATAGAACAGAATAGAATAAAACAGAATAGAATAGAACAGAAAAGAATAGAATAGAATAGAATAGAACAGAAGAGAATAGAACAGAACAGAACAGAATATAATAGAATATAATAGAATAGAACAGAATGTAATAGAATAGAATAGAACAGAATAGAATAGAATAGAATAGAATAGAATAGATTAGAATAGAATAGAATAGAATAGAACAGAACAGAATAGAATAGAATAGAACAGAACAGAATAGAACAGAACAGAATAGAATAGAATAGAACAGAACAGAACAGAATTGAATTGAATAGAACAGAACAGAATAGAATAGAATAGAATAGAATAGAATAGAATAGAATAGAACATAAGAGAATAGAATAGAATAGAATACAGCAGAAAAGAACAGAATAGAAGAGAATAGAACAGAATAGAATAGAATAGAACAGAAAAGAATGTAACGGAATAGAATACAATAGAATAGAATAGAATACAACAGAACAGAATAGAATAGAATTGAATAGAATAGAATAGAATAGAATAGAACAGAATAGAACAGAACAAAACAAAACAGAATAGAATAGAATACAACAGAACAGAACAGAATAGAATAGAATATAACAGAATAGAACAGAACAGAACAGAATAAAATCGAACAGAATAGAATAGAATAGAACGGAACAGAATAGAATCGAACAGAATAGAATAGAATAGAACAGAACAGAACAGAATAGAATAGAATAGAACAGAACAGAATCGAACAGAACAGAATAGAATAGAATAGAACAGAATATAATAGAATAGAATAGTATTGAACAGAATAGAATAGTGTAGAATAGAACAGAATACAATAGAATAGAACAGAATAGAATAGAATAGAACAGAACAGAACAGAACAGAACAGAATAGAATAGAATAGAACAGAATAGAACAGAATAGAACAGAACCGAACAGAATAGAATAGAGTAGAACAAGACAGAACCGAATAGAATAGAATAGAACAGAATAGAATAGAAGAGAAGAGAATAGAACAGAACAGAACAGAATGTAACGGAATAGAATAGAATAGAATAGAATAGAATAGAATAGAATACAACAGAACAGAATAGAATAGAATTGAATAGAACAGAATAGAATAGAATAGAATAGAACAGAATAGAACAGACCAAAACAAAAGAGAATAGAATAGAATACAAGAGAACAGAACAGAATAGAATAGTATATAACAGAATAGAACAGAATAGAATGGAATAGCATAAAATAGATTAGAATAGAATAGAATAGAATAGAATAGAATAGAATAGAATAGAATAGAATAGAATAGAATAGAATAGAATATAACAGAACAAAACAAAACAGAATAGAATAGAATGGAATAGAATAGAATAGAATAGAATAGAACAGAATAGAACAGAACGGAATAGAATAGAATAGAATAGAATAGAACAGAACAGAACAGAATAGAATCGAACAGAATAGAATAGAATAGAACGGAACAGAATAGAATCGAACAGAATAGAATAGAATAGAACAGAACAGAACAGAACAGAATAGAATAGAATAGAATAGAATAGAATAGAATAGATCAGAATAGAATAGAATAGAATAGAACAGAACAGAATAGAATAGAATAGAACAGAACAGAATCGAACAGAACAGAATAGAATAGAATAGAACAGAATATAATAGAATAGAATAGTATTGAACAGAATAGAATAGTGTAGAATAGAACAGTATACAATAGAATAGAACAGAATAGAATAGAATAGAACAGATCAGAACAGAACAGAATAGAATAGAAAAGAACAGAATAGAACAGAACAGAACAGAACCGAACAGAATAGAATAGAGTAGAACAGGACAGAACCGAATAGAATAGAATAGAACAGAATAGAATAGAAGAGAAGAGAATAGAACAGAACAGAACAGAATGTAACGGAATAGAATACAATAGAATAGAATAGAATAGAATACAACAGAACAGAATAGAATAGAATTGAATAGAACAGAATAGAATAGAATAGAATAGAACAGAATAGAACAGACCAAAACAAAACAGAATAGAATAGAATACAACAGAACAGAACAGAATGGAATAGAATATTACAGAATAGAACAGAATAGAATGGAATAGCATAAAATAGAATAGAATAGAATAGAATAGAATAGAATAGAATAGAATAGAATAGAATAGAATAGAACAGAACAAAACAGAACAGAATAGAATAGAATGGAATAGAATAGAATAGAATAGAATAGAATAGAACAGAATAGAACAGAACGGAATAGAATAGAATAGAATAGAATAGAACAGAACAGAACAGAATAGAATCGAACAAAATAGAATAGAATAGAACGGAACAGAATAGAATCGAACAGAATAGAATAGAATAGAACATAAGAGAATAGAATAGAATAGAATACAACAGAATAGAACAGAAAAGAAGAGGACAGAACAGAATGTAACGGAATAGAATGCAATAGAATAGAATAGAATACAACACAACAGAATAGAATAGAATTGAATAGAACAGAATAGAATAGAATAGAATAGAACAGAATAACAGAATAGAATGGAATAGAATAAAATAGAATAGAATATATTAGAATAGAAAAAAATAGAATAGAATAGAATAGAATAGAAAAGAACAGAACAGAATAGAACAGAACAGAATAGAATTGAATAAAACAGTACAGAATAGAATAGAATAGAACAGAACAGAATAGAATAGAATAGAACAGAACAGAATAGAACAGAACAGAATAGAATAGAATAGAATAGAACAGAACAGAATAGAGTAGAACAGAATTGAATAGAATAGAACAGAACAGAATAGAATAGAAAAGAATAGAACAGAAGAGAATAGAATAGAATAAAACAGAATAGAACAGAATAGAAGAGAATAGAACAGAATAGAATGGAATAGAATAGAACAAAATAGAATGTAACGGAATAGAATACAATAGAATAAAATAGAATAGAACAAAACAGAATAGAATAGAATAGAACAGAGTAGAATGTAACGGAATAGAATACAATAGAATAATATAGAACAGAATAGAACAGAACAGAACACAACAGAACAGAATAGTATAGAATAGAACAGAATAGAATAGAACAGAATAGAATAGAACAGAAAAGAATAGAATAGAATAGAATAGAACAGAAGAGAATAGAACAGAACAGAACAGAATATAATAGAATATAATAGAATAGAACAGAATGTAATAGAATAGAATAGAACAGAATAGAATAGAATAGAATAGAATAGAATAGAATAGAACAGAACAGAATAGAATAGAATAGAATAGAACAGAATAGAACAGAACAGAATAGAATAGAATAGAACAGAACAGAATTGAATTGAATAGAACAGAACAGAATAGAATAGAATAGAATAGAATAGAATAGAATAGAACATAAGAGAATAGAATAGAATAGAATACAGCAGAATAGAACAGAATAGAAGAGAATAGAACAGAATAGAATAGAATAGAACAGAAAAGAATGTAACGGAATAGAATACAATAGAATAGAATAGAATACAACAGAACAGAATAGAAAAGAATAGAATAGAATAGAACAGAATAGAACAGAACAAAACAAAACAGAATAGAATAGAATACAATAGAACAGAACAGAATAGAATAGAATATAACAGAATAGAACAGAATAGAATGGAATAGCATAAAATAGAATAGAATAGAATAGAATATAACAGAACAAAACAGAACAGAATAGAATAGAATGGAATAGAATAGAATAGAATAGAATAGAACAGAACAGAACCGAAAAGAAAAGAATAGAATAGAATAGAATAGAATAGATCAGAATAGAATAGAATAGAATAGAACAGAACAGAATAGAATAGAATAGAACAGAACAGAATCGAACAGAACAGAATAGAATAGAATAGAACAGAATATAATAGAATAGAATAGTATTGAACAGAATAGAATAGTGTAGAATAGAACAGAATACAATAGAATAGAACAGAATAGAATAGAATAGAACAGAACAGAACAGAACAGAACAGAATAAAATAGAATAGAACAGAATAGAACAGAACAGAACAGAACCGAACAGAATAGAATAGAGTAGAACAGGACAGAACCGAATAGAATAGAATAGAACAGAATAGAATAGAAGAGAAGAGAATAGAACAGAACAGAACAGAATGTAACGGAATAGAATACAATAGAATAGAATAGAATAGAATACAACAGAACAGAATAGAATAGAATTGAATAGAACAGAATAGAATAGAATAGAATAGAACAGAATAGAACAGACCAAAACAAAACAGAATAGAATAGAATACAAGAGAACAGAACAGAATAGAATAGAATGTAACAGAATAGAATAGAATAGAATGGAATAGCATAAAATAGATTAGAATAGAATAGAATAGAATAGAATAGAATAGAATAGAATAGAATAGAATAGAATAGAATAGAATAGAATAGAATAGAATAGAATATAACAGAACAAAACAGAACAGAATAGAATAGAATGGAATAGAATAGAATAGAATAGAATAGAATAGAACAGAATAGAACAGAACGGAATAGAATAGAATAGAATAGAATAGAACAGAACAGAACAGAATAGAATCGAACAGAATAGAATAGAATAGAACGGAACAGAATAGAATCGAACAGAATAGAATAGAATAGAACAGAACAGAACAGAACAGAATAGAATAGAATAGAATAGAATAGAATAGAATAGATCAGAATAGAATAGAATAGAATAGAACAGAACAGAATAGAATAGAATAGAACAGAACAGAATCGAACAGAACAGAATAGAATAGAATAGAACAGAATATAATAGAATAGAATAGTATTGAACAGAATAGAATAGTGTAGAATAGAACAGAATACAATAGAATAGAACAGAATAGAATAGAATAGAACAGAACAGAACAGAACAGAACAGAATAGAATAGAAAAGAACAGAATAGAACAGAACAGAACAGAACCGAACAGAATAGAATAGAGTAGAACAGGACAGAACCGAATAGAATAGAATAGAACAGAATAGAATAGAAGAGAAGAGAATAGAACAGAACAGAACAGAATGTAACAGAATAGAATACAATAGAATAGAATAGAATAGAATACAACAGAACAGAATAGAATAGAATTGAATAGAACAGAATAGAATAGAATAGAATAGAACAGAATAGAACAGACCAAAACAAAACAGAATAGAATAGAATACAACAGAACAGAACAGAATGGAATAGAATATTACAGAATAGAACAGAATAGAATGGAATAGCATAAAATAGAATAGAATAGAATAGAATAGAATAGAATAGAACAGAACAAAACAGAACAGAATAGAATAGAATGGAATAGAATAGAATAGAATAGAATAGAATAGAACAGAATAGAACAGAACGGAATAGAATAGAATAGAATAGAATAGAACAGAACAGAACAGAATAGAATCGAACAAAATAGAATAGAATAGAACGGAACAGAATAGAATCGAACAGAATAGAATAGAATAGAACATAAGAGAATAGAATAGAATAGAATACAACAGAATAGAACAGAAAAGAAGAGGACAGAACAGAATGTAACGGAATAGAATGCAATAGAATAGAATAGAATACAACACAACAGAATAGAATAGAATTGAATAGAACAGAATAGAATAGAATAGAATAGAACAGAATAACAGAATAGAATGGAATAGAATAAAATAGAATAGAATATATTAGAATAGAAAAAAATAGAATAGAATAGAATAGAATAGAAAAGAACAGAACAGAATAGAACAGAACAGAATAGAATTGAATAAAACAGTACAGAATAGAATAGAATAGAACAGAACAGAATAGAATAGAATAGAACAGAACAGAATAGAACAGAACAGAATAGAATAGAATAGAATAGAACAGAACAGAATAGAGTAGAACAGAATTGAATAGAATAGAACAGAACAGAATAGAATAGAAAAGAATAGAACAGAAGAGAATAGAATAGAATAAAACAGAATAGAACAGAATAGAAGAGAATAGAACAGAATAGAATGGAATAGAATAGAACAAAATAGAATGTAACGGAATAGAATACAATAGAATAAAATAGAATAGAACAAAACAGAATAGAATAGAATAGAACAGAGTAGAATGTAACGGAATAGAATACAATAGAATAATATAGAACAGAATAGAACAGAACAGAACACAACAGAACAGAATAGTATAGAATAGAACAGAATAGAATAGAACAGAATAGAATAGAACAGAAAAGAATAGAATAGAATAGAATAGAACAGAAGAGAATAGAACAGAACAGAACAGAATATAATAGAATATAATAGAATAGAACAGAATGTAATAGAATAGAATAGAACAGAATAGAATAGAATAGAATAGAATAGAATAGAATAGAACAGAACAGAATAGAATAGAATAGAATAGAACAGAATAGAACAGAACAGAATAGAATAGAATAGAACAGAACAGAATTGAATTGAATAGAACAGAACAGAATAGAATAGAATAGAATAGAATAGAATAGAATAGAATAGAACATAAGAGAATAGAATAGAATAGAATACAGCAGAATAGAACAGAATAGAAGAGAATAGAACAGAATAGAATAGAATAGAACAGAAAAGAATGTAACGGAATAGAATACAATAGAATAGAATAGAATACAACAGAACAGAATAGAAAAGAATAGAATAGAATAGAACAGAATAGAACAGAACAAAACAAAACAGAATAGAATAGAATACAATAGAACAGAACAGAATAGAATAGAATATAACAGAATAGAACAGAATAGAATGGAATAGCATAAAATAGAATAGAATAGAATAGAATATAACAGAACAAAACAGAACAGAATAGAATAGAATGGAATAGAATAGAATAGAATAGAATAGAACAGAACAGAACCGAACAGAAAAGAATAGAATAGAATAGAATAGAATAGATCAGAATAGAATAGAATAGAATAGAACAGAACAGAATAGAATAGAATAGAACAGAACAGAATCGAACAGAACAGAATAGAATAGAATAGAACAGAATATAATAGAATAGAATAGTATTGAACAGAATAGAATAGTGTAGAATAGAACAGAATACAATAGAATAGAACAGAATAGAATAGAATAGAACAGAACAGAACAGAACAGAACAGAATAAAATAGAATAGAACAGAATAGAACAGAACAGAACAGAACCGAACAGAATAGAATAGAGTAGAACAGGACAGAACCGAATAGAATAGAATAGAACAGAATAGAATAGAAGAGAAGAGAATAGAACAGAACAGAACAGAATGTAACGGAATAGAATACAATAGAATAGAATAGAATAGAATACAACAGAACAGAATAGAATAGAATTGAATAGAACAGAATAGAATAGAATAGAATAGAACAGAATAGAACAGACCAAAACAAAACAGAATAGAATAGAATACAAGAGAACAGAACAGAATAGAATAGAATGTAACAGAATAGAATAGAATAGAATGGAATAGCATAAAATAGATTAGAATAGAATAGAATAGAATAGAATAGAATAGAATAGAATAGAATAGAATAGAATAGAATAGAATAGAATAGAATAGAATAGAATATAACAGAACAAAACAGAACAGAATAGAATAGAATGGAATAGAATAGAATAGAATAGAATAGAATAGAACAGAATAGAACAGAACGGAATAGAATAGAATAGAATAGAATAGAACAGAACAGAACAGAATAGAATCGAACAGAATAGAATAGAATAGAACGGAACAGAATAGAATCGAACAGAATAGAATAGAATAGAACAGAACAGAACAGAACAGAATAGAATAGAATAGAATAGAATAGAATAGAATAGATCAGAATAGAATAGAATAGAATAGAACAGAACAGAATAGAATAGAATAGAACAGAACAGAATCGAACAGAACAGAATAGAATAGAATAGAACAGAATATAATAGAATAGAATAGTATTGAACAGAATAGAATAGTGTAGAATAGAACAGAATACAATAGAATAGAACAGAATAGAATAGAATAGAACAGAACAGAACAGAACAGAACAGAATAGAATAGAAAAGAACAGAATAGAACAGAACAGAACAGAACCGAACAGAATAGAATAGAGTAGAACAGGACAGAACCGAATAGAATAGAATAGAACAGAATAGAATAGAAGAGAAGAGAATAGAACAGAACAGAACAGAATGTAACAGAATAGAATACAATAGAATAGAATAGAATAGAATACAACAGAACAGAATAGAATAGAATTGAATAGAACAGAATAGAATAGAATAGAATAGAACAGAATAGAACAGACCAAAACAAAACAGAATAGAATAGAATACAACAGAACAGAACAGAATGGAATAGAATATTACAGAATAGAACAGAATAGAATGGAATAGCATAAAATAGAATAGAATAGAATAGAATAGAATAGAATAGAACAGAACAAAACAGAACAGAATAGAATAGAATGGAATAGAATAGAATAGAATAGAAGAGAATAGAACAGAATAGAATGGAATAGAATAGAACAGAATAGAATGTAACGGAATAGAATACATTAGAATAAAATAGAATAGAACAGAACAGAATAGAATAGAATAGAATAGAATAGAATATATTAGAATAGAATAGAATAGAATAGAATAGAACAGAATAGAACAGAATAGAACAGAACGGAATAGAATTGAATAGAATAGAACAGAACAGAACAGAATAGAATCGAACAGAATAGAAGAGAATAGAACAGAACAGAACAGAACAGAACAGAACACAGCAGAACAGAATAGAATAGAAGAGAATAGAATAGAACAGAAAAAATAGAATAGAATAGAATAGAACAGAACAGAATAGAACAGAACAGAACAGAACAGAACAGAATAGAATAGAATAGAATATAACAGAATAGAATAGAATAGAATAGAACAGAAGAGAATAGAATAGAATAGAATAAAACAGAACAGATTAGAATAGAATAGAACAGAACAGAATGGAATATTATAGAACAGAACAGAATAGAACAGAACAGAATAGAATAGAATAGAACAGAACAGAATAGAGTAGAACAGAATTGAATAGAATAGAACAGAACAGAATAGAATAGAATAGAATAGAACAGAAGAGAATAGAATAGAATAGAATACAACAGAATAGAACAGAATAGAAGAGAATAGAACAGAATAGAATAGAATAGTATAGAACAGAACAGAATGTAACGGAATAGAATAAAATAGAATAGAATAGAATACAACAGAACAGAATAGAATAGAATAGAATAGAATAGAATAGAATAGAATAGAATAGAATAGAATAGAATAGAATAGAATAGAATAGAATAGAATAGAACAGAATAGAACAGAACAGAATAGAATAGAATAGAACTGAATATAATAGAATAGAATAGTATTGAACAGAATAGAATAGAATAAAATAGAACAGAATACAATAGAATAGAACAGAGTAGAATAGAATAGAACAGAACAGAACAGAACAGAACAGAATAGAATAGAACAGAATAGAACAGAACAGAACAGAAGAGAACAGAACAGAATAGAATAGAATAGAATAGAACAGAATAGAATAGAATAGAATAGAACAGAAGAGAATAGAATAGAATAGAATAAAACAGAACAGAATAAAATAGAATAGAACAGAACAGAATAGAATAGAATAGAACAGAAGAGAATAGAATAGAACAGAATAGAATAGAATAGAACAGAATAGAATAGAACAGAATAGAATAGAACAGAATAGAATTGAATAGAATAGAACAGAACACAGTAGAATAGAATAGAATAGAACAGAATAGAATAGAATAGAATAGAATACAACAGAATAGAACAGAACAGAATAGAACAGAACAGAATAGAATAGAATAGAATAGAATAAAATAGAACAGAACAGAATAGAGTAGAACAGAATTGAATAGAATAGAACAGAACAGAATAGAATAGAAAAGAATAGAACAGAAGAGAATAGAATAGAATAGAATACAACAGAATAGAACAGAATAGAAGAGAATAGAACAGAATAGAATGGAATAGAATAGAACAGAATAGAATGTAACGGAATAGAATACAATAGAATAAAATAGAATAGAACAGAACAGAATAGAATAGAATAGAATAGAAGAGAACAGAATAGAACAGAACAGAATAGAATAGAATAGAAGAGAAGAGAATTGAATTGAATAGAACAGAACAGAACAGAATAGAATAGAATAGAATAGTTTAGAATAGAATAGAACATAAGAGAATAGAATAGAATAGAATACAACAGAATAGAACAGAATAGAAGAGAATAGAACAGAATAGAATAGAATAGAATAGAATAGAACAGAACAGAATGTAAAGGAATAGAATACAATAGAATAGAATAGAATACAACAGAACAGAATAGAATAGAATTGAATATAACAGAATAGAATAGAATAGAATAGAACAGAATAGAACAGAATAGAATGGAATAGAATAAAATAGAACAGAACAGAATAGAGTAGAACAGAATTGAATAGAATAGAACAGAACAGAATAGAATAGAAAAGAATAGAACAGAAGAGAATAGAATAGAATAGAATACAACAGAATAGAACAGAATAGAAGAGAATAGAACAGAATAGAATGGAATAGAATAGAATGTAACGGAATAGAATACAATAGAATAAAATAGAATAGAACAGAACAGAATAGAATAGAATAGAATAGAATATATTAGAATAGAATAGAATAGAATAGAATAGAATAGAACAGAATAGAACAGAATAGAACAGAACGGAATAGAATTGAATAGAATAGAACAGAACAGAACAGAATAGAATAGAACAGAATAGAAGAGAACAGAACAGAACAGAACAGAACACAGCAGAACAGAATAGAATAGAAGAGAATAGAATAGAACAGAAAAAATAGAATAGAATAGAATAGAACAGAACAGAATAGAACAGAACAGAACAGAACAGAACAGAATAGAATAGAATAGAATATAACAGAATAGAATAGAATAGAATAGAACAGAAGAGAATAGAATAGAATAGAATAAAACAGAACAGAGTAGAATAGAATAGAACAGAACAGAATGGAATATTATAGAACAGAACAGAATAGAACAGAACAGAATAGAATAGAATAGAACAGAACAGAATAGAGTAGAACAGAATTGAATAGAATAGAAGAGAACAGAATAGAATAGAATAGAATAGAACAGAACAGAATAGAATAGAATAGAATACAACAGAATAGAACAGAATAGAAGAGAATAGATCAGAATAGAATAGAATAGAATAGAACAGAACAGAATGTAACGGAATAGAATAAAATAGAATAGAATAGAATACAACAGAACAGAATGGAATAGAATAATAGAATAGAATAGAATAGAATAGAATAGAATAGAATAGAATAGAATAGAATAGAATAGAATAGAACAGAATATAACAGAACAGAATAGAATAGAATAGAACTGAATATAATAGAATAGAATAGTATTGAACAGAATAGAATAGAATAAAATAGAACAGAATACAATAGAATAGAACAGAGTAGAATAGAACAGAACAGAACAGAACAGAACAGAATAGAATAGAATAGAACAGAATAGAACAGAACAGAACAGAAGAGAACAGAACAGAATAGAATAGAATAGAATAGAACAGAATAGAATAGAATAGAATAGAACAGAAGAGAATAGAATAGAATAGAATAAAACAGAACAGAATAGAATAGAATAGAACAGAACAGAATAGAATAGAATAGAACAGAAGAGAATAGAATAGAACAGAATAGAATAGAATAGAACAGAATAGAATAGAACAGAATAGAATTGAATAGAATAGAACAGAACACAGTAGAATAGAATAGAATAGAACAGAATAGAATAGAATACAACAGAATAGAACAGAACAGAATAGAACAGAACAGAATAGAATAGAATAGAATAAAATAGAACAGAACAGAATAGAGTAGAACAGAATTGAATAGAATAGAACAGAACAGAATAGAATAGAAAAGAATAGAACAGAAGAGAACAGAATAGAATAGAATACAACAGAATAGAACAGAATAGAAGAGAATAGAACAGAATAGAATGGAATAGAATAGAACAGAATAGAATGTAACGGAATAGAATACAATAGAATAAAATAGAATAGAACAGAACAGAATAGAATAGAATAGAATAGAACAGAATAGAATAGAATAGAATAGAAGAGAACAGAATAGAACAGAACAGAATAGAATAGAATAGAATAGAAGAGAAGAGAATTGAATTGAATAGAACAGAACAGAACAGAATAGAATAGAATAGAATAGTTTAGAATAGAATAGAACATAAGAGAATAGAATAGAATAGAATACAACAGAATAGAACAGAATAGAAGAGAATAGAACAGAATAGAATAGAATAGAATAGAATAGAACAGAACAGAAGGTAAAGGAATAGAATACAATAGAATAGAATAGAATACAACAGAACAGAATAGAATAGAATTGAATATAACAGAATAGAATAGAATAGAATAGAACAGAATAGAACAGAATAGAATGGAATAGAATAAAATAGAATAGAATAGAATAGAATAGAATAGAAAAGAATAGAATAGAATAGAATAGAATAGAATAGAACAGAACAGAATAGAATAGAATAGAATAGAATTGAATAAAACAGAACAGAACAGAATAGAATAGAAAAGAACAGAATAGAATAGAATAGAACAGAACAGAATAGAATAGAATAGAACAGAACAGAATGGAACAGAACAAAATAGAATAGAATAGAACAGAACAGAATAGAGTAGAACAGAATTGAATAGAATAGAACAGAACAGAATAGAATAGAATGGAATAGAACAGAAGAGAATAGAATAGAATATAATACAACAGAATAGAACAGAATAGAAGAGAATAGAACAGAATAGAATGGAATAGAATAGAGCAGAATAGAATGTAACGGAATAGAATACAATAGAATAGAATAGAATAGAACAGAACAGAACAGAATAGAACAGAACAGAACAGAACAGAACAGAATAGAATAGAATAGAATAGAACAGAATAGAATAGAATAGAATAGAACAGAAGAGAATAGAATAGAATAGAATAAAACAGAACAGAATAGAATAGAATAGAACACAACAGAATGGAATATTATAGAACAGAACAGAATAGAACAGAACAGAATAGAATAGAATAGAACAGAACAGAATAGAGTAGAACAGAATTGAATAGAATAGAACAGAACACAATAGAATAGAATAGAATAGAACAGAAGAGAATAGAATAGAATAGAATACAACAGAATAGAACAGAATAGAAGAGAATAGAACAGAATAGAATAGAATAGAATAGAACAGAACAGAATGTAACGGAATAGAATAAAATAGAATAGAATAGAATACAACAGAACAGAATGGAATAGAATAGAATAGAATAGAATAGAATAGAATAGAATAGAATAGAATAGAATCGAATAGAATAGAACAGAATAGAACAGATCAGAATAGAATAGAACAGAATAGAACAGAACAGAATAGAATAGAATAGAACAGGATATAATAGAATAGAATAGTATTGAACAGAATAGAATAGTGTAGAATAGAACAGAATACAATAGAATAGAACAGAATAGAATAGAATAGAACAGAACAGAACAGAACAGAACAGAATAGAATAGAATAGAACAGAATAGAACAGAACAGAACAGAACCGAACAGAATAGAATAGAGTAGAACAGGACAGAACCGAATAGAATAGAATAGAACAGAATAGAATAGAAGAGAAGAGAATAGAACAGAACAGAACAGAATGTAACGGAATAGAATACAATAGAATAGAATAGAATAGAATACAACAGAACAGAATAGAATAGAATTGAATAGAACAGAATAGAATAGAATAGAATAGAACAGAATAGAACAGACCAAAACAAAACAGAATAGAATAGAATACAAGAGAACAGAACAGAATAGATTAGAATATAACAGAATAGAACAGAATAGAATGGAATAGCATAAAATAGATTAGAATAGAATAGAATAGAATAGAATAGAATAGAATATAACAGAATAAAACAGAAAAGAATAGAATAGAATGGAATAGAATAGAATAGAATAGAATAGAATAGAACAGAATAGAACAGAACGGAATAGAATAGAATAGAATAGAATAGAACAGAACAGAACAGAATAGAATCGAACAGAATAGAATAGAATAGAACGGAACAGAAGAGAATCGAACAGAATAGAATAGAATAGAACAGAACAGAACAGAACAGAATAGAATAGAATAGAACAGAACAGAATCGAACAGAATAGAATAGAATAGAATAGAACAGAACAGAATAGAATGGAATAGAACAGAACAGAATCGAACAGAACAGAATAGAATAGAATAGAACAGAATATAATAGAATAGAATAGTATTGAACAGAATAGAATAGTGTAGAATAGAACAGTATACAATAGAATAGAACAGAATAGAATAGAATAGAACAGAACAGAACAGAACAGAACAGAACAGAATAGAATAGAAAAGAACAGAATAGAACAGAACAGAACAGAACCGAACAGAATAGAATAGAGTAGAACAGGACAGAACCGAATAGAATAGAATAGAACAAAATAGAATAGAAGAGAAGAGAATAGAACAGAACAGAACAGAATGTAACGGAATAGAATACAATAGAATAGAATAGAATAGAATACAACAGAACAGAATAGAATAGAATTGAATAGAACAGAATAGAATAGAATAGAATAGAACAGAATAGAACAGACCAAAACAAAACAGAATAGAATAGAATACAACAGAACAGAACAGAATGGAATAGAATATTACAGAATAGAACAGAATAGAATGGAATAGCATAAAATAGAATAGAATAGAATAGAATAGAATAGAATAGAATAGAATAGAATAGAATAGAATAGAACAGAACAGAACAGAACAGAACAGAATAGAATAGAATGGAATAGAATAGAATAGAATAGAATAGAATAGAATAGAATAGAACAGAATAGAACAGAACGGAATAGAATAGAATAGAATAGAATAGAACAGAACAGAACAGAACAGAATAGACTAGAACAAAATAGAATAGAATAGAACGGAACAGAATAGAATCGAACAGAATAGAATAGAATAGAACAGAACAGAACAGAACAGAATAGAATAGAATAGAAATGAATAGATAAGAATAGAATAGAATAGAATAGAACAGAAGAGAATAGAATAGAATAGAATAAAACAGAACAGAATAGAATAGAATGGAACAGAACAGAATCGAACAGAACAGAATTGGATAGAATAGAAAATAACAGAATAGAATAGAGTAGAATAGAACATAAGAGAATAGAATAGAATAGAATACAACAGAATAGAACAGAATAGAACAGAATAGAATAGAATAGAATAGAACAGAACAGAATAGAATAGAATAGAACAAACAGAATCGAACAGAACAGAATTGAATAGAATAGAACAGAACAGAATAGAATAGAATATAAGAGAATAGAATAGAATAGAATACAACAGAATAGAACAGAAAAGAAGAGGACAGAACAGAATAGAATAGAATAGAAGAGAACAGAACAGAATGTAACGGAATAGAATGCAATAGAATAGAATAGAATACAACACAACAGAATAGAATAGAATTGAATAGAACAGAATAGAATAGAATAGAATAGAACAGAATAACAGAATAGAATGGAATAGAATAAAATAGAATAGAATATATTAGAATAGAAAAAAATAGAATAGAATAGAATAGAATAGAAAAGTACAGAACAGAATAGAACAGAACAGAATAGAATTGAATAAAACAGTACAGAATAGAATAGAATAGAACAGAACAGAATAGAATAGAATAGAACAGAACAGAATAGAACAGAACAGAATAGAATAGAATAGAATAGAACAGAACAGAATAGAGTAGAACAGAACTGAATAGAATAGAACAGAACAGAATAGAATAGAAAAGAATAGAACAGAAGAGAATAGAATAGAATAGAATAAAACAGAATAGAACAGAATAGAAGAGAATAGAACAGAATAGAATGGAATAGAATAGAACAAAATAGAATGTAACGGAATAGAATACAATAGAATAAAATAGAATAGAACAGAACAGAATATAATAGAATAGAACAGAATAGAATGCAACGGAATAGAATACAATAGAATAATATAGAACAGAATAGAACAGAACAGAACACAACAGAACAGAATAGTATAGAATAGAACAGAATAGAATAGAACAGAAAAGAATAGAATGGAATAGAATAGAACAGAAGAGAATAGAACAGAACAGAACAGAATATAATAGAATATAATAGAATAGAACAGAATGTAATAGAATAGAATAGAACAGAATAGAATAGAATAGAATAGAATAGAATAGAATAGAATAGAACAGAACAGAATAGAATAGAATAGAAAAGAACAGAATTGAATTGAATAGAACAGAACAGAATAGAATAGAATAGAATAGAATAGAATAGAATAGAATAGAACATAAGAGAATAGAATAGAATAGAATACAGCAGAATAGAACAGAATAGAAGAGAATAGAACAGAATAGAATAGAATAGAACAGAAAAGAATGTAACGGAATAGAATACAATAGAATAGAATAGAATACAACAGAACAGAATAGAATAGAATTGAATAGAATAGAATAGAATTGAATAGAACAGAATAGAACAGAACAAAACAAAACAGAATAGAATAGAATACAACAGAACAGAACAGAATAGAATAGAATAGAATAGAATAGATCAGAATAGAATAGAATAGAATAGAACAGAAGAGAATAGAATAGAATAGAATAAAACAGAACAGAATAGAATAGAATAGAACAGAACAGAATCGAACAGAACAGAATTGAATAGAATAGAACAGAACAGAATAGAATAGAGTAGAAGAGAACATAAGAGAATAGAATAGAATAGAATACAACAGAATAGAACAGAATAGAATAGAACAGAACAGAATAGAATAGAATAGAATAGAACAGAATCGAACAGAACAGAATTGAATAGAATAGAACAGAACAGAATAGAATAGAACATAAGAGAATAGAATAGAATGGAATACAACAGAATAGAACAGAAAAGAAGAGGACAGAACAGAATAGAATAAAATAGAAAAGAACAGAACAGAATGTAACGGAATAGAATGCAATAGAATAGAATAGAATACAACACAACAGAATAGAATAGAATTGAATAGAACAGAATAGAATAGAATAGAATAGAACAGAATAACAGAATAGAATGGAATAGAATAGAATAGAAATAAATAGAATAGAATAGAATAGAATAGAAAAGTACAGAACAGAATAGAAAAGAACAGAATAGAATTGAATAAAACAGAACAGAATAGAATAGAATAGAACAGACAGAATAGAATAGAATAGAACAGAACAGAATAGAACAGAACAGAATAGAATAGAATAGAATAGAACAGAACAGTATAGAGTAGAACAGAATTGAATAGAATAGAACAGAACAGAATAGAATAGAAAAGAATAGAACAGAAGAGAATAGAATAGAATAGAATAAAACAGAATAGAACAGAATAGAAGAGAATAGAACAGAATAGAATGGAATAGAATAGAACAGAATAGAACAGAATAGAATGTAACGGAATAGAATACAATAGAATAAAATAAAATAGAACAGAACAGAATAGAATAGAATAGAACAGAATAGAATGTAACGGAATAGAATACAATAGAATAATATAGAACAGAACAGAACAGAACAGAACACAAAAGAACAGAATAGTATAGAATAGAACAGAATAGAATAGAACAGAATAGAATAGAATAGAATAGAATAGAATAGAATAGAATAGAATAGAATAGAATAGAACAGAATATAATAGAATAGAATAGAACAGAATAGAATAGAATAGAATGGAATAGAATAGAACAGAATAGAATAGAACAGAACAGAATAGAATAGAATAGAACAGAACAGAATAGAACAGAACAGAATAGAATAGAATAGAACAGAACAGAATTGAATTGAATAGAACAGAACAGAACAGAATAGAATAGAATAGAATAGAATAGAATAGAATAGAACATAAGAGAATAGAAAAGAATAGAATACAGCAGAATAGAACAGAATAGAAGAGAATAGAACAGAATAGAATAGAATAGAACAGAAAAGAATGTAACGGAATAGAATACAATAGAATAGAATAGAATAAAACAGAACAGAATATAATAGAATAGAATAGAATAGAATAGAATAGAATAGAACAGAATAGAACAGAATTGAATGGAATAGAATAAAATAGAATAAAATAGAATAGAATAGAATAGAATAGAATAGAATAGAATAGAAGAGAACAGAATAGAATACAACAGAATATAATTGAATAAAACAGAATAGAATAGATTAGAATAGAAAAGAACAGAATAGAATAGAATAGAATAGAATACAACAGAATAGAACAGAATAGAAGAGAATAGAACAGAATAGAATGGAATAGAAAAAACAGAATAGAATGTAACGGAATAGAATAGAATAGAATAGAATAAAATAGAATAGAATAGAATAGAACAGAACAGAATAGAATGGAATAGAATAGAACAGAATAGTATGTAACGGAATAGAATACAAGAGAATAGAATAGAATAGAACAGAACAGAATAGAAGAGAATAGAATAGAACAGAATAGAATAGTATAGAATAGAATAGAACAGAATAGAACAGAACAGAACAGAATAGAGTAGAATAGAATAGAATAGAATAGAATAGAATAGAATAGAATAGAATAGAATAGAATAGCATAGAACAGATCAGAACAGAACAGAACAGAATAGAAAACAATAGAATAGAACAGAATAGAATAGAAAGAATAGAATAGTATAGATCAGAATAGAATAGAATAGAATAGAATTGAATAGAATAGAACAGAACAGAATAGAATAGAAGAGAATAGAATAGAATAGAATAGAATAGAATAGAAACGAATAGAATAGATTAGAACAGAACAGAACAGAACAGAACAGAATAGAAGAGAATAGAACAGAATAGAATGGAATAGAATAGAACAGAATAGAATGTAACGGAATAGAATAGAATAGAATAGAATAGAATAGAATAGAATAGAATAGAATAGAATAGAATAGAACAGAACAGAATAGAATAGAACAGAATAGAATTGAATAAAACAGAACAGAATAGAATAGAATAGAATAGAACAGAATAGAATAGAATAGAACAGAACAGAATAGAATAGAATAGAACAGAACAGAACAAAACAGAATAGAATAGAATAGAACAAAACAGAATAGAATAGAATAGAACAAAACAGAATAGAGTAGAACAGAATTGAACAGAATAGAATAGAATAGAATAGAACAGAATAGAATAGAATAGAACAGATCAGAACAGAACAGAATAGAATAGAATAGAACAAAACAGAATAGAGTAGAATAGAATTGAATAGACTAGAACAGAACAGAATAGAATAGAATAGAATAGAACAGAATAGAATAGAAAAGAATAGAATACAACAGAATAGAACAGAATAGAAGAGAATAGAACAGAAGAGAATAGAATAGAATAGAACAAAACAGAACAGAATAGAATAGAATAGAATAGAATAGAATAGAATAGAACAGAACAGAATAGAATAGAACAGAATAGAATTGAATAAAACAGAACAGAATAGAATAGAATAGAATAGAACAGAATAGATTAGAATAGAACAGAACAGAATAGAATTGAATAGAACAGAACAGAACAGAACAGAATAGAATAGAATAGAACAAAACAGAATAGAGTAGAACAGAATTGAATAGAGTAGAACAGAACAGAATAGAATAGAATAGAATAGAATAGAATAGAACAGAATAGAATAGAATAGAATAGAATACAACAGAATAGAACAGAATAGAAGAGAATAGAACAGAATAGAATGGAATAGAATAGAACAGAATAGAATGTAACGGAATAGAATAGAATAGAATAGAATAGAATAGAATAGAATAGAATAGAATAGAATAGAATAGAACAGAACAGAATAGAATGGAATAGAATAGAACAGAATAGAATGTAACGAAATAGAATAGAATAGAATAGAATAGAATAGAATAGAATAGAATAGAATAGAATAGAATAGAACAGAACAGAATAGAATAGAATAGAATAGAACAGAATAGAATAGAATAGAATAGAATAGAATAGATTAGAATAGAACATAAGAGAATAGAATAGAATAGAATACAGCAGAATAGAACAGAATAGAAGAGAATAGAACAGAATAGAATAGAATAGAACAGAACAGAATGTAACGGAGTAGAATAAAATAGAATAGAATAGAACAGAAAAGAATGGAATAGAATAGAATAGAATAGAATAGAATAGAACAGAACAAATAGAATAGAACAGAATAGAATTGAATAAAACAGAACAGAATAGAATAGAGTAGAAAAGAACAGAATAGAATAGAATAGAACAGAACAGAATAGAATAGAATAGAATAGAACAGAATAGAACAGAACAGAATAGAATAGAATAGAACAAAACAGAATAGAGTAGACTAGAATGGAACAGAATAGATTAGAATAGAATAGAATACAAGAGAATAGAACAGAATAGAAGAGAATGGAACAGAATAGAGTAGAATTGAATAGAATAGGATAGAATAGGATAGAACAGAACAGAATAGAACAGAACAGAATAGAATAGAATAGAACTGAATATAATAGAATAGAATAGTATTGAACAGAATAGAATAGAATAGAATAGAACAGAATACAATAGAATAGAACAGAGTAGAATAGAATAGAACAGAACAGAACAGAACAGAATAGAATAGAATAGAACAGAATAGAACAGAACAGAACAGAACAGAATAGAATAGAGTAGAACAGGACAGAACCGAATAGAATAGAATAGAACAGAATAGAATAGAATAGAAGAGAATAGAACAGAACAGAACAGAATGTAACGGAATAGAATACAATAGAATAGAATAGAATAGAATACAACAGAACAGAATAGAATAGAATTGAATAGAACAGAATAGAATAGAATAGAATAGAATGGAACAGAATAGAACAGATCAAAACAAAACAGAATAGAATAGAATACAAGAGAACAGAACAGAATAGAATAGAATATAACAGAATAGAACAGAATAGAATGGAATAGCATAAAATAGATTAGAATAGAATAGAATAGAATAGAATAGAATAGAATAGAATAGAATAGAATAGAATATAACAGAACAAAACAGAACAGAATAGAATAGAATGGAATAGAATAGAATAGAATAGAATAGAACAGAATAGAACAGAACGGAATAGAATAGAATAGAATAGAATAGAACAGAACAGAACAGAATAGAATCGAACAGAATAGAATAGAATAGAACGGAACAGAATAGAATCGAACAGAATAGAATAGAATAGAACAGAACAGAACAGAACAGAAAAGAATAGAATAGAATAGAATAGAATAGATCAGAATAGAATAGAATAGAATAGAACAGAACAGAATAGAATAGAATAGAACAGAACAGAATCGAACAGAACAGAATAGAATAGAATAGAACAGAATATAATAGAATAGAATAGTATTGAACAGAATAGAATAGTGTAGAATAGAACAGAATACAATAGAATAGAACAGAATAGAATAGAATAGAACAGAACAGAACAGAACAGAACAGAACAGAATAGAATAGAATAGAACAGAATAGAACAGAACAGAACAGAACCGAACAGAATAGAATAGAGTAGAACAGGACAGAACCGAATAGAATAGAATAGAACAGAATAGAATAGAAGAGAAGAGAATAGAACAGAACAGAACAGAATGTAACGGAATAGAATACAATAGAATAGAATAGAATAGAATAGAATACAACAGAACAGAATAGAATAGAATTGAATAGAACAGAATAGAATAGAATAGAATAGAATAGAACAGAATAGAACAGACCAAAACAAAACAGAATAGAATAGAATACAAGAGAACAGAACAGAATAGAATAGAATATAACAGAATAGAACAGAATAGAATGGAATAGCATAAAATAGATTAGAATAGAATAGAATAGAATAGAATATAACAGAAAAAAACAGAACAGAATAGAATAGAATGGAATAGAATAGAATAGAATAGAATAGAACAGAATAGAACAGAACGGAATAGAATAGAATAGAATAGAATAGAACAGAACAGAACAGAATAGAATCGAACAGAATAGAATAGAATAGAACGGAACAGAATAGAATCGAACAGAATAAAATAGAATAGAACAGAACAGAACAGAACAGAATAGAACAGAACAGAATAGAATAGAATAGAACTGAATATAATAGAATAGAATAGTATTGAACAGAATAGAATAGAATAGAATAGAACAGAATACAATAGAATAGAACAGAGTAGAATAGAATAGAACAGAACAGAACAGAACAGAATAGAATAGAATAGAACAGAATAGAACAGAACAGAACAGAACAGAACAGAACAGAATAGAATAGAGTAGAACAGGACAGAACCGAATAGAATAGAATAGAACAGAATAGAATAGAATAGAAGAGAATAGAACAGAACAGAACAGAATGTAACGGAATAGAATACAATAGAATAGAATAGAATAGAATACAACAGAACAGAATAGAATAGAATTGAATAGAACAGAATAGAATAGAATAGAATAGAACAGAATAGAACAGATCAAAACAAAACAGAATAGAATAGAATACAAGAGAACAGAACAGAATAGAATAGAATATAACAGAATAGAACAGAATAGAATGGAATAGCATAAAATAGATTAGAATAGAATAGAATAGAATAGAATAGAATAGAATAGAATAGAATAGAATAGAATATAACAGAACAAAACAGAACAGAATAGAATAGAATGGAATAGAATAGAATAGAATAGAATAGAACAGAATAGAAAAGAACGGAATAGAATAGAATAGAATAGAATAGAACAGAACAGAACAGAATAGAATCGAACACAATAGAATAGAATAGAACGGAACAGAATAGAATCGAACAGAATAGAATAGAATAGAACAGAACAGAACAGAACAGAATAGAATAGAATAGAATAGAATAGAATAGATCAGAATAGAATAGAATAGAATAGAACAGAACAGAATAGAATAGAATAGAACAGAACAGAATCGAAAAGAACAGAATAGAATAGAATAGAACAGAATATAATAGAATAGAATAGTATTGAACAGAATAGAATAGTGTAGAATAGAACAGAATACAATAGAATAGAACAGAATAGAATAGAATAGAACAGAATAGAACAGAACAGAACAGAATAGAATAGAATAGAACAGAATAGAACAGAACAGAACAGAACCGAACAGAATAGAATAGAGTAGAACAGGACAGAACTGAATAGAATAGAATAGAACAGAATAGAATAGAAGAGAAGAGAATAGAACAGAACAGAACAGAATGTAACGGAATAGAATACAATAGAATAGAATAGAATAGAATACAACAGAACAGAATAGAATAGAATTGAATAGAACAGAATAGAATAGAATAGAATAGAACAGAATAGAACAGACCAAAACAAAACAGAATAGAATAGAATACAAGAGAACAGAACAGAATAGAATAGAATATAACAGAATAGAACAGAATAGAATGGAATAGCATAAAATAGATTAGAATAGAATAGAATAGAATAGAATAGAATAGAATAGAATAGAATAGAATAGAATATAACAGAACAAAACAGAACAGAATAGAATAGAATGGAATAGAATAGAATAGTATAGAATAGAACAGAATAGAACAGAACGGAATAGAATAGAATAGAATAGAATAGAACAGAACAGAACAGAATAGAATCGAACAGAATAGAATAGAATAGAACGGAACAGAATAGAATCGAACAGAATAGAATAGAATAGAACAGAACAGAACAGAACAGAATAGAATAGAATAGAATAGAATAGAATAGAATAGATCAGAATAGAATAGAATAGAATAGAACAGAACAGAATAGAATAGAATAGAACAGAACAGAATCGAACAGAACAGAATAGAATAGAATAGAACAGAATATAATAGAATAGAATAGTATTGAACAGAATAGAATAGTGTAGAATAGAACAGAATACAATAGAATAGAACAGAATAGAATAGAATAGAACAGAACAGAACAGAACAGAACAGAATAGAATAGAAAAGAACAGAATAGAACAGAACAGAACAGAACCGAACAGAATAGAATAAAGAAGAACAGGACAGAACCGAATAGAATAGAATAGAACAGAATAGAATAGAAGAGAAGAGAATAGAACAGAACAGAACAGAATTAACGGAATAGAATACAATAGAATAGAATAGAATAGAATACAACAGAACAGAATAGAATAGAATTGAATAGAACAGAATAGAATAGAATAGAATGGAACAGAATAGAACAGACCAAAACAAAACAGAATAGAATAGAATACAACAGAACAGAACAGAATGGAATAGAATATTACAGAATAGAACAGAATAGAATGGAATAGCATAAAATAGAATAGAATAGAATAGAATAGAATAGAATAGAATAGAATAGAATAGAATAGAATAGAATAGAATAGAATAGAATAGAACAGAACAGAACAGAACAGAACAGAATAGAATAGAATGGAATAGAATAGAATAGAATAGAATAGAATAGAACAGAATAGAACAGAACGGAATAGAATAGAATAAAACAGAACAGAACAGAACAGAACAGAACAGAATAGAATCGAACAAAATAGAATAGAATAGAACGGAACAGAATAGAATCGAACAGAATAGAATAGAATAGAACAGAACAGAACAGAACAGAATAGAATAGAATAGAAATGAATAGATAAGAATAGAATAGAATAGAATAGAACAGAAGAGAATAGAATAGTATAGAATAAAACAGAACAGAATAGAATAGAATAGAACAGAACAGAATAGAATAGAATAGAACAGAACAGAATAGAATAGAGTAGAATAAAACATAAGAGAATAGAATAGAATAGAATACAACAGAATAGAACAGAATAGAACAGAATAGAATAGAATAGAATAGAATAGAACAGAACAGAAAAGAATAGAATAGAACAAACAGAATCGAACAGAACATAATTGAATAGAATAGAACAGAACAGAATAGAATAGAACATAAGAGAATAGAATAGAATAGAATACAACAGAATAGAACAGAAAAGAAGAGGACAGAACAGAATAGAATAGAATAGAAGAGAACAGAACAGAATGTAACGGAATAGAATGCAATAGAATAGAATAGAATACAACACAACAGAATAGAATAGAATTGAATAGAAGAGAATAGAATAGAATAGAATAGAACAGAATAACAGAATAGAATGGAATAGAATAAAATAGAATAGAATATATTAGAATAGAAAAAAATAGAATAGAATAGAATAGAATAGAAAAGAACAGAACAGAATAGAACAGAACAGAATAGAATTGAATAAAACAGTACAGAATAGAATAGAATAGAACAGAACAGAATAGAATAGAATAGAACAGAACAGAATAGAACAGAACAGAATAGAATAGAATAGAATAGAACAGAACAGAATAGAGTAGAACAGAATTGAATAGAATAGAACAGAACAGAATAGAATAGAAAAGAATAGAACAGAAGAGAATAGAATAGAATAGAATAAAACAGAATAGAACAGAATAGAAGAGAATAGAACAGAATAGAATGGAATAGAATAGAACAAAATAGAATGTAACGGAATAGAATACAATAGAATAAAATAGAATAGAACAGAACAGAATAGAATAGAATAGAACAGAATAGAATGTAACGGAATAGAATACAATAGAATAATATAGAACAGAATAGAACAGAACAGAACGCAACAGAACAGAATAGTATAGAATAGAACAGAATAGAATAAAACAGAATAGAATAGAACAGAAAAGAATAGAATAGAATAGAATAGAACAGAAGAGAATAGAACAGAACAGAACAGAATATAATAGAATATAATAGAATAGAACAGAATGTAATAGAATAGAATAGAACAGAATAGAATAGAATAGAATAGAATAGAATAGAATAGAATAGAACAGAACAGAATAGAATAGAATAGAACAGAACAGAATTGAACAGAACAGAATAGAATAGAATAGAACAGAACAGAATTGAATTGAATAGAACAGAACAGAATAGAATAGAATAGAATAGAATAGAATAGAATAGAATAGAACATAAGAGAATAGAATAGAATAGAATACAGCAGAATAGAACAGAATAGAAGAGAATAGAACAGAATAGAATAGAACAGAAAAGAATGTAACGGAATAGAATACAATAGAATAGAATAGAATACAACAGAACAGAATAGAATAGAATTGAATAGAATAGAATAGAATAGAATAGAACAGAATAGAACAGAACAAAACAAAACAGAATAGAATAGAATACAACAGAACAGAACAGAATAGAATAGAATATAACAGAATAGAACAGAATAGAATGGAATAGCATAAAATAGAATAGAATAGAATAGAATATAACAGAACAAAACAGAACAGAATAGAATAGAATGGAATAGAATAGAATAGAATAGAATAGAACAGAACAGAACAGAACGGAATAGAATAGAATAGAATAGAATAGAACAGAACAGAACAGAATAGAATCGAACAGAATAGAATAGAATAGAACGGAACAGAATAGAATCGAACAGAATAGAATAGAATAGAACAGAACAGAACCGAACAGAAAAGAATAGAATAGAATAGAATAGAATAGATTAGAATAGAATAGAATAGAATAGAACAGAACAGAATAGAATAGAATAGAACAGAACAGAATCGAACAGAACAGAATAGAATAGAATAGAACAGAAAAGAAGAGGACAGAACAGAATAGAATAGAATAGAAGAGAACAGAACAGAATGTAACGGAATAGAATGCAATAGAATAGAATAGAATACAACACAACAGAATAGAATAGAATTGAATAGAAGAGAATAGAATAGAATAGAATAGAACAGAATAACAGAATAGAATGGAATAGAATAAAATAGAATAGAATATATTAGAATAGAAAAAAATAGAATAGAATAGAATAGAATAGAAAAGAACAGAACAGAATAGAACAGAACAGAATAGAATTGAATAAAACAGTACAGAATAGAATAGAATAGAACAGAACAGAATAGAATAGAATAGAACAGAACAGAATAGAACAGAACAGAATAGAATAGAATAGAATAGAACAGAACAGAATAGAGTAGAACAGAATTGAATAGAATAGAACAGAACAGAATAGAATAGAAAAGAATAGAACAGAAGAGAATAGAATAGAATAGAATAAAACAGAATAGAACAGAATAGAAGAGAATAGAACAGAATAGAATGGAATAGAATAGAACAAAATAGAATGTAACGGAATAGAATACAATAGAATAAAATAGAATAGAACAGAACAGAATAGAATAGAATAGAACAGAATAGAATGTAACGGAATAGAATACAATAGAATAATATAGAACAGAATAGAACAGAACAGAACGCAACAGAACAGAATAGTATAGAATAGAACAGAATAGAATAAAACAGAATAGAATAGAACAGAAAAGAATAGAATAGAATAGAATAGAACAGAAGAGAATAGAACAGAACAGAACAGAATATAATAGAATATAATAGAATAGAACAGAATGTAATAGAATAGAATAGAACAGAATAGAATAGAATAGAATAGAATAGAATAGAATAGAATAGAACAGAACAGAATAGAATAGAATAGAACAGAACAGAATTGAACAGAACAGAATAGAATAGAATAGAACAGAACAGAATTGAATTGAATAGAACAGAACAGAATAGAATAGAATAGAATAGAATAGAATAGAATAGAATAGAACATAAGAGAATAGAATAGAATAGAATACAGCAGAATAGAACAGAATAGAAGAGAATAGAACAGAATAGAATAGAACAGAAAAGAATGTAACGGAATAGAATACAATAGAATAGAATAGAATACAACAGAACAGAATAGAATAGAATTGAATAGAATAGAATAGAATAGAATAGAACAGAATAGAACAGAACAAAACAAAACAGAATAGAATAGAATACAACAGAACAGAACAGAATAGAATAGAATATAACAGAATAGAACAGAATAGAATGGAATAGCATAAAATAGAATAGAATAGAATAGAATATAACAGAACAAAACAGAACAGAATAGAATAGAATGGAATAGAATAGAATAGAATAGAATAGAACAGAACAGAACAGAACGGAATAGAATAGAATAGAATAGAATAGAACAGAACAGAACAGAATAGAATCGAACAGAATAGAATAGAATAGAACGGAACAGAATAGAATCGAACAGAATAGAATAGAATAGAACAGAACAGAACCGAACAGAAAAGAATAGAATAGAATAGAATAGAATAGATTAGAATAGAATAGAATAGAATAGAACAGAACAGAATAGAATAGAATAGAACAGAACAGAATCGAACAGAACAGAATAGAATAGAATAGAACAGAATATAATAGAATAGAATAGTATTGAACAGAATAGAATAGTGTAGAATAGAACAGAATACAATAGAATAGAACAGAATAGAATAGAATAGAACAGAACAGAACAGAACAGAACAGAATAGAATAGAATAGAACAGAATAGAACAGAACAGAACAGAACCGAACAGAATAGAATAGAGTAGAACAAGACAGAACCGAATAGAATAGAATAGAACAGAATAGAATAGAAGAGAAGAGAATAGAACAGAACAGAACAGAATGTAACGGAATAGAATACAATAGAATAGAATAGAATAGAATACAACAGAACAGAATAGAATAGAATTGAATAGAACAGAATAGAATAGAATAGAATAGAACAGAATAGAACAGACCAAAACAAAACAGAATAGAATAGAATACAAGAGAACAGAACAGAATAGAATAGTATATAACAGAATAGAACAGAATAGAATGGAATAGCATAAAATAGATTAGAATAGAATAGAATAGAATAGAATAGAATAGAATAGAATAGAATAGAATAGAATAGAATAGAATATAACAGAACATAACAGAACAGAATAGAATAGAATGGAATAGAATAGAATAGAATAGAATAGAACAGAATAGAACAGAACGGAATAGAATAGAATAGAATAGAATAGAACAGAACAGAACAGAATAGAATCGAACAAAATAGAATAGAATAGAACGGAACAGAATAGAATCGAACAGAATAGAATAGAATAGAACAGAACAGAACAGAACAGAATAGAATAGAATAGAATAGAATAGAATAGATCAGAATAGAATAGAATAGAATAGAACAGAACAGAATAGAATAGAATAGAACAGAACAGAATCGAACAGAACAGAATAGAATAGAATAGAACAGAATATAATAGAATAGAATAGTATTGAACAGAATAGAATAGTGTAGAATAGAACAGTATACAATAGAATAGAACAGAATAGAATAGAATAGAACAGAACAGAACAGAACAGAACAGAACAGAATAGAATAGAAAAGAACAGAATAGAACAGAACAGAACAGAACCGAACAGAATAGAATAGAGTAGAACAGGACAGAACCGAATAGAATAGAATAGAACAGAATAGAATAGAAGAGAAGAGAATAGAACAGAACAGAACAGAATGTAACGGAATAGAATACAATAGAATAGAATAGAATAGAATACAACAGAACAGAATAGAATAGAATAGAATAGAACAGAATAGAACAGACAAAAACAAAAAAGAATAGAATAGAATACAACAGAACAGAACAGAATGGAATAGAATATTACAGAATAAAACAGAATAGAATGGAATAGCATAAAATAGAATAGAATAGAATAGAATAGAATAGAATAGAATAGAATAGAATAGAACAGAACAAAACAGAACAGAATAGAATAGAATGGAATAGAATAGAATAGAATAGAATAGAATAGAACAGAATAGAACAGAACGGAATAGAATAGAATAGAATACAACAGAATAGAACAGAAAAGAACAGAATAGAATAGAATAGAATAGAACAGAACAAAATAGAATAGAATAGAACAAACAGAATCGAACAGAACAGAATTGAATAGAATAGAACAGAACAGAATAGAATAGAACATAAGAGAATAGAATAGAATAGAATACAACAGAATAGAACAGAAAAGAAGAGGACAGAACAGAATAGAATAGAATAGAAGAGAACAGAACAGAATGTAACGGAATAGAATGCAATAGAATAGAATAGAATACAACACAACAGAATAGAATAGAATTGAATAGAACAGAATAGAATAGAATAGAATAGAACAGAATAACAGAATAGAATGGAATAGAATAAAATAGAATAGAATATATTAGAATAGAAAAAAATAGAATAGAATAGAATAGAATAGAAAAGAACAGAACAGAATAGAACAGAACAGAATAGAATTGAATAAAACAGTACAGAATAGAATAGAATAGAACAGAACAGAATAGAATAGAATAGAACAGAACAGAATAGAACAGAACAGAATAGAATAGAATAGAATAGAACAGAACAGAATAGAGTAGAACAGAATTGAATAGAATAGAACAGAACAGAATAGAATAGAAAAGAATAGAACAGAAGAGAATAGAATAGAATAAAACAGAATAGAACAGAATAGAAGAGAATAGAACAGAATAGAATGGAATAGAATAGAACAAAATAGAATGTAACGGAATAGAATACAATAGAATAAAATAGAATAGAACAGAACAGAAAAGAATAGAATAGAACAGAATAGAATGTAACGGAATAGAATACAATAGAATAATATAGAACAGAATAGAACAGAACAGAACACAACAGAACAGAATAGTATAGAATAGAACAGAATAGAATAGAACAGAATAGAATAGAACAGAAAAGAATAGAATAGAATAGAATAGAACAGAAGAGAATAGAACAGAACAGAACAGAATATAATAGAATATAATAGAATAGAACAGAATGTAATAGAATAGAATACAACAGAATAGAATAGAATAGAATAGAATAGAACAGAACAGAATAGAATAGAACAGAACAGAACAGAATGTAACGGAATAGAATACAATAGAATAGAATAGAATAGAATACAACAGAACAGAATAGAATAGAATTGAATAAAACAGAATAGAATAGAATAGAATAGAACAGAATAGAACAGACCAAAACAAAACAGAATAGAATAGAATACAAGAGAACAGAACAGAATAGAATAGAATATAACAGAATAGAACAGAATAGAATGGAATAGCATAAAATAGATTAGAATAGAATAGAATAGAATAGAATAGAATAGAATAGAATAGAATATAACAGAACAAAACAGAACAGAATAGAATAGAATGGAATAGAATAGAATAGAATAGAATAGAACAGAATAGAACAGAACGGAATAGAATAGAATAGAATAGAATAGAACAGAACAGAACAGAATAGAATCGAACAGAATAGAATAGAATAGAACGGAACAGAATAGTATCGAACAGAATAGAATAGAATAGAACAGAACAGAACAGAACAGAATAGAATAGAATAGAATAGAATAGAATAGAATAGAATAGATCAGAATAGAATAGAATAGAATAGAACAGAACAGAATAGAATAGAATAGAACAGAATATAATAGAATAGAATAGTATTGAACAGAATAGAATAGTGTAGAATAGAACAGAATACAATAGAATAGAACAGAATAGAATAGAATAGAACAGAACAGAACAGAACAGAACAGAACAGAATAGAATAGAAAAGAACAGAATAGAACAGAACAGAACAGAACCGAACAGAATAGAATAAAGTAGAACAGGACAGAACCGAATAGAATAGAATAGAACAGAATAGAATAGAAGAGAAGAGAATAGAACAGAACAGAACAGAATGTAACGGAATAGAATACAATAGAATAGAATAGAATAGAATACAACAGAACAGAATAGAATAGAATTGAATAGAACAGAATAGAATAGAATAGAATAGAACAGAATAGAACAGACCAAAACAAAACAGAATAGAATAGAATACAACAGAACAGAACAGAATGGAATAGAATATTACAGAATAGAACAGAATAGAATGGAATAGCATAAAATAGAATAGAATAGAATAGAATAGAATAGAATAGAATAGAATAGAATAGAATAGAATAGAACAGAACAGAACAGAACAGAATAGAATAGAATGGAATAGAATAGAATAGAATAGAATAGAACAGAATAGAACAGAACGGAATAGAATAGAATAGAATAGAATAGAACAGAACAGAACAGAACAGAATAGAATCGAACAAAATAGAATAGAATAGAACGGAACAGAATAGAATCGAACAGAATAGAATAGATTAGAACAGAACAGAACAGAACAGAATAGAATAGAATAGAAATGAATAGATAAGCATAGAATAGAATAGAATAGAACAGAAGAGAATAGAATAGAATAGAATAAAACAGAACAGAATAGAATAGAATAGAACAGAACAGAATAGAATAGAATAGAACAAAACAGAATAGAATAGAGTAGAATAAAACATAAGAGAATAGAATAGAATAGAATACAACAGAATAGAACAGAATAGAACAGAATAGAATAGGATAGAATAGAACAGAACAGAATAGAATAGAATAGAACAAACAGAATCGAACAGAACATAATTGAATAGAATAGAACAGAACAGAATAGAATAGAACATAAGAGAATAGAATAGAATAGAATACAACAGAATAGAACAGAAAAGAAGAGGACAGAACAGAATAGAATAGAATAGAAGAGAACAGAACAGAATGTAACGGAATAGAATGCAATAGAATAGAATAGAATACAACACAACAGAATAGAATAGAATTGAATAGAACAGAATAGAATAGAATAGAATAGAACAGAATAACAGAATAGAATGGAATAGAATAAAATAGAATAGAATATATTAGAATAGAAAAAAATAGAATAGAATAGAATAGAATAGAAAAGAACAGAACAGAATAGAACAGAACAGAATAGAATTGAATAAAACAGTACAGAATAGAATAGAATAGAACAGAACAGAATAGAATAGAATAGAACAGAACAGAATAGAACAGAACAGAATAGAATAGAATAGAATAGAACAGAACAGAATAGAGTAGAACAGAATTGAATAGAATAGAACAGAACAGAATAGAATAGAAAAGAATAGAACAGAAGAGAATAGAATAGAATAGAATAAAACAGAATAGAACAGAATAGAAGAGAATAGAACAGAATAGAATGGAATAGAATAGAACAAAATAGAATGTAACGGAATAGAATACAATAGAATAAAATAGAATAGAACAGAACAGAATAGAATAGAATAGAACAGAATAGAATGTAACGGAATAGAATACAATAGAATAATATAGAACAGAATAGAACAGAACAGAACACAACAGAACAGAATAGTATAGAATAGAACAGAATAGAATAAAACAGAATAGAATAGAACAGAAAAGAATAGAATAGAATAGAATAGAACAGAAGAGAATAGAACAGAACAGAACAGAATATAATAGAATATAATAGAATAGAACAGAATGTAATAGAATAGAATAGAACAGAATAGAATAGAATAGAATAGAATAGAATAGATTAGAATAGAATAGAATAGAATAGAACAGAACAGAATAGAATAGAATAGAACAGAACAGAATAGAACAGAACAGAATAGAATAGAATAGAACAGAACAGAATTGAATTGAATAGAACAGAACAGAATAGAATAGAATAGAATAGAATAGAATAGAATAGAATAGAATAGAACATAAGAGAATAGAATAGAATAGAATACAGCAGAAAAGAACAGAATAGAAGAGAATAGAACAGAATAGAATAGAATAGAACAGAAAAGAATGTAACGGAATAGAATACAATAGAATAGAATAGAATACAACAGAACAGAATAGAATAGAATTGAATAGAATAGAATAGAATAGAATAGAACAGAATAGAACAGAACAAAACAAAACAGAATAGAATAGAATACAACAGAACAGAACAGAATAGAATAGAATATAACAGAATAGAACAGAACAGAACAGAATAAAATCGAACAGAATAGAATAGAATAGAACGGAACAGAATAGAATCGAACAGAATAGAATAGAATAGAACAGAACAGAACAGAATAGAATAGAATAGAACAGAACAGAATCGAACAGAACAGAATAGAATAGAATAGAACAGAATATAATAGAATAGAATAGTATTGAACAGAATAGAATAGTGTAGAATAGAACAGAATACAATAGAATAGAACAGAATAGAATAGAATAGAACAGAACAGAACAGAACAGAACAGAATAGAATAGAATAGAACAGAATAGAACAGAATAGAACAGAACCGAACAGAATAGAATAGAGTAGAACAAGACAGAACCGAATAGAATAGAATAGAACAGAATAGAATAGAAGAGAAGAGAATAGAACAGAACAGAACAGAATGTAACGGAATAGAATAGAATAGAATAGAATAGAATAGAATAGAATACAACAGAACAGAATAGAATAGAATTGAATAGAACAGAATAGAATAGAATAGAATAGAACAGAATAGAACAGACCAAAACAAAAGAGAATAGAATAGAATACAAGAGAACAGAACAGAATAGAATAGTATATAACAGAATAGAACAGAATAGAATGGAATAGCATAAAATAGATTAGAATAGAATAGAATAGAATAGAATAGAATAGAATAGAATAGAATAGAATAGAATAGAATAGAATAGAATATAACAGAACAAAACAAAACAGAATAGAATAGAATGGAATAGAATAGAATAGAATAGAATAGAACAGAATAGAACAGAACGGAATAGAATAGAATAGAATAGAATAGAACAGAACAGAACAGAATAGAATCGAACAGAATAGAATAGAATAGAACGGAACAGAATAGAATCGAACAGAATAGAATAGAATAGAACAGAACAGAACAGAACAGAATAGAATAGAATAGAATAGAATAGAATAGAATAGATCAGAATAGAATAGAATAGAATAGAACAGAACAGAATAGAATAGAATAGAACAGAACAGAATCGAACAGAACAGAATAGAATAGAATAGAACAGAATATAATAGAATAGAATAGTATTGAACAGAATAGAATAGTGTAGAATAGAACAGTATACAATAGAATAGAACAGAATAGAATAGAATAGAACAGATCAGAACAGAACAGAATAGAATAGAAAAGAACAGAATAGAACAGAACAGAACAGAACCGAACAGAATAGAATAGAGTAGAACAGGACAGAACCGAATAGAATAGAATAGAACAGAATAGAATAGAAGAGAAGAGAATAGAACAGAACAGAACAGAATGTAACGGAATAGAATACAATAGAATAGAATAGAATAGAATACAACAGAACAGAATAGAATAGAATTGAATAGAACAGAATAGAATAGAATAGAATAGAACAGAATAGAACAGACCAAAACAAAACAGAATAGAATAGAATACAACAGAACAGAACAGAATGGAATAGAATATTACAGAATAGAACAGAATAGAATGGAATAGCATAAAATAGAATAGAATAGAATAGAATAGAATAGAATAGAATAGAATAGAATAGAATAGAATAGAATAGAATAGAACAGAACAAAACAGAACAGAATAGAATAGAATGGAATAGAATAGAATAGAATAGAATAGAATAGAACAGAATAGAACAGAACGGAATAGAATAGAATAGAATAGAATAGAACAGAACAGAACAGAATAGAATCGAACAAAATAGAATAGAATAGAACGGAACAGAATAGAATCGAACAGAATAGAATAGAATAGAACATAAGAGAATAGAATAGAATAGAATACAACAGAATAGAACAGAAAAGAAGAGGACAGAACAGAATGTAACGGAATAGAATGCAATAGAATAGAATAGAATACAACACAACAGAATAGAATAGAATTGAATAGAACAGAATAGAATAGAATAGAATAGAACAGAATAACAGAATAGAATGGAATAGAATAAAATAGAATAGAATATATTAGAATAGAAAAAAATAGAATAGAATAGAATAGAATAGAAAAGAACAGAACAGAATAGAACAGAACAGAATAGAATTGAATAAAACAGTACAGAATAGAATAGAATAGAACAGAACAGAATAGAATAGAATAGAACAGAACAGAATAGAACAGAACAGAATAGAATAGAATAGAATAGAACAGAACAGAATAGAGTAGAACAGAATTGAATAGAATAGAACAGAACAGAATAGAATAGAAAAGAATAGAACAGAAGAGAATAGAATAGAATAAAACAGAATAGAACAGAATAGAAGAGAATAGAACAGAATAGAATGGAATAGAATAGAACAAAATAGAATGTAACGGAATAGAATACAATAGAATAAAATAGAATAGAACAAAACAGAATAGAATAGAATAGAACAGAGTAGAATGTAACGGAATAGAATACAATAGAATAATATAGAACAGAATAGAACAGAACAGAACACAACAGAACAGAATAGTATAGAATAGAACAGAATAGAATAGAACAGAATAGAATAGAACAGAAAAGAATAGAATAGAATAGAATAGAACAGAAGAGAATAGAACAGAACAGAACAGAATATAATAGAATATAATAGAATAGAACAGAATGTAATAGAATAGAATAGAACAGAATAGAATAGAATAGAATAGAATAGAATAGAATAGAACAGAACAGAATAGAATAGAATAGAATAGAACAGAATAGAACAGAACAGAATAGAATAGAATAGAACAGAACAGAATTGAATTGAATAGAACAGAACAGAATAGAATAGAATAGAATAGAATAGAATAGAATAGAACATAAGAGAATAGAATAGAATAGAATACAGCAGAATAGAACAGAATAGAAGAGAATAGAACAGAATAGAATAGAATAGAACAGAAAAGAATGTAACGGAATAGAATACAATAGAATAGAATAGAATACAACAGAACAGAATAGAAAAGAATAGAATAGAATAGAACAGAATAGAACAGAACAAAACAAAACAGAATAGAATAGAATACAATAGAACAGAACAGAATAGAATAGAATATAACAGAATAGAACAGAATAGAATGGAATAGCATAAAATAGAATAGAATAGAATAGAATATAACAGAACAAAACAGAACAGAATAGAATAGAATGGAATAGAATAGAATAGAATAGAATAGAACAGAACAGAACCGAACAGAAAAGAATAGAATAGAATAGAATAGAATAGATCAGAATAGAATAGAATAGAATAGAACAGAACAGAATAGAATAGAATAGAACAGAACAGAATCGAACAGAACAGAATAGAATAGAATAGAACAGAATATAATAGAATAGAATAGTATTGAACAGAATAGAATAGTGTAGAATAGAACAGAATACAATAGAATAGAACAGAATAGAATAGAATAGAACAGAACAGAACAGAACAGAACAGAATAAAATAGAATAGAACAGAATAGAACAGAACAGAACAGAACCGAACAGAATAGAATAGAGTAGAACAGGACAGAACCGAATAGAATAGAATAGAACAGAATAGAATAGAAGAGAAGAGAATAGAACAGAACAGAACAGAATGTAACGGAATAGAATACAATAGAATAGAATAGAATAGAATACAACAGAACAGAATAGAATAGAATTGAATAGAACAGAATAGAATAGAATAGAATAGAACAGAATAGAACAGACCAAAACAAAACAGAATAGAATAGAATACAAGAGAACAGAACAGAATAGAATAGAATGTAACAGAATAGAATAGAATAGAATGGAATAGCATAAAATAGATTAGAATAGAATAGAATAGAATAGAATAGAATAGAATAGAATAGAATAGAATAGAATAGAATAGAATAGAATAGAATAGAATATAACAGAACAAAACAGAACAGAATAGAATAGAATGGAATAGAATAGAATAGAATAGAATAGAATAGAACAGAATAGAACAGAACGGAATAGAATAGAATAGAATAGAATAGAACAGAACAGAACAGAATAGAATCGAACAGAATAGAATAGAATAGAACGGAACAGAATAGAATCGAACAGAATAGAATAGAATAGAACAGAACAGAACAGAACAGAATAGAATAGAATAGAATAGAATAGAATAGAATAGATCAGAATAGAATAGAATAGAATAGAACAGAACAGAATAGAATAGAATAGAACAGAACAGAATCGAACAGAACAGAATAGAATAGAATAGAACAGAATATAATAGAATAGAATAGTATTGAACAGAATAGAATAGTGTAGAATAGAACAGAATACAATAGAATAGAACAGAATAGAATAGAATAGAACAGAACAGAACAGAACAGAACAGAATAGAATAGAAAAGAACAGAATAGAACAGAACAGAACAGAACCGAACAGAATAGAATAGAGTAGAACAGGACAGAACCGAATAGAATAGAATAGAACAGAATAGAATAGAAGAGAAGAGAATAGAACAGAACAGAACAGAATGTAACGGAATAGAATACAATAGAATAGAATAGAATAGAATACAACAGAACAGAATAGAATAGAATTGAATAGAACAGAATAGAATAGAATAGAATAGAACAGAATAGAACAGACCAAAACAAAACAGAATAGAATAGAATACAACAGAACAGAACAGAATGGAATAGAATATTACAGAATAGAACAGAATAGAATGGAATAGCATAAAATAGAATAGAATAGAATAGAATAGAATAGAATAGAACAGAACAAAACAGAACAGAATAGAATAGAATGGAATAGAATAGAATAGAATAGAATAGAATAGAACAGAATAGAACAGAACGGAATAGAATAGAATAGAATAGAATAGAACAGAACAGAACAGAATAGAATCGAACAAAATAGAATAGAATAGAACGGAACAGAATAGAATCGAACAGAATAGAATAGAATAGAACATAAGAGAATAGAATAGAATAGAATACAACAGAATAGAACAGAAAAGAAGAGGACAGAACAGAATGTAACGGAATAGAATGCAATAGAATAGAATAGAATACAACACAACAGAATAGAATAGAATTGAATAGAACAGAATAGAATAGAATAGAATAGAACAGAATAACAGAATAGAATGGAATAGAATAAAATAGAATAGAATATATTAGAATAGAAAAAAATAGAATAGAATAGAATAGAATAGAAAAGAACAGAACAGAATAGAACAGAACAGAATAGAATTGAATAAAACAGTACAGAATAGAATAGAATAGAACAGAACAGAATAGAATAGAATAGAACAGAACAGAATAGAACAGAACAGAATAGAATAGAATAGAATAGAACAGAACAGAATAGAGTAGAACAGAATTGAATAGAATAGAACAGAACAGAATAGAATAGAAAAGAATAGAACAGAAGAGAATAGAATAGAATAAAACAGAATAGAACAGAATAGAAGAGAATAGAACAGAATAGAATGGAATAGAATAGAACAAAATAGAATGTAACGGAATAGAATACAATAGAATAAAATAGAATAGAACAAAACAGAATAGAATAGAATAGAACAGAGTAGAATGTAACGGAATAGAATACAATAGAATAATATAGAACAGAATAGAACAGAACAGAACACAACAGAACAGAATAGTATAGAATAGAACAGAATAGAATAGAACAGAATAGAATAGAACAGAAAAGAATAGAATAGAATAGAATAGAACAGAAGAGAATAGAACAGAACAGAACAGAATATAATAGAATATAATAGAATAGAACAGAATGTAATAGAATAGAATAGAACAGAATAGAATAGAATAGAATAGAATAGAATAGAATAGAACAGAACAGAATAGAATAGAATAGAATAGAACAGAATAGAACAGAACAGAATAGAATAGAATAGAACAGAACAGAATTGAATTGAATAGAACAGAACAGAATAGAATAGAATAGAATAGAATAGAATAGAATAGAACATAAGAGAATAGAATAGAATAGAATACAGCAGAATAGAACAGAATAGAAGAGAATAGAACAGAATAGAATAGAATAGAACAGAAAAGAATGTAACGGAATAGAATACAATAGAATAGAATAGAATACAACAGAACAGAATAGAAAAGAATAGAATAGAATAGAACAGAATAGAACAGAACAAAACAAAACAGAATAGAATAGAATACAATAGAACAGAACAGAATAGAATAGAATATAACAGAATAGAACAGAATAGAATGGAATAGCATAAAATAGAATAGAATAGAATAGAATATAACAGAACAAAACAGAACAGAATAGAATAGAATGGAATAGAATAGAATAGAATAGAATAGAACAGAACAGAACCGAACAGAAAAGAATAGAATAGAATAGAATAGAATAGATCAGAATAGAATAGAATAGAATAGAACAGAACAGAATAGAATAGAATAGAACAGAACAGAATCGAACAGAACAGAATAGAATAGAATAGAACAGAATATAATAGAATAGAATAGTATTGAACAGAATAGAATAGTGTAGAATAGAACAGAATACAATAGAATAGAACAGAATAGAATAGAATAGAACAGAACAGAACAGAACAGAACAGAATAAAATAGAATAGAACAGAATAGAACAGAACAGAACAGAACCGAACAGAATAGAATAGAGTAGAACAGGACAGAACCGAATAGAATAGAATAGAACAGAATAGAATAGAAGAGAAGAGAATAGAACAGAACAGAACAGAATGTAACGGAATAGAATACAATAGAATAGAATAGAATAGAATACAACAGAACAGAATAGAATAGAATTGAATAGAACAGAATAGAATAGAATAGAATAGAACAGAATAGAACAGACCAAAACAAAACAGAATAGAATAGAATACAAGAGAACAGAACAGAATAGAATAGAATGTAACAGAATAGAATAGAATAGAATGGAATAGCATAAAATAGATTAGAATAGAATAGAATAGAATAGAATAGAATAGAATAGAATAGAATAGAATAGAATAGAATAGAATAGAATAGAATAGAATAGAATATAACAGAACAAAACAGAACAGAATAGAATAGAATGGAATAGAATAGAATAGAATAGAATAGAATAGAACAGAATAGAACAGAACGGAATAGAATAGAATAGAATAGAATAGAACAGAACAGAACAGAATAGAATCGAACAGAATAGAATAGAATAGAACGGAACAGAATAGAATCGAACAGAATAGAATAGAATAGAACAGAACAGAACAGAACAGAATAGAATAGAATAGAATAGAATAGAATAGAATAGATCAGAATAGAATAGAATAGAATAGAACAGAACAGAATAGAATAGAATAGAACAGAACAGAATCGAACAGAACAGAATAGAATAGAATAGAACAGAATATAATAGAATAGAATAGTATTGAACAGAATAGAATAGTGTAGAATAGAACAGAATACAATAGAATAGAACAGAATAGAATAGAATAGAACAGAACAGAACAGAACAGAACAGAATAGAATAGAAAAGAACAGAATAGAACAGAACAGAACAGAACCGAACAGAATAGAATAGAGTAGAACAGGACAGAACCGAATAGAATAGAATAGAACAGAATAGAATAGAAGAGAAGAGAATAGAACAGAACAGAACAGAATGTAACAGAATAGAATACAATAGAATAGAATAGAATAGAATACAACAGAACAGAATAGAATAGAATTGAATAGAACAGAATAGAATAGAATAGAATAGAACAGAATAGAACAGACCAAAACAAAACAGAATAGAATAGAATACAACAGAACAGAACAGAATGGAATAGAATATTACAGAATAGAACAGAATAGAATGGAATAGCATAAAATAGAATAGAATAGAATAGAATAGAATAGAATAGAACAGAACAAAACAGAACAGAATAGAATAGAATGGAATAGAATAGAATAGAATAGAATAGAATAGAACAGAATAGAACAGAACGGAATAGAATAGAATAGAATAGAATAGAATAGAATAGAACAGAACAAAACAGAATAGAATCGAACAGAATAGAATAGAATAGAACGGAACAGAATAGAATCGAACAGAATAGAATAGAATAGAACAGAACAGAACAGAACGGAATAGAATAGAATAGAAATGAATAGATAAGAATAGAATAGAAGAGAATAGAACAGAAGAGAATAGAATAGAATAGAATAAAACAGAGCAGAATAGAATCGAATAGAACAGAACAGAATAGAATAGAATAGAACAGAACAGAATAGAATAGAGTAGAATAGAACATAAGAGAATAGAATAGAATAGAATACAACAGAATAGAACAGAATAGAACAGAATAGAATAGAATAGAATAGAACAGAACAGAATAGAATAGAATAGAACAAACAGAATCGAACAGAACAGAATTGAATAGAATAGAACAGAACAGAATAGAATAGAACATAAGAGAATAGAATAGAATAGAATACAACAGAATAGAAGAGAAAAGAAGAGGACAGAACAGAATAGAATAGAATAGAAGAGAACAGAACAGAATGTAACGGAATAGAATGCAATAGAATAGAATAGAATACAACACAACAGAATAGAATAGAATTGAATAGAACAGAATAGAATAGAACAGAATAGAACAGAATAACAGAATAGAATGGAATAGAATAAAATAGAATAGAATATATTAGAATAGAAAAAAATAGAATAGAATAGAATAGAATAGAAAAGAACAGAACAGAATAGAACAGAACAGAATAGAATTGAATAAAACAGTACAGAATAGAATAGAATAGAACAGAACAGAATAGAATAGAATAGAACAGAACAGAATAGAACAGAACAGAATAGAATAGAATAGAATAGAACAGAACAGAATAGAGTAGAACAGAATTGAATAGAATAGAACAGAACAGAATAGAATAGAAAAGAATAGAACAGAAGAGAATAGAATAGAATAGAATAAAACAGAATAGAACAGAATAGAAGAGAATAGAACAGAATAGAATGGAATAGAATAGAACAAAATAGAATGTAACGGAATAGAATACAATAGAATAAAATAGAATAGAACAGAACAGAATAGAATAGAATAGAACAGAATAGAATGTAACGGAATAGAATACAATAGAATAATATAGAACAGAATAGAACAGAACAGAACACAACAGAACAGAATAGTATAGAATAGAACAGAATAGAATAGAACAGAAGAGAATAGAACAGAACAGAACAGAATATAATAGAATATAATAGAATAGAACAGAATGTAATAGAATAGAATAGAACAGAATAGAATAGAATAGAATAGAATAGAATAGAATAGAACAGAACAGAATAGAATAGAATAGAACAGAACAGAATAGAACAGAACAGAATAGAATAGAATAGAACAGAACAGAATTGAATTGAATAGAACAGAACAGAATAGAATAGAATAGAATAGAATAGAATAGAATAGAATACAGCAGAATAGAACAGAATAGAAGAGAATAGAACAGAATAGAATAGAATAGAACAGAAAAGAATGTAACGGAATAGAATACAATAGAATAGAATAGAATACAACAGAACAGAATAGAATAGAATTGAATAGAATAGAATAGAATAGAATAGAATAGAATAGAATAGAATAGAACAGAATAGAACAGAACAAAACAAAACAGAATAGAATAGAATACAACAGAACAGAACAGAATAGAATAGAATATAACAGAATAGAACAGAATAGAATGGAATAGCATAAAATAGAATAGAATAGAATAGAATATAACAGAACAAAACAGAACAGAATAGAATAGAATGGAATAGAATAGAATAGAATAGAATAGAACAGAATAGAACAGAACGGAATAGAATAGAATAGAATAGAATAGAACAGAACAGAACAGAATAGAATCGAACAGAATAGAATAGAATAGAACGGAACAGAATAGAATCGAACAGAATAGAATAGAACAGAACAGAACAGAACAGAACAGAATAGAATAGAATAGAATAGAATAGATCAGAATAGAATAGAATAGAATAGAACAGAAGAGAATAGAATAGAATAGAATAAAACAGAACAGAATAGAATAGAATAGAACAGAACAGAATCGAACAGAACAGAATTGAATAGAATAGAACAGAACAGAATAGAATAGAGTAGAATAGAACATAAGAGAATAGAATAGAATAGAATACAACAGAATAGAACAGAATAGAATAGAACAGAACAGAATAGAATAGAATAGAACAGAACAGAATCGAACAGAACAGAATTGAATAGAATAGAACAGAACAGAATAGAATAGAACATAAGAGAATAGAATAGAATGGAATACAACAGAATAGAACAGAAAAGAAGAGGACAGAACAGAATACAATAAAATAGAAGAGAACAGAACAGAATGTAACGGAATAGAATGCAATAGAATAGAATAGAATACAACACAACAGAATAGAATAGAATTGAATAGAACAGAATAGAATAGAATAGAATAGAACAGAATAACAGAATAGAATGGAATAGAATAGAATAGAATAGAATAGAATAGAAATAAATAGAATAGAATAGAATAGAATAGAAAGGTACAGAACAGAATAGAATAGAACAGAATAGAATTGAATAAAACAGAACAGAATAGAATAGAATAGAACAGACAGAATATAATAGAATAGAATAGAATAGAATAGAACAGAACAAAACAGAACAGAATAGAATAGAATAGAATAGAATAGAATAGAATAGAATAGAACAGAACAGAATAGAATAGAACAGAACAGAATAGAATAGAACATAAGAGAATAGAATAGAATAGAATACAACAGAATAGAAGAGAAAAGAAGAGGACAGAACAGAATAGAATAGAATAGAAGAGAACAGAACAGAATGTAACGGAATAGAATGCAATAGAATAGAATAGAATACAACACAACAGAATAGAATAGAATTGAATAGAACAGAATAGAATAGAACAGAATAGAACAGAATAACAGAATAGAATGGAATAGAATAAAATAGAATAGAATATATTAGAATAGAAAAAAATAGAATAGAATAGAATTGAATAGAAAAGAACAGAACAGAATAGAACAGAACAGAATAGAATTGAATAAAACAGTACAGAATAGAATAGAATAGAACAGAACAGAATAGAATAGAATAGAACAGAACAGAATAGAACAGAACAGAATAGAATAGAATAGAATAGAACAGAACAGAATAGAGTAGAACAGAATTGAATAGAATAGAACAGAACAGAATAGAATAGAAAAGAATAGAACAGAAGAGAATAGAATAGAATAGAACAGAACAGAATAGAACAGAATAGAAGAGAATAGAACAGAATAGAATGGAATAGAATAGAACAAAATAGAATGTAACGGAATAGAATACAATAGAATAAAATAGAATAGAACAGAACAGAATAGAATAGAATAGAACAGAATAGAATGTAACGGAATAGAATACAATAGAATAATATAGAACAGAATAGAACAGAACAGAACACAACAGAACAGAATAGTATAGAATAGAACAGAATAGAATAGAACAGAAGAGAATAGAACAGAACAGAACAGAATATAATAGAATATAATAGAATAGAACAGAATGTAATAGAATAGAATAGAACAGAATAGAATAGAATAGAATAGAATAGAATAGAATAGAACAGAACAGAATAGAATAGAATAGAACAGAACAGAATAGAACAGAACAGAATAGAATAGAATAGAACAGAACAGAATTGAATTGAATAGAACAGAACAGAATAGAATAGAATAGAATAGAATAGAATAGAATAGAATACAGCAGAATAGAACAGAATAGAAGAGAATAGAACAGAATAGAATAGAATAGAACAGAAAAGAATGTAACGGAATAGAATACAATAGAATAGAATAGAATACAACAGAACAGAATAGAATAGAATTGAATAGAATAGAATAGAATAGAATAGAATAGAATAGAATAGAATAGAACAGAATAGAACAGAACAAAACAAAACAGAATAGAATAGAATACAACAGAACAGAACAGAATAGAATAGAATATAACAGAATAGAACAGAATAGAATGGAATAGCATAAAATAGAATAGAATAGAATAGAATATAACAGAACAAAACAGAACAGAATAGAATAGAATGGAATAGAATAGAATAGAATAGAATAGAACAGAATAGAACAGAACGGAATAGAATAGAATAGAATAGAATAGAACAGAACAGAACAGAATAGAATCGAACAGAATAGAATAGAATAGAACGGAACAGAATAGAATCGAACAGAATAGAATAGAACAGAACAGAACAGAACAGAACAGAATAGAATAGAATAGAATAGAATAGATCAGAATAGAATAGAATAGAATAGAACAGAAGAGAATAGAATAGAATAGAATAAAACAGAACAGAATAGAATAGAATAGAACAGAACAGAATCGAACAGAACAGAATTGAATAGAATAGAACAGAACAGAATAGAATAGAGTAGAATAGAACATAAGAGAATAGAATAGAATAGAATACAACAGAATAGAACAGAATAGAATAGAACAGAACAGAATAGAATAGAATAGAACAGAACAGAATCGAACAGAACAGAATTGAATAGAATAGAACAGAACAGAATAGAATAGAACATAAGAGAATAGAATAGAATGGAATACAACAGAATAGAACAGAAAAGAAGAGGACAGAACAGAATACAATAAAATAGAAGAGAACAGAACAGAATGTAACGGAATAGAATGCAATAGAATAGAATAGAATACAACACAACAGAATAGAATAGAATTGAATAGAACAGAATAGAATAGAATAGAATAGAACAGAATAACAGAATAGAATGGAATAGAATAGAATAGAATAGAATAGAATAGAATAGAATAGAAATAAATAGAATAGAATAGAATAGAATAGAAAGGTACAGAACAGAATAGAATAGAACAGAATAGAATTGAATAAAACAGAACAGAATAGAATAGAATAGAACAGACAGAATAGAATAGAATAGAATAGAATAGAATAGAACAGAACAAAACAGAACAGAATAGAATAGAATAGAATAGAATAGAATAGAATAGAATAGAATAGAACAGAACAGAATAGAATAGAACAGAATAGAATTGAATAAAACAGAACAGAATAGAATAGAATAGAATAGAACAGAATAGAATAGAATAGAACAGAACAGAATGGAATAGAATAGAATAGAACAGAACAGAACAGAACAGAACAGAATAGAATAGAATAGAACAAAACAGAATAGAGTAGAACAGAATTGAATAGAATAGAACAGAACAGAATAGAATAGAATAGAATAGAATAGAACAGAATAGAATAGAATAGAATAGAATACAACAGAATAGAACAGAATAGAAGAGAATAGAACAGAATAGAATGGAATAGTATAGAACAGAATAGAATGTAACGGAATAGAATAGAATAGAATAGAATAGAGTAGAACAGAATAGAATAGAATGGAATAGAATAGAACAGAATAGAATGTAACGGAATAGAATAGAATAGAATAGAATAGAATAGAATAGAACAGAACAGAATAGAATAAAATAGAATAGAACAGAATAGAATAGAATAGAATAGAATAGAATAGAATAGAATAGATTAGAATAGAACATAAGAGAATAGAATAGAATAGAATACAGCAGAATAGAAGAGAATAGAAGAGAATAGAACAGAATAGAATAGAATTGAATAGAATAGAATAGAATAGAATAGAACAGAATAGAACAGAAAAGAATGGAATAGAATAGAATAGAATAGAATAGGATAGAATAGAATAGAACAGAACAGAATAGAATAGAACAGAATAGAATTGAATAAAACAGAAGAGAATAGAATAGGATAGAATAGAATAGAACAGAACAGAATAGAATAGAACAGAATAGAATTGAATAAAACAGAACAGAATAGAATAGAGTAGAAAAGAACAGAATAGAATAGAATAGAACAGAACAGAATAGAATAGAATAGAATAGAACAGAATAGAACAGAACAGAATAGAATAGAATAGAACAAAACAGAATAGAGTAGACTAGAATAGAACAGAATAGATTAGAATAGAATAGAATACAAGAGAATAGAACAGAATAGAAGAGAATGGAACAGAATAGAATGGAATAGAACACAACAGAATAGAATGTAACGGAATAGAATAGAATAGAATAGAATAGAATCGAATAGAACAGAACAGAATAGAATGGAATAGAATAGAACAGAATAGAATGTAACGGAATAGAATACAATAGAATAGAATAGAACAGAACAGAATAGAATAGAATAGAATAGAATAGAATAGAATAGAATAGAATAGAATAGAACAGAACAGAATAGAATAGAATAGAATAGAACAGAACAGAACAGAACAGAATAGAATAGAATAGAACAAAACAGAATAGAGTAGAACAGAATTGAATAGAATAGAACAGAACAGAATAGAATAGAATAGAATAGAACAGAATAGAACAGAACAGAATAGAATAGAATAGAACAAAACAGAATAGAGTAGACTAGAATAGAACAGAATAGATTAGAATAGAATAGAATACAAGAGAATAGAACAGAATAGAAGAGAATGGAACAGAATAGAATGGAATAGAATACAACAGAATAGAATGTAACGGAATAGAATAGAATAGAATAGAATAGAATCGAATAGAACAGAACAGAATAGAATGGAATAGAATAGAACAGAATAGAATGTAACGGAATAGAATACAATAGAATAGAATAGAATAGAACAGAACAGAATAGAATAGAATAGAATAGAATAGAACAGAATAGAATAGAATAGAATAGAATAGAACAGAATAGAACAGAACAGAACAGAATAGAGTAGAATAGAATAGAATAGAGTAGAATAGAAAAGAATAGAACAGAGCAGAACAGAACAGAACAGAATAGAATACAATAGAACAGAATACAATATAATAGAATAGAAAAAAATAGAATAGTATAGAACAGAATAGAATAGAATAGAATAGAATAGAATAGAATAGAATAGAACAGAACAGAATAGAATAGAATAGAATAGAATAGAATAGAAACGAATAGAATAGAATAGAACAGAACAGAACAGAACAGAATAGAATCGAATAGAACAGAGTAGAACAGATTAGAATAGAATATAATAGAATAGAATAGAATAGATCAGAACAGAACAGAATTGAATCTAACAAAATAGAATAGAATAGAACAGAATATAATAGAATAGAATAGTATTGAACAGAATAGAATAGTGTAGAATAGAACAGAATACAATAGAATAGAACAGAATAGAATAGAATAGAACAGAACAGAACAGAACAGAACAGAATAGAATAGAATAGAACAGAATAGAACAGAACAGAACAGAACAGAACCGAACAGAATAGAATAGAGTAGAACAGGACAGAACCGAATAGAATAGAATAGAACAGAATAGAATAGAAGAGAAGAGAATAGAACAGAACAGAACAGAATGTAACGGAATAGAATACAATAGAATAGAATAGAATAGAATACAACAGAACAGAATAGAATAGAATTGAATAGAACAGAATAGAATAGAATAGAATAGAACAGAATAGAACAGACCAAAACAAAACAGAATAGAATAGAATACAAGAGAACAGAACAGAATAGAATAGAATGTAACAGAATAGAATAGAATAGAATGGAATAGCATAAAATAGATTAGAATAGAATAAAATAGAATAGAATAGAATAGAATAGAATAGAATATAACAGAACAAAACAGAACAGAATAGAATAGAATGGAATAGAATAGAATAGAATAGAATAGAATAGAACAGAATAGAACAGAACGGAATAGAATAGAATAGAATAGAATAGAACAGAACAGAACAGAATAGAATCGAACAGAATAGAATAGAATAGAACGGAACAGAATAGAATCGAACAGAATAGAATAGAATAGAACAGAACAGAACAGAACAGAATAGAATAGAATAGAATAGAATAGAATAGAATAGAATAGATCAGAATAGAATAGAATAGAATAGAACAGAACAGAATAGAATAGAATAGAACAGAACAGAATCGAACAGAACAGAATAGAATAGAATAGAACAGAATATAATAGAATAGAATAGTATTGAACAGAATAGAATAGTGTAGAATAGAACAGAATACAATAGAATAGAACAGAATAGAATAGAATAGAACAGAACAGAACAGAACAGAACAGAATAGAATAGAAAAGAACAGAATAGAACAGAACAGAACAGAACCGAACAGAGTAGAATAGAGTAGAACAGGACAGAACCGAATAGAATAGAATAGAACAGAATAGAATAGAAGAGAAGAGAATAGGACAGAACAGAACAGAATGTAACGGAATAGAATACAATAGAATAGAATAGAATAGAATACAACAGAACAGAATAGAATAGAATTGAATAGAACAGAATAGAATAGAATAGAATAGAACAGAATAGAACAGACCAAAACAAAACAGAATAGAATAGAATACAACAGAACAGAACAGAATGGAATAGAATATTACAGAATAGAACAGAATAGAATGGAATAGCATAAAATAGAATAGAATAGAATAGAATAGAATAGAATAGAATAGAATAGAATAGAACAGAACAAAACAGAACAGAATAGAATAGAATGGAATAGAATAGAATAGAATAGAATAGAATAGAACAGAATAGAACAGAACGGAATAGAATAGAATAGAATAGAATAGAATAGAATAGAACAGAACAAAACAGAATAGAATCGAACAGAATAGAATAGAATAGAACGGAACAGAATAGAATCGAACAGAATAGAATAGAATAGAACAGAACAGAACAGAACAGAATAGAATAGAATAGAAATGAATAGATAAGAATAGAATAGAAGAGAATAGAACAGAAGAGAATAGAATAGAATAGAATAAAACAGAACAGAATAGAATAGAATAGAACAGAACAGAATAGAATAGAATAGAACAGAACAGAATAGAATAGAGTAGAATAGAACATAAGAGAATAGAATAGAATAGAATACAACAGAATAGAACAGAATAGAACAGAATAGAATAGAATAGAATAGAACAGAACAGAATAGAATAGAGTAGAACAAACAGAATCGAACAGAACAGAATTGAATAGAATAGAACAGAACAGAATAGAATAGAACATAAGAGAATAGAATAGAATAGAATACAACAGAATAGAAGAGAAAAGAAGAGGACAGAACAGAATAGAATAGAATAGAAGAGAACAGAACAGAATGTAACGGAATAGAATGCAATAGAATAGAATAGAATACAACACAACAGAATAGAATAGAATTGAATAGAACAGAATAGAATAGAACAGAATAGAACAGAATAACAGAATAGAATGGAATAGAATAAAATAGAATAGAATATATTAGAATAGAAAAAAATAGAATAGAATAGAATAGAATAGAAAAGAACAGAACAGAATAGAACAGAACAGAATAGAATTGAATAAAACAGTACAGAATAGAATAGAATAGAACAGAACAGAATAGAATAGAATAGAACAGAACAGAATAGAACAGAACAGAATAGAATAGAATAGAATAGAACAGAACAGAATAGAGTAGAACAGAATTGAACAGAATAGAACAGAACAGAATAGAATAGAAAAGAATAGAACAGAAGAGAATAGAATGGAATAGAATAAAACAGAATAGAACAGAATAGAAGAGAATAGAACAGAATAGAATGGAATAGAATAGAACAGAATAGAATGTAACGGAATAGAATACAATAGAATAAAATAGAATAGAACAGAACAGAATAGAATAGAATAGAACAGAATAGAATGTAACGGAATAGAATACAATAGAATAATATAGAACAGAATAGAACAGAACAGAACACAACAGAACAGAATAGTATAGAATAGAACAGAATAGAATAGAACAGAATAGAATAGAACAGAAAAGAATAGAATAGAATAGAATAGAACAGAAGAGAATAGAACAGAACAGAACAGAATATAATAGAATATAATAGAATAGAACAGAATGTAATAGAATAGAATAGAACAGAATAGAATAGAATAGAATAGAATAGAATAGAATAGAATAGAACAGAACAGAATAGAATAGAATAGAACAGAACAGAATAGAACAGAACAGAATAGAATAGAATAGAACAGAACAGAATTGAATTGAATAGAACAGAACAGAATAGAATAGAATAGAATAGAATAGAATAGAACATAAGAGAATAGAATAGAATAGAATACAGCAGAATAGAACAGAATAGAAGAGAATAGAACAGAATAGAATAGAATAGAACAGAAAAGAATGTAACGGAATAGAATACAATAGAATAGAATAGAATACAACAGAACAGAATAGAATAGAATTGAATAGAATAGAATAGAATAGAATAGAATAGAACAGAATAGAACAGAACAAAACAAAACAGAATAGAATAGAATACAACAGAACAGAACAGAATAGAATAGAATATAACAGAATAGAACAGAATAGAATGGAATAGCATAAAATAGAATAGAATAGAATAGAATATAACAGAACAAAACAGAACAGAATAGAATAGAATGGAATAGAATAGAATAGAATAGAATAGAACAGAATAGAACAGAACGGAATAGAATAGAATAGAATAGAATAGAACAGAACAGAACAGAATAGAATCGAACAGAATAGAATAGAATAGAACGGAACAGAATAGAATCGAACAGAATAGAATAGAACAGAACAGAACAGAACAGAACAGAATAGAATAGAATAGAATAGAATAGATCAGAATAGAATAGAATAGAATAGAACAGAAGAGAATAGAATAGAATAGAATAAAACAGAACAGAATAGAATAGAATAGAACAGAACAGAATCGAACAGAACAGAATTGAATAGAATAGAACAGAACAGAATAGAATAGAGTAGAATAGAACATAAGAGAATAGAATAGAATAGAATACAACAGAATAGAACAGAATAGAATAGAACAGAACAGAATAGAATAGAATAGAACAAAACAGAATCGAACAGAACAGAATTGAATAGAATAGAACAGAACAGAATAGAATAGAACATAAGAGAATAGAATAGAATGGAATACAACAGAATAGAACAGAAAAGAAGAGGACAGAACAGAATACAATAAAATAGAAGAGAACAGAACAGAATGTAACGGAATAGAATGCAATAGAATAGAATAGAATACAACACAACAGAATAGAATAGAATTGAATAGAACAGAATAGAATAGAATAGAATAGAACAGAATAACAGAATAGAATGGAATAGAATAGAATAGAATAGAATAGAATAGAATAGAATAGAAATAAATAGAATAGAATAGAATAGAATAGAAAGGTACAGAACAGAATAGAATAGAACAGAATAGAATTGAATAAAACAGAACAGAATAGAATAGAATAGAACAGACAGAATAGAATAGAATAGAATAGAATAGAATAGAACAGAACAAAACAGAACAGAATAGAATAGAATAGAATAGAATAGAATAGAATAGAATAGAATAGAACAGAACAGAATAGAATAGAACAGAATAGAATTGAATAAAACAGAACAGAATAGAATAGAATAGAATAGAACAGAATAGAATAGAATAGATCAGAACAGAATGGAATAAAATAGAATAGAACAGAACAGAACAGAACAGAACAGAATAGAATAGAATAGAACAAAACAGAATAGAGTAGAACAGAATTGAATAGAATAGAACAGAACAGAATAGAATAGAATAGAATAGAATAGAATAGAACAGAATAGAATAGAATAGAATAGAATACAACAGAATAGAACAGAATAGAAGAGAATAGAACAGAATAGAATGGAATAGTATAGAACAGAATAGAATGTAACGGAATAGAATAGAATAGAATAGAATAGAATAGAACAGAATAGAATAGAATGGAATAGAATAGAACAGAATAGAATGTAACGGAATAGAATAGAATAGAATAGAATAGAATAGAATAGAACAGAACAGAATAGAATAAAATAGAATAGAACAGAATAGAATAGAATAGAATAGAATAGATTAGAATAGAACATAAGAGAATAGAATAGAATAGAATACAGCAGAATAGAACAGAATAGAAGAGAATAGAACAGAATAGAATAGAATAGAACAGAACAGAATGTAACGGAATAGAATACAATAGAATAGAATAGAATACAACAGAACAGAATAGAATAGAATTGAATAGAATAGAATAGAATAGAATAGAACAGAATAGAACAGAAAAGAATGGAATAGAATAGTATAGAATAGGATAGAATAGAATAGAACAGAACAGAATAGAATAGAACAGAATAGAATTGAATAAAACAGAACAGAATAGAATAGAGTAGAAAAGAACAGAATAGAATAGAATAGAACAGAACAGAATAGAATAGAATAGAATAGAACAGAATAGAACAGAACAGAATAGAATAGAATAGAACAAAACAGAATAGAGTAGACTAGAATAGAACAGAATAGATTAGAATAGAATAGAATACAAGAGAATAGAACAGAATAGAAGAGAATGGAACAGAATAGAATGGAATAGAATACAACAGAATAGAATGTAACGGAATAGAATAGAATAGAATAGAATAGAATCGAATAGAACAGAACAGAATAGAATGGAATAGAATAGAACAGAATAGAATGTAACGGAATAGAATACAATAGAATAGAATAGAACAGAACAGAATAGAATAGAATAGAATAGAATAGAATAGAATAGAATAGAATAGAATAGAACAGAACAGAACAGAATAGAATAGAATAGAATAGAACAGAACAGAACAGAACAGAATAGAATAGAATAGAACAAAACAGAATAGAGTAGAACAGAATTGAATAGAATAGAACAGAACAGAATAGAATAGAATAGAATAGAACAGAATCGAACAGAACAGAATAGAATAGAATAGAACAGGATATAATAGAATAGAATAGTATTGAACAGAATAGAATAGTGTAGAATAGAACAGAATACAATAGAATAGAACAGAATAGAATAGAATAGAACAGAACAGAACAGAACAGAACAGAATAGAATAGAAAAGAACAGAATAGAACAGAACAGAACAGAATCGAACAGAATAGAATAGAGTAGAACAGGACAGAACCGAATAGAATAGAATAGAACAGAATAGAATAGAAGAGAAGAGAATAGAACAGAACAGAACAGAATGTAACGGAATAGAATACAATAGAATAGAATAGAATAGAATACAACAGAACAGAATAGAATAGAATTGAATAGAACAGAATAGAATAGAATAGAATAGAACAGAATAGAACAGACCAAAACAAAACAGAATAGAATAGAATACAACAGAACAGAACAGAATGGAATAGAATATTACAGAATAGAACAGAATAGAATGGAATAGCATAAAATAGAATAGAATAGAATAGAATAGAATAGAATAGAATAGAATAGAATAGAACAGAACAAAACAGAACAGAATAGAATAGAATGGAATAGAATAGAATAGAATAGAATAGAATAGAACAGAATAGAACAGAACGGAATAGAATAGAATAGAATAGAATAGAATAGAATAGAACAGAACAAAACAGAATAGAATCGAACAGAATAGAATAGAATAGAACGGAACAGAATAGAATCGAACAGAATAGAATAGAATAGAACAGAACAGAACAGAACAGAATAGAATAGAATAGAAATGAATAGATAAGAATAGAATAGAAGAGAATAGAACAGAAGAGAATAGAATAGAATAGAATAAAACAGAACAGAATAGAATAGAATAGAACAGAAAAGAATAGAATAGAATAGAACAGAACAGAATAGAATAGAGTAGAATAGAACATAAGAGAATAGAATAGAATAGAATACAACAGAATAGAACAGAATAGAACAGAATAGAATAGAATAGAATAGAACAGAACAGAATAGAATAGAATAGAACAAACAGAATCGAACAGAACAGAATTGAATAGAATAGAACAGAACAGAATAGAATAGAACATAAGAGAATAGAATAGAATAGAATACAACAGAATAGAAGAGAAAAGAAGAGGACAGAACAGAATAGAATAGAATAGAAGAGAACAGAACAGAATGTAACGGAATAGAATGCAATAGAATAGAATAGAATACAACACAACAGAATAGAATAGAATTGAATAGAACAGAATAGAATAGAACAGAATAGAACAGAATAACAGAATAGAATGGAATAGAATAAAATAGAATAGAATATAATAGAATAGAAAAAAATAGAATAGAATAGAATAGAATAGAAAAGAACAGAACAGAATAGAACAGAACAGAATAGAATTGAATAAAACAGTACAGAATAGAATAGAACAGAACAGAATAGAATAGAATAGAACAGAACAGAATAGAACAGAACAGAATAGAATAGAATAGAATAGAACAGAACAGAATAGAGTAGAACAGAATTGAACAGAATAGAACAGAACAGAATAGAATAGAAAAGAATAGAACAGAAGAGAATAGAATAGAATAGAATAAAACAGAATAGAACAGAATAGAAGAGAATAGAACAGAATAGAATGGAATAGAATAGAACAAAATAGAATGTAACGGAATAGAATACAATAGAATAAAATAGAATAGAACAGAACAGAATAGAATAGAATAGAACAGAATAGAATGTAACGGAATAGAATACAATAGAATAATATAGAACAGAATAGAACAGAACAGAACACAACAGAACAGAATAGTATAGAATAGAACAGAATAGAATAGAACAGAATAGAATAGAACAGAAAAGAATAGAATAGAATAGAATAGAACAGAAGAGAATAGAACAGAACAGAACAGAATATAATAGAATATAATAGAATAGAACAGAATGTAATAGAATAGAATGGAACAGAATAGAATAGAATAGAATAGAATAGAATAGAATAGAACAGAACAGAATAGAATAGAATAGAACAGAACAGAATAGAACAGAACAGAATAGAATAGAATAGAACAGAACAGAATTGAATTGAATAGAACAGAACAGAATAGAATAGAATAGAATAGAATAGAATAGAATAGAACATAAGAGAATAGAATAGAATAGAATACAGCAGAATAGAACAGAATAGAAGAGAATAGAACAGAATAGAATAGAATAGAACAGAAAAGAATGTAACGGAATAGAATACAATAGAATAGAATAGAATACAACAGAACAGAATAGAATAGAATTGAATAGAATAGAATAGAATAGAATAGAATAGAACAGAATAGAACAGAACAAAACAAAACAGAATAGAATAGAATACAACAGAACAGAACAGAATAGAATAGAATATAACAGAATAGAACAGAATAGAATGGAATAGCATAAAATAGAATAGAATAGAATAGAATATAACAGAACAAAACAGAACAGAATAGAATAGAATGGAATAGAATAGAATAGAATAGAATAGAACAGAATAGAACAGAACGGAATAGAATAGAATAGAATAGAATAGAACAGAACAGAACAGAATAGAATCGAACAGAATAGAATAGAATAGAACGGAACAGAATAGAATCGAACAGAATAGAATAGAACAGAACAGAACAGAACAGAACAGAATAGAATAGAATAGAATAGAATAGATCAGAATAGAATAGAATAGAATAGAACAGAAGAGAATAGAATAGAATAGAATAAAACAGAACAGAATAGAATAGAATAGAACAGAACAGAATCGAACAGAACAGAATTGAATAGAATAGAACAGAACAGAATAGAATAGAGTAGAATAGAACATAAGAGAATAGAATAGAATAGAATACAACAGAATAGAACAGAATAGAATAGAACAGAACAGAATAGAATAGAATAGAACAGAACAGAATCGAACAGAACAGAATTGAATAGAATAGAACAGAACAGAATAGAATAGAACATAAGAGAATAGAATAGAATGGAATACAACAGAATAGAACAGAAAAGAAGAGGACAGAACAGAATACAATAAAATAGAAGAGAACAGAACAGAATGTAACGGAATAGAATGCAATAGAATAGAATAGAATACAACACAACAGAATAGAATAGAATAGAAATAAATAGAATAGAATAGAATAGAATAGAAAGGTACAGAACAGAATAGAATAGAACAGAATAGAATTGAATAAAACAGAACAGAATAGAATAGAATAGAACAGACAGAATATAATAGAATAGAATAGAATAGAATAGAATAGAACAAAACAGAACAGAATAGAATAGAAGAATAGAATAGAATAGAATAGAATAGAATAGAACAGAACAGAATAGAATAGAACAGAATAGAATTGAATAAAACAGAACAGAATAGAATAGAATAGAATAGAACAGAATAGAATAGAATAGAACAGAACAGAATGGAATAGAATAGAATAGAACAGAACAGAACAGAACAGAACAGAATAGAATAGAATAGAACAAAACAGAATAGAGTAGAACAGAATTGAATAGAATAGAACAGAACAGAATAGAATAGAATAGAATAGAATAGAACAGAATAGAATAGAATAGAATAGAATACAACAGAATAGAACAGAATAGAAGAGAATAGAACAGAATAGAATGGAATAGTATAGAACAGAATAGAATGTAACGGAATAGAATAGAATAGAATAGAATAGAATAGAATAGAACAGAATAGAATAGAATGGAATAGAATAGAACAGAATAGAATGTAACGGAATAGAATAGAATAGAATAGAATAGAATAGAATAGAACAGAACAGAATAGAATAAAATAGAATAGAACAGAACAGAATAGAATAGAATAGAATAGAATAGAATAGAATAGAATAGAATAGATTAGAATAGAACATAAGAGAATAGAATAGAATAGAATACAGCAGAATAGAACAGAATAGAAGAGAATAGAACAGAATAGAATAGAATAGAACAGAACAGAATGTAACGGAATAGAATACAATAGAATAGAATAGAATACAACAGAACAGAATAGAATAGAATTGAATAGAATAGAATAGAATAGAATAGAACAGAATAGAACAGAAAAGAATGGAATAGAATAGAATAGAATAGAATAGGATAGAATAGAATAGAACAGAACAGAATAGAATAGAACAGAATAGAATTGAATAAAACAGAACAGAATAGAATAGAGTAGAAAAGAACAGAATAGAATAGAATAGAACAGAACAGAATAGAATAGAATAGAATAGAACAGAATAGAACAGAACAGAATAGAATAGAATAGAACAAAACAGAATAGAGTAGACTAGAATAGAACAGAATAGATTAGAATAGAATAGAATACAAGAGAATAGAACAGAATAGAAGAGAATGGAACAGAATAGAATGGAATAGAATACAACAGAATAGAATGTAACGGAATAGAATAGAATAGAATAGAATAGAATCGAATAGAACAGAACAGAATAGAATGGAATAGAATAGAACAGAATAGAATGTAACGGAATAGAATACAATAGAATAGAATAGAACAGAACAGAATAGAATAGAATAGAATAGAATAGAATAGAATAGAATAGAATAGAATAGAACAGAACAGAATAGAATAGAATAGAATAGAACAGAACAGAACAGAACAGAATAGAATAGAATAGAACAAAACAGAATAGAGTAGAACAGAATTGAATAGAATAGAACAGAACAGAATAGAATAGAATAGAATAGAACAGAATAGAACAGAACAGAATAGAATAGAATAGAACAAAACAGAATAGAGTAGACTAGAATAGAACAGAATAGATTAGAATAGAATAGAATACAAGAGAATAGAACAGAATAGAAGAGAATGGAACAGAATAGAATGGAATAGAATACAACAGAATAGAATGTAACGGAATAGAATAGAATAGAATAGAATAGAATCGAATAGAACAGAACAGAATAGAATGGAATAGAATAGAACAGAATAGAATGTAACGGAATAGAATACAATAGAATAAAATAGAATAGAACAGAACAGAATAGAATAGAATAGAACAGAATAGAATGTAACGGAATAGAATACAATAGAATAATATAGAACAGAATAGAACAGAACAGAACACAACAGAACAGAATAGTATAGAATAGAACAGAATAGAATAGAACAGAATAGAATAGAACAGAAAAGAATAGAATAGAATAGAATAGAACAGAAGAGAATAGAACAGAACAGAACAGAATATAATAGAATATAATAGAATAGAACAGAATGTAATAGAATAGAATAGAACAGAATAGAATAGAATAGAATAGAATAAAATAGAATAGAACAGAACAGAATAGAATAGAATAGAACAGAACAGAATAGAACAGAACAGAATAGAATAGAATAGAACAGAACAGAATTGAATTGAATAGAACAGAACAGAATGGAATAGAATAGAATAGAATAGAATAGAATAGAACATAAGAGAATAGAATAGAATAGAATACAGCAGAATAGAACAGAATAGAAGAGAATAGAACAGAATAGAATAGAATAGAACAGAAAAGAATGTAACGGAATAGAATACAATAGAATAGAATAGAATACAACAGAACAGAATAGAATAGAATTGAATAGAATAGAATAGAATAGAATAGAATAGAACAGAATAGAACAGAACAAAACAAAACAGAATAGAATAGAATACAACAGAACAGAACAGAATAGAATAGAATATAACAGAATAGAACAGAATAGAATGGAATAGCATAAAATAGAATAGAATAGAATAGAATATAACAGAACAAAACAGAACAGAATAGAATAGAATGGAATAGAATAGAATAGAATAGAATAGAACAGAATAGAACAGAACGGAATAGAATAGAATAGAATAGAATAGAAGAGAACAGAACAGAATAGAATCGAACAGAATAGAATAGAATAGAACGGAACAGAATAGAATCGAACAGAATAGAATAGAACAGAACAGAACAGAACAGAACAGAATAGAATAGAATAGAATAGAATAGATCAGAATAGAATAGAATAGAATAGAACAGAAGAGAATAGAATAGAATAGAATAAAACAGAACAGAATAGAATAGAATAGAACAGAACAGAATCGAACAGAACAGAATTGAATAGAATAGAACAGAACAGAATAGAATAGAGTAGAATAGAACATAAGAGAATAGAATAGAATAGAATACAACAGAATAGAACAGAATAGAATAGAACAGAACAGAATAGAATAGAATAGAACAGAACAGAATCGAACAGAACAGAATTGAATAGAATAGAACAGAACAGAATAGAATAGAACATAAGAGAATAGAATAGAATGGAATACAACAGAATAGAACAGAAAAGAAGAGGACAGAACAGAATACAATAAAATAGAAGAGAACAGAACAGAATGTAACGGAATAGAATGCAATAGAATAGAATAGAATACAACACAACAGAATAGAATAGAATTGAATAGAACAGAATAGAATAGAATAGAATAGAACAGAATAACAGAATAGAATGGAATAGAATAGAATAGAATAGAATAGAATAGAATAGAAATAAATAGAATAGAATAGAATAGAATAGAAAGGTACAGAACAGAATAGAATAGAACAGAATAGAATTGAATAAAACAGAACAGAATAGAATAGAATAGAATAGAATAGACAGAATATAATAGAATAGAATAGAATAGAATAGAACAGAACAAAACAGAACAGAATAGAATAGAATAGAATAGAATAGAATAGAATAGAATAGAACAGAACAGAATAGAATAGAACAGAATAGAATTGAATAAAACAGAACAGAATAGAATAGAATAGAACAAAACAGAATAGAGTAGAACAGAATTGAATAGAATAGAACAGAACAGAATAGAATAGAATAGAATAGAATAGAACAGAATAGAATAGAATAGAATAGAATACAACAGAATAGAACAGAATAGAAGAGAATAGAACAGAATAGAATGGAATAGTATAGAACAGAATAGAATGTAACGGAATAGAATAGAATAGAATAGAATAGAATAGAATAGAACAGAATAGAATAGAATGGAATAGAATAGAACAGAATAGAATGTAACGGAATAGAATAGAATAGAATAGAATAGAATAGAATAGAACAGAACAGAATAGAATAAAATAGAATAGAACAGAATAGAATAGAATAGAATAGAATAGAATAGATTAGAATAGAACATAAGAGAATAGAATAGAATAGAATACAGCAGAATAGAACAGAATAGAAGAGAATAGAACAGAATAGAATAGAATAGAACAGAACAGAATGTAACGGAATAGAATACAATAGAATAGAATAGAATACAACAGAACAGAATAGAATAGAATTGAATAGAATAGAATAGAATAGAATAGAACAGAATAGAACAGAAAAGAATGGAATAGAATAGAATAGAATAGAATAGGATAGAATAGAATAGAACAGAACAGAATAGAATAGAACAGAATAGAATTGAATAAAACAGAACAGAAAAGAATAGAGTAGAAAAGAACAGAATAGAATAGAATAGAACAGAACAGAATAGAATAGAATAGAATAGAACAGAATAGAACAGAACAGAATAGAATAGAATAGAACAAAACAGAATAGAGTAGACTAGAATAGAACAGAATAGATTAGAATAGAATAGAATACAAGAGAATAGAACAGAATAGAAGAGAATGGAACAGAATAGAATGGAATAGAATACAACAGAATAGAATGTAACGGAATAGAATAGAATAGAATAGAATAGAATCGAATAGAACAGAACAGAATAGAATGGAATAGAATAGAACAGAATAGAATGTAACGGAATAGAATACAATAGAATAGAATAGAACAGAACAGAATAGAATAGAATAGAATAGAATAGAATAGAATAGAATAGAATAGAATAGAATAGAACAGAACAGAATAGAATAGAATAGAATAGAACAGAACAGAACAGAACAGAATAGAATAGAATAGAACAAAACAGAATAGAGTAGAACAGAATTGAATAGAATAGAACAGAACAGAATAGAATAGAATAGAATAGAACAGAATAGAACAGAACAGAATAGAATAGAATAGAACAAAACAGAATAGAGTAGACTAGAATAGAACAGAATAGATTAGAATAGAATAGAATACAAGAGAATAGAACAGAATAGAAGAGAATGGAACAGAATAGAATGGAATAGAATACAACAGAATAGAATGTAACGGAATAGAATAGAATAGAATAGAATAGAATCGAATAGAAGAGAACAGAATAGAATGGAATAGAATAGAACAGAATAGAATGTAACGGAATAGAATACAATAGAATAGAATAGAATAGAACAGAACAGAATAGAATAGAATAGAATAGAATAGAACAGAATAGAATAGAATAGAATAGAATAGAATAGAACAGAATAGAACAGAACAGAACAGAATAGAGTAGAATAGAATAGAATAGAGTAGAATAGAAAAGAATAGAACAGAGCAGAACAGAACAGAACAGAATAGAATACAATAGAACAGAATACAATATAATAGAATAGAAAAAAATAGAATAGTATAGAACAGAATAGAATAGAATAGAATAGAATAGAACAGAACAGAATAGAATAGAATAGAATAGAATAGAATAGAAACGAATAGAATAGAATAGAACAGAACAGAACAGAACAGAATAGAATCGAATAGAACAGAGTAGAACAGATTAGAATAGAATATAATAGAATAGAATAGAATAGATCAGAACAGAACAGAATTGAATCTAACAAAATAGAATAGAATAGAACAGAACAAAACAGAACAGAATAGAATAGAACAGAATAGAATAGAATAGAATAGAATAGAATAGAATAGAATAGAACAGAATAGAACAGAACAGAACAGAATAGAGTAGAACAGAATTGAATAGAATAGAATAGGATAGAACAGAACAGAATAGAAGAGAACAGAGTAGAATAGAATAGAACAGAATAGAATAGAATAGAATAGAAAAGAATAGAATAGAATAGAATAGAACAGAAGAGAACAGAACAGAATAGAATAGAACAGAATAGAACAGAACAGAACAGAACAGAACAGAACAGAATAGAACAGAACAGAACAGAATAGAATAGAATAGAATAGAACAGAGTAGAATGTAACGGAATAGAATACAATAGAATAGAATACAACAGAACAGAACAGAATAGAATAGAATATAACAGATTAGAATAGAATAGAATAGAACAGAATAGAATAGAATAGAATAGAATAGAACAGTACAGAATACAATAGAATTGAATAGAACAGAATAGAATAGAATAGAATAGAACAGAATAACAGAATAGAATGGAATAATATAAAATAGAATAGAATATAATAGAATAGAAAAAAATAGAATAGAATAGAATAGAATAGAAAAGAACAGAACAGAATAGAACAGAACAGAATAGAATTGAATAAAACAGAACAGAATAGAATAGAATAGAGCAGAACAGAATAGAATAGAATAGAACAGAACAGAATAGAACAGAACAGAATAGAATAGAATAGAATAGAACAGAACAGAATAGAGTAGAACAGAATTGAATAGAATAGAACAGAACAGAATAGAATAGAAAAGAATAGAACAGAAGAGAATAGAATAGAATAGAATAAAACAGAATAGAACAGAATAGAAGAGAATAGAACAGAATAGAATGGAATAGAATAGAACAGAATAGAATGTAGCGGAATAGAATACTATAAAATAAAATAGAATAGAACAGAACAGAATAGAATAGAATAGAACAGAATAGAATGTAACGGAATAGAATACAATAGAATAATATAGAACAGAATAGAACAGAACAGAACACAACGGAACAGAATAGTATAGAATAGAACAGAATAGAATAGAACAGAATAGAATAGAACAGAAAAGAATAGAATAGAATAGAATAGAACAAAAGAGAATAGAACAGAACAGAACAGAATATAATAGAATATAATAGAATAGGACAGAATGTAATAGAATAGAAGAGAATAGAATAGAATAGAATAGAATAGAATAGAATAGAATAGAATAGAATAGAATAGAACAGAACAGAATAGAATAGAATAGAACAGAACAGAATAGAACAGAACAAAATAGAATAGAATAGAAAAGAACAGAATTGAATTGAATAGAACAGAATAGAATAGAATAGAATAGAATAGAATAGAATAGAATAGAATAGAATAGAACATAAGAGAATAGAATAGAATAGAATAGAATACAGCAGAATAGAGCAGAATAGAAGAGAATAGAACAGAATAGAATAGAATAGAACAGAACAGAACAGAATAGAGTAGAATAGAATAGAATAGAATAGAATAGAATAGAATAGAATAGAACACAACAGAACACAACAGAACAGAATAGAAGAGAACAGAACAGAACAGAATAGAATCGAATAGAACAGAATAGAACAGATTAGAATAGAATAGAATAGAATAGAACAGAACAGAACAGAATAGAATCGAACAGAATAGAATAGAATGGAACAGAACAAAACAGAACAGAATAGAATAGAATAGAATATATTAGAATAGAATAGAATAGAATAGAATAGAATAGAATAGAATAGAATAGAATAGAACAGAATAGAACAGAACGGAATAGAATTAAATAGAATAGAACAGAACAGAACAGAATAGAATCGAACAGAATAGAAGAGAATAGAATAGAACAGAACAGAACCGAACAGAACAGAACACAACAGAACAGAATAGAATAGAATAGAAGAGAATAGAATAGAACAGAAAAAATAGAATAGAATAGAATAGAGCAGAACAGAATAGAACAGAACAGAACAGAACAGAACAGAATAGAATAGAATAGAATAGAACAGAATAGAATAGAATAGAATAGAACAGAAGAGAATAGAATAGAATAGAATAAAACAGAACAGAATAGAATAGAATAGAACAGAACAGAATGGAATATTAAAGAACAGAACAGAATAGAACAGAATAGAATAGAATAGAACAGAACAGAATAGAGTAGAACAGAATTGAATAGAATAGAACAGAACAGAATAGAATAGAATAGAATAGAACAGAAGAGAATAGAATAGAATAGAATACAACAGAATAGAACAGAATAGAAGAGAATAGAACAGAATAGAATAGAATAGAATAGAACAGAACAGAATGTAACGGAATAGAATAAAATAGAATAGAATAGAATACAACAGAACAGAATGGAATAGAATAGAATAGAATAGAATAGAATAGAATAGAATAGAATAGAATAGAACAGAACAGAACAGAATAGAATCGAACAAAATAGAATAGAATAGAACGGAACAGAATAGAATCGAACAGAATAGAATAGAATAGAACAGAACAGAACAGAACAGAATAGAATAGAATAGAATAGAATAGATCAGAATAGAATAGAATAGAATAGAACAGAAGAGAATAGAATAGAATAGAACAGAACAGAATAGAATAGAAGAGAATAGAATAGAATAGAGTAGAAACGAATAGAATAGAATAGAACAGAACAGAACAGAACAGAATAGAAGAGAATAGAACAGAATAGAATGGAATAGAATAGAACAAAATAAAATGTAACGGAATAGAATAGAATAGAATAGAATAGAATAGAATAGAATAGAATAGAATAGAATAGAATAGAACAGAACAGAATAGAACAGAATAGAATTGAATAAAACAGAACAGAATAGAAGAATAGAAAAGAACAGAATAGAATAGAATAGAACAGAACAGAATAGAATAGAATAGAACAGAACAGAACAAAACAGAATAGAATAGAATAGAACAAAACAGAATAGAATAGAATAGAACAAAACAGAATAGAGTAGAACAGAATTGAACAGAATAGAACAGAACAGAATAGAATAGAATAGAATAGAACAGAATAGAATAGAATAGAACAGATCAGAACAGAACAGAATAGAATAGAATAGAACAAAACAGAATAGAGTAGAACAGAATTGAATAGAATAGAACAGAACAGAATAGAATAGAATAGAATAGAATAGAACAGAATAGAATAGAAAAGAATAGAATACAACAGAATAGAACAGAATAGAAGAGAATAGAACAGAATAGAATAGAATAGAACAGAACAAAACAGAACAGAATAGAATAGAATAGAACAAAACAGCATAGAGTAGAACAGAATAGAATAGAATAGAACAGAACAGAATAGAATAGAACAGACTATAATTGAATAAAACAGAACAGAATAGAGTAGAATAGAAAAGAACAGAATAGAATAGAATAGAACAGAACAGAATAGAATAGAATAGAACAGAACAGAACAGAACAGAATAGAATAGAATAGAACAAAACAGAATAGAGTAGAACAGAATTGAATAGAATAGAACAGAACAGAATAGAATAGAATAGAATAGAATAGAACAGAATAGAATAGAATAGAATAGAATACAACAGAATAGAACAGAATAGAAGAGAATAGAACAGAATAGAATGGAATAGAATAGAACAGAATAGAATGTAACGGAATAGAAAAGAATAGAATAGAATAGAATAGAATAGAATAGAATAGAATAGAATAGAACAGAATAGAATGTAACGGAATAGAATGTAACGGAATAGAATAGAATAGAATAGAATAGAATAGAATTGAATAGAATAGAATAGAATAGAATAGAATAGAATAGAATAGAATATAACAGAACAAAACAGAACAGAATAGAATAGAATGGAATAGAATAGAATAGAATAGAATAGAACAGAATAGAACAGAACGGAATAGAATAGAATAGAATAGAATAGAACAGAACAGAACAGAATAGAATCGAACAAAATAGAATAGAATAGAACGGAACAGAATAGAATCGAACAGAATAGAATAGAATAGAACAGAACAGAACAGAACAGAATAGAATAGAATAGAATAGAATAGATCAGAATAGAATAGAATAGAATAGAACAGAAGAGAATAGAATAGAATAGAACAGAACAGAATAGAATAGAACAGAACAGAATAGAATAGAAGAGAATAGAATAGAATAGAGTAGAAACGAATAGAATAGAATAGAACAGAACAGAACAGAACAGAATAGAAGAGAATAGAATAGAATAGAATAGAATAGAACAGAGCAGAATAGAATAGAACAGAATAGAATTGAATAAAACAGAACAGAATAGAATAGAATAGAAAAGAACAGAATAGAATAGAATAGAACAGAACAGAATAGAATAGAATAGAAAAGAACAGAACAAAACAGAATAGAATAGAATAGAACAAAACAGAATAGAATAGAATAGAACAAAACAGAATAGAGTAGAACAGAATTGAACAGAATAGAACAGAACAGAATAGAATAGAATAGAACAGAATAGAATAGAATAGAACAGTTCAGAACAGAACAGAATAGAATAGAATAGAACAAAACAGAATAGAGTAGAACAGAATTGAATAGAATAGAACAGAACAGAATAGAATAGAATAGAATAGAACAGAATAGAATAGAAAAGAATAGAATACAACAGAATAGAACAGAATAGAAGAGAATAGAACAGAATAGAATAGAATAGAACAGAACAAAACAGAGCAGAACAGAATAGAATAGAATAGAATAGAACAGAACAGAATAGAATAGAACAAAATAGAACTGTATAAAACAGAACAGAATAGAATAGAATAGAAAAGAACAGAATAGAATAGAACAGAACAGAATAGAATAGAATAGAACAGAACAGAACAGAACAGAATAGAATAGAATAGAACAAAACAGAATAGAGTAGAACAGAATTGAATAGAATAGAACAGAACAGAATAGAATAGAATAGAATAGAATAGAACAGAATAGAATAGAATAGAATAGAATACAACAGAATAGAACAGAATAGAAGAGAATAGAACAGAATAGAATGGAATAGAATAGAACAGAATAGAATGTAACGGAATAGAATAGAATAGAATAGAATAGAATAGAATAGAATAGAATAGAATAGAATAGAATAGAATAGAATAGAATAGAACAGAATAGAATGTAACGGAATAGAATAGAATAGAATAGAATAGAATAGAACAGAACAGAATAGAATAGAATAGAATAGAACAGAATAGAATAGAATAGTATAGAATAGAATAGATTAGAATAGAACATAAGAGAATAGAATAGAATAGAATACAGCAGAATAGAACAGAATAGAAGAGAATAGAACAGAATAGAATAGAATAGAACAAAACAGAATGTAACGGAATAGAATACAATAGAATAGAATAGAATACAACAGAACAGAATAGAATAGAATTGAATAGAATAGAATAGAATAGAATAGAACAGAATAGAACAGAAAAGAATGGAATAGAATAGAATAGAATAGAATAGAATAGAATAGAATAGAATAGAATAGAATAGAATTGAATAGAACAGAACAGAATAGAATAGAACAGAATAGAATTGAATAAAACAGAACAGAATAGAATAGAGTAGAAAAGAACAGAATAGAATAGAATAGAACAGAACAGAATAGAATAGAATAGAATAGAACAGAATAGAACAGAACAGAATAGAATAGAATAGAACAAAACAGAATAGAGTAGACTAGAATAGAACAGAATAGATTAGAATAGAATAGAATACAAGAGAATAGAACAGAATAGAAGAGAATGGAACAGAATAGAATGGAATAGAATAGAACAGAATAGAATGTAACGGAATAGAATAGAATAGAATAGAATAGAATCGAATAGAACAGAACAGAATAGAATGGAATAGAATAGAACAGAATAGAATGTAACGGAATAGAATACAAGAGAATAGAATAGAATAGAACAGAACAGAATAGAATAGAATAGAATAGAATAGAACAGAACAGAATAGAATAGAATAGAATAGAATAGAATAGAATAGAATAGAACAGAATAAAACAGAACAGAACAGAATAGAGTAGAATAGAATAGAATAGAGTAGAATAGAAAAGAATAGAACAGAGCAGAACAGAACAGAACAGAATAGAATACAATAGAACAGAATACAATATAATAGAATAGAAAAAAATAGAATAGTATAGAATAGAATAGAATAGAATAGAATAGAACAGAATAGAATAGAATAGAATAGAATAGAAACGAATAGAATAGAATACAACAGAACAGAACAGAACAGAATAGAATCGAATAGAACAGAGTAGAACAGATTAGAATAGAATATAATAGAATAGAATAGAATAGATCAGAACAGAACAGAATAGAATCTAACAGAATAGAATAGAATAGAACAGAACAAAACAGAACAGAATAGAATAGAACAGAATAGAATAGAATAGAATAGAACAGAATAGAACAGAATAGACCAGAACAGAACAGAATAGAGTAGAACAGAATTGAATAGAATAGAATAGGATAGAACAGAACAGAATAGAAGAGAACAGAGTAGAATAGAATAGAACAGAATAGAATAGAATAGAATAGAAAAGAATAGAATAGAATAGAATAGAATAGAACAGAAGAGAACAGAACAGAATAGAATAGAACAGAATAGAACAGAACAGAACAGAACAGAACAGAACAGAATAGAACAGAACAGAACAGAATAGAATAGAATAGAATAGAATAGAATAGAGTAGAAACGAATAGAATAGAATAGAACAGAACAGAACAGAACAGAATAGAAGAGAATAGAATAGAATAGAATAGAATAGAACAGAACAGAATAGAATAGAACAGAATAGAATTGAATAAAACAGAACAGAATAGAATAGAATAGAAAAAAACAGAATAGAATAGAATAGAACAGAACAGAATAGAATAGAATAGAAAAGAACAGAACAAAACAGAATAGAATAGAATAGAACAAAACAGAATAGAATAGAATAGAACAAAACAGAATAGAGTAGAACAGAATTGAACAGAATAGAACAGAACAGAATAGAATAGAATAGAATAGAACAGAATAGAATAGAATAGAACAGATCAGAACAGAACAGAATAGAATAGAATAGAACAAAACAGAATAGAGTAGAACAGAATTGAATAGAATAGAACAGAACAGAATAGAATAGAATAGAATAGAACAGAATAGAATAGAAAAGAATAGAATACAACAGAATAGAACAGAATAGAAGAGAATAGAACAGAATAGAATAGAATAGAACAGAACAAAACAGAACAGAATAGAATAGAATAGAATAGAATAGAATAGAATAGAATAGAATAGAATAGAACAGAACAGAATAGAATAGAACAAAATAGAATTGAATAAAACAGAACAGAATAGAATAGAATAGAAAAGAACAGAATAGAATAGAACAGAACAGAATAGAAAAGAATAGAACAGAACAGAACAGAACAGAATAGAATAGAATAGAACAAAACAGAATAGAGTAGAACAGAATTGAATAGAATAGAACAGAACAGAATAGAATAGAATAGAATAGAATAGAACAGAATAGAATAGAATAGAATAGAATAGAATACAACAGAATAGAACAGAATAGAAGAGAATAGAACAGAATAGAATGGAATAGAATAGAACAGAATAGAATGTAAAGGAATAGAATAGAATAGAATAGAATAGAATAGAATAGAATAGAATAGAATAGAATAGAATGTAACGGAATAGAATAGAATAGAATAGAATAGAATAGAACAGAACAGAATAGAATAGAATAGAATAGAACAGAATAGAATAGAATAGTATAGAATAGAATAGATTAGAATAGAACATAAGAGAATAGAATAGAATAGAATACAGCAGAATAGAACAGAATAGAAGAGAATAGAACAGAATAGAATAGAATAGAACAAAACAGAATGTAACGGAATAGAATACAATAGAATAGAAGAGAATACAACTGAAAAGAATAGAATAGAATTGAATAGAATAGAATAGAATAGAATAGAACAGAATAGAACAGAATAGAATGGAATAGAATAGAATAGAGTAGAATAGAATAGAATAGAATAGAATTGAATAGAACAGAACAGAATAGAATAGAACAGAATAGAATTGAATAAAACAGAACAGAATAGAATAGAGTAGAAAAGAACAGAATAGAATAGAATAGAACAGAACAGAATAGAATAGAATAGAATAGAACAGAATAGAACAGAAGAGAATAGAATAGAATAGAACAAAACAGAATAGAGTAGACTAGAATAGAACAGAATAGATTAGAATAGAATAGAATACAAGAGAATAGAACAGAATAGAAGAGAATGGAACAGAATAGAATGGAATAGAATACAACAGAATAGAATGTAACGGAATAGAATAGAATAGAATAGAATAGAATCGAATAGAACAGAACAGAATAGAATGGAATAGAATAGAACAGAATAGAATGTAACGTAATAGAATACAAGAGAATAGAATAGAATAGAACAGAACAGAATAGAATAGAATAGAATAGAATAGAACAGAATAGAATAGAATAGAATAGAATAGAATAGAATAGAACAGAATAGAACAGAACAGAACAGAATAGAGTAGAATAGAATAGAATAGAGTAGAATAGAAAAGAATAGAACAGAGCAGAACAGAACAGAACAGAATACAATACAATAGAACAGAATACAATATAATAGAATAGAAAAAAATAGAATAGTATAGAATAGAATAGAATAGAATAGAATAGAATAGAACAGAATAGAATAGAATAGAATAGAATAGAATAGAATAGAATAGAAACGAATATAATAGAATAGAACAGAACAGAACAGAACAGAATAGAATAGAACAGAATAGAACAGAACAGAACAGAACAGAACAGAACAGAATAGAACAGAACAGAACAGAATAGAATAGAATAGAATAGAACAGAATAGAATGTAACGGAATAGAATACAATAGAATAGAATACAACAGAACAGAACAGAATAGAATTGAATATAACAGAATAGAATAGAATAGAATAGAACAGAATAGAATAGAATAGAATAGAATAGAACAGAATAGAACAGAACAGAACAGAACAGAACAGAACAGAACAGAATAGAACAGAACAGAACAGAATAGAATAGAATAGAATAGAACAGAATAGAATGTAACGGAATAGAATACAATAGAATAGAATACAACAGAACAGAACAGAATAGAATTGAATATAACAGAATAGAATAGAATAGAATAGAACAGAATAGAATAGAATAGAATAGAATAGAATAGAACAGAACAGAATACAATAGAATTGAATAGAACAGAATAGAATAGAATAGAATAGAACAGAATAACAGAATAGAATGGAATAGAATACAACAGAATAGAATGTAACGGAATAGAATAGAATAGAATAGAATAGAATAGAAAAGAACAGAACAGAATAGAACAGAACAGAATAGAATTGAATAAAACAGTACAGAATAGAATAGAATAGAACAGAACAGAATAGAATAGAATAGAACAGAACAGAATAGAACAGAACAGAATAGAATAGAATAGAATAGAACAGAACAGAATAGAGTAGAACAGAATTGAATAGAATAGAACCGAACAGAATAGAATAGAAAAGAATAGAACAGAAGAGAATAGAATAGAATAGAATAAAACAGAATAGAACAGAATAGAAGAGAATAGAACAGAATAGAATGGAATAGAATAGAACAGAATAGAATGTAACAGAATAGAATACAATAGAATAAAATAGAATAGAACAGAACAGAATAGAATAGAATAGAACAGATTAGAATGTAACGGAATAGAATACAATAGAATAATATAGAACAGAATGGAACAGAACAGAACACAACAGAACAGAATAGTATAGAATAGAACAGAATAGAATAGAACAGAATAGAATAGAACAGAAAAGAATAGAATAGAATAGAATAGAACAGAATAGAACAGAACAGAATAGAATAGAACAGAATAGAATTGAATAAAACAGAACAGAATAGAATAGAGTAGAAAAGAACAGAATAGAATAGAATAGAACAGAACAGAATAGAATAGAATAGAATAGAACAGAATAGAACAGAACAGAATAGAATAGAATAGAACAAAACAGAATAGAGTAGACTAGAATAGAACAGAATAGATTAGAATAGAATAGAATACAAGAGAATAGAACAGAATAGAAGAGAATGGAACAGAATAGAATGGAATAGAATACAACAGAATAGAATGTAACGGAATAGAATAGAATAGAATAGAATAGAATCGAATAGAACAGAACAGAATAGAATGGAATAGAATAGAACAGAATAGAATGTAACGGAATGGAATACAAGAGAATAGAATAGAATAGAACAGAACAGAATAGAATAGAATAGAATAGAATAGAACAGAATAGAATAGAATAGAATAGAATAGAATAGAATAGAACAGAATAGAACAGAACAGAACAGAATAGAGTAGAATAGAATAGAATAGAGTAGAATAGAAAAGAATAGAACAGAGCAGAACAGAACAGAACAGAATACAATACAATAGAACAGAATACAATATAATAGAATAGAAAAAAATAGAATAGTATAGAATAGAATAGAATAGAATAGAATAGAATAGAACAGAATAGAATAGAATAGAATAGAATAGAATAGAATAGAAACGAATAGAATAGAATAGAACAGAACAGAACAGAACAGAATAGAATAGAACAGAATAGAACAGAACAGAACAGAACAGAACAGAACAGAATAGAACAGAACAGAACAGAATAGAATAGAATAGAATAGAACAGAATAGAATGTAACGGAGTAGAATACAATAGAATAGAATACAACAGAACAGAACAGAATAGAATTGAATATAACAGAATAGAATAGAATAGAATAGAACAGAATAGAATAGAATAGAATAGAATTTAACAGAATAGAACAGAACAGAACAGAACAGAACAGAACAGAACAGAATAGAACAGAACAGAACAGAATAGAATAGAATAGAATAGAACAGAATAGAATGTAACGGAATAGAATACAATAGAATAGAATACAACAGAACAGAACAGAATAGAATTGAATATAACAGAATAGAATAGAATAGAATAGAACAGAATAGAATAGAATAGAATAGAACAGAACAGAATACAATAGAATTGAATAGAACAGAATAGAATAGAATAGAATAGAACAGAATAACAGAATAGAATGGAATAGAATAAAATAGAATAGAATATAATAGAATAGAAAAAAATAGAATAGAATAGAATAGAATAGAAAAGAACAGAACAGAATAGAACAGAACAGAATAGAATTGAATAAAACAGAACAGAATAGAATAGTATAGAACAGAACAGAATAGAATAGAATAGAACAGAACAGAATAGAACAGAACAGAATAGAATAGAATAGAATAGAACAGAACAGAATAGAGTAGAACAGAATTGAATAGAATAGAACAGAACAGAATAGAATAGAAATAATAGAACAGAAGAGAATAGAATAGAATAGAATAAAACAGAATAGAACAGAATAGAAGAGAATAGAACAGAATAGAATGGAATAGAATAGAACAGAATAGAATGTAACGGAATAGAATACAATAGAATAAAATAGAATAGAACAGAACAGAATAGAATAGAATAGAACAGATTAGAATGTAACGGAATAGAATACAATAGAATAATATAGAACAGAATGGAACAGAACAGAACACAACAGAACAGAATAGTATAGAATAGAACAGAATAGAATAGAACAGAATAGAATAGAACAGAAAAGAATAGAATAGAATAGAATAGAACAGAAGAGAATAGAACAGAACAGAACAGAATATAATAGAATATAATAGAATAGAACAGAATGTAATAGAATAGAATAGAACAGAATAGAATAGAATAGAACAGAACAGAATAGAATAGAATAGAATAGAACAGAATAGAACAGAACAGAATAGAATAGAATAGAACAAAACAGAATAGAGTAGACTAGAATAGAACAGAATAGATTAGAATAGAATAGAATACAAGAGAATAGAACAGAATAGAAGAGAATGGAACAGAATAGAATGGAATAGAATACAACAGAATAGAATGTAACGGAATAGAATAGAATAGAATAGAATAGAATCGAATAGAACAGAATACAATATAATAGAATAGAAAAAAATAGAATAGTATGGAACAGAATAGAATCGAATAGAATACAATAGAATAGAACAGAACAGAATAGAATAGAATAGAATAGAATAGAATAGAATAGAATAGAATAGAATAGAAACGAATAGAATAGAATAGAACAGAACAGAACAGAACAGAATAGAATCGAATAGAACAGAGTAGAACAGATTAGAATAGAATATATTAGAATAGAATAGAATAGATCAGAAGAGAACAGAATTGAATCTAACAGAATAGAATAGAATAGAACAGAACAAAACAGAACAGAATAGAATAGAACAGAATAGAATAGAATAGAATAGAATAGAATAGAATAGAATAGAATAGAACAGAATAGAACAGAACAGAACAGAATAGAGTAGAACAGAATTGAATAGAATAGAATAGGATAGAACAGAACAGAATAGAAGAGAACAGAGTAGAATAGAATAGAACAGCATAGAATAGAATAGAATAGAAAAGAATAGAATAGAATAGAATAGAATAGAACAGAAGAGAACAGAACAGAATAGAATAGAACAGAATAGAACAGAACAGAACAGAACAGAACAGAACAGAATAGAACAGAACAGAACAGAATAGAATAGAATAGAATAGAATAGAACAGAATAGAATGTAACGGAATAGAATACAATAGAATAGAATACAACAGAACAGAACAGAATACAATTGAATATAACAGAATAGAATAGAATAGAATAGAACAGAATAGAATAGAATAGAATAGAATAGAATAGAACAGAACAGAATACAATAGAATTGAATAGAACAGAATAGAATAGAATAGAATAGAACAGAATAACAGAATAGAATGGAATAGAATAAAATAGAATAGAATATAATAGAATAGAAAAAAATAGAATAGAATAGAATAGAATAGAAAAGAACAGAACAGAATAGAACAGAACAGAATAGAATTGAATAAAACAGAACAGAATAGAATAGAATAGAACAGAACAGAATAGAATAGAATAGAATAGAACAGAATAGAACAGAACAGAATAGAATAGAATAGAATAGAACAGAACAGAATAGAGTAGAACAGAATTGAATAGAATAGAACAGAACAGAATAGAATAGAAAAGAATAGAACAGAAGAGAATAGAATAGAATAGAATAAAACAGAATAGAACAGAATAGAAGAGAATAGAACAGAATAGAATGGAATAGAATAGAACAGAATAGAATGTAACGGAATATAATACAATAGAATAAAATAGAATAGAACAGAACAGAATAGAATAGAATAGAACAGAATAGAATGTAACGGAATAGAATACAATAGAATAATATAGAACAGAATGGAACAGAACAGAACACAACAGAACAGAATAGAATAGAATAGAATAGAATAGAATAGAATAGAATAGAACATAAGAGAATAGAATAGAATAGAATACAGCAGAATAGAACAGAATAGAAGAGAATAGAACAGAATAGAATAGAATAGAACAGAACAGAACAGAATAGAGTAGAATAGAATAGAATAGAATAGAATAGAACACAACAGAACAAAACAGAACAGAATAGAAGAGAACAGAACAGAACAGAATAGAATCGAATAGAACAGAATAGAACAGATTAGAATAGAATAGAATAGAACAGAACAGAAAAGAATAGAATCGAACAGAATAGAATAGAATGGAACAGAACAAAACAGAACAGAATAGAATAGAATAGAATATATTAGAATAGAATAGAATAGAATAGAATAGAATAGAATAGAATAGAATAGAATAGAATAGAATAGAATAGAATAGAATAGAATAGAACAGAATAGAACAGAACGGAATAGAATTGAATAGAATAGAACAAAACAGAACAGAATAGAAGAGAACAGAACAGAACAGAATAGAATCGAATAGAACAGAATAGAACAGATTAGAAATGAATAGAATAGAATAGAATAGAACAGAACAGAACAGAATAGAATCGAACAGAATAGAATAGAATGGAACAGAACAAAACAGAACAGAATAGAATAGAATAGAATATATTAGAATAGAATAGAATAGAATAGAATAGAATAGAATAGAATAGAATAGAACAGAATAGAACAGAACGGAATAGAATTGAATAGAATAGAACAGAACAGAACAGAATAGAATCGAACAGAATAGTAGAGAATAGAAGAGAACAGAACAGAACAGAACAGAACAGAACACAACAGAACAGAATAGAATAGAATAGAAGAGAATAGAATAGAACAGAAAAAATAGAATAGAATTGAATAGAACAGAACAGAATAGAACAGAACAGAACAGAACAGAACAGAATAGAATAGAATAGAATAGAACAGAAGAGAATAGAATAGAATAGAATAAAACAGAACAGAATAGAATAGAATAGAACAGAACAGAATGGAATATTATAGAACAGAACAGAATAGAACAGAACAGAATAGAATAGAATAGAACAGAACAGAATAGAGTAGAACAGAATTGAATAGAATAGAACAGAACAGAATAGAATAGAATAGAATAGAATAGAACAGAAGAGAATAGAATAGAATAGAATACAACAGAATAGAACAGAATAGAAGAGAATAGAACAGAATAGAATAGAATAGAATAGAACAGAACAGAATGTAACGGAATAGAATAAAATAGAATAGAATAGAATACAACAGAACAGAATGGAATAGAATAGAATAGAATAGAATAGAATAGAATAGAATAGAATAGAATAGAATAGAACAGAATAGAACAGAACAGAACAGAATAGAGTAGAATTGAATAGAATAGGATAGAATAGGATAGAACAGAACAGAATAGAACAGAACAGAATAGAATAGAATAGAACAGAATATATTAGAATAGAATAATATTGAACAGAATAGAATAGAATAGAATAGAACAGAATACAATAGAATAGAACAGAGTAGAATAGAACAGTACAGAACAGAACAGAACAGAATAGAATAGAGTAGAACAGGACAGAACCGAATAGAATAGAATAGAAGAGAATAGAACAGAACAGAACAGAATGAAACGGAATAGAATACAATAGAATAGAATAGAATAGAATACAACAGAACAGAATAGAATAGAATTGAATAGAACAGAATAGAATAGAATAGAATAGAACAGAATAGAACAGATCAAAACAAAACAGAATATAATAGAATACAAGAGAACAGAACAGAATAGAATAGAATATAACATAATAGAACAGAATAGAATGGAATAGCATAAAATAGAATAGAATAGAATAGAATAGAATAGAATAGAATAGAATATAACAGAACAAAACAGAACAGAATAGAATAGAATGGAATAGAATAGAATAGAATAGAATACAACAGAATAGAACAGAACGGAATAGAATAGAATAGAATAGAATCGAACAGAACAGAACAGAATAGAATCGAACAGAATAGAATAGAGTAGAACGGAACAGAATAGAATCGAACAGAATAGAATAGAATAGAACAGAACAGAACAGAACAGAATAGAATAGAATAGAATAGAATAGAATAGATCAGAATAGAATAGAATAGAATAGAACAGAATAGAATAGAATAGAATAGAATAAAACAGAACAGAATAGAATAGAATAGAACAGAAGAGAATCGAACAGAACAGAATTGAATAGAATAGAACAGAACAGAATAGAATAGAGTAGAATAGAACATAAGAGAATAGAATAGAATAGAATACAACAGAATAGAACAGAATAGAACAGAATAGAATAGAATAGAATAGAACAGAACAGAATAGAATAGAATAGAACAGAACAGAATCGAACAGAACAGAATAGAATAGAATAGAACAGAATATAATAGAATAGAATAGTATTGAACAGAATAGAATAGTGTAGAATAGAACAGAATACAATAGAATAGAACAGAATAGAATAGAATAGAACAGAACAGAACAGAACAGAACAGAATAGAATAGAATAGAGCAGAATAGAACAGAACAGAACAGAACCGATCAGAATAGAATAGAGTAGAACAGGACAGAACCGAATAGAATAGAATAGAACAGAATAGAATAGAAGAGAAGAGAATAGAACAGAACAGAACAGAATGTAACGGAATAGAATACAATAGAATAGAATAGAATAGAATACAACAGAACAGAATAGAATAGAATTGAATAGAACAGAATAGAATAGAATAGAATAGAACAGAATAGAACAGACCAAAACAAAACAGAATAGAATAGAATACAACAGAACAGAACAGAATGGAATAGAATATTACAGAATAGAACAGAATAGAATGGAATTGCACAAAATAGAATAGAATAGAATAGAATAGAATAGAATAGAATAGAATAGAATAGAATAGAATAGAATATAACAGAACAAAACAGAACAGAATAGAATAGAATGGAATAGAATAGAATAGAACAGAATAGAACAGAACGGAATAGAATAGAATAGAATAGAATAGAACAGAACAGAACAGAATAGAATCGAACAAAATAGAATAGAATAGAACGGAACAGAATAGAATCGAACAGAATAGAATAGAATAGAACAGAACAGAACAGAACAGAATAGAATAGAATAGAATAGAATAGATCAGAACAGAATAGAATAGAATAGAACAGAACAGAATCGAACAGAACAGAATTGAATAGAATAGAACAGAACAGAATAGAATAGAGTAGAATAGAACATAAGAGAATAGAATAGAATAGAATACAACAGAATAGAACAGAATAGAACAGAATAGAATAGAATAGAATAGAACAGAACAGATTAGAATAGAATAGAACAGAACAGAACAGAATCGAACAGAACAGAATTGAATAGAATAGAACAGAACAGAATAGAATAGAACATAAGATAATAGAATAGAATAGAATACAACAGAATAGAACAGAAAAGAAGAGGACAGAACAGAATAGAATAGAATAGAAGAGAACAGAACAGAATGTAACGGAATAGAATGCAATAGAATAGAATAGAATAAAACACAACAGAATAGAATAGAATTGAATAGAACAGAATAGAATAGAATAGAATAGAACAGAATAACAGAATAGAATAGAATAGAATAGAATAGAATAGAAAAAAATAGAATAGAATAGAATAGAATAGAAAAGAACAGAACAGAATAGAACAGAACAGAATAGAATTGAATAAAACAGTACAGAATAGAATAGAATAGAACAGAACAGAATAGATTAGAATAGAACAGAACAGAATAGAACAGAACAGAATAGAATAGAATAGAATAGAACAGAACAGAATAGAGTAGAACAGAATTGAATAGAAAAGAACAGAACAGAATAGAATAGAAAAGAATAGAACAGAAGAGAATAGAATAGAATAGAATAAAACAGAATAGAACAGAATAGAAGAGAATAGAACAGAATAGAATGGAATAGAAAAGAACAGAAAAGAATGTAACGGAATAGAATACAATAGAATAAAATAGAATAGAACAGAACAGAATAGAATAGAATAGAACAGAATAGAATGTAACGGAATAGAATACAATAGAATAATATAGAACAGAATAGAACAGAACACAACACAACAGCACAGAATAGTATAGAATAGAACAGAATAGAATAGAACAGAAAAGAATAGTATAGAATAGAATAGAACAGAGGAGAATAGAACAGAACAGAACAGAATATAATAGAATATAATAGAATAGAACAGAATGTAATAGAATAGAATAGAACAGTATATGATAGAATAGAATAGAATAGAATAGAACAGAACAGAATAGAATAGAATAGAACAGAACAGAATAGAACAGAACAGAATAAAATAGAATAGAACAGAACAGAATTGAATTGAATAGAACAGAACAGAATAGAATAGAATAGAATAGAATAGAATAGAATAGAATAGAATAGAATATAACAGAACAAAACAGAACAGAATAGAATAGAATGGAATAGAATAGAATAGAATAGAATAGAACAGAATAGAACAGAACGGAATAGAATAGAATAGAATAGAATAGAACAGAACAGAACAGAATAGAATCGAACAGAATAGAATAGAATAGAACGGAACAGAATAGAATCGAACAGAATAGAATAGAATAGAACAGATTAGAACAGAACAGAATAGAATAGAATAGAATAGATCAGAATAGAATAGAATAGAATAGAACAGAAGAGAATAGAATAGAATAGAATAAAACAGAACAGAATAGAATAGAATAGAACAGAACAGAATCGAACAGAACAGAATTGAATAGAATAGAACAGAACAGAATAGAATAGAGTAGAATAGAACATAAGAGAATAGAATAGAATAGAATACAACAGAATAGAACAGAATAGAACAGAATAGAATAGAACAGAACAGAATACAATAGAATAGAACAGAAAAGAATCGAACAGAACATAATTGAATAGAATAGAACAGAACAGAATAGAATAGAACATAAGAGAATAGAATAGAATAGAATACAACAGAATAGAACAGAAAAGAAGAGGACAGAACAGAATAGAATAAAATAGAAGAGAACAGAACAGAATGTAACGGAATAGAATGCAATAGAATAGAATAGAATACAACACAACAGAATAGAATAGAATTGAATAGAACAGAATAGAATAGAATAGAATAGAACAGAATAACAGAATAGAGTGGAATAGAATAGAATAGAATAGAATAGAATAGAAAAAAATAGAATAGAATAGAATAGAATAGAAAAGAACAGAACAGAATAGAATAGAACAGAACAGAATAGAATAGAAAAGAATAGAACAGAAGAGAATAGAATAGAATAGAATAAAGCAGAATAGAACAGAATAGAAGAGAATAGAACAGAATAGAATGGAATAGAATAGAGCAGAATAGAATGTAACGGAATAGAATACAATAGAATAAAATAGAATAGAACAGAACAGAATAGAATAGAATAGAACAGAATAGAATGTAACGGAATAGAATACAATAGAATAATATTGAACAGAACAGAACAGAACAGAACACAACAGAACAGAATAGTATAGAATAGAACAGAATAGAATAGAACAGAATAGAATAGAAATGAATAGAATAGAATAGAACAGAATATAATAGAATAGAATAGAACAGAATAGAATAGAATAGAATAGAATGGAATAGAACAGAATAGAATAGAACAGAACAGAATAGAATAGAATAGAACAGAACAGAATAGAACAGAACAGAATAGAATAGAATAGAACAGAACAGAATAGAATAGAATAGAATAGAATAGAATAGAATAGAATAGAATAGAACATAAGAGAATAGAAAAGAATAGAAAAGAATAGAATACAGCAGAATAGAACAGAATAGAAGAGAATAGAACAGAATAGAATAGAATAGAACAGAAAAAAATGTAACGGAATAGAATACAATAGAATAGAATAGAATACAACAGAACAGAATAGAATAGAATTGAATAGAATAGAATAGAATAGAATAGAACAGAATAGAACAGAATAGAATGGAATAGAATAAAATAGAATAGAATAGAATAGAATAGAATAGAATAGAAGAGAACAGAATAGAATACAACAGAATATAATTGAATAAAACAGAACAGAATAGATTAGAATAGAAAAGAACAGAATAGAATAGAATAGAATAGAATACAATAAAATAGAACAGAATAGAAGAGAATAGAACAGAATAGAATGGAATAGAATAGAACAGAATAGAATGTAACGGAATAGAATAGAATTGAATAGAATAAAATAGAATAGAATAGAATAGAACAGAACAGAATAGAATGGAATAGAATAGAACAGAATAGAATGTAACGGAATAGAATACACGAGAATAGAATAGAATAGAACAGAACAGAATAGAATAGAATAGAATAGAACAGAATAGAATAGAATAGAATAGAATAGAACAGAATAGAAAAGAACAGAACAGAATAGAGTAGAATAGAATAGAATAGAATAAATAGAATAGAATAGAATAGAATAGAATAGAATAGAACAGAGCAGAACAGAGCAGAACAGAATAGAATACAATAGAATAGAATAGAATAGAATAGAAAGAATAGAATAGTATAGAACAGAATAGAATAGAATAGAATAGAATAAAATAGAACAGAACAGAACAGAACAGAATAGAAGAGAATAGAACAGAATAGAATGGAATAGAATAGAACAGAATAGAATGTAACGGAATAGAATAGATTAGAATAGAATAGAATAGAATAGAATAGAATAGAACAGAACAGAATAGAATAGATCAGAATAGAATTGAATAAAACAGAACAGAATAGAATAGAATAGAAAAGAACAGAATAGAATAGAATAGAACAGAACAGAATAGAATAGAATAGAACAGAACAGAACAAAACAGAATAGAATAGAATAGAACAAAACAGAATAGAATAGAATAGAACAAAACAGAATAGAGTAGAACAGAATTGAACAGAATAGAACAGAACAGAATAGAATACAATAGAATAGAATAGAACAGAAAAGAATAGAATAGAACAGATCAGAACAGAACAGAATAGAATAGAATAGAACAAAACAGAATAGAGTAGAACAGAATTGAATAGAATAGAACAGAACAGAATAGAATAGAATAGAATAGAAGAGAATAGAATAGAAAAGAATAGAATACAACAGAATAGAACAGAATAGAAGAGAATAGAACAGAATAGAATAGAATAGAACAGAACAAAACAGAACAGAATAGAATAGAATAGAATAGAATAGAATAGAATAGAATAGAATAGAACAGAACAGAATAGAATAGAACAGAATAGAATTGAATAAAACAGAACAGAATAGAATAGAATAGAAAAGAACAGAATAGAATAGAATAGAACAGAACAGAATAGAATAGAACAGAACAGAACAGAACAGAACAGAATAGAATATAATAGAACAAAACAGAATAGAGTAGAACAGAATTGAATAGAATAGAACAGAACAGAATATAATAGAACAGAACAGAACAGAACAGAACAGAATAGAATATAATAGAACAAAACAGAATAGAGTAGAACAGAATTGAATAGAATAGAACAGAACAGAATAGAATAGAATAGAATAGAATAGAACAGAATAGAATAGAATAGAATAGAATACAACAGAATAGAACAGAATAGAAGAGAATAGAACAGAATAGAATGGAATAGAATAGAACAGAATAGAATGTAACGGAATAGAATAGAATAGAATAGAATAGAACAGAACAGAATAGAATGGAATAGAATAGAACAGAATAGAATGTAACGGAATAGAATAGAATAGAATAGAATAGAATAGAACAGAACAGATAGAATAGAATAGAATAGAACAGAATAGAATAGAATAGAATAGAATAGAATAGATTAGAATAGAACATAAGAGAATAGAATAGAATAGAATACAGCAGAATAGAACCGAATAGAAGAGAATAGAACAGAATAGAATAGAATCGAACAGAACAGAATGTAACGGAATAGAATACAATAGAATAGAATAGAATACAACAGAACAGAATAGAATAGAATTGAATAGAATAGAGTAGAATAGAATAAAATAGAATAGAACAGAATGGAACAGAAAAGAATGGAATAGAATAGAATAGAATAGAATAGAATAGAATAGAATAGAACAGAACAGAATAGAATAGAACAGAATAGAATTGAATAAAACAGAACAGAATAGAATAGAGTAGAAAAGAACAGAATAGAATAGAATAGAACAGAACAGAACAGAATAGAATAGAATAGAATAGAATAGAATAGAATAGAACAGAATAGAACAGAAAAGAAGAGGACAGAACAGAATGAAATAAAATAGAAGAGAACAGAACAGAATGTAACGGAATAGAATGCAATAGAATAGAATAGAATACAACACAACAGAATAGAATAGAATTGAATAGAACAGAATAGAATAGAATAGAATAGAACAGAATAACAGAATAGAATGGAATAGAATAAAATAGAATAGAATATAATAGAATAGAAAAAAATAGAATAGAATAGAATAGAATAGAAAAGAACAGAACAGAATAGAATAGAACAGAATAGAATTGAATAAAACAGAACAGAATAGAATAGAATAGAACAGACAGAATAGAACAGAACAGAATAGAACAGAACAGAATAGAATAGAATAGAATAGAACAGAACAGAATAGAGTAGAACAGAATTGAATAGAATAGAACAGAACAGAATAGAATAGAAAGGAATAGAACAGAAGAGAATAGAATAGAATAGATTAAAACAGAATAGAACAGAATAGAAGAGAATAGAACAGAATATAATAGAATAGAATAGAACAGAATAGAATAGAATAGAATAGAATAGAATAGAATAGAATAGAATAGAACAGAATAGAATAGAACAGAACAGAATAGAATAGAATAGAACAGAACAGAATAGAACAGAACAGAATAGAATAGAATAGAACAGAACAGAATTGAATTGAATAGAACAGAACAGAATAGAATAGAATAGAATAGAACATAAGAGAATAGAATAGAATAGAATACAGCAGAATAGAACAGAATAGAAGAGAATAGAACAGAATAGAATAGAATAGAACAGAAAAGAATGTAACGGAATAGAATACAATAGAATAGAATAGAATACAACAGAACAGAATAGAATAGAATAGAATAGAATAGAATAGAATAGAATAGAACAGAATAGAACAGAATAGAATGGAATAGAATAAAATAGAATAGAATAGAATAGAATAGAAGAGAACAGAATAGAATACAACAGAATATAATTGAATAAAACAGAACAGAATAGATTAGAATAGAAAAGAACAGAATAGAATAGAATAGAACAGAACAGAATAGAATAGAATAGAACAGAACAGAATAGAACAGAACAGAATACTATAGAATAGAACAAAACAGAATAGAGTAGAAGAGATTTGAATAGAATAGAACAGAACAGAATAGAATAGAATAGAATAGAACAGAATAGAATAGAATAGAATAGAATACAACAGAATAGAACAGAATAGAAGAGAATAGAACAGAATAGAATGGAATAGAATAGAACAGAATAGAATGTAACGGAATAGAATAGAATAGAATAGAATAAAATAGAATAGAATAGAATAGAACAGAACAGAATAGAATGGAATAGAATAGAACAGAATAGAATGTAACGGAATAGAATACAAGAGAATAGAATAGAATAGAACAGAACAGAATAGAATAGAATAGAATAGAACAGAACAGAATAGAATTGAATAGAATAGAACAGAATAGAACAGAACATAACAGAATAGCGTAGAATAGAATAGAATAGAATAGAATAGAACAGAGCAGAACAGAACAGAACAGAATAGAATACAATAGATTAGAATAGAATAGAATAGAATAGATAGAATAGAATAGTATAGAAGAGAATAGAAATGAATAGAATAGAATAGAATAGAATAGAATAGAATAGAACAGAACAGAATAGAATAGAAGAGAATAGAATAGAATAGAATAGAAACGAATAGAATAGAATAGAACAGAACAGAACAGAACAGAATAGAATATAATAGAACAGAATAGAATGGAATAGAATAGAACAGAATAGAATGTAACGGAATAGAATAGAATAGAATAGAATAGAATAGAATAGAATAGAATAGAATAGAATAGAATAGAACAGAACAGAATAGAATAGAACAGAATAGAATTGAATAAAACAGAACAGAATAGAATAGAATAGAAAAGAACAGAATAGAATAGAATAGAACAGAACAGAATAGAATAGAAAGGAATAGAACAGAAGAGAATAGAATAGAATAGATTAAAACAGAATAGAACAGAATAGAAGAGAATAGAACAGAATATAATAGAATAGAATAGAACAGAATAGAATAGAATAGAATAGAATAGAATAGAACAGAATAGAATAGAACAGAACAGAATAGAATAGAATAGAACAGAACAGAATAGAACAGAACAGAATAGAATAGAATAGAACAGAACAGAATTGAATTGAATAGAACAGAACAGAATAGAATAGAATAGAATAGAACATAAGAGAATAGAATAGAATAGAATACAGCAGAATAGAACAGAATAGAAGAGAATAGAACAAAATAGAATAGAATAGAACAGAAAAGAATGTAACGGAATAGAATACAATAGAATAGAATAGAATACAACAGAACAGAATAGAATAGAATAGAATAGAATAGAATAGAATAGAATAGAATAGAATAGAACAGAATAGAACAGAATAGAATGGAATAGAATAACATAGAATAGAATAGAATAGAATAGAATAGAATAGAATAGAATAGAATAGAATAGAAGAGAACAGAATAGAATACAACAGAATATAATTGAATAAAACAGAACAGAATAGATTAGAATAGAAAAGAACAGAATAGAATAGAATAGAACAGAACAGAATAGAATAGAATAGAACAGAACAGAATAGAACAGAACAGAATACTATAGAATAGAACAAAACAGAATAGAGTAGAAGAGATTTGAATAGAATAGAACAGAACAGAATAGAATAGAATAGAATAGAACAGAATAGAATAGAATAGAATAGAATACAACAGAATAGAACAGAATAGAAGAGAATAGAACAGAATAGAATGGAATAGAATAGAACAGAATAGAATGTAACGGAATAGAATAGAATAGAATAGAATAAAATAGAATAGAATAGAATAGAACAGAACAGAATAGAATGGAATAGAATAGAACAGAATAGAATGTAACGGAATAGAATACAAGAGAATAGAATAGAATAGAACAGAACATAATAGAATAGAATAGAATAGAACAGAACAGAATAGAATAGAATAGAATAGAACAGAATAGAACAGAACATAACAGAATAGCGTAGAATAGAATAGAATAGAATAGAAAAGAATAGAATAGAATAGAATAGAACAGAGCAGAACAGAACAGAACAGAATAGAATACAATAGATTAGAATAGAATAGAATAGAATAGATAGAATAGAATAGTATAGAAGAGAATAGAATAGAATAGAATAGAATAGAATAGAATAGAATAGAACAGAACAGAATAGAATAGAAGAGAATAGAATAGAATAGAATAGAAACGAATAGACTAGAATAGAACAGAACAGAACAGAACAGAATAGAAGATAATAGAACAGAATAGAATGGAATAGAATAGAACAGAATAGAATGTAACGGAATAGAATAGAATAGAATAGAATAGAATAGAATAGAATAGAATAGAACAGAACAGAATAGAATAGAACAGAATAGAATTGAATAAAACAGAACAAAATAGAATAGAATAGAAAAGAACAGAATAGAATAGAATAGAACAGAACAGAATAGAATAGAATAGAACAGAACAGAACAAAACAGAATAGAATAGAACAAACAGAATAGAATAGAATAGAACAAAACAGAATAGAGTAGAACAGAATTGAACAGAATAGAACAGAACAGAATAGAATAGAATAGAATAGAACAGAATAGAATAGAATAGAACAGATCAGAACAGAACAGAATAGAATAGAATAGAACAAAACAGAATAGAGTAGAACAGAATTGAATAGAACAGAACAGAATAGAATAGAATAGAATAGAACAGAATAGAATAGAAAAGAATAGAATACAACAGAATAGAACAGAATAGAAGAGAATAGAACAGAATAGAATAGAATAGAACAGAACAAAACAGAATAGAATAGAATAGAATAGAATAGAATAGAATAGAATGGAACAGAGCAGAATAGAATAGAACAGAATAGAATTGAATAAAACAGAACAGAATAGAATAGAATAGAAAAGAACAGAATAGAATAGAATAGAATAGAACAGAACAGAATAGAGTAGCACAGAATTGAATGGAATAGAACAGAACAGAATAGAATAGAAAAGAATAGAACAGAAGAGAATAGAATAGAATAGAATAAAACAGAATAGAACAGAATAGAAGAGAATAGAACAGAATAGAATGGAATAGAATAGAACAGAATAGAATGTAACGGAATAGAATACAATAGAATAAAATAGAATAGAACAGAACAGAATAGAATAGAATAGAACAGAATAGAATGTAACGGAATAGAATACAATAGAATAATATAGAACAGAATAGAACAGAACAGAACACAACAGAACAGAATAGTATAGAATAGAACAGAATAGAATAGAACAGAATAGAATAGAACAGAAAAGAATAGAATAGAATAGAATAGAACAGAAGAGAATAGAACAGAACAGAACAGAATATAATAGAATATAATAGAATAGAACAGAATGTAATAGAATAGAAAAGAACAGAATAGAATAGAATAGAATAGAATAGAATAGAATAGAATAGAATAGAACAGAACAGAATAGAATAGAATAGAACAGAACAGAATAGAATAGAACAGAATAGAATAGAATAGAAAAGAACAGAATTGAATTGAATAGAACAGAACAGAATAGAATAGAATAGAATAGAATAGAATAGAATAGAATAGAATAGAATAGAATAGAATAGAACATAAGAGAATAGAATAGAATAGAATACAGCAGAATAGAACAGAATAGAAGAGAATAGAACAGAATAGAATAGAATAGAACAGAAAAGAATGTAACGGAATAGAATACAATAGAATAGAATAGAATACAACAGAACAGAATAGAATAGAATTGAATAGAATAGAATAGAATAGAATAGAACAGAATAGAACAGAACAAAACAAAACAGAATAGAATAGAATACAACAGAACAGAACAGAATAGAATAGAATATAACAGAATAGAACAGAATAGAATGGAATAGCATAAAATAGAATAGAATAAAATAGAATAGAATAGAATAGAATAGAATATAACAGAACAAAACAGAACAGAATAGAATAGAATGGAATAGAATAGAATAGAATAGAATAGAACAGAATAGAACAGAACGGAATAGAATAGAATAGAATAGAATAGAACAGAACAGAACAGAATAGAATCGAACAGAATAGAATAGAATAGAACGGAACAGAATAGAATCGAACAGAATAGAATAGAATAGAACAGAACAGAACAGAACAGAATAGAATAGAATAGAATAGAATAGATCAGAATAGAATAGAATAGAATAGAACAGAAGAGAATAGAATAGAATAGAATAAAACAGAACAGAATAGAATAGAATAGAACAGAACAGAATCGAACAGAACAGAATTGAATAGAATAGAACAGAACAGAATAGAATAGAGTAGAATAGAACATAAGAGAATAGAATTGAATAGAATACAACAGAATAGAACAGAATAGAATAGAACAGAACAGAATAGAATAGAATAGAACTGAACAGAATCGAACAGAACAGAATTGAATAGAATAGAACAGAACAGAATAGAATAGAACATAAGAGAATAGAATAGAATAGAATACAACAGAATAGAACAGAAAAGAAGAGGACAGAACAGAATAGAATAAAATAGAAGAGAACAGAACAGAATGTAACGGAATAGAATGCAATAGAATAGAATAGAATAAAACACAACAGAATAGAATAGAATTGAATAGAACAGAATAGAATAGAATAGAATAGAACAGAATAACAGAATAGAATGGAATAGAATAAAATAGAATAGAATATAATAGAATAGAAAAAAATAGAATAGAATAGAATAGAATAGAAAAGAACAGAACAGAATAGAATAGAACAGAATAGAATTGAATAAAACAGAACAGAATAGAATAGAATAGAACAGACAGAATAGAATAGAATAGAACAGAACAGAATAGAACAGAACAGAATAGAATAGAATAGAATAGAACAGAACAGAATAGAGTAGAACAGAATTGAATAGAATAGCACAGAACAGAATAGAATAGAAAAGAATAGAACAGAAGAGTATAGAATAGAATAGATTAAAACAGAATAGAACAGAATATAATAGAATAGAATAGAACAGACTAGAATAGAATAGAATAGAATAGAATAGAACAGAATAGAATAGAATAGAACAGAACAGAATAGAACAGAACAGAATAGAATAGAATAGAACAGAACAGAATTGAATTGAATAGAACAGAACAGAATAGAATAGAATAGAATAGAACATAAGAGAATAGAATACAGCAGAATAGAACAGAATAGAAGAGAATAGAACAGAATAGAATAGAATAGAACAGAAAAGAATGTAACGGAATAGAATACAATAGAATAGAATAGAATACAACAGAACAGAATAGAATAGAATAGAATAGAATAGAATAGAATAGAATAGAACAGAATAGAACAGAATAGAATGGAATAGAATAAAATAGAATAGAATAGAATAGAATAGAATAGAATAGAATAGAATAGAATAGAATAGAATAGAAGAGTACAGAATAGAATACAACAGAATATAATTGAATAAAACAGAACAGAATAGATTAGAATAGAAAAGAACAGAATAGAATAGAATAGAACAGAACAGAATAGAATAGAATAGAAAAGAACAGAATAGAACAGAACAGAATACTATAGAATAGAACAAAACAGAATAGAGTAGAAGAGATTTGAATAGAATAGAACAGAACAGAATAGAATAGAATAGAATAGAACAGAATAGAATAGAATAGAATAGAATACAACAGAATAGAACAGAATAGAAGAGAATAGAACAGAATAGAATGGAATAGAATAGAACAGAATAGAATGTAACGGAATAGAATAGAATAGAATAGAATAGAATAAAATAGAATAGAATAGAATAGAACAGAACTGAATAGAATGGAATAGAATAGAACAGAATAGAATGTAACGGAATAGAATACAAGAGAATAGAATAGAATAGAACAGAACATAATAGAATAGAATAGAATAGAACAGAACAGAATAGAATAGAATAGAATAGAACAGAATAGAACAGAACATAACAGAATAGCGTAGAATAGAATAGAATAGAATAGAAAAGAATAGAATAGAATGAATAGAACAGAGCAGAACAGAACAGAACAGAATAGAATACAATAGATTAGAATAGAATAGAATAGAATAGATAGAATAGAATAGTATAGAAGAGAATAGAATAGAATAGAATAGAATAGAATAGAACAGAACAGAATAGAATAGAAGAGAATAGAATAGAATAGAATAGAAACGAATAGAATAGAATAGAACAGAACAGAACAGAACAGAATAGAAGATAATAGAACAGAATAGAATGGAATAGAATAGAACAGAATAGAATGGAACGGAATAGAATAGAATAGAATAGAATAGAATAGAATAGAATAGAATAGAATAGAACAGAACAGAATAGAATAGAACAGAATAGAATTAAATAAAACAGAACAGAATAGAATAGAATAGAAAAGAACAGAATAGAATAGAATAGAACAGAACAGAATAGAATAGAATAGAACAGAACAGAACAAAACAGAATAGAATAGAACAAACAGAATAGAATAGAATAGAACAAAACAGAATAGAGTAGAACAGAATTGAACAGAATAGAACAGAACAGAATAGAATAGAATAGAATAGAACAGAATAGAATAGAATAGAACAGATCAGAACAGAACAGAATAGAATAGAATAGAACAAAACAGAATAGAGTAGAACAGAATTGAATAGAACAGAACAGAATAGAATAGAAAAGAATAGAATACAGCAGAATAGAACAGAATAGAAGAGAATAGAACAGAATAGAATAGAATAGAACAGAACAAAACAGAATAGAATAGAATAGAATAGAATAGAATAGAATAGAACAGAACAGAATAGAATAGAACAGAATAGAATTGAATAAAACAGAACAGAATAGAATAGAATAGAAAAGAACAGAATAGAATAGAATAGAAGAGAATAGCACAGAATAGAATGGAATAGAATAGAACAGAATAGAATAGAATAGAATAGAATAGAATAGAATAGATTAGAATAGAACAGAACAGAACAGAACAGAATAGAATACAATAGAACAAAACAGAATAGAGTAGAACAGAATTGAATAGAATAGAACAGAACAGAATAGAATAGAATAGAATAGAACAGAATAGAATAGAATAGAATAGAATACAACAGAATAGAACAGAATAGAAGAGAATAGCACAGAATAGAATGGAATAGAATAGAACAGAATAGAATGTAACGGAATAGAATAGAATAGAATAGAATAGAATAGAATAGAATAGAACAGAACAGAATAGAATGGAATAGAATAGAACAGAATAGAATGTAACGGAATAGAATAGAATAGAATAGAATAGAATAGAATAGAACAGAAAAGAATAGAATAGAATAGAATAGAACAGAATAGAATAGAATAGAATAGAATAGAATAGATTAGAATAGAACATAAGAGAATAGAATAGAATAGAATACAGCAGAATAGAACAGAATAGAAGAGAATAGAACAGAATAGAATAGAATAGAACAGAACATAATGTAAAGGAATAGAATACAATAGAATAGAATAGAATACAACAGAACAGAATAGAATAGAATTGAATTGAATAGAATAGAATAGAATAGAATAGAACAGAATAGAACAGAATAGAATGGAATAGAATAGAATAGAGTAGAATAGAATAGAATAGAATAGAACAGAACAGAATAGAATAGAACAGAATAGAATTGAATAAAACAGAACAGAATAGAATAGAGTAGAAAAGAACAGAATAGAATAGAATAGAACAGAACAGAATAGAATAGAATAGATTAGAACAGAATAGAGCAGAACAGAATAGAATAGAATAGAACAAAACAGAATAGAGTAGACTAGAATAGAACAGAATAAATTAGAATAGAATAGAATACAAGAGAATAGAACAGAATAGAAGAGAATGGAACAGAATAGAATGGAATAGAATACAACAGAATAGAATGTAACGGAATAGAATAGAATAGAATAGAATAGAATAGAATCGAATAGAACAGAACAGAATAGAATGGAATAGAATAGAACAGAATAGAATAGAATAGAATAGAATAGAATAGAATAGAATAGAACAGAATAGAACAGAACAGAACAGAATAGAGTAGAATAGAATAGAATAGAGTAGAATAGAAAAGAATAGAACAGAGCAGAACAAAACAGAACAGAATAGAATACAATAGAACAGAATACAATATAATAGAATAGAAAAAAATAGAATAGTATAGAACAGAATAGAATAGAATAGAATAGAATAGAATTGAACAGAACAGAATAGAATAGAATAGAATAGAATAGAATAGAATAGAATAGAAACGAATAGAATAGAATAGAACAGAACAGAACGGAACAGAATAGAATCGAATAGAACAGAGTAGAACAGATTAGAATAGAATATAATAGAATAGAATAGAATAGATCAGAACAGAACAGAATTGAATCTAACAGAATAGAATAGAATAGAACAGAACAAAACAGAACAGAATAGAATAGAACAGAATAGAATAGAATAGAATAGAATAGATTAGAATAGAATAGAACAGAATAGAATAGAACAGAGCAGAATAGAGTAGAACAGAATTGAATAGAATAGAATAGGATAGAACAGAACAGAATAGAAGAGATCAGAGTAGAATAGAATAGAACAGAATAGAATAGAATAGAATAGAATAGAATAGAACAGAATAGAACAGAACAGAACAGAATAGAGTAGAATAGAATAGAATAGAGTAGAATAGAAATGAATAGAACAGAGCAGAACAGAACAGAACAGAATAGAATACAATAGAACAGAATACAATATAATAGAATAGAAAAAAATAGAATAGTATAGAACAGAATAGAATAGAATAGAATAGAATAGAATTGAACAGAACAGAATAGAATAGAATAGAATAGAATAGAATAGAATAGAATAGAATAGAATAGAATAGAAACGAATAGAATAGAATAGAACAGAACAGAACGGAACAGAATAGAATCGAATAGAACAGAGTAGAACAGATTAGAATAGAATATAATAGAATAGAATAGAATAGATCAGAACAGAACAGAATTGAATCTAACAGAATAGAATAGAATAGAACAGAACAAAACAGAACAGAATAGAATAGAACAGAATAGAATAGAATAGAATAGAATAGAACAGAACAGAATAGAATAGAACAGAACAGAATAGAATAGAACATAAGAGAATAGAATAGAATAGAATACAACAGAATAGAAGAGAAAAGAAGAGGACAGAACAGAATAGAATAGAATAGAAGAGAACAGAACAGAATGTAACGGAATAGAATGCAATAGAATAGAATAGAATACAACACAACAGAATAGAATAGAATTGAATAGAACAGAATAGAATAGAACAGAATAGAACAGAATAACAGAATAGAATGGAATAGAATAAAATAGAATAGAATATATTAGAATAGAAAAAAATAGAATAGAATAGAATAGAATAGAAAAGAACAGAACAGAATAGAACAGAACAGAATAGAATTGAATAAAACAGTACAGAATAGAATAGAATAGAACAGAACAGAATAGAATAGAATAGAACAGAACAGAATAGAACAGAACAGAATAGAATAGAATAGAATAGAACAGAACAGAATAGAGTAGAACAGAATTGAATAGAATAGAACAGAACAGAATAGAATAGAAAAGAATAGAACAGAAGAGAATAGAATAGAATAGAATAAAACAGAATAGAACAGAATAGAAGAGAATAGAACAGAATAGAATGGAATAGAATAGAACAAAATAGAATGTAACGGAATAGAATACAATAGAATAAAATAGAATAGAACAGAACAGAATAGAATAGAATAGAACAGAATAGAATGTAACGGAATAGAATACAATAGAATAATATAGAACAGAATAGAACAGAACAGAACACAACAGAACAGAATAGTATAGAATAGAACAGAATAGAATAGAACAGAAGAGAATAGAACAGAACAGAACAGAATATAATAGAATATAATAGAATAGAACAGAATGTAATAGAATAGAATAGAACAGAATAGAATAGAATAGAATAGAATAGAATAGAATAGAATAGAATAGAATAGAACAGAACAGAATAGAATAGAATAGAACAGAACAGAATAGAACAGAACAGAATAGAATAGAATAGAACAGAACAGAATTGAATTGAATAGAACAGAACAGAATAGAATAGAATAGAATAGAATAGAATAGAATACAGCAGAATAGAACAGAATAGAAGAGAATAGAACAGAATAGAATAGAATAGAACAGAAAAGAATGTAACGGAATAGAATACAATAGAATAGAATAGAATACAACAGAACAGAATAGAATAGAATTGAATAGAATAGAATAGAATAGAATAGAATAGAATAGAATAGAACAGAATAGAACAGAACAAAACAAAACAGAATAGAATAGAATACAACAGAACAGAACAGAATAGAATAGAATATAACAGAATAGAACAGAATAGAATGGAATAGCATAAAATAGAATAGAATAGAATAGAATATAACAGAACAAAACAGAACAGAATAGAATAGAATGGAATAGAATAGAATAGAATAGAATAGAACAGAATAGAACAGAACGGAATAGAATAGAATAGAATAGAATAGAACAGAACAGAACAGAATAGAATCGAACAGAATAGAATAGAATAGAACGGAACAGAATAGAATCGAACAGAATAGAATAGAACAGAACAGAACAGAACAGAACAGAATAGAATAGAATAGAATAGAACAGAAGAGAATAGAATAGAATAGAATAAAACAGAACAGAATAGAATAGAATAGAACAGAACAGAATCGAACAGAACAGAATTGAATAGAATAGAACAGAACAGAATAGAATAGAGTAGAATAGAACATAAGAGAATAGAATAGAATAGAATACAACAGAATAGAACAGAATAGAATAGAACAGAACAGAATAGAATAGAATAGAACAGAACAGAATCGAACAGAACAGAATTGAATAGAATAGAACAGAACAGAATAGAATAGAACATAAGAGAATAGAATAGAATGGAATACAACAGAATAGAACAGAAAAGAAGAGGACAGAACAGAATACAATAAAATAGAAGAGAACAGAACAGAATGTAACGGAATAGAATGCAATAGAATAGAATAGAATACAACACAACAGAATAGAATAGAATTGAATAGAACAGAATAGAATAGAATAGAATAGAACAGAATAACAGAATAGAATGGAATAGAATAGAATAGAATAGAATAGAATAGAATAGAATAGAAATAAATAGAATAGAATAGAATAGAATAGAAAGGTACAGAACAGAATAGAATAGAACAGAATAGAATTGAATAAAACAGAACAGAATAGAATAGAATAGAACAGACAGAATAGAATAGAATAGAATAGAATAGAATAGAACAGAACAAAACAGAACAGAATAGAATAGAATAGAATAGAATAGAATAGAATAGAATAGAACAGAACAGAATAGAATAGAACAGAATAGAATTGAATAAAACAGAACAGAATAGAATAGAATAGAATAGAACAGAATAGAATAGAATAGAACAGAACAGAATGGAATAGAATAGAATAGAACAGAACAGAACAGAACAGAACAGAATAGAATAGAATAGAACAAAACAGAATAGAGTAGAACAGAATTGAATAGAATAGAACAGAACAGAATAGAATAGAATAGAATAGAATAGAACAGAATAGAATAGAATAGAATAGAATACAACAGAATAGAACAGAATAGAAGAGAATAGAACAGAATAGAATGGAATAGTATAGAACAGAATAGAATGTAACGGAATAGAATAGAATAGAATAGAATAGAATAGAACAGAATAGAATAGAATGGAATAGAATAGAACAGAATAGAATGTAACGGAATAGAATAGAATAGAATAGAATAGAATAGAATAGAACAGAACAGAATAGAATAAAATAGAATAGAACAGAATAGAATAGAATAGAATAGAATAGAATAGAATAGATTAGAATAGAACATAAGAGAATAGAATAAAATAGAATACAGCAGAATAGAACAGAATAGAAGAGAATAGAACAGAATAGAATAGAATAGAACAGAACAGAATGTAACGGAATAGAATACAATAGAATAGAATAGAATACAACAGAACAGAATAGAATAGAATTGAATAGAATAGAATAGAATAGAATAGAACAGAATAGAACAGAAAAGAATGGAATAGAATAGAATAGAATAGAATAGGATAGAATAGAATAGAACAGAACAGAATAGAATAGAACAGAATAGAATTGAATAAAACAGAACAGAATAGAATAGAGTAGAAAAGAACAGAATAGAATAGAATAGAACAGAACAGAATAGAATAGAATAGAATAGAACAGAATAGAACAGAACAGAATAGAATAGAATAGAACAAAACAGAATAGAGTAGACTAGAATAGAACAGAATAGATTAGAATAGAATAGAATACAAGAGAATAGAACAGAATAGAAGAGAATGGAACAGAATAGAATGGAATAGAATACAACAGAATAGAATGTAACGGAATAGAATAGAATAGAATAGAATAGAATCGAATAGAACAGAACAGAATAGAATGGAATAGAATAGAACAGAATAGAATGTAACGGAATAGAATACAATAGAATAGAATAGAACAGAACAGAATAGAATAGAATAGAATAGAATAGAATAGAATAGAATAGAATAGAATAGAATAGAACAGAACAGAATAGAATAGAATAGAATAGAACAGAACAGAACAGAACAGAATAGAATAGAATAGAACAAAACAGAATAGAGTAGAACAGAATTGAATAGAATAGAACAGAACAGAATAGAATAGAATAGAATAGAACAGAATAGAACAGAACAGAATAGAATAGAATAGAACAAAACAGAATAGAGTAGACTAGAATAGAACAGAATAGATTAGAATAGAATAGAATACAAGAGAATAGAACAGAATAGAAGAGAATGGAACAGAATAGAATGGAATAGAATACAACAGAATAGAATGTAACGGAATAGAATAGAATAGAATAGAATAGAATCGAATAGAACAGAACAGAATAGAATGGAATAGAATAGAACAGAATAGAATGTAACGGAATAGAATACAATAGAATAGAATAGAATAGAACAGAACAGAATAGAATAGAATAGAATAGAATAGAACAGAATAGAATAGAATAGAATAGAATAGAACAGAATAGAACAGAACAGAACAGAATAGAGTAGAATAGAATAGAATAGAGTAGAATAGAAAAGAATAGAACAGAGCAGAACAGAACAGAACAGAATAGAATACAATAGAACAGAATACAATATAATAGAATAGAAAAAAATAGAATAGTATAGAACAGAATAGAATAGAATAGAATAGAATAGAATAGAATAGAATAGAATAGAACAGAACAGAATAGAATAGAATAGAATAGAATAGAATAGAAACGAATAGAATAGAATAGAACAGAACAGAACAGAACAGAATAGAATCGAATAGAACAGAGTAGAACAGATTAGAATAGAATATAATAGAATAGAATAGAATAGATCAGAACAGAACAGAATTGAATCTAACAAAATAGAATAGAATAGAACAGAATATAATAGAATAGAATAGTATTGAACAGAATAGAATAGTGTAGAATAGAACAGAATACAATAGAATAGAACAGAATAGAATAGAATAGAACAGAACAGAACAGAACAGAACAGAATAGAATAGAATAGAACAGAATAGAACAGAACAGAACAGAACAGAACCGAACAGAATAGAATAGAGTAGAACAGGACAGAACCGAATAGAATAGAATAGAACAGAATAGAATAGAAGAGAAGAGAATAGAACAGAACAGAACAGAATGTAACGGAATAGAATACAATAGAATAGAATAGAATAGAATACAACAGAACAGAATAGAATAGAATTGAATAGAACAGAATAGAATAGAATAGAATAGAACAGAATAGAACAGACCAAAACAAAACAGAATAGAATAGAATACAAGAGAACAGAACAGAATAGAATAGAATGTAACAGAATAGAATAGAATAGAATGGAATAGCATAAAATAGATTAGAATAGAATAAAATAGAATAGAATAGAATAGAATAGAATAGAATATAACAGAACAAAACAGAACAGAATAGAATAGAATGGAATAGAATAGAATAGAATAGAATAGAATAGAATAGAACAGAATAGAACAGAACGGAATAGAATAAAATAGAATAGAATAGAACAGAACAGAACAGAATAGAATCGAACAGAATAGAATAGAATAGAACGGAACAGAATAGAATCGAACAGAATAGAATAGAATAGAACAGAACAGAACAGAACAGAATAGAATAGAATAGAATAGAATAGAATAGAATAGAATAGATCAGAATAGAATAGAATAGAATAGAACAGAACAGAATAGAATAGAATAGAACAGAACAGAATCGAACAGAACAGAATAGAATAGAATAGAACAGAATATAATAGAATAGAATAGTATTGAACAGAATAGAATAGTGTAGAATAGAACAGAATACAATAGAATAGAACAGAATAGAATAGAATAGAACAGAACAGAACAGAACAGAACAGAATAGAATAGAAAAGAACAGAATAGAACAGAACAGAACAGAACCGAACAGAATAGAATAGAGTAGAACAGGACAGAACCGAATAGAATAGAATAGAACAGAATAGAATAGAAGAGAAGAGAATAGAACAGAACAGAACAGAATGTAACGGAATAGAATACAATAGAATAGAATAGAATAGAATACAACAGAACAGAATAGAATAGAATTGAATAGAACAGAATAGAATAGAATAGAATAGAACAGAATAGAACAGACCAAAACAAAACAGAATAGAATAGAATACAACAGAACAGAACAGAATGGAATAGAATATTACAGAATAGAACAGAATAGAATGGAATAGCATAAAATAGAATAGAATAGAATAGAATAGAATAGAATAGAATAGAATAAAATAGAACAGAACAAAACAGAACAGAATAGAATAGAATGGAATAGAATAGAATAGAATAGAATAGAATAGAACAGAATAGAACAGAACGGAATAGAATAGAATAGAATAGAATAGAATAGAATAGAACAGAACAAAACAGAATAGAATCGAACAGAATAGAATAGAATAGAACGGAACAGAATAGAATCGAACAGAATAGAATAGAATAGAACAGAACAGAACAGAACAGAATAGAATAGAATAGAAATGAATAGATAAGAATAGAATAGAAGAGAATAGAACAGAAGAGAATAGAATAGAATAGAATAAAACAGAACAGAATAGAATAGAATAGAACAGAACAGAATAGAATAGAATAGAACAGAACAGAATAGAATAGAGTAGAATAGAACATAAGAGAATAGAATAGAATAGAATACAACAGAATAGAACAGAATAGAACAGAATAGAATAGAATAGAATAGAACAGAACAGAATAGAATAGAATAGAACAAACAGAATCGAACAGAACAGAATTGAATAGAATAGAACAGAACAGAATAGAATAGAACATAAGAGAATAGAATAGAATAGAATACAACAGAATAGAAGAGAAAAGAAGAGGACAGAACAGAATAGAATAGAATAGAAGAGAACAGAACAGAATGTAACGGAATAGAATGCAATAGAATAGAATAGAATACAACACAACAGAATAGAATAGAATTGAATAGAACAGAATAGAATAGAACAGAATAGAACAGAATAACAGAATAGAATGGAATAGAATAAAATAGAATAGAATATATTAGAATAGAAAAAAATAGAATAGAATAGAATAGAATAGAAAAGAACAGAACAGAATAGAACAGAACAGAATAGAATTGAATAAAACAGTACAGAATAGAATAGAATAGAACAGAACAGAATAGAATAGAATAGAACAGAACAGAATAGAACAGAACAGAATAGAATAGAATAGAATAGAACAGAACAGAATAGAGTAGAACAGAATTGAACAGAATAGAACAGAACAGAATAGAATAGAAAAGAATAGAACAGAAGAGAATAGAATAGAATAGAATAAAACAGAATAGAACAGAATAGAAGAGAATAGAACAGAATAGAATGGAATAGAATAGAACAAAATAGAATGTAACGGAATAGAATACAATAGAATAAAATAGAATAGAACAGAACAGAATAGAATAGAATAGAACAGAATAGAATGTAACGGAATAGAATACAATAGAATAATATAGAACAGAATAGAACAGAACAGAACACAACAGAACAGAATAGTATAGAATAGAACAGAATAGAATAGAACAGAATAGAATAGAACAGAAAAGAATAGAATAGAATAGAATAGAACAGAAGAGAATAGAACAGAACAGAACAGAATATAATAGAATATAATAGAATAGAACAGAATGTAATAGAATAGAATAGAACAGAATAGAATAGAATAGAATAGAATAGAATAGAATAGAATAGAACAGAACAGAATAGAATAGAATAGAACAGAACAGAATAGAACAGAACAGAATAGAATAGAATAGAACAGAACAGAATTGAATTGAATAGAACAGAACAGAATAGAATAGAATAGAATAGAATAGAATAGAATAGAACATAAGAGAATAGAATAGAATAGAATACAGCAGAATAGAACAGAATAGAAGAGAATAGAACAGAATAGAATAGAATAGAACAGAAAAGAATGTAACGGAATAGAATACAATAGAATAGAATAGAATACAACAGAACAGAATAGAATAGAATTGAATAGAATAGAATAGAATAGAATAGAATAGAACAGAATAGAACAGAACAAAACAAAACAGAATAGAATAGAATACAACAGAACAGAACAGAATAGAATAGAATATAACAGAATAGAACAGAATAGAATGGAATAGCATAAAATAGAATAGAATAGAATAGAATATAACAGAACAAAACAGAACAGAATAGAATAGAATGGAATAGAATAGAATAGAATAGAATAGAACAGAATAGAACAGAACGGAATAGAATAGAATAGAATAGAATAGAACAGAACAGAACAGAATAGAATCGAACAGAATAGAATAGAATAGAACGGAACAGAATAGAATCGAACAGAATAGAATAGAACAGAACAGAACAGAACAGAACAGAATAGAATAGAATAGAATAGAATAGATCAGAATAGAATAGAATAGAATAGAACAGAAGAGAATAGAATAGAATAGAATAAAACAGAACAGAATAGAATAGAATAGAACAGAACAGAATCGAACAGAACAGAATTGAATAGAATAGAACAGAACAGAATAGAATAGAGTAGAATAGAACATAAGAGAATAGAATAGAATAGAATACAACAGAATAGAACAGAATAGAATAGAACAGAACAGAATAGAATAGAATAGAACAGAACAGAATCGAACAGAACAGAATTGAATAGAATAGAACAGAACAGAATAGAATAGAACATAAGAGAATAGAATAGAATGGAATACAACAGAATAGAACAGAAAAGAAGAGGACAGAACAGAATACAATAAAATAGAAGAGAACAGAACAGAATGTAACGGAATAGAATGCAATAGAATAGAATAGAATACAACACAACAGAATAGAATAGAATTGAATAGAACAGAATAGAATAGAATAGAATAGAACAGAATAACAGAATAGAATGGAATAGAATAGAATAGAATAGAATAGAATAGAATAGAATAGAAATAAATAGAATAGAATAGAATAGAATAGAAAGGTACAGAACAGAATAGAATAGAACAGAATAGAATTGAATAAAACAGAACAGAATAGAATAGAATAGAACAGACAGAATAGAATAGAATAGAATAGAATAGAATAGAACAGAACAAAACAGAACAGAATAGAATAGAATAGAATAGAATAGAATAGAATAGAATAGAACAGAACAGAATAGAATAGAACAGAATAGAATTGAATAAAACAGAACAGAATAGAATAGAATAGAATAGAACAGAATAGAATAGAATAGAACAGAACAGAATGGAATAAAATAGAATAGAACAGAACAGAACAGAACAGAACAGAATAGAATAGAATAGAACAAAACAGAATAGAGTAGAACAGAATTGAATAGAATAGAACAGAACAGAATAGAATAGAATAGAATAGAATAGAACAGAATAGAATAGAATAGAATAGAATACAACAGAATAGAACAGAATAGAAGAGAATAGAACAGAATAGAATGGAATAGTATAGAACAGAATAGAATGTAACGGAATAGAATAGAATAGAATAGAATAGAATAGAACAGAATAGAATAGAATGGAATAGAATAGAACAGAATAGAATGTAACGGAATAGAATAGAATAGAATAGAATAGAATAGAATAGAACAGAACAGAATAGAATAAAATAGAATAGAACAGAATAGAATAGAATAGAATAGAATAGAATAGAATAGATTAGAATAGAACATAAGAGAATAGAATAGAATAGAATACAGCAGAATAGAACAGAATAGAAGAGAATAGAACAGAATAGAATAGAATAGAACAGAACAGAATGTAACGGAATAGAATACAATAGAATAGAATAGAATACAACAGAACAGAATAGAATAGAATTGAATAGAATAGAATAGAATAGAATAGAACAGAATAGAACAGAAAAGAATGGAATAGAATAGAATAGAATAGAATAGGATAGAATAGAATAGAACAGAACAGAATAGAATAGAACAGAATAGAATTGAATAAAACAGAACAGAATAGAATAGAGTAGAAAAGAACAGAATAGAATAGAATAGAACAGAACAGAATAGAATAGAATAGAATAGAACAGAATAGAACAGAACAGAATAGAATAGAATAGAACAAAACAGAATAGAGTAGACTAGAATAGAACAGAATAGATTAGAATAGAATAGAATACAAGAGAATAGAACAGAATAGAAGAGAATGGAACAGAATAGAATGGAATAGAATACAACAGAATAGAATGTAACAGAATAGAATAGAATAGAATAGAATAGAATCGAATAGAACAGAACAGAATAGAATGGAATAGAATAGAACAGAATAGAATGTAACGGAATAGAATACAATAGAATAGAATAGAACAGAACAGAATAGAATAGAATAGAATAGAATAGAATAGAATAGAATAGAATAGAATAGAACAGAACAGAACAGAATAGAATAGAATAGAATAGAACAGAACAGAACAGAACAGAATAGAATAGAATAGAACAAAACAGAATAGAGTAGAACAGAATTGAATAGAATAGAACAGAACAGAATAGAATAGAATAGAATAGAACAGAATCGAACAGAACAGAATAGAATAGAATAGAACAGGATATAATAGAATAGAATAGTATTGAACAGAATAGAATAGTGTAGAATAGAACAGAATACAATAGAATAGAACAGAATAGAATAGAATAGAACAGAACAGAACAGAACAGAACAGAATAGAATAGAAAAGAACAGAATAGAACAGAACAGAACAGAATCGAACAGAATAGAATAGAGTAGAACAGGACAGAACCGAATAGAATAGAATAGAACAGAATAGAATAGAAGAGAAGAGAATAGAACAGAACAGAACAGAATGTAACGGAATAGAATACAATAGAATAGAATAGAATAGAATACAACAGAACAGAATAGAATAGAATTGAATAGAACAGAATAGAATAGAATAGAATAGAACAGAATAGAACAGACCAAAACAAAACAGAATAGAATAGAATACAACAGAACAGAACAGAATGGAATAGAATATTACAGAATAGAACAGAATAGAATGGAATAGCATAAAATAGAATAGAATAGAATAGAATAGAATAGAATAGAATAGAATAGAATAGAATAGAACAGAACAAAACAGAACAGAATAGAATAGAATGGAATAGAATAGAATAGAATAGAATAGAATAGAACAGAATAGAACAGAACGGAATAGAATAGAATAGAATAGAATAGAATAGAATAGAACAGAACAAAACAGAATAGAATCGAACAGAATAGAATAGAATAGAACGGAACAGAATAGAATCGAACAGAATAGAATAGAATAGAACAGAACAGAACAGAACAGAATAGAATAGAATAGAAATGAATAGATAAGAATAGAATAGAAGAGAATAGAACAGAAGAGAATAGAATAGAATAGAATAAAACAGAACAGAATAGAATAGAATAGAACAGAAAAGAATAGAATAGAATAGAACAGAACAGAATAGAATAGAGTAGAATAGAACATAAGAGAATAGAATAGAATAGAATACAACAGAATAGAACAGAATAGAACAGAATAGAATAGAATAGAATAGAACAGAACAGAATAGAATAGAATAGAACAAACAGAATCGAACAGAACAGAATTGAATAGAATAGAACAGAACAGAATAGAATAGAACATAAGAGAATAGAATAGAATAGAATACAACAGAATAGAAGAGAAAAGAAGAGGACAGAACAGAATAGAATAGAATAGAAGAGAACAGAACAGAATGTAACGGAATAGAATGCAATAGAATAGAATAGAATACAACACAACAGAATAGAATAGAATTGAATAGAACAGAATAGAATAGAACAGAATAGAACAGAATAACAGAATAGAATGGAATAGAATAAAATAGAATAGAATATAATAGAATAGAAAAAAATAGAATAGAATAGAATAGAATAGAAAAGAACAGAACAGAATAGAACAGAACAGAATAGAATTGAATAAAACAGTACAGAATAGAATAGAACAGAACAGAATAGAATAGAATAGAACAGAACAGAATAGAACAGAACAGAATAGAATAGAATAGAATAGAACAGAACAGAATAGAGTAGAACAGAATTGAACAGAATAGAACAGAACAGAATAGAATAGAAAAGAATAGAACAGAAGAGAATAGAATAGAATAGAATAAAACAGAATAGAACAGAATAGAAGAGAATAGAACAGAATAGAATGGAATAGAATAGAACAAAATAGAATGTAACGGAATAGAATACAATAGAATAAAATAGAATAGAACAGAACAGAATAGAATAGAATAGAACAGAATAGAATGTAACGGAATAGAATACAATAGAATAATATAGAACAGAATAGAACAGAACAGAACACAACAGAACAGAATAGTATAGAATAGAACAGAATAGAATAGAACAGAATAGAATAGAACAGAAAAGAATAGAATAGAATAGAATAGAACAGAAGAGAATAGAACAGAACAGAACAGAATATAATAGAATATAATAGAATAGAACAGAATGTAATAGAATAGAATAGAACAGAATAGAATAGAATAGAATAGAATAGAATAGAATAGAATAGAATAGAATAGAATAGAACAGAACAGAATAGAATAGAATAGAACAGAACAGAATAGAACAGAACAGAATAGAATAGAATAGAACAGAACAGAATTGAATTGAATAGAACAGAACAGAATAGAATAGAATAGAATAGAATAGAATAGAATAGAACATAAGAGAATAGAATAGAATAGAATACAGCAGAATAGAACAGAATAGAAGAGAATAGAACAGAATAGAATAGAATAGAACAGAAAAGAATGTAACGGAATAGAATACAATAGAATAGAATAGAATACAACAGAACAGAATAGAATAGAATTGAATAGAATAGAATAGAATAGAATAGAATAGAACAGAATAGAACAGAACAAAACAAAACAGAATAGAATAGAATACAACAGAACAGAACAGAATAGAATAGAATATAACAGAATAGAACAGAATAGAATGGAATAGCATAAAATAGAATAGAATAGAATAGAATATAACAGAACAAAACAGAACAGAATAGAATAGAATGGAATAGAATAGAATAGAATAGAATAGAACAGAATAGAACAGAACGGAATAGAATAGAATAGAATAGAATAGAACAGAACAGAACAGAATAGAATCGAACAGAATAGAATAGAATAGAACGGAACAGAATAGAATCGAACAGAATAGAATAGAACAGAACAGAACAGAACAGAACAGAATAGAATAGAATAGAATAGAATAGATCAGAATAGAATAGAATAGAATAGAACAGAAGAGAATAGAATAGAATAGAATAAAACAGAACAGAATAGAATAGAATAGAACAGAACAGAATCGAACAGAACAGAATTGAATAGAATAGAACAGAACAGAATAGAATAGAGTAGAATAGAACATAAGAGAATAGAATAGAATAGAATACAACAGAATAGAACAGAATAGAATAGAACAGAACAGAATAGAATAGAATAGAACAGAACAGAATCGAACAGAACAGAATTGAATAGAATAGAACAGAACAGAATAGAATAGAACATAAGAGAATAGAATAGAATGGAATACAACAGAATAGAACAGAAAAGAAGAGGACAGAACAGAATACAATAAAATAGAAGAGAACAGAACAGAATGTAACGGAATAGAATGCAATAGAATAGAATAGAATACAACACAACAGAATAGAATAGAATTGAATAGAACAGAATAGAATAGAATAGAATAGAACAGAATAACAGAATAGAATGGAATAGAATAGAATAGAATAGAATAGAATAGAATAGAATAGAAATAAATAGAATAGAATAGAATAGAATAGAAAGGTACAGAACAGAATAGAATAGAACAGAATAGAATTGAATAAAACAGAACAGAATAGAATAGAATAGAACAGACAGAATATAATAGAATAGAATAGAATAGAATAGAACAGAACAAAACAGAACAGAATAGAATAGAAGAATAGAATAGAATAGAATAGAATAGAACAGAACAGAATAGAATAGAACAGAATAGAATTGAATAAAACAGAACAGAATAGAATAGAATAGAATAGAACAGAATAGAATAGAATAGAACAGAACAGAATGGAATAGAATAGAATAGAACAGAACAGAACAGAACAGAACAGAATAGAATAGAATAGAACAAAACAGAATAGAGTAGAACAGAATTGAATAGAATAGAACAGAACAGAATAGAATAGAATAGAATAGAATAGAACAGAATAGAATAGAATAGAATAGAATACAACAGAATAGAACAGAATAGAAGAGAATAGAACAGAATAGAATGGAATAGTATAGAACAGAATAGAATGTAACGGAATAGAATAGAATAGAATAGAATAGAATAGAATAGAATAGAACAGAATAGAATAGAATGGAATAGAATAGAACAGAATAGAATGTAACGGAATAGAATAGAATAGAATAGAATAGAATAGAATAGAACAGAACAGAATAGAATAAAATAGAATAGAACAGAACAGAATAGAATAGAATAGAATAGAATAGAATAGAATAGAATAGAATAGAATAGATTAGAACAGAACATAAGAGAATAGAATAGAATAGAATACAGCAGAATGGAACAGAATAGAAGAGAATAGAACAGAATAGAATAGAATAGAACAGAACAGAATGTAACGGAATAGAATACAATAGAATAGAATAGAATACAACAGAACAGAATAGAATAGAATTGAATAGAATAGAATAGAATAGAATAGAACAGAATAGAACAGAAAAGAATGGAATAGAATAGAATAGAATAGAATAGGATAGAATAGAATAGAACAGAACAGAATAGAATAGAACAGAATAGAATTGAATAAAACAGAACAGAATAGAATAGAGTAGAAAAGAACAGAATAGAATAGAATAGAACAGAACAGAATAGAATAGAATAGAATAGAACAGAATAGAACAGAACAGAATAGAATAGAATAGAACAAAACAGAATAGAGTAGACTAGAATAGAACAGAATAGATTAGAATAGAATAGAATACAAGAGAATAGAACAGAATAGAAGAGAATGGAACAGAATAGAATGGAATAGAATACAACAGAATAGAATGTAACGGAATAGAATAGAATAGAATAGAATAGAATCGAATAGAACAGAACAGAATAGAATGGAATAGAATAGAACAGAATAGAATGTAACGGAATAGAATACAATAGAATAGAATAGAACAGAATAGAATAGAATAGAATAGAATAGAATAGAATAGAATAGAACAGAACAGAATAGAATAGAATAGAATAGAACAGAACAGAACAGAACAGAATAGAATAGAATAGAACAAAACAGAATAGAGTAGAACAGAATTGAATAGAATAGAACAGAACAGAATAGAATAGAATAGAATAGAACAGAATAGAACAGAACAGAATAGAATAGAATAGAACAAAACAGAATAGAGTAGACTAGAATAGAACAGAATAGATTAGAATAGAATAGAATACAAGAGAATAGAACAGAATAGAAGAGAATGGAACAGAATAGAATGGAATAGAATACAACAGAATAGAATGTAACGGAATAGAATAGAATAGAATAGAATAGAATCGAATAGAACAGAACAGAATAGAATGGAATAGAATAGAACAGAACAGAATAGAATAGAGTAGAATAGAACATAAGAGAATAGAATAGAATAGAATACAACAGAATAGAACAGAATAGAATAGAACAGAACAGAATAGAATAGAATAGAACAGAACAGAATCGAACAGAACAGAATTGAATAGAATAGAACAGAACAGAATAGAATAGAACATAAGAGAATAGAATAGAATGGAATACAACAGAATAGAACAGAAAAGAAGAGGACAGAACAGAATACAATAAAATAGAAGAGAACAGAACAGAATGTAACGGAATAGAATGCAATAGAATAGAATAGAATACAACACAACAGAATAGAATAGAATTGAATAGAACAGAATAGAATAGAATAGAATAGAACAGAATAACAGAATAGAATGGAATAGAATAGAATAGAATAGAATAGAATAGAATAGAAATAAATAGAATAGAATAGAATAGAATAGAAAGGTACAGAACAGAATAGAATAGAACAGAATAGAATTGAATAAAACAGAACAGAATAGAATAGAATAGAACAGACAGAATATAATAGAATAGAATAGAATAGAATAGAACAGAACAAAACAGAACAGAATAGAATAGAATAGAATAGAATAGAATAGAATAGAATAGAACAGAACAGAATAGAATAGAACAGAATAGAATTGAATAAAACAGAACAGAATAGAATAGAATAGAATAGAACAGAATAGAATAGAATAGAACAGAACAGAATGGAATAAAATAGAATAGAACAGAACAGAACAGAACAGAACAGAATAGAATAGAATAGAACAAAACAGAATAGAGTAGAACAGAATTGAATAGAATAGAACAGAACAGAATAGAATAGAATAGAATAGAATAGAACAGAATAGAATAGAATAGAATAGAATACAACAGAATAGAACAGAATAGAAGAGAATAGAACAGAATAGAATGGAATAGTATAGAACAGAATAGAATGTAACGGAATAGAATAGAATAGAATAGAATAGAATAGAACAGAATAGAATAGAATGGAATAGAATAGAACAGAATAGAATGTAACGGAATAGAATAGAATAGAATAGAATAGAATAGAATAGAACAGAACAGAATAGAATAAAATAGAATAGAACAGAATAGAATAGAATAGAATAGAATAGAATAGAATAGAATAGATTAGAATAGAACATAAGAGAATAGAATAGAATAGAATACAGCAGAATAGAACAGAATAGAAGAGAATAGAACAGAATAGAATAGAATAGAACAGAACAGAATGTAACGGAATAGAATACAATAGAATAGAATAGAATACAACAGAACAGAATAGAATAGAATTGAATAGAATAGAATAGAATAGAATAGAACAGAATAGAACAGAAAAGAATGGAATAGAATAGAATAGAATAGAATAGGATAGAATAGAATAGAACAGAACAGAATAGAATAGAACAGAATAGAATTGAATAAAACAGAACAGAATAGAATAGAGTAGAAAAGAACAGAATAGAATAGAATAGAACAGAACAGAATAGAATAGAATAGAATAGAACAGAATAGAACAGAACAGAATAGAATAGAATAGAACAAAACAGAATAGAGTAGACTAGAATAGAACAGAATAGATTAGAATAGAATAGAATACAAGAGAATAGAACAGAATAGAAGAGAATGGAACAGAATAGAATGGAATAGAATACAACAGAATAGAATGTAACGGAATAGAATAGAATAGAATAGAATAGAATCGAATAGAACAGAACAGAATAGAATGGAATAGAATAGAACAGAATAGAATGTAACGGAATAGAATACAATAGAATAGAATAGAACAGAACAGAATAGAATAGAATAGAATAGAATAGAATAGAATAGAATAGAATAGAATAGAATAGAACAGAACAGAACAGAATAGAATAGAATAGAATAGAACAGAACAGAACAGAACAGAATAGAATAGAATAGAACAAAACAGAATAGAGTAGAACAGAATTGAATAGAATAGAACAGAACAGAATAGAATAGAATAGAATAGAACAGAATCGAACAGAACAGAATAGAATAGAATAGAACAGGATATAATAGAATAGAATAGTATTGAACAGAATAGAATAGTGTAGAATAGAACAGAATACAATAGAATAGAACAGAATAGAATAGAATAGAACAGAACAGAACAGAACAGAACAGAATAGAATAGAAAAGAACAGAATAGAACAGAACAGAACAGAATCGAACAGAATAGAATAGAGTAGAACAGGACAGAACCGAATAGAATAGAATAGAACAGAATAGAATAGAAGAGAAGAGAATAGAACAGAACAGAACAGAATGTAACGGAATAGAATACAATAGAATAGAATAGAATAGAATACAACAGAACAGAATAGAATAGAATTGAATAGAACAGAATAGAATAGAATAGAATAGAACAGAATAGAACAGACCAAAACAAAACAGAATAGAATAGAATACAACAGAACAGAACAGAATGGAATAGAATATTACAGAATAGAACAGAATAGAATGGAATAGCATAAAATAGAATAGAATAGAATAGAATAGAATAGAATAGAATAGAATAGAATAGAATAGAACAGAACAAAACAGAACAGAATAGAATAGAATGGAATAGAATAGAATAGAATAGAATAGAATAGAATAGAACAGAATAGAACAGAACGGAATAGAATAGAATAGAATAGAATAGAATAGAATAGAACAGAACAAAACAGAATAGAATCGAACAGAATAGAATAGAATAGAACGGAACAGAATAGAATCGAACAGAATAGAATAGAATAGAACAGAACAGAACAGAACAGAATAGAATAGAATAGAAATGAATAGATAAGAATAGAATAGAAGAGAATAGAACAGAAGAGAATAGAATAGAATAGAATAAAACAGAACAGAATAGAATAGAATAGAACAGAAAAGAATAGAATAGAATAGAACAGAACAGAATAGAATAGAGTAGAATAGAACATAAGAGAATAGAATAGAATAGAATACAACAGAATAGAACAGAATAGAACAGAATAGAATAGAATAGAATAGAACAGAACAGAATAGAATAGAATAGAACAAACAGAATCGAACAGAACAGAATTGAATAGAATAGAACAGAACAGAATAGAATAGAACATAAGAGAATAGAATAGAATAGAATACAACAGAATAGAAGAGAAAAGAAGAGGACAGAACAGAATAGAATAGAATAGAAGAGAACAGAACAGAATGTAACGGAATAGAATGCAATAGAATAGAATAGAATACAACACAACAGAATAGAATAGAATTGAATAGAACAGAATAGAATAGAACAGAATAGAACAGAATAACAGAATAGAATGGAATAGAATAAAATAGAATAGAATATAATAGAATAGAAAAAAATAGAATAGAATAGAATAGAATAGAAAAGAACAGAACAGAATAGAACAGAACAGAATAGAATTGAATAAAACAGTACAGAATAGAATAGAACAGAACAGAATAGAATAGAATAGAACAGAACAGAATAGAACAGAACAGAATAGAATAGAATAGAATAGAACAGAACAGAATAGAGTAGAACAGAATTGAACAGAATAGAACAGAACAGAATAGAATAGAAAAGAATAGAACAGAAGAGAATAGAATAGAATAGAATAAAACAGAATAGAACAGAATAGAAGAGAATAGAACAGAATAGAATGGAATAGAATAGAACAAAATAGAATGTAACGGAATAGAATACAATAGAATAAAATAGAATAGAACAGAACAGAATAGAATAGAATAGAACAGAATAGAATGTAACGGAATAGAATACAATAGAATAATATAGAACAGAATAGAACAGAACAGAACACAACAGAACAGAATAGTATAGAATAGAACAGAATAGAATAGAACAGAATAGAATAGAACAGAAAAGAATAGAATAGAATAGAATAGAACAGAAGAGAATAGAACAGAACAGAACAGAATATAATAGAATATAATAGAATAGAACAGAATGTAATAGAATAGAATAGAACAGAATAGAATAGAATAGAATAGAATAGAATAGAATAGAATAGAATAGAATAGAATAGAACAGAACAGAATAGAATAGAATAGAACAGAACAGAATAGAACAGAACAGAATAGAATAGAATAGAACAGAACAGAATTGAATTGAATAGAACAGAACAGAATAGAATAGAATAGAATAGAATAGAATAGAATAGAACATAAGAGAATAGAATAGAATAGAATACAGCAGAATAGAACAGAATAGAAGAGAATAGAACAGAATAGAATAGAATAGAACAGAAAAGAATGTAACGGAATAGAATACAATAGAATAGAATAGAATACAACAGAACAGAATAGAATAGAATTGAATAGAATAGAATAGAATAGAATAGAATAGAACAGAATAGAACAGAACAAAACAAAACAGAATAGAATAGAATACAACAGAACAGAACAGAATAGAATAGAATATAACAGAATAGAACAGAATAGAATGGAATAGCATAAAATAGAATAGAATAGAATAGAATATAACAGAACAAAACAGAACAGAATAGAATAGAATGGAATAGAATAGAATAGAATAGAATAGAACAGAATAGAACAGAACGGAATAGAATAGAATAGAATAGAATAGAACAGAACAGAACAGAATAGAATCGAACAGAATAGAATAGAATAGAACGGAACAGAATAGAATCGAACAGAATAGAATAGAACAGAACAGAACAGAACAGAACAGAATAGAATAGAATAGAATAGAATAGATCAGAATAGAATAGAATAGAATAGAACAGAAGAGAATAGAATAGAATAGAATAAAACAGAACAGAATAGAATAGAATAGAACAGAACAGAATCGAACAGAACAGAATTGAATAGAATAGAACAGAACAGAATAGAATAGAGTAGAATAGAACATAAGAGAATAGAATAGAATAGAATACAACAGAATAGAACAGAATAGAATAGAACAGAACAGAATAGAATAGAATAGAACAGAACAGAATCGAACAGAACAGAATTGAATAGAATAGAACAGAACAGAATAGAATAGAACATAAGAGAATAGAATAGAATGGAATACAACAGAATAGAACAGAAAAGAAGAGGACAGAACAGAATACAATAAAATAGAAGAGAACAGAACAGAATGTAACGGAATAGAATGCAATAGAATAGAATAGAATACAACACAACAGAATAGAATAGAATTGAATAGAACAGAATAGAATAGAATAGAATAGAACAGAATAACAGAATAGAATGGAATAGAATAGAATAGAATAGAATAGAATAGAATAGAATAGAAATAAATAGAATAGAATAGAATAGAATAGAAAGGTACAGAACAGAATAGAATAGAACAGAATAGAATTGAATAAAACAGAACAGAATAGAATAGAATAGAACAGACAGAATATAATAGAATAGAATAGAATAGAATAGAACAGAACAAAACAGAACAGAATAGAATAGAAGAATAGAATAGAATAGAATAGAATAGAATAGAACAGAACAGAATAGAATAGAACAGAATAGAATTGAATAAAACAGAACAGAATAGAATAGAATAGAATAGAACAGAATAGAATAGAATAGAACAGAACAGAATGGAATAGAATAGAATAGAATAGAACAAAACAGAATAGAGTAGAACAGAATTGAATAGAATAGAACAGAACAGAATAGAATAGAATAGAATAGAATAGAACAGAATAGAATAGAATAGAATAGAATACAACAGAATAGAACAGAATAGAAGAGAATAGAACAGAATAGAATGGAATAGTATAGAACAGAATAGAATGTAACGGAATAGAATAGAATAGAATAGAATAGAATAGAATAGAACAGAATAGAATAGAATGGAATAGAATAGAACAGAATAGAATGTAACGGAATAGAATAGAATAGAATAGAATAGAATAGAATAGAACAGAACAGAATAGAATAAAATAGAATAGAACAGAACAGAATAGAATAGAATAGAATAGAATAGAATAGAATAGAATAGAATAGATTAGAATAGAACATAAGAGAATAGAATAGAATAGAATACAGCAGAATGGAACAGAATAGAAGAGAATAGAACAGAATAGAATAGAATAGAACAGAACAGAATGTAACGGAATAGAATACAATAGAATAGAATAGAATACAACAGAACAGAATAGAATAGAATTGAATAGAATAGAATAGAATAGAATAGAACAGAATAGAACAGAAAAGAATGGAATAGAATAGAATAGAATAGAATAGGATAGAATAGAATAGAACAGAACAGAATAGAATAGAACAGAATAGAATTGAATAAAACAGAACAGAATAGAATAGAGTAGAAAAGAACAGAATAGAATAGAATAGAACAGAACAGAATAGAATAGAATAGAATAGAACAGAATAGAACAGAACAGAATAGAATAGAATAGAACAAAACAGAATAGAGTAGACTAGAATAGAACAGAATAGATTAGAATAGAATAGAATACAAGAGAATAGAACAGAATAGAAGAGAATGGAACAGAATAGAATGGAATAGAATACAACAGAATAGAATGTAACGGAATAGAATAGAATAGAATAGAATAGAATCGAATAGAACAGAACAGAATAGAATGGAATAGAATAGAACAGAATAGAATGTAACGGAATAGAATACAATAGAATAGAATAGAACAGAACAGAATAGAATAGAATAGAATAGAATAGAATAGAATAGAATAGAATAGAATAGAATAGAATAGAATAGAACAGAACAGAATAGAATAGAATAGAATAGAACAGAACAGAACAGAACAGAATAGAATAGAATAGAACAAAACAGAATAGAGTAGAACAGAATTGAATAGAATAGAACAGAACAGAATAGAATAGAATAGAATAGAACAGAATAGAACAGAACAGAATAGAATAGAATAGAACAAAACAGAATAGAGTAGACTAGAATAGAACAGAATAGATTAGAATAGAATAGAATACAAGAGAATAGAACAGAATAGAAGAGAATGGAACAGAATAGAATGGAATAGAATACAACAGAATAGAATGTAACGGAATAGAATAGAATAGAATAGAATAGAATCGAATAGAACAGAACAGAATAGAATGGAATAGAATAGAACAGAATAGAATGTAACGGAATAGAATACAATAGAATAAAATAGAATAGAACAGAACAGAATAGAATAGAATAGAACAGAATAGAATGTAACGGAATAGAATACAATAGAATAATATAGAACAGAATAGAACAGAACAGAACACAACAGAACAGAATAGTATAGAATAGAACAGAATAGAATAGAACAGAATAGAATAGAACAGAAAAGAATAGAATAGAATAGAATAGAACAGAAGAGAATAGAACAGAACAGAACAGAATATAATAGAATATAATAGAATAGAACAGAATGTAATAGAATAGAATAGAACAGAATAGAATAGAATAGAATAGAATAGAATAGAATAGAACAGAACAGAATAGAATAGAATAGAACAGAACAGAATAGAACAGAACAGAATAGAATAGAATAGAACAGAACAGAATTGAATTGAATAGAACAGAACAGAATGGAATAGAATAGAATAGAATAGAATAGAATAGAACATAAGAGAATAGAATAGAATAGAATACAGCAGAATAGAACAGAATAGAAGAGAATAGAACAGAATAGAATAGAATAGAACAGAAAAGAATGTAACGGAATAGAATACAATAGAATAGAATAGAATACAACAGAACAGAATAGAATAGAATTGAATAGAATAGAATAGAATAGAATAGAATAGAATAGAACAGAATAGAACAGAACAAAACAAAACAGAATAGAATAGAATACAACAGAACAGAACAGAATAGAATAGAATATAACAGAATAGAACAGAATAGAATGGAATAGCATAAAATAGAATAGAATAGAATAGAATATAACAGAACAAAACAGAACAGAATAGAATAGAATGGAATAGAATAGAATAGAATAGAATAGAACAGAATAGAACAGAACGGAATAGAATAGAATAGAATAGAATAGAAGAGAACAGAACAGAATAGAATCGAACAGAATAGAATAGAATAGAACGGAACAGAATAGAATCGAACAGAATAGAATAGAACAGAACAGAACAGAACAGAACAGAATAGAATAGAATAGAATAGAATAGATCAGAATAGAATAGAATAGAATAGAACAGAAGAGAATAGAATAGAATAGAATAAAACAGAACAGAATAGAATAGAATAGAACAGAACAGAATCGAACAGAACAGAATTGAATAGAATAGAACAGAACAGAATAGAATAGAGTAGAATAGAACATAAGAGAATAGAATAGAATAGAATACAACAGAATAGAACAGAATAGAATAGAACAGAACAGAATAGAATAGAATAGAACAGAACAGAATCGAACAGAACAGAATTGAATAGAATAGAACAGAACAGAATAGAATAGAACATAAGAGAATAGAATAGAATGGAATACAACAGAATAGAACAGAAAAGAAGAGGACAGAACAGAATACAATAAAATAGAAGAGAACAGAACAGAATGTAACGGAATAGAATGCAATAGAATAGAATAGAATACAACACAACAGAATAGAATAGAATTGAATAGAACAGAATAGAATAGAATAGAATAGAACAGAATAACAGAATAGAATGGAATAGAATAGAATAGAATAGAATAGAATAGAATAGAAATAAATAGAATAGAATAGAATAGAATAGAAAGGTACAGAACAGAATAGAATAGAACAGAATAGAATTGAATAAAACAGAACAGAATAGAATAGAATAGAATAGAATAGACAGAATATAATAGAATAGAATAGAATAGAATAGAACAGAACAAAACAGAACAGAATAGAATAGAATAGAATAGAATAGAATAGAATAGAATAGAACAGAACAGAATAGAATAGAACAGAATAGAATTGAATAAAACAGAACAGAATAGAATAGAATAGAACAAAACAGAATAGAGTAGAACAGAATTGAATAGAATAGAACAGAACAGAATAGAATAGAATAGAATAGAATAGAACAGAATAGAATAGAATAGAAGAGAATAGAACAGAATAGAATGGAATAGTATAGAACAGAATAGAATGTAACGGAATAGAATAGAATAGAATAGAATAGAATAGAATAGAACAGAATAGAATAGAATGGAATAGAATAGAACAGAATAGAATGTAACGGAATAGAATAGAATAGAATAGAATAGAATAGAATAGAACAGAACAGAATAGAATAAAATAGAATAGAACAGAATAGAATAGAATAGAATAGAATAGAATAGATTAGAATAGAACATAAGAGAATAGAATAGAATAGAATACAGCAGAATAGAACAGAATAGAAGAGAATAGAACAGAATAGAATAGAATAGAACAGAACAGAATGTAACGGAATAGAATACAATAGAATAGAATAGAATACAACAGAACAGAATAGAATAGAATTGAATAGAATAGAATAGAATAGAATAGAACAGAATAGAACAGAAAAGAATGGAATAGAATAGAATAGAATAGAATAGGATAGAATAGAATAGAACAGAACAGAATAGAATAGAACAGAATAGAATTGAATAAAACAGAACAGAATAGAATAGAGTAGAAAAGAACAGAATAGAATAGAATAGAACAGAACAGAATAGAATAGAATAGAATAGAACAGAATAGAACAGAACAGAATAGAATAGAATAGAAAAAAACAGAATAGAGTAGACTAGAATAGAACAGAATAGATTAGAATAGAATAGAATACAAGAGAATAGAACAGAATAGAAGAGAATGGAACAGAATAGAATGGAATAGAATACAACAGAATAGAATGTAACGGAATAGAATAGAATAGAATAGAATAGAATCGAATAGAACAGAACAGAATAGAATGGAATAGAATAGAACAGAATAGAATGTAACGGAATAGAATACAATAGAATAGAATAGAACAGAACAGAATAGAATAGAATAGAATAGAATAGAATAGAATAGAATAGAATAGAATAGAATAGAACAGAACAGAATAGAATAGAATAGAATAGAACAGAACAGAACAGAACAGAATAGAATAGAATAGAACAAAACAGAATAGAGTAGAACAGAATTGAATAGAATAGAACAGAACAGAATAGAATAGAATAGAATAGAACAGAATAGAACAGAACAGAATAGAATAGAATAGAACAAAACAGAATAGAGTAGACTAGAATAGAACAGAATAGATTAGAATAGAATAGAATACAAGAGAATAGAACAGAATAGAAGAGAATGGAACAGAATAGAATGGAATAGAATACAACAGAATAGAATGTAACGGAATAGAATAGAATAGAATAGAATAGAATCGAATAGAACAGAACAGAATAGAATGGAATAGAATAGAACAGAATAGAATGTAACGGAATAGAATACAATAGAATAGAATAGAATAGAACAGAACAGAATAGAATAGAATAGAATAGAATAGAACAGAATAGAATAGAATAGAATAGAATAGAATAGAATAGAACAGAATAGAACAGAACAGAACAGAATAGAGTAGAATAGAATAGAATAGAGTAGAATAGAAAAGAATAGAACAGAGCAGAACAGAACAGAACAGAATAGAATACAATAGAACAGAATACAATATAATAGAATAGAAAAAAATAGAATAGTATAGAACAGAATAGAATAGAATAGAATAGAATAGAACAGAACAGAATAGAATAGAATAGAATAGAATAGAATAGAAACGAATAGAATAGAATAGAACAGAACAGAACAGAACAGAATAGAATCGAATAGAACAGAGTAGAACAGATTAGAATAGAATATAATAGAATAGAATAGAATAGATCAGAACAGAACAGAATTGAATCTAACAAAATAGAATAGAATAGAACAGAACAAAACAGAACAGAATAGAATAGAACAGAATAGAATAGAATAGAATAGAATAGAATAGAACAGAATAGAACAGAACAGAACAGAATAGAGTAGAACAGAATTGAATAGAATAGAATAGGATAGAACAGAACAGAATAGAAGAGAACAGAGTAGAATAGAATAGAACAGAATAGAATAGAATAGAATAGAAAAGAATAGAATAGAATAGAATAGAACAGAAGAGAACAGAACAGAATAGAATAGAACAGAATAGAACAGAACAGAACAGAACAGAACAGAACAGAATAGAACAGAACAGAACAGAATAGAATAGAATAGAATAGAACAGAGTAGAATGTAACGGAATAGAATACAATAGAATAGAATACAACAGAACAGAACAGAATAGAATAGAATATAACAGAATAGAATAGAATAGAATAGAACAGAATAGAATAGAATAGAATAGAATAGAACAGTACAGAATACAATAGAATTGAATAGAACAGAATAGAATAGAATAGAATAGAACAGAATAACAGAATAGAATGGAATAATATAAAATAGAATAGAATATAATAGAATAGAAAAAAATAGAATAGAATAGAATAGAATAGAAAAGAACAGAACAGAATAGAACAGAACAGAATAGAATTGAATAAAACAGAACAGAATAGAATAGAATAGAGCAGAACAGAATAGAATAGAATAGAACAGAACAGAATAGAACAGAACAGAATAGAATAGAATAGAATAGAACAGAACAGAATAGAGTAGAACAGAATTGAATAGAATAGAACAGAACAGAATAGAATAGAAAAGAATAGAACAGAAGAGAATAGAATAGAATAGAATAAAACAGAATAGAACAGAATAGAAGAGAATAGAACAGAATAGAATGGAATAGAATAGAACAGAATAGAATGTAGCGGAATAGAATACTATAAAATAAAATAGAATAGAACAGAACAGAATAGAATAGAATAGAACAGAATAGAATGTAACGGAATAGAATACAATAGAATAATATAGAACAGAATAGAACAGAACAGAACACAACGGAACAGAATAGTATAGAATAGAACAGAATAGAATAGAACAGAATAGAATAGAACAGAAAAGAATAGAATAGAATAGAATAGAACAAAAGAGAATAGAACAGAACAGAACAGAATATAATAGAATATAATAGAATAGGACAGAATGTAATAGAATAGAAGAGAACAGAATAGAATAGAATAGAATAGAATAGAATAGAATAGAATAGAATAGAATAGAATAGAACAGAACAGAATAGAATAGAATAGAACAGAACAGAATAGAACAGAACAGAATAGAATAGAATAGAAAAGAACAGAATTGAATTGAATAGAACAGAATAGAATAGAATAGAATAGAATAGAATAGAATAGAATAGAATAGAACATAAGAGAATAGAATAGAATAGAATAGAATACAGCAGAATAGAACAGAATAGAAGAGAATAGAACAGAATAGAATAGAATAGAACAGAACAGAACAGAATAGAGTAGAATAGAATAGAATAGAATAGAATAGAATAGAATAGAATAGAATAGAATAGAACACAACAGAACACAACAGAACAGAATAGAAGAGAACAGAACAGAACAGAATAGAATCGAATAGAACAGAATAGAACAGATTAGAATAGAATAGAATAGAATAGAACAGAACAGAACAGAATAGAATCGAACAGAATAGAATAGAATGGAACAGAACAAAACAGAACAGAATAGAATAGAATAGAATATATTAGAATAGAATAGAATAGAATAGAACAGAATAGAACAGAACGGAATAGAATTAAATAGAATAGAACAGAACAGAACAGAATAGAATCGAACAGAATAGAAGAGAATAGAATAGAACAGAACAGAACCGAACAGAACAGAACACAACAGAACAGAATAGAATAGAATAGAAGAGAATAGAATAGAACAGAAAAAATAGAATAGAATAGAATAGAGCAGAACAGAATAGAACAGAACAGAACAGAACAGAACAGAATAGAATAGAATAGAATAGAACAGAATAGAATAGAATAGAATAGAACAGAAGAGAATAGAATAGAATAGAATAAAACAGAACAGAATAGAATAGAATAGAACAGAACAGAATGGAATATTAAAGAACAGAACAGAATAGAACAGAATAGAATAGAATAGAACAGAACAGAATAGAGTAGAACAGAATTGAATAGAATAGAACAGAACAGAATAGAATAGAATAGAATAGAACAGAAGAGAATAGAATAGAATAGAATACAACAGAATAGAACAGAATAGAAGAGAATAGAACAGAATAGAATAGAATAGAATAGAACAGAACAGAATGTAACGGAATAGAATAAAATAGAATAGAATAGAATACAACAGAACAGAATGGAATAGAATAGAATAGAATAGAATAGAATAGAATAGAATAGAATAGAATAGAACAGAACAGAACAGAATAGAATCGAACAAAATAGAATAGAATAGAACGGAACAGAATAGAATCGAACAGAATAGAATAGAATAGAACAGAACAGAACAGAACAGAATAGAATAGAATAGAATAGAATAGATCAGAATAGAATAGAATAGAATAGAACAGAAGAGAATAGAATAGAATAGAACAGAACAGAATAGAATAGAAGAGAATAGAATAGAATAGAGTAGAAACGAATAGAATAGAATAGAACAGAACAGAACAGAACAGAATAGAAGAGAATAGAACAGAATAGAATGGAATAGAATAGAACAAAATAAAATGTAACGGAATAGAATAGAATAGAATAGAATAGAATAGAATAGAATAGAATAGAATAGAATAGAATAGAATAGAATAGAACAGAACAGAATAGAACAGAATAGAATTGAATAAAACAGAACAGAATAGAATAGAATAGAAAAGAACAGAATAGAATAGAATAGAACAGAACAGAATAGAATAGAATAGAACAGAACAGAACAAAACAGAATAGAATAGAATAGAACAAAACAGAATAGAATAGAATAGAACAAAACAGAATAGAGTAGAACAGAATTGAATAGAATAGAACAGAACAGAATAGAATAGAATAGAATAGAATAGAACAGAATAGAATAGAATAGAACAGATCAGAACAGAACAGAATAGAATAGAATAGAACAAAACAGAATAGAGTAGAACAGAATTGAATAGAATAGAACAGAACAGAATAGAATAGAATAGAATAGAATAGAACAGAATAGAATAGAAAAGAATAGAATACAACAGAATAGAACAGAATAGAAGAGAATAGAACAGAATAGAATAGAATAGAACAGAACAAAACAGAACAGAATAGAATAGAATAGAACAAAACAGAATAGAGTAGAACAGAATAGAATAGAATAGAACAGAACAGAATAGAATAGAACAGACTATAATTGAATAAAACAGAACAGAATAGAGTAGAATAGAAAAGAACAGAATAGAATAGAATAGAACAGAACAGAATAGAATAGAATAGAACAGAACAGAACAGAACAGAATAGAATAGAATAGAACAAAACAGAATAGAGTAGAACAGAATTGAATAGAATAGAACAGAACAGAATAGAATAGAATAGAATAGAATAGAACAGAATAGAATAGAATAGAATAGAATACAACAGAATAGAACAGAATAGAAGAGAATAGAACAGAATAGAATGGAATAGAATAGAACAGAATAGAATGTAACGGAATAGAATAGAATAGAATAGAATAGAATAGAATAGAATAGAATAGAATAGAATAGAATAGAACAGAATAGAATGTAACGGAATAGAATGTAACGGAATAGAATAGAATAGAATAGAATAGAATAGAATTGAATAGAATAGAATAGAATAGAATAGAATAGAATAGAATATAACAGAACAAAACAGAACAGAATAGAATAGAATGGAATAGAATAGAATAGAATAGAATAGAACAGAATAGAACAGAACGGAATAGAATAGAATAGAATAGAATAGAACAGAACAGAACAGAATAGAATCGAACAAAATAGAATAGAATAGAACGGAACAGAATAGAATCGAACAGAATAGAATAGAATAGAACAGAACAGAACAGAACAGAATAGAATAGAATAGAATAGAATAGATCAGAATAGAATAGAATAGAATAGAACAGACGAGAATAGAATAGAATAGAACAGAACAGAATAGAATAGAACAGAACAGAATAGAATAGAAGAGAATAGAATAGAATAGAGTAGAAACGAATAGAATAGAATAGAACAGAACAGAACAGAACAGAATAGAAGAGAATAGAATAGAATAGAATAGAATAGAACAGAGCAGAATAGAATAGAACAGAATAGAATTGAATAAAACAGAACAGAATAGAATAGAATAGAAAAGAACAGAATAGAATAGAATAGAACAGAACAGAATAGAATAGAATAGAAAAGAACAGAACAAAACAGAATAGAATAGAATAGAACAAAACAGAATAGAATAGAATAGAACAAAACAGAATAGAGTAGAACAGAATTGAACAGAATAGAACAGAACAGAATAGAATAGAATAGAACAGAATAGAATAGAATAGAACAGTTCAGAACAGAACAGAATAGAATAGAATAGAACAAAACAGAATAGAGTAGAACAGAATTGAATAGAATAGAACAGAACAGAATAGAATAGAATAGAATAGAACAGAATAGAATAGAAAAGAATAGAATACAACAGAATAGAACAGAATAGAAGAGAATAGAACAGAATAGAATAGAATAGAACAGAACAAAACAGAACAGAACAGAATAGAATAGAATAGAATAGAACAGAACAGAATAGAATAGAACAAAATAGAATTGTATAAAACAGAACAGAATAGAATAGAATAGAAAAGAACAGAATAGAATAGAACAGAACAGAATAGAATAGAATAGAACAGAACAGAACAGAACAGAATAGAATAGAATAGAACAAAACAGAATAGAGTAGAACAGAATTGAATAGAATAGAACAGAACAGAATAGAATAGAATAGAATAGAATAGAACAGAATAGAATAGAATAGAATAGAATACAACAGAATAGAACAGAATAGAAGAGAATAGAACAGAATAGAATGGAATAGAATAGAACAGAATAGAATGTAACGGAATAGAATAGAATAGAATAGAATAGAATAGAATAGAATAGAATAGAATAGAATAGAATAGAATAGAATAGAATAGAATAGAATAGAACAGAATAGAATGTAACGGAATAGAATAGAATAGAATAGAATAGAATAGAACAGAACAGAATAGAATAGAATAGAATAGAACAGAATAGAATAGAATAGTATAGAATAGAATAGATTAGAATAGAACATAAGAGAATAGAATAGAATAGAATACAGCAGAATAGAACAGAATAGAAGAGAATAGAACAGAATAGAATAGAATAGAACAAAACAGAATGTAACGGAATAGAATACAATAGAATAGAAGAGAATACAACTGAAAAGAATAGAATAGAATTGAATAGAATAGAATAGAATAGAATAGAACAGAATAGAACAGAAAAGAATGGAATAGAATAGAATAGAATAGAATAGAATAGAATAGAATAGAATAGAATAGAATAGAATAGAATTGAATAGAACAGAACAGAATAGAATAGAACAGAATAGAATTGAATAAAACAGAACAGAATAGAATAGAGTAGAAAAGAACAGAATAGAATAGAATAGAACAGAACAGAATAGAATAGAATAGAATAGAACAGAATAGAACAGAACAGAATAGAATAGAATAGAACAAAACAGAATAGAGTAGACTAGAATAGAACAGAATAGATTAGAATAGAATAGAATACAAGAGAATAGAACAGAATAGAAGAGAATGGAACAGAATAGAATGGAATAGAATAGAACAGAATAGAATGTAACGGAATAGAATAGAATAGAATAGAATAGAATCGAATAGAACAGAACAGAATAGAATGGAATAGAATAGAACAGAATAGAATGTAACGGAATAGAATACAAGAGAATAGAATAGAATAGAACAGAACAGAATAGAATAGAATAGAATAGAATAGAACAGAACAGAATAGAATAGAATAGAATAGAATAGAATAGAATAGAATAGAATAGAACAGAATAAAACAGAACAGAACAGAATAGAGTAGAATAGAATAGAATAGAGTAGAATAGAAAAGAATAGAACAGAGCAGAACAGAACAGAACAGAATAGAATACAATAGAACAGAATACAATATAATAGAATAGAAAAAAATAGAATAGTATAGAATAGAATAGAATAGAATAGAATAGAACAGAATAGAATAGAATAGAATAGAATAGAAACGAATAGAATAGAATAAAACAGAACAGAACAGAACAGAATAGAATCGAATAGAACAGAGTAGAACAGATTAGAATAGAATATAATAGAATAGAATAGAATAGATCAGAACAGAACAGAATAGAATCTAACAGAATAGAATAGAATAGAACAGAACAAAACAGAACAGAATAGAATAGAACAGAATAGAATAGAATAGAATAGAACAGAATAGAACAGAATAGACCAGAACAGAACAGAATAGAGTAGAACAGAATTGAATAGAATAGAATAGGATAGAACAGAACAGAATAGAAGAGAACAGAGTAGAATAGAATAGAACAGAATAGAATAGAATAGAATAGAAAAGAATAGAATAGAATAGAATAGAACAGAAGAGAACAGAACAGAATAGAATAGAACAGAATAGAACAGAACAGAACAGAACAGAACAGAACAGAATAGAACAGAACAGAACAGAATAGAATAGAATAGAATAGAATAGAATAGAGTAGAAACGAATAGAATAGAATAGAACAGAACAGAACAGAACAGAATAGAAGAGAATAGAATAGAATAGAATAGAATAGAACAGAACAGAATAGAATAGAACAGAATAGAATTGAATAAAACAGAACAGAATAGAATAGAATAGAAAAAAACAGAATAGAATAGAATAGAACAGAACAGAATAGAATAGAATAGAAAAGAACAGAACAAAACAGAATAGAATAGAATAGAACAAAACAGAATAGAATAGAATAGAACAAAACAGAATAGAGTAGAACAGAATTGAACAGAATAGAACAGAACAGAATAGAATAGAATAGAATAGAACAGAATAGAATAGAATAGAACAGATCAGAACAGAACAGAATAGAATAGAATAGAACAAAACAGAATAGAGTAGAACAGAATTGAATAGAATAGAACAGAACAGAATAGAATAGAATAGAATAGAACAGAATAGAATAGAAAAGAATAGAATACAACAGAATAGAACAGAATAGAAGAGAATAGAACAGAATAGAATAGAATAGAACAGAACAAAACAGAACAGAATAGAATAGAATAGAATAGAATAGAATAGAATAGAATAGAACAGAACGGAATAGAATAGAACAAAATAGAATGGAATAAAACAGAACAGAATAGAATAGAATAGAAAAGAACAGAATAGAATAGAACAGAACAGAATAGAATAGAATAGAACAGAACAGAACAGAACAGAATAGAATAGAATAGAACAAAACAGAATAGAGTAGAACAGAATTGAATAGAATAGAACAGAACAGAATAGAATAGAATAGAATAGAATAGAACAGAATAGAATAGAATAGAATAGAATAGAATACAACAGAATAGAACAGAATTGAAGAGAATAGAACAGAATAGAATGGAATAGAATAGAACAGAATAGAATGTAAAGGAATAGAATAGAATAGAATAGAATAGAATAGAATAGAATAGAATAGAATAGAATGTAACGGAATAGAATAGAATAGAATAGAATAGAATAGAACAGAACAGAATAGAATAGAATAGAATAGAACAGAATAGAATAGAATAGTATAGAATAGAATAGATTAGAATAGAACATAAGAGAATAGAATAGAATAGAATACAGCAGAATAGAACAGAATAGAAGAGAATAGAACAGAATAGAATAGAATAGAACAAAACAGAATGTAACGGAATAGAATACAATAGAATAGAAGAGAATACAACTGAAAAGAATAGAATAGAATTGAATAGAATAGAATAGAATAGAATAGAACAGAATAGAACAGAATAGAATGGAATAGAATAGAATAGAATAGAATAGAATAGAATAGAATAGAATAGAATAGAATAGAATAGAATTGAATAGAACAGAACAGAATAGAATAGAACAGAATAGAATTGAATAAAACAGAACAGAATAGAATAGAGTAGAAAAGAACAGAATAGAATAGAATAGAACAGAACAGAATAGAATAGAATAGAATAGAACAGAATAGAACAGAAGAGAATAGAATAGAATAGAACAAAACAGAATAGAGTAGACTAGAATAGAACAGAATAGATTAGAATAGAATAGAATACAAGAGAATAGAACAGAATAGAAGAGAATGGAACAGAATAGAATGGAATAGAATACAACAGAATAGAATGTAACGGAATAGAATAGAATAGAATAGAATAGAATCGAATAGAACAGAACAGAATAGAATGGAATAGAATAGAACAGAATAGAATGTAACGTAATAGAATACAAGAGAATAGAATAGAATAGAACAGAACAGAATAGAATAGAATAGAATAGAATAGAACAGAATAGAATAGAATAGAATAGAATAGAATAGAATAGAATAGAACAGAATAGAACAGAACAGAACAGAATAGAGTAGAATAGAATAGAATAGAGTAGAATAGAAAAGAATAGAACAGAGCAGAACAGAACAGAACAGAATACAATACAATAGAACAGAATACAATATAATAGAATAGAAAAAAATAGAATAGTATAGAATAGAATAGAATAGAATAGAATAGAATAGAACAGAATAGAATAGAATAGAATAGAATAGAATAGAATAGAAACAAATATAATAGAATAGAACAGAACAGAACAGAACAGAATAGAATAGAACAGAATAGAACAGAACAGAACAGAACAGAACAGAACAGAATAGAACAGAACAGAACAGAATAGAATAGAATAGAATAGAACAGAATAGAATGTAACGGAGTAGAATACAATAGAATAGAATACAACAGAACAGAACAGAATAGAATTGAATATAACAGAATAGAATAGAATAGAATAGAACAGAATAGAATAGAATAGAATAGAATAGAACAGAATAGAACAGAACAGAACAGAACAGAACAGAACAGAACAGAACAGAATAGAACAGAACAGAACAGAATAGAATAGAATAGAATAGAACAGAATAGAATGTAACGGAATAGAATACAATAGAATAGAATACAACAGAACAGAACAGAATAGAATTGAATATTACAGAATAGAATAGAATAGAATAGAACAGAATAGAATAGAATAGAATAGAATAGAATAGAACAGAACAGAATACAATAGAATTGAATAGAACAGAATAGAATAGAATAGAATAGAACAGAATAACAGAATAGAATGGAATAGAATAAAATAGAATAGAATATAATAGAATAGAAAAAAATAGAATAGAATAGAATAGAATAGAAAAGAACAGAACAGAATAGAACAGAACAGAATAGAATTGAATAAAACAGAACAGAATAGAATAGTATAGAACAGAACAGAATAGAATAGAATAGAACAGAACAGAATAGAACAGAACAGAATAGAATAGAATAGAATAGAACAGAACAGAATAGAGTAGAACAGAATTGAATAGAATAGAACCGAACAGAATAGAATAGAAAAGAATAGAACAGAAGAGAATTGAATAGAATAGAATAAAACAGAATAGAACAGAATAGAAGAGAATAGAACAGAATAGAATGGAATAGAATAGAACAGAATAGAATGTAACAGAATAGAATACAATAGAATAAAATAGAATAGAACAGAACAGAATAGAATAGAATAGAACAGATTAGAATGTAACGGAATAGAATACAATAGAATAATATAGAACAGAATGGAACAGAACAGAACACAACAGAACAGAATAGTATAGAATAGAACAGAATAGAATAGAACAGAATAGAATAGAACAGAAAAGAATAGAATAGAATAGAATAGAACAGAATAGAACAGAACAGAATAGAATAGAACAGAATAGAATTGAATAAAACAGAACAGAATAGAATAGAGTAGAAAAGAACAGAATAGAATAGAATAGAACAGAACAGAATAGAATAGAATAGAATAGAACAGAATAGAACAGAACAGAATAGAATAGAATAGAACAAAACAGAATAGAGTAGACTAGAATAGAACAGAATAGATTAGAATAGAATAGAATACAAGAGAATAGAACAGAATAGAAGAGAATGGAACAGAATAGAATGGAATAGAATACAACAGAATAGAATGTAACGGAATAGAATAGAATAGAATAGAATAGAATCGAATAGAACAGAACAGAATAGAATGGAATAGAATAGAACAGAATAGAATGTAACGGAATGGAATACAAGAGAATAGAATAGAATAGAACAGAACAGAATAGAATAGAATAGAATAGAAGAGAACAGAATAGAATAGAATACAGTAGAATAGAATAGAATAGAACAGAATAGAACAGAACTGAAGAGAATAGAATAGAATAGAATAGAATAGAGTAGAATAGAAAAGAATAGAACAGAGCAGAACAGAACAGAACAGAATACAATACAATAGAACAGAATACAATATAATAGAATAGAAAAAAATAGAATAGTATAGAATAGAATAGAATAGAATAGAATAGAATAGAACAGAATAGAATAGAATAGAATAGAATAGAATAGAATAGAAACGAATAGAATAGAATAGAACAGAACAGAACAGAACAGAATAGAATAGAACAGAATAGAACAGAACAGAACAGAACAGAACAGAACAGAATAGAACAGAACAGAACAGAATAGAATAGAATAGAATAGAACAGAATAGAATGTAACGGAGTAGAATACAATAGAATAGAATACAACAGAACAGAACAGAATAGAATTGAATATAACAGAATAGAATAGAATAGAATAGAACAGAATAGAATAGAATAGAATAGAATAGAACAGAATAGAACAGAACAGAACAGAACAGAACAGAACAGAACAGAATAGAACAGAACAGAACAGAATAGAATAGAATAGAATAGAACAGAATAGAATGTAACGGAATAGAATACAATAGAATAGAATACAACAGAACAGAACAGAATAGAATTGAATATAACAGAATAGAATAGAATAGAATAGAACAGAATAGAATAGAATAGAATAGAACAGAACAGAATACAATAGAATTGAATAGAACAGAATAGAATAGAATAGAATAGAACAGAATAACAGAATAGAATGGAATAGAATAAAATAGAATAGAATATAATAGAATAGAAAAAAATAGAATAGAATAGAATAGAATAGAAAAGAACAGAACAGAATAGAACAGAACAGAATAGAATTGAATAAAACAGAACAGAATAGAATAGTATAGAACAGAACAGAATAGAATAGAATAGAACAGAACAGAATAGAACAGAACAGAATAGAATAGAATAGAATAGAACAGAACAGAATAGAGTAGAACAGAATTGAATAGAATAGTACAGAACAGAATAGAATAGAAATAATAGAACAGAAGAGAATAGAATAGAATAGAATAAAACAGAATAGAACAGAATAGAAGAGAATAGAACAGAATAGAATGGAATAGAATAGAACAGAATAGAATGTAACGGAATAGAATACAATAGAATAAAATAGAATAGAACAGAACAGAATAGAATAGAATAGAACAGATTAGAATGTAACGGAATAGAATACAATAGAATAATATAGAACAGAATGGAACAGAACAGAACACAACAGAACAGAATAGTATAGAATAGAACAGAATAGAATAGAACAGAATAGAATAGAACAGAAAAGAATAGAATAGAATAGAATAGAACAGAAGAGAATAGAACAGAACAGAACAGAATATAATAGAATATAATAGAATAGAACAGAATGTAATAGAATAGAATAGAACAGAATAGAATAGAATAGAACAGAACAGAATAGAATAGAATAGAATAGAACAGAATAGAACAGAACAGAATAGAATAGAATAGAACAAAACAGAATAGAGTAGACTAGAATAGAACAGAATAGATTAGAATAGAATAGAATACAAGAGAATAGAACAGAATAGAAGAGAATGGAACAGAATAGAATGGAATAGAATACAACAGAATAGAATGTAACGGAATAGAATAGAATAGAATAGAATAGAATCGAATAGAACAGAAGACAATATAATAGAATAGAAAAAATAGAATAGTATGGAACAGAATAGAATCGAATAGAATACAATAGAATAGAACAGAACAGAATAGAATAGAATAGAATAGAATAGAATAGAATAGAAACGAATAGAATAGAATAGAACAGAACAGAACAGAACAGAATAGAATCGAATAGAACAGAGTAGAACAGATTAGAATAGAATATATTAGAATAGAATAGAATAGATCAGAAGAGAACAGAATTGAATCTAACAGAATAGAATAGAATAGAACAGAACAAAACAGAACAGAATAGAATAGAACAGAATAGAATAGAATAGAATAGAATAGAATAGAATAGAATAGAACAGAATAGAACAGAACAGAACAGAATAGAGTAGAACAGAAATGAATAGAATAGAATAGGATAGAACAGAACAGAATAGAAGAGAACAGAGTAGAATAGAATAGAACAGCATAGAATAGAATAGAATAGAAAAGAATAGAATAGAATAGAATAGAATAGAACAGAAGAGAACAGAACAGAATAGAATAGAACAGAATAGAACAGAACAGAACAGAACAGAACAGAACAGAATAGAACAGAACAGAACAGAATAGAATAGAATAGAATAGAACAGAATAGAATGTAACGGAATAGAATACAATAGAATAGAATACAACAGAACAGAACAGAATACAATTGAATATAACAGAATAGAATAGAATAGAATAGAACAGAATAGAATAGAATAGAATAGAATAGAATAGAACAGAACAGAATACAATAGAATTGAATAGAACAGAATAGAATAGAATAGAATAGAACAGAATAACAGAATAGAATGGAATAGAATAAAATAGAATAGAATATAATAGAATAGAAAAAAATAGAATAGAATAGAATAGAATAGAAAAGAACAGAACAGAATAGAACAGAACAGAATAGAATTGAATAAAACAGAACAGAATAGAATAGAATAGAACAGAACAGAATAGAATAGAATAGAATAGAACAGAATAGAACAGAACAGAATAGAATAGAATAGAATAGAACAGAACAGAATAGAGTAGAACAGAATTGAATAGAATAGAACAGAACAGAATAGAATAGAAAAGAATAGAACAGAAGAGAATAGAATAGAATAGAATAAAACAGAATAGAACAGAATAGAAGAGAATAGAACAGAATAGAATGGAATAGAATAGAACAGAATAGAATGTAACGGAATATAATACAATAGAATAAAATAGAATAGAACAGAACAGAATAGAATAGAATAGAACAGAATAGAATGTAACGGAATAGAATACAATAGAATAATATAGAACAGAATGGAACAGAACAGAACACAACAGAACAGAATAGAATAGAATAGAATAGAATAGAATAGAATAGAATAGAACATAAGAGAATAGAATAGAATAGAATACAGCAGAATAGAACAGAATAGAAGAGAATAGAACAGAATAGAATAGAATAGAACAGAACAGAACAGAATAGAGTAGAATAGAATAGAATAGAATAGAATAGAACACAACAGAACAAAACAGAACAGAATAGAAGAGAACAGAACAGAACAGAATAGAATCGAATAGAACAGAATAGAACAGATTAGAATAGAATAGAATAGAACAGAACAGAAAAGAATAGAATCGAACAGAATAGAATAGAATGGAACAGAACAAAACAGAACAGAATAGAATAGAATAGAATATATTAGAATAGAATAGAATAGAATAGAATAGAATAGAATAGAATAGAATAGAATAGAATAGAATAGAATAGAACAGAATAGAACAGAACGGAATAGAATTGAATAGAATAGAACAAAACAGAACAGAATAGAAGAGAACAGAACAGAACAGAATAGAATCGAATAGAACAGAATAGAACAGATTAGAATAGAATAGAATAGAATAGAATAGAACAGAACAGAACAGAATAGAATCGAACAGAATAGAATAGAATGGAACAGAACAAAACAGAACAGAATAGAATAGAATAGAATATATTAGAATAGAATAGAATAGAATAGAATAGAATAGAACAGAATAGAACAGAACGGAATAGAATTGAATAGAATAGAACAGAACAGAACAGAATAGAATCGAACAGAATAGTAGAGAATAGAAGAGAACAGAACAGAACAGAACAGAACAGAACACAACAGAACAGAATAGAATAGAATAGAAGAGAATAGAATAGAACAGAAAAAATAGAATAGAATTGAATAGAACAGAACAGAGTAGAACAGAACAGAACAGAACAGAACAGAATAGAATAGAATAGAATAGAACAGAAGAGAATAGAATAGAATAGAATAAAACAGAACAGAATAGAATAGAATAGAACAGAACAGAATGGAATATTATAGAACAGAACAGAATAGAACAGAACAGAATAGAATAGAATAGAACAGAACAGAATAGAGTAGAACAGAATTGAATAGAATAGAACAGAACAGAATAGAATAGAATAGAATAGAACAGAAGAGAATAGAATAGAATAGAATACAACAGAATAGAACAGAATAGAAGAGAATAGAACAGAATAGAATAGAATAGAATAGAACAGAACAGAATGTAACGGAATAGAATAAAATAGAATAGAATAGAATACAACAGAACAGAATGGAATAGAATAGAATAGAATAGAATAGAATAGAATAGAATAGAATAGAATAGAATAGAATAGAACAGAATAGAACAGAACAGAACAGAATAGAGTAGAATTGAATAGAATAGGATAGAATAGGATAGAACAGAACAGAATAGAACAGAACAGAATAGAATAGAATAGAACAGAATATATTAGAATAGAATAATATTGAACAGAATAGAATAGAATAGAATAGAACAGAATACAATAGAATAGAACAGAGTAGAATAGAACAGTACAGAACAGAACAGAACAGAATAGAATAGAGTAGAACAGGACAGAACCGAATAGAATAGAATAGAAGAGAATAGAACAGAACAGAACAGAATGAAACGGAATAGAATACAATAGAATAGAATAGAATAGAATACAACAGAACAGAATAGAATAGAATTGAATAGAACAGAATAGAATAGAATAGAATAGAACAGAATAGAACAGATCAAAACAAAACAGAATATAATAGAATACAAGAGAACAGAACAGAATAGAATAGAATATAACATAATAGAACAGAATAGAATGGAATAGCATAAAATAGAATAGAATAGAATAGAATAGAATAGAATAGAATAGAATATAACAGAACAAAACAGAACAGAATAGAATAGAATGGAATAGAATAGAATAGAATAGAATACAACAGAATAGAACAGAACGGAATAGAATAGAATAGAATAGAATCGAACAGAACAGAACAGAATAGAATCGAACAGAATAGAATAGAATAGAACGGAACAGAATAGAATCGAACAGAATAGAATAGAATAGAACAGAACAGAACAGAACAGAATAGAATAGAATAGAATAGAATAGAATAGATCAGAATAGAATAGAATAGAATAGAATAGAATAGAATAGAATAGAATAGAATAAAACAGAACAGAATAGAATAGAATAGAACAGAAGAGAATCGAACAGAACAGAATTGAATAGAATAGAACAGAACAGAATAGAATAGAGTAGAATAGAACATAAGAGAATAGAATAGAATAGAATACAACAGAATAGAACAGAATAGAACAGAATAGAATAGAATAGAATAGAACAGAACAGAATAGAATAGAATAGAACAGAACAGAATCGAACAGAACAGAATAGAATAGAATAGAACAGAATATAATAGAATAGAATAGTATTGAACAGAATAGAATAGTGTAGAATAGAACAGAATACAATAGAATAGAACAGAATAGAATAGAATAGAACAGAACAGAACAGAACAGAACAGAATAGAATAGAATAGAGCAGAATAGAACAGAACAGAACAGAACCGATCAGAATAGAATAGAGTAGAACAGGACAGAACCGAATAGAATAGAATAGAACAGAATAGAATAGAAGAGAAGAGAATAGAACAGAACAGAACAGAATGTAACGGAATAGAATACAATAGAATAGAATAGAATAGAATACAACAGAACAGAATAGAATAGAATTGAATAGAACAGAATAGAATAGAATAGAATAGAACAGAATAGAACAGACCAAAACAAAACAGAATAGAATAGAATACAACAGAACAGAACAGAATGGAATAGAATATTACAGAATAGAACAGAATAGAATGGAATAGCACAAAATAGAATAGAATAGAATAGAATAGAATAGAATAGAATAGAATAGAATAGAATAGAATAGAATAGAATATAACAGAACAAAACAGAACAGAATAGAATAGAATGGAATAGAATAGAATAGAACAGAATAGAACAGAACGGAATAGAATAGAATAGAATAGAATAGAACAGAACAGAACAGAATAGAATCGAACAAAATAGAATAGAATAGAACGGAACAGAATAGAATCGAACAGAATAGAATAGAATAGAACAGAACAGAACAGAACAGAATAGAATAGAATAGAATAGAATAGATCAGAACAGAATAGAATAGAATAGAACAGAACAGAATCGAACAGAACAGAATTGAATAGAATAGAACAGAACAGAATAGAATAGAGTAGAATAGAACATAAGAGAATAGAATAGAATAGAATACAACAGAATAGAACAGAATAGAACAGAATAGAATAGAATAGAATAGAACAGAACAGATTAGAATAGAATAGAACAGAACAGAACAGAATCGAACAGAACAGAATTGAATAGAATAGAACAGAACAGAATAGAATAGAACATAAGATAATAGAATAGAATAGAATACAACAGAATAGAACAGAAAAGAAGAGGACAGAACAGAATAGAATAGAATAGAAGAGAACAGAACAGAATGTAACGGAATAGAATGCAATAGAATAGAATAGAATAAAACACAACAGAATAGAATAGAATTGAATAGAACAGAATAGAATAGAATAGAATAGAACAGAATAACAGAATAGAATAGAATAGAATAGAATAGAATAGAAAAAAATAGAATAGAATAGAATAGAATAGAAAAGAACAGAACAGAATAGAACAGAACAGAATAGAATTGAATAAAACAGTACAGAATAGAATAGAATAGAACAGAACAGAATAGATTAGAATAGAACAGAACAGAATAGAACAGAACAGAATAGAATAGAATAGAATAGAACAGAACAGAATAGAGTAGAACAGAATTGAATAGAAAAGAACAGAACAGAATAGAATAGAAAAGAATAGAACAGAAGAGAATAGAATAGAATAGAATAAAACAGAATAGAACAGAATAGAAGAGAATAGAACAGAATAGAATGGAATAGAAAAGAACAGAAAAGAATGTAACGGAATAGAATACAATAGAATAAAATAGAATAGAACAGAACAGAATAGAATAGAATAGAACAGAATAGAATGTAACGGAATAGAATACAATAGAATAATATAGAACAGAATAGAACAGAACACAACACAACAGCACAGAATAGTATAGAATAGAACAGAATAGAATAGAACAGAAAAGAATAGTATAGAATAGAATAGAACAGAGGAGAATAGAACAGAACAGAACAGAATATAATAGAATATAATAGAATAGAACAGAATGTAATAGAATAGAATAGAACAGTATATGATAGAATAGAATAGAATAGAATAGAACAGAACAGAATAGAATAGAATAGAACAGAACAGAATAGAACAGAACAGAATAAAATAGAATAGAACAGAACAGAATTGAATTGAATAGAACAGAACAGAATAGAATAGAATAGAATAGAATAGAATAGAATAGAATAGAATATAACAGAACAAAACAGAACAGAATAGAATAGAATGGAATAGAATAGAATAGAATAGAATAGAACAGAATAGAACAGAACGGAATAGAATAGAATAGAATAGAATAGAACAGAACAGAACAGAATAGAATCGAACAGAATAGAATAGAATAGAACGGAACAGAATAGAATCGAACAGAATAGAATAGAATAGAACAGATTAGAACAGAACAGACTAGAATAGAATAGAATAGATCAGAATAGAATAGAATAGAATAGAACAGAAGAGAATAGAATAGAATAGAATAAAACAGAACAGAATAGAATAGAATAGAACAGAACAGAATCGAACAGAACAGAATTGAATAGAATAGAACAGAACAGAATAGAATAGAGTAGAATAGAACATAAGAGAATAGAATAGAATAGAATACAACAGAATAGAACAGAATAGAACAGAATAGAATAGAACAGAACAGAATACAATAGAATAGAACAGAAAAGAATCGAACAGAACATAATTGAATAGAATAGAACAGAACAGAATAGAATAGAACATAAGAGAATAGAATAGAATAGAATACAACAGAATAGAACAGAAAAGAAGAGGACAGAACAGAATAGAATAAAATAGAAGAGAACAGAACAGAATGTAACGGAATAGAATGCAATAGAATAGAATAGAATACAACACAACAGAATAGAATAGAATTGAATAGAACAGAATAGAATAGAATAGAATAGAACAGAATAACAGAATAGAATGGAATAGAATAGAATAGAATAGAATAGAATAGAAAAAAATAGAATAGAATAGAATAGAATAGAAAAGAACAGAACAGAATAGAATAGAACAGAACAGAATAGAATAGAAAAGAATAGAACAGAAGAGAATAGAATAGAATAGAATAAAGCAGAATAGAACAGAATAGAAGAGAATAGAACAGAATAGAATGGAATAGAATAGAGCAGAATAGAATGTAACGGAATAGAATACAATAGAATAAAATAGAATAGAACAGAACAGAATAGAATAGAATAGAACAGAATAGAATGTAACGGAATAGAATACAATAGAATAATATTGAACAGAACAGAACAGAACAGAACACAACAGAACAGAATAGTATAGAATAGAACAGAATAGAATAGAACAGAATAGAATAGAAATGAATAGAATAGAATAGAACAGAATATAATAGAATAGAATAGAACAGAATAGAATAGAATAGAATAGAATGGAATAGAACAGAATAGAATAGAACAGAACAGAATAGAATAGAATAGAACAGAACAGAATAGAACAGAACAGAATAGAATAGAATAGAGCAGAACAGAATAGAATAGAATAGAATAGAATAGAATAGAATAGAATAGAATAGAACATAAGAGAATAGAAAAGAATAGAAAAGAATAGAATACAGCAGAATAGAACAGAATAGAAGAGAATAGAACAGAATAGAATAGAATAGAACAGAAAAAAATGTAACGGAATAGAATACAATAGAATAGAATAGAATACTCAGAACAGAATAGAATAGAATTGAATAGAATAGAATAGAATAGAATAGAACAGAATAGAACAGAATAGAATGGAATAGAATAAAATAGAATAGAATAGAATAGAATAGAATAGAATAGAAGAGAACAGAATAGAATACAACAGAATATAATTGAATAAAACAGAACAGAATAGATTAGAATAGAAAAGAACAGAATAGAATAGAATAGAATAGAATACAATAAAATAGAACAGAATAGAAGAGAATAGAACAGAATAGAATGGAATAGAATAGAACAGAATAGAATGTAACGGAATAGAATAGAATTGAATAGAATAAAATAGAATAGAATAGAATAGAACAGAACAGAATAGAATGGAATAGAATAGAACAGAATAGAATGTAACGGAATAGAATACACGAGAATAGAATAGAATAGAACAGAACAGAATAGAATAGAATAGAATAGAACAGAATAGAATAGAATAGAATAGAATAGAACAGAATAGAAAAGAACAGAACAGAATAGAGTAGAATAGAATAGAATAGAATAAATAGAATAGAATAGAATAGAATAGAATAGAATAGAACAGAGCAGAACAGAGCAGAACAGAATAGAATACAATAGAATAGAATAGAATAGAATAGAAAGAATAGAATAGTATAGAACAGAATAGAATAGAATAGAATAGAATAAAATAGAACAGAACAGAACAGAACAGAATAGAAGAGAATAGAACAGAATAGAATGGAATAGAATAGAACAGAATAGAATGTAACGGAATAGAATAGATTAGAATAGAATAGAATAGAATAGAATAGAATAGAACAGAACAGAATAGAATAGATCAGAATAGAATTGAATAAAACAGAACAGAATAGAATAGAATAGAAAAGAACAGAATAGAATAGAATAGAACAGAACAGAATAGAATAGAATAGAACAGAACAGAACAAAACAGAATAGAATAGAATAGAACAAAACAGAATAGAATAGAATAGAACAAAACAGAATAGAGTAGAACAGAATTGAACAGAATAGAACAGAACAGAATAGAATACAATAGAATAGAATAGAACAGAATAGAATAGAATAGAACAGATCAGAACAGAACAGAATAGAATAGAATAGAACAAAACAGAATAGAGTAGAACAGAATTGAATAGAATAGAACAGAACAGAATAGAATAGAATAGAATAGAAGAGAATAGAATAGAAAAGAATAGAATACAACAGAATAGAACAGAATAGAAGAGAATAGAACAGAATAGAATAGAATAGAACAGAACAAAACAGAACAGAATAGAAGAGAATAGAATAGAATAGAATAGAATAGAATAGAATAGAATAGAACAGAACAGAATAGAATAGAACAGACTATAATTGAATAAAACAGAACAGAATAGAGTAGAATAGAAAAGAACAGAATAGAATAGAATAGAACAGAACAGAATAGAATAGAACAGAACAGAACAGAACAGAACAGAATAGAATATAATAGAACAAAACAGAATAGAGTAGAACAGAATTGAATAGAATAGAACAGAACAGAATATAATAGAACAGAACAGAACAGAACAGAACAGAATAGAATATAATAGAACAAAACAGAATAGAGTAGAACAGAATTGAATAGAATAGAACAGAACAGAATAGAATAGAATAGAATAGAATAGAACAGAATAGAATAGAATAGAATAGAATACAACAGAATAGAACAGAATAGAAGAGAATAGAACAGAATAGAATGGAATAGAATAGAACAGAATAGAATGTAACGGAATAGAATAGAATAGAATAGAATAGAACAGAACAGAATAGAATGGAATAGAATAGAACAGAATAGAATGTAACGGAATAGAATAGAATAGAATAGAATAGAATAGAACAGAACAGATAGAATAGAATAGAATAGAACAGAATAGAATAGAATAGAATAGAATAGAATAGATTAGAATAGAACATAAGAGAATAGAATAGAATAGAATACAGCAGAATAGAACCGAATAGAAGAGAATAGAACAGAATAGAATAGAATCGAACAGAACAGAATGTAACGGAATAGAATACAATAGAATAGAATAGAATACAACAGAACAGAATAGAATAGAATTGAATAGAATAGAGTAGAATAGAATAAAATAGAATAGAACAGAATGGAACAGAAAAGAATGGAATAGAATAGAATAGAATAGAATAGAATAGAATAGAATAGAACAGAACAGAATAGAATAGAACAGAATAGAATTGAATAAAACAGAACAGAATAGAATAGAGTAGAAAAGAACAGAATAGAATAGAATAGAACAGAACAGAACAGAATAGAATAGAATAGAATAGAATAGAATAGAATAGAACAGAATAGAACAGAAAAGAAGAGGACAGAACAGAATGAAATAAAATAGAAGAGAACAGAACAGAATGTAACGGAATAGAATGCAATAGAATAGAATAGAATACAACACAACAGAATAGAATAGAATTGAATAGAACAGAATAGAATAGAATAGAATAGAACAGAATAACAGAATAGAATGGAATAGAATAAAATAGAATAGAATATAATAGAATAGAAAAAAATAGAATAGAATAGAATAGAATAGAAAAGAACAGAACAGAATAGAATAGAACAGAATAGAATTGAATAAAACAGAACAGAATAGAATAGAATAGAACAGACAGAATAGAACAGAACAGAATAGAACAGAACAGAATAGAATAGAATAGAATAGAACAGAACAGAATAGAGTAGAACAGAATTGAATAGAATAGAACAGAACAGAATAGAATAGAAAGGAATAGAACAGAAGAGAATAGAATAGAATAGATTAAAACAGAATAGAACAGAATAGAAGAGAATAGAACAGAATATAATAGAATAGAATAGAACAGAATAGAATAGAATAGAATAGAATAGAATAGAATAGAATAGAACAGAATAGAATAGAACAGAACAGAATAGAATAGAATAGAACAGAACAGAATAGAACAGAACAGAATAGAATAGAATAGAACAGAACAGAATTGAATTGAATAGAACAGAACAGAATAGAATAGAATAGAATAGAACATAAGAGAATAGAATAGAATAGAATACAGCAGAATAGAACAGAATAGAAGAGAATAGAACAGAATAGAATAGAATAGAACAGAAAAGAATGTAACGGAATAGAATACAATAGAATAGAATAGAATACAACAGAACAGAATAGAATAGAATAGAATAGAATAGAATAGAATAGAATAGAATAGAACAGAATAGAACAGAATAGAATGGAATAGAATAAAATAGAATAGAATAGAATAGAATAGAATAGAATAGAATAGAAGAGAACAGAATAGAATACAACAGAATATAATTGAATAAAACAGAACAGAATAGATTAGAATAGAAAAGAACAGAATAGAATAGAATAGAACAGAACAGAATAGAATAGAATAGAACAGAACAGAATAGAACAGAACAGAATACTATAGAATAGAACAAAACAGAATAGAGTAGAAGAGATTTGAATAGAATAGAACAGAACAGAATAGAATAGAATAGAATAGAACAGAATAGAATAGAATAGAATAGAATACAACAGAATAGAACAGAATAGAAGAGAATAGAACAGAATAGAATGGAATAGAATAGAACAGAATAGAATGTAACGGAATAGAATAGAATAGAATAGAATAAAATAGAATAGAATAGAATAGAACAGAACAGAATAGAATGGAATAGAATAGAACAGAATAGAATGTAACGGAATAGAATACAAGAGAATAGAATAGAATAGAACAGAACAGAATAGAATAGAATAGAATAGAACAGAACAGAATAGAATTGAATAGAATAGAACAGAATAGAACAGAACATAACAGAATAGCGTAGAATAGAATAGAATAGAATAGAATAGAACAGAGCAGAACAGAACAGAACAGAATAGAATACAATAGATTAGAATAGAATAGAATAGAATAGATAGAATAGAATAGTATAGAAGAGAATAGAAATGAATAGAATAGAATAGAATAGAATAGAATAGAATAGAACAGAACAGAATAGAATAGAAGAGAATAGAATAGAATAGAATAGAAACGAATAGAATAGAATAGAACAGAACAGAACAGAACAGAATAGAATATAATAGAACAGAATAGAATGGAATAGAATAGAACAGAATAGAATGTAACGGAATAGAATAGAATAGAATAGAATAGAATAGAATAGAATAGAATAGAATAGAACAGAACAGAATAGAATAGAACAGAATAGAATTGAATAAAACAGAACAGAATAGAATAGAATAGAAAAGAACAGAATAGAATAGAATAGAACAGAACAGAATAGAATAGAAAGGAATAGAACAGAAGAGAATAGAATAGAATAGATTAAAACAGAATAGAACAGAATAGAAGAGAATAGAACAGAATATAATAGAATAGAATAGAACAGAATAGAATAGAATAGAATAGAATAGAATAGAACAGAATAGAATAGAACAGAACAGAATAGAATAGAATAGAACAGAACAGAATAGAACAGAACAGAATAGAATAGAATAGAACAGAACAGAATTGAATTGAATAGAACAGAACAGAATAGAATAGAATAGAATAGAACATAAGAGAATAGAATAGAATAGAATACAGCAGAATAGAACAGAATAGAAGAGAATAGAACAAAATAGAATAGAATAGAACAGAAAAGAATGTAACGGAATAGAATACAATAGAATAGAATAGAATACAACAGAACAGAATAGAATAGAATAGAATAGAATAGAATAGAATAGAACAGAATAGAACAGAATAGAATGGAATAGAATAACATAGAATAGAATAGAATAGAATAGAATAGAATAGAATAGAATAGAATAGAATAGAAGAGAACAGAATAGAATACAACAGAATATAATTGAATAAAACAGAACAGAATAGATTAGAATAGAAAAGAACAGAATAGAATAGAATAGAACAGAACAGAATAGAATAGAATAGAACAGAACAGAATAGAACAGAACAGAATACTATAGAATAGAACAAAACAGAATAGAGTAGAAGAGATTTGAATAGAATAGAACAGAACAGAATAGAATAGAATAGAATAGAACAGAATAGAATAGAATAGAATAGAATACAACAGAATAGAACAGAATAGAAGAGAATAGAACAGAATAGAATGGAATAGAATAGAACAGAATAGAATGTAACGGAATAGAATAGAATAGAATAGAATAAAATAGAATAGAATAGAATAGAACAGAACAGAATAGAATGGAATAGAATAGAACAGAATAGAATGTAACGGAATAGAATACAAGAGAATAGAATAGAATAGAACAGAACAGAATAGAATAGAATAGAATAGAACAGAACAGAATAGAATAGAATAGAATAGAACAGAATAGAACAGAACATAACAGAATAGCGTAGAATAGAATAGAATAGAATAGAAAAGAATAGAATAGAATAGAATAGAACAGAGCAGAACAGAACAGAACAGAATAGAATACAATAGATTAGAATAGAATAGAATAGAATAGATAGAATAGAATAGTATAGAAGAGAATAGAATAGAATAGAATAGAATAGAATAGAATAGAATAGAACAGAACAGAATAGAATAGAAGAGAATAGAATAGAATAGAATAGAAACGAATAGACTAGAATAGAACAGAACAGAACAGAACAGAATAGAAGATAATAGAACAGAATAGAATGGAATAGAATAGAACAGAATAGAATGTAACGGAATAGAATAGAATAGAATAGAATAGAATAGAATAGAATAGAATAGAACAGAACAGAATAGAATAGAACAGAATAGAATTGAATAAAACAGAACAAAATAGAATAGAATAGAAAAGAACAGAATAGAATAGAATAGAACAGAACAGAATAGAATAGAATAGAACAGAACAGAACAAAACAGAATAGAATAGAACAAACAGAATAGAATAGAATAGAACAAAACAGAATAGAGTAGAACAGAATTGAACAGAATAGAACAGAACAGAATAGAATAGAATAGAATAGAACAGAATAGAATAGAATAGAACAGATCAGAACAGAACAGAATAGAATAGAATAGAACAAAACAGAATAGAGTAGAACAGAATTGAATAGAACAGAACAGAATAGAATAGAATAGAATAGAACAGAATAGAATAGAAAAGAATAGAATACAACAGAATAGAACAGAATAGAAGAGAATAGAACAGAATAGAATAGAATAGAACAGAACAAAACAGAATAGAATAGAATAGAATAGAATAGAATAGAATAGAATGGAACAGAGCAGAATAGAATAGAACAGAATAGAATTGAATAAAACAGAACAGAATAGAATAGAATAGAAAAGAACAGAATAGAATAGAATAGAATAGAACAGAACAGAATAGAGTAGCACAGAATTGAATGGAATAGAACAGAACAGAATAGAATAGAAAAGAATAGAACAGAAGAGAATAGAATAGAATAGAATAAAACAGAATAGAACAGAATAGAAGAGAATAGAACAGAATAGAATGGAATAGAATAGAACAGAATAGAATGTAACGGAATAGAATACAATAGAATAAAATAGAATAGAACAGAACAGAATAGAATAGAATAGAACAGAATAGAATGTAACGGAATAGAATACAATAGAATAATATAGAACAGAATAGAACAGAACAGAACACAACAGAACAGAATAGTATAGAATAGAACAGAATAGAATAGAACAGAATAGAATAGAACAGAAAAGAATAGAATAGAATAGAATAGAACAGAAGAGAATAGAACAGAACAGAACAGAATATAATAGAATATAATAGAATAGAACAGAATGTAATAGAATAGAAAAGAACAGAATAGAATAGAATAGAATAGAATAGAATAGAATAGAATAGAATAGAACAGAACAGAATAGAATAGAATAGAACAGAACAGAATAGAATAGAACAGAATAGAATAGAATAGAAAAGAACAGAATTGAATTGAATAGAACAGAACAGAATAGAATAGAATAGAATAGAATAGAATAGAATAGAATAGAATAGAATAGAATAGAATAGAATAGAACATAAGAGAATAGAATAGAATAGAATACAGCAGAATAGAACAGAATAGAAGAGAATAGAACAGAATAGAATAGAATAGAACAGAAAAGAATGTAACGGAATAGAATACAATAGAATAGAATAGAATACAACAGAACAGAATAGAATAGAATTGAATAGAATAGAATAGAATAGAATAGAACAGAATAGAACAGAACAAAACAAAACAGAATAGAATAGAATACAACAGAACAGAACAGAATAGAATAGAATATAACAGAATAGAACAGAATAGAATGGAATAGCATAAAATAGAATAGAATAAAATAGAATAGAATAGAATAGAATAGAATATAACAGAACAAAACAGAACAGAATAGAATAGAATGGAATAGAATAGAATAGAATAGAATAGAACAGAATAGAACAGAACGGAATAGAATAGAATAGAATAGAATAGAACAGAACAGAACAGAATAGAATCGAACAGAATAGAATAGAATAGAACGGAACAGAATAGAATCGAACAGAATAGAATAGAATAGAACAGAACAGAACAGAACAGAATAGAATAGAATAGAATAGAATAGATCAGAATAGAATAGAATAGAATAGAACAGAAGAGAATAGAATAGAATAGAATAAAACAGAACAGAATAGAATAGAATAGAATAGAACAGAATCGAACAGAACAGAATTGAATAGAATAGAACAGAACAGAATAGAATAGAGTAGAATAGAACATAAGAGAATAGAATTGAATAGAATACAACAGAATAGAACAGAATAGAATAGAACAGAACAGAATAGAATAGAATAGAACTGAACAGAATCGAACAGAACAGAATTGAATAGAATAGAACAGAACAGAATAGAATAGAACATAAGAGAATAGAATAGAATAGAATACAACAGAATAGAACAGAAAAGAAGAGGACAGAACAGAATAGAATAAAATAGAAGAGAACAGAACAGAATGTAACGGAATAGAATGCAATAGAATAGAATAGAATAAAACACAACAGAATAGAATAGAATTGAATAGAACAGAATAGAATAGAATAGAATAGAACAGAATAACAGAATAGAATGGAATAGAATAAAATAGAATAGAATATAATAGAATAGAAAAAAATAGAATAGAATAGAATAGAATAGAAAAGAACAGAACAGAATAGAATAGAACAGAATAGAATTGAATAAAACAGAACAGAATAGAATAGAATAGAACAGACAGAATAGAATAGAATAGAACAGAACAGAATAGAACAGAACAGAATAGAATAGAATAGAATAGAACAGAACAGAATAGAGTAGAACAGAATTGAATAGAATAGCACAGAACAGAATAGAATAGAAAAGAATAGAACAGAAGAGTATAGAATAGAATAGATTAAAACAGAATAGAACAGAATATAATAGAATAGAATAGAACAGACTAGAATAGAATAGAATAGAATAGAATAGAACAGAATAGAATAGAATAGAACAGAACAGAATAGAACAGAACAGAATAGAATAGAATAGAACAGAACAGAATTGAATTGAATAGAACAGAACAGAATAGAATAGAATAGAATAGAACATAAGAGAATAGAATACAGCAGAATAGAACAGAATAGAAGAGAATAGAACAGAATAGAATAGAATAGAACAGAAAAGAATGTAACGGAATAGAATACAATAGAATAGAATAGAATACAACAGAACAGAATAGAATAGAATAGAATAGAATAGAATAGAATAGAATAGAACAGAATAGAACAGAATAGAATGGAATAGAATAAAATAGAATAGAATAGAATAGAATAGAATAGAATAGAATAGAATAGAATAGAATAGAAGAGTACAGAATAGAATATAACAGAATATAATTGAATAAAACAGAACAGAATAGATTAGAATAGAAAAGAACAGAATAGAATAGAATAGAACAGAACAGAATAGAATAGAATAGAAAAGAACAGAATAGAACAGAACAGAATACTATAGAATAGAACAAAACAGAATAGAGTAGAAGAGATTTGAATAGAATAGAACAGAACAGAATAGAATAGAATAGAATAGAACAGAATAGAATAGAATAGAATAGAATACAACAGAATAGAACAGAATAGAAGAGAATAGAACAGAATAGAATGGAATAGAATAGAACAGAATAGAATGTAACGGAATAGAATAGAATAGAATAGAATAGAATAAAATAGAATAGAATAGAATAGAACAGAACAGAATAGAATGGAATAGAATAGAACAGAATAGAATGTAACGGAATAGAATACAAGAGAATAGAATAGAATAGAACAGAACATAATAGAATAGAATAGAATAGAACAGAACAGAATAGAATAGAATAGAATAGAACAGAATAGAACAGAACATAACAGAATAGCGTAGAATAGAATAGAATAGAATAGAAAAGAATAGAATAGAATAGAATAGAACAGAGCAGAACAGAACAGAACAGAATAGAATACAATAGATTAGAATAGAATAGAATAGAATAGATAGAATAGAATAGTATAGAAGAGAATAGAATAGAATAGAATAGAATAGAATAGAATAGAATAGAATAGAACAGAACAGAATAGAATAGAAGAGAATAGAATAGAATAGAATAGAAACGAATAGAATAGAATAGAACAGAACAGAACAGAACAGAATAGAAGATAATAGAACAGAATAGAATGGAATAGAATAGAACAGAATAGAATGGAACGGAATAGAATAGAATAGAATAGAATAGAATAGAATAGAATAGAATAGAATAGAACAGAACAGAATAGAATAGAACAGAATAGAATTAAATAAAACAGAACAGAATAGAATAGAATAGAAAAGAACAGAATAGAATAGAATAGAACAGAACAGAATAGAATAGAATAGAACAGAACAGAACAAAACAGAATAGAATAGAACAAACAGAATAGAATAGAATAGAACAAAACAGAATAGAGTAGAACAGAATTGAACAGAATAGAACAGAACAGAATAGAATAGAATAGAATAGAACAGAATAGAATAGAATAGAACAGATCAGAACAGAACAGAATAGAATAGAATAGAACAAAACAGAATAGAGTAGAACAGAATTGAATAGAACAGAACAGAATAGAATAGAAAAGAATAGAATACAGCAGAATAGAACAGAATAGAAGAGAATAGAACAGAATAGAATAGAATAGAACAGAACAAAACAGAATAGAATAGAATAGAATAGAATAGAATAGAATAGAACAGAACAGAATAGAATAGAACAGAATAGAATTGAATAAAACAGAACAGAATAGAATAGAATAGAAAAGAACAGAATAGAATAGAATAGAAGAGAATAGCACAGAATAGAATGGAATAGAATAGATCAGAATAGAATAGAATAGAATAGAATAGAATAGAATAGATTAGAATAGAACAGAACAGAACAGAACAGAATAGAATACAATAGAACAAAACAGAATAGAGTAGAACAGAATTGAATAGAATAGAACAGAACAGAATAGAATAGAACAGAATAGAATAGAATAGAATAGAATACAACAGAATAGAACAGAATAGAAGAGAATAGCACAGAATAGAATGGAATAGAATAGAACAGAATAGAATGTAACGGAATAGAATAGAATAGAATAGAATAGAATAGAATAGAATAGAATAGAACAGAACAGAATAGAATGGAATAGAATAGAACAGAATAGAATGTAACGGAATAGAATAGAATAGAATAGAATAGAATAGAACAGAAAAGAATAGAATAGAATAGAATAGAACAGAATAGAATAGAATAGAATAGAATAGAATAGATTAGAATAGAACATAAGAGAATAGAATAGAATAGAATACAGCAGAATAGAACAGAATAGAAGAGAATAGAACAGAATAGAATAGAATAGAACAGAACATAATGTAAAGGAATAGAATACAATAGAATAGAATAGAATACAACAGAACAGAATAGAATAGAATTGAATTGAATAGAATAGAATAGAATAGAATAGAACAGAATAGAACAGAATAGAATGGAATAGAATAGAATAGAGTAGAATAGAATAGAATAGAATAGAACAGAACAGAATAGAATAGAACAGAATAGAATTGAATAAAACAGAACAGAATAGAATAGAGTAGAAAAGAACAGAATAGAATAGAATAGAACAGAACAGAATAGAATAGAATAGATTAGAACAGAATAGAACAGAACAGAATAGAATAGAATAGAACAAAACAGAATAGAGTAGACTAGAATAGAACAGAATAAATTAGAATAGAATAGAATACAAGAGAATAGAACAGAATAGAAGAGAATGGAACAGAATAGAATGGAATAGAATACAACAGAATAGAATGTAACGGAATAGAATAGAATAGAATAGAATAGAATCGAATAGAACAGAACAGAATAGAATGGAATAGAATAGAACAGAATAGAATAGAATAGAATAGAATAGAATAGAATAGAATAGAATAGAATAGAACAGAATAGAACAGAACAGAACAGAATAGAGTAGAATAGAATAGAATAGAGTAGAATAGAAAAGAATAGAACAGAGCAGAACAAAACAGAACAGAATAGAATACAATAGAACAGAATACAATATAATAGAATAGAAAAAAATAGAATAGTATAGAACAGAATAGAATAGAATAGAATAGAATAGAATTGAACAGAACAGAATAGAATAGAATAGAATAGAATAGAATAGAATAGAATAGAAACGAATAGAATAGAATAGAACAGAACAGAACGGAACAGAATAGAATCGAATAGAACAGAGTAGAACAGATTAGAATAGAATATAATAGAATAGAATAGAATAGATCAGAACAGAACAGAATTGAATCTAACAGAATAGAATAGAATAGAACAGAACAAAACAGAACAGAATAGAATAGAACAGAATAGAATAGAATAGAATAGAATAGATTAGAATAGAATAGAACAGAATAGAATAGAACAGAACAGAATAGAGTAGAACAGAATTGAATAGAATAGAATAGGATAGAACAGAACAGAATAGAAGAGATCAGAGTAGAATAGAATAGAACAGAATAGAATAGAATAGAATAGAATAGAATAGAATAGAATAGAACAGAATAGAACAGAACAGAACAGAATAGAGTAGAATAGAATAGAATAGAGTAGAATAGAAAAGAATAGAACAGAGCAGAACAGAACAGAACAGAATAGAATACAATAGAACAGAATACAATATAATAGAATAGAAAAAAATAGAATAGTATAGAACAGAATAGAATAGAATAGAATAGAATAGAATTGAACAGAACAGAATAGAATAGAATAGAATAGAATAGAATAGAATAGAATAGAATAGAAACGAATAGAATAGAATAGAACAGAACAGAACGGAACAGAATAGAATCGAATAGAACAGAGTAGAACAGATTAGAATAGAATATAATAGAATAGAATAGAATAGATCAGAACAGAACAGAATTGAATCTAACAGAATAGAATAGAATAGAACAGAACAAAACAGAACAGAATAGAATAGAACAGAATAGAATAGAATAGAATAGAATAGATTAGAATAGAATAGAACAGAATAGAATAGAACAGAACAGAATAGAGTAGAACAGAATTGAATAGAATAGAATAGGATAGAACAGAACAGAATAGAAGAGATCAGAGTAGAATAGAATAGAACAGAATAGAATAGAATAGAATAGAAAAGAATAGAATAGAATAGAATAGAACAGAAGAGAACAGAACAGAATAGAATAGAACAGAATAGAACAGAACAGAACAGAACAGAACAGAACAGAATAGAACAGAACAGAACAGAATAGAATAGAATAGAATAGAACAGAATAGAATGTAACGGAATAGAATACAATAGAATAGAATACAACAGAAAAGAACAGAATAGAATAGAATATAACAGAATAGAATAGAATAGAATAAATCAGAATAGAATAGAATAGAATAGAATAGAATAGAATAGAACAGAACAGAATAGAATCGAATAGAACAGAATAGAGCAGATTAGAATAGAATATAATAGAATAGAATAGAATAGATCAGAACAGAACAGAATTGAATCTAACAGAATAGAATAGAATAGAACAGAACAAAACAGAACAGAATAGAATAGAATAGAATAGAATAGAATAGAATAGAATAGAATAGAATAGAATAGAATAGAATAGATTAGAATAGAATAGAACAGAATAGAACAGAACAGAACATAGTAGAATAGAATAGAACAGAATAGAATAGAATAGAATAGAATAGAATAGAATAGAATAGAACAGAACAGAAGAGAATAGAATAGAATAGAATAGAACAGAATAGAATAGAATATAACAGAATAGAATAGAATAGAACAGAAGAGAACAGAACAGAATAGAATAGAACAGAACAGAATAGAACAGAACAGAACAGAACAGAACAGAATAGAACAAAACAGAACAGAATAGAATAGAATATAACAGAATAGAATAGAATAGAATAGAATAGAACAGAACAGAATAGAACAGAACAGAATAGGATAGAATAGAACAGAACGAAATAGAGTAGAATAGAATTGAATAGAATAGAACAGAACAGAATAGAACAGAACAGAATAGGATAGAATAGAACAGAACGAAATAGAGTAGAATAGAATTGAATAGAATAGAACAGAACAGAATAGAATAGAATAGAATAGAACAGAAGAGAATAGAATACAATAGAATACAACAGAACAGAATAGAATAGAATGAAACAGAACAGAATAGAATAGAATAGAACAGAACAGAATAGAATAGAATAGAACAGAACAGAATAGAACAGAACAGAATAGAATAGAATAGAATAGAACAGAACAGAATAGAGTAGAACAGAATTGAATAGAATAGAACAGAACAGAATAGAATAGAAAAGAATAGAACAGAAGAGAATAGAATAGAATAGAATAAAACAGAATAGAACAGAATAGAAGAGAATAGAACAGAATAGAATGGAACAGAATAGAACAGAATAGAATGTAACGGAATAGAATACAATAGAATAAAATAGAATAGAACAGAACAGAATAGAATAGAATAGAACAGAATAGAATGTAACGGAATAGAATACAATAGAATAATATAGAAAAGAATAGAACAGAACAGAACACAACAGAACAGAATAGTATAGAATAGAACAGAATAGAATAGAAGAGAAAAGAATAGAATAGAATAGAATAGAACAGAAGAGAATAGAACAGAACAGAACAGAATAGAATCGAACAGAATAGAATAGAATAGAACGGAACAGAATAGAATCGAACAGAATAGAATAGAATAGAACAGAATAGAACAGAACAGAATAGAATAGAATAGAATAGAATAGATCAGAATAGAATAGAATAGAATAGAACAGAAGAGAATAGAATAGAATAGAATAAACAGAACAGAATAGAATAGAATAGAACAGAACAGAATAGAACAGAACAGAATAGAATAGAATAGAAAAGAACAGAATTGAATTGAATAGAACAGAACAGAATAGAATAGAATAGAATTGAATAGAATTGAATAGAACATAAGAGAATAGAATAGAATAGAATACAGCAGAATAGAACAGAATAGAAGAGAATAGAACAGAATAGAATAGAATAGAACAGAAAAGAATGTAACGGAATAGAATACAATAGAATAGAATAGAATACAACAGAACAGAATAGAATAGAATTGAATAGAATAGAATAGAATAGAATAGAACAGAATAGAACAGAACAAAACATAACAGAATAGAATAGAATACAACAGAACCGAACAGAATAGAATAGAATATATCAGAATAGAACAGAATAGAATGGAATAGCATAAAATAGAATAGAATAGAATAGAATAGAATAGAATAGAATAGAATAGAATAGAATAGAATAGAATATAACAGACCAAAACAGAACAGAATAGAATAGAATGGAATAGAATAGAATAGAATAGAATAGAATAGAATACAACAGAATAGAACAGAACGGAATAGAGTAGAATAGAATAGAATAGAACAGAACAGAACAGAGTAGAATCGAACAGAATAGAATAGAATAGAACGGAACAGAATAGAATCGAACAGAATAGAATAGAATAGAACAGAATAGAACAGAACAGAATAGAATAGAATAGAATAGAATAGATCAGAATAGAATAGAATAGAATAGAACAGAAGAGAATAGAATAGAATAGAATAAACAGAACAGAATAGAATAGAATAGAACAGAACAGAATCGAACAGAACAGAATTGAATAGAATAGAACAGAACAGAATAGAATAGAGTAGAATAGAACATAAGAGAATAGAATAGAATAGAATACAACAGAATAGAACAGAATAGAATAGAACAGAACAGAATAGAATAGAATAGAACAGAACAGAATCGAACAGAACAGAATTGAATAGAATAGAACAGAACAGAATAGAATAGAACATAAGAGAATAGAATAGAATAGAATACAACAGAATAGAACAGAAAAGAAGAGGACAGAACAGAATAGAATAAAATAGAAGAGAACAGAACAGAATGTAACGGAATAGAATGCAATAGAATAGAATAGAATACAACACAACAGAATAGAATAGAATTGAATAGAACAGAATAGAATAGAATAGAATAGAACAGAATAACAGAATAGAATGGAATAGAATAAAATAGAATAGAATATAATAGAATAGAAAAAAATAGAATAGAATAGAATAGAATAGAAAAGAACAGAACAGAATAGAATAGAACAGAATAGAATTGAATAAAACAGAACAGAATAGAATAGAATAGAACAGACAGAATAGAATAGAATAGAACAGAACAGAATAGAACAGAACAGAATAGAATAGAATAGAATAGAACAGAACAGAATAGAGTAGAAAAGAATAGAACAGAAGAGAATAGAATAGAATAGAATAAAACAGAATAGAACAGAATAGAAGAGAATAGAACAGAATAGAATGGAATAGAATAGAACAGAATAGAATGTAACGGAATAGAATACAATAGAATAAAATAGAATAGAACAGAACAGAATAGAATAGAATAGAACAGAATAGAATGTAGCGGAATAGAATACAATAGAATAATATAGAACAGAACAGAACAGAACAGAACACAACAGAACAGAATAGTATAGAATAGAACAGAATAGAATAGAACAGAATAGAATAGAAATGAATAGAATAGAATAGAACAGAATATAATAGAATAGAATAGAACAGAATAGAATAGAATAGAATAGAATAGAATAGAACAGAATAGAATACAACAGAACTGAATAGAATAGAATAGAACAGAACAGAATAGAACAGAACAGAACAGAATAGAATAGAATAGAATAGAATAGAATAGAACATAAGAGAATAGAATAGAATACAGCAGAATAGAACAGAATAGAAGAGAATAGAACAGAATAGAATAGAATAGAACAAAAAAGAATGTAACGGAATAGAATACAATAGAATAGAATAGAATACAACAGAACAGAATAGAGTAGAATTGAATAGAATAGAATAGAATAGAATAGAACAGAATAGAATGGAATAGAATAAAATAGAATAGAATAGAATAGAATACAATAGAATAGAATAGAATAGAAGAGAACAGAATAGAATACAACAGAATATAATTGAATAAAACAGTACAGAATAGATTAGAATAGAAAAGAACAGAATAGAATAGAATAGAATAGAACAGAACAGAATAGAATAGAATAGAACAGAACAGAATAGAACAGAACAGAATACTATAGAATAGAACAAAACAGAATAGAGTAGAACAGATTTGAATAGAATAGAACAGAACAGAATAGAATAGAATAGAATAGAACAGAATAGAATAGAATAGAATAGAGTACAACAGAATAGAACAGAATAGAAGAGAATAGAACAGAATAGAATGGAATAGAATAGAACAGAATAGAATGTAACGGAATAGAATAGAATAGAATAGAATAGAATAAAATAGAATAGAATAGAATAGAACAGAACAGAATAGAATGGAATAGAATAGAACAGAATAGAATGTAACGGAATAGAATAGAATAGAATAGAATAGAATAAAATAGAATAGAATAGAATAGAACAGAACAGAATAGAATAGAATAGAATAGAACAGAATAGAATAGAATAGAATAGAGTACAACAGAATAGAACAGAATAGAAGAGAATAGAACAGAATAGAATGGAATAGAATAGAACAGAATAGAATGTAACGGAATAGAATAGAAAAGAATAGAATAAAATAGAATAGAATAGAATAGAACAGAACAGAATAGAATGGAATAGAATAGAACAGAATAGAATGTAACGGAATAGAATACAAGAGAATAGAATAGAATAGAACAGAACAGAATAGAATAGAATAGAATAGAACAGAATAGAATAGAATAGAATAGAATAGAACAGAATAGAACAGAACATAACAGAATAGCGTAGAATAGAATAGAATAGAATAGAATAGAATAGAATAGAACAGAGCAGAGCAGAACAGAACAGAACAGAATAGAATACAATAGAATAGAATAGAATAGAATAGAAAGAATAGAATAGTATAGAACAGAATAGAATAGAATAGAATAGAATAGAATAGAATAGAATAGAATAGAATAGAATAGAACAGAACAGAATAGAATAGAAGAGAATAGAATAGAATAGAATAGAAACGAATAGAATAGAATAGAACAGAACAGACCAGAATAGAAGAGAATAGGACAGAATAGAATGGAATAGAATAGAACAGAATAGAATGTAACGGAATAGAATAGAATAGAATAGAATAGAATAGAATAGAACAGAACAGAATAGAATAGAACAGAATAGAATTGAATAAAACAGAACAGAATAGAATAGAATAGAAAAGAATAGAATAGAATAGAATAGAACAGAACAGAATAGAATAGAATAGAACAGAACAGAACAAAACAGAATAGAATCGAATAGAACAAAACAGAATAGAATAGAATAGAACAAAACAGAATAGAGTAGAACAGAGTTGAACAGAATAGAACAGAACAGAATAGAATAGAATAGAATAGAACAGAATAGAATAGAATAGAACAGATCAGAACAGAACAGAATAAAATAGAATAGAACAAAACAGAATAGAGTAGAACAGAATAGAATACAACAGAATAGAACAGAATAGAAGAGAATAGAACAGAATAGAATAGAATAGAACAGAACAAAAGAGAAGAGAATAGAATAGAATAGAATAGAATAGAATAGAATAGAACAGAACAGAATAGAATAGAACAGAATAGAATTGAATAAAACAGAACAGAATAGAATATTATAGAAAAGAACAGAATAGAATAGAATAGAACAGAACAGAATAGAATAGAATAGAACAGAACAGAACAGAACAGAATAGAATAGAATAGAACAAAACAGAATAGATTAGAACAGAATTGAATAGAATAGAACAGAACAGAATAGAATAGAATAGAATAGAACAGAATAGAATAGAATAGAATAGAATACAACAGAATAGAACAGAATAGAAGAGAATAGAACAGAATAGAATGGAATAGAATAGAACAGAATAGAATGTAACGGAATAGAATAGAATAGAATAGAATAGAATAGAATAGAATAGAATAGAACAGAACAGAATAGAATGGAATAGAATAGAACAGAATAGAATGTAACGGAATAGAATAGAATAGAATAGAATAGAATAGAATAGAATAGAACAGAACAGAATAGAATAGAATAGAATAGAACAGAACAGAATAGAATAGAATAGAATAGAATAGAATAGATTAGAATAGAACATAAGAGAATAGAATAGAATAGAATACAGCAGAATAGAACAGAATAGAAGAGAATAGAACAGAATAGAATAGAATAGAACAGAACAGAATGTAACGGAATAGAATACAATAGAATAGAATAGAATACAACAGAACAGAATAGAATAGAATTGAATAGAATAGAATAGAATAGAACAGAATAGAACAGAATAGAATGGAATAGAATACAACAGAATAGAATGTAACGGAATAGAATAGAATAGAATAGAATAGAATCGAATAGAACAGAACAGAATAGAATGGAATAGAATAGAACAGAATAGAATGTAACGGAATAGAATACAATAGAATAGAATAGAATAGAACAGAGCAGAATAGAATAGAATAGAATAGAATAGAACAGAATAGAATAGAATAGAATAGAATAGAATAGAACAGAATAGAACAGAACAGAACAGAATAGAGTAGAATAGAATAGAATAGAGTAGAATAGAAAAGAATAGAACAGAGCAGAACAGAACAGAACAGAATAGAATACAATAGAACAGAATACAATATAATAGAATAGAAAAAAATAGAATAGTATAGAACAGAATAGAATAGAATAGAATAGAATAGAACAGAACAGAACAGAATAGAATAGAATAGAATAGAATAGAATAGAATAGAATAGAAACGAATAGAATAGAATAGAACAGAACAGAACAGAATAGAATCGAATAGAACAGAGTAGAACAGATTAGAATAGAATATAGTAGAATAGAATAGAATAGACCAGAACAGAACAGAATTGAATCTAACAGAATAGAATAGAATAGAATAGAACAGAATAGAACAGAACAGAACAGAATAGTGTAGAACAGAATTGAATAGAATAGAATAGGATAGAACAGAACAGAATAGAACAGAACAGAGTAGAATAGAATAGAACAGAATAGAATAGAATAGAATAGAAAAGAATAGAATAGAATAGAATAGAACAGAAGAGAACGAACAGAATAGAATAGAACAGAATAGAACAGAACAGAACAGAACAGAACAGAAGAGAATAGAACAGAACAGAACAGAATAGAATAGAATAGAATAGAACAGAATAGAATAGAATGTAACGGAATAGAATACAATAGAATAGAATACAACAGAACAGAACAGAATAGAATAGAACAGAGTAGAATAGAATATAACAGAATAGAATAGAATAGAATAGAATAGAATAGAATAGAATAGAATAGAATAGAATAGAATAGAATAGAATAGAACAGAATAGAATCGAATAGAACAAAATAGAACAGATTAGAATAGAATGTAATAGAATAGAATAGAATAGATCAGAACAGAACAGAATGGAATCTAACAGAATAGAATAGAATAGAACAGAACAAAACAGAACAGAATAGAATAGAATAGAATAGAATAGATTAGAATAGAATAGAACAGAATAGAACAGAACAGAACAGAATAGAATAGAATAGAACAGAATAGAATAGAATAGAACAGAACAGAACAGAATAGAATAGAATAGAATAGAACAGAATAGAATAGAATATAACAGAATAGAATAGAATAGAACAGAAGAGGACAGAACAGAATAGAATAGAACAGAACAGAATAGAACAGAACAGAACAGAACAGAACAGAATAGAACAGAACAGAACAGAGTAGAATAGAATAGAACAGAATAGAATAGAATAGAATAGAACAGAACAGAATAGAACAGACCAGAATAGGATAGAATAGAACAGAACGGAATAGAGTAGAATAGAATTGAATAGAATAGAACAGAACAGAATAGAATAGAATAGAATAGAACAGAAGAGAATAGAATACAATAGAATACAACAGAACAGAATAGAATAGAATAGAACAGAACAGAATAGAATAGAACTGAATAGAATAGAATACAACAGAATAGAATAGAATAGAACAGAACAGAATAGAATCGAAGAGAATAGAATAGAATAGAACAGAACAGAACAGAACAGAATAGAATAGAATAGAATAGAATAGAACAGAACAGAACAGAACAGAACAGACCACAACTCAACAGAACAGAATAGAATAGAATAGAACAGAATAGAATAGAACAGAATAAAATAGAACAGAAAAGAATAGAATAGAATAGAATAGAATAGAATAGAACAGAACAGAATAGAACAGAACAGAACACAACAGAACAGAATAGAATAGAATAGAATAGAACAGAATGGGATAGAATGAATAGTACAGAAGAGAAAAGAATAGAATAAAATTAAACAGAACAGAATAGAAGAGGATAGAATAGAATAGAACAGAATAGAACAGAACAGAACAGAATAGATTAGAATAGAATAGAATAGAGTAGAATAGAAAAGAATAGAACAGAGCAGAACAGAACAGAACAGAATAGAATACAATAGAACAGAATACAATATAATTGAATAGAAAAAAATAGAATAGTATAGAACAGAATAGAATAGAATAGAATAGAACAGAACAGAATAGAATAGAATAGAATAGAATAGAATAGAATAGAATAGAATAGAATAGAATAGAAACGAATAGAATAGAATAGAACAGAACAGAACAGAACAGAATAGAATCGAATAGAACAGAGTAGAACAGATTAGAATAGAATATAATAGAATAGAATAGAATAGATCAGAACAGAACAGAATTGAAGCTACCAGAATAGAATAGAATAGAACAGAACAAAACAGAACAGAATAGAATAGAACAGAATAGAATAGAATAGAATAGAATGGAATAGAATAGAATAGAACAGAATAGAACAGAACAGAACAGAATAGAGTAGAACAGAATTGAATAGAATAGAATAGGATAGAACAGAACAGAATAGAAGAGAACAGAGTAGAATAGAATAGAACAGAACAGAATAGAATAGAACAGAATGAATTGAATAAAACAGAACAGAATAGAATAGAATAGAAAAGAACAGAATAGAATAGAATAGAACAGAACAGAATAGAATAGAATAGAAAAGAACAGAATAGAACAGAACAGAATAGAACAGAACAGAATAGAATAGAATAGAACAAAACTGTATAGAGTAGAATAGAATTGAATAGAATAGAACAGATTAGAATAGAATAGAATAGAATAGAACAGAATAGAATAGAATAGAATAGAATACAACAGAATAGAACAGAATAGAAGAGAATAGAACAGAATAGAATGGAATAGAATGGAACAGAATAGAATGTAACGGAATAGAATAGAATAGAATAGAATAGAATCGAATAGAACAGAACAGAATAGAATGGAATAAAATAGAACAGAATAGAATGTAACGGAATAGAATACAATAGAATAGAATAGAATAGAACAGAACAGAATAGAATAGAATAGAATAGAACAGAATAGAATAGAATAGAATAGAATAGAACAGAATAGAACAGAACAGAACAGAATAGAGTAGAATAGAATAGAATAGAGTAGAATAGAAAAGAATAGAACAGAGCAGAACAGAACAGAACAGAATAGAATACAATAGAACAGAATACAATATAATAGAATAGAAAAAAATAGAATAGTATAGAACAGAATAGAATAGAATAGAATAGAAGAGAATAGAACAGAACAGAATAGAATAGAATAGAATAGAATAGAATAGAATAGAATAGAATAGAATAGAATAGAATAGAATAGAAACGAATAGAATAGAATAGAACAGAACAGAACAGAACAGAATAGAATCGAATAGAACAGAGTAGAACAGATTAGAATAGAATAGAATAGAACAGAATAGAATAGATCAGAACAGAACAGAATTGAATCTAACAGAATAGAATAGAATAGAACAGAACAAAACAGAACAGAATAGAATAGAACAGAATAGAATAGAATAGAATAGAATGGAATAGAATAGAATAGAACAGAATAGAACAGAACAGAACAGAATAGAGTAGAACAGAATTGAATAGAATAGAATAGGATAGAAGAGAACAGAATTGAAGAGAACAGAGTAGAATAGAATAGAACAGAACAGAACAGAACAGAATAGAACAGAACAGAATAGGATAGAATAGAACAGAACGGAATAGAGTAGAATAGAATTGAATAGAATAGAACAGAACAGAATAGAATAGAATAGAATAGAACAGAAGAGAATAGAATACAATAGAATACAACAGAACAGAATAGAATAGAATAGAACAGAAGAGAATAGAATAGAACTGAATAGAATAGAATAGAACAGAATAGAATAGAATAGAATAGAATAGAATAGAATAGAATAGAACAGAACAGAATAGAATAGAATAGAATAGAACAGAATAGAATAGAATAGAACAGATTAGAATAGAATAGTACAGAACAAAACAGAATAGAATAGAATAGAGAAATAGAATAGAATAGAATAGAATAGAATAGAACAGAATAGAACAGAACAGAATAGAGTAGAATAGAATAGAATAGAATAGAATAGAAAAGAATAGAACAGAGAAGAACAAAACAGAACAGAATAGAATACAATAGAACAGAATAGAATAGAATAGAAAAGAATAGAATAGTATAGAACAGAATAGAATAGAATTGAATAGAATAGAATAGAATAGAATAGAATAGAATAGAATAGAATAGAATAGAATAGAACAGAATAGAATAGAATAGAAACGAATAGAATAGAATAGAACAGAACAGAACAGAATAGAATAGAATAGAATAAAACAGAATAGAATAGAATAGAATAGAATAGATTAGAACAGAATAGAATAGAATAGAACAGAATAGAATAGAAGAGAACAGAACAGAACAGAATAGAATAGAACAGAACAGAATGTAACGGAATAGAATACAATAGAATAGAATAGAATACAACAGAATAGAATAGAATTGAATAGAACAGAATAGAATAGAATAGAATAGATCAGAATAACAGAATAGAATGGAATAGAATAAAATAGAATAGAATATAATAGAATAGAAAAAAATAGAATAGAATAGAATAGAATAGAAAAGAACAGAACAGAATAGAATAGAACAGAATAGAATTGAATAAAACAGAACAGAATAGAATAGAATAGAACAGACAGAATAGAATAGAATAGAACAGAACAGAATAGAACAGAACAGAATAGAATAGAATAGAATAGAACAGAACAGAATAGAGTAGAACAGAATTGAATAGAATAGAACAGAACAGAATAGAATAGAAAGGAATAGAACAGAAGAGAATAGAATAGAATAGAATAAAACAGAATAGAACAGAATAGAGGAGAATAGAACATAATAGAATGGAATAGCATAGAACAGAATAGAATGTAACGGAATAGAATACAATATAATAAAATAGAATAGAACAGAACAGAATAGAATAGAATAGAACAGAATAGAATGTAACGGAGTAGAATACAATAGAACAATATAGAACAGAACAGAACACAACAGAACAGAATACTATAGAATAGAACAGAATAGAATAGAACAGAACAGAATAGAATAGAATAGAACAGAACAGAATAGAAGAGAACAGAATGGAATAGAATAGAACAGAACAGAACAGAACAGAATAGAATAGAATAGAACAAAACAGAATAGAGTGGAACAGAATTGAATAGAATAGAACAGAGCAGAATAGAATAGAATAGAATAGAACAGAATAGAATAGAATAGAATTGAATACAACAGAATAGAACAGAATAGAAGAGAATAGAACAGAATAGAATGGAATAGAATAGAACAGAATAGAATGTAACGGAATAGAATAGAATAGAATAGAATAGAATAGAATAGAATAGAATAGAATAGAATAGAACAGAACAGAATAGAATGGAATAGAAAAGAACAGAATAGAATGTAACGGAATAGAATAGAATAGAATAGAATAGAATAGAATAGAACAGAACAGAATAGAATAGAATAGAATAGAACAGAATAGAATAGAATAGAATAGAATAGAATAGAATAGAATAGAATTGATTAGAATAGAACATAAGAGAATAGAATAGAATAGAATACAGCAGAATAGAACAGAATAGAAGAGAATAGAACAGAATAGAATAGAATAGAACAGAACAGAATGTAACGAAATAGAATACAATAGAATAGAATAGAATACAACAGAACAGAATAGAATAGAATTGAATAGAATAGAATAGAATAGAATAGAACAGAATAGAACAGAATAGAATGGAATAGAATAGAATAGAATAGAATAGAATAGAATAGAATAGAATAGAATAGAATAGAATAGAATAGAATAGAACAGAACAGAATAGAATAGAACAGAATAGAATTGAATAAAACAGAACAGAATAGAATAGAGTAGAAAGAACAGAAAAGAATAGAATAGAACAGAACAGAATAGAATAGAATAGAATAGAACAGAATAGAACAGAACAGAATAGAATAGAATAGAACAAAACAGAATAGAGTAGACTAGAATAGAACAGAATAGATTAGAATAGAATAGAATACAAGAGAATAGAACAGAATAGAAGAGAATGGAACAGAATAGAATGGAATAGAATACAACAGAATAAAATGTAACGGAATAGAATAGAATAGAATAGAATAGAATCGAATAGAACAGAACAGAATAGAATGGAATAGAATAGAACAGAATAGAATGTAACGGAATAGAATACAATAGAATAGAATAGAATAGAACAGAACAGAATAGAATAGAATAGAATAGAATAGAATAGAATAGAAGAGAATAGAATAGAATAGAATAGAATAGAATAGAATAGAATAGAATAGAATAGAACAGAATAGAACAGAACAGAACAGAATAGAGTAGAATAGAATAGAATAGAGTAGAATAGAAAAGAATAGAACAGAGCAGAACAGAACAGAACAGAATAGAATACAATAGAACAGAATACAATATAATAGAATAGAAAAAAATAGAATAGTATAGAACAGAATAGAATAGAATAGAATAGAATAGAATAGAACAGAACAGAATAGAATAGAATAGAATAGAATAGAATAGAATAGAAACGAATAGAATAGAATAGAACAGAACAGAACAGAACAGAAGAGAATCGAATAGAACAGAGTAGAACAGATTAGAATAGAATATAATAGAATAGAATAGAATAGATCAGAACAGAACAGAATTGAATCTAAAAGAATAGAATAGAATAGAACAGAACAAAACAGAACAGAATAGAATAGAACAGAATAGAATAGAATAGAATAGAATAGAATAGAATAGAATAGAATAGAATAGAAGAATAGAATAGAATAGAACAGAATAGAACAGAACAGAACAGAATAGAGTAGAACAGAATTGAATAGAATAGAATAGGATAGAACAGAACAGAATAGAAGAGAACAGAGTAGAATAGAATAGAACAGAATAGAATAGAATAGAATATAAAAGAATAGAATGGAATAGAATAGAACAGAATAGAACAGAACAGAACAGAACAGAACAGAACAGAACAGAACAGAATAGAACAGAACAGAACAGAATAGAATAGAATAGAATAGAACAGAATAGAATGTAACGGAATAGAATACAATAGAATAGAATAGAATAGAACAGAACAGAATAGAATAGAATAGAACAGAATAGAATGTAACGGAGTAGAATACAATAAAACAATATAGAACAGAACAGAACACAACAGAACAGAATACTATAGAATAGAACAGAATAGAATAGAACAGAACAGAATAGAATAGAATAGAACAGAACAGAATAGAAGAGAACAGAATGGAATAGAATAGAACAGAACAGAACAGAACAGAAGAATAGAATAGAACAAAACAGAATAGAGTGGAACAGAATTGAATAGAATAGAACAGAGCAGAATAGAATAGAATAGAATAGAACAGAATAGAATAGAATAGAATAGAATAGAATAGAATAGAATAGAATAGAATAGATTAGAATAGAATAGAACAGAATAGAACAGAACAGAACAGAATAGAATAGAATAGAACAGAATAGAATAGAATAGAATACAATAGAATAGAACAGAACAGAACAGAATAGAATAGAATAGAATAGAACAGAATAGAATAGAATATAACAGAATAGAATAGAATAGAACAGAAGAGAACAGAACAGAATAGAATAGAACAGAACAGAATAGAACAGAACAGAACAGAATAGAATAGAACAGAACAGCCGAACAGAACAGAACAGAACAGAACAGAATAGAACAGAACAGAACAGAATAGAATAGAATATAACAGAATAGAATAGAATAGAATAGAACAGAACAGAAAAGAACAGAACAGAATAGGATAGAATAGAATAGAACAGAAGAGAATAGAATACAATAGAATACAACAGAACAGAATAGAATAGAATAAAACAGAACACAATAGAATAGAATAGAACAGAACAGAATAGAATAGAATAGAACAGAACAGAATAGAACAGAACAGAATAGAATAGAATAGAATAGAATAGAATAGAATAGAATAGAATAGAATAGAATAGAAGAATAGAATAGAATAGAACAGAATAGAACAGAACACAACAGAATAGAGTAGAACAGAATTGAATAGAATAGAATAGGATAGAACAGAACAGAATAGAAGAGAACAGAGTAGAATAGAATAGAACAGAATAAAATAGAATAGAATAGAAAAGAATAGAATAGAATAGAATAGAACAGAAGAGAACTGAACTGAATAGAATAGAACAGAATAGAACAGAACAGAACAGAACAGAACAGAATAGAACAGAACAGAACAGAATAGAATAGAATAGAATAGAACAGAATAGAATGTAACGGAATAGAATACAATAGAATAGAATACAACAGAACAGAACAGAATAGAATAGAATATAACAGAATAGAATAGAATAGAATAGAACAGAATAGAATAGAATAGAATAGAACAGAACAGAATAGAATCGAATAGAACAGAATAGAACAGATTAGAATAGAATATAATAGAATAGAATAGAATAGAGCAGAACAGAACAGAATTGAATCTAACAGAATAGAATAGAATAGAACAGAACAAAACAGAACAGAATAGAATAGAATAGAAAAGAATAGAATAGAATAGAATAGAATAGAATAGAATAGAATAGAACAGAACAGAATAGAATCGAATAGAACAGAATAGAACAGATTAGAATAGAATATAATAGAATAGAATAGAATAGATCAGAACACAACAGAACAGAATAGTATAGAATAGAACAGAATAGAATAGAACAGAATAGAATAGAACAGAAAAGAATAGAATAGAATAGAATAGAACAGACGAGAATAGAACAGAACAGAATAGAATAGAATAGAACAGAACAGAATAGAACAGAACAGAATAGAATAGAATAGAAAAGAACAGAATTGAATTGAATAAAACAGAACAGAATAGAATAGAATAGAATAGAATAGAATAGAATAGAATAGAATAGAACATAAGAGAATAGAATAGAATAGAATACAGCAGAATAGAACAGAATAGAAGAGAATAGAACAGAATAGAATGGAATAGAATAGAACAGAATAGAATGTAACGGAATAGAATACAATAGAATAAAATAGAATAGAACAGAACAGAATAGAATAGAATAGAACAGAATAGAATGTAACGGAATAGAATACAATAGAATAATATAGAACAGAATAGAACAGAACAGAACACAACAGAACAGAACAGAATAGAACAGAACAGAACAGAATAGAATAGAATAGAATAGAACAGAATAGAATGTAACGGAATAGAATAGAATAGAATAGAATAGAATAGAATAGAACAGAATAGAATAGAATAGAACAGAACAGAATAGAATGGAATAGAATAGAACAGAATAGAATGTAACGGAATAGAATAGAATAGAATAGAATAGAATAGAACAGAACAGAATAGAATAGAATAGAATAGAACAGAATAGAATAGAATAGAATAGAATAGAATAGAATAGAATTGATTAGAATAGAACATAAGAGAATAGAATAGAATAGAATACAGCAGAATAGAACAGAATAGAAGAGAATAGAACAGAATAGAATAGAATAGAACAGAACAGAATGTAACGGAATAGAATACAATAGAATAGAATAGAATACAACAGAACAGAATAGAATAGAATTGAATAGAATAGAATAGAATAGAATAGAATAGAACAGAATAGAACAGAATAGAATAGAATAGAATAGAATAGAATAGAATAGAATAGAATAGAATAGAATAGAATAGAACAGAACAGAATAGAATAGAACAGAATAGAATTGAATAAAACAGAACAGAATAGAATAGAGTAGAAAGAACAGAATAGAATAGAATAGAACAGAACAGAATAGAATAGAATAGAATAGAACAGAATAGAACAGAACAGAATAGAATAGAATAGAACAAAACAGAATAGAGTAGACTAGAATAGAACAGAATAGATTAGAAAAGAATAGAATACAAGAGAATAGAACAGAATAGAAGAGAATGGAACAGAATAGAATGGAATAGAATACAACAGAATAAAATGTAACGGAATAGAATAGAATAGAATAGAATAGAATCGAATAGAACAGAACAGAATAGAATGGAATAGAAAAGAACAGAATAGAATGTAACGGAATAGAATACAATAGAATAGAATAGAATAGAACAGAACAGAATAGAATAGAATAGAATAGAATAGAATAGAATAGAATAGAATAGAATAGAATAGAAGAGAATAGAATAGAATAGAATAGAACAGAATAGAACAGAACAGAACAGAATAGAGTAGAATAGAATAGAATAGAGTAGAATAGAAAAGAATAGAACAGAGCAGAACAGAACAGAACAGAATAGAATACAATAGAACAGAATACAATATAATAGAATAGAAAAAAATAGAATAGTATAGAACAGAATAGAATAGAATAGAATAGAATAGAATAGAACAGAACAGAATAGAATAGAATAGAATAGAATAGAATAGAAACGAATAGAATAGAATAGAACAGAACAGAACAGAACAGAATAGAATCGAATAGAACAGAGTAGAACAGATTAGAATAGAATATAATAGAATAGAATAGAATAGATCAGAACAGAACAGAATTGAATCTAAAAGAATAGAATAGAATAGAACAGAACAAAACAGAACAGAATAGAATAGAACAGAATAGAATAGAATTGAATAGAATAGAATAGAAGAATAGAATAGAATAGAACAGAAGAGAACAGAACAGAACAGAATAGAGTAGAACAGAATTGAATAGAATAGAATAGGATAGAACAGAACAGAATAGAAGAGAACAGAGTAGAATAGAATAGAACAGAATAGAATAGAATAGAATAGAAAAGAATAGAATGGAATAGAATAGAACAGAATAGAACAGAACAGAACAGAACAGAACAGAACAGAACAGAACAGAATAGAACAGAACAGAACAGAATAGAATAGAATAGAATAGAATAGAACAGAATAGAATGTAACGGAATAGAATACAATAGAATAGAATACAAGAGAACAGAACAGAATAGAATAGAATATAACAGAATAGAATAGAATAGAATAGAACAGAATAGAATAGAATAGAATAGAATAGAATAGAATAGAATAGAATAGAATAGAATAGAATAGAATAGAACAGAACAGAATAGAATCGAATAGAACAGAATAGAACAGATTAGAATAGAATATAATAGAATAGAATACAATAGAGCAGAACAGAACAGAATTGAATCTAACAGAATAGAATAGAATAGAACAGAACAAAACAGAACAGAATAGAATAGAATAGAAAAGAATAGAATAGAATAGAATAGAATAGAATAGAATAGAATAGAACAGAACAGAATAGAATCGAAGAGAACAGAATAGAACAGATTAGAATAGAATATAATAGAATAGAATAGAATAGATCAGAACACAACAGAATTGAATCTAACAGAATAGAATAGAATAGAACAGAACAAAACAGAACAGAACAGAATAGAATAGAATAGAATAGAATAGAATAGAATAGAATAGAATAGAATAGATTAGAATAGAATAGAACAGAACAGAACAGAACAGAACAGAATAGAATAGAATAGAACAGAATAGAATAGAATAGAATACAATAGAATAGAACAGAACAGAACAGAATAGAATAGAATAGAATAGAACAGAATAGAATAGAATATAACAGAATAGAATAGAATAGAACAGAAGAGAACAGAACAGAATAGAATAGAACAGAACAGAATAGAACAGAACAGAACAGAATAGAATAGAACAGAACAGCCGAACAGAACAGAACAGAACAGAACAGAACAGAATAGAATAGAATATAACAGAATAGAATAGAATAGAATAGAACAGAACAGAAAAGAACAGAACAGAATAGGATAGAATAGAATAGAACAGAAGAGAATAGAATACAATAGAATACAACAGAACAGAATAGAATAGAATAAAACAGAACACAATAGAATAGAATAGAACAGAACAGAATAGAATAGAATAGAACAGAACAGAATAGAACAGAACAGAATAGAATAGAATAGAAGAGAATAGAATAGAATAGAATAGAATAGAAGAATAGAATAGAATAGAACAGAATAGAACAGAACACAACAGAATAGAGTAGAACAGAATTGAATAGAATAGAATAGGATAGAACAGAACAGAATAGAAGAGAACAGAGTAGAATAGAATAGAACAGAATAGAATAGAATAGAATAGAAAAGAATAGAATAGAATAGAATAGAACAGAAGAGAACTGAACTGAATAGAATAGAACAGAATAGAACAGAACAGAACAGAACAGAACAGAATAGAACAGAACAGAACAGAATAGAATAGAATAGAATAGAACAGAATAGAATGTAACGGAATAGAATACAATAGAATAGAATACAACAGAACAGAACAGAATAGAATAGAATATAACAGAATAGAATAGAATAGAATAGAACAGAATAGAATAGAATAGAATAGAATAGAATAGAATAGAACAGAACAGAATAGAATCGAATAGAACAGAATAGAACAGATTAGAATAGAATATAATAGAATAGAATAGAATAGAGCAGAACAGAACAGAATTGAATCTAACAGAATAGAATAGAATAGAACAGAACAAAACAGAACAGAATAGAATAGAATAGAAAAGAATAGAATAGAATAGAATAGAATAGAATAGAATAGAATAGAATAGAATAGAACAGAACAGAATAGAATCGAATAGAACAGAATAGAACAGATTAGAATAGAATATAATAGAATAGAATAGAATAGATCAGAACACAACAGAACAGAATAGTATAGAATAGAACAGAATAGAATAGAACAGAATAGAATAGAACAGAAAAGAATAGAATAGAATAGAATAGAACAGACGAGAATAGAACAGAACAGAATAGAATAGAATAGAACAGAACAGAATAGAACAGAACAGAATAGAATAGAATAGAAAAGAACAGAATTGAATTGAATAAAACAGAACAGAATAGAATAGAATAGAATAGAATAGAATAGAACATAAGAGAATAGAATAGAATAGAATACAGCAGAATAGAACAGAATAGAAGAGAATAGAACAGAATAGAGTGGAATAGAATAGAACAGAATAGAATGTAACGGAATAGAATACAATAGAATAAAATAGAATAGAACAGAACAGAATAGAATAGAATAGAACAGAATAGAATGTAACGGAATAGAATACAATAGAATAATATAGAACAGAATAGAACAGAACAGAACACAACAGAACAGAACAGAATAGAACAGAACAGAACAGAATAGAATAGAATAGAATAGAACAGAATAGAATGTAACGGAATAGAATAGAATAGAATAGAATAGAATAGAATAGAATAGAATAGAATAGAATAGAATAGAACAGAACAGAATAGAATGGAATAGAATAGAACAGAATAGAATGAAACGGAATAGAATAGAATAGAATAGAAGAGAATAGAACAGAACAGAATAGAATAGAATAGAATAGAACAGAATAGAATAGAATAGAATAGAATAGAATAGAATAGAATAGAAAAGAATTGATTAGAATAGAACATAAGAGAATAGAATAGAATAGAATACAGCAGAATAGAACAGAATAGAAGAGAATAGAACAGAATAGAATAGAATAGAACAGAACAGAATGTAACGGAATAGAATACAATAGAATAGAATAGAATACAACAGAACAGAATAGAATAGAATTGAATAGAATAGAATAGAATGGAATAGAACAGAATAGAACAGAATAGAATGGAATAGAATAGAATAGAATAGAATAGAATAGAATAGAATAGAATAGAATAGAATAGAACAGAACAGAATAGAATAGAACAGAATAGAATTGAATAAAACAGAACAGAATAGAATAGAGTAGAAAGAACAGAATAGAATAGAATAGAACAGAACAGAATAGAATAGAATAGAATAGAACAGAATAGAACAGAACAGAATAGAATAGAATAGAACAAAACAGAATAGAGTAGACTAGAATAGAACAGAATAGATTAGAATAGAATAGAATACAAGAGAATAGAACAGAATAGAATAGAATGGAACAGAATAGAATGGAATAGAATACAACAGAATAAAATGTAACGGAATAGAATAGAATAGAATAGAATAGAATCGAATAGAACAGAACAGAATAGAATGGAATAGAAAAGAACAGAATAGAATGTAACGGAATAGAATAGAATAGAATAGAATAGAATAGAACAGAACAGAATAGAATAGAATAGAATAGAATAGAATAGAATAGAATAGAATAGAAGAGAATAGAATAGAATAGAACAGAATAGAACAGAACAGAACAGAATAGAGTAGAATAGAATAGAATAGAGTAGAATAGAAAAGAATAGAACAGAGCAGAACAGAACAGAACAGAATAGAATACAATAGAACAGAATACAATATAATAGAATAGAAAAAAATAGAATAGTATAGAACAGAATAGAATAGAATAGAATAGAATAGAATAGAACAGAATAGAATAGAATAGAATAGAATTGAATAGAATAGAATAGAATAGAAACGAATAGAATAGAATAGAACAGAACAGAACAGAACAGAATAGAATCGAATAGAACAGAGTAGAACAGATTAGAATAGAATATAATAGAATAGAATAGAATAGATCAGAACAGAACAGAATTGAATCTAAAAGAATAGAATAGAATAGAACAGAACAAAACAGAACAGAATAGAATAGAACAGAATAGAATAGAATAGAATAGAATAGAATAGAATAGAATAGAATAGAATAGAATAGAATAGAATAGAAGAATAGAATAGAATAGAACAGAATAGAACAGAACAGAACAGAATAGAGTAGAACAGAATTGAATAGAATAGAATAGGATAGAACAGAACAGAATAGAAGAGAACAGAGTAGAATAGAATAGAACAGAATAGAATAGAATAGAATATAAAAGAATAGAATGGAATAGAATAGAACAGAATAGAACAGAACAGAACAGAACAGAACAGAACAGAACAGAATAGAACAGAACAGAACAGAATAGAATAGAATAGAATAGAACAGAATAGAATGTAACGGAATAGAATACAATAGAATAGAATACAACAGAACAGAACAGAATAGAATAGAATATAACAGAATAGAATAGAATAGAATAGAACAGAATAGAATAGAATAGAATAGAATAGAAGAGAATAGAATAGAATAGAATAGAATAGAATAGAATAGAACAGAACAGAATAGAATCGAATAGAAAAGAATAGAACAGATTAGAATATAATATAATAGAATAGAATAGAATAGAGCAGAACAGAACAGAATTGAATCTAACAGAATAGAATAGAATAGAACAGAACAAAACAGAACAGAATAGAATAGAATAGAAAAGAATAGAATAGAATAGAATAGAATAGAATAGAATAGAATAGAATAGAATAGAACAGAACAGAATAGAATCGAATAGAACAGAATAGAACAGATTAGAATAGAATATAATAGAATAGAATAGAATAGATCAGAACACAACAGAATTGAATCTAACAGAATAGAATAGAATAGAACAGAACAAAACAGAACAGAACAGAATAGAATAGAATAGAATAGAATAGAATAGAATAGAATAGAATAGAATAGATTAGAATAGAATAGAACAGAACAGAACAGAACAGAACAGAATAGAATAGAATAGAACAGAATAGAATAGAATAGAATACAATAGAATAGAACAGAACAGAACAGAATAGAATAGAATAGAATAGAACAGAATAGAATAGAATATAACAGAATAGAATAGAATAGAACAGAAGAGAACAGAACAGAATAGAATAGAACAGAACAGAGTAGAACAGAACAGAACAGAATAGAATAGAACAGAACAGCCGAACAGAACAGAACAGAACAGAACAGAACAGAATAGAATAGAATATAACAGAATAGAATAGAATAGAATAGAACAGAACAGAAAAGAACAGAACAGAATAGGATAGAATAGAATAGAACAGAAGAGAATAGAATACAATAGAATACAACAGAACAGAATAGAATAGAATAAAACAGAACACAATAGAATAGAATAGAACAGAACAGAATAGAATAGAATAGAACAGAGCAGAATAGAACAGAACAGAATAGAATAGAATAGAATAGAATAGAATAAAATAGAATAGAACAGAACACAACAGAATAGAGTAGAACAGAATTGAATAGAATAGAATAGGATAGAACAGAACAGAATAGAAGAGAACAGAGTAGAATAGAATAGAACAGAATAGAATAGAATAGAATAGAAAAGAATAGAATAGAATAGAATAGAACAGAAGAGAACAGAACTGAATAGAATAGAACAGAATAGAACAGAACAGAACAGAACAGAACAGAACAGAATAGAACAGAACAGAACAGAATAGAATAGAATAGAATAGAACAGAATAGAATGTAACGGAATAGAATACAATAGAATAGAATACAACAGAACAGAACAGAATAGAATAGAATATAACAGAATAGAATAGAATAGAATAGAACAGAATAGAATAGAATAGAATAGAATAGAATAGAATAGAATAGAATAGAATAGAATAGAATAGAATAGAATAGAACAGAACAGAATAGAATCGAATAGAACAGAATAGAACAGATTAGAATAGAATATAATAGAATAGAATAGAATAGAGCAGAACAGAACAGAATTGAATCTAACAGAATAGAATAGAATAGAACAGAACAAAACAGAACAGAATAGAATAGAATAGAAAAGAATAGAATAGAATAGAATAGAATAGAATGGAATAGAATAGAACAGAACAGAATAGAATCGAATAGAACAGAATAGAACAGATTAGAATAGAATATAATAGAATAGAATAGAATAGATCAGAACACAACAGAACAGAATAGTATAGAATAGAACAGAATAGAATAGAACAGAATAGAATAGAACAGAAAAGAATAGAATAGAATAGAATAGAACAGACGAGAATAGAACAGAACAGAATAGAATAGAATAGAACAGAACAGAATAGAACAGAACAGAATAGAATAGAATAGAAAAGAACAGAATTGAATTGAATAAAACAGAACAGAATAGAATAGAATAGAATAGAATAGAATAGAATAGAATAGAACATAAGGGAATAGAATAGAATAGAATACAGCAGAATAGAACAGAATAGAAGAGAATAGAACAGAATAGAATGGAATAGAATAGAACAGAATAGAATGTAACGGAATAGAATACAATAGAATAAAATAGAATAGAACAGAACAGAATAGAATAGAATAGAACAGAATAGAATGTAACGGAATAGAATACAATAGAATAATATAGAACAGAATAGAACAGAACAGAACACAACAGAACAGAATAGTATAGAATAGAACAGAATAGAATAGAACAGAATAGAATAGAACAGAAAAGAATAGAATAGAATAGAATAGAACAGAAGAGAATAGAACAGAACAGAACAGAATATAATAGAATATAATAGAATAGAACAGAATGTAATAGAATAGAATAGAACAGAATAGAATAGAATAGAATAGAATAGAACAGAACAGAATAGAATAGAATAGAACAGAACAGAATAGAACGGAACAGAATAGAATAGAATAGAAAAGAACAGAATTGAATTGAATAAAACAGAACAGAATAGAATAGAATAGAATAGAATAGAATAGAATAGAATAGAACATAAGAGAATAGAATAGAATAGAATACAGCAGAATAGAACAGAATAGAAGAGAATAGAACAGAATAGAATAGAATAGAACAGAAAATAATGTAACGGAATAGAATACAATAGAATAGAATAGAATACAACAGAATAGAATAGAATAGAATAGAATAGAATAGAATAGAATAGAACAGAATAGAACAGAACAAAACAAAACAGAATAGAATAGAATACAACAGAACAGAACAGAATAGAATAGAATATAACAGAATAGAACAGAATAGAATGGAATAGCATAAAATAGAATAGAATAGAATAGAATATAACAGAAAAAAACAGAACAGAATAGAATAGAATGGAATAGAATAGAATAGAATAGAATAGAATAGAATAGAATAGAATAGAATAGAATAGAATAGAATAGAACAGAATAGAACAGAACGGAATAGAATAGAATAGAATAGAATAGAACAGAACAGAACAGAATAGAATCGAACAGAATAGAATAGAATAGAACGAAACAGAATAGAATCGAACAGAATAGATAGAATAGAACAGAACAGAACAGAACAGAATAGAATAGAATTGAATAGAATAGATCAGAATAGAATAGAATAGAATAGAACAGAAGAGAATAGAACAGAATAGAATAAAACAGAACAGAATAGAATAGAATAGAACAGAACAGAATCGAACAGAACAGAATTGAATAGAATAGAACAGAACAGAATAGAATAGAGTAGAATAGAACATAAGAGAATAGAATAGAATACAACAGAATAGAACAGAATAGAATAGAACAGAACAGAATAGAATAGAATAGAACAGAACAGAATCGAACAGAACAGAATTGAATAGAATAGAACAGAACAGAATAGAATAGAACATAACAGAATAGCATAGAATAGAATACAACAGAATAGAACAGAAAAGAAGAGGACAGAACAGAATAGAATAAAATAGAAGAGAACAGAACAGAATGTAACGGAATAGAATGCAATAGAATAGAATAGAATACAACACAACAGAATAGAATAGAATTGAATAGAACAGAATAGAATAGAATAGAATAGAACAGAATAACAGAATTGAATGTAATAGAATAAAATAGAATAGAATATAATAGAATAGAAAAAAATAGAATAGAATAGAATAGAATAGAAAAGAACAGAACAGAACAGAATAGAATCGAATAGAACAGAGTAGAAAAGATTAGAATAGAATATAATAGAATAGAATAGAAGAGATCAGAACAGAACAGAATTGAATCTAACAGAATAGAATAGAATAGAACAGAACAAAACAGAACAGAACAGAATAGAACAGAATAGAATGAATAGAATAGAATAGAATAGAATAGAATAGAATAGAATAGAATAGAATAGAATATATTAGAATAGAATAGAACAGAATAGAACAGAACAGAACAGAATAGAATAGAATAGATCAGAATAGAATAGAATAGAATAGAATAGAACAGAATAGAACAGAACAGAACAGAACAGAACAGAATAGAACAGAACAGAACAGAATAGAATAGAATAGAACAGAACAGAATAGAATAGAATAGAACAGAACAGAATAGAACAGAACAGAATAGAATAGAATAGAACAGAACAGAATAGAGTAGAACAGAATTGAATAGAATAGAACAGAACAGAATAGAATAGAGAAGAATAGAACAGAAGAGAATAGAATAGAATAGTATAAAACAGAATAGAACAGAATAGAAGAGAATAGAACAGAATAGAATGGAATAGAATAGAACGGAAAAGAATATAACGGAATAGAATACAATAGAATAAAATAGAATAGAACAGAACAGAATAGAATAGAATAGAACAGAATAGAATGTAACGGAATAGAATACAATAGAATAATATAGAACAGAATAGAACAGAACAGAACACAACAGAACAGAATAGTATAGAATAGAACAGAATAGAATAGAACAGAAAAGAATAGAATAGAATAGAATAGAACAGAAGAGAATAGAACAGAACAGAACAGAATATAATAGAATATAATAGAATAGAACAGAATGTAATAGAATAGAATAGAACAGAATAGAATAGAATAGAATAGAATAGAATAGAACAGAACAGAATAGAATAGAATAGAACAGAACAGAATAGAACAGAACAGGATAGAATAGAATAGAAAAGAACAGAATTGAATTGAATAGAACAGAACAGAATAGAATAGAATAGAATAGAATAGAATAGAATAGAATAGAACATAAGAGAATAGAATAGAATAGAATACAGCAGAATAGAACAGAATAGAAGAGAATAGAACAGAATAGAATAGAATAGAACAGAAAAGAATGTAACGGAATAGAATACAATAGAATAGAATAGAATACAACAGAACAGAATAGAATAGAATTGAATAGAATAGAATAGAATAGAATAGAACAGAATAGAACAGAACAAAACAAAACAGAATAGAATAGAATACAACAGAACAGAACAGAAAGAATAGAATATAACAGAATAGAACAGAATAGAATGGAATAGCATAAAATAGAATAGAATAGAATAGAATAGAATAGAATAGAATAGAAAATAGAATAGAATAGAATATAACAGAACAAAACAGAACAGAATAGAATAGAATGGAATAGAATAGAATAGAAGAGAACAGAATAGAATACAACAGAATATAATTGAATAAAACAGAACAGAATAGATTAGAATAGAAAAGAACAGAATAGAATAGAATAGAACAGAATAGAACAGAACGGAATAGAATAGAATAGAATAGAATAGAACAGAACAGAACAGAATAGAATCGAACAGAATAGAATAGAATAGAACGGAACAGAATAGAATCGAACAGAAGAGAATAGAATAGAACAGAACAGAACAGAACAGAATAGAATAGAATAGAATAGAATAGAATAGAATAGAATAGAATAGAATAGAATAGATCAGAATAGAATAGAATAGAATAGAACAGAAGAGAATAGAATAGAATAGAATAAAACAGAACAGAATAGAATAGAATAGAACAGAACAGAATCGAACAGAACAGAATTGAATAGAATAGAACAGAACAGAATAGAATAGAGTAGAATAGAACATAAGAGAATATAATAGAATAGAATACAACAGAATAGTACAGAAAAGAAGAGGACAGAACAGAATAGAATAAAATAGAAGAGAACAGAACATAATGTAACGGAATAGAATGCAATAGAATAGAATAGAATACAACACAACAGAATAGAATAGAATTGATTAGAACAGAATAGAATAGAATAGAATAGAACAGAATAACAGAATAGAATTGAATAGAATAAAATAGAATAGAATATAATAGAATAGAAAAAAATAGAATAGAATAGAATAGAATAGAAAAGAACAGAACAGAATAGAATAGAACAGAATAGAATTGAATAAAACAGAACAGAATAGAATAGAATAGAACAGACAGAATAGAATAGAATAGAACAGAACAGAATAGAACAGAACAGAATAGAATAGAATAGAATAGAACAGAACAGAATAGAGTAGAACAGAATTGAATAGAATAGAACAGAACAGAACAGAATAGAATAGAAAAGAATAGAACAGAAGAGAATAGAATAGAATAGAATAAAACAGAATAGAACAGAATAGAAGAGAATAGAACAGAATAGAATGGAATAGAATACAACAGAATAGAATGTAACGGAATAGAATACAATAGAATAAAATAGAATAGAACAGAACAGAATAGAATAGAATAGAACAGAATAGAATGTAACGGAATAGAATACAATAGAATAATATAGAACAGAACAGAACAGAACAGAACACAACAGAACAGAATAGTATAGAATAGAACAGAATAGAATAGAACAGAATAGAATAGAATAGAATAGAATAGAACAGAATATATTAGAATAGAATAGAACAGACTAGAATAGAATAGAATAGAATAGAACAGAATAGAATAGTACAGAACAGAATAGAATAGAATAGAACAGAACAGAATAGAACAGAACAGAATTGAATAGAATAGAACAGAACAGAATTGAATTGAATAGAACAGAACAGAATAGAATAGAATAGAATAGAATAGAACATAAGAGAATAGAATAGAATAGAATACACAGAATAGAACAGAATAGAAGAGAATAGAACAGAATAGAATAGAATAGAACAGAAGAGAACAGAACAGAATAGAATAGAACAGAACAGAATAGAACAGAACAGAACAGAATAGAATAGAACAGAACAGAATAGAACAGAACAGAACAGAACAGAATAGAACACAACAGAACAGAATAGAATAGAATATAACAGAATAGAATAGAATAGAATAGAACAGAACAGAAAAGAACAGAACAGAATAGGATAGAATAGAATAGAACAGAAGAGAATAGAATACAATAGAATACAACAGAACAGAATAGAATAGAATAAAACAGAACACAATAGAATAGAATAGAACAGAACAGAATAGAATAGAATAGAACAGAACAGAATAGAACAGAACAGAACAGAATAGAATAGAATAGAATAGAATAGAATAGAATAGAAGAATAGAATAGAATAGAACAGAATAGAACAGAACACAACAGAATAGAGTAGAACAGAATTGAATAGAATAGAATAGGATAGAACAGAACAGAATAGAAGAGAACAGAGTAGAATAGAATAGAACAGAATAGAATAGAATAGAATAGAAAAGAATAGAATAGAATAGAATAGAACAGAAGAGAACAGAACTGAATAGAATAGAACAGAATAGAACAGAACAGAACAGAACAGAACAGAACAGAATAGAACAGAACAGAACAGAATAGAATAGAATAGAATAGAACAGAATAGAATGTAACGGAATAGAATACAATAGAATAGAATACAACAGAACAGAACAGAATAGAATAGAATATAACAGAATAGAATAGAATAGAATAGAACAGAATAGAATAGAATAGAATAGAATAGAATAGAATAGAATAGAATAGAACAGAACAGAATAGAATCGAATAGAACAGAATAGAACAGATTAGAATAGAATATAATAGAATAGAATAGAATAGAGCAGAACAGAACAGAATTGAATCTAACAGAATAGAATAGAATAGAACAGAACAAAACAGAACAGAATAGAATAGAATAGAAAAGAATAGAATAGAATAGAATAGAATAGAATAGAATAGAACAGAACAGAATAGAATCGAATAGTACAGAATAGAACAGATTAGAATAGAATATAATAGAATAGAATAGAATAGATCAGAACACAACAGAACAGAATAGTATAGAATAGAACAGAATAGAATAGAACAGAATAGAATAGAACAGAAAAGAATAGAATAGAATAGAATAGAATAGAACAGACGAGAATAGAACAGAACAGAATAGAATAGAATAGAACAGAACAGAACAGAACAGAATAGAATAGAATTGAATAGATCAGAATAGAATAGAATAGAATAGAACAGAAGAGAATAGAACAGAATAGAATAAAACAGAACAGAATAGAATAGAATAGAACAGAACAGAATCGAACAGAACAGAATTGAATAGAATAGAACAGAACAGAATAGAATAGAGTAGAATAGAACATAAGAGAATAGAATAGAATACAACAGAATAGAACAGAATAGAATAGAACAGAACAGAATAGAATAGAATAGAACAGAACAGAATCGAACAGAACAGAATTGAATAGAATAGAACAGAACAGAATAGAATAGAACATAACAGAATAGCATAGAATAGAATACAACAGAATAGAACAGAAAAGAAGAGGACAGAACAGAATAGAATAAAATAGAAGAGAACAGAACAGAATGTAACGGAATAGAATGCAATAGAATAGAATAGAATACAACACAACAGAATAGAATAGAATTGAATAGAACAGAATAGAATAGAATAGAATAGAACAGAATAACAGAATAGAATGGAATAGAATAAAATAGAATAGAATATAATAGAATAGAAAAAAATAGAATAGAATAGAATAGAATAGAAATGAACAGAACAGAACAGAATAGAATCGAATAGAACAGAGTAGAACAGATTAGAATAGAATATAATAGAATAGAATAGAATAGATCAGAACAGAACAGAATTGAATCTAACAGAATAGAATAGAATAGAACAGAACAAAACAGAACAGAACAGAATAGAACAGAATAGAATGAATAGAATAGAATAGAATAGAATAGAATAGAATAGAATAGAATAGAATAGAATATATTAGAATAGAATAGAACAGAATAGAACAGAACAGAACAGAATAGAATAGAATAGATCAGAATAGAATAGAATAGAATAGAACAGAATAGAACAGAACAGAACAGAACAGAACAGAATAGAACAGAACAGAACAGAATAGAATAGAATAGAACAGAACAGAATAGAATAGAATAGAACAGAACAGAATAGAACAGAACAGAATAGAATAGAATAGAACAGAACAGAATAGAGTAGAACAGAATTGAATAGAATAGAACAGAACAGAATAGAATAGAGAAGAATAGAACAGAAGAGAATAGAATAAAATAGTATAAAACAGAATAGAACAGAATAGAAGAGAATAGAACAGAATAGAATGGAATAGAATAGAACAGAATAGAATATAACGGAATAGAATACAATAGAATAAAATAGAATAGAACAGAACAGAATAGAATAGAATAGAACAGAATAGAATGTAACGGAATAGAATACAATAGAATAATATAGAACAGAATAGAACAGAACAGAACACAACAGAACAGAATAGTATAGAATAGAACAGAATAGAATAGAACAGAATAGAATAGAACAGAAAAGAATAGAATAGAATAGAATAGAACAGAAGAGAATAGAACAGAACAGAACAGAATATAATAGAATATAATAGAATAGAACAGAATGTAATAGAATAGAATAGAACAGAATAGAATAGAATAGAATAGAATAGAATAGAACAGAACAGAATAGAATAGAATAGAACAGAACAGAATAGAATAGAATAGAACAGAACAGAATAGAACAGAACAGAATAGAATAGAATAGAACAGAACAGAATAGAATAGAATAGAATAGAACAGAATAGAATAGAATAGAATAGAATAGAATAGAATAGAATAGAATAGAACATAAGAGAATAGAATAGAATAGAATACAGCAGAATAGAACAGAATAGAAGAGAATAGAACAGAATAGAATAGAATAGAACAGAAAAGAATGTAACGGAATAGAATACAATAGAATAGAATAGAATACAACAGAACAGAATAGAATAGAATTGAATAGAATAGAATAGAATAGAATAGAACAGAATAGAACAGAACAAAACAAAACAGAATAGAATAGAATACAACAGAACAGAACAGAATAGAATAGAATATAACAGAATAGAACAGAATAGAATGGAATAGCATAAAATAGAATAGAATAGAATAGAATAGAATAGAATAGAATAGAAAATAGAATAGAATAGAATATAACAGAACAAAACAGAACAGAATAGAATAGAATGGAATAGAATAGAATAGAAGAGAACAGAATAGAACAGAACAGAAAAGAATAGTATAGAATAGAATAGAACAGAACAGAACAGAATAGAATCGAACAGAATAGAATAGAATAGAACGGAACAGAATAGAATCGAACAGAATAGAATAGAATAGAACAGAACAGAACAGAACAGAATAGAATCGAACAGAATAGAATAGAATAGAACGGAACAGAATAGTATCGAACAGAATAGAATAGAATAGAACAGAACAGAACAGAACAGAATAGAATAGAATAGAATAGAATAGAATAGAATAGAATAGAATAGAATAGAATAGATCAGAATAGAATAGAATAGAATAGAACAGAAGAGAATAGAATAGAATAGAATAAAACAGAACAGAATAGAATAGAATAGAACAGAACAGAATCGAACAGAACAGAATTGAATAGAATAGAACAGAACAGAATAGAATAGAGTAGAATAGAACATAAGAGAATATAATAGAATAGAATACAACAGAATAGTACAGAAAAGAAAGGACAGAACAGAATAGAATAAAATAGAAGAGAACAGAACAGAATGTAACGGAATAGAATGCAATAGAATAGAATAGAATACAACAGAATAGTACAGAAAAGAAGAGGACAGAACAGAATAGAATAAAATAGAAGAGAACAGAACAGAATGTAACGGAATAGAATGCAATAGAATAGAATAGAATACAACACAACAGAATAGAATAGAATTGATTAGAACAGAATAGAATAGAATAGAATAGAACAGAATAACAGAATAGAATGGAATAGAATAAAATAGAATAGAATATAATAGAATAGAAAAAAATAGAATAGAATAGAATAGAATAGAAAAGAACAGAACAGAATAGAATAGAACAGAATAGAATTGAATAAAACAGAACAGAATAGAATAGAATAGAACAGACAGAATAGAATAGAATAGAACAGAACAGAATAGAACAGAACAGAATAGAATAGAATAGAATAGAACAGAACAGAATAGAGTAGAACAGAATTGAATAGAATAGAACAGAACAGAACAGAATAGAAAAGAAAAGAATAGAACAGAAGAGAATAGAATAGAATAGAATAAAACAGAATAGAACAGAATAGAAGAGAATAGAACAGAATAGAATGGAATAGAATAGAACAGAATAGAATGTAACGGAATAGAATACAATAGAATAAAATAGAATAGAACAGAACAGAATAGAATAGAATAGAACAGAATAGAATGTAACGGAATAGAATACAATAGAATAATATAGAACAGAACAGAACAGAACAGAACACAACAGAACAGAATAGTATAGAATAGAACAGAATAGAATAGAACAGAATAGAATAGAATAGAATAGAATAGAACAGAATATATTAGAATAGAATAGAACAGACTAGAATAGAATAGAATAGAATAGAACAGAATAGAATAGTACAGAACAGAATAGAATAGAATAGAACAGAACAGAATAGAACAGAACAGAATTGAATAGAATAGAACAGAACAGAATTGAATTGAATGGAACAGAACAGAATAGAATAGAATAGAATAGAACATAAGAGAATAGAATAGAATAGAATACACAGAATAGAACAGAATAGAAGAGAATAGAACAGAATAGAATAGAATAGAACAGAAAAGAATGTAACGGAATAGAATACATTGGAATAGAATAGAATACAACAGAATAGAATAGAATAGAATAGAATAGAATAGAATAGAATAGAATAGAATAGAACAGAATAGAACAGAATAGAATGGAATAGAGTAAAATAGAATAGAATAGAATAGAATAGAATAGAATAGAATAGAATAGAAGAGAACAGAATAGAATACAACAGAATATAATTGAATAAAAGAGAACAGAATAGATTAGAATAGAAAAGAACAGAATAGAATAGAATAGAACAGAACAGAATAGAATAGAATAGAACAGAACAGAATAGAACAGAACAGCATACTATAGAATAGAACAAAACAAAATAGAGTAGAACAGATTTGAATAGAATAGAACAGAACAGAATAGAATAGAATAGAATAGAACAGAATAGAATAGAATAGAATAGAATACAACAGAATAGAACAGAATAGAAGAGAATAGAACAGAATAGAATGGAATAGAATAGAACAGAATAGAATGTAACGGAATAGAATAGAATAGAATAGAATAAAATAGAATAGAATAGAATAGAACAGAACAGAATAGAATGGAATAGAATAGAACAGAATAGAATGTAACGGAATAGAATACAAGAGAATAGAATAGAATAGAACAGAACAGAATAGAATAGAATAGAATAGAACAGAATAGAATAGAATAGAATAGAATAGAACAGAATAGAATAGAACATAACAGAATAGCGTAGAATAGAATAGAATAGAATAGAATAGAACAGAGCAGAACAGAACAGAACAGAATAGAATACAATAGAATAGAATAGAATAGAATAGAATAGAAAGAATAGAATAGTATAGAACAGAATAGAATAGAATACAATAGAATAGAATAGAATAGAATAGAACAGAACAGAATAGAATAGAAGAGAATAGAATAGAATAGAATAGAAACGAATAGAATAGAATAGAACAGAACAGAACAGAACAGAATAGAAGAGAATAGAACAGAAGAGAATGGAATAGAATAGAACAGAATAGAATGTAACGGAATAGAATAGAATGAAATCGAATAGAATAGAATAGAATAGAATAGAATAGAATAGAATAGAACAGAACAGAACAGAATAGAATAGAACAGAATAGAATTGAATAAAACAGAACAGAATATAATAGAATAGAAAAGAACAGAATAGAATAGAATAGAACAGAACAGAATAGAATAGAATAGAACAGAACAGAACAAAACAGAATAGAATAGAATAGAATAAAACAGAATAGAATAGAATAGAACAAAACAGAATAAAGTAGAACAGAATAGAACAGAATAGAACAGAACAGAATAGAATAGAATAGAATAGAGCAGAATAGAATAGAATAGAACAGATCAGAACAGAACAGAATAGAATAGAATAGAACAAAACAGAATAGAGTAGAACAGAATTGAATAGAACAGAACAGAATAGAATAGAATAGAATAGAACAGAATAGAATAGAAAAGAATAGAATACAACAGAATAGAACAGAATAGAATAGAATAGAACAGAACAAAACAGAACAGAATAGAATAGAATAGAGTAGAATAGAATAGAATAGAATAGAATAGAATAGAATAGAATAGAACAGAACAGAATAGAATAGAACAGAATAGAATTGAATAAAACAGAACAGAATAGAATAGAATAGAAAAGAACAGAATAGAATAGAATAGAACAGAACAGAATAGAATAGAATAGAACAGAACAGAACAGAACAGAATAGAATAGATTAGAACAAAACAGAATAGAGTAGAACAGAATTGAATAGAATAGAACAGAACAGAATAGAATAGAAAAGAATAGAACAGAAGAGAATAGAATAGAATAGAATAAAACAGAATAGAACAGAATAGAAGAGAATAGAACAGAATAGAATGGAATAGAATAGAACAGAATAGAATGTAACGGAATAGAATACAATAGAATAAAATAGAATAGAACAGAACAGAATAGAATAGAATAGAACAGAATAGAATGTAACGGAATAGAATAAAATAGAATAATATAGAACAGAACAGAACAGAACAGAACACAACAGAACAGAATAGTATAGAATAGAACAGAATAGAATAGAACAGAATAGAATAGAATAGAATAGAATAGAACAGAATAGAATAGAATAGAATAGAACAGAATAGAATAGAATAGAATAGAATAGAATAGAATAGAATAGAATAGAACAGAATAGAATAGAACAAAACAGAATAGAATAGAACAGAATAGAATTGAATAAAACAGAACAGAATAGAATAGAATAGAAAAGAACAGAATAGAATAGAATAGAACAGAACAGAATTGAATAGAATAGAACAGAACAGAATAGAATAGAATAGAATAGAACAGTAAAGAATGTAACGGAATAGAATACAATAGAATAGAATAGAATACAACAGAACAGAATAGAAGAGAATTGAATAGAATAGAATAGAATAGAATAGAATAGAATAGAACAGAATAGAACAGAATAGAATGGAATAGAATAAAATAGAATAGAATAGAATAGAATAGAATAGAATAGAATAGAATAGAATAGAATAGAAGAGAACAGAATAGAATACAACAGAATATAATTGAATAAAACAGAACAGAATAGATTAGAATAGAAAAGAACAGAATAGAATAGAATAGAACAGAACAGAATAGAATAGAATAGAACAGAACAGAATAGAACAGAACAGAATACTATAGAATAGAACAAAACAGAATAGAGTAGAACAGATTTGAATAGAATAGAACAGAACAGAATAGAATAGAATAGAATAGAACAGAATAGAATAGAATAGAATAGAATACAACAGAATAGAACAGAATAGAAGAGAATAGAACAGAATAGAATGGAATACAATAGAACAGAATAGAATGTAACGGAATAGAATAGAATAGAATAGAATAAAATAGAATAGAATAGAATAGAACAGAACAGAATAGAATGGAATAGAATAGAACAGAATAGAATGTAACGGAATAGAATACAAGAGAATAGAATAGAATAGAACAGAACAGAATAGAATAGAATAGAATAGAACAGAATAGAATAGAATAGAATAGAATAGAATAGAATAGAATAGAATAGAACAGAATAGAACAGAACATAACAGAATAGCGTAGAATAGAATAGAATAGAATAGAATAGAATAGAATATAATAGAATAGAATAGAATGGAACAGAGCAGAACAGAACAGAACAGAATAGAATACAATAGAATAGAATAGAATAGAATAGAAAGAATAGAATAGTATAGAACAGAATAGAATAGAATAGAATAGAATAGAATAGAATAGAATAGAATAGAACAGAACAGAATAGAATAGAAGGAATACAATAGAATAGAATAGAAACGAATAGAATAGAATAGAACAGAACAGAACAGAACAGAATAGAAGAGAATAGAACAGAATAGAATGGAAGAGAATAGAACAGAATAGAATGTAACGGAATAGAATAGAATAGAATAGAATAGAATAGAATAGAACAGAACAGAATAGAATAGAACAGAATAGAATTGAATAAAATAGAACAGAATAGAATAGAATAGAAAAGAACAGAATAGAATAGAATAGAACAGAACAGAATAGAATAGAATAGAACAGAACAGAACAAAACAGAATAGAATAGAATAGAACAAAACAGAATAGAATAGAATAGAACAAAACAGAATAGAGTAGAACAGAATTAAACAGAATAGAACAGAACAGAATAGAATAGAATAGAATAGAACAGAATAGAATAGAATAGAGCAGATCAGAACAGAACAGAATAGAATAGAATAGAACAAAACAGAATAGAGTAGAACAGAATTGAATAGAACAGAACAGAATAGAATAGAATAGAATAGAACAGAATAGAATAGAATAGAATGAATACAACAGAATAGAACAGAATAGAAGAGAATAGAACAGAATAGAATAGAATAGAACAGAACAAAACAGAACAGAACAGAATAGAATAGAATAGAATAGAATAGAATAGAATAGAACAGAACAGAATAGAATAGAACAGAATAGAATTGAATAAAACAGAACAGAATAGAATAGAATAGAAAAGAACAGAATAGAATAGAATAGAACAGAAGAGAATAGAATGTAACGGAATAGAATAGAATAGAATAGAATAGAATAGAACAGAACAGAACAGAATAGAATAGAATAGAATAGAACAGAATAGAATAGAATAGAATAGATTAGAATAGAACATAAGAGAATAGAATAGAATAGAATACAGCAGAATAGAACAGAATTGAAGAGAATAGAACAGAATAGAATAGAATAGAACAGAACAGAATGTAACGGAATAGAATACAATAGAATAGAATAGAATACAACAGAAAAGAATAGAATAGAATTGAATAGAATAGAATAGAATAGAATAGAACAGAATAGAACAGAATAGAATGGAATAGAATAGAATAGAACAGAATAGAATAGAACATAACAGAATAGCGTAGAATAGAATAGAATAGAATAGAATAGAACAGAGCAGAACAGAACAGAACAGAATAGAATACAATAGAATAGAATAGAATAGAATAGAATAGAAAGAATAGAATAGTATAGAACAGAATAGAATAGAATACAATAGAATAGAATAGAATAGAATAGAACAGAACAGAATAGAATAGAAGAGAATAGAATAGAATAGAATAGAAACGAATAGAATAGAATAGAACAGAACAGAACAGAACAGAATAGAAGAGAATAGAACAGAAGAGAATGGAATAGAATAGAACAGAATAGAATGTAACGGAATAGAATAGAATGAAATCGAATAGAATAGAATAGAATAGAATAGAATAGAATAGAATAGAACAGAACAGAACAGAATAGAATAGAACAGAATAGAATTGAATAAAACAGAACAGAATATAATAGAATAGAAAAGAACAGAATAGAATAGAATAGAACAGAACAGAATAGAATAGAATAGAACAGAACAGAACAAAACAGAATAGAATAGAATAGAATAAAACAGAATAGAATAGAATAGAACAAAACAGAATAAAGTAGAACAGAATAGAACAGAATAGAACAGAACAGAATAGAATAGAATAGAATAGAGCAGAATAGAATAGAATAGAACAGATCAGAACAGAACAGAATAGAATAGAATAGAACAAAACAGAATAGAGTAGAACAGAATTGAATAGAACAGAACAGAATAGAATAGAATAGAATAGAACAGAATAGAATAGAAAAGAATAGAATACAACAGAATAGAACAGAATAGAATAGAATAGAACAGAACAAAACAGAACAGAATAGAATAGAATAGAGTAGAATAGAATAGAATAGAATAGAATAGAATAGAATAGAATAGAATAGAACAGAACAGAATAGAATAGAACAGAATAGAATTGAATAAAACAGAACAGAATAGAATAGAATAGAAAAGAACAGAATAGAATAGAATAGAACAGAACAGAATAGAATAGAATAGAACAGAACAGAACAGAACAGAATAGAATAGATTAGAACAAAACAGAATAGAGTAGAACAGAATTGAATAGAATAGAACAGAACAGAATAGAATAGAAAAGAATAGAACAGAAGAGAATAGAATAGAATAGAATAAAACAGAATAGAACAGAATAGAAGAGAATAGAACAGAATAGAATGGAATAGAATAGAACAGAATAGAATGTAACGGAATAGAATACAATAGAATAAAATAGAATAGAACAGAACAGAATAGAATAGAATAGAACAGAATAGAATGTAACGGAATAGAATAAAATAGAATAATATAGAACAGAACAGAACAGAACAGAACACAACAGAACAGAATAGTATAGAATAGAACAGAATAGAATAGAACAGAATAGAATAGAATAGAATAGAATAGAACAGAATAGAATAGAATAGAATAGAACAGAATAGAATAGAATAGAATAGAATAGAATAGAATAGAATAGAATAGAACAGAATAGAATAGAACAAAACAGAATAGAATAGAACAGAATAGAATTGAATAAAACAGAACAGAATAGAATAGAATAGAAAAGAACAGAATAGAATAGAATAGAACAGAACAGAATTGAATAGAATAGAACAGAACAGAATAGAATAGAATAGAATAGAACAGTAAAGAATGTAACGGAATAGAATACAATAGAATAGAATAGAATACAACAGAACAGAATAGAAGAGAATTGAATAGAATAGAATAGAATAGAATAGAATAGAATAGAACAGAATAGAACAGAATAGAATGGAATAGAATAAAATAGAATAGAATAGAATAGAATAGAATAGAATAGAATAGAATAGAATAGAATAGAAGAGAACAGAATAGAATACAACAGAATATAATTGAATAAAACAGAACAGAATAGATTAGAATAGAAAAGAACAGAATAGAATAGAATAGAACAGAACAGAATAGAATAGAATAGAACAGAACAGAATAGAACAGAACAGAATACTATAGAATAGAACAAAACAGAATAGAGTAGAACAGATTTGAATAGAATAGAACAGAACAGAATAGAATAGAATAGAATAGAACAGAATAGAATAGAATAGAATAGAATACAACAGAATAGAACAGAATAGAAGAGAATAGAACAGAATAGAATGGAATACAATAGAACAGAATAGAATGTAACGGAATAGAATAGAATAGAATAGAATAAAATAGAATAGAATAGAATAGAACAGAACAGAATAGAATGGAATAGAATAGAACAGAATAGAATGTAACGGAATAGAATACAAGAGAATAGAATAGAATAGAACAGAACAGAATAGAATAGAATAGAATAGAACAGAATAGAATAGAATAGAATAGAATAGAATAGAATAGAATAGAATAGAACAGAATAGAACAGAACATAACAGAATAGCGTAGAATAGAATAGAATAGAATAGAATAGAATAGAATATAATAGAATAGAATAGAATGGAACAGAGCAGAACAGAACAGAACAGAATAGAATACAATAGAATAGAATAGAATAGAATAGAAAGAATAGAATAGTATAGAACAGAATAGAATAGAATAGAATAGAATAGAATAGAATAGAATAGAATAGAACAGAACAGAATAGAATAGAAGGAATACAATAGAATAGAATAGAAACGAATAGAATAGAATAGAACAGAACAGAACAGAACAGAATAGAAGAGAATAGAACAGAATAGAATGGAAGAGAATAGAACAGAATAGAATGTAACGGAATAGAATAGAATAGAATAGAATAGAATAGAATAGAACAGAACAGAATAGAATAGAACAGAATAGAATTGAATAAAATAGAACAGAATAGAATAGAATAGAAAAGAACAGAATAGAATAGAATAGAACAGAACAGAATAGAATAGAATAGAACAGAACAGAACAAAACAGAATAGAATAGAATAGAACAAAACAGAATAGAATAGAATAGAACAAAACAGAATAGAGTAGAACAGAATTAAACAGAATAGAACAGAACAGAATAGAATAGAATAGAATAGAACAGAATAGAATAGAATAGAGCAGATCAGAACAGAACAGAATAGAATAGAATAGAACAAAACAGAATAGAGTAGAACAGAATTGAATAGAACAGAACAGAATAGAATAGAATAGAATAGAACAGAATAGAATAGAATAGAATGAATACAACAGAATAGAACAGAATAGAAGAGAATAGAACAGAATAGAATAGAATAGAACAGAACAAAACAGAACAGAACAGAATAGAATAGAATAGAATAGAATAGAATAGAATAGAACAGAACAGAATAGAATAGAACAGAATAGAATTGAATAAAACAGAACAGAATAGAATAGAATAGAAAAGAACAGAATAGAATAGAATAGAACAGAAGAGAATAGAATGTAACGGAATAGAATAGAATAGAATAGAATAGAATAGAACAGAACAGAACAGAATAGAATAGAATAGAATAGAACAGAATAGAATAGAATAGAATAGATTAGAATAGAACATAAGAGAATAGAATAGAATAGAATACAGCAGAATAGAACAGAATTGAAGAGAATAGAACAGAATAGAATAGAATAGAACAGAACAGAATGTAACGGAATAGAATACAATAGAATAGAATAGAATACAACAGAAAAGAATAGAATAGAATTGAATAGAATAGAATAGAATAGAATAGAACAGAATAGAACAGAATAGAATGGAATAGAATAGAATAGAATAGAATAGAATAGAACAGAACAGAATAGAATAGAACAGAATAGAATTGAATAAAACAGAACAGAATAGAATAGAGTAGAAAAGAACAGAATAGAATAGAATAGAACAGAACAGAATAGAGTAGACTCAAATAGAACAGAATAGATTAGAATAGAATAGAACAGAAGAGAACAGAAAAAATAGAAGAGAATGGAACAGAATAGAATGGAATAGAATACAACAGAATAGAATGTAACGGAATAGAATAGAATAGAATAGAATAGAATCGAATAGAACAGAACAGAATAGAATGGAATAGAATAGAACAGAATAGAATGTAACGGAATAGAATAGAATAGAATAGAATAGAATAGAACAGAACAGAATAGAATAGAATAGAATAGAATAGAACAGAACAGAATAGAGTAGATTAGAATAGAATAGAGTAGAATAGAAAAGAATAGAACAAAGCAGAACAGAACAGAATAGAGTAGATTAGAATAGAATAGAGTAGAATAGAAAAGAATAGAACAGAGCAGAACAGAACAGAACAGAATAGAATACAATAGAACAGAATTCAATATAATAGAATACAAAAAAATAGAATAGTATAGAACAGAATAGAATAGAATAGAATAGAATAGAATACAACAGAACAGAATAGAATAGAATAGAATAGAATAGAATAGAATAGAAACGAATAGAATAGAATAGAATAGAATAGAAACGAATAGAATAGAATAGAAGAGAACAGAACAGAACAGAATAGAATCGAATAGAACAGAGTAGAACAGATTAGAATAGAATATAATAGAATAGAATAGAATAGATCAGAACAGATCAGAATTTTATCTAACAGAATAGAATAGAATAGAACAGAACAAAACAGAACAGAATAGAATAGAACAGAATAGAATAGAATAGAATAGAATAGAACAGAATAGAACAGAACAGAACAGAATAGAGTAGAACAGAATTGAATAGAATAGAATAGGATAGAACAGAACAGAATAGAAGAGAACAGAGTAGAATAGAATAGAACAGAATAGAATAGAATAGAATAGAAAAGAATAGATTAGAATAGAATAGAACAGAAGAGAACAGAACAGAATAGAATAGAACAGAATAGAACAGAACAGAACAGAACAGAACAGAACAGAATAGAACAGAACAGAACAGAATAGAATAGAATAGAATAGAACAGAATAGAATGTTACGGAATAGAATACAATAGAATAGAATACAACAGAACAGAACAGAATAGAATAGAATATAACAGAACAGAATAGAATAGAATAGAACAGAATAGAATAGAATAGAATAGAATAGAATAGAATAGAATAGAACAGAACAGAATAGAATCGAATAGAACAGAATAGAACAGATTAGAATAGAATATATTAGAATAGAATAGAATAGATCAGAACAGAACAGAATTGAATCTAACAGAATAGAATAGAATAGAACAGAACAAAACAGAATAGAATAGAATAGAATAGAATAGAATAGAATAGAATAGAATAGAATAGAATAGAATAGAATAGAATAGATTAGAATAGAATAGAACAGAATAGAACAGAACAGAACAGAATAGAATAGAATAGAACAGAATAGAATAGAATAGAATAGAACAGAACAGAACAGAATAGAATAGAATAGAATAGAACAGAATAGAATAGAATATAACAGAATAGAATAGAATAGAACAGAAGAGAACAGAACAGAATAGAATAGAACAGAACAGAATAGAACAGAACAGAACAGAAAAGAACAGAATAGAACAGAACAGAACAGAATAGAATAGAATATAACAGAAAAGAATAGAATAGAATTGAACAGAACAGAATAGAACAGAACAGAATAGGATAGATTAGAACAGAACGGAATAGAGTAGAATAGAATTGAATAGAATAGAACAGAACAGAATAGAATAGAATAGAATAGAACAGAAGAGAATAGAATACAATAGAATACAACAGAACAGAATAGAATAGAATAGAACAGAACAGAATAGAATAGAACTGAATAGAATAGAATACAACAGAATAGAATAGAATAGAATAGAATAGAATAGAATAGAATAGAATAGAATAGAATAGAATAGAATAGAACAGAACAGAATAGAATAGAATAGAATAGAACAGAATAGAATAGAATAGAACAGATTAGAATAGAATAGTACAGAACAAAACAGAATAGAATAGAATAGCAAAATAGAATAGAATAGAATAGAATAGATTAGAACAGAATAGAACAGAACGGAATAGAATAGAATAGAACAGAACAGAACAGAATAGAATCGAAGAGAATAGAATAGAATAGAACAGAACAGAACAGAACAGAATAGAATAGAATAGAATAGAATAGAACAGAACAGAACAGAACAGAACAGACCACAACACAACAGAACAGAATAGAATAGAATAGAACAGAATAGAATAGAACAGAATAGAATAGAACAGAAAAGAATAGATTAGAATAGAATAGAATAGAACAGAACAGAATAGAACAGAACAGAACACAACAGAACAGAATAGAATAGAATAGAATAGAACAGAATAGGATAGAATGAATAGTACAGAAGAGAATAGAATAGAATAGAATTAAACAGAACAGAATAGAAGAGAATAGAATAGAATAGAAAAGAATAGAATAGAATAGAATAGAATAGAATAGAATAGAATAGAATAGAATAGAATAGAATAGAACAGAATAGAACAGAACAGAACAGAATAGAATAGAATAGAATAGAATAGAATAGAGTAGAAAAGAATAGAACAGAGAAGAACAAAACAGAACAGAATAGAATACAATAGAACAGAATAGAATAGAATAGAAAAGAATAGAATAGTATAGAACAGAATAGAATAGAATAGAATAGAATAGAATAGAATAGAATAGAATAGAATAGAACAGAATAGAATAGAATAGAAACGAATAGAATAGAATAGAACAGAACAGAACAAAACAGAGTAGAATAGAATAGAACAAATCAGAATAGAATAGAATAGAACAAAACAGAATAGAGTAGAACAGAATTAAACAGAATAGAACAGAACAGAATAGAATAGAATAGAATAGAACAGAATAGAATAGAATAGAACAGATCAGAACAGAACAGAATAGAATAGAATAGAACAAAACAGAATAGAGTAGAACAGAATTGAATAGAACAGAACAGAATAGAATAGAATAGAATAGAACAGAATAGAATAGAATAGAATAGAATACAACAGAATAGAACAGAATAGAAGAGAATAGAACAGACTAGAATAGAATAGAACAGAACAAAACAGAACAGAACAGAATAGAATAGAATAGAATAGAATAGAATAGAACAGAACAGAATAGAATAGAATAGAATAGAATTGAATAAAACAGAACAGAATAGAATAGAATAGAAAAGAACAGAATAGAATAGAATAGAACAGAAGAGAATAGAATGTAACGGAATAGAATAGAATAGAATAGAATAGAATAGAATAGAACAGAACAGAATAGAATAGAATAGATTAGAACAGAATAGAATAGAATAGAATAGAATAGAATAGATTAGAATAGAACATAAGAGAATAGAATAGAATAGAATACAGCAGAATAGAACAGAATAGAAGAGAATAGAACAGAATAGAATAGAATAGAACAGAACAGAATGTAACGGAATAGAATACAATAGAATAGAATAGAATACAACAGAACAGAATAGAATAGAATTTAATAGAATAGAATAGAATAGAATAGAACAGAATAGAACAGAATAGAATGGAATAGAATAGAATAGAATAGAATAGAATAGAATAGAATAGAATAGAATAGAATAGAATAGAACAGAACAGAATAGAATAGAACAGAATAGAATTGAATAAAACAGAACAGAATAGAATAGAGTAGAAAAGAACAGAATAGAATAGAATAGAACAGAACAGAATAGAATAGAATAGAATAGAACAGAATAGAACAGAACAGAATATAATAGAATAGAACAAAACAGAATAGAGTAGACTAGAATAGAACAGAATAGATTAGAATAGAATAGAATACAAGAGAATAGAACAGAATAGAAGAGAATGGAACAGAATAGAATGGAATAGAATACAACAGAATAGAATGTAACGGAATAGAATAGAATAGAATAGAATAGAATAGAATCGAATAGAACAGAACAGAATAGAATGGAATAGAATAGAACAGAATAGAATGTAACGGAATAGAATACAATAGAATAGAATAGAATAGAACATAACAGAACAGAATAGAATAGAATAGAATAGAACAGAATAGAATAGAATAGAATAGAATAGAATAGAATAGAATAGAAAAGAATAGAACAGAACAGAACAGAATAGAGTAGATTAGAATAGAATAGAGTAGAATAGAAAAGAATAGAACAGAGCAGAACAGAACAGAACAGAATAGAATACAATAGAACAGAATACAATATAATAGTATAGAAAAAAATAGAATAGTATAGAACAGAATAGAATAGAATAGAATAGAATAGAATACAACAGAACAGAATAGAATAGAATAGAATAGAATAGAATAGAAACGAATAGAACAGAATAGAACAGAACAGAACAGAACAGAATAGAATCGAATAGAACAGAGTAGAACAGATTAGAATAGAATATAATAGAATAGAATAGAATAGAATAGAATCGAAGAGAACAAAACAGAACAGAATAGAATAGAACAGAATAGAATAGAATAGAATAGAATAGAATAGAAGAATAGAATAGAATAGAATAGAATAGAACAGAATAGAACAGAACAGAACAGAATAGAGTAGAACAGAATTGATAAGAATAGAATAGGATAGAACAGAACAGAATAGAAGAGAACAGAGTAGAATAGAATAGAACAGAATAGAATAGAATAGAATAGAAAAGAATAGAATAGAATAGAACAGAAGAGACCAGAACAGAATAGAATAGAACAGAATAGAACAGAACAAAACAGAACAGAACAGAACAGAATAGAACAGAACAGAACAGAATAGAATAGAATAGAATAGAACAGAATAGAATGTAACGGAATAGAATACAATAGAATAGAATACAACAGAACAGAACAGAATAGAATAGAATATAACAGAATAGAATAGAATAGAATAGAACAGAATAGAATTGAATAGAATAGAATAGAATAGAATAGAATAGAATAGAATAGAATAGAATAGAATAGAATAGAATAGAATAGAACAGAACAGAATAGAATCGAATAGAACAGAATAGAACAGATTAGAATAGAATATAATAGAATAGAATAGAATAGATCAGAACAGAACAGAATTGAATCTAACAGAATAGAATAGAATAGAACAGAACAAAACAGAATAGAATAGAATAGAATAGAATAGAATAGAATAGAATAGAATAGAATAGAATAGAACAGAATAGAATAGAATAGAATAGAATAGAACAGAACAGAACAGAATAGAATAGAATAGAATAGAACAGAATAGAATAGAATATAACAGAATAGAATAGAATAGAACAGAAGAGAACAGAACAGAATAGAATAGAACAGAACAGAATAGAACAGAACAGAACAGAACAGAACAGAATAGAACAGAACAGAACAGAATAGAATAGAATATAACAGAAAAGAATAGAATAGAATTGAACAGAACAGAATAGAACAGAACAGAATAGGATAGAATAGAACAGAACGGAATAGAGTAGAATAGAATTGAATAGAATAGAACAGAACAGAATAGAATAGAATAGAATAGAACAGAAGAGAATAGAATACAATAGAATACAACAGAACAGAATAGAATAGAATAGAACAGAACAGAATAGAATAGAACTGAATAGAATAGAATAGAACAGAATAGAATAGAATAGAATAGAATAGAAAAGAATAGAACAGAACAGAATAGAATAGAATAGAATAGAACAGAATAGAATAGAATAGAACAGATTAGAATAGAATAGTACAGAACAAAACAGAATAGAATAGAATAGAAAAATAGAATAGAATAGAATAGAATAGATTAGAACAGAATAGAACAGAACGGAATAGAATAGAATAGAACAGAACAGAACAGAATAGAATCGAAGAGAATAGAATAGAATAGAATAGAACAGAACAGAACAGAATAGAATAGAATAGAATAGAATAGAACAGAATAGAACAGAACAGAACAGACCACAACACAACAGAACAGAATAGAATAGAATAGAACAGAATAGAATAGAACAGAATAGAATAGAACAGAAAAGAATAGAATAGAATAGAATAGAATAGAATAGAACAGAACAGAATAGAACAGAACAGAACACAACAGAACAGAGTAGAATAGAACAGAAAAGAATAGATTAGAATAGAATAGAATAGAACAGAACAGAATAGAACAGAACAGAACACAACAGAACAGAATAGAATAGAATAGAATAGAATAGAACAGAATAGGATAGAATGAATAGTACAGAAGAGAATAGAATAGAATAGAATTAAACAGAACAGAATAGAATAGAATAGAATAGAATAGAATAGAATAGAATAGAATAGAATAGAATAGAATAGAATAGAATAGAATAGAATAGAATAGAATAGAACAGAATAGAACAGAACAGAACAGAATAGAGTAGAATAGAATAGAATAGAATAGAATAGAAAAGAATAGAACAGAGAAGAACAAAACAGTACAGAATAGAATACAATAGAACAGAATAGAATAGAATAGAAAAGAATAGAATAGTATAGAACAGAATAGAATAGAATAGAATAGAATAGAATAGAATAGAATAGAACAGAATAGAATAGAATAGAAACGAATAGAATAGAATAGAACAGAACAGAACAAAACAGAGTAGAATAGAATAGAACAAATCAGAATAGAATAGAATAGAACAAAACAGAATAGAGTAGAACAGAATTAAACAGAATAGAACAGAACAGAATAGAATAGAATAGAATAGAACAGAATAGAATAGAATAGAACAGATCAGAACAGAACAGAATAGAATAGAATAGAACAAAACAGAATAGAGTAGAACAGAATTGAATAGAACAGAACAGAATAGAATAGAATAGAATAGAACAGAATAGAATAGAATAGAATAGAATACAACAGAATAGAACAGAATAGAAGAGAATAGAACAGAATAGAATAGAATAGAACAGAACAAAACAGAACAGAATAGAATAGAATAGAATAGAATAGAATAGAATAGAATAGAATAGAACAGAACAGAATAGAATAGAACAGAATAGAATTGAATAAAACAGAACAGAATAGAATAGAATAGAAAAGAACAGAATAGAATAGAATAGAACAGAAGAGAATAGAATGTAACGGAATAGAATAGAATAGAATAGAATAGAATAGAACAGAACAGAATAGAATAGAATAGATTAGAACAGAATAGAATAGAATAGAATAGAATAGATTAGAATAGAACATAAGAGAATAGAATAGAATAGAATACAGCAGAATAGAACAGAATAGAAGAGAATAGAACAGAATAGAATAGAATAGAACAGAACAGAATGTAACGGAATAGAATACAATAGAATAGAATAGAATACAACAGAACAGAATAGAATAGAATTGAATAGAATAGAATAGAATAGAATAGAATAGAATAGAACAGAATAGAATGGATTAGAATAGAATAGAATAGAATAGAATAGAATAGAATAGAATAGAATAGAACAGAACAGAATAGAATAGAACAGAATAGAATTGAATAAAACAGAACAGAATAGAATAGAGTAGAAAAGAACAGAATAGAATAGAATAGAACAGAACAGAATAGAATAGAATAGAATAGAACAGAATAGAACAGAACAGAATAGAATAGAATAGAACAAAACAGAATAGAGTAGACTTGAATAGAACAGAATAGATTAGAATAGAATAGAATACAAGAGAATAGAACAGAATAGAAGAGACTGGAACAGAATAGAATGGAATAGAATACAACAGAATAGAATGTAACGGAATAGAATAGAATAGAATAGAATAGAATAGAATAGAATAGAATAGAACAGAACAGAATAGAATGGAATAGAATAGAACAGAATAGAATGTAACGGAATAGAATACAATAGAATAGAATAGAATAGAACAGAACAGAATAGAATAGAATAGAATAGAATAGAACAGAATAGAATAGAATAGAATAGAATAGAATAGAATAGAATAGAATAGAATAGAATAGAAAAGAATAGAACAGAACAGAACAGAATAGAGTAGATTAGAATAGAATAGAGTAGAATAGATAAGAATAGAACAGAGCAGAACAGAACAGAACAGAATAGAATACAATAGAACAGAATACAATATAATAGTATAGAAAAAAATAGAATAGTATAGAACAGAATAGAATAGAATAGAATAGAATAGAATACAACAGAACACAATAGAATAGAATAGAATAGAATAGAATAGAAACGAATAGAATAGAATAGAACAGAACAGAACAGAACAGAATAGAATCGAATGGAACAGAGTAGAACAGATTAGAATAGAATATAATAGAATAGAATAGAATAGATCAGAACAGAACAGAATTGAATCTAACAGAATAGAATAGAATAGAACAGAACAAAACAGAACAGAATAGAATAGAACAGAACAGAATAGAATAGAATAGAATAGAATAGAATAGAATAGAATAGAACAGAATAGAACAGAACAGAACAGAATAGAGTAGAACAGAATTGAATAGAATAGAATAGGATAGAACAGAACAGAATAGAAGAGAACAGAGTAGAATAGAATAGAACAGAATAGAATAGAATAGAATAGAAAAGAATAGAATAGAATAGAACAGAAGAGAACAGAACAGAATAGAATAGAACAGAATAGAACAGAACAGAACAGAACAGAACAGAACAGAATAGAACAGAACAGAACAGAATAGAATAGAATAGAATAGAACAGAATAGAATATAACGGAATAGAATACAATAGAATAGAATACAACAGAACAGAACAGAATAGAATATAATATAACAGAATAGAATAGAATAGAATAGAACAGAATAGAATAGAATAGAATAGAATAGAATAGAATAGAATAGAACAGAACAGAATAGAATCGAATAGAACAGAATAGAACAGATTAGAATAGAATATAATAGAATAGAATAGAATAGATCAGAACAGAACAGAATTGAATCTAACAGAATAGAATAGAATAGAATAGAACAGAACAAAACAGAATAGAATAGAATAGAATAGAATAGAATAGAATAGAATAGAATAGATTAGAATAGAATAGAACAGAATAGAACAGAACAGAACAGAATAGAATAGAATAGAACAGAATAGAATAGAATAGAATAGAACAGAACCGAACAGAATAGAATAGAATTGAATAGAACAGAATAGAATAGAATATAACAGAATAGAATAGAATAGAACAGAAGAGAACAGAACAGAATAGAATAGAACAGAACAGAATAGAACAGAACAGAACAGAACAGAACAGGATAGAACAGAACAGAACAGAATAGAATAGAATATAACAGAAAAGAATAGAATAGAATTGATTGGAATAGAACATAAGAGAATAGAATAGAATAGAATACAGCAGAATAGAACAGAATAGAAGAGAATAGAACAGAATAGAATAGAATAGAACAGAACAGAATGTAACGGAATAGAATACAATAGAATAGAATAGAATACAACAGAACAGAATAGAATAGAATAGAATAGAATAGAATAGAATAGAATAGAATAGAATAGAATAGAATAGAATAGAACAGAATAGAACAGAATAGAATGGAATAGAATAGAATAGAATAGAATAGAATAGAATAGAATAGAATAGAATAGAATAGAATAGAACAGAACAGAATAGAATAGAACAGAATAGAATTGAATAAAACAGAACAGAATAGAATAGAGTAGAAAAGAACAGAATAGAATAGAATAGAACAGAACAGAATAGAATAGAATAGAATAGAACAGAATAGAACAGAACAGAATAGAATAGAATAGAACAAAACAGAATAGAGTAGACTTGAATAGAACAGAATAGATTAGAATAGAATAGAATACAAGAGAATAGAACAGAATAGAAGAGACTGGAACAGAATAGAATGGAATAGAATACAACAGAATAGAATGTAACGGAATAGAATAGAATAGAATAGAATAGAATCGAATAGAACAGAACAGAATAGAATGGAATAGAATAGAACAGAATAGAATGTAACGGAATAGAATACAATAGAATAGAATAGAATAGAACAGAACAGAATAGAATAGAATAGAATAGAATAGAACAGAACAGAATAGAATAGAATAGAATAGAATAGAATAGAATAGAATAGAATAGAATAGAAAAGAATAGAACAGAACAGAACAGAATAGAGTAGATTAGAATGGAATAGAGTAGAATAGAAAAGAATAGAACAGAGCAGAACAGAACAGAACAGAATAGAATACAATAGAACAGAATACAATATAATAGTATAGAAAAAACTAGAATAGTATAGAACAGAATAGAATAGAATAGAATAGAATAGAATACAACAGAACAGAATAGAATAGAATAGAATAGAATAGAATAGAAACGAATAGAATAGAATAGAACAGAACAGAACAGAACAGAATAGAATCGAATAGAACAGAGTAGAACAGATTAGAATAGAATATAATAGAATAGAATAGAATAGATCAGAACAGAACAGAATTGAATCTAACAGAATAGAATAGAATAGAACAGAACAAAACAGAACAGAATAGAATAGAACAGAATAGAATAGAATAGAATAGAATAGAATAGAATAGAATAGAATAGAATAGAATAGAACAGAATAGAACAGAACAGAACAGAATAGAGTAGAACAGAATTGAATAGAATAGAATAGGATAGAACAGAACAGAATAGAAGAGAACAGAGTAGAATAGAATAGAACAGAATAGAATAGAATAGAATAGAAAAGAATAGAATAGAATAGAACAGAAGAGAACAGAACAGAATAGAATAGAACAGAATAGAACAGAACAGAACAGAACAGAACAGAACAGAATAGAACAGAACAGAACAGAATAGAATAGAATAGAATAGAACAGAATAGAATGTAACGGAATAGAATACAATAGAATAGAATACAACAGAACAGAACAGAATAGAATAGAATATAACAGAATAGAATAGAATAGAATAGAACAGAATAGAATAGAATAGAATAGAATAGAATAGAATAGAACAGAACAGAATAGAATCGAATAGAACAGAATAGAACAGATTAGAATAGAATATAATAGAATAGAATAGAATAGATCAGAACAGAACAGAATTGAATCTAACAGAATAGAATAGAATAGAACAGAACAAAACAGAATAGAATAGAATAGAATAGAATAGAATAGAATAGAATAGAATAGAATAGATTAGAATAGAATAGAACAGAATAGAACAGAACAGAACAGAATAGAATAGAATAGAACTGAATAGAATAGAATAGAATAGAATAGAATAGAACAGAACAGAACAGAATAGAATAGAATAGAATAGAACAGAATAGAATAGAATATAACAGAATAGAATAGAATAGAACAGAAGAGAACAGAACAGAATAGAATAGAACAGAAAAGAATAGAACAGAACAGAACAGAACAGAACAGAATAGAACAGAACAGAACAGAATAGAATAGAATATAACAGAAAAGAATAGAATAGAATTGAACAGAACAGAATAGAACAGATCAGAATAGGATAGAATAGAACAGAACGGAATAGAGTAGAATAGAATTGAATAGAATAGAACAGAACAGAATAGAATAGAATAGAATAGAACAGAAGAGAATAGAATACAATAGAATACAACAGAACAGAATAGAATAGAATAGAACAGAACAGAATAGAATAGAACTGAACAGAATAGAATAGAACAGAATAGAATAGAATAGAATAGAATAGAATAGAATAGAATAGAATAGAATAGAATAGAATAGAACAGAACAGAATAGAATAGAATAGAATAGAACAGAATAGAATAGAATAGAACAGATTAGAATAGAATAGTACAGAACAAAACAGAATAGAATAGAATAGAAAAATAGAATAGAATAGAATAGAATAGATTAGAACAGAATAGAACAGAACGGAATAGAATAGAATAGAACAGAACAGAACAGAATAGAATCGAAGAGAATAGAATAGAATAGAATAGAATAGAACAGAACAGAACAGAATAGAATAGAATAGAATAGAATAGAACAGAACAGAACAGAACAGAACAGACCACAACACAACAGAACAGAATAGAATAGAATAGAACAGAATAGAATAGAACAGAATAGAATAGAACAGAAAAGAATAGTATAGAATAGAATAGAATAGAACAGAACAGAATAGAACAGAACAGAACACAATAGAACAGAATAGAATAGAACAGAATAGGATAGAATGAATAGTACAGAAGAGAATAGAATAGAATAGAATTAAACAGAACACAATAGAAGAGAATAGAATAGAATAGAATAGAATAGAATAGAATAGAATAGAATAGAATAGAACAGAATAGAACAGAACAGAACAGAATAGAGTAGAATAGAATAGAATAGAATAGAATAGAAAAGAATAGAACAGAGAAGAACAAAATAGAACAGAATAGAATACAATAGAACAGAATAGAATAGAATAGAAAAGAATAGAATAGTATAGAACAGAATAGAATAGAATAGAATAGAATAGAATAGAATAGAATAGAATAGAACAGAATAGAATAGAATAGAAACGAATAGAATAGAATAGAACAGAACAGAACAAAACAGATTAGAATAGAATAGAACTAATCAGAATAGAATAGAATAGAACAAAACAGAATAGAGTAGAACAGAATTAAACAGAATAGAACAGTACAGAATAGAATACAATAGAATAGAACAGAATAGAATAGAATAGAACAGATCAGAACAGAACAGAATAGAATAGAATAGAACAAAACAGAATAGAGTAGAACAGAATTGAATAGAACAGAACAGAATACAATAGAATAGAATAGAACAGAATAGAATAGAATAGAATAGAATACAACAGAATAGAACAGAATAGAAGAGAATAGAACAGAATAGAATAGAATAGAACAGAACAAAACAGAACAGAATAGAATAGAATAGAATAGAATAGAATAGAATAGAATAGAATAGAACAGAACAGAATAGAATAGAACAGAATAGAATTGAATAAAACAGAACAGAATAGAATAGAATAGAAAAGAACAGAATAGAATAGAATAGAACAGAAGAGAATAGAATGTAACGGAATAGAATAGAATAGAATAGAATAGAATAGAATAGAATAGAATAGAATAGAACAGAACAGAATAGAATAGAATAGAATAGAACAGAATAGAATAGAATAGAATAGAATAGAATAGAATAGAATAGAATAGAACAGAATAGAACAGAATAGAATGGAATAGAATAGAATAGAATAGATTAGAATAGAACAGAACAGAATAGAATAGAACAGAATGAATTGAAGAAAACAGAACAGAATAGAATAGAATAGAAAAGAACAGAATAGAATAGAATAGAACAGAACAGAATAGAATAGAATAGAAAAGAACAGAATAGAACAGAACACAATAGAATAGAATAGAACAAAACAGTATAGAGTAGAATAGAATTGAATAGAATAGAACAGAACAGAATAGAATAGAATAGAATACAACAGAATAGAATAGAATAGAATAGAATACAACAGAATAGAACAGAATAGAAGAGAATAGAACAGAATAGAATGGAATAGAATGGAACAGAATAGAATGTAACGGAATAGAATAGAATAGAATAGAATAGAATCGAATAGAACAGAACAGAATAGAATGGAATAAAATAGAACAGAATAGAATGTAACGGAATAGAATAGAATAAAATAGAATAGAATCGAATAGAACAGAACAGAATAGAATGGAATAGAATAGAACAGAATAGAATAGAATAGAAGAGAACACAATAGAATAGAATAGAATAGAACAGAACAGAACAGAATAGAATAGAATAGAATAGAACAGAACAGAATAGAATAGAATAGAATAGAATAGAACAGAATAGAACAGAACAGAACAGAATAGAGTAGAACAGAATTGAATAGAATAGAATAGGATAGAACAGAACAGAAGAAAAGAGAACAGAGTAGAATAGAATAGAACAGAACAGAACAGAACAGAATTGAACAGAACAGAACAGAATAGAATAGAATATAACAGAATAGAATAGAATAGAATAGAACAGAACAGAATAGAACAGAACAGATAGGATAGAATAGAACAGAACGGAATAGAGTAGAATAGAATTGAATAGAATAGAACAGAACAGAATAGAATAGAATAGAATAGAACAGAAGAGAATAGAATACAATAGTATACAACAGAACAGAATAGAATAGAATAGAACAGAACAGAATAGAATAGAACTGAATAGAATAGAATAGAACTGAATAGAATAGAATAGAATAGAATAGAATAGAATAGAACAGAACAGAATAGAATGAATAGAATAGAATAGAACAGAATAGAATAGAATAGAACAGATTAGAATAGAATAGTACAGAACAAAACAGAATAGAATAGAATAGAAAAATAGAATAGAATAGAAAAGAATAGATTAGAACAGAATAGAACAGAACGGAATAGAATAGAATAGAACAGAACAGAACAGAATAGAATCGAAGAGAATAGAATAGAATAGAACAGAACAGAACAGAACAGTATAGAATAGAATAGAACAGAACAGAACAGAACAGAACAGACCACAACACAACAGAACAGAATAGAATAGAATAGAACAGAATAGAATAGAATAGAATAGAATAGAACATAAAGAATAGAATAGAATAGAATAGAATAGAACAGAACAGAATAGAACAGAACAGAACACAACAGAACAGAATAGAATAGAATAGAATAGAACAGAATAGGATAGAATGAATAGTACAGAAGACAATAGAATAGAATAGAATTAAACAGAACAGAAGAGAATAGAATAGAATAGAATAGAATAGAATAGAATAGAATAGAATAGAATAGAATAGAATAGAATAGAACAGAATAGAACAGAACAGAACAGAATAGAGTAGAATAGAATAGAAAAGAATAGAATAGAAAAGAATAGAACAGAGAAGAACAAAACAGAACAGAATAGAATACAATAGAATAGAATAGAATAGAAAAGAATAGAATAGTATAGAACAGAATAGAATAGAATAGAATAGAATAGAATAGAATAGAATAGAATAGAATAGAATAGAACAGAATAGAATAGAATAGAATAGAACAGAATAGAATAGAATAGAAACGAATAGAATAGAATAGAACAGAACAGAACAGAATAGAATAGAATAGAATAAAACAGAATAGAATAGAATAGAATAGAATAGATTAGAACAGAATAGAATAGAATAGAACAGAATAGAATAGAAGAGAACAGAACAGAACAGAATAGAATAGAACAGAACAGAATGTAACGGAATAGAATACAATAGAATAGAATAGAATACAACAGAACAGAATACAATAGAATTGAATAGAATAGAATAGAATAGAATAGAACAGAATAGAACAGAATAGAATGGAATAGAATAAAATAGAATAGAATAGAATAGAATAGAATAGAATAGAATAGAATAGAACAGAACAGAATAGAATAGAACAGAATGAATTGAATAAAACAGAACAGAATAGAATAGAATAGAAAAGAACAGAATAGAATAGAATAGAACAGAACAGAATAGAATAGAATAGAAAAGAACAGAATAGAACAGAACAGAATAGAATAGAATAGAACAAAATAGTATAGAGTAGAATAGAATTGAATAGAATAGAACAGAACAGAATAGAATAGAATAGAATAGAACAGAACAGAATAGAATAGAATAGAATACAACAGAATAGAACAGAATAGAAGAGAATAGAACAGAATAGAATGGAATAGAATGGAACAGAATAGAATGTAACGTAATAGAATAGAATAGAATAGAATAGAATCGAATAGAACAGAACAGAATAGAATGGAATAAAATAGAACAGAATAGAATGTAACGGAATAGAATACAATAGAATAGAATAGAATAGAACAGAACAGAATAGAATAGAATAGAATAGAACAGAATAGAATAGAATAGAATAGATTAGAACAGAATAGAACAGAACAGAACAGAATAGAGTAGAATAGAATAGAATAGAGTAGAATAGAAAAGGATAGAACAGAGCAGAACAGAACAGAATAGAATACAATAGAACAGAATACAATATAATAGAATAGAAAAAAATAGAATAGTATAGAACAGAATAGAATGGAATAGAATAGAATAGAATAGAACAGAACAGAATAGAATAGAATAGAATAGAATACAACAGAATAGAACAGAATAGAAGAGAATAGAACAGAATAGAATGGAATAGAATGGAACAGAATAGAATGTAACGGAATAGAATAGAATAGAATAGAATAGAATCGAATAGAACAGAACAGAATAGAATGGAATAAAATAGAACAGAATAGAATGTAACGGAATAGAATACAATAGAATAGAATAGAATAGAACAGAACAGAATAGAATAGCATAGAATAGAATAGAATAGAAACGAATAGAATAGAATAGAACAGAACAGAACAGAACAGAATAGAATCGAATGGAACAGAGTAGAACAGATTAGAATAGAATATAATAGAATAGAATAGAATAGATCAGAACAGAACAGAATTGAATCTAACAGAATAGAATAGAATAGAACAGAACAAAACAGAACAGAATAGAATAGAACAGAATAGAATAGAATAGAATAGAATAGAATAGAATAGAATAGAATAGAATAGAATAGAATAGAATAGAATAGAACAGAATAGAACAGAACAGAACAGAATAGAGTAGAACAGAATTGAATACAATAGAATAGGATAGAACAGAACAGAATAGAAGAGAACAGAGTAGAATAGAATAAAACAGAATAGAATAGAATAGAATATAAAAGAATAGAATAGAATAGAATAGAACAGAAGAGAACAGAACAGAATAGAATAGAACAGAATAGAACAGAACCGAACAGAACAGAACAGAACAGAATAGAACAGAACAGAACAGAATAGAATAGAATAGAATAGAACAGAATAGAATGTAACGGAATAGAATACAATAGAATAGAATACAACAGAACAGAACAGAATAGAATAGAATATAACAGAATAGAATAGAATAGAATAGAACAGAATAGAATAGATTAAAATAGAATAGAATAGAATAGAATAGAATAGAATAGAATAGAACAGAACAGAATAGAATCGAATAGAACAGAATAGAACAGATTAGAATAGAATATAATAGAATAGAATAGAATAGATCAGAACAGAACAGAATTGAATCTAACAGAATAGAATAGAATAGAACAGAACAAAACAGAACAGAATAGAATAGAATAGAATAGAATAGAATAGATTAGAATAGAATAGAACAGAATAGAACAGAACAGAACAGAATAGAGTAGAACAGAATTGAATAGAATAGAATAGGATAGAACAGAACAGAAGAAAAGAGAACAGAGTAGAATAGAATAGAACAGAACAGAACAGAACAGAATTGAACAGAACAGAACAGAATAGAATAGAATATAACAGAATAGAATAGAATAGAATAGAACAGAACAGAATAGAACAGAACAGATAGGATAGAATAGAACAGAACGGAATAGAGTAGAATAGAATTGAATAGAATAGAACAGAACAGAATAGAATAGAATAGAATAGAACAGAAGAGAATAGAATACAATAGTATACAACAGAACAGAATAGAATAGAATAGAACAGAACAGAATAGAATAGAACTGAATAGAATAGAATAGAACAGAATAGAATAGAATAGAATAGAATAGAATAGAATAGAATAGAATAGAACAGAACAGAATAGAATGAATAGAATAGAATAGAACAGAATAGAATAGAATAGAACAGATTAGAATAGAATAGTACAGAACAAAACAGAATAGAATAGAATAGAAAAATAGAATAGAATAGAAAAGAATAGATTAGAACAGAATAGAACAGAACGGAATAGAATAGAATAGAACAGAACAGAACAGAATAGAATCGAAGAGAATAGAATAGAATAGAACAGAACAGAACAGAACAGTATAGAATAGAATAGAACAGAACAGAACAGAACAGAACAGACCACAACACAACAGAACAGAATAGAATAGAATAGAACAGAATAGAATAGAATAGAATAGAATAGAACATAAAGAATAGAATAGAATAGAATAGAATAGAATAGAACAGAACAGAATAGAACAGAACAGAACACAACAGAACAGAATAGAATAGAATAGAATAGAACAGAATAGGATAGAATGAATAGTACAGAAGACAATAGAATAGAATAGAATTAAACAGAACAGAAGAGAATAGAATAGAATAGAATAGAATAGAATAGAATAGAATAGAATAGAATAGAATAGAATAGAATAGAACAGAATAGAACAGAACAGAACAGAATAGAGTAGAATAGAATAGAAAAGAATAGAATAGAAAAGAATAGAACAGAGAAGAACAAAACAGAACAGAATAGAATACAATAGAATAGAATAGAATAGAAAAGAATAGAATACTATAGAACAGAATAGAATAGAATAGAATAGAATAGAATAGAATAGAATAGAATAGAATAGAACAGAATAGCATAGAATAGAATAGAACAGAATAGAATAGAATAGAAACGAATAGAATAGAATAGAACAGAACAGAACAGAATAGAATAGAATAGAATAAAACAGAATAGAATAGAATAGAATAGAATAGATTAGAACAGAATAGAATAGAATAGAACAGAATAGAATAGAAGAGAACAGAACAGAACAGAATAGAATAGAACAGAACAGAATGAAACGGAATAGAATACAATAGAATAGAATAGAATACAACAGAACAGAATACAATAGAATTGAATAGAATAGAATAGAATAGAATAGAACAGAATAGAACAGAATAGAATGGAATAGAATAAAATAGAATAGAATAGAATAGAATAGAATAGAATAGTATAGAATAGAATAGAACAGAACAGAATAGAATAGAACAGAATGAATTGAATAAAACAGAACAGAATAGAATAGAATAGAAAAGAACAGAATAGAATAGAATAGAACAGAACAGAATAGAATAGAATAGAAAAGAACAGAATAGAACAGAACAGAATAGAATAGAATAGAACAAAATAGTATAGAGTAGAATAGAATTGAATAGAATAGAACAGAACAGAATAGAATAGAATAGAATAGAACAGAACAGAATAGAATAGAATAGAATACAACAGAATAGAACAGAATAGAAGAGAATAGAACAGAATAGAATGGAATAGAATGGAACAGAATAGAATGTAACGTAATAGAATAGAATAGAATAGAATAGAATCGAATAGAACAGAACAGAATAGAATGGAATAAAATAGAACAGAATAGAATGTAACGGAATAGAATACAATAGAATAGAATAGAATAGAACAGAACAGAATAGAATAGAATAGAATAGAACAGAATAGAATAGAATAGAATAGATTAGAACAGAATAGAACAGAACAGAACAGAATAGAGTAGAATAGAATAGAATAGAGTAGAATAGAAAAGGATAGAACAGAGCAGAACAGAACAGAATAGAATACAATAGAACAGAATACAATATAATAGAATAGAAAAAAATAGAATAGTATAGAACAGAATAGAATGGAATAGAATAGAATAGAATAGAACAGAACAGAATAGAATAGAATAGAATAGAATACAACAGAATAGAACAGAATAGAAGAGAATAGAACAGAATAGAATGGAATAGAATGGAACAGAATAGAATGTAACGGAATAGAATAGAATAGAATAGAATAGAATCGAATAGAACAGAACAGAATAGAATGGAATAAAATAGAACAGAATAGAATGTAACGGAATAGAATACAATAGAATAGAATAGAATAGAACAGAACAGAATAGAATAGCATAGAATAGAATAGAATAGAAACGAATAGAATAGAATAGAACAGAACAGAACAGAACAGAACAGAATAGAATCGAATGGAACAGAGTAGAACAGATTAGAATAGAATAGAATAGAATAGAATAGAATAGATCAGAACAGAACAGAATTGAATCTAACAGAATAGAATAGAATAGAACAGAACAAAACAGAACAGAATAGAATAGAATAGAATAGAATAGAATAGAATAGAATAGAATAGAATAGAATAGAATAGAATAGAATAGAATAGAATAGAACAGAATAGAACAGAACAGAACAGAATAGAGTAGAACAGAATTGAATACAATAGAATAGGATAGAACAGAACAGAATAGAAGAGAACAGAGTAGAATAGAATAAAACAGAATAGAATAGAATAGAATAGAAAAGAATAGAATAGAATAGAATAGAACAGAAGAGAACAGAACAGAATAGAATAGAACAGAATAGAACAGAACCGAACAGAACAGAACAGAACAGAATAGAACAGAACAGAACAGAATAGAATAGAATAGAATAGAACAGAATAGAATGTAACGGAATAGAATACAATAGAATAGAATACAACAGAACAGAACAGAATAGAATAGAATATAACAGAATAGAATAGAATAGAATAGAACAGAATAGAATAGATTAAAATAGAATAGAATAGAATAGAATAGAATAGAATAGAATAGAACAGAACAGAATAGAATCGAATAGAACAGAATAGAACAGATTAGAATAGAATATAATAGAATAGAATAGAATAGATCAGAACAGAACAGAATTGAATCTAACAGAATAGAATAGAATAGAACAGAACAAAACAGAACAGAATAGAATAGAATAGAATAGAATAGAATAGATTAGAATAGAATAGAACAGAATAGAACAGAACAGAACAGAATAGAGTAGAACAGAATTGAATAGAATAGAATAGGATAGAACAGAACAGAAGAAAAGAGAACAGAGTAGAATAGAATAGAACAGAACAGAACAGAACAGAATTGAACAGAACAGAACAGAATAGAATAGAATATAACAGAATAGAATAGAATAGAATAGAACAGAACAGAATAGAACAGAACAGATAGGATAGAATAGAACAGAACGGAATAGAGTAGAATAGAATTGAATAGAATAGAACAGAACAGAATAGAATAGAATAGAATAGAACAGAAGAGAATAGAATACAATAGTATACAACAGAACAGAATAGAATAGAATAGAACAGAACAGAATAGAATAGAACTGAATAGAATAGAATAGAACAGAATAGAATAGAATAGAATAGAATAGAATAGAATAGAATAGAACAGAACAGAATAGAATGAATAGAATAGAATAGAACAGAATAGAATAGAATAGAACAGATTAGAATAGAATAGTACAGAACAAAACAGAATAGAATAGAATAGAAAAATAGAATAGAATAGAAAAGAATAGATTAGAACAGAATAGAACAGAACGGAATAGAATAGAATAGAACAGAACAGAACAGAATAGAATCGAAGAGAATAGAATAGAATAGAACAGAACAGAACAGAACAGTATAGAATAGAATAGAACAGAACAGAACAGAACAGAACAGACCACAACACAACAGAACAGAATAGAATAGAATAGAACAGAATAGAATAGAATAGAATAGAATAGAACATAAAGAATAGAATAGAATAGAATAGAATAGAACAGAACAGAATAGAACAGAACAGAACACAACAGAACAGAATAGAATAGAATAGAATAGAACAGAATAGGATAGAATGAATAGTACAGAAGACAATAGAATAGAATAGAATTAAACAGAACAGAAGAGAATAGAATAGAATAGAATAGAATAGAATAGAATAGAATAGAATAGAATAGAATAGAATAGAATAGAATAGAACAGAATAGAACAGAACAGAACAGAATAGAGTAGAATAGAATAGAAAAGAATAGAATAGAAAAGAATAGAACAGAGAAGAACAAAACAGAACAGAATAGAATACAATAGAATAGAATAGAATAGAAAAGAATAGAATAGTATAGAACAGAATAGAATAGAATAGAATAGAATAGAATAGAATAGAATAGAATAGAATAGAACAGAATAGAATAGAATAGAATAGAACAGAATAGAATAGAATAGAAACGAATAGAATAGAATAGAACAGAACAGAACAGAATAGAATAGAATAGAATAAAACAGAATAGAATAGAATAGAATAGAATAGATTAGAACAGAATAGAATAGAATAGAACAGAATAGAATAGAAGAGAACAGAACAGAACAGAATAGAATAGAACAGAACAGAATGTAACGGAATAGAATACAATAGAATAGAATAGAATACAACAGAACAGAATACAATAGAATTGAATAGAATAGAATAGAATAGAATAGAATAGAACAGAATAGAACAGAATAGAATGGAATAGAATAAAATAGAATAGAATAGAATAGAATAGAATAGAATAGAATAGAATAGAATAGAACAGAACAGAATAGAATAGAACAGAATGAATTGAATAAAACAGAACAGAATAGAATAGAATAGAAAAGAACAGAATAGAATAGAATAGAACAGAACAGAATAGAATAGAATAGAAAAGAACAGAATAGAACAGAACAGAATAGAATAGAATAGAACAAAATAGTATAGAGTAGAATAGAATTGAATAGAATAGAACAGAACAGAATAGAATAGAATAGAATAGAACAGAACAGAATAGAATAGAATAGAATACAACAGAATAGAACAGAATAGAAGAGAATAGAACAGAATAGAATGGAATAGAATGGAACAGAATAGAATGTAACGTAATAGAATAGAATAGAATAGAATAGAATCGAATAGAACAGAACAGAATAGAATGGAATAAAATAGAACAGAATAGAATGTAACGGAATAGAATACAATAGAATAGAATAGAATAGAACAGAACAGAATAGAATAGAATAGAATAGAACAGAATAGAATAGAATAGAATAGATTAGAACAGAATAGAACAGAACAGAACAGAATAGAGTAGAATAGAATAGAATAGAGTAGAATAGAAAAGGATAGAACAGAGCAGAACAGAACAGAATAGAATACAATAGAACAGAATACAATATAATAGAATAGAAAAAAATAGAATAGTATAGAACAGAATAGAATGGAATAGAATAGAATAGAATAGAACAGAACAGAATAGAATAGAATAGAATAGAATACAACAGAATAGAACAGAATAGAAGAGAATAGAACAGAATAGAATGGAATAGAATGGAACAGAATAGAATGTAACGGAATAGAATAGAATAGAATAGAATAGAATAGAATAGAACAGAACAGAATAGAATGGAATAAAATAGAACAGAATAGAATGTAACGGAATAGAATACAATAGAATAGAATAGAATAGAACAGAACAGAATAGAATAGCATAGAATAGAATAGAATAGAAACGAATAGAATAGAATAGAACAGAACAGAACAGAACAGAATAGAATCGAATGGAACAGAGTAGAACAGATTAGAATAGAATATAATAGAATAGAATAGAATAGATCAGAACAGAACAGAATTGAATCTAACAGAATAGAATAGAATAGAACAGAACAAAACAGAACAGAATAGAATAGAACAGAATAGAATAGAATAGAATAGAATAGAATAGAATAGAATAGAATAGAATAGAATAGAATAGAATAGAATAGAATAGAATAGAACAGAATAGAACAGAACAGAACAGAATAGAGTAGAACAGAATTGAATACAATAGAGTAGGATAGAACAGAACAGAATAGAAGAGAACAGAGTAGAATAGAATAAAACAGAATAGAATAGAATAGAATAGAAAAGAATAGAATAGAATAGAATAGAACAGAAGAGAACAGAACAGAATAGAATAGAACAGAATAGAACAGAACCGAACAGAACAGAACAGAACAGAATAGAACAGAACAGAACAGAATAGAATAGAATAGAATAGAACAGAATAGAATGTAACGGAATAGAATACAATAGAATAGAATACAACAGAACAGAACAGAATAGAATAGAATATAACAGAATAGAATAGAATAGAATAGAACAGAATAGAATAGATTAAAATAGAATAGAATAGAATAGAATAGAATAGAATAGAATAGAACAGAACAGAATAGAATCGAATAGAACAGAATAGAACAGATTAGAATAGAATATAATAGAATAGAATAGAATAGATCAGAACAGAACAGAATTGAATCTAACAGAATAGAATAGAATAGAACAGAACAAAACAGAACAGAATAGAATAGAATAGAATAGAATAGAATAGATTAGAATAGAATAGAACAGAACAGAACAGAACAGAACAGAATAGAATAGAATAGAATAGAACAGAATAGAATAGAATAGAATAGAATAGAATAGAATAGAATAGAATAGAACAGAACAGAACAGAACAGAATAGAATAGAATAGAATAGAACAGAATAGAATAGAATATAACAGAATAGAATAGAATAGAACAGAAGAGAACAGAACAGAATAGAATAGAACAGAACAGAATAGAACAGAACAGAACAGAACAGAACAGAATAGAACAGAACAGAACAGAATAGAATAGAATATAACAGAATAGAATGGAATAGAATAGAACAGAACAGAATAGAACATAACAGAATAGAACAGAACAGAATAGGATAGAATAGAACAGAACGGAATAGAGAAGAATAGAATTGAATAGAATAGAACAGAACAGAATAGAGTAGAATAGAATAGAACAGAAGGGAATAGAATACAATAGAATACAACAGAACAGAATAGAATAGAATAGAACAGAACAGAATAGAATAGAACTGAATAGAATAGAATAGAACAGAATAGAATAGAATAGAACAGAACAGAATAGAATAGAATAGAATAGAACAGAATAGAATAGAATAGAACAGATTAGAATAGAATAGTACAGAACAAAACAGAATAGAATAAAATAGAAAAATAGAATAGAATAGAATAGAATAGATTAGAACAGAATAGAACAGAACGGAATAGAATAGAATAGAACAGAACAGAACAGAATAGAATAGAAGAGAATAGAATAGAATACAACAGAGGAGAATAGAATAGAACAGAACAGAACCGAATAGAATAGAATAGAATAGAACAGAACAGAACAGAACAGAACAGAACACAACACAACAGAACAGAATAGAATAAAATAGAACAGAACAGAATAGAACAGAATAGAATAGAACAGAAAAGAATAGAACAGAATAGAATAGAACAGAACAGAATAGAACAGAACAGAACACAACAGAACAGAATATAATAGAACAGAATACGATAGAATGAATAGTACAGAAGAGAATAGAATAGAATAGAATTAAACAGAACAGAATAGAAGAGAATAGAATAGAATAGAATAGAATAGAATAGAATAGAATAGAATAGAATAGAATAGAATAGAATAGAATAGAACAGAATAGAACAGAAGAGAACAGAATAGAGTAGAATAGATTAGAATAGAATAGAATAGAAAAGAATAGAACAGAGAAGAACAAAACAGAACAGAATAGAATACAATAGAACAGAATAGAATAGAATAGAAAAGAATAGAATAGTATAGAACAGAATAGAATAGAATAGAATAGAACAGAATAGAATAGAATAGAAACGAATAGAATAGAATAGAACAGAACAGAACAGAATAGAATTAATAGAATAAAACAGAATAGAATAGAATAGAACAGAACAGAATAGAATAGAACAGAATGAATTGAATAAAACAGAATAGAATAGAATAGAAAAGAACAGAATAGAATAGAGTAGAACAGAACAGAATAGAATAGAATAGAAAAGAACAGAATAGAACAGAACATAATAGAATAGAATAGAACAAAACAGAATAGAGTAGAATAGAATTGAATAGAATAGAACAGAACAGAATAGAATAGAATAGAATAGAACAGAATAGAATAGAATAGAATAGAATACAACAGAATAGAATGTAACGGAATAGAATACAATAGAATAGAATACAACAGAACAGAACAGAATAGAATAGAATATAACAGAATAGAATAGAATAGAATAGAACAGAATAGAATAGATTAAAATAGAATAGAATAGAATAGAATAGAATAGAATAGAATAGAACAGAACAGAATAGAATCGAATAGAACAGAATAGAACAGATTAGAATAGAATATAATAGAATAGAATAGAATAGATCAGAACAGAACAGAATTGAATCTAACAGAATAGAATAGAATAGAACAGAACAAAACAGAACAGAATAGAATAGAATAGAATAGAATAGAATAGATTAGAATAGAATAGAACAGAATAGAACAGAACAGAACAGAATAGAGTAGAACAGAATTGAATAGAATAGAATAGGATAGAACAGAACAGAAGAAAAGAGAACAGAGTAGAATAGAATAGAACAGAACAGAACAGAACAGAATTGAACAGAACAGAACAGAATAGAATAGAATATAACAGAATAGAATAGAATAGAATAGAACAGAACAGAATAGAACAGAACAGATAGGATAGAATAGAACAGAACGGAATAGAGTAGAATAGAATTGAATAGAATAGAACAGAACAGAATAGAATAGAATAGAATAGAACAGAAGAGAATAGAATACAATAGTATACAACAGAACAGAATAGAATAGAATAGAACAGAACAGAATAGAATAGAACTGAATAGAATAGAATAGAACAGAATAGAATAGAATAGAATAGAATAGAATAGAATAGAATAGAACAGAACAGAATAGAATGAATAGAATAGAATAGAACAGAATAGAATAGAATAGAACAGATTAGAATAAAATAGTACAGAACAAAACAGAATAGAATAGAATAGAAAAATAGAATAGAATAGAAAAGAATAGATTAGAACAGAATAGAACAGAACGGAATAGAATAGAATAGAACAGAACAGAACAGAATAGAATCGAAGAGAATAGAATAGAATAGAACAGAACAGAACAGAACAGTATAGAATAGAATAGAACAGAACAGAACAGAACAGAACAGACCACAACACAACAGAACAGAATAGAATAGAATAGAACAGAATAGAATAGAATAGAATAGAATAGAACATAAAGAATAGAATAGAATAGAATAGAATAGAACAGAACAGAATAGAACAGAACAGAACACAACAGAACAGAATAGAATAGAATAGAATAGAACAGAATAGGATAAAATGAATAGTACAGAAGACAATAGAATAGAATAGAATTAAACAGAACAGAAGAGAATAGAATAGAATAGAATAGAATAGAATAGGATAGAATAGAATAGAATAGAATAGAATAGAATAGAACAGAATAGAACAGAACAGAACAGAATAGAGTAGAATAGAATAGAAAAGAATAGAATAGAAAAGAATAGAACAGAGAAGAACAAAACAGAACAGAATAGAATACAATAGAATAGAATAGAATAGAAAAGAATAGAATAGTATAGAACAGAATAGAATAGAATAGAATAGAATAGAATAGAATAGAATAGAATAGAATAGAACAGAATAGAATAGAATAGAATAGAACAGAATAGAATAGAATAGAAACGAATAGAATAGAATAGAACAGAACAGAACAGAATAGAATAGAATAGAATAAAACAGAATAGAATAGAATAGAATAGAATAGATTAGAACAGAATAGAATAGAATAGAACAGAATAGAATAGAAGAGAACAGAACAGAACAGAATAGAATAGAACAGAACAGAATGTAACGGAATAGAATACAATAGAATAGAATAGAATACAACAGAACAGAATACAATAGAATTGAATAGAATAGAATAGAATAGAATAGAACAGAATAGAACAGAATAGAATGGAATAGAATAAAATAGAATAGAATAGAATAGAATAGAATAGAATAGAATAGAATAGAATAGAACAGAACAGAATAGAATAGAACAGAATGAATTGAATAAAACAGAACAGAATAGAATAGAATAGAAAAGAACAGAATAGAATAGAATAGAACAGAACAGAATAGAATAGAATAGAAAAGAACAGAATAGAACAGAACAGAATAGAATAGAATAGAACAAAATAGTATAGAGTAGAATAGAATTGAATAGAATAGAACAGAACAGAATAGAATAGAATAGAATAGAACAGAACAGAATAGAATAGAATAGAATACAACAGAATAGAACAGAATAGAAGAGAATAGAACAGAATAGAATGGAATAGAATGGAACAGAATAGAATGTAACGTAATAGAATAGAATAGAATAGAATAGAATCGAATAGAACAGAACAGAATAGAATGGAATAAAATAGAACAGAATAGAATGTAACGGAATAGAATACAATAGAATAGAATAGAATAGAACAGAACAGAATAGAATAGAATAGAATAGAACAGAATAGAATAGAATAGAATAGATTAGAACAGAATAGAACAGAACAGAACAGAATAGAGTAGAATAGAATAGAATAGAGTAGAATAGAAAAGGATAGAACAGAGCAGAACAGAACAGAATAGAATACAATAGAACAGAATACAATATAATAGAATAGAAAAAAATAGAATAGTATAGAACAGAATAGAATGGAATAGAATAGAATAGAATAGAACAGAACAGAATAGAATAGAATAGAATAGAATACAACAGAATAGAACAGAATAGAAGAGAATAGAACAGAATAGAATGGAATAGAATGGAACAGAATAGAATGTAACGGAATAGAATAGAATAGAATAGAATAGAATCGAATAGAACAGAACAGAATAGAATGGAATAAAATAGAACAGAATAGAATGTAACGGAATAGAATACAATAGAATAGAATAGAATAGAACAGAACAGAATAGAATAGCATAGAATAGAATAGAATAGAAACGAATAGAATAGAATAGAACAGAACAGAACAGAACAGAATAGAATCGAATGGAACAGAGTAGAACAGATTAGAATAGAATATAATAGAATAGAATAGAATAGATCAGAACAGAACAGAATTGAATCTAACAGAATAGAATAGAATAGAACAGAACAAAACAGAACAGAATAGAATAGAACAGAATAGAATAGAATAGAATAGAATAGAATAGAATAGAATAGAATAGAATAGAATAGAATAGAATAGAATAGAATAGAATAGAATTGAATAGAACAGAATAGAACAGAACAGAACAGAATAGAGTAGAACAGAATTGAATACAATAGAATAGGAAAGAACAGAACAGAATAGAAGAGAACAGAGTAGAATAGAATAAAACAGAATAGAATAGAATAGAATAGAAAAGAATAGAATAGAATAGAATAGAACAGAAGAGAACAGAACAGAATAGAATAGAACAGAATAGAACAGAACCGAACAGAACAGAACAGAACAGAATAGAACAGAACAGAACAGAATAGAATAGAATAGAATAGAACAGAATAGAATGTAACGGAATAGAATACAATAGAATAGAATACAACAGAACAGAACAGAATAGAATAGAATATAACAGAATAGAATAGAATAGAATAGAACAGAATAGAATAGATTAAAATAGAATAGAATAGAATAGAATAGAATAGAATAGAATAGAACAGAACAGAATAGAATCGAATAGAACAGAATAGAACAGATTAGAATAGAATATAATAGAATAGAATAGAATAGATCAGAACAGAACAGAATTGAATCTAACAGAATAGAATAGAATAGAACAGAACAAAACAGAACAGAATAGAATAGAATAGAATAGAATAGAATAGATTAGAATAGAATAGAACAGAACAGAACAGAACAGAACAGAATAGAATAGAATAGAATAGAATAGAATAGAATAGAATAGAATAGAATAGAATAGAATAGAATAGAACAGAACAGAACAGAACAGAATAGAATAGAATAGAATAGAACAGAATAGAATAGAATATAACAGAATAGAATAGAATAGAACAGAAGAGAACAGAACAGAATAGAATAGAACAGAACAGAATAGAACAGAACAGAACAGAACAGAACAGAATAGAACAGAACAGAACAGAATAGAATAGAATATAACAGAATAGAATGGAATAGAATAGAACAGAACAGAATAGAACATAACAGAATAGAACAGAACAGAATAGGATAGAATAGAACAGAACGGAATAGAGAAGAATAGAATTGAATAGAATAGAACAGAACAGAATAGAGTAGAATAGAATAGAACAGAAGGGAATAGAATACAATAGAATACAACAGAACAGAATAGAATAGAATAGAACAGAACAGAATAGAATAGAACTGAATAGAATAGAATAGAACAGAATAGAATAGAATAGAACAGAACAGAGTAGAATAGAATAGAATAGAACAGAATAGAATAGAATAGAACAGATTAGAATAGAATAGTACAGAACAAAACAGAATAGAATAAAATAGAAAAATAGAATAGAATAGAATAGAATAGATTAGAACAGAATAGAACAGAACGGAATAGAATAGAATAGAACAGAACAGAACAGAATAGAATAGAAGAGAATAGAATAGAATAGAACAGAACAGAACAGAATAGAATAGAATAGAATAGAATAGAATAGAATAGAACAGAACAGAACAGAACAGAACAGAACACAACACAACAGAACAGAATAGAATAAAATAGAACAGAACAGAATAGAACAGAATAGAATAGAACAGAAAAGAATAGAACAGAATAGAATAGAACAGAACAGAATAGAACAGAACAGAACACAACAGAACAGAATATAATAGAACAGAATACGATAGAATGAATAGTACAGAAGAGAATAGAATAGAATAGAATTAAACAGAACAGAATAGAAGAGAATAGAATAGAATAGAATAGAATAGAATAGAATAGAATAGAATAGAATAGAATAGAATAGAATAGAACAGAATAGAACAGAAGAGAACAGAATAGAGTAGAATAGATTAGAATAGAATAGAATAGAAAAGAATAGAACAGAGAAGAACAAAACAGAACAGAATAGAATACAATAGAACAGAATAGAATAGAATAGAAAAGAATAGAATAGTATAGAACAGAATAGAATAGAATAGAATAGAACAGAATAGAATAGAATAGAAACGAATAGAATAGAATAGAACAGAACAGAACAGAATAGAATTAATAGAATAAAACAGAATAGAATAGAATAGAACAGAACAGAATAGAATAGAACAGAATGAATTGAATAAAACAGAATAGAATAGAATAGAAAAGAACAGAATAGAATAGAGTAGAACAGAACAGAATAGAATAGAATAGAAAAGAACAGAATAGAACAGAACATAATAGAATAGAATAGAACAAAACAGAATAGAGTAGAATAGAATTGAATAGAATAGAACAGAACAGAATAGAATAGAATAGAATAGAACAGAATAGAATAGAATAGAATAGAATACAACAGAATAGAACAGAATAGAAGAGAATAGAACAGAATAGAATGGAATAGAATGGAACAGAATAGAATGTAACGGAATAGAATAGAATAGAATAGAATAGAATCGAATAGAACAGAACAGAATAGAATGGAATAAAATAGAACAGAATAGAATGTAACGGAATAGAATACAATAGAATAGAATAGAATAGAACAGAACAGAATAGAATAGAATAGAATAGAACAGAATAGAATAGAATAGAAACGAATAGAATAGAATAGAACAGAACAGAACACAACAGAATAGAATCGAATGGAACAGAATAGAACAGATTAGAATAGAATATAATAGAATAGAATAGAATAGAAAAGAATAGAACAGAGCAGATCAGAACAGAACAGAATAGAATACAATAGAACAGAATATAATAGAATAGAATAGAAAAAAATAGAATGGTATAGAACAGAATAGAATAGAATAGAATAGAATACAATAGAATAGAATAGAATAGAACAGAACAGAACAGAACAGAATAGAATAGAATAGAATTGAATAGAATAGAATAGAATAGAAACGAATAGAATAGAATAGAACAGAACAGAACAGATTAGAATAGAATATAACAGAATAGAATAGAATAGATCAGATCAGAACAGAATATAATCGAACAGAATAGAATAGAATAGAACATAACAGAACAGAATAGAATAGAATAGAATAGAACAGAAGAGAATAAAATAGAATAGATTAAAACAGAACAGAATAGAATAGAATAGAACAGAACAGAATAGAATATTATAGAACAGAACAGAATAGAACAGAACAGAATAGAATAGAATAGAACAGAACAGAATAGAGTAGAACAGAATTGAATAGAATAGAACTGAACAGAATAGAATAGAATAGAACAGAAGAGAATTTAAAGGAATAGAATACAATAGAATTGAATAGAATACAACAGAATAGAATAGAATAGATTTGAATAGAACAGAATAGAATAGAATAGAATAGAACAGAATAGAACAGAACAGAACAGAATAGAGTAGAACAGAATTGAATAGAATAGACTAGGATAGAACAGAACAGAATAGAAGAGAACAGAGTAGAATAGAATAGAATAGAATAGAATAGAATAGAATAGATGAGAACAGAATAGAATAGAATAGAATAGAATAGAACAGAACAGAATAGAATAGAATGGAATAGAACAGAATAGAATAGAATAGAATAAAACAGAATAGAATAGAATAGAACAGAACAGAATATAATAGAACAGAATGAATTGAATAAAACAGAACAGAATAGAATGGAATAGAAAAGAACAGAATAGAATAGAGTAGAACAGAACAGAATAGAATAGAATAGAAAAGAACAGAATAGAACAGAACATAATAGAATAGAATAGAACAAAACAGAATAGAGTAGAATAGAATTGAATAGAATAGAACAGAACAGAATAGAATAGAATAGAATAGAACAGAATGGAATAGAATAGAATAGAATACAACAGAATAGAACAGAATAGAAGAGAATAGAACACAATAGAATGGAATAGAATGGAACAGAATAATGTAACGGAATAGAATAGAATAGAATAGAATAGAATCGAATAGAACAGAACAGAATAGAATGGAATAAAATAGAACAGAATAGAATGTAACGGAATAGAATACAATGGAATAGAATAGAATAGAACAGAACAGAATAGAATAGAATAGAATAGAACAGAATAGAATAGGATAGAATAGAATAGAATAGAACAAAATATAACAGAACAGAACAGAATAGAGTAGAATAGAATAGAATAGAATAGAATAGAAAAGAATAGAACAGAGCAGATCAGAACAGAACAGAATAGAATACAATAGAACAGAATATAATAGAATAGAATAGAAAAAAATAGAATAGTATAGAACAGAATAGAATAGAATAGAATAGAATAGAATAGAATAGAATAGAACAGAACAGAACAGAACAGAATAGAATAGAATAGAATAGAATAGAATAGAATAGAATAGAATAGAAACGAATAGAATAGAATAGAACAGAACAGAACAGAACAGAATATAATCGAATAGAACAGAATAGAACAGATTAGAATAGAATATAACAGAATAGAATAGAATAGATCAGAACAGAACAGAATATAATCGAACAGAATAGAATAGAATAGAACAGAATAGAATAGAATAGAATAGAATAGAATAGAACAGAAGAGAATAGAATAGAATAGAATAAAACAGAACAGAATAGAATAGAATAGAACAGAACAGAATAGAGTAGAACAGAATTGAATAGAATAGAACAGAACAGAATAGAATAGAATAGAACAGAAGAGAATTTAAAGGAATAGAATACAATAGAATTGAATAGAATACAACAGAATAGAATAGAATAGATTTGATAGAACAGAATAGAATAGAATAGAATAGAACAGAATAGAACAGAACAGAACAGAAGAGAGTAGAACAGAATTGAATAGAATAGACTAGGATAGAACAGAACAGAGTAGAATAGAATAGAATAGAATAGAATAGAATAGAATAGAATAGATGAGAACAGAATAGAATAGAGTAGAATAGAATAGAATAGAACAGAACAGAATAGAATAGAATGGAATAGAACAGAATAGAATAGAATAGAATAGAATAGAATAGAATAGAATAGAACAGAACAGAATAGAATAGAATAGAATAGAGTAAAATAGAATAGAACAGAACAGAACAGAATAGAATAGAATAGAATAGAACAGAATAGAATAGAATATAACAGAATAGAATAGAATAGAACAGAAGAGAACAGAACAGAATAGAATAGAATAGAACAGAATAGAACAGAACAGAACAGAACAGAACAGAAAAGAATAGATTAGAACAGAACAGAATAGAATAGAATATAACAGAATAGAATAGAATAGAATAGAGCAGAACAGAATAGAACAGAACAGAATAGGATAGAATAGAACAGAACACAATAGAGTAGAACAGAATTGAATAGAATAGAACAGAACACAATAGAATAGAATAGAATAGAACAGAAGAGAATAGAATAGAATACAACAGAATAGAACAGAATAGAAGAGAATAGAACAGAACAGAATAGAATAGAACATAACAGAAGAGAATAGAATAGAATAGAGTAGAATAGAATAGAACAGAACAGAACAGAATAGAATAGAATAGAATAGAACAGAATAGAATAGAATATAACAGAATAGAATAGAATAGAACAGAAGAGAACAGAACAGAATAGAATAGAATAGAACACAATAGAACAGAACAGAACAGAACAGACCACAATACAACAGAGCAGAATAGAATAGAATAGAATAGAACAGAATAGAACCGAACAGAACAGAATAGAGTAGAATAGAATAGAATAGAATAGAATAGAAAAGAATGGAACAGAGCAGAACAAAACAGAACAGAATAGAATACAATAGAACCGAATAGAATAGAATAGATTAGAATAGAATAGAATAGAATAGAATAGAACAGAAGAGAATAGAATAGAATAGAATAGAATAGAACAGAATAGAATAGAGTAGAAACGAATAGAATAGAATAGAACAGAACAGAACAGAATAGAATAAAATAGAATAGAACAGAATAGAATAGAATAGAATAGATTAGAACAGAATAGAATAGAATAGAACAGAATAGAATAGAAGAGAACAGAACAGAACAGAATAGAATAGAACAAAACGGAATGTAACGGAATAGAATACAATAGAATAGAATAGAATACAACAGAACAGAGTAGAATAGAATTGAATAGAATAGAATAGAATAGAATAGAACAGAATAGAACAGAATAGAATGGAATAGAATAGAATAGAATAGAATAGAACAGAACAGAATAGAATAGAACAGAATGAATTGAATAAAACAGAACAGATTAGAATAGAATAGAAAAGAACAGAATAGAATAGAATAGAACAGAACAGAATAGAATAGAATAGAACAGAACAGAACAGAACAGAACAGAATAGAATAGAATAGAACAAAAGAGAATAGAGTAGAACAGAATTGAATAGAATAGAACAGAACAGAATAGAATAGAATAGAATAGAACAGAAAAGAATAGAATAGAATAGAATACAACAGAATAGAACAGAATAGAAGAGAATAGAACAGAATAGGATGGAATAGAATAGAACAGAATAGAATGTAACGGAATAGAATACAATAGAATAGAATACAACAGAACAGAACAGAATAGAATAGAATAGAATAGAATAGAACAGAATAGAATAGAATAGAACAGAATAGAATAGAATAGTACAGAACAAAACAGAATAGAATAGAATAGAATAGAATAGAATAGAATAGAATAGAATAGAATAGATTAGAACATAATAGAACAGAACGGAATAGAATAGAATAGAACAGAACAGAACAGAATAGAATCGAAGAGAATAGAATAGAATAGAACAGAACAGAACAGAACAGAATAGAATAGAATAGAATAGAATAGAATAGAACAGAACAGAACAGAACAGAACAGACCACAACACAACAGAGCAGAATAGAATAGAACAGAATAGAACCGAACAGAACAGAATAGAGTAGAATAGAATAGAATAGAATAGAATAGAAAAGAATGGAACAGAGCAGAACAAAACAGAACAGAATAGAATACAATGGAACCGAATAGAATAGAATAGATTAGAATAGAATAGAATAGAATAGAATAGAATAGAACAGAAGAGAATAGAATAGAATAGAATAGAACAGAATAGAATAGAGTAGAAACGAATAGAATAGACTAGAACAGAACAGAACAGAATAGAATAAAATAGAATAGAACAGAATAGAATAGAATAGAATAGATTAGAACAGAATAGAATAGAATAGAACAGAATAGAACAGAAGAGAACAGAACAGAACAGAATAGAATAGAACAAAACAGAATGTAACGGAATAGAATACAATAGAATAGAATAGAATACAACAGAACAGAGTAGAATAGAATTGAATAGAATAGAATAGAATAGAATAGAACAGAATAGAACAGAATAGAATGGAATAGAATAGAATAGAATAGAAAAGAATAGAATAGAATAGAATAGAACAGAACAGAATAGAATAGAACAGAATGAATTGAATAAAACAGAACAGAATAGAATAGAATAGAAAAGAACAGAATAGAATAGAATAGAACAGAACAGAATAGAATAGAATAGAACAGAACAGAACAGAACAAAACAGAATAGAATAGAATAGAACAAAAGAGAATGGAGTAGAACAGAATTGAATAGAATAGAACAGAACAGAATAGAATAGAATAGAATAGAACAGAAAAGAATAGAATAGAATAGAATACAACAGAATAGAACAGAATAGAAGAGAATAGAACAAAATAGAATGGAATAGAATAGAACAGAATAGAATGTAACGGAATAGAATAGAATAGAATAGAATAGAATAGAATAGAATCGAATAGAACAGAACAGAATAGAATGGAATAGAATAGAACAGAATAGAATGTAACGGAATAGAATAGAATAGAATAGAATAGAGTAGAATAGAATAGAACAGAACAGAATAGAATAGAATAGAATAGAATAGAACAGATTAGAATAGAATAGAATAGAATAGAACAAAATAGAACAGAACAGAACAGAATAGAATACAATAGAACAGAATATAATATAGTAGAATAGAAGAAAATAGAATAGTATAGAACAGAATAGAATAGAATAGAATAGAATAGAATAGAACAGAAGAGAATAGAATAGAATAGAATAGAATAGAATAGAATAGAATAGAAACGAATAGAATAGAATAGAACAGAACAGAACAGAACAGAATAGAATCGAATAGAACAGAATAGAACAGATTAGAATAGAATATAATAGAATAGAATAAAATAGATCAGAACAGAACAGAATTGAATCGAACAGAATAGAATACAATAGAACAGAACAAAACAGAACAGAATAGAATAGAATAGAATAGAATAGAATAGAACAGAACAGAACAGAATAGAATCGAACAGACTAGAAGAGAATAGAACAGAACAGAACAGAACATCACAGAACAGAATAGAATAGAATAGAAGAGAATAGAACAGAACAGAATAGAACAGAACAGAACAGAACAGAACAGAACAGAACAGAACAGAACAGAACAGAACACAACAGAACAGAATAGAATAGAATAGAAGGGAATAGAACAGAACAGAATAGAACAGAACAGAACAGAACAGAACAGAACAGAATAGAAAAAAATAGAATAGAACAGAATAGAATAGAATAGAATAGAACAGAAGAGAATAGAATAGAATAGAATAAAACAGAACAGAATAGAATAGAATAGAACAGAACAGAATAGAATAATATAGAACAGAACAGAATAGAACAGAACAGAATAGAATAGAATAGAACAGAACAGAATAGAGTAGAACAGAATTGAATAGAATAGAACAGAAGAGAATAGAATAGAATAGAACAGAACAGAATGTAACGGAATAGAATACAATAGAATTGAATAGAATACAACAGAACAGAATAGAATAGATTTGAATAGAACAGAATAGAATAGAATAGAATAGAATAGAACAGAATAGAACAGAACAGAACAGAATAGAGTAGAACAGAATTGAATAGAATAGAATAGGATAGAACAGAACAGAATAGAAGAGAACAGAGTAGAATAGAATAGAATAGAATAGAATAGAATAGAATAGAATAGAATAGAATAGAATAGATGAGAACAGAATAGAATAGAATAGAATAGAATAGAATAGAACAGAATAGAATAGAATGGAATAGAACAGAATAGAATAGAATAGAACAGAATAGAATAGAATAGAATAGAATAGAGTAGAATAGAATAGAACAGAACAGAACAGAATAGAATAGAATAGAATAGAATAGAACAGAATAGAATAGAATATAACAGAATAGAATAGAATAGAACAGAAGAGAACAGAACAGAATAGAATAGAATAGAACAGAATAGAACAGAACAGAACAGAACAGAACAGAACAGAATAGAATAGAACAGAACAGAATAGAATAGAATATAACAGAATAGAATAGAATAGAATAGAACAGAACAGAATAGAACAGAACAGAATAGGATAGAATAGAACAGAACAGAATAGAGTAGAACAGAATTGAATAGAATAGAACAGAACAGAATAGAATAGAATAGAATAGAACAGAAGAGAATAGAATAGAATAGAATACAACAGAATAGAACAGAATAGAAGAGAATAGAACAGAATAGAATAGAATAGAACAGAACCGAATAGAATAGAATAGAATAGAGTAGAATAGAATAGAACAGAACAGAACAGAATAGAATAGAATAGAATAGAATAGAACAAAATAGAACAGAACAGAACAGAATAGAATACAATAGAACAGAATATAATATAGTAGAATAGAAGAAAATAGAATAGTATAGAACAGAATAGAATAGAATAGAATAGAATAGAATAGAATAGAACAGAAGAGAATAGAATAGATAGAATAGAATAGAATAGAAACGAATAGAATAGAATAGAACAGAACAGAACAGAACAGAATAGAATCGAATAGAACAGAATAGAACAGATTAGAATAGAATATAATAGAATAGAATAGAATAGATCAGAACAGAACAGAATTGAATCGAACAGAATAGAATACAATAGAACAGAACAAAACAGAACAGAATAGAATAGAATAGAATAGAATAGAATAGAATAGAATAGAATAGAACAGAACAGAACAGAACAGAATAGAATCGAACAGACTAGAAGAGAATAGAACAGAACAGAACAGAACATAACAGAACAGAATAGAATAGAATAGAAGAGAATAGAACAGAACAGAATAGAACAGAACAGAACAGAACAGAACAGAACAGAACAGAACACAACAGAACAGAATAGAATAGAATAGAAGAGAATAGAACAGAACAGAATAGAACAGAACAGAACAGAACAGAACAGAACAGAATAGAAAAAAATAGAATAGAACAGAATAGAATAGAATAGAATAGAACAGAAGAGAATAGAATAGAATAGAATAAAACAGAACAGAATAGAATAGAATAGAACAGAACAGAATAGAATATTATAGAACAGAAGAGAATAGAACAGAACAGAATAGAATAGAATAGAACAAAACAGAATAGAGTAGAACAGAATTGAATAGAATAGAACAGAAGAGTATAGAATAGAATAGAACAGAACAGAATGTAACGGAATAGAATACAATAGAATTGAATAGAATACAACAGAACAGAATAGAATAGATTTGAATAGAACAGAATAGAATAGAATAGAATAGAATAGAATAGAATAGAACAGAATAGAACAGAACAGAACAGAATAGAGTAGAACAGAATTGAATAGAATAGAATAGGATAGAAAAGAACAGAATAGAAGAGAACAGAGTAGAATAGAATAGAATAGAATAGAATAGAATAGAATAGAATAGAATAGAATAGAATAGAATAGAATAGATGAGTACAGAATAGAATAGAATAGAATAGAATAGAACAGAACAGAATAGAATAGAATGGAATATAACAGAATAGAATAGAATAGAACAGAATAGAATAGAATAGAACAGAATAGAATAGAATAGAATAGAATAGAGTAGAATAGAATAGAACAGAACAGAACAGAATAGAATAGAATAGAATAGAATAGAACAGAATAGAATAGAATATAACAGAATAGAATAGAATAGAACAGAAGAGAACAGAACAGAACAGAACAGAACAGAATAGAATAGAACAGAACAGAATAGAATAGAATATAAGAGAATAGAATAGAATAGAATAGAACAGAACAGAATAGAACAGAACAGAATAGGATAGAATAGAACAGAACAGAATAGAGTAGAACAGAATTGAATAGAATAGAACAGAACAGAATAGAATAGAATAGAATAGAACAGAATAGAATAGAAAGAATAGAATACAACAGAATAGAACAGAATAGAAGAGAATAGAACAGAATAGAATAGAAAAGAACATAACCGAATAGAATAGAATAGAATAGAGTAGAATAGAATAGAACAGAACAGAACAGAATAGAATAGAATAGAATAGAATAGAACAGAATAGAATAGAATATAACAGAATAGAATAGAATAGAACAGAAGAGAACAGAACAGAATAGAATAGAATAGAACAGAATAGTACAGAACAGAACAGAACAGAACAGAACAGAACAGAACAGAACAGAATAGGATAGAATAGAACAGAACAGAATAGAGTAGAACAGAATTGAATAGAATAGAACAGAACAGAATAGAATAGAATAGAATAGAACAGAAGAGAATAGAATAGAATAGAATACAACATAATAGAACAGAATAGAAGAGAATAGAACAGAATAGGATGGAATAGAATATAACAGAATAGAATGTAACGGAAGAGAATACAATAGAATAGAATACAACAGAACAGAACAGAATAGAATAGAATAGAATAGAATAGAACAGAATAGAATAGAATAGAACAGAATAGAATAGAATAGTACAGAACAAAACCGAATAGAATAGAATAGAATAGAATAGAATAGAATAGAATAGAATAGAATAGAATAGAATAGAATAGATTAGAACAGAATAGAACAGAACGGAATAGAATAGAATAGAACAGAACAGAACAGAATAGAATCGAAGAGAATAGAATAGAATAGAACAGAACAGAACAGAACAGAATAGAATAGAATAGAATAGAATAGAACAGAACAGAACAGAACAGAACAGAACAGACCACAACACAACAGAACATAATAGAATAGAATAGAATAGAACAGAATAGAACAGAACAGAACAGAATAGAGTAGAATAGAATAGAATAGAATAGAATAGAAAAGAATAGAACAGAGCAGACAAAACAGAACAGAATAGAATACAATAGAACAGAATAGAATAGAATAGAAAAGAATAGAATAGTATAGAACCGAATAGAATAGAATAGAATAGAATAGAATAGAATAGAATAGAATAGAACAGAAGAGAATAGAATAGAATAGAATAGAACAGAATAGAATAGAATAGAAACGAATAGAATAGAATAGAACAGAACAGAACAGAATAGAATAGAATAGAATAGATTAGAACAGAATAGAATAGAATAGAACAGAATAGAATAGAATAGAACAGAACAGAACAGAACAGAACAGAATAGAATAGAATAGAACAAAAGAGAATAGAGTAGAACAGAATTGAATAGAATAGAACAGAACAGAATAGAATAGAATAGAATAGAACAGAAAAGAATAGAATAGAATAGAATACAACAGAATAGAACAGAATAGAAGAGAATAGAACAAAATAGAATGGAATAGAATAGAACAGAATAGAATGTAACGGAATAGAATAGAATAGAATAGAATAGAATAGAATAGAATAGAATAGAATCGAATAGAACAGAACAGAATAGAATGGAATAGAATAGAACAGAATAGAATGTAACGGAATAGAATAGAATAGAATAGAATAGAATAGAATAGAATAGAATAGAATAGAACAGAACAGAATAGAATAGAATAGAATAGAACAGAATAGAATAGAATAGAATAGAATAGAACAAAATAGAACAGAACAGAACAGAATAGAATAAAATAGAACAGAATATAATATAGTAGAATAGAAGAAAATAGAATAGTATAGAACAGAATAGAATAGAATAGAATAGAATAGAATAGAATAAAATAGAACAGAAGAGAATAGAATAGAATAGAATAGAATAGAATAGAATAGAATAGAATAGAATAGAATAGAAACGAATAGAATAGAATAGAACAGAACAGAACAGAACAGAATAGAATCGAATAGAACAGAATAGAACAGATTAGAATAGAATATAATAGAATAGAATAGAATAGATCAGAACAGAACAGAATTGAATCGAACAGAATAGAATACAATAGAACAGAACAAAACAGAACAGAATAGAATAGAATAGAATAGAATAGAATAGAACAGAACAGAACAGAATAGAATCGAACAGACTAGAAGAGAATAGAACAGAACAGAACAGAACAGAACAAAATAGAATAGAATAGAAGAGAATAGAACAGAACAGAATAGAACAGAACAGAACAGAACAGAACAGAACAGAACAGAACACAACAGAACAGAATAGAATAGAATAGAAGAGAATAGAACAGAACAGAATAGAACAGAACGGAACAGAACAGAACAGAGCAGAATAGAAAAAAATAGAATAGAACAGAATAGAATAGAATAGAATAGAACAGAAGAGAATAGAATAGAATAGAATAAAACAGAACAGAATAGAATAGAATAGAACAGAACAGAATAGAATATTATAGAACAGAACAGAATAGAACAGAACAGAATAGAATAGAATAGAACAGAACAGAATAGAGTAGAACAGAATTGAATAGAATAGAACAGAAGAGAATAGAATAGAATAGAAGAGAACAGAATGTAACGGAATAGAATACAATAGAATTGAATAGAATACAACAGAACAGAATAGAATAGATTTGAATAGAACAGAATAGAATAGAATAGAATAGAATAGAACAGAATAGAACAGAACAGAACAGAATAGAGTAGAACAGAATTGAATAGAATAGAATAGGATAGAACAGAACAGAATAGAAGAGAACAGAGTAGAATAGAATAGAATAGAATAGAATAGAATAGAATAGAACAGAACAGAACAGAATAGAATAGAATAGAATAGAACAGAATAGAATAGAATAGAATAGATTAGAACAGAATAGAATAGAATAGAACAGAATAGAATAGAATAGAACAGAACAGAACAGAACAGAACAGAATAGAATAGAATAGAACAAAAGAGAATAGAGTAGAACAGAATTGAATAGAATAGAACAGAACAGAATAGAATAGAATAGAATAGAACAGAAAAGAATAGAATAGAATAGAATACAACAGAATAGAACAGAATAGAAGAGAATAGAACAAAATAGAATGGAATAGAATAGAACAGAATAGAATAGAATAGAATAGAACAGAATAGAATAGAAAGAATAGAATACAACAGAATAGAACAGAATAGAAGAGAATAGAACAGAATAGAATAGAATAGAACATAACCGAATAGAATAGAATAGAATAGAGTAGAATAGAATAGAACAGAACAGAACAGAATAGAATAGAATAGAATAGAATAGAACAGAATAGAATAGAATATAACAGAATAGAATAGAATAGAACAGAAGAGAACAGAACAGAATAGAATAGAATAGAACAGAATAGTACAGAACAGAACAGAACAGAACAGAACAGAACAGAACAGAATAGGATAGAATAGAACAGAACAGAATAGAGTAGAACAGAATTGAATAGAATAGAACAGAACAGAATAGAATAGAATAGAATAGAACAGAAGAGAATAGAATAGAATAGAATACAACATAATAGAACAGAATAGAAGAGAATAGAACAGAATAGGATGGAATAGAATATAACAGAATAGAATGTAACGGAATAGAATACAATAGAATAGAATACAACAGAACAGACAGAATAGAATAGAATAGAATAGAATAGAACAGAATAGAATAGAATAGAACAGAATAGAATAGAATAGTACAGAACAAAACAGAATAGAATAGAATAGAATAGAATAGAATAGAATAGAATAGAATAGAATAGAATAGAATAGAATAGAATAGAATAGATTAGAACAGAATAGAACAGAACGGAATAGAATAGAATAGAACAGAACAGAACAGAATAGAATCGAAGAGAATAGAATAGAATAGAACAGAACAGAACAGAACAGAATAGAATAGAATAGAATAGAATAGAACAGAACAGAACAGAACAGAACAGAACAGACCACAACACAACAGAACATAATAGAATAGAATAGAATAGAACAGAATAGAACAGAACAGAACAGAATAGAGTAGAATAGAATAGAATAGAATAGAATAGAAAAGAATAGAACAGAGCAGACAAAACAGAACAGAATAGAATACAATAGAACAGAATAGAATAGAATAGAAAAGAATAGAATAGTATAGAACCGAATAGAATAGAATAGAATAGAGTAGAATAGAATAGAACAGAAGATAATAGAATAGAATAGAATAGAACAGAATAGAATAGAATAGAAACGAATAGAATAGAATAGAACAGAACAGAACAGAATAGAATAGAATAGAATAGAACAGAATAGAATAGAATAGAATAGATTAGAACAGAATAGAATAGAATAGAACAGAATAGAATAGAATAGAACAGAACAGAACAGAACAGAACAGAATAGAATAGAATAGAACAAAAGAGAATAGAGTAGAACAGAATTGAATAGAATAGAACAGAACAGAATAGAATAGAATAGAATAGAACAGAAAAGAATAGAATAGAATAGAATACAACAGAATAGAACAGAATAGAAGAGAATAGAACAAAATAGAATGGAATAGAATAGAACAGAATAGAATGTAACGGAATAGAATAGAATAGAATAGAATAGAATAGAATAGAATAGAATAGAATAGAATCGAATAGAACAGAACAGAATAGAATGGAATAGAATAGAACAGAATAGAATGTAACGGAATAGAATAGAATAGAATAGAATAGAATAGAATAGAATAGAATAGAACAGAACAGAATAGAATAGAATAGAATAGAACAGAATAGAATAGAATAGAATAGAATAGAACAGAACAGAACAGAATAGAATACAATAGAACAGAATATAATATAGTAGAATAGAAGAAAATAGAATAGTATAGAACAGAATAGAATAGAATAGAATAGAATAGAATAGAACAGAAGAGAATAGAATAGAGTAGAATAGAATAGAATAGAATAGAATAGAATAGAATAGAATAGAATAGAATAGAATAGAATAGAATAGAATAGAATAGAATAGAAACGAATAGAATAGAATAGAACAGAACAGAACAGAACAGAATAGAATCGAATAGAACAGAATAGAACAGATTAGAATAGAATATAATAGAATAGAATAGAAATGATCAGAACAGAACAGAATTGAATCGAACAGAATAGAATACAATAGAACAGAACAAAACAGAACAGAATAGAATAGAATAGAATAGAATAGAATAGAACAGAACAGAACAGAATAGAATCGAACAGACTAGAAGAGAATAGAACAGAACAGAACAGAACAGAACAGAACAGAACAGAACAGAACACAACAGAACAGAATAGAATAGAATAGAAGAGAATAGAACAGAACAGAATAGAACAGAACGGAACAGAACAGAACAGAATAGAAAAAAATAGAATAGAACAGAATAGAATAGAATAGAATAGAACAGAAGAGAATAGAATAGAATAGAATAAAACAGAACAGAATAGAATAGAATAGAACAGAACAGAATAGAATATTATAGAACAGAACAGAATAGAACAGAACAGAATAGAATAGAATAGAACAGAACAGAATAGAGTAGAACAGAATTGAATAGAATAGAACAGAAGAGAATAGAATAGAATAGAACAGAACAGAATGTAACGGTATAGAATACAATAGAATTGAATAGAATACAACAGAACAGAATAGAATAGATTTGAATAGAACAGAATAGAATAGAATAGAATAGAATAGAACAGAATAGAACAGAACAGAACAGAATAGAGTAGAACAGAATTGAATAGAATAGAATAGGATAGAACAGAACAGAATAGAAAAGAACAGAGTAGAATAGAATAGAATAGAATAGAATAGAATAGAATAGAATAGAATAGAATAGAATAGAATAGAATAGAATAGAATAGATGAGAACAGAATAGAATAGAATAGAATAGAATAGAACAGAACAGAATAGAATAGAATGGAATAGAACAGAATAGAATAGAATAGAACAGAATAGAATAGAATAGAACAGAATAGAATAGAATAGAATAGAATAGAGTAGAATAGAATAGAACAGAACAGAACAGAATAGAATAGAATAGAATAGAACAGAATAGAATAGAATATAACAGAATAGAATATAATAGAACAGAAGAGAACAGAACAGAATAGAATAGAATAGAACAGAATAGAACAGAACAGAACAGAACAGAACAGAACAGAACAGAATAGAATAGAACAGAACAGAATAGAATAGAATATAACAGAATAGAATAGAATAGAATAGAACAGAACAGAATAGAACAGAACAGAATAGGATAGAATAGAACAGAACAGAATAGAGTAGAACAGAATTGAATAGAATAGAACAGAACAGAATAGAATAGAATAGAATAGAACAGAAGAGAATAGAATAGAATAGAATACAACAGAATAGAACAGAATAGAAGAGAATAGAACAGAATAGAATAGAATAGAACAGAACCGAATAGAATAGAATAGAAAAGAGTAGAATAGAATAGAACAGAACAGAACAGAATAGAATAGAATAGAATAGAATAGAATATAACAGAATAGAATAGAATAGAACAGAAGAGAACAGAACAGAATAGAATAGAATAGAACAGAATAGTACAGAACAGAACAGAACAGAACAGAACAGAACAGAACAGAATAGGATAGAATAGAACAGAACAGAATAGAGTAGAACAGAATTGAATAGAATAGAACAGAACAGAATAGAATAGAATAGAATAGAACAGAATAGAATAGGATAGAATAGAACAGAACAGAATAGAGTAGAACAGAATTGAATAGAATAGAACAGAACAGAATAGAATAGAATAGAATAGAACAGAGGAGAATAGAATAGAATAGAATACAACAGAATAGAATAGAATAGAACAGAATAGAACAGAATAGGATGGAATAGAATATAACAGAATAGAATGTAACGGAATAGAATACAATAGAATAGAATACAACAGAACAGAACAGAATAGAATAGAATAGAATAGAATAGAACAGAATAGAATAGAATAGAACAGAATAGAATAGAATAGTACAGAACAAAACAGAATAGAATAGAATAGAATAGAATAGAATAGAATAGAATAGAATAGAATAGAATAGAATAGATTAGAACAGAATAGAACAGAACGGAATAGAATAGAATAGAACAGAACAGAACAGAATAGAATCGAAGAGAATAGAATAGAATAGAACAGAACAGAACAGAACAGAATAGAATAGAATAGAATAGAATAGAACAGAACAGAACAGAACAGAACAGAACAGACCACAACACAACAGAACATAATAGAATAGAATAGAATAGAACAGAATAGAACAGAACAGAACAGAATAGAGTAGAATAGAATAGAATAGAATAGAATAGAATAGAAAAGAATAGAACAGAGCAGACAAAACAGAACAGAATAGAATACAATAGAACAGAATAGAATAGAATAGAAAAGAATAGAATAGTATAGAACCGAATAGAATAGAATAGAATAGAATAGAATAGAATAGAATAGAATAGAACAGAAGAGAATAGAATAGAATAGAATAGAACAGAATAGAATAGAATAGAAACGAATAGAATAGAATAGAACAGAACAGAACAGAATAGAATAGAATAGAATAGATTAGAACAGAATAGAATAGAATAGAACAGAATAGAATAGAATAGAACAGAACAGAACAGAACAGAACAGAATAGAATAGAATAGAACAAAAGAGAATAGAGTAGAACAGAATTGAATAGAATAGAACAGAACAGAACAGAACAGAACAGAACAGAACAGAACACAACAGAACAGAATAGAATAGAATAGAAGAGAATAGAACAGAACAGAATAGAACAGAACGGAACAGAACAGAACAGAATAGAAAAAAATAGAATAGAACAGAATAGAATAGAATAGAATAGAACAGAAGAGAATAGAATAGAATAGAATAAAACAGAACAGAATAGAATAGAATAGAACAGAACAGAATAGAATATTATAGAACAGAACAGAATAGAACAGAACAGAATAGAATAGAATAGAACAGAACAGAATAGAGTAGAACAGAATTGAATAGAATAGAACAGAAGAGAATAGAATAGAATAGAACAGAACAGAATGTAACGGTATAGAATACAATAGAATTGAATAGAATACAACAGAACAGAATAGAATAGATTTGAATAGAACAGAATAGAATAGAATAGAATAGAATAGAACAGAATAGAACAGAACAGAACAGAATAGAGTAGAACAGAATTGAATAGAATAGAATAGGATAGAACAGAACAGAATAGAAAAGAACAGAGTAGAATAGAATAGAATAGAATAGAATAGAATAGAATAGAATAGAATAGAATAGAATAGAATAGATGAGAACAGAATAGAATAGAATAGAATAGAATAGAACAGAACAGAATAGAATAGAATGGAATAGAACAGAATAGAATAGAATAGAACAGAATAGAATAGAATAGAACAGAATAGAATAGAATAGAATAGAATAGAGTAGAATAGAATAGAACAGAACAGAACAGAATAGAATAGAATAGAATAGAACAGAATAGAATAGAATATAACAGAATAGAATAGAATAGAATAGAAGAGAACAGAACAGAATAGAATAGAATAGAACAGAATAGAACAGAACAGAACAGAACAGAACAGAACAGAACAGAATAGAATAGAACAGAACAGAATAGAATAGAATATAACAGAATAGAATAGAATAGAATAGAACAGAACAGAATAGAACAGAACAGAATAGGATAGAATAGAACAGAACAGAATAGAGTAGAACAGAATTGAATAGAATAGAACAGAACAGAATAGAATAGAATAGAATAGAACAGAAGAGAATAGAATAGAATAGAATACAACAGAATAGAACAGAATAGAAGAGAATAGAACAGAATAGAATAGAATAGAACAGAACCGAATAGAATAGAATAGAAAAGAGTAGAATAGAATAGAACAGAACAGAACAGAATAGAATAGAATAGAATAGAATAGAATAGAATATAACAGAATAGAATAGAATAGAACAGAAGAGAACAGAACAGAATAGAATAGAATAGAACAGAATAGTACAGAACAGAACAGAACAGAACAGAACAGAACAGAACAGAATAGGATAGAATAGAACAGAACAGAATAGAGTAGAACAGAATTGAATAGAATAGAACAGAACAGAATAGAATAGAATAGAATAAAACAGAATAGAATAGAATAGAATAGAATACAACAGAATAGAACAGAATAGAAGAGAATAGAACAGAATAGGATGGAATAGAATATAACAGAATAGAATGTAACGGAATAGAATACAATAGAATAGAATACAACAGAACAGAACAGAATAGAATAGAATAGTATAGAATAGAACAGAATAGAATAGAATAGAACAGAATAGAATAGAATAGTACAGAACAAAACAGAATAGAATAGAATAGAATAGAATAGAATAGAATAGAATAGAATAGAATAGAATAGAATAGAATAGATTAGAACAGAATAGAACAGAACGGAATAGAATAGAATAGAACAGAACAGAACAGAATAGAATCGAAGAGAATAGAATAGAATAGAACAGAACAGAACAGAACAGAATAGGATAGAATAGAATAGAATAGAACAGAACAGAACAGAACAGAACAGAACAGACCACAACACAACAGAACATAATAGAATAGAATAGAATAGAACAGAATAGAACAGAACAGAACAGAATAGAGTAGAATAGAATAGAATAGAATAGAATAGAAAAGAATAGAACAGAGCAGAACAAAACAGAACAGAATAGAATACAATAGAACAGAATAGAATAGAATAGAAAAGAATAGAATAGTATAGAACCGAATAGAATAGAATAGAATAGAATAGAATTGAATAGAATAGAATAGAACAGAAGAGAATAGAATAGAATAGAATAGAAGAGAATAGAATAGAATAGAAACGAATAGAATAGAATAGAACACAACAGAACAGAATAGAATAGAATAGAATAGAACAGAATAGAATAGAATAGAATAGATTAGAACAGAATAGAATAGAATAGAACAGAATAGAATAGAAGAGAACAGAACAGAACAGAATAGAATAGAACAGAACAGAATGTAACGGAATAGAATACAATAGAATAGAATAGAATACAACAGAACAGAGTAGAATAGAATAGAATAGAATAGAATAGAATAGAATAGAATAGAATAGAATAGAACAGAATAGAACAGAATAGAATGGAATAGAATAAAATAGAATAGAATAGAATAGAATAGAATAGAATAGAATAGAATAGAATAGAATAGAATAAAACAGAACAGAATAGAATAGAACAGAATGAATTGAATAAAACAGAACAGAATAGAATAGAATAGAAAAGAACAGAATAGAATAGAATAGAACAGAACAGAATAGAATAGAATAGAACAGAACAGAATAGAACAGAACAGAATAGAATAGAATAGAACAAAACAGAATAGAGTAGAACAGAATTGAATAGAATAGAACAGAACAGAATAGAATAGAATAGAATAGAACAGAATAGAATAGAATAGAATAGAATACAACAGAATAGAACAGAATAGAAGAGAATAGAACAAAATAGAATGGAATAGAATAGAACAGAATAGAATGTAACGGAATAGAATAGAATAGAATAGAATAGAATCGAATAGAACAGAACAGAATAGAATCGAATAGAATAGAACAGAATAGAATGTAACGGAATAGAATAGAATAGAATAGAATAGAATAGAATAGAATAGAACAGAACAGAATAGAATAGAATAGAATAGAACAGAACAGAATAGAATAGAATAGAATAGAACAAAATAGAACAGAACAGAACAGAATAGAGTAGATTAGAATAGAATAGAATAGAATAGAAAAGAATAGAACAGAGAAGATCAGAACAGAACAGAATAGAATACAATAGAACAGAATATAATATAGTAGAATAGAAGAAAATAGAATAGTATAGAACAGACTAGAATAGAATAGAATAGAATAGAATAGAATAGAATAGAATAGAACAGAACAGAACAGAACAGAATAGAATAGAATAGAATAGAATAGAATAGAATAGAATAGAATAGAAACGAATAGAATAGAATAGAACAGAACAGAACACAACAGAATAGAATCGAATGGAACAGAATAGAACAGATTAGAATAGAATATAATAGAATAGAATAGAATAGATCAGAACAGAACAGAATTGAATCGAACAGAATAGAATACAATAGAACAGAACAAAACAGAACAGAATAGAATAGAATAGAATAGAATAGAACAGAATAGAACAGAACGGAATAGAATAGAATAGAATAGAATAGAATAGAATAGAATAGAATAGAATAGAATAGAATAGAATAGAATAGAATAGAATAGAATAGAATAGAATAGAACAGAACAGAACAGAATAGAATCGAACAGAATAGAAGAGAATAGAACAGAACAGAACAGAACATAACAGAACAGAATAGAATAGAATAGAAGAGAATAGAACAGAACAGAATAGAACAGAACAGAACAGAACAGAACAGAACAGAACAGAACACAACAGAACAGAATAGAATAGAATAGAAGAGAATAGAACAGAACAGAATAGAACAGAACAGAACAGAACAGAACAGAACAGAAAAGAAAAGAATAGAATAGAACAGAATAGAATAGAATAGAATAGAACAGAAGAGAATAGAATAGAATAGAATAAAACAGAACAGAATAGAATAGAATAGAACAGAACAGAATAGAATATTATAGAACAGAACAAAATAGAACAGAACAGAATAGAATAGAATAGAACAGAACAGAATAGAGTAGAACAGAATTGAATAGAATAGAACAGAAGAGAATAGAATAGAATAGAACAGAACAGAATGTAACGGAATAGAATTCAATAGAATTGAATAGAATACAACAGAACAGAATAGAATAGATTGGAATAGAACAGAATAGAATAGAATAGAATAGAATAGAACAGAATAGAACAGAACAGAACAGAATAGATTAGAACAGAATTGAATAGAATAGAATAGGATAGAACAGAACAGAATAGAAGAGAACAGAGTAGAATAGAATAGAATAGAATAGAATAGAATAGAATAGAATAGAATAGAATAGAATAGAATAGAATAGAACAGAACAGAATAGAATAGAATGGAATAGAACAGAATAGAATAGAATAGAACAGAATAGAATAGACTCTAACAGAATAGAATTGAATAGAACAGAATAGAACAGAATAGAATAGAATAGAAAAGAACAGAACAGAATAGAATAGAATAGAATAGAACAGAAGAGATAGAATATAACAGAATAGAATAGAATAGAACAGAAGAGAACAGAACAGAATAGAATAGAATAGAAGAAAATAGAATAGAATGGAATAGAACAGAACAGAATCGAACAGAACAGAATAGGATAGAATAGAACAGAACAGAATAGAGTAGAACAGAATTGAATAGAATAGAACAGAACAGAATAGAATAGAATAGAATAGAACAAAAGAGAATAGAATAGAATAGAATACAACAGAATAGAACAGAATAGAATAGAATAGAACAGAATAGGATGGAATAGAATAGAACAGAATAGAATGTAACGGAATAGAATACAATAGAATAGAATACAACAGAACAGAACAGAATAGAATAGAACAGAATAGAATAGAACAGAATAGAATAGAATAGAACAGAATAGAAAAGAATAGTACAGAACAAAACAGCATAGAATAGAATAGAATAGAATAGAATAGATTAGAACAGAATAGAACAGAACGGAATAGAATAGAATAGAACAGAACAGAACAGAATAGAATCGAAGAGAATAGAATAGAATAGAACAGAACAGAACAGAACAGAATAGAATAGAATAGAATAGAATAGAACAGAACAGAACAGAACAGACCACAACACAACAGAACAGAATAGAATAGAATAGAATAGAACAGAATAGAACAGAACAGAACAGAATAGAGTAGAATAGAATAGAATAGAATAGACTAGAAAAGAATGGAACAGAGCAGAACAAAACAGAACAGAATAGAATACAATAGAACAGAATAGAATAGAATAGAAAAGAATAGAATAGTATAGAACCGAATAGAATAGAATAGAATAGAATAGAACAGAAAAGAATAGAATAGAATAGAATAGAACAGAATAGAATAGAATAGAAACGAATAGAATAGAATAGAACAGAACAGAACAGAATAGAATAGAATAGAATAGAACAGAATAGAATAGAATAGAATAGATTAGAACAGAATAGAATAGAATAGAACAGAACAGAATGTAACGGAATAGAATACAATAGAATAGAATAGAATACAACAGAACAGAGTAGAATAGAATAGAATAGAATAGAATAGAATAGAATAGAATAGAATAAAACAGAATAGAACAGAATAGAATGGAATAGAATAAAATAGAATAGAACAGAACAGAATAGAATAGAATAGAACAGAACAGAACAGAACAGAACAGAATAGAATAGAATAGAACAAAACAGAATAGAGTAGAATAGAATAGAATCGAATAGAACAGAACAGAATAGAATGGAATAGAATAGAACAGAATAGAATAGAATAGAATAGAATAGAATAGAACAGAACAGAATAGAATAGAATAGAATAGAACAGAATAGAATAGAATAGAATAGAATAGAACAAAATAGAACAGAACAGAACAGAATAGAGTAGAATAGAATAGAATAGAATAGAATAGAATAGAATAGAATAGAATAGAATAGAAAAGAATAGAACAGAGCAGATCAGAACAGAACAGAATAGAATACAATAGAACAGAATATAATATAGTAGAATAGAAGAAAATAGAATAGTATAGAGCAGAATAGAATAGAATAGAATAGAATAGAATAGAATAGAATAGAGTAGAATAGAACAGAAGAGAATAGAATAGAATAGAATAGAATAGAATAGAATAGAAACGAATAGAATAGAATAGAATAGAACAGAACAGAACAGAACAAAATAGATTCGAATAGAACAGAATAGAACAGAGTAGAATAGAACAGAAAAGAATAGAATAGAATAGAATAGAACAGAATAGAATAGAATAGAAACGAATAGAATAGAATAGAACAGAACAGAACAGAATAGAATAGAATAGAATAGAACAGAATAGAATAGAATAGAATAGATTAGAACAAAATAGAATAGAATAGAACAGAACAGAATGTAACGGAATAGAATACAATAGAATAGAATAGAATACAACAGAACAGAGTAGAATAGAATAGAATAGAATAGAATAGAATAGAATAGAATAGAAAAAAACAGAATAGAACAGAATAGAATGGAATAGAATAAAATAGAATAGAACAGAACAGAACAGAATAGAATCGAACAGAATAGAAGAGAATAGAACAGAACAGAACAGAACATAACAGAACAGAATAGAATAGAATAGAAGAGAATAGAACAGAACAGAATAGAACAGAACAGAACAGAACAGAACAGAACAGAACAGAACACAACAGAACAGAATAGAATAGAATAGAAGAGAATAGAACAGAACAGAATAGAACAGAACAGAACAGAACAGAACAGAACAGAATAGAAAAAAATAGAATAGAACAGAATAGAATAGAATAGAATAGAACAGAAGAGAATAGAATAGAATAGAATAAAACAGAACAGAATAGAATAGAATAGAACAGAACAGAATAGAGTATTATAGAACAGAACAGAATAGAACAGAACAGAATAGAATAGAATAGAACAGAACAGAATAGAGTAGAACAGAATTGAATAGAATAGAACAGAAGAGAAGAGAATAGAATAGAACAGAACAGAATGTAACGGAATAGAATGCAATAGAATTGAATAGAATACAACAGAACAGAATAGAATAGATTTGAATAGAACAGAATAGAATAGAATAGAATAGAATAGAACAGAATAGAACAGAACAGAACAGAATAGAGTAGAACAGAATTGAATAGAATAGAATAGGATAGAACAGAACAGAATAGAAGAGAACAGAGTAGAATAGAATAGAATAGAATAGAATAGAACAGAATAGAATAGAATAGAATAGAATAGAATAGAATTGAATAGATGAGAACAGAATAGAATAGAATAGAATAGAATAGAATAGAATAGAATAGAATAGAACAGAATAGAATAGAATAGAATGGAATAGAACAGAATAGAATAGAATAGAACAGAATAGAATAGAATAGAACAGAATAGAATAGAATAGAATAGAATAGAATAGAATAGAATAGAATAGAATAGAACAGAACAGAATAGAATAGAATAGAATAGAACAGAATAGAATAGAATATAACAGAATAGAATAGAATAGAACAGAAGAGAACAGAACAGAATAGAATAGAATAGAACAGAATAGAACAGAACAGAACAGAACAGAACAGAATAGAATAGAACAGAACAGATTAGAATAGAATATAACAGAATAGAATAGAACAGAACAGAATAGAACAGAACAGAATAGGATAGAATAGAACAGAACAGAATAGAGTAGAACAGAATTGAATAGAATAGAACAGAACAGAATAGAATAGAATAGAATAGAACAGAAGAGAATAGAATAGAATAGAATACAACAGAATAGAACAGAATAGAAGAGAATAGAACAGAATAGAATAGAATAGAACAGAACAGAATAGAATAGAATAGAATAGAGTAGAATAGAATAGAACAGAACAGAACAGAATAGAATAGAATAGAATAGAATAGAATACAATATAATATAACAGAATAGAATAGAATAGAACAGAAGAGAACAGAACAGAATAGAATAGAATAGAACAGAATAGAACAGAACAGAACAGAACAGAATAGAAAAAAATAGAATAGAACAGAATAGAATAGAATAGAATAGAACAGAAGAGAATAGAATAGAATAGAATAAAACAGAACAGAATAGAATAGAATAGAACAGAACAGAATAGAGTATTATAGAACAGAACAGAATAGAACAGAACAGAATAGAATAGAATAGAACAGAACAGAATAGAGTAGAACAGAATTGAATAGAATAGAACAGAAGAGAATAGAATAGAATAGAACAGAACAGAATGTAACGGAATAGAATGCAATAGAATTGAATAGAATACAACAGAACAGAATAGAATAGATTTGAATAGAACAGAATAGAATAGAATAGAATAGAATAGAATAGAACAGAATAGAACAGAACAGAACAGAATAGAGTAGAACAGAATTGAATAGAATAGAATAGGATAGAACAGAACAGAATAGAAGAGAACAGAGTAGAATAGAATAGAATAGAATAGAATAGAACAGAATAGAATAGAAGAGAATAGAATAGAATAGATGAGTACAGAATAGAATAGAATAGAATAGAATAGAATAGAATAGAATAGAATAGAACAGAATAGAATAGAATAGAATGGAATAGAACAGAATAGAATAGAATAGAACAGAATAGAATAGAATAGAACAGAATAGAATAGAATAGAATAGAATAGAATAGAATAGAATAGAATAGAATAGAATAGAACAGAACAGAATAGAATAGAATAGAATAGAACAGAATAGAATAGAATATAACAGAATAGAATAGATTAGAACAGAAGAGAACAGAACGGAATAGAATAGAATAGAACAGAATAGAACAGAACAGAACAGAACAGAACAGAACAGAATAGAATAGAACAGAACAGAATAGAATAGAATATAACAGAATAGAATAGAATAGAATAGAATAGAACAGAACAGAATAGAACAGAACAGAATAGGATAGAATAGAACAGAACAGAATAGAGTAGAACAGAATTGAATAGAATAGAACAGAACAGAATAGAATAGAATAGAATAGAACAGAAGAGAATAGAATAGAATAGAATAGAATAAAACAGAATAGAACAGAATAGAAGAGAATAGAACAGAATAGAATAGAATAGAACAGAACAGAATAGAATAGAATAGAATAGAGTAGAATAGAATAGAACAGAACAGAACAGAATAGAATAGAATAGAATAGAATAGAATAGAATAGAATAGAATAGAATAGAATATAACAGAATAGAATAGAGTAGAACAGAAGAGAACAGAACAGAATAGAATAGAATAGAACAGAATAGAACAGAACAGAACAGAACAAAATAGAATAGAACAGAACAGAATAGAATAGAATATAACAGAATAGAATAGAATAGAATAGAACAGAACAGAATAGAACAGAACAGAATAGGATAGAATAGAACAGAACAGAATAGAGTAGAACAGAATTGAATAGAATAGAACAGAACAGAACAGAACAGAACAGAATAAAATAGAATAGAATAGAACAGAACAGAACAGAAGAGAATAGAATAGAACAGAACATAATAGAATAGAATAGAATAGAATATTATAGAACAGAGTAGAATAGAATAGAATAGAATAAAATAGAATAGAATAGAACAGAACAGAATAGAATAGAATAGAATAGAATAAAACAGAATAGAATAGAATAGAATAGATTAGAACAGAATAGAATAGAATAGAACAGAGTAGAATAGAAGAGAACAGAACAGAACAGAATAGAATCGAGTAGAACAGAATAGAACAGAATAGAATAGAATAGAATAGAATAGAATAGAATAGAATAGAATAGAATAGAATAGAACAGAACAGAACAGAATAGAATAGAATAAAATAGAATAGAATAGAACAGAACAGAACAGAACAGAACAGAATAGAATAGAATAGAACAGAATAGAATAGAATAGAATAGAATAGAACAGAACAGAACAGAATAGAATCGAACAGAATAGAAGAGAATAGAACAGAACAGAACAGAACATAACAGAACAGAATAGAATAGAATAGAAGTGAATAGAACAGAACAGAATAGAACAGAACAGAACAGAACACAACAGAACAGAATAGAATAGAATAGAGGAGAATAGAACAGAACAGAATAGAACAGAACAGAACAGAACAGAACAGAATAGAAAAGAATAGAATAGAACAGAATAGAATAGAATAGAATAGAACAGAAGAGAATAGAATAGAATAGAATAAAACAGAACAGAATAGAATAGAATAGAACATAACAGAATAGAATAGAATAGAACAGAACAGAATAGAGTAGAACAGAATTGAATAGAATAGAACAGAAGAGAATAGAATAGAATAGAACAGAACAGAATGTAACGGAATAGAATACAATAGAATTGAATAGAATACAACAGAACAGAATAGAATAGATTTGAATAGAACAGAATAGAATAGAATAGAACAGAATAGAACAGAACAGAACAGAATAGAGTAGAACAGAATTGAATAGAATAGAATAGGATAGAACAGAACAGAATAGAAGAGAACAGAGTAGAATAGAATAGAATAGAATAGAATAGAATAGAATAGAATAGAATAGAATAGAATAGAATAGATGAGAACGGAATAGAATAGAATAGAATAGAATAAAACCGAACAGAATAGAATAGAATGGAATAGAACAGAATAGAATAGAATAGAACAGAATAGAATAGACTCTAACAGAATAGAATTGAATAGAACAGAATAGAACAGAATAGAATAGAATAGAATAGAACAGAACAGAATAGAATAGAATAGAATAGAACAGAAGAGAATAAAATATAACAGAATAGAATGGAATAGAACAGAAGAGAACAGAACAGATTAGAATAGAATAGAACAGAATAGAATAAAATAGATTAGAACAGAACAGAATAGAACAGAACAGAATAGGATAGAATAGAACAGAACAGAATAGAGTAGAACAGAATTGAATAGAATAGAACAGAACAGAATAGAATAGTATAGAATAGAACAGAAGAGAATAGAATAGAATAGAATACAACAGAATAGAACAGAATAGAATAGAATAGAACAGAATAGGATGGAATAGAATAGAACAGAATAGAATGTAACGGAATAGAATACAATAGAATAGAATACAACAGAACAGAACTGAACAGAATAGAACAGAATAGAATAGAACAGAATAGAATAGAATAGAACAGAATAGAATAGAATAGAACAGAACAAAACAGAATAGAGTAGAATAGAATAGAATAGAATAGAATAGAATAGAATAGAATAGAATAGAATAGAATAGATAAGATTAGAACAGAATAGAACAGAACGGAATAGAATAGAATAGAACAGAACAGAACAGAATAGAATCGAAGAGAATAGAATAGAATAGAACAGAACAGAACAGAACCGAATAGAATAGAATAGAATAGAATAGAACAGAACAGAACAGAACAGACCACAACACAACAGAACAGAATAGAATAGAATAGAATAGAAGAGAATAGAACAGAACAGAACAGAATAGAGTAGAATAGAATACAGTAGAATAGAATAGAAAAGAATGGAACAGAGCAGAACAAAACAGAACAGAATAGAATACAATAGAACAGAATAGAATAGAATAGAATAGAAAAGAATAGAATAGTATAGACCCGAATAGAATAGAATAGAATAGAATAGAATAGAATAGAATAGAATAGAGTAGAACAGAATAGAATAGAATAGAATAGAGTAGAACAGAATAGAATAGAATAGAAACGAATAGAATAGAATAGAACAGAACAGAACAGAATAGAATAGAATAGAATAGAACAGAATAGAATAGAATAGAATAGATTAGAACAGAATAGAATAGAATAGAAGAGAATAGAATAGTAGAGAACAGAACAGAACAGAATAGAATAGAACAGAACAGAATGTAACGGAATAGAATACAATAGAATAGAATAGAATAGAACAGAACAGAGTAGAATAGAATTGAATAGAATAGAATAGAATAGAATAGAGTAGAATAGAATAGAACAGAATAGAACAGAATAGAACGGAATAGAATAAAATAGAATAGAATAGAATAGAATAGAATAGTATAGAATAGAATAGAATAGAATAGAACAGAACAGAATAGAATAGAACAGAATGAATTGAATAAAACAGAACAGAATAGAATAGAATAGAAAAGAACAGAATAGAATAGAATAGAACAGAACAGAATAGAACAGAACAGAATAGAATCGAGTAGAACAGAATTGAATAGAATAGAACGGAATAGAATAAAATAGAATAGAATAGAATATAACAGAATAGAATAGAATAGAACAGAAGAGAACAGAACAGAATAGAATAGAACAGAACATAATAGAATAGAATAGAATAGAATATTATAGAACAGAGTAGAATAGAATAGAATCGAATAAAATAGAATAGAATAGAACAGAACAGAACAGAATAGAATAGAATAGAATAGAATAGAACAGAATAGAATAGAATAGAATAAATTAGAACAGAATAGAATAGAATAGAACAGAATAGAATAGAAGAGAACAGAACAGAACAGAATAGAATCGAGTAGAACAGAATAGAACAGAATAGAATAGAATAGAATAGAATAGAATAGAATAGAATAGAATAGAATAGAATAGAACAGAACAGAATAGAATAGAACAGAATAGAATAGAATAGAACAGAACAGAACAGAATAGAATAGAATAAAATAGAATAGAATAGAACAGAACAGAACAGAACAGAACAGAATAGAATAGAATAGAACAGAATAGAATAGAATAGAACCGAATAGAACAGAACAGAACAGAATAGAATCTAACAGAATAGAAGAGAATAGAACAAAACAGAAGAGAACATAACAGAACAGAATAAAATAGAATAGAAGAGAATAGAACAGAACAGAATAGAACAGAACAGAACAGAACACAACAGAACACAACAGAACAGAATAGAATAGAATAGAGGAGAATAGAACAGAACAGAATAGAACAGAACAGAACAGAACAGAACAGAACAGAACAGAATTGAAAAGAATAGAATAGAACAGAATAGTATAGAATAGAATAGAACAGAATAGAATAGAATAGAATAGAATAAAACAGAACAGAATAGAATAGAATAGAACAGAACAGAATAGAATATTATAGAACAGAACAGAATAGAACAGAACAGAATAGAATAGAATAGAACAGAACAGAATAGAGTAGAACAGAATTGAATAGAATAGAACAGAAGAGAATAGAATAGAATAGAACAGAACAGAATGTAACGGAATAGAATACAATAGAATTGAATAGAATACAACAGAACAGAATAGAATAGATTTGAATAGAACAGAATAGAATAGAATAGAATAGAATAGAACAGAATAGAACAGAACAGAACAGAATAGAGTAGAACAGAATTGAATAGAATAGAATAGGATAGAACAGAACAGAATAGAAGAGAACAGAGTAGAATAGAATAGAATAGAATAGAATAGAATAGAATAGAATAGAATAGAATAGAATAGATGAGAACAGAATAGAATAGAATAGAATAGAATAGAATAGAACAGAACAGAATAGAATAGAATGGAATAGAACAGAATAGAATAGAATAGAACAGAATAGAATAAAATAGAATAGAACAGAACAGAATAGAACAGAACAGAATAGGATAGAATAGAACAGAACAGAATATAGTAGAACAGAATTGAATAGAATAGAACAGAACAGAATAGAATAGAATAGATTAGAACAGAAGAGAATAGAATAGAATAGAATACAACAGAATAGAACAGAATAGAATAGAATAGAACAGAATAGGATGGAATAGAATAGAACAGAATAGAATGTAACGGAATAGAATACAATAGAATAGAATACAACAGAACAGAACAGAATAGAAAAGAATCGAATAGAATATAACAGAATAGAATAGAATAGAATAGTACAGAACAAAACAGAATAGAATAGAATAGAATAGAATAGAAAAGAAGGGAATAGAGCAGAACAAAACAGAACAGAATAGAATACAATAGAACAGAATAGAATAGAATAGAAAAGAATAGAATAGTATAGAACCGAATAGAATAGAATAGAATAGAATAGAATAGAATAGAATAGAATAGAATAGAATAGAATAGAACAGAAGAGAATAGAATAGAATAGAATAGAACAGAATAGAATAGAATAGAAACGAATAGAATAGAATAGAACAGAACAGAACAGAATAGAATAGAATAGAATAGAACAGAATAGAATAGAATAGAATAGATTAGAACAGAATAGAATAGAATAGAACAGAATAGAATAGTAGAGAACAGAACAGAACAGAATAGAATAGAACAGAACAGAATGTAACGGAATAGAATACAATCGAATAGAATAGAATACAACAGAACAGAGTAGAATAGAATTGAATAGAATAGAATAGAATAGAATAGAACAGAATAGAACAGAATAGAATGGAATAGAATAAAATAGAATAGATTAGAATAGAATAGAATAGAATAGAATAGAATAGAATAGAATAGAACAGAACAGAATAGAATAGAACAGAATGAATTGAATAAAACAGAACAGAATAGAATAGAATAGAAAAGAACACAATAGATTAGAATAGAACAGAACAGAATAGAATAGAATAGAACAGAACAGAACAGAACAGAACAGAACAGAATAGAATAGAACAAAACAGAATAGAGTAGAACAGAATTGAATAGAATAGAACAGAACAGAATAGAATAGAATAGAATAGAACAGAATAGAATAGAATAGAATAGAATACAACAGAATAGAACAGAATAGAAGAGAATAGAACAAAATAGAATGGAATAGAATAGAACAGAATAGAATGTAACGGAATAGAATAGAATAGAATAGAATCGAATAGAACGGAACAGAATAGAATGGAATAGAATAGAACAGAATAGAATAGAATAGAATAGAATAGAACAGAACAGAATAGAATAGAATAGAATAGAATAGAAGAGAATAGAATAGAATAGAATAGAATAGAACAAAATAGAACAGAACAGAACAGAATAGAGTAGAATAGAATAGAATAGAATAGAATAGAATAGAATAGAATAGAATAGAATAGAATAGAAAAGAATTGAACAGAGCAGATCAGAACAGAACAGAATAGAATACAATAGAACAGAATGTAATATAGTAGAATAGAAGAAAATAGAGTAGTATAGAGCAGAATAGAATAGAATAGAATAGAATAGAATAGAATAGAATAGAATAGAATAGAACAGAAGAGAATAGAATAGAATAGAATAAAATAGAATAGAACCGAATAGAATAGAATAGAATAGAACAGAACAGAACAGAACAGAATAGAATCGAATAGAACAGAATAGAACAGATTAGAATAGAATATAATAGAATAGAATAGAATAGATCAGAACAGAACAGAATTGAATCGAACAGAATAGAATACAATAGAACAGAACAAAACAGAACAGAATAGAATAGAATAGAATAGAACAGAACAGAACAGAACAGAACAGAACAGAATAGAATAGAATAGAAGAGAATAGAACAGAACAGAACAGAACAGAACAGAACAGAATAGAATAGAATAGAAGAGAATAGAACAGAACAGAATAGAGCAGAACAGAACAGAACAGAACAGAACACAACAGAACAGAATCGAATAGAATAGAAGAGAATAGAACAGAACAGAATAGAACAGAACAGAACAGAACAGAATAGAAAAAAATAGAATAGAACAGAATAGAATAGAATAGAATAGAACAGAATAGAATAGAATAGAATAGAATAAAAGAGAACAGAATAGAATAGAATAGAACAGAACAGAATAGAATATTATAGAACAGAATAGAATAGAACAGAACAGAATAGAATAGAATAGAATAGAACAGAACAGAATAGAGTAGAACAGAATTGAATAGAATAGAACAGAAGAGAATAGAATAGAATAGAACAGAACAGAATGTAACGGAATAGAATGCAATAGAATTGAATAGAATACAACAGAACAGAATAGCATAGATTTGAATAGAACAGAATAGAATAGAATAGAATAGAATAGAATAGAATAGAATAGAATAGAATAGCACAGAATAGAACAGAACGGAATAGAATAGAGTAGAACAGAACAGAACAGAATAGAATCGAAGAGAATAGAATAGAATAGAACAGAACAGAACAGAACAGAATAGAATAGAATAGAATAGAATAGAATAGAATAGAACAGAACAGAACAGAACAGACCACAACACAACAAAACAGAATAGAATAGAATAGAATAGAACAGAATAGAACAGAACAGAACAGAATAGAGTAGAATAGAATAGAATAGAATAGAATAGAACAGAATAGAATAGAAAAGAATGGAACAGAGCAGAACAAAACAGAACAGAATAGAATACAATAGAACAGAATAGAATAGAATAGAAAAGAATAGAATAGTATAGAACCGAATAGAATAGAATAGAATAGAATAGAATAGAATAGAACAGAAGAGAATAGAATAGAATAGAATAGAACAGAATAGAATAGAATAGAAACGAATAGAATAGAATAGAACAGAACAGAACAGAACAGAATAGAATAGAATAGATTAGAAGAGAAGAGAATAGAATAGAATAGAATACAACAGAATAGAACAGAATAGAATAGAATAGAACAGAATAGGATGGAATAGAATAGAACAGAATAAAATGTAACGGAATAGAATACAATAGAATAGAATACAACAGAACAGAACAGAATAGAAAAGAATAGAATAGAATATAACAGAATAGAATAGAATAGAACAGAATAGAATAGAATAGTACAGAACAAAACAGAATAGAATAGAATAGAATAGAATAGAATAGAATAGAATAGAATAGAATAGAATAGAATAGAATAGAATAGAATAGATTAGAACAGAATAGAACAGAACGGAATAGAATAGAATAGAATAGAATAGAACAGAACAGAACAGAACAAACCACAACACAACAGAACAGAATAGAATAGAATAGAATAGAACAGAATAGAACAGAACAGAACAGAATAGAGTAGAATAGAATAGAATAGAATAGAATAGAATAGAATAGAATAGAATAGAATAGAAAAGAATGGAACAGAGCAGAACAAAACAGAACAGAATAGAATACAATAGAACAGAATAGAATAGAATAGAAAAGAATAGAATAGTATAGAACCGAATAGAATAGAATAGAATAGAATAGAATAGAATAGAACAGAAGAGAATAGAATAGAATAGAACAGAATAGAATAGAATAGAAACGAATAGAATAGAATAGAACAGAACAGAACAGAATAGAATAGAATAGAATAGAACAGAATAGAATAGAATAGAATAGATTAGAACAGAATAGAATAGAATAGAACAGAATAGAATAGTAGAGAACAGAACAGAACAGAACAGAACACAACAGAACAGAATAGAATAGAATAGAAGAGAATAGAACAGAACAGAATAGAACAGAACAGAACAGAACAGAACAGAACAGAATAGAAAAAAATAGAATAGAACAGAATAGAATAGAATAGAATAGAACAGAATAGAATAGAATAGAATAGAATAAAAGAGAACAGAATAGAATAGAATAGAACAGAACAGAATAGAATATTATAGAACAGAATAGAATAGAACAGAACAGAATAGAATAGAATAGAATAGAATAGAACAGAACAGAATAGAGTAGAACAGAATTGAGTAGAATAGAACAGAAGAGAATAGAATAGAATAGAACAGAACAGAATGTAACGGAATAGAATGCAATAGAATTGAATAGAATACAACAGAACAGAATAGAATAGATTTGAATAGAACAGAATAGAATAGAATAGAATAGAATAGAATAGAATAGAATAGAATAGCACAGAATAGAACAGAACGGAATAGAATAGAGTAGAACAGAACAGAACAGAATAGAATCGAAGAGAATAGAATAGAATAGAACAGAACAGAACAGAACAGAATAGAATAGAATAGAATAGAATAGAATAGAACAGAACAGAACAGAACAGACCACAACACAACAGAACAGAATAGAATAGAATAGAATAGAACAGAATAGAACAGAACAGAACAGAATAGAGTAGAATAGAATAGAATAGAATAGAATAGAACAGAATAGAATAGAAAAGAATGGAACAGAGCAGAACAAAACAGAACAGAATAGTATACAATAGAACAGAATAGAATAGAATAGAAAAGAATAGAATAGTATAGAACCGAATAGAATAGAATAGAATAGAATAGAATAGAATAGAATAGAACAGAAGAGAATAGAATAGAATAGAATAGAACAGAATAGAATAGAATAGAAACGAATAGAATAGAATAGAACAGAACAGAACAGAACAGAATAGAATAGAATAGATTAGAAGAGAAGAGAATAGAATAGAATAGAATACAACAGAATAGAACAGAATAGAATAGAATAGAACAGAATAGGATGGAATAGAATAGAACAGAATAGAATGTAACGGAATAGAATACAATAGAATAGAATACAACAGAACAGAACAGAATAGAAAAGAATAGAATAGAATATAACAGAATAGAATAGAATAGAACAGAATAGAATAGAATAGTACAGAACAAAACAGAATAGAATAGAATAGAATAGAATAGAATAGAATAGAATAGAATAGAATAGAATAGATTAGAACAGAATAGAACAGAACGGAATAGAATAGAATAGAACAGAACAGAACAGAATAGAATCGAAGAGAATAGAATAGAATAGAACAGAACAGAACAGAACAGAATAGAATAGAATAGAATAGAATAGAACAGAACAGAACAGAACAGACCACAACACAACAGAACAGAATAGAATAGAATAGAATAGAACAGAATAGAACAGAACAGAACAGAATAGAGTAGAATAGAATAGAATAGAATAGAATAGAATAGAATAGAATAGAATAGAATAGAATAGAAAAGAATGGAACAGAGCAGAACAAAACAGAACAGAATAGAATACAATAGAACAGAATAGAATAGAATAGAAAAGAATAGAATAGTATAGAACCGAATAGAATAGAATAGAATAGAATAGAATAGAATAGAATAGAACAGAAGAGAATAGAATAGAATAGAACAGAATAGAATAGAATAGAAACGAATAGAATAGAATAGAACAGAACAGAACAGAATAGAATAGAATAGAATAGAATAGAACAGAATAGAATAGAATAGAATAGATTAGAACAGAATAGAATAGAATAGAACAGAATAGAATAGTAGAGAACAGAACAGAACAGAACAGAACACAACAGAACAGAATAGAATAGAATAGAAGAGAATAGAACAGAACAGAATAGAACAGAACAGAACAGAACAGAACAGAACAGAATAGAAAAAAATAGAATAGAACAGAATAGAATAGAATAGAATAGAACAGAATAGAATAGAATAGAATAGAATAAAAGAGAACAGAATAGAATAGAATAGAACAGAACAGAATAGAATATTATAGAACAGAATAGAATAGAACAGAACAGAATAGAATAGAATAGAATAGAACAGAACAGAATAGAGTAGAACAGAATTGAATAGAATAGAACAGAAGAGAATAGAATAGAATAGAACAGAACAGAATGTAACGGAATAGAATGCAATAGAATTGAATAGAATACAACAGAACAGAATAGAATAGATTTGAATAGAACAGAATAGAATAGAATAGAATAGAATAGAACAGAATAGGATGGAATAGAATAGAACAGAATAGAATGTAACGGAATAGAATACAATAGAATAGAATACAACAGAACAGAACAGAATAGAAAAGAATAGAATAGAATATAACAGAATAGAATAGAATAGAACAGAATAGAATAGAATAGTACAGAACAAAACAGAATAGAATAGAATAGAATAGAATAGAATAGAATAGAATAGATTAGAACAGAATAGAACAGAACGGAATAGAATAGAATAGAACAGAACAGAACAGAATAGAATCGAAGAGAATAGAATAGAATAGAACAGAACAGAACAGAACAGAATAGAATAGAATAGAATAGATTAGAATAGAACAGAATAGAACAGAACAGACCACAACACAACAGAACAGAATAGAATTGAATAGAATAGAACAGAATAGAACAGAACAGAACAGAATAGAGTAGAATAGAATAGAATAGAATAGAATAGAACAGAATAGAATAGAAAAGAATGGAACAGAGCAGAACAAAACAGAACAGAATAGAATACAATAGAACAGAATAGAATAGAATAGAAAAGAATAGAATAGTATAGAACCGAATAGAATAGAATAGAATAGAATAGAATAGAATAGAATAGAACAGAACAGAATAGAATAGAATAGAATAGAACAGAATAGAATAGAATAGAAACGAATAGAATAGAATAGAACAGAACAGAACAGAACAGAATAGAATAGAATAGATTAGAAGAGAAGAGAATAGAATAGAATAGAATACAACAGAATAGAACAGAATAGAATAGAATAGAACAGAATAGGATGGAATAGAATAGAACAGAATAGAATGTAACGGAATAGAATACAATAGAATAGAATACAACAGAACAGAACAGAATAGAAAAGAATAGAATAGAATATAACAGAATAGAATAGAATAGAACAGAATAGAATAGAATAGTACAGAACAAAACAGAATAGAATAGAATAGAATAGAATAGAATAGAATAGAATAGAATAGAATAGAATAGATTAGAACAGAATAGAACAGAACGGAATAGAATAGAATAGAACAGAACAGAACAGAATAGAATCGAAGAGAATAGAATAGAATAGAACAGAACAGAACAGAACAGAATAGAATAGAATAGAATAGAATAGAATAGAACAGAACAGAACAGAACAGACCACAACACAACAGAACAGAATAGAATAGAATAGAATAGAACAGAATAGAACAGAACAGAACAGAATAGAGTAGAATAGAATAGAATAGAATAGAATAGAATAGAATAGAATAGAATAGAATAGAATAGAATAGAAAAGAATGGAACAGAGCAGAACAAAACAGAACAGAATAGAATACAATAGAACAGAATAGAATAGAATAGAAAAGAATAGAATAGTATAAAACCGAATAGAATAGAATAGAATAGAATAGAATAGAATAGAATAGAATAGAACAGAAGAGAATAGAATAGAATAGAACAGAATAGAATAGAATAGAAACGAATAGAATAGAATAGAACAGAACAGAACAGAATAGAATAGAATAGAATAGAACAGAATAGAATAGAATAGAATAGATTAGAACAGAATAGAATAGAATAGAACAGAATAGAATAGTAGAGAACAGAACAGAACAGAATAGAATAGAACAGAACAGAATGTAACGGAATAGAATACAATAGAATAGAATAGAATACAACAGAACAGAGTAGAATAGAATTGAATAGAATAGAATAGAATAGAATAGAACAGAATAGAACAGAATAGAACGGAATAGAATAAAATAGAATAGATTAGAATAGAATAGAATAGAATAGAATAGAATAGAATAGAATAGAATAGAATAGAACAGAACAGAATAGAATAGAACAGAATGAATTGAATAAAACAGAACAGAATAGAATAGAATAGAAAAGAACACAATAGAATAGAATAGAACAGAACAGAATAGAATAGAATAGAACAGAACAGAACAGAACAGAACAGAATAGAATAGAATAGAACAAAACAGAATAGAGTAGAACAGAACTGAATAGAATAGAACAGAACAGAATAGAATAGAATAGAATAGAACAGAATAGAATAGAATAGAATAGAATAGAATACAACAGAATAGAACAGAATAGAAGAGAATAGAACAAAATAGAATGGAATAGAATAGAACAGAATAGAATGTAACGGAATAGAATAGAATAGAATAGAATAGAATCGAATAGAACGGAACAGAATAGAATGGAATAGAATAGAACAGAATAGAATAGAATAGAATAAAATAGAACAGAACAGAATAGAATAGAATAGAATAGAACAGAATAGAATAGAATAGAACAAAATAGAACAGAACAGAACAGAATAGAGTAGAATAGAATAGAATAGAATAGAATAGAAAAGAATTGAACAGAGCAGATCAGAACAGAACAGAATAGAATACAATAGAACAGAATATAATATAGTAGAATAGAAGAAAATAGAATAGTATAGAGCAGAATAGAATAGAATAGAATAGAATAGAATAGAATAGAATAGAACAGAAGAGAATAGAATAGAATAGAATAGAATAGAATAGAATAGAATAGAAACGAATAGAAAAGTATAGAATAGAACAGAACAGAACAGAACAGAATAGAATCGAATAGAACAGAATAGAACAAATTAGAATAGAATATAATAGAATAGAATAGAATAGATCAGAACAGAACAGAATTGAATCGAACAGAATAGAATACAATAGAACAGAACAAAACAGAACAAAATAGAATAGAATAGAATAGAACAGAACAGAACAGAACAGAACAGAACAGAATAGAATAGAATAGAAGAGAATAGAACAGAACAGAACAGAACAGAACAGAACAGAATAGAATAGAATAGAAGAGAATAGAACAGAACAGAATATAACAGAACAGAACAGAACAGAACAGAACACAACAGAACAGAATAGAATAGAATAGAAGAGAATAGAACAGAACAGAATAGAACAGAACAGAACAGAACAGAACAGAACAGAATAGAAAAAAATAGAATAGAACAGAATAGAATAGAATAGAATAGAACAGAAGAGAATAGAATAGAATAGAATAAAACAGAACAGAATAGAATAAAATAGAACAGAACAGAATAGAATATTATAGAACAGAACAGAATAGAACAGAACAGAATAGAATAGAATAGAACAGAACAGAATAGAGTAGAACAGAATTGAATAGAATAGAACAGAAAAGAATAGAATAGAATAGAACAGAACAGAATGTAACGGAATAGAATGCAATAGAATTGAATAGAATAAAACAGAACAGAATAGAATAGATTTGAATAGAACAGAATAGAATAGAATAGAATAGAATAGAATAGAATAGAATAGAATAGAATAGAATAGAATAGAACAGAATAGAACAGAACGGAATAGAATAGAATAGAACAGAACAGAACAGAATAGAATCGAAGAGAATAGAATAGAATAGAACAGAACAGAACAGAACAGAACAGAATAGAATAGAATAGAATAGAATAGAACAGAACAGAACAGAACAGACCACAACACAACAGAACAGAATAGAATAGAATAGAATAGAACAGAATAGAACAGAACAGAACAGAATAGAGTAGAATAGAATAGAATAGAATAGAATAGAATAGAATAGAATAGAATAGAATAGAATAGAAAAGAATGGAACAGAGCAGAACAAAACAGAACAGAATAGAATACAATAGAACAGAATAGAATAGAATAGAAAAGAATAGAATAGTATAGAACCGAATAGAATAGAATAGAATAGAATAGAATAGAATAGAATAGAATAGAATAGAATAGAATAGAACAGAAGAGAATAGAATAGAATAGAATAGAATAGAACAGAATAGAATAGAATAGAAACGAATAGAATAGAATAGAACAGAACAGAACAGAACAGAATAGAATAGAATAGAATAGAACAGAATAGAATAGTAGAGAACAGAACAGAACAGAATAGAATAGAACAGAAAAGAATGTAACGGAATAGAATACAATAGAATAGAATAGAATACAACAGAACAGAGTAGAATAGAATTGAATAGAATAGAATAGAATAGTATAGAACAGAATAGAACAGAATAGAACGGAATAGAATAAAATAGAATAGATTAGAATAGAATAGAATAGAATAGAATAGAATAGAATAGAATAGAATAGAATAGAACAGAACAGAATAGAATAGAACAGAATGAATTGAATAAAACAGAACAGAATAGAATAGAATAGAAAAGAACAGAATAGAATAGAATAGAACAGAACAGAATAGAATAGAATAGAACAAAACAGAATAGAGTAGAACAGAATTGAATAGAATAGAACAGAACAGAATAGAATAGAATAGAATAGAACAGAATAGAACAGAACAGAATAGAATAGAATAGAATAGAACAGAATAGAATAGAATAGTATAGAATAGAACAAAATAGAACAGAACAGAACAGAATAGAGTAGAATAGAATAGAATAGAATAGAATAGAATAGAATAGAATAGAAAAGAATAGAACAGAGCAGATCAGAACAGAACAGAATAGAATACAATAGAACAGAATATAATATAGTAGAATAGAAGAAAATAGAATAGTATAGAGCAGAATAGAATAGAATAGAATAGAATAGAATAGAATAGAATAGAATAGAATAGAATAGAATAGAACAGAATAGAATAGAATAGAATAGAATAGAATAGAATAGAATAGAATAGAAACGAATAGAATAGAATAGAATAGAATAGAACAGAACAGAACAGAACAGAATAGAATCGAATAGAACAGAATAGAACAGATTAGAATAGAATATAATAGAATAGAATAGAATAGATCAGAACAGAACAGAATTGAATCGAACAGAATAGAATACAATAGAACAGAACAAAACAGAACAGAATAGAATAGAATAGAATAGAATAGAATAGAACAGAACAGAACAGAATAGAATCGAACAGAATAGAAGAGAATAGAACAGAACAGAACAGAACAGAACAGAACAGAATAGAATAGAATAGAAGAGAATAGAACAGAACAGAACAGAACAGAACAGAACAGAACAGAACAGAACAGAACAGAACAGAATAGAAAAAAATAGAATAGAACAGAATAGAATAGAATAGAATAGAACAGAAGAGAATAGAATAGAATAGAATAAAACAGAACAGAATAGAATAGAATAGAACAGAACAGAATAGAATATTATAGAACAGAACAGAATAGAACAGAACAGAATAGAATAGAATAGAACAGAACAGAATAGAGTAGAACAGAATTGAATAGAATAGAACAGAAGAGAATAGAATAGAATAGAACAGAACAGAATGTAACGGAATAGAATGCAATAGAATTGAATAGAATACAACAGAACAGAATAGAATAGATTTGAATAGAAGAGAATAGAATAGAATAGAATAGAATAGAACAGAATAGAACAGAACAGAACAGAATAGAGTAGAACAGAAGAGAATAGAATAGAGCAGAATAGAACAGAACAAAACAAAAGAGAATAGAATAGAATACAACAGAACAGAACAGAATAGAATAGAATAGAACAGAATAGAATAGAACAGAACAGAAAAGAAGAGAAGAGAACAGAATAGAATAGAATAGAACAGAATAGAATAGAACAGAATAGAATAGAATAGAACAGAATAGAATAGAACAGAAGAGAATAGAATAGAGCAGAATAGAACAGAACAAAACAAAAGAGAATAGAATAGAATACAACAGAACAGAACAGAATAGAATAGAATATAATAGAATAGAACAGAATACAATGGAATACAATAAAATAAAAAAGAATAGAATAGAATAGAATAGAAAAGAACAGAACAGAATAGAATAGAACAGAATAGAAAAGAATAAAAAAACAGAATAGAACAGAACACAATAGAGTAGAACAGACTTGAATAGAATAGAACAGAACAGAATAGAATAAAATAGAATAGAACAGAAGAGAATAGAATAGAATTTAATACAACAGAATAGAACAGAATAGAATAGAATAGAATAAAACAGAACAGAATGTAACGGAATAGAATAGAATAGAATAGATTAGAATAGAATAGAATAGAACAGAACAGAATAGAATAGAATAGAATATAACAGAATAGAATAGAACATAATAGAATAGAACAGAACAGAACAGAATAGAACAGAATAGAATAGAATACAACAGAATAAAATAGAACAGAACAGAATAAAATAGAATGGAATAGAACAGAACAGAATAAAATGAAGAGAATAGAATAGAATTGAATTGAATAGAATAGAACAGAACAGAATAGAATAGAATAGAACAGAATAGAATAGTATAGAACAGAACAGAATACAATAGAATTGAATACAACAGAATAGAATTGAATACAACAGAAGAGAACAGAATAGAACAGAACAGAACAGAATGGAATAGAGTAGAATACAACAGAACAGAACTGATTAGTGTAGAATATAGCAGAATAGAACAGAATAGAATGGAATAGTATTAAATAGAATAGAATAGAATAGAATAGAATAGAATAGAATAGAATAGAATAGAATAGAATAGAATAGAATAGAATAGAATAGAATAGAATAGAATAGAGTAGAATAGAATAGAATAGAACAGGACAGAACAGAATAGAATAGAACAGAATAGAGTAGAACAGAACAGAACAGAATAGAATAGAATAGAACAGAATAGAACAGAACGGAACAGAACAGAACAGAATAGAATAGAATAGAACAGGAGAGAACAGAATAGAATGAATAGAACAGAATAGAACAGAAGAGAATAGAATAGAATAGAATAGAGTAGAATAGAATAGAATAGAATAGAATAGAATAGAATAGAACAGAACAGAATAGAATCGAACAGAATAGAATAGAATAGAACAGAACAGAACAGAACAGAACAGAATAGAATAGAATAGAATAGAATAGAATAGAATAGAATAGAATAGAATAGAGTAGAAAAGAACAGAATAAAATAGAATAGATTAGAACAGAACAGAATAATATAGAATAAAATAGAACAGAATAGAATAGAACAGAACAGAATAAAATAGAATAGAATAGAACAGAATAGAATAGAACAGAACAGAATAGAATAGAATAGAACAAAATAGAATAGTATAGAATACAATAGAATAGAACAGAACAGAATAGAATAGAACAGAACAGAAGAGAATAGAGTAGAACAGAATAGAATAGAACAGAATAGATTAGAACAGAATAGAATAGAATAGAATAGAATAGAATAGAATAGAATAGAATAGAATAGAATAGATTAGAATAGAATAGAACAGAATATAATACAATAGAACACAACAAAATAGAATAGAATAGAAAGGATAGAATAGAATAGAATAGAGTAGAATAGAATTGAATAGAATAGAATAGAATAGAACAGAACAGAACAGTATAGAATAGAATAGAACAGAACAGAACAGAACAGAACAGAACAGAATAGGATAGAATAGAACAGAACAGAACAGAATAGAATAGAACAGAACAGAACAGAACAGAACAGAACAGAATAGAATAGAATAGATTAGAATAGAATAGAATAGAATAGAACAGAATAGAATAGAATAGCACAGAATAGAACAGAACAGAACAGAATAGAGTAGAACAGAAGAGAATAGAATAGAGCAGAATAGAACAGAACAAAACAAAAGAGAATAGAATAGAATACAACAGAACAGAACAGAATAGAATAGAATAGAACAGAATAGAATAGAACAGAACAGAAAAGAAGAGAAGAGAACAGAATAGAATAGAATAGAACAGAATAGAATAGAACAGAATAGAATAGAATAGAACAGAATAGAATAGAACAGAAGAGAATAGAATAGAGCAGAATAGAACAGAACAAAACAAAAGAGAATAGAATAGAATACAACAGAACAGAACAGAATAGAATAGAATATAATAGAATAGAACAGAATACAATGGAATACAATAAAATAAAAAAGAATAGAATAGAATAGAATAGAAAAGAACAGAACAGAATAGAATAGAACAGAATAGAAAAGAATAAAAAAACAGAATAGAACAGAACACAATAGAGTAGAACAGAATTGAATAGAATAGAACAGAACAGAATAGAATAAAATAGAATAGAACAGAAGAGAATAGAATAGAATTTAATACAACAGAATAGAACAGAATAGAATAGAATAGAATAAAACAGAACAGAATGTAACGGAATAGAATAGAATAGAATAGATTAGAATAGAATAGAATAGAACAGAACAGAATAGAATAGAATAGAATATAACAGAATAGAATAGAACATAATAGAATAGAACAGAACAGAACAGAATAGAACAGAATAGAATAGAATACAACAGAATAAAATAGAACAGAACAGAATAAAATAGAATGGAATAGAACAGAACAGAATAAAATGAAGAGAATAGAATAGAATTGAATTGAATAGAATAGAACAGAACAGAATAGAATAGAATAGAACAGAATAGAATAGTATAGAACAGAACAGAATACAATAGAATTGAATACAACAGAATAGAATTGAATACAACAGAAGAGAACAGAATAGAACAGAACAGAACAGAATGGAATAGAGTAGAATACAACAGAACAGAACTGATTAGTGTAGAATATAGCAGAATAGAACAGAATAGAATGGAATAGTATTAAATAGAATAGAATAGAATAGAATAGAATAGAATAGAATAGAATAGAATAGAATAGAATAGAATAGAATAGAGTAGAATAGAATAGAATAGAACAGGACAGAACAGAATAGAATAGAACAGAATAGAGTAGAACAGAACAGAACAGAATAGAATAGAATAGAACAGAATAGAACAGAACGGAACAGAACAGAACAGAATAGAATAGAATAGAACAGGAGAGAACAGAATAGAATGAATAGAACAGAATAGAACAGAATAGAATAGAATAGAATAGAATAGAGTAGAATAGAATAGAATAGAATAGAATAGAATAGAATAGAATAGAACAGAACAGAATAGAATCGAACAGAATAGAATAGAATAGAACAGAACAGAACAGAACAGAACAGAATAGAATAGAATAGAATAGAATAGAATAGAATAGAATAGAATAGAATAGAATAGAATAGAATAGAGTAGAAAAGAACAGAATAAAATAGAATAGATTAGAACAGAACAGAATAATATAGAATAAAATAGAACAGTATAGAATAGAACAGAACAGAATAAAATAGAATAGAATAGAACAGAATAGAATAGAACAGAACAGAATAGAATAGAATAGAACAAAATAGAATAGTATAGAATACAATAGAATAGAACAGAACAGAATAGAATAGAACAGAACAGAAGAGAATAGAGTAGAACAGAATAGAATAGAACAGAATAGATTAGAACAGAATAGAATAGAATAGAATAGAATAGAATAGAATAGAATAGAATAGAATAGATTAGAATAGAATAGAACAGAATATAATACAATAGAACACAACAAAATAGAATAGAATAGAAAGGATAGAATAGAATAGAATAGAGTAGAATAGAATTGAATAGAATAGAATAGAATAGAACAGAACAGAACAGTATAGAATAGAATAGAACAGAACAGAACAGAACAGAACAGAACAGAATAGGATAGAATAGAACAGAACAGAACAGAATAGAATAGAACAGAACAGAACAGAACAGAACAGAACAGAATAGAATAGAATAGATTAGAATAGAATAGAATAGAATAGAACAGAATAGAATAGAATAGCACAGAATAGAACATCCTATCCTATCCTATCTATTCTATCCTATCCTATCCTATCCTATCCTATCCTATCCTATCCCATCCTATCCTATCCTATCCTATCCTATCCTATCCTATCCTATCCTATTCTATTCTATTTTATTCTATTCTATTCTATTCCCCTATCTGGGAACAATTCTGAAGGACCATCCATTCCCAGAGCTCCCCATGGGGTCAGCTATGTCCTCTGCTGAGACTGCATCAAAGTCCAGCTCCTTCTGCAAAACCCCGTTTATTTCCATTTCCATGGTGTTGACTCCAAGAGTACACCCTAAGAAATGTCTTATGTCTTATGTATCAGAATTTAATTCCCGAGAATTTTAACCTTTAACATATCCCTTCTGTGATGGACTGACTGGTGGCCCTTCAATGTTCATGTGTTGAAACCCTATCATACTCCCCAATATGACTCTATTTGAAGATAGGGTTTTTAACAAGTATTAAGTTAGATGATGTTATAAGGGTGGGGAAATCCTATAGGATTGAGAAACTAGCTTTCTTCAAGCCAGGAAACCAGTTTTCACCACAACCCAACCATTATGGTAACCTGATCTCAGACTTCTAGCCTCCAAAACTGTGAGAAAACAAATTTCTGTAGTTTAAGTCACCTAGTCTATGGTGTTTTGCTATGGCAGCCCTACCTCTTTATGTTTTCAATGTCTAAGTCCATTCATAGTTCTTCATGTCTTCAGAGCTTTTATTTTTTAATGAGCAAAACTGCATTCATTCCTGGTATTGTTTTTTTGGGTTCTCTTTATTTGTAGGCAGAGTTTATAGATTTTTTTTTATCATTTTGAAGAACCAACATTTGACTTTGTTAATTTCTCCATTATTTTTATGTTTTATATTTTATTAATTATGCTTTTTTTTGGGTCTCTTTAGGTCCTCACCTGTGGCATATGGAAGTTCCCAGGCTAGGGGTTGAATCAGAACTGTAGCTGCCGGCCTACACCACAGCTCACGGCAATGCTGGATCCTTAACTCACTGAGCGAGGCCAGGGATTGAACCTGCATCCTCATGGATGCTAGTAAGATTTGCTTCTGCTGAGCCACTACAGGAACTCCATCATTTCTCATTTTAATTCTGTCAATTTTTCTTCCATAATTTTGAAACTATGCTACCAGGAACATACATATTTACGATTGTTTCGTCTTTCTGATCAATCGAACCTTTATTATTATTTCTCTTCTTTGCCATGAGATTTCATTTATCTGATATTAACAGTCACTTTAACATTCTTAAACGTACTGTTTTCAAGGTACATATTTTTCCATCTATTTACTTCCTGCTTATCTTGTAGAAGGTATATAGTTGAGTCAAGCTTTTATAATTAATTTGAAAATGTTTTCTTTAAACTGTTTATTCCATTAGTACTTAAAGCTAATTATTGATGTGGCTAAATTTAACTCATTTTTTGAATTCAATTTTCATTTATCTCCTCTGTCTTTTGTTTCTGTTTCCCCTGGTGCTTTCTTTGAGATTAATTGAATATTTTCATATTCCCTTTTAATTTAGTTATTGATTTTTTTAACTATATCTAAATTTTATTTTGTTCATTGTTCTAGGGATTAGAGTACAAAACCTTAACTTGAAACAGTCCGTTTAAGGTTGATGTTGTACCAGTTTATATAAAATGCTAAAAATCTTGCAACCATTTGTGTCTATTTATCCCTTCGCAATAATTTATCATGTGGTTTTCATCTGTATCAAATTATGTTAAAAGCCATGTAATTTTGGCTTTAAACTGTCATATGTATTTAAAGTTATTGGGGGAAACTTTTTAAAAAATAGTTACACATTTTCTATTTCCAGTGTTTTTCATTCTTTTCTGAAAATTAACATTTCTATTGGATAGCGTTCACATTTAGCCTGAAGAACTTGCTTTAGCATTTATTTTAGTACATACAGGTCTGCAGGTGGTAAAAAATTGTGCTTAAAGTCATAATTAGGTTATTGCAAATGATTAATAAGATGGAAGGAGAAGACACCAATTTAAAAACCATGAAATTAAAATTGGGAAATAAGTACAAAACTAATGAGTATTTGAAATTAAGAAAAACATTAAGAAAATATGGTAACAAATATGAAACCATAGATGAAATGAAAGTATTTTTAGAAGAATGTAAAATTCTGAAAGTAGCACAAGAAAAAATTAGGATCTCAGGTACATACGTATGTATTTTTAAAGTACTAGTTAAAGAAAAATAACATATGATATATCACTTATTCATGGAAAATTAAATATGGACCAGATGGTCCTATCTAAAATAACGAACAAATAAACAGGAAAACAAAAACCAGGAATAGATCATGGCCAAGAAGAGCAGACCTGTGGCTCCTGGGAGGGAAAGGGATGGATGGGCATTTGGGGGGTTTTAGGGATGCAAACGGTTATATTTGGAATGGATGGGCAAAGGGATCCTACTATAAAGCACAGGGAAATGTCTGTGATTGCGTTACTTTGTTGTACATCAGAAACATTGTAAATCAACTATACTTTAATAGTAATAAATAAATAAATAATTTTCAAAAACATTAAAAAATTTAGTTTTCTTTTATTTGAAAATATCTTTACATTCATTTTTGAAGATATGTTTTAGGGAATATAAATTCTGGGTTGACAGTGTATACTTTATTTCAGTTCTTGAAGACTTTATTTCACTCTCCTCTGACTTTGTTTCTGATGAAAAGGCAGTGATATTTTGAACTGTTTGCTATATGTACTGTCATTTTCTCTGTCTGGTTTTAAGATTTTTTTTCTAAATTTAACAATTTGACCAAGGTGTACCTTGGTGTGGTTTTCCTTGTATTTCTCCATTTTGGCCTTGCTAAATTCTTGAATCCATTTATTTATGTGTTTCACCAAACTTGGGAACACTTTTGCCATTATTTTCTTCAATTATCAAATTTTTGTTCCATTCTTTCTCTCCTTTGCCCTGAGTTTCAACTGTAAGAAATTGCATATTTAGTTCATAGTCCTGAAATTTAATTTTAAAATATATTCCTTTTTTATATATATTATTTAAAATGTTGAAATTTGAGTTGGTATGCAATTCAGTTTCTTAATTTTCTTTTGAAGAGTTAATGTTCCTAAACATTGTAGACTGAGTGACTAGAATATCTATTTTATGCATATTTCAAATATTCTTAAAGGGATTTCCTGTGTTCTTCACAGTCATCTTACCTTTGGGCATTTTCTATGAGTCATAAGATTTTGACTTCTCTTGGGAATTTTCACGTGTAAGCAGATATGTTACCAAAAGTCATTACTTGGAGATTAAACATGTGTGATCTGAAACCAGTAGTGGATTTAGACAGTAATTTTTTTGTTTAACTCATTCTTACAACCAGGTGAAAACTTCTCAGACCAGAGGAATTTCTACTAAGTCTTTGTTCAGGAGTTGGAGTATTTGATATTTTATCTCCTCTTCCTAAGACAATGTTATCTTATTGCAATATAATAGTTCCATGTCTGGTCAAGGATAAATAAATCTGGAGCATGGGCTGACTGCAGCACCATCAGGTTTATGGTAGTATTATTTTACAAAATAACAAAGAGTCATAAAATTTGGAACTCTAGGGCATTTTTTTTATACCAATCTATTGATACCCAAAAGATGATACTGGTATGTGGGTTCTTGTTCACACAGTCAAAGAATGAACTTGGTGAACACACAGGCAGCAAGCAAGCGAAGTCTTTATTAAAGGATAGCGGATAGCTCCCAGGGCTGCTGGGAGGGGGGAGAAGAGCCCCCCTTCTTTATTGTCCTGTAGGGATTTTTTTTTCTCTTAAAGATGGGGAGAGAGAGACATCAATGTGAGGGTCCAGAAAGATGTAGTTTTCTTTCATTGGCCTTGTTCAATTACCTGTATCAGTCCTTATCCATTAGGGTCTTAGGGGCAGAAATGTCCCATAAGTCTCATAGTTTCTTTGTCCTTTTCTTCCTATAAATTGAGTCACAGGGGATTAGAGATTAATGTCCATCTGGGCTAGGTACACTCCCTATAGTAAACGAGTCCTGTGGGGATGTTACTCCCTGGAGCCCTTAAGCCACAAATCTTAATCAATAGCCATATCAAAGAATGTATCAAAGCCCATGCTCCTACACTGACTACTTGAGTTAATATTCTGCCTCACTATTGGTTCAGTTCAAAAGCATGTAAGCAAATATGGACCTAACTCACTTTATTAAAACTCTTTAAAAGGAAATTTCATTTTCAGTTTTTTGTTTGTTTGTTGGTTGCTATTTAGGGCCACACCCACAGCATATGAAGTTTCCAGGCTAAGGATAGAATCGGACCTACAGCTGCTGCCTGCACCACAGTCACAGCAACACAAGATCTGAGCCATGTCCAGGATCTACACCACAGCTCACAGCAATGCCAGATTCTTAAAACACTGATCAAGGCCAGAGATTGAATGCACATTCTCACGGATACTAGTTGGGATGGGAACTGCTGAGCCATTATGGGAATTCCCCTGTTAGCAGTATTTTTTAGGATTTTTTCTCAGGATTTAACACCTTATTCTCACTTGGTTTGTTATTTGTTTCTGTTCTTACATAAAAACTGAATTTATTTTGCCCCAAAGACAACAAATCTCAACTTTTTATGATATGGGAAAGATGTATATGTTTTTAATTTAACGTAAGTTTTTTGTTTTTTGTTTTTTGTTTTTTTTTTCCCCCGTCGTCTTTATCCGAAACAGTTGTCAAACAGACTGTGATGAGACTCAAGTATTAGGTTAGCAGAGTGCTACTGAGTTGGTTTTTTTTTTTTTTTTTTTTTTTTTTTGCTATTTCTTTGGGCCGCTCCTGCGGCATATGGAGGTTCCCAGGCTAGGGGTCAAATCGGAGCTGTAGCCACTGGCCTACGCCAGAGCCACAGCAACGCGGGATCCGAGCCGCGTCTGCAACCTACACCACAGCTCACGGCAACGCCGGATCCTTAACCCACTGAGCAAGGGCAGGGACCGAACCCGCAACCTCATGGTTCCTAGTCAGATTCGTTAACCACTGCGCCACGACAGGAACTCCCTAATTTAACGTAAGTTTTATCTTTAAATAGGCAAGTACCCTAAGGAAAAAATAATATCATTATGAATCAGCAAGAAATAAAAAATCCATATTGCAAAATATCAATTACTTCAGAGTAATCAGTGGCATAATACATGCACTATAATTTGGGAATTTACCTCCACAATCAGGTAGAGTATGGCTTCTTTTTTTGATCATAGGTCCTCCTGAGACCAAAGCAGAGGCGCCCCAACATAGAGAAGGAAAGGAGGAAAAGTGTCTATCAAACAAGGTCAAAATATAGAAAGCTATTGCCAAATCTCAGCTTCTGTCTGCTGAATACAAATGTGGAGGCAGAGTTTTGGATGAAGGAGAAAAAGATAGCTTTATTGTTTTGCCAGGCAAAGGGAGCCACAGCAGGATAATGCCTTAAAGACTGTGCCCCCCGCCCCCACCTTGGGAGTGATTAGGAGGTGGTTTTATAGCTTGGGGAGTAGAAAGTAGGACCTGTAGATAAGGACCAGGGTAGAGGCAAGGTTGCGTTGTCTTTCAAAACTGGTGTTAATTGCCCCAGGACTGGTTCTGGTGGTCCTCCTTTCTGGAATGAAACATGCTTCATCAAGTAGTTAACATCTTTCATTTGTTGGGAGTTTTAGTTCTGCAGAAGGGCTCAAAGATATTTTTGTGTATATTCCTTGAAGAGGAACCAGGGTCTTGCCCCAAGGCTGCACTATTTTCTCTTAAATGCTCCGCCCTTCCCCGACTAGCAACTGTTTGAACCTGCCCTTTGGAACTGAGGGAAAGTCATGAAGGCGCTATTTCAGTTACAGCATTACTCAAATTTTCAGACATTTCTGAGAACAGTGGTCTCTGGGATATAAATAACTCTTTTTGTTGCCTTTCAATCAAAATACATGTGCAATAGATACACACTCTGTATCGAGTCCCTACTGTGTGCCAGTGAAGCAGAATAATAACTCAGGTAGTCATTGCAGCAGTATGGGCTTCAATGCATTCTTTACTATGGCTATTGATTAACATTTGTGGTTTAAGAGCTCCAGAGAATAATATCCCCACAGGCCTTGTTTATTATAGGAAGTGTACTTACACTGACATGGACCTTAATCTCTAACCCACTTTTCAATTGATAGGAAAGGAATGAGAGGAATGGTGGCTCAGTCTAAGGGAAGAGAAGGACAAAGAAATCATAAAACTTATGGGACATTTTCACCCCTAAAACTATTGGACAAGGTCTGATATAGGTTACTGGGCAAGGCCAATGGCAGAAAACCATATCTTTCTGGACTCCCACGTTAGAACCCCCTATCTTTAAGGGATAAAAACTCCTATAGGACAATAGAGAGTGGGGGCTCTTCTCCCCCAATCCAGCAGCCCTGGGAGCTATTTGCTTTCCTGTAATAAAGACTTTGCTTGCTTCCTGCCTCTGTGTTTGCTGAGTTCATTCTTCAGCTGCGTAAACAAGAACCCAGATTCTGATAACATCTTTTTGGCATCACCAGGAAATTATTTAATCCTTGCAATAGTCCTCTGAGGTGGGTACTTTTATTATCTTCATCTTACATAAAAAAGAAACTGAGGCTTACAGAGGTGAAGTAACTTGCCCAAGGTCACACAGCAGGGTTGGCACTTAAGCCTGACAGATACCAGTGCTTAAATATTTATCTACTCTATACTCTGGTGTTTTGGTGGAAGTTAATTAAATGCTTCAGGGCCAAATGATGGGCCAAACCAGCTGGACCCTCATGTGCCTACCTGCTTTCCCCCATTACCCCAGGGTCCCTAAGCCCCTAAATAGATTTCTTGTGAGCTTTGTCTTTGCAGTTTGGAAACCAATGACTTGATGGCCACTAAGTTTATGCCAACTGTCTTGTCAAAGCCAGAGTGTGTTAGGAGTTGCTTTGAGAGGAGTTGGGTATAAGGTAGAGAGACTTAAAATTAGTGTGCCCAGTTCTGGCCCTCAATGAATGGTAGACATTCTTTAGCAATTCTCAGTCTATATGGGCAGGATCAGCCCATCCGACAGGGATTCTGAACCATAGTGGAAAAAGATCTAGTTTGCTTGGCAGAAAAGGTGGAGAATTCTGGACCTGCTCCCTCTTTTCTCTATGTCATGGCCTCCAAAAGACAATTTATTTTCCTTTTCTAGGCCCCTTCCTAGTGATAGGGATAGAGTAGGCACAGGAGGTTGTAGATGTCCGAATAAATGTCCCTGGCCTTGCTCAGTGGGTTAAGGCTATGACATTGCCATGAGCTGTGGTGGTAGGTTGCAGACTCAGCGCAGATCCCACATTGCTGTGGATGTGGTGTAGGCCAGCAGCTACAGCTCCGATTAGACCCCTAGCCTTGGACCCTCTGTATGCCGTGGGTGCGGCCCTAGAACAGACAAAAAGTGCTGGTTGGATTTCCTTACTCCACTTTCCAGAAATACCAAGAAAGGCCCATCCAAGTGCGCTTTTTCTCTCTCAAAGGCTTTCAGATCCCACAGGCCAATGTAGCCCATGCCACTCTGTTCAAACCCTCAGCTCCCAACCCATCAGCTCATGACCATCTTCTTCCGCTTTTAGATATTTCTGCACTTAAGTATTGATGATGACAGTATATACAACTATTGATTTTTTTCTTAATTTTCCTACTCTTATACCTCCATTCATACAAAAGCCCTGCGTGTTTTCTTTCTTTCTCTCGCTCTCAATCCATCTTTCATTCTTACTTTATTGACCCCACCAGAAGTGTGTGTGGATTGCCAGCCCATCAAAGGACTTCAAGATGCAGATTTTAAGAGAACTTTTACCTAGGGAAACAGGTAGGACCTCTGAGAGAGCTCATTTTATACCAATCCCACCAGCCTTAATTCAACTGAATGGGGCTATAACTCTGGTTTTCAGACCACCTGTAGAGAGAGAACAAAAGAAGCTACAATGGAAAGGAAAAGATGGAATTTCAGCAGACCTCTTGGGAGGAAAGCCCAGGGATGTGTGCAGCTGCTCACCAAAATATCCACACTTAACTACCTGCCATGCACAAACCATAGGAACTGGATCTGGATCCCAAAGCCAGGTCAGGCTGTGGGTTCAATATTAGAAGCTTGACCACCAAGAGCAAAACAAGACAACACAATTTTTGAAAATGGGCAAAAGTCCTGAATTGACATTTCCCTAAATGAGATATACAAAGGGCAACAAGCACCAGGAAAAAAAATCATCATCACTCATTAGGAGAGAAATGAACATACAAACTACTCTGAGGTACCATCTGACCCCTGTCTGAATGCCATTATTAATAAGTCTATAAATAACAAATCCTGAGGAGGGTGACATGAAGAGGGTCCCCTCCAACAGTTAATTTGGTACCATTGCTCTCGACTACAGGATTGAAGTAAATCCAGAAAAAGGAACCACTGAAGTAAACAGCAATCCAACACTTGAGCATATATCCAGAACAAAAATGTTATTTTCTGAAAATTAAAATCCCCACTATATTCATTTCAGCACTCTTCAGAATTGCAAGACAGGGAAACCAACACAATATCTATTGACAAATGATTGAAATAGGTAGATGTTGTACACACACAATGGAACGTGACTCAGCCATAAAACAAGAACAAAATAAAACCATTCACAGCCACAGAGTTTGAAATAGAAACTCTCATCCTAAGTGACAGATGTGTGATAGGGAAATACAAATAGCCTAGGATACCCCTTCTCTCTGGAATCGAACAAATGGCACAAATGAACCCCTCTACAGAAAAGAAACTCATGGACTGGAAAACAGATGTGTGGTTGCCAAATTGGAGGGGGGGGTGTGTGGGAAGGACTGGGATTTGGGGGGTAATAGATGCAAAATCTTGCACTTGGAGTGGGTAAGCAATAAGATCCTGCTATATAATATGGGGAAGTATATCTAGTCACATTATTTGGAACAAGATCAAAGATAATGTGAGAAAAATATCTGTATATACATGCATGACAGTGTTACTTTGCTGTCAAAGAGTAATAGAGCATTATAAGTCAGCAATAGTGGATATCGAAATTGATGGGAAAAAACTAAAAGTACCAACTCAGTGTTGACCAGAGAAGGTGTCTTGGTCCAGAAGACTGCCTATCCATAATAAAACAGGCAACATGACTCCAATGAACCTGTCAAGGTTTGTAGCCATGTGACATGCAACATTAAGTAATTACCTGAGGTGTATGAATTTTTATCTAACATCTTAATTTATGTATTTATTCATTTATTTTACTTACCTATTTATTACTCTGCACACATTTGTGTCCTATAGGTACTGCCTGGCTAAGAATTGAATTCATGCCACTGCTGTACAACACCATGCTTGTCCTTGAATCCCTACTGCCAACAGAGGTGTTGTGCCAGGAGATCTATTATGATTGCCTTATCTATCATTTCCCATAGCTAATCTGTAGGCAGGTATATGTGTATTTCTTGATTTCTATATCCATTGAACTATATCTTTGCAATACCTCCTTTTCTTTACAAAACCTCCTTTTCTTTACAAATTTATTTGGGTGCCACCTGTGACATTGTTTTTATCTTTTCTGTCCAGGGTTTAGCTTCCCAATGAAGCTATTACAACAGCCACAGAAGGGACAGAGTGAGGTTCTTAAGTCAGGTGGCCACAAGGGAACTCCCTGAGAGCTTCCTTGATCATGCAGATCAACCCTGCTTCATTCATCAAACCTGGTTTTGGTCAGGCCTCCCTCCCCTGGTACCCAACAGAAAATAGATGCTCAACTCAAAAGGCAAGATGGACATTTCACTAGGTCTCTTGAGCAAAAACAACAGAGGGATTTGCACAGCTTCTTGTCCTCATGCCTGTGATGTCTGCATTCATTCATTACCACCAGCCTCTCTCTCCCCATACTTAACCCCCTGACAGTCAGGGGCCTGAACGTGGCCAGCTCGTGATTTAAAAATGATGCAGCGTGGCTCTCCCCTCCCATATCTGGAGGAACCAAAGGCATTCTGAATCCCTCAAAGTTTCAAAAGAAACTGGTCCCCAACCAGACTGCCAATCCACACCAAATGCTGAAGGGACACCTGTGTCTTCTGCCTGACAGGAGGCATCTTGGAACAGAGTCCCAGCTGCCCTGAAAATAAACCCAAACCTCTCGGGGCGGATTCCACCAAACTCACCATGCAGCCTACCTCTGAGAGTGCACCTGCAGCCTTGCACCTGGGTCCAAAAGGTACTCTGGTGCCATCTTGTGGACATCTACTTTAACAGCAACTGTCAGGTTTTCCTCCTCTCGCTGGCTATTGTCCTTAGGCAATATGCTGGTTGGATTCCCCTCCTCCACTTTCCTGAAATACCAAGAAGGTCCATTCCAAGTGGGCTATTTCTCTAAGTCTTTCAGATCCCTGAGGCAAACTACCCCCTGCCACACCATCCAGAACCTCAGTTCCTGACACATCAACTCATGACCCCCTTCTCTTCATTTTAGATATCCCTGCATTAATGGATTGATGAAGATAGTTGCGTATATATAGAACCATTGATTTTTTCTTCATTTTCCAACACTTATGCCTTAATTCATACAATAAAGTCTTGCTTCTTTTGTTTCTTTCTTTTTTATCTATCTCTTGATCCCTCTTTTGATTGACCCCACCTGAAGCATGCATGACATGCCAGCCCATCGATGGCTTTCAAACCACAATAAAGTCTTGCTTCTTTTGTTTCTTTCTTTTTTATCTATCTCTTGATCCCTCTTTTGATTGACCCCACCTGAAGCATGCATGACATGCCAGCCCATCGATGGCTTTCAAACCACAGAGGTTACCAAACCACCCCCAGCGCAAAGACAGAACTTTTCCCAAGAGAGCCAGGTGGGATCTCCATGAGACCTTTCTTTATATCAATCTACCAGCCTTAATGCTCCTGAATTTGGCTATGGATCCGGTCATCAGAGCATGTGTATAGAGAGAGGAAAAGCGGCTCCCATGGAAAGAAAGGAAGGAGTTTCAGCAGCCCTCTTGAGAGAAGAAGCACAGGGATAAGAGCAGCTGTTCACCAAAATATCCCCATTTGACCAACATCCTTGCATAACCCAGAGGCATTTGATCCAGATCTCAAGGTCAGGTCAGGCTGGGGTTTCACAATTTCCAGCTGGGCAAATGATACCACCCACCTGCAAATCAAAACCAACAACCCAATGGAAAAATGGGCCAAAGTCCTAAATAGACATTTCCCTAAAGCAAATATACAGAGGGCCATAAGCACAAAAAAATATCACCATCACTCATTTGGAGAGAAATGAAAATGCAAACTACTCTGACAGACCACCTCACACCTGTCTGAATAGCTATTACTACTAAGCCTCCCAATAACAAATCCTGAGGAGGGTGTTGAAAAGAGGGTGCCTTTCACAGTGCGAGTGTGTATTTCATAAGTTACAAACACTGTGGACATGATGAGGTAAATCCAAAAAATAAGTAAAGAACCCCTGTGGAATATAACAATCCCACTCTGGGACATATATTTGGAAAAAAGTTCTATACGAAAGGTAAAAGCCCCTCTATATTCAATGCACCATTATTCACAAAGGCCAAGACATGGAATCAAACACAATATCCATCAACATATGAATGGTTTAGGTAGATATTGTACAAATACACAACGAAACACTATTCAGCCATAAAATAATATCAAAACAAAGCCTTTCAGAGCCACAGAGATGGAACAAGAAACTGCCAGGCTAAGTGATATAAGAGAGATAGAGACAAAGAGCCTGGGATATCCCTTCCATCAGTAATCCCACAAATGGCACAAAAGAAACTCATAGACTGGAGAACAGATGTGTGATTGGGATGAAGTTCCCATTGTGGTGCATCAGAAACGAATCCAACTAGGAACCATGAGGTTGCAGGTTCAAGCCCTGGCCTTGCTCAGTGGGTTAAGGATCCAGCGTGGCTGGGAGCTATGGTGTAGGTCACAGATGCATCTTGGATCTGGTGTTGCTGTGGCTCTGGCATAGGCCGGTGGCTACAGCTCCGATTAGACCCCTAGCCTTGGAACAGCCATATGCCACAGGGACAGCCCTGAAAAGGACAAAGGACGAAAGTCAAAAAAAAAAAAAGAAAAAAAAGGAAGTGTGGTTGTGAGATTGGAGGGTGAGTGTGTGGGAAGGACTGGGATTTGGGGGTAATAGATGTGAACTCTCCCCTTGGAATGGGGAAGCAGTGAGATCCTGATGTATAGCATCCGAAAGTATATCTAGTCACTTACATTGGAACAAAGTCAAGGATAATATGAGAAAAAGAATATGTACGGACATGGATATCTCTTACTTTGCTGTCAAAGAGAATTTGAGAACTACCAATCGGTGAAAATCCAAATACATATTGACGAAAAACACCCAAATGGCCAGCTCAGTGTGAACCAGAAATGGTGTCTGGGTCCAGAGGACTGCCTCTAAATACAAGCAGGCAACCTGACCCCGTTGAATCAGTCAAGATTTTGAGCCATGTGACAAGTGACCTTACGTAATTCCCTAAGATTCTTATATATGAATTTATTTCTAGATTAATATCTTGCCTTCTGTATGCATTTCTTTAACTTACCTATTTGTTTTTCTGCAGCAATTGGAGTCTTGCAAATATTCTCTGGCTAGGAATTGAATCCATGCCACTGCTGTAGAACCCCGTGCTAGTACTTCAAACCCTCTGCCAACAGAGCTGTTGTGTCAGGAGATCATTTAAGATGGCCTTATATAGGAGTTCCCATGATGGCCCAGCGGAAATGAATCCAACTAGGAACCATGAGTTTTGGGGTTCGGTCCCTGGCCTTGCTCATTGGGTTAAGGATCCAGCATTGCCATGAGCTGTGGTGTAAGTGGCAGATGCAGCTTGTATCTGAAGTGGCTGTGGCTGTGGCTGTGGTGAAGGCCAGCAGCTGTAGCTCCAACTCAACCCCTAGCCTGGGAACCTCCACATGCAGTGGGTGCAGCCCTAAAAGGACAAAGACCAAAAAAAAAAAAAAGACTGCCTTATCTATCATTTCCTCTAGCTATTCTGTAGTCATGTATATAAGTATTTCTTCATTTCTATAACCATAGAGCTCATTCTTCTCAATATCTCTTTTTCTCTATAATTTGTTGGGGGTGCCACCTGCACCATCGGGTTGTTTTCTGGCCAGGATTTGATTTGGCAAGGCAGCTCGTCACACAGCCACATAAGCTAAGAGGGAGATTCCTTAGCCTGGCAGCCAAGAGGGAACACCCTGAGTGCTTGCTTGATGATATCAATCCACCCTGCTGATTTCATCATACCTGGTTTTGGTCAGGCCTCCCTACCCTGGTGGTGGACTGAAAAGAGATGCTTATCCCAAAGGGTAAGGAGGAATTTTCGCTAGGTCTCTTGAGCCAAAAGCGCATGGGGATTAGCAAATCGAATAATGCCAGTGAAGTCTCACACTCATTCATCACCACCAGCCTCTCTCGCCACATACCTAAACCCCTGACATTCAGGGCCTTGAAGATGGCCAGCTCATGAGTCAACACCAATGCGGTGTGGGTCTAGGTTCCTACCTCTGGAGGGACGCAAGGAATTCTGAAACCCAGTGACTGCCTCTAGCGCTCCAAACACACGGCCCACCCCACCCCCCGAACCTGGCTGCCCATCCGCAGCAAATGCTGCAGGGACGCCTACGTCCTCTGCCTGAAAGGAAGTATCTTGGAGCAGAGAGTCCATAGTGCCCAGGAAATGACCACAAACTTTCTGGGGATGGCTCTGGGTACTGCCAACACCACATCAACCCCTTCTTCTGAGCCTGCACCTGCAACCTTGGAATGGCCCCTGGGTCCAGAAAGGACTCTGGCGCCATCTTGTGGACATCTGCTCTAACAGCAACTCTCAGGTTTTCCTCCTCTCTCTGGCTCCACAGCCCCCAAGGCTGCATTGGCCTTGAGCAATGGGCTGTTTGGATTTCCTTCTTCCTCTTTCTTGAAATGCCAAGAAGTGCCCTTCCAAGTGGGCTCTTTATGATTCAAAGGCTTTCAGAGCCCTGCCGCCAACCTGCCCCATGCAACTCCCATCCAACCCTCAGTTCCCAACCCATCAGCTCATTACAGCCTTCTTCCCTGTTGAGATATCACTGCACTTCTGTACAGATGAAGGTAGGTGTGTATATATATCTAGATCTCTTGATTTGTTTCTTCAGTTTCCTACTCTTCTGCCTTCATTTGCATAGTCCTGCTTTTTTCTTTATTTTTGTTTCTCTCTCTCTTAATCCCTGTTTCATGTTTACTTTATTGAGCCGGCCTGAAGCAGGCTTGCGGTGCCAGCCCACTAACACATTTCAAGCCACAGAGGTTACCAAACCGCCTGCCAGTGCAAAAACAGAACTTCTCCCGAGAGAGCCAGGTGGCATCTCCATGAGACCTTGCTTTGTATCCATCTTCTCATCTTAATTCACCTGAATTTGGCTACACATCCAGTCTTCAGACCACGTGTATAGAGAGAAAAAAGGAGACTCCCATGGGAACGAAAGGACAGAGTTTCAGCAGACCTCTTAGAAAACCCACAGAGATGAGCACAGCTGCTCACTAAAATATCTCATTTTACCACCTTCCATGCACCACCCGAGGGCACTTGATCTGGATCCCAAAGCTGAGTCAGGCCAGGGTTTCAGAATTACCAGCTCAACAACTGACACCACCCAACAGCAAGACAAAACCAACAACCCAAGTGAAAGAAGGGAAAAAGTCCTGAATAGACATTCCCTGAAACCTTCTATACAGAGGGCAATAAGCAATGGGGGAAAAAAAAGATCACCATCTCTCATGAGGGGAGAAATGCATATACAGACTACTCTTGGGTACCACCAGACACCTGCCCAAACGTCCATGATTTGTAAGCCAACACATAACAAATCCTCATGAGGCTTCCCTGAAGAGGGTGCCCTCCAACAGTGTTGGTGGTGGATGTAATTTGGTACCATCGCTCTGGACAACAGGATCGAGGTAAATGCAAAACGTGATAAAGAACCACTGTAGGACACAGAAATCCATCTCTTGGGCATATATCTGGACCAAAAATGCTCTTTGTCCAAAAACGAAAGGCCCCACTATGTTCATTTCAGCACTCTTCACTAGAGCTAATCAGGGATACCAACAGAATCATGGACAGATGATTGCATTAGGTAGGTAGTGCACAGGTACAAAATGGAACATGACTCTGCCATAAAGGAAGAACCAAAGAAAGCCATTCCCAGCCACATAGCTGCAAATAGAAACTCCCACACGAAGTGAGATAAGTGCGATAGAGAAAGACAAAGAGCCTTTGATACCCCTTCTCTCTGGAATCGAACAAATGGCACAAATGAACCCCTCTGCAGAAAAGAAACTCATGGACTTGAAAACAGATGTGCGGTTTCCAGATGAGGTTGTGAGTGTGTGGGAAAGACTGGGACTTTGGGTGTAATAGATGCAAAATCTTGCAACTGGAGTGGGTACGAATGCAATGTTGATATATAGTATGGGGAAGTGTATCTATTCACATTTTTGGAACAAGATCAAAGAAAATGTTAGAAAAAGGATTTATATACACATATATTTCGTTCACTTTGTTGTCCAAGAGAAATTGAGCATGATGAATCACCTGTAATTGAGCATGATGAATCACCTGTAATGGATGCATAGCATCCAAAATTACCAGCTCACTGTTTACTAGAGAAGGTGCCTGAGTCCACATGATGGCCTCTCAAGGAAAAAACAGGTGAAGTGACTCCGTTCAACCTGTCAAGTTTTTTAGCCATGTAATGTGCGCCCTGAAGTAGTTACGTGAAGTGTATGAATGTATTTCTCTATTAACGTCTTTACTTCTGTATTCATTTTTCTGCACCCATTTGTGGCTTGCAGATACTGCGTTCTCTCCAATACTGTACAACACCATGCTAGTTCTTAAACCACTATTCCACCAGAGGTGTTGTACCATGAGTGATTACATGAAGGCCTTATCTATCCTTTACCTTAGATACTCTGCGGGCATGTATATTTGTATTTATTGATTTCTATATCAATTGAGTACCATCTTTTCAATATATATTTTTATTTATAAATTTACTTGGGTGCCAATTGGGACATTGCTTTCTTGTCTGGCCAGGGTTTGAGTTCCCAACTCAGCTATAGCCTCAGCCACAGAAGGGATGGAAGGAACACCCTGAGATCATTCTTGATGATAACAACAAACCCTGCTTAGTTTATCAGAAATGGCACCGTACTGAAAAAAGAGGCTCATCAAGAAAGGCAGGAACTTAAAAAAAAAAGAAAAGAAAGAAAGGCAGGAAGGAAATTTCATAGGTCTCGAGAAAACAACAGCAAGGGATTAGCACAGCTGCCCACCAAAATGCCAGTGAAGTACTCTATTCATTCGTTAGCACCAGCCTCTCTATTCATATACCTAAACACCTGACAGTCAAGGGCAGGAACAAGGCCTGCTCATGAGTCAACACGAATGCAGTGTGAGCCTCAGCTCCTGCATCTGGAGGAATGCAAGGCATTCCAAAACCTGTTGATTGCCTCAAGCATTCAAAACACACTGCCCCCAAACCAGGATGCCAATTCACAGCAAATGCTTAAAGGACACTTATGTCCTGTGCCTGACATGAGGCATCTTGGAGTAGAGAGCCCCTGGTGCCCAGAAAACAGCCACAAACCTCTGTGAGCTGGCTGTGGTTTTGGGCCAACACACAATCAAGCCCACCTCTGAATCTGCATCTGCAGCCTTGGAGATGCACCTGGGTCCAGAAGGCACTCTGGCGCCCTTGTGTGGACATCGGTTCTTACAGCAACACTCATGTTTTCTTCCTCTCTCTGGCTCAGCAGCCTCGTGGCTGCAAAGGCCTTAGGCAAAATTCTGCTTGGATTTCTTTCCTCCCCTGTCCTGAAATAGCAAGAAGGGCCCTTCCAAGTAGGCCATTTCTCTCTCAAAGTCTTTCAGAGGCCTGAGGCCCCTCTACCCCATGCTACTCCATTCAGACATTCATCCCCTGACCCATCGAGTCATGATGGCATTATTCCTGTTTTTGATATCTATGCACTTATATACTGAGGAAGATAGGTATGTAGATAGATAGATAGATAGATAGATAGATAGATAGATAGATAGATCTCTTGGATTTTATTAATTTTCCACCCACTCTTCCTTCATTCGTACAATGTCTCACTTTTTTCTTTTTCTTTTTTTGTATCTCTCAATCTCTCTTTCATTCTTACTTTATTGACCCCATCTGAACCATACATGAGGTGCCAGCCCATTGAAGGATTTCAACCCACAGAGGTTACCAAACTGACACCAGCGCAAAGAATGTTTACCCAGAGAACCAGGTGGGTAAAGATCTTGCTTTATATCAATCTACCGGCCTTAATGCACCTGAAGTCAGCTATAGATACAGTCTTCATACCACGTGTATAGAGATTACCAAAGAGGGCTCCCATGGAAAGGAAATGAAGGAGTTTCCACACACCTCTTGAGAGGAAAAGCCACAGGGATGAGCACCGCTGCTCACAATATATCGCCATTTTACCACTTCCCATGCACAACCCACAGGCACTTGATCCGGATCCCACAGGCAGGTCAGGTTGGGTTTTCACAACTTCCAGCTCGACAAATGATACCACCCAGAAGCAAAACAAAAGAAACAACCCAATTGAAAAATGGGCAGAATTCCTGAAGAGATGTTTCCATAAACCAGATATATAAAGGTCAACAACCACTGGAAGAAAAAAAAAAAAAAAACATCACCATTGCTCATTAGGAGAGAAATGCATATCCAAACTACACACCACTTCACATTTGTCCAAATGGCCATTATTAGTAATTCTACAAATAGCAAATCAAGAGAAGGGTGTTAAGAGTACCCTTCAACTCTGTGTGTATGTGATATGTTACCAACACTCTGGACAACAGGATCAAGGTAATTCTGAAAAATAAATAAAGATTCCCTGTAGTGCACAGAAATCCCACACTTGGGCATATATCTGGAAGAAAAAGATTCTTTTCCAAAAGGAGAGAGCCCTACTATGTTCAATTCAGCACCCTTCACAATAGCCAAGACATGGCAACAAACACAATGTGCATCAACAGATTGGATTAGGTAAATGTTGTACAAATACACAATGGAACACTACTCAGCCATAAAGTCAGAACAAAAATTCCATTCGCAGCCAAATAGGTGGAACCAGAAACTCCCAGACTAAGTAATACACGTGCGATAGAGAAAGACCAAGAGCCTAGGATACCCCTTTTCCCTGGAATCTAACAAATGGCACAAGTGAATCTCTCTACAGAAAAGAAGCACATGGACTGGAAAACAGGATTTGTTGCCAGATTGGAGTGGTAGTTTGTGGGAAGGGCTGGGATTTGGGGGGTAATAGATGCAAAGTCATGCCCTTGGAGTGGGCAGGCAACGAGATCCTGATGTATAGCATGGGGAAGTATAAATAGTCACTTACTTTGTGGAAGAAATCCCAGGATAATATTTTAAAAATATGTATATACATGTACGTCTGCTCCACTTTTATGTCAAAGAGAAATTGAGCAGTATCAATCAGTTATGATGGGGGGAAAATGATGCAAAAACACCAAAAATTACCTGCTCAGTGTTTACAAGAGAACATGTCTGGGTCTAGACGACTGCCTCACAAGAAAACACAACAGATAACCTGACTTGGTGGAACCTGTCAAGATTTTTAGCCATGTGACATGCGACCTTAGAAATTACCTAAGGTGTATGAATTTATTTCTATATTAACATCTCTATCTATATATTTATTTTACATACCTATTTATTTTTCCGTACCCATTTGTGGATTGCAGACACTCTCTTGCTAGGAATGGAATCCACGTCACTACTGTACAACCCCATACTCATACTTAAAGCCCTCTGCCGTCAGAGGAGTTGTGTCAGGAGATCTTTTAGGATTGCCTTATCTGTCATTTGCCTTAGCTACTCTGTAGGCATGTGCATATGCATTTATTTATTTCTATAACCACTGAGCTCATTCTTTACAGTATCTATTTTTCATTATATATTTATTTGGGTGCCGCTTGCGACATCTGGTTGTTGTCTGGCCAGGGTTTGATTTCCCAAAGCAGCTTAGCACAGCCACAGAAGTGACAGAGGGGAATTCTTAAGCCAGGCAGCCATGAGGGATCACCCTGAGAGCTTTCTTGAAGATAGCAATCAACCCTGATTAATTCATCAGACCTGGCTTTGGTCAGGCCTCCCTACCCTGGCACTGTACTGAAAAGAGAGGCTCATCTAGAAAGGCAAGAAGGACATTTCCCTAGGTATCTTGAGCAAAAACAAACAGGGGTTAGCACAGCTGTCCATCATCTTACCAGCAAAATTCCTCAATCATTCATCAGCACCACCCTCTCTCTCCCCATACCTAAACCGCAAACAGTCAGGGGCTTGAACAAGGCCAGCTCATAAGTCAACACCGATGCAGCGTGGGTCTCAGTGCCTGCCTCTGGAGGAAACCAAGACATTCTGAAATCCAGTGAATCATTCAAGCATTCCAAACACAGTGCCCTCAAACCAGGCTGCCAATCCACACCAAATGCTAAAGGGACACATGTATCCTCTGCCTGACAGGAGGCATATTGGAGCAGAGTCCTAGGTTCCCAGAAACAAACCACAAACCTCAGGGTGCTTGCTGTGGGTTCCACCCAATGCAACATCAACCCCACCACTGAGCCTGCACCTGCAGCCTTGAACGTGCACCTGGGTCTATAAGGTACGCAGGTGCCATCTTGTAGACATTTGCTCTCACAGACACTCTCAGGTTATCCTCCTCACTCTGGCTCAGCAGCCCCTGTGGCTGCATAGGCCTTAGGCAGTGTGCTGCTTGGATTGCCTTCCTCCACTTTTCCTGAAATACCAAGAAGATTCTTCCAAGTGGGCTATTTCTCTCTCAACAACTTCCAGAGCCCTGAGGCCAACCTACCCCATGCCACTCCATTCAAACATTCAGCTCGTGACCCATCAGGTCTTGACAGCTTACATCCTTTTTTTTTTTTTTATCCTGTCCTGCACCAATGTATTTATGCTGAGAGGTGTGTACATATGGAACATTAGATTTTTTCTTAATTTCCCACCTGTTAACCCTTCATAGATACAATAAATTCTTCCTCTTTTTCTCTTTATTTTTTTCTCTCTCATTACCTTATTCTTTCTTACCTTATGGACCCCCTGAAGTGTGTGTGTGTGCAGAAGTTACCAAAGGCACCACAGTGAGGAAGACAAATCTTCGACCCAGGGAACCAGGAGGGATCTCCATGAGAACTTTCTTTATATCAATCTAGGAGGTGGAGCAAGAGGTCATGCACAGCTTCTCCCACAAACACATGGAAAAAATCTACATATGAAACTACTCACACAGAACATCAACTGAATGCAGGCAGAAGAACTTCAACCTCCAAAAAGGACAAGAATCTCTTGACATAACTGGGTAGAACAAAAGAAAAAGAGATAGAGAGAGAAGGAATCAGGGCAGGACTAGCATTCCTGAGAGGGAGCTGTGAAGGATAAAGGGAACCCACCTCCTGGGAAGCCACCTAATGTCCAAAAGATCAGCTGAGTCAGTGGGACATCCAAGATGCTGAGAAAAGTGCAGCAGCTGGACTGAGAACAGCAAAGCAGAGTGAGAGCCACACACATCACCTGAACCACTGGCCTGGACATCACAGCCTGAGACTGTAGGGCAGGGGCTGGGCACTGGGACTCAGGCTCCAGAGGACAGTCCTTGGGAGAGAACTGTGGATGGCATGAGGAACTAAGGAGCAGTGCACCACAGGCTAACGAGGGGAATGCCATGACAGAGGGGACCTGGAAGAAGTTCTGGACATGCAGGAGGGGCAGGGCTCCATTATTGGTGATGGGACAGGAGGAGGGGCGGCCATAGCAAACTCCCCACCCCTAAGCATGCACATGCCTGCAGGCTTAGAGGGCGGGTTGGCTCTGTGGAGTCTATGGGTGGTGAGGCGCCTCTTGCTCCTTTAGGGGCGATTAGGCACTTCTTATACAGGCTAAGCGTAGCCAGGCACCTATTGTGTGGGCTAAGGGAATAAGGGGGCTAAGTGCAATGTGGTGCCTCTTGCACCATCTACAGGTGGCAGAGACAGACCGCAGCAGTCATCTCAGAGGCCAGAGAGAGGCGTGGCTTCCCACCACTAGGGGCCTGTTAGTGGGCTCCACCTGCAACGGCTGTCAACTCAGGGCTTTGCAAAAAAAAAAGGGGGCACTTCAACTAAGCACCGTAGACTATTGCTTTCACTCCCCTGTGAACACACCCACCCTGAAGCTGCCACTGCCAAATGCTCTGGGTGACCCCCTGACACTTGGTCACTGTCCCTTCCCAAGATCCTACAACTAGGAGCAGCTGGTGCAGCACCTTCTGCATGGGCTAAGTGGGAAAGTGCGCTTCTTGCATGGTCTGCAGGTGGCAGGGGAAAACTGCTGCAGTTATTCCCTGATTCCAGAGGTGGGTGTGGACCATTGCCATTGGAGATACCTGAACAAAAATCACTTGCAGCCTCATTCACCTAAGGGGCACCACAGAGGAGGGCAATGTGACTGAACACCACCTCTCGGGGCTCTCACACCCCTGACACACACCCGCCCTGCTGCTGCCACTGCCAAACATTCCAGGCTGTACCCACATGCCTGATCTCTGTCACTTCCAAGGATCCTGCAACAGGAGCTCCCTGTATAGCACCTCATATGCGGGCAAAGTGAGACAGGCTCCTCATGCATGGTCGACAGGTGGCAGGGGCAAAACACCACAGTTATCACTGACTCTAGAGATGGTCATGATCTGCTCCCACTAGGGGTCCCTGAACAGACACAACCTGCAGTTCCAATCACCTCAGAGGTGCAATCAAACACAAGCTGTTGTTGGCTTTCACTCCCCTGGGAACTCAGGCACCCTGCTGTTGCTATTGCCAAATGCTCTGGTCACCTGGAAGATCTGCCTAGAGCTTGTGACCACTTCCCAGAACCCTGCAACTAGGAGTAGCCTGTGCCACCTTCCTGCTGGTCCTTGCTGCTGTTGAGAGCCCAACCACCAGGAACTGACTGCTGGCCAGCTCAGCAGGTTAGGGCTGGAGAATGGGTGCTGTGAAACTTAAGGAAAAAAGATAACATAAAACAAGACACAGAGACATCGATCTTAAGTAAACATGGGAACCAGGGGACTCAAGATGTCAGGGACCAGGAGCACTGCCTCAAGAAACCACACTGCTTTTATTGTGCTCTTGAGGATTATGGCAAGTGAGGAGAGGGTCGTAGGTGCAGGATGTAGGGGTTTTTTTTAATTATTATTTTAAGTCACATAGCTGGTTGCTGATTAAGCTTTCCTTCTGATATTTAGGCCCTTAACAATCATTAACATCGAGGAAGCTGGGCTTCAGCTATCTATGCATAGCATTCTAGGGAATCACCATTGTGCTTCTGCAGATGGTGTGCCTATCTTCAGCAACCCCACATGCCTGGGTTCTCCTTGCTAATGCATATCCCGCTAACCACTCATAAACCCCTTGGGACCATGAGGCTCATCTTCCTCTTATTCTTTAGAGGACACCTCAAGCTTGTGCAAATGGGCATGCCTATCTGCACAGGTTTCGTGTGACTAGACCAATGCATTATGTCCTCATTCAGCTGACCACATGAATAACTTATGCCTTTAGGTCTTTGTTCTTAAGCTTAAGTCATTTATTTACCAGCACTGCACCTGTTTTTCAAGAAGCAAAATAGGGTAAAGTAAAGCAGGACAAGATGGAGTTTTCAGCATAGAAAATAGAAGCAAAGAGGCTAAGAAGATATTGTACACACATGCCTCATGCCACCTACCCATTGCCTCCTTCTCCCTGAAAACACACTGAGCATCCTGGGAATAACAGCCTTCTCACATAGAAGAAAGAGACAGCAAATATTCAAACTCCTACACCAAAGATAAATCATAACCCCCCAAAATACAAAGGGTTATTCTTGCATAGAAGTTGCCTTACAAGATAACAGTTTGCCTTCCCCGAACTCACAGAAAAAGAAAAGCACAAGCAAGATGGAGAAGCACAGAAACCACTCCCAGTTCAAGGAAGAGAAGAATTCACCTAAAGTAGTCAACAATGAAACGGACCTCTGCAGTCTGGCAGACCTTGAGTTCAAAAGGGAGTTATGGAAATACTGAAGGAATTGAGAGAGGATATGAACAGTAATGCAGATTCCTTTAGAAAGGGACTAGAAAATGTAAGGAGGAGACAAGAAAAACTACAAAATTCATTTGCAGAGATACAAACTGAGCTAAAGGTGATAAAGAGCAGAATGAATAATGCAGAGGAACAAGTTAGTGAAGGGGAAGATACAATAATGAAAGTCATCCAATCAGGACAGCAGGCAAAAAACCAAATGGAAAAACATGAAAGCAATATGAGACATATGGGATAATATAAAGCGGGCCAATCTCCACATAATAGGAATTCCAGAAGGAAAAGAAAAAGAACAGGGGATTGAAAACATATTTGAAGAAACTATGGCTGAAAACTTTCCAAATCCAAAGGATACTGATATCAAGATGCAGGAAACATCGAGGGCCCCAAACAAGTGGAACCCAAACAGAACCACACCAAGACATATTATAATCAAAATGGCCAAAGTTAAAGACAGGATTCTAAAGGCAGCAAGAGAAAAGCAAAGCATTAATTATAAGGGAACTCCCATACAATATTTGTCTACAGAAACACCACAGGCCAGAAGGGCGTGGCAATATATATATAAAGTGCTGAAAGGAAAAAATTTGCAACCTAGAATACTCTATCCAGCAAGAATGTCATTTAAAATAGAAGGGGGGAATAAAGAATTTCTCCAACAAACAAAAGCTAAAAGATTATAGAAATATTAAACCCATTCTAAAAGACATACTGAAAGGGCTTCTCTAAATTAAATAAAGAGAGAGAGCAAAAAGAGAAAAAGAGAAATTAGGATGGGGGAAACCACAATTGGAAAGCAGTCACTTAAACCAGCGTACCAATATAAACATGAAGATGTTAAAAAGAATCCATAAAAAATATGGATTCTTTTTTTCTATTTTAATGATGTATTTGAGCCTGTATGACTGTCAGGCAAAAGCAAGCAGATATAGGAAGGGCTAAACATGCTTTAAAAACAGTGCAAGCACAAACAAAACAGAAAACTACATTCCCCAAAACTGAAAAGATAAGTACTCAAGCACAAAATAAATGGGAACCATCCAATCCGGAAAAGAAAAGAAGAAACAAGAAACAAAGAATCAACTGGAAAACGAGGTTTAAAATGGCAACAAATACATATATATCAATAATCACCTGTAGGAGTTCCCATCGTGGTGCAGTCATTAATGAATCTGACTATGAACCATGAGGTCATGGGTTTGCTCCCTGGCCTTGCTCAGTGGGTTAAGGATGTGGCGTTGCTATGAGCTGTGGTGTAGTTCGCAGATGTGGCTTGGAAGCTCTCATTGCTGTTGCTCTGGAATAGGCTGGTGGCTACAGCTCCGATTGGACCCCTGGCCTGGGAACTTCCATATGCTTTGGGAAGCAGCCCTAGAAAAGGCAAAAAGGCGAAAAAAAATAATAATAATCACCCTAAATGTCAATGGACTGAATGAGCCAATCAAAAGACACAGAGTGGCAGATTGGATGAAAAAGAAAAACCTTCTATCTGCTGTCTACAAAAACTTACCTTAGAGCAAAGGACATATGTAGATTGAAATTGAGGGGATGGGAAAAGATATTTCATGCCAATGGACAAGAGGGGAAAGCGGGAGTTGCAATACCATCAGACAAAATAGACTTTAAAACAAAGGCCATAAATAAAGACAAAGAAGGACACTATTTAATGGTTAAAGGATCCATTTAAGAAGAGGATATTACAATCATCAATATATTTATATCAATTTACCGGTCTTCATTCAGCCGACCTGGCTTTAGATCAGGTCTTCCTACCACGCGGAGAGAGAGAACAAGGAGGCTCACATGCAAAGAAAAGGACAGACTTTCAGGAGACCTCTGGAGAGAAAAAGCACACGAAGTGCAGTTGCTCACCAAAATATCAACTTTGACCACCTTCGACCACCTTCCAAGCACAACCCTCAGGTACTGGATCCAGATCCCAAAGCCAGGTCAGGCTGGGGTTTCAAAATGACCAGCTTGACACCCGATACCACCCCATAGCAAAACAAAACCAGCCCACTTGAAAAATGGGCAAAAGACCTGAATAGACATTGCTCTCAACCAGATAGACAGAGGGCAATAAGCATGGGAAAAATTGATCACCATCATTCTTGAGGAGAGAAATGCCTACCCAAGCTAACTGGAGGTACCACCTCACACCTGTCTGAATGGCCATGATGACAAAGTCTACATATAACCATTCCTGGAGGGGGTGTTGAGAAGAGAGTGCCCTCCTACAGTGTGGCTGGCTATATACATTGGTACAACCACTATGGACAACAGGATCAAGGTAAATGAGAGAAGTCAATACAGAACCACTGCCAATGTATTATCCAATAATCCCAATCTTGGGGGTATATCCAGAGAAATATTCGTTTAAAAAAGTTAAATGCCCTGCTATGTTCATTTCATCACTGTTCACAATAGACAAGACATGGAAACAAACACAATGCCCATAGACAGATGAATGGACTAGGTAGATGTTCCATATATACACAATACTCCTCAGCCATAAAACAAGAACCCCACTCATGCCCTTTGCAGCCACAGAGATGCGACTGGCATCTCCTGGACTACGTGAAATAACAGTGACAAAGACAAACACCATAGGATACCCCTTCTCTCTGGAATCTCATAATTGGCAAAAATGAATGCCTCTACCGAAAAAAAAAAAAAAACCAGTAAACAAGGACTGGGAGTTCCATCGTGGCACAGTAGAAATGAATCCATGAACCATGAGGTTGCAGGTTTGATCCCTGGCCTTGCTCAGTGGGTTAGGGATCCGGTGTTACCATGAGCTGTGGTGTAGGTTGCAGATGCGGCTCAGATCTGGTGTTGCTGTGACTGTGGCAGGTGGCAACACCTTCAACTGGGCCCCTAGCCTGGGAACCTCCCTAGCCTGGCTGTGGCCCTGGAAAAGACAAAAAAGACAAAAAAATACCAAACACACGGACTGGAAAATAGTTGGCTGTTTGCCAGATTGGAGGGGTTGTGTGCTGGAAGAACTGGGATTTGAGGGGTAGTCAATGAAAATTCTTGTGCATGGAGTGGGTAATTGATGAGATACTGCTCTATAGCATAGGGAACTATATCCAGTCTCTTATTTTGGAACAAGATGGAGGATAATGTGAAGAAAAAAGCGTGTATATACATAGAGGTCTGGTTCACTTTGCTGTCAAAGAGAACTGCAGCACTCCAAATCAGCTATAATTGAAATAAAACATGATAAAAATATACCCCAAGATTACTGGCTCAGTGTTTACCAGAGAAGGTGTTTGGGTCCAGACTCCAGCACCTCAGGAAAAAAAAAAAAACAACAAACAAACATGTAGACTGATTCCATTAAATCTGTCAAGATTTCTTAGCCAACTGACATCAGACCAGATATAATTACTTGGGTGTATGAATTTATTTTTATATTAAGAGTTTTAGGTATTTATTCTTTTTCCTTAGCCATGGATATTTTCTGCACACATTTGTGGCATTCAGATACCATCTGCCAATAATTTCATCCATGCCACAGCTGCACAACACCAGGCTTGTACTTCCAATCCTCTGCCACCAGAAGTGTTGTGTCAGGAGAACCTTTATTATTGCCTTACCTATCAATTCGCTTAGCTGCTCTGTAGGAATGTATGTATGTATTGATGGACCACTTTATCACTTCAGCACATTCATTTCAATAACTCTTTTACTTATGAATTAATTTGGGGGCCACCTGTGACGTTGGGATATGGTCTGGCCAGGGTTTGATTTCCCAATACAGCTCTTACCACAGCCACAGCACTGAGAGAGTGAGAAAGAGAGACACTCATGCCTAGCAGCCATGAAGGAACTCCCAGAGGGCTTACTAGATGATACCAATCCACCCTGCTTAATATATCAATCGTGGTTTTGGTCAGGCCTCCATACCCTGGCCCTGAACTGAAAAAAGATGCTCATCTCAAATGGCAAGAAGGAAATATCCCTGGGTGTCTCAAACAAAGACAGCATGGGGATTAGCCTAGCTGCCCACCATAATGCCAGTGAAGTTTACATTCATTCATTAGCACCAGCCTCTCTCTCTCAATACTTAAACCCCCATCAGTCAGGGCCTTGAACATGGCCAGTTCACAATTCAACACTGATGTGTGTCTCAGCTCCTGGATCTGGAGGAACACAAGGCATTCCAAAACCCAGCGAATCCCTCAGGCATTCTCAACACAACCCCCCCCCAACCAAGCTGCAAATCCACATCAAATGCTGCAGGGACACCTGTGTCCTCTGCCTGACAGGAGGCATCTTTCAGCAGAGTCCAAGGTGCCAAGAGAACAACACCAAACCTCTGGGTGGTTGGTGTGGGTTCCAACCAACACACAATCAACCCCTCCTCTGAGCCTCCACCTGAAGTTTTGGAGCTGCACCTGGGTCCATTACAGACTCTGGCACTGTCTTCTGGACCTCTGGCGTAACAGCCACACTCTGGTATTCCTCCTCTCTCTCTCTGGCTTAGCAGCCCCCATGGCTGTATTGGCCATGGGCCGTATGCGGGTTGGGTCACATTTCCCCTCTTTCTGGAGGAAGTGCCCTTCCAAATGTCTATTTCTCCCTCAAAGACTTCCAGAGCCCTGAGGCCATCCTACCCCATACCACTCCATTAAAAACACTCAGCTCCTGAACCATCAGGCCACGACAGACTTCTTCCATTTTTGCTAGTTTCTGTTCTTACGAGGAAAATTGGGTACATATGGAACTCTTGATTTTTTATTCATTTCCCACCTCTTACTACTTCATTCATACAATAGTCTTGCTGCTTCTTTCTTTTTTTCTCTCTTTTTCACTTTTCCTCATTCTTTCTTAATTTATGGACCTCACCTGTATTGTGTGTGATTTGTATGCCCTTTGATGGTTTTCAAGCCACAGTTTTTACCAAAGCCACCACAGCAACAAAGACTGATCTATGCCCCAGGGTTCCAGGAGGGATCCCCATGACAGCTTTCTTTATACCAGTTTATCAGCCTTCACTCAGCCAAACTTGCTTTAAGTCATGTCTTCCTACGAGGTGTAGAGAAGGAAAAAAAGAGGCTCAAATGGAAAGAAAAGGACAGAATTTCAGGAGACCTCTGGAGAAAAAAAGCACATGGATAAGTGCAGCGGCTCACTAAACTATCACCCTTTGACCACTTTCCAAGCACAACCCTCAGGCACTTGGTTCATATCCCAAAGCCAGGTCAGACTGGAGTTTCAAAATGACTAGATTGACCCCTGATACCACCCAACAGCAAAACAAAAACTGTAGCCCAATGGAAAAATGGGCCAAAGCCCTGAATGGACATTGCCCTCAAACCAGTTATGCAGAGGGCCACAAGCATGGGAAAAATTGATCCCCATCACTCAGGAGGAGAGAAATGCCAATCCAATCTAATCAGCAGTACCACCTCACACCTGTCTGAATGGCAATGATTAGGAAGTCTACAAGGAACAAATCCTGGAGAGGGTGTTGAGAAAATGTTGCCCTCCTACCTTGTGGGTGTTTAGGTACATTGGTACAACCACTATGGACCACATGATAGAGGTAAATCCAAATAATCTATAAAGAGCTCCTGCGTTACCCAGCAATCCCACTCTTGGGCACATATATGGAGAAATATTACTTTAAAAAAGTTAAAGGCCCCTCTATGTTCATTTCAGCACTATTCACAATAGCCAAAACATGGACATCGACAGATGAATGGATTAGGTAGATGTTGTACACAGACAACAATAGAATACTCCTCCGCCATAAAATAAGAACCCAGAGAGTGCCATTCACAGCCACAGGGATGGGACTGGACACTCACAGACTATGTGAAATAAGGGCAACAGTGAAAGGCAAACACCATAGGGTACCCCCCTCTCTGGAATCTCACAAAGTCGCAAATGAAACCTCTACAGAAAAGAAACTCATGGAATCCAAAACCGGCTGCTGATTGCCACATTTGTGGGTGGGCAGGTGTGAGGGTAGGACTGGGATTTTCACGGGAACCGATGCAAACTCTTTCACTTGGAGCAGGGAAGTGATGAGATCCTGCTCTATAGCACAGGGAAGTATATCCAGTCTCTTATTTTGGAACAAGATGGAGGAAATCGTGGGGAAAAAATCATGTACATACATAGAGGTCTGGTTCTCTTTGCTGTTAAAGAGAAATGGAGCACTCTAAATCATTACAATGTGAAAAAAATGATTAAAAAATACCCAACAACTACAGGCTCGGCATTCACCAGAGAAGGTGTCTGGCTCCAGACTCCCGAATCTCAAGAATGAAAATAGGCACAGACTCCAGTGAACCTGTCAAGGTTTCTTGGGCATGTGACATCCAACAAGATGTAATTACCAGTGGTGTATGAATTTATATCCATATTGACATCCTTAGATATTTTTTTTTCTTACCACTGGATATTTTTCTGCACCCATTTGTGGAATGAATACTCTCTGGCCAGGAACAGCATCCACGCCCTGGATGCACAACCACAGGCTCATACTTCATACCCTTAGCCACCAGAGTTATTGTGTCAGGAGAAACTTTATTATTGCCTTATCTATCACTTTCCTTAGCTGCACTGTAGAAATATATGTATGTATTTATGGATTCGTCTATCACTTTAGCTCATTCATTTCACTATCTCTTTGTATTTATAAATTAATATGTGTTCCATTGTGTATATATACCACGTCCTCCGAATCCAATCATCTTTATGTGGGCCACTTGTGACATTGGACAGTGCCACTGGCCAGGGTTTGATTTCCCAAAGCAGCACTTGCCACCACCACAGCACTGAGAGACTCTTAAGCGAGGCAGCCATGAGGGAACATTCAGAGAGCAAGCCACCCTGCTTAATTCGTCACACCTGATTTTGGTGATCCCTCCATAAATTGGGGCCATAGAGGAAAGAGAAGCTCAACTTGAAAGGCAAAAAGGAAATATCCCTGGGTGTCTTGAAGAGAGTACAGGGATTAGCCCCGCTGCCCACCATAATGCCAGAGATGTCCAAAACTCATTCATCAGCACCAGCTTCTCTTTCCACATACGTAAAACCCTGACAGTCAGGGGCTTGAAAATGGCCAGCTTACAATTCAAACCCAATGCAGTGTGGGTCTCAGCCTCTGGTTCTGGAGGAATACAGGGCATTCCAAAACCCAGGGAATCCCTCAAGCATTCTCAACAGACCACCCCCAACCAGGCTGCCAATCCTCATCACATGCTGAAGGGACACATTTGTCCTCTGCCTAACATGAGTCATCCTGCAGCACAGAGGCCCAAGTGCACAGAAAACAACCCCAAAACCCTTGGTGCTTGGTGTGGCCTCCACCCAACACACCATTAACCACACCTCAAAGCCTGCGCCTCTAGGTTTGGAGCTGCACCTGCATGCAGAAAAGATTCTGGTCATCTTGTTGACATTTGCACTGGCAGACACTCTCAGGTTTCCCTCATCTCTCTCTCTCTGGTTCAGCAGCCCCCAGGGATGCATTGGCCACGGGCCATATGCGGGTCTTGTCTCCTTCCTCCACCTTCTGGAAATACCAACATGTGCCCTTCCAAGGGGGCTTTTCTCTCTCAATGTCTTTAGGAGCCCTGAGGCCAACCTACCTTATGCCCCTCCATTACAAACACTCGGCTCCTGACCCATAAGATCATAACAGCCTTCTTCCTTTTTCACTAGCGTCTTGCACTTTTGTATTTATGATGAGATGAGTGTACATATACAATCTTGATATTTTTCTTAATTTTCTACCTGTTATTTCTTCCTTCGTACAACAAAGTCTTACTTCTCTTCTTTTTCCCTCTCTTTCTCTCACTCCCTCATTCTTTCTTACTTTATCCACCCACCTGAAGCCTGTGTGAGTCATACGACCACCAAGGTTTTTCAAACCACAGAGGTTACCAGAGCTGCCACAGTGACAAAGACAGATTTTGATGCAGGGAGCCAGGAGGGATCTCCCTGAGAGCTTTCTTTATATCGATCTCCCAGAATTTATTCAGCTGACCTGGCTTTAGATCAGGTCTTCCTACCACATGTTGAGAGGGAAAAAAGAGGCTCACATGGAAAGAAACAGACAAAGATTCAGGAGACCTCTTGAGAGATAAGCACGGAGATAAGCATAGCTGCTCATCAAAATATTTCCCTTTGACCAATTTTCCAAGCACAACCTGCAGGCACTTGATCTGGTTCCCAAAGCCAGGTCAGGGTGGGGTTTCGAAATAACCAGCTCAACACCTGATACCCCCCAAAAGCAAAACAAAACCAGTAGCCCAATTGAAAAATTGGCAAAAGCCCTGAAGAGGCATTGCCCTAAACCACACAGTCAGAGGCAAACAAGCCCCCAAATAATTGAATACCGTCGATCACTAGGAGAGAAATTCAAATCCAAACTGTTTGGAGGTACCACTTCACACCTGTCTGAATGGCCATGATTTGGAAGTCTACAAACAACCTGTCCTGGGGAGGGTGTTGAAAAGAGGGTGCCTTCATACATTGTGGGTGTGTACGTACATTGGTACAAACACTATGGACTGCAGGATTGATGTAAATCCAAAAAAAATCAACAAAGATCCCCTTCATTACCCAGTAATCCCACTCTTGGGTATATATATCCAGGAAAATACTCCTTCCACAAAGTTAAAGGCCCTGCTCTGTTCATTTCAGCACTATTCACAATAGCCAAGACATGAAGACAAACACAATGTCCATCAACAGATGAATGGATTAGGTAGAGGCTGTACATACACACAATGGAATTCTCCTCAGCCTTAAAGTAAGAACTCAAAAAATGCCCTTTGCATACACACAGATGGAACTAGATACTCCCAGACTATGTGAAATGATGTGACAGAGAAAGACAAACACCATAGGATACCCCTTCTCTCTGGAATCTCACAAATGGCATAAATGAATGCCCCTACAGAAAAGAACCTCATGGACTGGAAAACAGGTGGCTGGTTTCCGGATTGGAGGCTAGGTTTGTGGGAAGGACTGGGATTTGGGTGGTAATTGATGCAAACCCATGAACTTGGAGTCGGTTAGTGATGAGACCCTGCTCTACAGCACAGGGAATTATGTTCAGTCTCCTCTTTTGTTCCAAAGTAGGAGATAATGTGAGAAAAATAACATGCATATACAATGAGGCCTGGTTCACTTTGCTGTTAAAGAGCAATGGAGCCCTGCATATCATTTCTAATTGAAATAAAAAAATGAGAAAGGAATACCCCACAACTACCAGCTCAGTATTCACCAGAGAAGGTGTCTGGGTCCAGAATCTTGCCTCTTGAGAAAAAAGAAAAAAAAAAAAAAAGCCAGGCTGACTCCGTTGACCCTGTCAAGATTTCTTAGTCATGTGACATCTGACCGGATGTAATTACATGGGTGTATGCATTTATTTTGATAATAACCTCTTTAGTTATTCAATAATTTTTACATACCAATGGATTTTTAGTGCACCTATTTGTGGTATGCAGACACTGCCTAGCCAGGAATGGCATCCATGCAGTGGCTACATAACACAAGGAGCAAACTTCAAATAATCTTCCACCAGAAGTATTGTGTCAGGAGAACCTTTATTATTGCCTTATCTATCAATTCCCTTAGCTGCTCTGAAGGAATGTACGTATGTATTTATGGACTTCTTTACCACTAGCGCTCATTCATTTCAAAATCTCTTTTTATTTATAAATTAATTTGGGGGGCACACACAACATAGGGGTGTGGTCTGGCCAGGGTTTGCTTTCCCAAAGAAGCTCTTACCACAGCCACAGCACTGAGAGGGAGAGAGGACTCTTAAGGTGGGCAGCCATGAGGGAACACCCAGAGAGCTTTCTTGATGATTCCAACCAACCCTGCTTAATTCATCAGACCGGGTTTTGGTGTGGCCTCAATACTAGGACTGTTCTGAAAAGAGAAGCTGAACTTGAAAAGCAAGAAGGAGGAGTTCCCATCGTGGCGCAGTGGTTAACGAATCCGACTAGGAACCATGAGGTTGCGGGCTCAGTCCCTGCCCTTGCTCAGTGGGTTAACAATCCAGCGTTGCCATGAGCTGTGGTGTAGGTTGCAGACTCGGCTCGGATCCTGCATTGCTGTGGCTCTGGCGTAGGCTGGCAGCTACAGCTCCGATTCGACCCCTAGCCTGGGAATCTCCATATGCTGCAGGAGCGGCCCAAAGAAATAGCAAAAAAAAAAAAAGAAAAGCAAGAAGGAAATTTCCCTGGGTGTCTCAAACAAAGAGAGCACTGAGATTAGCCCAGCTGGCCACCATAATGCCAGCGACGTTCCTCATTCATTCATCAGCACCAGCCTCTGTGTCCACACACACAAACTCCCAGCAGTCAGGACCATGAAAAATGGCTAGCTCATGATTCGACTCTGATGCAGTGTGGTTCGTGGCTCCTGCCTCTGTAGGAACACAAGTCATTCTGAATCCCAGTGAATCCTTCCAGCATTCTCAACACACCACCCCCCAACCAGGCTGCCAATCCACATCAAATGCTGAAGGGATACATTTGTCTTCTGCCTCCTTCCTTTTTTTCTAGTGTCCTGATCTTAACTATTTATGATGAGAGGTACATACATTTGGAACTATTGCTCTTTTGTTATTAATTTTCCAACTCTGATTCCTTCACTAGTGCAGTGCTTCTTTCTCTTTTTCTCTCTTTCCGTCTTTCTTACCTTGAGTACCCCACCTGAAGCACGTGTGAGTTGTACGCTCATCAATGGTTTTCAAGTCACAGAGGTTACCAAAGCCACCAGAGCGGTAAAGACAGAATTTTGACCCAGGGCGCCAGAAGGGATCTCTGTGAGAGCTTTCTTTATATCAATCTACCAGCCTTCATTCAGCTCACCTGCCTTTACATCAGATCTTCCTACCACGTGTAGAGAGAGAACAAACGAGGCTCACATGGAAAGAAAAGGACAGCTTCAGGAGACCTCTTGAGAGAAAATACACATGGACGAACACAGCAGCTCACCAAGATATCACCTTTTGTTCACCTTCCAAGTAAACCCCCGCAGTCACTTGACCAGATCCCAAAGCCAGGTCAGCCTGTGGTTTCAAAATGACCAGCCAACACCTGATACCCCCCAGCAGCAAAAGGAAAACACCAGCCCAAATGAAAAATGGGCAAAAGACCTGAATAGACATTGCCCTAGCCCAGACAGGGAGGGCTCTCAGCACATGAAAAATTGATCACCACCACTAATGAGGAGAGAAACGCCAATCCAAAATACTTGGAGGTACCACCTCACACCTCTCCAAATGGCCATGATTAGGAAGTCTACAAATAACCAAGCCTGGAGAGGGTGTCACATAGAAGTTGCGCTCATACGGTGTGGTTGGATATGTACATTGGTACAACCACTATGGACCATAGGATTGGGGTAAATCAGAAATGTAAATAAAGCACCACTCTATTACCCAGCAATCCCACCCTTGGAGATATGTCTGGAAAAATATTCTTTTTACAATGTTAATGGCATCGCTATATTGATTTCAGCACTATTCAAATAGCCAAGACATGGAAATATACACAAAGTCCATCAACAGATGGATTGATTAGGTATATGTTAATAGATACACAATATACTACTACTCAGCCATAAAATAAGAACCCCACAAATACCATCAGCAGCCACAGATATGGGACTGGAAACCTCCAGGCTATGAGAAAGAAGGGTGACAGAGAAAGACAAATACCATAGAATACCCCTTCTCTCTGGAATCTCAAAAATGGCACAAATGAACACCTCTATAGGAAAAAAACTCATGGAGTGGAAACAGGTGGCCGGTTTCCAGATTGGAGGGACTGTGTGTGGGAAGGATTGGGATTTGGGGTTAATCAATGCAACTGCTTGCACTTGGTGTGGGGAAGTGAGGAGATCCTGCCCTATAGCACAGGGAACTCTATCCAGAAGGGGGATATTGTGGGGAAAAGAACATGTATATATATAGAGGTCTGGTTCACTTTGCCGTCAAAGAGCAATGGAGCACTCTAAATCAGCTATAATGAAATTTTTAAAAATGGTAAACTATCCCACAATTACGGGCTCGGCATTCAGCAGAGAAGGTTTCTGGGTCCAGACTCCTGGATCACAGGGAAAGAAAAAACAAAACAGGTAGACTGCCTGGGTGAACCTGTCAAGAATTCCGACCAGATGTTATTACCTGGGGTGTATGAATTTATTTCTATATAAACAGATTTACGTATTTATTTTTACTTGCTAATGGATTATTTTTCTGCACCCATTTGTGGCATGCAGACACTCTCTGGCCAGGAAATGCATCCATGCCATGGCTGCACAACCCCAGGCTCATACTCTGAAGTCTCTGCCACCAGAGGTTTTGTCATGAGAACCTTTATTATTTCCTTACCTATCAATTACCTTGGCTGATCCGTAGGAATGTATGTGTGTATTTATGGACTTCTTTACCACCAGAGCTCATTTATTTCAAAATCTCTTTTTATTTATAAATTAAATTGGGGGCCACCTGTGACATTGGGTTGTGGTCTGGCCAGGGTTTGCTTTCCCAAAGAAGCTCTTGCCACAGCCACAGCACTGAGAGAGAGAGAGGACTCTTAAGGTGGGCAGCCACGAGGGAACTCTCAGAGAGTTTTCTTGATGATACCAATCAACCCTGCTTAATTCATCAGACCTTAATTCATCAGTCAGACCTCCATAACACTGGGGCCATACTGAAAAGAGAGGCTCATCTCAAAAGGTAAGAAGAAAATTTCCCCAGGTGTCTCGAGTGAAAAGAGCACTGGGATTAGCCCATCTGCCCCACATAATGCCAATGAAGCCCCTCATTCATTCTTCTGCACCACCCTCTCTCTCCTCATACATAAACCCCTGGCAGGGAGGGCTTGAAAATGGCCAGCTCACTCCTCATTCAAACCCGACCTGTTGTGGGTCTTGGCTTATGGCTCTGGAGGAACACAAGGCATTCTGAAACCCAGTGAATCCCTCAAGCATTCGCAACACACCGCTCCCCAACAAGGCTGCCAATCCACATCAAATGCTAAAGCAACACCTTGGTCCTCTGCCGGACAGGAGGCATCTTGCAGCAGAGAGTACCAGGTGCCCAGAAAACAACCAAAAACCTCTGGGTGCTTGGTGTGGGTTCTGCCCAACATACCATCAACCCCTCCTCTGAGCCTGCACCTGCAGCCTTGGAGCTGCACCTGTGTCCAGAAGGGACTCTGGATCCATCCTGTGGACATCTGCTCTAACAGCCACTCTCAGATTTTCCTTTTCTCTGGCTCACCAGCACCCAAAGATATATTGGCCATGGGCCATATGAGGGTTGGGTCTCCTTCAACCACCTTCTGGAAATACTAATCAGGGCCCTTCCAAGTGGGTAATTTCTCTTTCAAAGGCTTTCAGAGTCCTGAGGCCAACCTACCCCATGCCACTCCATTACCAGTATTCATCTCCCAACCCATCAGGTCAAGGCAGCCTTCTTTCGGTCTTTTGGTTCTAGTGTCCTTCACATATGCATTTATGATGAGAGCTCTGTATATATGGAACTCTTGATTTTTCCTTAATTTCCTAACTCTTGGTCCTTCATTCATACAATAAAGTCTTGCTTTACTTTCTTTCTTTTTTTTCCTCTTTCTCTCAGTCCCTCTTTCTTTCTTACTTCCTGGACCCACCCTGAATCATGTGTGACTTGTGTGCCCATCAATGGTTTTCAAGCCACAGAGGTTACCAAAGCCACCCCAGTGACAATGACAGACCTTTGACCCAGGGAGCAAAGAGGGATCTCCGTGAGAGCATTCTTTATATCAATATACCATCCTTTATTCAGCCAACCTTGCTTTATATCTGATCTTCCTACCATGTATAGAGGGAGAGAGCAAAAGAGGCTCACATGGTAGGAAAAGGATGCAGGTTCAGGAGACCTCTTAAGAGAAAACGCACATGGATAATCACAGCTGCTCACAAAAGATGACCCTTTGAATACCTTCCAAGCTCAACCCACAGGCACTTGATCTGTTTGCCAAAGCCAGGTCATGCTCTGGTTTCAAAATGACCAGCCCGACACCAGATGCAACCCAAGAGCACAACAAACATGCAGCCCAATTGAAAAATGGGCAAAAGACCTGAATAGACATTGCCCTAATCCAGATAGACAGAGGGCAACAAGCACCAGAAAAATTCATCATCATCACTCACTAGGAGAGAATTGCCAATCCAAACTATTGGAGGATCCACCTCACACCTGTCTGAATGGCCAATTCCCAAAAACAACCAGTCCTGGAGAGGGTGTCAAGAAGAGGATGTCCTCCTACAACAAGGATGGTTGTGTACATTGGTAAAACAATCATGGACAGCAGTATCGAGGTAAATCCAAAAACCAAAGAACAAACGTATTACCCAGCCATCCCACTCTTGGGCATATATCCAGAAAAATACTCTTTACAAAAATTTAAAGGTCTGAATGTGTTCATTTCAGCACAATTCACAATAGCCAAGACATGGAAACAAGCACAATGTCCATTGACAGATGAATGGATGAGGTAGATGTTGTATATATATACAATGGTATAATCTTCAGCCATAAATAAAAAAAAGTAAAGGCCATACGCAGCCACAGAGATGGACCTAGAAACTCCCAGATTACATGAAATAATATGATGTAGAAAGAAAAACACCATGGGATGTGCCTTTTATCTTAAATCTCACAAAAGTCACACAAGAACCCCTCTACAGAAAAGAAACTCATGGACAGGAAAACAGGTGGCTTGTTGCCAGATTGGAGGGGGAGTGTGTGAGGGACTGGGATTTTGGGTATAATTGATGCCAACTCTTGCACTTGGAGTGGGTAAGCATGGAGATCCTCCTGTATAGCACTGGGACCTACAGCTAGTCTCTTATTTTGGAATGGGCAATTTGGATTTCCTTCTTCCTCTTTTTTGAAATACCAAGAAGTGCCTGTCCAAGTGGGCTCTTTATGATTCAAAGAGCCCTGCCGCCAACCTGCCCCATGCAACTCCCATCCAACCCTCAGTTCCCAACCCATCAGCTCATTACAGCCTTCTTCCCTGTTGAGATATCACTGCACTTCTGTACAGATGAAGGTAGGTGTGTATATATATCTAGATCTCTTGATTTGTTTCTTCAGTTTCCTACTCTTCTGCCTTCATTTGCATAGTCCTGCTTTTTTCTTTATTTTTGTTTCTCTCTCTCTTAATCCCTGTTTCATGTTTACTTTATTGAGCCGGCCTGAAGCAGGCTTGCGGTGCCAGCCCACTAACACATTTCAAGCCACAGAGGTTACCAAACCGCCTGCCAGTGCAAAAACAGAACTTCTCCCGAGAGAGCCAGGTGGCATCTCCATGAGACCTTGCTTTGTATCCATCTTCTCGTCTTAATTCACCTGAATTTGGCTACACATCCAGTCTTCAGACCACGTGTATAGAGAGAAAAAAGGAGACTCCCATGGGAACGAAAGGACAGAGTTTCAGCAGACCTCTTAGAAAACCCACAGAGATGAGCACAGCTGCTCACTAAAATATCTCATTTTACCACCTTCCATGCACCACCCGAGGGCACTTGATCTGGATCCCAAAGCTGAGTCAGGCCAGGGTTTCAGAATTACCAGCTCAACAACTGACACCACCCAACAGCAAGACAAAACCAACAACCCAAGTGAAAGAAGGGAAAAAGTCCTGAATAGACATTCCCTGAAACCTTCTATACAGAGGGCAATAAGCAATGGGGGAAAAAAAAGATCACCATCTCTCATGAGGGGAGAAATGCATATACAGACTACTCTTGGGTACCACCAGACACCTGCCCAAACGTCCATGATTTGTAAGCCAACACATAACAAATCCTCATGAGGCTTCCCTGAAGAGGGTGCCCTCCAACAGTGTTGGTGGTGGATGTAATTTGGTACCATCGCTCTGGACAACAGAATCGAGGTAAATGCAAAACGTGATAAAGAACCACTGTAGGACACAGAAATCCATCTCTTGGGCATATATCTGGACCAAAAATGCTCTTTGTCCAAAAACGAAAGGCCCCACTACGTTCATTTCAGCACTCTTCACTAGAGCTAATCAGGGATACCAACAGAATGTCCATGGACAGATGATTGCATTAGGTAGGTAGTGCACAGGTACAAAATGGAACATGACTCTGCCATAAAGGAAGAACCAAAGAAAGCCATTCCCAGCCACATAGCTGCAAATAGAAACTCCCACACGAAGTGAGATAAGTGCGATAGAGAAAGACAAAGAGCCTTTGATACCCCTTCTCTCTGGAATCGAACAAATGGCACAAATGAACCCCTCTGCAGAAAAGAAACTCATGGACTTGAAAACAGATGTGCGGTTTCCAGATGAGGTTGTGAGTGTGTGGGAAGGACTGGGACTTGAGGTGTAATTGAATCCAGTTGATTCCCTCAAGCATGATGCAGTGGATCCCGATTGAATCCAGTTGATTCCCTCATGCGTGATGCAGTGGATCCCGATTGAATCCAGTTGATTCACTAGAGGGTGATGCACTGGATCTCGATTGAATCCAGTTGATTCCCTCGAGCCTGATGCAGTGGATCCCGACGGATTCCCGTTGATTCCCTCGTGCTTGATGCAGTGGATCCCAATGGAATGCAGTTAATTCACTCGTGAGTGATGCAGTGTATCCCGATGGAATCCAGTTGATTTCTTCGTGTGTGATGCAATGGATCCTGATGAAATCCAGTTGATACCCTCGTGCATGATGCAGTGGATCCCAATGGAATCCAGTGGATGCTCATGTGCGTGATGCAGTGGATCCTGAAGGAATCCAGTGGATACCCTCGTGCATGATGCAGTGGATCCCGAGGGAATTCAGTTGATCCCCTCATGCGTGATGCAGTGGATCCCGAGGGAATCCAGTGGATGCCCTCCTGCGTGATGCAGTGGATCCCTATGGAATCCAGTGGATTACAACGAGCGTGATGCCTTGGATCCCGATGGAATCAAGTGGATACACTGTGTGATGCAGTGTATCCCGAGAGAATCCAGCCAATCCCCTCGTGCAGGATTCAGTGGATCCTGATGGAATCCAGTGGATCCCCTCGTGCTTGATGCAGTGGATCCAGATGGAATCTAGTGGATTACCTCATGTGTGATGTAGTGGATCCCAAAGGAATCCAGGGATTCCCTCGTGTGTGATGCAGTGGATCCCGATGGAATCCAGTGGATTTCCTCATCTGTGATGAAGTGGATCCCGAAGGCATCCAGTGGATCCCCTCATGCGGGATGCAGAGGATCCCGAGTAAATATAGTGGATCCACTCATGAATGATGGAGTGGATCACGATCGAATCCAGAGGATCCCCTCGTACGTGATGCAGTGGATCACGAAGGAATCCAGTGGATCCACTCGAGCGTGATGACTTGGATCCCGATGGAATTAAGTGGATACCCTAGTGTAAATCCCGAGGGAATCCAGTCAAAGCACTCTTGCGTGATGCTGTGGATCCCGAGGGAATCCAGTGGATCCCCTCGTGTGTGATGCAGTGGATCCCGATGGGATGCAGTGGATCCCTTCGTGCGTGTCGAGGTGCATCCAGATGGAATCCTGTCGATTCGCTCATGCAGATCCTGATGGTATCCAGTAGATCCAATGATGCATGATGCAGTGGATGCCGATGGAATCCAATGGATCCCCGCTTGCGTGATGCAGGGGATCCCTTGGAATCCAGTGGATCCCGTCATGCATGATGCAGTGGATCCAGATGGAATCCAGTGGATCCCGTCCAGCGTGATGCAGTGGATCCTGATGGAATCCAGTGGATCCAATCATGTGTGATGCAGTGGATCCGGATGGAATCCAGTGGATCCCCTCGTTGGTGATGCAGTGGATCCGGATGGAATCCACTGGATCCCCTCGTTTGTGATGCAGTGGATAACAATGGAATCCAGTGGATCCCTTCGTGCATGCTGCAGTGAATACCAATGGAATCCAGTCAATCTCCTCATGCAGATCCTGATGGTATCCAGTAGTTCCACTAATGCGTGATGCAGTGGATGCTGATGGAATCCAATGGATCCCCTCTAGCGTGATGCTGTGGATCCCGATTGAATCCAGTGGATCCCGTCATGCGTGATGCAGTGGATTCCAATGGAATCCAGTGGATCCCCCTGTGCATGATGCAGTGGATCCTGATGGAATCCAGTGGATCCAACTGTGAGTGATGCTGTGGATCCCGATAGCATCCAGTTGATCCCCTCGTGCATGATGCACTGGATCCTGATGTAATCCTGAGGATCCTCTCATGCGTGATGCAGAGGATCCACACTGAATCCAGTGGATCACCACGTCTGTGATGCAGTGGGTCCGGATGGAATACAGTGGATTCTCTCGTGCATGATGCAGTGGATCCCAATGGAATCCAGTGGATCCCCTCGTGCGTGACGAAGTGTATCCCCTCGTTGGTGATGCAGTGGATCCAAATGGAATCCAGTGGATCACCTCGTGCGTGATGCAGTGGATCCTGATGGAATCCAGTTGATCCACTCATGCGAGATGTAGTGGATCCCAATGTAATCCCGTGGATTCCCTTGTGCATGATGTAATGGTTCCCAATGGAATCCAGTGGATCACCAATGGCGTGATGCACTGGATCCAGATGGAATCCAGTTGATCCTCTGGTGCGTTATGCACTGGATCCCGATGGAATCCAGTGGATACCCTCCTGCTTGATGCAGTGGCTCCTGATGGAATCTAGTTGATCCCCTCATGTGAGATGTAGTGGGCCCCAGTGGAATCCAGTGGATGCCCTTGTGCGTGATGCAATCGTTCCCAATGTAATCCTGTAGATCCTCATGCGTGATGCAGTGGACCTCAATGGAATCCAGTGGATCCCCAGTTGCATGATGCAGTGGACCCCGATGGAATCCAGTGGATCCCCAGGTGCGTGATGCAGTGGATCCTGATGGAAACCAGTGGATCCCCTCGTTTGTGATGCAGTGGATCCTGATGGAATCCAGTGGATGCCTTCGTGTGTGTCGCAGTGCATCCCGATGGAATCCAGTCGATCCCCTCATGCAGATCCTGATGGTATGCAGTGATCCACTGATGCGTGATGCAATGGATTCCAATGGAATCTAATGGATCCCTCTTGCGTGATGCAGTGGATGCCGATGGAATCCAGTGGATCCCCTCGTGCATGATGCAGTGGATCCCGATGGATTCCAGTGGATCCACTTGTGCATGATGCAGTGGATCCGGATGGAATCCACTGGAACCACTCGTGTGTGATGCAGTGGATCCCTAGGAATCCAGTGGATTCCCTCGTGCGTGATGCCGTGGATCCCAATGGAATCCAGTGGATTCCCTTGTGTGTGATGTAGTGGATCCCAATGGAATCTACTGGAACCCTCATGCAGGTCAGTCATGTTGGTATCCAGTAGATCCACTCAGGCATGATGGAGTGGATCCCAATGGAATCCAGTGGATCCCCTAGTGTGTGATGAAATGGATCCCAATTGAATCCAGTGGATCCCCTCCTGCGTGATGCAGTGGATCCCGATGGAATCTAGTGGATCCCCTCCTGCGTTCTGCAGTAGATCCCGATGGAATCTAGTGGATCCCCTCCTGCGTTCAGCAGTGGATCCCGATGGAATCCACTGGATCCCAACCTACTTAATGCAGTGGATCCCGATGGAATCCACTAGAACCCCTTGAGCATGATGCAGTGGATCCCGAGTAGATCCAGTGGATCCCCTCATGCGTGATGAGGTGGATTCCAATGGAAAACAGTGGGTCACATGTTTGGTGATGCAGTAGATCCCAATGGAACCAAGTGCATCCCATTGTGCGTGATGCAGTGGATCCCGATGGAATCCAGGGAATCCCCTCGGGCATGATGCAGTGGAGCCCATTGGAATCCAGTGGATCCCCTGCTCCCTGATGAAATTGATCCCGATGGAATCCAGTGGATCCCCCCTGTGCGTTATGCACTGGATTCCGATGGAATCCAGTGGATCCCCTGTGCCTGATGCAGAGGCTCCCGAAGGAACCCAGAGGATCCTCATGCGTGATGCGGTGGATCTCAATGGAATCCGTGGATCCCCAGGTGCGTGATGCAGTGGATCCCGATGGAATACAGTGGATCCCTTCGTGTGTGATGCAGTGGATCCTGATGGAATCCACTGGATCAACTCGTTTGTGATGCAGTGGATCCCGATGGAATCCAGTGGATCCCCTCGATGGTGATGCAGTGGATCCCGATGGAATCTACTGGAACCCCTCGTGCAGGCCATGATGGTATCCGGTAGATCCACTCAGGCATGATGCAGTGGATCCGAATGGAATCCAGTGGATACCCTCATGCGTGATGCGGTGGAACTCAATGGAATTCAGTGGATCCACAGGTGCGTGATGCAGTGGATCCTGATGATATCCAGTGGATCCCCTAGTGCGTGATGCAGTGGATCCTGTTGGAATCCAGTTGATCCCTTCGAGCGAGATGTACTGGATCCAGATGGAATCCATTGGATTCCGCAGAGCGTGATGCAGAGGATCCGGATGGTATAGAGTGTATCCCCTCATGTGTGATGCTTTGGATTCCGATGGAATCCAGTAGATCCCAGCGTGAATTATGAAGTGGATCTCAATGGAATCCAGGGGATCCCCTCGTTGGTGATGCACTGGATCCCGATGGACTCCAGTGGATATCCTCAATTGTGATGCAGTGGATCCTGATGGAATTCAGTTGACCATTCAATCGGGATGCTTTGGGCCATGCTGCATAAAATCCACTGCATTCAATCGGGATGCATTGGGCATCGCTGCATGGACTCCACTGCATACAATCGGGATCCATTGCGCCACAATGCATGGAAACCTCTGCATCCAATCACGCTGCATGGAATCCACTGCATTCAATCGGGATGCTTTGGGCCATGCTGCATAAAATCCACTGCATTCAATCATGCTGCATGGAATCCACTGCATTCAATCATGCTGCATAAAATTCACTGCATTCAATAGGGTTTCATTTTTTCATGCTGCATGGAATCCACTGCATTCAACATGCTGCATGGAATCCAATGCATTCCATCGGGATGCATTTTACCAGGCTGCATGGAATTCCCTGCATTCAATGATGCTGCATGGAATCCACTGCATTCAATCGGGATGTATTTTACTAGGCTGCATGGAATCCTCTGCATTCAATGATGCTGCATGGAATCCACTGCATTCAATCGGGATGTATTTTAACACGCTGCGTGGTATCCACCGCAATGAATAACGCTGCATGGAATCCAATGCATTCAATCGGGATGAATTTTAAGAGGCCGCATGGAATCTAGTGCATTCAATCAGGAACCATTGCGCCTTGATGCATGGAATTAGTGCATTCAATGAGAATCAATTGCACCACACTGCATGAAATCCACTGACTCAATCGGGATGTTTTGGGCCATGCTGCATAAAATCCACTGCATTCAACGGGATGCATTGGGCCTCGCTGAATGGACTCCACTGCATACAATCGGGATCCATTGCGCCAAAATGCAAGGAATCCTCTGCATTCAATGACGCTGCATGGAATCCACTGCATTCAATCGGGATGCATTTTACCACGCTGCATGGATTACACTGCATTCAATCACAATGCATGGAATCCACTGCATTCAATTGGGATCCATTGCGCCACAATGCATGGAATCCTCTGCATTCAATGACGCTGCATGGAATCAACTGCATTCAATCGGGATGCATTTTACCAGGCTGATGGAATCCACTGCATTCAATCGGGATGCATTGGGCCTCACTGCATGGACTCCACTGCATTCAATCGGGATCCATTGCACCACAATGAATGGAATCCTCTGCATTCAATGACGCTACATGTAATCCACTGCTACAAATAGGGATGCATTTTACCAGGCTTCATGGAATGCACTGCATTCAATCACGCTGCATGAAATCCACTGCTTTCAATCGGAATTCATTTTACCACGCTGCATGGATTACACTGCATTCAATCACAATGCATGGAATCCACTGCATTCAATGAAGCTGCATGGAATCCACTGCATTCAATCGGGATGCTTTGGGCCAGGCTGAATAAAATCCACTGCATTCACTCGGGATGCATGGGCTTCGCTGCACGGACTCCACTGCATTAAATCTCGCTGCATGGAATCCACTGCATTCAATCAGGATGCATTTTTCCAGGGTGCATGGAATCCACTGCATTCAATAATGCTGCAGGAAACCACTGCATTCTATCATGCTGCATGGAATCCACTGCATTCAATAGGGTTCCATTTCTTCACGCTGAATGGAATACAGTGCATGCAATCACGCTCCATGGACTCCACTTGATAAAATCGGGATCCATTGCGCCACAATGCATGGAATCCTCTGAATTCAATGACGCTGCATGGAATCCACTGCAATCAATCGGGATGCTTTGGGCCATGGTGAATAAAATCCACTGCATGCAATCATGCTGCATGGAATCCACTGCATTCAATAGGGTTCCATTGCTTCACGCTGCATGGAATCCACTGCATTCAATCACGCTGCATGGAATCCACTGCATTCAATCGGGATGCATTTTACCACGCTGAATGGAGTACACTGCATTCAATCACAATGCATGGAATCCACTGCATTCAATCTGGATGCATTGGGCCATGCTGCATAAAATCCACTGCATTCAATCGTGCTGCATAAAATCCACTGCATTCAATTGGGTTCCATTTCTTCACACTACATGGAATACACTGCATTCAATCACGCTGTATGGAATCCACTGCATTCAATCGGGATGCATTTAACCACGCTGCATGGATTACACTTCATTCAATCACAATGCATGGAATCCACTGCATTCTATCAGGATGCTTTGGGCCATGCTGCATAAAATCCACTGCATTCAATAGGGTTCCATTTCTTCACGCTGCATGGAATCCACTGCATTCAATAGGGTTCCATTCCTTCACGCTGGATGGAATCCACTGCATTCAATCGGGATGCATTTTACCACGCTGCATGGATTACACTGCATTCAATCGCAATGCATAGAATCCACTGCATTCAATCGGGGTGCATTTTACACCGCTGAATGAAATCCACTGCATTTAATCACGCTGCATGTAATCCATGGAATTTAATCGGGATTCATTTTACTAAGCTGTATGGAATCGACTGTATTTAATCACGCTGCATGGAATCAACTGCATTCAATCGGGATTCATTTTACAAGGCTGCATGGAGTTCACTGCATTCAATCACAATGCATGGAATCCACTGCATTCAATCGGGATAATTTGGGCCATGCTGCATAAAATCCACTGCATTCAATCATGCTGCATGGAATCCACTGCATTCGACCATGCTGAATAAAATCCCATGCATTAAATATAGTTCAATTTCTTCACGCTGCATGGAATCCACTGCATTCAATCAGAATCCATTTTACAACGCTGCATGTATTACACTGTTTCAATCACGCTGCATGGAACCACTGCATTCAATCGGGATGCTTTCGGCCATGCTACATAAAATACACTGCATTCAATCATGCTGCATAATATCCGCTCCATAGTATCCCCTGCATTCATTCATGCTGTAAAAAAACCACTGCATTCAATAAGGTTCCATTTCTTCACGATGCATGTTATACACTGCATTCAATCATGCTGCATGGAATTCACTGCATTCAATCGGGATGCATGTTCCCACGCTGCATGGATTACACCGCATTCAATCACAATGCATGGAATCCACTGCATTCAATCGGGGTGATTTTGGCCATGCTGCATAAAATCCACTGCATTAGTTCGGGATGCATTGGGCCTCACTGCATGGACTCCACTGCATAAAATCGGGATCCATTGCGCCAAAATGCATTGAATCTTCTGCATTCAATGACGCTGCATGGAATCCACTGCATTCAATCGGGATGCTTTGGGCCATGCTGCATACAATCCACTGCATTCAATCATGCTGCATGGAATCCACTGCATTCAATCGGGATGCTTTCAGCCATGCTGCATAAAATCCACTACATTCAATTGGGATGCATTGGGTCTCACTGCATGGACTCCACCGCATAAAATCGGGATCCATTGCGCAACAATGCATGGAATCCTCTGCATTCAATGACGCTGCATTGAATCCACTGCATTCAATCGGGATGCTTTGGGCCATTCTGCATAAACTCCACTGCATTCAATAGGGTTCCCTTTCTTCATGCTGCATGGAATACACTGATATCAATCACGCTGCATGGAATCCACTGCATTCAATCAGGAGGCATTTTACCAAGCTGCATGGAATCCACTGCATTTAATCACGCTGCATGGAATCCACTACATTCAATCAGGATGCATTTTTCCAGGGTGCATGGAATCCACTGCATTCAATAATGCTGCAGGAAAGCACTGCATTCTATCATGCTGCATGGAATCCACTGCATTAAATAGGGTTCCATTTCTTCACCCTGCATGGAATCCACTGCATTCAATCACGCTGCATGTAAACCACTGCATTCAATCGGGATGCATTTAACCAGGCTGCCTGGAATCCATGCATTCATCACGCTGCATGGACTCCACTGCATACAATCGGGATCCATTGCGCCACAAGGCATGGAATACTCTGCATTCAATCGGGATGCTTTGGGCCATGCTGCATAAAATCTACTGCATTCAATCATGCTGCATGAAATCCACTGCATTGAATGACGCTGCATAAAATCCACTGCATTCAATAGGGTTCCATTTCTTCACACTTCATGGAATACTGCATTCAATCACGCTGAATGGAATCCACTGCATTCAATCGGGATGAATTTTACAACCCTGAATGGAGTACACTGCATTCAATCACAATGCATGGAATCCACTGCATTCAATCGGGATGCTTTGGGCCATGCCTCATAAAATCCACTGAATTCAATCGGGATGCCTTGGGCCTCGCTGCATGGACTCCACTGCATACAATCAGGATCCATTGCGCCACAATGCATGGAATCCTCGCATTCATTGACGCTGCATGGAATCCACTGTATTCAATCGGGATGCTTTGGGCCATGCTGCATAAAATCCACTGCATTCAATCATGCTTCATGGAATCCACTGCACTCAATCATGCTGCATAAAATCCACTGCATACAATAGGGTTCCATAACTTCACACTGTATGGAATACACTTCATTCCATCACGCTGCATGGAATCCACTGCATTTAATCGGGATGCATTTTACCACGCTGCATGGATTACACTGCATTCAATCATGCTGCAGGGAATCCACTGCATTCAATCGGGATGTTTTGAGCCATGCTGCTTAAAATCCACTGCATTCAATCAGGATGCATTTGGCCTCGCTGCATGGACTCCACTGCATAAAATCTGGATCCATTGCGCAACAATGCATGGAATCCTCTGCATTCAATGACGCTGCATGGAATCCACTGCATTCAATCGGGATGTTTTGGGCCATGCTGCATATAATCCACTGCATTCAATCGGGATGCTTTGGGCCTCACTGCATGGACTCCACTGCATACAATCGGGATCCATTGCGCCACAATGCATGGAATCCTCTGCATTCAATGACGCTGCATGGAATCCACTGCATTCAATCGGGATGCTTTGGGCCATGCTGTATAAAATCCACTGCATCAATCATGCTGCATGGAATCTACTGCATTCAATCATGCTGCATAATATTCACTGCATTCAATAGTGTACCTTTTCTTCACACTGCATGGAATACACTGCATTCAATCACGCTGTGTGGAATAAACTGCATTCAATCGGGATGCATTTAACCACGCTGCATGGATTACACTGCATTCAATGACGCTGCATGGAATCCACTGCATTCAATCGGGATGCTTTGGGGCATGCTTCATGAAATCCACTGCATTCAATCATGCTGCATGGAATCCACTGCATTCAATAGGGTTCCATTTCTTCACGCTGAATGGAATACAGTGCATGCAATCACGCTCCATGGACTCCACTTGATAAAATCGGGATCCATTGCGCCACAATGCATGGAATCCTCTGAATTCAATGACGCTGCATGGAATCCACTGCAATCAATCGGGATGCTTTGGGCCATGGTGCATAAAATCCACTGCATGCAATCATGCTGCATGGAATCCACTGCATTCAATAGGGTTCCATTGCTTCACGCTGCATGGAATCCACTGCATTCAATCACGCTGCATGGAATCCACTGCCTTCAATCGGGATGCATTTTACCACGCTGAATGGAGTACACTGCATTCAATCACAATGCATGGAATCCACTGCATTCAATCTGGATGCATTGGGCCATGCTGCATAAAATCTACTGCATTCAATCGTGCTGCATAAAATCCACTGCATTCAATTGGGTTCCATTTCTTAACACTACATGGAATACACTGCATTCAATCACGCTGTATGGAATAAACTGCATTCAATCGGGATGCATTTAACCACGCTGCATGGATTACACTTCATTCAATCACAATGCATGGAATCCACTGCATTCTATCAGGATGCTTTGGGCCATGCTGCATAAAATCCACTGCATTCAATAGGGTTCCATTTCTTCACGCTGCATGGAATCCACTGCATTCAATAGGGTTCCATTCCTTCACGCTGGATGGAATCCACTGCATTCAATCGGGATGCATTTTACCACGCTGCATGGATTACACTGCATTCAATCGCAATGCATAGAATCCACTGCATTCAATCGGGGTGCATTTTACACCGCTGAATGAAATCCACTGCATTTAATCACGCTGCATGTAATCCATGGAATTTAATCGGGATTCATTTTACTAAGCTGTATGGAATCGACTGTATTTAATCACGCTGCATGGAATCAACTGCATTCAATCGGATTCATTTTACAAGGCTGCATGGAGTTCACTGCATTCAATCACAATGCATGGAATCCACTGCATTCAATCGGGATAATTTGGGCCATGCTGCATAAAATCCACTGCATTCAATCATGCTGCATGGAATCCACTGCATTCGACCATGCTGAATAAAATCCCATGCATTAAATATAGTTCAATTTCTTCACGCTGCATGGAATCCACTGCATTCAATCAGAATCCATTTTACAACGCTGCATGTATTACACTGTTTCAATCACGCTGCATGGAACCACTGCATTCAATCGGGATGCTTTCGGCCATGCTACATAAAATACACTGCATTCAATCATGCTGCATAATATCCGCTCCATAGTATCCCCTGCATTCATTCATGCTGTAAAAAAACCACTGCATTCAATAAGGTTCCATTTCTTCACGATGCATGTTATACACTGCATTCAATCATGCTGCATGGAATTCACTGCATTCAATCGGGATGCATGTTTCCACGCTGCATGGATTACACCGCATTCAATCACAATGCATGGAATCCACTGCATTCAATCGGGGTGATTTTGGCCATGCTGCATAAAATCCACTGCATTAGTTCGGGATGCATTGGGCCTCACTGCATGGACTCCACTGCATAAAATCGGGATCCATTGCGCCAAAATGCATTGAATCTTCTGCATTCAATGACGCTGCATGGAATCCACTGCATTCAATCGGGATGCTTTGGGCCATGCTGCATACAATCCACTGCATTCAATCATGCTGCATGGAATCCACTGCATTCAATCGGGATGCTTTCAGCCATGCTGCATAAAATCCACTACATTCAATTGGGATGCATTGGGTCTCACTGCATGGACTCCACCGCATAAAATCGGGATCCATTGCGCAACAATGCATGGAATCCTCTGCATTCAATGACGCTGCATTGAATCCACTGCATTCAATCGGGATGCTTTGGGCCATTCTGCATAAACTCCACTGCAATCAATAGGGTTCCCTTTCTTCATGCTGCATGGAATACACTGATATCAATCACGCTGCATGGAATCCACTGCATTCAATCAGGAGGCATTTTACCAAGCTGCATGGAATCCACTGCATTTAATCACGCTGCATGGAATCCACTGCATTCAATCAGGATGCATTTTTCCAGGGTGCATGGAATCCACTGCATTCAATAATGCTGCAGGAAAGCACTGCATTCTATCATGCTGCATGGAATCCACTGCATTAAATAGGGTTCCATTTCTTCACCCTGCATGGAATCCACTGCATTCAATCACGCTGCATGTAAACCACTGCATTCAATCGGGATGCATTTAACCAGGCTGCCTGGAATCCATGCATTCATCACGCTGCATGGACTCCACTGCATATAATCGGGATCCATTGCGCCACAAGGCATGGAATACTCTGCATTCAATCGGGATGCTTTGGGCCATGCTGCATAAAATCTACTGCATTCAATCATGCTGCATGAAATCCACTGCATTGAATGACGCTGCATAAAATCCACTGCATTCAATAGGGTTCCATTTCTTCACACTTCATGGAATACTGCATTCAATCACGCTGAATGGAATCCACTGCATTCAATCGGGATGAATTTTACAACCCTGAATGGAGTACACTGCATTCAATCACAATGCATGGAATCCACTGCATTCAATCGGGATGCTTTGGGCCATGCCTCATAAAATCCACTGAATTCAATCGGGATGCCTTGGGCCTCGCTGCATGGACTCCACTGCATACAATCAGGATCCATTGCGCCACAATGCATGGAATCCTCGCATTCATTGACGCTGCATGGAATCCACTGTATTCAATCGGGATGCTTTGGGCCATGCTGCATAAAATCCACTGCATTCAATCATGCTTCATGGAATCCACTGCACTCAATCATGCTGCATAAAATCCACTGCATACAATAGGGTTCCATAACTTCACACTGTATGGAATACACTTCATTCCATCACGCTGCATGGAATCCACTGCATTTAATCGGGATGCATTTTACCACGCTGCATGGATTACACTGCATTCAATCATGCTGCAGGGAATCCACTGCATTCAATCGGGATGTTTTGAGCCATGCTGCTTAAAATCCACTGCATTCAATCAGGATGCATTTGGCCTCGCTGCATGGACTCCACTGCATAAAATCTGGATCCATTGCGCAACAATGCATGGAATCCTCTGCATTCAATGACGCTGCATGGAATCCACTGCATTCAATCGGGATGTTTTGGGCCATGCTGCATATAATCCACTGCATTCAATCGGGATGCTTTGGGCCTCACTGCATGGACTCCACTGCATACAATCGGGATCCATTGCGCCACAATGCATGGAATCCTCTGCATTCAATGACGCTGCATGGAATCCACTGCATTCAATCGGGATGCTTTGGGCCATGCTGTATAAAATCCACTGCATCAATCATGCTGCATGGAATCTACTGCATTCAATCATGCTGCATAATATTCACTGCATTCAATAGTGTACCTTTTCTTCACACTGCATGGAATACACTGCATTCAATCACGCTGTGTGGAATAAACTGCATTCAATCGGGATGCATTTAACCACGCTGCATGGATTACACTGCATTCAATGACGCTGCATGGAATCCACTGCATTCAATCGGGATGCTTTGGGGCATGCTTCATGAAATCCACTGCATTCAATCATGCTGCATGGAATCCACTGCATTCAATAGGGTTCCATTTCTTCACGCTGAATGGAATACAGTGCATGCAATCACGCTCCATGGACTCCACTTGATAAAATCGGGATCCATTGCGCCACAATGCATGGAATCCTCTGAATTCAATGACGCTGCATGGAATCCACTGCAATCAATCGGGATGCTTTGGGCCATGGTGCATAAAATCCACTGCATGCAATCATGCTGCATGGAATCCACTGCATTCAATAGGGTTCCATTGCTTCACGCTGCATGGAATCCACTGCATTCAATCGGGATGCTTTGGGCCATTCTGCATAAACTCCACTGCAATCAATAGGGTTCCCTTTCTTCATGCTGCATGGAATACACTGATATCAATCACGCTGCATGGAATCCACTGCATTCAATCAGGAGGCATTTTACCAAGCTGCATGGAATCCACTGCATTTAATCACGCTGCATGGAATCCACTGCATTCAATCAGGATGCATTTTTCCAGGGTGCATGGAATCCACTGCATTCAATAATGCTGCAGGAAAGCACTGCATTCTATCATGCTGCATGGAATCCACTGCATTAAATAGGGTTCCATTTCTTCACCCTGCATGGAATCCACTGCATTCAATCACGCTGCATGTAAACCACTGCATTCAATCGGGATGCATTTAACCAGGCTGCCTGGAATCCATGCATTCATCACGCTGCATGGACTCCACTGCATACAATCGGGATCCATTGCGCCACAAGGCATGGAATACTCTGCATTCAATCGGGATGCTTTGGGCCATGCTGCATAAAATCTACTGCATTCAATCATGCTGCATGAAATCCACTGCATTGAATGACGCTGCATAAAACCCACTGCATTCAATAGGGTTCCATTTCTTCACACTTCATGGAATACTGCATTCAATCACGCTGAATGGAATCCACTGCATTCAATCGGGATGAATTTTACAACCCTGAATGGAGTACACTGCATTCAATCACAATGCATGGAATCCACTGCATTCAATCGGGATGCTTTGGGCCATGCCTCATAAAATCCACTGAATTCAATCGGGATGCCTTGGGCCTCGCTGCATGGACTCCACTGCATACAATCAGGATCCATTGTGCCACAATGCATGGAATCCTCGCATTCATTGACGCTGCATGTAATCCACTGTATTCAATCGGGATGCTTTGGGCCATGCTGCATAAAATCCACTGCATTCAATCATGCTTCATGGAATCCACTGCACTCAATCATGCTGCATAAAATCCACTGCATACAATAGGGTTCCATAACTTCACACTGTATGGAATACACTTCATTCCATCACGCTGCATGGAATCCACTGCATTTAATCGGGATGCATTTTACCACGCTGCATGGATTACACTGCATTCAATCATGCTGCAGGGAATCCACTGCATTCAATCGGGATGTTTTGAGCCATGCTGCTTAAAATCCACTGCATTCAATCAGGATGCATTTGGCCTCGCTGCATGGACTCCACTGCATAAAATCTGGATCCATTGCGCAACAATGCATGGAATCCTCTGCATTCAATGACGCTGCATGGAATCCACTGCATTCAATCGGGATGTTTTGGGCCATGCTGCATATAATCCACTGCATTCAATCGGGATGCTTTGGGCCTCACTGCATGGACTCCACTGCATACAATCGGGATCCATTGCGCCACAATGCATGGAATCCTCTGCATTCAATGACGCTGCATGGAATCCACTGCATTCAATCGGGATGCTTTGGGCCATGCTGTATAAAATCCACTGCATCAATCATGCTGCATGGAATCTACTGCATTCAATCATGCTGCATAATATTCACTGCATTCAATAGTGTACCTTTTCTTCACACTGCATGGAATACACTGCATTCAATCACGCTGTGTGGAATAAACTGCATTCAATCGGGATGCATTTAACCACGCTGCATGGATTACACTGCATTCAATGACGCTGCATGGAATCCACTGCATTCAATCGGGATGCTTTGGGGCATGCTTCATGAAATCCACTGCATTCAATCATGCTGCATGGAATCCACTGCATTCAATAGGGTTCCATTTCTTCACGCTGAATGGAATACAGTGCATGCAATCACGCTCCATGGAATCCACTTGATAAAATCGGGATCCATTGCGCCACAATGCATGGAATCCTCTGAATTCAATGACGCTGCATGGAATCCACTGCAATCAATCGGGATGCTTTGGGCCATGGTGCATAAAATCCACTGCATGCAATCATGCTGCATGGAATCCACTGCATTCAATAGGGTTCCATTGCTTCACGCTGCATGGAATCCACTGCATTCAATCACGCTGCATGGAATCCACTACATTCAATCGGGATGCATTTTACCACGCTGAATGGAGTACACTGCATTCAATCACAATGCATGGAATCCACTGCATTCAATCTGGATGCATTGGGCCATGCTGCATAAAATCCACTGCCTTCAATCGTGCTGCATAAAATCCACTGCATTCAATTGGGTTCCATTTCTTCACACTACATGGAATACACTGCATTCAATCACGCTGTATGGAATAAACTGCATTCAATCGGGATGCATTTAACCACGCTGCATGGATTACACTTCATTCAATCACAATGCATGGAATCCACTGCATTCTATCAGGAGGCTTTGGGCCATGCTGCATAAAATCCACTGCATTCAATAGGGTTCCATTTCTTCACGCTGCATGGAATCCACTGCATTCAATAGGGTTCCATTCCTTCACGCTGGATGGAATCCACTGCATTCAATCGGGATGCATTTTACCACGCTGCATGGATTACACTGCATTCAATCGCAATGCATAGAATCCACTGCATTCAATCGGGGTGCATTTTACACCGCTGAATGAAATCCACTGCATTTAATCACGCTGCATGTAATCCATGGAATTTAATCGGGATTCATTTTACTAAGCTGTATGGAATCGACTGTATTTAATCACGCTGCATGGAATCAACTGCATTCAATCGGGATTCATTTTACAAGGCTGCATGGAGTTCACTGCATTCAATCACAATGCATGGAATCCACTGCATTCAATCGGGATAATTTGGGCCATGCTGCATAAAATCCACTGCATTCAATCATGCTGCATGGAATCCACTGCATTCGACCATGCTGAATAAAATCCCATGCATTAAATATAGTTCAATTTCTTCACGCTGCATGGAATCCACTGCATTCAATCAGAATCCATTTTACAACGCTGCATGTATTACACTGTTTCAATCACGCTGCATGGAACCACTGCATTCAATCGGGATGCTTTCGGCCATGCTACATAAAATACACTGCATTCAATCATGCTGCATAATATCCGCTCCATAGTATCCCCTGCATTCATTCATGCTGTAAAAAAACCACTGCATTCAATAAGGTTCCATTTCTTCACGATGCATGTTATACACTGCATTCAATCATGCTGCATGGAATTCACTGCATTCAATCGGGATGCATGTTCCCACGCTGCATGGATTACACCGCATTCAATCACAATGCATGGAATCCACTGCATTCAATCGGGGTGATTTTGGCCATGCTGCATAAAATCCACTGCATTAGTTCGGGATGCATTGGGCCTCACTGCATGGACTCCACTGCATAAAATCGGGATCCATTGCGCCAAAATGCATTGAATCTTCTGCATTCAATGACGCTGCATGGAATCCACTGCATTCAATCGGGATGCTTTGGTCCATGCTGCATAAAATCCACTGCATTCAATCATGCTGCATGGAATCCACTGCATTCAATCGGGATGCTTTCAGCCATGCTGCATAAAATCCACTACATTCAATTGGGATGCATTGGGTCTCACTGCATGGACTCCACCGCATAAAATCGGGATCCATTGCGCAACAATGCATGGAATCCTCTGCATTCAATGACGCTGCATTGAATCCACTGCATTCAATCGGGATGCTTTGGGCCATTCTGCATAAACTCCACTGCATTCAATAGGGTTCCCTTTCTTCATGCTGCATGGAATACACTGATATCAATCACGCTGCATGGAATCCACTGCATTCAATCAGGAGGCATTTTACCAAGCTGCATGGAATCCACTGCATTTAATCACGCTGCATGGAATCCACTGCATTCAATCAGGATGCATTTTTCCAGGGTGCATGGAATCCACTGCATTCAATAATGCTGCAGGAAAGCACTGCATTCTATCATGCTGCATGGAATCCACTGCATTAAATAGGGTTCCATTTCTTCACCCTGCATGGAATCCACTGCATTCAATCACGCTGCATGTAAACCACTGCATTCAATCGGGATGCATTTAACCAGGCTGCCTGGAATCCATGCATTCATCACGCTGCATGGACTCCACTGCATACAATCGGGATCCATTGCGCCACAAGGCATGGAATACTCTGCATTCAATCGGGATGCTTTGGGCCATGCTGCATAAAATCTACTGCATTCAATCATGCTGCATGAAATCCACTGCATTGAATGACGCTGCATAAAATCCACTGCATTCAATAGGGTTCCATTTCTTCACACTTCATGGAATACTGCATTCAATCACGCTGAATGGAATCCACTGCATTCAATCGGGATGAATTTTACAACCCTGAATGGAGTACACTGCATTCAATCACAATGCATGGAATCCACTGCATTCAATCGGGATGCTTTGGGCCATGCCTCATAAAATCCACTGAATTCAATCGGGATGCCTTGGGCCTCGCTGCATGGACTCCACTGCATACAATCAGGATCCATTGCGCCACAATGCATGGAATCCTCGCATTCATTGACGCTGCATGGAATCCACTGTATTCAATCGGGATGCTTTGGGCCATGCTGCATAAAATCCACTGCATTCAATCATGCTTCATGGAATCCACTGCACTCAATCATGCTGCATAAAATCCACTGCATACAATAGGGTTCCATAACTTCACACTGTATGGAATACACTTCATTCCATCACGCTGCATGGAATCCACTGCATTTAATCGGGATGCATTTTACCACGCTGCATGGATTACACTGCATTCAATCATGCTGCAGGGAATCCACTGCATTCAATCGGGATGTTTTGAGCCATGCTGCTTAAAATCCACTGCATTCAATCAGGATGCATTTGGCCTCGCTGCATGGACTCCACTGCATAAAATCTGGATCCATTGCGCAACAATGCATGGAATCCTCTGCATTCAATGACGCTGCATGGAATCCACTGCATTCAATCGGGATGTTTTGGGCCATGCTGTATAAAATCCACTGCATCAATCATGCTGCATGGAATCTACTGCATTCAATCATGCTGCATAATATTCACTGCATTCAATAGTGTACCTTTTCTTCACACTGCATGGAATACACTGCATTCAATCACGCTGTGTGGAATAAACTGCATTCAATCGGGATGCATTTAACCACGCTGCATGGATTACACTGCATTCAATGACGCTGCATGGAATCCACTGCATTCAATCGGGATGCTTTGGGGCATGCTTCATGAAATCCACTGCATTCAATCATGCTGCATGGAATCCACTGCATTCAATAGGGTTCCATTTCTTCACGCTGAATGGAATACAGTGCATGCAATCACGCTCCATGGACTCCACTTGATAAAATCGGGATCCATTGCGCCACAATGCATGGAATCCTCTGAATTCAATGACGCTGCATGGAATCCACTGCAATCAATCGGGATGCTTTGGGCCATGGTGCATAAAATCCACTGCATGCAATCATGCTGCATGGAATCCACTGCATTCAATAGGGTTCCATTGCTTCACGCTGCATGGAATCCACTGCATTCAATCACGCTGCATGGAATCCACTGCATTCAATCGGGATGCATTTTACCACGCTGAATGGAGTACACTGCATTCAATCACAATGCATGGAATCCACTGCATTCAATCTGGATGCATTGGGCCATGCTGCATAAAATCTACTGCATTCAATCGTGCTGCATAAAATCCACTGCATTCAATTGGGTTCCATTTCTTAACACTACATGGAATACACTGCATTCAATCACGCTGTATGGAATAAACTGCATTCAATCGGGATGCATTTAACCACGCTGCATGGATTACACTTCATTCAATCACAATGCATGGAATCCACTGCATTCTATCAGGATGCTTTGGGCCATGCTGCATAAAATCCACTGCATTCAATAGGGTTCCATTTCTTCACGCTGCATGGAATCCACTGCATTCAATAGGGTTCCATTCCTTCACGCTGGATGGAATCCACTGCATTCAATCGGGATGCATTTTACCACGCTGCATGGATTACACTGCATTCAATCGCAATGCATAGAATCCACTGCATTCAATCGGGGTGCATTTTACACCGCTGAATGAAATCCACTGCATTTAATCACGCTGCATATAATCCATGGAATTTAATCGGGATTCATTTTACTAAGCTGTATGGAATCGACTGTATTTAATCACGCTGCATGGAATCAACTGCATTCAATCGGGATTCATTTTACAAGGCTGCATGGAGTTCACTGCATTCAATCACAATGCATGGAATCCACTGCATTCAATCGGGATAATTTGGGCCATGCTGCATAAAATCCACTGCATTCAATCATGCTGCATGGAATCCACTGCATTCGACCATGCTGAATAAAATCCCATGCATTAAATATAGTTCAATTTCTTCACGCTGCATGGAATCCACTGCATTCAATCAGAATCCATTTTACAACGCTGCATGTATTACACTGTTTCAATCACGCTGCATGGAACCACTGCATTCAATCGGGATGCTTTCGGCCATGCTACATAAAATACACTGCATTCAATCATGCTGCATAATATCCGCTCCATAGTATCCCCTGCATTCATTCATGCTGTAAAAAAACCACTGCATTCAATAAGGTTCCATTTCTTCACAATGCATGTTATACACTGCATTCAATCATGCTGCATGGAATTCACTGCATTCAATCGGGATGCATGTTCCCATGCTGCATGGATTACACCGCATTCAATCACAATGCATGGAATCCACTGCATTCAATCGGGGTGATTTTGGCCATGCTGCATAAAATCCACTGCATTAGTTCGGGATGCATTGGGCCTCACTGCATGGACTCCACTGCATAAAATCGGGATCCATTGCGCCAAAATGCATTGAATCTTCTGCATTCAATGACGCTGCATGGAATCCACTGCATTCAATCGGGATGCTTTGGGCCATGCTGCATAAAATCCACTGCATTCAATCATGCTGCATGGAATCCACTGCATTCAATCGGGATGCTTTCAGCCATGCTGCATAAAATCCACTACATTCAATTGGGATGCATTGGGTCTCACTGCATGGACTCCACCGCATAAAATCGGGATCCATTGCGCAACAATGCATGGAATCCTCTGCATTCAATGACGCTGCATTGAATCCACTGCATTCAATCGGGATGCTTTGGGCCATTCTGCATAAACTCCACTGCAATCAATAGGGTTCCCTTTCTTCATGCTGCATGGAATACACTGATATCAATCACGCTGCATGGAATCCACTGCATTCAATCAGGAGGCATTTTACCAAGCTGCATGGAATCCACTGCATTTAATCACGCTGCATGGAATCCACTGCATTCAATCAGGATGCATTTTTCCAGGGTGCATGGAATCCACTGCATTCAATAATGCTGCAGGAAACCACTGCATTCTATCATGCTGCATGGAATCCACTGCATTAAATAGGGTTCCATTTCTTCACCCTGCATGGAATCCACTGCATTCAATCACGCTGCATGTAAACCACTGCATTCAATCGGGATGCATTTAACCAGGCTGCCTGGAATCCATGCATTCATCACGCTGCATGGACTCCACTGCATACAATCGGGATCCATTGCCCCACAAGGCATGGAATACTCTGCATTCAATCGGGATGCTTTGGGCCATGCTGCATAAAATCTACTGCATTCAATCATGCTGCATGAAATCCACTGCATTGAATGACGCTGCATAAAATCCACTGCATTCAATAGGGTTCCATTTCTTCACACTTCATGGAATACTGCATTCAATCACGCTGAATGGAATCCACTGCATTCAATCGGGATGAATTTTACAACCCTGAATGGAGTACACTGCATTCAATCACAATGCATGGAATCCACTGCATTCAATCGGGATGCTTTGGGCCATGCCTCATAAAATCCACTGAATTCAATCGGGATGCCTTGGGCCTCGCTGCATGGACTCCACTGCATACAATCAGGATCCATTGTGCCACAATGCATGGAATCCTCGCATTCATTGACGCTGCATGGAATCCACTGTATTCAATCGGGATGCTTTGGGCCATGCTGCATAAAATCCACTGCATTCAATCATGCTTCATGGAATCCACTGCACTCAATCATGCTGCATAAAATCCACTGCATACAATAGGGTTCCATAACTTCACACTGTATGGAATACACTTCATTCCATCACGCTGCATGGAATCCACTGCATTTAATCGGGATGCATTTTACCACGCTGCATGGATTACACTGCATTCAATCATGCTGCAGGGAATCCACTGCATTCAATCGGGATGTTTTGAGCCATGCTGCTTAAAATCCACTGCATTCAATCAGGATGCATTTGGCCTCGCTGCATGGACTCCACTGCATAAAATCTGGATCCATTGCGCAACAATGCATGGAATCCTCTGCATTCAATGACGCTGCATGGAATCCACTGCATTCAATCGGGATGTTTTGGGCCATGCTGCATATAATCCACTGCATTCAATCGGGATGCTTTGGGCCTCACTGCATGGACTCCACTGCATACAATCGGGATCCATTGCGCCACAATGCATGGAATCCTCTGCATTCAATGACGCTGCATGGAATCCACTGCATTCAATCGGGATGCTTTGGGCCATGCTGTATAAAATCCACTGCATCAATCATGCTGCATGGAATCTACTGCATTCAATCATGCTGCATAATATTCACTGCATTCAATAGTGTACCTTTTCTTCACACTGCATGGAATACACTGCATTCAATCACGCTGTGTGGAATAAACTGCATTCAATCGGGATGCATTTAACCACGCTGCATGGATTACACTGCATTCAATGACGCTGCATGGAATCCACTGCATTCAATCGGGATGCTTTGGGGCATGCTTCATGAAATCCACTGCATTCAATCATGCTGCATGGAATCCACTGCATTCAATAGGGTTCCATTTCTTCACGCTGAATGGAATACAGTGCATGCAATCACGCTGCATTGACTCCACTTGATAAAATCGGGATCCATTGCGCCACAATGCATGGAATCCTCTGAATTCAATGACGCTGCATGGAATCCACTGCAATCAATCGGGATGCTTTGGGCCATGGTGCATAAAATCCACTGCATGCAATCATGCTGCATGGAATCCACTGCATTCAATAGGGTTCCATTGCTTCACGCTGCATGGAATCCACTGCATTCAATCGGGATGCTTTGGGCCATTCTGCATAAACTCCACTGCAATCAATAGGGTTCCCTTTCTTCATGCTGCATGGAATACACTGATATCAATCACGCTGCATGGAATCCACTGCATTCAATCAGGAGGCATTTTACCAAGCTGCATGGAATCCACTGCATTTAATCACGCTGCATGGAATCCACTGCATTCAATCAGGATGCATTTTTCCAGGGTGCATGGAATCCACTGCATTCAATAATGCTGCAGGAAAGCACTGCATTCTATCATGCTGCATGGAATCCACTGCATTAAATAGGGTTCCATTTCTTCACCCTGCATGGAATCCACTGCATTCAATCACGCTGCATGTAAACCACTGCATTCAATCGGGATGCATTTAACCAGGCTGCCTGGAATCCATTCATTCATCACGCTGCATGGACTCCACTGCATACAATCGGGATCCATTGCGCCACAAGGCATGGAATACTCTGCATTCAATCGGGATGCTTTGGGCCATGCTGCATAAAATCTACTGCATTCAATCATGCTGCATGAAATCCACTGCATTGAATGACGCTGCATAAAATCCACTGCATTCAATAGGGTTCCATTTCTTCACACTTCATGGAATACTGCATTCAATCACGCTGAATGGAATCCACTGCATTCAATCGGGATGAATTTTACAACCCTGAATGGAGTACACTGCATTCAATCACAATGCATGGAATCCACTGCATTCAATCGGGATGCTTTGGGCCATGCCTCATAAAATCCACTGAATTCAATCGGGATGCCTTGGGCCTCGCTGCATGGACTCCACTGCATACAATCAGGATCCATTGCGCCACAATGCATGGAATCCTCGCATTCATTGACGCTGCATGGAATCCACTGTATTCAATCGGGATGCTTTGGGCCATGCTGCATAAAATCCACTGCATTCAATCATGCTTCATGGAATCCACTGCACTCAATCATGCTGCATAAAATCCACTGCATACAATAGGGTTCCATAACTTCACACTGTATGGAATACACTTCATTCCATCACGCTGCATGGAATCCACTGCATTTAATCGGGATGCATTTTACCACGCTGCATGGATTACACTGCATTCAATCATGCTGCAGGGAATCCACTGCATTCAATCGGGATGTTTTGAGCCATGCTGCTTAAAATCCACTGCATTCAATCAGGATGCATTTGGCCTCGCTGCATGGACTCCACTGCATAAAATCTGGATCCATTGCGCAACAATGCATGGAATCCTCTGCATTCAATGACGCTGCATGGAATCCACTGCATTCAATCGGGATGCTTTGGGCCTCACTGCATGGACTCCACTGCATACAATCGGGATCCATTGCGCCACAATGCATGGAATCCTCTGCATTCAATGACGCTGCATGGAATCCACTGCATTCAATCGGGATGCTTTGGGCCATGCTGTATAAAATCCACTGCATCAATCATGCTGCATGGAATCTACTGCATTCAATCATGCTGCATAATATTCACTGCATTCAATAGTGTACCTTTTCTTCACACTGCATGGAATACACTGCATTCAATCACGCTGTGTGGAATAAACTGCATTCAATCGGGATGCATTTAACCACGCTGCATGGATTACACTGCATTCAATGACGCTGCATGGAATCCACTGCATTCAATCGGGATGCTTTGGGGCATGCTTCATGAAATCCACTGCATTCAATCATGCTGCATGGAATCCACTGCATTCAATAGGGTTCCATTTCTTCACGCTGAATGGAATACAGTGCATGCAATCACGCTCCATGGACTCCACTTGATAAAATCGGGATCCATTGCGCCACAATGCATGGAATCCTCTGAATTCAATGACGCTGCATGGAATCCACTGCAATCAATCGGGATGCTTTGGGCCATGGTGCATAAAATCCACTGCATGCAATCATGCTGCATGGAATCCACTGCATTCAATAGGGTTCCATTGCTTCACGCTGCATGGAATCCACTGCATTCAATCACGCTGCATGGAATCCACTACATTCAATCGGGATGCATTTTACCACGCTGAATGGAGTACACTGCATTCAATCACAATGCATGGAATCCACTGCATTCAATCTGGATGCATTGGGCCATGCTGCATAAAATCCACTGCCTTCAATCGTGCTGCATAAAATCCACTGCATTCAATTGGGTTCCATTTCTTCACACTACATGGAATACACTGCATTCAATCACGCTGTATGGAATAAACTGCATTCAATCGGGATGCATTTAACCACGCTGCATGGATTACACTTCATTCAATCACAATGCATGGAATCCACTGCATTCTATCAGGAGGCTTTGGGCCATGCTGCATAAAATCCACTGCATTCAATAGGGTTCCATTTCTTCACGCTGCATGGAATCCACTGCATTCAATAGGGTTCCATTCCTTCACGCTGGATGGAATCCACTGCATTCAATCGGGATGCATTTTACCACGCTGCATGGATTACACTGCATTCAATCGCAATGCATAGAATCCACTGCATTCAATCGGGGTGCATTTTACACCGCTGAATGAAATCCACTGCATTTAATCACGCTGCATGTAATCCATGGAATTTAATCGGGATTCATTTTACTAAGCTGTATGGAATCGACTGTATTTAATCACGCTGCATGGAATCAACTGCATTCAATCGGGATTCATTTTACAAGGCTGCATGGAGTTCACTGCATTCAATCACAATGCATGGAATCCACTGCATTCAATCGGGATAATTTGGGCCATGCTGCATAAAATCCACTGCATTCAATCATGCTGCATGGAATCCACTGCATTCGACCATGCTGAATAAAATCCCATGCATTAAATATAGTTCAATTTCTTCACGCTGCATGGAATCCACTGCATTCAATCAGAATCCATTTTACAACGCTGCATGTATTACACTGTTTCAATCACGCTGCATGGAACCACTGCATTCAATCGGGATGCTTTCGGCCATGCTACATAAAATACACTGCATTCAATCATGCTGCATAATATCCGCTCCATAGTATCCCCTGCATTCATTCATGCTGTAAAAAAACCACTGCATTCAATAAGGTTCCATTTCTTCACGATGCATGTTATACACTGCATTCAATCATGCTGCATGGAATTCACTGCATTCAATCGGGATGCATGTTTCCACGCTGCATGGATTACACCGCATTCAATCACAATGCATGGAATCCACTGCATTCAATCGGGGTGATTTTGGCCATGCTGCATAAAATCCACTGCATTAGTTCGGGATGCATTGGGCCTCACTGCATGGACTCCACTGCATAAAATCGGGATCCATTGCGCCAAAATGCATTGAATCTTCTGCATTCAATGACGCTGCATGGAATCCACTGCATTCAATCGGGATGCTTTGGGCCATGCTGCATAAAATCCACTGCATTCAATCATGCTGCATGGAATCCACTGCATTCAATCGGGATGCTTTCAGCCATGCTGCATAAAATCCACTACATTCAATTGGGATGCATTGGGTCTCACTGCATGGACTCCACCGCATAAAATCGGGATCCATTGCGCAACAATGCATGGAATCCTCTGCATTCAATGACGCTGCATTGAATCCACTGCATTCAATCGGGATGCTTTGGGCCATTCTGCATAAACTCCACTGCATTCAATAGGGTTCCCTTTCTTCATGCTGCATGGAATACACTGATATCAATCACGCTGCATGGAATCCACTGCATTCAATCAGGAGGCATTTTACCAAGCTGCATGGAATCCACTGCATTTAATCACGCTGCATGGAATCCACTGCATTCAATCAGGATGCATTTTTCCAGGGTGCATGGAATCCACTGCATTCAATAATGCTGCAGGAAAGCACTGCATTCTATCATGCTGCATGGAATCCACTGCATTAAATAGGGTTCCATTTCTTCACCCTGCATGGAATCCACTGCATTCAATCACGCTGCATGTAAACCACTGCATTCAATCGGGATGCATTTAACCAGGCTGCCTGGAATCCATGCATTCATCACGCTGCATGGACTCCACTGCATACAATCGGGATCCATTGCGCCACAAGGCATGGAATACTCTGCATTCAATCGGGATGCTTTGGGCCATGCTGCATAAAATCTACTGCATTCAATCATGCTGCATGAAATCCACTGCATTGAATGACGCTGCATAAAATCCACTGCATTCAATAGGGTTCCATTTCTTCACACTTCATGGAATACTGCATTCAATCACGCTGAATGGAATCCACTGCATTCAATCGGGATGAATTTTACAACCCTGAATGGAGTACACTGCATTCAATCACAATGCATGGAATCCACTGCATTCAATCGGGATGCTTTGGGCCATGCCTCATAAAATCCACTGAATTCAATCGGGATGCCTTGGGCCTCGCTGCATGGACTCCACTGCATACAATCAGGATCCATTGCGCCACAATGCATGGAATCCTCGCATTCATTGACGCTGCATGTAATCCACTGTATTCAATCGGGATGCTTTGGGCCATGCTGCATAAAATCCACTGCATTCAATTATGCTTCATGGAATCCACTGCACTCAATCATGCTGCATAAAATCCACTGCATACAATAGGGTTCCATAACTTCACACTGTATGGAATACACTTCATTCCATCACGCTGCATGGAATCCACTGCATTTAATCGGGATGCATTTTACCACGCTGCATGGATTACACTGCATTCAATCATGCTGCAGGGAATCCACTGCATTCAATCGGGATGTTTTGAGCCATGCTGCTTAAAATCCACTGCATTCAATCAGGATGCATTTGGCCTCGCTGCATGGACTCCACTGCATAAAATCTGGATCCATTGCGCAACAATGCATGGAATCCTCTGCATTCAATGACGCTGCATGGAATCCACTGCATTCAATCGGGATGTTTTGGGCCATGCTGCATATAATCCACTGCATTCAATCGGGATGCTTTGGGCCTCACTGCATGGACTCCACTGCATACAATCGGGATCCATTGCGCCACAATGCATGGAATCCTCTGCATTCAATGACGCTGCATGGAATCCACTGCATTCAATCGGGATGCTTTGGGCCATGCTGTATAAAATCCACTGCATCAATCATGCTGCATGGAATCTACTGCATTCAATCATGCTGCATAATATTCACTGCATTCAATAGTGTACCTTTTCTTCACACTGCATGGAATACACTGCATTCAATCACGCTGTGTGGAATAAACTGCATTCAATCGGGATGCATTTAACCACGCTGCATGGATTACACTGCATTCAATGACGCTGCATGGAATCCACTGCATTCAATCGGGATGCTTTGGGGCATGCTTCATGAAATCCACTGCATTCAATCATGCTGCATGGAATCCACTGCATTCAATAGGGTTCCATTTCTTCACGCTGAATGGAATACAGTGCATGCAATCACGCTCCATGGACTCCACTTGATAAAATCGGGATCCATTGCGCCACAATGCATGGAATCCTCTGAATTCAATGACGCTGCATGGAATCCACTGCAATCAATCGGGATGCTTTGGGCCATGGTGCATAAAATCCACTGCATGCAATCATGCTGCATGGAATCCACTGCATTCAATAGGGTTCCATTGCTTCACACTGCATGGAATCCACTGCATTCAATCACGCTGCATGGAATCCACTACATTCAATCGGGATGCATTTTACCACGCTGAATGGAGTACACTGCATTCAATCACAATGCATGGAATCCACTGCATTCAATCTGGATGCATTGGGCCATGCTGCATAAAATCCACTGCCTTCAATCGTGCTGCATAAAATCCACTGCATTCAATTGGGTTCCATTTCTTCACACTACATGGAATACACTGCATTCAATCACGCTGTATGGAATAAACTGCATTCAATCGGGATGCATTTAACCACGCTGCATGGATTACACTTCATTCAATCACAATGCATGGAATCCACTGCATTCTATCAGGAGGCTTTGGGCCATGCTGCATAAAATCCACTGCATTCAATAGGGTTCCATTTCTTCACGCTGCATGGAATCCACTGCATTCAATAGGGTTCCATTCCTTCACGCTGGATGGAATCCACTGCATTCAATCGGGATGCATTTTACCACGCTGCATGGATTACACTGCATTCAATCGCAATGCATAGAATCCACTGCATTCAATCGGGGTGCATTTTACACCGCTGAATGAAATCCACTGCATTTAATCACGCTGCATGTAATCCATGGAATTTAATCGGGATTCATTTTACTAAGCTGTATGGAATCGACTGTATTTAATCACGCTGCATGGAATCAACTGCATTCAATCGGGATTCATTTTACAAGGCTGCATGGAGTTCACTGCATTCAATCACAATGCATGGAATCCACTGCATTCAATCGGGATAATTTGGGCCATGCTGCATAAAATCCACTGCATTCAATCATGCTGCATGGAATCCACTGCATTCGACCATGCTGAATAAAATCCCATGCATTAAATATAGTTCAATTTCTTCACGCTGCATGGAATCCACTGCATTCAATCAGAATCCATTTTACAACGCTGCATGTATTACACTGTTTCAATCACGCTGCATGGAACCACTGCATTCAATCGGGATGCTTTCGGCCATGCTACATAAAATACACTGCATTCAATCATGCTGCATAATATCCGCTCCATAGTATCCCCTGCATTCATTCATGCTGTAAAAAAACCACTGCATTCAATAAGGTTCCATTTCTTCACGATGCATGTTATACACTGCATTCAATCATGCTGCATGGAATTCACTGCATTCAATCGGGATGCATGTTTCCACGCTGCATGGATTACACCGCATTCAATCACAATGCATGGAATCCACTGCATTCAATCGGGGTGATTTTGGCCATGCTGCATAAAATCCACTGCATTAGTTCGGGATGCATTGGGCCTCACTGCATGGACTCCACTGCATAAAATCGGGATCCATTGCGCCAAAATGCATTGAATCTTCTGCATTCAATGACGCTGCATGGAATCCACTGCATTCAATCGGGATGCTTTGGGCCATGCTGCATAAAATCCACTGCATTCAATCATGCTGCATGGAATCCACTGCATTCAATCGGGATGCTTTCAGCCATGCTGCATAAAATCCACTACATTCAATTGGGATGCATTGGGTCTCACTGCATGGACTCCACCGCATAAAATCGGGATCCATTGCGCAACAATGCATGGAATCCTCTGCATTCAATGACGCTGCATTGAATCCACTGCATTCAATCGGGATGCTTTGGGCCATTCTGCATAAACTCCACTGCATTCAATAGGGTTCCCTTTCTTCATGCTGCATGGAATACACTGATATCAATCACGCTGCATGGAATCCACTGCATTCAATCAGGAGGCATTTTACCAAGCTGCATGGAATCCACTGCATTTAATCACGCTGCATGGAATCCACTGCATTCAATCAGGATGCATTTTTCCAGGGTGCATGGAATCCACTGCATTCAATAATGCTGCAGGAAAGCACTGCATTCTATCATGCTGCATGGAATCCACTGCATTAAATAGGGTTCCATTTCTTCACCCTGCATGGAATCCACTGCATTCAATCACGCTGCATGTAAACCACTGCATTCAATCGGGATGCATTTAACCAGGCTGCCTGGAATCCATGCATTCATCACGCTGCATGGACTCCACTGCATACAATCGGGATCCATTGCGCCACAAGGCATGGAATACTCTGCATTCAATCGGGATGCTTTGGGCCATGCTGCATAAAATCTACTGCATTCAATCATGCTGCATGAAATCCACTGCATTGAATGACGCTGCATAAAATCCACTGCATTCAATAGGGTTCCATTTCTTCACACTTCATGGAATACTGCATTCAATCACGCTGAATGGAATCCACTGCATTCAATCGGGATGAATTTTACAACCCTGAATGGAGTACACTGCATTCAATCACAATGCATGGAATCCACTGCATTCAATCGGGATGCTTTGGGCCATGCCTCATAAAATCCACTGAATTCAATCGGGATGCCTTGGGCCTCGCTGCATGGACTCCACTGCATACAATCAGGATCCATTGCGCCACAATGCATGGAATCCTCGCATTCATTGACGCTGCATGTAATCCACTGTATTCAATCGGGATGCTTTGGGCCATGCTGCATAAAATCCACTGCATTCAATTATGCTTCATGGAATCCACTGCACTCAATCATGCTGCATAAAATCCACTGCATACAATAGGGTTCCATAACTTCACACTGTATGGAATACACTTCATTCCATCACGCTGCATGGAATCCACTGCATTTAATCGGGATGCATTTTACCACGCTGCATGGATTACACTGCATTCAATCATGCTGCAGGGAATCCACTGCATTCAATCGGGATGTTTTGAGCCATGCTGCTTAAAATCCACTGCATTCAATCAGGATGCATTTGGCCTCGCTGCATGGACTCCACTGCATAAAATCTGGATCCATTGCGCAACAATGCATGGAATCCTCTGCATTCAATGACGCTGCATGGAATCCACTGCATTCAATCGGGATGTTTTGGGCCATGCTGCATATAATCCACTGCATTCAATCGGGATGCTTTGGGCCTCACTGCATGGACTCCACTGCATACAATCGGGATCCATTGCGCCACAATGCATGGAATCCTCTGCATTCAATGACGCTGCATGGAATCCACTGCATTCAATCGGGATGCTTTGGGCCATGCTGTATAAAATCCACTGCATCAATCATGCTGCATGGAATCTACTGCATTCAATCATGCTGCATAATATTCACTGCATTCAATAGTGTACCTTTTCTTCACACTGCATGGAATACACTGCATTCAATCACGCTGTGTGGAATAAACTGCATTCAATCGGGATGCATTTAACCACGCTGCATGGATTACACTGCATTCAATGACGCTGCATGGAATCCACTGCATTCAATCGGGATGCTTTGGGGCATGCTTCATGAAATCCACTGCATTCAATCATGCTGCATGGAATCCACTGCATTCAATAGGGTTCCATTTCTTCACGCTGAATGGAATACAGTGCATGCAATCACGCTCCATGGACTCCACTTGATAAAATCGGGATCCATTGCGCCACAATGCATGGAATCCTCTGAATTCAATGACGCTGCATGGAATCCACTGCAATCAATCGGGATGCTTTGGGCCATGGTGCATAAAATCCACTGCATGCAATCATGCTGCATGGAATCCACTGCATTCAATAGGGTTCCATTGCTTCACACTGCATGGAATCCACTGCATTCAATCACGCTGCATGGAATCCACTGCATTCAATCGGGATGCATTTTACCACGCTGAATGGAGTACACTGCATTCAATCACAATGCATGGAATCCACTGCATTCAATCTGGATGCATTGGGCCATGCTGCATAAAATCTACTGCATTCAATCGTGCTGCATAAAATCCACTGCATTCAATTGGGTTCCATTTCTTAACATTACATGGAATACACTGCATTCAATCACGCTGTATGGAATAAACTGCATTCAATCGGGATGCATTTAACCACGCTGCATGGATTACACTTCATTCAATCACAATGCATGGAATCCACTGCATTCTATCAGGATGCTTTGGGCCATGCTGCATAAAATCCACTGCATTCAATAGGGTTCCATTTCTTCACGCTGCATGGAATCCACTGCATTCAATAGGGTTCCATTCCTTCACGCTGGATGGAATCCACTGCATTCAATCGGGATGCATTTTACCACGCTGCATGGATTACACTGCATTCAATCGCAATGCATAGAATCCACTGCATTCAATCGGGGTGCATTTTACACCGCTGAATGAAATCCACTGCATTTAATCACGCTGCATGTAATCCATGGAATTTAATCGGGATTCATTTTACTAAGCTGTATGGAATCGACTGTATTTAATCACGCTGCATGGAATCAACTGCATTCAATCGGGATTCATTTTACAAGGCTGCATGGAGTTCACTGCATTCAATCACAATGCATGGAATCCACTGCATTCAATCGGGATAATTTGGGCCATGCTGCATAAAATCCACTGCATTCAATCATGCTGCATGGAATCCACTGCATTCGACCATGCTGAATAAAATCCCATGCATTAAATATAGTTCAATTTCTTCACGCTGCATGGAATCCACTGCATTCAATCAGAATCCATTTTACAACGCTGCATGTATTACACTGTTTCAATCACGCTGCATGGAACCACTGCATTCAATCGGGATGCTTTCGGCCATGCTACATAAAATACACTGCATTCAATCATGCTGCATAATATCCGCTCCATAGTATCCCCTGCATTCATTCATGCTGTAAAAAAACCACTGCATTCAATAAGGTTCCATTTCTTCACGATGCATGTTATACACTGCATTCAATCATGCTGCATGGAATTCACTGCATTCAATCGGGATGCATGTTTCCACGCTGCATGGATTACACCGCATTCAATCACAATGCATGGAATCCACTGCATTCAATCGGGGTGATTTTGGCCATGCTGCATAAAATCCACTGCATTAGTTCGGGATGCATTGGGCCTCACTGCATGGACTCCACTGCATAAAATCGGGATCCATTGCGCCAAAATGCATTGAATCTTCTGCATTCAATGACGCTGCATGGAATCCACTGCATTCAATCGGGATGCTTTGGGCCATGCTGCATAAAATCCACTGCATTCAATCATGCTGCATGGAATCCACTGCATTCAATCGGGATGCTTTCAGCCATGCTGCATAAAATCCACTACATTCAATTGGGATGCATTGGGTCTCACTGCATGGACTCCACCGCATAAAATCGGGATCCATTGCGCAACAATGCATGGAATCCTCTGCATTCAATGACGCTGCATTGAATCCACTGCATTCAATCGGGATGCTTTGGGCCATTCTGCATAAACTCCACTGCAATCAATAGGGTTCCCTTTCTTCATGCTGCATGGAATACACTGATATCAATCACGCTGCATGGAATCCACTGCATTCAATCAGGAGGCATTTTACCAAGCTGCATGGAATCCACTGCATTTAATCACGCTGCATGGAATCCACTGCATTCAATCAGGATGCATTTTTCCAGGGTGCATGGAATCCACTGCATTCAATAATGCTGCAGGAAAGCACTGCATTCTATCATGCTGCATGGAATCCACTGCATTAAATAGGGTTCCATTTCTTCACCCTGCATGGAATCCACTGCATTCAATCACGCTGCATGTAAACCACTGCATTCAATCGGGATGCATTTAACCAGGCTGACTGGAATCCATGCATTCATCACGCTGCATGGACTCCACTGCATACAATCGGGATCCATTGCGCCACAAGGCATGGAATACTCTGCATTCAATCGGGATGCTTTGGGCCATGCTGCATAAAATCTACTGCATTCAATCATGCTGCATGAAATCCACTGCATTGAATGACGCTGCATAAAATCCACTGCATTCAATAGGGTTCCATTTCTTCACACTTCATGGAATACTGCATTCAATCACGCTGAATGGAATCCACTGCATTCAATCGGGATGAATTTTACAACCCTGAATGGAGTACACTGCATTCAATCACAATGCATGGAATCCACTGCATTCAATCGGGATGCTTTGGGCCATGCCTCATAAAATCCACTGAATTCAATCGGGATGCCTTGGGCCTCGCTGCATGGACTCCACTGCATACAATCAGGATCCATTGCGCCACAATGCATGGAATCCTCGCATTCATTGACGCTGCATGGAATCCACTGTATTCAATCGGGATGCTTTGGGCCATGCTGCATAAAATCCACTGCATTCAATCATGCTTCATGGAATCCACTGCACTCAATCATGCTGCATAAAATCCACTGCATACAATAGGGTTCCATAACTTCACACTGTATGGAATACACTTCATTCCATCACGCTGCATGGAATCCACTGCATTTAATCGGGATGCATTTTACCACGCTGCATGGATTACACTGCATTCAATCATGCTGCAGGGAATCCACTGCATTCAATCGGGATGTTTTGAGCCATGCTGCTTAAAATCCACTGCATTCAATCAGGATGCATTTGGCCTCGCTGCATGGACTCCACTGCATAAAATCTGGATCCATTGCGCAACAATGCATGGAATCCTCTGCATTCAATGACGCTGCATGGAATCCACTGCATTCAATCGGGATGTTTTGGGCCATGCTGTATAAAATCCACTGCATCAATCATGCTGCATGGAATCTACTGCATTCAATCATGCTGCATAATATTCACTGCATTCAATAGTGTACCTTTTCTTCACACTGCATGGAATACACTGCATTCAATCACGCTGTGTGGAATAAACTGCATTCAATCGGGATGCATTTAACCACGCTGCATGGATTACACTGCATTCAATGACGCTGCATGGAATCCACTGCATTCAATCGGGATGCTTTGGGGCATGCTTCATGAAATCCACTGCATTCAATCATGCTGCATGGAATCCACTGCATTCAATAGGGTTCCATTTCTTCACGCTGAATGGAATACAGTGCATGCAATCACGCTCCATGGACTCCACTTGATAAAATCGGGATCCATTGCGCCACAATGCATGGAATCCTCTGAATTCAATGACGCTGCATGGAATCCACTGCAATCAATCGGGATGCTTTGGGCCATGGTGCATAAAATCCACTGCATGCAATCATGCTGCATGGAATCCACTGCATTCAATAGGGTTCCATTGCTTCACGCTGCATGGAATCCACTGCATTCAATCACGCTGCATGGAATCCACTGCATTCAATCGGGATGCATTTTACCACGCTGAATGGAGTACACTGCATTCAATCACAATGCATGGAATCCACTGCATTCAATCTGGATGCATTGGGCCATGCTGCATAAAATCTACTGCATTCAATCGTGCTGCATAAAATCCACTGCATTCAATTGGGTTCCATTTCTTAACACTACATGGAATACACTGCATTCAATCACGCTGTATGGAATAAACTGCATTCAATCGGGATGCATTTAACCACGCTGCATGGATTACACTTCATTCAATCACAATGCATGGAATCCACTGCATTCTATCAGGATGCTTTGGGCCATGCTGCATAAAATCCACTGCATTCAATAGGGTTCCATTTCTTCACGCTGCATGGAATCCACTGCATTCAATAGGGTTCCATTCCTTCACGCTGGATGGAATCCACTGCATTCAATCGGGATGCATTTTACCACGCTGCATGGATTACACTGCATTCAATCGCAATGCATAGAATCCACTGCATTCAATCGGGGTGCATTTTACACCGCTGAATGAAATCCACTGCATTTAATCACGCTGCATATAATCCATGGAATTTAATCGGGATTCATTTTACTAAGCTGTATGGAATCGACTGTATTTAATCACGCTGCATGGAATCAACTGCATTCAATCGGGATTCATTTTACAAGGCTGCATGGAGTTCACTGCATTCAATCACAATGCATGGAATCCACTGCATTCAATCGGGATAATTTGGGCCATGCTGCATAAAATCCACTGCATTCAATCATGCTGCATGGAATCCACTGCATTCGACCATGCTGAATAAAATCCCATGCCTTAAATATAGTTCAATTTCTTCACGCTGCATGGAATCCACTGCATTCAATCAGAATCCATTTTACAACGCTGCATGTATTACACTGTTTCAATCACGCTGCATGGAACCACTGCATTCAATCGGGATGCTTTCGGCCATGCTACATAAAATACACTGCATTCAATCATGCTGCATAATATCCGCTCCATAGTATCCCCTGCATTCATTCATGCTGTAAAAAAACCACTGCATTCAATAAGGTTCCATTTCTTCACGATGCATGTTATACACTGCATTCAATCATGCTGCATGGAATTCACTGCATTCAATCGGGATGCATGTTCCCACGCTGCATGGATTACACCGCATTCAATCACAATGCATGGAATCCACTGCATTCAATCGGGGTGATTTTGGCCATGCTGCATAAAATCCACTGCATTAGTTCGGGATGCATTGGGCCTCACTGCATGGACTCCACTGCATAAAATCGGGATCCATTGCGCCAAAATGCATTGAATCTTCTGCATTCAATGACGCTGCATGGAATCCACTGCATTCAATCGGGATGCTTTGGGCCATGCTGCATAAAATCCACTGCATTCAATCATGCTGCATGGAATCCACTGCATTCAATCGGGATGCTTTCAGCCATGCTGCATAAAATCCACTACATTCAATTGGGATGCATTGGGTCTCACTGCATGGACTCCACCGCATAAAATCGGGATCCATTGCGCAACAATGCATGGAATCCTCTGCATTCAATGACGCTGCATTGAATCCACTGCATTCAATCGGGATGCTTTGGGCCATTCTGCATAAACTCCACTGCAATCAATAGGGTTCCCTTTCTTCATGCTGCATGGAATACACTGATATCAATCACGCTGCATGGAATCCACTGCATTCAATCAGGAGGCATTTTACCAAGCTGCATGGAATCCACTGCATTTAATCACGCTGCATGGAATCCACTGCATTCAATCAGGATGCATTTTTCCAGGGTGCATGGAATCCACTGCATTCAATAATGCTGCAGGAAACCACTGCATTCTATCATGCTGCATGGAATCCACTGCATTAAATAGGGTTCCATTTCTTCACCCTGCATGGAATCCACTGCATTCAATCACGCTGCATGTAAACCACTGCATTCAATCGGGATGCATTTAACCAGGCTGCCTGGAATCCATGCATTCATCACGCTGCATGGACTCCACTGCATACAATCGGGATCCATTGCCCCACAAGGCATGGAATACTCTGCATTCAATCGGGATGCTTTGGGCCATGCTGCATAAAATCTACTGCATTCAATCATGCTGCATGAAATCCACTGCATTGAATGACGCTGCATAAAATCCACTGCATTCAATAGGGTTCCATTTCTTCACACTTCATGGAATACTGCATTCAATCACGCTGAATGGAATCCACTGCATTCAATCGGGATGAATTTTACAACCCTGAATGGAGTACACTGCATTCAATCACAATGCATGGAATCCACTGCATTCAATCGGGATGCTTTGGGCCATGCCTCATAAAATCCACTGAATTCAATCGGGATGCCTTGGGCCTCGCTGCATGGACTCCACTGCATACAATCAGGATCCATTGCGCCACAATGCATGGAATCCTCGCATTCATTGACGCTGCATGGAATCCACTGTATTCAATCGGGATGCTTTGGGCCATGCTGCATAAAATCCACTGCATTCAATCATGCTTCATGGAATCCACTGCACTCAATCATGCTGCATAAAATCCACTGCATACAATAGGGTTCCATAACTTCACACTGTATGGAATACACTTCATTCCATCACGCTGCATGGAATCCACTGCATTTAATCGGGATGCATTTTACCACGCTGCATGGATTACACTGCATTCAATCATGCTGCAGGGAATCCACTGCATTCAATCGGGATGTTTTGAGCCATGCTGCTTAAAATCCACTGCATTCAATCAGGATGCATTTGGCCTCGCTGCATGGACTCCACTGCATAAAATCTGGATCCATTGCGCAACAATGCATGGAATCCTCTGCATTCAATGACGCTGCATGGAATCCACTGCATTCAATCGGGATGTTTTGGGCCATGCTGTATAAAATCCACTGCATCAATCATGCTGCATGGAATCTACTGCATTCAATCATGCTGCATAATATTCACTGCATTCAATAGTGTACCTTTTCTTCACACTGCATGGAATACACTGCATTCAATCACGCTGTGTGGAATAAACTGCATTCAATCGGGATGCATTTAACCACGCTGCATGGATTACACTGCATTCAATGACGCTGCATGGAATCCACTGCATTCAATCGGGATGCTTTGGGGCATGCTTCATGAAATCCACTGCATTCAATCATGCTGCATGGAATCCACTGCATTCAATAGGGTTCCATTTCTTCACGCTGAATGGAATACAGTGCATGCAATCACGCTCCATGGACTCCACTTGATAAAATCGGGATCCATTGCGCCACAATGCATGGAATCCTCTGAATTCAATGACGCTGCATGGAATCCACTGCAATCAATCGGGATGCTTTGGGCCATGGTGCATAAAATCCACTGCATGCAATCATGCTGCATGGAATCCACTGCATTCAATAGGGTTCCATTGCTTCACGCTGCATGGAATCCACTGCATTCAATCACGCTGCATGGAATCCACTGCATTCAATCGGGATGCATTTTACCACGCTGAATGGAGTACACTGCATTCAATCACAATGCATGGAATCCACTGCATTCAATCTGGATGCATTGGGCCATGCTGCATAAAATCTACTGCATTCAATCGTGCTGCATAAAATCCACTGCATTCAATTGGGTTCCATTTCTTAACACTACATGGAATACACTGCATTCAATCACGCTGTATGGAATAAACTGCATTCAATCGGGATGCATTTAACCACGCTGCATGGATTACACTTCATTCAATCACAATGCATGGAATCCACTGCATTCTATCAGGATGCTTTGGGCCATGCTGCATAAAATCCACTGCATTCAATAGGGTTCCATTTCTTCACGCTGCATGGAATCCACTGCATTCAATAGGGTTCCATTCCTTCACGCTGGATGGAATCCACTGCATTCAATCGGGATGCATTTTACCACGCTGCATGGATTACACTGCATTCAATCGCAATGCATAGAATCCACTGCATTCAATCGGGGTGCATTTTACACCGCTGAATGAAATCCACTGCATTTAATCACGCTGCATATAATCCATGGAATTTAATCGGGATTCATTTTACTAAGCTGTATGGAATCGACTGTATTTAATCACGCTGCATGGAATCAACTGCATTCAATCGGGATTCATTTTACAAGGCTGCATGGAGTTCACTGCATTCAATCACAATGCATGGAATCCACTGCATTCAATCGGGATAATTTGGGCCATGCTGCATAAAATCCACTGCATTCAATCATGCTGCATGGAATCCACTGCATTCGACCATGCTGAATAAAATCCCATGCATTAAATATAGTTCAATTTCTTCATGCTGCATGGAATCCACTGCATTCAATCAGAATCCATTTTACAACGCTGCATGTATTACACTGTTTCAATCACGCTGCATGGAACCACTGCATTCAATCGGGATGCTTTCGGCCATGCTACATAAAATACACTGCATTCAATCATGCTGCATAATATCCGCTCCATAGTATCCCCTGCATTCATTCATGCTGTAAAAAAACCACTGCATTCAATAAGGTTCCATTTCTTCACGATGCATGTTATACACTGCATTCAATCATGCTGCATGGAATTCACTGCATTCAATCGGGATGCATGTTCCCACGCTGCATGGATTACACCGCATTCAATCACAATGCATGGAATCCACTGCATTCAATCGGGGTGATTTTGGCCATGCTGCATAAAATCCACTGCATTAGTTCGGGATGCATTGGGCCTCACTGCATGGACTCCACTGCATAAAATCGGGATCCATTGCGCCAAAATGCATTGAATCTTCTGCATTCAATGACGCTGCATGGAATCCACTGCATTCAATCGGGATGCTTTGGGCCATGCTGCATAAAATCCACTGCATTCAATCAAGCTGCATGGAATCCACTGCATTCAATCGGGATGCTTTCAGCCATGCTGCATAAAATCCACTACATTCAATTGGGATGCATTGGGTCTCACTGCATGGACTCCACCGCATAAAATCGGGATCCATTGCGCAACAATGCATGGAATCCTCTGCATTCAATGACGCTGCATTGAATCCACTGCATTCAATCGGGATGCTTTGGGCCATTCTGCATAAACTCCACTGCAATCAATAGGGTTCCCTTTCTTCATGCTGCATGGAATACACTGATATCAATCACGCTGCATGGAATCCACTGCATTCAATCAGGAGGCATTTTACCAAGCTGCATGGAATCCACTGCATTTAATCACGCTGCATGGAATCCACTGCATTCAATCAGGATGCATTTTTCCAGGGTGCATGGAATCCACTGCATTCAATAATGCTGCAGGAAACCACTGCATTCTATCATGCTGCATGGAATCCACTGCATTAAATAGGGTTCCATTTCTTCACCCTGCATGGAATCCACTGCATTCAATCACGCTGCATGTAAACCACTGCATTCAATCGGGATGCATTTAACCAGGCTGCCTGGAATCCATGCATTCATCACGCTGCATGGACTCCACTGCATACAATCGGGATCCATTGCCCCACAAGGCATGGAATACTCTGCATTCAATCGGGATGCTTTGGGCCATGCTGCATAAAATCTACTGCATTCAATCATGCTGCATGAAATCCACTGCATTGAATGACGCTGCATAAAATCCACTGCATTCAATAGGGTTCCATTTCTTCACACTTCATGGAATACTGCATTCAATCACGCTGAATGGAATCCACTGCATTCAATCGGGATGAATTTTACAACCCTGAATGGAGTACACTGCATTCAATCACAATGCATGGAATCCACTGCATTCAATCGGGATGCTTTGGGCCATGCCTCATAAAATCCACTGAATTCAATCGGGATGCCTTGGGCCTCGCTGCATGGACTCCACTGCATACAATCAGGATCCATTGCGCCACAATGCATGGAATCCTCGCATTCATTGACGCTGCATGGAATCCACTGTATTCAATCGGGATGCTTTGGGCCATGCTGCATAAAATCCACTGCATTCAATCATGCTTCATGGAATCCACTGCACTCAATCATGCTGCATAAAATCCACTGCATACAATAGGGTTCCATAACTTCACACTGTATGGAATACACTTCATTCCATCACGCTGCATGGAATCCACTGCATTTAATCGGGATGCATTTTACCACGCTGCATGGATTACACTGCATTCAATCGCAATGCATAGAATCCACTGCATTCAATCGGGGTGCATTTTACACCGCTGAATGAAATCCACTGCATTTAATCACGCTGCATATAATCCATGGAATTTAATCGGGATTCATTTTACTAAGCTGTATGGAATCGACTGTATTTAATCACGCTGCATGGAATCAACTGCATTCAATCGGGATTCATTTTACAAGGCTGCATGGAGTTCACTGCATTCAATCACAATGCATGGAATCCACTGCATTCAATCGGGATAATTTGGGCCATGCTGCATAAAATCCACTGCATTCAATCATGCTGCATGGAATCCACTGCATTCGACCATGCTGAATAAAATCCCATGCATTAAATATAGTTCAATTTCTTCACGCTGCATGGAATCCACTGCATTCAATCAGAATCCATTTTACAACGCTGCATGTATTACACTGTTTCAATCACGCTGCATGGAACCACTGCATTCAATCGGGATGCTTTCGGCCATGCTACATAAAATACACTGCATTCAATCATGCTGCATAATATCCGCTCCATAGTATCCCCTGCATTCATTCATGCTGTAAAAAAACCACTGCATTCAATAAGGTTCCATTTCTTCACGATGCATGTTATACACTGCATTCAATCATGCTGCATGGAATTCACTGCATTCAATCGGGATGCATGTTCCCACGCTGCATGGATTACACCGCATTCAATCACAATGCATGGAATCCACTGCATTCAATCGGGGTGATTTTGGCCATGCTGCATAAAATCCACTGCATTAGTTCGGGATGCATTGGGCCTCACTGCATGGACTCCACTGCATAAAATCGGGATCCATTGCGCCAAAATGCATTGAATCTTCTGCATTCAATGACGCTGCATGGAATCCACTGCATTCAATCGGGATGCTTTGGGCCATGCTGCATAAAATCCACTGCATTCAATCATGCTGCATGGAATCCACTGCATTCAATCGGGATGCTTTCAGCCATGCTGCATAAAATCCACTACATTCAATTGGGATGCATTGGGTCTCACTGCATGGACTCCACCGCATAAAATCGGGATCCATTGCGCAACAATGCATGGAATCCTCTGCATTCAATGACGCTGCATTGAATCCACTGCATTCAATCGGGATGCTTTGGGCCATTCTGCATAAACTCCACTGCAATCAATAGGGTTCCCTTTCTTCATGCTGCATGGAATACACTGATATCAATCACGCTGCATGGAATCCACTGCATTCAATCAGGAGGCATTTTACCAAGCTGCATGGAATCCACTGCATTTAATCACGCTGCATGGAATCCACTGCATTCAATCAGGATGCATTTTTCCAGGGTGCATGGAATCCACTGCATTCAATAATGCTGCAGGAAACCACTGCATTCTATCATGCTGCATGGAATCCACTGCATTAAATAGGGTTCCATTTCTTCACCCTGCATGGAATCCACTGCATTCAATCACGCTGCATGTAAACCACTGCATTCAATCGGGATGCATTTAACCAGGCTGCCTGGAATCCATGCATTCATCACGCTGCATGGACTCCACTGCATACAATCGGGATCCATTGCCCCACAAGGCATGGAATACTCTGCATTCAATCGGGATGCTTTGGGCCATGCTGCATAAAATCTACTGCATTCAATCATGCTGCATGAAATCCACTGCATTGAATGACGCTGCATAAAATCCACTGCATTCAATAGGGTTCCATTTCTTCACACTTCATGGAATACTGCATTCAATCACGCTGAATGGAATCCACTGCATTCAATCGGGATGAATTTTACAACCCTGAATGGAGTACACTGCATTCAATCACAATGCATGGAATCCACTGCATTCAATCGGGATGCTTTGGGCCATGCCTCATAAAATCCACTGAATTCAATCGGGATGCCTTGGGCCTCGCTGCATGGACTCCACTGCATACAATCAGGATCCATTGCGCCACAATGCATGGAATCCTCGCATTCATTGACGCTGCATGGAATCCACTGTATTCAATCGGGATGCTTTGGGCCATGCTGCATAAAATCCACTGCATTCAATCATGCTTCATGGAATCCACTGCACTCAATCATGCTGCATAAAATCCACTGCATACAATAGGGTTCCATAACTTCACACTGTATGGAATACACTTCATTCCATCACGCTGCATGGAATCCACTGCATTTAATCGGGATGCATTTTACCACGCTGCATGGATTACACTGCATTCAATCATGCTGCAGGGAATCCACTGCATTCAATCGGGATGTTTTGAGCCATGCTGCTTAAAATCCACTGCATTCAATCAGGATGCATTTGGCCTCGCTGCATGGACTCCACTGCATAAAATCTGGATCCATTGCGCAACAATGCATGGAATCCTCTGCATTCAATGACGCTGCATGGAATCCACTGCATTCAATCGGGATGTTTTGGGCCATGCTGTATAAAATCCACTGCATCAATCATGCTGCATGGAATCTACTGCATTCAATCATGCTGCATAATATTCACTGCATTCAATAGTGTACCTTTTCTTCACACTGCATGGAATACACTGCATTCAATCACGCTGTGTGGAATAAACTGCATTCAATCGGGATGCATTTAACCACGCTGCATGGATTACACTGCATTCAATGACGCTGCATGGAATCCACTGCATTCAATCGGGATGCTTTGGGGCATGCTTCATGAAATCCACTGCATTCAATCATGCTGCATGGAATCCACTGCATTCAATAGGGTTCCATTTCTTCACGCTGAATGGAATACAGTGCATGCAATCACGCTCCATGGACTCCACTTGATAAAATCGGGATCCATTGCGCCACAATGCATGGAATCCTCTGAATTCAATGACGCTGCATGGAATCCACTGCAATCAATCGGGATGCTTTGGGCCATGGTGCATAAAATCCACTGCATGCAATCATGCTGCATGGAATCCACTGCATTCAATAGGGTTCCATTGCTTCACGCTGCATGGAATCCACTGCATTCAATCACGCTGCATGGAATCCACTGCATTCAATCGGGATGCATTTTACCACGCTGAATGGAGTACACTGCATTCAATCACAATGCATGGAATCCACTGCATTCAATCTGGATGCATTGGGCCATGCTGCATAAAATCTACTGCATTCAATCGTGCTGCATAAAATCCACTGCATTCAATTGGGTTCCATTTCTTAACACTACATGGAATACACTGCATTCAATCACGCTGTATGGAATAAACTGCATTCAATCGGGATGCATTTAACCACGCTGCATGGATTACACTTCATTCAATCACAATGCATGGAATCCACTGCATTCTATCAGGATGCTTTGGGCCATGCTGCATAAAATCCACTGCATTCAATAGGGTTCCATTTCTTCACGCTGCATGGAATCCACTGCATTCAATAGGGTTCCATTCCTTCACGCTGGATGGAATCCACTGCATTCAATCGGGATGCATTTTACCACGCTGCATGGATTACACTGCATTCAATCGCAATGCATAGAATCCACTGCATTCAATCGGGGTGCATTTTACACCGCTGAATGAAATCCACTGCATTTAATCACGCTGCATATAATCCATGGAATTTAATCGGGATTCATTTTACTAAGCTGTATGGAATCGACTGTATTTAATCACGCTGCATGGAATCAACTGCATTCAATCGGGATTCATTTTACAAGGCTGCATGGAGTTCACTGCATTCAATCACAATGCATGGAATCCACTGCATTCAATCGGGATAATTTGGGCCATGCTGCATAAAATCCACTGCATTCAATCATGCTGCATGGAATCCACTGCATTCGACCATGCTGAATAAAATCCCATGCATTAAATATAGTTCAATTTCTTCATGCTGCATGGAATCCACTGCATTCAATCAGAATCCATTTTACAACGCTGCATGTATTACACTGTTTCAATCACGCTGCATGGAACCACTGCATTCAATCGGGATGCTTTCGGCCATGCTACATAAAATACACTGCATTCAATCATGCTGCATAATATCCGCTCCATAGTATCCCCTGCATTCATTCATGCTGTAAAAAAACCACTGCATTCAATAAGGTTCCATTTCTTCACGATGCATGTTATACACTGCATTCAATCATGCTGCATGGAATTCACTGCATTCAATCGGGATGCATGTTCCCACGCTGCATGGATTACACCGCATTCAATCACAATGCATGGAATCCACTGCATTCAATCGGGGTGATTTTGGCCATGCTGCATAAAATCCACTGCATTAGTTCGGGATGCATTGGGCCTCACTGCATGGACTCCACTGCATAAAATCGGGATCCATTGCGCCAAAATGCATTGAATCTTCTGCATTCAATGACGCTGCATGGAATCCACTGCATTCAATCGGGATGCTTTGGGCCATGCTGCATAAAATCCACTGCATTCAATCAAGCTGCATGGAATCCACTGCATTCAATCGGGATGCTTTCAGCCATGCTGCATAAAATCCACTACATTCAATTGGGATGCATTGGGTCTCACTGCATGGACTCCACCGCATAAAATCGGGATCCATTGCGCAACAATGCATGGAATCCTCTGCATTCAATGACGCTGCATTGAATCCACTGCATTCAATCGGGATGCTTTGGGCCATTCTGCATAAACTCCACTGCAATCAATAGGGTTCCCTTTCTTCATGCTGCATGGAATACACTGATATCAATCACGCTGCATGGAATCCACTGCATTCAATCAGGAGGCATTTTACCAAGCTGCATGGAATCCACTGCATTTAATCACGCTGCATGGAATCCACTGCATTCAATCAGGATGCATTTTTCCAGGGTGCATGGAATCCACTGCATTCAATAATGCTGCAGGAAACCACTGCATTCTATCATGCTGCATGGAATCCACTGCATTAAATAGGGTTCCATTTCTTCACCCTGCATGGAATCCACTGCATTCAATCACGCTGCATGTAAACCACTGCATTCAATCGGGATGCATTTAACCAGGCTGCCTGGAATCCATGCATTCATCACGCTGCATGGACTCCACTGCATACAATCGGGATCCATTGCCCCACAAGGCATGGAATACTCTGCATTCAATCGGGATGCTTTGGGCCATGCTGCATAAAATCTACTGCATTCAATCATGCTGCATGAAATCCACTGCATTGAATGACGCTGCATAAAATCCACTGCATTCAATAGGGTTCCATTTCTTCACACTTCATGGAATACTGCATTCAATCACGCTGAATGGAATCCACTGCATTCAATCGGGATGAATTTTACAACCCTGAATGGAGTACACTGCATTCAATCACAATGCATGGAATCCACTGCATTCAATCGGGATGCTTTGGGCCATGCCTCATAAAATCCACTGAATTCAATCGGGATGCCTTGGGCCTCGCTGCATGGACTCCACTGCATACAATCAGGATCCATTGCGCCACAATGCATGGAATCCTCGCATTCATTGACGCTGCATGGAATCCACTGTATTCAATCGGGATGCTTTGGGCCATGCTGCATAAAATCCACTGCATTCAATCATGCTTCATGGAATCCACTGCACTCAATCATGCTGCATAAAATCCACTGCATACAATAGGGTTCCATAACTTCACACTGTATGGAATACACTTCATTCCATCACGCTGCATGGAATCCACTGCATTTAATCGGGATGCATTTTACCACGCTGCATGGATTACACTGCATTCAATCGCAATGCATAGAATCCACTGCATTCAATCGGGGTGCATTTTACACCGCTGAATGAAATCCACTGCATTTAATCACGCTGCATATAATCCATGGAATTTAATCGGGATTCATTTTACTAAGCTGTATGGAATCGACTGTATTTAATCACGCTGCATGGAATCAACTGCATTCAATCGGGATTCATTTTACAAGGCTGCATGGAGTTCACTGCATTCAATCACAATGCATGGAATCCACTGCATTCAATCGGGATAATTTGGGCCATGCTGCATAAAATCCACTGCATTCAATCATGCTGCATGGAATCCACTGCATTCGACCATGCTGAATAAAATCCCATGCATTAAATATAGTTCAATTTCTTCACGCTGCATGGAATCCACTGCATTCAATCAGAATCCATTTTACAACGCTGCATGTATTACACTGTTTCAATCACGCTGCATGGAACCACTGCATTCAATCGGGATGCTTTCGGCCATGCTACATAAAATACACTGCATTCAATCATGCTGCATAATATCCGCTCCATAGTATCCCCTGCATTCATTCATGCTGTAAAAAAACCACTGCATTCAATAAGGTTCCATTTCTTCACGATGCATGTTATACACTGCATTCAATCATGCTGCATGGAATTCACTGCATTCAATCGGGATGCATGTTCCCACGCTGCATGGATTACACCGCATTCAATCACAATGCATGGAATCCACTGCATTCAATCGGGGTGATTTTGGCCATGCTGCATAAAATCCACTGCATTAGTTCGGGATGCATTGGGCCTCACTGCATGGACTCCACTGCATAAAATCGGGATCCATTGCGCCAAAATGCATTGAATCTTCTGCATTCAATGACGCTGCATGGAATCCACTGCATTCAATCGGGATGCTTTGGGCCATGCTGCATAAAATCCACTGCATTCAATCAAGCTGCATGGAATCCACTGCATTCAATCGGGATGCTTTCAGCCATGCTGCATAAAATCCACTACATTCAATTGGGATGCATTGGGTCTCACTGCATGGACTCCTCCGCATAAAATCGGGATCCATTGCGCAACAATGCATGGAATCCTCTGCATTCAATGACGCTGCATTGAATCCACTGCATTCAATCGGGATGCTTTGGGCCATTCTGCATAAACTCCACTGCAATCAATAGGGTTCCCTTTCTTCATGCTGCATGGAATACACTGATATCAATCACGCTGCATGGAATCCACTGCATTCAATCAGGAGGCATTTTACCAAGCTGCATGGAATCCACTGCATTTAATCACGCTGCATGGAATCCACTGCATTCAATCAGGATGCATTTTTCCAGGGTGCATGGAATCCACTGCATTCAATAATGCTGCAGGAAACCACTGCATTCTATCATGCTGCATGGAATCCACTGCATTAAATAGGGTTCCATTTCTTCACCCTGCATGGAATCCACTGCATTCAATCACGCTGCATGTAAACCACTGCATTCAATCGGGATGCATTTAACCAGGCTGCCTGGAATCCATGCATTCATCACGCTGCATGGACTCCACTGCATACAATCGGGATCCATTGCCCCACAAGGCATGGAATACTCTGCATTCAATCGGGATGCTTTGGGCCATGCTGCATAAAATCTACTGCATTCAATCATGCTGCATGAAATCCACTGCATTGAATGACGCTGCATAAAATCCACTGCATTCAATAGGGTTCCATTTCTTCACACTTCATGGAATACTGCATTCAATCACGCTGAATGGAATCCACTGCATTCAATCGGGATGAATTTTACAACCCTGAATGGAGTACACTGCATTCAATCACAATGCATGGAATCCACTGCATTCAATCGGGATGCTTTGGGCCATGCCTCATAAAATCCACTGAATTCAATCGGGATGCCTTGGGCCTCGCTGCATGGACTCCACTGCATACAATCAGGATCCATTGCGCCACAATGCATGGAATCCTCGCATTCATTGACGCTGCATGGAATCCACTGTATTCAATCGGGATGCTTTGGGCCATGCTGCATAAAATCCACTGCATTCAATCATGCTGCATAAAATCCACTGCACTCAATCATGCTGCATAAAATCCACTGCATACAATAGGGTTCCATAACTTCACACTGTATGGAATACACTTCATTCCATCACGCTGCATGGAATCCACTGCATTTAATCGGGATGCATTTTACCACGCTGCATGGATTACACTGCATTCAATCATGCTGCAGGGAATCCACTGCATTCAATCGGGATGTTTTGAGCCATGCTGCTTAAAATCCACTGCATTCAATCAGGATGCATTTGGCCTCGCTGCATGGACTCCACTGCATAAAATCTGGATCCATTGCGCAACAATGCATGGAATCCTCTGCATTCAATGACGCTGCATGGAATCCACTGCATTCAATCGGGATGTTTTGGGCCATGCTGCATATAATCCACTGCATTCAATCGGGATGCTTTGGGCCTCACTGCATGGACTCCACTGCATACAATCGGGATCCATTGCGCCACAATGCATGGAATCCTCTGCATTCAATGACGCTGCATGGAATCCACTGCATTCAATCGGGATGCTTTGGGCCATGCTGTATAAAATCCACTGCATCAATCATGCTGCATGGAATCTACTGCATTCAATCATGCTGCATAATATTCACTGCATTCAATAGTGTACCTTTTCTTCACACTGCATGGAATACACTGCATTCAATCACGCTGTGTGGAATAAACTGCATTCAATCGGGATGCATTTAACCACGCTGCATGGATTACACTGCATTCAATGACGCTGCATGGAATCCACTGCATTCAATCGGGATGCTTTGGGGCATGCTTCATGAAATCCACTGCATTCAATCATGCTGCATGGAATCCACTGCATTCAATAGGGTTCCATTTCTTCACGCTGAATGGAATACAGTGCATGCAATCACGCTGCATTGACTCCACTTGATAAAATCGGGATCCATTGCGCCACAATGCATGGAATCCTCTGAATTCAATGACGCTGCATGGAATCCACTGCAATCAATCGGGATGCTTTGGGCCATGGTGCATAAAATCCACTGCATGCAATCATGCTGCATGGAATCCACTGCATTCAATAGGGTTCCATTGCTTCACGCTGCATGGAATCCACTGCATTCAATCGGGATGCTTTGGGCCATTCTGCATAAACTCCACTGCAATCAATAGGGTTCCCTTTCTTCATGCTGCATGGAATACACTGATATCAATCACGCTGCATGGAATCCACTGCATTCAATCAGGAGGCATTTTACCAAGCTGCATGGAATCCACTGCATTTAATCACGCTGCATGGAATCCACTGCATTCAATCAGGATGCATTTTTCCAGGGTGCATGGAATCCACTGCATTCAATAATGCTGCAGGAAACCACTGCATTCTATCATGCTGCATGGAATCCACTGCATTAAATAGGGTTCCATTTCTTCACCCTGCATGGAATCCACTGCATTCAATCACGCTGCATGTAAACCACTGCATTCAATCGGGATGCATTTAACCAGGCTGCCTGGAATCCATGCATTCATCACGCTGCATGGACTCCACTGCATACAATCGGGATCCATTGCCCCACAAGGCATGGAATACTCTGCATTCAATCGGGATGCTTTGGGCCATGCTGCATAAAATCTACTGCATTCAATCATGCTGCATGAAATCCACTGCATTGAATGACGCTGCATAAAATCCACTGCATTCAATAGGGTTCCATTTCTTCACACTTCATGGAATACTGCATTCAATCACGCTGAATGGAATCCACTGCATTCAATCGGGATGAATTTTACAACCCTGAATGGAGTACACTGCATTCAATCACAATGCATGGAATCCACTGCATTCAATCGGGATGCTTTGGGCCATGCCTCATAAAATCCACTGAATTCAATCGGGATGCCTTGGGCCTCGCTGCATGGACTCCACTGCATACAATCAGGATCCATTGCGCCACAATGCATGGAATCCTCGCATTCATTGACGCTGCATGGAATCCACTGTATTCAATCGGGATGCTTTGGGCCATGCTGCATAAAATCCACTGCATTCAATCATGCTTCATGGAATCCACTGCACTCAATCATGCTGCATAAAATCCACTGCATACAATAGGGTTCCATAACTTCACACTGTATGGAATACACTTCATTCCATCACGCTGCATGGAATCCACTGCATTTAATCGGGATGCATTTTACCACGCTGCATGGATTACACTGCATTCAATCGCAATGCATAGAACCCACTGCATTCAATCGGGGTGCATTTTACACCGCTGAATGAAATCCACTGCATTTAATCACGCTGCATATAATCCATGGAATTTAATCGGGATTCATTTTACTAAGCTGTATGGAATCGACTGTATTTAATCACGCTGCATGGAATCAACTGCATTCAATCGGGATTCATTTTACAAGGCTGCATGGAGTTCACTGCATTCAATCACAATGCATGGAATCCACTGCATTCAATCGGGATAATTTGGGCCATGCTGCATAAAATCCACTGCATTCAATCATGCTGCATGGAATCCACTGCATTCGACCATGCTGAATAAAATCCCATGCATTAAATATAGTTCAATTTCTTCACGCTGCATGGAATCCACTGCATTCAATCAGAATCCATTTTACAACGCTGCATGTATTACACTGTTTCAATCACGCTGCATGGAACCACTGCATTCAATCGGGATGCTTTCGGCCATGCTACATAAAATACACTGCATTCAATCATGCTGCATAATATCCGCTCCATAGTATCCCCTGCATTCATTCATGCTGTAAAAAAACCACTGCATTCAATAAGGTTCCATTTCTTCACGATGCATGTTATACACTGCATTCAATCATGCTGCATGGAATTCACTGCATTCAATCGGGATGCATGTTCCCACGCTGCATGGATTACACCGCATTCAATCACAATGCATGGAATCCACTGCATTCAATCGGGGTGATTTTGGCCATGCTGCATAAAATCCACTGCATTAGTTCGGGATGCATTGGGCCTCACTGCATGGACTCCACTGCATAAAATCGGGATCCATTGCGCCAAAATGCATTGAATCTTCTGCATTCAATGACGCTGCATGGAATCCACTGCATTCAATCGGGATGCTTTGGGCCATGCTGCATAAAATCCACTGCATTCAATCAAGCTGCATGGAATCCACTGCATTCAATCGGGATGCTTTCAGCCATGCTGCATAAAATCCACTACATTCAATTGGGATGCATTGGGTCTCACTGCATGGACTCCACCGCATAAAATCGGGATCCATTGCGCAACAATGCATGGAATCCTCTGCATTCAATGACGCTGCATTGAATCCACTGCATTCAATCGGGATGCTTTGGGCCATTCTGCATAAACTCCACTGCAATCAATAGGGTTCCCTTTCTTCATGCTGCATGGAATACACTGATATCAATCACGCTGCATGGAATCCACTGCATTCAATCAGGAGGCATTTTACCAAGCTGCATGGAATCCACTGCATTTAATCACGCTGCATGGAATCCACTGCATTCAATCAGGATGCATTTTTCCAGGGTGCATGGAATCCACTGCATTCAATAATGCTGCAGGAAACCACTGCATTCTATCATGCTGCATGGAATCCACTGCATTAAATAGGGTTCCATTTCTTCACCCTGCATGGAATCCACTGCATTCAATCACGCTGCATGTAAACCACTGCATTCAATCGGGATGCATTTAACCAGGCTGCCTGGAATCCATGCATTCATCACGCTGCATGGACTCCACTGCATACAATCGGGATCCATTGCCCCACAAGGCATGGAATACTCTGCATTCAATCGGGATGCTTTGGGCCATGCTGCATAAAATCTACTGCATTCAATCATGCTGCATGAAATCCACTGCATTGAATGACGCTGCATAAAATCCACTGCATTCAATAGGGTTCCATTTCTTCACACTTCATGGAATACTGCATTCAATCACGCTGAATGGAATCCACTGCATTCAATCGGGATGAATTTTACAACCCTGAATGGAGTACACTGCATTCAATCACAATGCATGGAATCCACTGCATTCAATCGGGATGCTTTGGGCCATGCCTCATAAAATCCACTGAATTCAATCGGGATGCCTTGGGCCTCGCTGCATGGACTCCACTGCATACAATCAGGATCCATTGCGCCACAATGCATGGAATCCTCGCATTCATTGACGCTGCATGGAATCCACTGTATTCAATCGGGATGCTTTGGGCCATGCTGCATAAAATCCACTGCATTCAATCATGCTTCATGGAATCCACTGCACTCAATCATGCTGCATAAAATCCACTGCATACAATAGGGTTCCATAACTTCACACTGTATGGAATACACTTCATTCCATCACGCTGCATGGAATCCACTGCATTTAATCGGGATGCATTTTACCACGCTGCATGGATTACACTGCATTCAATCATGCTGCAGGGAATCCACTGCATTCAATCGGGATGTTTTGAGCCATGCTGCTTAAAATCCACTGCATTCAATCAGGATGCATTTGGCCTCGCTGCATGGACTCCACTGCATAAAATCTGGATCCATTGCGCAACAATGCATGGAATCCTCTGCATTCAATGACGCTGCATGGAATCCACTGCATTCAATCGGGATGTTTTGGGCCATGCTGCATATAATCCACTGCATTCAATCGGGATGCTTTGGGCCTCACTGCATGGACTCCACTGCATACAATCGGGATCCATTGCGCCACAATGCATGGAATCCTCTGCATTCAATGACGCTGCATGGAATCCACTGCATTCAATCGGGATGCTTTGGGCCATGCTGTATAAAATCCACTGCATCAATCATGCTGCATGGAATCTACTGCATTCAATCATGCTGCATAATATTCACTGCATTCAATAGTGTACCTTTTCTTCACACTGCATGGAATACACTGCATTCAATCACGCTGTGTGGAATAAACTGCATTCAATCGGGATGCATTTAACCACGCTGCATGGATTACACTGCATTCAATGACGCTGCATGGAATCCACTGCATTCAATCGGGATGCTTTGGGGCATGCTTCATGAAATCCACTGCATTCAATCATGCTGCATGGAATCCACTGCATTCAATAGGGTTCCATTTCTTCACGCTGAATGGAATACAGTGCATGCAATCACGCTGCATTGACTCCACTTGATAAAATCGGGATCCATTGCGCCACAATGCATGGAATCCTCTGAATTCAATGACGCTGCATGGAATCCACTGCAATCAATCGGGATGCTTTGGGCCATGGTGCATAAAATCCACTGCATGCAATCATGCTGCATGGAATCCACTGCATTCAATAGGGTTCCATTGCTTCACGCTGCATGGAATCCACTGCATTCAATCGGGATGCTTTGGGCCATTCTGCATAAACTCCACTGCAATCAATAGGGTTCCCTTTCTTCATGCTGCATGGAATACACTGATATCAATCACGCTGCATGGAATCCACTGCATTCAATCAGGAGGCATTTTACCAAGCTGCATGGAATCCACTGCATTTAATCACGCTGCATGGAATCCACTGCATTCAATCAGGATGCATTTTTCCAGGGTGCATGGAATCCACTGCATTCAATAATGCTGCAGGAAACCACTGCATTCTATCATGCTGCATGGAATCCACTGCATTAAATAGGGTTCCATTTCTTCACCCTGCATGGAATCCACTGCATTCAATCACGCTGCATGTAAACCACTGCATTCAATCGGGATGCATTTAACCAGGCTGCCTGGAATCCATTCATTAATCACGCTGCATGGACTCCACTGCATACAATCGGGATCCATTGCCCCACAAGGCATGGAATACTCTGCATTCAATCGGGATGCTTTGGGCCATGCTGCATAAAATCTACTGCATTCAATCATGCTGCATGAAATCCACTGCATTGAATGACGCTGCATAAAATCCACTGCATTCAATAGGGTTCCATTTCTTCACACTTCATGGAATACTGCATTCAATCACGCTGAATGGAATCCACTGCATTCAATCGGGATGAATTTTACAACCCTGAATGGAGTACACTGCATTCAATCACAATGCATGGAATCCACTGCATTCAATCGGGATGCTTTGGGCCATGCCTCATAAAATCCACTGAATTCAATCGGGATGCCTTGGGCCTCGCTGCATGGACTCCACTGCATACAATCAGGATCCATTGTGCCACAATGCATGGAATCCTCGCATTCATTGACGCTGCATGGAATCCACTGTATTCAATCGGGATGCTTTGGGCCATGCTGCATAAAATCCACTGCATTCAATCATGCTTCATGGAATCCACTGCACTCAATCATGCTGCATAAAATCCACTGCATACAATAGGGTTCCATAACTTCACACTGTATGGAATACACTTCATTCCATCACGCTGCATGGAATCCACTGCATTTAATCGGGATGCATTTTACCACGCTGCATGGATTACACTGCATTCAATCATGCTGCAGGGAATCCACTGCATTCAATCGGGATGTTTTGAGCCATGCTGCTTAAAATCCACTGCATTCAATCAGGATGCATTTGGCCTCGCTGCATGGACTCCACTGCATAAAATCTGGATCCATTGCGCAACAATGCATGGAATCCTCTGCATTCAATGACGCTGCATGGAATCCACTGCATTCAATCGGGATGTTTTGGGCCATGCTGCATATAATCCACTGCATTCAATCGGGATGCTTTGGGCCTCACTGCATGGACTCCACTGCATACAATCGGGATCCATTGCGCCACAATGCATGGAATCCTCTGCATTCAATGACGCTGCATGGAATCCACTGCATTCAATCGGGATGCTTTGGGCCATGCTGTATAAAATCCACTGCATCAATCATGCTGCATGGAATCTACTGCATTCAATCATGCTGCATAATATTCACTGCATTCAATAGTGTACCTTTTCTTCACACTGCATGGAATACACTGCATTCAATCACGCTGTGTGGAATAAACTGCATTCAATCGGGATGCATTTAACCACGCTGCATGGATTACACTGCATTCAATGACGCTGCATGGAATCCACTGCATTCAATCGGGATGCTTTGGGGCATGCTTCATGAAATCCACTGCATTCAATCATGCTGCATGGAATCCACTGCATTCAATAGGGTTCCATTTCTTCACGCTGAATGGAATACAGTGCATGCAATCACGCTCCATGGACTCCACTTGATAAAATCGGGATCCATTGCGCCACAATGCATGGAATCCTCTGAATTCAATGACGCTGCATGGAATCCACTGCAATCAATCGGGATGCTTTGGGCCATGGTGCATAAAATCCACTGCATTCAATCATGCTGCATGGAATCCACTGCATTCAATAGGGTTCCATTGCTTCACGCTGCATGGAATCCACTGCATTCAATCACGCTGCATGGAATCCACTACATTCAATCGGGATGCATTTTACCACGCTGAATGGAGTACACTGCATTCAATCACAATGCATGGAATCCACTGCATTCAATCTGGATGCATTGGGCCATGCTGCATAAAATCCACTGCCTTCAATCGTGCTGCATAAAATCCACTGCATTCAATTGGGTTCCATTTCTTCACACTACATGGAATACACTGCATTCAATCACGCTGTATGGAATAAACTGCATTCAATCGGGATGCATTTAACCACGCTGCATGGATTACACTTCATTCAATCACAATGCATGGAATCCACTGCATTCTATCAGGAGGCTTTGGGCCATGCTGCATAAAATCCACTGCATTCAATAGGGTTCCATTTCTTCACGCTGCATGGAATCCACTGCATTCAATAGGGTTCCATTCCTTCACGCTGGATGGAATCCACTGCATTCAATCGGGATGCATTTTACCACGCTGCATGGATTACACTGCATTCAATCGCAATGCATAGAATCCACTGCATTCAATCGGGGTGCATTTTACACCGCTGAATGAAATCCACTGCATTTAATCACGCTGCATGTAATCCATGGAATTTAATCGGGATTCATTTTACTAAGCTGTATGGAATCAACTGTATTTAATCACGCTGCATGGAATCAACTGCATTCAATCGGGATTCATTTTACAAGGCTGCATGGAGTTCACTGCATTCAATCACAATGCATGGAATCCACTGCATTCAATCGGGATAATTTGGGCCATGCTGCATAAAATCCACTGCATTCAATCATGCTGCATGGAATCCACTGCATTCGACCATGCTGAATAAAATCCCATGCATTAAATATAGTTCAATTTCTTCACGCTGCATGGAATCCACTGCATTCAATCAGAATCCATTTTACAACGCTGCATGTATTACACTGTTTCAATCACGCTGCATGGAACCACTGCATTCAATCGGGATGCTTTCGGCCATGCTACATAAAATACACTGCATTCAATCATGCTGCATAATATCCGCTCCATAGTATCCCCTGCATTCATTCATGCTGTAAAAAAACCACTGCATTCAATAAGGTTCCATTTCTTCACGATGCATGTTATACACTGCATTCAATCATGCTGCATGGAACCACTGCATTCAATCGGGATGCTTTCGGCCATGCTACATAAAATACACTGCATTCAATCATGCTGCATAATATCCGCTCCATAGTATCCCCTGCATTCATTCATGCTGTAAAAAAACCACTGCATTCAATAAGGTTCCATTTCTTCACGATGCATGTTATACACTGCATTCAATCATGCTGCATGGAATCCACTGCATTCAATCGGGGTGATTTTGGCCATGCTGCATAAAATCCACTGCATTAGTTCGGGATGCATTGGGCCTCACTGCATGGACTCCACTGCATAAAATCGGGATCCATTGCGCCAAAATGCATTGAATCTTCTGCATTCAATGACGCTGCATGGAATCCACTGCATTCAATCGGGATGCTTTGGGCCATGCTGCATAAAATCCACTGCATTCAATCATGCTGCATGGAATCCACTGCATTCAATCGGGATGCTTTCAGCCATGCTGCATAAAATCCACTACATTCAATTGGGATGCATTGGGTCTCACTGCATGGACTCCACCGCATAAAATCGGGATCCATTGCGCAACAATGCATGGAATCCTCTGCATTCAATGACGCTGCATTGAATCCACTGCATTCAATCGGGATGCTTTGGGCCATTCTGCATAAACTCCACTGCAATCAATAGGGTTCCCTTTCTTCATGCTGCATGGAATACACTGATATCAATCACGCTGCATGGAATCCACTGCATTCAATCAGGAGGCATTTTACCAAGCTGCATGGAATCCACTGCATTTAATCACGCTGCATGGAATCCACTGCATTCAATCAGGATGCATTTTTCCAGGGTGCATGGAATCCACTGCATTCAATAATGCTGCAGGAAAGCACTGCATTCTATCATGCTGCATGGAATCCACTGCATTAAATAGGGTTCCATTTCTTCACCCTGCATGGAATCCACTGCATTCAATCACGCTGCATGTAAACCACTGCATTCAATCGGGATGCATTTAACCAGGCTGCCTGGAATCCATGCATTCATCACGCTGCATGGACTCCACTGCATACAATCGGGATCCATTGCGCCACAAGGCATGGAATACTCTGCATTCAATCGGGATGCTTTGGGCCATGCTGCATAAAATCTACTGCATTCAATCATGCTGCATGAAATCCACTGCATTGAATGACGCTGCATAAAATCCACTGCATTCAATAGGGTTCCATTTCTTCACACTTCATGGAATACTGCATTCAATCACGCTGAATGGAATCCACTGCATTCAATCGGGATGAATTTTACAACCCTGAATGGAGTACACTGCATTCAATCACAATGCATGGAATCCACTGCATTCAATCGGGATGCTTTGGGCCATGCCTCATAAAATCCACTGAATTCAATCGGGATGCCTTGGGCCTCGCTGCATGGACTCCACTGCATACAATCAGGATCCATTGCGCCACAATGCATGGAATCCTCGCATTCATTGACGCTGCATGGAATCCACTGTATTCAATCGGGATGCTTTGGGCCATGCTGCATAAAATCCACTGCATTCAATCATGCTTCATGGAATCCACTGCACTCAATCATGCTGCATAAAATCCACTGCATACAATAGGGTTCCATAACTTCACACTGTATGGAATACACTTCATTCCATCACGCTGCATGGAATCCACTGCATTTAATCGGGATGCATTTTACCACGCTGCATGGATTACACTGCATTCAATCATGCTGCAGGGAATCCACTGCATTCAATCGGGATGTTTTGAGCCATGCTGCTTAAAATCCACTGCATTCAATCAGGATGCATTTGGCCTCGCTGCATGGACTCCACTGCATAAAATCTGGATCCATTGCGCAACAATGCATGGAATCCTCTGCATTCAATGACGCTGCATGGAATCCACTGCATTCAATCGGGATGTTTTGGGCCATGCTGCATATAATCCACTGCATTCAATCGGGATGCTTTGGGCCTCACTGCATGGACTCCACTGCATACAATCGGGATCCATTGCGCCACAATGCATGGAATCCTCTGCATTCAATGACGCTGCATGGAATCCACTGCATTCAATCGGGATGCTTTGGGCCATGCTGTATAAAATCCACTGCATCAGTCATGCTGCATGGAATCTACTGCATTCAATCATGCTGCATAATATTCACTGCATTCAATAGTGTACCTTTTCTTCACACTGCATGGAATACACTGCATTCAATCACGCTGTGTGGAATAAACTGCATTCAATCGGGATGCATTTAACCACGCTGCATGGATTACACTGCATTCAATGACGCTGCATGGAATCCACTGCATTCAATCGGGATGCTTTGGGGCATGCTTCATGAAATCCACTGCATTCAATCATGCTGCATGGAATCCACTGCATTCAATAGGGTTCCATTTCTTCACGCTGAATGGAATACAGTGCATGCAATCACGCTCCATGGACTCCACTTGATAAAATCGGGATCCATTGCGCCACAATGCATGGAATCCTCTGAATTCAATGACGCTGCATGGAATCCACTGCAATCAATCGGGATGCTTTGGGCCATGGTGCATAAAATCCACTGCATGCAATCATGCTGCATGGAATCCACTGCATTCAATAGGGTTCCATTGCTTCACGCTGCATGGAATCCACTGCATTCAATCGGGATGCTTTGGGCCATTCTGCATAAACTCCACTGCAATCAATAGGGTTCCCTTTCTTCATGCTGCATGGAATACACTGATATCAATCACGCTGCATGGAATCCACTGCATTCAATCAGGAGGCATTTTACCAAGCTGCATGGAATCCACTGCATTTAATCACGCTGCATGGAATCCACTGCATTCAATCAGGATGCATTTTTCCAGGGTGCATGGAATCCACTGCATTCAATAATGCTGCAGGAAACCACTGCATTCTATCATGCTGCATGGAATCCACAGCATTAAATAGGGTTCCATTTCTTCACCCTGCATGGAATCCACTGCATTCAATCACGCTGCATGTAAACCACTGCATTCAATCGGGATGCATTTAACCAGGCTGCCTGGAATCCATGCATTCATCACGCTGCATGGACTCCACTGCATACAATCGGGATCCATTGCGCCACAAGGCATGGAATACTCTGCATTCAATCGGGATGCTTTGGGCCATGCTGCATAAAATCTACTGCATTCAATCATGCTGCATGAAATCCACTGCATTGAATGACGCTGCATAAAATCCACTGCATTCAATAGGGTTCCATTTCTTCACACTTCATGGAATACTGCATTCAATCACGCTGAATGGAATCCACTGCATTCAATCGGGATGAATTTTACAACCCTGAATGGAGTACACTGCATTCAATCACAATGCATGGAATCCACTGCATTCAATCGGGATGCTTTGGGCCATGCCTCATAAAATCCACTGAATTCAATCGGGATGCCTTGGGCCTCGCTGCATGGACTCCACTGCATACAATCAGGATCCATTGTGCCACAATACATGGAATCCTCGCATTCATTGACGCTGCATGTAATCCACTGTATTCAATCGGGATGCTTTGGGCCATGCTGCATAAAATCCACTGCATTCAATCATGCTTCATGGAATCCACTGCACTCAATCATGCTGCATAAAATCCACTGCATACAATAGGGTTCCATAACTTCACACTGTATGGAATACACTTCATTCCATCACGCTGCATGGAATCCACTGCATTTAATCGGGATGCATTTTACCACGCTGCATGGATTACACTGCATTCAATCATGCTGCAGGGAATCCACTGCATTCAATCGGGATGTTTTGAGCCATGCTGCTTAAAATCCACTGCATTCAATCAGGATGCATTTGGCCTCGCTGCATGGACTCCACTGCATAAAATCTGGATCCATTGCGCAACAATGCATGGAATCCTCTGCATTCAATGACGCTGCATGGAATCCACTGCATTCAATCGGGATGTTTTGGGCCATGCTGCATATAATCCACTGCATTCAATCGGGATGCTTTGGGCCTCACTGCATGGACTCCACTGCATACAATCGGGATCCATTGCGCCACAATGCATGGAATCCTCTGCATTCAATGACGCTGCATGGAATCCACTGCATTCAATCGGGATGCTTTGGGCCATGCTGTATAAAATCCACTGCATCAATCATGCTGCATGGAATCTACTGCATTCAATCATGCTGCATAATATTCACTGCATTCAATAGTGTACCTTTTCTTCACACTGCATGGAATACACTGCATTCAATCACGCTGTGTGGAATAAACTGCATTCAATCGGGATGCATTTAACCACGCTGCATGGATTACACTGCATTCAATGACGCTGCATGGAATCCACTGCATTCAATCGGGATGCTTTGGGGCATGCTTCATGAAATCCACTGCATTCAATCATGCTGCATGGAATCCACTGCATTCAATAGGGTTCCATTTCTTCACGCTGAATGGAATACAGTGCATGCAATCACGCTCCATGGACTCCACTTGATAAAATCGGGATCCATTGCGCCACAATGCATGGAATCCTCTGAATTCAATGACGCTGCATGGAATCCACTGCAATCAATCGGGATGCTTTGGGCCATGGTGCATAAAATCCACTGCATGCAATCATGCTGCATGGAATCCACTGCATTCAATAGGGTTCCATTGCTTCACGCTGCATGGAATCCACTGCATTCAATCGGGATGCTTTGGGCCATTCTGCATAAACTCCACTGCAATCAATACGGTTCCCTTTCTTCATGCTGCATGGAATACACTGATATCAATCACGCTGCATGGAATCCACTGCATTCAATCAGGAGGCATTTTACCAAGCTGCATGGAATCCACTGCATTTAATCACGCTGCATGGAATCCACTGCATTCAATCAGGATGCATTTTTCCAGGGTGCATGGAATCCACTGCATTCAATAATGCTGCAGGAAAGCACTGCATTCTATCATGCTGCATGGAATCCACTGCATTAAATAGGGTTCCATTTCTTCACCCTGCATGGAATCCACTGCATTCAATCACGCTGCATGTAAACCACTGCATTCAATCGGGATGCATTTAACCAGGCTGCCTGGAATCCATGCATTCATCACGCTGCATGGACTCCACTGCATACAATCGGGATCCATTGCGCCACAAGGCATGGAATACTCTGCATTCAATCGGGATGCTTTGGGCCATGCTGCATAAAATCTACTGCATTCAATCATGCTGCATGAAATCCACTGCATTGAATGACGCTGCATAAAATCCACTGCATTCAATAGGGTTCCATTTCTTCACACTTCATGGAATACTGCATTCAATCACGCTGAATGGAATCCACTGCATTCAATCGGGATGAATTTTACAACCCTGAATGGAGTACACTGCATTCAATCACAATGCATGGAATCCACTGCATTCAATCGGGATGCTTTGGGCCATGCCTCATAAAATCCACTGAATTCAATCGGGATGCCTTGGGCCTCGCTGCATGGACTCCACTGCATACAATCAGGATCCATTGTGCCACAATGCATGGAATCCTCGCATTCATTGACGCTGCATGTAATCCACTGTATTCAATCGGGATGCTTTGGGCCATGCTGCATAAAATCCACTGCATTCAATCATGCTTCATGGAATCCACTGCACTCAATCATGCTGCATAAAATCCACTGCATACAATAGGGTTCCATAACTTCACACTGTATGGAATACACTTCATTCCATCACGCTGCATGGAATCCACTGCATTTAATCGGGATGCATTTTACCACGCTGCATGGATTACACTGCATTCAATCATGCTGCAGGGAATCCACTGCATTCAATCGGGATGTTTTGAGCCATGCTGCTTAAAATCCACTGCATTCAATCAGGATGCATTTGGCCTCGCTGCATGGACTCCACTGCATAAAATCTGGATCCATTGCGCAACAATGCATGGAATCCTCTGCATTCAATGACGCTGCATGGAATCCACTGCATTCAATCGGGATGTTTTGGGCCATGCTGCATATAATCCACTGCATTCAATCGGGATGCTTTGGGCCTCACTGCATGGACTCCACTGCATACAATCGGGATCCATTGCGCCACAATGCATGGAATCCTCTGCATTCAATGACGCTGCATGGAATCCACTGCATTCAATCGGGATGCTTTGGGCCATGCTGTATAAAATCCACTGCATCAATCATGCTGCATGGAATCTACTGCATTCAATCATGCTGCATAATATTCACTGCATTCAATAGTGTACCTTTTCTTCACACTGCATGGAATACACTGCATTCAATCACGCTGTGTGGAATAAACTGCATTCAATCGGGATGCATTTAACCACGCTGCATGGATTACACTGCATTCAATGACGCTGCATGGAATCCACTGCATTCAATCGGGATGCTTTGGGGCATGCTTCATGAAATCCACTGCATTCAATCATGCTGCATGGAATCCACTGCATTCAATAGGGTTCCATTTCTTCACGCTGAATGGAATACAGTGCATGCAATCACGCTCCATGGACTCCACTTGATAAAATCGGGATCCATTGCGCCACAATGCATGGAATCCTCTGAATTCAATGACGCTGCATGGAATCCACTGCAATCAATCGGGATGCTTTGGGCCATGGTGCATAAAATCCACTGCATGCAATCATGCTGCATGGAATCCACTGCATTCAATAGGGTTCCATTGCTTCACGCTGCATGGAATCCACTGCATTCAATCACGCTGCATGGAATCCACTGCATTCAATCGGGATGCATTTTACCACGCTGAATGGAGTACACTGCATTCAATCACAATGCATGGAATCCACTGCATTCAATCTGGATGCATTGGGCCATGCTGCATAAAATCCACTGCCTTCAATCGTGCTGCATAAAATCCACTGCATTCAATTGGGTTCCATTTCTTCACACTACATGGAATACACTGCATTCAATCACGCTGTATGGAATAAACTGCATTCAATCGGGATGCATTTAACCACGCTGCATGGATTACACTTCATTCAATCACAATGCATGGAATCCACTGCATTCTATCAGGATGCTTTGGGCCATGCTGCATAAAATCCACTGCATTCAATAGGGTTCCATTTCTTCACGCTGCATGGAATCCACTGCATTCAATAGGGTTCCATTCCTTCACGCTGGATGGAATCCACTGCATTCAATCGGGATGCATTTTACCACGCTGCATGGATTACACTGCATTCAATCGCAATGCATAGAATCCACTGCATTCAATCGGGGTGCATTTTACACCGCTGAATGAAATCCACTGCATTTAATCACGCTGCATGTAATCCATGGAATTTAATCGGGATTCATTTTACTAAGCTGTATGGAATCGACTGTATTTAATCACGCTGCATGGAATCAACTGCATTCAATCGGGATTCATTTTACAAGGCTGCATGGAGTTCACTGCATTCAATCACAATGCATGGAATCCACTGCATTCAATCGGGATAATTTGGGCCATGCTGCATAAAATCCACTGCATTCAATCATGCTGCATGGAATCCACTGCATTCGACCATGCTGAATAAAATCCCATGCATTAAATATAGTTCAATTTCTTCACGCTGCATGGAATCCACTGCATTCAATCAGAATCCATTTTACAACGCTGCATGTATTACACTGTTTCAATCACGCTGCATGGAACCACTGCATTCAATCGGGATGCTTTCGGCCATGCTACATAAAATACACTGCATTCAATCATGCTGCATAATATCCGCTCCATAGTATCCCCTGCATTCATTCATGCTGTAAAAAAACCACTGCATTCAATAAGGTTCCATTTCTTCACGATGCATGTTATACACTGCATTCAATCATGCTGCATGGAATTCACTGCATTCAATCGGGATGCATGTTCCCACGCTGCATGGATTACACCGCATTCAATCACAATGCATGGAATCCACTGCATTCAATCGGGGTGATTTTGGCCATGCTGCATAAAATCCACTGCATTAGTTCGGGATGCATTGGGCCTCACTGCATGGACTCCACTGCATAAAATCGGGATCCATTGCGCCAAAATGCATTGAATCTTCTGCATTCAATGACGCTGCATGGAATCCACTGCATTCAATCGGGATGCTTTGGGACATGCTGCATAAAATCCACTGCATTCAATCATGCTGCATGGAATCCACTGCATTCAATCGGGATGCATTTTACCACGCTGCAAGGATTACACTTCATTCAATCACAATGCATGGAATCCAATGCATTCAATCGGGATGCTTTGGGCCATGCTGCATATAATCCACTGCATTTAATCGGGAGGCATTTGGCCACGCTGCATGGACCCCACTGCATAAAATCGGGATCCATTGCGCCAAAATGCGAGGAATCATCTGCATTTAATGACGCTGCATTGAATCCACTGCATTCGATCGGGATCCATTTTACCACGCAGCGTGGATTACACTGCTTTCAATCACAATGCATGGAATCCACTGTATTCAATCGGGATGCTTTGGGCCATACTGCATAAAATCCACTGCATTCAATCTTGCTGCATGGAATCCAATGCATTCAATCATGCTGCATAAAATCCATGCATTCAAGAGGGTTCCATTTCTTCACACTGCATGGAATCCACTGCATTCAATCACATTGCATGGAATCCACTTCATTCAATCGGGATGCATTTTACCACGCTGCATATATGACACTGCATTGAATCGCAATGCATAGAATCCACTGCATTCAATCGGGAAGCATTTTACACCACTGCATGGAATCCACTGCATTTAATCACGCTGCATGTAATCCATGGAATTTAATCGGGATTCATTTTACTAAGCTGTATGTCATTGACTGCATTTAATCACGCTGTATGGAATCCACTGCATTCAATCGGGATACATTTTACAAGGCTGCATGGAGTTGACTGCATTCAATCACAATACATGGAATCCACTGCATTCAATCGGGATGCTTTGGGCCATGCTGCATAAAATCCACTGCATTCAATTGGGTTCCATGTCTTCACTCTGCATGGAATACACTGCATTCAATCACGCTGCATGGAATCCCCTGCATTCAATCGGGATGCATTCTACCTTGCTGCATGGAGTTCACTGCATCCAATCACAATGCATGGAATCCACTGCATTCAATCGGGATGCTTTGGGCCATGCTGCATAAAATCCACTGCATTCAATCATGCTGCATGGAATCCACTGCATTCAATCGGGATGCATTTTACCACGCTGCATGGATTACACTTCATTCAATCACAATGCATGGAATCCACTGCATTCTATCGGGATGCTTTGGGCCATGCTGCATATAATCCACTTCATTTAATCGGGATGCTTTGGGCCATGCTGCATAAAATCCACTGCATTCAATCATGCTGCATGGAATCCACTGCATTCAATCGGGATGCAATTTACCACGCTGAATGGACTACACTGCATTAAATCATGCTGCATGGAATCCCCTGCATTCAATCGGGATGCTTTGGGCCATGATGCAAAAAAATCCACTGCATTCAATCGGGATGCATTGGGCCTCGCTTCATGGACTCCAGTGCATACAGTCGGGATCCATTGCACCACAATGCATGGAATCCTCTGCATTCAATGACGCTGCATGGAATCCACTGCATTCAATCGGGATGCTTTGGGCCATGCCTCATAAAATCCACTTCATTCAATGACGCTGCATGGAATCGACTGCATTCAATCATGCTGCATAAAATCCAATGCATTCAATAGGGTTCCATTTCTTCACACTGCATGGACTTCACTGCATTCAATCACTCTGCATGAAATTCACTGCATTAGATCTGGATGCATTTTACCACGCTGCATGGATTACACTGCATTCAATGACGCTGCATGGAATCCACTGCATTCAATCGGGATGCTTTGGGCCATGCTGCATAAAATCCACTGCATTCAATCGGGGTGCATTGGGCCTCGCTGCATGGACTTCACTGCATTCAATTTGTATCCATTGCCCCACAATGCATGGAATCCTCTGCATTCAACGACACTGCATGGATTCCACTGCATTCAATCATGCTGCCTAAAATCCACTGCATTCAATAGGGTTCCATTTCTTCACGCTGCATGAACCCACTGCATTCAAACACGCTGCATGGAATCCACTGCATTCAATCGGGATGCTTTGGGCCATGCTGCATAAAATCCACTGCATTCAATCGGGATGCATTGGGCCTCGCTGCATGGACTCCACTGCATACAATCGGGATCCATTGCGCCACAATGCATGGAATCCTCTGCATTCAATCACGCTGCATGGAATCCACTGCATTCAATCGGGATGCTTTGGGCCATGCTGCATAAAATCCACTGCATTCAATCATGCTGCATGGAATCCACTGCATTCAATCATGCTGCATAAAATTCACTGCATTCAATAGGGTTTCATTTTTTCATGCTGCATGGAATCCACTGCATTCAATCATGCTGCATGGAATCCAATGCATTCCATTGGGATGCATTTTACAAGGCTGCATTGAATTCACTGCATTCAATCAACATGCACGCAATCCACTGCATTCAATCGGGATTCATTTTAAAAGGCCACATGGAATCTAGTGCATTCAATCAGGAACCATTGCGCCTTGATGCATGGAATTAGTGCATTCAATGAGAATCAATTGCACCACACTGCATGAAATCCACTGACTCAATCGGGATGTTTTGGGCCATGCTGCATAAAATCCACTGCATTCAACGGGATGCATTGGGCCTCGCTGGATGGACTCCACTGCATACAATCGGGATCCATTGCGCCAAAATGCAAGGAATCCACTGCATTCAATCAGGCTGCATAAAATACACTGCATTCAATAGGGTTCCATTACTTCACACTTCATGGAATACAGTGCATTCAATCACGCTTCATGGAATCCACTGCATTCAATCGGGATTCATTTTACCACGCTACATGGAGTTCACTGCATTCAATCACAATGCATGGAATCCACTGCATTCAATCGGGATGCTTTGGGCCATGCCTCATAAAATCCACTGCATTCAACGACGCTGCTTGGAATCCACCGAATTTAATTGGGATACATTATACTAAGCTGTATCGAATCCACTGCATTCAATCAGGATGCATTTTACCATATTGCATGGAGTTCACTGCATTCAATCATGCTACACGTAATCCACTGCATTCAATCAGGATGCTTTGGGCCATGCTGCATAAAATCCACTGCATTCAATCATGCTGCACGTAATCCACTGCATTCAATCGGGATGCATTTTACCAGGCTGCATGGAATCCACTGCATTCAATCACGCTGCATGGAATCCACTGCATTCAATAGGGATGCATTTTACCAGGCTGCATGGAATCCACTGCATTCAATCACGCTGCATAAAATCCACTGCATTCAATCATGCTGCACGTAATCCACTGCATTCAATCGGGATGCATTTTACCAGGCTGCATAAAATCCACTGCATTCAATCATGCTGCATGGAATCCACTGCATTCGACCATGCTGAATAAAATCCCATGCATTAAATATAGTTCAATTTCTTCACGCTGCATGGAATCCACTGCATTCAATCAGAATCCATTTTACAACGCTGCATGTATTACACTGTTTCAATCACGCTGCATGGAACCACTGCATTCAATCGGGATGCTTTCGGCCATGCTACATAAAATACACTGCATTCAATCATGCTGCATAATATCCGCTCCATAGTATCCCCTGCATTCATTCATGCTGTAAAAAAACCACTGCATTCAATAAGGTTCCATTTCTTCACGATGCATGTTATACACTGCATTCAATCATGCTGCATGGAATTCACTGCATTCAATCGGGATGCATGTTCCCACGCTGCATGGATTACACCGCATTCAATCACAATGCATGGAATCCACTGCATTCAATCGGGGTGATTTTGGCCATGCTGCATAAAATCCACTGCATTAGTTCGGGATGCATTGGGCCTCACTGCATGGACTCCACTGCATAAAATCGGGATCCATTGCGCCAAAATGCATTGAATCTTCTGCATTCAATGACGCTGCATGGAATCCACTGCATTCAATCGGGATGCTTTGGGCCATGCTGCATAAAATCCACTGCATTCTATCATGCTGCATGGAATCCACTGCATTCAATCGGGATGCATTTTACCACGCTGCAAGGATTACACTTCATTCAATCACAATGCATGGAATCCAATGCATTCAATCGGGATGCTTTGGGCCATGCTGCATATAATCCACTGCATTTAATCGGGAGGCATTTGGCCACGCTGCATGGACCCCACTGCATAAAATCGGGATCCATTGCGCCAAAATGCGAGGAATCATCTGCATTTAATGACGCTGCATTGAATCCACTGCATTCGATCGGGATCCATTTTACCACGCAGCGTGGATTACACTGCTTTCAATCACAATGCATGGAATCCACTGTATTCAATCGGGATGCTTTGGGCCATACTGCATAAAATCCACTGCATTCAATCTTGCTGCATGGAATCCAATGCATTCAATCATGCTGCATAAAATCCATGCATTCAAGAGGGTTCCATTTCTTCACACTTCATGGAATCCACTGCATTCAATCACATTGCATGGAATCCACTTCATTCAATCGGGATGCATTTTACCACGCTGCATATATGACACTGCATTGAATCGCAATGCATAGAATCCACTGCATTCAATCGGGAAGCATTTTACACCACTGCATGGAATCCACTGCATTTAATCACGCTGCATGTAATCCATGGAATTTAATCGGGATTCATTTTACTAAGCTGTATGTCATTGACTGCATTTAATCACGCTGTATGGAATCCACTGCATTCAATCGGGATACATTTTACAAGGCTGCATGGAGTTGACTGCATTCAATCACAATACATGGAATCCACTGCATTCAATCGGGATGCTTTGGGCCATGCTGCATAAAATCCACTGCATTCAATTGGGTTCCATGTCTTCACTCTGCATGGAATACACTGCATTCAATCACGCTGCATGGAATCCCCTGCATTCAATCGGGATGCATTCTACCTTGCTGCATGGAGTTCACTGCATCCAATCACAATGCATGGAATCCACTGCATTCAATCGGGATGCTTTGGGCCATGCTGCATAAAATCCACTGCATTCAATCATGCTGCATGGAATCCACTGCATTCAATCGGGATGCATTTTACCACGCTGCATGGATTACACTTCATTCAATCACAATGCATGGAATCCACTGCATTCTATCGGGATGCTTGGGGCCATGCTGCATATAATCCACTTCATTTAATCGGGATGCTTTGGGCCATGCTGCATAAAATCCACTGCATTCAATCATGCTGCATGGAATCCACTGCATTCAATCGGGATGCAATTTACCATGCTGAATGGAGTACACTGCATTAAATCATGCTGCATGGAATCCCCTGCATTCAATCAGGATGCTTTGGGCCATGATGCAAAAAAATCCACTGCATTCAATCGGGATGCATTGGGCCTCGCTTCATGGACTCCAGTGCATACAGTCGGGATCCATTGCACCACAATGCATGGAATCCTCTGCATTCAATGACGCTGCATGGAATCCACTGCATTCAATCGGGATGCTTTGGGCCATGCCTCATAAAATCCACTTCATTCAATGACGCTGCATGGAATCGACTGCATTCAATCATGCTGCATAAAATCCAATGCATTCAATAGGGTTCCATTTCTTCACACTGCATGGACTTCACTGCATTCAATCACTCTGCATGAAATTCACTGCATTAGATCTGGATGCATTTTACCACGCTGCATGGAATCCACTGCATTCAATCGGGATGCTTTGGGCCATGCTGCATAAAATCCACTGCATTCAATCGGGGTGCATTGGGCCTCGCTGCATGGACTTCACTGCATTCAATTTGTATCCATTGCCCCACAATGCATGGAATCCTCTGCATTCAACGACACTGCATGGATTCCACTGCATTCAATCATGCTGCCTAAAATCCACTGCATTCAATAGGGTTCCATTTCTTCACGCTGCATGAACCCACTGCATTCAAACACGCTGCATGGAATCCACTGCATTCAATCGGGATGCTTTGGGCCATGCTGCATAAAATCCACTGCATTCAATCGGGATGCATTGGGCCTCGCTGCATGGACTCCACTGCATACAATCGGGATCCATTGCGCCACAATGCATGGAATCCTCTGCATTCAATCACGCTGCATGGAATCCACTGCATTCAATCGGGATGCATTGGGCCTCGCTTCATGGACTCCAGTGCATACAGTCGGGATCCATTGCACCACAATGCATGGAATCCTCTGCATTCAATGACGCTGCATGGAATCCACTGCATTCAATCGGGATGCTTTGGGCCATGCCTCATAAAATCCACTTCATTCAATGACGCTGCATGGAATCGACTGCATTCAATCATGCTGCATAAAATCCAATGCATTCAATAGGGTTCCATTTCTTCACACTGCATGGACTTCACTGCATTCAATCACTCTGCATGAAATTCACTGCATTAGATCTGGATGCATTTTACCACGCTGCATGGATTACACTGCATTCAATGACGCTGCATGGAATCCACTGCATTCAATCGGGATGCTTTGGGCCATGCTGCATAAAATCCACTGCATTCAATCGGGGTGCATTGGGCCTCGCTGCATGGACTTCACTGCATTCAATTTGTATCCATTGCCCCACAATGCATGGAATCCTCTGCATTCAACGACACTGCATGGATTCCACTGCATTCAATCATGCTGCCTAAAATCCACTGCATTCAATAGGGTTCCATTTCTTCACGCTGCATGAACCCACTGCATTCAAACACGCTGCATGGAATCCACTGCATTCAATCGGGATGCTTTGGGCCATGCTGCATAAAATCCACTGCATTCAATCGGGATGCATTGGGCCTCGCTGCATGGACTCCACTGCATACAATCGGGATCCATTGCGCCACAATGCATGGAATCCTCTGCATTCAATCACGCTGCATGGAATCCACTGCATTCAATCGGGATGCTTTGGGCCATGCTGCATAAAATCCACTGCATTCAATCATGCTGCATGGAATCCACTGCATTCAATCATGCTGCATAAAATTCACTGCATTCAATAGGGTTTCATTTTTTCATGCTGCATGGAATCCACTGCATTCAATCATGCTGCATGGAATCCAATGCATTCCATTGGGATGCATTTTACAAGGCTGCATTGAATTCACTGCATTCAATCAACATGCACGCAATCCACTGCATTCAATCGGGATTCATTTTAAAAGGCCACATGGAATCTAGTGCATTCAATCAGGAACCATTGCGCCTTGATGCATGGAATTAGTGCATTCAATAAGAATCAATTGCACCACACTGCATGAAATCCACTGACTCAATCCGGATGTTTTGGGCCATGCTGCATAAAATCCACTGCATTCAACGGGATGCATTGGGCCTCGCTGGATGGACTCCACTGCATACAATCGGGATCCATTGCGCCAAAATGCAAGGAATCCACTGCATTCAATCAGGCTGCATAAAATACACTGCATTCAATAGGGTTCCATTACTTCACACTTCATGGAATACAGTGCATTCAATCACGCTTCATGGAATCCACTGCATTCAATCGGGATTCATTTTACCACGCTACATGGAGTTCACTGCATTCAATCACAATGCATGGAATCCACTGCATTCAATCGGGATGCTTTGGGCCATGCCTCATAAAATCCACTGCATTCAACGACGCTGCTTGGAATCCACCGAATTTAATTGGGATACATTATACTAAGCTGTATCGAATCCACTGCATTCAATCAGGATGCATTTTACCATATTGCATGGAGTTCACTGCATTCAATCATGCTACACGTAATCCACTGCATTCAATCAGGATGCTTTGGGCCATGCTGCATAAACTCCACTGCATTCAATCATGCTGCACGTAATCCACTGCATTCAATCGGGATGCATTTTACCAGGCTGCATGGAATCCACTGCATTCAATCACGCTGCATGGAATCCACTGCATTCAATCGGGATGCATTTTACCAGGCTGCATGGAATCCACTGCATTCAATCACGCTGCATGAAATCCACTGCATTCAATCACGCTGCATGGAATCCACTGCATTAAATCAGGATGCATTTTACCAGGCTGCCTGGAATCCATGCATTCATCACACTGCATGGACTCCACTGCATACATTCGGGATCCATTGCGCCACAATGCATGGAATACTCTGCATTCAATGATGCTCCATGGAATCCACTTCATTCAATCAGGATGCTTTGGGCCATGCTGCATAAAATCCACTGCATTCAATCATGCTGCATGGAATCCACTGCATTCAATTATGCTGCATAATATCCATTGCATTCAAAATGTTCCATTTCTTCACGCTGCATGGAATCCACTGCATTCAATCGGGATGCATTTTACCTCGCTGCATGGAGTACACTGCATTCAATCTCAATGCATTGAATCCACTGCATTCAATCGGGATGCTTTGGGCCATGCTGCAAAAAATCCACTGCAATCAATCAGGATGCATTGGGCCTCGCTGCATGGACTCCACTGCATACAATCGGGATCCATTGCACCACAATGCATGGAATCCTCTGCATTCAATGATGCTGCATGGAATCCACTGCATTCAATCGGGATGCATTTTACCACACTGCATGGAGTACACTGCATTCAATCACAATGGATGGAATCCAATGCATTCAATCGGGATGCTTTGGGCCATGCTGCAGAAAATCCGCTGCATTCAATCGGGATGCATTGGGCCTCGCTGCATGGACTCCACTTCCTTCAATTGGTACCCATTGCGCTGCAATGCATGGAATCCTCTGCATTCAATGACGCTGCATGGAATCCATTGCATTCAATTGGGATGCTTTGGGGCATGCTTCATGAAATCCACTGCATTCAATCATGCTGCATGGAATCCACTGCACTCCATCATGCTGCATAAAATCCACTGCATTCAATAGGGTTCCATTTCTTCACACTGCAGGGAATACAATGCATTCAATCGGGATGAATTTTAACACTCTGCATGGATTACACTGCTGCATAATGGATTACACTGCTGCAAACATGCTGCATATAATCCACTGCATTCAATCGGGATGTTTTGGGCCATGCTGCATAAAATCCACTGCATTCCATCGGGATGCATTGGGCCTCGCTGCATGGACTCCACTGCATACAATCGGGATCCATTGCGCCACAAGGCATGGAATCTTCCGCATTCATTGATGCTGCATGGAATCCACTGCATTCAATTTGGATGCTTTGGGCCATGCTGCATATAATCCAGTGCATTCAATCGGGATGCATTTGGCCTCGCTCCATTGACTCCACTGCATACAATAAGGATCAATTGCAACACAATGCATGGAATCCTCTGCATTCAATGACGCTGCATGGAATCGACTGCATTCAATCATGCTGCATATAATCCACTGCTTACAATAGGGTTCAATTTCTTCACGCTGCATGGAATCCACTGCATTCAATCACGCTGCATGGAATCCACTGCATTCAATCGGGATGCATGTTCCCACGCTGCATGGAGTACACTGCATTCAATCAAAATGCATGGAATCCACTGCATTCAATCGGGATGCTTTGGCCCATGCTGCATACAATCCACTGCATTCAATCGGGATGCATTGGGCCTCACTGCATGGACTCCACTGCATATAATCGGGATCCATTACACCACAATGCATGGAATCATCTGCATTCAATGACGCTGCATGGAATCCACTGCATTCAATCGGGATGCATTTTACCAGGCTGCATGGAATCCATGCATTCATCACACTGCATGGACTCCACTGCATACAATCGGGATCCATAGCGCCACAATGCATGGAATCCTCTGCATTCAATCAGGATGCTTTGGGCCATGCTGCATAAAATCCACTGCATTCAATCATGCTCCATTAAATCCACTGCATTCAATCAGGCTGCATAAAATACACTGCATTCAATAGGGTTCCATTACTTCACACTTCATGGAACACAGTGCATTCAATCACGCTTCATGGAATCCACTGCATTCAATCGGGATTCATTTTACCACGCTGCATGGAGTTCACTGCATTCAATCACAATGCATGGAATCCACTGCATTCAATCGGGATGCTTTGGGCCATGCCTCATAAAATCCACTGCATTCAATCGGGATGCCTTGGGCCTCGCTGCATGGACTCCATTGCATACAATCAGGATCCATTGCGCCACAATGCATGGAATCCTCGCATTCATTGACGCTTCATGGAATACACTGTATTCAATCGGGATGATTTGGGCCATGCTGCATAAAATCCACTGCATTCAATCATGCTTCATGGAATCCACTGCACTCAATCATGCTGCATAAAATCCACTGCCTACAATAATGTTCCATAACTTCACACTGTATGGAATACACTTCATTCCATCACGCTGCATGGAATCCACTGCATTTAATCGGGATGCATTTTACCACGCTGCATGGATTACACTGCATTCAATCATGCTGCAGGGAATCCACTGCATTCAATCGGGATGTTTTGGGCCATGCTGCATATAATCCACTGCATTCAATCGGGATGCATTGGGCCTCACTGCATGGACTCCACTGCATACAATCGGGATCCATTGCGCCACAATGCATGGAATCCTCTGCATTCAATGACGCTGCATGGAATCCACTGCATTCAATCGGAATGCTTTGGGCCATGCTGTATAAAATCCACTGCATCAATCATGCTGCATGGAATCTACTGCATTCAATCATGCTGCATAATATTCACTGCATTCAATAGTGTACCTTTTCTTCACACTGCATGGAATACACTGCATTCAATCACGCTGTGTGGAATAAACTGCATTCAATCGGGATGCATTTAACCACGCTGCATGGATTACACTGCATTCAATGACGCTGCATGGAATCCACTGCATTCAATCGGGATGCTTTGGGGCATGCTTCATGAAATCCACTGCATTCAATCATGCTGCATGGAATCCACTGCATTCAATAGGGTTCCATTTCTTCACGCTGAATGGAATACAGTGCATGCAATCACGCTCCATGGACTCCACTTGATAAAATCGGGATCCATTGCGCCACAATGCATGGAATCCTCTGAATTCAATGACGCTGCATGGAATCCACTGCAATCAATCGGGATGCTTTGGGCCATGGTGCATAAAATCCACTGCATGCAATCATGCTGCATGGAATCCACTGCATTCAATAGGGTTCCATTGCTTCACGCTGCATGGAATCCACTGTATTCAATAGTGCTGCATAAAATCCACTGCATTCAATAGGGTTCCATTTCTTCACACTACATGGAATACACTGCATTCAATCACGCTGTACGGAATAAACTGCATTCAATCGGGATGCATTTAACCACGCTGCATGGATTACACTTCATTCAATCACAATGCATGGAATCCACTGCATTCTATCAGGATGCTTTGGGCCATGCTGCATAAAATCCACTGCATTCAATAGGGTTCCATTTCTTCACGCTGCATGGAATCAACTGCATTCAATAGGGTTCCATTTCTTCACACTGCATGGAATACACTGCATTCAATCAGGATGCATGGAATCGACTCCATTCAATCAGGATGCATTATACATCGCTGCATGGATTACCCTGCATTCAATCACAATGCATGGAATCCACTGCATTCAATCGGGATGCTTTGGGCCATGCTGCATAAAATCCACTGCATTCAATCATGCTGCATGGAATCCACTGCATTCAATCGGGATGCATTTTACCACGCTGCATGGATTACACTTCATTCAATCACAATGCATGGAATCCACTGCATTCTATCGGGATGCTTTGGGCCATGCTGCATATAATCCACTTCATTTAATCGGGATGCTTTGGGCCATGCTGCATAAAATCCACTGCATTCAATCATGCTGCATGGAATCCACTGCATTCAATCATGCTGCATAAAATCCACTGCATTCAATAGGGTTCCATTGCTTCACGCTGCATGGAATCCACTGCATTCAATCACGCTGCATGGAATCCACTGCATTCAATCGGGATGCATTTTACCACGCTGAATGGAGTACACTGCATTCAATCACAATGCATGGAATCCACTGCATTCAATCTGGATGCATTGGGCCATGCTGCATAAAATCCACTGCATTCAATAGTGCTGCATAAAATCCACTGCATTCAATTGGGTTCCATTCCTTAACACTACATGGAATACACTGCATTCAATCACGCTGTATGGAATCCACTGCATTCAATCGGGATGCATTTAACCACGCTGCATGGATTACACTTCATTCAATCACAATGCATGGAATCCACTGCATTCTATCAGGATGCTTTGGGCCATGCTGCATAAAATCCACTGCATTCAATAGGGTTCCATTTCTTCATGCTGCATGGAATCCACTGCATTCAATCGGGATGCTTTGGGCCATGATGCAAAAAAATCCACTGCATTCAATCGGGATGCATTGGGCCTCGCTTCATGGACTCCAGTGCATACAGTCGGGATCCATTGCACCACAATGCATGGAATCCTCTGCATTCAATGACGCTGCATGGAATCCACTGCATTCAATCGGGATGCTTTGGGCCATGCCTCATAAAATCCACTTCATTCAATGACGCTGCATGGAATCGACTGCATTCAATCATGCTGCATAAAATCCAATGCATTCAATAGGGTTCCATTTCTTCACACTGCATGGACTTCACTGCATTCAATCACTCTGCATGAAATTCACTGCATTAGATCTGGATGCATTTTACCACGCTGCATGGAATCCACTGCATTCAATCGGGATGCTTTGGGCCATGCTGCATAAAATCCACTGCATTCAATCGGGGTGCATTGGGCCTCGCTGCATGGACTTCACTGCATTCAATTTGTATCCATTGCCCCACAATGCATGGAATCCTCTGCATTCAACGACACTGCATGGATTCCACTGCATTCAATCATGCTGCCTAAAATCCACTGCATTCAATAGGGTTCCATTTCTTCACGCTGCATGAACCCACTGCATTCAAACACGCTGCATGGAATCCACTGCATTCAATCGGGATGCTTTGGGCCATGCTGCATAAAATCCACTGCATTCAATCGGGATGCATTGGGCCTCGCTGCATGGACTCCACTGCATACAATCGGGATCCATTGCGCCACAATGCATGGAATCCTCTGCATTCAATCACGCTGCATGGAATCCACTGCATTCAATCGGGATGCTTTGGGCCATGCTGCATAAAATCCACTGCATTCAATCATGCTGCATGGAATCCACTGCATTCAATCATGCTGCATAAAATTCACTGCATTCAATAGGGTTTCATTTTTTCATGCTGCATGGAATCCACTGCATTCAATCATGCTGCATGGAATCCAATGCATTCCATTGGGATGCATTTTACAAGGCTGCATTGAATTCACTGCATTCAATCAACATGCACGCAATCCACTGCATTCAATCGGGATTCATTTTAAAAGGCCACATGGAATCTAGTGCATTCAATCAGGAACCATTGCGCCTTGATGCATGGAATTAGTGCATTCAATAAGAATCAATTGCACCACACTGCATGAAATCCACTGACTCAATCGGGATGTTTTGGGCCATGCTGCATAAAATCCACTGCATTCAACGGGATGCATTGGGCCTCGCTGGATGGACTCCACTGCATACAATCGGGATCCATTGCGCCAAAATGCAAGGAATCCACTGCATTCAATCAGGCTGCATAAAATACACTGCATTCAATAGGGTTCCATTACTTCACACTTCATGGAATACAGTGCATTCAATCACGCTTCATGGAATCCACTGCATTCAATCGGGATTCATTTTACCACGCTACATGGAGTTCACTGCATTCAATCACAATGCATGGAATCCACTGCATTCAATCGGGATGCTTTGGGCCATGCCTCATAAAATCCACTGCATTCAACGACGCTGCTTGGAATCCACCGAATTTAATTGGGATACATTATACTAAGCTGTATCGAATCCACTGCATTCAATCAGGATGCATTTTACCATATTGCATGGAGTTCACTGCATTCAATCATGCTACACGTAATCCACTGCATTCAATCAGGATGCTTTGGGCCATGCTGCATAAAATCCACTGCATTCAATCATGCTGCACGTAATCCACTGCATTCAATCGGGATGCATTTTCCAGGCTGCATGGAATCCACTGCATTCAATCACGCTGCATGGAATCCACTGCATTCAATCGGGATGCATTTTACCAGGCTGCATGGAATCCACTGCATTCAATCACGCTGCATGGAATCCACTGCATTCAATCACGCTGCATGGAATCCACTGCATTCAATCACGCTGCATGGAATCCACTGCATTCAATCAGGATGCATTTTACCAGGCTGCCTGGAATCCATGCATTCATCACACTGCATGGACTCCACTGCATACAATCGGGATCCATTGCGCCACAATGCATGGAATACTCTGCATTCAATGATGCTCCATGGAATCCACTGCATTCAATCAGGATGCTTTGGGCCATGCTGCATAAAATCCACTGCATTCAATTATGCTGCATGGAATCCACTGCATTCAATTATGCTGCATAATATCCATTGCATTCAAAATGTTCCATTCCTTCACGCTGCATGGAATCCACTGCATTCAATCGGGATGCATTTTACCTCGCTGCATGGAGTACACTGCATTCAATCTCAATGCATTGAATCCACTGCATTCAATCGGGATGCTTTGGGCCATGCTGCAAAAAATCCACTGCAATCAATCAGGATGCATTGGGCCTCGCTGCATGGACTCCACTGCATACAATCGGGATCCATTGCACCACAATGCATGGAATCCTCTGCATTCAATGATGCTGCATGGAATCCACTGCATTCAATCGGGATGCATTTTACCACACTGCATGGAGTACACTGCATTCAATCACAATGGATGGAATCCAATGCATTCAATCGGGATGCTTTGGGCCATGCTGCAGAAAATCCGCTGCATTCAATCGGGATGCATTGGGCCTCGCTGCATGGACTCCACTTCCTTCAATTGGTACCCATTGCGCTGCAATGCATGGAATCCTCTGCATTCAATGACGCTGCATGGAATCCATTGCATTCAATTGGGATGCTTTGGGGCATGCTTCATGAAATCCACTGCATTCAATCATGCTGCATGGAATCCACTGCACTCCATCATGCTGCATAAAATCCACTGCATTCAATAGGGTTCCATTTCTTCACACTGCAGGGAATACAATGCATTCAATCGGGATGAATTTTAACACTCTGCATGGATTACACTGCTGCATAATGGATTACACTGCTGCAAACATGCTGCATATAATCCACTGCATTCAATCGGGATGTTTTGGGCCATGCTGCATAAAATCCACTGCATTCCATCGGGATGCATTGGGCCTCGCTGCATGGACTCCACTGCATACAATCGGGATCCATTGCGCCACAAGGCATGGAATCTTCTGCATTCATTGATGCTGCATGGAATCCACTGCATTCAATTGGGATGCTTTGGGCCATGCTGCATATAATCCAGTGCATTCAATCGGGATGCATTTGGCCTCGCTCCATTGACTCCACTGCATACAATAAGGATCAATTGCAACACAATGCATGGAATCCTCTGCATTCAATGACGCTGCATGGAATCCACTGCATTCAATCATGCTGCATATAATCCACTGCTTACAATAGGGTTCAATTTCTTCACGCTGCATGGAATCCACTGCATTCAATCACGCTGCATGGAATCCACTGCATTCAATCGGGATGCATGTTCCCACGCTGCATGGTGTACACTGCATTCAATCAAAATGCATGGAGTCCACTGCATTCAATCGGGATGCTTTGGCCCATGCTGCATACAATCCACTGCATTCAATCGGGATGCATTGGGCCTCACTGCATGGACTCCACTGCATATAATCGGGATCCATTACACCACAATGCATGGAATCATCTGCATTCAATGACGCTGCATGGAATCCACTGCATTCAATCGGGATGCATTTTACCAGGCTGCATGGAATCCATGCATTCATCACACTGCATGGACTCCACTGCATACAATCGGGATCCATAGCGCCACAATGCATGGAATCCTCTGCATTCAATCAGGATGCTTTGGGCCATGCTGCATAAAATCCACTGCATTCAATCATGCTCCATTAAATCCACTGCATTCAATCAGGCTGCATAAAATACACTGCATTCAATAGGGTTCCATTACTTCACACTTCATGGAATACAGTGCATTCAATCACGCTTCATGGAATCCACTGCATTCAATCGGGATTCATTTTACCACGCTGCATGGAGTTCACTGCATTCAATCACAATGCATGGAATCCACTGCATTCAATCGGGATGCTTTGGGCCATGCCTCATAAAATCCACTGCATTCAATCGGGATGCCTTGGGCCTCGCTGCATGGACTCCATTGCATACAATCAGGATCCATTGCGCCACAATGCATGGAATCCTCGCATTCATTGACGCTTCATGGAATACACTGTATTCAATCGGGATGATTTGGGCCATGCTGCATAAAATCCACTGCATTCAATCATGCTTCATGGAATCCACTGCACTCAATCATGCTGCATAAAATCCACTGCCTACAATAATGTTCCATAACTTCACACTGTATGGAATACCCTTCATTCCATCACGCTGCATGGAATCCACTGCATTTAATCGGGATGCATTTTACCACGCTGCATGGATTACACTGCATTCAATCATGCTGCAGGGAATCCACTGCATTCAATCGGGATGTTTTGGGCCATGCTGCATATAATCCACTGCATTCAATCGGGATGCATTGGGCCTCACTGCATGGACTCCACTGCATACAATCGGGATCCATTGCGCCACAATGCATGGAATCCTCTGCATTCAATGACGCTGCATGGAATCCACTGCATTCAATCGGAATGCTTTGGGCCATGCTGTATAAAATCCACTGCATCAATCATGCTGCATGGAATCTACTGCATTCAATCATGCTGCATAATATTCACTGCATTCAATAGTGTACCTTTTCTTCACACTGCATGGAATACACTGCATTCAATCACGCTGCATGGAATAAACTGCATTCAATCGGGATGCATTTAACCACGCTGCATGGATTACACTGCATTCAATGACGCTGCATGGAATCCACTGCATTCAATCGGGATGCTTTGGGGCATGCTTCATGAAATCCACTGCATTCAATCATGCTGCATGGAATCCACTGCATTCAATAGGGTTCCATTTCTTCACGCTGAATGGAATACAGTGCATGCAATCACGCTCCATGGACTCCACTTGATAAAATCGGGATCCATTGCGCCACAATGCATGGAATCCTCTGAATTCAATGACGCTGCATGGAATCCACTGCAATCAATCGGGATGCTTTGGGCCATGGTGCATAAAATCCACTGCATGCAATCATGCTGCATGGAATCCACTGCATTCAATAGGGTTCCATTGCTTCACGCTGCATGGAATCCACTGCATTCAATCATGCTGCATAAAATCCACTGCATTCAATAGGGTTCCATTTCTTCACACTACATGGAATACACTGCATTCAATCACGCTGTACGGAATAAACTGCATTCAATCGGGATGCATTTAACCACGCTGCATGGATTACACTTCATTCAATCACAATGCATGGAATCCACTGCATTCTATCAGGATGCTTTGGGCCATGCTGCATAAAATCCACTGCATTCAATAGGGTTCCATTTCTTCACGCTGCATGGAATCAACTGCATTCAATAGGGTTCCATTTCTTCACACTGCATGGAATACACTGCATTCAATCAGGATGCATGGAATCGACTCCATTCAATCAGGATGCATTATACATCGCTGCATGGATTACCCTGCATTCAATCACAATGCATGGAATCCACTGCATTCAATCGGGATGCTTTGGGCCATGCTGCATAAAATCCACTGCATTCAATCATGCTGCATGGAATCCACTGCATTCAATCGGGATGCATTTTACCACGCTGCATGGATTACACTTCATTCAATCACAATGCATGGAATCCACTGCATTCTATCGGGATGCTTTGGGCCATGCTGCATATAATCCACTTCATTTAATCGGGATGCTTTGGGCCATGCTGCATAAAATCCACTGCATTCAATCATGCTGCATGGAATCCACTGCATTCAATCATGCTGCATAAAATCCACTGCATTCAATAGGGTTCCATTGCTTCACGCTGCATGGAATCCACTGCATTCAATCACGCTGCATGGAATCCACTGCATTCAATCGGGATGCATTTTACCACGCTGCATGGAGTACACTGCATTCAATCACAATGCATGGAATCCACTGCATTCAATCTGGATGCATTGGGCCATGCTGCATAAAATCCACTGCATTCAATAGTGCTGCATAAAATCCACTGCATTCAATTGGGTTCCATTCCTTAACACTACATGGAATACACTGCATTCAATCACGCTGTATGGAATCCACTGCATTCAATCGGGATGCATTTAACCACGCTGCATGGATTACACTTCATTCAATCACAATGCATGGAATCCACTGCATTCTATCAGGATGCTTTGGGCCATGCTGCATAAAATCCACTGCATTCAATAGGGTTCCATTTCTTCACGCTGCATGGAATCCACTGCATTCAATAGGGTTCCATTCCTTCACGCTGGATGGAATCCACTGCATTCAATCGGGATGCATTTTACCACGCTGCATGGATTACACTGCATTCAATCGCAATGCATAGAATCCACTGCATTCAATCGGGGTGCATTTTACACCGCTGAATGAAATCCACTGCATTTAATCACGCTGCATGTAATCCATGGAATTTAATCGGGATTCATTTTACTAAGCTGTATGGAATCGACTGTATTTAATCACGCTGCATGGAATCAACTGCATTCAATCGGGATTCATTTTACAAGGCTGCATGGAGTTCACTGCATTCAATCACAATGCATGGAATCCACTGCATTCAATCGGGATAATTTGGGCCATGCTGCATAAAATCCACTGCATTCAATCATGCTGCATGGAATCCACTGCATTCGACCATGCTGAATAAAATCCCATGCATTAAATATAGTTCAATTTCTTCACGCTGCATGGAATCCACTGCATTCAATCAGAATCCATTTTACAACGCTGCATGTATTACACTGTTTCAATCACGCTGCATGGAACCACTGCATTCAATCGGGATGCTTTCGGCCATGCTACATAAAATACACTGCATTCAATCATGCTGCATAATATCCGCTCCATAGTATCCCCTGCATTCATTCATGCTGTAAAAAAACCACTGCATTCAATAAGGTTCCATTTCTTCACGATGCATGTTATACACTGCATTCAATCATGCTGCATGGAATTCACTGCATTCAATCGGGATGCATGTTCCCACGCTGCATGGATTACACCGCATTCAATCACAATGCATGGAATCCACTGCATTCAATCGGGGTGATTTTGGCCATGCTGCATAAAATCCACTGCATTAGTTCGGGATGCATTGGGCCTCACTGCATGGACTCCACTGCATAAAATCGGGATCCATTGCGCCAAAATGCATTGAATCTTCTGCATTCAATGACGCTGCATGGAATCCACTGCATTCAATCGGGATGCTTTGGGCCATGCTGCATAAAATCCACTGCATTCAATCATGCTGCATGGAATCCACTGCATTCAATCGGGATGCTTTCAGCCATGCTGCATAAAATCCACTACATTCAATTGGGATGCATTGGGTCTCACTGAATGGACTCCACCGCATAAAATCGGGATCCATTGCGCAACAATGCATGGAATCCTCTGCATTCAATGACGCTGCATTGAATCCACTGCATTCAATCGGGATGCTTTGGGCCATTCTGCATAAACTCCACTGCATTCAATAGGGTTCCCTTTCTTCATGCTGCATGGAATACACTGATATCAATCACGCTGCATGGAATCCACTGCATTCAATCAGGAGGCATTTTACCAAGCTGCATGGAATCCACTGCATTTAATCACGCTGCATGGAATCCACTGCATTCAATCAGGATGCATTTTTCCAGGGTGCATGGAATCCACTGCATTCAATAATGCTGCAGGAAACCACTGCATTCTATCATGCTGCATGGAATCCACTGCATTAAATAGGGTTCCATTTCTTCACCCTGCATGGAATCCACTGCATTCAATCACGCTGCATGTAAACCACTGCATTCAATCGGGATGCATTTAACCAGGCTGCCTGGAATCCATGCATTCATCACGCTGCATGGACTCCACTGCATACAATCGGGATCCATTGCGCCACAAGGCATGGAATACTCTGCATTCAATCGGGATGCTTTGGGCCATGCTGCATAAAATCTACTGCATTCAATCATGCTGCATGAAATCCACTGCATTGAATGACGCTGCATAAAATCCACTGCATTCAATAGGGTTCCATTTCTTCACACTTCATGGAATACTGCATTCAATCACGCTGAATGGAATCCACTGCATTCAATCGGGATGAATTTTACAACCCTGAATGGAGTACACTGCATTCAATCACAATGCATGGAATCCACTGCATTCAATCGGGATGCTTTGGGCCATGCCTCATAAAATCCACTGAATTCAATCGGGATGCCTTGGGCCTCGCTGCATGGACTCCACTGCATACAATCAGGATCCATTGTGCCACAATGCATGGAATCCTCGCATTCATTGACGCTGCATGGAATCCACTGTATTCAATCGGGATGCTTTGGGCCATGCTGCATAAAATCCACTGCATTCAATCATGCTTCATGGAATCCACTGCACTCAATCATGCTGCATAAAATCCACTGCATACAATAGGGTTCCATAACTTCACACTGTATGGAATACACTTCATTCCATCACGCTGCATGGAATCCACTGCATTTAATCGGGATGCATTTTACCACGCTGCATGGATTACACTGCATTCAATCATGCTGCAGGGAATCCACTGCATTCAATCGGGATGTTTTGAGCCATGCTGCTTAAAATCCACTGCATTCAATCAGGATGCATTTGGCCTCGCTGCATGGACTCCACTGCATAAAATCTGGATCCATTGCGCAACAATGCATGGAATCCTCTGCATTCAATGACGCTGCATGGAATCCACTGCATTCAATCGGGATGTTTTGGGCCATGCTGCATATAATCCACTGCATTCAATCGGGATGCTTTGGGCCTCACTGCATGGACTCCACTGCATACAATCGGGATCCATTGCGCCACAATGCATGGAATCCTCTGCATTCAATGACGCTGCATGGAATCCACTGCATTCAATCGGGATGCTTTGGGCCATGCTGTATAAAATCCACTGCATCAATCATGCTGCATGGAATCTACTGCATTCAATCATGCTGCATAATATTCACTGCATTCAATAGTGTACCTTTTCTTCACACTGCATGGAATACACTGCATTCAATCACGCTGTGTGGAATAAACTGCATTCAATCGGGATGCATTTAACCACGCTGCATGGATTACACTGCATTCAATGACGCTGCATGGAATCCACTGCATTCAATCGGGATGCTTTGGGGCATGCTTCATGAAATCAACTGCATTCAATCATGTTGCATGGAATCCACTGCATTCAATAGGGTTCCATTTCTTCACGCTGAATGGAATACAGTGCATGCAATCACGCTCCATGGACTCCACTTGATAAAATCGGGATCCATTGCGCCACAATGCATGGAATCCTCTGAATTCAATGACGCTGCATGGAATCCACTGCAATCAATCGGGATGCTTTGGGCCATGGTGCATAAAATCCACTGCATGCAATCATGCTGCATGGAATCCACTGCATTCAATAGGGTTCCATTGCTTCACGCTGCATGGAATCCACTGCATTCAATCACGCTGCATGGAATCCACTGCATTCAATCGGGATGCATTTTACCACGCTGAATGGAGTACACTGCATTCAATCACAATGCATGGAATCCACTGCATTCAATCTGGATGCTTTGGGCCATGCTGCATAAAATCCACTGCCTTCAATCGTGCTGCATAAAATCCACTGCATTCAATTGGGTTCCATTTCTTCACACTACATGGAATACACTGCATTCAATCACGCTGTATGGAATAAACTGCATTCAATCGGGATGCATTTAACCACGCTGCATGGATTACACTTCATTCAATCACAATGCATGGAATCCACTGCATTCTATCAGGATGCTTTGGGCCATGCTGCATAAAATCCACTGCATTCAATAGGGTTCCATTTCTTCACGCTGCATGGAATCCACTGCATTCAATAGGGTTCCATTCCTTCACGCTGGATGGAATCCACTGCATTCAATCGGGATGCATTTTACCACGCTGCATGGATTACACTGCATTCAATCGCAATGCATAGAATCCACTGCATTCAATCGGGGTGCATTTTACACCGCTGAATGAAATCCACTGCATTTAATCACGCTGCATGTAATCCATGGAATTTAATCGGGATTCATTTTACTAAGCTGTATGGAATCAACTGTATTTAATCACGCTGCATGGAATCAACTGCATTCAATCGGGATTCATTTTACAAGGCTGCATGGAGTTCACTGCATTCAATCACAATGCATGGAATCCACTGCATTCAATCGGGATGCTTTGGGCCATGCTGCATAAAATCCACTGCATTCAATCATGCTGCATGGAATCCACTGCATTCGACCATGCTGAATAAAATCCCATGCATTAAATATAGTTCAATTTCTTCACGCTGCATGGAATCCACTGCATTCAATCATGCTGCATGGAATCCAATGCATTCCATTGGGATGCATTTTACAAGGCTGCATTGAATTCACTGCATTCAATCAACATGCACGCAATCCACTGCATTCAATCGGGATTCATTTTAAAAGGCCACATGGAATCTACTGCATTCAATCAGGAACCATTGCGCCTTGATGCATGGAATTAGTGCATTCAATAAGAATCAATTGCACCACACTGCATGAAATCCACTGACTCAATCGGGATGTTTTGGGCCATGCTGCATAAAATCCACTGCATTCAACGGGATGCATTGGGCCTCGCTGGATGGACTCCACTGCATACAATCGGGATCCATTGCGCCAAAATGCAAGGAATCCACTGCATTCAATCAGGCTGCATGGAATCCACTGCATTCGACCATGCTGAATAAAATCCCATGCATTAAATATAGTTCAATTTCTTCACGCTGCATGGAATCCACTGCATTCAATCAGAATCCATTTTACAACGCTGCATGTATTACACTGTTTCAATCACGCTGCATGGAACCACTGCATTCAATCGGGATGCTTTCGGCCATGCTACATAAAATACACTGCATTCAATCATGCTGCATAATATCCGCTCCATAGTATCCCCTGCATTCATTCATGCTGTAAAAAAACCACTGCATTCAATAAGGTTCCATTTCTTCACGATGCATGTTATACACTGCATTCAATCATGCTGCATGGAATTCACTGCATTCAATCGGGATGCATGTTCCCACGCTGCATGGATTACACCGCATTCAATCACAATGCATGGAATCCACTGCATTCAATCGGGGTGATTTTGGCCATGCTGCATAAAATCCACTGCATTAGTTCGGGATGCATTGGGCCTCACTGCATGGACTCCACTGCATAAAATCGGGATCCATTGCGCCAAAATGCATTGAATCTTCTGCATTCAATGACGCTGCATGGAATCCACTGCATTCAATCGGGATGCTTTGGGCCATGCTGCATAAAATCCACTGCATTCAATCATGCTGCATGGAATCCACTGCATTCAATCGGGATGCATTTTACCACGCTGCAAGGATTACACTTCATTCAATCACAATGCATGGAATCCAATGCATTCAATCGGGATGCTTTGGGCCATGCTGCATATAATCCACTGCATTTAATCGGGAGGCATTTGGCCACGCTGCATGGACCCCACTGCATAAAATCGGGATCCATTGCGCCAAAATGCGAGGAATCATCTGCATTTAATGACGCTGCATTGAATCCACTGCATTCGATCGGGATCCATTTTACCACGCAGCGTGGATTACACTGCTTTCAATCACAATGCATGGAATCCACTGTATTCAATCGGGATGCTTTGGGCCATACTGCATAAAATCCACTGCATTCAATCTTGCTGCATGGAATCCAATGCATTCAATCATGCTGCATAAAATCCATGCATTCAAGAGGGTTCCATTTCTTCACACTGCATGGAATCCACTGCATTCAATCACATTGCATGGAATCCACTTCATTCAATCGGGATGCATTTTACCACGCTGCATATATGACACTGCATTGAATCGCAATGCATAGAATCCACTGCATTCAATCGGGAAGCATTTTACACCACTGCATGGAATCCACTGCATTTAATCACGCTGCATGTAATCCATGGAATTTAATCGGGATTCATTTTACTAAGCTGTATGTCATTGACTGCATTTAATCACGCTGTATGGAATCCACTGCATTCAATCGGGATACATTTTACAAGGCTGCATGGAGTTGACTGCATTCAATCACAATACATGGAATCCACTGCATTCAATCGGGATGCTTTGGGCCATGCTGCATAAAATCCACTGCATTCAATTGGGTTCCATGTCTTCACTCTGCATGGAATACACTGCATTCAATCACGCTGCATGGAATCCCCTGCATTCAATCGGGATGCATTCTACCTTGCTGCATGGAGTTCACTGCATCCAATCACAATGCATGGAATCCACTGCATTCAATCGGGATGCTTTGGGCCATGCTGCATAAAATCCACTGCATTCAATCATGCTGCATGGAATCCACTGCATTCAATCGGGATGCATTTTACCACGCTGCATGGATTACACTTCATTCAATCACAATGCATGGAATCCACTGCATTCTATCGGGATGCTTTGGGCCATGCTGCATATAATCCACTTCATTTAATCGGGATGCTTTGGGCCATGCTGCATAAAATCCACTGCATTCAATCATGCTGCATGGAATCCACTGCATTCAATCGGGATGCAATTTACCACGCTGAATGGACTACACTGCATTAAATCATGCTGCATGGAATCCCCTGCATTCAATCGGGATGCTTTGGGCCATGATGCAAAAAAATCCACTGCATTCAATCGGGATGCATTGGGCCTCGCTTCATGGACTCCAGTGCATACAGTCGGGATCCATTGCACCACAATGCATGGAATCCTCTGCATTCAATGACGCTGCATGGAATCCACTGCATTCAATCGGGATGCTTTGGGCCATGCCTCATAAAATCCACTTCATTCAATGACGCTGCATGGAATCGACTGCATTCAATCATGCTGCATAAAATCCAATGCATTCAATAGGGTTCCATTTCTTCACACTGCATGGACTTCACTGCATTCAATCACTCTGCATGAAATTCACTGCATTAGATCTGGATGCATTTTACCACGCTGCATGGATTACACTGCATTCAATGACGCTGCATGGAATCCACTGCATTCAATCGGGGTGCATTGGGCCTCGCTGCATGGACTTCACTGCATTCAATTTGTATCCATTGCCCCACAATGCATGGAATCCTCTGCATTCAACGACACTGCATGGATTCCACTGCATTCAATCATGCTGCCTAAAATCCACTGCATTCAATAGGGTTCCATTTCTTCACGCTGCATGAACCCACTGCATTCAAACACGCTGCATGGAATCCACTGCATTCAATCGGGATGCTTTGGGCCATGCTGCATAAAATCCACTGCATTCAATCGGGATGCATTGGGCCTCGCTGCATGGACTCCACTGCATACAATCGGGATCCATTGCGCCACAATGCATGGAATCCTCTGCATTCAATCACGCTGCATGGAATCCACTGCATTCAATCGGGATGCTTTGGGCCATGCTGCATAAAATCCACTGCATTCAATCATGCTGCATGGAATCCACTGCATTCAATCATGCTGCATAAAATTCACTGCATTCAATAGGGTTTCATTTTTTCATGCTGCATGGAATCCACTGCATTCAATCATGCTGCATGGAATCCAATGCATTCCATTGGGATGCATTTTACAAGGCTGCATTGAATTCACTGCATTCAATCAACATGCACGCAATCCACTGCATTCAATCGGGATTCATTTTAAAAGGCCACATGGAATCTACTGCATTCAATCAGGAACCATTGCGCCTTGATGCATGGAATTAGTGCATTCAATAAGAATCAATTGCACCACACTGCATGAAATCCACTGACTCAATCGGGATGTTTTGGGCCATGCTGCATAAAATCCACTGCATTCAACGGGATGCATTGGGCCTCGCTGGATGGACTCCACTGCATACAATCGGGATCCATTGCGCCAAAATGCAAGGAATCCACTGCATTCAATCAGGCTGCATGGAATCCACTGCATTCGACCATGCTGAATAAAATCCCATGCATTAAATATAGTTCAATTTCTTCACGCTGCATGGAATCCACTGCATTCAATCAGAATCCATTTTACAACGCTGCATGTATTACACTGTTTCAATCACGCTGCATGGAACCACTGCATTCAATCGGGATGCTTTCGGCCATGCTACATAAAATACACTGCATTCAATCATGCTGCATAATATCCGCTCCATAGTATCCCCTGCATTCATTCATGCTGTAAAAAAACCACTGCATTCAATAAGGTTCCATTTCTTCACGATGCATGTTATACACTGCATTCAATCATGCTGCATGGAATTCACTGCATTCAATCGGGATGCATGTTCCCACGCTGCATGGATTACACCGCATTCAATCACAATGCATGGAATCCACTGCATTCAATCGGGGTGATTTTGGCCATGCTGCATAAAATCCACTGCATTAGTTCGGGATGCATTGGGCCTCACTGCATGGACTCCACTGCATAAAATCGGGATCCATTGCGCCAAAATGCATTGAATCTTCTGCATTCAATGACGCTGCATGGAATCCACTGCATTCAATCGGGATGCTTTGGGCCATGCTGCATAAAATCCACTGCATTCAATCATGCTGCATGGAATCCACTGCATTCAATCGGGATGCATTTTACCACGCTGCAAGGATTACACTTCATTCAATCACAATGCATGGAATCCAATGCATTCAATCGGGATGCTTTGGGCCATGCTGCATATAATCCACTGCATTTAATCGGGAGGCATTTGGCCACGCTGCATGGACCCCACTGCATAAAATCGGGATCCATTGCGCCAAAATGCGAGGAATCATCTGCATTTAATGACGCTGCATTGAATCCACTGCATTCGATCGGGATCCATTTTACCACGCAGCGTGGATTACACTGCTTTCAATCACAATGCATGGAATCCACTGTATTCAATCGGGATGCTTTGGGCCATACTGCATAAAATCCACTGCATTCAATCTTGCTGCATGGAATCCAATGCATTCAATCATGCTGCATAAAATCCATGCATTCAAGAGGGTTCCATTTCTTCACACTGCATGGAATCCACTGCATTCAATCACATTGCATGGAATCCACTTCATTCAATCGGGATGCATTTTACCACGCTGCATATATGACACTGCATTGAATCGCAATGCATAGAATCCACTGCATTCAATCGGGAAGCATTTTACACCACTGCATGGAATCCACTGCATTTAATCACGCTGCATGTAATCCATGGAATTTAATCGGGATTCATTTTACTAAGCTGTATGTCATTGACTGCATTTAATCACGCTGTATGGAATCCACTGCATTCAATCGGGATACATTTTACAAGGCTGCATGGAGTTGACTGCATTCAATCACAATACATGGAATCCACTGCATTCAATCGGGATGCTTTGGGCCATGCTGCATAAAATCCACTGCATTCAATTGGGTTCCATGTCTTCACTCTGCATGGAATACACTGCATTCAATCACGCTGCATGGAATCCCCTGCATTCAATCGGGATGCATTCTACCTTGCTGCATGGAGTTCACTGCATCCAATCACAATGCATGGAATCCACTGCATTCAATCGGGATGCTTTGGGCCATGCTGCATAAAATCCACTGCATTCAATCATGCTGCATGGAATCCACTGCATTCAATCGGGATGCATTTTACCACGCTGCATGGATTACACTTCATTCAATCACAATGCATGGAATCCACTGCATTCTATCGGGATGCTTTGGGCCATGCTGCATATAATCCACTTCATTTAATCGGGATGCTTTGGGCCATGCTGCATAAAATCCACTGCATTCAATCATGCTGCATGGAATCCACTGCATTCAATCGGGATGCAATTTACCACGCTGAATGGAGTACACTGCATTAAATCATGCTGCATGGAATCCCCTGCATTCAATCGGGATGCTTTGGGCCATGATGCAAAAAAATCCACTGCATTCAATCGGGATGCATTGGGCCTCGCTTCATGGACTCCAGTGCATACAGTCGGGATCCATTGCACCACAATGCATGGAATCCTCTGCATTCAATGACGCTGCATGGAATCCACTGCATTCAATCGGGATGCTTTGGGCCATGCCTCATAAAATCCACTTCATTCAATGACGCTGCATGGAATCGACTGCATTCAATCATGCTGCATAAAATCCAATGCATTCAATAGGGTTCCATTTCTTCACACTGCATGGACTTCACTGCATTCAATCACTCTGCATGAAATTCACTGCATTAGATCTGGATGCATTTTACCACGCTGCATGGATTACACTGCATTCAATGACGCTGCATGGAATCCACTGCATTCAATCGGGATGCTTTGGGCCATGCTGCATAAAATCCACTGCATTCAATCGGGGTGCATTGGGCCTCGCTGCATGGACTTCACTGCATTCAATTTGTATCCATTGCCCCACAATACATGGAATCCTCTGCATTCAACGACACTGCATGGATTCCACTGCATTCAATCATGCTGCCTAAAATCCACTGCATTCAATAGGGTTCCATTTCTTCACGCTGCATGAATCCACTGCATTCAAACACGCTGCATGGAATCCACTGCATTCAATCGGGATGCTTTGGGCCATGCTGCATAAAATCCACTGCATTCAATCGGGATGCATTGGGCCTCGCTGCATGGACTCCACTGCATACAATCGGGATCCATTGCGCCACAATGCATGGAATCCTCTGCATTCAATCACGCTGCATGGAATCCACTGCATTCAATCGGGATGCTTTGGGCCATGCTGCATAAAATCCACTGCATTCAATCATGCTGCATGGAATCCACTGCATTCAATCATGCTGCATAAAATTCACTGCATTCAATAGGGTTTCATTTTTTCATGCTGCATGGAATCCACTGCATTCAATCATGCTGCATGGAATCCAATGCATTCCATTGGGATGCATTTTACAAGGCTGCATTGAATTCACTGCATTCAATCAACATGCACGGAATCCACTGCATTCAATCGGGATTCATTTTAAAAGGCCACATGGAATCTAGTGCATTCAATCAGGAACCATTGCGCCTTGATGCATGGAATTAGTGCATTCAATAAGAATCAATTGCACCACACTGCATGAAATCCACTGACTCAATCCGGATGTTTTGGGCCATGCTGCATAAAATCCACTGCATTCAACGGGATGCATTGGGCCTCGCTGGATGGACTCCACTGCATACAATCGGGATCCATTGCGCCAAAATGCAAGGAATCCACTGCATTCAATCAGGCTGCATAAAATACACTGCATTCAATAGGGTTCCATTACTTCACACTTCATGGAATACAGTGCATTCAATCACGCTTCATGGAATCCACTGCATTCAATCGGGATTCATTTTACCACGCTACATGGAGTTCACTGCATTCAATCACAATGCATGGAATCCACTGCATTCAATCGGGATGCTTTGGGCCATGCCTCATAAAATCCACTGCATTCAACGACGCTGCTTGGAATCCACCGAATTTAATTGGGATACATTATACTAAGCTGTATCGAATCCACTGCATTCAATCAGGATGCATTTTACCATATTGCATGGAGTTCACTGCATTCAATCATGCTACACGTAATCCACTGCATTCAATCAGGATGCTTTGGGCCATGCTGCATAAACTCCACTGCATTCAATCATGCTGCACGTAATCCACTGCATTCAATCGGGATGCATTTTACCAGGCTGCATGGAATCCACTGCATTCAATCACGCTGCATGGAATCCACTGCATTCAATCGGGATGCATTTTACCAGGCTGCATGGAATCCACTGCATTCAATCACGCTGCATGGAATCCACTGCATTCAATCAGGATGCATTTTACCAGGCTGCCTGGAATCCATGCATTCATCACACTGCATGGACTCCACTGCATACAATCGGGATCCATTGAGCCACAATGCATGGAATACTCTGCATTCAATGATGCTCCATGGAATCCACTGCATTCAATCAGGATGCTTTGGGCCATGCTGCATAAAATCCACTGCATTCAATCATGCTGCATGGAATCCACTGCATTCAATTATGCTGCATAATATCCATTGCATTCAAAATGTTCCATTTCTTCACGCTGCATGGAATCCACTGCATTCAATCGGGATGCATTTTACCTCGCTGAATGGAGTACACTGCATTCAATCTCAATGCATTGAATCCACTGCATTCAATCGGGATGCTTTGGGCCATGCTGCAAAAAATCCACTGCAATCAATCAGGATGCATTGGGCCTCGCTGCATGGACTCCACTGCATACAATCGGGATCCATTGCACCACAATGCATGGAATCCTCTGCATTCAATGATGCTGCATGGAATCCACTGCATTCAATCGGGATACACATTACAAGGCTGCATGGAGTTGACTGCATTCAATCACAATACATGGAATCCACTGCATTCAATCGGGATGCTTTGGGCCATGCTGCATAAAATCCACTGCATTCAATTGGGTTCCATGTCTTCACTCTGCATGGAATACACTGCATTCAATCACGCTGCATGGAATCCCCTGCATTCAATCGGGATGCATTCTACCTTGCTGCATGGAGTTCACTGCATCCAATCACAATGCATGGAATCCACTGCATTCAATCGGGATGCTTTGGGCCATGCTGCATAAAATCCACTGCATTCAATCATGCTGCATGGAATCCACTGCATTCAATCGGGATGCATTTTACCACGCTGCATGGATTACACTTCATTCAATCACAATGCATGGAATCCACTGCATTCTATCGGGATGCTTTGGGCCATGCTGCATATAATCCACTTCATTTAATCGGGATGCTTTGGGCCATGCTGCATAAAATCCACTGCATTCAATCATGCTGCATGGAATCCACTGCATTCAATCGGGATGCAATTTACCATGCTGAATGGAGTACACTGCATTAAATCATGCTGCATGGAATCCCCTGCATTCAATCAGGATGCTTTGGGCCATGATGCAAAAAAATCCACTGCATTCAATCGGGATGCATTGGGCCTCGCTTCATGGACTCCAGTGCATACAGTCGGGATCCATTGCACCACAATGCATGGAATCCTCTGCATTCAATGACGCTGCATGGAATCCACTGCATTCAATCGGGATGCTTTGGGCCATGCCTCATAAAATCCACTTCATTCAATGACGCTGCATGGAATCGACTGCATTCAATCATGCTGCATAAAATCCAATGCATTCAATAGGGTTCCATTTCTTCACACTGCATGGACTTCACTGCATTCAATCACTCTGCATGAAATTCACTGCATTAGATCTGGATGCATTTTACCACGCTGCATGGAATCCACTGCATTCAATCGGGATGCTTTGGGCCATGCTGCATAAAATCCACTGCATTCAATCGGGGTGCATTGGGCCTCGCTGCATGGACTTCACTGCATTCAATTTGTATCCATTGCCCCACAATGCATGGAATCCTCTGCATTCAACGACACTGCATGGATTCCACTGCATTCAATCATGCTGCCTAAAATCCACTGCATTCAATAGGGTTCCATTTCTTCACGCTGCATGAACCCACTGCATTCAAACACGCTGCATGGAATCCACTGCATTCAATCGGGATGCTTTGGGCCATGCTGCATAAAATCCACTGCATTCAATCGGGATGCATTGGGCCTCGCTGCATGGACTCCACTGCATACAATCGGGATCCATTGCGCCACAATGCATGGAATCCTCTGCATTCAATCACGCTGCATGGAATCCACTGCATTCAATTGGGATGCATTGGGCCTCGCTTCATGGACTCCAGTGCATACAGTCGGGATCCATTGCACCACAATGCATGGAATCCTCTGCATTCAATGACGCTGCATGGAATCCACTGCATTCAATCGGGATGCTTTGGGCCATGCCTCATAAAATCCACTTCATTCAATGACGCTGCATGGAATCGACTGCATTCAATCATGCTGCATAAAATCCAATGCATTCAATAGGGTTCCATTTCTTCACACTGCATGGACTTCACTGCATTCAATCACTCTGCATGAAATTCACTGCATTAGATCTGGATGCATTTTACCACGCTGCATGGATTACACTGCATTCAATGACGCTGCATGGAATCCACTGCATTCAATCGGGATGCTTTGGGCCATGCTGCATAAAATCCACTGCATTCAATCGGGGTGCATTGGGCCTCGCTGCATGGACTTCACTGCATTCAATTTGTATCCATTGCCCCACAATGCATGGAATCCTCTGCATTCAACGACACTGCATGGATTCCACTGCATTCAATCATGCTGCCTAAAATCCACTGCATTCAATAGGGTTCCATTTCTTCACGCTGCATGAACCCACTGCATTCAAACACGCTGCATGGAATCCACTGCATTCAATCGGGATGCTTTGGGCCATGCTGCATAAAATCCACTGCATTCAATCGGGATGCATTGGGCCTCGCTGCATGGACTCCACTGCATACAATCGGGATCCATTGCGCCACAATGCATGGAATCCTCTGCATTCAATCACGCTGCATGGAATCCACTGCATTCAATCGGGATGCTTTGGGCCATGCTGCATAAAATCCACTGCATTCAATCATGCTGCATGGAATCCACTGCATTCAATCATGCTGCATAAAATTCACTGCATTCAATAGGGTTTCATTTTTTCATGCTGCATGGAATCCACTGCATTCAATCATGCTGCATGGAATCCAATGCATTCCATTGGGATGCATTTTACAAGGCTGCATTGAATTCACTGCATTCAATCAACATGCACGCAATCCACTGCATTCAATCGGGATTCATTTTAAAAGGCCACATGGAATCTAGTGCATTCAATCAGGAACCATTGCGCCTTGATGCATGGAATTAGTGCATTCAATAAGAATCAATTGCACCACACTGCATGAAATCCACAGACTCAATCCGGATGTTTTGGGCCATGCTGCATAAAATCCACTGCATTCAACGGGATGCATTGGGCCTCGCTGGATGGACTCCACTGCATACAATCGGGATCCATTGCGCCAAAATGCAAGGAATCCACTGCATTCAATCAGGCTGCATAAAATACACTGCATTCAATAGGGTTCCATTACTTCACACTTCATGGAATACAGTGCATTCAATCACGCTTCATGGAATCCACTGCATTCAATCGGGATTCATTTTACCACGCTACATGGAGTTCACTGCATTCAATCACAATGCATGGAATCCACTGCATTCAATCGGGATGCTTTGGGCCATGCCTCATAAAATCCACTGCATTCAACGACGCTGCTTGGAATCCACCGAATTTAATTGGGATACATTATACTAAGCTGTATCGAATCCACTGCATTCAATCAGGATGCATTTTACCATATTGCATGGAGTTCACTGCATTCAATCATGCTACACGTAATCCACTGCATTCAATCAGGATGCTTTGGGCCATGCTGCATAAACTCCACTGCATTCAATCATGCTGCACGTAATCCACTGCATTCAATCGGGATGCATTTTACCAGGCTGCATGGAATCCACTGCATTCAATCACGCTGCATGGAATCCACTGCATTCAATCGGGATGCATTTTACCAGGCTGCATGGAATCCACTGCATTCAATCACGCTGCATGAAATCCACTGCATTCAATCACGCTGCATGGAATCCACTGCATTAAATCCGGATGCATTTTACCAGGCTGCCTGGAATCCATGCATTCATCACACTGCATGGACTCCACTGCATACATTCGGGATCCATTGCGCCACAATGCATGGAATACTCTGCATTCAATGATGCTCCATGGAATCCACTGCATTCAATCAGGATGCTTTGGGCCATGCTGCATAAAATCCACTGCATTCAATCATGCTGCATGGAATCCACTGCATTCAATTATGCTGCATAATATCCATTGCATTCAAAATGTTCCATTTCTTCACGCTGCATGGAATCCACTGCATTCAATCGGGATGCATTTTACCTCGCTGCATGGAGTACACTGCATTCAATCTCAATGCATTGAATCCACTGCATTCAATCGGGATGCTTTGGGCCATGCTGCAAAAAATCCACTGCAATCAATCAGGATGCATTGGGCCTCGCTGCATGGACTCCACTGCATACAATCGGGATCCATTGCACCACAATGCATGGAATCCTCTGCATTCAATGATGCTGCATGGAATCCACTGCATTCAATCGGGATGCATTTTACCACACTGCATGGAGTACACTGCATTCAATCACAATGGATGGAATCCAATGCATTCAATCGGGATGCTTTGGGCCATGCTGCAGAAAATCCGCTGCATTCAATCGGGATGCATTGGGCCTCGCTGCATGGACTCCACTTCCTTCAATTGGTACCCATTGCGCTGCAATGCATGGAATCCTCTGCATTCAATGACGCTGCATGGAATCCATTGCATTCAATTGGGATGCTTTGGGGCATGCTTCATGAAATCCACTGCATTCAATCATGCTGCATGGAATCCACTGCACTCCATCATGCTGCATAAAATCCACTGCATTCAATAGGGTTCCATTTCTTCACACTGCAGGGAATACAATGCATTCAATCGGGATGAATTTTAACACTCTGCATGGATTACACTGCTGCATAATGGATTACACTGCTGCAAACATGCTGCATATAATCCACTGCATTCAATCGGGATGTTTTGGGCCATGCTGCATAAAATCCACTGCATTCCATCGGGATGCATTGGGCCTCGCTGCATGGACTCCACTGCATACAATCGGGATCCATTGCGCCACAAGGCATGGAATCTTCTGCATTCATTGATGCTGCATGGAATCCACTGCATTCAATTTGGATGCTTTGGGCCATGCTGCATATAATCCAGTGCATTCAATCGGGATGCATTTGGCCTCGCTCCATTGACTCCACTGCATACAATAAGGATCAATTGCAACACAATGCATGGAATCCTCTGCATTCAATGACGCTGCATGGAATCGACTGCATTCAATCATGCTGCATATAATCCACTGCTTACAATAGGGTTCAATTTCTTCACGCTGCATGGAATCCACTGCATTCAATCACGCTGCATGGAATCCACTGCATTCAATCGGGATGCATGTTCCCACGCTGCATGGAGTACACTGCATTCAATCAAAATGCATGGAATCCACTGCATTCAATCGGGATGCTTTGGCCCATGCTGCATACAATCCACTGCATTCAATCGGGATGCATTGGGCCTCACTGCATGGACTCCACTGCATATAATCGGGATCCATTACACCACAATGCATGGAATCATCTGCATTCAATGACGCTGCATGGAATCCACTGCATTCAATCGGGATGCATTTTACCAGGCTGCATGGAATCCATGCATTCATCACACTGCATGGACTCCACTGCATACAATCGGGATCCATAGCGCCACAATGCATGGAATCCTCTGCATTCAATCAGGATGCTTTGGGCCATGCTGCATAAAATCCACTGCATTCAATCATGCTCCATTAAATCCACTGCATTCAATCAGGCTGCATAAAATACACTGCATTCAATAGGGTTCCATTACTTCACACTTCATGGAATACAGTGCATTCAATCACGCTTCATGGAATCCACTGCATTCAATCGGGATTCATTTTACCACGCTGCATGGAGTTCACTGCATTCAATCACAATGCATGGAATCCACTGCATTCAATCGGGATGCTTTGGGCCATGCCTCATAAAATCCACTGCATTCAATCGGGATGCCTTGGGCCTCGCTGCATGGACTCCATTGCATACAATCAGGATCCATTGCGCCACAATGCATGGAATCCTCGCATTCATTGACGCTTCATGGAATACACTGTATTCAATCGGGATGATTTGGGCCATGCTGCATAAAATCCACTGCATTCAATCATGCTTCATGGAATCCACTGCACTCAATCATGCTGCATAAAATCCACTGCCTACAATAATGTTCCATAACTTCACACTGTATGGAATACACTTCATTCCATCACGCTGCATGGAATCCACTGCATTTAATCGGGATGCATTTTACCACGCTGCATGGATTACACTGCATTCAATCATGCTGCAGGGAATCCACTGCATTCAATCGGGATGTTTTGGGCCATGCTGCATATAATCCACTGCATTCAATCGGGATGCATTGGGCCTCACTGCATGGACTACACTGCATACAATCGGGATCCATTGCGCCACAATGCATGGAATCCTCTGCATTCAATGACGCTGCATGGAATCCACTGCATTCAATCGGAATGCTTTGGGCCATGCTGTATAAAATCCACTGCATCAATCATGCTGCATGGAATCTACTGCATTCAATCATGCTGCATAATATTCACTGCATTCAATAGTGTACCTTTTCTTCACACTGCATGGAATACACTGCATTCAATCACGCTGTGTGGAATAAACTGCATTCAATCGGGATGCATTTAACCACGCTGCATGGATTACACTGCATTCAATGACGCTGCATGGAATCCACTGCATTCAATCGGGATGCTTTGGGGCATGCTTCATGAAATCCACTGCATTCAATCATGCTGCATGGAATCCACTGCATTCAATAGGGTTCCATTTCTTCACGCTGAATGGAATACAGTGCATGCAATCACGCTCCATGGACTCCACTTGATAAAATCGGGATCCATTGCGCCACAATGCATGGAATCCTCTGAATTCAATGACGCTGCATGGAATCCACTGCAATCAATCGGGATGCTTTGGGCCATGGTGCATAAAATCCACTGCATGCAATCATGCTGCATGGAATCCACTGCATTCAATAGGGTTCCATTGCTTCACGCTGCATGGAATCCACTGTATTCAATAGTGCTGCATAAAATCCACTGCATTCAATAGGGTTCCATTTCTTCACACTACATGGAATACACTGCATTCAATCACGCTGTACGGAATAAACTGCATTCAATCGGGATGCATTTAACCACGCTGCATGGATTACACTTCATTCAATCACAATGCATGGAATCCACTGCATTCTATCAGGATGCTTTGGGCCATGCTGCATAAAATCCACTGCATTCAATAGGGTTCCATTTCTTCACGCTGCATGGAATCAACTGCATTCAATAGGGTTCCATTTCTTCACACTGCATGGAATACACTGCATTCAATCAGGATGCATGGAATCGACTCCATTCAATCAGGATGCATTATACATCGCTGCATGGATTACCCTGCATTCAATCACAATGCATGGAATCCACTCCATTCAATCGGGATGCTTTGGGCCATGCTGCATAAAATCCACTGCATTCAATCATGCTGCATGGAATCCACTGCATTCAATCGGGATGCATTTTACCACGCTGCATGGATTACACTTCATTCAATCACAATGCATGGAATCCACTGCATTCTATCGGGATGCTTTGGGCCATGCTGCATATAATCCACTTCATTTAATCGGGATGCTTTGGGCCATGCTGCATAAAATCCACTGCATTCAATCATGCTGCATGGAATCCACTGCATTCAATCATGCTGCATAAAATCCACTGCATTCAATAGGGTTCCATTGCTTCACGCTGCATGGAATCCACTGCATTCAATCACGCTGCATGGAATCCACTGCATTCAATCGGGATGCATTTTACCACGCTGAATGGAGTACACTGCATTCAATCACAATGCATGGAATCCACTGCATTCAATCTGGATGCATTGGGCCATGCTGCATAAAATCCACTGCATTCAATAGTGCTGCATAAAATCCACTGCATTCAATTGGGTTCCATTCCTTAACACTACATGGAATACACTGCATTCAATCACGCTGTATGGAATCCACTGCATTCAATCGGGATGCATTTAACCACGCTGCATGGATTACACTTCATTCAATCACAATGCATGGAATCCACTGCATTCTATCAGGATGCTTTGGGCCATGCTGCATAAAATCCACTGCATTCAATAGGGTTCCATTTCTTCATGCTGCATGGAATCCACTGCATTCAATCGGGATGCTTTGGGCCATGATGCAAAAAAATCCACTGCATTCAATCGGGATGCATTGGGCCTCGCTTCATGGACTCCAGTGCATACAGTCGGGATCCATTGCACCACAATGCATGGAATCCTCTGCATTCAATGACGCTGCATGGAATCCACTGCATTCAATCGGGATGCTTTGGGCCATGCCTCATAAAATCCACTTCATTCAATGACGCTGCATGGAATCGACTGCATTCAATCATGCTGCATAAAATCCAATGCATTCAATAGGGTTCCATTTCTTCACACTGCATGGACTTCACTGCATTCAATCACTCTGCATGAAATTCACTGCATTAGATCTGGATGCATTTTACCACGCTGCATGGAATCCACTGCATTCAATCGGGATGCTTTGGGCCATGCTGCATAAAATCCACTGCATTCAATCGGGGTGCATTGGGCCTCGCTGCATGGACTTCACTGCATTCAATTTGTATCCATTGCCCCACAATGCATGGAATCCTCTGCATTCAACGACACTGCATGGATTCCACTGCATTCAATCATGCTGCCTAAAATCCACTGCATTCAATAGGGTTCCATTTCTTCACGCTGCATGAACCCACTGCATTCAAACACGCTGCATGGAATCCACTGCATTCAATCGGGATGCTTTGGGCCATGCTGCATAAAATCCACTGCATTCAATCGGGATGCATTGGGCCTCGCTGCATGGACTCCACTGCATACAATCGGGATCCATTGCGCCACAATGCATGGAATCCTCTGCATTCAATCACGCTGCATGGAATCCACTGCATTCAATCGGGATGCTTTGGGCCATGCTGCATAAAATCCACTGCATTCAATCATGCTGCATGGAATCCACTGCATTCAATCATGCTGCATAAAATTCACTGCATTCAATAGGGTTTCATTTTTTCATGCTGCATGGAATCCACTGCATTCAATCATGCTGCATGGAATCCAATGCATTCCATTGGGATGCATTTTACAAGGCTGCATTGAATTCACTGCATTCAATCAACATGCACGCAATCCACTGCATTCAATCGGGATTCATTTTAAAAGGCCACATGGAATCTAGTGCATTCAATCAGGAACCATTGCGCCTTGATGCATGGAATTAGTGCATTCAATAAGAATCAATTGCACCACACTGCATGAAATCCACTGACTCAATCGGAATGTTTTGGGCCATGCTGCATAAAATCCACTGCATTCAACGGGATGCATTGGGCCTCGCTGGATGGACTCCACTGCATACAATCGGGATCCATTGCGCCAAAATGCAAGGAATCCACTGCATTCAATCAGGCTGCATAAAATACACTGCATTCAATAGGGTTCCATTACTTCACACTTCATGGAATACAGTGCATTCAATCACGCTTCATGGAATCCACTGCATTCAATCGGGATTCATTTTACCACGCTACATGGAGTTCACTGCATTCAATCACAATGCATGGAATCCACTGCATTCAATCGGGATGCTTTGGGCCATGCCTCATAAAATCCACTGCATTCAACGACGCTGCTTGGAATCCACCGAATTTAATTGGGATACATTATACTAAGCTGTATCGAATCCACTGCATTCAATCAGGATGCATTTTACCATATTGCATGGAGTTCACTGCATTCAATCATGCTACACGTAATCCACTGCATTCAATCAGGATGCTTTGGGCCATGCTGCATAAAATCCACTGCATTCAATCATGCTGCACGTAATCCACTGCATTCAATCGGGATGCATTTTCCAGGCTGCATGGAATCCACTGCATTCAATCACACTGCATGGAATCCACTGCATTCAATCGGGATGCATTTTACCAGGCTGCATGGAATCCACTGCATTCAATCACGCTGCATGGAATCCACTGCATTCAATCACGCTGCATGGAATCCACTGCATTCAATCAGGATGCATTTTACCAGGCTGCCTGGAATCCATGCATTCATCACACTGCATGGACTCCACTGCATACAATCGGGATCCATTGCGCCACAATGCATGGAATACTCTGCATTCAATGATGCTCCATGGAATCCACTGCATTCAATCAGGATGCTTTGGGCCATGCTGCATAAAATCCACTGCATTCAATCATGCTGCATGGAATCCACTGCATTCAATTATGCTGCATAATATCCATTGCATTCAAAATGTTCCATTTCTTCACGCTGCATGGAATCCACTGCATTCAATCGGGATGCATTTTACCTCGCTGCATGGAGTACACTGCATTCAATCTCAATGCATTGAATCCACTGCATTCAATCGGGATGCTTTGGGCCATGCTGCAAAAAATCCACTGCAATCAATCAGGATGCATTGGGCCTCGCTGCATGGACTCCACTGCATACAATCGGGATCCATTGCACCACAATGCATGGAATCCTCTGCATTCAATGATGCTGCATGGAATCCACTGCATTCAATCGGGATGCATTTTACCACACTGCATGGAGTACACTACATTCAATCACAATGGATGGAATCCAATGCATTCAATCGGGATGCTTTGGGCCATGCTGCAGAAAATCCGCTGCATTCAATCGGGATGCATTGGGCCTCGCTGCATGGACTCCACTTCCTTCAATTGGTACCCATTGCGCTGCAATGCATGGAATCCTCTGCATTCAATGACGCTGCATGGAATCCATTGCATTCAATTGGGATGCTTTGGGGCATGCTTCATGAAATCCACTGCATTCAATCATGCTGCATGGAATCCACTGCACTCCATCATGCTGCATAAAATCCACTGCATTCAATAGGGTTCCATTTCTTCACACTGCAGGGAATACAATGCATTCAATCGGGATGAATTTTAACACTCTGCATGGATTACACTGCTGCATAATGGATTACACTGCTGCAAACATGCTGCATATAATCCACTGCATTCAATCGGGATGTTTTGGGCCATGCTGCATAAAATCCACTGCATTCCATCGGGATGCATTGGGCCTCGCTGCATGGACTCCACTGCATACAATCGGGATCCATTGCGCCACAAGGCATGGAATCTTCTGCATTCATTGATGCTGCATGGAATCCACTGCATTCAATTGGGATGCTTTGGGCCATGCTGCATATAATCCAGTGCATTCAATCGGGATGCATTTGGCCTCGCTCCATTGACTCCACTGCATACAATAAGGATCAATTGCAACACAATGCATGGAATCCTCTGCATTCAATGACGCTGCATGGAATCGACTGCATTCAATCATGCTGCATATAATCCACTGCTTACAATAGGGTTCAATTTCTTCACGCTGCATGGAATCCACTGCATTCAATCACGCTGCATGGAATCCACTGCATTCAATCGGGATGCATGTTCCCACGCTGCATGGTGTACACTGCATTCAATCAAAATGCATGGAGTCCACTGCATTCAATCGGGATGCTTTGGCCCATGCTGCATACAATCCACTGCATTCAATCGGGATGCATTGGGCCTCACTGCATGGACTCCACTGCATATAATCGGGATCCATTACACCACAATGCATGGAATCATCTGCATTCAATGACGCTGCATGGAATCCACTGCATTCAATCGGGATGCATTTTACCAGGCTGCATGGAATCCATGCATTCATCACACTGCATGGACTCCACTGCATACAATCGGGATCCATAGCGCCACAATGCATGGAATCCTCTGCATTCAATCAGGATGCTTTGGGCCATGCTGCATAAAATCCACTGCATTCAATCATGCTCCATTAAATCCACTGCATTCAATCAGGCTGCATAAAATACACTGCATTCAATAGGGTTCCATTACTTCACACTTCATGGAATACAGTGCATTCAATCACGCTTCATGGAATCCACTGCATTCAATCGGGATTCATTTTACCACGCTGCATGGAGTTCACTGCATTCAATCACAATGCATGGAATCCACTGCATTCAATCGGGATGCTTTGGGCCATGCCTCATAAAATCCACTGCATTCAATCGGGATGCCTTGGGCCTCGCTGCATGGACTCCATTGCATACAATCAGGATCCATTGCGCCACAATGCATGGAATCCTCGCATTCATTGACGCTTCATGGAATACACTGTATTCAATCGGGATGATTTGGGCCATGCTGCATAAAATCCACTGCATTCAATCATGCTTCATGGAATCCACTGCACTCAATCATGCTGCATAAAATCCACTGCCTACAATAATGTTCCATAACTTCACACTGTATGGAATACCCTTCATTCCATCACGCTGCATGGAATCCACTGCATTTAATCGGGATGCATTTTACCACGCTGCATGGATTACACTGCATTCAATCATGCTGCAGGGAATCCACTGCATTCAATCGGGATGTTTTGGGCCATGCTGCATATAATCCACTGCATTCAATCGGGATGCATTGGGCCTCACTGCATGGACTCCACTGCATACAATCGGGATCCATTGCGCCACAATGCATGGAATCCTCTGCATTCAATGACGCTGCATGGAATCCACTGCATTCAATCGGAATGCTTTGGGCCATGCTGTATAAAATCCACTGCATCAATCATGCTGCATGGAATCTACTGCATTCAATCATGCTGCATAATATTCACTGCATTCAATAGTGTACCTTTTCTTCACACTGCATGGAATACACTGCATTCAATCACGCTGCATGGAATAAACTGCATTCAATCGGGATGCATTTAACCACGCTGCATGGATTACACTGCATTCAATGACGCTGCATGGAATCCACTGCATTCAATCGGGATGCTTTGGGGCATGCTTCATGAAATCCACTGCATTCAATCATGCTGCATGGAATCCACTGCATTCAATAGGGTTCCATTTCTTCACGCTGAATGGAATACAGTGCATGCAATCACGCTCCATGGACTCCACTTGATAAAATCGGGATCCATTGCGCCACAATGCATGGAATCCTCTGAATTCAATGACGCTGCATGGAATCCACTGCAATCAATCGGGATGCTTTGGGCCATGGTGCATAAAATCCACTGCATGCAATCATGCTGCATGGAATCCACTGCATTCAATAGGGTTCCATTGCTTCACGCTGCATGGAATCCACTGCATTCAATCATGCTGCATAAAATCCACTGCATTCAATAGGGTTCCATTTCTTCACACTACATGGAATACACTGCATTCAATCACGCTGTACGGAATAAACTGCATTCAATCGGGATGCATTTAACCACGCTGCATGGATTACACTTCATTCAATCAGAATGCATGGAATCCACTGCATTCTATCAGGATGCTTTGGGCCATGCTGCATAAAATCCACTGCATTCAATAGGGTTCCATTTCGTCACGCTGCATGGAATCCACTGCATTCAATAGGGTTCCATTTCTTCACACTGCATGGAATACACTGCATTCAATCAGGATGCATGGAATCGACTCCATTCAATCAGGATGCATTATACATCGCTGCATGGATTACCCTGCATTCAATCACAATGCATGGAATCCACTGCATTCAATCGGGATGCTTTGGGCCATGCTGCATAAAATCCACTGCATTCAATCATGCTGCATGGAATCCACTGCATTCAATCGGGATGCATTTTACCACGCTGCATGTATTACACTTCATTCAATCACAATGCATGGAATCCACTGCATTCTATCGGGATGCTTTGGGCCATGCTGCATATAATCCACTTCATTTAATCGGGATGCTTTGGGCCATGCTGCATAAAATCCACTGCATTCAATCATGCTGCATGGAATCCACTGCATTCAATCATGCTGCATAAAATCCACTGCATTCAATAGGGTTCCATTGCTTCACGCTGCATGGAATCCACTGCATTCAATCACGCTGCATGGAATCCACTGCATTCAATCGGGATGCATTGGGCCATGCTGCATAAAATCCACTGCATTCAATAGTGCTGCATAAAATCCACTGCATTCAATTGGGTTCCATTCCTTAACACTACATGGAATACACTGCATTCAATCACGCTGTATGGAATCCACTGCATTCAATCGGGATGCATTTAACCACGCTGCATGGATTACACTTCATTCAATCACAATGCATGGAATCCACTGCATTCTATCAGGATGCTTTGGGCCATGCTGCATAAAATCCACTGCATTCAATAGGGTTCCATTTCTTCACGCTGCATGGAATCCACTGCATTCAATAGGGTTCCATTCCTTCACGCTGGATGGAATCCACTGCATTCAATCGGGATGCATTTTACCACGCTGCATGGATTACACTGCATTCAATCGCAATGCATAGAATCCACTGCATTCAATCGGGGTGCATTTTACACCGCTGAATGAAATCCACTGCATTTAATCACGCTGCATATAATCCATGGAATTTAATCGGGATTCATTTTACTAAGCTGTATGGAATCGACTGTATTTAATCACGCTGCATGGAATCAACTGCATTCAATCGGGATTCATTTTACAAGGCTGCATGGAGTTCACTGCATTCAATCACAATGCATGGAATCCACTGCATTCAATCGGGATAATTTGGGCCATGCTGCATAAAATCCACTGCATTCAATCATGCTGCATGGAATCCACTGCATTCGACCATGCTGAATAAAATCCCATGCATTAAATATAGTTCAATTTCTTCACGCTGCATGGAATCCACTGCATTCAATCAGAATCCATTTTACAACGCTGCATGTATTACACTGTTTCAATCACGCTGCATGGAACCACTGCATTCAATCGGGATGCTTTCGGCCATGCTACATAAAATCCACTGCATTCAATCATGCTTCATGGAATCCACTGCACTCAATCATGCTGCATAAAATCCACTGCCTACAATAATGTTCCATAACTTCACACTGTATGGAATACCCTTCATTCCATCACGCTGCATGGAATCCACTGCATTTAATCGGGATGCATTTTACCACGCTGCATGGATTACACTGCATTCAATCATGCTGCAGGGAATCCACTGCATTCAATCGGGATGTTTTGGGCCATGCTGCATATAATCCACTGCATTCAATCGGGATGCATTGGGCCTCACTGCATGGACTCCACTGCATACAATCGGGATCCATTGCGCCACAATGCATGGAATCCTCTGCATTCAATGACGCTGCATGGAATCCACTGCATTCAATCGGAATGCTTTGGGCCATGCTGTATAAAATCCACTGCATCAATCATGCTGCATGGAATCTACTGCATTCAATCATGCTGCATAATATTCACTGCATTCAATAGTGTACCTTTTCTTCACACTGCATGGAATACACTGCATTCAATCACGCTGCATGGAATAAACTGCATTCAATCGGGATGCATTTAACCACGCTGCATGGATTACACTGCATTCAATGACGCTGCATGGAATCCACTGCATTCAATCGGGATGCTTTGGGGCATGCTTCATGAAATCCACTGCATTCAATCATGCTGCATGGAATCCACTGCATTCAATAGGGTTCCATTTCTTCACGCTGAATGGAATACAGTGCATGCAATCACGCTCCATGGACTCCACTTGATAAAATCGGGATCCATTGCGCCACAATGCATGGAATCCTCTGAATTCAATGACGCTGCATGGAATCCACTGCAATCAATCGGGATGCTTTGGGCCATGGTGCATAAAATCCACTGCATGCAATCATGCTGCATGGAATCCACTGCATTCAATAGGGTTCCATTGCTTCACGCTGCATGGAATCCACTGCATTCAATCATGCTGCATAAAATCCACTGCATTCAATAGGGTTCCATTTCTTCACACTACATGGAATACACTGCATTCAATCACGCTGTACGGAATAAACTGCATTCAATCGGGATGCATTTAACCACGCTGCATGGATTACACTTCATTCAATCACAATGCATGGAATCCACTGCATTCTATCAGGATGCTTTGGGCCATGCTGCATAAAATCCACTGCATTCAATAGGGTTCCATTTCGTCACGCTGCATGGAATCAACTGCATTCAATAGGGTTCCATTTCTTCACACTGCATGGAATACACTGCATTCAATCAGGATGCATGGAATCGACTCCATTCAATCAGGATGCATTATACATCGCTGCATGGATTACCCTGCATTCAATCACAATGCATGGAATCCACTGCATTCAATCGGGATGCTTTGGGCCATGCTGCATAAAATCCACTGCATTCAATCATGCTGCATGGAATCCACTGCATTCAATCGGGATGCATTTTACCACGCTGCATGGATTACACTTCATTCAATCACAATGCATGGAATCCACTGCATTCTATCGGGATGCTTTGGGCCATGCTGCATATAATCCACTTCATTTAATCGGGATGCTTTGGGCAATGCTGCATAAAATCCACTGCATTCAATCATGCTGCATGGAATCCACTGCATTCAATCATGCTGCATAAAATCCACTGCATTCAATAGGGTTCCATTGCTTCACGCTGCATGGAATCCACTGCATTCAATCACGCTGCATGGAATCCACTGCATTCAATCGGGATGCATTTTACCACGCTGAATGGAGTACACTGCATTCAATCACAATGCATGGAATCCACTGCATTCAATCTGGATGCATTGGGCCATGCTGCATAAAATCCACTGCATTCAATAGTGCTGCATAAAATCCACTGCATTCAATTGGGTTCCATTCCTTAACACTACATGGAATACACTGCATTCAATCACGCTGTATGGAATCCACTGCATTCAATCGGGATGCATTTAACCACGCTGCATGGATTACACTTCATTCAATCACAATGCATGGAATCCACTGCATTCTATCAGGATGCTTTGGGCCATGCTGCATAAAATCCACTGCATTCAATAGGGTTCCATTTCTTCACGCTGCATGGAATCCACTGCATTCAATAGGGTTCCATTCCTTCACGCTGGATGGAATCCACTGCATTCAATCGGGATGCATTTTACCACGCTGCATGGATTACACTGCATTCAATCGCAATGCATAGAATCCACTGCATTCAATCGGGGTGCATTTTACACCGCTGAATGAAATCCACTGCATTTAATCACGCTGCATATAATCCATGGAATTTAATCGGGATTCATTTTACTAAGCTGTATGGAATCGACTGTATTTAATCACGCTGCATGGAATCAACTGCATTCAATCGGGATTCATTTTACAAGGCTGCATGGAGTTCACTGCATTCAATCACAATGCATGGAATCCACTGCATTCAATCGGGATAATTTGGGCCATGCTGCATAAAATCCACTGCATTCAATCATGCTGCATGGAATCCACTGCATTCGACCATGCTGAATAAAATCCCATGCATTAAATATAGTTCAATTTCTTCACGCTGCATGGAATCCACTGCATTCAATCAGAATCCATTTTACAACGCTGCATGTATTACACTGTTTCAATCACGCTGCATGGAACCACTGCATTCAATCGGGATGCTTTCGGCCATGCTACATAAAATCCACTGCATTCAATCATGCTTCATGGAATCCACTGCACTCAATCATGCTGCATAAAATCCACTGCCTACAATAATGTTCCATAACTTCACACTGTATGGAATACACTTCATTCCATCACGCTGCATGGAATCCACTGCATTTAATCGGGATGCATTTTACCACGCTGCATGGATTACACTGCATTCAATCATGCTGCAGGGAATCCACTGCATTCAATCGGGATGTTTTGGGCCATGCTGCATATAATCCACTGCATTCAATCGGGATGCATTGGGCCTCACTGCATGGACTACACTGCATACAATCGGGATCCATTGCGCCACAATGCATGGAATCCTCTGCATTCAATGACGCTGCATGGAATCCACTGCATTCAATCGGAATGCTTTGGGCCATGCTGTATAAAATCCACTGCATCAATCATGCTGCATGGAATCTACTGCATTCAATCATGCTGCATAATATTCACTGCATTCAATAGTGTACCTTTTCTTCACACTGCATGGAATACACTGCATTCAATCACGCTGCATGGAATAAACTGCATTCAATCGGGATGCATTTAACCACGCTGCATGGATTACACTTCCTTTAATGACGCTGCATGGAATCCACTGCATTCAATCGGGATGCTTTGGGGCATGCTTCATGAAATCCACTGCATTCAATCATGCTGCATGGAATCCACTGCATTCAATAGGGTTCCATTTCTTCACGCTGAATGGAATACAGTGCATGCAATCACGCTCCATGGACTCCACTTGATAAAATCGGGATCCATTGCGCCACAATGCATGGAATCCTCTGAATTCAATGACGCTGCATGGAATCCACTGCAATCAATCGGGATGCTTTGGGCCATGGTGCATAAAATCCACTGCATGCAATCATGCTGCATGGAATCCACTGCATTCAATAGGGTTCCATTGCTTCACGCTGCATGGAATCCACTGCATTCAATCATGCTGCATAAAATCCACTGCATTCAATAGGGTTCCATTTCTTCACACTACATGGAATACACTGCATTCAATCACGCTGTACGGAATAAACTGCATTCAATCGGGATGCATTTAACCACGCTGCATGGATTACACTTCATTCAATCACAATGCATGGAATCCACTGCATTCTATCAGGATGCTTTGGGCCATGCTGCATAAAATCCACTGCATTCAATAGGGTTCCATTTCGTCACGCTGCATGGAATCAACTGCATTCAATAGGGTTCCATTTCTTCACACTGCATGGAATACACTGCATTCAATCAGGATGCATGGAATCGACTCCATTCAATCAGGATGCATTATACATCGCTGCATGGATTACCCTGCATTCAATCACAATGCATGGAATCCACTGCATTCAATCGGGATGCTTTGGGCCATGCTGCATAAAATCCACTGCATTCAATCATGCTGCATGGAATCCACTGCATTCAATCGGGATGCATTTTACCACGCTGCATGGATTACACTTCATTCAATCACAATGCATGGAATCCACTGCATTCTATCGGGATGCTTTGGGCCATGCTGCATATAATCCACTTCATTTAATCGGGATGCTTTGGGCCATGCTGCATAAAATCCACTGCATTCAATCATGCTGCATGGAATCCACTGCATTCAATCATGCTGCATAAAATCCACTGCATTCAATAGGGTTCCATTGCTTCACGCTGCATGGAATCCACTGCATTCAATCACGCTGCATGGAATCCACTGCATTCAATCGGGATGCATTTTACCACGCTGCATGGAGTACACTGCATTCAATCACAATGCATGGAATCCACTGCATTCAATCTGGATGCATTGGGCCATGCTGCATAAAATCCACTGCATTCAATAGTGCTGCATAAAATCCACTGCATTCAATTGGGTTCCATTCCTTAACACTACATGGAATACACTGCATTCAATCACGCTGTATGGAATCCACTGCATTCAATCGGGATGCATTTAACCACGCTGCATGGATTACACTTCATTCAATCACAATGCATGGAATCCACTGCATTCTATCAGGATGCTTTGGGCCATGCTGCATAAAATCCACTGCATTCAATAGGGTTCCATTTCTTCACGCTGCATGGAATCCACTGCATTCAATAGGGTTCCATTCCTTCACGCTGGATGGAATCCACTGCATTCAATCGGGATGCATTTTACCACGCTGCATGGATTACACTGCATTCAATCGCAATGCATAGAATCCACTGCATTCAATCGGGGTGCATTTTACACCGCTGAATGAAATCCACTGCATTTAATCACGCTGCATGTAATCCATGGAATTTAATCGGGATTCATTTTACTAAGCTGTATGGAATCGACTGTATTTAATCACGCTGCATGGAATCAACTGCATTCAATCGGGATTCATTTTACAAGGCTGCATGGAGTTCACTGCATTCAATCACAATGCATGGAATCCACTGCATTCAATCGGGATAATTTGGGCCATGCTGCATAAAATCCACTGCATTCAATCATGCTGCATGGAATCCACTGCATTCGACCATGCTGAATAAAATCCCATGCATTAAATATAGTTCAATTTCTTCACGCTGCATGGAATCCACTGCATTCAATCAGAATCCATTTTACAACGCTGCATGTATTACACTGTTTCAATCACGCTGCATGGAACCACTGCATTCAATCGGGATGCTTTCGGCCATGCTACATAAAATACACTGCATTCAATCATGCTGCATAATATCCGCTCCATAGTATCCCCTGCATTCATTCATGCTGTAAAAAAACCACTGCATTCAATAAGGTTCCATTTCTTCACGATGCATGTTATACACTGCATTCAATCATGCTGCATGGAATTCACTGCATTCAATCGGGATGCATGTTCCCACGCTGCATGGATTACACCGCATTCAATCACAATGCATGGAATCCACTGCATTCAATCGGGGTGATTTTGGCCATGCTGCATAAAATCCACTGCATTAGTTCGGGATGCATTGGGCCTCACTGCATGGACTCCACTGCATAAAATCGGGATCCATTGCGCCAAAATGCATTGAATCTTCTGCATTCAATGACGCTGCATGGAATCCACTGCATTCAATCGGGATGCTTTGGGCCATGCTGCATAAAATCCACTGCATTCAATCATGCTGCATGGAATCCACTGCATTCAATCGGGATGCTTTCAGCCATGCTGCATAAAATCCACTACATTCAATTGGGATGCATTGGGTCTCACTGCATGGACTCCACCGCATAAAATCGGGATCCATTGCGCAACAATGCATGGAATCCTCTGCATTCAATGACGCTGCATTGAATCCACTGCATTCAATCGGGATGCTTTGGGCCATTCTGCATAAACTCCACTGCAATCAATAGGGTTCCCTTTCTTCATGCTGCATGGAATACACTGATATCAATCACGCTGCATGGAATCCACTGCATTCAATCAGGAGGCATTTTACCAAGCTGCATGGAATCCACTGCATTTAATCACGCTGCATGGAATCCACTGCATTCAATCAGGATGCATTTTTCCAGGGTGCATGGAATCCACTGCATTCAATAATGCTGCAGGAAACCACTGCATTCTATCATGCTGCATGGAATCCACTGCATTAAATAGGGTTCCATTTCTTCACCCTGCATGGAATCCACTGCATTCAATCACGCTGCATGTAAACCACTGCATTCAATCGGGATGCATTTAACCAGGCTGCCTGGAATCCATGCATTCATCACGCTGCATGGACTCCACTGCATACAATCGGGATCCATTGCGCCACAAGGCATGGAATACTCTGCATTCAATCGGGATGCTTTGGGCCATGCTGCATAAAATCTACTGCATTCAATCATGCTGCATGAAATCCACTGCATTGAATGACGCTGCATAAAATCCACTGCATTCAATAGGGTTCCATTTCTTCACACTTCATGGAATACTGCATTCAATCACGCTGAATGGAATCCACTGCATTCAATCGGGATGAATTTTACAACCCTGAATGGAGTACACTGCATTCAATCACAATGCATGGAATCCACTGCATTCAATCGGGATGCTTTGGGCCATGCCTCATAAAATCCACTGAATTCAATCGGGATGCCTTGGGCCTCGCTGCATGGACTCCACTGCATACAATCAGGATCCATTGCGCCACAATGCATGGAATCCTCGCATTCATTGACGCTGCATGGAATCCACTGTATTCAATCGGGATGCTTTGGGCCATGCTGCATAAAATCCACTGCATTCAATCATGCTTCATGGAATCCACTGCACTCAATCATGCTGCATAAAATCCACTGCATACAATAGGGTTCCATAACTTCACACTGTATGGAATACACTTCATTCCATCACGCTGCATGGAATCCACTGCATTTAATCGGGATGCATTTTACCACGCTGCATGGATTACACTGCATTCAATCATGCTGCAGGGAATCCACTGCATTCAATCGGGATGTTTTGAGCCATGCTGCTTAAAATCCACTGCATTCAATCAGGATGCATTTGGCCTCGCTGCATGGACTCCACTGCATAAAATCTGGATCCATTGCGCAACAATGCATGGAATCCTCTGCATTCAATGACGCTGCATGGAATCCACTGCATTCAATCGGGATGTTTTGGGCCATGCTGCATATAATCCACTGCATTCAATCGGGATGCTTTGGGCCTCACTGCATGGACTCCACTGCATACAATCGGGATCCATTGCGCCACAATGCATGGAATCCTCTGCATTCAATGACGCTGCATGGAATCCACTGCATTCAATCGGGATGCTTTGGGCCATGCTGTATAAAATCCACTGCATCAATCATGCTGCATGGAATCTACTGCATTCAATCATGCTGCATAATATTCACTGCATTCAATAGTGTACCTTTTCTTCACACTGCATGGAATACACTGCATTCAATCACGCTGTGTGGAATAAACTGCATTCAATCGGGATGCATTTAACCACGCTGCATGGATTACACTGCATTCAATGACGCTGCATGGAATCCACTGCATTCAATCGGGATGCTTTGGGGCATGCTTCATGAAATCCACTGCATTCAATCATGCTGCATGGAATCCACTGCATTCAATAGGGTTCCATTTCTTCACGCTGAATGGAATACAGTGCATGCAATCACGCTCCATGGACTCCACTTGATAAAATCGGGATCCATTGCACCACAATGCATGGAATCCTCTGAATTCAATGACGCTGCATGGAATCCACTGCAATCAATCGGGATGCTTTGGGCCATGGTGCATAAAATCCACTGCATGCAATCATGCTGCATGGAATCCACTGCATTCAATAGGGTTCCATTGCTTCACGCTGCATGGAATCCACTGCATTCAATCATGCTGCATAAAATCCACTGCATTCAATAGGGTTCCATTTCTTCACACTACATGGAATACACTGCATTCAATCACGCTGTATGGAATAAACTGCATTCAATCGGGATGCATTTAACCACGCTGCATGGATTACACTTCATTCAATCACAATGCATGGAATCCACTGCATTCTATCAGGATGCTTTGGGCCATGCTGCATAAAATCCACTGCATTCAATAGGGTTCCATTTCTTCACGCTGCATGGAATCCACTGCATTCAATAGGGTTCCATTTCTTTACACTGCATGGAATACACTGCATTCAATCAGGATGCATGGAATCGACTCCATTCAATCAGGATGCATTATATATCGCTGCATGGATTACCCTGCATTCAATCACAATGCATGGAATCCACTGCATTCAATCTGGATGCTTTGGGCCATGCTGCATATAATCCACTTCATTTAATCGGGATGCTTTGGGCCATGCTGCATAAAATCCACTGCATTCAATCATGCTGCATGGAATCCACTGCATTCAATCGGGATGCAATTTACCACGCTGAATGGAGTACACTGCATTAAATCATGCTGCATGGAATCCCCTGCATTCAATCGGGATGCTTTGGGCCATGATGCAAAAAAATCCACTGCATTCAATCGGGATGCACTGGGCCTCGCTTCATGGACTCCAGTGCATACAGTCGGGATCCATTGCACCACAATGCATGGAATCCTCTGCATTCAATGACGCTGCATGGAATCCACTGCATTCAATCGGGATGCTTTGGGCCATGCCTCATAAAATCCACTTCATTCAATGACGCTGCATGGAATCGACTGCATTCAATCATGCTGCATAAAATCCAATGCATTCAATAGGGTTCCATTTCTTCACACTGCATGGACGTCACTGCATTCAATCACTCTGCATGAAATTCACTGCATTAGATCTGGATGCATTTTACCACGCTGCATGGATTACACTTCATTCAATCACAATGCATGGAATCCACTGCATTCTATCAGGATGCTTTGGGCCATGCTGCATAAAATCCACTGCATTCAATAGGGTTCCATTTCTTCACGCTGCATGGAATCCACTGCATTCAATCATGCTGCATAAAATCCAATGCATTCAATAGGGTTCCATTTCTTCACACTGCATGGACGTCACTGCATTCAATCACTCTGCATGAAATTCACTGCATTAGATCTGGATGCATTTTACCACGCTGCATGGATTACACTGCATTCAATGACGCTGCATGGAATCCACTGCATTCAATCGGGATGCTTTGGGCCATGCTGCATAAAATCCACTGCATTCAATCGGGGTGCATTGGGCCTCGCTGCATGGACTTCACTGCATTCAATTTGTATCCATTGCCCCACAATGCATGGAATCCTCTGCATTCAACGACACTGCATGGATTCCACTGCATTCAATCATGCTGCCTAAAATCCACTGCATTCAATAGGGTTCCATTTCTTCACGCTGCATGAATCCACTGCATTCAAACACGCTGCATGGAATCCACTGCATTCAATCGGGATGCTTTGGGCCATGCTGCATAAAATCCACTGCATTCAATCGGGATGCATTGGGCCTCGCTGCATGGACTCCACTGCATACAATCGGGATCCATTGCGCCACAATGCATGGAATCCTCTGCATTCAATCACGCTGCATGGAATCCACTGCATTCAATCGGGATGCTTTGGGCCATGCTGCATAAAATCCACTGCATTCAATCATGCTGCATGGAATCCACTGCATTCAATCATGCTGCATAAAATTCACTGCATTCAATAGGGTTTCATTTTTTCATGCTGCATGGAATCCACTGCATTCAATCATGCTGCATGGAATCCAATGCATTCCATTGGGATGCATTTTACAAGGCTGCATTGAATTCACTGCATTCAATCAACATGCACGCAATCCACTGCATTCAATCGGGATTCATTTTAAAAGGCCACATGGAATCTAGTGCATTCAATCAGGAAACATTGCGCCTTGATGCATGGAATTAGTGCATTCAATAAGAATCAATTGCACCACACTGCATGAAATCCACTGACTCAATCGGGATGTTTTGGGCCATGCTGCATAAAATCCACTGCATTCAACGGGATGCATTGGGCCTCGCTGGATGGACTCCACTGCATAAAATCGGGATCCATTGCGCCAAAATGCATTGAATATTCTGCATTCAATGACGCTGCATGGAATCCACTGCATTCAATCGGGATGCTTTGGGCCATGCTGCATAAAATCCACTGCATTCAATCATGCTGCATGGAATCCACTGCATTCAATCGGGATGCTTTCAGCCATGCTGCATAAAATCCACTACATTCAATTGGGATGCATTGGGTCTCACTGCATGGACTCCACCGCATAAAATCGGGATCCATTGCGCAACAATGCATCTAATCCTCTGCATTCAATGACGCTGCATTGAATCCACTGCATTCAATCGGGATGCTTTGGGCCATTCTGCATAAACTCCACTGCAATCAATAGGGTTCCCTTTCTTCATGCTGCATGGAATACACTGATATCAATCACGCTGCATGGAATCCACTGCATTCAATCAGGAGGCATTTTACCAAGCTGCATGGAATCCACTGCATTTAATCACGCTGCATGGAATCCACTGCATTCAATCAGGATGCATTTTTCCAGGGTGCATGGAATCCACTGCATTCAATAATGCTGCAGGAAACCACTGCATTCTATCATGCTGCATGGAATCCACTGCATTAAATAGGGTTCCATTTCTTCACCCTGCATGGAATCCACTGCATTCAATCACGCTGCATGTAAACCACTGCATTCAATCGGGATGCATTTAACCAGGCTGCCTGGAATCCATGCATTCATCACGCTGCATGGACTCCACTGCATACAATCGGGATCCATTGCGCCACAAGGCATGGAATACTCTGCATTCAATCGGGATGCTTTGGGCCATGCTGCATAAAATCTACTGCATTCAATCATGCTGCATGAAATCCACTGCATTGAATGACGCTGCATAAAATCCACTGCATTCAATAGGGTTCCATTTCTTCACACTTCATGGAATACTGCATTCAATCACGCTGAATGGAATCCACTGCATTCAATCGGGATGAATTTTACAACCCTGAATGGAGTACACTGCATTCAATCACAATGCATGGAATCCACTGCATTCAATCGGGATGCTTTGGGCCATGCCTCATAAAATCCACTGAATTCAATCGGGATGCCTTGGGCCTCGCTGCATGGACTCCACTGCATACAATCAGGATCCATTGTGCCACAATGCATGGAATCCTCGCATTCATTGACGCTGCATGTAATCCACTGTATTCAATCGGGATGCTTTGGGCCATGCTGCATAAAATCCACTGCATTCAATCATGCTTCATGGAATCCACTGCACTCAATCATGCTGCATAAAATCCACTGCATACAATAGGGTTCCATAACTTCACACTGTATGGAATACACTTCATTCCATCACGCTGCATGGAATCCACTGCATTTAATCGGGATGCATTTTACCACGCTGCATGGATTACACTGCATTCAATCATGCTGCAGGGAATCCACTGCATTCAATCGGGATGTTTTGAGCCATGCTGCTTAAAATCCACTGCATTCAATCAGGATGCATTTGGCCTCGCTGCATGGACTCCACTGCATAAAATCTGGATCCATTGCGCAACAATGCATGGAATCCTCTGCATTCAATGACGCTGCATGGAATCCACTGCATTCAATCGGGATGTTTTGGGCCATGCTGCATATAATCCACTGCATTCAATCGGGATGCTTTGGGCCTCACTGCATGGACTCCACTGCATACAATCGGGATCCATTGCGCCACAATGCATGGAATCCTCTGCATTCAATGACGCTGCATGGAATCCACTGCATTCAATCGGGATGCTTTGGGCCATGCTGTATAAAATCCACTGCATCAATCATGCTGCATGGAATCTACTGCATTCAATCATGCTGCATAATATTCACTGCATTCAATAGTGTACCTTTTCTTCACACTGCATGGAATACACTGCATTCAATCACGCTGTGTGGAATAAACTGCATTCAATCGGGATGCATTTAACCACGCTGCATGGATTACACTGCATTCAATGACGCTGCATGGAATCCACTGCATTCAATCGGGATGCTTTGGGGCATGCTTCATGAAATCCACTGCATTCAATCATGCTGCATGGAATCCACTGCATTCAATAGGGTTCCATTTCTTCACGCTGAATGGAATACAGTGCATGCAATCACGCTCCATGGACTCCACTTGATAAAATCGGGATCCATTGCACCACAATGCATGGAATCCTCTGAATTCAATGACGCTGCATGGAATCCACTGCAATCAATCGGGATGCTTTGGGCCATGGTGCATAAAATCCACTGCATGCAATCATGCTGCATGGAATCCACTGCATTCAATAGGGATCCATTGCTTCACGCTGCATGGAATCCACTGCATTCAATCATGCTGCATAAAATCCACTGCATTCAATAGGGTTCCATTTCTTCACACTACATGGAATACACTGCATTCAATCACGCTGTATGGAATAAACTGCATTCAATCGGGATGCATTTAACCACGCTGCATGGATTACACTTCATTCAATCACAATGCATGGAATCCACTGCATTCTATCAGGATGCTTTGGGCCATGCTGCATAAAATCCACTGCATTCAATAGGGTTCCATTTCTTCACGCTGCATGGAATCCACTGCATTCAATAGGGTTCCATTTCTTTACACTGCATGGAATACACTGCATTCAATCAGGATGCATGGAATCGACTCCATTCAATCAGGATGCATTATATATCGCTGCATGGATTACCCTGCATTCAATCACAATGCATGGAATCCACTGCATTCAATCTGGATGCTTTGGGCCATGCTGCATATAATCCACTTCATTTAATCGGGATGCTTTGGGCCATGCTGCATAAAATCCACTGCATTCAATCATGCTGCATGGAATCCACTGCATTCAATCGGGATGCAATTTACCACGCTGAATGGAGTACACTGCATTAAATCATGCTGCATGGAATCCCCTGCATTCAATCGGGATGCTTTGGGCCATGATGCAAAAAAATCCACTGCATTCAATCGGGATGCACTGGGCCTCGCTTCATGGACTCCAGTGCATACAGTCGGGATCCATTGCACCACAATGCATGGAATCCTCTGCATTCAATGACGCTGCATGGAATCCACTGCATTCAATCGGGATGCTTTGGGCCATGCCTCATAAAATCCACTTCATTCAATGACGCTGCATGGAATCGACTGCATTCAATCATGCTGCATAAAATCCAATGCATTCAATAGGGTTCCATTTCTTCACACTGCATGGACGTCACTGCATTCAATCACTCTGCATGAAATTCACTGCATTAGATCTGGATGCATTTTACCACGCTGCATGGATTACACTTCATTCAATCACAATGCATGGAATCCACTGCATTCTATCAGGATGCTTTGGGCCATGCTGCATAAAATCCACTGCATTCAATAGGGTTCCATTTCTTCACGCTGCATGGAATCCACTGCATTCAATCATGCTGCATAAAATCCAATGCATTCAATAGGGTTCCATTTCTTCACACTGCATGGACGTCACTGCATTCAATCACTCTGCATGAAATTCACTGCATTAGATCTGGATGCATTTTACCACGCTGCATGGATTACACTGCATTCAATGACGCTGCATGGAATCCACTGCATTCAATCGGGATGCTTTGGGCCATGCTGCATAAAATCCACTGCATTCAATCGGGGTGCATTGGGCCTCGCTGCATGGACTTCACTGCATTCAATTTGTATCCATTGCCCCACAATGCATGGAATCCTCTGCATTCAACGACACTGCATGGATTCCACTGCATTCAATCATGCTGCCTAAAATCCACTGCATTCAATAGGGTTCCATTTCTTCACGCTGCATGAATCCACTGCATTCAAACACGCTGCATGGAATCCACTGCATTCAATCGGGATGCTTTGGGCCATGCTGCATAAAATCCACTGCATTCAATCGGGATGCATTGGGCCTCGCTGCATGGACTCCACTGCATACAATCGGGATCCATTGCGCCACAATGCATGGAATCCTCTGCATTCAATCACGCTGCATGGAATCCACTGCATTCAATCGGGATGCTTTGGGCCATGCTGCATAAAATCCACTGCATTCAATCATGCTGCATGGAATCCACTGCATTCAATCATGCTGCATAAAATTCACTGCATTCAATAGGGTTTCATTTTTTCATGCTGCATGGAATCCACTGCATTCAATCATGCTGCATGGAATCCAATGCATTCCATTGGGATGCATTTTACAAGGCTGCATTGAATTCACTGCATTCAATCAACATGCACGCAATCCACTGCATTCAATCGGGATTCATTTTAAAAGGCCACATGGAATCTAGTGCATTCAATCAGGAAACATTGCGCCTTGATGCATGGAATTAGTGCATTCAATAAGAATCAATTGCACCACACTGCATGAAATCCACTGACTCAATCGGGATGTTTTGGGCCATGCTGCATAAAATCCACTGCATTCAACGGGATGCATTGGGCCTCGCTGGATGGACTCCACTGCATAAAATCGGGATCCATTGCGCCAAAATGCATTGAATATTCTGCATTCAATGACGCTGCATGGAATCCACTGCATTCAATCGGGATGCTTTGGGCCATGCTGCATAAAATCCACTGCATTCAATCATGCTGCATGGAATCCACTGCATTCAATCGGGATGCTTTCAGCCATGCTGCATAAAATCCACTACATTCAATTGGGATGCATTGGGTCTCACTGCATGGACTCCACCGCATAAAATCGGGATCCATTGCGCAACAATGCATCTAATCCTCTGCATTCAATGACGCTGCATTGAATCCACTGCATTCAATCGGGATGCTTTGGGCCATTCTGCATAAACTCCACTGCAATCAATAGGGTTCCCTTTCTTCATGCTGCATGGAATACACTGATATCAATCACGCTGCATGGAATCCACTGCATTCAATCAGGAGGCATTTTACCAAGCTGCATGGAATCCACTGCATTTAATCACGCTGCATGGAATCCACTGCATTCAATCAGGATGCATTTTTCCAGGGTGCATGGAATCCACTGCATTCAATAATGCTGCAGGAAACCACTGCATTCTATCATGCTGCATGGAATCCACTGCATTAAATAGGGTTCCATTTCTTCACCCTGCATGGAATCCACTGCATTCAATCACGCTGCATGTAAACCACTGCATTCAATCGGGATGCATTTAACCAGGCTGCCTGGAATCCATGCATTCATCACGCTGCATGGACTCCACTGCATACAATCGGGATCCATTGCCCCACAAGGCATGGAATACTCTGCATTCAATCGGGATGCTTTGGGCCATGCTGCATAAAATCTACTGCATTCAATCATGCTGCATGAAATCCACTGCATTGAATGACGCTGCATAAAATCCACTGCATTCAATAGGGTTCCATTTCTTCACACTTCATGGAATACTGCATTCAATCACGCTGAATGGAATCCACTGCATTCAATCGGGATGAATTTTACAACCCTGAATGGAGTACACTGCATTCAATCACAATGCATGGAATCCACTGCATTCAATCGGGATGCTTTGGGCCATGCCTCATAAAATCCACTGAATTCAATCGGGATGCCTTGGGCCTCGCTGCATGGACTCCACTGCATACAATCAGGATCCATTGCGCCACAATGCATGGAATCCTCGCATTCATTGACGCTGCATGGAATCCACTGTATTCAATCGGGATGCTTTGGGCCATGCTGCATAAAATCCACTGCATTCAATCATGCTGCATAAAATCCACTGCACTCAATCATGCTGCATAAAATCCACTGCATACAATAGGGTTCCATAACTTCACACTGTATGGAATACACTTCATTCCATCACGCTGCATGGAATCCACTGCATTTAATCGGGATGCATTTTACCACGCTGCATGGATTACACTGCATTCAATCATGCTGCAGGGAATCCACTGCATTCAATCGGGATGTTTTGAGCCATGCTGCTTAAAATCCACTGCATTCAATCAGGATGCATTTGGCCTCGCTGCATGGACTCCACTGCATAAAATCTGGATCCATTGCGCAACAATGCATGGAATCCTCTGCATTCAATGACGCTGCATGGAATCCACTGCATTCAATCGGGATGTTTTGGGCCATGCTGCATATAATCCACTGCATTCAATCGGGATGCTTTGGGCCTCACTGCATGGACTCCACTGCATACAATCGGGATCCATTGCGCCACAATGCATGGAATCCTCTGCATTCAATGACGCTGCATGGAATCCACTGCATTCAATCGGGATGCTTTGGGCCATGCTGTATAAAATCCACTGCATCAATCATGCTGCATGGAATCTACTGCATTCAATCATGCTGCATAATATTCACTGCATTCAATAGTGTACCTTTTCTTCACACTGCATGGAATACACTGCATTCAATCACGCTGTGTGGAATAAACTGCATTCAATCGGGATGCATTTAACCACGCTGCATGGATTACACTGCATTCAATGACGCTGCATGGAATCCACTGCATTCAATCGGGATGCTTTGGGGCATGCTTCATGAAATCCACTGCATTCAATCATGCTGCATGGAATCCACTGCATTCAATAGGGTTCCATTTCTTCACGCTGAATGGAATACAGTGCATGCAATCACGCTCCATGGACTCCACTTGATAAAATCGGGATCCATTGCACCACAATGCATGGAATCCTCTGAATTCAATGACGCTGCATGGAATCCACTGCAATCAATCGGGATGCTTTGGGCCATGGTGCATAAAATCCACTGCATGCAATCATGCTGCATGGAATCCACTGCATTCAATAGGGTTCCATTGCTTCACGCTGCATGGAATCCACTGCATTCAATCACGCTGCATGGAATCCACTGCATTCAATCGGGATGCATTTTACCACGCTGAATGGAGTACACTGCATTCAATCACAATGCATGGAATCCACTGCATTCAATCTGGATGCATTGGGCCATGCTGCATAAAATCCACTGCATTCAATAGTGCTGCATAAAATCCACTGCATTCAATTGGGTTCCATTCCTTAACACTACATGGAATACACTGCATTCAATCACGCTGTATGGAATCCACTGCATTCAATCGGGATGCATTTAACCACGCTGCATGGATTACACTTCATTCAATCACAATGCATGGAATCCACTGCATTCTATCAGGAGGCTTTGGGCCATGCTGCATAAAATCCACTGCATTCAATAGGGTTCCATTTCTTCACGCTGCATGGAATCCACTGCATTCAATAGGGTTCCATTCCTTCACGCTGGATGGAATCCACTGCATTCAATCGGGATGCATTTTACCACGCTGCATGGATTACACTGCATTCAATCGCAATGCATAGAATCCACTGCATTCAATCGGGGTGCATTTTACACCGCTGAATGAAATCCACTGCATTTAATCACGCTGCATGTAATCCATGGAATTTAATCGGGATTCATTTTACTAAGCTGTATGGAATCGACTGTATTTAATCACGCTGCATGGAATCAACTGCATTCAATCAGGATTCATTTTACAAGGCTGCATGGAGTTCACTGCATTCAATCACAATGCATGGAATCCACTGCATTCAATCGGGATAATTTGGGCCATGCTGCATAAAATCCACTGCATTCAATCATGCTGCATGGAATCCACTGCATTCGACCATGCTGAATAAAATCCCATGCATTAAATATAGTTCAATTTCTTCACACTGCATGGAATCCACTGCATTCAATCAGAATCCATTTTACAACGCTGCATGTATTACACTGTTTCAATCACGCTGCATGGAACCACTGCATTCAATCGGGATGCTTTCGGCCATGCTACATAAAATACACTGCATTCAATCATGCTGCATAATATCCGCTCCATAGTATCCCCTGCATTCATTCATGCTGTAAAAAAACCACTGCATTCAATAAGGTTCCATTTCTTCACGATGCATGTTATACACTGCATTCAATCATGCTGCATGGAATTCACTGCATTCAATCGGGATGCATGTTCCCACGCTGCATGGATTACACCGCATTCAATCACAATGCATGGAATCCACTGCATTCAATCGGGGTGATTTTGGCCATGCTGCATAAAATCCACTGCATTAGTTCGGGATGCATTGGGCCTCACTGCATGGACTCCACTGCATAAAATCGGGATCCATTGCGCCAAAATGCATTGAATCTTCTGCATTCAATGACGCTGCATGGAATCCACTGCATTCAATCTTGCTGCATGGAATCCACTGCATTCAATCGGGATGCTTTCAGCCATGCTGCATAAAATCCACTACATTCAATTGGGATGCATTGGGTCTCACTGCATGGACTCCACCGCATAAAATCGGGATCCATTGCGCAACAATGCATGGAATCCTCTGCATTCAATGACGCTGCATTGAATCCACTGCATTCAATCGGGATGCTTTGGGCCATTCTGCATAAACTCCACTGCAATCAATAGGGTTCCCTTTCTTCATGCTGCATGGAATACACTGATATCAATCACGCTGCATGGAATCCACTGCATTCAATCAGGAGGCATTTTACCAAGCTGCATGGAATCCACTGCATTTAATCACGCTGCATGGAATCCACTGCATTCAATCAGGATGCATTTTTCCAGGGTGCATGGAATCCACTGCATTCAATAATGCTGCAGGAAACCACTGCATTCTATCATGCTGCATGGAATCCACTGCATTAAATAGGGTTCCATTTCTTCACCCTGCATGGAATCCACTGCATTCAATCACGCTGCATGTAAACCACTGCATTCAATCGGGATGCATTTAACCAGGCTGCCTGGAATTCATGCATTCATCACGCTGCATGGACTCCACTGCATACAATCGGGATCCATTGCGCCACAAGGCATGGAATACACTGCATTCAATGATGCTCCATGGACTCCACTGCATTCAATCAGGATGCTTTGGGCCATGCTGCATAAAATCCACTGCATTTAATAGGGTTCCAACACTTCACGCTGCATGGAATCCACTGCATTCAATTGGGATGCATTTTACCAGGCTGCATGGAATCCACTGCATTCAAGCATGCTTCATGGAATCCACTGCATTCAATCCGGATGCATGTTACCAGGCTGCATGTATTACACTGCATTCAATGACATTGCATGGAATCCACTGCCTTCAATCGGGATGCTTTTGGCCCTGCTGCATTAAATCAACTGCATTCAATCGGGATGCATTGGGCCTCACTGCGTCAACTGCACTGAGTACAATCGGGATCCATTTTGGCACAATACATGGAGTCCTCTATATTCAATGACGCTGCATGGAATCCACTGCATTAAATCGTAATGCTTTGTGCCATGCTGCAAAAAATCCACTGCATTCATTCATGCCGCAGGAATCCACTGCAATCAATCATGCTGCATAAAATCAACTGCATTCAATAGGGTTCCATTACTTCATGCTGTCTGGAATACACTGAATTCAATCACGCTGCATGGAATCCAATGCATTCAATAGGGATGCATTTTACCAGGCTGCATGGAATCCACTGCATTCAATCATGCTGCATGGAATCCACTGCATTCAATCGGGATGCATTTTACCAGGCTGCATGGATTTCACTGCATTCAATCACAATGCATGGAATCCACTGCATTCAATGAGGCTGCATGGAATCCACTGCATTCAATCAGGATGCTTTTGGCCATGCTGCATAAAATCCACTGCATTCAAACATGCTGCACGGTATCCACTGCATTCAATTGGGATGTTTTGGGACATGCTGCAGAATATCCACTGCAGTAAATCGGGATGCTTTGGGCCAAGCTTCAAAAAATACACTGCATTCAATCATGCTGCAGGAATCCACTGCATTCAATCATTCTGCATGGAATCCACTGCATTCAATCGGGATGCATTTTACCAGGCTGCATGGATTACACTGCATTCAATCACAATGCATGGAATCCACTGAATTCAATGACGCTGCATGGAATCCACTGCATTCAATCGGGATGCTTTGGGCCATGCTGCAAATAATCCACTGCATTCAATCATGCTGCATGGAATCCACTGCCTTCAATCGGGATGCTTTTGGCCATGCTGCATAAATTCCCCTGCATTCAATCGAGATGCATTTGGCCTCGCTGCATTGACTCCACAGCACACAATCCTGATACATTTCGCCACAATGAATGGAATACTCTGCATTCAATGACGCTGCATGGAATCCACTGCATAAAATAGAGATGCTTTGGGACATGCTGCAAAAAATCCACTGCATTCAATAATTCTGCAGGAATCCACTGCATTCAATCATGCTGCATAAAATCCCCTGCATTCAATAGGGTTCCATTTCTTCATGCTGCATGGAATACACTGCATTCAATCAAGCTGCATGGAATCCACAGCATTTAATTGAGATGAATTTTACCAGGCTGCATGGAGTCCACTGCATTCAATCATGCTGCATGGAATCCACTGCATTCATTCAGGATGCATTTTACCACGCTGCATGTATTACACTGCATTCATTCACAATACATGGAATACACTGCATTCAATCGGGATGCATTTTACCAGGCTGCATGTATTACACTGCATTCAATGACATTGCATTAAATCAACTGCATTCAATCGGGATGCATTGGGCCTCACTGCGTCAACTGCACTGAGTACAATCGGGATCCATTTTGGCACAATACATGGAGTCCTCTATATTCAATGACGCTGCATGGAATCCACTGCATTAAATCGTAATGCTTTGTGCCATGCTGCAAAAAATCCACTGCATTCATTCATGCCACAGGAATCCACTGCATTCAATCATGCTGCATAAAATCCACTGCATTCAATAGGGTTCCATTTCTGCATGCTGCATGGATCACACTGCATTCAATCACACTGCATGGAATTAACTGCATTCAACCGGGATGACTTTTACCATGCTGCATGGAATACACTGCATTCAATCACGCTGCATTTATTTCACTGCATACAATTGGGATCCATTGCGCCATGATGCATGGAATCCACTGCATTCAATCAGAATCCATTGCACCACACTGCATTGACACCACTGCATTCAATTGAGATCAATTGGGCCATGCTGCATAGACTCCACTGCATTCAATTGGTATCCATTTAGCCATACTGAATGGTATACACTGCATTCAATCAGGATGTATTTCACCACGCTGCATGGAATCCACGGCATTCAATCGGGATGTATGGGGCAATGCTGCATAAAATCCACTGCATTCAATCGGGATGCATTGGGCCTCACTGCGTGGACACCACTGAATACATACGGGATCCATTGTGCCACAATGCAGGGAGTCATCTGCATTAAATGACACTGCATGGAATCCACTGCATTCAATCGGGATGAATTTTACCAGGCTGTATTGAATCCACTGCATTCAATCATGCTGCATGGAATCCACTGCATTCAATCGGGATGCATTTTACCAGGCTGCATGGAATACACTGCATTCAATCACGCTGCATCGATTTCACTGCATTCAATTGGGATCCATTGCACCATGATGCATGGAATCCACTTCATTCAGTTGAGATCAATTGGGCCACACTGCATAGAATCCACTGCAATGAATGGGGATCCATTTAGCCACACTGAATTGTATACACTGCGTTCAATCAGGATGAATTTCACCACGCTGCATGGAATCCACGGCATTCAATCGGGATGCTTGTGGCCATGCTGCATAAAATCCACTGCATTCAATCGAGATGCATTTGGCCTCGATGCATGGACTCCACTGCACACAATCGTGATCCATTTCGCCACAATGAATTGAATTTTCTGCATTCAATGACGCTGCATGGAATCCACTGCATTAAATCGAGATGCTTTTGGCCATGCTGCAAAAAATCCACTGCATTCAATCATGCTGAAGGAAACCACTGCATTCAATCATGCTGCATAAAATCCCCTGCATTCAATAGGGTTCCATTTCTTCATGCTGCATGGAATCGACTTCATTCAATCATGCTGCATGGAATCCACAGCAATTAATTGGGATGCATTTTACCAGTCTGCATGGAATCGACTGCATTCAATCATGCTGCATGGAATCCACTGCATTCAATCGGGATGCATTTTACCAGGCTGCATGGATTACACTGCATTCAAGCACAATGCATTGAATCCACTTCATTCAATGACGCTGCATGGAATCCTCTGCATTCAATCGGGATGCTTTTGGCCATGCTGCATAAAATCCACTGCATCAGTCATGCTGCACGGTATCCACTGCATTCAATCGGGATGTTTTGGGACATGCTGAATAAAATCCACTGCATTAAATCGGGATGCATTGGGCCAAGCTGCAAAAAATCCACTGCATTCAATCATGCTGCATGGAATCTACTGCATTCAATCGGGATGCATTTTACCAGGATGCGTGGAATCCACTGCATTCAATACAATGCATAGAATCCACTGCATTCAATGACGCTGCATGGAATCATCTGCATTCAATCGGGATGCTTTTGGCCATGCTGCATAAAATCCACTGCATTCAATCGGGATGTATTGGGACATGCTGCAGAAAATCCACTGCATTAAATCGGGATGCTTTGGGCCAAGCTGCAAAAAATCCACTGCATTCAATCATGCTGCAGGAATCCACTGCATTTAATCATGCTGCATAAAATACCCTGCATTCAATAAGGTTCCATTTCTTCATGCTGCCTGGAATCCACCTCATTCAATTATGCTGCATGGAATCCACTGCATTCAATCGGGATTCATTTTACCAGGCTGCATGGATCACACTGCATTAAATCACACTGCATGGAATCCACTGCATTCAAATGGAATGAATTTTACCAGGCTGCATGGAATCCACTGCATTCAATCAGGCTGCATGGAATCCACTGCATTCAATCGGGATGCATTTTACCACGCTGCATGAATTACACTGCATTCAATCACAATGCATGGAATCCACTGCATTCAATGACGCTGCATGGAATCCACTGCATTCTATCGGGATGCTTTTGGCCATGCTGCATAAAATCCACTGCATTCAATCATGCTGCATGGAATCCAGTGCATCCAATCGGGATATTGTGGGTCATGCTGCATAAAATCCAATGCATTCAATCATGCTGCACCGTATCCACTGCATTCAGTCGGGATGTTTTGGGACATGCTGCAGAAAATTCACTGCATTAAATCAGGATGCTTTGGGCCATTCTGCAAAAAATCCACTGCATTCAATCATGCTGCATAAAATCCACTGCATTCAATATGGTTCCATTTCTTCATGCTGCATGGATCACACTGCATTAAATCACACTGCATGGAATCCTCTGCATTCAATCGGGATTAATTTTACCATGCTGCATTGAATTCCCTGCATTCAATCAGTATCCATTGCACCACACTGCATTGAATCCACTGCATTCAATTGAGATCAATTGGGCAACGATGCATAGAATCCACTGCATTCAATAGGGATCCAATTAGCCACACTGAATTGTATACACTGCGTTCAATCAGGATGCATTTCACCACGCTGCATAGAATCCACGGCATTCAATCGGGTTGCATGGGGCCATGCTGCATAAAATCCACTGCATTCCATCGAGATGCATTTGGCCTCGCTGCATGGACTCCACTGCACACAATCGTGATCCATTTCGCCACAATGAATGGAATTCTCAGCATTCAATGACGCTGCATGGAATCCACTGCATTAAATCAGAGATGCTTTGGGACATGCTGCAAAAAATCCACTGCATTCAATCATGCTGAAGGAAACCACTGCATTCAATCATGCTGCATAAAATCCCCTGCATTCAATAGGGTTCCATTTCTTCATGCTGCATGGAATCCACTTCATTCAATCATGCTGCATGGAATCCACAGCATTTAATTGGGATGCATTTTACCAGGCTGCATGGAATCCACGGCATTCAATCGGGATGCTTGGGGACATGCTGCAAAAAATCCACTGCATTCATTCATGCTGCAGGAATTCAGTGCATTCAATCATGGTGCATAAAATACACTTCATTCAATAGGGTTCCATTACTTCATGCTCCCTGGAATACACTGAATTCAATCATGCTGCATGGAATCCAATGCATTCAATAGGGATGCATTTTACCAGTCTGAATGGAATCGACTGCATTCAATCATGCTGCATGGAATCCACTGCATTCAATCGGGATGCATTTTACCAGGCTGCATGGATTACACTGCATTCAAGCACAATGCATGGAATCCACTTCATTCAATGACGCTGCATGGAATCCTCTGCGTTCAATCGGGATGCTTTTGGCCATGCTGCATAAAATCCACTGCATCAGTCATGCTGCACAGTATCCACTGCATTCAATCGGGATGTTTTGGGACATGCTGAATAAAATCCACTGCATTAAATCGGGATGCATTGGGCCAAGCTGCAAAAAATCCACTGCATTCAATCATGCTGCATGGAATCTACTGCATTCAATCGGGATTCATTTTACCAGGCTGCATGAATTACACTGCATTCAATCACAAGCATGGAATCCACTGCATTCAATGACGCTGCATGGAATCCACTGCATTCAATCGGGATGCTTTTGCCATGGTGCATAATATGCACTGCATTCAATCATGCTGCATGGTATCCACTGCATTCAATCGGGATGCTTTTGGCCATGCTGCGTAAAATCCACTGCATTAAATCGGGATGCTTTGGGCCATGCTGCAAAAATCCACTGCATTCAATCATGCTGAAGGAATTCACTGCATTCAATCATGCTGCATAAAATCCACTGCATTCAATAGGGTTCAATTTCTTCATGCTGCATGGAATCAACTGCATTCAATCATGCTGCATGGAATCTACAGCATTCAATCGGGATGCCTTTTACCAGGCTGCATGTTTTACACTGCATTCAATCACAATGCATGGAATCCACTGCATTCAAGGACGCTGCATGGAATCCACTGCATTCAATCGGGATGATTTTGGCCATGATGCATAAAATCGACTGCATTCAATAGGGTTCAATTTCGTCATGCTGCATGGTCACACTGCATTCAATCACACTGCATGGAATCCACTGCATTCAATTGGGATGATTTTTACCAGGCTGCATTGAATCCACTGCATTCAATCAAGCTGCATGTAATCCACTGCATTCAATCGGGATGAATTTTACCATGCTGCATGGAATACACAGCATTCAATCACGCTGCTTCTATTTCACTGCATTCAATTGGGATCCATTGCGCCATGATGCATTGAATCCACTGCCATCAGTTGAGATCAATTGGGCCACGCTGCATAGAATCCACTCCATTCAATGGGGATCCATTTAGCCACGCTGCATTGTATACACTGCGTTCAATCAGGATGCATTTCACCACGCTGCATGGAATCCATGGCATTCAATCGGGATGCTTGGGGACATGCTGCAAAAAATCCACTGCATTCATTCATGCTGCAGGAATCCACTTCATTCAATCATGCTGCATGGTATCCACTGCATTCAATCGGGATGTTTTGGGACATGCTGCCTAATATCCACTGCATTCAATCGGGATGCTTTGGGCCATGCTGCAAAAAATCCACTGCATTCATTCATGCTGCAGGAATCCACTGCATTCAATCATGCTGCATAAAATCCACTGCATTCATTAGGGTTCCATTTCTGCCTGCTGCATGGATCACAAGGCACTCAATCACACTGCATGGAATCTACTGCATTCAATCAGGATGAATTTTACCAGGCTTCATTGTATGCACTGCATTCAATCAAGCTGCATGGAATCCACTGCATTCAATTGGGATTCTTTTTACAAGGCTGCATGAATTACACTGCATTCATTCACAATTCATGGAATCCACTGCATTCAATGACGCTGCATGGAATCCACTGCATTCAATCGGGATGATTTTGGCCATGCTGCATAAAATACACTGCATTCAATCATGCTGCATGGAATCCATTGCATCATATCGGCATATTTTGGGCCATGCTTCCTAAAATCCACTGCATTCAATCGGGATGCATTGGGTCTGGCTGCATGGTCTCCACTGCATACAAACGAGATCCATAGCACCACAATGTATGGAATGTTCTGCATTCAATGACGCTGCATGGAATCCACTGCATTCAATCGGGATGCTTTGGGACATGCTGCAAAAAATCCACTGCATTCAATTATGCTACAGGAATCCAATGCATTCAATCGGGATGCTTTGGGCCATGCTGCAAATAATCCACTGCATTTAATCATGCTGTAGGTATCCACTGCATTTAATAGGGTTACCTTTCTTCATGCTGCCTGGAATACACTGCATTAAATCACGCTGCATGGAATCCACTGCATTCAATTGGGATGCATTTTACCAGGCTGCATGGAATCCACTGCATTCACGCATGCCGCATGGAATCCACTGCATTCAATCATGCTGCATGGAATCCATTGCATTCAATCGGGATGCATTTTACCAGGCTGCATGGATTACACTGCATTCAATTACAATGCATGGTATCCACTGCGTAAATGACGCTGCATGGAATACACTGCCTTCAATCGGGATGCTTTTGGCCATGGTGCATAAAATCCACTGCATTCAATCTTGCTGCATGGTATCCACTGCATTCAATCGGGATGTTTTGGGACATGCTGCCTAAAATCCACTGCATTCAATCGGGATGTTTTGGGCCATGCTGCAAAACATCCACTGCATTCAATCATGCTGCAGGAATCCACGGCATTCAATCATGCTGCATAAAAGACACTTCATTCAATAGGATTCCATTACTTCATGCTGCCTGGAATACACTGAATTCAATCACGCTGCATGGAATCCAATGCATTCAATAGGGATGCATTTTACCAGGCTGCATGGAATCCACTGCATTCAATCATGCTTCATGGAATCCACTGCATTCAATCGGGATGCATTTTACCAGGCTGCATGGATTACACTGCATTCAAGCACAATGCATGGAATCCACTGCATTCAATGACGCTGCATGGAATCATCTGCATTGAATCGGGATGCTTTTGGCCATGCTGCATAAAACCCAATGCATTCAATCATGCTGCACGGTATCCAATGCATTCAATCGGGATGTTTTCGGACATGCTGCAAAAAATCCACTGCAGTAAATCGGGATGCTTTTGGCCAAGCTTCAAAAAATCCACTGCATTCAATCATGCTGCAGGAATCCACTGCATTCAATCACACTGCATGGAATCCACTGCATTCCACAGGGTTCAATTTCTTCATGCTGCATGGAATCCACTGCATTCAATCATGCTGCACGGTATCCACTGCATTCAATCGGGATGTTTTGGGACATGCTGAATAAAATCCACTGCATTAAATCGGGATGCATTGGGCCAAGCTGCAAAAAATCCACTGCATTCAATCATGCTGCATGGAATATACTGCATTCAATCGGGATGCATTTTACCAGGATGCATGGAATCCACTGCATTGAATGGGGATCCATTTAGCCACACTGAATTGTATACACTGCGTTCAATCAGGATGCATTTCACCACGCTGCATGGAATCCACGGCATTCAATTGGTATTCGTTTGGCCATGCTGCATAAAATCCACTGCATTCAATCGAGATGCATTTGGCCTCGCTGCATGGACTCCACTGCACACAATCGTGATCCATTTCGCCACAATGAATGGAATTTTTTGCATTCAATGACGCTGCATGGAATCCACTGCATTAAATCGAGATGCTTTGGGACATGCTGCAAAAATTCCACTGCATTCAATCATGCTGAAGGAATCCACTGCATTCAATCATGCTGCATAATATCCCCTGCCTTCAATAGGGTTCCATTTCTTCATGCTGCATGTAATCCACTTCTTTCAATCATGCTGCATGGAATCCACAGCATTTAATTGGGATGCATTTTACCAGGCTGCATGGAATCCACTGCATTCAATCAGGCTGCATAAAATCCACTGCATTCAATCGGGATGCATTTTACCACGCTACATGGATTACACTGCATTCAATCACAATACATGGAATCCACTGCATTCAATCGGGATGCATTTTACCAGGCTGCATGGATTACACTGCATTCAATCAAGCTGCCAGGAATCCACTGCATTCAACGACGCTGCATGGAATCCACTGCATTCTATCGGGATGCTTTTGGCCCTCCTGCATAAAATACACTGCATTCAATCATGCTGCATGGAATTCACTGCCTCCAATAGGGATATTTTGGGTCATGCTGCATAAAATCCAATGCATTCAATCATGCTGCACCGTATCCACTGCATTCAGTCGGGATATTTTGGGACATGCTGCAGAAAATTCACTGCATTAAATCAGGATGCTTTGGGCCATTCTGCAAAAAATCCACTGCATTCAATCATGCTGCATAAAATCCACTGCATTCAATATGGTTCCATTTCTTCATGCTGCATGGATCACACTGCATTAAATCACACTGCATGGAATCCTCTGCATTCAATCGGGATTAATTTTACCAGGCTGCATGGAATCCACTGCATTCAATCAGTATCCATTGCACCACACCGCATTGAATCCACTGCATTCAATTGAGATCAATTGGGCAACGATGCATAGAATCCACTGCATTCAATAGGGATCCAATTAGCCACACTGAATGGTATACACTGCGTTCAATCAGGATGCATTTCACCACGCTGCATGGAATCCACGGCATTCAATCGGGTTGCATGGGGCCATGCTGCATAAAATCCACTGCATTCCATCGAGATGCATTTGGCCTCGCTGCATGGACTCCACTGCACACAATCGTGATCCATTTCGCCACAATGAATGGAATTCTCAGCATTCAATGACGCTGCATGGAATCCACTGCATTAAATCAGAGATGCTTTGGGACATGTTGCAAAAAATCCACTGCATTCAATCATGCTGCAGGAATCCACAGCATTCAATCATGCTGCATAAAATACCCTGCATTCAATAGGGTTCCATTTCTTCATGCTGCATGGAATACACTGCATTCAATCAGGATGCATGGAATCCACATCATTTAATTGAGGTGCATTTTACCAGGCTGCATGGAATCCACTGCATTCAATCATGCTGCATGGAATCCACTGCATTCAATCGGGATGCATTTTACCACGCTGCATGGATTACACTGCATTCAAGCACAATGCATGGAATCCACTGCATTCAATGACGCTGCATGGAATCCACTGCACTCAATCGGGATACTTTTGGCAATGCTGCATAAAACCCACTGCATTCAATCGGGATGCATTGGGCCTCACTGCGTGAACTCAACTGAATACATACGGGATCCATTGTGCCACAATGCAGGGAGTCTTCTGCATTCAATGACGCTGCATGGAATCCACTGCATTCAATCGGGATGCTTTTGGCCATGCTGCATAAAATCCACTGCATTCAATCATGCTGCATCTAATCCACCTGATTCAATCGGGATGTTTTGGGACATGCTGCAGAAAATCCCCTGCATTAAATCGGGATGATTTGGGCCATGCTGCAAAAAATCCTCTGCATTCAATCATGCTGCAGGTATCCACTGCATTCATTCGGAATACTTTGGGCCTTGCTGCTAATAATCCACAGCATTCAATCATGCTGCAGGTATCCACTGCATTCAATCATGCTGCATTAAATTCCCTGCATTCAATAGGGTTCCATTTCTTCATGCTGCCTGGAATGCACTGCATTAAATCACGCTGCATGGAATCCATTGCATTCAATTGGGATGCATTTTTCCAGGCTGCATGGAATCCACTGCATTCAAGCATGCTTCATGGAATCCACTGCATTCAATCCGGATGCATGTTACCAGGCTGCATGTATTACACTGCATTCAATGACATTGCATGGAATCCACTGCCTTCAATCGGGATGCTTTTGGCCCTGCTGCATTAAATCAACTGCATTCAATCGGGATGCATTGGGCCTCACTGCGTCAACTGCACTGAGTACAATCGGGATCCATTTTGGCACAATACATGGAGTCCTCTATATTCAATGACGCTGCATGGAATCCACTGCATTAAATCGTAATGCTTTGTGCCATGCTGCAAAAAATCCACTGCATTCATTCATGCCGCAGGAATCCACTGCATTCAATCATGCTGCATAAAATCCACTGCATTCAATAGGGTTCCATTACTTCATGCTGTCTGGAATACACTGAATTCAATCACGCTGCATGGAATCCAATGCATTCAATAGGGATGCATTTTACCAGGCTGCATGGATTTCACTGCATTCAATCACAATGCATGGAACCCACTGCATTCAATGACGCTGCATGGAATCCACTGCATTCTATCGGGATGCTTTTGGCCATGCTGCCTAAAATCCACTGCATTCAATCATGCTGCACGGTATCCACTGCATTCAATCGGGATGTTTTGGGACATGCTGCAGAATATCCACTGCAGTAAATCGGGATGCTTTGGGCCAAGCTTCAAAAAATACACTGCATTCAATCATGCTTCAGGAATCCACTGCATTCAATCATGCTGCATAAAATCCACTGCATTCAATAGGGTTCATTTTCTTCATGCTGCATGGAATCCACTGCATTCAATCATGCTGCATGGAATCCACTGCATTCAATCGGGATGCATTTTACCAGGCTGCATGGATTACACTGCATTCAATCACAATGCATGGAATCCACTGCATTCAATGACGCTGCATGGAATCCACTGCCTTCAATCCGCATGCTTTTGGCCATGGTCCATAAAATCCACTGCATTCAATCATGCTGCATGGTATCCACTGCATTCAATCGGGATGTTTTTTGACATGCTGCCTAAAATCCACTCCATTAAATCGGGATGCTTTGGGCCATGCCGCAAAAAATACACTGCATTCAATCATGCTGCATAAAATCCACTGCATTCAATAAGGTTCCATTTCTTCATGCAGCATTGATCACACTGCATTTAATCACACTGCATGGAATTAACTGCATTCAACCGGGATGACTTTTACCATGCTGCATGGAATACACTGCATTCAATCACGCTGCATTTATTTCACTGCATACAATTGGGATCCATTGCGCCATGATGCATGGAATCCACTGCATTCAATCAGAATCCATTGCACCACACTGCATTGACACCACTGCATTCAATTGAGATCAATTGGGCCATGCTGCATAGAATCCACTGCATTCAATTGGTATCCATTTAGCCATACTGAATGGTATACACTGCAATCAATCAGGATGCCTTTCACCACGCTGCATGGAATCCACGGCATTCAATCGGGATGCATGGGGCCATGCTGCATAAAATCCACTGCATTCAATCGGGATGCATTGGGCCTCACTGCGTGGACTCCACTGAATACATACGGGATCCATTGTGCCACAATGAAGGGAGTCCTCTGCATTCAATGACGCTGCATGGAATCCACTGCATTAAATCGAGATGCTTTTGGCCATGCTGCAAAAAATCCACTGCATTCAATCATGCTGAAGGAATCCACTGCATTCAATCATGCTGCATAAAATCCCCTGCATTCAATAGGGTTCCATTTCTTCATGCTGCATGGAATCGACTTCATTCAATCATGCTGCATGGAATCCACAGCATTTAATTGGGATGCATTTTACCAGGCTGCATGGAATCCACGGCATTCAATCGGGATGCTTGGGGACATGCTGCAAAAATTCCACTGCATTCATTCATGCTGCAGGAATCCACTGCATTCAATCATGCTAAATAAAATACACTTCATTCAATAGGGTTCCATTACTTCATGCTCCCTGGAATACACTGAATTCAATCATGCTGCATGGAATCCAATGCATTCAATAGGGATGCATTTTACCAGTCTGCATGGAATCGAATGCATTCAATCATGCTGCATGGAATCCACTGCATTCAATCGGGATGCATTTTACCAGGCTGCATGAATTACACTGCATTCAATCACAAGCATGGAATCCACTGCATTCAATGACGCTGCATGGAATCCACTGCATTCAATCGGGATGCTTTTGGCCATGGTGCATAATATGCACTGCATTCAATCATGCTGCATGGTATCCACTGCATTCAATCGGGATGCTTTTGGCCATGCTGCATAAAATCCACTGCATTAAATCGGGATGCTTTGGGCCATGCTGCAAAAATCCACTGCATTCAATCATGCTGAAGGAATTCACTGCATTCAATCATGCTGCATAAAATCCACTGCATTAAATAGGGTTCAATTTCTTCATGAAGCATGGATCACACTGCATTAAATCACACTGCATGGAATCCACTGCATTCAATTGGAATGAATTTTATCAGGCTGCATGGATTCCACTGCATTCAATCAAGCTGCATGGAATCCACTGCATTCAATCGGGATGTTTTGGGCCATGCTGCATAAAATACACTGCATTCAATCATGCAGCAAGGAATCCACTGCATCCAATCAGGATATTTTGGTCCATGCTACATAAAATCCACTGCATTCAATCGGGATGCATTGGGCCTCGCTGCATGGTCTCCACTGCATACAAATGAGATCCATTGCACCACAATGTATGGAATGTTCTGCATTCAATGACGCTGCATGAAATCCACTGCATTCAATCACAATACATGGAATCCACTGCATTCTATCGGGATGCATTTTACCAGGCTGCCTGGATTACACTGCATTCCATCACAATGCATGGAATCCACTGCATTCAGTGACGCTGCATGGAATCCACTGCATTCTATCGGGATGCTTTTGGCCATGCTGCATAAAGTACACTGCATTCAATCATGCAGCAAGGAATCCACTGCATCCAATCGCCATGTTTTTGGCCATGCTGCATAAAATCCACTGCATTCAATCGGGATGCATTGGGCCTCGCTGCATGGTCTCCACTGCATACAAACGAGATCCATTGCCCCACAATGAATGGAATGTTCTGCATTCAATGACGCTGCATGAAATCCACTGCATTCAATCAGGATGCTTTGGGCCATGCTGCAAATACTCCACTGTATTCAATCATGCTGCATGGAATCCACTGCCTTCAATCGGGATGCTTTTAGCCATGCTGCATATAATCCACTGCATTCAATCGGGATGCATTGGGCCTCACTGCGTCAACCGCACTGAATACAATCGGGATCCATTGTGCCACAATGCATGGAGTCTTCTGCATTGCATGACGCTGCATGGAATCCACTGCATTCAATCGGGATGCTTTGGGCCATGCCTCATAAAATCCACTTCATTCAATCATGCTGCATGTAATCCACCTGATTCAATCGGGATGTTTTGGGACATGCTGCAGAAAATCCCCTGCATTAAATCGGGATGATTTGGGCCATGCTGCAAAAAATCCACTGCATTCATTCATGCCGCAGGAATCCACTGCAATCAATCATGCTGCATAAAATCAACTGCATTCAATAGGGTTCCATTACTTCATGCTGTCTGGAATACACTGAATTCAATCACGCTGCATGGAATCCAATGCATTCAATAGGGATGCATTTTACCAGGCTGCATGGAATCCACTGCATTCAATCATGCTGCATGGAATCCACTGCATTCAATCGGGATGCATTTTACCAGGCTGCATGGATTTCACTGCATTCAATCACAATGCATGGAATCCACTGCATTCTATCGGGATGCTTTTGGCCATGCTGCATAAAATCCACTGCATTCAATCATGCTGCATGGAATCCAGTGCATCCAATCGGGATATTGTGGGTCATGCTGCATAAAATCCAATGCATTCAATCATGCTGCACCGTATCCACTGCATTCAGTCGGGATGTTTTGGGACATGCTGCAGAAAATTCACTGCATTAAATCAGGATGCTTTGGGCCATTCTGCAAAAAATCCACTGCATTCAATCATGCTGCATAAAATCCACTGCATTCAATATGGTTCCATTTCTTCATGCTGCATGGATCACACTGCATTAAATCACACTGCATGGAATCCTCTGCATTCAATCGGGATTAATTTTACCAGGCTGCATTGAATCCACTGCATTCAATCAGTATCCATTGCACCACACTGCATTGAATCCACTGCATTCAATTGAGATCAATTGGGCAACGATGCATAGAATCCACTGCATTCAATAGGCATCCAATTAGCCACACTGAATGGTATACACTGCGTTCAATCAGGATGCATTTCACCACGCTGCATGGAATCCACGGCATTCAATCGGGTTGCATGGGGCCATGCTGCATAAAATCCACTGCATTCCATCGAGATGCATTTGGCCTCGCTGCATGGACTCCACTGCACACAATCGTGATCCATTTCGCCACAATGAATGGAATTCTCAGCATTCAATGACGCTGCATGGAATCCACTGCATTAAATCAGAGATGCTTTGGGACATGTTGCAAAAAATCCACTGCATTCAATCATGCTGCAGGAATCCACAGCATTCAATCATGCTGCATAAAATACCCTGCATTCAATAGTGTTCCATTTCTTCATGCTGCATGGAATCCACTGCATTCAATCAGGATGCATGGAATCCACATCATTTAATTGAGGTGCATTTTACCAGGCTGCATGGAATCCACTGCATTCAATCATGCTGCATGGAATCCACTGCATTCAATCGGGATGCATTTTACCACGCTGCATGAATTACACTGCATTCAATCACAATGCATGGAATCCACTGCATTCAATGACGCTGCATGGAATCCACTGCATTCAATTGGGATGCTTTTGGCCATGCTGCATAAAATCCACTGCATTCAATCGGGATGCATTGTGCCTCACTGCGTGAACTCAACTGAATACATACGGGATCCATTGTGCCACAATGCAGGGAGTCTTCTGCATTCAATGACGCTGCATGGAATCCAGTGCATCCAATCGGGATATTGTGGGTCATGCTGCATAAAATCCAATGCATTCAATCATGCTGCACCGTATCCACTGCATTCAGTCGGGATGTTTTGGGACATGCTGCAGAAAATTCACTGCATTAAATCAGGATGCTTTGGGCCATTCTGCAAAAAATCCACTGCATTCAATCATGCTGCATAAAATCCACTGCATTCAATATGGTTCCATTTCTTCATGCTGCATGGATCACACTGCATTAAATCACACTGCATGGAATCCTCTGCATTCAATCGGGATTAATTTTACCAGGCTGCATTGAATCCACTGCATTCAATCAGTATCCATTGCACCACACTGCATTGAATCCACTGCATTCAATTGAGATCAATTGGGCAACGATGCATAGAATCCACTGCATTCAATAGGCATCCAATTAGCCACACTGAATGGTATACACTGCGTTCAATCAGGATGCATTTCACCACGCTGCATGGAATCCACGGCATTCAATCGGGTTGCATGGGGCCATGCTGCATAAAATCCACTGCATTCCATCGAGATGCATTTGGCCTCGCTGCATGGACTCCACTGCACACAATCGTGATCCATTTCGCCACAATGAATGGAATTCTCAGCATTCAATGACGCTGCATGGAATCCACTGCATTAAATCAGAGATGCTTTGGGACATGTTGCAAAAAATCCACTGCATTCAATCATGCTGCAGGAATCCACAGCATTCAATCATGCTGCATAAAATACCCTGCATTCAATAGTGTTCCATTTCTTCATGCTGCATGGAATCCACTGCATTCAATCAGGATGCATGGAATCCACATCATTTAATTGAGGTGCATTTTACCAGGCTGCATGGAATCCACTGCATTCAATCATGCTGCATGGAATCCACTGCATTCAATCGGGATGCATTTTACCACGCTGCATGAATTACACTGCATTCAATCACAATGCATGGAATCCACTGCATTCAATGACGCTGCATGGAATCCACTGCACTCAATCGGGATACTTTTGGCAATGCTGCATAAAACCCACTGCATTCAATCGGGATGCATTGGGCCTCACTGCGTGAACTCAACTGAATACATACGGGATCCATTGTGCCACAATGCAGGGAGTCTTCTGCATTCAATGACGCTGCATGGAATCCACTGCATTCAATCGGGATGCTTTTGGCCATGCTGCATAAAATCCACTGCATTCAATCATGCTGCATGTAATCCACCTGATTCAATCGGGATGTTTTGGGACATGCTGCAGAAAATCCCCTGCATTAAATCGGGATGATTTGGGCCATGCTGCAAAAAATCCACTGCATTCATTCATGCCGCAGGAATCCACTGCAATCAATCATGCTGCATAAAATCAACTGCATTCAATAGGGTTCCATTACTTCATGCTGTCTGGAATACACTGAATTCAATCACGCTGCATGGAATCCAATGCATTCATTAGGGATGCATTTTACCAGGCTGCATGGAATCCACTGCATTCAATCATGCTGCATGGAATCCACTGCATTCAATCGGGATGCATTTTACCAGGCTGCATGGATTTCACTGCATTCAATGACGCTGCATGGAATCCACTGCATTCTATCGGGATGCTTTTGGCCATGCTGCATAAAATCCACTGCATTCAATCATGCTGCATGGAATCCAGTGCATCCAATCGGGATATTGTGGGTCATGCTGCATAAAATCCAATGCATTCAATCATGCTGCACCGTATCCACTGCATTCAGTCGGGATGTTTTGGGACATGCTGCAGAAAATTCACTGCATTAAATCAGGATGCTTTGGGCCATTCTGCAAAAAATCCACTGCATTCAATCATGCTGCATAAAATCCACTGCATTCAATATGGTTCCATTTCTTCATGCTGCATGGATCACACTGCATTAAATCACACTGCATGGAATCCTCTGCATTCAATCGGGATTAATTTTACCAGGCTGCATTGAATCCACTGCATTCAATCAGTATCCATTGCACCACACTGCATTGAATCCACTGCATTCAATTGAGATCAATTGGGCAACGATGCATAGAATCCACTGCATTCAATAGGGATCCAATTAGCCACACTGAATGGTATACACTGCGTTCAATCAGGATGCATTTCACCACTCTGCATGGAGTCCACGGCATTCAATCGGGTTGCATGGGGCCATGCTGCATAAAATCCACTGCATTCCATCGAGATGCATTTGGCCTCGCTGCATGGACTCCACTGCACACAATCGTGATCCATTTCGCCACAATGAATGGAATTCTCAGCATTCAATGACGCTGCATGGAATCCTCGGCATTCAATCGGGATGCTTTTGGCCATGATGCATAAAATCCACTGCATCAGGCATGCTGCACGGTATCCACTGCATTCAATCGGGATGTTTTGGGACATGCTGAATAAAATCCACTGCATTAAATCGGGATGCATTGGGCCAAGCTGCAAAAAATCCACTGCATTCAATCATGCTGCATGGAATCTACTGCATTCGATCGGGATGCATTTTACCAGGATGCATGGAATCCACTGCATTCAATACAATGCATAGAATCCACTGCATTCAATGACGCTGCATGGAATCATCTGCATTCAATCGGGATGCTTTTGGCCATGCTGCATAAAATCCACTGCATTCAATCGGGATGTATTGGGACATGCTGCAGAAAATCCACTGCATTAAATCGGGATGCTTTGGGCCAAGCTGCAAAAAATCCACTGCATTCAATCATGCTGCAGGAATCCACTGCATTTAATCATGCTGCATAAAATACCCTGCATTCAATAAGGTTCCATTTCTTCATGCTGCCTGGAATCCACCTCATTCAATTATGCTGCATGGAATCCACTGCATTCAATCGGGATTCATTTTACCAGGCTGCATGGATCACACTGCATTAAATCACACTGCATGGAATCCACTGCATTCAAATGGAATGAATTTTATCAGGCTGCATGGAATCCACTGCATTCAATCAGGCTGCATGGAATCCACTGCATTCAATCGGGATGCATTTTACCACGCTGCATGAATTACACTGCATTCAATCACAATGCATGGAATCCACTGCATTCAATGACGCTGCATGGAATCCACTGCATTCTATCGGGATGCTTTTGGCCATGCTGCATAATATCCACTGCATTCAATCATGCTGCATGGAATCCAGTGCATCCAATCGGGATATTGTGGGTCATGCTGCATAAAATCCAATGCATTCAATCATGCTGCACCGTATCCACTGCATTCAGTCGGGATGTTTTGGGACATGCTGCAGAAAATTCACTGCATTAAATCAGGATGCTTTGGGCCATTCTGCAAAAAATCCACTGCATTCAATCATGCTGCATAAAATCCACTGCATTCAATATGGTTCCATTTCTTCATGCTGCATGGATCACACTGCATTAAATCACACTGCATGGAATCCTCTGCATTCAATCGGGATTAATTTTACCAGGCTGCATTGAATCCACTGCATTCAATCAGTATCCATTGCACCACACTGCATTGAATCCACTGCATTCAATTGAGATCAATTGGGCAACGATGCATAGAATCCACTGCATTCAATAGGCATCCAATTAGCCACACTGAATGGTATACACTGCGTTCAATCAGGATGCATTTCACCACGCTGCATGGAATCCACGGCATTCAATCGGGTTGCATGGGGCCATGCTGCATAAAATCCACTGCATTCCATCGAGATGCATTTGGCCTCGCTGCATGGACTCCACTGCACACAATCGTGATCCATTTCGCCACAATGAATGGAATTCTCAGCATTCAATGACGCTGCATGGAATCCACTGCATTAAATCAGAGATGCTTTGGGACATGTTGCAAAAAATCCACTGCATTCAATCATGCTGCAGGAATCCACAGCATTCAATCATGCTGCATAAAATACCCTGCATTCAATAGTGTTCCATTTCTTCATGCTGCATGGAATCCACTGCATTCAATCAGGATGCATGGAATCCACATCATTTAATTGAGGTGCATTTTACCAGGCTGCATGGAATCCACTGCATTCAATCATGCTGCATGGAATCCACTGCATTCAATCGGGATGCATTTTACCACGCTGCATGAATTACACTGCATTCAATCACAATGCATGGAATCCACTGCATTCAATGACGCTGCATGGAATCCACTGCACTCAATCGGGATACTTTTGGCAATGCTGCATAAAACCCACTGCATTCAATCGGGATGCATTTGGCTTCACTGCGTGAACTCAACTGAATACATACGGGATCCATTGTGCCACAATGCAGGGAGTCTTCTGCATTCAATGACGCTGCATGGAATCCACTGCATTCAATCGGGATGCTTTTGGCCATGCTGCATAAAATCCACTGCATTCAATCATGCTGCATCTAATCCACCTGATTCAATCGGGATGTTTTGGGACATGCTGCAGAAAATCCCCTGCATTAAATCGGGATGATTTGGGCCATGCTGCAAAAAATCCACTGCATTCAATCATGCTGCAGTTATCCACTGCATTCATTCGGAATACTTTGGGCCTTGCTGCTAATAATCCACAGCATTCAATCATGCTGCAGGTATCCACTGCATTCAATCATGCTGCATTAAATTCCCTGCATTCAATAGGGTTCCATTTCTTCATGCTGCCTGGAATGCACTGCATTAAATCACGCTGCATGGAATCCATTGCATTCAATTGGGATGCATTTTACCAGGCTGCATGGAATCCACTGCATTCAAGCATGCTTCATGGAATCCACTGCATTCAATCCGGATGCATGTTACCAGGCTGCATGTATTACACTGCATTCAATGACATTGCATGGAATCCACTGCCTTCAATCGGGATGCTTTTGGCCCTGCTGCATTAAATCAACTGCATTCAATCGGGATGCATTGGGCCTCACTGCGTCAACTGCACTGAGTACAATCGGGATCCATTTTGGCACAATACATGGAGTCCTCTATATTCAATGACGCTGCATGGAATCCACTGCATTAAATCGTAATGCTTTGTGCCATGCTGCAAAAAATCCACTGCATTCATTCATGCCGCAGGAATCCACTGCAATCAATCATGCTGCATAAAATCCACTGCATTCAATAGGGTTCCATTACTTCATGCTGTCTGGAATACACTGAATTCAATCACGCTGCATGGAATCCAATGCATGCAATAGGGATGCATTTTACCAGGCTGCATGGAATCCACTGCATTCAATCATGCTGCATGGAATCCACTGCATTCAATCAGGATGCATTTCACCACGCTGCATGGAATCCACGGCATTCAATCGGGTTGCATGGGGCCATGCTGCATAAAATCCACTGCATTCCATCGAGATGCATTTGGCCTCGCTGCATGGACTCCACTGCACACAATCGTGATCCATTTCGCCACAATGAATGGAATTCTCAGCATTCAATGACGCTGCATGGAATCCTCTGCATTCAATCGGGATGCTTTTGGCCATGCTGCATAAAATCCACTGCATCAGGCATGCTGCACGGTATCCACTGCATTCAATCGGGATGTTTGGGACATGCTGAATAAAATCCACTGCATTAAATCGGGATGCATTGGGCCAAGCTGCAAAAAATCCACTGCATTCAATCATGCTGCATGGAATCTACTGCATTCAATCGGGATGCATTTTACCAGGATGCGTGGAATCCACTGCATTCAATACAATGCATAGAATCCACTGCATTCAATGACGCTGCATGGAATCATCTGCATTCAATCGGGATGCTTTTGGCCATGCTGCATAAAATCCACTGCATTCAATCGGGATGTATTGGGACATGCTGCAGAAAATCCACTGCATTAAATCGGGATGCTTTGGGCCAAGCTGCAAAAAATCCACTGCATTCAATCATGCTGCAGGAATCCACTGCATTTAATCATGCTGCATAAAATACCCTGCATTCAATAAGGTTCCATTTCTTCATGCTGCCTGGAATCCACCTCATTCAATTATGCTGCATGGAATCCACTGCATTCAATCGGGATTCATTTTACCAGGCTGCATGGATCACACTGCATTAAATCACACTGCATGGAATCCACTGCATTCAAATGGAATGAATTTTATCAGGCTGCATGGAATCCACTGCATTCAATCAGGCTGCATGGAATCCACTGCATTCAATCGGGATGCATTTTACCACGCTGCATGAATTACACTGCATTCAATCACAATGCATGGAATCCACTGCATTCAATGACGCTGCATGGAATCCACTGCATTCTATCGGGATGCTTTTGGCCATGCTGCATAAAATCCACTGCATTCAATCATGCTGCATGGAATCCAGTGCATCCAATCGGGATATTGTGGGTCATGCTGCATAAAATCCAATGCATTCAATCATGCTGCACCGTATCCACTGCATTCAGTCGGGATGTTTTGGGACATGCTGCAGAAAATTCACTGCATTAAATCAGGATGCTTTGGGCCATTCTGCAAAAAATCCACTGCATTCAATCATGCTGCATAAAATCCACTGCATTCAATAGGGTTCCATTTCTTCATGCTGCATGGATCACACTGCATTAAATCACACTGCATGGAATCCTCTGCATTCAATCGGGATTAATTTTACCAGGCTGCATTGAATCCACTGCATTCAATCAGTATCCATTGCACCACACTGCATTGAATCCACTGCATTCAATTGAGATCAATTGGGCAACGATGCATAGAATCCACTGCATTCAATAGGCATCCAATTAGCCACACTGAATGGTATACACTGCGTTCAATCAGGATGCATTTCACCACGCTGCATGGAATCCACGGCATTCAATCGGGTTGCATGGGGCCATGCTGCATAAAATCCACTGCATTCCATCGAGATGCATTTGGCCTCGCTGCATGGACTCCACTGCACACAATCGTGATCCATTTCGCCACAATGAATGGAATTCTCAGCATTCAATGACGCTGCATGGAATCCACTGCATTAAATCAGAGATGCTTTGGGACATGTTGCAAAAAATCCACTGCATTCAATCATGCTGCAGGAATCCACAGCATTCAATCATGCTGCATAAAATACCCTGCATTCAATAGTGTTCCATTTCTTCATGCTGCATGGAATCCACTGCATTCAATCAGGATGCATGGAATCCACATCATTTAATTGAGGTGCATTTTACCAGGCTGCATGGAATCCACTGCATTCAATCATGCTGCATGGAATCCACTGCATTCAATCGGGATGCATTTTACCACGCTGCATGAATTACACTGCATTCAATCACAATGCATGGAATCCACTGCATTCAATGACGCTGCATGGAATCCACTGCACTCAATCGGGATACTTTTGGCAATGCTGCATAAAACCCACTGCATTCAATCGGGATGCATTGGGCCTCACTGCGTGAACTCAACTGAATACATACGGGATCCATTGTGCCACAATGCAGGGAGTCTTCTGCATTCAATGACGCTGCATGGAATCCACTGCATTCAATCGGGATGCTTTTGGCCATGCTGCATAAAATCCACTGCATTCAATCATGCTGCATGTAATCCACCTGATTCAATCGGGATGTTTTGGGACATGCTGCAGAAAATCCCCTGCATTAAATCGGGATGATTTGGGCCATGCTGCAAAAAATCCACTGCATTCAATCATGCTGCAGTTATCCACTGCATTCATTCGGAATACTTTGGGCCTTGCTGCTAATAATCCACAGCATTCAATCATGCTGCAGGTATCCACTGCATTCAATCATGCTGCATTAAATTCCCTGCATTCAATAGGGTTCCATTTCTTCATGCTGCCTGGAATGCACTGCATTAAATCACGCTGCATGGAATCCATTGCATTCAATTGGGATGCATTTTACCAGGCTGCATGGAATCCACTGCATTCAAGCATGCTTCATGGAATCCACTGCATTCAATCCGGATGCATGTTACCAGGCTGCATGTATTACACTGCATTCAATGACATTGCATGGAATCCACTGCCTTCAATCGGGATGCTTTTGGCCCTGCTGCATTAAATCAACTGCATTCAATCGGGATGCATTGGGCCTCACTGCGTCAACTGCACTGAGTACAATCGGGATCCATTTTGGCACAATACATGGAGTCCTCTATATTCAATGACGCTGCATGGAATCCACTGCATTAAATCGTAATGCTTTGTGCCATGCTGCAAAAAATCCACTGCATTCATTCATGCCGCAGGAATCCACTGCAATCAATCATGCTGCATAAAATCAACTGCATTCAATAGGGTTCCATTACTTCATGCTGTCTGGAATACACTGAATTCAATCACGCTGCATGGAATCCAATGCATTCAATAGGGATGCATTTTACCAGGCTGCATGGAATCCACTGCATTCAATCATGCTGCATGGAATCCACTGCATTCAATCAGGATGCATTTCACCACGCTGCATGGAATCCACGGCATTCAATCGGGTTGCATGGGGCCATGCTGCATAAAATCCACTGCATTCCATCGAGATGCATTTGGCCTCGCTGCATGGACTCCACTGCACACAATCGTGATCCATTTCGCCACAATGAATGGAATTCTCAGCATTCAATGACGCTGCATGGAATCCTCGGCATTCAATCGGGATGCTTTTGGCCATGATGCATAAAATCCACTTCATCAGGCATGCTGCACGGTATCCACTGCATTCAATCGGGATGTTTTGGGACATGCTGAATAAAATCCACTGCATTAAATCGGGATGCATTGGGCCAAGCTGCAAAAAATCTACTGCATTCAATCATGCTGCATGGAATCTACTGCATTCAATCGGGATGCATTTTACCAGGATGCGTGGAATCCACTGCATTCAATACAATGCATAGAATCCACTGCATTCAATGACGCTGCATGGAATCATCTGCATTCAATCGGGATGATTTTGGCCATGCTGCATAAAATCCACTGCATTCAATCGGGATGTATTGGGACATGCTGCAGAAAATCCACTGCATTAAATCGGGATGCTTTGGGCCAAGCTGCAAAAAATCCACTGCATTCAATCATGCTGCAGGAATCCACTGCATTTAATCATGCTGCATAAAATACCCTGCATTCAATAAGGTTCCATTTCTTCATGCTGCCTGGAATCCACCTCATTCAATTATGCTGCATGGAATCCACTGCATTCAATCGGGATTCATTTTACCAGGCTGCATGGATCACACTGCATTAAATCACACTGCATGGAATCCACTGCATTCAAATGGAATGAATTTTATCAGGCTGCATGGAATCCACTGCATTCAATCAGGCTGCATGGAATCCACTGCATTCAATCGGGATGCATTTTACCACGCTGCATGAATTACACTGCATTCAATCACAATGCATGGAATCCACTGCATTCAATGACGCTGCATGGAATCCACTGCATTCTATCGGGATGCTTTTGGCCATGCTGCATAAAATCCACTGCATTCAATCATGCTGCATGGAATCCAGTGCATCCAATCGGGATATTGTGGGTCATGCTGCATAAAATCCAATGCATTCAATCATGCTGCACCGTATCCACTGCATTCAGTCGGGATGTTTTGGGACATGCTGCAGAAAATTCACTGCATTAAATCAGGATGCTTTGGGCCATTCTGCAAAAAATCCACTGCATTCAATCATGCTGCATAAAATCCATTGCATTCAATAGGGTTCCAATTCTTCATGCTGCATGGATCACACTGCATTAAATCACACTGCATGGAATCCTCTGCATTCAATCGGGATTAATTTTACCAGGCTGCATTGAATCCACTGCATTCAATCAGGCTGCATGGAATCCACTGCATTCAATCGGGATGCATTTTACCACGCTGCATGAATTACACTGCATTCAATCACAATGCATGGAATCCACTGCATTCAATGACGCTGCATGGAATCCACTGCATTCTATCGGGATGCTTTTGGCCATGCTGCATAAAATCCACTGCATTCAATCATGCTGCATGGAATCCAGTGCATCCAATCGGGATATTGTGGGTCATGCTGCATAAAATCCAATGCATTCAATCATGCTGCACCGTATCCACTGCATTCAGTCGGGATGTTTTGGGACATGCTGCAGAAAATTCACTGCATTAAATCAGGATGCTTTGGGCCATTCTGCAAAAAATCCACTGCATTCAATCATGCTGCATAAAATCCACTGCATTCAATAGGGTTCCATTTCTTCATGCTGCATGGATCACACTGCATTAAATCACACTGCATGGAATCCTCTGCATTCAATCGGGATTAATTTTACCAGGCTGCATTGAATCCACTGCATTCAATCAGTATCCATTGCACCACACTGCATTGAATCCACTGCATTCAATTGAGATCAATTGGGCAACGATGCATAGAATCCACTGCATTCAATAGGCATCCAATTAGCCACACTGAATGGTATACACTGCGTTCAATCAGGATGCATTTCACCACGCTGCATGGAATCCACGGCATTCAATCGGGTTGCATGGGGCCATGCTGCATAAAATCCACTGCATTCCATCGAGATGCATTTGGCCTCGCTGCATGGACTCCACTGCACACAATCGTGATCCATTTCGCCACAATGAATGGAATTCTCAGCATTCAATGACGCTGCATGGAATCCACTGCATTAAATCAGAGATGCTTTGGGACATGTTGCAAAAAATCCACTGCATTCAATCATGCTGCAGGAATCCACAGCATTCAATCATGCTGCATAAAATACCCTGCATTCAATAGTGTTCCATTTCTTCATGCTGCATGGAATCCACTGCATTCAATCAGGATGCATGGAATCCACATCATTTAATTGAGGTGCATTTTACCAGGCTGCATGGAATCCACTGCATTCAATCGGGATGCATTTTACCACGCTGCATGAATTACACTGCATTCAATCACAATGCATGGAATCCACTGCATTCAATGACGCTGCATGGAATCCACTGCACTCAATCGGGATACTTTTGGCAATGCTGCATAAAACCCACTGCATTCAATCGGGATGCATTGGGCCTCACTGCGTGAACTCAACTGAATACATACGGGATCCATTGTGCCACAATGCAGGGAGTCTTCTGCATTCAATGACGCTGCATGGAATCCACTGCATTCAATCGGGATGCTTTTGGCCATGCTGCATAAAATCCACTGCATTCAATCATGCTGCATGTAATCCACCTGATTCAATCGGGATGTTTTGGGACATGCTGCAGAAAATCCCCTGCATTAAATCGGGATGATTTGGGCCATGCTGCAAAAAATCCACTGCATTCAATCATGCTGCAGTTATCCACTGCATTCATTCGGAATACTTTGGGCCTTGCTGCTAATAATCCACAGCATTCAATCATGCTGCAGGTATCCACTGCATTCAATCATGCTGCATTAAATTCCCTGCATTCAATAGGGTTCCATTTCTTCATGCTGCCTGGAATGCACTGCATTAAATCACGCTGCATGGAATCCATTGCATTCATTTGGGATGCATTTTACCAGGCTGCATGGAATCCACTGCATTCAAGCATGCTTCATGGAATCCACTGCATTCAATCCGGATGCATGTTACCAGGCTGCATGTATTACACTGCATTCAATGACATTGCATGGAATCCACTGCCTTCAATCGGGATGCTTTTGGCCCTGCTGCATTAAATCAACTGCATTCAATCGGGATGCATTGGGCCTCACTGCGTCAACTGCACTGAGTACAATCGGGATCCATTTTGGCACAATACATGGAGTCCTCTATATTCAATGACGCTGCATGGAATCCACTGCATTAAATCGTAATGCTTTGTGCCATGCTGCAAAAAATCCACTGCATTCATTCATGCCGCAGGAATCCACTGCAATCAATCATGCTGCATAAAATCAACTGCATTCAATAGGGTTCCATTACTTCATGTTGTCTGGAATACACTGAATTCAATCACGCTGCATGGAATCCAATGCATTCAATAGGGATGCATTTTACCAGGCTGCATGGAATCCACTGCATTCAATCATGCTGCATGGAATCCACTGCATTCAATCGGGATGCATTTTACCAGGCTGCATGGATTTCACTGCATTCAATCACAATGCATGGAATCCACTGCATTCAATGACGCTGCATGGAATCCACTGCATTCTATCGGGATGCTTTTGGCCATGCTGCATAAAATCCACTGCATTCAATCATGCTGCATGGAATCCAGTGCATCCAATCGGGATATTGTGGGTCATGCTGCATAAAATCCAATGCATTCTATCATGCTGCACCGTATCCACTGCATTCAGTCGGGATGTTTTGGGACATGCTGCAGAAAATTCACTGCATTAAATCAGGATGCTTTGGGCCATTCTGCAAAAAATCCACTGCATTCAATCATGCTGCATAAAATCCACTGCATTCAATATGGTTCCATTTCTTCATGCTGCATGGATCACACTGCATTAAATCACACTGCATGGAATCCTCTGCATTCAATCGGGATTAATTTTACCAGGCTGCATTGAATCCACTGCATTCAATCAGTATCCATTGCACCACACTGCATTGAATCCACTGCATTCAATTGAGATCAATTGGGCAACGATGCATAGAATCCACTGCATTCAATTGGCATCCAATTAGCCACACTGAATGGTATACACTGCGTTCAATCAGGATGCATTTCACCACGCTGCATGGAATCCACGGCATTCAATCGGGTTGCATGGGGCCATGCTGCATAAAATCCACTGCATTCCATCGAGATGCATTTGGCCTCGCTGCATGGACTCCACTGCACACAATCGTGATCCATTTCGCCACAATGAATGGAATTCTCAGCATTCAATGACGCTGCATGGAATCCACTGCATTAAATCAGAGATGCTTTGGGACATGTTGCAAAAAATCCACTGCATTCAATAATTCTGCAGGAATCCACAGCATTCAATCATGCTGCATAAAATACCCTGCATTCAATAGTGTTCCATTTCTTCATGCTGCATGGAATCCACTGCATTCAATCAGGATGCATGGAATCCACATCATTTAATTGAGGTGCATTTTACCAGGCTGCATGGAATCCACTGCATTCAATCATGCTGCATGGAATCCACTGCATTCAATCGGGATGCATTTTACCACGCTGCATGAATTACACTGCATTCAATCACAATGCATGGAATCCACTGCATTCAATGACGCTGCATGGAATCCACTGCACTCAATCGGGATACTTTTGGCAATGCTGCATAAAACCCACTGCATTCAATCGGGATGCATTGGGCCTCACTGCGTGAACTCAACTGAATACATACGGGATCCATTGTGCCACAATGCAGGGAGTCTTCTGCATTCAATGACGCTGCATGGAATCCACTGCATTCAATCGGGATGCTTTTGGCCATGCTGCATAAAATCCACTGCATTCAATCATGCTGCATCTAATCCACCTGATTCAATCGGGATGTTTTGGGACATGCTGCAGAAAATCCCTTGCATTAAATCGGGATGATTTGGGCCATGCTGCAAAAAATCCACTGCATTCAATCATGCTGCAGGTATCCACTGCATTCATTCGGAATACTTTGGGCCTTGCTGCTAATAATCCATAGCATTCAATCATGCTGCAGGTATCCACTGCATTCAATCATGCTGCATTAAATTCCCTGCATTCAATAGGGTTCCATTTCTTCATGCTGCCTGGAATGCACTGCATTAAATCACGCTGCATGGAATCCATTGCATTCAATTGGGATGCATTTTACCAGGCTGCATGGAATCCACTGCATTCAAGCATGCTTCATGGAATCCACTGCATTCAATCCGGATGCATGTTACCAGGCTGCATGTATTACACTGCATTCAATGACATTGCATGGAATCCACTGCCTTCAATCGGGATGCTTTTGGCCCTGCTGCATTAAATCAACTGCATTCAATCGGGATGCATTGGGCCTCACTGCGTCAACTGCACTGAGTACAATCGGGATCCATTTTGGCACAATACATGGAGTCCTCTATATTCAATGACGCTGCATGGAATCCACTGCATTAAATCGTAATGCTTTGTGCCATGCTGCAAAAAATCCACTGCATTCATTCATGCCGCAGGAATCCACTGCAATCAATCATGCTGCATAAAATCCACTGCATTCAATAGGGTTCCATTACTTCATGCTGTCTGGAATACACTGAATTCAATCACGCTGCATGGAATCCAATGCATTCAATAGGGATGCATTTTACCAGGCTGCATGGAATCCACTGCATTCAATCATGCTGCATGGAATCCACTGCATTCAATCGGGATGCATTTTACCAGGCTGCATGGATTTCACTGCATTCAATCACAATGCATGGAATCCACTGCATTCAATGAGGCTGCATGGAATCCACTGCATTCAATCAGGATGCTTTTGGCCATGCTGCATAAAATCCACTGCATTCAAACATGCTGCACGGTATCCACTGCATTCAATCGGGATGTTTTGGGACATGCTGCAGAATATCCACTGCAGTAAATCGGGATGCTTTGGGCCAAGCTTCAAAAAATACACTGCATTCAATCATGCTGCAGGTATCCACTGCATTCAATCATTCTGCATGGAATCCACTGCATTCAATCGGGATGCATTTTACCAGGCTGCATGGATTACACTGCATTCAATCACAATGCATGGAATCCACTGCATTCAATGACGCTGCATGGAATCCACTGCATTCAATCGGGATGCTTTGGGCCATGCTGCAAATAATCCACTGCATTCAATCATGCTGCATGGAATCCACTGCCTTCAATCGGGATGCTTTTGGCCATGCTGCATAAATTCCCCTGCATTCAATCGAGATGCATTTGGCCTCGCTGCATTGACTCCACAGCACACAATCCTGATACATTTCGCCACAATGAATGGAATACTCTGCATTCAATGACGCTGCATGGAATCCACTGCATAAAATAGAGATGCTTTGGGACATGCTGCAAAAAATCCACTGCATTCAATAATTCTGCAGGAATCCACTGCATTCAATCATGCTGCATAAAATTCCCTGCATTCAATAGGGTTCCATTTCTTCATGCTGCATGGAATACACTGCATTCAATCAAGCTGCATGGAATCCACAGCATTTAATTGAGATGGATTTTACCAGGCTGCATGGAATATACTGCATTCAATCATGCTGCATGGAATCCACTGCATTCATTCAGGATGCATTTTACCACGCTGCATGTATTACACTGCATTCATTCACAATATATGGAATACACTGCATTCAATCGGGATGCATTTTACCAGGTTGCATGGATTACACTGCATTCAATCACAATGCATGGAATCCACTGCATTCAATGACGCTGCATGGAATCCACTGCGTTCAATCGGGATGCACTGGGCCTCACTGTGTTGACTCCACTAAATACATATGGGATCCATTGTGCCACAATGCAGGGAGTCTTCTGCATTCACTGACGCTGCATGGAATCCACTGCATTCAATCGGGATGCTTTTGGCCATGCTGCATAAAATCCACTTCATTCAATCATGCTGCATGTAATCCACCTCATTCAATCGGGATGTTTTGGGACATGCTGCAGAAAATCCACTGCATTATATAGGGATGCTTTGGGCAATGCTGCAAAAATCCACTGCATTCAATCATGCTGCATGAAACCACGGCATTCAATCATGCTGCATAAAATCCACTGCATTCAATAGGGTTCCATTTCTTCATGCTGCTTGGAATACACTGCATTCAATCAAGCTGCATGGAACCCACTGCATTCAATTGGGATGAATTTTACCAGGCTGCATGGAATCCACTGCATTCAATCAGGCTGCATGGAATCCACTGCATTCAATCGGGATGCATTTTACCAGGCTGCATGGAATACACTGCATTCAATCACGCTGCATAGATATCACTGCATTCAATTGGGATCCATTGGGCCACGATGCATGGAATCCACTGCATTCAATCAGGATCCATTGCACCACACTGCATTGAATCCACTGCATTCAATTGAGATCAATTGGGCCACGCTGCATCGAATCCACTGCATTCAATGGGGATCCATTTAGCCACGCTGAATGGTATACACAGCGTTCAATCAGGATGCATTTCACCACGCTGCATGGCCTCCACTGTATTCAATCACACTGCATGGAATCCACGGCATTCAATCGGGATGCTTTGGGCCATGCTGCATAAAATCCACTGCATTCCATCGAGATGCATTACTTCATGCTGCATGGAATCAACTGCATTCAATCATGCTGCATAAAATTCACTGCATTCAATCGGGATGCATTTTACCTGGCTACATGGAATCCACTGCATTCAATCACGCTGCATGGAATCCACTGCATTCAATCGGGATTCTTTTTACCCGTCTGCATGGAATCCACTGCATTCATTCACGCTGCATGGAATCCACGCATTCAATCGGGATGCATTTTACCACGCTGCATGCATTACACTGCATTCAATCACAATGCATGGAATCCACTGCATTCAATGACGCTGCATGGAATCCACTGCATTCTATCGGGATCCTTTTGCCCATGCTGCATAAAATCCACTGCATTCAATCATGCTGCATGGAATCCAGTGCATCCAATCGGGATATTGTGGGTCATGCTGCATAAAATCCAATGCATACAATCATGCTGCACCGTATCCACTGCATTCAGTCGGGATGTTTTGGGTTATGCTGCAGAAAATTCACTGCATTAAATCAGGATGCTTTGGGCCATTCTGCAAAAAATCCACTGCATTCAATCATGCTGCATAAAATCCACTGCATTCAATATGGTTCCATTTCTTCATGCTGCATGGATCACACTGCATTAAATCACACTGCATGGAATCCTCTGCATTCAATCGGGATTAATTTTACCAGGCTGCATTGAATCCACTGCATTCAATCAGTATCCATTGCACCACACTGCATTGAATCCACTGCATTCAATTGAGATCAATTGGGCAACGATGCATAGAATCCACTGCATTCAATAGGCATCCAATTAGCCACACTGAATGGTATACACTGCGTTCAATCAGGATGCATTTCACCACGCTGCATGGAATCCACGGCATTCAATCGGGTTGCATGGGGCCATGCTGCATAAAATCCACTGCATTCCATCGAGATGCATTTGGCCTCGCTGCATGGACTCCACTGCACACAATCGTGATCCATTTCGCCACAATGAATGGAATTCTCAGCATTCAATGACGCTGCATGGAATCCACTGCATTAAATCAGAGATGCTTTGGGACATGTTGCAAAAAATCCACTGCATTCAATCATGCTGCAGGAATCCACAGCATTCAATCATGCTGCATAAAATACCCTGCATTCAATAGTGTTCCATTTCTTCATGCTGCATGGAATCCACTGCATTCAATCAGGATGCATGGAATCCACATCATTTAATTGAGGTGCATTTTACCAGGCTGCATGGAATCCACTGCATTCAATCATGCTGCATGGAATCCACTGCATTCAATCGGGATGCATTTTACCACGCTGCATGAATTACACTGCATTCAATCACAATGCATGGAATCCACTGCATTCAATGACGCTGCATGGAATCCACTGCACTCAATCGGGATATTTTTGGCAATGCTGCATAAAACCCACTGCATTCAATCGGGATGAATTGGGCCTCACTGCGTGAACTCAACTGAATACATACGGGATCCATTGTGCCACAATGCAGGGAGTCTTCTGCATTCAATGACGCTGCATGGAATCCACTGCATTCAATCGGGATGCTTTTGGCCATGCTGCATAAAATCCACTGCATTCAATCATGCTGCATGTAATCCACCTGATTCAATCGGGATGTTTTGGGACATGCTGCAGAAAATCCCCTGCATTAAATCGGGATGATTTGGGCCATGCTGCAAAAAATCCACTGCATTCAATCATGCTGCAGTTATCCACTGCATTCATTCGGAATACTTTGGGCCTTGCTGCTAATAATCCACAGCATTCAATCATGCTGCAGGTATCCACTGCATTCAATCATGCTGCATTAAATTCCCTGCATTCCATAGGGTTCCATTTCTTCATGCTGCCTGGAATGCACTGCATTAAATCACGCTGCATGGAATCCATTGCATTCAATTGGGATGCATTTTACCAGGCTGCATGGAATCCACTGCATTCAAGCATGCTTCATGGAATCCACTGCATTCAATCTGGATGCATGTTACCAGGCTGCATGTATTACACTGCATTCAATGACATTGCATGGAATCCACTGCCTTCAATCGGGATGCTTTTGGCCCTGCTGCATTAAATCAACTGCATTCAATCGGGATGCATTGGGCCTCACTGCGTCAACTGCACTGAGTACAATCGGGATCCATTTTGGCACAATACATGGAGTCCTCTATATTCAATGACGCTGCATGGAATCCACTGCATTAAATCGTAATGCTTTGTGCCATGCTGCAAAAAATCCACTGCATTCATTCATGCCGCAGGAATCCACTGCAATCAATCATGCTGCATAAAATCAACTGCATTCAATAGGGTTCCATTACTTCATGCTGTCTGGAATACACTGAATTCAATCACGCTGCATGGAATCCAATGCATTCAATAGGGATGCATTTTACCAGGCTGCATGGAATCCACTGCATTCAATCATGCTGCATGGAATCCACTGCATTCAATCAGGATGCATTTCACCACGCTGCATGGAATCCACGGCATTCAATCGGGTTGCATGGGGCCATGCTGCATAAAATCCACTGCATTCCATCGAGATGCATTTGGCCTCGCTGCATGGACTCCACTGCACACAATCGTGATCCATTTCGCCACAATGAATGGAATTCTCAGCATTCAATGACGCTGCATGGAATCCTCGGCATTCAATCGGGATGCTTTTGGCCATGATGCATAAAATCCACTGCATCAGGCATGCTGCACGGTATCCACTGCATTCAATCGGGATGTTTTGGGACATGCTGAATAAAATCCACTGCATTAAATCGGGATGCATTGGGCCAAGCTGCAAAAAATCTACTGCATTCAATCATGCTGCATTGAATCTACTGCATTCAATCGGGATGCATTTTACCAGGATGCGTGGAATCCACTGCATTCAATACAATGCATAGAATCCACTGCATTCAATGACGCTGCATGGAATCATCTGCATTCAATCGGGATGCTTTTGGCCATGCTGCATAAAATCCACTGCATTCAATCGGGATGTATTGGGACATGCTGCAGAAAATCCACTGCATTAAATCGGGATGCTTTGGGCCAAGCTGCAAAAAATCCACTGCATTCAATCATGCTGCAGGAATCCACTGCATTTAATCATGCTGCATAAAATACCCTGCATTCAATAAGGTTCCATTTCTTCATGCTGCCTGGAATCCACCTCATTCAATTATGCTGCATGGAATCCACTGCATTCAATCGGGATTCATTTTACCAGGCTGCATGGATCACACTGCATTAAATCACACTGCATGGAATCCACTGCATTCAAATGGAATGAATTTTATCAGGCTGCATGGAATCCACTGCATTCAATCAGGCTGCATGGAATCCACTGCATTCAATCGGGATGCATTTTACCACGCTGCATGAATTACACTGCATTCAATCACAATGCATGGAATCCACTGCATTCAATGACGCTGCATGGAATCCACTGCATTCTATCGGGATGCTTTTGGCCATGCTGCATAAAATCCACTGCATTCAATCATGCTGCATGGAATCCAGTGCATCCAATCGGGATATTGTGGGTCATGCTGCATAAAATCCAATGCATTCAATCATGCTGCACCGTATCCACTGCATTCAGTCGGGATGTTTTGGGACATGCTGCAGAAAATTCACTGCATTAAATCAGGATGCTTTGGGCCATTCTGCAAAAAATCCACTGCATTCAATCATGCTGCATAAAATCCACTGCATTCAATAGGGTTCCAATTCTTCATGCTGCATGGATCACACTGCATTAAATCACACTGCATGGAATCCTCTGCATTCAATCGGGATTAATTTTACCAGGCTGCATTGAATCCACTGCATTCAATCAGGCTGCATGGAATCCACTGCATTCAATCGGGATGCATTTTACCACGCTGCATGAATTACACTGCATTCAATCACAATGCATGGAATCCACTGCATTCAATGACGCTGCATGGAATCCACTGCATTCTATCGGGATGCTTTTGGCCATGCTGCATAAAATCCACTGCATTCAATCATGCTGCATGGAATCCAGTGCATCCAATCGGGATATTGTGGGTCATGCTGCATAAAATCCAATGCATTCTATCATGCTGCACCGTATCCACTGCATTCAGTCGGGATGTTTTGGGACATGCTGCAGAAAATTCACTGCATTAAATCAGGATGCTTTGGGCCATTCTGCAAAAAATCCACTGCATTCAATCATGCTGCATAAAATCCACTGCATTCAATATGGTTCCATTTCTTCATGCTGCATGGATCACACTGCATTAAATCACACTGCATGGAATCCTCTGCATTCAATCGGGATTAATTTTACCAGGCTGCATTGAATCCACTGCATTCAATCAGGCTGCATGGAATCCACTGCATTCAATCGGGATGCATTTTACCACGCTGCATGAATTACACTGCATTCAATCACAATGCATGGAATCCACTGCATTCAATGACGCTGCATGGAATCCACTGCATTCTATCGGGATGCTTTTGGCCATGCTGCATAAAATCCACTGCATTCAATCATGCTGCATGGAATCCAGTGCATCCAATCGGGATATTGTGGGTCATGCTGCATAAAATCCAATGCATTCAATCATGCTGCACCGTATCCACTGCATTCAGTCGGGATGTTTTGGGTTATGCTGCAGAAAATTCACTGCATTAAATCAGGATGCTTTGGGCCATTCTGCAAAAAATCCACTGCATTCAATCATGCTGCATAAAATCCACTGCATTCAATATGGTTCCATTTCTTCATGCTGCATGGATCACACTGCATTAAATCACACTGCATGGAATCCTCTGCATTCAATCGGGATTAATTTTACCAGGCTGCATTGAATCCACTGCATTCAATCAGTATCCATTGCACCACACTGCATTGAATCCACTGCATTCAATTGAGATCAATTGGGCAACGATGCATAGAATCCACTGCATTCAATAGGCATCCAATTAGCCACACTGAATGGTATACACTGCGTTCAATCAGGATGCATTTCACCACGCTGCATGGAATCCACGGCATTCAATCGGGTTGCATGGGGCCATGCTGCATAAAATCCACTGCATTCCATCGAGATGCATTTGGCCTCGCTGCATGGACTCCACTGCACACAATCGTGATCCATTTCGCCACAATGAATGGAATTCTCAGCATTCAATGACGCTGCATGGAATCCACTGCATTAAATCAGAGATGCTTTGGGACATGTTGCAAAAAATCCACTGCATTCAATAATTCTGCAGGAATCCACAGCATTCAATCATGCTGCATAAAATACCCTGCATTCAATAGTGTTCCATTTCTTCATGCTGCATGGAATCCACTGCATTCAATCAGGATGCATGGAATCCACATCATTTAATTGAGGTGCATTTTACCAGGCTGCATGGAATCCACTGCATTCAATCGGGATGCATTTTACCACGCTGCATGAATTACACTGCATTCAATCACAATGCATGGAATCCACTGCATTCAATGACGCTGCATGGAATCCACTGCACTCAATCGGGATACTTTTGGCAATGCTGCATAAAACCCACTGCATTCAATCGGGATGCATTGGGCCTCACTGCGTGAACTCAACTGAATACATACGGGATCCATTGTGCCACAATGCAGGGAGTCTTCTGCATTCAATGACGCTGCATGGAATCCACTGCATTCAATCGGGATGCTTTTGGCCATGCTGCATAAAATCCACTGCATTCAATCATGCTGCATGTAATCCACCTGATTCAATCGGGATGTTTTGGGACATGCTGCAGAAAATCCCCTGCATTAAATCGGGATGATTTGGGCCATGCTGCAAAAAATCCACTGCATTCAATCATGCTGCAGTTATCCACTGCATTCATTCGGAATACTTTGGGCCTTGCTGCTAATAATCCACAGCATTCAATCATGCTGCAGGTATCCACTGCATTCAATCATGCTGCATTAAATTCCCTGCATTCAATAGGGTTCCATTTCTTCATGCTGCCTGGAATGCACTGCATTAAATCATGCTGCATGGAATCCATTGCATTCAATTGGGATGCATTTTACCAGGCTGCATGGAATCCACTGCATTCAAGCATGCTTCATGGAATCCACTGCATTCAATCCGGATGCATGTTACCAGGCTGCATGTATTACACTGCATTCAATGACATTGCATGGAATCCACTGCCTTCAATCGGGATGCTTTTGGCCCTGCTGCATTAAATCAACTGCATTCAATCGGGATGCATTGGGCCTCACTGCGTCAACTGCACTGAGTACAATCGGGATCCATTTTGGCACAATACATGGAGTCCTCTATATTCAATGACGCTGCATGGAATCCACTGCATTAAATCGTAATGCTTTGTGCCATGCTGCAAAAAATCCACTGCATTCATTCATGCCGCAGGAATCCACTGCAATCAATCATGCTGCATAAAATCAACTGCATTCAATAGGGTTCCATTACTTCATGTTGTCTGGAATACACTGAATTCAATCACGCTGCATGGAATCCAATGCATTCAATAGGGATGCATTTTACCAGGCTGCATGGAATCCACTGCATTCAATCATGCTGCATGGAATCCACTGCATTCAATCGGGATGCATTTTACCAGGCTGCATGGATTTCACTGCATTCAATCACAATGCATGGAATCCACTGCATTCAATGACGCTGCATGGAATCCACTGCATTCTATCGGGATGCTTTTGGCCATGCTGCATAAAATCCACTGCATTCAATCATGCTGCATGGAATCCAGTGCATCCAATCGGGATATTGTGGGTCATGCTGCATAAAATCCAATGCATTCAATCATGCTGCACCGTATCCACTGCATTCAGTCGGGATGTTTTGGGACATGCTGCAGAAAATTCACTGCATTAAATCAGGATGCTTTGGGCCATTCTGCAAAAAATCCACTGCATTCAATCATGCTGCATAAAATCCACTGCATTCAATATGGTTCCATTTCTTCATGCTGCATGGATCACACTGCATTAAATCACACTGCATGGAATCCTCTGCATTCAATCGGGATTAATTTTACCAGGCTGCATTGAATCCACTGCATTCAATCAGTATCCATTGCACCACACTGCATTGAATCCACTGCATTCAATTGAGATCAATTGGGCAACGATGCATAGAATCCACTGCATTCAATAGGCATCCAATTAGCCACACTGAATGGTATACACTGCGTTCAATCAGGATGCATTTCACCACGCTGCATGGAATCCACGGCATTCAATCGGGTTGCATGGGGCCATGCTGCATAAAATCCACTGCATTCCATCGAGATGCATTTGGCCTCGCTGCATGGACTCCACTGCACACAATCGTGATCCATTTCGCCACAATGAATGGAATTCTCAGCATTCAATGACGCTGCATGGAATCCACTGCATTAAATCAGAGATGCTTTGGGACATGTTGCAAAAAATCCACTGCATTCAATCATGCTGCAGGAATCCACAGCATTCAATCATGCTGCATATAATAGCCTGCATTCAATAGTGTTCCATTTCTTCATGCTGCATGGAATCCACTGCATTCAATCAGGATGCATGGAATCCACATCATTTAATTGAGGTGCATTTTACCAGGCTGCATGGAATCCACTGCATTCAATCATGCTGCATGGAATCCACTGCATTCAATCGGGATGCATTTTACCACACTGCATGAATTACACTGCATTCAATCACAATGCATGGAATCCACTGCATTCAATGACGCTGCATGGAATCCACTGCACTCAATCGGGATAATTTTGGCAATGCTGCATAAAACCCACTGCATTCAATCGGGATGCATTGGGCCTCACTGCGTGAACTCAACTGAATACATACGGGATCCATTGTGCCACAATGCAGGGAGTCTTCTGCATTCAATGACGCTGCATGGAATCCACTGCATTCAATCGGGATGCTTTTGGCCATGCTGCATAAAATCCACTGCATTCAATCATGCTGCATCTAATCCACCTGATTCAATCGGGATGTTTTGGGACATGCTGCAGAAAATCCCTTGCATTAAATCGGGATGATTTGGGCCATGCTGCAAAAAATCCACTGCATTCAATCCTGCTGCAGGTATCCACTGCATTCATTCGGAATACTTTGGGCCTTGCTGCTAATAATCCATAGCATTCAATCATGCTGCAGGTATCCACTGCATTCAATCATGCTGCATTAAATTCCCTGCCTTCAATAGGGTTCCATTTCTTCATGCTGCCTGGAATGCACTGCATTAAATCACGCTGCATGGAATCCATTGCATTCAATTGGGATGCATTTTACCAGGCTGCATGGAATCCACTGCATTCAAGCATGCTTCATGGAATCCACTGCATTCAATCCGGATGCATGTTACCAGCCTGCATGTATTACACTGCATTCAATGACATTGCATGGAATCCACTGCCTTCAATCGGGATGCTTTTGGCCCTGCTGCATTAAATCAACTGCATTCAATCGGGATGCATTGGGCCTCACTGCGTCAACTGCACTGAGTACAATCGGGATCCATTTTGGCACAATATATGGAGTCCTCTATATTCAATGACGCTGCATGGAATCCACTGCATTAAATCGTAATGCTTTGTGCCATGCTGCAAAAAATCCACTGCATTCATTCATGCCGCAGGAATCCACTGCAATCAATCATGCTGCATAAAATCAACTGCATTCAATAGGGTTCCATTACTTCATGCTGTCTGGAATACACTGAATTCAATCACGCTGCATGGAATCCAATGCATTCAATAGGGATGCATTTTACCAGGCTGCATGGAATCCACTGCATTCAATCAGGCTGCATGGAATCCACTGCATTCAATCGGGATGCATTTTACCAGGCTGCATGGATTTCACTGCATTCAATCACAATGCATGGAATCCACTGCATTCAATGAGGCTGCATGGAATCCACTGCATTCAATCAGGATGCTTTTGGCCATGCTGCATAAAATCCACTGCATTCAAACATGCTGCACAGTATCCACTGCATTCAATCGGGATGTTTTGGGACATGCTGCAGAATATCCACTGCAGTAAATCGGGATGCTTTGGGCCAAGCTTCAAAAAATACACTGCATTCAATCATGCTGCAGGACTCCACTGCATTCAATCATTCTGCATGGAATCCACTGCATTCAATCGGGATGCATTTTACCAGGCTGCATGGATTACACTGCATTCAATCACAATGCATGGAATCCACTGCATTCAATGACGCTGCATGGAATCCACTGCATTCAATCGGGATGCTTTGGGCCATGCTGCAAATAATCCACTGCATTCAATCATGCTGCATGGAATCCACTGCCTTCAATCGGGATGCTTTTGGCCATGCTGCATAAATTCCCCTGCATTCAATCGAGATGCATTTGGCCTCGCTGCATTGACTCCACAGCACACAATCCTGATACATTTCGCCACAATGAATGGAATACTCTGCATTCAATGACGCTGCATGGAATCCACTGCATAAAATAGAGATGCTTTGGGACATGCTGCAAAAAATCCACTGCATTCAATAATTCTGCAGGAATCCACTGCATTCAATCATGCTGCATAAAATTCCCTGCATTCAATAGGGTTCCATTTCTTCATGCTGCATGGAATACACTGCATTCAATCAAGCTGCATGGAATCCACAGCATTTAATTGAGATGGATTTTACCAGGCTGCATGGAATATACTGCATTCAATCATGCTGCATGGAATCCACTGCATTCATTCAGGATGCATTTTACCACGCTGCATGTATTACACTGCATTCATTCACAATATATGGAATACACTGCATTCAATCGGGATGCATTTTACCAGGTTGCATGGATTACACTGCATTCAATCACAATGCATGGAATCCACTGCATTCAATGACGCTGCATGGAATCCACTGCGTTCAATCGGGATGCACTGGGCCTCACTGTGTTGACTCCACTAAATACATATGGGATCCATTGTGCCACAATGCAGGGAGTCTTCTGCATTCACTGACGCTGCATGGAATCCACTGCATTCAATCGGGATGCTTTTGGCCATGCTGCATAAAATCCACTTCATTCAATCATGCTGCATGTAATCCACCTCATTCAATCGGGATGTTTTCGGACATGCTGCAGAAAATCCACTGCATTATATAGGGATGCTTTGGGCAATGCTGCAAAAATCCACTGCATTCAATCATGCTGCATGAAACCACGGCATTCAATCATGCTGCATAAAATCCACTGCATTCAATAGGGTTCCATTTCTTCATGCTGCTTGGAATACACTGCATTCAATCAAGCTGCATGGAACCCACTGCATTCAATTGGGATGAATTTTACCAGGCTGCATGGAATCCACTGCATTCAATCAGGCTGCATGGAATCCACTGCATTCAATCGGGATGCATTTTACCAGGCTGCATGGAATACACTGCATTCAATCACGCTGCATAGATATCACTGCATTCAATTGGGATCCATTGGGCCACGATGCATGGAATCCACTGCATTCAATCAGGATCCATTGCACCACACTGCATTGAATCCACTGCATTCAATTGAGATCAATTGGGCCACGCTGCATCGAATCCACTGCATTCAATGGGGATCCATTTAGCCACGCTGAATGGTATACACTGCGTTCAATCAGGATGCATTTCACCACGCTGCATGGCCTCCACTGTATTCAATCACACTGCATGGAATCCACGGCATTCAATCGGGATGCTTTGGGCCATGCTGCATAAAATCCACTGCATTCCATCGAGATGCATTTGGCCTCGCTGCATGGCCTCCACTGCACACAATCGTGATCCATTTCGCCACAATGAATGGAAATCTCTGCATTCAATGACGCTGCATGGAATCCACTGCATTAAATCGAGATGCTTTGGGACATGCTGCAAAAAATCCACTGCATTCATTAATTCTGCAAGAATCCACTGCATTCAATCATGCTGCATAAAATCCCCTGCATTCAATAGAGTTGCATTACTTCATGCTGCATGGAATCAACTGCATTCAATCATGCTGCATGAAATTCACTGCATTCAATCGGGATGCATTTTAACTGGCTGCATGGAATCCACTGCATTCAATCACGCTGCATGGAATCCACTGCATTAAATCGGGATGCTTTTTACCCGTCTGCATGGAATCCACTGCATTCATTCACGCTGCATGGAATCCACTGCATTCAATCGGGATGCATTTTACCACGCTGCATGCATTACACTGCATTCAATCACAATGCATGGAATCCACTGCATTCAATGACGCTGCATGGAATCCACTGCATTCTATCGGGATGCTTTTGGCCATGCTGCATAAAATCCACTGCATTCAATCATGCTGCATGGAATCCAGTGCATCCAATCGGGATATTGTGGGTCATGCTGCATAAAATCCAATGCATTCAATCATGCTGCACCGTATCCACTGCATTCAGTCGGGATGTTTTGGGTTATGCTGCAGAAAATTCACTGCATTAAATCAGGATGCTTTGGGCCATTCTGCAAAAAATCCACTGCATTCAATCATGCTGCATAAAATCCACTGCATTCAATATGGTTCCATTTCTTCATGCTGCATGGATCACACTGCATTAAATCACACTGCATGGAATCCTCTGCATTCAATCGGGATTAATTTTACCAGGCTGCATTGAATCCACTGCATTCAATCAGTATCCATTGCACCACACTGCATTGAATCCACTGCATTCAATTGAGATCAATTGGGCAACGATGCATAGAATCCACTGCATTCAATAGGCATCCAATTAGCCACACTGAATGGTATACACTGCGTTCAATCAGGATGCATTTCACCACGCTGCATGGAATCCACGGCATTCAATCGGGTTGCATGGGGCCATGCTGCATAAAATCCACTGCATTCCATCGAGATGCATTTGGCCTCGCTGCATGGACTCCACTGCACACAATCGTGATCCATTTCGCCACAATGAATGGAATTCTCAGCATTCAATGACGCTGCATGGAATCCACTGCATTAAATCAGAGATGCTTTGGGACATGTTGCAAAAAATCGACTGCATTCAATCATGCTGCAGGAATCCACAGCATTCAATCATGCTGCATAAAATAGCCTGCATTCAATAGTGTTCCATTTCTTCATGCTGCATGGAATCCACTGCATTCAATCAGGATGCATGGAATCCACATCATTTAATTGAGGTGCATTTTACCAGGCTGCATGGAATCCACTGCATTCAATCATGCTGCATGGAATCCACTGCATTCAATCGGGATGCATTTTACCACACTGCATGAATTACACTGCATTCAATCACAATGCATGGAATCCACTGCATTCAATGACGCTGCATGGAATCCACTGCACTCAATCGGGATACTTTTGGCAATGCTGCATAAAACCCACTGCATTCAATCGGGATGCATTGGGCCTCACTGCGTGAACTCAACTGAATACATACGGGATCCATTGTGCCACAATGCAGGGAGTCTTCTGCATTCAATGACGCTGCATGGAATCCACTGCATTCAATCGGGATGCTTTTGGCCATGCTGCATAAAATCCACTGCATTCAATCATGCTGCATCTAATCCACCTGATTCAATCGGGATGTTTTGGGACATGCTGCAGAAAATCCCTTGCATTAAATCGGGATGATTTGGGCCATGCTGCAAAAAATCCACTGCATTCAATCCTGCTGCAGGTATCCACTGCATTCATTCGGAATACTTTGGGCCTTGCTGCTAATAATCCACAGCATTCAATCATGCTGCAGGTATCCACTGCATTCAATCATGCTGCATTAAATTCCCTGCATTCAATAGGGTTCCATTTCTTCATGCTGCCTGGAATGCACTGCATTAAATCACGCTGCATGGAATCCATTGCATTCAATTGGGATGCATTTTACCAGGCTGCATGGAATCCACTGCATTCAAGCATGCTTCATGGAATCCACTGCATTCAATCTGGATGCATGTTACCAGGCTGCATGTATTACACTGCATTCAATGACATTGCATGGAATCCACTGCCTTCAATCGGGATGCTTTTGGCCCTGCTGCATTAAATCAACTGCATTCAATCGGGATGCATTGGGCCTCACTGCGTCAACTGCACTGAGTACAATCGGGATCCATTTTGGCACAATACATGGAGTCCTCTATATTCAATGACGCTGCATGGAATCCACTGCATTAAATCGTAATGCTTTGTGCCATGCTGCAAAAAATCCACTGCATTCATTCATGCCGCAGGAATCCACTGCAATCAATCATGCTGCATAAAATCAACTGCATTCAATAGGGTTCCATTACTTCATGCTGTCTGGAATACACTGAATTCAATCACGCTGCATGGAATCCAATGCATTCAATAGGGATGCATTTTACCAGGCTGCATGGAATCCACTGCATTCAATCATGCTGCATGGAATCCACTGCATTCAATCGGGATGCATTTTACCAGGCTGCATGGATTTCACTGCATTCAATCACAATGCATGGAATCCACTGCATTCAATGAGGCTGCATGGAATCCACTGCATTCAATCAGGATGCTTTTGGCCATGCTGCATAAAATCCACTGCATTCAAACATGCTGCACGGTATCCACTGCATTCAATCGGGATGTTTTGGGACATGCTGCAGAATATCCACTGCAGTAAATCGGGATGCTTTGGGCCAAGCTTCAAAAAATACACTGCATTCAATCATGCTGCAGGAATCCACTGCATTCAATCATTCTGCATGGAATCCACTGCATTCAATCGGGATGCATTTTACCAGGCTGCATGGATTACACTGCATTCAATCACAATGCATGGAATCCACTGCATTCAATGACGCTGCATGGAATCCACTGCATTCAATCGGGATGCTTTGGGCCATGCTGCAAATAATCCACTGCATTCAATCATGCTGCATGGAATCCACTGCCTTCAATCGGGATGCTTTTGGCCATGCTGCATAAATTCCCCTGCATTCAATCGAGATGCATTTGGCCTCGCTGCATTGACTCCACAGCACACAATCCTGATACATTTCGCCACAATGAATGGAATACTCTGCATTCAATGACGCTGCATGGAATCCACTGCATAAAATAGAGATGCTTTGGGACATGCTGCAAAAAATCCACTGCATTCAATAATTCTGCAGGAATCCACTGCATTCAATCATGCTGCATAAAATTCCCTGCATTCAATAGGGTTCCATTTCTTCATGCTGCATGGAATACACTGCATTCAATCAAGCTGCATGGAATCCACAGCATTTAATTGAGATGGATTTTACCAGGCTGCATGGAATATACTGCATTCAATCATGCTGCATGGAATCCACTGCATTCATTCAGGATGCATTTTACCACGCTGCATGTATTACACTGCATTCATTCACAATATATGGAATACACTGCATTCAATCGGGATGCATTTTACCAGGTTGCATGGATTACACTGCATTCAATCACAATGCATGGAATCCACTGCATTCAATGACGCTGCATGGAATCCACTGCGTTCAATCGGGATGCACTGGGCCTCACTGTGTTGACTCCACTAAATACATATGGGATCCATTGTGCCACAATGCAGGGAGTCTTCTGCATTCACTGACGCTGCATGGAATCCACTGCATTCAATCGGGATGCTTTTGGCCATGCTGCATAAAATCCACTTCATTCAATCATGCTGCATGTAATCCACCTCATTCAATCGGGATGTTTTCGGACATGCTGCAGAAAATCCACTGCATTATATAGGGATGCTTTGGGCAATGCTGCAAAAATCCACTGCATTCAATCATGCTGCATGAAACCACGGCATTCAATCATGCTGCATAAAATCCACTGCATTCAATAGGGTTCCATTTCTTCATGCTGCTTGGAATACACTGCATTCAATCAAGCTGCATGGAACCCACTGCATTCAATTGGGATGAATTTTACCAGGCTGCATGGAATCCACTGCATTCAATCAGGCTGCATGGAATCCACTGCATTCAATCGGGATGCATTTTACCAGGCTGCATGGAATACACTGCATTCAATCACGCTGCATAGATATCACTGCATTCAATTGGGATCCATTGGGCCACGATGCATGGAATCCACTGCATTCAATCAGGATCCATTGCACCACACTGCATTGAATCCACTGCATTCAATTGAGATCAATTGGGCCACGCTGCATCGAATCCACTGCATTCAATTGGGATCCATTTAGCCACGCAGAATGGTATACACTGCGTTCAATCAGGATGCATTTCACCACGCTGCATGGCCTCCACTGTATTCAATCACACTGCATGGAATCCACGGCATTCAATCGGGATGCTTTGGGCCATGCTGCATAAAATCCACTGCATTCCATCGAGATGCATTTGGCCTCGCTGCATGGCCTCCACTGCACACAATCGTGATCCATTTCGCCACAATGAATGGAAATCTCTGCATTCAATGACGCTGCATGGAATCCACTGCATTAAATCGAGATGCTTTGGGACATGCTGCAAAAAATCCACTGCATTCATTAATTCTGCAAGAATCCACTGCATTCAATCATGCTGCATAAAATCCCCTGCATTCAATAGAGTTGCATTACTTCATGCTGCATGGAATCAACTGCATTCAATCATGCTGCATGAAATTCACTGCATTCAATGGGGATGCATTTTACCTGGCTGCATGGAATCCACTGCATTCAATCACGCTGCATGGAATCCACTGCATTAAATCGGGATGCTTTTTACCCGTCTGCATGGAATCCACTGCATTCATTCACGCTGCATGGAATCCACTGCATTCAATCGGGATGCATTTTACCACGCTGCATGCATTACACTGCATTCAATCACAATGCATGGAATCCACTGCATTCAATGACGCTGCATGGAATCCACTGCATTCTATCGGGATGCTTTTGGCCATGCTGCATAAAATCCACTGCATTCAATCATGCTGCATGGAATCCAGTGCATCCAATCGGGATATTGTGGGTCATGCTGCATAAAATCCAATGCATTCAATCATGCTGCACCGTATCCACTGCATTCAGTCGGGATGTTTTGGGTTATGCTGCAGAAAATTCACTGCATTAAATCAGGATGCTTTGGGCCATTCTGCAAAAAATCCACTGCATTCAATCATGCTGCATAAAATCCACTGCATTCAATATGGTTCCATTTCTTCATGCTGCATGGATCACACTGCATTAAATCACACTGCATGGAATCCTCTGCATTCAATCGGGATTAATTTTACCAGGCTGCATTGAATCCACTGCATTCAATCAGTATCCATTGCACCACACTGCATTGAATCCACTGCATTCAATTGAGATCAATTGGGCAACGATGCATAGAATCCACTGCATTCAATAGGCATCCAATTAGCCACACTGAATGGTATACACTGCGTTCAATCAGGATGCATTTCACCACGCTGCATGGAATCCACGGCATTCAATCGGGTTGCATGGGGCCATGCTGCATAAAATCCACTGCATTCCATCGAGATGCATTTGGCCTCGCTGCATGGACTCCACTGCACACAATCGTGATCCATTTCGCCACAATGAATGGAATTCTCAGCATTCAATGACGCTGCATGGAATCCACTGCATTAAATCAGAGATGCTTTGGGACATGTTGCAAAAAATCCACTGCATTCAATCATGCTGCAGGAATCCACAGCATTCAATCATGCTGCATAAAATACCCTGCATTCAATAGTGTTCCATTTCTTCATGCTGCATGGAATCCACTGCATTCAATCAGGATGCATGGAATCCACATCATTTAATTGAGGTGCATTTTACCAGGCTGCATGGAATCCACTGCATTCAATCATGCTGCATGGAATCCACTGCATTCAATCGGGATGCATTTTACCACGCTGCATGAATTACACTGCATTCAATCACAATGCATGGAATCCACTGCATTCAATGACGCTGCATGGAATCCACTGCACACAATCGGGATACTTTTGGCAATGCTGCATAAAACCCACTGCATTCAATCGGGATGCATTGGGCCTAACTGGGTGAACTCAACTGAATACATACGGGATCCATTGTGCCACAATGCAGGGAGTCTTCTGCATTCAATGACGCTGCATGGAATCCACTGCATTCAATCGGGATGCTTTTGGCCATGCTGCATAAAATCCACTGCATTCAATCATGCTGCATGTAATCCACCTGATTCAATCGGGATGTTTTGGGACATGCTGCAGAAAATCCCCTGCATTAAATCGGGATGATTTGGGCCATGCTGCAAAAAGTCCACTGCATTCAATCATGCTGCAGTTATCCACTGCATTCATTCGGAATACTTTGGGCCTTGCTGCTAATAATCCACAGCATTCAATCATGCTGCAGGTATCCACTGCATTCAATCATGCTGCATTAAATTCCCTGCATTCCATAGGGTTCCATTTCTTCATGCTGCCTGGAATGCACTGCATTAAATCACGCTGCATGGAATCCATTGCATTCAATTGGGATGCATTTTACCAGGCTGCATGGAATCCACTGCATTCAAGCATGCTTCATGGAATCCACTGCATTCAATCTGGATGCATGTTACCAGCCTGCATGTATTACACTGCATTCAATGACATTGCATGGAATCCACTGCCTTCAATCGGGATGCTTTTGGCCCTGCTGCATTAAATCAACTGCATTCAATCGGGATGCATTGGGCCTCACTGCGTCAACTGCACTGAGTACAATCGGGATCCATTTTGGCACAATACATGGAGTCCTCTATATTCAATGACGCTGCATGGAATCCACTGCATTAAATCGTAATGCTTTGTGCCATGCTGCAAAAAATCCACTGCATTCATTCATGCCGCAGGAATCCACTGCAATCAATCATGCTGCATAAAATCAACTGCATTCAATAGGGTTCCATTACTTCATGCTGTCTGGAATACACTGAATTCAATCACGCTGCATGGAATCCAATGCATTCAATAGGGATGCATTTTACCAGGCTGCATGGAATCCACTGCATTCAATCATGCTGCATGGAATCCACTGCATTCAATCAGGATGCATTTCACCACGCTGCATGGAATCCACGGCATTCAATCGGGTTGCATGGGGCCATGCTGCATAAAATCCACTGCATTCCATCGAGATGCATTTGGCCTCGCTGCATGGACTCCACTGCACACAATCGTGATCCATCTCGCCACAATGAATGGAATTCTCAGCATTCAATGACGCTGCATGGAATCCTCGGCATTCAATCGGGATGCTTTTGGCCATGATGCATAAAATCCACTGCATCAGGCATGCTGCACGGTATCCACTGCATTCAATCGGGATGTTTTGGGACATGCTGAATAAAATCCACTGCATTAAATCGGGATGCATTGGGCCAAGCTGCAAAAAATCTACTGCATTCAATCATGCTGCATTGAATCTACTGCATTCAATCGGGATGCATTTTACCAGGATGCGTGGAATCCACTGCATTCAATACAATGCATAGAATCCACTGCATTCAATGACGCTGCATGGAATCATCTGCATTCAATCGGGATGCTTTTGGCCATGCTGCATAAAATCCACTGCATTCAATCGGGATGTATTGGGACATGCTGCAGAAAATCCACTGCATTAAATCGGGATGCTTTGGGCCAAGCTGCAAAAAATCCACTGCATTCAATCATGCTGCAGGAATCCACTGCATTTAATCATGCTGCATAAAATACACTGCATTCAATAAGGTTCCATTTCTTCATGCTGCCTGGAATCCACTGCATTCAATTATGCTGCATGGAATCCACTGCATTCAATCGGGATTCATTTTACCAGGCTGCATGGATCACACTGCATTAAATCACACTGCATGGAATCCACTGCATTCAAATGGAATGAATTTTATCAGGCTGCATGGAATCCACTGCATTCAATCAGGCTGCATGGAATCCACTGCATTCAATCGGGATGCATTTTACCACGCTGCATGAATTACACTGCATTCAATCACAATGCATGGAATCCACTGCATTCAATGACGCTGCATGGAATCCACTGCATTCTATCGGGATGCTTTTGGCCATGCTGCATAAAATCCACTGCATTCAATCATGCTGCATGGAATCCAGTGCATCCAATCGGGATATTGTGGGTCATGCTGCATAAAATCCAATGCATTCAATCATGCTGCACCGTATCCACTGCATTCAGTCGGGATGTTTTGGGACATGCTGCAGAAAATTCACTGCATTAAATCAGGATGCTTTGGGCCATTCTGCAAAAACTCCACTGCATTCAATCATGCTGCATAAAATCCACTGCATTCAATAGGGTTCCAATTCTTCATGCTGCATGGATCACACTGCATTAAATCACACTGCATGGAATCCTCTGCATTCAATCGGGATTAATTTTACCAGGCTGCATTGAATCCACTGCATTCAATCAGGCTGCATGGAATCCACTGCATTCAATCGGGATGCATTTTACCACGCTGCATGAATTACACTGCATTCAATCACAATGCATGGAATCCACTGCATTCAATGACGCTGCATGGAATCCACTGCATTCTATCGGGATGCTTTTGGCCATGCTGCATAAAATCCACTGCATTCAATCATGCTGCATGGAATCCAGTGCATCCAATCGGGATATTGTGGGTCATGCTGCATAAAATCCAATGCATTCAATCATGCTGCACCGTATCCACTGCATTCAGTCGGGATGTTTTGGGACATGCTGCAGAAAATTCACTGCATTAAATCAGGATGCTTTGGGCCATTCTGCAAAAAATCCACTGCATTCAATCATGCTGCATAAAATCCACTGCATTCAATAGGGTTCCATTTCTTCATGCTGCATGGATCACACTGCATTAAATCACACTGCATGGAATCCTCTGCATTCAATCGGGATTAATTTTACCAGGCTGCATTGAATCCACTGCATTCAATCAGGCTGCATGGAATCCACTGCATTCAATCGGGATGCATTTTACCACGCTGCATGAATTACACTGCATTCAATCACAATGCATGGAATCCACTGCATTCAATGACGCTGCATGGAATCCACTGCATTCTATCGGGATGCTTTTGGCCATGCTGCATAAAATCCACTGCATTCAATCATGCTGCATGGAATCCAGTGCATCCAATCGGGATATTGTGGGTCATGCTGCATAAAATCCAATGCATTCAATCATGCTGCACCGTATCCACTGCATTCAGTCGGGATGTTTTGGGACATGCTGCAGAAAATTCACTGCATTAAATCAGGATGCTTTGGGCCATTCTGCAAAAAATCCACTGCATTCAATCATGCTGCATAAAATCCACTGCATTCAATATGGTTCCATTTCTTCATGCTGCATGGATCACACTGCATTAAATCACACTGCATGGAATCCTCTGCATTCAATCGGGATTAATTTTACCATGCTGCATTGAATTCCCTGCATTCAATCAGTATCCATTGCACCACACTGCATTGAATCCACTGCATTCAATTGAGATCAATTGGGCAACGATGCATAGAATCCACTGCATTCAATAGGGATCCAATTAGCCACACTGAATTGTATACACTGCGTTCAATCAGGATGCATTTCACCACGCTGCATAGAATCCACGGCATTCAATCGGGTTGCATGGGGCCATGCTGCATAAAATCCACTGCATTCCATCGAGATGCATTTGGCCTCGCTGCATGGACTCCACTGCACACAATCGTGATCCATTTCGCCACAATGAATGGAATTCTCAGCATTCAATGACGCTGCATGGAATCCACTGCATTAAATCAGAGATGCTTTGGGACATGTTGCAAAAAATCCACTGCATTCAATAATTCTGCAGGAATCCACAGCATTCAATCATGCTGCATAAAATACCCTGCATTCAATAGTGTTCCATTTCTTCATGCTGCATGGAATCCACTGCATTCAATCAGGATGCATGGAATCCACATCATTTAATTGAGGTGCATTTTACCAGGCTGCATGGAATCCACTGCATTCAATCGGGATGCATTTTACCACGCTGCATGAATTACACTGCATTCAATCACAATGCATGGAATCCACTGCATTCAATGACGCTGCATGGAATCCACTGCACTCAATCGGGATACTTTTGGCAATGCTGCATAAAACCCACTGCATTCAATCGGGATGCATTGGGCCTCACTGCGTGAACTCAACTGAATACATACGGGATCCATTGTGCCACAATGCAGGGAGTCTTCTGCATTCAATGACGCTGCATGGAATCCACTGCATTCAATCGGGATGCTTTTGGCCATGCTGCATAAAATCCACTGCATTCAATCATGCTGCATGTAATCCACCTGATTCAATCGGGATGTTTTGGGACATGCTGCAGAAAATCCCCTGCATTAAATCGGGATGATTTGGGCCATGCTGCAAAAAATCCACTGCATTCAATCATGCTGCAGTTATCCACTGCATTCATTCGGAATACTTTGGGCCTTGCTGCTAATAATCCACAGCATTCAATCATGCTGCAGGTATCCACTGCATTCAATCATGCTGCATTAAATTCCCTGCATTCAATAGGGTTCCATTTCTTCATGCTGCCTGGAATGCACTGCATTAAATCATGCTGCATGGAATCCATTGCATTCAATTGGGATGCATTTTACCAGGCTGCATGGAATCCACTGCATTCAAGCATGCTTCATGGAATCCACTGCATTCAATCCGGATGCATGTTACCAGGCTGCATGTATTACACTGCATTCAATGACATTGCATGGAATCCACTGCCTTCAATCGGGATGCTTTTGGCCCTGCTGCATTAAATCAACTGCATTCAATCGGGATGCATTGGGCCTCACTGCGTCAACTGCACTGAGTACAATCGGGATCCATTTTGGCACAATACATGGAGTCCTCTATATTCAATGACGCTGCATGGAATCCACTGCATTAAATCGTAATGCTTTGTGCCATGCTGCAAAAAATCCACTGCATTCATTCATGCCGCAGGAATCCACTGCAATCAATCATGCTGCATAAAATCAACTGCATTCAATAGGGTTCCATTACTTCATGTTGTCTGGAATACACTGAATTCAATCACGCTGCATGGAATCCAATGCATTCAATAGGGATGCATTTTACCAGGCTGCATGGAATCCACTGCATTCAATCATGCTGCATGGAATCCACTGCATTCAATCGGGATGCATTTTACCAGGCTGCATGCATTACACTGCATTCAATCACAATGCATGGAATCCACTGCATTCAATGACGCTGCATGGAATCCACTGCATTCTATCGGGATGCTTTTGGCCACGCTGCATAAAATCCACTGCATTCAATCATGCTGCATGGAATCCAGTGCATCCAATCGGGATATTGTGGGTCATGCTGCATAAAATCCAATGCATTCCATCATGCTGCACCGTATCCACTGCATTCAGTCGGGATGTTTTGGGACATGCTGCAGAAAATTCACTGCATTAAATCAGGATGCTTTGGGCCATTCTGCAAAAAATCCACTGCATTCAATCATGCTGCATAAAATCCACTGCATTCAATATGGTTCCATTTCTTCATGCTGCATGGATCACACTGCATTAAATCACACTGCATGGAATCCTCTGCATTCAATCGGGATTAATTTTACCAGGCTGCATTGAATCCACTGCATTCAATCAGTATCCATTGCACCACACTGCATTGAATCCACTGCATTCAATTGAGATCAATTGGGCAACGATGCATAGAATCCACTGCATTCAATAGGCATCCAATTAGCCACACTGAATGGTATACACTGCGTTCAATCAGGATGCATTTCACCACGCTGCATGGAATCCACGGCATTCAATCGGGTTGCATGGGGCCATGCTGCATAAAATCCACTGCATTCCATCGAGATGCATTTGGCCTCGCTGCATGGACTCCACTGCACACAATCGTGATCCATTTCGCCACAATGAATGGAATTCTCAGCATTCAATGACGCTGCATGGAATCCACTGCATTAAATCAGAGATGCTTTGGGACATGTTGCAAAAAATCCACTGCATTCAATCATGCTGCAGGAATCCACAGCATTCAATCATGCTGCATAAAATAGCCTGCATTCAATAGTGTTCCATTTCTTCATGCTGCATGGAATACACTGCATTCAATCAGGATGCATGGAATCCACATCATTTAATTGAGGTGCATTTTACCAGGCTGCATGGAATCCACTGCATTCAATCATGCTGCATGGAATCCACTGCATTCAATCGGGATGCATTTTACCACACTGCATGAATTACACTGCATTCAATCACAATGCATGGAATCCACTGCATTCAATGACGCTGCATGGAATCCACTGCACTCAATCGGGATAATTTTGGCAATGCTGCATAAAACCCACTGCATTCAATCGGGATGCATTGGGCCTCACTGCGTGAACTCAACTGAATACATACGGGATCCATTGTGCCACAATGCAGGGAGTCTTCTGCATTCAATGACGCTGCATGGAATCCACTGCATTCAATCGGGATGCTTTTGGCCATGCTGCATAAAATCCACTGCATTCAATCATGCTGCATCTAATCCACCTGATTCAATCGGGATGTTTTGGGACATGCTGCAGAAAATCCCTTGCATTAAATCGGGATGATTTGGGCCATGCTGCAAAAAATCCACTGCATTCAATCCTGCTGCAGGTATCCACTGCATTCATTCGGAATACTTTGGGCCTTGCTGCTAATAATCCATAGCATTCAATCATGCTGCAGGTATCCACTGCATTCAATCATGCTGCATTAAATTCCCTGCATTCAATAGGGTTCCATTTCTTCATGCTGCCTGGAATGCACTGCATTAAATCACGCTGCATGGAATCCATTGCATTCAATTGGGATGCATTTTACCAGGCTGCATGGAATCCACTGCATTCAAGCATGCTTCATGGAATCCACTGCATTCAATCCGGATGCATGTTACCAGGCTGCATGTATTACACTGCATTCAATGACATTGCATGGAATCCACTGCCTTCAATCGGGATGCTTTTGGCCCTGCTGCATTAAATCAACTGCATTCAATCGGGATGCATTGGGCCTCACTGCGTCAACTGCACTGAGTACAATCGGGATCCATTTTGGCACAATACATGGAGTCCTCTATATTCAATGACGCTGCATGGAATCCACTGCATTAAATCGTAATGCTTTGTGCCATGCTGCAAAAAATCCACTGCATTCATTCATGCCGCAGGAATCCACTGCAATCAATCATGCTGCATAAAATCAACTGCATTCAATAGGGTTCCATTACTTCATGCTGTCTGGAATACACTGAATTCAATCACGCTGCATGGAATCCAATGCATTCAATAGGGATGCATTTTACCAGGCTGCATGGAATCCACTGCATTCAATCAGGCTGCATGGAATCCACTGCATTCAATCGGGATGCATTTTACCAGGCTGCATGGATTTCACTGCATTCAATCACAATGCATGGAATCCACTGCATTCAATGAGGCTGCATGGAATCCACTGCATTCAATCAGGATGCTTTTGGCCATGCTGCATAAAATCCACTGCATTCAAACATGCTGCACAGTATCCACTGCATTCAATCGGGATGTTTTGGGACATGCTGCAGAATATCCACTGCAGTAAATCGGGATGCTTTGGGCCAAGCTTCAAAAAATACACTGCATTCAATCATGCTGCAGGACTCCACTGCATTCAATCATTCTGCATGGAATCCACTGCATTCAATCGGGATGCATTTTACCAGGCTGCATGGATTACACTGCATTCAATCACAATGCATGGAATCCACTGCATTCAATGACGCTGCATGGAATCCACTGCATTCAATCGGGATGCTTTGGGCCATGCTGCAAATAATCCACTGCATTCAATCATGCTGCATGGAATCCACTGCCTTCAATCGGGATGCTTTTGGCCATGCTGCATAAATTCCCCTGCATTCAATCGAGATGCATTTGGCCTCGCTGCATTGACTCCACAGCACACAATCCTGATACATTTCGCCACAATGAATGGAATACTCTGCATTCAATGACGCTGCATGGAATCCACTGCATAAAATAGAGATGCTTTGGGACATGCTGCAAAAAATCCACTGCATTCAATAATTCTGCAGGAATCCACTGCATTCAATCATGCTGCATAAAATTCCCTGCATTCAATAGGGTTCCATTTCTTCATGCTGCATGGAATACACTGCATTCAATCAAGCTGCATGGAATCCACAGCATTTAATTGAGATGGATTTTACCAGGCTGCATGGAATATACTGCATTCAATCATGCTGCATGGAATCCACTGCATTCATTCAGGATGCATTTTACCACGCTGCATGTATTACACTGCATTCATTCACAATATATGGAATACACTGCATTCAATCGGGATGCATTTTACCAGGTTGCATGGATTACACTGCATTCAATCACAATGCATGGAATCCACTGCATTCAATGACGCTGCATGGAATCCACTGCGTTCAATCGGGATGCACTGGGCCTCACTGTGTTGACTCCACTAAATACATATGGGATCCATTGTGCCACAATGCAGGGAGTCTTCTGCATTCACTGACGCTGCATGGAATCCACTGCATTCAATCGGGATGCTTTTGGCCATGCTGCATAAAATCCACTTCATTCAATCATGCTGCATGTAATCCACCTCATTCAATCGGGATGTTTTGGGACATGCTGCAGAAAATCCACTGCATTATATAGGGATGCTTTGGGCAATGCTGCAAAAATCCACTGCATTCAATCATGCTGCATGAAACCACGGCATTCAATCATGCAGCATAAAATCCACTGCATTCAATAGGGTTCCATTTCTTCATGCTGCTTGGAATACACTGCATTCAATCAAGCTGCATGGAACCCACTGCATTCAATTGGGATGAATTTTACCAGGCTGCATGGAATCCACTGCATTCAATCAGGCTGCATGGAATCCACTGCATTCAATCGGGATGCATTTTACCAGGCTGCATGGAATACACTGCATTCAATCACGCTGCATAGATATCACTGCATTCAATTGGGATCCATTGGGCCACGATGCATGGAATCCACTGCATTCAATCAGGATCCATTGCACCACACTGCATTGAATCCACTGCATTCAATTGAGATCAATTGGGCCACGCTGCATCGAATCCACTGCATTCAATTGGGATCCATTTAGCCACGCAGAATGGTATACACTGCGTTCAATCAGGATGCATTTCACCACGCTGCATGGCCTCCACTGTATTCAATCACACTGCATGGAATCCACGGCATTCAATCGGGATGCTTTGGGCCATGCTGCATAAAATCCACTGCATTCCATCGAGATGCATTTGGCCTCGCTGCATGGCCTCCACTGCACACAATCGTGATCCATTTCGCCACAATGAATGGAAATCTCTGCATTCAATGACGCTGCATGGAATCCACTGCATTAAATCGAGATGCTTTGGGACATGCTGCAAAAAATCCACTGCATTCATTAATTCTGCAAGAATCCACTGCATTCAATCATGCTGCATAAAATCCCCTGCATTCAATAGAGTTGCATTACTTCATGCTGCATGGAATCAACTGCATTCAATCATGCTGCATGAAATTCACTGCATTCAATCGGGATGCATTTTACCTGGCTGCATGGAATCCACTGCATTCAATCACGCTGCATGGAATCCACTGCATTAAATCGGGATGCTTTTTACCCGTCTGCATGGAATCCACTGCATTCATTCACGCTGCATGGAATCCACTGCATTCAATCGGGATGCATTTTACCACGCTGCATGCATTACACTGCATTCAATCACAATGCATGGAATCCACTGCATTCAATGACGCTGCATGGAATCCACTGCATTCTATCGGGATGCTTTTGGCCATGCTGCATAAAATCCACTGCATTCAATCATGCTGCATGGAATCCAGTGCATCCAATCGGGATATTGTGGGTCATGCTGCATAAAATCCAATGCATTCAATCATGCTGCACCGTATCCACTGCATTCAGTCGGGATGTTTTGGGTTATGCTGCAGAAAATTCACTGCATTAAATCAGGATGCTTTGGGCCATTCTGCAAAAAATCCACTGCATTCAATCATGCTGCATAAAATCCACTGCATTCAATATGGTTCCATTTCTTCATGCTGCATGGATCACACTGCATTAAATCACACTGCATGGAATCCTCTGCATTCAATCGGGATTAATTTTACCAGGCTGCATTGAATCCACTGCATTCAATCAGTATCCATTGCACCACACTGCATTGAATCCACTGCATTCAATTGAGATCAATTGGGCAACGATGCATAGAATCCACTGCATTCAATAGGCATCCAATTAGCCACACTGAATGGTATACACTGCGTTCAATCAGGATGCATTTCACCACGCTGCATGGAATCCACGGCATTCAATCGGGTTGCATGGGGCCATGCTGCATAAAATCCACTGCATTCCATCGAGATGCATTTGGCCTCGCTGCATGGACTCCACTGCACACAATCGTGATCCATTTCGCCACAATGAATGGAATTCTCAGCATTCAATGACGCTGCATGGAATCCACTGCATTAAATCAGAGATGCTTTGGGACATGTTGCAAAAAATCCACTGCATTCAATCATGCTGCAGGAATCCACAGCATTCAATCATGCTGCATAAAATACCCTGCATTCAATAGTGTTCCATTTCTTCATGCTGCATGGAATCCACTGCATTCAATCAGGATGCATGGAATCCACATCATTTAATTGAGGTGCATTTTACCAGGCTGCATGGAATCCACTGCATTCAATCATGCTGCATGGAATCCACTGCATTCAATCGGGATGCATTTTACCACGCTGCATGAATTACACTGCATTCAATCACAATGCATGGAATCCACTGCATTCAATGACGCTGCATGGAATCCACTGCACTCAATCGGGATACTTTTGGCAATGCTGCATAAAACCCACTGCATTCAATCGGGATGCATTGGGCCTAACTGGGTGAACTCAACTGAATACATACGGGATCCATTGTGCCACAATGCAGGGAGTCTTCTGCATTCAATGACGCTGCATGGAATCCACTGCATTCAATCGGGATGCTTTTGGCCATGCTGCATAAAATCCACTGCATTCAATCATGCTGCATGTAATCCACCTGATTCAATCGGGATGTTTTGGGACATGCTGCAGAAAATCCCCTGCATTAAATCGGGATGATTTGGGCCATGCTGCAAAAAGTCCACTGCATTCAATCATGCTGCAGTTATCCACTGCATTCATTCGGAATACTTTGGGCCTTGCTGCTAATAATCCACAGCATTCAATCATGCTGCAGGTATCCACTGCATTCAATCATGCTGCATTAAATTCCCTGCATTCCATAGGGTTCCATTTCTTCATGCTGCCTGGAATGCACTGCATTAAATCACGCTGCATGGAATCCATTGCATTCAATTGGGATGCATTTTACCAGGCTGCATGGAATCCACTGCATTCAAGCATGCTTCATGGAATCCACTGCATTCAATCTGGATGCATGTTACCAGCCTGCATGTATTACACTGCATTCAATGACATTGCATGGAATCCACTGCCTTCAATCGGGATGCTTTTGGCCCTGCTGCATTAAATCAACTGCATTCAATCGGGATGCATTGGGCCTCACTGCGTCAACTGCACTGAGTACAATCGGGATCCATTTTGGCACAATACATGGAGTCCTCTATATTCAATGACGCTGCATGGAATCCACTGCATTAAATCGTAATGCTTTGTGCCATGCTGCAAAAAATCCACTGCATTCATTCATGCCGCAGGAATCCACTGCAATCAATCATGCTGCATAAAATCAACTGCATTCAATAGGGTTCCATTACTTCATGCTGTCTGGAATACACTGAATTCAATCACGCTGCATGGAATCCAATGCATTCAATAGGGATGCATTTTACCAGGCTGCATGGAATCCACTGCATTCAATCATGCTGCATGGAATCCACTGCATTCAATCAGGATGCATTTCACCACGCTGCATGGAATCCACGGCATTCAATCGGGTTGCATGGGGCCATGCTGCATAAAATCCACTGCATTCCATCGAGATGCATTTGGCCTCGCTGCATGGACTCCACTGCACACAATCGTGATCCATCTCGCCACAATGAATGGAATTCTCAGCATTCAATGACGCTGCATGGAATCCTCGGCATTCAATCGGGATGCTTTTGGCCATGATGCATAAAATCCACTGCATCAGGCATGCTGCACGGTATCCACTGCATTCAATCGGGATGTTTTGGGACATGCTGAATAAAATCCACTGCATTAAATCGGGATGCATTGGGCCAAGCTGCAAAAAATCTACTGCATTCAATCATGCTGCATTGAATCTACTGCATTCAATCGGGATGCATTTTACCAGGATGCGTGGAATCCACTGCATTCAATACAATGCATAGAATCCACTGCATTCAATGACGCTGCATGGAATCATCTGCATTCAATCGGGATGCTTTTGGCCATGCTGCATAAAATCCACTGCATTCAATCGGGATGTATTGGGACATGCTGCAGAAAATCCACTGCATTAAATCGGGATGCTTTGGGCCAAGCTGCAAAAAATCCACTGCATTCAATCATGCTGCAGGAATCCACTGCATTTAATCATGCTGCATAAAATACACTGCATTCAATAAGGTTCCATTTCTTCATGCTGCCTGGAATCCACTGCATTCAATTATGCTGCATGGAATCCACTGCATTCAATCGGGATGCTTTTGGCCATGCTGCATAAAATCCACTGCATTCAATCATGCTGCATGGAATCCAGTGCATCCAATCGGGATATTGTGGGTCATGCTGCATAAAATCCAATGCATTCAATCATGCTGCACCGTATCCACTGCATTCAGTCGGGATGTTTTGGGACATGCTGCAGAAAATTCACTGCATTAAATCAGGATGCTTTGGGCCATTCTGCAAAAACTCCACTGCATTCAATCATGCTGCATAACATCCACTGCATTCAATAGGGTTCCAATTCTTCATGCTGCATGGATCACACTGCATTAAATCACACTGCATGGAATCCTCTGCATTCAATCGGGATTAATTTTACCAGGCTGCATTGAATCCACTGCATTCAATCAGGCTGCATGGAATCCACTGCATTCAATCGGGATGCATTTTACCACGCTGCATGAATTACACTGCATTCAATCACAATGCATGGAATCCACTGCATTCAATGACGCTGCATGGAATCCACTGCATTCTATCGGGATGCTTTTGGCCATGCTGCATAAAATCCACTGCATTCAATCATGCTGCATGGAATCCAGTGCATCCAATCGGGATATTGTGGGTCATGCTGCATAAAATCCAATGCATTCAATCATGCTGCACCGTATCCACTGCATTCAGTCGGGATGTTTTGGGACATGCTGCAGAAAATTCACTGCATTAAATCAGGATGCTTTGGGCCATTCTGCAAAAAATCCACTGCATTCAATCATGCTGCATAAAATCCACTGCATTCAATAGGGTTCCATTTCTTCATGCTGCATGGATCACACTGCATTAAATCACACTGCATGGAATCCTCTGCATTCAATCGGGATTAATTTTACCAGGCTGCATTGAATCCACTGCATTCAATCAGGCTGCATGGAATCCACTGCATTCAATCGGGATGCATTTTACCACGCTGCATGAATTACACTGCATTCAATCACAATGCATGGAATCCACTGCATTCAATGACGCTGCATGGAATCCACTGCATTCTATCGGGATGCTTTTGGCCATGCTGCATAAAATCCACTGCATTCAATCATGCTGCATGGAATCCAGTGCATCCAATCGGGATATTGTGGGTCATGCTGCATAAAATCCAATGCATTCAATCATGCTGCACCGTATCCACTGCATTCAGTCGGGATGTTTTGGGACATGCTGCAGAAAATTCACTGCATTAAATCAGGATGCTTTGGGCCATTCTGCAAAAAATCCACTGCATTCAATCATGCTGCATAAAATCCACTGCATTCAATATGGTTCCATTTCTTCATGCTGCATGGATCACACTGCATTAAATCACACTGCATGGAATCCTCTGCATTCAATCGGGATTAATTTTACCATGCTGCATTGAATTCCCTGCATTCAATCAGTATCCATTGCACCACACTGCATTGAATCCACTGCATTCAATTGAGATCAATTGGGCAACGATGCATAGAATCCACTGCATTCAATAGGGATCCAATTAGCCACACTGAATTGTATACACTGCGTTCAATCAGGATGCATTTCACCACGCTGCATAGAATCCACGGCATTCAATCGGGTTGCATGGGGCCATGCTGCATAAAATCCACTGCATTCCATCGAGATGCATTTGGCCTCGCTGCATGGACTCCACTGCACACAATCGTGATCCATTTCGCCACAATGAATGGAATTCTCAGCATTCAATGACGCTGCATGGAATCCACTGCATTAAATCAGAGATGCTTTGGGACATGTTGCAAAAAATCCACTGCATTCAATAATTCTGCAGGAATCCACAGCATTCAATCATGCTGCATAAAATACCCTGCATTCAATAGTGTTCCATTTCTTCATGCTGCATGGAATCCACTGCATTCAATCAGGATGCATGGAATCCACATCATTTAATTGAGGTGCATTTTACCAGGCTGCATGGAATCCACTGCATTCAATCGGGATGCATTTTACCACGCTGCATGAATTACACTGCATTCAATCACAATGCATGGAATCCACTGCATTCAATGACGCTGCATGGAATCCACTGCACTCAATCGGGATACTTTTGGCAATGCTGCATAAAACCCACTGCATTCAATCGGGATGCATTGGGCCTCACTGCGTGAACTCAACTGAATACATACGGGATCCATTGTGCCACAATGCAGGGAGTCTTCTGCATTCAATGACGCTGCATGGAATCCACTGCATTCAATCGGGATGCTTTTGGCCATGCTGCATAAAATCCACTGCATTCAATCATGCTGCATGTAATCCACCTGATTCAATCGGGATGTTTTGGGACATGCTGCAGAAAATCCCCTGCATTAAATCGGGATGATTTGGGCCATGCTGCAAAAAATCCACTGCATTCAATCATGCTGCAGTTATCCACTGCATTCATTCGGAATACTTTGGGCCTTGCTGCTAATAATCCACAGCATTCAATCATGCTGCAGGTATCCACTGCATTCAATCATGCTGCATTAAATTCCCTGCATTCAATAGGGTTCCATTTCTTCATGCTGCCTGGAATGCACTGCATTAAATCATGCTGCATGGAATCCATTGCATTCAATTGGGATGCATTTTACCAGGCTGCATGGAATCCACTGCATTCAAGCATGCTTCATGGAATCCACTGCATTCAATCCGGATGCATGTTACCAGGCTGCATGTATTACACTGCATTCAATGACATTGCATGGAATCCACTGCCTTCAATCGGGATGCTTTTGGCCCTGCTGCATTAAATCAACTGCATTCAATCGGGATGCATTGGGCCTCACTGCGTCAACTGCACTGAGTACAATCGGGATCCATTTTGGCACAATACATGGAGTCCTCTATATTCAATGACGCTGCATGGAATCCACTGCATTAAATCGTAATGCTTTGTGCCATGCTGCAAAAAATCCACTGCATTCATTCATGCCGCAGGAATCCACTGCAATCAATCATGCTGCATAAAATCAACTGCATTCAATAGGGTTCCATTACTTCATGTTGTCTGGAATACACTGAATTCAATCACGCTGCATGGAATCCAATGCATTCAATAGGGATGCATTTTACCAGGCTGCATGGAATCCACTGCATTCAATCATGCTGCATGGAATCCACTGCATTCAATCGGGATGCATTTTACCAGGCTGCATGCATTACACTGCATTCAATCACAATGCATGGAATCCACTGCATTCAATGACGCTGCATGGAATCCACTGCATTCTATCGGGATGCTTTTGGCCACGCTGCATAAAATCCACTGCATTCAATCATGCTGCATGGAATCCAGTGCATCCAATCGGGATATTGTGGGTCATGCTGCATAAAATCCAATGCATTCCATCATGCTGCACCGTATCCACTGCATTCAGTCGGGATGTTTTGGGACATGCTGCAGAAAATTCACTGCATTAAATCAGGATGCTTTGGGCCATTCTGCAAAAAATCCACTGCATTCAATCATGCTGCATAAAATCCACTGCATTCAATATGGTTCCATTTCTTCATGCTGCATGGATCACACTGCATTAAATCACACTGCATGGAATCCTCTGCATTCAATCGGGATTAATTTTACCAGGCTGCATTGAATCCACTGCATTCAATCAGTATCCATTGCACCACACTGCATTGAATCCACTGCATTCAATTGAGATCAATTGGGCAACGATGCATAGAATCCACTGCATTCAATAGGCATCCAATTAGCCACACTGAATGGTATACACTGCGTTCAATCAGGATGCATTTCACCACGCTGCATGGAATCCACGGCATTCAATCGGGTTGCATGGGGCCATGCTGCATAAAATCCACTGCATTCCATCGAGATGCATTTGGCCTCGCTGCATGGACTCCACTGCACACAATCGTGATCCATTTCGCCACAATGAATGGAATTCTCAGCATTCAATGACGCTGCATGGAATCCACTGCATTAAATCAGAGATGCTTTGGGACATGTTGCAAAAAATCCACTGCATTCAATCATGCTGCAGGAATCCACAGCATTCAATCATGCTGCATAAAATAGCCTGCATTCAATAGTGTTCCATTTCTTCATGCTGCATGGAATACACTGCATTCAATCAGGATGCATGGAATCCACATCATTTAATTGAGGTGCATTTTACCAGGCTGCATGGAATCCACTGCATTCAATCATGCTGCATGGAATCCACTGCATTCAATCGGGATGCATTTTACCACACTGCATGAATTACACTGCATTCAATCACAATGCATGGAATCCACTGCATTCAATGACGCTGCATGGAATCCACTGCACTCAATCGGGATAATTTTGGCAATGCTGCATAAAACCCACTGCATTCAATCGGGATGCATTGGGCCTCACTGCGTGAACTCAACTGAATACATACGGGATCCATTGTGCCACAATGCAGGGAGTCTTCTGCATTCAATGACGCTGCATGGAATCCACTGCATTCAATCGGGATGCTTTTGGCCATGCTGCATAAAATCCACTGCATTCAATCATGCTGCATCTAATCCACCTGATTCAATCGGGATGTTTTGGGACATGCTGCAGAAAATCCCTTGCATTAAATCGGGATGATTTGGGCCATGCTGCAAAAAATCCACTGCATTCAATCCTGCTGCAGGTATCCACTGCATTCATTCGGAATACTTTGGGCCTTGCTGCTAATAATCCATAGCATTCAATCATGCTGCAGGTATCCACTGCATTCAATCATGCTGCATTAAATTCCCTGCATTCAATAGGGTTCCATTTCTTCATGCTGCCTGGAATGCACTGCATTAAATCACGCTGCATGGAATCCATTGCATTCAATTGGGATGCATTTTACCAGGCTGCATGGAATCCACTGCATTCAAGCATGCTTCATGGAATCCACTGCATTCAATCCGGATGCATGTTACCAGGCTGCATGTATTACACTGCATTCAATGACATTGCATGGAATCCACTGCCTTCAATCGGGATGCTTTTGGCCCTGCTGCATTAAATCAACTGCATTCAATCGGGATGCATTGGGCCTCACTGCGTCAACTGCACTGAGTACAATCGGGATCCATTTTGGCACAATACATGGAGTCCTCTATATTCAATGACGCTGCATGGAATCCACTGCATTAAATCGTAATGCTTTGTGCCATGCTGCAAAAAATCCACTGCATTCATTCATGCCGCAGGAATCCACTGCAATCAATCATGCTGCATAAAATCAACTGCATTCAATAGGGTTCCATTACTTCATGCTGTCTGGAATACACTGAATTCAATCACGCTGCATGGAATCCAATGCATTCAATAGGGATGCATTTTACCAGGCTGCATGGAATCCACTGCATTCAATCAGGCTGCATGGAATCCACTGCATTCAATCGGGATGCATTTTACCAGGCTGCATGGATTTCACTGCATTCAATCACAATGCATGGAATCCACTGCATTCAATGAGGCTGCATGGAATCCACTGCATTCAATCAGGATGCTTTTGGCCATGCTGCATAAAATCCACTGCATTCAAACATGCTGCACAGTATCCACTGCATTCAATCGGGATGTTTTGGGACATGCTGCAGAATATCCACTGCAGTAAATCGGGATGCTTTGGGCCAAGCTTCAAAAAATACACTGCATTCAATCATGCTGCAGGAATCCACTGCATTCAATCATTCTGCATGGAATCCACTGCATTCAATCGGGATGCATTTTACCAGGCTGCATGGATTACACTGCATTCAATCACAATGCATGGAATCCACTGCATTCAATGACGCTGCATGGAATCCACTGCATTCAATCGGGATGCTTTGGGCCATGCTGCAAATAATCCACTGCATTCAATCATGCTGCATGGAATCCACTGCCTTCAATCGGGATGCTTTTGGCCATGCTGCATAAATTCCCCTGCATTCAATCGAGATGCATTTGGCCTCGCTGCATTGACTCCACAGCACACAATCCTGATACATTTCGCCACAATGAATGGAATACTCTGCATTCAATGACGCTGCATGGAATCCACTGCATAAAATAGAGATGCTTTGGGACATGCTGCAAAAAATCCACTGCATTCAATAATTCTGCAGGAATCCACTGCATTCAATCATGCTGCATAAAATTCCCTGCATTCAATAGGGTTCCATTTCTTCATGCTGCATGGAATACACTGCATTCAATCAAGCTGCATGGAATCCACAGCATTTAATTGAGATGGATTTTACCAGGCTGCATGGAATATACTGCATTCAATCATGCTGCATGGAATCCACTGCATTCATTCAGGATGCATTTTACCACGCTGCATGTATTACACTGCATTCATTCACAATATATGGAATACACTGCATTCAATCGGGATGCATTTTACCAGGTTGCATGGATTACACTGCATTCAATCACAATGCATGGAATCCACTGCATTCAATGACGCTGCATGGAATCCACTGCGTTCAATCGGGATGCACTGGGCCTCACTGTGTTGACTCCACTAAATACATATGGGATCCATTGTGCCACAATGCAGGGAGTCTTCTGCATTCACTGACGCTGCATGGAATCCACTGCATTCAATCGGGATGCTTTTGGCCATGCTGCATAAAATCCACTTCATTCAATCATGCTGCATGTAATCCACCTCATTCAATCGGGATGTTTTGGGACATGCTGCAGAAAATCCACTGCATTATATAGGGATGCTTTGGGCAATGCTGCAAAAATCCACTGCATTCAATCATGCTGCATGAAACCACGGCATTCAATCATGCAGCATAAAATCCACTGCATTCAATAGGGTTCCATTTCTTCATGCTGCTTGGAATACACTGCATTCAATCAAGCTGCATGGAACCCACTGCATTCAATTGGGATGAATTTTACCAGGCTGCATGGAATCCACTGCATTCAATCAGGCTGCATGGAATCCACTGCATTCAATCGGGATGCATTTTACCAGGCTGCATGGAATACACTGCATTCAATCACGCTGCATAGATATCACTGCATTCAATTGGGATCCATTGGGCCACGATGCATGGAATCCACTGCATTCAATCAGGATCCATTGCACCACACTGCATTGAATCCACTGCATTCAATTGAGATCAATTGGGCCACGCTGCATCGAATCCACTGCATTCAATGGGGATCCATTTAGCCACGCAGAATGGTATACACTGCGTTCAATCAGGATGCATTTCACCACGCTGCATGGCCTCCACTGTATTCAATCACACTGCATGGAATCCACGGCATTCAATCGGGATGCTTTGGGCCATGCTGCATAAAATCCACTGCATTCCATCGAGATGCATTTGGCCTCGCTGCATGGCCTCCACTGCACACAATCGTGATCCATTTCGCCACAATGAATGGAAATCTCTGCATTCAATGACGCTGCATGGAATCCACTGCATTAAATCGAGATGCTTTGGGACATGCTGCAAAAAATCCACTGCATTCATTAATTCTGCAAGAATCCACTGCATTCAATCATGCTGCATAAAATCCCCTGCATTCAATAGAGTTGCATTACTTCATGCTGCATGGAATCAACTGCATTCAATCATGCTGCATGAAATTCACTGCATTCAATCGGGATGCATTTTACCTGGCTGCATGGAATCCACTGCATTCAATCACGCTGCATGGAATCCACTGCATTAAATCGGGATGCTTTTTACCCGTCTGCATGGAATCCACTGCATTCATTCACGCTGCATGGAATCCACTGCATTCAATCGGGATGCATTTTACCACGCTGCATGCATTACACTGCATTCAATCACAATGCATGGAATCCACTGCATTCAATGACGCTGCATGGAATCCACTGCATTCTATCGGGATGCTTTTGGCCATGCTGCATAAAATCCACTGCATTCAATCATGCTGCATGGAATCCAGTGCATCCAATCGGGATATTGTGGGTCATGCTGCATAAAATCCAATGCATTCAATCATGCTGCACCGTATCCACTGCATTCAGTCGGGATGTTTTGGGTTATGCTGCAGAAAATTCACTGCATTAAATCAGGATGCTTTGGGCCATTCTGCAAAAAATCCACTGCATTCAATCATGCTGCATAAAATCCACTGCATTCAATATGGTTCCATTTCTTCATGCTGCATGGATCACACTGCATTAAATCACACTGCATGGAATCCTCTGCATTCAATCGGGATTAATTTTACCAGGCTGCATTGATTCCACTGCATTCAATCAGTATCCATTGCACCACACTGCATTGAATCCACTGCATTCAATTGAGATCAATTGGGCAACGATGCATAGAATCCACTGCATTCAATAGGGATCCAATTAGCCACACTGAATGGTATACACTGCGTTCAATCAGGATGCATTTCACCACGCTGCATGGAATCCACGGCATTCAATCGGGTTGCATGGGGCCATGCTGCATAAAATCCACTGCATTCCATCGAGATGCATTTGGCCTCGCTGCATGGACTCCACTGCACACAATCGTGATCCATTTCGCCACAATGAATGGAATACTCAGCATTCAATGACGCTGCATGGAATCCACTGCATTAAATCAGAGATGCTTTGGGACATGTTGCAAAAAATCCACTGCATTCAATCATGCTGCAGGAATCCACAGCATTCAATCATGCTGCATAAAATAGCCTGCATTCAATAGTGTTCCATTTCTTCATGCTGCATGGAATACACTGCATTCAATCAGGATGCATGGAATCCACATCATTTAATTGAGGTGCATTTTACCAGGCTGCATGGAATCCACTGCATTCAATCATGCTGCATGGAATCCACTGCATTCAATCGGGATGCATTTTACCACACTGCATGAATTACACTGCATTCAATCACAATGCATGGAATCCACTGCATTCAATGACGCTGCATGGAATCCACTGCACTCAATCGGGATACTTTTGGCAATGCTGCATAAAACCCACTGCATTCAATCGGGATGCATTGGGCCTCACTGCGTGAACTCAACTGAATACATACGGGATCCATTGTGCCACAATGCAGGGAGTCTTCTGCATTCAATGACGCTGCATGGAATCCACTGCATTCAATCGGGATGCTTTTGGCCATGCTGCATAAAATCCACTGCATTCAATCATGCTGCATCTAATCCACCTGATTCAATCGGGATGTTTTGGGACATGCTGCAGAAAATCCCTTGCATTAAATCGGGATGATTTGGGCCATGCTGCAAAAAATCCACTGCATTCAATCCTGCTGCAGGTATCCACTGCATTCATTCGGAATACTTTGGGCCTTGCTGCTAATAATCCATAGCATTCAATCATGCTGCAGGTATCCACTGCATTCAATCATGCTGCATTAAATTCCCTGCCTTCAATAGGGTTCCATTTCTTCATGCTGCCTGGAATGCACTGCATTAAATCATGCTGCATGGAATCCATTGCATTCAATTGGGATGCATTTTACCAGGCTGCATGGAATCCACTGCATTCAAGCATGCTTCATGGAATCCACTGCATTCAATCCGGATGCATGTTACCAGGCTGCATGTATTACACTGCATTCAATGACATTGCATGGAATCCACTGCCTTCAATCGGGATGCTTTTGGCCCTGCTGCATTAAATCAACTGCATTCAATCGGGATGCATTGGGCCTCACTGCGTCAACTGCACTGAGTACAATCGGGATCCATTTTGGCACAATACATGGAGTCCTCTATATTCAATGACGCTGCATGGAATCCACTGCATTAAATCGTAATGCTTTGTGCCATGCTGCAAAAAATCCACTGCATTCATTCATGCCGCAGGAATCCACTGCAATCAATCATGCTGCATAAAATCAACTGCATTCAATAGGGTTCCATTACTTCATGCTGTCTGGAATACACTGAATTCAATCACGCTGCATGGAATCCAATGCATTCAATAGGGATGCATTTTACCAGGCTGCATGGAATCCACTGCATTCAATCATGCTGCATGGAATCCACTGCATTCAATCGGGATGCATTTTACCAGGCTGCATGGATTTCACTGCATTCAATCACAATGCATGGAATCCACTGCATTCAATGAGGCTGCATGGAATCCACTGCATTCAATCAGGATGTTTTTGGCCATGCTGCATAAAATCCACTGCATTCAAACATGCTGCACGGTATCCACTGCATTCAATCGGGATGTTTTGGGACATGCTGCAGAATATCCACTGCAGTAAATCGGGATGCTTTGGGCCAAGCTTCAAAAAATACACTGCATTCAATCATGCTGCAGGAATCCACTGCATTCAATCATTCTGCATGGAATCCACTGCATTCAATCGGGATGCATTTTACCAGGCTGCATGTATTACACTGCATTCAATCACAATGCATGGAATCCACTGCATTCAATGACGCTGCATGGAATCCACTGCATTCAATCGGGATGCTTTGGGCCATGCTGCAAATAATCCACTGCATTCAATCATGCTGCATGGAATCCACTGCCTTCAATCGGGATGCTTTTGGCCATGCTGCATAAATTCCCCTGCATTCAATCGAGATGCATTTGGCCTCGCTGCATTGACTCCACAGCACACAATCCTGATACATTTCGCCACAATGAATGGAATACTCTGCATTCAATGACGCTGCATGGAATCCACTGCATAAAATAGAGATGCTTTGGGACATGCTGCAAAAAATCCACTGCATTCAATAATTCTGCAGGAATCCACTGCATTCAATCATGCTGCATAAAATTCCCTGCATTCAATAGGGTTCCATTTCTTCATGCTGCATGGAATACACTGCATTCAATCAAGCTGCATGGAATCCACAGCATTTAATTGAGATGGATTTTACCAGGCTGCATGGAATATACTGCATTCAATCATGCTGCATGGAATCCACTGCATTCATTCAGGATGCATTTTACCACGCTGCATGTATTACACTGCATTCATTCACAATATATGGAATACACTGCATTCAATCGGGATGCATTTTACCAGGTTGCATGGATTACACTGCATTCAATCACAATGCATGGAATCCACTGCATTCAATGACGCTGCATGGAATCCACTGCGTTCAATCGGGATGCACTGGGCCTCACTGTGTTGACTCCACTAAATACATATGGGATCCATTGTGCCACAATGCAGGGAGTCTTCTGCATTCACTGACGCTGCATGGAATCCACTGCATTCAATCGGGATGCTTTTGGCCATGCTGCATAAAATCCACTTCATTCAATCATGCTGCATGTAATCCACCTCATTCAATCGGGATGTTTTCGGACATGCTGCAGAAAATCCACTGCATTATATAGGGATGCTTTGGGCAATGCTGCAAAAATCCACTGCATTCAATCATGCTGCATGAAACCACGGCATTCAATCATGCTGCATAAAATCCACTGCATTCAATAGGGTTCCATTTCTTCATGCTGCTTGGAATACACTGCATTCAATCAAGCTGCATGGAACCCACTGCATTCAATTGGGATGAATTTTACCAGGCTGCATGGAATCCACTGCATTCAATCAGGCTGCATGGAATCCACTGCATTCAATCGGGATGCATTTTACCAGGCTGCATGGAATACACTGCATTCAATCACGCTGCATAGATATCACTGCATTCAATTGGGATCCATTGGGCCACGATGCATGGAATCCACTGCATTCAATCAGGATCCATTGCACCACACTGCATTGAATCCACTGCATTCAATTGAGATCAATTGGGCCACGCTGCATCGAATCCACTGCATTCAATGGGGATCCATTTAGCCACGCAGAATGGTATACACTGCGTTCAATCAGGATGCATTTCACCACGCTGCATGGCCTCCACTGTATTCAATCACACTGCATGGAATCCACGGCATTCAATCGGGATGCTTTGGGCCATGCTGCATAAAATCCACTGCATTCCATCGAGATGCATTTGGCCTCGCTGCATGGCCTCAACTGCACACAATCGTGATCCATTTCGCCACAATGAATGGAAATCTCTGCATTCAATGACGCTGCATGGAATCCACTGCATTAAATCGAGATGCTTTGGGACATGCTGCAAAAAATCCACTGCATTCATTAATTCTGCAAGAATCCACTGCATTCAATCATGCTGCATAAAATCCCCTGCATTCAATAGAGTTGCATTACTTCATGCTGCATGGAATCAACTGCATTCAATCATGCTGCATGAAATTCACTGCATTCAATCGGGATGCATTTTACCTGGCTGCATGGAATCCACTGCATTCAATCACGCTGCATGGAATCCACTGCATTAAATCGGGATGCTTTTTACCCGTCTGCATGGAATCCACTGCATTCATTCACGCTGCATGGAATCAACTGCATTCAATCGGGATGCATTTTACCACGCTGCATGCATTACACTGCATTCAATCACAATGCATGGAATCCACTGCATTCAATGACGCTGCATGGAATCCACTGCATTCTATCGGGATGTTTTTGGCCATGCTGCATAAAATCCACTGCATTCAATCATGCTGCATGGAATCCAGTGCATCCAATCGGGATATTGTGGGTCATGCTGCATAAAATCCAATGCATTCAATCATGCTGCACCGTATCCACTGCATTCAGTCGGGATGTTTTGGGTTATGCTGCAGAAAATTCACTGCATTAAATCAGGATGCTTTGGGCCATTCTGCAAAAAATCCACTGCATTCAATCATGCTGCATAAAATCCACTGCATTCAATATGGTTCCATTTCTTCATGCTGCATGGATCACACTGCATTAAATCACACTGCATGGAATCCTCTGCATTCAATCGGGATTAATTTTACCAGGCTGCATTGAATCCACTGCATTCAATCAGTATCCATTGCACCACACTGCATTGAATCCACTGCATTCAATTGAGATCAATTGGGCAACGATGCATAGAATCCACTGCATTCAATTGGGATCCAATTAGCCACACTGAATGGTATACACTGCGTTCAATCAGGATGCATTTCACCACGCTGCATGGAATCCACGGCATTCAATCGGGTTGCATGGGGCCATGCTGCATAAAATCCACTGCATTCCATCGAGATGCATTTGGCCTCGCTGCATGGACTCCACTGCACACAATCGTGATCCATTTCGCCACAATGAATGGAATTCTCAGCATTCAATGACGCTGCATGGAATCCACTGCATTAAATCAGAGATGCTTTGGGACATGTTGCAAAAAATCCACTGCATTCAATCATGCTGCAGGAATCCACAGCATTCAATCATGCTGCATAAAATAGCCTGCATTCAATAGTGTTCCATTTCTTCATGCTGCATGGAATACACTGCATTCAATCAGGATGCATGGAATCCACATCATTTAATTGAGGTGCATTTTACCAGGCTGCATGGAATCCACTGCATTCAATCATGCTGCATGGAATCCACTGCATTCAATCGGGATGCATTTTACCACACTGCATGAATTACACTGCATTCAATCACAATGCATGGAATCCACTGCATTCAATGACGCTGCATGGAATCCACTGCACTCAATCGGGATAATTTTGGCAATGCTGCATAAAACCCACTGCATTCAATCGGGATGCATTGGGCCTCACTGCGTGAACTCAACTGAATACATACGGGATCCATTGTGCCACAATGCAGGGAGTCTTCTGCATTCAATGACGCTGCATGGAATCCACTGCATTCAATCGGGATGCTTTTGGCCATGCTGCATAAAATCCACTGCATTCAATCATGCTGCATCTAATCCACCTGATTCAATCGGGATGTTTTGGGACATGCTGCAGAAAATCCCTTGCATTAAATCGGGATGATTTGGGCCATGCTGCAAAAAATCCACTGCATTCAATCCTGCTGCAGGTATCCACTGCATTCATTCGGAATACTTTGGGCCTTGCTGCTAATAATCCATAGCATTCAATCATGCTGCAGGTATCCACTGCATTCAATCATGCTGCATTAAATTCCCTGCCTTCAATAGGGTTCCATTTCTTCATGCTGCCTGGAATGCACTGCATTAAATCATGCTGCATGGAATCCATTGCATTCAATAGGGATGCATTTTACCAGGCTGCATGGAATCCACTGCATTCAATCAGGCTGCATGGAATCCACTGCATTCAATCGGGATGCATGTTACCAGGCTGCATGTATTACACTGCATTCAAGCACAATGCATGGAATCCACTGCATTCAATGACGCTGCATGGAATCATCTGCATTGAATCGGGATGCTTTTGGCCATGCTGCATAAAACCCAATGCATTCAATCATGCTGCACGGTATCCAATGCATTCAATCGGGATGTTTTCGGACATGCTGCAAAAAATCCACTGCAGTAAATCGGGATGCTTTTGGCCAAGCTTCAAAAAATCCACTGCATTCAATCATGCTGCAGGAATCCACTGCATTCAATCACACTGCATGGAATCCACTGCATTCCACAGGGTTCAATTTCTGCATGCTGCATGGAATCCACTGCATTCAATCATGCTGCACGGTATCCACTGCATTCAATCGGGATGTTTTGGGACATGCTGAATAAAATCCACTGCATTAAATCGGGATGCATTGGGCCAAGCTGCAAAAAATCCACTGCATTCAATCATGCTGCATGGAATCTACTGCATTCAATCGGGATGCATTTTACCAGGTTGCATGGATTACACTGCATTCAATCACAATGCATGGATTCCACTGCATTCAATGACGATGCATGGAATCCACTGCGTTCAATCAGGATGCACTGGGCCTCACTGCGTTGACTCCACTAAATACATATGGGATCCATTGTGCCACAATGCAGGGAGTCTTCTGCATTCACTGACGCTGCATGGAATCCACTGCATTCAATCGGGATGCCTTTGGCCATGCTGCATAAAATCCACTTCATTCAATCATGCTGCATGTAATCCACCTCATTCAATCGGGATGTTTTGGGACATGCTGCAGAAAATCCACTGCATTATATCGGGATGCTTTGGGCAATGCTGCAAAAATCCACTGCATTCAATCATGGTGCATGAAACCACGGCATTCAATCATGCTGCATAAAATCCACTGCATTCAATAGGGTTCCATTTCTTCATGCTGCTTGGAATACACTGCATTCAATCAAGCTGCATGGAACCCACTGCATTCAATTGGGATGAATTTTACCAGGCTGCATGGAATCCACTGCATTCAATCAGGCTGCATGGAATCCACTGCATTCAATCGGGATGCATTTTACCAGGCTGCATGGAATACACTGCATTCAATCACGCTGCATTGATATCACTGCATTCAATTGGGATCCATTGGGCCACGATGCATGGAATCCACTGCATTCAATCAGATTCCATTGCACCACACTGCATTGAATCCACTGCATTCAATTGAGATCAATTGGGCCACGCTGCATCGAATCCACTGCATTCAATGGGGATCCATTTAGCCACGCTGAATGGTATACACAGCGTTCAATCAGGATGCATTTCACCACGCTGCATGGCCTCCACTGTATTCAATCACACTGCATGGAATCCACGGCATTCAATCGGGATGCTTTGGGCCATGCTGCATAAAATCCACTGCATTCAATCGAGTTGCATTTGGCCTCGCTGGATGGCCTCCACTGCACACAATCGTGATCCATTACGCCACAATGAATGGAAATCTCTGCATTCAATGACGCTGCATGGAATCCACTGCATTAAATCGAGATGTTTTGGGACAAGCTGCAAAAAATCCACTGCATTCAATCATGCTGCATGGAATCTACTGCATTCAATCGGGATGCATTTTACCAGGATGCGTGGAATCCACTGCATTCAATGCAATGCATAGAATCAACTGCATTCAATGACGCTGCATGGAATCATCTGCATTCAATCGGGATGCTTTTGGCCATGCTGCATAAAATCCACTGCATTCAATCGGGATGTATTGGGACATGCTGCAGAAAATCCACTGCATTAAATCGGGATGCTTTGGGCCAAGCTGCAAAAAATCCACTGCATTCAATCATGCTGCAGGAATCCACTGCATTTAATCATGCTGCATAAAATACCCTGCATTCAATAAGGTTCCATTTCTTCATGCTGCCTGGAATCCACCTCATTCAATTATGCTGCATGGAATCCACTGCATTCAATCGGGATTCATTTTACCAGGCTGCATGGATCACACTGCATTAAATCACACTGCATGGAATCCACTGCATTCAAATGGAATGAATTTTATCAGGCTGCATGGAATCCACTACATTCAATCAGGCTGCATGGAATCGACTGCATTCAATCGGGATGCATTTTACCACGCTGCATGGATTACACTGCATTCAATCACAATGCATGGAATCCACTGCATTCAATGACGCCACATGGAATCCACTGCATTCTATCGGGATGCTTTTGGCCATGCTGCATAAGATCCACTGCATTCAATCATGCTGCATGGAATCCAGTGCATCCAATCGGGATATTGTGGGTCATGCTGCATAAAATCCAATGCATTCAATCATGCTGCACCGTATCCACTGCATTCAGTCGGGATGTTTTGGGACATGCTGCAGAAAATTCACTGCATTAAATCAGGATGCTTTGGGCCATTCTGCAAAAAATCCACTGCATTCAATCATGCTGCATAAAATCCACTGCATTCAATATGGTTCCATTTCTTCATGCTGCATGGATCACACTGCATTAAATCACACTGCATGGAATCCTCTGCATTCAATCGGGATTAATTTTACCATGCTGCATTGAATTCCCTGCATTCAATCAGTATCCATTGCACCACACTGCATTGAATCCACTGCATTCAATTGAGATCAATTGGGCAACGATGCATAGAATCCACTGCATTCAATAGGGATCCAATTAGCCACACTGAATGGTATACACTGCGTTCAATCAGGATGCATTTCACCACGCTGCATAGAATCCACGGCATTCAATCGGGTTGCATGGGGCCATGCTGCATAAAATCCACTGCATTCCATCGAGATGCATTTGGCCTCGCTGCATGGACTCCACTGCACACAATCGTGATCCATTTCGCCACAATGAATGGAATTCTCAGCATTCAATGACGCTGCATGGAATCCACTGCATTAAATCAGAGATGCTTTGGGACATGCTGCAAAAAATCCACTGCATTCAATCATGCTGAAGGAAACCACTGCATTCAATCATGCTGCATAAAATCCCCTGCATTCAATAGGGTTCCATTTCTTCATGCTGCATGGAATCGACTTCATTCAATCATGCTGCATGGAATCCACAGCATTTAATTGGGATGCATTTTACCAGGCTGCATGGAATCCACGGCATTCAATCGGGATGCTTGGGGACATGCTGCAAAAAATCCACTGCATTCATTCATGCTGCAGGAATTCAGTGCATTCAATCATGGTGTATAAAATACAATTCATTCAATAGGGTTCCATTACTTCATGCTCCCTGGAATACACTGAATTCAATCATGCTGCATGGAATCCAATGCATTCAATAGGGATGCATTTTACCAGTCTGCATGGAATCGACTGCATTCAATCATGCTGCATGGAATCCACTGCATTCAATCGGGATGCATTTTACCAGGCTGCATGGATTAAACTGCATTCAAGCACAATGCATGGAATCCACTTCATTCAATGACGCTGCATGGAATCCTCTGCATTGAATCGGGATGCTTTTGGCCATGCTGCATAAAATCCACTGCATCAGTCATGCTGCACAGTATCCACTGCATTGAATCGGGATGTTTTGGGACATGCTGAATAAAATCCACTGCATTAAATCGGGATGCATTGGGCCAAGCTGCAAAAAATCCACTGCATTCAATCATGCTGCATGGAATCTACTGCATTCAATCGGGATTCATTTTACCAGGCTGCATGCATTACACTGCATTCAATCACAAGCATGGAATCCACTGCATTCAATGACGCTGCATGGAATCCACTGCATTCAATCGGGATGATTTTGGCCATGCTGCATAAAATACACTGCATTCAATCATGCTGCATGGAATCCATTGCATCATATCGGCATATTTTGGGCCATGCTTCCTAAAATCCACTGCATTCAATCGGGATGCATTGGGTCTGGCTGCATGGTCTCCACTGCATACAAACGAGATCCATAGCACCACAATGTATGAAATGTTCTGCATTCAATGACGCTGCATGGAATCCACTGCATTCAATCGGGATGCTTTGGGCCATGCTGCAAAAAATCCACTGCATTCAATTATGCTACAGGAATCCAATGCATTCAATCGGGATGCTTTGGGCCATGCTGCAAATAATCCACTGCATTTAATCATGCTGTAGGTATCCACTGCATTTAATAGGGTTACCTTTCTTCATGCTGCCTGGAATACACTGCATTAAATCACGCTGCATGGAATCCACTGCATTCAATTGGGATGCATTTTACCAGGCTGCATGGAATCCACTGCATTCACGCATGCCGCATGGAATCCAATGCATTCAATCATGCTGCATGGAATCCACTGCATTCAATCGGGATGCATTTTACCAGGCTGCATGGATTACACTGCATTCAATTACAATGCATGGTATCCACTGCGTCAATGACGCTGCATGGAATACACTGCCTTCAATCGGGATGCTTTTGGCCATGGTGCATAAAATCCACTGCATTCAATCTTGCTGCATGGTATCCACTGCATTCAATCGGGATGTTTTGGGACATGCTGCCTAAAATCCACTGCATTCAATGGGGATGCTTTAGGCCATGCTGCAAAACATCCACTGCATTCAATCATGCTGCAGGAAACCACGGCATTCAATCATGCTGCATAAAAGACACTTCATTCAATAGGATTCCATTACTTCATGCTGCCTGGAATACACTGAATTCAATCACGCTGCATGGAATCCAATGCATTCAATCGGGATGCATTTTACCAGGCTGCATGGATTACACTGCATTCAAGCACAATGCATGGAATCCACTGCATTCAATGACGCTGCATGGAATCATCTGCATTGAATCGGGATGCTTTTGGCCATGCTGCATAAAACCCAATGCATTCAATCATGCTGCACGGTATCCAATGCATTCAATCGGGATGTTTTCGGACATGCTGCAAAAAATCCACTGCAGTAAATCGGGATGCTTTTGGCCAAGCTTCAAAAAATCCACTGCATTCAATCATGCTGCAGGAATCCACTGCATTCAATCACACTGCATGGAATCCACTGCATTCCACAGGGTTCAATTTCTTCATGCTGCATGGAATCCACTGCATTCAATCATGCTGCACGGTATCCTCTGCATTCAATCGGGATGTTTTGGGACATGCTGAATAAAATCCACTGCATTAAATCGGGATGCATTGGGCCAAGCTGCAAAAAATCCACTGCATTCAATCATGCTGCATGGAATCTACTGCATTCAATCGGGATGCATTTTACCAGGTTGCATGGATTACACTGCATTCAATCACAATGCATGGAATCCACTGCATTCAATGACGCTGCATGGAATCATCTGCATTCAATCGGGATGCTTTTGGCCATGCTGCATAAAATCCACTGCATTCAATCGGGAAATATTGGGACATGCTGCAGAAAATCCACTGCATTAAATCGGGATGCTTTTGGCCAAGCTGCAAAAAATCCACTGCATTCAATCATGCTGCAGGAATCCACTGCATTGAATCAAGCTGCATAAAATACCCTGCATTCAATAAGGTTCCATTTCTTCATGCTGCCTGGAATCCAACTCATTCAATTATGCTGCATGGAATCCACTGCATTCAATCGGGATTCATTTTACCAGGCTGCATGAATTACACTGCATTCAATCACAAGCATGGAATCCACTGCATTCAATGACGCTGCATGGAATCCACTGCATTCAATCGGGATGCTTTTGGCCATGGTGCATAATATGCACTGCATTCAATCATGCTGCATGGTATCCACTGCATTCAATCGGGATGCTTTTGGCCATGCTGCATAAAATCCACTGCATTAAATCGGGATGCTTTGGGCCATGCTGCAAAAATCCACTGCATTCAATCATGCTGAAGGAATTCACTGCATTCAATCATGCTGCATAAAATCCACTGCATTAAATAGGGTTAAATTTCTTCATGCAGCATGGATCACACTGCATTAAATCACACTGCATGGAATCCACTGCATTCAATTGGAATGAATTTTATCAGGCTGCATGGAATCCACTGCATTCAATGACGCTGCATGGAATCCACTGCATTCAATCGGGATGCTTTTGGCCATGCTGCATAAAGTACACTGCATTCAATCATGCAGCAAGGAATCCACTGCATCCAATCGCCATGGTTTTGGCCATGCTGCATAAAATCCACTGCATTCAATCGGGATGCATTGGGCCTCGCTGCATGGTCTCCACTGCATACAAACGAGATCCATTGCCCCACAATGAATGGAATGTTCTGCATTCAATGACGCTGCATGAAATCCACTGCATTCAATCAGGATGCTTTGGGCCATGCTGCAAATACTCCACTGCATTCAATCATGCTGCATGGAATCCACTGCCTTCAATCGGGATGCTTTTGGCCATGCTGCATATAATCCACTGCATTCAATCGGGATGCATTGGGCCTCACTGCGTCAACCGCACTGAATACAATCGGGATCCATTGTGCCACAATGCATGGAGTCTTCTGCATTGCATGACGCTGCATGGAATCCACTGCATTCAATCGGGATGCTTGGGGCCATGCTGCAAAATATCCACTGCATTCATTCATGCTGCAGGAATCCAGTGCATTCAATCATGCTGCATAAAATACACTTCATTCAATAGGGTACCATTACTTCATTCTGCCTGGAATACACTGAATTCAATCATGCTGCATGGACTCCAATGCATTCAATAGGGATGCATTTTACCAGGCTGCATGGAATCCACTGCATTCAATCATGCTGCACGGTATCGACTGCATTCAATCGGGATGTTTTAGGACATGCTGCAGAAAATCCACTGCATTAAATCTGGATGCTTTGGGCCAAGCTGCAAAAAATACAATGCATTCAATCATGCTGCAGGAATCCACTGCATTCAATCATGCTGCATAAAATCCCCTGCATTCAATTGGGTTCCATTTCTTCATGGTGCATGGAATACACTGCATTCAATCATGCTGCATGGAATCCACTGCATTCAATCGGGATGCATTTTACCAGGCTGCATGGATTACACTGCATTCAATCCCAATGCATGGAATCCACTGCATTGAATGACGCTGCATGGAATCCACTGCATTCAATCGGGATGCTTTTGGCCATTGTGCATAAAATCCACTGCATTTAATCATGCTGCATGGTATCCACTGCATTCAATCGGGATGTTTTCGGATATGCTGCTTAAAATCCACTCCATTAAATCGGGATGCTTTGGGCCATGCTGCAAAAAATTCACTGCATTCATTCATGCTGCAGGAATCCACTGCATTCTATCAGGCTGCATAAAATCCCCTGCAATCAATCGGGATGAATTTTACCAGGCTGCTTGGAATCCACTGCATTCAATCATGCTTCATGGAATCCACTGCATTCAATCCAGTTGCATTTTACCAGGCTGCATGGAATACACTGCATTCAATCACGCTGCATCGATTTCACTGCATTCAATTGGGATCCATTGCGCCATGATGCATGGAATCCACTGCATTCAGTTGAGATCAATTGGGCCACGCTTCATAGAATCCACTGCATTGAATGGGGATCCATTTAGCCACGCTGCATTGTATACACTGCGTTCAATCAGGATGCATTTCACCGCGCTGCATGGAATCCATGGCATTCAATCGGGATGTTTGTGGCCATGCTGCAAAAATTCCACTTCATTCAATCATGCTGAAGGAATCCACTGCATTCAATCATGCTGCATAAAATCCCTGGCATTCAATAGGGTTCCATTTCTTCATGCTGCATGGAATCCACTTCATTCAATCATGCTGCATGGAATCCGCAGCATTTAAGTGGGATGCATTTTACCAGGCTGCATGGAATCCACTGCATTCAATCATGCTGCATAAAATCCACTGCATTCAATCGGGATGCATTTTACCACGCTGCATGGATTAAACTGCATTCAATCACAATACATGGAATCGACTGCATTCAATCGGGATGCATTTTAGCAGGCTGCCTGGATTACACTGCATTCAATCACAATGAATGGAATCCACTGCATTCAATCATGCTGCATGGAATCCACTGCATTCAATCGGGATGCATTTTACCAGGCTGCATGGATTAAACTGCATTCAATCACAATGCATGGAATCCACTGCATTCAATGACGCTGCATGGAATCCTCTGCATTGTATCGGGATGCTTTTGGCCATGGTGCATAAAATCCACTGCATTCAATCATGCTGCACGGTATCGACTGCATTCAATCGGGATGTTTTGGGACATGCTGCAGAAAATCCACTGCATTAAATCGGGATGCTTTGGGCCAAGCTGCAAAAAATACAATGCATTCAATCATGCTGCAGGAATCCACTGCATTCAATCATGCTGCATAAAATCCCCTGCATTCAATAGGGTTCCATTTCTTCATGGTGCATGGAATACACTGCATTCAATCATGCTGCATGGAATCCAATGCATTCAATCGGGATGCATTTTACCAGGCTGCATGGATTACACTGCATTCAATCCCAATGCATGGAATCCATTGCATTCAATGACGCTGCATGGAATCCACTGCATTCAATCGGGATGCTTGTGGCCATGGTGCATAAACTCCACTGCATTAAATCATGCTGCATGGTATCCACTGCATTCAATCGGGATGTTTTGGGACATGCTGCCTAAAATCCACTCCATTAAATCGGGATGCTTTGGGCCATGCTGCAAAAAATTCACTGCATTCAATCATGCTGCAGGAATCCACTGCATTCATTCATGCTGCATAAAATACACTGCATTCAATAGGGTTCCATTTCTTCATGCTGCATGGATCACACTGCATTCAATCACACTGCATGGAATCCACTGCATTCAATCGGGATGAATTTTACCAGGCTGCTTGGAATCCACTGCATTCATTCAAGCTGCATGGAATCCACTGCATTCAATCGGGATGCATTTTACCAGGCTGCATGGATTACACTGCATTCAATCCCAATGCATGGAATCCACTGCATTGAATGACGCTGCATGGAATCCACTGCATTCAATCGGGATGCTTTTGGCGATGGTGCATAAAATCCACTGCATTTAATCATGCTGCATGGTATCCACTGCATTCAATCGGGATGTTTTCGGATATGCTGCCTAAAATCCACTCCATTAAATCGGGATGCTTTGGGCCATGCTGCAAAAAATTCACTGCATTCATTCATGCTGCAGGAATCCACTGCATTCTATCATGCTGCATAAAATCCCCTGCATTCAATCAGGATGAATTTTACCAGGCTGCTTGGAATCCACTGCATTCAATCATGCTTCATGGAATCCACTGCATTCAATCCAGTTGCATTTTACCAGGCTGCATGGAATACACTGCATTCAATCACGCTGCATTTATTTCACTGCATTCAATTGGGATCCATTGCGCCATGATGCATGGAATCCACTGCATTCAGTTGAGATCAATTGGGCCACGCTTCATAGAATCCACTGCATTGAATGGGGATCCATTTAGCCACGCTGCATTGTATACACTGCGTTCAATCAGGATGCATTTCACCGCTCTGCATGGAATCCATGGCATTCAATCGGGATGTTTGTGGCCATGCTGCAAAAAATCCACTTCATTCAATCATGCTGAAGGAATCCACTGCATTCAATCATGCTGCATAAAATCCCTGGCATTCAATAGGGTTCCGTTTCTTCATGCTGCATGGAATCCACTTCATTCAATCATGCTGCATGGAATCCGCAGCATTTAAGTGGGATGCATTTTACCAGGCTGCATGGAATCCACTGCATTCAATCATGCTGCATAAAATCCACTGCATTCAATCGGGATGCATTTTACCACGCTGCATGGATTAAACTGCATTCAATCACAATACATGGAATAGACTGCATTCAATCGGGATGCATTTTACCAGGCTGCCTGGATTACACTGCATTCAATCACAATGCATGGAATCCACTGCATTCAATCATGCTGCATGGAATCCACTGCATTCATTCGGGATGCATTTTACCAGGCTGCATGGATTACACTGCATTCAATCACAATGCATGGAATCCACTGCATTCAATGACGCTGCATGGAATCCTCTGCATTGTATCGGGATGCTTTTGGCCATGGTGCATAAAATCCACTGCATTCAATCATGCTGCACGGTATCGACTGCATTCAATCGGGATGTTTTGGGACATGCTGCAGAAAATCCACTGCATTAAATCCGGATGCTTTGGGCCAAGCTGCAAAAAATCCGCTGCATTCAATCATGCTGCAAAAATCCACTGCATTCAATCATGCTGCATAAATTCCACTGCATTCAATAGGGTTCCATTTCTTCATGGTGCATGGAATACACTGCATTCAATCATGCTGCATGGAATCCAATGCATTCAATCGGGATGCATTTTACCAGGCTGCATGGATTACACTGCATTCAATCCCAATGCATGGAATCCACTGCATTCAATGACGCTGCATGGAATCCACTGCATTCAATCGGGATGCTTGTGGCCATGGTGCATAAACTCCACTGCATTCAATCATGCTGCATGGTATCCACTGCATTCAATCGGGATGTTTTGGGACATGCTGCCTAAAATCCACTCCATTAAATCGGGATGCTTTGGGCCATGCTGCAAAAAATTCACTGCATTCATTCATGCTGCAGGAATCCACTGCATTCATTCATGCTGCATAAAATACACTGCATTCAATAGGGTTCCATTTCTTCATGCTGCATGGATCACACTGCATTCAATCACACTGCATGGAATCCACTGCATTCAATCGGGGTGAATTTTACCAGGCTGCTTGGAATCCACTGCATTCATTCAAGCTGCATGGAATCCACTGCATTCAATCGGGATGCATTTTACCAGGCTGCATGGATTACACTTCATTCAATCACAATGCATGGTATCCACTGCGTCAATGACGCTGCATGGAATCCACTGCCTTCAATCGGGATGCTTTTGGCCCTTGTGCATAAAATCCACTGCATTCAATCATGCTGCATGGTATCCCCTGCCTTCAATCTGGATGTGTTGGGTCATGCTGCCTAAAATCCACTGCATTCAATCGGGATGTTTGGGCCATGCTGCAAATCATCCACTGCATTCAATCATGCTGCAGGAATCCACGGCATTCAATCATGCTGCATAAACGTCAATTCATTCAATAGAATTCCATTACTTCATGCTGCCTGGAATACACTGAATTCAATCACGCTGCATGGAATCCAATGCATTCAATAGGGATGCATTTTACCAGGCTGCATGGAATCCACTGCATTCAATCATGCTGCATGGAATCCACTGCATTCAATCGGGATGCATTTTACCAGGCTGCATGGATTACACTGCATTCAAGCACAATGCATGGAATCCACTGCATTCAATGACGCTGCATGGAATCCTCTGCATTGAATCGGGATGCTTTTGGCCATGCTGCATAAAATCCACTGCATTCAATCATGCTGCACGGTATCGACTGCATTCAATCGGGATGTTTTGGGACATGCTGCAGAAAATCCACTGCATTAAATCGGGATGCTTTGGGCCAAGCTGCAAAAAATACAATGCATTCAATCATGCTGCAGGAATCCACTGCATTCAATCATGCTGCATAAAATCCCCTGCATTCAATAGGGTTCCATTTCTTCATGGTGCATGGAATATACTACATTCAATCATGCTGCATGGAATCCACTGCATTCAATCGGGATGCATTTTACCAGGCTGCATGGATTACACTGCATTTAATCCCAATGCATGGAATCCACTGCATTGAATGACGCTGCATGGAATCCACTGCATTCAATCGGGATGCTTTTGGCCATGGTGCATAAAATCCACTGCATTTAATCATGCTGCATGGTATCCACTGCATTCAATCGGGATGTTTTCGGATATGCTGCCTAAAATCCACTCCATTAAATCGGGATGCTTTGGGCCATGCTGCAAAAAATTCACTGCATTCATTCATGCTGCAGGAATACACTGCATTCTATCATGCTGCATAAAATCCCCTGCATTCAATCGGGATGAATTTTACCAGGATGCTTGGAATCCACTGCATTCAATCATGCTTCATGGAATCCACTGCATTCAATCCAGTTGCATTTTACCAGGCTGCATGGAATACACTGCATTCAATCACGCTGCATTGATTTCACTGCATTCAATTGGGATCCATTGCGCCATGATGCATGGAATCCACTGCATTCAGTTGAGATCAATTGGGCCACGCTTCATAGAATCCACTGCATTGAATGGGGATCCATTTAGCCACGCTGCATTGTATACACTGCGTTCAATCAGGATGCATTTCACCACGCTGCATGGAATCCATGGCATTCAATCGGGATGTTTGTGGCCATGCTGCAAAAATTCCACTTCATTCAATCATGCTGAAGGAATCCACTGCATTCAATCATGCTGCATAAAATCCCCTGCATTCAATAGGGTTCCATTTCTTCATGGTGCATGGAATACACTTCATTCAATCATGCTGCATGGAATCCGCAGCATTTAAGTGGGATGCATTTTACCAGGCTCCATGGAATCCACTGCATTCAATCATGCTGCATAAAATCCACTGCATTCAATCGGGATGCATTTTACCACGCTGCATGGATTAAACTGCATTCAATCACAATACATGGAATCGACTGCATTCAATCGGGATGCATTTTACCAGGCTGCCTGGATTACACTGCTTTCAATCACAATGAATGGAATCCACTGCATTCAATCATGCTGCATGGAATCCACTGCATTCAATCGGGATGCATTTTACCAGGCTGCATGGATTACACTGCATTCAAGCACAATGCATGGAATCCACTGCATTCAATGACGCTGCATGGAATCCTCTGCATTGAATCGGGATGCTTTCGGCCATGCTGCATAAAATCCACTGCATTCAATCATGCTGCACGGTATCGACTGCATTCAATCGGGATGTTTTGGGACATGCTGCAGAAAATCCACTGCATTAAATCCGGATGCTTTGGGCCAAGCTGCAAAAAATACAATGCATTCAATCATGCTGCAGGAATCCACTGCATTCAATCATGCTGCATAAAATCCCCTGCATTCAATAGGGTTCCATTTCTTCATGGTGCATGGAATACACTGCATTCAATCATGCTGCATGGAATCCACTGCATTCAATCGGGATGCATTTTACCAGGCTGCATGGATTACACTGCATTCAATCCCAATGCATGGAATCCACTGCATTCAATGACGCTGCATGGAATCCACTGCATTCAATCGGGATGCTATTGGCCATGGTGCATAAACTCCACTGCATTCAATCATGCTGCAGGGTATCCACTGCATTCAATCGGGATGTTTTGGGACATGCTGCCTAAAATCCACTCCATTAAATAGGGATGCTTTGGGCCATGCTGCAAAAAATTCACTGCATTCATTCATGCTGCAGGAATCCACTGCATTCATTCATGCTGCATAAAATACACTGCATTCAATAGGGTTCCATTTCTTCATGCTGCATGGATCACACTGCATTCAATCACACTGCATGGAATCCACTGCATTCAATCGGGATGAATTTTACCAGGCTGCTTGGAATCCACTGCATTCATTCATGCTGCATGGAATCCACTGCATTCAATCGGGATGCATTTTACCAGGCTGCATGGATTACACTTCATTCAATCACAATGCATTGTATCCACTGCGTCAATGACGCTGCATGGAATCCACTGCCTTCAATCGGGATGCTTTTGGCCATTGTGCATAAAATCCACTGCATTCAATCATGCTGCATGGTATCCCCTGCCTTCAATCTGGATGTGTTGGGTCATGCTGCCTAAAATCCACTGCATTAAATCGGGATGTTTGGGCCATGCTGCAAATCATCCACTGCATTCAATCATGCTGCAGGAATCCACGGCATTCAATCATGCTGCATAAAAGACACTTCATTCAATAGGATTCCATTACTTCATGCTGCCTGGAATACACTGAATTCAATCACGCTGCATGGAATCCAATGCATTCAATAGGGATGCATTTTACCAGACTGCATGGAATCCACTGCATTCAATCATGCTGCATGGAATCCACTGCATTCAATCGGGATGCATTTTACCAGGCTGCATGGATTACACTGCATTCAAGCAAAATGCAGGGAATCCACTGCATTCAATGACGCTGCATGGAATCCTCTGCATTGAATCGGGATGCTTTTGGCCATGCTGCATAAAATCCACTGCATTCAATCATGCTGCATGGTATCCACTGCATTCAATCGGGATGTTTTGGGACATGCTGCAGAAAATCCACTGCATTAAATCGGGATGCTTTGGGCCAAGCTGCAAAAAATACAATGCATTCAATCATGCTGCATGGAATCCACTGCATTCAATCGGGATGCATTTTACCAGGCTGCATGGATTACACTGCATTCAATCCCAATGCATGGAATCCACTGCATTGAATGACGCTGCATGGAATACACTGCATTCAATCGGGATGCTTTTGGCCATGGTGCATAAAATCCACTGCATTTAATCATGCTGCATGGTATCCACTGCATTCAATCGGGATGTTTTCGGATATGCTGCCTAAAATCCACTCCATTAAATCGGGATGCTTTGGGCCATGCTGCAAAAAATTCACTGCATTCATTCATGCTGCAGGAATCCACTGCATTCTATCATGCTGCATAAAATCCCCTGCATTCAATCGGGATGAATTTTACCAGGCTGCTTGGAATCCACTGCATTCAATCATGCTTCATGGAATCCACTGCATTCAATCCAGATGCATTTTACCAGGCTGCATGGAATACACTGCATTCAATCACGCTGCATCGATTTCACTGCATTCAATTGGGATCCATTGCGCCATGATGCATGGAATCCACTGCATTCAGTTGAGATCAATTGGGCCACGCTTCATAGAATCCACTGCATTGAATGGGGATCCATTTAGCCACGCTGCATTGTATACACTGCGTTCAATCAGGATGCATTTCACCGCGCTGCATGGAATCCATGGCATTCAATCGGGATGTTTGTGGCCATGCTGCAAAAATTCCACTTCATTCAATCATGCTGAAGGAATCCACTGCATTCAATCATGCTGCATAAAATCCCCTGCATTCAATAGGGTTCCATTTCTTCATGCTGCATGGAATCCACTTCATTCAATCATGCTGCATGGAATCCGCAGCATTTAAGTGGGATGCATTTTACCAGGCTGCATGGAATCCACTGCATTCAATCATGCTGCATAAAATCCACTGCATTCAATCGGGATGCATTTTACCAGGCTGCCTGGATTACACTGCATTCAATCACAATGCATGGAATCCACTGCATTCAATCATACTGCATTAAATTCCCTGCATTCAATAGGGTTCCATTTCTTCATGCTGCCTGGAATGCACTGCATTAAATCACGCTGCATGGAATCCATTGCATTCAATTAGGATGCATTTTACCAGGCTGCATGGAATCCACTGCACTCAATCGGGATACTTTTGGCAATGCTGCATAAAACCCACTGCATTCAATCGGGATGCATTGGGCTTCACTGCGTGAACACAACTGAATATATACGGGATCCATTGTGCCACAATGCAGGGAGTCTTCTGCATTCAATGACGCTGCATGGAATCCACTGCATTCAATCGGGATGCTTTTGGCCATGCTGCATAAAATCCACTGCATTCAATCATGCTGCATCTAATCCACCTGATTCAATCGGGATGTTTTGGGACATGCTGCAGAAAATCCCCTGCATTAAATCGGGATGATTTGGGCCATGCTGCAAAAACTCCACTGCATTCAATCATGCTGCAGGTATCCACTGCATTCATTCGGAATACTTTGGGCCTTGCTGCTAATAATCCACAGCATTCAATCATGCTGCACGTATCCACTGCATTCAATCATGCTGCATTAAATTCCCTGCATTCAATAGGGTTCCATTTCTTCATGCTGCCTGGAATGCACTGCATTAAATCACGCTGCATGGAATCCATTGCATTCAATTGGGATGCATTTTACCAGGCTGCATGGAATCCACTGCATTCAAGCATGCTTCATGGAATCCACTGCATTCAATCCGGATGCATGTTACCAGGCTGCATGTATTACACTGCATTCAATGACATTGCATGGAATCCACTGCCTTCAATCGGGATGCTTTTGGCCCTGCTGCATTAAATCAACTGCATTCATTAATGCCGCAGGAATCCACTGCATTCAATCATGCTGCATAAAATCAACTGCATTCAATAGGGTTCCATTACTTCATGCTGTCTGGAATACACTGAGTTCAATCACGCTGCATGGAATCCAATGCATTCAATATGGATGCATTTTACCAGGCTGCATGGAATCCACTGCATTCAATCATACTGCATGGAATCCACTGCATTCAATCGGGATGCATTTTACAAGGCTGCATGGATTTCACTGCATTCAATCACAATGCATGGAATCCACTGCATTCAATGAGGCTGCATGGAATCCACTGCATTCAATCGGGATGAATTTTACCAGGCTGCATGGAATCCACTGCATTCAATCATGCTGCATGGAATCCACTGCATTCAATCGGGATGCATTTTACCAGGCTGCATGGAATACACTGCATTCAATCACGCTGCATCGATTTCACTGCATTCAATTGGGATCCATTGCGCCATGATGCATGGAATCCACTGCCTGCAATTGAGATCAATTGGGCCACGCTGCATAGAATCCACTGCATTGAATGGGGATCCATTTAGCCACGCTGCATTGTATACACTGCGTTCAATCAGGATGCATTTCACCACGCTGCATGGAATCCACGGCATTCAATCGGGATGCATGGGGCCATGCTGTACAAAATCCACTGCATTCAATCGAGATGCATTTGGCCTCGATGCATGGACTCCACTGCACACAATCGTGATCCATTTCGCCACAATGAATTGAATTTTCTGCATTCAATGACGCTGCATGGAATCCACTGCATTAAATCGAGATGCTTTTGGCCATGCTGCAAAAAATCCACTGCATTCAATCATGCTGCATAAAATCCCCTGCATTCAATAGGGTTCCATTTCTTCATGCTGCATGGAATCGACTTCATTCAATCATGCTGCATGGAATCCACAGCATTTAATTGGGATGCATTTTACCAGGCTGCATGGAATCCACGGCATTCAATCGGGATGCTTGGGGACATGCTGCAAAAATTCCACTGCATTCATTCATGCTGCAGGAATCCACTGCATTCAATCATGCTAAATAAAATACACTTCATTCAATAGGGTTCCATTACTTCATACTCCCTGGAATACACTGAATTCAATCATGCTGCATGGAATCCAATGCATTCAATAGGGATGCATTTTACCAGTCTGCATGGAATCGACTGCATTCAATCATGCTGTATGGAATCCACTGCATTCAATCGGGATGCATTTTACCAGGCTGCATGGATTACACTGCATTCAAGCAGAATGCATGGAATCCAATGCATTCAATGACGCTGCATGGAATCCACTGCATTCAATCGAGATGAATTTTAACAAGCTGCATTGAATCCACTGCATTCAATCATGCTGCATGGAATCCACTGCATTCAATCGGGATGCATTTTACCAGGCTGCATGGATTTCACTGCATTCAATCACAATGCATGGAATCCACTGCATTCAATGACACTGCATGGAATCCACTGCCTTCAATCGGGATGCTTTTGGCCATGGTCCATAAAATCCACTGCATTCAATCATGCTGCATGGTATCCACTGCATTCAATCGGGATGTTTTTTGACATGCTGCCTAAAATCCACTGCATTAAATCGGGATGCTTTGGGCCATGCTGCAAAAAATCCACTGCATTCAATCATGCTGCATAAAATCCACTGCATTCAATAAGGTTCCATTTCTTCATGCAGCATGGATCACACTGCATTTAATCACACTGCATGGAATTAACTGCATTCAACCGGGATGACTTTTACCATGCTGCATGGAATACACTGCATTCAATCACGCTGCATTTATTTCACTGCATACAATTGGGATCCATTGCGCCATGATGCATGGAATCCACTGCATTCAATCAGAATCCATTGCACCACACTGCATTGACACCACTGCATTCAATTGAGATCAATTTGGCCATGCTGCATAGAATCCACTGCATTCAATTGGTATCCATTTAGCCATACTGAATGGTATACACTGCATTCAATCAGGATGCATTTCACCATGCTGCATGGAATCCACGGCATTCAATCGGGATGCTTTGGGCCATGCTGCATAAAATCCACTGCATTCAATCGGGATGCATTGGGCCTCACTGCATGGACTCCACTGAATACATACGGGATCCATTGTGCCACAATGCAGGGAGTCTTCTGCATTCAATGACGCTGCATGGAATCCACTGCATTCAATCGAGATGAATTTTAACAAGCTCCATTGAATCCACTGCATTCAATCATGCTGCATGGAATCCACTGCATTCAATCGGGATGCATTTTACCAGGCTGCATGGAATACACTGCATTCAATCACGCTGCATCGATTTCACTGCATTCAATTGGGATCCATTGCACCATGATGCATGGAATCCTTCATTCAGTTGAGATCAATTGGGCCACGCTGCATAAAATCCACTGCATTGAATGGGGATCCATTTAGCCACGCTGCATTGTATACACTGCGTTCAATCAGGATGCATTTCACCACGCTGCATGGAATCCACGGCATTCAATCGGGATGCATGGGGCCATGCTGCATAAAATCCACTGCATTCAATTGAGATGCATTTGGCCTCGATGCATGGACTCCACTGCACACAATCGTGATCCATTTCGCCACAATGAATTGAATTTTCTGCATTCAATGACGCTGCATGGAATCCACTGCATTAAATCGAGATGCTTTTGGCCATGCTGCAAAAAATCCACTGCATTCAATCATGCTGCATAAAATCCCCTGCATTCAATAGGGTTCCATTTCTTCATGCTGCATGGAATCGACTTCATTCAATCATGCTGCATGGAATCCACAGCATTTAATTGGGATGCATTTTACCAGGCTGCATGAAATCCACGGCATTCAATCGGGATGCTTGGGGACATGCTGCAAAACATCCACTGCATTCATTCATGCTGCAGGAATCCACTGCATTCAATCATGCTGCATAAAATACACTGCATTCAATAGGGTTCCATTTCTTCATGCTGCATGGATCACACTGCGTTCAATCACACTGCATGGAATCCACTGCATTCAATCGGGATGAATTTTACCAGGCTGCTTGGAATCCACTGCATTCATTCATGCTGCATGGAATCCACTGCATTCAATCGGGATGCATTTTACCAGGCTGCATGGATTACACTTCATTCAATCACAATGCATGGTATCCACTTCGTCAATGACGCTGCATGGAATCCACTGCCTTCAATCGGGATGCTTTTGGCCATTGTGCATGAAATCCACTGCATTCAATCATGCTCCATGGTATCCCCTGCCTTCAATCTGGATGTGTTGGGTCATGCTGCCTAAAATCCACTGCATTCAATCGGGATGTTTGGGCCATGCTGCAAATCATCCACTGCATTCAATCATGCTGCAGGAATCCACGGCATTCAATCATGCTGCATAAAAGACACTTCATTCAATAGGATTCCATTACTTCATGCTGCCTGGAATACACTGAATTCAATCACGCTGCATGGAATCCAATGCATTCAATAGGGATGCATTTTACCAGGCTGCATGGAATCCACTGCATTCAATCATGCTGCATGGAATCCACTGCATTCAATCGGGATGCATTTTACCAGGCTGCATGGATTACACTGCATTCAAGCACAATGCATGGAATCCACTGCATTCAATGACGCTGCATGGAATCCTCTGCATTGAATCGGGATGCTTTTGGCCATGCTGCATAAAATCCACTGCATTCAATCATGCTGCACGGTATCGACTGCATTCAATCGGGATGTTTTGGGACATGCTGCAGAAAATCCACTGCATTAAATCGGGATGCTTTGGGCCAAGCTGCAAAAAATACAATGCATTCAATCATGCTGCATGGAATCCACTGCATTCAATCGGGATGCATTTTACCAGGCTGCATGGATTACACTGCATTCAATCCCAATGCATGTAATCCACTGCATTGAATGACGCTGCATGGAATCCACTGCATTCAATCGGGATGCTTTTGGCCATGGTGCATAAAATCCACTGCATTTAATCATGCTGCATGGTATCCACTGCATTCAATCGGGATGTTTTCGGATATGCTGCCTAAAATCCACTCCATTAAATCGGGATGCTTTGGGCCATGCTGCAAAAAATTCACTGCATTCATTCATGCTGCAGGAATCCACTGCATTCTATCATGCTGCATAAAATCCCCTGCATTCAATCGGGATGAATTTTACCAGGCTGCTTGGAATCCACTGCATTCAATCATGCTTCATGGAATCCACTGCATTCAATCCAGTTGCATTTTACCAGGCTGCATGGAATACACTGCATTCAATCACGCTGCATCGATTTCACTGCATTCAATTGGGATCCATTGCGCCATGATGCATGGAATCCACTGCATTCAGTTGAGATCAATTGGGCCACGCTTCATAGAATCCACTGCATTGAATGGGGATCCATTTAGCCACGCTGCATTGTATACACTGCGTTCAATCAGGATGCATTTCACCACGCTGCATGGAATCCATGGCATTCAATCGGGATGTTTGTGGCCATGCTGCAAAAATTCCACTTCATTCAATCATGCTGAAGGAATCCACTGCATTCAATCATGCTGCATAAAATCCCCTGCATTCAATAGGGTTCCATTTCTTCATGCTGCATGGAATCCACTTCATTCAATCATGCTGCATGGAATCCGCAGCATTTAAGTGGGATGCATTTTACCAGGCTGCATGGAATCCACTGCATTCAATCATGCTGCATAAAATCCACTGCATTCAATCGGGATGCATTTTACCAGGCTGCCTGGATTACACTGCATTCAATCACAATGCATGGAATCCACTGCATTCAATCATACTGCATTAAATTCCCTGCATTCAATAGGGTTCCATTTCTTCATGCTGCCTGGAATGCACTGCATTAAATCACGCTGCATGGAATCCATTGCATTCAATTAGGATGCATTTTACCAGGCTGCATGGAATCCACTGCACTCAATCGGGATACTTTTGGCAATGCTGCATAAAACCCACTGCATTCAATCGGGATGCATTGGGCATCACTGCGTGAACTCAACTGAATATATACGGGATCCATTGTGCCACAATGCAGGGAGTCTTCTGCATTCAATGACGCTGCATGGAATCCACTGCATTCAATCGGGATGCTTTTGGCCATGCTGCATAAAATCCACTGCATTCAATCATGCTGCATCTAATCCACCTGATTCAATCGGGATGTTTTGGGACATGCTGCAGAAAATCCCCTGCATTAAATCGGGATGATTTGGGCCATGCTGCAAAAAATCCACTGCATTCAATCATGCTGCAGGTATCCACTGCATTCATTCGGAATACTTTGGGCCTTGCTGCTAATAATCCACAGCATTCAATCATGCTGCAGGTATCCACTGCATTCAATCATGCTGCATTAAATTCCCTGCATTCAATAGGGTTCCATTTCTTCATGCTGCCTGGAATGCACTGCATTAAATCACGCTGCATGGAATCCATTGCATTCAATTGGGATGCATTTTACCAGGCTGCATGGAATCCACTGCATTCAAGCATGCTTCATGGAATCCACTGCATTCAATCCGGATGCATGTTACCAGGCTGCATGTATTACACTGCATTCAATGACATTGCATGGAATCCACTGCCTTCAATCGGGATGCTTTTGGCCCTGCTGCATTAAATCAACTGCATTCATTAATGCCGCAGGAATCCACTGCATTCAATCATGCTGCATAAAATCAACTGCATTCAATAGGGTTCCATTACTTCATGCTGTCTGGAATACACTGAGTTCAATCACGCTGCATGGAATCCAATGCATTCAATATGGATGCATTTTACCAGGCTGCATGGAATCCACTGCATTCAATCATACTGCATGGAATCCACTGCATTCAATCGGGATGCATTTTACAAGGCTGCATGGATTTCACTGCATTCAATCACAATGCATGGAATCCACTGCATTCAATGACGCTGCATGGAATCCACTGCATTCAATCGGGATGAATTTTACCAGGCTGCATGGAATCCACTGCATTCAATCATGCTGCATGGAATCCACTGCATTCAATCGGGATGCATTTTACCAGGCTGCATGGAATACACTGCATTCAATCACGCTGCATCGATTTCACTGCATTCAATTGGGATCCATTGCGCCATGATGCATGGAATCCACTGCCTTCAATTGAGATCAATTGGGCCACGCTGCATAGAATCCACTGCATTGAATGGGGATCCATTTAGCCACGCTGCATTGTATACACTGCGTTCAATCAGGATGCATTTCACCACGCTGCATGGAATCCACGGCATTCAATCGGGATGCATGGGGCCATGCTGCATAAAATCCACTGCATTCAATCGAGATGCATTTGGCCTCGATGCATGGACTCCACTGCACACAATCGTGATCCATTTCGCCACAATGAATTGAATTTTCTGCATTCAATGACGCTGCATGGAATCCACTGCATTAAATCGAGATGCTTTTGGCCATGCTGCAAAAAATCCACTGCATTCAATCATGCTGCATAAAATCCCCTGCATTCAATAGGATTCCATTTCTTCATGCTGCATGGAATCGACTTCATTCAATCATGCTGCATGGAATCCACAGCATTTAATTGGGATGCATTTTACCAGGCTGCATGGAATCCACGGCATTCAATCGGGATGCTTGGGGACATGCTGCAAAAATTCCACTGCATTCATTCATGCTGCAGGAATCCACTGCATTCAATCATGCTAAATAAAATACACTTCATTCAATAGGGTTCCATTACTTCATGCTCCCTGGAATACACTGAATTCAATCATGCTGCATGGAATCCAATGCATTCAATAGGGATGCATTTTATCAGTCTGCATGGAATCGACTGCATTCAATCATGCTGCATGGAATCCACTGCATTCAATCGGGATGCATTTTACCAGGCTGCATGGATTACACTGCATTCCATCAGAATGCATGGAATCCAATGCATTCAATGACGCTGCATGGAATCCTCTGCATTGAATCGGGATGCTTTTGGCCATGCTGCATAAAATCCACTGCATCAGTCATGCTGCACGGTATCCACTGCATTCAATCGGGTTGTTTTGGGACATGCTGAATAAAATCCACTGCATTAAATCGGGATGCATTGGGCCAAGCTGCAAAAAATCCACTGCATTCAATCATGCTGCATGGAATCTACTGCATTCAATCGGGATGCATTTTACCAGGATGTGTGGAATCCACTGCATTCAATAACAATGCATGGAATCCACTGCATTCAATGACACTGCATGGAATCATCTGCATTCAATCGGGATGCTTTTGGCCATGCTGCATAAAATCCACTGCATTCAATCGGGATGTATTGGGACATGCTGCAGAAAATCCACTGCATTAAATCGGGATGCTTTGGGCCAAGCTGCAAAAAATCCACTGCATTCAATCATACTGCAGGAATCCACTGCATTTAATCATGCTGCATAAAATACCCTGCATTAAATAGGGTTCCATTTCTTCATGCTGCATGGATCACACTGCATTAAATCACACTGCATGGAATCCTCTGCATTCAATCGGGATTAATTTTACCAGGCTGCATTGAATCCACTGCATTCAATCAGTATCCATTGCACCACACTGCATTGAATCCACTGCATTCAATTGAGATCAATTGGGCAACGATGCATAGAATCCACTGCATTCAATAGGGATCCAATTAGCCACACTGAATGGTATACACTGCGTTCAATCAGGATGCATTTCACCACGCTGCATGGAATCCACGGCATTCAATCGGGTTGCATGGGGCCATGCTGCATAAAATCCACTGCATTCCATCGAGATGCATTTGGCCTCGCTGCATGGACTCCACTGCACACAATCGTGATCCATTTCGCCACAATGAATGGAATTCTCAGCATTCAATGACGCTGCATGGAATCCACTGCATTAAATCAGAGATGCTTTGGGACATGTTGCAAAAAATCCACTGCATTCAATAATTCTGCAGGAATCCACAGCATTCAATCATGCTGCATAAAATACCCTGCATTCAATAGTGTTCCATTTCTTCATGCTGCATGGAATACACTGCATTCAATCAGGATGCATGGAATCCACATCATTTAATTGAGGTGCATTTTACCAAGCTGCATGGAATCCACTGCATTCAATCATGCTGCATGGAATCCACTGCATTCAATCGGGATGCATTTTACCACGCTGCATGAATTACACTGCATTCAATCACAATGCATGGAATCCACTGCATTCAATGACGCTGCATGGAATCCACTGCACTCAATCGGGATACTTTTGGCAATGCTGCATAAAACCCACTGCATTCAATCGGGATGCACTGGGCCTCACTGCGTGAACTCAACTGAATACATACGGGATCCATTGTGCCGCAATGCAGGGAGTCTTCTGCATTCAATGACGCTGCATGGAATCCACTGTATTCAATCGGGATGCTTTTGGCCATGCTGCATAAAATCCACTGCATTCAATCATGCTGCATGTAATCCACCTGATTCAATCGGGATGTTTTGGGACATGCTGCAGAAAATCCCCTGCATTAAATCGGGATGATTTGGGCCATGCTGCAAAAAATCCACTGCATTCAATCATGCTGCAGGTATCTACTGCATTCATTCGGAATACTTTGGGCTTTGCTGCTAATAATCCACAGCATTCAATCATGCTGCAGGTATCCACTGCATTCAATCATGCTGCATTAAATTCCCTGCATTCAATAGGGTTCCATTTCTTCATGCTGCCTGGAATGCACTGCATTAAATCACGCTGCATGGAATCCATTGCATTCAATTGGGATGCATTTTACCAGGCTGCATGGAATCCACTGCATTCAAGCATGCTTCATGGAATCCACTGCATTCAATCCGGATGCATGTTACCAGGCTGCATGTATTACACTGCATTAAATGACATTGCATGGAATCCACTGCCTTCAATCGGGATGCATTAGGCACTGCTGCATTAAATCAACTGCATTCATTCATGCCACAGGAATCCACTGCATTCAATCATGCTGCATAAAATCAACTGCATTCAATAGGTTTCCATTACTTCATGCTGTCTGGAATACACTGAATTCAATCACGCTGCATGGAATCCAATGCATTCAATAGGAATGCATTTTACCAGGCTGCATGGAATCCACTGCATTCAATCATGCTGCATGGAATCCACTGCATTCAATCGGGATGCATTTTACCAGGCTGCATGGATTTCACTGCATTCAATCACAATGCATGGAATCCACTGCATTCAATGACACTGCATGGAATCCACTGCCTTCAATCGGGATGCTTTTGGCCATGGTCCATAAAATCCACTGCATTCAATCATGCTGCATGGTATCCACTGCATTCAATCGGGATGTTTTTTTACATGCTGCCTAAAATCCACTCCATTTAATCGGGATGCTTTGGGCCATGCTGCAAAAAATCCACTGCATTCAATCATGCTGCATAAAATCCACTGCATTCAATAAGGTTCCATTTCTTCATGCAGCATGGATCACACTGCATTTAATCACACTGCATGGAATTAACTGCATTCAACCGGGATGACTTTTACCATGCTGCATGGAATACACTGCATTCAATCACGCTGCATTTATTTCACTGCATACAATTGGGATCCATTGCGCCATGATGCATGGAATCCACTGCATTCAATCAGAATCCATTGCACCACACTGCATTGACACCACTGCATTCAATTGAGATCAATTTGGCCATGCTGCATAGAATCCACTGCATTCAATTGGTATCCATTTAGCCATACTGAATGGTATACACTGCATTCAATCAGGATGCATTTCACCATGCTGCATGGAATCCACGGCATTCAATCGGGATGCTTTGGGCCATGCTGCATAAAATCCACTGCATTCAATCGGGATGCATTGGGCCTCACTGCATGGACTCCACTGAATACATACGGGATCCATTGTGCCACAATGCAGGGAGTCTTCTGCATTCAATGACGCTGCATGGAATCCACTGCATTCAATCGAGATGAATTTTAACAAGCTGCATTGAATCCACTGCATTCAATCATGCTGCATGGAATCCACTGCATTCAATCGGGATGCATTTTACCAGGCTGCATGGAATACACTGCATTCAATCAAGCTGCATCGATTTCACTGCATTCAATTGGGATCCATTGCACCATGATGCATGGAATCCACTTCATTCAGTTGAGATCAATTGGGCCACGCTGCATAGAATCCACTGCATTGAATGGGGATCCATTTAGCCACGCTGCATTGTATACACTGCGTTCAATCAGGATGCATTTCACCACGCTGCATGGAATCCACGGCATTCAATCGGGATGCATGGGGCCATGCTGCATAAAATCCACTGCATTCAATTGAGATGCATTTGGCCTCGATGCATGGACTACACTGCACACAATCGTGATCCATTTCGCCACAATGAATTGAATTTTCTGCATTCAATGACGCTGCATGGAATCCACTGCATTAAATCGAGATGCTTTTGGCCATGCTGCAAAAAATCCACTGCATTCAATCATGCTGCATAAAATCCCCTGCATTCAATAGGGTTCCATTTCTTCATGCTGCATGGAATCGACTTCATTCAATCATGGTGCATGGAATCCACAGCATTTAATTGGGATGCATTTTACCAGGCTGCATGGAATCCACGGCATTCAATCGGGATGCTTGGGGACATGCTGCAAAACATCCACTGCATTCATTCATGCTGCAGGAATCCACTGCATTCAATCATGCTAAATAAAATACACTTCATTCAATAGGGTTCCATTACTTCATGCTCCCTGGAATACACTGAATTCAATCATGCTGCATGGAATCCAATGCATTCAATAGGGATGCATTTTACCAGTCTGCATGGAATCGACTGCATTCAATCATGCTGCATGGAATCCACTGCATTCAATCGGGATGCATTTTACCAGGCTGCATGGATTACACTGCATTCAAGCACAATGCATGGAATCCACTTCATTCAATGACGCTGCATGGAATCCTCTGCATTGAATCGGGATGCTTTTGGCCATGCTGCATAAAATCCACTGCATCAGTCATGCTGCACGGTATCCACTGCATTCAATCGGGTTGTTTTAGGACATGCTGAATAAAATCCACTGCATTAAATCGGGATGCATTGGGCCAAGCTGCAAAAAATCCACTGCATTCAATCATGCTGCATGGAATCTACTGCATTCAATCGGGATGCATTTTACCAGGATGCGTGGAATCCACTGCATTCAATAACAATGCATGGAATCCACTGCATTCAATGACGCTGCATGGAATCATCTGCATTCAATCGGGATGCTTTTGGCCATGCTGCATAAAATCCACTGCATTCAATCGGGATGTATTGGGACATGCTGCAGAAAATCCACTGCATTAAATCGGGATGCTTTGTGCCAAGCTGCAAAAAATCCACTGCATTCAATCATGCTGCAGGAATCCACTGCATTCAATCATGCTGCATAAAATCCACTACATTCAATAGGGTTCCATTTCTTCATGCTGCCTGGAATCCACCTCATTCAATTATGCTGCATGGAATCCACTGCATTCAATCGGGATTCATTTTACCAGGCTGCATGAATTACACTACATTCAATCACAAGCTTGGAATACACTGCATTCAATGACGCTGCATGGAATCCACTGCATTCAATCGGGATGCTTTTGGCCATGGTGCATAATATGCACTGCATTCAATCATGCTGCATGGTATTCACTGCATTCAATCGGGATGCTTTTGGCCATGCTGCATAAAATCCACTGCATTAAATCGGGATGCTTTGGGCCATGCTGCAAAAATCCACTGCATTCAATCATGCTGAAGGAATTCACTGCATTCAATCATGCTGCATAAAATCCCCTGCATTCAATAGAGTTGCATTACATCATGCTGCATGGATCACACTGCATTAAATCACACTGCATGGAATCCACTGCATTCAATTTGAATGAATTTTATCAGGCTGCATGGAATCCACTGCATTCAATGACGCTGCATGGAATCCACTGCATTCAATCGGGATGTTTTGGGCCATGCTGCATAAAATACACTGCATTCAATCATGCAGCAAGGAATCCACTGCATCCAATCGGGATATTTTGGGCCATGCTGCATAAAATCCACTGCATTCAATCGGTTGCATTGGGCCTCGCTGCATGGTCTCCACTGCATACAAACGAGATCCATTGCACCACAATGTATGGAATGTTCTGCATTAAATGACGCTGCATGAAATCCACTGCATTCAATCGCGATGCTTTGGGCCATGCTGCAAATAATCCACTGTATTCAATCATGCTGCATGGAATCCACTGCCTTCAATCGGGATTTTGGCCATGCTGCATAAAATCCACTGCATTCAATCGGGATGCATTGGGCCTCACTGCGCCAACCGCACTGAATACAATCAGGATCCATTGTGCGACAATGCATGGAGTCTTCTGCATTGCATGACGCTGCATGGAATCCACTGCATTCAATCGGGATGCTTGGGGCCATGCTGCAAAATATCCACTGCATTCATTCATGCTGCAGGAATCCAGTGCATTCAATCATGCTGCATAAAATACACTTCATTCAATAGGGTTCCATTACTTCATTCTGCCTGGAATACACTGAATTCAATCACGCTGCATGGAATCCACTGCAGTCAATCGGGATGCATTTTACCAGGCTGTATGGATTACACTGCATTCAATCAAAATGCATGGAATTCACTACATTCAATGATGCTGCATGAAATCCCCTGCATTCAATCGGGATGCTTTTGGCCATGCTGCATAAAATCCACGGCATTCAATCATGCTGCATGGAATCCAATGCATTCTATCGGGATGTATTTGGACATGCTGCAGAAAATTCACTGTATTAAATAATGATGCTTTGGACCAAGCTTCAAAAAATCCAATGCATTCAATCATGCTGCAGGAATCCACTGCATTGAATCATGCTGCATAAAATCCACTGCATTCCATAGGGTTCCATTTCTTCATGCTGCATGGAATCAACTGCATTCAATCATGCTGCATGGAATCTACAGCATTCAATCGGGATGCATTTAACCAGGCTGCATGTTTTACACTGCATTCAATCACAATGCATGGAATCCACTGCATTCAATGACACTGCATGGAATCCACTGCATTCAATCTGGATGCTTTGGGCCATGGTGCATAAAATCCACTGCATTCAATCATGCTGCATGGTATCCACTGCATTCAATCGGGATGTTTTGGGACATTCTGCCTAAAATCCACTGCATTTAATCAGGATGCTTTGGGCCATGCTGCATAAAATCCACTGCATTCAATAGGGTTCCATTACTGCATGCTGAATGGATCACACTGCGTTCAATCACACTGCATGGAATCCACTGCATTTAATCGGGATGAATTTTACCAGGCTGCATTGAATCCACTACATTCAATCAAGCTGCATGGAATCCACTGCATTCAATCGGGATGCATTTTACCAGGCTGCATGGATTACACTGCATTCAAGCACAATGCATGGAATCCACTGCATTCAATGACGCTGCATGGAATCCTCTGCATTCTATCGGGATGCATTTGGGCCATGCTGCATAAAATCCACTGCATTCAATCATGCTGCATGGTATCCACTGCATTCAATCGGGATGTTTTGGGACATGCTGCCTAAAATCCACTGCATTTAATTGGGATGCTTTGGGTCATGCTGCAAAAAATCCACTGCATTCAATCATGCTGCAGGAATCCACTGCATTCAATCATGCTGCATAAAATCCACTGCATTCAATAGGGTTCCATTTCTGCATGCTGCATGGATCACACTGCATTCAATCACACTGCATGGAATCCACTGCATTCAATCGGGATGAATTTTACCAGGCTGCATGGAATCCACTGCATTCTATCAAGCTGCATGGAATCCACTGCATTCAATCGGGATGCATTTTACCAGGCTGCATGGAATACACTGCATTCAATCACGCTGCATCGATTTCACTGCATTCTATTGGGATCCATTGCGCCATGATGCATGGAATCCACTGCATTCAGTTGAGATCAATTGGGCCACGCTGCATAGAATCCACTGCATTGAATGGGGATCCATTTAGCCACGATGCTTTGTATACACTGCGTTCAATCAGGATGCATTTCACCACGCTGCATGGAATCCATGGCATTCAATCGGGATGCTTGTGGCCATGCTGCATAAAATCCACTGCATTCATTCATGCTGCAGGAATCCACTGCATTCAATCATGCTGCATAAAATCCCCTGCATTCAATAGGGTTCCATTTCTTCATGCTGCATGGAATCGACTTCATTCAATCATGCTGCATGGAATCCACAGCACTTAATTGGGATGCATTTTACCAGGCTGCATGGAATCCACTGCATTCAATCATGCTGAATAAAATCCACTGCATTCAATAGGGTTCCATTTCTTCATGCTGCATGGAATCGACTTCATTCAATCATGCTGCATGGAATCCACAGCATTTAATTGGGATGCATTTTACCAGGATGCATGGAATCCACTGCATTCAATCACAATACATGGAATTCACTGCATTCAATCGGGATGCATTTTACCAGGCTGCCTGGATTACACTGCATTCCATCACAATTCATGGAATCCACTGCATTCAATGACGCTGCATGGACTCCACTGCATCCAATCGCCATGTTTTTGGCCATGCTGCATAAAATCCACTGCATTCAATCGGGATGCATTGGGCCTCGCTGCATGGTCTCCACTGCATACAAACGAGATCCATTGCCCAACAATGAATGGAATGTTCTGCATTCAATGACGCTGCATGAAATCCACTGCATTCAATCGGGATGCTTTGGGCCATGCTGCAAAAACTCCACTCTATTCAATCATGCTGCATGGAATCCACTGCCTTCAATCGGGATGCTTTTGGCCATGCTGCATATAATCCACTGCATTCAATCGGGATGCATTTGGCCTCACTGCATCAACCGCACTGAATACAATCGGGATCCATTGTGCCACAATGCATGGAGTCGTCTGCATTCAATGACGCTGCATGTAATCCACTGCATTCAATGGGGATTCTTTGGGCCACGCTGCAAAAAATTCACTGCATTCATTCATGCTGCAGGAATCCAGTGCATTCAATCATGCTGCATAAAATACACTTCATTCAATAGGCTTCCATTATTTCATGCTGCCTGGAATACACTGAATTCAATCACGCTGCATGGAATCCAATGCATTCAATAGGGATGCATTTTATCAGGCTGCATGGAATCCACTGCATTCAATCATGCTGCAGGTATCCACTGCATTCAATCATGCTGCATTTAATTCCCTGCATTCAATAGGGTTCTATTTCTTCATGCTGCCTGGAATACACTGCATTACATCACGCTGCATGGAATCCACTGCATTCAATTGGGATGCATTTTACCAGGCTGCATGGAATCCACTGCATTCACACATGCCGCATGGAATCCACTGCATTCCATCGGGATGCATTTGGCCATGCTGCATAAAACCCACTGCATTCAATCATGCTGCACGATATCCACTGCATTCATTCGGGATGTTTTCGGACATGCTGCAAAAAATCCACTGCAGTAAATCGGGATGCTTTTGGCCAAGCTTCAAAAAATCCACTGCATTCAATCATGCTGCAGGAATCCACTGCATTCAATCATGCTGCATAAAATCCACTGAATTCCACAGGGTTCAATTTCTTCATGCTGCATGGAATCCACTGCATTCAATCATGCTGCATGGAATCCACTGCATTCAATCGGGATGCATTTTACCAGGCTGCATGGATTACACTGCATTCAATCACAATGCATGGTATCCACTGCGTCAATGACACTGCATGGAATCCACTGCCTTCATTCGGGATGGTTTTGGCCATTGTGCATAAAATCCACTGCATTCAATCTTGCTGCATGGTATCCCCTGCCTTCAATCGGGATGTTTTGGGACATGCTGCCTAAAATACACTGCATTCAATCGGGATGCTTTGGGCCATGCTGCAAATCATCCACTGAATTCAATCATGCTGCAGGAATCCACGGCATTCAATCATGCTGCATAAAAGACAATTCATTCAATAGAATTCCATTACTTCATGCTGCCTTTAATACACTGAATTCAATCACGCTGCATGGAATCCAATGCATTCAATAGGGATGCATTTTACCAGGCTGCATGGAATCCACTGCATTCAATCATGCTGCATGGAATCCACTGCATTCAATCGGGATGCATTTTACCAGGCTGCATGGATTACACTGCATTCAATCCCAATGCATGGAATCCACTGCATTTAATGACGCTGCATGGAATCCACTGCATTCAATCGGGATGCTTTTGGCCATGCTGCATAAAACCCACTGCATTCAATAATGCTGCATGGTATCCAATGCATTCAATCGGGATGTTTTGGGATATGCTGCCTAAAATCCACTCCATTAAATCGGGATGCTTTGGGCCATGCTGCAAAAAATTCACTGCATTCATTCATGCTGCAGGAATCCACTGCATTCAATCATGCTGCATAAAATCCACTGCATTCAATCCAGTTGCATTTTACCAGGCTGCATGGAATACACTGCATTCAATCACGCTGCATCGATTTCACTGCATTCAATTTGGATCCATTGCGCCATGATGCATGGAATCCACTGCATTCAGTTGAGATCAATTGGGCCACGCTTCATAGAATCCACTGCATTGAAAGGGGATCCATTTAGCCACGCTGCATTGTAAACACTGCGTTCAATCAGGATGCATTTCACCACGCTGCATGGAATCCATGGCATTCAATCGGGATGTTTGTGGCCATGCTGCAAAAAATCCACTTCATTCAATCATGCTGAAGAAATCCACTGCATTCAATCATGCTGCATAAAATCCCCTGCATTCAATAGGGTTCCATTTCTTCATGCTGCATGGAATCCACTTAATTCAATCATGCTGCATGGAATCCGCAGCATTTAAGTGGGATGCATTTTACCAGGCTGCATGGAATCCACTGCATTCAATCATGCTGCATAAAATCCACTGCATTCAATCGGGATGCATTTTACCACGCTGCATGGATTAAACTGCATTCAATCACAATACATGGAATAGACTGCATTCAATCGGGATGCATTTTACCAGGCTGCCTGGATTACACTGCATTCAATCACAATGCATGGAATCCACTGCATTCAATCATGCTGCATGGAATCCACTGCATTCAATCGGGATGCATTTTACCAGGCTGCATGGATTACACTGCATTCAAGCACAATGCATGGAATCCACTGCATTCAATGACGCTGCATGGAATCCTCTGCATTGAATCGGGATGCTTTTGGCCATGCTGCATAAAATCAACTGCATTCAATCATGCTGCACGGTATCGACTGCATTCAATCGGGATGTTTTGGGACATGCTGCCCTAAATCCACTGCATTCAATCGGGATGCTTTGGGCCATGCTGCCAAAAATCCACTGCATTCAATCATGCTGAAGGAATCCACTGCATTCAATCATGCTGCATAAAATCCCCTGCATTCAATAGGGTTCCATTTCTTCATGCTGCATGGAATCCACTTAATTCAATCATGCTGCATGGAATCCGCAGCATTTAAGTGGGATGCATTTTACCAGGCTGCATGGAATCCACTGCATTCAATCATGCTGCATAAAATCCACTGCATTCAATCGGAATGCATTTTACCACGCTGCATGGATTAAACTGCATTCAATCACAATACATGGAATAGACTGCATTCAATCGGGATGCATTTTACCAGGCTGCCTGGATTACACTGCATTCAATCACAATGCATGGAATCCACTGCATTCAATCATGCTGCATGGAATCCACTGCATTCAATCGGGATGCATTTTACCAGGCTGCATGGATTACACTGCATTCAAGCACAATGCATGGAATCCACTGCATTCAATGACGCTGCATGGAATCCTCTGCATTGAATCGGGATGCCTTTGGCCATGCTGCATAAAATCAACTGCATTCAATCATGCTGCACGGTATCGACTGCATTCAATCGGGATGTTTTGGGACATGCTGCCCTAAATCCACTGCATTCAATCGGGATGCTTTGGGCCATGCTGCCAAAAATCCACTGCATTCAATCATGCTGCAGGAATCCACTGCATTCAATCATGCTGAATAAAATCCACTGCATTCAATAGGGTTCCATTTCTTCATGCTGCATGGATCACACTGCATTCAATCACACTTCATGGAATCCACTGCATTCACACATTCCGCATGGAATCCACTGCATTCCATCGGGATGCATTTGGCCATGCTGAATAAAACCCACTGCATTCAATCATGCTGCACGGTATCCAATGCATTCAATCGGGATGTTTTCGGACATGCTGCAAAAAATCCACTGCACTAAATCGGGATACTTTTGGCCAAGCTTCAAAAAATCCACTGCAATCAATCATGCTGCAGGAATCCACTGCATTCAAACACACTGCATGGAATCCACTGAATTCCACATGGTTCAATTTCTTCATGCTGCATGGAATCCACTGCATTCAATCATGCTGCATGGAATCCACTGCATTCAATAGGGTTCCATTTCTTCATGCTGCATGGAATACACTGCATTCAATCATGCTGCATGGAATCTACTGCATTCAATCGGGATGCATTTTACCAGTCTGCATGGATTACACTGCATTCAATCACAATGCATGGAATCCACTGCATTCAATGACGCTGCATGGAATCCACTGCCTTCAATCGGGATGCTTTTGGCCATGGTGCATAAAATCCACTGCATTCAATCTTGCTGCATGGTATCCACGGCATTCAATCGGGATGTTTTGGGACATGCTGCCCTAAGTCCACTGCATTCAATCGGGATGCTTTGAGCCATGCTGCCAAAAATCCACTGCATTCAATCATGCTGCAGGAATCCACTGCATTCAATCATGCTGCATAAAATCCACTGCATTCAATAGGGTTCCATTTCTGCATGCTGCATGGATCACACTGCATTCAATCACACTGCATGGAATCCACTGCATTCAATCGGGATGAATTTTACCAGGCTGCTTGGAATCCACTGCATTCATTCATTCTGCATGGAATCCACTGCATTCAGTCGGGATGCATTTTACCAGGCTGCATGTAATACACTGCATTCAATCACGCTGCATCGATTTCACTGCATTCAATTGGGATCCATTGCGCCATGATGCATGGAATCCACTGCATTCAGTTGAGATCAATTGGGCCACGCTGCATAGAATCCACTGCATTGAATGGGGATCCATTTATCCACGCTGCATTGTATACACTGCGTTCAATCGGACGCATTTCACCACGCTGCATGGAATCCATGGCATTCAATCGGGATGCTTGTGGCCATGCCGCAAAAATTCCACTGCATTCAATCATGCTGAAGGAATCCACTGCATTCAATCATGCTGCATAAAATCCCCTGCATTCAATAGGGTTCCATTTCTTCATGCTGCATGGAATCCACTTCATTCAATCATGCTGCATGGAATCCGCAGCATTTAAGTGGGATGCATTTTACCAGGCTGCATGGCAACCACTACATTCAATCATGCTGCATAAAATCCACTGCATTCAATCGGGATGCATTTTACCACGCTGCATGGATTACACTGCATTCAATCACAATACATGGAATCGACTGCATTCAATCGGGATGCATTTTACCAGGCTGCCTGGATTACACTGCATTCAATCACAATGCATGGAATCCACTGCATTCAATGACGCTGCATGGAATCCACTGCATTCTATCGGGATGCTTTTGGCCATGCTGCATAAAGTACACTGCATTCAATCATGCAGCAAGGAATCCACTGCATTCAATCATGCTGCATAAAATCCCCTGCATTCAATAGGGTTCCATTTCTTCATGCTGCATGGAATCCACTTCATTCAATCATGCTGCATGGAATCCGCAGAATTTAAGTGGGATGCATTTTATCAGGCTGCATGGAAACCACTGCATTCAATCATGCTGCATAATATCCACTGCATTCCAAATGTTCAATTTCTTCATGCTGCATGGAATCCACTGCATTCAATCGGGATGCATTTTACCAGGCTGTATGGATTACACTGCATTCAATTACAATTCATGTTATCCACTGCGTCAATGACGCTGCATGGAATCCACTGCCTTCAATCGGATGCTTTTGGCCATGGTGCATAAAATCCACTGCATTCAATCTTGCTGCATGGTATCCACTGCATTCAATCGGGATGTTTTGGGACATGCTGCCTAAAATCCACTGCATTCAATCGGGATGCTTTGGGCCATGCTGCTAAACATCCACTGCATTCAATCATGCTGCAGGAATCCACGGCATTCAATCATGCTGCATAAAAGACACTTCATTCAATAGGATTCCATTACTTCATGCTGCCTGGAATACACTGAATTCAATCACGCTGCATGGAATCCAATGCATTCAATAGGGATGCATTTTACCAGGCTGCATGGAATCCACTGCATTCAATCATGCTGCATGGAATCCACTGCATTCAATCGGGATGCATTTTACCAGGCTGCATGTATTACACTGCATTCAAGCACAATGCATGGAATCCACTGCATTCAATGACGCTGAATGGAATCCACTGCATTCAATCGGGATGCTTTGGGCCACGCTGGAAATAATCCACTGCATTCATTCATGCTGCAGGAATCCAGTGCATTCAATCATGGTGCATAAAATACACTTCATTCAATAGGGTTCCATTACTTCATGCTGCCTGGAATGCACTGAATTAAATCACGCTGCATGGAATCCAATGCATTCAATAGGGATGCATTTTACCAGGCTGCATGGAATCCACTGCATTCAATCATGCTGCATGGAATCCACTGCATTCAATCGGGATGCATTTTACCAGGCTGCATGGATTACACTGCATTCAATCACGCTGCAAGGAATCCACTGCATTCAATGACGCTGCATGGAATCCACTGCATTCTATCGGGATGCATTGGGCCTCACTACGTGGACTCCACTGAATACAATCGGATCCATTGTGCCACAATGCACGGAGTCTTCTGCATTTAATGACGCTGCATGAAACCCACTGCATTCAATCGGGATGCTTTGGGCCATGTTCCAAAAATCCACTGCATTCATTCATGCTGCGGGAATCCACTGCATTCAATCATGCTGCATAAAATACCCTGCATTCAATAGGGTTCCATTACTTCATGCTGCCTGGAATACACTGAATTCAATCATGCTGCATGGAATAAAATACATTCAATAGGGATGCATTTTACCAGGCTGCATGGAATCCACTGCATTCAATCACAATGCATGGAATCCACTGCATTCAATGACGCTGCAAGGAATCCACTGCATTTAATCGGGATGATTTTGGCCATGATGCATAAAATCGACTGCATTCAATAGGGTTCAATTTCGTCATGCTGCATGGATCACACTGCATTCAATCACACTGCATGGAATCCACTGCATTCAATTGGGATGATTTTTACCAGGCTGCATTGAATCCACTGCATTCAATCAAGCTGCATGGAATCCACTGCATTCAATCGGGATGCATTTTACCATGCTGCATGGAATACACAGCATTCAATCACGCTGCTTCTATTTCACTGCATTCAATTGGGATCCATTGCGCCATGATGCATTGAATCCACTGCCATCAGTTGAGATCAATTGGGACACGCTGCATAGAATCCACTCCATTCAATGGGGATCCATTTAGCCACGCTGCATTGTATACACTGCGTTCAATCAGGATGCATTTCACCACGCTGCATGGAATCCACGGCATGCAATCGTGATGCTTGGGGCCATGCTGCAAAATATCCACTGCATTCATTCATGCTGCAGGAATCCACTGCATTCAATCATGCTGCATAAAATCCACTGCATTCATTAGGGTTCCATTTCTGCCTGCTGCATGGATCACACTGCACTCAATCACACTGCATGGAATCTACTGCATTCAATCAGGATGAATTTTACCAGGCTTCATTGAATCCACTGCATTCAATCAAGCTGCATGGAATCCACTGCATTCAATTGGGATTGATTTTACAAGGCTGCATGAATTACACTGCATTCATTCACAATTCAATGAATCCACTGCATTCGATGAAGCTGCATGGAATCCACTGCATTCAATCGGGATGATTTTGGCCATGCTGCATAAAATACACTGCATTCAATCATGCTGCATGGAATCCATTTCATCATATCGGCATATTTTGGGCCATGCTTCCTAAAATCCACTGCATTCAATCGGGATGCATTGGGCCTCGCTGCATGGTCTCCACTGCATACAAACGAGATCCATTGCACCACAAAGTATGGAATGTTCTGCATTCAATGACGCTGCATGGAATCCACTGCATTCAATCGGGATGCTTTGGGCCATGCTGCAAAAAATCCACTGCATGCAATTATGCTACAGGAATCCAATGCACTCAATCGGGATGCATTGGGCCATGCTGCAAATAATTCACTGCATTTAATCATTCTGTAGGTATCCACTGCATTCAATAGGGTTACAATTCTTCATGCTGCCTGGAATACACTGCATTAAATCACGCTGCATGGAATCCACTGCATTCAATTGGGATGCATTTTACCAGGCTGCATGGAATCCACTGCATTCACGCATGCCGCATAGAATCCACTGCATTCCATCGGGATGCTTTTGGCCATGCTGCATAAAACCCACTGCATTCAATCATGCTGCACGTTATCCAATGCATTCAATCGGGATGTTTTCGGACATGCTGCAAAAAATCCACTGCAGTAAATCGGGATGCTTTTGGCCAAGCTTCAAAAAATCCACTGCATTCAATCATGCTGCAGGAATCCACTGCATTCAATCACACTGCATGGAATCCACTGAATTCCACAGGGTTCAATTTCTTCATGCTGCATGGAATCCACTGCATTCAATCATGCTGCATGGAATCCACTGCATTCAATCGGGATGCATTTTACCAGGCTGCATGAATTACACTGCATTCAATCACGCTGCAAGGAATCCACTGCATTCAATGACGCTGCATGGAATCCACTGCATTCTATCGGGATGCATTGGGCCTCACTACGTGGACTCCACTGAATACAATCGGATCCATTGTGCCACAATGCACGGAGTCTTCTGCATTCAATGACGCTGCATGAAACCCACTGCATTCAATCGGGATGCTTTGGGCCATGTTCCAAAAATCCACTGCATTCATTCATGCTGCGGGAATCCACTGCATTCAATCATGCTGCATAAAATACCCTGCATTCAATAGGGTTCCATTACTTCATGCTGCCTAGAATACACTGAATTCAATCATGCTGCATGGAATAAAATACATTCAATAGGGATGCATTTTACCAGGCTGCATGGAATCCACTGCATTCAATCACAATGCATGGAATCCACTGCATTCAATGACGCTGCATGGAATCCACTGCATTTAATCGGGATGATTTTGGCCATGATGCATAAAATCGACTGCATTCAATAGGGTTCAATTTCGTCATGCTGCATGGATCACACTGCATTCAATCACACTGCATGGAATCCACTGCATTCAATTGGGATGATTTTTACCAGGCTGCATTGAATCCACTGCATTCAATCAAGCTGCATGGAATCCACTGCATTCAATCGGGATGAATTTTACCATGCTGAATGGAATACACAGCATTCAATCACACTGCTTCTATTTCACTGCATTCAATTGGGATCCATTCTGCCATGATGCATTGAATCCACTGCCATCAGTTGAGATCAATTGGGCCACGCTGCATAGAATCCACTCCATTCAATGGGGATCCATTTAGCCACGCTGCATTGTATACACTGCGTTCAATCAGGATGCATTTCACCACGCTGCATGGAATCCACGGCATTCAATCGGGATGTTTGTAGCCATGCTGCAAAAAATCCACTGCATTCATTCATGCTGCAGGAATCCACTGCATTCAATCATGCTGCATAAAATCCACTGCATTCATTAGGGTTCCATTTCTGCCTGCTGCATGGATCACACTGCACTCAATCACACTGCATGGAATCTACTGCATTCAATCAGGATGAATTTTACCAGGCTTCATTGAATCCACTGCATTCAATCAAGCTGCATGGAATCCACTGCATTCAATTGGGATTCATTTTACAAGGCTGCATGAATTACACTGCATTCATTCACAATTCAATGAATCCACTGCATTCAATGACGCTGCATGGAATCCACTGCATTCAATCAGGATGATTTTGGCCATGCTGCATAAAATACACTGCATTCAATCATGCTGCATGGAATCCATTGCATCATATCGGCATATTTTGGGCCATGCTTCCTAAAATCCACTGCATTCAATCGGGATGCATTGGGCCTCGCTGCATGGTCTCCACTGCATACAAACGAGATCCATTGCACCACAAAGTATGGAATGTTCTGCATTCAATGACGCTGCATGGAATCCACTGCATTCAATCGGGATGCTTTGGGCCATGCTGCAAAAAATCCACTGCATGCATTCATGCTGCAGGAATCCAGTGCATTCAATCATGGTGCATAAAATACACTTCATTCAATAGGGTTCCGTTACTTCATGCTGCCTGGAATGCACTGAATTAAATCACGCTGCATGGAATCCAATGCATTCAATAGGGATGCATTTTACCAGGCTGCATGGAATCCACTGCATTCAATCATGCTGCATGGAATCCACTGCATTCAATCGGGATGCATTGGGTCTGGCTGCATGGTCTCCACTGCATACAAACGAGATCCATTGCACCACAATGTATGGAATGTTCTGCATTCAATGACGCTGCATGGAATCCACTGCATTCAATCGGGATGCTTTGGGCCATGCTGCAAAAAATCCACTGCATTCAATTATGCTACAGGAATCCAATGCATTCAATCGGGATGCATTGGGCCATGCTGCAAATAATTCACTGCATTTAATCATTCTGTAGGTATCCACTGCATTCAATAGGGTTACAATTCTTCATGCTTCCTGGAATACACTGCATTAAATAACGCTGCATGGAATCCACTGCATTCAATTGGGATGCATTTTACCAGGCTGCATGGAATCCACTGCATTCATGCATGCCGCATAGAATCCACTGCATTCCATCGGGATGCTTTTGGCCATGCTGCATAAAACCCACTGCATTCAATCATGCTGCACGTTATCCAATGCATTCAATCGGGATGTTTTCGGACATGCTGCAAAAAATCCACTGCAGTAAATCGGGATGCTTTTGGCCAAGCTTCAAAAAATCCACTGCATTCAATCATGCTGCAGGAATCCACTGCATTCAATCACACTGCATGGAATCCACTGTATTCCACAGGGTTCAATTTCTTCATGCTGCATGGAATCCACTGCATTCAATCATGCTGCATGGAATCCACTGCATTCAATCGGGATGCATTTTACCAGGCTGCATGGATTACACTGCATTCAATCACGCTGCAAGGAATCCACTGCATTCAATGACGCTGCATGGAATCCACTGCATTCTATCGGGATGCATTGGGCCTCACTACGTGGACTCCACTGAATACAATCGGATCCATTGTGCCACAATGCACGGAGTCTTCTGCATTCAATGACGCTGCATGAAACCCACTGCATTCAATCGGGATGCTTTGGGCCATGTTCCAAAAATCCACTGCATTCATTCATGCTGCGGGAATCCACTGCATTCAATCATGCTGCATAAAATACCCTGCATTCAATAGGGTTCCATTACTTCATGCTGCCTGGAATACACTGAATTCAATCATGCTGCATGGAATAAAATACATTCAATAGGGATGCATTTTACCAGGCTGCATGGAATCCCCTGCATTCAATCACAATGCATGGAATCCACTGCATTCAATGGCGCTGCATGGAATCCACTGCATTCAATCGGGATGATTTTGGCCATGATGCATAAAATCAACTGCATTCAATAGGGTTCAATTTCGTCATGCTGCATGGATCACACTGCATTCAATCACACTGCATGGAATCCACTGCATTCAATTGGGATGATTTTTACCAGGCTGCATTGAATCCACTGCATTCAATCATGCTGCATGGAATCCACTGCATTTAATTGGGATGCATTTTACCACGCAGCATGGAATCCACTGAATTCATTCAAGCTGCATGGAATCCACTGCATTCAATCGGGATGCACTTTACCATGCTGCATGGAATACAGAGCATTCAATCACGCTGCTTCTATTTCACTGCATTCAATTGGGATCCATTGCGCCATGATGCATTGAATCCACTGCCATCAGTTGAGATCAATTGGGCCACGCTGCATAGAATCCACTGCATTGAATGGGGATCCATTTAGCCACGCTGCATTGTATAAACTGCGTTCAATCAGGATGCATTTCACCACGCTGCATGGAATCCACGGCATGCAATCGTGATGCTTGGGGACATGCTGCAAAAAATCCACTGCATTCATTCATGCTGCAGGAATCCACTTCATTCAATCATGCTGCATGGTATCCACTGCATTCAATCGGGATGTTTTGGGACATGCTGCCTAATATCCACTGCATTCAATCGGGATGCTTTGGGCCATGCTGCAAAAAATCCACTGCATTCATTCATGCTGCAGGAATCCACTGCATTCAATCATGCTGCATAAAATCCACTGCATTCATTAGGGTTCCATTTCTGCCTGCTGCATGGATCACAAGGCACTCAATCACACTGCATGTAATCTACTGCATTCAATCAGGATGAATTTTACCAGGCTTCATTGAATCCACTGCATTCAATCAAGCTGCATGGAATCCACTGCATTCAATTGGGATGCTTTGGGCCATGCTGCAAAAAATCCACTGCATTCAATTATGCTACAGGAATCCAATGCATTCAATCGGGATGCATTGGGCCATGCTGCAAATAATTCACTGCATTTAATCATTCTGTAGGTATCCACTGCATTCAATAGGGTTACAATTCTTCATGCTTCCTGGAATACACTGCATTAAATAACGCTGCATGGAATCCACTGCATTCAATTGGGATGCATTTTACCAGGCTGCATGGAATCCACTGCATTCATGCATGCCGCATAGAATCCACTGCATTCCATCGGGATGCTTTTGGCCATGCTGCATAAAACCCACTGCATTCAATCATGCTGCACGTTATCCAATGCATTCAATCGGGATGTTTTCGGACATGCTGCAAAAAATCCACTGCAGTAAATCGGGATGCTTTTGGCCAAGCTTCAAAAAATCCACTGCATTCAATCATGCTGCAGGAATCCACTGCATTCAATCACACTGCATGGAATCCACTGTATTCCACAGGGTTCAATTTCTTCATGCTGCATGGAATCCACTGCATTCAATCATGCTGCATGGAATCCACTGCATTCAATCGGGATGCATTTTACCAGGCTGCATGGATTACACTGCATTCAATCACGCTGCAAGGAATCCACTGCATTCAATGACGCTGCATGGAATCCACTGCATTCTATCGGGATGCATTGGGCCTCACTACGTGGACTCCACTGAATACAATCGGATCCATTGTGCCACAATGCACGGAGTCTTCTGCATTCAATGACGCTGCATGAAACCCACTGCATTCAATCGGGATGCTTTGGGCCATGTTCCAAAAATCCACTGCATTCATTCATGCTGCGGGAATCCACTGCATTCAATCATGCTGCATAAAATACCCTGCATTCAATAGGGTTCCATTACTTCATGCTGCCTGGAATACACTGAATTCAATCATGCTGCATGGAATAAAATACATTCAATAGGGATGCATTTTACCAGGCTGCATGGAATCCCCTGCATTCAATCACAATGCATGGAATCCACTGCATTCAATGGCGCTGCATGGAATCCACTGCATTCAATCGGGATGATTTTGGCCATGATGCATAAAATCGACTGCATTCAATAGGGTTCAATTTCGTCATGCTGCATGGATCACACTGCATTCAATCACACTGCATGGAATCCACTGCATTCAATTGGGATGATTTTTACCAGGCTGCATTGAATCCACTGCATTCAATCAAGCTGCATGGAATCCACTGCATTCAATTGGGATGAATTTTACCAGGCTGCATTGAATCCACTGCATTCAATCAAGCTGCATGGAATCCACTGCATTCAATCGGGATGCATTTTACCATGCTGCATGGAATACAGAGCATTCAATCACGCTGCTTCTATTTCACTGCATTCAATTGGGATCCATTGCGCCATGATGCATTGAATCCACTGCCATCAGTTGAGATCAATTGGGCCACGCTGCATAGAATCCACTGCATTGAATGGGGATCCATTTAGCCACGCTGCATTGTATAAACTGCGTTCAATCAGGATGCATTTCACCACGCTGCATGGAATCCACGGCATGCAATCGTGATGCTTGGGGACATGCTGCAAAAAATCCACTGCATTCATTCATGCTGCAGGAATCCACTTCATTCAATCATGCTGCATGGTATCCACTGCATTCAATCGGGATGTTTTGGGACATGCTGCCTAATATCCACTGCATTCAATCGGGATGCTTTGGGCCATGCTGCAAAAAATCCACTGCATTCATTCATGCTGCAGGAATCCACTGCATTCAATCATGCTGCATAAAATCCACTGCATTCATTAGGGTTCCATTTCTGCCTGCTGCATGGATCACAAGGCACTCAATCACACTGCATGTAATCTACTGCATTCAATCAGGATGAATTTTACCAGGCTTCATTGAATCCACTGCATTCAATCAAGCTGCATGGAATCCACTGCATTCAATTGGGATTCATTTTACAAGGCTGCATGAATTACACTGCATTCATTCACAATTCATGGAATCCACTGCATTCAATCAAGCTGCATGGAATCCACTGCATTCAATCGGGATGATTTTGGCCATGCTGCATAAAATACACTGCATTCAATCATGCTGCATGGAATCCATTGCATCATATCGGCATATTTTGGGCCATGCTTCCTAAAATCCACTGCATTCAATCGGGATGCATTGGGTCTGGCTGCATGGTCTCCACTGCATACAAACGAGATCCATTGCACCACAATGTATGGAATGTTCTGCATTCAATGACGCTGCATGGAATCCACTGCATTCAATCGGGATGCTTTGGGCCATGCTGCAAAAAATCCACTGCATTCAATTATGCTACAGGAATCCAATGCATTCAATCGGGATGCATTGGGCCATGCTGCAAATAAACCACTGCATTTAATTATGCTGTAGGTATCCACTGCATTCAATAGGGTTACATTTCTTCATGCTGCCTGGAATACACTGCATTAGATCACGCTGCATGGAATCCACTGCATTCAATTGGGATGCATTTTACCAGGCTGCATGGAATACACTGCATTCACGCATGCCGCATGGAATACACTGCATTCAATCATGCTGCATGGAATCCACTGCATTCAATCGGGATGCATTTTACCAGGCTGCATGGATTACACTGCATTCAATTACAATGCATGGTATCCACTGCGTCAATGACGCTGCATGGAATACACTGCCTTCAATCGGGATGCTTTTGGCCATGGTGCATAAAATCCACTGCATTCAATCTTGCTGCATGGTATCCACTGCATTCAATCGGGATGTTTTGGGACATGCTGCCTAAAATCCACTGCATTCAATCGGGATGCTTTGGGCCATGCTGCAAAACATCCACTGCATTCAATCATGCTGCAGGAATCCACGGCATTCAATCATGCTGCATAAAAGTCACTTCATTCAATAGGATTCCATTACTTCATGCTGCCTGGAATACACTGAATTCAATCACGCTGCATGGAATCCAATGCATTCAATAGGGATGCATTTTACCAGGCTGCATGGAATCCACTGCATTCAATCATGCTGCAGGAATCCACTGCATTCAATCACACTGCATGGAATCCACTGCATTCCACAGTGTTCAATTTCTTCATGCTGCATGGAATCCACTGCATTCAATCATGCTGCATGGAATCCACTGAATTCAATCGGGATGCATTTTACCAGGCTGCATGGATTACACTGCCTTCAATTACAATGCATGGTATCCACTGCGTCAATGACGCTGCATGGAATCCACTGCGTTCAATCGGGATGCTTTTGGCCATGGTGCATAAACTCCACTGCATTTAATCATGCTGCATGGTATCCACTGCATTCAATCGGGATGTTTTCGGATATGCTGCCTAAAATCCACTCCATTAAATCGGGATGCTTTGGGCCATGCTGCAAAAAATTCACTGCATTCATTCATGCTGCAGGAATCCACTGCATTCTATCAAGCTGCATAAAATCCACTGCATTCAATCGGGATGAATTTTACCAGGCTGCATGGAATCCACTGCATTCAATCATGCTTCATGGAATCCACTGCATTCAATCCAGCTGCATTTTACCAGGCTGCATGGAATACACTGCATTCAATCACGCTGCATCGATTTCACTGCATTCAATTGGGATCCATTGCGCCATGATGCATGGAATCCACTGCATTCAGTTGAGATCAATTGGGCCACGCTGCATAGAATCCACTGCATTAAATGGGGATCCATTTAGCCACGCTGCATTGTATACACTGCGTTCAATCAGGATGCATTTCACCACGCTGCATGGAATCCAGGGCATTCAATCGGGATGTTTGTGGCCATGCTGTAAAAATCCACTTCATTCAATCATGCTGAAGGAATCCACTGCATTCAATCATGCTGCATAAAATCCCCTGCATTCAATAGGGTTTCATTTCTTCATGCTGCATGAAATCCACTTCATTCAATCATGTTGCATAAAATCCACTGCATTCAATCGGGATGCATTTTACCACGCTGCATGGATTAAACTGCATTCAATCACAATACATGGATGGACTGCATTCAATCGGGATGCATTTTACCAGGCTGCCTGTATTACACTGCATTCAATCACAATGCATGGAATCCACTGCATTCAATCATGCTGCATGGAATCCACTGCATTCAATCTGGATGCATTATACCAGGCTGCCTGGATTACACTGCATTCAATCACAATGCATGGAATCCACTGCATTCAATGACGCTGCATGGAATCCACTGCATTCAATCAGGATGCCTTGGGCCATGCTGCAAATAATCCAATGTATTCAATCATGCTGCATGGAATCCACTGCGTTCAATCGGGATGCTTTTGGCCATGCTGCATTTAATCCACTGCATTCAATCGGGATGCATTGGGCCTCACTGCGTCAACCGCACTGAATACAATCGGGATCCATTGTGAGAAAATTCATGTAGTTTTCTGCATTCAATGACGCTGCATGGAATCCACTGCATTCAATCGGGATGCTTTGGGCCACGCTGCAAAAAATCCACTGCATGCATTCATGCTGCAGGAATCCAGTGCATTCAATCATGGTGCATAAAATACACTTCATTCAATAGGGTTCCATTACTTCATGCTGCCTGGAATGCACTGAATTAAATCACGCTGCATGGAATCCAATGCATTCAATAGGGATGCATTTTACCAGGCTGCATGGAATCCACTGCATTCAATCATGCTGCATGGAATCCACTGCATTCAATCGGGATGCATTTTACCAGGCTGCATGGATTACACTGCATTCAAGCACAATGCATGGAATCCACTGCATTCAATGACGCTGCATGGAATCCTCTGCATTGAATCGGGATGCTTTCGGCCATGCTGCATAAAATCCACTGCATTCAATCATGCTGCACGGTATCGACTGCATTCAATCGGGATGTTTTGGGACATGCTGCAGAAAATCCACTGCATTAAATCGGGATGCTTTGGGCCATGCTGCAAAAAATACAATGCATTCAATCATGCTGCAGGAATAAACTGCATTCAATCATGCTGCTTAAAATCCCCTGCATTCAATAGGGTTCCATTTCTTCATGGTGCATGGAATACACTGCATTCAATCATGCTGCATGGAATCCACTGCATTCAATCGGGATGTATTTTACCAGGCTGCATGGATTTCACTGCATTCAATCCCAATGCATGGAATCCACTGCATTTAATGACGCTGCATGGAATCCACTGCATTCAATCAGGATGCTTTTGGCCATGGTGCATAAAATCCACTGCATTTAATCATGCTGCATGGTATCCACTGCATTCAATCGGGATGTATTGGGATATGCTGCCTAACATCCACTCCATTAAATCGGGATGCTTTGGGCCATGCTGCAAAAAATTCACTGCATTCATTCATGCTGCAGGAATTCCCTGCATTCAATCATGCTTCCTAAAATCCACTGCATTCAATCGGGATGCATTGGGTCTGGCTGCATGGTCTCCACTGCATACAAACGAGATCCATTGCACCACAATGCATGGAATGTTCTGCATTCAATGACGCTGCATGGAATCCACTGCATTCAATCGGGATGCTTTGGGCCATGCTGCAAAAAATCCCCTGCATTCAATTATGCTACAGGAATCCAATGCATTCAATCGGGATGCATTGGGCCATGCTGCAAATAATCCACTGGATTTAATTATGCTGTAGGTATCCACTGCATTCAATAGGGTTACATTTCTTCATGCTGCCTGGAATACACTGCATTAAATCACGCTGCATGGAATCCACTGCATTCAATTGGGATGCATTTTACCAGGCTGCATGGAATCCACTGCATTCACGCATGCCGCATGGAATCCACTGCATTCAATCATGCTGCATGGAATCCACTGCATTCAATCGGGATGCATTTTACCAGGCTGCATGGATTACACTGCATTCAATTACAATGCATGGTATCCACTGCGTCAATGACGCTGCATGGAATACACTGCCTTCAATCGGGATGCTTTTGGCCATGGTGCATAAAATCCACTGCATTCAATCTTGCTGCATGTTATCCACTGCATTCAATCGGGATGTTTTGGGACATGCTGCCTAAAATCCACTGCATTCAATCGGGATGCTTTGGGCCATGCTGCAAAACATCCACTGCATTCAATCATGCTGCAGGTTTCCACGGCATTCAATCATGCTGCATAAAAGACACTTCATTCAATAGGATTCCATTACTTCATGCTGCCTGGAATACACTGAATTCAATCACGCTGCATGGAATCCAGTGCATTCAATAGGGATGCATTTTACCAGGCTGCATGGAATCCACTGCATTCAATCATGCTGCAGGAATCCACTGCATTCAATCACACTGCATGGAATCCACTGCATTCCACAGGGTTCAATTTCTTCATGCTGCATGGAATCCACTGCATTCAATCATGCTGCATGGAATCCACTGAATTCAATCGGGATGCATTTTACCAGGCTGCATGGATTACACTGCATTCAATTACAATGCATGGTATCCACTGCGTCAATGACGCTGCATGGAATCCACTGCGTTCAATCTGGATGCTTTGGGCCATGGTGCATAAACTCCACTGCATTTAACCATGCTGCATGGTATCCACTGCATTCAATCCTGATGTTTTGGGATATGCTGCCTAAAATCCACTCCATTAAATCGGGATGCTTTGGGCCATGCTGCAAAAAATTCACTGCATTCATTCATGCTGCAGGAATCCACTGCATTCTATCAAGCTGCATAAAATCCACTGCATTCAATCGGGATGAATTTTACCAGGCTGCATGGAATCCACTGCATTCAATCATGCTTCATGGAATCCACTGCATTCAATCCAGTTGCATTTTACCAGGCTGCATGGAATACACTGCATTCAATCACGCTGCATCGATTTCACTGCATTCAATTGGGATCCATTGCGCCATGATGCATGGAATCCACTGCATTCAGTTGAGATCAATTGGGCCACGCTGCATAGAATCCACTGCATTGAATGGGGATCCATTTAGCCACGCTGAATTGTATACACTGCGTTCAATCAGGATGCATTTCACCACGCTGCATGGAATCCAGGGCATTCAATCGGGATGTTTGTGGCCATGCTGTAAAAAATCCACTTCATTCAATCATGCTGCAGGAATCCACTGCATTCAATCATGCTGCATAAAATCCCCTGCATTCAATAGGGTTCCATTTCTTCATGCTGCATGGAATCCTCTTCATTCAATCATGTTGCATAAAATCCACTGCATTCAATCGGGATGCATTTTACCACGCTGCATGGATTAAACTGCATTCAATCACAATACATGGATCGACTGCATTCAATCGGGATGCATTTTACCAGGCTGCCTGTATTACACTGCATTCAATCACAATGCATGGAATCCACTGCATTCAATCATGCTGCATGGAATACACTGCATTCAATCGGGATGCATTTTACCAGGCTGCATGGATTACACTGCATTCAATCACAATGCATGGAATCCACTGCATTCAATGACGCTGCATGGAATCCACTGCATTCAATCAGGATGCCTTGGGCCATGCTGCAAATAATCCAATGTATTCAATCATGCTGCATGGAATCCACTGCGTTCAATCGGGATGCTTTTGGCCATGCTGCATTTAATCCACTGCATTCAATCGGGATGCATTGGGCCTCACTGCGTCAACCGCACTGAATACAATCGGGATCCATTGTGCCAAAATTCATGTAGTTTTCTGCATTCAATGACGCTGCATGGAATCCACTGCATTCAATCGGGATGCTTTGGGCCACGCTGCAAAAAATCCACTGCATGCATTCATGCTGCAGGAATCCAGTGCATTCAATCATGGTGCATAAAATACACTTCATTCAATAGGGTTCCGTTACTTCATGCTGCCTGGAATGCACTGAATTAAATCACGCTGCATGGAATCCAATGCATTCAATAGGGATGCATTTTACCAGGCTGCATGGAATCCACTGCATTCAATCATGCTGCATGGAATCCACTGCATTCAATCGGGATGCATTTTACCAGGCTGCATGGATTACACTGCATTCAAGTACAATGCATGGAATCCACTGCATTCAATGACGCTGCATGGAATCCTCTGCATTGAATCGGGATGCTTTTGGCCATGCTGCATAAAATCCACTGCATTCAATAGGGTTCAATTTCGTCATGCTGCATGGATCACACTGCATTCAATCACACTGCATGGAATCCACTGCATTCAATTGGGATGATTTTTACCAGGCTGCATTGAATCCACTGCATTCAATCAAGCTGCATGGAATCCACTGCATTCAATCGGGATGAATTTTACCATGCTGAATGGAATACACAGCATTCAATCACACTGCTTCTATTTCACTGCATTCAATTGGGATCCATTCTGCCATGATGCATTGAATCCACTGCCATCAGTTGAGATCAACTGGGCCACGCTGCATAGAATCCACTCCATTCAATGGGGATCCATTTAGCCACGCTGCATTGTATACACTGCGTTCAATCAGGATGCATTTCACCACGCTGCATGGAATCCACGGCATTCAATCGGGATGTTTGTAGCCATGCTGCAAAAAATCCACTGCATTCATTCATGCTGCAGGAATCCACTGCATTCAATCATGCTGCATAAAATCCACTGCATTCATTAGGGTTCCATTTCTGCCTGCTGCATGGATCACACTGCACTCAATCACACTGCATGGAATCTACTGCATTCAATCAGGATGAATTTTACCAGGCTTCATTGAATCCACTGCATTCAATCAAGCTGCATGGAATCCACTGCATTCAATTGGGATTCATTTTACAAGGCTGCATGAATTACACTGCATTCATTCACAATTCAATGAATCCACTGCATTCAATGACGCTGCATGGAATCCACTGCATTCAATCGGGATGATTTTGGCCATGCTGCATAAAATACACTGCATTCAATCATGCTGCATGGAATCCATTGCATCATATCGGCATATTTTGGGCCATGCTTCCTAAAATCCACTGCATTCAATCGGGATGCATTGGGCCTCGCTGCATGGTCTCCACTGCATACAAACGAGATCCATTGCACCACAAAGTATGGAATGTTCTGCATTCAATGACGCTGCATGGAATCCACTGCATTCAATCGGGATGCTTTGGGCCATGCTGCAAAATCCACTGCATGCATTCATGCTGCAGGAATCCAGTGCATTCAATCATGGTGCATAAAATACACTTCATTCAATAGGGTTCCGTTACTTCATGCTGCCTGGAATGCACTGAATTAAATCACGCTGCATGGAATCCAATGCATTCAATAGGGATGCATTTTACCAGGCTGCATGGAATCCACTGCATTCAATCATGCTGCATGGAATCCACTGCATTCAATCGGGATGCATTGGGTCTGGCTGCATGGTCTCCACTGCATACAAACGAGATCCATTGCACCACAATGTATGGAATGTTCTGCATTCAATGACGCTGCATGGAATCCACTGCATTCAATCGGGATGCTTTGGGCCATGCTGCAAAAAATCCACTGCATTCAATTATGCTACAGGAATCCAATGCATTCAATCGGGATGCATTGGGCCATACTGCAAATAATTCACTGCATTTAATCATTCTGTAGGTATCCACTGCATTCAATAGGGTTACAATTCTTCATGCTTCCTGGAATACACTGCATTAAATAACGCTGCATGGAATCCACTGCATTCAATTGGGATGCATTTTACCAGGCTGCATGGAATCCACTGCATTCATGCATGCCGCATAGAATCCACTGCATTCCATCGGGATGCTTTTGGCCATGCTGCATAAAACCCACTGCATTCAATCATGCTGCACGTTATCCAATGCATTCAATCGGGATGTTTTCGGACATGCTGCAAAAAATCCACTGCAGTAAATCGGGATGCTTTTGCCCAAGCTTCAAAAAATCCACTGCATTCAATCATGCTGCAGGAATCCACTGCATTCAATCACACTGCATGGAATCCACTGTATTCCACAGGGTTCAATTTCTTCATGCTGCATGGAATCCACTGCATTCAATCATGCTGCATGGAATCCACTGCATTCAATCGGGATGCATTTTACCAGGCTGCATGGATTACACTGCATTCAATCACGCTGCAAGGAATCCACTGCATTCAATGACGCTGCATGGAATCCACTGCATTCTATCGGGATGCATTGGGCCTCACTACGTGGACTCCACTGAATACAATCGGATCCATTGTGCCACAATGCACGGAGTCTTCTGCATTCAATGACGCTGCATGAAACCCACTGCATTCAATCGGGATGCTTTGGGCCATGTTCCAAAAATCCACTGCATTCATTCATGCTGCGGGAATCCACTGCATTCAATCATGCTGCATAAAATACCCTGCATTCAATAGGGTTCCATTACTTCATGCTGCCTGGAATACACTGAATTCAATCATGCTGCATGGAATAAAATACATTCAATAGGGATGCATTTTACCAGGCTGCATGGAATCCCCTGCATTCAATCACAATGCATGGAATCCACTGCATTCAATGGCGCTGCATGGAATCCACTGCATTCAATCGGGATGATTTTGGCCATGATGCATAAAATCAACTGCATTCAATAGGGTTCAATTTCGTCATGCTGCATGGATCACACTGCATTCAATCACACTGCATGGAATCCACTGCATTCAATTGGGATGATTTTTACCAGGCTGCATTGAATCCACTGCATTCAATCAAGCTGCATGGAATCCACTGCATTCAATTGGGATGAATTTTACCAGGCTGCATTGAATCCACTGCATTCAATCAAGCTGCATGGAATCCACTGCATTCAATCGGGATGCATTTTACCATGCTGCATGGAATACAGAGCATTCAATCACGCTGCTTCTATTTCACTGCATTCAATTGGGATCCATTGCGCCATGATGCATTGAATCCACTGCCATCAGTTGAGATCAATTGGGCCACGCTGCATAGAATCCACTGCATTGAATGGGGATCCATTTAGCCACGCTGCATTGTATACACTGCGTTCAATCAGGATGCATTTCACCACGCTGCATGGAATCCACGGCATGCAATCGTGATGCTTGGGGACATGCTGCAAAAAATCCACTGCATTCATTCATGCTGCAGGAATCCACTTCATTCAATCATGCTGCATGGTATCCACTGCATTCAATCGGGATGTTTTGGGACATGCTGCCTAATATCCACTGCATTCAATCGGGATGCTTTGGGCCATGCTGCAAAAAATCCACTGCATTCATTCATGCTGCAGGAATCCACTGCATTCAATCATGCTGCATAAAATCCACTGCATTCATTAGGGTTCCATTTCTGCCTGCTGCATGGATCACAAGGCACTCAATCACACTGCATGTAATCTACTGCATTCAATCAGGATGAATTTTACCAGGCTTCATTGAATCCACTGCATTCAATCAAGCTGCATGGAATCCACTGCATTCAATTGGGATTCATTTTACAAGGCTGCATGAATTACACTGCATTCATTCACAATTCATGGAATCCACTGCATTCAATGACGCTGCATGGAATCCACTGCATTCAATCGGGATGATTTTGGCCATGCTGCATAAAATACACTGCATTCAATCATGCTGCATGGAATCCATTGCATCATATCGGCATATTTTGGGCCATGCTTCCTAAAATCCACTGCATTCAATCGGGATGCATTGGGTCTGGCTGCATGGTCTCCACTGCATACAAACGAGATCCATTGCACCACAATGTATGGAATGTTCTGCATTCAATGACGCTGCATGGAATCCACTGCATTCAATCGGGATGCTTTGGGCCATGCTGCAAAAAATCCACTGCATTCAATTATGCTACAGGAATCCAATGCATTCAATCGGGATGCATTGGGCCATGCTGCAAATAAACCACTGCATTTAATTATGCTGTAGGTATCCACTGCATTCAATAGGGTTACATTTCTTCATGCTGCCTGGAATACACTGCATTAGATCACGCTGCATGGAATCCACTGCATTCAATTGGGATGCATTTTACCAGGCTGCATGGAATACACTGCATTCACGCATGCCGCATGGAATACACTGCATTCAATCATGCTGCATGGAATCCACTGCATTCAATCGGGATGCATTTTACCAGGCTGCATGGATTACACTGCATTCAATTACAATGCATGGTATCCACTGCGTCAATGACGCTGCATGGAATACACTGCCTTCAATCGGGATGCTTTTGGCCATGGTGCATAAAATCCACTGCATTCAATCTTGCTGCATGGTATCCACTGCATTCAATCGGGATGTTTTGGGACATGCTGCCTAAAATCCACTGCATTCAATCGGGATGCTTTGGGCCATGCTGCAAAACATCCACTGCATTCAATCATGCTGCAGGAATCCACGGCATTCAATCATGCTGCATAAAAGTCACTTCATTCAATAGGATTCCATTACTTCATGCTGCCTGGAATACACTGAATTCAATCACGCTGCATGGAATCCAATGCATTCAATAGGGATGCATTTTACCAGGCTGCATGGAATCCACTGCATTCAATCATGCTGCAGGAATCCACTGCATTCAATCACACTGCATGGAATCCACTGCATTCCACAGTGTTCAATTTCTTCATGCTGCATGGAATCCACTGCATTCAATCATGCTGCATGGAATCCACTGAATTCAATCGGGATGCATTTTACCAGGCTGCATGGATTACACTGCCTTCAATTACAATGCATGGTATCCACTGCGTCAATGACGCTGCATGGAATCCACTGCGTTCAATCGGGATGCTTTTGGCCATGGTGCATAAACTCCACTGCATTTAATCATGCTGCATGGTATCCACTGCATTCAATCGGGATGTTTTGGATATGCTGCCTAAAATCCACTCCATTAAATCGGGATGCTTTGGGCCATGCTGCAAAAAATTCACTGCATTCATTCATGCTGCAGGAATCCACTGCATTCTATCCAGCTGCATAAAATCCACTGCATTCAATCGGGATGAATTTTACCAGGCTGCATGGAATCCACTGCATTCAATCATGCTTCATGGAATCCACTGCATTCAATCCAGTTGCATTTTACCAGGCTGCATGGAATACACTGCATTCAATCACGCTGCATCGAGTTCACTGCATTCAATTGGGATCCATTGCGCCATGATGCATGGAATCCACTGCATTCAGTTGAGATCAATTGGGCCACGCTGCATAGAATCCACTGCATTAAATGGGGATCCATTTAGCCACGCTGCATTGTATACACTGCGTTCAATCAGGATGCATTTCACCACGCTGCATGGAATCCAGGGCATTCAATCGGGATGTTTGTGGCCATGCTGTAAAAATCCACTTCATTCAATCATGCTGAAGGAATCCACTGCATTCAATCATGCTGCATAAAATCCCCTGCATTCAATAGGGTTTCATTTCTTCATGCTGCATGAAATCCACTTCATTCAATCATGTTGCATAAAATCCACTGCATTCAATCGGGATGCATTTTACCACGCTGCATGGATTAAACTGCATTCAATCACAATACATGGATCGACTGCATTCAATCGGGATGCATTTTACCAGGCTGCCTGTATTACACTGCATTCAATCACAATGCATGGAATCCACTGCATTCAATCATGCTGCATGGAATCCACTGCATTCAATCGGGATGCATTATACCAGGCTGCCTGGATTACACTGCATTCAATCACAATGCATGGAATCCACTGCATTCAATGACGCTGCATGGAATCCACTGCATTCAATCAGGATGCCTTGGGCCATGCTGCAAATAATCCAATGTATTCAATCATGCTGCATGGAATCCACTGCGTTCAATCGGGATGCTTTTGGCCATGCTGCATTTAATCCACTGCATTCAATTGGGATGCATTGGGCCTCACTGCGTCAACCGCACTGAATACAATCGGGATCCATTGTGCCAAAATTCATGTAGTTTTCTGCATTCAATGACGCTGCATGGAATCCACTGCATTCAATCGGGATGCTTTGGGCCACGCTGCAAAAAATCCACTGCATGCATTCATGCTGCAGGAATCCAGTGCATTCAATCATGGTGCATAAAATACACTTCATTCAATAGGGTTCCGTTACTTCATGCTGCCTGGAATGCACTGAATTAAATCACGCTGCATGGAATCCAATGCATTCAATAGGGATGCATTTTACCAGGCTGCATGGAATCCACTGCATTCAATCATGCTGCATGGAATCCACTGCATTCAATCGGGATGCATTTTACCAGGCTGCATGGATTACACTGCATTCAAGCACAATGCATGGAATCCACTGCATTCAATGACGCTGCATGGAATCCTCTGCATTGAATCGGGATGCTTTCGGCCATGCTGCATAAAATCCACTGCATTCAATCATGCTGCACGGTATCGACTGCATTCAATCGGGATGTTTTGGGACATGCTGCAGAAAATCCACTGCATTAAATCGGGATGCTTTGGGCCATGCTGCAAAAAATACAATGCATTCAATCATGCTGCAGGAATAAACTGCATTCAATCATGCTGCTTAAAATCCCCTGCATTCAATAGGGTTCCATTTCTTCATGGTGCATGGAATACACTGCATTCAATCATGCTGCATGGAATCCACTGCATTCAATCGGGATGTATTTTACCAGGCTGCATGGATTTCACTGCATTCAATCCCAATGCATGGAATCCACTGCATTTAATGACGCTGCATGGAATCCACTGCATTCAATCAGGATGCTTTTGGCCATGGTGCATAAAATCCACTGCATTTAATCATGCTGCATGGTATCCACTGCATTCAATCGGGATGTATTGGGATATGCTGCCTAACATCCACTCCATTAAATCGGGATGCTTTGGGCCATGCTGCAAAAAATTCACTGCATTCATTCATGCTGCAGGAATTCCCTGCATTCAATCATGCTTCCTAAAATCCACTGCATTCAATCGGGATGCATTGGGTCTGGCTGCATGGTCTCCACTGCATACAAACGAGATCCATTGCACCACAATGTATGGAATGTTCTGCATTCAATGACGCTGCATGGAATCCACTGCATTCAATCGGGATGCTTTGGGCCATGCTGCAAAAAATCCCCTGCATTCAATTATGCTACAGGAATCCAATGCATTCAATCGGGATGCATTGGGCCATGCTGCAAATAATCCACTGCATTTAATTATGCTGTAGGTATCCACTGCATTCAATAGGGTTACATTTCTTCATGCTGCCTGGAATACACTGCATTAAATCACGCTGCATGGAATCCACTGCATTCAATTGGGATGCATTTTACCAGGCTGCATGGAATCCACTGCATTCACGCATGCCGCATGGAATCCACTGCATTCAATCATGCTGCATGGAATCCACTGCATTCAATCGGGATGCATTTTACCAGGCTGCATGGATTACACTGCATTCAATTACAATGCATGGTATCCACTGCGTCAATGACGCTGCATGGAATACACTGCCTTCAATCGGGATGCTTTTGGCCATGGTGCATAAAATCCACTGCATTCAATCTTGCTGCATGTTATCCACTGCATTCAATCGGGATGTTTTGGGACATGCTGCCTAAAATCCACTGCATTCAATCGGGATGCTTTGGGCCATGCTGCAAAACATCCACTGCATTCAATCATGCTGCAGGAATCCACGGCATTCAATCATGCTGCATAAAAGACACTTCATTCAATAGGATTCCATTACTTCATGCTGCCTGGAATACACTGAATTCAATCACGCTGCATGGAATCCAGTGCATTCAATAGGGATGCATTTTACCAGGCTGCATGGAATCCACTGCATTCAATCATGCTGCAGGAATCCACTGCATTCAATCACACTGCATGGAATCCACTGCATTCCACAGGGTTCAATTTCTTCATGCTGCATGGAATCCACTGCATTCAATCATGCTGCATGGAATCCACTGAATTCAATCGGGATGCATTTTACCAGGCTGCATGGATTACACTGCATTCAATTACAATGCATGGTATCCACTGCGTCAATGACGCTGCATGGAATCCACTGCGTTCAATCTGGATGCTTTGGGCCATGGTGCATAAACTCCACTGCATTTAACCATGCTGCATGGTATCCACTGCATTCAATCCTGATGTTTTGGGATATGCTGCCTAAAATCCACTCCATTAAATCGGGATGCTTTGGGCCATGCTGCAAAAAATTCACTGCATTCATTCATGCTGCAGGAATCCACTGCATTCTATCAAGCTGCATAAAATCCACTGCATTCAATCGGGATGAATTTTACCAGGCTGCATGGAATCCACTGCATTCAATCATGCTTCATGGAATCCACTGCATTCAATCCAGTTGCATTTTACCAGGCTGCATGGAATACACTGCATTCAATCACGCTGCATCGATTTCACTGCATTCAATTGGGATCCATTGCGCCATGATGCATGGAATCCACTGCATTCAGTTGAGATCAATTGGGCCACGCTGCATAGAATCCACTGCATTGAATGGGGATCCATTTAGCCACGCTGAATTGTATACACTGCGTTCAATCAGGATGCATTTCACCACGCTGCATGGTATCCAGGGCATTCAATCGGGATGATTGTGGCCATGCTGTAAAAAATCCACTTCATTCAATCATGCTGAAGGAATCCACTGCATTCAATCATGCTGCATAAAATCCCCTGCATTCAATAGGGTTCCATTTCTTCATGCTGCATGGAATCCACTTCATTCAATCATGTTGCATAAAATCCACTGCATTCAATCGGGATGCATTTTACCACGCTGCATGGATTAAACTGCATTCAATCACAATACATGGATCGACTGCATTCAATCGGGATGCATTTTACCAGGCTGCCTGTATTACACTGCATTCAATCACAATGCATGGAATCCACTGCATTCAATCATGCTGCATGGAATACACTGCATTCAATCGGGATGCATTTTACCAGGCTGCATGGATTACACTGCATTCAATCACAATGCATGGAATCCACTGCATTCAATGACGCTGCATGGAATCCACTGCATTCAATCAGGATGCCTTGGGCCATGCTGCAAATAATCCAATGTATTCAATCATGCTGCATGGAATCCACTGCGTTCAATCGGGATGCTTTTGGCCATGCTGCATTTAATCCACTGCATTCAATCGGGATGCATTGGGCCTCACTGCGTCAACCGCACTGAATACAATCGGGATCCATTGTGCCAAAATTCATGTAGTTTTCTGCATTCAATGACGCTGCATGGAATCCACTGCATTCAATCGGGATGCTTTGGGCCACGCTGCAAAAAATCCACTGCATGCATTCATGCTGCAGGAATCCAGTGCATTCAATCATGGTGCATAAAATACACTTCATTCAATAGGGTTCCGTTACTTCATGCTGCCTGGAATGCACTGAATTAAATCACGCTGCATGGAATCCAATGCATTCAATAGGGATGCATTTTACCAGGCTGCATGGAATCCACTGCATTCAATCATGCTGCATGGAATCCACTGCATTCAATCGGGATGCATTTTACCAGGCTGCATGGATTACACTGCATTCAAGTACAATGCATGGAATCCACTGCATTCAATGACGCTGCATGGAATCCTCTGCATTGAATCGGGATGCTTTCGGACATGCTGCATAAAATCCACTGCATTCAATAGGGTTCAATTTCGTCATGCTGCATGGATCACACTGCATTCAATCACACTGCATGGAATCCACTGCATTCAATTGGGATGATTTTTACCAGGCTGCATTGAATCCACTGCATTCAATCAAGCTGCATGGAATCCACTGCATTCAATCGGGATGAATTTTACCATGCTGAATGGAATACACAGCATTCAATCACACTGCTTCTATTTCACTGCATTCAATTGGGATCCATTCTGCCATGATGCATTGAATCCACTGCCATCAGTTGAGATCAACTGGGCCACGCTGCATAGAATCCACTCCATTCAATGGGGATCCATTTAGCCACGCTGCATTGTATACACTGCGTTCAATCAGGATGCATTTCACCACGCTGCATGGAATCCACGGCATTCAATCGGGATGTTTGTAGCCATGCTGCAAAAAATCCACTGCATTCATTCATGCTGCAGGAATCCACTGCATTCAATCATGCTGCATAAAATCCACTGCATTCATTAGGGTTCCATTTCTGCCTGCTGCATGGATCACACTGCACTCAATCACACTGCATGGAATCTACTGCATTCAATCAGGATGAATTTTACCAGGCTTCATTGAATCCACTGCATTCAATCAAGCTGCATGGAATCCACTGCATTCAATTGGGATTCATTTTACAAGGCTGCATGAATTACACTGCATTCATTCACAATTCAATGAATCCACTGCATTCAATGACGCTGCATGGAATCCACTGCATTCAATCGGGATGATTTTGGCCATGCTGCATAAAATACACTGCATTCAATCATGCTGCATGGAATCCATTGCATCATATCGGCATATTTTGGGCCATGCTTCCTAAAATCCACTGCATTCAATCGGGATGCATTGGGCCTCGCTGCATGGTCTCCACTGCATACAAACGAGATCCATTGCACCACAAAGTATGGAATGTTCTGCATTCAATGACGCTGCATGGAATCCACTGCATTCAATCGGGATGCTTTGGGCCATGCTGCAAAATCCACTGCATGCATTCATGCTGCAGGAATCCAGTGCATTCAATCATGGTGCATAAAATACACTTCATTCAATAGGGTTCCGTTACTTCATGCTGCCTGGAATGCACTGAATTAAATCACGCTGCATGGAATCCAATGCATTCAATAGGGATGCATTTTACCAGGCTGCATGGAATCCACTGCATTCAATCATGCTGCATGGAATCCACTGCATTCAATCGGGATGCATTGGGTCTGGCTGCATGGTCTCCACTGCATACAAACGAGATCCATTGCACCACAATGTATGGAATGTTCTGCATTCAATGACGCTGCATGGAATCCACTGCATTCAATCGGGATGCTTTGGGCCATGCTGCAAAAAATCCACTGCATTCAATTATGCTACAGGAATCCAATGCATTCAATCGGGATGCATTGGGCCATGCTGCAAATAATTCACTGCATTTAATCATTCTGTAGGTATCCACTGCATTCAATAGGGTTACAATTCTTCATGCTTCCTGGAATACACTGCATTAAATAACGCTGCATGGAATCCACTGCATTCAATTGGGATGCATTTTACCAGGCTGCATGGAATCCACTGCATTCATGCATGCCGCATAGAATCCACTGCATTCCATCGGGATGCTTTTGGCCATGCTGCATAAAACCCACTGCATTCAATCATGCTGCACGTTATCCAATGCATTCAATCGGGATGTTTTCGGACATGCTGCAAAAAATCCACTGCAGTAAATCGGGATGCTTTTGGCCAAGCTTCAAAAAATCCACTGCATTCAATCATGCTGCAGGAATCCACTGCATTCAATCACACTGCATGGAATCCACTGTATTCCACAGGGTTCAATTTCTTCATGCTGCATGGAATCCACTGCATTCAATCATGCTGCATGGAATCCACTGCATTCAATCGGGATGCATTTTACCAGGCTGCATGGATTACACTGCATTCAATCACGCTGCAAGGAATCCACTGCATTCAATGACGCTGCATGGAATCCACTGCATTCTATCGGGATGCATTGGGCCTCACTACGTGGACTCCACTGAATACAATCGGATCCATTGTGCCACAATGCACGGAGTCTTCTGCATTCAATGACGCTGCATGAAACCCACTGCATTCAATCGGGATGCTTTGGGCCATGTTCCAAAAATCCACTGCATTCATTCATGCTGCGGGAATCCACTGCATTCAATCATGCTGCATAAAATACCCTGCATTCAATAGGGTTCCATTACTTCATGCTGCCTGGAATACACTGAATTCAATCATGCTGCATGGAATAAAATACATTCAATAGGGATGCATTTTACCAGGCTGCATGGAATCCCCTGCATTCAATCACAATGCATGGAATCCACTGCATTCAATGGCGCTGCATGGAATCCACTGCATTCAATCGGGATGATTTTGGCCATGATGCATAAAATCAACTGCATTCAATAGGGTTCAATTTCGTCATGCTGCATGGATCACACTGCATTCAATCACACTGCATGGAATCCACTGCATTCAATTGGGATGATTTTTACCAGGCTGCATTGAATCCACTGCATTCAATCAAGCTGCATGGAATCCACTGCATTCAATTGGGATGAATTTTACCAGGCTGCATTGAATCCACTGCATTCAATCAAGCTGCATGGAATCCACTGCATTCAATCGGGATGCATTTTACCATGCTGCATGGAATACAGAGCATTCAATCACGCTGCTTCTATTTCACTGCATTCAATTGGGATCCATTGCGCCATGATGCATTGAATCCACTGCCATCAGTTGAGATCAATTGGGCCACGCTGCATAGAATCCACTGCATTGAATGGGGATCCATTTAGCCACGCTGCATTGTATACACTGCGTTCAATCAGGATGCATTTCACCACGCTGCATGGAATCCACGGCATGCAATCGTGATGCTTGGGGACATGCTGCAAAAAATCCACTGCATTCATTCATGCTGCAGGAATCCACTTCATTCAATCATGCTGCATGGTATCCACTGCATTCAATCGGGATGTTTTGGGACATGCTGCCTAATATCCACTGCATTCAATCGGGATGCTTTGGGCCATGCTGCAAAAAATCCACTGCATTCATTCATGCTGCAGGAATCCACTGCATTCAATCATGCTGCATAAAATCCCCTGCATTCATTAGGGTTCCATTTCTGCCTGCTGCATGGATCACAAGGCACTCAATCACACTGCATGTAATCTACTGCATTCAATCAGGATGAATTTTACCAGGCTTCATTGAATCCACTGCATTCAATCAAGCTGCATGGAATCCACTGCATTCAATTGGGATTCATTTTACAAGGCTGCATGAATTACACTGCATTCATTCACAATTCATGGAATCCACTGCATTCAATGACGCTGCATGGAATCCACTGCATTCAATCGGGATGATTTTGGCCATGCTGCATAAAATACACTGCATTCAATCATGCTGCATGGAATCCATTGCATCATATCGGCATATTTTGGGCCATGCTTCCTAAAATCCACTGCATTCAATCGGGATGCATTGGGTCTGGCTGCATGGTCTCCACTGCATACAAACGAGATCCATTGCACCACAATGTATGGAATGTTCTGCATTCAATGACGCTGCATGGAATCCACTGCATTCAATCGGGATGCTTTGGGCCATGCTGCAAAAAATCCACTGCATTCAATTATGCTACAGGAATCCAATGCATTCAATCGGGATGCATTGGGCCATGCTGCAAATAAACCACTGCATTTAATTATGCTGTAGGTATCCACTGCATTCAATAGGGTTACATTTCTTCATGCTGCCTGGAATACACTGCATTAGATCACGCTGCATGGAATCCACTGCATTCAATTGGGATGCATTTTACCAGGCTGCATGGAATACACTGCATTCACGCATGCCGCATGGAATACACTGCATTCAATCATGCTGCATGGAATCCACTGCATTCAATCGGGATGCATTTTACCAGGCTGCATGGATTACACTGCATTCAATTACAATGCATGGTATCCACTGCGTCAATGACGCTGCATGGAATACACTGCCTTCAATCGGGATGCTTTTGGCCATGGTGCATAAAATCCACTGCATTCAATCTTGCTGCATGGTATCCACTGCATTCAATCGGGATGTTTTGGGACATGCTGCCTAAAATCCACTGCATTCAATCGGGATGCTTTGGGCCATGCTGCAAAACATCCACTGCATTCAATCATGCTGCAGGAATCCACGGCATTCAATCATGCTGCATAAAAGTCACTTCATTCAATAGGATTCCATTACTTCATGCTGCCTGGAATACACTGAATTCAATCACGCTGCATGGAATCCAATGCATTCAATAGGGATGCATTTTACCAGGCTGCATGGAATCCACTGCATTCAATCATGCTGCAGGAATCCACTGCATTCAATCACACTGCATGGAATCCACTGCATTCCACAGTGTTCAATTTCTTCATGCTGCATGGAATCCACTGCATTCAATCATGCTGCATGGAATCCACTGAATTCAATCGGGATGCATTTTACCAGGCTGCATGGATTACACTGCCTTCAATTACAATGCATGGTATCCACTGCGTCAATGACGCTGCATGGAATCCACTGCGTTCAATCGGGATGCTTTTGGCCATGGTGCATAAACTCCACTGCATTTAATCATGCTGCATGGTATCCACTGCATTCAATCGGGATGTTTTGGATATGCTGCCTAAAATCCACTCCATTAAATCGGGATGCTTTGGGCCATGCTGCAAAAAATTCACTGCATTCATTCATGCTGCAGGAATCCACTGCATTCTATCAAGCTGCATAAAATCCACTGCATTCAATCGGGATGAATTTTACCAGGCTGCATGGAATCCACTGCATTCAATCATGCTTCATGGAATCCACTGCATTCAATCCAGTTGCATTTTACCAGGCTGCATGGAATACACTGCATTCAATCACGCTGCATCGATTTCACTGCATTCAATTGGGATCCATTGCGCCATGATGCATGGAATCCACTGCATTCAGTTGAGATCAATTGGGCCACGCTGCATAGAATCCACTGCATTGAATGGGGATCCATTTAGCCACGCTGCATTGTATACACTGCGTTCAATCAGGATGCATTTCACCACGCTGCATGGAATCCAGGGCATTCAATCGGGATGTTTGTGGCCATGCTGTAAAAATCCACTTCATTCAATCATGCTGAAGGAATCCACTGCATTCAATCATGCTGCATAAAATCCCCTGCATTCAATAGGGTTTCATTTCTTCATGCTGCATGAAATCCACTTCATTCAATCATGTTGCATAAAATCCACTGCATTCAATCGGGATGCATTTTACCACGCTGCATGGATTAAACTGCATTCAATCACAATACATGGATCGACTGCATTCAATCGGGATGCATTTTACCAGGCTGCCTGTATTACACTGCATTCAATCACAATGCATGGAATCCACTGCATTCAATCATGCTGCATGGAATCCACTGCATTCAATCGGGATGCATTATACCAGGCTGCCTGGATTACACTGCATTCAATCACAATGCATGGAATCCACTGCATTCAATGACGCTGCATGGAATCCACTGCATTCAATCAGGATGCCTTGGGCCATGCTGCAAATAATCCAATGTATTCAATCATGCTGCATGGAATCCACTGCGTTCAATCGGGATGCTTTTGGCCATGCTGCATTTAATCCACTGCATTCAATTGGGATGCATTGGGCCTCACTGCGTCAACCGCACTGAATACAATCGGGATCCATTGTGCCAAAATTCATGTAGTTTTCTGCATTCAATGACGCTGCATGGAATCCACTGCATTCAATCGGGATGCTTTGGGCCACGCTGCAAAAAATCCACTGCATGCATTCATGCTGCAGGAATCCAGTGCATTCAATCATGGTGCATAAAATACACTTCATTCAATAGGGTTCCGTTAATTCATGCTGCCTGGAATGCACTGAATTAAATCACGCTGCATGGAATCCAATGCATTCAATAGGGATGCATTTTACCAGGCTGCATGGAATCCACTGCATTCAATCATGCTGCATGGAATCCACTGCATTCAATCGGGATGCATTTTACCAGGCTGCATGGATTACACTGCATTCAAGCACAATGCATGGAATCCACTGCATTCAATGACGCTGCATGGAATCCTCTGCATTGAATCGGGATGCTTTCGGCCATGCTGCATAAAATCCACTGCATTCAATCATGCTGCACGGTATCGACTGCATTCAATCGGGATGTTTTGGGACATGCTGCAGAAAATCCACTGCATTAAATCGGGATGCTTTGGGCCATGCTGCAAAAAATACAATGCATTCAATCATGCTGCAGGAATAAACTGCATTCAATCATGCTGCTTAAAATCCCCTGCATTCAATAGGGTTCCATTTCTTCATGGTGCATGGAATACACTGCATTCAATCATGCTGCATGGAATCCACTGCATTCAATCGGGATGTATTTTACCAGGCTGCATGGATTTCACTGCATTCAATCCCAATGCATGGAATCCACTGCATTTAATGACGCTGCATGGAATCCACTGCATTCAATCAGGATGCTTTTGGCCATGGTGCATAAAATCCACTGCATTTAATCATGCTGCATGGTATCCACTGCATTCAATCGGGATGTATTGGGATATGCTGCCTAACATCCACTCCATTAAATCGGGATGCTTTGGGCCATGCTGCAAAAAATTCACTGCATTCATTCATGCTGCAGGAATTCCCTGCATTCAATCATGCTTCCTAAAATCCACTGCATTCAATCGGGATGCATTGGGTCTGGCTGCATGGTCTCCACTGCATACAAACGAGATCCATTGCACCACAATGTATGGAATGTTCTGCATTCAATGACGCTGCATGGAATCCACTGCATTCAATCGGGATGCTTTGGGCCATGCTGCAAAAAATCCCCTGCATTCAATTATGCTACAGGAATCCAATGCATTCAATCGGGATGCATTGGGCCATGCTGCAAATAATCCACTGCATTTAATTATGCTGTAGGTATCCACTGCATTCAATAGGGTTACATTTCTTCATGCTGCCTGGAATACACTGCATTAAATCACGCTGCATGGAATCCACTGCATTCAATTGGGATGCATTTTACCAGGCTGCATGGAATCCACTGCATTCACGCATGCCGCATGGAATCCACTGCATTCAATCATGCTGCATGGAATCCACTGCATTCAATCGGGATGCATTTTACCAGGCTGCATGGATTACACTGCATTCAATTACAATGCATGGTATCCACTGCGTCAATGACGCTGCATGGAATACACTGCCTTCAATCGGGATGCTTTTGGCCATGGTGCATAAAATCCACTGCATTCAATCTTGCTGCATGTTATCCACTGCATTCAATCGGGATGTTTTGGGACATGCTGCCTAAAATCCACTGCATTCAATCGGGATGCTTTGGGCCATGCTGCAAAACATCCACTGCATTCAATCATGCTGCAGGAATCCACGGCATTCAATCATGCTGCATAAAAGACACTTCATTCAATAGGATTCCATTACTTCATGCTGCCTGGAATACACTGAATTCAATCACGCTGCATGGAATCCAGTGCATTCAATAGGGATGCATTTTACCAGGCTGCATGGAATCCACTGCATTCAATCATGCTGCAGGAATCCACTGCATTCAATCACACTGCATGGAATCCACTGCATTCCACAGGGTTCAATTTCTTCATGCTGCATGGAATCCACTGCATTCAATCATGCTGCATGGAATCCACTGAATTCAATCGGGATGCATTTTACCAGGCTGCATGGATTACACTGCATTCAATTACAATGCATGGTATCCACTGCGTCAATGACGCTGCATGGAATCCACTGCGTTCAATCTGGATGCTTTGGGCCATGGTGCATAAACTCCACTGCATTTAACCATGCTGCATGGTATCCACTGCATTCAATCCTGATGTTTTGGGATATGCTGCCTAAAATCCACTCCATTAAATCGGGATGCTTTGGGCCATGCTGCAAAAAATTCACTGCATTCATTCATGCTGCAGGAATCCACTGCATTCTATCAAGCTGCATAAAATCCACTGCATTCAATCGGGATGAATTTTACCAGGCTGCATGGAATCCACTGCATTCAATCATGCTTCATGGAATCCACTGCATTCAATCCAGTTGCATTTTACCAGGCTGCATGGAATACACTGCATTCAATCACGCTGCATCGATTTCACTGCATTCAATTGGGATCCATTGCGCCATGATGCATGGAATCCACTGCATTCAGTTGAGATCAATTGGGCCACGCTTCATAGAATCCACTGCATTGAATGGGGATCCATTTAGCCACGCTGAATTGTATACACTGCGTTCAATCAGGATGCATTTCACCACGCTGCATGGAATCCAGGGCATTCAATCGGGATGTTTGTGGCCATGCTGTAAAAAATCCACTTCATTCAATCATGCTGAAGGAATCCACTGCATTCAATCATGCTGCATAAAATCCCCTGCATTCAATAGGGTTCCATTTCTTCATGCTGCATGGAATCCACTTCATTCAATCATGTTGCATAAAATCCACTGCATTCAATCGGGATGCATTTTACCACGCTGCATGGATTAAACTGCATTCAATCACAATACATGGATCGACTGCATTCAATCGGGATGCATTTTACCAGGCTGCCTGTATTACACTGCATTCAATCACAATGCATGGAATCCACTGCATTCAATCATGCTGCATGGAATACACTGCATTCAATCGGGATGCATTTTACCAGGCTGCATGGATTACACTGCATTCAATCACAATGCATGGAATCCACTGCATTCAATGACGCTGCATGGAATCCACTGCATTCAATCAGGATGCCTTGGGCCATGCTGCAAATAATCCAATGTATTCAATCATGCTGCATGGAATCCACTGCGTTCAATCGGGATGCTTTTGGCCATGCTGCATTTAATCCACTGCATTCAATCGGGATGCATTGGGCCTCACTGCGTCAACCGCACTGAATACAATCGGGATCCATTGTGCCAAAATTCATGTAGTTTTCTGCATTCAATGACGCTGCATGGAATCCACTGCATTCAATCGGGATGCTTTGGGCCACGCTGCAAAAAATCCACTGCATGCATTCATGCTGAAGGAATCCAGTGCATTCAATCATGGTGCATAAAATACACTTCATTCAATAGGGTTCCGTTACTTCATGCTGCCTGGAATGCACTGAATTAAATCACGCTGCATGGAATCCAATGCATTCAATAGGGATGCATTTTACCAGGCTGCATGGAATCCACTGCATTCAATCATGCTGCATGGAATCCACTGCATTCAATCGGGATGCATTTTACCAGGCTGCATGGATTACACTGCATTCAAGCACAATGCATGGAATCCACTGCATTCAATGACGCTGCATGGAATCCTCTGCATTGAATCGGGATGCTTTCGGCCATGCTGCATAAAATCCACTGCATTCAATCATGCTGCACGGTATCGACTGCATTCAATCGGGATGTTTTGGGACATGCTGCAGAAAATCCACTGCATTAAATCGGGATGCTTTGGGCCATGCTGCAAAAAATACAATGCATTCAATCATGCTGCAGGAATAAACTGCATTCAATCATGCTGCTTAAAATCCCCTGCATTCAATAGGGTTCCATTTCTTCATGGTGCATGGAATACACTGCATTCAATCATGCTGCATGGAATCCACTGCATTCAATCGGGATGTATTTTACCAGGCTGCATGGATTTCACTGCATTCAATCCCAATGCATGGAATCCACTGCATTTAATGACGCTGCATGGAATCCACTGCATTCAATCAGGATGCTTTTGGCCATGGTGCATAAAATCCACTGCATTTAATCATGCTGCATGGTATCCACTGCATTCAATCGGGATGTATTGGGATATGCTGCCTAACATCCACTCCATTAAATCGGGATGCTTTGGGCCATGCTGCAAAAAATTCACTGCATTCATTCATGCTGCAGGAATTCCCTGCATTCAATCATGCTTCCTAAAATCCACTGCATTCAATCGGGATGCATTGGGTCTGGCTGCATGGTCTCCACTGCATACAAACGAGATCCATTGCACCACAATGTATGGAATGTTCTGCATTCAATGACGCTGCATGGAATCCACTGCATTCAATCGGGATGCTTTGGGCCATGCTGCAAAAAATCCCCTGCATTCAATTATGCTACAGGAATCCAATGCATTCAATCGGGATGCATTGGGCCATGCTGCAAATAATCCACTGCATTTAATTATGCTGTAGGTATCCACTGCATTCAATAGGGTTACATTTCTTCATGCTGCCTGGAATACACTGCATTAAATCACGCTGCATGGAATCCACTGCATTCAATTGGGATGCATTTTACCAGGCTGCATGGAATCCACTGCATTCACGCATGCCGCATGGAATCCACTGCATTCAATCATGCTGCATGGAATCCACTGCATTCAATCGGGATGCATTTTACCAGGCTGCATGGATTACACTGCATTCAATTACAATGCATGGTATCCACTGCGTCAATGACGCTGCATGGAATACACTGCCTTCAATCGGGATGCTTTTGGCCATGGTGCATAAAATCCACTGCATTCAATCTTGCTGCATGTTATCCACTGCATTCAATCGGGATGTTTTGGGACATGCTGCCTAAAATCCACTGCATTCAATCGGGATGCTTTGGGCCATGCTGCAAAACATCCACTGCATTCAATCATGCTGCAGGAATCCACGGCATTCAATCATGCTGCATAAAAGACACTTCATTCAATAGGATTCCATTACTTCATGCTGCCTGGAATACACTGAATTCAATCACGCTGCATGGAATCCAGTGCATTCAATAGGGATGCATTTTACCAGGCTGCATGGAATCCACTGCATTCAATCATGCTGCAGGAATCCACTGCATTCAATCACACTGCATGGAATCCACTGCATTCCACAGGGTTCAATTTCTTCATGCTGCATGGAATCCACTGCATTCAATCATGCTGCATGGAATCCACTGAATTCAATCGGGATGCATTTTACCAGGCTGCATGGATTACACTGCATTCAATTACAATGCATGGTATCCACTGCGTCAATGACGCTGCATGGAATCCACTGCGTTCAATCTGGATGCTTTGGGCCATGGTGCATAAACTCCACTGCATTTAACCATGCTGCATGGTATCCACTGCATTCAATCCTGATGTTTTGGGATATGCTGCCTAAAATCCACTCCATTAAATCGGGATGCTTTGGGCCATGCTGCAAAAAATTCACTGCATTCATTCATGCTGCAGGAATCCACTGCATTCTATCAAGCTGCATAAAATCCACTGCATTCAATCGGGATGAATTTTACCAGGCTGCATGGAATCCACTGCATTCAATCATGCTTCATGGAATCCACTGCATTCAATCCAGTTGCATTTTACCAGGCTGCATGGAATACACTGCATTCAATCACGCTGCATCGATTTCACTGCATTCAATTGGGATCCATTGCGCCATGATGCATGGAATCCACTGCATTCAGTTGAGATCAATTGGGCCACGCTGCATAGAATCCACTGCATTGAATGGGGATCCATTTAGCCACGCTGAATTGTATACACTGCGTTCAATCAGGATGCATTTCACCACGCTGCATGGAATCCAGGGCATTCAATCGGGATGTTTGTGGCCATGCTGTAAAAAATCCACTTCATTCAATCATGCTGAAGGAATCCACTGCATTCAATCATGCTGCATAAAATCCCCTGCATTCAATAGGGTTCCATTTCTTCATGCTGCATGGAATCCACTTCATTCAATCATGTTGCATAAAATCCACTGCATTCAATCGGGATGCATTTTACCACGCTGCATGGATTAAACTGCATTCAATCACAATACATGGATCGACTGCATTCAATCGGGATGCATTTTACCAGGCTGCCTGTATTACACTGCATTCAATCACAATGCATGGAATCCACTGCATTCAATCATGCTGCATGGAATACACTGCATTCAATCGGGATGCATTTTACCAGGCTGCATGGATTACACTGCATTCAATCACAATGCATGGAATCCACTGCATTCAATGACGCTGCATGGAATCCACTGCATTCAATCAGGATGCCTTGGGCCATGCTGCAAATAATCCAATGTATTCAATCATGCTGCATGGAATCCACTGCGTTCAATCGGGATGCTTTTGGCCATGCTGCATTTAATCCACTGCATTCAATCGGGATGCATTGGGCCTCACTGCGTCAACCGCACTGAATACAATCGGGATCCATTGTGCCAAAATTCATGTAGTTTTCTGCATTCAATGACGCTGCATGGAATCCACTGCATTCAATCGGGATGCTTTGGGCCACGCTGCAAAAAATCCACTGCATGCATTCATGCTGAAGGAATCCAGTGCATTCAATCATGGTGCATAAAATACACTTCATTCAATAGGGTTCCGTTACTTCATGCTGCCTGGAATGCACTGAATTAAATCACGCTGCATGGAATCCAATGCATTCAATAGGGATGCATTTTACCAGGCTGCATGGAATCCACTGCATTCAATCATGCTGCATGGAATCCACTGCATTCAATCGGGATGCATTTTACCAGGCTGCATGGATTACACTGCATTCAAGTACAATGCATGGAATCCACTGCATTCAATGACGCTGCATGGAATCCTCTGCATTGAATCGGGATGCTTTCGGACATGCTGCATAAAATCCACTGCATTCAATCATGCTGCACAGTATCGACTGCATTCAATCGGGATGTTTTGGGACATGCTGCAGAAAATCCACTGCATTAAATCGGGATGCTTTGGGCCATGCTGCAAAAAATTCACTGCATTCATTCATGCTGCAGGAATTCCCTGCATTCAATCATGCTGCATAAAATCCACTGCATTCAATCAGGATGAATTTTACCAGGCTGCATGGAATCCACTGCATTCAATCAAGCTGCATGGAATCCACTGCATTCAATCCGGTTGCATTTTACCAGGCTGCATGGAATACACTGCATTCAATCACGCTGCATCGATTTCACTGCATTCAATTGGGATCCATTGCGCCATGATGCATGGAATCCACTGCATTCAGTTGAGATCAATTGGGCCACGCTGCATAGAATCCACTGCATTGAATGGGGATCCATTTAGCAACGCTGCATTGTATACACTGCGTTCAATCAGGATGCATTTCACCACGCTGCATGGAATCCATGGCATTCAATCATGCTGCATGGAATCCGCAGCATTTAAGTGGGATGCATTTTACCAGGCTGCATGGAATCCACTGAATTCAATCATGCTGCATAAAATCCACTGCATTAAATCGGGATGCATTTTACCACGCTGCATGTATTAAACTGCATTCAATCACAATACATGGAATCGACTGGATTCAATCGGGATGCATTTTACAAGGCTGCCTGGATTACACTGCATTCAATCACAATGCATGGAATCCACTGCATTCAATGACGCCACATGGAATCCACTGCATTCTATCGGGATGCTTTTGGCCATGCTGCATAAAATCCACTGCATTCAATCATGCTGCATGGAATCCAGTGCATCCAATCGGGATATTGTGGGTCATGCTGCATAAAATCCAATGCATTCAATCATGCTGCACCGTATCCACTGCATTCAGTCGGGATGTTTTGGGACATGCTGCAGAAAATTCACTGCATTAAATCAGGATGCTTTGGGCCATTCTGCAAAAAATCCACTGCATTCAATCATGCTGCATAAAATCCACTGCATTCAATATGGTTCCATTTCTTCATGCTGCATGGATCACACTGCATTAAATCACACTGCATGGAATCCTCTGCATTCAATCGGGATTAATTTTACCAGGCTGCATTGAATCCACTGCATTCAATCAGAATCCATTGCACCACACCGCATTGAATCCACTGCATTCAATTGAGATCAATTGGGCAACGATGCATAGAATCCACTGCATTCAATAGGGATCCAATTAGCCACACTGAATGGTATACACTGCGTTCAATCAGGATGCATTTCACCACGCTGCATGGAATCCACGGCATTCAATCGGGTTGCATGGGGCCATGCTGCATAAAATCCACTGCATTCCATCGAGATGCATTTGGCCTCGCTGCATGGACTCCACTGCACACAATCGTGATCCATTTCGCCACAATGAATGGAATTCTCAGCATTCAATGACGCTGCATGGAATCCACTGCATTAAATCAGAGATGCTTTGGGACATGTTGCAAAAAATCCACTGCATTCAATCATGCTGCAGGAATCCAGGGCATTCAATCATGCTGCATAAAATACCCTGCATTCAATAGTGTTCCATTTCTTCATGCTGCATGGAATACACTGCATTCAATCAGGATGCATGGAATCCACATCATTTAATTGAGGTGCATTTTACCAGGCTGAATGGAATCCACTGCATTCAATGACGCTGCATGGAATACACTGCATTCAATCGGGATGCTTTGGGCCATGCTGCAAAAAATCCACTGCATTCAATTATGCTACAGGAATCCAATGCATTCAATCGGGATGCATTGGGCCATGCTGCAAATAATCCACTGCATTTAATCATGCTGTAGGTATCCACTGCTTTCAATAGGGTTACATTTCTTCATGCTGCCTGGAATATACTGCATTAAATCACACGGCATGGAATCCACTGCATTCAATTGGGATGCATTTTACCAGGCTGCATGGAATCCACTGCATTCACGCATGCCGCATGGAATCCACTGCATTCAATCAAGCTGCATGGAATCCACTGCATTCAATCGGGATGCATTTTACCAGGCTGCATGGATTACACTGCATTCAATTACAATGCATGGTATCAACTGCGTCAATGATGCTGCATGGAATACACTGCCTTCAATCGGGATGCTTTTGGCCATGGTGCATAAACTCCACTGCATTCAATCTTGCTGCATGGTATCCACTGCATTCAATCGGGATGTATTGTGACATGCTGCCTAAAATCCACTGCATTCAATCGGGATGCTTTGGGCCATGCTGCAAAACATCCACTGCATTCAATCATGCTGCAGGAATCCACGGCATTCAATCACGCTGCATAAAAGACACTTCATTCAATAGGATTCCATTACTTCATGCTGCCTGGAATACACTGAATTCAATCACGCTGCATGGAATCCAATGCATTCAATAGGGATGCATTTTACCAGGCTGCATGGAATCCACTGCATTCAATCATGCTGCATGGAATCCACTGCATTCAATCGGGATGCATTTTACCAGGCTGAATGGATTACACTGCATTCAAGCACAATGCATGGAATCCACTGCATTCAATGACGCTGCATGGAATCCACTGCATTCAATCGGGATGCTTTTGGCCATGCTGCATAAAATCCACTGCATTCAATCATGCTGCACAGTATCCAATGCATTCAATCGGGATGTTTTCGGACATGCTGCAAAAAATCCACTGCAGTAAATCGGGATGCTTTTGGCCAAGGTTCAAAATATCCACTGCATTCAATCATGCTGCAGGAATCCACTGCATTCAATCACGTTGCATAAAATCCACTGCATTTCAGAGGGTTCAATTTCTTCATGCTGCATGGAATCCACTGCATTCAATCATGCTGCATTGAATCCACTGAATTCAATCGGGGTGCATTTTACCAGGCTGCATGGATTACACTGCATTCAATTACAATGCATGGAATCCACTGCATTGAATGACGCTGCATGGAATACACTGCCTTCAATCGGGATGCTTTTGGCCATGGTGCATAAAATCCACTGCATTCAATCTTGCTGCATGTTATCCACTGCATTCAATCGGGATGTTTTGGGACATGCTACCTAAAATCCACTGCATTCAATCGGGATGCTTTGGGCCATGCTACAAAAAATCCACTGCATTCAATCATTCAGCAGGAATCCACGGCATTCAATCATGCTGCATAAAAGACACTTCATTCAATCGGATTCCATTACTTCATGCTGCCTGGAATACACTGAATCCAATAACGCTGCATGGAATCCAATGCATTCAATAGGGATGCATTTTACCAGGCTGCATGGAATCCACTGCATTCAATCACAATGCATGGAATCCACTGCATTCAATGGCGCTGCATGGAATCCACTGCATTCAATCGGGATGATTTTGGCCATGATGCATAAAATCAACTGCATTCAATAGGGTTCAATTTCGTCATGCTGCATGGATCACACTGCATTCAATCACACTGCATGGAATCCACTGCATTCAATTGGGATGATTTTTACCAGGCTGCATTGAATCCACTGCATTCAATCAAGCTGCATGGAATCCACTGCATTCAATTGGGATGAATTTTACCAGGCTGCATTGAATCCACTGCATTCAATCAAGCTGCATGGAATCCACTGCATTCAATCGGGATGCATTTTACCATGCTGCATGGAATACAGAGCATTCAATCACGCTGCTTCTATTTCACTGCATTCAATTGGGATCCATTGCGCCATGATGCATTGAATCCACTGCCATCAGTTGAGATCAATTGGGCCACGCTGCATAGAATCCACTGCATTGAATGGGGATCCATTTAGCCACGCTGCATTGTATACACTGCGTTCAATCAGGATGCATTTCACCACGCTGCATGGAATCCACGGCATGCAATCGTGATGCTTGGGGACATGCTGCAAAAAATCCACTGCATTCATTCATGCTGCAGGAATCCACTTCATTCAATCATGCTGCATGGTATCCACTGCATTCAATCGGGATGTTTTGGGACATGCTGCCTAATATCCACTGCATTCAATCGGGATGCTTTGGGCCATGCTGCAAAAAATCCACTGCATTCATTCATGCTGCAGGAATCCACTGCATTCAATCATGCTGCATAAAATCCACTGCATTCATTAGGGTTCCATTTCTGCCTGCTGCATGGATCACAAGGCACTCAATCACACTGCATGTAATCTACTGCATTCAATCAGGATGAATTTTACCAGGCTTCATTGAATCCACTGCATTCAATCAAGCTGCATGGAATCCACTGCATTCAATTGGGATTCATTTTACAAGGCTGCATGAATTACACTGCATTCATTCACAATTCATGGAATCCACTGCATTCAATCAAGCTGCATGGAATCCACTGCATTCAATCGGGATGATTTTGGCCATGCTGCATAAAATACACTGCATTCAATCATGCTGCATGGAATCCATTGCATCATATCGGCATATTTTGGGCCATGCTTCCTAAAATCCACTGCATTCAATCGGGATGCATTGGGTCTGGCTGCATGGTCTCCACTGCATACAAACGAGATCCATTGCACCACAATGTATGGAATGTTCTGCATTCAATGACGCTGCATGGAATCCACTGCATTCAATCGGGATGCTTTGGGCCATGCTGCAAAAAATCCACTGCATTCAATTATGCTACAGGAATCCAATGCATTCAATCGGGATGCATTGGGCCATGCTGCAAATAAACCACTGCATTTAATTATGCTGTAGGTATCCACTGCATTCAATAGGGTTACATTTCTTCATGCTGCCTGGAATACACTGCATTAGATCACGCTGCATGGAATCCACTGCATTCAATTGGGATGCATTTTACCAGGCTGCATGGAATACACTGCATTCACGCATGCCGCATGGAATACACTGCATTCAATCATGCTGCATGGAATCCACTGCATTCAATCGGGATGCATTTTACCAGGCTGCATGGATTACACTGCATTCAATTACAATGCATGGTATCCACTGCGTCAATGACGCTGCATGGAATACACTGCCTTCAATCGGGATGCTTTTGGCCATGGTGCATAAAATCCACTGCATTCAATCTTGCTGCATGGTATCCACTGCATTCAATCGGGATGTTTTGGGACATGCTGCCTAAAATCCACTGCATTCAATCGGGATGCTTTGGGCCATGCTGCAAAACATCCACTGCATTCAATCATGCTGCAGGAATCCACGGCATTCAATCATGCTGCATAAAAGTCACTTCATTCAATAGGATTCCATTACTTCATGCTGCCTGGAATACACTGAATTCAATCACGCTGCATGGAATCCAATGCATTCAATAGGGATGCATTTTACCAGGCTGCATGGAATCCACTGCATTCAATCATGCTGCAGGAATCCACTGCATTCAATCACACTGCATGGAATCCACTGCATTCCACAGTGTTCAATTTCTTCATGCTGCATGGAATCCACTGCATTCAATCATGCTGCATGGAATCCACTGAATTCAATCGGGATGCATTTTACCAGGCTGCATGGATTACACTGCCTTCAATTACAATGCATGGTATCCACTGCGTCAATGACGCTGCATGGAATCCACTGCGTTCAATCGGGATGCTTTTGGCCATGGTGCATAAACTCCACTGCATTTAATCATGCTGCATGGTATCCACTGCATTCAATCGGGATGTTTTGGATATGCTGCCTAAAATCCACTCCATTAAATCGGGATGCTTTGGGCCATGCTGCAAAAAATTCACTGCATTCATTCATGCTGCAGGAATCCACTGCATTCTATCAAGCTGCATAAAATCCACTGCATTCAATCGGGATGAATTTTACCAGGCTGCATGGAATCCACTGCATTCAATCATGCTTCATGGAATCCACTGCATTCAATCCAGTTGCATTTTACCAGGCTGCATGGAATACACTGCATTCAATCACGCTGCATCGATTTCACTGCATTCAATTGGGATCCATTGCGCCATGATGCATGGAATCCACTGCATTCAGTTGAGATCAATTGGGCCACGCTGCATAGAATCCACTGCATTAAATGGGGATCCATTTAGTCACGCTGCATTGTATACACTGCGTTCAATCAGGATGCATTTCACCACGCTGCATGGAATCCAGGGCATTCAATCGGGATGTTTGTGGCCATGCTGTAAAAATCCACTTCATTCAATCATGCTGAAGGAATCCACTGCATTCAATCATGCTGCATAAAATCCCCTGCATTCAATAGGGTTTCATTTCTTCATGCTGCATGAAATCCACTTCATTCAATCATGTTGCATAAAATCCACTGCATTCAATCGGGATGCATTTTACCACGCTGCATGGATTAAACTGCATTCAATCACAATACATGGATCGACTGCATTCAATCGGGATGCATTTTACCAGGCTGCCTGTATTACACTGCATTCAATCACAATGCATGGAATCCACTGCATTCAATCATGCTGCATGGAATCCACTGCATTCAATCGGGATGCATTATACCAGGCTGCCTGGATTACACTGCATTCAATCACAATGCATGGAATCCACTGCATTCAATGACGCTGCATGGAATCCACTGCATTCAATCAGGATGCCTTGGGCCATGCTGCAAATAATCCAATGTATTCAATCATGCTGCATGGAATCCACTGCGTTCAATCGGGATGCTTTTTGCCATGCTGCATTTAATCCACTGCATTCAATTGGGATGCATTGGGCCTCACTGCGTCAACCGCACTGAATACAATCGGGATCCATTGTGCCAAAATTCATGTAGTTTTCTGCATTCAATGACGCTGCATGGAATCCACTGCATTCAATCGGGATGCTTTGGGCCACGCTGCAAAAAATCCACTGCATGCATTCATGCTGCAGGAATCCAGTGCATTCAATCATGGTGCATAAAATACACTTCATTCAATAGGGTTCCGTTACTTCATGCTGCCTGGAATGCACTGAATTAAATCACGCTGCATGGAATCCAATGCATTCAATAGGGATGCATTTTACCAGGCTGCATGGAATCCACTGCATTCAATCATGCTGCATGGAATCCACTGCATTCAATCGGGATGCATTTTACCAGGCTGCATGGATTACACTGCATTCAAGCACAATGCATGGAATCCACTGCATTCAATGACGCTGCATGGAATCCTCTGCATTGAATCGGGATGCTTTCGGCCATGCTGCATAAAATCCACTGCATTCAATCATGCTGCACGGTATCGACTGCATTCAATCGGGATGTTTTGGGACATGCTGCAGAAAATCCACTGCATTAAATCGGGATGCTTTGGGCCATGCTGCAAAAAATACAATGCATTCAATCATGCTGCAGGAATAAACTGCATTCAATCATGCTGCTTAAAATCCCCTGCATTCAATAGGGTTCCATTTCTTCATGGTGCATGGAATACACTGCATTCAATCATGCTGCATGGAATCCACTGCATTCAATCGGGATGTATTTTACCAGGCTGCATGGATTTCACTGCATTCAATCCCAATGCATGGAATCCACTGCATTTAATGACGCTGCATGGAATCCACTGCATTCAATCAGGATGCTTTTGGCCATGGTGCATAAAATCCACTGCATTTAATCATGCTGCATGGTATCCACTGCATTCAATCGGGATGTATTGGGATATGCTGCCTAACATCCACTCCATTAAATCGGGATGCTTTGGGCCATGCTGCAAAAAATTCACTGCATTCATTCATGCTGCAGGAATTCCCTGCATTCAATCATGCTTCCTAAAATCCACTGCATTCAATCGGGATGCATTGGGTCTGGCTGCATGGTCTCCACTGCATACAAACGAGATCCATTGCACCACAATGTATGGAATGTTCTGCATTCAATGACGCTGCATGGAATCCACTGCATTCAATCGGGATGCTTTGGGCCATGCTGCAAAAAATCCCCTGCATTCAATTATGCTACAGGAATCCAATGCATTCAATCGGGATGCATTGGGCCATGCTGCAAATAATCCACTGCATTTAATTATGCTGTAGGTATCCACTGCATTCAATAGGGTTACATTTCTTCATGCTGCCTGGAATACACTGCATTAAATCACGCTGCATGGAATCCACTGCATTCAATTGGGATGCATTTTACCAGGCTGCATGGAATCCACTGCATTCACGCATGCCGCATGGAATCCACTGCATTCAATCATGCTGCATGGAATCCACTGCATTCAATCGGGATGCATTTTACCAGGCTGCATGGATTACACTGCATTCAATTACAATGCATGGTATCCACTGCGTCAATGACGCTGCATGGAATACACTGCCTTCAATCGGGATGCTTTTGGCCATGGTGCATAAAATCCACTGCATTCAATCTTGCTGCATGGTATCCACTGCATTCAATCGGGATGTTTTGGGACATGCTGCCTAAAATCCACTGCATTCAATCGGGATGCTTTGGGCCATGCTGCAAAACATCCACTGCATTCAATCATGCTGCAGGAATCCACGGCATTCAATCATGCTGCATAAAAGACACTTCATTCAATAGGATTCCATTACTTCATGCTGCCTGGAATACACTGAATTCAATCACGCTGCATGGAATCCAATGCATTCAATAGGGATGCATTTTACCAGGCTGCATGGAATCCACTGCATTCAATCATGCTGCAGGAATCCACTGCATTCAATCACACTGCATGGAATCCACTGCATTCCACAGGGTTCAATTTCTTCATGCTGCATGGAATCCACTGCATTCAATCATGCTGCATGGAATCCACTGAATTCAATCGGGATGCATTTTACCAGGCTGCATGGATTACACTGCATTCAATTACAATGCATGGTATCCACTGCGTCAATGACGCTGCATGGAATCCACTGCGTTCAATCTGGATGCTTTGGGCCATGGTGCATAAACTCCACTGCATTTAATCATGCTGCATGTTATCCACTGCATTCAATCCTGATGTTTTGGGATATGCTGCCTAAAATCCACTCCATTAAATCGGGATGCTTTGGGCCATGCTGCAAAAAATTCACTGCATTCATTCATGCTGCAGGAATCCACTGCATTCTATCAAGCTGCATAAAATCCACTGCATTCAATCGGGATGAATTTTACCAGGCTGCATGGAATCCACTGCATTCAATCATGCTTCATGGAATCCACTGCATTCAATCCAGTTGCATTTTACCAGGCTGCATGGAATACACTGCATTCAATCACGCTGCATCGATTTCACTGCATTCAATTGGGATCCATTGCGCCATGATGCATGGAATCCACTGCATTCAGTTGAGATCAATTGGGCCACGCTGCATAGAATCCACTGCATTGAATGGGGATCCATTTAGCCACGCTGAATTGTATACACTGCGTTCAATCAGGATGCATTTCACCACGCTGCATGGAATCCAGGGCATTCAATCGGGATGTTTGTGGCCATGCTGTAAAAAATCCACTTCATTCAATCATGCTGAAGGAATCCACTGCATTCAATCATGCTGCATAAAATCCCCTGCATTCAATAGGGTTTCATTTCTTCATGCTGCATGAAATCCACTTCATTCAATCATGTTGCATAAAATCCACTGCATTCAATCGGGATGCATTTTACCACGCTGCATGGATTAAACTGCATTCAATCACAATACATGGATCGACTGCATTCAATCGGGATGCATTTTACCAGGCTGCCTGTATTACACTGCATTCAATCACAATGCATGGAATCCACTGCATTCAATCATGCTGCATGGAATACACTGCATTCAATCGGGATGCATTTTACCAGGCTGCATGGATTACACTGCATTCAATCACAATGCATGGAATCCACTGCATTCAATGACGCTGCATGGAATCCACTGCATTCAATCAGGATGCCTTGGGCCATGCTGCAAATAATCCAATGTATTCAATCATGCTGCATGGAATCCACTGCATTCAATCGGGATGCTTTTGGCCATGCTGCATTTAATCCACTGCATTCAATCGGGATGCATTGGGCCTCACTGCGTCAACCGCACTGAATACAATCGGGATCCATTGTGCCAAAATTCATGTAGTTTTCTGCATTCAATGACGCTGCATGGAATCCACTGCATTCAATCGGGATGCTTTGGGCCACGCTGCAAAAAATCCACTGCATGCATTCATGCTGCAGGAATCCAGTGCATTCAATCATGGTGCATAAAATACACTTCATTCAATAGGGTTCCGTTACTTCATGCTGCCTGGAATGCACTGAATTAAATCACGCTGCATGGAATCCAATGCATTCAATAGGGATGCATTTTACCAGGCTGCATGGAATCCACTGCATTCAATCATGCTGCATGGAATCCACTGCATTCAATCGGGATGCATTTTACCAGGCTGCATGGATTACACTGCATTCAAGTACAATGCATGGAATCCACTGCATTCAATGACGCTGCATGGAATCCTCTGCATTGAATCGGGATGCTTTCGGACATGCTGCAGAAAATCCACTGCATTAAATCGGGATGCTTTGGGCCATGCTGCAAAAAATTCACTGCATTCATTCATGCTGCAGGAATTCCCTGCATTCAATCATGCTGCATAAAATCCACTGCATTCAATCAGGATGAATTTTACCAGGCTGCATGGAATCCACTGCATTCAATCAAGCTGCATGGAATCCACTGCATTCAATCCGGTTGCATTTTACCAGGCTGCATGGAATACACTGCATTCAATCACGCTGCATCGATTTCACTGCATTCAATTGGGATCCATTGCGCCATGATGCATGGAATCCACTGCATTCAGTTGAGATCAATTGGGCCACGCTGCATAGAATCCACTGCATTGAATGGGGATCCATTTAGCAACGCTGCATTGTATACACTGCGTTCAATCAGGATGCATTTCACCACGCTGCATGGAATCCATGGCATTCAATCATGCTGCATGGAATCCGCAGCATTTAAGTGGGATGCATTTTACCAGGCTGCATGGAATCCACTGAATTCAATCATGCTGCATAAAATCCACTGCATTAAATCGGGATGCATTTTACCACGCTGCATGTATTAAACTGCATTCAATCACAATACATGGAATCGACTGGATTCAATCGGGATGCATTTTACAAGGCTGCCTGGATTACACTGCATTCAATCACAATGCATGGAATCCACTGCATTCAATGACGCCACATGGAATCCACTGCATTCTATCGGGATGCTTTTGGCCATGCTGCATAAAATCCACTGCATTCAATCATGCTGCATGGAATCCAGTGCATCCAATCGGGATATTGTGGGTCATGCTGCATAAAATCCAATGCATTCAATCATGCTGCATAAAATCCACTGCATTCAATATGGTTCCATTTCTTCATGCTGCATGGATCACACTGCATTAAATCACACTGCATGGAATCCTCTGCATTCAATCGGGATTAATTTTACCAGGCTGCATTGAATCCACTGCATTCAATCAGAATCCATTGCACCACACCGCATTGAATCCACTGCATTCAATTGAGATCAATTGGGCAACGATGCATAGAATCCACTGCATTCAATAGGGATCCAATTAGCCACACTGAATGGTATACACTGCGTTCAATCAGGATGCATTTCACCACGCTGCATGGAATCCACGGCATTCAATCGGGTTGCATGGGGCCATGCTGCATAAAATCCACTGCATTCCATCGAGATGCATTTGGCCTCGCTGCATGGACTCCACTGCACACAATCGTGATCCATTTCGCCACAATGAATGGAATTCTCAGCATTCAATGACGCTGCATGGAATCCACTGCATTAAATCAGAGATGCTTTGGGACATGTTGCAAAAAATCCACTGCATTCAATCATGCTGCAGGAATCCAGGGCATTCAATCATGCTGCATAAAATACCCTGCATTCAATAGTGTTCCATTTCTTCATGCTGCATGGAATACACTGCATTCAATCAGGATGCATGGAATCCACATCATTTAATTGAGGTGCATTTTACCAGGCTGAATGGAATCCACTGCATTCAATGACGCTGCATGGAATACACTGCATTCAATCGGGATGCTTTGGGCCATTCTGCAAAAAATCCACTGCATTCAATTATGCTACAGGAATCCAATGCATTCAATCGGGATGCATTGGGCCATGCTGCAAATAATCCACTGCATTTAATCATGCTGTAGGTATCCACTGCTTTCAATAGGGTTACATTTCTTCATGCTGCCTGGAATATACTGCATTAAATCACACGGCATGGAATCCACTGCATTCAATTGGGATGCATTTTACCGGGCTGCATGGAATCCACTGCATTCACGCATGCCGCATGGAATCCACTGCATTCAATCAAGCTGCATGGAATCCACTGCATTCAATCGGGATGCATTTTACCAGGCTGCATGGATTACACTGCATTCAATTACAATGCATGGTATCCACTGCGTCAATGATGCTGCATGGAATACACTGCCTTCAATCGGGATGCTTTTGGCCATGGTGCATAAACTCCACTGCATTCAATCTTGCTGCATGGTATCCACTGCATTCAATCGGGATGTATTGTGACATGCTGCCTAAAATCCACTGCATTCAATCGGGATGCTTTGGGCCATGCTGCAAAACATCCACTGCATTCAATCATGCTGCAGGAATCCACGGCATTCAATCACGCTGCATAAAAGACACTTCATTCAATAGGATTCCATTACTTCATGCTGCCTGGAATACACTGAATTCAATCACGCTGCATGGAATCCAATGCATTCAATAGGGATGCATTTTACCAGGCTGCATGGAATCCACTGCATTCAATCATGCTGCATGGAATCCACTGCATTCAATCGGGATGCATTTTACCAGGCTGAATGGATTACACTGCATTCAAGCACAATGCATGGAATCCACTGCATTCAATGACGCTGCATGGAATCCACTGCATTCAATCGGGATGCTTTTGGCCATGCTGCATAAAATCCACTGCATTCAATCATGCTGCACAGTATCCAATGCATTCAATCGGGATGTTTTCGGACATGCTGCAAAAAATCCACTGCAGTAAATCGGGATGCTTTTGGCCAAGGTTCAAAATATCCACTGCATTCAATCATGCTGCAGGAATCCACTGCATTCAATCACGCTGCATAAAATCCACTGCATTTCAGAGGGTTCAATTTCTTCATGCTGCATGGAATCCACTGCATTCAATCATGCTGCATGGAATCCACTGCATTCAATCAGGCTGCATGGAATCCACTGCATTCAATCGGGATGCATTTTACCAGGCTGCATGGATTACACTGCATTCAAGCACAATGCATGGAATCCACTGCATTCAATGACGCTGCATGGAATCCTCTGCATTGAATCCGGATGCTTTTGGCCATGCTGCATAAAATCCACTGCATTCAATCATGCTGCACGGTATCGACTGCATTCAATCGGGATGTTTTGGGACATGCTGCAGAAAATCCACTGCATTAAATCGGGATGCTTTGGGCTTAGCTGCAAAAAATACAATGCATTCAATCCTGCTGCATAAAATCCACTGCATTCAATAGGGTTCCATTTCTTCATGGTGCATGGAATACACTGCATTCAATCATGCTGCATGGAATCCACTGCATTCAATCGGGATGCATTTTACCAGGCTGCATGGATTTCACTGCACTCAATCCCAATGCATGGAATCCACTGCATTTAATGACGCTGCATGGAATCCACTGCATTCAATCGGGATGCTTTTGGCCATGGTGCATAAAATCCACTGCATTCAATCATGCTGCATGGTATCCACTGCATTCAATCGGGATGTTTTGGGATATGCTGCCTAAAATCCACTCCATTAAATCGGGATGCTTTGGGCCAGGCTGCAAAAAATTCACTGCATTCATTCATGCTGCAGGAATCCACTGCATTCTATCAAGCTGCATAAAATCCACTGCATTCAATCGGGATGAATTTTACCAGGCTGCATGGAATCCACTGCATTCAATCATGCTTCATGGAATCCACTGCATTCAATGCAGTTGCATTTTACCAGGCTGCATGGAATACACTGCATTCAATCACGCTGCATCGATTTCACTGCATTCAATTGGGATCCATTGCGCCATGATGCATGGAATCCACTGCATTCAGTTGAGATCAATTGGGCCACGCTGCATAGAATCCACTGCATTGAATGGGGATCCATTTAGCCACGCTGCATTGTATACACTGCGTTCAATCAGGACGCATTTCATCACGCTGCATGGAATCCATGGCATTCAATCGGGATGAATTTTACCATGCTGCATTGATTAAACTGCATTCAATCACAAAACATGGAATCAACTGCATTCAATCGGGATGCATTTTACCAGGCTGCCTGGATTACACTGCATTCAATCACAATGCATGGAATCCACTGCATTCAATGACGCTGCATGGAATCCACTGCATTCTATCTGGATGCTTTTCGCCATGCTGCATAAAATACACTGCATTCAATCATGCTGCAAGGAATCCACTGCATCCAATCGCCATATTTCTGGCCATGCTGCATAAAATTCACTGCATTCATTCATGCTGCAGGAATCCACTGCATTCTATCATGCTGCATAAAATCCCCTGCATTCAATCGGGATGAATTTTACCAGGCTGCATGGAATCCACTGCATTCAATCATGCTTTATGGAATCCACTTCATTCACTCCGGTTGCATTTTACCCGGCTGCATGGAATAAACTGCATTCAATCACGCTGCATTGATTTCACTGCATTCAATTGGGATCCATTGCGCCATGATGCATGGAATCCACTGCATTCAGTTGAGATCAATTGGGCCACGCTGCATAGAATCAAATGCATTGAATGGGGATCCATTTAGCCACGCTGCATTGTATACACTGCGTTCAATCAGGATGCATTTCACCACGCTGCATGGAATCCATGGCATTCAATCATGCTGCATGGAATCCGCAGCATTTAAGTGGGATGCATTTTACCAGGCTGCATGGAATCCACTGCATTCAATCATGCTGCATAAAATCCACTGCATTCAATCGGGATGCATTTTACCACGCTGCATGGATTAAACTGCATTCAATCACAATATATGGAATCGACTGCATTCAATCGGGATGCATTTTACCAGGCTGCCTGGATTACACTGCATTCTATCACAATGCATGGAATCCACTGCATTCAATGACGCCGCATGGACTCCACTGAATTCTATCGGGATGCTTTTGGCCATGCTGCATAAAATCCACTGCATTCAATCATGCTGCATGGAATCCACTGCATTCAATCGGGATGCATTTTACCAGGCTGCATGGATTACACTGCATTCAAGCAGAATGCATGGAATCCAATGCATTCAATGATGCTGCATGGAATACTCTGCATTCAATCGGGATGCTTTTGGCCATGCTGCATAAAATCCACTGCATCAGTCATGCTGCACGGTATCCACTGCATTCAATCGGGTTGTTTTGGGACATGCTGAATAAAATCCACTGCATTAAATCGGGATGCATTGGGCCAAGCTGCAAAAAATACACTGCATTCAATCATGCTGCATGGAATCTACTGCATTCAATCGGGATGCATTTTACCAGGATGTGTGGAATCCACTGCATTCAATAACAATGCATGGAATCCACTGCATTCAATGACGCTGCATGGAATCATCTGCATTCAATCGGGATGCTTTTGGCCATGCTGCATAAAATCCACTGCATTCAATCGGGATGTATTGGGACATGCTGCAGAAAATCCACTGCATTAAATCGGGATGCTTTGGGCCAAGCTGCAAAAAATCCACTGCATTCAATCATGCTGCAGGAATCCACTGCATTTAATCATGCTGCATAAAATACCCTGCATTCAATATGGTTCCATTTCTTCATGCTGCATGGATCACACTGCATTAAATCACACTGCATGGAATCCTCTGCATTCAATCGGGATTAATTTTACCAGGCTGCATTGAATCCACTGCATTCAATCAGTATCCATTGCACCACACTGCATTGAATCCACTGCATTCAATTGAGATCAATTGGGCAACGATGCATAGAATCCACTGCATTCAATAGGGATCCAATTAGCCACACTGAATGGTATACACTGCGTTCAATCAGGATGCATTTCACCACGCTGCATGGAATCCACGGCATTCAATCGGGTTGCATGGGGCCATGCTGCATAAAATCCACTGCATTCCATCGAGATGCATTTGGCCTCGCTGCATGGACTCCACTGCACACAATCGTGATCCATTTCGCCACAATGAATGGAATTCTCAGCATTCAATGACGCTGCATGGAATCCACTGCATTAAATCAGAGATGCTTTGGGACATGTTGCAAAAAATCCACTGCATTCAATCATGCTGCAGGAATCCACAGCATTCAATCATGCTGCATAAAATACCCTGCATTCAATAGTGTTCCATTTCTTCATGCTGCATGGAATCCACTGCATTCAATCAGGATGCATGGAATCCACATCATTTAATTGAGGTGCATTTTACCAGGCTGCATGGAATCCACTGCATTCAATCGGGATGCATTTTACCACGCTGCATGAATTACACTGCATTCAATCACAATGCATGGAATCCACTGCATTCAATGACGCTGCATGGAATCCACTGCACTCAATCGGGATACTTTTGGCAATGCTGCATAAAACCCACTGCATTCAATCGGGATGCATTGGGCCTCACTGCGTGAACTCAACTGAATACATACGGGATCCATTGTGCCGCAATGAAGGGAGTCTTCTGCATTCAATGACGCTGCATGGAATCCACTGCATTCAATCGGGATGCTTTTGGCCATGCTGCATAAAATCCACTGCATTCAATCATGCTGCATGTAATCCACCTGATTCAATCGGGATGTTTTGGGACATGCTGCAGAAAATCCCCTGCATTAAATCGGGATGATTTGGGCCATGCTGCAAAAAATCCACTGCATTCAATCATGCTGCAGGTATCCACTGCATTCATTCGGAATACTTTGGGCTTTGCTGCTAATAATCCACAGCATTCAATCATGCTGCAGGTATCCACTGCATTCAATCATGCTGCATTAAATTCCCTGCATTCAATAGGGTTCCATTTCTTCATGCTGCCTGGAATGCACTGCATTAAATCACGCTGCATGGAATCCATTGCATTCAATTGGGATGCATTTTACCAGGCTGCATGGAATCCACTGCATTCAAGCATGCTTCATGGAATCCACTGCATTCAATCCGGATGCATGTTACCAGGTTGCATGTATTACACTGCATTAAATGACATTGCATGGAATCCACTGCCTTCAATCGGGATGCTTTTGGCCCTGCTGCATTAAATCAACTGCATTCAACATGCCACAGGAATCCACTGCATTCAATCATGCTGCATAAAATCAACTGCATTCAATAGGTTTCCATTACTTCATGCTGTCTGGAATACACTGAATTAAATCACGCTGCATGGAATCCAATGCATTCAATAGGAATGCATTTTACCAGGCTGCATGGAATCCACTGCATTCAATCATGCTGCATGGAATCCACTGCATTCAATCGGGATGCATTTTACCAGGCTGCATGGATTTCACTGCATTCAATCACAATGCATGGAATCCACTGCATTCAATGACGCTGCATGGAATCCACTGCCTTCAATCGGGATGCTTTTGGCCATGGTCCATAAAATCCACTGCATTCAATCATGCTGCATGGTATCCACTGCATTCAATCGGGATGTTTTTTGACATGCTGCCTAAAATCCACTGCATTAAATCGGGATGCTTTGGGCCATGCTGCAAAAAATCCACTGCATTCAATCATGCTGCATAAAATCCACTGCATTCAATAAGGTTCCATTTCTTCATGCAGCATGGATCACACTGCATTTAATCACACTGCATGGAATTAACTGCATTCAACCGGGATGACTTTTACCATGCTGCATGGAATACACTGCATTCAATCACGCTGCATTTATTTCACTGCATACAATTGGGATCCATTGCGCCATGATGCATGGAATCCACTGCATTCAATCAGAATCCATTGCACCACACTGCATTGACACCACTGCATTCAATTGAGATCAATTGGGCCATGCTGCATAGAATCCACTGCATTCAATTGGTATCCATTTAGCCATACTGAATGGTATACACTGCATTCAATCAGGATGCATTTCACCATGCTGCATGGAATCCACGGCATTCAATCGGGATGCATGGGGCCATGCTGCATAAAATCCACTGCATTCAATCGGGATGCATTGGGCCTCACTGCATGGACTCCACTGAATACATACGGGATCCATTGTGCCACAATGCAGGGAGTCTTCTGCATTCAATGACGCTGCATGGAATCCACTGCATTCAATCGAGATGAATTTTAACAAGCTGCATTGAATCCACTGCATTCAATCATGCTGCATGGAATCCACTGCATTCAATCGGGATGCATTTTACCAGGCTGCATGGAATACACTGCATTCAATCACGCTGCATCGATTTCACTGCATTCAATTGGGATCCATTGCACCATGATGCATGGAATCCACTTCATTCAGTTGAGATCAATTGGGCCACGCTGCATAGAATCCACTGCATTGAATGGGGATCCATTTAGCCACGCTGCATTGTATACACTGCGTTCAATCAGGATGCATTTCACCACGCTGCATGGAATCCACGGCATTCAATCGGGATGCATGGGGCCATGCTGCATAAAATCCACTGCATTCAATTGAGATGCATTTGGCCTCGATGCATGGACTCCACTGCACACAATCGTGATCCATTTCGCCACAATGAATTGAATTTTCTGCATTCAATGACGCTGCATGGAATCCACTGCATTAAATCGAGATGCTTTTGGCCATGCTGCAAAAAATCTACTGCATTCAATCATGCTGCATAAAATCCCCTGCATTCAATAGGGTTCCATTTCTTCATGCTGCATGGAATCGACTTCATTCAATCATGCTGCATGGAATCCACAGCATTTAATTGGGATGCATTTTACCAGGCTGCATGGAATCCACAGCATTCAATCGGGATGCTTGGGGACATGCTGCAAAACATCCACTGCATTCATTCATGCTGCAGGAATCCACTGCATTCAATCATGCTAAATAAAATACACTTCATTCAATAGGGTTCCATTACTTCATGCTCCCTGGAATACACTGAATTCAATCATGCTGCATGGAATCCAATGCATTCAATAGGGATGCATTTTACCAGTCTGCATGGAATCGACTGCATTCAATCATGCTGCATGGAATCCACTGCATTCAATCGGGATGCATTTTACCAGGCTGCATGGATTACATTGCATTCAAGCACAATGCATGGAATCCACTGCATTCAATGACGCTGCATGGAATCCTCTGCATTGAATCGGGATGCTTTCGGCCATGCTGCATAAAATCCACTGCATTCAATCATGCTGCACGGTATCGACTGCATTCAATCGGGATGTTTTGGGACATGCTGCAGAAAATCCACTGCATTAAATCGGGATGCTTTGGGCCATGCTGCAAAAAATACAATGCATTCAATCATGCTGCAGGAATAAACTGCATTCAATCATGCTGCATAAAATCCCCTGCATTCAATAGGGTTCCATTTCTTCATGGTGCATGGAATACACTGCATTCAATCATGCTGCATGGAATCCACTGCATTCAATCGGGATGCATTTTACCAGGCTGCATGGATTTCACTGCATTCAATCCCAATGCATGGAATCCACTGCATTTAATGACGCTGCATGGAATCCACTGCATTCAATCAGGATGCTTTTGGCCATGGTGCATAAAATCCACTGCATTTAATCATGCTGCATGGTATCCACTGCATTCAATCGGGATGTATTGGGATATGCTGCCTAACATCCACTCCATTAAATCGGGATGCTTTGGGCCATGCTGCAAAAAATTCACTGCATTCATTCATGCTGCAGGAATTCCCTGCATTCAATCATGCTTCCTAAAATCCACTGCATTCAATCGGGATGCATTGGGTCTGGCTGCATGGTCTCCACTGCATACAAACGAGATCCATTGCACCACAATGTATGGAATGTTCTGCATTCAATGACGCTGCATGGAATCCACTGCATTCAATCGGGATGCTTTGGGCCATGCTGCAAAAAATCCCCTGCATTCAATTATGCAAAGGAATCCAATGCATTCAATCGGGATGCATTGGGCCATGCTGCAAATAATCCACTGCATTTAATTATGCTGTAGGTATCCACTGCATTCAATAGGGTTACATTTCTTCATGCTGCCTGGAATACACTGCATTAAATCACGCTGCATGGAATCCACTGCATTCAATTGGGATGCATTTTACCAGGCTGCATGGAATCCACTGCATTCACGCATGCCGCATGGAATCCACTGCATTCAATCATGCTGCATGGAATCCACTGCATTCAATCGGGATGCATTTTACCAGGCTGCATGGATTACACTGCATTCAATCACAATGCATGGTATCCACTGCGTCAATGACGCTGCATGGAATACACTGCCTTCAATCGGGATGCTTTTGGCCATGGTGCATAAAATCCACTGCATTCAATCTTGCTGCATGGTATCCACTGCATTCAATCGGGATGTTTTGGGACATGCTGCCTAAAATCCACTGCATTCAATCGGGATGCTTTGGGCCATGCTGCAAAACATCCACTGCATTCAATCATGCTGCAGGAATCCACGGCATTCAATCATGCTGCATAAAAGACACTTCATTCAATAGGATTCCATTACTTCATGCTGCCTGGAATACACTGAATTCAATCGCGCTGCATGGAATCCAATGCATTCAATAGGGATGCATTTTACCAGGCTGCATGGAATCCACTGCATTCAATCATGCTGCAGGAATCCACTGCATTCAATCACACTGCATGGAATCCACTGCATTCCACAGGGTTCCATTTCTTCATGCTGCATGGAATCCACTGCATTCAATCATGCTGCATGGAATCCACTGAATTCAATCGGGATGCATTTTACCAGGCTGCATGGATTACACTGCATTCAATTACAATGCATGGTATCCACTGCGTCAATGACGCTGCATGGAATCCACTGCGTTCAATCTGGATGCTTTGGGCCATGGTGCATAAACTCCACTGCATTTAATCATGCTGCATGGTATCCACTGCATTCAATCCTGATGTTTTGGGATATGCTGCCTAAAATCCACTCCATTAAATCGGGATGCTTTGGGCCATGCTGCAAAAAATTCACTGCATTCATTCATGCTGCAGGAATCCACTGCATTCTATCAAGCTGCATAAAATCCACTGCATTCAATCGGGATGAATTTTACCAGGCTGCATGGAATCCACTGCATTCAATCATGCTTCATGGAATCCACTGCATTCAATGCAGTTGCATTTTACCAGGCTGCATGGAATACACTGCATTCAATCACGCTGCATCGATTTCACTGCATTCAATTGGGATCCATTGCACCATGATGCATGGAATCCACTGCATTCAGTTGAGATCAATTGGGCCACGCTGCATAGAATCCACTGCATTGAATGGGGATCCATTTAGCCACGCTGCATTGTATACACTGCGTTCAATCAGGATGCATTTCACCACGCTGCATGGAATCCAGGGCATTCAATCGGGATGTTTGTGGCCATGCTGTAAAAAATCCACTTCATTCAATCATGCTGAAGGAATCCACTGCATTCAATCATGCTGCATAAAATCCCCTGCATTCAATAGGGTTCCATTTCTTCATGCTGCATGGAATCCACTTCATTCAATCATGTTGCATAAAATCCACTGCATTCAATCGGGATGCATTTTACCACGCTGCATGGATTAAACTGCATTCAATCACAATACATGGATCGACTGCATTCAATCGGGATGCATTTTACCAGGCTGCCTGTATTACACTGCATTCAATCACAATGCATGGAATCCACTGCATTCAATCATGCTGCATGGAATACACTGCATTCAATCGGGATGCATTTTACCAGGCTGCATGGATTACACTGCATTCAATCACAATGCATGGAATCCACTGCATTCAATGACGCTGCATGGAATCCACTGCATTCAATCAGGATGCCTTGGGCCATGCTGCAAATAATCCAATGTATTCAATCATGCTGCATGGAATCCACTGCGTTCAATCGGGATGCTTTTGGCCATGCTGCATTTAATCCACTGCATTCAATCGGGATGCATTGGGCCTCACTGCGTCAACCGCACTGAATACAATCGGGATCCATTGTGCCAAAATTCATGTAGTTTTCTGCATTCAATGACGCTGCATGGAATCCACTGCATTCAATCGGGATGCTTTGGGCCACGCTGCAAAAAATCCACTGCATGCATTCATGCTGCAGGAATCCAGTGCATTCAATCATGGTGCATAAAATACACTTCATTCAATAGGGTTCCGTTACTTCATGCTGCCTGGAATGCACTGAATTAAATCATGCTGCATGGAATCCACTGCATTCAATCGGGATGCATTTTACCAGGCTGCATGGATTACACTGCATTCAAGTACAATGCATGGAATCCACTGCATTCAATGACGCTGCATGGAATCCACTGCATTCAATCAGGATGCATGGAATCCACATCATTTAATTGAGGTGCATTTTACCAGGCTGCATGGAATCCACTGCATTCAATCGGGATGCATTTTACCACGCTGCATGAATTACACTGCATTCAATCACAATGCATGGAATCCACTGCATTCAATGACGCTGCATGGAATCCACTGCACTCAATCGGGATACTTTTGGCAATGCTGCATAAAACCCACTGCATTCAATCGGGATGCATTGGGCCTCACTGCGTGAACTCAACTGAATACATACGGGATCCATTGTGCCGCAATGAAGGGAGTCTTCTGCATTCAATGACGCTGCATGGAATCCACTGCATTCAATCGGGATGCTTTTGGCCATGCTGCATAAAATCCACTGCATTCAATCATGCTGCATGTAATCCACCTGATTCAATCGGGATGTTTTGGGACATGCTGCAGAAAATCCCCTGCATTAAATCGGGATGATTTGGGCCATGCTGCAAAAAATCCACTGCATTCAATCATGCTGCAGGTATCCACTGCATTCATTCGGAATACTTTGGGCTTTGCTGCTAATAATCCACAGCATTCAATCATGCTGCAGGTATCCACTGCATTCAATCATGCTGCATTAAATTCCCTGCATTCAATAGGGTTCCATTTCTTCATGCTGCCTGGAATGCACTGCATTAAATCACGCTGCATGGAATCCATTGCATTCAATTGGGATGCATTTTACCAGGCTGCATGGAATCCACTGCATTCAAGCATGCTTCATGGAATCCACTGCATTCAATCCGGATGCATGTTACCAGGTTGCATGTATTACACTGCATTAAATGACATTGCATGGAATCCACTGCCTTCAATCGGGATGCTTTTGGCCCTGCTGCATTAAATCAACTGCATTCAACATGCCACAGGAATCCACTGCATTCAATCATGCTGCATAAAATCAACTGTATTCAATAGGTTTCCATTACTTCATGCTGTCTGGAATACACTGAATTAAATCACGCTGCATGGAATCCAATGCATTCAATAGGAATGCATTTTACCAGGCTGCATGGAATCCACTGCATTCAATCATGCTGCATGGAATCCACTGCATTCAATCGGGATGCATTTTACCAGGCTGCATGGATTTCACTGCATTCAATCACAATGCATGGAATCCACTGCATTCAATGACGCTGCATGGAATCCACTGCCTTCAATCGGGATGCTTTTGGCCATGGTCCATAAAATCCACTGCATTCAATCATGCTGCATGGTATCCACTGCATTCAATCGGGATGTTTTTTGACATGCTGCCTAAAATCCACTGCATTAAATCGGGATGCTTTGGGCCATGCTGCAAAAAATCCACTGCATTCAATCATGCTGCATAAAATCCACTGCATTCAATAAGGTTCCATTTCTTCATGCAGCATGGATCACACTGCATTTAATCACACTGCATGGAATTAACTGCATTCAACCGGGATGACTTTTACCATGCTGCATGGAATACACTGCATTCAATCACGCTGCATTTATTTCACTGCATACAATTGGGATCCATTGCGCCATGATGCATGGAATCCACTGCATTCAATCAGAATCCATTGCACCACACTGCATTGACACCACTGCATTCAATTGAGATCAATTGGGCCATGCTGCATAGAATCCACTGCATTCAATTGGTATCCATTTAGCCATACTGAATGGTATACACTGCATTCAATCAGGATGCATTTCACCATGCTGCATGGAATCCACGGCATTCAATCGGGATGCATGGGGCCATGCTGCATAAAATCCACTGCATTCAATCGGGATGCATTGGGCCTCACTGCATGGACTCCACTGAATACATACGGGATCCATTGTGCCACAATGCAGGGAGTCTTCTGCATTCAATGACGCTGCATGGAATCCACTGCATTCAATCGAGATGAATTTTAACAAGCTGCATTGAATCCACTGCATTCAATCATGCTGCATGGAATCCACTGCATTCAATCGGGATGCATTTTACCAGGCTGCATGGAATACACTGCATTCAATCACGCTGCATCGATTTCACTGCATTCAATTGGGATCCATTGCACCATGATGCATGGAATCCACTTCATTCAGTTGAGATCAATTGGGCCACGCTGCATAGAATCCACTGCATTGAATGGGGATCCATTTAGCCACGCTGCATTGTATACACTGCGTTCAATCAGGATGCATTTCACCACGCTGCATGGAATCCACGGCATTCAATCGGGATGCATGGGGCCATGCTGCATAAAATCCACTGCATTCAATTGAGATGCATTTGGCCTCGCTGCATGGACTCCACTGCACACAATCGTGATCCATTTCGCCACAATGAATTGAATTTTCTGCATTCAATGACGCTGCATGGAATCCACTGCATTAAATCGAGATGCTTTTGGCCATGCTGCAAAAAATCCACTGCATTCAATCATGCTGCATAAAATCCCCTGCATTCAATAGGGTTCCATTTCTTCATGCTGCATGGAATCGACTTCATTCAATCATGCTGCATGGAATCCACAGCATTTAATTGGGATGCATTTTACCAGGCTGCATGGAATCCACAGCATTCAATCGGGATGCTTGGGGACATGCTGCAAAACATCCACTGCATTCATTCATGCTGCAGGAATCCACTGCATTCAATCATGCTAAATAAAATACACTTCATTCAATAGGGTTCCATTACTTCATGCTCCCTGGAATACACTGAATTCAATCATGCTGCATGGAATCCAATGCATTCAATAGGGATGCATTTTACCAGTCTGCATGGAATCGACTGCATTCAATCATGCTGCATGGAATCCACTGCATTCAATCGGGATGCATTTTACCAGGCTGCATGGATTACATTGCATTCAAGCACAATGCATGGAATCCACTGCATTCAATGACGCTGCATGGAATCCTCTGCATTGAATCGGGATGCTTTCGGCCATGCTGAATAAAATCCACTGCATTCAATCATGCTGCACGGTATCGACTGCATTCAATCGGGATGTTTTGGGACATGCTGCAGAAAATCCACTGCATTAAATCGGGATGCTTTGGGCCATGCTGCAAAAAATACAATGCATTCAATCATGCTGCAGGAATAAACTGCATTCAATCATGCTGCATAAAATCCCCTGCATTCAATAGGGTTCCATTTCTTCATGGTGCATGGAATACACTGCATTCAATCATGCTGCATGGAATCCACTGCATTCAATCGGGATGCATTTTACCAGGCTGCATGGATTTCACTGCATTCAATCCCAATGCATGGAATCCACTGCATTTAATGACGCTGCATGGAATCCACTGCATTCAATCAGGATGCTTTTGGCCATGGTGCATAAAATCCACTGCATTTAATCATGCTGCATGGTATCCACTGCATTCAATCGGGATGTATTGGGATATGCTGCCTAACATCCACTCCATTAAATCGGGATGCTTTGGGCCATGCTGCAAAAAATTCACTGCATTCATTCATGCTGCAGGAATTCCCTGCATTCAATCATGCTTCCTAAAATCCACTGCATTCAATCGGGATGCATTGGGTCTGGCTGCATGGTCTCCACTGCATACAAACGAGATCCATTGCACCACAATGTATGGAATGTTCTGCATTCAATGACGCTGCATGGAATCCACTGCATTCAATCGGGATGCTTTGGGCCATGCTGCAAAAAATCCCCTGCATTCAATTATGCAAAGGAATCCAATGCATTCAATCGGGATGCATTGGGCCATGCTGCAAATAATCCACTGCATTTAATTATGCTGTAGGTATCCACTGCATTCAATAGGGTTACATTTCTTCATGCTGCCTGGAATACACTGCATTAAATCACGCTGCATGGAATCCACTGCATTCAATTGGGATGCATTTTACCAGGCTGCATGGAATCCACTGCATTAACGCATGCCGCATGGAATACACTGCATTCAATCATGCTGCATGGAATCCACTGCATTCAATCGGGATGCATTTTACCAGGCTGCATGGATTACACTGCATTCAATCACAATGCATGGTATCCACTGCGTCAATGACGCTGCATGGAATACACTGCCTTCAATCGGGATGCTTTTGGCCATGGTGCATAAAATCCACTGCATTCAATCTTGCTGCATGGTATCCACTGCATTCAATCGGGATGTTTTGGGACATGCTGCCTAAAATCCACTGCATTCAATCGGGATGCTTTGGGCCATGCTGCAAAACATCCACTGCATTCAATCATGCTGCAGGAATCCACGGCATTCAATCATGCTGCATAAAAGACACTTCATTCAATAGGATTCCATTACTTCATGCTGCCTGGAATACACTGAATTCAATCGCGCTGCATGGAATCCAATGCATTCAATAGGGATGCATTTTACCAGGCTGCATGGAATCCACTGCATTCAATCATGCTGCAGGAATCCACTGCAATCAATCACACTGCATGGAATCCACTGCATTCCACAGGGTTCCATTTCTTCATGCTGCATGGAATCCACTGCGTTCAATCTGGATGCTTTGGGCCATGGTGCATAAACTCCACTGCATTTAATCATGCTGCATGGTATCCACTGCATTCAATCCTGATGTTTTGGGATATGCTGCCTAAAATCCACTCCATTAAATCGGGATGCTTTGGGCCATGCTGCAAAAAATTCACTGCATTCATTCATGCTGCAGGAATCCACTGCATTCTATCAAGCTGCATAAAATCCACTGCATTCAATCGGGATGAATTTTACCAGGCTGCATGGAATCCACTGCATTCAATCATGCTTCATGGAATCCACTGCATTCAATGCAGTTGCATTTTACCAGGCTGCATGGAATACACTGCATTCAATCACGCTGCATCGATTTCACTGCATTCAATTGGGATCCATTGCACCATGATGCATGGAATCCACTGCATTCAGTTGAGATCAATTGGGCCACGCTGCATAGAATCCACTGCATTGAATGGGGATCCATTTAGCCACGCTGCATTGTATACACTGCGTTCAATCAGGATGCATTTCACCACGCTGCATGGAATCCAGGGCATTCAATCGGGATGTTTGTGTCCATGCTGTAAAAAATCCACTTCATTCAATCATGCTGAAGGAATCCACTGCATTCAATCATGCTGCATAAAATCCCCTGCATTCAATAGGGTTCCATTTCTTCATGCTGCATGGAATCCACTTCATTCAATCATGTTGCATAAAATCCACTGCATTCAATCGGGATGCATTTTACCACGCTGCATGGATTAAACTGCATTCAATCACAATACATGGATCGACTGCATTCAATCGGGATGCATTTTACCAGGCTGCCTGTATTACACTGCATTCAATCACAATGCATGGAATCCACTGCATTCAATCATGCTGCATGGAATACACTGCATTCAATCGGGATGCATTTTACCAGGCTGCATGGATTACACTGCATTCAATCACAATGCATGGAATCCACTGCATTCAATGACGCTGCATGGAATCCACTGCATTCAATCAGGATGCCTTGGGCCATGCTGCAAATAATCCAATGTATTCAATCATGCTGCATGGAATCCACTGCGTTCAATCGGGATGCTTTTGGCCATGCTGCATTTAATCCACTGCATTCAATCGGGATGCATTGGGCCTCACTGCGTCAACCGCACTGAATACAATCGGGATCCATTGTGCCAAAATTCATGTAGTTTTCTGCATTCAATGACGCTGCATGGAATCCACTGCATTCAATCGGGATGCTTTGGGCCACGCTGCAAAAAATACACTGCATGCATTCATGCTGCAGGAATCCAGTGCATTCAATCATGGTGCATAAAATACACTTCATTCAATAGGGTTCCGTTACTTCATGCTGCCTGGAATGCACTGAATTAAATCATGCTGCATGGAATCCACTGCATTCAATCGGGATGCATTTTACCAGGCTGCATGGATTACACTGCATTCAAGTACAATGCATTGAATCCACTGCATTCAATGACGCTGCATGGAATCCTCTGCATTGAATCGGGATGCTTTCGGACATGCTGCATAAAATCCACTGCATTCAATCATGCTGCACAGTATCGACTGCAATCAATCAGGATGTTTTGGGACATGCTGCAGAAAATCCACTGCATTAAATCGGGATGCTTTGGGCCATGCTGCAAAAAATTCACTGCATTCATTCATGCTGCAGGAATTCCCTGCATTCAATCATGCTGCATAAAATCCACTGCATTCAATCAGGATGAATTTTACCAGGCTGCATGGAATCCACTGCATTCAATCAAGCTGCATGGAATCCACTGCATTCAATCCGGTTGCATTTTACCAGGCTGCATGGAATACACTGCATTCAATCACGCTGCATCGATTTCACTGCATTCAATTGGGATCCATTGCGCCATGATGCATGGAATCCACTGCATTCAGTTGAGATCAATTGGGCCACACTGCATAGAATCCACTGCATTGAATGGGGATCCATTTAGCCACACTGAATTGTATACACTGCGTTCAATCAGGATGCATTTCACCACGCTGCATGGAATCCATGGCATTCAATCATGCTGCATGGAATCCGCAGCATTTAAGTGGGATGCATTTTACCAGGCTGCATGGAATCCACTGAATTCAATCATGCTGCATAAAATCCACTGCATTAAATCGGGATGCATTTTACCACGCTGCATGTATTAAACTGCATTCAATCACAATACATGGAATCGACTGGATTCAATCGGGATGCATTTTACACGGCTGCCTGGATTACACTGCATTCAATCACAATGCATGGAATCCACTGCATTCAATGACGCCACATGGAATCCACTGCATTCTATCGGGATGCTTTTGGCCATGCTGCATAAAATCCACTGCATTCAATCATGCTGCATGGAATCCAGTGCATCCAATCGGGATATTGTGGGTCATGCTGCATAAAATCCAATGCATTCAATCATGCTGCACCGTATCCACTGCATTCAGTCGGGATGTTTTGGGACATGCTGCAGAAAATTCACTGCATTAAATCAGGATGCTTTGGGCCATTCTGCAAAAAATCCACTGCATTCAATCATGCTGCATAAAATCCACTGCATTCAATATGGTTCCATTTCTTCATGCTGCATGGATCACACTGCATTAAATCACACTGCATGGAATCCTCTGCATTCAATCGGGATTAATTTTACCAGGCTGCATTGAATCCACTGCATTCAATCAGAATCCATTGCACCACACCACATTGAATCCACTGCATTCAATTGAGATCAATTGGGCAACGATGCATAGAATCCACTGCATTCAATAGGGATCCAATAAGCCACACTGAATGGTATACACTGCGTTCAATCAGGATGCATTTCACCACGCTGCATGGAATCCACGGCATTCAATCGGGTTGCATGGGGCCATGCTGCATAAAATCCACTGCATTCCATCGAGATGCATTTGGCCTCGCTGCATGGACTCCACTGCACACAATCGTGATCCATTTCGCCACAATGAATGGAATTCTCAGCATTCAATGACGCTGCATGGAATCCACTGCATTAAATCAGAGATGCTTTGGGACATGTTGCAAAAAATCCACTGCATTCAATCATGCTGCAGGAATCCACGGCATTCAATCATGCTGCATAAAATACCCTGCATTCAATAGTGTTCCATTTCTTCATGCTGCATGGAATACACTGCATTCAATCAGGATGCATGGAATCCACATCATTTAATTGAGGTGCATTTTACCAGGCTGCATGGAATCCACTGCATTCAATGACGCTGCATGGAATACACTGCATTCAATCGGGATGCTTTGGGCCATGCTGCAAAAAATCCACTGCATTCAATTATGCTACAGGAATCCAATGCATTCAATCGGGATGCATTGGGCCATGCTGCAAATAATCCACTGCATTTAATCATGCTGTAGGTATCCACTGCTTTCAATAGGGTTACATTTCTTCATGCTGTCTGGAATATACTGCATTAAATCACACTGCATGGAATCCACTGCATTCAATTGGGATGCATTTTACCAGGCTGCATGGAATCCACTGCATTCACGCATGCCGCATGGAATCCACTGCATTCAATCAAGCTGCATGGAATCCACTGCATTCAATCGGGATGCATTTTACCAGGCTGCATGGATTACACTGCATTCAATTACAATGCATGGTATCCACTGCGTCAATGATGCTGCATGGAATACACTGCCTTCAATCGGGATGCTTTTGGCCATGGTGCATAAACTCCACTGCATTCAATCTTGCTGCATGGTATCCACTGCATTCAATCGGGATGTATTGTGACATGCTGCCTAAAATCCACTGCATTCAATCGGGATGCTTTGGGCCATGCTGCAAAACATCCACTGCATTCAATCATGCTGCAGGAATCCACGGCATTCAATCACGCTGCATAAAAGACACTTCATTCAATAGGATTCCATTACTTCATGCTGCCTGGAATACACTGAATTCAATCACGCTGCATGGAATCCAATGCATTCAATAGGGATGCATTTTACCAGGCTGCATGGAATCCACTGCATTCAATCATGCTGCATGGAATCCACTGCATTCAATCGGGATGCATTTTACCAGGCTGAATGGATTACACTGCATTCAAGCACAATGCATGGAATCCACTGCATTCAATGACGCTGCATGGAATCCACTGCATTCAATCGGGATGCTTTTGGCCATGCTGCATAAAATCCACTGCATTCAATCATGCTGCACAGTATCCAATGCATTCAATCGGGATGTTTTCGGACATGCTGCAAAAAATCCACTGCAGTAAATCGGGATGCTTTTGGCCAAGGTTCAAAATATCCACTGCATTCAATCATGCTGCAGGAATTCACTGCATTCAATCACGCTGCATAAAATCCACTGCATTTCAGAGGGTTCAATTTCTTCATGCTGCATGGAATCCACTGCATTCAATCATGCTGCATGGAATCCACTGAATTCAATCGGGGTGCATTTTACCAGGCTGCATGGATTACACTGCATTCAATTACAATGCATGGAATCCACTGCATTGAATGACGCTGCATGGAATACACTGCCTTCAATCGGGATGCTTTTGGCCATGGTGCATAAAATCCACTGCATTCAATCTTGCTGCATGTTATCCACTGCATTCAATCGGGATGTTTTGGGACATGCTACCTAAAATCCACTGCATTCAATCGGGATGCTTTGGGCCATGCTGCAAAAAATCCACTGCATTCAATCATTCTGCAGGAATCCACGGCATTCAATCACGCTGCATAAAAGACACTTCATTCAATCGGATTCCATTACTTCATGCTGCCTGGAATACACTGAATCCAATCACTGCATGGAATCCAATGCATTCAATAGGGATGCATTTTACCAGGCTGCATGGAATCCACTGCATTCAATCAGGCTGCATGGAATCCACTGCATTCAATCGGGATGCATTTTACCAGGCTGCATGGATTACACTGCATTCAAGCACAATGCATGGAATCCACTGCATTCAATGACGCTGCATGGAATCCTCTGCATTGAATCCGGATGCTTTTGGCCATGCTGCATAAAATCCACTGCATTCAATCATGCTGCACGGTATCGACTGCATTCAATCGGGATGTTTTGGGACATGCTGCAGAAAATCCACTGCATTAAATCGGGATGCTTTGGGCTTAGCTGCAAAAAATACAATGCATTCAATCCTGCTGCATAAAATCCACTGCATTCAATAGGGTTCCATTTCTTCATGGTGCATGGAATACACTGCATTCAATCATGCTGCATGGAATCCACTGCATTCAATCGGAATGCATTTTACCAGGCTGCATGGATTTCACTGCATTCAATCCCAATGCATGGAATCCACTGCATTTAATGACGCTGCATGGAATCCACTGCATTCAATCGGGATGCTTTTGGCCATGGTGCATAAAATCCACTGCATTCAATCATGCTGCATGGTATCCACTGCATTCAATCGGGATGTTTTGGGATATGCTGCCTAAAATCCACTCCATTAAATCGGGATGCTTTGGGCCAGGCTGCAAAAAATTCACTGCATTCATTCATGCTGCAGGAATCCACTGCATTCTATCAAGCTGCATAAAATCCACTGCATTCAATCGGGATGAATTTTACCAGGCTGCATGGAATCCACTGCATTCAATCATGCTTCATGGAATCCACTGCATTCAATGCAGTTGCATTTTACCAGGCTGCATGGAATACACTGCATTCAATCACGCTGCATCGATTTCACTGCATTCAATTGGGATCCATTGCGCCATGATGCATGGAATCCACTGCATTCAGTTGAGATCAATTGGGCCACGCTGCATAGAATCCACTGCATTGAATGGGGATCCATTTAGCCACGCTGCATTGTATACACTGCGTTCAATCAGGACGCATTTCATCACGCTGCATGGAATCCATGGCATTCAATCGGGATGAATTTTACCATGCTGCATTGATTAAACTGCATTCAATCACAAAACATGGAATCGACTGCATTCAATCGGGATGCATTTTACCAGGCTGCCTGGATTACACTGCATTCAATCACAATGCATGGAATCCACTGCATTCAATGACGCTGCATGGAATCCACTGCATTCTATCGGGATGCTTTTCGCCATGCTGCATAAAATACACTGCATTCAATCATGCTGCAAGGAATCCACTGCATCCAATCGCCATATTTTTGGCCATGCTGCATAAAATTCACTGCATTCATTCATGCTGCAGGAATCCACTGCATTCTATCATGCTGCATAAAATCCCCTGCATTCAATCGGGATGAATTTTACCAGGCTGCATGGAATCCACTGCATTCAATCATGCTTTATGGAATCCACTGCATTCACTCCGGTTGCATTTTACCCGGCTGCATGGAATAAACTGCATTCAATCACGCTGCATTGATTTCACTGCATTCAATTGGGATCCATTGCGCCATGATGCATGGAATCCACTGCATTCAGTTGAGATCAATTGGGCCACGCTGCATAGAATCAAATGCATTGAATGGGGATCCATTTAGCCACGCTGCATTATATACACTGCGTTCAATCAGGATGCATTTCACCACGCTGCATGGAATCCATGGCATTCAATCATGCTGCATGGAATCCGCAGCATTTAAGTGGGATGCATTTTACCAGGCTGCATGGAATCCACTGCATTCAATCATGCTGCATAAAATCCACTGCATTCAATCGGGATGCATTTTACCACGCTGCATGGATTAAACTGCATTCAATCACAATATATGGAATCGACTGCATTCAATCGGGATGCATTTTACCAGGCTGCCTGGATTACACTGCATTCTATCACAATGCATGGAATCCACTGCATTCAATGACGCCGCATGGACTCCACTGAATTCTATCGGGATGCCTTTGGCCATGCTGCATAAAATCCACTGCATTCAATCATGCTGCATGGAATCCACTGCATTCAATCGGGATGCATTTTACCAGGCTGCATGGATTACACTGCATTCAAGCAGAATGCATGGAATCCAATGCATTCAATGATGCTGCATGGAATACTCTGCATTCAATCGGGATGCTTTTGGCCATGCTGCATAAAATCCACTGCATCAGTCATGCTGCACGGTATCCACTGCATTCAATCGGGTTGTTTTGGGACATGCTGAATAAAATCCACTGCATTAAATCGGGATGCATTGGGCCAAGCTGCAAAAAATACACTGCATTCAATCATGCTGCATGGAATCTACTGCATTCAATCGGGATGCATTTTACCAGGATGTGTGGAATCCACTGCATTCAATAACAATGCATGGAATCCACTGCATTCAATGACGCTGCATGGAATCATCTGCATTCAATCGGGATGCTTTTGGCCATGCTGCATAAATTCCACTGCATTCAATCGGGATGTATTGGGACATGCTGCAGAAAATCCACTGCATTAAATCGGGATGCTTTGGGCCAAGCTGCAAAAAATCCACTGCATTCAATCATGCTGCAGGAATCCACTGCATTTAATCATGCTGCATAAAATACCCTGCATTCAATATGGTTCCATTTCTTCATGCTGCATGGATCACACTGCATTAAATCACACTGCATGGAATCCTCTGCATTCAATCGGGATTAATTTTACCAGGCTGCATTGAATCCACTGCATTCAATCAGTATCCATTGCACCACACTGCATTGAATCCACTGCATTCAATTGAGATCAATTGGGCAACGATGCATAGAATCCACTGCATTCAATAGGGATCCAATTAGCCACACTGAATGGTATACACTGCGTTCAATCAGGATGCATTTCACCACGCTGCATGGAATCCACGGCATTCAATCGGGTTGCATGGGGCCATGCTGCATAAAATCCACTGCATTCCATCGAGATGCATTTGGCCTCGCTGCATGGACTCCACTGCACACAATCGTGATCCATTTCGCCACAATGAATGGAATTCTCAGCATTCAATGACGCTGCATGGAATCCACTGCATTAAATCAGAGATGCTTTGGGACATGTTGCAAAAAATCCACTGCATTCAATAATTCTGCAGGAATCCACAGCATTCAATCATGCTGCATAAAATACCCTGCATTCAATAGTGTTCCATTTCTTCATGCTGCATGGAATCCACTGCATTCAATCAGGATGCATGGAATCCACATCATTTAATTGAGGTGCATTTTACCAGGCTGCATGGAATCCACTGCATTCAATCATGCTGCATGGAATCCACTGCATTCAATCGGGATGCATTTTACCACGCTGCATGAATTACACTGCATTCAATCACAATGCATGGAATCCACTGCATTCAATGACGCTGCATGGAATCCACTGCACTCAATCGGGATACTTTTGGCAATGCTGCATAAAACCCACTGCATTCAATCGGGATGCATTGGGCCTCACTGCGTGAACTCAACTGAATACATACGGGATCCATTGTGCCGCAATGAAGGGAGTCTTCTGCATTCAATGACGCTGCATGGAATCCACTGCATTCAATCGGGATGCTTTTGGCCATGCTGCATAAAATCCACTGCATTCAATCATGCTGCATGTAATCCACCTGATTCAATCGGGATGTTTTGGGACATGCTGCAGAAAATCCCCTGCATTAAATCGGGATGATTTGGGCCATGCTGCAAAAAATCCACTGCATTCAATCCTGCTGCAGGTATCCACTGCATTCATTCGGAATACTTTGGGCTTTGCTGCTAATAATCCACAGCATTCAATCATGCTGCAGGTATCCACTGCATTCAATCATGCTGCATTAAATTCCCTGCATTCAATAGGGTTCCATTTCTTCATGCTGCCTGGAATGCACTGCATTAAATCACGCTGCATGGAATCCATTGCATTCATTTGGGATGCATTTTACCAGGCTGCATGGAATCCACTGCATTCAAGCATGCTTCATGGAATCCACTGCATTCAATCCGGATGCATGTTACCAGGTTGCATGTATTACACTGCATTAAATGACATTGCATGGAATCCACTGCCTTCAATCGGGATGCTTTTGGCCCTGCTGCATTAAATCAACTGCATTCAACATGCCACAGGAATCCACTGCATTCAATCATGCTGCATAAAATCAACTGCATTCAATAGGTTTCCATTACTTCATGCTGTCTGGAATACACTGAATTCAATCACGCTGCATGGAATCCAATGCATTCAATAGGAATGCATTTTACCAGGCTGCATGGAATCCACTGCATTCAATCATGCTGCATGGAATCCACTGCATTCAATCGGGATGCATTTTACCAGGCTGCATGGATTTCACTGCATTCAATCACAATGCATGGAATCCACTGCATTCAATGACGCTGCATGGAATCCACTGCCTTCAATCGGGATGCTTTTGGCCATGGTCCATAAAATCCACTGCATTCAATCATGCTGCATGGTATCCACTGCATTCAATCGGGATGTTTTTTGACAGGCTGCCTAAAATCCACTGCATTCAATCGGGATGCTTTGGGCCATGCTGCAAAAAATCCACTGCATTCAATCATGCTGCATAAAATCCACTGCATTCAATAAGGTTCCATTTCTTCATGCAGCATGGATCACACTGCATTTAATCACACTGCATGGAATTAACTGCATTCAACCGGGATGACTTTTACCATGCTGCATGGAATACACTGCATTCAATCACGCTGCATTTATTTCACTGCATACAATTGGGATCCATTGCGCCATGATGCATGGAATCCACTGCATTCAATCAGAATCCATTGCACCACACTGCATTGACACCACTGCATTCAATTGAGATCAATTGGGCCATGCTGCATAGAATCCACTGCATTCAATTGGTATCCATTTAGCCATACTGAATGGTATACACTGCATTCTATCAGGATGCATTTCACCATGCTGCATGGAATCCACGGCATTCAATCGGGATGCATGGGGCCATGCTGCATAAAATCCACTGCATTCAATCGGGATGCATTGGGCCTCACTGCATGGACTCCACTGAATACATACGGGATCCATTGTGCCACAATGCAGGGAGTCTTCTGCATTCAATGACGCTGCATGGAATCCACTGCATTCAATCGAGATGAATTTTAACAAGCTGCATTGAATCCACTGCATTCAATCATGCTGCATGGAATCCACTGCATTCAATCGGGATGCATTTTACCAGGCTGCATGGAATACACTGCATTCAATCAAGCTGCATCGATTTCACTGCATTCAATTGGGATCCATTGCACCATGATGCATGGAATCCACTTCATTCAGTTGAGATCAATTGGGCCACGCTGCATAGAATCCACTGCATTGAATGGGGATCCATTTAGCCACGCTGCATTGTATACACTGCGTTCAATCAGGATGCATTTCACCACGCTGCATGGAATCCACGGCATTCAATCGGGATGCATGGGGCCATGCTGCATAAAATCCACTGCATTCAATTGAGATGCATTTGGCCTCGATGCATGGACTCCACTGCACAAAATCGTGATCCATTTCGCCACAATGAATTGAATTTTCTGCATTCAATGACGCTGCATGGAATCCACTGCATTAAATCGAGATGCTTTTGGCCATGCTGCAAAAAATCCACTGCATTCAATCATGCTGCATAAAATCCCCTGCATTCAATAGGGTTCCATTTCTTCATGCTGCATGGAATCGACTTCATTCAATCATGCTGCATGGAATCCACAGCATTTAATTGGGATGCATTTTACCAGGCTGCATGGAATCCACAGCATTCAATCGGGATGCTTGGGGACATGCTGCAAAACATCCACTGCATTCATTCATGCTGCAGGAATCCACTGCATTCAATCATGCTAAATAAAATACACTTCATTCAATAGGGTTCCATTACTTCATGCTCCCTTGAATACACTGAATTCAATCATGCTGCATGGAATCCAATGCATTCAATAGGGATGCATTTTACCAGTCTGCATGGAATCGACTGCATTCAATCATGCTGCATGGAATCCACTGCATTCAATCGGGATGCATTTTACCAGGCTGCATGGATTACACTGCATTCAAGCACAATGCATGGAATCCACTTCATTCAATGACGCTGCATGGAATCCTCTGCATTCAATCGGGATGCTTTTGGCCATGCTGCATAAAATCCACTGCATCAGTCATGCTGCACGGTATCCACTGCATTCAATCGGGATATTTTGGGACATGCTGAATAAAATCCACTGCATTAAATCGGGATGCATTGGGCCAAGCTGCAAAAAATCCACTGCATTCAATCATGCTGCATGGAATCTACTGCATTCAATCGGGATGCATTTTACCAGGATGCGTGGAATCCACTGCATTCAATAACAATGCATGGAATCCACTGCATTCAATGACGCTGCATGGAATCATCTGCATTCAATCGGGATGCTTTTGGCCATGCTGCATAAAATCCACTGCATTCAATCGGGATGTATTGGGACATGCTGCAGAAAATCCACTGCATTAAATCGGGATGCTTTGGGCCAAGCTGCAAAAAATCCACTGCATTCAATCATGCTGCAGGAATCCACTGCATTTAAACATGCTGCATAAAATACCCTGCATTCAATAAGGTTCCATTTCTTCATGCTGCCTGGAATCCACCTCATTCAATTATGCTGCATGGAATCCACTGCATTCAATCGGGATTCATTTTACCAGGCTGCATGAATTACACTACATTCAATCACAAGCTTGGAATCCACTGCATTCAATGACGCTGCATGGAATCCACTGCATTCAATCGGGATGCTTTTGGCCATGGTGCATAATATGCACTGCATTCAATCATGCTGCATGGTATTCACTGCATTCAATCGGGATGCTTTTGGCCATGCTGCATAAAATCCACTGCATTAAATCGGGATGCTTTGGGCCATGCTGCAAAAATCCACTGCATTCAATCATGCTGAAGGAATTCACTGCATTCAATCATGCTGCATAAAATCCCCTGCATTCAATAGAGTTGCATTACATCATGCTGCATGGATCACACTGCATTAAATCACACTGCATGGAATCCACTGCATTCAATTGGAATGAATTTTATCAGGCTGCATGGAATCCACTCCATTCAATGACGCTGCATGGAATCCACTGCATTCAATCGGGATGTTTTGGGCCATGCTGCATAAAATACACTGCATTCAATCATGCAGCAAGGAATCCACTGCATCCAATCGGGATATTTTGGGCCATGCTGCATAAAATCCACTGCATTCAATCGGGATGCATTGGGCCTCGCTGCATGGTCTCCACTGCATACAAACGAGATCCATTGCACCACAATGTATGGAATGTTCTGCATTAAATGACGCTGCATGAAATCCACTGCATTCAATCGCGATGCTTTGGGCCATGCTGCAAATACTCCACTGTATTCAATCATGCTGCATGGAATCCACTGCCTTCAATCGGGATTTTGGCCATGCTGCATAAAATCCACTGCATTCAATCGGGATGCATTGGGCCTCACTGCGCCAACCGCACTGAATACAATCAGGATCCATTGTGCGACAATGCATGGAGTCTTCTGCATTGCATGACGCTGCATGGAATCCACTGCATTCAATCGGGATGCTTGGGGCCATGCTGCAAAATATCCACTGCATTCATTCATGCTGCAGGAATCCAGTGCATTCAATCATGCTGCATAAAATACACTTCATTCAATAGGGTTCCATTACTTCATTCTGCCTGGAATACACTGAATTCAATCACGCTGCATGGAATCCAATGCATTCAATAGGGATGCATTTTACCAGGCTGCATGGAATCCACTGCATTCAATCATGCTGCATGGAATCCACTGCAGTCAATCGGGATGCATTTTACCAGGCTGTATGGATTACACTGCATTCAATCAAAATGCATGGAATTCACTACATTCAATGATGCTGCATGAAATCCACTGCATTCAATCGGGATGCTTTTGGCCATGCTGCATAAAATCCACGGCATTCAATCATGCTGCATGGAATCCAATGCATTCTATCGGGATGTATTTGGACATGCTGCAGAAAATTCACTGCATTAAATAATGATGCTTTGGACCAAGCTTCAAAAAATCCACTGCATTCAATCATGCTGCAAAAATCCACTGCATTGAATCATGCTGCATAAAATCCACTGCATTCCATAGGGTTCCATTTCTTCATGCTGCATGGAATCAACTGCATTCAATCATGCTGCATGGAATCAACAGCATTCAATCGGGATGCATTTAACCAGGCTGCATGTTTTACACTGCATTCAATCACAATGCATGGAATCCACTGCATTCAATGACGCTGCATGGAATCCACTGCATTCAATCTGGATGCTTTGGGCCATGGTGCATAAAATCCACTGCATTCAATCATGCTGCATGGTATCCACTGCATTCAATCGGGATGTTTTGGGACATTCTGCCTAAAATCCACTGCATTTAATCAGGATGCTTTGGGCCATGCTGCATAAAATCCACTGCATTCAATAGGGTTCCATTACTGCATGCTGAATGGATCACACTGCGTTCAATCAAACTGCATGGAATCCACTGCATTCAATCGGGATGAATTTTACCAGGCTGCATTGAATCCACTACATTCAATCAAGCTGCATGGAATCCACTACATTCAATCGGGATGCATTTTACCAGGCTGCCTGGATCACACTGCATTCAAGCACAATGCATGGAATCCACTGCATTCAATGACGCTGCATGGAATCCTCTGCATTCTATCGGGATGCATTTGGGCCATGCTTCATAAAATCCACTGCATTCAATCATGCTGCATGGTATCCACTGCATTCAATCGGGTTGTTTTGGGACATGCTGCCTAAAATCCACTGCATTTAATTGGGATGCTTTGGGTCATGCTGCAAAAAATCCACTGCATTCAATCATGCTGCAGGAATCCACTGCATTCAATCATGCTGCATAAAATCCACTGCATTCAATAGGGTTCCATTTCTGCATGCTGCATGGATCACACTGCATTCAATCACACTGCATGGAATCCACTGCATTCAATCGGGATGAATTTTACCAGGCTGCATGGAATCCACTGCATTCTATCAAGCTGCATGGAATCCACTGCATTCAATCGGGATGCATTTTACCAGGCTGCATGGAATACACTGCATTCAATCACGCTGCATCGATTTCACTGCATTCTATTGGGATCCATTGCGCCATGATGCATGGAATCCACTGCATTCAGTTGAGATCAATTGGGCCACGCTGCATAGAATCCACTGCATTGAATGGGGATCCATTTAGCCACGATGCTTTGTATACACTGCGTTCAATCAGGATGCATTTCACCATGCTGCATGGAATCCATGGCATTCAATCGGGATGCTTGTGGCCATGCTGCATAAAATCCACTGCATTCATTCATGCTGCAGGAATCCACTGCATTCAATCATGCTGCATAAAATCCCCTGCATTCAATAGGGTTCCATTTCTTCATGCTGCATGGAATCGACTTCATTCAATCATGCTGCATGGAATCCACAGCATTTAATTGGGATGCATTTTACCAGGCTGCATGGAATCCACTGCATTCAATCATGCTGCATAAAATCCACTGCATTCAATCGGGATGCATTTTACCAGGATGCATGGAATCCACTGCATTCAATCACAATACATGGAATCGACTGCATTCAATCGGGATGCATTTTACCAGGCTGCCTGGATTACACTGCATTCCATCACAATTCATGGAATCCACTGCATTCAATGACGCTGCATGGAATCCACTGCATTCAATCGGGATGCATTTTACCAGGCTGCATGGATTACACTGCATTCAATCACAATGCATGGAATCCACTGCATTCAATGACGCTGCATGGAATCCTCTGCATTGAATCGGGATGCTTTTGGCCATGCTGCATAAAATCAACTGCATTCGATCATGCTGCACGGTATCGACTGCATTCAATCGGGATGTTTTGGGACATGCTGCCCTAAATCCACTGCATTCAATCGGGATGCTTTGGGCCATGCTGCCAAAAATTCACTGCATTCAATCATGCTGCAGGAATCCACTGCATTCAATCATGCTGCATAAAAGTCAATTCATTCAATAGAATTACATTACTTCATGCTGCCTTTAATACACTGAATTCAATCACGCTGCATGGAATCCAATGCATTCAATAGGGATGCATTTTACCAGGCTGCATGGAATCCACTGCATTCAATCATGCTGCATGGAATCCACTGCATTCAATCGGGATGCATTTTACCAGGCTGCATGGATTACACTGCATTCAATCCCAATGCATGTAATCCACTGCATTTAATGACGCTGCATGGAATCCACTGCATTCAATCGGGATGCTTTTGGCCATGCTGCATAAAACCCACTGCATTCAATAATGCTGCATGGTATCCAATGCATTCAATCGGGATGTTTTGGGATATGCTGCCTAAAATCCACTCCATTAAATCGGGATGCTTTGGGCCATGCTGCAAAAAATTCACTGCATTCATTCCTGCTGCAGGAATCCACTGCATTCAATCATGCTTCATAAAATCCACTGCATTCAATCCAGTTGCATTTTACCAGGCTGCATGGAATACACTGCATTCAATCACGCTGCATCGATTTCACTTCATTCAATTGGGATCCATTGCGCCATGATGCATGGAATCCACTGCATTCAGTTGAGATCAATTGGGCCACGCTTCATAGAATCCACTGCATTGAAAGGGGATCCATTTAGCCACGCTGCATTGTAAACACTGCGTTCAATCAGGATGCATTTCACCACGCTGCATGTAATCCATGGCATACAATCGGGATGTTTGTGGCCATGCTGCGAAAAATCCACTTCATTCAATCATGCTGAAGGAATCCACTGCATTCAATCATGCTGCATAAAATCCCCTGCATTCAATAGGGTTCCATTTCTTCATGCTGCATGGAATCAACTTCATTCAATCATGCTGCATGGAATCCGCAGCATTTAAGTGGGATGCATTTTACCAGGCTGCATGGAATCCACTGCATTAAATCATGCTGCATAAAATCCACTGCATTCAATCGGGATGCATTTTACCACGCTGCATGGATTAAACTGCATTCAATCACAATACATGGAATAGACTGCATTCAATCGGGATGCATTTTACCAGGCTGCCTGGATTACACTGCATTCAATCACAATGCATGGAATCCACTGCATTCAATCATGCTGCATGGAATCCACTGCATTCAATCGGGATGCATTTTACCAGGCTGCATGGATTACACTGCATTCAATCACAATGCATGGAATCCACTGCATTCAATGACGCTGCATGGAATCCACTGCATTCAATCGGGATGCTTTGGGACACGCTGGAAATAATCCACTGCAGTCATTCATGGTGCAGTAATCCAGTGCATTCAATCATGGTGCATAAAATACACTTCATTCAATAGGGTTCCATTACTTCATGCTGCCTGGAATGCACTGAATTAAATCACGCTGCATGGAATCCAATGCATTCAATAGGGATGCATTTTACCAGGCTGCATGGAATCCACTGCATTCAATCATGCTGCATGGAATCCACTGCATTCAATCGGGATGCATTTTACCAGGCTGCATGGATTACACTGCATTCAAGCACAATGCATGGAATCCACTGCTTTCAATGACGCTGCATGGAATCCTCTGCATTGAATTGGGATGCTTTTGGCCATGCTGCATAAAATCCACTGCATTCAATCATGCTGCACGGTATCGACTGCATTCAATCGGGATGTTTTGGGACATGCTGCAGAAAATCCACTGCATTCAATCGGGATGCTTTGGGCCAAGCTGCAAAAAATGCAATGCATTCAATCATGCTGCAGGAATCCACTGCATTCAATCATGCTGCCTAAAATCCCCTGCATTCAATAGGGTTCCATTTCTTCGCAGTGCATGGAATACACTGCTTTCAATCATGCTGCATGGAATCCACTGCATTCAATCGGGATGCATTTTACCAGGCTGCATGGATTACACTGCATTCAATCCCAATGCATGGAATCCACTGCTTTTAATGACGCTGCATGGAATCCACTGCATTCAATCGGGATGCTTTTGGCCATGGTGCATAAAATCAACTGCATTTAATCATGCTGCATGGTATCCACTGCATTCAATCGGGATGCATTTTACCAGGCTGCATGGAATCCACTGCATTCACGCATGCCGCATAGAATCCACTGCATTCCATCGGGATGCTTTTGGCCATGCTGCATAAAACCCACTGCATTCAATCATGCTGCACGTTATCCAATGCATTCAATCGGGATGTTTTCGGACATGCTGCAAAAAATCCACTGCAGTAAATCGGGATGCTTTTGGCCAAGCTTCAAAAAATCCACTGCATTCAATCATTCTGCAGGAATCCACTGCATTCAATCACACTGCATGGAATCCACTGCATTCCACAGGGTTCAATTTCTTCATGCTGCATGGAATCCACTGCATTCAATCGGGATGCATTTTACCAGGCTGCATGGATTACACTGCATTCAATCACGCTGCAAGGAATCCACTGCATTCAATGACGCTGCATGGAATCCACTGCATTCTATCGGGATGCATTGGGCCTCACTACGTGGACTCCACTGAATACAATCGGATCCATTGTGCCACAATGCACGGAGTCTTCTGCATTCAATGACGCTGCATGAAACCCACTGCATTCAATCGGGATGCTTTGGGCCATGTTCCAAAAATCCACTGCATTCATTCATGCTGCGGGAATCCACTGCATTCAATCATGCTGCATAAAATACCCTGCATTCAATAGGGTTCCATTACTTCATGCTGCCTGGAATACACTGAATTCAATCATGCTGCATGGAATAAAATACATTCAATAGGGATGCATTTTACCAGGCTGCATGGAATCCACTGCATTCAATCACAATGCATGGAATCCACTGCATTCAATGACGCTGCATGGAATCCACTGCATTTAATCGGGATGATTTTGGCCATGATGCATAAAATCGACTGCATTCAATAGGGTTCAATTTCGTCATGCTGCATGGATCACACTGCATTCAATCACACTGCATGGAATCCACTGCATTCAATTGGGATGATTTTTACCAGGCTGCATTGAATCCACTGCATTCAATCATGCTGCATGGAATCCACTGCATTCAATCGGGATGAATTTTACCATGCTGCATGGAATACACAGCATTCAATCACGCTGCTTCTATTTCACTGCATTCAATTGGGATCCATTGCGCCATGATGCATTGAATCCACTGCCATCAGTTGAGATCAATTGGGCCACGCTGCATAGAATCCACTCCATTCAATGGGGATCCATTTAGCCACGCTGCATTGTATACACTGCGTTCAATCAGGATGCATTTCACCACGCTGCATGGAATCCACGGCATTCAATCGGGAAGTTTGTGGCCATGCTGCAAAAAATCCACTGCATTCATTCGTGCTGCAGGAATCCACTGCATTCAATCATGCTGCATAAAATCCACTGCATTCATTAGGGTTCCATTTCTGCCTGCTGCATGGATCACACTGCACTCAATCACACTGCATGGAATCTACTGCATTCAATCAGGATGAATTTTACCAGGCTTCATTGAATCCACTGCATTCAATCAAGCTGCATGGAATCCACTGCATTCAATTGGGATTGATTTTACAAGGCTGCATGAATTACACTGCATTCATTCACAATTCAATGAATCCACTGCATTCAATGAAGCTACATGGAATCCACTGCATTCAATCGGGATGATTTTGGCCATGCTGCATAAAATACACTGCATTCAATCATGCTGCATGGAATCCATTGCATCATATCGGCATATTTTGGGCCATGCTTCCTAAAATCCACTGCATTCAATCGGGATGCATTGGGCCTCGCTGCATGGTCTCCACTGCATACAAACGAGATCCATTGCACCACAAAGTATGGAATGTTCTGCATTCAATGACGCTGCATGGAATCCACTGCATTCAATCGGGATGCTTTGGGCCATGCTGCAAAACATCCACTGCATTCAATTATGCTACAGGAATCCAATGCATTCAATCGGGATGCATTGGGCCATGCTGCAAATAATTCACTGCATTTAATCATTCTGTAGGTATCCACTGCATTCAATAGGGTTACAATTCTTCATGCTGCCTGGAATACACTGCATTAAATCACGCTGCATGGAATCCACTGCATTCAATTGGGATGCATTTTACCAGGCTGCATGGAATCCACTGCATTCACGCATGCCGCATAGAATCCACTGCATTCCATCGGGATGCTTTTGGCCATGCTGCATAAAACCCACTGCATTCAATCATGCTGCACGTTATCCAATGCATTCAATCGGGATGTTTTCGGACATGCTGCAAAAAATCCACTGCAGTAAATCGGGATGCTTTTGGCCAAGCTTCAAAAAATCCACTGCATTCAATCATGCTGCAGGAATCCACTGCATTCAATCACACTGCATGGAATCCACTGAATTCCACAGGGTTCAATTTCTTCATGCTGCATGGAATCCACTGCATTCAATCATGCTGCATGGAATCCACTGCATTCAATCGGGATGCATTTTACCAGGCTGCATGGATTACACTGCATTCAATCACGCTGCAAGGAATCCACTGCATTCAATGACGCTGCATGGAATCCACTGCATTCTATCGGGATGCATTGGGCCTCACTACGTGGACTCCACTGAATACAATCGGATCCATTGTGCCACAATGCACGGAGTCTTCTGCATTAAATGACGCTGCATGAAACCCACTGCATTCAATCGGGATGCTTTGGGCCATGTTCCAAAAATCCACTGCATTCATTCATGCTGCGGGAATCCACTGCATTCAATCATGCTGCATAAAATACCCTGCATTCAATAGGGTTCCATTACTTCATGCTGCCTGGAATACACTGAATTCAATCATGCTGCATGGAATAAAATACATTCAATAGGGATGCATTTTACCAGGCTGCATGGAATCCACTGCATTCAATCACAATGCATGGAATCCACTGCATTCAATGACGCTGCATGGAATCCACTGCATTTAATCGGGATGATTTTGGCCATGATGCATAAAATCGACTGCATTCAATAGGGTTCAATTTCGTCATGCTGCATGGATCACACTGCATTCAATCACACTGCATGGAATCCACTGCATTCAATTGGGATGATTTTTACCAGGCTGCATTGAATCCACTGCATTCAATCAAGCTGCATGGAATCCACTGCATTCAATCGGGATGAATTTTACCATGCTGCATGGAATACACAGCATTCAATCACGCTGCTTCTATTTCACTGCATTCAATTGGGATCCATTGCGCCATGATGCATTGAATCCACTGCCATCAGTTGAGATCAATTGGGCCACGCTGCATAGAATCCACTCCATTCAATGGGGATCCATTTAGCCACGCTGCATTGTATACACTGCGTTCAATCAGGATGCATTTCACCACGCTGCATGGAATCCACGGCATTCAATCGGGAAGTTTGTGGCCATGCTGCAAAAAATCCACTGCATTCATTCGTGCTGCAGGAATCCACTGCATTCAATCATGCTGCATAAAATCCACTGCATTCATTAGGGTTCCATTTCTGCCTGCTGCATGGATCACACTGCACTCAATCACACTGCATGGAATCTACTGCATTCAATCAGGATGAATTTTACCAGGCTTCATTGAATCCACTGCATTCAATCAAGCTGCATGGAATCCACTGCATTCAATTGGGATTGATTTTACAAGGCTGCATGAATTACACTGCATTCATTCACATTTCAATGAATCCACTGCATTCAATGAAGCTGCATGGAATCCACTGCATTCAATCGGGATGATTTTGGCCATGCTGCATAAAATACACTGCATTCAATCATGCTGCATGGAATCCATTGCATCATATCGGCATATTTTGGGCCATGCTTCCTAAAATCCACTGCATTCAATCGGGATGCATTGGGCCTCGCTGCATGGTCTCCACTGCATACAAACGAGATCCATTGCACCACAAAGTATGGAATGTTCTGCATTCAATGACGCTGCATGGAATCCACTGCATTCAATCGGGATGCTTTGGGCCATGCTGCAAAACATCCACTGCATTCAATTATGCTACAGGAATCCAATGCATTCAATCGGGATGCATTGGGCCATGCTGCAAATAATTCACTGCATTTAATCATTCTGTAGGTATCCACTGCATTCAATAGGGTTACAATTCTTCATGCTGCCTGGAATACACTGCATTAAATCACGCTGCATGGAATCCACTGCATTCAATTGGGATGCATTTTACCAGGCTGCATGGAATCCACTGCATTCACGCATGCCGCATAGAATCCACTGCAGTCCATCGGGATGCTTTTGGCCATGCTGCATAAAACCCACTGCATTCAATCATGCTGCACGTTATCCAATGCATTCAATCGGGATGTTTTCGGACATGCTGCAAAAAATCCACTGCAGTAAATCGGGATGCTTTTGGCCAAGCTTCAAAAAATCCACTGCATTCAATCATGCTGCAGGAATCCACTGCATTCAATCACACTGCATGGAATCCACTGTATTCCACAGGGTTCAATTTCTTCATGCTGCATGGAATCCACTGCATTCAATCATGCTGCATGGAATCCACTGCATTCAATCGGGATGCATTTTACCAGGCTGCATGGATTACACTGCATTCAATCACGCTGCAAGGAATCCACTGCATTCAATGACGCTGCATGGAATCCACTGCATTCTATCGGGATGCATTGGGCCTCACTACGTGGACTCCACTGAATACAATCGGATCCATTGTGCCACAATGCACGGAGTCTTCTGCATTCAATGACGCTGCATGAAACCCACTGCATTCAATCGGGATGCTTTGGGCCATGTTCCAAAAATCCACTGCATTCATTCATGCTGCGGGAATCCACTGCATTCAATCATGCTGCATAAAATACCCTGCATTCAATAGGGTTCCATTACTTCATGCTGCCTGGAATACACTGAATTCAATCATGCTGCATGGAATAAAATACATTCAATAGGGATGCATTTTACCAGGCTGCATGGAATCCCCTGCATTCAATCACAATGCATGGAATCCACTGCATTCAATGGCGCTGCATGGAATCCACTGCATTCAATCGGGATGATTTTGGCCATGATGCATAAAATCGACTGCATTCAATAGGGTTCAATTTCGTCATGCTGCATGGATCACACTGCATTCAATCACACTGCATGGAATCCACTGCATTCAATTGGGATGATTTTTACCAGGCTGCATTGAATCCACTGCATTCAATCAAGCTGCATGGAATCCACTGCATTCAATCGGGATGAATTTTACCATGCTGCATGGAATACACAGCATTCAATCACGCTGCTTCTATTTCACTGCATTCAATTGGGATCCATTGCGCCATGATGCATTGAATCCACTGCCATCAGTTGAGATTAATTGGGCCACGCTGCATAGAATCCACTGCATTGAATGGGGATCCATTTAGCCACGCTGCATTGTATACACTGCGTTCAATCAGGATGCATTTCACCACGCTGCATGGAATCCACGGCATGCAATCGTGATGCTTGGGGACATGCTGCAAAAAATCCACTGCATTCATTCATGCTGCAGGAATCCACTTCATTCAATCATGCTGCATGGTATCCACTGCATTCAATCGGGATGTTTTGGGACATGCTGCCTAATATCCACTGCATTCAATCGGGATGCTTTGGGCCATGCTGCAAAAAATCCACTGCATTCATTCTTGCTGCAGGAATCCACTGCATTCAATCATGCTGCATAAAATCCACTGCATTCATTAGGGTTCCATTTCTGCCTGCTGCATGGATCACAAGGCACTCAATCACACTGCATGGAATCTACTGCATTCAATCAGGATGAATTTTACCATGCTTCATTGAATCCACTGCATTCAATAAAGCTGCATGGAATCCACTGCATTCAATTGGGATTCATTTTACAAGGCTGCATGAATTACACTGCATTCATTCACAATTCATGGAATCCACTGCATTCAATGACGCTGCATGGAATCCACTGCATTCAATCCGGATGATTTTGGCCATGCTGCATAAAATACACTGCATTCAATCATGCTGCATGGAATCCATTGCATCATATCGGCATATTTGGGGCCATGCTTCCTAAAATCCACTGCATTCAATCGGGATGCATTGGGTCTGGCTGCATGGTCTCCACTGCATACAAACGAGATCCATTGCACCACAATGTATGGAATGTTCTGCATTCAATGACGCTGCATGGAATCCACTGCATTCAATCGGGATGCTTTGGGCCATGCTGCAAAAAATCCCCTGCATTCAATTATGCAAAGGAATCCAATGCATTCAATCGGGATGCATTTTACCAGGCTGCATGGAATCCACTGCATTCAATCGGGATGCATTTTACCAGGCTGCATGGAATCCACTGCATTCACGCATGCCGCATGGAATCCACTGCATTCAATCATGCTGCATGGAATCCACTGCATTCAATCGGGATGCATTTTACCAGGCTGCATGGATTACACTGCATTCAATTACAATGCATGGTATCCACTGCGTCAATGACGCTGCATGGAATACACTGCCTTCAATCGGGATGCTTTTGGCCATGGTGCATAAAATCCACTGCATTCAATCTTGCTGCATGGTATCCACTGCATTCAATCGGGATGTTTTGGGACATGCTGCCTAAAATCCACTGCATTCAATCGGGATGCTTTGGGCCATGCTGCAAAACATCCACTGCATTCAATCATGCTGCAGGAATCCACGGCATTCAATCATGCTGCATAAAAGACACTTCATTCAATAGGATTCCATTACTTCATGCTGCCTGGAATACACTGAATTCAATCACGCTGCATGGAATCCAATGCATTCAATAGGGATGCATTTTACCAGGCTGCATGGAATCCACTGCATTCAATCATGCTGCAGGAATCCACTGCATTCAATCACGCTGCATGGAATCCACTGCATTCAATTGGGTTCAATTTCTTCATGCTGCATGGAATTCACTGCATTCAATCATGCTGCATGGAATCCACTGAATTCAATCGGGATGCATTTTACCAGGCTGCATGGATTACACTGCATTCAATTACAATGCATGGTATCCACTGCGTCAATGACGCTGCATGGAATCCACTGCGTTCAATCTGGATGCTTTGGGCCTTGGTGCATAAACTCCACTGCATTTAATCATGCTGCATGGTATCCACTGCATTCAATCGTGATGTTTTGGGATATGCTGCCTAAAATCCACTCCATTAAATCGGGATGCTTTGGGCCATGCTGCAAAAAATTCACTGCATTCATTCATGCTGCAGGAATCCACTGCATTCTATCAAGCTGCATAAAATCCACTGCATTCAATCGGGATGAATTTTACCAGGCTGCATGGAATCCACTGCATTCAATCATGCTTCATGGAATCCACTGCATTCAATCCAGTTGCATTTTACCAGGCTGCATGGAATACACTGCATTCAATCACGCTGCATCGATTTCACTGCATTCAATTGGGATCCATTGCGCCATGATGCATGGAATCCACTGCATTCAGTTGAGATCAATTGGGCCACGCTGCATAGAATCCACTGCATTGAATGGGGATCCATTTAGCCACGCTGCATTGTATACACTGCGTTCAATCAGGATGCATTTCACCACGCTGCATGGAATCCAGGGCATTCAATCGGGATGTTTGTGGCCATGCTGTAAAAAATCCACTTCATTCAATCATGCTGAAGGAATCCACTGCATTCAATCATGCTGCATAAAATCCCCTGCATTCAATAGGGTTCCATTTCTTCATGCTGCATGGAATCCACTTCATTCAATCATGTTGCATAAAATCCACTGCATTCAATCGGGATGCATTTTACCACGCTGCATGGATTAAACTGCATTCAATCACAATACATGGATCGACTGCATTCAATCGGGATGCATTTTACCAGGCTGCCTGTATTACACTGCATTCAATCACAATGCATGGAATCCACTGCATTCAATCATGCTGCATGGAATACACTGCATTCAATCGGGATGCATTTTACCAGGCTGCATGGATTACACTGCATTCAATCACAATGCATGGAATCCACTGCATTCAATGATGCTGCATGGAATCCACTGCATTCAATCAGGATGCCTTGGGCCATGCTGCAAATAATCCAATGTATTCAATCATGCTGCATGGAATCCACTGCGTTCAATCGGGATGCTTTTGGCCATGCTGCATTTAATCCACTGCATTCAATCGGGATGCATTGGGCCTCACTGCGTCAACCGCACTGAATACAATCGGGATCCATTGTGCCAAAATTCATGTAGTTTTCTGCATTCAATGACGCTGCATGGAATCCACTGCATTCAGTCGGGATGCTTTGGGCCACGCTGCAAAAAATCCACTGCATGCATTCATGCTGCAGGAATCCAGTGCATTCAATCATGATGCATAAAATACACTTCATTCAATAGGGTTCCGTTACTTCATGCTGCCTGGAATGCACTGAATTAAATCACGCTGCATGGAATCCAATGCATTCAATAGGGATGCATTTTACCAGGCTGCATGGAATCCACTGCATTCAATCATGCTGCATGGAATCCACTGCATTCAATCGGGATGCATTGGGTCTGGCTGCATGGTCTCCACTGCATACAAACGAGATCCATTGCACCACAATGTATGGAATGTTCTGCATTCAATGACGCTGCATGGAATCCACTGCATTCAATCGGGATGCTTTGGGCCATGCTGCAAAAAATCCACTGCATTCAATTATGCTACAGGAATCCAATGCATTCAATCGGGATGCATTGGGCCATGCTGCAAATAAACCACTGCATTTTTTATGCTGTAGGTATCCACTGCATTCAATAGGGTTACATTTCTTCATGCTGCCTGGAATACACTGCATTAAATCACGCTGCATGGAATCCACTGCATTCAATTGGGATGCATTTTACCAGGCTGCATGGAATCCACTGCATTCACACATGCCGCATGGAATCCACTGCATTCAATCATGCTGCATGGAATCCACTGCATTCAATCGGGATGCATTTTACCAGGCTGCATGGATTACACTGCATTCAATTACAATGCATGGTATCCACTGCGTCAATGACGCTGCATGGAATACACTGCCTTCAATCGGGATGCTTTTGGCCATGGTGCATAAAATCCACTGCATTCAATCTTGCTGCATGGTATCCACTGCATTCAATCGGGATGTTTTGGGACATGCTGCCTAAAATCCACTGCATTCAATCGGGATGCTTTGGGCCATGCTGCAAAACATCCACTGCATTCAATCATGCTGCAGGAATCCACGGCATTCAATCATGCTGCATAAAAGACACTTCATTCAATAGGATTCCATTACTTCATGCTGCCTGGAATACACTGAATTCAATCACGCTGCATGGAATCCAATGCATTCAATAGGGATGCATTTTACCAGGCTGCATGGAATCCACTGCATTCAATCATGCTGCAGGAATCCACTGCATTCAATCACACTGCATGGAATCCACTGCATTCCACAGGGTTCCATTTCTTCATGCTGCCTGGAATCCACTGCATTCAATCATGCTGCATGGAATCCACTGAATTCAATCGGGATGCATTTTACCAGGCTGCATGGATTACACTGCATTCAATTACAATGCATGGTATCCACTGCGTCAATGACGCTGCATGGAATCCACTACGTTCAATCTGGATGCTTTGGGCCATGGTGCATAAACTCCACTGCATTTAATCATGCTGCATGGTATCCACTGCATTCAATCGGGATGTTTTGGGATATGCTGCCTAAAATCCACTCCATTAAATCGGGATGCTTTGGGCCAGGCTGCAAAAAATTCACTGCATTCATTCATGCTGCAGGAATCCACTGCATTCTATCAAGCTGCATAAAATCCACTGCATTCAATCGGGATGAATTTTACCAGGCTGCATGGAATCCACTGCATTCAATCATGCTTCATGGAATCCACTGCATTCAATCCAGTTGCATTTTACCAGGCTGCATGGAATACACTGCATTCAATCACGCTGCATCGATTTCACTGCATTCAATTGGGATCCATTGCGCCATGATGCATGGAATCCACTGCATTCAGTTGAGATCAATTGGGCCACGCTGCATAGAATCCACTGCATTGAATGGGGATCCATTTAGCCACGCTGCATTGTATACACTGCGTTCAATCAGGATGCATTTCACCACGCTGCATGGAATCCAGGGCATTCAATCGGGATGTTTGTGGCCATGCTGTAAAAATCCACTTCATTCAATCATGCTGAAGGAATCCACTGCATTCAATCATGCTGCATAAAATCCCCTGCATTCAATAGGGTTCCATTTCTTCATGCTGCATGGAATCCACTTCATTCAATCATGTTGCATAAAATCCACTGCATTCAATCGGGATGCATTTTACCACGCTGCATGGATTAAACTGCATTCAATCACAATACATGGATCGACTGCATTCAATCGGGTTGCATTTTACCAGGCTGCCTGTATTACACTGCATTCAATCACAATGCATGGAATCCACTGCATTCAATCATGCTGCATGGAATCCACTGCATTCAATCGGGATGCATTATACCAGGCTGCATGGATTACACTGCATTCAATCACAATGCATGGAATCCACTGCATTCAATGACGCTGCATGGAATCCACTGCATTCATTCAGGATGCCTTGGGCCATGCTGCAAATAATCCAATGTATTCAATCATGCTGCATGGAATCCACTGCGTTCAATCGGGATGCTTTTGGCCATGCTGCATTTAATCCACTGCATTCAATCGGGATGCATTGGGCCTCACTGCGTCAACCGCAATGAATACAATCGGGGTCCATTGTGCCAAAATTCATGTAGTTTTCTGCATTCAATGACGCTGCATGGAATCCACTGCATTCAATCGGGATGCTTTGGGCCACGCTGCAAAAAATCCACTGCATGCATTCATGCTGCAGGAATCCAGTGCATTCAATCATGGTGCATAAAATACACTTCATTCAATAGGTTTCCGTTACTTCATGCTGCCTGGAATGCACTGAATTAAATCACGCTGCATGGACTCCAATGCATTCAATAGGGATGCATTTTACCAGGCTGCATGGAATCCACTGTATTCAATCATGCTGCATGGAATCCACTGCATTCAATCGGGATGCATTTTACCAGGCTGCATGGATTACACTGCATTCAAGCACAATGCATGGAATCCACTGCATTCAATGACGCTGCATGGAATCCTCTGCATTGAATCGGGATGCTTTCGGCCATGCTGCATAAAATCCACTGCATTCAATCATGCTGCACGGTATCGACTGCATTCAATCGGGATGTTTTGGGACATGCTGCAGAAAATCCACTGCATTAAATCGGGATGCCTTGGGCCATGCTGCAAAAAATACAATGCATTCAATCATGCTGCAGGAATAAACTGCATTCAATCATGCTGCATAAAATCCCCTGCATTCAATAGGGTTCCATTTCTTCATGGTGCATGGAATACACTGCATTCAATCATGCTGCATGGAATCCACTGCATTCAATCGGGATGCATTTTACCAGGCTGCATGGATTTCACTGCATTCAATCCCAATGCATGGAATCCACTGCATTTAATGACGCTGCATGGAATCCACTGCATTCAATCAGGATGCTTTTGGCCATGGTGCATAAAATCCACTGCATTTAATCATGCTGCATGGTATCCACTGCATTCAATCGTGATGTATTGGGATATGCTGCCTAACATCCACTCCATTAAATCGGGATATTTTGGGCCATGCTGCAAAAAATTCACTGCATTCATTCATGCTGCAGGAATTCCCTGCATTCAATCATGCTTCCTAAAATCCACTGCATTCAATCGGGATGCATTGGGTCTGGCTGCATGGTCTCCACTGCATACAAACGAGATCCATTGCACCACAATGTATGGAATGTTCTGCATTCAATGACGCTGAATGGAATCCACTGCATTCAATCGGGATGCTTTGGGCCATGCTGCAAAAAATCCCCTGCATTCAATTATGCTACAGGAATCCAATGCATTCAATCGGGATGCATTGGGCCATGCTGCAAATAATCCACTGCATTTAATTATGCTGTAGGTATCCACTGCATTCAATAGGGTTACATTTCTTCATGCTGCCTGGAATACACTGCATTAAATCACGCTGCATGGAATCCACTGCATTCAATTGGGATGCATTTTACCAGGCTGCATGGAATCCACTGCATTCACGCATGCCGCATGGAATCCACTGCATTCAATCATGCTGCATGGAATCCACTGCATTCAATCGGGATGCATTTTACCAGGCTGCATGGATTACACTGCATTCAATTACAATGCATGGTATCCACTGCGTCAATGACGCTGCATGGAATACACTGCCTTCAATCGGGATGCTTTTGGCCATGGTGCATAAAATCCACTGCATTCAATCTTGCTGCATGGTATCCACTGCATTCAATCGGGATGTTTTGGGACATGCTGCCTAAAATCCACTGCATTCAATCGGGATGCTTTGGGCCATGCTGCAAAACATCCACTGCATTCAATCATGCTGCAGGAATCCACGGCATTCAATCATGCTGCATAAAAGACACTTCATTCAATAGGATTCCATTACTTCATGCTGCCTGGAATACACTGAATTCAATGACGCTGCATGGAATCCAATGCATTCAATAGGGATGCATTTTACCAGGCTGCATGGAATCCACTGCATTCAATCATGCTGCAGGAATCCACTGCATTCAATCACACTGCATGGAATCCACTGCATTCCACAGGGTTCAATTTCTTCATGCTGCATGGAATCCACTGCATTCAATCATGCTGCATGGAATCCACTGAATTCAATCGGGATGCATTTTACCAGGCTGCATGGATTACACTGCATTCAATTACAATGCATGGTATCCACTGCGTCAATGACGCTGCATGGAATCCACTGCGTTCAATCTGGATGCTTTGGGCCTTGGTGCATAAACTCCACTGCATTTAATCATGCTGCATGGTATCCACTGCATTCAATCGTGATGTTTTGGGATATGCTGCCTAAAATCCACTCCATTAAATCGGGATGCTTTGGGCCATGCTGCAAAAAATTCACTGCATTCATTCATGCTGCAGGAATCCACTGCATTCTATCAAGCTGCATAAAATCCACTGCATTCAATCGGGATGAATTTTACCAGGCTGCATGGAATCCACTGCATTCAATCATGCTTCATGGAATCCACTGCATTCAATCCAGTTGCATTTTACCAGGCTGCATGGAATACACTGCATTCAATCACGCTGCATTGATTTCACTGCATTCAATTGGGATCCATTGCGCCATGATGCATGGAATCCACTGCATTCAGTTGAGATCAATTGGGCCACGCTGCATAGAATCCACTGCATTGAATGGGGATCCATTTAGCCACGCTGCATTGTATACACTGCGTTCAATCAGGATGCATTTCACCACGCTGCATGGAATCCAGGGCATTCAATCGGGATGTTTGTGGCCATGCTGTAAAAAATCCACTTCATTCAATCATGCTGAAGGAATCCACTGCATTCAATCATGCTGCATAAAATCCCCTGCATTCAATAGGGTTCCATTTCTTCATGCTGCATGGAATCCACTTCATTCAATCATGTTGCATAAAATCCACTGCATTCAATCGGGATGCATTTTACCACTCTGCATGGATTAAACTGCATTCAATCACAATACATGGATCGACTGCATTCAATCGGGATGCATTTTACCAGGCTGCCTGTATTACACTGCATTCAATCACAATGCATGGAATCCACTGCATTCAATCATGCTGCATGGAATACACTGCATTCAATCGGGATGCATTTTACCAGGCTGCATGGATTACACTGCATTCAATCACAATGCATGGAATCCACTGCATTCAATGATGCTGCATGGAATCCACTGCATTCAATCAGGATGTCTTGGGCCATGCTGCAAATAATCCAATGTATTCAATCATGCTGCATGGAATCCACTGCGTTCAATCGGGATGCTTTTGGCCATGCTGCATTTAATCCACTGCATTCAATCGGGATGCATTGGGCCTCACTGCGTCAACCGCACTGAATACAATCGGGATCCATTGTGCCAAAATTCATGTAGTTTTCTGCATTCAATGACGCTGCATGGAATCCACTGCATTCAATCGGGATGCTTTGGGCCACGCTGCAAAAAATCCACTGCATGCATTCATGCTGCAGGAATCCAGTGCATTCAATCATGGTGCATAAAATACACTTCATTCAATAGGGTTCCGTTACTTCATGCTGCCTGGAATGCACTGAATTAAATCACGCTGCATGGAATCCAATGCATTCAATTGGGATGCATTTTACCAGGCTGCATGGAATCCACTGCATTCAATCGGGATGCATTTTACCAGGCTGCATGGATTACACTGCATTCAATCCCAATGCATGGAATCCACTGCATTCAATGACGCTGCATGGAATCCTCTGCATTGAATCGGGATGCTTTCGGCCATGCTGCATAAAATCCACTGCACTCAATCATGCTGCACAGTATCGACTGCATTCAATCGGGATGTTTTGGGACATGCTGCAGAAAATCCACTGCATTAAATCGGGATGCTTTGGGCCATGCTGCAAAAAATTCACTGCATTCATTCATGCTGCAGGAATTCCCTGCATTCAATCATGCTGCATAAAATCCACTGCATTCAATCAGGATGAATTTTACCAGGCTGCATGGAATCCACTGCATTCAATCAAGCTGCATGGAATCCACTGCATTCAATCCGGTTGCATTTTACCAGGCTGCATGGAATACACTGCATTCAATCACGCTGCATCGATTTCACTGCATTCAATTGGGATCCATTGCGCCATGATGCATGGAATCCACTGCATTCAGTTGAGATCAATTGGGCCACGCTGCATAGAATCCACTGCATTGAATGGGGATCCATTTAGCCACGCTGCATTGTATACACTGCGTTCAATCAGGATGCATTTCACCACGCTGCATGGAATCCATGGCATTCAATCATGCTGCATGGAATCCGCAGCATTTAAGTGGGATGCATTTTACCAGGCTGCATGGAATCCACTGAATTCAATCATGCTGCATAAAATCCACTGCATTAAATCGGGATGCATTTTACCACGCTGCATGTATTAAACTGCATTCAATCACAATACATGGAATCGACTGCATTCAATCGGGATGCATTTTACAAGGCTGCCTGGATTACACTGCATTCAATCACAATGCATGGAATCCACTGCATTCAATGACGCCACATGGAATCCACTGCATTCTATCGGGATGCTTTTGGCCATGCTGCATAAAATCCACTGCATTCAATCATGCTGCATGGAATCCAGTGCATCCAATCGGGATATTTTGGGTCATGCTGCATAAAATCCAATGCATTCAATCATGCTGCACCGTATCCACTGCATTCAGTCGGGATGTTTTGGGACATGCTGCAGAAAATTCACTGCATTAAATCAGGATGCTTTGGGCCATTCTGCAAAAAATCCACTGCATTCAATCATGCTGCATAAAATCCACTGCATTCAATATGGTTCCATTTCTTCATGCTGCATGGATCACACTGCATTAAATCACACTGCATGGAATCCTCTGCATTCAATCGGGATTAATTTTACCAGGCTGCATTGAATCCACTGCATTCAATCAGTATCCATTGCACCACACCGCATTGAATCCACTGCATTCAATTGAGATCAATTGGGCAACGATGCATAGAATCCACTGCATTCAATAGGGATCCAATTAGCCACACTGAATGGTATACACTGCGTTCAATCAGGATGCATTTCACCACGCTGCATGGAATCCACGGCATTCAATCGGGTTGCATGGGGCCATGCTGCATAAAATCCACTGCATTCCATCGAGATGCATTTGGCCTCGCTGCATGGACTCCACTGCACACAATCGTGATCCATTTCGCCACAATGAATGGAATTCTCAGCATTCAATGACGCTGCATGGAATCCACTGCATTAAATCAGAGATGCTTTGGGACATGTTGCAAAAAATCCACTGCATTCAATCATGCTGCAGGAATCCACGGCATTCAATCATGCTGCATAAAATACCCTGCATTCAATAGTGTTCCATTTCTTCATGCTGCATGGAATACACTGCATTCAATCAGGATGCATGGAATCCACATCATTTAATTGAGGTGCATTTTACAAGGCTGCATGGTATCCACTGCGTCAATGACGCTGCATGGAATCCACTGCGTTCAATCTGGATGCTTTGGGCCTTGGTGCATAAACTCCACTGCATTTAATCATGCTGCATGGTATCCACTGCATTCAATCGTGATGTTTTGGGATATGCTGCCTAAAATCCACTCCATTAAATCGGGATGCTTTGGGCCATGCTGCAAAAAATTCACTGCATTCATTCATGCTGCAGGAATCCACTGCATTCTATCAAGCTGCATAAAATCCACTGCATTCAATCGGGATGAATTTTACCAGGCTGCATGGAATCCACTGCATTCAATCATGCTTCATGGAATCCACTGCATTCAATCCAGTTGCATTTTACCAGGCTGCATGGAATACACTGCATTCAATCACGCTGCATTGATTTCACTGCATTCAATTGGGATCCATTGCGCCATGATGCATGGAATCCACTGCATTCAGTTGAGATCAATTGGGCCACGCTGCATAGAATCCACTGCATTGAATGGGGATCCATTTAGCCACGCTGCATTGTATACACTGCGTTCAATCAGGATGCATTTCACCACGCTGCATGGAATCCAGGGCATTCAATCGGGATGTTTGTGGCCATGCTGTAAAAAATCCACTTCATTCAATCATGCTGAAGGAATCCACTGCATTCAATCATGCTGCATAAAATCCCCTGCATTCAATAGGGTTCCATTTCTTCATGCTGCATGGAATCCACTTCATTCAATCATGTTGCATAAAATCCACTGCATTCAATCGGGATGCATTTTACCACGCTGCATGGATTAAACTGCATTCAATCACAGTACATGGATCGACTGCATTCAATCGGGATGCATTTTACCAGGCTGCCTGTATTACACTGCATTCAATCACAATGCATGGAATCCACTGCATTCAATCATGCTGCATGGAATACACTGCATTCAATCGGGATGCATTTTACCAGGCTGCATGGATTACACTGCATTCAATCACAATGCATGGAATCCACTGCATTCAATCATGCTGCATGGAATCCACTGCATTCAATCGGGATGCATTATACCAGGCTGCATGAATTACACTGCATTCAATCACAATGCATGGAATCCACTGCATTCAATGACGCTGCATGGAATCCACTGCATTCAATCAGGATGCCTTGGGCCATGCTGCAAATAATCCAATGTATTCAATCATGCTGCATGGAATCCACTGCGTTCAATCGGGATGCTTTTGGCCATGCTGCATTTAATCCACTGCATTCAATCGGGATGCATTGGGCCTCACTGTGTCAACCGCACTGAATACAATCGGGGTCCATTGTGCCAAAATTCATGTAGTTTTCTGCATTCAATGACGCTGCATGGAATCCACTGCATTCAATCGGGATGCTTTGGGCCACGCTGCAAAAAATCCACTGCATGCATTCATGCTGCAGGAATCCAGTGCATTCAATCATGGTGCATAAAATACACTTCATTCAATAGGGTTCCGTTACTTCATGCTGCCTGGAATGCACTGAATTAAATCACGCTGCATGGACTCCAATGCATTCAATAGGGATGCATTTTACCAGGCTGCATGGAATCCACTGCATTCAATCATGCTGCATGGAATCCACTGCATTCAATCGGGATGCATTTTACCAGGCTGCATGGATTACACTACATTCAAGCACAATGCATGGAATCCACTGCATTCAATGACGCTGCATGGAATCCTCTGCATTGAATCGGGATGCTTTTGGCCATGCTGCATAAAATCCACTGCATTCAATCATGCTGCACGGTATCGACTGCATTCAATCGGGATGTTTTGGGACATGCTGCAGAAACTCCACTGCATTAAATCGGGATGCTTTGGGCCATGCTGCAAAAAATACAATGCATTCAATCATGCTGCAGGAATAAACTGCATTCAATCATGCTGCATAAAATCCCCTGCATTCAATAGGGTTCCATTTCTTCATGGTGCATGGAATACACTGCATTCAATCATGCTGCATGGAATCCACTGCATTCAATCGGGATGCATTTTACCAGGCTGCATGGATTTCACTGCATTCAATCCCAATGCATGGAATCCACTGCATTTAATGACGCTGCATGGAATCCACTGCATTCAATCAGGATGCTTTTGGCCATGGTGCATAAAATCCACTGCATTTAATCATGCTGCATGGTATCCACTGCATTCAATCGGGATGTATTGGGATATGCTGCCTAACATCCACTCCATTAAATCGGGATGCTTTGGGCCATGCTGCAAAAAATTCACTGCATTCATTCATGCTGCAGGAATTCCCTGCATTCAATCATGCTTCCTAAAATCCACTGCATTCAATCGGGATGCATTGGGTCTGGCTGCATGGTCTCCACTGCATACAAACGAGATCCATTGCACCACAATGTATGGAATGTTCTGCATTCAATGACGCTGCATGGAATCCACTGCATTCAATCGGGATGCTTTGGGCCATGCTGCAAAAAATCCCCTGCATTCCATTATGCTACAGGAATCCAATGCATTCAATCGGGATGCATTGGGCCATGCTGCAAATAATCCACTGCATTTAATTATGCTGTAGGTATCCACTGCATTCAATAGGGTTACATTTCTTCATGCTGCCTGGAATACACTGCATTAAATCACGCTGCATGGAATCCACTGCATTCAATTGGGATGCATTTTACCAGGCTGCATGGAATCCACTGCATTCACGCATGCCGCATGGAATCCACTGCATTCAATCATGCTGCATGGAATCCACTGCATTCAATCGGGATGCATTTTACCAGGCTGCATGGATTACACTGCATTCAATTACAATGCATGGTATCCACTGCGTCAATGACGCTGCATGGAATACACTGCCTTCAATCGGGATGCTTTTGGCCATGGTGCATAAAATCCACTGCATTCAATCTTGCTGCATGGTATCCACTGCATTCAATCGGGATGTTTTGGGACATGCTGCCTAAAATCCACTGCATTCAATCGGGATGCTTTGGGCCATGCTGCAAAACATCCACTGCATTCAATCATGCTGCAGGAATCCACGGCATTCAATCATGCTGCATAAAAGACACTTCATTCAATAGGATTCCATTACTTCATGCTGCCTGGAATACACTGAATTCAATCACGCTGCATGGAATCCAATGCATTCAATAGGGATGCATTTTACCAGGCTGCATGGAATCCACTGCATTCAATCATGCTGCAGGAATCCACTGCATTCAATCACACTGCATGGAATCCACTGCATTCCACAGGGTTCAATTTCTTCATGCTGCATGGAATCCACTGCATTCAATCATGCTGCATGGAATCCACTGAATTCAATCGGGATGCATTTTACCAGGCTGCATGGATTACACTGCATTCAATTACAATGCATGGTATCCACTGCGTCAATGACGCTGCATGGAATCCACTGCGTTCAATCTGGATGCTTTGGGCCTTGGTGCATAAACTCCACTGCATTTAATCATGCTGCATGGTATCCACTGCATTCAATCGTGATGTTTTGGGATATGCTGCCTAAAATCCACTCCATTAAATCGGGATGCTTTGGGCCATGCTGCAAAAAATTCACTGCATTCATTCATGCTGCAGGAATCCACTGCATTCTATCAAGCTGCATAAAATCCACTGCATTCAATCGGGATGAATTTTACCAGGCTGCATGGAATCCACTGCATTCAATCATGCTTCATGGAATCCACTGCATTCAATCCAGTTGCATTTTACCAGGCTGCATGGAATACACTGCATTCAATCACGCTGCATCGATTTCACTGCATTCAATTGGGATCCATTGCGCCATGATGCATGGAATCCACTGCATTCAGTTGAGATCAATTGGGCCACGCTGCATAGAATCCACTGCATTGAATGGGGATCCATTTAGCCACGCTGCATTGTATACACTGCGTTCAATCAGGATGCATTTCACCACGCTGCATGGAATCCAGGGCATTCAATCGGGATGTTTGTGGCCATGCTGTAAAAAATCCACTTCATTCAATCATGCTGAAGGAATCCACTGCATTCAATCATGCTGCATAAAATCCCCTGCATTCAATAGGGTTCCATTTCTTCATGCTGCATGGAATCCACTTCATTCAATCATGTTGCATAAAATCCACTGCATTCAATCGGGATGCATTTTACCACGCTGCATGGATTAAACTGCATTCAATCACAATACATGGATCAACTGCATTCAATCGGGATGCATTTTACCAGGCTGCCTGTATTACACTGCATTCAATCACAATGCATGGAATCCACTGCATTCAATCATGCTGCATGGAATACACTGCATTCAATCGGGATGCATTTTACCAGGCTGCATGGATTACACTGCATTCAATCACAATGCATGGAATCCACTGCATTCAATGATGCTGCATGGAATCCACTGCATTCAATCAGGATGCCTTGGGCCATGCTGCAAATAATCCAATGTATTCAATCATGCTGCATGGAATCCACTGCGTTCAATCGGGATGCTTTTGGCCATGCTGCATTTAATCCACTGCATTCAATCGGGATGCATTGGGCCTCACTGCGTCAACCGCACTGAATACAATCGGGATCCATTGTGCCAAAATTCATGTAGTTTTCTGCATTCAATGACGCTGCATGGAATCCACTGCATTCAATCGGGATGCTTTGGGCCACGCTGCAAAAAATCCACTGCATGCATTCATGCTGCAGGAATCCAGTGCATTCAATCATGGTGCATAAAATACACTTCATTCAATAGGGTTCCATTACTTCATGCTGCCTGGAATGCACTGAATTAAATCACGCTGCATGGAATCCAATGCATTCAATAGGGATGCATTTTACCAGGCTGCATGGAATCCACTGCATTCAATCATGCTGCATGGAATCCACTGCATTCAATCGGGATGCATTTTACCAGGCTGCATGGATTACACTGCATTCAATCACACTGCATGGAATCCACTGCATTCAATGACGCTGCATGGAATCCTCTGCATTGAATCGGGATGCTTTCGGCCATGCTGCATAAAATCCACTGCACTCAATCATGCTGCACAGTATCGACTGCATTCAATCGGGATGTTTTGGGACATGCTGCAGAAAATCCACTGCATTAAATCGGGATGCTTTGGGCCATGCTGCAAAAAATTCACTGCATTCATTCATGCTGCAGGAATTCCCTGCATTCAATCATGCTGCATAAAATCCACTGCATTCAATCAGGATGAATTTTACCAGGCTGCATGGAATCCACTGCATTCAATCAAGCTGCATGGAATCCACTGCATTCAATCCGGTTGCATTTTACCAGGCTGCATGGAATACACTGCATTCAATCACGCTGCATCGATTTCACTGCATTCAATTGGGATCCATTGCGCCATGATGCATGGAATCCACTGCATTCAGTTGAGATCAATTGGGCCACGCTGCATAGAATCCACTGCATTGAATGGGGATCCATTTAGCCACGCTGCATTGTATACACTGCGTTCAATCAGGATGCATTTCACCACGCTGCATGGAATCCATGGCATTCAATCATGCTGCATGGAATCCGCAGCATTTAAGTGGGATGCATTTTACCAGGCTGCATGGAATCCACTGAATTCAATCATGCTGCATAAAATCCACTGCATTAAATCGGGATGCATTTTACCACGCTGCATGTATTAAACTGCATTCAATCACAATACATGGAATCGACTGCATTCAATCGGGATGCATTTTACAAGGCTGCCTGGATTACACTGCATTCAATCACAATGCATGGAATCCACTGCATTCAATGACGCCACATGGAATCCACTGCATTCTATCGGGATGCTTTTGGCCATGCTGCATAAAATCCACTGCATTCAATCATGCTGCATGGAATCCAGTGCATCCAATCGGGATATTGTGGGTCATGCTGCATAAAATCCAATGCATTCAATCATGCTGCACCGTATCCACTGCATTCAGTCGGGATGTTTTGGGACATGCTGCAGAAAATTCACTGCATTAAATCAGGATGCTTTGGGCCATTCTGCAAAAAATCCACTGCATTCAATCATGCTGCATAAAATCCACTGCATTCAATATGGTTCCATTTCTTCATGCTGCATGGATCACACTGCATTAAATCACACTGCATGGAATCCTCTGCATTCAATCGGGATTAATTTTACCAGGCTGCATTGAATCCACTGCATTCAATCAGTATCCATTGCACCACACCGCATTGAATCCACTGCATTCAATTGAGATCAATTGGGCAACGATGCATAGAATCCACTGCATTCAATAGGGATCCAATTAGCCACACTGAATGGTATACACTGCGTTCAATCAGGATGCATTTCACCACGCTGCATGGAATCCACGGCATTCAATCGGGTTGCATGGGGCCATGCTGCATAAAATCCACTGCATTCCATCGAGATGCATTTGGCCTCGCTGCATGGACTCCACTGCACACAATCGTGATCCATTTCGCCACAATGAATGGAATTCTCAGCATTCAATGACGCTGCATGGAATCCACTGCATTAAATCAGAGATGCTTTGGGACATGTTGCAAAAAATCCACTGCATTCAATCATGCTGCAGGAATCCACGGCATTCAATCATGCTGCATAAAATACCCTGCATTCAATAGTGTTCCATTTCTTCATGCTGCATGGAATACACTGCATTCAATCAGGATGCATGGAATCCACATCATTTAATTGAGGTGCATTTTACCAGGCTGCATGGTATCCACTGCGTCAATGACGCTGCATGGAATCCACTGTGTTCAATCTGGATGCTTTGGGCCTTGGTGCATAAACTCCACTGCATTTAATCATGCTGCATGGTATCCACTGCATTCAATCGTGATGTTTTGGGATATGCTGCCTAAAATCCACTCCATTAAATCAGGATGCTTTGGGCCATGCTGCAAAAAATTCACTGCATTCATTCATGCTGCAGGAATCCACTGCATTCTATCAAGCTGCATAAAATCCACTGCATTCAATCGGGATGAATTTTACCAGGCTGCATGGAATCCACTGCATTCAATCATGCTTCATGGAATCCACTGCATTCAATCCAGTTGCATTTTACCAGGCTGCATGGAATACACTGCATTCAATCACGCTGCATCGATTTCACTGCATTCAATTGGGATCCATTGCGCCATGATGCATGGAATCCACTGCATTCAGTTGAGATCAATTGGGCCACGCTGCATAGAATCCACTGCATTGAATGGGGATCCATTTAGCCACGCTGCATTGTATACACTGCGTTCAATCAGGATGCATTTCACCACGCTGCATGGAATCCAGGGCATTCAATCGGGATGTTTGTGGCCATGCTGTAAAAAATCCACTTCATTCAATCATGCTGAAGGAATCCACTGCATTCAATCATGCTGCATAAAATCCCCTGCATTCAATAGGGTTCCATTTCTTCATGCTGCATGGAATCCACTTCATTCAATCATGTTGCATAAAATCCACTGCATTCAATCGGGATGCATTTTACAACGCTGCATGGATTAAACTGCATTCAATCACAATACATGGATCGACTGCATTCAATCGGGATGCATTTTACCAGGCTGCCTGTATTACACTGCATTCAATCACAATGCATGGAATCCACTGCATTCAATCATGCTGCATGGAATACACTGCATTCAATCGGGATGCATTTTACCAGGCTGCATGGATTACACTGCATTCAATCACAATGCATGGAATCCACTGCATTCAATGATGCCGCATGGAATCCACTGCATTCAATCAGGATGCCTTGGGCCATGCTGCAAATAATCCAATGTATTCAATCATGCTGCATGGAATCCACTGCGTTCAATCGGGATGCTTTTGGCCATGCTGCATTTAATCCACTGCATTCAATCGGGATGCATTGGGCCTCACTGCGTCAACCGCACTGAATACAATCGGGATCCATTGTGCCAAAATTCATGTAGTTTTCTGCATTCAATGACGCTGCATGGAATCCACTGCATTCAATCGGGATGCTTTGGGCCACGCTGCAAAAAATCCACTGCATGCATTCATGCTGCAGGAATCCAGTGCATTCAATCATGGTGCATAAAATACACTTCATTCAATAGGGTTCCGTTACTTCATGCTGCTTGGAATGCACTGAATTAAATCACGCTGCATGGAATCCAATGCATTCAATAGGGATGCATTTTACCAGGCTGCATGGAATCCACTGCATTCAATCATGCTGCATGGAATCCACTGCATTCAATCGGGATGCATTTTACCAGGCTGCATGGATTACACTGCATTCAATCCCAATGCATGGAATCCACTGCATTCAATGACGCTGCATGGAATCCTCTGCATTGAATCGGGATGCTTTCGGCCATGCTGCATAAAATCCACTGCACTCAATCATGCTGCACAGTATCGACTGCATTCAATCGGGATGTTTTGGGACATGCTGCAGAAAATCCACTGCATTAAATCGGGATGCTTTGGGCCATGCTGCAAAAAATTCACTGCATTCATTCATGCTGCAGGAATTCCCTGCATTCAATCATGCTGCATAAAATCCACTGCATTCAATCAGGATGAATTTTACCAGGCTGCATGGAATCCACTGCATTCAATCCGGTTGCATTTTACCAGGCTGCATGGAATACACTGCATTCAATCACGCTGCATTGATTTCACTGCATTCAATTGGGATCCATTGCGCCATGATGCATGGAATCCACTGCATTCAGTTGAGATCAATTGGGCCACGCTGCATAGAATCCACTGCATTGAATGGGGATCCATTTAGCCACGCTGCATTGTATACACTGCGTTCAATCAGGATGCATTTCACCACGCTGCATGGAATCCATGGCATTCAATCATGCTGCATGGAATCCGCAGCATTTAAGTGGGATGCATTTTACCAGGCTGCATGGAATCCACTGAATTCAATCATGCTGCATAAAATCCACTGCATTCAATTGGGATGCATTTTACCACGCTGCATGTATTAAACTGCATTCAATCACAATACATGGAATCGACTGCATTCAATCGGGATGCATTTTACAAGGCTGCCTGGATTACACTGCATTCAATCACAATGCATGGAATCCACTGCATTCAATGACGCCACATGGAATCCACTGCATTCTATCGGGATGCTTTTGGCCATGCTGCATAAAATCCACTGCATTCAATCATGCTGCATGGAATCCAGTGCATCCAATCGGGATATTGTGGGTCATGCTGCATAAAATCCAATGCATTCAATCATGCTGCACCGTATCCACTGCATTCAGTCGGGATGTTTTGGGACATGCTGCAGAAAATTCACTGCATTAAATCAGGATGCTTTGGGCCATTCTGCAAAAAATCCACTGCATTCAATCATGCTGCATAAAATCCACTGCATTCAATATGGTTCCATTTCTTCATGCTGCATGGATCACACTGCATTAAATCACACTGCATGGAATCCTCTGCATTCAATCGGGATTAATTTTACCAGGCTGCATTGAATCCACTGCATTCAATCAGTATCCATTGCACCACACCGCATTGAATCCACTGCATTCAATTGAGATCAATTGGGCAACGATGCATAGAATCCACTGCATTCAATAGGGATCCAATTAGCCACACTGAATGGTATACACTGCGTTCAATCAGGATGCATTTCACCACGCTGCATGGAATCCACGGCATTCAATCGGGTTGCATGGGGCCATGCTGCATAAAATCCACTGCATTCCATCGAGATGCATTTGGCCTCGCTGCATGGACTCCACTGCACACAATCGTGATCCATTTCGCCACAATGAATGGAATTCTCAGCATTCAATGACGCTGCATGGAATCCACTGCATTAAATCAGAGATGCTTTGGGACATGTTGCAAAAAATCCACTGCATTCAATCATGCTGCAGGAATCGACGGCATTCAATCATGCTGCATAAAATACCCTGCATTCAATAGTGTTCCATTTCTTCATGCTGCATGGAATACACTGCATTCAATCAGGATGCATGGAATCCACATCATTTAATTGAGGTGCATTTTACCAGGCTGCATGGAATCCACTGCATTCAATGACGCTGCATGGAATCCACTGCATTCAATCGGGATGCTTTGGGCCATGCTGCAAAAAATCCACTGCATTCAATTATGCTACAGGAATCCAATGCATTCAATCGGGATGCATTGGGCCATGCTGCAAATAATCCACTGCATTTAATCATGCTGTAGGTATCCACTGCTTTCAATAGGGTTACATTTCTTCATGCTGCCTGGAATATACTGCATTAAATCACACTGCATGGAATCCACTGCATTCAATTGGGATGCATTTTACCAGGCTGCATGGAATCCACTGCATTCACGCATGCCGCATGGAATCCACTGCATTCAATCAAGCTGCATGGAATCCACTGCATTCAATCGGGATGCATTTTACCAGGCTGCATGGATTACACTGCATTCAATTACAATGCATGGTATCCACTGCGTCAATGATGCTGCATGGAATACACTGCCTTCAATCGGGATGCTTTTGGCCATGGTGCATAAAATCCACTGCATTCAATCTTGCTGCATGGTATCCACTGCATTCAATTGGGATGTATTGTGACATGCTGCCTAAAATCCACTGCATTCAATCGGAATGCTTTGGGCCATGCTTCAAAACATCCACTGCATTCAATCATGCTGCAGGAATCCACGGCATTCAATCACGCTGCATAAAAGACACTTCATTCAATAGGATTCCATTACTTCATGCTGCCTGGAATACACTGAATTCAATCACGCTGCATGGAATCCAATGCATTCAATAGGGATGCATTTTACCAGGCTGCATGGAATCCACTGCATTCAATCATGCTGCATGGAATCCACTGCATTCAATCGGGATGCATTTTACCAGGCTGCATGGATTACACTGCATTCAAGCACAATGCATGGAATCCACTGCATTCAATGACGCTGCATGGAATCCACTGCATTCAATCGGGATGCTTTTGGCCATGCTGCATAAAATCCACTGCATTCAATCATGCTGCACAGTATCCAATGCATTCAATCGGGATGTTTTCAGACATGCTGCAAAAAATCCACTGCAGTAAATCGGGATGCTTTTGGCCAAGGTTCAAAATATCCACTGCATTCAATCATGCTGCAGGAATCCACTGCATTCAATCACGCTGCATAAAATCCACTGCATTCCAGAGGGTTCAATTTCTTCATGCTGCATGGAATCCACTGCTTTCAATCATGCTGCATGGAATCCACTGAATTCAATCGGGATGCATTTTACCAGGCTGCATGGATTACACTGCATTCAATTACAATGCATGGAATCCACTGCATTGAATGACGCTGCATGGAATACCTTGCCTTCAATCGGGATGCTTTTGGCCATGGTGCATAAAATCCACTGCATTCAATCTTGCTGCATGTTATCCACTGCATTCAATCGGGATGTTTTGGGACATGCTACCTAAAATCCACTGCATTCAATCGGGATGCTTTGGGCCATGCTGCAAAACATCCACTGCATTCAATCATGCTGCAGGAATCCACGGCATTCAATCATGCTGCATAAAAGACACTTCATTCAATCGGATTCCATTACTTCATGCTGCCTGGAATACACTGAATCCAATCACGCTGCATGGAATCCAATGCATTCAATAGGGATGCATTTTACCAGGCTGCATGGAATCCACTGCATTCAATCAGGCTGCATGGAATCCACTGCATTCAATCGGGATGCATTTTACCAGGCTGCATGGATTACACTGCATTCAAGCACAATGCATGGAATCCACTGCATTCAATGACGCTGCATGGAATCCTCTGCATTGAATCCGGATGGTTTTGGCCATGCTGCATAAAATCCACTGCATTCAATCATGCTGCACGGTATCGACTGCATTCAATCGGGATGTTTTGGGACATGCTGCAGAAAATCCACTGCATTAAATCGGGATGCTTTGGGCTTAGCTGCAAAAAATACAATGCATTCAATCCTGCTGCATAAAATCCACTGCATTCAATAGGGTTCCATTTCTTCATGGTGCATGGAATACACTGCATTCAATCATGCTGCATGGAATCCACTGCATTCAATCGGGATGCATTTTACCAGGCTGCATGGATTTCACTGCATTCAATCCCAATGCATGGAATCCACTGCATTTAATGACGCTGCATGGAATCCACTGCATTCAATCGGGATGCTTTTGGCCATGGTGCATAAAATCCACTGCATTCAATCATGCTGCATGGTATCCACTGCATTCAATCGGGATGTTTTGGGATATGCTGCCTAAAATCCACTCCATTAAATCGGGATGCTTTGGGCCAGGCTGCAAAAAATTCACTGCATTCATTCATGCTGCAGGAATCCACTGCATTCTATCAAGCTGCATAAAATCCACTGCATTCAATCGGGATGAATTTTACCAGGCTGCATGGAATCCACTGCATTCAATCATGCTTCATGGAATCCACTGCATTCAATCCAGTTGCATTTTACCAGGCTGCATGGAATACACTGCATTCAATCACGCTGCATCGATTTCACTGCATTCAATTGGGATCCATTGCACCATGATGCATGGAATCCACTGCATTCAGTTGAGATCAATTGGGCCACGCTGCATAGAATCCACTGCATTGAATGGGGATCCATTTAGCCACGCTGCATTGTATACACTGCGTTCAATCAGGACGCATTTCATCACGCTGCATGGAATCCATGGCATTCAATCGGGATGAATTTTACCATGCTGCATTGATTAAACTGCATTCAATCACAAAACATGGAATCGACTGCATTCAATCGGGATGCATTTTACCAGGCTGCCTGGATTACACTGCATTCAATCACAATGCATGGAATCAACTGCATTCAATGACGCTGCATGGAATCCACTGCATTCTATCTGGATGCTTTTCGCCATGCTGCATAAAATACACTGCATTCAATCATGCTGCAAGGAATCCACTGCATCCAATCGCCATATTTTTGGACATGCTGCATAAAATTCACTGCATTCATTCATGCTGCAGGAATCCACTGCATTCTATCATGCTGCATAAAATCCACTGCATTCAATCGGGATGAATTTTACCAGGCTGCATGGAATCCACTGCATTCATTCATGCTTTATGGAATCCACTTCATTCACTCCGGTTGCATTTTACCAGGCTGCATGGAATAAACTGCATTCAATCACGCTGCATTGATTTCACTGCATTCAATTGGGATCCATTGCGCCATGATGCATGGAATCCACTGCATTCAGTTGAGATCAATTGGGCCACGCTGCATAGAATCAAATGCATTGAATGGGGATCCATTTAGCCACGCTGCATTGTATACACTGCGTTCAATCAGGATGCATTTCACCATGCTGCATGGAATCCATGGCATTCAATCATGCTGCATGGAATCCGCAGCATTTAAGTGGGATGCATTTTACCAGGCTGCATGGAATCCACTGCATTCAATCATGCTGCATAAAATCCACTGCATTCAATTGGGATGCATTTTACCACGCTGCATGGATTAAACTGCATTCAATCACAATATATGGAATCGACTGCATTCAATCGGGATGCATTTTACCAGGCTGCCTGGATTACACTGCATTCAATCACAATGCATGGAATCCACTGCATTCAATGACCCCGCATGGACTCCACTGAATTCTATCGGGATGCTTTTGGCCATGCTGCATAAAATCCACTGCATTCAATCATGCTGCATGGTATCCACTGCATTCAATCGGGATGTATGGGGACATGCTGCAGAAAATTCACTGCATTAAATCTTGATGCTTTGGGCCAAGTTTCAAAAAATCCGCTGCATTCAATCATGCTGCAAAAATCCACTGCATTAAATCATGCTGCATAAAATCCACTGCATTCAATAGGGTTCAATTCCTTCATGCTGCATGGAATCAACTGCATTCAATCATGCTGCATGGAATCTACTGCATTCAATCGGGATGCATTTTACCAGGCTGCATGGTTTACACTGCATTCAATCACAATGCATGGAATCCACTGCATTCAATGACGCTGCATGGAATCCACTGCATTCAATCGGGAAGCCTTGGGCCATGGTGCATAAAATCCACTGCATTCAATCATGCTGCATGGTATCCACTGCATTCAATCGGGATGTTTTGGGACATGCTGCCTGAAATCCACTGCATTTAATCGGGATACTTTGGGCCATGCTGCAAAAAATCCACTGCATTCAATCATGCTGCAGGAATCCACTGCATTCAATCATGCTGCATAAAATCCACTGCATTCAATAGGGTTCCATTTCTGCATGCTGCATGGAATCCACTGCATTCAATGACGCTTCATGGAATCCACTGCATTCAATCGGGATGAATTTTACCAGGCTGCATGGAATCCACTGCATTCAATCATGCTTCATGGAATCCACTGCATTCAATCCGGTTGCATTTTACCAGGCTGCATGGAATACACTGCATTCAATCACGCTGCATCGATTTCACTGCATTCAATTGGGATCCATTGCGCCATGATGCATGGAATCCACTGCATTCAGTTGAGATCAATTGGGCCACGCTGCATAGAATCCACTGCATTGAATGGGGATCCATTTAGCCACGCTGCATTGTATACAGTGCGTTCAATCCGGATGCATTTCACCACGCTGCATGGAATCCAGGGCATTCAATCGGGATGTTTGTGGCCATGCTGCATAAAATCCCCTGCATTCAATAGGGTTCCATTTCTTCATGCTGCATGGAATCCACTTCATTCAATCATGCTGCATGGAATCCGCAGCATTTAAGTGGGATGCATTTTACCAGGCTGCATGGAATATACTGCATTCAATCATGCAGCATAAAATCCACTGCATTCAATCGGGATGCATTTTACCAGGATGCATGGATTACACTGCATTCAATCACAATACATGGAATCGACTGCATTCAATCGGGATGCATTTTACCAGGCTGCCTGGATTACACTGCATTCAATCACAATGCATGGAATCCACTGCATTCAATGACGCTGCATGGAATCCACTGCATTCTATCGGGATGCTTTTCGCCATGCTGCATAAAATACACTGCATTCAATCATGCTGCAAGGAATCCACTGCATCCAATCGCCATATTTTTGGCCATGCTGCATAAAATTCACTGCATTCAATTGGGATGCTTTGGGCCATGCTGCAAATAATCCAATGTATTCAATCATGCTGCATGGAATCCACTGCCTTCAATCGGGATGCATTGGGCCTCACTGCGTCAACCGCACTGAATACAATCGGGATCCATTTTGCCACAATGAATGTAAACTTCTGCATTCAATGACGCTGCATGGATTCCACTGCATTCAATCGGGATGCTTTGGGCCACGCTGCAAAAAATCCACTGCATTCATTCATGCTGCAGGAATCCAGTGCATTCAATCATGCTGCATAAAATACACTTCATTCAATAGGGTTCCATTACTTCATGCTGCCTGGAATGCACTGAATTCAATCACGCTGCATGGAATCCAATGCATTCAATAGGGATGCATTTTACCAGGCTGCATGGAATCCACTGCATTCAATCATGCTGCATGGAATCCACTGCATTCAATCGGGATGCATTTTACCAGGCTGCATGGATTACACTGCATTCAATCACAATGCATGGAATCCACTGCATTCAATGACGCTGCATGGAATCCTCTGCATTCAATCGGGATGCTTTTGGCCATGCTGCATAAAATCCACTGCATTCAATCATGTTGCACGGTATCGACTGCATTCAATCGGGATGTTTTGGGACATGCTGCAGAAAATCCACTGCATTAAATCGGGATGCTTTGGGCCAAGCTGCAAAAAATACAATGCATTCAATCATGCTGCAGGAATCCACTGCATTCAATCATGCTGCATAAAATCCCCTGCACTCAATAGGGTTCCATTTCTTCATGGTGCATGGAATACACTGCATTCAATCATGCTGCATGGAATCCACTGCATTCAATCGGGATGCATTTTACCAGGCTGCATGGATTACACTGCATTCAATCCCAATGCATGGAATCCACTGCTTTTAATGACGCTGCATGGAATACACTGCATTCAATCGGGATGCTTTTGGCCATGGTGCATAAAATCCACTTCATTTAATCATGCTGCCTGGTATCCACTGCATTCAATCGGGATGTTTTGGGATATGCTGCCTAAAATCCACTCCATTAAATCGGGATGCTTTGGGCCATGCTGCAAAATTTCACTGCATTCATTCATACTGCAGGAATTCCCTGCATTCAATCATGCTGCATAAAATCCACTGCATTCAATCGGGATGAATTTTACCAGGCTGCATGGAATCCACTGCATTCAATCATGCTGCATGGAATCCACTGCATTCAATCCGGTTGCATTTTACCAGGCTGCATGGAATACACTGCATTCAATCACGCTGCATCAATTTCACTGCATTCAATTGGGATCCATTGCGCCATGATGCATGGAATCCACTGCATTCAGTTGAGATCAATTGGGCCACGCTGCATAGAATCCACTGCATTGAATGGGGATCCATTTAGCCACGCTGCATTGTATACACTGCGTTCAATCAGGATGCATTTCACCACGCTGCATGGAATCCATGGCATTCAATCGGGATGTTTGTGGTCATGCTGCAAAAAATCCACTTCATTCAATCATGCTGAAGGAATCCACTGCATTAAATCATGCTGCATAAAATCCCCTGCATTCAATAGGGTTCCATTTCTTCATGCTGCATGGAATCCACTGCATTCAATCATGCTGCATAAAATCCACTGCATTCAATCGGGATGCATTTTACCACGCTGCATGGATTACACTGCATTCAATCACAATATATGGAATCGACTGCATTCAATCGGGATGCATTTTACCAGGCTGCCTGGATTACACTGCATTCAATCACAATGCATGGAATCCACTGCATTCAATGACGCCGCATGGAATCCACTGCATTTTATCGGGATGCTTTTGGCCATGCTGCATAAAATCCACTGCATTCAATCATGCTGCATGGTATCCACTGCATTCAATCGGGATGTATGGGGACATGCTGCAGAAAATTCACTGCATTAAATCTTGATGCTTTGGGCCAAGCTTCAAAAAATCCGCTGCATTCAATCATGCTGCAAAAATCCACTGCATTCAATCATGCTGCATAAAATCCACTGCATTCAATAGGGTTGCTTTTGGCCGTGCTGCATAAAATCCACGGCATTCAATCATGCTGCATGGAATCCAATGCATTCTATCGGGATGTATTGGGATATGCTGCAGAAAATTCAATGCATTAAATCATGATGCTTTGGACCAACTTCAAAAAATCCACTGCATTCAATCATGCTGAAGGAATCCACTGCATTCAATCATGCTGCATAAAATCCCCTGCATTCAATAGGGTTCCATTTCTTCATGCTGCATGGAATCCACTTCATTCAATCATGCTGCATAGAATCCGCAGCATTTAAGTGGGATGCATTTTACCAGGCTGCATGGAATCCACTGCATTCAATCATGGTGCGTAAAATCCACTGCATTCAATCGGGATGCATTTTACCACGCTGCATGGATTACACTGCATTCAATCACAATACATGGAATCGACTGCATTCAATCGGGATGCATTTTACCAGGCTGCCTGGATTACACTGCATTCAATCACAATGCATGGAATCCACTGCATTCAATGACGCTGCATGGAATCCACTGCATTCTATCGGGATGCTTTTCGCCATGCTGCATAAAATCCACTGCATTCAATCATGCTGCACGGTATCCACTGCATTCAATCGGGATGTATGGGGACATGCTGCAGAAAATTCACTGCATTAAATCTTGATGCTTTGGGCCAAGTTTCAAAAAATCCGCTGCATTCAATCATGCTGCAAAAATTCACTGCATTCAATCATGCTGCATAAAATCCACTCCATTCAATAGGGCTCCATTTCTTCATGCTGCATGGAATACACTGCATTCAATCATGCTGCATGGAATCTACTGCATTCAATCGGGATGCATTTTACCAGGCTGCATGGTTTACACTGCATTAAATCACACTGCATGGAATCCACTGCATTCAATGACGCTGCATGGAATCCACTGCATTCAATCTGGATGCTTTGGGCCATGGTGCATAAAATCCACTGCATTCAATCATGCTGCATGGTATCCACTGCATTCAATCGGGATGTTTTGGGACATGCTGCCTGAAATCCACTGCATTTAATCGGGATGCTTTGGGCCATGCTGCAAAAAATCCACTGCATTCAATAATGCTGCAGGAATCCACTGCATTCAATCATGCTGCATAAAATCCCCTGCATTCAATAGGGTTCCATTTCTGCATGCTGCATGGATCACACTGCATTCAATCACACTGCATGGAATCCACTGCATTCAATCGGGATGAATTTTACCAGGCTGCATGGAATCCACTGCATTCAATCATGCTGCATGGAATCCACTGCATTCAATCGGGATGCATTTTACCAGGATGCATGGAATACACTGCATTCAATCACGCTGCATCGATTTCACTGCATTCAATTGGGATCGATTGCGCCATGATGCATGGAATCCACTGCATTCAGTTGAGATCAATTGGGCCACGCTGCATAGAATCCACTGCATTGAATGGGGATCCATTTAGCCACGCTGCATTGTATACACTGCGTTCAATCAGGATGCATTTCACCACGCTGCATGGAATCCAGGGCATTCAATCGGGATGTTTGTGGCCATGCTGCAAAAAATCCACTTCATTCAATCATGCTGAAGGAATCCACTGCATTCAATCATGCTGCATAAAATCCCCTGCATTCAATAGGGTTCCATTTCTTCATGCTGCATGGAATCCACTTCATTCAATCATGCTGCATGGAATCCGCAGCATTTAAGTGGGATGCATTTTACCAGGCTGCATGGAATATACTGCATTCAATCATGCTGCATAATATCCACTGCATTCAATCGGGATGCATTTTACCACGCTGCATGGATTACACTGCATTCAATCACAATACATGGAATCGACTGCATTCAATCTGGATGCATTTTACCAGGCTGCCTGGATTATACTGCATTCAATCACAATGCATGGAATCCACTGCATTCAATGACGCTGCATGGAATCCACTGCATTCTATCGGGATGCTTTTCGCCATGCTGCAAATAATCCACTGCATTCAATCATGCTGCATGGAATCCACTGCCTTCAATCGGGATGCTTTTGGCCATGCTGCATAAATTCCCCTGCATTCAATCGAGATGCATTTGGCCTCGCTGCATTGACTCCACAGCACACAATCCTGATACATTTCGCCACAATGAATGGAATACTCTGCATTCAATGACGCTGCATGGAATCCACTGCATTAAATAGAGATGCTTTGGGACATGCTGCAAAAAATCCACTGCATTCAATAATTCTGCAGGAATCCACTGCATTCAATCATGCTGCATAAAATCCCCTGCATTCAATAGGGTTCCATTTCTTCATGCTGCATGGAATACACTGCATTCAATCAAGCTGCATGGAATCCACAGCATTTAATTGAGATGAATTTTACCAGGCTGCATGGAATCCACTGCATTCAATCATGCTGCATGGAATCCACTGCATTCATTCAGGATGCATTTTACCACGCTGCATGTATTACACTTCATTCATTCACAATACATGGAATACACTGCATTCAATCGGGATGCATTTTACCAGGTTGCATGGATTACACTGCATTCAATCAAAATGCATGGAATCCTCTGCATTCAATCGGGATGCTTTTGGCCATGCTGCATAAAATCCACTGCATCAGTCATGCTGCACGGTATCCACTGCATTCAATCGGGATGTTTTGGGACATGCTGATTAAAATCCACTGCATTAAATCGGGATTCATTGGGCCAAGCTCAAAAAATCCACTGCATTCAATCATGCTGCATGGAATCTACTGCATTCAATCGGGATGCATTTTACCAGGATGCGTGGAATCCACTGCATTCAATACAATGCATAGAATCCACTGCATTCAATGACGCTGCATGGAATCCACTGCGTTCAATCGGGATGCACTGGGCCTCACTGCGTTGACTCCACTAAATACATATGGGATCCATTGTGCCACAATGCAGGGAGTCTTCTGCATTCACTGACGCTGCATGGAATCCACTGCATTCAATCGGGATGCTTTTGGCCATGCTGCATAAAATCCACTTCATTCAATCATGCTGCATGTAATCCACCTCATTCAATCGGGATGTTTTGGGACATGCTGCAGAAAGTCCACTGCATTATATCGGGATGCTTTGGGCAATGCTGCAAAAATCCACTGCATTCAATCATGGTGCAGGAAACCACGACATTCAATCATGCTGCATAAAATCCACTGCATTCAATAGGGTTCCATTTCTTCATGCTGCATAAAATCCACTGCATTCAATCATGCTGCATGTAATCCACCTGATTCAATCGGGATGTTTTGGGACATGCTGCAGAAAATCCCCTGCATTAAATCGGGATGATTTGGGCCATGCTGCAAAAAATCCACTGCATTCAATCATGCTGCAGGTATCCACTGCATTCATTCGGAATACTTTGGGCCTTGCTGCTAATAATCCACAGCATTCAATCATGCTGCAGGTATCCACTGCATTCAATCATGCTGCATTAAATTCCCTGCATTCAATAGGGTTCCATTTCTTCATGCTGCCTGGAATGCACTGCATTAAATCACGCTGCATGGAATCCATTGCATTCAATTGGGATGCATTTTACCAGGCTGCATGGAATCCACTGCATTCAAGCATGCTTCATGGAATCCACTGCATTCAATCCGGATGCATGTTACCAGGCTGCATGTATTACACTGCATTCAATGACATTGCATGGAATCCACTGCCTTCAATCGGGATGCTTTTGGCCCTGCTGCATTAAATCAACTGCATTCAATCGGGATGCATTGGGCCTCACTGCGTCAACTGCACTGAGTACAATCGGGATCCATTTTGGCACAATATATGGAGTCCTCTATATTCAATGACGCTGCATGGAATCCACTGCATTAAATCGTAATGCTTTGTGCCATGCTGCAAAAAATCCACAGCATTCATTCATGCCGCAGGAATCCACTGCATTCAATCATGCTGCATAAAATCCACTGCATTCAATAGGGTTCCATTTCTGCATGCTGCATGGATCACACTGCATTCAATCACACTGCATGGAATTAACTGCATTCAACCGGGATGACTTTTACCATGCTGCATGGAATACACTGCATTCAATCACGCTGCATTTATTTCACTGCATACAATTGGGATCCATTGCGCCATGATGCATGGAATCCACTACATTCAATCAGAATCCATTGCACCACACTGCATTGACACCACTGCATTCAATTGAGATCAATTGGGCCATGCTGCATAGAATCCACTGCATTCCATTAGTATCCATTTAGCCATACTGAATGGTATACACTGCATTCAATCAGGATGCATTTCACCACGCTGCATGGAATCCACGGCATTCAATCGGGATGCATGGGGCCATGCTGCATAAAATCCACTGCATTCAATCGGGATGCATTGGGCCTCACTGCGTGGACACCACTGAATACATACGGGATCCATTGTGCCACAATGCAGGGAGTCTTCTGCATTAAATGACACTGCATGGAATCCACTGCATTCAATCGGGATGCTTTTGGCCATGGTGCATAAAATCCACTGCATTCAATCATGCTGCATGGTATCCACTGCATTCAATCGGGATGTTTTGGGATATGCTGCCTAAAATCCACTCCATTAAATCGGGATGCTTTGGGCCAGGCTGCAAAAAATTCACTGCATTCATTCATGCTGCAGGAATCCACTGCATTCTATCAAGCTGCATAAAATCCACTGCATTCAATCGGGATGAATTTTACCAGGCTGCATGGAATCCACTGCATTCAATCATGCTTCATGGAATCCACTGCATTCAATCCAGTTGCATTTTACCAGGCTGCATGGAATACACTGCATTCAATCACGCTGCATCGATTTCACTGCATTCAATTGGGATCCATTGCGCCATGATGCATGGAATCCACTGCATTCAGTTGAGATCAATTGGGCCACGCTGCATAGAATCCACTGCATTGAATGGGGATCCATTTAGCCACGCTGCATTGTATACACTGCGTTCAATCAGGACGCATTTCATCACGCTGCATGGAATCCATGGCATTCAATCGGGATGAATTTTACCATGCTGCATTGATTAAACTGCATTCAATCACAAAACATGGAATCGACTGCATTCAATCGGGATGCATTTTACCAGGCTGCCTGGATTACACTGCATTCAATCACAATGCATGGAATCCACTGCATTCAATGACGCTGCATGGAATCCACTGCATTCTATCTGGATGCTTTTCGCCATGCTGCATAAAATACACTGCATTCAATCATGCTGCAAGGAATCCACTGCATCCAATCGCCATATTTTTGGACATGCTGCATAAAATTCACTGCATTCATTCATGCTGCAGGAATCCACTGCATTCTATCATGCTGCATAAAATCCACTGCATTCAATCGGGATGAATTTTACCAGGCTGCATGGAATCCACTGCATTCATTCATGCTTTATGGAATCCACTGCATTCACTCCGGTTGCATTTTACCAGGCTGCATGGAATAAACTGCATTCAATCACGCTGCATTGATTTCACTGCATTCAATTGGGATCCATTGCGCCATGATGCATGGAATCCACTGCATTCAGTTGAGATCAATTGGGCCACGCTGCATAGAATCAAATGCATTGAATGGGGATCCATTTAGCCACGCTGCATTGTATACACTGCGTTCAATCAGGATGCATTTCACCACGCTGCATGGAATCCATGGCATTCAATCATGCTGCATGGAATCCGCAGCATTTAAGTGGGATGCATTTTACCAGGCTGCATGGAATCCACTGCATTCAATCATGCTGCATAAAATCCACTGCATTCAATTGGGATGCATTTTACCACGCTGCATGGATTAAACTGCATTCAATCACAATATATGGAATCGACTGCATTCAATCGGGATGCATTTTACCAGGCTGCCTGGATTACACTGCATTCAATCACAATGCATGGAATCCACTGCATTCAATGACCCCGCATGGACTCCACTGAATTCTATCGGGATGCTTTTGGCCATGCTGCATAAAATCCACTGCATTCAATCATGCTGCATGGTATCCACTGCATTCAATCGGGATGTATGGGGACATGCTGCAGAAAATTCACTGCATTAAATCTTGATGCTTTGGGCCAAGTTTCAAAAAATCCGCTGCATTCAATCATGCTGCAAAAATCCACTGCATTAAATCATGCTGCATAAAATCCACTGCATTCAATAGGGTTCAATTCCTTCATGCTGCATGGAATCAACTGCATTCAATCATGCTGCATGGAATCTACTGCATTCAATCGGGATGCATTTTACCAGGCTGCATGGTTTACACTGCATTCAATCACAATGCATGGAATCCACTGCATTCAATGACGCTGCATGGAATCCACTGCATTCAATCGGGATGCCTTGGGCCATGGTGCATAAAATCCACTGCATTCAATCATGCTGCATGGTATCCACTGCATTCAATCGGGATGTTTTGGGACATGCTGCCTGAAATCCACTGCATTTAATCGGGATACTTTGGGCCATGCTGCAAAAAATCCACTGCATTCAATCATGCTGCAGGAATCCACTGCATTCAATCATGCTGCATAAAATCCACTGCATTCAATAGGGTTCCATTTCTGCATGCTGCATGGAATCCACTGCATTCAATGACGCTTCATGGAATCCACTGCATTCAATCGGGATGAATTTTACCAGGCTGCATGGAATCCACTGCATTCAATCATGCTTCATGGAATCCACTGCATTCAATCCGGTTGCATTTTACCAGGCTGCATGGAATACACTGCATTCAATCACGCTGCATCGATTTCACTGCATTCAATTGGGATCCATTGCGCCATGATGCATGGAATCCACTGCATTCAGTTGAGATCAATTGGGCCACGCTGCATAGAATCCACTGCATTGAATGGGGATCCATTTAGCCACGCTGCATTGTAAACAGTGCGTTCAATCCGGATGCATTTCACCACGCTGCATGGAATCCAGGGCATTCAATCGGGATGTTTGTGGCCATGCTGCATAAAATCCCCTGCATTCAATAGGGTTCCATTTCTTCATGCTGCATGGAATCCACTTCATTCAATCATGCTGCATGGAATCCGCAGCATTTAAGTGGGATGCATTTTACCAGGCTGCATGGAATATACTGCATTCAATCATGCAGCATAAAATCCACTGCATTCAATCGGGATGCATTTTACCAGGATGCATGGATTACACTGCATTCAATCACAATACATGGAATCGACTGCATTCAATCGGGATGCATTTTACCAGGCTGCCTGGATTACACTGCATTCAATCACAATGCATGGAATCCACTGCATTCAATGACGCTGCATGGAATCCACTGCATTCTATCGGGATGCTTTTCGCCATGCTGCATAAAATACACTGCATTCAATCATGCTGCAAGGAATCCACTGCATCCAATCGCCATATTTTTGGCCATGCTGCATAAAATTCACTGCATTCAATTGGGATGCTTTGGGCCATGCTGCAAATAATCCAATGTATTCAATCATGCTGCATGGAATCCACTGCCTTCAATCGGGATGCATTGGGCCTCACTGCGTCAACCGCAATGAATACAATCGGGATCCATTTTGCCACAATGAATGTAAACTTCTGCATTCAATGACGCTGCATGGATTCCACTGCATTCAATCGGGATGCTTTGGGCCACGCTGCAAAAAATCCACTGCATTCATTCATGCTGCAGGAATCCAGTGCATTCAATCATGCTGCATAAAATACACTTCATTCAATAGGGTTCCATTACTTCATGCTGCCTGGAATGCACTGAATTCAATCACGCTGCATGGAATCCAATGCATTCAATAGGGATGCATTTTACCAGGCTGCATGGAATCCACTGCATTCAATCATGCTGCATGGAATCCACTGCATTCAATCGGGATGCATTTTACCAGGCTGCATGTATTACACTGCATTCAATCACAATGCATGGAATCCACTGCATTCAATGACGCTGCATGGAATCCTCTGCATTCAATCGGGATGCTTTTGGCCATGCTGCATAAACTCCACTGCATTCAATCATGCTGCATGGTATCCACTGCATTCAATCGGGATGTTTTGGGACATGCTGCAGAAAATCCACTGCATTAAATCGGGATGCTTTGGGCCAAGCTGCAAAAAATACAATGCATTCAATCATGCTGCAGGAATCCACTGCATTCAATCATGCTGCATAAAATCCCCTGCACTCAATAGGGTTCCATTTCTTCATGGTGCATGGAATACACTGCATTCAATCATGCTGCATGGAATCCACTGCATTCAATCGGGATGCATTTTACCAGGCTGCATGGATTACACTGCATTCAATCCCAATGCATGGAATCCACTGCTTTTAATGACGCTGCATGGAATCCACTGCATTCAATCGGGATGCTTTTGGCCATGGTGCATAAAATCCACTTCATTTAATCATGCTGCCTGGTATCCACTGCATTCAATCGGGATGTTTTGGGATATGCTGCCTAAAATCCACTCCATTAAATCGGGATGCTTTGGGCCATGCTGCAAAATTTCACTGCATTCATTCATACTGCAGGAATTCCCTGCATTCAATCATGCTGCATAAAATCCACTGCATTCAATCGGGATGAATTTTACCAGGCTGCATGGAATCCACTGCATTCAATCATGCTTTATGGAATCCACTGCATTCAATCCGGTTGCATTTTACCAGGCTGCATGGAATACACTGCATTCAATCACGCTGCATCGATTTCACTGCATTCAATTGGGATCCATTGCGCCATGATGCATGGAATCCACTGCATTCAGTTGAGATCAATTGGGCCACGCTGCATAGAATCCACTGCATTGAATGGAGATCCATTTAGCAACGCTGCATTGTATACACTGCGTTCAATCAGGATGCATTTCACCACGCTGCATGGAATCCAAGGCATTCAATCGGGATGTTTGTGGTCATGCTGCAAAAAATCCACTTCATTCAATCATGCTGAAGGAATCCACTGCATTAAATCATGCTGCATAAAATCCCCTGCATTCAATAGGGTTCCATTTCTTCATGCTGCATGGAATCCACTGCATTCAATCATGCTGCATAAAATCCACTGCATTCAATCGGGATGCATTTTACCAGGCTGCCTGGATTACACTGCATTCAATCACAATGCATGGAATCCACTGCATTCAATGACGCTGCATGGAATCCACTGCATTCTATCGGGATGCTTTTCGCCATGCTGCATAAAATCCACTGCATTCAATCATGCTGCACGGTATCCACTGCATTCAATCGGGATGTATGGGGACATGCTGCAGAAAATTCACTGCATTAAATCTTGATGCTTTGGGCCAAGCTTCAAAAAATCCGCTGCATTCAATCATGCTGCAAAAATTCACTGCATTCAACCATGCTGCATAAAATCCACTCCATTCAATAGGGCTCCATTTCTTCATGCTGCATGGAATACACTGCATTCAATCATGCTGCATGGAATCTACTGCATTCAATCGGGATGCATTTTACCAGGCTGCATGGTTTACACTGCATTAAATCACACTGCATGGAATCCACTGCATTCAATGACGCTGCATGTAATCCACTGCATTCAATCTGGATGCTTTGGGCCATGGTGCATAAAATCCACTGCATTCAATCATGCTGCATGGTATCCACTGCATTCAATCGGGATGTTTTGGGACATGCTGCCTGAAATCCACTGCATTTAATCGGGATGCTTTGGGCCATGCTGCAAAAAATCCACTGCATTCAATAATGCTGCAGGAATCCACTGCATTCAATCATGCTGCATAAAATCCCCTGCATTCAATAGGGTTCCATTTCTGCATGCTGCATGGATCACACTGCATTCAATCACACTGCATGGAATCCACTGCATTCAATCGGGATGAATTTTACCAGGCTGCATGGAATCCACTGCATTCAATCCTGCTTCATGGAATCCACTGCATTCAATCGGGATGCATTTTACCAGGATGCATGGAATACACTGCATTCAATCACGCTGCATCGATTTCACTGCATTCAATTGGGATCCATTGCGCCATGATGCATGGAATCCACTGCATTCAGTTGAGATCAATTGGGCCACGCTGCATAGAATCCACTGCATTGAATGGGGATCCATTTAGCCACGCTGCATTGTATACACTGCGTTCAATCAGGATGCATTTCACCACGCTGCATGGAATCCAGGGCATTCAATCGGGATGTTTGTGGCCATGCTGCAAAAAATCCACTTCATTCAATCATGCTGAAGGAATCCACTGCATTCAATCATGCTGCATAAAATCCCCTGCATTCAATAGGGTTCCATTTCTTCATGCTGCATGGAATCCACTTCATTCAATCATGCTGCATGGAATCCGCAGCATTTAAGTGGGATGCATTTTACCAGGCTGCATGGAATATACTGCATTCAATCATGCTGCATAATATCCACTGCATTCAATCGGGATGCATTTTACCACGCTGCATGGATTACACTGCATTCAATCACAATACATGGAATCGACTGCATTCAATCTGGATGCATTTTACCAGGCTGCCTGGATTATACTGCATTCAATCACAATGCATGGAATCCACTGCATTCAATGACGCTGCATGGAATCCACTGCATTCTATCGGGATGCTTTTCGCCAAGCTGCAAATAATCCACTGCATTCAATCATGCTGCATGGAATCCACTGCCTTCAATCGGGATGCTTTTGGCCATGCTGCATAAATTCCCCTGCATTCAATCGAGATGCATTTGGCCTCGCTGCATTGACTCCACAGCACACAATCCTGATACATTTCGCCACAATGAATGGAATACTCTGCATTCAATGACGCTGCATGGAATCCACTGCATTAAATAGAGATGCTTTGGGACATGCTGCAAAAAATCCACTGCATTCAATAATTCTGCAGGAATCCACTGCATTCAATCATGCTGCATAAAATCCCCTGCATTCAATAGGGTTCCATTTCTTCATGCTGCATGGAATACACTGCATTCAATCAAGCTGCATGGAATCCACAGCATTTAATTGAGATGAATTTTACCAGGCTGCATGGAATCCACTGCATTCAATCATGCTGCATGGAATCCACTGCATTCATTCAGGATGCATTTTACCACGCTGCATGTATTACACTTCATTCATTCACAATACATGGAATACACTGCATTCAATCGGGATGCATTTTACCAGGTTGCATGGATTACACTGCATTCAATCAAAATGCATGGAATCCTCTGCATTCAATCGGGATGCTTTTGGCCATGCTGCATAAAATCCACTGCATCAGTCATGCTGCACGGTATCCACTGCATTCAATCGGGATGTTTTGGGACATGCTGAATAAAATCCACTGCATTAAATCGGGATGCATTGGGCCAAGCTGCAAAAAATCCACTGCATTCAATCATGCTGCATGGAATCTACTGCATTCAATCGGGATGCATTTTACCAGGATGCGTGGAATCCACTGCATTCAATACAATGCATAGAATCCACTGCATTCAATGACGCTGCATGGAATCCACTGCGTTCAATCGGGATGCACTGGGCCTCACTGCGTTGACTCCACTAAATACATATGGGATCCATTGTGCCACAATGCAGGGAGTCTTCTGCATTCACTGACGCTGCATGGAATCCACTGCATTCAATCGGGATGCTTTTGGCCATGCTGCATAAAATCCACTTCATTCAATCATGCTGCATGTAATCCACCTCATTCAATCGGGATGTTTTGGGACATGCTGCAGAAAGTCCACTGCATTATATCGGGATGCTTTGGGCAATGCTGCAAAAATCCACTGCATTCAATCATGGTGCAGGAAACCACGGCATTCAATCATGCTGCATAAAATCCACTGCATTCAATAGGGTTCCATTTCTTCATGCTGCATAAAATCCACTGCATTCAATCATGCTGCATGTAATCCACCTGATTCAATCGGGATGTTTTGGGACATGCTGCAGAAAATCCCCTGCATTAAATCGGGATGATTTGGGCCATGCTGCAAAAAATCCACTGCATTCAATCATGCTGCAGGTATCCACTGCATTCATTCGGAATACTTTGGGCCTTGCTGCTAATAATCCACAGCATTCAATCATGCTGCAGGTATCCACTGCATTCAATCATGCTGCATTAAATTCCCTGCATTCAATAGGGTTCCATTTCTTCATGCTGCCTGGAATGCACTGCATTAAATCACGCTGCATGGAATCCATTGCATTCAATTGGGATGCATTTTACCAGGCTGCATGGAATCCACTGCATTCAAGCATGCTTCATGGAATCCACTGCATTCAATCCGGATGCATGTTACCAGGCTGCATGTATTACACTGCATTCAATGACATTGCATGGAATCCACTGCCTTCAATCGGGATGCTTTTGGCCCTGCTGCATTAAATCAACTGCATTCAATCGGGATGCATTGGGCCTCACTGCGTCAACTGCACTGAGTACAATCGGGATCCATTTTGGCACAATACATGGAGTCCTCTATATTCAATGACGCTGCATGGAATCCACTGCATTAAATCGTAATGCTTTGTGCCATGCTGCAAAAAATCCACTGCATTCATTCATGCCGCAGGAATCCACTGCATTCAATCATGCTGCATAAAATCCACTGCATTCAATAGGGTTCCATTTCTGCATGCTGCATGGATCACACTGCATTCAATCACACTGCATGGAATTAACTGCATTCAATCGGGATGACTTTTACCATGCTGCATGGAATACACTGCATTCAATCACGCTGCATTTATTTCACTGCATACAATTGGGATCCATTGCGCCATGATGCATGGAATCCACTACATTCAATCAGAATCCATTGCACCACACTGCATTGACACCACTGCATTCAATTGAGATCAATTGGGCCATGCTGCATAGAATCCACTGCATTCAATTGGTATCCATTTAGCCATACTGAATGGTATACACTGCATTCAATCAGGATGCATTTCACCACGCTGCATGGAATCCACGGCATTCAATCGGGATGCATGGGGCCATGCTGCATAAAATCCACTGCATTCAATCGGGATGCATTGGGCCTCACTGCGTGGACACCACTGAATACATACGGGATCCATTGTGCCACAATGCAGGGAGTCTTCTGCATTAAATGACACTGCATGGAATCCACTGCATTCAATCGGGATGAATTTTACCAGGCTGCATTGAATCCACTGCATTCAATCATGCTGCATGGAATCCACTGCATTCAATCGGGATGCATTTTACCAGGCTGCATGGAATACACTGCATTCAATCACGCTGCATCGATTTCACTGCATTTAATTGGGATCCATTGAACCATGATGCATGGAATCCACTTCATTCAGTTGAGATAAATTGGGCCACACTGCATAGAATCCACTGCATTGAATGGGGATCCATTTAGCCACACTGAATTGTATACACTGCGTTCAATCAGGATGAATTTCACCACGCTGCATGGAATCCACGGCATTCAATCGGGATGCTTGTGGCCATGCTGCATAAAATCCACTGCATTCAATCGAGATGCATTTGGCCTCGATGCATGGACTCCACTGCACACAATCGTGATCCATTTCGCCACAATGAATTGAATTTTCTGCATTCAATGACGCTGCATGGAATCCACTGCATTAAATCGAGATGCTTTTGGCCATGCTGCAAAAAATCCACTGCATTCAATCATGCTGAAGGAAACCACTGCATTCAATCATGCTGCATAAAATCCCCTGCATTCAATAGGGTTCCATTTCTTCATGCTGCATGGAATCGACTTCATTCAATCATGCTGCATGGAATCCACAGCATTTAATTGGGATGCATTTTACCAGGCTGCATGGAATCCACAGCATTCAATCGGGATGCTTGGGGACATGCTGCAAAACATCCACTGCATTCATTCATGCTGCAGGAATCCACTGCATTCAATCATGCTAAATAAAATACACTTCATTCAATAGGGTTCCATTACTTCATGCTCCCTGGAATACACTGAATTCAATCATGCTGCATGGAATCCAATGCATTCAATAGGGATGCATTTTACAAGTCTGCATGGAATCGACTGCATTCAATCATGCTGCATGGAATCCACTGCATTCAATCGGGATGCATTTTACCAGGCTGCATGGATTACACTGCATTCAAGCACAATGCATGGAATCCACTTCATTCAATGACGCTGCATGGAATCCTCTGCATTCAATCGGGATGCTTTTGGCCATGCTGCATAAAATCCACTGCATCAGTCATGCTGCACGGTATCCACTGCATTCAATCGGGATGTTTTGGGACATGCTGAATAAAATCCACTGCATTAAATCGGGATGCATTGGGCCAAGCTGCAAAAAATCCACTGCATTCAATCATGCTGCATGGAATCTACTGCATTCAATCGGGATGCATTTTACCAGGATGCGTGGAATCCACTGCATTCAATACAATGCATAGAATCCACTGCATTCAATGACGCTGCATGGAATCATCTGCATTCAATCGGGATGCTTTTGGCCATGCTGCATAAAATCCACTGCATTCAATCGGGATGTATTGGGACATGCTGCAGAAAATCCACTGCATTAAATCGGGATGCTTTGGGCCAAGCTGCAAAAAATCCACTGCATTCAATCATGCTGCAGGAATCCACTGCATTTTATCATGCTGCATAAAATACCCTGCATTCAGTAAGGTTCCATTTCTTCATGCTGCCTGGAATCCACCTCATTCAATTATGCTGCATGGAATCCACTGCATTCAATCGGGATTCATTTTACCAGGCTGCATGGATCACACTGCATTAAATCACACTGCATGGAATCCACTGCATTCAAATGGAATGAATTTTATCAGGCTGCATGGAATCCACTGCATTCAATCAGGCTGCATGGAATCCACTGCATTCAATCGGGATGCATTTTACCACGCTGCATGAATTACACTGCATTCAATCACAATGCATGGAATCCACTGCATTCAATGACGCTGCATGGAATCCACTGCATTCTATCGGGATGCTTTTGGCCATGCTGCATAAAATCCACTGCATTCAATCATGCTGCATGGAATCCAGTGCATCCAATCGGGATATTGTGGGTCATGCTGCATAAAATCCAATGCATTCAATCATGCTGCACCGTATCCACTGCATTCAGTCGGGATGTTTTGGGACATGCTGCAGAAAATTCACTGCATTAAATCAGGATGCTTTGGGCCATTCTGCAAAAAATCCACTGCATTCAATCATGCTGCATAAAATCCACTGCATTCAATAGGGTTCCATTTCTTCATGCTGCATGGATCACACTGCATTAAATCACACTGCATGGAATCCTCTGCATTCAATCGGGATTAATTTTACCAGGCTGCATTGAATCCACTGCATTCAATCAGTATCCATTGCACCACACTGCATTGAATCCACTGCATTCAATTGAGATCAATTGGGCAACGATGCGTAGAATCCACTGCATTCAATAGGGATCCAATTAGCCACACTGAATGGTATACACTGCGTTCAATCAGGATGCATTTCACCACGCTGCATGGAATCCACGGCATTCAATCGGGTTGCATGGGGCCATGCTGCATAAAATCCACTGCATTCCATCGAGATGCATTTGGCCTCGCTGCATGGACTCCACTGCACACAATCGTGATCCATTTCGCCACAATGAATGGAATACTCAGCATTCAATGACGCTGCATGGAATCCACTGCATTAAATCAGAGATGCTTTGGGACATGTTGCAAAAAATCCACTGCATTCAATAATTCTGCAGGAATCCACAGCATTCAATCATGCTGCATAAAATACCCTGCATTCAATAGTGTTCCATTTCTTCATGCTGCATGGAATACACTGCATTCAATCAGGATGCATGGAATCCACATCATTTAATTGAGGTGCATTTTACCAGGCTGCATGGAATCCACTGCATTCAATCATGCTGCATGGAATCCACTGCATTCAATCGGGATGCATTTTACCACGCTGCATGAATTACACTGCATTCAATCACAATGCATGGAATCCACTGCATTCAATGACGCTGCATGGAATCCACTGCACTCAATCGGGATACTTTTGGCAATGCTGCATAAAACCCACTGCATTCAATCGGGATGCATTGGGCCTCACTGCGTGAACTCAACTGAATACATACGGGATCCATTGTGCCACAATGCAGGGAGTCTTCTGCATTCAATGACGCTGCATGGAATCCACTGCATTCAATCGGGATGCTTTTGGCCATGCTGCATAAAATCCACTGCATTCAATCATGCTGCATGTAATCCACCTGATTCAATCGGGATGTTTTGGGACATGCTGCAGAAAATCCCCTGCATTAAATCGGGATGATTTGGGCCATGCTGCAAAAAATCCACTGCATTCAATCATGCTGCAGGTATCCACTGCATTCATTCGGAATACTTTGGGCCTTGCTGCTAATAATCCACAGCATTCAATCATGCTGCAGGTATCCACTGCATTCAATCATGCTGCATTAAATTCCCTGCATTCAATAGGGTTCCATTTCTTCATGCTGCCTGGAATGCACTGCATTAAATCACGCTGCATGGAATCCATTGCATTCAATTGGGATGCATTTTACCAGGCTGCATGGAATCCACTGCATTCAAGCATGCTTCATGGAATCCACTGCATTCAATCCGGATGCATGTTACCAGGCTGCATGTATTACACTGCATTCAATGACATTGCATGGAATCCACTGCCTTCAATCGGGATGCTTTTGGCCCTGCTGCATTAAATCAACTGCATTCAATCGGGATGCATTGGGCCTCACTGCGTCAACTGCACTGAGTACAATCGGGATCCATTTTGGCACAATACATGGAGTCCTCTATATTCAATGACGCTGCATGGAATCCACTGCATTAAATCGTAATGCTTTGTGCCATGCTGCAAAAAATCCACTGCATTCATTCATGCCGCAGGAATCCACTGCAATCAATCATGCTGCATAAAATCAACTGCATTCAATAGGGTTCCATTACTTCATGCTGTCTGGAATACACTGAATTCAATCACGCTGCATGGAATCCAATGCATTCAATAGGGATGCATTTTACCAGGCTGCATGGAATCCACTGCATTCAATCAAGCTGCATGGAACCCACTGCATTCAATTGGGATGAATTTTACCAGGCTGCATGGAATCCACTGCATTCAATCAGGCTGCATGGAATCCACTGCATTCAATCGGGATGCATTTTACCAGGCTGCATGGAATACACTGCATTCAATCACGCTGCATCGATATCACTGCATTCAATTGGGATCCATTGGGCCACGATGCATGGAATCCACTGCATTCAATCAGGATCCATTGCACCACACTGCATTGAATCCACTGCATTCAATTGAGATCAATTGGGCCACGCTGCATCGAATCCACTGCATTCAATGGGGATCCATTTAGCCACGCTGAATGGTATACACTGCGTTCAATCAGGATGCATTTCACCACGCTGCATGGCCTCCACTGTATTCAATCACACTGCATGGAATCCACAGCATTCAATCGGGATGCTTTGGGCCATGCTGCATAAAATCCACTGCATTCAATCAAGTTGCATTTGGCCTCGCTGCATGGACTCCACTGCACACAATCGTGATCCATTTCGCCACAATGAATGGAATTCTCTGCATTCAATGACGCTGCATGGAATCCACTGCATTAAATCGAGATGCTTTGGGACATGCTGCATAAAATCCCCTGCATTCAATAGAGTTGGATTACTTCATGCTGCATGGAATCAACTGCATTCAATCATGCTGCATAAAATTCACTGCATTCAATCGGGATGCATCTTACCTGGCTGCATGGAATCCACTGCATTAAATCACGCTGCATGGAATCCACTGCATTCAATCGGGATGCTTTTTACCCGTCTGCATGGAATCCACTGCATTCATTCACGCTGCATGGAATCCACTGCATTCAATCGGGATGCATTTTACCTCGCTGCATGAATTACACTGCATTCAATCACAATGCATGGAATCCACTGCATTCAATGACGCTGCATGGAATCCACTGCATTCTATCGGGATGCTTTTGGCCATGCTGCATAAAATCCACTGCATTCAATCATGCTGCATGTAATCCACCTGATTCAATCGGGATGTTTTGGGACATGCTGCAGAAAATCCCCTGCATTAAATCGGGATGATTTGGGCCATGCTGCAAAAAATCCACTGCATTCAATCATGCTGCAGTTATCCACTGCATTCATTCGGAATACTTTGGGCCTTGCTGCTAATAATCCACAGCATTCAATCATGCTGCAGGTATCCACTGCATTCAATCATGCTGCATTAAATTCCCTGCATTCAATAGGGTTCCATTTCTTCATGCTGCCTGGAATGCACTGCATTAAATCACGCTGCATGGAATCCATTGCATTCAATTGGGATGCATTTTACCAGGCTGCATGGAATCCACTGCATTCAAGCATGCTTCATGGAATCCACTGCATTCAATCCGGATGCATGTTACCAGGCTGCATGTATTACACTGCATTCAATGACATTGCATGGAATCCACTGCCTTCAATCGGGATGCTTTTGGCCCTGCTGCATTAAATCAACTGCATTCAATCGGGATGCATTGGGCCTCACTGCGTCAACTGCACTGAGTACAATCGGGATCCATTTTGGCACAATACATGGAGTCCTCTATATTCAATGACGCTGCATGGAATCCACTGCATTAAATCGTAATGCTTTGTGCCATGCTGCAAAAAATCCACTGCATTCATTCATGCCGCAGGAATCCACTGCAATCAATCATGCTGCATAAAATCAACTGCATTCAATAGGGTTCCATTACTTCATGCTGTCTGGAATACACTGAATTCAATCACGCTGCATGGAATCCAATGCATTCAATAGGGATGCATTTTACCAGGCTGCATGGAATCCACTGCATTCAATCATGCTGCATGGAATCCACTGCATTCAATCGGGATGCATTTTACCAGGCTGCATGGATTTCACTGCATTCTATCACAATGCATGGAATCCACTGCATTCTATCGGGATGCTTTTGGCCATGCTGCATAAAATCCACTGCATTCAATCATGCTGCATGGAATCCAGTGCATCCAATCGGGATATTGTGGGTCATGCTGCATAAAATCCAATGCATTCAATCATGCTGCACCGTATCCACTGCATTCAGTCGGGATGTTTTGGGACATGCTGCAGAAAATTCACTGCATTAAATCAGGATGCTTTGGGCCATTCTGCAAAAAATCCACTGCATTCAATCATGCTGCATAAAATCCACTGCATTCAATATGGTTCCATTTCTTCATGCTGCATGGATCACACTGCATTAAATCACACTGCATGGAATCCTCTGCATTCAATCGGGATTAATTTTACCAGGCTGCATTGAATCCACTGCATTCAATCAGTATCCATTGCACCACACTGCATTGAATCCACTGCATTCAATTGAGATCAATTGGGCAACGATGCATAGAATCCACTGCATCCAATAGGGATCCAATTAGCCACACTGAATGGTATACACTGCGTTCAATCAGGATGCATTTCACCACGCTGCATGGAATCCACGGCATTCAATCGGGTTGCATGGGGCCATGCTGCATAAAATCCACTGCATTCCATCGAGATGCATTTGGCCTCGCTGCATGGACTCCACTGCACACAATCGTGATCCATTTCGCCACAATGAATGGAATTCTCAGCATTCAATGACGCTGCATGGAATCCACTGCATTAAATCAGAGATGCTTTGGGACATGTTGCAAAAAATCCACTGCATTCAATAATTCTGCAGGAATCCACAGCATTCAATCATGCTGCATAAAATACCCTGCATTCAATAGTGTTCCATTTCTTCATGCTGCATGGAATACACTGCATTCAATCAGGATGCATGGAATCCACATCATTTAATTGAGGTGCATTTTACCAGGCTGCATGGAATCCACTGCATTCAATCATGCTGCATGGAATCCACTGCATTCAATCGGGATGCATTTTACCACGCTGCATGAATTACACTGCATTCAATCACAATGCATGGAATCCACTGCATTCAATGACGCTGCATGGAATCCACTGCACTCAATCGGGATACCTTTGGCAATGCTGCATAAAACCCACTGCATTCAATCGGGATGCATTGGGCCTCACTGCGTGAACTCAACTGAATACATACGGGATCCATTGTGCCACAATGCAGGGAGTCTTCTGCATTCAATGACGCTGCATGGAATCCACTGCATTCAATCGGGATGCTTTTGGCCATGCTGCATAAAATCCACTGCATTCAATCATGCTGCATGTAATCCACCTGATTCAATCGGGATGTTTTGGGACATGCTGCAGAAAATCCCCTGCATTAAATCGGGATGATTTGGGCCATGCTGCAAAAAATCCACTGCATTCAATCATGCTGCAGTTATCCACTGCATTCATTCGGAATACTTTGGGCCTTGCTGCTAATAATCCACAGCATTCAATCATGCTGCAGGTATCCACTGCATTCAATCATGCTGCATTAAATTCCCTGCATTCAATAGGGTTCCATTTCTTCATGCTGCCTGGAATGCACTGCATTAAATCACGCTGCATGGAATCCATTGCATTCAATTGGGATGCATTTTACCAGGCTGCATGGAATCCACTGCATTCAAGCATGCTTCATGGAATCCACTGCATTCAATCCGGATGCATGTTACCAGGCTGCATATATTACACTGCATTCAATGACATTGCATGGAATCCACTGCCTTCAATCGGGATGCTTTTGGCCCTGCTGCATTAAATCAACTGCATTCAATCGGGATGCATTGGGCCTCACTGCGTCAACTGCACTGAGTACAATCGGGATCCATTTTGGCACAATACATGGAGTCCTCTATATTCAATGACGCTGCATGGAATCCACTGCATTAAATCGTAATGCTTTGTGCCATGCTGCAAAAAATCCACTGCATTCATTCATGCCGCAGGAATCCACTGCAATCAATCATGCTGCATAAAATCAACTGCATTCAATAGGGTTCCATTACTTCATGCTGTCTGGAATACACTGAATTCAATCACGCTGCATGGAATCCAATGCATTCAATAGGGATGCATTTTACCAGGCTGCATGGAATCCACTGCATTCAATCACAATGCATGGAATCCACTGCATTCAATCGGGATGCATTTTACCAGGCTGCATGGAATACACTGCATTCAATCACAATGCATGGAATACACTGCATTCTATCGGGATGCTTTTGGCCATGCTGCATAAAATCCACTGCATTCAATCATGCTGCATGGAATCCAGTGCATCCAATCTGGATATTGTGGGTCATGCTGCATAAAATCCAATGCATTCAATCATGCTGCACCGTATCCACTGCATTCAGTCGGGATGTTTTGGGAAATGCTGCAGAAAATTCACTGCATTAAATCAGGATGCTTTGGGCCATTCTGCAAAAAATCCACTGCATTCAATCATGCTGCATAAAATCCACTGCATTCAATAGGGTTCCATTTCTTCATGCTGCATGGATCACACTGCATTAAATCACACTGCATGGAATCCTCTGCATTCAATCGGGATTAATTTTACCAGGCTGCATTGAATCCACTGCATTCAATCAGTATCCATTGCACCACACTGCATTGAATCCACTGCATTCAATTGAGATCAATTGGGCAACGATGCATAGAATCCACTGCATCCAATAGGGATCCAATTAGCCACACTGAATGGTATACACTGCGTTCAATCAGGATGCATTTCACCACGCTGCATGGAATCCACGGCATTCAATCGGGTTGCATGGGGCCATGCTGCATAAAATCCACTGCATTCCATCGAGATGCATTTGGCCTCGCTGCATGGACTCCACTGCACACAATCGTGATCCATTTCGCCACAATGAATGGAATTCTCAGCATTCAATGACGCTGCATGGAATCCACTGCATTAAATCAGAGATGCTTTGGGACATGTTGCAAAAAATCCACTGCATTCAATCATGCTGCAGGAATCCACAGCATTCAATCATGCTGCATAAAATACCCTGCATTCAATAGTGTTCCATTTCTTCATGCTGCATGGAATCCACTGCATTCAATCAGGATGCATGGAATCCACATCATTTAATTGAGGTGCATTTTACCAGGCTGCATGGAATCCACTGCATTCAATCATGCTGCATGGAATCCACTGCATTCAATCGGGATGCATTTTACCACGCTGCATGAATTACACTGCATTCAATCACAATGCATGGAATCCACTGCATTCAATGACGCTGCATGGAATCCACTGCACTCAATCGGGATACCTTTGGCAATGCTGCATAAAACCCACTGCATTCAATCGGGATGCATTGGGCCTCACTGCGTGAACTCAACTGAATACATACGGGATCCATTGTGCCACAATGCAGGGAGTCTTCTGCATTCAATGACGCTGCATGGAATCCACTGCATTCAATCGGGATGCTTTTGGCCATGCTGCATAAAATCCACTGCATTCACTCATGCTGCATCTAATCCACCTGATTCAATCGGGATGTTTTGGGACATGCTGCAGAAAATCCCCTGCATTAAATCGGGATGATTTGGGCCATGCTGCAAAAAATCCACTGCATTCAATCATGCTGCAGTTATCCACTGCATTCATTCGGAATACTTTGGGCCTTGCTGCTAATAATCCACAGCATTCAATCATGCTGCAGGTATCCACTGCATTCAATCATGCTGCATTAAATTCCCTGCATTCAATAGGGTTCCATTTCTTCATGCTGCCTGGAATGCACTGCATTAAATCATGCTGCATGGAATCCATTGCATTCAATTGGGATGCATTTTACCAGGCTGCATGGAATCCACTGCATTCAAGCATGCTTCATGGAATCCACTGCATTCAATCCGGATGCATGTTACCAGGCTGCATGTATTACACTGCATTCAATGACATTGCATGGAATCCACTGCCTTCAATCGGGATGCTTTTGGCCCTGCTGCATTAAATCAACTGCATTCAATCGGGATGCATTGGGCCTCACTGCGTCAACTGCACTGAGTACAATCGGGATCCATTTTGGCACAATACATGGAGTCCTCTATATTCAATGACGCTGCATGGAATCCACTGCATTAAATCGTAATGCTTTGTGCCATGCTGCAAAAAATCCACTGCATTCATTCATGCCGCAGGAATCCACTGCAATCAATCATGCTGCATAAAATCAACTGCATTCAATAGGGTTCCATTACTTCATGCTGTCTGGAATACACTGAATTCAATCACGCTGCATGGAATCCAATGCATTCAATAGGGATGCATTTTACCAGGCTGCATGGAATCCACTGCATTCAATCATGCTGCATGGAATCCACTGCATTCAATCGGGATGCATTTTACCAGGCTGCATGTAATCCACTGCATTCAATCACAATGCATGGAATCCACTGCATTCAATGAGGCTGCATGGAATCCACTGCATTCAATCAGGATGCTTTTGGCCATGCTGCATAAAATCCACTGCATTCAAACATGCTGCACGGTATCCACTGCATTCAATCGGGATGTTTTGGGACATGCTGCAGAATATCCACTGCAGTAAATCGGGATGCTTTGGGCCAAGCTTCAAAAAATACACTGCATTCAATCATGCTGCAGGAATCCACTGCATTCAATCATTCTGCATGGAATCCACTGCATTCAATCGGGATGCATTTTACCAGGCTGCATGGATTACACTGCATTCAATCACAATGCATGGAATCCACTGCATTCAATGACGCTGCATGGAATCCACTGCATTCAATCGGGATGCTTTGGGCCATGCTGCAAATAATCCACTGCATTCAATCATGCTGCATGGAATCCACTGCCTTCAATCGGGATGCTTTTGGCCATGCTGCATAAATTCCCCTGCATTCAATCGAGATGCATTTGGCCTCGCTGCATTGACTCCACAGCACACAATCCTGATACATTTCGCCACAATGAATGGAATACTCTGCATTCAATGACGCTGCATGGAATCCACTGCATAAAATAGAGATGCTTTGGGACATGCTGCAAAAAATCCACTGCATTCAATAATTCTGCAGGAATCCACTGCATTCAATCATGCTGCATAAAATCCCCTGCATTCAATAGGGTTCCATTTCTTCATGCTGCATGGAATACACTGCATTCAATCAAGCTGCATGGAATCCACAGCATTTAATTGAGATGAATTTTACCAGGCTGCATGGAGTCCACTGCATTCAATCATGCTGCATGGAATCCACTGCATTCATTCAGGATGCATTTTACCACGCTGCATGTATTACACTGCATTCATTCACAATACATGGAATACACTGCATTCAATCGGGATGCATTTTACCAGGTTGCATGGATTACACTGCATTCAATCACAATGCATGGAATCCACTGCATTCAATGACGCTGCATGGAATCCACTGCGTTCAATCGGGATGCACTGGGCCTCACTGCGTTGACTCCACTAAATACATATGGGATCCATTGTGCCACAATGCAGGGAGTCTTCTGCATTCACTGACGCTGCATGGAATCCACTGCATTCAATCGGGATGCTTTTGGCCATGCTGCATAAAATCCACTGCATTCAATCATGCTGCATGTAATCCACCTGATTCAATCGGGATGTTTTGGGACATGCTGCAGAAAATCCAGTGCATTATATCGGGATGCTTTGGGCAATGCTGCAAAAATCCACTGCATTCAATCATGCTGCATGAAACCACGGCATTCAATCATGCTGCATAAAATCCACTGCATTCAATAGGGTTCCATTTCTTCATGCTGCTTGGAATACACTGCATTCAATCAAGCTGCATGGAACCCACTGCATTCAATTGGGATGAATTTTACCAGGCTGCATGGAATCCACTGCATTCAATCAGGCTGCATGGAATCCACTGCATTCAATCGGGATGCATTTTACCAGGCTGCATGGAATACACTGCATTCAATCACGCTGCATTGATATCACTGCTTTCAATTGGGATCCATTGGGCCACGATGCATGGAATCCACTGCATTCAATCAGATTCCATTGCACCACACTGCATTGAATCCACTGCATTCAATTGAGATCAATTGGGCCACGCTGCATCGAATCCACTGCATTCAATGGGGATCCATTTAGCCACGCTGAATGGTATACACTGCGTTCAATCAGGATGCATTTCACCACGCTGCATGGCCTCCACTGTATTCAATCACACTGCATGGAATCCAGAGCATTCAATCGGGATGCTTTGGGCCATGCTGCATAAAATCCACTGCATTCAATCAAGTTGCATTTGGCCTCGCTGCATGGACTCCACTGCACACAATCGAGATCCATTTCGCCACAATGAATGGAATTCTCTGCATTCAATGACGCTGCATGGAATCCACTGCATTAAATCGAGATGCTTTGGGACATGCTGCAAAAAATCCACTGCATTCATTAATTCTGCAGGAATCCACTGCATTCAATCATGCTGCATAAAATCCCCTGCATTCAATAGAGTTGCATTACTTCATGCTGCATGGAATCCACTGCATTCAATCATGCTGCATGGAATCCACTGCATTCAATCGGGATGCATTTTACCTGGCTGCATGGAATCCACTGCATTCAATCACGCTGCATGGAATCCACTGCATTCAATCGGGATGCTTTTAACCCGTCTGCATGGAATCCACTGCATTCATTCACGCTGCATGGAATCCACTGCATTCAATCGGGATGCATTTTACCTCGCTGCATGAATTACACTGCATTCAATCACAATGCATGGAATCCACTGCATTCTATCGGGATGCTTTTGGCCATGCTGCATAAAATCCACTGCATTCAATCATGCTGCATGTAATCCACCTGATTCAATCGGGATGTTTTGGGACATGCTGCAGAAAATCCCCTGCATTAAATCGGGATGATTTGGGCCATGCTGCAAAAAATCCACTGCATTCAATCATGCTGCAGTTATCCACTGCATTCATTCGGAATACTTTGGGCCTTGCTGCTAATAATCCACAGCATTCAATCATGCTGCAGGTATCCACTGCATTCAATCATGCTGCATTAAATTCCCTGCATTCAATAGGGTTCCATTTCTTCATGCTGCCTGGAATGCACTGCATTAAATCATGCTGCATGGAATCCATTGCATTCAATTGGGATGCATTTTACCAGGCTGCATGGAATCCACTGCATTCAAGCATGCTTCATGGAATCCACTGCATTCAATCCGGATGCATGTTACCAGGCTGCATGTATTACACTGCATTCAATGACATTGCATGGAATCCACTGCCTTCAATCGGGATGCTTTTGGCCCTGCTGCATTAAATCAACTGCATTCAATCGGGATGCATTGGGCCTCACTGCGTCAACTGCACTGAGTACAATCGGGATCCATTTTGGCACAATACATGGAGTCCTCTATATTCAATGACGCTGCATGGAATCCACTGCATTAAATCGTAATGCTTTGTGCCATGCTGCAAAAAATCCACTGCATTCATTCATGCCGCAGGAATCCACTGCAATCAATCATGCTGCATAAAATCAACTGCATTCAATAGGGTTCCATTACTTCATCCTGTCTGGAATACACTGAATTCAATCACGCTGCATGGAATCCAATGCATTCAATAGGGATGCATTTTACCAGGCTGCATGGAAACCACTGCATTCAATCATGCTGCATGTAATCCACCTGATTCAATCCGGATGTTTTGGGACATGCTGCAGAAAATCCCCTGCATTAAATCGGGATGATTTGGGCCATGCTGCAAAAAATCCACTGCATTCAATCATGCTGCAGTTATCCACTGCATTCATTCGGAATACTTTGGGCCTTGCTGCTAATAATCCACAGCATTCAATCATGTTGCAGGTATCCACTGCATTCAATCATGCTGCATTAAATTCCCTGCATTCAATAGGGTTCCATTTCTTCATGCTGCCTGGAATGCACTGCATTAAATCACGCTGCATGGAATCCATTGCATTCAATTGGGATGCATTTTACCAGGCTGCATGGAATCCACTGCATTCAAGCATGCTTCATGGAATCCACTGCATTCAATCCGGATGCATGTTACCAGGCTGCATGTATTACACTGCATTCAATGACATTGCATGGAATCCACTGCCTTCAATCGGGATGTTTTTGGCCCTGCTGCATTAAATCAACTGCATTCAATCGGGATGCATTGGGCCTCACGGGGTCAACTGCACTGAGTACAATCGGGATCCATTTTGGCACAATACATGGAGTCCTCTATATTCAATGACGCTGCATGGAATCCACTGCATTAAATCGTAATGCTTTGTGCCATGCTGCAAAAAATCCACTGCATTCATTCATGCCGCAGGAATCCACTGCAATCAATCATGCTGCATAAAATCAACTGCATTCAATAGGGTTCCATTACTTCATGCTGTCTGGAATACACTGAATTCAATCACGCTGCATGGAATCCAATGCATTCAATAGGGATGCATTTTACCAGGCTGCATGGAATCCACTGCATTCAATCATGCTGCATGGAATCCACTGCATTCAATCGGGATGCATTTTACCAGGCTGCATGGATTTCACTGCATTCAATCACAATGCATGGAATCCAATGCATTCTATCGGGATGCTTTTGGCCATGCTGCATAAAATCCACTGCATTCAATCATGCTGCATGGAATCCAGTGCATCCAATCGGGATATTGTGGGTCATGCTGCATAAAATCCAATGCATTCAATCATGCTGCACCGTATCCACTGCATTCAGTCGGGATGTTTTGGGACATGCTGCAGAAAATTCACTGCATTAAATCAGGATGCTTTGGGCCATTCTGCAAAAAATCCACTGCATTCAATCATGCTGCATAAAATCCACTGCATTCAATATGGTTCCATTTCTTCATGCTGCATGGATCACACTGCATTAAATCACACTGCATGGAATCCTCTGCATTCAATCGGGATTAATTTTACCAGGCTGCATTGAATCCACTGCATTCAATCAGTATCCATTGCACCACACTGCATTGAATCCACTGCATTCAATTGAGATCAATTGGGCAACGATGCATAGAATCCACTGCATCCAATAGGGATCCAATTAGCCACACTGAATGGTATACACTGCGTTCAATCAGGATGCATTTCACCACGCTGCATGGAATCCACGGCATTCAATCGGGTTGCATGGGGCCATGCTGCATAAAATCCACTGCATTCCATCGAGATGCATTTGGCCTCGCTGCATGGACTCCACTGCACACAATCGTGATCCATTTCGCCACAATGAATGGAATTCTCAGCATTCAATGACGCTGCATGGAATCCACTGCATTAAATCAGAGATGCTTTGGGACATGTTGCAAAAAATCCACTGCATTCAATAATTCTGCAGGAATCCACAGCATTCAATCATGCTGCATAAAATACCCTGCATTCAATAGTGTTCCATTTCTTCATGCTGCATGGAATACACTGCATTCAATCAGGATACATGGAATCCACATCATTTAATTGAGGTGCATTTTACCAGGCTGCATGGAATCCACTGCATTCAATCATGCTGCATGGAATCCACTGCATTCAATCGGGATGCATTTTACCACGCTGCATGAATTACACTGCATTCAATCACAATGCATGGAATCCACTGCATTCAATGACGCTGCATGGAATCCACTGCACTCAATCGGGATACTTTTGGCAATGCTGCATAAAACCCACTGCATTCAATCGGGATGCATTGGGCCTCACTGCGTGAACTCAACTGAATACATACGGGATCCATTGTGCCACAATGCAGGGAGTCTTCTGCATTCAATGATGCTGCATGGAATCCACTGCACTCAATCGGGATACTTTTGGCAATGCTGCATAAAACCCACTGCATTCAATCGGGATGCATTGGGCCTCACTGCGTGAACTCAACTGAATACATACGGGATCCATTGTGCCACAATGCAGGGAGTCTTCTGCATTCAATGACGCTGCATGGAATCCACTGCATTCAATCGGGATGCTTTTGGCCATGCTGCATAAAATCCACTGCATTCACTCATGCTGCATCTAATCCACCTGATTCAATCGGGATGATTTGGGCCATGCTGCAAAAAATCCACTGCATTCAATCATGCTGCAGTTATCCACTGCATTCATTCGGAATACTTTGGGCCTTGCTGCTAATAATCCACAGCATTCAATCATGCTGCAGGTATCCACTGCATTCAATCATGCTGCATTAAATTCCCTGCATTCAATAGGGTTCCATTTCTTCATGCTGCCTGGAATGCACTGCATTAAATCATGCTGCATGGAATCCATTGCATTCAATTGGGATGCATTTTACCAGGCTGCATGGAATCCACTGCATTCAAGCATGCTTCATGGAATCCACTGCATTCAATCCGGATGCATGTTACCAGGCTGCATGTATTACACTGCATTCAATGACATTGCATGGAATCCACTGCCTTCAATCGGGATGCTTTTGGCCCTGCTGCATTAAATCAACTGCATTCAATCGGGATGCATTGGGCCTCACTGCGTCAACTGCACTGAGTACAATCGGGATCCATTTTGGCACAATACATGGAGTCCTCTATATTCAATGACGCTGCATGGAATCCACTGCATTAAATCGTAATGCTTTGTGCCATGCTGCAAAAAATCCACTGCATTCATTCATGCCGCAGGAATCCACTGCAATCAATCATGCTGCATAAAATCAACTGCATTCAATAGGGTTCCATTACTTCATGCTGTCTGGAATACACTGAATTCAATCACGCTGCATGGAATCCAATGCATTCAATAGGGATGCATTTTACCAGGCTGCATGGAATCCACTGCATTCAATCATGCTGCATGGAATCCACTGCATTCAATCGGGATGCATTTTACCAGGCTGCATGGAATCCACTGCATTCAATCACAATGCATGGAATCCACTGCATTCAATGAGGCTGCATGGAATCCACTGCATTCAATCAGGATGCTTTTGGCCATGCTGCATAAAATCCACTGCATTCAAACATGCTGCACGGTATCCACTGCATTCAATCGGGATGTTTTGGGACATGCTGCAGAATATCCACTGCAGTAAATCGGGATGCTTTGGGCCAAGCTTCAAAAAATACACTGCATTCAATCATGCTGCAGGAATCCACTGCATTCAATCATTCTGCATGGAATCCACTGCATTCAATCGGGATGCATTTTACCAGGCTGCATGGATTACACTGCATTCAATCACAATGCATGGAATCCACTGCATTCAATGACGCTGCATGGAATCCACTGCATTCAATCGGGATGCTTTGGGCCATGCTGCATAAATTCCCCTGCATTCAATCGAGATGCATTTGGCCTCGCTGCATTGACTCCACAGCACACAATCCTGATACATTTCGCCACAATGAATGGAATACTCTGCATTCAATGACGCTGCATGGAATCCACTGCATAAAATAGAGATGCTTTGGGACATGCTGCAAAAAATCCACTGCATTCAATAATTCTGCAGGAATCCACTGCATTCAATCATGCTGCATAAAATCCCCTGCATTCAATAGGGTTCCATTTCTTCATGCTGCATGGAATACACTGCATTCAATCAAGCTGCATGGAATCCACAGCATTTAATTGAGATGAATTTTACCAGGCCTCATGGAGTCCACTGCATTCAATCATGCTGCATGGAATCCACTGCATTCATTCAGGATGCATTTTACCACGCTGCATGTATTACACTGCATTCATTCACAATACATGGAATACACTGCATTCAATCGGGATGCATTTTACCAGGTTGCATGGATTACACTGCATTCAATCACAATGCATGGAATCCACTGCATTCAATGACGCTGCATGGAATCCACTGCGTTCAATCGGGATGCACTGGGCCTCACTGCGTTGACTCCACTAAATACATATGGGATCCATTGTGCCACAATGCAGGGAGTCTTCTGCATTCACTGACGCTGCATGGAATCCACTGCATTCAATCGGGATGCTTTTGGCCATGCTGCATAAAATCCACTGCATTCAATCATGCTGCATGTAATCCACCTCATTCAATCGGGATATTTTGGGACATGCTGCAGAAAATCCACTGCATTATATAGGGATGCTTTGGGCAATGCTGCAAAAATCCACTGCATTCAATCATGCTGCATGAAACCACGGCATTCAATCATGCTGCATAAAATCCACTGCATTCAATAGGGTTCCATTTCTTCATGCTGCTTGGAATACACTGCATTCAATCAAGCTGCATGAAACCCACTGCATTCAATTGGGATGCATTTTACCCGGCTGCATGGAATCCACTGCATTCAATCAGGCTGCATGGAATCCACTGCATTCAATCGGGATGCATTTTACCAGGCTGCATGGAATACACTGCATTCAATCACGCTGCATTGATATCACTGCTTTCAATTGGGATCCATTGGGCCACGATGCATGGAATCCACTGCATTCAATCAGATTCCATTGCACCACACTGCATTGAATCCACTGCATTCAATTGAGATCAATTGGGCCACGCTGCATCGAATCCACTGCATTCAATGGGGATCCATTTAGCCACGCTGAATGGTATACACTGCGTTCAATCAGGATGCATTTCACCACGCTGCATGGCCTCCACTGTATTCAATCACACTGCATGGAATCCAGAGCATTCAATCGGGATGCTTTGGGCCATGCTGCATAAAATCCACTGCATTCAATCAAGTTGCATTTGGCCTCGCTGCATGGACTCCACTGCACACAATCGTGATCCATTTCGCCACAATGAATGGAATTCTCTGCATTCAATGACGCTGCATGGAATCCACTGCATTAAATCGAGATGCTTTGGGACATGCTGCAAAAAATCCACTGCATTCATTAATTCTGCAGGAATCCACTGCATTCAATCATGCTGCATAAAATCCCCTGCATTCAATAGAGTTGCATTACTTCATGCTGCATGGAATCCACTGCATTCAATCATGCTGCATGGAATCCACTGCATTCAATCGGGATGCATTTTACCTGGCTGCATGGAATCCACTGCATTCAATCACGCTGCATGGAATCCACTGCATTCAATCGGGATGCTTTTAACCCGTCTGCATGGAATCCACTGCATTCATTCACGCTGCATGGAATCCACTGCATTCAATCGGGATGCATTTTACCTCGCTGCATGAATTACACTGCATTCAATCACAATGCATGGAATCCACTGCATTCTATCGGGATGCTTTTGGCCATGCTGCATAAAATCCACTGCATTCAATCATGCTGCATGTAATCCACCTGATTCAATCGGGATGTTTTGGGACATGCTGCAGAAAATCCCCTGCATTAAATCGGGATGATTTGGGCCATGCTGCAAAAAATCCACTGCATTCAATCATGCTGCAGTTATCCACTGCATTCATTCGGAATACTTTGGGCCTTGCTGCTAATAATCCACAGCATTCAATCATGCTGCAGGTATCCACTGCATTCAATCATGCTGCATTAAATTCCCTGCATTCAATAGGGTTCCATTTCTTCATGCTGCCTGGAATGCACTGCATTAAATCATGCTGCATGGAATCCATTGCATTCAATTGGGATGCATTTTACCAGGCTGCATGGAATCCACTGCATTCAAGCATGCTTCATGGAATCCACTGCATTCAATCCGGATGCATGTTACCAGGCTGCATGTATTACACTGCATTCAATGACATTGCATGGAATCCACTGCCTTCAATCGGGATGCTTTTGGCCCTGCTGCATTAAATCAACTGCATTCAATCGGGATGCATTGGGCCTCACTGCGTCAACTGCACTGAGTACAATCGGGATCCATTTTGGCACAATACATGGAGTCCTCTATATTCAATGACGCTGCATGGAATCCACTGCATTAAATCGTAATGCTTTGTGCCATGCTGCAAAAAATCCACTGCATTCATTCATGCCGCAGGAATCCACTGCAATCAATCATGCTGCATAAAATCAACTGCATTCAATAGGGTTCCATTACTTCATCCTGTCTGGAATACACTGAATTCAATCACGCTGCATGGAATCCAATGCATTCAATAGGGATGCATTTTACCAGGCTGCATGGAAACCACTGCATTCAATCATGCTGCATGTAATCCACCTGATTCAATCCGGATGTTTTGGGACATGCTGCAGAAAATCCCCTGCATTAAATCGGGATGATTTGGGCCATGCTGCAAAAAATCCACTGCATTCAATCATGCTGCAGTTATCCACTGCATTCATTCGGAATACTTTGGGCCTTGCTGCTAATAATCCACAGCATTCAATCATGTTGCAGGTATCCACTGCATTCAATCATGCTGCATTAAATTCCCTGCATTCAATAGGGTTCCATTTCTTCATGCTGCCTGGAATGCACTGCATTAAATCACGCTGCATGGAATCCATTGCATTCAATTGGGATGCATTTTACCAGGCTGCATGGAATCCACTGCATTCAAGCATGCTTCATGGAATCCACTGCATTCAATCCGGATGCATGTTACCAGGCTGCATGTATTACACTGCATTCAATGACATTGCATGGAATCCACTGCCTTCAATCGGGATGTTTTTGGCCCTGCTGCATTAAATCAACTGCATTCAATCGGGATGCATTGGGCCTCACGGGGTCAACTGCACTGAGTACAATCGGGATCCATTTTGGCACAATACATGGAGTCCTCTATATTCAATGACGCTGCATGGAATCCACTGCATTAAATCGTAATGCTTTGTGCCATGCTGCAAAAAATCCACTGCATTCATTCATGCCGCAGGAATCCACTGCAATCAATCATGCTGCATAAAATCAACTGCATTCAATAGGGTTCCATTACTTCATGCTGTCTGGAATACACTGAATTCAATCACGCTGCATGGAATCCAATGCATTCAATAGGGATGCATTTTACCAGGCTGCATGGAATCCACTGCATTCAATCATGCTGCATGGAATCCACTGCATTCAATCGGGATGCATTTTACCAGGCTGCATGGATTTCACTGCATTCAATCACAATGCATGGAATCCAATGCATTCTATCGGGATGCTTTTGGCCATGCTGCATAAAATCCACTGCATTCAATCATGCTGCATGGAATCCAGTGCATCCAATCGGGATATTGTGGGTCATGCTGCATAAAATCCAATGCATTCAATCATGCTGCACCGTATCCACTGCATTCAGTCGGGATGTTTTGGGACATGCTGCAGAAAATTCACTGCATTAAATCAGGATGCTTTGGGCCATTCTGCAAAAAATCCACTGCATTCAATCATGCTGCATAAAATCCACTGCATTCAATATGGTTCCATTTCTTCATGCTGCATGGATCACACTGCATTAAATCACACTGCATGGAATCCTCTGCATTCAATCGGGATTAATTTTACCAGGCTGCATTGAATCCACTGCATTCAATCAGTATCCATTGCACCACACTGCATTGAATCCACTGCATTCAATTGAGATCAATTGGGCAACGATGCATAGAATCCACTGCATCCAATAGGGATCCAATTAGCCACACTGAATGGTATACACTGCGTTCAATCAGGATGCATTTCACCACGCTGCATGGAATCCACGGCATTCAATCGGGTTGCATGGGGCCATGCTGCATAAAATCCACTGCATTCCATCGAGATGCATTTGGCCTCGCTGCATGGACTCCACTGCACACAATCGTGATCCATTTCGCCACAATGAATGGAATTCTCAGCATTCAATGACGCTGCATGGAATCCACTGCATTAAATCAGAGATGCTTTGGGACATGTTGCAAAAAATCCACTGCATTCAATAATTCTGCAGGAATCCACAGCATTCAATCATGCTGCATAAAATACCCTGCATTCAATAGTGTTCCATTTCTTCATGCTGCATGGAATACACTGCATTCAATCAGGATACATGGAATCCACATCATTTAATTGAGGTGCATTTTACCAGGCTGCATGGAATCCACTGCATTCAATCATGCTGCATGGAATCCACTGCATTCAATCGGGATGCATTTTACCACGCTGCATGAATTACACTGCATTCAATCACAATGCATGGAATCCACTGCATTCAATGACGCTGCATGGAATCCACTGCACTCAATCGGGATACTTTTGGCAATGCTGCATAAAACCCACTGCATTCAATCGGGATGCATTGGGCCTCACTGCGTGAACTCAACTGAATACATACGGGATCCATTGTGCCACAATGCAGGGAGTCTTCTGCATTCAATGATGCTGCATGGAATCCACTGCACTCAATCGGGATACTTTTGGCAATGCTGCATAAAACCCACTGCATTCAATCGGGATGCATTGGGCCTCACTGCGTGAACTCAACTGAATACATACGGGATCCATTGTGCCACAATGCAGGGAGTCTTCTGCATTCAATGACGCTGCATGGAATCCACTGCATTCAATCGGGATGCTTTTGGCCATGCTGCATAAAATCCACTGCATTCACTCATGCTGCATCTAATCCACCTGATTCAATCGGGATGATTTGGGCCATGCTGCAAAAAATCCACTGCATTCAATCATGCTGCAGTTATCCACTGCATTCATTCGGAATACTTTGGGCCTTGCTGCTAATAATCCACAGCATTCAATCATGCTGCAGGTATCCACTGCATTCAATCATGCTGCATTAAATTCCCTGCATTCAATAGGGTTCCATTTCTTCATGCTGCCTGGAATGCACTTCATTAAATCATGCTGCATGGAATCCATTGCATTCAATTGGGATGCATTTTACCAGGCTGCATGGAATCCACTGCATTCAAGCATGCTTCATGGAATCCACTGCATTCAATCCGGATGCATGTTACCAGGCTGCATGTATTACACTGCATTCAATGACATTGCATGGAATCCACTGCCTTCAATCGGGATGCTTTTGGCCCTGCTGCATTAAATCAACTGCATTCAATCGGGATGCATTGGGCCTCACTGCGTCAACTGCACTGAGTACAATCGGGATCCATTTTGGCACAATACATGGAGTCCTCTATATTCAATGACGCTGCATGGAATCCACTGCATTAAATCGTAATGCTTTGTGCCATGCTGCAAAAAATCCACTGCATTCATTCATGCCGCAGGAATCCACTGCAATCAATCATGCTGCATAAAATCAACTGCATTCAATAGGGTTCCATTACTTCATGCTGTCTGGAATACACTGAATTCAATCACACTGCATGGAATCCAATGCATTCAATAGGGATGCATTTTACCAGGCTGCATGGAATCCACTGCATTCAATCATGCTGCATGGAATCCACTGCATTCAATCGGGATGCATTTTACCAGGCTGCATGGAATCCACTGCATTCAATCACAATGCATGGAATCCACTGCATTCAATGAGGCTGCATGGAATCCACTGCATTCAATCAGGATGCTTTTGGCCATGCTGCATAAAATCCACTGCATTCAAACATGCTGCACGGTATCCACTGCATTCAATCGGGATGTTTTGGGACATGCTGCAGAATATCCACTGCAGTAAATCGGGATGCTTTGGGCCAAGCTTCAAAAAATACACTGCATTCAATCATGCTGCAGGAATCCACTGCATTCAATCATTCTGCATGGAATCCACTGCATTCAATCGGGATGCATTTTACCAGGCTGCATGGATTACACTGCATTCAATCACAATGCATGGAATCCACTGCATTCAATGACGCTGCATGGAATCCACTGCATTCAATCGGGATGCTTTGGGCCATGCTGCATAAATTCCCCTGCATTCAATCGAGATGCATTTGGCCTCGCTGCATTGACTCCACAGCACACAATCCTGATACATTTCGCCACAATGAATGGAATACTCTGCATTCAATGACGCTGCATGGAATCCACTGCATAAAATAGAGATGCTTTGGGACATGCTGCAAAAAATCCACTGCATTCAATAATTCTGCAGGAATCCACTGCATTCAATCATGCTGCATAAAATCCCCTGCATTCAATAGGGTTCCATTTCTTCATGCTGCATGGAATACACTGCATTCAATCAAGCTGCATGGAATCCACAGCATTTAATTGAGATGAATTTTACCAGGCCTCATGGAGTCCACTGCATTCAATCATGCTGCATGGAATCCACTGCATTCATTCAGGATGCATTTTACCACGCTGCATGTATTACACTGCATTCATTCACAATACATGGAATACACTGCATTCAATCGGGATGCATTTTACCAGGTTGCATGGATTACACTGCATTCAATCACAATGCATGGAATCCACTGCATTCAATGACGCTGCATGGAATCCACTGCGTTCAATCGGGATGCACTGGGCCTCACTGCGTTGACTCCACTAAATACATATGGGATCCATTGTGCCACAATGCAGGGAGTCTTCTGCATTCACTGACGCTGCATGGAATCCACTGCATTCAATCGGGATGCTTTTGGCCATGCTGCATAAAATCCACTGCATTCAATCATGCTGCATGTAATCCACCTCATTCAATCGGGATATTTTGGGACATGCTGCAGAAAATCCACTGCATTATATAGGGATGCTTTGGGCAATGCTGCAAAAATCCACTGCATTCAATCATGCTGCATGAAACCACGGCATTCAATCATGCTGCATAAAATCCACTGCATTCAATAGGGTTCCATTTCTTCATGCTGCTTGGAATACACTGCATTCAATCAAGCTGCATGGAATCCACTGCATTCAATCGGGATGCATTTTACCCGGCTGCATGGAATACACTGCATTCAATCACGCTGCATTGATATCACTGCTTTCAATTGGGATCCATTGGGCCACGATGCATGGAATCCACTGCATTCAATCAGATTCCATTGCACCACACTGCATTGAATCCACTGCATTCAATGGGGATCCATTTAGCCACGCTGAATGGTATACACTGCGTTCAATCAGGATGCATTTCACCACGCTGCATGGCCTCCACTGTATTCAATCACACTGCATGGAATCCACGGCATTCAATCGGGATGCTTTGGGCCATGCTGCATAAAATCCACTGCATTCAATCGAGTTGCATTTGGCCTCGCTGCATGGCCTCCACTGCACACAATCGTGATCCATTTCGCCACAATGAATGGAAATCTCTGCATTCAATGACGCTGCATGGAATCCACTGCATTAAATCGAGATGCTTTGGGACATGCTGCAAAAAATCCACTGCATTCATTAATTCTGCAAGAATCCACTGCATTCAATCATGCTGCATAAAATCCCCTGCATTCAATAGAGTTGCATTACTTCATGCTGCATGGAATCAACTGCATTCAATCATGCTGCATAAAATTCACTGCATTCAATCGGGATGCATTTTACCTGGCTGCATGGAATCCACTGCATTCAATCACGCTGCATGGAATCCACTGCATTCAATCGGGATGCTTTTTACCCGTCTGCATGGAATCCACTGCATTCATTCACGCTGCATGGAATCCACTGCATTCAATCGGGATGCATTTTACCACGCTGCATGCATTACACTGCATTCAATCACAATGCATGGAATCCACTGCATTCAATGACGCTGCATGGAATCCACTGCATTCTATTGGGATGCTTTTGCCCATGCTGCATAAAATCCACTGCATTCAATCATGCTGCATGGAATCCAGTGCATCCAATCGGGATATTGTGGGTCATGCTGCATAAAATCCAATGCATTCAATCATGCTGCACCGTATCCACTGCATTCAGTCGGGATGTTTTGGGACATGCTGCAGAAAATTCACTGCATTAAATCAGGATGCTTTGGGCCATTCTGCAAAAAATCCACTGCATTCAATCATGCTGCATAAAATCCACTGCATTCAATATGGTTCCATTTCTTCATGCTGCATGGATCACACTGCATTAAATCACACTGCATGGAATCCTCTGCATTCAATCGGGATTAATTTTACCAGGCTGCATTGAATCCACTGCATTCAATTGAGATCAATTGGGCAACGATGCATAGAATCCACTGCATTCAATAGGGTTCCAATTAGCCACACTGAATGGTATACACTGCGTTCAATCAGGATGCATTTCACCACGCTGCATGGAATCCACGGCATTCAATCGGGTTGCATGGGGCCATGCTGCATAAAATCCACTGCATTCCATCGAGATGCATTTGGCCTCGCTGCATGGACTCCACTGCACACAATCGTGATCCATTTCGCCACAATGAATGGAATACTCAGCATTCAATGACGCTGCATGGAATCCACTGCATTAAATCAGAGATGCTTTGGGACATGTTGCAAAAAATCCACTGCATTCAATCATGCTGCAGGAATCCACAGCATTCAATCATGCTGCATAAAATACCCTGCATTCAATAGTGTTCTATTTCTTCATGCTGCATGGAATACAATGCATTCAATCAGGATGCATGGAATCCACATCATTTAATTGAGGTGCATTTTACCAGGCTGCATGGAATCCACTGCATTCAATCATGCTGCATGGAATCCACTGCATTCAATCGGGATGCATTTTACCAGGCTGCATGGATTACACTGCATTCAAGCACAATGCATGGAATCCACTGCATTCAATGACGCTGCATGGAATCCACTGCACTCAATCGGGATACTTTTGGCAATGCTGCATAAAACCCACTGCATTCAATCGGGATGCATTGGGCCTCACTGCGTGAACTCAACTGAATACATACGGGATCCATTGTGCCACAATGCAGGGAGTCTTCTGCATTCAATGACGCTGCATGGAATCCACTGCATTCAATCGGGATGCTTTTGGCCATGCTGCATAAAATCCACTGCATTCAATCATGCTGCATCTAATCCACCTGATTCAATCGGGATGTTTTGGGACATGCTGCAGAAAATCCCCTGCATTAAATCGGGATGATTTGGGCCATGCTGCAAAAAATCCACTGCATTCAATCATGCTGCAGGTATCCACTGCATTCATTCGGAATACTTTGGGCCTTGCTGCTAATAATCCACAGCATTCAATCATGCTGCAGGTATCCACTGCATTCAATCATGCTGCATTAAATTCCCTGCATTCAATAGGGTTCCATTTCTTCATGCTGCCTGGAATGCACTGCATTAAATCATGCTGCACGGAATCCATTGCATTCAATTGGGATGCATTTTACCAGGCTGCATGGAATCCACTGCATTCAAGCATGCTTCATGGAATCCACTGCATTCAATCCGGATGCATGTTACCAGGCTGCATGTATTACACTGCATTCAATGACATTGCATGGAATCCACTGCCTTCAATCGGGATGCTTTTGGCCCTGCTGCATTAAATCAACTGCATTCAATCGGGATGCATTGGGCCTCACTGCGTCAACTGCACTGAGTACAATCGGGATCCATTTTGGCACAATACATGGAGTCCTCTATATTCAATGACGCTGCATGGAATCCACTGCATTAAATCGTAATGCTTTGTGCCATGCTGCAAAAAATCCACTGCATTCATTCATGCCGCAGGAATCCACTGCATTCAATCATGCTGCATAAAATCCCCTGCATTCAATAGGGTTCCATTTCTTCATGCTGCATGGAATACACTGCATTCAATCAAGCTGCATGGAATCCACAGCATTTAATTGAGATGAATTTTACCAGGCTGCATGGAGTCCACAACATTCAATCATGCTGCATGGAATCCACTGCATTCATTCAGGATGCATTTTACCACGCTGCATGTATTACACTGCATTCATTCACAATACATGGAATACACTGCATTCAATCGGGATGCATTTTACCAGGTTGCATGGATTACACTGCATTCAATCACAATGCATGGAATCCACTGCATTCAATGACGCTGCATGGAATCCACTGCGTTCAATCGGGATGCACTGGGCCTCACTGCGTTGACTCCACTAAATACATATGGGATCCATTGTGCCACAATGCAGGGAGTCTTCTGCATTCACTGACGCTGCATGGAATCCACTGCATTCAATCGGGATGCTTTTGGCCATGCTGCATAAAATCCACTGCATTCAATCATGCTGCATGTAATCCACCTCATTCAATCGGGATGTTATGGGACATGCTGCAGAAAATCCACTGCATTATATAGGGATGCTTTGGGCAATGCTGCAAAAATCCACTGCATTCAATCATGCTGCATGAAAACACGGCATTCAATCATGCTGCATAAAATCCACTGCATTCAATAGGGTTCCATTTCTTCATGCTGCTTGGAATACACTGCATTCAATCAAGCTGCATGGAACCCACTGCATTCAATTGGGATGAATTTTACCAGGCTGCATGGAATCCACTGCATTCAATCGGGATGCATTTTACCAGGCTGCATGGAATACACTGCATTCAATCACGCTGCATTGATATCACTGCTTTCAATTGGGATCCATTGGGCCACGATGCATGGAATCCACTGCATTCAATCAGATTCCATTGCACCACACTGCATTGAATCCACTGCATTCAAATGAGATCAATTGGGCCACGCTGCATCGAATCCACTGCATTCAATGGGGATCCATTTAGCCACGCTGAATGGTATACACTGCGTTCAATCAGGATGCATTTCACCACGCTGCATGGCCTCCACTGTATTCAATCACACTGCATGGAATCCACGGCATTCAATCGGGATGCTTTGGGCCATGCTGCATAAAATCCACTGCATTCAATCGAGTTGCATTTGGCCTCGCTGCATGGCCTCCACTGCACACAATCGTGATCCATTTCGCCACAATGAATGGAAATCTCTGCATTCAATGACGCTGCATGGAATCCACTGCATTAAATCGAGATGCTTTGGGACATGTTGCAAAAATTCCACTGCATTCATTAATTCTGCAAGAATCCACTGCATTCAATCATGCTGCATAAAATCCCCTGCATTCAATAGAGTTGCATTATTTCATGCTGCATGGAATCAACTGCATTCAATCATGCTGCATAAAATTCACTGCATACAATCGGGATGCATTTTACCTGGCTGCATGGAATCCACTGAATTCAATCATGCTGCATGGAATCCACTGCATTCAATCGGGATGCTTTTTACCCGTCTGCATGGAATCCACTGCATTCATTCACGCTGCATGGAATCCACTGCATTCAATCGGGATGCATTTTACCACGCTGCATGCATTACACTGCATTCAATCACAATGCATGGAATCCACTGCATTCAATGACGCTGCATGGAATCCACTGCATTCTATTGGGATGCTTTTGCCCATGCTGCATAAAATCCACTGCATTCAATCATGCTGCATGGAATCCAGTGCATCCAATCGGGATATTGTGGGTCATGCTGCATAAAATCCAATGCATTCAATCATGCTGCACCGTATCCACTGCATTCAGTCGGGATGTTTTGGGACATGCTGCAGAAAATTCACTGCATTAAATCAGGATGCTTTGGGCCATTCTGCAAAAAATCCACTGCATTCAATCATGCTGCATAAAATCCACTGCATTCAATATGGTTCCATTTCTTCATGCTGCATGGATCACACTGCATTAAATCACACTGCATGGAATCCTCTGCATTCAATCGGGATTAATTTTACCAGGCTGCATTGAATCCACTGCATTCAATCAGTATCCATTGCACCACAATGCATTGAATCCACTGCATTCAATTGAGATCAATTGGGCAACGATGCATAGAATCCACTGCATCCAATAGGGATCCAATTAGCCACACTGAATGGTATACACTGCGTTCAATCAGGATGCATTTCACCACGCTGCATGGAATCCACGGCATTCAATCGGGTTGCATGGGGCCATGCTGCATAAAATCCACTGCATTCCATCGAGATGCATTTGGCCTCGCTGCATGGACTCCACTGCACACAATCGTGATCCATTTCGCCACAATGAATGGAATTCTCAGCATTCAATGACGCTGCATGGAATCCACTGCATTAAATCAGAGATGCTTTGGGACATGTTGCAAAAAATCCACTGCATTCAATCATGCTGCAGGAATCCACAGCATTCAATCATGCTGCATAAAATACCCTGCATTCAATAGTGTTCCATTTCTTCATGCTGCATGGAATACACTGCATTCAATCAGGATGCATGGAATCCACATCATTTAATTGAGGTGCATTTTACCAGGCTGCATGGAATCCACTGCATTCAATCATGCTGCATGGAATCCACTGCATTCAATCGGGATGCATTTTACCACACTGCATGAAATACACTGCATTCAATCACAATGCATGGAATCCACTGCATTCAATGACGCTGCATGGAATCCACTGCACTCAATCGGGATACTTTTGGCAATGCTGCATAAAACCCACTGCATTCAATCGGGATGCATTGGGCCTCACTGCGTGAACTCAACTGAATACATACGGGATCCATTGTGCCACAATGCAGGGAGTCTTCTGCATTCAATGACGCTGCATGGAATCCACTGCATTCAATCGGGATGCTTTTGGCCATGCTGCATAAAATCCACTGCATTCAATCATGCTGCATGTAATCCACCTGATTCAATCGGGATGTTTTGGGACATGCTGCAGAAAATCCCCTGCATTAAATCGGGATGATTTGGGCCATGCTGCAAAAAATCCCCTGCATTCAATCATGCTGCAGTTATCCACTGCATTCATTCGGAATACTTTGGGCCTTGCTGCTAATAATCCACAGCATTCAATCATGCTGCAGGTATCCACTGCATTCAATCATGCTGCATTAAATTCCCTGCATTCAATAGGGTTCCATTTCTTCATGCTGCCTGGAATGCACTGCATTAAATCACGCTGCATGGAATCCATTGCATTCAATTCGGATGCATTTTACCAGGCTGCATGGAATCCACTGCATTCAAGCATGCTTCATGGAATCCACTGCATTCAATCCGGATGCATGTTACCAGGCTGCATGTATTACACTGCATTCAATGACATTGCATGGAATCCACTGCCTTCAATCGGGATGCTTTTGGCCCTGCTGCATTAAATCAACTGCATTCAATCGGGATGCATTGGGCCTCACTGCGTCAACTGCACTGAGTACAATCGGGATCCATTTTGGCACAATACATGGAGTCCTCTATATTCAATGACGCTGCATGGAATCCACTGCATTAAATCGTAATGCTTTGTGCCATGCTGCAAAAAATCCACTGCATTCATTCATGCCGCAGGAATCCACTGCAATCAATCATGCTGCATAAAATCCACTGCATTCAATAGGGTTCCATTTCTGCATGCTGCATGGATCACACTGCATTCAATCACACTGCATGGAATTAACTGCATTCAACCGGGATGACTTTTACCATGCTGCATGGAATACACTGCATTCAATCACGCTGCATTTATTTCACTGCATACAATTGGGATCCATTGCACCATGATGCCTGGAATCCACTGCATTCAATCAGAATCCATTGCACCACACTGCATTGACACCACTGCATTCAATTGAGATCAATTGGGCCATGCTGCATAGAATCCACTGCATTCAATTGGTATCCATTTAGCCATACTGAATGGTATACACTGCATTCAATCAGGATGCATTTCACCACGCTGCATGGATTCCACGGCATTCAATCGGGATGCATATGGCCATGCTGCATAAAATCCACTGCATTCAATCGGGATGCATTGGGCCTCGCTGCGTGGACACCACTGAATACATACGGGATCCATTGTGCCACAATGCAGGGAGTCTTCTGCATTAAATGACACTGCATGGAATCCACTGCATTCAATCGGGATGAATTTTAGCAGGCTGCATGGAATCCACTGCATTCAATCATGCTGCATGGAATCCACTGCATTCAATCGGGATGCATTTTACCAGGCTGCATGGAATACACTGCATTCAATCACGCTGCATCGATTTCACTGCATTCAATTGGGATCCATTGCACCATGATGCATGGAATCCACTTCATTCAGTTGAGATCAATTGGGCCACACTGCATAGAATCCACTGCATTGAATGGGGATCCATTTAGCCACACTGAATTGTATACACTGCGTTCAATCAGGATGAATTTCACCACGCTGCATGGAATCCACGGCATTCAATCGGGATGCTTGTGGCCATGCTGCATAAAATCCACTGCATTCAATCGAGATGCATTTGGCCTCGATGCATGGACTCCACTGCACACAATCGTGATCCATTTCGCCACAATGAATTGAATTTTCTGCATTCAATGACGCTGCATGGAATCCACTGCATTAAATCGAGATGCTTTTGGCCATGCTGCAAAAAATCCACTGCATTCAATCATGCTGAAAGAAACCACTGCATTCAATCATGCTGCATAAAATCCCCTGCATTCAATAGGGTTCCATTTCTTCTTGCTGCATGGAATCGACTTCATTCAATCATGCTGCATGGAATCCACAGCATTTAATGGGGATGCATTTTACCAGGCTGCATGGAATCCACGGCATTCAATCGGGATGCTTGGGGACATGCTGCAAAAAATCCACTGCATTCATTCATGCTGCAGGAATCCACGGCATTCAATCATGCTAAATAAAATACACTTCATTCAATAGGGTTCCATTACTTCATGCTCCCTGGAATACACTGAATTCAATCATGCTGCATTGAAACCAATGCATTCAATAGGGATGCATTTTACCAGTCTGCATGGAATCGACTGCATTCAATCATGCTTCATGGAATCCACTGCATTCAATCGGGATGCATTTGACCAGGCTGCATGGATTACACTGCATTCAAGCACAATGCATGGAATCCACTGCATTCAATGATGCTGCATGGAATCCTCTGCATTGAATCGGGATGCTTTTGGCCATGCTGCATAAAATCCACTGCATCAGGCATGCTGCACGGTATCCACTGCATTCAATCGGAATGTTTTGGGACATGCTGCATAAAATCCACTGCATTAAATCGGGATGCATTGGGCCAAGCTGCAAAAAATCCACTGCATTCAATCATGCTGCATGGAATCTACTGCATTCAATCGGGATGCATTTTACCAGGATGCGTGGAATCCACTGCATTCAATACAATGCATAGAATCCACTGCATTCAATGACGCTGCATGGAATCATCTGCATTCAATCGGGATGCTTTTGGCCATGCTGCATAAAATCCACTGCATTCAATCGGGATGTATTGGGACATGCTGCAGAAAATCCACTGCATTAAATCGGGATGCTTTGGGCCAAGCTGCAAAAAATCCACTGCATTCAATCATGCTGCAGGAATCCACTGCATTTAATCATGCTGCATAAAATACCCTGCATTCAATAAGGTTCCATTTCTTCATGCTGCATGTAATCCACCTCATTCAATTATGCTGCATGGAATCCACTGCATTCAATCGGGATTCATTTTACCAGGCTGCATGGATCACACTGCATTAAATCACACTGCATGGAATCCACTGCATTCAATCAGGCTGCATGGAATCCACTGCATTCAATCGGGATGCATTTTACCACGCTGCATGAATTACACTGCATTCAATCACAATGCATGGAATCCACTGCATTCAATGACGCTGCATGGAATCCACTGCATTCTATCGGGATGCTTTTGGCCATGCTGCATAAAATCCACTGCATTCAATCATGCTGCATGGAATCCAGTGCATCCAATCGGGATATTGTGGGTCATGCTGCATAAAATCCAATGCATTCAATCATGCTGCACCGTATCCACTGCATTCAGTCGGGATGTTTTGGGACATGCTGCAGAAAATTCACTGCATTAAATCAGGATGCTTTGGGCCATTCTGCATAAAATCCACTGCATTCAATCATGCTGTATAAAATCCACTGCATTCAATATGGTTCCATTTCTTCATGCTGCATGGATCACACTGCATTAAATCACACTGCATGGAATCCTCTGCATTCAATCGGGATTAATTTTACCAGGCTGCATTGAATCCACTGCATTCAATCAGTATCCATTGCACCACACTGCATTGAATCCACTGCATTCAATTGAGATCAATTGGGCAACGATGCATAGAATCCACTGCATTCAATAGGGATCCAATTAGCCACACTGAATGGTATACACTGCGTTCAATCAGGATGCATTTCACCACGCTGCATGGAATCCACGGCATTCAATCGGGTTGCATGGGGCCATGCTGCATAAAATCCACTGCATTCCATCGAGATGCATTTGGCCTCGCTGCATGGACTCCACTGCACACAATCGTGATCCATTTCGCCACAATGAATGGAATTCTCAGCATTCAATGACGCTGCATGGAATCCACTGCATTAAATCGGGATGCTTTTGGCCATGCTGCAAAAAATCCACTGCATTCAATAATTCTGCAGGAATCCACAGCATTCAATCATGCTGCATAAAATACCCTGCATTCAATAGTGTTCCATTTCTTCATGCTGCATGGAATCCACTGCATTCAATCAGGATGCATGGAATCCACATCATTTAATTGAGGTGCATTTTACCAGGCTGCATGGAATCCACTGCATTCAATCATGCTGCATGGAATCCACTGCATTCAATCGGGATGCATTTTACCAGGCTGCATGGATTACACTGCATTCAAGCACAATGCATGGAATCCACTGCATTCAATGACGCTGCATGGAATCCACTGCACTCAATCGGGATACTTTTGGCAATGCTGCATAAAACCCACTGCATTCAATCGGGATGCATTGGGCCTCACTGCGTGAACTCAACTGAATACATACGGGATCCATTGTGCCACAATGCAGGGAGTCTTCTGCATTCAATGACGCTGCATGGAATCCACTGCATTCAATCGGGATGCTTTTGGCCATGCTGCATAAAATCCACTGCATTCAATCATGCTGCAGGTATCCACTGCATTCATTCGGAATACTTTGGGCCTTGCTGCTAATAATCCACAGCATTCAATCATGCTGCAGGTATCCACTGCATTCAATCATGGTGCATTAAATTCCCTACATTCAATAGGGTTCCATTTCTTCATGCTGCCTGGAATGCACTGCATTAAATCACGCTGCATGGAATCCATTGCATTCAATTGGGATGCATTTTACCAGGCTGCATGGAATCCACTGCATTCAAGCATGCTTCATGGAATCCACTGCATTCAATCCGGATGCATGTTACCAGGCTGCATGTATTACACTGCATTCAATGACATTGCATGGAATCCACTGCCTTCAATCGGGATGCTTTTGGCCCTGCTGCATTAAATCAACTGCATTCAATCGGGATGCATTGGGCCTCACTGCGTCAACTGCACTGAGTACAATCGGGATCCATTTTGGCACAATACATGGAGTCCTCTATATTCAATGACGCTGCATGTAATCCACTGCATTAAATCGTAATGCTTGGTGCCATGCTGCAAAAAATCCACTGCATTCATTCATGCCGCAGGAATCCACTGCAATCAATCATGCTGCATAAAATCAACTGCATTCAATAGGGTTCCATTACTTCATGCTGTCTGGAATACACTGAATTCAATCACGCTGCATGGAATCCAATGCATTCAATAGGGATGCATTTTACCAGGCTGCATGGAATCCACTGCATTCAATCATGCTGCATGGAATCCACTGCATTCAATCGGGATGCATTTTACCAGGCTGCATGGATTTCACTGCATTCAATCCCAATGCATGGAATCCACTGCATTCTATCGGGATGCTTTTGGCCATGCTGCATAAAATCCACTGCATTCAATCATGCTGCATGGAATCCAGTGCATCCAATCGGGATATTGTGGGTCATGCTGCATAAAATCCAATGCATTCAATCATGCTGCACCGTATCCACTGCATTCAGTCGGGATGTTTTGGGACATGCTGCAGAAAATTCACTGCATTAAATCAGGATGCTTTGGGCCATTCTGCAAAAAATCCACTGCATTCAATCATGCTGCATAAAATCCACTGCATTCAATATGGTTCCATTTCTTCATGCTGCATGGATCACACTGCATTAAATCACACTGCATGGAATCCTCTGCATTCAATCGGGATTAATTTTACCAGGCTGCATTGAATCCACTGCATTCAATCAGTATCCATTGCACCACACTGCATTGAATCCACTGCATTCAATTGAGATCAATTGGGCAACGATGCATAGAATCCACTGCATTCAATAGGGATCCAATTAGCCACACTGAATGGTATACACTGCGTTCAATCAGGATGCATTTCACCACGCTGCATGGAATCCACGGCATTCAATCGGGTTGCATGGGGCCATGCTGCATAAAATCCACTGCATTCCATCGAGATGCATTTGGCCTCGCTGCATGGACTCCACTGCACACAATCGTGATCCATTTCGCCACAATGAATGGAATTCTCAGCATTCAATGACGCTGCATGGAATCCTCTTCATTCAATCGGGATGCTTTTGGCCATGCTGCATAAAATCCACTGCATCAGTAATGCTGCACTGTATCCACTGCATTCAATCGGGATATTTTGGGACATGCTGAATAAAATCCACTGCATTAAATCGGGATGCATTGGGCCAAGCTGCAAAAAATCCACTGCATTCAATCATGCTGCATGGAATCTACTGCATTCAATCGGGATGCATTTTACCATGATGCGTGGAATCCACTGCATTCAATACAATGCATAGAATCCACTGCATTCAATGACGCTGCATGAAATCATCTGCATTCAATCGGGATGCTTTTGGCCATGCTGCATAAAATCCACTGCATTCAATCGGGATGTATTGGGACATGCTGCAGAAAATCCACTGCATTAAATCGGGATGCTTTGGGCCAAGCTGCAAAAAATCCACTGCATTCAATCATGCTGCAGGAATCCACTGCATTTAATCATGCTGCATAAAATACCCTGCATTCAATAAGGTTCCATTTCTTCATGCTGCCTGGAATCCACCTCATTCAATTATGCTGCATGGAATCCACTGCATTCAATCGGGATTCATTTTACCAGGCTGTATGGATCACACTGCATTAAATCACACTGCATGGAATCCACTGCATTCAAATGGAATGAATTTTATCAGGCTGCATGGAATCCACTGCATTCAATCAGGCTGCATGGAATCCACTGCATTCAATCGGGATGCATTTTACCACGCTGCATGAATTACACTGCATTCAATCACAATGCATGGAATCCACTGCATTCAATGACGCTGCATGGAATCCACTGCATTCTATCGGGATGCTTTTGGCCATGCTGCATAAAATCCACTGCATTCAATCATGCTGCATGGAATCCAGTGCATCCAATCGGGATATTGTGGGTCATGCTGCATAAAATCCAATGCATTCAATCATGCTGCACCGTATCCACTGCATTCAGTCGGGATGTTTTGGGACATGCTGCAGAAAATTCACTGCATTAAATCAGGATGCTTTGGGCCATTCTGCAAAAAATCCACTGCATTCAATCATGCTGCATAAAATCCACTGCATTCAATATGGTTCCATTTCTTCATGCTGCATGGATCACACTGCATTAAATCACACTGCATGGAATCCTCTGCATTCAATCGGGATTAATTTTACCAGGCTGCATTGAATCCACTGCATTCAATCAGTATCCATTGCACCACACTGCATTGAATCCACTGCATTCAATTGAGATCAATTGGGCAACGATGCATAGAATCCACTGCATTCAATAGGGATCCAATTAGCCACACTGAATGGTATACTCTGCGTTCAATCAGGATGCATTTCACCACGCTGCATGGAATCCACGGCATTCAATCGGGTTGCATGGGGCCATGCTGCATAAAATCCACTGCATTCCATCGAGATGCATTTGGCCTCGCTGCATGGACTCCACTGCACACAATCGTGATCCATTTCGCCACAATGAATGGAATTCTCAGCATTCAATGACGCTGCATGGAATCCACTGCATTAAATCAGAGATGCTTTGGGACATGTTGCAAAAAATCCACTGCATTCAATAATTCTGCAGGAATCCACAGCATTCAATCATGCTGCATAAAATACCCTGCATTCAATAGTGTTCCATTTCTTCATGCTGCATGGAATCCACTGCATTCAATCAGGATGCATGGAATCCACATCATTTAATTGAGGTGCATTTTACCAGGCTGCATGGAATCCACTGCATTCAATCATGCTGCATGGAATCCACTGCATTCAATCGGGATGCATTTTACCACGCTGCATGAATTACACTGCATTCAATCACAATGCATGGAATCCACTGCATTCAATGACGCTGCATGGAATCCACTGCACTCAATCGGGATACCTTTGGCAATGCTGCATAAAACCCACTGCATTCAATCGGGATGCATTGGGCCTCACTGCGTGAACTCAACTGAATACATACGGGATCCATTGTGCCACAATGCAGGGAGTCTTCTGCATTCAATGACGCTGCATGGAATCCACTGCATTCAATCGGGATGCTTTTGGCCATGCTGCATAAAATCCACTGCATTCACTCATGCTGCATCTAATCCACCTGATTCAATCGGGATGTTTTGGGACATGCTGCAGAAAATCCCCTGCATTAAATCGGGATGATTTGGGCCATGCTGCAAAAAATCCACTGCATTCAATCATGCTGCAGTTATCCACTGCATTCATTCGGAATACTTTGGGCCTTGCTGCTAATAATCCACAGCATTCAATCATGCTGCAGGTATCCACTGCATTCAATCATGCTGCATTAAATTCCCTGCATTCAATAGGGTTCCATTTCTTCATGCTGCCTGGAATGCACTGCATTAAATCACGCTGCATGGAATCCATTGCATTCAATTGGGATGCATTTTACCAGGCTGCATGGAATCCACTGCATTCAAGCATGCTTCATGGAATCCACTGCATTCAATCCGGATGCATGTTACCAGGCTGCATGTATTACACTGCATTCAATGACATTGCATGGAATCCACTGCCTTCAATCGGGATGCTTTTGGCCCTGCTGCATTAAATCAACTGCATTCAATCGGGATGCATTGGGCCTCACTGCGTCAACTGCACTGAGTACAATCGGGATCCATTTTGGCACAATACATGGAGTCCTCTATATTCAATGACGCTGCATGGAATCCACTGCATTAAATCGTAATGCTTTGTGCCATGCTGCAAAAAATCCACTGCATTCATTCATGCCGCAGGAATCCACTGCAATCAATCATGCTGCATAAAATCAACTGCATTCAATAGGGTTCCATTACTTCATGCTGTCTGGAATACACTGAATTCAATCACGCTGCATGGAATCCAATGCATTCAATAGGGATGCATTTTACCAGGCTGCATGGAATCCACTGCATTCAATCATGCTGCATGGAATCCACTGCATTCAATCAGGATGCATTTCACCACGCTGCATGGAATCCACGGCATTCAATCGGGTTGCATGGGGCCATGCTGCATAAAATCCACTGCATTCCATCGAGATGCATTTGGCCTCGCTGCATGGACTCCACTGCACACAATCGTGATCCATTTCGCCACAATGAATGGAATTCTCAGCATTCAATGACGCTGCATGGAATCCTCTGCATTCAATCGGGATGCTTTTGGCCATGCTGCATAAACTCCACTGCATCAGTCATGCTGCACGGTATCCACTGCATTCAATCGGGATGTTTTGGGACATGCTGAATAAAATCCACTGCATTAAATCGGGATGCATTGGGCCAAGCTGCAAAAAATCCACTGCATTCAATCATGCTGCATGGAATCTACTGCATTCAATCGGGATGCATTTTACCAGGATGCGTGGAATCCACTGCATTCAATACAATGCATAGAATCCACTGCATTCAATGACGCTGCATGGAATCATCTGCATTCAATCGGGATGCTTTTGGCCATTCTGCATAATAAACTCCACTGCATTCAATCGGGATGTATTGGGACATGCTGCAGAAAATCCACTGCATTAAATCGGGATGCTTTGGGCCAAGCTGCAAAAACTCCACTGCATTCAATCATGCTGCAGGAATCCACTGCATTTTATCATGCTGCATAAAATACCCTGCATTCAATAAGGTTCCATTTCTTCATGCTGCCTGGAATCCACCTCATTCAATTATGCTGCATGGAATCCACTGCATTCAATCGGGATTCATTTTACCAGGCTGCATGGATCACACTGCATTAAATCACACTGCATGGAATCCACTGCATTCAAATGGAATGAATTTTATCAGGCTGCATGGAATCCACTGCATTCAATCAGGCTGCATGGAATCCACTGCATTCAATCGGGATGCATTTTACCACGCTGCATGAATTACACTGCATTCAATCACAATGCATGGAATCCACTGCATTCAATGACGCTGCATGGAATCCACTGCATTCTATCGGGATGCTTTTGGCCATGCTGCATAAAATCCACTGCATTCAATCATGCTGCATGGAATCCAGTGCATCCAATCGGGATATTGTGGGTCATGCTGCATAAAATCCAATGCATTCAATCATGCTGCACCGTATCCACTGCATTCAGTCGGGATGTTTTGGGACATGCTGCAGAAAATTCACTGCATTAAATCAGGATGCTTTGGGCCATTCTGCAAAAAATCCACTGCATTCAATCATGCTGCATAAAATCCACTGCATTCAATATGGTTCCATTTCTTCATGCTGCATGGATCACACTGCATTAAATCACACTGCATGGAATCCTCTGCATTCAATCGGGATTAATTTTACCAGGCTGCATTGAATCCACTGCATTCAATCAGTATCCATTGCACCACACTGCATTGAATCCACTGCATTCAATTGAGATCAATTGGGCAACGATGCATAGAATCCACTGCATTCAATAGGGATCCAATTAGCCACACTGAATGGTATACACTGCGTTCAATCAGGATGCATTTCACCACGCTGCATGGAATCCACGGCATTCAATCGGGTTGCATGGGGCCATGCTGCATAAAATCCACTGCATTCCATCGAGATGCATTTGGCCTCGCTGCATGGACTCCACTGCACACAATCGTGATCCATTTCGCCACAATGAATGGAATTCTCAGCATTCAATGACGCTGCATGGAATCCACTGCATTAAATCAGAGATGCTTTGGGACATGTTGCAAAAAATCCACTGCATTCAATAATTCTGCAGGAATCCACAGCATTCAATCATGCTGCATAAAATACCCTGCATTCAATAGTGTTCCATTTCTTCATGCTGCATGGAATCCACTGCATTCAATCAGGATGCATGGAATCCACATCATTTAATTGAGGTGCATTTTACCAGGCTGCATGGAATCCACTGCATTCAATCATGCTGCATGGAATCCACTGCATTCAATCGGGATGCATTTTACCACGCTGCATGAATTACACTGCATTCAATCACAATGCATGGAATCCACTGCATTCAATGACGCTGCATGGAATCCACTGCACTCAATCGGGATACTTTTGGCAATGCTACATAAAACCCACTGCATTCAATCGGGATGCATTGGGCCTCACTGCGTGAACTCAACTGAATACATACGGGATCCATTGTGCCACAATGCAGGGAGTCTTCTGCATTCAATGACGCTGCATGGAATCCACTGCATTCAATCGGGATGCTTTTGGCCATGCTGCATAAAATCCACTGCATTCAATCATGCTGCATGTAATCCACCTGATTCAATCGGGATGTTTTGGGACATGCTGCAGAAAATCCCCTGCATTCAATCATGCTGCAGTTATCCACTGCATTCATTCGGAATACCTTGGGCCTTGCTGCTAATAATCCACAGCATTCAATCATGCTGCAGGTATCCACTGCATTCAATCATGCTGCATTAAATTCCCTGCATTCAATAGGGTTCCATTTCTTCATGCTGCCTGGAATGCACTGCATTAAATCACGCTGCATGGAATCCATTGCATTCAATTGGGATGCATTTTACCAGGCTGCATGGAATCCACTGCATTCAAGCATGCTTCATGGAATCCACTGCATTCAATCCGGATGCATGTTACCAGGCTGCATGTATTACACTGCATTCAATGACATTGCATGGAATCCACTGCCTTCAATCGGGATGCTTTTGGCCCTGCTGCATTAAATCAACTGCATTCAATCGGGATGCATTGGGCCTCACTGCGTCAACTGCACTGAGTACAATCGGGATCCATTTTGGCACAATACATGGAGTCCTCTATATTCAATGACGCTGCATGGAATCCACTGCATTAAATCGTAATGCTTTGTGCCATGCTGCAAAAAATCCACTGCATTCATTCATGCCGCAGGAATCCACTGCAATCAATCATGCTGCATAAAATCAACTGCATTCAATAGGGTTCCATTACTTCATGCTGTCTGGAATACACTGAATTCAATCACGCTGCATGGAATCCAATGCATTCAATAGGGATGCATTTTACCAGGCTGCATGGAATCCACTGCATTCAATCATGCTGCATGGAATCCACTGCATTCAATCAGGATGCATTTCACCACGCTGCATGGAATCCACGGCATTCAATCGGGTTGCATGGGGCCATGCTGCATAAAATCCACTGCATTCCATCGAGATGCATTTGGCCTCGCTGCATGGACTCCACTGCACACTATCGTGATCCATTTCGCCACAATGAATGGAATTCTCAGCATTCAATGACGCTGCATGGAATCCTCTGCATTCAATCGGGATGTTTTGGGACATGCTGAATAAAATCCACTGCATTAAATCGGGATGCATTGGGCCAAGCTGCAAAAAATCCACTGCATTCAATCATGCTGCATGGAATCTACTGCATTCAATCGGGATGCATTTTACCAGGATGCGTGGAATCCACTGCATTCAATACAATGCATAGAATCCACTGCATTCAATGACGCTGCATGGAATCATCTGCATTCAATCGGGATGCTTTTGGCCATGCTGCATAAAATCCACTGCATTCAATCGGGATGTATTGGGACATGCTGCAGAAAATCCACTGCATTCAATCGGGATGCTTTGGGCCAAGCTGCAAAAAATCCACTGCATTCAATCATGCTGCAGGAATCCACTGCATTTTATCATGCTGCATAAAATACCCTGCATTCAATAAGGTTCCATTTCTTCATGCTGCCTGGAATCCACCTCATTCAATTATGCTGCATGGAATCCACTGCATTCAATCGGGATTCATTTTACCAGGCTGCATGGATCACACTGCATTAAATCACACTGCATGGAATCCACTGCATTCAAATGGAATGAATTTTATCAGGCTGCATGGAATCCACTGCATTCAATCAGGCTGCATGGAATCCACTGCATTCAATCGGGATGCATTTTACCACACTGCATGAATTACACTGCATTCAATCACAATGCATGGAATCCACTGCATTCAATGACGCTGCATGGAATCCACTGCATTCTATCGGGATGCTTTTGGCCATGCTGCATAAAATCCACTGCATTCAATCATGCTGCATGGAATCCAGTGCATCCAATCGGGATATTGTGGGTCATGCTGCATAAAATCCAATGCATTCAATCATGCTGCACCGTATCCACTGCATTCAGTCGGGATGTTTTGGGACATGCTGCAGAAAATTCACTGCATTAAATCAGGATGCTTTGGGCCATTCTGCAAAAAATCCACTGCATTCAATCATGCTGCATAAAATCCACTGCATTCAATATGGTTCCATTTCTTCATGCTGCATGGATCACACTGCATTAAATCACACTGCATGGAATCCTCTGCATTCAATCGGGATTAATTTTACCAGGCTGCATTGAATCCACTGCATTCAATCAGTATCCATTGCACCACACTGCATTGAATCCACTGCATTCAATTGAGATCAATTGGGCAACGATGCATAGAATCCACTGCATTCAATAGGGATCCAATTAGCCACACTGAATGGTATACACTGCGTTCAATCAGGATGCATTTCACCACGCTGCATGGAATCCACGGCATTCAATCGGGTTGCATGGGGCCATGCTGCATAAAATCCACTGCATTCCATCGAGATGCATTTGGCCTCGCTGCATGGACTCCACTGCACACAATCGTGATCCATTTCGCCACAATGAATGGAATTCTCAGCATTCAATGACGCTGCATGGAATCCACTGCATTAAATCAGAGATGCTTTGGGACATGTTGCAAAAAATCCACTGCATTCAATAATTCTGCAGGAATCCACAGCATTCAGTCATGCTGCATAAAATACCCTGCATTCAATAGTCTTCCATTTCTTCATGCTGCATGGATCACACTGCATTCAATCAGGATGCATGGAATCCACATCATTTAATTGAGGTGCATTTTACCAGGCTGCATGGAATCCACTGCATTCAATCATGCTGCATGGAATCCACTGCATTCAATCGGGATGCATTTTACCACGCTGCATGAATTACACTGCATTCAATCACAATGCATGGAATCCACTGCATTCAATGACGCTGCATGGAATCCACTGCACTCAATCGGGATACTTTTGGCAATGCTGCATAAAACCCACTGCATTCAATCGGGATGCATTGGGCCTCACTGCGTGAACTCAACTGAATACATACGGGATCCATTGTGCCACAATGCAGGGAGTCTTCTGCATTCAATGACGCTGCATGGAATCCACTGCATTCAATCGGGATGCTTTTGGCCATGCTGCATAAAATCCACTGCATTCAATCATGCTGCATGTAATCCACCTGATTCAATCGGGATGTTTTGGGACATGCTGCAGAAAATCCCCTGCATTAAATCGGGATGATTTGGGCCATGCTGCAAAAAATCCACTGCATTCAATCATGCTGCAGTTATCCACTGCATTCATTCGGAATACTTTGGGCCTTGCTGCTAATAATCCACAGCATTCAATCATGCTGCAGGTATCCACTGCATTCAATCATGCTGCATTAAATTCCCTGCATTCAATAGGGTTCCATTTCTTCATGCTGCCTGGAATGCACTGCATTAAATCACGCTGCATGGAATCCATTGCATTCAATTGGGATGCATTTTACCAGGCTGCATGGAATCCACTGCATTCAAGCATGCTTCATGGAATCCACTGCATTCAATCCGGATGCATGTTACCAGGCTGCATGTATTACACTGCATTCAATGACATTGCATGGAATCCACTGCCTTCAATCGGGATGCTTTTGGCCCTGCTGCATTAAATCAACTGCATTCAATCGGGATGCATTGGGCCTCACTGCGTCAACTGCACTGAGTACAATCGGGATCCATTTTGGCACAATACATGGAGTCCTCTATATTCAATGACGCTGCATGGAATCCACTGCATTAAATCGTAATGCTTTGTGCCATGCTGCAAAAAATCCACTGCATTCATTCATGCCGCAGGAATCCACTGCAATCAATCATGCTGCATAAAATCAACTGCATTCAATAGGGTTCCATTACTTCATGCTGTCTGGAATACACTGAATTCAATCACGCTGCATGGAATCCAATGCATTCAATAGGGATGCATTTTACCAGGCTGCATGGAATCCACTGCATTCAATCATGCTGCATGGAATCCACTGCATTCAATCAGGATGCATTTCACCACGCTGCATGGAATCCACGGCATTCAATCGGGTTGCATGGGGCCATGCTGCATAAAATCCACTGCATTCCATCGAGATGCATTTGGCCTCGCTGCATGGACTCCACTGCACACTATCGTGATCCATTTCGCCACAATGAATGGAATTCTCAGCATTCAATGACGCTGCATGGAATCCTCTGCATTCAATCGGGATGTTTTGGGACATGCTGAATAAAATCCACTGCATTAAATCGGGATGCATTGGGCCAAGCTGCAAAAAATCCACTGCATTCAATCATGCTGCATGGAATCTACTGCATTCAATCGGGATGCATTTTACCAGGATGCGTGGAATCCACTGCATTCAATACAATGCATAGAATCCACTGCATTCAATGACGCTGCATGGAATCATCTGCATTCAATCGGGATGCTTTTGGCCATGCTGCATAAAATCCACTGCATTCAATCGGGATGTATTGGGACATGCTGCAGAAAATCCACTGCATTAAATCGGGATGCTTTGGGCCAAGCTGCAAAAAATCCACTGCATTCAATCATGCTGCAGGAATCCACTGCATTTTATCATGCTGCATAAAATACCCTGCATTCAGTAAGGTTCCATTTCTTCATGCTGCCTGGAATCCACCTCATTCAATTATGCTGCATGGAATCCACTGCATTCAATCGGGATTCATTTTACCAGGCTGCATGGATCACACTGCATTAAATCACACTGCATGGAATCCACTGCATTCAAATGGAATGAATTTCATCAGGCTGCATGGAATCCACTGCATTCAATCAGGCTGCATGGAATCCACTGCATTCAATCGGGATGCATTTTACCACGCTGCATGAATTACACTGCATTCAATCACAATGCATGGAATCCACTGCATTCAATGACGCTGCATGGAATCCACTGCATTCTATCGGGATGCTTTTGGCCATGCTGCATAAAATCCACTGCATTCAATCATGCTGCATGGAATCCAGTGCATCCAATCGGGATATTGTGGGTCATGCTGCATAAAATCCAATGCATTCAATCATGCTGCACCGTATCCACTGCATTCAGTCGGGATGTTTTGGGACATGCTGCAGAAAATTCACTGCATTAAATCAGGATGCTTTGGGCCATTCTGCAAAAAATCCACTGCATTCAATCATGCTGCATAAAATCCACTGCATTCAATAGGGTTCCATTTCTTCATGCTGCATGGATCACACTGCATTAAATCACACTGCATGGAATCCTCTGCATTCAATCGGGATTAATTTTACCAGGCTGCATTGAATCCACTGCATTCAATCAGTATCCATTGCACCACACTGCATTGAATCCACTGCATTCAATTGAGATCAATTGGGCAACGATGCATAGAATCCACTGCATTCAATAGGGATCCAATTAGCCACACTGAATGGTATACACTGCGTTCAATCAGGATGCATTTCACCACGCTGCATGGAATCCACGGCATTCAATCGGGTTGCATGGGGCCATGCTGCATAAAATCCACTGCATTCCATCGAGATGCATTTGGCCTCGCTGCATGGACTCCACTGCACACAATCGTGATCCATTTCGCCACAATGAATGGAATTCTCAGCATTCAATGACGCTGCATGGAATCCACTGCATTAAATCAGAGATGCTTTGGGACATGTTGCAAAAAATCCACTGCATTCAATAATGCTGCAGGAATCCACAGCATTCAATCATGCTGCATAAAATACCCTGCATTCAATAGTGTTCCATTTCTTCATGCTGCATGGAATCCACTGCATTCAATCAGGATGCATGGAATCCACATCATTTAATTGAGGTGCATTTTACCAGGCTGCATGGAATCCACTGCATTCAATCATGCTGCATGGAATCCACTGCATTCAATCGGGATGCATTTTACCACGCTGCATGAATTACACTGCATTCAATCACAATGCATGGAATCCACTGCATTCAATGACGCTGCATGGAATCCACTGCACTCAATCGGGATACTTTTGGCAATGCTGCATAAAACCCACTGCATTCAATCGGGATGCATTGGGCCTCACTGCGTGAACTCAACTGAATACATACGGGATCCATTGTGCCACAATGCAGGGAGTCTTCTGCATTCAATGACGCTGCATGGAATCCACTGCATTCAATCGGGATGCTTTTGGCCATGCTGCATAAAATCCACTGCATTCAATCATGCTGCATGTAATCCACCTGATTCAATCGGGATGTTTTGGGACATGCTGCAGAAAATCCCCTGCATTAAATCGGGATGATTTGGGCCATGCTGCAAAAAATCCACTGCATTCAATCATGCTGCAGTTATCCACTGCATTCATTCGGAATACTTTGGGCCTTGCTGCTAATAATCCACAGCATTCAATCATGCTGCAGGTATCCACTGCATTCAATCATGCTGCATTAAATTCCCTGCATTCAATAGGGTTCCATTTCTTCATGCTGCCTGGAATGCACTGCATTAAATCACGCTGCATGGAATCCATTGCATTCAATTGGGATGCATTTTACCAGGCTGCATGGAATCCACTGCATTCAAGCATGCTTCATGGAATCCACTGCATTCAATCCGGATGCATGTTACCAGGCTGCATGTATTACACTGCATTCAATGACATTGCATGGAATCCACTGCCTTCAATCGGGATGCTTTTGGCCCTGCTGCATTAAATCAACTGCATTCAATCGGGATGCATTGGGCCTCACTGCGTCAACTGCACTGAGTACAATCGGGATCCATTTTGGCACAATACATGGAGTCCTCTATATTCAATGACGCTGCATGGAATCCACTGCATTAAATCGTAATGCTTTGTGCCATGCTGCAAAAAATCCACTGCATTCATTCATGCCGCAGGAATCCACTGCAATCAATCATGCTGCATAAAATCAACTGCATTCAATAGGGTTCCATTACTTCATGCTGTCTGGAATACACTGAATTCAATCACGCTGCATGGAATCCAATGCATTCAATAGGGATGCATTTTACCAGGCTGCATGGAATCCACTGCATTCAATCATGCTGCATGGAATCCACTGCATTCAATCAGGATGCATTTCACCACGCTGCATGGAATCCACCGCATTCAATCGGGTTGCATGGGGCCATGCTGCATAAAATCCACTGCATTCCATCGAGATGCATTTGGCCTCGCTGCATGGACTCCACTGCACACAATCGTGATCCATTTCGCCACAATGAATGGAATTCTCAGCATTCAATGACGCTGCATGGAATCCTCTGCATTCAATCGGGATGCTTTTGGCCATGCTGCATAAAATCCACTGCATCAGTCATGCTGCACGGTATCCACTGCATTCAATCGGGATGTTTTGGGACATGCTGAATAAAATCCACTGCATTAAATCGGGATGCATTGGGCCAAGCTGCAAAAAATCCACTGCATTCAATCATGCTGCATGGAATCTACTGCATTCAATCGGGATGCATTTTACCAGGATGCGTGGAATCCACTGCATTCAATACAATGCATAGAATCCACTGCATTCAATGACGCTGCATGGAATCATCTGCATTCAATCGGGATGCTTTTGGCCATGCTGCATAAAATCCACTGCATTCAATCGGGATGTATTGGGACATGCTGCAGAAAATCCACTGCATTAAATCGGGATGCTTTGGGCCAAGCTGCAAAAACTCCACTGCATTCAATCATGCTGCAGGAATCCACTGCATTTTATCATGCTGCATAAAATACCCTGCATTCAATAAGGTTCCATTTCTTCATGCTGCCTGGAATCCACCTCATTCAATTATGCTGCATGGAATCCACTGCATTCAATCGGGATTCATTTTACCAGGCTGCATGGATCACACTGCATTAAATCACACTGCATGGAATCCACTGCATTCAAATGGAATGAATTTTATCAGGCTGCATGGAATCCACTGCATTCAATCAGGCTGCATGGAATCCACTGCATTCAATCGGGATGCATTTTACCACGCTGCATGCATTACACTGCATTCAATCACAATGCATGGAATCCACTGCATTCAATGACGCTGCATGGAATCCACTGCATTCTATCGGGATGCTTTTGGCCATGCTGCATAAAATCCACTGCATTCAATCATGCTGCATGGAATCCAGTGCATCCAATCGGGATATTTTGGGTCATGCTGCATAAAATCCAATGCATTCAATCATGCTGCACCGTATCCACTGCATTCAGTCGGGATGTTTTGGGACATGCTGCAGAAAATTCACTGCATTAAATCAGGATGCTTTGGGCCATTCTGCAAAAAATCAACTGCATTCAATCATGCTGCATAAAATCCACTGCATTCAATATGGTTCCATTTCTTCATGCTGCATGGATCACACTGCATTAAATCACACTGCATGGAATCCTCTGCATTCAATCGGGATTAATTTTACCAGGCTGCATGGAATCCACTGCATTCAATCAGTATCCATTGCACCACACTGCATTGAATCCACTGCATTCAATTGAGATCAATTGGGCAACGATGCATAGAATCCACTGCATTCAATAGGGATCCAATTAGCCACACTGAATGGTATACACTGCGTTCAATCAGGATGCATTTCACCACGCTGCATGGAATCCACGGCATTCAATCGGGTTGCATGGGGCCATGCTGCATAAAATCCACTGCATTCCATCGAGATGCATTTGGCCTCGCTGCATGGACTCCACTGCACACAATCGTGATCCATTTCGCCACAATGAATGGAATTCTCAGCATTCAATGACGCTGCATGGAATCCACTGCATTAAATCAGAGATGCTTTGGGACATGTTGCAAAAAATCCACTGCATTCAATAATTCTGCAGGAATCCACAGCATTCAATCATGCTGCATAAAATACCCTGCATTCAATAGTGTTCCATTTCTTCATGCTGCATGGAATACACTGCATTCAATCAGGATGCATGGAATCCACATCATTTAATTGAGGTGCATTTTACCAGGCTGCATGGAATCCACTGCATTCAATCATGCTGCATGGAATCCACTGCATTCAATCGGGATGCATTTTACCACGCTGCATGAATTACACTGCATTCAATCACAATGCATGGAATCCACTGCATTCAATGACGCTGCATGGAATCCACTGCACTCAATCGGGATACTTTTGGCAATGCTGCATAAAACCCACTGCATTCAATCGGGATGCATTGGGCCTCACTGCGTGAACTCAACTGAATACATACGGGATCCATTGTGCCACAATGCAGGGAGTCTTCTGCATTCAATGACGCTGCATGGAATCCACTGCATTCAATCGGGATGCTTTTGGCCATGCTGCATAAAATCCACTGCATTCAATCATGCTGCATGTAATCCACCTGATTCAATCGGGATGTTTTGGGACATGCTGCAGAAAATCCCCTGCATTAAATCGGGATGATTTGGGCCATGCTGCAAAAAATCCACTGCATTCAATCATGCTGCAGTTATCCACTGCATTCATTCGGAATACTTTGGGCCTTGCTGCTAATAATCCACAGCATTCAATCATGCTGCAGGTATCCACTGCATTCAATCATGCTGCATTAAATTCCCTGCATTCAATAGGGTTCCATTTCTTCATGCTGCCTGGAATGCACTGCATTAAATCACGCTGCATGGAATCCATTGCATTCAATTGGGATGCATTTTACCAGGCTGCATGGAATCCACTGCATTCAAGCATGCTTCATGGAATCCACTGCATTCAATCCGGATGCATGTTACCAGGCTGCATGTATTACACTGCATTCAATGACATTGCATGGAATCCACTGCCTTCAATCGGGATGCTTTTGGCCCTGCTGCATTAAATCAACTGCATTCAATCGGGATGCATTGGGCCTCACTGCGTCAACTGCACTGAGTACAATCGGGATCCATTTTGGCACAATACATGGAGTCCTCTATATTCAATGACGCTGCATGGAATCCACTGCATTAAATCGTAATGCTTTGTGCCATGCTGCAAAAAATCCACTGCATTCATTCATGCCGCAGGAATCCACTGCAATCAATCATGCTGCATAAAATCAACTGCATTCAATAGGGTTCCATTACTTCATGCTGTCTGGAATACACTGAATTCAATCACGCTGCATGGAATCCAATGCATTCAATAGGGATGCATTTTACCAGGCTGCATGGAATCCACTGCATTCAATCAGGCTGCATGGAATCCACTGCATTCAATCGGGATGCATTTTACCCGGCTGCATGGAGTACACTGCATTCAATCACGCTGCATTGATATCACTGCTTTCAATTGGGATCCATTGGGCCACGATGCATGGAATCCACTGCATTCAATCAGATTCCATTGCACCACACTGCATTGAATCCACTGCATTCAATTGAGATCAATTGGGCCACGCTGCATCGAATCCACCTCATTCAATGGGGATCCATTTAGCCACGCTGAATGGTATACACTGCGTTCAATAAGGATGCATTTCACCACGCTGCATGGCCTCCACTGTATTCAATCACACTGCATGGAATCCACGGCATTCAATCGGGATGCTTTGGGCCATGCTGCATAAAATCCACTGCATTCAATCGAGTTGCATTTGGCCTCGCTGCATGGCCTCCGCTGCACACAATCGTGATCCATTTCGCCACAATGAATGGAAATCTCTGCATTCAATGACGCTGCATGGAATCCACTGCATTAAATCGAGATGCTTTGGGACATGCTGCAAAAATTCCACTGCATTCATTAATTCTGCAGGAATCCACTGCATTCAATCATGCTGCATAAAATCCCCTGCATTCAATAGAGTTGCATTACTTCATGCTGCATGGAATCAACTGCATTCAATCATGCTGCATAAAATTCACTGCATACAATCGGGATTCATTTTACCTGGCTGCATGGAATCCACTGAATTCAATCATGCTGCATGGAATCCACTGCATTCAATCGGGATGCTTTTTACCCGTCTGCATGGAATCCACTGCATTCATTCACGCTGCATGGAATCCACTGCATTCAATCGGGATGCATTTTACCACGCTGCATGGATTACACTGCATTTATTCACAAATCATGGAATACACTTCATTCAATCGGGATGCATTTTACCAGGTTGCATGGATTACACTGCATTCAATGACGCTTCATGGAATCCACTGCATTCAATGACGCTGCATGGAATCCACTGCGTTCAATCGGGATGCACTGGGCCTCACTGCGTTGACTCCACTAAATACATACGGGATCCATTGTGCCACAATGCAGGGAGTCTTCTGCATTCACTGACGCTGCATGGAATCCACTGCATTCAATCGGGATGCTTTTGGCCATGCTGCATAAAATCCACTTCATTCAATCATGCTGCATGTAATCCACCTCATTCAATCGGGATGTTTTGGGACATGCTGCAGAAAATCCACTGCATTATATCGGGATGCTTTGGGCAATGCTGCAAAAATCCACTGCATTCAATCATGCTGCAGGAATCCACTATATTCAATCATGCTGCATAAAATCCACTGCATTCAATAGGGATCCATTTATGCATGCTGCATGGATCACACTGCATTCAATCACACTGCATGGAATCCACTGCATTCAATCGGGTGAATTTTACCAGGCTGCATGTAATCCACTGCATGCAATCATGCTTCATGGAATCCACTGCTTTCAATCGGGATGCATTTTACCAGGCTGCATGGAATACACTGCATTCAATCACACTGAATCGATTTCACTGCATTCAATTGGGATCCATTGCGCCATGATGCATGGAATCCACTGCATTCAGTTGAGATCAATTGGGCAACACTGCATAGAATCCACTGCATTGAATGGTGATCCATTTAGCCACGCTGCATTGTATACACTGCGTTGAATCAGGATGCATTTCACCACGCTGCATGGAATCCAGGGCATTCAATCGGGATGTTTGTGGCCATGCTGCAAAAAATCCACTTCATTCAATCATGCTGAAGGAATCCACTGCATTCAATCATGCTGCATAAAATCCCCTGCATTCAATAGGGTTCCATTTCTTCATGCTGCATGGAATACACTGCATTCAATCAGGATGCATGGAATCCACTGCATTCAATCGGGATGCATTTTACCAGGCTGCATGGATTACACTGCATTCAATCCCAATGCATGGAATCCACTGCATTTAATGACGCTGCATGGAATCCACTGCATTCAATCGGGATGCCTTTGGCCATGGTGCATAAAATCCACTTCATTTAATCATGCTGCATGGTATCCACTGCATTCAATCGGGATGTTTTGGGATATGCTGCCTAAAATCCACTCCATTAAATCGGGATGCTTTGGGCCACGCTGCAAAAAATTCACTGCATTCATTCATGCTGCAGGAATCCACTGCATTCAATCATGCTGCATAAAATCCACTGCATTCAATCGGGATGAATTTTACCAGGCTGCATGTAATCCCCTGCATTCAATCATGCTTTATGGAATCCACTGCATTCACTCCGGTTGCATTTTACCAGGCTGCATGGAATACACTGCATTCAATCACGCTGCATCGATTTCACTGCATTCAATTGGGATCCATTGCGCCATGATGCATGGAATCCACTGCATTCAGTTGAGATCAATTGGGCCACGCTGCATAGAATCCACTGCATTGAATGGGGATCCATTTAGCCACGCTGCATTGTATACACTGCGTTCAATCAGGATGCATTTCACCACGCTGCATGGAATCCATGGCATTCAATCGGGATGTTTGTGGTCATGCTGCAAAAAATCCACTTCATTCAATCATGCTGAAGGAATCCACTGCATTCAATCATGCTGCATAAAATCCCCTGCATTGTATAGGGTTCCGTTTCTTCATGCTGCATGGAATCCACTGCATTCAATCATGCTGCATAAAATCCACTGCATTCAATCGGGATGCATTTTACCACGCTGCATGGATTAAACTGCATTCAATCACAATACATGGAATCAACTGCATTCAATTGGGATGCATTTTACCAGGCTGCCTGGATTACACTGCATTCAATCACAATGCATGGAATCCACTGCATTCAATGATGCCGCATGGAATCCACTGCATTTTATCGGGATGCTTTTGGCCATGCTGCATAAAATCCACTGCATTCAATCATGCTGCACGGTATCCACTGCATTCAATCGGGATGTATGGGGACATGCTGCAGAAAATTCACTGAATTAAATCTTGATGCTTTGGGCCAAGCTACAAAAAATCCGCTGCATTCAATCATGCTACAAAAATCCACTGCATTCAATCATGCTGCATAAAATCCACTGCATTCAATAGGGTTCAATTTCTTCATGCTGCATGGAATCAACTGCATTCAATCATGCTGCATGGAATCTACTGCATTCAATCGGGATGCATTTTACCAGGCTGCATGGTTTACACTGCATTCAATCACAATGCATGGAATCCACTGCATTCAATGACGCTGCATGGAATCCACTGCATTCAATCTGGATGCTTTGGGCCATGGTGCATAAAATCCACTGCATTCCATCATGCTGCATGGTATCCACTGCATTCAATCGGGATGTTTTCGGACATGCTGCCTAAAATCCACTGCATTTAATCGGGATGCTTTGGGCCATGCTGCAAAAAATCCACTGCATTCAATCATGCTGCAGGAATCCACTATATTCAATCATGCTGCATAAAATCCACTGCATTCAATAGGGTTCCATTTATGCATGCTGCATGGATCACACTGCATTCAATCACACTGCATGGAATCTACTGCATTCAATCGGGATGAATTTTACCAGGCTGCATGGAATCCACTGCATTCAATCATGCTTCATGGAATCCACTGCATTCAATTCGGTTGCATTTTACCAGGCTGCATGGAATACACTGCATTCTATCACGCTGCATCGATTTCACTGCATTCAATTGGGATCCATTGCGCCATGATGCATGGAATCCACTGCATTCAGTTGAGATCAATTGGGCCATGCTGCATAGAATCCACTGCATTGAATTGGGATCCATTTAGCCACGCTGCATTGTATACATTGCATTCAATCAGGATGCATTTCACCACGCTGCATGGAATCCATGGCGTTCAATCGGGATGTTTGTGGCCATGCTGCAAAAAATCCACTTCATTCAATCATGCTGAAGGAATCCACTGCATTCAATCATGCTGCATAAAATCCCCTGCATTCAATAGGGTTCCATTTCTTCATGCTGCATGGAATCCACTTCATTCAATCATGCTGCATGGAATCCGCAGCATTTAAGTGGGATGCATTTTACCAGGCTGCATGGAATATACTGCATTCAATCATGCTGCATAATATCCACTGCATTCAATCGGGATGCAGTTTACCACGCTGCATGTATTACACTGCATTCAATCACAATACATGGAATCGACTGCATTCAATTGGGATGCATTTTACCAGGCTGCCTGGATTACACTGCATTCAATCACAATGCATGGAATCCACTGCATTCAATGACGCTGCATGGAATCCACTGCATTCAATCGGGATGCTTTGGGCCATGCTGCAAAAAATCCACTGCATTCAATCATGCTGCATGGAATCCACTGCATTCTATCGGGATGCTTTTGGCCATGCTGCATAAAATCCACTCCATTCAATCGAGATGCATTTGGCCTCGCTGCATTGACTCCACAGCACACAATCCTGATACATTTCACCACAATGAATGGAATAATCTGCATTCAATGACGCTGCATGGAATCCACTGCATTAAATAGAGATGCTTTGGGACATGCTGCAAAAAATCCACTGCATTCAATAATTCTGCAGGAATCCACTGCATTCAATCATGCTGCATAAAATCCCCTGCATTCAATAGGGTTCCATTTCTTCATGCTGCATGGAATCCACTTCATTCAATCATGCTGCATGGAATCCGCAGCATTTAATGGGATGCATTTTACCAAGCTGCATGGAATATACTGCATTCAATCATGCTGCATAAAATACACTGCATTCAATCGGGATGCATTTTACCACGCTGCATTTATTACACTGCATTCAATCACAATACATGGAATCGACTGCATTCAATTGGGATGCATTTTACCAGGCTGCCTGGATTACACTGCATTCAATCACAATGCATGGAATCCACTGCATTCAATGACGCTGCATGGAATCCACTGCATTCAATCGGGATGCTTTGGGCCATGCTGCAAATAATCCACTGCATTCAATCATGCTGCATGGAATCCACTGCCTTCAATCGGGATGCTTTTGGCCATGCTGCATAAAATCACCTGCATTCAATCGAGATGCATTTGGCCTCGCTGCATTGACTCCACAGCACACAATCCTGATACACTTCACCACAATGAATGGAATACTCTGCATTCAATGACGCTGCATGGAATCCACTGCATTAAATAGAGATGCTTTGGGACATGCTGCAAAAAATCCACTGCATTCAATAATTCTGCAGGAATCCACTGCATTCAATCATGCTGCATAAAATCCCCTGCATTAAATAGGATTCCATTTCTTCATGCTGCATGGAATACACTGCATTCAATCAAACTGCATGGAATCCACAGCATTTAATTGAGATGAATTTTACCAGGCTGAATGGAATCCACTGCATTCAATCATGCTGCATGGCATCCACTGCATTCATTCAGGATGCATTTTACCACGCTGCATGGATTACACTGCATTCATTCACAAATCATGGAATACACTTCATTCAATCGGGATGCATTTTACCAGGTTGCATGGATTACACTGCATTCAATGACGCTGCATGGAATCCACTGCATTCAATGACGCTGCATGGAATCCATTGCGTTCAATCTGGATGCACTGTGCCTCACTGCGTTGACTCCACTAAAAACATACGGGATCCATTGTGCCACAATGCAGGGAGTCTTCTGCATTCACTGACGCTGCATGGAATCCACTGCATTCAATCGGGATGCTTTTGGCCATGCTGCATAAAATCCACTTCATTCAATCATGCTGCATGTAATCCACCTCATTCAATCGGGATGTTTTGGGACATGCTGCAGAAAATCCACTGCATTATATCGGGATGCTTTGGGCAATGCTGCAAAAATCCACTGCTTTCAATCATGCTGCATGAAACCACGGCATTCAATCATGCTGCATAAAATCCACTGCATTCAATAGGGTTCCATTTCTTCATGCTGCATGGAATCCACTGCATTCAATCAGGCTGCATGGAATCCACTGCATTCAATCGGGATGCATTTTACCAGGCTGCATGGAATACACTGCATTCAATCACGCTGCATCGATATCACTGCATTCAATTGGGATCCATTGGGCCACGATGCATGGAATCCACTGCATTCAATCAGGATCCATTGCACCACACTGCATTGAATCCACTGCATTCAATTGAGATCAATTGGGCCACGCTGCATCGAATCCACTGCATTCAATGGGGATCCATTTAGCCACGCTGAATGGTATACACTGCGTTCAATCAGGATGCATTTCACCACGCTGCATGGCCTCCACTGTATTCAATCACACTGCATGGAATCCACGGCATTCAATCGGGATGCTTTGGGCCATGCTGCATAACATCCACTGCATTCAATCGAGTTGCATTTGGCCTCGCTGCATGGACTCCACTGCACTCAATCGGGATACTTTTGGCAATGCTGCATAAAACCCACTGCATTCAATCGGGATGCATTGGGCCTCACTGCGTGAACTCAACTGAATACATACGGGATCCATTGTGCCACAATGCAGGGAGTCTTCTGCATTCAATGACGCTGCATGGAATCCACTGCATTCAATCGGGATGCTTTTGGCCATGCTGCATAAAATCCACTGCATTCAATCATGCTGCATGTAATCCACCTGATTCAATCGGGATGTTATGGGACATGCTGCAGAAAATCCCCTGCATTAAATCGGGATGATTTGGGCCATGCTGCAAAAACTCCACTGCATTCAATCATGCTGCAGGTATCCACTGCATTCATTCGGAATACTTTGGGCCTTGCTGCTAATAATCCACAGCATTCAATCATGCTGCAGGTATCCACTGCATTCAATCATGCTGCATTAAATTCCCTGCATTCAATAGGGTTCCATTTCTTCATGCTGCCTGGAATGCACTGCATTAAATCACGCTGCATGGAATCCATTGCATTCAATTGGGATGCATTTTACCAGGCTGCATGGAATCCACTGCATTCAAGCATGCTTCATGGAATCCACTGCATTCAATCCGGATGCATGTTACCAGGCTGCATGTATTACACTGCATTCAATGACATTGCATGGAATCCACTGCCTTCAATCGGGATGCTTTTGGCCCTGCTGCATTAAATCAACTGCATTCAATCGGGATGCATTGGGCCTCACTGCGTCAACTGCACTGAGTACAATCGGGATCCATTTTGGCACAATACATGGAGTCCTCTATATTCAATGACGCTGCATGGAATCCACTGCATTAAATCGTAATGCTTTGTGCCATGCTGCAAAAAATCCACTGCATTCATTCATGCCGCAGGAATCCACTGCAATCAATCATGCTGCATAAAATCAACTGCATTCAATAGGGTTCCATTACTTCATGCTGTCTGGAATACACTGAATTCAATCACGCTGCATGGAATCCAATGCATTCAATAGGGATGCATTTTACCAGGCTGCATGGAATCCACTGCATTCAATCAGGCTGCATGGAATCCACTGCATTCAATCGGGATGCATTTTACCCGGCTGCATGGAGTACACTGCATTCAATCACGCTGCATTGATATCACTGCTTTCAATTGGGATCCATTGGGCCACGATGCATGGAATCCACTGCATTCAATCAGATTCCATTGCACCACACTGCATTGAATCCACTGCATTCAATTGAGATCAATTGGGCCACGCTGCATCGAATCCACCTCATTCAATGGGGATCCATTTAGCCACGCTGAATGGTATACACTGCGTTCAATAAGGATGCATTTCACCACGCTGCATGGCCTCCACTGTATTCAATCACACTGCATGGAATCCACGGCATTCAATCGGGATGCTTTGGGCCATGCTGCATAAAATCCACTGCATTCAATCGAGTTGCATTTGGCCTCGCTGCATGGCCTCCGCTGCACACAATCGTGATCCATTTCGCCACAATGAATGGAAATCTCTGCATTCAATGACGCTGCATGGAATCCACTGCATTAAATCGAGATGCTTTGGGACATGCTGCAAAAATTCCACTGCATTCATTAATTCTGCAGGAATCCACTGCATTCAATCATGCTGCATAAAATCCCCTGCATTCAATAGAGTTGCATTACTTCATGCTGCATGGAATCAACTGCATTCAATCATGCTGCATAAAATTCACTGCATACAATCGGGATTCATTTTACCTGGCTGCATGGAATCCACTGAATTCAATCATGCTGCATGGAATCCACTGCATTCAATCGGGATGCTTTTTACCCGTCTGCATGGAATCCACTGCATTCATTCACGCTGCATGGAATCCACTGCATTCAATCGGGATGCATTTTACCACGCTGCATGGATTACACTGCATTTATTCACAAATCATGGAATACACTTCATTCAATCGGGATGCATTTTACCAGGTTGCATGGATTACACTGCATTCAATGACGCTGCATGGAATCCACTGCATTCAATGACGCTGCATGGAATCCACTGCGTTCAATCGGGATGCACTGGGCCTCACTGCGTTGACTCCACTAAATACATACGGGATCCATTGTGCCACAATGCAGGGAGTCTTCTGCATTCACTGACGCTGCATGGAATCCACTGCATTCAATCGGGATGCTTTTGGCCATGCTGCATAAAATCCACTTCATTCAATCATGCTGCATGTAATCCACCTCATTCAATCGGGATGTTTTGGGACATGCTGCAGAAAATCCACTGCATTATATCGGGATGCTTTGGGCAATGCTGCAAAAATCCACTGCATTCAATCATGCTGCAGGAATCCACTATATTCAATCATGCTGCATAAAATCCACTGCATTCAATAGGGTTCCATTTATGCATGCTGCATGGATCACACTGCATTCAATCACACTGCATGGAATCCACTGCATTCAATCGGGTGAATTTTACCAGGCTGCATGTAATCCACTGCATGCAATCATGCTTCATGGAATCCACTGCTTTCAATCGGGATGCATTTTACCAGGCTGCATTGAATACACTGCATTCAATCAGGCTGCATCGATTTCACTGCATTCAATTGGGATCCATTGCGCCATGATGCATGGAATCCACTGCATTCAGTTGAGATCAATTGGGCAACACTGCATAGAATCCACTGCATTGAATGGTGATCCATTTAGCCACGCTGCATTGTATACACTGCATTGAATCAGGATGCATTTCACCACGCTACATGGAATCCAGGGCATTCAATCGGGATGTTTGTGGCCATGCTGCAAAAAATCCACTTCATTCAATCATGCTGAAGGAATCCACTGCATTCAATCATGCTGCATAAAATCCCCTGCATTCAATAGGGTTCCATTTCTTCATGCTGCATGGAATACACTGCATTCAATCAGGATGCATGGAATCCACTGCATTCAATCGGGATGCATTTTACCAGGCTGCATGGATTACACTGCATTCAATCCCAATGCATGGAATCCACTGCATTTAATGACGCTGCATGGAATCCACTGCATTCAATCGGGATGCCTTTGGCCATGGTGCATAAAATCCACTTCATTTAATCATGCTGCATGTTATCCACTGCATTCAATCGGGATGTTTTGGGATATGCTGCCTAAAATCCACTCCATTAAATCGGGATGCTTTGGGCCATGCTGCAAAAAATTCACTGCATTCATTCATGCTGCAGGAATCCACTGCATTCAATCATGCTGCATAAAATCCACTGCATTCAATCGGGATGAATTTTACCAGGCTGCATGTAATCCCCTGCATTCAATCATGCTTTATGGAATCCACTGCATTCACTCCGGTTGCATTTTACCAGGCTGCATGGAATACACTGCATTCAATCACGCTGCATCGATTTCACTGCATTCAATTGGGATCCATTGCGCCATGATGCATGGAATCCACTGCATTCAGTTGAGATCAATTGGGCCACGCTGCATAGAATCCACTGCATTGAATGGGGATCCATTTAGCCACGCTGCATTGTATACACTGCGTTCAATCAGGATGCATTTCACCACGCTGCATGGAATCCACTGTATTCAATCGGGATGTTTGTGGCCATGCTGCAAAAAATCCACTTCATTCAATCATGCTGAAGGAATCCACTGCATTCAATCATGCTGCATAAAATCCCCTGCATTGTATAGGGTTCCGTTTCTTCATGCTGCATGGAATCCACTGCATTCAATCATGCTGCATAAAATCCACTGCATTCAATCGGGATGCATTTTACCACGCTGCATGGATTAAACTGCATTCAATCACAATACATGGAATCAACTGCATTCAATTGGGATGCATTTTACCAGGCTGCCTGGATTACACTGCATTCAATCACAATGCATGGAATCCACTGCATTCAATGATGCCGCATGGAATCCACTGCATTTTATCGGGATGCTTTTGGCCATGCTGCATAAAATCCACTGCATTCAATCATGCTGCACGGTATCCACTGCATTCAATCGGGATGTATGGGGACATGCTGCAGAAAATTCACTGAATTAAATCTTGATGCTTTGGGCCAAGCTACAAAAAATCCGCTGCATTCAATCATGCTGCAAAAATCCACTGCATTCAATCATGCTGCATAAAATCCACTGCATTCAATAGGGTTCAATTTCTTCATGCTGCATGGAATCAACTGCATTCAATCATGCTGCATGGAATCTACTGCATTCAATCGGGATGCATTTTACCAGGCTGCATGGTTTACACTGCATTCAATCACAATGCATGGAATCCACTGCATTCAATGACGCTGCATGGAATCCACTGCATTCAATCTGGATGCTTTGGGCCATGGTGCATAAAATCCACTGCATTCCATCATGCTGCATGGTATCCACTGCATTCAATCGGGATGTTTTCGGACATGCTGCCTAAAATCCACTGCATTTAATCGGGATGCTTTGGGCCATGCTGCAAAAAATCCACTGCATTCAATCATGCTGCAGGAATCCACTATATTCAATCATGCTGCATAAAATCCACTGCATTCAATAGGGTTCCATTTATGCATGCTGCATGGATCACACTGCATTCAATCACACTGCATGGAATCTACTGCATTCAATCGGGATGAATTTTACCAGGCTGCATGGAATCCACTGCATTCAATCATGCTTCATGGAATCCACTGCATTCAATTCGGTTGCATTTTACCAGGCTGCATGGAATACACTGCATTCTATCACGCTGCATCGATTTCACTGCATTCAATTGGGATCCATTGCGCCATGATGCATGGAATCCACTGCATTCAGTTGAGTTCAATTGGGCCATGCTGCATAGAATCCACTGCATTGAATTGGGATCCATTTAGCCACGCTGCATTGTATACATTGCATTCAATCAGGATGCATTTCACCACGCTGCATGGAATCCATGGCGTTCAATCGGGATGTTTGTGGCCATGCTGCAAAAAATCCACTTCATTCAATCATGCTGAAGGAATCCACTGCATTCAATCATGCTGCATAAAATCCCCTGCATTCAATAGGGTTCCATTTCTTCATGCTGCATGGAATCCACTTCATTCAATCATGCTGCATGGAATCCGCAGCATTTAAGTGGGATGCATTTTACCAGGCTGCATGGAATATACTGCATTCAATCATGCTGCATAATATCCACTGCATTCAATCGGGATGCAGTTTACCACGCTGCATGTATTACACTGCATTCAATCACAATACATGGAATCGACTGCATTCAATTGGGATGCATTTTACCAGGCTGCCTGGATTACACTGCATTCAATCACAATGCATGGAATCCACTGCATTCAATGACGCTGCATGGAATCCACTGCATTCAATCGGGATGCTTTGGGCCATGCTGCAAAAAATCCACTGCATTCAATCATGCTGCATGGAATCCACTGCATTCTATCGGGATGCTTTTGGCCATGCTGCATAAAATCCACTCCATTCAATCGAGATGCATTTGGCCTCGCTGCATTGACTCCACAGCACACAATCCTGATACATTTCACCACAATGAATGGAATAATCTGCATTCAATGACGCTGCATGGAATCCACTGCATTAAATAGAGATGCTTTGGGACATGCTGCAAAAAATCCACTGCATTCAATAATTCTGCAGGAATCCACTGCATTCAATCATGCTGCATAAAATCCCCTGCATTCAATAGGGTTCCATTTCTTCATGCTGCATGGAATCCACTTCATTCAATCATGCTGCATGGAATCCGCAGCATTTAAGTGGGATGCATTTTACCAAGCTGCATGGAATATACTGCATTCAATCATGCTGCATAAAATACACTGCATTCAATCGGGATGCATTTTACCACGCTGCATTTATTACACTGCATTCAATCACAATACATGGAATCGACTGCATTCAATTGGGATGCATTTTACCAGGCTGCCTGGATTACACTGCATTCAATCACAATGCATGGAATCCACTGCATTCAATGACGCTGCATGGAATCCACTGCATTCAATCGGGATGCTTTGGGCCATGCTGCAAATTATCCACTGCATTCAATCATGCTGCATGGAATCCACTGCCTTCAATCGGGATGCTTTTGGCCATGCTGCATAAAATCCCCTGCATTCAATCGAGATGCATTTGGCCTCGCTGCATTGACTCCACAGCACACAATCCTGATACACTTCACCACAATGAATGGAATACTCTGCATTCAATGACGCTGCATGGAATCCACTGCATTAAATAGAGATGCTTTGGGACATGCTGCAAAAAATCCACTGCATTCAATAATTCTGCAGGAATCCACTGCATTCAATCATGCTGCATAAAATGCCCTGCATTAAATAGGGTTCCATTTCTTCATGCTGCATGGAATACACTGCATTCAATCAAACTGCATGGAATCCACAGCATTTAATTGAGATGAATTTTACCAGGCTGAATGGAATCCACTGCATTCAATCATGCTGCATGGCATCCACTGCATTCATTCAGGATGCATTTTACCACGCTGCATGGATTACACTGCATTCATTCACAAATCATGGAATACACTTCATTCAATCGGGATGCATTTTACCAGGTTGCATGGATTACACTGCATTCAATGACGCTGCATGGAATCCACTGCATTCAATGACGCTGCATGGAATCCACTGCGTTCAATCTGGATGCACTGGGCCTCACTGCGTTGACTCCACTAAAAACATACGGGATCCATTGTGCCACAATGCAGGGAGTCTTCTGCATTCACTGACGCTGCATGGAATCCACTGCATTCAATCGGGATGCTTTTGGCCATGCTGCATAAAATCCACTTCATTCAATCATGCTGCATGTAATCCACCTCATTCAATCGGGATGTTTTGGGACATGCTGCAGAAAATCCACTGCATTATATCGGGATGCTTTGGGCAATGCTGCAAAAATCCACTGCATTCAATCATGCTGCATGAAACCACGGCATTCAATCATGCTGCATAAAATCCACTGCATTCAATAGGGTTCCATTTCTTCATGCTGCATGGAATCCACTGCATTCAATCAGGCTGCATGGAATCCACTGCATTCAATCGGGATGCATTTTACCAGGCTGCATGGAATACACTGCATTCAATCACGCTGCATCGATATCACTGCATTCAATTGGGATCCATTGGGCCACGATGCATGGAATCCACTGCATTCAATCAGGATCCATTGCACCACACTGCATTGAATCCACTGCATTCAATTGAGATCAATTGGGCCACGCTGCATCGAATCCACTGCATTCAATGGGGATCCATTTAGCCACGCTGAATGGTATACACTGCGTTCAATCAGGATGCATTTCACCACGCTGCATGGCCTCCACTGTATTCAATCACACTGCATGGAATCCACGGCATTCAATCGGGATGCTTTGGGCCATGCTGCATAACATCCACTGCATTCAATCGAGTTGCATTTGGCCTCGCTGCATGGACTCCACTGCACACAATCGTGATCCATTTCGCCACAATGAATGGAATTCTCTGCATTCAGTGACGCTGCATGGAATCCACTGCATTAAATCGAGATGCTTTGGGACATGCTGCAAAAAATCCACTGCATTCATTAATTCTGCAGGAATCCACTGCATTCAATCATGCTGCATAAAATCCCCTGCATTCAATAGAGTTGCATTACTTCATGCTGCATGGAATTTACTGCATTCAATCATGCTGCATAAAATTCACTGCATTCACTCGGGATGCATTTTACCTGGCTGCATGGAATCCACTGCATTCAATCACGCTGCATGGAATCCACTGCATTCAATCGGGATGCTTTTTACCTGTCTGCATGGAATCCACTGCATTCATTCACGCTGCATGGAATCCACTGCATTCAATCGGGATGCATTTTACCACGCTGCATGAATTACACTGCATTCAATCACGCTGCATCGATTTCACTGCATTCAATTGGGATCCATTGCGCCATGATGCATGGAATCCACTGCATTCAGTTGAGATCAATTGGGCCACGCTGCATAGAATCCACTGCATTGAAAGGGGATCCATTTAGCCACGCTGCATTGTATACACTGCGTTCAATCAGGATGCATTTCACCACGCTGCATGGAATCCATGGCATTCAATCGGGATGTTTGTGGCCATGCTGCAAAAAATCCACTTCATTCAATCATGCTGAAGGAATCCAGTGCATTCAATCATGCTGCATAAAATCCCCTGCATTCAATAGGGTTCCATTTCTTCATGCTGCATGGAATCCACTGCATTCAATCATGCTGCATAAAATCCACTGCATTCAATCGGGATGCATTTTACCACGCTGCATGGATTAAACTGCATTCAATCACAATACATGGAATCAACTGCATTCAATCGGGATGCATTTTACCAGGCGGCCTGGATTACACTGCATTCAATCACAATGCATGGAATCCACTGCATTCAATGACGCCGCATGGAATCCACTGCATTTTATCGGGATGCTTTTGGCCATGCTGCATAAAATCCACTGCATTCAATCATGATGCACGGTATCCACTTCATTCAATCGGGATGTATGGGGACATGCTGCAGAAAATTCACTGCATTAAATCTTGATGCTTTGGGCCAAGCTTCAAAAAATCCGCTGCATTCAATCATGCTGCAAAAATCCACTGCATTCAATCATGCTGCATAAAACCCACTGCATTCAATAGGGTTCAATTTCTTCATGCTGCATGGAATCAACTGCATTCAATCATGCTGCATGGAATCTACTGCATTCAATCGGGATGCATTTTACCAGGCTGCATGGTTTAAACTGCATTCAGTCACAATGCATGGAATCCACTGCATTCAATGACGCTGCATGGAATCCACTGCATTCAATCTGGATGCTTTGGGCCATGGTGCATAAAATCCACTGCATTCAATCATGCTGCATGGTATCTACTGCTTTCAATCGGGATGTTTTCGGACATGCTGCCTAAAATCCACTGCATTTAATCGGGATGCTTTGGGCCATGCTGCAAAAAATCCACTGCATTCAATCATGCTGCAGGAATCCACTATATTCAATCATGCTGCATAAAATCCACTGCATTCAATAGGGTTCCATTTCTGCATGCTGCATGGATCACACTGCATTCAATCACACTGCATGGAATCCACTGCATTCAATCGGGATGAATTTTACCAGGCTGCATGTAATCCACTGCATGCAATCATGCTTCATGGAATCCACTGCTTTCAATCGGGATGCATTTTACCAGGCTGCATGGAATACACTGCATTCAATCATGCTGCATAAAATCCACTGCATTCAATCGGGATGCATTTTACCTCGCTGCATGGATTAAACTGCATTCAATCACAATACATGGAATCGACTGCATTCAATCGGGATGCATTTTACCAGGCTGCCTGGATTACACTGCATTCAATCACAATGCATGGAATCCACTGCATTCAATGACGCTGCATGGAATCCACTGCATTCTATCAGGATGCTTTTGGCCATGCTGCATAAAATCCACTGCATTCAATCATGCTGCATGGTATCCACTGCATTCAATCGGGGTGTATGTGGACATGCTGCAGAAAATTCACTGCATTACATCTTGATGCTTTGGGCCAAGCTTCAAAAAATCCGCTGCATTCAATCATGCTGCAAAAATCCACTGCATTCAATCATGCTGCATAAAATCCACTGCATTCAATAGGGTTCCATTACTTCATGCTGCATGGAATCAACTGCATTCAATCATGCTGCATGGAATCTACTGCATTCAATCGGGATGCATTTTACCAGGCTGCATGGTTTACACTGCATTCAATCACAATGCATGGAATCCACTGCATTCAATGACACTGCATTGAATCCACTGCATTCAATCTGGATTCTTTGGGCCATGGTGCATAAAATCCACTGCATTCAATCATGCTGCATGGTATCCACTGCATTCAATCGGGATGTTTTGAGACATGCTGCCTGAAATCCACTGCATTTAATCGGGATGCTTTGGGCCATGCTGCAAAAAATCCACTGCATTCAATCATGCTGCAGGAATCCACTGCATTCAATCATGCTGCATAAAATCCCCTGCATTCAATAGGGTTCCATTATGCATGCTGCATGGATCACACTGCATTCAATCACACTGCATGGAATCCACTGCATTCAATCGGGATGCATTTTACCAAGCTGCATGGAATACACTGCATTCAATCACGCTGCATCATTTTCACTGCATTCAATTGTGATCCATTGCGCCATGATGCATGGAATCCACTGCATTCAGTTGAGATCAATTGGGCCACGCTGCATAGAATCCACTGCATTGAATGGGGATCCATTTAGCCACGCTGCATTGTATACACTGCGTTCAATCAGGATGCATTTCACCACGCTGCATGGAATCCATGGCGTTCAATCGGGATGTTTGTGGCCATGCTGCAAAAAATCCACTTCATTCAATCATGTTGAAGGAATCCACTGCATTCAATCATGCTGCATAAAATCCCCTGCATTCAATAGGGTTCCATTTCTTCATGCTGCATGGAATCCACTTCATTCAATCATGCTGCATGGAATCCGCAGCATTTAAGTGGGATGCATTTTACCAGGCTGCATGGAATATACTGCATTCAATCATGCTGCATAAAATCCACTGCATTCATTCGGGATGCATTTTACCACGCTGCATGGATTACACTGCATTCAATCACAATACATGGAATCGACTGCATTCAATTGGGATGCATTTTACCAGGCTGCCTGGATTACACTGCATTCAATCCCAATGCATGGAATCCACTGCATTCAATGACGCTGCATGGAATCCACTGCATTCAATCGGGATGCTTTGGGCCATGCTGCAAATAATCCACTGCATTCAATCATGCTGCATAAAATCCCCTGCATTCAATAGGGTTCCATTTCTTCATGCTGCATGGAATACACTGCATTCAATCAAGCTGCATGGAATCCACAGCATTTAATTGAGATGAATTTTACCAGGCTGCATGGAGTCCACTGCATTCAATCATGCTGCATGGAATCCACTGCATTCATTCAGGATGCATTTTACCACGCTGCATGTATTACACTGCATTCATTCACAATACATGGAATACACTGCATTCAATCGGGATGCATTTTACCAGGTTGCATGGATTACACTGCATTCAATGACGCTGCATGGAATCCACTGCATTCAATGACGCTGCATGGAATCCACTGCGTTCAATCTGGATGCACTGGGCCTCACTGCGTTGACTCCACTAAATACATACGGGATCCATTGTGCCACAATGCAGGGAGTCTTCTGCATTCACTGACGCTGCATGGAATCCACTGCATTCTATCGGGATGCTTTTGCCCATGCTGCATAAAATCCACTGCATTCAATCATGCTGCATGGAATACAGTGCATCCAATCGGGATATTTTGGGTCATGCTGCATAAAATCCAATGCATTCAATCATGCTGCACCGTATCCACTGCATTCAGTTGGGATGTTTTGGGACATGCTGCAAAAACTTCACTGCATTAAATCAGGATGCTTTGGGCCATTCTGCAAAAAATCCACTGCATTCAATCATGCTGCATAAAATCCACTGCATTCAATAGGGTTCCATTTCTTCATGCTGCATGGATCACACTGCATTAAATCACACTGCATGGAATCCTCTGCATTCAATCGGGATTAATTTTACCAGGCTGCATTGAATCCACTGCATTCAAACATTATCCATTGCACCACACCGCATTGAATCCACTGCATTCAATTGAGATCAATTGGGCAACGATGCATAGAATCCATTGCATTCAATAGGGATCCAATTAGCCACACTGAATGGTATACACTGCGTTCAATCAGGATGCATTTCACCACACTGCATGGAATCCACGGCATTCAATCGGGTTGCATGGGGCCATGCTGCATAAAATCCACTGCATTCCATCGAGATGCATTTGGCCTCGCTGCATGGACTCCACTGCACACAATCGTGATCCATTTCGCCACAATGAATGGAATTCTCAGCATTCAATGACGCTGCATGGAATCCACTGCATTAAATCAGAGATGCTTTGGGACATGTTGCAAAAAATCCACTGCATTCAATAATTCTGCAGGAATCCACAGCATTCAGTCATGCTGCATAAAATACCCTGCATTCAATAGTCTTCCATTTCTTCATGCTGCATGGAATACACTGCATTCAATCAGGATGCATGGAATCCACATCATTTAATTGAGGTGCATTTTACCAGGCTGCATGGAATCCACTGCATTCAATGACGCTGCATGGAATCCACTGCATTCAATCGGGATGCTTTGGGCCATGCTGCAAAACATCCACTGCATTCAATGACGCTGCATGGAATCCACTGCACTCAATCGGGATGATTTGGCCAAGCTGCAAATAATCCACTGCATTTAATCATGCTGTAGGTATCCACTGCATTCAATAGGGTAACATTTCTTCATGCTGCCTGGAATACACTGCATTAAATCACGCTGCATGGAATCCACTGCATTCAATTGGGATGCATTTTTCCAGGCTGCATGGAATCCACTGCAATCACGCATGCCGCATGGAATCCACTGCATTCAATCATGCTGCATGGAATCCACTGCATTCAATCGGGATGCATTTTACCAGGCTGCATGGAATCCACTGCATTCAATCATGCTGCATGGAATCCACTGCATTCAATCGGGATGCATTTTACCAGGCTGCATGGATTACACTGCATTCAAGCACAATGCATGGAATCCACTGCATTCAATGACGCTGCACGGTATTGACTGCATTCAATCGGGATGTTTTGGGACATGTTGCAGAAAATCCACTGCATTAAATCGGGATGCTTTGGGCCAAGCTGCAAAAAATCCACTGCATTCAATCATGCTGCAGGAATAAACTGCCTTCAATCATGCTGCATAAAATCCCCTGCATTCAATAGTGTTCCATTTCTTCATGGTGCATGGAATACACTGCATTCAATCATGCTGCATGGAATCCACTGCATTCAATCGGGATGCATTTTACCAGGCTGCATGGATTTCACTGCATTCAATCCCAATGCATGGAATCCACTGCATTTAATGACGCTGCATTGAATCCACTGCATTCAATCGGGATGCATTTGGCCATGGTGCATAAAATCCACTGCATTTAATCATGCTGCATGGTATCCACTGCATTCAATCGGGATGTTTTGGGATATGCTGCCTAAAATCCACTCCATTAAATCGGGATGCTTTGGGCCATGCTGCAAAAACTTCATAGCATTCATTCATGCTGCAGGAATCCACTGCATTCAATCATGCTGCATAAAATCCACTGCATTCAATCGGGATGAATTTTACCAGGCTGCATGGAATCCACTGCATTCAATCATGCTTCATGAAATCCACTGCATTCAATCCGGTTGCATTGTACCAGGCTGCATGGAATACACTGCATTCAATCACACTGCATCGATTTCACTGCATTCATTTGGGATCCATTGCGCCATGATGCATGGAATCCACTGCATTCAGTTGAGATCAATTGGGCCACGCTGCATAGAATCCACTGCATTGAATGGGGATCCATTTAGCCACGCTGCATTGTATACACTGCGTTCAATCAGGATGCATTTCACCACGCTGCATGGAATCCATGGCATTCAAGCGGGATGTTTGTGGCCATGCTGCAAAAAATCCACTTCATTCAATCATGCTGAAGGAATCCACTGCATTCAATCATGCTGCATAAAATCCCCTGCATTCAATAGGGTTCCATTTCTTCATGCTGCATGGAATCGACTTCATTCAATCATGCTGCATGGAATCCGCAGCATTTAAGTGGGATGCATTTTACCAGGCTGCATGGAATCCACTGCATTCAATCATGCTGCATAAAATCCACTGCATTCAATCGGGATGCATTTTACCACGCTGCATGGATTACACTGCATTCAATCACAATACATGGAATCGACTGCATTCAATTGGGATGCATTTTACCAGGCTGCCTGGATTACACTGCATTCAATCCCAATGCATGGAATCAACTGCATTTAATGACGCTGCATGGAATCCACTGCACTCAATCGGGATGCTTTTGGCCATGGTGCATAAACTTCACTGCATTTAATCATGCTGCATGGTATCCACTGCATTCATTCGGGATGTTTTGTGATATGCTGCCTAAAATGCACTGCATTCAATCGGGATGCTTTGGGCCATGCTGCAAAAAATTCACTGCATTCATCCATGCTGCAGGAATCCACTGCATTCAATCATGCTGCATAAAATCCACTGCATTCAATCGGGATGCATTTTACCACGCTGCATGAATTACACTGCATTCAATCACGCTGCATCGATTTCACTGCATTCAATTGGGATCCATTGCGCCATGATGCATGGAATCCACTGCATTCAGTTGAGATCAATTGGGCCACGCTGCATAGAATCCACTGCATTGAATGGGGATCCAATTAGCCACACTGAATGGTATACACTGCGTTCAATCAGGATGCATTTCACCACACTGCATGGAATCCACGGCATTCAATCGGGTTGCATGGGGCCATGCTGCATAAAATCCACTGCATTCCATCGAGATGCATTTGGCCTCGCTGCATGGACTCCACTGCACACAATCGTGATCCATTTCGCCACAATGAATGGAATTCTCAGCATTCAATGACGCTGCATGGAATCCACTGCATTAAATCAGAGATGCTTTGGGACATGTTGCAAAAAATCCACTGCATTCAATAATTCTGCAGGAATCCACAGCATTCAATCATGCTGCATAAAATACCCTGCATTCAATAGTGTTCCATTTCTTCAAGCTGCATGGAATACACTGCATTCAATCAGGATGCATGGAATCCACATCATTTAATTGAGGTGCATTTTACCAGGCTGCATGGAATCCACTGCATTCAATCAGGATGCATGGAATCCACATCATTTAATTGAGGTGCATTTTACCAGGCTGCATGGAATCCACTGCATTCAATCATGCTGCATGGAATCCACTGCATTCAATCGGGATGCATTTTACCAGGCTGCATGGATTTCACTGCATTCAATCACAATGCATGGAATCCACTGCATTCTATCGGGATGCTTTTGGCCATGCTGCATAAAATCCACTGCATTCAATCATGCTGCATGGAATCCAGTGCATCCAATCGGGATATTGTGGGTCATGCTGCATAAAATCCAATGCATTCAATCATGCTGCACCGTATCCACTGCATTCAGTCGGGATGTTTTGGGACATGCTGCAGAAAATTCACTGCATTTAATCAGGATGCTTTGGGCCATTCTGCAAAAAATCCACTGCATTCAATCATGCTGCATAAAATCCACTGCATTCAATATGGTTCCATTTCTTCATGCTGCATGGATCACACTGCATTAAATCACACTGCATGGAATCCTCTGCATTCAATCGGGATTAATTTTACCAGGCTGCATGGAATCCACTGCATTCAATCAGTATCCATTGCACCACACTGCATTGAATCCACTGCATTCAATTGAGATCAATTGGGCAGCGATGCATAGAATCCACTGCATTCAATAGGGATCCAATTAGCCACACTGAATGGTATACACTGCGTTCAATCAGGATGCATTTCACCACGCTGCATGGAATCCACGGCATTCAATCGGGTTGCATGGGGCCATGCTGCATAAAATCCACTGCATTCCATCGAGATGCATTTGGCCTCGCTGCATGGACTCCACTGCACACAATCGTGATCCATTTCGCCACAATGAATGGAATTCTCAGCATTCAATGACGCTGCATGGAATCCTCTTCATTCAATCGGATGCCTTTGGCCATGCTGCATAAAATCCACTGCTTCAGTAATGCTGCACTGTATCCACTGCATTCAATCGGGATGTTTTGGGACATGCTGAATAAAATCCACTGCATTAAATCGGGATGCATTGGGCCAAGCTGCAAAAAATCCACTGCATTCAATCATGCTGCATGGAATCTACTGCATTCAATCGGGATGCATTTTACCAGGATGCATGGAATCCACTGCATTCAATACAATGCATAGAATCCACTGCATTCAATGACGCTGCATGGAATCATCTGCATTCAATCGGGATGCTTTTGGCCATGCTGCATAAAATCCACTGCATTCAATCGGGATGTATTGGGACATGCTGCAGAAAATCCACTGCATTAAATCGGGATGCTTTGGGCCAAGCTGCAAAAAATCCACTGCATTCAATCATGCTGCAGGAATCCACTGCATTTAATCATGCTGCATAAAATACCCTGCATTCAATAAGGTTACATTTCTTCATGCTGCCTGGAATCCACCTCATTCAATTATGCTGCATGGAATCCACTGCATTCAATCGGGATTCATTTTACCAGGCTGCATGGATCACACTGCATTAAATCACACTGCATGGAATCCACTGCATTCAAATGGAATGAATTTTATCAGGCTGCATGGAATCCACTGCATTCAATCAGGCTGCATGGAATCCACTGCATTCAATCGGGATGCATTTTACCACGCTGCATGAATTACACTGCATTCAATCACAATGCATGGAATCCACTGCATTCAATGACGCTGCATGGAATCCACTGCATTCTATCGGGATGCTTTTGGCCATGCTGCATAAAATCCACTGCATTCAATCATGCTGCATGGAATCCAGTGCATCCAATCGGGATATTTTGGGTCATGCTGCATAAAATCCAATGCATTCAATCATGCTGCACCGTATCCACTGCATTCAGTCGGGATGTTTTGGGACATGCTGCAGAAAATTCACTGCATTAAATCAGGATGCTTTGGGCCATTCTGCAAAAAATCCACTGCATTCAATCATGCTGCATAAAATCCACTGCATTCAATATGGTTCCATTTCTTCATGCTGCATGGATCACACTGCATTAAATCACACTGCATGGAATCCTCTGCATTCAATCGGGATTAATTTTACCAGGCTGCATTGAATCCACTGCATTCAATCAGTATCCATTGCACCACACTGCATTGAATCCACTGCATTCAATTGAGATCAATTGGGCAACGATGCATAGAATCCACTGCATTCAATAGGGATCCAATTAGCCACACTGAATGGTATACACTGCGTTCAATCAGGATGCATTTCACCACGCTGCATGGAATCCACGGCATTCAATCGGGTTGCATGGGGCCATGCTGCATAAAATCCACTGCATTCCATCGAGATGCATTTGGCCTCGCTGCATGGACTCCACTGCACACAATCGTGATCCATTTCGCCACAATGAATGGAATTCTCAGCATTCAATGACGCTGCATGGAATCCACTGCATTAAATCAGAGATGCTTTGGGACATGTTGCAAAAAATCCACTGCATTCAATAATGCTGCAGGAATCCACAGCATTCAATCATGCTGCATAAAATACCCTGCATTCAATAGTGTTCCATTTCTTCATGCTGCATGGAATACACTGCATTCAATCAGGATGCATGGAATCCACATCATTTAATTGAGGTGCATTTTACCAGGCTGCATGGAATCCACTGCATTCAATGACGCTGCATGGAATCCACTGCACTCAATCGGGATACTTTTGGCAATGCTGCATAAAACCCACTGCATTCAATCGGGATGCATTGGGCCTCACTGCGTGAACTCAACTGAATACATACGGGATCCATTGTGCCACAATGCAGGGAGTCTTCTGCATTCAATGACGCTGCATGGAATCCACTGCATTCAATCGGGATGCTTTTGGCCATGCTGCATAAAATCCACTGCATTCAATCATGCTGCATGTAATCCACCTGATTCAATCGGGATGTTTTGGGACATGCTGCAGAAAATCCCCTGCATTAAATCGGGATGATTTGGGCCATGCTGCAAAAAATCCACTGCATTCAATCATGCTGCAGTTATCCACTGCATTCATTCGGAATACTTTGGGCCTTGCTGCTAATAATCCACAGCATTCAATCATGCTGCAGGTATCCACTGCATTCAATCATGCTGCATTAAATTCCCTGCATTCAATAGGGTTCCATTTCTTCATGCTGCCTGGAATGCACTGCATTAAATCACGCTGCATGGAATCCATTGCATTCAATTGGGATGCATTTTACCAGGCTGCATGGAATCCACTGCATTCAAGCATGCTTCATGGAATCCACTGCATTCAATCCGGATGCATGTTACCAGGCTGCATGTATTACACTGCATTCAATGACATTGCATGGAATCCACTGCCTTCAATCGGGATGCTTTTGGCCCTGCTGCATTAAATCAACTGCATTCAATCGGGATGCATTGGGCCTCACTGCGTCAACTGCACTGAGTACAATCGGGATCCATTTTGGCACAATACATGGAGTCCTCTATATTCAATGACGCTGCATGGAATCCACTGCATTAAATCGTAATGCTTTGTGCCATGCTGCAAAAAATCCACTGCATTCATTCATGCCGCAGGAATCCACTGCAATCAATCATGCTGCATAAAATCAACTGCATTCAATAGGGTTCCATTACTTCATGCTGTCTGGAATACACTGAATTCAATCACGCTGCATGGAATCCAATGCATTCAATAGGGATGCATTTTACCAGGCTGCATGGAATCCACTGCATTCAATCATGCTGCATGGAATCCACTGCATTCAATCAGGATGCATTTCACCACGCTGCATGGAATCCACGGCATTCAATCGGGTTGCATGGGGCCATGCTGCATAAAATCCACTGCATTCCATCGAGATGCATTTGGCCTCGCTGCATGGACTCCACTGCACACAATCGTGATCCATTTCGCCACAATGAATGGAATTCTCAGCATTCAATGATGCTGCATGGAATCCTCTGCATTCAATCGGGATGCTTTTGGCCATGCTGCATAAAATCCACTGCATCAGTCATGCTGCACGGTATCCACTGCATTCAATCGGGATGTTTTGGGACATGCTGAATAAAATCCACTGCATTAAATCGGGATGCATTGGGCCAAGCTGCAAAAAATCCACAGCATTCAATCATGCTGCATGGAATCTACTGCATTCAATCGGGATGCATTTTACCAGGATGCGTGGAATCCACTGCATTCAATACAATGCATAGAATCCACTGCATTCAATGACGCTGCATGGAATCATCTGCATTCAATCGGGATGCTTTTGGCCATGCTGCATAATAAACTCCACTGCATTCAATCGGGATGTATTGGGACATGCTGCAGAAAATCCACTGCATTAAATCGGGATGCTTTGGGCCAAGCTGCAAAAAATCCACTGCATTCAATCATGCTGCAGGAATCCACTGCATTTTATCATGCTGCATAAAATACCCTGCATTCAATAAGGTTCCATTTCTTCATGCTGCCTGGAATCCACCTCATTCAATTATGCTGCATGGAATCCACTGCATTCAATCGGGATTCATTTTACCAGGCTGCATGGATCACACTGCATTAAATCACACTGCATGGAATCCACTGCATTCAAATGGAATGAATTTTATCAGGCTGCATGGAATCCACTGCATTCAATCAGGCTGCATGGAATCCACTGCATTCAATCGGGATGCATTTTACCACGCTGCATGAATTACACTGCATTCAATCACAATGCATGGAATCCACTGCATTCAATGACGCTGCATGGAATCCACTGCATTCTATCGGGATGCTTTTGGCCATGCTGCATAAAATCCACTGCATTCAATCATGCTGCATGGAATCCAGTGCATCCAATCGGGATATTGTGGGTCATGCTGCATAAAATCCAATGCATTCAATCATGCTGCACCGTATCCACTGCATTCAGTCGGGATGTTTTGGGACATGCTGCAGAAAATTCACTGCATTAAATCAGGATGCTTTGGGCCATTCTGCAAAAATTCCACTGCATTCAATCATGCTGCATAAAATCCACTGCATTCAATATGGTTCCATTTATTCATGCTGCATGGATCACACTGCATTAAATCACACTGCATGGAATCCTCTGCATTCAATCGGGATTAATTTTACCAGGCTGCATTGAATCCACTGCATTCAATCAGTATCCATTGCACCACACTGCATTGAATCCACTGCATTCAATTGAGATCAATTGGGCAACGATGCATAGAATCCACTGCATTCAATAGGGATCCAATTAGCCACACTGAATGGTATACACTGCGTTCAATCAGGATGCATTTCACCACGCTGCATGGAATCCACGGCATTCAATCGGGTTGCATGGGGCCATGCTGCATAAAATCCACTGCATTCCATCGAGATGCATTTGGCCTCGCTGCATGGACTCCACTGCACACAATCGTGATCCATTTCGCCACAATGAATGGAATTCTCAGCATTCAATGACGCTGCATGGAATCCACTGCATTAAATCAGAGATGCTTTGGGACATGTTGCAAAAAATCCACTGCATTCAATCATGCTGCAGGAATCCAGGGCATTCAATCATGCTGCATAAAATACCCTGCATTCAATAGTGTTCCATTTCTTCATGCTGCATGGAATCCACTGCATTCAATCAGGATGCATGGAATCCACATCATTTAATTGAGGTGCATTTTACCAGGCTGCATGGAATCCACTGCATTCAATCATGCTGCATGGAATCCACTGCATTCAATCGGGATGCATTTTACCACGCTGCATGAATTACACTGCATTCAATCACAATGCATGGAATCCACTGCATTCAATGACGCTGCATGGAATCCACTGCACTCAATCGGGATACTTTTGGCAATGCTGCATAAAACCCACTGCATTCAATCGGGATGCATTGGGCCTCACTGCGTGAACTCAACTGAATACATACGGGATCCATTGTGCCACAATGCAGGGAGTCTTCTGCATTCAATGACGCTGCATGGAATCCACTGCATTCAATCGGGATGCTTTTGGCCATGCTGCATAAAATCCACTGCATTCAATCATGCTGCATGTAATCCACCTGATTCAATCGGGATGTTTTGGGACATGCTGCAGAAAATCCCCTGCATTAAATCGGGATGATTTGGGCCATGCTGCAAAAAATCCACTGCATTCAATCATGCTGCAGTTATCCACTGCATTCATTCGGAATACTTTGGGCCTTGCTGCTAATAATCCACAGCATTCAATCATGCTGCAGGTATCCACTGCATTCAATCATGCTGCATTAAATTCCCTGCATTCAATAGGGTTCCATTTCTTCATGCTGCCTGGAATGCACTGCATTAAATCACGCTGCATGGAATCCATTGCATTCAATTGGGATGCATTTTACCAGGCTGCATGGAATCCACTGCATTCAAGCATGCTTCATGGAATCCACTGCATTCAATCCGGATGCATGTTACCAGGCTGCATGTATTACACTGCATTCAATGACATTGCATGGAATCCACTGCCTTCAATCGGGATGCTTTTGGCCCTGCTGCATTAAATCAACTGCATTCAATCGGGATGCATTGGGCCTCACTGCGTCAACTGCACTGAGTACAATCGGGATCCATTTTGGCACAATACATGGAGTCCTCTATATTCAATGACGCTGCATGGAATCCACTGCATTAAATCGTAATGCTTTGTGCCATGCTGCAAAAAATCCACTGCATTCATTCATGCCGCAGGAATCCACTGCAATCAATCATGCTGCATAAAATCAACTGCATTCAATAGGGTTCCATTACTTCATGTTGTCTGGAATACACTGAATTCAATCACGCTGCATGGAATCCAATGCATTCAATAGGGATGCATTTTACCAGGCTGCATGGAATCCACTGCATTCAATCATGCTGCATGGAATCCACTGCATTCAATCAGGATGCATTTCACCACGCTGCATGGAATCCACCGCATTCAATCGGGTTGCATGGGGCCATGCTGCATAAAATCCACTGCATTCCATCGAGATGCATTTGGCCTCGCTGCATGGACTCCACTGCACACAATCGTGATCCATTTCACCACAATGAATGGAATTCTCAGCATTCAATGACGTTGCATGAAATCCTCTGCATTCAATCGGGATGCTTTTGGCCATGCTGCATAAAATCCACTGCATCAGTCATGCTGCACGGTATCCACTGCATTCAATCGGGATGTTTTGGGACATGCTGAATAAAATCCACTGCATTAAATCGGGATGCATTGGGCCAAGCTGCAAAAAATCCACTGCATTCAATCATGCTGCATGGAATCTACTGCATTCAATCGGGATGCATTTTACCAGGATGCGTGGAATCCACTGCATTCAATACAATGCATAGAATCCACTGCATTCAATGACGCTGCATGGAATCATCTGCATTCAATCGGGATGCTTTTGGCCATGCTGCATAAAATCCACTGCATTCAATCGGGATGTATTGGGACATGCTGCAGAAAATCCACTGCATTAAATCGGGATGCTTTGGGCCAAGCTGCAAAAAATCCACTGCATTCAATCATGCTGCAGGAATCCACTGCATTTTATCATGCTGCATAAAATACCCTGCATTCAATAAGGTTCCATTTCTTCATGCTGCCTGGAATCCACCTCATTCAATTATGCTGCATGGAATCCACTGCATTCAATCGGGATTCATTTTACCAGGCTGCATGGATCACACTGCATTAAATCACACTGCATGGAATCCACTGCATTCAAATGGAATGAATTTTATCAGGCTGCATGGAATCCACTGCATTCAATCAGGCTGCATGGAATCCACTGCATTCAATCGGGATGCATTTTACCACGCTGCATGAATTACACTGCATTCAATCACAATGCATGGAATCCACTGCATTCAATGACGCTGCATGGAATCCACTGCATTCTATCGGGATGCTTTTGGCCATGCTGCATAAAATCCACTGCATTCAATCATGCTGCATGGAATCCAGTGCATCCAATCGGGATATTTTGGGTCATGCTGCATAAAATCCAATGCATTCAATCATGCTGCACCGTATCCACTGCATTCAGTCGGGATGTTTTGGGACATGCTGCAGAAAATTCACTGCATTAAATCAGGATGCTTTGGGCCATTCTGCAAAAAATCCACTGCATTCAATCATGCTGCATAAAATCCACTGCATTCAATATGGTTCCATTTCTTCATGCTGCATGGATCACACTGCATTAAATCACACTGCATGGAATCCTCTGCATTCAATCGGGATTAATTTTACCAGGCTGCATTGAATCCACTGCATTCAATCAGTATCCATTGCACCACACTGCATTGAATCCACTGCATTCAATTGAGATCAATTGGGCAACGATGCATAGAATCCACTGCATTCAATAGGGATCCAATTAGCCACACTGAATGGTATACACTGCGTTCAATCAGGATGCATTTCACCACGCTGCATGGAATCCACGGCATTCAATCGGGTTGCATGGGGCCATGCTGCATAAAATCCACTGCATTCCATCGAGATGCATTTGGCCTCGCTGCATGGACTCCACTGCACACAATCGTGATCCATTTCGCCACAATGAATGGAATTCTCAGCATTCAATGACGCTGCATGGAATCCACTGCATTAAATCAGAGATGCTTTGGGACATGTTGCAAAAAATCCACTGCATTCAATCATGCTGCAGGAATCCAGGGCATTCAATCATGCTGCATAAAATACCCTGCATTCAATAGTGTTCCATTTCTTCATGCTGCATGGAATCCACTGCATTCAATCAGGATGCATGGAATCCACATCATTTAATTGAGGTGCATTTTACCAGGCTGCATGGAATCCACTGCATTCAATCATGCTGCATGGAATCCACTGCATTCAATCGGGATGCATTTTACCACGCTGCATGAATTACACTGCATTCAATCACAATGCATGGAATCCACTGCATTCAATGACGCTGCATGGAATCCACTGCACTCAATCGGGATACTTTTGGCAATGCTGCATAAAACCCACTGCATTCAATCGGGATGCATTGGGCCTCACTGCGTGAACTCAACTGAATACATACGGGATCCATTGTGCCACAATGCATGGAGACTTCTGCATTCAATGACGCTGCATGGAATCCACTGCATTCAATCGGGATGCTTTTGGCCATGCTGCATAAAATCCACTGCATTCAATCATGCTGCATCTAATCCACCTGATTCAATCGGGATGTTTTGGGACATGCTGCAGAAAATCCCCTGCATTAAATCGGGATGATTTGGGCCATGCTGCAAAAAATCCACTGCATTCAATCATGCTGCAGTTATCCACTGCATTCATTCGGAATACTTTGGGCCTTGGTGCTAATAATCCACAGCATTCAATCATGCTGCAGGTATCCACTGCATTCAATCATGCTGCATTAAATTCCCTGCATTCAATAGGGTTCCATTTCTTCATGCTGCCTGGAATGCACTGCATTAAATCACGCTGCATGGAATCCATTGCATTCAATTGGGATGCATTTTACCAGGCTGCATGGAATCCACTGCATTCAAGCATGCTTCATGGAATCCACTGCATTCAATCCGGATGCATGTTACCAGGCTGCATGTATTACACTGCATTCAATGACATTGCATGGAATCCACTGCCTTCAATCGGGATGCTTTTGGCCCTGCTGCATTAAATCAACTGCATTCAATCGGGATGCATTGGGCCTCACTGCGTCAACTGCACTGAGTACAATCGGGATCCATTTTGGCACAATACATGGAGTCCTCTATATTCAATGACGCTGCATGGAATCCACTGCATTAAATCGTAATGCTTTGTGCCATGCTGCAAAAAATCCACTGCATTCATTCATGCCGCAGGAATCCACTGCAATCAATCATGCTGCATAAAATCAACTGCATTCAATAGGGTTCCATTACTTCATGCTGTCTGGAATACACTGAATTCAATCACGCTGCATGGAATCCAATGCATTCAATAGGGATGCATTTTACCAGGCTGCATGGAATCCACTGCATTCAATCAGGCTGCATGGAATCCACTGCATTCAATCGGGATGCATTTTACCAGGCTGCATGGAGTACACTGCATTCAATCACGCTGCATTGATATCACTGCTTTCAATTGGGATCCATTGGGCCACGATGCTTGGAATCCACTGCATTCAATCAGATTCCATTGCACCACACTGCATTGAATCCACTGCATTCAATTGAGATCAATTGGGCCACGCTGCATCGAATCCACTGCATTCAATGGGGATCCATTTAGCCACGCTGAATTGTATACACTGCGTTCAATAAGGATGCATTTCACCACGCTGCATGGCCTCCACTGTATTCAATCACACTGCATGGAATCCACGGCATTCAATCGGGATGCTTTGGGCCATGCTGCATAAAATCCACTGCATTCAATCGAGTTGCATTTGGCCTCGCTGCATGGCCACCACTGCACACAATCGTGATCCATTTCGCCACAATGAATGGAAATCTCTGCATTCAATGACGCTGCATGGAATCCACTGCATTAAATCGAGATGCTTTGGGACATGCTGCAAAAATTCCACTGCATTCATTAATTCTGCAGGAATCCACTGCATTCAATCATGCTGCATAAAATCCCCTGCATTCAATAGAGTTGCATTACTTCATGCTGCATGGAATCAACTGCATTCAATCATGCTGCATAAAATTCACTGCATACAATCGGGATGCATTTTACCTGGCTGCATGGAATCCACTGAATTCAATCATGCTGCATGGAATCCACTGCATTCAATCGGGATGCTTTTTACCCGTCTGCATGGAATCCACTGCATTCATTCACGCTGCATGGAATCCACGGCATTCAATCGGGATGCATTTTACCACGCTGCATGGATTACACTGCATTCATTCACAAATCATGGAATACACTTCATTCAATCGGGATGCATTTTACCAGGTTGCATGGATTACACTGCATTCAATGACGCTGCATGGAATCCCCTGCATTCAATGACGCTGCATGGAATCCACTGCGTTCAATCTGGATGCACTGGGCCTCACTGCGTTGACTCCACTAAATACATACGGGATCCATTGTGCCACAATGCAGGGAGTCTTCTGCATTCACTGACGCTGCATGGAATCCACTGCATTCAATCGGGATGCTTTTGGCCATGCTGCATAAAATCCACTTCATTCAATCATGCTGCATGTAATCCACCTCATTCAATCGGGATGTTTTGGGACATGCTGCAGAAAATCCACTGCATTATATCGGGATGCTTTGGGCAATGCTGCAAAAATCCACTGCATTCAATCATGCTGCAGGAATCCACTATATTCAATCATGCTGCATAAAATCCACTGCATTCAATAGGGTTCCATTTATGCATGCTGCATGGATCACACTGCTTTCAATCACACTGCATGGAATCCACTGCATTCAATCGGGTGAATTTTACCAGGCTGCATGTAATCCACTGCATGCAATCATGCTTCATGGAATCCACTGCTTTCAATCGGGATGCATTTTACAAGGCTGCATGGAATACACTGCATTCAATCACACTGCATCGATTTCACTGCATTCAATTGGGATCCATTGCGCCATGATGCATGGAATCCACTGCATTCAGTTGAGATCAATTGGGCAACACTGCATAGAATCCACTGCATTGAATGGGGATCCATTTAGCCACGCTGCATTGTATACACTGCGTTGAATCAGGATGCATTTCACCACGCTGCATGGAATCCAGGGCATTCAATCGGGATGTTTGTGGCCATGCTGCAAAAAATCCACTTCATTCAATCATGCTGAAGGAATCCACTGCATTCAATCATGCTGCATAAAATCCCCTGCATTCAATAGGGTTCCATTTCTTCATGCTGCATGGAATACACTGCATTCAATCAGGATGCATGGAATCCACTGCATTCAATCGGGATGCATTTTACCAGGCTGCATGGATTTCACTGCATTCAATCCCAATGCATGGAATCCACTGCATTTAATGACGCTGCATGGAATCCACTGCATTCAATCGGGATGCCTTTGGCCATGGTGCATAAAATCCACTTCATTTAATCATGCTGCATGTTATCCACTGCATTCAATCGGGATGTTTTGGGATATGCTGCCTAAAATCCACTCCATTAAATCGGGATGCTTTGGGCCACGCTGCAAAAAATTCACTGCATTCATTCATGCTGCAGGAATCCACTGCATTCAATCATGCTGCATAAAATCCACTGCATTCAATCGGGATGAATTTTACCAGGCTGCATGTAATCCCCTGCATTCAATCATGCTTTATGGAATCCACTGCATTCACTCCGGTTGCATTTTACCAGGCTGCATGGAATACACTGCATTCAATCACGCTGCATCGATTTCACTGCATTCAATTGGGATCCATTGCGCCATGATGCATGGAATCCACTGCATTCAGTTGAGATCAATTGGGCCACGCTGCATAGAATCCACTGCATTGAATGGGGATCCATTTAGCCACGCTGCATTGTATACACTGCGTTCAATCAGGATGCATTTCACCACGCTGCATGGAATCCATGGCATTCAATCGGGATGTTTGTGGCCATGCTGCAAAAAATCCACTTCATTCAATCATGCTGAAGGAATCCACTGCATTCAATCATGCTGCATAAAATCCCCTGCATTGTATAGGGTTCCGTTTCTTCATGCTGCATGGAATCCACTGCATTCAATCATGCTGCATAAAATCCACTGCATTCAATCGGGATGCATTTTACCACGCTGCATGGATTAAACTGCATTCAATCACAATACATGGAATCAACTGCATTCAATCGTGATGCATTTTACCAGGCTGCCTGGATTACACTGCATTCAATCACAATGCATGGAATCCACTGCATTCAATGATGCCGCATGGAATCCACTGCATTTTATCGGGATGCTTTTGGCCATGCTGCATAAAATCCACTGCATTCAATCATGCTGCACGGTATCCACTGCATTCAATCGGGATGTATGGGGACATGCTGCAGAAAATTCACTGAATTAAATCTTGATGCTTTGGGCCAAGCTTCAAAAAATCCGCTGCATTCAATCATGCTGCAAAAATCCACTGCATTCAATCATGCTGCATAAAATCCACTGCATTCAATAGGGTTCAATTTCTTCATGCTGCATGGAATCAACTGCATTCAATCATGCTGCATGGAATCTACTGCATTCAATCGGGATGCATTTTACCAGGCTGCATGGTTTACACTGCATTCAGTCACAATGCATGGAATCCACTGCATTCAATGACGCTGCATGGAATCCACTGCATTCAATCTGGATGCTTTGGGCCATGGTGCATAAAATCCACTGCATTCCATCATGCTACATGGTATCCACTGCATTCAATCGGGATGTTTTCGGACATGCTGCCTAAAATTCACTGCATTTAATCGGGATGCTTTGGGCCATGCTGCAAAAAATCCACTGCATTCAATCATGCTGCAGGAATCCACTATATTCAATCATGCTGCATAAAATCCACTGCATTCAATAGGGTTCCATTTATGCATGCTGCATGGATCACACTGCATTCAATCACACTGCATGGAATCTACTGCATTCAATCGGGATGAATTTTACCAGGCTGCATGGAATCCACTGCATTCAATCAGGATGAATTTTACCAGGCTGCATGGAATCCACTGCATTCAATCCGGTTGCATTTTACCAGGCTGCATGGAATACACTGCATTCTATCACGCTGCATCGATTTCACTGCATTCAATTGGGATCCATTGCGCCATGATGCATGGAATCCACTGCATTCAGTTGAGATCAATTGGGCCATGCTGCATAGAATCCACTGCATTGAATGGGGATCCATTTAGCCACGCTGCATTGTATACATTGCATTCAATCAGGATGCATTTCACCACGCTGCATGGAATCCATGGCGTTCAATCGGGATGTTTGTGGCCATGCTGCAAAAAATCCACTTCATTCAATCATGCTGAAGGAATCCACTGCATTCAATCATGCTGCATGGAATCCGCAGCATTTAAGTGGGATGCATTTTACCAGGCTGCATGGAATATACTGCATTCAATCATGCTGCATAATATCCACTGCATTCAATCGGGATGCAGTTTACCACGCTGCATGTATTACACTGCATTCAATCACAATACATGGAATCGACTGCATTCAATTGGGATGCATTTTACCAGGCTGCCTGGATTACACTGCATTCAATCACAATGCATGGAATCCACTGCATTCAATGACGCTGCATGGAATCCACTGCATTCAATCGGGATGCTTTGGGCCATGCTGCAAATAATCCACTGCATTCAATCATGCTGCATGGAATCCACTGCCTTCAATCGGGATGCTTTTGGCCATGCTGCATAAAATCCCCTGCATTCAATCGAGATGCATTTGGCCTCGCTGCATTGACTCCACAGCACACAATCCTGATACATTTCACCACAATGAATGGAATACTCTGCATTCAATGACGCTGCATGGAATCCACTGCATTAAATAGAGATGCTTTGGGACATGCTGCAAAAAATCCACTGCATTCAATAATTCTGCAGGAATCCACTGCATTCAATCATGCTGCATAAAATCCCCTGCATTAAATAGGGTTCCATTTCTTCATGCTGCATGGAATACACTGCATTCAATCAAACTGCATGGAATCCACAGCATTTAATTGAGATGAATTTTACCAGGCTGAATGGAATCCACTGCATTCAATCATGCTGCATGGCATCCACTGCATTCATTCAGGATGCATTTTACCACGCTGCATGGATTACACTGCATTCATTCACAAATCATGGAATACACTTCATTCAATCGGGATGCATTTTACCAGGTTGCATGGATTACACTGCATTCAATGACGCTGCATGGAATCCACTGCATTCAATGACGCTGCATGGAATCCACTGCGTTCAATCTGGATGCACTGGGCCTCACTGCGTTGACTCCACTAAATACATACGGGATCCATTGTGCCACAATGCAGGGAGTCTTCTGCATTCACTGACGCTGCATGGAATCCACTGCATTCAATCGGGATGCTTTTGGCCATGCTGCATAAAATCCACTTCATTCAATCATGCTGCATGTAATCCACCTCATTCAATCGGGATGTTTTGGGACATGCTGCAGAAAATCCACTGCATTATATCGGGATGCTTTGGGCAATGCTGCAAAAATCCACTGCTTTCAATCATGCTGCATGAAACCACGGCATTCAATCATGCTGCATAAAATCCACTGCATTCAATAGGGTTCCATTTCTTCATGCTGCATGGAATCCACTGCATTCAATCAGGCTGCATGGAATCCACTGCATTCAATCGGGATGCATTTTACCAGGCTGCATGGAATACACTGCATTCAATCACGCTGCATCGATATCACTGCATTCAATTGGGATCCATTGGGCCACGATGCATGGAATCCACTGCATTCAATCAGGATCCATTGCACCACACTGCATTGAATCCACTGCATTCAATTGAGATCAATTGGGCCACGCTGCATCGAATCCACTGCATTCAATGGGGATCCATTTAGCCACGCTGAATGGTATACACTGCGTTCAATCAGGATGCATTTCACCACGCTGCATGGCCTCCACTGTATTCAATCACACTGCATGGAATCCACGGCATTCAATCGGGATGCTTTGGGCCATGCTGCATAAAATCCACTGCATTCAATCGAGTTGCATTTGGCCTCGCTGCATGGACTCCACTGCACACAATCGTGATCCATTTCGCCACAATGAATGGAATTCTCTGCATTCAATGACGCTGCATGGAATCCACTGCATTAAATCGAGATGCTTTGGGACATGCTGCAAAAAATCCACTGCATTCATTAATTCTGCAGGAATCCACTGCATTCAATCATGCTGCATAAAATCCCCTGCATTCAATAGAGTTGCATTACTTCATGCTGCATGGAATCTACTGCATTCAATCATGCTGCATAAAATTCACTGCATTCAATCGGGATGCATTTTACCTGGCTGCATGGAATCCACTGCATTCAATCACGCTGCATGGAATCCACTGCATTCAATCGGGATGCTTTTTACCCGTCTGCATGGAATCCACTGAATTCATTCACGCTGCATGGAATCCACTGCATTCAATCGGGATGCATTTTACCACGCTGCATGAATTACACTGCATTCAATCACGCTGCATCGATTTCACTGCATTCAATTGGGATCCATTGCACCATGATGCATGGAATCCACTGCATTCAGTTGAGATCAATTGGGCCACGCTGCATAGAATCCACTGCATTGAAAGGGGATCCATTTAGCCACGCTGCATTGTATACACTGCGTTCAATCAGGATGCATTTCACCACGCTGCATGGAATCCATGGCATTCAATCGGGATGTTTGTGGCCATGCTGCAAAAAATCCACTTCATTCAATCATGCTGAAGGAATCCAGTGCATTCAATCATGCTGCATAAAATCCCCTGCATTCAATAGGGTTCCATTTCTTCATGCTGCATGGAATCCACTGCATTCAATCATGCTGCATAAAATCCACTGCATTCAATCGGGATGCATTTTACCACGCTGCATGGATTAAACTGCATTCAATCACAATACATGGAATCAACTGCATTCAATCGGGATGCATTTTACCAGGCTGCCTGGATTACACTGCATTCAATCACAATGCATGGAATACACTGCATTCAATGACGCCGCATGGAATCCACTGCATTTTATCGGGATGCTTTTGGCCATGCTGCATAAAATCCACTGCATTCAATCATGCTGCACGGTATCCACTTCATTCAATCGGGATGTATGGGGACATGCTGCAGAAAATTCACTGCATTAAATCTTGATGCTTTGGGCCAAGCTTCAAAAAATCCGCTGCATTCAATCATGCTGCAAAAATCCACTGCATTCAATCATGCTGCATAAAATCCACTGCATTCAATAGGGTTCAATTTCTTCATGCTGCATGGAATCAACTGCATTCAATCATGCTGCATGGAATCTACTGAATTCAATCGGGATGCATTTTACCAGGCTGCATGGTTTACACTGCATTCAATCACAATGCATGGAATCCACTGCATTCAATGACGCTGCATGGAATCCACTGCATTCAATCTGGATGCTTTGGGCCATGGTGCATAAAATCCACTGCATTCAATCATGCTGCATGGTATCTACTGCATTCAATCGGGATGTTTTCGGACATGCTGCCTAAAATCCACTGCATTTAATCGGGATGCTTTGGGCCATGCTGCAAAAAATCCACTGCATTCAATCATGCTGCAGGAATCCACTATATTCAATCATGCTGCATAAAATCCACTGCATTCAATAGGGTTCCATTTCTGCATGCTGCATGGATCACACTGCATTCAATCACACTGCATGGAATCCACTGCATTCAATCGGGATGAATTTTACCAGGCTGCATGTAATCCACTGCATGCAATCATGCTTCATGGAATCCACTGCTTTCAATCGGGATGCATTTTACCAGGCTGCATGGAATACACTGCATTCAATCATGCTGCATAAAATCCACTGCATTCAATCGGGATGCATTTTACCTCGCTGCATGGATTAAACTGCATTCAATCACAATACATGGAATCGACTGCATTCAATCGGGATGCATTTTACCAGGCTGCCTGGATTACACTGCATTCAATCACAATGCATGGAATCCACTGCATTCAATGACGCTGCATGGAATCCACTGCATTCTATCAGGATGCTTTTGGCCATGCTGCATAAAATCCACTGCATTCAATCATGCTGCATGGTATCCACTGCATTCAATCGGGATGTATGTGGACATGCTGCAGAAAATTCACTGCATTACATCTTGATGCTTTGGGCCAAGCTTCAAAAAATCCGCTGCATTCAATCATGCTGCAAAAATCCACTGCATTCAATCATGCTGCATAAAATCCACTGCATTCAATAGGGTTCCATTACTTCATGCTGCATGGAATCAACTGCATTCAATCATGCTGCATGGAATCTACTGCATTCAATCGGGATGCATTTTACCAGGCTGCATGGTTTACACTGCATTCAATCACAATGCATGGAATCCACTGCATTCAATGACACTGCATTGAATCCACTGCATTCAATCTGGATTCTTTGGGCCATGGTGCATAAAATCCACTGCATTCAATCATGCTGCATGGTATCCACTGCATTCAATCGGGATGTTTTGAGACATGCTGCCTGAAATCCACTGCATTTAATCGGGATGCTTTGGGCCATGCTGCAAAAAATCCACTGCATTCAATCATGCTGCAGGAATCCACTGCATTCAATCATGCTGCATAAAATCCCCTGCATTCAATAGGGTTCCATTTCTGCATGCTGCATGGATCACACTGCATTCAATCACACTGCATGGAATCCACTGCATTCAATCGGGATGCATTTTACCAAGCTGCATGGAATACACTGCATTCAATCACGCTGCATCATTTTCACTGCATTCAATTGTGATCCATTGCGCCATGATGCATGGAATCCACTGCATTCAGTTGAGATCAATTGGGCCACGCTGCATAGAATCCACTGCATTGAATGGGGATCCATTTAGCCACGCTGCATTGTATACACTGCGTTCAATCAGGATGCATTTCACCACGCTGCATGGAATCCATGGCGTTCAATCGGGATGTTTGTGGCCATGCTGCAAAAAATCCACTTCATTCAATCATGCTGAAGGAATCCACTGCATTCAATCATGCTGCATAAAATCCCCTGCATTCAATAGGGTTCCATTTCTTCATGCTGCATGGAATCCACTTCATTCAATCATGCTGCATGGAATCCGCAGCATTTAAGTGGGATGCATTTTACCAGGCTGCATGGAATATACTGCATTCAATCATGCTGCATAAAAACCACTGCATTCATTCGGGATGCATTTTACCACGCTGCATGGATTACACTGCATTCAATCACAATACATGGAATCGACTGCATTCAATTGGGATGCATTTTACCAGGCTGCCTGGATTACACTGCATTCAATCACAATGCATGGAATCCACTGCATTCAATGACGCTGCATGGAATCCACTGCATTCAATCGGGATGCTTTGGGCCATGCTGCAAATAATCCACTGCATTCAATCATGCTGCATAAAATCCCCTGCATTCAATAGGGTTCCATTTCTTCATGCTGCATGGAATACACTGCATTCAATCAAGCTGCATGGAATCCACAGCATTTAATTGAGATGAATTTTACCAGGCTGCATGGAGTCCACTGCATTCAATCATGCTGCATGGAATCCACTGCATTCATTCAGGATGCATTTTACCACGCTGCATGTATTACACTGCATTCATTCACAATACATGGAATACACTGCATTCAATCGGGATGCATTTTACCAGGTTGCATGGATTACACTGCATTCAATGACGCTGCATGGAATCCACTGCATTCAATGACGCTGCATGGAATCCACTGCGTTCAATCTGGATGCACTGGGCCTCACTGCGTTGACTCCACTAAATACATACGGGATCCATTGTGCCACAATGCAGGGAGTCTTCTGCATTCACTGACGCTGCAAGGAATCCACTGCATTCTATCGGGATGCTTTTGCCCATGCTGCATAAAATCCACTGCATTCAATCATGCTGCATGGAATCCAGTGCATCCAATCGGGATATTTTGGGTCATGCTGCATAAAATCCAATGCATTCAATCATGCTGCACCGTATCCACTGCATTCAGTTGGGATGTTTTGGGACATGCTGCAAAAAATTCACTGCATTAAATCAGGATGCTTTGGGCCATTCTGCAAAAAATCCACTGCATTCAATCATGCTGCATAAAATCCACTGCATTCAATAGGGTTCCATTTCTTCATGCTGCATGGATCACACTGCATTAAATCACACTGCATGGAATCCTCTGCATTCAATCGGGATTAATTTTACCAGGCTGCATTGAATCCACTGCATTCAAACATTATCCATTGCACCACACCGCATTGAATCCACTGCATTCAATTGAGATCAATTGGGCAACGATGCATAGAATCCATTGCATTCAATAGGGATCCAATTAGCCACACTGAATGGTATACACTGCGTTCAATCAGGATGCATTTCACCACGCTGCATGGAATCCACGGCATTCAATCGGGTTGCATGGGGCCATGCTGCATAAAATCCACTGCATTCCATCGAGATGCATTTGGCCTCGCTGCATGGACTCCACTGCACACAATCGTGATCCATTTCGCCACAATGAATGGAATTCTCAGCATTCAATGACGCTGCATGGAATCCACTGCATTAAATCAGAGATGCTTTGGGACATGTTGCAAAAAATCCACTGCATTCAATAATTCTGCAGGAATCCACAGCATTCAGTCATGCTGCATAAAATACCCTGCATTCAATAGTCTTCCATTTCTTCATGCTGCATGGAATACACTGCATTCAATCAGGATGCATGGAATCCACATCATTTAATTGAGGTGCATTTTACCAGGCTGCATGGAATCCACTGCATTCAATGACGCTGCATGGAATCCACTGCATTCAATCGGGATGCTTTGGGCCATGCTGCAAAACATCCACTGCATTCAATGACGCTGCATGGAATCCACTGCACTCAATCGGGATGATTTGGCCATGCTGCAAATAATCCACTGCATTTAATCATGCTGTAGGTATCCACTGCATTTAATAGGGTTACATTTCTTCATGCTGCCTGGAATACACTGCATTAAATCACGCTGCATGGAATCCACTGCATTCAATTGGGATGCATTTTTCCAGGCTGCATGGAATCCACTGCAATCACGCATGCCGCATGGAATACACTGCATTCAATCATGCTGCATTGAATCCACTGCATTCAATCGGGATGCATTTTACCAGGCTGCATGGATTACACTGCATTCAATCATGCTGCATGGAATCCACTGCATTCAATCGGGATGCATTTTACCAAGCTGCATGGATTACACTGCATTCAAGCACAATGCATGGAATCCACTGCATTCAATGACGCTGCATGGTATTGACTGCATTCAATCGGGATGTTTTGGGACATGTTGCAGAAAATCCACTGCATTAAATCGGGATGCTTTGGGCCAAGCTGCAAAAAATACAATGCATTCAATCATGCTGCAGGAATAAACTGAGTTCAATCATGCTGCATAAAATCCCCTGCATTCAATAGTGTTCCATTTCTTCATGGTGCATGGAATACACTGCATTCAATCATGCTGCATGGAATCCACTGCATTCAATCGGGATGCATTTTACCAGGCTGCATGGATTTCACTGCATTCAATCCCAATGCATGGAATCCACTGCATTTAATGACGCTGCATGGAATCCACTGCATTCAATCGGGATGCATTTGGCCATGGTGCATAAACTCCACTGCATTTAATCATGCTGCATGGTATCCACTGCATTCAATCGGGATGTTTTGGGATATGCTGCCTAAAATCCACTCCATTAAATCGGGATGCTTTGGGCCATGCTGCAAAAAATTCACTGCATTCATTCATGCTGCAGGAATCCACTGCATTCAATCATGCTGCATAAAATCCACTGCATTCAATCGGGATGAATTTTACCAGGCTGCATGGAATCCACTGCATTCAATCATGCTTCATGAAATCCACTGCATTCAATCCGGTTGCATTGTACCAGGCTGCATGGAATACACTGCATTCAATCACACTGCATCGATTTCACTGCATTCATTTGGGATCCATTGCGCCATGATGCATGGAATCCACTGCATTCAGTTGAGATCAATTGGGCCACGCTGCATAGAATCCACTGCATTGAATGGGGATCCATTTAGCCACGCTGCATTGTATACACTGCGTTCAATCAGGATGCATTTCACCACGCTGCATGGAATCCATGGCATTCAATCGGGATGTTTGTGGCCATGCTGCAAAAAATCCACTTCATTCAATCATGCTGAAGGAATCCACTGCATTCAATCATGCTGCATAAAATCCCCTGCATTCAATAGGGTTCCATTTCTTCATGCTGCATGGAATCGACTTCATTCAATCATGCTGCATGGAATCCGCAGCATTTAAGTGGGATGCATTTTACCAGGCTGCATGGAATCCACTGCATTCAATCATGCTGCATAAAATCCACTGCATTCAATCGGGATGCATTTTACCACGCTGCATGGATTACACTGCATTCAATCACAATACATGGAATCGACTGCATTCAATCGGGATGCATTTTACCAGGCTGCCTGGATTACACTGCATTCAATCACAATGCATGGAATCCACTGCATTCAATGACGCTGCATGGAATCCACTGCATTCTATCGGGATGCTTTTGGCCATGCTGCATAAAATAAACTGCATTAAATAATACAGCAAGGAATCCACAGCATCTAATCGCCATATTTTTGGTCATGTTGCATAAAATTCACTGCATTCAATCGGGATGCATTGGGCCTCGCTGCATGGTCTCCACTGCATACAAACGAGATCCATTGCACGACAATGTATGGAATGTTCTGCATTAAATGACGCTGCATGTAATCCACTGCATTCATTCAGGATGCTTTGGGCCATGCTGCAAATAATCCACTGTATTCAATCATGCTGCATGGAATCCACTGCGTTCAATCGGGATGCATTAGGCCTCACTGCGTCAACCGCACTGAATACAATCGGGATCCATTGTGCCACAATGCATGTAGTCTTCTGCATTCAATGACGCTGCATGGAATCCACTGCATTCAATCGGGATGCTTTGGGCCACGCTACAAAAAATCCACTGCATTCATTCATGCTGCAGGAATCCAGTGCATTCAATCATGGTGCATAAAATACACTTCATTCAATAGGGTTCCATTACTTCATGCTGCCTGGAATGCACTGAATTAAATCACGCTGCATGGAATCCAATGCATTCAATAGGGATGCATTTTACCAGGCTGCATGGAATCCACTGCATTCAATCATGCTCCATGGAATCCACTGCATTCAATCCGGATGCATTTTACCAGGCTGCATGGATTAGACTGCATTCAAGCACAATGCATGGAATCCACTGCATTCAATGACGCTGCATGGAATCCTCTGCATTGACTCGGGATGCTTTTGGCCATGCTGCATAAAATCCACTGCATTCAATCATGCTGCACGGTATCGACTGCATTCAATCGGGATGTTTTGGGACATGCTGCAGAAAATCGACTGCATTAAATCGGGATGCTTTGGGGCAAGCCGCAAAAAATACAATGCAATCAATCATGCTGCAGGAATCCACTGCATTCAATCATGCTGCATAAAATCCACTGCATTCAATAGGGTTCCTTTTCTTCATGCTGCATGGAATCAACTGCATTCAATCATGCTGCATGGAATCTACAGCATTCAATCGGGATGCAATTTACCAGGCTGCATGGATTACACTGCATTCAATCCCAATGCATGGAATCAACTGAATTTAATGACGCTGCCTGGAATCCACTGCACTCAATCGGGATGCTTTTGGCCATGGTGCATAAACTTCACTGCATTTAATCATGCTGCATGGTATCCACTGCATTCAATCGGGATGTTTTGGGATATGCTGCCTAAAATGCACTGCATTCAATCGGGATGCTTTGGGCCATGCTGCAAAAAATTCACTGCATTCATCCATGCTGCAGGAATCCACTGCATTCAATCATGCTGCATAAAATCCACTGCATTCAATCGGGATGCATTTTACCACGCTGCATGAATTACACTGCATTCATTCACGCTGCATCGATTTCACTGCATTCAATTGGGATCCATTGCGCCATGATGCATGGAATCCACTATTTCAGTTGAGATCAATTGGGCCACGCTGCATAGAATCCACTGCATTGAATGTGGATCCAATTAGCCACACTGAATGGTATACACTGCGTTCAATCAGGATGCATTTCACCACACTGCATGGAATCCACGGCATTCAATCGGGTTGCATGGGGCCATGCTGCATAAAATCCACTGCATTCCATCGAGATGCATTTGGCCTCGCTGCATGGACTCCACTGCACACAATCGTGATCCATTTCGCCACAATGAATGGAATTCTCAGCATTCAATGACGCTGCATGGAATCCACTGCATTAAATCAGAGATGCTTTGGGACATGTTGCAAAAAATCCACTGCGTTCAATAATTCTGCAGGAATCCACAGCATTCAATCATGCTGCATAAAATACCCTGCATTCAATAGTGTTCCATTTCTTCAAGCTGCATGGAATACACTGCATTCAATCAGGATGCATGGAATCCACATCATTTAATTGAGGTGCATTTTACCAGGCTGCATGGAATCCACTGCATTCAATCATGCTGCATGGAATCCACTGCATTCAATCGGGATGCATTTTACCAGGCTGCATGGATTACACTGCATTCAAGCACAATGCATGGAATCCACTGCATTCAATGACGCTGCATGGAATCCACTGCACTCAATCGGGATACTTTTGGCAATGCTGCATAAAACCCACTGCATTCAATCGGGATGAATTGGGCCTCACTGCGTGAACTCAACTGAATACATACGGGATCCATTGTGCCACAATGCAGGGAGTCTTCTGCATTCACTGACGCTGCATGGAATCCACTGCATTCAATCGGGATGCTTTTGGCCATGCTGCATAAAATCCACTTCATTCAATCATGCTGCATGTAATCCACCTGATTCAATCGGGATGTTTTGGGACATGCTGCAGAAAATCCCCTCCATTAAATCGGGATGCTTTGGGCAATGCTGCAAAAATCCACTGCATTCAATCATGCTTCATGAAACAACGGCATTCAATCATGCTGCATAAAATCCACTGCATTCAATAGGGTTCCATTTCTTCATTCTGCTTGGAATACACTGCATTCAATCAAGCTGCATGGAACCCACTGCATTCAATTGGGATGAATTTTACCAGGCTGCATGGAATCCACTGCATTCAATCTGGCTGCATGGAATCCACTGCATTCAATCGGGATGCATTTTACCAGGCTGCATGGAATACACTGCATTCAATCACGCTGCATCGATATCACTGCATTCAATTGGGATCCATTGGGCCACGATGCATGGAATCCACTGCATTCCATCAGGATCCATTGCACCACACTGCATTGAATCCACTGCATTCAATTGAGATCAATTGGGCCACGCTGCATAGAATCCACTGCATTGAATGGGGATCCATTTAGCCACGCTGAATGGTATACACTGCGTTCAATCAGAATGCATTTCACCACGCTGCATGGCCTCCACTGTATTCAATCACACTGCATGGAATCCACGGCATTCAATCGGGATGCTTTGGGCCATGCTGCATAAAATCCACTGCATTCAATCGAGTTGCATTTGGCCTCGCTGCATGGACTCCACTGCACACAATCGTGATCAATTTCGCCACAATGAATGGAATTCTCTGCATTCAATGACGCTGCATGGAATCCACTGCATTAAATCGAGATGCTTTGGGACATGCTGCAAAAAATCCACTGCATTCATTAATTCTGCAGGAATCCACTGCATTCAATCATGCTGCATAAAATCCCCTGCATTCAATAGAGTTGCATTACTTCATGCTGCATGGAATCTACTGCATTCAATCATGCTGCATAAAATTCACTGCATTCAATCGGGATGCATTTTACCTGGCTGCATGGAATCCACTGCATTCAATCACGCTGCATGGAATCCACTGCATTCAATCGGGATGCTTTTTACCCGTCTGCATGGAATCCACTGCATTCATTCACGCTGCATGGAATCCACTGCATTCAATCGGGATGCTTTTTACCAGGCTGCATGGATTACACTGCATTCAAGCACAATGCATGGAATCCACTGCATTCAATGACGCTGCATGGAATCCTCTGCATTGAATCGGGATGCTTTTGCCCATGCTGCATAAAATCCACTGCATTCAATCATGCTGCATGGAATCCAGTGCATCCAATTGGGATATTTTGGGACATGCTGCATAAAATCCAATGCATTCAATCATGCTGCACCGTATCCACTGCATTCAGTCGGGATGTTTTGGGACATGCTGCAGAAAATTCACTGCATTAAATCAGGATGCTTTGGGCCATTCTGCAAAAAATCCACTGCATTCAATCATGCTGCATAAAATCCACTGCATTCAATATGGTTCCATTTCTTCATGCTGCATGGATCACACTGCATTAAAACACACTGCATGGAATCCTCTGCATTCAATCGGGATTAATTTTACCAGGCTGCATGGAATCCACTGCATTCAATCAGTATCCATTGCACCACACCGCGTTGAATCCACTGCATTCAATTGAGATCAATTGGGCAACGATGCATAGAATCCACTGCATTCAATAGGGATCCAATTAGCCACACTGAATGGTATACACTGCGTTCAATCAGGATGCATTTCACCACGCTGCATGGAATCCACGGCATTCAATCGGGTTGCATGGGGCCATGCTGCATAAAATCCACTGCATTCCATCGAGATGCATTTGGCCTCGCTGCATGGACTCCACTGCACACAATCGTGATCCATTTCGCCACAATGAATGGAATTCTCAGCATTCAATGACGCTGCATGGAATCCACTGCATTAAATCAGAGATGCTTTGGGACATGTTGCAAAAAATCCACTGCATTCAATAATTCTGCAGGAATCCACAGCATTCAATCATGCTGCATAAAATACCCTGCATTCAATAGTGTTCCATTTCTTCAAGCTGCATGGAATACACTGCATTCAATCAGGATGCATGGAATCCACATCATTTAATTGAGGTGCATTTTACCAGGCTGCATGGAATCCACTGCATTCAATCATGCTGCATGGAATCCACTGCATTCAATCGGGATGCATTTTACCAGGCTGCATGGATTACACTGCATTCAAGCACAATGCATGGAATCCACTGCATTCAATGACGCTGCATGGAATCCACTGCACTCAATCGGGATACTTTTGGCAATGCTGCATAAAACCCACTGCATTCAATCGGGATGCATTGGGCCTCACTGCGTGAACTCAACTGAATATATACGGGATCCATTGTGCCAAAATGCAGGGAGTCTTCTGCATTCAATGACGCTGCATGGAATCCACTGCATTCAATCGGGATGCTTTTGGCCATGCTGCATAAAATCCACTGCATTCAATCATGCTGCATCTAATCCACCTGATTCAATCGGGATGTTTTGGGACATGCTGCAGAAAATCCCCTGCATTAAATCGGGATGATTTGGGCCATGCTGCAAAAAATCCACTGCATTCAATCATGCTGCAGGTATCCACTGCATTCATTCGGAATACTTTGGGCCTTGCTGCTAATAATCCACAGCATTCAATCATGCTGCATTAAATTCCCTGCATTCAATAGGGTTCCATTTCTTCATGCTGCCTGGAATGCACTGCATTAAATCACGCTGCATGGAATCCATTGCATTCAATTGGGATGCATTTTACCAGGCTGCATGGAATCCACTGCATTCAAGCATGCTGCATAAAATCCACTGCATTCAATAGGGTTCCTTTTCTTCATGCTGCATGGAATCAACTGCATTCAATCATGCTGCATGGAATCTACAGCATTCAATCGGGATGCAATTTACCAGGCTGCATGGATTACACTGCATTCAATCCCAATGCATGGAATCAACTGAATTTAATGACGCTGCCTGGAATCCACTGCACTCAATCGGGATGCTTTTGGCCATGGTGCATAAACTTCACTGCATTTAATCATGCTGCATGGTATCCACTGCATTCAATCGGGATGTTTTGGGATATGCTGCCTAAAATGCACTGCATTCAATCGGGATGCTTTGGGCCATGCTGCAAAAAATTCACTGCATTCATCCATGCTGCAGGAATCCACTGCATTCAATCATGCTGCATAAAATCCACTGCATTCAATCGGGATGCATTTTACCACGCTGCATGAATTACACTGCATTCATTCACGCTGCATCGATTTCACTGCATTCAATTGGGATCCATTGCGCCATGATGCATGGAATCCACTATTTCAGTTGAGATCAATTGGGCCACGCTGCATAGAATCCACTGCATTGAATGTGGATCCAATTAGCCACACTGAATGGTATACACTGCGTTCAATCAGGATGCATTTCACCACACTGCATGGAATCCACGGCATTCAATCGGGTTGCATGGGGCCATGCTGCATAAAATCCACTGCATTCCATCGAGATGCATTTGGCCTCGCTGCATGGACTCCACTGCACACAATCGTGATCCATTTCGCCACAATGAATGGAATTCTCAGCATTCAATGACGCTGCATGGAATCCACTGCATTAAATCAGAGATGCTTTGGGACATGTTGCAAAAAATCCACTGCGTTCAATAATTCTGCAGGAATCCACAGCATTCAATCATGCTGCATAAAATACCCTGCATTCAATAGTGTTCCATTTCTTCAAGCTGCATGGAATACACTGCATTCAATCAGGATGCATGGAATCCACATCATTTAATTGAGGTGCATTTTACCAGGCTGCATGGAATCCACTGCATTCAATCATGCTGCATGGAATCCACTGCATTCAATCGGGATGCATTTTACCAGGCTGCATGGATTACACTGCATTCAAGCACAATGCATGGAATCCACTGCATTCAATGACGCTGCATGGAATCCACTGCACTCAATCGGGATACTTTTGGCAATGCTGCATAAAACCCACTGCATTCAATCGGGATGAATTGGGCCTCACTGCGTGAACTCAACTGAATACATACGGGATCCATTGTGCCACAATGCAGGGAGTCTTCTGCATTCACTGACGCTGCATGGAATCCACTGCATTCAATCGGGATGCTTTTGGCCATGCTGCATAAAATCCACTTCATTCAATCATGCTGCATGTAATCCACCTGATTCAATCGGGATGTTTTGGGACATGCTGCAGAAAATCCCCTCCATTAAATCGGGATGCTTTGGGCAATGCTGCAAAAATCCACTGCATTCAATCATGCTTCATGAAACAACGGCATTCAATCATGCTGCATAAAATCCACTGCATTCAATAGGGTTCCATTTCTTCATTCTGCTTGGAATACACTGCATTCAATCAAGCTGCATGGAACCCACTGCATTCAATTGGGATGAATTTTACCAGGCTGCATGGAATCCACTGCATTCAATCTGGCTGCATGGAATCCACTGCATTCAATCGGGATGCATTTTACCAGGCTGCATGGAATACACTGCATTCAATCACGCTGCATCGATATCACTGCATTCAATTGGGATCCATTGGGCCACGATGCATGGAATCCACTGCATTCCATCAGGATCCATTGCACCACACTGCATTGAATCCACTGCATTCAATTGAGATCAATTGGGCCACGCTGCATAGAATCCACTGCATTGAATGGGGATCCATTTAGCCACGCTGAATGGTATACACTGCGTTCAATCAGAATGCATTTCACCACGCTGCATGGCCTCCACTGTATTCAATCACACTGCATGGAATCCACGGCATTCAATCGGGATGCTTTGGGCCATGCTGCATAAAATCCACTGCATTCAATCGAGTTGCATTTGGCCTCGCTGCATGGACTCCACTGCACACAATCGTGATCAATTTCGCCACAATGAATGGAATTCTCTGCATTCAATGACGCTGCATGGAATCCACTGCATTAAATCGAGATGCTTTGGGACATGCTGCAAAAAATCCACTGCATTCATTAATTCTGCAGGAATCCACTGCATTCAATCATGCTGCATAAAATCCCCTGCATTCAATAGAGTTGCATTACTTCATGCTGCATGGAATCTACTGCATTCAATCATGCTGCATAAAATTCACTGCATTCAATCGGGATGCATTTTACCTGGCTGCATGGAATCCACTGCATTCAATCACGCTGCATGGAATCCACTGCATTCAATCGGGATGCTTTTTACCCGTCTGCATGGAATCCACTGCATTCATTCACGCTGCATGGAATCCACTGCATTCAATCGGGATGCTTTTTACCAGGCTGCATGGATTACACTGCATTCAAGCACAATGCATGGAATCCACTGCATTCAATGACGCTGCATGGAATCCTCTGCATTGAATCGGGATGCTTTTGCCCATGCTGCATAAAATCCACTGCATTCAATCATGCTGCATGGAATCCAGTGCATCCAATTGGGATATTTTGGGACATGCTGCATAAAATCCAATGCATTCAATCATGCTGCACCGTATCCACTGCATTCAGTCGGGATGTTTTGGGACATGCTGCAGAAAATTCACTGCATTAAATCAGGATGCTTTGGGCCATTCTGCAAAAAATCCACTGCATTCAATCATGCTGCATAAAATCCACTGCATTCAATATGGTTCCATTTCTTCATGCTGCATGGATCACACTGCATTAAAACACACTGCATGGAATCCTCTGCATTCAATCGGGATTAATTTTACCAGGCTGCATGGAATCCACTGCATTCAATCAGTATCCATTGCACCACACCGCGTTGAATCCACTGCATTCAATTGAGATCAATTGGGCAACGATGCATAGAATCCACTGCATTCAATAGGGATCCAATTAGCCACACTGAATGGTATACACTGCGTTCAATCAGGATGCATTTCACCACGCTGCATGGAATCCACGGCATTCAATCGGGTTGCATGGGGCCATGCTGCATAAAATCCACTGCATTCCATCGAGATGCATTTGGCCTCGCTGCATGGACTCCACTGCACACAATCGTGATCCATTTCGCCACAATGAATGGAATTCTCAGCATTCAATGACGCTGCATGGAATCCACTGCATTAAATCAGAGATGCTTTGGGACATGTTGCAAAAAATCCACTGCATTCAATAATTCTGCAGGAATCCACAGCATTCAATCATGCTGCATAAAATACCCTGCATTCAATAGTGTTCCATTTCTTCAAGCTGCATGGAATACACTGCATTCAATCAGGATGCATGGAATCCACATCATTTAATTGAGGTGCATTTTACCAGGCTGCATGGAATCCACTGCATTCAATCATGCTGCATGGAATCCACTGCATTCAATCGGGATGCATTTTACCAGGCTGCATGGATTACACTGCATTCAAGCACAATGCATGGAATCCACTGCATTCAATGACGCTGCATGGAATCCACTGCACTCAATCGGGATACTTTTGGCAATGCTGCATAAAACCCACTGCATTCAATCGGGATGCATTGGGCCTCACTGCGTGAACTCAACTGAATACATACGGGATCCATTGTGCCAAAATGCAGGGAGTCTTCTGCATTCAATGACGCTGCATGGAATCCACTGCATTCAATCGGGATGCTTTTGGCCATGCTGCATAAAATCCACTGCATTCAATCATGCTGCATCTAATCCACCTGATTCAATCGGGATGTTTTGGGACATGCTGCAGAAAATCCCCTGCATTAAATCGGGATGATTTGGGCCATGCTGCAAAAAATCCACTGCATTCAATCATGCTGCAGGTATCCACTGCATTCATTCGGAATACTTTGGGCCTTGCTGCTAATAATCCACAGCATTCAATCATGCTGCATTAAATTCCCTGCATTCAATAGGGTTCCATTTCTTCATGCTGCCTGGAATGCACTGCATTAAATCACGCTGCATGGAATCCATTGCATTCAATTGGGATGCATTTTACCAGGCTGCATGGAATCCACTGCATTCAAGCATGCTTCATGGAATCCACTGCATTCAATCCGGATGCATGTTACCAGGCTGCATGTATTACACTGCATTCAATGACATTGCATTGAATCCACTGCTTTCAATCGGGATGCTTTTGGCCCTGCTGCATTAAATCAACTGCATTCAATCGGGATGCATTGGGCCTCACTGCGTCAACTGCACTGAGTACAATCGGGATCCATTTTGGCACAATACATGGAGTCCTCTATATTCAATGACGCTGCATGGAATCCACTGCATTAAATCGTAATGCTTTGTGCCATGCTGCAAAAAATCCACTGCATTCATTCATGCCGCAGGAATCCACTGCATTCAATCATGCTGCATAAAATATACTGCATTCAATAGGGTTCCATTACTTCACGCTGCATGGATTACACTGCATTCAATCATGTTGCATGGAATCCACGGCATTCAATCGGGATGCTTTTGGCCATGCTGCATAAAATCCACTGCATTCAAACATGCTGCACGGTATCAACTGCATTCAATCGGGATGTTTTGGGACATGCTGCAGAATATCCACTGCAGTAATACGGGATGCTTTGGGCCAAGCTTCAAAAAATACACTGCATTCAATCATGCTGCAGGAATCCACTGCATTCAATCATGCTGCATAAAATCCACTGCATTATATAGGGTTCATTTTCTTCATGCTGCATGGAATCCACTGCATTCAATCATGCTGCATGGAATCCACTGCATTCAATCGGGATGCATTTTACCAGGCTGCATTGATTACACTGCATTCAATCACAATGCAAGGAATCCACTGCGCTCAATGACGCTGCATGGAATCCACTGCCTTCAATCGGGATGCTTTTGGCCATGGTCCATAAAATCCACTGCATTCAAACATGCTGCACGGTATCCACTGCATTCAATCGGGATGTTTTGGGACATGCTACAGAATATCCAGTGCAGTAAATCGGGATGCTTTGGGCCAAGCTTCAAAAAATACACTGCATTCAATCATGCTGCATGAATCCACTGCATTCAATCATGATGCATAAAATCCACTGCATTCAATAGGGTTCAATTTCTTCATGCTGCATTGAATCCACTGCATTCAATCATGCTGCATGGAATCCACTGCATTCAATCGGGATGCATTTTACCAGGCTGCATGGATTACACTGCATTCAATCACAATGCATGGAATCCACTGCATTCAATGACGCTGCATGGAATCCACTGCCTTCAATCGGGATGCTTTTGGCCATGGTCCATAAAATCCACTGCATTCAATCATGCTGCATGGTATCCACTGCATTCAATCGGGATGTTTTTTGACATGCTGCCTAAAATCCAGTGCATTAAATCGGGATGCTTTGGGCCATGCTGCAAAAAATCCACTGCATTCAATAAGGTTCCATTTCTTCATGCAGCATGGATCACACTGCATTTAATCACACTGCATGGAATTAACTGCATTCAACCGGGATGACTTTTACCATGCTGCATGGAATACACTGCATTCAATCACGCTGCATTTATTTCACTGCATACAATTGGGATCCATTGCGCCATGATGCATGGAATCCACTGCATTCAATCAGAATCCATTGCACCACACTGCATTGACACCACTGCATTCAATTGAGATCAATTGGGCCATGCTGCATAGAATCCACTGCATTCAACGGGTATCCATTTAGCCATACTGAATGGTATACACTGCATTCAATCAGGATGCATTTAACCACGCTGCATGGAACCCACGGCATTCAATCGGGATGCATTGGGCCATGCTGCATAAAATCCACTGCATTCAATCGGGATGCATTGGGCCTCACTGCGTGGACTCCACTGAATACATACGGGATCCATTGTGCCACAATGCAGGGAGTCTTCTGCATTAAATGACGCTGCATGGAATCCACTGCATTCAATCGGGATGAATTTTACCAGGCTGCATGGAATCCACTGCATTCAATCATGCTGCATGGAATCCACTGCATTCAATCGGGATGCATTTTACCAGGCTGCATGGAATCCACTGCATTCAATCATGCTGCACAGTATCCTCTGCATTCAATCGGGATGTTTTGGGACATGCTGAATAAATCCACTGCATTAAATCGGGATGCATTGGGCCAAGCTGCAAAAAATCCACTGCATTCAATCATGCTGCAGGAATCCACTGCATTTAATCCTGCTGCATAAAATACCCTGCATTCAATAGGGTTCCATTTCTTCATGCTGCCTGGAATCCACCTCATTCAATTATGCTGCTTGGAATCCACTGCATTCAATCGGGATTCATTTTACCAGGCTGCATGAATTACACTGCATTCAATCACAAGCATGGAATCCACTGCATTCAATGACGCTGCATCGAATCCACTGCATTCAATCGGGATGCTTTTGGCCATGGTGCATAATATGCACTGCATTCAATCATGCTGCATGGTATCCACTGCATTCAATCTGGATGCTTTTGGCCATGCTGCATATAATCCACTGCATTAAATCTGGATGCTTTGGGCCATGCTGCAAAAATCCACTGCATTCAATCATGCTGAAGGAATTCACTGCATTCAATCATGCTGCATAAAATCCACTGCATTAAATAGGGTTCAATTTCTGCATGCAGCATGGATCACACTGCATTAAATCACACTGCATGGAATCCACTGCATTCAATTGGAATGAATTTTATCAGGCTGCATGGAATCCACTGCATTCAATGACGCTGCATGGAATCCACTGCATTCAATCGGGATGTTTTGGGCCATGCTGCATAAAATACACTGCATTCAATCATGCAGCAAGGAATCCACTGCATCCAATCGGGATATTTTGGGCCATGCTGCATAAAATCCACTGCATTCAATCGGGATGCATTGGGCCTCGCTGCATGGTCTCCACTGCATACAAACGAGATCCATTGCACCACAATGTATGGAATGTTCTGCATTCAATGACGCTGCATGAAATCCACTGCATTCAATCGCGATGCTTTGGGCCATGGTGCAAATAATCCACTGTATTCAATCATGCTGCATGGAATCCACTGCCTTCAATCGGGATGCTTTTGGCCATGCTGCATATAATCCACTGCATTCAATCGGGATGCATTGGGCCTCACTGCGCCAACCGCACTGAATACAATCGGGATCCATTGTGCCACAATGCATGGAGTCTTCTGCATTGCATGACGCTGCATGGAATCCACTGCATTCAATCGGGATGCTTGGGGCCATGCTGCAAAATATCCACTGCATTCATTCATGCTGCAGGAATCCAGTGCATTCAATCATGCTGCATTAAATTCCCTGCATTCAATAGGGTTCCATTACTTCATTCTGCCTGGAATACACTGAATTCAATCACGCTGCATGGAATCCAATGCATTCAATAGGGATGCATTTTACCAGGCTGCATGGAATCCACTGCATTCAGTCATGCTGCATGGAATCCACTGCAGTCAATCGGGATGCATTTTACCAGGCTGTATGGATTACACTGCATTCAATCAAAATGCATGGAATTCACTGCATTCAATGATGCTGCATGGAATCCACTGCATTCAATCGGGATGCTTTTGGCCATGCTGCATAAAATCCACGGCATTCAATCATGCTGCATGGAATCCAATGCATTCTATCGGGATGTATTGGGACATGCTGCAGAAAATTCACTGCATTAAATCATGATGCTTTGGACCAAGCTTCAAAAAATCCACTGCATTCAATCATGCTGCAAAAATCCACTGCATTCAATCATGCTGCATAAAATCCACTGCATTCAATATGGTTCCATTTCTTCATGCTGCATGGAATCAACTGCATTCAATCATGCTGCATGGAATCTAGAGCATTCAATCGGGATGCATTTTACCAGGCTGCATGTTTTACACTGCATTCAATCACAATGCATGGAATCCACTGCATTCAATGACACTGCATGGAATCCACTGCATTCAATCTGGATGCTTTGGGCCATGGTGCATAAAATCCACTGCATTCAATCATGCTGCATGGTATCCACTGCATTCAATCGGGATGTTTTGGGACATTCTGCCTAAAATCCACTGCATTTAATCGGGATGCTTTGGGCCATGCTGCATAAAATCCACTGCATTCAATAGGGTTCCATTTCTGCATGCTGCATGGATCACACTGCATTCAATCACACTGCATGGAATCCACTGCATTCAATCGGGATGAATTTTACCAGGCTGCATTGAATCCACTACATTCAATCAAGCTGCATGGAATCCACTGCATTCAATCGGGATGCATTTTACCAGGCTGCATGGATTACACTGCATTCAAGCACAATGCATGGAATCCACTGCATTCAATGACGCTGCATGGAATCCTCTGCATTCTATCGGGATGCATTTGGGCCATGCTGCATAAAATCCACTGCATTCAATCATGCTGCATGGTATCCACTGCATTCAATCGGGATGCTTTGGGCCATGCTGCAAAAAATCCACTGCATTCAATCATGCTGCAGGAATCCACTGCATTCAATCATGCTGTATAAAATCCACTGCATTCAATAGGGTTCCATTTCTGCATGCTGCATGGATCACACTGCATTCAATCACACTGCATGGAATCCACTGCATTCAATCAGGATGAATTTTACCAGGCTGCATTGAATCCACTGCATTCTATCAAGCTGCATGGAATCCACTGCATTCAATTGGGATGCATTTTACCAGGCTGCATGTAATACACTGCATTCAATCACGCTGCATCGATTTCACTGCATTCTATTGGGATCCATTGTGCCATGATGCATGGAATCCACTGCATTCAGTTGAGATCAATTGGGCAACGCTGCATAGAATCCACTGCATTGAATGGGGATCCATTTAGCCACGATGCATTGTATACACTGCGTTCAATCAGGACGCATTTCACCATGCTGCATGGAATACATGGCATTCAATCGGGATGCTTGTGGCCATGCTGCATAAAATCCACTGCATTCATTCATGCTGCAGGAATCCACTGCATTCAACCATGCTGCATAAAATCCCCTGCATTCAATAGGGTTCCATTTCTTCATGCTGCATGGAATCGACTTCATTCAATCATGCTGCATGGAATCCACAGCATTTAATTGGGATGCATTTTACCAGGCTGCATGGAATCCACTGCATTCAATCATGCTGCATGAATCCACTGCATTCAATCATGATGCATAAAATCCACTGCATTCAATAGGGTTCAATTTCTTCATGCTGCATTGAATCCACTGCATTCAATCAGGCTGCATGGAATCCACTGCATTCAATCGGGATGCATTTTACCAGGCTGCATGGATTACACTGCATTCAATCACAATGCATGGAATCCACTGCATTCAATGACGCTGCATGGAATCCACTGCCTTCAATCGGGATGCTTTTGGCCATGGTCCATAAAATCCACTGCATTCAATCATGCTGCATGGTATCCACTGCATTCAATCGGGATGTTTTTTGACATGCTGCCTAAAATCCACTGCATTAAATCGGGATGCTTTGGGCCATGCTGCAAAAAATCCACTGCATTCAATAAGGTTCCATTTCTTCATGCAGCATGGATCACACTGCATTTAATCACACTGCATGGAATTAACTGCATTCAACCGGGATGACGTTTACCATGCTGCATGGAATACACTGCATTCAATCACGCTGCATTTATTTCACTGCATACAATTGGGATCCATTGCGCCATGATGCATGGAATCCACTGCATTCAATCAGAATCCATTGCACCACACTGCATTGACACCACTGCATTCAATTGAGATCAATTGGGCCATGCTGCATAGAATCCACTGCATTCAACGGGTATCCATTTAGCCATACTGAATGGTATACACTGCATTCAATCAGGATGCATTTCACCACGCTGCATGGAACCCACGGCATTCATTCGGGATGCATTGGGCCATGCTGCATAAAATCCACTGCATTCAATCGGGATGCATTGGGCCTCACTGCGTGGACTCCACTGAATATATACGGGATCCATTGTGCCACAATGCAGGGAGTCTTCTGCATTAAATGACGCTGCATGGAATCCACTGCATTCAATCGGGATGAATTTTACCAGGCTGCATGGAATCCACTGCATTCAATCATGCTGCATGGAATCCACTGCATTCAATCGGGATGCATTTTACCAGGCTGCATGGAATCCACTGCATTCAATCATGCTGCACAGTATCCTCTGCATTCAATCGGGATGTTTTGGGACATGCTGAATAAATCCACTGCATTAAATCGGGATGCATTGGGCCAAGCTGCAAAAAATCCACTGCATTCAATCATGCTGCAGGAATCCACTGCATTTAATCATGCTGCATAAAATACCCTGCATTCAATAGGGTTCCATTTCTTCATGCTGCCTGGAATCCACCTCATTCAATTATGCTGCTTGGAATCCACTGCATTCAATCGGGATTCATTTTACCAGGCTGCATGAATTACACTGCATTCAATCACAAGCATGGAATCCACTGCATTCAATGACGCTGCATCGAATCCACTGCATTCAATCGGGATGCTTTTGGCCATGGTGCATAATATGCACTGCATTCAATCATGCTGCATGGTATCCACTGCATTCAATCTGGATGCTTTTGGCCATGCTGCATATAATCCACTGCATTAAATCTGGATGCTTTGGGCCATGCTGCAAAAATCCACTGCATTCAATCATGCTGAAGGAATTCACTGCATTCAATCATGCTGCATAAAATCCACTGCATTAAATAGGGTTCAATTTCTGCATGCAGCATGGATCACACTGCATTAAATCACACTGCATGGAATCCACTGCATTCAATTGGAATGAATTTTATCAGGCTGCATGGAATCCACTGCATTCAATGACGCTGCATGGAATCCACTGCATTCAATCGGGATGCTTTTGGCCATGCTGCATAGAATACGCTGCATTCAATCATGCTGCATGGAATCCACTGCATCCAATCGGGATATTTTGGGCCATGCTGCATAAAATCCACTGCATTCAATCGGGATGCATTGGGCCTCGCTGCATGGTCTCCACTGCATACAAACGAGATCCATTGCACCACAATGTATGGAATGTTCTGCATTCAATGACGCTGCATGAAATCCACTGCATTCAATCGCGATGCTTTGGGCCATGGTGCAAATAATCCACTGTATTCAATCATGCTGCATGGAATCCACTGCCTTCAATCGGGATGCTTTTGGCCATGCTGCATATAATCCACTGCATTCAATCGGGATGCATTGGGCCTCACTGCGCCAACCGCACTGAATACAATCGGGATCCATTGTGCCACAATGCATGGAGTCTTCTGCATTGCATGACGCTGCATGGAATCCACTGCATTCAATCGGGATGCTTGGGGCCATGCTGCAAAATATCCACTGCATTCATTCATGCTGCAGGAATCCAGTGCATTCAATCATGCTGCATTAAATTCCCTGCATTCAATAGGGTTCCATTACTTCATTCTGCCTGGAATACACTGAATTCAATCACGCTGCATGGAATCCAATGCATTCAATAGGGATGCATTTTACCAGGCTGCATGGAATCCACTGCAGTCAATCGGGATGCATTTTACCAGGCTGTATGGATTACACTGCATTCAATCAAAATGCATGGAATTCACTGCATTCAATGATGCTGCATGGAATCCACTGCATTCAATCGGGATGCTTTTGGCCATGCTGCATAAAATCCACGGCATTCAATCATGATGCATGGAATCCAATGCATTCTATCGGGATGTATTGGGACATGCTGCAGAAAATTCACTGCATTAAATCATGATGCTTTGGACCAAGCTTCAAAAAATCCACTGCATTCAATCATGCTGCAAAAATCCACTGCATTCAATCATGCTGCATAAAATCCACTGCATTCAATAGGGTTCCATTTCTTCATGCTGCATGGAATCAACTGCATTCAATCATGCTGCATGGAATCTAGAGCATTCAATCGGGATGCATTTTACCAGGCTGCATGTTTTACACTGCATTCAATCACAATGCATGGAATCCACTGCATTCAATGACACTGCATGGAATCCACTGCATTCAATCTGGATGCTTTGGGCCATGGTGCATAAAATCCACTGCATTCAATCATGCTGCATGGTATCCACTGCATTCAATCGGGATGTTTTGGGACATTCTGCCTAAAATCCACTGCATTTAATCGGGATGCTTTGGGCCATGCTGCATAAAATCCACTGCATTCAATAGGGTTCCATTTCTGCATGCTGCATGGATCACACTGCATTCAATCACACTGCATGGAATCCACTGCATTCAATCGGGATGAATTTTACCAGGCTGCATTGAATCCACTACATTCAATCAAGCTGCATGGAATCCACTGCATTCAATCGGGATGCATTTTACCAGGCTGCATGGATTACACTGCATTCAAGCACAATGCATGGAATCCACTGCATTCAATGACGCTGCATGGAATCCTCTGCATTCTATCGGGATGCATTTGGGCCATGCTGCATAAAATCCACTGCATTCAATCATGCTGCATGGTATCCACTGCATTCAATCGGGATGCTTTGGGCCATGCTGCAAAAAATCCACTGCATTCAATCATGCTGCAGGAATCCACTGCATTCAATCATGCTGTATAAAATCCACTGCATTCAATAGGGTTCCATTTCTGCATGCTGCATGGATCACACTGCATTCAATCACACTGCATGGAATCCACTGCATTCAATCAGGATGAATTTTACCAGGCTGCATTGAATCCACTGCATTCTATCAAGCTGCATGGAATCCACTGCATTCAATTGGGATGCATTTTACCAGGCTGCATGTAATACACTGCATTCAATCACGCTGCATCGATTTCACTGCATTCTATTGGGATCCATTGCGCCATGATGCATGGAATCCACTGCATTCAGTTGAGATCAATTGGGCAACGCTGCATAGAATCCACTGCATTGAATGGGGATCCATTTAGCCACGCTGCATTGTATACACTGCGTTCAATCAGGACGCATTTCACCATGCTGCATGGAATACATGGCATTCAATCGGGATGCTTGTGGCCATGCTGCATAAAATCCACTGCATTCATTCATGCTGCAGGAATCCACTGCATTCAACCATGCTGCATAAAATCCCCTGCATTCAATAGGGTTCCATTTCTTCATGCTGCATGGAATCGACTTCATTCAATCATGCTGCATGGAATCCACAGCATTTAATTGGGATGCATTTTACCAGGCTGCATGGAATCCACTGCATTCAATCATGCTGCATAAAATCCACTGCATTCAATCGGGATGCATTTTACCAGGATGCATGGAATCCACTGCATTCAATCACAATACATGGAATCCACTGCATTCAATCGGGATGCATTTTACCAGGCTGCCTGGATTACACTGCATTCCATCACAATGCATGGAATCCACTGCATTCAATGACGCTGCATGGAATCCACTGCATTCTATCGGGATGCTTTTGGCCATGCTGCATAAAGTACACTGCATTCAATCATGCAGCAAAGAATCCACTGCATCCAATCGCCATGTTTTTGGCCATGCTGCATAAAATCCACTGCATTCAATCGGGATGCATTGGGCCTCGCTGCATGGTCTCCACTGCATACAAACGAGATCCATTGCCCCACAATGAATGGAATGTTCTGCATTCAATGACGCTGCATGAAATCCACTGCATTCAATCAGGATGCTTTGGGACATGCTGCAAATACTCCACTGTATTCAATCATGCTGCATGGAATCCACTGCCTTCAATCGGGATGCTTTTGGCCATGCTGCATATAATCCACTGCATTCAATCGGGATGCATTGGGCCTCACTGCGTCAACCGCACTGAATACAATCGGGATCCATTGTGCCACAATGCATGGAGTCTTCTGCATTGCATGACGCTGCATGGAATCCACTGCATTCAATCGGGATGCTTGGGGCCATGCTGCAAAATATCCACTGCATTCATTCATGCTGCAGGAATCCAGTGCATTCAATCATGCTGCATTAAATTCCCTGCATTCAATAGGGTTCCATTACTTCATTCTGCCTGGAATACACTGAATTCAATCACGCTGCATGGAATCCAATGCATTCAATAGGGATGCATTTTACCAGGCTGCATGGAATCCACTGCATTCAGTCATGCTGCATGGAATCCACTGCAGTCAATCGGGATGCATTTTACCAGGCTGTATGAATTACACTGCATTCAATCAAAATGCATGGAATTCACTGCATTCAATGATGCTGCATGAAATCCACTGCATTCAATCGGGATGCTTTTGGCCATGCTGCATAAAATCCACGGCATTCAATCATGCTGCATGGAATCCAATGCATTCTATCGGGATATATTGGGACATGCTGCAGAAAATTCACTGCATTAAATCATGATGCTTTGGACCAAGCTTCAAAAAATCCACTGCATTCAATCATGCTGCAAAAATCCACTGCATTCAATCATGCTGCATAAAATCCACTGCATTCAATAGGGTTCCATTTCTTCATGCTGCATGGAATCAACTGCATTCAATCATGCTGCATGGAATCTACAGCATTCAATCGGGATGCATTTTACCAGGCTGCATGTTTTACACTGCATTCAATCACAATGCATGGAATCCACTGCATTCAATCGGGATGTTTTGGGACATGCTGCCTAAAATCCACTGCATTCAATCGGGATGCTTTGGGCCATGCTGCAAAAAATCCACTGCATTCATTCATGCTGCAGGAATCCACTGCATTCAATCATGCTGCATAAAATCCACTGCATTCGTTAGGGTTCCATTTCTGCCTGCTGCATGGATCACAAGGCACTCAATCACACTGCATGGAATCTACTGCATTCAATCAGGATGAATTTTACCAGGCTTCATTGAATCCACTGCATTCAATCAAGCTGCATGGAATCCACTGCATTCAATTGGGATTCATTTTACAAGGCTGCATGAATTACACTGCATTCATTCACAATTCATGGAATCCACTGCATTCAATGACGCTGCATGGAATCCACTGCATTCAATCGGGATGCTTTTGGCCATGGTGCATAAAATACACTGCATTCAATCATGCTGCATGGAATCCATTGCATCATATCGGCATATTTTGGGCCACGCTTCCTAAAATCCACTGCATTCAATCGGGATGCATTGGGCCTCGCTGCATGGTCTCCACTGCATACAAACGAGATCCATTGCACCACAATGTATGGAATGTTCTGCATTCAATGACGCTGCATGGAATCCACTGATTTCAATCGGGATGCTTTGGGCCATGCTGCAAAAAATCCACTGCATTCAATTATGCTACAGGAATCCAATGCATTCAATCGGGATGCATTGGGCCATGCTGCAAATAATCCACTGCATTTAATCATGCTGTAGGTATCCACTGCATTCAATAGGGTAACATTTCTTCATGCTGCCTGGAATACACTGCATTAAATCACGCTGCATGGAATCCACTGCATTCAATTGGGATGTATTTTACCAGGCTGCATGGAATCCACTGCATTCACGCATGCCGCATGGAATCCACTGCATTCAATCAAGCTGCATGGAATCCACTGCATTCAATCGGGATGCATTTTACCAGGCTGCATGGATTACACTGCATTCAATTACAATGCATGGTATCTACTGCGTCAATGACGCTGCATGGAATACACTGCCTTCAATCGGGATGATTTTGGCCTTGGTGCATAAAATCCACTGCATTCAACCTTGCTGCATGGTATCCACTGCATTCAATCGGGATGTTTTGGGACATGCTGCCGAAAATCCACTGCATTCAATCGGGATGCTTTGGGCCATGCTGCAAAACATCCACTGCATTCAATCATGCTGCAGGAATCCACGGCATTCAATCATGCTGCATAAAAGACACTTCATTCAATAGGATTCCATTACTTCATGCTGCCTGGAATACACTGAATTCAATCACGCTGCATGGAATCCAATGCATTCAATAAGGATGCGTTTTACCAGGCTGCATGGAATCCACTGCATTCAATCAGGCTGCATGGAATCCACTGCATTCAATCGGGATGCATTTTACCAGGCTGCATGGATTACACTGCATTCAAGCACAATGCATGGAATCCACTGCATTCAATGACGCTGCATGGAATCCTCTGCATTGAATCGGGATGCTTTTGGCCATGCTGCATAAAACCCACTGCATTCAATCATGCTGCACGGTATCCAATGCATTCAATCGGGTTGTTTTCGGACATGCTGCAAAAAATCCACTGCATTAAATCGGGATGCTTTTGGCCAAGCTTCAAAAAATCCACTGCATTCAATCATGCTGCAGGAATCCACTGCATTCCATCACACTGCATGGAATCCACTGCATTCCACAGGGTTCAATTTCTTCATGCTGCATGGAATCCACTGCATTCAATCATGCTGCACGGTATCCTCTGCATTCAATCGGGATGTTTTGGGACATGCTGAATAAAATCCACTGCATTAAATCGGGATGCATTGGGCCAAGCTGCAAAAAATCCACTGCATTCAATCATGCTGCATGGAATCTACAGCATTCAATCGGGATGCATTTTACCAGGATGCGTGGAATCCACTGCATTCAATAACAATGCATGGAATCCACTGCATTCTATCGGGATGCTTTGGGCCAAGCTGCAAAAAATCCACTGCATTCAATCATGCTGCAGGAATCCACTGCATTTAATCATGCTGCATAAAATACCCTGCATTCAATAAGGTTCCATTTCTTCATGCTGCCTGGAATCCACCTCATTCAATTATGCTGCATGGAATCCACTGCATTCAATCGGGATTCATTTTATCAGGCTGCATGAATTACACTGCATTCAATCACAATGCATGGAATCCCCTGCATTCAATGACGCTGCATGGAATCCACTGCATTCAATCGGGATGCTTTTGGCCATGCTGCATAATATGCACTGCATTCAATCATGCTGCATGGTATCCACTGCATTCAATCGGGATGCTTTTGGCCATGCTGCATAAAATCCACTGCATTAAATCGGGATGCTTTGGGCCATGCTGCAAAAATCCACTGCATTCAATCATGCTGAAGGAATTCACTGCATTCAATCATGCTGCATAAAATCCACTGCATTAAATAGGTTTCAATTTCTTCATGCAGCATGGATCACACTGCATTAAATCACACTGCATGGAATCCACTAGATTCAATTGGAATGAATTTTATCAGGCTGCATGGAATCCACTGCATTCAATGACGCTGCATGGAATCCACTGCATTCAATCGGGATGCTTGGGGCCATGCTGCAAAATATCCACTGCATTCATTCATGCTGCAGGAATCCAGTGCATTCAATCATGCTGCATTAAATTCCCTGCATTCAATAGGGTTCCATTACTTCATTCTGCCTGGAATACACTGAATTCAATCACGCTGCATGGAATCCAATGCATTCAATAGGGATGCATTTTACCAGGCTGCATGGAATCCACTGCATTCAGTCATGCTGCATGGAATCCACTGCAGTCAATCGGGATGCATTTTACCAGGCTGCATGGATTACACTGCATTCAAGCACAATGCATGGAATCCACTGCATTCAATGACGCTGCATGGAATCCTCTGCATTGAATAGGGATGCTTTGGGCCATGCTGCATAAAGTACACTGCATTCAATCACGCTGCATGGAATACTCTGCATTCAATCGGGATGCTTGTGGCCATGCTGCATAAAATCCACTGCATTCATTCATGCTGCAGGAATCCACTGCATTCAACCATGCTGCATAAAATCCCCTGCATTCAATAGGGTTCCATTTCTTCATGCTGCATGGAATCGACTTCATTCAATCATGCTGCATGGAATCCACAGCATTTAATTGGGATGCATTTTACCAGGCTGCATGGAATCCACTGCATTCAATCATGCTGCATAAAATCCACTGCATTCAATCGGGATGCATTTTACCAGGATGCATGGAATCCACTGCATTCAATCACAATACATGGAATCCACTGCATTCAATCGGGATGCATTTTACCAGGCTGCATGGATTACACTGCATTCAAGCACAATGCATGGAATCCACTGCATTCAATGACGCTGCATGGAATCCTCTGCATTCTATCGGGATGCATTTGGGCCATGCTGCATAAAATCCACTGCATTCAATCATGCTGCATGGTATCCACTGCATTCAATCGGGATGTTTTGGGACATGCTGCCTAAAATCCACTGCATTTAATCGGGATGCTTTGGGCCATGCTGCAAAAAATCCACTGCATTCAATCATGCTGCAGGAATCCACTGCATTCAATCATGCTGTATAAAATCCACTGCATTCAATAGGGTTCCATTTCTGCATGCTGCATGGATCACACTGCATTCAATCACACTGCATGGAATCCACTGCATTCAATCAGGATGAATTTTACCAGGCTGCATTGAATCCACTGCATTCTATCAAGCTGCATGGAATCCACTGCATTTAATTGGGATGCATTTTACCAGGCTGCATGTAATACACTGCATTCAATCACGCTGCATCGATTTCACTGCATTCTATTGGGATCAATTGCGCCATGATGCATCGAATCCACTGCATTCAGTTGAGATCAATTGGGCAACGCTGCATAGAATCCACTGCATTGAATGGGGATCCATTTAGCCACGCTGCATTGTATACACTGCGTTCAATCAGGATGCATTTCACCATGCTGCATGGAATACATGGCATTCAATCGGGATGCTTGTGGCCATGCTGCATAAAATCCACTGCATTCATTCATGCTGCAGGAATCCACTGCATTCAACCATGCTGCATAAAATCCCCTGCATTCAATAGGGATCCATTTCTTCATGCTGCATGGAATAGACTTCATTCAATCATGCTGCATGGAATCCACAGCATTTAATTGGGATGCATTTTACCAGGCTGCATGGAATCCACTGCATTCAATCATGCTGCATAAAATCCACTGCATTCAATCGGGATGCATTTTACCAGGATGCATGGAATCCACTGCATTCAATCACAATACATGGAATCCACTGCATTCAATCGGGATGCATTGGGCCTCGCTGCATGGTCTCCACTGCATACAAACGAGATCCATTGCCCCACAATGAATGGAATGTTCTGCATTCAATGACGCTGCATGAAATCCACTGCATTCAATCAGGATGCTTTGGGACATGCTGCAAATACTCCACTGTATTCAATCATGCTGCATGGAATCCACTGCCTTCAATCGGGATGCTTTTGGCCATGCTGCATATAATCCACTGCATTCAATCGGGATGCATTGGGCCTCACTGCGTCAACCGCACTGAATACAATCGGGATCCATTGTGCCACATTGCATGGAGTCTTCTGCATTGCATGACGCTGCATGGAATCCACTGCATTCAATCGGGATGCTTGGGGCCATGCTGCAAAATATCCACTGCATTCATTCATGCTGCAGGAATCCAGTGCATTCAATCATGCTGCATTAAATTCCCTGCATTCAATAGGGTTCCATTACTTCATTCTGCCTGGAATACACTGAATTCAATCACGCTGCATGGAATCCAATGCATTCAATAGGGATGCATTTTACCAGGCTGCATGGAATCCACTGCATTCAGTCATGCTGCATGGAATCCACTGCAGCCAATCGGGATGCATTTTACCAGGCTGTATGGATTACACTGCATTCAATCAAAATGCATGGAAGTCACTGCATTCAATGATGCTGCATGAAATCCACTGCATTCAATCGGGATGCTTTTGGCCATGCTGCATAAAATCCACGGCATTCAATCATGCTGCATGGAATCCAATGCATTCTATCGGGATATATTGGGACATGCTGCAGAAAATTCACTGCATTAAATCATGATGCTTTGGACCAAGCTTCAAAAAATCCACTGCATTCAATCATGCTGCAAAAATCCACTGCATTCAATCATGCTGCATAAAATCCACTGCATTCAATAGGGTTCCATTTCTTCATGCTGCATGGAATCAACTGCATTCAATCATGCTGCATGGAATCTACAGCATTCAATCGGGATGCATTTTACCAGGCTGCATGTTTTACACTGCATTCAATCACAATGCATGGAATCCACTGCATTCAATCGGGATGTTTTGGGACATGCTGCCTAAAATCCACTGCATTCAATCGGGATGCTTTGGGCCATGCTGCAAAAAATCCACTGCATTCATTCATGCTGCAGGAATCCACTGCATTCAATCATGCTGCATAAAATCCACTGCATTCGTTAGGGTTCCATTTCTGCCTGCTGCATGGATCACAAGGCACTCAATCACACTGCATGGAATCTACTGCATTCAATCAGGATGAATTTTACCAGGCTTCATTGAATCCACTGCATTCAATCAAGCTGCATGGAATCCACTGCATTCAATTGGGATTCATTTTACAAGGCTGCATGAATTACACTGCATTCATTCACAATTCATGGAATCCACTGCATTCAATGACGCTGCATGGAATCCACTGCATTCAATCGGGATGCTTTTGGCCATGGTGCATAAAATACACTGCATTCAATCATGCTGCATGGAATCCATTGCATCATATCGGCATATTTTGGGCCACGCTTCCTAAAATCCACTGCATTCAATCGGGATGCATTGGGCCTCGCTGCATGGTCTCCACTGCATACAAACGAGATCCATTGCACCACAATGTATGGAATGTTCTGCATTCAATGACGCTGCATGGAATCCACTGCATTCAATCGGGATGCTTTGGGCCATGCTGCAAAAAATCCACTGCATTCAATTATGCTACAGGAATCCAATGCATTCAATCGGGATGCATTGGGCCATGCTGCAAATAATCCACTGCATTTAATCATGCTGTAGGTATCCACTGCATTCAATAGGGTAACATTTCTTCATGCTGCCTGGAATACACTGCATTAAATCACGCTGCATGGAATCCACTGCATTCAATTGGGATGTATTTTACCAGGCTGCATGGAATCCACTGCATTCACGCATGCCGCATGGAATCCACTGCATTCAATCATGCTGCATGGAATCCACTGCATTCAATCGGGATGCATTTTACCAGGCTGCATGGATTACACTGCATTCAATTACAATGCATGGTATCTACTGCGTCAATGACGCTGCATGGAATACACTGCCTTCAATCGGGATGCTTTTGGCCATGGTGCATAAAATCCACTGCATTCAATCTTGCTGCATGGTATCCACTGCATTCAATCGGGATGTTTTGGGACATGCTGCCGAAAATCCACTGCATTCAATCGGGATGCTTTGGGCCATGCTGCAAAACATCCACTGCATTCAATCATGCTGCAGGAATCCACGGCATTCAATCATGCTGCATAAAAGACACTTCATTCAATAGGATTCCATTACTTCATGCTGCCTGGAATACACTGAATTCAATCACGCTGCATGGAATCCAATGCATTCAATAAGGATGCGTTTTACCAGGCTGCATGGAATCCACTGCATTCAATCAGGCTGCATGGAATCCACTGCAGTCAATCGGGATGCATTTTACCAGGCTGCATGGATTACACTGCATTCAAGCACAATGCATGGAATCCACTGCATTCAATGACGCTGCATGGAATCCTCTGCATTGAATCGGGATGCTTTTGGCCATGCTGCATAAAACCCACTGCATTCAATCATGCTGCACGGTATCCAATGCATTCAATCGGGATGTTTTCGGACATGCTGCAAAAAATCCACTGCATTAAATCGGGATGCTTTTGGCCAAGCTTCAAAAAATCCACTGCATTCAATCATGCTGCAGGAATCCACTGCATTCCATCACACTGCATGGAATCCACTGCATTCCACAGGGTTCAATTTCTTCATGCTGCATGGAATCCACTGCATTCAATCATGCTGCACGGTATCCTCTGCATTCAATCGGGATGTTTTGGGACATGCTGAATAAAATCCACTGCATTAAATCGGGATGCATTGGGCCAAGCTGCAAAAAATCCACTGCATTCAATCATGCTGCATGGAATCTACAGCATTCAATCGGGATGCATTTTACCAGGATGCGTGGAATCCACTGCATTCAATAACAATGCATGGAATCCACTGCATTCAATCGGGATGCTTTGGGCCAAGCTGCAAAAAATCCACTGCATTCAATCATGCTGCAGGAATCCACTGCATTTAATCATGCTGCATAAAATACCCTGCATTCAATAAGGTTCCATTTCTTCATGCTGCCTGGAATCCACCTCATTCAATTATGCTGCATGGAATCCACTGCATTCAATCGGGATTCATTTTACCAGGCTGCATGAATTACACTGCATTCAATCACAATGCATGGAATCCCCTGCATTCAATGACGCTGCATGGAATCCACTGCATTCAATCGGGATGCTTTTGGTCATGGTGCATAATATGCACTGCATTCAATCATGCTGCATGGTATCCACTGCATTCAATCGGGATGCTTTTGGCCATGCTGCATAAAATCCACTGCATTAAATCGGGATGCTTTGGGCCATGCTGCAAAAATCCACTGCATTCAATCATGCTGAAGGAATTCACTGCATTCAATCATGCTGCATAAAATCCACTGCATTAAATAGGTTTCAATTTCTTCATGCAGCATGGATCACACTGCATTAAATCACACTGCATGGAATCCACTAGATTCAATTGGAATGAATTTTATCAGGCTGCATGGAATCCACTGCATTCAATGACGCTGCATGGAATCCACTGCATTCAACGGGATGTTTTGGGCCATGCTGCATAAAATACACTGCATTCAATCATGCAGCAAGGAATCCACTGCATCCAATCGGGATATTTTGGGCCATGCTGCATAAAATCCACTGCATTCAATCGGGATGCATTGGGCCTCGCTGCATGGTCTCCACTGCATACAAACGAGATCCATTGCACCACAATGTATGGAATGTTCTGCATTAAATGACGCTGCATGAAATCCACTGCATTCAATCGCGATGCTTTGGGCCATGCTGCAAATAATCCACTGTATTCAATCATGCTGCATGGAATCCACTGCCTTCAATCGGGATTTTGGCCATGCTGCATATAATCCACTGCATTCAATCGGGATGCATTGGGCCTCACTGCGCCAACCGCACTGAATAAAATCGGGATCCAGAGTGCGACAATGCATGGAGTCTTCTGCATTGCATGACGCTGCATGGAATCCACTGCATTCAATCGGGATGCTTGGGGCCATGCTGCAAAATATCCACTGCATTCATTCATGCTGCAGGAATCCAGTGCATTCAATCACACTGCATGGAATCCAATGCATTCAATCGGGATGAATTTTACCAGGCTGCATTGAATCCACTGCATTCTATCAAGCTGCATGGAATCCACTGCATTCAATCCGGATGCATTTTACCAGGCTGCATGGAATACACTGCATTCAATCACGCTGCATCGATTTCACTGCATTCTATTGGGATCCATTGCACCATGATGCATGGAATCCACTGCATTCAGTTGAGATCAATTGGGCCACGCTGCATAGAATCCACTGCATTGAATGGGGATCCATTTAGCCACGATGCATTGTATACACTGCGTTCAATCAGGATGCATTTCACCACGCTGCATGGAATACATGGCATTCAATCGGGATGCTTGTGGCCATGCTGCATAAAATCCACTGCATTCATTCATGCTGCAGGAATCCACTGCATTCAATCATGCTGCATAAAATCCCCTGCATTCAATAGGGTTCCATTTCTTCATGCTGCATGGAATCGACTTCATTCAATCATGCTGCATGGAATCCACAGCATTTAATTGGGATGCATTTTACCAGGCTGCATGGAATCCACTGCATTCAATCATGCTGAATAAAATCCACTGCATTCAATCGGGATGCATTTTACCAGGATGCATGGAATCCACTGCATTCAATCACAATACATGGCATCCACTGCATTCAATCGGGATGCATTTTACCAGGCTGCCTGGATTACACTGCATTCCATCACAATGCATGGAATCCACTGCATTCAATGACGCTGCATGGAATCCACTGCATTCTATCGGGATGCTTTTGGCCATGCTGCATAAAGTACACTGCATTCAATCATGCAGCAAGGAATCCACTGCATCCAATCGCCATGTTTTTTTGCCATGCTGCATAAAATCCACTGCATTCAATCGGGATGCATTGGGCCTCGCTGCATGGTCTCCACTGCATACAAACGAGATCCATTGCCCCACAATGAATGGAATGTTCTGCATTCAATGACGCTGCATGAAATCCACTGTACTCAATCAGGATGCTTTGGGACATGCTGCAAATACTCCACTCTATTCAATCATGCTGCATGGAATCCACTGCCTTCAATCGGGATGCTTTTTGCCATGCTGCATATAATCCACTGCATTCAATCCGGATGCATTTGGCCTCACTGCGTCAACCGCATTGAATACAATCGGGATCCATTGTAGGGATGCATGGAGTCTTGTGCATTGCATGACGCTGCATGGAATCCACTGCATTCAATCGGGATGCTTGGGGCCATGCTGCAAAATATCCACTGCATTCATTCATGCTGCAGGAATCCAGTGCATTCAATCATGCTGCATTAAATTCCCTGCATTCAATAGGGTTCCATTACTTCATTCTGCCTGGAATACACTGAATTCAATCACGCTGCATGGAATCCAATGCATTCAATAGGGATGCATTTTACCAGGCTGCATGGAATCCACTGCATTCAGTCATGCTGCATGGAATCCACTGCAGTCAATCGGGATGCATTTTACCAGGCTGCATGGATTACACTGCATTCAAGCACAATGCATGGAATCCACTGCATTCAATGACGCTGCATGGAATCCTCTGCATTGAATAGGGATGCTTTGGGCCATGATGCATAAAGTACACTGCATTCAATCACGCTGCATGGAATACTCTGCATTCAATCGGGATGCTTGTGGCCATGCTGCATAAAATCCACTGCATTCATTCATGCTGCAGGAATCCACTGCATTCAACCATGCTGCATAAAATCCCCTGCATTCAATAGGGTTCCATTTCTTCATGCTGCATGGAATCGACTTCATTCAATCATGCTGCATGGAATCCACAGCATTTAATTGGGATGCATTTTACCAGGCTGCATGGAATCCACTGCATTCAATCATGCTGCATAAAATCCACTGCATTCAATCGGGATGCATTTTACCAGGATGCATGGAATCCACTGCATTCAATCACAATACATGGAATCCACTGCATTCAATCGGGATGCATTTTACCAGGCTGCATGGATTACACTGCATTCAAGCACAATGCATGGAATCCACTGCATTCAATGACGCTGCATGGAATCCTCTGCATTCTATCGGGATGCATTTGGGCCATGCTGCATAAAATCCACTGCATTCAATCATGCTGCATGGTATCCACTGCATTCAATCGGGATGTTTTGGGACATGCTGCCTAAAATCCACTGCATTTAATCGGGATGCTTTGGGCCATGCTGCAAAAAATCCACTGCATTCAATCATGCTGCAGGAATCCACTGCATTCAATCATCCTGCATAAAATCCACTGCATTCAATAGGGTTCCATTTCTGCATGCTGCATGGATCACACTGCATTCAATCACACTGCATGGAATCCACTGCATTCAATCGGGATGAATTTTACCAGGCTGCATTGAATCCACTGCTTTCTATCAACCTGCATGGAATCCACTGCATTCAATCGGGATGCATTTTACCAGGCTGCATTGAATACACTGCATTCAATCAGGCTGCATCGATTTCACTGCATTCTATTGGGATCCATTGCGCCATGATGCATGGAATCCACTGCATTCAGTTGAGATCATTTGGGCCACGCTGCATAGAATCCACTGCATTGAATGGGGATCCATTTAGCCACGCTGCATTGTATACACTGCGTTCAATCAGGATGCATTTCACCACGCTGCATGGAATACATGGCATTCAATCGGGATGCTTGTGGCCATGCTGCATAAAATCCACTGCATTCATTCATGCTGCAGTAATCCACTGCATTCAACCATGCTGCATAAAATCCCCTGCATTCAATAGGGTTCCATTTCTTCATGCTGCATGGAATCGACTTCATTCAATCATGCTGCATGGAATCCACAGCATTTAATTGGGATGCATTTTACCAGGCTGCATGGAATCCACTGCATTCAATCATGCTGAATAAAATCCACTGCATTCAATCGGGATGCATTTTACCAGGATGCATGGAATCCACTGCATTCAATCACAATACATGGCATCCACTGCATTCAATCGGGATGCATTTTACCAGGCTGCCTGGATTACACTGCATTCCATCACAATGCATGGAATCCACTGCATACAATGACGCTGCATGGAATCCACTGCATTCTATCGGGAATCTTTTGGCCATGCTGCATAAAGTACACTGCATTAAATCATGCAGCAAGGAATCCACTGCATTCAATCATGCTGCATAAAATCCCCTGCATTCAATAGGGTTCCATTTCTTCATGCTGCATGGAATCGACTTCATTCAATCATGCTGCATGGAATCCACAGCATTTAATTGGGATGCATTTTACCAGGCTGCATGGAATCCACTGCATTCAATCATGCTGAATAAAATCCACTGCATTCAATCGGGATGCATTTTACCAGGATGCATGGAATCCACTGCATTCAATCACAATACATGGCATCCACTGCATTCAATCGGGATGCATTTTACCAGGCTGCCTGGATTACACTGCATTCCATCACAATGCATGGAATCCACTGCATTCAATGACGCTGCATGGAATCCACTGCATTCTATCGGGATGCTTTTGGCCATGCTGCATAAAGTACACTGCATTCAATCATGCAGCAAGGAATCCACTGCATCCAATCGCCATGGTTTTGGCCATGCTGCATAAAATCCACTGCATTCAATCGGGATGCATTGGGCCTCGCTGCATGGTCTCCACTGCATACAAACGAGATCCATTGCCCCACAATGAATGGAATGTTCTGCATTCAATGACGCTGCATGAAATCCACTGTACTCAATCAGGATGCTTTGGGACATGCTGCAAATACTCCACTCTATTCAATCATGCTGCATGGAATCCACTGCCTTCAATCGGGATGCTTTTTGCCATGCTGCATATAATCCACTGCATTCAATCCGGATGCATTTGGCCTCACTGCGTCAACCGCATTGAATACAATCGGGATCCATTGTAGGGATGCATGGAGTCTTGTGCATTGCATGACGCTGCATGGAATCCACTGCATTCAATCGGGATGCTTGGGGCCATGCTGCAAAATATCCACTGCATTCATTCATGCTGCAGGAATCCAGTGCATTCAATCATGCTGCATTAAATTCCCTGCATTCAATAGGGTTCCATTACTTCATTCTGCCTGGAATACACTGAATTCAATCACGCTGCATGGAATCCAATGCATTCAATAGGGATGCATTTTACCAGGCTGCATGGAATCCACTGCATTCAGTCATGCTGCATGGAATCCACTGCAGTCAATCGGGATGCATTTTACCAGGCTGCATGGATTACACTGCATTCAAGCACAATGCATGGAATCCACTGCATTCAATGACGCTGCATGGAATCCTCTGCATTGAATAGGGATGCTTTGGGCCATGCTGCACAAAGTACACTGCATTCAATCACGCTGCATGGAATACTCTGCATTCAATCGGGATGCTTGTGGCCATGCTGCATAAAATCCACTGCATTCATTCATGCTGCAGGAATCCACTGCATTCAACCATGCTGCATAAAATCCCCTGCATTCAATAGGGATCCATTTCTTCATGCTGCATGGAATCGACTTCATTCAATCATGCTGCATGGAATCCACAGCATTTAATTGGGATGCATTTTACCAGGCTGCATGGAATCCACTGCATTCAATCACAATACATGGAATCCACTGCATTCAATCGGGATGCATTTTACCAGGCTGCATGGATTACACTGCATTCAAGCACAATGCATGGAATCCACTGCATTCAATGACGCTGCATGGAATCCTCTGCATTCTATCGGGATGCATTTGGGCCATGCTGCATAAAATCCACTGCATTCAATCATGCTGCATGGTATCCACTGCATTCAATCGGGATGTTTTGGGACATGCTGCCTAAAATCCACTGCATTTAATCGGGATGCTTTGGGCCATGCTGCAAAAAATCCACTGCATTCAATCATGCTGCAGGAATCCACTGCATTCAATCATGCTGCATAAAATCCACTGCATTCAATAGGGTTCCATTTCTGCATGCTGCATGGATCACACTGCATTCAATCACACTGCATGGAATCCACTGCATTCAATCGGGATGAATTTTACCAGGCTGCATTGAATCCACTGCTTTCTATCAACCTGCATGGAATCCACTGCATTCAATCGGGATGCATTTTACCAGGCTGCATGGAATACACTGCATTCAATCAGGCTGCATCGATTTCACTGCATTCTATTGGGATCCATTGCGCCATGATGCATGGAATCCACTGCATTCAGTTGAGATCATTTGGGCCACGCTGCATAGAATCCACTGCATTGAATGGGGATCCATTTAGCCACGCTGCATTGTATACACTGCGTTCAATCAGGATGCATTTCACCACGCTGCATGGAATACATGGCATTCAATCGGGATGCTTGTGGCCATGCTGCATAAAATCCACTGCATTCATTCATGCTGCAGGAATCCACTGCATTCAATCATGCTGCATAAAATCCCCTGCATTCAATAGGGTTCCATTTCTTCATGCTGCATGGAATCGACTTCATTCAATCATGCTGCATGGAATCCACAGCATTTAATTGGGATGCATTTTACCAGGCTGCATGGAATCCACTGCATTCAATCATGCTGAATAAAATCCACTGCATTCAATCGGGATGCATTTTACCAGGATGCATGGAATCCACTGCATTCAATCACAATACATGGCATCCACTGCATTCAATCGGGATGCATTTTACCAGGCTGCCTGGATTACACTGCATTCCATCACAATGCATGGAATCCACTGCATACAATGACGCTGCATGGAATCCACTGCATTCTATCGGGATGCTTTTGGCCATGCTGCATAAAGTACACTGCATTCAATCATGCAGCAAGGAATCCACTGCATTCAATCATGCTGCATAAAATCCCCTGCATTCAATAGGGTTCCATATCTTCATGCTGCATGGAATCGACTTCATTCAATCATGCTGCATGGAATCCACAGCATTTAATTGGGATGCATTTTACCAGGCTGCATGGAATCCACTGCATTCAATCATGCTGAATAAAATCCACTGCATTCAATCGGGATGCATTTTACCAGGATGCATGGAATCCACTGCATTCAATCACAATACATGGCATCCACTGCATTCAATCGGGATGCATTTTACCAGGCTGCCTGGATTACACTGCATTCCATCACAATGCATGGAATCCACTGCATTCAATGACGCTGCATGGAATCCACTGCATTCTATCGGGATGCTTTTGGCCATGCTGCATAAAGTACACTGCATTCAATCATGCAGCAAGGAATCCACTGCATCCAATCGCCATGGTTTTGGCCATGCTGCATAAAATCCACTGCATTCAATCGGGATGCATTGGGCCTCGCTGCATGGTCTCCACTGCATACAAACGAGATCCATTGCCCCACAATGAATGGAATGTTCTGCATTCAATGACGCTGCATGAAATCCACTGTACTCAATCAGGATGCTTTGGGACATGCTGCAAATACTCCACTCTATTCAATCATGCTGCATGGAATCCACTGCCTTCAATCGGGATGCTTTTTGCCATGCTGCATATAATCCACTGCATTCAATCCGGATGCATTTGGCCTCACTGCGTCAACCGCATTGAATACAATCGGGATCCATTGTAGGGATGCATGGAGTCTTGTGCATTGCATGACGCTGCATGGAATCCACTGCATTCAATCGGGATGCTTGGGGCCATGCTGCAAAATATCCACTGCATTCATTCATGCTGCAGGAATCCAGTGCATTCAATCATGCTGCATTAAATTCCCTGCATTCAATAGGGTTCAATTACTTCATTCTGCCTGGAATACACTGAATTCAATCACGCTGCATGGAATCCAATGCATTCAATAGGGATGCATTTTACCAGGCTGCATGGAATCCACTGCATTCAGTCATGCTGCATGGAATACACTGCAGTCAATCGGGATGCATTTTACCAGGCTGCATGGATTACACTGCATTCAAGCACAATGCATGGAATCCACTGCATTCAATGACGCTGCATGGAATCCTCTGCATTGAATAGGGATGCTTTGGGCCATGCTGCATAAAGTACACTGCTTTCAATCACGCTGCATGGAATACTCTGCATTCAATCGGGATGCTTGTGGCCATGCTGCATAAAATCCACTGCATTCATTCATGCTGCAGGAATCCACTGCATTCAACCATGCTGCATAAAATCCCCTGCATTCAATAGGGTTCCATTTCTTCATGCTGCATGGAATCGACTTCATTCAATCATGCTGCATGGAATCCACAGCATTTAATTGGGATGCATTTTACCAGGCTGCATGGAATCCACTGCATTCAATCATGCTGCATAAAATCCACTGCATTCAATCGGGATGCATTTTACCAGGATGCATGGAATCCACTGCATTCAATCACAATACATGGAATCCACTGCATTCAATCGGGATGCATTTTACCAGGCTGCATGGATTACACTGCATTCAAGCACAATGCATGGAATCCACTGCATTCAATGACGCTGCATGGAATCCTCTGCATTCTATCGGGATGCATTTGGGCCATGCTGCATAAAATCCACTGCATTCAATCATGCTGCATGGTATCCACTGCATTCAATCGGGATGTTTTGGGACATGCTGCCTAAAATCCACTGCATTTAATCGGGATGCTTTGGGCCATGCTGCAAAAAATCCACTGCATTCAATCATGCTGCAGGAATCCACTGCATTCAATCATGCTGCATAAAATCCACTGCATTCAATAGGGTTCCATTTCTGCATGCTGCATGGATCACACTGCATTCAATCACACTGCATGGAATCCACTGCATTCAATCGGGATGAATTTTACCAGGCTGCATGGAATCCACTGCATTCTATCAACCTGCATGGAATCCACTGCATTCAATCGGGATGCATTTTACCAGGCTGCATTGAATACACTGCATTCAATCAGGCTGCATCGATTTCACTGCATTCTATTGGGATCCATTGCGCCATGATGCATGGAATCCACTGCATTCAGTTGAGATCATTTGGGCCACGCTGCATAGAATCCACTGCATTGAATGGGGATCCATTTAGCCACGCTGCATTGTATACACTGCGTTCAATCAGGATGCATTTCACCACGCTGCATGGAATACATGGCATTCAATCGGGATGCTTGTGGCCATGCTGCATAAAATCCACTGCATTCATTCATGCTGCAGGAATCCACTGCATTCAACCATGCTGCATAAAATCCCCTGCATTCAATAGGGTTCCATTTCTTCATGCTGCATGGAATCGACTTCATTCAATCATGCTGCATGGAATCCACAGCATTTAATTGGGATGCATTTTACCAGGCTGCATGGAATCCACTGCATTCAATCATGCTGAATAAAATCCACTGCATTCAATCGGGATGCATTTTACCAGGATGCATGGAATCCACTGCATTCAATCACAATACATGGCATCCACTGCATTCAATCGGGATGCATTTTACCAGGCTGCCTGGATTACACTGCATTCCATCACAATGCATGGAATCCACTGCATACAATGACGCTGCATGGAATCCACTGCATTCTATCGGGATGCTTTTGGCCATGCTGCATAAAGTACACTGCATTCAATCATGCAGCAAGGAATCCACTGCATCCAATCGCCATGTTTTTGGCCATGCTGCATAAAATCCACTGCATTCAATCGGGATGCATTGGGCCTCGCTGCATGGTCTCCACTGCATACAAACGAGATCCATTGCCCCACAATGAATGGAATGTTCTGCATTCAATGACGCTGCATGAAATCCACTGCATTCAATCGGGATGCTTTGGGCCATGCTGCAAATACTCCACTGTATTCAATCATGCTGCATGGAATCCACTGCCTTCAATCGGGATGCTTTTGGCCATGCTGCATATAATCCACTGCATTCAATCGGGATGCATTGGGCCTCACTGCGTCAACCGCACTGAATACAATCGGGATCCATTGTGCCACAATGCATGGAGTCGTCTGCATTCAATGACGCTGCATGGAATCCACTGCATTCAATGGGGATGCTTTGGGCCACGCTGCAACAAATTCACTGCATTCATTCATGCTGCAGGAATCCAGTGCATTCAATCATGCTGCATAAAATACACTTCATTCAATAGGCTTCCATTATTTCATGCTGCCTGGAATACACTTAATTCAATCACGCTGCATGGAATCCAATGCATTCAATAGGGATGCATTTTACCAGGCTGCATGGAATCCACTGCATTCAATCATGCTGCAGGTATCCACTGCATTCAATCATGCTGCATTAAATTCCCTGCATTCAATAGGGTTCCATTTCTTCATGCTGCCTGGAATACACTGCATTAAATCACGCTGCATGGAATCCAATGCATTCAATTGGGATGCATTTTACCAGGCTGCATGGAATCCACTGCATTCACACATGCCGCATGGAATCCACTGCATTCCATCGGGATGCATTTGGCCATGCTGCATAAAACCCACTGCATTCAATCATGCTGCACGATATCCACTGCATTCAATCGGGATGTTTTCGGACATGCTGCAAAAAATCCACTGCAGTAAATCGGGATGCTTTTGGCCAAGCTTCAAATAATCCACTGCATTCAATCATGCTGCAGGGATCCACTGCATTCAATCATGCTGCATAAAATCCACTGAATTCCACAGGGTTCAATTTCTTCATGCTGCATGGAATCCACTGCATTCAATCATGCTGCATGGAATCCACTGCATTCAATCGGGATGCATTTTACCAGGCTGCATGGATTACACTGCATTCAATCACAATGCATGGTATCCACTGCGTCAATGACGCTGCATAGAATCCACTGCCTTCAATCGGGATGCTTTTGGCCATTTTGCATAAACTCCACTGCATTCAATCATGCTGCATGGTATCCCCTGCCTTCAATCGGGATGTTTTGCGACATTCTGCCTAATCCACTGCATTTAATCAGGATGCTTTGGGCCATGCTGCATAAAATCCACTGCATTCAATCGGGATGCATTTTACCAGGATGCATGGAATCCACTTCATTCAATCACAATACATGGAATCCACTGCATTCAATCGGGATGCATTTTACCAGGCTGCCTGGATTACACTGCATTCCATCACAATGCATGGAATCCACTGCATTCAATGACGCTGCATGGAATCCACTGCATTCTATCGGGATGCTTTTGGCCATGCTGCATAAAGTACACTGCATTCAAACATGCAGCAAGGAATCCACTGCATCCAATCGCCATGGTTTTGGCCATGCTGCATAAAATCCATTGCATTCAATCGGGATGCATTGGGCCTCGCTGCATGGTCTCCACTGCATACAAACGAGATCCATTGCCCCACAATGAATGGAATGTTCTGCATTCAATGACGCTGCATGAAATCCACTGCATTCAATCGGGATGCTTTGGGCCATGCTGCAAATACTCCACTGTATTCAATCATGCTGCATGGAATCCACTGCCTTCAATCGGGATGCTTTTGGCCATGCTGCATATAATCCACTGCATTCAATCGGGATGCATTGGGCCTCACTGCGTCAACCGAACTGAATACAATCGGGATCCATTGTGCCACAATGCATGGAGTCATCTGCATTCAATGAGGCTGCATGGAATCCACTGCATTCAATGGGGATGCTTTGGGCCACGCTGCAAAAAATTCACTGCATTCATTCATGCTGCAGGAATCCAGTGCATTCAATCATGCTGCATAAAATACACTTCATTCAATAGGCTTCCATTATTTCATGCTGCCTGGAATACACTGAATTCAATCACGCTGCATGGAATCCAATGCATTCAATAGGGATGCATTTTACCAGGCTGCATGGAATCCACTGCATTCAATCATGCTGCAGATATCCACTGCATTCAATCATGCTGCATTAAATTCCCTGCATTCAATAGGGTTCCATTTCTTCATGCTGCCTGGAATCCACTGCATTAAATCACGCTGCATGGAATCCACTGCATTCAATTGGGATGCATTTTACCAGGCTGCATGGAATCCACTGCATTCACACATGCCGCATGGAATCCACTGCATTCCATCGGGATGCATTTGGCCATGCTGCATAAAACCCACTGCATTCAATCATGCTGCACGATATCCACTGCATTCAATCGGGATGTTTTCGGACATGCTGCAAAAAATCCACTGCAGTAAATCGGGATGCTTTTGGCCAAGCTTCAAATAATCCACTGCATTCAATCATGCTGCAGGAATCCACTGCATTCAATCATGCTGCATAAAATCCACTGAATTGCACAGGGTTCAATTTCTTCATGCTGCATGGAATCCACTGCATTCAATCATGCTGCATGGAATCCACTGCATTCAATCGGGATGCATTTTACCAGGCTGCATGGATTACACTGCATTCAATCACAATGCATGGTATCCACTGCGTCAATGACGCTGCATGGAATCCACTGCCTTCAATCGGGATGCTTTTGGCCATGGTGCATAAAATCCACTGCATTCATCATGCTGCATGGTATCCCCTGCCTTCAATCCGGATGTTTTGAGACATGCTGCCTAAAGTCCACAGCATTCAATCGGGATGCTTTGGGCCATGCTGCACATCATCCACTGCATTCAATCATGCTGCAGGAATCCACGGCATTCAATCATGCTGCATAAAAGACACTTCATTCAATAGAATTCCATTACTTCATGCTGCCTGGAATACACTGAATTCAATCACGCTGCATGGAATCCAATGCATTCAATAGGGATGCATTTTACCAGGCTGCATGGAATCCACTGCATTCAATCATGCTGCATGGAATCCACTGCATTCAATCGGGATGCATTTTACCAGGCTGCATGGATTACACTGCATTCAAGCACAATGCATGGAATCCACTGCATTCAATGACGCTGCATGGAATCCTCTGCATTGAATCGGGATGCTTTTGGCCATGCTGCATAAAATCCACTGCATTCAATCATGCTGCACGGTATCGACTGCATTCAATCGGGATGTTTTGGGACATGCGGCAGAAAATCCACTGCATTCAATCATGCTGCAGGAATCCACTGCATTTAATCATGCTGCATAAAATACCCTGCATTCAATAGGGTTCCATTTCTTCATGGTGCATGGAATACACTGCATTCAATCATGCTGCATGGAATCCACTGCATTCAATCGGGATGCATTTTACCAGGCTGCATGGATTACACTGCATTCAATCACAATGCATGGAATCCACTGCATTTAATGACGCTGCATGGAATCCACTGCATTCAATCGGGATGCTTTTGGCCAGGGTGCATAAAATCCACTGCATTTAATCATGCCGCATGGTATCCACTGCATTCAATCGGGATGTTTTGGGATATGCTGCCTAAAATCCACTCCATTAAATCGGGATGCTTGGGGCCATGCTGCAAAATATCCACTGCATTCATTCATGCTGCAGGAATCCAGTGCATTCAATCATGCTGCATTAAATTCGCTGCATTCAATAGGGTTCCATTACTTCATTCTGCCTGGAATACACTGAATTCAATCACGCTGCATGGAATCCAATGCATTCAATAGGGATGCATTTTACCAGGCTGCATGGAATCCACTGCATTCAGTCATGCTGCATGGAATCCACTGCAGTCAATCGGGATGCATTTTACCAGGCTGTATGGATTACACTGCATTCAATCAAAATGCATGGAATTCACTGCATTCAATGATGCTGCATGAAATCCACTGCATTCAATCGGGATGCTTTTGGCCATGCTGCATAAAATCCACGGCATTCAATCATGCTGCATGGAATCCAATGCATTCTATCGGGATATATTGGGACATGCTGCAGAAAATCCACTGCATTAAATCGTAATGCTTTGTGCCATGCTGCAAAAAATCCACTGCATTCAATCATGCTGCAAAAATCCACTGCATTCAATCATGCTGCATAAAATCCACTGCATTCAATAGGGTTCCATTTCTTCATGCTGCATGGAATCAACTGCATTCAATCATGCTGCATGGAATCTACAGCATTCAATCGGGATGCATTTTACCAGGCTGCATGTTTTACACTGCATTCAATCACAATGCATGGAATCCACTGCATTCAATCGGGATGTTTTGGGACATGCTGCCTAAAATCCACTGCATTCAATCGGGATGCTTTGGGCCATGCTGCAAAAAATCCACTGCATTCATTCATGCTGCAGGAATCCACTGCATTCAATCATGCTGCATAAAATCCACTGCATTCGTTAGGGTTCCATTTCTGCCTGCTGCATGGATCACAAGGCACTCAATCACACTGCATGGAATCTACTGCATTCAATCAGGATGAATTTTACCAGGCTTCATTGAATCCACTGCATTCAATCAAGCTGCATGGAATCCACTGCATTCAATTGGGATTCATTTTACAAGGCTGCATGAATTACACTGCATTCATTCACAATTCATGGAATCCACTGCATTCAATGACGCTGCATGGAATCCACTGCATTCAATCGGGATGCTTTTGGCCATGGTGCATAAAATACACTGCATTCAATCATGCTGCATGGAATCCATTGCATCATATCGGCATATTTTGGGCCACGCTTCCTAAAATCCACTGCATTCAATCGGGATGCATTGGGCCTCGCTGCATGGTCTCCACTGCATACAAACGAGATCCATTGCACCACAATGTATGGAATGTTCTGCATTCAATGACGCTGCATGGAATCCACTGATTTCAATCGGGATGCTTTGGGCCATGCTGCAAAAAATCCACTGCATTCAATTATGCTACAGGAATCCAATGCATTCAATCGGGATGCATTGGGCCATGCTGCAAATAATCCACTGCATTTAATCATGCTGTAGGTATCCACTGCATTCAATAGGGTAACATTTCTTCATGCTGCCTGGAATACACTGCATTAAATCACGCTGCATGGAATCCACTGCATTCAATTGGGATGTATTTTACCAGGCTGCATGGAATCCACTGCATTCACGCATGCCGCATGGAATCCACTGCATTCAATCAAGCTGCATGGAATCCACTGCATTCAATCGGGATGCATTTTACCAGGCTGCATGGATTACACTGCATTCAATTACAATGCATGGTATCTACTGCGTCAATGACGCTGCATGGAATACACTGCCTTCAATCGGGATGCTTTTGGCCATGGTGCATAAAATCCACTGCATTCAATCTTGCTGCATGGTATCCACTGCATTCAATCGGGATGTTTTGGGACATGCTGCCGAAAATCCACTGCATTCAATCGGGATGCTTTGGGCCATGCTGCAAAACATCCACTGCATTCAATCATGCTGCAGGAATCCACGGCATTCAATCATGCTGCATAAAAGACACTTCATTCAATAGGATTCCATTACTTCATGCTGCCTGGAATACACTGAATTCAATCACGCTGCATGGAATCCAATGCATTCAATAAGGATGCGTTTTACCAGGCTGCATGGAATCCACTGCATTCAATCAGGCTGCATGGAATCCACTGCATTCAATCGGGATGCATTTTACCAGGCTGCATGGATTACACTGCATTCAAGCACAATGCATGGAATCCACTGCATTCAATGACGCTGCATGGAATCCTCTGCATTGAATCGGGATGCTTTTGGCCATGCTGCATAAAACCCACTGCATTCAATCATGCTGCACGGTATCCAATGCATTCAATCGGGATGTTTTCGGACATGCTGCCTAAAATCCACTGCATTTAATCGGGATGCTTTTGGCCAAGCTTCAAAAAATCCACTGCATTCAATCATGCTGCAGGAATCCACTGCATTCCATCACACTGCATGGAATCCACTGCATTCCACAGGGTTCAATTTCTTCATGCTGCATGGAATCCACTGCATTCAATCATGCTGCACGGTATCCTCTGCATTCAATCGGGATGTTTTGGGACATGCTGAATAAAATCCACTGCATTAAATCGGGATGCATTGGGCCAAGCTGCAAAAAATCCACTGCATTCAATCATGCTGCATGGAATCTACAGCATTCAATCGGGATGCATTTTACCAGGATGCGTGGAATCCACTGCATTCAATAACAATGCATGGAATCCACTGCATTCAATCGGGATGCTTTGGGCCAAGCTGCAAAAAATCCACTGCATTCAATCATGCTGCAGGAATCCACTGCATTTAATCATGCTGCATAAAATACCCTGCATTCAATAAGGTTCCATTTCTTCATGCTGCCTGGAATCCACCTCATTCAATTATGCTGCATGGAATCCACTGCATTCAATCGGGATTCATTTTACCAGGCTGCATGAATTACACTGCATTCAATCACAATGCATGGAATCCCCTGCATTCAATGACGCTGCATGGAATCCACTGCATTCAATCGGGATGCTTTTGGTCATGGTGCATAATATGCACTGCATTCAATCATGCTGCATGGTATCCACTGCATTCAATCGGGATGCTTTTGGCCATGCTGCATAAAATCCACTGCATTAAATCGGGATGCTTTGGGCCATGCTGCAAAAATCCACTGCATTCAATCATGCTGAAGGAATTCACTGCATTCAATCATGCTGCATAAAATCCACTGCATTAAATAGGTTTCAATTTCTTCATGCAGCATGGATCACACTGCATTAAATCACACTGCATGGAATCCACTAGATTCAATTGGAATGAATTTTATCAGGCTGCATGGAATCCACTGCATTCAATGACGCTGCATGGAATCCACTGCATTCAATTGGGATGTTTTGGGCCATGCTGCATAAAATACACTGCATTCAATCATGCAGCAAGGAATCCACTGCATCCAATTGGGATATTTTGGGCCATGCTGCATAAAATCCACTGCATTCAATCGGGATGCATTGGGCCTCGCTGCATGGTCTCCACTGCATACAAACGAGATCCATTGCACCACAATGTATGGAATGTTCTGCATTAAATGACGCTGCATGAAATCCACTGCATTCAATCGCGATGCTTTGGGCCATGCTGCAAATAATCCACTGTATTCAATCATGCTGCATGGAATCCACTGCCTTCAATCGGGATTTTGGCCATGCTGCATATAATCCACTGCATTCAATCGGGATGCATTGGGCCTCACTGCGCCAACCGCACTGAATAAAATCGGGATCCAGAGTGCGACAATGCATGGAGTCTTCTGCATTGCATGACGCTGCATGGAATCCACTGCATTCAATCGGGATGCTTGGGGCCATGCTGCAAAATATCCACTGCATTCATTCATGCTGCAGGAATCCAGTGCATTCAATCACACTGCATGGAATCCAATGCATTCAATCGGGATGAATTTTACCAGGCTGCATTGAATCCACTGCATTCTATCAAGCTGCATGGAATCCACTGCATTCAATCCGGATGCATTTTACCAGGCTGAATGGAATACACTGCATTCAATCACGCTGCATCGATTTCACTGCATTCTATTGGGATCCATTGCGCCATGATGCATGGAATCCACTGCATTCAGTTGAGATCAATTGGGCCACGCTGCATAGAATCCACTGCATTGAATGGGGATCCATTTAGCCACGATGCATTGTATACACTGCGTTCAATCAGGATGCATTTCACCACGCTGCATGGAATACATGGCATTCAATCGGGATGCTTGTGGCCATGCTGCATAAAATCCACTGCATTCATTCATGCTGCAGGAATCCACTGCATTCAATCATGCTGCATAAAATCCCCTGCATTCAATAGGGTTCCATTTCTTCATGCTGCATGGAATCGACTTCATTCAATCATGCTGCATGGAATCCACAGCATTTAATTGGGATGCATTTTACCAGGCTGCATGGAATCCACTGCATTCAATCATGCTGAATAAAATCCACTGCATTCAATCGGGATGCATTTTACCAGGATGCATGGAATCCACTGCATTCAATCACAATACATGGCATCCACTGCATTCAATCGGGATGCATTTTACCAGGCTGCCTGGATTACACTGCATTCCATCACAATGCATGGAATCCACTGCATTCAATGACGCTGCATGGAATCCACTGCATTCTATCGGGATGCTTTTGGCCATGCTGCATAAAGTACACTGCATTCAATCATGCAGCAAGGAATCCACTGCATCCAATCGCCATGGTTTTGGCCATGCTGCATAAAATCCACTGCATTCAATCGGGATGCATTGGGCCTCGCTGCATGGTCTCCACTGCATACAAACGAGATCCATTGCCCCACAATGAATGGAATGTTCTGCATTCAATGACGCTGCATGAAATCCACTGTACTCAATCAGGATGCTTTGGGACATGCTGCAAATACTCCACTCTATTCAATCATGCTGCATGGAATCGACTGCCTTCAATCGGGATGCTTTTTGCCATGCTGCATATAATCCACTGCATTCAATCCGGATGCATTTGGCCTCACTGCGTCAAACGCATTGAATACAATCGCGATCCATTGTAGGGATGCATGGAGTCTTGTGCATTGCATGACGCTGCATGGAATCCACTGCATTCAATCGGGATGCTTGGGGCCATGCTGCAAAATATCCACTGCATTCATTCATGCTGCAGGAATCCAGTGCATTCAATCATGCTGCATTAAATTCCCTGCATTCAATAGGGTTCCATTACTTCATTCTGCCTGGAATACACTGAATTCAATCACGCTGCATGGAATCCAATGCATTCAATAGGGATGCATTTTACCAGGCTGCATGGAATCCACTGCATTCAGTCATGCTGCATGGAATCCACTGCAGTCAATCGGGATGCATTTTACCAGGCTGCATGGATTACACTGCATTCAAGCACAATGCATGGAATCCACTGCATTCAATGACGCTGCATGGAATCCTCTGCATTGAATAGGGATGCTTTGGGCCATGCTGCATAAAGTACACTGCATTCAATCACGCTGCATGGAATACTCTGCATTCAATCGGGATGCTTGTGGCCATGCTGCATAAAATCCACTGCATTCATTCATGCTGCAGGAATCCACTGCATTCAACCATGCTGCATAAAATCCCCTGCATTCAATAGGGTTCCATTTCTTCATGCTGCATGGAATCGACTTCATTCAATCATGCTGCATGGAATCCACAGCATTTAATTGGGATGCATTTTACCAGGCTGCATGGAATCCACTGCATTCAATCATGCTGCATAAAATCCACTGCATTCAATCGGGATGCATTTTACCAGGATGCATGGAATCCACTGCATTCAATCACAATACATGGAATCCACTGCATTCAATCGGGATGCATTTTACCAGGCTGCATGGATTACACTGCATTCAAGCACAATGCATGGAATCCACTGCATTCAATGACGCTGCATGGAATCCTCTGCATTCTATCGGGATGCATTTGGGCCATGCTGCATAAAATCCACTGCATTCAATCATGCTGCATGGTATCCACTGCATTCAATCGGGATGTTTTGGGACATGCTGCCTAAAATCCACTGCATTTAATCGGGATGCTTTGGGCCATGCTGCAAAAAATCCACTGCATTCAATCATGCTGCAGGAATCCACTGCATTCAATCATGCTGCATAAAATCCACTGCATTCAATAGGGTTCCATTTCTGCATGCTGCATGGATCACACTGCATTCAATCACACTGCATGGAATCCACTGCATTCAATCGGGATGAATTTTACCAGGCTGCATGGAATCCACTGCATTCTATCAACCTGCATGGAATCCACTGCATTCAATCGGGATGCATTTTACCAGGCTGCATTGAATACACTGCATTCAATCAGGCTGCATCGATTTCACTGCATTCTATTGGGATCCATTGCGCCATGATGCATGGAATCCACTGCATTCAGTTGAGATCATTTGGGCCACGCTGCATAGAATCCACTGCATTGAATGGGGATCCATTTAGCCATGCTGCATTGTATACACTGCGTTCAATCAGGATGCATTTCACCACGCTGCATGGAATACATGGCATTCAATCGGGATGCTTGTGGCCATGCTGCATAAAATCCACTGCATTCATTCATGCTGCAGTAATCCACTGCATTCAACCATGCTGCATAAAATCCCCTGCATTCAATAGGGTTCCATTTCTTCATGCTGCATGGAATCGACTTCATTCAATCATGCTGCATGGAATCCACAGCATTTAATTGGGATGCATTTTACCAGGCTGCATGGAATCCACTGCATTCAATCATGCTGAATAAAATCCACTGCATTCAATCGGGATGCATTTTACCAGGATGCATGGAATCCACTGCATTCAATCACAATACATGGCATCCACTGCATTCAATCGGGATGCATTTTACCAGGCTGCCTGGATTACACTGCATTCCATCACAATGCATGGAATCCACTGCATACAATGACGCTGCATGGAATCCACTGCATTCTATCGGGATGCTTTTGGCCATGCTGCATAAAGTACACTGCATTCAATCATGCAGCAAGGAATCCACTGCATCCAATCGCCATGGTTTTGGCCATGCTGCATAAAATCCACTGCATTCAATCGGGATGCATTGGGCCTCGCTGCATGGTCTCCACTGCATACAAACGAGATCCATTGCCCCACAATGAATGGAATGTTCTGCATTCAATGACGCTGCATGAAATCCACTGCATTCAATCGGGATGCTTTGGGCCATGCTGCAAATACTCCACTGCATTCAATCATGCTGCATGGAATCCACTGCCTTCAATCGGGATGCTTTTGGCCATGCTGCATATAATCCACTGCATTCAATCGGGATGCATTGGGCCTCACTGCATCAACCGCACTGAATACAATCGGGATCCATTGTGCCACAATGCATGGAGTCGTCTGCATTCAATGACGCTGCATGGAATCCACTGCATTCAATCGGGATGCTTTGGGCCACGCTGCAACAAATTCACTGCATTCATTCATGCTGCAGGAATCCAGTGCATTCAATCATGCTGCATAAAATACACTTCATTCAATAGGCTTCCATTATTTCATGCTGCCTGGAATACACTGAATTCAATCACGCTGCATGGAATCCAATGCATTCAATAGGGATGCATTTTACCAGGCTGCATGGAATCCACTGCATTCAATCATGCTGCAGGTATCCACTGCATTCAATCATGCTGCATTAAATTCCCTGCATTCAATAGGGTTCCATTTCTTCATGCTGCCTGGAATACACTGCATTAAATCACGCTGCATGGAATCCACTGCATTCAATTGGGATGCATTTTACCAGGCTGCATGGAATCCACTGCATTCACACATGCCGCATGGAATCCACTGCATTCCATCGGGATGCATTTGGCCATGCTGCATAAAACCGACTGCATTCAATCATGCTGCACGATATCTACTGCATTCAATCGGGATGTTTTCGGACATGCTTCAAAAAATCCACTGCAGTAAATTGGGATGCTTTTGGCCAAGCTTCAAAAAATCCACTGCATTCAATCATGCTGCAGGAATCCCCTGCATTCAATCATGCTGCATAAAATCCACTGAATTCCACAGGGTTCAATTTCTTCATGCTGCATGGAATCCACTGCATTCAATCATGCTGCATGGAATCCACTGCATTCAATCGGGATGCATTTTACCAGGCTGCATGGATTACACTGCATTCAATCACAATGCATGGTATCCACTGCGTCAATGACGCTGCATAGAATCCACTGCCTTCAATCGGGATGCTTTTGGCCATTTTGCATAAACTCCACTGCATTCAATCATGCTGCATGGTATCCCCTGCCTTCAATCGGGATGTTTTGCGACATTCTGCCTAATCCACTGCATTTAATCAGGATGCTTTGGGCCATGCTGCATAAAATCCACTGCATTCAATCGGGATGCATTTTACCAGGATGCATGGAATCCACTGCATTCAATCACAATACATGGCATCCACTGCATTCAATCGGGATGCATTTTACCAGGCTGCCTGGATTACACTGCATTCCATCACAATGCATGGAATCCACTGCATTCAATGACGCTGCATGGAATCCACTGCATTCTATCGGGATGCTTTTGGCCATGCTGCATAAAGTACACTGCATTCAATCATGCAGCAAGGAATCCACTGCATCCAATCGCCATGGTTTTGGCCATGCTGCATAAAATCCACTGCATTCAATCGGGATGCATTGGGCCTCGCTGCATGGTCTCCACTGCATACAAACGAGATCCATTGCCCCACAATGAATGGAATGTTCTGCATTCAATGACGCTGCATGAAATCCACTGCATTCAATCGGGATGCTTTGGGCCATGCTGCAAATACTCCACTGTATTCAATCATGCTGCATGGAATCCACTGCCTTCAATCGGGATGCTTTTGGCCATGCTGCATATAATCCACTGCATTCAATCGGGATGCATTGGGCCTCACTGCGTCAACCGAACTGAATACAATCGGGATCCATTGTGCCACAATGCATGGAGTCATCTGCATTCAATGAGGCTGCATGGAATCCACTGCATTCAATGGGGATGCTTTGGGCCACGCTGCAAAAAATTCACTGCATTCATTCATGCTGCAGGAATCCAGTGCATTCAATCATGCTGCATAAAATACACTTCATTCAATAGGCTTCCATTATTTCATGCTGCCTGGAATACACTGAATTCAATCACGCTGCATGGAATCCAATGCATTCAATAGGGATGCATTTTACCAGGCTGCATGGAATCCACTGCATTCAATCATGCTGCAGATATCCACTGCATTCAATCATGCTGCATTAAATTCCCTGCATTCAATAGGGTTCCATTTCTTCATGCTGCCTGGAATCCACTGCATTAAATCACGCTGCATGGAATCCACTGCATTCAATTGGGATGCATTTTACCAGGCTGCATGGAATCCACTGCATTCACACATGCCGCATGGAATCCACTGCATTCCATCGGGATGCATTTGGCCATGCTGCATAAAACCCACTGCATTCAATCATGCTGCACGATATCCACTGCATTCAATCGGGATGTTTTCGGACATGCTGCAAAAAATCCACTGCAGTAAATCGGGATGCTTTTGGCCAAGCTTCAAATAATCCACTGCATTCAATCATGCTGCAGGAATCCACTGCATTCAATCATGCTGCATAAAATCCACTGAATTCCACAGGGTTCAATTTCTTCATGCTGCATGGAATCCACTGCATTCAATCATGCTGCATGGAATCCACTGCATTCAATCGGGATGCATTTTACCAGGCTGCATGGATTACACTGCATTCAATCACAATGCATGGTATCCACTGCGTCAATGACGCTGCATGGAATCCACTGCCTTCAATCGGGATGCTTTTGGCCATTGTGCATAAAATCCACTGCATTCATCATGCTGCATGGTATCCCCTGCCTTCAATCGGGATGTTTTGAGACATGCTGCCTAAAATCCACAGCATTCAATCGGGATGCTTTGGGCCATGCTGCACATCATCCACTGCATTCAATCATGCTGCAGGAATCCACGGCATTCAATCATGCTGCATAAAAGACAACTCATTCAATAGAATTCCATTACTTCATGCTGCCTGGAATACACTGAATTCAATCACGCTGCATGGAATCCAATGCATTCAATAGGGATGCATTTTACCAGGCTGCATGGAATCCACTGCATTCAATCATGCTGCATGGAATCCACTGCATTCAATCGGGATGCATTTTACCAGGCTGCATGGATTACACTGCATTCAAGCACAATGCATGGAATCCACTGCATTCAATGACGCTGCATGGAATCCTCTGCATTGAATCGGGATGCTTTTGGCCATGCTGCATAAAATCCACTGCATTCAATCATGCTGCACGGTATCGACTGCATTCAATCGGGATGTTTTGGGACATGCGGCAGAAAATCCACTGCATTCAATCATGCTGCAGGAATCCACTGCATTTAATCATGCTGCATAAAATACCCTGCATTCAATAGGGTTCCATTTCTTCATGGTGCATGGAATACACTGCATTCAATCATGCTGCATGGAATCCACTGCATTCAATCGGGATGCATTTTACCAGGCTGCATGGATTACACTGCATTCAATCACAATGCATGGAATCCACTGCATTTAATGACGCTGCATGGAATCCACTGCATTCAATCGGGATGCTTTTGGCCAGGGTGCATAAAATCCACTGCATTTAATCATGCTGCATGGTATCCACTGCATTCAATCGGGATGTTTTGGGATATGCTGCCTAAAATCCACTCCATTAAATCGGGATGCTTTGGGCCATGCTGCAAAAAATTCACTGCATTCATTCATGCTGCAGGAATCCACTGCATTCTATCATGCTGCATATAATCCACTGCATTCAATCGGGATGAATTTTACCAGGCTGCATGGAATCCACTGCATTCAATCATGCTTCATGGAATCCACTGCATTCAATCCAGTTGCATTTTACCAGGCTGCATGGAATACACTTCATTCAATCACGCTGCATCGATTTCACTGCATTCAATTGGGATCCATTGCGCCATGATGCATGGAATCCACTGCATTCAGTTGAGATCAATTGGGCCACGGTGCATAGAATCCACTGCATTGAATGGGGATCCATTTAGCCACGCTGCATTGTATACACTGCGTTCAATCAGGATGCATTTCACCACGCTGCATGGAATCCATGGCATACAGTCGGGATGTTTGTGGCCATGCTGCAAAAAATCCACTACATTCAATCATGCTGAAGGTATCCACTGCATTCAATCATGCTGCATAAAATCCCCTGCATTCAATAGGGTTCCATTTCTTCATGCTGCATGGAATCCACTTCATTCAATCATGCTGCATGGAATCCGCAGCATTTAAGTGGGATGCATTTTACCAGGCTGCATGGAAACCACTACATTCAATCATGCTGCATAAAATCCACTGCATTCAATCGTGATGCATTTTACCACGCTGCCTGGATTAAACTGCATTCCATCACAATGCATGGAATCCACTGCATTCAATGACGCTGCATGGAATCCACTGCATTCAATCGGGATGCATTTTACCAGGCTGCATGGATTACACTGCATTCAATCACAATGCATGGAATCAACTGCATTCAATGACGCTGCATGGAATCCTCTGCATTGAATCGGGATGCTTTTTGCCATGCTGCATAAACTCCCCTGCATTCAATCCTGCTGCATGGTATCCACTGCATTCAATCGGGATGTTTTGGGACATGCTGCCCTAAATACACTGCATTCAATCGGGATGCTTTTGGCCATGCTGCAAAAAATTCACTGCATTCATTCATGCTGCAGGAATCCACTGCAATCTATCATGCTGCATAAAATCCACTGCATTCAATCGGGATGAATTTTACCAGGCTGCATGGAATCCATGCATTCAATCATGCTTCATGGAATCCACTGCATTCAATCCAGTTGCATTTTACCAGGCTGCATGTAATACACTGCATTCAATCACGCTGCATCGATTTCACTGCATTCAATTGGGATCCATTGCGCCATGATGCATGGAATCCACTGCATTCAGTTGAGATCAATTGGGCAACGCTGCATAGAATCCACTGCATTGAATGGGGATCCATTTAGCCACGATGCATTGTATACACTGCGTTCAATCAGGATGCATTTCACCACGCTGCATGGAATCCATGGCATTCAATCGGGATGTTTGTGGCCATGCTGCAAAAAATCCACTTCATTCAATCATGCTGAAGGTATCCACTGCATTCAATCATGCTGCATAAAATCCCCTGCATTCAATAGGGTTCCATTTCTTAATGCTGCATGGAATCCACTTCATTCAATCATGCTGCATGGAATCCGCAGCATTTAAGTGGGATGCATTTTACCAGGCAGCATGGAATCCACTGCATTCAATCATGCTGCATAAAATCCACTGCATTCAATCGGGATGCATTTTACCACGCTGCATGGATTAAACTGCATTCAATCACAATACATGGAATTGACTGCATTCAATCGGGATGCATTTTACCAGGCTGCCTGGATTACACTGCATTCCATCACAATGCATGGAATCCACTGCATTCAATCACAATACATGGAATCCACTGCATTCAATCGGGATGCATTTTACCCGGCTGCATGGATTACACTGCATTCCATCACAATGCATGGAATACACTGCATTCAATGACGCTGCATGGAATCCTCTGCATTCTATCGGGATGCATTTGGGCCATGCTGCATAAAATCCACTGCATTCAATCATGCTGCATGGTATCCACTGCATTCAATCGGGATGTTTTGGGACATGCTGCCTAAAATCCACTGCATTTAATCGGGATGCTTTGGGCCATGCTGCAAAAAATCCACTGCATTCAATCATGCTGCAGGAATCCACTGCATTCAATCATCCTGCATAAAATCCACTGCATTCAATAGGGTTCCATTTCTGCATGCTGCATGGATCACACTGCATTCAATCAGACTGCATGGAATCTACAGCATTCAATCGGGATGCATTTTACCAGGCTGCATGTTTTACACTGCATTCAATCACAATGCATGGAATCCACTGCATTCAATGACGCTGCATGGAATCCACTGCATTCAATCTGGATGCTTTGGGCCATGGTGCATAAAATCCACTGCATTCAATCATGCTGCATGGTATCCACTGCATTCAATCGGGATGTTTTGCGACATTCTGCCTAAAATCCACTGCATTTAATCAGGATGCTTTGGGCCATGCTGCATAAAATCCACTGCATTCAATAGGGTTCCATTTCTGCATGCTGCATGGATCACACTGCATTCAATCACACGGCATGGAATCCACTGCATTCAATCGGGATGCATTTTACCAGGCTGCATGGATTACACTGCATTCAAGCACAATGCATGGAATCCACTGCATTCAATGACGCTGCATGGAATCCTCTGCATTCTATCGGGATGCATTTGGGCCATGCTGCATAAAATCCACTGCATTCAATCATGCTGCATGGTATCCACTGCATTCAATCGGGATGTTTTGGGACATGCTGCCTAAAATCCACTGCATTTAATCGGGATGCTTTGGGCCATGCTGCAAAAAATCCACTGCATTCAATCATGCTGCAGGAATCCACTGCATTCAATCATCCTGCATAAAATCCACTGCATTCAATAGGGTTCCATTTCTGCATGCTGCATGGATCACACTGCATTCAATCACACTGCATGGAATCCACTGCATTCAATCGGGATGAATTTTACCAGGCTGCATTGAATCCACTGCATTCTATCAAGCTGCATGGAATCCACTGCATTCAATCGGGATGCATTTTACCAGGCTGCATGGAATACACTGCATTTAATCACGCTGCATCGATTTCACTGCATTCTATTGGGATCCATTGCGCCATGATGCATGGAATCCACTGCATTCAGTTGAGATCAATTGGGCAACGCTGCATAGAATCCACTGCATTGAATGGGGATCCATTTAGCCACGATGCATTGTATACACTGCGTTCAATCAGGATGCATTTCACCGCGCTGCATGGAATACATGGCATTCAATCGGGATGCTTGTGGCCATGCTGCATAAAATCCACTGCATTCATTCATGCTGCAGGAATCCACTGCATTCAACCATGCTGCATAAAATCCCCTGCATTCAATAGGGTTCCATTTCTTCATGCTGCATGGAATCGACTTCATTCAATCATGCTGCATGGAATCCACAGCATTTAATTGGGATGCATTTTACCAGGCTGCATGGAATCCACTGCATTCAATCATGCTGCATAAAATCCACTGCATTCAATCGGGATGCATTTTACCAGGATGCATGGAATCCACTGCATTCAATCACAATACATGGAATCCACTGCATTCAATCGGGATGCATTTTACCAGGCTGCCTGGATTACACTGCATTCCATCACAATGCATGGAATCCACTGCATTCAATGACGCTGCATGGAATCCACTGCATTCTATCGGGATGCTTTTGGCCATGCTGCATAAAGTACACTGCATTCAATCATGCAGCAAGGAATCCACTGCATCCAATCGCCATGGTTTTGGCCATGCTGCATAAAATCCACTGCATTCAATCGGGATGCATTGGGCCTCGCTGCATGGTCTCCACTGCATACAAACGAGATCCATTGCCCCACAATGTATGGAATGTTCTGCATTAAATGACGCTGCATGAAATCCACTGCATTCAATCGGGATGCTTTTGGCCATGCTGCATAAAATCCACTGCATTCAATCATGCTGCATGGAATCCAATGCATTCTATCGGGATGTATTGGGACATGCTGCAGAAAATTCACTGCATTAAATCATGATGCTTTGGACCAAGCTTCAAAAAATCCACTGCATTCAATCATGCTGCAAAAATCAACTGCATTCAATCATGCTGCATAAAATCCACTGCATTCAATAGGGTTCCATTACTTCATGCTGCATGGAATCAACTGCATTCAATCATGCTGCATGGAATCTACAGCATTCAATCGGGATGCATTTTACCAGGCTGCATGTTTTACACTGCATTCAATCACAATGCATGGAATCCACTGCATTCAATGACGCTGCATGGAATCCACTGCATTCAATCTGGATGCTTTAGGCCATGGTGCATAAAATCCACTGCATTCAATCATGCTGCATGGTATCCACTGCATTCAATCGGGATGTTTTGCGACATTCTGCCTAAAATCCACTGCATTTAATCAGGATGCTTTGGGCCATGCTGCATAAAATCCACTGTATTCAATAGGGTTCCATTTCTGCATGCTGCATGGATCACACTGCATTCAATCACACTGCATGGAATCCTCTGCATTCAATCGGGATGCATTTTACCAGGCTGCATGGATTACACTGCATTCAAGCACAATGCATGGAATCCACTGCATTCAATGACGCTGCATGGAATCCTCTGCATTCTATCGGGATGCATTTGGGCCATGCTGCATAAACTCCACTGCATTCAATCATGCTGCATGGTATCCACTGCATTCAATCGGGATGTTTTGGGACATGCTGCCTAAAATCCACTGCATTTAATCGGGATGCTTTGGGCCATGCTGCAAAAAATCCACTGCATTCAATCATGCTGCAGGAATCCACTGCATTCAATCATGCTGCATAAAATCCACTGCATTCAATAGGGTTCCATTTCTGCATGCTGCATGGATCACACTGCATTCAATCACACTGCATGGAATCCACTGCATTCAATCGGGATGAATTTTACCAGGCTGCATTGAATCCACTGCATTCTATCAAGCTGCATGGAATCCACTGCATTCAATCAGGATGCATTTTACCAGGCTGCATTGAATACACTGCATTCAATCACGCCGCATCGATTTCACTGCATTCTATTGGGATCCATTGCGCCATGATGCATGGAATCCACTGCATTCAGTTGAGATCATTTGGGCCACGCTGCATAGAATCCACTGCATTGAATGGGGATCCATTTAGCCACGCTGCATTGTATACACTGCGTTCAATCAGGATGCATTTCACCACGCTGCATGGAATACATGGCATTCAATCGGGATGCTTGTGGCCATGCTGCATAAAATCCACTGCATTCATTCATGCTGCAGGAATCCACTGCATTCAACCATGCTGCATAAAATCCCCTGCATTCAATAGGGTTCCATTTCTTCATGCTGCATGGAATCGACTTCATTCAATCATGCTGCATGGAATCCACAGCATTTAATTGGGATGCATTTTACCAGGCTGCATGGAATCCACTGCATTCAATCATGCTGCATAAAATCCACTGCATTCAATCGGGATGCATTTTACCAGGATGCATGGAATCCACTGCATTCAATCACAATACATGGAATCCACTGCATTCAATCGGGATGCATTTTACCAGGCTGCCTGGATTACACTGCATTCCATCACAATGCATGGAATCCACTGCATTCAATGACGCTGCATGGAATCCACTGCATTCTATCGGGATGCTTTTGGCCATGCTGCATAAAGTACACTGCATTCAATCATGCAGCAAGGAATCCACTGCATCCAATCGCCATGGTTTTGGCCATGCTGCATAAAATCCACTGCATTCAATCGGGATGCATTGGGCCTCGCTGCATGGTCTCCACTGCATACAAACGTGATCCATTGCCCCACAATGTATGGAATGTTCTGCATTAAATGACGCTGCATGAAATCCACTGCATTCAATCGGGATGCTTTTGGCCATGCTGCATAAAATCCACTGCATTCAATCATGCTGCATGGAATCCAATGCATTCTATCGGGATGTATTGGGACATGCTGCAGAAAATTCACTGCATTAAATCATGATGCTTTGGACCAAGCTTCAAAAAATCCACTGCATTCAATCATGCTGCAAAAATCAACTGCATTCAATCATGCTGCATAAAATCCACTGCATTCAATAGGGTTCTATTACTTCATGCTGCATGGAATCAACTGCATTCAATCATGCTGCATGGAATCTACAGCATTCAATCGGGATGCATTTTACCAGGCTGCATGTTTTACACTGCATTCAATCACAATGCATGGAATCCACTGCATTCAATGACGCTGCATGGAATCCACTGCATTCAATCTGGATGCTTTAGGCCATGGTGCATAAAATCCACTGCATTCAATCATGCTGCATGGTATCCACTGCATTCAATCGGGATGTTTTGCGACATTCTGCCTAAAATCCACTGCATTTAATCAGGATGCTTTGGGCCATGCTGCATAAAATCCACTGCATTCAATAGGGTTCCATTTCTGCATGCTGCATGGATCACACTGCATTCAATCACACTGCATGGAATCCACTGCATTCAATCGGGATGCATTTTACCAGGCTGCATGGATTACACTGCATTCAAGCACAATGCATGGAATCCACTGCATTCAATGACGCTGCATGGAATCCTCTGCATTCTATCAGGATGCATTTGGGCCATGCTGCATAAACTCCACTGCATTCAATCATGCTGCATGGTATCCACTGCATTCAATCGGGATGTTTTGGGACATGCTGCCTAAAATCCACTGCATTTAATCGGGATGCTTTGGGCCATGCTGCAAAAAATCCACTGCATTCAATCATGCTGCAGGAATCCACTGCATTCAATCATGCTGCATAAAATCCACTGCATTCAATAGGGTTCCATTTCTGCATGCTGCATGGATCACACTGCATTCAATCACACTGCATGGAATCCACTGCATTCAATCGGGATGAATTTTACCAGGCTGCATTGAATCCACTGCATTCTATCAAGCTGCATGGAATCCACTGCATTCAATCAGGATGCATTTTACCAGGCTGCATTGAATACACTGCATTCAATCACGCTACATCGATTTCACTGCATTCTATTGGGATCCATTGCGCCATGATGCATGGAATCCACTGCATTCAGTTGAGATCATTTGGGCCACGCTGCATAGAATCCACTGCATTGAATGGGGATCCATTTAGCCACGCTGCATTGTATACACTGCGTTCAATCAGGATGCATTTCACCACGCTGCATGGAATACATGGCATTCAATCGGGATGCTTGTGGCCATGCTGCATAAAATCCACTGCATTCATTCATGCTGCAGGAATCCACTGCATTCAACCATGCTGCATAAAATCCCCTGCATTCAATAGGGTTCCATTTCTTCATGCTGCATGGAATCGACTTCATTCAATCATGCTGCATGGAATCCACAGCATTTAATTGGGATGCATTTTACCAGGCTGCATGGAATCCACTGCATTCAATCATGCTGAATAAAATCCACTGCATTCAATCGGGATGCATTTTACCAGGATGCATGGAATCCACTGCATTCAATCACAATACATGGCATCCACTGCATTCAATCGGGATGCATTTTACCAGGCTGCCTGGATTACACTGCATTCCATCACAATGCATGGAATCCACTGCATTCAATGACGCTGCATGGAATCCACTGCATTCTATCGGGATGCTTTTGGCCATGCTGCATAAAGTACACTGCATTCAATCATGCAGCAAGGAATCCACTGCATCCAATCGCCATGGTTTTGGCCATGCTGCATAAAATCCACTGCATTCAATCGGGATGCATTGGGCCTCGCTGCATGGTCTCCACTGCATACAAACGTGATCCATTGCCCCACAATGTATGGAATGTTCTGCATTAAATGACGCTGCATGAAATCCACTGCATTCAATCGGGATGCTTTTGGCCATGCTGCATAAAATCCACTGCATTCAATCATGCTGCATGGAATCCAATGCATTCTATCGGGATGTATTGGGACATGCTGCAGAAAATTCACTGCATTAAATCATGATGCTTTGGACCAAGCTTCAAAAAATCCACTGCATTCAATCATGCTGCAAAAATCAACTGCATTCAATCATGCTGCATAAAATCCACTGCATTCAATAGGGTTCTATTACTTCATGCTGCATGGAATCAACTGCATTCAATCATGCTGCATGGAATCTACAGCATTCAATCGGGATGCATTTTACCAGGCTGCATGTTTTACACTGCATTCAATCACAATGCATGGAATCCACTGCATTCAATGACGCTGCATGGAATCCACTGCATTCAATCTGGATGCTTTAGGCCATGGTGCATAAAATCCACTGCATTCAATCATGCTGCATGGTATCCACTGCATTCAATCGGGATGTTTTGCGACATTCTGCCTAAAATCCACTGCATTTAATCAGGATGCTTTGGGCCATGCTGCATAAAATCCACTGCATTCAATAGGGTTCCATTTCTGCATGCTGCATGGATCACACTGCATTCAATCACACTGCATGGAATCCACTGCATTCAATCGGGATGCATTTTACCAGGCTGCATGGATTACACTGCATTCAAGCACAATGCATGGAATCCACTGCATTCAATGACGCTGCATGGAATCCTCTGCATTCTATCAGGATGCATTTGGGCCATGCTGCATAAACTCCACTGCATTCAATCATGCTGCATGGTATCCACTGCATTCAATCGGGATGTTTTGGGACATGCTGCCTAAAATCCACTGCATTTAATCGGGATGCTTTGGGCCATGCTGCAAAAAATCCACTGCATTCAATCATGCTGCAGGAATCCACTGCATTCAATCATGCTGCATAAAATCCACTGCATTCAATAGGGTTCCATTTCTGCATGCTGCATGGATCACACTGCATTCAATCACACTGCATGGAATCCACTGCATTCAATCGGGATGAATTTTACCAGGCTGCATTGAATCCACTGCATTCTATCAAGCTGCATGGAATCCACTGCATTCAATCAGGATGCATTTTACCAGGCTGCATTGAATACACTGCATTCAATCACGCTACATCGATTTCACTGCATTCTATTGGGATCCATTGCGCCATGATGCATGGAATCCACTGCATTCAGTTGAGATCATTTGGGCCACGCTGCATAGAATCCACTGCATTGAATGGGGATCCATTTAGCCACGCTGCATTGTATACACTGCGTTCAATCAGGATGCATTTCACCACGCTGCATGGAATACATGGCATTCAATCGGGATGCTTGTGGCCATGCTGCATAAAATCCACTGCATTCATTCATGCTGCAGGAATCCACTGCATTCAACCATGCTGCATAAAATCCCCTGCATTCAATAGGGTTCCATTTCTTCATGCTGCATGGAATCGACTTCATTCAATCATGCTGCATGGAATCCACAGCATTTAATTGGGATGCATTTTACCAGGCTGCATGGAATCCACTGCATTCAATCATGCTGAATAAAATCCACTGCATTCAATCGGGATGCATTTTACCAGGATGCATGGAATCCACTGCATTCAATCACAATACATGGCATCCACTGCATTCAATCGGGATGCATTTTACCAGGCTGCCTGGATTACACTGCATTCCATCACAATGCATGGAATCCACTGCATTCAATGACGCTGCATGGAATCCACTGCATTCTATCGGGATGCTTTTGGCCATGCTGCATAAAGTACACTGCATTCAATCATGCAGCAAGGAATCCACTGCATCCAATCGCCATGGTTTTGGCCATGCTGCATAAAATCCACTGCATTCAATCGGGATGCATTGGGCCTCGCTGCATGGTCTCCACTGCATACAAACGAGATCCATTGCCCCACAATGAATGGAATGTTCTGCATTCAATGACGCTGCATGAAATCCACTGCATTCAATCGGGATGCTTTGGGCCATGCTGCAAATACTCCACTGTATTCAATCATGCTGCATGGAATCCACTGCCTTCAATCGGGATGCTTTTGGCCATGCTGCATATAATCCACTGCATTCAATCGGGATGCATTGGGCCTCACTGCGTCAACCGCACTGAATACAATCGGGATCCATTGTGCCACAATGCATGGAGTCGTCTGCATTCAATGACGCTGCATGGAATCCACTGCATTCAATGGGGATGCTTTGGGCCACGCTGCAACAAATTCACTGCATTCATTCATGCTGCAGGAATCCAGTGCATTCAATCATGCTGCATAAAATACACTTCATTCAATAGGCTTCCATTATTTCATGCTGCCTGGAATACACTTAATTCAATCACGCTGCATGGAATCCAATGCATTCAATAGGGATGCATTTTACCAGGCTGCATGGAATCCACTGCATTCAATCATGCTGCAGGTATCCACTGCATTCAATCATGCTGCATTAAATTCCCTGCATTCAATAGGGTTCCATTTCTTCATGCTGCCTGGAATACACTGCATTAAATCACGCTGCATGGAATCCAATGCATTCAATTGGGATGCATTTTACCAGGCTGCATGGAATCCACTGCATTCACACATGCCGCATGGAATCCACTGCATTCCATCGGGATGCATATGGCCATGCTGCATAAAACCGACTGCATTCAATCATGCTGCACGATATCCACTGCATTCAATCGGGATGTTTTCGGACATGCTTCAAAAAATCCACTGCAGTAAATTGGGATGCTTTTGGCCAAGCTTCAAAAAATCCACTGCATTCAATCATGCTGCAGGAATCCACTGCATTCAATCATGCTGCAGAAAATCCACTGAATTCCACAGGGTTCAATTTCTTCATGCTGCATGGAATCCACTGCATTCAATCATGCTGCATGGAATCCACTGCATTCAATCGGGATGCATTTTACCAGGCTGCATGGATTACACTGCATTCAATCACAATGCATGGTATCCACTGCGTCAATGACGCTGCATGGAATCCACTGCCTTCAATCGGGATGCTTTTGGCCATTTTGCATAAACTCCACTGCATTCAATCATGCTGCATGGTATCCCCTGCCTTCAATCGGGATGTTTTGCGACATTCTGCCTAATCCACTGCATTTAATCAGGATGCTTTGGGCCATGCTGCATAAAATCCACTGCATTCAATCGGGATGCATTTTACCAGGATGCATGGAATCCACTGCATTCAATCACAATACATGGCATCCACTGCATTCAATCGGGATGCATTTTACCAGGCTGCCTGGATTACACTGCATTCCATCACAATGCATGGAATCCACTGCATTCAATGACGCTGCATGGAATCCACTGCATTCTATCGGGATGCTTTTGGCCATGCTGCATAAAGTACACTGCATTCAATCATGCAGCAAGGAATCCACTGCATCCAATCGCCATGGTTTTGGCCATGCTGCATAAAATCCACTGCATTCAATCGGGATGCATTGGGCCTCGCTGCATGGTCTCCACTGCATACAAACGAGATCCATTGCCCCACAATGAATGGAATGTTCTGCATTCAATGACGCTGCATGAAATCCACTGCATTCAATCGGGATGCTTTGGGCCATGCTGCAAATACTGCACTGTATTCAATCATGCTGCATGGAATCCACTGCCTTCAATCGGGATGCTTTTGGCCATGCTGCATATAATCCACTGCATTCAATCGGGATGCATTGGGCCTCACTGCGTCAACCGCACTGAATACAATCGGGATCCATTGTGCCACAATGCATGGAGTCATCTGCATTCAATGAGGCTGCATGGAATCCACTGCATTCAATGAGGATGCTTTGGGCCACGCTGCAAAAAATTCACTGCATTCATTCATGCTGCAGGAATCCAGTGCATTCAATCATGCTGCATAAAATACACTTCATTCAATAGGATTCCATTACTTCATGCTGCCTGGAATACACTGAATTCAATCACGCTGCATGGAATCCAATGCATTCAATAGGGATGCATTTTACCAGGCTGCATGGAATCCACTGCATTCAATCATGCTGCAGATATCCACTGCATTCAATCATGCTGCATTAAATTCCCTGCATTCAATAGGGTTCCATTTCTTCATGCTGCCTGGAATCCACTGCATTAAATCACGCTGCATGGAATCCACTGCATTCAATTGGGATGCATTTTACCAGGCTGCATGGAATCCACTGCATTCACACATGCCGCATGGAATCCACTGCATTCCATCGGGATGCATTTGGCCATGCTGCATAAAACCCACTGCATTCAATCATGCTGCACGATATCCACTGCATTCAATCGGGATGTTTTCGGACATGCTGCAAAAAATCCACTGCAGTAAATCGGGATGCTTTTGGCCAAGCTTCAAATAATCCACTGCATTCAATCATGCTGCAGGAATCCACTGCATTCAATCATGCTGCATAAAATCCACTGAATTCCACAGGGTTCAATTTCTTCATGCTGCATGGAATCCACTGCATTCAATCATGCTGCATGGAATCCACTGCATTCAATCGGGATGCATTTTACCAGGCTGCATGGATTACACTGCATTCAATCACAATGCATGGTATCCACTGCGTCAATGACGCTGCATGGAATCCACTGCCTTCAATCGGGATGCTTTTGGCCATTGTGCATAAACTCCACTGCATTCATCATGCTGAATGGTATCCCCTGCCTTCAATCGGGGTGTTTTGAGACATGCTGCCTAAAATCCACAGCATTCAATCGGGATGCTTTGGGCCATGCTGCAAATCATCCACTGCATTCAATCATGCTGCAGGAATCCACGGCATTCAATCATGCTGCATAAAAGACAACTCATTCAATAGAATTCCATTACTTCATGCTGCCTGGAATACACTGAATTCAATCACGCTGCATGGAATCCAATGCATTCAATAGGGATGCATTTTACCAGGCTGCATGGAATCCACTGCATTCAATCATGCTGCATGGAATCCACTGCATTCAATCGGGATGCATTTTACCAGGCTGCATGGATTACACTGCATTCAAGCACAATGCATGGAATCCACTGCATTCAATGACGCTGCATGGAATCCTCTGCATTGAATCGGGATGCTTTTGGCCATGCTGCATAAAATCCACTTCATTCAATCATGCTGCACGGTATCGACTGCATTCAATCGGGATGTTTTGGGACATGCGGCAGAAAATCCACTGCATTAAATCGGGATGCTTTGGGCCAAGCTGCAAAAAATCCACTGCATTCAATCATGCTGCAGGAATCCACTGCATTTAATCATGCTGCATAAAATACCCTGCATTCAATAGGGTTCCATTTCTTCATGGTGCATGGAATCCACTGCATTCAATGACGCTGCATGGAATCCACTGCATTCAATCTGGATGCTTTGGGCCATGGTGCATAAAATCCACTGCATTCAATCATGCTGCATGGTATCCACTGCATTCAATCGGGATGTTTTGCGACATTCTGCCTAAAATCCACTGCATTTAATCAGGATGCTTTGGGCCATGCTGCATAAAATCCACTGCATTCAATAGGGTTCCATTTCTGCATGCTGCATGGATCACACTGCATTCAATCACACGGCATGGAATCCACTGCATTCAATCGGGATGCATTTTACCAGGCTGCATGGATTACACTGCATTCAAGCACAATGCATGGAATCCACTGCATTCAATGACGCTGCATGGAATCCTCTGCATTCTATCGGGATGCATTTGGGCCATGCTGCATAAAATCCACTGCATTCAATCATGCTGCATGGTATCCACTGCATTCAATCGGGATGTTTTGGGACATGCTGCCTAAAATCCACTGCATTTAATCGGGATGCTTTGGGCCATGCTGCAAAAAATCCACTGCATTCAATCATGCTGCAGGAATCCACTGCATTCAATCATCCTGCATAAAATCCACTGCATTCAATAGGGTTCCATTTCTGCATGCTGCATGGATCACACTGCATTCAATCACACTGCATGGAATCCACTGCATTCAATCGGGATGAATTTTACCAGGCTGCATTGAATCCACTGCATTCTATCAAGCTGCATGGAATCCACTGCATTCAATCGGGATGCATTTTACCAGGCTGCATGGAATACATTGCATTTAATCACGCTGCATCGATTTCACTGCATTCTATTGGGATCCATTGCGCCATGATGCATGGAATCCACTGCATTCAGTTGAGATCAATTGGGCAACGCTGCATAGAATCCACTGCATTGAATGGGGATCCATTTAGCCACGATGCATTGTATACACTGCGTTCAATCAGGATGCATTTCACCGCGCTGCATGGAATACATGGCATTCAATCGGGATGCTTGTGGCCATGCTGCATAAAATCCACTGCATTCATTCATGCTGCAGGAATCCACTGCATTCAACCATGCTGCATAAAATCCCCTGCATTCAATAGGGTTCCATTTCTTCATGCTGCATGGAATCGACTTCATTCAATCATGCTGCATGGAATCCACAGCATTTAATTGGGATGCATTTTACCAGGCTGCATGGAATCCACTGCATTCAATCATGCTGAATAAAATCCACTGCATTCAATCGGGATGCATTTTACCAGGATGCATGGAATCCACTGCATTCAATCACAATACATGGCATCCACTGCATTCAATCGGGATGCATTTTACCAGGCTGCCTGGATTACACTGCATTCCATCACAATGCATGGAATCCACTGCATTCAATGACGCTGCATGGAATCCACTGCATTCTATCGGGATGCTTTTGGCCATGCTGCATAAAGTACACTGCATTCAATCATGCAGCAAGGAATCCACTGCATCCAATCGCCATGGTTTTGGCCATGCTGCATAAAATCCACTGCATTCAATCGGGATGCATTGGGCCTCGCTGCATGGTCTCCACTGCATACAAACGAGATCCATTGCCCCACAATGTATGGAATGTTCTGCATTAAATGACGCTGCATGAAATCCACTGCATTCAATCGGGATGCTTTTGGCCATGCTGCATAAAATCCACTGCATTCAATCATGCTGCATGGAATCCAATGCATTCTATCGGGATGTATTGGGACATGCTGCAGAAAATTCACTGCATTAAATCATGATGCTTTGGACCAAGCTTCAAAAAATCCACTGCATTCAATCATGCTGCAAAAATCAACTGCATTCAATCATGCTGCATAAAATCCACTGCATTCAATAGGGTTCCATTACTTCATGCTGCATGGAATCAACTGCATTCAATCATGCTGCATGGAATCTACAGCATTCAATCGGGATGCATTTTACCAGGCTGCATGTTTTACACTGCATTCAATCACAATGCATGGAATCCACTGCATTCAATGACGCTGCATGGAATCCACTGCATTCAATCTGGATGCTTTAGGCCATGGTGCATAAAATCCACTGCATTCAATCATGCTGCATGGTATCCACTGCATTCAATCGGGATGTTTTGCGACATTCTGCCTAAAATCCACTGCATTTAATCAGGATGCTTTGGGCCATGCTGCATAAAATCCACTGTATTCAATAGGGTTCCATTTCTGCATGCTGCATGGATCACACTGCATTCAATCACACTGCATGGAATCCACTGCATTCAAACGGGATGCATTTTATTTTTTTTTTTTTTTTTTTTTTTTTTGTCTTTTTTTTTTGTTGTTGTTGTTGTTGTTGCTATTTCTTGGGCCGCTCCCGCGGCATATGGAAATTCCCAGGCTAGGGGTCAAATCGGAGCTGTAGCCACTGGCCTACGCCAGAGCCACAGCAACGTGGGATCCGAGCCGCGTCTGCAACCTACACCACAGCTCACGGCAACGCCAGATCGTTAACCCACTGAGCAAGGGCAGGGACCGAACCCGCAACCTCATGGTTCCTAGTCGGATTCGTTAACCACTGCGCCACGACGGGAACTCCCGGGATGCATTTTACCAGGCTGCATGTATTACACTGCATTCAAGCACAATGCATGGAATCCACTGCATTCAATGACGCTGCATGGAATCCTCTGCATTCTATCGGGATGCATTTGGGCCATGCTGCATAAACTCCACTGCATTCAATCATGCTGCATGGTATCCACTGCATTCAATCGGGATGTTTTGGGACATGCTGCCTAAAATCCACTGCATTTAATCGGGATGCTTTGGGCCATGCTGCAAAAAATCCACTGCATTCAATCATGCTGCAGGAATCCACTGCATTCAATCATGCTGCATAAAATCCACTGCATTCAATAGGGTTCCATTTCTGCATGCTGCATGGATCACACTGCATTCAATCACACTGCATGGAATCCACTGCATTCAATCGGGATGAATTTTACCAGGCTGCATTGAATCCACTGCATTCTATCAAGCTGCATGGAATCCACTGCATTCAATCAGGATGCATTTTACCAGGCTGCATTGAATACACTGCATTCAATCACGCCGCATCGATTTCACTGCATTCTATTGGGATCCATTGCGCCATGATGCATGGAATCCACTGCATTCAGTTGAGATCATTTGGGCCACGCTGCATAGAATCCACTGCATTGAATGGGGATCCATTTAGCCACGCTGCATTGTATACACTGCGTTCAATCAGGATGCATTTCACCACGCTGCATGGAATACATGGCATTCAATCGGGATGCTTGTGGCCATGCTGCATAAAATCCACTGCATTCATTCATGCTGCAGGAATCCACTGCATTCAACCATGCTGCATAAAATCCCCTGCATTCAATAGGGTTCCATTTCTTCATGCTGCATGGAATCGACTTCATTCAATCATGCTGCATGGAATCCACAGCATTTAATTGGGATGCATTTTACCAGGCTGCATGGAATCCACTGCATTCAATCATGCTGCATAAAATCCACTGCATTCAATCGGGATGCATTTTACCAGGATGCATGGAATCCACTGCATTCAATCACAATACATGGAATCCACTGCATTCAATCGGGATGCATTTTACCAGGCTGCCTGGATTACACTGCATTACATCACAATGCATGGAATCCACTGCATTCAATGACGCTGCATGGAATCCACTGCATTCTATCGGGATGCTTTTGGCCATGCTGCATAAAGTACACTGCATTCAATCATGCAGCAAGGAATCCACTGCATCCAATCGCCATGGTTTTGGCCATGCTGCATAAAATCCACTGCATTCAATCGGGATGCATTGGGCCTTGCTGCATGGTCTCCACTGCATACAAACGTGATCCATTGCCCCACAATGTATGGAATGTTCTGCATTAAATGACGCTGCATGAAATCCACTGCATTCAATCGGGATGCTTTTGGCCATGCTGCATAAAATCCACTGCATTCAATCATGCTGCATGGAATCCAATGCATTCTATCGGGATGTATTGGGACATGCTGCAGAAAATTCACTGCATTAAATCATGATGCTTTGGACCAAGCTTCAAAAAATCCACTGCATTCAATCATGCTGCAAAAATCAACTGCATTCAATCATGCTGCATAAAATCCACTGCATTCAATAGGGTTCTATTACTTCATGCTGCATGGAATCAACTGCATTCAATCATGCTGCATGGAATCTACAGCATTCAATCGGGATGCATTTTACCAGGCTGCATGTTTTACACTGCATTCAATCACAATGCATGGAATCCACTGCATTCAATGACGCTGCATGGAATCCACTGCATTCAATCTGGATGCTTTAGGCCATGGTGCATAAAATCCACTGCATTCAATCATGCTGCATGGTATCCACTGCATTCAATCGGGATGTTTTGCGACATTCTGCCTAAAATCCACTGCATTTAATCAGGATGCTTTGGGCCATGCTGCATAAAATCCACTGCATTCAATAGGGTTCCATTTCTGCATGCTGCATGGATCACACTGCATTCAATCACACTGCATGGAATCCACTGCATTCAATCGGGATGCATTTTACCAGGCTGCATGGATTACACTGCATTCAAGCACAATGCATGGAATCCACTGCATTCAATGACGCTGCATGGAATCCTCTGCATTCTATCAGGATGCATTTGGGCCATGCTGCATAAACTCCACTGCATTCAATCATGCTGCATGGTATCCACTGCATTCAATCGGGATGTTTTGGGACATGCTGCCTAAAATCCACTGCATTTAATCGGGATGCTTTGGGCCATGCTGCAAAAAATCCACTGCATTCAATCATGCTGCAGGAATCCACTGCATTCAATCATGCTGCATAAAATCCACTGCATTCAATAGGGTTCCATTTCTGCATGCTGCATGGATCACACTGCATTCAATCACACTGCATGGAATCCACTGCATTCAATCGGGATGAATTTTACCAGGCTGCATTGAATCCACTGCATTCTATCAAGCTGCATGGAATCCACTGCATTCAATCAGGATGCATTTTACCAGGCTGCATTGAATACACTGCATTCAATCACGCTACATCGATTTCACTGCATTCTATTGGGATCCATTGCGCCATGATGCATGGAATCCACTGCATTCAGTTGAGATCATTTGGGCCACGCTGCATAGAATCCACTGCATTGAATGGGGATCCATTTAGCCACGCTGCATTGTATACACTGCGTTCAATCAGGATGCATTTCACCACGCTGCATGGAATACATGGCATTCAATCGGGATGCTTGTGGCCATGCTGCATAAAATCCACTGCATTCATTCATGCTGCAGGAATCCACTGCATTCAACCATGCTGCATAAAATCCCCTGCATTCAATAGGGTTCCATTTCTTCATGCTGCATGGAATCGACTTCATTCAATCATGCTGCATGGAATCCACAGCATTTAATTGGGATGCATTTTACCAGGCTGCATGGAATCCACTGCATTCAATCATGCTGAATAAAATCCACTGCATTCAATCGGGATGCATTTTACCAGGATGCATGGAATCCACTGCATTCAATCACAATACATGGCATCCACTGCATTCAATCGGGATGCATTTTACCAGGCTGCCTGGATTACACTGCATTCCATCACAATGCATGGAATCCACTGCATTCAATGACGCTGCATGGAATCCACTGCATTCTATCGGGATGCTTTTGGCCATGCTGCATAAAGTACACTGCATTCAATCATGCAGCAAGGAATCCACTGCATCCAATCGCCATGGTTTTGGCCATGCTGCATAAAATCCACTGCATTCAATCGGGATGCATTGGGCCTCGCTGCATCGTCTCCACTGCATACAAACGAGATCCATTGCCCCACAATGAATGGAATGTTCTGCATTCAATGACGCTGCATGAAATCCACTGCATTCAATCGGGATGCTTTGGGCCATGCTGCAAATACTCCACTGTATTCAATCATGCTGCATGGAATCCACTGCCTTCAATCGGGATGCTTTTGGCCATGCTGCCTATAATCCACTGCATTCAATCGGGATGCATTGGGCCTCACTGCGTCAACCGCACTGAATACAATCGGGATCCATTGTGCCACAATGCATGGAGTCGTCTGCATTCAATGACGCTGCATGGAATCCACTGCATTCAATGGGGATGCTTTGGGCCACGCTGCAACAAATTCACTGCATTCATTCATGCTGCAGGAATCCAGTGCATTCAATCATGCTGCATAAAATACACTTCATTCAATAGGCTTCCATTATTTCATGCTGCCTGGAATACACTTAATTCAATCACGCTGCATGGAATCCAATGCATTCAATAGGGATGCATTTTACCAGGCTGCATGGAATCCACTGCATTCAATCATGCTGCAGGTATCCACTGCATTCAATCATGCTGCATTAAATTCCCTGCATTCAATAGGGTTCCATTTCTTCATGCTGCCTGGAATCCACTGCATTAAATCACGCTGCATGGAATCCACTGCATTCAATTGGGATGCATTTTACCAGGCTGCATGGAATCCACTGCATTCACACATGCCGCATGGAATCCACTGCATTCCATCGGGATGCATATGGCCATGCTGCATAAAACCGACTGCATTCAATCATGCTGCACGATATCCACTGCATTCAATCGGGATGTTTTCGGACATGCTTCAAAAAATCCACTGCAGTAAATTGGGATGCTTTTGGCCAAGCTTCAAAAAATCCACTGCATTCAATCATGCTGCAGGAATCCACTGCATTCAATCATGCTGCAGAAAATCCACTGAATTCCACAGGGTTCAATTTCTTCATGCTGCATGGAATCCACTGCATTCAATCATGCTGCATGGAATCCACTGCATTCAATCGGGATGCATTTTACCAGGCTGCATGGATTACACTGCATTCAATCACAATGCATGGTATCCACTGCGTCAATGACGCTGCATGGAATCCACTGCCTTCAATCGGGATGCTTTTGGCCATTTTGCATAAACTCCACTGCATTCAATCATGCTGCATGGTATCCCCTGCCTTCAATCGGGATGTTTTGCGACATTCTGCCTAATCCACTGCATTTAATCAGGATGCTTTGGGCCATGCTGCATAAAATCCACTGCATTCAATCGGGATGCATTTTACCAGGATGCATGGAATCCACTTCATTCAATCACAATACATGGAATCCACTGCATTCAATCGGGATGCATTTTACCAGGCTGCCTGGATTACACTGCATTCCATCACAATGCATGGAATCCACTGCATTCAATGACGCTGCATGGAATCCACTGCATTCTATCGGGATGCTTTTGGCCATGCTGCATAAAGTACACTGCATTCAATCATGCAGCAAGGAATCCACTGCATCCAATCGCCATGGTTTTGGCCATGCTGCATAAAATCCACTGCATTCAATCGGGATGCATTGGGCCTCGCTGCATGGTCTCCACTGCATACAAACGAGATCCATTGCCCCACAATGAATGGAATGTTCTGCATTCAATGACGCTGCATGAAATCCACTGCATTCAATCGGGATGCTTTGGGCCATGCTGCAAATACTCCACTGTATTCAATCATGCTGCATGGAATCCACTGCCTTCAATCGGGATGCTTTTGGCCATGCTGCATATAATCCACTGCATTCAATCGGGATGCATTGGGCCTCACTGCGTCAACCGCACTGAATACAATCGGGATCCATTGTGCCACAATGCATGGAGTCATCTGCATTCAATGAGGCTGCATGGAATCCACTGCATTCAATGAGGATGCTTTGGGCCACGCTGCAAAAAATTCACTGCATTCATTCATGCTGCAGGAATTCAGTGCATTCAATCATGCTGCATAAAATACACTTCATTCAATAGGCTTCCATTATTTCATGCTGCCTGGAATACACTGAATTCAATCACGCTGCATGGAATCCAATGCATTCAATAGGGATGCATTTTACCAGGCTGCATGGAATCCACTGCATTCAATCATGCTGCAGATATCCACTGCATTCAATCATGCTGCATTAAATTCCCTGCATTCAATAGGGTTCCATTTCTTCATGCTGCCTGGAATCCACTGCATTAAATCACGCTGCATGGAATCCACTGCATTCAATTGGGATGCATTTTACCAGGCTGCATGGAATCCACTGCATTCACACATGCCGCATGGAATCCACTGCATTCCATCGGGATGCATTTGGCCATGCTGCATAAAACCCACTGCATTCAATCATGCTGCACGATATCCACTGCATTCAATCGGGATGTTTTCGGACATGCTGCAAAAAATCCACTGCAGTAAATCGGGATGCTTTTGGCCAAGCTTCAAATAATCCACTGCATTCAATCATGCTGCAGGAATCCACTGCATTCAATCATGCTGCATAAAATCCACTGAATTCCACAGGGTTCAATTTCTTCATGCTGCATGGAATCCACTGCATTCAATCATGCTGCATGGAATCCACTGCATTCAATCGGGATGCATTTTACCAGGCTGCATGGATTACACTGCATTCAATCACAATGCATGGTATCCACTGCGTCAATGACGCTGCATGGAATCCACTGCCTTCAATCGGGATGCTTTTGGCCATTGTGCATAAAATCCACTGCATTCATCATGCTGCATGGTATCCCCTGCCTTCAATCGGGGTGTTTTGAGACATGCTGCCTAAAATCCACAGCATTCAATCGGGATGCTTTGGGCCATGCTGCAAATCATCCACTGCATTCAATCATGCTGCAGGAATCCACGGCATTCAATCATGCTGCATAAAAGACAACTCATTCAATAGAATTCCATTACTTCATGCTGCCTGGAATACACTGAATTCAATCACGCTGCATGGAATCCAATGCATTCAATAGGGATGCATTTTACCAGGCTGCATGGAATCCACTGCATTCAATCATGCTGCATGGAATCCACTGCATTCAATCGGGATGCATTTTACCAGGCTGCATGGATTACACTGCATTCAAGCACAATGCATGGAATCCACTGCATTCAATGACGCTGCATGGAATCCTCTGCATTGAATCGGGATGCTTTTGGCCATGCTGCATAAAATCCACTGCATTCAATCATGCTGCACGGTATCGACTGCATTCAATCGGGATGTTTTGGGACATGCGGCAGAAAATCCACTGCATTAAATCGGGATGCTTTGGGCCAAGCTGCAAAAAATCCACTGCATTCAATCATGCTGCAGGAATCCACTGCATTTAATCATGCTGCATAAAATACCCTGCATTCAATAGGGTTCCATTTCTTCATGGTGCATGGAATACACTGCATTCAATCATGCTGCATGGAATCCACTGCATTCAATCGGGATGCATTTTACCAGGCTGCATGTTTTACACTGCATTCAATCACAATGCATGGAATCCACTGCATTTAATGACGCTGCATGGAATCCACTGCATTCAATCGGGATGCTTTTGGCCAGGGTGCATAAAATCCACTGCATTTAATCATGCTGCATGGTATCCACTGCATTCAATCGGGATGTTTTGGGATATGCTGCCTAAAATCCACTCCATTAAATCGGGATGCTTTGGGCCATGCTGCAAAAAATTCACTGCATTCATTCATGCTGCAGGAATCCACTGCATTCTATCATGCTGCATAAAATCCACTGCATTCAATCGGGATGAATTTTACCAGGCTGCATGGAATCCACTGCATTCAATCATGCTTCATGGAATCCACTGCATTCAATCCAGTTGCATTTTACCAGGCTGCATGGAATACACTGCATTCAATCACGCTGCATCGATTTCACTGCATTCAATTGGGATCCATTGCGCCATGATGCATGGAATCCACTGCATTCAGTTGAGATCAATTGGGCCACGGTGCATAGAATCCACTGCATTGAATGGGGATCCATTTAGCCACGCTGCATTGTATACACTGCGTTCAATCAGGATGCATTTCACCACGCTGCATGGAATCCATGGCATTCAATCGGGATGTTTGTGGCCATGCTGCAAAAAATCCACTACATTCAATCATGCTGAAGGAATCCACTGCATTCAATCATGCTGCATAAAATCCCCTGCATTCAATAGGGTTCCATTTCTTCATGCTGCATGGAATCCACTTCATTCAATCATGCTGCATGGAATCCGCAGCATTTAAGTGGGATGCATTTTACCAGGCTGCATGGAAACCACTACATTCAATCATGCTGCATAAAATCCACTGCATTCAATCGGGATGCATTTTACCACGCTGCCTGTATTACACTGCATTCCATCACAATGCATGGAATCCACTGCATTCAATGACGCTGCATGGAATCCACTGTATTCAATCGGGATGCATTTTACCCGGCTGCATGGATTACACTGCATTCAATCACAATGCATGGAATCAACTGCATTCAATGACGCTGCATGGAATCCTCTGCATTGAATCGGGATGCTTTTTGCCATGCTGCATAAACTCCCCTGCATTCAATCCTGCTGCATGGTATCCACTGCATTCAATCGGGATGTTTTGGGATATGCTGCCCTAAATACACTGCATTCAATCGGGATGCTTTTGGCCATGCTGCAAAAAATTCACTGCATTCATTCATGCTGCAGGAATCCACTGCATTCTATCATGCTGCATAAAATCCACTGCATTCAATCGGGATGAATTTTACCAGGCTGCATGGAATCCATGCATTCAATCATGCTTCATGGAATCCACTGCATTCAATCCAGTTGCATTTTACCAGGCTGCATGTAATACACTGCATTCAATCACGCTGCATCGATTTCACTGCATTCAATTGGGATACATTGCGCCATGATGCATGGAATCCACTGCATTCAGTTGAGATCAATTGGGCCACGCTGCATAGAATCCACTGCATTGAATGGGGATCCATTTAGCCACGCTGCATTGTATACACTGCGTTCAATCAGGATGCATTTCACCACGCTGCATGGAATCCATGGCATTCAATCGGGATGTTTGTGGCCATGCTGCAAAAAATCCACTTCATTCAATCATGCTTAAGGTATCCACTGCATTCAATCATGCTGCATAAACTCCCCTGCATTCAATAGGGTTCCATTTCTTCATGCTGCATGGAATCCACTTCATTCAATCATGCTGCATGGAATCCGCAGCATTTAAGTGGGATGCATTTTACCAGGCAGCATGGAATCCACTGCATTCAATCATGCTGCATAAAATCCACTGCATTCAATCGGGATGCATTTTACCACGCTGCATGGATTAAACTGCATTCAATCACAATACATGGAATTGACTGCATTCAATCGGGATGCATTTTACCAGGCTGCCTGGATTACACTGCATTCCATCACAATGCATGGAATCCACTGCATTCAATGACGCTGCATGGAATCCACTGCATTCAATCGGGATGCATTTTACCCGGCTGCATGGATTACACTGCATTCAATCACAATGCATGGAATCAACTGCATTCAATGACGCTGCATGGAATCCTCTGCATTGAATCGGGATGCTTTTGGCCATGCTGCATAAAATCCACTGCATTCAATCATGCTGCACGGTATCGACTGCATTCAATCGGGATGTTTTGGGACATGCTGCAGAAAATCCACTGCATTAAATCGGGATGCTTTGGGGCAAGCTGCAAAAAATACATTGCATTCAATCATGCTGCAGGAATCCACTGCATTCAATCATGCTGCATAAAATCCACTGCATTCCATAGGGTTCCATTTCTTCATGCTGCATGGAATACACTGCATTCAATCATGCTGCATGGAATACACTGCATTCAATCGGGATGCATTTTACCAGGCTGCATGGATTACACTGCATTCAATCACAATGCATGGAATCCACTGCATTCAATGACGCTGCATGGAATCCACTGCCTTCAATCGGGATACTTTTGGCCATGTTGCATAAAATCCCCTGCATTCAATCCTGCTGCGTGGTATCCACTGCATTCAATCGGGATGTTTTGGGACATGCTGCCTAAAATCCACTGCATTTAATCGGGATGCTTTGGGCCATGCTGCCAAAAATCCACTGCTTTCAATCATGCTGCAGGTATCCACTGCATTCAAATATGCTGCATAAAATCCACTGCATTCAATAGGGTTCCATTTCTTCATGCTGCATGGATCACACTGCATTCAATCACACTGCATGGAATCCACTGCATTCAATCGGGATGAATTTTACCAGGCTGCTTGGAATCCACTGCATTCATTCATGCTGCATGGAATCCACTGCATTCAATCGGGATGCATTTTACCAGGCTGCATGTAATACACTGCATTCAATCACGCTGCATCGATTTCACTGCATTCTATTGGGATCCATTGCGCCATGATGCATGGAATCCACTGCCTTCTTTTAAGATCAATTGGGCCACGCTGCATAGAATCCACTGCATTGAATGGGGATCCATTTAGCCACGCTGCATTGTATACACTGCGTTCAATCAGGACGCATTTCACCACGCTGCATGGAATCCATGGCATTCAATCGGGATGTTTGTGGCCATGCTGCAAAAAATCCACTACATTCAATCATGCTGAAGGAATCCACTGCATTCAATCATGCTGCATAAAATCACCTGCATTCAATAGGGTTCCATTTCTTCATGCTGCATGGAATCCACTTCATTCAATCATGCTGCATGGAATCCGCAGCATTTAAGTGGGATGCATTTTACCAGGCTGCATGGAATCCACTGCATTCAATCATGCTGCATAAAATCCACTGCATTCAATCGGGATGCATTTTACCAGGATGCATGGAATCCACTGCATTCAATCACAATACATGGAATCCACTGCATTCAATCGGGATGCATTTTACCAGGCTGCCTGCATTACACTGCATTCCATCACAATGCATGGAATCCACTGCATTCAATGACGCTGCATGGAATCCACTGCATTCTATCGGGATGCTTTTGGCCATGCTGCATAAAGTACACTGCATTCAATCATGCAGCAAGGAATCCACTGCATCCAATCGCCATGGTTTTGGCCATGCTGCATAAAATCCACTGCATTCAATCGGGATGCATTGGGCCTCGCTGCATGGTCTCCACTGCATACAAACGAGATCCATTGCCCCACAATGAATGGAATGTTCTGCATTCAATGACGCTGCATGAAATCCACTGCATTCAATCGGGATGCTTTGGGCCATGCTGCAAATACTCCACTGTATTCAATCATGCTGCATGGAATCCACTGCCTTCAATCGGGATGCTTTTGGCCATGCTGCATATAATCCACTGCATTCAATCGGGATGCATTGGGCCTCACTGCGTCAACCGCACTGAATACAATCGGGATCCATTGTGCCACAATGCATGGAGTGATCTGCATTGCATGACGCTGCATGGAATCCACTGCATTCAATGGGGATGCTTTGGGCCACGCTGCAACAAATGCACTGCATTCATTCATGCTGCAGGAATCCAGTGCATTCAATCATGCTGCATAAAATACACTTCATTCAATAGGCTTCCATTATTTCATGCTGCCTGGAATACACTGAATTCAATCACGCTGCATGGAATCCAATGCATTCAATAGGGATGCATTTTACCAGGCTGCATGGAATCCACTGCATTCAATCATGCTGCAGGTATCCACTGCATTCAATCATGCTGCATTAAATTCCCTGCATTCAATAGGGTTCCATTTCTTCATGCTGCCTGGAATCCACTGCATTAAATCACGCTGCATGGAATCCACTGCATTCAATTGGGATGCATTTTACCAGGCTGCATGGAATCCACTGCATTCACACATGCCGCATGGAATCCACTGCATTCCATCGGGATGCATTTGGCCATGCTGCATAAAACCCACTGCATTCAATCATGCTGCACGATATCCACTGCATTCAATCAGGATGTTTTCGGACATGCTGCAAAAAATCCACTGCAGTAAATCGGGATGCTTTTGGCCAAGCTTCAATAATCCACTGCATTCAATCATGCTGCAGGAATCCACTGCATTCAATCATGCTGCATAAAATCCACTGAATTCCACAGGGTTCAATTTCTTCATGCTGCATGGATTCCACTGCATTCAATCATGCTACATGGAATCCACTGCATTCAATCGGGATGCATTTTACCAGGCTGCATGGATTACACTGCATTCAATCACAACGCATGGTATCCATTGCGTCAATGACGCTGCATGGAATCCACTGCCTTCAATCGGGATGCTTTTGGCCATTGTGCATAAAATCCACTGCATTCAATCATGCTGCATGGTATCCCCTGCCTTCAATCGGGATGTTTTGGGACATGGTGCCTAAAATCCACTGCATTCAATCGGGATGCTTTGGGCCATGCTGCAAATCATCCACTGCATTCAATCATGCTGCAGGAATCCACGGCATTCAATCATGCTGCATAAAAGACAACTTATTCAATAGAATTCCATTACTTCATGCTGCCTGGAATACACTGAATTCAATCACGCTGCATGGAATCCAATGCATTCAATAGGGATGCATTTTACCAGGCTGCATGGAATCCACTGCATTCAATCATGCTGCATGGAATCCACTGCATTCAATCGGGATGCATTTTACCAGGCTGCATGGATTACACTGCATTCAAGCACAATGCATGGAATCCACTGCATTCAATGACGCTGCATGGAATCCTCTGCATTGAATAGGGATGCTTTTGGCCATGCTGCATAAAATCCACTGCATTCAATCATGCTGCACGGTATCGACTGCATTCAATCGGGATGTTTTGGGACATGCTGCAGAAAATCCACTGCATTAAATCGGGATGCTTTGGGCCAAGCTGCAAAAAATACAATGCATTCAATCATGCTGCAGGAATTCACTGCATTCAATCATGTTGCATAAAATCCCCTGCATTCAATAGGGTTCCATTTCTTCATGGTGCATGGAATACACTGCATTCAATCATGCTGCATGGAATCCACTGCATTCAATCGGGATGCATTTTACCAGGCTGCATGGATTACACTGCATTCAATCCCAATGCATGGAATCCACTGCATTTAATGACGCTGCATGGAATCCACTGAATTCAATCGGGATGCTTTTGGCCATGGTGCATAAAATCCACTGCATTTAATCATGCTGCATGGTATCCACTGCATTCAATCGGGATGTTTTGGGATATGCTGCCTAAAATCCACTCCATTAAATCGGGATGCTTTGGGCCATGCTGCAAAAAATTCACTGCATTCATTCATGCTGCAGGAATCCACTGCATTCTATCATGCTGCATAAAAACCACTGCATTCAATCGGGATGAATTTTACCAGGCTGCATGGAATCCATGCATTCAATCATGCTTCATGGAATCCACTGCATTCAAACCAGTTGCATTTTACCAGGCTGCATGGAATACACTGCATTCAATCACGCTGCATCGATTTCACTGCATTCAATTGGGATCCATTGCGCCATGATGCATGGAATCCACTGCATTCAGTTGAGATCAATTGGGCCACGCTTCATAGAATCCACTGCATTGAATGGGGATCCATTTAGCCACGCTGCATTGTATACACTGCGTTCAATCGGGATGCATTTCACCACGCTGCATGGAATCCATGCCATTCAATCGGGATGTTTGTGGCCATGCTGCAAAAAATCCACTTCATTCAATCATGCTGAAGGAATCCACTGCATTCAATCATGCTGCATAAAATCCCCTGCATTCAATAGGGTTCAATTTCTTCATGCTGCATGGAATCCACTTCATTCAATCATGCTGCATGGAATCCACTGCATTCAATCGGGATGCATTTTACCAGGCTGCATGGAATCCACTGCATTCAATCATGCTGCATAAAATCCACTGCATTCAATCGGGATGCATTTTACCACGCTGCATGGATTAAACTGCATTCAATCAAAATACATCGAATCGACTGCATTCAATCGGGATGCATTTTACCAGGCTGCCTGGATTACACTGCATTCCATCACAATGCATGGAATCCACTGCATTAAATGACGCTGCATGGAATCCACTGCATTCAATCTGGATGCATTTTACCAGGCTGCATGGATTACACTGTATTCAATCACAATGCATGGAATCCACTGCATTCAATGACGCTGCATGGAATCCTCTGCATTGAATCTGGATGCTTTGGGCCATGCTGCATAAAATCCACTGCATTCAATCATGCTGCACGGTATCGACTGCATTCAATCGGGATGTTTTGGGACACGCTGCAGAAAATCCACTGCATTAAATCGGGATGCTTTGGGCCAAGCTGCAAAAAATACACTGCATTCAATCATGCTGCAGGAATCCACTGCATTCAATCATGCTGCATAAAATCCACTGCATTCAATAGGGTTCCATTTCTTCATGCTGCATGGAATACACTGCATTCAATCATGCTGCATGGAATACACTGCATTCAATCGGGATGCATTTTACCAGTCTGCAAAGATTACACTGCATTCATTCCCAATGCATGGAATCCACTGCCTTCAATCGGGATGCTTTTGGCCATGGTGCATAAAATCCACTGCATTCAATCTTGCTGCATGGTATCCACTGCATTCAATCGGGATGTTTTGGGACATGCTGCCCTAAATCCACTGCATTCAATCGGGATGCTTTGGGCCATGCTGCCAAAAATCCACTGCATTCAATCATGCTGCTGGAATCCAGTGCATTCAATCATGCTGCATAAAATCCACTGCATTCAATAGGGTTCCATTTCTTCATGCTGCATGGATCACACTGCATTCAATCACACTGCATGGAATCCACTGCATTCAATCGGTATGAATTTTACCAGGCTGCTTGGAATCCACTTCATTCAATCATGCTGCATGGAATCCGCAGCATTGAAGTGGGATGCATTTTACCAGGCTGCATGGAAACCACTACATTCAATCATGCTGCATAAAATCCACTGCATTCAATCGGGATGCATTTTACCACGCTGCATGGATTACACTGCATTCAATCACAATACATGGAATCGACTGCATTCAATCGGGATGCATTTTACCAGCTGCCTGGATTACACTGCATTCAATCACAATGCATGGAATCCACTGCATTCAATGACGCTGCATGGAATCCACTGCATTCTATCGGGATGCTTTTGGCCATGCTGCATAAAATACACTGCATTCAATCATGCTGCAAGGAATCCACTGCATCCAATCGCCATGTTTTTGGCCATGCTGCATAAAATCCACGGCATTTAATCATGTTGCATAAAATCCACTGCATTCAATAGGGTTCCATTTCTTCATGCTGCATGGATCACACTGCATTCAATCACACTGCATGGAATCCACTGCATTCAATCGGGATGAATTTTACCAGGCTGCTTGGAATCCACCTAATTCATTCATGCTGCATGGAATCCACTGCATTCAATCGGGATGCATTTTACCAGGCTGCATGGAATACACTGCATTCAATCACGCTGCATCGATTTCACTGCATTCAATTGGGATCCATTGCGTCATGATGCATGGAATCCACTGCCTTCAGTTGAGATCATGGGCCACGCTGCATAGAATCCACTGCATTGAATGGGGATCCATTTAGCCACGCTGCATTGTATACACTGCGTTCAATCAGGACGCATTTCACCACGCTGCATGGAATCCATGGCATTCAATCGGGATGCTTGTGGCCATGCTGCAAAAAATTCACTTCATTCAATCATGCTGAAGGAATCCACTGCATTCAATCATGCTGCATAAAATCCCCTGCATTCAATAGGGTTCCATTTCTTCATGCTGCATGGAATCCACTTCATTCAATCATGCTGCATGGAATCCACTGCATTCAATCGGGATGTATTTTACCACGCTGCATGGATTATACTGCATTCAATCACAATACATGGAATCCACTGCATTCAATCGGGATGCATTTTACCAGGCTGCCTGGATTACACTGCATTCAATCACAATGCATGGAATCCACTGCATTCAATGACGCTGCATGGAATCCACTGCATTCTATCGGGATGCTTTTGGCCATTGTGCATAAAATCCACTGCATTCAATCATGCTGCAAGGAATCCACTGCATCCAATCGCCATATTTTTGGCCATGCTGCATAAAATTCACTGCATTCAATCGGGATGCATTGGGCCTCGCTGCATGGTCTCCACTGCATACAAACGAGATCCATTGCACCACAATGTATGGAATGTTCTGCATTAAATGACGCTTCATGAAATCCAATGCATTCAATCAGGATGCTTTGGGCCATGCTGCAAATAATCCAATGTATTCAATCATGCTGCATGGAATCCACTGCCTTCAATCGGGATGCTTTTGGCCATGCTGCATATAATCAACTGCATTCAATCGGGATGCAATGGGCCTCACTGCGTCAACTGCTGAATACAATCGGGATCCATTGTGACAAAATGCATGTAGTCTTCTTCATTCAATGACGCTGCATGGAATCCAATGCATTCAATAGGGATGCATTTTACCAGGCTGCATGGAATCCACTGCATTCAATCATGCTGCATAAAATCCACTGCATTCAATAGGGTTCCATTTCTGCATGCTGCATGGATCACACTGCATTCAATCACACTGCATGGACTCCACTGCATTCAATCGGGATGAATTTTACCAGGCTGCATTGAATCCACTGCATTCAATCAAGCTGCATGGAATCCACTGCATTCAATCGGGATGCATTTTACCAGGCTGCATGGAATACACTGCATTCAATCACGCTGCATCGATTTCACTGCATTCAATTGGGATCCATTGCGCCATGATGCATGGAATCCACTGCATTCTATCAGAATCCATTGCACCACACTGCATTGACACCACTGCATTCAATTGAGATAATTTGGGCCACGCTGCATAGAATCCACTGCATTCCATGGGTATCCATTTACCCACGCTGCATGGTGTACACTGCGTTCAATCAGGATGCATTTCACCACGCTGCATGGAATCCACGGCATTCAATTGGGATTCTTTTGGCCATGCTGCATAAAATCCAGTGCATTCAATCGAGATGCATTTGGACTCGCTGCATGGACTCCACTGCACACAATCGTGATCCATTTCGCCACAATGAATGGAATTTTTTGCATTCAATGACGCTGCATGGAATCCACTGCATTAAATCGAGATGCTTTGGGCCATGCGGCAAAAATTCCTCTGCATTCAATCATGCTGAAGGAATCCACTGCATTCAATCATGCTGCATAATATCCCCTGCCTTCAATAGGGTTCCATTTCTTCATGCTGCATGGAATACACTTCTTTCAATCATGCTGCATGGAATCCACAGCATTTAATTGGGATGCATTTCACCAGGCTGCATGGAATCCACTGCATTCAATCATGCTGCATAAAATCCACTGCATTCAATCGGGATGCATTTTACCACGCTGCATGGATTACACTGCATTCAATCACAATACATGGAATCCACTGCATTCAATCGGGATGCATTTTACCAGGCTGCATGTATTCCACTGCATTCAATCACGCTGCAAGGAATCCACTGCATTCAATGAAGCTGCATGGAATCCACTGCATTCTATCGGGATGCTTTTGGCCCTGCTGCATAAAATACACTGCATTCAATCATGCTGCATGGAATTCACTGCCTCCAATAGGGATATTTTGGGAAATGCTGCAGAAAATCCACTGCATTCAATCGGGATGCATTGGGCCTCGCTGCATGGACTCCACTGCATACAAACGAGATCCATTGCACCACAATGGATGGAATGTTCTGCATTCAATGAGGCTGCATGGAATCCACTGCATTCCATCGGGATGCTTTGGGCCATGCTGCATAAAATCCACTGCATTCAATCAGGATGCTTTGGGACATGCTGCAAATACTCCACTGTATTCAATCATGCTGCATGGAATCCACTGCCTTCAATCGGGATGCTTTTGTCCATGCTGCATATAATCCACTGCATTCAATCGGGATGCATTGGGCCTCACTGCGTCAACCGCACTGAATACAATCGGGATCCATTGTGCCACAATGCACGGAGTCTTCTGCATTCAATGACGCTGCATGGAATCCACTGCATTCAATCGGGATGCTTGGGGCCATGCTGCAAAATATCCACTGCATTCATTCATGCTGCAGGAATCCAGTGCATTCAATCATGCTGCATAAAATACACTTCATTCAATAGGGTTCCATTACTTCATTCTGCCTGGAATACACTGAATTCAATCACGCTGCATGGAATCCAATGCATTCAATAGGGATGCATTTTACCAGGCTGCATGGAATCCACTGCATTCAGTCATGCTGCATGGAATCCACTGCAGTCAATCGGGATGCATTTTACCAGGCTGCATGTAATACACTGCATTCAATCACGCTGCATCGATTTCACTGCATTCAATTGGGATCCATTGCGCCATGATGCATGGAATCCACTGCATTCTATCAGAATCCATTGCACCACACTGCATTGACACCACTGCATTCAATTGAGATAATTTGGGCCACGCTGCATAGAATCAACTGCATTCCATGGGTATCCATTTACCCACGCTGCATGGTGTACACTGCATTCAATCAGGATGCATTTCACCACGCTGCATGGAATCCACGGCATTCAATTGGGATTCTTTTGGCCATGCTGCATAAAATCCAGTGCATTCAATCGAGATGCATTTGGACTCGCTGCATGGACTCCACTGCACACAATCGTGATCCATTTCGCCACAATGAATGGAATTTTTTGCATTCAATGACGCTGCATGGAATCCACTGCATTAAATCGAGATGCTTTGGGCCATGCGGCAAAAATTCCTCTGCATTCAATCATGCTGAAGGAATCCACTGCATTCAATCATGCTGCATAATATCCCCTGCCTTCAATAGGGTTCCATTTCTTCATGCTGCATGGAATACACTTCTTTCAATCATGCTGCATGGAATCCACAGCATTTAATTGGGATGCATTTTACCAGGCTGCATGGAATCCACTGCATTCAATCATGCTGCATAAAATCCACTGCATTCAATCGGGATGCATTTTAACACGCTGCATGGACTACACTGCATTCAATCACAATACATGGAATCCACTGCATTCAATCGGGATGCATTTTACCAGGCTGCATGGATTACACTGCATTCAATCACGCTGCAAGGAATCCACTGCATTCAATGAAGCTGCATGGAATCCACTGCATTCTATCGGGATGCTTTTGGCCCTGCTGCATAAAATACACTGCATTCAATCATGCTGCATGGAATTCACTGCCTCCAATAGGGATATTTTGGGAAATGCTGCAGAAAATCCACTGCATTCAATCGGGATGCATTGGGCCTCGCTGCATGGACTCCACTGCATACAAACGAGATCCATTGCACCACAATGGATGGAATGTTCTGCATTCAATGAGGCTGCATGGAATCCACTGCATTCCATCGGGATGCTTTGGGCCATGCTGCATAAAATCCACTGCATTCAATCAGGATGCTTTGGGACATGCTGCAAATACTCCACTGTATTCAATCATGCTGCATGGAATCCACTGCCTTCAATCGGGATGCTTTTGGCCATGCTGCATATAATCCACTGCATTCAATCGGGATGCATTGGGCCTCACTGCATCAACCGCACTGAATACAATCGGGATCCATTGTGCCACAATGCACGGAGTCTTCTGCATTCAATGACGCTGCATGGAATCCACTGCATTCAATCGGGATGCTTGGGGCCATGCTGAAAAATATCCACTGCATTCATTCATGCTGCAGGAATCCAGTGCATTCAATCATGCTGCATAAAATACACTTCATTCAATAGGGTTCCATTACTTCATTCTGCCTGGAATACACTGAATTCAATCACGCTGCATGGAATCCAATGCATTCAATAGGGATGCATTTTACCAGGCTGCATGGAATCCACTGCATTCAGTCATGCTGCATGGAATCCACTGCAGTCAATCGGGATGCATTTTACCAGGCTGTATGGATTACACTGCATTCAATCAAAATGCATGGAATTCACTGCATTCAATGATGCTGCATGAAATCCACTGCTTTCAATCGGGATGCTTTTGGCCATGCTGAATTAAATCCACGGCATTCAATCATACTGCATGGAATCCAATGCATTCTATCGGGATGTATTGGGACATGCTGCAGAAAATTCACTGCATTAAATCATGATGCTTTGGACCAAGCTTCAAAAAATCCACTGCATTCAATCATGCTGCAAAAATCCACTGCATTCAATCATGCTGCATAAAATCCACTGCATTCAATAGGGTTCCATTTCTTAATGCTGCATGGAATCAACTGCATTCAATCATGCTGCATGGAATCTACAGCATTCAATCGGGATGCATTTTACCAGGCTGCATGGTTTACACTGCATTCAATCACAATGCATGGAATCCACTGCATTCAATGACGCTGCATGGAATCCACTGCATTCAATCTGGATGCTTTGGGCCATGGTGCATAAAATCCACTGCATTCAATCATGCTGCATGGTATCCACTGCATTCAATCGGGATGTTTTGGGACATTCTGCCTAAAATCCACTGCATTTAATCAGGATGCTTTGGGCCATGCTGCATAAAATCCACTGCATTCAATAGGGTTCCATTTCTGCATGCTGCATGGATCACACTGCATTCAATCACACTGCATGGAATCCACTGCATTCAATCGGGATGAATTTTACCAGGCTGCATTGAATCCACTACATTCAATAAAGCTGCATGGAATCCACTGCATTCAATCGGGATGCATTTTACCAGGCTGCATGGATTACACTGCATTCAAGCACAATGCATGGAATCAACTGCATTCAATGACGCTGCATGGAATCCTCTGCATTCTATCCGGATGCATTTGGGCCATGCTGCATAAAATCCACTGCATTCAATCATGCTGCATGGTATCCACTGCATTCAATCGGGATGTTTTGGGACATGCTGCCTAAAATCCACTGCATTTAATCGGGATGCTTTGGGCCATGCTGCAAAAAATCCACTGCATTCAATCTTGCTGCAGGAATCCACTGCATTCAATCATGCTGCATAAAATCCACTGCATTCAATAGGGTTCCATTTCTGCATGCTGCATGGATCACACTGCATTCAATCACACTGCATGGAATCCACTGCATTCAATCGGGATGAATTTTACCAGGCTGCATTGAATCCACTGCATTCTATCAAGCTGCATGGAATCCACTGCATTCAATCGGGATGCATTTTACCAGGCTGCATGGAATACACTGCATTCAATCACGCTGCATCGATTTCACTGCATTCTATTGGGATCCATTGCGCCATGATGCATGGAATCCACTGCATTCAGTTGAGATCAATTGGGCCACGCTGCATAGAATCCACTGCATTGAAATGGGATCCATTTAGCCACGATGCATTGTATACACTGCGTTCAATCAGGATGCATTTCACCGCGCTGCATGGAATACATGGCATTCAATCGGGATGCTTGTGGCCATGCTGCATTAAATCCACTGCATTCATTCATGCTGCAGGAATCCACTGCATTCAATCATGCTGCATAAAATCCCCTGCATTCAATAGGGTTCCATTTCTTCATGCTGCATGGAATCGACTTCATTCAATCATGCTGCATGGAATCCACAGCATTTAATTGGGATGCATTTTACCAGGCTGCATGGAATCCACTGCATTCAATCATGCTGAATAAAATCCACTGCATTCAATCGGGATGCATTTTACCAGGATGCATGGAATCCACTGCATTCAATCACAATACATGGAATCCACTGCATTCAATCGGGATGCATTTTACCAGGCTGCCTGGATTACACTGCATTCAATCACGCTGCAAGGAATCCACTGCATTCAATGACGCTGCATGGAATCCACTGCATTCTATCGGGATGCTTTTGGCCATGCTGCATAGAGTACACTGCATTCAATCATGCAGCAAGGAATCCACTGCATCCATTCGCAATGATTTTGGCCATGCTGCATAAAATCCACTGCATTCAATCGGGATGCATTGGGCCTCGCTGCATGGTCTCCACTGCATACAAACGAGATCCATTGCCCCACAATGAATGGAATGTTCTGCATTCAATGACGCTGCATGAAATCCACTGCATTCAATCGGGATGCTTTTGGCCATGCTGCATATAATCCACTGCATTCAATCGGGATGCATTCGGCCTCACTGCGTCAACCGCACTGAATACAATCGGGATCCATTGTGCCACGATGAATGGAGTCGTCTGCATTCAATGATGCTGCATGGAATCCACTGCATTCAATGGGGATGCTTTGGGCCACGCTGCAAAAAATTCACTGCATTCATTCATGCTGCAGGAATCCAGTGCATTCAGTCATGCTGCATAAAATACACTTCATTCAATAGGCTTCCATTACTTCATGCTGCCTGGAATACACTGAATTCAATCACGCTGCATGGAATCCAATGCATTCAATAGGGATGCATTTTACCAGGCTGCATGGAATCCACTGCATTCAATCATGCTGCAGGCATCCACTGCATTCAATCATGCTGCATTAAATTCCCTGCATTCAATAGGGTTCCATTTCTTCATGCTGCCTGGAATACACTGCTTTAAATCACGCTGCATGGAATCCACTGCATTCAATTGGGATGCATTTTACCAGGCTGCATGGAATCCACTGCATTCACACATGCCGCATGGAATCCAGTGCATTCCATCGGGATGCATTTGGCCATGCTGCATAAAACCGACTGCATTCAATCATGCTGCACGATATACACTGCATTCAATCGGGATGTTTTCGGACATGCTGCAAAAAATCCACTGCAGTAAATCGGGATGCTTTTGGCCAAGCTTCAAAAAATCCACTGCATTCAATCATACTGCAGGAATCCACTGCATTAAATCATGCTGCATAAAATCCACTGAATTCCACAGGGTTCAATTTCTTCATGCTGCATGGAATCCACTGCATTCAATCATGCTGCATGGAATCCACTGCATTCAATCGGGATGCATTTTACCAGGCTGCATGGATTACACTGCATTCAATCCCAATGCATGTAATCCACTGCATTTAATGACGCTGCATGGAATCCACTGCATTCAATCGGGATGCTTTTGGCCATGGTGCATAAAATCCACTGCATTTAATCATGCTGCATGGTATCCACTGCATTCAATCGGGATGTTTTGGGATATGCTGCCTAAAATCCACTCCATTAAATCGGGATGCTTTGGGCCATGCTGCAAAAAATTCACTGCATTCATTCATGCTGCAGGAATCCACTGCATTCTATCATGCTGCATAAAATCCACTGCATTCAATCGGGATGAATTTTACCAGGCTGCATGGAATCCACTGCATTCAATCATGCTGCATGGAATCCACTGCATTCAATCCAGTTGCATTTTACCAGGCTGCATGGAATACACTGCATTCAATCACGCTGCATCTATTTCACTGCATTCAATTGGGATCCATTGCGCCATGATGCATGGAATCCACTGCATTCAGTTGAGATCAATTGCGCCACGGTGCATAGAATCCACTGCATTGAATGGGGATCCATTTAGCCACGTTGCATTGTATACACTGCGTTCAATCAGGATGCATTTCACCACGCTGCATGGAAGCCACGGCATTCAATCGGGATGCTTGTGGCCATGCTGCATAAAATCCACTGCATTCAATCGAGATGCATTTGGACTCGCTGCATGGACTCCACTGCACACAATCGTGATCCATTTCGCCACAATGAATTGAATTTTCTGCATTCAATGAAGCTGCATGGAATCCACTGCATTAAATCGAGATGCTTTTGGCAATGCTGCAAAGAATCCACTGCAGTCAATCATACTGAAGGTATCCACTGCATTCAATCATGCTGCATAAAATCCCCTGCATTCAATAGGGTTCCTTTTCTTCATGCTGCATGGAATCCACTTCATTCAATCATGCTGCATGGAATCCACAGCATTTAATTGGGATGCATTTTACCAGGCTGCATGGAATCCACTGCATTCAATCATGCTGCATAAAATCCACTGCATTCAATCGGGATGCATGTTACCACGCTGCAAATATTACACTTACTCTATCACAATGCATGGATTCCACTGCCTTCAATCGGGATGCTTTTGGCCATGCTGCATAAAATCCACTGCATTCAATCGGGATGCATTGGGCCTCACTGCGTCAACTGCTGAATACAATCGGGATCCATTGTGCCACAATGCATGGAGCCTTCTGCATTCAATGATGCTGCATGGAATCCACTGCATTCAATCGGGATGCATGTTACCACGCTGCAAATATTACACTTACTCTATCACAATGCATGGATTCCACTGCCTTCAATCGGGATGCTTTTGGCCATGCTGCCTAAAATCCACTGCATTTAATCGGGATGCTTTGGGCCATGCTGCCAAAAATCCACTGCTTTCAATCATGCTGCAGGTATCCACTGCATTCAAATATGCTGCATAAAATCCACTGCATTCAATAGGGTTCCATTTCTTCATGCTGCATGGATCACACTGCATTCAATCACACTGCATGGAATCCACTGCATTCAATCGGGATGAATTTTACCAGGCTGCTTGGAATCCACTGCATTCATTCATGCTGCATGGAATCCACTGCATTCAATCGGGATGCATTTTACCAGGCTGCATGTAATACACTGCATTCAATCACGCTGCATCGATTTCACTGCATTCTATTGGGATCCATTGCGCCATGATGCATGGAATCCACTGCCTTCTTTTAAGATCAATTGGGCCACGCTGCATAGAATCCACTGCATTGAATGGGGATCCATTTAGCCACGCTGCATTGTATACACTGCGTTCAATCAGGACGCATTTCACCACGCTGCATGGAATCCATGGCATTCAATCGGGATGTTTGTGGCCATGCTGCAAAAAATCCACTACATTCAATCATGCTGAAGGAATCCACTGCATTCAATCATGCTGCATAAAATCACCTGCATTCAATAGGGTTCCATTTCTTCATGCTGCATGGAATCCACTTCATTCAATCATGCTGCATGGAATCCGCAGCATTTAAGTGGGATGCATTTTACCAGGCTGCATGGAATCCACTGCATTCAATCATGCTGCATAAAATCCACTGCATTCAATCGGGATGCATTTTACCAGGATGCATGGAATCCACTGCATTCAATCACAATACATGGAATCCACTGCATTCAATCGGGATGCATTTTACCAGGCTGCCTGCATTACACTGCATTCCATCACAATGCATGGAATCCACTGCATTCAATGACGCTGCATGGAATCCACTGCATTCTATCGGGATGCTTTTGGCCATGCTGCATAAAGTACACTGCATTCAATCATGCAGCAAGGAATCCACTGCATCCAATCGCCATGGTTTTGGCCATGCTGCATAAAATCCACTGCATTCAATCGGGATGCATTGGGCCTCGCTGCATCGTCTCCACTGCATACAAACGAGATCCATTGCCCCACAATGAATGGAATGTTCTGCATTCAATGACGCTGCATGAAATCCACTGCATTCAATCGGGATGCTTTGGGCCATGCTGCAAATACTCCACTGTATTCAATCATGCTGCATGGAATCCACTGCCTTCAATCGGGATGCTTTTGGCCATGCTGCATATAATCCACTGCATTCAATCGGGATGCATTGGGCCTCACTGCGTCAACCGCACTGAATACAATCGGGATCCATTGTGCCACAATGCATGGAGTGATCTGCATTGCATGACGCTGCATGGAATCCACTGCATTCAATGGGGATGCTTTGGGCCACGCTGCAACAAATGCACTGCATTCATTCATGCTGCAGGAATCCAGTGCATTCAATCATGCTGCATAAAATACACTTCATTCAATAGGCTTCCATTATTTCATGCTGCCTGGAATACACTGAATTCAATCACGCTGCATGGAATCCAATGCATTCAATAGGGATGCATTTTACCAGGCTGCATGGAATCCACTGCATTCAATCATGCTGCAGGTATCCACTGCATTCAATCATGCTGCATTAAATTCCCTGCATTCAATAGGGTTCCATTTCTTCATGCTGCCTGGAATCCACTGCATTAAATCACGCTGCATGGAATCCACTGCATTCAATTGGGATGCATTTTACCAGGCTGCATGGAATCCACTGCATTCACACATGCCGCATGGAATCCACTGCATTCCATCGGGATGCATTTGGCCATGCTGCATAAAACCCACTGCATTCAATCATGCTGCACGATATCCACTGCATTCAATCAGGATGTTTTCGGACATGCTGCAAAAAATCCACTGCAGTAAATCGGGATGCTTTTGGCCAAGCTTCAATAATCCACTGCATTCAATCATGCTGCAGGAATCCACTGCATTCAATCATGCTGCATAAAATCCACTGAATTCCACAGGGTTCAATTTCTTCATGCTGCATGGATTCCACTGCATTCAATCATGCTACATGGAATCCACTGCATTCAATCGGGATGCATTTTACCAGGCTGCATGGATTACACTGCATTCAATCACAACGCATGGTATCCATTGCGTCAATGACGCTGCATGGAATCCACTGCCTTCAATCGGGATGCTTTTGGCCATTGTGCATAAAATCCACTGCATTCAATCATGCTGCATGGTATCCCCTGCCTTCAATCGGGATGTTTTGGGACATGGTGCCTAAAATCCACTGCATTCAATCGGGATGCTTTGGGCCATGCTGCAAATCATCCACTGCATTCAATCATGCTGCAGGAATCCACGGCATTCAATCATGCTGCATAAAAGACAACTTATTCAATAGAATTCCATTACTTCATGCTGCCTGGAATACACTGAATTCAATCACGCTGCATGGAATCCAATGCATTCAATAGGGATGCATTTTACCAGGCTGCATGGAATCCACTGCATTCAATCATGCTGCATGGAATCCACTGCATTCAATCGGGATGCATTTTACCAGGCTGCATGGATTACACTGCATTCAAGCACAATGCATGGAATCCACTGCATTCAATGACGCTGCATGGAATCCTCTTCATTGAACCGGGATGCTTTTGGCCATGCTGCATAAAATCCACTGCATTCAATCATGCTGCACGGTATCGACTGCATTCAATCGGGATGTTTTGGGACATGCTGCAGAAAATCCACTGCATTAAATCGGGATGCTTTGGGCCAAGCTGCAAAAAATACAATGCATTCAATCATGCTGCAGGAATTCACTGCATTCAATCATGTTGCATAAAATCCCCTGCATTCAATAGGGTTCCATTTCTTCATGGTGCATGGAATACACTGCATTCAATCATGCTGCATGGAATCCACTGCATTCAATCGGGATGCATTTTACCAGGCTGCATGGATTACACTGCATTCAATCCCAATGCATGGAATCCACTGCATTTAATGACGCTGCATGGAATCCACTGAATTCAATCGGGATGCTTTTGGCCATGGTGCATAAAATCCACTGCATTTAATCATGCTGCATGGTATCCACTGCATTCAATCGGGATGTTTTGGGATATGCTGCCTAAAATCCACTCCATTAAATCGGGATGCTTTGGGCCATGCTGCAAAAAATTCACTGCATTCATTCATGCTGCAGGAATCCACTGCATTCTATCATGCTGCATAAAAACCACTGCATTCAATCGGGATGAATTTTACCAGGCTGCATGGAATCCATGCATTCAATCATGCTTCATGGAATCCACTGCATTCAAACCAGTTGCATTTTACCAGGCTGCATGGAATACACTGCATTCAATCACGCTGCATCGATTTCACTGCATTCAATTGGGATCCATTGCGCCATGATGCATGGAATCCACTGCATTCAGTTGAGATCAATTGGGCCACGCTTCATAGAATCCACTGCATTGAATGGGGATCCATTTAGCCACGCTGCATTGTATACACTGCGTTCAATCGGGATGCATTTCACCACGCTGCATGGAATCCATGCCATTCAATCGGGATGTTTGTGGCCATGCTGCAAAAAATCCACTTCATTCAATCATGCTGAAGGAATCCACTGCATTCAATCATGCTGCATAAAATCCCCTGCATTCAATAGGGTTCAATTTCTTCATGCTGCATGGAATCCACTTCATTCAATCATGCTGCATGGAATTCGTTGCATTTAAGTGGGATGCATTTTACCAGGCTGCATGGAATCCACTGCATTCAATCATGCTGCATAAAATCCACTGCATTCAATCGGGATGCATTTTACCACGCTGCATGGATTAAACTGCATTCAATCAAAATACATCGAATCGACTGCATTCAATCGGGATGCATTTTACCAGGCTGCCTGGATTACACTGCATTCCATCACAATGCATGGAATCCACTGCATTAAATGACGCTGCATGGAATCCACTGCATTCAATCTGGATGCATTTTACCAGGCTGCATGGATTACACTGTATTCAATCACAATGCATGGAATCCACTGCATTCAATGACGCTGCATGGAATCCTCTGCATTGAATCTGGATGCTTTGGGCCATGCTGCATAAAATCCACTGCATTCAATCATGCTGCACGGTATCGACTGCATTCAATCGGGATGTTTTGGGACACGCTGCAGAAAATCCACTGCATTAAATCGGGATGCTTTGGGCCAAGCTGCAAAAAATACACTGCATTCAATCATGCTGCAGGAATCCACTGCATTCAATCATGCTGCATAAAATCCACTGCATTCAATAGGGTTCCATTTCTTCATGCTGCATGGAATACACTGCATTCAATCATGCTGCATGGAATACACTGCATTCAATCGGGATGCATTTTACCAGTCTGCAAAGATTACACTGCATTCATTCCCAATGCATGGAATCCACTGCCTTCAATCGGGATGCTTTTGGCCATGGTGCATAAAATCCACTGCATTCAATCTTGCTGCATGGTATCCACTGCATTCAATCGGGATGTTTTGGGACATGCTGCCCTAAATCCACTGCATTCAATCGGGATGCTTTGGGCCATGCTGCCAAAAATCCACTGCATTCAATCATGCTGCTGGAATCCAGTGCATTCAATCATGCTGCATAAAATCCACTGCATTCAATAGGGTTCCATTTCTTCATGCTGCATGGATCACACTGCATTCAATCACACTGCATGGAATCCACTGCATTCAATCGGTATGAATTTTACCAGGCTGCTTGGAATCCACTTCATTCAATCATGCTGCATGGAATCCGCAGCATTGAAGTGGGATGCATTTTACCAGGCTGCATGGAAACCACTACATTCAATCATGCTGCATAAAATCCACTGCATTCAATCGGGATGCATTTTACCACGCTGCATGGATTACACTGCATTCAATCACAATACATGGAATCGACTGCATTCAATCGGGATGCATTTTACCAGCTGCCTGGATTACACTGCATTCAATCACAATGCATGGAATCCACTGCATTCAATGACGCTGCATGGAATCCACTGCATTCTATCGGGATGCTTTTGGCCATGCTGCATAAAATACACTGCATTCAATCATGCTGCAAGGAATCCACTGCATCCAATCGCCATGTTTTTGGCCATGCTGCATAAAATCCACGGCATTTAATCATGTTGCATAAAATCCACTGCATTCAATAGGGTTCCATTTCTTCATGCTGCATGGATCACACTGCATTCAATCACACTGCATGGAATCCACTGCATTCAATCGGGATGAATTTTACCAGGCTGCTTGGAATCCACCTAATTCATTCATGCTGCATGGAATCCACTGCATTCAATCGGGATGCATTTTACCAGGCTGCATGGAATACACTGCATTCAATCACGCTGCATCGATTTCACTGCATTCAATTGGGATCCATTGCGTCATGATGCATGGAATCCACTGCCTTCAGTTGAGATCATGGGCCACGCTGCATAGAATCCACTGCATTGAATGGGGATCCATTTAGCCACGCTGCATTGTATACACTGCGTTCAATCAGGACGCATTTCACCACGCTGCATGGAATCCATGGCATTCAATCGGGATGCTTGTGGCCATGCTGCAAAAAATTCACTTCATTCAATCATGCTGAAGGAATCCACTGCATTCAATCATGCTGCATAAAATCCCCTGCATTCAATAGGGTTCCATTTCTTCATGCTGCATGGAATCCACTTCATTCAATCATGCTGCATGGAATCCACTGCATTCAATCGGGATGTATTTTACCACGCTGCATGGATTATACTGCATTCAATCACAATACATGGAATCCACTGCATTCAATCGGGATGCATTTTACCAGGCTGCCTGGATTACACTGCATTCAATCACAATGCATGGAATCCACTGCATTCAATGACGCTGCATGGAATCCACTGCATTCTATCGGGATGCTTTTGGCCATTGTGCATAAAATCCACTGCATTCAATCATGCTGCAAGGAATCCACTGCATCCAATCGCCATATTTTTGGCCATGCTGCATAAAATTCACTGCATTCAATCGGGATGCATTGGGCCTCGCTGCATGGTCTCCACTGCATACAAACGAGATCCATTGCACCACAATGTATGGAATGTTCTGCATTAAATGACGCTTCATGAAATCCAATGCATTCAATCAGGATGCTTTGGGCCATGCTGCAAATAATCCAATGTATTCAATCATGCTGCATGGAATCCACTGCCTTCAATCGGGATGCTTTTGGCCATGCTGCATATAATCAACTGCATTCAATCGGAATGCAATGGGCCTCACTGCGTCAACTGCTGAATACAATCGGGATCCATTGTGACAAAATGCATGTAGTCTTCTTCATTCAATGACGCTGCATGGAATCCAATGCATTCAATAGGGATGCATTTTACCAGGCTGCATGGAATCCACTGCATTCAATCATGCTGCATAAAATCCACTGCATTCAATAGGGTTCCATTTCTGCATGCTGCATGGATCACACTGCATTCAATCACACTGCATGGACTCCACTGCATTCAATCGGGATGAATTTTACCAGGCTGCATTGAATCCACTGCATTCAATCAAGCTGCATGGAATCCACTGCATTCAATCGGGATGCATTTTACCAGGCTGCATGGAATACACTGCATTCAATCACGCTGCATCGATTTCACTGCATTCAATTGGGATCCATTGCGCCATGATGCATGGAATCCACTGCATTCTATCAGAATCCATTGCACCACACTGCATTGACACCACTGCATTCAATTGAGATAATTTGGGCCACGCTGCATAGAATCCACTGCATTCCATGGGTATCCATTTACCCACGCTGCATGGTGTACACTGCGTTCAATCAGGATGCATTTCACCACGCTGCATGGAATCCACGGCATTCAATTGGGATTCTTTTGGCCATGCTGCATAAAATCCAGTGCATTCAATCGAGATGCATTTGGACTCGCTGCATGGACTCCACTGCACACAATCGTGATCCATTTCGCCACAATGAATGGAATTTTTTGCATTCAATGACGCTGCATGGAATCCACTGCATTAAATCGAGATGCTTTGGGCCATGCGGCAAAAATTCCTCTGCATTCAATCATGCTGAAGGAATCCACTGCATTCAATCATGCTGCATAATATCCCCTGCCTTCAATAGGGTTCCATTTCTTCATGCTGCATGGAATACACTTCTTTCAATCATGCTGCATGGAATCCACAGCATTTAATTGGGATGCATTTCACCAGGCTGCATGGAATCCACTGCATTCAATCATGCTGCATAAAATCCACTGCATTCAATCGGGATGCATTTTACCACGCTGCATGGATTACACTGCATTCAATCACAATACATGGAATCCACTGCATTCAATCGGGATGCATTTTACCAGGCTGCATGTATTCCACTGCATTCAATCACGCTGCAAGGAATCCACTGCATTCAATGAAGCTGCATGGAATCCACTGCATTCTATCGGGATGCTTTTGGCCCTGCTGCATAAAATACACTGCATTCAATCATGCTGCATGGAATTCACTGCCTCCAATAGGGATATTTTGGGAAATGCTGCAGAAAATCCACTGCATTCAATCGGGATGCATTGGGCCTCGCTGCATGGACTCCACTGCATACAAACGAGATCCATTGCACCACAATGGATGGAATGTTCTGCATTCAATGAGGCTGCATGGAATCCACTGCATTCCATCGGGATGCTTTGGGCCATGCTGCATAAAATCCACTGCATTCAATCAGGATGCTTTGGGACATGCTGCAAATACTCCACTGTATTCAATCATGCTGCATGGAATCCACTGCCTTCAATCGGGATGCTTTTGGCCATGCTGCATATAATCCACTGCATTCAATCGGGATGCATTGGGCCTCACTGCGTCAACCGCACTGAATACAATCGGGATCCATTGTGCCACAATGCACGGAGTCTTCTGCATTCAATGACGCTGCATGGAATCCACTGCATTCAATCGGGATGCTTGGGGCCATGCTGCAAAATATCCACTGCATTCATTCATGCTGCAGGAATCCAGTGCATTCAATCATGCTGCATAAAATACACTTCATTCAATAGGGTTCCATTACTTCATTCTGCCTGGAATACACTGAATTCAATCACGCTGCATGGAATCCAATGCATTCAATAGGGATGCATTTTACCAGGCTGCATGGAATCCACTGCATTCAGTCATGCTGCATGGAATCCACTGCAGTCAATCGGGATGCATTTTACCAGGCTGCATGGAATACACTGCATTCAATCACGCTGCATCGATTTCACTGCATTCAATTGGGATCCATTGCGCCATGATGCATGGAATCCACTGCATTCTATCAGAATCCATTGCACCACACTGCATTGACACCACTGCATTCAATTGAGATAATTTGGGCCACGCTGCATAGAATCAACTGCATTCCATGGGTATCCATTTACCCACGCTGCATGGTGTATACTGCATTCAATCAGGATGCATTTCACCACGCTGCATGGAATCCACGGCATTCAATTGGGATTCTTTTGGCCATGCTGCATAAAATCCAGTGCATTCAATCGAGATGCATTTGGACTCGCTGCATGGACTCCACTGCACACAATCGTGATCCATTTCGCCACAATGAATGGAATTTTTTGCATTCAATGACGCTGCATGGAATCCACTGCATTAAATCGAGATGCTTTGGGCCATGCGGCAAAAATTCCTCTGCATTCAATCATGCTGAAGGAATCCACTGCATTCAATCATGCTGCATAATATCCCCTGCCTTCAATAGGGTTCCATTTCTTCATGCTGCATGGAATACACTTCTTTCAATCATGCTGCATGGAATCCACAGCATTTAATTGGGATGCATTTTACCAGGCTGCATGGAATCCACTGCATTCAATCATGCTGCATAAAATCCACTGCATTCAATCGGGATGCATTTTAACACGCTGCATGGACTACACTGCATTCAATCACAATACATGGAATCCACTGCATTCAATCGGGATGCATTTTACCAGGCTGCATGGATTACACTGCATTCAATCACGCTGCAAGGAATCCACTGCATTCAATGAAGCTGCATGGAATCCACTGCATTCTATCGGGATGCTTTTGGCCCTGCTGCATAAAATACACTGCATTCAATCATGCTGCATGGAATTCACTGCCTCCAATAGGGATATTTTGGGAAATGCTGCAGAAAATCCACTGCATTCAATCGGGATGCATTGGGCCTCGCTGCATGGACTCCACTGCATACAAACGAGATCCATTGCACCACAATGGATGGAATGTTCTGCATTCAATGAGGCTGCATGGAATCCACTGCATTCCATCGGGATGCTTTGGGCCATGCTGCATAAAATCCACTGCATTCAATCAGGATGCTTTGGGACATGCTGCAAATACTCCACTGTATTCAATCATGCTGCATGGAATCCACTGCCTTCAATCGGGATGCTTTTGGCCATGCTGCATATAATCCACTGCATTCAATCGGGATGCATTGGGCCTCACTGCATCAACCGCACTGAATACAATCGGGATCCATTGTGCCACAATGCACGGAGTCTTCTGCATTCAATGACGCTGCATGGAATCCACTGCATTCAATCGGGATGCTTGGGGCCATGCTGAAAAATATCCACTGCATTCATTCATGCTGCAGGAATCCAGTGCATTCAATCATGCTGCATAAAATACACTTCATTCAATAGGGTTCCATTACTTCATTCTGCCTGGAATACACTGAATTCAATCACGCTGCATGGAATCCAATGCATTCAATAGGGATGCATTTTACCAGGCTGCATGGAATCCACTGCATTCAGTCATGCTGCATGGAATCCACTGCAGTCAATCGGGATGCATTTTACCAGGCTGTATGGATTACACTGCATTCAATCAAAATGCATGGAATTCACTGCATTCAATGATGCTGCATGAAATCCACTGCTTTCAATCGGGATGCTTTTGGCCATGCTGAATAAAATCCACGGCATTCAATCATACTGCATGGAATCCAATGCATTCTATCGGGATGTATTGGGACATGCTGCAGAAAATTCACTGCATTAAATCATGATGCTTTGGACCAAGCTTCAAAAAATCCACTGCATTCAATCATGCTGCAAAAATCCACTGCATTCAATCATGCTGCATAAAATCCACTGCATTCAATAGGGTTCCATTTCTTCATGCTTCATGGAATCAACTGCATTCAATCATGCTGCATGGAATCTACAGCATTCAATCGGGATGCATTTTACCAGGCTGCATGGTTTACACTGCATTCAATCACAATGCATGGAATCCACTGCATTCAATGACGCTGCATGGAATCCACTGCATTCAATCTGGATGCTTTGGGCCATGGTGCATAAAATCCACTGCATTCAATCATGCTGCATGGTATCCACTGCATTCAATCGGGATGTTTTGGGACATTCTGCCTAAAATCCACTGCATTTAATCAGGATGCTTTGGGCCATGCTGCATAAAATCCACTGCATTCAATAGGGTTCCATTTCTTCATGCTGCATGGATCACACTGCATTAAATCACACTGCATGGAATCCACTGCATTCAATCGGGATGAATTTTACCAGGCTGCATTGAATCCACTACATTCAATAAAGCTGCATGGAATCCACTGCATTCAATCGGGATGCATTTTACCAGGCTGCATGGATTACACTGCATTCAAGCACAATGCATGGAATCGACTGCATTCAATGACGCTGCATGGAATCCTCTGCATTCTATCCGGATGCATTTGGGCCATGCTGCATAAAATCCACTGCATTCAATCATGCTGCATGGTATCCACTGCATTCAATCGGGATGTTTTGGGACATGCTGCCTAAAATCCACTGCATTTAATCGGGATGCTTTGGGCCATGCTGCAAAAAATCCACTGCATTCAATCTTGCTGCAGGAATCCACTGCATTCAATCATGCTGCATAAAATCCACTGCATTCAATAGGGTTCCATTTCTGCATGCTGCATGGATCACACTGCATTCAATCACACTGCATGGAATCCACTGCATTCAATCGGGATGAATTTTACCAGGCTGCATTGAATCCACTGCATTCTATCAAGCTGCATGGAATCCACTGCATTCAATCGGGATGCATTTTACCAGGCTGCATGGAATACACTGCATTCAATCACGCTGCATCGATTTCACTGCATTCTATTGGGATTCATTGCGCCATGATGCATGGAATCCACTGCATTCAGTTGAGATCAATTGGGCCACGCTGCATAGAATCCACTGCATTGAAATGGGATCCATTTAGCCACGATGCATTGTATACACTGCGTTCAATCAGGATGCATTTCACCGCGCTGCATGGAATACATGGCATTCAATCGGGATGCTTGTGGCCATGCTGCATTAAATCCACTGCATTCATTCATGCTGCAGGAATCCACTGCATTCAATCATGCTGCATAAAATCCACTGCATTCAATCGGGATGCATTTTACCACGCTGCATGGATTACACTGCATTCAATCACAATACATGGAATCCACTGCATTCAATCGGGATGCATTTTACCAGGCTGCATGGATTACACTGCATTCAATCACGCTGCAAGGAATCCACTGCATTCAACGACGCTGCATGGAATCCACTGCATTCTATCGGGATGCTTTTGGCCCTCCTGCATAAAATACACTGCATTCAATCATGCTGCATGGAATTCACTGCCTCCAATAGGGATATTTTGGGTCATGCTGCATAAAATCCAATGCATTCAATCATGCTGCACCGTATCCACTGCATTCAGTCGGGATATTTTGGGACATGCTGCAGAAAATTCACTGCATTAAATCAGGATGCTTTGGGCCATTCTGCAAAAAATCCACTGCATTCAATCATGCTGCATAAAATCCACTGCATTCAATATGGTTCCATTTCTTCATGCTGCATGGATCACACTGCATTAAATCACACTGCATGGAATCCTCTGCATTCAATCGGGATTAATTTTACCAGGCTGCATTGAATCCACTGCATTCAATCAGTATCCATTGCACCACACCGCATTGAATCCACTGCATTCAATTGAGATCAATTGGGCAACGATGCATAGAATCCACTGCATTCAATAGGCATCCAATTAGCCACACTGAATGGTATACACTGCGTTCAATCAGGATGCATTTCACCACGCTGCATGGAATCCACGGCATTCAATCGGGTTGCATGGGGCCATGCTGCATAAAATCCACTGCATTCCATCGAGATGCATTTGGCCTCGCTGCATGGACTCCACTGCACACAATCGTGATCCATTTCGCCACAATGAATGGAATTCTCAGCATTCAATGACGCTGCATGGAATCCACTGCATTAAATCAGAGATGCTTTGGGACATGTTGCAAAAAATCCACTGCATTCAATAATTCTGCAGGAAACCACAGCATTCAATCATGCTGCATAAAATACCCTGCATTCAATAGTGTTCCATTTCTTCATGCTGCATGGAATCCACTGCATTCAATCAGGATGCATGGAATCCACATCATTTAATTGAGGTGCATTTTACCAGGCTGCATGGAATCCACTGCATTCAATCATGCTGCATGGAATCCACTGCATTCAATCGGGATGCATTTTACCAGGCTGCATGAATTACACTGCATTCAAGCACAATGCATGGAATCCACTGCATTCAATGACGCTGCATGGAATCCACTGCACTCAATCGGGATACTTTTGGCAATGCTGCATAAAACCCACTGCATTCAATCGGGATGCATTGGGCCTCACTGCGTGAACTCAACTGAATACATACGGGATCCATTGTGCCACAATGCAGGGAGTCTTCTGCATTCAATGACGCTGCATGGAATCCACTGCATTCAATCGGGATGCTTTTGGCCATGCTGCATAAAATCCACTGCATTCAATCATGCTGCATCTAATCCACCTGATTCAATCGGGATGTTTTGGGACATGCTGCAGAAAATCCCCTGCATTAAATCGGGATGATTTGGGCCATGCTGCAAAAAATCCACTGCATTCAATCATGCTGCAGGTATCCACTGCATTCATTCGGAATACTTTGGGCCTTGCTGCTAATAATCCACAGCATTCAATCATGCTGCAGGTATCCACTGCATTCAATCATGCTGCATTAAATTCCCTGCATTCAATAGGGTTCCATTTCTTCATGCTGCCTGGAATGCACTGCATTAAATCACGCTGCATGGAATCCATTGCATTCAATTGGGATGCATTTTACCAGGCTGCATGGAATCCACTGCATTCAAGCATGCTTCATGGAATCCACTGCATTCAATCCGGATGCATGTTACCAGGCTGCATGGTTTACACTGCATTCAATGACATTGCATGGAATCCACTGCCTTCAATCGGGATGCTTTTGGCACTGCTGCATTAAATCAACTGCATTCAATCGGGATGCATTGGGCCTCACTGCGTCAACTGCACTGAGTACAATCGGGATCCATTTTGGCACAATACATGGAGTCCTCTATATTCAATGACGCTGCATGGAATCCACTGCATTAAATCGTAATGCTTTGTGCCATGCTGCAAAAATCCACTGCATTCATTCATGCCGCAGGAATCCACTGCATTCAATCATGCTGCATAAAATCCACTGCATTCAATAGGGTTCCATTACTTCATGCTGTCTGGAATACACTGAATTCAATCACGCTGCATGGAATCCAATGCATTCAATAGGGATGCATTTTACCAGGCTGCATGGATTTCACTGCATTCAATCACAATGCATGGAATCCACTGCATTAAATGACGCTGCATGGAATCCACTGCATTCTATCGGGATGCTTTTGGCCATGCTGCCTAAAATCCACTGCATTCAATCATGCTGCACGGTATCCACTGCATTCAATCGGGATGTTTTGGGACATGCTGCAGTATATCCACTGCAGTAAATTGGGATGCTTTGGGCCAAGCTTCAAAAAATACACTGCATTCAATCATGCTGCAGGAATCCACTGCATTCAATCATGCTGCATAAAATCCACTGCATTCAATAGGGTTCATTTTCTTCATGCTGCATGGAATTCACTGCATTCAATCATGCTGCATGGAATCCACTGCATTCAATCGGGATGCATTTTACCAGGCTGCATGGATTACACTGCATTCAATCACAATGCATGGAATCCACTGCATTCAATGACGCTGCATGGAATCCACTGCCTTCAATCGGGATGCTTTTGGCCATGGTCCATAAAATCCACTGCATTCAAACATGCTGCACGGTATCCACTGCATTCAATCGGTATGTTTTGTGACATGCTGCAGAATATCCACTGCAGTAAATCGGGATGCTTTGGGCCAAGCTTCAAAAAATACACTGCATTCAATCATGCTGCAGGAATCCACTGCATTCAATCATGCTGCATAAAATCCACTGCATTCTATAGGGTTCATTTTCTTCATGCTGCATGGAATCCACTGCATTCAATCATGCTGCATGGAATCCACTGCATTCAATCGGGATGCATTTTACCAGGCTGCATGGATTACACTGCATTCAATCACAATGCATGGAATCCACTGCATTCAATGACGCTGCATGGAATCCACTGCCTTCAATCGGGATGCTTTTGGCCATGGTCCATAAAATCCACTGCATTCAATCATGCTGCATGGTATCCACTGCATTCAATCGGGATGTTTTTTGACATGCTGCCTAAAATCCACTGCATTAAATCGGGATGCTTTGGGCCATGCTGCAAATAATCCACTGCATTCAATCATGCTGAAGGAATCCACTGCATTCAATCATGCTGCATAAAATCCCCTGCATTCAATAGGGTTCCATTTCTTCATGCTGCATGGAATCGACTTCATTCAATCATGCTGCATGGAATCCACAGCATTTAATTGGGATGCATTTTACCAGGCTGCATGGAATCCACGGCATTCAATCGGGATGCTTGGGGACATGCTGCAAAAAATCCACTGCATTCATTCATGCTGCAGGAATCCACTGCATTCAATCATGCTAAAAAAAATACACTTCATTCAATAGGGTTCCATTACTTCATGCTCCCTGGAATACACTGAATTCAATCATGCTGCATGGAATCCAATGCATTCAATAGGGATGCATTTTACCAGTCTGCATGGAATCGACTGCATTCAATCGGGATGTATTTTACCAGGCTGCATGGATTACACTGCATTCAAGCACAATGCATGGAATCCACTGCATTCAATGACGCTGCATGGAATCCTCTGCATTGAATCGGGATGCTTTTGGCCATGCTGCATAAAATCCACTGCATCAGTCATGCTGCACGGTATCCACTGCATTCAATCGGGATGCTTTGGGCCATGCTGCAAAACATCCACTGCATTCAATCATGCTGCAGGAATCCACTGCATTCAATCAGGCTGCATAAAATCCACTGCATTCAATAGGGTTCCATTTCTTCATGCTGCATGGATCACACTGCACTCAATCACACTGCATGGAATCTACTGCATTCAATCGGGATGAATTTTACCAGGCTGCATTGAATCCACTGCATTCAATCAAGCTGCATGGAATCCACTGCATTCAATCGGGATGCATTTTACCAGGCTGCATGGAATACACTGCATTCAATCACGCTGCATCGATTTCACTGCATTCAATTGGGATCCATTGCGCCATGATGCATGGAATCCACTGCATTGTATCAGAATCCATTGCACCACACTGCATTGACTCCACTGCATTCAATTGAGATCAATTGGGCCACGCTGCATAGAATCCACTGCATTCCATGGGTATCCATTTACCCACGCTGCCTGGCGTCACTGCGTTCAATCAGGATGCATTTCACCACGCTGCATGGATAACACTTTATTCAATCACAATGCATGAATATCCACTGCCATCAATCGGGATGCTTTTCGCCATGCTGCATAAACTCCACTGCATTCAATCGGTATGCATTGGGCCTCACTGCGTCAACTGCTGATTACAAACGGGATCCATTGTGCCACAATGCATGGAGTCTTCTGCATTCGATGACGCTGCATGGATTCCACTGCATACAATCGGGATGCTTTGGGCCATGCTGCAAAAAATCCACTGCATTCATTCATGCTGCAGGAATCCACGGCATTCAATCATGCTGCATAAAAGACCCTTCATTCAATAGGATTCCATTACTTCATGCTGCCTGGAATACACTGAATTCAATCACGCTGCATGGAATACAATGCATTCAATAGGGATGCATTTTACCAGGCTGCATGGAATCCACTGCATTCAATCATGCTGCAAGGAATCCACTGCATTCAATCGGGATGCATTTTACCAGGCTGCATGGATTACACTGCATTCAAGCACAATGCATGGAATCCACTGCATTCAATGACGCTGCATGGAATTCTCTGCATTGAATCGGGATGCTTTTGGCCATGGTGCATAAAATCCACTGCATTCAATCATGCTGCATGGTATCCACTGCATTCAATCGGGATGTTTTGGGACATGCTGCCCTAAATCCACTGCATTCAATCGGGATGCTTTGGGCCATGCGGCAAAACATCTACTGCATTCAATCATGCTGCGGGAATCCACTGCATTTAATCATGCTGCGTAAAATCCACTGCATTCAATAGGGTTCCATTTCTTCATGCTGCATGGATCACACTGCACTCAATCACACTGCATGGAATCTACTGCATTCAATCGGGATGAATTTTACCAGGCTGCATTGAATCCACTGCATTCAATCAAGCTGCATGGAATCCACTGCATTCAATCGGGATGCATTTTACCAGGCTGCATGGAATACACTGCATTCAATCACGCTGCATCGATTTCACTGCATTCAATTGGGATCAATTGCGCCATGATGCATGGAATCCACTGCATTCTATCAGAATCCATTGCACCACACTGCATTGACTCCACTGCATTCAATTGAGATCAATTGGGCCACGCTGCATAGAATCCACTGCATTGAATGGGGATCCATTTAGCCACACTGAATTGTATACACTGCGTTCAATCAGGATGCATTTCACCACGCTGCATGGAATCCACGGCATTCAATTGGGATTCGTTTGGCCATGCTGCATAAAATCCACTGCATTCAATCGAGATGCATTTGGCCTCGCTGCATGGACTCCACTGCACACAATCGTGATCCATTTCGCCACAATGAATGGAATTTTTTGCATTCAATGACGCTGCATGAAATCCACTGCATTAAATCGAGATGCTTTGGGACATGCTGCAAAAATTCCACTGCATTCAATCATGCTGAAGGAATCCACTGCATTCAATCATGCTGCATAATATCCCCTGCCTTCAATAGGGTTCCATTTCTTCATGCTGCATGGAATCCACTTCTTTCAATCATGCTGCATGGAATCCACAGCATTTAATTGGGATGCATTTTACCAGGCTGCATGGAATCCACTGCATTCAATCATGCTGCATAAAATCCACTGCATTCAATCGGGATGCATTTTACCACGCTGCATGGATTACACTGCATTCAATCACAATACATGGAATCCACTGCATTCAATCGGGATGCATTTTACCAGGCTGCATGGATTACACTGCATTCAATCACGCTGCAAGGAATCCACTGCATTCAACGACGCTGCATGGAATCCACTGCATTCTATCGGGATGCTTTTGGCCCTCCTGCATAAAATACACTGCATTCAATCATGCTGCATGGAATTCACTGCCTCCAATAGGGATATTTTGGGTCATGCTGCATAAAATCCAATGCATTCAATCATGCTGCACCGTATCCACTGCATTCAGTCGGGATGTTTTGGGACATGCTGCAGAAAATTCACTGCATTAAATCAGGATGCTTTGGGCCATTCTGCAAAAAATCCACTGCATTCAATCATGCTGCATAAAATCCACTGCATTAAATATGGTTCCATTTCTTCATGCTGCATGGATCACACTGCATTAAATCACACTGCATGGAATCCTCTGCATTCAATCGGGATTAATTTTACCAGGCTGCATTGAATCCACTGCATTCAATCAGTATCCATTGCACCACACCGCATTGAATCCACTGCATTCAATTGAGATCAATTGGGCAACGATGCATAGAATCCACTGCATTCAATAGGGATCCAATTAGCCACACTGAATGGTATACACTGCGTTCAATCAGGATGCATTTCACCACGCTGCATGGAATCCATGGCATTCAATCGGGTTGCATGGGGCCATGCTGCATAAAATCCACTGCATTCCATCGAGATGCATTTGGCCTCGCTGCATGGACTCCACTGCACACAATCGTGATCCATTTCGCCACAATGAATGGAATTCTCAGCATTCAATGACGCTGCATGGAATCCACTGCATTAAATCAGAGATGCTTTGGGACATGTTGCAAAAAATCCACTGCATTCAATAATTCTGCAGGAATCCACAGCATTCAATCATGCTGCATAAAATACCCTGCATTCAATAGTATTCCATTTCTTCATGCTGCATGGAATACACTGCATTCAATCAGGATGCATGGAATCCACATCATTTAATTGAGGTGCATTTTACCAGGCTGCATGGAATCCACTGCATTCAATCATGCTGCATGGAATCCACTGCATTCAATCGGGATGCATTTTACCACGCTGCATGGATTACACTGCATTCAAGCACAATGCATGGAATCCACTGCATTCAATGACGCTGCATGGAATCCACTGCACTCAATCGGGATACTTTTGGCAATGCTGCATAAAACCCACTGCATTCAATCGGGATGCATTGGGCCTCACTGCGTGAACTCAACTGAATACATACGGGATCCATTGTGCCACAATGCAGGGAGTCTTCTGCATTCAATGACGCTGCATGGAATCCACTGCATTCAATCGGGATGCTTTTGGCCATGCTGCATAAAATCCACTGCATTCAATCATGCTGCATCTAATCCACCTGATTCAATCGGGATGTTTTGGGACATGCTGCAGAAAATCCCCTGCATTAAATCGGGATGATTTGGGCCATGCTGCAAAAAATCCTCTGCATTCAATCATGCTGCAGGTATCCACTGCATTCATTCGGAATACTTTGGGCCTTGCTGCTAATAATCCACAGCATTCAATCATGCTGCAGGTATCCACTGCATTCAATCATGCTGCATTAAATTCCCTGCATTCAATAGGGTTCCATTTCTTCATGCTGCCTGGAATGCACTGCATTAAATCACGCTGCATGGAATCCATTGCATTCAATTGGGATGCATTTTACCAGGCTGCATGGAATCCACTGCATTCAAGCATGCTTCATGGAATCCACTGCATTCAATCCGGATGCATGTTACCAGGCTGCATGTATTACACTGCATTCAATGACATTGCATGGAATCCACTGCCTTCAATCGGGATGCTTTTGGCCCTGCTGCATTAAATCAACTGCATTCAATCGGGATGCATTGGGCCTCACTGCGTCAACTGCACTGAGTACAATCGGGATCCATTTTGGCACAATACATGGAGTCCTCTATATTCAATGACGCTGCATGGAATCCACTGCATTAAATCGTAATGCTTTGTGCCATGCTGCAAAAAATCCACTGCATTCATTCATGCCGCAGGAATCCACCGCATTCAATCATGCTGCATAAAATCCACTGCATTCAATAGGGTTCCATTACTTCATGCTGTCTGGAATACACTGAATTCAATCACGCTGCATGGAATCCAATGCATTCAATAGGGATGCATTTTACCAGGCTGCATGGATTTCACTGCATTCAATCACAATGCATGGAATCCACTGCATTCAATGACGCTGCATGGAATCCACTGCATTCTATCGGGATGCTTTTGGCCATGTTGCCTAAAATCCACTGCATTCAATCATGCTGCACGGTATCGACTGCATTCAATCGGGATGTTTTGGGACATGCTGCAGAATATCCACTGCAGTAAATCGGGATGCTTTGGGCCAAGCTTCAAAAAATCCACTGCATTCAATCATGCTGCAGGAATCCACTGCATTCAATCATGCTGCATAAAATCCACTGCATTCTATAGGGTTCATTTTCTTCATGCTGCATGGAATCCACTGCATTCAATCATGCTGCATGGAATCCACTGCATTCAATCGGGATGCATTTTACCAGGCTGCATGGATTACACTGCATTCAATCCCAATGCATGGAATCCACTGCATTCAATGACGCTGCATGGAATCCACTGCCTTCAATCGGGATGCTTTTGGCCATGGTCCATAAAATCCACTGCATTCAATCATGCTGCATGGTATCCACTGCATTCAATCGGGATGTTTTGGGATATGCTGCCTAAAATCCACTCCATTAAATCGGGATGCTTTGGGCCATGCTGCAAAAAATCCACTGCATTCAATCATGCTGCATAATATCCACTGCATTCAATAAGGTTCCATTTCTTCATGCAGCATGGATCACACTGCATTTAATCACACTGCATGGAATTAACTGCATTCAACCGGGATGACTTTTACCATGCTGCATGGAATACACTTCATTCAATCACGCTGCATTTATTTCACTGCATACAATTGAGATCCATTGCGCCATGATGCATGGAATCCACTGCATTCAATCAGAATCCATTGCACCACACTGCATTGACACCACTGCATTCAATTGAGATCAATTGGGCCATGCTGCATAGAATCCACTGCATTCAATTTGTATCCATTTAGCCATACTGAATGGTATACACTGCATTCAATCAGGATGCATTTCACCACGCTGCATGGAATCCACGGCATTCAATCGGGATGCATGGGGCCATGCTGCATAAAATCCACTGCATTCAATCGGGATGCATTGGGCCTCACTGCGTGAACTCCACTGTATACATACGGGATCCATTGTGCCACAATGCAGGGAGTCTTCTGCATTAAATGACGCTGCATGGAATCCACTGCATTCAATCGGGATGAATTTTACCAGGCTGCATGGAATCCACTGCATTCAATCATGCTTCATGGAATCCATTGCATTCAATCCGGTTGCATTTTACCAGGCTGCATGGAATACACTGCATTCAATCACGCTGCATCGATTTCACTGCATTCATTTGGGATCCATTGCGCCATGATGCATGGAATCCACTGCATTCAGTTGAGATCAATTGCGCCACGCTGCATAGAATCCACTGCATTGAATGGGGATCCATTTAGCCACGCTGCATTGTATACACTGCGTTCAATCAGGATGCATTTCACCACGCTGCATGGAATCCATGGCATTCAATCGGGATGTTTGTGGCCATGCTGCAAAAAATCCACTTCATTCAATCATGTTGAAGGAATCCACTGCATTCAATCATGCTGCATAAAATCCCCTGCATTCAATAGGGTTCCATTTCTTCATGCTGCATGGAATCCACTTCATTCAATCATGCTGCATGGAATCCGCAGCATTTAAGTGGGATGCATTTTACCAGGCTGCATGGAATCCACTGCATTCAATCATGCTGCATAAAATCCACTGCATTCAATCGGGATGCATTTTACCACGCTGCATGGATTAAACTGCATTCAATCACAATACATGGAATCGACTGCATTAAATCGGGATGCATTTTACCATGCTGCCTGGATTACACTGCATTCCATCACAATGCATGGAATCCACTGCATTAAATGACGCTGCATGGAATCCACTGCATTCAATCGGGATGCATTTTACCAGGCTGCATGGATTACACTGCATTCAATCACAATGCATGGAATCCACTGAATTCAATGACGCTGCATGGAATCCTCTGCATTGAATCGGGATGCTTTTGGCCATGGTGCATAAAATCCACTGAATTCAATCATGCTGCACGGTATCGACTGCATTCAATCGGGATGTTTTGGGACATGCTGCAGAAAATCCACTGCATTAAATCGGGATGCTTTGGGCCAAGGTGCAATAAATCCGCTGCATTCAATCATACTGCAGGAATCCACTGCATTTAATCATGTTGCATAAAATACCCTTCATTCTATAAGGTTCCATTTCTTCATGCTGCCTGGAATCCACCTCATTCAATTATGCTGCATGGAATCCACTGCATTCAATCGGGATTCATTTTACCAGGCTGCATGAATTACACTGCATTCAATCACAAGCATGGAATCCACTGCATTCAATGACGCTGCATGGAATCCACTGCATTCCATCGGGATGCTTTTGGTCATGGTGCATAATATGCACTGATTCAATCATGCTGCATGGTATCCACTGCATTCAATCGGGATGCTTTTGGCCATGCTGCATAAAATCCACTGCATTAAATCGGGATGATTTGGGCCATGCTGCAAAAATCCACTGCATTCAATCATGCTGAAGGAATTCACTGCATTCAATCATGCTGCATAAAATCCACTGCAGTAAACAGGGTTCAATTTCTTCATGCAGCATGGATCACACTGCATTATATCACACTGCATTGAATCCACTGCATTTAATTGGAATGAATTTTATCAGGCTGCATGGAATCCACTGCATTCAATGACGCTGCATGGAATCCACTGCATTCAACGGGATGTTTTGGGCCATGCTGCATAAAATACACTGCATTCAATCATGCAGCAAGGAATCCACTGCATCCAATCGGGATATTTTGGGCCATGCTGCATAAAATCCACTGCATTCAATCGGGATGCATTGGGCCTCGCTGCATGGTCTCCACTGCATACAAACGAGATCCATTGCCCCACAATGTATGGAATGTTCTGCATTAAATGACGCTGCATGAAATCCACTGCATTAAATCGAGATGCTTTGGGACATGCTGCAAATAATCCACTGTATTCAATCATGCTGCATGGAATCCACTGCCTTCAATCGGGATTTTGGCCATGCTGCATATAATCCACTGCATTCAATCGGGATGCATTGGGCCTCACTGCGCCAACCGCACTGAATACAATCGGGATCCATTGTGCCACAATGCATGGAGTCTTCTGCATTGCATGACGCTGCATGGAATCCACTGCATTCAATCGGGATGCTTGGGGCCATGCTGCAAAATATCCACTGCATTCATTCATGCTGCAGGAATCCAGTGCATTCAATCATGCTGCATAAAATACACTTCATTCAATAGGGTTCCATTACTTCATTCTGCCTGGAATACACTGAATTCAATCACGCTGCATGGAATCCAATGCATTCAATAGGGATGCATTTTACCAGGCTGCATGGAATCCACTGCATTCAGTCATGCTGCATGGAATCCACTGCAGTCAATCGGGATGCATTTTACCAGGCTGCCTGGATTACACTGCATTCAATCAAAATGCATGGAATTCACTGCATTCAATGATGCTGCATGGAATCCACTGCTTTCAATCGGGATGCTTTTGGCCATGCTGCATAAAATCCACGGCATTCAATCATGCTGCATGGAATCCAATGCATTCTATCGGGATGTATTGGGACATGATGCAGAAAATTCACTGCATTAAATCATGATGCTTTGGACCAAGCTTCAAAAAATCCACTGCATTCAATCATGCTGCAAAAATCCACTGCATTCAATCATGCTGCATAAAATCCACTGCATTCAATAGGGTTCCATTTCTTCATGCTGCATGGAATCAACTGCATTCAATCATGCTGCATGGAATCTACAGCATTCAATCGGGATGCATTTTACCAGGCTGCATGTTTTACACTGCATTCAATCACAATGCATGGAATCCACTGCATTCAATGCGCTGCATGGTATCCAATGCATTCAATCGGGATGTTTTGGGACATGCTGCCTAAAATCCACTGCATTTAATCAGGATGTTTTGGGCCATGCTGCATAAAATCCACTGCATTCAATAGGGTTCCATTTCTGCATGCTGCATGGATCACACTGCATTCAATCACACTGCATGGAATCCACTGCATTCAATCGGGATGAATTTTACCAGGCTGCATTGAATCCACTGCATTCTATCAAGCTGCATGGAATCCACTGCATTCAATCGGGATGCATTTTACCAGGCTGCATGGAATACAATGCATTCAATCACGCTGCATCGATTTCACTGCATTCTATTGGGATCCATTGCGCCATGATGCATGGAATCCACTTCATTCAGTTGAGATCAATTGGGCAACGCTGCATAGAATCCACTGCATTGAATGGGGATCCATTTAGCCACGATGCATTGTATACACTGCGTTCAATCAGGATGCATTTCACCACACTGCATGGAATACATGGCATTCAATCGGGATGCTTGTGGCCATGCTGCATAAAATCCACTGCATTCATTCATGCTGCAGGAATCCACTGCATTCAATCATGCTGCATAAAATCCCCTGCATTCAATAGGGTTCCATTTCTTCATGCTGCATGGAATCAATTTCATTCAATCATGCTGCATGGAATCCACAGCATTTAATTGGGATGCATTTTACCAGGCTGCATGGAATCCACTGCATTCAATCATGCTGCATAAAATCCACTGCATTCAATCGGGATGCATTTTACCAGGATGCATGGAATCCACTGCATTCAATCACAATACATGGAATCCACTGCATTCAATCGGGATGCATTTTACCAGGCTGCCTGGATTACACTGCATTCCATCACAATGCATGGAATCCACTGCATTCAATGACGCTGCATGGAATCCACTGCATTCTATCGGGATGCTTTTGGCCATGCTGCATAAAGTACACTGCATTCAATCATGCAGCAAGGAATCCACTGCATCCAATCGCCATGGTTTTGGCCATGCTGCATAAAATCCACTGCATTCAATCGGGATGCATTGGGCCTCGCTGCATGGTCTCCACTGCATACAAACGAGATCCATTGCCCCACAATGAATGGAATGTTCTGCATTCAATGACGCTGCATGAAATCCACTGCATTCAATCGGGATGCTTTGGGCCATGCTGCAAATACTCCACTGTATTCAATCATGCTGCAAGGAATCCACTGCCTTCAATCGGGATGCTTTTGGCCATGCTGCATATAATCCACTGCATTCAATCGGGATGCATTGGGCCTCACTGCACCAACCGCACTGAATACAATCGGGATCAATTGTGCCACAATGCATGGAGTCTTCTGCATTGCATGACGCTGCATGGAATCCACTGCATTCAATCGGGATGCTTGGGGCCATGCTGCAAAATATCCACTGCATTCATTCATGCTGCAGGAATCCAGTGCATTCAATCATGCTGCATAAAATACACTTCATTCAATAGGGTTCCATTACTTCATTCTGCCTGGAATACACTGCATTCAATCACGCTGCATGGAATCCAATGCATTCAATAGGGATGCATTTTACCAGGCTGTATGGATTACACTGCATTCAATCAAAATGAATGGAATTCACTGCATTCAATGATGCTGCATGGAATCCACTGCATTCAATCGGGATGCTTTTGGCCATGCTGCATAAAATCCACGGCATTCAATCATGCTGCATGGAATCCAATGCATTCTATCGGGATGCTTTTGGCCATGGTCCATAAAATCCACTGCATTCAAACATGCTGCACGGTATCCACTGCATTCAATCGGTATGTTTTGTGACATGCTGCAGAATATCCACTGCAGTAAATCGGGATGCTTTGGGCCAAGCTTCAAAAAATACACTGCATTCAATCATGCTGCAGGAATCCACTGCATTCAATCATGCTGCATAAAATCCTCTGCATTCTATAGGGTTCATTTTCTTCATGCTGCATGGAATCCACTGCATTCAATCATGCTGCATGGAATCCACTGCATTCAATCGGGATGCATTTTACCAGGCTGCATGGATTACACTGCATTCAATCACAATGCATGGAATCCACTGCATTCAATGACGCTGCATGGAATCCACTGCCTTCAATCGGGATGCTTTTGGCCATGGTCCATAAAATCCACTGCATTCAATCATGCTGCATGGTATCCACTGCATTAAATCGTAATGCTTTGTGCCATGCTGCCTAAAATCCACTGCATTAAATCGGGATGCTTTGGGCCATGCTGCATAAAATCCACTGCATTCAATCATGCTGCATAAAATCCACTGCATTCAATAAGGTTCCATTTCTTCATGCAGCTTGGATCACACTCATTATTCCCACTGCATGGAATTAACTGCATTCAACCGGGATGACTTTTACCATGCTGCATGGACTACACTGCATTCAATCACGCTGCATTTATTTCACTGCATACAATTGGGATCCATTGCGCCATGATGCATGGAATCCACTGCATTCAATCAGAATCCATTGCACCACACTGCATTGACACCACTGCATTCAATTGAGATCAATTGGGCCATGCTGCATAGAATCCACTGCATTCAATTGGTATCCATTTAGCCATACTGAATGGTATACACTGCATTCAATCAGGATGCATTTCACCACGCTGCATGGAATCCACGGCATTCAATCGGGATGCATGGGGCCATGCTGCATAAACTCCACTGCATTCAATCGGGATGCATTGGGCCTCACTGCGTGGACTCCACTGAATACATACGGGATCCATTGTGCCACAATGCAGGGAGTCTTCTGCATTAAATGACGCTGCATGGAATCCACTGCATTCAATCGGGATGAATTTTACCAGGCTGCATGGAATCCACTGCATTCAATCATGCTGCATGGAATCCACTGCATTCAATCGGGATGTATTTTACCAGGCTGCATGGAATACACTGCATTCAATCACGCTGCATCGATTTCACTGCATTCAATTGGGATCCATTGCGCCATGATGCATGGAATCCACTGCATTCAGTTGAGATCAATTGGGCCACACTGCATAGAATCCACTGCATTGAATGGGGATCCATTTAGCCACACTGAATTGTATACACTGCGTTCAATCAGGATGCATTTCACCACGCTGCATGGAATCCATGGCATTCAATCGGGATGCTTTTGGCCATGCTGCAAATAATCCACTGCATTCAATCATGCTGAAGGAATCCACTGCATTCAATCATGCTGCATAAAATCCCCTGCATTCAATAGGGTTCCATTTCTTCATGCTGCATGGAATCGACTTCATTCAATCATGCTGCATGGAATCCACAGCATTTAATTGGGATGCATTTTACCAGGCTGCATGGAATCCACGGCATTCAATCGGGATGCTTGGGGACATGCTGCAAAAAATCCACTGCATTCATTCATGCTGCAGGAATCCACTGCATTCCATCATGCTAAATAAAATACACTTCATTCAATAGGGTTCCATTACTTCATGCTCCCTGGAATACACTGAATTCAATCATGCTGCATGGAATCCAATGCATTCAATAGGGATGCATTTTACCAGTCTGCATGGAATCGACTGCATTCAATCGGGATGCATTTTACCAGGCTGCATGGATTACACTGCATTCAAGCACAATGCATGGAATCCACTGCATTCAATGACGCTGCATGGAATCCTCTGCATTGAATCGGGATGCTTTTGGCCATGCTGCATAAAATCCACTGCATCAGTCATGCTGCACGGTATCCACTGCATTCAATCGGGATGCTTTGGGCCATGCTGCAAAACATCCACTGCATTCAATCATGCTGCAGGAATCCACTGCATTCAATCAGGCTGCATAAAATCCACTGCATTCAATAGGGTTCCATTTCTTCATGCTGCATGGATCACACTGCACTCAATCACACTGCATGGAATCTACTGCATTCAATCGGGATGAATTTTACCAGGCTGCATTGAATCCACTGCATTCAATCAAGCTGCATGGAATCCACTGCATTCAATCGGGATGCATTTTACCAGGCTGCATGGAATACACTGCATTCAATCACGCTGCATCGATTTCACTGCATTCAATTGGGATCCATTGCGCCATGATGCATGGAATCCACTGCATTGTATCAGAATCCATTGCACCACACTGCATTGACTCCACTGCATTCAATTGAGATCAATTGGGCCACGCTGCATAGAATCCACTGCATTCCATGGGTATCCATTTACCCACGCTGCCTGGCGTCACTGCGTTCAATCAGGATGCATTTCACCACGCTGCATGGATAACACTTTATTCAATCACAATGCATGAATATCCACTGCCATCAATCGGGATGCTTTTCGCCATGCTGCATAAACTCCACTGCATTCAATCGGTATGCATTGGGCCTCACTGCGTCAACTGCTAAATACAAACGGGATCCATTGTGCCACAATGCATGGAGTCTTCTGCATTCGATGACGCTGCATGGATTCCACTGCATTCAATCGGGATGCTTTGGGCCATGCTGCAAAAAATCCACTGCATTCATTCATGCTGCAGGAATCCACGGCATTCAATCATGCTGCATAAAAGACCCTTCATTCAATAGGATTCCATTACTTCATGCTGCCTGGAATACACTGAATTCAATCACGCTGCATGGAATACAATGCATTCAATAGGGATGCATTTTACCAGGCTGCATGGAATCCACTGCATTCAATCATGCTGCAAGGAATCCACTGCATTCAATCGGGATGCATTTTACCAGGCTGCATGGATTACACTGCATTCAAGCACAATGCATGGAATCCACTGCATTCAATGACGCTGCATGGAATTCTCTGCATTGAATCGGGATGCTTTTGGCCATGGTGCATAAAATCCACTGCATTCAATCATGCTGCATGGTATCCACTGCATTCAATCGGGATGTTTTGGGACATGCTGCCCTAAATCCACTGCATTCAATCGGGATGCTTTGGGCCATGCGGCAAAACATCTACTGCATTCAATCATGCTGCGGGAATCCACTGCATTTAATCATGCTGCGTAAAATCCACTGCATTCAATAGGGTTCCATTTCTTCATGCTGCATGGATCACACTGCACTCAATCACACTGCATGGAATCTACTGCATTCAATCGGGATGAATTTTACCAGGCTGCATTGAATCCACTGCATTCAATCAAGCTGCATGGAATCCACTGCATTCAATCGGGATGCATTTTACCAGGCTGCATGGAATACACTGCATTCAATCACGCTGCATCGATTTCACTGCATTCAATTGGGATCAATTGCGCCATGATGCATGGAATCCACTGCATTCTATCAGAATCCATTGCACCACACTGCATTGACTCCACTGCATTCAATTGAGATCAATTGGGCCACGCTGCATAGAATCCACTGCATTGAATGGGGATCCATTTAGCCACACTGAATTGTATACACTGCGTTCAATCAGGATGCATTTCACCACGCTGCATGGAATCCACGGCATTCAATTGGGATTCGTTTGGCCATGCTGCATAAAATCCACTGCATTCAATCGAGATGCATTTGGCCTCGCTGCATGGACTCCACTGCACACAATCGTGATCCATTTCGCCACAATGAATGGAATTTTTTGCATTCAATGACGCTGCATGAAATCCACTGCATTAAATCGAGATGCTTTGGGACATGCTGCAAAAATTCCACTGCATTCAATCATGCTGAAGGAATCCACTGCATTCAATCATGCTGCATAATATCCCCTGCCTTCAATAGGGTTCCATTTCTTCATGCTGCATGGAATCCACTTCTTTCAATCATGCTGCATGGAATCCACAGCATTTAATTGGGATGCATTTTACCAGGCTGCATGGAATCCACTGCATTCAATCATGCTGCATAAAATCCACTGCATTCAATCGGGATGCATTTTACCACGCTGCATGGATTACACTGCATTCAATCACAATACATGGAATCCACTGCATTCAATCGGGATGCATTTTACCAGGCTGCATGGATTACACTGCATTCAATCACGCTGCAAGGAATCCACTGCATTCAACGACGCTGCATGGAATCCACTGCATTCTATCGGGATGCTTTTGGCCCTCCTGCATAAAATACACTGCATTCAATCATGCTGCATGGAATTCACTGCCTCCAATAGGGATATTTTGGGTCATGCTGCATAAAATCCAATGCATTCAATCATGCTGCACCGTATCCACTGCATTCAGTCGGGATGTTTTGGGACATGCTGCAGAAAATTCACTGCATTAAATCAGGATGCTTTGGGCCATTCTGCAAAAAATCCACTGCATTCAATCATGCTGCATAAAATCCACTGCATTCAATATGGTTCCATTTCTTCATGCTGCATGGATCACACTGCATTAAATCACACTGCATGGAATCCTCTGCATTCAATCGGGATTAATTTTACCAGGCTGCATTGAATCCACTGCATTCAATCAGTATCCATTGCACCACACCGCATTGAATCCACTGCATTCAATTGAGATCAATTGGGCAACGATGCATAGAATCCACTGCATTCAATAGGGATCCAATTAGCCACACTGAATGGTATACACTGCGTTCAATCAGGATGCATTTCACCACGCTGCATGGAATCCACGGCATTCAATCGGGTTGCATGGGGCCATGCTGCATAAAATCCACTGCATTCCATCGAGATGCATTTGGCCTCGCTGCATGGACTCCACTGCACACAATCGTGATCCATTTCGCCACAATGAATGGAATTCTCAGCATTCAATGACGCTGCATGGAATCCACTGCATTAAATCAGAGATGCTTTGGGACATGTTGCAAAAAATCCACTGCATTCAATAATTCTGCAGGAATCCACAGCATTCAATCATGCTGCATAAAATACCCTGCATTCAATAGTGTTCCATTTCTTCAAGCTGCATGGAATACACTGCATTCAATCAGGATGCATGGAATCCACATCATTTAATTGAGGTGCATTTTACCAGGCTGCATGGAATCCACTGCATTCAATCATGCTGCATGGAATCCACTGCATTCAATCGGGATGCATTTTACCACGCTGCATGGATTACACTGCATTCAAGCACAATGCATGGAATCCACTGCATTCAATGACGCTGCATGGAATCCACTGCACTCAATCGGGATACTTTTGGCAATGCTGCATAAAACCCACTGCATTCAATCGGGATGCATTGGGCCTCACTGCGTGAACTCAACTGAATACATACGGGATCCATTGTGCCACAATGCAGGGAGTCTTCTGCATTCAATGACGCTGCATGGAATCCACTGCATTCAATCGGGATGCTTTTGGCCATGCTGCATAAAATCCACTGCATTCAATCATGCTGCATCTAATCCACCTGATTCAATCGGGATGTTTTGGGACATGCTGCAGAAAATCCCCTGCATTAAATCGGGATGATTTGGGCCATGCTGCAAAAAATCCTCTGCATTCAATCATGCTGCAGGTATCCACTGCATTCATTCGGAATACTTTGGGCCTTGCTGCTAATAATCCACAGCATTCAATCATGCTGCAGGTATCCACTGCATTCAATCATGCTGCATTAAATTCCCTGCATTCAATAGGGTTCCATTTCTTCATGCTGCCTGGAATGCACTGCATTAAATCACGCTGCATGGAATCCATTGCATTCAATTGGGATGCATTTTACCAGGCTGCATGGAATCCACTGCATTCAAGCATGCTTCATGGAATCCACTGCATTCAATCCGGATGCATGTTACCAGGCTGCATGTATTACACTGCATTCAATGACATTGCATGGAATCCACTGCCTTCAATCGGGATGCTTTTGGCCCTGCTGCATTAAATCAACTGCATTCAATCGGGATGCATTGGGCCTCACTGCGTCAACTGCACTGAGTACAATCGGGATCCATTTTGGCACAATACATGGAGTCCTCTATATTCAATGACGCTGCATGGAATCCACTGCATTAAATCGTAATGCTTTGTGCCATGCTGCAAAAAATCCACTGCATTCATTCATGCCGCAGGAATCCACTGCATTCAATCATGCTGCATAAAATCCACTGCATTCAATAGGGTTCCATTACTTCATGCTGTCTGGAATACACTGAATTCAATCACGCTGCATGGAATCCAATGCATTCAATAGGGATGCATTTTACCAGGCTGCATGGATTTCACTGCATTCAATCACAATGCATGGAATCCACTGCATTCAATGACGCTGCATGGAATCCACTGCATTCTATCGGGATGCTTTTGGCCATGTTGCCTAAAATCCACTGCATTCAATCATGCTGCACGGTATCGACTGCATTCAATCGGGATGTTTTGGGACATGCTGCAGAATATCCACTGCAGTAAATCGGGATGCTTTGGGCCAAGCTTCAAAAAATACACTGCATTCAATCATGCTGCAGGAATCCACTGCATTCAATCATGCTGCATAAAATCCACTGCATTCTATAGGGTTCATTTTCTTCATGCTGCATGGAATCCACTGCATTCAATCATGCTGCATGGAATCCACTGCATTCAATCGGGATGCATTTTACCAGGCTGCATGGATTACACTGCATTCAATCCCAATGCATGGAATCCACTGCATTCAATGACGCTGCATGGAATCCACTGCCTTCAATCGGGATGCTTTTGGCCATGGTCCATAAAATCCACTGCATTCAATCATGCTGCATGGTATCCACTGCATTCAATCGGGATGTTTTGGGATATGCTGCCTAAAATCCACTCCATTAAATCGGGATGCTTTGGGCCATGCTGCAAAAAATCCACTGCATTCAATCATGCTGCATAATATCCACTGCATTCAATAAGGTTCCATTTCTTCATGCAGCATGGATCACACTGCATTTAATCACACTGCATGGAATTAACTGCATTCAACCGGGATGACTTTTACCATGCTGCATGGAATACACTTCATTCAATCACGCTGCATTTATTTCACTGCATACAATTGAGATCCATTGCGCCATGATGCATGGAATCCACTGCATTCAATCAGAATCCATTGCACCACACTGCATTGACACCACTGCATTCAATTGAGATCAATTGGGCCATGCTGCATAGAATCCACTGCATTCAATTTGTATCCATTTAGCCATACTGAATGGTATACACTGCATTCAATCAGGATGCATTTCACCACGCTGCATGGAATCCACGGCATTCAATCGGGATGCATGGGGCCATGCTGCATAAAATCCACTGCATTCAATCGGGATGCATTGGGCCTCACTGCGTGGACTCCACTGTATACATACGGGATCCATTGTGCCACAATGCAGGGAGTCTTCTGCATTAAATGACGCTGCATGGAATCCACTGCATTCAATCGGGATGAATTTTACCAGGCTGCATGGAATCCACTGCATTCAATCATGCTTCATGGAATCCATTGCATTCAATCCGGTTGCATTTTACCAGGCTGCATGGAATACACTGCATTCAATCACGCTGCATCGATTTCACTGCATTCATTTGGGATCCATTGCGCCATGATGCATGGAATCCACTGCATTCAGTTGAGATCAATTGCGCCACGCTGCATAGAATCCACTGCATTGAATGGGGATCCATTTAGCCACGCTGCATTGTATACACTGCGTTCAATCAGGATGCATTTCACCACGCTGCATGGAATCCATGGCATTCAATCGGGATGTTTGTGGCCATGCTGCAAAAAATCCACTTCATTCAATCATGTTGAAGGAATCCACTGCATTCAATCATGCTGCATAAAATCCCCTGCATTCAATAGGGTTCCATTTCTTCATGCTGCATGGAATCCACTTCATTCAATCATGCTGCATGGAATCCGCAGCATTTAAGTGGGATGCATTTTACCAGGCTGCATGGAATCCACTGCATTCAATCATGCTGCATAAAATCCACTGCATTCAATCGGGATGCATTTTACCACGCTGCATGGATTAAACTGCATTCAATCACAATACATGGAATCGACTGCATTAAATCGGGATGCATTTTACCATGCTGCCTGGATTACACTGCATTCCATCACAATGCATGGAATCCACTGCATTAAATGACGCTGCATGGAATCCACTGCATTCAATCGGGATGCATTTTACCAGGCTGCATGGATTACACTGCATTCAATCACAATGCATGGAATCCACTGAATTCAATGACGCTGCATGGAATCCTCTGCATTGAATCGGGATGCTTTTGGCCATGGTGCATAAAATCCACTGAATTCAATCATGCTGCACGGTATCGACTGCATTCAATCGGGATGTTTTGGGACATGCTGCAGAAAATCCACTGCATTAAATCGGGATGCTTTGGGCCAAGGTGCAATAAATCCGCTGCATTCAATCATACTGCAGGAATCCACTGCATTTAATCATGTTGCATAAAATACCCTTCATTCTATAAGGTTCCATTTCTTCATGCTGCCTGGAATCCACCTCATTCAATTATGCTGCATGGAATCCACTGCATTCAATCGGGATTCATTTTACCAGGCTGCATGAATTACACTGCATTCAATCACAAGCATGGAATCCACTGCATTCAATGACGCTGCATGGAATCCACTGCATTCCATCGGGATGCTTTTGGTCATGGTGCATAATATGCACTGATTCAATCATGCTGCATGGTATCCACTGCATTCAATCGGGATGCTTTTGGCCATGCTGCATAAAATCCACTGCATTAAATCGGGATGATTTGGGCCATGCTGCAAAAATCCACTGCATTCAATCATGCTGAAGGAATTCACTGCATTCAATCATGCTGCATAAAATCCACTGCAGTAAACAGGGTTCAATTTCTTCATGCAGCATGGATCACACTGCATTATATCACACTGCATTGAATCCACTGCATTTAATTGGAATGAATTTTATCAGGCTGCATGGAATCCACTGCATTCAATGACGCTGCATGGAATCCACTGCATTCAACGGGATGTTTTGGGCCATGCTGCATAAAATACACTGCATTCAATCATGCAGCAAGGAATCCACTGCATCCAATCGGGATATTTTGGGCCATGCTGCATAAAATCCACTGCATTCAATCGGGATGCATTGGGCCTCGCTGCATGGTCTCCACTGCATACAAACGAGATCCATTGCCCCACAATGTATGGAATGTTCTGCAGTCAATGACGCTGCATGAAATCCACTGCATTAAATCGAGATGCTTTGGGACATGCTGCAAATAATCCACTGTATTCAATCATGCTGCATGGAATCCACTGCCTTCAATCGGGATTTTGGCCATGCTGCATATAATCCACTGCATTCAATCGGGATGCATTGGGCCTCACTGCGCCAACCGCACTGAATACAATCGGGATCCATTGTGCCACAATGCATGGAGTCTTCTGCATTGCATGACGCTGCATGGAATCCACTGCATTCAATCGGGATGCTTGGGGCCATGCTGCAAAATATCCACTGCATTCATTCATGCTGCAGGAATCCAGTGCATTCAATCATGCTGCATAAAATACACTTCATTCAATAGGGTTCCATTACTTCATTCTGCCTGGAATACACTGAATTCAATCACGCTGCATGGAATCCAATGCATTCAATAGGGATGCATTTTACCAGGCTACATGGAATCCACTGCATTCAGTCATGCTGCATGGAATCCACTGCAGTCAATCGGGATGCATTTTACCAGGCTGCCTGGATTACACTGCATTCAATCAAAATGCATGGAATTCACTGCATTCAATGATGCTGCATGGAATCCACTGCATTCAATCGGGATGCTTTTGGCCATGCTGCATAAAATCCACGGCATTCAATCATGCTGCATGGAATCCAATGCATTCTATCGGGATGTATTGGGACATGATGCAGAAAATTCACTGCATTAAATCATGATGCTTTGGACCAAGCTTCAAAAAATCCACTGCATTCAATCATGCTGCAAAAATACACTGCATTCAATCATGCTGCATAAAATCCACTGCATTCAATAGGGTTCCATTTCTTCATGCTGCATGGAATCAACTGCATTCAATCATGCTGCATGGAATCTACAGCATTCAATCGGGATGCATTTTACCAGGCTGCATGTTTTACACTGCATTCAATCACAATGCATGGAATCCACTGCATTCAATGACGCTGCATGGTATCCAATGCATTCAATCGGGATGTTTTGGGACATGCTGCCTAAAATCCACTGCATTTAATCAGGATGTTTTGGGCCATGCTGCATAAAATACACTGCATTCAATAGGGTTCCATTTCTGCATGCTGCATGGATCACACTGCATTCAATCACACTGCATGGAATCCACTGCATTCAATCGGGATGAATTTTACCAGGCTGCATTGAATCCACTGCATTCTATCAAGCTGCATGGAATCCACTGCATTCAATCGGGATGCATTTTACCAGGCTATGGAATACACTGCATTCAATCACGCTGCATCGATTTCACTGCATTCTATTGGGATCCATTGCGCCATGATGCATGGAATCCACTTCATTCAGTTGAGATCAATTGGGCAACGCTGCATAGAATCCACTGCATTGAATGGGGATCCATTTAGCCACGATGCATTGTATACACTGCGTTCAATCAGGATGCATTTCACCACGCTGCATGGAATACATGGCATTCAATCGGGATGCTTGTGGCCATGCTGCATAAAATCCACTGCATTCATTCATGCTGCAGGAATCCACTGCATTCAATCATGCTGCATAAAATCCCCTGCATTCAATAGGGTTCCATTTCTTCATGCTGCATGGAATCAATTTCATTCAATCATGCTGCATGGAATCCACAGCATTTAATTGGGATGCATTTTACCAGGCTGCATGGAATCCACTGCATTCAATCATGCTGCATAAAATCCACTGCATTCAATCGGGATGCATTTTACCAGGATGCATGGAATCCACTGCATTCAATCACAATACATGGAATCCACTGCATTCAATCGGGATGCATTTTACCAGGCTGCCTGGATTACACTGCATTCCATCACAATGCATGGAATCCACTGCATTCAATGACGCTTCATGGAATCCACTGCATTCTATCGGGATGCTTTTGGCCATGCTGCATAAAGTACACTGCATTCAATCATGCAGCAAGGAATCCACTGCATCCAATCGCCATGGTTTTGGCCATGCTGCATAAAATCCACTGCATTCAATCGGGATGCATTGGGCCTCGCTGCATGGTCTCCACTGCATACAAACGAGATCCATTGCCCCACAATGAATGGAATGTTCTGCATTCAATGACGCTGCATGAAATCCACTGCATTCAATCGGGATGCTTTGGGCCATGCTGCAAATACTCCACTGTATTCAATCATGCTGCAAGGAATCCACTGCCTTCAATCGGGATGTTTTGGCCATGCTGCATATAATCCACTGCATTCAATCGGGATGCATTGGGCCTCACTGCGTCAACCGCACTGAATACAATCGGGATGCATTGTGCCACAATGCATGGAGTCTTCTGCATTGCATGACGCTGCATGGAATCTACTGCATTCAATCGGGATGCTTGGGGCCATGCTGCAAAATATCCACTGCATTCATTCATGCTGCAGGAATCCAGTGCATTCAATCATGCTGCATAAAATACACTTCATTCAATAGGGTTCCATTACTTCATTCTGCCTGGAATACACTGCATTCAATCACGCTGCATGGAATCCAATGCATTCATTGGGATGCATTTTACCAGGCTGTATGGATTACACTGCATTCAATCAAAATGAATGGAATTCACTGCATTCAATGATGCTGCATGGAATCCACTGCATTCAATCGGGATGCTTTTGGCCATGCTGCATAAAATCCACGGCATTCAATCATGCTGCATGGAATCCAATGCATTCTATCGGGATGTATTGGGACATGCTGCAGAAAATTAACTGTATTAAATCATGATTCTTTGGAACAAGCTTCAAAAAATCCACTGCATTCAATCATGCTGCAAAAATCCACTGCATTCAATCATGCTGCATAAAATCCACTGCATTCAATAGGGTTCCATTTCTTCATGCTGCATGGAATCAACTGCATTCAATCATGCTGCATGGAATCTACAGCATTCAATCGGGATGCATTTTACCAGGCTGCATGTTTTACACTGCATTCAATCACAATGCATGGAATCCACTGCATTCAATGACACTGCATGGAATCCACTGCATTCAATCTGGATGCTTTGGGCCATGGTGCATAAAATCCACTGCATTCAATCATGCTGCATGGTATCCACTGCATTCAATCGGGATGTTTTGGGACATTCTGCCTAAAATCCACTGCATTTAATCAGGATGCTTTGGGCCATGCTGAATAAAATCCACTACATTCAATAGTGTTCCATTTCTGCATGCTGCATGGATCACACTGCATTCAATCACACTGCATGGAATCCACTGCATTCAATCGGGATGAATTTTACCAGGCTGCATTGAATCCACTACATTCAATCAAGCTGCATGGAATCCACTGCATTCAATCAGGATGCATTTTACCAGGCTGCATGGATTACACTGCATTCAAGCACAATGCATGGAATCCACTGCATTCAATGACGCTGCATGGAATCCTCTGCATTCTATCGGGAGGCATTTGGGCCATGCTGCATAAAATCCACTGCATTCAATCATGCTGCATGGTATCCACTGCATTCAATCGGGATGTTTTGGGACATGCTGCCTAAAATCCACTGCATTTAATCGGGATGCTTTGGGTCATGGTGCAAAAAATCCACTGCATTCAATCATGCTGCAGGAATCCACTGCATTCAATCATGCTGCATAAAATCCACTGCATTCAATAGGGTTCCATTTCTGCATGCTTCATGGATCACACTGCATTCAATCACACTGCATGGAATCCACTGCATTCAATCGGGATGAATTTTACCAGGCTGCATTGAATCCACTGCATTCTATCAAGCTGCATGGAATCCACTGCATTCAATCAGGATGCATTTTACCAGGCTGCATGGAATACACTGCATTCAATCACGCTGCATCGATTTCACTGCATTCTATTGGGATCCATTGCGCCATGATGCATGGAATCCACTGCATTCAGTTGAGATCAATTGGGCCACGCTGAATAGAATCCACTGCATTGAATGGGGATCCATTTAGCCACGCTGCATTGTATACACTGCGTTCAATCAGGATGCATTTCACCGCGCTGCATGGAATCCATGGCATTCAATCGGGATGCTTGTGGCCATGCTGCATAAAATCCACTGCATTCATTCATGCTGCAGGAATCCACTGCATTCAATCATGCTGCATAAAATCCCCTGCATTCAATAGGGTTCCATTTCTTCATGCTGCATGGAATCGACTTCATTCAATCATGCTGCATGGAATCCACAGCATTTAATTGGGATGCATTTTACCAGGCTGCATGGAATCCACTGCATTCAATCATGCTGCATAAAATCCACTGCATTCAATCGGGATGCATTTTACCAGGATGCATGGAATCCACTGCATTCAATCACAATACATGGCATCCACTGCATTCAATCGGGATGCATTTTACCAGGCTGCCTGGATTACACTGCATTCCATCACAATGCATGGAATCCACTGCATTCAATGACGCTGCATGGAATCCACTGCATTCTATCGGGATGCTTTTGGCCATGCTGCATAAAGTACACTGCATTCAATCATGCAGCAAGGAATCCACTGCATCCAATCGCCATGGTTTTGGCCATGCTGCATAAAATCCACTGCATTCAATCGGGATGCATTGGGCCTCGCTGCATGGTCTCCACTGCATACAAACGAGATCCATTGCCCCACAATGAATGGAATGTTCTGCATTCAATGACGCTGCATGAAATCCACTGCATTCAATCGGGATGCTTTGGGCCATGCTGCAAATACTCCAATGTATTCAATCATGCTGCATGGAATCCACTGCCTTCAATCGGGATGTTTTGGCCATGCTGCATATAATCCACTGCATTCAATCGGGATGCATTGGGCCTCACTGCGTCAACCGCACTGAATACAATCGGGATGCATTGTGCCACAATGCATGGAGTCTTCTGCATTGCATGACGCTGCATGGAATCCACTGCATTCAATCGGGATGCTTGGGGCCATGCTGCAAAATATCCACTGCATTCATTCATGCTGCAGGAATCCAGTGCATTCAATCATGCTGCATAAAATACACTTCATTCAATAGGGTTCCATTACTTCATTCTGCCTGGAATACACTGAATTAAATCACGCTGCATGGAATCCAATGCATTCAATAGGGATGCATTTTACCAGGCTGTATGGATTACACTGCATTCAATCAAAATGAATGGAATTCACTGCATTCAATGATGCTGCATGGAATCCACTGCATTCAATCGGGATGCTTTTGGCCATGCTGCATAAAATCCACGGCATTCAATCATGCTGCATGGAATCCAATGCATTCTATCGGGATGTATTGGGACATGCTGCAGAAAATTAACTGTATTAAATCATGATTCTTTGGAACAAGCTTCAAAAAATCCACTGCATTCAATCATGCTGCAAAAATCCACTGCATTCAATCATGCTGCATAAAATCCACTGCATTCAATAGGGTTCCATTTCTTCATGCTGCATGGAATCAACTGCATTCAATCATGCTGCATGGAATCTACAGCATTCAATCGGGATGCATTTTACCAGGCTGCATGTTTTACACTGCATTCAATCACAATGCATGGAATCCACTGCATTCAATGACACTGCATGGAATCCACTGCATTCAATCTGGATGCTTTGGGCCATGGTGCATAAAATCCACTGCATTCAATCATGCTGCATGGTATCCACTGCATTCAATCGGGATGTTTTGGGACATTCTGCCTAAAATCCACTGCATTTAATCAGGATGCTTTGGGCCATGCTGAATAAAATCCACTGCATTCAATAGTGTTCCATTTCTGCATGCTGCATGGATCACACTGCATTCAATCACACTGCATGGAATCCACTGCATTCAATCGGGATGAATTTTACCAGGCTGCATTGAATCCACTACATTCAATCAAGCTGCATGGAATCCACTGCATTCAATCGGGATGCATTTTACCAGGCTGCATGGATTACACTGCATTCAAGCACAATGCATGGAATCCACTGCATTCAATGACGCTGCATGGAATCCTCTGCATTCTATCGGGAGGCATTTGGGCCATGCTGCATAAAATCCACTGCATTCAATCATGCTGCATGGTATCCACTGCATTCAATCGGGATGTTTTGGGACATGCTGCCTAAAATCCACTGCATTTAATCGGGATGCTTTGGGTCATGGTGCAAAAAATCCACTGCATTCAATCATGCTGCAGGAATCCACTGCATTCAATCATGCTGCATAAAATCCACTGCATTCAATAGGGTTCCATTTCTGCATGCTGCATGGATCACACTGCATTCAATCACACTGCATGGAATCCACTGCATTCAATCGGGATGAATTTTACCAGGCTGCATTGAATCCACTGCATTCTATCAAGCTGCATGGAATCCACTGCATTCAATCAGGATGCATTTTACCAGGCTGCATGGAATACACTGCATTCAATCACGCTGCATCGATTTCACTGCATTCTATTGGGATCCATTGCGCCATGATGCATGGAATCCACTGCATTCAGTTGAGATCATTTGGGCCACGCTGAATAGAATCCACTGCATTGAATGGGGATCCATTTAGCCACGCTGCATTGTATACACTGCGTTCAATCAGGATGCATTTCACCGCGCTGCATGGAATCCATGGCATTCAATCGGGATGCTTGTGGCCATGCTGCATAAAATCCACTGCATTCATTCATGCTGCAGGAATCCACTGCATTCAATCATGCTGCATAAAATCCCCTGCATTCAATAGGGTTCCATTTCTTCATGCTGCATGGAATCGACTTCATTCAATCATGCTGCATGGAATCCACAGCATTTAATTGGGATGCATTTTACCAGGCTGCATGGAATCCACTGCATTCAATCATGCTGCATAAAATCCACTGCATTCAATCGGGATGCATTTTACCAGGATGCATGGAATCCACTGCATTCAATCACAATACATGGCATCCACTGCATTCAATCGGGATGCATTTTACCAGGCTGCCTGGATTACACTGCATTCCATCACAATGCATGGAATCCACTGCATTCAATGACGCTGCATGGAATCCACTGCATTCTATCGGGATGCTTTTGGCCATGCTGCATAAAGTACACTGCATTCAATCATGCAGCAAGGAATCCACTGCATCCAATCGCCATGGTTTTGGCCATGCTGCATAAAATCCACTGCATTCAATCGGGATGCATTGGGCCTCGCTGCATGGTCTCCACTGCATACAAACGAGATCCATTGCCCCACAATGAATGGAATGTTCTGCATTCAATGACGCTGCATGAAATCCACTGCATTCAATCGGGATGCTTTGGGCCATGCTGCAAATACTCCAATGTATTCAATCATGCTGCATGGAATCCACTGCCTTCAATCGGGATGTTTTGGCCATGCTGCGTATAATCCACTGCATTCAATCGGGATGCATTGGGCCTCACTGCGTCAACCGCACTGAATACAATCGGGATGCATTGTGCCACAATGCATGGAGTCGTCTGCATTCAATGACGCTGCATGGAATCCACTGCATTCAATGGGGATGCATTTTACCAGGCTGCATGGAATCCACTGCATTCAATCATGCTGCAGGTATCCACTGCATTCAATCATGCTGCATTAAATTCCCTGCATTCAATAGGGTTCCATTTCTTCATGCTGCCTGGAATACACTGCATTAAATCACGCTGCATGGAATCCACTGCATTCAATCGGGATGCATTTTACCAGGCTGCATGGAATCCACTGCATTCACACATGCCGCATGGAATCCACTGCATTCCATCGGGATGCATTTGGCCATGCTGCATAAAACCGACTGCATTCAATCATGCTGCACGATATCCACTGCATTCAATCGGGATGTTTTCGGACATGCTGCAAAAAATCCACTGCAGTAAATCGGGATGCTTTTGGCCAAGCTTCAAAAAATCCACTGCATTCAATCATGCTGCAGGAATCCCCTGCATTCAATCATGCTGCATAAAATCCACTGAATTCCACAGGGTTCAATTTCTTCATGCTGCATGGAATCCACTGCATTCAATCATGCTGCATGGAATCCACTGCATTCAATCGGGATGCATTTTACCAGGCTGCATGGATTACACTGCATTCAATCACAATGCATGGTATCCACTGCGTCAATGACGCTGCATGGAATCCACTGCCTTCAATCGGGATGCTTTTGGCCATTGTGCATAAAATCCACTGCATTCAATCATGCTGCATGGTATCCCCTGCCTTCATTCGGGATGTTTTGGGACATGCTGCCTAAAATCCACTGCATTCAATCGGGATGCTTTGGGCCATGCTGCAAATCATCCACTGCATTCAATCATGCTGCAGGAATCCACGGCATTCAATCATGCTGCATAAAAGACACTTCATTCAATAGAATTCCATTACTTCATGCTGCCTGGAATACACTGAATTCAATCACGCTGCATGGAATCCAATGCATTCAATAGGGATGCATTTTACCAGGCTGCATGGAATCCACTGCATTCAATCATGCTGCATGGAATCCACTGCATTCAATCGGGATGCATTTTACCAGGCTGCATGGATTACACTGCATTCAAGCACAATGCATGGAATCCACTGCATTCAATGACGCTGCATGGAATCCTCTGCATTAAATCGGGATGCTTTTGGCCATGCTGCATAAAATCCGCTGCATTCAATCATGCTGCACGGTATCGACTGCATTCCATCGGGATGTTTTGGGACATGCTGCAGAAAATCCACTGCATTAAATCGGGATGCTTTGGGCCAAGCTGCAAAAAATACAATGCATTCAATCATGCTGCAGGAATCCACTGCATTCAATCATGCTGCATAAAATCCCCTGCATTCAATAGGGTTCCATTTCTTCATGGTGCATGGAATACACTGCATTCAATCATGCTGCATGGAATCCACTGCATTCAATCGGGATGCATTTTACCAGGCTGCATGGAGTACACTGCATTCAATCCCAATGCATGGAATCCACTGCATTTAATGACGCTGCTTGGAATCCACGGCATTCAATCGGGGTGCTTTTGGCCATGGTGCATAAAATCCACTGCATTTAATCATGCTGGATGGTATCCACTGCATTCAATCGGGATGTTTTGGGATATGCTGCCTAAAATCCACTCCATTAAATCGGGATGCTTTGGGCCATGCTGCAAAAAATTCACTGCATTCATTCATGGTGCAGGAATCCACTGCATTCTATCATGCTGCATAAAATCCCCTGCATTCAATCGGGATGAATTTTACCAGGCTGCATGGATTACACTGCATTCAATCACAATGCATGGAATCCACTGCATTCAATCATGCTGCAGGTATCCACTGCATTCAATCATGCTGCATTAAATTCCCTGCATTCAATAGGGTTCCATTTCTTCATGCTGCCTTGAATACACTGCATTAAATCACGCTGCATGGAATCCAATGCATTCAATTGGGATGCATTTTACCAGGCTGCATGGAATCCACTGCATTCACACATGCCGCATGGAATCCACTGCATTCCATCGGGATGCATTTGGCCATGCTGCATAAAACCGACTGCATTCAATCATGCTGCACGATATCCACTGCATTTAATCGGAATGTTTTCGGACATGCTGCAAAAAATCCACTGCAGTAAATCGGGATGCTTTTGGCCAAGCTTCAAAAAATCCACTGCATTCAATCATGCTGCAGGAATCCACTGCATTCAATCATGCTGCATAAAATCCACTGAATTCCACAGGGTTCAATTTCTTCATGCTGCATGGAATCCACTGCATTCAATCATGCTGCATGGAATGCACTGCATTCAATCGGGATGCATTTTACCAGGCTGCATGGATTACACTGCATTCAATCACAATGCATGGAATCCACTGCATTCAATCCAGTTGCATTTTACCAGGCTGCATGGAATACACTGCATTCAATCACGCTGCATCGATTTCACTGCATTCAATTGGGATCCATTGCGCCATGATGCATGGAATCCACTGCATTCAGTTGAGATCAATTGGGCCACGCTTCATAGAATCCACTGCATTGAATGGGGATCCATTTAGCCACGATGCATTGTATACACTGCGTTCAATCAGGATGCATTTCACCACGCTGCATGGAATCCACTGCATTCAATCGGGATGTTTGTGGCCATGCTGCAAAAAATCCACTTCATTCAATCATGCTGAAGGAATCCACTGCATTCAATCATGCTGCATAAAATCCCCTGCATTCAATAGGGTTCCATTTCTTCATGCTGCATGGAATCCACTTCATTCAATCATGCTGCATGGAATCCGCAGCATTTAAGTGGGATGCATTTTACCAGGCTGCATGGAATCCACTGCATTCAATCATGCTGCATAAAATCCACTGCATTCAATCGGGATGCATTTTAACACGCTGCATGGATAAAACTGCATTCAACCACAATACATGGAATCGACTGCATTCAATCGGGATGCATTTTACCAGGCTATGGAATACACTGCATTCAATCACGCTGCATCGATTTCACTGCATTCTATTGGGATCCATTGCGCCATGATGCATGGAATCCACTTCATTCAGTTGAGATCAATTGGGCAACGCTGCATAGAATCCACTGCATTGAATGGGGATCCATTTAGCCACGATGCATTGTATACACTGCGTTCAATCAGGATGCATTTCACCACGCTGCATGGAATACATGGCATTCAATCGGGATGCTTGTGGCCATGCTGCATAAAATCCACTGCATTCATTCATGCTGCAGGAATCCACTGCATTCAATCATGCTGCATAAAATCCCCTGCATTCAATAGGGTTCCATTTCTTCATGCTGCATGGAATCAATTTCATTCAATCATGCTGCATGGAATCCACAGCATTTAATTGGGATGCATTTTACCAGGCTGCATGGAATCCACTGCATTCAATCATGCTGCATAAAATCCACTGCATTCAATCGGGATGCATTTTACCTGGATGCATGGAATCCACTGCATTCAATCACAATACATGGAATCCACTGCATTCAATCGGGATGCATTTTACCAGGCTGCCTGGATTACACTGCATTCCATCACAATGCATGGAATCCACTGCATTCAATGACGCTGCATGGAATCCACTGCATTCTATCGGGATGCTTTTGGCCATGCTGCATAAAGTACACTGCATTCAATCATGCAGCAAGGAATCCACTGCATCCAATCGCCATGGTTTTGGCCATGCTGCATAAAATCCACTGCATTCAATCGGGATGCATTGGGCCTCGCTGCATGGTCTCCAATGCATACAAACGAGATCCATTGCCCCACAATGAATGGAATGTTCTGCATTCAATGACGCTGCATGAAATCCACTGCATTCAATCGGGATGCTTTGGGCCATGCTGCAAATACTCCAATGTATTCAATCATGCTTCATGGAATCCACGGCCTTCAATCGGGATGCTTTTGGCCATGCTGCATATAATCCACTGCATTCAATCGGGATGCATTGGGCCTAACTGCACCAACCGCACTGAATATAATCGGGATCAATTGTGCCACAATGCATGGAGTCTTCTGCATTGCATGACGCTGCATGGAATCCACTGCATTCAATCGGGATGCTTGGGGCCATGCTGCAAAATATCCACTGCATTCATTCATGCTGCAGGAATCCAGTGCATTCAATCATGCTGCATAAAATACACTTCATTCAATAGGGTTCCATTACTTCATTCTGCCTGGAATACACTGAATTCAATCACGCTGCATGGAATCCAATGCATTCAATAGGGATGCATTTTACCAGGCTGTATGGATTACACTGCATTCAATCAAAATGAATGGAATTCACTGCATTCAATGATGCTGCATGGAATCCACTGCATTCAATCGGGATGCTTTTGGCCATGCTGCATAAAATCCACGGCATTCAATCATGCTGCATGGAATCCAATGCATTCTATCGGGATGTATTGGGACATGCTGCAGAAAATTAACTGTATTAAATCATGATTCTTTGGAACAAGCTTCAAAAAATCCACTGCATTCAATCATGCTGCAAAAATCCACTGCATTCCATCATGCTGCATAAAATCCACTGCATTCAATAGGGTTCCATTTCTTCATGCTGCATGGAATCAACTGCATTCAATCATGCTGCATGGAATCTACAGCATTCAATCGGGATGCATTTTATCAGGCTGCATGTTTTACACTGCATTCAATCACAATGCATGGAATCCACTGCATTCAATGACACTGCATGGAATCCACTGCATTCAATCTGGATGCTTTGGGCCATGGTGCATAAAATCCACTGCATTCAATCATGCTGCATGGTATCCACTGCATTCAATCGGGATGTTTTGGGACATTCTGCCTAAAATGCACTGCATTTAATCAGGATGCTTTGGGCCATGCTGCATAAAATCCACTGCATTCAATATGGTTCCATTTCTGCATGCTGCATGGATCACACTGCATTCAATCACACTGCATGGAATCCACTGCATTCAATCGGGATGAATTTTACCAGTCTGCATGGAATCCACTACATTCAATCAAGCTGCATGGAATCCACTGCATTCAATCGGGATGCATTTTACCAGGCTGCATGGATTACACTGCATTCAAGCACAATGCATGGAATCCACTGCATTCAATGACGCTGCATGGAATCCACTGCATTCTATCAAGCTGCATGGAATCCACTGCATTCAATCAGCATGCATTTTACCAGGCTGCATGGAATACACTGCATTCAATCACGCTGCATCGATTTCACTGCATTCTATTGGGATCCATTGCGCCATGATGCATGGAATCCACTGCATTCAGTTGAGATCAATTGGGCCACGCTGAATAGAATCCACTGCATTGAATGGGGATCCATTTAGCCACGCTGCATTGTATACACTGCGTTCAATCAGGATGCATTTCACCGCGCTGCATGGAATCCATGGCATTCAATCGGGATGCTTGTGGCCATGCTGCATAAAATCCACTGCATTCATTCATGCTGCAGGAATCCACTGCATTCAATCATGCTGCATAAAATCCCCTGCATTCAATAGGGTTCCATTTCTTCATGCTGCATGGAATCGACTTCATTCAATCATGCTGCATGGAATCCACAGCATTTAATTGGGATGCATTTTACCAGGCTGCATGGAATCCACTGCATTCAATCATGCTGCATAAAATCCACTGCATTCAATCGGGATGCATTTTACCAGGATGCATGGAATCCACTGCATTCAATCACAATACATGGCATCCACTGCATTCAATCGGGATGCATTTTACCAGGCTGCCTGGATTACACTGCATTCCATCACAATGCATGGAATCCACTGCATTCAATGACGCTGCATGGAATCCACTGCATTCTATCGGGATGCTTTTGGCCATGCTGCATAAAGTACACTGCATTCAATCATGCAGCAAGGAATCCACTGCATCCAATCGCCATGGTTTTGGCCATGCTGCATAAAATCCACTGCATTCAATCGGGATGCATTGGGCCTCGCTGCATGGTCTCCACTGCATACAAACGAGATCCATTGCCCCACAATGAATGGAATGTTCTGCATTCAATGACGCTGCATGAAATCCACTGCATTCAATCGGGATGCTTTGGGCCATGCTGCAAATACTCCAATGTATTCAATCATGCTGCATGGAATCCACTGCCTTCAATCGGGATGCTTTTGGCCATGCTGCATATAATCCACTGCATTCAATCGGGATGCATTGGGCCTCACTGCGTCAACCGCACTGAATACAATCGGGATGCATTGTGCCACAATGCATGGAGTCGTCTGCATTCAATGACGCTGCATGGAATCCACTGCATTCAATGGGGATGCATTTTACCAGGCTGCATGGAATCCACTGCATTCAATCATGCTGCAGGTACCCACTGCATTCAATCATGCTGCATTAAATTCCCTGCATTCAATAGGGTTCCATTTCTTCATGCTGCCTGGAATACACTGCATTAAATCACGCTGCATGGAATCCACTGCATTCAATTGGGATGCATTTTACCAGGCTGCATGGAATCCACTGCATTCACACATGCCGCATGGAATCCACTGCATTCCATCGGGATGCATTTGGCCATGCTGCATAAAACCGACTGCATTCAATCATGCTGCACGATATCCACTGCATTCAATCGGGATGTTTTCGGACATGCTGCAAAAAATCCACTGCAGTAAATCGGGATGCTTTTGGCCAAGCTTCAAAAAATCCACTGCATTCAATCATGCTGCAGGAATCCCCTGCATTCAATCATGCTGCATAAAATCCACTGAATTCCACAGGGTTCAATTTCTTCATGCTGCATGGAATCCACTGCATTCAATCATGCTGCATGGAATCCACTGCATTCAATCGGGATGCATTTTACCAGGCTGCATGGATTACACTGCATTCAATCACAATGCATGGTATCCACTGCGTCAATGACGCTGCATGGAATCCACTGCCTTCAATCGGGATGCTTTTGGCCATTGTGCATAAAATCCACTGCATTCAATCATGCTGCATGGTATCCCCTGCCTTCAATCGGGATGTTTTGGGACATGCTGCCTAAAATCCACTGCATTCAATCGGGATGCTTTGGGCCATGCTGCAAATCATCCACTGCATTCAATCATGCTGCAGGAATCCACGGCATTCAATCATGCTGCATAAAAGACACTTCATTCAATAGAATTCCATTACTTCATGCTGCCTGGAATACACTGAATTCAATCACGCTGCATGCAATCCAATGCATTCAATAGGGATGCATTTTACCAGGCTGCATGGAATCCACTGCATTCAATCATGCTGCATGGAATCCACTGCATTCAATCGGTATGCATTTTACCAGGCTGCATGGATTACACTGCATTCAAGCACAATGCATGGAATCCACTGCATTCAATGACGCTGCATGGAATCCTCTGCATTGAATCGGGATGCTTTTGGCCATGCTGCATAAAATCCACTGCATTCAATCATGCTGCACGGTATCGACTGCATTCCATCGGGATGTTTTGGGACATGCTGCAGAAAATCCACTGCATTAAATCGGGATGCTTTGGGCCAAGCTGCAAAAAATACAATGCATTCAATCATGCTGCATGGAATCCACTGCATTCAATCGGTATGCATTTTACCAGGCTGCATGGATTACACTGCATTCAATCCCAATGCATGGAATCCACTGCATTTAATGACGCTGCATGGAATCCACTGCATTCAATCGGGGTGCTTTTGGCCATGGTGCATAAAATCCACTGCATTTAATCATGCTGCATGGTATCCACTGCATTCAATCGGGATGTTTTGGGATATGCTGCCTAAAATCCACTCCATTAAATCGGGATGCTTTGGGCCATGCTGCAAAAAATTCACTGCATTCATTCATGCTGCAGGAATCCACTGCATTCTATCATGCTGCATAAAATCCCCTGCATTCAATCGGGATGAATTTTACCAGGCTGCATGGATTACACTGCATTCAATCACAATGCATGGAATCCACTGCATTCAATCATGCTGCAGGTATCCACTGCATTCAATCATGTGGCATTAAATTCCCTGCATTCAATAGGGTTCCATTTCTTCATGCTGCCTTGAATACACTGCATTAAATCACGCTGCATGGAATCCACTGCATTCAATTGGGATGCATTTTACCAGGCTGCATGGAATCCACTGCATTCACACATGCCGCATGGAATCCACTGCATTCCATCGGGATGCATTTGGCCATGCTGCATAAAACCGACTGCATTCAATCATGCTGCACGATATCCACTGCATTCAATCGGAATGTTTTCGGACATGCTGCAAAAAATCCACTGCAGTAAATCGGGATGCTTTTGGCCAAGCTTCAAAAAATCCACTGCATTCAATCATGCTGCAGGAATCCACTGCATTCAATCATGCTGCATAAAATCCACTGAATTCCACAGGGTTCAATTTCTTCATGCTGCATGGAATCCACTGCATTCAATCATGCTGCATGGAATCCACTGCATTCAATCGGGATGCATTTTACCAGGCTGCATGGATTACACTGCATTCAATCACAATGCATGGAATCCACTGCATTCAATCCAGTTGCATTTTACCAGGCTGCATGGAATACACTGCATTCAATCACGCTGCATCGATTTCACTGCATTCAATTGGGATCCATTGCGCCATGATGCATGGAATCCACTGCATTCAGTTGAGATCAATTGGGCCACGCTTCATAGAATCCACTGCATTGAATGGGGATCCATTTAGCCACGATGCATTGTATACACTGCGTTCAATCAGGATGCATTTCACCACGCTGCATGGAATCCACTGCATTCAATCGGGATGTTTGTGGCCATGCTGCAAAAAATCCACTTCATTCAATCATGCTGAAGGAATCCACTGCATTCAATCATGCTGCATAAAATCCCCTGCATTCAATAGGGTTCCATTTCTTCATGCTGCATGGAATCCACTTCATTCAATCATGCTGCATGGAATCCGCAGCATTTAAGTGGGATGCATTTTACCAGGCTGCATGGAATCCACTGCATTCAATCATGCTGCATAAAATCCACTGCATTCAATCGGGATGCATTTTACCACGCTGCATGGATAAAACTGCATTCAATCACAATACATGGAATCGACTGCATTCAATCGGGATGCATTTTACCAGGCTGCATGGAATCCACTGCATTCAGTCATGCTGCATGGAATCCACTGCAGTCAATCGGGATGCATTTTACCAGGCTGCCTGGATTACACTGCATTCAATCACAATGCATGGAATCCACTGCATTCAATGACGCTGCATGGAATCCTCTGCATTCAATCGGGATGCTTTTGGCCATGATGCATAAAATCCACTGCATTCAATCATGCTGCATGGTATCCCCTGCCTTCAATCGGGATGTTTTGGGACATGCTGCCTAAAATCCACTGCATTCAATCGGGATGCTTTGGGCCATGCTGCAAATCATCCACTGCATTCAATCATGCTGCAGGAATCCACGGCATTCAATCATGCTGCATAAAAAACACTTCATTCAATAGAATTCCATTACTTCATGCTGCCTGGAATACACTGAATTCAATCACGCTGCATGGAATCCAATGCATTCAATAGGGATGCATTTTACCAGGCTGCATGGAATCCACTGCATTCAATCATGCTGCATGGAATCCACTGCATTCAATCGGGATGCATTTTACCAGGCTGCATGGATTACACTGCATTCAAGCACAATGCATGGAATCCACTGCATTCAATGACGCTGCATGGAATCCTCTGCATTAAATCGGGATGCTTTTGGCAATGCTGCATACAATCCGCTGCATTCAATCATGCTGCACGGTATCGACTGCATTCAATAGGGATGTTTTGGGACATGCTGCAGAAAATCCACTGCATTAAATCTGGATGCTTTGGGCCAAGCTGCAAAAAATACAATGCATTCAATCATGCTGCAGGAATCCACTGCATTCAATCATGCTGCATAAAAACCCCTGCATTCAATAGGGTTCCATTTCTTCATGGTGCATGGAATACACTGCATTCAATCATGCTGCATGGAATCCACTGCATTCAATCGGGATGCATTTTACCAGGCTGCATGGATTACACTGCATTCAATCCCAATGCATGGAATCCACTGCATTTAATGACGCTGCATGGAATCCACTGCATTCAATCGGGATGCTTTTGGCCATGGTGCATAAAATCCACTGCATTTAATCATGCTGCATGGTATCCACTGCATTCAATCGGGATGTTTTGGGATATGCTGCCTAAAATCCACTCCATTAAATCGGGATGCTTTGGGCCATGCTGCAAAAAATTCACTGCATTCATTCATGCTGCAGGAATCCACTGCATTCTATCATGCTGCATAAAATCCCCTGCATTCAATCGGGATGAATTTTACCAGGCTGCATGGAATCCACTGCATTCTATCAAGCTGCATGGAATCCACTGCATTCAATCCAGTTGCATTTTACCAGGCTGCATGGAATACACTGCATTCAATCACGCTGCATCCATTTCACTGCATTCAATTGGGATCCATTGCGCCATGATGCATGGAATCCACTGCATTCAGTTGAGATCAATTGGGCCACGCTTCATAGAATCCACTGCATTGAATGGGGATCCATTTAGCCACGATGCATTGTATACACTGCGTTCAATCAGGATGCATTTCACCACGCTGCATGGAATCCACTGCATTCAATCGGGATGTTTGTGGCCATGCTGCAAAAAATCCACTTCATTCAATCATGCTGAAGGAATCCACTGCATTCAATCATGCTGCATAAAATCCCCTGCATTCAATAGGGTTCCATTTCTTCATGCTGCATGGAATCCACTTCATTCAATCATGCTGCATGGAATCCGCAGCATTTAAGTGGGATGCATTTTACCAGGCTGCATGGAATCCACTGCATTCAATCATGCTGCATAAAATCCACTGCATTCAATCGGGATGCATTTTACCACGCTGCATGGATAAAACTGCATTCAATCACAATACATGGAATCGACTGCATTCAATCGGGATGCATTTTACCAGGCTGCATGGAATCCACTGCATTCAGTCATGCTGCATGGAATCCACTGCATTCAATCATGCTGCATGGAATCCACTGCATTCAATCGGGATGCATTTTACCAGGCTGCATGGATTACACTGCATTCAATCACAATGCATGGTGTCCACTGCGTCAATGACGCTGCATGGAATCCACTGCCTTCAATCGGGATGCTTTTGGCCATTGTGCATAAAATCCACTGCATTCAATCATGCTGCATGGTATCCCCTGCCTTCAATCGGGATGTTTTGGGACATGCTGCCTAAAATCCACTGCATTCAATCGGGATGCTTTGGGCCATGCTGCAAATCAACCACTGCATTCAATCATGCTGCAGGAATCCACGGCATTCAATCATGCTGCATAAAAGACACTTCATTCAATAGAATTCCATTACTTCATGCTGCCTGGAATACACTGAATTCAATCACGCTGCATGGAATCCAATGCATTCAATAGGGATGCATTTTACCAGGCTGCATGGAATCCACTGCATTCAATCATGCTGCATGGAATCCACTGCATTCAATCGGTATGCATTTTACCAGGCTGCATGGATTACACTGCATTCAAGCACAATGCATGGAATCCACTGCATTCAATGACGCTGCATGGAATCCTCTGCATTGAATCGGGATGCTTTTGGCCATGCTGCATAAAATCCACTGCATTCAATCATGCTGCACGGTATCGACTGCATTCCATCGGGATGTTTTGGGACATGCTGCAGAAAATCCACTGCATTAAATCGGGATGCTTTGGGCCAAGCTGCAAAAAATACAATGCATTCAATCATGCTGCAGGAATCCACTGCATTCAATCATGCTGCATAAAATCCACTGCATTCAATAGGGTTCCATTTCTTCATGCTGCATGGAATACACTGCATTCAATCATGCTGCATGGAATCCACTGCATTCTATCGGGATGCATTTTACCAGGCTGCATGGATTACACTTCATTCAATCCCAATGCATGGAATCCACTGCATTTAATGACGCTGCATGGAATCCACTGCATTCAATCGGGGTGCTTTTGGCAATGGTGCATAAAATCCACTGCATTTAATCATGCTGCATGGTATCCACTGCATTCAATCGGGATATTTTGGGATATGCTGCCTAAAATCCACTCCATTAAATCGGGATGCTTTGGGCCATGCTGCAAAAAAATTCACTGCATTCATTCATGCTGCAGGAATCCACTGCATTCTATCATGCTGCATAAAATCCCCTGCATTCAATCGGGATGAATTTTACCAGGCTGCATGGATTACACTGCATTCAATCACAATGCATGGAATCCACTGCATTCAATCATGCTGCAGGTATCCACTGCATTCAATCATGCTGCATTAAATTCCCTGCATTCAATAGGGTTCCATTTCTTCATGCTGCCTTGAATACACTGCATTAAATCACGCTGCATTGAATCCAATGCATTCAATTGGGATGCATTTTACCAGGCTGCATGGAATCCACTGCATTCACACATGCCGCATGGAATCCACTGCATTCCATCGGGATGCATTTGGCCATGCTGCATAAAACCGACTGCATTCAATCATGCTGCACGATATCCACTGCATTCAATCAGAATGTTTTCGGACATGCTGCAAAAAATCCACTGCAGTAAATCGGGATGCTTTTGGCCAAGCTTCAATAAATCCACTGAATTCAATCATGCTGCAGGAATCCACTGCATTCAATCATGCTGCATAAAATCCACTGAATTCCACAGGGTTCAATTTCTTCATGCTGCATGGAATCCACTGCATTCAATCATGCTGCATGGAATCCACTGCATTCAATCGGGATGCATTTTACCAGGCTGCATGGATTACACTGCATTCAATCACAATGCATGGAATCCACTGCATTCAATCCAGTTGCATTTTACCAGGCTGCATGGAATACACTGCATTCAATCACGCTGCATCGATTTCACTGCATTCAATTGGGATCCATTGCGCCATGATGCATGGAATCCACTGCATTCAGTTGAGATCAATTGGGCCACGCTTCATAGAATCCACTGCATTGAATGGGGATCCATTTAGCCACGATGCATTGTATACACTGCGTTCAATCAGGATGCATTTCACCACGCTGCATGGAATCCACTGCATTCAATCGGGATGTTTGTGGCCATGCTGCAAAAAATCCACTTCATTCAATCATGCTGAAGGAATCCACTGCATTCAATCATGCTGCATAAAACCCCTGCATTCAATAGGGTTCCATTTCTTCATGCTGCATGGAATCCACTTCATTCAATCATGCTGCATGGAATCCGCAGCATTTAAGTGGGATGCATTTTACCAGGCTGCATGGAATCCACTGCATTCAATCATGCTGCATAAAATCCACTGCATTCAATCGGGATGCATTTTACCACGCTGCATGGATAAAACTGCATTCAATCACAATACATGGAATCGACTGCATTCAATCGGGATGCATTTTACCAGGCTGCATGGAATCCACTGCATTCAGTCATGCTGCATGGAATCCACTGCAGTCAATCGGGATGCATTTTACCAGGCTGCCTGGATTACACTGCATTCAATAACAATGCATGGAATCCACTGCATTCAATGACGCTGCATGGAATCATCTGCATTCAATCGGGATGCTTTTGGCCATGCTGCATAAAATCCACTGCATTCAATCATGCTGCAGGCATCCACTGCATTCAATCATGCTGCATTAAATTCCCTGCATTCAATAGGGTTCCATTTCTTCATGCTGCCTGGAATACACTGCATTAAATCACGCTGCATGGAATCCACTGCATTCAATCGGGATGCATTTTACCAGGCTGCATGGAATCCACTGCATTCAGTCATGCTGCATGGAATCCACTGCAGTCAATCGGGATGCATTTTACCAGGCTGCATGGATTACACTGCATTCAATAACAATGCATGGAATCCACTGCATTCAATGACGCTGCATGGAATCATCTGCATTCAATCGGGATGCTTTTGGCCATGCTGCATAAAATCTACTGCATTCAATCATGCTGCATGTTATCCCCTGCCTTCAATCGGGATGTATTGGGACATGCTGCCTAAAATCCACTGCATTCAATCGGGATGCTTTGGGCCATGCTGCATATCATCCACCGCATTCAATCATGCTGCAGGAATCCACGGCATTCAATCATGCTGCATAAAAGACACTTCATTCAATAGAATTCCATTACTTCATGCTGCCTGGAATACACTGAATTCAATCACGCTGCATGGAATCCAATGCATTCAATAGGGATGCATTTTACCAGGCTGCATGGAATCCACTGCATTCAATCATGCTGCATGGAATCCACTGCATTCAATCGGTATGCATTTTACCAGGCTGCATGGATTACACTGCATTCAAGCACAATGCATGGAATCCACTGCATTCAATGACGCTGCATGGAATCCTCTGCATTGAATCGGGATGCTTTTGGCCATGCTGCATAAAATCCACTGCATTCAATCATGCTGCACGGTATCGACTGCATTCCATCGGGATGTTTTGGGACATGCTGCAGAAAATCCACTGCATTAAATCTGGATGCTTTGGGCCAAGCTGCAAAAAATACAATGCATTCAATCATGCTGCATGGAATCCACTGCATTCAATCGGGATGCATTTTACCAGGCTGCATGGATTACACTGCATTCAATCCCAATGCATGGAATCCACTGCATTTAATGACGCTGCATGGAATCCACTGCATTCAATCGGGGTGCTTTTGGCCATGGTGCATAAAATCCACTGCATTTAATCATGCTGCATGGTATCCACTGCATTCAATCGGGATGTTTTGGGATATGCTGCCTAAAATCCACTCCATTAAATCGGGATGCTTTGGGCCATGCTGCAAAAAATTCACTGCATTCATTCATGCTGCAGGAATCCACTGCATTCTATCATGCTGCATAAAATCCCCTGCATTCAATCGGGATGAATTTTACCAGGCTGCATGGACTCCACTGCATTCTATCAAGCTGCATGGAATCCACTGCATTCAATCCAGTTGCATTTTACCAGGCTGCATGGAATACACTGCATTCAATCACGCTGCATCGATTTCACTGCATTCAATTGGGATCCATTGCGCCATGATGCATGGAATCCACTGCATTCAGTTGAGATCAATTGGGCCACGCTTCATAGAATCCACTGCATTGAATGGGGATCCATTTAGCCACGATGCATTGTATACACTGCGTTCAATCAGGATGCATTTCACCACGCTGCATGGAATCCACTGCATTCAATCGGGATGTTTGTGGCCATGCTGCAAAAAATCCACTTCATTCAATCATGCTGAAGGAATCCACTGCATTCGATCATGCTGCATAAAACCCCTGCATTCAATAGGGTTCCATTTCTTCATGCTGCATGGAATCCACTTCATTCAATCATGCTGCATGGAATCCGCAGCATTTAAGTGGGATGCATTTTACCAGGCTGCATGGAATCCACTGCATTCAATCATGCTGCATAAAATCCACTGCATTCAATCGGGATGCATTTTACCACGCTGCATGGATAAAACTGCATTCAATCACAATACATGGAATCGACTGCATTCAATCGGGATGCATTTTACCAGGCTGCATGGAATCCACTGCATTCAGTCATGCTGCATGGAATCCACTGCAGTCAATCGGGATGCATTTTACCAGGCTGCCTGGATTACACTGCATTCAATAACAATGCATGGAATCCACTGCATTCAATGACGCTGCATGGAATCATCTGCATTCGATCGGGATGCTTTTGGCCATGCTGCATAAAATCCACGGCATTCAATCATGCTGCATGGAATCCAATGCATTCTATCGGGATGTATTGGGACATGCTGCAGAAAATTCACTGCATTAAATCATGATGCTTTGGACCAAGCTTCAAAAAATACACTGCATTCAATCATGCTGCAAAAATCACCTGCATTCAATCATGCTGCATAAAATCCACTGCATTCAATAGGGTTCCATTTCTTCATGCTGTATGGAATCCACTGCATTTAATCATGCTGCATGGAATCTACAGCATTCAATCGGGATGCATTTTACCAGGCTGCATGGTTTACACTGCATTCAATCACAATGCATGGAATCCACTGCATTCAATGACGCTGCATGGAATCCACTGCATTCAATCGGGATGCTTTGGGCCATGGTGCATAAAATCCACTGCATTCAATCATGCTGCATGGTATCCACTGCATTCAATCAGGATGTTTTGGGACATTCTGCCTAAAATCCACTGCATTTAATCAGGATGCTTTGGGCCATGCTGCATAAAATCCACTGCATTCAATAGGGTTCCATTTCTGCATGCTGCATGGATCACACTGCATTCAATCACACTGCATGGAATCCACTGCATTCAATCGGGATGAATTTTACCAGGCTGCATTGAATCCACTACATTCAATCAAGCTGCATGGAATCCACTGCAGTCAATCGGGATGCATTTTACCAGGCTGCATGGAATACACTGCATTCAATCACGCTGCATCGATTTCACTGCATTCAATAGGGATCCATTGCGCCATGATGCATGGAATCCACTGCCTTCAGTTGAGATCAATTGGGCAACGCTGCATAGAATCCACTGCATTGAATGGGGATCCATTTAGCCACGCTGCATTGTATACACTGCGTTCAATCAGGATGCATTTCACCGCGCTGCATGGAATACATGGCATTCAATCGGAATGCTTGTGGCCATGCTGCATAAAATCCACTGCATTCATTCATGCTGCAGGAATCCACTGCATTCAATCATGCTGCATAAAATCCCCTGCATTCAATAGGGTTTCATTTCTTCATGCTGCATGGAATCCACTTCATTCAATCATGCTGCATGGAATCCACAGCATTTAATTGGGATGCATTTTACCAGGCTGCATGGAATCCACTGCATTCAATCATGCTGCATAAAATCCACTGCATTCAATCGGGATGCATTTTACCAGGATGCATGGAATCCACTGCATTCAATCACAATACATGGAATCCACTGCATTCAATCGGGATGCATTTTACCAGGCTGCCTGGATTACACTGCATTCCATCATGGAATCCACTGCATTCAATGACGCTGCATGGAATCCACTGCATTCTATCGGGATGCTTTTGGCCATGCTGCATAAAGTACACTGCATTCAATCATGCAGCAAGGAATCCACTGCATCCAATCGCCATGGTTTTGGCCATGCTGCATAAAATCCACTGCATTCAATCGGGATGCATTGGGCCTCGCTGCATGGTCTCCACTGCATACAAACGAGATCCATTGCCCCACAATGAATGGAATGTTCTGCATTCAATGACGCTGCATGAAATCCACTGCATTCAATCGGGATGCTTTGGGCCATGCTGCAAATACTCCACTGTATTCAATCATGCTGCATGGAATCCACTGCCTTCAATCGGGATGCTTTTGGCCATGCTGCATATAATCCACTGCATTCAGTCGGGATGCATTGGGCCTCACTGCGTCAACCGCACTGAATACAATCGGGATCCTTTGTGCCACAATGCATGGAGTCGTCTGCATTCAATGACGCTGCATGGAATCCACTGCATTCAATGGGGATGCTTTTGGCCACGCTGCAAAAAATTCACTGCATTCATTCATGCTGCAGGAATCCAGTGCATTCAATCATGCTGCATAAAATACACTTCATTCAATAGGCTTCCATTATTTCATGCTGCCTGGAATACACTGAATTCAATCACGCTGCATGGAATCCAATGCATTCAATAGGGATGCATTTTACCAGGCTGCATGGAATCCACTGCATTCAATCATGCCGCATGGAATCCACTGCATTCCATCGGGATGCATTTGGCCATGCTGCATAAAACCCACTGCATTCAATCATGCTGCACGATATCTACTGCATTCAATCGGGATGTTTTCGGACATGCTGCAAAAAATCCACTGCAGTAAATCGGGATGCTTTTGGCCAAGCTTCAAATAATCCACTGCATTCAATCATGCTGCAGGAATCCACTGCATTCAATCATGCTGCATAAAATCCACTGAATTCCACAGGGTTCAATTTCTTCATGCAGCATGGAATCCACTGCATTCAATCATGCTGCATGGAATCCACTGCATTCAATCGGGATGCATTTTACCAGGCTGCATGGATTACACTGCATTCAATCACAATGCATGGTATCCACTGCGTCAATGACGCTGCATGGAATCCACTGCCTTCAATCGGGATGCTTTTGGCCATTGTGCATAAAATCCACTGCATTCATCATGCTGCATGGTATCCCCTGCCTTCAATCGGGATGCTTTGGGCCATGCTGCAAATCATCCACTGCATTCAATCATGCTGCAGGAATCCACGGCATTCAATCATGCTGCATAAAAGACAACTCATTCAATAGAATTCCATTACTTCATGCTGCCTGGAATACACTGAATTCAATCACGCTGCATGGAATCCAATGCATTCAATAGGGATGCATTTTACCAGGCTGCATGGAATCCACTGCATTCAATCATGCTGCATGGAATCCACTGCATTCAATCGGGATGCATTTTACCTGGCTGCATGGATTACACTGCATTCAAGCACAATGCATGGAATCCACTGCATTCAATGACGCTGCATGGACTCCTCTGCATTGAATCGGGATGCTTTTGGCCATGCTGCATAAAATCCACTGCATTCAATCATGCTGCACGGTATCGACTGCATTCCATCGGGATGTTTTGGGACATGCTGCAGAAAATCCACTGCATTAAATCTGGATGCTTTGGGCCAAGCTGCAAAAAATACAATGCATTCAATCATGCTGCAGGAATCCACTGCATTTAATCATGCTGCATAAAATACCCTGCATTCAATAGGGTTCCATTTCTTCAAGGTGCATGGAATACACTGCATTCAATCATGCTGCATGGAATCCACTGCATTCAATCGGGATGCATTTGACCAGGCTGCATGGATTACACTGCATTCAATCCCAATGCATGGAATCCACTGCATTTAATGACGCTGCATGGAATCCACTGCATTCAATCGGGATGCTTTTGGCCAGGGTGCATAAAATCCACTTCATTTAATCATGCTGCATGGTATCCACTGCATTCAATTGGGATGTTTTGGGATATGCTGCCTAAAATCCACTCCATTAAATCGGGATGCTTTGGGCCATGCTGCAAAAAATTCACTGCATTCATTCATGCTGCAGGAATCCACTGCATTCTATCATGCTGCATAAAATCCACTGCATTCAATCGGGATGAATTTTACCAGGCTGCATGGAATCCATGCATTCAATCATGCTTCATGGAATCCACTGCATTCAATCCAGTTGCATTTTACCAGGCTGCATGGAATACACTGCATTCAATCACGCTGCATCGATTTCACTGCATTCTATTGGGATCCATTGCGCCATGATGCATGGAATCCACTGCATTCAGTTGAGATCAATTGGGCCACGCTTCATAGAATCCACTGCATTGAATGGGGATCCATTTAGCCACGCTGCATTGTATACACTGCGTTCAATCGGGATGCATTTCACCACGCTGCATGGAATCCATGGCATTCAATCGGGATGTTTGTGGCCATGCTGCAAAAAATCCACTACATTCAATCATGCTGAAGGAATCCACTGCATTCAATCATGCATAAAATCCCCTGCATTCAATAGGGTTCCATTTCTTCATGCTGCATGGAATCCACTTCATTCAATCATGCTGCATGGAATCCGCAGCATTTAAGTGGGATGCATTTTACCAGGCTGCATGGAATCCACTGCATTCAATCATGCTGCATAAAATCCACTGCATTCAATCGGGATGCATTTTACCAGGATGCATGGAATCCACTGCATTCAATCACAATACATGGAATCCACTGCATTCAATGACGCTGCATGGAATCCACTGCGTTCTATCGGGATGCTTTTGGCCATGCTGCATAAATACACTGCATTCAATCATGCAGCAAGGAATCCACTGCATCCAATCGCCATGGTTTTGGCCATGCTGCATAAAATCCACTGCATTCAATCGGGATGCATTGGGCCTCGCTGCATGGTCTCCACTGCATACAAACGAGATCCATTGCCCCACAATGAATGGAATGTTCTGCATTCAATGACGCTGCATGAAATCCACTGCATTCAATCGGGATGCTTTGGGCCATGCTGCAAATACTCCACTGTATTCAATCATGCTGCATGGAATCCACTGCCTTCAATCGGGATGCTTTTGGCCATGCTGCATATAATCCACTGCATTCAATCGGGATGCATTTGGCCATGCTGCATAAAACCGACTGCATTCAATCATGCTGCACGATATCCACTGCATTCAATCGGGATGTTTTCGGACATGCTGCAAAAAATCCACTGCAGTAAATCGGGATGCTTTTGGCCAAGCTTCAAAAAATCCACTGCATTCAATCATGCTGCAGGAATCCACTGCATTCAATCATGCTGCATAAAATCCACTGAATTCCACAGGGTTCAATTTCTTCATGCTGCATGGAATCCACTGCATTCAATCATGCTGCATGGAATCCACTGCATTCAATCGGGATGCATTTTACCAGGCTGCATGGATTACACTGCATTCAATCACAATGCATGTTATCCACTGCGTCAATGACGCTGCATGGAATCCACTGCCTTCAATCGGGATGCTTTTGGCCATTGTGCATAAAATCCACTGCATTCAATCATGCTGCATGGTATCCCCTGCCTTCAATCGGGATGTTTTGGGACATGCTGCCTAAAATCCACTGCATTCAATCGGGATGCTTTGGGCCATGCTGCAAATCATCCACTGCATTCAATCATGCTGCAGGAATCCACGGCATTCAATCATGCTGCATAAAAGACACTTCATTCAATAGAATTCCATTACTTCATGCTGCCTGGAATACACTGAATTCAATCACGCTGCATGGAATCCAATGCATTCAATAGGGATGCATTTTACCAGGCTGCATGGAATCCACTGCATTCAATCATGCTGCATGTAATCCACTGCATTCAATCGGTATGCATTTTACCAGGCTGCATGGATTACACTGCATTCAAGCACAATGCATGGAATCCACTGCATTCAATGACGCTGCATGGAATCCTCTGCATTGAATAGGGATGCTTTTGGCCATGCTGCATAAAATCCACTGCATTCAATCATGCTGCACGGTATCGACTGCATTCAATCGGGATGTTTTGGGACATGCTGCAGAAAATCCACTGCATTAAATCTGGATGCTTTGGGCCATTCTGCAAAAAATTCACTGCATTCATTCATGCTGCAGGAATCCACTGCATTCTATCATGCTGCATAAAATCCACTGCATTCAATCGGGATGTATTTTACCAGGCTGCATGGAATCCATGCATTCAATCATGCTTCATGGAATCCACTGCATTCAATCCAGTTGCATTTTACCAGGCTGCATGGAATACACTGCATTCAATCACGCTGCATCGATTTCACTGCATTCAATTGGGATCCATTGCGCCATGATGCATGGAATCCACTGCATTCAGTTGAGATCAATTGGGCCACGCTGCATAGAATCCACTGCATTGAATGGGGATCCATTTAGCCACGCTGCATTGTATACACTGCGTTCAATCAGGATGCATTTCACCACGCTGCATGGAATCCATGGCATTCAATCGGGATGTTTGTGGCCATGCTGCAAAAAATCCACTTCATTCAATCATGCTGAAGGAATCCACTGCATTCAATCATGCTGCATAAAATCCCCTGCATTCAATAGGGTTCAATTTCTTCATGCTGCATGGAATTCACTTCATTCAATCATGCTGCATGGAATTCGCTGCATTTAAGTGGGATGCATTTTACCAGGCTGCATGGAATCCACTGCATTCAATCATGCTGCATAAAATCCACTGCATTCAATCGGGATGCATTTTACCACGCTGCATGGATTAAACTGCATTCAATCACAATACATGGAATCGACTGCATTCAATCGGAATGCATTTTACCAGGCTGCCTGGATTACACTGCATTCCATCATAATGCATGGAATCCACTGCATTCAATGACGCTGCATGGAATCCACTGCATTCTATCGGGATGCTTTTGGCCATGCTGCATAAAGTACACTGCATTCAATCATGCAGCAAGGAATCCACTGCATCCAATCGCCATGGTTTTGGCCATGCTGCATAAAATCCACTGCATTCAATCGGGATGCATTGGGCCTCGCTGCATGGTCTCCACTGCATACAAACGAGATCCATTGCCCCACAATGAATGGAATGTTCTGCATTCAATGACGCTGCATGAAATCCACTGCATTCAATCGGGATGCTTTGGGCCATGCTGCAAATACTCCACTGTATTCAATCATGCTGCATGGAATCCACTGCCTTCAATCGGGATGCTTTTGGCCATGCTGCATATAATCCACTGCATTCAATCGGGATGCATTTGGCCATGCTGCATAAAACCGACTGCATTCAATCATGCTGCACGATATCCACTGCATTCAATCGGGATGTTTTCGGACATGCTGCAAAAAATCCACTGCAGTAAATCGGGATGCTTTTGGCCAAGCTTCAAAAAATCCACTGCATTCAATCATGCTGCAGGAATCCACTGCATTCAATCATGCTGCATAAAATCCACTGAATTCCACAGGGTTCAATTTCTTCATGCTGCATGGAATCCACTGCATTCAATCATGCTGCATGGAATCCACTGCATTCAATCGGGATGCATTTTACCAGGCTGCATGGATTACACTGCATTCAATCACAATGCATGTTATCCACTGCGTCAATGACGCTGCATGGAATCCACTGCCTTCAATCGGGATGCTTTTGGCCATTGTGCATAAAATCCACTGCATTCAATCATGCTGCATGGTATCCCCTGCCTTCAATCGGGATGTTTTGGGACATGCTGCCTAAAATCCACTGCATTCAATCGGGATGCTTTGGGCCATGCTGCAAATCATCCACTGCATTCAATCATGCTGCAGGAATCCACGGCATTCAATCATGCTGCATAAAAGACACTTCATTCAATAGAATTCCATTACTTCATGCTGCCTGGAATACACTGAATTCAATCACGCTGCATGGAATCCAATGCATTCAATAGGGATGCATTTTACCAGGCTGCATGGAATCCACTGCATTCAATCATGCTGCATGTAATCCACTGCATTCAATCGGTATGCATTTTACCAGGCTGCATGGATTACACTGCATTCAAGCACAATGCATGGAATCCACTGCATTCAATGACGCTGCATGGAATCCTCTGCATTGAATAGGGATGCTTTTGGCCATGCTGCATAAAATCCACTGCATTCAATCATGCTGCACGGTATCGACTGCATTCAATCGGGATGTTTTGGGACATGCTGCAGAAAATCCACTGCATTAAATCTGGATGCTTTGGGCCATTCTGCAAAAAATTCACTGCATTCATTCATGCTGCAGGAATCCACTGCATTCTATCATGCTGCATAAAATCCACTGCATTCAATCGGGATGTATTTTACCAGGCTGCATGGAATCCATGCATTCAATCATGCTTCATGGAATCCACTGCATTCAATCCAGTTGCATTTTACCAGGCTGCATGGAATACACTGCATTCAATCACGCTGCATCGATTTCACTGCATTCAATTGGGATCCATTGCGCCATGATGCATGGAATCCACTGCATTCAGTTGAGATCAATTGGGCCACGCTGCATAGAATCCACTGCATTGAATGGGGATCCATTTAGCCACGCTGCATTGTATACACTGCGTTCAATCAGGATGCATTTCACCACGCTGCATGGAATCCATGGCATTCAATCGGGATGTTTGTGGCCATGCTGCAAAAAATCCACTTCATTCAATCATGCTGAAGGAATCCACTGCATTCAATCATGCTGCATAAAATCCCCTGCATTCAATAGGGTTCAATTTCTTCATGCTGCATGGAATTCACTTCATTCAATCATGCTGCATGGAATTCGCTGCATTTAAGTGGGATGCATTTTACCAGGCTGCATGGAATCCACTGCATTCAATCATGCTGCATAAAATCCACTGCATTCAATCGGGATGCATTTTACCACGCTGCATGGATTAAACTGCATTCAATCACAATACATGGAATCGACTGCATTCAATCGGAATGCATTTTACCAGGCTGCCTGGATTACACTGCATTCCATCATAATGCATGGAATCCACTGCATTCAATGACGCTGCATGGAATCCACTGCATTCTATCGGGATGCTTTTGGCCATGCTGCATAAAGTACACTGCATTCAATCATGCAGCAAGGAATCCACTGCATCCAATCGCCATGGTTTTGGCCATGCTGCATAAAATCCACTGCATTCAATCGGGATGCATTGGGCCTCGCTGCATGGTCTCCACTGCATACAAACGAGATCCATTGCCCCACAATGAATGGAATGTTCTGCATTCAATGACGCTGCATGAAATCCACTGCATTCAATCGGGATGCTTTGGGCCATGCTGCAAATACTCCACTGTATTCAATCATGCTGCATGGAATCCACTGCCTTCAATCGGGATGCTTTTGGCCATGCTGCATATAATCCACTGCATTCAATCGGGATGCATTGGGCCTCACTGCGTCAACCGCACTGAATACAATCGGGATCCATTGTGCCACAATGCATGGAGTCGTCTGCATTCAATGACGCTGCATGGAATCCACTGCATTCAATGGGGATGCTTTGGGCCACGCTGCAAAAAATTCACTGCATTCATTCATGCTGCAGGAATCCAGTGCATTCAATCATGCTGCATAAAATACACTTCATTCAATAGGCTTCCATTATTTCATGCTGCCTGGAATACACTGAATTCAATCACGCTGCATGGAATCCAATGCATTCAATAGGGATGCATTTTACCAGGCTGCATGGAATCCACTGCATTCAATCATGCTGCAGGTATCCACTGCATTCAATCATGCTGCATTAAATTCCCTGCATTCAATAGGGTTCCATTTCTTCATGCTGCCTGGAATCCACTGCATTAAATCACGCTGCATGGAATCCACTGCATTCAATTGGGATGCATTTTACCAGGCTGCATGGAATCCACTGCATTCACACATGCCGCATGGAATCCACTGCATTCCATCGGGATGCATTTGGCCATGCTGCATAAAAACGACTGCATTCAATCATGCTGCACGATATCCATTGCATTCAATCGGGATGTTTTCGGACATGCTGCAAAAAATCCACTGCAGTAAATCGGGATGCTTTTGGCCAAGCTTCAAATAATCCACTGCATTCAATCATGCTGCAGGAATCCACTGCATTCAATCATGCTGCATAAAATCCTCTGAATTCCACAGGGTTCAATTTCTTCATGCTGCATGGAATCCACTGCATTCAATCATGCTGCATGGAATCCACTGCATTCAATCGGGATGCATTTTACCAGGCTGCATGGATTACACTGCATTCAAGCACAACGCATGGTATCCACTGCGTCAATGACGCTGCATGGAATCTACTGCCTTCAATCTGGATGCCTTTGGCCATTGTGAATAAAATCCACTGCATTCAATCATGCTGCATGGTATCCCCTGCCTTCAATCAGGATGTTTTGGGACATGCTGCCTAAAATCCACTGCATTCAATCGGGATGCTTTGGGCCATGCTGCAAATCATCCACTGCATTCAATCATGCTGCAGGAATCCACGGCATTCAATCATGCTGCATAAAAGACACTTCATTCAATAGAATTCCATTACTTCATGCTGCCTGGAATACACTGAATTCAATCACTCTGCATGGAATCCACTGCATTCAATAGGGATGCATTTTACCAGGCTGCATGGAATCCACTGCATTCAATCATGCTGCATGGAATCCACTGCATTCAATAGGGATGCATTTTACCAGGCTGCATGGATTACACTGCATTCAAGCACAATGCATGGAATCTACTGCATTCAATGACGCTGCATGGAATCCTCTGAATTGAATCGGGATGCTTTTGGCCATGCTGCATAAAATCCACTGCATTCAATTATGCTGCACGGTATCGACTGCATTCAATCGGGATGTTTTGGGACATGCTGCAGAAAATCCACTGCATTAAATCGGGATGCTTTGGGCCAAGCTGCAAAAAATACAATGCATTCAATCATGCTGCAGGAATTCACTGCATTCAATCATGCTGCATAAAATCCCCTGCATTCAATAGGGTTCCATTTCTTCATGGTGCATGGAATACACTGCATTCAATCATGCTGCATGGAATCCACTGCATTCAATCGGGATGTTTTGGGATATGCTGCCTAAAATCCACTCCATTAAATCGGGATGCTTTGGGCCATGCTGCAAAAAATTCACTGCATTCATTCATGCTGCAGGAATCCACTGCATTCTATCATGCTGCATAAAATCCACTGCATTCAATCGGGATGAATTTTACCAGGCTGCATGGAATCCATGCATTCAATCATGCTTCATGGAATCCACTGCATTCAATCCAGTTGCATTTTACCAGGCTGCATGGAATACACTGCATTCAATCACGCTGCATCGATTTCACTGCATTCAATTGGGATCCATTGCGCCATGATGCATGGAATCCACTGCATTCAGTTGAGATCAATTGGGCCACGCTTCATAGAATCCACTGCATTGAATGGGGATCCATTTAGCCACGCTGCATTGTATACACTGCGTTCAATCAGGATGCATTTCACCACGCTGCATGGAATCCATGGCATTCAATCGGGATGTTTGTGGCCATGCTGCAAAAAATCCACTGCATTCATTCATGCTGCAGGAATCCACTGCATTCAATCATGCTGCATAAAATCCCCTGCATTCAATAGGGTTCAATTTCTTCATGCTGCATGGAATCCACTTCATTCAATCATGCTGCATGGAATTCGCTGCATTTAAGTGGGATGCATTTTACCAGGCTGCATGGAATCCACTGCATTCAATCATGCTGCATAAAATCCACTGCATTCAATCGGGATGCATTTTACCACGCTGCATGGATTAAACTGCATTCAATCACAATACATGGAATCGACTGCATTCAATCGGGATGCATTTTACCAGGCTGCCTGGATTACACTGCATTCCATCACAATGCATGGAATCCACTGCATTCAATCATGCTGCATGGAATCCACTGCATTCAATCGGGACGCATTTTACCAGGCTGCATGGATTACACTGCATTCAAGCACAATGCATGGAATCCACTGCATTCAATGACGCTGCATGGAATCCTCTGCATTGAATCGGGATGCTTTTGGCCATGCTGCATAAAATCCACTGCATTCAATCATGCTGCACGGTATCGACTGCATTCAATCGGGATGTTTTGGGACATGCTGCAGAAAATCCACTGCATTAAATCGGGGTGCTTTGGGCCAAGCTGCAAAAAATACACTGCATTCAATCATGCTGCAGGAATCCACTGCATTCAATCATGCTGCATAAAATCCACTGCATTCAATAGGGTTCCATTACTTCATGCTGCATGGAATACACTGCATTCAATCATGCTGCATGGAATACACTGCATTCAATCGGGATGCATTTTACCAGTCTGCATGGATTACACTGCATTCATTACCAATGCATGGAATCCACTGCATTCAATGACGCTGCATGGAATCCACTGCCTTCAATCGGGATGCTTTTGGCCATGGTGCATAAAATCCACTGAATTCAATCTTGCTGCATGGTATCCACTGCATTCAATCGGGATGTTTTGGGACATGCTGCCCTAAATCCACTGCATTCAATCGGGATGCTTTGGGCCATGCTGCCAAAAATCCACTGCATTCAATCATGCTGCAGGAATCCAGTGCATTCAATCATGCTGCATAAAATCCACTGCATTCAATAGGGTTCCATTTCTTCATGCTGCATGGATCACACTGCATTCAATCACACTGCATGGAATCCACTGCATTCAATCGGTATGAATTTTACCAGGCTGCTTGGAATCCACTTCATTCAATCATGCTGCATGGAATCCGCAGCAGTGAAGTGGGATGCATTTTACCAGGCTGCATGTAAACCACTACATTCAATCATGCTGCATAAAATCCACTGCATTCAATCGGGATGCATTTTACCACGCTGCATGGATTACACTGCATTCAATCACAATACATGGAATCGACTGCATTCATTCGGGATGCATTTTACCAGCTGCCTGGATTACACTGCATTCAATCACAATGCATGGAATCCACTGCATTCAATGACGCTGCATGGAATCCACTGCATTCTATCGGGATGCTTTTGGCCATGCTGCATAAAATACACTGCATTCAATCATGCTGCAAGGAATCCACTGCATCCAATCGCCATGTTTTTGGCCATGCTGCATAAAATCCACTGCATTTAATCATGTTGCATAAAATCCACTGCATTCAATAGGGTTCCATTTCTTCATGCTGCATGGATCACACTGCATTCAATCACACTGCATGGAATCCACTGCATTCAATCGGGATGAATTTTACCAGGCTGCTTGGAATCCACTGCATTCATTCATGCTGCATGGAATCCACTGCATTCAATCGGGATGCATTTTACCAGGCTGCATGGAATACACTGCATTCAATCACGCTGCATCGATTTCACTGCATTCAATTGGGATCCATTGCGTAATGATGCATGGAATCCACTGCCTTCAGTTGAGATCAATTGGGCCACGCTGCATAGAATCCACTGCATTGAATGGGGATCCATTTAGCCACGCTGCATTGTATACACTGCGTTCAATCAGGACGCATTTCACCACGCTGCATGGAATCCATGGCATTCAATCGGGATGCTTGTGGCCATGCTGCAAAAAATCCACTGCATTCAATCATGCTGAAGGAATCCACTGCATTCAATCATGCTGCATAAACTCCCCTGCATTCAATAGGGTTCCATTTTTTCATGCTGAATGGAATCCACTTCATTCAATCATGCTGCATGGAATCCACTGCATTCAATCGGGATGTATTTTACCACGCTGCATGGATTATACTGCATTCAATCACAATACATGGAATCCACTGCATTCAATCGGGATGCATTTTACCAGGCTGCCTGGATTACACTGCATTCAATCACAATGCATGGAATCCACTGCATTCAATGACGCTGCATGGAATCCACTGCATTCTATCGGGATGCTTTGGCCATTGTGCATAAAATCCACTGCATTCAATCATGCTGCAAGGAATCCACTGCATCCAATCGCCATGTTTTTGGCCATGCTGCATATAATTCACTGCATTCAATCGGGATGCATTGGGCCTCGCTGCATGGTCTCCACTGCATACAAACGAGATCCATTGCACCACAATATATGGAATGTTCTGCATTAAATGACGCTTCATGAAATACAATGCATTCAATCAGGATGCTTTGTGCCATGCTGCAAATAATCCAATGTATTCAATCATGCTGCATGGAATCCACTGCCTTCAATCGGGATGCTTTTGGCCATGCTGCATATAATCAACTGCATTCAATCGGGATGCAATGGGCCTCACTGCGTCAACTGCTGAATACAATCGGGATCCATTGTGACAAAATGCATGTAGTCTTCTGCATTCAATGACGCTGCATGGAATCCAATGCATTCAATAGGGATGCATTTTACCAGGCTGCATGGAATCAACTGCATTCAATCATGCTGCATAAAATCCACTGCATTCAATTGGGTTCCATTTCTGCATACTGCATGGATCACACTGCATTCAATCACACTGCATGGAATCCACTGCATTCAATCGGGATGAATTTTACCAGGCTGCATTGAATCCACTGCATTCAATCAAGCTGCATGGAATCCACTGCATTCAATCGGGATGCATTTTACCAGGCTGCATGGAATACACTGCATTCAATCACGCTGCATCGATTTCACTGCATTCAATTGGGATCCATTGCGCCATGATGCATGGAATCCACTGCATTCTATCAGAATCCATTGCACCACACTGCATTGACACCACTGCATTCAATTGTGATAATTTGGGCCACGCTGCATAGAATCCACTGCATTCCATGTGTATCCATTTACCCACGCTGCATGGTGTACACTGCGTTCAATCAGGATGCATTTCACCACGCTGCATGGAATCCACGGCATTCAATTGGGATTCTTTTGGCCATGCTGCATAAAATCCAGTGCATTCAATCGAGATGCATTTGGACTCGCTGCATGGACTCCACTGCACACAATCGTGATCCATTTCGCCACAATGAATGGAATTTTTTGCATTCAATGACGCCGCATGGAATCCACTGCATTAAATCGAGATGCTTTGGGCCATGCGGCAAAAATTCCTCTGCATTCAATCATACTGAAGGAATCCACTGCATTCAATCATGCTGCATAATATCCCCTGCCTTCAATAGGGTTCCATTTCTTCATGCTGCATGGAATACACTTCTTTCAATCATGCTGCATGGAATCCACAGCATTTAATTGGGATGCATTTTACCAGGCTGCATGGAATCCACTGCATTCAATCATGCTGCATAAAATCCACTGCATTCAATCGGGATGCATTTTACCACGCTGCATGGATTACACTGCATTCAATCACAATACATGGAATCCACTGCATTCAATCGGGATGCATTTTACCAGGCTGCATGTATTACACTGCATTCAATCACGCTGCAAGGAATCCACTGCATTCAATGAAGCTGCATGGAATCCACTGCATTCTATCGGGATGCTTTTGGCCCTGCTGCATAAAATACACTCCATTCAATCATGCTGCATGGAATTCACTGCCTTCAATCGGGATATTTTGGGAAATGCTGCAGAAAATCCACTGCATTCAATCGGGATGCATTGGGCCTCGCTGCATGGACTCCACTGCATACAAACGAGATCCATTGCACCACAATGGATGGAATGTTCTGCATTCAATGAGGCTGCATGGAATCCACTGCATTCCATCAGGATGCTTTGGGCCATGCTGCATAAAATCCACTGCATTCAATCGGGATGCTTTTGGCCATGCTGCATATAATCCACTGCATTCAATCGGGATGCATTGGGCCTCACTGCGTCAACCGCACTGAATACAATCGGGATCCATTGTGCCACAATGCACGGAGTCTTCTGCATTCAATGACGCTGCATGGAATCCACTGCATTCAATCGGGATGCTTGGGGCCATGCTGCAAAATATCCACTGCATTCAATCGGGATGCATTGGGCCTCACTGCGTCAACCGCTGAATACAATCGGGATCCATTGTGCCACAATGCACGGAGTCTTCTGCATTCAATGACGCTGCATGGAATCCACTGCATTCAATCGGGATGCTTGGGGCCATGCTGCAAAATATCCACTGCATTCATTCATGCTGCAGGAATCCAGTGCATTCAATCATGCTGCATAAAATACACTTCATTCAATAGGGTTCCATTACTTCATTTTGCCTGGAATACACTGAATTCAATCATGCTGCATGGAATCCAATGCATTCAATAGGGATGCATTTTACCAGGCTGCATGGAATCCACTGCATTCAATGATGCTGCATGAAATCCACTGCATTCAATCGGGATGCTTTTGGCCATGCTGCATAAAATCCACGGCATTCAATCATGCTGCATGGAATCCAATGCATTCTATCGGGATGTATTGGGACATGCTGCAGAAAATTCACTGCATGAAATCATGATGCTTTGGACCAAGCTTCAAAAAATCCACTGCATTCAATCATGCTGCAAAAATCCACTGCATTCAATCATGCTGCATAAAATCCACTGCATTCAATAGGGTTCCATTTCTTCATGCTGCATGGAATCAACTGCATTCAATCATGCTGCATGGAATCTACAGCATTCAATCGGGATGCATTTTACCAGGCTGCATGTTTTACACTGCATTCAATCACAATGCATGGAATCCACTGCATTCAATGACGCTGCATGGAATCCACTGCATTCAATCTGGATGCTTTGGGCCATGGTGCATAAAATCCACTGCATTCAATCATGCTGCATGGTATCCACTGCATTCAATCGGGATGTTTTGGGACATTCTGCCTAAAATCCACTGCATTTAATCAGGATGCTTTGGGCCATGCTGCATAAAATCCACTGCATTCAATAGGGTTCCATTTCTGCATGCTGCATGGATCACACTGCATTCAATCACACTGCATGGAATCCACTGCATTCAATCGGGATGCACTTTGCCAGGCTGCATGGATTACACTGCATTCAAGCACAATGCATGGAATCCACTGCATTCAATGACGCTGCATGGAATCCTCTGCATTCTATCGGGATGCATTTGGGCCATGCTGCATAAAATCCACTGCATTCAATCATGCTGCATGGTATCCACTGCATTCAATCGGGATGTTTTGGGACATGCTGCCTAAAATCCACTGCATTTAATCGGGATGCTTTGGGCCATGCTGCAAAAAATCCACTGCATTCAATCATGCTGCAGGAATCCACTGCATTCAATCATGCTGCATAAAATCCACTGCATTCAATAGGGTTCCATTTCTGCATGCTGCATGGAACACACTGCATTCAATCACACTGCATGGAATCCACTGCATTCAATCGGGATGAATTTTACCAGGCTGCATTGAATCCACTGCATTCTATCAAGCTGCATGGAATCCACTGCATTCAATCGGGATGCATTTTACCAGGCTGCATGGAATACACTGCAATCACGCTGCATCGATTTCACTGCATTCTATTGGGATCCATTGCGCCATGATGCATGGAATCCACTGCATTCAGTTGAGATCAATTGGGCCACGCTGCATAGAATCCACTGCATTGAAATGGGATCCATTTAGCCACGATGCATTGTATACACTGCGTTCAATCAGGATGCATTTCACCGCGCTGCATGGAATACATGGCATTCAATCGGGATGCTTGTGGCCATGCTGCATAAAATCCACTGCATTCAATCATGCTGCATGGTATCCCCTGCCTTCAATCGGGATGTTTTGGGACATGCTGCCTAAAATCCACTGCATTCAATCGGGATGCTTTGGGCCATGCTGCAATTCATCCACTGCATTCAATCATGCTGCAGGAATCCACGGCATTCAATCATGCTGCATAAAAGACAACTCATTCAATAGAATTCCATTACTTCATGCTGCCTGGAATACACTGAATTCAATCACGCTGCATGGAATCCAATGCATTCAATAGGGATGCATTTTACCAGGCTGCATGGAATCCACTGCATTCAATCATGCTGCATGGAATCCACTGCATTCAATCGGGATGCATTTTACCAGGCTGCATGGATTACACTGCATTCAAGCACAATGCATGGAATCCACTGCATTCAATGACGCTGCATGGAATCCTCTGCATTGAATCGGGATGCTTTTGGCCATGCTGCATAAAATCCACTGCATTCAATCATGCTGCACGGTATCGACTGCATTCAATCGGGATGTTTTGGGACATGCTGCAGAAAATCCACTGCATTAAATCGGGATGCTTTGGGCCAAGCTGCAAAAAATCCACTGCATTCAATCATGCTGCAGGAATTCACTGCATTTAATCATGCTGCATAAAATACCATGCATTCAATAGGGTTCCATTTCTTCATGGTGCATGGAATACACTGCCTTCAATCATGCTGCATGGAATCCACTGCATTCAATCGGGATGCATTTTACCAGGCTGCATGGATTACACTGCATTCAATCCCAATGCATGGAATCCACTGCATTTAATGATGCTGCATGGAATCCACTGCATTCAATCGGGATGCTTTTGGCCATGGTACATAAAATCCACTGCATTTAATCATGCTGCATGGTATCCACTGCATTCAATCGGGATGTTTTGGGATATGCTGCCTAAAATCCACTCCATTAAATCGGGATGCTTTGGGCCATGCTGCAAAAAATTCACTGCATTCATTCATGCTGCAGGAATCCACTGCATTCTATCATGCTGCATAAAATCCACTGCATTCAATGGGGATGAATTTTACCAGGCTGCATGGAATCCACTGCATTCAATCATGCTGCATGGAATCCACTGCATTCAATCCAGTTGCATTTTACCAGGCTGCATGGAATACACTGCATTCAATCACGCTGCATCGATTTCACTGCATTCAATTGGGATCCATTGCGCCATGATGCATGGAATCCACTGCATTCAGTTGAGATCAATTGGGACACGCTTCATAGAATCCACTGCATTGAATGGGGATCCATTTAGCCACGCTGCATTGTATACACTGCGTTCAATCGGGATGCATTTCACCACGCTGCATGGAATCCATGGCATTCAATCGGGATGTTTGTGGCCATGCTGCAAAAAATCCACTTCATTCAATCATGCTGCAGGAATCCACTGCATTCAATCATGCTGCATAAAATCCCCTGCATTCAATAGGGTTCAATTTCTTCATGCTGCATGGATCACACTGCATTCAATCACACTGCATGGAATCCACTGCATTCAATCGGGATGAATTTTACCAGGCTGCATTGAATCCACTACATTCAATCAAGCTGCATGGAATCCACTGCATTCAATCGGGATGCATTTTACCAGGCTGCATGGAATACACTGCATTCAATCACGGTGCATCGATTTCACTGCATTCAATTGGGATCCATTGCACCATGATGCATGGAATCCACTGCATTCAGTTGAGATCAATTGCGCCACGGTGCATAGAATCCACTGCATTGAATGGGGATCCATTTAGCCACGTTGCATTGTATACACTGCGTTCAATCAGGATGCATTTCACCACGCTGCATGGAAGCCACGGCATTCAATCGGGATGCTTGTGGCCATGCTGCATAAAATCCATTGCATTCAATCGAGATGCATTTGGACTCGCTGCATGGACTCCACTGCACACAATCGTGATCCATTTCGCCACAATGAATTGAATTTTCTGCATTCAATGAAGCTGCATGGAATCCACTGCATTAAATCGAGATGCTTTTGGCAATGCTGCAAAGAATCCACTGCATTCAATCATACTGAAGGAATCCACTGCATTCAATCATGCTGCATAAAATCCCCTGCATTCAATAGGGTTCCTTTTCTTCATGCTGCAAGGAATCCACTTCATTCAATCATGCTGCATGGAATCCACAGCATTTAATTGGGATGCATTTTACCAGGCTGCATGGAATACACTGCATTCAATCATGCTGCATAAAATCCACTGCATTCAATCGGGATGCATGTTACCACGCTGCAAATATTACACTTACTCTATCACAATGCATGGATTCCACTGCCTTCAATCGGGATGCTTTTGGCCATGCTGCATATAATCCACTGCATTCAATCGGGATGCATTGGGCCTCACTGCGTCAACCGCACTGAATACAATCGGGATCCATTGTGCCACAATGCATGGAGTCTTCTGCATTGCATGACGCTGCATGGAATCCACTGCATTCAATCGGGATGCTTGGGGCCATGCTGCAAAATATCCACTGCATTCATTCATGCTGCAGGATTCCAGTGCATTCAATCATGCTGCATTTAATTCCCTGCATTCAATAGGGTTCCATTACTTCATTCTGCCTGGAATACACTGAATTCAATCACGCTGCATGGAATCCAATGCATTCAATAGGGATGCATTTTACCAGGCTGCATGGAATCCACTGCATTCAGTCATGCTGCATGGAATCCACTGCAGTCAATCGGGATGCATTTTACCAGGCTGTATGGATTACACTGCATTCAATCAAAATGCATGGAATTCACTGCATTCAATGATGCTGCATGAAATCCACTGCATTCAATCGGGATGCTTTTGGCCATGCTGCATAAAATCCACGGCATTCAATCATGCTGCATGGAATCCAATGCATTCTATCGGGATGTATTGGGACATGCTGCAGAAAATTCACTGCATTAAATCATGATGCTTTGGACCAAGCTTCAAAAAATCCACTGCATTCAATCATGCTGCAGGAATCCAGGGCATTCAATCATGCTGCATTTAATTCCCTGCATTCAATAGGGTTCCATTACTTCATTCTGCCTGGAATACACTGAATTCAATCATGCTGCATGGAATCTACAGCATTCAATCGGGATGCATTTTACCAGGCTGCATGTTTTACACTGCATTCAATCACAATGCATGGAATCCACTGCATTCAATCGGGATGTTTTGGGACATGCTGCCTAAAATCCACTGCATTCAATCGGGATGCTTTGGACCAAGCTTCAAAAAATCCACTGCATTCAATCATGCTGCAAAAATACACTGCATTCGATCATGCTGCATAAAATCCACTGCATTCAATAGGGTTCCATTTCTTCATGCTGCATGGAATCAACTGCATTCAATCATGCTGCATGGAATCTACAGCATTCAATCGGGATGCATTTTACCAGGCTGCATGTTTTACACTGCATTCAATCACAATGCATGGAATCCACTGCATTCAATCGGGATGCTTTTGGCCATGGTGCATAAAATACACTGCATTCAATCATGCTGCATGGAATCCATTGCATCATATCGGCATCTTTTGGGCCACGCTTCCTAAAATCCACTGCATTCAATCGGGATGCATTGGGCCTCGCTGCATGGTCTCCACTGCATACAAACGAGATCCATTGCACCACAATGGATGGAATGTTCTGCATTCAATGACGCTGCATGGAATCCACTGCATTCAATCGGGATGCTTTGGGCCATGCTGCAAAAAATCCACTGCATTCAATTATGCTACAGGAATCCAATGCATTCAATCGGGATGCATTGGGCCATGCTGCAAATAATCCACTGCATTTAATCATGCTGTAGGTATCCACTGCATTCAATCATGCTGCATAAAATCCACTGCATTCAATAGGGTTCCATTTCTTCATGCTGCATGGATCACACTGCATTCAATCACACTGCATGGAATCCACTGCATTCAATCGGTATGAATTTTACCAGGCTGCTTGGAATCCACTTCATTCAATCATGCTGCATGGAATCCGCAGCATTGAAGTGGGATGCATTTTACCAGGCTGCATGTATACCCCTACATTAAATCATGCTGCATAAAATCCACTGCATTCAATCGGGATGCATTTTACCACGCTGCATGGATTACACTGCATTCAATCACAATACATGGAATCGACTGCATTCAATCGGGATGCATTTTACCAGCTGCCTGGATTACACTGCATTCAATCACAATGCATGGAATCCACTGCATTCAATGACGCTGCATGGAATCCACTGCATTCTATCGGGATGCTTTTGGCCATGCTGCATAAAATTCACTGCATTCAATCATGCTGCAAGGAATCCACTGCATCCAATCGCCATGTTTTTGGCCATGCTGCATAAAATACACTGCATTTAATCATGTTGCATAAAATCCACTGCATTCAATAGGGTTCCATTTCTTCATGCTGCATGGATCACACTGCATTCAATCACACTGCATGGAATCCACTGCATTCAATCGGGATGAATTTTACCAGGCTGCTTGGAATCCACTGCATTCATTCATGCTGCATGGAATCCACTGCATTCAATCGGGATGCATTTTACCAGGCTGCATGGAATACACTGCATTCAATCACGCTGCATCGATTTCACTGCATTCAATTGGGATCCATTGCGCCATGATGCATGGAATCCACTGCATTCTATCAGAATCCATTGCACCACACTGCATTGACACCACTGCATTCAATTGTGATAATTTGGGCCACGCTGCATAGAATCCACTGCATTCCATGTGTATCCATTTACCCACGCTGCATGGTGTACACTGCGTTCAATCAGGATGCATTTCACCACGCTGCATGGAATCCACGGCATTCAATTGGGATTCTTTTGGCCATGCTGCATAAAATCCAGTGCATTCAATCGAGATGCATTTGGACTCGCTGCATGGACTCCACTGCACACAATCGTGATCCATTTCGCCACAATGAATGGAATTTTTTGCATTCAATGACGCCGCATGGAATCCACTGCATTAAATCGAGATGCTTTGGGCCATGCGGCAAAAATTCCTCTGCATTCAATCATACTGAAGGAATCCACTGCATTCAATCATGCTGCATAATATCCCCTGCCTTCAATAGGGTTCCATTTCTTCATGCTGCATGGAATACACTTCTTTCAATCATGCTGCATGGAATCCACAGCATTTAATTGGGATGCATTTTACCAGGCTGCATGGAATCCACTGCATTCAATCATGCTGCATAAAATCCACTGCATTCAATCGGGATGCATTTTACCACGCTGCATGGATTACACTGCATTCAATCACAATACATGGAATCCACTGCATTCAATCGGGATGCATTTTACCAGGCTGCATGTATTACACTGCATTCAATCACGCTGCAAGGAATCCACTGCATTCAATGAAGCTGCATGGAATCCACTGCATTCTATCGGGATGCTTTTGGCCCTGCTGCATAAAATACACTCCATTCAATCATGCTGCATGGAATTCACTGCCTTCAATCGGGATATTTTGGGAAATGCTGCAGAAAATCCACTGCATTCAATCGGGATGCATTGGGCCTCGCTGCATGGACTCCACTGCATACAAACGAGATCCATTGCACCACAATGGATGGAATGTTCTGCATTCAATGAGGCTGCATGGAATCCACTGCATTCCATCAGGATGCTTTGGGCCATGCTGCATAAAATCCACTGCATTCAATCGGGATGCTTTGGGACATGCTGCAAATACTCCACTGTATTCAATCATGCTGCATGGAATCCACTGCCTTCAATCGGGATGCTTTTGGCCATGCTGCATATAATCCACTGCATTCAATCGGGATGCATTGGGCCTCACTGCGTCAACCGCACTGAATACAATCGGGATCCATTGTGCCACAATGCACGGAGTCTTCTGCATTCAATGACGCTGCATGGAATCCACTGCATTCAATCGGGATGCTTGGGGCCATGCTGCAAAATATCCACTGCATTCATTCATGCTGCAGGAATCCAGTGCATTCAATCATGCTGCATAAAATACACTTCATTCAATAGGGTTCCATTACTTCATTTTGCCTGGAATACACTGAATTCAATCATGCTGCATGGAATCCAATGCATTCAATAGGGATGCATTTTACCAGGCTGCATGGAATCCACTGCATTCAATGATGCTGCATGAAATCCACTGCATTCAATCGGGATGCTTTTGGCCATGCTGCATAAAATCCACGGCATTCAATCATGCTGCATGGAATCCAATGCATTCTATCGGGATGTATTGGGACATGCTGCAGAAAATTCACTGCATGAAATCATGATGCTTTGGACCAAGCTTCAAAAAATCCACTGCATTCAATCATGCTGCAAAAATCCACTGCATTCAATCATGCTGCATAAAATCCACTGCATTCAATTGGGTTCCATTTCTTCATGCTGCATGGAATCAACTGCATTCAATCATGCTGCATGGAATCTACAGCATTCAATCGGGATGCATTTTACCAGGCTGCATGTTTTACACTGCATTCAATCACAATGCATGGAATCCACTGCATTCAATGACGCTGCATGGAATCCACTGCATTCAATCTGGATGCTTTGGGCCATGGTGCATAAAATCCACTGCATTCAATCATGCTGCATGGTATCCACTGCATTCAATCGGGATGTTTTGGGACATTCTGCCTAAAATCCACTGCATTTAATCAGGATGCTTTGGGCCATGCTGCATAAAATCCACTGCATTCAATAGGGTTCCATTTCTGCATGCTGCATGGATCACACTGCATTCAATCACACTGCATGGAATCCACTGCATTCAATCGGGATGCACTTTGCCAGGCTGCATGGATTACACTGCATTCAAGCACAATGCATGGAATCCACTGCATTCAATGACGCTGCATGGAATCCTCTGCATTCTATCGGGATGCATTTGGGCCATGCTGCATAAAATCCACTGCATTCAATCATGCTGCATGGTATCCACTGCATTCAATCGGGATGTTTTGGGACATGCTGCCTAAAATCCACTGCATTTAATCGGGATGCTTTGGGCCATGCTGCAAAAAATCCACTGCATTCAATCATGCTGCAGGAATCCACTGCATTCAATCATGCTGCATAAAATCCACTGCATTCAATAGGGTTCCATTTCTGCATGCTGCATGGAACACACTGCATTCAATCACACTGCATGGAATCCACTGCATTCAATCGGGATGAATTTTACCAGGCTGCATTGAATCCACTGCATTCTATCAAGCTGCATGGAATCCACTGCATTCAATCGGGATGCATTTTACCAGGCTGCATGGAATACACTGCAATCACGCTGCATCGATTTCACTGCATTCTATTGGGATCCATTGCGCCATGATGCATGGAATCCACTGCATTCAGTTGAGATCAATTGGGCCACGCTGCATAGAATCCACTGCATTGAAATGGGATCCATTTAGCCACGATGCATTGTATACACTGCGTTCAATCAGGATGCATTTCACCGCGCTGCATGGAATACATGGCATTCAATCGGGATGCTTGTGGCCATGCTGCATAAAATCCACTGCATTCAATCATGCTGCATGGTATCCCCTGCCTTCAATCGGGATGTTTTGGGACATGCTGCCTAAAATCCACTGCATTCAATCGGGATGCTTTGGGCCATGCTGCAATTCATCCACTGCATTCAATCATGCTGCAGGAATCCACGGCATTCAATCATGCTGCATAAAAGACAACTCATTCAATAGAATTCCATTACTTCATGCTGCCTGGAATACACTGAATTCAATCACGCTGCATGGAATCCAATGCATTCAATAGGGATGCATTTTACCAGGCTGCATGGAATCCACTGCATTCAATCATGCTGCATGGAATCCACTGCATTCAATCGGGATGCATTTTACCAGGCTGCATGGATTACACTGCATTCAAGCACAATGCATGGAATCCACTGCATTCAATGACGCTGCATGGAATCCTCTGCATTGAATCGGGATGCTTTTGGCCATGCTGCATAAAATCCACTGCATTCAATCATGCTGCACGGTATCGACTGCATTCAATCGGGATGTTTTGGGACATGCTGCAGAAAATCCACTGCATTAAATCGGGATGCTTTGGGCCAAGCTGCAAAAAATCCACTGCATTCAATCATGCTGCAGGAATTCACTGCATTTAATCATGCTGCATAAAATACCATGCATTCAATAGGGTTCCATTTCTTCATGGTGCATGGAATACACTGCCTTCAATCATGCTGCATGGAATCCACTGCATTCAATCGGGATGCATTTTACCAGGCTGCATGGATTACACTGCATTCAATCCCAATGCATGGAATCCACTGCATTTAATGATGCTGCATGGAATCCACTGCATTCAATCGGGATGCTTTTGGCCATGGTACATAAAATCCACTGCATTTAATCATGCTGCATGGTATCCACTGCATTCAATCGGGATGTTTTGGGATATGCTGCCTAAAATCCACTCCATTAAATCGGGATGCTTTGGGCCATGCTGCAAAAAATTCACTGCATTCATTCATGCTGCAGGAATCCACTGCATTCTATCATGCTGCATAAAATCCACTGCATTCAATGGGGATGAATTTTACCAGGCTGCATGGAATCCACTGCATTCAATCATGCTGCATGGAATCCACTGCATTCAATCCAGTTGCATTTTACCAGGCTGCATGGAATACACTGCATTCAATCACGCTGCATCGATTTCACTGCATTCAATTGGGATCCATTGCGCCATGATGCATGGAATCCACTGCATTCAGTTGAGATCAATTGGGCCACGCTTCATAGAATCCACTGCATTGAATGGGGATCCATTTAGCCACGCTGCATTGTATACACTGCGTTCAATCGGGATGCATTTCACCACGCTGCATGGAATCCATGGCATTCAATCGGGATGTTTGTGGCCATGCTGCAAAAAATCCACTTCATTCAATCATGCTGCAGGAATCCACTGCATTCAATCATGCTGCATAAAATCCCCTGCATTCAATAGGGTTCAATTTCTTCATGCTGCATGGATCACACTGCATTCAATCACACTGCATGGAATCCACTGCATTCAATCGGGATGAATTTTACCAGGCTGCATTGAATCCACTACATTCAATCAAGCTGCATGGAATCCACTGCATTCAATCGGGATGCATTTTACCAGGCTGCATGGAATACACTGCATTCAATCACGGTGCATCGATTTCACTGCATTCAATTGGGATCCATTGCGCCATGATGCATGGAATCCACTGCATTCAGTTGAGATCAATTGCGCCACGGTGCATAGAATCCACTGCATTGAATGGGGATCCATTTAGCCACGTTGCATTGTATACACTGCGTTCAATCAGGATGCATTTCACCACGCTGCATGGAAGCCACGGCATTCAATCGGGATGCTTGTGGCCATGCTGCATAAAATCCATTGCATTCAATCGAGATGCATTTGGACTCGCTGCATGGACTCCACTGCACACAATCGTGATCCATTTCGCCACAATGAATTGAATTTTCTGCATTCAATGAAGCTGCATGGAATCCACTGCATTAAATCGAGATGCTTTTGGCAATGCTGCAAAGAATCCACTGCATTCAATCATACTGAAGGAATCCACTGCATTCAATCATGCTGCATAAAATCCCCTGCATTCAATAGGGTTCCTTTTCTTCATGCTGCAAGGAATCCACTTCATTCAATCATGCTGCATGGAATCCACAGCATTTAATTGGGATGCATTTTACCAGGCTGCATGGAATACACTGCATTCAATCATGCTGCATAAAATCCACTGCATTCAATCGGGATGCATGTTACCACGCTGCAAATATTACACTTACCCTATCACAATGCATGGATTCCACTGCCTTCAATCGGGATGCTTTTGGCCATGCTGCATATAATCCACTGCATTCAATCGGGATGCATTGGGCCTCACTGCGTCAACCGCACTGAATACAATCGGGATCCATTGTGCCACAATGCATGGAGTCTTCTGCATTGCATGACGCTGCATGGAATCCACTGCATTCAATCGGGATGCTTGGGGCCATGCTGCAAAATATCCACTGCATTCATTCATGCTGCAGGATTCCAGTGCATTCAATCATGCTGCATTTAATTCCCTGCATTCAATAGGGTTCCATTACTTCATTCTGCCTGGAATACACTGAATTCAATCACGCTGCATGGAATCCAATGCATTCAATAGGGATGCATTTTACCAGGCTGCATGGAATCCACTGCATTCAGTCATGCTGCATGGAATCCACTGCAGTCAATCGGGATGCATTTTACCAGGCTGTATGGATTACACTGCATTCAATCAAAATGCATGGAATTCACTGCATTCAATGATGCTGCATGAAATCCACTGCATTCAATCGGGATGCTTTTGGCCATGCTGCATAAAATCCACGGCATTCAATCATGCTGCATGGAATCCAATGCATTCTATCGGGATGTATTGGGACATGCTGCAGAAAATTCACTGCATTAAATCATGATGCTTTGGACCAAGCTTCAAAAAATCCACTGCATTCAATCATGCTGCAGGAATCCAGGGCATTCAATCATGCTGCATTTAATTCCCTGCATTCAATAGGGTTCCATTACTTCATTCTGCCTGGAATACACTGAATTCAATCATGCTGCATGGAATCTACAGCATTCAATCGGGATGCATTTTACCAGGCTGCATGTTTTACACTGCATTCAATCACAATGCATGGAATCCACTGCATTCAATCGGGATGTTTTGGGACATGCTGCCTAAAATCCACTGCATTCAATCGGGATGCTTTGGACCAAGCTTCAAAAAATCCACTGCATTCAATCATGCTGCAAAAATACACTGCATTCGATCATGCTGCATAAAATCCACTGCATTCAATAGGGTTCCATTTCTTCATGCTGCATGGAATCAACTGCATTCAATCATGCTGCATGGAATCTACAGCATTCAATCGGGATGCATTTTACCAGGCTGCATGTTTTACACTGCATTCAATCACAATGCATGGAATCCACTGCATTCAATCGGGATGCTTTTGGCCATGGTGCATAAAATACACTGCATTCAATCATGCTGCATGGAATCCATTGCATCATATCGGCATATTTTGGGCCACGCTTCCTAAAATCCACTGCATTCAATCGGGATGCATTGGGCCTCGCTGCATGGTCTCCACTGCATACAAACGAGATCCATTGCACCAAAATGGATGGAATGTTCTGCATTCAATGACGCTGCATGGAATCCACTGCATTCAATCGGGATGCTTTGGGCCATGCTGCAAAAAATCCACTGCATTCAATTATGCTACAGGAATCCAATGCATTCAATCGGGATGCATTGGGCCATGCTGCAAATAATCCACTGCATTTAATCATGCTGTAGGTATCCACTGCATTCAATCATGCTGCATAAAATCCACTGCATTCAATAGGGTTCCATTTCTTCATGCTGCATGGATCACACTGCATTCAATCACACTGCATGGAATCCACTGCATTCAATCGGTATGAATTTTACCAGGCTGCTTGGAATCCACTTCATTCAATCATGCTGCATGGAATCCGCAGCATTGAAGTGGGATGCATTTTACCAGGCTGCATGTAAACCCCTACATTAAATCATGCTGCATAAAATCCACTGCATTCAATCGGGATGCATTTTACCACGCTGCATGGATTACACTGCATTCAATCACAATACATGGAATCGACTGCATTCAATCGGGATGCATTTTACCAGCTGCCTGGATTACACTGCATTCAATCACAATGCATGGAATCCACTGCATTCAATGACGCTGCATGGAATCCACTGCATTCAATCGGGATGCTTTTGGCCATGCTGCATAAAATATACTGCATTCAATCATGCTGCAAGGAATCCACTGCATCCAATCGCCATGTTTTTGGCCATGCTGCATAAAATCCACTGCATTTAATCATGTTGCATAAAATCCACTGCATTCAATAGGGTTCCATTTCTTCATGCTGCATGGATCACACTGCATTCAATCACACTGCATGGAATCCACTGCATTCAATCGGGATGAATTTTACCAGGCTGCTTGGAATCCACTGCATTCATTCATGCTGCATGGAATCCACTGCATTCAATCGGGATGCATTTTACCAGGCTGCATGGAATACACTGCATTCAATCACGCTGCATCGATTTCACTGCATTCAATTGGGATCCATTGCGTAATGATGCATGGAATCCACTGCCTTCAGTTGAGATCAATTGGGCCACGCTGCATAGAATCCACTGCATTGAATGGGGATCCATTTAGCCACGCTGCATTGTATACACTGCGTTCAATCAGGACGCATTTCACCACGCTGCATGGAATCCATGGCATTCAATCGGGATGCTTGTGGCCATGCTGCAAAAAATCCACTGCATTCAATCATGCTGAAGGAATCCACTGCATTCAATCATGCTGCATAAAATCCCCTGCATTCAATAGGGTTCCATTTTTTCATGCTGAATGGAATCCACTTCATTCAATCATGCTGCATGGAATCCACTGCATTCAATCGGGATGTATTTTACCACGCTGCATGGATTATACTGCATTCAATCACAATACATGGAATCCACTGCATTCAATCGGGATGCATTTTACCAGGCTGCCTGGATTACACTGCATTCAATCACAATGCATGGAATCCACTGCATTCAATGACGCTGCATGGAATCCACTGCATTCTATCGGGATGCTTTTGGCCATTGTGCATAAAATCCACTGCATTCAATCATGCTGCAAGGAATCCACTGCATCCAATCGCCATATTTTTGGCCATGCTGCATATAATTCACTTCATTCAATCGGGATGCATTGGGCCTCGCTGCATGGTCTCCACTGCATACAAACGATATCCATTGCACCACAATGTATGGAATGTTCTGCATTAAATGACGCTTCATGAAATACAATGCATTCAATCAGGATGCTTTGTGCCATGCTGCAAATAATCCAATGTATTCAATCATGCTGCATGGTATCCACTGCCTTCAATCGGGATGCTTTTGGCCATGCTGCATATAATCAACTGCATTCAATCGGGATGCAATGGGCCTCACTGCGTCAACTGCTGAATACAATCGGGATCCATTGTGACAAAATGCATGTAGTCTTCTGCATTCAATGACGCTGCATGGAATCCAATGCATTCAATAGGGATGCATTTTACCAGGCTGCATGGAATCAACTGCATTCAATCATGCTGCATAAAATCCACTGCATTCAATAGGGTTCCATTTCTGCATACTGCATGGATCACACTGCATTCAATCACACTGCATGGAATCCACTGCATTCAATCGGGATGAATTTTACCAGGCTGCATTGAATCCACTGCATTCAATCAAGCTGCATGGAATCCACTGCATTCAATCGGGATGCATTTTACCAGGCTGCATGGAATACACTGCATTCAATCACGCTGCATCGATTTCACTGCATTCAATTGGGATCCATTGCGCCATGATGCATGGAATCCACTGCATTCTATCAGAATCCATTGCACCACACTGCATTGACACCACTGCATTCAATTGAGATAATTTGGGCCACGCTGCATAGAATCCACTGCATTCCATGGGTATCCATTTACCCACGCTGCATGGTGTACACTGCGTTCAATCAGGATGCATTTCACCACGCTGCATGGAATCCACGGCATTCAATTGGGATTCTTTTGGCCATGCTGCATAAAATCCAGTGCATTCAATCGAGATGCATTTGGACTCGCTGCATGGACTCCACTGCACACAATCGTGATCCATTTCGCCACAATGAATGGAATTTTTTGCATTCAATGACGCTGCATGGAATCCACTGCATTAAATCGAGATGCTTTGGGCCATGCGGCAAAAATTCCTCTGCATTCAATCATGCTGAAGGAATCCACTGCATTCAATCATGCTGCATAATATCCCCTGCCTTCAATAGGGTTCCATTTCTTCATGCTGCATGGAATACACTTCTTTCAATCATGCTGCATGGAATCCACAGCATTTAATTGGGATGCATTTTACCAGGCTGCATGGAATCCACTGCATTCAATCATGCTGCATAAAATCCACTGCATTCAATCGGGATGCATTTTACCACGCTGCATGGATTACACTGCATTCAATCACAATACATGGAATCCACTGCATTCAATCGGGATGCATTTTACCAGGCTGCATGTATTACACTGCATTCAATCACGCTGCAAGGAATCCACTGCATTCAATGAAGCTGCATGGAATCCACTGCATTCTATCGGGATGCTTTTGGCCCTGCTGCATAAAATACACTGCATTCAATCATGCTGAATGGAATTCACTGCCTCCAATAGGGATATTTTGGGAAATGCTGCAGAAAATCCACTGCATTCAATCGGGATGCATTGGGCCTCGCTGCATGGACTCCACTGCATACAAACGAGATCCATTGCACCACAATGGATGGAATGTTCTGCATTCAATGAGGCTGCATGGAATCCACTGCATTCCATCAGGATGCTTTGGGCCATGCTGCATAAAATCCACTGCATTCAATCGGGATGCTTTGGGACATGCTGCAAATACTCCACTGTATTCAATCATGCTGCATGGAATCCACTGCCTTCAATCGGGATGCTTTTGGCCATGCTGCATATAATCCACTTCATTCAATCGGGATGCATTGGGCCTCACTGCGTCAACTGCCCTGAATACAATCGGGATCCATTGTGCCACAATGCACGGAGTCTTCTGCATTCAATGACGCTGCATGGAATCCACTGCATTCAATCGGGATGCTTGGGGCCATGCTGCAAAATATCCACTGCATTCATTCATGCTGCAGGAATCCAGTGCATTCAATCATGCTGCATAAAATACACTTCATTCAATAGGGTTCCATTACTTCATTTTGCCTGGAATACACTGAATTCAATCATGCTGCATGGAATCCAATGCATTCAATAGGGATGCATTTTACCAGGCTGCATGGAATCCACTACATTCAGTCATGCTGCATGGAATCCACTGCAGTCAATCGGGATGCATTTTACCAGGCTGCCAGGATTACACTGCATTCAATCAAAATGCATGGAATTCACTGCATTCAATGATGCTGCATGAAATCCACTGCATTCAATCGGGATGCTTTTGGCCATGCTGCATAAAATCCACGGCATTCAATCATGCTGCATGGAATCCAATGCATTCTATCGGGATGTATTGGGACATGCTGCAGAAAATTCACTGCATTAAATCATGATGCTTTGGACCAAGCTTCAAAAAATCCACTGCATTCAATCATGCTGCAAAAATCCACTGCATTCAATCATGCTGCATAAAATCCACTGCATTCAATAGGGTTCCATTTCTTCATGCTGCATGGAATCAACTGCATTCAATCATGCTGCATGGAATCTACAGCATTCAATCGGGATGCATTTTACCAGGCTGCATGGTTTACACTGCATTCAATCACAATGCATGGAATCCACTGCATTCAATGACGCTGCATGGAATCCACTGCATTCAATCGGGATGCTTTGGGCCATGGTGCATAAAATCCACTGCATTCAATCATGCTGCATGGTATCCACTGCATTCAATCGGGATGTTTTGGGACATTCTGCCTAAAATCCACTGCATTTAATCAGGATGCTTTGGGCCATGCTGCATAAAATCCACTGCATTCAATAGGGTTCCATTTCTGCATGCTGCATGGATCACACTGCATTCAATCACACTGCATGGAATCCACTGCATTCAATCGGGATGCACTTTGCCAGGCTGCATGGATTACACTGCATTCAAGCACAATGCATGGAATCCACTGCATTCAATGACGCTGCATGGAATCCTCTGCATTCTATCGGGATGCATTTGGGCCATGCTGCATAAAATCCACTGCATTCAATCATGCTGCATGGTATCCACTGCATTCAATCGGGATGTTTTGGGACATGCTGCCTAAAATCCACTGCATTTAATCGGGATGCTTTGGGCCATGCTGCAAAAAATCCACTGCATTCAATCATGCTGCAGGAATCCACTGCATTCAATCATGCTGCATAAAATCCACTGCATTCAATAGGGTTCCATTTCTGCATGCTGCATGGATCACACTGCATTCAATCACACTGCATGGAATCCACTGCATTCAATCGGGATGAATTTTACCAGGCTGCATTGAATCCACTGCATTCTATCAAGCTGCATGGAATCCACTGCATTCAATCGGGATGCATTTTACCAGGCTGCATGGAATACACTGCAATCACGCTGCATCGATTTCACTGCATTCTATTGGGATCCATTGCGCCATGATGCATGGAATCCACTGCATTCAGTTGAGATCAATTGGGCCACGCTGCATAGAATCCACTGCATTGAAATGGGATCCATTTAGCCACGATGCATTGTATACACTGCGTTCAATCAGGATGCATTTCACCGCGCTGCATGGAATACATGGCATTCAATCGGGATGCTTGTGGCCATGCTGCATAAAATCCACTGCATTCAATCATGCTGCATGGTATCCCCTGCCTTCAATCGGGATGTTTTGGGACATGCTGCCTAAAATCCACTGCATTCAATCGGGATGCTTTGGGCCATGCTGCAATTCATCCACTGCATTCAATCATGCTGCAGGAATCCACGGCATTCAATCATGCTGCATAAAAGACAACTCATTCAATAGAATTCCATTACTTCATGCTGCCTGGAATACACTGAATTCAATCACGCTGCATGGAATCCAATGCATTCAATAGGGATGCATTTTACCAGGCTGCATGGAATCCACTGCATTCAATCATGCTGCATGGAATCCACTGCATTCAATCGGAATGCATTTTACCAGGCTGCATGGATTACACTGCATTCAAGCACAATGCATGGAATCCACTGCATTCAATGACGCTGCATGGAATCCTCTGCATTGAATCGGGATGCTTTTGGCCATGCTGCATAAAATCCACTGCATTCAATCATGCTGCACGGTATCGACTGCATTCAATCGGGATGTTTTGGGACATGCTGCAGAAAATCCACTGCATTAAATCGGGATGCTTTGGGCCAAGCTGCAAAAAATCCACTGCATTCAATCATGCTGCAGGAATTCACTGCATTTAATCATGCTGCATAAAATACCATGCATTCAATAGGGTTCCATTTCTTCATGGTGCATGGAATACACTGCCTTCAATCATGCTGCATGGAATCCACTGCATTCAATCGGGATGCATTTTACCAGGCTGCATGGATTACACTGCATTCAATCCCAATGCATGGAATCCACTGCATTTAATGATGCTGCATGGAATCCACTGCATTCAATCGGGATGCTTTTGGCCATGGTACATAAAATCCACTGCATTTAATCATGCTGCATGGTATCCACTGCATTCAATCGGGATGTTTTGGGATATGCTGCCTAAAATCCACTCCATTAAATCGGGATGCTTTGGGCCATGCTGCAAAAAATTCACTGCATTCATTCATGCTGCAGGAATCCACTGCATTCTATCATGCTGCATAAAATCCACTGCATTCAATCGGGATGAATTTTACCAGGCTGCATGGAATCCACTGCATTCAATTATGCTGCATGGAATCCACTGCATTCAATCCAGTTGCATTTTACCAGGCTGCATGGAATACACTGCATTCAATCACGCTGCATCGATTTCACTGCATTCAATTGGGATCCATTGCGCCATGATGCATGGAATCCACTGCATTCAGTTGAGATCAATTGGGCCACGCTTCATAGAATCCACTGCATTGAATGGGGATCCATTTAGCCACGCTGCATTGTATACACTGCGTTCAATCGGGATGCATTTCACCACGCTGCATGGAATCCATGGCATTCAATCGGGATGTTTGTGGCCATGCTGCAAAAAATCCACTTCATTCAATCATGCTGCAGGAATCCACTGCATTCAATCATGCTGCATAAAATCCCCTGCATTCAATAGGGTTCAATTTCTTCATGCTGCATGGATCACACTGCATTCAATCACACTGCATGGAATCCACTGCATTCAATCGGGATGAATTTTACCAGGCTGCATTGAATCCACTACATTCAATCAAGCTGCATGGAATCCACTGCATTCAATCGGGATGCATTTTACCAGGCTGCATGGAATACACTGCATTCAATCACGGTGCATCGATTTCACTGCATTCAATTGGGATCCATTGCGCCATGATGCATGGAATCCACTGCATTCAGTTGAGATCAATTGCGCCACGGTGCATAGAATCCACTGCATTGAATGGGGATCCATTTAGCCACGTTGCATTGTATACACTGCGTTCAATCAGGATGCATTTCACCACGCTGCATGGAAGCCACGGCATTCAATCGGGATGCTTGTGGCCATGCTGCATAAAATCCATTGCATTCAATCGAGATGCATTTGGACTCGCTGCATGGACTCCACTGCACACAATCGTGATCCATTTCGCCACAATGAATTGAATTTTCTGCATTCAATGAAGCTGCATGGAATCCACTGCATTAAATCGAGATGCTTTTGGCAATGCTGCAAAGAATCCACTGCATTCAATCATACTGAAGGAATCCACTGCATTCAATCATGCTGCATAAAATCCCCTGCATTCAATAGGGTTCCTTTTCTTCATGCTGCATGGAATCCACTTCATTCAATCATGCTGCATGGAATCCACAGCATTTAATTGGGATGCATTTTACCAGGCTGCATGGAATACACTGCATTCAATCATGCTGCATAAAATCCACTGCATTCAATCGGGATGCATGTTACCACGCTGCAAATATTACACTTACTCTATCACAATGCATGGATTCCACTGCCTTCAATCGGGATGCTTTTGGCCATGCTGCATATAATCCACTGCATTCAATCGGGATGCATTGGGCCTCACTGCGTCAACCGCACTGAATACAATCGGGATCCATTATGCCACAATGCATGGAGTCTTCTGCATTGCATGACGCTGCATGGAATCCACTGCATTCAATCGGGATGCTTGAGGCCATGCTGCAAAATATCCACTGCATTCATTCATGCTGCAGGAATCCAGTGCATTCAATCATGCTGCATTTAATTCCCTGCATTCAATAGGGTTCCATTACTTCATTCTGCCTGGAATACACTGAATTCAATCACGCTGCATGGAATCCAATGCATTCAATAGGGATGCATTTTACCAGGCTGCATGGAATCCACTGCATTCAGTCATGCTGCATGGAATCCACTGCAGTCAATCGGGATGCATTTTACCAGGCTGTATGGATTACACTGCATTCAATCAAAATGCATGGAATTCACTGCATTCAATGATGCTGCATGAAATCCACTGCATTCAATCGGGATGCTTTTGGCCATGCTGCATAAAATCCACGGCATTCAATCATGCTGCATGGAATCCAATGCATTCTATCGGGATGTATTGGGACATGCTGCAGAAAATTCACTGCATTAAATCATGATGCTTTGGACCAAGCTTCAAAAAATCCACTGCATTCAATCATGCTGCAGGAATCCAGTGCATTCAATCATGCTGCATTTAATTCCCTGCATTCAATAGGGTTCCATTACTTCATTCTGCCTGGAATACACTGAATTCAATCATGCTGCATGGAATCTACAGCATTCAATCGGGATGCATTTTACCAGGCTGCATGTTTTACACTGCATTCAATCACAATGCATGGAATCCACTGCATTCAATCGGGATGTTTTGGGACATGCTGCCTAAAATCCACTGCATTCAATCGGGATGCTTTGGACCAAGCTTCAAAACATCCACTGCATTCAATCATGCTGCAAAAATCCACTGCATTCAATAGGGTTCCATTTCTTCATTGTGCATGGAATCAACTGCATTCAATCATGCTGCATGGAATCTACAGCATTCAATCGGGATGCATTTTACCAGGCTGCATGTTTTACACTGCATTCAATCACAATGCATGGAATCCACTGCATTCAATCGGGATGCTTTTGGCCATGGTGCATAAAATACACTGCATTCAATCATGCTGCATGGAATCCATTGCATCATATCGGCATATTTTGGGCCACGCTTCCTAAAATCCACTGCATTCAATCGGGATGCATTGGGCCTCGCTGCATGGTCTCCACTGCATACAAACGAGATCCATTGCACCACAATGGATGGAATGTTCTGCATTCAATGACGCTGCATGGAATCCACTGCATTTAATCGGGATGCTTTGGGCCATGCTGCAAAAAATCCACTGCATTTATTTATGCTACAGGAATCCAATGCATTCAATCGGGATGCATTGGGCCATGCTGCAAATAATCCACTGCATTTAATCATGCTGTAGGTATCCACTGCATTCAATAGGGTTACATTTCTTCATGCTGCCTGGAATACACTGCATTAAATCACGCTGCATGGAATCCACTGCATTCAATTGGGATGCATTTTACCAGGCTGCATGGAATCCACTGCATTCACGCATGCCGCATGTAATCCATTGCATTCAATCATGCTGCATGGAATCCACTGCATTCAATCGGGATGCATTTTACCAGGCTGCATGGATTACACTGCATTCAATTACAATGCATGTTATCTACTGCGTCAATGACGCTGCATGGAATACACTGCCTTCAATCGGGATGATTTTGGCCATGGTGCATAAAATCCACTGCATTCAATCTTGCTCCATGGTATCCACTGCATTCAATCGGGATGTTTTGGGACATGCTGCCTAAAATCCACTGCATTCAATCGGGATGCTTTGGGCCATGCTGCAAAACATCCACTGCATTCAATCATGCTGCAGGAATCCACGGCATTCAATCATGCTGCATAAAAGACACTTCATTCAATAGGATTACATTACTTCATGCTGCCTGGAATACACTGAATTCAATCACGCTGCATGGAATCCAATGCATTCAATAGGGATGCGTTTTACCAGGCTGCATGGAATCCACTGCATTCAATCAGGCTGCATGGAATCCACTGCATTCAATCGGGATGCATTTTACCAGGCTGCATGAATTACACTGCATTCAAGCACAATGCATGGACTCCACTGCATTCAATGACGCTGCATGGAATCCTCTGCATTGAATCGGGATGCTTTTGGCCATGCTGCATAAAACCCACTGCATTCAATCATGCTGGACGGTATCCAATGCATTCAATCGGGATGTTTTCGGACATGCTGCAAAAAATCCACTGCATTAAATCGGGATGCTTTTGGCCAAGCTTCAAAAAATACACTGCATTCAATCATGCTGCAGGAATCCACTGCATTCAATCACACTGCATGGAATCCACTGCATTCCACAGGGTTCAATTTCTTCATGCTGCATGGAATCCACTGCATTCAATCATGCTGCACGGTATCATCTGCATTCAATCGGGATGTTTTGGGACATGCTGAATAAAATCCACTGCATTAAATCGGGATGAATTGGGCCAAGCTGCAAAAAATCCACTGCATTCAATCATGCTGCATGGAATCTACAGCATTCAATCGGGGTGCATTTTACCAGGATGCGTGGAATCCACTGCATTCAATAACAATGCATGGAATCCACTGCATTCAATCGGGATGCTTTGGGCCAAGCTGCAAAAAATCCACTGCATTCAATCATGCTGCAGGAATCCACTGCATTTAATCATGCTGCATAAAATACCCTGCATTCAATAAGGTTCCATTTCTTCATGCTGCCTGGAATCAACCTCAATCAATTATGCTGCATGGAATCCACTGCATTCAATCGGGATTCATTTTACCAGGCTGCATGAATTACACTGCATTCAATCACAAGCATGGAATCCACTGCATTCAATGACGCCGCATGGAATCCACTGCATTGAATGGGGATCCATTTAGCCACGATGCATTGTATACACTGCGTTCAATCAGGATGCATTTCACCACGCTGCATGGAAAACATGGCATTCAATCGGGATGCTTGTGGCCATGCTTCATAAAATCCACTGCATTCATTCATGCTGCAGGAATCCACTGCATTCAACCATGCTGCATGGAATCTACAGCATTCAATCGGGATGCATTTTACCAGGCTGCATGTTTTACACTGCATTCAATCACAATGCATGGAATCCACTGCATTCAATGACGCTGCATGGAATCCACTGCATTCAATCTGGATGCTTTGGGCCATGGTGCATAAAATCCACTGCATTCAATCATGCTGCCTGGTATCCACTGCATTCAATCGGGATGTTTTGCGACATTCTGCCAAAATCCACTGCATTTAATCAGGATGCTTTGGGCCATGCTGCATAAAATCCAAGGCATTCAATAGGGTTCCATTTCTGCATGCTGCATGGATCACACTGCATTCAATCACACTGCATGGAATCCACTGCATTCAATCGGGATGAATTTTACCAGGCTGCATTGAATCCACTACATTCAATCAAGCTGCATGGAATCCACTGCATTCAATCGGGATGCATTTTACCAGGCTGCATGGATTACACTGCATTCAAGCACAATGCATGGAATCCACTGCATTCAATGACGCTGCATGGAATCCTCTGCATTCTATCGGGATGCATTTGGGCCATGCTGCATAAAATCCACTGCATTCAATCATGCTGCATGGTATCCACTGCATTCAATCGGGATGTTTTGGGACATGCTGCCTAAAATCCACTGCATTTAATCGGGATGCTTTGGGCCATGCTGCAAAAAATCCACTGCATTCAATCATGCTGCAGGAATCCACTGCATTCAATCATGCTGCATAAAATCCACTGCATTCTATAGGGTTCCATTTCTGCATGCTGCATGGATCACACTGCATTCAATCACACTGCATGGAATCCACTGCATTCAATCGGGATGAATTTTACCAGGCTGCATTGAATCCACTGCATTCTATCAAGCTGCATGGAATCCACTGCATTCAATCAGGATGCATTGTACCAGGCTGCATGGAATACACTGCATTCAATCACGCTGCATCGATTTCACTGCATTCAATTGGGATCCATTGCGCCATGATGCATGGAATCCACTGCATTCAGTTGAGATCAATTGGGCCACGCTGCATAGAATCCACTGCATTGAATGGGGATCCATTTAGCCACGCTGCATTGTATACACTGCGTTCAATCAGGATGCATTTCACCACGCTGCATGGAATACATGGCATTCAATCGGGATGCTTGTGGCCATGCTGCATAAAATCCACTGCATTCATTCATGCTGCAGGAATCCACTGCATTCAATCATGCTGCATAAAATCCCCTGCATTCAATAGGGTTCCATTTCTTCATGCTGCATGGAATCAATTTCATTCAATCATGCTGCATGGAATCCACAGCATTTAATTGGGATGCATTTTACCAGGCTGCATGGAATCCACTGCATTCAATCATGCTGCATAAAATCCACTGCATTCAATCGGGATGCATTTTACCAGGATGCATGGAATCCTCTGCATTCAATCACAATACATGGAATCCACTGCATTCAATCGGGATGCATTTTACCAGGCTGCCTGGATTACACTGCATTCAAGCACAATGCATGGAATCCACTGCATTAAATGACGCTGCATGGAATCCACTGCATTCTATCGGGATGCTTTTGGCCATGCTGCATAAAGTACACTGCATTCAATCGGGATGCATTGGGCCTCGGTGCATGGTCTCCACTGCATACAAACGAGATCCATTGCCCCACAATGAATGGAATGTTCTGCATTCAATGACGCTGCATGAAATCCACTGCATTCAATCGGGATGCTTTGGGCCATGCTGCAAATACTCCACTGTATTCAATCATGCTGCATGGAATCCACTGCCTTCAATCGGGATGCTTTTGGCCATGCTGCATATAATCCACTGCATTCAATCGGGATGCATTGGGCCTCACTGCGTCAACCGCACTGAATACAATCGGGATCCATTGTGCCACAATGCATGGAGTCGTCTGCATTGCATGACGCTGCATGGAATCCACTGCATTCAATGGGGATGCTTTGGGCCACGCTGCAACAAATTCACTGCATTCATTCATGCTGCAGGAATCCAGTGCATTCAATCATGCTGCATAAAATACACTTCATTCAATAGGCTTCCATTATTTCATGCTGCCTGGAATCCACTGCATTCAATCATGCTGCAGGTATCCACTGCATTCAATCATGCTGCATTAAATTCCCTGCATTCAATAGGGTTCCATTTCTTCATGCTGCCTTGAATACACTGCATTAAATTACGCTGCATGGAATCCAATGCATTCAATAGGGATGCATTTTACCAGGCTGCATGGAATCCACTGCATTCAATCATGCCGCATGGAATCCACTGCATTCCATCGGGATGCATTTGGCCATGCTGCATAAAACCCACTGCATTCAATCATGCTGCACGATATCCACTGCATTCAATCGGGATGTTTTCGGACATGCTGCAAAAAATCCACTGCAGTAAATCGGGATGCTTTTGGCCAAGCTTCAAATAATCCACTGCATTCAATCATGCTGCAGGAATCCACTGCATTCAATCATGCTGCATAAAATCCACTGAATTCCACAGGGTTCAATTTCTTCATGCTGCATGGAATCCACTGCATTCAATCATGCTGCATGGAATCCACTGCATTCAATCGGGATGCATTTTACCAGGCTGCATGGATTACACTGCATTCAATCACAATGCATGGAATCCACTGCATTCAATCCAGTTGCATTTTACCAGGCTGCATGGAATACACTGCATTCAATCACGCTGCATCGATTTCACTGCATTCAATTGGGATCCATTGCGCCATGATGCATGGAATCCACTGCATTCAGTTGAGATCAATTGGGCCACGCTTCATAGAATCCACTGCATTGAATGGGGATCCATTTAGCCACGATGCATTGTATACACTGCGTTCAATCAGGATGCATTTCACCACGCTGCATGGAATCCACTGCATTCAATCGGGATGTTTGTGGCCATGCTGCAAAAAATCCACTTCATTCAATCATGCTGAAGGAATCCACTGCATTCAATCATGCTGCATAAAACCCCTGCATTCAATAGGGTTCCATTTCTTCATGCTGCATGGAATCCACTTCATTCAATCATGCTGCATGGAATCCGCAGCATTTAAGTGGGATGCATTTTACCAGGCTGCATGGAATCCACTGCATTCAATCATGCTGCATAAAATCCACTGCATTCAATCGGGATGCATTTTACCACGCTGCATGGATAAAACTGCATTCAATCACAATACATGGAATCAACTGCATTCAATCGGGATGCATTTTACCAGGCTGCATGGAATCCACTGCATTCAGTCATGCTGCATGGAATCCACTGCAGTCAATCTGGATGCATTTTACCAGGCTGCCTGGATTACACTGCATTCAATAACAATGCATGGAATCCAATGCATTCAATGACGCTGCATGGAATCATCTGCATTCAATCGGGATGCTTTTGGCCATGCTGCATAAAATCCACTGCATTCAATCGGGATGCTTTGGGCCATGCTGCAAATCATCCACTGCATTCAATCATGCTGCAGGAATCCACGGCATTCAATCATGCTGCATAAACGACACTTCATTCAATAGAATTCCATTACTTCATGCTGCCTGGAATACACTGAATTCAATCACGCTGCATGGAATCCAATGCATTCAATAGGGATGCATTTTACCAGGCTGCATGGAATCCACTGCATTCAATCATGCTGCATGGAATCCACTGCATTCAATCGGTATGCATTTTACCAGGCTGCATGGATTACACTGCATTCAAGCACAATGCATGGAATCCACTGCATTCAATGACGCTGCATGGAATCCTCTTCATTGAACCGGGATGCTTTTGGCCATGCTGCATAAAATCCACTGCATTCAATCATGCTGCACGGTATCGACTGCATTCAATCGGGATGTTTTGGGACATGCTGCAGAAAATCCACTGCATTAAATCTGGATGCTTTGGGCCAAGCTGCAAAAAATACAATGCATTCAATCATGCTGCAGGAATCCACTGCATTCAATCATGCTGCATAAAATCCCCTGCATTCAATAGGGTTCCATTTCTTCATGGTGCATGGAATACACTGCCTTCAATCATGCTGCATGGAATCCACTGCATTCAATCGGGATGCATTTTACCAGGCTGCATGGATTACACTACATTCAATCCCAATGCATGGAATCCACTGCATTTAATGACGCTGCATGGAATCCACTGCATTCAATCGGGGTGCTTTTGGCCATGGTGCATAAAATCCACTGCATTTAATCATGCTGCATGGTATCCACTGCATTCAATCGGGATGTTTTGGGATATGCTGCCTAAAATCCACTCCATTAAATCGGGATGCTTTGGGCCATGCTGCAAAAAATTCACTGCATTCATTCATGCTGCAGGAATCGACTGCATTCTATCATGCTGCATAAAATCCCCTGCATTCAATCGGGATGAATTTTACCAGGCTGCATGGACTCCACTGCATTCAATCATGCTGCAGGAATCCACTGCATTTAATCATGTTGCATAAAATACCCTTCATTCAATAAGGTTCCATTTCTTTATGCTGCCTGGAATCCACCTCATTCAATTATGCTGCATGGAAACCACTGCATTCAATCGGGATTCATTTTACCAGGCTGCATGAATTACACTGCATTCAATCACAAGCATGGAATCCACTGCATTCAATGACGCTGCATGGAATCCACTGCATTCCATCGGGATGCTTTTGGCCATGGTGCATAATATGCACTGATTCAATCATGCTGCATGGTATCCACTGCATTCAATCGGGATGCTTTTGGCCATGCTGCATAAAATCCACTGCATTAAATCGGGATGATTTGGGCCATGCTGCAAAAATCCACTGCATTCAATCATGCTGAAGGAATTCACTGCATTCAATCATGCTGCATAAAATCCACTGCAGTAAACAGGGTTCAATTTCTTCATGCAGCATGGATCATACTGCATTAAATCACACTGCATTGAATCCACTGCATTTAATTGGAATGAATTTTATCAGGCTGCATGGAATCCACTGCATTCAATGACGCTGCATGGAATCCACTGCATTCAACGGGATGTTTTGGGCCATGCTGCATAAAATACACTGCATTCAATCATGCAGCAAGGAATCCACTGCATCCAATCGGGATATTTTGGGCCATGCTGCATAAAATCCACTGCATTCAATCGGGATGCATTGGGCCTCGCTGCATGGTCTCCACTGCATACAAACGAGATCCATTGCCCCACAATGTATGGAATGGTCTGCATTAAATGACGCTGCATGAAATCCACTGCATTAAATCGAGATGCTTTGGGACATGCTGCAAATAATCCACTGTATTCAATCATGCTGCATGGAATCCACTGCCTTCAATCGGGATTTTGGCCATGCTGCATATAATCCACTGCATTCAATCAGGATGCATTGGGCCTCACTGCGCCAACCGCACTGAATACAATCGGGATCCATTGTGCCACAATGCATGGAGTCTTCTGCATTGCATGACGCTGCATGGAATCCACTGCATTCAATCGGGATGCTTGGGGCCATGCTGCAAAATATCCACTGCATTCATTCATGCTGCAGGAATCCAGTGCATTCAATCATGCTGCATAAAATACACTTCATTCAATAGGGTTCCATTACTTCATTCTGCCTGGAATACACTGAATTCAATCACGCTGCATGGAATCCAATGCATTCAATAGGGATGCATTTTACCAGGCTGCATGGAATCCACTGCATTCAGTCATGCTGCATGGAATCCACTGCAGTCAATCGGGATGCATTTTACCAGGCTGCCTGGATTACACTGCATTCAATCAAAATGCATGGAATTCACTGCATTCAATGATGCTGCATGGAATCCACTGCATTCAATCGGGATGCTTTTGGCCATGCTGCATAAAATCCACGGCATTCAATCATGCTGCATGGAATCCAATGCATTCTATCGGGATGTATTGGGACATGATGCAGAAAATTCACTGCATTAAATCATGATGCTTTGGACCAAGCTTCAAAAAATCCACTGCATTCAATCATGCTGCAAAAATACACTGCATTCAATCATGCTGCATAAAATCCACTGCATTCAATAGGGTTCCATTTCTTCATGCTGCATGGAATCAACTGCATTCAATCATGCTGCATGGAATATACAGCATTCAATCGGGATGCATTTTACCAGGCTGCATGTTTTACACTGCATTCAATCACAATGCATGGAATCCACTGCATTCAATGACGCTGCATGGTATCCAATGCATTCAATCGGGATGTTTTGGGACATGCTGCCTAAAATCCACTGCATTTAATCAGGATGTTTTGGGCCATGCTGCATAAAATACACTGCATTCAATAGGGTTCCATTTCTGCATGCTGCATGGATCACACTGCATTCAATCACACTGCATGGAATCCACTGCATTCAATCGGGATGAATTTTACCAGGCTGCATTGAATCCACTGCATTCTATCAAGCTGCATGGAATCCACTGCATTCAATCGGGATGCATTTTACCAGGCTGCATGGAATACAATGCATTCAATCACGCTGCATCGATTTCACTGCATTCTATTGGGATCCATTGCGCCATGATGCATGGAATCCACTTCATTCAGTTGAGATCAATTGGGCAACGCTGCATAGAATCCACTGCATTGAATGGGGATCCATTTAGCCACGATGCATTGTATACACTGCGTTCAATCAGGATGCATTTCACCACACTGCATGGAATACATGGCATTCAATCGGGATGCTTGTGGCCATGCTGCATAAAATCCACTGCATTCATTCATGCTGCAGGAATCCACTGCATTCAATCATGCTGCATAAAATCCCCTGCATTCAATAGGGTTCCATTTCTTCATGCTGCATGGAATCCACTTCATTCAATCATGCTGCATGGAATCCACAGCATTTAATTGGGATGCATTTTACCAGGCTGCATGGAATCCACTGCATTCAATCATGCTGCATAAAATCCACTGCATTCAATCGGGATGCATTTTACCAGGATGCATGGAATCCACTGCATTCAATCACAATACATGGAATCCACTGCATTCAATCGGGATGCATTTTACCAGGCTGCCTGGATTACACTGCATTCCATCACAATGCATGGAATCCACTGCATTCAATGACGCTGCATGGAATCCACTGCATTCTATCGGGATGCTTTTGGCCATGCTGCATAAAGTACACTGCATTCAATCATGCAGCAAGGAATCCACTGCATCCAATCGCCATGGTTTTGGCCATGCTGCATAAAATCCACTGCATTCAATCGGGATGCATTGGGCCTCGCTGCATGGTCTCCACTGCATACAAACGAGATCCATTGCCCCACAATGAATGGAATGTTCTGCATTCAATGACGCTGCATGAAATCCACTGCATTCAATCGGGATGCTTTGGGCCATGCTGCAAATACTCCACTGTATTCAATCATGCTGCAAGGAATCCACTGCCTTCAATCGGGATGCTTTTGGCCATGCTGCATATAATCCACTGCATTCAATCGGGATGCATTGGGCCTCACTGCACCAACCGCACTGAATACAATCGGGATCAATTGTGCCACAATGCATGGAGTCTTCTGCATTGCATGACGCTGCATGGAATCTACTGCATTCAATCGGGATGCTTGGGGCCATGCTGCAAAATATCCACTGCATTCATTCATGCTGCAGGAATCCAGTGCATTCAATCATGCTGCATAAAATACACTTCATTCAATAGGGTTCCATTACTTCATTCTGCCTGGAATACACTGCATTCAATCACGCTGCATGGAATCCAATGCATTCAATAGGGATGCATTTTACCAGGCTGTATGGATTACACTGCATTCAATCAAAATGAATGGAATTCACTGCATTCAATGATGCTGCATGGAATCCACTGCATTCAATCGGGATGCTTTTGGCCATGCTGCATAAAATCCACGGCATTCAATCATGCTGCATGGAATCCAATGCATTCTATCGGGATGTATTGGGACATGCTGCAGAAAAGTAACTGTATTAAATCATGATTCTTTGGAACAAGCTTCAAAAAATCCACTGCATTCAATCATGCTGCAAAAATCCACTGCATTCAATCATGCTGCATAAAATCCACTGCATTCAATAGGGTTCCATTTCTTAATGCTGCATGGAATCAACTGCATTCAATCATGCTGCATGGAATCTACAGCATTCAATCGGGATGCATTTTACCAGGCTGCATGTTTTACACTGCATTCAATCACAATGCATGGAATCCACTGCATTCAATGACACTGCATGGAATCCACTGCATTCAATCTGGATGCTTTGGGCCATGGTGCATAAAATCCACTGCATTCAATCATGCTGCATGGTATCCACTGCATTCAATCGGGATGTTTTGGGACATTCTGCCTAAAATCCACTGCATTTAATCAGGATGCTTTGGGCCATGCTGAATAAAATCCACTGCATTCAATAGTGTTCCATTTCTGCATGCTGCATGGATCACACTGCATTCAATCACACTGCATGGAATCCACTGCATTCAATCGGGATGAATTTTACCAGGCTGCATTGAATCCACTACATTCAATCAAGCTGCATGGAATCCACTGCATTCAATCGGGATGCATTTTACCAGGCTGCATGGATTACACTGCATTCAAGCACAATGCATGGAATCCACTGCATTCAATGACGCTGCATGGAATCCTCTGCATTCTATCGGGAGGCATATGGGCCATGCTGCATAAAATCCACTGCATTCAATCATGCTGCATGGTATCCACTGCATTCAATCGGGATGTTTTGGGACATGCTGCCTAAAATCCACTGCATTTAATCGGGATGCTTTGGGTCATGGTGCAAAAAATCCACTGCATTCAATCATGCTGCAGGAATCCACTGCATTCAATCATGCTGCATAAAATCCACTGCATTCAATAGGGTTCCATTTCTGCATGCTGCATGGATCACACTGCATTCAATCACACTGCATGGAATCCACTGCATTCAATCGGGATGAATTTTACCAGGCTGCATTGAATCCACTGCATTCTATCAAGCTGCATGGAATCCACTGCATTCAATCAGGATGCATTTTACCAGGCTGCATGGAATACACTGCATTCAATCACGCTGCATCGATTTCACTGCATTCTATTGGGATCCATTGCGCCATGATGCATGGAATCCACTGCATTCAGTTGAGATCAATTGGGCCACGCTGAATAGAATCCACTGCATTGAATGGGGATCCATTTAGCCACGCTGCATTGTATACACTGCGTTCAATCAGGATGCATTTCACCGCGCTGCATGGAATCCATGGCATTCAATCGGGATGCTTGTGGCCATGCTGCATAAAATCCACTGCATTCATTCATGCTGCAGGAATCCACTGCATTCAATCATGCTGCATAAAATCCCCTGCATTCAATAGGGTTCCATTTCTTCATGCTGCATGGAATCGACTTCATTCAATCATGCTGCATGGAATCCACAGCATTTAATTGGGATGCATTTTACCAGGCTGCATGGAATCCACTGCATTCAATCATGCTGCATAAAATCCACTGCATTCAATCGGGATGCATTTTACCAGGATGCATGGAATCCACTGCATTCAATCACAATACATGGCATCCACTGCATTCAATCGGGATGCATTTTACCAGGCTGCCTGGATTACACTGCATTCCATCACAATGCATGGAATCCACTGCATTCAATGACGCTGCATGGAATCCACTGCATTCTATCGGGATGCTTTTGGCCATGCTGCATAAAGTACACTGCATTCAATCATGCAGCAAGGAATCCACTGCATCCAATCGCCATGGTTTTGGCCATGCTGCATAAAATCCACTGCATTCAATCGGGATGCATTGGGCCTCGCTGCATGGTCTCCACTGCATACAAACGAGATCCATTGCCCCACAATGAATGGAATGTTCTGCATTCAATGACGCTGCATGAAATCCACTGCATTCAATCGGGATGCTTTGGGCCATGCTGCAAATACTCAAATGTATTCAATCATGCTGCATGGAATCCACTGCCTTCAATCGGGATGTTTTGGCCATGCTGCATATAATCCACTGCATTCAATCGGGATGCATTGGGCCTCACTGCGTCAACCGCACTGAATACAATCGGGATGCATTGTGCCACAATGCATGGAGTCGTCTGCATTCAATGACGCTGCATAGAATCCACTGCATTCAATGGGGATGCATTTTACCAGGCTGCATGGAATCCACTGCATTCAATCATGCTGCAGGTATCCACTGCATTCAATCATGCTGCATTAAATTCCCTGCATTCAATAGGGTTCCATTACTTCATTGTGCCTGGAATACACTGCATTAAATCACGCTGCATGGAATCCACTGCATTCAATCGGGATGCATTTTACCAGGCTGCATGGAATCCACTGCATTCACACATGCCGCATGGAATCCACTGCATTCCATCGGGATGCATTTGGCCATGCTGCATAAAACCGACTGCATTCAATCATGCTGCACGATATCCACTGCATTCAATCGGGATGTTTTCGGACATGCTGCAAAAAATCCACTGCAGTAAATCGGGATGCTTTTGGCCAAGCTTCAAAAAATCCACTGCATTCAATCATGCTGCAGGAATCCCCTGCATTCAATCATGCTGCATAAAATCCACTGAATTCCACAGGGTTCAATTTCTTCATGCTGCATGGAATCCACTGCATTCAATCATGCTGCATGGAATCCACTGCATTCAATCGGGATGCATTTTACCAGGCTGCATGGATTACACTGCATTCAATCACAATGCATGGTATCCACTGCGTCAATGACGCTGCATGGAATCCACTGCCTTCAATCGGGATGCTTTTGGCCATTGTGCATAAAATCCACTGCATTCAATCATGCTGCATGGTATCCCCTGCCTTCAATCGGGATGTTTTGGGACATGCTGCCTAAAATCCACTGCATTCAATCGGGATGTTTGGGCCATGCTGCAAATCATCCACTGCATTCAATCATGCTGCAGGAATCCACGGCATTCAATCATGCTGCATAAAAGACACTTCATTCAATAGAATTCCATTACTTCATGCTGCCTGGAATACACTGAATTCAATCACGCTGCATGCAATCCAATGCATTCAATAGGGATGCATTTTACCAGGCTGCATGGAATCCACTGCATTCAATCATGCTGCATGGAATCCACTGCATTCAATCGGGATGCATTTTACCAGGCTGCATGGATTACACTGCATTCAAGCACAATGCATGGAATCCACTGCATTCAATGACGCTGCATGGAATCCTCTGCATTGAATCGGGATGCTTTTGGCCATGCTGCATAAAATCCGCTGCATTCAATCATGCTGCACGGTATCGACTGCATTCCATCGGGATGTTTTGGGACATGCTGCAGAAAATCCACTGCATTAAATCGGGATGCTTTGGGCCAAGCTGCAAAAAATACAATGCATTCAATCATGCTGCAGGAATCCACTGCATTCAATCATGCTGCATAAAATCCCCTGCATTCAATAGGGTTCCATTTCTTCATGGTGCATGGAATACACTGCATTCAATCATGCTGCATGGAATCCACTGCATTCAATCGGGATGCATTTTACCAGGCTGCATGGAGTACACTGCATTCAATCCCAATGCATGGAATCCACTGCATTTAATGACGCTGCATGGAATCCACGGCATTCAATCGGGGTGCTTTTGGCCATGGTGCATAAAATCCACTGCATTTAATCATGCTGCATGGTATCCACTGCATTCAATCGGGATGTTTTGGGATATGCTGCCTAAAATCCACTCCATTAAATCGGGATGCTTTGGGCCATGCTGCAAAAAATTCACTGCATTCATTCATGGTGCAGGAATCCACTGCATTCTATCATGCTGCATAAAATCCCCTGCATTCAATCGGGATGAATTTTACCAGGCTGCATGGATTACACTGCATTCAATCACAATGCATGGAATCCACTGCATTCAATCATGCTGCAGGTATCCACTGCATTCAATCATGCTGCATTAAATTCCCTGCATTCAATAGGGTTCCATTTCTTCATGCTGCCTTGAATACACTGCATTAAATCACGCTGCATGGAATCCAATGCATTCAATTGGGATGCATTTTACCAGGCTGCATGGAATCCACTGCATTCACACATGCCGCATGGAATCCACTGCATTCCATCGGGATGCATTTGGCCATGCTGCATAAAACCGACTGCATTCAATCATGCTGCACGATATCCACTGCATTCAATCATGCTGCATAAAATCCACTGAATTCCACAGGGTTCAATTTCTTCATGCTGCATGGAATCCACTGCATTCAATCATGCTGCATGGAATCCACTGCATTCAATCGGGATGCATTTTACCAGGCTGCATGGATTACACTGCATTCAATCACAATGCATGGAATCCACTGCATTCAATCCAGTTGCATTTTACCAGGCTGCATGGAATACACTGCATTCAATCACGCTGCATCGATTTCACTGCATTCAATTGGGATCCATTGCGCCATGATGCATGGAATCCACTGCATTCAGTTGAGATCAATTGGGCCACGCTTCATAGAATCCACTGCATTGAATGGGGATCCATTTAGCCACGATGCATTGTATACACTGCGTTCAATCAGGATGCATTTCACCACGCTGCATGGAATCCACGGCATTCAATCGGGATGTTTGTGGCCATGCTGCAAAAAATCCACTTCATTCAATCATGCTGAAGGAATCCACTGCATTCAATCATGCTGCATAAAATCCCCTGCATTCAATAGGGTTCCATTTCTTCATGCTGCATGGAATCCACTTCATTCAATCATGCTGCATGGAATCCGCAGCATTTAAGTGGGATGCATTTTACCAGGCTGCATGGAATCAACTGCATTCAATCATGCTGCATAAAATCCACTGCATTCAATCGGGATGCATTTTACCACGCTGCATGGATAAAACTGCATTCAATCACAATACATGGAATCGACTGCATTCAATCGGGATGCATTTTACCAGGCTATGGAATACACTGCATTCAATCACGCTGCATCGATTTCACTGCATTCTATTGGGATCCATTGCGCCATGATGCATGGAATCCACTTCATTCAGTTGAGATCAATTGGGCAACGCTGCATAGAATCCACTGCATTGAATGGGGATCCATTTAGCCACGATGCATTGTATACACTGCGTTCAATCAGGATGCATTTCACCACGCTGCATGGAATACATGGCATTCAATCGGGATGCTTGTGGCCATGCTGCATAAAATCCACTGCATTCATTCATGCTGCAGGAATCCACTGCATTCAATCATGCTGCATAAAATCCCCTGCATTCAATAGGGTTCCATTTCTTCATGCTGCATGGAATCGACTTCATTCAATCATGCTGCATGGAATCCACAGCATTTAATTGGGATGCATTTTACCAGGCTGCATGGAATCCACTGCATTCAATCATGCTGCATAAAATCCACTGCATTCAATCGGGATGCATTTTACCAGGATGCATGGAATCCACTGCATTCAATCACAATACATGGCATCCACTGCATTCAATCGGGATGCATTTTACCAGGCTGCCTGGATTACACTGCATTCCATCACAATGCATGGAATCCACTGCATTCAATGACGCTGCATGGAATCCACTGCATTCTATCGGGATGCTTTTGGCCATGCTGCATAAAGTACACTGCATTCAATCATGCAGCAAGGAATCCACTGCATCCAATCGCCATGGTTTTGGCCATGCTGCATAAAATCCACTGCATTCAATCGGGATGCATTGGGCCTCGCTGCATGGTCTCCACTGCATACAAACGAGATCCATTGCCCCACAATGAATGGAATGTTCTGCATTCAATGACGCTGCATGAAATCCACTGCATTCAATCGGGATGCTTTGGGCCATGCTGCAAATACTCCACTGTATTCAATCATGCTGCAAGGAATCCACTGCCTTCAATCGGGATGCTTTTGGCCATGCTGCATATAATCCACTGCATTCAATCGGGATGCATTGGGCCTCACTGCACCAACCGCACTGAATATAATCGGGATCAATTGTGCCACAATGCATGGAGTCTTCTGCATTGCATGACGCTGCATGGAATCCACTGCATTCAATCGGGATGCTTGGGGCCATGCTGCAAAATATCCACTGCATTCATTCATGCTGCAGGAATCCAGTGCATTCAATCATGCTGCATAAAATACACTTCATTCAATAGGGTTCCATTACTTCATTCTGCCTGGAATACACTGAATTCAATCACGCTGCATGGAATCCAATGCATTCAATAGGGATGCATTTTACCAGGCTGTATGGATTACACTGCATTCAATCAAAATGAATGGAATTCACTGCATTCAATGATGCTGCATGGAATCCACTGCATTCAATCGGGATGCTTTTGGCCATGCTGCATAAAATCCACGGCATTCAATCATGCTGCATGGAATCCAATGCATTCTATCGGGATGTATTGGGACATGCTGCAGAAAAGTAACTGTATTAAATCATGATTCTTTGGAACAAGCTTCAAAAAATCCACTGCATTCAATCATGCTGCAAAAATCCACTGCATTCAATCATGCTGCATAAAATCCACTGCATTCAATAGGGTTCCATTTCTTCATGCTGCATGGAATCAACTGCATTCAATCATGCTGCATGGAATCTACAGCATTCAATCGGGATGCATTTTATCAGGCTGCATGTTTTACACTGCATTCAATCACAATGCATGGAATCCACTGCATTCAATGACACTGCATGGAATCCACTGCATTCAATCTGGATGCTTTGGGCCATGGTGCATAAAATCCACTGCATTCAATCATGCTGCATGGTATCCACTGCATTCAATCGGGATGTTTTGGGACATTCTGCCTAAAATGCACTGCATTTAATCAGGATGCTTTGGGCCATGCTGCATAAAATCCACTGCATTCAATATGGTTCCATTTCTGCATGCTGCATGGATCACACTGCATTCAATCACACTGCATGGAATCCACTGCATTCAATCGGGATGAATTTTACCAGGCTGCATTGAATCCACTACATTCAATCAAGCTGCATGGAATCCACTGCATTCAATCGGGATGCATTTTACCAGGCTGCATGGATTACACTGCATTCAAGCACAATGCATGGAATCCACTGCATTCAATGACGCTGCATGGAATCCACTGCATTCTATCAAGCTGCATGGAATCCACTGCATTCAATCAGGATGCATTTTACCAGGCTGCATGGAATACACTGCATTCAATCACGCTGCATCGATTTCACTGCATTCTATTGGGATCCATTGCGCCATGATGCATGGAATCCACTGCATTCAGTTGAGATCAATTGGGCCACGCTGAATAGAATCCACTGCATTGAATGGGGATCCATTTAGCCACGCTGCATTGTATACACTGCGTTCAATCAGGATGCATTTCACCGCGCTGCATGGAATCCATGGCATTCAATCGGGATGCTTGTGGCCATGCTGCATAAAATCCACTGCATTCATTCATGCTGCAGGAATCCACTGCATTCAATCATGCTGCATAAAATCCCCTGCATTCAATAGGGTTCCATTTCTTCATGCTGCATGGAATCGACTTCATTCAATCATGCTGCATGGAATCCACAGCATTTAATTGGGATGCATTTTACCAGGCTGCATGGAATCCACTGCATTCAATCATGCTGCATAAAATCCACTGCATTCAATCGGGATGCATTTTACCAGGATGCATGGAATCCACTGCATTCAATCACAATACATGGCATCCACTGCATTCAATCGGGATGCATTTTACCAGGCTGCCTGGATTACACTGCATTCCATCACAATGCATGGAATCCACTGCATTCAATGACGCTGCATGGAATCCACTGCATTCTATCGGGATGCTTTTGGCCATGCTGCATAAAGTACACTGCATTCAATCATGCAGCAAGGAATCCACTGCATCCAATCGCCATGGTTTTGGCCATGCTGCATAAAATCCACTGCATTCAATCGGGATGCATTGGGCCTCGCTGCATGGTCTCCACTGCATACAAACGAGATCCATTGCCCCACAATGAATGGAATGTTCTGCATTCAATGACGCTGCATGAAATCCACTGCATTCAATCGGGATGCTTTGGGCCATGCTGCAAATACTCCAATGTATTCAATCATGCTGCATGGAATCCACTGCCTTCAATCGGGATGCTTTTGGCCATGCTGCATATAATCCACTGCATTCAATCGGGATGCATTGGGCCTCACTGCGTCAACCGCACTGAATACAATCGGGATGCATTGTGCCACAATGCATGGAGTCGTCTGCATTCAATGACGCTGCATGGAATCCACTGCATTCAATGGGGATGCATTTTACCAGGCTGCATGGAATCCACTGCATTCAATCATGCTGCAGGTACCCACTGCATTCAATCATGCTGCATTAAATTCCCTGCATTCAATAGGGTTCCATTTCTTCATGCTGCCTGGAATACACTGCATTAAATCACGCTGCATGGAATCCACTGCATTCAATTGGGATGCATTTTACCAGGCTGCATGGAATCCACTGCATTCACACATGCCGCATGGAATCCACTGCATTCCATCGGGATGCATTTGGCCATGCTGCATAAAACCGACTGCATTCAATCATGCTGCACGATATCCACTGCATTCAATCGGGATGTTTTCGGACATGCTGCAAAAAATCCACTGCAGTAAATCGGGATGCTTTTGGCCAAGCTTCAAAAAATCCACTGCATTCAATCATGCTGCAGGAATCCCCTGCATTCAATCATGCTGCATAAAATCCACTGAATTCCACAGGGTTCAATTTCTTCATGCTGCATGGAATCCACTGCATTCAATCATGCTGCATGGAATCCACTGCATTCAATCGGGATGCATTTTACCAGGCTGCATGGATTACACTGCATTCAATCACAATGCATGGTATCCACTGCGTCAATGACGCTGCATGGAATCCACTGCCTTCAATCGGGATGCTTTTGGCCATTGTGCATAAAATCCACTGCATTCAATCATGCTGCATGGTATCCCCTGCCTTCAATCGGGATGTTTTGGGACATGCTGCCTAAAATCCACTGCATTCAATCGGGATGTTTGGGCCATGCTGCAAATCATCCACTGCATTCAATCATGCTGCAGGAATCCACGGCATTCAATCATGCTGCATAAAAGACACTTCATTCAATAGAATTCCATTACTTCATGCTGCCTGGAATACACTGAATTCAATCACGCTGCATGCAATCCAATGCATTCAATAGGGATGCATTTTACCAGGCTGCATGGAATCCACTGCATTCAATCATGCTGCATGGAATCCACTGCATTCAATCGGTATGCATTTTACCAGGCTGCATGGATTACACTGCATTCAAGCACAATGCATGGAATCCACTGCATTCAATGACGCTGCATGGAATCCTCTGCATTGAATCGGGATGCTTTTGGCCATGCTGCATAAAATCCACTGCATTCAATCATGCTGCACGGTATCGACTGCATTCCATCGGGATGTTTTGGGACATGCTGCAGAAAATCCACTGCATTAAATCGGGATGCTTTGGGCCAAGCTGCAAAAAATACAATGCATTCAATCATGCTGCATGGAATCCACTGCATTCAATCGGTATGCATTTTACCAGGCTGCATGGATTACACTGCATTCAATCCCATTGCATGGAATCCACTGCATTTAATGACGCTGCATGGAATCCACTGCATTCAATCGGGGTGCTTTTGGCCATGGTGCATAAAATCCACTGCATTTAATCATGCTGCATGGTATCCACTGCATTCAATCGGGATGTTTTGGGATATGCTGCCTAAAATCCACTCCATTAAATCGGGATGCTTTGGGCCATGCTGCAAAAAATTCACTGCATTCATTCATGCTGCAGGAATCCACTGCATTCTATCATGCTGCATAAAATCCCCTGCATTCAATCGGGATGAATTTTACCAGTCTGCATGGATTACACTGCATTCAATCACAATGCATGGAATCCACTGCATTCAATCATGCTGCAGGTATCCACTGCATTCAATCATGCTGCATTAAATTCCCTGCATTCAATAGGGTTCCTTTTCTTTATGCTGCCTTGAATACACTGCATTAAATCACGCTGCATGGAATCCACTGCATTCAATTGGGATGCATTTTACCAGGCTGCATGGAATCCACTGCATTCACACATGCCGCATGGAATCCACTGCATTCCATCGGGATGCATTTGGCCATGCTGCATAAAACCGACTGCATTCAATCATGCTGCACGATATCCACTGCATTCAATCGGGATGTTTTCGGACATGCTGCAAAAAATCCACTGCAGTAAATCGGGATGCTTTTGGCCAAGCTTCAAAAAATCCACTGCATTCAATCATGCTGCAGGAATCCCCTGCATTCAATCATGCTGCATAAAATCCACTGAATTCCACAGGGTTCAATTTCTTCATGCTGCATGGAATCCACTGCATTCAATCATGCTGCATGGAATCCACTGCATTCAATCGGGATGCATTTTACCAGGCTGCATGGATTACACTGCATTCAATCACAATGCATGGTATCCACTGCGTCAATGACGCTGCATGGAATCCACTGCCTTCAATCGGGATGCTTTTGGCCATTGTGCATAAAATCCACTGCATTCAATCATGCTGCATGGTATCCCCTGCCTTCAATCGGGATGTTTTGGGACATGCTGCCTAAAATCCACTGCATTCAATCGGGATGCTTTGGGCCATGCTGCAAATCATCCACTGCATTCAATCATGCTGCAGGAATCCACGGCATTCAATCATGCTGCATAAAAGACACTTCATTCAATAGAATTCCATTACTTCATGCTGCCTGGAATACACTGAATTCAATCACGCTGCATGCAATCCAATGCATTCAATAGGGATGCATTTTACCAGGCTGCATGGAATCCACTGCATTCAATCATGCTGCATGGAATCCACTGCATTCAATCGGTATGCATTTTACCAGGCTGCATGGATTACACTGCATTCAAGCACAATGCATGGAATCCACTGCATTCAATGACGCTGCATGGAATCCTCTGCATTGAATCGGGATGCTTTTGGCCATGCTGCATAAAATCCACTGCATTCAATCATGCTGCACGGTATCGACTGCATTCCATCGGGATGTTTTGGGACATGCTGCAGAAAATCCACTGCATTAAATCGGGATGCTTTGGGCCAAGCTGCAAAAAATACAATGCATTCAATCATGCTGCATGGAATCCACTGCATTCAATCGGGATGCATTTTACCAGGCTGCATGGATTACACTGCATTCAATCCCAATGCATGGAATCCACTGCATTTAATGACGCTGCATGGAATCCACTGCATTCAATCGGGGTGCTTTTGGCCATGGTGCATAAAATCCACTGCATTTAATCATGCTGCATGGTATCCACTGCATTCAATCGGGATGTTTTGGGATATGCTGCCTAAAATCCACTCCATTAAATCGGGATGCTTTGGGCCATGCTGCAAAAAATTCACTGCATTCATTCATGCTGCAGGAATCCACTGCATTCTATCATGCTGCATAAAATCCCCTGCATTCAATCGGGATGAATTTTACCAGGCTGCATGGATTACACTGCATTCAATCACAATGCATGGAATCCACTGCATTCAATCATGCTGCAGGTATCCACTGCATTCAATCATGCTGCATTAAATTCCCTGCATTCAATAGGGTTCCATTTCTTCATGCTGCCTTGAATACACTGCATTAAATCACGCTGCATGGAATCCACTGCATTCAATTGGGATGCATTTTACCAGGCTGCATGGAATCCACTGCATTCACACATGCCGCATGGAATCCACTGCATTCCATCGGGATGCATTTGGCCATGCTGCATAAAACCGACTGCATTCAATCATGCTGCACGATATCCACTGCATTCAATCGGGATGTTTTCGGACATGCTGCAAAAAATCCACTGCAGTAAATCGGGATGCTTTTGGCCAAGCTTCAAAAAATCCACTGCATTCAATCATGCTGCAGGAATCCACTGCATTCAATCATGCTGCATAAAATCCACTGAATTCCACAGGGTTCAATTTCTTCATGCTGCATGGAATCCACTGCATTCAATCATGCTGCATGGAATCCACTGCATTCAATCGGGATGCATTTTACCAGGCTGCATGGATTACACTGCATTCAATCACAATGCATGGAATCCACTGCATTCAATCCAGTTGCATTTTACCAGGCTGCATGGAATACACTGCATTCAATCACGCTGCATCGATTTCACTGCATTCAATTGGGATCCATTGCGCCATGATGCATGGAATCCACTGCATTCAGTTGAGATCAATTGGGCCACGCTTCATAGAATCCACTGCATTGAATGGGGATCCATTTAGCCACGATGCATTGTATACACTGCGTTCAATCAGGATGCATTTCACCACGCTGCATGGAATCCACTGCATTCAATCGGGATGTTTGTGGCCATGCTGCAAAAAATCCACTTCATTCAATCATGCTGAAGGAATCCACTGCATTCAATCATGCTGCATAAAATCCCCTGCATTCAATAGGGTTCCATTTCTTCATGCTGCATGGAATCCACTTCATTCAATCATGCTGCATGGAATCCGCAGCATTTAAGTGGGATGCATTTTACCAAGCTGCATGGAATCCACTGCATTCAATCATGCTGCATAAAATCCACTGCATTCAATCGGGATGCATTTTACCACGCTGCATGGATAAAACTGCATTCAATCACAATACATGGAATCGACTGCATTCAATCGGGATGCATTTTACCAGGCTGCATGGAATCCACTGCATTCAGTCATGCTGCATGGAATCCACTGCAGTCAATCGGGATGCATTTTACCAGGCTGCCTGGATTACACTGCATTCAATCACAATGCATGGAATCCACTGCATTCAATGACGCTGCATGGAATCATCTGCATTCAATCGGGATGCTTTTGGCCATGCTGCATAAAATCCACTGCATTCAATCATGCTGCATGGTATCCCCTGCCTTCAATCGGGATGTTTTGGGACATGCTGCCTAAAATCCACTGCATTCAATCGGGATGCTTTGGGCCATGCTGCAAATCATCCACTGCATTCAATCATGCTGCAGGAATCCACGGCATTCAATCATGCTGCATAAAAGACACTTCATTCAATAGAATTCCATTACTTCATGCTGCCTGGAATACACTGAATTCAATCACGCTGCATGGAATCCAATGCATTCAATAGGGATGCATTTTACCAGGCTGCATGGAATCCACTGCATTCAATCATGCTGCATGGAATCCACTGCATTCAATCGGGATGCATTTTACCAGGCTGCATGGATTACACTGCATTCAAGCACAATGCATGGAATCCACTGCATTCAATGACGCTGCATGGAATCCTCTTCATTGAACCGGGATGCTTTTGGCCATGCTGCATAAAATCCACTGCATTCAATCATGCTGCACGGTATCGACTGCATTCAATAGGGATGTTTTGGGACATGCTGCAGAAAATCCACTGCATTAAATCTGGATGCTTTGGGCCAAGCTGCAAAAAATACAATGCATTCAATCATGCTGCAGGAATCCACTGCATTCAATCATGCTGCATAAAAACCCCTGCATTCAATAGGGTTCCATTTCTTCATGGTGCATGGAATACACTGCATTCAATCATGCTGCATGGAATCCACTGCATTCAATCGGGATGCATTTTACCAGGCTGCATGGATTACACTGCATTCAATCCCAATGCATGGAATCCACTGCATTTAATGACGCTGCATGGAATCCACTGCATTCAATCGGGATGCTTTTGGCCATGGTGCATAAAATCCACTGCATTTAATCATGCTGCATGGTATCCACTGCATTCAATCGGGATGTTTTGGGATATGCTGCCTAAAATCCACTCCATTAAATCGGGATGCTTTGGGCCATGCTGCAAAAAATTCACTGCATTCATTCATGCTGCAGGAATCCACTGCATTCTATCATGCTGCATAAAATCCCCTGCATTCAATCGGGATGAATTTTACCAGGCTGCATGGAATCCACTGCATTCTATCAAGCTGCATGGAATCCACTGCATTCAATCCAGTTGCATTTTACCAGGCTGCATGGAATACACTGCATTCAATCACGCTGCATCCATTTCACTGCATTCAATTGGGATCCATTGCGCCATGATGCATGGAATCCACTGCATTCAGTTGAGATCAATTGGGCCACGCTTCATAGAATCCACTGCATTGAATGGGGATCCATTTAGCCACGATGCATTGTATACACTGCGTTCAATCAGGATGCATTTCACCACGCTGCATGGAATCCACTGCATTCAATCGGGATGTTTGTGGCCATGCTGCAAAAAATCCACTTCATTCAATCATGCTGAAGGAATCCACTGCATTCGATCATGCTGCATAAAACCCCTGCATTCAATAGGGTTCCATTTCTTCATGCTGCATGGAATCCACTTCATTCAATCATGCTGCATGGAATCCGCAGCATTTAAGTGGGATGCATTTTACCAGGCTGCATGGAATCCACTGCATTCAATCATGCTGCATAAAATCCACTGCATTCAATCGGGATGCATTTTACCACGCTGCATGGATAAAACTGCATTCAATCACAATACATGGAATCGACTGCATTCAATCGGGATGCATTTTACCAGGCTGCATGGAATCCACTGCATTCAGTCATGCTGCATGGAATCCACTGCATTCAATCATGCTGCATGGAATCCACTGCATTCAATCGGGATGCATTTTACCAGGTGCATGGATTACACTGCATTCAATAACAATGCATGGTGTCCACTGCGTCAATGACGCTGCATGGAATCCACTGCCTTCAATCGGGATGCTTTTGGCCATTGTGCATAAAATCCACTGCATTCAATCATGCTGCATGGTATCCCCTGCCTTCAATCGGGATGTTTTGGGACATGCTGCCTAAAATCCACTGCATTCAATCGGGATGCTTTGGGCCATGCTGCAAATCAACCACTGCATTCAATCATGCTGCAGGAATCCACGGCATTCAATCATGCTGCATAAAAGACACTTCATTCAATAGAATTCCATTACTTCATGCTGCCTGGAATACACTGAATTCAATCACGCTGCATGGAATCCAATGCATTCAATAGGGATGCATTTTACCAGGCTGCATGGATTACACTGCATTCAAGCACAATGCATGGAATCCACTGCATTCAATGACGCTGCATGGAATCCTCTGCATTGAATCGGGATGCTTTTGGCCATGCTGCATAAAATCCACTGCATTCAATCATGCTGCACGGTATCGACTGCATTCCATCGGGATGTTTTGGGACATGCTGCAGAAAATCCACTGCATTAAATCGGGATGCTTTGGGCCAAGCTGCAAAAAATACAATGCATTCAATCATGCTGCAGGAATCCACTGCATTCAATCATGCTGCATAAAATCCCCTGCATTCAATAGGGTTCCATTTCTTCATGGTGCATGGAATACACTGCATTCAATCATGCTGCATGGAATCCACTGCATTCAATCGGGATGCATTTTACCAGGCTGCATGGATTACACTTCATTCAATCACAATGCATGGAATCCACTGCATTTAATGACGCTGCATGGAATCCACTGCATTCAATCGGGGTGCTTTTGGCAATGGTGCATAAAATCCACTGCATTTAATCATGCTGCATGGTATCCACTGCATTCAATCGGGATATTTTGGGATATGCTGCCTAAAATCCACTCCATTAAATCGGGATGCTTTGGGCCATGCTGCAAAAAATTCACTGCATTCATTCATGCTGCAGGAATCCACTGCATTCTATCATGCTGCATAAAATCCCCTGCATTCAATCGGGATGAATTTTACCAGGCTGCATGGATTACACTGCATTCAATCACAATGCATGGAATCCACTGCATTCAATCATGCTGCAGGTATCTACTGCATTCAATCATGCTGCATTAAATTCCCTGCATTCAATAGGGTTCCATTTCTTCATGCTGCCTTGAATACACTGCATTAAATCACGCTGCATTGAATCCAATGCATTCAATTGGGATGCATTTTACCAGGCTGCATGGAATCCACTGCATTCACACATGCCGCATGGAATCCACTGCATTCCATCGGGATGCATTTGGCCATGCTGCATAAAACCGACTGCATTCAATCATGCTGCACGATATCCACTGCATTCAATCGGGATGTTTTCGGACATGCTGCAAAAAATCCACTGCAGTAAATCGGGATGCTTTTGGCCAAGCTTCAAAAAATCCACTGCATTCAATCATGCTGCAGGAATCCACTGCATTCAATCATGCTGCATAAAATCCACTGAATTCCACAGGGTTCAATTTCTTCATGCTGCATGGAATCCACTGCATTCAATCATGCTGCATGGAATCCACTGCATTCAATCGGGATGCATTTTACCAGGCTGCATGGATTACACTGCATTCAATCACAATGCATGGAATCCACTGCATTCAATCCAGTTGCATTTTACCAGGCTGCATGGAATACACTGCATTCAATCACGCTGCATCGATTTCACTGCATTCAATTGGGATCCATTGCGCCATGATGCATGGAATCCACTGCATTCAGTTGAGATCAATTGGGCCACGCTTCATAGAATCCACTGCATTGAATGGGGATCCATTTAGCCACGATGCATTGTATACACTGCGTTCAATCAGGATGCATTTCACCACGCTGCATGGAATCCACTGCATTCAATCGGGATGTTTGTGGCCATGCTGCAAAAAATCCACTTCATTCAATCATGCTGAAGGAATCCACTGCATTCAATCATGCTGCATAAAACCCCTGCATTCAATAGGGTTCCATTTCTTCATGCTGCATGGAATCCACTTCATTCAATCATGCTGCATGGAATCCGCAGCATTTAAGTGGGATGCATTTTACCAGGCTGCATGGAATCCACTGCATTCAATCATGCTGCATAAAATCCACTGCATTCAATCGGGATGCATTTTACCACGCTGCATGGATAAAACTGCATTCAATCACAATACATGGAATCGACTGCATTCAATCGGGATGCATTTTACCAGGCTGCATGGAATCCACTGCATTCAGTCATGCTGCATGGAATCCACTGCAGTCAATCGGGATGCATTTTACCAGGCTGCCTGGATTACACTGCATTCAATAACAATGCATGGAATCCACTGCATTCAATGACGCTGCATGGAATCATCTGCATTCAATCGGGATGCTTTTGGCCATGCTGCATAAAATCCACTGCATTCAATCATGCTGCATGGTATCCCCTGCCTTCAATCGGGATGTTTTGGGACATGCTGCCTAAAATCCACTGCATTCAATCGGGATGCTTTGGGCCATGCTGCAAATCATCCACTGCATTCAATCATGCTGCAGGAATCCACGGCATTCAATCATGCTGCATAAAAGACACTTCATTCAATAGAATTCCATTACTTCATGCTGCCTGGAATACACTGAATTCAATCACGCTGCATGGAATCCAATGCATTCAATAGGGATGCATTTTACCAGGCTGCATGGAATCCACTGCATTCAATCATGCTGCATGGAATCCACTGCATTCAATCGGGATGCATTTTACCAGGCTGCATGGATTACACTGCATTCAAGCACAATGCATGGAATCCACTGCATTCAATGACGCTGCATGGAATCCTCTTCATTGAACCGGGATGCTTTTGGCCATGCTGCATAAAATCCACTGCATTCAATCATGCTGCACGGTATCGACTGCATTCAATAGGGATGTTTTGGGACATGCTGCAGAAAATCCACTGCATTAAATCTGGATGCTTTGGGCCAAGCTGCAAAAAATACAATGCATTCAATCATGCTGCAGGAATCCACTGCATTCAATCATGCTGCATAAAAACCCCTGCATTCAATAGGGTTCCATTTCTTCATGGTGCATGGAATACACTGCATTCAATCATGCTGCATGGAATCCACTGCATTCAATCGGGATGCATTTTACCAGGCTGCATGGATTACACTGCATTCAATCCCAATGCATGGAATCCACTGCATTTAATGACGCTGCATGGAATCCACTGCATTCAATCGGGATGCTTTTGGCCATGGTGCATAAAATCCACTGCATTTAATCATGCTGCATGGTATCCACTGCATTCAATCGGGATGTTTTGGGATATGCTGCCTAAAATCCACTCCATTAAATCGGGATGCTTTGGGCCATGCTGCAAAAAATTCACTGCATTCATTCATGCTGCAGGAATCCACTGCATTCTATCATGCTGCATAAAATCCCCTGCATTCAATCGGGATGAATTTTACCAGGCTGCATGGAATCCACTGCATTCTATCAAGCTGCATGGAATCCACTGCATTCAATCATGCTGCATGGAATCCACTGCATTCAATCGGGATGCATTTTACCAGGCTGCATGGATTACACTGCATTCAATCACAATGCATGGAATCCACTGCATTCAATCCAGTTGCATTTTACCAGGCTGCATGGAATACACTGCATTCAATCACGCTGCATCCATTTCACTGCATTCAATTGGGATCCATTGCGCCATGATGCATGGAATCCACTGCATTCAGTTGAGATCAATTGGGCCACGCTTCATAGAATCCACTGCATTGAATGGGGATCCATTTAGCCACGATGCATTGTATACACTGCGTTCAATCAGGATGCATTTCACCACGCTGCATGGAATCCACTGCATTCAATCGGGATGTTTGTGGCCATGCTGCAAAAAATCCACTTCATTCAATCATGCTGAAGGAATCCACTGCATTCGATCATGCTGCATAAAACCCCTGCATTCAATAGGGTTCCATTTCTTCATGCTGCATGGAATCCACTTCATTCAATCATGCTGCATGGAATCCGCAGCATTTAAGTGGGATGCATTTTACCAGGCTGCATGGAATCCACTGCATTCAATCATGCTGCATAAAATCCACTGCATTCAATCGGGATGCATTTTACCACGCTGCATGGATAAAACTGCATTCAATCACAATACATGGAATCGACTGCATTCAATCGGGATGCTTTTGGCCATGCTGCATAAAATCCACTGCATTCAATCATGCTGCATGGTATCCCCTGCCTTCAATCGGGATGTTTTGGGACATGCTGCCTAAAATCCACTGCATTCAATCGGGATGCTTTGGGCCATGCTGCAAATCATCCACTGCATTCAATCATGCTGCAGGAATCCACGGCATTCAATCATGCTGCATAAAAGACACTTCATTCAATAGAATTCCATTACTTCATGCTGCCTGGAATACACTGAATTCAATCACGCTGCATGGAATCCAATGCATTCAATAGGGATGCATTTTACCAGGCTGCATGGAATCCACTGCATTCAATCATGCTGCATGGAATCCACTGCATTCAATCGGGATGCATTTTACCAGGCTGCATGGATTACACTGCATTCAAGCACAATGCATGGAATCCACTGCATTCAATGACGCTGCATGGAATCCTCTTCATTGAACCGGGATGCTTTTGGCCATGCTGCATAAAATCCACTGCATTCAATCATGCTGCACGGTATCGACTGCATTCAATAGGGATGTTTTGGGACATGCTGCAGAAAATCCACTGCATTAAATCTGGATGCTTTGGGCCAAGCTGCAAAAAATACAATGCATTCAATCATGCTGCAGGAATCCACTGCATTCAATCATGCTGCATAAAAACCCCTGCATTCAATAGGGTTCCATTTCTTCATGGTGCATGGAATACACTGCATTCAATCATGCTGCATGGAATCCACTGCATTCAATCGGGATGCATTTTACCAGGCTGCATGGATTACACTGCATTCAATCCCAATGCATGGAATCCACTGCATTTAATGACGCTGCATGGAATCCACTGCATTCAATCGGGATGCTTTTGGCCATGGTGCATAAAATCCACTGCATTTAATCATGCTGCATGGTATCCACTGCATTCAATCGGGATGTTTTGGGATATGCTGCCTAAAATCCACTCCAATAAATCGGGATGCTTTGGGCCATGCTGCAAAAAATTCACTGCATTCATTCATGCTGCAGGAATCCACTGCATTCTATCATGCTGCATAAAATCCCCTGCATTCAATCGGGATGAATTTTACCAGGCTGCATGGAATCCACTGCATTCTATCAAGCTGCATGGAATCCACTGCATTCAATCCAGTTGCATTTTACCAGGCTGCATGGAATACACTGCATTCAATCACGCTGCATCCATTTCACTGCATTCAATTGGGATCCATTGCGCCATGATGCATGGAATCCACTGCATTCAGTTGAGATCAATTGGGCCACGCTTCATAGAATCCACTGCATTGAATGGGGATCCATTTAACCACGATGCATTGTATACACTGCGTTCAATCAGGATGCATTTCACCACGCTGCATGGAATCCACTGCATTCAATCGGGATGTTTGTGGCCATGCTGCAAAAAATCCACTTCATTCAATCATGCTGAAGGAATCCACTGCATTCGATCATGCTGCATAAAACCCCTGCATTCAATAGGGTTCCATTTCTTCATGCTGCATGGAATCCACTTCATTCAATCATGCTGCATGGAATCCGCAGCATTTAAGTGGGATGCATTTTACCAGGCTGCATGGAATCCACTGCATTCAATCATGCTGCATAAAATCCACTGCATTCAATCGGGATGCATTTTACCACGCTGCATGGATAAAACTGCATTCAATCACAATACATGGAATCGACTGCATTCAATCGGGATGCATTTTACCAGGCTGCATGGAATCCACTGCATTCAGTCATGCTGCATGGAATCCACTGCATTCAATCATGCTGCATGGAATCCACTGCATTCAATCGGGATGCATTTTACCAGGTGCATGGATTACACTGCATTCAATAACAATGCATGGTGTCCACTGCGTCAATGACGCTGCATGGAATCCACTGCCTTCAATCGGGATGCTTTTGGCCATTGTGCATAAAATCCACTGCATTCAATCATGCTGCATGGTATCCCCTGCCTTCAATCGGGATGTTTTGGGACATGCTGCCTAAAATCCACTGCATTCAATCGGGATGCTTTGGGCCATGCTGCAAATCAACCACTGCATTCAATCATGCTGCAGGAATCCACGGCATTCAATCATGCTGCATAAAAGACACTTCATTCAATAGAATTCCATTACTTCATGCTGCCTGGAATACACTGAATTCAATCACGCTGCATGGAATCCAATGCATTCAATAGGGATGCATTTTACCAGGCTGCATGGATTACACTGCATTCAAGCACAATGCATGGAATCCACTGCATTCAATGACGCTGCATGGAATCCTCTGCATTGAATCGGGATGCTTTTGGCCATGCTGCATAAAATCCACTGCATTCAATCATGCTGCACGGTATCGACTGCATTCCATCGGGATGTTTTGGGACATGCTGCAGAAAATCCACTGCATTAAATCGGGATGCTTTGGGCCAAGCTGCAAAAAATACAATGCATTCAATCATGCTGCAGGAATCCACTGCATTCAATCATGCTGCATAAAATCCCCTGCATTCAATAGGGTTCCATTTCTTCATGGTGCATGGAATACACTGCATTCAATCATGCTGCATGGAATCCACTGCATTCAATCGGGATGCATTTTACCAGGCTGCATGGATTACACTTCATTCAATCCCAATGCATGGAATCCACTGCATTTAATGACGCTGCATGGAATCCACTGCATTCAATCGGGGTGCTTTTGGCAATGGTGCATAAAATCCACTGCATTTAATCATGCTGCATGGTATCCACTGCATTCAATCGGGATATTTTGGGATATGCTGCCTAAAATCCACTCCATTAAATCGGGATGCTTTGGGCCATGCTGCAAAAAATTCACTGCATTCATTCATGCTGCAGGAATCCACTGCATTCTATCATGCTGCATAAAATCCCCTGCATTCAATCGGGATGAATTTTACCAGGCTGCATGGATTACACTGCATTCAATCACAATGCATGGAATCCACTGCATTCAATCATGCTGCAGGTATCCACTGCATTCAATCATGCTGCATTAAATTCCCTGCATTCAATAGGGTTCCATTTCTTCATGCTGCCTTGAATACACTGCATTAAATCACGCTGCATTGAATCCAATGCATTCAATTGGGATGCATTTTACCAGGCTGCATGGAATCCACTGCATTCACACATGCCGCATGGAATCCACTGCATTCCATCGGGATGCATTTGGCCATGCTGCATAAAACCGACTGCATTCAATCATGCTGCACGATATCCACTGCATTCAATCGGGATGTTTTCGGACATGCTGCAAAAAATCCACTGCAGTAAATCGGGATGCTTTTGGCCAAGCTTCAAAAAATCCACTGCATTCAATCATGCTGCAGGAATCCACTGCATTCAATCATGCTGCATAAAATCCACTGAATTCCACAGGGTTCAATTTCTTCATGCTGCATGGAATCCACTGCATTCAATCATGCTGCATGGAATCCACTGCATTCAATCGGGATGCATTTTACCAGGCTGCATGGATTACACTGCATTCAATCACAATGCATGGAATCCACTGCATTCAATCCAGTTGCATTTTACCAGGCTGCATGGAATACACTGCATTCAATCACGCTGCATCGATTTCACTGCATTCAATTGGGATCCATTGCGCCATGATGCATGGAATCCACTGCATTCAGTTGAGATCAATTGGGCCACGCTTCATAGAATCCACTGCATTGAATGGGGATCCATTTAGCCACGATGCATTGTATACACTGCGTTCAATCAGGATGCATTTCACCACGCTGCATGGAATCCACTGCATTCAATCGGGATGTTTGTGGCCATGCTGCAAAAAATCCACTTCATTCAATCATGCTGAAGGAATCCACTGCATTCAATCATGCTGCATAAAACCCCTGCATTCAATAGGGTTCCATTTCTTCATGCTGCATGGAATCCACTTCATTCAATCATGCTGCATGGAATCCGCAGCATTTAAGTGGGATGCATTTTACCAGGCTGCATGGAATCCACTGCATTCAATCATGCTGCATAAAATCCACTGCATTCAATCGGGATGCATTTTACCACGCTGCATGGATAAAACTGCATTCAATCACAATACATGGAATCGACTGCATTCAATCGGGATGCATTTTACCAGGCTGCATGGAATCCACTGCATTCAGTCATGCTGCATGGAATCCACTGCAGTCAATCGGGATGCATTTTACCAGGCTGCCTGGATTACACTGCATTCAATAACAATGCATGGAATCCACTGCATTCAATGACGCTGCATGGAATCATCTGCATTCAATCGGGATGCTTTTGGCCATGCTGCATAAAATCCACTGCATTCAATCATGCTGCAGGCATCCACTGCATTCAATCATGCTGCATTAAATTCCCTGCATTCAATAGGGTTCCATTTCTTCATGCTGCCTGGAATACACTGCATTAAATCACGCTGCATGGAATCCACTGCATTCAATCGGGATGCATTTTACCAGGCTGCATGGAATCCACTGCATTCAGTCATGCTGCATGGAATCCACTGCAGTCAATCGGGATGCATTTTACCAGGCTGCCTGGATTACACTGCATTCAATAACAATGCATGGAATCCACTGCATTCAATGACGCTGCATGGAATCATCTGCATTCAATCGGGATGCTTTTGGCCATGCTGCATAAAATCTACTGCATTCAATCATGCTGCATGTTATCCCCTGCCTTCAATCGGGATGTATTGGGACATGCTGCCTAAAATCCACTGCATTCAATCGGGATGCTTTGGGCCATGCTGCAAATCATCCACCGCATTCAATCATGCTGCAGGAATCCACGGCATTCAATCATGCTGCATAAAAGACACTTCATTCAATAGAATTCCATTACTTCATGCTGCCTGGAATACACTGAATTCAATCACGCTGCATGGAATCCAATGCATTCAATAGGGATGCATTTTACCAGGCTGCATGGAATCCACTGCATTCAATCATGCTGCATGGAATCCACTGCATTCAATCGGGATGCATTTTACCAGGCTGCATGGATTACACTGCATTCAAGCACAATGCATGGAATCCACTGCATTCAATGACGCTGCATGGAATCCTCTGCATTGAATCGGGATGCTTTTGGCCATGCTGCATAAAATCCACTGCATTCAATCATGCTGCACGGTATCGACTGCATTCCATCGGGATGTTTTGGGACATGCTGCAGAAAATCCACTGCATTAAATCTGGATGCTTTGGGCCAAGCTGCAAAAAATACAATGCATTCAATCATGCTGCATGGAATCCACTGCATTCAATCGGGATGCATTTTACCAGGCTGCATGGATTACACTGCATTCAATCCCAATGCATGGAATCCACTGCATTTAATGACGCTGCATGGAATCCACTGCATTCAATCGGGGTGCTTTTGGCCATGGTGCATAAAATCCACTGCATGTAATCATGCTGCATGGTATCCACTGCATTCAATCGGGATGTTTTGGGATATGCTGCCTAAAATCCACTCCATTAAATCGGGATGCTTTGGGCCATGCTGCAAAAAATTCACTGCATTCATTCATGCTGCAGGAATCCACTGCATTCTATCATGCTGCATAAAATCCCCTGCATTCAATCGGGATGAATTTTACCAGGCTGCATGGACTCCACTGCATTCTATCAAGCTGCATGGAATCCACTGCATTCAATCCAGTTGCATTTTACCAGGCTGCATGGAATACACTGCATTCAATCACGCTGCATCGATTTCACTGCATTCAATTGGGATCCATTGCGCCATGATGCATGGAATCCACTGCATTCAGTTGAGATCAATTGGGCCACGCTTCATAGAATCCACTGCATTGAATGGGGATCCATTTAGCCACGTTGCATTGTATACACTGCGTTCAATCAGGATGCATTTCACCACGCTGCATGGAATCCACTGCATTCAATCGGGATGTTTGTGGCCATGCTGTAAAAAATCCACTTCATTCAATCATGCTGAAGGAATCCACTGCATTCAATCATGCTGCATAAAACCCCTGCATTCAATAGGGTTCCATTTCTTCATGCTGCATGGAATCCACTTCATTCAATCATGCTGCATGGAATCCGCAGCATTTAAGTGGGATGCATTTTACCAGGCTGCATGGAATCCACTGCATTCAATCATGCTGCATAAAATCCACTGCATTCAATCGGGATGCATTTTACCACGCTGCATGGATAAAACTGCATTCAATCACAATACATGGAATCGACTGCATTCAATCGGGATGCATTTTACCAGGCTGCATGGAATCCACTGCATTCAGTCATGCTGCATGGAATCCACTGCAGTCAATCGGGATGCATTTTACCAGGCTGCCTGGATTACACTGCATTCAATAACAATGCATGGAATCCACTGCATTCAATGACGCTGCATGGAATCATCTGCATTCGATCGGGATGCTTTTGGCCATGCTGCATAAAATCCACGGCATTCAATCATGCTGCATGGAATCCAATGCATTCTATCGGGATGTATTGGGACATGCTGCAGAAAATTCACTGCATTAAATCATGATGCTTTGGACCAAGCTTCAAAAAATACACTGCATTCAATCATGCTGCAAAAATCACCTGCATTCAATCATGCTGCATAAAATCCACTGCATTCAATAGGGTTCCATTTCTTCATGCTGTATGGAATCCACTGCATTCAATCATGCTGCATGGAATCTACAGCATTCAATCGGGATGCATTTTACCAGGCTGCATGGTTTACACTGCATTCAATCACAATGCATGGAATCCACTGCATTCAATGACGCTGCATGGAATCCACTGCATTCAATCGGGATGCTTTGGGCCATGGTGCATAAAATCCACTGCATTCAATCATGCTGCATGGTATCCACTGCATTCAATCAGGATGTTTTGGGACATTCTGCCTAAAATCCACTGCATTTAATCAGGATGCTTTGGGCCATGCTGCATAAAATCCACTGCATTCAATAGGGTTCCATTTCTGCATGCTGCATGGATCACACTGCATTCAATCACACTGCATGGAATCCACTGCATTCAATCAGGATGAATTTTACCAGGCTGCATTGAATCCACTACATTCAATCAAGCTGCATGGAATCCACTGCATTCAATCGGGATGCATTTTACCAGGCTGCATGGAATACACTGCATTCAATCACGCTGCATCGATTTCACTGCATTCAATAGGGATCCATTGCGCCATGATGCATGGAATCCACTGCCTTCAGTTGAGATCAATTGGGCAACGCTGCATAGAATCCACTGCATTGAATGGGGATCCATTTAGCCACGCTGCATTGTATACACTGCGTTCAATCAGGATGCATTTCACCGCGCTGCATGGAATACATGGCATTCAATCGGGATGCTTGTGGCCATGCTGCATAAAATCCACTGCATTCATTCATGCTGCAGGAATCCACTGCATTCAATCATGCTGCATAAAATCCCCTGCATTCAATAGGGTTCCATTTCTTCATGCTGCATGGAATCCACTTCATTCAATCATGCTGCATGGAATCCACAGCATTTAATTGGGATGCATTTTACCAGGCTGCATGGAATCCACTGCATTCAATCATGCTGCATAAAATCCACTGCATTCAATCGGGATGCATTTTACCAGGATGCATGGAATCCACTGCATTCAATCACAATACATGGAATCCACTGCATTCAATCGGGATGCATTTTACCAGGCTGCCTGGATTACACTGCATTCCATCATGGAATCCACTGCATTCAATGACGCTGCATGGAATCCACTGCATTCTATCGGGATGCTTTTGGCCATGCTGCATAAAGTACACTGCATTCAATCATGCAGCAAGGAATCCACTGCATCCAATCGCCATGGTTTTGGCCATGCTGCATAAAATCCACTGCATTCAATCGGGATGCATTGGGCCTCGCTGCATGGTCTCCACTGCATACAAACGAGATCCATTGCCCCACAATGAATGGAATGTTCTGCATTCAATGACGCTGCATGAAATCCACTGCATTCAATCGGGATGCTTTGGGCCATGCTGCAAATACTCCACTGTATTCAATCATGCTGCATGGAATCCACTGCCTTCAATCGGGATGCTTTTGGCCATGCTGCATATAATCCACTGCATTCAGTCGGGATGCATTGGGCCTCACTGCGTCAACCGCACTGAATACAATCGGGATCCTTTGTGCCACAATGCATGGAGTCGTCTGCATTCAATGACGCTGCATGGAATCCACTGCATTCAATGGGGATGCTTTTGGCCACGCTGCAAAAAATTCACTGCATTCATTCATGCTGCAGGAATCCAGTGCATTCAATCATGCTGCATAAAATACACTTCATTCAATAGGCTTCCATTATTTCATGCTGCCTGGAATACACTGAATTCAATCACGCTGCATGGAATCCAATGCATTCAATAGGGATGCATTTTACCAGGCTGCATGGAATCCACTGCATTCAATCATGCCGCATGGAATCCACTGCATTCCATCGGGATGCATTTGGCCATGCTGCATAAAACCCACTGCATTCAATCATGCTGCACGATATCTACTGCATTCAATCGGGATGTTTTCGGACATGCTGCAAAAAATCCACTGCAGTAAATCGGGATGCTTTTGGCCAAGCTTCAAATAATCCACTGCATTCAATCATGCTGCAGGAATCCACTGCATTCAATCATGCTGCATAAAATCCACTGAATTCCACAGGGTTCAATTTCTTCATGCTGCATGGAATCCACTGCATTCAATCATGCTGCATGGAATCCACTGCATTCAATCGGGATGCATTTTACCAGGCTGCATGGATTACACTGCATTCAATCACAATGCATGGTATCCACTGCGTCAATGACGCTGCATGGAATCCACTGCCTTCAATTGGGATGCTTTTGGCCATTGTGCATAAAATCCACTGCATTCATCATGCTGCATGGTATCCCCTGCCTTCAATCGGGATGTTTTGGGACATGCTGCCTAAAATCCACAGCATTCAATCGGGATGCTTTGGGCCATGCTGCAAATCATCCACTGCATTCAATCATGCTGCAGGAATCCACGGCATTCAATCATGCTGCATAAAAGACAACTCATTCAATAGAATTCCATTACTTCATGCTGCCTGGAATACACTGAATTCAATCACGCTGCATGGAATCCAATGCATTCAATAGGGATGCATTTTACCAGGCTGCATGGAATCCACTGCATTCAATCATGCTGCATGGAATCCACTGCATTCAATCGGGATGCATTTTACCTGGCTGCATGGATTACACTGCATTCAAGCACAATGCATGGAATCCACTGCATTCAATGACGCTGCATGGACTCCTCTGCATTGAATCGGGATGCTTTTGGCCATGCTGCATAAAATCCACTGCATTCAATCATGCTGCACGGTATCGACTGCATTCCATCGGGATGTTTTGGGACATGCTGCAGAAAATCCTCTGCATTAAATCTGGATGCTTTGGGCCAAGCTGCAAAAAATACAATGCATTCAATCATGCTGCAGGAATCCACTGCATTTAATCATGCTGCATAAAATACCCTGCATTCAATAGGGTTCCATTTCTTCATGGTGCATGGAATACACTGCATTCAATCATGCTGCATGGAATCCACTGCATTCAATCGGGATGCATTTTACCAGGCTGCATGGATTACACTGCATTCAATCCCAATGCATGGAATCCACTGCATTTAATGACGCTGCATGGAATCCACTGCATTCAATCGGGATGCTTTTGGCCAGGGTGCATAAAATCCACTTCATTTAATCATGCTGCATGGTATCCACTGCATTCAATTGGGATGTTTTGGGATATGCTGCCTAAAATCCACTCCATTAAATCGGGATGCTTTGGGCCATGCTGCAAAAAATTCACTGCATTCATTCATGCTGCAGGAATCCACTGCATTCTATCATGCTGCATAAAATCCACTGCATTCAATCGGGATGAATTTTACCAGGCTGCATGGAATCCATGCATTCAATCATGCTTCATGGAATCCACTGCATTCAATCCAGTTGCATTTTACCAGGCTGCATGGAATACACTGCATTCAATCACGCTGCATCGATTTCACTGCATTCTATTGGGATCCATTGCGCCATGATGCATGGAATCCACTGCATTCAGTTGAGATCAATTGGGCCACGCTTCATAGAATCCACTGCATTGAATGGGGATCCATTTAGCCACGCTGCATTGTATACACTGCGTTCAATCGGGATGCATTTCACCACGCTGCATGGAATCCATGGCATTCAATCGGGATGTTTGTGGCCATGCTGCAAAAAATCCACTACATTCAATCATGCTGAAGGAATCCACTGCATTCAATCATGCATAAAATCCCCTGCATTCAATAGGGTTCCATTTCTTCATGCTGCATGGAATCCACTTCATTCAATCATGCTGCATGGAATCCGCAGCATTTAAGTGGGATGCATTTTACCAGGCTGCATGGAATCCACTGCATTCAATCATGCTGCATAAAATCCACTGCATTCAATCGGGATGCATTTTACCAGGATGCATGGAATCCACTGCATTCAATCACAATACATGGAATCCACTGCATTCAATGACGCTGCATGGAATCCACTGCGTTCTATCGGGATGCTTTTGGCCATGCTGCATAAATACACTGCATTCAATCATGCAGCAAGGAATCCACTGCATCCAATCGCCATGGTTTTGGCCATGCTGCATAAAATCCACTGCATTCAATCGGGATGCATTGGGCCTCGCTGCATGGTCTCCACTGCATACAAACGAGATCCATTGCCCCACAATGAATGGAATGTTCTGCATTCAATGACGCTGCATGAAATCCACTGCATTCAATCGGGATGCTTTGGGCCATGCTGCAAATACTCCACTGTATTCAATCATGCTGCATGGAATCCACTGCCTTCAATCGGGATGCTTTTGGCCATGCTGCATATAATCCACTGCATTCAATCGGGATGCATTTGGCCATGCTGCATAAAACCGACTGCATTCAATCATGCTGCACGATATCCACTGCATTCAATCGGGATGTTTTCGGACATGCTGCAAAAAATCCACTGCAGTAAATCGGGATGCTTTTGGCCAAGCTTCAAAAAATCCACTGCATTCAATCATGCTGCAGGAATCCACTGCATTCAATCATGCTGCATAAAATCCACTGAAATCCACAGGGTTCAATTTCTTCATGCTGCATGGAATCCACTGCATTCAATCATGCTGCATGGAATCCACTGCATTCAATCGGGATGCATTTTACCAGGCTGCATGGATTACACTGCATTCAATCACAATGCATGTTATCCACTGCGTCAATGACGCTGCATGGAATCCACTGCCTTCAATCGGGATGCTTTTGGCCATTGTGCATAAAATCCACTGCATTCAATCATGCTGCATGGTATCCCCTGCCTTCAATCGGGATGTTTTGGGACATGCTGCCTAAAATCCACTGCATTCAATCGGGATGCTTTGGGCCATGCTGCAAATCATCCACTGCATTCAATCATGCTGCAGGAATCCACGGCATTCAATCATGCTGCATAAAAGACACTTCATTCAATAGAATTCCATTACTTCATGCTGCCTGGAATACACTGAATTCAATCACGCTGCATGGAATCCAATGCATTCAATAGGGATGCATTTTACCAGGCTGCATGGAATCCACTGCATTCAATCATGCTGCATGGAATCCACTGCATTCAATCGGTATGCATTTTACCAGGCTGCATGGATTACACTGCATTCAAGCACAATGCATGGAATCCACTGCATTCAATGACGCTGCATGGAATCCTCTGCATTGAATAGGGATGCTTTTGGCCATGCTGCATAAAATCCACTGCATTCAATCATGCTGCACGGTATCGACTGCATTCAATCGGGATGTTTTGGGACATGCTGCAGAAAATCCACTGCAATAAATCTGGATGCTTTGGGCCATTCTGCAAAAAATTCACTGCATTCATTCATGGTGCAGGAATCCACTGCATTCTATCATGCTGCATAAAATCCACTGCATTCAATCGGGATGTATTTTACCAGGCTGCATGGAATCCATGCATTCAATCATGCTTCATGGAATCCACTGCATTCAATCCAGTTGCATTTTACCAGGCTGCATGGAATACACTGCATTCAATCACGCTGCATCGATTTCACTGCATTCAATTGGGATCCATTGCGCCATGATGCATGGAATCCACTGCATTCAGTTGAGATCAATTGGGCCACGCTGCATAGAATCCACTGCATTGAATGGGGATCCATTTAGCCACGCTGCATTGTATACACTGCGTTCAATCAGGATGCATTTCACCACGCTGCATGGAATCCATGGCATTCAATCGGGATGTTTGTGGCCATGCTGCAAAAAATCCACTTCATTCAATCATGCTGAAGGAATCCACTGCATTCAATCATGCTGCATAAAATCCCCTGCATTCAATAGGGTTCAATTTCTTCATGCTGCATGGAATTCACTTCATTCAATCATGCTGCATGGAATTCGCTGCATTTAAGTGGGATGCATTTTACCAGGCTGCATGGAATCCACTGCATTCAATCATGCTGCATAAAATCCACTGCATTCAATCGGGATGCATTTTACCACGCTGCATGGATTAAACTGCATTCAATCACAATACATGGAATCGACTGCATTCAATCGGAATGCATTTTACCAGGCTGCCTGGATTACACTGCATTCCATCATAATGCATGGAATCCACTGCATTCAATGACGCTGCATGGAATCCACTGCATTCTATCGGGATGCTTTTGGCCATGCTGCATAAAGTACACTGCATTCAATCATGCAGCAAGGAATCCACTGCATCCAATCGCCATGGTTTTGGCCATGCTGCATAAAATCCACTGCATTCAATCGGGATGCATTGGGCCTCGCTGCATGGTCTCCACTGCATACAAACGAGATCCATTGCCCCACAATGAATGGAATGTTCTGCATTCAATGACGCTGCATGAAATCCACTGCATTCAATCGGGATGCTTTGGGCCATGCTGCAAATACTCCACTGTATTCAATCATGCTGCATGGAATCCACTGCCTTCAATCGGGATGCTTTTGGCCATGCTGCATATAATCCACTGCATTCAATCGGGATGCATTGGGCCTCACTGCGTCAACCGCACTGAATACAATCGGGATCCATTGTGCCACAATGCATGGAGTCGTCTGCATTCAATGACGCTGCATGGAATCCACTGCATTCAATGGGGATGCTTTGGGCCACGCTGCAACAAATTCACTGCATTCATTCATGCTGCAGGAATCCAGTGCATTCAATCATGCTGCATAAAATACACTTCATTCAATAGGCTTCCATTATTTCATGCTGCCTGGAATACACTGAATTCAATCACGCTGCATGGAATCCAATGCATTCAATAGGGATGCATTTTACCAGGCTGCATGGAATCCACTGCATTCAATCATGCTGCAGGTATCCACTGCATTCAATCATGCTGCATTAAATTCCCTGCATTCAATAGGGTTCCATTTCTTCATGCTGCCTGGAATCCACTGCATTAAATCACGCTGCATGGAATCCACTGCATTCAATTGGGATGCATTTTACCAGGCTGCATGGAATCCACTGCATTCACACATGCCGCATGGAATCCACTGCATTCCATCGGGATGCATTTGGCCATGCTGCATAAAAACGACTGCATTCAATCATGCTGCACGATATCCACTGCATTCAATCGGGATGTTTTCGGACATGCTGCAAAAAATCCACTGCAGTAAATCGGGATGCTTTTGGCCAAGCTTCAAATAATCCACTGCATTCAATCATGCTGCAGGAATCCACTGCATTCAATCATGCTGCATAAAATCCTCTGAATTCCACAGGGTTCAATTTCTTCATGCTGCATGGAATCCACTGCATTCAATCATGCTGCATGGAATCCACTGCATTCAATCGGGATGCATTTTACCAGGCTGCATGGATTACACTGCATTCAAGCACAACGCATGGTATCCACTGCGTCAATGACGCTGCATGGAATCTACTGCCTTGAATCTGGATGCTTTTGGCCATTGTGCATAAAATCCACTGCATTCAATCATGCTGCATGGTATCCCCTGCCTTCAATCGGGATGTTTTGGGACATGCTGCCTAAAATCCACTGCATTCAATCGGGATGCTTTGGGCCATGCTGCAAATCATACACTGCATTCAATCATGCTGCAGGAATCCACGGCATTCAATCATGCTGCATAAAAGACACTTCATTCAATAGAATTCCATTACTTCATGCTGCCTGGAATACACTGAATTCAATCACGCTGCATGGAATCCACTGCATTCAATAGGGATGCATTTTACCAGGCTGCATGGAATCCACTGCATTCAATCATGCTGCATGGAATCCACTGCATTCAATAGGGATGCATTTTACCAGGCTGCATGGATTACACTGCATTCAAGCACAATGCATGGAATCTACTGCATTCAATGACGCTGCATGGAATCCTCTAAATTGAATCGGGATGCTTTTGGCCATGCTGCATAAAATCCACTGCATTCAATTATGCTGCACGGTATCGACTGCATTCAATCGGGATGTTTTGGGACATGCTGCAGAAAATCCACTGCATTAAATCGGGATGCTTTGGGCCAAGCTGCAAAAAATACAATGCATTCAATCATGCTGCAGGAATTCACTGCATTCAATCATGCTGCATAAAATCCCCTGCATTCAATAGGGTTCCATTTCTTCATGGTGCATGGAATACACTGCATTCAATCATGCTGCATGGAATCCACTGCATTCAATCGGGATGTTTTGGGATATGCTGCCTAAAATCCACTCCATTAAATCGGGATGCTTTGGGCCATGCTGCAAAAAATTCACTGCATTCATTCATGCTGCAGGAATCCACTGCATTCTATCATGCTGCATAAAATCCACTGCATTCAATCGGGATGAATTTTACCAGGCTGCATGGAATCCATGCATTCAATCATGCTTCATGGAATCCACTGCATTCAATCCAGTTGCATTTTACCAGGCTGCATGGAATACACTGCATTCAATCACGCTGCATCCATTTCACTGCATTCAATTGGGATCCATTGCGCCATGATGCATGGAATCCACTGCAGTCAGTTGAGATCAATTGGGCCACGCTTCATAGAATCCACTGCATTGAATGGGGATCCATTTAGCCACGATGCATTGTATACACTGCGTTCAATCAGGATGCATTTCACCACGCTGCATGGAATCCATGGCATTCAATCGGGATGTTTGTGGCCATGCTGCAAAAAATCCACTGCATTCATTCATGCTGCAGGAATCCACTGCATTCAATCATGCTGCATAAAATCCCCTGCATTCAATAGGGTTCAATTTCTTCATGCTGCATGGAATCCACTTCATTCAATCATGCTGCATGGAATTCGCTGCATTTAAGTGGGATGCATTTTACCAGGCTGCATGGAATCCACTGCATTCAATCATGCTGCATAAAATCCACTGCATTCAATCGGGATGCATTTTACCACGCTGCATGGATTAAACTGCATTCAATCACAATACATGGAATCGACTGCATTCAATCGGGATGCATTTTACCAGGCTGCCTGGATTACACTGCATTCCATCACAATGCATGGAATCCACTGCATTCAATCATGCTGCATGGAATCCACTGCATTCAATCGGGACGCATTTTACCAGGCTGCATGGATTACACTGCATTCAAGCACAATGCATGGAATCCACTGCATTCAATGACGCTGCATGGAATCCTCTGCATTGAATCGGGATGCTTTTGGCCATGCTGCATAAAATCCACTGCATTCAATCATGCTGCACGGTATCGACTGCATTCAATCGGGATGTTTTGGGACATGCTGCAGAAAATCCACTGCATTAAATCGGGATGCTTTGGGCCAAGCTGCAAAAAATACACTGCATTCAATCATGCTGCAGGAATCCACTGCATTCAATCATGCTGCATAAAATCCACTGCATTCAATAGGGTTCCATTACTTCATGCTGCATGGAATACACTGCATTCAATCATGCTGCATGGAATACACTGCATTCAATCGGGATGCATTTTACCAGTCTGCATGGATTACACTGCATTCATTACCAATGCATGGAATCCACTGCATTCAATGACGCTGCATGGAATCCACTGCCTTCAATCGGGATGCTTTTGGCCATGGTGCATAAAATCCACTGAATTCAATCTTGCTGCATGGTATCCACTGCATTCAATCGGGATGTTTTGGGACATGCTGCCCTAAATCCACTGCATTCAATCGGGATGCTTTCGGCCATGCTGCCAAAAATCCACTGCATTCAATCATGCTGCAGGAATCCAGTGCATTCAATCATGCTGCATAAAATCCACTGCATTCAATAGGGTTCCATTTCTTCATGCTGCATGGATCACACTGCATTCAATCACACTGCATGGAATCCACTGCATTCAATCGGTATGAATTTTACCAGGCTGCTTGGAATCCACTTCATTCAATCATGCTGCATGGAATCCGCAGCAGTGAAGTGGGATGCATTTTACCAGGCTGCATGTAAACCACTACATTCAATCATGCTGCATAAAATCCACTGCATTCAATCGGGATGAATTTTACCACGCTGCATGGATTACACTGCATTCAATCACAATACATGGAATCGACTGCATTCAATCGGGATGCATTTTACCAGCTGCCTGGATTACACTGCATTCAATCACAATGCATGGAATCCACTGCATTCAATGACGCTGCATGGAATCCACTGCATTCTATCGGGATGCTTTTGGCCATGCTGCATAAAATTCACTGCATTCAATCATGCTGCAAGGAATCCACTGCATCCAATCGCCATGTTTTTGGCCATGCTGCATAAAATCCACTGCATTTAATCATGTTGCATAAAATCCACTGCATTCAATAGGGTTCCATTTCTTCATGCTGCATGGATCACACTGCATTCAATCACACTGCATGGAATCCACTGCATTCAATCGGGATGAATTTTACCAGGCTGCTTGGAATCCACTGCATTCATTCATGCTGCATGGAATCCACTGCATTCAATCGGGATGCATTTTACCAGGCTGCATGGAATACACTGCATTCAATCACGCTGCATCGATTTCACTGCATTCAATTGGGATCCATTGCGTAATGATGCATGGAATCCACTGCCTTCAGTTGAGATCAATTGGGCCACGCTGCATAGAATCCACTGCATTGAATGGGGATCCATTTAGCCACGCTGCATTGTATACACTGCGTTCAATCAGGACGCATTTCACCACGCTGCATGGAATCCATGGCATTCAATCGGGATGCTTGTGGCCATGCTGCAAAAAATCCACTTCATTCAATCATGCTGAAGGAATCCACTGCATTCAATCATGCTGCATAAACTCCCCTGCATTCAATAGGGTTCCATTTTTTCATGCTGAATGGAATCCACTTCATTCAATCATGCTGCATGGAATCCACTGCATTCAATCGGGATGTATTTTACCACGCTGCATGGATTATACTGCATTCAATCACAATACATGGAATCCACTGCATTCAATCGGGATGCATTTTACCAGGCTGCCTGGATTACACTGCATTCAATCACAATGCATGGAATCCACTGCATTCAATGACGCTGCATGGAATCCACTGCATTCTATCGGGATGCTTTTGGCCATTGTGCATAAAATCCACTGCATTCAATCATGCTGCAAGGAATCCACTGCATCCAATCGCCATATTTTTGGCCATGCTGCATATAATTCACTGCATTCAATCGGGATGCATTGGGCCTCGCTGCATGGTCTCCACTGCATACAAACGAGATCCATTGCACCACAATATATGGAATGTTCTGCATTAAATGACGCTTCATGAAATACAATGCATTCAATCAGGATGCTTTGGGCCATGCTGCAAATAATCCAATGTATTCAATCATGCTGCATGGAATCCACTGCCTTCAATCGGGATGCTTTTGGCCATGCTGCATATAATCAACTGCATTCAATCGGGATGCAATGGGCCTCACTGCGTCAACTGCTGAATACAATCGGGATCCATTGTGACAAAATGCATGTAGTCTTCTGCATTCAATGACGCTGCATGGAATCCAATGCATTCAATAGGGATGCATTTTACCAGGCTGCATGGAATCAACTGCATTCAATCATGCTGCATAAAATCCACTGCATTCAATAGGGTTCCATTTCTGCATACTGCATGGATCACACTGCATTCAATCACACTGCATGGAATCCACTGCATTCAATCGGGATGAATTTTACCAGGCTGCATTGAATCCACTGCATTCAATCAAGCTGCATGGAATCCACTGCATTCAATCGGGATGCATTTTACCAGGCTGCATGGAATACACTGCATTCAATCACGCTGCATCGATTTCACTGCATTCAATTGGGATCCATTGCGCCATGATGCATGGAATCCACTGCATTCTATCAGAATCCATTGCACCACACTGCATTGACACCACTGCATTCAATTGTGATAATTTGGGCCACGCTGCATAGAATCCACTGCATTCCATGGGTATCCATTTACCCACGCTGCATGGTGTACACTGCGTTCAATCAGGATGCATTTCACCACGCTGCATGGAATCCACGGCATTCAATTGGGATTCTTTTGGCCATGCTGCATAAAATCCAGTGCATTCAATCGAGATGCATTTGGACTCGCTGCATGGACTCCACTGCACACAATCGTGATCCATTTCGCCACAATGAATGGAATTTTTTGCATTCAATGACGCCGCATGGAATCCACTGCATTAAATCGAGATGCTTTGGGCCATGCGGCAAAAATTCCTCTGCATTCAATCATACTGAAGGAATCCACTGCATTCAATCATGCTGCATAATATCCCCTGCCTTCAATAGGGTTCCATTTCTTCATGCTGCATGGAATACACTTCTTTCAATCATGCTGCATGGAATCCACAGCATTTAATTGGGATGCATTTTACCAGGCTGCATGGAATCCACTGCATTCAATCATGCTGCATAAAATCCACTGCATTCAATCGGGATGCATTTTACCACGCTGCATGGATTACACTGCATTCAATCACAATACATGGAATCCACTGCATTCAATCGGGATGCATTTTACCAGGCTGCATGTATTACACTGCATTCAATCACGCTGCAAGGAATCCACTGCATTCAATGAAGCTGCATGGAATCCACTGCATTCTATCGGGATGCTTTTGGCACTGCTGCATAAAATACACTCCATTCAATCATGCTGCATGGAATTCACTGCCTTCAATCGGGATATTTTGGGAAATGCTGCAGAAAATCCACTGCATTCAATCGGGATGCATTGGGCCTCGCTGCATGGACTCCACTGCATACAAACGAGATCCATTGCACCACAATGGATGGAATGTTCTGCATTCAATGAGGCTGCATGGAATCCACTGCATTCCATCAGGATGCTTTGGGCCATGCTGCATAAAATCCACTGCATTCAATCGGGATGCTTTGGGACATGCTGCAAATACTCCACTGTATTCAATCATGCTGCATGGAATCCACTGCCTTCAATCGGGATGCTTTTGGCCATGCTGCATATAATCCACTGCATTCAATCGGGATGCATTGGGCCTCACTGCGTCAACCGCACTGAATACAAACGGGATCCATTGTGCCACAATGCACGGAGTCTTCTGCATTCAATGACGCTGCATGGAATCCACTGCATTCAATCGGGATGCTTGGGGCCATGCTGCAAAATATCCACTGCATTCATTCATGCTGCAGGAATCCAGTGCATTCAATCATGCTGCATAAAATACACTTCATTCAATAGGGTTCCATTACTTCATTTTGCCTGGAATACACTGAATTCAATCATGCTGCATGGAATCCAATGCATTCAATAGGGATGCATTTTACCAGGCTGCATGGAATCCACTGCATTCAATGATGCTGCATGAAATCCACTGCATTCAATCGGGATGCTTTTGGCCATGCTGCATAAAATCCACGGCATTCAATCATGCTGCATGGAATCCAATGCATTCTATCGGGATGTATTGGGACATGCTGCAGAAAATTCACTGCATTAAATCATGATGCTTTGGACCAAGCTTCAAAAAATCCACTGCATTCAATCATGCTGCAAAAATCCACTGCATTCAATCATGCTGCATAAAATCCACTGCATTCAATAGGGTTCCATTTCTTCATGCTGCATGGAATCAACTGCATTCAATCATGCTGCATGGAATCTACAGCATTCAATCGGGATGCATTTTACCAGGCTGCATGTTTTACACTGCATTCAATCACAATGCATGGAATCCACTGCATTCAATGACGCTGCATGGAATTCACTGCATTCAATCTGGATGCTTTGGGCCATGGTGCATAAAATCCACTGCATTCAATCATGCTGCATGGTATCCACTGCATTCAATCGGGATGTTTTGGGACATTCTGCCTAAAATCCACTGCATTTAATCAGGATGCTTTGGGCCATGCTGCATAAAATCCACTGCATTCAATAGGGTTCCATTTCTGCATGCTGCATGGATCACACTGCATTCAATCACACTGCATGGAATCCACTGCATTCAATCGGGATGCACTTTGCCAGGCTGCATGGATTACACTGCATTCAAGCACAATGCATGGAATCCACTGCATTCAATGACGCTGCATGGAATCCTCTGCATTCTATCGGGATGCATTTGGGCCATGCTGCATAAAATCCACTGCATTCAATCATGCTGCATGGTATCCACTGCATTCAATCGGGATGTTTTGGGACATGCTGCCTAAAATCCACTGCATTTAATCGGGATGCTTTGGGCCATGCTGCAAAAAATCCACTGCATTCAATCATGCTGCAGGAATCCACTGCATTCAATCATGCTGCATAAAATCCACTGCATTCAATAGGGTTCCATTTCTGCATGCTGCATGGAACACACTGCATTCAATCACACTGCATGGAATCCACTGCATTCAATCGGGATGAATTTTACCAGGCTGCATTGAATCCACTGCATTCTATCAAGCTGCATGGAATCCACTGCATTCAATCGGGATGCATTTTACCAGGCTGCATGGAATACACTGCAATCAAGCTGCATCGATTTCACTGCATTCTATTGGGATCCATTGCGCCATGATGCATGGAATCCACTGCATTCAGTTGAGATCAATTGGGCCACGCTGCATAGAATCCACTGCATTGAAATGGGATCCATTTAGCCACGATGCATTGTATACACTGCGTTCAATCAGGATGCATTTCACCGCGCTGCATGGAATACATGGCATTCAATCGGGATGCTTGTGGCCATGCTGCATAAAATCCACTGCATTCAATCATGCTGCATGGTATCCCCTGCCTTCAATCGGGATGTTTTGGGACATGCTGCCTAAAATCCACTGCATTCAATCGGGATGCTTTGGGCCATGCTGCAATTCATCCACTGCATTCAATCATGCTGCAGGAATCCACGGCATTCAATCATGCTGCATAAAGACAACTCATTCAATAGAATTCCATTACTTCATGCTGCCTGGAATACACTGAATTCAATCACGCTGCATGGAATCCAATGCATTCAATAGGGATGCATTTTACCAGGCTGCATGGAATCCACTGCATTCAATCATGCTGCATGGAATCCACTGCATTCAATCGGGATGCATTTTACCAGGCTGCATGGATTACACTGCATTCAAGCACAATGCATGGAATCCACTGCATTCAATGACGCTGCATGGAATCCTCTGCATTGAATCGGGATGCTTTTGGCCATGCTGCATAAAATCCACTGCATTCAATCATGCTGCACGGTATCGACTGCATTCAATCGGGATGTTTTGGGACATGCTGCAGAAAATCCACTGCATTAAATCGGGATGCTTTGGGCCAAGCTGCAAAAAATCCACTGCATTCAATCATGCTGCAGGAATTCACTGCATTTAATCATGCTGCATAAAATACCATGCATTCAATAGGGTTCCATTTCTTCATGGTGCATGGAATACACTGCCTTCAATCATGCTGCATGGAATCCACTGCATTCAATCGGGATGCATTTTACCAGGCTGCATGGATTACACTGCATTCAATCCCAATGCATGGAATCCACTGCATTTAATGATGCTGCATGGAATCCACTGCATTCAATCGGGATGCTTTTGGCCATGGTACATAAAATCCACTGCATTTAATCATGCTGCATGGTATCCACTGCATTCAATCGGGATGTTTTGGGATATGCTGCCTAAAATCCACTCCATTAAATCGGGATGCTTTGGGCCATGCTGCAAAAAATTCACTGCATTCATTCATGCTGCAGGAATCCACTGCATTCTATCATGCTGCATAAAATCCACTGCATTCAATGGGGATGAATTTTACCAGGCTGCATGGAATCCACTGCATTCAATCATGCTGCATGGAATCCACTGCATTCAATCCAGTTGCATTTTACCAGGCTGCATGGAATACACTGCATTCAATCACGCTGCATCGATTTCACTGCATTCAATTGGGATCCATTGCGCCATGATGCATGGAATCCACTGCATTCAGTTGAGATCAATTGGGCCACGCTTCATAGAATCCACTGCATTGAATGGGGATCCATTTAGCCACGCTGCATTGTATACACTGCGTTCAATCGGGATGCATTTCACCACGCTGCATGGAATCCATGGCATTCAATCGGGATGTTTGTGGCCATGCTGCAAAAAATCCACTTCATTCAATCATGCTGCAGGAATCCACTGCATTCAATCATGCTGCATAAAATCCCCTGCATTCAATAGGGTTCAATTTCTTCATGCTGCATGGATCACACTGCATTCAATCACACTGCATGGAATCCACTGCATTCAATCGGGATGAATTTTACCAGGCTGCATTGAATCCACTACATTCAATCAAGCTGCATGGAATCCACTGCATTCAATCGGGATGCATTTTACCAGGCTGCATGGAATACACTGCATTCAATCACGGTGCATCGATTTCACTGCATTCAATTGGGATCCATTGCGCCATGATGCATGGAATCCACTGCATTCAGTTGAGATCAATTGCGCCACGGTGCATAGAATCCACTGCATTGAATGGGGATCCATTTAGCCACGTTGCATTGTATACACTGCGTTCAATCAGGATGCATTTCACCACGCTGCATGGAAGCCACGGCATTCAATCGGGATGCTTGTGGCCATGCTGCATAAAATCCATTGCATTCAATCGAGATGCATTTGGACTCGCTGCATGGACTCCACTGCACACAATCGTGATCCATTTCGCCACAATGAATTGAATTTTCTGCATTCAATGAAGCTGCATGGAATCCACTGCATTAAATCGAGATGCTTTTGGCAATGCTGCAAAGAATCCACTGCATTCAATCATACTGAAGGAATCCACTGCATTCAATCATGCTGCATAAAATCCCCTGCATTCAATAGGGTTCCTTTTCTTCATGCTGCAAGGAATCCACTTCATTCAATCATGCTGCATGGAATCCACAGCATTTAATTGGGATGCATTTTACCAGGCTGCATGGAATACACTGCATTCAATCATGCTGCATAAAATCCACTGCATTCAATCGGGATGCATGTTACCACGCTGCAAATATTACACTTACTCTATCACAATGCATGGATTCCACTGCCTTCAATCGGGATGCTTTTGGCCATGCTGCATATAATCCACTGCATTCAATCGGGATGCATTGGGCCTCACTGCGTCAACCGCACTGAATACAATCGGGATCCATTGTGCCACAATGCATGGAGTCTTCTGCATTGCATGACGCTGCATGGAATCCACTGCATTCAATCGGGATGCTTGGGGCCATGCTGCAAAATATCCACTGCATTCATTCATGCTGCAGGATTCCAGTGCATTCAATCATGCTGCATTTAATTCCCTGCATTCAATAGGGTTCCATTACTTCATTCTGCCTGGAATACACTGAATTCAATCACGCTGCATGGAATCCAATGCATTCAATAGGGATGCATTTTACCAGGCTGCATGGAATCCACTGCATTCAGTCATGCTGCATGGAATCCACTGCAGTCAATCGGGATGCATTTTACCAGGCTGTATGGATTACACTGCATTCAATCAAAATGCATGGAATTCACTGCATTCAATGATGCTGCATGAAATCCACTGCATTCAATCGGGATGCTTTTGGCCATGCTGCATAAAATCCACGGCATTCAATCATGCTGCATGGAATCCAATGCATTCTATCGGGATGTATTGGGACATGCTGCAGAAAATTCACTGCATTAAATCATGATGCTTTGGACCAAGCTTCAAAAAATCCACTGCATTCAATCATGCTGCAGGAATCCAGGGCATTCAATCATGCTGCATTTAATTCCCTGCATTCAATAGGGTTCCATTACTTCATTCTGCCTGGAATACACTGAATTCAATCATGCTGCATGGAATCTACAGCATTCAATCGGGATGCATTTTACCAGGCTGCATGTTTTACACTGCATTCAATCACAATGCATGGAATCCACTGCATTCAATCGGGATGTTTTGGGACATGCTGCCTAAAATCCACTGCATTCAATCGGGATGCTTTGGACCAAGCTTCAAAAAATCCACTGCATTCAATCATGCTGCAAAAATACACTGCATTCGATCATGCTGCATAAAATCCACTGCATTCAATAGGGTTCCATTTCTTCATGCTGCATGGAATCAACTGCATTCAATCATGCTGCATGGAATCTACAGCATTCAATCGGGATGCATTTTACCAGGCTGCATGTTTTACACTGCATTCAATCACAATGCATGGAATCCACTGCATTCAATCGGGATGCTTTTGGCCATGGTGCATAAAATACACTGCATTCAATCATGCTGCATGGAATCCATTGCATCATATCGGCATATTTTGGGCCACGCTTCCTAAAATCCACTGCATTCAATCGGGATGCATTGGGCCTCGCTGCATGGTCTCCACTGCATACAAACGAGATCCATTGCACCACAATGGATGGAATGTTCTGCATTCAATGACGCTGCATGGAATCCACTGCATTCAATCGGGATGCTTTGGGCCATGCTGCAAAAAATCCACTGCATTCAATTATGCTACAGGATTCCAATGCATTCAATCGGGATGCATTGGGCCATGCTGCAAATAATCCACTGCATTTAATCATGCTGTAGGTATCCACTGCATTCAATCATGCTGCATAAAATCCACTGCATTCAATAGGGTTCCATTTCTTCATGCTGCATGGATCACACTGCATTCAATCACACTGCATGGAATCCACTGCATTCAATCGGTATGAATTTTACCAGGCTGCTTGGAATCCACTTCATTCAATCATGCTGCATGGAATCCGCAGCATTGAAGTGGGATGCATTTTACCAGGCTGCATGTAAACCCCTACATTAAATCATGCTGCATAAAATCCACTGCATTCAATCGGGATGCATTTTACCACGCTGCATGGATTACACTGCATTCAATCACAATACATGGAATCGACTGCATTCAATCGGGATGCATTTTACCAGCTGCCTGGATTACACTGCATTCAATCACAATGCATGGAATCCACTGCATTCAATGACGCTGCATGGAATCCACTGCATTCTATCGGGATGCTTTTGGCCATGCTGCATAAAATTCACTGCATTCAATCATGCTGCAAGGAATCCACTGCATCCAATCGCCATGTTTTTGGCCATGCTGCATAAAATCCACTGCATTTAATCATGTTGCATAAAATCCACTGCATTCAATAGGGTTCCATTTCTTCATGCTGCATGGATCACACTGCATTCAATCACACTGCATGGAATCCACTGCATTCAATCGGGATGAATTTTACCAGGCTGCTTGGAATCCACTGCATTCATTCATGCTGCATGGAATCCACTGCATTCAATCGGGATGCATTTTACCAGGCTGCATGGAATACACTGCATTCAATCACGCTGCATCGATTTCACTGCATTCAATTGGGATCCATTGCGTAATGATGCATGGAATCCACTGCCTTCAGTTGAGATCAATTGGGCCACGCTGCATAGAATCCACTGCATTGAATGGGGATCCATTTAGCCACGCTGCATTGTATACACTGCGTTCAATCAGGACGCATTTCACCACGCTGCATGGAATCCATGGCATTCAATCGGGATGCTTGTGGCCATGCTGCAAAAAATCCACTGCATTCAATCATGCTGAAGGAATCCACTGCATTCAATCATGCTGCATAAAATCCCCTGCATTCAATAGGGTTCCATTTTTTCATGCTGAATGGAATCCACTTCATTCAATCATGCTGCATGGAATCCACTGCATTCAATCGGGATGTATTTTACCACGCTGCATGGATTATACTGCATTCAATGACAATACATGGAATCCACTGCATTCAATCGGGATGCATTTTACCAGGCTGCCTGGATTACACTGCATTCAATCACAATGCATGGAATCCACTGCATTCAATGACGCTGCATGGAATCCACTGCATTCTATCGGGATGCTTTTGGCCATTGTGCATAAAATCCACTGCATTCAATCATGCTGCAAGGAATCCACTGCATCCAATCGCCATATTTTTGGCCATGCTGCATATAATTCACTTCATTCAATCGGGATGCATTGGGCCTCGCTGCATGGTCTCCACTGCATACAAACGATATCCATTGCACCACAATGTATGGAATGTTCTGCATTAAATGACGCTTCATGAAATACAATGCATTCAATCAGGATGCTTTGGGCCATGCTGCAAATAATCCAATGTATTCAATCATGCTGCATGGAATCCACTGCCTTCAATCGGGATGCTTTTGGCCATGCTGCATATAATCAACTGCATTCAATCGGGATGCAATGGGCCTCACTGCGTCAACTGCTGAATACAATCGGGATCCATTGTGACAAAATGCATGTAGTCTTCTGCATTCAATGACGCTGCATGGAATCCAATGCATTCAATAGGGATGCATTTTACCAGGCTGCATGGAATCAACTGCATTCAATCATGCTGCATAAAATCCACTGCATTCAATAGGGTTCCATTTCTGCATACTGCATGGATCACACTGCATTCAATCACACTGCATGGAATCCACTGCATTCAATCGGGATGAATTTTACCAGGCTGCATTGAATCCACTGCATTCAATCAAGCTGCATGGAATCCACTGCATTCAATCGGGATGCATTTTACCAGGCTGCATGGAATACACTGCATTCAATCACGCTGCATCGATTTCACTGCATTCAATTGGGATCCATTGCGCCATGATGCATGGAATCCACTGCATTCTATCAGAATCCATTGCACCACACTGCATTGACACCACTGCATTCAATTGAGATAATTTGGGCCACGCTGCATAGAATCCACTGCATTCCATGGGTATCCATTTACCCACGCTGCATGGTGTACACTGCGTTCAATCAGGATGCATTTCACCACGCTGCATGGAATCCACGGCATTCAATTGGGATTCTTTTGGCCATGCTGCATAAAATCCAGTGCATTCAATCGAGATGCATTTGGACTCGCTGCATGGACTCCACTGCACACAATCGTGATCCATTTCGCCACAATGAATGGAATTTTTTGCATTCAATGACGCTGCATGGAATCCACTGCATTAAATCGAGATGCTTTGGGCCATGCGGCAAAAATTCCTCTGCATTCAATCATACTGAAGGAATCCACTGCATTCAATCATGCTGCATAATATCCCCTGCCTTCAATAGGGTTCCATTTCTTCATGCTGCATGGAATACACTTCTTTCAATCATGCTGCATGGAATCCACAGCATTTAATTGGGATGCATTTTACCAGGCTGCATGGAATCCACTGCATTCAATCATGCTGCATAAAATCCACTGCATTCAATCGGGATGCATTTTACCACGCTGCATGGATTACACTGCATTCAATCACAATACATGGAATCCACTGCATTCAATCGGGATGCATTTTACCAGGCTGCATGTATTACACTGCATTCAATCACGCTGCAAGGAATCCACTGCATTCAATGACGCTGCATGGAATCCACTGCATTCTATCGGGATGCTTTTGGCCCTGCTGCATAAAATACACTGCATTCAATCATGCTGAATGGAATTCACTGCCTCCAATAGGGATATTTTGGGAAATGCTGCAGAAAATCCACTGCATTCAATCGGGATGCATTGGGCCTCGCTGCATGGACTCCACTGCATACAAACGAGATCCATTGCACCACAATGGATGGAATGTTCTGCATTCAATGAGGCTGCATGGAATCCACTGCATTCCATCAGGATGCTTTGGGCCATGCTGCATAAAATCCACTGCATTCAATCGGGATGCTTTGGGACATGCTGCAAATACTCCACTGTATTCAATCATGCTGCATGGAATCCACTGCCTTCAATCGGGATGCTTTTGGCCATGCTGCATATAATCCACTTCATTCAATCGGGATGCATTGGGCCTCACTGCGTCAACTGCCCTGAATACAATCGGGATCCATTGTGCCACAATGCACGGAGTCTTCTGCATTCAATGACGCTGCATGGAATCCACTGCATTCAATCGGGATGCTTGGGGCCATGCTGCAAAATATCCACTGCATTCATTCATGCTGCAGGAATCCAGTGCATTCAATCATGCTGCATAAAATACACTTCATTCAATAGGGTTCCATTACTTCATTTTGCCTGGAATACACTGAATTCAATCATGCTGCATGGAATCCAATGCATTCAATAGGGATGCATTTTACCAGGCTGCATGGAATCCACTGCATTCAGTCATGCTGCATGGAATCCACTGCAGTCAATCGGGATGCATTTTACCAGGCTGCCTGGATTACACTGCATTCAATCAAAATGCATGGAATTCACTGCATTCAATGATGCTGCATGAAATCCACTGCATTCAATCGGGATGCTTTTGGCCATGCTGCATAAAATCCACGGCATTCAATCATGCTGCATGGAATCCAATGCATTCTATCGGGATGTATTGGGACATGCTGCAGAAAATTCACTGCATTAAATCATGATGCTTTGGACCAAGCTTCAAAAAATCCACTGCATTCAATCATGCTGCAAAAATCCACTGCATTCAATCATGCTGCATAAAATCCACTGCATTCAATAGGGTTCCATTTCTTCATGCTGCATGGAATCAACTGCATTCAATCATGCCTCATGGAATCTACAGCATTCAATCGGGATGCATTTTACCAGGCTGCATGTTTTACACTGCATTCAATCACAATGCATGGAATCCACTGCATTAAATGACGCTGCATGGAATCCACTGCATTCAATCTGGATGCTTTGGGCCATGGTGCATAAAATCCACTGCATTCAATCATGCTGCATGGTATCCACTGCATTCAATCGGGATGTTTTGGGACATTCTGCCTAAAATCCACTGCATTTAATCAGGATGCTTTGGGCCATGCTGCATAAAATCCACTGCATTCAATAGGGTTCCATTTCTGCATGCTGCATGGATCACACTGCATTCAATCACACTGCATGGAATCCACTGCATTCAATCGGGATGCACTTTGCCAGGCTGCATGGATTACACTGCATTCAAGCACAATGCATGGAATCCACTGCATTCAATGACGCTGCATGGAATCCTCTGCATTCTATCGGGATGCATTTGGGCCATGCTGCATAAAATCCACTGCATTCAATCATGCTGCATGGTATCCACTGCATTCAATCGGGATGTTTTGGGACATGCTGCCTAAAATCCACTGCATTTAATCGGGATGCTTTGGGCCATGCTGCAAAAAATCCACTGCATTCAATCATGCTGCAGGAATCCACTGCATTCAATCATGCTGCATAAAATCCACTGCATTCAATAGGGTTCCATTTCTGCATGCTGCATGGATCACACTGCATTCAATCACACTGCATGGAATCCACTGCATTCAATCGGGATGAATTTTACCAGGCTGCATTGAATCCACTGCATTCTATCAAGCTGCATGGAATCCACTGCATTCAATCGGGATGCATTTTACCAGGCTGCATGGAATACACTGCAATCACGCTGCATCGATTTCACTGCATTCTATTGGGATCCATTGCGCCATGATGCATGGAATCCACTGCATTCAGTTGAGATCAATTGGGCCACGCTGCATAGAATCCACTGCATTGAAATGGGATCCATTTAGCCACGATGCATTGTATACACTGCGTTCAATCAGGATGCATTTCACCGCGCTGCATGGAATACATGGCATTCAATCGGGATGCTTGTGGCCATGCTGCATAAAATCCACTGCATTCAATCATGCTGCATGGTATCCCCTGCCTTCAATCGGGATGTTTTGGGACATGCTGCCTAAAATCCACTGCATTCAATCGGGATGCTTTGGGCCATGCTGCAATTCATCCACTGCATTCAATCATGCTGCAGGAATCCACGGCATTCAATCATGCTGCATAAAAGACAACTCATTCAATAGAATTCCATTACTTCATGCTGCCTGGAATACACTGAATTCAATCACGCTGCATGGAATCCAATGCATTCAATAGGGATGCATTTTACCAGGCTGCATGGAATCCACTGCATTCAATCATGCTGCATGGAATCCACTGCATTCAATCGGGATGCATTTTACCAGGCTGCATGGATTACACTGCATTCAAGCACAATGCATGGAATCCACTGCATTCAATGACGCTGCATGGAATCCTCTGCATTGAATCGGGATGCTTTTGGCCATGCTGCATAAAATCCACTGCATTCAATCATGCTGCACGGTATCGACTGCATTCAATCGGGATGTTTTGGGACATGCTGCAGAAAATCCACTGCATTAAATCGGGATGCTTTGGGCCAAGCTGCAAAAAATCCACTGCATTCAATCATGCTGCAGGAATTCACTGCATTTAATCATGCTGCATAAAATACCATGCATTCAATAGGGTTCCATTTCTTCATGGTGCATGGAATACACTGCCTTCAATCATGCTGCATGGAATCCACTGCATTCAATCGGGATGCATTTTACCAGGCTGCATGGATTACACTGCATTCAATCCCAATGCATGGAATCCACTGCATTTAATGATGCTGCATGGAATCCACTGCATTCAATCGGGATGCTTTTGGCCATGGTACATAAAATCCACTGCATTTAATCATGCTGCATGGTATCCACTGCATTCAATCGGGATGTTTTGGGATATGCTGCCTAAAATCCACTCCATTAAATCGGGATGCTTTGGGCCATGCTGCAAAAAATTCACTGCATTCATTCATGCTGCAGGAATCCACTGCATTCTATCATGCTGCATAAAATCCACTGCATTCAATCGGGATGAATTTTACCAGGCTGCATGGAATCCACTGCATTCAATCATGCTGCATGGAATCCACTGCATTCAATCCAGTTGCATTTTACCAGGCTGCATGGAATACACTGCATTCAATCACGCTGCATCGATTTCACTGCATTCAATTGGGATCCATTGCGCCATGATGCATGGAATCCACTGCATTCAGTTGAGATCAATTGGGCCACGCTTCATAGAATCCACTGCATTGAATGGGGATCCATTTAGCCACGCTGCATTGTATACACTGCGTTCAATCGGGATGCATTTCACCACGCTGCATGGAATCCATGGCATTCAATCGGGATGTTTGTGGCCATGCTGCAAAAAATCCACTTCATTCAATCATGCTGCAGGAATCCACTGCATTCAATCATGCTGCATAAAATCCCCTGCATTCAATAGGGTTCAATTTCTTCATGCTGCATGGATCACACTGCATTCAATCACACTGCATGGAATCCACTGCATTCAATCGGGATGAATTTTACCAGGCTGCATTGAATCCACTACATTCAATCAAGCTGCATGCAATCCACTGCATTCAATCGGGATGCATTTTACCAGGCTGCATGGAATACACTGCATTCAATCACGGTGCATCGATTTCACTGCATTCAATTGGGATCCATTGCGCCATGATGCATGGAATCCACTGCATTCAGTTGAGATCAATTGCGCCACGGTGCATAGAATCCACTGCATTGAATGGGGATCCATTTAGCCACGTTGCATTGTATACACTGCGTTCAATCAGGATGCATTTCACCACGCTGCATGGAAGCCACGGCATTCAATCGGGATGCTTGTGGCCATGCTGCATAAAATCCATTGCATTCAATCGAGATGCATTTGGACTCGCTGCATGGACTCCACTGCACACAATCGTGATCCATTTCGCCACAATGAATTGAATTTTCTGCATTCAATGAAGCTGCATGGAATCCACTGCATTAAATCGAGATGCTTTTGGCAATGCTGCAAAGAATCCACTGCATTCAATCATACTGAAGGAATCCACTGCATTCAATCATGCTGCATAAAATCCCCTGCATTCAATAGGGTTCCTTTTCTTCATGCTGCATGGAATCCACTTCATTCAATCATGCTGCATGGAATCCACAGCATTTAATTGGGATGCATTTTACCAGGCTGCATGGAATACACTGCATTCAATCATGCTGCATAAAATCCACTGCATTCAATCGGGATGCATGATACCACGCTGCAAATATTACACTTACTCTATCACAATGCATGGATTCCACTGCCTTCAATCGGGATGCTTTTGGCCATGCTGCATATAATCCACTGCATTCAATCGGGATGCATTGGGCCTCACTGCGTCAACCGCACTGAATACAATCGGGATCCATTGTGCCACAATGCATGGAGTCTTCTGCATTGCATGACGCTGCATGGAATCCACTGCATTCAATCGGGATGCTTGGGGCCATGCTGCAAAATATCCACTGCATTCATTCATGCTGCAGGATTCCAGTGCATTCAATCATGCTGCATTTAATTCCCTGCATTCAATAGGGTTCCATTACTTCATTCTGCCTGGAATACACTGAATTCAATCACGCTGCATGGAATCCAATGCATTCAATAGGGATGCATTTTACCAGGCTGCATGGAATCCACTGCATTCAGTCATGCTGCATGGAATCCACTGCAGTCAATCGGGATGCATTTTACCAGGCTGTATGGATTACACTGCATTCAATCAAAATGCATGGAATTCACTGCATTCAATGATGCTGCATGAAATCCACTGCATTCAATCGGGATGCTTTTGGCCATGCTGCATAAAATCCACGGCATTCAATCATGCTGCATGGAATCCAATGCATTCTATCGGGATGTATTGGGACATGCTGCAGAAAATTCACTGCATTAAATCATGATGCTTTGGACCAAGCTTCAAAAAATCCACTGCATTCAATCATGCTGCAGGAATCCAGTGCATTCAATCATGCTGCATTTAATTCCCTGCATTCAATAGGGTTCCATTACTTCATTCTGCCTGGAATACACTGAATTCAATCATGCTGCATGGAATCTACAGCATTCAATCGGGATGCATTTTACCAGGCTGCATGTTTTACACTGCATTCAATCACAATGCATGGAATCCACTGCATTCAATCTGGATGCTTTGGGCCATGGTGCATAAAATCCACTGCATTCAATCGGGATGCTTTGGACCAAGCTTCAAAAAATCCACTGCATTCAATCATGCTGCAAAAATACACTGCATTCGATCATGCTGCATAAAATCCACTGCATTCAATAGGGTTCCATTTCTTCATGCTGCATGGAATCAACTGCATTCAATCATGCTGCATGGAATCTACAGCATTCAATCGGGATGCATTTTACCAGGCTGCATGTTTTACACTGCATTCAATCACAATGCATGGAATCCACTGCATTCAATCGGGATGCTTTTGGCCATGGTGCATAAAATACACTGCATTCAATCATGCTGCATGGAATCCATTGCATCATATCGGCATATTTTGGGCCACGCTTCCTAAAATCCACTGCATTCAATCGGGATGCATTGGGCCTCGCTGCATGGTCTCCACTGCATACAAACGAGATCCATTGCACCACAATGGATGGAATGTTCTGCATTCAATGACGCTGCATGGAATCCACTGCATTCAATCGGGATGCTTTGGGCCATGCTGCAAAAAATCCACTGCATTCAATTATGCTACAGGAATCCAATGCATTCAATCGGGATGCATTGGGCCATGCTGCAAATAATCCACTGCATTTAATCATGCTGTAGGTATCCACTGCATTCAATCATGCTGCATAAAATCCACTGCATTCAATAGGGTTCCATTTCTTCATGCTGCATGGATCACACTGCATTCAATCACACTGCATGGAATCCACTGCATTCAATCGGTATGAATTTTACCAGGCTGCTTGGAATCCACTTCATTCAATCATGCTGCATGGAATCCGCAGCATTGAAGTGGGATGCATTTTACCAGGCTGCATGTAAACCCCTACATTAAATCATGCTGCATAAAATCCACTGCATTCAATCGGGATGCATTTTACCACGCTGCATGGATTACACTGCATTCAATCACAATACATGGAATCGACTGCATTCAATCGGGATGCATTTTACCAGCTGCCTGGATTACACTGCATTCAATCACAATGCATGGAATCCACTGCATTCAATGACGCTGCATGGAATCCACTGCATTCTATCGGGATGCTTTTGGCCATGCTGCATAAAATTCACTGCATTCAATCATGCTGCAAGGAATCCACTGCATCCAATCGCCATGTTTTTGGCCATGCTGCATAAAATCCACTGCATTTAATCATGTTGCATAAAATCCACTGCATTCAATAGGGTTCCATTTCTTCATGCTGCATGGATCACACTGCATTCAATCACACTGCATGGAATCCACTGCATTCAATCGGGATGAATTTTACCAGGCTGCTTGGAATCCACTGCATTCATTCATGCTGCATGGAATCCACTGCATTCAATCGGGATGCATTTTACCAGGCTGCATGGAATACACTGCATTCAATCACGCTGCATCGATTTCACTGCATTCAATTGGGATCCATTGCGTAATGATGCATGGAATCCACTGCCTTCAGTTGAGATCAATTGGGCCACGCTGCATAGAATCCACTGCATTGAATGGGGATCCATTTAGCCACGCTGCATTGTATACACTGCGTTCAATCAGGACGCATTTCACCACGCTGCATGGAATCCATGGCATTCAATCGGGATGCTTGTGGCCATGCTGCAAAAAATCCACTGCATTCAATCATGCTGAAGGAATCCACTGCATTCAATCATGCTGCATAAAATCCCCTGCATTCAATAGGGTTCCATTTCTTCATGCTGCATGGAATCCACTTCATTCAATCATGCTGCATGGAATCCACTGCATTCAATCGGGATGTATTTTACCACGCTGCATGGATTATACTGCATTCAATCACAATACATGGAATCCACTGCATTCAATCGGGATGCATTTTACCAGGCTGCCTGGATTACACTGCATTCAATCACAATGCATGGAATCCACTGCATTCAATGACGCTGCATGGAATCCACTGCATTCTATCGGGATGCTTTTGGCCATTGTGCATAAAATCCACTGCATTCAATCATGCTGCAAGGAATCCACTGCATGCAATCGCCATATTTTTGGCCATGCTGCATATAATTCACTTCATTCAATCGGGATGCATTGGGCCTCGCTGCATGGTCTCCACTGCATACAAACGATATCCATTGCACCACAATGTATGGAATGTTCTGCATTAAATGACGCTTCATGAAATACAATGCATTCAATCAGGATGCTTTGGGCCATGCTGCAAATAATCCAATGTATTCAATCATGCTGCATGGAATCCACTGCCTTCAATCGGGATGCTTTTGGCCATGCTGCATATAATCAACTGCATTCAATCGGGATGCAATGGGCCTCACTGCGTCAACTGCTGAATACAATCGGGATCCATTGTGACAAAATGCATGTAGTCTTCTGCATTCAATGACGCTGCATGGAATCCAATGCATTCAATAGGGATGCATTTTACCAGGCTGCATGGAATCAACTGCATTCAATCATGCTGCATAAAATCCACTGCATTCAATAGGGTTCCATTTCTGCATACTGCATGGATCACACTGCATTCAATCACACTGCCTGGAATCCACTGCATTCAATCGGGATGAATTTTACCAGGCTGCATTGAATCCACTGCATTCAATCAAGCTGCATGGAATCCACTGCATTCAATCGGGATGCATTTTACCAGGCTGCATGGAATACACTGCATTCAATCACGCTGCATCGATTTCACTGCATTCAATTGGGATCCATTGCGCCATGATGCATGGAATCCACTGCATTCTATCAGAATCCATTCCACCACACTGCATTGACTCCACTGCATTCAATTGAGATCAATTGTGCCACGCTGCATAGAATCCACTGCATTCCATGGGTATCCATTTACCCACGCTGCATGGTGTACACTGCGTTCAATCAGGATGCATTTCACCACGCTGCATGGAATCCACGGCATTCAATTGGGATTCTTTTGGCCATGCTGCATAAAATCCAGTGCATTCAATCGAGATGCATTTGGACTCGCTGCATGGACTCCACTGCACACAATCGTGATCCATTTCGCCACAATGAATGGAATTTTTTGCATTCAATGACGCTGCATGGAATCCACTGCATTAAATCGAGATGCTTTGGGCCATGCGGCAAAAATTCCTCTGCATTCAATCATACTGAAGGAATCCACTGCATTCAATCATGCTGCATAATATCCCCTGCCTTCAATAGGGTTCCATTTCTTCATGCTGCATGGAATACACTTCTTTCAATCATGCTGCATGGAATCCACAGCATTTAATTGGGATGCATTTTACCAGGCTGCATGGAATCCACTGCATTCAATCATGCTGCATAAAATCCACTGCATTCAATCGGGATGCATTTTACCACGCTGCATGGATTACACTGCATTCAATCACAATACATGGAATCCACTGCATTCAATCGGGATGCATTTTACCAGGCTGCATGTATTACACTGCATTCAATCACGCTGCAAGGAATCCACTGCATTCAATGACGCTGCATGGAATCCACTGCATTCTATCGGGATGCTTTTGGCCCTGCTGCATAAAATACACTGCATTCAATCATGCTGAATGGAATTCACTGCCTCCAATAGGGATATTTTGGGAAATGCTGCAGAAAATCCACTGCATTCAATCGGGATGCATTGGGCCTCGCTGCATGGACTCCACTGCATACAAACGAGATCCATTGCACCACAATGGATGGAATGTTCTGCATTCAATGAGGCTGCATGGAATCCACTGCATTCCATCAGGATGCTTTGGGCCATGCTGCATAAAATCCACTGCATTCAATCGGGATGCTTTGGGACATGCTGCAAATACTCCACTGTATTCAATCATGCTGCATGGAATCCACTGCCTTCAATCGGGATGCTTTTGGCCATGCTGCATATAATCCACTTCATTCAATCGGGATGCATTGGGCCTCACTGCGTCAACTGCCCTGAATACAATCGGGATCCATTGTGCCACAATGCACGGAGTCTTCTGCATTCAATGACGCTGCATGGAATCCACTGCATTCAATCGGGATGCTTGGGGCCATGCTGCAAAATATCCACTGCATTCATTCATGCTGCAGGAATCCAGTGCATTCAATCATGCTGCATAAAATACACTTCATTCAATAGGGTTCCATTACTTCATTTTGCCTGGAATACACTGAATTCAATCATGCTGCATGGAATCCAATGCATTCAATAGGGATGCATTTTACCAGGCTGCATGGAATCCACTGCATTCAGTCATGCTGCATGGAATCCACTGCAGTCAATCGGGATGCATTTTACCAGGCTGCCTGGATTACACTGCATTCAATCAAAATGCATGGAATTCACTGCATTCAATGATGCTGCATGAAATCCACTGCATTCAATCGGGATGCTTTTGGCCATGCTGCATAAAATCCACGGCATTCAATCATGCTGCATGGAATCCAATGCATTCTATCGGGATGTATTGGGACATGCTGCAGAAAATTCACTGCATTAAATCATGATGCTTTGGACCAAGCTTCAAAAAATCCACTGCATTCAATCATGCTGCAAAAATCCACTGCATTCAATCATGCTGCATAAAATCCACTGCATTCAATAGGGTTCCATTTCTTCATGCTGCATGGAATCAACTGCATTCAATCATGCCTCATGGAATCTACAGCATTCAATCGGGATGCATTTTACCAGGCTGCATGTTTTACACTGCATTCAATCACAATGCATGGAATCCACTGCATTCAATGACGCTGCATGGAATCCACTGCATTCAATCTGGATGCTTTGGGCCATGGTGCATAAAATCCACTGCATTCAATCATGCTGCATGGTATCCACTGCATTCAATCGGGATGTTTTGGGACATTCTGCCTAAAATCCACTGCATTTAATCAGGATGCTTTGGGCCATGCTGCATAAAATCCACTGCATTCAATAGGGTTCCATTTCTGCATGCTGCATGGATCACACTGCATTCAATCATACTGCATGGAATCCACTGCATTCAATCGGGATGAATTTTACCAGGCTGCATTGAATCCACTGCATTCTATCAAGCTGCATGGAATCCACTGCATTCAATCGGGATGCATTTTACCAGGCTGCATGGAATACACTGCAATCACGCTGCATCGATTTCACTGCATTCTATTGGGATCCATTGCGCCATGATGCATGGAATCCACTGCATTCAGTTGAGATCAATTGGGCCACGCTGCATAGAATCCACTGCATTGAAATGGGATCCATTTAGCCACGATGCATTGTATACACTGCGTTCAATCAGGATGCATTTCACCGCGCTGCATGGAATACATGGCATTCAATCGGGATGCTTGTGGCCATGCTGCATAAAATCCACTGCATTCAATCATGCTGCATGGTATCCCCTGCCTTCAATCGGGATGTTTTGGGACATGCTGCCTAAAATCCACTGCATTCAATCGGGATGCTTTGGGCCATGCTGCAATTCATCCACTGCATTCAATCATGCTGCAGGAATCCACGGCATTCAATCATGCTGCATAAAAGACAACTCATTCAATAGAATTCCATTACTTCATGCTGCCTGGAATACACTGAATTCAATCACGCTGCATGGAATCCAATGCATTCAATAGGGATGCATTTTACCAGGCTGCATGGAATCCACTGCATTCAATCATGCTGCATGGAATCCACTGCATTCAATCGGGATGCATTTTACCAGGCTGCATGGATTACACTGCATTCAAGCACAATGCATGGAATCCACTGCATTCAATGACGCTGCATGGAATCCTCTGCATTGAATCGGGATGCTTTTGGCCATGCTGCATAAAATCCACTGCATTCAATCATGCTGCACGGTATCGACTGCATTCAATCGGGATGTTTTGGGACATGCTGCAGAAAATCCACTGCATTAAATCGGGATGCTTTGGGCCAAGCTGCAAAAAATCCACTGCATTCAATCATGCTGCAGGAATTCACTGCATTTAATCATGCTGCATAAAATACCATGCATTCAATAGGGTTCCATTTCTTCATGGTGCATGGAATACACTGCCTTCAATCATGCTGCATGGAATCCACTGCATTCAATCGGGATGCATTTTACCAGGCTGCATGGATTACACTGCATTCAATCCCAATGCATGGAATCCACTGCATTTAATGATGCTGCATGGAATCCACTGCATTCAATCGGGATGCTTTTGGCCATGGTACATAAAATCCACTGCATTTAATCATGCTGCATGGTATCCACTGCATTCAATCGGGATGTTTTGGGATATGCTGCCTAAAATCCACTCCATTAAATCGGGATGCTTTGGGCCATGCTGCAAAAAATTCACTGCATTCATTCATGCTGCAGGAATCCACTGCATTCTATCATGCTGCATAAAATCCACTGCATTCAATCGGGATGAATTTTACCAGGCTGCATGGAATCCACTGCATTCAATCATGCTGCATGGAATCCACTGCATTCAATCCAGTTGCATTTTACCAGGCTGCATGGAATACACTGCATTCAATCACGCTGCATCGATTTCACTGCATTCAATTGGGATCCATTGCGCCATGATGCATGGAATCCACTGCATTCAGTTGAGATCAATTGGGCCACGCTTCATAGAATCCACTGCATTGAATGGGGATCCATTTAGCCACGCTGCATTGTATACACTGCGTTCAATCGGGATGCATTTCACCACGCTGCATGGAATCCATGGCATTCAATCGGGATGTTTGTGGCCATGCTGCAAAAAATCCACTTCATTCAATCATGCTGCAGGAATCCACTGCATTCAATCATGCTGCATAAAATCCCCTGCATTCAATAGGGTTCAATTTCTTCATGCTGCATGGATCACACTGCATTCAATCACACTGCATGGAATCCACTGCATTCAATCGGGATGAATTTTACCAGGCTGCATTGAATCCACTACATTCAATCAAGCTGCATGGAATCCACTGCATTCAATCGGGATGCATTTTACCAGGCTGCATGGAATACACTGCATTCAATCACGGTGCATCGACTTCACTGCATTCAATTGGGATCCATTGCGCCATGATGCATGGAATCCACTGCATTCAGTTGAGATCAATTGCGCCACGGTGCATAGAATCCACTGCATTGAATGGGGATCCATTTAGCCACGTTGCATTGTATACACTGCGTTCAATCAGGATGCATTTCACCACGCTGCATGGAAGCCACGGCATTCAATCGGGATGCTTGTGGCCATGCTGCATAAAATCCATTGCATTCAATCGAGATGCATTTGGACTCGCTGCATGGACTCCACTGCACACAATCGTGATCCATTTCGCCACAATGAATTGAATTTTCTGCATTCAATGAAGCTGCATGGAATCCACTGCATTAAATCGAGATGCTTTTGGCAATGCTGCAAAGAATCCACTGCATTCAATCATACTGAAGGAATCCACTGCATTCAATCATGCTGCATAAAATCCCCTGCATTCAATAGGGTTCCTTTTCTTCATGCTGCATGGAATCCACTTCATTCAATCATGCTGCATGGAATCCACAGCATTTAATTGGGATGCATTTTACCAGGCTGCATGGAATACACTGCATTCAATCATGCTGCATAAAATCCACTGCATTCAATCGGGATGCATGTTACCACGCTGCAAATATTACACTTACTCTATCACAATGCATGGATTCCACTGCCTTCAATCGGGATGCTTTTGGCCATGCTGCATATAATCCACTGCATTCAATCGGGATGCATTGGGCCTCACTGCGTCAACCGCACTGAATACAATCGGGATCCATTATGCCACAATGCATGGAGTCTTCTGCATTGCATGACGCTGCATGGAATCCACTGCATTCAATCGGGATGCTTGAGGCCATGCTGCAAAATATCCACTGCATTCATTCATGCTGCAGGAATCCAGTGCATTCAATCATGCTGCATTTAATTCCCTGCATTCAATAGGGTTCCATTACTTCATTCTGCCTGGAATACACTGAATTCAATCACGCTGCATGGAATCCAATGCATTCAATAGGGATGCATTTTACCAGGCTGCATGGAATCCACTGCATTCAGTCATGCTGCATGGAATCCACTGCAGTCAATCGGGATGCATTTTACCAGGCTGTATGGATTACACTGCATTCAATCAAAATGCATGGAATTCACTGCATTCAATGATGCTGCATGAAATCCACTGCATTCAATCGGGATGCTTTTGGCCATGCTGCATAAAATCCACGGCATTCAATCATGCTGCATGGAATCCAATGCATTCTATCGGGATGTATTGGGACATGCTGCAGAAAATTCACTGCATTAAATCATGATGCTTTGGACCAAGCTTCAAAAAATCCACTGCATTCAATCATGCTGCAGGAATCCAGGGCATTCAATCATGCTGCATTTAATTCCCTGCATTCAATAGGGTTCCATTACTTCATTCTGCCTGGAATACACTGAATTCAATCATGCTGCATGGAATCTACAGCATTCAATCGGGATGCATTTTACCAGGCTGCATGTTTTACACTGCATTCAATCACAATGCATGGAATCCACTGCATTCAATCGGGATGTTTTGGGACATGCTGCCTAAAATCCACTGCATTCAATCGGGATGCTTTGGACCAAGCTTCAAAAAATCCACTGCATTCAATCATGCTGCAAAAATACACTGCATTCGATCATGCTGCATAAAATCCACTGCATTCAATAGGGTTCCATTTCTTCATGCTGCATGGAATCAACTGCATTCAATCATGCTGCATGGAATCTACAGCATTCAATCGGGATGCATTTTACCAGGCTGCATGTTTTACACTGCATTCAATCACAATGCATGGAATCCACTGCATTCAATCGGGATGCTTTTGGCCATGGTGCATAAAATACACTGCATTCAATCATGCTGCATGGAATCCATTGCATCATATCGGCATATTTTGGGCCACGCTTCCTAAAATCCACTGCATTCAATCGGGATGCATTGGGCCTCGCTGCATGGTCTCCACTGCATACAAACGAGATCCATTGCACCACAATGGATGGAATGTTCTGCATTCAATGACGCTGCATGGAATCCACTGCATTCAATCGGGATGCTTTGGGCCATGCTGCAAAAAATCCACTGCATTCAATTATGCTACAGGAATCCAATGCATTCAATCGGGATGCATTGGGCCATGCTGCAAATAATCCACTGCATTTAATCATGCTGTAGGTATCCACTGCATTCAATCATGCTGCATAAAATCCACTGCATTCAATAGGGTTCCATTTCTTCATGCTGCATGGATCACACTGCATTCAATCACACTGCATGGAATCCACTGCATTCAATCGGTATGAATTTTACCAGGCTGCTTGGAATCCACTTCATTCAATCATGCTGCATGGAATCCGCAGCATTGAAGTGGGATGCATTTTACCAGGCTGCATGTAAACCCCTACATTAAATCATGCTGCATAAAATCCACTGCATTCAATCGGGATGCATTTTACCACGCTGCATGGATTACACTGCATTCAATCACAATACATGGAATCGACTGCATTCAATCGGGATGCATTTTACCAGCTGCCTGGATTACACTGCATTCAATCACAATGCATGGAATCCACTGCATTCAATGACGCTGCATGGAATCCACTGCATTCTATCGGGATGCTTTTGGCCATGCTGCATAAAATTCACTGCATTCAATCATGCTGCAAGGAATCCACTGCATCCAATCGCCATGTTTTTGGCCATGCTGCATAAAATCCACTGCATTTAATCATGTTGCATAAAATCCACTGCATTCAATAGGGTTCCATTTCTTCATGCTGCATGGATCACACTGCATTCAATCACACTGCATGGAATCCACTGCATTCAATCGGGATGAATTTTACAAGGCTGCTTGGAATCCACTGCATTCATTCATGCTGCATGGAATCCACTGCATTCAATCGGGATGCATTTTACCAGGCTGCATGGAATACACTGCATTCAATCACGCTGCATCGATTTCACTGCATTCAATTGGGATCCATTGCGTAATGATGCATGGAATCCACTGCCTTCAGTTGAGATCAATTGGGCCACGCTGCATAGAATCCACTGCATTGAATGGGGATCCATTTAGCCACGCTGCATTGTATACACTGCGTTCAATCAGGACGCATTTCACCACGCTGCATGGAATCCATGGCATTCAATCGGGATGCTTGTGGCCATGCTGCAAAAAATCCACTGCATTCAATCATGCTGAAGGAATCCACTGCATTCAATCATGCTGCATAAAATCCCCTGCATTCAATAGGGTTCCATTTCTTCATGCTGCATGGAATCCACTTCATTCAATCATGCTGCATGGAATCCACTGCATTCAATCGGGATGTATTTTACCACGCTGCATGGATTATACTGCATTCAATCACAATACATGGAATCCACTGCATTCAATCGGGATGCATTTTACCAGGCTGCCTGGATTACACTGCATTCAATCACAATGCATGGAATCCACTGCATTCAATGACGCTGCATGGAATCCACTGCATTCTATCGGGATGCTTTTGGCCATTGTGCATAAAATCCACTGCATTCAATCATGCTGCAAGGAATCCACTGCATGCAATCGCCATATTTTTGGCCATGCTGCATATAATTCACTTCATTCAATCGGGATGCATTGGGCCTCGCTGCATGGTCTCCACTGCATACAAACGATATCCATTGCACCACAATGTATGGAATGTTCTGCATTAAATGACGCTTCATGAAATACAATGCATTCAATCAGGATGCTTTGGGCCATGCTGCAAATAATCCAATGTATTCAATCATGCTGCATGGAATCCACTGCCTTCAATCGGGATGCTTTTGGCCATGCTGCATATAATCAACTGCATTCAATCGGGATGCAATGGGCCTCACTGCGTCAACTGCTGAATACAATCGGGATCCATTGTGACAAAATGCATGTAGTCTTCTGCATTCAATGACGCTGCATGGAATCCAATGCATTCAATAGGGATGCATTTTACCAGGCTGCATGGAATCAACTGCATTCAATCATGCTGCATAAAATCCACTGCATTCAATAGGGTTCCATTTCTGCATACTGCATGGATCACACTGCATTCAATCACACTGCATGGAATCCACTGCATTCAATCGGGATGAATTTTACCAGGCTGCATTGAATCCACTGCATTCAATCAAGCTGCATGGAATCCACTGCATTCAATCGGGATGCATTTTACCAGGCTGCATGGAATACACTGCATTCAATCACGCTGCATCGATTTCACTGCATTCAATTGGGATCCATTGCGCCATGATGCATGGAATCCACTGCATTCTATCAGAATCCATTCCACCACACTGCATTGACTCCACTGCATTCAATTGAGATCAATTGTGCCACGCTGCATAGAATCCACTGCATTCCATGGGTATCCATTTACCCACGCTGCATGGTGTACACTGCGTTCAATCAGGATGCATTTCACCACGCTGCATGGAATCCACGGCATTCAATTGGGATTCTTTTGGCCATGCTGCATAAAATCCAGTGCATTCAATCGAGATGCATTTGGACTCGCTGCATGGACTCCACTGCACACAATCGTGATCCATTTCGCCACAATGAATGGAATTTTTTGCATTCAATGACGCTGCATGGAATCCACTGCATTAAATCGAGATGCTTTGGGCCATGCGGCAAAAATTCCTCTGCATTCAATCATACTGAAGGAATCCACTGCATTCAATCATGCTGCATAATATCCCCTGCCTTCAATAGGGTTCCATTTCTTCATGCTGCATGGAATACACTTCTTTCAATCATGCTGCATGGAATCCACAGCATTTAATTGGGATGCATTTTACCAGGCTGCATGGAATCCACTGCATTCAATCATGCTGCATAAAATCCACTGCATTCAATCGGGATGCATTTTACCACGCTGCATGGATTACACTGCATTCAATCACAATACATGGAATCCACTGCATTCAATCGGGATGCATTTTACCAGGCTGCATGTATTACACTGCATTCAATCACGCTGCAAGGAATCCACTGCATTCAATGACGCTGCATGGAATCCACTGCATTCTATCGGGATGCTTTTGGCCCTGCTGCATAAAATACACTGCATTCAATCATGCTGAATGGAATTCACTGCCTCCAATAGGGATATTTTGGGAAATGCTGCAGAAAATCCACTGCATTCAATCGGGATGCATTGGGCCTCGCTGCATGGACTCCACTGCATACAAACGAGATCCATTGCACCACAATGGATGGAATGTTCTGCATTCAATGAGGTTGCATGGAATCCACTGCATTCCATCAGGATGCTTTGGGCCATGCTGCATAAAATCCACTGCATTCAATCGGGATGCTTTGGGACATGCTGCAAATACTCCACTGTATTCAATCATGCTGCATGGAATCCACTGCCTTCAATCGGGATGCTTTTGGCCATGCTGCATATAATCCACTTCATTCAATCGGGATGCATTGGGCCTCACTGCGTCAACTGCCCTGAATACAATCGGGATCCATTGTGCCACAATGCACGGAGTCTTCTGCATTCAATGACGCTGCATGGAATCCACTGCATTCAATCGGGATGCTTGGGGCCATGCTGCAAAATATCCACTGCATTCATTCATGCTGCAGGAATCCAGTGCATTCAATCATGCTGCATAAAATACACTTCATTCAATAGGGTTCCATTACTTCATTTTGCCTGGAATACACTGAATTCAATCATGCTGCATGGAATCCAATGCATTCAATAGGGATGCATTTTACCAGGCTGCATGGAATCCACTGCATTCAGTCATGCTGCATGGAATCCACTGCAGTCAATCGGGATGCATTTTACCAGGCTGCCTGGATTACACTGCATTCAATCAAAATGCATGGAATTCACTGCATTCAATGATGCTGCATGAAATCCACTGCATTCAATCGGGATGCTTTTGGCCATGCTGCATAAAATCCACGGCATTCAATCATGCTGCATGGAATCCAATGCATTCTATCGGGATGTATTGGGACATGCTGCAGAAAATTCACTGCATTAAATCATGATGCTTTGGACCAAGCTTCAAAAAATCCACTGCATTCAATCATGCTGCAAAAATCCACTGCATTCAATCATGCTGCATAAAATCCACTGCATTCAATAGGGTTCCATTTCTTCATGCTGCATGGAATCAACTGCATTCAATCATGCCTCATGGAATCTACAGCATTCAATCGGGATGCATTTTACCAGGCTGCATGTTTTACACTGCATTCAATCACAATGCATGGAATCCACTGCATTCAATGACGCTGCATGGAATCCACTGCATTCAATCTGGATGCTTTGGGCCATGGTGCATAAAATCCACTGCATTCAATCATGCTGCATGGTATCCACTGCATTCAATCGGGATGTTTTGGGACATTCTGCCTAAAATCCACTGCATTTAATCAGGATGCTTTGGGCCATGCTGCATAAAATCCACTGCATTCAATAGGGTTCCATTTCTGCATGCTGCATGGATCACACTGCATTCAATCACACTGCATGGAATCCACTGCATTCAATCGGGATGCACTTTGCCAGGCTGCATGGATTACACTGCATTCAAGCACAATGCATGGAATCCACTGCATTCAATGACGCTGCATGGAATCCTCTGCATTCTATCGGGATGCATTTGGGCCATGCTGCATAAAATCCACTGCATTCAATCATGCTGCATGGTATCCACTGCATTCAATCGGGATGTTTTGGGACATGCTGCCTAAAATCCACTGCATTTAATCGGGATGCTTTGGGCCATGCTGCAAAAAATCCACTGCATTCAATCATGCTGCAGGAATCCACTGCATTCAATCATGCTGCATAAAATCCACTGCATTCAATAGGGTTCCATTTCTGCATGTTGCATGGATCACACTGCATTCAATCACACTGCATGGAATCCACTGCATTCAATCGGGATGAATTTTACCAGGCTGCATTGAATCCACTGCATTCTATCAAGCTGCATGGAATCCACTGCATTCAATCGGGATGCATTTTACCAGGCTGCATGGAATACACTGCAATCAAGCTGCATCGATTTCACTGCATTCTATTGGGATCCATTGCGCCATGATGCATGGAATCCACTGCATTCAGTTGAGATCAATTGGGCCACGCTGCATAGAATCCACTGCATTGAAATGGGATCCATTTAGCCACGATGCATTGTATACACTGCGTTCAATCAGGATGCATTTCACCGCGCTGCATGGAATACATGGCATTCAATCGGGATGCTTGTGGCCATGCTGCATAAAATCCACTGCATTCAATCATGCTGCATGGTATCCCCTGCCTTCAATCGGGATGTTTTGGGACATGCTGCCTAAAATCCACTGCATTCAATCGGGATGCTTTGGGCCATGCTGCAATTCATCCACTGCATTCAATCATGCTGCAGGAATCCACGGCATTCAATCATGCTGCATAAAAGACAACTCATTCAATAGAATTCCATTACTTCATGCTGCCTGGAATACACTGAATTCAATCACGCTGCATGGAATCCAATGCATTCAATAGGGATGCATTTTACCAGGCTGCATGGAATCCACTGCATTCAATCATGCTGCATGGAATCCACTGCATTCAATCGGGATGCATTTTACCAGGCTGCATGGATTACACTGCATTCAAGCACAATGCATGGAATCCACTGCATTCAATGACGCTGCATGGAATCCTCTGCATTGAATCGGGATGCTTTTGGCCATGCTGCATAAAATCCACTGCATTCAATCATGCTGCACGGTATCGACTGCATTCAATCGGGATGTTTTGGGACATGCTGCAGAAAATCCACTGCATTAAATCGGGATGCTTTGGGCCAAGCTGCAAAAAATCCACTGCATTCAATCATGCTGCAGGAATTCACTGCATTTAATCATGCTGCATAAAATACCATGCATTCAATAGGGTTCCATTTCTTCATGGTGCATGGAATACACTGCCTTCAATCATGCTGCATGGAATCCACTGCATTCAATCGGGATGCATTTTACCAGGCTGCATGGATTACACTGCATTCAATCCCAATGCATGGAATCCACTGCATTTAATGATGCTGCATGGAATCCACTGCATTCAATCGGGATGCTTTTGGCCATGGTACATAAAATCCACTGCATTTAATCATGCTGCATGGTATCCACTGCATTCAATCGGGATGTTTTGGGATATGCTGCCTAAAATCCACTCCATTAAATCGGGATGCTTTGGGCCATGCTGCAAAAAATTCACTGCATTCATTCATGCTGCAGGAATCCACTGCATTCTATCATGCTGCATAAAATCCACTGCATTCAATGGGGATGAATTTTACCAGGCTGCATGGAATCCACTGCATTCAATCATGCTGCATGGAATCCACTGCATTCAATCCAGTTGCATTTTACCAGGCTGCATGGAATACACTGCATTCAATCACGCTGCATCGATTTCACTGCATTCAATTGGGATCCATTGCGCCATGATGCATGGAATCCACTGCATTCAGTTGAGATCAATTGGGCCACGCTTCATAGAATCCACTGCATTGAATGGGGATCCATTTAGCCACGCTGCATTGTATACACTGCGTTCAATCGGGATGCATTTCACCACGCTGCATGGAATCCATGGCATTCAATCGGGATGTTTGTGGCCATGCTGCAAAAAATCCACTTCATTCAATCATGCTGCAGGAATCCACTGCATTCAATCATGCTGCATAAAATCCCCTGCATTCAATAGGGTTCAATTTCTTCATGCTGCATGGATCACACTGCATTCAATCACACTGCATGGAATCCACTGCATTCAATCGGGATGAATTTTACCAGGCTGCATTGAATCCACTACATTCAATCAAGCTGCATGGAATCCACTGCATTCAATCGGGATGCATTTTACCAGGCTGCATGTAATACACTGCATTCAATCACGGTGCATCGATTTCACTGCATTCAATTGGGATCCATTGCGCCATGATGCATGGAATCCACTGCATTCAGTTGAGATCAATTGCGCCACGGTGCATAGAATCCACTGCATTGAATGGGGATCCATTTAGCCACGTTGCATTGTATACACTGCGTTCAATCAGGATGCATTTCACCACGCTGCATGGAAGCCACGGCATTCAATCGGGATGCTTGTGGCCATGCTGCATAAAATCCATTGCATTCAATCGAGATGCATTTGGACTCGCTGCATGGACTCCACTGCACACAATCGTGATCCATTTCGCCACAATGAATTGAATTTTCTGCATTCAATGAAGCTGCATGGAATCCACTGCATTAAATCGAGATGCTTTTGGCAATGCTGCAAAGAATCCACTGCATTCAATCATACTGAAGGAATCCACTGCATTCAATCATGCTGCATAAAATCCCCTGCATTCAATAGGGTTCCTTTTCTTCATGCTGCATGGAATCCACTTCATTCAATCATGCTGCATGGAATCCACAGCATTTAATTGGGATGCATTTTACCAGGCTGCATGGAATACACTGCATTCAATCATGCTGCATAAAATCCACTGCATTCAATCGGGATGCATGTTACCACGCTGCAAATATTACACTTACTCTATCACAATGCATGGATTCCACTGCCTTCAATCGGGATGCTTTTGGCCATGCTGCATATAATCCACTGCATTCAATCGGGATGCATTGGGCCTCACTGCGTCAACCGCACTGAATACAATCGGGATCCATTATGCCACAATGCATGGAGTCTTCTGCATTGCATGACGCTGCATGGAATCCACTGCATTCAATCGGGATGCTTGAGGCCATGCTGCAAAATATCCACTGCATTCATTCATGCTGCAGGAATCCAGTGCATTCAATCATGCTGCATTTAATTCCCTGCATTCAATAGGGTTCCATTACTTCATTCTGCCTGGAATACACTGAATTCAATCACGCTGCATGGAATCCAATGCATTCAATAGGGATGCATTTTACCAGGCTGCATGGAATCCACTGCATTCAGTCATGCTGCATGGAATCCACTGCAGTCAATCGGGATGCATTTTACCAGGCTGTATGGATTACACTGCATTCAATCAAAATGCATGGAATTCACTGCATTCAATGATGCTGCATGAAATCCACTGCATTCAATCGGGATGCTTTTGGCCATGCTGCATAAAATCCACGGCATTCAATCATGCTGCATGGAATCCAATGCATTCTATCGGGATGTATTGGGACATGCTGCAGAAAATTCACTGCATTAAATCATGATGCTTTGGACCAAGCTTCAAAAAATCCACTGCATTCAATCATGCTGCAGGAATCCAGTGCATTCAATCATGCTGCATTTAATTCCCTGCATTCAATAGGGTTCCATTACTTCATTCTGCCTGGAATACACTGAATTCAATCATGCTGCATGGAATCTACAGCATTCAATCGGGATGCATTTTACCAGGCTGCATGTTTTACACTGCATTCAATCACAATGCATGGAATCCACTGCATTCAATCGGGATGTTTTGGGACATGCTGCCTAAAATCCACTGCATTCAATCGGGATGCTTTGGACCAAGCTTCAAAAAATCCACTGCATTCAATCATGCTGCAAAAATCCACTGCATTCAATAGGGTTCCATTTCTTCATTGTGCATGGAATCAACTGCATTCAATCATGCTGCATGGAATCTACAGCATTCAATCGGGATGCATTTTACCAGGCTGCATGTTTTACACTGCATTCAATCACAATGCATGGAATCCACTGCATTCAATCGGGATGCTTTTGGCCATGGTGCATAAAATACACTGCATTCAATCATGCTGCATGGAATCCATTGCATCATATCGGCATATTTTGGGCCACGCTTCCTAAAATCCACTGCATTCAATCGGGATGCATTGGGCCTCGCTGCATGGTCTCCACTGCATACAAACGAGATCCATTGCACCACAATGGATGGAATGTTCTGCATTCAATGACGCTGCATGGAATCCACTGCATTCAATCGGGATGCTTTGGGCCATGCTGCAAAAAATCCACTGCATTCAATTATGCTACAGGAATCCAATGCATTCAATCGGGATGCATTGGGCCATGCTGCAAATAATCCACTGCATTTAATCATGCTGTAGGTATCCACTGCATTCAATAGGGTTACATTTCTTCATGCTGCCTGGAATACACTGCATTAAATCACGCTGCATGGAATCCACTGCATTCAATTGGGATGCATTTTACCAGGCTGCATGGAATCCACTGCATTCACGCATGCCGCATGTAATCCATTGCATTCAATCATGCTGCATGGAATCCACTGCATTCAATCGGGATGCATTTTACCAGGCTGCATGGATTACACTGCATTCAAGCACAATGCATGGAATCCACTGCGTCAATGACGCTGCATGGAATACACTGCCTTCAATCGGGATGATTTTGGCCATGGTGCATAAAATCCACTGCATTCAATCTTGCTCCATGGTATCCACTGCATTCAATCGGGATGTTTTGGGACATGCTGCCTAAAATCCACTGCATTCAATCGGGATGCTTTGGGCCATGCTGCAAAACATCCACTGCATTCAATCATGCTGCAGGAATCCACGGCATTCAATCATGCTGCATAAAAGACACTTCATTCAATAGGATTCCATTACTTCATGCTGCCTGGAATACACTGAATTCAATCACGCTGCATGGAATCCAATGCATTCAATAGGGATGCGTTTTACCAGGCTGCATGGAATCCACTGCATTCAATCAGGCTGCATGGAATCCACTGCATTCAATCGGGATGCATTTTACCAGGCTGCATGAATTACACTGCATTCAAGCACAATGCATGGACTCCACTGCATTCAATGACGCTGCATGGAATCCTCTGCATTGAATCGGGATGCTTTTGGCCATGCTGCATAAAACCCACTGCATTCAATCATGCTGGACGGTATCCAATGCATTCAATCGGGATGTTTTCGGACATGCTGCAAAAAATCCACTGCATTAAATCGGGATGCTTTTGGCCAAGCTTCAAAAAATACACTGCATTCAATCATGCTGCAGGAATCCACTGCATTCAATCACACTGCATGGAATCCACTGCATTCCACAGGGTTCAATTTCTTCATGCTGCATGGAATCCACTGCATTCAATCATGCTGCACGGTATCATCTGCATTCAATCGGGATGTTTTGGGACATGCTGAATAAAATCCACTGCATTAAATCGGGATGCATTGGGCCAAGCTGCAAAAAATCCACTGCATTCAATCATGCTGCATGGAATCTACAGCATTCAATCGGGATGCATTTTACCAGGATGCGTGGAATCCACTGCATTCAATAACAATGCATGGAATCCACTGCATTCAATCGGGATGCTTTGGGCCAAGCTGCAAAAAATCCACTGCATTCAATCATGCTGCAGGAATCCACTGCATTTAATCATGCTGCATAAAATACCCTGCATTCAATAAGGTTCCATTTCTTCATGCTGCCTGGAATCAACCTCAATCAATTATGCTGCATGGAATCCACTGCATTCAATCGGGATTCATTTTACCAGGCTGCATGAATTACACTGCATTCAATCACAAGCATGGAATCCACTGCATTCAATGACGCCGCATGGAATCCACTGCATTGAATGGGGATCCATTTAGCCACGATGCATTGTATACACTGCGTTCAATCAGGATGCATTTCACCACGCTGCATGGAATACATGGCATTCAATCGGGATGCTTGTGGCCATGCTTCATAAAATCCACTGCATTCATTCATGCTGCAGGAATCCACTGCATTCAACCATGCTGCATGGAATCTACAGCATTCAATCGGGATGCATTTTACCAGGCTGCATGTTTTACACTGCATTCAATCACAATGCATGGAATCCACTGCATTCAATGACGCTGCATGGAATCCACTGCATTCAATCTGGATGCTTTGGGCCATGGTGCATAAAATCCACTGCATTCAATCATGCTGCCTGGTATCCACTGCATTCAATCGGGATGTTTTGCGACATTCTGCCAAAATCCACTGCATTTAATCAGGATGCTTTGGGCCATGCTGCATAAAATCCAAGGCATTCAATAGGGTTCCATTTCTGCATGCTGCATGGATCACACTGCATTCAATCACACTGCATGGAATCCACTGCATTCAATCGGGATGAATTTTACCAGGCTGCATTGAATCCACTACATTCAATCAAGCTGCATGGAATCCACTGCATTCAATCGGGATGCATTTTACCAGGCTGCATGGATTACACTGCATTCAAGCACAATGCATGGAATCCACTGCATTCAATGACGCTGCATGGAATCCTCTGCATTCTATCGGGATGCATTTGGGCCATGCTGCATAAAATCCACTGCATTCAATCATGCTGCATGGTATCCACTGCATTCATTCGGGATGTTTTGGGACATGCTGCCTAAAATCCACTGCATTTAATCGGGATGCTTTGGGCCATGCTGCAAAAAATCCACTGCATTCAATCATGCTGCAGGAATCCACTGCATTCAATCATGCTGCATAAAATCCACTGCATTCTATAGGGTTCCATTTCTGCATGCTGCATGGATCACACTGCATTCAATCACACTGTATGGAATCCACTGCATTCAATCGGGATGAATTTTACCAGGCTGCATTGAATCCACTGCATTCTATCAAGCTGCATGGAATCCACTGCATTCAATCAGGATGCATTGTACCAGGCTGCATGGAATACACTGCATTCAATCACGCTGCATCGATTTCACTGCATTCAATTGGGATCCATTGCGCCATGATGCATGGAATCCACTGCATTCAGTTGAGATCAATTGGGCCACGCTGCATAGAATCCACTGCATTGAATGGGGATCCATTTAGCCACGCTGCATTGTATACACTGCGTTCAATCAGGATGCATTTCACCACGCTGCATGGAATACATGGCATTCAATCGGGATGCTTGTGGCCATGCTGCATAAAATCCACTGCATTCATTCATGCTGCACGAATCCATTGCATTCAATCATGCTGCATAAAATCCCCTGCATTCAATAGGGTTCCATTTCTTCATGCTGCATGGAATCGACTTCATTCAATCATGCTGCATGGAATCCACAGCATTTAATTGGGATGCATTTTACCAGGCTGCATGGAATCCACTGCATTCAATCATGCTGAATAAAATCCACTGCATTCAATCGGGATGCATTTTACCAGGATGCATGGAATCCTCTGCATTCAATCACAATACATGGAATCCACTGCATTCAATCGGGATGCATTTTACCAGGCTGCCTGGATTACACTGCATTCAAGCACAATGCATGGAATCCACTGCATTCAATGACGCTGCATGGAATCCACTGCCTTCAATCGGGATGCATTTTACCAGGCTGCATGGATTACACTGCATTCAAGCACAATGCATGGAATCCACTGCGTCAATGACGCTGCATGGAATACACTGCCTTCAATCGGGATGATTTTGGCCATGGTGCATAAAATCCACTGCATTCAATCTTGCTCCATGGTATCCACTGCATTCAATCGGGATGTTTTGGGACATGCTGCCTAAAATCCACTGCATTCAATCGGGATGCTTTGGGCCATGCTGCAAAACATCCACTGCATTCAATCATGCTGCAGGAATCCACGGCATTCAATCATGCTGCATAAAAGACACTTCATTCAATAGGATTCCATTACTTCATGCTGCCTGGAATACACTGAATTCAATCACGCTGCATGGAATCCAATGCATTCAATAGGGATGCGTTTTACCAGGCTGCATGGAATCCACTGCATTCAATCACGCTGCATGGAATCCACTGCATTCAATCGGGATGCATTTTACCAGGCTGCATGAATTACACTGCATTCAAGCACAATGCATGGACTCCACTGCATTCAATGACGCTGCATGGAATCCTCTGCATTGAATCGGGATGCTTTTGGCCATGCTGCATAAAACCCACTGCATTCAATCATGCTGGACGGTATCCAATGCATTCAATCGGGATGTTTTCGGACATGCTGCAAAAAATCCACTGCATTAAATCGGGATGCTTTTGGCCAAGCTTCAAAAAATACACTGCATTCAATCATGCTGCAGGAATCCACTGCATTCAATCACACTGCATGGAATCCACTGCATTCCACAGGGTTCAATTTCTTCATGCTGCATGGAATCCACTGCATTCAATCATGCTGCACGGTATCATCTGCATTCAATCGGGATGTTTTGGGACATGCTGAATAAAATCCACTGCATTAAATCGGGATGCATTGGGCCAAGCTGCAAAAAATCCACTGCATTCAATCATGCTGCATGGAATCTACAGCATTCAATCGGGATGCATTTTACCAGGATGCGTGGAATCCACTGCATTCAATAACAATGCATGGAATCCACTGCATTCAATCGGGATGCTTTGGGCCAAGCTGCAAAAAATCCACTGCATTCAATCATGCTGCAGGAATCCACTGCATTTAATCATGCTGCATAAAATACCCTGCATTCAATAAGGTTCCATTTCTTCATGCTGCCTGGAATCAACCTCAATCAATTATGCTGCATGGAATCCACTGCATTCAATCGGGATTCATTTTACCAGGCTGCATGAATTACACTGCATTCAATCACAAGCATGGAATCCACTGCATTCAATGACGCCGCATGGAATCCACTGCATTGAATGGGGATCCATTTAGCCACGATGCATTGTATACACTGCGTTCAATCAGGATGCATTTCACCACGCTGCATGGAATACATGGCATTCAATCGGGATGCTTGTGGCCATGCTTCATAAAATCCACTGCATTCATTCATGCTGCAGGAATCCACTGCATTCAACCATGCTGCATGGAATCTACAGCATTCAATCGGGATGCATTTTACCAGGCTGCATGTTTTACACTGCATTCAATCACAATGCATGGAATCCACTGCATTCAATGACGCTGCATGGAATCCACTGCATTCAATCTGGATGCTTTGGGCCATGGTGCATAAAATCCACTGCATTCAATCATGCTGCCTGGTATCCACTGCATTCAATCGGGATGTTTTGCGACATTCTGCCAAAATCCACTGCATTTAATCAGGATGCTTTGGGCCATGCTGCATAAAATCCAAGGCATTCAATAGGGTTCCATTTCTGCATGCTGCATGGATCACACTGCATTCAATCACACTGCATGGAATCCACTGCATTCAATCGGGATGAATTTTACCAGGCTGCATTGAATCCACTACATTCAATCAAGCTGCATGGAATCCACTGCATTCAATCGGGATGCATTTTACCAGGCTGCATGGATTACACTGCATTCAAGCACAATGCATGGAATCCACTGCATTCAATGACGCTGCATGGAATCCTCTGCATTCTATCGGGATGCATTTGGGCCATGCTGCATAAAATCCACTGCATTCAATCATGCTGCATGGTATCCACTGCATTCATTCGGGATGTTTTGGGACATGCTGCCTAAAATCCACTGCATTTAATCGGGATGCTTTGGGCCATGCTGCAAAAAATCCACTGCATTCAATCATGCTGCAGGAATCCACTGCATTCAATCATGCTGCATAAAATCCACTGCATTCTATAGGGTTCCATTTCTGCATGCTGCATGGATCACACTGCATTCAATCACACTGCATGGAATCCACTGCATTCAATCGGGATGAATTTTACCAGGCTGCATTGAATCCACTGCATTCTATCAAGCTGCATGGAATCCACTGCATTCAATCAGGATGCATTGTACCAGGCTGCATGGAATACACTGCATTCAATCACGCTGCATCGATTTCACTGCATTCAATTGGGATCCATTGCGCCATGATGCATGGAATCCACTGCATTCAGTTGAGATCAATTGGGCCACGCTGCATAGAATCCACTGCATTGAATGGGGATCCATTTAGCCACGCTGCATTGTATACACTGCGTTCAATCAGGATGCATTTCACCACGCTGCATGGAATACATGGCATTCAATCGGGATGCTTGTGGCCATGCTGCATAAAATCCACTGCATTCATTCATGCTGCACGAATCCATTGCATTCAATCATGCTGCATAAAATCCCCTGCATTCAATAGGGTTCCATTTCTTCATGCTGCATGGAATCGACTTCATTCAATCATGCTGCATGGAATCCACAGCATTTAATTGGGATGCATTTTACCAGGCTGCATGGAATCCACTGCATTCAATCATGCTGAATAAAATCCACTGCATTCAATCGGGATGCATTTTACCAGGATGCATGGAATCCTCTGCATTCAATCACAATACATGGAATCCACTGCATTCAATCGGGATGCATTTTACCAGGCTGCCTGGATTACACTGCATTCAAGCACAATGCATGGAATCCACTGCATTCAATGACGCTGCATGGAATCCACTGCATTCTATCGGGATGCTTTTGGCCATGCTGCATAAAGTACACTGCATTCAATCGGGATGCATTGGGCCTCGGTGCATGGTCTCCACTGCATACAAACGAGATCCATTGCCCCACAATGAATGGAATGTTCTGCATTCAATGACGCTGCATGAAATCCACTGCATTCAATCGGGATGCTTTGGGCCATGCTGCAAATACTCCACTGTATTCAATCATGCTGCATGGAATCCACTGCCTTCAATCGGGATGCTTTTGGCCATGCTGCATATAATCCACTGCATTCAATCGGGATGCATTGGGCCTCACTGCGTCAACCGCACTGAATACAATCGGGATCCATTGTGCCACAATGCATGGAGTCGTCTGCATTGCATGACGCTGCATGGAATCCACTGCATTCAATGGGGATGCTTTGGGCCACGCTGCAACAAATTCACTGCATTCATTCATGCTGCAGGAATCCAGTGCATTCAATCATGCTGCATAAAATACACTTCATTCAATAGGCTTCCATTATTTCATGCTGCCTGGAATACACTGAATTCAATCACGCTGCATGGAATCCAATGCATTCAATAGGGATGCATTTTACCAGGCTGCATGGAATCCACTGCATTCAATCATGCTGCAGGTATCCACTGCATTCAATCATGCTGCATTAAATTCCCTGCATTCAATAGGGTTCCATTTCTTCATGCTGCCTTGAATACACTGCATTAAATCACGCTGCATGGAATCCAATGCATTCAATAGGGATGCATTTTACCAGGCTGCATGGAATCCACTGCATTCAATCATGCCGCATGGAATCCACTGCATTCCATCGGGATGCATTTGGCCATGCTGCATAAAACCCACTGCATTCAATCATGCTGCACGATATCCACTGCATTCAATCGGGATGTTTTCGGACATGCTGCAAAAAATCCACTGCAGTAAATCGGGATGCTTTTGGCCAAGCTTCAAATAATCCACTGCATTCAATCATGCTGCAGGAATCCACTGCATTCAATCATGCTGCATAAAATCCACTGAATTCCACAGGGTTCAATTTCTTCATGCTGCATGGAATCCACTGCATTCAATCATGCTGCATGGAATCCACTGCATTCAATCGGGATGCATTTTACCAGGCTGCATGGATTACACTGCATTCAATCACAATGCATGGAATCCACTGCATTCAATCCAGTTGCATTTTACCAGGCTGCATGGAATACACTGCATTCAATCACGCTGCATCGATTTCACTGCATTCAATTGGGATCCATTGCGCCATGATGCATGGAATCCACTGCATTCAGTTGAGATCAATTGGGCCACGCTTCATAGAATCCACTGCATTGAATGGGGATCCATTTAGCCACGATGCATTGTATACACTGCGTTCAATCAGGATGCATTTCACCACGCTGCATGGAATCCACTGCATTCAATCGGGATGTTTGTGGCCATGCTGCAAAAAATCCACTTCATTCAATCATGCTGAAGGAATCCACTGCATTCAATCATGCTGCATAAAACCCCTGCATTCAATAGGGTTCCATTTCTTCATGCTGCATGGAATCCACTTCATTCAATCATGCTGCATGGAATCCGCAGCATTTAAGTGGGATGCATTTTACCAGGCTGCATGGAATCCACTGCATTCAATCATGCTGCATAAAATCCACTGCATTCAATCGGGATGCATTTTACCACGCTGCATGGATAAAACTGCATTCAATCACAATACATGGAATCAACTGCATTCAATCGGGATGCATTTTACCAGGCTGCATGGAATCCACTGCATTCAGTCATGCTGCATGGAATCCACTGCAGTCAATCTGGATGCATTTTACCAGGCTGCCTGGATTACACTGCATTCAATAACAATGCATGGAATCCAATGCATTCAATGACGCTGCATGGAATCATCTGCATTCAATCGGGATGCTTTTGGCCATGCTGCATAAAATCCACTGCATTCAATCATGCTGCAGGCATCCACTGCATTCAATCATGCTGCATTAAATTCCCTGCATTCAATAGGGTTCCATTTCTTCATGCTGCCTGGAATACACTTCATTAAATCACGCTGCATGGAATCCACTGCATTCAATCGGGATGCATTTTACCAGGCTGCATCGAATCCACTGCATTCAGTCATGCTGCATGGAATCCACTGCAGTCAATCGGGATGCATTTTACCAGGCTGCATGGATTACACTGCATTCAATAACAATGCATGGAATCCACTGCATTCAATGACGCTGCATGGAATCATCTGCATTCAATCGGGATGCTTTTGGACATGCTGCATAAAATCCACTGAATTCAATCATGCTGCATGTTATCCCCTGCCTTCAATCGGGATGTATTGGGACATGCTGCCTAAAATCCACTGCATTCAATCGGGATGCTTTGGGCCATGCTGCAAATCATCCACTGCATTCAATCATGCTGCAGGAATCCACGGCATTCAATCATGCTGCATAAAAGACACTTCATTCAATAGAATTCCATTACTTCATGCTGCCTGGAATACACTGAATTCAATCACGCTGCATGGAATCCAATGCATTCAATAGGGATGCATTTTACCAGGCTGCATGGAATCCACTGCATTCAATCATGCTGCATGGAATCCACTGCATTCAATCGGGATGCATTTTACCAGGCTGCATGGATTACACTGCATTCAAGCACAATGCATGGAATCCACTGCATTCAATGACGCTGCATGGAATCCTCTGCATTGAATCGGGATGCTTTTGGCCATGCTGCATAAAATCCACTGCATTCAATCATGCTGCACGGTATCGACTGCATTCAATCGGGATGTTTTGGGACATGCTGCAGAAAATCCACTGCATTAAATCTGGATGCTTTGGGCCAAGCTGCAATAAATACAATGCATTCAATCATGCTGCAGGAATCCACTGCATTCAATCATGCTGCATAAAATCCCCTGCATTCAATAGGGTTCCATTTCTTCATGGTGCATGGAATACACTGCATTCAATCATGCTGCATGGAATCCACTGCATTCAATCATGCTGCATGGAATCTACAGCATTCAATCGGGATGCATTTTACCAGGCTGCATGGTTTACACTGCATTCAATCACAATGCATGGAATCCACTGCATTCAATGACGCTGCATGGAATCCACTGCATTCAATCGGGATGCTTTGGGCCATGGTGCATAAAATCCACTGCATTCAATCATGCTGCATGGTATCCACTGCATTCAATCAGGATGTTTTGGGACATTCTGCCTAAAATCCACTGCATTTAATCAGGATGCTTTGGGCCATGCTGCATAAAATCCACTGCATTCAATAGGGTTCCATTTCTGCATGCTGCATGGATCACACTGCATTCAATCACACTGCATGGAATCCACTGCATTCAATCGGGATGAATTTTACCAGGCTGCATTGAATCCACTACATTCAATCAAGCTGCATGGAATCCACTGCATTCAATCTGGATGCATTTTACCAGGCTGCATGGAATACACTGCATTCAATCACGCTGCATCGATTTCACTGCATTCAATAGGGATCCATTGCGCCATGATGCATGGAATCCACTGCCTTCAGTTGAGATCAATTGGGCAACGCTGCATAGAATCCACTGCATTGAATGGGGATCCATTTAGCCACCCTGCATTGTATACACTGCGTTCAATCAGGATGCATTTCACCGCGCTGCATGGAATACATGGCATTCAATCGGAATGCTTGTGGCCATGCTGCATAAAATCCACTGCATTCATTCATGCTGCAGGAATCCACTGCATTCAATCATGCTGCATAAAATCCCCTGCATTCAATAGGGTTCCATTTCTTCATGCTGCATGGAATCGACTTCATTCAATCATGCTGCATGGAATCCACAGCATTTAATTGGGATGCATTTTACCAGGCTGCATGGAATCCACTGCATTCAATCATGCTGCATAAAATCCACTGCATTCAATCGGGATGCATTTTACCAGGATGCATGGAATCCACTGCATTCAATCACAATACATGGAATCCACTGCATTCAATCGGGATGCATTTTACCAGGCTGCCTGTATTACACTGCATTCCATCATGGAATCCACTGCATTCAATGACGCTGCATGGAATCCACTGCATTCTATCGGGATGCTTTTGGCCATGCTGCATAAAGTACACTGCATTCAATCATGCAGCAAGGAATCCACTGCATCCAATCGCCATGGTTTTGGCCATGCTGCATAAAATCCACTGCATTCAATCGGGATGCATTGGGCCTCGCTGCATGGTCTCCACTGCATACAAACGAGATCCATTGCCCCACAATGAATGGAATGTTCTGCATTCAATGACGCTGCATGAAATCCACTGCATTCAATCGGGATGCTTTGGGCCATGCTGCAAATACTCCACTGTATTCAATCATGCTGCATGGAATCCACTGCCTTCAATCGGGATGCTTTTGGCCATGCTGCATATAATCCACTGCATTCAGTCGGGATGCATTGGGCCTCACTGCGTCAACCGCACTGAATACAATCGGGATCCTTTGTGCCACAATGCATGGAGTCGTCTGCATTCAATGACGCTGCATGGAATCCACTGCATTCAATGGGGATGCTTTTGGCCACGCTGCAAAAAATTCACTGCATTCATTCATGCTGCAGGAATCCAGTGCATTCAATCATGCTGCATAAAATACACTTCATTCAATAGGCTTACATTATTTCATGCTGCCTGGAATACACTGAATTCAATCACGCTGCATGGAATCCAATGCATTCAATAGGGATGCATTTTACCAGGCTGCATGGAATCCACTGCATTCAATCATGCCGCATGGAATCCACTGCATTCCATCGGGATGCATTTGGCCATGCTGCATAAAACCCACTGCATTCAATCATGCTGCACGATATCCACTGCATTCAATCGGGATGTTTTCGGACATGCTGCAAAAAATCCACTGCAGTAAATCGGGATGCTTTTGGCCAAGCTTCAAATAATCCACTGCATTCAATCATGCTGCAGGAATCCACTGCATTCAATCATGCTGCATAAAATCCACTGAATTCCACAGGGTTCAATTTCTTCAGGCTGCATGGAATCCACTGCATTCAATCATGCTGCATGGAATCCACTGCATTCAATCGGGATGCATTTTACCAGGCTGCATGTTTTACACTGCATTCAATCACAATGCATGGTATCCACTGCGTCAATGACGCTGCATGGAATCCACTGCCTTCAATCGGGATGCTTTTGGCCATTGTGCATAAAATCCACTGCATTCATCATGCTGCATGGTATCCCCTGCCTTCAATCGGGATGCTTTTGGCCATGCTGCATATAATCCACTGCATTCAATCGGGATGCATTGGGCCTCACTGCGTCAACCGCACTGAATACAATCGGGATCCATTGTGCCACAATGCATGGAGTCGTCTGCATTGCATGACGCTGCATGGAATCCACTGCATTCAATGGGGATGCTTTGGGCCACGCTGCAACAAATTCACTGCATTCATTCATGCTGCAGGAATCCAGTGCATTCAATCATGCTGCATAAAATACACTTCATTCAATAGGCTTCCATTATTTCATGCTGCCTGGAATACACTGAATTCAATCACGCTGCATGGAATCCAATGCATTCAATAGGGATGCATTTTACCAGGCTGCATGGAATCCACTGCATTCAATCATGCTGCAGGTATCCACTGCATTCAATCATGCTGCATTAAATTCCCTGCATTCAATAGGGTTCCATTTCTTCATGCTGCCTTGAATACACTGCATTAAATCACGCTGCATGGAATCCAATGCATTCAATAGGGATGCATTTTACCAGGCTGCATGGAATCCACTGCATTCACACATGCCGCATGGAATCCACTGCATTCCATCGGGATGCATTTGGCCATGCTGCATAAAACCCACTGCATTCAATCATGCTGCACGATATCCACTGCATTCAATCGGGATGTTTTCGGACATGCTGCAAAAAATCCACTGCAGTAAATCGGGATGCTTTTGGCCAAGCTTCAAATAATCCACTGCATTCAATCATGCTGCAGGAATCCACTGCATTCAATCATGCTGCATAAAATCCACTGAATTCCACAGGGTTCAATTTCTTCATGCTGCATGGAATCCACTGCATTCAATCATGCTGCATGGAATCCACTGCATTCAATCGGGATGCATTTTACCAGGCAGCATGGATTACACTGCATTCAAGCACAATGCATGGAATCCACTGCATTCAATGACGCTGCATGGAATCCTCTGCATTGAATCGGGATGCTTTTGGCCATTGTGCATAAAATCCACTGCATTCAATCATGCTGCACGGTATCGACTGCATTCAATCGGGATGTTTTGGGACATGCTGCAGAAAATCCACTGCATTAAATCTGGATGCTTTGGGCCAAGCTGCAATAAATACAATGCATTCAATCATGCTGCAGGAATCCACTGCATTCAATCATGCTGCATAAAATCCCCTGCATTCAATAGGGTTCCATTTCTTCATGGTGCATGGAATACACTGCATTCAATCATGCTGCATGGAATCCACTGCATTCAATCGGGATGCATTTTACCAGGCTGCATGGATTACACTACATTCAATCCCAATGCATGGAATCCACTGCATTTAATGACGCTGCATGGAATCCACTGCATTCAATCGGGGTGCTTTTGGCCATGGTGCATAAAATCCACTGCATTTAATCATGCTGCATGGTATCCACTGCATTCAATCGGGATGTTTTGGGATATGCTGCCTAAAATCCACTCCATTAAATCGGGATGCTTTGGGCCATGCTGCAAAAAATTCACTGCATTCATTCATGCTGCAGGAATCGACTGCATTCTATCATGCTGCATAAAATCCCCTGCATTCAATCGGGATGAATTTTACCAGGCTGCATGGACTCCACTGCATTCAATCACAATGCATGGAATCCACTGCATTCAATCCAGTTGCATTTTACCAGGCTGCAGGGAATACACTGCATTCAATCACGCTGCATCGATTTCACTGCATTCAATTGGGATCCATTGCGCCATGATGCATGGAATCCACTGCATTCAGTTGAGATCAATTGGGCCACGCTTCATAGAATCCACTGCATTGAATGGGGATCCATTTAGCCACGATGCATTGTATACACTGCGTTCAATCAGGATGCATTTCACCACGCTGCATGGAATCCACTGCATTCAATCGGGATGTTTGTGGCCATGCTGCAAAAAATCCACTTCATTCAATCATGCTGAAGGAATCCACTGCATTCAATCATGCTGCATAAAACCCCTGCATTCAATAGGGTTCCATTTCTTCATGCTGCATGGAATCCACTTCATTCAATCATGCTGCATGGAATCCGCAGCATTTAAGTGGGATGCATTTTACCAGGCTGCATGGAATCCACTGCATTCAATCATGCTGCATAAAATCCACTGCATTCAATCAGGATGCATTTTACCACGCTGCATGGATAAAACTGCATTCAATCACAATACATGGAATCGACTGCATTCAATCGGGATGCATTTTACCAGGCTGCATGGAATCCACTGCATTCAGTCATGCTGCATGGAATCCACTGCAGTCAATCGGGATGCATTTTACCAGTCTGCCTGGATTACACTGCATTCAATAACAATGCATGGAATCCACTGCATTCAATGACGCTGCATGGAATCATCTGCATTCAATCGGGATGCTTTTGGCCATGCTGCATAAAATCCACGGCATTCAACCATGCTGCATGGAATCCAATGCATTCTATCGGGATGTATTGGGACATGCTGCAGAAAATTCACTGCATTAAATCATGATGCTTTGGACCAAGCTTCAAAAAATACACTGCATTCAATCATGCTGCAAAAATCACCTGCATTCAATCATGCTGCATAAAATCCACTGCATTCAATAGGGTTCCATTTCTTCATGCTGTATGGAATCCACTGCATTCAATCATGCTGCATGGAATCTACAGCATTCAATCGGGATGCATTTTACCAGGCTGCATGGTTTACACTGCATTCAATCACAATGCATGGAATCCACTGCATTGAATGACGCTGCATGGAATCCACTGCATTCAATCGGGATGCTTTGGGCCATGGTGCATAAAATCCACTGCATTCAATCATGCTGCATGGTATCCACTGCATTCAATCAGGATGTTTTGGGACATTCTGCCTAAAATCCACTGCATTTAATCAGGATGCTTTGGGCCATGCTGCATAAAATCCACTGCATTCAATAGGGTTCCATTTCTGCATGCTGCATGGATCACACTGCATTCAATCACACTGCATGGAATCCACTGCATTCAATCGGGATGAATTTTACCAGGCTGCATTGAATCCACTACATTCAATCAAGCTGCATGGAATCCACTGCATTCAATCTGGATGCATTTTACCAGGCTGCATGGAATACACTGCATTCAATCACGCTGCATCGATTTCACTGCATTCAATAGGGATCCATTGCGCCATGATGCATGGAATCCACTGCCTTCAGTTGAGATCAATTGGGCAACGCTGCATAGAATCCACTGCATTGAATGGGGATCCATTTAGCCACGCTGCATTGTATACACTGCGTTCAATCAGGATGCATTTCACCGCGCTGCATGGAATACATGGCATTCAATCGGAATGCTTGTGGCCATGCTGCATAAAATCCACTGCATTCATTCATGCTGCAGGAATCCACTGCATTCAATCATGCTGCATAAAATCCCCTGCATTCAATAGGGTTCCATTTCTTCATGCTGCATGGAATCGACTTCATTCAATCATGCTGCATGGAATCCACAGCATTTAATTGGGATGCATTTTACCAGGCTGCATGGAATCCACTGCATTCAATCATGCTGCATAAAATCCACTGCATTCAATCGGGATGCATTTTACCAGGATGCATGGAATCCACTGCATTCAATCACAATACATGGAATCCACTGCATTCAATCGGGATGCATTTTACCAGGCTGCCTGTATTACACTGCATTCCATCATGGAATCCACTGCATTCAATGACGCTGCATGGAATCCACTGCATTCTATCGGGATGCTTTTGGCCATGCTGCATAAAGTACACTGCATTCAATCATGCAGCAAGGAATCCACTGCATCCAATCGCCATGGTTTTGGCCATGCTGCATAAAATCCACTGCATTCAATCGGGATGCATTGGGCCTCGCTGCATGGTCTCCACTGCATACAAACGAGATCCATTGCCCCACAATGAATGGAATGTTCTGCATTCAATGACGCTGCATGAAATCCACTGCATTCAATCGGGATGCTTTGGGCCATGCTGCAAATACTCCACTGTATTCAATCATGCTGCATGGAATCCACTGCCTTCAATCGGGATGCTTTTGGCCATGCTGCATATAATCCACTGCATTCAGTCGGGATGCATTGGGCCTCACTGCGTCAACCGCACTGAATACAATCGGGATCCTTTGTGCCACAATGCATGGAGTCGTCTGCATTCAATGACGCTGCATGGAATCCACTGCATTCAATGGGGATGCTTTTGGCCACGCTGCAAAAAATTCACTGCATTCATTCATGCTGCAGGAATCCAGTGCATTCAATCATGCTGCATAAAATACACTTCATTCAATAGGCTTACATTATTTCATGCTGCCTGGAATACACTGAATTCAATCACGCTGCATGGAATCCAATGCATTCAATAGGGATGCATTTTACCAGGCTGCATGGAATCCACTGCATTCAATCATGCCGCATGGAATCCACTGCATTCCATCGGGATGCATTTGGCCATGCTGCATAAAACCCACTGCATTCAATCATGCTGCACGATATCCACTGCATTCAATCGGGATGTTTTCGGACATGCTGCAAAAAATCCACTGCAGTAAATCGGGATGCTTTTGGCCAAGCTTCAAATAATCCACTGCATTCAATCATGCTGCAGGAATCCACTGCATTCAATCATGCTGCATAAAATCCACTGAATTCCACAGGGTTCAATTTCTTCAGGCTGCATGGAATCCACTGCATTCAATCATGCTGCATGGAATCCACTGCATTCAATCGGGATGCATTTTACCAGGCTGCATGTTTTACACTGCATTCAATCACAATGCATGGTATCCACTGCGTCAATGACGCTGCATGGAATCCACTGCCTTCAATCGGGATGCTTTTGGCCATTGTGCATAAAATCCACTGCATTCATCATGCTGCATGGTATCCCCTGCCTTCAATCGGGATGTTTTGGGACATGCTGCCTAAAATCCACTGCATTCAATCGGGATGCTTTGGGCCATGCTGCAAATCATCCACTGCATTCAATCATGCTGCAGGAATCCACGGCATTCAATCATGCTGCATAAAAGACAACTCATTCAATAGAATTCCATTACTTCATGCTGCCTGGAATACACTGAATTCAATCACGCTGCATGGAATCCAATGCATTCAATAGGGATGCATTTTACCAGGCTGCATGGAATCCACTGCATTCAATCATGCTGCATGGAATCCACTGCATTCAATCGGGATGCATTTTACCTGGCTGCATGGATTACACTGCATTCAAGCACAATGCATGGAATCCACTGCATTCAATGACGCTGCATGGAATCCTCTGCATTGAATCGGGATGCTTTTGGCCATGCTGCATAAAATCCACTGCAATCAATCATGCTGCACGGTATCGACTGCATTCAATCGGGATGTTTTGGGACATGCTGCCTAAAATCCACTGCATTAAATCGGGATGCTTTGGGCCAAGCTGCAAAAAAACCACTGCATTCAATCATGCTGCAGGAATCCACTGCATTTAATCATGCTGCATAAAATACCCTGCATTCAATAGGGTTCCATTTCTTCATGGTGCATGGAATACACTGCATTCAATAATGCTGCATGGAATCCACTGCATTCAATCGGGATGCATTTTACCAGGCTGCATGGATTACACTGCATTCAATCCCAATGCATGGAATCCACTGCATTTAATGACGCTGCATGGAATCCACTGCATTCAATCGGGATGCTTTTGGACAGGGTGCATAAAATCCACTTCATTTCTTCATGCTGCATGTAATCCACTTCATTCAATCATGCTGCATGGAATTCGCTGCATTTAAGTGGGATGCATTTTACCAGGCTGCATGGAATCCACTGCATTCAATCATGCTGCATAAAATCCACTGCATTCAATCGGGATGCATTTTACCAGGATGCATGGAATCCACTGCATTCAATCACAATACATGGAATCCACTGCATTCAATCGGGATGCATTTTACCAGGCTGCCTGGATTACACTGCATTCCATCACAATGCATGGAATCCACTGCATTCAATGACGCTGCATGGAATCCACTGCGTTCTATCGGGATGCTTTTGGCCATGCTGCATAAAGTACACTGCATTCAATCATGCAGCAAGGAATCCACTGCATCCAATCGCCATGGTTTTGGCCATGCTGCATAAAATCCACTGCATTCAATCGGGATGCATTGGGCCTCGCTGCATGGTCTCCACTGCATACAAACGAGATCCATTGCCCCACAATGAATGGAATGTTCTGCATTCAATGACGCTGCATGAAATCCACTGCATTCAATCGGGATGCTTTGGGCCATGCTGCAAATACTCCACTGTATTCAATCATGCTGCATGGAATCCACTGCCTTCAATCGGGATGCTTTTGGCCATGCTGCATATAATCAACTGCATTCAATCGGGATGCATTTGGCCATGCTGCATAAAACCGACTGCATTCAATCATGCTGCACGATATCCACTGCATTCAATCGGGATGTTTTCGGACATGCTGCAAAAAATCCACTGCAGTAAATCGGGATGCTTTTGGCCAAGCTTCAAAAAATCCACTGCATTCAATCATGCTGCAGGAATCCACTGCATTCAATCATGCTGCATAAAATCCACTGAATTCCACAGGGTTCAATTTCTTCATGCTGCATGGAATCCACTGCATTCAATCATGCTGCATGGAATCCACTGCATTCAATCGGGATGCATTTTACCAGGCTGCATGGATTACACTGCATTCAATCACAATGCATGTTATCCACTGCGTCAATGACGCTGCATGGAATCCACTGCCTTCAATCGGGATGCTTTTGGCCATTGTGCATAAAATCCACTGCATTCAATCATGCTGCATGGTATCCCCTGCCTTCAATCGGGATGTTTTGGGACATGCTGCCTAAAATCCACTGCATTCAATCGGGATGCTTTGGGCCATGCTGCAAATCATCCACTGCATTCAATCATGCTGCAGGAATCCACGGCATTCAATCATGCTGCATAAAAGACACTTCATTCAATAGAATTCCATTACTTCATGCTGCCTGGAATACACTGAATTCAATCACGCTGCATGGAATCCAATGCATTCAATAGGGATGCATTTTACCAGGCTGCATGGAATCCACTGCATTCAATCATGCTGCATGGAATCCACTGCATTCAATCGGTATGCATTTTACCAGGCTGCATGGATTACACTGCATTCAAGCACAATGCATGGAATCCACTGCATTCAATGACGCTGCATGGAATCCTCTGCATTGAATAGGGATGCTTTTGGCCATGCTGCATAAAATCCACTGCATTCAATCATGCTGCACGGTATCGACTGCATTCAATCGGGATGTTTTGGGACATGCTGCAGAAAATCCACTGCATTAAATTTGGATGCTTTGGGCCATGCTGCAAAAAATTCACTGCATTCATTCATGCTGCAGGAATCCACTGCATTCTATCATGCTGCATAAAATCCACTGCATTCAATCGGGATGAATTTTACCAGGCTGCATGGAATCCATGCATTCAATCATGCTTCATGGAATCCACTGCATTCAATCCAGTTGCATTTTACCAGGCTGCATGGAATACACTGCATTCAATCACGCTGCATCGATTTCACTGCATTCAATTGGGATCCATTGCGCCATGATGCATGGAATCCACTGCATTCAGTTGAGATCAATTGGGCCACGCTGCATAGAATCCACTGCATTGAATGGGGATCCATTTAGCCACGCTGCATTGTATACACTGCGTTCAATCAGGATGCATTTCACCACGCTGCATGGAATCCATGGCATTCAATCTGGATGTTTGTGGCCATGCTGCAAAAAATCCACTTCATTCAATCATGCTGAAGGAATCCACTGCATTCAATCATGCTGCATAAAATCCCCTGCATTCAATAGGGTTCAATTTCTTCATGCTGCATGGAATCCACTTCATTCAATCATGCTGCATGGAATTCGCTGCATTTAAGTGGGATGCATTTTACCAGGCTGCATGGAATCCACTGCATTCAATCATGCTGCATAAAATCCACTGCATTCAATCGGGATGCATTTTACCACGCTGCATGGATTAAACTGCATTCAATCACAATACATGGAATCGACTGCATTCAATCGGAATGCATTTTACCAGGCTGCCTGGATTACACTGCATTCCATCATAATGCATGGAATCCACTGCATTCAGTGACGCTGCATGGAATCCACTGCATTCTATCGGGATGCTTTTGGCCATGCTGCATAAAGTACACTGCATTCAATCATGCAGCAAGGAATCCACTGCATCCAATCGCCATGGTTTTGGCCATGCTGCATAAAATCCACTGCATTCAATCGGGATGCATTGGGCCTCGCTGCATGGTCTCCACTGCATACAAACGAGATCCATTGCCCCACAATGAATGGAATGTTCTGCATTCAATGACGCTGCATGAAATCCACTGCATTCAATCGGGATGCTTTGGGCCATGCTGCAAATACTCCACTGTATTCAATCATGCTGCATTGAATCCACTGCCTTCAATCGGGATGCTTTTGGCCATGCTGCATATAATCCACTGCATTCAATCGGGATGCATTGGGCCTCACTGCGTCAACCGCACTGAATACAATCGGGATCCATTGTGCCACAATGCATGGAGTCGTCTGCATTCAATGACGCTGCATGGAATCCACTGCATTCAATGGGGATGCTTTGGGCCACGCTGCAACAAATTCACTGCATTCATTCATGCTGCAGGAATCCAGTGCATTCAATCATGCTGCATAAAATACAATTCATTCAATAGGCTTCCATTATTTCATGCTGCCTGGAATACACTGAATTCAATCACGCTGCATGGAATCCAATGCATTCAATAGGGATGCATTTTACCAGGCTGCATGGAATCCACTGCATTCAATCATGCTGCAGGTATCCACTGCATTCAATCATGCTGCATTAAATTCCCTGCATTCAATAGGGTTCCATTTCTTCATGCTGCCTGGAATCCACTGCATTAAATCACGCTGCATGGAATCCACTGCATTCAATTGGGATGCATTTTACCAGGCTGCATGGAATCCACTGCATTCACACATGCCGCATGGAATCCACTGCATTCCATCGGGATGCATTTGGCCATGCTGCATAAAACCGACTGCATTCAATCATGCTGCACGATATCCACTGCATTCAATCGGGATGTTTTCGGACATGCTGCAAAAAATCCACTGCAGTAAATCGGGATGCTTTTGGCCAAGCTTCAAATAATCCACTGCATTCAATCATGCTGCAGGAATCCACTGCATTCAATCATGCTGCATAAAATCCACTGAATTCCACAGGGTTCAATTTCTTCATGCTGCATGGATTCCACTGCATTCAATCATGCTGCATGGAATCCACTGCATTCAATCGGGATGCATTTTACCAGGCTGCATGGATTACACTGCATTCAAGCACAATGCATGGAATCCACTGCATTCAATGACGCTGCATGGAATCTACTGCCTTCAATCTGGATGCTTTTGGCCATTGTGCATAAAATCCACTGCATTCAATCATGCTGCATGGTATCCCCTGCCTTCAATCGGGATGTTTTGGGACATGCTGCCTAAAATCCACTGCATTCAATCGGGATGCTTTGGGCCATGCTGCAAATCATCCACTGCATTCAATCATGCTGCAGGAATCCACGGCATTCAATCATGCTGCATAAAAGACAACTTATTCAATAGAATTCCATTACTTCATGCTGCCTGGAATACACTGAATTCAATCACGCTGCATGGACTCCACTGCATTCAATAGGGATGCATTTTACCAGGCTGCATGGAATCCACTGCATTCAATCATGCTGCATGGAATCCACTGCATTCAATAGGGATGCATTTTACCAGGCTGCATGGATTACACTTCATTCAAGCACAATGCATGGAATCTACTGCATTCAATGACGCTGCATGGAATCCTCTGCATTGAATCGGGATGCTTTTGGCCATGCTGCATAAAATCCACTGCATTCAATCATGCTGCACGGTATCGACTGCATTCAATCGGGATGTTTTGGGACATGCTGCAGAAAATCCACTGCATTAAATCGGGATGCTTTGGGCCAAGCTGCAAAAAATACAATGCATTCAATCATGCTGCAGGAATTCACTGCATTCAATCATGCTGCATAAAATCCCCTGCATTCTATAGGGTTCCATTTCTTCATGGTGCATGGAATACACTGCATTCAATCATGCTGCAAGGAATCCACTGCATTCAATCGGGATGTTTTGGGATATGCTGCCTAAAATCCACTCCATTAAATCGGGATGCTTTGGGCCATGCTGCAAAAAATTCACTGCATTCATTCATGCTGCAGGAATCCACTGCATTCTATCATGCTGCATAAAATCCACTGCATTCAATCGGGATGAATTTTACCAGGCTGCATGGAATCCATGCATTCAATCATGCTTCATGGAATCCACTGCATTCAATCCAGTTGCATTTTACCAGGCTGCATGGAATACACTGCATTCAATCACGCTGCATCGATTTCACTGCATTCAATTGGGATCCATTGCGCCATGATGCATGGAATCCACTGCATTCAGTTGAGATCAATTGGGCCACGCTTCATAGAATCCACTGCATTGAATGGGGATCCATTTAGCCACGCTGCATTGTATACACTGCGTTCAATCAGGATGCATTTCACCACGCTGCATGGAATCCATGGCATTCAATCGGGATGTTTGTGGCCATGCTGCAAAAAATCCACTTCATTCAATCATGCTGAAGGAATCCACTGCATTCAATCATGCTGCATAAAATCCCCTGCATTCAATAGGGTTCAATTTCTTCATGCTGCATGGAATCCATTTCATTCAATCATGCTGCATGGAATTCGCTGCATTTAAGTGGGATGCATTTTACCAGGCTGCATGGAATCCACTGCATTCAATCATGCTGCATAAAATCCACTGCATTCAATCGGGATGCATTTTACCACGCTGCATGGATTAAACTGCATTCAATCACAATACATGGAATCGACTGCATTCAATCGGGATGCATTTTACCAGGCTGCCTGGATTACACTGCATTCCATCACAATGCATGGAATCCACTGCATTCAATCATGCTGCATGGAATCCACTGCATTCAATCGGGACGCATTTTACCAGGCTGCATGGATTACACTGCATTCAAGCACAATGCATGGAATCCACTGCATTCAATGACGCTGCATGGAATCCTCTGCATTGAATCGGGATGCTTTTGGTCATGCTGCATAAAATCCACTGCATTCAATCATGCTGCACGGTATCGACTGCATTCAATCGGGATGTTTTGGGACATGCTGCAGAAAATCCACTGCATTAAATCGGGATGCTTTGGGCCAAGCTGCAAAAAATACACTGCATTCAATCATGCTGCAGGAATCCACTGCATTCAATCATGCTGCTTAAAATCCACTGCATTCAATAGGGTTCCATTACTTCATGCTGCATGGAATACACTGCATTCAATGACGCTGCATGGAATCCACTGCCTTCAATCGGGATGCTTTTGGCCATGGTGCATAAAATCCACTGCATTCAATCTTGCTGCATGGTATCCACTGCATTCAATCGGGATGTTTTGGGACATGCTGCCCTAAATCCACTGCATTCAATCGGGATGCTTTGGGCCATGCTGCCAAAAATCCACTGCATTCAATCATGCTGCAGGAATCCAGTGCATTCAATCATGCTGCATAAAATCCACTGCATTCAATAGGGTTCCATTTCTTCATGCTGCATGGATCACACTGCATTCAATCACACTGCATGGAATCCACTGCATTCAATCGGTATGAATTTTACCAGGCTGCTTGGAATCCACTTCATTCAATCATGCTGCATGGAATCCGCAGCAGTGAAGTGGGATGCATTTTACCAGGCTGCATGTAAACCACTACATTCAATCATGCTGCATAAAATCCACTGCATTCAATCGGGATGCATTTTACCACGCTGCATGGATTACACTGCATTCAATCACAATACATGGAATCGACTGCATTCAATCGGGATGCATTTTACCAGCTGCCTGGATTACACTGCATTCAATCACAATGCATGGAATCCACTGCATTCAATGACGCTGCATGGAATCCACTGCATTCTATCGGGATGCTTTTGGCCATGCTGCATAAAATACACTGCATTCAATCATGCTGCAAGGAATCCACTGCATCCAATCGCCATGTTTTTGGCCATGCTGCATAAAATCCACTGCATTTAATCATGTTGCATAAAATCCACTGCATTCAATAGGGTTCCATTTCTTCATGCTGCATGGATCACACTGCATTCAATCACACTGCATGGAATCCACTGCATTCAATCGGGATGAATTTTACCAGGCTGCTTGGAATCCACTGCATTCATTCATGCTGCATGGAATCCACTGCATTCAATCGGGATGCATTTTACCAGGCTGCATGGAATACACTGCATTCAATCACGCTGCATCGATTTCACTGCATTCAATTGGGATCCATTGCGTAATGATGCATGGAATCCACTGCCTTCAGTTGAGATCAATTGGGCCACGCTGCATAGAATCCACTGCATTGAATGGGGATCCATTTAGCCACGCTGCATTGTATACACTGCGTTCAATCAGGACGCATTTCACCACGCTGCATGGAATCCATGGCATTCAATCGGGATGCTTGTGGCCATGCTGCAAAAAATCCACTGCATTCAATCATGCTGAAGGAATCCACTGCATTCAATCATGCTGCATAAAATCCCCTGCATTCAATAGGGTTCCATTTTTTCATGCTGAATGGAATCCACTTCATTCAATCATGCTGCATGGAATCCACTGCATTCAATCGGGATGTATTTTACCACGCTGCATGGATTATACTGCATTCAATCACAATACATGGAATCCACTGCATTCAATCGGGATGCATTTTACCAGGCTGCCTGGATTACACTGCATTCAATCACAATGCATGGAATCCACTGCATTCAATGACGCTGCATGGAATCCACTGCATTCTATCGGGATGCTTTTGGCCATTGTGCATAAAATCCACTGCATTCAATCATGCTGCAAGGAATCCACTGCATCCAATCGCCATATTTTTGGCCATGCTGCATATAATTCACTGCATTCAATCGGGATGCATTGGGCCTCGCTGCATGGTCTCCACTGCATACAAACGAGATCCATTGCACCACAATGTATGGAATGTTCTGCATTAAATGACGCTTCATGAAATACAATGCATTCAATCAGGATGCTTTGGGCCATGCTGCAAATAATCCAATGTATTCAATCATGCTGCATGGAATCCACTGCCTTCAATCGGGATGCTTTTGGCCATGCTGCATATAATCAACTGCATTCAATCGGGATGCAATGGGCCTCACTGCGTCAACTGCTGAATACAATCGGGATCCATTGTGACAAAATGCATGTAGTCTTCTGCATTCAATGACGCTGCATGGAATCCAATGCATTCAATAGGGATGCATTTTACCAGGCTGCATGGAATCAACTGCATTCAATCATGCTGCATAAAATCCACTGCATTCAATAGGGTTCCATTTCTGCATACTGCATGGATCACACTGCATTCAATCACACTGCATGGAATCCACTGCATTCAATCGGGATGAATTTTACCAGGCTGCATTGAATCCACTGCATTCAATCAAGCTGCATGGAATCCACTGCATTCAATCGGGATGCATTTTACCAGGCTGCATGGAATACACTGCATTCAATCACGCTGCATCGATTTCACTGCATTCAATTGGGATCCATTGCGCCATGATGCATGGAATCCACTGCATTCTATCAGAATCCATTGCACCACACTGCATTGACACCACTGCATTCAATTGAGATAATTTGGGCCACGCTGCATAGAATCCACTGCATTCCATGGGTATCCATTTACCCACGCTGCATGGTGTACACTGCGTTCAATCAGGATGCATTTCACCATGCTGCATGGAATCCACGGCATTCAATTGGGATTCTTTTGGCCATGCTGCATAAAATCCAGTGCATTCAATCGAGATGCATTTGGACTCGCTGCATGGACTCCACTGCACACAATCGTGATCCATTTCGCCACAATGAATGGAATTTTTTGCATTCAATGACGCCGCATGGAATCCACTGCATTAAATCGAGATGCTTTGGGCCATGCGGCAAAAATTCCTCTGCATTCAATCATGCTGAAGGAATCCACTGCATTCAATCATGCTGCATAATATCCCCTGCCTTCAATAGGGTTCCATTTCTTCATGCTGCATGGAATACACTTCTTTCAATCATGCTGCATGGAATCCACAGCATTTAATTGGGATGCATTTTACCAGGCTGCATGGAATCCACTGCATTCAATCATGCTGCATAAAATCCACTGCATTCAATCGGGATGCATTTTACCACGCTGCATGGATTACACTGCATTCAATCACAATACATGGAATCCACTGCATTCAATCGGGATGCATTTTACCAGGCTGCATGTATTACACTGCATTCAATCACGCTGCAAGGAATCCACTGCATTCAATGAAGCTGCATGGAATCCACTGCATTCTATCGGGATGCTTTTGGCCCTGCTGCATAAAATACACTCCATTCAATCATGCTGCATGGAATTCACTGCCTTCAATCGGGATATTTTGGGAAATGCTGCAGAAAATCCACTGCATTCAATCGGGATGCATTGGGCCTCGCTGCATGGACTCCACTGCATACAAACGAGATCCATTGCACCACAATGGATGGAATGTTCTGCATTCAATGAGGCTGCATGGAATCCACTGCATTCCATCAGGATGCTTTGGGCCATGCTGCATAAAATCCACTGCATTCAATCGGGATGCTTTGGGACATGCTGCAAATACTCCACTGTATTCAATCATGCTGCATGGAATCCACTGCCTTCAATCGGGATGCTTTTGGCCATGCTGCATATAATCCACTGCATTCAATCGGGATGCATTGGGCCTCACTGCGTCAACCGCACTGAATACAATCGGGATCCATTGTGCCACAATGCACGGAGTCTTCTGCATTCAATGACGCTGCATGGAATCCACTGCATTCAATCGGGATGCTTGGGGCCATGCTGCAAAATATCCACTGCATTCATTCATGCTGCAGGAATCCAGTGCATTCAATCATGCTGCATAAAATACACTTCATTCAATAGGGTTCCATTACTTCATTTTGCCTGGAATACACTGAATTCAATCATGCTGCATGGAATCCAATGCATTCAATAGGGATGCATTTTACCAGGCTGCATGGAATCCACTGCATTCAGTCATGCTGCATGGAATCCACTGCAGTCAATCGGGATGCATTTTACCAGGCTGCCTGGATTACACTGCATTCAATCAAAATGCATGGAATTCACTGCATTCAATGATGCTGCATGAAATCCACTGCATTCAATCGGGATGCTTTTGGCCATGCTGCATAAAATCCACGGCATTCAATCATGCTGCATGGAATCCAATGCATTCTATCGGGATGTATTGGGACATGCTGCAGAAAATTCACTGCATTAAATCATGATGCTTTGGACCAAGCTTCAAAAAATCCACTGCATTCAATCATGCTGCAAAAATCCACTGCATTCAATCATGCTGCATAAAATCCACTGCATTCAATAGGGTTCCATTTCTTCATGCTGCATGGAATCAACTGCATTCAATCATGCTGCATGGAATCTACAGCATTCAATCGGGATGCATTTTACCAGGCTGCATGGTTTACACTGCATTCAATCACAATGCATGGAATCCACTGCATTCAATGACGCTGCATGGAATCCACTGCATTCAATCGGGATGCTTTGGGCCATGGTGCATAAAATCCACTGCATTCAATCATGCTGCATGGTATCCACTGCATTCAATCGGGATGTTTTGGGACATTCTGCCTAAAATCCACTGCATTTAATCAGGATGCTTTGGGCCATGCTGCATAAAATCCACTGCATTCAATAGGGTTCCATTTCTGCATGCTGCATGGATCACACTGCATTCAATCACACTGCATGGAATCCACTGCATTCAATCGGGATGCACTTTGCCAGGCTGCATGGATTACACTGCATTCAAGCACAATGCATGGAATCCACTGCATTCAATGACGCTGCATGGAATCCTCTGCATTCTATCGGGATGCATTTGGGCCATGCTGCATAAAATCCACTGCATTCAATCATGCTGCATGGTATCCACTGCATTCAATCGGGATGTTTTGGGACATGCTGCCTAAAATCCACTGCATTTAATCGGGATGCTTTGGGCCATGCTGCAAAAAATCCACTGCATTCAATCATGCTGCAGGAATCCACTGCATTCAATCATGCTGCATAAAATCCACTGCATTCAATAGGGTTCCATTTCTGCATGCTGCATGGAACACACTGCATTCAATCACACTGCATGGAATCCACTGCATTCAATCGGGATGAATTTTACCAGGCTGCATTGAATCCACTGCATTCTATCAAGCTGCATGGAATCCACTGCATTCAATCGGGATGCATTTTACCAGGCTGCATGGAATACACTGCAATCACGCTGCATCGATTTCACTGCATTCTATTGGGATCCATTGCGCCATGATGCATGGAATCCACTGCATTCAGTTGAGATCAATTGGGCCACGCTGCATAGAATCCACTGCATTGAAATGGGATCCATTTAGCCACGCTGCATTGTATACACTGCGTTCAATCAGGATGCATTTCACCGCGCTGCATGGAATACATGGCATTCAATCGGGATGCTTGTGGCCATGCTGCATAAAATCCACTGCATTCAATCATGCTGCATGGTATCCCCTGCCTTCAATCGGGATGTTTTGGGACATGCTGCCTAAAATCCACTGCATTCAATCGGGATGCTTTGGGCCATGCTGCAATTCATCCACTGCATTCAATCATGCTGCAGGAATCCACGGCATTCAATCATGCTGCATAAAAGACAACTCATTCAATAGAATTCCATTACTTCATGCTGCCTGGAATACACTGAATTCAATCACGCTGCATGGAATCCAATGCATTCAATAGGGATGCATTTTACCAGGCTGCATGGAATCCACTGCATTCAATCATGCTGCATGGAATCCACTGCATTCAATCGGGATGCATTTTACCAGGCTGCATGGATTACACTGCATTCAAGCACAATGCATGGAATCCACTGCATTCAATGACGCTGCATGGAATCCTCTGCATTGAATCGGGATGCTTTTGGCCATGCTGCATAAAATCCACTGCATTCAATCATGCTGCACGGTATCGACTGCATTCAATCGGGATGTTTTGGGACATGCTGCAGAAAATCCACTGCATTAAATCGGGATGCTTTGGGCCAAGCTGCAAAAAATCCACTGCATTCAATCATGCTGCAGGAATTCACTGCATTTAATCATGCTGCATAAAATACCATGCATTCAATAGGGTTCCATTTCTTCATGGTGCATGGAATACACTGCCTTCAATCATGCTGCATGGAATCCACTGCATTCAATCGGGATGCATTTTACCAGGCTGCATGGATTACACTGCATTCAATCCCAATGCATGGAATCCACTGCATTTAATGATGCTGCATGGAATCCACTGCATTCAATCGGGATGCTTTTGGCCATGGTACATAAAATCCACTGCATTTAATCATGCTGCATGTTATCCACTGCATTCAATCGGGATGTTTTGGGATATGCTGCCTAAAATCCACTCCATTAAATCGGGATGCTTTGGGCCATGCTGCAAAAAATTCACTGCATTCATTCATGCTGCAGGAATCCACTGCATTCTATCATGCTGCATAAAATCCACTGCATTCAATCGGGATGAATTTTACCAGGCTGCATTGAATCCACTGCATTCTATCAAGCTGCATGGAATCCACTGCATTCAATCCAGTTGCATTTTACCAGGCTGCATGGAATACACTGCATTCAATCACGCTGCATCGATTTCACTGCATTCAATTGGGATCCATTGCGCCATGATGCATGGAATCCACTGCATTCAGTTGAGATCAATTGGGCCACGCTTCATAGAATCCACTGCATTGAATGGGGATCCATTTAGCCACGCTGCATTGTATACACTGCGTTCAATCGGGATGCATTTCACCACGCTGCATGGAATCCATGGCATTCAATCGGGATGTTTGTGGCCATGCTGCAAAAAATCCACTTCATTCAATCATGCTGCAGGAATCCACTGCATTCAATCATGCTGCATAAAATCCCCTGCATTCAATAGGGTTCAATTTCTTCATGCTGCATGGATCACACTGCATTCAATCACACTGCATGGAATCCACTGCATTCAATCGGGATGAATTTTACCAGGCTGCATTGAATCCACTACATTCAATCAAGCTGCATGGAATCCACTGCATTCAATCGGGATGCATTTTACCAGGCTGCATGGAATACACTGCATTCAATCACGGTGCATCGACTTCACTGCATTCAATTGGGATCCATTGCGCCATGATGCATGGAATCCACTGCATTCAGTTGAGATCAATTGCGCCACGGTGCATAGAATCCACTGCATTGAATGGGGATCCATTTAGCCACGTTGCATTGTATACACTGCGTTCAATCAGGATGCATTTCACCACGCTGCATGGAAGCCACGGCATTCAATCGGGATGCTTGTGGCCATGCTGCATAAAATCCATTGCATTCAATCGAGATGCATTTGGACTCGCTGCATGGACTCCACTGCACACAATCGTGATCCATTTCGCCACAATGAATTGAATTTTCTGCATTCAATGAAGCTGCATGGAATCCACTGCATTAAATCGAGATGCTTTTGGCAATGCTGCAAAGAATCCACTGCATTCAATCATACTGAAGGAATCCACTGCATTCAATCATGCTGCATAAAATCCCCTGCATTCAATAGGGTTCAATTTCTTCATGCTGCATGGAATCCACTTCATTCAATCATGCTGCATGGAATCCACAGCATTTAATTGGGATGCATTTTACCAGGCTGCATGGAATCCACTGCATTCAATCATGCTGAATAAAATCCACTGCATTCAATCGGGATGCATGTTACCACGCTGCAAATATTACACTTACTCTATCACAATGCATGGATTCCACTGCCTTCAATCGGGATGCTTTTGGCCATGCTGCATATAATCCACTGCATTCAATCGGGATGCATTGGGCCTCACTGCGTCAACCGCACTGAATACAATCGGGATCCATTGTGCCACAATGCATGGAGTCTTCTGCATTGCATGACGCTGCATGGAATCCACTGCATTCAATCGGGATGCTTGGGGCCATGCTGCAAAATATCCACTGCATTCATTCATGCTGCAGGAATCCAGTGCATTCAATCATGCTGCATTTAATTCCCTGCATTCAATAGGGTTCCATTACTTCATTCTGCCTGGAATACACTGAATTCAATCACGCTGCATGGAATCCAATGCATTCAATAGGGATGCATTTTACCAGGCTGCATGGAATCCACTGCATTCAGTCATGCTGCATGGAATCCAATGCAGTCAATCGGGATGCATTTTACCAGGCTGTATGGATTACACTGCATTCAATCAAAATGCATGGAATTCACTGCATTCAATGATGCTGCATGAAATCCACTGCATTCAATCGGGATGCTTTTGGCCATGCTGCATAAAATCCATGGCATTCAATCATGCTGCATGGAATCCAATGCATTCTATCGGGATGTATTGGGACATGCTGCAGAAAATTCACTGCATTAAATCATGATGCTTTGGACCAAGCTTCAAAAAATCCACTGCATTCAATCATGCTGCAGGAATCCAGTGCATTCAATCATGCTGCATTTAATTCCCTGCATTCAATAGGGTTCCATTACTTCATTCTGCCTGGAATACACTGAATTCAATCATGCTGCATGGAATCTACAGCATTCAATCGGGATGCATTTTACCAGGCTGCATGTTTTACACTGCATTCAATCACAATGCATGGAATCCACTGCATTCAATCGGGATGTTTTGGGACATGCTGCCTAAAATCCACTGCATTCAATCGGGATGCTTTGGACCAAGCTTCAAAAAATCCACTGCATTCAATCATGCTGCAAAAATCCACTGCATTTGATCATGCTGCATAAAATCCACTGCATTCAATAGGGTTCCATTTCTTCATGCTGCATGGAATCAACTGCATTCAATCATGCTGCATGGAATCTACAGCATTCAATCGGGATGCATTTTACCAGGCTGCATGTTTTACACTGCATTCAATCACAATGCATGGAATCCACTGCATTCAATCGGGATGCTTTTGGCCATGGTGCATAAAATACACTGCATTCAATCATGCTGCATGGAATCCATTGCATCATATCGGCATATTTTGGGCCACGCTTCCTAAAATCCACTGCATTCAATCGGGATGCATTGGGCCTCGCTGCATGGTCTCCACTGCATACAAACGAGATCCATTGCACCACAATGGATGGAATGTTCTGCATTCAATGACGCTGCATGGAATCCACTGCATTCAATCGGGATGCTTTGGGCCATGCTGCAAAAAATCCACTGCATTCAATTATGCTACAGGAATCCAATGCATTCAATCGGGATGCATTGGGCCATGCTGCAAATAATCCACTGCATTTAATCATGCTGTAGGTATCCACTGCATTCAATCATGCTGCATAAAATCCACTGCATTCAATAGGGTTCCATTTCTTCATGCTGCATGGATGATACTGCATTCAATCACACTGCGTGGAATCCACTGCATTCAATCGGTATGAATTTTACCAGGCTGCTTGGAATCCACTTCATTCAATCATGCTGCATGGAATCCGCAGCATTGAAGTGGGATGCATTTTACCAGGCTGCATGTAAACCCCTACATTCAATCATGCTGCATAAAATCCACTGCATTCAATCGGGATGCATTTTACCACGCTGCATGGATTACACTGCATTCAATCACAATACATGGAATCGACTGCATTCAATCGGGATGCATTTTACCAGCTACCTGGATTACACTGCATTCAATCACAATGCATGGAATCCACTGCATTCAATGACGCTGCATGGAATCCACTGCATTCTATCGGGATGCTTTTGGCCATGCTGCATAAAATCCACTGCATTTAATCATGTTGCATAAAATCCACTGCATTCAATAGGGTTCCATTTCTTCATGCTGCATGGATCACACTGAATTCAATCACACTGCATGGAATCCACTGCATTCAATCGGGATGAATTTTACCAGGCTGCTTGGAATCCACTGCATTCATTCATGCTGCATGGAATCCACTGCATTCAATCGGGATGCATTTTACCAGGCTGCATGGAATACACTGCATTCAATCACGCTGCATCGATTTCACTGCATTCAATTGGGATCCATTGCGTAATGATGCATGGAATCCACTGCCTTCAGTTGAGATCAATTGGGCCACGCTGCATAGAATCCACTGCATTGAATGGGGATCCATTTAGCCACGCTGCATTGTATACACTGCGTTCAATCAGGACGCATTTCACCACGCTGCATGGAATCCATGGCATTCAATCGGGATGCTTGTGGCCATGCTGCAAAAAATCCACTGCATTCAATCATGCTGAAGGAATCCACTGCATTCAATCATGCTGCATAAAATCCCCTGCATTCAATAGGGTTCCATTTTTTCATGCTGAATGGAATCCACTTCATCAATCATGCTGCATGGAATCCACTGCATTCAATCGGGATGCATTTTACCACGCTGCATGGATTATACTGCATTCAATCACAATACATGGAATCCACTGCATTCAATCGGGATGCATTTTACCAGGCTGCCTGGATTACACTGCATTCAATCACAATGCATGGAATCCACTGCATTCAATGACGCTGCATGGAATCCACTGCATTCTATCGGGATGCTTTTGGCCATTGTGCATAAAATCCACTGCATTCAATCATGCTGCAAGGAATCCACTGCATCCAATCGCCATATTTTTGGCCATGCTGCATATAATTTACTGCATTCAATCGGGATGCATTGGGCCTCGCTGCATGGTCTCCACTGCATACAAACGAGATCCATTGCCCCACAATGTATGGAATGTTCTGCATTAAATGACGCTTCATGAAATACAATGCATTCAATCAGGATGCTTTGGGCCATGCTGCAAATAATCCAATGTATTCAATCATGCTGCATGGAATCCACTGCCTTCAATCGGGATGCTTTTGGCCATGCTGCATATAATCAACTGCATTCAATCGGGATGCAATGGGCCTCACTGCGTCAACTGCTGAATACAATCGGGATCCATTGTGACAAAATGCATGTAGTCTTCTGCATTCAATGACGCTGCATGGAATCCAATGCATTCAATAGGGATGCATTTTACCAGGCTGCATGGAATCCACTGCATTCAATCATGCTGCATAAAATCCACTGCATTCAATAGGGTTCCATTTCTGCATGCTGCATGGATCACACTGCATTCAATCACACTGCATGGAATCCACTGCATTCAATCGGGATGAATTTTACCAGGCTGCATTGAATCCACTGCATTCAATCAAGCTGCATGGAATCCACTGCATTCAATCGGGATGCATTTTACCAGGCTGCATGGAATACACTGCATTCAATCACGCTGCATCGATTTCACTGCATTCAATTGGGATCCATTGCGCCATGATGCATGGAATCCACTGCATTCTATCAGAATCCATTGCACCACACTGCATTGACACCACTGCATTCAATTGAGATAATTTGGGCCACGCTGCATAGAATCCACTGCATTCCATGGGTATCCATTTACCCACGCTGCATGGTGTACACTGCGTTCAATCAGGATGCATTTCACCACGCTGCATGGAATCCACGGCATTCAATTGGGATTCTTTTGGCCATGCTGCATAAAATCCAGTGCATTCAATCGAGATGCATTTGGACTCGCTGCATGGACTCCACTGCACACAATCGTGATCCATTTCGCCACAATGAATGGAATTTTTTGCATTCAATGACGCTGCATGGAATCCACTGCATTAAATCGAGATGCTTTGGGCCATGCGGCAAAAATTCCTCTGCATTCAATCATGCTGAAGGAATCCACTGCATTCAATCATGCTGCATAATATCCCCTGCCTTCAATAGGGTTCCATTTCTTCATGCTGCATGGAATACACTTCTTTCAATCATGCTGCATGGAATCCACAGCATTTAATTGGGATGCATTTTACCAGGCTGCATGGAATCCACTGCATTCAATCATGCTGCATAAAATCCACTGCATTCAATCGGGATGCATTTTACCACGCTGCATGGATTACACTGCATTCAATCACAATACATGGAATCCACTGCATTCAATCGGGATGCATTTTACCAGGCTGCATGTATTACACTGCATTCAATCACGCTGCAAGGAATCCACTGCATTCAATGAAGCTGCATGGAATCCACTGCATTCTATCGGGATGCTTTTGGCCCTGCTGCATAAAATACACTCCATTCAATCATGCTGCATGGAATTCACTGCCTTCAATCGGGATATTTTGGGAAATGCTGCAGAAAATCCACTGCATTCAATCGGGACGCATTGGGCCTCGCTGCATGGACTCCACTGCATACAAACGAGATCCATTGCACCACAATGGATGGAATGTTCTGCATTCAATGAGGCTGCATGGAATCCACTGCATTCCATCAGGATGCTTTGGGCCATGCTGCATAAAATCCACTGCATTCAATCGGGATGCTTTGGGACATGCTGCAAATACTCCACTGTATTCAATCATGCTGCATGGAATCCACTGCCTTCAATCGGGATGCTTTTGGCCATGCTGCATATAATCCACTGCATTCAATCGGGATGCATTGGGCCTCACTGCGTCAACCGCACTGAATACAATCGGGATCCATTGTGCCACAATGCACGGAGTCTTCTGCATTCAATGACGCTGCATGGAATCCACTGCATTCAATCGGGATGCTTGGGGCCATGCTGCAAAATATCCACTGCATTCATTCATGCTGCAGGAATCCAGTGCATTCAATCATGCTGCATAAAATACACTTCATTCAATAGGGTTCCATTACTTCATTTTGCCTGGAATACACTGAATTCAATCATGCTGCATGGAATCCAATGCATTCAATAGGGATGCATTTTACCAGGCTGCATGGAATCCACTGCATTCAGTCATGCTGCATGGAATCCACTGCAGTCAATCGGGATGCATTTTACCAGGCTGCCTGGATTACACTGCATTCAATCAAAATGCATGGAATTCACTGCATTCAATGATGCTGCATGAAATCCACTGCATTCAATCGGGATGCTTTTGGCCATGCTGCATAAAATCCACGGCATTCAATCATGCTGCATGGAATCCAATGCATTCTATCGGGATGTATTGGGACATGCTGCAGAAAATTCACTGCATTAAATCATGATGCTTTGGACCAAGCTGCAAAAAATACAATGCATTCAATCATGCTGCAGGAATCCACTGCATTCAATCATGCTGCATAAAATCCACTGCATTCAATAGGGTTCCATTTCTTCATGCTGCATGGAATCAACTGCATTCAATCATGCTGCATGGAATCTACAGCATTCAATCGGGATGCATTTTACCAGGCTGCATGGTTTACACTGCATTCAATCACAATGCATGGAATCCACTGCATTCAATGACGCTGCATGGAATCCACTGCATTCAATCGGGATGCTTTGGGCCATGGTGCATAAAATCCACTGCATTCAATCATGCTGCATGGTATCCACTGCATTCAATCGGGATGTTTTGGGACATTCTGCCTAAAATCCACTGCATTTAATCAGGATGCTTTGGGCCATGCTGCATAAAATCCACTGCATTCAATAGGGTTCCATTTCTGCATGCTGCATGGATCACACTGCATTCAATCACACTGCATGGAATCCACTGCATTCAATCGGGATGCACTTTGCCAGGCTGCATGGATTACACTGCATTCAAGCACAATGCATGGAATCCACTGCATTCAATGACGCTGCATGGAATCCTCTGCATTCTATCGGGATGCATTTGGGCCATGCTGCATAAAATCCACTGCATTCAATCATGCTGCATGGTATCCACTGCATTCAATCGGGATGTTTTGGGACATGCTGCCTAAAATCCACTGCATTTAATCGGGATGCTTTGGGCCATGCTGCAAAAAATCCACTGCATTCAATCATGCTGCAGGAATCCACTGCATTCAATCATGCTGCATAAAATCCACTGCATTCAATAGGGTTCCATTTCTGCATGCTGCATGGAACACACTGCATTCAATCACACTGCATGGAATCCACTGCATTCAATCGGGATGAATTTTACCAGGCTGCATGGAATCCATGCATTCAATCATGCTTCATGGAATCCACTGCATTCAATCCAGTTGCATTTTACCAGGCTGCATGGAATACACTGCATTCAATCACGCTGCATCGATTTCACTGCATTCAATTGGGATCCATTGCGCCATGATGCATGGAATCCACTGCATTCAGTTGAGATCAATTGGGCCACGCTTCATAGAATCCACTGCATTGAATGGGGATACATTTAGCCACGCTGCATTGTATACACTGCGTTCAATCAGGATGCATTTCACCACGCTGCATGGAATCCATGGCATTCAATCGGGATGTTTGTGGCCATGCTGCAAAAAATCCACTTCATTCAATCATGCTGAAGGAATCCACTGCATTCAATCATGCTGCATAAAATCCCCTGCATTCAATAGGGTTCAATTTCTTCATGCTGCATGGAATCCACTTCATTCAATCATGCTGCATGGAATTCGCTGCATTTAAGTGGGATGCATTTTACCAGGCTGCATGGAATCCACTGCATTCAATCATGCTGCATAAAATCCACTGCATTCAATCGGGATGCATTTTACCACGCTGCATGGATTAAACTGCATTCAATCACAATGCATGGAATCCACTGCATTCAATGACGCTGCATGGAATCCACTGCATTCTATCGGGATGCTTTTGGCCATTGTGCATAGAATCCACTGCATTCAATCATGCTGCAAGGAATCCACTGCATCCAATCGCCATATTTTTGGCCATGCTGCATATAATTCACTGCATTCAATCGGGATGCATTGGGCCTCGCTGCATGGTCTCCACTGCATACAAACGAGATCCATTGCACCACAATGTATGGAATGTTCTGCATTAAATGACGCTTCATGAAATACAATGCATTCAATCAGGATGCTTTGGGCCATGCTGCAAATAATCCAATGTATTCAATCATGCTGCATGGAATCCACTGCCTTCAATCGGGATGCTTTTGGCCATGCTGCATATAATCAACTGCATTCAATCGGGATGCAATGGGCCTCACTGCGTCAACTGCTGAATACAATCGGGATCCATTGTGACAAAATGCATGTAGTCTTCTGCATTCAATGACGCTGCATGGAATCCAATGCATTCAATAGGGATGCATTTTACCAGGCTGCATGGAATCAACTGCATTCAATCATGCTGCATAAAATCCACTGCATTCAATAGGGTTCCATTTCTGCATACTGCATGGATCACACTGCATTCAATCACACTGCATGGAATCCACTGCATTCAATCGGGATGAATTTTACCAGGCTGCATGGAATCCACTGCATTCAATCAAGCTGCATGGAATCCACTGCATTCAATCGGGATGCATTTTACCAGGCTGCATGGAATACACTGCATTCAATCACGCTGCATCGATTTCACTGCATTCAATTGGGATCCATTGCGCCATGATGCATGGAATCCACTGCATTCTATCAGAATCCATTGCACCACACTGCATTGACACCACTGCATTCAATTGAGATAATTTGGGCCACGCTGCATAGAATCCACTGCATTCCATGGGTATCCATTTACCCACGCTGCATGGTGTACACTGCGTTCAATCAGGATGCATTTCACCACGCTGCATGGAATCCACGGCATTCAATTGGGATTCTTTTGGCCATGCTGCATAAAATCCAGTGCATTCAATCGAGATGCATTTGGACTCGCTGCATGGACTCCACTGCACACAATCGTGATCCATTTCGCCACAATGAATGGAATTTTTTGCATTCAATGACGCTGCATGGAATCCACTGCATTAAATCGAGATGCTTTGGGCCATGCGGCAAAAATTCCTCTGCATTCAATCATGCTGAAGGAATCCACTGCATTCAATCATGCTGCATAATATCCCCTGCCTTCAATAGGGTTCCATTTCTTCATGCTGCATGGAATACACTTCTTTCAATCATGCTGCATGGAATCCACAGCATTTAATTGGGATGCATTTTACCAGGCTGCATGGAATCCACTGCATTCAATCATGCTGCATAAAATCCACTGCATTCAATCGGGATGCATTTTACCACGCTGCATGGATTACACTGCATTCAATCACAATACATGGAATCCACTGCATTCAATCGGGATGCATTTTACCAGGCTGCATGTATTACACTGCATTCAATCACGCTGCAAGGAATCCACTGCATTCAATGAAGCTGCATGGAATCCACTGCATTCTATCGGGATGCTTTTGGCCCTGCTGCATAAAATACACTCCATTCAATCATGCTGCATGGAATTCACTGCCTTCAATCGGGATATTTTGGGAAATGCTGCAGAAAATCCACTGCATTCAATCGGGACGCATTGGGCCTCGCTGCATGGACTCCACTGCATACAAACGAGATCCATTGCACCACAATGGATGGAATGTTCTGCATTCAATGAGGCTGCATGGAATCCACTGCATTCCATCAGGATGCTTTGGGCCATGCTGCATAAAATCCACTGCATTCAATCGGGATGCTTTGGGACATGCTGCAAATACTCCACTGTATTCAATCATGCTGCATGGAATCCACTGCCTTCAATCGGGATGCTTTTGGCCATGCTGCATATAATCCACTGCATTCAATCGGGATGCATTGGGCCTCACTGCGTCAACCGCACTGAATACAATCGGGATCCATTGTGCCACAATGCACGGAGTCTTCTGCATTCAATGACGCTGCATGGAATCCACTGCATTCAATCGGGATGCTTGGGGCCATGCTGCAAAATATCCACTGCATTCATTCATGCTGCAGGAATCCAGTGCATTCAATCATGCTGCATAAAATACACTTCATTCAATAGGGTTCCATTACTTCATTTTGCCTGGAATACACTGAATTCAATCATGCTGCATGGAATCCAATGCATTCAATAGGGATGCATTTTACCAGGCTGCATGGAATCCACTGCATTCAGTCATGCTGCATGGAATCCACTGCAGTCAATCGGGATGCATTTTACCAGGCTGCCTGGATTACACTGCATTCAATCAAAATGCATGGAATTCACTGCATTCAATGATGCTGCATGAAATCCACTGCATTCAATCGGGATGCTTTTGGCCATGCTGCATAAAATCCACGGCATTCAATCATGCTGCATGGAATCCAATGCATTCTATCGGGATGTATTGGGACATGCTGCAGAAAATTCACTGCATTAAATCATGATGCTTTGGACCAAGCTGCAAAAAATACAATGCATTCAATCATGCTGCAGGAATCCACTGCATTCAATCATGCTGCATAAAATCCACTGCATTCAATAGGGTTCCATTTCTTCATGCTGCATGGAATCAACTGCATTCAATCATGCTGCATGGAATCTACAGCATTCAATCGGGATGCATTTTACCAGGCTGCATGGTTTACACTGCATTCAATCACAATGCATGGAATCCACTGCATTCAATGACGCTGCATGGAATCCACTGCATTCAATCGGGATGCTTTGGGCCATGGTGCATAAAATCCACTGCATTCAATCATGCTGCATGGTATCCACTGCATTCAATCGGGATGTTTTGGGACATTCTGCCTAAAATCCACTGCATTTAATCAGGATGCTTTGGGCCATGCTGCATAAAATCCACTGCATTCAATAGGGTTCCATTTCTGCATGCTGCATGGATCACACTGCATTCAATCACACTGCATGGAATCCACTGCATTCAATCGGGATGCACTTTGCCAGGCTGCATGGATTACACTGCATTCAAGCACAATGCATGGAATCCACTGCATTCAATGACGCTGCATGGAATCCTCTGCATTCTATCGGGATGCATTTGGGCCATGCTGCATAAAATCCACTGCATTCAATCATGCTGCATGGTATCCACTGCATTCAATCGGGATGTTTTGGGACATGCTGCCTAAAATCCACTGCATTCAATCGGGATGCTTTGGGCCATGCTGCAAAAAATCCACTGCATTCAATCATGCTGCAGGAATCCACTGCATTCAATCATGCTGCATAAAATCCACTGCATTCAATAGGGTTCCATTTCTGCATGCTGCATGGAACACACTGCATTCAATCACACTGCATGGAATCCACTGCATTCAATCGGGATGAATTTTACCAGGCTGCATGGAATCCATGCATTCAATCATGCTTCATGGAATCCACTGCATTCAATCCAGTTGCATTTTACCAGGCTGCATGGAATACACTGCATTCAATCACGCTGCATCGATTTCACTGCATTCAATTGGGATCCATTGCGCCATGATGCATGGAATCCACTGCATTCAGTTGAGATCAATTGGGCCACGCTTCATAGAATCCACTGCATTGAATGGGGATCCATTTAGCCACGCTGCATTGTATACACTGCGTTCAATCAGGATGCATTTCACCACGCTGCATGGAATCCATGGCATTCAATCGGGATGTTTGTGGCCATGCTGCAAAAAATCCACTTCATTCAATCATGCTGAAGGAATCCACTGCATTCAATCATGCTGCATAAAATCCCCTGCATTCAATAGGGTTCAATTTCTTCATGCTGCATGGAATCCACTTCATTCAATCATGCTGCATGGAATTCGCTGCATTTAAGTGGGATGCATTTTACCAGGCTGCATGGAATCCACTGCATTCAATCAAGCTGCATGGAATCCACTGCATTCAATCGGGATGCATTTTACCACGCTGCATGGATTAAACTGCATTCAATCACAATACATGGAATCGACTGCATTCAATCGGGATGCATTTTACCAGGCTGCCTGGATTACACTGCATTCCATCACAATGCATGGAATCCACTGCATTCAATCATGCTGCATGGAATCCACTGCATTCAATCGGGACGCATTTTACCAGGCTGCATGGATTACACTGCATTCAAGCACAATGCATGGAATCCACTGCATTCAATGACGCTGCATGGAATCCTCTGCATTGAATCGGGATGCTTTTGGCCATGCTGCATAAAATCCACTGCATTCAATCATGCTGCACTGTATCGACTGCATTCAATCGGGATGTTTTGGGACATGCTGCAGAAAATCCACTGCATTCAATCGGGATGCTTTGGGCCATGCTGCCAAAAATCCACTGCATTCAATCATGCTGCAGGAATCCAGTGCATTCAATCATGCTGCATAAAATCCACTGCATTCAATAGGGTTCCATTTCTTCATGCTGCATGGATCACACTGCATTCAATCACACTGCATGGAATCCACTGCATTCAATCGGTATGAATTTTACCAGGCTGCTTGGAATCCACTTCATTCAATCATGCTGCATGGAATCCGCAGCAGTGAAGTGGGATGCATTTTACCAGGCTGCATGTAAACCACTACATTCAATCATGCTGCATAAAATCCACTGCATTCAATCGGGATGCATTTTACCACGCTGCATGGATTACACTGCATTCAATCACAATACATGGAATTGACTGCATTCAATCGGGATGCATTTTACCAGCTGCCTGAATTACACTGTATTCAATCACAATGCATGGAATCCACTGCATTCAATGACGCTGCATGGAATCCACTGCATTCTATCGGGATGCTTTTGGCCATGCTGCATAAAATACACTGCATTCAATCATGCTGCAAGGAATCCACTGCATCCAATCGCCATGTTTTTGGCCATGCTGCATAAAATCCACTGCATTTAATCATGTTGCATAAAATCCACTGCATTCAATAGGGTTCCATTTCTTCATGCTGCATGGATCACACTGCATTCAATCACACTGCATGGAATCCACTGCATTCAATCGGGATGAATTTTACCAGGCTGCTTGGAATCCACTGCATTCATTCATGCTGCATGGAATCCACTGCATTCAATCGGGATGCATTTTACCAGGCTGCATGGAATACACTGCATTCAATCACGCTGCATCGATTTCACTGCATTCAATTGGGATCCATTGCGCCATGATGCATGGAATCCACTGCATTCAGTTGAGATCAATTGGGCCACGCTGCATAGAATCCACTGCATTGAATGGGGATCCATTTAGCCACGCTGCATTGTATACACTGCGTTCAATCAGGACGCATTTCACCACGCTGCATGGAATCCATGGCATTCAATCGGGATGCTTGTGGCCATGCTGCAAAAAATCCACTGCATTCAATCATGCTGAAGGAATCCACTGCATTCAATCATGCTGCATAAAATCCCCTGCATTCAATAGGGTTCCATTTTTTCATGCTGAATGGAATCCACTTCATTCAATCATGGTGCATGGAATCCACTGCATTCAATCGGGATGTATTTTACCACGCTGCATGGATTATACTGCATTCAATCACAATACATGGAATCCACTGCATTCAATCGGGATGCATTTTACCAGGCTGCCTGGATTACACTGCATTCAATCACAATGCATGGAATCCACTGCATTCAATGACGCTGCATGGAATCCACTGCATTCTATCGGGATGCTTTTGGCCATTGTGCATAGAATCCACTGCATTCAATCATGCTGCAAGGAATCCACTGCATCCAATCGCCATATTTTTGGCCATGCTGCATATAATTCACTGCATTCAATCGGGATGCATTGGGCCTCGCTGCATGGTCTCCACTGCATACAAACGAGATCCATTGCACCACAATGTATGGAATGTTCTGCATTAAATGACGCTTCATGAAATACAATGCATTCAATCAGGATGCTTTGGGCCATGCTGCAAATAATCCAATGTATTCAATCATGCTGCATGGAATCCACTGCCTTCAATCGGGATGCTTTTGGCCATGCTGCATATAATCAACTGCATTCAATCGGGATGCAATGGGCCTCACTGCGTCAACTGCTGAATACAATCGGGATCCATTGTGACAAAATGCATGTAGTCTTCTGCATTCAATGACGCTGCATGGAATCCAATGCATTCAATAGGGATGCATTTTACCAGGCTGCATGGAATCAACTGCATTCAATCATGCTGCATAAAATCCACTGCATTCAATAGGGTTCCATTTCTGCATACTGCATGGATCACACTGCATTCAATCACACTGCATGGAATCCACTGCATTCAATCGGGATGAATTTTACCAGGCTGCATGGAATCCACTGCATTCAATCAAGCTGCATGGAATCCACTGCATTCAATCGGGATGCATTTTACCAGGCTGCATGGAATACACTGCATTCAATCACGCTGCATCGATTTCACTGCATTCAATTGGGATCCATTGCGCCATGATGCATGGAATCCACTGCATTCTATCAGAATCCATTGCACCACACTGCATTGACACCACTGCATTCAATTGAGATAATTTGGGCCACGCTGCATAGAATCCACTGCATTCCATGGGTATCCATTTACCCACGCTGCATGGTGTACACTGCGTTCAATCAGGATGCATTTCACCACGCTGCATGGAATCCACGGCATTCAATTGGGATTCTTTTGGCCATGCTGCATAAAATCCAGTGCATTCAATCGAGATGCATTTGGACTCGCTGCATGGACTCCACTGCACACAATCGTGATCCATTTCGCCACAATGAATGGAATTTTTTGCATTCAATGACGCTGCATGGAATCCACTGCATTAAATCGAGATGCTTTGGGCCATGCGGCAAAAATTCCTCTGCATTCAATCATGCTGAAGGAATCCACTGCATTCAATCATGCTGCATAATATCCCCTGCCTTCAATAGGGTTCCATTTCTTCATGCTGCATGGAATACACTTCTTTCAATCATGCTGCATGGAATCCACAGCATTTAATTGGGATGCATTTTACCAGGCTGCATGGAATCCACTGCATTCAATCATGCTGCATAAAATCCACTGCATTCAATCGGGATGCATTTTACCACGCTGCATGGATTACACTGCATTCAATCACAATACATGGAATCCACTGCATTCAATCGGGATGCATTTTACCAGGCTGCATGTATTACACTGCATTCAATCACGCTGCAAGGAATCCACTGCATTCAATGAAGCTGCATGGAATCCACTGCATTCTATCGGGATGCTTTTGGCCCTGCTGCATAAAATACACTCCATTCAATCATGCTGCATGGAATTCACTGCCTTCAATCGGGATATTTTGGGAAATGCTGCAGAAAATCCACTGCATTCAATCGGGATGCATTGGGCCTCGCTGCATGGACTCCACTGCATACAAACGAGATCCATTGCACCACAATGGATGGAATGTTCTGCATTCAATGAGGCTGCATGGAATCCACTGCATTCCATCAGGATGCTTTGGGCCATGCTGCATAAAATCCACTGCATTCAATCGGGATGCTTTGGGACATGCTGCAAATACTCCACTGTATTCAATCATGCTGCATGGAATCCACTGCCTTCAATCGGGATGCTTTTGGCCATGCTGCATATAATCCACTGCATTCAATCGGGATGCATTGGGCCTCACTGCGTCAACCGCACTGAATACAATCGGGATCCATTGTGCCACAATGCACGGAGTCTTCTGCATTCAATGACGCTGCATGGAATCCACTGCATTCAATCGGGATGCTTGGGGCCATGCTGCAAAATATCCACTGCATTCATTCATGCTGCAGGAATCCAGTGCATTCAATCATGCTGCATAAAATACACTTCATTCAATAGGGTTCCATTACTTCATTTTGCCTGGAATACACTGAATTCAATCATGCTGCATGGAATCCAATGCATTCAATAGGGATGCATTTTACCAGGCTGCATGGAATCCACTGCATTCAGTCATGCTGCATGGAATCCACTGCAGTCAATCGGGATGCATTTTACCAGGCTGCCTGGATTACACTGCATTCAATCAAAATGCATGGAATTCACTGCATTCAATGATGCTGCATGAAATCCACTGCATTCAATCGGGATGCTTTTGGCCATGCTGCATAAAATCCACGGCATTCAATCATGCTGCATGGAATCCAATGCATTCTATCGGGATGTATTGGGACATGCTGCAGAAAATTCACTGCATTAAATCATGATGCTTTGGACCAAGCTGCAAAAAATACAATGCAATCAATCATGCTGCAGGAATCCACTGCATTCAATCATGCTGCATAAAATCCACTGCATTCAATAGGGTTCCATTTCTTCATGCTGCATGGAATCAACTGCATTCAATCATGCTGCATGGAATCTACAGCATTCAATCGGGATGCATTTTACCAGGCTGCATGGTTTACACTGCATTCAATCACAATGCATGGAATCCACTGCATTCAATGACGCTGCATGGAATCCACTGCATTCAATCGGGATGCTTTGGGCCATGGTGCATAAAATCCACTGCATTCAATCATGCTGCATGGTATCCACTGCATTCAATCGGGATGTTTTGGGACATTCTGCCTAAAATCCACTGTATTTAATCAGGATGCTTTGGGCCATGCTGCATAAAATCCACTGCATTCAATAGGGTTCCATTTCTGCATGCTGCATGGATCACACTGCATTCAATCACACTGCATGGAATCCACTGCATTCAATCGGGATGCACTTTGCCAGGCTGCATGGATTACACTGCATTCAAGCACAATGCATGGAATCCACTGCATTCAATGACGCTGCATGGAATCCTCTGCATTCTATCGGGATGCATTTGGGCCATGCTGCATAAAATCCACTGCATTCAATCATGCTGCATGGTATCCACTGCATTCAATCGGGATGTTTTGGGACATGCTGCCTAAAATCCACTGCATTTAATCGGGATGCTTTGGGCCATGCTGCAAAAAATCCACTGCATTCAATCATGCTGCAGGAATCCACTGCATTCAATCATGCTGCATAAAATCCACTGCATTCAATAGGGTTCCATTTCTGCATGCTGCATGGAACACACTGCATTCAATCACACTGCATGGAATCCACTGCATTCAATCGGGATGAATTTTACCAGGCTGCATTGAATCCACTGCATTCTATCAAGCTGCATGGAATCCACTGCATTCAATCGGGATGCATTTTACCAGGCTGCATGGAATACACTGCAATCACGCTGCATCGATTTCACTGCATTCTATTGGGATCCATTGCGCCATGATGCATGGAATCCACTGCATTCAGTTGAGATCAATTGGGCCACGCTGCATAGAATCCACTGCATTGAAATGGGATCCATTTAGCCACGCTGCATTGTATACACTGCGTTCAATCAGGATGCATTTCACCGCGCTGCATGGAATACATGGCATTCAATCGGGATGCTTGTGGCCATGCTGCATAAAATCCACTGCATTCAATCATGCTGCATGGTATCCCCTGCCTTCAATCGGGATGTTTTGGGACATGCTGCCTAAAATCCACTGCATTCAATCGGGATGCTTTGGGCCATGCTGCAATTCATCCACTGCATTCAATCATGCTGCAGGAATCCACGGCATTAAATCATGCTGCATAAAAGACAACTCATTCAATAGAATTCCATTACTTCATGCTGCCTGGAATACACTGAATTCAATCACGCTGCATGGAATCCAATGCATTCAATAGGGATGCATTTTACCAGGCTGCATGGAATCCACTGCATTCAATCATGCTGCATGGAATCCACTGCATTCAATCGGGATGCATTTTACCAGGCTGCATGGATTACACTGCATTCAAGCACAATGCATGGAATCCACTGCATTCAATGACGCTGCATGGAATCCTCTGCATTGAATCGGGATGCTTTTGGCCATGCTGCATAAAATCCACTGCATTCAATCATGCTGCACGGTATCGACTGCATTCAATCGGGATGTTTTGGGACATGCTGCAGAAAATCCACTGCATTAAATCGGGATGCTTTGGGCCATGCTGCAAAAAATCCACTGCATTCAATCATGCTGCAGGAATTCACTGCATTTAATCATGCTGCATAAAATACCATGCATTCAATAGGGTTCCATTTCTTCATGGTGCATGGAATACACTGCCTTCAATCATGCTGCATGGAATCCACTGCATTCAATCGGGATGCATTTTACCAGGCTGCATGGATTACACTGCATTCAATCACAATGCATGGAATCCACTGCATTTAATGATGCTGCATGGAATCCACTGCATTCAATCGGGATGCTTTTGGCCATGGTACATAAAATCCACTGCATTTAATCATGCTGCATGGTATCCACTGCATTCAATCGGGATGTTTTGGGATATGCTGCCTAAAATCCACTCCATTAAATCGGGATGCTTTGGGCCATGCTGCAAAAAATTCACTGCATTCATTCATGCTGCAGGAATCCACTGCATTCTATCATGCTGCATAAAATCCACTGCATTCAATCGGGATGAATTTTACCAGGCTGCATGGAATCCACTGCATTCAATCATGCTGCATGGAATCCACTGCATTCAATCCAGTTGCATTTTACCAGGCTGCATGGAATACACTGCATTCAATCACGCTGCATCGATTTCACTGCATTCAATTGGGATCCATTGCGCCATGATGCATGGAATCCACTGCATTCAGTTGAGATCAATTGGGCCACGCTGCATAGAATCCACTGCATTGAATGGGGATCCATTTAGCCACGCTGCATTGTATACACTGCGTTCAATCGGGATGCATTTCACCACGCTGCATGGAATCCATGGCTTTCAATCGGGATGTTTGTGGCCATGCTGCAAAAAATCCACTTCATTCAATCATGCTGCAGGAATCCACTGCATTCAATCATGCTGCATAAAATCCCCTGCATTCAATAGGGTTCAATTTCTTCATGCTGCATGGATCACACTGCATTCAATCACACTGCATGGAATCCACTGCATTCAATCGGGATGAATTTTACCAGGCTGCATTGAATCCACTACATCCAATCAAGCTGCATGGAATCCACTGCATTCAATCGGGATGCATTTTACCAGGCTGCATGGAATACACTGCATTCAATCACGGTGCATCGACTTCACTGCATTCAATTGGGATCCATTGCGCCATGATGCATGGAATCCACTGCATTCAGTTGAGATCAATTGCGCCACGGTGCATAGAATCCACTGCATTGAATGGGGATCCATTTAGCCACGCTGCATTGTATACACTGCGTTCAATCAGGATGCATTTCACCACGCTGCATGGAAGCCACGGCATTCAATCGGGATGCTTGTGGCCTGCTGCATAAAATCCATTGCATTCAATCGAGATGCATTTGGACTCGCTGCATGGACTCCACTGCACACAATCGTGATCCATTTCGCCACAATGAATTGAATTTTCTGCATTCAATGAAGCTGCATGGAATCCACTGCATTAAATCGAGATGCTTTTGGCAATGCTGCAAAGAATCCACTGCATTCAATCATACTGAAGGAATCCACTGCATTCAATCATGCTGCATAAAATCCCCTGCATTCAATAGGGTTCCTTTTCTTCATGATGCAAGGAATCCACTTCATTCAATCATGCTGCATGGAATCCACAGCATTTAATTGGGATGCATTTTACCAGGCTGCATGGAATCCACTGCATTCAATCATGCTGCATAAAATCCACTGCATTCAATCGGGATGCATTTTACCACGCTGCATGGATTACACTGCATTCAATCACAATACATGGAATCGACTGCATTCAATGACGCTGCATGGAATCCACTGCATTCTATCGGGATGCTTTTGGCCATGCTGCATAAAGTACACTGCATTCAATCATGCAGCAGGTAATCCACTGCATCCAATCGCCATGGTTTTGGCCATGCTGCATAAAATCCACTGCATTCAATCGGGATGCATTGGGCCTCGCTGCATGGTCTCCACTGCATACAAACGAGATCCATTGCCCCACAATGAATGGAATGTTCTGCATTCAATGACGCTGCATGAAATCCACTGCATTCAATCGGGATGCTTTGGGCCATGGTGCATAAAATCCACTGCATTCAATCATGCTGCATGATATCCACTGCATTCAATCGGGATGTTTTGGGACATGCTGCCTAAAATCCACTGCATTTAATCGGGATGCTTTGGGCCATGCTGCATAAAATCCACTGCATTCAATAGGGTTCCATTTCTTCATGCTGCATTGAATCAACTGCATTCAATCATGCTGCATGGAATCTACAGCATTCAATCGGGATGCATTTTACCAGGCTGCATGTTTTACACTGCATTCAATCACAATGCATGGAATCCACTGCATTCAATGACGCTGCATGGAATCCACTGCATTCAATCTGGATGCTTTGGGCCATGGTGCATAAAATCCACTGCATTCAATCATGCTGCCTGGTATCCACTGCATTCAATCGGGATGTTTTGCGACATTCTGCCTAAAATCCACTGCATTTAATCAGGATGCTTTGGGCCATGCTGCATAAAATCCAAGGCATTCAATAGGGTTCCATTTCTGCATGCTGCATGGATCACACTGCATTCAATCACACTGCATGGAATCCACTACATTCAATCGGGATGAATTTTACCAGGCTGCATTGAATCCACTACATTCAATCATGCTGCATGGAATCCACTGCATTCAATCGGGATGCATTTTACCAGGCTGCATGGTGTACACTGCATTCAAGCACAATGCATGGAATCCACTGCATTCAATGACGCTGCATGGAATCCACTGCCTTCTATCGGGATTTTGGCCATGCTGCATATAATCCACTGCATTCAATCGGGATGCATTGGGACTCACTGTGCCAACCGCACTGAATACAATCGGGATCCATTGTGCCACAATGCATGGAGTCCTTTGCATTGCATGACGCTGCATGGAATCCACTGCATTCAATCGGGATGCTTGGGGCAATGCTGCAAAATATCCACTGCATTCATTCATGCTGCAGGAATCCAGTGCATTCAATCATGCTGCATAAAATACACTTCATTCAATAGGGTTCCATTACTTCATTCTGCCTGGAATACACTGAATTCAATCACGCTGCATGGAATACAATGCATTCAATAGGGATGCATTTTACCAGGCTGCATGGAATCCACTGCATTCAATCGGGATGCTTTTGGCCATGCTGCATAAAATCCACTGCGTTCAATCATGCTGCAAAAATCCACTGCATTCAATCATGCTGCATAAAATCCACTGCATTCAATAGGGTTCCATTTCTTCATGCTGCATGGAATCAACTGCATTCAATCATGCTGCATGGAATCTACTGCATTCAACCGGGATGCATTTTACCAGGCTGCATGGTGTACACTGCATTCAATCACAATGCATGGAATCCACTGCATTCAATGACGCTGCATGGAATACACTGCATTCTATCGGGATGCTTTGGGTCATGGTGCATAAAATCCACGGCATTCAATCATGCTGCATGGTATCCACTACATTCAATCGGGATGTTTTGGGACATGCTGCCTAAAATCCACTGCATTTAATCGGGATGCTTTGGGCCATGCTGCAAAACATCCACTGCATTCAATCATGCTGCAGGAATCCACTGCATTCAATCATGCTGCATAAAATCCCCTGCATTCAATAGGGTTCCATTTCTGCATGCTGCATGGATCACACGGCATTCAATCACACTGCATGGAATCCACTGCATTCAATCTGGATGAATTTTACCTGGCTGCATGGAATCCACTGCATTCAATCATGCTTCATGGAATCCACTGCATTCAATCGGGATGCATTTTACCAGGCTGCATGGAATACACTGCATTCAATCACGCTGCATCGATTTCACTGCATTCAATTGGGATCCATTGCGCCATGATGCATGGAATCCACTGCATTCAGTTGAGATCAATTGGGCCACGCTGCATAGAATCCACTGCATTGAATGGGGATCCATTTAGCCACGCTGAATTGTATACACTGCGTTCAATCAGGATGCATTTCACCACGCTGCATGGAATCCATGGCATGCAATCGGGATGTTTGTGGCCATGCTGCAAAAAATCCACTTCATTCAATCATGCTGAAGGAATCCACTTCATTCAATCATGCTGCATGGAATCCGCAGCATTTAAGTGGGATGCATTTTACCAGGCTGCATGGAATCCACTGCATTCAATCATGCTGCATAAAATCCACTGCATTCAATCGGGATGCATTTTACCAGGATGCATGGAATCCACTGCATTCAATCTCAATACATGGAATCGACTGCATTCAATCGGGATGCATTTTACCAGGCTGCCTGGATTACACTGCATTCCATCACAATGCATGGAATCCACTGCATTCAATCATGCTGCATAAAATCCACTGCATTCAATCGGGATGCATTTTACCAGGATGCATGGAATCCACTGCATTCCATCACAATGCATGGAATCCACTGCATTCAATCGGGATGCATTTTACCAGGCTGCCTGGATTACACTGCATTCCATCACAATGCATGGAATCCACTGCATTCAATGACGCTGCATGGAATCCACTGCATTCTATCGGGATGCTTTTGGCCATGCTGCATAAAGTACACTGCATTCAATCATGCAGCAAGGAATCCACTGCATCCAATCGCCATGTTTTTGGCCATGCTGCATAAAATCCACTGCATTCAATCGGGATGCATTGGGCCTCGCTGCATGGTCTCCACTGCATACAAACGAGATCCATTGCCCCACAATGAATGGAATGTTCTGCATTCAATGACGCTGCATGAAATCCACTGCATTCAATCGGGATGCTTTGGGCCATGCTGCAAATACTCCACTGTATTCAATCATGCTGCATGGAATCCACTGCCTTCAATCGGGATGCTTTTGGCCATGCTGCATATAATCCACTGCATTCAATCGGGATGCATTGGGCCTCACTGCGTCAACCGCACTGAATACAATCGGGATCCATTGTGCCACAATGCATGGAGTCTTCTGCATTGCATGACGCTGCATGGAATCCACTGCATTCAATCGGGATGCTTGGGGCCATGCTGCAAAATATCCACTGCATTCATTCATGCTGCAGGAATCCAGTGCATTCAATCATGCTGCATAAAATACACTTCATTCAATAGGGTTCCATTACTTCATTCTGCCTGGAATACACTGAATTCAATCACGCTGCATGGAATCCAATGCATTCAATAGGGATGCATTTTACCAGGCTGCATGGAATCCACTGCATTCAGTCATGCTGCATGGAATCCACTGCAGTCAATCGGGATGCATTTTACCAGGCTGTATGGATTACACTGCATTCAATCAAAATGCATGGAATCCACTGCATTCAATGATGCTGCATGAAATCTACTGCATTCAATCGGGATGCTTTTGGCCATGCTGCATAAAATCCACGGCATTCAATCATGCTGCATGGAATCCAATGCATTCTATCGGGATGTATTGGGAAATGCTGCAGAAAATTCACTGCATTAAATCATGATGCTTTGGACCAAGCTTCAAAAAATACACTGCATTCAATCATGCTGCATAAATCCCCTACATTCTATAGGGTTCCATTTCTTCATGCTGCATGGAATCCACTTACTTCAATCATGCTGCATGGAATCCGCAGCATTTAAGTGGGATGCATTTTACCAGGCTGCATGGAATCCACTGCATTCAATCATGCTGCAGGTATCCACTGCATTCAATCATGCTGCATTAAATTCCCTGCATTCAATAGGGTTCCATTTCTTCATGCTGCCTGGAATACACTGCATTAAATCACGCTGCATGGAATCTACTGCATTCAATCGGGATGCATTTTACCAGGCTGCATGGTTTACACTGCATTCAATCACAATGCATGGAATCCACTGCATTCAATGACGCTGCATGGAATACACTGCATTCAATCTGGATGCTTTGGGTCATGGTGCATAAAATCCACGGCATTCAATCATGCTGCATGGTATCCACTACATTCAATCGGGATGTTTTGGGACATGCTGCCTAAAATCCACTGCATTTAATCGGGATGCTTTGGGCCATGCTGCAAAACATCCACTGCATTCAATCATGCTGCAGGAATCCACTGCATTCAATCATGCTGCATAAAATCCCCTGCATTCAATAGGGTTCCATTTCTGCATGCTGCATGGATCACACGGCATTCAATCAAGCTGCATGGAATCCACTGCATTCAATCTGGATGAATTTTACCTGGCTGCATGGAATCCACTGCATTCAATCATGCTTCATGGAATCCACTGCATTCAATCGGGATGCATTTTACCAGGCTGCATGGAATACACTGCATTCAATCACGCTGCATCGATTTCACTGCATTCAATTGGGATCCATTGCGCCATGATGCATGGAATCCACTGCATTCAGTTGAGATCAATTGGGCCACGCTGCATAGAATCCACTGCATTGAATGGGGATCCATTTAGCCACGCTGAATTGTATACACTGCGTTCAATCAGGATGCATTTCACCACGCTGCATGGAATCCATGGCATGCAATCGGGATGTTTGTGGCCATGCTGCAAAAAATCCACTTCATTCAATCATGCTGAAGGAATCCACTTCATTCAATCATGCTGCATGGAATCCGCAGCATTTAAGTGGGATGCATTTTACCAGGCTGCATGGAATCCACTGCATTCAATCATGCTGCATAAAATCCACTGCATTCAATCGGGATGCATTTTACCAGGATGCATGGAATCCACTGCATTCAATCTCAATACATGGAATCGACTGCATTCAATCGGGATGCATTTTACCAGGCTGCCTGGATTACACTGCATTCCATCACAATGCATGGAATCCACTGCATTCAATCATGCTGCATAAAATCCACTGCATTCAATCGGGATGCATTTTACCAGGATGCATGGAATCCACTGCATTCCATCACAATGCATGGAATCCACTGCATTCAATCGGGATGCATTTTACCAGGCTGCCTGGATTACACTGCATTCCATCACAATGCATGGAATCCACTGCATTCAATGACGCTGCATGGAATCCACTGCATTCTATCGGGATGCTTTTGGCCATGCTGCATAAAGTACACTGCATTCAATCATGCAGCAAGGAATCCACTGCATCCAATCGCCATGTTTTTGGCCATGCTGCATAAAATCCACTGCATTCAATCGGGATGCATTGGGCCTCGCTGCATGGTCTCCACTGCATACAAACGAGATCCATTGCCCCACAATGAATGGAATGTTCTGCATTCAATGACGCTGCATGAAATCCACTGCATTCAATCGGGATGCTTTGGGCCATGCTGCAAATACTCCACTGTATTCAATCATGCTGCATGGAATCCACTGCCTTCAATCGGGATGCTTTTGGCCATGCTGCATATAATCCACTGCATTCAATCGGGATGCATTGGGCCTCACTGCGTCAACCGCACTGAATACAATCGGGATCCATTGTGCCACAATGCATGGAGTCTTCTGCATTGCATGACGCTGCATGGAATCCACTGCATTCAATCGGGATGCTTGGGGCCATGCTGCAAAATATCCACTGCATTCATTCATGCTGCAGGAATCCAGTGCATTCAATCATGCTGCATAAAATACACTTCATTCAATAGGGTTCCATTACTTCATTCTGCCTGGAATACACTGAATTCAATCACGCTGCATGGAATCCAATGCATTCAATAGGGATGCATTTTACCAGGCTGCATGGAATCCACTGCATTCAGTCATGCTGCATGGAATCCACTGCAGTCAATCGGGATGCATTTTACCAGGCTGTATGGATTACACTGCATTCAATCAAAATGCATGGAATCCACTGCATTCAATGATGCTGCATGAAATCTACTGCATTCAATCGGGATGCTTTTGGCCATGCTGCATAAAATCCACGGCATTCAATCATGCTGCATGGAATCCAATGCATTCTATCGGGATGTATTGGGAAATGCTGCAGAAAATTCACTGCATTAAATCATGATGCTTTGGACCAAGCTTCAAAAAATACACTGCATTCAATCATGCTGCATAAAATCCCCTACATTCTATAGGGTTCCATTTCTTCATGCTGCATGGAATCCACTTACTTCAATCATGCTGCATGGAATCCGCAGCATTTAAGTGGGATGCATTTTACCAGGCTGCATGGAATCCACTGCATTCAATCATGCTGCAGGTATCCACTGCATTCAATCATGCTGCATTAAATTCCCTGCATTCAATAGGGTTCCATTTCTTCATGCTGCCTGGAATACACTGCATTAAATCACGCTGCATGGAATCTACTGCATTCAATCGGGATGCATTTTACCAGGCTGCATGGTTTACACTGCATTCAATCACAATGCATGGAATCCACTGCATTCAATGACGCTGCATGGAATACACTGCATTCAATCTGGATGCTTTGGGTCATGGTGCATAAAATCCACGGCATTCAATCATGCTGCATGGTATCCACTACATTCAATCGGGATGTTTTGGGACATGCTGCCTAAAATCCACTGCATTTAATCGGGATGCTTTGGGCCATGCTGCAAAACATCCACTGCATTCAATCATGCTGCAGGAATCCACTGCATTCAATCATGCTGCATAAAATCCCCTGCATTCAATAGGGTTCCATTTCTGCATGCTGCATGGATCACACGGCATTCAATCAAGCTGCATGGAATCCACTGCATTCAATCTGGATGAATTTTACCTGGCTGCATGGAATCCACTGCATTCAATCATGCTTCATGGAATCCACTGCATTCAATCGGGATGCATTTTACCAGGCTGCATGGAATACACTGCATTCAATCACGCTGCATCGATTTCACTGCATTCAATTGGGATCCATTGCGCCATGATGCATGGAATCCACTGCCATCAGTTGAGATCAATTGGGCCACGCTGCATAGAATCCACTGCATTGAATGGGGATCCATTTAGCCACGCTGCATTGTATACACTGCGTTCAATCAGGATGCATTTCACCACGCTGCATGGAATCCATGGCATGCAATCGGGATGTTTGTGGCCATGCTGCAAAAAATCCACTTCATTCAATGATGCTGAAGGAATCCACTTCATTCAATCATGCTGCATGGAATCCGCAGCATTTAAGTGGGATGCATTTTACCAGGCTGCATGGAATCCACTGCATTCAATCATGCTGCATAAAATCCACTGCATTCAATCGGGATGCATTTTACCAGGATGCATGGAATCCACTGTATTCAATCTCAATACATGGAATCGACTGCATTCAATCGGGATGCATTTTACCAGGCTGCCTGGATTACACTGCATTCCATCACAATGCATGGAATCCACTGCATTCAATCATGCTGCATAAAATCCACTGCATTCAATCGGGATGCATTTTACCAGGATGCATGGAATCCACTGCATTCAATCACAATGCATGGAATCCACTGCATTCAATCGGGATGCATTTTACCAGGCTGCCTGGATTACACTGCATTCCATCACAATGCATGGAATCCACTGCATTCAATGACGCTGCATGGAATCCACTGCATTCTATCGGGATGCTTTTGGCCATGCTGCATAAAGTACACTGCATTCAATCATGCAGCAAGGAATCCACTGCATCCAATCGCCATGGTTTTGGCCATGCTGCATAAAATCCACTGCATTCAATCGGGATGCATTGGGCCTCGCTGCATGGTCTCCACTGCATACAAACGAGATCCATTGCCCCACAATGAATGGAATGTTCTGCATTCAATGACGCTGCATGAAATCCACTGCATTCAATCGGGATGCTTTGGGCCATGCTGCAAATACTCCACTGTATTCAATCATGCTGCATGGAATCCACTGCCTTCAATCGGGATGCTTTTGGCCATGCTGCATATAATCCACTGCATTCAATCGGGATGCATTGGGCCTCACTGCGTCAACCGCACTGAATACAATCGGGATCCATTGTGCCACAATGCATGGAGTCGTCTGCATTCAATGACGCTGCATGTAATCCACTGCATTCAATAGGGATGCATTTTACCAGGCTGCATGGAATCCACTGCATTCAATCATGCTGCAGGTATCCACTGCATTCAATCATGCTGCATTAAATTCCCTGCATTCAATAGGGTTCCATTTCTTCATGCTGCCTGGAATACACTGCATTAAATCACGCTGCATGGAATCCACTGCATTCAATTGGGATGCATTTTACCAGGCTGCATAGAATCCACTGCATTCACACATGCCGCATGGAATCCACTGCATTCCATCGGGATGCATTTTGCCATGCTGCATAAAACCGACTGCATTCAATCATGCTGCACGATATCCACTGCATTCAATCGGGATGTTTTCGGACATGCCGCAAAAAATCCACTGCAGTAAATCGGGATGCTTTTGGCCAAGCTTCAAAAAATCCACTGCATTCAATCATGCTGCATAAAATCCACTGCATTCAATAGGGTTCCATTTCTTCATGCTGCTTGGAATACACTGTATTCAATCAAGCTGCATGGAACCCACTGCATTCAATTGGGATGAATTTTACCAGGCTGCATGGAATCCACTGCATTCAATCAGGCTGCATGGAATCCACTGCATTCAATCGGGATGCATTTTACCAGGCTGCATGGAATACACTGCATTCAATCACGCTGCATATATATCACTACATTCAATTGGGATCCATTGGGCCACGATGCATGGAATCCACTGCATTCAATCAGGATCCATTGCACCACACTGCATTGAATCCACTGCATTCAATTGAGATCAATTGGGCCATGCTGCATCGAATCCACTGCATTCAATGGGGATCCATTTAGCCACGCTGAATGGTATACACTGCGTTCAATCAGGATGCATTTCACCACGCTGCATGGCCTCCACTGTATTCAATCACACTGCATGGAATCCACGGCATTCAATCGGGATGCTTTGGGCCATGCTGCATAAAATCCACTGCATTCAATCGAGTTGCATTTGGCCTCGCTGCATGGACTCCACTGCACACAATCGTGATCCATTTCGCCACAATGAATGGAATTCTCTGCATTCAATGACGCTGCATGGAATCCACTGCATTAAATCGAGATGCTTTGGGACATGCTGCAAAAAATCCACTGCATTCATTAATTCTGCAGGAATCCACTGCATTCAATCATGCTGCATAAAATCCCCTGCATTGAATAGAGTTGCATTACTTCATGCTGCATGGAATCAACTGCATTCAATCATGCTGCATAAAATTCACTGCATTCAATCGGGATGCATCTTACATGGCTGCATGGAATCCACTGCATTCAATCACGCTGCATGGAATCCACTGCATTCAATCGGGATGCTTTTTACCCGTCTGCATGGAATCCACTGCATTCAATCGGGATGCATTTTACCACGCTGCATGAATTACACTGCATTCAATCACAATGCATGGAATCCACTGCATTCAATGACGCTGCATGGAATCCACTGCATTCTATCGGGATGCTTTTGGCCATGCTGCATAAAATCCACTGCATTCAATCATGCTGCATGGAATCCAGTGCATCCAATCGGGATATTTTGGGTCATGCTGCATAAAATCCAATGCATTCAATCATGCTGCACCGTATCCACTGCATTCAGTCGGGATGTTTTGGGACATGCTGCAGAAAATTCACTGCATTAAATCAGGATGCTTTGGGCCATTCTGCAAAAAATCCACTGCATTCAATCATGCTGCATAAAATCCACTGCATTCAATATGGTTCCATTTCTTCATGCTGCATGGATCACACTGCATTAAATCACACTGCATGGAATCCTCTGCATTCAATCGGGATTAATTTTACCAGGCTGCATTGAATCCACTGCATTCAATCAGTATCCATTGCACCACACCGCATTGAATCCACTGCATTCAATTGAGATCAATTGGGCAACGATGCATAGAATCCACTGCATTCAATAGGGATCCAATTAGCCACACTGAATGGTATACACTGCGTTCAATCAGGATGCATTTCACCACGCTGCATGGAATCCACGGCATTCAATCGGGATGCTTATGGCCATGCTGCATAAAATCCACTGCATTCCATCGAGATGCATTTGGCCTCGCTGCATGGACTCCACTGCACACAATCGTGATCCTTTTCGCCACAATGAATGGAATTCTCAGCATTCAATGACGCTGCATGGAATCCACTGCATTAAATCAGAGATGCTTTGGGACATGTTGCAAAAAATCCACTGCGTTCAATAATTCTGCAGGAATCCACAGCATTCAATCATGCTGCATAAAATACCCTGCATTCAATAGTGTTCCATTTCTTCATGCTGCATGGAATACACTGCATTCAATCAGGATGCATGGAATCCACAACATTTAATTGAGGTGCATTTTACCAGGCTGCATGGAATCCACTGCATTCAATCATGCTGCATGGAATCCACTGCATTCAATCGGGATGCATTTTACCAGGCTGCATGGATTACACTGCATTCAAGCACAATGCATGGAATCCACTGCATTCAATGACGCTGCATGGAATCCTCTGCATTGAATCGGGATGCTTTTGGCCATGCTGCATAAAATCCACTGCATCAGTCATGCTGCACGGTATCCACTGCATTCAATCGGGATGTTTTGGGACATGCTGAATAAAATCCACTGCATTAAATCGGGATGCATTGGGCCAAGCTGCAAAAAATCTACTGCATTCAATCATGCTGCATGGAATCTACTGCATTCAATCGGGATGCATTTTACCAGGATGCGTGGAATCCACTGCATTCAATAACAATGCATAGAATCCACTGCTTTCAATGACGCTGCATGGAATCATCTGCATTCAATCGGGATGCTTTTGGCCATGCTGCATAAAATCCACTGCATTCAATCGGGATGTATTGGGACATGCTGCAGAAAATCCACTGCATTAAATCGGGATGCTTTGGGCCAAGCTGCAAAAAATCCACTGCATTCAATCATGCTGCAGGAATCCACTGCATTTAATCATGCTGCATAAAATACCCTGCATTCAATAAGGTTCCATTTCTTCATGCTGCCTGGAATCCACCTCATTCAATTATGCTGCATGGAATCCACTGCATTCAATCGGGATTCATTTTACCAGGCTGCATGAATTACACTGCATTCAATCACAAGCATGGAATCCACTGCATTCAATGACGCTGCATGGAATCCACTGCATTCAATTGGGATGCTTTTGGCCATGGTGCATAATATGCACTGCATTCAATCATGCTGCATGGTATCCACTGCATTCAATCGGGATGCTTTTGGCCATGCTGCATAAAATCCACTGCATTAAATCGGGATGCTTTGGGCCATGCTGCAAAAATCCACTGCATTCAATCATGCTGAAGGAATTCACTGCATTCAATCATGATGCATAAAATCCACTGCATTAAATAGGGTTCAATTTCTTCATGCAGCATGGATCACACTGCATTAAATCACACTGCATGGAATCCACTGCATACAATTGGAATGAATTTTATCAGGCTGCATGGAATCCACTGCATTCAATCAAGCTGCATGGAATCCACTGCATTCAACGGGATGTTTTGGGCCATGCTGCATAAAATACACTGCATTCAATCATGCAGCAAGGAATCCACTGCATCCAATCGGGATATTTTGGGCCATGCTGCATAAAATCCACTGCATTCAATCGGGATACATTGGGCCTCGCTGCATGGTCTCCACTGCATACAAACGAGATCCATTGCACCACAATGTATGGAATGTTCTGCATTAAATGACGCTGCATGAAATCCACTGCATTCAATCGCGATGCTTTGGGCCATGCTGCACATAATCCACTGTATTCAATCATGCTGCATAGAATCCACTGTCTTCAATCGGGATTTTGGCCATGCTGCATATAATCCACTGCATTCAATCGGGATGCATTGGACCTCACTGCACCAACCGCACTGAATACAATCGGGATCCATTGTGCGACAATGCATGGAGTCTTCTGCATTGCATGACGCTGCATGGAATCCACTGCATTCAATCGGGATGCTTGGGGCCATGCTGCAAAATATCCACTGCATTCATTCATGCTGCAGGAATCCAGTACATTCAATCATGCTGCATAAAATACACTTCATTCAATAGGGTTCCATTACTTCATTCTGCCTGGAATACACTGAATTCAATCACGCTGCATGGAATCCAATGCATTCAATAGGGATGCATTTTACCAGGCTGCATGGAATCCACTGCATTCAGTCATGCTGCATGGAATCCAATGCAGTCAATCGGGATGCATTTTACCAGGCTGTATGGATTACACTGCATTCAATCAAAATGCATGGAATTCACTGCATTCAATGATGCTGCATGGAATCCACTGCATTCAATCATGCTGCATGGAATCCAATGCATTCTATCGGGATGTATTGGGACATGCTGCAGAAAATTCACTGCATTAAATCATGATGCTTTGGACCAAGCTTCAAAAAATCCACTGCATTCAATCATGCTGAAGGAATCCACTGCATTCAATCATGCTGCATAAAATCCCCTGCATTCAATAGGGTTCCATTTCTTCATGCTGCATGGAATCCACTTAATTCAATCATGCTGCATGGAATCCGCAGCATTTAAGTGGGATGCATTTTACCAGGCTGCATGGAATATACTGCATTCAATCATGCTGCATAAAATCCACTGTATTCAATCCGTATGCATTTTACCACGCTGCATGGATTACACTGCATTCAATCACAATACATGGAATCGACTGCATTCAATCGGGATGCATTTTACCAGGCTGCCTGGATTACACTGCATTCAATCACAATGCATGGAATCCACTGCATTCAATGACGCTGCATGGAATCCACTGCATTCTATCGGTATGCTTTTGGCCATGCTGCCTAAAATCCACGGCATTCAATCATGCTGCACGGTATCCACTGCATTCAATCGGGATGTATGGGGACATGCTGCAGAAAATTCACTGCATTAAATCTTGATGCTTTAGGCCAAGCTTCAAAAAATCCGCTGCATTCAATCATGCTGCAAAAATCCACTGCATTCAATCATGCTGCATAAAATCCACTGCATTCAATAGGGTTCAATTTCTTCATGCTGCAAGGAATCAACTGCATTCAATCATGCTGCATGGAATCTACTGCATTCAATCGGGATGCATTTTACCAGGCTTCATGTTTTACACTGCATTCAATCACAATGCATGGAATCCACTGCATTCAATGACGCTGCATGGAATCCACTGCATTCAATCTGGATGTTTGGGCCATGGTGCACAAAATCCACTGCATTCAATCATGCTGCATGGTATCCACTGCATTCAATCGGGATGTTTTGGGACATGCTGCCTAAAATCCACTGCATTTAATCGGGATCCTTTGGGCCATGCTGCAAAAAATCCACTGCATTCAATCATGCTGCAGGAATCCACTGCATTCAATCATGCTGCATAAAATACCCTGCATTCAATAGGGTTCCATTTCTGCATGCTGCATGGATCACACTGCATTCAATCACACTGCATGGAATCCACTGCATTCAATCGGGATGAATTTTACCAGGCTGCATGGAATCCACTGCATTCAATCATGCTGCATGGAATCCACTGCATTCAATCGGGATGCATTTTACCAGGCTGCATGGAATACACTGCATTCAATCACGCTGCATCGATTTCACTGCATTCAATTGGGATCCATTGCGCCATGATGCATGGAATCCACTGCATTCAGTTGAGATCAATTGGGCCACGCTGCATAGAATCCACTGCATTGAATGGGGATCCATTTAGCCACGCTGCATTGTATACACTGCGTTCAATCAGGATGCATTTCACCACGCTGCATAGAATCCATGGCATTCAATCGGGATGTTTGTGGCCATGCTGCAAAAAATCCACTTCATTCAATCATGCTGCATGGAATCCGCAGCATTTAAGTGGGATGCATTTTACCACGCTGCATGGATTACACTGCATTCAATCACAATACATGGAATCGACTGTATTCAATCGGGATGCATTTTTCCAGGCTGCCTGGATTACACTGCATTCAATCATGTTGCATGGAATCCACTGCATTCAATCGGGATGATTTTGGCCATGCTGCATAAAATCCCCTGCATTCAATCGAGATGCATTTGGCCTCGCTGCATTGACTCCACAGCACACAATCCTGATACATTTCGCCACAATGAATGGAATACTCTGCATTCAATGACGCTGCATGGAATCCACTGCATTAAATAGAGATGCTTTGGGACATGCTGCAAAAAATCCACTGCATTCAATAATTCTGCAGGAATCCACTGCATTCAATCATGCTGCATAAAATCCCCTGCATTCAATAGGGTTCCATTTCTTCATGCTGCATGGAATACACTGCATTCAATCAAGCTGCATGGAATCCACAGCATTTAATTGAGATGAATTTTACAAGGCTGCATGGAATCCACTGCATTCAATCATGCTGCATGGAATCCACTGCATTCATTCAGGATGCATTTTACCACGCTGCATGGATTACACTGCATTCATTCACAATACATGGAATACACTGCATTCAATCGGGATGCATTTTACCAGGCTGCCTGGATTACACTGCATTCAATCACAATGCATGGAATCCACTGCATTCAATGACGCTGCATGGAATCCACTGCATTCAATCGGGATGCACTGGGCCTCACTGCGTTGACTCCACTAAATACATACGGGATCCATTGTGCCACAATGCAGGGAGTCTTCTGCATTCACTGACGCTGCATGGAATCCACTGCATTCAATCGGGATGCTTTTGGCCATGCTGCATAAAATCCACTTCATTCAATCATGCTGCATGTAATCCACCTCATTCAATCGGGATGTTTTGGGACATGCTGCAGAAAATCCACTGCATTATATCTTGATGCTTTGGGCAATGCTGCAAAAATCCACTGCATTCAATCATGCTGCCTGAAACCACGGCATTCAATCATGCTGCATAAAATCCACTGCATTCAATAGGGTTCCATTTCCTCATGCTGCTTGGAATACACTGCATTCAATCAAGCTGCATGGAACCCACTGCATTCAATTGGGATGAATTTTACCAGGCTGCATGGAATCCACTGCAATCAATCAGGCTGCATGGAATCCACTGCATTCAATCGGGATGCATTTTACCAGGCTGCATGGAATACACTGATTTCAATCGGGATGCATTTTACCAGGCTGCATGGAATACACTGCATTCAATCACGCTGCATATATATCACTGCATTCAATTGGGATCCATTGGGCCACGATGCATGGAATCCACTGCATTCAATCAGGATCCATTGCACCACACTGCATTGAATCCACTGCATTCAATTGAGATCAATTGGGCCACGCTGCATCGAATCCACTGCATTCAATGGGGATCCATTTAGCCACGCTGAATGGTATACACTGCGTTCAATCAGGATGCATTTCACCACGCTGCATGGCCTCCACTGTATTCAATCACACTGCATGGAATCCACGGCATTCAATCGGGATGCTTTGGGCCATGCTGCATAAAATCCACTGCATTCCATCGAGATGCATTTGGCCTCGCTGCATGGACTCCACTGCACACAATCGTGATCCATTTCGCCACAATGAATGGAATTCTCTGCATTCAATGACGCTGCATGGAATCCACTGCATTAAATCGAGATTCTTTGGGACATGCTGCAAAAAATCCACTGCATTCATTAATTCTGCAGGAATCCACTGCATTCAATCATGCTGCATAAAATCCCCTGCATTCAATAGAGTTGCATTACTTCAGGCTGCATGGAATCAACTGCATTCAATCATGCTGCATAAAATTCACTGCATTCAATCGGGATGCATCTTACCTGGCTGCATGGAATCCACTGCATTCAATCACGCTGCATGGAATCCACTGCATCCAATCGGGATGCTTTTTACCCGTCTGCATGGAATCCACTGCATTCATTCACGCTGCATGGAATCCACTGCATTCAATCGGGATGCATTTTACCACGCTGCATGAATTACACTGCATTCAATCACAATGCATGGAATCCACTGCATTCAATGACGCTGCATGGAATCCACTGCATTCTATCGGGATGCTTTTGGCCATGCTGCATAAAATCCACTGCATTCCATCGAGATGCATTTGGCCTCGCTGCATGGACTCCACTGCACACAATCGTGATCCATTTCGCCACAATGAATGGAATTCTCAGCATTCAATGACGCTGCATGGAATCCACTGCATTAAATCAGAGATGCTTTGGGACATGTTGCAAAAAATCCACTGCATTCAATAATTCTGCAGGAATCCACAGGATTCAATCATGCTGCATAAAATACCCTGCATTCAATAGTGTTCCTTTTCTTCATGCTGCATGGAATACACTGCATTCAATCAGGATGCATGGAATCCACAACATTTAATTGAGGTGCATTTTACCAGGCTGCATGGAATCCACTGCATTCAATCATGCTGCATGGAATCCACTGCATTCAATCGGGATGCATTTTACCAGGCTGCATGGATTACACTGCATTCAAGCACAATGCATGGAATCCACTGCATTCAATGACGCTGCATGGAATCCACTGCACTCAATCGGGATGCTTTTGGCCATGCTGCATAAAATCCACTGCATCAGTCATGCTGCACGGTATCCACTGCATTCAATCGGGATGTTTTGGGACATGCTGAATAAAATCCACTGCATTAAATCGGGATGCATTGGGCCAAGCTGCAAAAAATCTACTGCATTCAATCATGCTGCATGGAACCTACTGCATTCAATCGGGATGCATTTTACCAGGATGCGTGGAATCCACTGCATTCAATAACAATGCATAGATTCCACTGCTTTCAATGACGCTGCATGGAATCATCTGCATTCAATCGGGATGCTTTTGGCCATGCTGCATAAAATCCACTGCATTCAATCGGGATGTATTGGGACATGCTGCAGAAAATCCACTGCATTAAATCGGGATGCTTTGGGCCAAGCTGCAAAAAATCCACTGCATTCAATCATGCTGCAGGAATCCACTGCATTTAATCATGCTGCATAAAATACCCTGCATTCAATAAGGTTCCATTTCTTCATGCTGCCTGGAATCCACCTCATTCAATTATGCTGCATGGAATCCACTGCATTCAATCGGGATTCATTTTACCAGGCTGCATGAATTACACTGCATTCAATCACAAGCATGTAATCCACTGCATTCAATGACGCTGCATGGAATCCACTGCATTCAATTGGGATGCTTTTGGCCATGGTGCATAATATGCACTGCATTCAATCATGCTGCATGGTATCCACTGCATTCAATCGGGATGCTTTTGGCCATGCTGCATAAAATCCACTGCATTCAATCGGGATGCTTTGGGCCATGCTGCAAAAATCCACTGCATTCAATCATGCTGAAGGAATTCACTGCATTCAATCATGATGCATAAAATCCACTGCATTAAATAGGGTTCAATTTCTTCATGCAGCATGGATCACACTGCATTAAATCACACTGCATGGAATCCACTGCATTCAATTGGAATGAATTTTATCAGGCTGCATGGAATCCACTGCATTCAATCAAGCTGCATGGAATCCACTGCATTCAACGGGATGTTTTGGGCCATGCTGCATAAAATACACTGCATTCAATCATGCAGCAAGGAATCCACTGCATCCAATCGGGATATTTTGGGCCATGCTGCATAAAATCCACTGCATTCAATCGGGATGCATTGGGCCTCGCTGCATGGTCTCCACTGCATACAAACGAGATCCATTGCACCACAATGTATGGAATGTTCTGCATTAAATGACGCTGCATGAAATCCACTGCATTCAATCGCGATGCTTTGGGCCATGCTGCACATAATCCACTGTATTCAATCATGCTGCATAGAATCCACTGCCGTCAATCGGGATTTTGGCCATGCTGCATATAATCCACTGCATTCAATCGGGATGCATTGGACCTCACTGCACCAACCGCACTGAATACAATCGGGATCCATTGTGCGACAATGCATGGAGTCTTCTGCATTGCATGACGCTGCATGGAATCCACTGCATTCAATCGGGATGCTTGGGGCCATGCTGCAAAATATCCACTGCATTCATTCATGCTGCAGGAATCCAGTACATTCAATCATGCTGCATAAAATACACTTCATTCAATAGGGTTCCATTACTTCATTCTGCCTGGAATACACTGAATTCAATCACGCTGCATGGAATCCAATGCATTCAATAGGGATGCATTTTACCAGGCTGCATGGAATCCACTGCATTCAGTCATGCTGCATGGAATCCAATGCAGTCAATCGGGATGCATTTTACCAGGCTGTATGGATTACACTGCATTCAATCAAAATGCATGGAATTCACTGCATTCAATGATGCTGCATGGAATCCACTGCATTCAATCGGGATGCTTTTGGCCATGCTGCATAAAATCCACGGCATTCAATCATGCTGCATGGAATCCAATGCATTCTATCGGGATGTATTGGGACATGCTGCAGAAAATTCACTGCATTAAATCATGATGCTTTGGACCAAGCTTCAAAAAATCCACTGCATTCAATCATGCTGAAGGAATCCACTGCATTCAATCATGCTGCATAAAATCCCCTGCATTCAATAGGGTTCCATTTCTTCATGCTGCATGGAATCCACTTAATTCAATCATGCTGCATGGAATCCGCAGCATTTAAGTGGGATGCATTTTACCAGGCTGCATGGAATATACTGCATTCAATCATGCTGCATAAAATCCACTGCATTCAATCCGTATGCATTTTACCACGCTGCATGGATTACACTGCATTCAATCACAATACATGGAATCGACTGCATTCAATCGGGATGCATTTTACCAGGCTGCCTGGATTACACTGCATTCAATCACAATGCATGGAATCCACTGCATTCAATGACGCTGCATGGAATCCACTGCATTCTATCGGTATGCTTTTGGCCATGCTGCCTAAAATCCACTGCATTCAATCATGCTGCACGGTATCCACTGCATTCAATCGGGATGTATGGGGACATGCTGCAGAAAATTCACTGCATTAAATCTTGATGCTTTAGGCCAAGCTTCAAAAAATCCGCTGCATTCAATCATGCTGCAAAAATCCACTGCATTCAATCATGCTGCATAAAATCCACTGCATTCAATAGGGTTCCATTTCTTCATGCTGCAAGGAATCAACTGCATTCAATCATGCTGCATGGAATCTACTGCATTCAATCGGGATGCATTTTACCAGGCTTCATGTTTTACACTGCATTCAATCACAATGCATGGAATCCACTGCATTCAATGACGCTGCATGGAATCCACTGCATTCAATCTGGATGTTTGGGCCATGGTGCACAAAATCCACTGCATTCAATCCTGCTGCATGGTATCCACTGCATTCAATCGGGATGTTTTGGGACATGCTGCCTAAAATCTACTGCATTTAATCGGGATCCTTTGGGCCATGCTGCAAAAAATCCACTGCATTCAATCATGCTGCAGGAATCCACTGCATTCAATCATGCTGCATAAAATACCCTGCATTCAATAGGGTTCCATTTCTGCATGCTGCATGGATCACACTGCATTCAATCACACTGCATGGAATCCACTGCATTCAATCGGGATGAATTTTACCAGGCTGCATGGAATCCACTGCATTCAATCATGCTGCATGGAATCCACTGCATTCAATCGGGATGCATTTTACCAGGCTGCATGGAATACACTGCATTCAATCACGCTGCATCGATTTCACTGCATTCAATTGGGATCCATTGCGCCATGATGCATGGAATCCACTTCATTCAGTTGAGATCAATTGGGCCACGCTGCATAGAATCCACTGCATTGAATGGGGATCCATTTAGCCACGCTGCATTGTATACACTGCGTTCAATCAGGATGCATTTCACCACGCTGCATAGAATCCATGGCATTCAATCGGGATGTTTGTGGCCATGCTGCAAAAAATCCACTTCATTCAATCATGCTGCATGGAATCCGCAGCATTTAAGTGGGATGCATTTTACAACGCTGCATGGATTACACTGCATTCAATCACAATACATGGAATCGACTGTATTCAATCGGGATGCATTTTTCCAGGCAGCCTGGATTACACTGCATTCAATCACAATGCATGGAATCCACTGCATTCAATGACGCTGCATGGAATCCACTGCATTCAATCGGGATGCTTTGGGCCATGCTGCAAATAATCCACTGCATTCAATCATGTTGCATGGAATCCACTGCATTCAATCGGGATGCATCTTACCTGGCTGCATGGAATCCACTGCATTCAATCACGCTGCATGGAATCCACTGCATTCAATCGGGATGCTTTTTACCCGTCTGCATGGAATCCACTGCATTCATTCACGCTGCATGGAATCCACTGCATTCAATCGGGATGCATTTTACCACGCTGCATGAATTACACTGCATTCAATCACAATGCATGGAATCCACTGCATTCAATGACGCTGCATGGAATCCACTGCATTCTATCGGGATGCTTTTGGCCATGCTGCATAAAATCCACTGCATTCAATCATGCTGCATCTAATCCAGTGCATCCAATCGGGATATTTTTGGTCATGCTGCATAAAATCCAATGCATTCAATCATGCTGCACCGTATCCACTGCATTCAGTCGGGATGTTTTGGGACATGCTGCAGAAAATTCACTGCATTTAATCAGGATGCTTTGGGCCATTCTGCAAAAACTCCACTGCATTCAATCATGCTGCATAAAATCCACTGCATTCAATATGGTTCCATTTCTTCATGCTGCATGGATCACACTGCATTAAATCACACTGCATGGAATCCTCTGCATTCAATCGGGATTAATTTTACCAGGCTGCATTGAATCCACTGCATTCAATCAGTATCCATTGCACCACACCGCATTGAATCCACTGCATTCAATTGAGATCAATTGGGCAACGATGCATAGAATCCACTGCATTCAATAGGGATCCAATTAGCCACACTGAATGGTATACACTGCGTTCAATCAGGATGCATTTCACCACGCTGCATGGAATCCACGGCATTCAATCGGGTTTCATGGGGCCATGCTGCATAAAATCCACTGCATTCCATCGAGATGCATTTGGCCTCGCTGCATGGACTCCACTGCACACAATCGTGATCCATTTCGCCACAATTAATGGAATTCTCAGCATTCAATGACGCTGCATGGAATCCACTGCATTAAATCAGAGATGCTTTGGGACATGTTGCAAAAAATCCACTGCATTCAATAATTCTGCAGGAATCCACAGCATTCAATCATGCTGCATAAAATACCCTGCATTCAATAGTGTTCCATTTCTTCATGCTGCATGGAATACACTGCATTCAATCGGGATGCATTTTACCAGGCTGCATGGAATACACTGATTTCAATCGGGATGCATTTTACCAGGCTGCATGGAATACACTGCATTCAATCACGCTGCATATATATCACTGCATTCAATTGGGATCCATTGGGCCACGATGCATGGAATCCACTGCATTCAATCAGGATCCATTGCACCACACTGCATTGAATCCACTGCATTCAATTGAGATCAATTGGGCCACGCTGCATCGAATCCACAGCATTCAATGGGGATCCATTTAGCCACGCTGAATGGTATACACTGCGTTCAATCAGGATGCATTTCACCACGCTGCATGGCCTCCACTGTATTCAATCACACTGCATGGAATCCACGGCATTCAATCGGGATGCTTTGGGCCATGCTGCATAAAATCCACTGCATTCAATCGAGTTGCATTTGGCCTCGCTGCATGGACTCCACTGCACACAATCGTGATCCATTTCGCCACAATGAATGGAATTCTCTGCATTCAATGACGCTGCATGGAATCCACTGCATTAAATCGAGATGCTTTGGGACATGCTGCAAAAAATCCACAGCATTCAATCATGCTGAAGGAATCCACTGCATTCAATCATGCTGCATAAAATCCCCTGCATTCAATAGAGTTGCATTACTTCAGGCTGCATGGAATCAACTGCATTCAATCATGCTGCATAAAATTCACTGCATTCAATCGGGATGCATCTTACCTGGCTGCATGGAATCCACTGCATTCAATCACGCTGCGTGGAATCCACTGCATCCAATCGGGATGCTTTTTACCCGTCTGCATGGAATCCACTGCATTCATTCACGCTGCATGGAATCCACTGCATTCAATCGGGATGCATTTTACCACGCTGCATGAATTACACTGCATTCAATCACGCTGCAAGGAATCCACTGCATTCAATGACGCTGCATGGAATCCACTGCATTAAATCAGGATGCTTTGCGCCATTCTGCAAAAAATCCACTGCATTCAATCATGCTGCATAAAATCCACTGCATTCAATATGGTTCCATTTCTTCATGCTGCATGGATCACACTGCATTAAATCACACTGCATGGAATCCTCTGCATTCAATCGGGATTAATTTTACCAGGCTGCATTGAATCCACTGCATTCAATCAGTATCCATTGCACCACACCGCATTGAATCCACTGCATTCAATTGAGATCAATTGGGCAACGATGCATAGAATCCACTGCATTCAATAGGGATCCAATTACCCACACTGAATGGTATACACTGCGTTCAATCAGGATGCATTTCACCACGCTGCATGGAATCCACGGCATTCAATCGGGTTGCATGGGGCCATGCTGCATAAAATCCACTGCATTCCATCGAGATGCATTTGGCCTCGCTGCATGGACTCCACTGCACACAATCGTGATCCATTTCGCCACAATGAATGGAATTCTCAGCATTCAATGACGCTGCATGGAATCCACTGCATTAAATCAGAGATGCTTTGGGACATGTTGCAAAAAATCCACTGCATTCAATAATTCTGCAGGAATCCACAGCATTCAATCATGCTGCATAAAATACCCTGCATTAAATAGTGTTCCATTTCTTCATGCTGCATGGAATACACTGCATTCAATCAGGATGCGTGGAATCCACATTTAATTGAGGTGCATTTTACCAGGCTGCATGGAATCCACTGCATTCAATCATGCTGCATGGAATCCACTGCATTCAATCGGGAAGCATTTTACCAGGCTGCATGGATTACACTGCATTCAAGCACAATGCATGGAATCCACTGCATTCAATGACGCTGCATGGAATCCTCTGCATTGAATCGGGATGCTTTTGGCCATGCTGCATAAAATCCACTGCATCAGTCATGCTGCACGGTATCCACTGCATTCAATCGGGATGTTTTGGGACATGCTGAATAAAATCCACTGCATTAAATCGGGATGCATTGGGCCAAGCTGCAAAAAATCTACTGCATTCAATCATGCTGCATGGAATCTACTGCATTCAATCGGGATGCATTTTACCAGGAGGCGTGGAATCCACTGCATTCAATAACAATGAATAGAATCCACTGCTTTCAATGACGCTGCATGGAATCATCTGCATTCAATCGGGATGCTTTTGGCCATGCTGCATAAAATCCACTGCATTCAATCGGGATGTATTGGGACATGCTGCAGAAAATCCACTGCATTAAATCGGGATGCTTTTGGCCAAGCTGCAATAAATCCACTGCATTCAATCATGCTGCAGGAATCCACTGCATTGAATCATGCTGCATAAAATACCCTGCATTCAATAAGGTTCCATTTCTTCATGCTGCCTGGAATCCAACTCATTCAATCACACTGCATGGAATCCACTGCATTCAATCGGGATTCATTTTACCAGGCTGCATGAATTACACTGCATTCAATCACAAGCATGGAATCCACTGCATTCAATGACGCTGCATGGAATCCAGTGCATTCAATCGGGATGCTTTTGGCCATGGTGCATACTATGCACTGCATTCAATCATGCTGCATGGTATCCACTGCATTCAATCGGGATGCTTTTGGCCATGCTGCATAAAATCCACTGCATTAAATCGGGATGCTTTGGGCCATGCTTCAAAAATCCACTGCATTCAATCATGCTGAAGGAATTCACTGCATTCAATCATGATGCATAAAATCCACTGCATTAAATAGGGTTCAATTTCTTCATGCAGCATGGATCACACTGCATTAAATCACACTGCATGGAATCCACTTCATTCAATTGGAATGAATTTTATCAGGCTGAATGGATTCCACTGCATTCAATCAAGCTGCATGGAATCCACTGCATTCAATCGGGATGTTTTGGGCCATGCTGCATAAAATCCACTGCATTCAATCGGGATGCATTGGGCCTCGCTGCATGGTCTCCACTTCATACAAATGAGATCCATTGCACCACAATGTATGGAATGTTCTGCATTAAATGACGCTGCATGAAATCCACTGCATTCAATCGTGATGCTTTGGGCCATGCTGCAAATAATCCACTGTATTCAATCATGCTGCATGGAATCCACTGCCTTCAATCGGGATGCTTTTGGCCATGCTGCATATAATCCACTGCATTCAATCGGGATGCATTGGACCTCACTGCACCAACCGCACTGAATACAATCGGGATCCATTGTGCGACAATGCATGGAGTCTTCTGCATTGCATGACGCTGCATGGAATCCACTGCATTCAATCGGGATGCTTGGGGCCATGCTGCAAAATATCCACTGCATTCATTCATGCTGCAGGAATCCAGCACATTCAATCATGCTGCATAAAATACACTTCATTCAATAGGGTTCCATTACTTCATTCTGCCTGGAATACACTGAATTCAATCACGCTGCATGGAATCCAATGCATTCAATAGGGATGCATTTTACCAGGCTGCATGGAATCCACTGCATTCAGTCATGCTGCATGGAATCCAATGCATTCAATAGGGATGCATTTTACCAGGCTGCATGGAATCCACTGCATTAAGTCATGCTGCATGGAATCCAATGCATTCAATAGGGATGCATTTTACCAGGCTGCATGGAATCCACTGCATTCAGTCATGCTGCATGGAATCCACTGCAGTCAATCGGGATGCATTTTACCAGGCTGTATGGATTACACTGCATTCAATCAAAATGCATGGAATTCACTGCATTCAATGATGCTGCATGGAATCCACTGCATTCAATCGGGATGCTTATGGCCATGCTGCATAAAATCCAGGGCATTCAATCATGCTGAAGGAATCCACTGCATTCAATCATGCTGCATAAAATCCCCTGCATTCAATAGGGTTCCACTTCTTCATGCTGCATGGAATCCACTTAATTCAATCATGCTGCATGGAATCCGCAGCATTTAAGTGGGATGCATTTTACCAGGCTGCATGGAATATACTGCATTCAATCATGCTGCATAAAATCCACTGCATTCAATCGGTATGAATTTTACCACGCTGCATGGATTACACTGCATTCAATCACAATACATGGAATCGACTGCATTCAATTGGGATGCATTTTACCAGGCTGCCTGGATTACACTGCATTCAATCACAATGCATGGAATCCACTGCATTCAATGACGCTGCATGGAATCCACTGCATTCTATCGGGATGCTTTTGGCCATGCTGCATAAAATCCACGGCATTCAATCATGCTGCACGGTATCCACTGCATTCAATCGGGATGTATGGGGACATGCTGCAGAAAATTCACTGCATTAAATCTTGATGCTTTAGGCCAAGCTTCAAAAAATCCGCTGCATTCAATCATGCTGCAAAAATCCACTGCATTCAATCATGCTGCATAAAATCCACTGCATTCAATAGGGTTCAATTTCTTCATGCTGCAAGGAATCCACTGCATTCAATCATGCTGCATGGAATCTACTGCATTCAATCGGGATGCATTTTACCAGGCTGCATGTTTTACACTGCATTCAATCACAATGCATGGAATCCACTGCATTCAATGACGCTGCATGGAATCCACTGCATTCAATCTGGATGTTTGGGCCATGGTGCACAAAATCCACTGCATTCAATCATGCTGCATGGTATCCACTGCATTCAATCGGGATGTTTTGGGACATGCTGCCTAAAATCCACTGCATTTAATCGGGATGCTTTGGGCCATGCTGCAAAAAATCCACTGCATTCAATCATGCTGCAGGAATCCACTGCATTCAATCATGCTGCATAAAATACCCTGCATTCAATAGGGTTCCATTTCTGCATGCTGCATGGATCACACTGCATTCAATCACACTGCATGGAATCCACTGCATTCAATCGGGATGAATTTTACCAGGCTGCATGGAATCCACTGCATTCAATCATGCTGCATGGAATCCACTGCATTCAATCGGGATGCATTTTACCAGGCTGCATGGAATACACTGCATTCAATCACCCTGCATCGATTTCACTGCATTCAATTGGGATCCATTGCGCCATGATGCATGGAATCCACTTCATTCAGTTGAGATCAATTGGGCCACGCTGCATAGAATCCACTGCATTGAATGGGGATCCATTTAGCCACGCTGCATTGTATACACTGCGTTCAATCAGGATGCATTTCACCACGCTGCATAGAATCCATGGCATTCAATCGGGATGTTTGTGGCCATGCTGCAAAAAATCCACTTCATTCAATCATGCTGAAGGAATCCACTTCATTCAATCATGCTGCATTGAATCCGCAGCATTTAAGTGGGATGCATTTTACCACGCTGCATGGATTACACTGCATTCAATCACAATGCATGGAATCCACTGCATTCAATGACGCTGCATGGAATCCACTGCATTCAATCGGGATGCTTTGGGCCATGCTGCAAATAATCCACTGCATTCAATCATGTTGATTGGAATCCACTGCATTCAATCGGGATGATTTTGGCCATGCTGCATAAAATCCCCGGCATTCCTTCGAGATGCATTTGGCCTCGCTGCATTGACTCCACAGCACACAATCCTGATACATTTCGCCACAATGAATGGAATACTCTGCATTCAATGACGCTGCATGGAATCCACTGCATTAAATCGAGATGCTTTGGGACATGCTGCAAAAAATCCACTGCATTCAATAATTCTGCAGGAATCCACTGCATTCAATCATGCTGCATAAAATCCCCTGCATTCAATAGGGTTCCATTTCTTCATGCTGCATGGAATACACTGCATTCAATCAAGCTGCATGGAATCCACAGCATTTAATTGAGATGAATTTTACCAGGCTGCATGGAATCCACTGCATTCAATCATGCTGCATGGAATCCACTGCATTCATTCAGGATGCATTTTACCACGCTGCATGGATTACACTGCATTCAATCACAATGCATGGAATCCACTGCATTCAATGACGCTGCATGGAATCCACTGCATTCAATCGGGATGCACTGGGCCTCACTGCGTTGACTCCACTAAATACATACGGGATCCATTGTGCCACAATGCAGGGAGTCTTCTGCATTCACTGACGCTGCATGGAATCCACTGCATTCAATCGGGATGCTTTTGGCCATGCTGCATAAAATCCACTTCATTCAATCATGCTGCATGTAATCCACCTCATTCAATCGGGATGTTTTGGGACATGCTGCAGAAAATCCACTGCATTATATCTTGATGCTTTGGGCAATGCTGCAAAAATCCACTGCATTCAATCATGCTGCATGAAACCACGGCATTCAATCATGCTGCATAAAATCCACTGCATTCAATAGGGTTCCATTTCCTCATGCTGCTTGGAATACACTGCATTCAATCAAGCTGCATGGAACCCACTGCATTCAATTGGGATGAATTTTACCAGGCTGCATGGAATCCACTGCAATCAATCAGGCTGCATGGAATCCACTGCATTCAATCGGGATGCATTTTACCAGGCTGCATGGAATCCACTGCATTCAATCGGGATGCATTTTACCAGGCTGCATGGAATACACTGCATTCAATCACGCTGCATAGATATCACTGCATTCAATTGGGATCCATTGGGCCACGATGCATGGAATCCACTGCATTCAATCAGGATCCATTGCACCACACTGCATTGAATCCACTGCATTCAATTGAGATCAATTGGGCCACGCTGCATCGAATCCACTGCATTCAATGGGGATCCATTTAGCCACGCTGAATGGTATACACTGCGTTCAATCAGGATGCATTTCACCACGCTGCATGGCCTCCACTGTATTCAATCACACTGCATGGAATCCACGGCATTCAATCGGGATGCTTTGGGCCATGCTGCATAAACTCCACTGCATTCAATCATGCTGCATAAAATCCACTGCATTCAATATGGTTCCATTTCTTCATGGTGCATGGATCACACTGCATTAAATCACACTGCATGGAATCCTCTGCATTCAATCGGGATTAATTTTACCAGGCTGCATTGAATCCACTGCATTCAATCAGTATCCATTGCACCACACCGCATTGAATCCACTGCATTCAATTGAGATCAATTGGGCAACGATGCATAGAATCCACTGCATTCAATAGGGATCCAATTAGCCACACTGAATGGTATACACTGTGTTCAATCAGGATGCATTTCACCACGCTGCATGGAATCCACGGCATTCAATCGGGTTGCATGGGGCCATGCTGCATAAAATCTACTGCATTCCATCGAGATGCATTTGGCCTCGCTGCATGGACTCCACTGCACACAATCGTGATCCATTTCGCCACAATGAATGGAATTCTCAGCATTCAATGACGCTGCATGGAATCCACTGCATTAAATCAGAGATGCTTTGGGACATGTTGCAAAAAATCCACTGCATTCAATAATTCTGCAGGAATCCACAGCATTCAATCATGCTGCATAAAATACCCTGCATTCAATAGTGTTCCATTTCTTCATGCTGCATGGAATACACTGCATTCAATCAGGATGCATGGAATCCACATCATTTAATTGAGGTGCATTTTACCAGGCTGCATGGAATCCACTGCATTCAATCATGCTGCATGGAATCCACTGCATTCAATCGGGATGCATTTTACCAGGCTGCATGGATTACACTGCATTCAAGCACAATGCATGGAATCCACTGCATTCAATGACGCTGCATTGGATCCTCTGCATTGAATCGGGATGCTTTTGGCCATGCTGCATAAAATCCACTGCATCAGTCATGCTGCACGTTATCCACTGCATTCAATCGGGATGTTTTGGGCCAAGCTGCAAAAAATCCACTGCATTCAATCATGCTGCAGGTATCCACTGCATTCATTCGGAATACTTTGGGCCTTGCTGCTAATAATCCACAGCATTCAATCATGCTGCAGGTATCCACTGCATTCAATCATGCTGCATTAAATTTCCTGCATTCAATAGGGTTCCATTTCTTCATGCTGCCTGGAATGCACTGCATTAAATCACGCTGCATGGAATCCATTTCATTCAATTGGGATGCATTTTACCAGGCTGCATGGAATCCACTGCATTCAAGCATGCTTCATGGAATCCACTGCATTCAATCCGGATGCATGTTACCAGGCTGCATGTATTACACTGCATTCAATGACATTGCATGGAATCCACTGCCTTCAATCGGGATGCTTTTGGCCCTGCTGCATTAAATCAACTGCATTCAATCGGGATGCATTGGGCCTCACTGCGTCAACTGCACTGAGTACAATCGGGATCCATTTTGGCACAATACATGGAGTCCCCTATATTCAATGACGCTGCATGGAATCCACTGCATTAAATCGTAATGCTTTGTGCCATGCTGCAAAAAATCCACTGAATTCATTCATGCCGCAGGAATCCACTGCATTCAATCATGCTGCATAAAATCAACTGCATTCAATAGGGTTCCATTACTTCATGCTCTCTGGAATACACTGAATTCAATCACGCTGCATGGAATCCAATGCATGCTATAGGGATGCATTTTACCAGGCTGCATGGAATCCACTGCATTCAATCAGGCTGCATGGAATCCACTGCATTCAATCGGGATGCATTTTACCAGGCTGCATGGATTACACTGCATTCAAGCACAATGCATGGAATCCACTGCATTCAATGACGCTGCATGGAATCATCTGCATTGAATCGGGATGCTTTTGGCCATGCTGCATAAAACCCAATGCATTCAATCATGCTGCACGGTATCCAATGCATTCAATCGGGATGTTTTCGGACATGCTGCAAAAAATCCACTGCAGTAAATCGGGATGCTTTTGGCCAAGCTTCAAAAAATCCACTGCATTCAATCATGCCGCAGGAATCCACTGCATTCAATCATGCTGCATAAAATCAACTGCATTCAATAGGGTTCCATTACTTCATGCTCTCTGGAATACACTGAATTCAATCACGCTGCATGGAATCCAATGCATGCAATAGGGATGCATTTTACCAGGCTGCATGGAATCCACTGCATTCAATCATGCTGCAGGAATCCACTGCATTCAATCATTCTGCATGGAATCCACGGCATTCAATCGGGATGCTTTTTACCAGGCTGCAAAAAATCCACTGCATTCAATCATGCTGCATAAAATCCACTGCATTCAATAAGGTTCCATTTCTTCATGCAGCATGGATCACACTGCATTTAATCACACTGCATGGAATTAACTGCATTTAACCGGGATGACTTTTACCATGCTGCATGAAATACACTGCATTCCATCACGCTGCATTTATTTCACTGCATACAATGGGATCCATTGCGCCATGATGCATGGAATCCACTGCATTCAATCAGAATCCATTGCACCACACTGCATTGACACCACTGCATTCAATTGAGATCAATTGGGCCATGCTGCATAGAATCCACTGCATTCAATTGGTATCCATTTAGCCATACTGAATGGTATACACTGCATTCAATCAGGATGCATTTCACCACGCTGCATGGAATCCACGGCATTCAATCGGGATGCATGGGGCCATGCTGCATAAAATCCACTGCATTCAATCGGGATGCATTGGGCCTCACTGCGTGGACTCCACTGAATACATACGGGATCCATTGTGCCACAATGCAGGGAGTCTTCTGCATTAAATGACGCTGCATGGAATCCACTGCATTCAATCGGGATGAATTTTACCAGGCTGCATGGAATCCACTGCATTCAATCATGCTGCATGGAATCCACTGCATTCAATCGGGATGCATTTTACCAGGCTGCATGGAATACACTGCATTCCATCACGCTGCATCGATTTCACTGCATTCAATTGGGATCCATTGCACCATGATGCATGGAATCCACTTCATTCAGTTGAGATCAATTGGGCCACACTGCATAGAATCCACTGCATTGTTGGGGATCCATTTAGCCACACTGAATTGTATACACTGCGTTCAATCAGGATGCATTTCACCACGCTGCATGGAATCCACGGCATTCAATCGGGATGCTTGTGGCCATGCTGCATAAAATCCACTGCATTCAATCGAGATGCATTTGGCCTCGATGCATGGACTCCACTGCACACAATCGTGATCCATTTCGCCAAAATGAATTGAATTTTCTGCATTCAATGACGCTGCATGGAATCCACTGCATTAAATCGAGATGCTTTTGGCCATGCTGCAAAAAATCCACTGCATTCAATCATGCTGAAGTAATCCACTGCATTCAATCATGCTGCATAAAATCCCCTGCATTCAATAGGGTTCCATTTCTTCATGCTGCATGGAATCCACTGCATTCAATCATGCTGCATGGAATCCACTGCATTCATTCAGGATGCATTTTACCACGCTGCATGGATTACACTGCATTCATTCACAATACATGGAATACACTGCATTCAATCGGGATGCATTTTACCAGGCTGCCTGGATTACACTGCATTCAATCACAATGCATGGAATCCACTGCATTCAATGACGCTGCATGGAATCCACTGCATTCAATCGGGATGCACTGGGCCTCACTGCGTTGACTCCACTAAATACATACGGGATCCATTGTGCCACAATGCAGGGAGTCTTCTGCATTCACTGACGCTGCATGGAATCCACTGCATTCAATCGGGATGCTTTTGGCCATGCTGCATAAAATCCACTTCATTCAATCATGCTGCATGTAATCCACCTCATTCAATCGGGATGTTTTGGGACATGCTGCAGAAAATCCACTGCATTATATCTTGATGCTTTGGGCAATGCTGCAAAAATCCACTGCATTCAATCATGCTGCATGAAACCACGGCATTCAATCATGCTGCATAAAATCCACTGCATTCAATAGGGTTCCATTTCCTCATGCTGCTTGGAATACACTGCATTCAATCAAGCAGCATGGAACCCACTGCATTCAATTGGGATGAATTTTACCAGGCTGCATGGAATCCACTGCAATCAATCAGGCTGCATGGAATCCACTGCATTCAATCGGGATGCATTTTACCAGGCTGCATGGAATCCACTGCATTCAATCGGGATGCATTTTACCAGGCTGCATGGAATACACTGCATTCAATCACGCTGCATAGATATCACTGCATTCAATTGGGATCCATTGGGCCACGATGCACGGAATCCACTGCATTCAATCAGGATCCATTGCACCACACTGCATTGAATCCACTGCATTCAATTGAGATCAATTGGGCCACGCTGCATCGAATCCACTGCATTCAATGGGGATCCATTTAGCCACGCTGAATGGTATACACTGCGTTCAATCAGGATGCATTTCACCACGCTGCATGGCCTCCACTGTATTCAATCACACTGCATGGAATCCACGGCATTCAATCGGGATGCTTTGGGCCATGCTGCATAAAATCCACTGCATTCAATCATGCTGCATAAAATCCACTGCATTCAATATGGTTCCATTTCTTCATGGTGCATGGATCACACTGCATTCAATCACACTGCATGGAATCCTCTGCATTCAATCGGGATTAATTTTACCAGGCTGCATTGAATCCACTGCATTCAATCAGTATCCATTGCACCACACCGCATTGAATCCACTGCATTCAATTGAGATCAATTGGGCAACGATGCATAGAATCCACTGCATTCAATAGGGATCCAATTAGCCACACTGAATGGTATACACTGCGTTCAATCAGGATGCATTTCACCACGCTGCATGGAATCCACGGCATTCAATCGTGTTGCATGGGGCCATGCTGCATAAAATCCACTGCATTCCATCGAGATGCATTTGGCCTCGCTGCATGGACTCCACTGCACACAATCGTGATCCATTTCGCCACAATGAATGGAATTCTCAGCATTCAATGACGCTGCATGGAATCCACTGCATTAAATCAGAGATGCTTTGGGACATGTTGCAAAAAATCCACTGCGTTCAATAATTCTGCAGGAATCCACAGCATTTAATCATGCTGCATAAAATACCCTGCATTCAATAGTGTTCCATTTCTTCATGCTGCATGGAATACACTGCATTCAATCAGGATGCATGGAATCCACATCATTTAATTGAGGTGCATTTTACCAGGCTGCATGGAATCCACTGCATTCAATCATGCTGCATGGAATCCACTGCATTCAATCGGGATGCATTTTACCAGGCTGCATGGATTACACTGCATTCAAGCACAATGCATGGAATCCACTGCATTCAATGACGCTGCATTGGATCCTCTGCATTGAATCGGGATGCTTTTGGCCATGCTGCATAAAATCCACTGCATCAGTCATGCTGCACGTTATCCACTGCATTCAATCGGGATATTTTGGGACATGCTGAATAAAATCCACTGCATTAAATCGGGATGCATTGGGCCAAGCTGCAAAAAATCCACTGCATTCAATCATGCTGCAGGTATCCACTGCATTCATTCGGAATACTTTGGGCCTTGCTGCTAATAATCCACAGCATTCAATCATGCTACAGGTATCCACTGCATTCAATCATGCTGCATTAAATTCCCTGCATTCAATAGGGTTCCATTTCTTCATGCTGCCTGGAATGCACTGCATTAAATCACGCTGCATGGAATCCATTGCATTCAATTGGGATGCATTTTACCAGGCTGCATGGAATCCACTGCATTCAAGCATGCTTCATGGAATCCACTGCATTCAATCCGGATGCATGTTACCAGGCTGCATGTATTACACTGCATTCAATGACATTGCATGGAATCCACTGCCTTCAATCGGGATGCTTTTGGCCCTGCTGCATTAAATCAACTGCATTCAATCGGGATGCATTGGGCCTCACTGCGTCAACTGCACTGAGTACAATCGGGATCCATTTTGGCACAATACATGGAGTCCCCTATATTCAATGACGCTGCATGGAATCCACTGCATTAAATCGTAATGCTTTGTGCCATGCTGCAAAAAATCCACTGAATTCATTCATGCCGCAGGAATCCACTGCATTCAATCATGCTGCATAAAATCAACTGCATTCAATAGGGTTCCATTACTTCATGCTCTCTGGAATACACAGAATTCAATCACGCTGCATGGAATCCAATGCATGCTATAGGGATGCATTTTACCAGGCTGCATGGAATCCACTGCATTCAATCAGGCTGCATGGAATCCACTGCATTCAATCGGGATGCATTTTACCAGGCTGCATGGATTACACTGCATTCAAGCACAATGCATGGAATCCACTGCATTCAATGACGCTGCATGGAATCATCTGCATTGAATCGGGATGCTTTTGGCCATGCTGCATAAAACCCAATGCATTCAATCATGCTGCACGGTATCCAATGCATTCAATCGGGAAGTTTTCGGACATGCTGCAAAAAATCCACTGCAGTAAATCGGGATGCTTTTGGCCAAGCTTCAAAAAATCCACTGCATTCAATCATGCCGCAGGAATCCACTGCATTCAATCATGCTGCATAAAATCAACTGCATTCAATAGGGTTCCATTACTTCATGCTCTCTGGAATACACTGAATTCAATCACGCTGCATGGAATCCAATGCATGCAATAGGGATGCATTTTACCAGGCTGCATGGAATCCACTGCATTCAATCATGCTGCAGGAATCCACTGCATTCAATCATTCTGCATGGAATCCACTGCATTCAATCGGGATGCTTTTTACCAGGCTGCATGGATTACACTGCATTCAATCACAATGCATGGAATCCACTGCATTCAATGACGCTGCATGGAATCCACTGCCTTCAATCGGGATGCTTTTGGCCATGGTCCATAAAATCCACTGCATTCAATCATGCTGCATGGTATCCACTGCATTCAATCGGGATGTTTTTTGACATGCTGCCTAAAATCCACTGCATTAAATCGGGATGCTTTGGGCCATGCTGCAAAAAATCCACTGCATTCAATCATGCTGCATAAAATCCACTGCATTCAATAAGGTTCCATTTCTTCATGCAGCATGGATCACACTGCATTTAATCACACTGCATGGAATTAACTGCATTTAACCGGGATGACTTTTACCATGCTGCATGAAATACACTGCATTCAATCACGCTGCATTTATTTCACTGCATACAATGGGATCCATTGCGCCATGATGCATGGAATCCACTGCATTCAATCAGAATCCATTGCACCACACTGCATTGACACCACTGCATTCAATTGAGATCAATTGGGCCATGCTGCATAGAATCCACTGCATTCAATTGGTATCCATTTAGCCATACTGAATGGTATACACTGCATTCAATCAGGATGCATTTCACCACGCTGCATGGAATCCACGGCATTCAATCGGGATGCATGGGGCCATGCTGCATAACATCCACTGCATTCAATCGGGATGCATTGGGCCTCACTGCGTGGACTCCACTGAATACATACGGGATCCATTGTGCCACAATGCAGGGAGTCTTCTGCATTAAATGACGCTGCATGGAATCCACTGCATTCAATCGGGATGAATTTTACCAGGCTGCATGGAATCCACTGCATTCAATCATGCTGCATGGAATCCACTGCATTCAATCGGGATGCATTTTACCAGGCTGCATGGAATACACTGCATTCCATCACGCTGCATCGATTTCACTGCATTCAATTGGGATCCATTGCACCATGATGCATGGAATCCACTTCATTCAGTTGAGATCAATTGGGCCACACTGCATAGAATCCACTGCATTGAATGGGGATCCATTTAGCCACACTGAATTGTATACACTGCGTTCAATCAGGATGCATTTCACCATGCTGCATGGAATCCACGGCATTCAATCGGGATGCTTGTGGCCATGCTGCATAAAATCCACTGCATTCAATCGAGATGCATTTGGCCTCGATGCATGGACTCCACTGCACACAATCGTGATCCATTTCGCCAAAATGAATTGAATTTTCTGCATTCAATGACGCTGCATGGAATCCACTGCATTAAATCGAGATGCTTTTGGCCATGCTGCAAAAAATCCACTGCATTCAATCATGCTGAAGTAATCCACTGCATTCAATCATGCTGCATAAAATCCCCTGCATTCAATAGGGTTCCATTTCTTCATGCTGCATGGAATCCACTGCATTCAATCATGCTGCATGGAATCCACTGCATTCATTCAGGATGCATTTTACCACGCTGCATGGATTACACTGCATTCATTCACAATACATGGAATACACTGCATTCAATCGGGATGCATTTTACCAGGCTGCCTGGATTACACTGCATTCAATCACAATGCATGGAATCCACTGCATTCAATGACGCTGCATGGAATCCACTGCATTCAATCGGGATGCACTGGGCCTCACTGCGTTGACTCCACTAAATACATACGGGATCCATTGTGCCACAATGCAGGGAGTCTTCTGCATTCACTGACGCTGCATGGAATCCACTGCATTCAATCGGGATGCTTTTGGCCATGCTGCATAAAATCCACTTCATTCAATCATGCTGCATGTAATCCACCTCATTCAATCGGGATGTTTTGGGACATGCTGCAGAAAATCCACTGCATTATATCGTGATGCTTTGGGCAATGCTGCAAAAATCCACTGCATTCAATCATGCTGCATGAAACCACGGCATTCAATCATGCTGCATAAAATCCACTGCATTCAATAGGGTTCCATTTCCTCATGCTGCTTGGAATACACTGCATTCAATCAAGCAGCATGGAACCCACTGCATTCAATTGGGATGAATTTTACCAGGCTGCATGGAATCCACTGCAATCAATCAGGCTGCATGGAATCCACTGCATTCAATCGGGATGCATTTTACCAGGCTGCATGGAATCCACTGCATTCAATCGGGATGCATTTTACCAGGCTGCATGGAATACACTGCATTCAATCACGCTGCATAGATATCACTGCATTCAATTGGGATCCATTGGGCCACGATGCACGGAATCCACTGCATTCAATCAGGATCCATTGCACCACACTGCATTGAATCCACTGCATTCAATTGAGATCAATTGGGCCACGCTGCATCGAATCCACTGCATTCAATGGGGATCCATTTAGCCACGCTGAATGGTATACACTGCGTTCAATCAGGATGCATTTCACCACGCTGCATGGCCTCCACTGTATTCAATCACACTGCATGGAATCCACGGCATTCAATCGGGATGCTTTGGGCCATGCTGCATAAAATCCACTGCATTCAATCATGCTGCATAAAATCCACTGCATTCAATATGGTTCCATTTCTTCATGGTGCATGTATCACACTGCATTAAATCACACTGCATGGAATCCTCTGCATTCAATCGGGATTAATTTTACCAGGCTGCATTGAATCCACTGCATTCAATCAGTATCCATTGCACCACACCGCATTGAATCCACTGCATTCAATTGAGATCAATTGGGCAACGATGCATAGAATCCACTGCATTCAATAGGGATCCAATTAGCCACACTGAATGGTATACACTGCGTTCAATCAGGATGCATTTCACCACGCTGCATGGAATCCACGGCATTCAATCGGGTTGCATGGGGCCATGCTGCATAAAATCCACTGCATTCCATCGAGATGCATTTGGCCTCGCTGCATGGACTCCACTGCACACAATCGTGATCCATTTCGCCACAATGAATGGAATTCTCAGCATTCAATGACGCTGCATGGAATCCACTGCATTAAATCAGAGATGCTTTGGGACATGTTGCAAAAAATCCACTGCATTCAATAATTCTGCAGGAATCCACAGCATTCAATCATGCTGCATAAAATACCCTGCATTCAATAGTGTTCCATTTCTTCATGCTGCATGGAATACACTGCATTCAATCAGGATGCATGGAATCCACATCATTTAATTGAGGTGCATTTTACCAGGCTGCATGGAATCCACTGCATTCAATCATGCTGCATGGAATCCACTGCATTCAATCGGGATGCATTTTACCAGGCTGCATGGATTACACTGCATTCAAGCACAATGCATGGAATCCACTGCATTCAATGACGCTGCATTGGATCCTCTGCATTGAATCGGGATGCTTTTGGCCATGCTGCATAAAATCCACTGCATCAGTCATGCTGCACGTTATCCACTGCATTCAATCGGGATGTTTTGGGACATGCTGAATAAAATCCACTGCATTAAATCGGGATGCATTGGGCCAAGCTGCAAAAAATCCACTGCAATCAATCATGCTGCAGGTATCCACTGCATTCATTCGGAATACTTTGAGCCTTGCTGCTAATAATCCACAGCATTCAATCATGCTGCAGGTATCCACTGCATTCAATCATGCTGCATTAAATTCCCTGCATTCAATAGGGTTCCATTTCTTCATGCTGCCTGGAATGCACTGCATTAAATCACGCTGCATGGAATCCATTGCATTCAATTGGGATGCATTTTACCAGGCTGCATGTATTACACTGCATTCAGTGACATTGCATGGAATCCACTGCCTTCAATCGGGATGCTTTTGGCCCTGCTGCATTAAATCAACTGCATTCAATCGGGATGCATTGGGCCTCACTGCGTCAACTGCACTGAGTACAATCGGGATCCATTTTGGCACAATACATGGAGTCCTCTATATTCAATGACGCTGCATGGAATCCACTGCATTAAATCGTAATGCTTTGTGCCATGCTGCAAAAAATCCACTGAATTCATTCATGCCGCAGGAATCCACTGCATTCAATCATGCTGCATAAAATCAACTGCATTCAATAGGGTTCCATTACTTCATGCTCTCTGGAATACACTGAATTCAATCACGCTGCATGGAATCCAATGCATGCAATAGGGATGCATTTTACCAGGCTGCATGGAATCCACTGCATTCAATCAGGCTGCATGGAATCCACTGCATTCAATCGGGATGCATTTTACCAGGCTGCATGGATTACACTGCATTCAAGCACAATGCATGGAATCCACTGCATTCAATGACGCTGCATGGAATCATCTGCATTGAATCGGGATGCTTTTGGCCATGCTGCATAAAACCCAATGCATTCAATCATGCTGCACGGTATCCAATGCATTCAATCGGGATTTTTTCGGACATGCTGCAAAAAATCCACTGCAGTAAATCGGGATGCTTTTGGCCAAGCTTCAAAAAATCCACTGCATTCAATCATGCCGCAGTAATCCACTGCATTCAATCATGCTGCATAAAATCAACTGCATTCAATAGGGTTCCATTACTTCATGCTCTCTGGAATACACTGAATTCAATCACGCTGCATGGAATCCAATGCATGCAATAGGGATGCATTTTACCAGGCTGCATGGAATCCACTGCATTCAATCATGCTGCGGGAATCCACTGCATTCAATCATTCTGCATGGAATCCACTGCATTCAATCGGGATGCTTTTTACCAGGCTGCATGGATTACACTGCATTCAATCACAATGCATGGAATCCACTGCATTCAATGACGCTGCATGGAATCCACTGCCTTCAATCGGGATGCTTTTGGCCATGGTCCATAAAATCCACTGCATTCAATCATGCTGCATGGTATCCACTGCATTCAATCGGGATGTTTTTTGACATGCTGCCTAAAATCCACTGCATTAAATCGGGATGCTTTGGGCCATGCTGCAAAAAATCCACTGCATTCAATCATGCTGCATAAAATCCACTGCATTCAATAAGGTTCCATTTCTTCATGCAGCATGGATCACACTGCATTTAATCACACTGCATGGAATTAACTGCATTTAACCGGGATGACTTTTACCATGCTGCATGAAATACACTGCATTCAATCACGCTGCATTTATTTCACTGCATACAATGGGATCCATTGCGCCATGATGCATGGAATCCACTGCATTCAATCAGAATCCATTGCACCACACTGCATTGACACCACTGCATTCAATTGAGATCTATTGGGCCATGCTGCATAGAATCCACTGCATTCAATTGGTATCCATTTAGCCATACTGAATGGTATACACTGCATTCAATCAGGATGCATTTCACCACGCTGCATGGAATCCACGGCATTCAATCGGGATGCATGGGGCCATGCTGCATAAAATCCACTGCATTCAATCGGGATGCATTGGGCCTCACTGCGTGGAAACCACTGAATACATACGGGATCCATTGTGCCACAATGCAGGGAGTCTTCTGCATTAAATGACGCTTCATGGAATCCACTGCATTCAATCGGGATGAATTTTACCAGGCTGCATGGAATCCACTGCATTCAATCATGCTGCATGGAATCCACTGCATTCAATCGGGATGCATTTTACCAGGCTGCATGGAATACACTGCATTCCATCACGCTGCATCGATTTCACTGCATTCAATTGGGATCCATTGCACCATGATGCATGGAATCCACTTCATTCAGTTGAGATCAATTGGGCCACACTGCATAGAATCCACTGCATTGAATGGGGATCCATTTAGCCACACTGAATTGTATACACTGCGTTCAATCAGGATGCATTTCACCACGCTGCATGGAATCCACGGCATTCAATCGGTATGCTTGTGGCCATGCTGCATAAAATCCACTGCATTCAATCGAGATGCATTTGGCCTCGATGCATGGACTCCACTGCACACAATCGTGATCCATTTCGCCAAAATGAATTGAATTTTCTGCATTCAATGACGCTGCATGGAATCCACTGCAATAAATCGAGATGCTTTTGGCCATGCTGCAAAAAATCCACTGCATTCAATCATGCTGAAGTAATCCACTGCATTCAATCATGCTGCATAAAATCCCCTGCATTCAATAGGGTTCCATTTCTTCATGCTGCATGGAATCGACTTCATTCAATCATGCTGCATGGAATCCACAGCATTTAATGGGGATGCATTTTACCAGGCTGCATGGAATCCACGGCATTCAATTGGGATGCTTGGGGACATGCTGCAAAAAATCCACTGCATTCATTCATGCTGCAGGAATCCACTGCATTCAATCATGCTAAATAAAATACACTTCAGTCAATAGGGTTCCATTACTTCATGCTCCCTGGAATACACTGAATTCAATCATGCTGCATGGAATCCAATGCATTCAATAGGGATGCATTTTACCAGTCTGCATGGAATCGACTGCATTCAATCATGCTGCATGGAATCCACTGCATTCAATCGGGATGCATTTTACCAGGCTGAATGGATTACACTGCATTCAAGCACAATGCATGGAATCCAATGCATTCAATGACGCTGCATGGAATCCTCTGCATTGAATCGGGATGCTTTTGGCCATGCTGCATAAAATCCACTGCATCAGTCATGCTGCACGGTATCCACTGCATTCAATCGGGATGTTTTGGGACATGCTGAATAAAATCCACTGCATTAAATCGGGATGCATTGGGCCAAGCTGCAAAAAATCCACTGCATTCAATCATGCTGCATGGAATCTACTGTATTCAATCGGGATGCATTTTACCAGGATGCGTGGAATCCACTGCATTCAATAACAATGCATAGAATTCACTGCATTCAATGACGCTGCATGGAATCATCTGCATTCAATCGGGATGCTTTTGGCCATGCTGCATAAAATCCACTGCATTCAATCGGGATGTATTGGGACATGCTGCAGAAAATCCACTGCATTAAATCGGGATGCTTTGGGCCAAGCTGCAAAAAATCCACTGCATTCAATCATGCTGCAGGAATCCACTGCATTTAATCATGCTGCATAAAATACCCTGCATTCAATAAGGTTCCATTACTTCATGCTGCCTGGAATCCACCTCATTCAATTATGCTGCATGGAATCCACTGCATTCAATCGGGATTCATTTTACCAGGCTGCATGAATTACACTGCATTCAATCACAAGCATGGAATCCACTGCAGTCAATGACGCTGCATGAAATCCACTGCATTCAATCGGGATGCTTTTGGCCATGGTGCATACTATGCACTGCATTCAATCATGCTGCATGGTATCCACTGCATTCAATCGGGATGCTTTTGGCCATGCTGCGTAAAATCCACTGCATTAAATCGGGATGCTTTGGGCCATGCTGCAAAAATCCACTGCATTCAATCATGCTGAAGGAATTCACTGCATTCAATCATGCTGCATAAAATCCACTGCATTATATAGGGTTCAATTTCTTCATGCTGCATGGATCACACTGCATTAAATCACACTGCATGGAATCCACTGCATTCAATTGGAATGAATTTTTTCAGGCTGCATGGAATCCACTGCATTCAATCAGGCTGCATGGAATCCACTGCATTCAATCAGGATGTTTTGGGCCATGCTGCATAAAATACACTACATTCAATCATGCAGCAAGGAATCCACTGCATCCAATCAGGATATTTTGGGCCATGCTGCATAAAATCCACTGCATTCAATCGGGATGCATTGGGCCTCGCTGCATGGTCTCCACTGCATACAAACGAGATCCATTGCACCACAATGTATGGAATGTTCTGCATTAAATGACGCTGCATGAAATCCACTGCATTCAATCGCGATGCTTTGGGCCATGCTGCAAATACTCCACTGTATTCAATCATGCTGCATGGAATCCACTGCCTTCAATCGGGATGCATTGGGCCTCACTGCGCCAACCTCACTGAATACAATCGGGATTCACTGTGCGACAATGCATGGAGTCTTCTGCATTGCATGACGCTGCATGGAATCCACGGCATTCAATCGGGATGCTTGGGGCCATGCTGCAAAATATCCACTGCATTCATTCATGCTGCAGGAATCCAGTGCATTCAATCATGCTGCATAAAATACACTTCATTCAATAGGGTTCCATTACTTCATTCTGCCTGGAATACACTGAATTCAATCACGCTGCATGGAATCCAATGCATTCAATAGGGATGCATTTTACCAGGCTGCATGGATTACACTGCATTCAATCAAAATGCATGGAATTCACTGCATTCAATGATGCTGCATGAAATCCACTGCATTCAATTGGGATGCTTTTGGCCATGCTGCATAAAATCCACGGCATTCAATCATGCTGCATGGAATCCAATGCATTCTATCGGGATGTATTGGGACATGCTGCAGAAAATTCACTGCATTAAATCATGATGCTTTGGACCAAGCTTCAAAAACTCCACTGCATTCAATCATGCTGAAGGAATCCACTGCAATCAATCATGCTGCATAAAATCCCTTGCATTCAATAGGGTTCCATTTCTTCATGCTGCATGGAATCCACTTCATTCATTCATGCTGCATGGAATCCGCAGCATTTAAGTGGGATTCATTTTACCAGGATGGATGGAATATACTGCATTCAATCATGCTGCATAAAATCTACTGCATTCAATCGGGATGCATTTTACCACGCTGCATGGATTACACTGCATTCAATCACAATACATGGAATCGACTGCATTCAATCGGGATGCATTTTACCAGGCTGCCTGGATTACACTGCATTCAATCACAATGCAAGGAATCCACTGCATTCAATGACGCTGCATGGAATCCACTGCATTCTATCGGGATGCTTTTCGCCATGCTGCATAAAATCCACTGCATTCAATCATGCTGCACGGTATCCACTGCATTCAATCGGGATGTATGGGGACATGCTGCAGAAAATTCACTGCATTAAATCTTGATGCTTTGGGCCAAGCTTCAAAAAATCCGCTGCATTCAATCATGCTGCAAAAATCCAATGCATTCAATCATGCTGCATAAAATCCACTGCATTCAATAGGGTTCAATTACTTCATGCTGCATGGATCACACTGCATTCATTCACACTGCATGGAATCCACTGCATTCAATCGGGATGCATTTTACCAGGTTACATGGATTACACTGCATTCAATCACAATGCATGGAATCCACTGCATTCAATGACGCTGCATGGAATCCACTGCGTTCAATCGGGATGCACTGGGCCTCACTGCGTTGACTCCACTAAATACATACGGGATCCATTGTGGCACAATGCAGGGAGTCTTCTGCATTCACTGACGCTGCATGGAATCCACTGCATTCAATCGGGATGCTTTTGGCCATGCTGCATAAAATCCACTTCATTCAATCATGCTGCATGTAATCCACCTCATTCAATCGGGATGTTTTGGGACATGCTGCAGAAAATCCACTGCATTTTATCGGGATGCTTTGGGCAATGCTGCAAAAATCCACTGCATTCAATCATGCTGCATGAAACCTCGGCATTCAATCATGCTGCATAAAATCCACTGCATTCAATAGGGTTCCATTTCTTCATGCTGCTTGGAATACACTGCATTCAATCAAGCTGCATGGAACCCACTGCATTCAATTGGGATGAATTTTACCAGGCTGCATGGAATCCACTGCATTCAATCAGGCTGCATGGAATCCACTGCATTCAATCGGGATGCATTTTACCAGGCTGCATGGAATACACTGCATTCAATCACGCTGCATCGATATCACTGCATTCAATTGGGATCCATTGGGCCACGATGCATGGAATCCACTGCATTCAATCAGGATCCATTGCACCACACTGCATTGAATCCACTGCATTCAATTGAGATCAATTGGGCCACGCTGCATCGAATCCACTGCATTCAATGGGGATCCATTTAGCCACGCTGAATGGTATACACTGCGTTCAATCAGGATGCATTTCACCACGCTGCATGGCCTCCACTGTATTCAATCACACTGCATGGAATCCACGGCATTCAATCGGGATGCTTTGGGCCAAGCTGCATAAAATCCACTGCATTCAATCGAGTTGCATTTGGCCTCGCTGCATGGACTCCACTGCACACAATCGTGATCCATTTCGCCACAATGAATGGAATTCTCTGCATTCAATGACGCTGCATGGAATCCACTGCATTAAATCGAGATGCTTTGGGACATGCTGCAAAAAATCCACTGCATTCATTAATTCTGCAGGAATCCACTGCATTCAATCATGCTGCATAAAATCCCATGCATTCAATCGGGATGCATTTTACCTGGCTGCATTTAATCCACTGCATTCAATCACGCTGCATGGAATCCACTGCATTCAATCGGGATGCTTTTTACCCGTCTGCATGGAATCCACTGCATTCATTCACGCTGCATGGAATCCACTGCATTCAATCGGGATGCATTTTACCACGCTGCATGAATTACACTGCATTCAATCACAATGCATGGAATCCACTGCATTCAATGACGCTGCATGGAATCCACTGCATTGAATCGGGATGCTTTTGGCCATGCTGCATAAAATCCACTGCATTCAATCATGCTGCATGGAATCCTGTGCATCCAATCGGGATGCTTTTGGCCATGCTGCACAAAATCCAATGCATTCAATCATGCTGCACCGTATCCACTGCATTCAGTCAGGATGTTTTGGGACATGCTGCAGAAAATTCACTGCATTAAATCAGGATGCTTTGGGCCATTCTGCAAAAAATCCACTGCATTCAATCATGCTGCATAAAATCCACTGCATTCAATATGGTTCCATTTCTTCATGCTGCATGGATCACACTGCATTAAATCACACTGCATGGAATCCACTGCATTCAATCGGGATTAATTTTACCAGGCTGCATTGAATCCACTGCATTCAATCAGTATCCATTGCACCACACTGCATTGAATCCAGTGAATTCAATTGAGATCAATTGGGCAACGATGCATAGAATCCACTGCATTCAATAGGGATCCAATTAGCCACACTGAATGGTATACACTGCGTTCAATCAGGATGCATTTCACCAACTGCATGGAATCCACGGCATTCAATCGGGTTGCATGGGGCCATGCTGCATAAAATCCACTGCATTCCATCGAGATGCATTTGGCCTCGCTGCATGGACTCCACTGCACACAATCGTGATCCATTTCGCCACAATGAATGGAAATCTCAGCATTCAATGACGCTGCATGGAATCCACTGCATTAAATCAGAGATGCTTTGGGACATGTTGCAAAAAATCCACTGCATTCAATAATTCTGCAGGAATCCACAGCATTCAATCATGCTGCATAAAATACCCTGCATTCAATAGTGTTCCATTTCTTCATGCTGCATGGAATACACTGCATTCAATCAGGATGCATGGAATCCACATCATTTAATTGAGGTGCATTTTACCAGGCTGCATGGAATCCACTGCATTCAATCATGCTGCATGGAATCCACTGCATTCAATCGGGATGCATTTTACCATGCTGCATGAATTACACTGCATTCAATCACAATGAATGTAATCCACTGCATTCAATGACGCTGCATGGAATCCACTGCACTCAATCGGGATAATTTTGGCAATGCTGCATAAAACCCACTGCATTCAATCGGGATGCATTTTACCAGGCTGCATGGAATACACTGCATTCAATCACGCTGCATCGATTTCACTGCATTCTATTGGGAACCATTGCGCCATGATGCATGGAATCCACTGCATTCAGTTGAGATCAATTGGGCCACGCTGCATAGAATCCACTGCATTGAATGGGGATCCATTTAGCCACGATGCATTGTATACACTGCGTTCAATCAGGATGCATTTCACCGCGCAGCATGGAATACATGGCATTCAATCGGGATGCTTGTGGCCATGCTGCATAAAATCCACTGCATTCATTCATGCTGCAGGAATCCACTGCATTCAATCATGCTGCATAAAATCCCCTGCATTCAATAGGGTTCCATTTCTTCATGCTGCATGGAATCGACTTCATTCAATCATGCTGCATGGAATCCACAGCATTTAATTGGGATGCATTTTACCAGGCTGCATGGAATCCACTGCATTCAATCATGCTGAATAAAATCCACTGCATTCAATCGGGATGCATTTTACCAGGATGCATGGAATCCACTGCATTCAATCACAATACTTGGAATCCACTGCATTCAATCGGGATGCATTTTACCAGGCTGCCTGGATTACACTGCATTCCATCACAATGCATGGAATCCACTGCATTCAATGACGCTGCATGGAATCCACTGCATTCTATCGGGATGCTTTTGGCCATGCTGCATAAAGTACACTGCATTCAATCATGCAGCAAGGAATCCACTGCATCCAATCGCCATGGTTTTGGCCATGCTGCATAAAATCCACTGCATTCAATCGGGATGCATTGGGCCTCGCTGCATGGTCTCCACTGCATACAAACGAGATCCATTGCCCCACAATGAATGGAATGTTCTGCATTCAATGACGCTGCATGAAATCCACTGCATTCACACATGCCGCATGGAATCCACTGCATTCCATCGGGATGCATTTGGCCATGCTGCATAAAACCGACTGCATTCAATCATGCTGCACGATATCCATTGCATTCAATCGGGATGTTTTCGGACATGCTGCAAAAAATCCACTGCAGTAAATCGGGAGGCTTTTGGCCAAGCTTCATAAAATCCACTGCATTCAATCATGCTGCAGGAATCCACTGCATTCAATCATGCTGCATAAAATCCACTGAATTCCACAGGGTTCAATTTCTTCATGCTGCATGGAATCCACTGCATTCAATCATGCTGCATGGAATCCACTGCATTCAATCGGGATGCATTTTACCAGGCTGCATGGATTACACTGCATTCAATCACAATGCATGGTATCCACTGCGTCAATGACGCTGCATGGAATACACTGCCTTCAATCGGGATGCTTTTGGCCATTGTGCATAAAATCCACTGCATTCAATCATGCTGCATGGTATCCCCTGCCTTCAATCGGGATGTTTTGGGACATGCTGCCTAAAATCCACTGCATTCAATCGGGATGCTTTGGGCCATGCTGCAAATCATCCACTGCATTCAATCATGCTGCAGGAATCCACGGCATTCAATCATGCTGCATAAAAGACAACTCATTCAATAGAATTCCATTACTTCATGCTGCCTGGCATACACTGAATTCAATCACGCTGCATGGAATCCAATGCATTCAATAGGGATGCATTTTACCAGGCTGCATGGAATCCACTGCATTCAATCATGCTGCATGGAATCCACTGCATTCAATCGGGATGCATTTTACCAGGCTGCATGGATTACACTGCATTCAAGCACAATGCATGGAATCCACTGCATTCAATGACGCTGCATGGAATCCTCTGCATTGAATAGGGATGCTTTTGGCCATGCTGCATAAAATCCACTGCATTCAATCATGCTGCACGGTATCGACTTCATTCAATCGGGATGTTTTGGGACATGCTGCAGAAAATCCACTGCATTAAATCGGGATGCTTTGGGCCAAGCTGCAAAAAATCCACTGCATTCAATCATGCTGCAGGAATCCACTGCATTCAATCATGCTGCATAAAATCCCCTGCATTCAATAGGGTTCCATTTCTTCATGGTGCATGGAATACACTGCATTCAATCATGCTTCATGGAATCCACTGCATTCAATCGGGATGCATTTTACCAGGCTGCATGGATTACACTGCATTCAATCCCAATGCATGGAATCCACTGCATTTAATGACGCTGCATGGAATCCACTGCATTCAATCGGGATGCTTTTGGCCAGGGTGCATAAAATCCACTGCATTTAATCATGCTGCATGGTATCCACTGCATTCAATCGGGATGTTTTGGGATATGCTGCCTAAAATCCACTGCATTCAATCGGGATGCTTTGGGCCATGCTGCAAAAAATTCAATGCATTCATTCATACTGCAGGAATCCACTGCATTCTATCATGCTGCATAAAATCCACTGCATTCAATCGGGATGAATTTTACCAGGCTGCATGGAATCCACTGCATTCAATCATGCTTCATGGAATCCACTGCATTCAATCCTGTTGCATTTTACCAGGCTGCATGGAATACACTGCATTCAATCACGCTGCATCGATTTCACTGCATTCAATTGGATCCATTGCGCCATGATGCATGGAATCCACTGCATTCAGTTGAGATCAATTGGGCCACGCTTCATAGAATCCACTGCATTGAATGGGGATCCATTTAGCCACGCTGCATTGTATACACTGCGTTCAATCAGGATGCATTTCACCACGCTGCATGGAATACACGGCATTCAATCTGGATGTTTGTGGCCATGCTGCAAAAAATCCACTTCATTCAATCATGCTGAAGGAATCCACTGCATTCAATCATGCTGCATAAAATCCCCTGCATTCAATAGGGTTCCATTTCTTCATGCTGCATGGAATCCACTTCATTCAATCATGCTGCATGGAATCCGCAGCATTTAAGTGGGATGCATTTTACCAGGCTGCATGGAATCCACTGCATTCAATCATGCTGCATAAAATCCACTGCATTCAATCGGGATGCATTTTACCACGCTGCATGGATTACACTGCATTCAATCACAATACATGGAATCGACTGCTTTCAATCGGGATGCATTTTACCAGGCTGCCTGGATTACACTGCATTCCATCACATGCATGGAATCCACTGCATTCAATGACGCTGCATGGAATCCACTGCATTCAATCGGGATGCATTTTACCAGGCTGCATGGATTACACTGCATTCAATCACAATGCATGGAATCCACTGCATTCAATGACGCTGCATGGAATCCTCTGCATTGAATCGGGATGCTTTTGGCCATGCTGCATAAAATCCACTGCATTCAATCATGCTGCACGGTATCGACTGCATTCAATCGGGATGTTTTGGGACATGCTGCAGAAAATCAACTGCATTAAATCGGGATGCTTTGGGCCAAGCTGCAAAAAATACACTGCATTCAATCATGCTGCAGGAATCCACTGCATTCAATCATGCTGCATAAAATCCACTGCATTCAATAGGGTTCCATTTCTCATGCTGCATGGAATACACTGCATTCAATCATGCTGCATGGAATACACTGCATTCAATCGGGATGCATTTTACCAGGCTGCTGGATTACACTGCATTCAATCACAATGCATGGAATCCACTGTATTCAATGACGCTGCATGGAATCCACTGCATTCTATCGGGATGCTTTTGGCCATGCTGCATAAAATACACTGCATTCAATCATGCTGCAAGGAATCCACTGCATCCAATCGCCATGTTTTTGGCCATGCTGCATAAAATCCACTGCATTTAATCATGTTGCATAAAATCCACTGCATTCAATAGGGTTCCATTTCTTCATGCTGCATGGATCACACTGCATTCAATCACACTGCATGGAATCCACTGCATTCAATCGGGATGAATTTTACCAGGCTGCTTGGAATCCACTGCATTCATTCATGCTGCATGGAATCCACTGCATTCAATCGGGATGCATTTTACCAGGCTGCATGGAATACACTGCATTCAATCACGCTGCATCGATTTCACTGCATTCAATGACGCTGCATGGAATCCACTGCATTCTATCGGGATGCTTTTGGCCATGCTGCATAATATACACTGCATTCAATCATGCTGCAAGGAATCCACTGCATCCAATCGCCATGTTTTTGGCCATGCTGCATAAAATTCACTGCATTCAATCGGGATGCATTGGGCCTCGCTGCATGGTCTCCACTGCATAAAAACGAGATCCATTGCACCACAATGTATGGAATGGTCTGCATTAAATGACGCTGCATGAAATCCACTGCATTCAATCGCGATGCTTTGGGCCATGCTGCAAATAATCCACTGTATTCAATCATGCTGCATGGAATCCACTGCCTTCAATCGGGATGCTTTTGGCCATGCTGCATATAATCAACTGCAATCAATCGGGATGCATTGGGCCTCACTGCGTCAACCGCACTGAATACAATCGGGATCCATTGTGCCAAAATGCATGTAGTCTTCTGCATTCAATGACGCTGCATGGAATCCAATGCATTCAATAGGGATGCATTTTACCAGGCTGCATGGAATCCACTGCATTCAATCATGCTGCATAAAATCCACTGCATTCAATAGGGTTCCATTTCTGCATGCTGCATGGATCACACTGCACTCAATCACACTGCATGGAATCTACTGCATTCAATCGGGATGAATTTTACCAGGCTGCATGGAATCCACTGCATTCAATCAAGCTGCATGGAATCCACTGCATTCAATCGGGATGCATTTTACCAGGCTGCATGGAATACACTGCATTCAATCACGCTGCATCGATTTCACTGCATTCAATTGGGATCCATTGCGCCATGATGCATGGAATCCACTGCATTCTATCAGAATCCATTGCACCACACTGCATTGACACCACTGCATTCAATTGAGATAATTTGGGCCACGCTGCATAGAATCCACTGCATTCCATGGGTATCCATTTACCCACGCTGCATGGTATACACTGCGTTCAATCAGGATGCATTTCACCACGCTGCATGGAATCCACGGCATTCAATTGGGATTCTTTTGGCCATGCTGCATAAAATCCACTGCATTCAATCGAGATGCATTTGGCCTCGCTGCATGGACTCCACTGCACACAATCGTGATCCATTTCGCCACAATGAATGGAATTTTTTGCATTCAATGACGCTGCATGTAATCCACTGCATTAAATCGAGATGCTTTGGGACATGCGGCAAAAATTCCACTGCATTCAATCATGCTGAAGGAATCCACTGCATTCAATCATGCTGCATAATATCCCCTGCCTTCAATAGGGTTCCATTTCTTCATGCTGCATGGAATCCACTTCTTTCAATCATGCTGCATGGAATCCACAGCATTTAATTGGGATGCATTTTACCAGGCTGCATGGAATCCACTGCATTCAATCATGCTGCATAAAATCCACTGCATTCAATCGGGATGCATTTTAACACGCTGCATGGACTACACTGCATTCAATCACAATACATGGAATCCACTGCATTCAATCGGGATGCATTTTACCAGGCTGCATGTATTACACTGCATTCAATCACGCTGCAAGGAATCCACTGCATTCAATGACGCTGCATGGAATCCACTGCATTCTATCGGGATGCTTTTGGCCCTGCTGCATAAAATACACTGCATTCAATCATGCTGCATGGAATTCACTGCCTCCAATAGGGATATTTTGGGAAATGCTGCAGAAAATCCACTGCATTCAATCGGGATGCATTGGGCCTCGCTGCATGGACTCCACTGCATACAAACGAGATCCATTGCACCACAATGGATGGAATGTTCTGCATTCAATGAGGCTGCATGGAATCCACTGCATTCCATCGGGATGCTTTGGGCCATGCTGCATAAAATCCACTGCATTCAATCGGGATGCATTGGGCCTCACTACGTGGACTCCACTGAATACAATCTGATCCATTGTGCCACAATGCACGGAGTCTTCTGCATTCAACGACGCTGCATGAAATCAACTGCATTCAATCGGGATGCTTTGGGCCATGTTCCAAAAATCCACTGCATTCATTCATGCTGCGGGAATCCACTGCATTCAATCATGCTGCATAAAATACCCTGCATTCAATAGGGTTCCATTACTTCATGCTGCCTGGAATACACTGAATTCAATCATGCTGCATGGAATAAAATGCATTCAATAGGGATGCATTTTACCAGGCTGCATGGAATCCACTGCATTCAATCACAATGCATGGAATCCACTGCATTCAATGACGCTGAATGGAATCCACTGCATTCAATCGGGATGATTTTAGCCATGATGCATAAAATCGACTGCATTCAATAGGGTTCAATTTCGTCATGCTGCATGGATCACACTGCATTCAATCACACTGCATGGAATCCACTGCATTCAATTGGGATGATTTTTACCAGGCTGCATTGAATCCACTGCATTCAATCAAGCTGCATGGAATCCACTGCATTCAATCGGGATGAATTTTACCATGCTGCATGGAATACACAGCATTCAATCACGCTGCTTCTATTTCACTGCATTCAATTGGGATCCATTGCGCCATGATGCATGGAATCCACTGCCATCAGTAGAGATCAATTGGGACACGCTGCATAGAATCCACTCCATTCAATGGGGATCCATTTAGCCACGCTGCATTGTATACACTGCGTTCAATCAGGATGCATTTCACCACGCTGCATGGAATCCACGGCATTCAATCGGGATGCTTGGGGACATGCTGCAAAAAATCCACTGCATTCATTCATGCTGCAGGAATCCACTTCATTCAATCATGCTGCATGGTATCCACTGCATTCAATCGGGATATTTTGGGACATGCTGCCTAAAATCCACTGCATTCAATCGGGATGCTTTGGGCCATGGTGCATAAAATCCACTGCATTCAATCATGCTGCATGGTATCCACTGCATTCAATCGGGATGTTTTGTGACATGCTGCCTAAAATCCACTGCATTTAATCAGGATGCTTTGGGCCATGCTGCATAAAATCCACTGCATTCAATAGGGTTCCATTTCTGCATGCTGCATGGATCACACTGCATTCAATCACACTGCATGGAACCCACTGCATTCAATCGGGATGAATTTTACCAGGCTGCATTGAATCCACTACATTCAATCAAGCTGCATGGAATCCACTGCATTCAATCGGGATGCATTTTACCAGGCTGCATGGAATACACTGCATTCAATCACGCTGCATTGATTTCACTGCATTCAATGACGCTGCATGGAATCCACTGCATTCTATCGGGATGCTTTTGGCCATGCTGCATAATATACACTGTATTCAATCATGCTGCAAGGAATCCACTGCATCCAATCGCCATATTTTTGGCCATGCTGCATAAAATTCACTGCATTCAATCGGGATGCATTGGGCCTCGCTGCATGGTCTCCACTGCATACAAACGAGATCCATTGCACCACAATGTATGGAATGGTCTGCATTAAATGACGCTTCATGAAATCCAATGCATTCAATCAGGATGCTTTGGGCCATGCTGCAAATAATCCAATGTATTCAATCATGCTGCATGGAATCCACTGCCTTCAATCGGGATGCTTTTGGCCATGCTGCATATAATCAACTGCATTCAATCGGGATGCATTGGGCCTCACTGCCTCAACCGCACTGAATACAATCGGGATCCATTGTGCCAAAATGCATGTAGTCTTCTGCATTCAATGACGCTGCATGGAATCCAATGCATTCAATAGGGATGCATTTTACCAGGCTGCATGGAATCCACTGCATTCAATCATGCTGCATAAAATCCACTGCATTCAATAGGGTTCCATTTCTGCATGCTGCATGGATCACACTGCACTCAATCACACTGCATGGAATCCACGGCATTCAATTGGGATTCTTTTGGCCATGCTGCATAAAATCCACTGCATTCAATCGAGATGCATTTGGCCTCGCTGCATGGACTCCACTGCACACAATCGTGATCCATTTCGCCACAATGAATGGAATTTTTTGCATTCAATGACGCTGCATGGAATCCACTGCATTAAATCGAGATGCTTTGGGACATGCGGCAAAAATTCCACTGCATTCAATCATGCTGAAAGAATCCACTGCATTCAATCATGCTGCATAATATCCCCTGCCTTCAATAGGGTTCCATTTCTTCATGCTGCATGGAATCCACTTCTTTCAATCATGCTGCATGGAATCCACAGCATTTAATTGGGATGCATTTTACCAGGCTGCATGGAATCCACTGCATTCAATCATGCTGCATAAAATCCACTGCATTCAATCGGGATGCATTTTAACACGCTGCATGGACTACACTGCATTCAATCACAATACATGGAATCCACTGCATTCAATCGGGATGCATTTTACCAGGCTGCATGTATTACACTGCATTCAACACGCTGCAAGGAATCCACTGCATTCAATGACGCTGCATGGAATCCACTGCATTCTATCGGGATGCTTTTGGCCCTGCTGCATAAAATACACTGCATTCAATCATGCTGCATGGAATTCACTGCCTCCAATAGGGATATTTTGGGAAATGCTGCAGAAAATCCACTGCATTCAATCGGGATGCATTGGGCCTCGCTGCATGGACTCCACTGCATACAAACGAGATCCATTGCACCACAATGGATGGAATGTTCTGCATTCAATGAGGCTGCATGGAATCCACTGCATTCCATCGGGATGCTTTGGGCCATGCTGCATAAAATCCACTGCATTCAATCGGGATGCATTGGGCCTCACTACGTGGACTCCACTGAATACAATCTGATCCATTGTGCCACAATGCACGGAGTCTTCTGCATTCAACGACGCTGCATGAAATCAACTGCATTCAATCGGGATGCTTTGGGCCATGTTCCAAAAATCCACTGCATTCATTCATGCTGCGGGAATCCACTGCATTCAATCATGCTGCATAAAATACCCTGCATTCAATAGGGTTCCATTACTTCATGCTGCCTGGAATACACTGAATTCAATCATTCTGCATGGAATAAAATGCATTCAATAGGGATGCATTTTACCAGGCTGCATGGAATCCACTGCATTCAATCACAATGCATGGAATCCACTGCATTCAATGACGCTGCATGGAATCCACTGCATTCAATCGGGATGATTTTAGCCATGATGCATAAAATCGACTGCATTCAATAGGGTTCAATTTCGTCATGCTGCATGGATCACACTGCATTCAATCACACTGCATGGAATCCACTGCATTCAATTGGGATGATTTTTACCAGGCTGCATTGAATCCACTGCATTCAATCAAGCTGCATGGAATCCACTGCATTCAATCGGGATGAATTTTACCATGCTGCATGGAATACACAGCATTCAATCACGCTGCTTCTATTTCACTGCATTCTATTGGGATCCATTGCGCCATGATGCATGGAATCCACTGCCATCAGTAGAGATCAATTGGGACACGCTGCATAGAATCCACTCCATTCAATGGGGATCCATTTAGCCACGCTGCATTGTATACACTGCGTTCAATCAGGATGCATTTCACCACGCTGCATGGAATCCACGGCATTCAATCGGGATGCTTGGGGACATGCTGCAAAAAATCCACTGCATTCATTCATGCTGCAGGAATCCACTTCATTCAATCATGCTGCATGGTATCCACTGCATTCAATCGGGATATTTTGGGACATGCTGCCTAAAATCCACTGCATTCAATCGGGATGCTTTGGGCCATGGTGCATAAAATCCACTGCAATCAATCATGGTGCATGGTATCCACTGCATTCAATCGGGATGTTTTGTGACATGCTGCCTAAAATCCACTGCATTTAATCAGGATGCTTTGGGCCATGCTGCATAAAATCCACTGCATTCAATAGGGTTCCATTTCTGCATGCTGCATGGATCACACTGCATTCAATCACACTGCATGGAACCCACTGCATTCAATCGGGATGAATTTTACCAGGCTGCATTGAATCCACTACATTCAATCAAGCTGCATGGAATCCACTGCATTCAATCGGGATGCATTTTACCAGGCTGCATGGAATACACTGCATTCAATCACGCTGCATCGATTTCACTGCATTCAATTGGGATCCATTGCGCCATGATGCATGGAATCCACTGCATTCAGTTGATATCAATTGCGCCACGGTGCATAGAATCCACTGCATTGAATGGGGATCCATTTAGCCACGTTGCATTGTATACACTGCGTTCAATCAGGATGCATTTCACCACGCTGCATGGAATCCACGGCATTCAATCGGGATGATTGTGGCCATGCTGCATAAAATCCACTGCATTCAATCGAGATGCATTTGGACTCGCTGCATGGACTCCACTGCACACAATCGTGATCCATTTCGCCACAATGAATTGAATATTCTGCATTCAATGAAGCTGCATGGAATCCACTGCATTAAATCGAGATGCTTTTGGCAATGCTGCAAAGAATCCACTGCATTCAATCATACTGAAGGAATCCACTGCATTCAATCATGCTGCATAAAATCCCCTGCATTCAATAGGGTTCCATTACTTCATTCTGCCTGGAATACACTGAATTCAATCACGCTGCATGGAATCCAATGCATTCAATAGGGATGCATTTTACCAGGCTGCATGGAATCCACTGCATTCAGTCATGCTGCATGGAATCCACTGCAGTCAATCGGGATGCATTTTACCAGGCTGTATGGATTACACTGCATTCAATCAAAATGCATGGAATTCACTGCATTCAATGATGCTGCATGAAATCCACTGCATTCAATCGGGATGCTTTTGGCCATGCTGCATAAAATCCACGGCATTCAATCATGCTGCATGGAATCCAATGCATTCTATCGGGATGTATTGGGACATGCTGCAGAAAATTCACTGCATTAAATCATGATGCTTTGGACCAAGCTTCAAAAAATCCACTGCATTCAATCATGCTGCAAAAATCCACTGCATTCAATCATGCTGCATAAAATCCACTGCATTCAATAGGGTTCCATTTCTTCATGCTGCATGGAATCAACTGCACTCAATCATGCTGCATGGAATCTACAGCATTCAATCGGGATGCATTTTACCAGGCTGCATGTTTTACACTGCATTCAATCACAATGCATGGAATCCACTGCATTCAATGACACTGCATGGAATCCACTGCATTCAATCTGGATGTTTTGGGCCATGGTGCATAAAATCCACTGCATTCAATCATGCTGCATGGTATCCACTGCATTCAATCGGGATGTTTTGGGACATGCTGCCTAAAATCCACTGCATTTAATCAGGATGCTTTGGGCCATGCTGCATAAAATACACTGCATTCAATAGGGTTCCATTTCTGCATGCTGCATGGATCACACTGCATTCAATCACACTGCATGGAATCCACTGCATTCAATCGGGATGAATTTTACCAGGCTGCATTGAATCCACTACATTCAATCAAGCTGCATGGAATCCACTGCATTCAATCGGGATGCATTTTACCAGGCTGCATGGATTACACTGCATTCAAGCACAATGCATGGAATCCACTGCATTCAATGACGCTGCATGGAATACTCTGCATTCTATCGGGATGTTTTGGGACATGCTGCCTAAAATCCACTGCATTTAATCGGGATGCTTTGGGCCATGCTGCAAAAAATCCACTGCATTCAATCACACTGCATGGAATCCACTGCATTCAATCGGGATGAATTTTACCAGGCTGCATTGAATCCACTGCATTCTATCAAGCTGCATGGAATCCACTGCATTCAATCGGGATGCATTTTACCAGGCTGCATGGAATACACTGCATTCAATCACGCTGCATCGATTTCACTGCATTCTATTGGGATCCATTGCGCCATGATGCATGGAATCCACTGCATTCAGTTGAGATCAATTGGGCAACGCTGCATAGAATCCACTGCATTGAATGGGGATCCATTTAGCCACGATGCATTGTATACACTGCGTTCAATCAGGATGCATTTCACCACGCTGCATGGAATCCACTGCATTCAATCGGGATGCTTTGGGCCATGCTGCAAATACTCCACTGTATTCAATCATGCTGCATGGAATCCACTGCCTTCAATCGGGATGCCTTTGGCCATGCTGCATATAATCCACTGCATTCAATCGGGATGCATTGGGCCTCACTGCGTCAACCGCATTGAATACAATCGGGATCCATTGTAGGGATGCATGGAGTCTTCTGCATTGCATGACGCTGCATGGAATCCACTGCATTCAATCGGGATGCTTGGGGCCATGCTGCAAAATATCCACTGCATTCATTCATGCTGCAGGAATCCAGTGCATTCAATCATGCTGCATAAAATACACTTCATTCAATAGGGCTCCATTACTTCATTCTGCCTGGAATACACTGAATTCAATCACGCTGCATGGAATCCAATGCATTCAATAGGGATGCATTTTACCAGGCTGCATGGAATCCACTGCATTCAGTCATGCTGCATGGAATCCACTGCAGTCAATCGGGATGCATTTTACCAGGCTGCCTGGATTACACTGCATTCAATCAAAATGCATGGAATTCACTGCATTCAATGATGCTGCATGAAATCCACTGCATTCAATCGGGATGCTTTTGGCCATGCTGCATAAAATCCACTGCATTCAATCATGCTGCACGGTATTGACTGCATTCAATCGGGATGTTTTGCGACATTCTGCCTAAAATCCACTGCATTTAATCAGGATGCTTTGGGCCATGCTGCATAAAATCCACTGCATTCAATAGGGTTCCATTTCTTCATGCTGCATGGAATCAACTGCATTCAATCATGCTGCATGGAATCTACAGCATTCAATCGGGATGCATTTTACCAGGCTGCATGTTTTACACTGCATTCAATCACAATGCATGGAATCCACTGCATTCAATGACGCTGCATGGAATCCACTGCATTCAATCTGGATGCTTTGGGCCATGGTGCATAAAATCCACTGCATTCAATCATGCTGCATGGTATCCACTGCATTCAATCGGGATGTTTTGCGACATTCTGCCTAAACTCCACTGCATTTAATCAGGATGCTTTGGGCCATGCTGCATAAAATCCACTGCTTTCAATAGGGTTCCATTTCTGCATGCTGCATGGATCACACTGCATTCAATCACACTGCATGGAATCCACTGCATTCAATCGGGATGCATTTTACCAGGCTGCATGGATTACACTGCATTCAAGCACAATGCATGGAATCCACTGCATTCAATGACGCTGCATGGAATCCTCTGCATTCTATCGGGATGCATTTGGGCCATGCTGCATAAAATCCACTGCATTCAATCATGCTGCATGGTATCCACTGCATTCAATCGGGATGTTTTGGGATATGCTGCCTAAAATCCACTGCATTTAATCGGGATGCTTTGGGCCATGCTGCAAAAAATCCACTGCATTCAATCATGCTGCAGGAATCCACTGCATTCAATCATCCTGCATAAAATCCACTGCATTCAATAGGGTTCCATTTCTGCATGCTGCATGGATCACACTGACTTCAATCACACTGCATGGAATCCACTGCATTCAATCGGGATGAATTTTACCAGGCTGCATTGAATCCACTGCATTCTATCAAGCTGCATGGAATCCACTGCATTCAATCCGGATGCATTTTACCAGGCTGCATGGAATACACTGCATTCAATCACGCTGCATCGATTTCACTGCATTCTATTGGGATCCATTGCGCCATGATGCATGGAATCCACTGCATTCAGTTGAGATCAATTGGGCAACGCTGCATAGAATCCACTGCATTGAATGGGGATCCATTTAGCCACGATGCATTGTATACACTGCGTTCAATCCGGATGCATTTCACCACGCTGCATGGAATACATGGCATTCAATCGGGATGCTTGTGGCCATGCTGCATAAAATCCACTGCATTCATTCATGCTGCAGGAATCCACTGCATTCAATCATGCTGCATAAAATCCCCTGCATTCAATAGGGTTCCATTTCTTCATGCTGCATGGAATTGACTTCATTCAATCATGCTGCATGGAATCCACAGCATTTAATTGGGATGCATTTTACCAGGCTGCATGGAATCCACTGCATTCAATCATGCTGCATAAAATCCACTGCATTCAATCGGGATGCATTTTACCACGCTGCATGGATTAAACTGCATTCAATCACAATACATGGAATCGACTGCATTAAATCGGGATGCATTTTACCATGCTGCCTGGATTACACTGCATTCTATCACAATGCATGGAATCCACTGCATTCAATGACGCTGCATGGAATCCTCTGCATTGAATCGGGATGCTTTTGGCCATGGTGCATAAAATCCACTGAATTCAATCATGCTGCACGGTATCGACTGCATTCAATCGGGATGTTTTGGGACATGCTGCAGAAAATCCACTGCATTAAATCGGGATGCTTTGGGCCAAGGTGCAAAAAATCCGCTGCATTCAATCATACTGCAGGAATCCACTGCATTTAATCATGTTGCATAAAATACCCTTCATTCAATAAGGTTCCATTTCTTCATGCTGCCTTGAATCCACCTCATTCAATTATGCTGCATGGAATCCACTGCATTCAATCGGGATGCATTTTACCAGGCTGCATGAATTACACTGCATTCAATCACAAGCATGGAATCCACTGCATTCAATGACGCTGCATGGAATCCACTGCATTCCATCGGGATGCTTTTGGCCATGGTGCATAATATGCACTGCATTCAATCATGCTGCATGGTATCCACTGCATTCAATCGGGATGCTTTTGGCCATGCTGCATAAAATCCACTGCATTAAATCGGGATGCTTTGGGCCATGCTGCAAAAATCCACTGCATTCAATCATGCTGAAGGAATTCACTGCATTCAATCATGCTGCATAAAATCCGCTGCATTAAATAGGGTTCAATTTATTCATGCAGCATGGATCACACTGCATTAAATCACACTGCATGGAATCCACTGCATTCAATTGGAATGAATTTTATCAGGCTGCATGGAATCCACTGCATTCAATGACGCTGCATGGAATCCACTGCATTCAATCGGGATGTTTTGGGCCATGCTGCATAAAATACACTGCATTCAATCATGCAGTAAGGAATCCACTGCATTCAATCGGGATGCATTGGGCCTCGCTGCATGGTCTCCACTGCATACAAACGAGATCCATTGCACCACAATGTATGGAATGTTCTGCATTAAATGACGCTGCATGAAATCCACTGCATTCAATCGCGATGCTTTGGGCCATGCTGCAAATACTCCACTGTATTCAATCATGCTGCATGGAATCCACTGCCTTCAATCGGGATGCTTTTGGCCATGCTGCATATAATCCACTGCATTCAATCGGGATGCATTGGGCCTCACTGCGCCAACCGCACTGAATACAATCGGGATCCATTGTGCGACAATGCATGGAGTCTTCTGCATTGCATGACGCTGCATGGAATCCACTGCATTCAATCGGGATGCTTGGGGCCATGCTGCAAAATATCCACTGCATTCATTCATGCTGCAGGAATCCAGTGCATTCAATCATGCTGCATAAAATACACTTCATTCAATAGGGTTCCATTACTTCATTCTGCCTGGAATACACTGAATTCAATCACGCTGCATGGAATCCAATGCATTCAATAGGGATGCATTTTACCAGGCTGCATGGAATCCACTGCATTCAGTCATGCTGCATGGAATCCACTGCAGTCAATCGGGATGCATTTTACCAGGCTGTATGGATTACACTGCATTCAATCAAAATGCATGGAATTCACTGCATTCAATGATGCTGCATGAAATCCACTGCATTCAATCGGGATGCTTTTGGCCATGCTGCATAAAATCCACGGCATTCAATCATGCTGCATGGAATCCAATGCATTCTATCGGGATGTATTGGGACATGCTGCAGAAAATTCACTGCATTAAATCATGATGCTTTGGACCAAGCTTCAAAAAATCCACTGCATTCAATCATGCTGCAAAAATCCACTGCATTCAATCATGCTGCATAAAATCCACTGCATTCAATAGGGTTCCATTTCTTCATGCTGCATGGAATCAACTGCACTCAATCATGCTGCATGGAATCTACAGCATTCATTCGGGATGCATTTTACCAGGCTGCATGTTTTACACTGCATTCAATCACAATGCATGGAATCCACTGCATTCAATGACACTGCATGGAATCCACTGCATTCAATCTGGATGTTTTGGGCCATGGTGCATAAAATCCACTGCATTCAATCATGCTGCATGGTATCCACTGCATTCAATCGGGATGTTTTGGGACATGCTGCCTAAAATCCACTGCATTTAATCAGGATGCTTTGGGCCATGCTGCATAAAATACACTGCATTCAATAGGGTTCCATTTCTGCATGCTGCATGGATCACACTGCATTCAATCACACTGCATGGAATCCACTGCATTCAATCGGGATGAATTTTACCAGGCTGCATGGAATCCACTACATTCAATCAAGCTGCATGGAATCCACTGCATTCAATCGGGATGCATTTTACCAGGCTGCATGGATTACACTGCATTCAAGCACAATGCATGGAATCCACTGCATTCAATGACGCTGCATGGAATACTCTGCATTCTATCGGGATGTTTTGGGACATGCTGCCTAAAATCCACTGCATTTAATCGGGATGCTTTGGGCCATGCTGCAAAAAATCCACTGCATTCAATCACACTGCATGGAATCCACTGCATTCAATCGGGATGAATTTTACCAGGCTGCATTGAATCCACTGCATTCTATCAAGCTGCATGGAATCCACTGCATTCAATCGGGATGCATTTTACCAGGCTGCATGGAATACACTGCATTCAATCACGCTGCATCGATTTCACTGCATTCTATTGGGATCCATTGCGCCATGATGCATGGAATCCACTGCATTCAGTTGAGATCAATTGGGCAACGCTGCATAGAATCCACTGCATTGAATGGGGATCCATTTAGCCACGATGCATTGTATACACTGCGTTCAATCAGGATGCATTTCACCACGCTGCATGGAATCCACTGCATTCAATCGGGATGCTTTGGGCCATGCTGCAAATACTCCACTGTATTCAATCATGCTGCATGGAATCCACTGCCTTCAATCGGGATGCCTTTGGCCATGCTGCATATAATCCACTGCATTCAATCGGGATGCATTGGGCCTCACTGCGTCAACCGCATTGAATACAATCGGGATCCATTGTAGGGATGCATGGAGTCTTCTGCATTGCATGACGCTGCATGGAATCCACTGCATTCAATCGGGATGCTTGGGGCCATGCTGCAAAATATCCACTGCATTCATTCATGCTGCAGGAATCCAGTGCATTCAATCATGCTGCATAAAATACACTTCATTCAATAGGGCTCCATTACTTCATTCTGCCTGGAATACACTGAATTCAATCACGCTGCATGGAATCCAATGCATTCAATAGGGATGCATTTTACCAGGCTGCATGGAATCCACTGCATTCAGTCATGCTGCATGGAATCCACTGCAGTCAATCGGGATGCATTTTACCAGGCTGCCTGGATTACACTGCATTCAATCAATATGCATGGAATTCACTGCATTCAATGATGCTGCATGAAATCCACTGCATTCAATCGGGATGCTTTTGGCCATGCTGCATAAAATCCATGGCATTCAATCATGCTGCATGGAATCCAATGCATTCTATCGGGATGTTTTGCGACATTCTGCCTAAAATCCACTGCATTTAATCAGGATGCTTTGGGCCATGCTGCATAAAATCCACTGCATTCAATAGGGTTCCATTTCTTCATGCTGCATGGAATCAACTGCATTCAATCATGCTGCATGGAATCTACAGCATTCAATCGGGATGCATTTTACCAGGCTGCATGTTTTACACTGCATTCAATCACAATGCATGGAATCCACTGCATTCAATGACGCTGCATGGAATCCACTGCATTCAATCTGGATGCTTTGGGCCATGGTGCATAAAATCCACTGCATTCAATCATGCTGCATGGTATCCACTGCATTCAATCGGGATGTTTTGCGACATTCTGCCTAAAATCCACTGCATTTAATCAGGATGCTTTGGGCCATGCTGCATAAAATCCACTGCTTTCAATAGGGTTCCATTTCTGCATGCTGCATGGATCACACTGCATTCAATCACACTGCATGGAATCCACTGCATTCAATCGGGATGCATTTTACCAGGCTGCATGGATTACACTGCATTCAAGCACAATGCATGGAATCCACTGCATTCAATGACGCTGCATGGAATCCTCTGCATTCTATCGGGATGCATTTGGGCCATGCTGCATAAAATCCACTGCATTCAATCATGCTGCATGGTATCCACTGCATTCAATCGGGATGTTTTGGGATATGCTGCCTAAAATCCACTGCATTTAATCGGGATGCTTTGGGCCATGCTGCAAAAAATCCACTGCATTCAATCATGCTGCAGGAATCCACTGCATTCAATCATCCTGCATAAAATCCACTGCATTCAATAGGGTTCCATTTCTGCATGCTGCATGGATCACACTGACTTCAATCACACTGCATGGAATCCACTGCATTCAATCGGGATGAATTTTACCAGGCTGCATTGAATCCACTGCATTCTATCAAGCTGCATGGAATCCACTGCATTCAATCCGGATGCATTTTACCAGGCTGCATGGAATACACTGCATTCAATCACGCTGCATCGATTTCACTGCATTCTATTGGGATCCATTGCGCCATGATGCATGGAATCCACTGCATTCAGTTGAGATCAATTGGGCAACGCTGCATAGAATCCACTGCATTGAAATGGGATCCATTTAGCCACGATGCATTGTATACACTGCGTTCAATCCGGATGCATTTCACCACGCTGCATGGAATACATGTCATTCAATCGGGATGCTTGTGGCCATGCTGCATAAAATCCACTGCATTCATTCATGCTGCAGGAATCCACTGCATTCAATCATGCTGCATAAAATCCCCTGCATTCAATAGGGTTCCATTTCTTCATGCTGCATGGAATTGACTTCATTCAATCATGCTGCATGGAATCCACAGCATTTAATTGGGATGCATTTTACCAGGCTGCATGGAATCCACTGCATTCAATCATGCTGCATAAAATCCACTGCATTCAATCGGGATGCATTTTACCACGCTGCATGGATTAAACTGCATTCAATCACAATACATGGAATCGACTGCATTAAATCGGGATGCATTTTACCATGCTGCCTGGATTACACTGCATTCTATCACAATGCATGGAATCCACTGCATTCAATGACGCTGCATGGAATCCTCTGCATTGAATCGGGATGCTTTTGGCCATGGTGCATAAAATCCACTGAATTCAATCATGCTGCACGGTATCGACTGCATTCAATCGGGATGTTTTGGGACATGCTGCAGAAAATCCACTGCATTAAATCGGGATGCTTTGGGCCAAGGTGCAAAAAATCCGCTGCATTCAATCATACTGCAGGAATCCACTGCATTTAATCATGTTGCATAAAATACCCTTCATTCAATAAGGTTCCATTTCTTCATGCTGCCTTGAATCCACCTCATTCAATTATGCTGCATGGAATCCACTGCATTCAATCGGGATGCATTTTACCAGGCTGCATGAATTACACTGCATTCAATCACAAGCATGGAATCCACTGCATTCAATGACGCTGCATGGAATCCACTGCATTCCATCGGGATGCTTTTGGCCATGGTGCATAATATGCACTGCATTCAATCATGCTGCATGGTATCCACTGCATTCAATCGGGATGCTTTTGGCCATGCTGCATAAAATCCACTGCATTAAATCGGGATGCTTTGGGCCATGCTGCAAAAATCCACTGCATTCAATCATGCTGAAGGAATTCACTGCATTCAATCATGCTGCATAAAATCCGCTGCATTAAATAGGGTTCAATTTCTTCATGCAGCATGGATCACACTGCATTAAATCACACTGCATGGAATCCACTGCATTCAATTGGAATGAATTTTATCAGGCTGCATGGAATCCACTGCATTCAATGACGCTGCATGGAATCCACTGCATTCAATCGGGATGTTTTGGGCCATGCTGCATAAAATACACTGCATTCAATCATGCAGTAAGGAATCCACTGCATTCAATCGGGATGCATTGGGCCTCGCTGCATGGTCTCCACTGCATACAAACGAGATCCATTGCACCACAATGTATGGAATGTTCTGCATTAAATGACGCTGCATGAAATCCACTGCATTCAATCGCGATGCTTTGGGCCATGCTGCAAATACTCCACTGTATTCAATCATGCTGCATGGAATCCACTGCCTTCAATCGGGATGCTTTTGGCCATGCTGCATATAATCCACTGCATTCAATCGGGATGCATTGGGCCTCACTGCGCCAACCGCACTGAATACAATCGGGATCCATTGTGCGACAATGCATGGAGTCTTCTGCATTGCATGACGCTGCATGGAATCCACTGCATTCAATCGGGATGCTTGGGGCCATGCTGCAAAATATCCACTGCATTCATTCATGCTGCAGGAATCCAGTGCATTCAATCATGCTGCATAAAATACACTTCATTCAATAGGGTTCCATTACTTCATTCTGCCTGGAATACACTGAATTCAATCACGCTGCATGGAATCCAATGCATTCAATAGGGATGCATTTTACCAGGCTGCATGGAATCCACTGCATTCAGTCATGCTGCATGGAATCCACTGCAGTCAATCGGGATGCATTTTACCAGGCTGCCTGGATTACACTGCATTCAATCAAAATGCATGGAATTCACTGCATTCAATGATGCTGCATGAAATCCACTGCATTCAATCGGGATGCTTTTGGCCATGCTGCATAAAATCCACGGCATTCAATCATGCTGCATGGAATCCAATGCATTCTATCGGGATGTATTGGGACATGCTGCAGAAAATTCACTGCATTAAATCATGATGCTTTGGACCAAGCTTCAAAAAATCCACTGCATTCAATCATGCTGCAAAAATCCACTGCATTCAATCATGCTGCATAAAATCCACTGCATTCAATAGGGTTCCATTTCTTCATGCTGCATGGAATCAACTGCATTCAATCATGCTGCATGGAATCTACAGCATTCAATCGGGATGCATTTTACCAGGCTGCATGTTTTACACTGCATTCAATCACAATGCATGGAATCCACTGCATTCAATGACGCTGCATGGAATCCACTGCATTCAATCTGGATGCTTTGGGCCATGGTGCATAAAATCCACTGCATTCAATCATGCTGCATGGTATCCACTGCATTCAATCGGGATGTTTTGGGACATGCTGCCTAAAATCCACTGCATTTAATCAGGATGCTTTGGGCCATGCTGCATAAAATCCACTGCATTCAATAGGGTTCCATTTCTGCATGCTGCATGGATCACACTGCATTCAATCACACTGCATGGAATCCACTGCATTCAATCGGGATGCATTTTACCAGGCTGCATGGATTACACTGCATTCAAGCACAATGCATGGAATCCACTGCATTCAATGACGCTGCATGGAATCCTCTGCATTCTATCGGGATGTTTTGGGACATGCTGCCTAAAATCCACTGCATTTAATCGGGATGCTTTTGGCCATGCTGCAAAAAATCCACTGCATTCAATCATGCTGCAGGAATCCACTGCATTCAATCATGCTGCATAAAATCCACTGCATTCAATAGGGTTCCATTTCTGCATGCTGCATGGATCACACTGCATTCAATCACACTGCATGGAATCCACTGCATTCAATTGGGATGAATTTTACCAGGCTGCATTGAATCCACTGCATTCTATCAAGCTGCATGGAATCCACTGCATTCAATCGGGATGCATTTTACCAGGCTGCATGGAATACACTGCATTCAATCACGCTGCATCAATTTCACTGCATTCTATTGGGATCCATTGCGCCATGATGCATGGAATCCACTGCATTCAGTTGAGATCAATTGGGCAACGCTGCATAGAATCCACTGCATTGAATGGGGATCCATTTAGCCACGATGCATTGTATACACTGCGTTCAATCAGGATGCATTTCACCACGCTGCATGGAATACATGTCATTCAATCGGGATGCTTGTGGCCATGCTGCATAAAATCCACTGCATTCATTCATGCTGCAGGAATCCACTGCATTCAATCATGCTGCATAAAATCCCCTGCATTCAATAGGGTTCCATTTCTTCATGCTGCATGGAATCGACTTCATTCAATCATGCTGCATGGAATCCACAGCATTTAATTGGGATGCATTTTACCAGGCTGCATGGAATCCACTGCATTCAATCATGCTGAATAAAATCCACTGCATTCAATCGGGATGCATTTTACCAGGATGCATGGAATCCACTGCATTCAATCACAATACATGGAATCCACTGCATTCAATCGGGATGCATTTTACCAGGCTGCCTGGATTACACTGCATTCCATCACAATGCATGGAATCCACTGCATTCAATGACGCTGCATGGAATCCACTGCATTCTATCGGGATGCTTTTGGCCATGCTGCATAAAGTACACTGCATTCAATCATGCAGCAAGGAATCCACTGCATCCAATCGCCATGGTTTTGGCCATGCTGCATAAAATCCACTGCATTCAATCGGGATTCATTTTACCAGGTTGCATGAATTACACTGCATTCAATCACAAGCACGGAATCCACTGCATTCAATGACGCTGCATCGAATCCACTGCATTCCATCGGGATGCTTTTGGCCATGGTGCATAATATGCACTGCATTCAATCATGCTGCATGGTATCCACTGCATTCAATCGGGATGCTTTTGGCCATGCTGCATAAAATCCACAGAATTAAATCGGGATGCTTTGGGCCATGCTGCATAAAATACACTGCATTCAATCATGCTGAAAGAATTCACTGCATTCAATCATGCTGCATAAAATCCACTGCATTAAATAGGGTTCAATTTCTTCATGCAGCATGGATCACACAGCATTAAATCACACTGCATGGAATCCACTGCATTCAATTGGAATGAATTTTTTCAGGCTGCATGGAATCCACTGCATTCAATGACGCTGCATGGAATCCACTGCATTCAATCGGGAATTTGGCCATGCTGCATATAATCCACTGCATTCAATCGGGATGCATTGGGCCTCACTGCGCCAACCGCACTGAATACAATCGGGATCCATTTTGCCACAATGCATGGAGTCTTCTGCATTGCATGACGCTGCATGGAATCCACTGCATTCAATCGGGATGCTTGGGGCCATGCTGCAAAATATCCACTGCATTCATTCATGCTGCAGGAATCCAGTGCATTCAATCATGCTGCATAAAATCCACTGCATTCAATAGGGTTCCATTATTTCATTCTGCCTGGAATACACTGAATTCAATCACGCTGCATGGAATCCAATGCATTCAATAGGGATGCATTTTACCAGGCTGCATGGAATCCACTGCATTCAGTCATGCTGCATGGAATCCACTGCAGTCAATCGGGATGCATTTTACCAGGCTGTATGGATTACACTGCATTCAATCAAAATGCATGGAATTCACTGCATTCAATGATGCTGCATGGAATCCACTGCATTCAATCGGGATGCTTTTGGCCATGCTGCATAAAATCCACGGCATTCAATCATGCTGCATGGAATCCAATGCATTCTATCGGGATGTATTGGGACATGCTGCAGAATATTCACTGCATTAAATCATGATGCTTTGGACCAAGCTTCAAAAAATCCACTGCATTCAATCATGCTGCAAAAATCCACTGCATTCAATCATGCTGCATAAAATCCACTGCATTCAATAGGGTTCCATTTCTTCATGCTGCATGGAATCAACTGCATTCAATCATGCTGCATGGAATCTACAGCATTCAATCGGGATGCATTTTACCAGGCTGCATGTTTTACACTGCATTCAATCACAATGCATGGAATCCACTGCATTCAATGACACTGCATGGAATCCACTGCATTCAATCTGGATGCTTTGGGCCATGGTGCATAAAATCCACTGCATTCAATCATGCTGCATGGTATCCACTGCATTCAATCGGGATGTTTTGGGACATGCTGCCTAAATTCCACTGCATTTAATCAGGATGCTTTGGGCCATGCTGCATAAAATCCACTGCATTCAATAGGGTTCCATTTCTGCATGCTGCATGGATCACACTGCATTCAATCACACTGCATGGAATCCACTGCATTCAATCGGGATGAATTTTACCAGGCTGCATTGAATCCACTACATTCAATCAAGCTGCATGGAATCCACTGCATTCAATCGGGATGCATTTTACCAGGCTGCATGGAATACACTGCATTCAAGCACAATGCATGGAATCGACTGCATTCAATGACGCTGCATGGAATCCTCTGCATTCTATCGGGATGCATTTGGGCCATTCTGCATAAAATCCACTGCATTCAATCATGCTGCATGGTATCCACTGCATTCAATCGGGATGTTTTGGGACATGCTGCCTAAAATCCACTGCATTTAATCGGGATGCTTTGGGCCATGCTGCAAAAAATCCACTGCATTCAATCATGCTGCAGGAATCCACTGCATTCAATCATGCTGCATAAAATCCACTGCATTCAATAGGGTTCCATTTCTGCATGCTGCATGGATCACACTGCATTCAATCACACTGCATGGAATCCACTGCATTCAATCGGGATGAATTTTACCAGGCTGCATTGAATCCACTGCATTCTATCAAGCTGCATGGAATCCACTGCATTCAATCGGGATGCATTTTACCAGGCTGCATGGAATACACTGCATTCAATCACGCTGCATCGATTTCACTGCATTCTATTGGGATCCATTGCGCCATGATGCATGGAATCCACTGCATTCAGTTGAGATCAATTGGGCCACGCTGCATAGAATCCACTGCATTGAATGGGGACCATTTAGCAACGATGCATTGTATACACTGCGTTCAATCCGGATGCATTTCACCGCGCTGCATGGAATACATGGCATTCAATCGGGATGCTTGTGGCCATGCTGCATAAAATCCACTGCATTCATTCATGCTGCAGGAATCCACTGCATTCAATCATGCTGCATAAAATCCCCTGCATTCAATAGGGTTCCATTTCTTCATGCTGCATGGAATCGACTTCACTCAATCATGCTGCATGGAATCCACAGCATTTAATTGGGATGCATTTTACCAGGCTGCATGGAATCCACTGCATTCAATCATGCTGCATAAAATCCACTGCATTCAATCGGGATGCATTTTAACACGCTGCATGGACTACACTGCATTCAATCACAATACATGGAATCCACTGCATTCAATCGGGATGCATTTTACCAGGCTGCCTGGATTACACTGCATTCAATCACAATGCATGGAATCCACTGCATTCAATGACGCTGCATGGAATCCACTGCATTCAATCGGGATGCATTTTACCAGACTGCCTGGATTACACTGCATTCAATCACAATGCATGGAATCCACTGCATTCAATGACGCTGCATGGAATCCTCTGCATTGAATCGGGATGCTTTTGGCCATGGTGCATAAAATCCACTGAATTCAATCATGCTGCATGGTATCGACTGCATTCAATCGGTATGTTTTGGGACATGCTGCAGAAAATCCACTGCATTAAATCGGGATGCTTTGGGCCAAGGTGCAAAAAATCCGCTGCATTCAATCATACTGCAGGAATCCACTGCATTTAATCATGTTGCTTAAAATACCCTTCATTCAATAAGGTTCCATTTCTTCATGCTGCCTGGAATCCACCTCATTCAATTATGCTGCATGGAATCCACTGCATTCAATCGGGATTCATTTTACCAGGCTGCATGAATTACACTGCATTCAATCACAAGCATGGAATCCACTGCATTCAATGACGCTGCATGGAATCCACTGCATTCCATCGGGATGCTTTTGGCCATGGTGCATAATATGCACTGCATTCAATCATGCTGCATGGTATCCACTGCATTCAATCGGGATGCTTTTGGCCATGCTGAATAAAATCCACTGCATTAAATCGGGATGCTTTGGGCCATGCTGCAAAAATCCACTGCATTCAATCATGCTGAAGGAATTCACTGCATTCAATCATGCTGCATAAAATCCACTGCATTAAATAGGGTTCAATTTCTTCATGCAGCATGGATCACACTGCATTAAATCACACTGCATGGAATCCACTTCATTCAATTGGAATGAATTTTATCAGGCTGCATGGAATCCACTGCATTCAATGACGCTGCATGGAATCCACTGCATTCAATCGGGATGTTTTGGGCCATGCTGCATAAAATACACTGCATTCAATCATGCAGCAAGGAATCCACTGCATCCAATCGGGATATTTTGGGCCATGCTGCATAAAATCCACTGCATTCAATCGGGATGCATTGGGCCTCGCTGCATGGTCTCCACTGCATACAAACGAGATCCATTGCACCACAATGTATGGAATGTTCTGCATTAAATGACGCTGCATGAAATCCACTGCATTCAATCGCGATGCTTTGGGCCATGCTGCAAATACTCCACTGTATTCAATCATGCTGCATGGAATCCACTGCCTTCAATCGGGATTTTGGCCATGCTGCATATAATCCACTGCATTCAATCGGGATGCATTGGGCCTCACTGCGCCAACCGCACTGAATACAATCGGGATCCATTGTGCGACAATGCATGGAGTCTTCTGCATTGCATGACGCTGCATGGAATCCACTGCATTCAATCGGGATGCTTGGGGCCATGCTGCAAAATATCCACTGCATTCATTCATGCTGCAGGAATCCAGTGCATTCAATCATGCTGCATAAAATACACTTCATTCAATAGGGTTCCATTACTTCATTCTGCCTGGAATACACTGAATTCAATCACGCTGCATGGAATCCAATGCATTCAATAGGGATGCATTTTACCAGGCTGCATGGAATCCACTGCATTCAGTCATGCTGCATGGAATCCACTGCAGTCAATCGGGATGCATTTTACCAGGCTGCCTGGATTACACTGCATTCAATCAAAATGCATGGAATTCACTGCATTCAATGATGCTGCATGAAATCCACTGCATTCAATTGGGATGCTTTTGGCCATGCTGCATAAAATCCACGGCATTCAAACATGCTGCATGGAATCCAATGCATTCTATCGGGATGTATTGGGACATGCTGCAGAAACTTCACTGCATTAAATCATGATGCTTTGGACCAAGCTGCAAAAAATACAATGCATTCAATCATGCTGCAAAAATCCACTGCATTCAATCATGCTGCATAAAATCCACTGCATTCAATAGGGTTCCATTTCTTCATGCTGCATGGAATCAACTGCATTCAATCATGCTGCATGGAATCTAGAGCATTCAATCGGGATGCATTTTACCAGGCTGCATGTTTTACACTGCATTCAATCACAATGCATGGAATCCACTGCATTCAATGACACTGCATGGAATCCACTGCATTCAATCTGGATGCTTTGGGCCATGGTGCATAAAATCCACTGCATTCAATCATGCTGCATGGTATCCACTGCATTCAATCGGGATGTTTTGGGACATGCTGCCTAAAATCCACTGCATTTAATCAGGATGCTTTGGGCCATGCTGCATAAAATCCACTGCATTCAATAGGGTTCCATTTCTGCATGCTGCATGGATCACACTGCATTCAATCACACTGCATGGAATCCACTGCATTCAATCGGGATGCATTTTACCAGGCTGCATGGATTACACTGCATTCAAGCACAATGCATGGAATCCACTGCATTCAATGACGCTGCATGGAATCCTCTGCATTCTAGCGGGTTTTTTTTCGGACATGCTGCCTAAAATACACTGCATTTAATCGGGATGCTTTGGGCCATGCTGCAAAAAATCCACTGCATTCAATCACGCTGCAGGAATCCACTGCATTCAATCATGCTGCATAAAATCCACTGCATTCAATAGGGTTCCATTTCTGCATGCTGCATGGATCACACTGCATTCAATCACACTGCATGGAATCCACTGCATTCAATCGGGATGAATTTTACCAGGCTGCATTGAATCCACTGCATTCTATCAAGCTGCATGGAATCAACTGCATTCAATCGGGATGCATTTTACCAGGCTGCATGGAATACACTGCATTCAATCACGCTGCATCGATTTCACTGCATTCTATTGGGATCCATTGCACAATGATGCATGGAATCCACTGCATTCAGTTGAGATCAATTGGGCCACGCTGCATAGAATCCACTGCATTGAATGGGGATCCATTTAGCCACGATGCATTGTATACACTTCGTTCAATCAGGATGCATTTCACCACGCTGCATGGAATACATGGCATTCAATCGGGATGCTTGTGGCCATGCTGCATAAAATCCACTGCATTCATTCATGCTGCAGGAATCCACTGCATTCAATCATGCTGCATAAAATCCCCTGCATTCAATAAGGTTCCATTTCTTCATGCTGCATGGAATCGACTTCATTCAATCATGCTGCATGGAATCCACAGCATTTAATTGGGATGCATTTTACCAGGCTGCATGGAATCCACTGCATTCAATCATGCTGCATAAAATCCACTGCATTCAATCGGGATGCATTTTAACACGCTGCATGGACTAAACTGCATTCAATCACAATACATGGAATCCACTGCATTCAATCGGGATGCATTTTACCAGGCTGCCTGGATTACAATGCATTCCATCACAATGCATGGAATCCACTGCATTCAATGACGCTGCATGGAATCCACTGCATTCTATCGGGATGCTTTTGGCCATGCTGCATAAAGTACACTGCATTCAATCATGCAGCAAGGAATCCACTGCATCCAATCGCCATGTTTTTGGCCATGCTGCATAAAAGCCACTGCATTCAATCGGGATGCATTGGGCCTCGCTGCATGGTCTCCACTGCATACAAACGAGATCCATTGCCCCACAATGAATGGAATGTTCTGCATTCAATGACGCTGCATGAAATCCACTGCATTCAATCAGGATGCTTTGGGACATGCTGAAATACTCCACTGTATTCAATCATGCTGCATGGAATCCACTGCCTTCAATCGGGATGCTTTTGGCCATGCTGCATATAATCCACTGCATTCAATCGGGATGCATTGGGCCTCACTGCGTCAACCGCATTGAATACAATCGGGATCCATTGTAGGGATGCATGGAGTCTTCTGCATTGCATGACGCTGCATGGAATCCACTGCATTCAATCGGGATGCTTGGGGCCATGCTGCAAAATATCCACTGCATTCATTCATGCTGCAGGAATCCAGTGCATTCAATCATGCTGCATAAAATACACTTCATTCAATAGGGTTCCATTACTTCATTCTGCCTGGAATACACTGAATTCAATCACGCTGCATGGAATCCAATGCATTCAATAGGGATGCATTTTACCAGGCTGCATGGAATCCACTGCATTCAGTCATGCTGCATGGAATCCACTGCAGTCAATCGGGATGCATTTTACCAGGCTGCCTGGATTACACTGCATTCAATCAAAATGCATGGAATTCACTGCATTCAATGATGCTGCATGAAATCCACTGCATTCAATCGGGATGCTTTTGGCCATGCTGCATAAAATCCATGGCATTCAATCATGCTGCATGGAATCCAATGCATTCTATCGGGATGTATTGGGACATGCTGCAGAAAATTCACTGCATTAAATCATGATGCTTTGGACCAAGCTTCAAAAAATCCACTGCATTCAATCATGCTGCAAAAATCCACTGCATTCAATCATGCTGCATAAAATCCACTGCATTCAATAGGGTTCCATTTCTTCATGCTGCATGGAATCAACTGCACTCAATCATGCTGCATGGAATCTACAGCATTCAATCGGGATGCATTTTACCAGGCTGCATGTTTTACACTGCATTCAATCACAATGCATGGAATCCACTGCATTCAATGACGCTGCATGGAATCCACTGCATTCAATCTGGATGCTTTGGGCCATGGTGCATAAAATCCACTGCATTCAATCATGCTGCATGGTATCCACTGCATTCAATCGGGATGTTTTGCGACATTCTGCCTAAAATCCACTGCATTTTATCAGGATGCTTTGGGCCATGCTGCATAAAATCCACTGCATTCAATAGGGTTCCATTTCTGCATGCTGCATGGATCACACTGCATTCAATCACACTGCATGGAATCCACTGCATTCAATCGGGATGCATTTTACCAGGCTGCATGGATTACACTGCATTCAAGCACAATGCATGGAATCCACTGCATTCAATGACGCTGCATGGAATCCACTGCATTCAATCGGGATGCATTTGGGCCATGCTGCATAAAATCCACTGCATTCAATCATGCTGCATGGTATCCACTGCATTCAATCGGGATGTTTTGGGACATGCTGCCTAAAATCCACTGCATTTAATCGGGATGCTTTGGGCCATGGTGCAAAAAATCCACTGCATTCAATCATGCTGCAGGAATCCACTGCATTCAATCATGCTGCATAAAATCCACTGCATTCAATAGGGTTCCATTTCTGCATGCTGCATGGATCACACTGCATTCAATCACACTGCATGGAATCCACTGCATTCAATCGGGATGAATTTTACCAGGCTGCATTGAATCCACTGCATTCTATCAAGCTGCATGGAATCCACTGCATTCAATCGGGATGCATTTTACCAGGCTGCATGGAATACACTGCATTCAATCACGCTGCATCGATTTCACTGCATTCTATTGGGATCCATTGCGCCATGATGCATGGAATCCACTGCATTCAGTTGAGATCAATTGGGCCACGCTGCATAGAATCCACTGCATTGAATGGGGATCCATTTAGCCACGATGCATTGTATACACTGCGTTCAATCAGGATGCATTTCACCACGCTGCATGGAATACATGGCATTCCATCGGGATGCTTGTGGCCATGCTGCATAAAATCCACTGCATTCATTCATGCTGCAGGAATCCACTGCATTCAATCATGCTGCATAAAATCCCCTGCATTCAATAGGGTTCCATTTCTTCATGCTGCATGGAATCGACTTCATTCAATCATGCTGCATGGAATCCACAGCATTTAAGTGGGATGCATTTTACCAGGCTGCATGGAATCCACTGCATTCAATCATGCTGAATAAAATCCACTGCATTCAATCGGGATGCATTTTACCACGCTGCATGGATTAAACTGCATTCAATCACAATACATGGAATCGACTGCATTAAATCGGGATGCATTTTACCAGGCTGCCTGGATTACACTGCATTCAATCACAATGCATGGAATCCACTGCACTCAATGACGCTGCATGGAATCCACTGCATTCAATCGGGATGCATTTTACCAGGCTGCATGTATTACACTGCATTCAATCACAATGCATGGAATCCACTGCATTCAATGACGCTGCATGGAATCCTCTGCATTGAATCGGGATGCTTTTGGCCATGGTGCATAAAATCCACTGAATTCAATCATGCTGCACGGTATCGACTGCATTCAATCGGGATGTTTTGGGACATGCTGCAGAAAATCCACTGCATTAAATCGGGATGCTTTGGGCCAAGGTGCAAAAAATCCGCTGCATTCAATCATACTGCAGGAATCCACTGCATTTAATCATGTTGCATAAAATACCCTTCATTCAATAAGGTTCCATTTCTTCATGCTGCCTGGAATCCACCTCATTCAATTATGCTGCATGGAATCCACTGCATTCAATCGGGATTCATTTTACCAGGCTGCATGAATTACACTGCATTCAATCACAAGCATGGAATCCACTGCATTCAATGACGCTGCATGGAATCCACTGCATTCCATCGGGATGCTTTTGGCCATGGTGCATAATATGCACTGCATTCAATCATGCTGCATTGTATCCTCTGCATTCAACCGGGATGCTTTTGGCCATGCTGCATAAAATCCACTGCATTAAATCGGGATGCTTTGGGCCATGCTGCAAAAATCCACTGCATTCAATCATGCTGAAGGAATTCACTGCATTCAATCATGCTGCATAAAATCCACTGCATTAAATAGGGTTCAATTTCTTCATGCAGCATGGATCACACTGCATTAAATCACACTGCATGGAATCCACTGCATTCAATTGGAATGAATTTTATCAGGCTGCATGGAATCCACTGCATTCAATGACGCTGCATGGAATCCACTGCATTCAATCGGGATGTTTTGGGCCATGCTGCATAAAATACACTGCATTCAATCATGCAGCAAGGAATCCACTGCATCCAATCGGGATATTTTGGGCCATGCTGCATAAAATCCACTGCATTCAATCGGGATGCATTGGGCCTCGCTGCATGGTCTCCACTGCATACAAACGAGATCCATTGCACCACAATGTATGGAATGTTCTGCATTAAATGACGCTGCATGAAATCCACTGCATTCAATCGCGATGCTTTGGGCCATGCTGCAAATACTCCACTGTATTCAATCATGCTGCATGGAATCCACTGCCTTCAATCGGGATTTTGGCCATGCTGCATATAATCCACTGCATTCAATCGGGATGCATTGGGCCTCACTGCGCCAACCGCACTGAATACAATCGGGATCCATTGTGCGACAATGCATGGAGTCTTCTGCATTGCATGACGCTGCATGGAATCCACTGCATTCAATCGGGATGCTTGGGGCCATGCTGCAAAATATCCACTGCATTCATTCATGCTGCAGGAATCCAGTGCATTCAATCATGCTGCATAAAATACACTTCATTCAATAGGGTTCCATTACTTCATTCTGCCTGGAATACACTGAATTCAATCACGCTGCATGGAATCCAATGCATTCAATAGGGATGCATTTTACCAGGCTGCATGGAATCCACTGCATTCAGTCATGCTGCATGGAATCCACTGCAGTCAATCGGGATGCATTTTACCAGGCTGTATGGATTACACTGCATTCAATCAAAATGCATGGAATTCACTGCATTCAAAGATGCTGCATGGAATCCACTGCATTCAATCGGGATGCTTTTGGCCATGCTGCATAAATTCCACGGCATTCAATCATGCTGCATGGAATCCAATGCATTCTATCGGGATGTATTGGGACATGCTGCAGAAAATTCACTGCATTAAATCATGATGCTTTGGACCAAGCTTCAAAAAATCCACTGCATTCAATCATGCCGCATAAAATCCACTGCATTCAATAGGGTTCCATTTCTTCATGCTGCATGGAATCAACTGCATTCAATCATGCTGCATGGAATCTACAGCATTCAATCGGGATGCATTTTACCAGGCTGCATGTTTTACACTGCATTCAATCACAATGCATGGAATCCACTGCATTCAATGACACTGCATGGAATCCACTGCATCCAATCTGGATGCTTTGGGCCATGGTGCATAAAATCCACTGCATTCAATCATGCTGCATGGTATCCACTGCATTCAATCGGGATGTTTTGGGACATGCTGCCTAAAATCCACTGCATTTAATCAGGATGCTTTGGGCCATGCTGCATAAAATCCACTGCATTCAATAGGGTTCCATTTCTGCATGCTGCATGGATCACACTGCATTCAATCACACTGCATGGAATCCACTGCATTCAATCGGGATGAATTTTACCAGGCTGCATTGAATCCACTACATTCAATCAAGCTGCATGGAATCCACTGCATTCAATCGGGATGCATTTTACCAGGCTGCATGGATTACACTGCATTCAAGCACAATGCATGGAATCCACTGCATTCAATGACGCTGCATGGAATCCTCTGCATTCTAGCGGGTTTTTTTTCGGACATGCTGCCTAAAATACACTGCATTTAATCGGGATGCTTTGGGCCATGCTGCAAAAAATCCACTGCATTCAATCACGCTGCAGGAATCCACTGCATTCAATCATGCTGCATAAAATCCACTGCATTCAATAGGGTTCCATTTCTGCATGCTGCATGGATCACACTGCATTCAATCACACTGCATGGAATCCACTGCATTCAATCGGGATGAATTTTACCAGGCTGCATTGAATCCACTGCATTCTATCAAGCTGCATGGAATCCACTGCATTCAATCGGGATGCATTTTACCAGGCTGCATGGAATACACTGCATTCAATCACGCTGCATCGATTTCACTGCATTCTATTGGGATCCATTGCGCCATGATGCATGGAATCCACTGCATTCAGTTGAGATCAATTGGGCCACGCTGCATAGAATCCACTGCATTGAATGCGGATCCATTTAGCCACGCTGCATTGTATACACTGCGTTCAATCAGGATGCATTTCACCACGCTGCATGGAATACATGTCATTCAATCGGGATGCTTGTGGCCATGCTGCATAAAATCCACTGCATTCATTCATGCTGCAGGAATCCACTGCATTCAATCATGCTGCATAAAATCCCCTGCATTCAATAGGGTTCCATTTCTTCATGCTGCATGGAATCGACTTCATTCAATCATGCTGCATGGAATCCACAGCATTTAATTGGGATGCATTTTACCAGGCTGCATGGAATCCACTGCATTCAATCATGCTGAATAAAATCCACTGCATTCAATCGGGATGCATTTTACCAGGATGCATGGAATCCACTGCATTCAATCACAATACATGGAATCCACTGCATTCAATCGGGATGCATTTTACCAGGCTGCCTGGATTACAATGCATTCCATCACAATGCATGGAATCCACTGCATTCAATGACGCTGCATGGAATCCACTGCATTCTATCGGGATGCTTTTGGCCATGCTGCATAAAGTACACTGCATTCAATCATGCAGCAAGGAATCCACTGCATCCAATCGCCATGGTTTTGGCCATGCTGCATAAAATCCACTGCATTCAATCGGGATGCATTGGGCCTCGCTGCATTGTCTCCACTGCATACAAACGAGATCCATTGCCCCACAATGAATGGAATGTTCTGCATTCAATGACGCTGCATGAAATCCACTGCATTCAATCAGGATGCTTTGGGACATGCTGCAAATACTCCACTGTATTCAATCATGCTGCATGGAATCCACTGCCTTCAATCGGGATGCTTTTGGCCATGCTGCATATAATCCACTGCATTCAATCGGGATGCATTGGGCCTCACTGCGTCAACCGCACTGAATACAATCGGGATCCATTGTGCCACAATGCATGGAGTCTTCTGCATTGCATGACGCTGCATGGAATCCACTGCATTCAATCGGGATGCTTGGGGCCATGCTGCAAAATATCCACTGCATTCATTCATGCTGCAGGAATCCAGTGCATTCAATCATGCTGCATTAAATTCCCTGCATTCAATAGGGTTCCATTACTTCATTCTGCCTGGAATACACTGAATTCAATCACGCTGCATGGAATCCAATGCATTCAATAGGGATGCATTTTACCAGGCTGCATGGAATCCACTGCATTCAGTCATGCTGCATGGAATCCACTGCAGTCAATCGGGATGCATTTTACCAGGCTGCCTGGATTACACTGCATTCAATCAAAATGCATGGAATTCACTGCATTCAATGATGCTGCATGAAATCCACTGCATTCAATCGGGATGCTTTTGGCCATGCTGCATAAAATCCACGGCATTCAATCATGCTGCATGGAATCCAATGCATTCTATCGGGATGTATTGGGACATGCTGCAGAATATTCACTGCATTAAATCATGATGCTTTGGACCAAGCTTCAAAAAATCCACTGCATTCAATCATGCTGCAAAAATCCACTGCATTCAATCTGGATGCTTTGGGCCATGGTGCATAAAATCCACTGCATTCAATCATGCTGCATGGTATCCACTGCATTCAATCGGGATGTTTTGCGACATTCTGCCTAAAATCCACTGCATTTTATCAGGATGCTTTGGGCCATGCTGCATAAAATCCACTGCATTCAATAGGGTTCCATTTCTGCATGCTGCATGGATCACACTGCATTCAATCACACTGCATGGAATCCGCTGCATTCAATCGGGATGCACTTTGCCAGGCTGCATGGATTACACTGCATTCAAGCACAATGCATGGAATCCACTGCATTCAATGACGCTGCATGGAATCCACTGCATTCAATCGGGATGCATTTGGGCCATGCTGCATAAAATCCACTGCATTCAATCATGCTGCATGGTATCCACTGCATTCAATCGGGATGTTTTGGGACATGCTGCCTAAAATCCACTGCATTTAATCGGGCTGCTTTGGGCCATGCTGCAAAAAATCCACTGCATTCAATCATGCTGCAGGAATCCACTGCATTCAATCATCCTGCATAAAATCCACTGCATTCAATAGGGTTCCATTTCTGCATGCTGCATGGATCACACTGCATTCAATCACACTGCATGGAATCCACTGCATTCAATCGGGATGAATTTTACCAGGCTGCATTGAATCCACTGCATTCTATCAAGCTGCATGGAATCCACTGCATTCAATCCGGATGCATTTTACCAGGCTGCATGGAATACACTGCATTCAATCACGCTGCATCGATTTCACTGCATTCTATTGGGATCCATTGCGCTATGATGCATGGAATCCACTGCATTCAGTTGAGATCAATTGGGCAACGCTGCATAGAATCCACTGCATTGAATGGGGATCCATTTAGCCACGATGCATTGTATACACTGCGTTCAATCAGGATGCATTTCACCGCGCTGCATGGAATACATGGCATTCAATCGGGATGCTTGTGGCCATGCTGCATAAAATCCACTGCATTCATTCATGCTGCAGGAATCCACTGCATTCAACCATGCTGCATAAAATCCCCTGCATTCAATAGGGTTCCATTTCTTCATGCTGCATGGAATCGACTTCATTCAATCATGCTGCATGGAATCCACAGCATTTAATTGGGATGCATTTTCCCAGGCTGCATGGAATCCACTGCATTCAATCATGCTGCATAAAATCCACTGCATTCAATCGGGATGCATTTTACCAGGATGCATGGAATCCACTGCATTCAATCACAATACATGGAATCCACTGCATTCAATCGGGATGCATTTTACCAGGCTGCCTGGATTACACTGCATTCCATCACAATGCATGGAATCCACTGCATTCAATGACGCTGCATGGAATCCACTGCATTCTATCGGGATGCTTTTGGCCATGCTGCATAAAGTACACTGCATTCAATCATGCAGCAAGGAATCCACTGCATCCAATCGCCATGGTTTTGGCCATGCTGCATAAAATCCACTGCATTCAATCGGGATGCATTGGGCCTCGCTGCATGGTCTCCACTGCATACAAACGAGATCCATTGCCCCACAATGAATGGAATGTTCTGCATTCAATGACGCTGCATGAAATCCACTGCATTCAATCAGGATGCTTTGGGACATGCTGCAAATACTCCACTGTATTCAATCATGCTGCATGGCATCCACTGCCTTCAATCGGGAAGCTTTTGGCCATGCTGCATATAATCCACTGCATTCAATCGGGATGCATTGGGCCTCACTGCGTCAACCGCACTGAATACAATCGGGATCCATTGTGCGACAATGCATGGAGTCTTCTGCATTGCATGACGCTGCATGGAATCCACTGCATTCAATCGGGATGCTTGGGGCCATGCTGCAAAATATCCACTGCATTCATTCATGCTGCAGGAATCCAGTGCATTCAATCATGCTGCATTAAATTCCCTGCATTCAATAGGGTTCCATTACTTCATTCTGCCTGGAATACACTGAATTCAATCACGCTGCATGGAATCCAATGCATTCAATAGGGATGCATTTTACCAGGCTGCATGGAATCCACTGCATTCAGTCATGCTGCATGGAATCCACTGCAGTCAATCGGGATGCATTTTACCAGGCTGCCTGGATTACACTGCATTCAATCAAAATGCATGGAATTCACTGCATTCAATGATGCTGCATGAAATCCACTGCATTCAATCGGGATGCTTTTGGCCATGCTGCATAAAATCCATGGCATTCATTCATGCTGCAGGAATCCACTGCATTCTATCATGCTGCATAAAATCCACTGCATTCAATCGGGATGCATTTTACCAGGCTGCATGGATTACACTGCATTCAAGCACAATGCATGGAATCCACTGCATTCAATGACGCTGCATGGAATCCACTGCATTCAATCGGGATGCATTTGGGCCATGCTGCATAAAATCCACTGCATTCAATCATGCTGCATGGTATCCACTGCATTCAATCGGGATGTTTTGGGACATGCTGCCTAAAATCCACTGCATTTAATCGGGATGCTTTTGGCCATGGTGCAAAAAATCCACTGCATTCAATCATGCTGCAGGAATAAACTGCAATCAATCATGCTGCATAAAATCCACTGCATTCAATAGGGTTCCATTTCTGCATGCTGCATGGATCACACTGCATTCAATCACACTGCATGGAATCCACTGCATTCAATCGGGATGAATTTTACCAGGCTGCATTGAATCCACTGCATTCTATCAAGCTGCATGGAATCCACTGCATTCAATCCGGATGCATTTTACCAGGCTGCATGGAATACACTGCATTCAATCACGCTGCATCGATTTCACTGCATTCTATTGGGATCCATTGCGCCATGATGCATGGAATCCACTGCATTCAGTTGAGATCAATTGGGCCACGCTGCATAGAATCCACTGCATTGAATGGGGATCCATTTAGCCACGATGCATTGTATACACTGCGTTCAATCAGGATGCATTTCACCACGCTGCATGGAATACATGGCATTCCATCGGGATGCTTGTGGCCATGCTGCATAAAATCCACTGCATTCATTCATGCTGCAGGAATCCACTGCATTCAATCATGCTGCATAAAATCCCCTGCATTCAATAGGGTTCCATTTCTTCATGCTGCATGGAATCGACTTCATTCAATCATGCTGCATGGAATCCACAGCATTTAATTGGGATGCATTTTACCAGGCTGCATGGAATCCACTGCATTCAATCATGCTGAATAAAATCCACTGCATTCAATCGGGATGCATTTTACCACGCTGCATGGATTAAACTGCATTCAATCACAATACATGGAATCGACTGCATTAAATCGGGATGCATTTTACCAGGCTGCCTGGATTACACTGCATTCAATCACAATGCATGGAATCCACTGCACTCAATGACGCTGCATGGAATCCACTGCATTCAATCGGGATGCATTTTACCAGGCTGCATGGATTACACTGCATTCAATCACAATGCATGGAATCCACTGCATTCAATGACGCTGCATGGAATCCTCTGCATTGAATCGGGATGCTTTTGGCCATGGTGCATAAAATCCACTGAATTCAATCATGCTGCACGGTATCGACTGCATTCAATCGGGATGTTTTGGGACATGCTGCAGAAAATCCACTGCATTAAATCGGGATGCTTTGGGCCAAGGTGCAAAAAATCCGCTGCATTCAATCATACTGCAGGAATCCACTGCATTTAATCATGTTGCATAAAATACCCTTCATTCAATAAGGTTCCATTTCTTCATGCTGCCTGGAATCCACCTCATTCAATTATGCTGCATGGAATCCACTGCATTCAATCGGGATTCATTTTACCAGGCTGCATGAATTACACTGCATTCAATCACAAGCATGGAATCCACTGCATTCAATGACGCTGCATGGAATCCACTGCATTCCATCGGGATGCTTTTGGCCATGGTGCATAATATGCACTGCATTCAATCATGCTGCATTGTATCCTCTGCATTCAACCGGGATGCTTTTGGCCATGCTGCATAAAATCCACTGCATTAAATCGGGACGCTTTGGGCCATGCTGCAAAAATCCACTGCATTCAATCATGCTGAAGGAATTCACTGCATTCAATCATGCTGCATAAAATCCACTGCATTAAATAGGGTTCAATTTCTTCATGCAGCATGGATCACACTGCATTAAATCACACTGCATGGAATCCACTGCATTCAATTGGAATGAATTTTATCAGGCTGCATGGAATCCACTGCATTCAATGACGCTGCATGGAATCCACTGCATTCAATCGGGATGTTTTGGGCCATGCTGCATAAAATACACTGCATTCAATCATGCAGCAAGGAATCCACTGCATCCAATCGGGATATTTTGGGCCATGCTGCATAAAATCCACTGCATTCAATCGGGATGCATTGGGCCTCGCTGCATGGTCTCCACTGCATACAAACGAGATCCATTGCACCACAATGTATGGAATGTTCTGCATTAAATGACGCTGCATGAAATCCACTGCATTCAATCGCGATGCTTTGGGCCATGCTGCAAATACTCCACTGTATTCAATCATGCTGCATGGAATCCACTGCCTTCAATCGGGATTTTGGCCATGCTGCATATAATCCACTGCATTCAATCGGGATGCATTGGGCCTCACTGCGCCAACCGCACTGAATACAATCGGGATCCATTGTGCGACAATGCATGGAGTCTTCTGCATTGCATGACGCTGCATGGAATCCACTGCATTCAATCGGGATGCTTGGGGCCATGCTGCAAAATATCCACTGCATTCATTCATGCTGCAGGAATCCAGTGCATTCAATCATGCTGCATAAAATACACTTCATTCAATAGGGTTCCATTACTTCATTCTGCCTGGAATACACTGAATTCAATCACGCTGCATGGAATCCAATGCATTCAATAGGGATGCATTTTACCAGGCTGCATGGAATCCACTGCATTCAGTCATGCTGCATGGAATCCACTGCAGTCAATCGGGATGCATTTTACCAGGCTGTATGGATTACACTGCATTCAATCAAAATGCATGGAATTCACTGCATTCAAAGATGCTGCATGGAATCCACTGCATTCAATTGGGATGCTTTTGGCCATGCTGCATAAAATCCACGGCATTCAATCATGCTGCATGGAATCCAATGCATTCTATCGGGATGTATTGGGACATGCTGCAGAAAATTCACTGCATTAAATCATGATGCTTTGGACCAAGCTTCAAAAAATCCACTGCATTCAATCATGCTGCATAAAATCCACTGCATTCAATAGGGTTCCATTTCTTCATGCTGCATGGAATCAACTGCATTCAATCATGCTGCATGGAATCTACAGCATTCAATCGGGATGCATTTTACCAGGCTGCATGTTTTACACTGCATTCAATCACAATGCATGTAATCCACTGCATTCAATGACACTGCATGGAATCCACTGCATCCAATCTGGATGCTTTGGGCCATGGTGCATAAAATCCACTGCATTCAATCATGCTGCATGGTATCCACTGCAATCAATCGGGATGTTTTGGGACATGCTGCCTAAAATCCACTGCATTTAATCAGGATGCTTTGGGCCATGCTGCATAAAATCCACTGCATTCAATAGGGTTCCATTTCTGCATGCTGCATGGATCACACTGCATTCAATCACACTGCATGGAATCCACTGCATTCAATCGGGATGAATTTTACCAGGCTGCATTGAATCCACTACATTCAATCAAGCTGCATGGAATCCACTGCATTCAATCGGGATGCATTTTACCAGGCTGCATGGATTACACTGCATTCAAGCACAATGCATGGAATCCACTGCATTCAATGACGCTGCATGGAATCCTCTGCATTCTATCGGGATGTTTTGGGACATGCTGCCTAAAATCCACTGCATTTAATCGGGATGCTTTGGGCCATGCTGCAAAAAATCCACTGCATTCAATCACGCTGCAGGAATCCACTGCATTCAATCATGCTGCATAAAATCCACTGCATTCAATAGGGTTCCATTTCTGCATGCTGCATGGATCACACTGCATTCAATCACACTGCATGGAATCCACTGCATTCAATCGGGATGAATTTTACCAGGCTGCATTGAATCCACTGCATTCTATCAAGCTGCATGGAATCCACTGCATTCAATCGGGATGCATTTTACCAGGCTGCATGGAATACACTGCATTCAATCACGCTGCATCGATTTCACTGCATTCTATTGGGATCCATTGCGCCATGATGCATGGAATCCACTGCATTCAGTTGAGATCAATTGGGCCACGCTGCATAGAATCCACTGCATTGAATGGGGATCCATTTAGCCACGCTGCATTGTATACACTGCGTTCAATCAGGATGCATTTCACCGCGCTGCATGGAATCCATGGCATTCAATCGGGATGCTTGTGGCCATGCTGCATAAAATCCACTGCATTCATTCATGCTGCAGGAATCCACTGCATTCAATCATGCTGCATAAAATCCCCTGCATTCAATAGGGTTCCATTTCTTCATGCTGCATGGAATCGACTTCATTCAATCATGCTGCATGGAATCCACAGCATTTAATTGGGATGCATTTTACCAGGCTGCATGGAATCCACTGCATTCAATCATGCTGAATAAAATCCACTGCATTCAATCGGGATGCATTTTACCAGGATGCATGGAATCCACTGCATTCAATCACAATACATGGAATCCACTGCATTCAATCGGGATGCATTTTACCAGGCTGCCTGGATTACACTGCATTCCATCACAATGCATGGAATCCACTGCATTCAATGACGCTGCATGGAATCCACTGCATTCTATCGGGATGCTTTTGGCCATGCTGCATAAAGTACACTGCATTCAATCATGCAGCAAGGAATCCACTGCATCCAATCGCCATGGTTTTGGCCATGCTGCATAAAATCCACTGCATTCAATCGGGATGCATTGGGCCTCGCTGCATTGTCTCCACTGCATACAAACGAGATCCATTGCCCCACAATGAATGGAATGTTCTGCATTCAATGACGCTGCATGAAATCCACTGCATTCAATCAGGATGCTTTGGGACATGCTGCAAATACTCCACTGTATTCAATCATGCTGCATGGAATCCACTGCCTTCAATCGGGATGCTTTTGGCCATGCTGCATATAATCCACTAGATTCAATCGGGATGCATTGGGCCTCACTGCGTCAACCGCACTGAATACAATCGGGATCCATTGTGCCACAATGCATGGAGTCTTCTGCATTGCATGACGCTGCATGGAATCCACTGCATTCAATCGGGATGCTTGGGGCCATGCTGCAAAATATCCACTGCATTCATTCATGCTGCAGGAATCCAGTGCATTCAATCATGCTGCATAAAATACACTTCATTCAATAGGGTTCCATTACTTCATTCTGCCTGGAATACACTGAATTCAATCACGCTGCATGGAATCCAATGCATTCAATAGGGATGCATTTTACCAGGCTGCATGGAATCCACTGCATTCAGTCATGCTGCATGGAATCCACTGCAGTCAATCGGGATGCATTTTACCAGGCTGCATGGATTACACTGCATTCAATCAAAATGCATGGAATTCACTGCATTCAATGATGCTGCATGAAATCCACTGCATTCAATCGGGATGCTTTTGGCCATGCTGCATAAAATCCACGGCATTCAATCATGCTGCATGGAATCCAATGCATTCTATCGGGATGTATTGGGACATGCTGCAGAATATTCACTGCATTAAATCATGATGCTTTGGACCAAGCTTCAAAAAATCCACTGCATTCAATCATGCTGCAAAAATCCACTGCATTCAATCATGCTGCATAAAATCCACTGCATTCAATAGGGTTCCATTTCTTCATGCTGCATGGAATCAACTGCATTCAATCATGCTGCATGGAATACACTGCATTCAATCGGGATGCATTTTACCAGGCTGCATGTTTTACACTGCATTCAATCACAATGCATGGAATCCACTGCATTCAATGACGCTGCATGGAATCCACTGCATTCAATCTGGATGCTTTGGGCCATGGTGCATAAAATCCACTGCATTCAATCATGCTGCATGGTATCCACTGCATTCAATCGGGATGTTTTGCGACATTCTGCCTAAAATCCACTGCATTTTATCAGGATGCTTTGGGCCATGCTGCATAAAATCCACTGCTTTCAATAGGGTTCCATTTCTGCATGCTGCATGGATCACACTGCATTCAATCACACTGCATGGAATCCACTGCATTCAATCGGGATGCACTTTGCCAGGCTGCATGGATTACACTGCATTCAAGCACAATGCATGGAATCCACTGCATTCAATGACGCTGCATGGAATCCACTGCATTCAATCGGGATGCATTTGGGCCATGCTGCATAAAATCCACTGCATTCAATCATGCTGCATGGTATCCACTGCATTCAATCGGGATGTTTTGGGACATGCTGCCTAAAATCCACTGCATTTAATCGGGATGCTTTGGGCCATGCTGCAAAAAATCCACTGCATTCAATCATGCTGCAGGAATCCACTGCATTCAATCATCCTGCATAAAATCCACTGCATTCAATAGGGTTCCATTTCTGCATGCTACATGGATCACACTGCATTCAATCACACTGCATGGAATCCACTGCATTCAATCGGGATGAATTTTACCAGGCTGCATTGAATCCACTGCATTCTATCAAGCTGCATGGAATCCACTGCATTCAATCCGGATGCATTTTACCAGGCTGCATGGAATACACTGCATTCAATCACGCTGCATCGATTTCACTGCATTCTATTGGGATCCATTGCGCCATGATGCATGGAATCCACTGCATTCAGTTGAGATCAATTGGGCAACGCTGCATAGAATCCACTGCATTGAATGGGGATCCATTTAGCCACGATGCATTGTATACACTGCGTTCAATCAGGATGCATTTCACCGCGCTGCATGGAATACATGGCATTCAATCGGGATGCTTGTGGCCATGCTGCATAAAATCCACTGCATTCATTCATGCTGCAGGAATCCACTGCATTCAACCATGCTGCATAAAATCCCCTGCATTCAATAGGGTTCCATTTCTTCATGCTGCATGGAATCGACTTCATTCAATCATGCTGCATGGAATCCACAGCATTTAATTGGGATGCATTTTACCAGGCTGCATGGAATCCACTGCATTCAATCATGCTGCATAAAATCCACTGCATTCAATCGGGATGCATTTTACCAGGATGCATGGAATCCACTGCATTCAATCACAATACATGGAATCCACTGCATTCAATCGGGATGCATTTTACCAGGCTGCCTGGATTACACTGCATTCCATCACAATGCATGGAATCCACTGCATTCAATGACGCTGCATGGAATCCACTGCATTCTATCGGGATGCTTTTGGCCATGCTGCATAAAGTACACTGCATTCAATCATGCAGCAAGGAATCCACTGCATCCAATCGCCATGGTTTTGGCCATGCTGCATAAAATCCACTGCATTCAATCGGGATGCATTGGGCCTCGCTGCATGGTCTCCACTGCATACAAACGAGATCCATTGCCCCACAATGAATGGAATGTTCTGCATTCAATGACGCTGCATGAAATCCACTGCATTCAATCAGGATGCTTTGGGACATGCTGCAAATACTCCACTGTATTCAATCATGCTGCATGGCATCCACTGCCTTCAATCGGGATGCTTTTGGCCATGCTGCATATAATCCACTGCATTCAATCGGGATGCATTGGGCCTCACTGCGTCAACCGCACTGAATACAATCGGGATCCATTGTGCCACAATTCATGGAGTTTTCTGCATTGCATGACGCTGCATGGAATCCACTGCATTCAATCGGGATGCTTGGGGCCATGCTGCAAAATATCCACTGCATTCAATCGGGATGCATTGGGCCTCGCTGCATGGTCTCCACTGCATACAAACGAGATCCATTGCACCACAATGTATGGAATGTTCTGCATTCAATGACGCTGCATGAAATCCACTGCATTCAATCGCGATGCTTTGGGCCATGCTGCAAATACTCCACTGTATTCAATCATGCTGCATGGAATCCACTGCCTTCAATCGGGATTTTGGCCATGCTGCATATAATCCACTGCATTCAATCGGGATGCATTGGGCCTCACTGCGCCAACCGCACTGAATACAATCGGGATCCATTGTGCGACAATGCATGGAGTCTTCTGCATTGCATGACGCTGCATGGAATCCACTGCATTCAATCGGGATGCTTGGGGCCATGCTGCAAAATATCCACTGCATTCATTCATGCTGCAGGAATCCAGTGCATTCAATCATGCTGCATAAAATACACTTCATTCAATAGGGTTCCATTACTTCATTCTGCCTGGAATACACTGAATTCAATCACGCTGCATGGAATCCAATGCATTCAATAGGGATGCATTTTACCAGGCTGCATGGAATCCACTGCATTCAGTCATGCTGCATGGAATCCACTGCAGTCAATCGGGATGCATTGTACCAGGCTGTATGGATTACACTGCATTCAATCAAAATGCATGGTATTCACTGCATTCAAAGATGCTGCATGGAATCCACTGCATTCAATCGGGATGCTTTTGGCCATGCTGCATAAAATCCACGGCATTCAATCATGCTGCATGGAATCCAATGCATTCTATCGGGATGTATTGGGACATGCTGCAGAAAATTCACTGCATTAAATCATGATGCTTTGGACCAAGCTTCAAAAAATCCACTGCATTCAATCATGCTGCATAAAATCCACTGCATTCAATAGGGTTCCATTTCTTCATGCTGCATGGAATCAACTGCATTCAATCATGCTGCATGGAATCTACAGCATTCAATCGGGATGCATTTTACCAGGCTGCATGTTTTACACTGCATTCAATCACAATGCATGGAATCCACTGCATCCAATCTGGATGCTTTGGGCCATGGTGCATAAAATCCACTGCATTCAATCATGCTGCATGGTATCCACTGCATTCAATCGGGATGTTTTGGGACATGCTGCCTAAAATCCACTGCATTTAATCAGGATGCTTTGGGCCATGCTGCATAAAATCCACTGCATTCAATAGGGTTCCATTTCTGCATGCTGCATGGATCACACTGCATTCAATCACACTGCATGGAATCCACTGCATTCAATCGGGATGAATTTTACCAGGCTGCATTGAATCCACTACATTCAATCAAGCTGCATGGAATCCACTGCATTCAATCGGGATGCATTTTACCAGGCTGCATGGATTACACTGCATTCAAGCACAATGCATGGAATCCACTGCATTCAATGACGCTGCATGGAATCCTCTGCATTCTATCGGGATGTTTTGGGACATGCTGCCTAAAATCCACTGCATTTAATCGGGATGCTTTGGGCCATGCTGCAAAAAATCCACTGCATTCAATCACGCTGCAGGAATCCACTGCATTCAATCATGCTGCATAAAATCCACTGCATTCAATAGGGTTCCATTTCTGCATGCTGCATGGATCACACTGCATTCAATCACACTGCATGGAATCCACTGCATTCAATCGGGATGAATTTTACCAGGCTGCATTGAATCCACTGCATTCTATCAAGCTGCATGGAATCCACTGCATTCAATCGGGATGCATTTTACCAGGCTGCATGGAATACACTGCATTCAATCACGCTGCATCGATTTCACTGCATTCTATTGGGATCCATTGCGCCATGATGCATGGAATCCACTGCATTCAGTTGAGATCAATTGGGCCACGCTGCATAGAATCCACTGCATTGAATGCGGATCCATTTAGCCACGCTGCATTGTATACACTGCGTTCAATCAGGATGCATTTCACCACGCTGCATGGAATACATGGCATTCAATCGGGATGCTTGTGGCCATGCTGCATAAAATCCACTGCATTCATTCATGCTGCAGGAATCCACTGCATTCAATCATGCTGCATAAAATCCCCTGCATTCAATAGGGTTCCATTTCTTCATGCTGCATGGAATCGACTTCATTCAATCATGCTGCATGGAATCCACAGCATTTAATTGGGATGCATTTTACCAGGCTGCATGGAATCCACTGCATTCAATCATGCTGAATAAACTCCACTGCATTCAATCGGGATGCATTTTACCAGGATGCATGGAATCCACTGCATTCAATCACAATACATGGAATCCACTGCATTCAATCGGGATGCATTTTACCAGGCTGCCTGGATTACACTGCATTCCATCACAATGCATGGAATCCACTGCATTCAATGACGCTGCATGGAATCCACTGCATTCTATCGGGATGCTTTTGGCCATGCTGCATAAAATCCACTGCATTCAATCGGGATGCATTGGGCCTCGCTGCATGGTCTCCACTGCATACAAACGAGATCCATTGCCCCACAATGAATGGAATGTTCTGCATTCAATGACGCTGCATGAAATCCACTGCATTCAATCGGGATGCTTTGGGCCATGCGGCAAATACTCCACTGTATTCAATCATGCTGCATGGAATCCACTGCCTTCAATCGGGATGCTTTTGGCCATGCTGCATAAAATCCACTGCATTCAATCGGGATGCATTTGGCCATGCTGCATAAAACCGACTGCATTCAATCATGCTGCACGATATCCACTGCATTCAATCGGGATGTTTTCGGACATGCTGCAAAAAATCCACTGCAGTAAATCGGGATGCTTTTGGCCAAGCTTCAAAAATTCCACTGCATTCAATCATGCTGCAGGAATCCACTGCATTCAATCATGCTGCATAAAATCCACTGAATTCCACAGGGTTCAATTTCTTCATGCTGCATGGAATCCACTGCATTCAATCATGCTGCATGGAATCCACTGCATTCAATCGGGATGCATTTTACCAGGCTGCATGGATTACACTGCATTCAATCACAATGCATGGTATCCACTGCGTCAATGACGCTGCATGGAATCCACTGCCTTCAATCGGGATGCTTTTGGCCATGGTGCATAAAATCCACTGCATTCAATCATGCTGCATGGTATCCCCTGCCTTCAATCGGGATGTTTTGGGACATGCTGCCTAAAATCCACTGCATTCAATCCGGATGCTTTGGGCGATGCTTCAAATCATCCACTGCATTCAATCATGCTGCAGGAATCCACGGCATTCAATCATGCTGCATAAAAGACACTTCATTCAATAGAATTCCATTACTTCATGCTGCCTGGAATACACTGAATTCAATCACGCTGCATGGAATCCAATGCATTCAATAGGGATGCATTTTACCAGGCTGCATGGAATCCACTGCATTCAATCATGCTGCATGGAATCCACTGCATTCAATCGGTATGCATTTTACCAGGCTGCATGGATTACACTGCATTCAAGCACAATGCATGGAATCCACTGCATTCAATGACGCTGCATGGAATCCTCTGCATTGAATAGGGATGCTTTTGGCCATGCTGCAAAAAATCCACTGCATTCAATCATGCTGCACGGTATCGACTGCATTCAATCGGGATGTTTTGGGACATGCTGCAGAAAATCCACAGCATTAAATCTGGATGCTTTGGGCCAAGCTGCAAAAAATACAATGCATTCAATCATGCTGCAGGAATCCACTGCATTCAATCATGCTGCATAAAATCCCCTGCATTCAATAGGGTTCCATTTCTTCATGGTGCATGGAATACACTGCATTCAATCATGCTGCATGGAATCCACTGCATTCAATCGGGATGCATTTTACCAGGCTGCATGGATTACACTGCATTCAATCCCAATGCATGAAATCCACTGCATTTAATGACGCTGCATGGAATCCACTGCATTCAATCGGGATGCTTTTGGCCATGGTGCATAAAATCCACTGCATTTAATCATGCTGCATGGTATCCACTGCATTCAATCGGGATGTTTTGGGATATGCTGCCTAAAATCCACTGCATTCAATCGGGATGCTTTGGGCCATGCTGCAAAAAATTCACTGCATTCATTCATACTGCAGGAATCCACTGCATTCTATCATGCTGCATGAACTCCACTGCATTCAATCGGGATGAATTTTACCAGGCTGCATGGAATCCACTGCATTCTATCAAGCTGCATGGCATCCACTGCATTCAATCCAGTTGCATTTTACCAGGCTGCATGGAATACACTGCATTCAATCACGCTGCATCGATTTCACTGCATTCAATTGGGATCCATTGCGCCATGATGCATGGAATCCACTGCATTCAGTTGAGATCAATTGGGCCACGCTGCATAGAATCCACTGCATTGAATGGGGATCCATTTAGCCACGCTGCATTGTATACACTGCGTTCAATCAGGATGCATTTCACCACGCTGCATGGAATCCACTGTATTCAATCGGGATGTTTGTGGCCATGCTGCAAAAAATCCACTTCATTCAATCATGCTGAAGGAATCCACTGCATTCAATCATGCTGCATAAAATCCCCTGCATTCAATAGGGTTCCATTTCTTCATGCTGCATGGAATCCACTTCATTCAATCATTCTGCATGGAATCCGCAGCATTTAAGTGGGATGCATTTTACCAGGCTGCATGGAATCCACTGCATTCAATCATGCTGCATAAAATCCACTGCATTCAATCGGGATGCATTTTACCACGCTGCATGGATAAAACTGCATTCAATCACAATACATTGAATCGACTGCATTCAATCGGGATGCATTTTACCAGGCTGCAAGGAATCCACTTCATTCAGTCATGCTGCATGGAATCCACTGCAGTCAATCGGGATGCATTTTACCAGGCTGCCTGGATTACACTGCATTCAATCACAATGCATGGAATCCACTGCATTCAATGACGCTGCATGGAATCATCTGCATTCAATCGGGATGCTTTTGGCCATGCTGCATAAAATCCACTGCATTCAATCGGGATGTATTGGGCCAAGCTGGAAAAAATCCACTGCATTCAATCATGCTGCAGGAATCCACTGCATTTAATCATGCTGCATAAAATACCCTGCATTCAATAAGGTTCGATTTCTTCATGCTGCCTGGAATCCACCTCATTCAATTATGCTGCATGGAATCCACTGCATTCAATCGGGATTCATTTTACCAGGCTGCATGAATTACACTGCATTCAATCACAAGCATGGAATCCACTGCATTCAATGACGCTGCATGGAATCCACTGCATTCAATCGGGATGCTTTTGGCCATGGTGCATAATATGCATTGATTCAATCATGCTGCATGGTATCCACTGCATTCAATCGGGATGCTTTTGGCCATGCTGCATAAAATCCACTGCATTAAATCGGGATGCTTTGGGCCATGCTGCAAAAATCCACTGCATTCAATCATGCTGAAGGAATTCACTGCATTCAATCATGCTGCATAAAATCCACTGCATTAAATAGGGTTCAATTTCTTCATGCAGCATGGATCACACTGCATTAAATCACACTGCATGGAATCCACTGCATTCAATTGGATTGAATTTTATCAGGCTGCATGGAATCCACTGCATTCAATGACGCTGCATGGAATCCACTGCATTCAATCGCGATGCTTTGGGCCATGCTGCAAATAATCCACTGTATTCAATCATGCTGCATGGAATCCACTGCCTTCAATCGGGATTTTGGCATTGTTGCATATAATCCACTGCATTCAATCGGGATGCATTGGGCCTCTCTGCGCCAACCGCACTGAATACAATCGGGATCCATTGTGCGACAATGCATGGAGTCTTCTGCATTGCATGACGCTGCATGGAATCCACTGCATTCAATCGGGATGCTTGGGGCCATGCTGCAAAATATCCACTGCATTCATTCATGCTGCAGGAATCCAGTGCATTCAATAATGCTGCATAAATACACTTCATTCAATAGGGTTCCATTGCTTCATTCTGCCTGGAATACACTGAATTCAATCACGCTGCATGGAATCCAATGCATTCAATAGGGATGCATTTTACCAGGCTGCATGGAATCCACTGCATTCAGTCATGCTGCATGGAATCCACTGCAGTCAATCGGGATGCATTTTACCAGGCTGCCTGGATTACATTGCATTCAATCAAAATGCATGGAATTCACTGCATTCAATGATGCTGCATGAAATCCACTGCATTCAATCGGGATGCTTTTGGCCATGCTGCATAAAATCCACGGCATTCAATCATGCTGCATGGAATCCAATGCATTCTATCGGGATGTATTGGGACATGCTGCAGAAAATTCACTGCATTAAATCATGATGCTTTGGACCAAGCTGCAAAAAATACAATGCATTCAATCATGCTGCAGGAATCCACTGAATTCAATCATGCTGCATAAAATCCACTGCATTCAATAGGGTTCCATTTCTTCATGCTGCATGGAATCAACTGCATTCAATCATGCTGCATGGAATCTACAGCATTCAATCGGGATGCATTTTACCAGGCTGCATGTTTTACACTGCGTTCAAGCACAATGCATGGAATCCACTGCATTCAATGACGCTGCATGGAATCCACTGCATTCAATCGGGATGCTTTGGGCCATGGTGCATAAAATCCACTGCATTCAATCATGCTGCATGGTTTCCACTGCATTCAATCGGGATGTTTTGGGACATTCTGCCTAAAATCCACTGCATTTATCAGGATGCTTTGGGCCATGCTGCAAAAAATACAATGCATTCAATCATGCTGCAGGAATCCACTGCATTCAATCATGCTGCATAAAATCCACTGCATTCAATAGGGTTCCATTTCTGCATGCTGCATGGATCACACTGCATTCAATCACACTGCATGGAATCCACTGCATTCAATCGGGATGAATTTTACCAGGCTGCATTGAATCCACTACATTCAATCAAGCTGCATGGAATCCACTGCATTCAATCGGGATGCATTTTACCAGGCTGCATGGAATACACTGCATTCAATCACGCTGCATCGATTTCACTGCATTCAATTGGGATCCATTGCGCCATGATGCATGGGATCCACTGCATTCAGTTGAGATCAATTGGGCAACGCTGCATAGAATCCACTGCATTGAATGGGGATCTATTTAGCCACGATGCATTGTATACACTGCGTTCAATCAGGATGCATTTCACCGCGCTGCATGGAATACATGGCATTCAATCGGGATGCTTGTGGCCATGCTGCATAAAATCCACTGCATTCATTCATGCTGCAGGAATCCACTGCATTCAACCATGCTGCATAAAATCCCCTGCATTCAATAGGGTTCCATTTCTTCATGCTGCATGGAATCGACTTCATTCAATCATGCTGCATGGAATCCACAGCATTTAATTGGGATGCATTTTACCAGGCTGCATGGAATCCACTGCATTCAATCATGCTGAATAAAATCCACTGCATTCAATCGGGATGCATTTTACCAGGATGAATGGAATCCACTGCATTCAATCACATTACATGGCATCCACTGCATTCAATCGGGATGCATTTTACAAGGCTGCCTGGATTACACTGCATTCCATCACAATGCATGGAATCCACTGCATGGAATCCACTGCATTCTATCGGGATGCTTTTGGCCATGCTGCATAAAGTACACTGCATTCAATCATGCAGCAAGGAATCCACTGCATCCAATCGCCATGTTTTTGGCCATGCTGCATAAAATCCACTGCATTCAATCGGGATGCATTGGGCCTCGCTGCATGGTCTCCACTGCATACAAACGAGATCCATTGCCCCACAATGAATGGAATGTTCTGCATTCAATGACGCTGCATGAAATCCACTGCATTCAATCGGGATGCTTTGGGCCATGCTGCAAATACTCCACTGTATTCAATCATGCTGCATGGAATCCACTGCCTTCAATCGGGATGCTTTTGGCCATGCTGCATATAATCCACTGCATTCAATCGGGATGCATTGGGCCTCACTGCGTCAACCGCACTGAATACAATCGGGATCCATTGTGCCACAATGCATGGAGTCGTCTGCATTCAATGACGCTGCATGGAATCCACTGCATTCAATGGGGATGCTTTGGGCCACGCTGCAAAAAATTCACTGCATTCATTCATGCTGCAGGAAACCAGTGCATTCAATCATGCTGCATAAAATACACTTCATTCAATAGGCTTCCATTACTTCATGCTGCCTGGAATACACTGAATTCAATCACGCTGCATGGAATCCAATGCATTCAATAGGGATGCATTTTACCAGGCTGCATGGAATCCACTGCATTCAATCATGCTGCAGATATCCACTGCATTCAATCATGCTGCATTAAATTCCCTGCATTCAATAGGGTTCCATTTCTTCATGCTGCCTGGAATCCACTGCATTAAATCACGCTGCATGGAATCCACTGCATTCAATTGGGATGCATTTTACCAGGCTGCATGGAATCCACTGCATTCACACATGCCGCATGGAATCCACTGCATTCCATCGGGATGCATTTGGCCATGCTGCATAAAACCCACTGCATTCAATCATGCTGCACGATATCCACTGCATTCAATCGGGATGTTTTCGGACATGCTGCAAAAAATCCACTGCAGTAAATCGGGATGCTTTTGGCCAAGCTTCAAAAAATCCACTGCATTCAATCATGCTGCAGGAATCCACTGCATTCCATCATGCTGCATAAAATCCACTGAATTCCACAGGGTTCAATTTCTTCATGCTGCATGGAATCCACTGCATTCAATCATGCTGCATGGAATCCACTGCATTCAATCGGGATGCATTTTACCAGGCTGCATGGATTACACTGCATTCAATCACAATGCATGGTATCCACTGCGTCAATGACGCTGCATGGAATCCACTGCCTTCAATCGGGATGCTTTTGGCCATTGTGCATAAAATCCACTGCATTCATCATGCTGCATGTTATCCCCTGCCTTCAATCGGGATGTTTTGGGACATGCTGCCTAAAATCCACAGCATTCAATCGGGATGCTTTGGGCCATGCTGCAAATCATCCACTGCATTCAATCATGCTGCATGAATCCACGGCATTCAATCATGCTGCATAAAAGACAACTCATTCAATAGAATTCCATTACTTCATGCTGCCTGGAATACACTGAATTCAATCACGCTGCATGGAATCCAATGCATTCAATAGGGATGCATTTTACCAGGCTGCATGGAATCCACTGCATTCAATCATGCTGCATGGAATCCACTGCATTCAATCGGGATGCATTTTACCAGGCTGCATGGATTACACTGCATTCAAGCACAATGCATGGAATCCACTGCATTCAATGACACTGCATGGAATCCTCTGCATTGAATCGGGATGATTTTGGCCATGCTGCATAAAATCCACTGCATTCAATCATGCTGCACGGTATCGACTGCATTCAATCGGGATGTTTTGGGACATGCTGCCTAAAATCCACTGCATTAAATCGGGATGCTTTGGGCCAAGCTGCAATAAATCCACTGCATTCATTCATGCTGCAGGAATCCACTGCATTTAATCATGCTGCATAAAATACCCTGCATTCAATAGGGTTCCATTTCTTCATGGTGCATGGAATACACTGCATTCAATCATGCTGCATGGAATCCACTGCATTCAATCGGGATGCATTTTACCAGGCTGCATGGATTACACTGCATTCAATCCCAATGCATGGAATCCACTGCATGTAATGACGCTGCATGGAATCCACTGCATTCAATCGGGATGCTTTTGGCCAGGGTGCATAAAATCCACTTCATTTAATCATGCTGCATGGTATCCACTGCATTCAATTGGGATGTTTTGGGATATGCTGCCCAAAATCCACTCCATTAAATCGGGATGCTTTGGGCCATGCTGCAAAAAATTCACTGCATTCATTCATGCTGCAGGAATCCACTGCATTCTATCATGCTGCATAAAATCCACTGCATTCAATCGGGATGAATTTTACCAGGCTGCATGGACTCCATGCATTCAATCATGCTTCATGGAATCCACTGCATTCAATAAGGTTCCATTTCTTCATGCAGCATGGATCACACTCATTTAATCCCACTGCATGGAATTAACTGCATTCAACCGGGATGACTTTTACCATGCTGCATGGAATACACTGCATTCAATCACGCTGCATTTATTTCACTGCATACAATTGGGATCCATTGCACCATGATGCATGGAATCCACTGCATTCAATCAGAATCCATTGCACCACACTGCATTGACACCACTGCATTCAATTGAGATCAATTGGGCCATGCTGCATAGAATCCACTGCATTCAATTGGTATCCATTTAGCCATACTGAATGGTATACACTGCATTCAATCAGGATGCATTTCACCACGCTGCATGGAATCCACGGCATTCAATCGGGATGCATGGGGCCATGCTGCATAAAATCCACTGCATTCAATCGGGATGCATTGGGCCTCACTGCGTGGACTCCACTGAATACATACGGGATCCATTGTGCCACAATGCAGGGAGGCTTCTGCATTAAATGACGCTGCATGGAATCCACTGCATTCAATCGGGATGAATTTTACCAGGCTGCATGGAATCCACTGCATTCAATCATGCTGCATGGAATCCACTGCATTCAATCGGGATGCATTTTACCAGGCTGCATGGAATACACTGCATTCAATCACGCTGCATCGATTTCACTGCATTCAATTGGGATCCATTGCGCCATGATGCATGGAATCCACTGCATTCAGTTGAGATCAATTGGGCCACACTGCATAGAATCCACTGCATTGAATGGGGATCCATTTAGCCACACTGAATTGTATACACTGCGTTCAATCAGGATGCATTTCACCACGCTGCATGGAATCCACGGCATTCAATCGGGATGCTTGTGGCCATGCTGCATAAAATCCACTGCATTCAATCGAGATGCATTTGGCCTCGATGCATGGACTCCACTGCACACAATCGTGATCCATTTCGCCACAATGAATTGAATTTTCTGCATTCAATGATGCTGCATGGAATCCACTGCATTAAATCGAGATGCTTTTGGCCATGCTGCATAAAATCCACTGCATTCAATCATGCTGCACGGTATCGACTGCATTCAATCGGGATGTTTTGGGACATGCTGCCTAAAATCCACTGCATTAAATCGGGATGCTTTGGGCCAAGCTGCAAAAAATCCACTGCATTCAATCATGCTGCAGGAATCCACTGCATTTAATCATGCTGCATAAAATACCCTGCATTCAATAGGGTTCCATTTCTTCATGGTGCATGGAATACACTGCATTCAATCATGCTGCATGGAATCCACTGCATTCAATCGGGATGCATTTTACCAGGCTGCATGGATTACACTGCATTCAATCCCAATGCATGGAATCCACTGCATGTAATGACGCTGCATGGAATCCACTGCATTCAATCGGGATGCTTTTGGCCAGGGTGCATAAAATCCACTTCATTTAATCATGCTGCATGGTATCCACTGCATTCAATTGGGATGTTTTGGGATATGCTGCCTAAAATCCACTCCATTAAATCGGGATGCTTTGGGCCATGCTGCAAAAAATTCACTGCATTCATTCATGCTGCAGGAATTCACTGCATTCTATCATGCTGCATAAAATCCACTGCATTCAATCGGGATGAATTTTACCAGGCTGCATGGACTCCATGCATTCAATCATGCTTCATGGAATCCACTGCATTCAATAAGGTTCCATTTCTTCATGCAGCATGGATCACACTCATTTAATCCCACTGCATGGAATTAACTGCATTCAACCGGGATGACTTTTACCATGCTGCATGGAATACACTGCATTCAATCACGCTGCATTTAATTCACTGCATACAATTGGGATCCATTGCACCATGATGCATGGAATCCACTGCATTCAATCAGAATCCATTGCACCACACTGCATTGACACCACTGCATTCAATTGAGATCAATTGGGCCATGCTGCATAGAATCCACTGCATTCAATTGGTATCCATTTAGCCATACTGAATGGTATACACTGCATTCAATCAGGATGCATTTCACCACGCTGCATGGAATCCACGGCATTCAATCGGGATGCATGGGGCCATGCTGCATAAAATCCACTGCATTCAATCGGGATGCATTGGGCCTCACTGCGTGGACTCCACTGAATACATACGGGATCCATTGTGCCACAATGCAGGGAGGCTTCTGCATTAAATGACGCTGCATGGAATCCACTGCATTCAATCGGGATGAATTTTACCAGGCTGCATGGAATCCACTGCATTCAATCATGCTGCATGGAATCCACTGCATTCAATCGGGATGCATTTTACCAGGCTGCATGGAATACACTGCATTCAATCACGCTGCATCGATTTCACTGCATTCAATTGGGATCCATTGCGCCATGATGCATGGAATCCACTGCATTCAGTTGAGATCAATTGGGCCACACTGCATAGAATCCACTGCATTGAATGGGGATCCATTTAGCCACACTGAATTGTATACACTGCGTTCTATCAGGATGCATTTCACCACGCTGCATGGAATCCACGGCATTCAATCGGGATGCTTGTGGCCATGCTGCATAAAATCCACTGCATTCAATCGAGATGCATTTGGCCTCGATGCATGGACTCCACTGCACACAATCGTGATCCATTTCGCCACAATGAATTGAATTTTCTGCATTCAATGATGCTGCATGGAATCCACTGCATTAAATCGAGATGCTTTTGGCCATGCTGCAAAAAATCCACTGCATTCAATCATGCTGAAGGAATCCACTGCATTCAATCATGCTGCATAAAATCCCCTGCATTCAATAGGGTTCCATTTCTTCATGCTGCATGGAATCGACTTCATTCAATCATGCTGCATGGAATCCACAGCATTTAATTGGGATGCATTTTACCAGGCTGCATGGAATCCACGGCATTCAATCGGGATGCTTGGGGACATGCTGCAAAAAATCCACTGCATTCATTCTTGCTGCAGGAATACACTGCATTCAATCATGCTAAATAAAATACACTTCATTCAATAGGGTTCCATTACTTCATGCTCCCTGGAATACACTGAATTCAATCATGCTGCATGGAATCCAATGCATTCAATAGGGATGCATTTTACCAGTCTGCATGGAATCGACTGCATTCAATCATGCTGCATGGAATCCACTGCATTCAATCGGGATGCATTTTACCAGGCTGCATGGATTACACTGCATTCAAGCACAATGCATGGAATCCACTGCATTCAATGATGCTGCATGGAATCCTCTGCATTGAATCGGGATGCTTTTGGCCATGCTGCATAAAATCCACTGCATCAGTCATGCTGCACGGTATCCACTGCATTCAATCGGGATGCTTTGGGCCATGCTGCAAAACATCCACTGCATTCAATCATGCTGCAGGAATCCACTGCATTCAATCATGCTGCATAAAATCCACTGCATTCAATAGGATTCCATTTCTTCATGCTGCATGGATCACACTGCACTCAATCACACTGCATGGAATCTACTGCATTCAATCGGGATGAATTTTACCAGGCTGCATTGAATCCACTGCATTCAATCAAGCTGCATGGAATCCACTGCATTCAATCGGGATGCATTTTACCAGGCTGCATGGAATACACTGCATTCAATCACGCTGCATCGATTTCACTGCATTCAATTGGGATCCATTGCGCCATGATGCATGGAATCCACTGCATTCTATCAGAATCCATTGCACCACACTGCATTGACTCCACTGCATTCAATTGAGATCAATTGGGCAACGCTGCATAGAATCCACTGCATTCCATGGGTATCCATTTACCCACGCTGCCTGGCGTCACTGCGTTCAATCAGGATGCATTTCACCACGCTGCATGGATAACACTTTATTCAATCACAATGCATGAATATCCACTGCCATCAATCGGGATGCTTTTCGCCATGCTGCATAAACTCCACTGCATTCAATCGGGATGCATTGGGCCTCACTGCGTCAACTGCTGAATACAAACGGGATCCATTGTGCCACAATGCATGGAGTCTTCTGCATTCGATGACGCTGCATGGATTCCACTGCATTCAATCGGGATGCTTTGGGTCATGCTGCAAAAAGTCCACTGCATTCATTCATGCTGCAGGAATCCACGGCATTCAATCATGCTGCATAAAAGACACTTCATTCAATAGGATTCCATTACTTCATGCTGCCTGGAATACACTGAATTCAATCACGCTGCATGGAATCCAATGCATTCAATAGGGATGCATTTTACCAGGCTGCATGGAATCCACTGCATTCAATCATGCTGCAAGGAATCCACTGCATTCAATCGGGATGCATTTTACCAGGCTGCATGGATTACACTGCATTCAAGCACAATGCATGGAATCCACTGCATTCAATGACGCTGCATGGAATTCTCTGCATTGAATCGGGATGCTTTTGGCCATGGTGCATAAAATCCACTGCATTCAATCATGCTGCATGGTATCCACTGCATTCAATCGGGATGTTTTGGGACATGCTGCCCTAAATCCACTGCATTCAGTCGGGATGCTTTGGGCCATGCGGCAAAACATCTACTGCATTCAATCATGCTGCAGGAATCCACTGCATTCAATCATGCTGCGTAAAATCCACTGCATTCAATAGGGTTCCATTTCTGCATGCTGCATGGATCACACTGCACTCAATCACACTGCATGGAATCTACTGCATTCAATCGGGATGAATTTTACCAGGCTGCATGGATTACACTGCATTCAATCACAATGCATGGAATCCACTGCATTCAATCGGGATGCATTTTACCAGGCTGCGTGGAATCCACTGCATTCAATCATGCTGCAGGAATCCACTGCATTCAATCATGCTGCATAAAATCCACTGAATTCCACAGGGTTCAATTTCTTCATGCTGCATGGAATCCACTGCATTCAATCATGCTGCTTGGAATCCACTGCATTCAATCGGGATGCATTTTACCAGGCTGCATGGATTACACTGCATTCAATCACAATGCATGGTATCCACTGCGTCAATGACGCTGCATGGAATCCACTGCCTTCAATCGGGATGCTTTTGGCCATTGTGCATAAAATCCACTGCATTCAATCATGCTGCATGGTATCCCCTGCCTTCAATCGGGATGTTTTGGGACATGCTGCCTAAAATCCACTGCATTCAATCGGGATGCTTTGGGCCATGCTGCAAATCATCCACTGCATTCAATCATGCTGCAGGAATCCACGGCATTCAATCATGCTGCATAAAAGACACTTCATTCAATAGAATTCCATTACTTCATGCTGCCTGGAATACACTGAATTCAATCACGCTGCATGGAATCCAATGCATTCAATAGGGATGCATTTTACCAGGCTGCATGGAATCCACTGCATTCAATCATGCTGCATGGAATCCACTGCATTCAATCGGTATGCATTTTACCAGGCTGCATGGATTACACTGCATTCAAGCACAATGAATGGAATCCACTGCATTCAATGACGCTGCATGGACTCCTCTGCATTGAATCGGGATGCTTTTGGCCATGCTGCATAAAATCCACTGCATTCAATCATGCTGCACGGTATCGACTGCATTCCATCGGGATGTTTTGGGACATGCTGCAGAAAATCCACTGCATTAAATCTGGATGCTTTGGGCCAAGCTGCAAAAAATACAATGCATTCAATCATGCTGCAGGAATCCACTGCATTCAATCATGCTGCATAAAATCCCCTGCATTCAATAGGGTTCCATTTCTTCATGGTGCATGGAATACACTGCATTCAATCATGCTGCATGGAATCCACTGCATTCAATCGGGATGCATTTTACCAGGCTGCATGGATTACACTGCATTCAATCCCAATGCATGGAATCCACTGCATTTAATGACGCTGCATGGAATCCACTGCATTCAATCGGGATGCTTTTGGCCATGGTGCATAAAATCCACTGCATTTAATCATGCTGCATGGTATCCACTGCATTCAATCGGGATGTTTTGGGATATGCTGCCTAAAATCCACTCCATTAAATCGGGATGCTTTGGGCCATGCTGCAAAAAATTCACTGCATTAATTCATGCTGCAGGAATCCACTGCATTCTATCATGCTGCATAAAATCCCCTGCATTCAATCGGGATGAATTTTACCAGGCTGCATGGAATCCACTGCATTCTATCAAGCTGCATGGAATCCACTGCATTCAATCCAGTTGCATTTTACCAGGCTGCATGGAATACACTGCATTCAATCACGCTGCATCGATTTCACTGCATTCAATTGGGATCCATTGCGCCATGATGCATGGAATCCACTGCATTCAGTTGAGATCAATTGGGCCACGCTTCATAGAATCCACTGCATTGAATGGGGATCCATTTAGCCACGATGCATTGTATACACTGCGTTCAATCAGGATGCATTTCACCACGCTGCATGGAATCCACTGCATTCAATCGGGATGTTTGTGGCCATGCTGCAAAAAATCCACTTCATTCAATCATGCTGAAGGAATCCACTGCATTCAATCATGCTGCATAAAATCCCCTGCATTCAATAGGGTTCCATTTCTTCATGCTGCATGGAATCCACTTCATTCAATCATTCTGCATGGAATCCGCAGCATTTAAGTGGGATGCATTTTACCAGGCTGCATGGAATCCACTGCATTCAATCATGCTGCATAAAATCCACTGCATTCAATCGGGATGCATTTTACCACGCTGCATGGATAAAACTGCATTCAATCACAATACATTGAATCGACTGCATTCAATCGGGATGCATTTTACCAGGCTGCATGGAATCCACTGCATTCAGTCATGCTGCATGGAATCCACTGCAGTCAATCGGGATGCATTTTACCAGGCTGCCTGGATTACACTGCATTCAATAACAATGCATGGAATCCACTGCATTCAATGACGCTGCATGGAATCATCTGCATTCAATCGGGATGCTTTTGGCCATGCTGCATAAAATCCACTGCATTCAATCGGGATGTATTGGGACATGCTGCAGAAAATCCACTGCATTAAATCGGGATGCTTTGGGCCAAGCTGCAAAAAATCCACTGCATTCAATCATGCTGCAGGAATCCACTGCATTTAATCATGCTGCATAAAATACCCTGCATTCAATAAGGTTCCATTTCTTCATGCTGCCTGGAATCCACCTCATTCAATCATGCTGAAGGAATCCACTGCATTCAATCATGCTGCATAAAATCCCCTGCATTCAATAGGGTTCCATTTCTTCATGCTGCATGGAATCGACTTCATTCAATCATGCTGCATGGAATCCACAGCATTTAATTGGGATGCATTTTACCAGGCTGCATGGAATCCACGGCATTCAATCGGGATGCTTGGGGACATGCTGCAAAAAATCCACTGCATTCATTCTTGCTGCAGGAATACACTGCATTCAATCATGCTAAATAAAATACACTTCATTCAATAGGGTTCCATTACTTCATGCTCCCTGGAATACACTGAATTCAATCATGCTGCATGGAATCCAATGCATTCAATAGGGATGCATTTTACCAGTCTGCATGGAATCGACTGCATTCAATCATGCTGCATGGAATCCACTGCATTCAATCGGGATGCATTTTACCAGGCTGCATGGATTACACTGCATTCAAGCACAATGCATGGAATCCACTGCATTCAATGATGCTGCATGGAATCCTCTGCATTGAATCGGGATGCTTTTGGCCATGCTGCATAAAATCCACTGCATCAGTCATGCTGCACGGTATCCACTGCATTCAATCGGGATGCTTTGGGCCATGCTGCAAAACATCCACTGCATTCAATCATGCTGCAGGAATCCACTGCATTCAATCATGCTGCATAAAATCCACTGCATTCAATAGGATTCCATTTCTTCATGCTGCATGGATCACACTGCACTCAATCACACTGCATGGAATCTACTGCATTCAATCGGGATGAATTTTACCAGGCTGCATTGAATCCACTGCATTCAATCAAGCTGCATGGAATCCACTGCATTCAATCGGGATGCATTTTACCAGGCTGCATGGAATACACTGCATTCAATCACGCTGCATCGATTTCACTGCATTCAATTGGGATCCATTGCGCCATGATGCATGGAATCCACTGCATTCTATCAGAATCCATTGCACCACACTGCATTGACTCCACTGCATTCAATTGAGATCAATTGGGCAACGCTGCATAGAATCCACTGCATTCCATGGGTATCCATTTACCCACGCTGCCTGGCGTCACTGCGTTCAATCAGGATGCATTTCACCACGCTGCATGGATAACACTTTATTCAATCACAATGCATGAATATCCACTGCCATCAATCGGGATGCTTTTCGCCATGCTGCATAAACTCCACTGCATTCAATCGGGATGCATTGGGCCTCACTGCGTCAACTGCTGAATACAAACGGGATCCATTGTGCCACAATGCATGGAGTCTTCTGCATTCGATGACGCTGCATGGATTCCACTGCATTCAATCGGGATGCTTTGGGTCATGCTGCAAAAAGTCCACTGCATTCATTCATGCTGCAGGAATCCACGGCATTCAATCATGCTGCATAAAAGACACTTCATTCAATAGGATTCCATTACTTCATGCTGCCTGGAATACACTGAATTCAATCACGCTGCATGGAATCCAATGCATTCAATAGGGATGCATTTTACCAGGCTGCATGGAATCCACTGCATTCAATCATGCTGCAAGGAATCCACTGCATTCAATCGGGATGCATTTTACCAGGCTGCATGGATTACACTGCATTCAAGCACAATGCATGGAATCCACTGCATTCAATGACGCTGCATGGAATTCTCTGCATTGAATCGGGATGCTTTTGGCCATGGTGCATAAAATCCACTGCATTCAATCATGCTGCATGGTATCCACTGCATTCAATCGGGATGTTTTGGGACATGCTGCCCTAAATCCACTGCATTCAGTCGGGATGCTTTGGGCCATGCGGCAAAACATCTACTGCATTCAATCATGCTGCAGGAATCCACTGCATTCAATCATGCTGCGTAAAATCCACTGCATTCAATAGGGTTCCATTTCTGCATGCTGCATGGATCACACTGCACTCAATCACACTGCATGGAATCTACTGCATTCAATCGGGATGAATTTTACCAGGCTGCATGGATTACACTGCATTCAATCACAATGCATGGAATCCACTGCATTCAATCGGGATGCATTTTACCAGGCTGCGTGGAATCCACTGCATTCAATCATGCTGCAGGAATCCACTGCATTCAATCATGCTGCATAAAATCCACTGAATTCCACAGGGTTCAATTTCTTCATGCTGCATGGAATCCACTGCATTCAATCATGCTGCTTGGAATCCACTGCATTCAATCGGGATGCATTTTACCAGGCTGCATGGATTACACTGCATTCAATCACAATGCATGGTATCCACTGCGTCAATGACGCTGCATGGAATCCACTGCCTTCAATCGGGATGCTTTTGGCCATTGTGCATAAAATCCACTGCATTCAATCATGCTGCATGGTATCCCCTGCCTTCAATCGGGATGTTTTGGGACATGCTGCCTAAAATCCACTGCATTCAATCGGGATGCTTTGGGCCATGCTGCAAATCATCCACTGCATTCAATCATGCTGCAGGAATCCACGGCATTCAATCATGCTGCATAAAAGACACTTCATTCAATAGAATTCCATTACTTCATGCTGCCTGGAATACACTGAATTCAATCACGCTGCATGGAATCCAATGCATTCAATAGGGATGCATTTTACCAGGCTGCATGGAATCCACTGCATTCAATCATGCTGCATGGAATCCACTGCATTCAATCGGTATGCATTTTACCAGGCTGCATGGATTACACTGCATTCAAGCACAATGAATGGAATCCACTGCATTCAATGACGCTGCATGGACTCCTCTGCATTGAATCGGGATGCTTTTGGCCATGCTGCATAAAATCCACTGCATTCAATCATGCTGCACGGTATCGACTGCATTCAATCGGGATGTTTTGGGACATGCTGCAGAAAATCCACTGCATTAAATCTGGATGCTTTGGGCCAAGCTGCAAAAAATACAATGCATTCAATCATGCTGCAGGAATCCACTGCATTCAATCATGCTGCATAAAATCCCCTGCATTCAATAGGGTTCCATTTCTTCATGGTGCATGGAATACACTGCATTCAATCATGCTGCATGGAATCCACTGCATTCAATCGGGATGCATTTTACCAGGCTGCATGGATTACACTGCATTCAATCCCAATGCATGGAATCCACTGCATTTAATGACGCTGCATGGAATCCACTGCATTCAATCGGGATGCTTTTGGCCATGGTGCATAAAATCCACTGCATTTAATCATGCTGCATGGTATCCACTGCATTCAATCGGGATGTTTTGGGATATGCTGCCTAAAATCCACTCCATTAAATCGGGATGCTTTGGGCCATGCTGCAAAAAATTCACTGCATTAATTCATGCTGCAGGAATCCACTGCATTCTATCATGCTGCATAAAATCCCCTGCATTCAATCGGGATGAATTTTACCAGGCTGCATGGAATCCACTGCATTCTATCAAGCTGCATGGAATCCACTGCATTCAATCCAGTTGCATTTTACCAGGCTGCATGGAATACACTGCATTCAATCACGCTGCATCGATTTCACTGCATTCAATTGGGATCCATTGCGCCATGATGCATGGAATCCACTGCATTCAGTTGAGATCAATTGGGCCACGCTTCATAGAATCCACTGCATTGAATGGGGATCCATTTAGCCACGATGCATTGTATACACTGCGTTCAATCAGGATGCATTTCACCACGCTGCATGGAATCCACTGCATTCAATCGGGATGTTTGTGGCCATGCTGCAAAAAATCCACTTCATTCAATCATGCTGAAGGAATCCACTGCATTCAATCATGCTGCATAAAAGACCCTGCATTCAATAGGGTTCCATTTCTTCATGCTGCATGGAATCCACTTCATTCAATCATTCTGCATGGAATCCGCAGCATTTAAGTGGGATGCATTTTACCAGGCTGCATGGAATCCACTGCATTCAATCATGCTGCATAAAATCCACTGCATTCAATCGGGATGCATTTTACCACGCTGCATGGATAAAACTGCATTCAATCACAATACATTGAATCGACTGCATTCAATCGGGATGCATTTTACCAGGCTGCATGGAATCCACTGCATTCAGTCATGCTGCATGGAATCCACTGCAGTCAATCGGGATGCATTTTACCAGGCTGCCTGGATTACACTGCATTCAATAACAATGCATGGAATCCACTGCATTCAATGACGCTGCATGGAATCATCTGCATTCAATCGGGATGCTTTTGGCCAAGCTGCAAAAAATCCACTGCATTCAATCATGCTGCAGGAATCCACTGCATTTAATCATGCTGCATAAAATACCCTGCATTCAATAAGGTTCCATTTCTTCATGCTGCCTGGAATCCACCTCATTCAATTATGCTGCATGGAATCCACTGCATTCAATCGGGATTCATTTTACCAGGCTGCATGAATTACACTGCATTCAATCACAAGCATGGAATCCACTGCATTCAATGACGCTGCATGGAATCCACTGCATTCAATTGGGATGCTTTTGGCCATGGTGCATAATATGCACTGATTCAATCATGCTGCATGGTATCCACTGCATTCAATCGGGGTGCTTTTGGCCATGCTGCATAAAATCCACTGCATTAAATCGGGATGCTTTGGGCCATGCTGCAAAAATCCACTGCATTCAATCATGCTGAAGGAATTCACTGCATTCAATCATGCTGCATAAAATCCACTGCATTAAATAGGGTTCAATTTCTTCATGCAGCATGGATCACACTGCATTAAATCACACTGCATGGAATCCACTGCATTCAATTGGATTGAATTTTATCAGGCTGCATGGAATCCACTGCATTCAATGACGCTGCATGGAATCCACTGCATTCAATCGGGATGTTTTGGGCCATGCTGCATAAAATACACTGCATTCAATCAGGATGCATTGGGCCTCGCTGCATGGTCTCCACTGCATACAAACGAGATCCATTGCACCACAATGTATGGAATGTTCTGCATTAAATGACGCTGCATGAAATCCACTGCATTCAATCACGATGCTTTCGGCCATGCTGCAAATACTCCACTGTATTCAATCATGCTGCATGGAATCCATTGCCTTCAATCGGGATTTTGGCCATGTTGCATATAATCCACTGCATTCAATCGGGATGTTTTGGGCCATGCTGCATAAAATATACTGCATTCAATCAGGATGCATTGGGCCTCGCTGCATGGTCTCCACTGCATACAAACGAGATCCATTGCACCACAATGTATGGAATGTTCTGCATTAAATGACGCTGCATGGAATCCACTGCCTTCACTCGGGATTCTTTTGGCCGTTGTGCATAAAATCCACTGCATTCAATCATGCTGCATGGTATCCCCTGCCTTCAATCGGGATGTTTTGGGACATGCTGCCTAAAATCCACTGCATTCAATCGGGATGCTTTGGGCCATGCTGCAAATCATCCACTGCATTCAATCATGCTGCAGGAATCCACGGCATTCAATCATGCTGCATAAAAGACACTTCATTCAATAGAATTCCATTACTTCATGCTGCCTGGAATACACTGAATTCAATCACGCTGCATGGAATCCAATGCATTCAATAGGGATGCATTTTACCAGGCTGCATGGAATCCACTGCATTCAATCATGCTGCATGGAATCCACTGCATTCAATCGGTATGCATTTTACCAGGCTGCATAGATTACACTGCATTCAAGCACAATGAATGGAATCCACTGCATTCAATGACGCTGCATGGAATCCTCTGCATTGAATCGGGATGCTTTTGGCCATGCTGCATAAAATCCACTGCATTCAATCATGCTGCACGGTATCGACTGCATTCAATCGGGATGTTTTGGGACATGCTTCAGAAAATCCACTGCATTAAATCTGGATGCTTTGGGCCATGCTGCAAAAAATACAATGCATTCAATCATGCTGCAGGAATCCACTGCATTCAATCATGCTGCATAAAATCCCCTGCATTCAATAGGGTTCCATTTCTTCATGCTGCATGGAATCCACTGCATTCAATCGGGATGCATTTTACCAGGCTGCATGGATTACACTGCATTCAATCGCAATGCATGGAATCCACTGCATTTAATGACGCTGCATGGAATCCACTGCATTCAATCGGGATGCTTTTGGCCATGGTGCATAAAATCCACTGCATTTAATCATGCTGCATGGTATCCACTGCATTCAATCGGGATGTTTTGGGATATGCTGCCTAAAATCCACTCCATTAAATCGGGATGCTTTGGGCCATGCTGCAAAAAATTCACTGCATTAATTCATGCTGCAGGAATCCACTGCATTCTATCATGCTGCATAAAATCCCCTGCATTCAATCGGGATGAATTTTACCAGGCTGCATGGAATCCACTGCATTCTATCAAGCTGCATGGAATCCACTGCATTCAATCCAGTTGCATTTTACCAGGCTGCATGGAATACACTGCATTCAATCACGCTGCATCGATTTCACTGCATTCAATTGGGATCCATTGCGCCATGATGCATGGAATCCACTGCATTCAGTTGAGATCAATTGGGCCACGCTTCATAGAATCCACTGCATTGAATGGGGATCCATTTAGCCACGATGCATTGTATACACTGCGTTCAATCAGGATGCATTTCACCACGCTGCATGGAATCCACTGCATTCAATCGGGATGTTTGTGGCCATGCTGCAAATAATCCACTGCATTCAATCATGCTGCATAAAATCCCCTGCATTCAATAGGGTTCCATTTCTTCATGCTGCATGGAATCCACTTCATTCAATCATTCTGCATGGAATCCGCAGCATTTAAGTGGGATGCATTTTACCAGGCTGCATGGAATCCACTGCATTCAATCATGCTGCATAAAATCCACTGCATTCAATCGGGATGCATTTTACCACGCTGCATGGATAAAACTGCATTCAATCACAATACATTGAATCGACTGCATTCAATCGGGATGCATTTTACCAGGCTGCATGGAATCCACTGCATTCAGTCATGCTGCATGGAATCCACTGCAGTCAATCGGGATGCATTTTACCAGGCTGCCTGGATTACACTGCATTCAATAACAATGCATGGAATCCACTGCATTCAATGACGCTGCATGGAATCATCTGCATTCAATCGGGATGCTTTTGGCCATGCTGCATAAAATCCACTGCATTCAATCGGGATGTATTGGGACATGCTGCAGAAAATCCACTGCATTAAATCGGGATGCTTTGGGCCAAGCTGCAAAAAATCCACTGCATTCAATCATGCTGCAGGAATCCACTGCATTTAATCATGCTGCATAAAATACCCTGCATTCAATAAGGTTCCATTTCTTCATGCTGCCTGGAATCCACCTCATTCAATTATGCTGCATGGAATCCACTGCATTCAATCGGGATTCATTTTACCAGGCTGCATGAATTACACTGCATTCAATCACAAGCATGGAATCCACTGCATTCAATCATGCTGCATGGTATCCACTGCATTCAATCGGGATGCTTTTGGCCATGGTGCATAAAATACACTGCATTAAATCGGGATGCTTTGGGCCATGCTGCAAAAATCCACTGCATTCAATCATGCTGAAGGAATTCACTGCATTCAATCATGCTGCATAAAATCCACTGCATTAAATAGGGTTCAATTTCTTCATGCAGCATGGATCACACTGCATTAAATCACACTGCATGGAATCCACTGCATTCAATTGGATTGAATTTTATCAGGCTGCATGGAATCCACTGCATTCAATGACGCTGCATGGAATCCACTGCATTCAATCGGGATGTTTTGGGCCATGCTGCATAAAATACACTGCATTCAATCAGGATGCATTGGGCCTCGCTGCATGGTCTCCACTGCATACAAACGAGATCCATTGCACCACATTGTATGGAATGTTCTGCATTAAATGACGCTGCATGAAATACACTGCATTCAATCACGATGCTTTCGGCCATGCTGCAAATACTCCACTGTATTCAATCATGCTGCATGGAATCCACTGCCTTCAATCGGGATTTTGGCCATGTTGCATATAATCCACTGCATTCAATCGGGATGCATTGGGCCTCACTGCGCCAACCGCACTGAATACAATCGGGATCCATTGTGCGACAATGCATGGAGTCTTCTGCATTGCATGACGCTGCATGGAATCCACTGCATTCAATCGGGATGCTTGGGGCCATGCTGCAAAATATCCACTGCATTCATTCATGCTGCAGGAATCCAGTGCATTCAATAATGCTGCATAAATACACTTCATTCAATAGGGTTCCATTACTTCATGCTGCATGGAATCCACAGCATTTAATTGGGATGCATTTTACCAGGCTGCATGGAATCCACTGCATTCAATCATGCTGCATAAAATCCACTGCATTCAATCGGGATGCATTTTACCAGGATGCATGGAATCCACTGCATTCAATCACAATACATGGAATCCACTGCATTCAATCGGGATGCATTTTACCAGGCTGCCTGGATTACACTGCATTCCATCACAATGCATGGAATCCACTGCATTCAATGACGCTGCATGGAATCCACTGCATTCTATCGGGATGCTTTTGGCCATGCTGCATAAAGTACACTGCATTCAATCATGCAGCAAGGAATCCACTGCATCCAATCGCCATGGTTTTGGCCATGCTGCATAAAATCCACTGCATTCAATCGGGATGCATTGGGCCTCGCTGCATGGTCTCCACTGCATACAAACGAGATCCATTGCCCCACAATGAATGGAATGTTCTGTATTCAATGACGCTGCATGAAATCCACTGCATTCAATCGGGATGCTTTGGGCCATGCTGCAAATACTCCACTGTATTCAATCATGCTGCATGGAATCCACTGCCTTCAATCGGGATGCTTTTGGCCATGCTGCATATAATCCACTGCATTCAATCGGGATGCATTGGGCCTCACTGCATCAACCGCACTGAATACAATCGGGATCCATTGTGCCACAATGCATGGAATCGTCTGCATTCAATGACGCTGCATGGAATCCACTGCATTCAATGGGGATGCTTTGGGCCACGCTGCAAAAAATTCACTGCATTCATTCATGCTGCAGGAATCCAGTGCATTCAATCATGCTGCATAAAATACACTTCATTCAAAAGGCTTCCATTATTTCATGTTGCCTGGAATACACTGAATTCAATCACGCTGCATGGAATCCAATGCATTCAATCGGGATGCATTTTACCAGGCTGCATGGATTACACTGCATTCAATCACAATGCATGGTATCCACTGCGTCAATGACGCTGCATGGAATCCACTGCCTTCAATCGGGATGCTTTTGGCCATTGTGCATAAAATCCACTGCATTCATCATGTTGCATGGTATCCCCTGCCTTCAATCGGGATGTTTTGGGACATGCTGCCTAAAATCCACAGCATTCAATCGGGATGCTTTGGGCCATGCTGCAAATCATCCACTGCATTCAATCATGCTGCAGGAATCCACGGCATTCAATCATGCTGCATAAAAGACAACTCATTCAATAGAATTCCATTACTTCATGCTGCCTGGAATACACTGAATTCAATCACGCTGCATGGAATCCAATGCATTCAATAGGGATGCATTTCTTCATGCTGCCTGGAATCCACTGCATTCAATCATGCTGCATGGAATCCTCTGCATTGAATCGGGATGCTTTTGGCCATGCTGCATAAAATCCACTGCATTCAATCATGCTGCATGGTATCGACTGCATTCAATCGGGATGTTTTGGGACATGCTGCAGAAAATCCACTGCATTAAATCGGGATGCTTTGGGCCAAGCTGCAAAAAATACACTGCATTCAATCATGCTGCAGGAATCCACTGCATTTAATCATGCTGCATAAAATACCCTGCATTCAATAGGGTTCCATTTCTTCATGGTGCATGGAATACACTGCATTCAATCATGCTGCATGGAATCCACTGCATTCAATCGAGATGCATTTTACCAGGCTGCATGGATTACACTGCATTCAATCCCAATGCATGGAATCCACTGCATTTAATGACGCTGCATGGAATCCACTGCATTCAATCGGGATGCTTTTGGCCAGGGTGCATAAAATCCACTTCATTTAATCATGCTGCATGGTATCCACTGTATTCAATTGGGATGTTTTGGGATATGCTGCCTAAAATCCACTCCAATAAATCGGGATGCTTTGGGCCATGCTGCAAAAAATTCACTGCATTCATTCATGCTGCAGGAATCCACTGCATTCTATCATGCTGCATAAAATCCACTGCATTCAATCGGGATGAATTTTACCAGGCTGCATGGAATCCATGCATTCAATCATGCTTCATGGAATCCACTGCATTCAATCCAGTTGCATTTTACCAGGCTGCATGGAATACACTGCATTCAATCACGCTGCATCGATTTCACTGCATTCAATTGGGATCCATTGCGCCATGATGCATGGAATCCACTGCCTTCAGTTGAGATCAATTGGGCCACGCTTCATAGAATCCACTGCATTGAATGGGGATCCATTTAGCCACGCTGCATTGTATACACTGCGTTCAATCAGGATGCATTTCACCACGCTGCATGGAATCCATGGCATTCAATCGGGATGTTTGTGGCCATGCTGCAAAAAATCCACTTCATTCAATCATGCTGAAGGTATCCACTGCATTCAATCATGCTGCATAAAATCCCCTGCATTCAATAGGGTTCCATTTCTTCATGCTGCATGGAATCCACTTCATTCAATCATGCTGCATGGAATCCGCAGCATTTAAGTGGGATGCATTTTACCAGGCTGCATGGAATCCACTGCATTCAATCATGCTGCATAAAATCCACTGCATTCAATCGGGATGCATTTTACCACGCTGCATGGATTAAACTGCATTTAATCACAATACATGGAATCGACTGCATTCAATCGGGATGCATTTTACCAGGCTGCCTGGATTACACTGCATTCCATCACAATGCATGGAATCCACGGCATTCAATCACAATACATGGAATCCACTGCATTCAATCGGGATGCATTTTACCAGGCTGCCAGGATCACACTGCATTCCATCACAATGCATGGAATCCACTGCATTCAATGACGCTGCATGGAATCCTCTGCATTGAATCGGGATGCTTTTTGCCATGCTGCATAAAATCCACTGCATTCAATCATGCTGCACGGTATCGACTGCATTCAATCGGGATGTTTTGGGACATGCTGCAGAAAATCCACTGCATTAAATCGGGATGCTTTGGGCCAAGCTGCAAAAAATACACTGCATTCAATCATGCTGCAGGAATCCACTGCATTCAATCATGCTGTATAAAATCCACTGCATTCCATAGGGTTCCATTTCTTCATGCTGCATGGAATACACTGCATTCAATCATGCTGCATGGAATACACTGCATTCAATCGGGATGCATTTTACCAGGCTGCATGGATTACACTGCATTCAATCAGAATGCATGGAATCCACTGCATTCAATGACGCTGCATGGAATCCACTGCCTTCAATCGGGATGCTTTTGGCCATGGTGCATAAAATCCCCTGCATTCAATCCTGCTGCATGGTATCCACTGCATTCAATCGGGATGTTTTGGGACATGCTGCCCTAAATACACTGCATTCAATCGGGATGCTTTGGGCCATGCTGCCAAAAATCCACTGCATTCAATCATGCTGCAGGTATCCACTGCATTCAAATATGCTGCATAAAATCCACTGCATTCAATAGGGTTCCATTTCTTCATGCTGCATGGATCACACTGCATTCAATCACACTGCATGGAATCCACTGCATTCAATCGGTATGAATTTTACCAGGCTGCTTGGAATCCACTGAATTCATTCATTCTGCATGGAATCCACTGCATTCAATCGGGATGCATTTTACCAGGCTGCATGGAATACACTGCATTCAATCACGCTGCATCGATTTCACTGCATTCAATAGGGATCCATTGCACCATGATGCATGGAATCCACTGCCTTCAGTTGAGATCAATTGGGCCACGCTGCATAGAAACCACTGCATTGAATGGGGATCCATTTAGCCACGATGCATTGTATACACTGCGTTCAATCAGGACGCATTTCACCACGCTGCATGGAATCCATGGCATTCAATCAGGATGCTTGTGGCCATGCTGCAAAAAATCCACTTCATTCAATCATGCTGAAGGAATCCACTGCATTCAATCATGCTGCATAAAATCCCCTGCATTCAATAGGTTTCCATTTCTTCATGCTGCATGGAATCCACTTCATTCAATCATGCTGCATGGAATCCGCCACATTTAAGTGGGATGCATTTTACCAGGCTGCATGGAAACCACTACATTCAATCATGCTGCATAAAATCCACTGCATTCAATCGGGATGCATTTTACCACGCTGCATGGATTACTCTGCATTCAATCACAATACATGGAATCGACTGCATTCAATGACGCTGCATGGAATCCACTGCATTCAATCGGGATGAATTTTACCAGGCTGCTTGGATTCCACTGCATTCATTCATGCTGCATGGAATCCACTGCATTCAATCGGGATGCATTTTACCAGGCTGCATGGAATACACTGCATTCAATCACGCTGCATCGATTTCACTGCATTCAATTGGGATCCATTGCGCCATGATGCATGGAATCCACTGCCTTCAGTTGAGATCAATTGGGCCACGCTGCATAGATTCCACTGCATTGAATGGGGATCCATTTAGCCACGCTGCATTGTATACACTGCGTTCAATCAGGACGCATTTCACCACGCTGCATGGAATCCATGGCATTCAATCGGGATGTTTGTGGCCATGCTGCAAAAAATCCACTACATTCAATCATGCTGAAGGAATCCACTGCATTCAATCATGCTGCATAAAATCACCTGCATTCAATAGGGTTCCATTTCTTCATGCTGCATGGAATCCACTTCATTCAATCATGCTGCATGGAATCCGCAGGATTTAAGTGGGATGCATTTTACCAGGCTGCATGGAATCCACTGCATTCAATCATGCTGCATAAAATCCACTGCATTCAATCGGGATGCATTTTACCAGGATGCATGGAATCCACTGCATTCAATCACAATACATGGAATCCACTGCATTCAATCGGGATGCATTTTACCAGGCTGCCTGGATTACACTGCATTCCATCACAATGCATGGAATCCACTGCATTCAATGACGCTGCATGGAATCCACTGCATTCTATCGGGATGCTTTTGGCCATGCTGCATAAAGTACACTGCATTCAATCATGCAGCAAGGAATCCACTGCATCCAATCGCCATGGTTTTGGCCATGCTGCATAAAATCCACTGCATTCAATCGGGATGCATTGGGCCTCGCTGCATGGTCTCCACTGCATACAAACGAGATCCATTGCCCCACAATGAATGGAATGTTCTGTATTCAATGACGCTGCATGAAATCCACTGCATTCAATCGGGATGCTTTGGGCCATGCTGCAAATACTCCACTGTATTCAATCATGCTGCATGGAATCCACTGCCTTCAATCGGGATGCTTTTGGCCATGCTGCATATAATCCACTGCATTCAATCGGGATGCATTGGGCCTCACTGCATCAACCGCACTGAATACAATCGGGATCCATTGTGCCACAATGCATGGAATCGTCTGCATTCAATGACGCTGCATGGAATCCACTGCATTCAATGGGGATGCTTTGGGCCACGCTGCAAAAAATTCACTGCATTCATTCATGCTGCAGGAATCCAGTGCATTCAATCATGCTGCATAAAATACACTTCATTCAAAAGGCTTCCATTATTTCATGTTGCCTGGAATACACTGAATTCAATCACGCTGCATGGAATCCAATGCATTCAATCGGGATGCATTTTACCAGGCTGCATGGATTACACTGCATTCAATCACAATGCATGGTATCCACTGCGTCAATGACGCTGCATGGAATCCACTGCCTTCAATCGGGATGCTTTTGGCCATTGTGCATAAACTCCACTGCATTCATCATGTTGCATGGTATCCCCTGCCTTCAATCGGGATGTTTTGGGACATGCTGCCTAAAATCCACAGCATTCAATCGGGATGCTTTGGGCCATGCTGCAAATCATCCACTGCATTCAATCATGCTGCAGGAATCCACGGCATTCAATCATGCTGCATAAAAGACAACTCATTCAATAGAATTCCATTACTTCATGCTGCCTGGAATACACTGAATTCAATCACGCTGCATGGAATCCAATGCATTCAATAGGGATGCATTTCTTCATGCTGCATGGAATCCACTGCATTCAATCATGCTGCATGGAATCCTCTGCATTGAATCGGGATGCTTTTGGCCATGCTGCATAAAATCCACTGCATTCAATCATGCTGCATGGTATCGACTGCATTCAATCGGGATGTTTTGGGACATGCTGCAGAAAATCCACTGCATTAAATCGGGATGCTTTGGGCCAAGCTGCAAAAAATACACTGCATTCAATCATGCTGCAGGAATCCACTGCATTTAATCATGCTGCATAAAATACCCTGCATTCAATAGGGTTCCATTTCTTCATGGTGCATGGAATACACTGCATTCAATCATGCTGCATGGAATCCACTGCATTCAATCGGGATGCATTTTACCAGGCTGCATGGATTACACTGCATTCAATCCCAATGCATGGAATCCACTGCATTTAATGACGCTGCATGGAATCCACTGCATTCAATCGGGATGCTTTTGGCCAGGGTGCATAAAATCCACTTCATTTAATCATGCTGCATGGTATCCACTGTATTCAATTGGGATGTTTTGGGATATGCTGCCTAAAATCCACTCCAATAAATCGGGATGCTTTGGGCCATGCTGCAAAAAATTCACTGCATTCATTCATGCTGCAGGAATCCACTGCATTCTATCATGCTGCATAAAATCCACTGCATTCAATCGGGATGAATTTTACCAGGCTGCATGGAATCCATGCATTCAATCATGCTTCATGGAATCCACTGCATTCAATCCAGTTGCATTTTACCAGGCTGCATGGAATACACTGCATTCAATCACGCTGCATCGATTTCACTGCATTCAATTGGGATCCATTGCGCCATGATGCATGGAATCCACTGCCTTCAGTTGAGATCAATTGGGCCACGCTTCATAGAATCCACTGCATTGAATGGGGATCCATTTAGCCACGCTGCATTGTATACACTGCGTTCAATCAGGATGCATTTCACCACGCTGCATGGAATCCATGGCATTCAATCGGGATGTTTGTGGCCATGCTGCAAAAAATCCACTTCATTCAATCATGCTGAAGGTATCCACTGCATTCAATCATGCTGCATAAAATCCCCTGCATTCAATAGGGTTCCATTTCTTCATGCTGCATGGAATCCACTTCATTCAATCATGCTGCATGGAATCCGCAGCATTCAATCGGGATGCATTTTACCAGGCTGCATGGAATCCACTGCATTCAATCATGCTGCATAAAATCCACTGCATTCAATCGGGATGCATTTTACCACGCTGCATGGATTAAACTGCATTTAATCACAATACATGGAATCGACTGCATTCAATCGGGATGCATTTTACCAGGCTGCCTGGATTACACTGCATTCCATCACAATGCATGGAATCCACGGCATTCAATCACAATACATGGAATCCACTGCATTCAATCGGGATGCATTTTACCAGGCTGCCAGGATCACACTGCATTCCATCACAATGCATGGAATCCACTGCATTCAATGACGCTGCATGGAATCCTCTGCATTGAATCGGGATGCTTTTTGCCATGCTGCATAAAATCCACTGCATTCAATCATGCTGCACGGTATCGACTGCATTCAATCGGGATGTTTTGGGACATGCTGCAGAAAATCCACTGCATTAAATCGGGATGCTTTGGGCCAAGCTGCAAAAAATACACTGCATTCAATCATGCTGCAGGAATCCACTGCATTCAATCATGCTGTATAAAATCCACTGCATTCCATAGGGTTCCATTTCTTCATGCTGCATGGAATACACTGCATTCAATCATGCTGCATGGAATCCACTGCATTCAATCGGGATGCATTTTACCAGGCTGCATGGATTACACTGCATTCAATCAGAATGCATGGAATCCACTGCATTCAATGACGCTGCATGGAATCCACTGCCTTCAATCGGGATGCTTTTGGCCATGGTGCATAAAATCCCCTGCATTCAATCCTGCTGCATGGTATCCACTGCATTCAATCGGGATGTTTTGGGACATGCTGCCCTAAATACACTGCATTCAATCGGGATGCTTTGGGCCATGCTGCCAAAAATCCACTGCATTCAATCATGCTGCAGGTATCCACTGCATTCAAATATGCTGCATAAAATCCACTGCATTCAATAGGGTTCCATTTCTTCATGCTGCATGGATCACACTGCATTCAATCACACTGCATGGAATCCACTGCATTCAATCGGTATGAATTTTACCAGGCTGCTTGGAATCCACTGAATTCATTCATTCTGCATGGAATCCACTGCATTCAATCGGGATGCATTTTACCAGGCTGCATGGAATACACTGCATTCAATCACGCTGCATCGATTTCACTGCATTCAATAGGGATCCATTGCACCATGATGCATGGAATCCACTGCCTTCAGTTGAGATCAATTGGGCCACGCTGCATAGAAACCACTGCATTGAATGGGGATCCATTTAGCCACGATGCATTGTATACACTGCGTTCAATCAGGACGCATTTCACCACGCTGCATGGAATCCATGGCATTCAATCAGGATGCTTGTGGCCATGCTGCAAAAAATCCACTTCATTCAATCATGCTGAAGGAATCCACTGCATTCAATCATGCTGCATAAAATCCCCTGCATTCAATAGGTTTCCATTTCTTCATGCTGCATGGAATCCACTTCATTCAATCATGCTGCATGGAATCCGCCACATTTAAGTGGGATGCATTTTACCAGGCTGCATGGAAACCACTACATTCAATCATGCTGCATAAAATCCACTGCATTCAATCGGGATGCATTTTACCACGCTGCATGGATTACTCTGCATTCAATCACAATACATGGAATCGACTGCATTCAATGACGCTGCATGGAATCCACTGCATTCTATCGGGATGCTTTTGGACATGCTGCATAAAATACACTGCATTCAATCATGCTGCAAGGAATCCACTGCATCCAATCGCCATGTTTTTGGCCATGCTGCATAAAATCCACTGCATGTAATCATGTTGAATAAAATCCACTGCATTCAATACGGTTCCATTTCTTCATGCTGCATGGATCACACTGCATTCAATCACACTGCATGGAATCCACTGCATTCAATCGGGATGAATTTTACCAGGCTGCTTGGAATTCACTGCATTCATTCATGCTGCATGGAATCCACTGCATTCAATCGGGATGCATTTTACCAGGCTGCATGGAATACACTGCATTCAATCACGCTGCATCGATTTCACTGCATTCAATTGGGATCCATTGCGCCATGATGCATGGAATCCACTGCCTTCAGTTGAGATCAATTGGGCCACGCTGCATAGAATCCACTGCATTGAATGGGGATCCATTTAGCCACGCTGCATTGTATACACTGCGTTCAATCAGGACGCATTTCACCACGCTGCATGGAATCCATGGCATTCAATCGGGATGTTTGTGGCCATGCTGCAAAAAATCCACTACATTCAATCATGCTGAAGGAATCCACTGCATTCAATCATGCTGCATAAAATCACCTGCATTCAATAGGGTTCCATTTCTTCATGCTGCATGGAATCCACTTCATTCAATCATGCTGCATGGAATCCGCAGCATTTAAGTGGGATGCATTTTACCAGGCTGCATGGAATCCACTGCATTCAATCATGCTGCATAAAATCCACTGCATTCAATCGGGATGCATTTTACCAGGATGCATGGAATCCACTGCATTCAATCACAATACATGGAATCCACTGCATTCAATCGGGATGCATTTTACCAGGCTGCCTGGATTACACTGCATTCCATCACAATGCATGGAATCCACTGCATTCAATGACGCTGCATGGAATCCACTGCATTCTATCGGGATGCTTTTGGCCATGCTGCATAAAGTACACTGCATTCAATCATGCAGCAAGGAATCCACTGCATCCAATCGCCATGGTTTTGGCCATGCTGCATAAAATCCACTGCATTCAATCGGGATGCATTGGGCCTCGCTGCATGGTCTCCACTGCATACAAACGAGATCCATTGCCCCACAATGAATGGAATGTTCTGCATTCAATGACGCTGCATGAAATCCACTGCATTCAATCGGGATTCTTTGGGCCATGCTGCAAATACTCCACTGTATTCAATCATGCTGCATGGAATCCACTGCCTTCAATCGGGATGCTTTTGGCCATGCTGCATAAAATCCACTGCATTCAATCGGGATGCATTTGGCCATGCTGCATAACACCGACTGCATTCAATCATGCTGCACGATATCCACTGCATTCAATCGGGATGTTTTCGGACATGCTGCAAAAAATCCACTGCCGTAAATCGGGATGCTTTTGGCCAAGCTTCAAGAAATCCACTGCATTCAATCATGCTGCAGGAATCCACTGCATTCAATCATGCTGCATAAAATCCACTGAATTCCACAGGGTTCAATTTCTTCATGCTGCATGGAATCCACTGCATTCAATCATGCTGCATGGAATCCACTGCATTCAATCGGGATGCATTTTACCAGGCTGCATGGATTACACTGCATTCAATCACAATGCATGGTATCCACTGCGTCAATGACGCTGCATGGAATCCACTGCCTTCAATCGGGATGCTTTTGGCCATTGTGCATAAAATCCACTGCATTCAATCATGCTGCATGGTATCCCCTGCCTTCAATCGGGATGTTTTGGGACATGCTGCCTAAAATCCACTGCATTCAATCCGGATGCTTTGGGCCATGCTTCAAATCATCCACTGCATTCAATCATGCTGCAGGAATCCACGGCATTCAATCATGCTGCATAAAAGACACTTCATTCAATAGAATTCCATTACTTCATCCTGCCTGGAATACACTGAATTCAATCACGCTGCATGGAATCCAATGCATTCAATAGGGATGCATTTTACCAGGCTGCATGGAATCCACTGCATTCAATCATGCTGCATGGAATCCACTGCATTCAATCGGTATGCATTTTACCAAGCTGCATGGATTACACTGCATTCAAGCAAAATGCATGGAATCAACTGCATTCAATGACGCTGCATGGAATCCTCTGCATTGAATAGGGATGCTTTTGGCCATGCTGCATAAAATCCACTGCATTCAATCATGCTGCACGGTATCGACTGCATTCAATCGGGATGTTTTGGGACATGCTGCAGAAAATCCACTGCATTAAATCTGGATGCTTTGGGCCAAGCTGCAAAAAATACAATGCATTCAATCATGCTGCAGGAATCCACTGCATTCAATCATGCTGCATAAAATCCCCTGCATTCAATAGGGTTCCATTTCTTCATGGTGCATGGAATACACTGCATTCAATCATGCTGCATGGAATCCACTGCATTCAATCGGGATGCATTTTACCAGGCTGCATGGATTACACTGCATTCATTCCCAATGCATGGAATCCACTGCATTTAATGACGCTGCATGGACTCCACTGCATTCAATCGTGATGCTTTTGGCCATGGTGCATAAAATCCACTGCATTTAATCATGCTGCATGGTATCCACTGCATTCAATCGGGATGTTTTGGGATATGCTGCCTAAAATCCACTGCATTCAATCGGGATGCTTTGGGCCATGCTGCAAAAAATTCACTGCATTCATTTATACTGCAGGAATCCACTGCATTCTATCATGCTGCATAAACTCCACTGCATTCAATCGGGATGAATTTTACCAGGCTGCATGGAATCCACTGCATTCTATCAAGCTGCATGGAATCCACTGCACTCAATCCAGTTGCATTTTACCAGGCTGCATGGAATACACTGCATTCAATCACGCTGCATCGATTTCACTGCATTCAATTGGGATCCATTGCGCCATGATGCATGGAATCCACTGCATTCAGTTGAGATCAATTGGGCCACGCTGCATAGAATCCACTGCATTGAATGGGGATCCATTTAGCCACGCTGCATTGTATACACTGCGTTCAATCAGGATGCATTTCACCACGCTGCATGGAATCCACTGTATTCAATCGGGATGTTTGTGGCCATGCTGCAAAAAATCCACTTCATTCAATCATGCTGAAGGAATCCACTGCATTCAATCATGCTGCATAAAATCCCCTGCATTCAATAGGGTTCCATTTCTTCATGCTGCATGGAATCCACTTCATGCAATCATTCTGCATGGAATCCGCAGCATTTAATTGGGATGCATTTTACCAGGCTGCATGGAATCCACTGCATTCAATCATGCTGCATAAAATCCACTGCATTCAATCGGGATGCATTTTACCACGCTGCATGGATAAAACTGCATTCAATCACAATACATGGAATCGACTGCATTCAATCGGGATGCATTTTACCAGGCTGCAAGGAATCCACTTCATTCAGTCATGCTGCATGGAATCCACTGCAGTCAATCGGGATGCATTTTACCAGGCTGCCTGGATTACACTGCATTGAATAACAATGCATGGAATCCACTGCATTCAATGACGCTGCATGGAATCATCTGCATTCAATCGGGATGCTTTTGGCCATGCTGCATAAAATCCACTGCATTCAATCGGGATGTATTGGGACATGCTGCACAAAATCCACTGCATTAAATCGGGATGCTTTGGGCCAAGCTGCAAAAACTCCACTGCATTCAATCATGCTGCAGGAATCCACTGCATTTAATCATGCTGCATACAATACCCTGCATTCAATAAGGTTCCATTTCTTCATGCTGCCTGGAATCCACCTCATTCAATTATGCTGCATGGAATCCACTGCATTCAATCGGGATTCATTTTACCAGGCTGCATGAATTACACTGCATTCAATCACAAGCATGGAATCCACTACATTCAATGACGCTGCATGGAATCCACTGCATTCAATCGGGATGCTTTTGGCCATGGTGCATAATATGCACTGATTCAATCATGCTGCATGGTATCCACTGCATTCAATCGGGATGCTTTTGGCCATGCTGCATAAAATCCACTGCATTAAATCGGGACGCTTTGGGCCATGCTGCAAAAATCCACTGCATTCAATCATGCTGAAGGAATTCACTGCATTCAATCATGCTGCATAAAATCCACTGCATTAAATAGGGTTCAATTTCTTCATGCAGCATGGATCACACTGCATTAAATCACACTGCATGGAATCCACTGCATTCAATTGGATTGAATTTTATCAGGCTGCATGGAATCCACTGCATTCAATGACGCTGCATGGAATCCACTGCATTCAATCGGGATGTTTTGGGCCATGCTGCATAAAATACACTGCATTCAATCAGGATGCATTGGGCCTCGCTGCATGGTCTCCACTGCATACAAACGAGATCCATTGCACCACAATGTATGGAATGTTCTGCATTAAATGACGCTGCATGAAATCCACTGCATTCAATCACGATGCTTTCGGCCATGCTGCAAATACTCCACTGTATTCAATCATGCTGCATGGAATCCACTGCCTTCAATCGGGATTTTGGCCATGTTGCATATAATCCACTGCATTCAATCGGGATGCATTGGGCCTCACTGCGCCAACCGCACTGAATACAATCGGGATCCATTGTGCGACAATGCATGGAGTCTTCTGCATTGCATGACGCTGCATGGAATCCACTGCATTCAATCGGGATGCTTGGGGCCATGCTGCAAAATATCCACTGCATTCATTCATGCTGCAGGAATCCAGTGCATTCAATAATGCTGCATAAATACACTTCATTCAATAGGGTTCCATTGCTTCATTCTGCCTGGAATACACTGAATTCAATCACGCTGCATGGAATCCAATGCATTCAATAGGGATGCATTTTACCAGGCTGCATGGAATCCACTGCATTCAGTCATGCTGCATGGAATCCACTGCAGTCAATCGGGATGCATTTTACCAGGCTGTATGTATTACACTGCATTCAATCACAATGCATGGAATCCACTGCATTGAATGATGCTGCATGGAATCCACTGCATTCAATCGGGATGCTTTTGGCCATGCTGCATAAAATCCATGGCATTCAATCATGCTGCATGGAATCCAATGCATTCTATCGGGATGTATTGGGACATGCTGCAGAAAATTCACTGCATTAAATCATGATGCTTTGGACCAAGCTGCAAAAAATACAATGCATTCAATCATGCTGCAGGAATCCACTGCATTCGATCATGCTGCATAAAATCCACTGCATTCAATAGGGTTCCATTTCTTCATGCTCATGGAATCAACTGCATTCAATCATGCTGCATGGAATCTACAGCATTCAATCGGGATGCATTTTACCAGGCTGCATGTTTTACACTGCATTCAAGCACAATGCATGGAATCCACTGCATTCAATGACGCTGCATGGAATCCACTGCATTCAATCGGGATGCTTTGGGCCATGGTGCATAAAATCCACTGCATTCAATCATGCTGCATGGTATCCACTGCATTCAATCGGGATGTTTTGGGACATTCTGCCTAAAATCCACTGCATTTAATCAGGATGCTTTGGGCCATGCTGAATAAAATCCACTGCATTCAATAGGGTTCCATTTCTGCATGCTGCATGGATCACACTGCATTCAATCACACTGCATGGAATCCACTGCATTCAATCGGGATGAATTTTACCAGGCTGCATTGAATCCACTACATTCAATCAAGCTGCATGGAATCCACTGCATTCAATCGGGATGCATTTTACCAGGCTGCATGGAATACACTGCATTCAATCACGCTGCATTGATTTCACTGCATTCAATTGGGATCCATTGCGCCATGATGCATGGAATCCACTGCATTCAGTTGAGATCAATTGGGCAACGCTGCATAGAATCCACTGCATTGAATGGGGATCTATTTAGCCACGATGCATTGTATACACTGCGTTCAATCAGGATGCATTTCACCGCGCTGCATGGAATACATGGCATTCAATCGGGATGCTTGTGGCCATGCTGCATAAAATCCACTGCATTCATTCATGCTGCAGGAATCCACTGCATTCAATCATGCTGCATAAAATCCCCTGCATTCAATAGGGTTCCATTTCTTCATGCTGCATGGAATCGACTTCATTCAATCATGCTGCATGGAATCCACAGCATTTAATTGGGATGCATTTTACCAGGCTGCATGGAATCCACTGCATTCAATCATGCTGAATAAAATCCACTGCATTCAATCGGGATGCATTTTACCAGGATGCATGGAATCCACTGCATTCAATCACATTACATGGCATCCACTGCATTCAATCGGGATGCATTTTACCAGGCTGCCTGGATTACACTGCATTCCATCACAATGCATGGAATCCACTGCATTCAATGACGCTGCATGGAATCCACTGCATTCTATCGGGATGCTTTTGGCCATGCTGCATAAAGTACACTGCATTCAATCATGCAGCAAGGAATCCACTGCATCCAATCGCCATGGTTTTGGCCATGCTGCATAAAATCCACTGCATTCAATCGGGATGCATTGGGCCTCGCTGCATGGTCTCCACTGCATACAAACGAGATCCATTGCCCCACAATGAATGGAATGTTCTGCATTCAATGACGCTGCATGAAATCCACTGCATTCAATCGGGATGCTTTGGGCCATGCTGCAAATACTCCACTGTATTCAATCATGCTGCATGGAATCCACTGCCTTCAATCGGGATGCTTTTGGCCATGCTGCATATAATCCACTGCATTCAATCGGGATGCATTGGGCCTCACTGCGTCAACCGCACTGAATACAATCGGGATCCATTGTGCCACAATGCATGGAGTCGTCTGCATTCAATGACGCTGCATGGAATCCACTGCATTCAATGGGGATGCTTTGGGCCACGCTGCAAAAAATTCACTGCATTCATTCATGCTGCAGGAATCCAGTGCATTCAATCATGCTGCATAAAATACACTTCATTCAATAGGCTTCCATTATTTCATGCTGCCTGGAATACACTGAATTCAATCACGCTGCATGGAATCCAATGCTTTCAATAGGGATGCATTTTACCAGGCTGCATGGAATCCACTGCATTCAATCATGCTGCATTAAATTCCCTGCATTCAATAGGGTTCCATTTCTTCATGCTGCCTGGAATCCACTGCATTAAATCACGCTGCATGGAATCCACTGCATTCAATTGGGATTCATTTTACCAGGCTGCATGGAATCCACTGCATTCCATCGGGATGCTTTGGGCCACGCTGCAAAAAATTCACTGCATTCAATCATGCTGCACGATATCCACTGCATTCAATCGGGATGTTTTCGGACATGCTGCAAATAATCCACTGCAGTAAATCGGGATGCTTTTGGCCAAGCTTCAAAAAATCCACTGCATTCAATCATGCTGCAGGAATCCACTGCATTCAATCATGCTGCATAAAATCCACTGAATTCCACAGGGTTCAATTTCTTCATGCTGCATGGAATCCACTGCATTCAATCATGCTGCATGGAATCCACTGCATTCAATCGGGATGCATTTTACCAGGCTGCATGGATTACACTGCATTCAATCACAATGCATAGTATCCACTGCGTCAATGACGCTGCATGGAATCCACTGCCTTCAATCGGGATGCTTTTGGCCATTGTGCATAAAATCCACTGCATTCATCATGCTGCATGTTATCCCCTGCCTTCAATCGGGATGTTTTGGGACATGCTGCCTAAAATCCACAGCATTCAATCGGGATGCTTTGGGCCATGCTGCAAATCATCCACTGCATTCAATCATGCTGCATGAATCCACGGCATTCAATCATGCTGCATAAAAGACAACTCATTCAATAGAATTCCATTACTTCATGCTGCCTGGAATACACTGAATTCAATCACGCTGCATGGAATCCAATGCATTCAATAGGGATGCATTTTACCAGGCTGCATGGAATCCACTGCATTCAATCATGCTGCATGGAATCCACTGCATTCAATCGGGATGCATTTTACCAGGCTGCATGGATTACACTGCATTCAAGCACAATGCATGGAATCCACTGCATTCAATGACGCTGCATGGAATCCTCTGCATTGAATCGGGATGCTTTTGGCCATGCTGCATAAAATCCACTGCATTCAATCATGCTGCACGGTATCGACTGCATTCAATCGGGATGTTTTGGGACATGCTGCCGAAAATCCACTGCATTAAATCGGGATGCTTTGGGCCAAGCTGCAAAAAATCCACTGCATTCAATCATGCTGCAGGAATCCACTGCATTTAATCATGCTGCATAAAATACCCTGCATTCAATAGGGTTCATTTCTTCATGGTGCATGGAATACACTGCATTCAATCATGCTGCATGGAATCCACTGCATTCAATCGGGATGCATTTTACCAGGCTGCATGGATTACACTGCATTCAATCCCAATGCATGGAATCCACTGCATGTAATGACGCTGCATGGAATCCACTGCATTCAATCGGGATGCTTTTGGCCAGGGTGCATAAAATCCACTTCATTTAATCATGCTGCATGGTATCCACTGCATTCAATTGGGATGTTTTGTGATATGCTGCCTAAAATCCACTCCATTAAATCGGGATGCTTTGGGCCATGCTGCAAAAAATTCACTGCATTCATTCATGCTGCAGGAATCCACTGCATTCTATCATGCTGCATAAAATCCACTGCATTCAATCGGGATGAATTTTACCAGGCTGCATGGACTCCATGCATTCAATCATGCTTCATGGAATCCACTGCATTCAATAAGGTTCCATTTCTTCATGCAGCATGGATCACACTCATTTAATCCCACTGCATGGAATTAACTGCATTCAACCGGGATGACTTTTACCATGCTGCATGGAATACACTGCATTCAATCACGCTGCATTTATTTCACTGCATACAATTGGGATCCATTGCACCATGATGCATGGAATCCACTGCATTCAATCAGAATCCATTGCACCACACTGCATTGACACCACTGCATTCAATTGAGATCAATTGGGCCATGCTGCATAGAATCCACTGCATTCAATTGGTATCCATTTAGCCATACTGAATGGTATACACTGCATTCAATCAGGATGCATTTCACCACGCTGCATGGAATCCACGGCATTCAATCGGGATGCATGGGGCCATGCTGCATAAAATCCACTGCATTCAATCGGGATGCATTGGGCCTCACTGCGTGGACTCCACTGAATACATACGGGATCCATTGTGCCACAATGCAGGGAGTCTTCTGCATTAAATGACGCTGCATGGAATCCACTGCATTCAATCGGGATGAATTTTACCAGGCTGCATGGAATCCACTGCATTCAATCATGCTGCATGGAATCCACTGCATTCAATCGGGATGCATTTTACCAGGCTGCATGGAATACACTGCATTCAATCACGCTGCATCGATTTCACTGCATTCAATTGAGATCCATTGCGCCATGATGCATGGAATCCACTGCATTCAGTTGAGATCAATTGGGCCACACTGCATAGAATCCACTGCATTGAATGGGGATCCATTTAGCCACACTGAATTGTATACACTGCGTTCAATCAGGATGCATTTCACCGCGCTGCATGGAATCCACGGCATTCAATCGGGATGCTTGTGGCCATGCTGCATAAAATCCACTGCATTCAATCGAGATGCATTTGGCCTCGATGCATGGACTCCACTGCACACAATCGTGATCCATTTCGCCACAATGAATTGAATTTTCTGCATTCAATGATGCTGCATGGAATCCACTGCATTAAATCGAGATGCTTTTGGCCATGCTGCAAAAAATCCACTGCATTCAATCATGCTGAAGGAATCCACTGCATTCACTCATGCTGCATAAAATCCCCTGCATTCAATAGGGTTCCATTTCTTCATGCTGCATGGAATCGTCTTCATTCAATCATGCTGCATGGAATCCACAGCATTTAATTGGGATGCATTTTACCAGGCTGCATGGAATCCACGGCATTCAATCGGGATGCTTGGGGACATGCTGCAAAAAATCCACTGCATTCATTCATGCTGCAGGAATCCACTGCATTCAATCATGCTAAATAAAATACACTTCATTCAATAGGGTTCCATTACTTCATGCTCCCTGGAATACACTGAATTCAATCATGCTGCATGGAATCCAATGCATTCAATAGGGATGCATTTTACCAGTCTGCATGGAATCGACTGCATTCAATCATGCTGCATGGAATCCACTGCATTCAATCGGGATGCATTTTACCAGGCTGCGTGGATTACACTGCATTCAAGCACAATGCATGGAATCCACTGCATTCAATGATGCTGAATGGAATCCTCTGCATTGAATCGGGATGCTTTTGGCCATGCTGCATAAAATCCACTGCATCAGTCATGCTGCACGGTATCCACTGCATTCAATCGGGATGCTTTGGGCCATGCTGCAAAACATCCACTGCATTCAATCATGCTGCAGGAATCCACTGCATTCAATCATGCTGCATAAAATCCACTGCATTCAATAGGGTTCCATTTCTTCATGCTGCATGGATCACACTGCACTCAATCACACTGCATGGAATCTACTGCATTCAATCGGGATGAATTTTACCAGGCTGCATTGAATCCACTGCATTCAATCAAGCTGCATGGAATCCACTGCATTCAATCGGGATGCATTTTACCAGGCTGCATGGAATACACTGCATTCAATCACGCTGCATCGATTTCACTGCATTCAATTGGGATCCATTGCGCCATGATGCATGGAATCCACTGCATTCTATCAGAATCCATTGCACCACACTGCATTGACTCCACTGCATTCAATTGAGATCAATTGGGCAACGCTGCATAGAATCCACTGCATTCCATGGGTATCCATTTACCCACGCTGCCTGGCGTCACTGCGTTCAATCAGGATGCATTTCACCACGCTGCATGGATAACACTTTATTCAATCACAATGCATGAATATCCACTGCCATTAATCGGGATGCTTTTCGCCATGCTGCATAAACTCCACTGCATTCAATCGGGATGCATTGGGCCTCACTGCGTCAACTGCTGAATACAAACGGGATCCATTGTGCCACAATGCATGGAGTCTTCTGCATTCGATGACGCTGCATGGATTCCACTGCATTCAATCGGGATGCTTTGGGTCATGCTGCAAAAAATCCACTGCATTCATTCATGCTGCAGGAATCCACGGCATTCAATCATGCTGCATAAAAGACACTTCATTCAATAGGATTCCATTACTTCATGCTGCCTGGAATACACTGAATTCAATCACGCTGCATGGAATACAATGCATTCAATAGGGATGCATTTTACCAGGCTGCATGGAATCCACTGCATTCAATCATGCTGCAAGGAATCCACTGCATTCAATCGGGACGCATTTTACCAGGCTGCATGGATTACACTGCATTCAAGCACAATGCATGGAATCCACTGCATTCAATGACGCTGCATGGAATTCTCTGCATTGAATCGGGATGCTTTTGGCCATGGTGCATAAAATCCACTGCATTCAATCATGCTGCATGGTATCCACTGCATTCAATCGGGATGTTTTGGGACATGCTGCCCTAAATCCACTGCATTCAATCGGGATGCTTTGGGCCATGCGGCAAAACATCTACTGCATTCAATCATGCTGCAGGAATCCACTGCATTCAATCATGCTGCGTAAAATCCACTGCATTCAATAGGGTTCCATTTCTTCATGCTGCATGGATCACACTGCACTCAATCACACTGCATGGAATCTACTGCATTCAATCGGGATGAATTTTACCAGGCTGCATTGAATCCACTGCATTCAATCAAGCTGCATGGAATCCACTGCATTCAATCGGGATGCATTTTACCAGGCTGCATGGAATACACTGCATTCAATCACGCTGCATCGATTTCACTGCATTCAATTGGGATCCATTGCACCATGATGCATGGAATCCACTACATTCTATCAGAATCCATTGCACCACACTGCATTGACTCCACTGCATTCAATTGAGATCAATTGTGCCACGCTGCATAGAATCCACTGCATTCCATGGGTATCCATTTACCCACGCTGCATGGTGTACACTGCGTTCAATCAGGATGCATTTCACCATGCTGCATGGAATCCACGGCATTCAATTGGGATTCGTTTGGCCATGCTGCATAAAATCCACTGCATTCAATCGAGATGCATTTGGCCTCGCTGCATGGACTCCACTGCACACAATCGTGATCCATTTCGCCACAATGAATGGAATTTTTTGCATTCAATGACGCTGCATGGAATCCACTGCATTAAATCGAGATGCTTTGGGACATGCTGCAAAAATTCCACTGCATTCAATCATGCTGAAGGAATCCACTGCATTCAATCATGCTGCATAATATCCCCTGCCTTCAATAGGGTTCCATTTCTTCATGCTGCATGGAATCCACTTCTTTCAATCATGCTGCATGGAATCCACAGCATTTAATTGGGATGCATTTTACCAGGCTGCATGGAATCCACTGCATTCAATCATGCTGCATAAAATCCACTGCATTCAATCGGGATGCATTTTACCACGCTGCATGGATTACACTGCATTCAATCACAATACATGGAATCCACTGCATTCAATCGGGATGCATTTTACCAGGCTGCATGGATTACACTGCATTCAATCACGCTGCAAGGAATCCACTGCATTCAACGACGCTGCATGGAATCCACTGCATTCTATCGGGATGCTTTTGGCCCTCCTGCATAAAATACACTGCATTCAATCATGCTGCATGGAATTCACTGCCTCCAATAGGGATATTTTGGGTCATGCTGCATAAAATCCAATGCATTCAATCATGCTGCACCGTATCCACTGCATTCAGTCGGGATGTTTTTGGACATGCTGCAGAAAATTCACTGCATTAAATCAGGATGCTTTGGGCCATTCTGCAAAAAATCCACTGCATTCAATCATGCTGCATAAAATCCACTGCATTCAATATGGTTCCATTTCTTCATGCTGCATGGATCACACTGCATTAAATCACACTGCATGGAATCCTCTGCATTCATTCGGGATTAATTTTACCAGGCTGCATGGAATCCACTGCATTCAATCAGTATCCATTGCACCACACCGCATTGAATCCACTGCATTCAATTGAGATCAATTGGGCAACGATGCATAGAATCCACTGCATTCAATAGGGATCCAATTAGCCACACTGAATGGTATACACTGCGTTCAATCAGGATGCATTTCACCACGCTGCATGGAATCCACGGCATTCAATCGGGTTGCATGGGGCCATGCTGCATAAAATCCACTGCATTCCATCGAGATGCATTTGGCCTCACTGCATGGACTCCACTGCACACAATCGTGATCCATTTCGCCACAATGAATGGAATTCTCAGCATTCAATGACGCTGCATGGAATCCACTGCATTAAATCAGAGATGCTTTGGGACATGTTGCAAAAAATCCACTGCATTCAATAATTCTGCAGGAATCCACAGCATTCAATCATGCTGCATAAAATACCCTGCATTCAATAGTGTTCCATTTCTTCATGCTGCATGGAATACACTGCATTCAATCAGGATGCATGGAATCCACATCATTTAATTGAGGTGCATTTTACCAGGCTGCATGGAATCCACTGCATTCAATCATGCTGCATGGAATCCACTGCATTCAATCGGGATGCATTTTACCAGGCTGCATGGATTACACTGCATTCAAGCACAATGCATGGAATCCACTGCATTCAATGACGCTGCATGGAATCCACTGCACTCAATCGGGATACTTTTGGCAATGCTGCATAAAACCCAATGCATTCAATCGGGATGCATTGGGCCTCACTGCGTGAATTCAACTGAATACATACGGGATCCATTGTGCCACAATGCAGGGAGTCTTCTGCATTCAATGACGCTGCATGGAATCCACTGCAATCAATCGGGATGCTTTTGGCCATGCTGCATAAAATCCACTGCATTCAATCATGCTGCAGGTATCCACTGCATTCAATCATGCTGCATAAAATCCACTGCATTCAATAGGGTTCCATTTCTGCATGCTGCATGGATCACACTGCATTCAATCACACTGCATGGAATCCACTGCATTCAATCGGGATGAATTTTACCAGGCTGCATTGAATCCACTACATTCAATCAAGCTGCATGGAATCCACTGCATTCAATCGGGATGCATTTTACCAGGCTGCATGGAATACACTGCATTCAATCACGCTGCATCGATTTCACTGCATTCAATTGGGATCCATTGCGCCATGATGCATGGAATCCACTGCATTCAGTTGAGATCAATTGGGCCACGCTGCATAGAAACCACTGCATTGAATGGGGATCCATTTAGCCACGATGCATTGTATACACTGCGTTCAATCAGGATGCATTTCACCGCGCTGCATGGAATACATGGCATTCAATCGGGATGCTTGTGGCCATGCTGCATAAAATCCACTGCATTCATTCATGCTGCAGGAATCCACTGCATTCAATCATGCTGCATAAAATCCCCTGCATTCAATAGGGTTCCATTTCTTCATGCTGCATGGAATCGACTTCATTCAATCATGCTGCATGGAATCCACAGCATTTAATTGGGATGCATTTTACCAGGCTGCATGGAATCCACTGCATTCAATCATGCTGAATAAAATCCACTGCATTCAATCGGGATGCATTTTACCAGGATGCATGGAATCCACTGCATTCAATCACAATACATGGCATCCACTGCATTCAATCGGGATGCATTTTACCAGGCTGCCTGGATTACACTGCATTCCATCACAATGCATGGAATCCACTGCATTCAATGACGCTGCATGGAATCCACTGCATTCTATCGGGATGCTTTTGGCCATGCTGCATAAAGTACACTGCATTTATCATGCAGCAAGGAATCCACTGCATCCAATCGCCATGTTTTTGGCCATGCTGCATAAAATCCACTGCATTCAATCGGGATGCATTGGGCCTCGCTGCATGGTCTCCACTGCATACAAACGAGATCCATTGCCCCACAATGAATGGAATGTTCTGCATTCAATGACGCTGCATGAAATCCACTGCATTCAATCGGGATGCTTTGGGCCATGCTGCAAATACTCCACTGTATTCAATCATGCTGCATGGAATCCACTGCCTTCAATCGGGATGCTTTTGGCCATGCTGCATATAATCCACTGCATTCAATCGGGATGCATTGGGCCTCACTGCGTCAACCGCACTGAATACAATCGGGATCCATTGTGCCACAATGCATGGAGTCGTCTGCATTCAAAGACGCTGCATGGAATCCACTGCATTCAATGGGGATGCTTTGGGCCACGCTGCAAAAAATTCACTGCATTCATTCATGCTGCAGGAATCCAGTGCATTCAATCATGCTGCATAAAATACACTTCATTCAATAGGCTTCCATTATTTCATGCTGCCTGGAATACACTGAATTCAATCACGCTGCATGGAATCCAATGCATTCAATAGGGATGCATTTTACCAGGCTGCATGGAATCCACTGCATTCAATCATGCTGCAGATATCCACTGCATTCAATCATGCTGCATTAAATTCCCTGCATTCAATAGGGTTCCATTTCTTCATGCTGCCTGGAATCCACTGCATTAAAGCACGCTGCATGGAATCCACTGCATTCAATTGGGATGCATTTTACCAGGCTGCATGGAATCCACTGCATTCACACATGCCGCATGGAATCCACTGCATTCCATCGGGATGCATTTGGCCATGCTGCATAAAACCCACTGCATTCAATCATGCTGCACGATATCCACTGCATTCAATCGGGATGTTTTCGGACATGCTGCAAAAAATCCATTGCAGTAAATCGGGATGCTTTTGGCCAAGCTTCAAAAAATCCACTGCATTCAATCATGCTGCAGGAATCCACTGCATTCAATCATGCTGCATAAAATCCACTGAATTCCACAGGGTTCAATTTCTTCATGCTGCATGGAATCCACTGCATTCAATCATGCTGCATGGAATCCACTGCATTCAATCGGGATGCATTTTACCAGGCTGCATGGATTACACTGCATTCAATCACAATGCATGGTATCCACTGCGTCAATGACGCTGCATGGAATCCACTGCCTTCAATCGGGATGCTTTTGGCCATTGTGCATAAAATCCCCTGCATTCATCATGCTGCATGTTATCCCCTGCCTTCAATCGGGATGTTTTGGGACATGCTGCCTAAAATCCACAGCATTCAATCGGGATGCTTTGGGCCATGCTGCAAATCATCCACTGCATTCAATCATGCTGCATGAATCCACGGCATTCAATCATGCTGCATAAAAGACAACTCATTCAATAGAATTCCATTACTTCATGCTGCCTGGAATACACTGAATTCAATCACGCTGCATGGAATCCAATGCATTCAATAGGGATGCATTTTACCAGGCTGCATGGAATCCACTGCATTCAATCATGCTGCATGGAATCCACTGCATTCAATCGGGATGCATTTTACCAGGCTGCATGGATTACACTGCATTCAAGCACAATGCATGGAATCCACTGCATTCAATGACGCTGCATGGAATCCACTGCCTTCAATCGGGATGCTTTTGGCCATGGTCCATAAAATCCACTGCATTCAATCATGCTGCACGGTATCGACTGCATTCAATCGGGATGTTTTGGGACATGCTGCCTAAAATCCACTGCATTAAATCGGGATGCTTTGGGCCAAGCTGCAAAAAATCCACTGCATTCATTCATGCTGCAGGAATCAACTGCATTTAATCATGCTGCATAAAATACCCTGCATTCAATAGGGTTCCATTTCTTCATGGTGCATGGAATACACTGCATTCAATCATGCTGCATGGAATCCACTGCATTCAATCGGGATGCATTTTACCAGGCTGCATGGATTACACTGCATTCAATCCCAATGCATGGAATCCACTGCATATAATGACGCTGCATGGAATCCACTGCATTCAATCGGGATGCTTTTGGCCAGGGTGCATAAAATCCACTTCATTTAATCATGCTGCATGGTATCCACTGCATTCAATTGGGATGTTTTGGGATATGCTGCCTAAAATCCACTCCATTAAATCGGGATGCTTTGGGCCCTGCTGCAAAAAATTCACTGCATTCATTCATGCTGCAGGAATCCACTGCATTCTATCATGCTGCATAAAATCCACTGCATTCAATCGGGATGAATTTTACCAGGCTGCATGGACTCCATGCATTCAATCATGCTTCATGGAATCCACTGCATTCAATAAGGTTCCATTTCTTCATGCAGCATGGATCACACTCATTTAATCCCACTGCATGGAATTAACTGCATTCAACCGGGATGACTTTTACCATGCTGCATGGAATACACTGCATTCAATCACGCTGCATTTATTTCACTGCATACAATTGGGATCCATTGCACCATGATGCATGGAATCCACTGCATTCAATCAGAATCCATTGCACCACACTGCATTGACACCACTGCATTCAATTGAGATCAATTGGGCCATGCTGCATAGAATCCACTGCATTCAATTGGTATCCATTTAGCCATACTGAATGGTATACACTGCATTCAATCAGGATGCATTTCACCACGCTGCATGGAATCCACGGCATTCAATCGGGATGCATGGGGCCATGCTGCATAAAATCCACTGCATTCAATCGGGATGCATTGGGCCTCACTGCGTGGACTCCACTGAATACATACGGGATCCATTGTGCCACAATGCAGGGAGTCTTCTGCATTAAATGACGCTGCATGGAATCCACTGCATTCAATCGGGATGAATTTTACCAGGCTGCATGGAATCCACTGCATTCAATCATGCTGCATGGAATCCACTGCATTCAATCGGGATGCATTTTACCAGGCTGCATGGAATACACTGCATTCAATCACGCTGCATCGATTTCACTGCATTCAATTGGGATCCATTGCGCCATGATGCATGGAATCCACTGCATTGAGTTGAGATCAATTGGGCCACACTGCATAGAATCCACTGCATTGAATGGGGATCCATTTGGCCACACTGCATTGTATACACTGCGTTCAATCAGGATGCATTTCACCACGCTGCATGGAATCCACGGCATTCAATCGGGATGCTTGTGGCCATGCTGCATAAAATCCACTGCATTCAATCGAGATGCATTTGGCCTCGATGCATGGACTCCACTGCACACAATCGTGATCCATTTCGCCACAATGAATTGAATTTTCTGCATTCAATGATGCTGCATGGAATCCACTGCATTAAATCGAGATGCTTTTGGCCATGCTGCAAAAAATCCACTGCATTCAATCATGCTGAAGGAATCCACTGCATTCACTCATGCTGCATAAAATCCCCTGCATTCAATAGGGTTCCATTTCTTCATGCTGCATGGAATCGACTTCATTCAATCATGCTGCATGGAATCCACAGCATTTAATTGGGATGCATTTTACCAGGCTGCATGGAATCCACGGCATTCAATCGGGATGCTTGGGGACATGCTGCAAAAAATCCACTGCATTCATTCATGCTGCAGGAATCCACTGCATTCAATCATGCTAAATAAAATACACTTCATTCAATAGGGTTCCATTACTTCATGCTCCCTGGAATACACTGAATTCAATCATGCTGCATGGAATCCAATGCATTCAATAGGGATGCATTTTACCAGTCTGCATGGAATCGACTGCATTCAATCATGCTGCATGGAATCCACTGCATTCAATCGGGATGCATTTTACCAGGCTGCATGGATTACACTGCATTCAAGGACAATGCATGGAATCCACTGCATTCAATGATGCTGCATGGAATCCTCTGCATTGAATCGGGATGCTTTTGGCCATGCTGCATAAAATCCACTGCATCAGTCATGCTGCACGGTATCCACTGCATTCAATCGGGATGCTTTGGGCCATGCTGCAAAACATCCACTGCATTCAATCATGCTGCAGGAATCCACTGCATTCAATCATCCTGCATAAAATCCACTGCATTCAATAGGGTTCCATTTCTTTATGCTGCATGGATCACACTGCACTCAATCACACTGCATGGAATCTACTGCATTCAATCGGGATGAATTTTACCAGGCTGCATTGAATCCACTGCATTCAATCAAGCTGCATGGAATCCACTGCATTCAATCGGGATGCATTTTACCAGGCTGCATGCAATACACTGCATTCAATCACGCTGCATCGATTTCACTGCATTCAATTGGGATCCATTGCGCCATGATGCATGGAATCCACTGCATTCTATCAGAATCCATTGCACCACACTGCATTGACTCCACTGCATTCAATTGAGATCAATTGGGCCACGCTGCATAGAATCCACTGCATTCCATGGGTATCCATTTACCCACGCTGCCTGGCGTCACTGCGTTCAATCAGGATGCATTTCACCACGCTGCATGGATAACACTTTATTCAATCACAATGCATGAATATCCACTGCCATCAATCGGGATGCTTTTCGCCATGCTGCATAAACTCCACTGCATTCAATCGGGATGCATTGGGCCTCACTGCGTCAACTGCTGAATACAAACGGGATCCATTGTGCCACAATGCATGGAGTCTTCTGCATTCGATGACGCTGCATGGATTCCACTGCATTCAATCGGGATGCTTTGGGCCATGCTGCAAAAAATCCACTGCATTCATTCATGCTGCAGGAATCCACGGCATTCAATCATGCTGCATAAAAGACCCTTCATTCAATAGGATTCCATTACTTCATGCTGCCTGGAATACACTGAATTCAATCACGCTGCATGGAATACAATGCATTCAATAGGGATGCATTTTACCAGTCTGCATGGAATCGACTGCATTCAATCATGCTGCATGGAATCCACTACATTCAATCGGGATGCATTTTACCAGGCTGCATGGATTACACTGCATTCAAGCACAATGCATGGAATCCACTGCATTCAATGACGCTGCATGGAATTCTCTGCATTGAATCGGGATGCTTTTGGCCATGGTGCATAAAATCCACTGCATTCAATCATGCTGCATGGTATCCACTGCATTCAATCGGGATGTTTTGGGACATGCTGCCCTAAATCCACTGCATTCAATCGGGATGCTTTGGGCCATGCGGCAAAACATCTATTGCATTCAATTATGCTGCAGGAATCCACTGCATTCAATCATGTTGCGTAAAATCCACTGCATTCAATAGGGTTCCATTTCTGCATGCTGCATGGATCACACTGCACTCAATCACACTGCATGGAATCTACTGCATTCAATCGGGATGAATTTTACCAGGCTGCATTGAATCCACTGCATTCAATCAAGCTGCATGGAATCCACTGCATTCAATCGGGATGCATTTTACCAGGCTGCATGGAATACACTGCATTCAATCACGCTGCATCGATTTCACTGCATTCAATTGGGATCCATTGCGCCATGATGCATGGAATCCACTGCATTCTATCAGAATCCATTGCACCACACTGCATTGACTCCACTGCATTCAATTGAGATCAATTGGGCCACGCTGCATAGAATCCACTGCATTCCATGGGTATCCATTTACCCACGCTGCATGGTGTACACTGAGTTCAATCAGGATGCATTTCACCACGCTGCATGGAATCCACGGCATTCAATTGGGATTCGTTTGGCCATGCTGCATAAAATCCACTGCATTCAATCGAGATGCATTTGGCCTCGCTGCATGGACTCCACTGCACACAATCGTGATCCATTTCGCCACAATGAATGGAATTCTCAGCATTCAATGACGCTGCATGGAATCCACTGCATTAAATCGAGATGCTTTGGGACATGCTGCAAAAATTCCACTGCATTCAATCATGCTGAAGGAATCCATTGCATTCAATCATGCTGCATAATATCCCCTGCCTTCAATAGGGTTCCATTTCTTCATGCTGCATGGAATCCACTTCTTTCAATCATGCTGCATGGAATCCACAGCATTTAATTGGGATGCATTTTACCAGGCTGCATGGAATCCACTGCATTCAACCATGCTGCATAAAATCCACTGCATTCAATCGGGATGCATTTTACCACGCTGCATGGATTACACTGCATTCAATCACAATACATGGAATCCACTGCATTCAATCGGGATGCATTTTACCAGGCTGCATGGATTACACTGCATTCAATCACGCTGCAAGGAATCCACTGCATTCAACGACGCTGCATGGAATCCACTGCATTCTATCGGGATGCTTTTGGCCCTCCTGCATAAAATACACTGCATTCAATCATGCTGCATGGAATTCACTGCCTCCAATAGGGATATTTTGGGTCATGCTGCATAAAATCCAATGCATTCAATCATGCTGCACCGTATCCACTGCATTCAGTCGGGATGTTTTGGGACATGCTGCAGAAAATTCACTGCATTAAATCAGGATGCTTTGGGCCATTCTGCAAAAAATCCACTGCATTCAATCATGCTGCATAAAATCCACTGCATTCAATATGGTTCCATTTCTTCATGCTGCATGGATCACACTGCATTAAATCACACTGCATGGAATCCTCTGCATTCAATCGGGATTAATTTTACCAGGCTGCATGGAATCCACTGCATTCAATCAGTATCCATTGCACCACACCGCATTGAATCCACTGCATTCAATTGAGATCAATTGGGCAACGATGCATAGAATCCACTGCATTCAATAGGGATCCAATTAGCCACACTGAATGGTATACACTGCGTTCAATCAGGATGCATTTCACCACGCTGCATGGAATCCACGGCATTCAATCGGGTTGCATGGGGCCATGCTGCATAAAATCCACTGCATTCCATCGAGATGCATTTGGCCTCGCTGCATGGACTCCACTGCACACAATCGTGATCCATTTCGCCACAATGAATGGAATTCTCAGCATTCAATGACGCTGCATGGAATCCACTGCATTAAATCAGAGATGCTTTGGGACATGTTGCAAAAAATCCACTGCATTCAATAATTCTGCAGGAATCCACAGCATTCAATCATGCTGCATAAAATACCCTGCATTCAATAGTGTTCCATTTCTTCATGCTGCATGGAATCCACTGCATTCAATCAGGATGCATGGAATCCACATCATTTAATTGAGGTGCATTTTACCAGGCTGCATGGAATCCACTGCATTCAATCATGCTGCATGGAATCCACTGCATTCAATCGGGATGCATTTTACCAGGCTGCATGGATTACACTGCATTCAAGCACAATGCATGGAATCCACTGCATTCAATGACGCTGCATGGAATCCACTGCACTCAATCGGGATACTTTTGGCAATGCTGCATAAAACCCACTGCATTCAATCGGGATGCATTGGGCCTCACTGCGTGAACTCAACTGAATACATACGGGATCCATTGTGCCACAATACAGGGAGTCTTCTGCATTCAATGACGCTGCATGGAATCCACTGCATTCAATCGGGATGCTTTTGGCCATGCTGCATAAAATCCACTGCATTCAATCATGCTGCATCTAATCCACCTGATTCAATCGGGATATTTTGGGACATACTACAGAAAATCCCCTGCATTAAATCGGGATGATTTGGGCCATGCTGCAAAAAATCCTCTGCATTCAATCATGCTGCAGGTATCCACTGCATTCATTCGGAATACTTTGGGCCTTGCTGCTAATAATCCACAGCATTCAATCATGCTGCAGGTATCCACTGCATTCAATCATGCTGCATTAAATTCCCTGCATTCAATAGGGTTCCATTTCTTCATGCTGCCTGGAATGCACTGCATTAAATCACGCTGCATGGAATCCATTGCATTCAATTGGGATGCATTTTACCAGGCTGCATGGAATCCACTGCATTCAAGCATGCTTCATGGAATCCACTGCATTCAATCCGGATGCATGTTACCAGGCTGAATGTATTACACTGCATTCAATGACATTGTATGGAATCCACTGCCTTCAATCGGGATGCTTTTGGCCCTGCTGCATTAAATCAACTGCATTCAATCGGGATGCATTGGGCCTCACTGCGTCAACTGCACTGAGTACAATCGGGATCCATTTTGGCACAATACATGGAGTATTCTATATTCAATGACGCTGCATGGAATCCACTGCATTAAATCGTAATGCTTTGTGCCATGCTGCAAAAAATCCACTGCATTCATTCATGCCGCAGGAATCCACTGCATTCAATCATGCTGCATAAAATCCACTGCATTCAATAGGGTTCCATTACTTCATGCTGTCTGGAATACACTGAATTCAATCAGGCTGCATGGAATCCAATGCATTCAATAGGGATGCATTTTACCAGGCTGCATGGATTTCACTGCATTCAAGCACAATGCATGGAATCCACTGCATTCAATGACGCTGCATGGAATCCACTGCATTCTATCGGGATGCTTTTGGCCATGCTGCCTAAAATCCACTGCATTCAATCATGCTGCACGGTATCCACTGCATTCAATCGGGATGTATTGGGACATGCTGCAGAATATCCACTGCAGTAAATCGGGATGCTTTGGGCCAAGCTTCAAAAAATACACTGCATTCAATCATGCTGCAGGAATACACTGCATACAATCATGCTGCATAAAATCCACTGCATTCAATAGGGTTACATTACTTCATGCTGTCTGGAATACACTGAATTCAATCAGGCTGCATGGAATCCAATGCATTCAATAGGGATGCATTTTACCAGGCTGCATGGATTTCACTGCATTCAATCACAATGCATGGAATCCACTGCATTCAATGACGCTGCATGGAATCCACTGCATTCTATCGGGATGCTTTTGGCCATGCAGCCTAAAATCCACTGCATTCAATCATGCTGCACGGTATCCACTGCATTCAATCGGGATGTTTTGGGACATGCTGCAGAATATCCACTGCAGTAAATCGGGATGCTTTGGGCCAAGCTTCAAAAAATACACTGCATTCAATCATGCTGCAGGAATACACTGCATACAATCATGCTGCATAAAATCCACTGCATTCCATAGGGTTCCATTTCTTCATGCTGCATGGAATCCACTGCATTCAATCATGCTGCATGGAATCCACTGCATTCAATCGGGATGCATTTTACCAGGCTGCATGGATTACACTGCATTCAATCACAATGCATGGAATCCACTGCATTCAATGACGCTGCATGGAATCCACTGCATTCTATCGGGATGCTTTTGGCCATGCTGCCTAAAATCCACTGCATTCAAACATGCTGCACGGTATCCACTGCATTCAATCGGGATGTTTTGGGACATGCTGCAGAATATCCACTGCAGTAAATCGGGATGCTTTGGGCCAAGCTTCAAAAAATACACTGCATTCAATCATGCTGCAGGAATCCACTGCATTCAATCATGCTGCATAAAATCCACTGCATTCTATAGGGTTCATTTTCTTCATGCTGCATGGAATCGACTGCATTCAATCATGCTGCATGGAATCCACTGCATTCAATCGGGATGCATTTTACCAGGCTGCATGGATTACACTGCATTCAAGCACAATGCCTGGAATCCACTGCATTCAATGACGCTGCATGGAATCCACTGCCTTCAATCGGGATGCTTTTGGCCATGGTCCATAAAATCCACTGCATTCAATCATGCTGCATGGTATCCACTGCATTCTATCGGGATGTTTTTTGACATGCTGCCTAAAATCCACTGCATTAAATCGGGATGCTTTGGGCCATGCTGCAAAAAATCCACTGCATTCAATCATGCTGCATAAAATCCACTGCATTCAATAAGGTTCCATTTCTTCATGCAGCATGGATCACACTCATTTAATCCCACTGCATGGAATTAACTGCATTCAACCGGGATGACTTTTACCATGCTGCATGGAATACACTGCATTCAATCACGCTGCATTTATTTCACTGCATACAATTGGGATCCATTGCACCATGATGCATGGAATCCACTGCATTCAATCAGAATCCATTGCACCACACTGCATTGACACCACTGCATTCAATTGAGATCAATTGGGCCATGCTGCATAGAATCCACTGCATTCAATTGGTATCCATTTAGCCATACTGAATGGTATACACTGCATTCAATCAGGATGCATTTCACCACGCTGCATGGAATCCACGGCATTCAATCGGGATGCATGGGGCCATGCTGCATAAAATCCACTGCATTCAATCGGGATGCATTGGGCCTCACTGCGTGGACTCCACTGAATACATACGGGATCCATTGTGCCACAATGCAGGGAGTCTTCTGCATTAAATGACGCTGCATGGAATCCACTGCATTCAATCGGGATGAATTTTACCAGGCTGCATGGAATCCACTGCATTCAATCATGCTGCATGGAATCCACTGCATTCAATCGGGATGCATTTTACCAGGCCGCATGGAATACACTGCATTCAATCACGCTGCATCGATTTCACTGCATTCAATTGGGATCCATTGCGCCATGATGCATGGAATCCACTGCATTCAGTTGAGATCAATTGGGCCACACTGCATAGAATCCACTGCATTGAATGGGGATCCATTTGGCCACACTGCATTGTATACACTGCGTTCAATCAGGATGCATTTCACCACGCTGCATGGAATCCACGGCATTCAATCGGGATGCTTGTGGCCATGCTGCATAAAATCCACTGCATTCAATCGAGATGCATTTGGCCTCGATGCATGGACTCCACTGCACACAATCGTGATCCATTTCGCCACAATGAATTGAATTTTCTGCATTCAATGATGCTGCATGGAATCCACTGCATTAAATCGAGATGCTTTTGGCCATGCTGCAAAAAATCCACTGCATTCAATCATGCTGAAGGAATCCACTGCATTCACTCATGCTGCATAAAATCCCCTGCATTCAATAGGGTTCCATTTCTTCATGCTGCATGGAATCGACTTCATTCAATCATGCTGCATGGAATCCACAGCATTTAATTGGGATGCATTTTACCAGGCTGCATGGAATCCACGGCATTCAATCGGGATGCTTGGGGACATGCTGCAAAAAATCCACTGCATTCATTCATGCTGCAGGAATCCACTGCATTCAATCATGCTAAATAAAATACACTTCATTCAATAGGGTTCCATTACTTCATGCTCCCTGGAATACACTGAATTCAATCATGCTGCATGGAATCCAATGCATTCAATAGGGATGCATTTTACCAGTCTGCATGGAATCCACTGCATTCAATCATGCTGCATGGAATCCACTGCATTCAATCGGGATGCATTTTACCAGGCTGCATGGATTACACTGCATTCAAGCACAATGCATGGAATCCACTGCATTCAATGATGCTGCATGGAATCCTCTGCATTGAATCGGGATGCTTTTGGCCATGCTGCATAAAATCCACTGCATCAGTCATGCTGCACGGTATCCACTGCATTCAATCGGGATGCTTTGGGCCATGCTGCAAAACATCCACTGCATTCAATCATGCTGCAGGAATCCACTGCATTCAATCATCCTGCATAAAATCCACTGCATTCAATAGGGTTCCATTTCTTTATGCTGCATGGATCACACTGCACTCAATCACACTGCATGGAATCTACTGCATTCAATCGGGATGAATTTTACCAGGCTGCATTGAATCCACTGCATTCAATCAAGCTGCATGGAATCCACTGCATTCAATCGGGATGCATTTTACCAGGCTGCATGCAATACACTGCATTCAATCACGCTGCATCGATTTCACTGCATTCAATTGGGATCCATTGCGCCATGATGCATGGAATCCACTGCATTCTATCAGAATCCATTGCACCACACTGCATTGACTCCACTGCATTCAATTGAGATCAATTGGGCCACGCTGCATAGAATCCACTGCATTCCATGGGTATCCATTTACCCACGCTGCCTGGCGTCACTGCGTTCAATCAGGATGCATTTCACCACGCTGCATGGATAACACTTTATTCAATCACAATGCATGAATATCCACTGCCATCAATCGGGATGCTTTTCGCCATGCTGCATAAACTCCACTGCATTCAATCGGGATGCATTGGGCCTCACTGCGTCAACTGCTGAATACAAACGGGATCCATTGTGCCACAATGCATGGAGTCTTCTGCATTCGATGACGCTGCATGGATTCCACTGCATTCAATCGGGATGCTTTGGGCCATGCTGCAAAAAAATCCACTGCATTCATTCATGCTGCAGGAATCCACGGCATTCAATCATGCTGCATAAAAGACCCTTCATTCAATAGGATTCCATTACTTCATGCTGCCTGGAATACACTGAATTCAATCACGCTGCATGGAATACAATGCATTCAATAGGGATGCATTTTACCAGTCTGCATGGAATCGACTGCATTCAATCATGCTGCATGGAATCCACTACATTCAATCGGGATGCATTTTACCAGGCTGCATGGATTACACTGCATTCAAGCACAATGCATGGAATCCACTGCATTCAATGACGCTGCATGGAATTCTCTGCATTGAATCGGGATGCTTTTGGCCATGGTGCATAAAATCCACTGCATTCAATCATGCTGCATGGTATCCACTGCATTCAATCGGGATGTTTTGGGACATGCTGCCCTAAATCCACTGCATTCAATCGGGATGCTTTGGGCCATGCGGCAAAACATCTACTGCATTCAATTATGCTGCAGGAATCCACTGCATTCAATCATGCTGCGTAAAATCCACTGCATTCAATAGGGTTCCATTTCTGCATGCTGCATGGATCACACTGCACTCAATCACACTGCATGGAATCTACTGCATTCAATCGGGATGAATTTTACCAGGCTGCATTGAATCCACTGCATTCAATCAAGCTGCATGGAATCCACTGCATTCAATCGGGATGCATTTTACCAGGCTGCATGGAATACACTGCATTCAATCACGCTGCATCGATTTCACTGCATTCAATTGGGATCCATTGCGCCATGATGCATGGAATCCACTGCATTCTATCAGAATCCATTGCACCACACTGCATTGACTCCACTGCATTCAATTGAGATCAATTGGGCCACGCTGCATAGAATCCACTGCATTCCATGGGTATCCATTTACCCACGCTGCATGGTGTACACTGCGTTCAATCAGGATGCATTTCACCACGCTGCATGGAATCCACGGCATTCAATTGGGATTCGTTTGGCCATGCTGCATAAAATCCACTGCATTCAATCGAGATGCATTTGGCCTCGCTGCATGGACTCCACTGCACACAATCGTGATCCATTTCGCCACAATGAATGGAATTCTCAGCATTCAATGACGCTGCATGGAATCCACTGCATTAAATCGAGATGCTTTGGGACATGCTGCAAAAATTCCACTGCATTCAATCATGCTGAAGGAATCCACTGCATTCAATCATGCTGCATAATATCCCCTGCCTTCAATAGGGTTCCATTTCTTCATGCTGCATGGAATCCACTTCTTTCAATCATGCTGCATGGAATCCACAGCATTTAATTGGGATGCATTTTACCAGGCTGCATGGAATCCACTGCATTCAACCATGCTGCATAAAATCCACTGCATTCAATCGGGATGCATTTTACCACGCTGCATGGATTACACTGCATTCAATCACAATACATGGAATCCACTGCATTCAATCGGGATGCATTTTACCAGGCTGCATGGATTACACTGCATTCAATCACGCTGCAAGGAATCCACTGCATTCAACGACGCTGCATGGAATCCACTGCATTCTATCGGGATGCTTTTGGCCCTCCTGCATAAAATACACTGCATTCAATCATGCTGCATGGAATTCACTGCCTCCAATAGGGATATTTTGGGTCATGCTGCATAAAATCCAATGCATTCAATCATGCTGCACCGTATCCACTGCATTCAGTCGGGATGTTTTGGGACATGCTGCAGAAAATTCACTGCATTAAATCAGGATGCTTTGGGCCATTCTGCAAAAAATCCACTGCATTCAATCATGCTGCATAAAATCCACTGCATTCAATATGGTTCCATTTCTTCATGCTGCATGGATCACACTGCATTAAATCACACTGCATGGAATCCTCTGCATTCAATCGGGATTAATTTTACCAGGCTGCATGGAATCCACTGCATTCAATCAGTATCCATTGCACCACACCGCATTGAATCCACTGCATTCAATTGAGATCAATTGGGCAACGATGCATAGAATCCACTGCATTCAATAGGGATCCAATTAGCCACACTGAATGGTATACACTGCGTTCAATCAGGATGCATTTCACCACGCTGCATGGAATCCACGGCATTCAATCGGGTTGCATGGGGCCATGCTGCATAAAATCCACTGCATTCCATCGAGATGCATTTGGCCTCGCTGCATGGACTCCACTGCACACAATCGTGATCCATTTCGCCACAATGAATGGAATTCTCAGCATTCAATGACGCTGCATGGAATCCACTGCATTAAATCAGAGATGCTTTGGGACATGTTGCAAAAAATCCACTGCATTCAATAATTCTGCAGGAATCCACAGCATTCAATCATGCTGCATAAAATACCCTGCATTCAATAGTGTTCCATTTCTTCATGCTGCATGGAATCCACTGCATTCAATCAGGATGCATGGAATCCACATCATTTAATTGAGGTGCATTTTACCAGGCTGCATGGAATCCACTGCATTCAATCATGCTGCATGGAATCCACTGCATTCAATCGGGATGCATTTTACCAGGCTGCATGGATTACACTGCATTCAAGCACAATGCATGGAATCCACTGCATTCAATGACGCTGCATGGAATCCACTGCACTCAATCGGGATACTTTTGGCAATGCTGCATAAAACCCACTGCATTCAATCGGGATGCATTGGGCCTCACTGCGTGAACTCAACTGAATACATACGGGATCCATTGTGCCACAATGCAGGGAGTCTTCTGCATTCAATGACGCTGCATGGAATCCACTGCATTCAATCGGGATGCTTTTGGCCATGCTGCATAAAATCCACTGCATTCAATCATGCTGCATCTAATCCACCTGATTCAATCGGGATATTTTGGGACATGCTGCAGAAAATCCCCTGCATTAAATCGGGATGATTTGGGCCATGCTGCAAAAAATACTCTGCATTCAATCATGCTGCAGGTATCCACTGCATTCATTCGGAATACTTTGGGCCTTGCTGCTAATAATCCACAGCATTCAATCATGCTGCAGGTATCCACTGCATTCAATCATGCTGCATTAAATTCCCTGCATTCAATAGGGTTCCATTTCTTCATGCTGCCTGGAATGCACTGCATTAAATCACGCTGCATGGAATCCATTGCATTCAATTGGGATGCATTTTACCAGGCTGCATGGAATCCACTGCATTCAAGCATGCTTCATGGAATCCACTGCATTCAATCCGGATGCATGTTACCAGGCTGAATGTATTACACTGCATTCAATGACATTGTATGGAATCCACTGCCTTCAATCGGGATGCTTTTGGCCCTGCTGCATTAAATCAACTGCATTCAATCGGGATGCATTGGGCCTCACTGCGTCAACTGCACTGAGTACAATCGGGATCCATTTTGGCACAATACATGGAGTATTCTATATTCAATGACGCTGCATGGAATCCACTGCATTAAATCGTAATGCTTTGTGCCATGCTGCAAAAAATCCACTGCATTCATTCATGCCGCAGGAATCCACTGCATTCAATCATGCTGCATAAAATCCACTGCATTCAATAGGGTTCCATTACTTCATGCTGTCTGGAATACACTGAATTCAATCAGGCTGCATGGAATCCAATGCATTCAATAGGGATGCATTTTACCAGGCTGCATGGATTTCACTGCATTCAATCACAATGCATGGAATCCACTGCATTCAATGACGCTGCATGGAATCCACTGCATTCTATCGGGATGCTTTTGGCCATGCTGCCTAAAATCCACTGCATTCAATCATGCTGCACGGTATCCACTGCATTCAATCGGGATGTATTGGGACATGCTGCAGAATATCCACTGCAGTAAATCGGGATGCTTTGGGCCAAGCTTCAAAAAATACACTGCATTCAATCATGCTGCAGGAATACACTGCATACAATCATGCTGCATAAAATCCACTGCATTCAATAGGGTTCCATTACTTCATGCTGTCTGGAATACACTGAATTCAATCAGGCTGCATGGAATCCAATGCATTCAATAGGGATGCATTTTACCAGGCTGCATGGATTTCACTGCATTCAATCACAATGCATGGAATCCACTGCATTCAATGACGCTGCATGGAATCCACTGCATTCTATCGGGATGCTTTTGGCCATGCAGCCTAAAATCCACTGCATTCAATCATGCTGCACGGTATCCACTGCATTCAATCGGGATGTTTTGGGACATGCTGCAGAATATCCACTGCAGTAAATCGGGATGCTTTGGGCCAAGCTTCAAAAAATACACTGCATTCAATCATGCTGCAGGAATACACTGCATACAATCATGCTGCATAAAATCCACTGCATTCCATAGGGTTCCATTTCTTCATGCTGCATGGAATCCACTGCATTCAATCAGGCTGCATGGAATCCACTGCATTCAATCGGGATGCATTTTACCAGGCTGCATGGATTACACTGCATTCAAGCACAATGCATGGAATCTACTGCATTCAATGACGCTGCATGGAATCCACTGCCTTCAATCGGGATGCTTTTGGCTATGGTCCATAAAATCCACTGCATTCAATCATGCTGCATGGTATCCACTGCATTCTATCGGGATGTTTTTTGACATGCTGCCTAAAATCCACTGCATTAAATCGGGATGCTTTGGGCCATGCTGCAAAAAATCCACTGCATTCATTCATGCTGCATAAAATCCACTGCATTCAATAAGGTTCCATTTCTTCATGCAGCATGGATCACACTCATTTAATCCCACTGCATGGAATTAACGGCATTCAACCGGGATGACTTTTACCATGCTGCATGGAATACACTGCATTCAATCACGCTGCATTTATTTCACTGCATACAATTGGGATCCATTGCACCATGATGCATGGAATCCACTGCATTCAATCAGAATCCATTGCACCACACTGCATTGACACCACTGCATTCAATTGAGATCAATTGGGCCATGCTGCATAGAATCCACTGCATTCACTTGGTATCCATTTAGCCATACTGAATGGTATACACTGCATTCAATCAGGATGCATTTCACCACGCTGCATGGAATCCACGGCATTCAATCGGGATGCATGGGGCCATGCTGCATAAAATCCACTGCATTCAATCGGGATGCATTGGGCCTCACTGCGTGGACTCCACTGAATACATACGGGATCCATTGTGCCACAATGCAGGGAGTCTTCTGCATTAAATGACGCTGCATGGAATCCACTGCATTCAATCGGGATGAATTTTACCAGGCTGCATGGAATCCACTGCATTCAATCATGCTGCATGGAATCCACTGCATTCAATCGGGATGCATTTTACCAGGCCGCATGGAATACACTGCATTCAATCACGCTGCATCGATTTCACTGCATTCAATTGGGATCCATTGCGCCATGATGCATGGAATCCACTGCATTCAGTTGAGATCAATTGGGCCACACTGAATAGAATCCACTGCATTGAATGTGGATCCATTTGGCCACACTGAATTGTATACACTGCGTTCAATCAGGATGCATTTCACCACGCTGCATGGAATCCATGGCATTCAATCGGGATGCTTGTGGCCATGCTGCATAAAATCCACTGCATTCAATCGAGATGCATTTGGCCTCGATGCATGGACTCCACTGCACACAATCGTGATCCATTTCACCACAATGAATTGAATTTTCTGCATTCAATGATGCTGCATGGAATCCACTGCATTAAATCGAGATGCTTTTGGCCATGCTGCAAAAAATCCACTGCATTCAATCATGCTGAAGGAATCCACTGCATTCAATCATGCTGCATAAAATCCCCTGCATTCAATAGGGTTCCATTTCTTCATGCTGCATGGAATCGACTTCATTCAATCATGCTGCATGGAATCCACAGCATTTAATTGGGATGCATTTTACCAGGCTGCATGGAATCCACAGCATTCAATCGGGATGCTTGGGGACATGCTGCAAAACATCCACTGCATTCATTCATGCTGCAGGAATCCACTGCATTCAATCATGCTAAATAAAATACACTTCATTCAATAGGGTTCCATTACTTCATGCTCCCTTGAATACACTGAATTCAATCATGCTGCATGGAATCCAATGCATTCAATAGGGATGCATTTTACCAGTCTGCATGGAATCGACTGCATTCAATCATGCTGCATGGAATCCACTGCATTCAATCGGGATGCATTTTACCAGGCTGCATGGATTACACTGCATTCAAGCACAATGCATGGAATCCACTGCATTCAATGATGCTGCATGGAATCCTCTGCATTGAATCGGGATGCTTTTGGCCATGCTGCATAAAATCCACTGCATCAGTCATGCTGCACGGTATCCACTGCATTCAATCGGGATGCTTTGGGCCATGCTGCAAAACATCCACTGCATTCAATCATGCTGCAGGAATCCACTGCATTCAATCATGCTGCATAAAATCCACTGCATTCAATAGGGTTCCATTTCTTCATGCTGCATGGATCACACTGCACTCAATCACACTGCATGGAATCTACTGCATTCAATCGGGATGAATTTTACCAGGCTGCATGGAATCCACTGCATTCAATCAAGCTGCATGGAATCCACTGCATTCAATCGGGATGCATTTTACCAGGCTGCATGGAATACACTGCATTCAATCACGCTGCATCGATTTCACTGCATTCAATTGGGATCCATTGCGCCATGATGCATGGAATCCACTGCATTCTATCAGAATCCATTGCACCACACTGCATTGACTCCACTGCATTCAATTGAGATCAATTGGGCCACGCTGCATAGAATCCACTGCATTCCATGGGTATCCATTTACCCACGCTGCCTGGCGTCACTGCGTTCAATCAGGATGCATTTCACCACGCTGCATGGATAACACTTTATTCAATCACAATGCATGAATATCCACTGCCATCAATCGGGATGCTTTTCGCCATGCTGCATAAACTCCACTGCATTCAATCGGGATGCATTGGGCCTCACTGCGTCAACTGCTGAATACAAACGGGATCCATTGTGCCACAATGCATGGAGTCTTCTGCATTCGATGACGCTGCATGGATTCCACTGCATTCAATCGGGATGCTTTGGGCCATGCTGCAAAAAATCCACTGCATTCATTCATGCTGCAGGAATCCACGGCATTCAATCATGCTGCATAAACGACCCTTCATTCAATAGGATTCCATTACTTCATGCTGCCTGGAATACACTGAATTCAATCACGCTGCATGGAATCCAATGCATTCAATAGGGATGCATTTTACCAGGCTGCATGGAATCCACTGCATTCAATCATGCTGCAAGGAATCCACTGCATTCAATCGGGATGCATTTTACCAGGCTGCATGGATTACACTGCATTCAAGCACAATGCATGGAATCCACTGCATTCAATGACGCTGCATGGAATTCTCTGCATTGAATCGGGATGCTTTTGGCCATGGTGCATAAAATCCACTGCATTCAATCATGCTGCATGGTATCCACTGCACTCAATCGGGATGTTTTGGGACATGCTGCCCTAAATCCACTGCATTCAATCGGGATGCTTTGGGCCATGCGGCAAAACATCTACTGCATTCAATCATGCTGCAGGAATCCACTGCATTCAATCATGCTGCGTAAAATCCACTGCATTCAATAGGGTTCCATTTCTGCATGCTGCATGGATCACACTGCACTCAATCACACTGCATGGAATCTACTGCATTCAATCGGGATGCATTTTACCAGGCTGCATGGAATACACTGCATTCAATCACGCTGCATCGATTTCACTGCATTCAATTGGGATCCATTGCGCCATGATGCATGGAATCCACTGCATTCTATCAGAATCCATTGCACCACACTGCATTGACTCCACTGCATTCAATTGAGATCAATTGTGCCACGCTGCATAGAATCCACTGCATTCCATGGGTATCCATTTACCCACGCTGCATGGTGTACACTGCGTTCAATCAGGATGCATTTCACCACGCTGCATGGAATCCACGGCATTCAATTGGGATTCGTTTGGCCATGCTGCATAAAATCCACTGCATTCAATCGAGATGCATTTGGCCTCGCTGCATGGACTCCACTGCACACAATCGTGATCCATTTCGCCACAATGAATGGAATTCTCAGCATTCAATGACGCTGCATGGAATCCACTGCATTAAATCGAGATGCTTTGGGACATGCTGCAAAAATTCCACTGCATTCAATCATGCTGAAGGAATCCACTGCATTCAATCATGCTGCATAATATCCCCTGCCTTCAATAGGGTTCCATTTCTTCATGCTGCATGGAATCCACTTCTTTCAATCATGCTGCATGGAATCCACAGCATTTAATTGGGATGCATTTTACCAGGCTGCATGGAATCCACTGCATTCAATCATGCTGCATGGAATCCACTGCATTCAATCGGGATGCATTTTACCAGGCTGCATGGATTAAACTGCATTCAAGCACAATGCATGGAATCCACTGCATTCAATGACGCTGCATGGAATCCACTGCCTTCAATCGGGATGCTTTTGGCCATGGTCCATAAAATCCACTGCATTCAATCATGCTGCATGGTATCCACTGCATTCAATCAGGATGTTTTTTGACATGCTGCCTAAAATCCACTGCATTAAATCGGGATGCTTTGGGCCATTTTGCAAAAAATCCACTGCATTCAATCAAGCTGCATGGAATCCACTGCATTCAATCGGGATGCATTTTACCAGGCTGCATGGAATACACTGCATTCAATCACGCTGCATCGATTTCACTGCATTCAATTGGGATCCATTGCGCCATGATGCATGGAATCCACTGCATTCTATCAGAATCCATTGCACCACACTGCATTGACTCCACTGCATTCAATTGAGATCAATTGGGCCACGCTGCATAGAATCCACTGCATTCCATGGGTATCCATTTACCCACGCTGCATGGTGTACACTGCGTTCAATCAGGATGCATTTCACCACGCTGCATGGAATCCACGGCATTCAATTGGGATTCGTTTGGCCATGCTGCATAAAATCCACTGCATTCAATCGAGATGCATTTGGCCTCGCTGCATGGACTCCACTGCACACAATCGTGATCCATTTCGCCACAATGAATGGAATTCTCAGCATTCAATGACGCTGCATGGAATCCACTGCATTAAATCGAGATGCTTTGGGACATGCTGCAAAAATTCCACTGCATTCAATCATGCTGAAGGAATCCACTGCATTCAATCATGCTGCATAATATCCCCTGCCTTCAATAGGGTTCCATTTCTTCATGCTGCATGGAATCCACTTCTTTCAATCATGCTGCATGGAATCCACAGCATTTAATTGGGATGCATTTTACCAGGCTGCATGGAATCCACTGCATTCAATCATGCTGCATGGAATCCACTGCATTCAATCGGGATGCATTTTACCAGGCTGCATGGATTACACTGCATTCAAGCACAATGCATGGAATCCACTGCATTCAATGACGCTGCATGGAATCCACTGCCTTCAATCGGGATGCTTTTGGCCATGGTCCATAAAATCCACTGCATTCAATCATGCTGCATGGTATCCACTGCATTCAATCGGGATGTTTTTTGACATGCTGCCTAAAATCCACTGCATTAAATCGGGATGCTTTGGGCCATGCTGCAAAAAATCCACTGCATTCAATCATGCTGCATAAAATCCACTGCATTCAATAAGGTTCCATTTCTTCATGCAGCATGGATCACACTCATTTAATCCCACTGCATGGAATTAACTGCATTCAACCGGGATGACTTTTACCATGCTGCATGGAATACACTGCATTCAATCACGCTGCATTTATTTCACTGCATACAATTGGGATCCATTGCACCATGATGCATGGAATCCACTGCATTCAATCAGAATCCATTGCACCACACTGCATTGACACCACTGCATTCAATTGAGATCAATTGGGCAACGCTGCATAGAATCCACTGCATTGAATGGGGATCCATTTAGCCACACTGAATTGTATACACTGCGTTCAATCAGGATGCATTTCACCACGCTGCATGGAATCCACGGCATTCAATCGGGATGCTTGTGGCCATGCTGCATAAAATCCACTGCATTCAATCGAGATGCATTTGGCCTCAATGCATGGACTCCACTGCACACAATCGTGATCCATTTCGCCACAATGAATTGAATTTTCTGCATTCAATGATGCTGCATGTAATCCACTGCATTAAATCGAGATGCTTTTGGCCATGCTGCAAAAAATCCACTGCATTCAATCATGCTGAAGGAATCCACTGCATTCAATCATGCTGCATAAAATCCCCTGCATTCAATAGGGTTCCATTTCTTCATGCTGCATGGAATCGACTTCATTCAATCATGCTGCATGGAATCCACAGCATTTAATTGGGATGCATTTTACCAGGCTGCATGGAATCCACGGCATTCAATCGGGATGCTTGGGGACATGCTGCAAAAAATCCACTGCATTCATTCATGCTGCAGGAATCCACTGCATTCAATCATGCTAAATAAAATACACTTCATTCAATAGGGTTCCATTACTTCATGCTCCCTGGAATACACTGAATTCAATCATGCTGCATGGAATCCAATGCATTCAATAGGGATGCATTTTACCAGTCTGCATGGAATCCACTGCATTCAATCATGCTGCATGGAATCCACTGCATTCAATCGGGATGCATTTTACCAGGCTGCATGGATTACACTGCATTCAAGCACAATGCATGGAATCCACTGCATTCGATGATGCTGCATGGAATCCTCTGCATTGAATCGGGATGCTTTTGGCCATGCTGCATAAAATCCACTGCATCAGTCATGCTGCACGGTATCCACTGCATTCAATCGGGATGCTTTGGGCCATGCTGCAAAACATCCACTGCATTCAATCATGCTGCAGGAATCCACTGCATTCAATCATGCTGCATAAAAGCCACTGCATTCAATAGGGTTCCATTTCTTCATGCTGCATGGATCACACTGCACTCAATCACACTGCATGGAATCTACTGCATTCAATCGGGATGAATTTTACCAGGCTGCATTGAATCCACTGCATTCAATCAAGCTGCATGGAATCCACTGCATTCAATCGGGATGCATTTTACCAGGCTGCATGGAATACACTGCATTCAATCACGCTGCATCGATTTCACTGCATTCAATTGGGATCCATTGCGCCATGATGCATGGAATCCACTGCATTCTATCAGAATCCATTGCACCACACTGCATTGACTCCACTGCATTCAATTGAGATCAATTGGGCCACGCTGCATAGAATCCACTGCATTCCATGGGTATCCATTTACCCACGCTGCCTGGCGTCACTGCGTTCAATCAGGATGCATTTCACCACGCTGCATGGATAACACTTTATTCAATCACAATGCATGAATATCCACTGCCATCAATCGGGATGCTTTTCGCCATGCTGCATAAACTCCACTGCATTCAATCGGGATGCATTGGGCCTCACTGCGTCAACTGCTGAATACAAACGGGATCCATTGTGCCACAATGCATGGAGTCTTCTGCATTCGATGACGCTGCATGGATTCCACTGCATTCAATCGGGATGCTTTGGGCCATGCTGCAAAAAATCCACTGCATTCATTCATGCTGCAGGAATCCACGGCATTCAATCATGCTGCATAAAAGAACCTTCATTCAATAGGATTCCATTACTTCATGCTGCCTGGAATACACTGAATTCAATCACGCTGCATGGAATACAATGCATTCAATAGGGATGCATTTTACCAGGCTGCATGGAATCCACTGCATTCAATCATGCTGCAAGGAATCCACTGCATTCAATCGGGATGCATTTTACCAGGCTGCATGGATTACACTGCATTCAAGCACAATGCATGGAATCCACTGCATTCAATGACGCTGCATGGAATTCTCTGCATTGAATAGGGATGCTTTTGGCCATGGTGCATAAAATCCACTGCATTCAATCATGCTGCATGGTATCCACTGCATTCAATCGGGATGTTTTGGGACATGCTGCCCTAAATCCACTGCATTCAATCGGGATGCTTTGGGCCATGCGGCAAAACATCTACTGCATTCAATCATGCTGCAGGAATCCACTGCATTCAATCATGCTGCGTAAAATCCACTGCATTCAATAGGGTTCCATTTCTGCATGCTGCATGGATCACACTGCACTCAATCACACTGCATGGAATCTACTGCATTCAATCGGGATGAATTTTACCAGGCTGCATTGAATCCACTGCATTCAATCAAGCTGCATGGAATCCACTGCATTCAATCGGGATGCATTTTACCAGGCTGCATGGAATACACTGCATTCAATCACGCTGCATCGATTTCACTGCATTCAATTGGGATCCATTGCGCCATGATGCATGGAATCCACTGCATTCTATCAGAATCCATTGCACCACACTGCATTGACTCCACTGCATTCAATTGAGATCAATTGTGCCACGCTGCATAGAATCCACTGCATTCCATGGGTATCCATTTACCCACGCTGCATGGTGTACACTGCGTTCAATCAGGATGCATTTCACTACGCTGCATGGAATCCACGGCATTCAATTGGGATTCGTTTGGCCATGCTGCATAAAATCCACTGCATTCAATCGAGATGCATTTGGCCTCGCTGCATGGACTCCACTGCACACAATCGTGATCCATTTCGCCACAATGAATGGAATTTTTTGCATTCAATGACGCTGCATGGAATCCACTGCATTAAATCGAGATGCTTTGGGACATGCTGCAAACATTCCACTGCATTCAATCATGCTGAAGGAATCCACAGCATTCAATCATGCTGCATAAAATCCCCTGCATTCAATAGGGTTCCATTTCTTCATGCTGCATGGAATCGACTTCATTCAATCATGCTGCATGGAATCCACAGCATTTAATTGGGATGCATTTTACCAGGCTGCATGGAATCCACGGCATTCAATCGGGATGCTTGGGGACATGCTGCAAAAAATCCACTGCATTCATTCATGCTGCAGGAATCCACTGCATTCAATCATGCTAAATAAAATACACTTCATTCAATAGGGTTCCATTACTTCATGCTCCCTGGAATACACTGAATTCAATCATGCTGCATGGAATCCAATGCATTCAATAGGGATGCATTTTACCAGTCTGCATGGAATCGACTGCATTCAATCATGCTGCATGGAATCCACTGCATTCAATCGGGATGCATTTTACCAGGCTGCATGGATTACACTGCATTCAAGCACAATGCATGGAATCCACTGCATTCAATGATGCTGCATGGAATCCTCTGCATTGAATCGGGATGCTTTTGGCCATGCTGCATAAAATCCACTGCATCAGTCATGCTGCACGGTATCCACTGCATTCAATCGGGATGCTTTGGGCCATGCTGCAAAACATCCACTGCATTCAATCATGCTGCAGGAATCCACTGCATTCAATCATGCTGCATAAAAGCCACTGCATTCAATAGGGTTCCATTTCTTCATGCTGCATGGATCACACTGCACTCAATCACACTGCATGGAATCTACTGCATTCAATCGGGATGAATTTTACCAGGCTGCATTGAATCCACTGCATTCAATCAAGCTGCATGGAATCCACTGCATTCAATCGGGATGCATTTTACCAGGCTGCATGGAATACACTGCATTCAATCACGCTGCATCGATTTCACTGCATTCAATTGGGATCCATTGCGCCATGATGCATGGAATCCACTGCATTCTATCAGAATCCATTGCACCACACTGCATTGACTCCACTGCATTCAATTGAGATCAATTGGGCCACGCTGCATAGAATCCACTGCATTCCATGGGTATCCATTTACCCACGCTGCCTGGCGTCACTGCGTTCAATCAGGATGCATTTCACCACGCTGCATGGATAACACTTTATTCAATCACAATGCATGAATATCCACTGCCATCAATCGGGATGCTTTTCGCCATGCTGCATAAACTCCACTGCATTCAATCGGGATGCATTGGGCCTCACTGCGTCAACTGCTGAATACAAACGGGATCCATTGTGCCACAATGCATGGAGTCTTCTGCATTCGATGACGCTGCATGGATTCCACTGCATTCAATCGGGATGCTTTGGGCCATGCTGCAAAAAATCCACTGCATTCATTCATGCTGCAGGAATCCACGGCATTCAATCATGCTGCATAAAAGACCCTTCATTCAATAGGATTCCATTACTTCATGCTGCCTGGAATACACTGAATTCAATCACGCTGCATGGAATACAATGCATTCAATAGGGATGCATTTTACCAGTCTGCATGGAATCGACTGCATTCAATCATGCTGCATGGAATCCACTACATTCAATCGGGATGCATTTTACCAGGCTGCATGGATTACACTGCATTCAAGCACAATGCATGGAATCCACTGCATTCAATGACGCTGCATGGAATTCTCTGCATTGAATCGGGATGCTTTTGGCCATGGTGCATAAAATCCACTGCATTCAATCATGCTGCATGGTATCCACTGCATTCAATCGGGATGTTTTGGGACATGCTGCCCTAAATCCACTGCATTCAATCGGGATGCTTTGGGCCATGCGGCAAAACATCTACTGCATTCAATTATGCTGCAGGAATCCACTGCATTCAATCATGCTGCGTAAAATCCACTGCATTCAATAGGCTTCCATTTCTGCATGCTGCATGGATCACACTGCACTCAATCACACTGCATGGAATCTACTGCATTCAATCGGGATGAATTTTACCAGGCTGCATTGAATCCACTGCATTCAATCAAGCTGCATGGAATCCACTGCATTCAATCGGGATGCATTTTACCAGGCTGCATGGAATACACTGCATTCAATCACGCTGCATCGATTTCACTGCATTCAATTGGGATCCATTGCGCCATGATGCATGGAATCCACTGCATTCTATCAGAATCCATTGCACCACACTGCATTGACTCCACTGCATTCAATTGAGATCAATTGGGCCACGCTGCATAGAATCCACTGCATTCCATGGGTATCCATTTACCCACGCTGCATGGTGTACACTGCGTTCAATCAGGATGCATTTCACCACGCTGCATGGAATCCACGGCATTCAATTGGGATTCGTTTGGCCATGCTGCATAAAATCCACTGCATTCAATCGAGATGCATTTGGCCTCGCTGCATGGACTCCACTGCACACAATCGTGATCCATTTCGCCACAATGAATGGAATTTTTTGCATTCAATGACGCTGCATGGAATCCACTGCATTAAATCGAGATGCTTTGGGACATGCTGCAAAAATTCCACTGCATTCAATCATGCTGAAGGAATCCACTGCATTCAATCATGCTGCATAATATCCCCTGCCTTCAATAGGGTTCCATTTCTTCATGCTGCATGGAATCCACTTCTTTCAATCATGCTGCATGGAATCCACAGCATTTAATTGGGATGCATTTTACCAGGCTGCATGGAATCCACTGCATTCAACCATGCTGCATAAAATCCACTGCATTCAATCGGGATGCATTTTACCACGCTGCATGGATTACACTGCATTCAATCACAATACATGGAATCCACTGCATTCAATCGGGATGCATTTTACCAGGCTGCATGGATTACACTGCATTCAATCACGCTGCAAGGAATCCACTGCATTCAACGACGCTGCATGGAATCCACTGCATTCTATCGGGATGCTTTTGGCCCTCCTGCATAAAATACACTGCATTCAATCATGCTGCATGGAATTCACTGCCTCCAATAGGGATATTTTGGGTCATGCTGCATAAAATCCAATGCATTCAATCATGCTGCACCGTATCCACTGCATTCAGTCGGGATGTTTTGGGACATGCTGCAGAAAATTCACTGCATTAAATCAGGATGCTTTGGGCCATTCTGCAAAAAATCCACTGCATTCAATCATGCTGCATAAAATCCACTGCATTCAATATGGTTCCATTTCTTCATGCTGCATGGATCACACTGCATTAAATCACACTGCATTGAATCCACTGCATTCAATCAGTATCCATTGCACCACACCGCATTGAATCCACTGCATTCAATTGAGATCAATTGGGCAACGATGCATAGAATCCACTGCATTCAATAGGGATCCAATTAGCCACACTGAATGGTATACACTGCGTTCAATCAGGATGCATTTCACCACGCTGCATGGAATCCACGGCATTCAATCGGGTTGCATGGGGCCATGCTGCATAAAATCCACTGCATTCCATCGAGATGCATTTGGCCTCGCTGCATGGACTCCACTGCACACAATCGTGATCCATTTCGCCACAATGAATGGAATTCTCAGCATTCAATGACGCTGCATGGAATCCACTGCATTAAATCAGAGATGCTTTGGGACATGTTGCAAAAAATCCACTGCATTCAATAATTCTGCAGGAATCCACAGCATTCAATCATGCTGCATAAAATACCCTGCATTCAATAGTGTTCCATTTCTTCATGCTGCATGGAATACACTGCATTCAATCAGGATGCATGGAATCCACATCATTTAATTGAGGTGCATTTTACCAGGCTGCATGGAATCCACTGCATTCAATCATGCTGCATGGAATCCACTGCATTCAATCGGGATGCATTTTACCAGGCTGCATGGATTACACTGCATTCAAGCACAATGCATGGAATACACTGCATTCAATGACGCTGCATGGAATCCACTGCACTCAATCGGGATACTTTTGGCAATGCTGCATAAAACCCACTGCATTCAATCGGGATGCATTGGGCCTCACTGCGTGAACTCAACTGAATACATACGGGATCCATTGTGCCACAATGCAGGGAGTCTTCTGCATTCAATGACGCTGCATGGAATCCACTGCATTCAATCGGGATGCTTTTGGCCATGCTGCATAAAATCCACTGCATTCAATCATGCTGCATCTAATCCACCTGATTCAATCGGGATGTTTTGGGACATGCTGCAGAAAATCCCCTGCATTAAATCGGGATGATTTGGGCCATGCTGCAAAAAATCCTCTGCATTCAATCATGCTGCAGGTATCCACTGCATTCATTCGGAATACTTTGGGCCTTGCTGCTAATAATCCACAGCATTCAATCATGCTGCAGGTATCCACTGCATTCAATCATGCTGCATTAAATTCCCTGCATTCAATAGGGTTCCATTTCTTCATGCTGCCTGGAATGCACTGCATTAAATCACGCTGCATGGAATCCATTGCATTCAATTGGGATGCATTTTACCAGGCTGCATGGAATCCACTGCATTCAAGCATGCTTCATGGAATCCACTGCATTCAATCCGGATGCATGTTACCAGGCTGCATGTATTACACTGCATTCAATGACATTGCATGGAATCCACTGCCTTCATTCGGGATGCTTTTGGCCCTGCTGCATTAAATCAACTGCATTCAATCGGGATGCATTGGGCCTCACTGCGTCAACTGCACTGAGTACAATCGGGATCCATTTTGGCACAATACATGGAGTATTCTATATTCAATGACGCTGCATGGAATCCACTGCATTAAATCGTAATGCTTTGTGCCATGCTGCAAAAAATCCACTGCATTCATTCATGCCGCAGGAATCCACTGCATTCAATCATGCTGCATAAAATCCACTGCATTCAATAGGGTTCCATTACTTCATGCTGTCTGGAATACACTGAATTCAATCAGGCTGCATGGAATCCAATGCATTCAATAGGGATGCATTTTACCAGGCTGCATGGATTTCACTGCATTCAATCACAATGCATGGAATCCACTGCATTCAATGACGCTGCATGGAATCCACTGCATTCTATCGGGATGCTTTTGGCCATGCTGCCTAAAATTCACTGCATTCAATCATGCTGCACGGTATCCACTGCATTCAATCGGGATGTATTGGGACATGCTGCAGAATATCCACTGCAGTAAATCGGGATGCTTTGGGCCAAGCTTCAAAAAATACACTGCATTCAATCATGCTGCAGGAATACACTGCATACAATCATGCTGCATAAAATCCACTGCATTCCATAGGGTTCCATTTCTTCATGCTGCATGGAATCCACTGCATTCAATCATGCTGCATGGAATCCACTGCATTCAATCGGGATGCATTTTACCAGGCTGCATGGATTACACTGCATTCAATCACAATGCATGGAATCCACTGCATTCAATGACGCTGCATGGAATCCACTGCATTCTATCGGGATGCTTTTGGCCATGCTGCCTAAAATCCACTGCATTCAAACATGCTGCACGGTATCCACTGCATTCAATCGGGATGTTTTGGGACATGCTGCAGAATATCCACTGCAGTAAATCGGGATGCTTTGGGCCAAGCTTCAAAAAATACACTGCATTCAATCATGCTGCAGGAATCCACTGCATTCAATCATGCTGCATAAAATCCACTGCATTCTATAGGGTTCATTTTCTTCATGCTGCATGGAATCGACTGCATTCAATCATGCTGCATGGAATCCACTGCATTCAATCGGGATGCATTTTACCAGGCTGCATGGATTACACTGCATTCAAGCACAATGCATGGAATCCACTGCATTCAATGACGCTGCATGGAATCCACTGCCTTCAATCGGGATGCTTTTGGCCATGGTGCATAAAATCCACTGCATTCAATCATGCTGCATGGTATCCACTGCATTCTATCGGGATGTTTTTTGACATGCTGCCTAAAATCCACTGCATTAAATCGGGATGCTTTGGGCCATGCTGCAAAAAATCCACTGCATTCAATCATGCTGCATAAAATCCACTGCATTCAATAATTCTGCAGGAATCCACAGCATTCAATCATGCTGCATAAAATACCCTGCATTCAATAGTGTTCCATTTCTTCATGCTGCATGGAATACACTGCATTCAATCAGGATGCATGGAATCCACATCATTTAATTGAGGTGCATTTTACCAGGCTGCATGGAATCCACTGCATTCAATCATGCTGCATGGAATCCACTGCATTCAATCGGGATGCATTTTACCAGGCTGCATGGATTACACTGCATTCAAGCACAATGCATGGAATCCACTGCATTCAATGACGCTGCATGGAATCCACTGCACTCAATCGGGATACTTTTGGCAATGCTGCATAAAACCCACTGCATTCAATCGGGATGCATTGGGCCTCACTGCGTGAACTCAACTGAATACATACGGGATCCATTGTGCCACAATGCAGGGAGTCTTCTGCATTCAATGACGCTGCATGGAATCCACTGCATTCAATCGGGATGCTTTTGGCCATGCTGCATAAAATCCACTGCATTCAATCATGCTGCATCTAATCCACCTGATTCAATCGGGATGTTTTGGGACATGCTGCAGAAAATCCCCTGCATTAAATCGGGATGATTTGGGCCATGCTGCAAAAAATCCTCTGCATTCAATCATGCTGCAGGTATCCACTGCATTCATTCGGAATACTTTGGGCCTTGCTGCTAATAATCCACAGCATTCAATCATGCTGCAGGTATCCACTGCATTCAATCATGCTGCATTAAATTCCCTGCATTCAATAGGGTTCCATTTCTTCATGCTGCCTGGAATGCACTGCATTAAATCACGCTGCATGGAATCCATTGCATTCAATTGGGATGCATTTTACCAGGCTGCATGGAATCCACTGCATTCAAGCATGCTTCATGGAATCCACTGCATTCAATCCGGATGCATGTTACCAGGCTGCATGTATTACACTGCATTCAATAACATTGCATGGAATCCAGTGCCTTCATTCGGGATGCTTTTGGCCCTGCTGCATTAAATCAACTGCATTCAATCGGGATGCATTGGGCCTCACTGCGTCAACTGCACTGAGTACAATCGGGATCCATTTTGGCACAATACATGGAGTATTCTATATTCAATGACGCTGCATGGAATCCACTGCATTAAATCGTAATGCTTTGTGCCATGCTGCAAAAAATCCACTGCATTCATTCATGCCGCAGGAATCCACTGCATTCAATCATGCTGCATAAAATCCACTGCATTCAATAGGGTTCCATTACTTCATGCTGTCTGGAATACACTGAATTCAATCAGGCTGCATGGAATCCAATGCATTCAATAGGGATGCATTTTACCAGGCTGCATGGATTTCACTGCATTCAATCACAATGCATGGAATCCACTGCATTCAATGACGCTGCATGGAATCCACTGCATTCTATCGGGATGCTTTTGGCCATGCTGCCTAAAATCCACTGCATTCAATCATGCTGCACGGTATCCACTGCATTCAATCGGGATGTATTGGGACATGCTGCAGAATATCCACTGCAGTAAATCGGGATGCTTTGGGCCAAGCTTCAAAAAATACACTGCATTCAATCATGCTGCAGGAATACACTGCATACAATCATGCTGCATAAAATCCACTGCATTCCATAGGGTTCCATTTCTTCATGCTGCATGGAATCCACTGCATTCAATCATGCTGCATGGAATCCACTGCATTCAATCGGGATGCATTTTACCAGGCTGCATGGATTACACTGCATTCAATCACAATGCATGGAATCCACTGCATTCAATGACGCTGCATGGAATCCACTGCATTCTATCGGGATGCTTTTGGCCATGCTGCCTAAAATCCACTGCATTCAAACATGCTGCACGGTATCCACTGCATTCAATCGGGATGTTTTGGGACATGCTGCAGAATATCCACTGCAGTAAATCGGGATGCTTTGGGCCAAGCTTCAAAAAATACACTGCATTCAATAATGCTGCAGGAATCCACTGCATTCAATCATGCTGCAAGGAATCCAATGCATTCAATAGGGATGCATTTTACCAGGCTGCATGGATTTCACTGCATTCAATCACAATGCATGGAATCCACTGCATTCAATGACGCTGCATGGAATCCACTGCATTCTATCGGGATGCTTTTGGCCATGCAGCCTAAAATCCACTGCATTCAATCATGCTGCACGGTATCCACTGCATTCAATCGGGATGTTTTGGGACATGCTGCAGAATATCCACTGCAGTAAATCGGGATGCTTTGGGCCAAGCTTCAAAAAATACACTGCACTCAATCATGCTGCAGGAATCCACTGCATTCAATCATGCTGCAAGGAATCCAATGCATTCAATAGGGATGCATTTCTTCATGCTGCATGGAATCCACTGCATTCAATCATGCTGCATGGAATCCACTGCATTCAATCGGGATGCATTTTACCAGGCTGCATGGATTACACTGCATTCAATCACAATGCATGGAATCCACTGCATTCAATGACGCTGCATGGAATCCACTGCATTCTATCGGGATGCTTTTGGCCATGCTGCCTAAAATCCACTGCATTCAAACATGCTGCACGGTATCCACTGCATTCAATCGGGATGTTTTGGGACATGCTGCAGAATATCCACTGCAGTAAATCGGGATGCTTTGGGCCAAGCTTCAAAAAATACACTGCATTCAATCATGCTGCAGGAATCCACTGCATTCAATCATGCTGCATAAAATCCACTGCATTCTATAGGGTTCATTTTCTTCATGCTGCATGGAATCGACTGCATTCAATCATGCTGCATGGAATCCACTGCATTCAATCGGGATGCATTTTACCAGGCTGCATAGATTACACTGCATTCAAGCACAATGCATGGAATCCACTGCATTCAATGACGCTGCATGGAATCCACTGCCTTCAATCGGGATGCTTTTGGCCATGGTCCATAAAATCCACTGCATTCAATCATGCTGCATGGTATCCACTGCATTCTATCGGGATGTTTTTTGACATGCTGCCTAAAATCCACTGCATTAAATCGGGATGCTTTGGGCCATGCTGCAAAAAATCCACTGCATTCAATCATGCTGCATAAAATCCACTGCATTCAATAAGGTTCCATTTCTTCATGCAGCATGGATCACACTCATTTAATCCCACTGCATGGAATTAACTGCATTCAACCGGGATGACTTTTACCATGCTGCATGTAATACACTGCATTCAATCACGCTGCATTTATTTCACTGCATACAATTGGGATCCATTGCACCATGATGCATGGAATCCACTGCATTCAATCAGAATCCATTGCACCACACTGCATTGACACCACTGCATTCAATTGAGATCAATTGGGCCATGCTGCATAGAATCCACTGCATTCAATTGGTATCCATTTAGCCATACTGAATGGTATACACTGCATTCAATCAGGATGCATTTCACCACGCTGCATGGAATCCACGGCATTTAATCGGGATGCATGGGGCCATGCTGCATAAAATCCACTGCATTCAATCGGGATGCATTGGGCCTCACTGCGTGGACTCCACTGAATACATACGGGATCCATTGTGCCACAATGCAGGGAGTCTTCTGCATTAAATGACGCTGCATGGAATCCACTGCATTCAATCGGGATGAATTTTACCAGGCTGCATGGAATCCACTGCATTCAATCATGCTGCATGGAATCCACTGCATTCAATCGGGATGCATTTTACCAGGCTGCATGGAATACACTGCATTCCATCACGCTGCATCGATTTCACTGCATTCAATTGGGATCCATTGCGCCATGATGCATGGAATCCACTGCATTCAGTTGAGATCAATTGGGCCACACTGCATAGAATCCACTGCATTGAATGGGGATCCATTTGGCCACACTGAATTGTATACACTGCGTTCAATCAGGATGCATTTCACCACGCTGCATGGAATCCACGGCATTCAATCGGGATGCTTGTGGCCATGCTGCATAAAATCCACTGCATTCAATCGAGATGCATTTGGCCTCGATGCATGGACTCCACTGCACACAATCGTGATCCATTTCGCCACAATGAATTGAATTTTCTGCATTCAATGATGCTGCATGGAATCCACTGCATTAAATCGAGATGCTTTTGGCCATGCTGCAAAAAATCCACTGCATTCAATCATGCTGAAGGAATCCACTGCATTCACTCATGCTGCATAAAATCCCCTGCATTCAATAGGGTTCCATTTCTTCATGCTGCATGGAATCGACTTCATTCAATCATGCTGTATGGAATCCACAGCATTTAATTGGGATGCATTTTACCAGGCTGCATGGAATCCACGGCATTCAATCGGGATGCTTGGGGACATGCTGCAAAAAATCCACTGCATTCATTCATGCTGCAGGAATCCACTGCATTCAATCATGCTAAATAAAATACACTTCATTCAATAGGGTTCCATTACTTCATGCTCCCTGGAATACACTGAATTCAATCATGCTGCATGGAATCCAATGCATTCAATAGGGATGCATTTTACCAGTCTGCATGGAATCGACTGCATTCAATCATGCTGCATGGAATCCACTGCATTCAATCGGGATGCATTTTACCAGGCTGCATGGATTACACTGCATTCAAGCACAATGCATGGAATCCACTGCATTCAATGATGCTGCATGGAATCCTCTGCATTGAATCGGGATGCTTTTGGCCATGCTGCATAAAATCCACTGCATCAGTCATGCTGCACGGTATCCACTGCATTCAATCGGGATGCTTTGGGCCATGCTGCAAAACATCCACTGCATTCAATCATGCTGCAGGAATCCACTGCATTCAATCATCCTGCATAAAATCCACTGCATTCAATAGGGTTCCATTTCTTTATGCTGCATGGATCACACTGCACTCAATCACACTGCATGGAATCTACTGCATTCAATCGGGATGAATTTTACCAGGCTGCATTGAATCCACTGCATTCAATCAAGCTGCATGGAATCCACTGCATTCAATCGGGATGCATTTTACCAGGCTGCATGCAATACACTGCATTCAATCACGCTGCATCGATTTCACTGCATTCAATTGGGATCCATTGCGCCATGATGCATGGAATCCACTGCATTCTATCAGAATCCATTGCACCACACTGCATTGACTCCACTGCATTCAATTGAGATCAATTGGGCCACGCTGCATAGAATCCACTGCATTCCATGGGTATCCATTTACCCACGCTGCCTGGCGTCACTGCGTTCAATCAGGATGCATTTCACCACGCTGCATGGATAACACTTTATTCAATCACAATGCATGAATATCCACTGCCATCAATCGGGATGCTTTTCGCCATGCTGCATAAACTCCACTGCATTCAATCGGGATGCATTGGGCCTCACTGCGTCAACTGCTGAATACAAACGGGATCCATTGTGCCACAATGCATGGAGTCTTCTGCATTCGATGACGCTGCATGGATTCCACTGCATTCAATCGGGATGCTTTGGGTCATGCTGCAAAAAAATCCACTGCATTCATTCATGCTGCAGGAATCCACGGCATTCAATCATGCTGCATAAAAGACCCTTCATTCAATAGGATTCCATTACTTCATGCTGCCTGGAATACACTGAATTCAATCACGCTGCATGGAATACAATGCATTCAAGAGGGATGCATTTTACCAGTCTGCATGGAATCGACTGCATTCAATCATGCTGCATGGAATCCACTACATTCAATCGGGATGCATTTTACCAGGCTGCATGGATTACACTGCATTCAAGCACAATGCATGGAATCCACTGCATTCAATGACGCTGCATGGAATTCTCTGCATTGAATCGGGATGCTTTTGGCCATGGTGCATAAAATCCACTGCATTCAATCATGCTGCATGGTATCCACTGCATTCAATCGGGATGTTTTGGGACATGCTGCCCTAAATCCACTGCATTCAATCGGGATGCTTTGGGCCATGCGGCAAAACCTCTACTGCATTCAATTATGCTGCAGGAATCCACTGCATTCAATCATGCTGCGTAAAATCCACTGCATTCAATAGGGTTCCATTTCTGCATGCTGCATGGATCACACTGCACTCAATCACACTGCATGGAATCTACTGCATTCAATCGGGATGAATTTTACCAGGCTGCATTGAATCCACTGCATTCAATCAAGCTGCATGGAATCCACTGCATTCAATCGGGATGCATTTTACCAGGCTGCATGGAATACACTGCATTCAATCACGCTGCATCGATTTCACTGCATTCAATTGGGATCCATTGCGCCATGATGCATGGAATCCACTGCATTCTATCAGAATCCATTGCACCACACTGCATTGACTCCACTGCATTCAATTGAGATCAATTGGGCCACGCTGCATAGAATCCACTGCATTCCATGGGTATCCATTTACCCACGCTGCATGGTGTACACTGCGTTCAATCAGGATGCATTTCACCACGCTGCATGGAATCCACGGCATTCAATTGGGATTCGTTTGGCCATGCTGCATAAAATCCACTGCATTCAATCGAGATGCATTTGGCCTCGCTGCATGGACTCCACTGCACACAATCGTGATCCATTTCGCCACAATGAATGGAATTCTCAGCATTCAATGACGCTGCATGGAATCCACTGCATTAAATCGAGATGCTTTGGGACATGCTGCAAAAATTCCACTGCATTCAATCATGCTGAAGGAATCCACTGCATTCAATCATGCTGCATAATATCCCCTGCCTTCAATAGGGTTCCATTTCTTCATGCTGCATGGAATCCACTTCTTTCAATCATGCTGCATGGAATCCACAGCATTTAATTGGGATGCATTTTACCAGGCTGCATGGAATCCACTGCATTCAACCATGGTGCATAAAATCCACTGCATTCAATCGGGATGCATTTTACCACGCTGCATGGATTACACTGCATTCAATCACAATACATGGAATCCACTGCATTCAATCGGGATGCATTTTACCAGGCTGCATGGATTACACTGCATTCAATCACGCTGCAAGGAATCCACTGCATTCAACGACGCTGCATGGAATCCACTGCATTCTATCGGGATGCTTTTGGCCCTCCTGCATAAAATACACTGCATTCAATCATGCTGCATGGAATTCACTGCCTCCAATAGGGATATTTTGGGTCATGCTGCATAAAATCCAATGCATTCAATCATGCTGCACCGTATCCACTGCATTCAGTCGGGATGTTTTGGGACATGCTGCAGAAAATTCACTGCATTAAATCAGGATGCTTTGGGCCATTCTGCAAAAAATCCACTGCATTCAATCATGCTGCATAAAATCCACTGCATTCAATATGGTTCCATTTCTTCATGCTGCATGGATCACACTGCATTAAATCACACTGCATGGAATCCTCTGCATTCAATCGGGATTAATTTTACCAGGCTGCATGGAATCCACTGCATTCAATCAGTATCCATTGCACCACACCGCATTGAATCCACTGCATTCAATTGAGATCAATTGGGCAACGATGCATAGAATCCACTGCATTCAATAGGGATCCAATTAGCCACACTGAATGGTATACACTGCGTTCAATCAGGATGCATTTCACCACGCTGCATGGAATCCACGGCATTCAATCGGGTTGCATGGGGCCATGCTGCATAAAATCCACTGCATTCCATCGAGATGCATTTGGCCTCGCTGCATGGACTCCACTGCACACAATCGTGATCCATTTCGCCACAATGAATGGAATTCTCAGCATTCAATGACGCTGCATGGAATCCACTGCATTAAATCAGAGATGCTTTGGGACATGTTGCAAAAAATCCACTGCATTCAATAATTCTGCAGGAATCCACAGCATTCAATCATGCTGCATAAAATACCCTGCATTCAATAGTGTTCCATTTCTTCATGCTGCATGGAATCCACTGCATTCAATCAGGATGCATGGAATCCACATCATTTAATTGAGGTGCATTTTACCAGGCTGCATGGAATCCACTGCATTCAATCATGCTGCATGGAATCCACTGCATTCAATCGGGATGCATTTTACCAGGCTGCATGGATTACACTGCATTCAAGCACAATGCATGGAATCCACTGCATTCAATGACGCTGCATGGAATCCACTGCACTCAATCGGGATACTTTTGGCAATGCTGCATAAAACCCACTGCATTCAATCGGGATGCATTGGGCCTCACTGCGTGAACTCAACTGAATACATACGGGATCCATTGTGCCACAATGCAGGGAGTCTTCTGCATTCAATGACGCTGCATGGAATCCACTGCATTCAATCGGGATGCTTTTGGCCATGCTGCATAAAATCCACTGCATTCAATCATGCTGCATCTAATCCACCTGATTCAATCGGGATATTTTGGGACATGCTGCAGAAAATCCCCTGCATTAAATCGGGATGATTTGGGCCATGCTGCAAAAAATCCTCTGCATTCAATCATGCTGCAGGTATCCACTGCATTCATTCGGAATACTTTGGGCCTTGCTGCTAATAATCCACAGCATTCAATCATGCTGCAGGTATCCACTGCATTCAATCATGCTGCATTAAATTCCCTGCATTCAATAGGGTTCCATTTCTTCATGCTGCCTGGAATGCACTGCATTAAATCACGCTGCATGGAATCCATTGCATTCAATTGGGATGCATTTTACCAGGCTGCCTGGAATCCACTGCATTCAAGCATGCTTCATGGAATCCACTGCATTCAATCCGGATGCATGTTACCAGGCTGAATGTATTACACTGCATTCAATGACATTGTATGGAATCCACTGCCTTCAATCGGGATGCTTTTGGCCCTGCTGCATTAAATCAACTGCATTCAATCGGGATGCATTGGGCCTCACTGCGTCAACTGCACTGAGTACAATCGGGATCCATTTTGGCACAATACATGGAGTATTCTATATTCAATGACGCTGCATGGAATCCACTGCATTAAATCGTAATGCTTTGTGCCATGCTGCAAAAAATCCACTGCATTCATTCATGCCGCAGGAATCCACTGCATTCAATCATGCTGCATAAAATCCACTGCATTCAATAGGGTTCCATTACTTCATGCTGTCTGGAATACACTGAATTCAATCAGGCTGCATGGAATCCAATGCATTCAATAGGGATGCATTTTACCAGGCTGCATGGATTTCACTGCATTCAATCACAATGCATGGAATCCACTGCATTCAATGACGCTGCATGGAATCCACTGCATTCTATCGGGATGCTTTTGGCCATGCTGCCTAAAATCCACTGCATTCAATCATGCTGCACGGTATCCACTGCATTCAATCGGGATGTATTGGGACATGCTGCAGAATATCCACTGCAGTAAATCGGGATGCTTTGGGCCAAGCTTCAAAAAATACACTGCATTCAATCATGCTGCAGGAATACACTGCATACAATCATGCTGCATAAAATCCACTGCATTCAATAGGGTTCCATTACTTCATGCTGTCTGGAATACACTGAATTCAATCAGGCTGCATGGAATCCAATGCATTCAATAGGGATGCATTTTACCAGGCTGCATGGATTTCACTGCATTCAATCACAATGCATGGAATCCACTGCATTCAATGACGCTGCATGGAATCCACTGCATTCTATCGGGATGCTTTTGGCCATGCAGCCTAAAATCCACTGCATTCAATCATGCTGCACGGTATCCACTGCATTCAATCGGGATGTTTTGGGACATGCTGCAGAATATCCACTGCAGTAAATCGGGATGCTTTGGGCCAAGCTTCAAAAAATACACTGCATTCAATCATGCTGCAGGAATACACTGCATACAATCATGCTGCATAAAATCCACTGCATTCCATAGGGTTCCATTTCTTCATGCTGCATGGAATCCACTGCATTCAATCAGGCTGCATGGAATCCACTGCATTCAATCGGGATGCATTTTACCAGGCTGCATGGATTACACTGCATTCAATCACAATGCATGGAATCCACTGCATTCAATGACGCTGCATGGAATCCACTGCATTCTATCGGGATGCTTTTGGCCATGCTGCCTAAAATCCACTGCATTCAAACATGCTGCATGGTATCCACTGCATTCAATCGGGATGTTTTGGGACATGCTGCAGAATATCCACTGCAGTAAATCGGGATGCTTTGGGCCAAGCTTCAAAAAATACACTGCATTCAATCATGCTGCAGGAATCCACTGCATTCAATCATGCTGCATAAAATCCACTGCATTCTATAGGGTTCATTTTCTTCATGCTGCATGGAATCGACTGCATTCAATCATGCTGCATGGAATCCACTGCATTCAATCGGGATGCATTTTACCAGGCTGCATGGATTACACTGCATTCAAGCACAATGCATGGAATCCACTGCATTCAATGACGCTGCATGGAATCCACTGCCTTCAATCGGGATGCTTTTGGCCATGGTCCATAAAATCCACTGCATTCAATCATGCTGCATGGTATCCACTGCATTCAATCGGGATGTTTTTTGACATGCTGCCTAAAATCCACTGCATTAAATCGGGATGCTTTGGGCCATGCTGCAAAAAATCCACTGCATTCATTCATGCTGCATAAAATCCACTGCATTCAATAAGGTTCCATTTCTTCATGCAGCATGGATCACACTCATTTAATCCCACTGCATGGAATTAACGGCATTCAACCGGGATGACTTTTACCATGCTGCATGGAATACACTGCATTCAATCACGCTGCATTTATTTCACTGCATACAATTGGGATCCATTGCACCATGATGCATGGAATCCACTGCATTCAATCAGAATCCATTGCACCACACTGCATTGACACCACTGCATTCAATTGAGATCAATTGGGCCATGCTGCATAGAATCCACTGCATTCACTTGGTATCCATTTAGCCATACTGAATGGTATACACTGCATTCAATCAGGATGCATTTCACCACGCTGCATGGAATCCACGGCATTCAATCGGGATGCATGGGGCCATGCTGCATAAAATCCACTGCATTCAATCGGGATGCATTGGGCCTCACTGCGTGGACTCCACTGAATACATACGGGATCCATTGTGCCACAATGCAGGGAGTCTTCTGCATTAAATGACGCTGCATGGAATCCACTGCATTCAATCGGGATGAATTTTACCAGGCTGCATGGAATCCACTGCATTCAATCATGCTGCATGGAATCCACTGCATTCAATCGGGATGCATTTTACCAGGCCGCATGGAATACACTGCATTCAATCACGCTGCATCGATTTCACTGCATTCAATTGGGATCCATTGCGCCATGATGCATGGAATCCACTGCATTCAGTTGAGATCAATTGGGCCACACTGAATAGAATCCACTGCATTGAATGTGGATCCATTTGGCCACACTGAATTGTATACACTGCGTTCAATCAGGATGCATTTCACCACGCTGCATGGAATCCATGGCATTCAATCGGGATGCTTGTGGCCATGCTGCATAAAATCCACTGCATTCAATCGAGATGCATTTGGCCTCGATGCATGGACTCCACTGCACACAATCGTGATCCATTTCGCCACAATGAATTGAATTTTCTGCATTCAATGATGCTGCATGGAATCCACTGCATTAAATCGAGATGCTTTTGGCCATGCTGCAAAAAATCCACTGCATTCAATCATGCTGAAGGAATCCACTGCATTCAATCATGCTGCATAAAATCCCCTGCATTCAATAGGGTTCCATTTCTTCATGCTGCATGGAATCGACTTCATTCAATCATGCTGCATGGAATCCACAGCATTTAATTGGGATGCATTTTACCAGGCTGCATGGAATCCACGGCATTCAATCGGGATGCTTGGGGACATGCTGCAAAAAATCCACTGCATTCATTCATGCTGCAGGAATCCACTGCATTCAATCATGCTAAATAAAATACACTTCATTCAATAGGGTTCCATTACTTCATGCTCCCTGGAATACACTGAATTCAATCATGCTGCATGGAATCCAATGCATTCAATAGGGATGCATTTTACCAGTCTGCATGGAATCGACTGCATTCAATCATGCTGCATGGAATCCACTGCATTCAATCGGGATGCATTTTACCAGGCTGCATGGATTACACTGCATTCAAGCACAATGCATGGAATCCACTGCATTCAATGATGCTGCATGGAATCCTCTGCATTGAATCGGGATGCTTTTGGCCATGCTGCATAAAATCCACTGCATCAGTCATGCTGCACGGTATCCACTGCATTCAATCGGGATGCTTTGGGCCATGCTGCAAAACATCCACTGCATTCAATCATGCTGCAGGAATCCACTGCATTCAATCATGCTGCATAAAAGCCACTGCATTCAATAGGGTTCCATTTCTTCATGCTGCATGGATCACACTGCACTCAATCACACTGCATGGAATCTACTGCATTCAATCGGGATGAATTTTACCAGGCTGCATGGAATCCACTGCATTCAATCAAGCTGCATGGAATCCACTGCATTCAATCGGGATGCATTTTACCAGGCTGCATGGAATACACTGCATTCAATCACGCTGCATCGATTTCACTGCATTCAATTGGGATCCATTGCGCCATGATGCATGGAATCCACTGCATTCTATCAGAATCCATTGCACCACACTGCATTGACTCCACTGCATTCAATTGAGATCAATTGGGCCACGCTGCATAGAATCCACTGCATTCCATGGGTATCCATTTACCCACGCTGCCTGGCGTCACTGCGTTCAATCAGGATGCATTTCACCACGCTGCATGGATAACACTTTATTCAATCACAATGCATGAATATCCACTGCCATCAATCGGGATGCTTTTCGCCATGCTGCATAAACTCCACTGCATTCAATCGGGATGCATTGGGCCTCACTGCGTCAACTGCTGAATACAAACGGGATCCATTGTGCCACAATGCATGGAGTCTTCTGCATTCGATGACGCTGCATGGATTCCACTGCATTCAATCGGGATGCTTTGGGCCATGCTGCAAAAAATCCACTGCATTCATTCATGCTGCAGGAATCCACGGCATTCAATCATGCTGCATAAACGACCCTTCATTCAATAGGATTCCATTACTTCATGCTGCCTGGAATACACTGAATTCAATCACGCTGCATGGAATCCAATGCATTCAATAGGGATGCATTTTACCAGGCTGCATGGAATCCACTGCATTCAATCATGCTGCAAGGAATCCACTGCATTCAATCGGGATGCATTTTACCAGGCTGCATGGATTACACTGCATTCAAGCACAATGCATGGAATCCACTGCATTCAATGACGCTGCATGGAATTCTCTGCATTGAATCGGGATGCTTTTGGCCATGGTGCATAAAATCCACTGCATTCAATCATGCTGCATGGTATCCACTGCATTCAATCGGGATGTTTTGGGACATGCTGCCCTAAATCCACTGCATTCAATCGGGATGCTTTGGGCCATGCGGCAAAACATCTACTGCATTCAATCATGCTGCAGGAATCCACTGCATTCAATCATGCTGCGTAAAATCCACTGCATTCAATAGGGTTCCATTTCTGCATGCTGCATGGATCACACTGCACTCAATCACACTGCATGGAATCTACTGCATTCAATCGGGATGAATTTTACCAGGCTGCATGGAATACACTGCATTCAATCACGCTGCATCGATTTCACTGCATTCAATTGGGATCCATTGCGCCATGATGCATGGAATCCACTGCATTCTATCAGAATCCATTGCACCACACTGCATTGACTCCACTGCATTCAATTGAGATCAATTGGGCCACGCTGCATAGAATCCACTGCATTCCATGGGTATCCATTTACCCACGCTGCATGGTGTACACTGCGTTCAATCAGGATGCATTTCACCACGCTGCATGGAATCCACGGCATTCAATTGGGATTCGTTTGGCCATGCTGCATAAAATCCACTGCATTCAATCGAGATGCATTTGGCCTCGCTGCATGGACTCCACTGCACACAATCGTGATCCATTTCGCCACAATGAATGGAATTCTCAGCATTCAATGACGCTGCATGGAATCCACTGCATTAAATCGAGATGCTTTGGGACATGCTGCAAAAATTCCACTGCATTCAATCATGCTGAAGGAATCCACTGCATTCAATCATGCTGCATAATATCCCCTGCCTTCAATAGGGTTCCATTTCTTCATGCTGCATGGAATCCACTTCTTTCAATCATGCTGCATGGAATCCACAGCATTTAATTGGGATGCATTTTACCAGGCTGCATGGAATCCACTGCATTCAATCATGCTGCATGGAATCCACTGCATTCAATCGGGATGCATTTTACCAGGCTGCATGGATTAAACTGCATTCAAGCACAATGCATGGAATCCACTGCATTCAATGACGCTGCATGGAATCCACTGCCTTCAATCGGGATGCTTTTGGCCATGGTCCATAAAATCCACTGCATTCAATCATGCTGCATGGTATCCACTGCATTCAATCGGGATGTTTTTTGACATGCTGCCTAAAATCCACTGCATTAAATCGGGATGCTTTGGGCCATTTTGCAAAAAATCCACTGCATTCAATCAAGCTGCATGGAATCCACTGCATTCAATCGGGATGCATTTTACCAGGCTGCATGGAATACACTGCATTCAATCACGCTGCATCGATTTCACTGCATTCAATTGGGATCCATTGCGCCATGATGCATGGAATCCACTGCATTCTATCAGAATCCATTGCACCACACTGCATTGACTCCACTGCATTCAATTGAGATCAATTGGGCCACGCTGCATAGAATCCACTGCATTCCATGGGTATCCATTTACCCACGCTGCATGGTGTACACTGCGTTCAATCAGGATGCATTTCACCACGCTGCATGGAATCCACGGCATTCAATTGGGATTCGTTTGGCCATGCTGCATAAAATCCACTGCATTCAATCGAGATGCATTTGGCCTCGCTGCATGGACTCCACTGCACACAATCGTGATCCATTTCGCCACAATGAATGGAATTCTCAGCATTCAATGACGCTGCATGGAATCCACTGCATTAAATCGAGATGCTTTGGGACATGCTGCAAAAATTCCACTGCATTCAATCATGCTGAAGGAATCCACTGCATTCAATCATGCTGCATAATATCCCCTGCCTTCAATAGGGTTCCATTTCTTCATGCTGCATGGAATCCACTTCTTTCAATCATGCTGCATGGAATCCACAGCATTTAATTGGGATGCATTTTACCAGGCTGCATGGAATCCACTGCATTCAATCATGCTGCATGGAATCCACTGCATTCAATCGGGATGCATTTTACCAGGCTGCATGGATTACACTGCATTCAAGCACAATGCATGGAATCCACTGCATTCAATGACGCTGCATGGAATCCACTGCCTTCAATCGGGATGCTTTTGGCCATGGTCCATAAAATCCACTGCATTCAATCATGCTGCATGGTATCCACTGCATTCAATCGGGATGTTTTTTGACATGCTGCCTAAAATCCACTGCATTAAATCGGGATGCTTTGGGCCATGCTGCAAAAAATCCACTGCATTCAATCATGCTGCATAAAATCCACTGCATTCAATAAGGTTCCATTTCTTCATGCAGCATGGATCACACTCATTTAATCCCACTGCATGGAATTAACTGCATTCAACCGGGATGACTTTTACCATGCTGCATGGAATACACTGCATTCAATCACGCTGCATTTATTTCACTGCATACAATTGGGATCCATTGCACCATGATGCATGGAATCCACTGCATTCAATCAGAATCCATTGCACCACACTGCATTGACACCACTGCATTCAATTGAGATCAATTGGGCAACGCTGCATAGAATCCACTGCATTGAATGGGGATCCATTTAGCCACACTGAATTGTATACACTGCGTTCAATCAGGATGCATTTCACCACGCTGCATGGAATCCACGGCATTCAATCGGGATGCTTGTGGCCATGCTGCATAAAATCCACTGCATTCAATCGAGATGCATTTGGCCTCAATGCATGGACTCCACTGCACACAATCGTGATCCATTTCGCCACAATGAATTGAATTTTCTGCATTCAATGATGCTGCATGTAATCCACTGCATTAAATCGAGATGCTTTTGGCCATGCTGCAAAAAATCCACTGCATTCAATCATGCTGAAGGAATCCACTGCATTCAATCATGCTGCATAAAATCCCCTGCATTCAATAGGGTTCCATTTCTTCATGCTGCATGGAATCGACTTCATTCAATCATGCTGCATGGAATCCACAGCATTTAATTGGGATGCATTTTACCAGGCTGCATGGAATCCACGGCATTCAATCGGGATGCTTGGGGACATGCTGCAAAAAATCCACTGCATTCATTCATGCTGCAGGAATCCACTGCATTCAATCATGCTAAATAAAATACACTTCATTCAATAGGGTTCCATTACTTCATGCTCCCTGGAATACACTGAATTCAATCATGCTGCATGGAATCCAATGCATTCAATAGGGATGCATTTTACCAGTCTGCATGGAATCCACTGCATTCAATCATGCTGCATGGAATCCACTGCATTCAATCGGGATGCATTTTACCAGGCTGCATGGATTACACTGCATTCAAGCACAATGCATGGAATCCACTGCATTCAATGACGCTGCATGGAATCCACTGCCTTCAATCGGGATGCTTTTGGCCATGGTCCATAAAATCCACTGCATTCAATCATGCTGCATGGTATCCACTGCATTCTATCGGGATGTTTTTTGACATGCTGCCTAAAATCCACTGCATTAAATCGGGATGCTTTGGGCCATGCTGCAAAAAATCCACTGCATTCATTCATGCTGCATAAAATCCACTGCATTCAATAAGGTTCCATTTCTTCATGCAGCATGGATCACACTCATTTAATCCCACTGCATGGAATTAACGGCATTCAACCGGGATGACTTTTACCATGCTGCATGGAATACACTGCATTCAATCACGCTGCATTTATTTCACTGCATACAATTGGGATCCATTGCACCATGATGCATGGAATCCACTGCATTCAATCAGAATCCATTGCACCACACTGCATTGACACCACTGCATTCAATTGAGATCAATTGGGCCATGCTGCATAGAATCCACTGCATTCACTTGGTATCCATTTAGCCATACTGAATGGTATACACTGCATTCAATCAGGATGCATTTCACCACGCTGCATGGAATCCACGGCATTCAATCGGGATGCATGGGGCCATGCTGCATAAAATCCACTGCATTCAATCGGGATGCATTGGGCCTCACTGCGTGGACTCCACTGAATACATACGGGATCCATTGTGCCACAATGCAGGGAGTCTTCTGCATTAAATGACGCTGCATGGAATCCACTGCATTCAATCGGGATGAATTTTACCAGGCTGCATGGAATCCACTGCATTCAATCATGCTGCATGGAATCCACTGCATTCAATCGGGATGCATTTTACCAGGCCGCATGGAATACACTGCATTCAATCACGCTGCATCGATTTCACTGCATTCAATTGGGATCCATTGCGCCATGATGCATGGAATCCACTGCATTCAGTTGAGATCAATTGGGCCACACTGAATAGAATCCACTGCATTGAATGTGGATCCATTTGGCCACACTGAATTGTATACACTGCGTTCAATCAGGATGCATTTCACCACGCTGCATGGAATCCATGGCATTCAATCGGGATGCTTGTGGCCATGCTGCATAAAATCCACTGCATTCAATCGAGATGCATTTGGCCTCGATGCATGGACTCCACTGCACACAATCGTGATCCATTTCGCCACAATGAATTGAATTTTCTGCATTCAATGATGCTGCATGGAATCCACTGCATTAAATCGAGATGCTTTTGGCCATGCTGCAAAAAATCCACTGCATTCAATCATGCTGAAGGAATCCACTGCATTCAATCATGCTGCATAAAATCCCCTGCATTCAATAGGGTTCCATTTCTTCATGCTGCATGGAATCGACTTCATTCAATCATGCTGCATGGAATCCACAGCATTTAATTGGGATGCATTTTACCAGGCTGCATGGAATCCACGGCATTCAATCGGGATGCTTGTGGACATGCTGCAAAAAATCCACTGCATTCATTCATGCTGCAGGAATCCACTGCATTCAATCATGCTAAATAAAATACACTTCATTCAATAGGGTTCCATTACTTCATGCTCCCTGGAATACACTGAATTCAATCATGCTGCATGGAATCCAATGCATTCAATAGGGATGCATTTTACCAGTCTGCATGGAATCGACTGCATTCAATCATGCTGCATGGAATCCACTGCATTCAATCGGGATGCATTTTACCAGGCTGCATGGATTACACTGCATTCAAGCACAATGCATGGAATCCACTGCATTCAATGATGCTGCATGGAATCCTCTGCATTGAATCGGGATGCTTTTGGCCATGCTGCATAAAATCCACTGCATCAGTCATGCTGCACGGTATCCACTGCATTCAATCGGGATGCTTTGGGCCATGCTGCAAAACATCCACTGCATTCAATCATGCTGCAGGAATCCACTGCATTCAATCATGCTGCATAAAATCCACTGCATTCAATAGGGTTCCATTTCTTCATGCTGCATGGATCACACTGCACTCAATCACACTGCATGGAATCTACTGCATTCAATCGGGATGAATTTTACCAGGCTGCATGGAATCCACTGCATTCAATCAAGCTGCATGGAATCCACTGCATTCAATCGGGATGCATTTTACCAGGCTGCATGGAATACACTGCATTCAATCACGCTGCATCGATTTCACTGCATTCAATTGGGATCCATTGCGCCATGATGCATGGAATCCACTGCATTCTATCAGAATCCATTGCACCACACTGCATTGACTCCACTGCATTCAATTGAGATCAATTGGGCCACGCTGCATAGAATCCACTGCATTCCATGGGTATCCATTTACCCACGCTGCCTGGCGTCACTGCGTTCAATCAGGATGCATTTCACCACGCTGCATGGATAACACTTTATTCAATCACAATGCATGAATATCCACTGCCATCAATCGGGATGCTTTTCGCCATGCTGCATAAACTCCACTGCATTCAATCGGGATGCATTGGGCCTCACTGCGTCAACTGCTGAATACAAACGGGATCCATTGTGCCACAATGCATGGAGTCTTCTGCATTCGATGACGCTGCATGGATTCCACTGCATTCAATCGGGATGCTTTGGGCCATGCTGCAAAAAATCCACTGCATTCATTCATGCTGCAGGAATCCACGGCATTCAATCATGCTGCATAAACGACCCTTCATTCAATAGGATTCCATTACTTCATGCTGCCTGGAATACACTGAATTCAATCACGCTGCATGGAATCCAATGCATTCAATAGGGATGCATTTTACCAGGCTGCATGGAATCCACTGCATTCAATCATGCTGCAAGGAATCCACTGCATTCAATCGGGATGCATTTTACCAGGCTGCATGGATTACACTGCATTCAAGCACAATGCATGGAATCCACTGCATTCAATGACGCTGCATGGAATTCTCTGCATTGAATCGGGATGCTTTTGGCCATGGTGCATAAAATCCACTGCATTCAATCATGCTGCATGGTATCCACTGCATTCAATAGGGATGTTTTGGGACATGCTGCCCTAAATCCACTGCATTCAATCGGGATGCTTTGGGCCATGCGGCAAAACATCTACTGCATTCAATCATGCTGCAGGAATCCACTGCATTCAATCATGCTGCGTAAAATCCACTGCATTCAATAGGGTTCCATTTCTGCATGCTGCATGGATCACACTGCACTCAATCACACTGCATGGAATCTACTGCATTCAATCGGGATGAATTTTACCAGGCTGCATGGAATACACTGCATTCAATCACGCTGCATCGATTTCACTGCATTCAATTGGGATCCATTGCGCCATGATGCATGGAATCCACTGCATTCTATCAGAATCCATTGCACCACACTGCATTGACTCCACTGCATTCAATTGAGATCAATTGGGCCACGCTGCATAGAATCCACTGCATTCCATGGGTATCCATTTACCCACGCTGCATGGTGTACACTGCGTTCAATCAGGATGCATTTCACCACGCTGCATGGAATCCACGGCATTCAATTGGGATTCGTTTGGCCATGCTGCATAAAATCCACTGCATTCAATCGAGATGCATTTGGCCTCGCTGCATGGACTCCACTGCACACAATCGTGATCCATTTCGCCACAATGAATGGAATTCTCAGCATTCAATGACGCTGCATGGAATCCACTGCATTAAATCGAGATGCTTTGGGACATGCTGCAAAAATTCCACTGCATTCAATCATGCTGAAGGAATCCACTGCATTCAATCATGCTGCATAATATCCCCTGCCTTCAATAGGGTTCCATTTCTTCATGCTGCATGGAATCCACTTCTTTCAATCATGCTGCATGGAATCCACAGCATTTAATTGGGATGCATTTTACCAGGCTGCATGGAATCCACTGCATTCAATCATGCTGCATGGAATCCACTGCATTCAATCGGGATGCATTTTACCAGGCTGCATGGATTACACTGCATTCAAGCACAATGCATGGAATCCACTGCATTCAATGACGCTGCATGGAATCCACTGCCTTCAATCGGGATGCTTTTGGCCATGGTCCATAAAATCCACTGCATTCAATCATGCTGCATGGTATCCACTGCATTCAATCGGGATGTTTTTTGACATGCTGCCTAAAATCCACTGCATTAAATCGGGATGCTTTGGGCCATTTTGCAAAAAATCCACTGCATTCAATCAAGCTGCATGGAATCCACTGCATTCAATCGGGATGCATTTTACCAGGCTGCATGGAATACACTGCATTCAATCACGCTGCATCGATTTCACTGCATTCAATTGGGATCCATTGCGCCATGATGCATGGAATCCACTGCATTCTATCAGAATCCATTGCACCACACTGCATTGACTCCACTGCATTCAATTGAGATCAATTGGGCCACGCTGCATAGAATCCACTGCATTCCATGGGTATCCATTTACCCACGCTGCATGGTGTACACTGCGTTCAATCAGGATGCATTTCACCACGCTGCATGGAATCCACGGCATTCAATTGGGATTCGTTTGGCCATGCTGCATAAAATCCACTGCATTCAATCGAGATGCATTTGGCCTCGCTGCATGGACTCCACTGCACACAATCGTGATCCATTTCGCCACAATGAATGGAATTCTCAGCATTCAATGACGCTGCATGGAATCCACTGCATTAAATCGAGATGCTTTGGGACATGCTGCAAAAATTCCACTGCATTCAATCATGCTGAAGGAATCCACTGCATTCAATCATGCTGCATAATATCCCCTGCCTTCAATAGGGTTCCATTTCTTCATGCTGCATGGAATCCACTTCTTTCAATCATGCTGCATGGAATCCACAGCATTTAATTGGGATGCATTTTACCAGGCTGCATGGAATCCACTGCATTCAATCATGCTGCATGGAATCCACTGCATTCAATCGGGATGCATTTTACCAGGCTGCATGGATTACACTGCATTCAAGCACAATGCATGGAATCCACTGCATTCAATGACGCTGCATGGAATCCACTGCCTTCAATCGGGATGCTTTTGGCCATGGTCCATAAAATCCACTGCATTCAATCATGCTGCATGGTATCCACTGCATTCAATCGGGATGTTTTTTGACATGCTGCCTAAAATCCACTGCATTAAATCGGGATGCTTTGGGCCATGCTGCAAAAAATCCACTGCATTCAATCATGCTGCATAAAATCCACTGCATTCAATAAGGTTCCATTTCTTCATGCAGCATGGATCACACTCATTTAATCCCACTGCATGGAATTAACTGCATTCAACCGGGATGACTTTTACCATGCTGCATGGAATACACTGCATTCAATCACGCTGCATTTATTTCACTGCATACAATTGGGATCCATTGCACCATGATGCATGGAATCCACTGCATTCAATCAGAATCCATTGCACCACACTGCATTGACACCACTGCATTCAATTGAGATCAATTGGGCAACGCTGCATAGAATCCACTGCATTGAATGGGGATCCATTTAGCCACACTGAATTGTATACACTGCGTTCAATCAGGATGCATTTCACCACGCTGCATGGAATCCACGGCATTCAATCGGGATGCTTGTGGCCATGCTGCATAAAATCCACTGCATTCAATCGAGATGCATTTGGCCTCAATGCATGGACTCCACTGCACACAATCGTGATCCATTTCGCCACAATGAATTGAATTTTCTGCATTCAATGATGCTGCATGTAATCCACTGCATTAAATCGAGATGCTTTTGGCCATGCTGCAAAAAATCCACTGCATTCAATCATGCTGAAGGAATCCACTGCATTCAATCATGCTGCATAAAATCCCCTGCATTCAATAGGGTTCCATTTCTTCATGCTGCATGGAATCGACTTCATTCAATCATGCTGCATGGAATCCACAGCATTTAATTGGGATGCATTTTACCAGGCTGCATGGAATCCACGGCATTCAATCGGGATGCTTGTGGACATGCTGCAAAAAATCCACTGCATTCATTCATGCTGCAGGAATCCACTGCATTCAATCATGCTAAATAAAATACACTTCATTCAATAGGGTTCCATTACTTCATGCTCCCTGGAATACACTGAATTCAATCATGCTGCATGGAATCCAATGCATTCAATAGGGATGCATTTTACCAGTCTGCATGGAATCCACTGCATTCAATCATGCTGCATGGAATCCACTGCATTCAATCGGGATGCATTTTACCAGGCTGCATGGATTACACTGCATTCAAGCACAATGCATGGAATCCACTGCATTCGATGATGCTGCATGGAATCCTCTGCATTGAATCGGGATGCTTTTGGCCATGCTGCATAAAATCCACTGCATCAGTCATGCTGCACGGTATCCACTGCATTCAATCGGGATGCTTTGGGCCATGCTGCAAAACATCCACTGCATTCAATCATGCTGCAGGAATCCACTGCATTCAATCATGCTGCATAAAAGCCACTGCATTCAATAGGGTTCCATTTCTTCATGCTGCATGGATCACACTGCACTCAATCACACTGCATGGAATCTACTGCATTCAATCGGGATGAATTTTACCAGGCTGCATGGAATCCACTGCATTCAATCAAGCTGCATGGAATCCACTGCATTCAATCGGGATGCATTTTACCAGGCTGCATGGAATACACTGCATTCAATCACGCTGCATCGATTTCACTGCATTCAATTGGGATCCATTGCGCCATGATGCATGGAATCCACTGCATTCTATCAGAATCCATTGCACCACACTGCATTGACTCCACTGCATTCAATTGAGATCAATTGGGCCACGCTGCATAGAATCCACTGCATTCCATGGGTATCCATTTACCCACGCTGCCTGGCGTCACTGCGTTCAATCAGGATGCATTTCACCACGCTGCATGGATAACACTTTATTCAATCACAATGCATGAATATCCACTGCCATCAATCGGGATGCTTTTCGCCATGCTGCATAAACTCCACTGCATTCAATCGGGATGCATTGGGCCTCACTGCGTCAACTGCTGAATACAAACGGGATCCATTGTGCCACAATGCATGGAGTCTTCTGCATTCGATGACGCTGCATGGATTCCACTGCATTCAATCGGGATGCTTTGGGCCATGCTGCAAATAATCCACTGCATTCATTCATGCTGCAGGAATCCACGGCATTCAATCATGCTGCATAAAATAACCTTCATTCAATAGGATTCCATTACTTCATGCTGCCTGGAATACACTGAATTCAATCACGCTGCATGGAATACAATGCATTCAATAGGGATGCATTTTACCAGGCTGCATGGAATCCACTGCATTCAATCATGCTGCAAGGAATCCACTGCATTCAATCGGGATGCATTTTACCAGGCTGCATGGATTACACTGCATTCAAGCACAATGCATGGAATCCACTGCATTCAATGACGCTGCATGGAATTCTCTGCATTGAATCGGGATGCTTTTGGCCATGGTGCATAAAATCCACTGCATTCAATCATGCTGCATGGTATCCACTGCATTCAATCGGGATGTTTTGGGACATGCTGCCCTAAATCCACTGCATTCAATCGGGATGCTTTGGGCCATGCGGCAAAACATCTACTGCATTCAATCATGCTGCAGGAATCCACTGCATTCAATCATGCTGCGTAAAATCCACTGCATTCAATAGGGTTCCATTTCTGCATGCTGCATGGATCACACTGCACTCAATCACACTGCATGGAATCTACTGCATTCAATCGGGATGAATTTTACCAGGCTGCATTGAATCCACTGCATTCAATCAAGCTGCATGGAATCCACTGCATTCAATCGGGATGCATTTTACCAGGCTGCATGGAATACACTGCATTCAATCACGCTGCATCGATTTCACTGCATTCAATTGGGATCCATTGCGCCATGATGCATGGAATCCACTGCATTCTATCAGAATCCATTGCACCACACTGCATTGACTCCACTGCATTCAATTGAGATCAATTGTGCCACGCTGCATAGAATCCACTGCATTCCATGGGTATCCATTTACCCACGCTGCATGGTGTACACTGCGTTCAATCAGGATGCATTTCACTACGCTGCATGGAATCCACGGCATTCAATTGGGATTCGTTTGGCCATGCTGCATAAAATCCACTGCATTCAATCGAGATGCATTTGGCCTCGCTGCATGGACTCCACTGCACACAATCGTGATCCATTTCGCCACAATGAATGGAATTTTTTGCATTCAATGACGCTGCATGGAATCCACTGCATTAAATCGAGATGCTTTGGGACATGCTGCAAAAATTCCACTGCATTCAATCATGCTGAAGGAATCCACTGCATTCAATCATGCTGCATAATATCCCCTGCCTTCAATAGGGTTCCATTTCTTCATGCTGCATGGAATCCACTTCTTTCAATCATGCTGCATGGAATCCACAGCATTTAATTGGGATGCATTTTACCAGGCTGCATGGAATCCACTGCATTCAATCATGCTGCATGGAATCCACTGCATTCAATCGGGATGCATTTTACCAGGCTGCATGGATTACACTGCATTCAAGCACAATGCATGGAATCCACTGCATTCAATGACGCTGCATGGAATCCACTGCCTTCAATCGGGATGCTTTTGGCCATGGTCCATAAAATCCACTGCATTCAATCATGCTGCATGGTATCCACTGCATTCAATCGGGATGTTTTTTGACATGCTGCCTAAAATCCACTGCATTAAATCGGGATGCTTTGGGCCATGCTGCAAAAAATCCACTGCATTCAATCATGCTGCATAAAATCCACTGCATTCAATAAGGTTCCATTTCTTCATGCAGCATGGATCACACTCATTTAATCCCACTGCATGGAATTAACTGCATTCAACCGGGATGACTTTTACCATGCTGCATGGAATATACTGCATTCAATCACGCTGCATTTATTTCACTGCATACAATTGGGATCCATTGCACCATGATGCATGGAATCCACTGCATTCAATCAGAATCCATTGCACCACACTGCATTGACACCACTGCATTCAATTGAGATCAATTGGGCAACGCTGCATAGAATCCACTGCATTGAATGGGGATCCATTTAGCCACACTGAATTGTATACACTGCGTTCAATCAGGATGCATTTCACCACGCTGCATGGAATCCACGGCATTCAATCGGGATGCTTGTGGCCATGCTGCATAAAATCCACTGCATTCAATCGAGATGCATTTGGCCTCAATGCATGGACTCCACTGCACACAATCGTGATCCATTTCGCCACAATGAATTGAATTTTCTGCATTCAATGATGCTGCATGTAATCCACTGCATTAAATCGAGATGCTTTTGGCCATGCTGCAAAAAATCCACTGCATTCAATCATGCTGAAGGAATCCACTGCATTCAATCATGCTGCATAAAATCCCCTGCATTAAATAGGGTTCCATTTCTTCATGCTGCATGGAATCGACTTCATTCAATCATGCTGCATGGAATCCACAGCATTTAATTGGGATGCATTTTACCAGGCTGCATGGAATCCACGGCATTCAATCGGGATGCTTGGGGACATGCTGCAAAAAATCCACTGCATTCATTCATGCTGCAGGAATCCACTGCATTCAATCATGCTAAATAAAATACACTTCATTCAATAGGGTTCCATTACTTCATGCTCCCTGGAATACACTGAATTCAATCATGCTGCATGGAATCCAATGCATTCAATAGGGATGCATTTTACCAGTCTGCATGGAATCGACTGCATTCAATCATGCTGCATGGAATCCACTGCATTCAATCGGGATGCATTTTACCAGGCTGCATGGATTACACTGCATTCAAGCACAATGCATGGAATCCACTGCATTCAATGATGCTGCATGGAATCCTCTGCATTGAATCGGGATGCTTTTGGCCATGCTGCATAAAATCCACTGCATCAGTCATGCTGCACGGTATCCACTGCATTCAATCGGGATGCTTTGGGCCATGCTGCAAAACATCCACTGCATTCAATCATGCTGCAGGAATCCACTGCATTCAATCATGCTGCATAAAAGCCACTGCATTCAATAGGGTTCCATTTCTTCATGCTGCATGGATCACACTGCACTCAATCACACTGCATGGAATCTACTGCATTCAATCGGGATGAATTTTACCAGGCTGCATTGAATCCACTGCATTCAATCAAGCTGCATGGAATCCACTGCATTCAATCGGGATGCATTTTACCAGGCTGCATGGAATACACTGCATTCAATCACGCTGCATCGATTTCACTGCATTCAATTGGGATCCATTGCGCCATGATGCATGGAATCCACTGCATTCTATCAGAATCCATTGCACCACACTGCATTGACTCCACTGCATTCAATTGAGATCAATTGGGCCACGCTGCATAGAATCCACTGCATTCCATGGGTATCCATTTACCCACGCTGCCTGGCGTCACTGCGTTCAATCAGGATGCATTTCACCACGCTGCATGGATAACACTTTATTCAATCACAATGCATGAATATCCACTGCCATCAATCGGGATGCTTTTCGCCATGCTGCATAAACTCCACTGCATTCAATCGGGATGCATTGGGCCTCACTGCGTCAACTGCTGAATACAAACGGGATCCATTGTGCCACAATGCATGGAGTCTTCTGCATTCGATGACGCTGCATGGATTCCACTGCATTCAATCGGGATGCTTTGGGCCATGCTGCAAAAAATCCACTGCATTCATTCATGCTGCAGGAATCCACGGCATTCAATCATGCTGCATAAAAGACCCTTCATTCAATAGGATTCCATTACTTCATGCTGCCTGGAATACACTGAATTCAATCACGCTGCATGGAATACAATGCATTCAATAGGGATGCATTTTACCAGTCTGCATGGAATCGACTGCATTCAATCATGCTGCATGGAATCCACTACATTCAATCGGGATGCATTTTACCAGGCTGCATGGATTACACTGCATTCAAGCACAATGCATGGAATCCACTGCATTCAATGACGCTGCATGGAATTCTCTGCATTGAATCGGGATGCTTTTGGCCATGGTGCATAAAATCCACTGCATTCAATCATGCTGCATGGTATCCACTGCATTCAATCGGGATGTTTTGGGACATGCTGCCCTAAATCCACTGCATTCAATCGGGATGCTTTGGGCCATGCGGCAAAACATCTACTGCATTCAATTATGCTGCAGGAATCCACTGCATTCAATCATGCTGCGTAAAATCCACTGCATTCAATAGGGTTCCATTTCTGCATGCTGCATGGATCACACTGCACTCAATCACACTGCATGGAATCTACTGCATTCAATCGGGATGAATTTTACCAGGCTGCATTGAATCCACTGCATTCAATCAAGCTGCATGGAATCCACTGCATTCAATCGGGATGCATTTTACCAGGCTGCATGGAATACACTGCATTCAATCACGCTGCATCGATTTCACTGCATTCAATTGGGATCCATTGCGCCATGATGCATGGAATCCACTGCATTCTATCAGAATCCATTGCACCACACTGCATTGACTCCACTGCATTCAATTGAGATCAATTGGGCCACGCTGCATAGAATCCACTGCATTCCATGGGTATCCATTTACCCACGCTGCATGGTGTACACTGCGTTCAATCAGGATGCATTTCACCACGCTGCATGGAATCCACGGCATTCAATTGGGATTCGTTTGGCCATGCTGCATAAAATCCACTGCATTCAATCGAGATGCATTTGGCCTCGCTGCATGGACTCCACTGCACACAATCGTGATCCATTTCGCCACAATGAATGGAATTTTTTGCATTCAATGACGCTGCATGGAATCCACTGCATTAAATCGAGATGCTTTGGGACATGCTGCAAAAATTCCACTGCATTCAATCATGCTGAAGGAATCCACTGCATTCAATCATGCTGCATAATATCCCCTGCCTTCAATAGGGTTCCATTTCTTCATGCTGCATGGAATCCACTTCTTTCAATCATGCTGCATGGAATCCACAGCATTTAATTGGGATGCATTTTACCAGGCTGCATGGAATCCACTGCATTCAACCATGCTGCATAAAATCCACTGCATTCAATCGGGATGCATTTTACCACGCTGCATGGATTACACTGCATTCAATCACAATACATGGAATCCACTGCATTCAATCGGGATGCATTTTACCAGGCTGCATGGATTACACTGCATTCAATCACGCTGCAAGGAATCCACTGCATTCAACGACGCTGCATGGAATCCACTGCATTCTATCGGGATGCTTTTGGCCCTCCTGCATAAAATACACTGCATTCAATCATGCTGCATGGAATTCACTGCCTCCAATAGGGATATTTTGGGTCATGCTGCATAAAATCCAATGCATTCAATCATGCTGCACCGTATCCACTGCATTCAGTCGGGATGTTTTGGGACATGCTGCAGAAAATTCACTGCATTAAATCAGGATGCTTTGGGCCATTCTGCAAAAACTCCACTGCATTCAATCATGCTGCATAAAATCCACTGCATTCAATATGGTTCCATTTCTTCATGCTGCATGGATCACACTGCATTAAATCACACTGCATTGAATCCACTGCATTCAATCAGTATCCATTGCACCACACCGCATTGAATCCACTGCATTCAATTGAGATCAATTGGGCAACGATGCATAGAATCCACTGCATTCAATAGGGATCCAATTAGCCACACTGAATGGTATACACTGCGTTCAATCAGGATGCATTTCACCACGCTGCATGGAATCCACGGCATTCAATCGGGTTGCATGGGGCCATGCTGCATAAAATCCACTGCATTCCATCGAGATGCATTTGGCCTCGCTGCATGGACTCCACTGCACACAATCGTGATCCATTTCGCCACAATGAATGGAATTCTCAGCATTCAATGACGCTGCATGGAATCCACTGCATTAAATCAGAGATGCTTTGGGACATGTTGCAAAAAATCCACTGCATTCAATAATTCTGCAGGAATCCACAGCATTCAATCATGCTGCATAAAATACCCTGCATTCAATAGTGTTCCATTTCTTCATGCTGCATGGAATACACTGCATTCAATCAGGATGCATGGAATCCACATCATTTAATTGAGGTGCATTTTACCAGGCTGCATGGAATCCACTGCATTCAATCATGCTGCATGGAATCCACTGCATTCAATCGGGATGCATTTTACCAGGCTGCATGGATTACACTGCATTCAAGCACAATGCATGGAATCCACTGCATTCAATGACGCTGCATGGAATCCACTGCACTCAATCGGGATACTTTTGGCAATGCTGCATAAAACCCACTGCATTCAATCGGGATGCATTGGGCCTCACTGCGTGAACTCAACTGAATACATACGGGATCCATTGTGCCACAATGCAGGGAGTCTTCTGCATTCAATGACGCTGCATGGAATCCACTGCATTCAATCGGGATGCTTTTGGCCATGCTGCATAAAATCCACTGCATTCAATCATGCTGCATCTAATCCACCTGATTCAATCGGGATGTTTTGGGACATGCTGCAGAAAATCCCCTGCATTAAATCGGGATGATTTGGGCCATGCTGCAAAAAATCCTCTGCATTCAATCATGCTGCAGGTATCCACTGCATTCATTCGGAATACTTTGGGCCTTGCTGCTAATAATCCACAGCATTCAATCATGCTGCAGGTATCCACTGCATTCAATCATGCTGCATTAAATTCCCTGCATTCAATAGGGTTCCATTTCTTCATGCTGCCTGGAATGCACTGCATTAAATCACGCTGCATGGAATCCATTGCATTCAATTGGGATGCATTTTACCAGGCTGCATGGAATCCACTGCATTCAAGCATGCTTCATGGAATCCACTGCATTCAATCCGGATGCATGTTACCAGGCTGCATGTATTACACTGCATTCAATGACATTGCATGGAATCCACTGCCTTCATTCGGGATGCTTTTGGCCCTGCTGCATTAAATCAACTGCATTCAATCGGGATGCATTGGGCCTCACTGCGTCAACTGCACTGAGTACAATCGGGATCCATTTTGGCACAATACATGGAGTATTCTATATTCAATGACGCTGCATGGAATCCACTGCATTAAATCGTAATGCTTTGTGCCATGCTGCAAAAAATCCACTGCATTCATTCATGCCGCAGGAATCCACTGCATTCAATCATGCTGCATAAAATCCACTGCATTCAATAGGGTTCCATTACTTCATGCTGTCTGGAATACACTGAATTCAATCAGGCTGCATGGAATCCAATGCATTCAATAGGGATGCATTTTACCAGGCTGCATGGATTTCACTGCATTCAATCACAATGCATGGAATCCACTGCATTCAATGACGCTGCATGGAATCCACTGCATTCTATCGGGATGCTTTTGGCCATGCTGCCTAAAATCCACTGCATTCAATCATGCTGCACGGTATCCACTGCATTCAATCGGGATGTATTGGGACATGCTGCAGAATATCCACTGCAGTAAATCGGGATGCTTTGGGCCAAGCTTCAAAAAATACACTGCAATCAATCATGCTGCAGGAATACACTGCATACAATCATGCTGCATAAAATCCACTGCATTCCATAGGGTTCCATTTCTTCATGCTGCATGGAATCCACTGCATTCAATCATGCTGCATGGAATCCACTGCATTCAATCGGGATGCATTTTACCAGGCTGCATGGATTACACTGCATTCAATCACAATGCATGGAATCCACTGCATTCAATGACGCTGCATGGAATCCACTGCATTCTATCGGGATGCTTTTGGCCATGCTGCCTAAAATCCACTGCATTCAAACATGCTGCACGGTATCCACTGCATTCAATCGGGATGTTTTGGGACATGCTGCAGAATATCCACTGCAGTAAATCGGGATGCTTTGGGCCAAGCTTCAAAAAATACACTGCATTCAATCATGCTGCAGGAATCCACTGCATTAAATCATGCTGCATAAAATCCACTGCATTCTATAGGGTTCATTTTCTTCATGCTGCATGGAATCGACTGCATTCAATCATGCTGCATGGAATCCACTGCATTCAATCGGGATGCATTTTACCAGGCTGCATGGATTACACTGCATTCAAGCACAATGCATGGAATCCACTGCATTCAATGACGCTGCATGGAATCCACTGCCTTCAATCGGGATGCTTTTGGCCATGGTGCATAAAATCCACTGCATTCAATCATGCTGCATGGTATCCACTGCATTCTATCGGGATGTTTTTTGACATGCTGCCTAAAATCCACTGCATTAAATCGGGATGCTTTGGGCCATGCTGCAAAAAATCCACTGCATTCAATCATGCTGCATAAAATCCACTGCATTCAATAATTCTTCAGGAATCCACAGCATTCAATCATGCTGCATAAAATACCCTGCATTCAATAGTGTTCCATTTCTTCATGCTGCATGGAATACACTGCATTCAATCAGGATGCATGGAATCCACATCATTTAATTGAGGTGCATTTTACCAGGCTGCATGGAATCCACTGCATTCAATCATGCTGCATGGAATCCACTGCATTCAATCGGGATGCATTTTACCAGGCTGCATGGATTACACTGCATTCAAGCACAATGCATGGAATCCACTGCATTCAATGACGCTGCATGGAATCCACTGCACTCAATCGGGATACTTTTGGCAATGCTGCATAAAACCCACTGCATTCAATCGGGATGCATTGGGCCTCACTGCGTGAACTCAACTGAATACATACGGGATCCATTGTGCCACAATGCAGGGAGTCTTCTGCATTCAATGACGCTGCATGGAATCCACTGCATTCAATCGGGATGCTTTTGGCCATGCTGCATAAAATCCACTGCATTCAATCATGCTGCATCTAATCCACCTGATTCAATCGGGATGTTTTGGGACATGCTGCAGAAAATCCCCTGCATTAAATCGGGATGATTTGGGCCATGCTGCAAAAAATCCTCTGCATTCAATCATGCTGCAGGTATCCACTGCATTCATTCGGAATACTTTGGGCCTTGCTGCTAATAATCCACAGCATTCAATCATGCTGCAGGTATCCACTGCATTCAATCATGCTGCATTAAATTCCCTGCATTCAATAGGGTTCCATTTCTTCATGCTGCCTGGAATGCACTGCATTAAATCACGCTGCATGGAATCCATTGCATTCAATTGGGATGCATTTTACCAGGCTGCATGGAATCCACTGCATTCAAGCATGCTTCATGGAATCCACTGCATTCAATCCGGATGCATGTTACCAGGCTGCATGTATTACACTGCATTCAATAACATTGCATGGAATCCAGTGCCTTCATTCGGGATGCTTTTGGCCCTGCTGCATTAAATCAACTGCATTCAATCGGGATGCATTGGGCCTCACTGCGTCAACTGCACTGAGTACAATCGGGATCCATTTTGGCACAATACATGGAGTATTCTATATTCAATGACGCTGCATGGAATCCACTGCATTAAATCGTAATGCTTTGTGCCATGCTGCAAAAAATCCACTGCATTCATTCATGCCGCAGGAATCCACTGCATTCAATCATGCTGCATAAAATCCACTGCATTCAATAGGGTTCCATTACTTCATGCTGTCTGGAATACACTGAATTCAATCAGGCTGCATGGAATCCAATGCATTCAATAGGGATGCATTTTACCAGGCTGCATGGATTTCACTGCATTCAATCACAATGCATGGAATCCACTGCATTCAATGACGCTGCATGGAATCCACTGCATTCTATCGGGATGCTTTTGGCCATGCAGCCTAAAATCCACTGCATTCAATCATGCTGCACGGTATCCACTGCATTCAATCGGGATGTTTTGGGACATGCTGCAGAATATCCACTGCAGTAAATCGGGATGCTTTGGGCCAAGCTTCAAAAAATACACTGCATTCAATCATGCTGCAGGAATACACTGCATACAATCATGCTGCATAAAATCCACTGCATTCCATAGGGTTCCATTTCTTCATGCTGCATGGAATCCACTGCATTCAATCAGGCTGCATGGAATCCACTGCATTCAATCGGGATGCATTTTACCAGGCTGCATGGATTACACTGCATTCAATCACAATGCATGGAATCCACTGCATTCAATGACGCTGCATGGAATCCACTGCATTCTATCGGGATGCTTTTGGCCATGCTGCCTAAAATCCACTGCATTCAAACATGCTGCACGGTATCCACTGCATTCAATCGGGATGTTTTGGGACATGCTGCAGAATATCCACTGCAGTAAATCGGGATGCTTTGGGCCAAGCTTCAAAAAATACACTGCATTCAATCATGCTGCAGGAATCCACTGCATTCAATCATGCTGCATAAAATCCACTGCATTCTATAGGGTTCATTTTCTTCATGCTGCATGGAATCGACTGCATTCAATCATGCTGCATGGAATCCACTGCATTCAATCGGGATGCATTTTACCAGGCTGCATGGATTACACTGCATTCAAGCACAATGCATGGAATCCACTGCATTCAATGACGCTGCATGGAATCCACTGCCTTCAATCGGGATGCTTTTGGCCATGGTCCATAAAATCCACTGCATTCAATCATGCTGCATGGTATCCACTGCATTCTATCGGGATGTTTTTTGACATGCTGCCTAAAATCCACTGCATTAAATCGGGATGCTTTGGGCCATGCTGCAAAAAATCCACTGCATTCATTCATGCTGCATAAAATCCACTGCATTCAATAAGGTTCCATTTCTTCATGCAGCATGGATCACACTCATTTAATCCCACTGCATGGAATTAACGGCATTCAACCGGGATGACTTTTACCATGCTGCATGGAATACACTGCATTCAATCACGCTGCATTTATTTCACTGCATACAATTGGGATCCATTGCACCATGATGCATGGAATCCACTGCATTCAATCAGAATCCATTGCACCACACTGCATTGACACCACTGCATTCAATTGAGATCAATTGGGCCATGCTGCATAGAATCCACTGCATTCACTTGGTATCAATTTAGCCATACTGATTGGTATACACTGCATTCAATCAGGATGCATTTCACCACGCTGCATGGAATCCACGGCATTCAATCGGGATGCATGGGGCCATGCTGCATAAAATCCACTGCATTCAATCGGGATGCATTGGGCCTCACTGCGTGGACTCCACTGAATACATACGGGATCCATTGTGCCACAATGCAGGGAGTCTTCTGCATTAAATGACGCTGCATGGAATCCACTGCATTCAATCGGGATGAATTTTACCAGGCTGCATGGAATCCACTGCATTCAATCATGCTGCATGGAATCCACTGCATTCAATCGGGATGCATTTTACCAGGCCGCATGGAATACACTGCATTCAATCACGCTGCATCGATTTCACTGCATTCAATTGGGATCCATTGCGCCATGATGCATGGAATCCACTGCATTCAGTTGAGATCAATTGGGCCACACTGAATAGAATCCACTGCATTGAATGTGGATCCATTTGGCCACACTGAATTGTATACACTGCGTTCAATCAGGATGCATTTCACCACGCTGCATGGAATCCATGGCATTCAATCGGGATGCTTGTGGCCATGCTGCATAAAATCCACTGCATTCAATCGAGATGCATTTGGCCTCGATGCATGGACTCCACTGCACACAATCGTGATCCATTTCGCCACAATGAATTGAATTTTCTGCATTCAATGATGCTGCATGGAATCCACTGCATTAAATCGAGATGCTTTTGGCCATGCTGCAAAAAATCCACTGCATTCAATCATGCTGAAGGAATCCACTGCATTCAATCATGCTGCATAAAATCCCCTGCATTCAATAGGGTTCCATTTCTTCATGCTGCATGGAATCGACTTCATTCAATCATGCTGCATGGAATCCACAGCATTTAATTGGGATGCATTTTACCAGGCTGCATGGAATCCACGGCATTCAATCGGGATGCTTGTGGACATGCTGCAAAAAATCCACTGCATTCATTCATGCTGCAGGAATCCACTGCATTCAATCATGCTAAATAAAATACACTTCATTCAATAGGGTTCCATTACTTCATGCTCCCTGGAATACACTGAATTCAATCATGCTGCATGGAATCCAATGCATTCAATAGGGATGCATTTTACCAGTCTGCATGGAATCGACTGCATTCAATCATGCTGCATGGAATCCACTGCATTCAATCGGGATGCATTTTACCAGGCTGCATGGATTACACTGCATTCAAGCACAATGCATGGAATCCACTGCATTCAATGATGCTGCATGGAATCCTCTGCATTGAATCGGGATGCTTTTGGCCATGCTGCATAAAATCCACTGCATCAGTCATGCTGCACGGTATCCACTGCATTCAATCGGGATGCTTTGGGCCATGCTGCAAAACATCCACTGCATTCAATCATGCTGCAGGAATCCACTGCATTCAATCATGCTGCATAAAATCCACTGCATTCAATAGGGTTCCATTTCTTCATGCTGCATGGATCACACTGCACTCAATCACACTGCATGGAATCTACTGCATTCAATCGGGATGAATTTTACCAGGCTGCATGGAATCCACTGCATTCAATCAAGCTGCATGGAATCCACTGCATTCAATCGGGATGCATTTTACCAGGCTGCATGGAATACACTGCATTCAATCACGCTGCATCGATTTCACTGCATTCAATTGGGATCCATTGCGCCATGATGCATGGAATCCACTGCATTCTATCAGAATCCATTGCACCACACTGCATTGACTCCACTGCATTCAATTGAGATCAATTGGGCCACGCTGCATAGAATCCACTGCATTCCATGGGTATCCATTTACCCACGCTGCCTGGCGTCACTGCGTTCAATCAGGATGCATTTCACCACGCTGCATGGATAACACTTTATTCAATCACAATGCATGAATATCCACTGCCATCAATCGGGATGCTTTTCGCCATGCTGCATAAACTCCACTGCATTCAATCGGGATGCATTGGGCCTCACTGCGTCAACTGCTGAATACAAACGGGATCCATTGTGCCACAATGCATGGAGTCTTCTGCATTCGATGACGCTGCATGGATTCCACTGCATTCAATCGGGATGCTTTGGGCCATGCTGCAAAAAATCCACTGCATTCATTCATGCTGCAGGAATCCACGGCATTCAATCATGCTGCATAAACGACCCTTCATTCAATAGGATTCCATTACTTCATGCTGCCTGGAATACACTGAATTCAATCACGCTGCATGGAATCCAATGCATTCAATAGGGATGCATTTTACCAGGCTGCATGGAATCCACTGCATTCAATCATGCTGCAAGGAATCCACTGCATTCAATCGGGATGCATTTTACCAGGCTGCATGGATTACACTGCATTCAAGCACAATGCATGGAATCCACTGCATTCAATGACGCTGCATGGAATTCTCTGCATTGAATCGGGATGCTTTTGGCCATGGTGCATAAAATCCACTGCATTCAATCATGCTGCATGGTATCCACTGCATTCAATCGGGATGTTTTGGGACATGCTGCCCTAAATCCACTGCATTCAATCGGGATGCTTTGGGCCATGCGGCAAAACATCTACTGCATTCAATCATGCTGCAGGAATCCACTGCATTCAATCATGCTGCGTAAAATCCACTGCATTCAATAGGGTTCCATTTCTGCATGCTGCATGGATCACACTGCACTCAATCACACTGCATGGAATCTACTGCATTCAATCGGGATGAATTTTACCAGGCTGCATGGAATACACTGCATTCAATCACGCTACATCGATTTCACTGCATTCAATTGGGATCCATTGCGCCATGATGCATGGAATCCACTGCATTCTATCAGAATCCATTGCACCACACTGCATTGACTCCACTGCATTCAATTGAGATCAATTGGGCCACGCTGCATAGAATCCACTGCATTCCATGGGTATCCATTTACCCACGCTGCATGGTGTACACTGCGTTCAATCAGGATGCATTTCACCACGCTGCATGGAATCCACGGCATTCAATTGGGATTCGTTTGGCCATGCTGCATAAAATCCACTGCATTCAATCGAGATGCATTTGGCCTCGCTGCATGGACTCCACTGCACACAATCGTGATCCATTTCGCCACAATGAATGGAATTCTCAGCATTCAATGACGCTGCATGGAATCCACTGCATTAAATCGAGATGCTTTGGGACATGCTGCAAAAATTCCACTGCATTCATTCATGCTGAAGGAATCCACTGCATTCAATCATGCTGCATAATATCCCCTGCCTTCAATAGGGTTCCATTTCTTCATGCTGCATGGAATCCACTTCTTTCAATCATGCTGCATGGAATCCACAGCATTTAATTGGGATGCATTTTACCAGGCTGCATGGAATCCACTGCATTCAATCATGCTGCATGGAATCCACTGCATTCAATCGGGATGCATTTTACCAGGCTGCATGGATTAAACTGCATTCAAGCACAATGCATGGAATCCACTGCATTCAATGACGCTGCATGGAATCCACTGCCTTCAATCGGGATGCTTTTGGCCATGGTCCATAAAATCCACTGCATTCAATCATGCTGCATGGTATCCACTGCATTCAATCGGGATGTTTTTTGACATGCTGCCTAAAATCCACTGCATTAAATCGGGATGCTTTGGGCCATTTTGCAAAAAATCCACTGCATTCAATCAAGCTGCATGGAATCCACTGCATTCAATCGGGATGCATTTTACCAGGCTGCATGGAATACACTGCATTCAATCACGCTGCATCGATTTCACTGCATTCAATTGGGATCCATTGCGCCATGATGCATGGAATCCACTGCATTCTATCAGAATCCATTGCACCACACTGCATTGACTCCACTGCATTCAATTGAGATCAATTGGGCCACGCTGCATAGAATCCACTGCATTCCATGGGTATCCATTTACCCACGCTGCATGGTGTACACTGCGTTCAATCAGGATGCATTTCACCACGCTGCATGGAATCCACGGCATTCAATTGGGATTCGTTTGGCCATGCTGCATAAAATCCACTGCATTCAATCGAGATGCATTTGGCCTCGCTGCATGGACTCCACTGCACACAATCGTGATCCATTTCGCCACAATGAATGGAATTTTTTGCATTCAATGACGCTGCATGGAATCCACTGCATTAAATCGAGATGCTTTGGGACATGCTGCAAAAATTCCACTGCATTCAATCATGCTGAAGGAATCCACTGCATTCAATCATGCTGCATAATATCCCCTGCCTTCAATAGGATTCCATTTCTTCATGCTGCATGGAATCCACTTCTTTCAATCATGCTGCATGGAATCCACAGCATTTAATTGGGATGCATTTTACCAGGCTGCATGGAATCCACTGCATTCAACCATGCTGCATAAAATCCACTACATTCAATCGGGATGCATTTTACCACGCTGCATGGATTACACTGCATTCAATCACAATACATGGAATCCACTGCATTCAATCGGGATGCATTTTACCAGGCTGCATGGATTACACTGCATTCAATCACGCTGCAAGGAATCCACTGCATTCAACGACGCTGCATGGAATCCACTGCATTCTATCGGGATGCTTTTGGCCCTCCTGCATAAAATACACTGCATTCAATCATGCTGCATGGAATTCACTGCCTCCAATAGGGATATTTTGGGTCATGCTGCATAAAATCCAATGCATTCAATCATGCTGCACCGTATCCACTGCATTCAGTCGGGATGTTTTGGGACATGCTGCAGAAAATTCACTGCATTAAATCAGGATGCTTTGGGCCATTCTGCAAAAACTCCACTGCATTCAATCATGCTGCATAAAATCCACTGCATTCAATATGGTTCCATTTCTTCATGCTGCATGGATCACACTGCATTAAATCACACTGCATGGAATCCTCTGCATTCAATCGGGATTAATTTTACCAGGCTGCATTGAATCCACTGCATTCAATCAGTATCCATTGCACCACACCGCATTGAATCCACTGCATTCAATTGAGATCAATTGGGCAACAATGCATAGAATCCACTGCATTCAATAGGGATCCAATTAGCCACACTGAATGGTATACACTGCGTTCAATCAGGATGCATTTCACCACGCTGCATGGAATCCACGGCATTCAATCGGGTTGCATGGGGCCATGCTGCATAAAATCCACTGCATTCCATCGAGATGCATTTGGCCTCGCTGCATGGACTCCACTGCACACAATCGTGATCCATTTCGCCACAATGAATGGAATTCTCAGCATTCAATGACGCTGCATGGAATCCACTGCATTAAATCAGAGATGCTTTGGGACATGTTGCAAAAAATCCACTGCATTCAATAATTCTGCAGGAATCCACAGCATTCAATCATGCTGCATAAAATACCCTGCATTCAATAGTGTTCCATTTCTTCATGCTGCATGGAATACACTGCATTCAATCAGGATGCATGGAATCCACATCATTTAATTGAGGTGCATTTTACCAGGCTGCATGGAATCCACTGCATTCAATCATGCTGCATGGAATCCACTGCATTCAATCGGGATGCATTTTACCAGGCTGCATGGATTACACTGCATTCAAGCACAATGCATGGAATCCACTGCATTCAATGACGCTGCATGGAATCCACTGCACTCAATCGGGATACTTTTGGCAATGCTGCATAAAACCCACTGCATTCAATCGGGATGCATTGGGCCTCACTGCGTGAACTCAACTGAATACATACGGGATCCATTGTGCCACAATGCAGGGAGTCTTCTGCATTCAATGACGCTGCATGGAATCCACTGCATTCAATCGGGATGCTTTTGGCCATGCTGCATAAAATCCACTGCATTCAATCATGCTGCATCTAATCCACCTGATTCAATCGGGATGTTTTGGGACATGCTGCAGAAAATCCCCTGCATTAAATCGGGATGATTTGGGCCATGCTGCAAAAAATCCTCTGCATTCAATCATGCTGCAGGTATCCACTGCATTCATTCGGAATACTTTGGGCCTTGCTGCTAATAATCCACAGCATTCAATCATGCTGCAGGTATCCACTGCATTCAATCATGCTGCATTAAATTCCCTGCATTCAATAGGGTTCCATTTCTTCATGCTGCCTGGAATGCACTGCATTAAATCACGCTGCATGGAATCCATTGCATTCAATTGGGATGCATTTTACCAGGCTGCATGGAATCCACTGCATTCAAGCATGCTTCATGGAATCCACTGCATTCAATCCGGATGCATGTTACCAGGCTGAATGTATTACACTGCATTCAATGACATTGTATGGAATCCACTGCCTTCAATCGGGATGCTTTTGGCCCTGCTGCAATAAATCAACTGCATTCAATCGGGATGCATTGGGCCTCACTGCGTCAACTGCACTGAGTACAATCGGGATCCATTTTGGCACAATACATGGAGTATTCTATATTCAATGACGCTGCATGGAATCCACTGCATTAAATCGTAATGCTTTGTGCCATGCTGCAAAAAATCCACTGCATTCATTCATGCCGCAGGAATCCACTGCATTCAATCATGCTGCATAAAATCCACTGCATTCAATAGGGTTCCATTACTTCATGCTCCCTGGAATACACTGAATTCAATCAGGCTGCATGGAATCCAATGCATTCAATAGGGATGCATTTTACCAGGCTGCATGGATTTCACTGCATTCAATCACAATGCATGGAATCCACTGCATTCAATGACGCTGCATGGAATCCACTGCATTCTATCGGGATGCTTTTGGCCATGCTGCCTAAAATCCACTGCATTCAATCATGCTGCACGGTATCCACTGCATTCAATCGGGATGTATTGGGACATGCTGCAGAATATCCACTGCAGTAAATCGGGATGCTTTGGGCCAAGCTTCAAAAAATACACTGCATTCAATCATGCTGCAGGAATACACTGCATACAATCATGCTGCATAAAATCCACTGCATTCAATAGGGTTCCATTACTTCATGCTGTCTGGAATACACTGAATTCAATCAGGCTGCATGGAATCCAATGCATTCAATAGGGATGCATTTTACCAGGCTGCATGGATTTCACTGCATTCAATCACAATGCATGGAATCCACTGCATTCAATGACGCTGCATGGAATCCACTGCATTCTATCGGGATGCTTTTGGCCATGCAGCCTAAAATCCACTGCATTCAATCATGCTGCACGGTATCCACTGCATTCAATCGGGATGTTTTGGGACATGCTGCAGAATATCCACTGCAGTAAATCGGGATGCTTTGGGCCAAGCTTCAAAAAATACACTGCATTCAATCATGCTGCAGGAATACACTGCATACAATCATGCTGCATAAAATCCACTGCATTCCATAGGGTTCCATTTCTTCATGCTGCATGGAATCCACTGCATTCAATCAGGCTGCATGGAATCCACTGCATTCAATCGGGATGCATTTTACCAGGCTGCATGGATTACACTGCATTCAATCACAATGCATGGAATCCACTGCATTCAATGACGCTGCATGGAATCCACTGCATTCTATCGGGATGCTTTTGGCCATGCTGCCTAAAATCCACTGCATTCAAACATGCTGCACGGTATCCACTGCATTCAATCGGGATGTTTTGGGACATGCTGCAGAATATCCACTGCAGTAAATCGGGATGCTTTGGGCCAAGCTTCAAAAAATACACTGCATTCAATCATGCTGCAGGAATCCACTGCATTCAATCATGCTGCATAAAATCCACTGCATTCTATAGGGTTCATTTTCTTCATGCTGCATGGAATCGACTGCATTCAATCATGCTGCATGGAATCCACTGCATTCAATCGGGATGCATTTTACCAGGCTGCATGGATTACACTGCATTCAAGCACAATGCATGGAATCCACTGCATTCAATGACGCTGCATGGAATCCACTGCCTTCAATCGGGATGCTTTTGGCCATGGTCCATAAAATCCACTGCATTCAATCATGCTGCATGGTATCCACTGCATTCTATCGGGATGTTTTTTGACATGCTGCCTAAAATCCACTGCATTAAATCGGGATGCTTTGGGCCATGCTGCAAAAAATCCACTGCATTCATTCATGCTGCATAAAATCCACTGCATTCAATAAGGTTCCATTTCTTCATGCAGCATGGATCACACTCATTTAATCCCACTGCATGGAATTAACGGCATTCAACCGGGATGACTTTTACCATGCTGCATGGAATACACTGCATTCAATCACGCTGCATTTATTTCACTGCATACAATTGGGATCCATTGCACCATGATGCATGGAATCCACTGCATTCAATCAGAATCCATTGCACCACACTGCATTGACACCACTGCATTCAATTGAGATCAATTGGGCCATGCTGCATAGAATCCACTGCATTCACTTGGTATCCATTTAGCCATACTGAGTGGTATACACTGCATTCAATCAGGATGCATTTCACCACGCTGCATGGAATCCACGGCATTCAATCGGGATGCATGGGGCCATGCTGCATAAAATCCACTGCATTCAATCGGGATGCATTGGGCCTCACTGCGTGGACTCCACTGAATACATACGGGATCCATTGTGCCACAATGCAGGGAGTCTTCTGCATTAAATGACGCTGCATGGAATCCACTGCATTCAATCGGGATGAATTTTACCAGGCTGCATGGAATCCACTGCATTCAATCATGCTGCATGGAATCCACTGCATTCAATCGGGATGCATTTTACCAGGCCGCATGGAATACACTGCATTCAATCACGCTGCATCGATTTCACTGCATTCAATTGGGATCCATTGCGCCATGATGCATGGAATCCACTGCATTCAGTTGAGATCAATTGGGCCACACTGAATAGAATCCACTGCATTGAATGTGGATCCATTTGGCCACACTGAATTGTATACACTGCGTTCAATCAGGATGCATTTCACCACGCTGCATGGAATCCATGGCATTCAATCGGGATGCTTGTGGCCATGCTGCATAAAATCCACTGCATTCAATCGAGATGCATTTGGCCTCGATGCATGGACTCCACTGCACACAATCGTGATCCATTTCGCCACAATGAATTGAATTTTCTGCATTCAATGATGCTGCATGGAATCCACTGCATTAAATCGAGATGCTTTTGGCCATGCTGCAAAAAATCCACTGCATTCAATCATGCTGAAGGAATCCACTGCATTCAATCATGCTGCATAAAATCCCCTGCATTCAATAGGGTTCCATTTCTTCATGCTGCATGGAATCGACTTCATTCAATCATGCTGCATGGAATCCACAGCATTTAATTGGGATGCATTTTACCAGGCTGCATGGAATCCACGGCATTCAATCGGGATGCTTGTGGACATGCTGCAAAAAATCCACTGCATTCATTCATGCTGCAGGAATCCACTGCATTCAATCATGCTAAATAAAATACACTTCATTCAATAGGGTTCCATTACTTCATGCTCCCTGGAATACACTGAATTCAATCATGCTGCATGGAATCCAATGCATTCAATAGGGATGCATTTTACCAGTCTGCATGGAATCGACTGCATTCAATCATGCTGCATGGAATCCACTGCATTCAATCGGGATGCATTTTACCAGGCTGCATGGATTACACTGCATTCAAGCACAATGCATGGAATCCACTGCATTCAATGATGCTGCATGGAATCCTCTGCATTGAATCGGGATGCTTTTGGCCATGCTGCATAAAATCCACTGCATCAGTCATGCTGCACGGTATCCACTGCATTCAATCGGGATGCTTTGGGCCATGCTGCAAAACATCCACTGCATTCAATCATGCTGCAGGAATCCACTGCATTCAATCATGCTGCATAAAAGCCACTGCATTCAATAGGGTTCCATTTCTTCATGCTGCATGGATCACACTGCACTCAATCACACTGCATGGAATCTACTGCATTCAATCGGGATGAATTTTACCAGGCTGCATGGAATCCACTGCATTCAATCAAGCTGCATGGAATCCACTGCATTCAATCGGGATGCATTTTACCAGGCTGCATGGAATACACTGCATTCAATCACGCTGCATCGATTTCACTGCATTCAATTGGGATCCATTGCGCCATGATGCATGGAATCCACTGCATTCTATCAGAATCCATTGCACCACACTGCATTGACTCCACTGCATTCAATTGAGATCAATTGGGCCACGCTGCATAGAATCCACTGCATTCCATGGGTATCCATTTACCCACGCTGCCTGGCGTCACTGCGTTCAATCAGGATGCATTTCACCACGCTGCATGGATAACACTTTATTCAATCACAATGCATGAATATCCACTGCCATCAATCGGGATGCTTTTCGCCATGCTGCATAAACTCCACTGCATTCAATCGGGATGCATTGGGCCTCACTGCGTCAACTGCTGAATACAAACGGGATCCATTGTGCCACAATGCATGGAGTCTTCTGCATTCGATGACGCTGCATGGATTCCACTGCATTCAATCGGGATGCTTTGGGCCATGCTGCAAAAAATCCACTGCATTCATTCATGCTGCAGGAATCCACGGCATTCAATCATGCTGCATAAACGACCCTTCATTCAATAGGATTCCATTACTTCATGCTGCCTGGAATACACTGAATTCAATCACGCTGCATGGAATCCAATGCATTCAATAGGGATGCATTTTACCAGGCTGCATGGAATCCACTGCATTCAATCATGCTGCAAGGAATCCACTGCATTCAATCGGGATGCATTTTACCAGGCTGCATGGATTACACTGCATTCAAGCACAATGCATGGAATCCACTGCATTCAATGACGCTGCATGGAATTCTCTGCATTGAATCGGGATGCTTTTGGCCATGGTGCATAAAATCCACTGCATTCAATCATGCTGCATGGTATCCACTGCATTCAATCGGGATGTTTTGGGACATGCTGCCCTAAATCCACTGCATTCAATCGGGATGCTTTGGGCCATGCGGCAAAACATCTACTGCATTCAATCATGCTGCAGGAATCCACTGCATTCAATCATGCTGCGTAAAATCCACTGCATTCAATAGGGTTCCATTTCTGCATGCTGCATGGATCACACTGCACTCAATCACACTGCATGGAATCTACTGCATTCAATCGGGATGAATTTTACCAGGCTGCATGGAATACACTGCATTCAATCACGCTGCATCGATTTCACTGCATTCAATTGGGATCCATTGCGCCATGATGCATGGAATCCACTGCATTCTATCAGAATCCATTGCACCACACTGCATTGACTCCACTGCATTCAATTGAGATCAATTGGGCCACGCTGCATAGAATCCACTGCATTCCATGGGTATCCATTTACCCACGCTGCATGGTGTACACTGCGTTCAATCAGGATGCATTTCACCACGCTGCATGGAATCCACGGCATTCAATTGGGATTCGTTTGGCCATGCTGCATAAAATCCACTGCATTCAATCGAGATGCATTTGGCCTCGCTGCATGGACTCCACTGCACACAATCGTGATCCATTTCGCCACAATGAATGGAATTCTCAGCATTCAATGACGCTGCATGGAATCCACTGCATTAAATCGAGATGCTTTGGGACATGCTGCAAAAATTCCACTGCATTCATTCATGCTGAAGGAATCCACTGCATTCAATCATGCTGCATAATATCCCCTGCCTTCAATAGGGTTCCATTTCTTCATGCTGCATGGAATCCACTTCTTTCAATCATGCTGCATGGAATCCACAGCATTTAATTGGGATGCATTTTACCAGGCTGCATGGAATCCACTGCATTCAATCATGCTGCATGGAATCCACTGCATTCAATCGGGATGCATTTTACCAGGCTGCATGGATTAAACTGCATTCAAGCACAATGCATGGAATCCACTGCATTCAATGACGCTGCATGGAATCCACTGCCTTCAATCGGGATGCTTTTGGCCATGGTCCATAAAATCCACTGCATTCAATCATGCTGCATGGTATCCACTGCATTCAATCGGGATGTTTTTTGACATGCTGCCTAAAATCCACTGCATTAAATCGGGATGCTTTGGGCCATTTTGCAAAAAATCCACTGCATTCAATCAAGCTGCATGGAATCCACTGCATTCAATCGGGATGCATTTTACCAGGCTGCATGGAATACACTGCATTCAATCACGCTGCATCGATTTCACTGCATTCAATTGGGATCCATTGCGCCATGATGCATGGAATCCACTGCATTCTATCAGAATCCATTGCACCACACTGCATTGACTCCACTGCATTCAATTGAGATCAATTGGGCCACGCTGCATAGAATCCACTGCATTCCATGGGTATCCATTTACCCACGCTGCATGGTGTACACTGCGTTCAATCAGGATGCATTTCACCACGCTGCATGGAATCCACTGCATTCAATTGGGATTCGTTTGGCCATGCTGCATAAAATCCACTGCATTCAATCGAGATGCATTTGGCCTCGCTGCATGGACTCCACTGCACACAATCGTGATCCATTTCGCCACAATGAATGGAATTCTCAGCATTCAATGACGCTGCATGGAATCCACTGCATTAAATCGAGATGCTTTGGGACATGCTGCAAAAATTCCACTGCATTCAATCATGCTGAAGGAATCCACTGCATTCAATCATGCTGCATAATATCCCCTGCCTTCAATAGGGTTCCATTTCTTCATGCTGCATGGAATCCACTTCTTTCAATCATGCTGCATGGAATCCACAGCATTTAATTGGGATGCATTTTACCAGGCTGCATGGAATCCACTGCATTCAATCATGCTGCATGGAATCCACTGCATTCAATCGGGATGCATTTTACCAGGCTGCATGGATTACACTGCATTCAAGCACAATGCATGGAATCCACTGCATTCAATGACGCTGCATGGAATCCACTGCCTTCAATCGGGATGCTTTTGGCCATGGTCCATAAAATCCACTGCATTCAATCATGCTGCATGGTATCCACTGCATTCAATCGGGATGTTTTTTGACATGCTGCCTAAAATCCACTGCATTAAATCGGGATGCTTTGGGCCATGCTGCAAAAAATCCACTGCATTCAATCATGCTGCATAAAATCCACTGCATTCAATAAGGTTCCATTTCTTCATGCAGCATGGATCACACTCATTTAATCCCACTGCATGGAATTAACTGCATTCAACCGGGATGACTTTTACCATGCTGCATGGAATACACTGCATTCAATCACGCTGCATTTATTTCACTGCATACAATTGGGATCCATTGCACCATGATGCATGGAATCCACTGCATTCAATCAGAATCCATTGCACCACACTGCATTGACACCACTGCATTCAATTGAGATCAATTGGGCAACGCTGCATAGAATCCACTGCATTGAATGGGGATCCATTTAGCCACACTGAATTGTATACACTGCGTTCAATCAGGATGCATTTCACCACGCTGCATGGAATCCACGGCATTCAATCGGGATGCTTGTGGCCATGCTGCATAAAATCCACTGCATTCAATCGAGATGCATTTGGCCTCAATGCATGGACTCCACTGCACACAATCGTGATCCATTTCGCCACAATGAATTGAATTTTCTGCATTCAATGATGCTGCATGTAATCCACTGCATTAAATCGAGATGCTTTTGGCCATGCTGCAAAAAATCCACTGCATTCAATCATGCTGAAGGAATCCACTGCATTCAATCATGCTGCATAAAATCCCCTGCATTCAATAGGGTTCCATTTCTTCATGCTGCATGGAATCGACTTCATTCAATCATGCTGCATGGAATCCACAGCATTTAATTGGGATGCATTTTACCAGGCTGCATGGAATCCACGGCATTCAATCGGGATGCTTGTGGACATGCTGCAAAAAATCCACTGCATTCATTCATGCTGCAGGAATCCACTGCATTCAATCATGCTAAATAAAATACACTTCATTCAATAGGGTTCCATTACTTCATGCTCCCTGGAATACACTGAATTCAATCATGCTGCATGGAATCCAATGCATTCAATAGGGATGCATTTTACCAGTCTGCATGGAATCCACTGCATTCAATCATGCTGCATGGAATCCACTGCATTCAATCGGGATGCATTTTACCAGGCTGCATGGATTACACTGCATTCAAGCACAATGCATGGAATCCACTGCATTCAATGACGCTGCATGGAATCCACTGCCTTCAATCGGGATGCTTTTGGCCATGGTCCATAAAATCCACTGCATTCAATCATGCTGCATGGTATCCACTGCATTCTATCGGGATGTTTTTTGACATGCTGCCTAAAATCCACTGCATTAAATCGGGATGCTTTGGGCCATGCTGCAAAAAATCCACTGCATTCATTCATGCTGCATAAAATCCACTGCATTCAATAAGGTTCCATTTCTTCATGCAGCATGGATCACACTCATTTAATCCCACTGCATGGAATTAACGGCATTCAACCGGGATGACTTTTACCATGCTGCATGGAATACACTGCATTCAATCACGCTGCATTTATTTCACTGCATACAATTGGGATCCATTGCACCATGATGCATGGAATCCACTGCATTCAATCAGAATCCATTGCACCACACTGCATTGACACCACTGCATTCAATTGAGATCAATTGGGCCATGCTGCATAGAATCCACTGCATTCACTTGGTATCCATTTAGCCATACTGAATGGTATACACTGCATTCAATCAGGATGCATTTCACCACGCTGCATGGAATCCACGGCATTCAATCGGGATGCATGGGGCCATGCTGCATAAAATCCACTGCATTCAATCGGGATGCATTGGGCCTCACTGCGTGGACTCCACTGAATACATACGGGATCCATTGTGCCACAATGCAGGGAGTCTTCTGCATTAAATGACGCTGCATGGAATCCACTGCATTCAATCGGGATGAATTTTACCAGGCTGCATGGAATCCACTGCATTCAATCATGCTGCATGGAATCCACTGCATTCAATCGGGATGCATTTTACCAGGCCGCATGGAATACACTGGATTCAATCACGCTGCATCGATTTCACTGCATTCAATTGGGATCCATTGCGCCATGATGCATGGAATCCACTGCATTCAGTTGAGATCAATTGGGCCACACTGAATAGAATCCACTGCATTGAATGTGGATCCATTTGGCCACACTGAATTGTATACACTGCGTTCAATCAGGATGCATTTCACCACGCTGCATGGAATCCATGGCATTCAATCGGGATGCTTGTGGCCATGCTGCATAAAATCCACTGCATTCAATCGAGATGCATTTGGCCTCGATGCATGGACTCCACTGCACACAATCGTGATCCATTTCGCCACAATGAATTGAATTTTCTGCATTCAATGATGCTGCATGGAATCCACTGCATTAAATCGAGATGCTTTTGGCCATGCTGCAAAAAATCCACTGCATTCAATCATGCTGAAGGAATCCACTGCATTCAATCATGCTGCATAAAATCCCCTGCATTCAATAGGGTTCCATTTCTTCAGGCTGCATGGAATCGACTTCATTCAATCATGCTGCATGGAATCCACAGCATTTAATTGGGATGCATTTTACCAGGCTGCATGGAATCCACGGCATTCAATCGGGATGCTTGTGGACATGCTGCAAAAAATCCACTGCATTCATTCATGCTGCAGGAATCCACTGCATTCAATCATGCTAAATAAAATACACTTCATTCAATAGGGTTCCATTACTTCATGCTCCCTGGAATACACTGAATTCAATCATGCTGCATGGAATCCAATGCATTCAATAGGGATGCATTTTACCAGTCTGCATGGAATCGACTGCATTCAATCATGCTGCATGGAATCCACTGCATTCAATCGGGATGCATTTTACCAGGCTGCATGGATTACACTGCATTCAAGCACAATGCATGGAATCCACTGCATTCAATGATGCTGCATGGAATCCTCTGCATTGAATCGGGATGCTTTTGGCCATGCTGCATAAAATCCACTGCATCAGTCATGCTGCACGGTATCCACTGCATTCAATCGGGATGCTTTGGGCCATGCTGCAAAACATCCACTGCATTCAATCATGCTGCAGGAATCCACTGCATTCAATCATGCTGCATAAAAGCCACTGCATTCAATAGGGTTCCATTTCTTCATGCTGCATGGATCACACTGCACTCAATCACACTGCATGGAATCTACTGCATTCAATCGGGATGAATTTTACCAGGCTGCATGGAATCCACTGCATTCAATCAAGCTGCATGGAATCCACTGCATTCAATCGGGATGCATTTTACCAGGCTGCATGGAATACACTGCATTCAATCACGCTGCATCGATTTCACTGCATTCAATTGGGATCCATTGCGCCATGATGCATGGAATCCACTGCATTCTATCAGAATCCATTGCACCACACTGCATTGACTCCACTGCATTCAATTGAGATCAATTGGGCCACGCTGCATAGAATCCACTGCATTCCATGGGTATCCATTTACCCACGCTGCCTGGCGTCACTGCGTTCAATCAGGATGCATTTCACCACGCTGCATGGATAACACTTTATTCAATCACAATGCATGAATATCCACTGCCATCAATCGGGATGCTTTTCGCCATGCTGCATAAACTCCACTGCATTCAATCGGGATGCATTGGGCCTCACTGCGTCAACTGCTGAATACAAACGGGATCCATTGTGCCACAATGCATGGAGTCTTCTGCATTCGATGACGCTGCATGGATTCCACTGCATTCAATCGGGATGCTTTGGGCCATGCTGCAAAAAATCCACTGCATTCATTCATGCTGCAGGAATCCACGGCATTCAATCATGCTGCATAAACGACCCTTCATTCAATAGGATTCCATTACTTCATGCTGCCTGGAATACACTGAATTCAATCACGCTGCATGGAATCCAATGCATTCAATAGGGATGCATTTTACCAGGCTGCATGGAATCCACTGCATTCAATCATGCTGCAAGGAATCCACTGCATTCAATCGGGATGCATTTTACCAGGCTGCATGGATTACACTGCATTCAAGCACAATGCATGGAATCCACTGCATTCAATGACGCTGCATGGAATTCTCTGCATTGAATCGGGATGCTTTTGGCCATGGTGCATAAAATCCACTGCATTCAATCATGCTGCATGGTATCCACTGCATTCAATCGGGATGTTTTGGGACATGCTGCCCTAAATCCACTGCATTCAATCGGGATGCTTTGGGCCATGCGGCAAAACATCTACTGCATTCAATCATGCTGCAGGAATCCACTGCATTCAATCATGCTGCGTAAAATCCACTGCATTCAATAGGGTTCCATTTCTGCATGCTGCATGGATCACACTGCACTCAATCACACTGCATGGAATCTACTGCATTCAATCGGGATGAATTTTACCAGGCTGCATGGAATACACTGCATTCAATCACGCTGCATCGATTTCACTGCATTCAATTGGGATCCATTGCGCCATGATGCATGGAATCCACTGCATTCTATCAGAATCCATTGCACCACACTGCATTGACTCCACTGCATTCAATTGAGATCAATTGGGCCACGCTGCATAGAATCCACTGCATTCCATGGGTATCCATTTACCCACGCTGCATGGTGTACACTGCGTTCAATCAGGATGCATTTCACCACGCTGCATGGAATCCACGGCATTCAATTGGGATTCGTTTGGCCATGCTGCATAAAATCCACTGCATTCAATCGAGATGCATTTGGCCTCGCTGCATGGACTCCACTGCACACAATCGTGATCCATTTCGCCACAATGAATGGAATTCTCAGCATTCAATGACGCTGCATGGAATCCACTGCATTAAATCGAGATGCTTTGGGACATGCTGCAAAAATTCCACTGCATTCAATCATGCTGAAGGAATCCACTGCATTCAATCATGCTGCATAATATCCCCTGCCTTCAATAGGGTTCCATTTCTTCATGCTGCATGGAATCCACTTCTTTCAATCATGCTGCATGGAATCCACAGCATTTAATTGGGATGCATTTTACCAGGCTGCATGGAATCCACTGCATTCAATCATGCTGCATGGAATCCACTGCATTCAATCGGGATGCATTTTACCAGGCTGCATGGATTACACTGCATTCAAGCACAATGCATGGAATCCACTGCATTCAATGACGCTGCATGGAATCCACTGCCTTCAATCGGGATGCTTTTGGCCATGGTCCATAAAATCCACTGCATTCAATCATGCTGCATGGTATCCACTGCATTCAATCGGGATGTTTTTTGACATGCTGCCTAAAATCCACTGCATTAAATCGGGATGCTTTGGGCCATGCTGCAAAAAATCCACTGCATTCAATCATGCTGCATAAAATCCACTGCATTCAATAAGGTTCCATTTCTTCATGCAGCATGGATCACACTCATTTAATCCCACTGCATGGAATTAACTGCATTCAACCGGGATGACTTTTACCATGCTGCATGGAATACACTGCATTCAATCACGCTGCATTTATTTCACTGCATACAATTGGGATCCATTGCACCATGATGCATGGAATCCACTGCATTCAATCAGAATCCATTGCACCACACTGCATTGACACCACTGCATTCAATTGAGATCAATTGGGCAACGCTGCATAGAATCCACTGCATTGAATGGGGATCCATTTAGCCACACTGAATTGTATACACTGCGTTCAATCAGGATGCATTTCACCACGCTGCATGGAATCCACGGCATTCAATCGGGATGCTTGTGGCCATGCTGCATAAAATCCACTGCATTCAATCGAGATGCATTTGGCCTCAATGCATGGACTCCACTGCACACAATCGTGATCCATTTCGCCACAATGAATTGAATTTTCTGCATTCAATGATGCTGCATGTAATCCACTGCATTAAATCGAGATGCTTTTGGCCATGCTGCAAAAAATCCACTGCATTCAATCATGCTGAAGGAATCCACTGCATTCAATCATGCTGCATAAAATCCCCTGCATTCAATAGGGTTCCATTTCTTCATGCTGCATGGAATCGACTTCATTCAATCATGCTGCATGGAATCCACAGCATTTAATTGGGATGCATTTTACCAGGCTGCATGGAATCCACGGCATTCAATCGGGATGCTTGTGGACATGCTGCAAAAAATCCACTGCATTCATTCATGCTGCAGGAATCCACTGCATTCAATCATGCTAAATAAAATACACTTCATTCAATAGGGTTCCATTACTTCATGCTCCCTGGAATACACTGAATTCAATCATGATGCATGGAATCCAATGCATTCAATAGGGATGCATTTTACCAGTCTGCATGGAATCGACTGCATTCAATCATGCTGCATGGAATCCACTGCATTCAATCGGGATGCATTTTACCAGGCTGCATGGATTACACTGCATTCAAGCACAATGCATGGAATCCACTGCATTCGATGATGCTGCATGGAATCCTCTGCATTGAATCGGGATGCTTTTGGCCATGCTGCATAAAATCCACTGCATCAGTCATGCTGCACGGTATCCACTGCATTCAATCGGGATGCTTTGGGCCATGCTGCAAAACATCCACTGCATTCAATCATGCTGCAGGAATCCACTGCATTCAATCATGCTGCATAAAAGCCACTGCATTCAATAGGGTTCCATTTCTTCATGCTGCATGGATCACACTGCACTCAATCACACTGCATGGAATCTACTGCATTCAATCGGGATGAATTTTACCAGGCTGCATTGAATCCACTGCATTCAATCAAGCTGCATGGAATCCACTGCATTCAATCGGGATGCATTTTACCAGGCTGCATGGAATACACTGCATTCAATCACGCTGCATCGATTTCACTGCATTCAATTGGGATCCATTGCGCCATGATGCATGGAATCCACTGCATTCTATCAGAATCCATTGCACCACACTGCATTGACTCCACTGCATTCAATTGAGATCAATTGGGCCACGCTGCATAGAATCCACTGCATTCCATGGGTATCCATTTACCCACGCTGCCTGGCGTCACTGCGTTCAATCAGGATGCATTTCACCACGCTGCATGGATAACACTTTATTCAATCACAATGCATGAATATCCACTGCCATCAATCGGGATGCTTTTCGCCATGCTGCATAAACTCCACTGCATTCAATCGGGATGCATTGGGCCTCACTGCGTCAACTGCTGAATACAAACGGGATCCATTGTGCCACAATGCATGGAGTCTTCTGCATTCGATGACGCTGCATGGATTCCACTGCATTCAATCGGGATGCTTTGGGCCATGCTGCAAAAAATCCACTGCATTCATTCATGCTGCAGGAATCCACGGCATTCAATCATGCTGCATAAAAGAACCTTCATTCAATAGGATTCCATTACTTCATGCTGCCTGGAATACACTGATTTCAATCACGCTGCATGGAATACAATGCATTCAATAGGGATGCATTTTACCAGGCTGCATGGAATCCACTGCATTCAATCATGCTGCAAGGAATCCACTGCATTCAATCGGGATGCATTTTACCAGGCTGCATGGATTACACTGCATTCAAGCACAATGCATGGAATCCACTGCATTCAATGACGCTGCATGGAATTCTCTGCATTGAATCGGGATGCTTTTGGCCATGGTGCATAAAATCCACTGCATTCAATCATGCTGCATGGTATCCACTGCATTCAATCGGGATGTTTTGGGACATGCTGCCCTAAATCCACTGCATTCAATCGGGATGCTTTGGGCCATGCGGCAAAACATCTACTGCATTCAATCATGCTGCAGGAATCCACTGCATTCAATCATGCTGCGTAAAATCCACTGCATTCAATAGGGTTCCATTTCTGCATGCTGCATGGATCACACTGCACTCAATCACACTGCATGGAATCTACTGCATTCAATCGGGATGAATTTTACCAGGCTGCATTGAATCCACTGCATTCAATCAAGCTGCATGGAATCCACTGCATTCAATCGGGATGCATTTTACCAGGCTGCATGGAATACACTGCATTCAATCACGCTGCATCGATTTCACTGCATTCAATTGGGATCCATTGCGCCATGATGCATGGAATCCACTGCATTCTATCAGAATCCATTGCACCACACTGCATTGACTCCACTGCATTCAATTGAGATCAATTGTGCCACGCTGCATAGAATCCACTGCATTCCATGGGTATCCATTTACCCACGCTGCATGGTGTACACTGCGTTCAATCAGGATGCATTTCACTACGCTGCATGGAATCCACGGCATTCAATTGGGATTCGTTTGGCCATGCTGCATAAAATCCACTGCATTCAATCGAGATGCATTTGGCCTCGCTGCATGGACTCCACTGCACACAATCGTGATCCATTTCGCCACAATGAATGGAATTTTTTGCATTCAATGACGCTGCATGGAATCCACTGCATTAAATCGAGATGCTTTGGGACATGCTGCAAAAATTCCACTGCATTCAATCATGCTGAAGGAATCCACTGCATTCAATCATGCTGCATAATATCCCCTGCCTTCAATAGGGTTCCATTTCTTCATGCTGCATGGAATCCACTTCTTTCAATCATGCTGCATGGAATCCACAGCATTTAATTGGGATGCATTTTACCAGGCTGCATGGAATCCACTGCATTCAATCATGCTGCATGGAATCCACTGCATTCAATCGGGATGCATTTTACCAGGCTGCATGGATTACACTGCATTCAAGCACAATGCATGGAATCCACTGCATTCAATGACGCTGCATGAAATCCACTGCCTTCAATCGGGATGCTTTTGGCCATGGTCCATAAAATCCACTGCATTCAATCATGCTGCATGGTATCCACTGCATTCAATCGGGATGTTTTTTGACATGCTGCCTAAAATCCACTGCATTAAATCGGGATGCTTTTGGCCATGCTGCAAAAAATCCACTGCATTCAATCATGCTGCATAAAATCCACTGCATTCAATAAGGTTCCATTTCTTCATGCAGCATGGATCACACTCATTTAATCCCACTGCATGGAATGAACTGCATTCAACCGGGATGACTTTTACCATGCTGCATGGAATATACTGCATTCAATCACGCTGCATTTATTTCACTGCATACAATTGGGATCCATTGCACCATGATGCATGGAATCCACTGCATTCAATCAGAATCCATTGCACCACACTGCATTGACACCACTGCATTCAATTGAGATCAATTGGGCAACGCTGCATAGAATCCACTGCATTGAATGGGGATCCATTTAGCCACACTGAATTGTATACACTGCGTTCAATCAGGATGCATTTCACCACGCTGCATGGAATCCACGGCATTCAATCGGGATGCTTGTGGCCATGCTGCATAAAATCCACTGCATTCAATCGAGATGCATTTGGCCTCAATGCATGGACTCCACTGCACACAATCGTGATCCATTTCGCCACAATGAATTGAATTTTCTGCATTCAATGATGCTGCATGTAATCCACTGCATTAAATCGAGATGCTTTTGGCCATGCTGCAAAAAATCCACTGCATTCAATCATGCTGAAGGAATCCACTGCATTCAATCATGCTGCATAAAATCCCCTGCATTAAATAGGGTTCCATTTCTTCATGCTGCATGGAATCGACTTCATTCAATCATGCTGCATGGAATCCACAGCATTTAATTGGGATGCATTTTACCAGGCTGCATGGAATCCACGGCATTCAATCGGGATGCTTGGGGACATGCTGCAAAAAATCCACTGCATTCATTCATGCTGCAGGAATCCACTGCATTCAATCATGCTAAATAAAATACACTTCATTCAATAGGGTTCCATTACTTCATGCTCCCTGGAATACACTGAATTCAATCATGCTGCATGGAATCCAATGCATTCAATAGGGATGCATTTTACCAGTCTGCATGGAATCGACTGCATTCAATCATGCTGCATGGAATCCACTGCATTCAATCGGGATGCATTTTACCAGGCTGCATGGATTACACTGCATTCAAGCACAATGCATGGAATCCACTGCATTCAATGATGCTGCATGGAATCCTCTGCATTGAATCGGGATGCTTTTGGCCATGCTGCATAAAATCCACTGCATCAGTCATGCTGCACGGTATCCACTGCATTCAATCGGGATGCTTTGGGCCATGCTGCAAAACATCCACTGCATTCAATCATGCTGCAGGAATCCACTGCATTCAATCATGCTGCATAAAAGCCACTGCATTCAATAGGGTTCCATTTCTTCATGCTGCATGGATCACACTGCACTCAATCACACTGCATGGAATCTACTGCATTCAATCGGGATGAATTTTACCAGGCTGCATTGAATCCACTGCATTCAATCAAGCTGCATGGAATCCACTGCATTCAATCGGGATGCATTTTACCAGGCTGCATGGAATACACTGCATTCAATCACGCTGCATCGATTTCACTGCATTCAATTGGGATCCATTGCGCCATGATGCATGGAATCCACTGCATTCTATCAGAATCCATTGCACCACACTGCATTGACTCCACTGCATTCAATTGAGATCAATTGGGCCACGCTGCATAGAATCCACTGCATTCCATGGGTATCCATTTACCCACGCTGCCTGGCGTCACTGCGTTCAATCAGGATGCATTTCACCACGCTGCATGGATAACACTTTATTCAATCACAATGCATGAATATCCACTGCCATCAATCGGGATGCTTTTCGCCATGCTGCATAAACTCCACTGCATTCAATCGGGATGCATTGGGCCTCACTGCGTCAACTGCTGAATACAAACGGGATCCATTGTGCCACAATGCATGGAGTCTTCTGCATTCGATGACGCTGCATGGATTCCACTGCATTCAATCGGGATGCTTTGGGCCATGCTGCAAAAAATCCACTGCATTCATTCATGCTGCAGGAATCCACGGCATTCAATCATGCTGCATAAAAGACCCTTCATTCAATAGGATTCCATTACTTCATGCTGCCTGGAATACACTGAATTCAATCACGCTGCATGGAATACAATGCATTCAATAGGGATGCATTTTACCAGTCTGCATGGAATCGACTGCATTCAATCATGCTGCATGGAATCCACTACATTCAATCGGGATGCATTTTACCAGGCTGCATGGATTACACTGCATTCAAGCACAATGCATGGAATCCACTGCATTCAATGACGCTGCATGGAATTCTCTGCATTGAATCGGGATGCTTTTGGCCATGGTGCATAAAATCCACTGCATTCAATCATGCTGCATGGTATCCACTGCATTCAATCGGGATGTTTTGGGACATGCTGCCCTAAATCCACTGCATTCAATCGGGATGCTTTGGGCCATGCGGCAAAACATCTACTGCATTCAATTATGCTGCAGGAATCCACTGCATTCAATCATGCTGCGTAAAATCCACTGCATTCAATAGGGTTCCATTTCTGCATGCTGCATGGATCACACTGCACTCAATCACACTGCATGGAATCTACTGCATTCAATCGGGATGAATTTTACCAGGCTGCATTGAATCCACTGCATTCAATCAAGCTGCATGGAATCCACTGCATTCAATCGGGATGCATTTTACCAGGCTGCATGGAATACACTGCATTCAATCACGCTGCATCGATTTCACTGCATTCAATTGGGATCCATTGCGCCATGATGCATGGAATCCACTGCATTCTATCAGAATCCATTGCACCACACTGCATTGACTCCACTGCATTCAATTGAGATCAATTGGGCCACGCTGCATAGAATCCACTGCATTCCATGGGTATCCATTTACCCACGCTGCATGGTGTACACTGCGTTCAATCAGGATGCATTTCACCACGCTGCATGGAATCCACGGCATTCAATTGGGATTCGTTTGGCCATGCTGCATAAAATCCACTGCATTCAATCGAGATGCATTTGGCCTCGCTGCATGGACTCCACTGCACACAATCGTGATCCATTTCGCCACAATGAATGGAATTTTTTGCATTCAATGACGCTGCATGGAATCCACTGCATTAAATCGAGATGCTTTGGGACATGCTGCAAAAATTCCACTGCATTCAATCATGCTGAAGGAATCCACTGCATTCAATCATGCTGCATAATATCCCCTGCCTTCAATAGGGTTCCATTTCTTCATGCTGCATGGAATCCACTTCTTTCAATCATGCTGCATGGAATCCACAGCATTTAATTGGGATGCATTTTACCAGGCTGCATGGAATCCACTGCATTCAACCATGCTGCATAAAATCCACTGCATTCAATCGGGATGCATTTTACCACGCTGCATGGATTACACTGCATTCAATCACAATACATGGAATCCACTGCATTCAATCGGGATGCATTTTACCAGGCTGCATGGATTACACTGCATTCAATCACGCTGCAAGGAATCCACTGCATTCAACGACGCTGCATGGAATCCACTGCATTCTATCGGGATGCTTTTGGCCCTCCTGCATAAAATACACTGCATTCAATCATGCTGCATGGAATTCACTGCCTCCAATAGGGATATTTTGGGTCATGCTGCATAAAATCCAATGCATTCAATCATGCTGCACCGTATCCACTGCATTCAGTCGGGATGTTTTGGGACATGCTGCAGAAAATTCACTGCATTAAATCAGGATGCTTTGGGCCATTCTGCAAAAACTCCACTGCATTCAATCATGCTGCATAAAATCCACTGCATTCAATATGGTTCCATTTCTTCATGCTGCATGGATCACACTGCATTAAATCACACTGCATGGAATCCTCTGCATTCAATCGGGATTAATTTTACCAGGCTGCATTGAATCCACTGCATTCAATCAGTATCCATTGCACCACACCGCATTGAATCCACTGCATTCAATTGAGATCAATTGGGCAACGATGCATAGAATCCACTGCATTCAATAGGGATCCAATTAGCCACACTGAATGGTATACACTGCGTTCAATCAGGATGCATTTCACCACGCTGCATGGAATCCACGGCATTCAATCGGGTTGCATGGGGCCATGCTGCATAAAATCCACTGCATTCCATCGAGATGCATTTGGCCTCGCTGCATGGACTCCACTGCACACAATCGTGATCCATTTCGCCACAATGAATGGAATTCTCAGCATTCAATGACGCTGCATGGAATCCACTGCATTAAATCAGAGATGCTTTGGGACATGTTGCAAAAAATCCACTGCATTCAATAATTCTGCAGGAATCCACAGCATTCAATCATGCTGCATAAAATACCCTGCATTCAATAGTGTTCCATTTCTTCATGCTGCATGGAATACACTGCATTCAATCAGGATGCATGGAATCCACATCATTTAATTGAGGTGCATTTTACCAGGCTGCATGGAATCCACTGCATTCAATCATGCTGCATGGAATCCACTGCATTCAATCGGGATGCATTTTACCAGGCTGCATGGATTACACTGCATTCAAGCACAATGCATGGAATCCACTGCATTCAATGACGCTGCATGGAATCCACTGCACTCAATCGGGATACTTTTGGCAATGCTGCATAAAACCCACTGCATTCAATCGGGATGCATTGGGCCTCACTGCGTGAACTCAACTGAATACATACGGGATCCATTGTGCCACAATGCAGGGAGTCTTCTGCATTCAATGACGCTGCATGGAATCCACTGCATTCAATCGGGATGCTTTTGGCCATGCTGCATAAAATCCACTGCATTCAATCATGCTGCATCTAATCCACCTGATTCAATCGGGATGTTTTGGGACATGCTGCAGAAAATCCCCTGCATTAAATCGGGATGATTTGGGCCATGCTGCAAAAAATCCTCTGCATTCAATCTTGCTGCAGGTATCCACTGCATTCATTCGGAATACTTTGGGCCTTGCTGCTAATAATCCACAGCATTCAATCATGCTGCAGGTATCCACTGCATTCAATCATGCTGCATTAAATTCCCTGCATTCAATAGGGTTCCATTTCTTCATGCTGCCTGGAATGCACTGCATTAAATCACGCTGCATGGAATCCATTGCATTCAATTGGGATGCATTTTACCAGGCTGCATGGAATCCACTGCATTCAAGCATGCTTCATGGAATCCACTGCATTCAATCCGGATGCATGTTACCAGGCTGCATGTATTACACTGCATTCAATGACATTGCATGGAATCCACTGCCTTCATTCGGGATGCTTTTGGCCCTGCTGCATTAAATCAACTGCATTCAATCGGGATGCATTGGGCCTCACTGCGTCAACTGCACTGAGTACAATCGGGATCCATTTTGGCACAATACATGGAGTATTCTATATTCAATGACGCTGCATGGAATCCACTGCATTAAATCGTAATGCTTTGTGCCATGCTGCAAAAAATCCACTGCATTCATTCATGCCGCAGGAATCCACTGCATTCAATCATGCTGCATAAAATCCACTGCATTCAATAGGGTTCCATTACTTCATGCTGTCTGGAATACACTGAATTCAATCAGGCTGCATGGAATCCAATGCATTCAATAGGGATGCATTTTACCAGGCTGCATGGATTTCACTGCATTCAATCACAATGCATGGAATCCACTGCATTCAATGACGCTGCATGGAATCCACTGCATTCTATCGGGATGCTTTTGGCCATGCTGCCTAAAATCCACTGCATTCAATCATGCTGCACGGTATCCACTGCATTCAATCGGGATGTATTGGGACATGCTGCAGAATATCCACTGCAGTAAATCGGGATGCTTTGGGCCAAGCTTCAAAAAATACACTGCATTCAATCATGCTGCAGGAATACACTGCATACAATCATGCTGCATAAAATCCACTGCATTCCATAGGGTTCCATTTCTTCATGCTGCATGGAATCCACTGCATTCAATCATGCTGCATGGAATCCACTGCATTCAATCGGGATGCATTTTACCAGGCTGCATGGATTATACTGCATTCAATCACAATGCATGGAATCCACTGCATTCAATGACGCTGCATGGAATCCACTGCATTCTATCGGGATGCTTTTGGCCATGCTGCCTAAAATCCACTGCATTCAAACATGCTGCACGGTATCCACTGCATTCAATCGGGATGTTTTGGGACATGCTGCAGAATATCCACTGCAGTAAATCGGGATGCTTTGGGCCAAGCTTCAAAAAATCCTCTGCATTCAATCATGCTGCAGGAATCCACTGCATTCAATCATGCTGCATAAAATCCACTGCATTCTATAGGGTTCATTTTCTTCATGCTGCATGGAATCGACTGCATTCAATCATGCTGCATGGAATCCACTGCATTCAATCGGGATGCATTTTACCAGGCTGCATGGATTACACTGCATTCAAGCACAATGCATGGAATCCACTGCATTCAATGACGCTGCATGGAATCCACTGCCTTCAATCGGGATGCTTTTGGCCATGGTGCATAAAATCCACTGCATTCAATCATGCTGCATGGTATCCACTGCATTCTATCGGGATGTTTTTTGACATGCTGCCTAAAATCCACTGCATTAAATCGGGATGCATTGGGCCATGCTGCAAAAAATCCACTGCATTCAATCATGCTGCATAAAATCCACTGCATTCAATAATTCTTCAGGAATCCACAGCATTCAATCATGCTGCATAAAATACCCTGCATTCAATAGTGTTCCATTTCTTCATGCTGCATGGAATACACTGCATTCAATCAGGATGCATGGAATCCACATCATTTAATTGAGGTGCATTTTACCAGGCTGCATGGAATCCACTGCATTCAATCATGCTGCATGGAATCCACTGCATTCAATCGGGATGCATTTTACCAGGCTGCATGGATTACACTGCATTCAAGCACAATGCATGGAATCCACTGCATTCAATGACGCTGCATGGAATCCACTGCACTCAATCGGGATACTTTTGGCAATGCTGCATAAAACCCACTGCATTCAATCGGGATGCATTGGGCCTCACTGCGTGAACTCAACTGAATACATACGGGATCCATTGTGCCACAATGCAGGGAGTCTTCTGCATTCAATGACGCTGCATGGAATCCACTGCATTCAATCGGGATGCTTTTGGCCATGCTGCATAAAATCCACTGCATTCAATCATGCTGCATCTAATCCACCTGATTCAATCGGGATGTTTTGGGACATGCTGCAGAAAATCCCCTGCATTAAATCGGGATGATTTGGGCCATGCTGCAAAAAATCCTCTGCATTCAATCATGCTGCAGGTATCCACTGCATTCATTCGGAATACTTTGGGCCTTGCTGCTAATAATCCACAGCATTCAATCATGCTGCAGGTATCCACTGCATTCAATCATGCTGCATTAAATTCCCTGCATTCAATAGGGTTCCATTTCTTCATGCTGCCTGGAATGCACTGCATTAAATCACGCTGCATGGAATCCATTGCATTCAATTGGGATGCATTTTACCAGGCTGCATGGAATCCACTGCATTCAAGCATGCTTCATGGAATCCACTGCATTCAATCCGGATGCATGTTACCAGGCTGCATGTATTACACTGCATTCAATAACATTGCATGGAATCCAGTGCCTTCATTCGGGATGCTTTTGGCCCTGCTGCATTAAATCAACTGCATTCAATCGGGATGCATTGGGCCTCACTGCGTCAACTGCACTGAGTACAATCGGGATCCATTTTGGCACAATACATGGAGTATTCTATATTCAATGACGCTGCATGGAATCCACTGCATTAAATCGTAATGCTTTGTGCCATGCTGCAAAAAATCCACTGCATTCATTCATGCCGCAGGAATCCACTGCATTCAATCATGCTGCATAAAATCCACTGCATTCAATAGGGTTCCATTACTTCATGCTGTCTGGAATACACTGAATTCAATCAGGCTGCATGGAATCCAATGCATTCAATAGGGATGCATTTTACCAGGCTGCATGGATTTCACTGCATTCAATCACAATGCATGGAATCCACTGCATTCAATGACGCTGCATGGAATCCACTGCATTCTATCGGGATGCTTTTGGCCATGCTGCCTAAAATCCACTGCATTCAATCATGCTGCACGGTATCCACTGCATTCAATCGGGATGTATTGGGACATGCTGCAGAATATCCACTGCAGTAAATCGGGATGCTTTGGGCCAAGCTTCAAAAAATACACTGCATTCAATCATGCTGCAGGAATACACTGCATACAATCATGCTGCATAAAATCCACTGCATTCCATAGGGTTCCATTTCTTCATGCTGCATGGAATCCACTGCATTCAATCATGCTGCATGGAATCCACTGCATTCAATCGGGATGCATTTTACCAGGCTGCATGGATTACACTGCATTCAATCACAATGCATGGAATCCACTGCATTCAATGACGCTGCATGGAATCCACTGCATTCTATCGGGATGCTTTTGGCCATGCTGCCTAAAATCCACTGCATTCAAACATGCTGCACGGTATCCACTGCATTCAATCGGGATGTTTTGGGACATGCTGCAGAATATCCACTGCAGTAAATCGGGATGCTTTGGGCCAAGCTTCAAAAAATACACTGCATTCAATCATGCTGCAGGAATCCACTTCATTCAATCATGCTGCATAAAATCCACTGCATTCTATAGGGTTCATTTTCTTCATGCTGCATGGAATCGACTGCATTCAATCATGCTGCATGGAATCCACTGCATTCAATCGGGATGCATTTTACCAGGCTGCATGGATTACACTGCATTCAAGCACAATGCATGGAATCCACTGCATTCAATGACGCTGCATGGAATCCACTGCCTTCAATCGGGATGCTTTTGGCCATGGTCCATAAAATCCACTGCATTCAATCATGCTGCATGGTATCCACTGCATTCTATCGGGATGTTTTTTGACATGCTGCCTAAAATCCACTGCATTAAATCGGGATGCTTTGGGCCATGCTGCAAAAAATCCACTGCATTCAATCATGCTGCATAAAATCCACTGCATTCAATAAGGTTCCAATTCTTCATGCAGCATGGATCACACTCATTTAATCCCACTGCATGGAATTAACTGCATTCAACCGGGATGACTTTTACCATGCTGCATGGAATACACTGCATTCAATCACGCTGCATTTATTTCACTGCATACAATTGGGATCCATTGCACCATGATGCATGGAATCCACTGCATTCAATCAGAATCCATTGCACCACACTGCATTGACACCACTGCATTCAATTGAGATCAATTGGGCCATGCTGCATAGAATCCACTGCATTCAATTGGTATCCATTTAGCCATACTGAATGGTATACACTGCATTCAATCAGGATGCATTTCACCACGCTGCATGGAATCCACGGCATTCAATCGGGATGCATGGGGCCATGCTGCATAAAATCCACTGCATTCAATCGGGATGCATTGGGCCTCACTGCGTGGACTCCACTGAATACATACGGGATCCATTGTGCCACAATGCAGGGAGGCTTCTGCATTAAATGACGCTGCATGGAATCCACTGCATTCAATCGGGATGAATTTTACCAGGCTGCATGGAATCCACTGCATTCAATCATGCTGCATGGAATCCACTGCATTCAATCGGGATGCATTTTACCAGGCTGCATGGAATACACTGCATTCAATCACGCTGCATCGATTTCACTGCATTCAATTGGGATCCATTGCGCCATGATGCATGGAATCCACTGCATTCAGTTGAGATCAATTGGGCCACACTGCATAGAATCCACTTCATTGAATGGGGATCCATTTAGCCACACTGAATTGTATACACTGCGTTCAATCAGGATGCATTTCACCACGCTGCATGGAATCCATGGCATTCAATCGGGATGCTTGTGGCCATGCTGCATAAAATCCACTGCATTCAATCGAGATGCATTTGGCCTCGATGCATGGACTCCACTGCACACAATCGTGATCCATTTCGCCACAATGAATTGAATTTTCTGCATTCAATGATGCTGCATGGAATCCACTGCATTAAATCGAGATGCTTTTGGCCATGCTGCAAAAAATCCACTGCATTCAATCATGCTGAAGGAATCCACTGCATTCAATCATGCTGCATAAAATCCCCTGCATTCAATAGGGTTCCATTTCTTCATGCTGCATGGAATCGACTTCATTCAATCATGCTGCATGGAATCCACAGCATTTAATTGGGATGCATTTTACCAGGCTGCATGGAATCCACGGCATTCAATCGGGATGCTTGGGGACATGCTGCAAAAAATCCACTGCATTCATTCATGCTGCAGGAATCCACTGCATTCAATCATGCTAAATAAAATACACTTCATTCAATAGGGTTCCATTACTTCATGCTCCCTGGAATACACTGAATTCAATCATGCTGCATGGAATCCAATGCATTCAATAGGGATGCATTTTACCAGTCTGCATGGAATCGACTGCATTCAATCATGCTGCATGGAATCCACTGCATTCAATCGGGATGCATTTTACCAGGCTGCATGGATTACACTGCATTCAAGCACAATGCATGGAATCCACTGCATTCAATGATGCTGCATGGAATCCTCTGCATTGAATCGGGATGCTTTTGGCCATGCTGCATAAAATCCACTGCATCAGTCATGCTGCACGGTATCCACTGCATTCAATCGGGATGCTTTGGGCCATGCTGCAAAACATCCACTGCATTCAATCATGCTGCAGGAATCCACTGCATTCAATCATGCTGCATAAAAGCCACTGCATTCAATAGGGTTCCATTTCTTCATGCTGCATGGATCACACTGCACTCAATCACACTGCATGGAATCTACTGCATTCAATCGGGATGAATTTTACCAGGCTGCATTGAATCCACTGCATTCAATCAAGCTGCATGGAATCCACTGCATTCAATCGGGATGCATTTTACCAGGCTGCATGGAATACACTGCATTCAATCACGCTGCATCGATTTCACTGCATTCAATTGGGATCCATTGCGCCATGATGCATGGAATCCACTGCATTCTATCAGAATCCATTGCACCACACTGCATTGACTCCACTGCATTCAATTGAGATCAATTGGGCCACGCTGCATAGAATCCACTGCATTCCATGGGTATCCATTTACCCACGCTGCCTGGCGTCACTGCGTTCAATCAGGATGCATTTCACCACGCTGCATGGATAACACTTTATTCAATCACAATGCATGAATATCCACTGCCATCAATCGGGATGCTTTTCGCCATGCTGCATAAACTCCACTGCATTCAATCGGGATGCATTGGGCCTCACTGCGTCAACTGCTGAATACAAACGGGATCCATTGTGCCACAATGCATGGAGTCTTCTGCATTCGATGACGCTGCATGGATTCCACTGCATTCAATCGGGATGCTTTGGGCCATGCTGCAAAAAATCCACTGCATTCATTCATGCTGCAGGAATCCACGGCATTCAATCATGCTGCATAAAAGACCCTTCATTCAATAGGATTCCATTACTTCATGCTGCCTGGAATACACTGAATTCAATCACGCTGCATGGAATCCACTACATTCAATCGGGATGCATTTTACCAGGCTGCATGGATTACACTGCATTCAAGCACAATGCATGGAATCCACTGCATTCAATGACGCTGCATGGAATTCTCTGCATTGAATCGGGATGCTTTTGGCCATGGTGCATAAAATCCACTGCATTCAATCATGCTGCATGGTATCCACTGCATTCAATCGGGATGTTTTGGGACATGCTGCCCTAAATCCACTGCATTCAATCGGGATGCTTTGGGCCATGCGGCAAAACATCTACTGCATTCAATTATGCTGCAGGAATCCACTGCATTCAATCATGCTGCGTAAAATCCACTGCATTCAATAGGGTTCCATTTCTGCATGCTGCATGGATCACACTGCACTCAATCACACTGCATGGAATCTACTGCATTCAATCGGGATGAATTTTACCAGGCTGCATTGAATCCACTGCATTCAATCAAGCTGCATGGAATCCACTGCATTCAATCGGGATGCATTTTACCAGGCTGCATGGAATACACTGCATTCAATCACGCTGCATCGATTTCACTGCATTCAATTGGGATCCATTGCGCCATGATGCATGGAATCCACTGCATTCTATCAGAATCCATTGCACCACACTGCATTGACTCCACTGCATTCAATTGAGATCAATTGGGCCACGCTGCATAGAATCCACTGCATTCCATGGGTATCCATTTACCCACGCTGCATGGTGTACACTGCGTTCAATCAGGATGCATTTCACCACGCTGCATGGAATCCACGGCATTCAATTGGGATTCGTTTGGCCATGCTGCATAAAATCCACTGCATTCAATCGAGATGCATTTGGCCTCGCTGCATGGACTCCACTGCACACAATCGTGATCCATTTCGCCACAATGAATGGAATTCTCAGCATTCAATGACGCTGCATGGAATCCACTGCATTAAATCGAGATGCTTTGGGACATGCTGCAAAAATTCCACTGCATTCAATCATGCTGAAGGAATCCACTGCATTCAATCATGCTGCATAATATCCCCTGCCTTCAATAGGGTTCCATTTCTTCATGCTGCATGGAATCCACTTCTTTCAATCATGCTGCATGGAATCCACAGCATTTAATTGGGATGCATTTTACCAGGCTGCATGGAATCCACTGCATTCAACCATGCTGCATAAAATCCACTACATTCAATCGGGATGCATTTTACCACGCTGCATGGATTACACTGCATTCAATCACAATACATGGAATCCACTGCATTCAATCGGGATGCATTTTACCAGGCTGCATGGATTACACTGCATTCAATCACGCTGCAAGGAATCCACTGCATTCAACGACGCTGCATGGAATCCACTGCATTCTATCGGGATGCTTTTGGCCCTCCTGCATAAAATACACTGCATTCAATCATGCTGCATGGAATTCACTGCCTCCAATAGGGATATTTTGGGTCATGCTGCATAAAATCCAATGCATTCAATCATGCTGCACCGTATCCACTGCATTCAGTCGGGATGTTTTGGGACATGCTGCAGAAAATTCACTGCATTAAATCAGGATGCTTTGGGCCATTCTGCAAAAACTCCACTGCATTCAATCATGCTGCATAAAATCCACTGCATTCAATATGGTTCCATTTCTTCATGCTGCATGGATCACACTGCATTAAATCACACTGCATGGAATCCTCTGCATTCAATCGGGATTAATTTTACCAGGCTGCATTGAATCCACTGCATTCAATCAGTATCCATTGCACCACACCGCATTGAATCCACTGCATTCAATTGAGATCAATTGGGCAACGATGCATAGAATCCACTGCATTCAATAGGGATCCAATTAGCCACACTGAATGGTATACACTGCGTTCAATCAGGATGCATTTCACCACGCTGCATGGAATCCACGGCATTCAATCGGGTTGCATGGGGCCATGCTGCATAAAATCCACTGCATTCCATCGAGATGCATTTGGCCTCGCTGCATGGACTCCACTGCACACAATCGTGATCCATTTCGCCACAATGAATGGAATTCTCAGCATTCAATGACGCTGCATGGAATCCACTGCATTAAATCAGAGATGCTTTGGGACATGTTGCAAAAAATCCACTGCATTCAATAATTCTGCAGGAATCCACAGCATTCAATCATGCTGCATAAAATACCCTGCATTCAATAGTGTTCCATTTCTTCATGCTGCATGGAATACACTGCATTCAATCAGGATGCATGGAATCCACATCATTTAATTGAGGTGCATTTTACCAGGCTGCATGGAATCCACTGCATTCAATCATGCTGCATGGAATCCACTGCATTCAATCGGGATGCATTTTACCAGGCTGCATGGATTACACTGCATTCAAGCACAATGCATGGAATCCACTGCATTCAATGACGCTGCATGGAATCCACTGCACTCAATCGGGATACTTTTGGCAATGCTGCATAAAACCCACTGCATTCAATCGGGATGCATTGGGCCTCACTGCGTGAACTCAACTGAATACATACGGGATCCATTGTGCCACAATGCAGGGAGTCTTCTGCATTCAATGACGCTGCATGGAATCCACTGCATTCAATCGGGATGCTTTTGGCCATGCTGCATAAAATCCACTGCATTCAATCATGCTGCATCTAATCCACCTGATTCAATCGGGATGTTTTGGGACATGCTGCAGAAAATCCCCTGCATTAAATCGGGATGATTTGGGCCATGCTGCAAAAAATACTCTGCATTCAATCATGCTGCAGGTATCCACTGCATTCATTCGGAATACTTTGGGCCTTGCTGCTAATAATCCACAGCATTCAATCATGCTGCAGGTATCCACTGCATTCAATCATGCTGCATTAAATTCCCTGCATTCAATAGGGTTCCATTTCTTCATGCTGCCTGGAATGCACTGCATTAAATCACGCTGCATGGAATCCATTGCATTCAATTGGGATGCATTTTACCAGGCTGCATGGAATCCACTGCATTCAAGCATGCTTCATGGAATCCACTGCATTCAATCCGGATGCATGTTACCAGGCTGCATGTATTACACTGCATTCAATGACATTGCATGGAATCCACTGCCTTCATTCGGGATGCTTTTGGCCCTGCTGCATTAAATCAACTGCATTCAATCGGGATGCATTGGGCCTCACTGCGTCAACTGCACTGAGTACAATCGGGATCCATTTTGGCACAATACATGGAGTATTCTATATTCAATGACGCTGCATGGAATCCACTGCATTAAATCGTAATGCTTTGTGCCATGCTGCAAAAAATCCACTGCATTCATTCATGCCGCAGGAATCCACTGCATTCAATCATGCTGCATAAAATCCACTGCATTCAATAGGGTTCCATTACTTCATGCTGTCTGGAATACACTGAATTCAATCAGGCTGCATGGAATCCAATGCATTCAATAGGGATGCATTTTACCAGGCTGCATGGATTTCACTGCATTCAATCACAATGCATGGAATCCACTGCATTCAATGACGCTGCATGGAATCCACTGCATTCTATCGGGATGCTTTTGGCCATGCTGCCTAAAATCCACTGCATTCAATCATGCTGCACGGTATCCACTGCATTCAATCGGGATGTATTGGGACATGCTGCAGAATATCCACTGCAGTAAATCGGGATGCTTTGGGCCAAGCTTCAAAAAATACACTGCATTCAATCATGCTGCAGGAATACACTGCATACAATCATGCTGCATAAAATCCACTGCATTCCATAGGGTTCCATTTCTTCATGCTGCATGGAATCCACTGCATTCAATCATGCTGCATGGAATCCACTGCATTCAATCGGGATGCATTTTACCAGGCTGCATGGATTACACTGCATTCAATCACAATGCATGGAATCCACTGCATTCAATGACGCTGCATGGAATCCACTGCATTCTATCGGGATGCTTTTGGCCATGCTGCCTAAAATCCACTGCATTCAAACATGCTGCACGGTATCCACTGCATTCAATCGGGATGTTTTGGGACATGCTGCAGAATATCCACTGCAGTAAATCGGGATGCTTTGGGCCAAGCTTCAAAAAATACACTGCATTCAATCATGCTGCAGGAATCCACTGCATTCAATCATGCTGCATAAAATCCACTGCATTCTATAGGGTTCATTTTCTTCATGCTGCATGGAATCGACTGCATTCAATCATGCTGCATGGAATCCACTGCATTCAATCGGGATGCATTTTACCAGGCTGCATGGATTACACTGCATTCAAGCACAATGCATGGAATCCACTGCATTCAATGACGCTGCATGGAATCCACTGCCTTCAATCGGGATGCTTTTGGCCATGGTGCATAAAATCCACTGCATTCAATCATGCTGCATGGTATCCACTGCATTCTATCGGGATGTTTTTTGACATGCTGCCTAAAATCCACTGCATTAAATCGGGATGCTTTGGGCCATGCTGCAAAAAATCCACTGCATTCAATCATGCTGCATAAAATCCACTGCATTCAATAATTCTGCAGGAATCCACAGCATTCAATCATGCTGCATAAAATACCCTGCATTCAATAGTGTTCCATTTCTTCATGCTGCATGGAATACACTGCATTCAATCAGGATGCATGGAATCCACATCATTTAATTGAGGTGCATTTTACCAGGCTGCATGGAATCCACTGCATTCAATCATGCTGCATGGAATCCACTGCATTCAATCGGGATGCATTTTACCAGGCTGCATGGATTACACTGCATTCAAGCACAATGCATGGAATCCACTGCATTCAATGACGCTGCATGGAATCCACTGCACTCAATCGGGATACTTTTGGCAATGCTGCATAAAACCCACTGCATTCAATCGGGATGCATTGGGCCTCACTGCGTGAACTCAACTGAATACATACGGGATCCATTGTGCCACAATGCAGGGAGTCTTCTGCATTCAATGACGCTGCATGGAATCCACTGCATTCAATCGGGATGCTTTTGGCCATGCTGCATAAAATCCACTGCATTCAATCATGCTGCATCTAATCCACCTGATTCAATCGGGATGTTTTGGGACATGCTGCAGAAAATCCCCTGCATTAAATCGGGATGATTTGGGCCATGCTGCAAAAAATCCTCTGCATTCAATCATGCTGCAGGTATCCACTGCATTCATTCGGAATACTTTGGGCCTTGCTGCTAATAATCCACAGCATTCAATCATGCTGCAGGTATCCACTGCATTCAATCATGCTGCATTAAATTCCCTGCATTCAATAGGGTTCCATTTCTTCATGCTGCCTGGAATGCACTGCATTAAATCACGCTGCATGGAATCCATTGCATTCAATTGGGATGCATTTTACCAGGCTGCATGGAATCCACTGCATTCAAGCATGCTTCATGGAATCCACTGCATTCAATCCGGATGCATGTTACCAGGCTGCATGTATTACACTGCATTCAATAACATTGCATGGAATCCAGTGCCTTCATTCGGGATGCTTTTGGCCCTGCTGCATTAAATCAACTGCATTCAATCGGGATGCATTGGGCCTCACTGCGTCAACTGCACTGAGTACAATCGGGATCCATTTTGGCACAATACATGGAGTATTCTATATTCAATGACGCTGCATGGAATCCACTGCATTAAATCGTAATGCTTTGTGCCATGCTGCAAAAAATCCACTGCATTCATTCATGCCGCAGGAATCCACTGCATTCAATCATGCTGCATAAAATCCACTGCATTCAATAGGGTTCCATTACTTCATGCTGTCTGGAATACACTGAATTCAATCAGGCTGCATGGAATCCAATGCATTCAATAGGGATGCATTTTACCAGGCTGCATGGATTTCACTGCATTCAATCACAATGCATGGAATCCACTGCATTCAATGACGCTGCATGGAATCCACTGCATTCTATCGGGATGCTTTTGGCCATGCTGCCTAAAATCCACTGCATTCAATCATGCTGCACGGTATCCACTGCATTCAATCGAGATGTATTGGGACATGCTGCAGAATATCCACTGCAGTAAATCGGGATGCTTTGGGCCAAGCTTCAAAAAATACACTGCATTCAATCATGCTGCAGGAATACACTGCATACAATCATGCTGCATAAAATCCACTGCATTCCATAGGGTTCCATTTCTTCATGCTGCATGGAATCCACTGCATTCAATCATGCTGCATGGAATCCACTGCATTCAATCGGGATGCATTTTACCAGGCTGCATGGATTACACTGCATTCAATCACAATGCATGGAATCCACTGCATTCAATGACGCTGCATGGAATACACTGCATTCTATCGGGATGCTTTTGGCCATGCTGCCTAAAATCCACTGCATTCAAACATGCTGCACGGTATCCACTGCATTCAATCGGGATGTTTTGGGACATGCTGCAGAATATCCACTGCAGTAAATCGGGATGCTTTGGGCCAAGCTTCAAAAAATACACTGCATTCAATCATGCTGCAGGAATCCACTGCATTCAATCATGCTGCATAAAATCCACTGCATTCTATAGGGTTCATTTTCTTCATGCTGCATGGAATCGACTGCATTCAATCATGCTGCATGGAATCCACTGCATTCAATCGGGATGCATTTTACCAGGCTGCATGGATTACACTGCATTCAAGCACAATGCATGGAATCCACTGCATTCAATGACGCTGCATGGAATCCACTGCCTTCAATCGGGATGCTTTTGGCCATGGTCCATAAAATCCACTGCATTCAATCATGCTGCATGGTATCCACTGCATTCTATCGGGATGTTTTTTGACATGCTGCCTAAAATCCACTGCATTAAATCGGGATGCTTTGGGCCATGCTGCAAAAAATCCACTGCATTCAATCATGCTGCATAAAATCCACTGCATTCAATAAGGTTCCAATTCTTCATGCAGCATGGATCACACTCATTTAATCCCACTGCATGGAATTAACTGCATTCAACCGGGATGACTTTTACCATGCTGCATGGAATACACTGCATTCAATCACGCTGCATTTATTTCACTGCATACAATTGGGATCCATTGCACCATGATGCATGGAATCCACTGCATTCAATCAGAATCCATTGCACCACACTGCATTGACACCACTGCATTCAATTGAGATCAATTGGGCCATGCTGCATAGAATCCACTGCATTCAATTGGTATCCATTTAGCCATACTGAATGGTATACACTGCATTCAATCAGGATGCATTTCACCACGCTGCATGGAATCCACGGCATTCAATCGGGATGCATGGGGCCATGCTGCATAAAATCCACTGCATTCAATCGGGATGCATTGGGCCTCACTGCGTGGACTCCACTGAATACATACGGGATCCATTGTGCCACAATGCAGGGAGGCTTCTGCATTAAATGACGCTGCATGGAATCCACTGCATTCAATCGGGATGAATTTTACCAGGCTGCATGGAATCCACTGCATTCAATCATGCTGCATGGAATCCACTGCATTCAATCGGGATGCATTTTACCAGGCTGCATGGAATACACTGCATTCAATCACGCTGCATCGATTTCACTGCATTCAATTGGGATCCATTGCGCCATGATGCATGGAATCCACTGCATTCAGTTGAGATCAATTGGGCCACACTGCATAGAATCCACTTCATTGAATGGGGATCCATTTAGCCACACTGAATTGTATACACTGCGTTCAATCAGGATGCATTTCACCACGCTGCATGGAATCCATGGCATTCAATCGGGATGCTTGTGGCCATGCTGCATAAAATCCACTGCATTCAATCGAGATGCATTTGGCCTCGATGCATGGACTCCACTGCACACAATCGTGATCCATTTCGCCACAATGAATTGAATTTTCTGCATTCAATGATGCTGCATGGAATCCACTGCATTAAATCGAGATGCTTTTGGCCATGCTGCAAAAAATCCACTGCATTCAATCATGCTGAAGGAATCCACTGCATTCAATCATGCTGCATAAAATCCCCTGCATTCAATAGGGTTCCATTTCTTCATGCTGCATGGAATCGACTTCATTCAATCATGCTGCATGGAATCCACAGCATTTAATTGGGATGCATTTTACCAGGCTGCATGGAATCCACGGCATTCAATCGGGATGCTTGGGGACATGCTGCAAAAAATCCACTGCATTCATTCATGCTGCAGGAATCCACTGCATTCAATCATGCTAAATAAAATACACTTCATTCAATAGGGTTCCATTACTTCATGCTCCCTGGAATACACTGAATTCAATCATGCTGCATGGAATCCAATGCATTCAATAGGGATGCATTTTACCAGTCTGCATGGAATCGACTGCATTCAATCATGCTGCATGGAATCCACTGCATTCAATCGGGATGCATTTTACCAGGCTGCATGGATTACACTGCATTCAAGCACAATGCATGGAATCCACTGCATTCGATGATGCTGCATGGAATCCTCTGCATTGAATCGGGATGCTTTTGGCCATGCTGCATAAAATCCACTGCATCAGTCATGCTGCACGGTATCCACTGCATTCAATCGGGATGCTTTGGGCCATGCTGCAAAACATCCACTGCATTCAATCATGCTGCAGGAATCCACTGCATTCAATCATGCTGCATAAAAGCCACTGCATTCAATAGGGTTCCATTTCTTCATGCTGCATGGATCACACTGCACTCAATCACACTGCATGGAATCTACTGCATTCAATCGGGATGAATTTTACCAGGCTGCATTGAATCCACTGCATTCAATCAAGCTGCATGGAATCCACTGCATTCAATCGGGATGCATTTTACCAGGCTGCATGGAATACACTGCATTCAATCACGCTGCATCGATTTCACTGCATTCAATTGGGATCCATTGCGCCATGATGCATGGAATCCACTGCATTCTATCAGAATCCATTGCACCACACTGCATTGACTCCACTGCATTCAATTGAGATCAATTGGGCCACGCTGCATAGAATCCACTGCATTCCATGGGTATCCATTTACCCACGCTGCCTGGCGTCACTGCGTTCAATCAGGATGCATTTCACCACGCTGCATGGATAACACTTTATTCAATCACAATGCATGAATATCCACTGCCATCAATCGGGATGCTTTTCGCCATGCTGCATAAACTCCACTGCATTCAATCGGGATGCATTGGGCCTCACTGCGTCAACTGCTGAATACAAACGGGATCCATTGTGCCACAATGCATGGAGTCTTCTGCATTCGATGACGCTGCATGGATTCCACTGCATTCAATCGGGATGCTTTGGGCCATGCTGCAAAAAATCCACTGCATTCATTCATGCTGCAGGAATCCACGGCATTCAATCATGCTGCATAAAAGACCCTTCATTCAATAGGATTCCATTACTTCATGCTGCCTGGAATACACTGAATTCAATCACGCTGCATGGAATACAATGCATTCAATAGGGATGCATTTTACCAGTCTGCATGGAATCGACTGCATTCAATCATGCTGCATGGAATCCACTACATTCAATCGGGATGCATTTTACCAGGCTGCATGGATTACACTGCATTCAAGCACAATGCATGGAATCCACTGCATTCAATGACGCTGCATGGAATTCTCTGCATTGAATCGGGATGCTTTTGGCCATGGTGCATAAAATCCACTGCATTCAATCATGCTGCATGGTATCCACTGCATTCAATCGGGATGTTTTGGGACATGCTGCCCTAAATCCACTGCATTCAATCGGGATGCTTTGGGCCATGCGGCAAAACATCTACTGCATTCAATTATGCTGCAGGAATCCACTGCATTCAATCATGCTGCGTAAAATCCACTGCATTCAATAGGGTTCCATTTCTGCATGCTGCATGGATCACACTGCACTCAATCACACTGCATGGAATCTACTGCATTCAATCGGGATGAATTTTACCAGGCTGCATTGAATCCACTGCATTCAATCAAGCTGCATGGAATCCACTGCATTCAATCGGGATGCATTTTACCAGGCTGCATGGAATACACTGCATTCAATCACGCTGCATCGATTTCACTGCATTCAATTGGGATCCATTGCGCCATGATGCATGGAATCCACTGCATTCTATCAGAATCCATTGCACCACACTGCATTGACTCCACTGCATTCAATTGAGATCAATTGTGCCACGCTGCATAGAATCCACTGCATTCCATGGGTATCCATTTACCCACGCTGCATGGTGTACACTGCGTTCAATCAGGATGCATTTCACCACGCTGCATGGAATCCACGGCATTCAATTGGGATTCGTTTGGCCATGCTGCATAAAATCCACTGCATTCAATCGAGATGCATTTGGCCTCGCTGCATGGACTCCACTGCACACAATCGTGATCCATTTCGCCACAATGAATGGAATTTTTTGCATTCAATGACGCTGCATGGAATCCACTGCATTAAATCGAGATGCTTTGGGACATGCTGCAAAAATTCCACTGCATTCAATCATGCTGAAGGAATCCACTGCATTCAATCATGCTGCATAATATCCCCTGCCTTCAATAGGGTTCCATTTCTTCATGCTGCATGGAATCCACTTCTTTCAATCATGCTGCATGGAATCCACAGCATTTAATTGGGATGCATTTTACCAGGCTGCATGGAATCCACTGCATTCAACCATGCTGCATAAAATCCACTACATTCAATCGGGATGCATTTTACCACGCTGCATGGATTACACTGCATTCAATCACAATACATGGAATCCACTGCATTCAATCGGGATGCATTTTACCAGGCTGCATGGATTACACTGCATTCAATCACGCTGCAAGGAATCCACTGCATTCAACGACGCTGCATGGAATCCACTGCATTCTATCGGGATGCTTTTGGCCCTCCTGCATAAAATACACTGCATTCAATCATGCTGCATGGAATTCACTGCCTCCAATAGGGATATTTTGGGTCATGCTGCATAAAATCCAATGCATTCAATCATGCTGCACCGTATCCACTGCATTCAGTCGGGATGTTTTGGGACATGCTGCAGAAAATTCACTGCATTAAATCAGGATGCTTTGGGCCATTCTGCAAAAACTCCACTGCATTCAATCATGCTGCATAAAATCCACTGCATTCAATATGGTTCCATTTCTTCATGCTGCATGGATCACACTGCATTAAATCACACTGCATGGAATCCTCTGCATTCAATCGGGATTAATTTTACCAGGCTGCATTGAATCCACTGCATTCAATCAGTATCCATTGCACCACACCGCATTGAATCCACTGCATTCAATTGAGATCAATTGGGCAACGATGCATAGAATCCACTGCATTCAATAGGGATCCAATTAGCCACACTGAATGGTATACACTGCGTTCAATCAGGATGCATTTCACCACGCTGCATGGAATCCACGGCATTCAATCGGGTTGCATGGGGCCATGCTGCATAAAATCCACTGCATTCCATCGAGATGCATTTGGCCTCGCTGCATGGACTCCACTGCACACAATCGTGATCCATTTCGCCACAATGAATGGAATTCTCAGCATTCAATGACGCTGCATGGAATCCACTGCATTAAATCAGAGATGCTTTGGGACATGTTGCAAAAAATCCACTGCATTCAATAATTCTGCAGGAATCCACAGCATTCAATCATGCTGCATAAAATACCCTGCATTCAATAGTGTTCCATTTCTTCATGCTGCATGGAATACACTGCATTCAATCAGGATGCATGGAATCCACATCATTTAATTGAGGTGCATTTTACCAGGCTGCATGGAATCCACTGCATTCAATCATGCTGCATGGAATCCACTGCATTCAATCGGGATGCATTTTACCAGGCTGCATGGATTACACTGCATTCAAGCACAATGCATGGAATCCACTGCATTCAATGACGCTGCATGGAATCCACTGCACTCAATCGGGATACTTTTGGCAATGCTGCATAAAACCCACTGCATTCAATCGGGATGCATTGGGCCTCACTGCGTGAACTCAACTGAATACATACGGGATCCATTGTGCCACAATGCAGGGAGTCTTCTGCATTCAATGACGCTGCATGGAATCCACTGCATTCAATCGGGATGCTTTTGGCCATGCTGCATAAAATCCACTGCATTCAATCATGCTGCATCTAATCCACCTGATTCAATCGGGATGTTTTGGGACATGCTGCAGAAAATCCCCTGCATTAAATCGGGATGATTTGGGCCATGCTGCAAAAAATACTCTGCATTCAATCATGCTGCAGGTATCCACTGCATTCATTCGGAATACTTTGGGCCTTGCTGCTAATAATCCACAGCATTCAATCATGCTGCAGGTATCCACTGCATTCAATCATGCTGCATTAAATTCCCTGCATTCAATAGGGTTCCATTTCTTCATGCTGCCTGGAATGCACTGCATTAAATCACGCTGCATGGAATCCATTGCATTCAATTGGGATGCATTTTACCAGGCTGCATGGAATCCACTGCATTCAAGCATGCTTCATGGAATCCACTGCATTCAATCCGGATGCATGTTACCAGGCTGCATGTATTACACTGCATTCAATGACATTGCATGGAATCCACTGCCTTCATTCGGGATGCTTTTGGCCCTGCTGCATTAAATCAACTGCATTCAATCGGGATGCATTGGGCCTCACTGCGTCAACTGCACTGAGTACAATCGGGATCCATTTTGGCACAATACATGGAGTATTCTATATTCAATGACGCTGCATGGAATCCACTGCATTAAATCGTAATGCTTTGTGCCATGCTGCAAAAAATCCACTGCATTCATTCATGCCGCAGGAATCCACTGCATTCAATCATGCTGCATAAAATCCACTGCATTCAATAGGGTTCCATTACTTCATGCTGTCTGGAATACACTGAATTCAATCAGGCTGCATGGAATCCAATGCATTCAATAGGGATGCATTTTACCAGGCTGCATGGATTTCACTGCATTCAATCACAATGCATGGAATCCACTGCATTCAATGACGCTGCATGGAATCCACTGCATTCTATCGGGATGCTTTTGGCCATGCTGCCTAAAATCCACTGCATTCAATCATGCTGCACGGTATCCACTGCATTCAATCGGGATGTATTGGGACATGCTGCAGAATATCCACTGCAGTAAATCGGGATGCTTTGGGCCAAGCTTCAAAAAATACACTGCATTCAATCATGCTGCAGGAATACACTGCATACAATCATGCTGCATAAAATCCCCTGCATTCCATAGGGTTCCATTTCTTCATGCTGCATGGAATCCACTGCATTCAATCATGCTGCATGGAATCCACTGCATTCAATCGGGATGCATTTTACCAGGCTGCATGGATTACACTGCATTCAATCACAATGCATGGAATCCACTGCATTCAATGACGCTGCATGGAATCCACTGCATTCTATCGGGATGCTTTTGGCCATGCTGCCTAAAATCCACTGCATTCAAACATGCTGCACGGTATCCACTGCATTCAATCGGGATGTTTTGGGACATGCTGCAGAATATCCACTGCAGTAAATCGGGATGCTTTGGGCCAAGCTTCAAAAAATACACTGCATTCAATCATGCTGCAGGAATCCACTGCATTCAATCATGCTGCATAAAATCCACTGCATTCTATAGGGTTCATTTTCTTCATGCTGCATGGAATCGACTGCATTCAATCATGCTGCATGGAATCCACTGCATTCAATCGGGATGCATTTTACCAGGCTGCATGGATTACACTGCATTCAAGCACAATGCATGGAATCCACTGCATTCAATGACGCTGCATGGAATCCACTGCCTTCAATCGGGATGCTTTTGGCCATGGTCCATAAAATCCACTGCATTCAATCATGCTGCATGGTATCCACTGCATTCTATCGGGATGTTTTTTGACATGCTGCCTAAAATCCACTGCATTAAATCGGGATGCTTTGGGCCATGCTGCAAAAAATCCACTGCATTCAATCATGCTGCATAAAATCCACTGCATTCAATAAGGTTCCAATTCTTCATGCAGCATGGATCACACTCATTTAATCCCACTGCATGGAATTAACTGCATTCAACCGGGATGACTTTTACCATGCTGCATGGAATACACTGCATTCAATCACGCTGCATTTATTTCACTGCATACAATTGGGATCCATTGCACCATGATGCATGGAATCCACTGCATTCAATCAGAATCCATTGCACCACACTGCATTGACACCACTGCATTCAATTGAGATCAATTGGGCCATGCTGCATAGAATCCACTGCATTCACTTGGTATCCATTTAGCCATACTGAATGGTATACACTGCATTCAATCAGGATGCATTTCACCACGCTGCATGGAATCCACGGCATTCAATCGGGATGCATGGGGCCATGCTGCATAAAATCCACTGCATTCAATCGGGATGCATTGGGCCTCACTGCGTGGACTCCACTGAATACATACGGGATCCATTGTGCCACAATGCAGGGAGTCTTCTGCATTAAATGACGCTGCATGGAATCCACTGCATTCAATCGGGATGAATTTTACCAGGCTGCATGGAATCCACTGCATTCAATCATGCTGCATGGAATCCACTGCATTCAATCGGGATGCATTTTACCAGGCTGCATGGAATACACTGCATTCAATCACGCTGCATCGATTTCACTGCATTCAATTGGGATCCATTGCGCCATGATGCATGGAATCCACTGCATTCAGTTGAGATCAATTGGGCCACACTGCATAGAATCCACTTCATTGAATGGGGATCCATTTAGCCACACTGAATTGTATACACTGCGTTCAATCAGGATGCATTTCACCACGCTGCATGGAATCCATGGCATTCAATCGGGATGCTTGTGGCCATGCTGCATAAAATCCACTGCATTCAATCGAGATGCATTTGGCCTCGATGCATGGACTCCACTGCACACAATCGTGATCCATTTCGCCACAATGAATTGAATTTTCTGCATTCAATGATGCTGCATGGAATCCACTGCAATAAATCGAGATGCTTTTGGCCATGCTGCAAAAAATCCACTGCATTCAATCATGCTGAAGGAATCCACTGCATTCAATCATGCTGCATAAAATCCCCTGCATTCAATAGGGTTCCATTTCTTCATGCTGCATGGAATCGACTTCATTCAATCATGCTGCATGGAATCCACAGCATTTAATTGGGATGCATTTTACCAGGCTGCATGGAATCCACGGCATTCAATCGGGATGCTTGGGGACATGCTGCAAAAAATCCACTGCATTCATTCATGCTGCAGGAATCCACTGCATTCAATCATGCTAAATAAAATACACTTCATTCAATAGGGTTCCATTACTTCATGCTCCCTGGAATACACTGAATTCAATCATGCTGCATGGAATCCAATGCATTCAATAGGGATGCATTTTACCAGTCTGCATGGAATCGACTGCATTCAATCATGCTGCATGGAATCCACTGCATTCAATCGGGATGCATTTTACCAGGCTGCATGGATTACACTGCATTCAAGCACAATGCATGGAATCCACTGCATTCAATGATGCTGCATGGAATCCTCTGCATTGAATCGGGATGCTTTTGGCCATGCTGCATAAAATCCACTGCATCAGTCATGCTGCACGGTATCCACTGCATTCAATCGGGATGCTTTGGGCCATGCTGCAAAACATCCACTGCATTCAATCATGCTGCAGGAATCCACTGCATTCAATCATGCTGCATAAAATCCACTGCATTCAATAGGGTTCCATTTCTTCATGCTGCATGGATCACACTGCACTCAATCACACTGCATGGAATCTACTGCATTCAATCGGGATGAATTTTACCAGGCTGCATGGAATCCACTGCATTCAATCAAGCTGCATGGAATCCACTGCATTCAATCGGGATGCATTTTACCAGGCTGCATGGAATACACTGCATTCAATCACGCTGCATCGATTTCACTGCATTCAATTGGGATCCATTGCGCCATGATGCATGGAATCCACTGCATTCTATCAGAATCCATTGCACCACACTGCATTGACTCCACTGCATTCAATTGAGATCAATTGGGCCACGCTGCATAGAATCCACTGCATTCCATGGGTATCCATTTACCCACGCAGCCTGGCGTCACTGCGTTCAATCAGGATGCATTTCACCACGCTGCATGGATAACACTTTATTCAATCACAATGCATGAATATCCACTGCCATCAATCGGGATGCTTTTCGCCATGCTGCATAAACTCCACTGCATTCAATCGGGATGCATTGGGCCTCACTGCGTCAACTGCTGAATACAAACGGGATCCATTGTGCAACAATGCATGGAGTCTTCTGCATTCGATGACGCTGCATGGATTCCACTGCATTCAATCGGGATGCTTTGGGCCATGCTGCAAAAAATCCACTGCATTCATTCATGCTGCAGGAATCCACGGCATTCAATCATGCTGCATAAAAGACCCTTCATTCAATAGGATTCCATTACTTCATGCTGCCTGGAATACACTGAATTCAATCACGCTGCATGGAATCCAATGCATTCAATAGGGATGCATTTTACCAGGCTGCATGGAATCCACTGCATTCAATCATGCTGCAAGGAATCCACTGCATTCAATCGGGATGCATTTTACCAGGCTGCATGGATTACACTGCATTCAAGCACAATGCATGGAATCCACTGCATTCAATGACGCTGCATGGAATTCTCTGCATTGAATCGGGATGCTTTTGGCCATGGTGCATAAAATCCACTGCATTCAATCATGCTGCATGGTATCCACTGCATTCAATCGGGATGTTTTGGGACATGCTGCCCTAAATCCACTGCATTCAATCAGGATGCTTTGGGCCATGCGGCAAAACATCTACTGCATTCAACTATGCTGCAGGAATCCACTGCATTCAATCATGCTGCGTAAAATCCACTGCATTCAATAGGGTTCCATTTCTGCATGCTGCATGGATCACACTGCACTCAATCACACTGCATGGAATCTACTGCATTCAATCGGGATGAATTTTGCCAGGCTGCATTGAATCCACTGCATTCAATCAAGCTGCATGGAATCCACTGCATTCAATCGGGATGCATTTTACCAGGCTGCATGGAATACACTGCATTCAATCACGCTGCATCGATTTCACTGCATTCAATTGGGATCCATTGCGCCATGATGCATGGAATCCACTGCATTCTATCAGAATCCATTGCACCACACTGCATTGACTCCACTGCATTCAATTGAGATCAATTGGGCCACGCTGCATAGAATCCACTGCATTCCATGGGTATCCATTTACCCACGCTGCATGGTGTACACTGCGTTCAATCAGGATGCATTTCACCACGCTGCATGGAATCCACGGCATTCAATTGGGATTCGTTTGGCCATGCTGCATAAAATCCACTGCATTCAATCGAGATGCATTTGGCCTCGCTGCATGGACTCCACTGCACACAATCGTGATCCATTTCGCCACAATGAATGGAATTCTCAGCATTCAATGACGCTGCATGGAATCCACTGCATTAAATCGAGATGCTTTGGGACATGCTGCAAAAATTCCACTGCATTCAATCATGCTGAAGGAATCCACTGCATTCAATCATGCTGCATAATATCCCCTGCCTTCAATAGGGTTCCATTTCTTCATGCTGCATGGAATCCACTTCTTTCAATCATGCTGCATGGAATCCACAGCATGTAATTGGGATGCATTTTACCAGGCTGCATGGAATCCACTGCATTCAATCATGCTGCATGGAATCCACTGCATTCAATCGGGATGCATTTTACCAGGCTGCATGGATTACACTGCATTCAAGCACAATGCATGGAATCCACTGCATTCAATGACGCTGCATGGAATCCACTGCCTTCAATCGGGATGCTTTTGGCCATGGTCCATAAAATCCACTGCATTCAATCATGCTGCATGGTATCCACTGCATTCAATCGGGATGTTTTTTGACATGCTGCCTAAAATCCACTGCATTAAATCGGGATGCTTTGGGCCAAGCTTCAAAAAATACACTGCATTCAATCATGCTGCAGGAATCCACTGCATTCAATCATGCTGCATAAAATCCACTGCATTCTATAGGGTTCATTTTCTTCATGCTGCATGGAATCGACTGCATTCAATCATGCTGCATGGAATCCACTGCATTCAATCGGGATGCATTTTACCAGGCTGCATGGATTACACTGCATTCAAGCACAATGCATGGAATCCACTGCATTCAATGACGCTGCATGGAATCCACTGCCTTCAATCGGGATGCTTTTGGCCATGGTCCATAAAATCCACTGCATTCAATCATGCTGCATGGTATCCACTGCATTCTATCGGGATGTTTTTTGACATGCTGCCTAAAATCCACTGCATTAAATCGGGATGCTTTGGGCCATGCTGCAAAAAATCCACTGCATTCAATCATGCTGCATAAAATCCACTGCATTCAATAAGGTTCCAATTCTTCATGCAGCATGGATCACACTCATTTAATCCCACTGCATGGAATTAACTGCATTCAACCGGGATGACTTTTACCATGCTGCATGGAATACACTGCATTCAATCACGCTGCATTTATTTCACTGCATACAATTGGGATCCATTGCACCATGATGCATGGAATCCACTGCATTCAATCAGAATCCATTGCACCACACTGCATTGACACCACTGCATTCAATTGAGATCAATTGGGCCATGCTGCATAGAATCCACTGCATTCACTTGGTATCCATTTAGCCATACTGAATGGTATACACTGCATTCAATCAGGATGCATTTCACCACGCTGCATGGAATCCACGGCATTCAATCGGGATGCATGGGGCCATGCTGCATAAAATCCACTGCATTCAATCGGGATGCATTGGGCCTCACTGCGTGGACTCCACTGAATACATACGGGATCCATTGTGCCACAATGCAGGGAGTCTTCTGCATTAAATGACGCTGCATGGAATCCACTGCATTCAATCGGGATGAATTTTACCAGGCTGCATGGAATCCACTGCATTCAATCATGCTGCATGGAATCCACTGCATTCAATCGGGATGCATTTTACCAGGCTGCATGGAATACACTGCATTCAATCACGCTGCATCGATTTCACTGCATTCAATTGGGATCCATTGCGCCATGATGCATGGAATCCACTGCATTCAGTTGAGATCAATTGGGCCACACTGCATAGAATCCACTTCATTGAATGGGGATCCATTTAGCCACACTGAATTGTATACACTGCGTTCAATCAGGATGCATTTCACCACGCTGCATGGAATCCATGGCATTCAATCGGGATGCTTGTGGCCATGCTGCATAAAATCCACTGCATTCAATCGAGATGCATTTGGCCTCGATGCATGGACTCCACTGCACACAATCGTGATCCATTTCGCCACAATGAATTGAATTTTCTGCATTCAATGATGCTGCATGGAATCCACTGCATTAAATCGAGATGCTTTTGGCCATGCTGCAAAAAATCCACTGCATTCAATCATGCTGAAGGAATCCACTGCATTCAATCATGCTGCATAAAATCCCCTGCATTCAATAGGGTTCCATTTCTTCATGCTGCATGGAATCGACTTCATTCAATCATGCTGCATGGAATCCACAGCATTTAATTGGGATGCATTTTACCAGGCTGCATGGAATCCACGGCATTCAATCGGGATGCTTGGGGACATGCTGCAAAAAATCCACTGCATTCATTCATGCTGCAGGAATCCACTGCATTCAATCATGCTAAATAAAATACACTTCATTCAATAGGGTTCCATTACTTCATGCTCCCTGGAATACACTGAATTCAATCATGCTGCATGGAATCCAATGCATTCAATAGGGATGCATTTTACCAGTCTGCATGGAATCGACTGCATTCAATCATGCTGCATGGAATCCACTGCATTCAATCGGGATGCATTTTACCAGGCTGCATGGATTACACTGCATTCAAGCACAATGCATGGAATCCACTGCATTCGATGATGCTGCATGGAATCCTCTGCATTGAATCGGGATGCTTTTGGCCATGCTGCATAAAATCCACTGCATCAGTCATGCTGCACGGTATCCACTGCATTCAATCGGGATGCTTTGGGCCATGCTGCAAAACATCCACTGCATTCAATCATGCTGCAGGAATCCACTGCATTCAATCATGCTGCATAAAAGCCACTGCATTCAATAGGGTTCCATTTCTTCATGCTGCATGGATCACACTGCACTCAATCACACTGCATGGAATCTACTGCATTCAATCGGGATGAATTTTACCAGGCTGCATTGAATCCACTGCATTCAATCAAGCTGCATGGAATCCACTGCATTCAATCGGGATGCATTTTACCAGGCTGCATGGAATACACTGCATTCAATCACGCTGCATCGATTTCACTGCATTCAATTGGGATCCATTGCGCCATGATGCATGGAATCCACTGCATTCTATCAGAATCCATTGCACCACACTGCATTGACTCCACTGCATTCAATTGAGATCAATTGGGCCACGCTGCATAGAATCCACTGCATTCCATGGGTATCCATTTACCCACGCTGCCTGGCGTCACTGCGTTCAATCAGGATGCATTTCACCACGCTGCATGGATAACACTTTATTCAATCACAATGCATGAATATCCACTGCCATCAATCGGGATGCTTTTCGCCATGCTGCATAAACTCCACTGCATTCAATCGGGATGCATTGGGCCTCACTGCGTCAACTGCTGAATACAAACGGGATCCATTGTGCAACAATGCATGGAGTCTTCTGCATTCGATGACGCTGCATGGATTCCACTGCATTCAATCGGGATGCTTTGGGCCATGCTGCAAAAAATCCACTGCATTCATTCATGCTGCAGGAATCCACGGCATTCAATCATGCTGCATAAAAGACCCTTCATTCAATAGGATTCCATTACTTCATGCTGCCTGGAATACACTGAATTCAATCACGCTGCATGGAATACAATGCATTCAATAGGGATGCATTTTACCAGGCTGCATGGAATCCACTGCATTCAATCATGCTGCAAGGAATCCACTGCATTCAATCAGGATGCATGTTACCAGGCTGCATGGAATACACTGCATTCAATCACGCTGCATCGATTTCACTGCATTCAATTGGGATCCATTGCGCCATGATGCATGGAATCCACTGCATTCTATCAGAATCCATTGCACCACACTGCATTGACTCCACTGCATTCAATTGAGATCAATTGGGCCACGCTGCATAGAATCCACTGCATTCCATGGGTATCCATTTACCCACGCTGCATGGTGTACACTGCGTTCAATCAGGATGCATTTCACTACGCTGCATGGAATCCACGGCATTCAATTGGGATTCGTTTGGCCATGCTGCATAAAATCCACTGCATTCAATCGAGATGCATTTGGCCTCGCTGCATGGACTCCACTGCACACAATCGTGATCCATTTTGCCACAATGAATGGAATTTTTTGCATTCAATGACGCTGCATGGAATCCACTGCATTAAATCGAGATGCTTTGGGACATGCTGCAAAAATTCCACTGCATTCAATCATGCTGAAGGAATCCACTGCATTCAATCATGCTGCATAATATCCCCTGCCTTCAATAGGGTTCCATTTCTTCATGCTGCATGGAATCCACTTCTTTCAATCATGCTGCATGGAATCCACAGCATTTAATTGGGATGCATTTTACCAGGCTGCATGGAATCCACTGCATTCAACCATGCTGCATAAAATCCACTGCATTCAATCGGGATGCATTTTACCACGCTGCATGGATTACACTGCATTCAATCACAATACATGGAATCCACTGCATTCAATCGGGATGCATTTTACCAGGCTGCATGGATTACACTGCATTCAATCACGCTGCAAGGAATCCACTGCATTCAACGACGCTGCATGGAATCCACTGCATTCTATCGGGATGCTTTTGGCCCTCCTGCATAAAATACACTGCATTCAATCATGCTGCATGGAATTCACTGCCTCCAATAGGGATATTTTGGGTCATGCTGCATAAAATCCAATGCATTCAATCATGCTGCACCGTATCCACTGCATTCAGTCGGGATGTTTTGGGACATGCTGCAGAAAATTCACTGCATTAAATCAGGATGCTTTGGGCCATTCTGCAAAAAATCCACTGCATTCAATCATGCTGCATAAAATCCACTGCATTCAATATGGTTCCATTTCTTCATGCTGCATGGATCACACTGCATTAAATCACACTGCATGGAATCCTCTGCATTCAATCGGGATTAATTTTACCAGGCTGCATTGAATCCACTGCATTCAATCAGTATCCATTGCACCACACCGCATTGAATCCACTGCATTCAATTGAGATCAATTGGGCAACGATGCATAGAATCCACTGCATTCAATAGGGATCCAATTAGCCACACTGAATGGTATACACTGCGTTCAATCAGGATGCATTTCACCACGCTGCATGGAATCCACGGCATTCAATCGGGTTGCATGGGGCCATGCTGCATAAAATCCACTGCATTCCATCGAGATGCATTTGGCCTCGCTGCATGGACTCCACTGCACACAATCGTGATCCATTTCGCCACAATGAATGGAATTCTCAGCATTCAATGACGCTGCATGGAATCCACTGCATTAAATCAGAGATGCTTTGGGACATGTTGCAAAAAATCCACTGCATTCAATAATTCTGCAGGAATCCACAGCATTCAATCATGCTGCATAAAATACCCTGCATTCAATAGTGTTCCATTTCTTCATGCTGCATGGAATCCACTGCATTCAATCAGGATGCATGGAATCCACATCATTTAATTGAGGTGCATTTTACCAGGCTGCATGGAATCCACTGCATTCAATCATGCTGCATGGAATCCACTGCATTCAATCGGGATGCATTTTACCAGGCTGCATGGATTACACTGCATTCAAGCACAATGCATGGAATCCACTGCATTCAATGACGCTGCATGGAATCCACTGCACTCAATCGGGATACTTTTGGCAATGCTGCATAAAACCCACTGCATTCAATCGGGATGCATTGGGCCTCACTGCGTGAACTCAACTGAATACATACGGGATCCATTGTGCCACAATGCAGGGAGTCTTCTGCATTCAATGACGCTGCATGGAATCCACTGCATTCAATCGGGATGCTTTTGGCCATGCTGCATAAAATCCACTGCATTCAATCGGGATGCATTGGGCCTCGCTGCATGGTCTCCACTGCATACAAATGAGATCCATTGCACCACAATGTATGGAATGTTCTGCATTCAATGACGCTGCATGAAATCCACTGCATTCAATCACAATACATGGAATCCACTGCATTCAATCGGGATGCATTTTACCAGGCTGCCTGCATTACACTGCATTCCATCACAATGCATGGAATCCACTGCATTCAATGACGCTGCATGGAATCCACTGCATTCTATCGGGATGCTTTTGGCCATGCTGCATAAAGTACACTGCATTCAATCATGCAGCAAGGAATCCACTGCATCCAATCGCCATGTTTTTGGCCATGCTGCATAAAATCCACTGCATTCAATCGGGATGCATTGGGCCTCGCTGCATGGTCTCCACTGCATACAAACGAGATCCATTGCCCCACAATGAATGGAATGTTCTGCATTCAATGACGCTGCATGAAATCCACTGCATTCAATCAGGATGCTTTGGGACATGCTGCAAATACTCCACTGTATTCAATCATGCTGCATGGAATCCACTGCCTTCAATCGGGATGCTTTTGGCCATGCTGCATATAATCCACTGCATTCAATCGGGATGCATTGGGCCTCACTGCGTCAACCGCACTGAATACAATCGGGATCCATTGTGCCACAATGCATGGAGTCTTCTGCATTGCATGACGCTGCATGGAATCCACTGCATTCAATCGGGATGCTTGGGGCCATGCTGCAAAATATCCACTGCATTCATTCATGCTGCAGGAATCCAGTGCATTCAATCATGCTGCATAAAATACACTTCATTCAATAGGGTTCCATTACTTCATTCTGCCTGGAATACACTGAATTCAATCACGCTGCATGGAATCCAATGCATTCAATAGGGATGCATTTTACCAGGCTGCATGGAATCCACTGCATTCAGTCATGCTGCATGGAATCCACTGCAGTCAATCGGGATGCATTTTACCAGGCTGTATGGATTACACTGCATTCAATCAAAATGCATGGAATCCACTGCATTCAATGATGCTGCATGAAATCCACTGCATTCAATCGGGATGCTTTTGGCCATGCTGCATAAAATCCACAGCATTCAATCATGCTGCATGGAATCCAATGCATTCTATCGGGATGTATTGGGACATGCTGCAGAAAATTCACTGCATTAAATCATGATGCTTTGGACCAAGCTTCAAAAAAACACTGCATTCAATCATGCTGAAGGAATCCACTGCATTCAATCATGCTGCATAAAATCCCCTGCATTCAATAGGGTTCCATTTCTTCATGCTGCATGGAATCCACTTAATTCAATCATGCTGCATGGAATCCGCAGCATTTAAGTGGGATGCATTTTACCAGGCTGCATGGAATATACTGCATTCAATCATGCTGCATAAAATCCACTGCATTCAATCGGGATGCATTTTACCACGCTGCATGGATTACACTGCATTCAATCACAATACATGGAATCGACTGCATTCAATCGGGATGCATTTTACCAGGCTGCCTGGATTACACTGCATTCCATCACAATGCATGGAATCCACTGCATTCAATGACGCTGCATGGAATCCACTGCATTCAATCGGGATGCTTTTGGCCATGCTGCATAAAATCCACTGCGTTCAATCATGCTGCAAAAATCCACTGCATTCAATCATGCTGCATAAAATCCACTGCATTCAATAGGGTTCCATTTCTTCATGCTGCATGGAATCAACTGCATTCAATCATGCTGCATGGAATCTACTGCATTCAATCGGGATGCATTTTACCAGGCTGCATGGTTTACACTGCATTCAATCACAATGCATGGAATCCACTGCATTCAATGACGCTGCATGGAAAACACTGCATTCAATCTGGATGCTTTGGGTCATGGTGCATAAAATCCACGGCATTCAATCATGCTGCATGGTATCCACTACATTCAATCGGGATGTTTTGGGACATGCTGCCTAAAATCCACTGCATTTAATCGGGATTCTTTGGGCCATGCTGCAAAACATCCACTGCATTCAATCATGCTGCAGGAATCCACTGCATTCAATCATGCTGCATAAAATCCCCTGCATTCAATAGGGTTCCATTTCTGCATGCTGCATGGATCACACTGCATTCAATCACACTGCATGGAATCCACTGCATTCAATCGGGATGAATTTTACCAGGCTGCATGGAATCCATGCATTCAATCATGCTTCATGGAATCCACTGCATTCAATCGGGATGCATTTTACCAGGCTGCATGGAATACACTGCATTCAATCACGCTGCATCGATTTCGCTGCATTCAATTGGGATCCATTGCGCCATGATGCATCGAATCCACTGCATTCAGTTGAGATAAATTGGGCCACGCTGCATAGAATCCACTGAATTGAATGGGGATCCATTTAGCCACGCTGCATTGTATACACTGCGTTCAATCAGGATGCATTTCACCACGCTGCATGGAATCCATGGCATGCAATCGGGATGTTTGTGGCCATGCTGCAAAAAATCCACTTCATTCAATCATGCTGAAGGAATCCACTTCATTCAATCATGCTGCATGGAATCCGCAGCATTTAAGTGGGATGCATTTTACCAGGCTGCATGGAATCCACTGCATTCAATCATGCTGCATAAAATCCACTGCATTCAATCGGGATGCATTTTACCAGGATGCATGGAATCCACTGCATTCAATCACAATACATGGAATCCACTGCATTCACTCGGGATGCATTTTACCAGGCTGCCTGCATTACACTGCATTCCATCACAATGCATGGAATCCACTGCATTCAATGACGCTGCATGGAATCCACTGCATTCTATCGGGATGCTTTTGGCCATGCTGCATAAAGTACACTGCATTCAATCATGCAGCAAGGAATCCACTGCATCCAATCGCCATGGTTTTGGCCATGCTGCATAAAATCCACTGCATTCAATCGGGATGCATTGGGCCTCGCTGCATGGTCTCCACTGCATACAAACGAGATCCATTGCCCCACAATGAATGGAATGTTCTGCATTCAATGACGCTGCATGAAATCCACTGCATTCAATCGGGATGCTTTGGGCCATGCTGCAAATACTCCACTGTATTCAATCATGCTGCATGGAATCCACTGCCTTCAATCGGGATGCTTTTGGCCATGCTGCATATAATCCACTGCATTCAATCGGGATGCATTGGGCCTCACTGCGTCAACCGCACTGAATACAATCGGGATCCATTGTGCCACAATGCATGGAGTCGTCTGCATTCAATGACGCTGCATGGAATACACTGCATTCAATAGGGATGCATTTTACCAGGCTGCATGGAATCCACTGCATTCAATCATGCTGCAGGTATCCACTGCATTCAATCATGCTGCATTAAATTCCCTGCATTCAATAGGGTTCCATTTCTTCATGCTGCCTGGAATACACTGCATTAAATCACGCTGCATGGAATCCACTGCATTCAATTGGGATGCATTTTACCAGGCTGCATAGAATCCACTGCATTCACACATGCCGCATGGAATCCACTGCATTCCATCGGGATGCATTTGGCCATGCTGCATAAAACCGACTGCATTCAATCATGCTGCACGATATCCACTGCATTCAATCGGGATGTTTTCGGACATGCCGCAAAAAATCCACTGCAGTAAATCGGGATGCTTTTGGCCAAGCTTCAAAAAATCCACTGCATTCAATCATGCTGCATAAAATCCACTGCATTCAATAGGGTTCCATTTCTTCATGCTGCTTGGAATACACTGCATTCAATCAAGCTGCATGGAACCCACTGCATTCAATAGGGATGAATTTTACCAGGCTGCATGGAATCCACTGCATTCAATCAGGCTGCATGGAATCCACTGCATTCAATCGGGATGCATTTTACCAGGCTGCATGGAATACACTGCATTCAATCACGCTGCATTGATATCACTGCATTCAATTGGGATCCATTGGGCCACGATGCATGGAATCCACTGCATTCAATCAGGATCCATTGCACCACACTGCATTGAATCCACTGCATTCAATTGAGATCAATTGGGCCACGCTGCATCGAATCCACTGCATTCAATGGGGATCCATTTAGCCACGCTGAATGGTATACACTGCGTTCAATCAGGATGCATTTCACCACGCTGCATGGCCTCCACTGTATTCAATCACACTGCATGGAATCCACGGCATTCAATCGGGATGCTTTGGGCCATGCTGCATAAAATCCACTGCATTCAATCGAGTTGCATTTGGCCTCGCTGCATGGACTCCACCGCACACAATCGTGATCCATTTCGCCACAATGAATGGAATTCTCTGCATTCAATGACGCTGCATGGAATCCACTGCATTAAATCGAGATGCTTTGGGACATGCTGCAAAAAATCCACTGCATTCATTACTTCTGCTGGAATCCACTGCATTCAATCATGCTGCATAAAATCCCCTGCATTCAATCGGGATGCATTTTACCTGGCTGCATGGAATCCACCGCATTCAATCGGGATGCTTTTTACCCGTCTGCATGGAATCCACTGCATTCATTCACGCTGCATGGAATCCACTGCATTCAATCGGGATGCATTTTAGCACGCTGCATGAATTACACTGCATTCAATCACAATGCATGGAATCCACTGCATTCAATGACGCTGCATGGAATCCACTGCATTCTATTGGGATGATTTTGGCCATGCTGCATAAAATCCACTGCATTCAATCATGCTGCATGGAATCCAGTGCATCCAATCGGGATATTTTGGGTCATGCTGCATAAAATCCAATGCATTCAATCATGCTGCACCGTATCCACTGCATTCAGTCGGGATGTTTTGGTACATGCTGCAGAAAATCCACTGCATTATATCGGGATGCTTTGGGCAATGCTGCAAAAATCCACTGCATTCAATCATACTGCAAGACACCTCGGCATTCAATCATGCTGCATAAAATCCACTGCATTCAATAGGATTCCATTTCTTCATGCTGCTTGGAATACACTGCATTCAATCAAGCTGCATGGAACCCACTGCATTCAATTGGGATGAATTTTACCAGGCTGCATGGAATCCACTGCATTCAATCAGGCTGCATGGAATCCACTGCATTCAATCGGGATGCATTTTACCAGGCTGCATGGAATACACTGCATTCAATCACGCTGCATTGATATCACTGCATTCAATTGGGATCCATTGGGCCACGATGCATGGAATCCACTGCATTCAATCAGGATCCATTGCACCACACTGCATTGAATCCACTGCATTCAATTGAGATCAATTGGGCCACGCTGCATCGAATCCACTGCATTCAATGGGGATCCATTTAGCCACGCTGAATGGTATACACTGCGTTCAATCAGGATGCATTTCACCACGCTGCATGGCCTCCACTGTATTCAATCACACTGCATGGAATCCACAGCATTCAATCGGGATGCTTTGGGCCATGCTGCATAAAATCCACTGCATTCAATCAAGTTGCATTTGGGCTCGCTGCATGGACTCCACTGCACACAATCGTGATCCATTTCGCCACAATGAATGGAATTCTCTGCATTCAATGACGCTGCATGGAATCCACTGCATTAAATCGAGATGCTTTGGGACATGCTGCAAAAAATCCACTGCATTCATTAATTCTGCAGGAATCCACTGCATTCAATCATGCTGCATAAAATCCCCTGCATTCAGTAGAGTTGCATTACTTCATGCTGCATGGAATCAACTGCATTCAATCATGCTGCATAAAATTCACTGCATTCAATCGGGATGCATCTTACCTGGCTGCATGGAATCCACTGCATTCAATCACGCTGCATGGAATACACTGCATTCAATCGGGATGCTTTTTACCCGTCTGCATGGAATCCACTGCATTCATTCACGCTGCATGGAATCCACTGCATTCAATCGGTATGCTTTGGGCCATGCTGCAAAAAATCCACTGCATTCAATCATGCTGCATAAAATCCACTGCATTCAATAAGGTTCCATTTCTTCATGCAGCATGGATCACACTCATTTAATCCCACTGCATGGAATTAACTGCATTCAACCGGGATGACTTTTACCATGCTGCATGGAATACACTGCATTCAATCACGCTGCATTTATTTCACTGCATACAATTGGGATCCATTGCACCATGATGCATGGAATCCACTGCATTCAATCAGAATCCATTGCACCACACTGCATTGACACCACTGCATTCAATTGAGATCAATTGGGCAACGCTGCATAGAATCCACTGCATTGAATGGGGATCCATTTAGCCACACTGAATTGTATACACTGCGTTCAATCAGGATGCATTTCACCACGCTGCATGGAATCCACGGCATTCAATCGGGATGCTTGTGGCCATGCTGCATAAAATCCACTGCATTCAATCGAGATGCATTTGGCCTCAATGCATGGACTCCACTGCACACAATCGTGATCCATTTCGCCACAATGAATTGAATTTTCTGCATTCAATGATGCTGCATGTAATCCACTGCATTAAATCGAGATGCTTTTGGCCATGCTGCAAAAAATCCACTGCATTCAATCATGCTGAAGGAATCCACTGCATTCAATCATGCTGCATAAAATCCCCTGCATTCAATAGGGTTCCATTTCTTCATGCTGCATGGAATCGACTTCATTCAATCATGCTGCATGGAATCCACAGCATTTAATTGGGATGCATTTTACCAGGCTGCATGGAATCCACGGCATTCAATCGGGATGCTTGGGGCCATGCTGCAAAAAATCCACTGCATTCATTCATGCTGCAGGAATCCATGGCATTCAATCATGCTGCATAAAAGACCCTTCATTCAATAGGATTCCATTACTTCATGCTGCCTGGAATACACTGAATTCAATCACGCTGCATGGAATCCAATGCATTCAATAGGGATGCATTTTACCAGGCTGCATGGAATCCACTGCATTCAATCATGCTGCAAGGAATCCACTGCATTCAATCGGGATGCATTTTACCAGGCTGCATGGATTACACTGCATTCAAGCACAATGCATGGAATCCACTGCATTCAATGACGCTGCATGGAATTCTCTGCATTGAATCGGGATGCTTTTGGCCATGGTGCATAAAATCCACTGCATTCAATCATGCTGCATGGTATCCACTGCATTCAATCGGGATGTTTTGGGACATGCTGCCCTAAATCCACTGCATTCAATCGGGATGCTTTGGGCCATGCGGCAAAACATCTACTGCATTCAATCATGCTGCAGGAATCCACTGCATTCAATCATGCTGCGTAAAATCCACTGCATTCAATAGGGTTCCATTTCTTCATGCTGCATGGATCACACTGCACTCAATCACACTGCATGGAATCTACTGCATTCAATCGGGATGAATTTTGCCAGGCTGCATTGAATCCACTGCATTCAATCAAGCTGCATGGAATCCACTGCATTCAATCGGGATGCATTTTACCAGGCTGCATGGAATACACTGCATTCAATCACGCTGCATCTATTTCACTGCATTGAATTGGGATCCATTGCGCCATGATGCATGGAATCCACTGCATTCTATCAGAATCCATTGCACCACACTGCATTGACTCCACTGCATTCAATTGAGATCAATTGGGCCACGCTGCATAGAATCCACTGCATTCCATGGGTATCCATTTACCCACGCTGCATGGTGTACACTGCGTTCAATCAGGATGCATTTCACCACGCTGCATGGAATCCACGGCATTCAATTGGGATTCGTTTGGCCATGCTGCATAAAATCCACTGCATTCAATCGAGATGCATTTGGCCTCGCTGCATGGACTCCACTGCACACAATCGTGATCCATTTCGCCACAATGAATGGAATTTTTTGCATTCAATGACGCTGCATGGAATCCACTGCATTAAATCGAGATGCTTTGGGACATGCTGCAAAAATTCCACTGCATTCAATCATGCTGAAGGAATCCACTGCATTCAATCATGCTGCATAATATCCCCTGCCTTCAATAGGGTTCCATTTCTTCATGCTGCATGGAATCCACTTCTTTCAATCATGCTGCATGGAATCCACAGCATTTAATTGGGATGCATTTTACCAGGCTGCATGGAATCCACTGCATTCAATCATGCTGCATGGAATCCACTGCATTCAATCGGGATGCATTTTACCAGGCTGCATGGATTACACTGCATTCAAGCACAATGCATGGAATCCACTGCATTCAATGACGCTGCATGGAATCCACTGCCTTCAATCGGGATGCTTTTGGCCATGGTCCATAAAATCCACTGCATTCAATCATGCTGCATGGTATCCACTGCATTCAATCGGGATGTTTTTTGACATGCTGCCTAAAATCCACTGCATTAAATCGGGATGCTTTGGGCCATGCTGCAAAAAATCCACTGCATTCAATCATGCTGCATAAAATCCACTGCATTCAATAAGGTTCCATTTCTTCATGCAGCATGGATCACACTCATTTAATCCCACTGCATGGAATTAACTGCATTCAACCGGGATGACTTTTACCATGCTGCATGGAATACACTGCATTCAATCACGCTGCATTTATTTCACTGCATACAATTGGGATCCATTGCACCATGATGCATGGAATCCACTGCATTCAATCAGAATCCATTGCACCACACTGCATTGACACCACTGCATTCAATTGAGATCAATTGGGCAACGCTGCATAGAATCCACTGCATTGAATGGGGATCCATTTAGCCACACTGAATTGTATACACTGCGTTCAATCAGGATGCATTTCACCACGCTGCATGGAATCCACGGCATTCAATCGGGATGCTTGTGGCCATGCTGCATAAAATCCACTGCATTCAATCGAGATGCATTTGGCCTCAATGCATGGACTCCACTGCACACAATCGTGATCCATTTCGCCACAATGAATTGAATTTTCTGCATTCAATGATGCTGCATGTAATCCACTGCATTAAATCGAGATGCTTTTGGCCATGCTGCAAAAAATCCACTGCATTCAATCATGCTGAAGGAATCCACTGCATTCAATCATGCTGCATAAAATCCCCTGCATTCAATAGGGTTCCATTTCTTCATGCTGCATGGAATCGACTTCATTCAATCATGCTGCATGGAATCCACAGCATTTAATTGGGATGCATTTTACCAGGCTGCATGGAATCCACGGCATTCAATCGGGATGCTTGGGGACATGCTGCAAAAAATCCACTGCATTCATTCATGCTGCAGGAATCCACTGCATTCAATCATGCTAAATAAAATACACTTCATTCAATAGGGTTCCATTACTTCATGCTCCCTGGAATACACTGAATTCAATCATGCTGCATGGAATCCAATGCATTCAATAGGGATGCATTTTACCAGGCTGCATGGAATCCACTGCATTCAGTCATGCTGCATGGAATCCACTGCAGTCAATCGGGATGCATTTTACCAGGCTGCATGGATTACACTGCATTCAAGCACAATGCATGGAATCCACTGCATTCGATGATGCTGCATGGAATCCTCTGCATTGAATCGGGATGCTTTTGGCCATGCTGCATAAAATCCACTGCATCAGTCATGCTGCACGGTATCCACTGCATTCAATCGGGATGCTTTGGGCCATGCTGCAAAACATCCACTGCATTCAATCATGCTGCAGGAATCCACTGCATTCAATCATCCTGCATAAAATCCACTGCATTCAATAGGGTTCCATTTCTTCATGCTGCATGGATCACACTGCACTCAATCACACTGCATGGAATCTACTGCATTCAATCGGGATGAATTTTACCAGGCTGCATTGAATCCACTGCATTCAATCAAGCTGCATGGAATCCACTGCATTCAATCGGGATGCATTTTACCAGGCTGCATGGAATACACTGCATTCAATCACGCTGCATCGATTTCACTGCATTCAATTGGGATCCATTGCGCCATGATGCATGGAATCCACTGCATTCTATCAGAATCCATTGCACCACACTGCATTGACTCCACTGCATTCAATTGAGATCAATTGTGCCACGCTGCATAGAATCCACTGCATTCCATGGGTATCCATTTACCCACGCTGCATGGTGTACACTGCGTTCAATCAGGATGCATTTCACTACGCTGCATGGAATCCACGGCATTCAATTGGGATTCGTTTGGCCATGCTGCATAAAATCCACTGCATTCAATCGAGATGCATTTGGCCTCGCTGCATGGACTCCACTGCACACAATCTTGATCCATTTTGCCACAATGAATGGAATTTTTTGCATTCAATGACGCTGCATGGAATCCACTGCATTAAATCGAGATGCTTTGGGACATGCTGCAAAAATTCCACTGCATTCAATCATGCTGAAGGAATCCACTGCATTCAATCATGCTGCATAATATCCCCTGCCTTCAATAGGGTTCCATTTCTTCATGCTGCATGGAATCCACTTCTTTCAATCATGCTGCATGGAATCCACAGCATTTAATTGGGATGCATTTTACCAGGCTGCATGGAATCCACGGCATTCAACCATGCTGCATAAAATCCACTGCATTCAATCGGGATGCATTTTACCACGCTGCATGGATTACACTGCATTCAATCACAATACATGGAATCCACTGCATTCAATCGGGATGCATTTTACCAGGCTGCATGGATTACACTGCATTCAATCACGCTGCAAGGAATCCACTGCATTCAACGACGCTGCATGGAATCCACTGCAGTCTATCGGGATGCTTTTGGCCCTCCTGCATAAAATACACTGCATTCAATCATGCTGCATGGAATTCACTGCCTCCAATAGGGATATTTTGGGTCATGCTGCATAAAATCCAATGCATTCAATCATGCTGCACCGTATCCACTGCATTCAGTCGGGATGTTTTGGGACATGCTGCAGAAAATTCACTGCATTAAATCAGGATGCTTTGGGCCATTCTGCAAAAAATCCACTGCATTCAATCATGCTGCATAAAATCCACTGCATTCAATATGGTTCCATTTCTTCATGCTGCATGGATCACACTGCATTAAATCACACTGCATGGAATCCTCTGCATTCAATCGGGATTAATTTTACCAGGATGCGTTGAATCCACTGTATTCAATCAGTATCCATTGCACCACACCGCATTGAATCCACTGCATTCAATTGAGATCAATTGGGCAACGATGCATAGAATCCACTGCATTCAATAGGGATCCAATTAGCCACACTGAATGGTATACACTGCGTTCAATCAGGATGCATTTCACCACGCTGCATGGAATCCACGGCATTCAATCGGGTTGCATGGGGCCATGCTGCATAAAATCCACTGCATTCCATCGAGATGCATTTGGCCTCGCTGCATGGACTCCACTGCACACAATCGTGATCCATTTCGCCACAATGAATGGAATTCTCAGCATTCAATGACGCTGCATGGAATCCACTGCATTAAATCAGAGATGCTTTGGGACATGTTGCAAAAAATCCACTGCATTCAATAATTCTGCAGGAATCCACAGCATTCAATCATGCTGCATAAAATACCCTGCATTCAATAGTGTTCCATTTCTTCATGCTGCATGGAATCCACTGCATTCAATCAGGATGCATGGAATCCACATCATTTAATTGAGGTGCATTTTACCAGGCTGCATGGAATCCACTGCATTCAATCATGCTGCATGGAATCCACTGCATTCAATCGGGATGCATTTTACCAGGCTGCATGGATTACACTGCATTCAAGCACAATGCATGGAATCCACTGCATTCAATGACGCTGCATGGAATCCACTGCACTCAATCGGGATACTTTTGGCAATGCTGCATAAAACCCACTGCATTCAATCGGGATGCATTGGGCCTCACTGCGTGAACTCAACTGAATACATACTGGATCCATTGTGCCACAATGCAGGGAGTCTTCTGCATTCAATGACGCTGCATGGAATCCACTGCATTCAATCGGGATGCTTTTGGCCATGCTGCATAAAATCCACTGCATTCAATCGGGATGCATTGGGCCTCGCTGCATGGTCTCCACTGCATACAAATGAGATCCATTGCACCACAATGTATGGAATGTTCTGCATTCAATGACGCTGCATGAAATCCACTGCATTCAATCACAATACATGGAATCCACTGCATTCAATCGGGATGCATTTTACCAGGCTGCCTGGATTACACTGCATTCCATCACAATGCATGGAATCCACTGCATTCAATGACGCTGCATGGAATCCACTGCATTCTATCGGGATGCTTTTGGCCATGCTGCATAAAGTACACTGCATTCAATCATGCAGCAAGGAATCCACTGCATCCAATCGCCATGTTTTTGGCCATGCTGCATAAAATCCACTGCATTCAATCGGGATGCATTGGGCCTCGCTGCATGGTCTCCACTGCATACAAACGAGATCCATTGCCCCACAATGAATGGAATGTTCTGCATTCAATGACGCTGCATGAAATCCACTGCATTCAATCAGGATGCTTTGGGACATGCTGCAAATACTCCACTGTATTCAATCATGCTGCATGGAATCCACTGCCTTCAATCGGGATGCTTTTGGCCATGCTGCATATAATCCGCTGCATTCAATCGGGATGCATTGGGCCTCACTGCGTCAACCGCACTGAATACAATCGGGATCCATTGTGCCACAATGCATGGAGTCTTCTGCATTGCATGACGCTGCATGGAATCCACTGCATTCAATCGGGATGCTTGGGGCCATGCTGCAAAATATCCACTGCATTCATTCATGCTGCAGGAATCCAGTGCATTCAATCATGCTGCATAAAATACACTTCATTCAATAGGGTTCCATTACTTCATTCTGCCTGGAATACACTGAATTCAATCACGCTGCATGGAATCCAATGCATTCAATAGGGATGCATTTTACCAGGCTACATGGAATCCACTGCATTCAGTCATGCTGCATGGAATCCACTGCAGTCAATCGGGATGCATTTTACCAGGCTGTATGGATTACACTGCATTCAATCAAAATGCATGGAATCCACTGCATTCAATGATGCTGCATGAAATCCACTGCATTCAATCGGGATGCTTTTGGCCATGCTGCATAAAATCCACGGCATTCAATCATGCTGCATGGAATCCAATGCATTCTATCGGGATGTATTGGGACATGCTGCAGAAAATTCACTGCATTAAATAATGATGCTTTGGACCAAGCTTCAAAAAAACACTGCATTCAATCATGCTGAAGGAATCCACGGCATTCAATCATGCTGCATAAAATCCCCTGCATTCTATAGGGTTCCATTTCTTCATGCTGCATGGAATCCACTTAATTCAATCATGCTGCATGGAATCCGCAGCATTTAAGTGGGATGCATTTTACCAGGCTGCATGGAATACACTGCATTCAATCATGCTGCATAAAATCCACTGCATTCAATCGGGATGCATTTTACCACGCTGCATGGATTACACTGCATTCAATCACAATACATGGAATCGACTGCATTCAATCGGGATGCATTTTACCAGGCTGCCTGGATTACACTGCATTCAATCACAATGCATGGAATCCACTGCATTCAATGACGCTGCATGGAATCCACTGCATTCAATCGGGATGCTTTTGGCCATGCTGCATAAAATCCACTGCGTTCAATCATGCTGCAAAAATCCACTGCATTCAATCATGCTGCATAAAATCCACTGCATTCAATAGGGTTCCATTTCTTCATGCTGCATGGAATCAACTGCATTCAATCATGCTGCATGGAATCTACTGCATTCAATCGGGATGCATTTTACCAGGCTGCATTGTTTACACTGCATTCAATCACAATGCATGGAATCCACTGCATTCAATGACGCTGCATGGAATACACTGCATTCAATCTGGATGCTTTGGGTCATGGTGCATAAAATCCACGGCATTCAATCATGCTGCATGGTATCCACTACATTCAATCGGGATGTTTTGGGACATGCTGCCTAAAATCCACTGCATTTAATCGGGATTCTTTGGGCCATGCTGCAAAACATCCACTGCATTCAATCATGCTGCAGGAATCCACTGCATTCAATCATGCTGCATAAAATCCCCTGCATTCAATAGGGTTCCATTTCTGCATGCTGCATGGATCACACTGCATTCAATCACACTGCATGGAATCCACTGCATTCAATCGGGATGAATTTAACCAGGCTGCATGGAATCCACTGCATTCAATCATGCTTCATGGAATTCACTGCATTCAATCGGGATGCATTTTACCAGGCTGCATGGAATACACTGCATTCAATCACGCTGCATCGATTTCGCTGCATTCAATTGGGATCCATTGCGCCATGATGCATCGAATCCACTGCATTCAGTTGAGATAAATTGGGCCACGCTGCATAGAATCCACTGCATTGAATGGGGAACCATTTAGCCACGCTGCATTGTATACACTGCGTTCAATCAGGATGCATTTCACCACGCTGCATGGAATCCATGGCATGCAATCGGGATGTTTGTGGCCATGCTGCAAAAAATCCACTTCATTCAATCATGCTGAAGGAATCCTCTTCATTCAATCATGCTGCATGTAATCCGCAGCATTTAAGTGGGATGCATTTTACCAGGCTGCATGGAATCGACTTCATTCAATCATGCTGCATAAAATCCACTGCATTCAATCGGGATGCATTTTACCAGGATGCATGGAATCCACTGCATTCAATCACAATACATGGAATCGACTGCATTCAATCGGGATGCATTTTACCAGGCTGCCTGGATTACACTGCATTCCATCACAATGCATGGAATCCACTGCATTCAATGACGCTGCATGGAATCCACTGCATTCTATCGGGATGCTTTTGGCCATGCTGCATAAAGTACACTGCATTCAATCATGCAGCAAGGAATCCACTGCATCCAATCGCCATGGTTTTGGCCATGCTGCATAAAATCCACTGCATTCAATCGGGATGCATTGGGCCTCGCTGCATGGTCTCCACTGCATACAAACGAGATCCATTGCCCCACAATGAATGGAATGTTCTGCATTCAATGACGCTGCATGAAATCCACTGCATTCAATCGGGATGCTTTGGGCCATGCTGCAAATACTCCAATGTATTCAATCATGCTGCATGGAATCCACTGCCTTCAATCGGGATGCTTTTGGCCATGCTGCATATAATCCACTGCATTCAATCGGGATGCATTGGGCCTCACTGCGTCAAGCGCACTGAATACAATCGGGATCCATTGTGCCACAATGCATGGAGTCGTCTGCATTCAATGACGCTGCATGGAATACACTGCATTCAATAGGGATGCATTTTACCAGGCTGCATGGAATCCACTGCATTCAATCATGCTGCAGGTATCCACTGCATTCAATCATGCTGCATTAAATTCCCTGCATTCAATAGGGTTCCATTTCTTCATGCTGCCTGGAATACACTGCATTAAATCACGCTGCTTGGAATCCACTGCATTCAATTGGGATGCATTTTACCAGGCTGCATAGAATCCACTGCATTCACACATGCCGCATGGAATCCACTGCATTCCATCGGGATGCATTTGGCCATGCTGCATAAAACCGACTGCATTCAATCATGCTGCACGATATCCACTGCATTCAATCGGGATGTTTTCGGACATGCCGCAAAAAATCCACTGCAGTAAATCGGGATGCTTTTGGCCAAGCTTCAAGAAATCCACTGCATTCAATCATGCTGCATAAAATCCACTGCATTCAATAGGGTTCCATTTCTTCATGCTGCTTGGAATACACTGCATTCAATCAAGCTGCATGGAACCCACTGCATTCAATTGGGATGAATTTTACCAGGCTGCATGGAATCCACTGCATTCAATCAGGCTGCATGGAATCCACTGCATTCAATCGGGATGCATTTTACCAGGCTGCATGGAATACACTGCATTCAATCACGCTGCATATATATCACTGCATTCAATTGGGATCCATTGGGCCACGATGCATGGAATCCACTGCATTCAATCAGGATCCATTGCACCACACTGCATTGAATCCACTGCATTCAATTGAGATCAATTGGGCCATGCTGCATCGAATCCACTGCATTCAATGGGGATCCATTTAGCCACGCTGAATGGTATACACTGCGTTCAATCAGGATGCATTTCACCACGCTGCATGGCCTCCACTGTATTCAATCACACTGCATGGAATCCACGGCATTCAATCGGGATGCTTTGGGCCATGCTGCATAAAATCCACTGCATTCAATCGAGTTGCATTTGGCCTCGCTGCATGGACTCCACCGCACACAATCGTGATCCATTTCGCCACAATGAATGGAATTCTCTGCATTCAATGACGCTGCATGGAATCCACTGCATTAAATCGAGATGCTTTGGGACATGCTGCAAAAAATCCACTGCATTCATTACTTCTGCAGGAATCCACTGCATTCAATCATGCTGCATAAAATCCCCTGCATTCAATCGGGATGCATTTTACCTGGCTGCATGGAATCCACTGCATTCAATCGGGATGCTTTTTACCCGTCTGCATGGAATCCACTGCATTCATTCACGCTGCATGGAATCCACTGCATTCAATCGGGATGCATTTTACCACACTGCATGAATTACACTGCATTCAATCACAATGCATGGAATCCACTGCATTCAATGACGCTGCATGGAATCCACTGCATTCTATTGGGATGCTTTTGGCCATGCTGCATAAAATCCACTGCATTCAATCATGCTGCATGGAATCCAGTGCATCCAATCGGGATATTTTGGGTCATGCTGCATAAAATCCACTTCATTCAATCATGCTGCACCGTATCCACTGCATTCAGTCGGGATGTTTTGGTACATGCTGCAGAAAATCCACTGCATTATATCGGGATGCTTTAGGCAATGCTGCAAAAATCCACTGCATTCAATCATGCTGCAAGAAACCTCGGCATTCAATCATGCTGCATAAAATCCACTGCATTCAATAGGGTTCCATTTCTTCATGCTGCTTGGAATACACTGCATTCAATCAAGCTGCATGGAACCCACTGCATTCAATTGGGATGAATTTTACCAGGCTGCATGGAATCCACTGCATTCAATCAGGCTGCATGGAATCCACTGCATTCAATCGGGATGCATTTTACCAGGCTGCATGGAATACACTGCATTCAATCACGCTGCATTGATATCACTGCATTCAATTGGGATCCATTGGGCCACGATGCATGGAATCCACTGCATTCAATCAGGATCCATTGCACCACACTGCATTGAATCCACTGCATTCAATTGAGATCAATTGGGCCACGCTGCATCGAATCCACTGCATTCAATGGGGATCCATTTAGCCACGCTGAATGGTATACACTGCGTTCAATCAGGATGCATTTCACCACGCTGCATGGCCTCCACTGTATTCAATCACACTGCATGGAATCCACAGCATTCAATCGGGATGCTTTGGGCCATGCTGCATAAAATCCACTGCATTCAATCAAGTTGCATTTGGGCTCGCTGCATGGACTCCACTGCACACAATCGTGATCCATTTCGCCACAATGAATGGAATTCTCTGCATTCAATGACGCTGCATGGAATCCACTGCATTAAATCGAGATGCTTTGGGACATGCTGCAAAAAATCCACTGCATTCATTAATTCTGCAGGAATCCACTGCATTCAATCATGCTGCATAAAATCCCCTGCATTCAATAGAGTTGCATTGCTTCATGCTGCATGGAATCAACTGCATTCAATCATGCTGCATAAAATTCACTGCATTCAATCGGGATGCATCTTACCTGGCTGCATGGAATCCACTGCATTCAATCACGCTGCATGGAATACACTGCATTCAATCGGGATGCTTTTTACCCGTCTGCATGGAATCCACTGCATTCATTCACGCTGCATGGAATCCACTGCATTCAATCGGGATGCATTTTACCACGCTGCATGAATTACACTGCATTCAATCACAATGCATGGAATCCACTGCATTCAATGACGCTGCATGGAATCCACTGCATTCTATCGGGATGCTTTTGGCCATGCTGCATAAAATCCACTGCATTCAATCATGCTGCATGGAATCCAGTGCATCCAATCGGGATATTTTGGGTCATGCTGCATAAAATCCAATGCATTCAATCATGCTGCACCGTATCCACTGCATTCAGTCGGGATGTTTTGGGACATGCTGCAGAAAATTCACTGCATTAAATCAGGATGCTTTGGGCCATTCTGCAAAAAATCCACTGCATTCAATCATGCTGCATAAAATCCACTGCATTCAATATGGTTCCATTTCTTCATGCTGCATGGATCACACTGCATTAAATCACACTGCATGGAATCCTCTGCATTCAATCGGGATTAATTTTACCAGGCTGCATTGAATCCACTGCATTCAATCAGTATCCATTGCACCACACCGCATTGAATCCACTGCATTCAATTGAGATCAATTGAGCAACGATGAATAGAATCCACTGCATTCAATAGGGATCCAATTAGCCACACTGAATGGTATACACTGCGTTCAATCAGGATGCATTTCACCACGCTGCATGAAATCCACTGCATTCAATCAGGATGCTTTGGGACATGCTGCAAATACTCCACTGTATTCAATCATGCTGCATGGAATCCACTGCCTTCAATCGGGATGCTTTTGGCCATGCTGCATATAATCCACTGCATTCAATCGGGATGCATTGGGCCTCACTGCGTCAACCGCACTGAATACAATCGGGATCCATTGTGCCACAATGCATGGAGTCTTCTGCATTGCATGACGCGGCATGGAATCCACTGCATTCAATCGGGATGCTTGGGGCCATGCTGCAAAATATCCACTGCATTCATTCATGCTGCAGGAATCCAGTGCATTCAATCATGCTGCATAAAATACACTTCATTCAATAGGGTTCCATTACTTCATTCTGCCTGGAATACACTGAATTCAATCACGCTGCATGGAATCCAATGCATTCAATAGGGATGCATTTTACCAGGCTGCATGGAATCCACTGCATTCAGTCATGCTGCATGGAATCCACTGCAGTCAATCGGAATGCATTTTACCAGGCTGTATGGATTACGCTGCATTCAATCATGCTGCAGGTATCCACTGCATTCAATCATGCTGCATTAAATTCCCTGCATTCAATAGGGTTCCATTTCTTCATGCTGCCTGGAATACACTGCATTAAATCACGCTGCATGGAATCCACTGCATTCAATTGGGATGCATTTTACCAGGCTGCATAGAATCCACTGCATTCACACATGCCGCATGGAATCCACTGCATTCCATCGGGATGCATTTGGCCATGCTGCATAAAACCGACTGCATTCAATCATGCTGCACGATATCCACTGCATTCAATCGGGATATTTTCGGACATGCCGCAAAAAATCCACTGCAGTAAATCAGGATGCTTTTGGCCAAGCTTCAAAAAATCCACTGCATTCAATCATGCTGCATAAAATCCACTGCATTCAATAGGGTTCCATTTCTTCATGCTGCTTGGAATACACTGCATTCAATCAAGCTGCATGGAACCCACTGCATTCAATTGGGATGAATTTTACCAGGCTGCATGGAATCCACTGCATTCAATCAGGCTGCATGGAATCCACTGCATTCAATCGGGATGCATTTTACCAGGCTGCATGGAATACACTGCATTCAATCACGCTGCATATATATCACTGCATTCAATTGGGATCCATTGGGCCACGATGCATGGAATCCACTGCATTCAATCAGGATCCATTGCACCACACTGCATTGAATCCACTGCATTCAATTGAGATCAATTGGGCCATGCTGCATCGAATCCACTGCATTCAATGGGGATCCATTTAGCCACGCTGAATGGTATACACTGCGTTCAATCAGGATGCATTTCACCACGCTGCATGGCCTCCACTGTATTCAATCACACTGCATGGAATCCACGGCATTCAATCGGGATGCTTTGGGCCATTCCTCATAAAATCCACTGCATTCAATCGAGTTGCATTTGGCCTCGCTGCATGGACTCCACCGCACACAATCGTGATCCATTTCGCCACAATGAATGGAATTCTCTGCATTCAATGACGCTGCATGGAATCCACTGCATTAAATCGAGATGCTTTGGGACATGCTGCAAAAAATCCACTGCATTCATTACTTCTGCAGGAATCCACTGCATTCAATTATGCTGCATAAAATCCCCTGCATTCAATCGGGATGCATTTTACCTGGCTGCATGGAATACACTGCATTCAATCGGGATGCTTTTTACCCGTCTGCATGGAATCCACTGCATTCATTCACGCTGCATGGAATCCACTGCATTCAATCGGGATGCATTTTACCACGCTGCATGAATTACACTGCATTCAATCACAATGCATGGAATCCACTGCATTCAATGACGCTGCATGGAATCCACTGCATTCTATTGGGATGCTTTTGGCCATGCTGCATAAAATCCACTGCATTCAATCATGCTGCATGGAATCCAGTGCATCCAATCGGGATATTTTGGGTCATGCTGCATAAAATCCAATGCATTCAATCATGCTGCACCGTATCCACTGCATTCAGTCGGGATGTTTTGGTACATGCTGCAGAAAATCCACTCCATTATATCGGGATGCTTTGGGCAATGCTGCAAAAATCCACTGCATTCAATCATGCTGCAAGAAACCTCGGCATTCAATCATGCTGCATAAAATCCACTGCATTCAATAGGGTTCCATTTCTTCATGCTGCTTGGAATACACTGCATTCAATCAAGCTGCATGGAACCCACTGCATTCAATTGGGATGAATTTTACCAGGCTGCATGGAATCCACTGCATTCAATCAGGCTGCATGGAATCCACTGCATTCAATCGGGATGCATTTTACCAGGCTGCATGGAATACACTGCATTCAATCACGCTGCATTGATATCACTGCATTCAATTGGGATCCATTGGGCCACGATGCATGGAATCCACTGCATTCAATCAGGATCCATTGCACCACACTGCATTGAATCCACTGCATTCAATTGAGATCAATTGGGCCACGCTGCATCGAATCCACTGCATTCAATGGGGATCCATTTAGCCACGCTGAATGGTATACACTGCGTTCAATCAGGATGCATTTCACCACGCTGCATGGCCTCCACTGTATTCAATCACACTGCATGGAATCCACAGCATTCAATCGGGATGCTTTGGGCCATGCTGCATAAAATCCACTGCATTCAATCAAGTTGCATTTGGGCTCGCTGCATGGACTCCACTGCACACAATCGTGATCCATTTCGCCACAATGAATGGAATTCTCTGCATTCAATGACGCTGCATGGAATCCACTGCATTAAATCGAGATGCTTTGGGACATGCTGCAAAAAATCCACTGCATTCATTAATTCTGCAGGAATCCACTGCATTCAATCATGCTGCATAAAATCCCCTGCATTCAATAGAGTTGCATTGCTTCATGCTGCATGGAATCAACTGCATTCAATCATGCTGCATAAAATTCACTGCATTCAATCGGGATGCATCTTACCTGGCTGCATGGAATCCACTGCATTCAATCACGCTGCATGGAATACACTGCATTCAATCGGGATGCTTTTTACCCGTCTGCATGGAATCCACTGCATTCATTCACGCTGCATGGAATCCACTGCATTCAATCGGGATGCATTTTACCACGCTGCATGAATTACACTGCATTCAATCACAATGCATGGAATCCACTGCATTCAATGACGCTGCATGGAATCCACTGCATTCTATCGGGATGCTTTTGGCCATGCTGCATAAAATCCACTGCATTCAATCATGCTGCATGGAATCCAGTGCATCCAATCGGGATATTTTGGGTCATGCTGCATAAAATCCAATGCATTCAATCATGCTGCATAAAATCCACTGCATTCAATATGGTTCCATTTCTTCATGCTGCATGGATCACACTGCATTAAATCACACTGCATGGAATCCTCTGCATTCAATCGGGATTAATTTTACCAGGCTGCATTGAATCCACTGCATTCAATCAGTATCCATTGCACCACACCGCATTGAATCCACTGCATTCAATTGAGATCAATTGAGCAACGATGAATAGAATCCACTGCATTCAATAGGGATCCAATTAGCCACACTGAATGGTATACACTGCGTTCAATCAGGATGCATTTCACCACGCTGCATGAAATCCACTGCATTCAATCAGGATGCTTTGGGACATGCTGCAAATACTCCACTGTATTCAATCATGCTGCATGGAATCCACTGCCTTCAATCGGGATGCTTTTGGCCATGCTGCATATAATCCACTGCATTCAATCGGGATGCATTGGGCCTCACTGCGTCAACCGCACTGAATACAATCGGGATCCATTGTGCCACAATGCATGGAGTCTTCTGCATTGCATGACGCGGCATGGAATCCACTGCATTCAATCGGGATGCTTGGGGCCATGCTGCAAAATATCCACTGCATTCATTCATGCTGCAGGAATCCAGTGCATTCAATCATGCTGCATAAAATACACTTCATTCAATAGGGTTCCATTACTTCATTCTGCCTGGAATACACTGAATTCAATCACGCTGCATGGAATCCAATGCATTCAATAGGGATGCATTTTACCAGGCTGCATGGAATCCACTGCATTCAGTCATGCTGCATGGAATCCACTGCAGTCAATCGGGATGCATTTTACCAGGCTGTATGGATTACACTGCATTCAATCAAAATGCATGGAATCCACTGCATTCAATGATGCTGCATGAAATCCACTGCATTCAATCGGGATGCTTTTGGCCATGCTGCATAAAATCCACAGCATTCAATCATGCTGCATGGAATCCAATGCATTCTATCGGGATGTATTGGGACATGCTGCAGAAAATTCACTGCATTAAATCATGATGCTTTGGACCAAGCTTCAAAAAATACACTGCATTCAATCATTCTGAAGGAATCCACTGCATTCAATCATGCTGCATAAAATCCCCTGCATTCTATAGGGTTCCATTTCTTCATGCTGCATGGAATCCACTTAATTCAATCATGCTGCATGGAATCCGCAGCATTTAAGTGGGATGCATTTTACCAGGCTGCATGGAATATACTGCATTCAATCATGCTGCATAAAATCCACTGCATTCAATCGGGATGCATTTTACCACGCTGCATGGATTACACTGCATTCAATCACAATACATGGAATCGACTGCATTCAATCGGGATGCATTTTACCAGGCTGCCTGGATTACACTGCATTCAATCACAATGCATGGAATCCACTGCATTCAATGACGCTGCATGGAATCCACTGCATTCAATCGGGATGCTTTTGGCCATGCTGCATAAAATCCACTGCGTTCAATCATGCTGCAAAAATCCACTGCATTCAATCATGCTGCATAAAATCCACTGCATTCAATAGGGTTCCATTTCTTCATGCTGCATGGAATCAACTGCATTCAATCATGCTGCATGGAATCTACTGCATTCGATCGGGATGCATTTTACCAGGCTGCATGGTTTACACTGCATTCAATCACAATGCATGGAATCCACTGCATTCAATGACGCTGCATGGAATACACTGCATTCAATCTGGATGCTTTGGGTCATGGTGCATAAAATCCACGGCATTCAATCATGCTGCATGGTATCCACTACATTCAATCGGGATGTTTTGGGACATGCTGCCTAAACTCCACTGCATTTAATCGGGATGCTTTGGGCCATGCTGCAAAACATCCACTGCATTCAATCATGCTGCAGGAATCCACTGCATTCAATCATGCTGCATAAAATCCACTGCATTCAATAGGGTTCCATTTCTGCATGCTGCATGGATCACACTGCATTCAATCACACTGCATGGAATCCACTGCATTCAATCGGGATGAATTTTACCAGGCTGCATGGAATCCACTGCATTCAATCATGCTTCATGGAATCCACTGCATTCAATCGGGATGCATTTTACCAGGCTGCATGGAATACACTGCATTCAATCACGCTGCATCGATTTCACTGCATTCACTTGGGATCCATTGCGCCATGATGCATGGAATCCACTGCATTCAGTTGAGATCAATTGGGCAACGCTGCATAGAATCCACTGCATTGAATGGGGACCCATTTAGCCACGATGCATTGTATACACTGCGTTCAATCAGGATGCATTTCACCACGCTGCATGGAATCCATGGCATGCAATCGGGATGCTTGTGGCCATGCTGCAAAAAATCCACTTCATTCAATCATGCTGAAGGAATCCACTTCATTCAATCATGCTGCATGGAATCCGCAGCATTTAAGTGGGATGCATTTTACCAGGCTGCATGGAATCCACTACATTCAATCATGCTGCATAAAATCCACTGCATTTAAGTGGGATGCATTTTACCAGGCTGCATGGAATCCACTGCATTCAATCACAATACATGGAATCGACTGCATTCAATCGGGATGCATTTTACCAGGCTGCCTGGATTACACTGCATTCCATCACAATGCATGGAATCCACTGCATTCAATGACGCTGCATGGAATCCACTGCATTCTATCGGGATGCTTTTGGCCATGCTGCATAAAGTACACTGCATTCAATCATGCAGCAAGGAATCCACTGCATCCAATCGCCATGGTTTTGGCCATGCTGCATAAAATCCACTGCATTCAATCGGGATGCATTGGGCCTCGCTGCATGGTCTCCACTGCATACAAACGAGATCCATTGCCCCACAATGAATGGAATGTTCTGCATTCAATGACGCTGCATGAAATCCACTGCATTCAATCGGGATGCTTTGGGCCATGCTGCAAATACTCCAATGTATTCAATCATGCTGCATGGAATCCACTGCCTTCAATCGGGATGCTTTTGGCCATGCTGCATATAATCCACTGCATTCAATCGGGATGCATTGGGCCTCACTGCGTCAACCGAACTGAATACAATCGGGATCCATTGTGCCACAATGCATGGAGTCGTCTGCATTTAATGACGCTGCATGGAATCCACTGCATTCAATAGGGATGCATTTTACCAGGCTGCATGGAATCCACTGCATTCAATCATGCTGCAGGTATCCACTGCATTCAATCATGCTGCATTAAATTCCCTGCATTCAATAGGGTTCCATTACTTCATTCTGCCTGGAATACACTGCATTAAATCACGCTGCATGGAATCCACTGCATTCCATCGGGATGCATTTGGCCATGCTGCATAAAACCGACTGCATTCAATCATGCTGCACGATATCCACTGCATTCAATCGGGATGTTTTCGGACATGCCGCAAAAAATCCACTGCAGTAAATCGGGATGCTTTTGGCCAAGCTTCAAAAAATCCACTGCATTCAATCATGCTGCATAAAATCCACTGCATTCAATAGGGTTCCATTTCTTCATGCTGCTTGGAATACACTGCATTCAATCAAGCTGCATGGAACCCACTGCATTCAATTGGGATGAATTTTACCAGGCTGCACTGAATCCACTGCATTCAATCAGGCTGCATGGAATCCACTGCATTCAATCGGGATGCATTTTACCAGGCTGCATGGAATACACTGCATTCAATCACGCTGCATATATATCACTGCATTCAATTGGGATCCATTGGGCCACGATGCATGGAATCCACTGCATTCAATCAGGATACATTGCACCACACTGCATTGAATCCACTGCATTCAATTGAGATCAATTGGGCCACGCTGCATCGAATCCACTGCATTCAATGGGGATCCATTTAGCCACGCTGAATGGTATACACTGCGTTCAATCAGGATGCATTTCACCACGCTGCATGGCCTCCACTGTATTCAATCACACTGCATGGAATCCACGGCATTCAATCGGGATGCTTTGGGCCATGCTGCATAAAATCCACTGCATTCAATCGAGTTGCATTTGGCCTCGCTGCATGGACTCCACTGCACACAATCGTGATCCATTTCGCCACAATGAATGGAATTCTCTGCATTCAATGACGCTGCATGGAATCCACTGCATTAAATCGAGATGCTTTGGGACATGCTGCAAAAAACCCACTGCATTCATTAATTCTGCAGGAATCCACTGCATTCAATCATGCTGCATAAAATCCCCTGCATTCAATAGAGTTGCATTACTTCATGCTGCATGGAATCAACTGCATTCAATCATGCTGCATAAAATTCACTGCATTCAATCGGGATGCATCTTACCTGGCTGCATGGAATCCACTGCATTCAATCACGCTGCATGGAATCCACTGCATTCAATCGGGATGCTTTTTACCCATCTGCATGGAATCCACTGCATTCATTCACGCTGCATGGAATCCACTGCATTCAATCGGGATGCATTTTACCACGCTGCATGAATTACACTGCATTCAATCACAATGCATGGAATCCACTGCATTCAATGACGCTGCATGGAATCCACTGCATTCTATCGGGATGCCTTTGGCCATTCTGCATAAAATCCACTGCATTCAATCATGCTGCATGGAATCCAGTGCATCCAATCGGGATATTTTGGGTCATGCTGCATAAAATCCAATGCATTCAATCATGCTGCACCGTATCCACTGCATTCAGTCGGGATGTTTTGGGACATGCTGCAGAAAATTCACTGCATTAAATCAGGATGCTTTGGGCCATTCTGCAAAAAATCCACTGCATTCAATCATGCTGCATAAAATCCACTGCATTCAATATGGTTCCATTTCTTCATGCTGCATGGATCACACTGCATTAAATCACACTGCATGGAATCCTCTGCATTCAATCGGGATTAATTTTACCAGGCTGCATTGAATCCACTGCATTCAATCAGTATCCATTGCACCACACCGCATTGAATCCACTGCATTCAATTGAGATCAATTGGGCAACAATGCATAGAATCCACTGCATTCAATAGGGATCCAATTAGCCACACTGAATGGTATACACTGCGTTCAATCAGGATGCATTTCACCACGCTGCATGGAATCCACGGCATTCAATCGGGTTGCATGGGGCCATGCTGCATAAAATCCACTGCATTCCATCGAGATGCATTTGGCCTCGCTGCATGGACTCCACTGCACACAATCGTGATCCATTTCGCCACAATGAATGGAATTCTCAGCATTCAATGACGCTGCATGGAATCCACTGCATTAAATCAGAGATGCTTTGGGACATGTTGCAAAAAATCCACTGCATTCAATAATTCTGCAGGAATCCACAGCATTCAATCATGCTGCATAAAATACCCTGCATTCAATAGTGTTCCATTTCTTCATGCTGCATGGAATACACTGCATTCAATCAGGATGCATGGAATCCACATCATTTAATTGAGGTGCATTTTACCAGGCTGCATGGAATCCACTGCATTCAATCATGCTGCATGGAATCCACTGCATTCAATCGGGATGCATTTTACCAGGCTGCATGGATTACACTGCATTCAAGCACAGTGCATGGAATCCACTGCATTCAATGACGCTGCATGGAATCCTCTGCATTGAATCGGGATGCTTTTGGCCATGCTGCATAAAATCCACTGCATCAGTCATGCTGCAAGGTATCCACTGCATTCAATCGGGATGTTTTGGGACATGCTGAATAAAATCCACTGCATTAAATCGGGATGCATTGGGCCAAGCTGCAAAAAATCCACTGCATTCAATCATGCTGCAGGTATCCACTGCATTCATTCGGAATACTTTGGGCCTTGCTGCTAATAATCCACAGCATTCAATCATGCTGCAGGTATCCACTGCATTCAATCATGCTGCATTAAATTCCCTGCATTCCATAGGGTTCCATTTCTTCATGCTGCCTGGAATGCACTGCATTAAATCACGCTGCATGGAATCCATTGCATTCAATTGGGATGCATTTTACCAGGCTGCATGGAATCCACTGCATTCAAGCATGCTTCATGGAATCCACTGCATTCAATCCGGATGCATGTTACCAGGCTGCATGTATTACACTGCATTCAGTGACATTGCATGGAATCCACTGCCTTCAATCGGGATGCTTTTGGCCCTGCTGCATTAAATCAACTGCATTCAATCGGGATGCATTGGGCCTCACTGCGTCAACTGCACTGAGTACAATCGGGATCCATTTTGGCACAATATATGGAGTCCTCTATATTCAATGACGCTGCATGGAATCCACTGCATTAAATCGTAATGCTTTGTGCCATGCTGCAAAAAATCCACTGCATTCATTCATGCCGCAGGAATCCACTGCATTCAATCATGCTGCATAAAATCCACTGCATTCTATAGGGTTCCATTACTTCATGCTGTCTGGAATACACTGAATTCAATCACGCTGCATGGAATCCAATGCATTCAATAGGGATGAATTTTACCAGGCTGCATGGAATCCACTGCATTCAATCATGCTGCATGGTATCCACTGCATTCAATCGGGATGCTTTTGGCCATGCTGCGTAAAATCCACTGCATTAAATCGGGATGCTTTGGGCCATGCTGCAAAAATCCACTGCATTCAATCATGCTGAAGGAATTCACTGCATTCAATCATGCTGCATAAAATCCACTGCATTAAATAGGGTTCAATTTCTTCATGCTGCATGGATCACACTGCATTAAATCACACTGCATGGAATCCACTGCATTCAATTGGGATCCATTGCACCATGATGCATGGAATCCACTTCATTCAGTTGAGATCAATTGGGCCACACTGCATAGAATCCACTGCATTTAATGGGGATCCATTTAGCCACGATGCATTGTATACACTGCGTTCAATCAGGATGCATTTCACCGCGCTGCATGGAATCCATGGCATTCAATCGGGATGCTTGTGGCCATGCTGCATAAAATCCACTGCATTCAATCGAGATGCATTTGGCCTCGATGCATGGACTCCACTGCACACAATCGTGATCCATTTCGCCACAATGAATTGAATTTTCTGCATTCAATGACGCTGCATGGAATCCACTGCATTAAATCGAGATGCTTTTGGCCATGCTGCAAAAAATCCACTGCATTCAATCATGCTGAAGGAATCCACTGCATTCAATCATGCTGCATAAAATCCCCTGCATTCAATAGGGTTCCATTTCTTCATGCTGCATGGAATCGACTTCATTCAATCATGCTGCATGGAATCCACAGCATTTAATTGGGATGCATTTTACCAGGCTGCATGGAATCCACGGCATTCAATCGGGATGCTTGGGGACATGCTGCAAAAAATCCACTGCATTCATTCATGCTGCAGGAATCCACTGCATTCAATCATGCTAAATAAAATACACTTCATTCAATAGGGTTCCATTACTTCATGCTCCCTGGAATACACTGAATTCAATCATGCTGCATGGAATCCAATGCATTCAATAGGGATGCATTTTACCAGTCTGCATTGAATCGACTGCATTCAATCATGCTGCATTGAATCCACTGCATTCAATCGGGATGCATTTTACCAGGCTGCATGGATTACACTGCATTCAAGCACAATGCATGGAATCCACTGCATTCAATGACGCTGCATGGAATCCTCTGCATTCAATCGGGATGCTTTTGGCCATGCTGCATAAAATCCACTGCATCAGTCATGCTGCACGGTATCCACTGCATTCAATCGGGATGTTTTGGGACATGCTGAATAAAATCCACTGCATTAAATCGGGATGCATTGGGCCAAGCTGCAAAAAATCCACTGCATTCAATCATGCTGCATGGAATCTACTGCATTCAATCGGGATGAATTTTACCAGGATGCGTGGAATCCACTGCATTCAATAACAATGCATAGAATCCACTGCATTCAATGACGCTGCATGGAATCATCTGCATTCAATCGGGATGCTTTTGGCCATGCTTCATGAAATCCACTGCATTCAATCGGGATGTATTGGGACATGCTGCAGAAAATCCACTGCATTAAATCGGGATGCTTTGGGCCAAGCTGCAAAAAATCCACTGCATTTAATCATGCTGCATAAAATACCCTGCATTCAATAAGGTTCCATTTCTTCATGCTGCCTGGAATCCACCTCATTCAATTATGCTGCATGGAATCCACTGCATTCAATCGGGATTCATTTTACCACGCTGCATGAATTACACTGCATTCAATCACAAGCATGGAATCCACTGCATTCAATGACGCTGCATGGAATCCACTGCATTCAATCGGGATGCTTTTGGCCATGGTGCATACTATGCACTGCATTCAATCATGCTGCATGGTATCCACTGCATTCAATCGGGATGCTTTTGGCCATGCTGCATAAAATCCACTGCATTAAATCGGGATGCTTTGGGCCATGCTGCAAAAATCCACTGCATTCAATCATGCTGAAGGAATTCACTGCATTCAATCATGCTGCATAAAATCCACTGCATTAAATAGGGTTCAATTTCTTCATGCTGCATGGATCACACTGCATTAAATCACACTGCATGGAATCCACTGCATTCAATTGGAATGAATTTTATTAGGCTGCATGGAATCCACTGCATTCATTCACGCTGCATGGAATCCACTGCATTCAATCGGGATGCATTTTACCACGCTGCATGAATTACACTGCATTCAATCACAATGCATGTAATTCACTGCATTCAATGACGCTGCATGGAATCCACTGCATTCTATCGGGATGCTTTTGGCCATGCTGCATAAAATCCACTGCATTCAATCATGCTGCATGGAATCCAGTGCATCCAATCGGGATATTTTGGGTCATGCTGCATAAAATCCAATGCATTCAATCATGCTGCACCGTATCCACTGCATTCAGTCGGGATGTTTTGGGACATGCTGCAGAAAATTCACTGCATTAAATCAGGATGCTTTGGGCCATTCTGCAAAAAATCCACTGCATTCAATCATGCTGCATAAAATCCACTGCATTCAATATGGTTCCATTTCTTCATGCTGCATGGATCACACTGCATTAAATCACACTGCATGGAATCCTCTGCATTCAATCGGGATTAATTTTACCAGGATGCGTTGAATCCACTGCATTCAATCAGTATCCATTGCACCACACCGCATTGAATCCACTGCATTCAATTGAGATCAATTGGGCAACGATGCATAGAATCCACTGCATTCAATAGGGATCCAATTTGCCACACTGAATGGTATACACTGCGTTCAATCAGGATGCATTTCACCACGCTGCATGGAATCCACGGCATTCAATCGGGTTGCATGGGGCCATGCTGCATAAAATCCACTGCATTCCATCGAGATGCATTTGGCCTCGCTGCATGGACTCCACTGCACACAATCGTGATCCATTTCGCCACAATGAATGGAATTCTCAGCATTCAATGACGCTGCATGGAATCCACTGCATTAAATCAGAGATGCTTTGGGACATGTTGCAAAAAATCCACTGCGTTCAATAATTCTGCAGGAATCCACAGCATTCAATCATGCTGCATAAAATACCCTGCATTCAATAGTGTTCCATTTCTTCATGCTGCATGGAATACACTGCATTCAATCAGGATGCATGGAATCCACATCATTTAATTGAGGTGCATTTTACCAGGCTGCATGGAATCCACTGCATTCAATCATGCTGCATGGAATCCACTGCATTCAATCGGGATGCATTTTACCAGGCTGCATGGATTACACTGCATTCAAGCACAATGCATGGAATCCACTGCATTCAATGACGCTGCATGGGATCCACTGCACTCAATCGGGATACTTTTGGCAATGCTGCATAAAACCCACTGCATTCAATCAGGATGCATTGGGCCTCACTGCGTGAACTCAACTGAATACATACGGGATCCATTGTGCCACAATGCAGGGAGTCTTCTGCATTCAATGACGCTGTATGGAATCCACTGCATTCAATCGGGATGCTTTTGGCCATGCTGCATAAAATCCACTGCATTCAATCATGCTGCATCTAATCCACCTGATTCAATCGGGATGTTTTGGGACATGCTGCAGAAAATCCCCTGCATTAAATCGGGATGATTTGGGCCATGCTGCAAAAAATACTCTGCATTCAATCATGCTGCAGGTATCCACTGCATTCATTCGGAATACTTTGGGCCTTGCTGCTAATAATCCACAGCATTCAATCATGCTGCAGGTATCCACTGCATTCAATCATGCTGCATTAAATTCCCTGCATTCAATAGGGTTCCATTTCTTCATGCTGCCTGGAATGCACTGCATTAAATCACGCTGCATGGAATCCATTGCATTCAATTGGGATGCATTTTACCAGGCTGCATGGAATCCACTGCATTCAAGCATGCTTCATGGAATCCACTGCATTCAATCCGGATGCATGTTACCAGGCTGCATGTATTACACTGAATTCAATGACATTGCATGGAATCCACTGCCTTCAATCGGGATGCTTTTGGCCCTGCTGCATTAAATCAACTGCATTCAATCGGGATGCATTGGGCCTCACTGCGTCAACTGCACTGAGTACAATCGGGATCCATTTTGGCACAATACATGGAGTCCTCTATATTCAATGACGCTGCATGGAATCCACTGCATTAAATCGTAATGCTTTGTACCATGCTGCAAAAAATCCACTGCATTCATTCATGCCGCAGGAATCCACTGCATTCAATCATGCTGCATAAAATCAACTGCATTCAATAGGGTTCCATTACTTCATGCTGTCTGGAATACACTGAATTCAATCACGCTGCATGGAATCCAATGCATGCAATAGGGATGCATTTTACCAGGCTGCATGGAATCCACTGCATTCAATCATGCTGCATTGAATCCACTGCATTCAATCGGGATGCATTTTACCAGGCTGCATGGATTTCACTGCATTCAATCACAATGCATGGAATCCACTGCATTCAATGAGGCTCCATGGAATCCACTGCATTCAATCGGGATGCTTTTGGCCATGCTGCATAAAACCCAATGCATTCAAACATGCTGCACGGTATCCACTGCATTCAATCGGGATGTTTTGGGACATGCTGCAGAATATCCACTGCAGTAAATCGGGATGCTTTGGGCCAAGCTTCAAAAAATACACTGCATTCAATCATGCTGCAGGAATCCACTGCATTCAATCATTCTGCATGGAATCCACTGCATTCAATCGGGATGCATTTTACCAGGCTGCATGGATTACACTGCATTCAAGCACAATGCATGGAATCCACTGCATTCAATGATGCTGCATGGAATCCTCTGCATTGAATCGGGATGCTTTTGGCCATGCTGCATAAAATCCACTGCATCAGTCATGCTGCACGGTATCCACTGAATTCAATCGGGATGCTTTGGGCCATGCTGCAAAACATCCACTGCATTCAATCATGCTGCAGGAATCCACTGCATTCAATCATGCTGCATAAAAGCCACTGCATTCAATAGGGTTCCATTTCTTCATGCTGCATGGATCACACTGCACTCAATCACACTGCATGGAATCTACTGCATTCAATCGGGATGAATTTTACCAGGCTGCATTGAATCCACTGCATTCAATCAAGCTGCATGGAATCCACTGCATTCAATCGGGATGCATTTTACCAGGCTGCATGGAATACACTGCATTCAATCACGCTGCATCGATTTCACTGCATTCAATTGGGATCCATTGCGCCATGATGCATGGAATCCACTGCATTCTATCAGAATCCATTGCACCACACTGCATTGACTCCACTGCATTCAATTGAGATCAATTGGGCCACGCTGCATAGAATCCACTGCATTCCATGGGTATCCATTTACCCACGCTGCCTGGCGTCACTGCGTTCAATCAGGATGCATTTCACCACGCTGCATGGATAACACTTTATTCAATCACAATGCATGAATATCCACTGCCATCAATCGGGATGCTTTTCGCCATGCTGCATAAACTCCACTGCATTCAATCGGGATGCATTGGGCCTCACTGCGTCAACTGCTGAATACAAACGGGATCCATTGTGCCACAATGCATGGAGTCTTCTGCATTCGATGACGCTGCATGGATTCCACTGCATTCAATCGGGATGCTTTGGGCCATGCTGCAAAAAATCCACTGCATTCATTCATGCTGCAGGAATCCACGGCATTCAATCATGCTGCATAAAAGACCCTTCATTCAATAGGATTCCATTACTTCATGCTGCCTGGAATACACTGAATTCAATCACGCTGCATGGAATACAATGCATTCAATAGGGATGCATTTTACCAGGCTGCATGGAATCCACTGCATTCAATCATGCTGCATGGAATCCACTACATTCAATCGGGATGCATTTTACCAGGCTGCATGGATTACACTGCATTCAAGCACAATGCATGGAATCCACTGCATTCAATGACGCTGCATGGAATTCTCTGCATTGAATCGGGATGCTTTTGGCCATGGTGCATAAAATCCACTGCATTCAATCATGCTGCATGGTATCCACTGCATTCAATCGGGATGTTTTGGGACATGCTGCCCTAAATCCACTGCATTCAATCGGGATGCTTTGGGCCATGCGGCAAAACATCTACTGCAATCAATTATGCTGCAGGAATCCACTGCATTCAATCATGCTGCGTAAAATCCACTGCATTCAATAGGGTTCCATTTCTGCATGCTGCATGGATCACACTGCACTCAATCACACTGCATGGAATCCACTGCATTCAATCGGGATGAATTTTACCAGGCTGCATTGAATCCACTGCATTCAATCAAGCTGCATGGAATCCACTGCATTCAATCGGGATGCATTTTACCAGGCTGCATGGAATACACTGCATTCAATCACGCTGCATCGATTTCACTGCATTCAATTGGGATCCATTGCGCCATGATGCATGGAATCCACTGCATTCTATCAGAATCCATTGCACCACACTGCATTGACTCCACTGCATTCAATTGAGATCAATTGGGCCACGCTGCATAGAATCCACTGCATTCCATGGGTATCCATTTACCCACGCTGCATGGTGTACACTGCGTTCAATCAGGATGCATTTCACCACGCTGCATGGAATCCACGGCATTCAATTGGGATTCGTTTGGCCATGCTGCATAAAATCCACTGCATTCAATCGAGATGCATTTGGCCTCGCTGCATGGACTCCACTGCACACAATCGTGATCCATTTTGCCACAATGAATGGAATTTTTTCATTCAATGACGCTGCATGGAATCCACTGCATTAAATCGAGATGCTTTGGGACATGCTGCAAAAATTCCACTGCATTCAATCATGCTGAAGGAATCCACTGCATTCAATCATGCTGCATAATATCCCCTGCCTTCAATAGGGTTCCATTTCTTCATGCTGCATGGAATCCACTTCTTTCAATCATGCTGCATGGAATCCACAGCATTTAATTGGGATGCATTTTACCAGGCTGCATGGAATCCACTGCATTCAACCATGCTGCATAAAATCCACTGCATTCAATCGGGATGCATTTTACCACGCTGCATGGATTACACTGCATTCAATCACAATACATGGAATCCACTGCATTCAATCGGGATGCATTTTACCAGGCTGCATGGATTACACTGCATTCAATCACGCTGCAAGGAATCCACTGCATTCAACGACGCTGCATGGAATCCACTGCATTCTATCGGGATGCTTTTGGCCCTCCTGCATAAAATACACTGCATTCAATCATGCTGCATGGAATTCACTGCCTCCAATAGGGATATTTTGGGTCATGCTGCATAAAATCCAATGCATTCAATCATGCTGCACCGTATCCACTGCATTCAGTCGGGATGTTTTGGGACATGCTGCAGAAAATTCACTGCATTAAATCAGGATGCTTTGGGCCATTCTGCAAAAAATCCACTGCATTCAATCATGCTGCATAAAATCCACTGCATTCAATATGGTTCCATTTCTTCATGCTGCATGGATCACACTGCATTAAATCACACTGCATGGAATCCTCTGCATTCAATCGGGATTAATTTTACCAGGCTGCATTGAATCCACTGCATTCAATCAGTATCCATTGCACCACACCGCATTGAATCCACTGCATTCAATTGAGATCAATTGGGCAACGATGCATAGAATCCACTGCATTCAATAGGGATCCAATTAGCCACACTGAATGGTATACACTGCGTTCAATCAGGATGCATTTCACCACGCTGCATGGAATCCACGGCATTCAATCGGGTTGCATGGGGCCATGCTGCATAAAATCCACTGCATTCCATCGAGATGCATTTGGCCTCGCTGCATGGACTCCACTGCACACAATCGTGATCCATTTCGCCACAATGAATGGAATTCTCAGCATTCAATGACGCTGCATGGAATCCACTGCATTAAATCAGAGATGCTTTGGGACATGTTGCAAAAAATCCACTGCATTCAATAATTCTGCAGGAATCCACAGCATTCAATCATGCTGCATAAAATACCCTGCATTAAATAGTGTTCCATTTCTTCATGCTGCATGGAATACACTGCATTCAATCAGGATGCATGGAATCCACATTTAATTGAGGTGCATTTTACCAGGCTGCATGGAATCCACTGCATTCAATCATGCTGCATGGAATCCACTGCATTCAATCGGGAAGCATTTTACAAGGCTGCATGGATTACACTGCATTCAAGCACAATGCATGGAATCCACTGCATTCAATGACGCTGCATGGAATCCTCTGCATTGAATCGGGATGCTTTTGGCCATGCTGCATAAAATCCACTGCATCAGTCATGCTGCACGGTATCCACTGCATTCAATCGGGATGTTTTGGGACATGCTGAATAAAATCCACTGCATTAAATCGGGATGCATTGGGCCAAGCTGCAAAAAATCTACTGCATTCAATCATGCTGCATGGAATCTACTGCATTCAATCGGGATGCATTTTACCAGGAGGCGTGGAATCCACTGCATTCAATAACAATGAATAGAATCCACTGCTTTCAATGACGCTGCATGGAATCCACTGCGCTCAATCGGGATACTTTTGGCAATGCTGCATAAAACCCACTGCATTCAATCGGGATGCATTGGGCCTCACTGCGTGAACTCAACTGAATACATACGGGATCCATTGTGCCACAATGCAGGGAGTCTTCTGCATTCAATGACGCTGCATGGAATCCACTGCATTCAATCGGGATGCTTTTGGCCATGCTGCATAAAATCCACTGCATTCAATCATGCTGCATCTAATCCACCTGATTCAATCGGGATGTTTTGGGACATGCTGCAGAAAATCCCCTGCATTAAATCGGGATGATTTGGGCCATGCTGCAAAAAATCCTCTGCATTCAATCATGCTGCAGGTATCCACTGCATTCATTCGGAATACTTTGGGCCTTGCTGCTAATAATCCACAGCATTCAATCATGCTGCAGGTATCCACTGCATTCAATCATGCTGCATTAAATTCCCTGCATTCAATAGGGTTCCATTTCTTCATGCTGCCTGGAATGCACTGCATTAAATCACGCTGCATGGAATCCATTGCATTCAATTGGGATGCATTTTACCAGGCTGCATGGAAACCACTGCATTCAAGCATGCTTCATGGAATCCACTGCATTCAATCCGGATGCATGTTACCAGGCTGCATGTATTACACTGCATTCAATGACATTGCATGGAATCCACTGCCTTCAATCGGGATGCTTTTGGCCCTGCTGCATTAAATCAACTGCATTCAATCGGGATGCATTGGGCCTCACTGCGTCAACTGCACTGAGTACAATCGGGATCCATTTTGGCACAATACATGGAGTATTCTATATTCAATGACGCTGCATGGAATCCACTGCATTAAATCGTAATGCTTTGTGCCATGCTGCAAAAAATCCACTGCATTCATTCATGCCGCAGGAATCCACTGCATTCAATCATGCTGCATAAAATCCACTGCATTCAATAGGGTTCCATTACTTCATGCTGTCTGGAATACACTGAATTCAATCAGGCTGCATGAAATCCAATGCATTCAATAGGGATGCATTTTACCAGGCTGCATGGATTTCACTGCATTCAATCACAATGCATGGAATCCACTGCATTCAATGACGCTGCATGGAATCCACTGCATTCAATTGGGATGCTTTTGGCCATGCTGCCTAAAATCCACTGCATTCAATCATGCTGCACGGTATCCACTGCATTCAATCGGGATGTATTGGGACATGCTGCAGAATATCCACTGCAGTAAATCGGGATGCTTTGGGCCAAGCTTCAAAAAATACACTGCATTCAATCATGCTGCAGGAATACACTGCATACAATCATGCTGCATAAAATCCACTGCATTCCATAGGGTTCCATTTCTTCATGCTGCATGGAATCCACTGCATTCAATCATGCTGCATGGAATCCACTGCATTCAATCGGGATGCATTTTACCAGGCTGCATGGATTACACTGCATTCAATCAAAATGCATGGAATCCACTGCATTCAATGACGCTGCATGGAATCCACTGCATTCTATCGGGATGCTTTTGGCCATGCTGCCTAAAATCCACTGCATTCAAACATGCTGCACGGTATCCACTGCATTCAATCGGGATGTTTCGGGACATGCTGCAGAATATCCACTGCAGTAAATCGGGATGCTTTGGGCCAAGCTTCAAAAAATACACTGCATTCAATCATGCTGCAGGAATCCACTGCATTCAATCATGCTGCATAAAATCCACTGCATTCTATAGGGTTCATTTTCTTCATGCTGCATGGAATCGACTGCATTCAATCATGCTGCATGGAATCCACTGCATTCAATCGGGATGCATTTTACCAGGCTGCATGGATTACACTGCATTCAAGCACAATGCATGGAATCCACTGCATTCAATGACGCTGCATGGAATCCACTGCCTTCAATCGGGATGCTTTTGGCCATGGTCCATAAAATCCACTGCATTCAATCATGCTGCATGGTATCCACTGCATTCTATCGGGATGCTTTTTGACATGCTGCCTAAAATCCACTGCATTAAATCGGGATGCTTTGGGCCATGCTGCAAAAAATCCACTGCATTCAATCATGCTGCATAAAATCCACTGCATTCAATAAGGTTCCAATTCTTCATGCAGCATGGATCACACTCATTTAATCCCACTGCATGGAATTAACTGCATTCAACCGGGATGACTTTTACCATGCTGCATGGAATACACTGCATTCAATCACGCTGCATTTATTTCACTGCATACAATTGGGATCCATTGCACCATGATGCATGGAATCCACTGCATTCAATCAGAATCCATTGCACCACACTGCATTGACACCACTGCATTCAATTGAGATCAATTGGGCCATGCTGCATAGAATCCACTGCATTCACTTGGTATCCATTTAGCCATACTGAATGGTATACACTGCATTCAATCAGGATGCATTTCACCACGCTGCATGGAATCCACGGCATTCAATCGGGATGCATGGGGCCATGCTGCATAAAATCCACTGCATTCAATCGGGATGCATTGGGCCTCACTGCGTGGACTCCACTGAATACATACGGGATCCATTGTGCCACAATGCAGGGAGTCTTCTGCATTAAATGACGCTGCATGGAATCCACTGCATTCAATCGGGATGAATTTTACCAGGCTGCATGGAATCCACTGCATTCAATCATGCTGCATGGAATCCACTGCATTCAATCGGGATGCATTTTACCAGGCTGCATGGAATAAACTGCATTCAATCACGCTGCATCGATTTCACTGCATTCAATTGGGATCCATTGCGCCATGATGCATGGAATCCACTGCATTCAGTTGAGATCAATTGGGCCACACTGCATAGAATACACTGCATTGAATGGGGATCCATTTAGCCACACTGAATTGTATACACTGCGTTCAATCAGGATGCATTTCACCACGCTGCATGGAATCCATGGCATTCAATCGGGATGCTTGTGGCCATGCTGCATAAAATCCACTGCATTCAATCGAGATGCATTTGGCCTCGATGCATGGACTCCACTGCACACAATCGTGATCCATTTCGCCACAATGAATTGAATTTTCTGCATTCAATGATGCTGCATGGAATCCACTGCATTAAATCGAGATGCTTTTGGCCATGCTGCAAAAAATCCACTGCATTCAATCATGCTGAAGGAATCCACTGCATTCAATCATGCTGCATAAAATCCCCTGCATTCAATAGGGTTCCATTTCTTCATGCTGCATGGAATCGACTTCATTCAATCATGCTGCATGGAATCCACAGCATTTAATTGGGATGCATTTTACCAGGCTGCATGGAATCCACGGCATTCAATCGGGATGCTTGGGGACATGCTGCAAAAAATCCACTGCATTCATTCATGCTGCAGGAATCCACTGCATTCAATCATGCTAAATAAAATACACTTCATTCAATAGGGTTCCATTACTTCATGCTCCCTGGAATACACTGAATTCAATCATGCTGCATGGAATCCAATGCATTCAATAGGGATGCATTTTACCAGTCTGCATGGAATCGACTGCATTCAATCATGCTGCATGGAATCCACTACATTCAATCGGGATGCATTTTAACAGGCTGCATGGATTACACTGCATTCAAGCACAATGCATGGAATCCACTGCATTCAATGATGCTGCATGGAATCCTCTGCATTGAATCGGGATGCTTTTGGCCATGCTGCATAAAATCCACTGCATCAGTCATGCTGCACGGTATCCACTGCATTCAATCGGGATGCTTTGGGCCATGCTGCAAAACATCCACTGCATTCAATCATGCTGCATAAAATCCACTGCATTCAATAGGGTTCCATTTCTTCATGCTGCATGGATCACACTGCACTCAATCACACTGCATGGAATCTACTGCATTCAATCGGGATGAATTTTACCAGGCTGCATTGAATCCACTGCATTCAATCAAGCTGCATGGAATCCACTGCATTCAATCGGGATGCATTTTACCAGGCTGCATGGAATACATTTCATTCAATCACGCTGCATCGATTTCACTGCATTCAATTGGGATCCATTGCGCCATGATGCATGGAATCCACTGCATTCTATCAGAATCCATTGCACCACACTGCATTGACTCCACTGCATTCAATTGAGATCAATTGGGCCACGCTGCATAGAATCCACTGCATTCCATGGGTATCCATTTACCCACGCTGCCTGGCGTCACTGCGTTCAATCAGGATGCATTTCACCACGCTGCATGGATAACACTTTATTCAATCACAATGCATGAATATCCACTGCCATCAATCGGGATGCTTTTCGCCATGCTGCATAAACTCCACTGCATTCAATCGGGATGCATTTGGCCTCACTGCGTCAACTGCTGAATACAAACGGGATCCATTGTGCCACAATGCATGGAGTCTTCTGCATTCGATGACGCTGCATGGATTCCACTGCATTCAATCGGGATGCTTTGGGCCATGCTGCAAAAAATCCACTGCATTCATTCATGCTGCAGGAATCCACGGCATTCAATCATGCTGCATAAAAGACCCTTCATTCAATAGGATTCCATTACTTCATGCTGCCTGGAATACACTGAATTCAATCACGCTGCATGGAATACAATGCATTCAATAGGGATGCATTTTACCAGGCTGCATGGAATCCACTGCATTCAATCATGCTGCAAGGAATCCACTGCATTCAATCGGGATGCATTTTACCAGGCTGCATGGATTACACTGCATTCAAGCACAATGCATGGAATCCACTGCATTCAATGACGCTGCTTGGAATTCTCTGCATTGAATCGGGATGCTTTTGGCCATGGTGCATAAAATCCACTGCATTCAATCATGCTGCATGGTATCCACTGCATTCAATCGGGATGTTTTGGGACATGCTGCCCTAAATCCACTGCATTCAATCGGGATGCTTTGGGCCATGCGGCAAAACATCTACTGCATTCAATCATGCTGCAGGAATCCACTGCATTCAATCATGCTGCGTAAAATCCACTGCATTCAATAGGGTTCCATTTCTGCATGCTGCATGGATCACACTGCACTCAATCACACTGCATGGAATCTACTGCATTCAATCGGGATGAATTTTGCCAGGCTGCATTGAATCCACTGCATTCAATCAAGCTGCATGGAATCCACTGCATTCAATCGGGATGCATTTTACCAGGCTGCATGGAATACACTGCATTCAATCACGCTGCATCGATTTCACTGCATTCAATTGGGATCCATTGCGCCATGATGCATGGAATCCACTGCATTCTATCAGAATCCATTGCACCACACTGCATTGACTCCACTGCATTCAATTGAGATCAATTGGGCCACGCTGCATAGAATCCACTGCATTCCATGGGTATCCATTTACCCACGCTGCATGGTGTACACTGCGTTCAATCAGGATGCATTTCACCACGCTGCATGGAATCCACGGCATTCAATTGGGATTCGTTTGGCCATGCTGCATAAAATCCACTGCATTCAATCGAGATGCATTTGGCCTCGCTGCATGGACTCCACTGCACACAATCGTGATCCATTTCGCCACAATGAATGGAATTTTTTGCATTCAATGACGCTGCATGGAATCCACTGCATTAAATCGAGATGCTTTGGGACATGCTGCAAAAATTCCACTGCATTCAATCATGCTGAAGGAATCCACTGCATTCAATCATGCTGCATAATATCCCCTGCCTTCAATAGGGTTCCATTTCTTCATGCTGCATGGAATCCACTTCTTTCAATCATGCTGCATGGAATCCACAGCATTTAATTGGGATGCATTTTACCAGGCTGCATGGAATCCACTGCATTCAATCATGCTGCATGGAATCCACTGCATTCAATCGGGATGCATTTTACCAGGCTGCATGGATTACACTGCATTCAAGCACAATGCATGGAATCCACTGCATTCAATGACGCTGCATGGAATCCACTGCCTTCAATCGGGATGCTTTTGGCCATGGTCCATAAAATCCACTGCATTCAATCATGCTGCATGGTATCCACTGCATTCAATCGGGATGTTTTTTGACATGCTGCCTAAAATCCACTGCATTAAATCGGGATGCTTTGGGCCATGCTGCAAAAAATCCACTGCATTCAATCATGCTGCATAAAATCCACTGCATTCATTAAGGTTCCATTTCTTCATGCAGCATGGATCACACTCATTTAATCCCACTGCATGGAATTAACTGCATTCAACCGGGATGACTTTTACCATGCTGCATGGAATACACTGCATTCAATCACGCTGCATTTATTTCACTGCATACAATTGGGATCCATTGCACCATGATGCATGGAATCCACTCCATTCAATCAGAATCCATTGCACCACACTGCATTGACACCACTGCATTCAATTGAGATCAATTGGGCAACGCTGCATAGAATCCACTGCATTGAATGGGGATCCATTTAGCCACACTGAATTGTATACACTGCGTTCAATCAGGATGCATTTCACCACGCTGCATGGAATCCACGGCATTCAATCGGGATGCTTGTGGCCATGCTGCATAAAATCCACTGCATTCAATCGAGATGCATTTGGCCTCAATGCATGGACTCCACTGCACACAATCGTGATCCATTTCGCCACAATGAATTGAATTTTCTGCATTCAATGATGCTGCATGTAATCCACTGCATTAAATCGAGATGCTTTTGGCCATGCTGCAAAAAATCCACTGCATTCAATCATGCTGAAGGAATCCACTGCATTCAATCATGCTGCATAAAATCCCCTGCATTCAATAGGGTTCCATTTCTTCATGCTGCATGGAATCGACTTCATTCAATCATGCTGCATGGAATCCACAGCATTTAATTGGGATGCATTTTACCAGGCTGCATGGAATCCACGGCATTCAATCGGGATGCTTGGGGACATGCTGCAAAAAATCCACTGCATTCATTCATGCTGCAGGAATCCACTGCATTCAATCATGCTAAATAAAATACACTTCATTCAATAGGGTTCCATTACTTCATGCTCCCTGGAATACACTGAATTCAATCATGCTGCATGGAATCCAATGCATTCAATAGGGATGCATATTACCAGTCTGCATGGAATCCACTGCATTCAATCATGCTGCATGGAATCCACTGCATTCAATCGGGATGCATTTTACCAGGCTGCATGGATTACACTGCATTCAAGCACAATGCATGGAATCCACTGCATTCAATGATGCTGCATGGAATCCTCTGCATTGAATCGGGATGCTTTTGGCCATGCTGCATAAAATCCACTGCATCAGTCATGCTGCACGGTATCCACTGAATTCAATCGGGATGCTTTGGGCCATGCTGCAAAACATCCACTGCATTCAATCATGCTGCAGGAATCCACTGCATTCAATCATGCTGCATAAAAGCCACTGCATTCAATAGGGTTCCATTTCTTCATGCTGCATGGATCACACTGCACTCAATCACACTGCATGGAATCTACTGCATTCAATCGGGATGAATTTTACCAGGCTGCATTGAATCCACTGCATTCAATCAAGCTGCATGGAATCCACTGCATTCAATCGGGATGCATTTTACCAGGCTGCATGGAATACACTGCATTCAATCACGCTGCATCGATTTCACTGCATTCAATTGGGATCCATTGCGCCATGATGCATGGAATCCACTGCATTCTATCAGAATCCATTGCACCACACTGCATTGACTCCACTGCATTCAATTGAGATCAATTGGGCCACGCTGCATAGAATCCACTGCATTCCATGGGTATCCATTTACCCACGCTGCCTGGCGTCACTGCGTTCAATCAGGATGCATTTCACCACGCTGCATGGATAACACTTTATTCAATCACAATGCATGAATATCCACTGCCATCAATCGGGATGCTTTTCGCCATGCTGCATAAACTCCACTGCATTCAATCGGGATGCATTGGGCCTCACTGCGTCAACTGCTGAATACAAACGGGATCCATTGTGCCACAATGCATGGAGTCTTCTGCATTCGATGACGCTGCATGGATTCCACTGCATTCAATCGGGATGCTTTGGGCCATGCTGCAAAAAATCCACTGCATTCATTCATGCTGCAGGAATCCACGGCATTCAATCATGCTGCATAAAAGACCCTTCATTCAATAGGATTCCATTACTTCATGCTGCCTGGAATACACTGAATTCAATCACGCTGCATGGAATACAATGCATTCAATAGGGATGCATTTTACCAGGCTGCATGGAATCCACTGCATTCAATCATGCTGCAAGGAATCCACTGCATTCAATCAGGATGCATTTTACCAGGCTGCATGGATTACACTGCATTCAAGCACAATGCATGGAATCCACTGCATTCAATGACGCTGCATGGAATTCTCTGCATTGAATCGGGATGCTTTTGGCCATGGTGCATAAAATCCACTGCATTCAATCATGCTGCATGGTATCCACTGCATTCAATCGGGATGTTTTGGGACATGCTGCCCTAAATCCACTGCATTCAATCGGGATGCTTTGGGCCATGCGGCAAAACATCTACTGCATTCAATCATGCTGCAGGAATCCACTGCATTCAATCATGCTGCGTAAAATCCACTGCATTCAATAGGGTTCCATTTCTTCATGCTGCATGGATCACACTGCACTCAATCACACTGCATGGAATCTACTGCATTCAATCGGGATGTACTTTACCAGGCTGCATTGAATCCACTGCATTCAATCAAGCTGCATGGAATCCACTGCATTCAATCGGGATGCATTTTACCAGGCTGCATGGAATACACTGCATTCAATCACGCTGCATCGATTTCACTGCATTCAATTGGGATCCATTGCGCCATGATGCATGGAATCCACTGCATTCTATCAGAATCCATTCCACCACACTGCATTGACTCCACTGCATTCAATTGAGATCAATTGTGCCACGCTGCATAGAATCCACTGCATTCCATGGGTATCCATTTACCCACGCTGCATGGTGTACACTGCGTTCAATCAGGATGCATTTCACTACGCTGCATGGAATCCACGGCATTCAATTGGGATTCGTTTGGCCATGCTGCATAAAATCCACTGCATTCAATCGAGATGCATTTGGCCTCGCTGCATGGACTCCACTGCACACAATCTTGATCCATTTTGCCACAATGAATGGAATTTTTTGCATTCAATGACGCTGCATGGAATCCACTGCACTAAATCGAGATGCTTTGGGACATGCTGCAAAAATTCCACTGCATTCAATCATGCTGAAGGAATCCACTGCATTCAATCATGCTGCATAATATCCCCTGCCTTCAATAGGGTTCCATTTCTTCATGCTGCATGGAATCCACTTCTTTCAATCATGCTGCATGGAATCCACAGCATTTAATTGGGATGCATTTTACCAGGCTGCATGGAATCCACTGCATTCAACCATGCTGCATAAAATCCACTACATTCAATCGGGATGAATTTTACCACGCTGCATGGATTACACTGCATTCAATCACAATACATGGAATCCACTGCATTCAATCGGGATGCATTTTACCAGGCTGCATGGATTACACTGCATTCAATCACGCTGCAAGGAATCCACTGCATTCAACGACGCTGCATGGAATCCACTGCATTCTATCGGGATGCTTTTGGCCCTCCTGCATAAAATACACTGCATTCAATCATGCTGCATGGAATTCACTGCCTCCAATAGGGATATTTTGGGTCATGCTGCATAAAATCCAATGCATTCAATCATGCTGCACCGTATCCACTGCATTCAGTCGGGATGTTTTGGGACATGCTGCAGAAAATTCACTGCATTAAATCAGGATGCTTTGGGCCATTCTGCAAAAAATCCACTGCATTCAATCATGCTGCATAAAATCCACTGCATTCAATATGGTTCCATTTCTTCATGCTGCATGGATCACACTGCATTAAATCACACTGCATGGAATCCTCTGCATTCAATCGGGATTAATTTTACCAGGCTGCATTGAATCCACTGCATTCAATCAGTATCCATTGCACCACACCGCATTGAATCCACTGCATTCAATTGAGATCAATTGGGCAACGATGCATAGAATCCACTGCATTCAATAGGGATCCAATTAGCCACACTGAATGGTATACACTGCGTTCAATCAGGATGCATTTCACCACGCTGCATGGAATCCACGGCATTCAATCGGGTTGCATGGGGCCATGCTGCATAAAATCCACTGCATTCCATCGAGATGCATTTGGCCTCGCTGCATGGACTCCACTGCACACAATCGTGATCCATTTCGCCACAATGAATGGAATTCTCAGCATTCAATGACGCTGCATGGAATCCACTGCATTAAATCAGAGATGCTTTGGGACATGTTGCAAAAAATCCACTGCGTTCAATAATTCTGCAGGAATCCACAGCATTCAATCATGCTGCATAAAATACCCTGCATTCAATAGTGTTCCATTTCTTCATGCTGCATGGAATACACTGCATTCAATCAGGATGCATGGAATCCACATCATTTAATTGAGGTGCATTTTACCAGGCTGCATGGAATCCACTGCATTCAATCATGCTGCATGGAATCCACTGCATTCAATCGGGATGCATTTTACCAGGCTGCATGGATTACACTGCATTCAAGCACAATGCATGGAATCCACTGAATTCAATGACGCTGCATGGAATCCACTGCACTCAATCAGGATACTTTTGGCAATGCTGCATAAAACCCACTGCATTCAATCGGGATGCATTGGGCCTCACTGCATGAACTCAACTGAATACATACGGGATCCATTGTGCCACAATGCAGGGAGTCTTCTGCATTCAATGACGCTGCATGGAATCCACTGCATTCAATCGGGATGCTTTTGGCCATGCTGCATAAAATCCACTGCATTCAATCGGGATGCATTGGGCCTCGCTGCATGGTCTCCACTGCATACAAATGAGATCCATTGCACCACAATGTATGGAATGTTCTGCATTCAATGACGCTGCATGAAATCCACTGCATTCAATCACAATACATGGAATCCACTGCATTCAATCGGGATGCATTTTACCAGGCTGCCTGCATTACACTGCATTCCATCACAATGCATGGAATCCACTGCATTCAATGACGCTGCATGGAATCCACTGCATTCTATCGGGATGCTTTTGGCCATGCTGCATAAAGTACACTGCATTCAATCATGCAGCAAGGAATCCACTGCATCCAATCGCCATGTTTTTGGCCATGCTGCATAAAATCCACTGCATTCAATCGGGATGCATTGGGCCTCGCTGCATGGTCTCCACTGCATACAAACGAGATCCATTGCCCCACAATGAATGGAATGTTCTGCATTCAATGACGCTGCATGAAATCCACTGCATTCAATCAGGATGCTTTGGGACATGCTGCAAATACTCCACTGTATTCAATCATGCTGCATGGAATCCACTGCCTTCAATCGGGATGCTTTTGGCCATGCTGCATATAATCCACTGCATTCAATCGGGATGCATTGGGCCTCACTGCGTCAACCGCACTGAATACAATCGGGATCCATTGTGCCACAATGCATGGAGTCTTCTGCATTGCATGACGCTGCATGGAATCCACTGCATTCAATCGGGATGCTTGGGGCCATGCTGCAAAATATCCACTGCATTCATTCATGCTGCAGGAATCCAGTGCATTCAATCATGCTGCATAAAATACACTTCATTCAATAGGGTTCCATTACTTCATTCTGCCTGGAATACACTGAATTCAATCACGCTGCATGGAATCCAATGCATTCAATAGGGATGCATTTTACCAGGCTGCATGGAATCCACTGCATTCAGTCATGCTGCATGGAATCCACTGCAGTCAATCGGGATGCATTTTACCAGGCTGTATGGATTACACTGCATTCAATCAAAATGCATGGAATCCACTGCATTCAATGATGCTGCATGAAATCCACTGCATTCAATCGGGATGCTTTTGGCCATGCTGCATAAAATCCACGGCATTCAATCATGCTGCATGGAATCCAATGCATTCTATCGGGATGTATTGGGACATGCTGCAGAAAATTCACTGCATTAAATCATGATGCTTTGGACCAAGCTTCAAAAAAACACTGCATTCAATCATGCTGAAGGAATCCACTGCATTCAATCATGCTGCATAAAATCCCCTGCATTCAATAGGGTTCCATTTCTTCATGCTGCATGGAATCCACTTAATTCAATCATGCTGCATGGAATCCGCAGCATTTAAGTGGGATGCATTTTACCAGGCTGCATGGAATCCACTGCATTCAATCATGCTGCATAAAATCCACTGCATTCAATCGGGATGCATTTTACCACGCTGCATGGATTACACTGCATTCAATCACAATACATGGAATCGACTGCATTCAATCGGGATGCATTTTACCAGGCTGCCTGGATTACACTGCATTCAATCACAATGCATGGAATCCACTGCATTCAATGACGCTGCATGGAATCCACTGCATTCAATCGGGATGCTTTTGGCCATGCTGCATAAAATCCACTGCGTTCAATCATGCTGCAAAAATCCACTGCATTCAATCATGCTGCATAAAATCCACTGCATTCAATAGGGTTCCATTTCTTCATGCTGCATGGAATCAACTGCATTCAATCATGCTGCATGGAATCTACTGCATTCAATCGGGATGCATTTTACCAGGCTGCATTGTTTACACTGCATTCAATCACAATGCATGGAATCCACTGCATTCAATGACGCTGCATGGAATACACTGCATTCAATCTGGATGCTTTGGGTCATGGTGCATAAAATCCACGGCATTCAATCATGCTGCATGGTATCCACTACATTCAATCGGGATGTTTTGGGACATGCTGCCTAAAATCCACTGCATTTAATCGGGATTCTTTGGGCCATGCTGCAAAACATCCACTGCATTCAATCATGCTGCAGGAATCCACTGCATTCAATCATGCTGCATAAAATCCCCTGCATTCAATAGGGTTCCATTTCTGCATGCTGCATGGATCACACTGCATTCAATCACACTGCATGGAATCCACTGCATTCAATCGGGATGAATTTTACCAGGCTGCATGGAATCCACTGCATTCAATCATGCTGCATGGAATCCACTGCATTCAATCGGGATGCATTTTACCAGGCTGCATGGAATACACTGCATTCAATCACGCTGCATCGATTTCGCTGCATTCAATTGGGATCCATTGCGCCATGATGCATCGAATCCACTGCATTCAGTTGAGATAAATTGGGCCACGCTGCATAGAATCCACTGCATTGAATGGGGATCCATTTAGCCACGATGCATTGTATACACTGCGTTCAATCAGGATGCATTTCACCACGCTGCATGGAATCCATGGCATGCAATCGGGATGTTTGTGGCCATGCTGCAAAAAATCCACTTCATTCAATCATGCTGAAGGAATCCACTTCATTCAATCATGCTGCATGGAATCCGCAGCATTTAAGTGGGATGCATTTTACCAGGCTGCATGGAATCCACTGCATTCAATCATGCTGCATAAAATCCACTGCATTCAATCGGGATGCATTTTACCAGGATGCATGGAATCCACTGCATTCAATCACAATACATGGAATCGACTGCATTCAATCGGGATGCATTTTACCAGGCTGCCTGGATTACACTGCATTCCATCACAATGCATGGAATCCACTGCATTCAATGACGCTGCATGGAATCCACTGCATTCAATCGGGATGCATTTTACCAGGCTGCATGGAATAAACTGCATTCAATCACGCTGCATCGATTTCGCTGCATTCAATTGGGATCCATTGCGCCATGATGCATCGAATCCACTGCATTCAGTTGAGATAAATTGGGCCACGCTGCATAGAATCCACTGCATTGAATGGGGATCCATTTAGCCACGCTGCATTGTATACACTGCGTTCAATCAGGATGCATTTCACCACGCTGCATGGAATCCATGGCATGCAATCGGGATGTTTGTGGCCATGCTGCAAAAAATCCACTTCATTCAATCATGCTGAAGGAATCCACTTCATTCAATCATGCTGCATGGAATCCGCAGCATTTAAGTGGGATGCATTTTACCAGGCTGCATGGAATCCACTGCATTCAATCATGCTGCATAAAATCCACTGCATTCAATCGGGATGCATTTTACCAGGATGCATGGAATCCACTGCATTCAATCACAATACATGGAATCGACTGCATTCAATCGGGATGCATTTTACCAGGCTGCCTGGATTACACTGCATTCCATCACAATGCATGGAATCCACTGCATTCAATGACGCTGCATGGAATCCACTGCATTCTATCGGGATGCTTTTGGCCATGCTGCATAAAGTACACTGCATTCAATCATGCAGCAAGGAATCCACTGCATCCAATCGCCATGGTTTTGGCCATGCTGCATAAAATCCACTGCATTCAATCGGGATGCATTGGGCCTCGCTGCATGGTCTCCACTGCATACAAACGAGATCCATTGCCCCACAATGAATGGAATGTTCTGCATTCAATGACGCTGCATGAAATCCACTGCATTCAATCGGGATGCTTTGGGCCATGCTGCAAATACTCCAATGTATTCAATCATGCTGCATGGAATCCACTGCCTTCAATCGGGATGCTTTTGGCCATGCTGCATATAATCCACTGCATTCAATCGGGATGCATTGGGCCTCACTGCGTCAACCGCACTGAATACAATCGGGATCCATTGTGCCACAATGCATGGAGTCGTCTGCATTCAATGACGCTGCATGGAATACACTGCATTCAATAGGGATGCATTTTACCAGGCTGCATGGAATCCACTGCATTCAATCATGCTGCAGGTATCCACTGCATTCAATCATGCTGCATTAAATTCCCTGCATTCAATAGGGTTCCATTTCTTCATGCTGCCTGGAATACACTGCATTAAATCACGCTGCATGGAATCCACTGCATTCAATTGGGATGCATTTTACCAGGCTGCATAGAATCCACTGCATTCACACATGCCGCATGGAATCCACTGCATTCCATCGGGATGCATTTGGCCATGCTGCATAAAACCGACTGCATTCAATCATGCTGCACGATATCCACTGCATTCAATCGGGATGTTTTCGGACATGCCGCAAAAAATCCACTGCAGTAAATCGGGATGCTTTTGGCCAAGCTTCAAAAAATCCACTGCATTCAATCATGCTGCATAAAATCCACTGCATTCAATAGGGTTCCATTTCTTCATGCTGCTTGGAATACACTGCATTCAATCAAGCTGCATGGAACCCACTGCATTCAATTGGGATGAATTTTACCAGGCTGCATGGAATCCACTGCATTCAATCAGGCTGCATGGAATCCACTGCATTCAATCGGGATGCATTTTACCAGGCTGCATGGAATACACTGCATTCAATCACGCTGCATATATATCACTGCATTCAATTGGGATCCATTGGGCCACGATGCATGGAATCCACTGCATTCAATCAGGATCCATTGCACCACACTGCATTGAATCCACTGCATTCAATTGAGATCAATTGGGCCACGCTGCATCGAATCCACTGCATTCAATGGGGATCCATTTAGCCACGCTGAATGGTATACACTGCGTTCAATCAGGATGCATTTCACCACGCTGCATGGCCTCCACTGTATTCAATCACACTGCATGGAATCCACAGCATTCAATCGGGATGCTTTGGGCCATGCTGCATAAAATCCACTGCATTCAATCAAGTTGCATTTGGGCTCGCTGCATGGACTCCACTGCACACAATCGTGATCCATTTCGCCACAATGAATGGAATTCTCTGCATTCAATGACGCTGCATGGAATCCACTGCATTAAATCGAGATGCTTTGGGACATGCTGCAAAAAATCCACTGCATTCATTAATTCTGCAGGAATCCACTGCATTCAATCATGCTGCATAAAATCCCCTGCATTCAATAGAGTTGCATTGCTTCATGCTGCATGGAATCAACTGCATTCAATCATGCTGCATAAAATTCACTGCATTCAATCGGGATGCATCTTACCTGGCTGCATGGAATCCACTGCATTCAATCACGCTGCATGGAATACACTGCATTCAATCGGGATGCTTTTTACCCGTCTGCATGGAATCCACTGCATTCATTCACGCTGCATGGAATCCACTGCATTCAATCGGGATGCATTTTACCACGCTGCATGAATTACACTGCATTCAATCACAATGCATGGAATCCACTGCATTCAATGACGCTGCATGGAATCCACTGCATTCTATCGGGATGCTTTTGGCCATGCTGCATAAAATCCACTGCATTCAATCATGCTGCATGGAATCCAGTGCATCCAATCGGGATATTTTGGGTCATGCTGCATAAAATCCAATGCATTCAATCATGCTGCACCGTATCCACTGCATTCAGTCGGGATGTTTTGGGACATGCTGCAGAAAATTCACTGCATTAAATCAGGATGCTTTGGGCCATTCTGCAAAAAATCCACTGCATTCAATCATGCTGCATAAAATCCACTGCATTCAATATGGTTCCATTTCTTCATGCTGCATGGATCACACTGCATTAAATCACACTGCATGGAATCCTCTGCATTCAATCGGGATTAATTTTACCAGGCTGCATTGAATCCACTGCATTCAATCAGTATCCATTGCACCACACCGCATTGAATCCACTGCATTCAATTGAGATCAATTGAGCAACGATGAATAGAATCCACTGCATTCAATAGGGATCCAATTAGCCACACTGAATGGTATACACTGCGTTCAATCAGGATGCATTTCACCACGCTGCATGAAATCCACTGCATTCAATCAGGATGCTTTGGGACATGCTGCAAATACTCCACTGTATTCAATCATGCTGCATGGAATCCACTGCCTTCAATCGGGATGCTTTTGGCCATGCTGCATATAATCCACTGCATTCAATCGGGATGCATTGGGCCTCACTGCGTCAACCGCACTGAATACAATCGGGATCCATTGTGCCACAATGCATGGAGTCTTCTGCATTGCATGACGCGGCATGGAATCCACTGCATTCAATCGGGATGCTTGGGGCCATGCTGCAAAATATCCACTGCATTCATTCATGCTGCAGGAATCCAGTGCATTCAATCATGCTGCATAAAATACACTTCATTCAATAGGGTTCCATTACTTCATTCTGCCTGGAATACACTGAATTCAATCACGCTGCATGGAATCCAATGCATTCAATAGGGATGCATTTTACCAGGCTGTATGGATTACGCTGCATTCAATCAAAATGCATGGAATCCACTGCATTCAATGATGCTGCATGAAATCCACTGCATTCAATCGGGATGCTTTTGGCCATGCTGCATAAAATCCACGGCATTCAATCATGCTGCATGGAATCCAATGCATTCTATCGGGATGTATTGGGACATGCTGCAGAAAATTCACTGCATTAAATCATGATGCTTTGGACCAAGCTTCAAAAAATACACTGCATTCAATCATTCTGAAGGAATCCACTGCATTCAATCATGCTGCATAAAATCCCCTGCATTCTATAGGGTTCCATTTCTTCATGCTGCATGGAATCCACTTAATTCAATCATGCTGCATGGAATCCGCAGCATTTAGGTGGGATGCATTTTACCAGGCTGCATGGAATATACTGCATTCAATCATGCTGCATAAAATCCACTGCATTCAATCGGGATGCATTTTACCACGCTGCATGGATTACACTGCATTCAATCACAATACATGGAATCGACTGCATTCAATCGGGATGAATTTTACCAGGCTGCCTGGATGACACTGCATTCAATCACAATGCATGGAATCCACTGCATTCAATGACGCTGCATGGAATCCACTGCATTCAATCGGGATGCTTTTGGCCATGCTGCATAAAATCCACTGCGTTCAATCATGCTGCAAAAATCCACTGCATTCAATCATGCTGCATAAAATCCACTGCATTCAATAGGGTTCCATTTCTTCATGCTGCATGGAATCAACTGCATTCAATCATGCTGCATGGAATCTACTGCATTCAATCGGGATGCATTTTACCAGGCTGCATGGTTTACACTGCATTCAATCACAATGCATGGAATCCACTGCATTCAATGACGCTGCATGGAATACACTGCATTCAATCTGAATGCTTTGGGTCATGGTGCATAAAATCCACAGCATTCAATCATGCTGCATGGTATCCACTACATTCAATCGGGATGTTTTTTGACATGCTGCCTAAAATCCACTGCATTTAATCGGGATGCTTTGGGCCATGCTGCAAAACATCCACTGCATTCAATCATGCTGCAGGAATCCACTGCATTCAATCATGCTGCATAAAATCCACTGCATTCAATAGGGTTCCATTTCTGCATGCTGCATTGATCACACTGCATTCAATCACACTGCATGGAATCCACTGCATTCAATCGGGATGAATTTTACCAGGCTGCATGGAATCCACTGCATTCAATCATGCTTCATGGAATCCACTGCATTCAATCGGGATGCATTTTACCAGGCTGCATGGAATACACTGCATTCAATCACGCTGCATCGATTTCACTGCATTCACTTGGGATCCATTGCGCCATGATGCATGGAATCCACTGCATTCAGTTGAGATAAATTGGGCAACGCTGCATAGAATCCACTGCATTGAATGGGGACCCATTTAGCCACGATGCATTGTATACACTGCGTTCAATCAGGATGCATTTCACCACGCTGCATGGAATCCATGGCATGCAATCGGGATGCTTGTGGCCATGCTGCAAAAAATCCACTTCATTCAATCATGCTGAAGGATTCCACTTCATTCAATCATGCTGCATGGAATCCGCAGCATTTAAGTGGGATGCATTTTACCAGGCTGCATGGAATCCACTACATTCAATCATGCTGCATAAAATCCACTGCATTTAAGTGGGATGCATTTTACCAGGCTGCATGGAATCCACTGCATTCAATCACAATACATGGAATCGACTGCATTCAATCGGGATGCATTTTACCAGGCTGCCTGCATTACACTGCATTCCATCACAATGCATGGAATCCACTGCATTCAATGACGCTGCATGGAATCCACTGCATTCTATCGGGATGCTTTTGGCCATGCTGCATAAAGTACACTGCATTCAATCATGCAGCAAGGAATCCACTGCATCCAATCGCCATGTTTTTGGCCATGCTGCATAAAATCCACTGCATTCAATCGGGATGCATTGGGCCTCGCTGCATGGTCTCCACTGCATACAAACGAGATCCATTGCCCCACAATGAATGGAATGTTCTGCATTCAATGACGCTGCATGAAATCCACTGCATTCAATCGGGATGCTTTGGGCCATGCTGCAAATACTCCAATGTATTCAATCATGCTGCATGGAATCCACTGCCTTCAATCGGGATGCTTTGGCCATGCTGCATATAATCCACTGCATTCAATCGGGATGCATTGGGCCTCACTGCGTCAACCGAACTGAATACAATCGGGATCCATTGTGCCACAATGCATGGAGTCGTCTGCATTTAATGACGCTGCATGGAATCCACTGCATTCCATAGGGATGCATTTTACCAGGCTGCATGGAATCCACTGCATTCAATCATGCTGCAGGTATCCACTGCATTCAATCATGCTGCATTAAATTCCCTGCATTCAATAGGGTTCCATTACTTCATTCTGCCTGGAATACACTGCATTAAATCACGCTGCATGGAATCCACTGCATTCCATCGGGATGCATTTGGCCATGCTGCATAAAACCGACTGCATTCAATCATGCTGCACGATATCCACTGCATTCAATCGGGATGTTTTCGGACATGCCGCAAAAAATCCACTGCAGTAAATCGGGATGCTTTTGGCCAAGCTTCAAAAAATCCACTGCATTCAATCATGCTGCATAAAATCCACTGCATTCAATAGGGTTCCATTTCTTCATGCTGCTTGGAATACACTGCATTCAATCAAGCTGCATGGAACCCACTGCATTCAATTGGGATGATTTTTACCAGGCTGCATGGAATCCACTGCATTCAATCAGGCTGCATGGAATCCACTGCATTCAATCGGGATGCATTTTACCAGGCTGCATGGAATACACTGCATTCAATCACGCTGCATTGATATCACTGCATTCAATTGGGATCCATTGGGCCACGATGCATGGAATCCACTGCATTCAATCAGGATCCATTGCACCACACTGCATTGAATCCACTGCATTCAATTGAGATCAATTGGGCCACGCTGCATCGAATCCACTGCATTCAATGGGGATCCATTTAGCCACGCTGAATGGTATACACTGCGTTCAATCAGGATGCATTTCACCACGCTGCATGGCCTCCACTGTATTCAATCACACTGCATGGAATCCACAGCATTCAATCGGGATGCTTTGGGCCATGCTGCATAAAATCCACTGCATTCAATCGAGTTGCATTTGGCCTCGCTGCATGGACTCCACTGCACACAATCGTGATCCATTTCGCCACAATGAATGGAATTCTCTGCATTCAATGACGCTGCATGGAATCCACTGCATTAAATCGAGATGCTTTGGGACATGCTGCAAAAAACCCACTGCATTCATTAATTCTGCAGGAATCCACTGCATTCAATCATGCTGCATAAAATCCCCTGCATTCAATAGAGTTGCATTACTTCATGCTGCATGGAATCAACTGCATTCAATCATGCTGCATAAAATTCACTGCATTCAATCGGGATGCATCTTACCTGGCTGCATGGAATCCACTGCATTCAATCACGCTGCATGGAATCCACTGCATTCAATCGGGATGCATTTTACCACGCTGCATGCATTACACTGCATTCAATCACAATGCATGGAATCCACTGCATTCAATGACGCTGCATGGAATCCACTGCATTCTATCGGGATGCTTTTGGCCATTCTGCATAAAATCCACTGCATTCAATCATGCTGCATGGAATCCAGTGCATCCAATCGGGATATTTTGGGTCATGCTGCATAAAATCCAATGCATTCAATCATGCTGCACCGTATCCACTGCATTCAGTCGGGATGTTTTTGGACATGCTGCAGAAAATTCACTGCATTAAATCAGGATGCTTTGGGCCATTCTGCAAAAAATCCACTGCATTCAATCATGCTGCATAAAATCCACTGCATTCAATATGGTTCCATTTCTTCATGCTGCATGGATCACACTGCATTAAATCACACTGCATGGAATCCTCTGCATTCAATCGGGATTAATTTTACCAGGCTGCATTGAATCCACTGCATTCAATCAGTATCCATTGCACCACACCGCATTGAATCCACTGCATTCAATTGAGATCAATTGGGCAACAATGCATAGAATCCACTGCATTCAATAGGGATCCAATTAGCCACACTGAATGGTATACACTGCGTTCAATCAGGATGCATTTCACCACGCTGCATGGAATCCACGGCATTCAATCGGGTTGCATGGGGCCATGCTGCATAAAATCCACTGCATTCCATCGAGATGCATTTGGCCTCGCTGCATGGACTCCACTGCACACAATCGTGATCCATTTCGCCACAATGAATGGAATTCTCAGCATTCAATGACGCTGCATGGAATCCACTGCATTAAATCAGAGATGCTTTGGGACATGTTGCAAAAAATCCACTGCATTCAATAATTCTGCAGGAATCCACAGCATTCAATCATGCTGCATAAAATACCCTGCATTCAATAGTGTTCCATTTCTTCATGCTGCATGGAATACACTGCATTCAATCAGGATGCATGGAATCCACATCATTTAATTGAGGTGCATTTTACCAGGCTGCATGGAATCCACTGCATTCAATCATGCTGCATGGAATCCACTGCATTCAATCGGGATGCATTTTACCAGGCTGCATGGATTACACTGCATTCAAGCACAATGCATGGAATCCACTGCATTCAATGACGCTGCATGGAATCCTCTGCATTGAATCGGGATGCTTTTGGCCATGCTGCATAAAATCCACTGCATCAGTCATGCTGCACGGTATCCACTGCATTCAATCGGGATGTTTTGGGACATGCTGAATAAAATCCACTGCATTAAATCGGGATGCATTGGGCCAAGCTGCAAAAAATCCACTGCATTCAATCATGCTGCAGGTATCCACTGCATTCATTCGGAATACTTTGGGCCTTGCTGCTAATAATCCACAGCATTCAATCATGCTGCAGGTATCCACTGCATTCAATCATGCTGCATTAAATTCCCTGCATTCCATAGGGTTCCATTTCTTCATGCTGCCTGGAATGCACTGCATTAAATCACGCTGCATGGAATCCATTGCATTCAATTGGGATGCATTTTACCAGGCTGCATGGAATCCACTGCATTCAAGCATGCTTCATGGAATCCACTGCATTCAATCCGGATGCATGTTACCAGGCTGCATGTATTACACTGCATTCAGTGACATTGCATGGAATCCACTGCCTTCAATCGGGATGCTTTTGGCCCTGCTGCATTAAATCAACTGCATTCAATCGGGATGCATTGGGCCTCACTGCGTCAACTGCACTGAGTACAATCGGGATCCATTTTGGCACAATACATGGAGTCCTCTATATTCAATGACGCTGCATGGAATCCACTGCATTAAATCATAATGCTTTGTGCCATGCTGCAAAAAATCCACTGCATTCATTCATGCCGCAGGAATCCACTGCATTCAATCATGCTGCATAAAATCCACTGCATTCTATAGGGTTCCATTACTTCATGCTGTCTGGAATACACTGAATTCAATCACGCTGCATGGAATCCAATGCATTCAATAGGGATGAATTTTACCAGGCTGCATGGAATCCACTGCATTCAATCATGCTGCATGGTATCCACTGCATTCAATCGGGATGCTTTTGGCCATGCTGCGTAAAATCCACTGCATTAAATCGGGATGCTTTGGGCCATGCTGCAAAAATCCACTGCATTCAATCATGCTGAAGGAATTCACTGCATTCAATCATGCTGCATAAAATCCACTGCATTAAATAGGGTTCAATTTCTTCATGCTGCATGGATCACACTGCATTAAATCACACTGCATGGAATCCACTGCATTCAATTGGGATCCATTGCACCATGATGCATGGAATCCACTTCATTCAGTTGAGATCAATTGGGCCACACTGCATAGAATCCACTGCATTTAATGGGGATCCATTTAGCCACGATGCATTGTATACACTGCGTTCAATCAGGATGCATTTCACCGCGCTGCATGGAATCCATGGCATTCAATCGGGATGCTTGTGGCCATGCTGCATAAAATCCACTGCATTCAATCGAGATGCATTTGGCCTCGATGCATGGACTCCACTGCACACAATCGTGATCCATTTCGCCACAATGAATTGAATTTTCTGCATTCAATGACGCTGCATGGAATCCACTGCATTAAATCGAGATGCTTTTGGCCATGCTGCAAAAAATCCACTGCATTCAATCATGCTGAAGGAATCCACTGCATTCAATCATGCTGCATAAAATCCCCTGCATTCAATAGGGTTCCATTTCTTCATGCTGCATGGAATCGACTTCATTCAATCATGCTGCATGGAATCCACAGCATTTAATTGGGATGCATTTTACCAGGCTGCATGGAATCCATGGCATTCAATCGGGATGCTTGGGGACATGCTGCAAAAAATCCACTGCATTCATTCATGCTGCAGGAATCCAGTGCATTCAATCATGCTGCATTAAATTCCCTGCATTCAATAGGGTTCCATTACTTCATTCTGCCTGGAATACACTGAATTCAATCACGCTGCATGGAATCCAATGCATTCAATAGGGATGCATTTTACCAGTCTGCATTGAATCGACTGCATTCAATCATGCTGCATTGAATCCACTGCATTCAATCGGGATGCATTTTACCAGGCTGCATGGATTACACTGCATTCAAGCACAATGCATGGAATCCACTGCATTCAATGACGCTGCATGGAATCCTCTGCATTCAATCGGGATGCTTTTGGCCATGCTGCATAAAATCCACTGCATCAGTCATGCTGCACGGTATCCACTGCATTCAATCGGGATGTTTTGGGACATGCTGAATAAAATCCACTGCATTAAATCGGGATGCATTGGGCCAAGCTGCAAAAAATCCACTGCATTCAATCATGCTGCATGGAATCTACTGCATTCAATCGGGATGAATTTTACCAGGATGCGTGGAATCCACTGCATTCAATAACAATGCATAGAATCCACTGCATTCAATGACGCTGCATGGAATCATCTGCATTCAATCGGGATGCTTTTGGCCATGCTTCATGAAATCCACTGCATTCAATCGGGATGTATTGGGACATGCTGCAGAAAATCCACTGCATTAAATCGGGATGCTTTGGGCCAAGCTGCAAAAAATCCACTGCATTCAATCATGCTGCAGGAATCCACTGCATTTAATCATGCTGCATAAAATACCCTGCATTCAATAAGGTTCCATTTCTTCATGCTGCCTGGAATCCACCTCATTCAATTATGCTGCATGGAATCCACTGCATTCAATCGGGATTCATTTTACCACGCTGCATGAATTACACTGCATTCAATCACAAGCATGGAATCCACTGCATTCAATGACGCTGCATGGAATCCACTGCATTCAATCGGGATGCTTTTGGCCATGGTGCATACTATGCACTGCATTCAATCATGCTGCATGGTATCCACTGCATTCAATCGGGATGCTTTTGGCCATGCTGCATAAAATCCACTGCATTAAATCGGGATGCTTTGGGCCATGGTGCAAAAATCCACTGCATTCAATCATGCTGAAGGAATTCACTGCATTCAATCATGCTGCATAAAATCCACTGCATTAAATAGGGTTCAATTTCTTCATGCTGCATGGATCACACTGCATTAAATCACACTGCATGGAATCCACTGCATTCAATTGGAATGAATTTTATCAGGCTGCATCGAATCCACTGCATTCATTCACGCTGCATGGAATCCACTGCATTCAATCGGGATGCATTTTACCACGCTGCATGAATTACACTGCATTCAATCACAATGCATGTAATTCACTGCATTCAATGACGCTGCATGGAATCCACTGCATTCTATCGGGATGCTTTTGGCCATGCTGCATAAAATCCACTGCATTCAATCATGCTGCATGGAATCCAGTGCATCCAATCGGGATATTTTGGGTCATGCTGCATAAAATCCAATGCATTCAATCATGCTGCACCGTATCCACTGCATTCAGTCGGGATGTTTTGGGACATGCTGCAGAAAATTCACTGCATTAAATCAGGATGCTTTGGGCCATTCTGCAAAAAATCCACTGCATTCAATCATGCTGCATAAAATCCACTGCATTCAATATGGTTCCATTTCTTCATGCTGCATGGATCACACTGCATTAAATCACACTGCATGGAATCCTCTGCATTCAATCGGGATTAATTTTACCAGGATGCGTTGAATCCACTGCATTCAATCAGTATCCATTGCACCACACCGCATTGAATCCACTGCATTCAATTGAGATCAATTGTGCAACGATGCATAGAATCCACTGCATTCAATAGGGATCCAATTAGCCACACTGAATGGTATACACTGCGTTCAATCAGGATGCATTTCACCACGCTGCATGGAATCCACGGCATTCAATCGGGTTGCATGGGGCCATGCTGCATAAAATCCACTGCATTCCATCGAGATGCATTTGGCCTCGCTGCATGGACTCCACTGCACACAATCGTGATCCATTTCGCCACAATGAATGGAATTCTCAGCATTCAATGACGCTGCATGGAATCCACTGCATTAAATCAGAGATGCTTTGGGACATGTTGCAAAAAATCCACTGCGTTCAATAATTCTGCAGGAATCCACAGCATTCAATCATGCTGCATAAAATACCCTGCATTCAATAGTGTTCCATTTCTTCATGCTGCATGGAATACACTGCATTCAATCAGGATGCATGGAATCCACATCATTTAATTGAGGTGCATTTTACCAGGCTGCATGGAATCCACTGCATTCAATCATGCTGCATGGAATCCACTGCATTCAATCGGGATGCATTTTACCAGGCTGCATGGATTACACTGCATTCAAGCACAATGCATGGAATCCACTGCATTCAATGACGCTGCATGGAATCCACTGCACTCAATCGGGATACTTTTGGCAATGCTGCATAAAACCCACTGCATTCAATCAGGATGCATTGGGCCTCACTGCGTGAACTCAACTGAATACATACGGGATCCATTGTGCCACAATGCAGGGAGTCTTCTGCATTCAATGACGCTGTATGGAATCCACTGCATTCAATCGGGATGCTTTTGGCCATGCTGCATAAAATCCACTGCATTCAATCATGCTGCATCTAATCCACCTGATTCAATCGGGATGTTTTGGGACATGCTGCAGAAAATCCCCTGCATTAAATCGGGATGATTTGGGCCATGCTGCAAAAAATCCTCTGCATTCAATCATGCTGCAGGTATCCACTGCATTCATTCGGAATACTTTGGGCCTTGCTGCTAATAATCCACAGCATTCAATCATGCTGCAGGTATCCACTGCATTCAATCATGCTGCATTAAATTCCCTGCATTCCATAGGGTTCCATTTCTTCATGCTGCCTGGAATGCACTGCATTAAATCACGCTGCATGGAATCCATTGCATTCAATTGGGATGCATTTTACCAGGCTGCATGGAATCCACTGCATTCAAGCATGCTTCATGGAATCCACTGCATTCAATCCGGATGCATGTTACCAGGCTGCATGTATTACACTGAATTCAATGACATTGCATGGAATCCACTGCCTTCAATCGGGATGCTTTTGGCCCTGCTGCATTAAATCAACTGCATTCAATCGGGATGCATTGGGCCTCACTGCGTCAACTGCACTGAGTACAATCGGGATCCATTTTGGCACAATACATGGAGTCCTCTATATTCAATGACGCTGCATGGAATCCACTGCATTAAATCGTAATGCTTTGTACCATGCTGCAAAAAATCCACTGCATTCATTCATGCCGCAGGAATCCACTGCATTCAATCATGCTGCATAAAATCAACTGCATTCAATAGGGTTCCATTACTTCATGCTGTCTGGAATACACTGAATTCAATCACGCTGCATGGAATCCAAAGCATGCAATAGGGATGCATTTTACCAGGCTGCATGGAATCCACTGCATTCAATCATGCTGCATTTAATCCACTGCATTCAATCGGGATGCATTTTACCAGGCTGCATGGATTTCACTGCATTCAATCACAATGCATGGAATCCACTGCATTCAATGAGGCTCCATGGAATACACTGCATTCAATCGGGATGCTTTTGGCCATGCTGCATAAAATCCACTGCATTCAAACATGCTGCACGGTATCCACTGCATTCAATCGGGATGTTTTGGGACATGCTGCAGAATATCCACTGCAGTAAATCGGGATGCTTTGGGCCAAGCTTCAAAAAATACACTGCATTCAATCATGCTGCAGGAATCCACTGCATTCAATCATTCTGCATGGAATCCACTGCATTCAATCGGGATGCATTTTACCAGGCTGCATGGATTACACTGCATTCAAGCACAATGCATGGAATCCACTGCATTCAATGACGCTGCATGGAATCCACTGCCTTCAATCGGGATGCTTTTGGCCATGGTCCATAAAATCCACTGCATTCAATCATGCTGCATGGTATCCACTGCATTCAATCGGGATGTTTTTTGACATGCTGCCTAAAATCCACTGCATTAAATCGGGATGTTTTGGGCCATGCTGCAAAAAATCCACTGCATTCAATCATGCTGCATAAAATCCACTGCATTCAATAAGGTTCCATTTCTTCATGCAGCATGGATCACACTGCATTTAATCACACTGCATGGAATTAACTGCATTCAACCGGGATGACTTTTACCATGCTGCATGGAATTCACTGCATTCAATCACGCTGCATTTATTTCACTGCATACAATTGGGATCCATTGCGCCATGATGCATGGAATCCACTGCATTCAATCAGAATCCATTGCACCACACTGCATTGACACCACTGCATTCAATTGAGATCAATTGGGCCATGCTGCATAGAATCCACTGCATTCAATTGGTATCCATTTAGCCATACTGAATGGTATACACTGCATTCAATCAGGATGCATTTCACCACGCTGCATGGAATCCACGGCATTCAATCGGGATGCATGGGGCCATGCTGCATAAAATCCACTGCATTCAATCGGGATGCATTGGGCCTCACTGCGTGGACTCCACTGAATACATACGGGATCCATTGTGCCACAATGCAGGGAGTTTTCTGCATTAAATGACGCTGCATGGAATCCACTGCATTCAATCGGGATGAATTTTACCAGGCTGCATGGAATCCACTGCATTCAATCATGCTGCATGGTATCCACTGCATTCAATCGGGATGCTTTTGGCCATGCTGCGTAAAATCCACTGCATTAAATCGGGATGCTTTGGGCCATGCTGCAAAAATCCACTGCATTCAATCATGCTGAAGGAATTCACTGCATTCAATCATGCTGCATAAAATCCACTGCATTAAATAGGGTTCAATTTCTTCATGCTGCATGGATCACACTGCATTAAATCACACTGCATGGAATCCACTGCATTCAATTGGAATGAATTTAATCAGGCTGCATGGAATCCACTGCATTCAATCAGGCTGCATGGAATCCACTGCATTCAATCAGGATGTTTTGGGCCATGCTGCATAAAATACACTGCATTCAATCATGCAGCAAGGAATCCACTGCATCCAATCAGGATATTTTGGGCCATGCTGCATAAAATCCACTGCATTCAATCGGGATGCATTGGGCCTCGCTGCATGGTCTCCACTGCATACAAACGAGATCCATTGCACCACAATGTATGGAATGTTCTGCATTAAATGACGCTGCATGAAATCCACTGCATTCAATCGCGATGCTTTGGGCCATGCTGCAAATACTCCACTGTATTCAATCATGCTGCATGGAATCCACTGCCTTCAATCGGGATTTTGGCCATGCTGCATATAATCCACTGCATTCAATCGGGATGCATTGGGCCTCACAGCGCCAACCGCACTGATTACAATCGGGATCAATTGTGCCACAATGCATGGAGTTTTCTGCATTGCATGACGCTGCATGGAATCCACTGCATTCAATCGGGATGCTTGGGGCCATGCTGCAAAATATCCACTGCATTCATTCATGCTGCAGGAATCCAGTGCATTCAATCATGCTGCATAAAATACACTTCATTCAATAGGGTTCCATTACTTCATTCTGCCTGGAATACACTGAATTCAATCACGCTGCATGGAATCCAATGCATTCAATAGGGATGCATTTTACCAGGCTGCATGGAATCCACTGCATTCAGTCATGCTGCATGGAATCCACTGCAGTCAATCGGGATGCATTTAACCAGGCTGTATGGATTACACTGCATTCAATCAAAATGCATGGAATTCACTGCATTCAATGATGCTGCATGGAATCCACTGCATTCAATCGGGATGCTTTTGGCCATGCTGCATAAAATCCACGGCATTCAATCATGCTGCATGGAATCCAATGCATTCTATCGGGATGTATTGGGACATGCTGCAAAAAATCCACTGCATTCAATCATGCTGAAGGAATCCACTGCATTCAATCATGCTGCATAAAATCCCCTGCATTCAATAGGGTTCCATTTCTTCATGCTGCATGGAATCGACTTCATTCAATCATGCTGCATGGAATCCACAGCATTTAATTGGGATGCATTTTACCAGGCTGCATGGAATCCACGGCATTCAATCGGGATGCTTGGGGACATGCTGCAAAAAATCCACTGCATTCATTCATGCTGCAGGAATCCACTGCATTCAATCATGCTAAATAAAATACACTTCATTCAATAGGGTTCCATTACTTCATGCTCCCTGGAATACACTGAATTCAATCATGCTGCATGGAATCCAATGCATTCAATAGGGATGCATTTTACCAGTCTGCATGGAATCGACTGCATTCAATCATGCTGCATGGAATCCACTGCATTCAATCGGGATGCATTTTACCAGGCTGCATGGATTACACTGCATTCAAGCACAATGCATGGAATCCACTGCATTCAATGACGCTGCATGGAATCCTCTGCATTCAATCGGGATGCTTTTGGCCATGCTGCATAAAATCCACTGCATCAGTCATGCTGCACGGTATCCACTGCATTCAATCGGGATGTTTTGGGACATGCTGAATAAAATCCACTGCATTAAATCGGGATGCATTGGGCCAAGCTGCAAAAAATCCACTGCATTCAATCATGCTGCATGGAATCTACTGCATTCAATCGGGATGAATTTTACCAGGATGCGTGGAATCCACTGCATTCAATAACAATGCATAGAATCCACTGCATTCAATGACGCTGCATGGAATCATCTGCATTCAATCGGGATGCTTTTGGCCATGCTTCATGAAATCCACTGCATTCAATCGGGATGTATTGGGACATGCTGCAGAAAATCCACTGCATTAAATCGGGATGCTTTGGGCCAAGCTGCAAAAAATCCACTGCATTCAATCATGCTGCAGGAATCCACTGCATTTAATCATGCTGCATAATATACCCTGCATTCAATAAGGTTCCATTTCTTCATGCTGCCTGGAATCCACCTCATTCAATTATGCTGCATGGAATCCACTGCATTCAATCGGGATTCATTTTACCACGCTGCATGAATTACACTGCATTCAATCACAAGCATGGAATCCACTGCATTCAATGACGCTGCATGGAATCCACTGCATTCAATCGGGATGCTTTTGGCCATGGTGCATACTATGCACTGCATTCAATCATGCTGCATGGTATCCACTGCATTCAATCGGGATGCTTTTGGCCATGCTGCATAAAATCCACTGCATTAAATCGGGATGCTTTGGGCCATGCTGCAAAAATCCACTGCATTCAATCATGCTGAAGGAATTCACTGCATTCAATCATGCTGCATAAAATCCACTGCATTAAATAGGGTTCAATTTCTTCATGCTGCATGGATCACACTGCATTAAATCACACTGCATGGAATCCACTGCATTCAATTGGAATGAATTTTATCAGGCTGCATCGAATCCACTGCATTCATTCACGCTGCATGGAATCCACTGCATTCAATCGGGATGCATTTTACCACGCTGCATGAATTACACTGCATTCAATCACAATGCATGTAATTCACTGCATTCAATGACGCTGCATGGAATCCACTGCATTCTATCGGGATGCTTTTGGCCATGCTGCATAAAATCCACTGCATTCAATCATGCTGCATGGAATCCAGTGCATCCAATCGGGATATTTTGGGTCATGCTGCATAAAATCCAATGCATTCAATCATGCTGCACCGTATCCACTGCATTCAGTCGGGATGTTTTGGGACATGCTGCAGAAAATTCACTGCATTAAATCAGGATGCTTTGGGCCATTCTGCAAAACATCCACTGCATTCAATCATGCTGCATAAAATCCACTGCATTCAATATGGTTCCATTTCTTCATGCTGCATGGATCACACTGCATTAAATCACACTGCATGGAATCCTCTGCATTCAATCGGGATTAATTTTACCAGGATGCGTTGAATCCACTGCATTCAATCAGTATCCATTGCACCACACCGCATTGAATCCACTGCATTCAATTGAGATCAATTGGGCAACGATGCATAGAATCCACTGCATTCAATAGGGATCCAATTAGCCACACTGAATGGTATACACTGCGTTCAATCAGGATGCATTTCACCACGCTGCATGGAATCCACGGCATTCAATCGGGTTGCATGGGGCCATGCTGCATAAAATCCACTGCATTCCATCGAGATGCATTTGGCCTCGCTGCATGGACTCCACTGCACACAATCGTGATCCATTTCGCCACAATGAATGGAATTCTCAGCATTCAATGACGCTGCATGGAATCCACTGCATTAAATCAGAGATGCTTTGGGACATGTTGCAAAAAATCCACTGCGTTCAATAATTCTGCAGGAATCCACAGCATTCAATCATGCTGCATAAAATACCCTGCATTCAATAGTGTTCCATTTCTTCATGCTGCATGGAATACACTGCATTCAATCAGGATGCATGGAATCCACATCATTTAATTGAGGTGCATTTTACCAGGCTGCATGGAATCCACTGCATTCAATCATGCTGCATGGAATCCACTGCATTCAATCGGGATGCATTTTACCAGGCTGCATGGATTACACTGCATTCAAGCACAATGCATGGAATCCACTGCATTCAATGACGCTGCATGGAATCCACTGCACTCAATCAGGATACTTTTGGCAATGCTGCATAAAACCCACTGCATTCAATCAGGATGCATTGGGCCTCACTGCGTGAACTCAACTGAATACATACGGGATCCATTGTGCCACAATGCAGGGAGTCTTCTGCATTCAATGACGCTGTATGGAATCCACTGCATTCAATCGGGATGCTTTTGGCCATGCTGCATAAAATCCACTGCATTCAATCATGCTGCATCTAATCCACCTGATTCAATCGGGATGTTTTGGGACATGCTGCAGAAAATCCCCTGCATTAAATCGGGATGATTTGGGCCATGCTGCAAAAAATCCTCTGCATTCAATCATGCTGCAGGTATCCACTGCATTCATTCGGAATACTTTGGGCCTTGCTGCTAATAATCCACAGCATTCAATCATGCTGCAGGTATCCACTGCATTCAATCATGCTGCATTAAATTCCCTGCATTCAATAGGGTTCCATTTCTTCATGCTGCCTGGAATGCACTGCATTAAATCACGCTGCATGGAATCCATTGCATTCAATTGGGATGCATTTTACCAGGCTGCATGGAATCCACTGCATTCAAGCATGCTTCATGGAATCCACTGCATTCAATCCGGATGCATGTTACCAGGCTGCATGTATTACACTGCATTCAATGACATTGCATGGAATCCACTGCCTTCAATCGGGATGCTTTTGGCCCTGCTGCATTAAATCAACTGCATTCAATCGGGATGCATTGGGCCTCACTGCGTCAACTGCACTGAGTACAATCGGGATCCATTTTGGCACAATACATGGAGTATTCTATATTCAATGACGCTGCATGGAATCCACTGCATTAAATCGTAATGCTTTGTGCCATGCTGCAAAAAATCCACTGCATTCATTCATGCCGCAGGAATCCACTGCATTCAATCATGCTGCATAAAATCCACTGCATTCAATAGGGTTCCATTACTTCATGCTGTCTGGAATACACTGAATTCAATCAGGCTGCATGGAATCCAATGCATTCAATAGGGATGCATTTTACCAGGCTGCATGGATTTCACTGCATTCAATCACAATGCATGGAATCCACTGCATTCAATGACGCTGCATGGAATCCACTGCATTCAATTGGGATGCTTTTGGCCATGCTGCCTAAAATCCACTGCATTCAATCATGCTGCACGGTATCCACTGCATTCAATCGGGATGTATTGGGACATGCTGCAGAATATCCACTGCAGTAAATCGGGATGCTTTGGGCCAAGCTTCAAAAAATACACTGCATTCAATCATGCTGCAGGAATACACTGCATACAATCATGCTGCATAAAATCCCCTGCATTCCATAGGGTTCCATTTCTTCATGCTGCATGGAATCCACTGCATTCAATCATGCTGCATGGAATCCACTGCATTCAATCGGGATGCATTTTACCAGGCTGCATGGATTACACTGCATTCAATCACAATGCATGGAATCCACTGCATTCAATGACGCTGCATGGAATCCACTGCATTCTATCGGGATGCTTTTGGCCATGCTGCCTCAAATCCACTGCATTCAAACATGCTGCACGGTATCCACTGCATTCAATCGGGATGTTTTGGGACATGCTGCAGAATATCCACTGCAGTAAATCGGGATGCTTTGGGCCAAGCTTCAAAAAATACACTGCATTCAATCATGCTGCAGGAATCCACTGCATTCAATCATGCTGCATAAAATCCACTGCATTCTATAGGGTTCATTTTCTTCATGCTGCATGGAATCGACTGCATTCAATCATGCTGCATGGAATACACTGCATTCAATCGGGATGCATTTTACCAGGCTGCATGGATTACACTGCATTCAATCACAATGCATGGAATCCACTGCATTCAATGACGCTGCATGGAATCCACTGCCTTCAATCGGGATGCTTTTGGCCATGGTCCATAAAATCCACTGCATTCAATCATGCTGCATGGTATCCACTGCATTCTATCGGGATGTTTTTTGACATGCTGCCTAAAATCCACTGCATTAAATCGGGATGCTTTGGGCCATCCTGCAAAAAATCCACTGCATTCATTCATGCTGCATAAAATCCACTGCATTCAATAAGGTTCCATTTCTTCATGCAGCATGGATCACACTCATTTAATCCCACTGCATGGAATTAACGGCATTCAACCGGGATGACTTTTACCATGCTGCATGGAATACACTGCATTCAATCACGCTGCATTTATTTCACTGCATACAATTGGGATCCATTGCACCATGATGCATGGAATCCACTGCATTCAATCAGAATCCATTGCACCACACTGCATTGACACCACTGCATTCAATTGAGATCAATTGGGCCATGCTGCATAGAATCCACTGCATTCACTTGGTATCCATTTAGCCATACTGAATGGTATACACTGCATTCAATCAGGATGCATTTCACCACGCTGCATGGAATCCACGGCATTCAATCGGGATGCATGGGGCCATGCTGCATAAAATCCACTGCATTCAATCGGGATGCATTGGGCCTCACTGCGTGGACTCCACTGAATACATACGGGATCCATTGTGCCACAATGCAGGGAGTCTTCTGCATTCAATGACGCTGCATGGAATCCACTGCATTCAATCGGGATGAATTTTACCAGGCTGCATGGAATCCACTGCATTCAATCATGCTGCATGGAATCCACTGCATTCAATCGGGATGCATTTTACCAGGCTGCATGGAATACACTGCATTCAATCACGCTGCATCGATTTCACTGCATTCAATTGGGATCCATTGCGCCATGATGCATGGAATCCACTGCATTCAGTTGAGATCAATTGGGCCACACTGCATAGAATACACTGCATTGAATGGGGATCCATTTAGCCACACTGAATTGTATACACTGCGTTCAATCAGGATGCATTTCACCACGCTGCATGGAATCCATGGCATTCAATCGGGATGCTTGTGGCCATGCTGCATAAAATCCACTGCATTCAATCGAGATGCATTTGGCCTCGATGCATGGACTCCACTGCACACAATCGTGATCCATTTCGCCACAATGAATTGAATTTTCTGCATTCAATGATGCAGCATGGAATCCACTGCATTAAATCGAGATGCTTTTGGCCATGCTGCAAAAACTCCACTGCATTCAATCATGCTGAAGGAATCCACTGCATTCAATCATGCTGCATAAAATCCCCTGTATTCAATAGGGTTCCATTTCTTCATGCTGCATGGAATCGACTTCATTCAATCATGCTGCATGGAATCCACAGCATTTAATTGGGATGCATTTTACCAGGCTGCATGGAATCCACGGCATTCAATCGGGATGCTTGGGGACATGCTGCAAAAAATCCACTGCATTCATTCATGCTGCAGGAATCCACTGCATTCAATCATGCTAAATAAAATACACTTCATTCAATAGGGTTCCATTACTTCATGCTCCCTGGAATACACTGAATTCAATCATGCTGCATGGAATCCAATGCATTCAATAGGGATGCATTTTACCAGTCTGCATGGAATCAACTGCATTCAATCATGCTGCATGGAATCCACTGCATTCAATCGGGATGCATTTTACCAGGCTGCATGAATTACACTGCATTCAAGCACAATGCATGGAATCCACTGCATTCAATGATGCTGCATGGAATCCTCTGCATTGAATCGGGATGCTTTTGGCCATGCTGCATAAAATCCACTGCATCAGTCATGCTGCACGGTATCCACTGCATTCAATCGGGATGCTTTGGGCCATGCTGCAAAACATCCACTGCATTCAATCATGCTGCAGGAATCCACTGCATTCAATCATGCTGCATAAAAGCCACTGCATTCAATAGGGTTCCATTTCTTCATGCTGCATGGATCACACTGCACTCAATCACACTGCATGGAATCTACTGCATTCAATCGGGATGAATTTTACCAGGCTGCATTGAATCCACTGCATTCAATCAAGCTGCATGGAATCCACTGCATTCAATCGGGATGCATTTTACCAGGCTGCATGGAATACACTGCATTCAATCACGCTGCATCGATTTCACTGCATTCAATTGGGATCCATTGCGCCATGATGCATGGAATCCACTGCATTCTATCAGAATCCATTGCACCACACTGCATTGACTCCACTGCATTCAATTGAGATCAATTGGGCCACGCTGCATAGAATCCACTGCATTCCATGGGTATCCATTTACCCACGCTGCCTGGCGTCACTGCGTTCAATCAGGATGCATTTCACCACGCTGCATGGATAACACTTTATTCAATCACAATGCATGAATATCCACTGCCATCAATCGGGATGCTTTTCGCCATGCTGCATAAACTCCACTGCATTCAATCGGGATGCATTGGGCCTCACTGCGTCAACTGCTGAATACAAACGGGATCCATTGTGTCACAATGCATGGAGTCTTCTGCATTCGATGACGCTGCATGGATTCCACTGCATTCAATCGGGATGCTTTGGGCCATGCTGCAAAAAATCCACTGCATTCATTCATGCTGCAGGAATCCACGGCATTCAATCATGCTGCATAAAAGACCCTTCATTCAATAGGATTCCATTACTTCATGCTGCCTGGAATACACTGAATTCAATCACGCTGCATGGAATACAATGCATTCAATAGGGATGCATTTTACCAGGCTGCATGGAATCCACTGCATTCAATCATGCTGCAAGGAATCCACTGCAATCAATCAGGATGCATTTTTCCAGGCTGCATGGATTACACTGCATTCAAGCACAATGCATGGAATCCACTGCATTCAATGACGCTGCATGGAATTCTCTGCATTGAATCGGGATGCTTTTGGCCATGGTGCATAAAATCCACTGCATTCAATCATGCTGCATGGTATCCACTGCATTCAATCGGGATGTTTTGGGACATGCTGCCCTAAATCCACTGCATTCAATCGGGATGCTTTGGGCCATGCGGCAAAACATCTACTGCATTCAATCATGCTGCAGGAATCCACTGCATTCAATCATGCTGCGTAAAATCCACTGCATTCAATAGGGTTCCATTTCTGCATGCTGCATGGATCACACTGCACTCAATCACACTGCATGGAATCTACTGCATTCAATCGGGATGAATTTTGCCAGGCTGCATTGAATCCACTGCATTCAATCAAGCTGCATGGAATCCACTGCATTCAATCGGGATGCATTTTACCAGGCTGCATGGAATACACTGCATTCAATCACGCTGCATCGATTTCACTGCATTGAATTGGGATCCATTGCGCCATGATGCATGGAATCCACTGCATTCTATCAGAATCCATTGCACCACACTGCATTGACTCCACTGCATTCAATTGAGATCAATTGGGCCACGCTGCATAGAATCCACTGCATTCCATGGGTATCCATTTACCCACGCTGCATGGTGTACACTGCGTTCAATCAGGATGCATTTCACCACGCTGCATGGAATCCACGGCATTCAATTGGGATTCGTTTGGCCATGCTGCATAAAATCCACTGCATTCAATCGAGATGCATTTGGCCTCGCTGCATGGACTCCACTGCACACAATCGTGATCCATTTCGCCACAATGAATGGAATTTTTTGCATTCAATGACGCTGCATGGAATCCACTGCATTAAATCGAGATGCTTTGGGACATGCTGCAAAAATTCCACTGCATGCAATCATGCTGAAGGAATCCACTGCATTCAATCATGCTGCATAATATCCCCTGCCTTCAATAGGGTTCCATTTCTTCATGCTGCATGGAATCCACTTCTTTCAATCATGCTGCATGGAATCCACAGCATTTAATTGGGATGCATTTTACCAGGCTGCATGGAATCCACTGCATTCAATCATGCTGCATGGAATCCACTGCATTCAATCGGGATGCATTTTACCAGGCTGCATGGATTACACTGCATTCAAGCACAATGCATGGAATCCACTGCATTCAATGACGCTGCATGGAATCCACTGCCTTCAATCGGGATGCTTTTGGCCATGGTGCATAAAATCCACTGCATTCAATCACGCTGCATGGTATCCACTGCATTCAATCGGGATGTTTTTTGACATGCTGCCTAAAATCCACTGCATTAAATCGGGATGCTTTGGGCCATGCTGCAAAAAATCCACTGCATTCAATCATGCTGCATAAAATCCACTGCATTCAATAAGGTTCCATTTCTTCATGCAGCATGGATCACACTCATTTAATCCCACTGCATGGAATTAACTGCATTCAACCGGGATGACTTTTACCATGCTGCATGGAATACACTGCATTCAATCACGCTGCATTTATTTCACTGCATACAATTTTGATCCATTGCACCATGATGCATGGAATCCACTGCATTCAATCAGAATCCATTGCACCACACTGCATTGACACCACTGCATTCAATTGAGATCAATTGGGCAACGCTGCATAGAATCCACTGCATTGAATGGGGATCCATTTAGCCACACTGAATTGTATACACTGCGTTCAATCAGGATGCATTTCACCACGCTGCATGGAATCCACGGCATTCAATCGGGATGCTTGTGGCCATGCTGCATAAAATCCACTGCATTCAATCGAGATGCATTTGGCCTCAATGCATGGACTCCACTGCACACAATCGTGATCCATTTCGCCACAATGAATTGAATTTTCTGCATTCAATGATGCTGCATGTAATCCACTGCATTAAATCGAGATGCTTTTGGCCATGCTGCAAAAAATCCACTGCATTCAATCATGCTGAAGGAATCCACTGCATTCAATCATGCTGCATAAAATCCCCTGCATTCAATAGGGTTCCATTTCTTCATGCTGCATGGAATCGACTTCATTCAATCATGCTGCATGGAATCCACAGCATTTAATTGGGATGCATTTTACCAGGCTGCATGGAATCCACGGCATTCAATCGGGATGCTTGGGGACATGCTGCAAAAAATCCACTGCATTCATTCATGCTGCAGGAATCCACTGCATTCAATCATGCTAAATAAAATACACTTCATTCAATAGGGTTCCATTACTTCATGCTCCCTGGAATACACTGAATTCAATCATGCTGCATGGAATCCAATGCATTCAATAGGGATGCATTTTACCAGTCTGCATGGAATCCACTGCATTCAATCATGCTGCATGGAATCCACTGCATTCAATCGGGATGCATTTTACCAGGCTGCATGGATTAAACTGCATTCAAGCACAATGCATGGAATCCACTGCATTCAATGATGCTGCATGGAATCCTCTGCATTGAATCGGGATGCTTTTGGCCATGCTGCATAAAATCCACTGCATCAGTCATGCTGCACGGTATCCACTGCATTCAATCGGGATGCTTTGGGCCATGCTGCAAAACATCCACTGCATTCAATCATGCTGCAGGAATCCACTGCATTCAATCATGCTGCATAAAAGCCACTGCATTCAATAGGGTTCCATTTCTTCATGCTGCATGGATCACACTGCACTCAATCACACTGCATGGAATCTACTGCATTCAATCGGGATGAATTTTACCAGGCTGCATTGAATCCACTGCATTCAATCAAGCTGCATGGAATCCACTGCATTCAATCGGGATGCATTTTACCAGGCTGCATGGAATACACTGCATTCAATCACGCTGCATCGATTTCACTGCATTCAATTGGGATCCATTGCGCCATGATGCATGGAATCCACTGCATTCTATCAGAATCCATTGCACCACACTGCATTGACTCCACTGCATTCAATTGAGATCAATTGGGCCACGCTGCATAGAATCCACTGCATTCCATGGGTATCCATTTACCCACGCTGCCTGGCGTCACTGCGTTCAATCAGGATGCATTTCACCACGCTGCATGGATAACACTTTATTCAATCACAATGCATGAATATCCACTGCCATCAATCGGGATGCTTTTCGCCATGCTGCATAAACTCCACTGCATTCAATCGGGATGCATTGGGCCTCACTGCGTCAACTGCTGAATACAAACGGGATCCATTGTGCCACAATGCATGGAGTCTTCTGCATTCGATGACGCTGCATGGATTCCACTGCATTCAATCGGGATGCTTTGGGCCATGCTGCAAAAAATCCACTGCATTCATTCATGCTGCAGGAATCCACGGCATTCAATCATGCTGCATAAAAGACCCTTCATTCAATAGGATTCCATTACTTCATGCTGCCTGGAATACACTGAATTCAATCACGCTGCATGGAATACAATGCATTCAATAGGGATGCATTTTACCAGGCTGCATGGAATCCACTGCATTCAATCATGCTGCAAGGAATCCACTGCATTCAATCAGGATGCATTTTACCAGGCTGCATGGATTACACTGCATTCAAGCACAATGCATGGAATCCACTGCATTCAATGACGCTGCATGGAATTCTCTGCATTGAATCGGGATGCTTTTGGCCATGGTGCATAAAATCCACTGCATTCAATCATGCTGCATGGTATCCACTGCATTCAATCGGGATGTTTTGGGACATGCTGCCCTAAATCCACTGCATTCAATCGGGATGCTTTGGGCCATGCGGCAAAACATCTACTGCATTCAATCATGCTGCAGGAATCCACTGCATTCAATCATGCTGCGTAAAATCCACTGCATTCAATAGGGTTCCATTTCTGCATGCTGCATGGATCACACTGCACTCAATCACACTGCAAGGAATCTACTGCATTCAATCGGGATGTATTTTACCAGGCTGCATTGAATCCACTGCATTCAATCAAGCTGCATGGAATCCACTGCATTCAATCGGGATGCATTTTACCAGGCTGCATGGAATACACTGCATTCAATCACGCTGCATCAATTTCACTGCATTCAATTGGGATCCATTGCGCCATGATGCATGGAATCCACTGCATTCTATCAGAATCCATTGCACCACACTGCATTGACTCCACTGCATTCAATTGAGATCAATTGGGCCACGCTGCATAGAATCCACTGCATTCCATGGGTATCCATTTACCCACGCTGCATGGTGTACACTGCGTTCAATCAGGATGCATTTCACTACGCTGCATGGAATCCACGGCATTCAATTGGGATTCGTTTGGCCATGCTGCATAAAATCCACTGCATTCAATCGAGATGCATTTGGCCTCGCTGCATGGACTCCACTGCACACAATCGTGATCCATTTTGCCACAATGAATGGAATTTTTTGCATTCAATGACGCTGCATGGAATCCACTGCATTAAATCGAGATGCTTTGGGACATGCTGCAAAAATTCCACTGCATTCAATCATGCTGCAGGAATCCACGGCATTCAATCATGCTGCATAATATCCCCTGCCTTCAATAGGGTTCCATTTCTTCATGCTGCATGGAATCCACTTCTTTCAATCATGCTGCATGGAATCCACAGCATTTAATTGGGATGCATTTTACCAGGCTGCATGGAATCCACTGCATTCAACCATGCTGCATAAAATCCACTGCATTCAATCGGGATGCATTTTACCACGCTGCATGGATTACACTGCATTCAATCACAATACATGGAATCCACTGCATTCAATCGGGATGCATTTTACCAGGCTGCATGGATTACACTGCATTCAATCACGCTGCAAGGAATCCACTGCATTCAACGACGCTGCATGGAATCCACTGCATTCTATCGGGATGCTTTTGGCCCTCCTGCATAAAATACACTGCATTCAATCATGCTGCATGGAATTCACTGCCTCCAATAGGGATATTTTGGGTCATGCTGCATAAAATCCAATGCATTCAATCATGCTGCACCGTATCCACTGCATTCAGTCGGGATGTTTTGGGACATGCTGCAGAAAATTCACTGCATTAAATCAGGATGCTTTGGGCCATTCTGCAAAAACTCCACTGCATTCAATCATGCTGCATAAAATCCACTGCATTCAATATGGTTCCATTTCTTCATGCTGCATGGATCACACTGCATTAAATCACACTGCATTGAATCCACTGCATTCAATCAGTATCCATTGCACCACACCGCATTGAATCCACTGCATTCAATTGAGATCAATTGGGCAACGATGCATAGAATCCACTGCATTCAATAGGGATCCAATTAGCCACACTGAATGGTATACACTGCGTTCAATCAGGATGCATTTCACCACGCTGCATGGAATCCACGGCATTCAATCGGGTTGCATGGGGCCATGCTGCATAAAATCCACTGCATTCCATCGAGATGCATTTGGCCTCGCTGCATGGACTCCACTGCACACAATCGTGATCCATTTCGCCACAATGAATGGAATTCTCAGCATTCAATGACGCTGCATGGAATCCACTGCATTAAATCAGAGATGCTTTGGGACATGTTGCAAAAAATCCACTGCATTCAATAATTCTGCAGGAATCCACAGCATTCAATCATGCTGCATAAAATACCCTGCATTCAATAGTGTTCCATTTCTTCATGCTGCATGGAATACACTGCATTCAATCAGGATGCATGGAATCCACATCATTTAATTGAGGTGCATTTTACCAGGCTGCATGGAATCCACTGCATTCAATCATGCTGCATGGAATCCACTGCATTCAATCGGGATGCATTTTACCAGGCTGCATGGATTACACTGCATTCAAGCACAATGCATGGAATCCACTGCATTCAATGACGCTGCATGGAATCCACTGCACTCAATCGGGATACTTTTGGCAATGCTGCATAAAACCCACTGCATTCAATCGGGATGCATTGGGCCTCACTGCGTGAACTCAACTGAATACATACGGGATCCATTGTGCCACAATGCAGGGAGTCTTCTGCATTCAATGACGCTGCATGGAATCCACTGCATTCAATCGGGATGCTTTTGGCCATGCTGCATAAAATCCACTGAATTCAATCGGGATGCATTGGGCCTCGCTGCATGGTCTCCACTGCATACAAATGAGATCCATTGCACCACAATGTATGGAATGTTCTGCATTCAATGACGCTGCATGAAATCCACTGCATTCAATCACAATACATGGAATCCACTGCATTCAATCGGGATGCATTTTACCAGGCTGCCTGGATTACACTGCATTCCATCACAATGCATGGAATCCACTGCATTCAATGACGCTGCATGGAATCCACTGCATTCTATCGGGATGCTTTTGGCCATGCTGCATAAAGTACACTGCATTCAATCATGCAGCAAGGAATCCACTGCATCCAATCGCCATGGTTTTGGCCATGCTGCATAAAATCCACTGCATTCAATCGGGATGCATTGGGCCTCGCTGCATGGTCTCCACTGCATACAAACGAGATCCATTGCCCCACAATGAATGGAATGTTCTGCATTCAATGACGCTGCATGAAATCCACTGCATTCAATCAGGATGCTTTGGGCCATGCTGCAAATACTCCACTGTATTCAATCATGCTGCATGGAATCCACTGCCTTCAATCGGGATGCTTTTGGCCATGCTGCATATAATCCACTGCATTCAATCGGGATGCATTGGGCCTCACTGCGTCAACCGCACTGAATACAATCGGGATCCATTGTGCCACAATGCATGGAGTCTTCTGCATTGCATGACGCTGCATGGAATCCACTGCATTCAATCGGGATGCTTGGGGCCATGCTGCAAAATATCCACTGCATTCATTCATGCTGCAGGAATCCAGTGCATTCAATCATGCTGCATAAAATACACTTCATTCAATAGGGTTCCATTACTTCATTCTGCCTGGAATACACTGAATTCAATCACGCTGCATGGAATCCAATGCATTCAATAGGGATGCATTTTACCAGGCTGCATGGAATCCACTGCATTCAGTCATGCTGCATGGAATCCACTGCAGTCAATCGGGATGCATTTTACCAGGCTGTATGGATTACACTGCATTCAATCAAAATGCATGGAATCCACTGCATTCAATGATGCTGCATGAAATCCACTGCATTCAATCGGGATGCTTTTGGCCATGCTGCATAAAATCCACGGCATTCAATCATGCTGCATGGAATCCAATGCATTCTATCGGGATGTATTGGGACATGCTGCAGAAAATTCACTGCATTAAATCATGATGCTTTGGACCAAGCTTCAAAAAAACACTGCATTCAATCATGCTGAAGGAATCCACTGCATTCAATCATGCTGCATAAAATCCCCTGCATTCAATAGGGTTCCATTTCTTCATGCTGCATGGAATCCACTTAATTCAATCATGCTGCATGGAATCCGCAGCATTAAAGTGGGATGCATTTTACCAGGCTGCATGGAATATACTGCATTCAATCATGCTGCATAAAATCCACTGCATTCAATCGGGATGCATTTTCCCACGCTGCATGGATTACACTGCATTCAATCACAATACATGGAATCGACTGCATTCAATCGGGATGCATTTTACCAGGCTGCCTGGATTACACTGCATTCAATCACAATGCATGGAATCCACTGCATTCAATGACGCTGCATGGAATCCACTGCATTCAATCGGGATGCTTTAGGCCATGCTGCATAAAATCCACTGCGTTCAATCATGCTGCAAAAATCCACTGCATTCAATCATGCTGCATAAAATCCACTGCATTCAATAGGGTTCCATTTCTTCATGCTGCATGGAATCAACTGCATTCAATCATGCTGCATGGAATCTACTGCATTCAATCGGGATGCATTTTACCAGGCTGCATTGTTTACACTGCATTCAATCACAATGCATGGAATCCACTGCATTCAATGACGCTGCATGGAATACACTGCATTCAATCTGGATGCTTTGGGTCATGGTGCATAAAATCCACGGCATTCAATCATGCTGCATGGTATCCACTACATTCAATCGGGATGTTTTGGGACATGCTGCCTAAAATCCACTGCATTTAATCGGGATTCTTTGGGCCATGCTGCAAAACATCCACTGCATTCAATCATGCTGCAGGAATCCACTGCATTCAATCATGCTGCATAAAATCCCCTGCATTCAATAGGGTTCCATTTCTGCATGCTGCATGGATCACACTGCATTCAATCACACTGCATGGAATCCACTGCATTCAATCGGGGTGAATTTTACCAGGCTGCATGGAATCCACTGCATTCAATCATGCTTCATGGAATCCACTGCATTCAATCGGGATGCATTTTACCAGGCTGCATGGAATACACTGCATTCAATCACGCTGCATCGATTTCGCTGCATTCAATTGGGATCCATTGCGCCATGATGCATCGAATCCACTGCATTCAGTTGAGATAAATTGGGCCACGCTGCATAGAATCCACTGCATTGAATGGGGATCCATTTAGCCACGCTGCATTGTATACACTGCGTTCAATCAGGATGCATTTCACCACGCTGCATGGAATCCATGGCATGCAATCGGGATGTTTCTGGCCATGCTGCAAAAAATCCACTTCATTCAATCATGCTGAAGGAATCCACTTCATTCAATCATGCTGCATGGAATCCGCAGCATTTAAGTGGGATGCATTTTACCAGGCTGCATGGAATCGACTGCATTCAATCATGCTGCATAAAATCCACTGCATTCAATCGGGATGCATTTTACCAGGATGCATGGAATCCACTGCATTCAATCACAATACATGGAATCGACTGCATTCAATCGGGATGCATTTTACCAGGCTGCCTGGATTACACTGCATTCCATCACAATGCATGGAATCCACTGCATTCAATGACGCTGCATGGAATCCACTGCATTCTATCGGGATGCTTTTGGCCATGCTGCATAAAGTACACTGCATTCAATCATGCAGCAAGGAATCCACTGCATCCAATCGCCATGGTTTTGGCCATGCTGCATAAAATCCACTGCATTCAATCGGGATGCATTGGGCCTCGCTGCATGGTCTCCACTGCATACAAACGAGATCCATTGCCCCACAATGAATGGAATGTTCTGCATTCAATGACGCTGCATAAACTCCACTGCATTCAATCGGGATGCATTGGGCCTCACTGCGTCAACTGCTGAATACAAACGGGATCCATTGTGCCACAATGCATGGAGTCTTCTGCATTCGATGACGCTGCATGGATTCCACTGCATTCAATCGGGATTCTTTGGGCCATGCTGCAAAAAATCCACTGCATTCATTCATGCTGCAGGAATCCACGGCATTCAATCATGCTGCATAAAAGACCCTTCATTCAATAGGATTCCATTACTTCATGCTGCCTGGAATACACTGAATTCAATCACGCTGCATGGAATACAATGCATTCAATAGGGATGCATTTTACCAGGCTGCATGGAATCCACTGCATTCAATCATGCTGCAAGGAATCCACTGCATTCAATCAGGATGCATTTTACCAGGCTGCATGGATTACACTGCATTCAAGCACAATGCATGGAATCCACTGCATTCAATGACGCTGCATGGAATTCTCTGCATTGAATCGGGATGCTTTTGGCCATGGTGCATAAAATCCACTGCATTCAATCATGCTGCATGGTATCCACTGCATTCAATCGGGATGTTTTGGGACATGCTGCCCTAAATCCACTGCATTCAATCGGGATGCTTTGGGCCATGCGGCAAAACATCTACTGCATTCAATCATGCTGCAGGAATCCACTGCATTCAATCATGCTGCGTAAAATCCACTGCATTCAATAGGGTTCCATTTCTGCATGCTGCATGGATCACACTGCACTCAATCACACTGCATGGAATCTACTGCATTCAATCGGGATGTATTTTACCAGGCTGCATTGAATCCACTGCATTCAATCAAGCTGCATGGAATCCACTGCATTCAATCGGGATGCATTTTACCAGGCTGCATGGAATACACTGCATTCAATCACGCTGCATCAATTTCACTGCATTCAATTGGGATCCATTGCGCCATGATGCATGGAATCCACTGCATTCTATCAGAATCCATTGCACCACACTGCATTGACTCCACTGCATTCAATTGAGATCAATTGTGCCACGCTGCATAGAATCCACTGCATTCCATGGGTATCCATTTACCCACGCTGCATGGTGTACACTGCGTTCAATCAGGATGCATTTCACTACGCTGCATGGAATCCACGGCATTCAATTGGGATTCGTTTGGCCATGCTGCATAAAATCCACTGCATTCAATCGAGATGCATTTGGCCTCGCTGCATGGACTCCACTGCACACAATCGTGATCCATTTTGCCACAATGAATGGAATTTTTTGCATTCAATGACGCTGCATGGAATCCACTGCATTAAATCGAGATGCTTTGGGACATGCTGCAAAAATTCCACTGCATTCAATCATGCTGAAGGAATCCACTGCATTCAATCATGCTGCATAATATCCCCTGCCTTCAATAGGGTTCCATTTCTTCATGCTGCATGGAATCCACTTCTTTCAATCATGCTGCATGGAATCCACAGCATTTAATTGGGATGCATTTTACCAGGCTGCATGGAATCCACTGCATTCAACCATGCTGCATAAAATCCACTGCATTCAATCGGGATGCATTTTACCACGCTGCATGGATTACACTGCATTCAATCACAATACATGGAATCCACTGCATACAATCGGGATGCATTTTACCAGGCTGCATGAATTACACTGCATTCAATCACGCTGCAAGGAATCCACTGCATTCAACGACGCTGCATGGAATCCACTGCATTCTATCGGGATGCTTTTGGCCCTCCTGCATAAAATACACTGCATTCAATCATGCTGCATGGAATTCACTGCCTCCAATAGGGATATTTTGGGTCATGCTGCATAAAATCCAATGCATTCAATCATGCTGCACCGTATCCACTGCATTCAGTCGGGATGTTTTGGGACATGCTGCAGAAAATTCACTGCATTAAATCAGGATGCTTTGGGCCATTCTGCAAAAAATCCACTGCATTCAATCATGCTGCATAAAATCCACTGCATTCAATATGGTTCCATTTCTTCATGCTGCATGGATCACACTGCATTAAATCACACTGCATGGAATCCTCTGCATTCAATCGGGATTAATTTTACCAGGCTGCATTGAATCCACTGTATTCAATCAGTATCCATTGCACCACACCGCATTGAATCCACTGCATTCAATTGAGATCAATTGGGCAACGATGCATAGAATCCACTGCATTCAATAGGGATCCAATTTGCCACACTGAATGGTATACACTGCGTTCAATCAGGATGCATTTCACCACGCTGCATGGAATCCACGGCATTCAATCGGGTTGCATGGGGCCATGCTGCATAAAATCCACTGCATTCCATCGAGATGCATTTGGCCTCGCTGCATGGACTCCACTGCACACAATCGTGATCCATTTCGCCACAATGAATGGAATTCTCAGCATTCAATGACGCTGCATGGAATCCACTGCATTAAATCAGAGATGCTTTGGGACATGTTGCAAAAAATCCACTGCATTCAATAATTCTGCAGGAATCCACAGCATTCAATCATGCTGCATAAAATACCCTGCATTCAATAGTGTTCCATTTCTTCATGCTGCATGGAATACACTGCATTCAATCAGGATGCATGGAATCCACATCATTTAATTGAGGTGCATTTTACCAGGCTGCATGGAATCCACTGCATTCAATCATGCTGCATGGAATCCACTGCATTCAATCGGGATGCATTTTACCAGGCTGCATGGATTACACTGCATTCAAGCACAATGCATGGAATCCACTGCATTCAATGACGCTGCATGGAATCCACTGCACTCAATCGGGATACTTTTGGCAATGCTGCATAAAACCCACTGCATTCAATCGGGATGCATTGGGCCTCACTGCGTGAACTCAACTGAATACATACGGGATCCATTGTGCCACAATGCAGGGAGTCTTCTGCATTCAATGACGCTGCATGGAATCCACTGCATTCAATCGGGATGCTTTTGGCCATGCTGCATAAAATCCACTGAATTCAATCGGGATGCATTGGGCCTCGCTGCATGGTCTCCACTGCATACAAATGAGATCCATTGCACCACAATGTATGGAATGTTCTGCATTCAATGACGCTGCATGAAATCCACTGCATTCAATCACAATACATGGAATCCACTGCATTCAATCGGGATGCATTTTACCAGGCTGCCTGGATTACACTGCATTCCATCACAATGCATGGAATCCACTGCATTCAATGACGCTGCATGGAATCCACTGCATTCTATCGGGATGCTTTTGGCCATGCTGCATAAAGTACACTGCATTCAATCATGCAGCAAGGAATCCACTACATCCAATCGCCATGGTTTTGGCCATGCTGCATAAAATCCACTGCATTCAATCGGAATGCATTGGGCCTCGCTGCATGGTCTCCACTGCATACAAACGAGATCCATTGCCCCACAATGAATGGAATGTTCTGCATTCAATGACGCTGCATGAAATCCACTGCATTCAATCAGGATGCTTTGGGCCATGCTGCAAATACTCCACTGTATTCAATCATGCTGCATGGAATCCACTGCCTTCAATCGGGATGCTTTTGGCCATGCTGCATATAATCCACTGCATTCAATCGGGATGCATTGGGCCTCACTGCGTCAACCGCACTGAATACAATCGGGATCCATTGTGCCACAATGCATGGAGTCTTCTGCATTGCATGACGCTGCATGGAATCCACTGCATTCAATCGGGATGCTTGGGGCCATGCTGCAAAATATCCACTGCATTCATTCATGCTGCAGGAATCCAGTGCATTCAATCATGCTGCATAAAATACACTTCATTCAATAGGGTTCCATTACTTCATTCTGCCTGGAATACACTGAATTCAATCACGCTGCATGGAATCCAATGCATTCAATAGGGATGCATTTTACCAGGCTGCATGGAATCCACTGCATTCAGTCATGCTGCATGGAATCCACTGCAGTCAATCGGGATGCATTTTACCAGGCTGTATGGATTACACTGCATTCAATCAAAATGCATGGAATCCACTGCATTCAATGATGCTGCATGAAATCCACTGCATTCAATCGGGATGCTTTTGGCCATGCTGCATAAAATCCACGGCATTCAATCATGCTGCATGGAATCCAATGCATTCTATCGGGATGTATTGGGACATGCTGCAGAAAATTCACTGCATTAAATCATGATGCTTTGGACCAAGCTTCAAAAAAACACTGCATTCAATCATGCTGAAGGAATCCACTGCATTCAATCATGCTGCATAAAATCCCCTGCATTCAATAGGGTTCCATTTCTTCATGCTGCATGGAATCCACTTAATTCAATCATGCTGCATGGAATCCGCAGCATTTAAGTGGGATGCATTTTACCAGGCTGCATGGAATATACTGCATTCAATCATGCTGCATAAAATCCACTGCATTCAATCGGGATGCATTTTCCCACGCTGCATGGATTACACTGCATTCAATCACAATACATGGAATCGACTGCATTCAATCGGGATGCATTTTACCAGGCTGCCTGGATTACACTGCATTCAATCACAATGCATGGAATCCACTGCATTCAATGACGCTGCATGGAATCCACTGCATTCAATCGGGATGCTTTTGGCCATGCTGCATAAAATCCACTGCGTTCAATCATGCTGCAAAAATCCACTGCATTCAATCATGCTGCATAAAATCCACTGCATTCAATAGGGTTCCATTTCTTCATGCTGCATGGAATCAACTGCATTCAATCATGCTGCATGGAATCTACTGCATTCAATCGGGATGCATTTTACCAGGCTGCATTGTTTACACTGCATTCAATCACAATGCATGGAATCCACTGCATTCAATGACGCTGCATGGAATACACTGCATTCAATCTGGATGCTTTGGGTCATGGTGCATAAAATCCACGGCATTCAATCATGCTGCATGGTATCCACTACATTCAATCGGGATGTTTTGGGACATGCTGCCTAAAATCCACTGCATTTAATCGGGATTCTTTGGGCCATGCTGCAAAACATCCACTGCATTCAATCATGCTGCAGGAATCCACTGCATTCAATCATGCTGCATAAAATCCCCTGCATTCAATAGGGTTCCATTTCTGCATGCTGCATGGATCACACTGCATTCAATCACACTGCATGGAATCCACTGCATTCAATCGGGGTGAATTTTAACAGGCTGCATGGAATCCACTGCATTCAATCATGCTTCATGGAATCCACTGCATTCAATCGGGATGCATTTTACCAGGCTGCATGGAATACACTGCATTCAATCACGCTGCATCGATTTCGCTGCATTCAATTGGGATCCATTGCGCCATGATGCATCGAATCCACTGCATTCAGTTGAGATAAATTGGGCCACGCTGCATAGAATCCACTGCATTGAATGGGGATCCATTTAGCCACGCTGCATTGTATACACTGCGTTCAATCAGGATGCATTTCACCACGCTGCATGGAATCCATGGCATGCAATCGGGATGTTTGTGGCCATGCTGCAAAAAATCCACTTCATTCAATCATGCTGAAGGAATCCACTTCATTCAATCATGCTGCATGGAATCCGCAGCATTTAAGTGGGATGCATTTTACCAGGCTGCATGGAATCGACTTCATTCAATCATGCTGCATAAAATCCACTGCATTCAATCGGGATGCATTTTACCAGGATGCATGGAATCCACTGCATTCAATCACAATACATGGAATCGACTGCATTCAATCGGGATGCATTTTACCAGGCTGCCTGGATTACACTGCATTCCATCACAATGCATGGAATCCACTGCATTCAATGACGCTGCATGGAATCCACTGCATTCTATCGGGATGCTTTTGGCCATGCTGCATAAAGTACACTGCATTCAATCATGCAGCAAGGAATCCACTGCATCCAATCGCCATGGTTTTGGCCATGCTGCATAAAATCCACTGCATTCAATCGGGATGCATTGGGCCTCGCTGCATGGTCTCCACTGCATACAAACGAGATCCATTGCCCCACAATGAATGGAATGTTCTGCATTCAATGACGCTGCATGAAATCCACTGCATTCAATCGGGATGCTTTGGGCCATGCTGCAAATACTCCAATGTATTCAATCATGCTGCATGGAATCCACTGCCTTCAATCGGGATGCTTTTGGCCATGCTGCATATAATCCACTGCATTCAATCGGGATGCATTGGGCCTCACTGCGTCAACCGCACTGAATACAATCGGGATCCATTGTGCCACAATGCATGGAGTCGTCTGCATTCAATGACGCTGCATGGAATACACTGCATTCAATAGGGATGCATTTTACCAGGCTGCATGGAATCCACTGCATTCAATCATGCTGCAGGTATCCACTGCATTCAATCATGCTGCATTAAATTCCCTGCATTCAATAGGGTTCCATTTCTTCATGCTGCCTGGAATACACTGCATTAAATCACGCTGCATGGAATCCACTGCATTCAATTGGGATGCATTTTACCAGGCTGCATAGAATCCACTGCATTCACACATGCCGCATGGAATCCACTGCATTCCATCGGGATGCATTTGGCCATGCTGCATAAAACCGACTGCATTCAATCATGCTGCACGATATCCACTGCATTCAATCGGGATGTTTTCGGACATGCCGCAAAAAATCCACTGCAGTAAATCGGGATGCTTTTGGCCAAGCTTCAAAAAATCCACTGCATTCAATCATGCTGCATAAAATCCACTGCATTCAATAGGGTTCCATTTCTTCATGCTGCTTGGAATACACTGCATTCAATCAAGCTGCATGGAACCCACTGCATTCAATTGGGATGAATTTTACCAGGCTGCATGGAATCCACTGCATTCAATCAGGCTGCATGGAATCCACTGCATTCAATCGGGATGCATTTTACCAGGCTGCATGGAATACACTGCATTCAATCACGCTGCATATATATCACTGCATTCAATTGGGATCCATTGGGCCACGATGCATGGAATCCACTGCATTCAATCAGGATCCATTGCACCACACTGCATTGAATCCACTGCATTCAATTGAGATCAATTGGGCCATGCTGCATCGAATCCACTGCATTCAATGGGGATCCATTTAGCCACGCTGAATGGTATACACTGCGTTCAATCAGGATGCATTTCACCACGCTGCATGGCCTCCACTGTATTCAATCACACTGCATGGAATCCACGGCATTCAATCGGGATGCTTTGGGCCATGCTGCATAAAATCCACTGCATTCAATCGAGTTGCATTTGGCCTCGCTGCATGGACGCCACCGCACACAATCGTGATCCATTTCGCCACAATGAATGGAATTCTCTGCATTCAATGACGCTGCATGGAATCCACTGCATTAAATCGAGATGCTTTGGGACATGCTGCAAAAAATCCACTGCATTCATTACTTCTGCAGGAATCCACTGCATTCAATCATGCTGCATAAAATCCCCTGCATTCAATCGGGATGCATTTTACCTGGCTGCATGGAATCCACTGCATTCAATCGGGATGCTTTTTACCCGTCTGCATGGAATCCACTGCATTCATTCACGCTGCATGGAATCCACTGCATTCAATCGGGATGAATTTTACCACGCTGCATGAATTACACTGCATTCAATCACAATGCATGGAATCCACTGCATTCAATGACGCTGCATGGAATCCACTGCATTCTATTGGGATGCTTTTGGCCATGCTGCATAAAATCCACTGCATTCAATCATGCTGCATGGAATCCAGTACATCCAATCGGGATATTTTGGGTCATGCTGCATAAAATCCACTTCATTCAATCATGCTGCACCGTATCCACTGCATTCAGTCAGGATGTTTTGGTACATGCTGCAGAAAATCCACTGCATTATATCGGGATGCTTTGGGCAATGCTGCAAAAATCCACTGCATTCAATCATGCTGCAAGAAACCTCGGCATTCAATCATGCTGCATAAAATCCACTGCATTCAATAGGGTTCCATTTCTTCATGCTGCTTGGAATACACTGCATTCAATCAAGCTGCATGGAACCCACTGCATTCAATTGGGATGAATTTTACCAGGCTGCATGGAATCCACTGCATTCAGTCATGCTGCATGGAATCCACTGCAGTCAATCGGGATGCATTTTACCAGGCTGTATGGATTACACTGCATTCAATCAAAATGCATGGAATCCACTGCATTCAATGATGCTGCATGAAATCCACTGCATTCAATCGGGATGCTTTTGGCCATGCTGCATAAAATCCACGGCATTCAATCATGCTGCATGGAATCCAATGCATTCTATCGGGATGTATTGGGACATGCTGCAGAAAATTCACTGCATTAAATCATGATGCTTTGGACCAAGCTTCAAAAAAACACTGCATTCAATCATGCTGAAGGAATCCACTGCATTCAATCATGCTGCATAAAATCCCCTGCATTCAATAGGGTTCCATTTCTTCATGCTGCATGGAATCCACTTAATTCAATCATGCTGCATGGAATCCGCAGCATTTAAGTGGGATGCATTTTACCAGGCTGCATGGAATATACTGCATTCAATCATGCTGCATAAAATCCACTGCATTCAATCGGGATGCATTTTCCCACGCTGCATGGATTACACTGCATTCAATCACAATACATGGAATCGACTGCATTCAATCGGGATGCATTTTACCAGGCTGCCTGGATTACACTGCATTCAATCACAATGCATGGAATCCACTGCATTCAATGACGCTGCATGGAATCCACTGCATTCAATCGGGATGCTTTTGGCCATGCTGCATAAAATCCACTGCGTTCAATCATGCTGCAAAAATCCACTGCATTCAATCATGCTGCATAAAATCCACTGCATTCAATAGGGTTCCATTTCTTCATGCTGCATGGAATCAACTGCATTCAATCATGCTGCATGGAATCTACTGCATTCAATCGGGATGCATTTTACCAGGCTGCATTGTTTACACTGCATTCAATCACAATGCATGGAATCCACTGCATTCAATGACGCTGCATGGAATACACTGCATTCAATCTGGATGCTTTGGGTCATGGTGCATAAAATCCACGGCATTCAATCATGCTGCAGGAATCCACTGCATTCAATCATGCTGCATAAAATCCCCTGCATTCAATAGGGTTCCATTTCTGCATGCTGCATGGATCACACTGCATTCAATCACACTGCATGGAATCCACTGCATTCAATCGGGGTGAATTTTACCAGGCTGCATGGAATCCACTGCATTCAATCATGCTTCATGGAATCCACTGCATTCAATCGGGATGCATTTTACCAGGCTGCATGGAATACACTGCATTCAATCACGCTGCATCGATTTCGCTGCATTCAATTGGGATCCATTGCGCCATGATGCATCGAATCCACTGCATTCAGTTGAGATAAATTGGGCCACGCTGCATAGAATCCACTGCATTGAATGGGGATCCATTTAGCCACGCTGCATTGTATACACTGCGTTCAATCAGGATGCATTTCACCACGCTGCATGGAATCCATGGCATGCAATCGGGATGTTTGTGGCCATGCTGCAAAAAATCCACTTCATTCAATCATGCTGAAGGAATCCACTTCATTCAATCATGCTGCATGGAATCCGCAGCATTTAAGTGGGATGCATTTTACCAGGCTGCATGGAATCCACTGCATTCAATCATGCTGCATAAAATCCACTGCATTCAATCGGGATGCATTTTACCAGGATGCATGGAATCCACTGCATTCAATCACAATACATGGAATCGACTGCATTCAATCGGGATGCATTTTACCAGGCTGCCTGGATTACACTGCATTCCATCACAATGCATGGAATCCACTGCATTCAATGACGCTGCATGGAATCCACTGCATTCTATCGGGATGCTTTTGGCCATGCTGCATAAAGTACACTGCATTCAATCATGCAGCAAGGAATCCACTGCATCCAATCGCCATGGTTTTGGCCATGCTGCATAAAATCCACTGCATTCAATCGGGATGCATTGGGCCTCGCTGCATGGTCTCCACTGCATACAAACGAGATCCATTGCCCCACAATGAATGGAATGTTCTGCATTCAATGACGCTGCATGAAATCCACTGCATTCAATCGGGATGCTTTGGGCCATGCTGCAAATACTCCAATGTATTCAATCATGCTGCATGGAATCCACTGCCTTCAATCGGGATGCTTTTGGCCATGCTGCATATAATCCACTGCATTCAATCGGGATGCATTGGGCCTCACTGCGTCAACCGCACTGAATACAATCGGGATCCATTGTGCCACAATGCATGGAGTCGTCTGCATTCAATGACGCTGCATGGAATACACTGCATTCAATAGGGATGCATTTTACCAGGCTGCATGGAATCCACTGCATTCAATCATGCTGCAGGTATCCACTGCATTCAATCATGCTGCATTAAATTCCCTGCATTCAATAGGGTTCCATTTCTTCATGCTGCCTGGAATACACTGCATTAAATCACGCTGCATGGAATCCACTGCATTCAATTGGGATGCATTTTACCAGGCTGCATAGAATCCACTGCATTCACACATGCCGCATGGAATCCACTGCATTCCATCGGGATGCATTTGGCCATGCTGCATAAAACCGACTGCATTCAATCATGCTGCACGATATCCACTGCATTCAATCGGGATGTTTTCGGACATGCCGCAAAAAATCCACTGCAGTAAATCGGGATGCTTTTGGCCAAGCTTCAAAAAATCCACTGCATTCAATCATGCTGCATAAAATCCACTGCATTCAATAGGGTTCCATTTCTTCATGCTGCTTGGAATACACTGCATTCAATCAAGCTGCATGGAACCCACTGCATTCAATTGGGATGAATTTTACCAGGCTGCATGGAAACCACTGCATTCAATCAGGCTGCATGGAATCCACTGCATTCAATCGGGATGCATTTTACCAGGCTGCATGGAATACACTGCATTCAATCACGCTGCATATATATCACTGCATTCAATTGGGATCCATTGGGCCACGATGCATGGAATCCACTGCATTCAATCAGGATCCATTGCACCACACTGCATTGAATCCACTGCATTCAATTGAGATCAATTGGGCCATGCTGCATCGAATCCACTGCATTCAATGGGGATCCATTTAGCCACGCTGAATGGTATACACTGCGTTCAATCAGGATGCATTTCACCACGCTGCATGGCCTCCACTGTATTCAATCACACTGCATGGAATCCACGGCATTCAATCGGGATGCTTTGGGCCATGCTGCATAAAATCCACTGCATTCAATCGAGTTGCATTTGGCCTCGCTGCATGGACGCCACCGCACACAATCGTGATCCATTTCGCCACAATGAATGGAATTCTCTGCATTCAATGACGCTGCATGGAATCCACTGCATTAAATCGAGATGCTTTGGGACATGCTGCAAAAAATCCACTGCATTCATTACTTCTGCAGGAATCCACTGCATTCAATCATGCTGCATAAAATCCCCTGCATTCAATCGGGATGCATTTTACCTGGCTGCATGGAATCCACTGCATTCAATCGGGATGCTTTTTACCCGTCTGCATGGAATCCACTGCATTCATTCACGCTGCATGGAATCCACTGCATTCAATCGGGATGCATTTTACCACGCTGCATAAATTACACTGCATTCAATCACAATGCATGGAATCCACTGCATTCAATGACGCTGCATGGAATCCACTGCATTCTATTGGGATGCTTTTGGCCATGCTGCATAAAATCCACTGCATTCAATCATGCTGCATGGAATCCAGTGCATCCAATCGGGATATTTTGGGTCATGCTGCATAAAATCCACTTCATTCAATCATGCTGCACCGTATCCACTGCATTCAGTCGGGATGTTTTGGTACATGCTGCAGAAAATCCACTGCATTATATCGGGATGCTTTGGGCAATGCTGCAAAAATCCACTGCATTCAATCATGCTGCAAGAAACCTCGGCATTCAATCATGCTGCATAAAATCCACTGCATTCAATAGGGTTCCATTTCTTCATGCTGCTTGGAATACACTGCATTCAATCAAGCTGCATGGAACCCACTGCATTCAATTGGGATGAATTTTACCAGGCTGCATGGAATCCACTGCATTCAATCAGGCTGCATGGAATCCACTGCATTCAATCGGGATGCATTTTACCAGGCTGCATGGAATACACTGCATTCAATCACGCTGCATTGATATCACTGCATTCAATTGGGATCCATTGGGCCACGATGCATGGAATCCACTGCATTCAATCAGGATCCATTGCACCACACTGCATTGAATCCACTGCATTCAATTGAGATCAATTGGGCGACGCTGCATCGAATCCACTGCATTCAATGGGGATCCATTTAGCCACGCTGAATGGTATACACTGCGTTCAATCAGGATGCATTTCACCACGCTGCATGGCCTCCACTGTATTCAATCACACTGCATGGAATCCACAGCATTCAATCGGGATGCTTTGGGCCATGCTGCATGAAATCCACTGCATTCAATCAAGTTGCATTTGGGCTCGCTGCATGGACTCCACTGCACACAATCGTGATCCATTTCGCCACAATGAATGGAATTCTCTGCATTCAATGACGCTCCATGGAATCCACTGCATTAAATCGAGATGCTTTGGGACATGCTGCAAAACATCCACTGCATTCATTAATTCTGCAGGAATCCACTGCATTCAATCATGCTGCATAAAATCCCCTGCATTCAATAGAGTTGCATTACTTCATGCTGCATGGAATCAACTGCATTCAATCATGCTGCATAAAATTCACTGCATTCAATCGGGATGCATCTTACCTGGCTGCATGGAATCCACTGCATTCAATCACGCTGCATGGAATACACTGCATTCAATCGGGATGCTTTTTACCCGTCTGCCTGGAATCCACTGCATTCATTCACGCTGCATGGAATCCACTGCATTCAATCGGGATGCATTTTACCACGCTGCATGAATTACACTGCATTCAATCACAATGCATGGAATCCACTGCATTCAATGACGCTGCATGGAATCCACTGCATTCTATCGGGATGCTTTTGGCCATGCTGCATAAAATCCACTGCATTCAATCATGCTGCATGGAATCCAGTGCATCCAATCGGGATATTTTGGGTCATGCTGCATAAAATCCAATGCATTCAATCATGCTGCACCGTATCCACTGCATTCAGTCGGGATGTTTTGGGACATGCTGCAGAAAATTCACTGCATTAAATCAGGATGCTTTGGGCCATTCTGCAAAAAATCCACTGCATTCAATCATGCTGCATAAAATCCACTGCATTCAATATGGTTCCATTTCTTCATGCTGCATGGATCACACTGCATTAAATCACACTGCATGGAATCCTCTGCATTCAATCGGGATTAATTTTACCAGGCTGCATTGAATCCACTGCATTCAATCAGTATCCATTGCACCACACCGCATTGAATCCACTGCATTCAATTGAGATCAATTGAGCAACGATGAATAGAATCCACTGCATTCAATAGGGATCAAATTAGCCACACTGAATGGTATACACTGCGTTCAATCAGGATGCATTTCACCACGCTGCATGAAATCCACTGCATTCAATCAGGATGCTTTGGGACATGCTGCAAATACTCCACTGTATTCAATCATGCTGCATGGAATCCACTGCCTTCAATCGGGATGCTTTTGGCCATGCTGCATATAATCCACTGCATTCAATCGGGATGCATTGGGCCTCACTGCGTCAACCGCACTGAATACAATCGGGATCCATTGTGCCACAATGCATGGAGTCTTCTGCATTGCATGACGCGGCATGGAATCCACTGCATTCAATCGGGATGCTTGGGGCCATGCTGCAAAATATCCACTGCATTCATTCATGCTGCAGGAATCCAGTGCATTCAATCATGCTGCATAAAATACACTTCATTCAATAGGGTTCCATTACTTCATTCTGCCTGGAATACACTGAATTCAATCACGCTGCATGGAATCCAATGCATTCAATAGGGATGCATTTTACCAGGCTGCATGGAATCCACTGCATTCAGTCATGCTGCATGGAATCCACTGCAGTCAATCGGGATGCATTTTACCAGGCTGTATGGATTACACTGCATTCAATCAAAATGCATGGAATCCACTGCATTCAATGATGCTGCATGAAATCCACTGCATTCAATCGGGATGCTTTTGGCCATGCTGCATAAAATCCACGGCATTCAATCATGCTGCATGGAATCCAATGCATTCTATCGGGATGTATTGGGACATGCTGCAGAAAATTCACTGCATTAAATCATGATGCTTTGGACCAAGCTTCAAAAAATACACTGCATTCAATCATTCTGAAGGAATCCACTGCATTCAATCATGCTGCATAAAATCCCCTGCATTCTATAGGGTTCCATTTCTTCATGCTGCATGGAATCCACTTAATTCAATCATGCTGCATGGAATCCGCAGCATTTAAGTGGGATGCATTTTACCAGGCTGCATGGAATATACTGCATTCAATCATGCTGCATAAAATCCACTGCATTCAATCGGGATGCATTTTACCACGCTGCATGGATTACACTGCATTCAAGCACAATGCATGGAATCCACTGCATTCAATGACGCTGCATGGAATCCACTGCACTCAATCGGGATACTTTTGGCAATGCTGCATAAAACCCACTGCATTCAATCGGGATGCATTGTTCCTCACTGCGTGAACTCAACTGAATACATACGGGATCCATTGTGCCACAATGCAGGGAGTCTTCTGCATTCAATGACGCTGCATGGAATCCACTGCATTCAATCGGGATGCTTTTGGCCATGCTGCATAAAATCCACTGCATTCAATCGGGATGCATTGGGCCTCGCTGCATGGTCTCCACTGCATACAAATGAGATCCATTGCACCACAATGTATGGAATGTTCTGCATTCAATGACGCTGCATGAAATCCACTGCATTCAATCACAATACATGGAATCCACTGCATTCAATCGGGATGCATTTTACCAGGCTGCCTGGATTACACTGCATTCCATCACAATGCATGGAATCCACTGCATTCAATGACGCTGCATGGAATCCACTGCATTCTATCGGGATGCTTTTGGCCATGCTGCATAAAGTACACTGCATTCAATCATGCAGCAAGGAATCCACTGCATCCAATCGCCATGGTTTTGGCCATGCTGCATAAAATCCACTGCATTCAATCGGGATGCATTGGGCCTCGCTGCATGGTCTCCACTGCATACAAACGAGATCCATTGCCCCACAATGAATGGAATGTTCTGCATTCAATGACGCTGCATGAAATCCACTGCATTCAATCAGGATGCTTTGGGACATGCTGCAAATACTGCACTGTATTCAATCATGCTGCATGGAATCCACTGCCTTCAATCGGGATGCTTTTGGCCATGCTGCATATAATCCACTGCATTCAATCGGGATGCATTGGGCCTCACTGCGTCAACCACACTGAATACAATCGGGATCCATTGTGCCACAATGCATGGAGTCTTCTGCATTGCATGACGCTGCATGGAATCCACTGCATTCAATCGGGATGCTTGGGGCCATGCTGCAAAATATCCACTGCATTCATTCATGCTGCAGGAATCCAGTGCATTCAATCATGCTGCATAAAATACACTTCATTCAATAGGGTTCCATTACTTCATTCTGCCTGGAATACACTGAATTCAATCACGCTGCATGGAATCCAATGCATTCAATAGGGATGCATTTTACCAGGCTGCATGGAATCCACTGCATTCAGTCATGCTGCATGGAATCCACTGCAGGCAATCGGGATGCATTTTACCAGGCTGTATGGATTACACTGCATTCAATCAAAATGCATGGAATCCACTGCATTCAATGATGCTGCATGAAATCCACTGCATTCAATCGGGATGCTTTTGGCCATGCTGCATAAAATCCACGGCATTCAATCATGCTGCATGGAATCCAATGCATTCTATCGGGATGTATTGGGACATGCTGCAGAAAATTCACTGCATTAAATCATGATGCTTTGGACCAAGCTTCAAAAAAACACTGCATTCAATCATGCTGAAGGAATCCACTGCATTCAATCATGCTGCATAAAATCCCCTGCATTCAATAGGGTTCCATTTCTTCATGCTGCATGGAATCCACTTAATTCAATCATGCTGCATGGAATCCGCAGCATTTAAGTGGGATGCATTTTACCAGGCTGCATGGAATATACTGCATTCAATCATGCTGCATAAAATCCACTGCATTCAATCGGGATGCATTTTACCACGCTGCATGGATTACACTGCATTCAATCACAATACATGGAATCGACTGCATTCAATCGGGATGCATTTTACCAGGCTGCCTGGATTACACTGCATTCCATCACAATGCATGGAATCCACTGCATTCAATGACGCTGCATGGAATCCACTGCATTCAATCGGGATGCCTTTGGCCATGCTGCATAAAATCCACTGCGTTCAATCATGCTGCAAAAATCCACTGCATTCAATCATGCTGCATAAAATCCACTGCATTCAATAGGGTTCCATTTCTTAATGCTGCATGGAATCAACTGCATTCAATCATGCTGCATGGAATCTACAGCATTCAATCGGGATGCATTTTACCAGGCTGCATGGTTTACACTGCATTCAATCACAATGCATGGAATCCACTGCATTCAATGACGCTGCATGGAATACACTGCATTCAATCTGGATGCTTTGGGTCATGGTGCATAAAATCCACAGCATTTAATCGGGATTCTTTGGGCCATGCTGCAAAACATCCACTGCATTCAATCATGCTGCAGGAATCCACTGCATTCAATCATGCTGCATAAAATCCCCTGCATTCAATAGGGTTCCATTTCTGCATGCTGCATGGATCACACTGCATTCAATCACACTGCATGGAATCCACTGCATTCAATCGGGATGAATTTTACCAGGCTGCATGGAATCCACTGCATTCAATCATGCTTCATGGAATCCACTGCATTCAATCGGGATGCATTTTACCAGGCTGCATGGAATACACTGCATTCAATCACGCTGCATCGATTTCGCTGCATTCAATTGGGATCCATTGCGCCATGATGCATCGAATCCACTGCATTCAGTTGAGATAAATTGGGCCATACTGCATAGAATCCACTGCATTGAATGGGGATCCATTTAGCCACGCTGCATTGTATACACTGCGTTCAATCAGGATGCATTTCACCACGCTGCATGGACTCCATGGCATGCAATCGGGATGTTTGTGGCCATGCTGCAAAAAATCCACTTCATTCAATCATGCTGAAGGAATCCACTTCATTCAATCATGCTGCATGGAATCCGCAGCATTTAAGTGGGATGCATTTTACCAGGCTGCATGGAATCGACTTCATTCAATCATGCTGCATAAAATCCACTGCATTCAATCGGGATGCATTTTACCAGGATGCATGGAATCCACTGCATTCAATCACAATACATGGAATCGACTGCATTCAATCGGGATGCATTTTACCAGGCTGCCTGGATTACACTGCATTCCATCACAATGCATGGAATCCACTGCATTCAATGACGCTGCATGGAATCCACTGCATTCTATCGGGATGCTTTTGGCCATGCTGCATAAAGTACACTGCATTCAATCATGCAGCAAGGAATCCACTGCATCCAATCGCCATGGTTTTGGCCATGCTGCATAAAATCCACTGCATTCAATCGGGATGCATTGGGCCTCGCTGCATGGTCTCCACTGCATACAAACGAGATCCATTGCCCCACAATGAATGGAATGTTCTGCATTCAATGACGCTGCATGAAATCCACTGCATTCAATCGGGATGCTTTGGGCCATGCTGCAAATACTCCAATGTATTCAATCATGCTGCATGGAATCCACTGCCTTCAATCGGGATGCTTTTGGCCATGCTGCATATAATCCACTGCATTCAATCGGGATGCATTGGGCCTCACTGCGTCAAGCGCACTGAATACAATCGGGATCCATTGTGCCACAATGCATGGAGTCGTCTGCATTCAATGACGCTGCATGGAATACACTGCATTCAATAGGGATGCATTTTACCAGGCTGCATGGAATCCACTGCATTCAATCATGCTGCAGGTATCCACTGCATTTAATCATGCTGCATTAAATTCCCTGCATTCAATAGGGTTCCATTTCTTCATGCTGCCTGGAATACACTGCATTAAATCACGCTGCATGGAATCCACTGCATTCAATTGGGATGCATTTTACCAGGCTGCATAGAATCCACTGCATTCACACATGCCGCATGGAATCCACTGCATTCCATCGGGATGCATTTGGCCATGCTGCATAAAACCGACTGCATTCAATCATGCTGCACGATATCCACTGCATTCAATCGGGATGTTTTCGGACATGCCGCAAAAAATCCACTGCAGTAAATCGGGATGCTTTTGGCCAAGCTTCAAAAAATCCACTGCATTCAATCATGCTGCATAAAATCCACTGCATTCAATAGGGTTCCATTTCTTCATGCTGCTTGGAATACACTGCATTCAATCAAGCTGCATGGAACCCACTGCATTCAATTGGGATGAATTTTACCAGGCTGCATGGAATCCACTGCATTCAATCAGGCTGCATGGAATCCACTGCATTCAATCGGGATGCATTTTACCAGGCTGCATGGAATACACTGCATTCAATCACGCTGCATATATATCACTGCATTCAATTGGGATCCATTGGGCCACGATGCATGGAATCCACTGCATTCAATCAGGATCCATTGCACCACACTGCATTGAATCCACTGCATTCAATTGAGATCAATTGGGCCATGCTGCATCGAATCCACTGCATTCAATGGGGATCCATTTAGCCACGCTGAATGGTATACACTGCGTTCAATCAGGATGCATTTCACCTCGCTGCATGGCCTCCACTGTATTCAATCACACTGCATGGAATCCACGGCATTCAATCGGGATGCTTTGGGCCATGCTGCATAAAATCCACTGCATTCAATCGAGTTGCATTTGGCCTCGCTGCATGGACGCCACCACACACAATCGTGATCCATTTCGCCACAATGAATGGAATTCTCTGCATTCAATGACGCTGCATGGAATCCACTGCATTAAATCGAGATGCTTTGGGACATGCTGCAAAAAATCCACTGCATTCATTACTTCTGCAGGAATCCACTGCATTCAATCATGCTGCATAAAATGCCCTGCATTCAATCGGGATGCATTTTACCTGGCTGCATGGAATCCACTGCATTCAATCGGGATGCTTTTTACCCGTCTGCATGGAATCCACTGCATTCATTCACGCTGCATGGAATCCACTGCATTCAATCCGGATGCATTTTACCACGCTGCATGAATTACACTGCATTCAATCACAATGCATGGAATCCACTGCATTCAATGACGCTGCATGGAATCCACTGCATTCTATTGGGATGCTTTTGGCCATGCTGCATAAAATCCACTGCATTCAATCATGCTGCATGGAATCCAGTGCATCCAATCGGGATATTTTGGGTCATGCTGCAAAAAATCCACTGCATTCATTAATTCTGCAGGAATCCACTGCATTCAATCATGCTGCATAAAATCCCCTGCATTCAATAGAGTTGCATTACTTCATGCTGCATGGAATCAACTGCATTCAATCATGCTGCATAAAATTCACTGCATTCAATCGGGATGCATCTTACCTGGCTGCATGTAATCCACTGCATTCAATCACGCTGCATGGAATACACTGCATTCAATCGGGATGCTTTTTACCCGTCTGCATGGAATCCACTGCATTCATTCACGCTGCATGGAATCCACTGCATTCAATCGGGATGCATTTTACCACGCTGCATGAATTACACTGCATTCAATCACAATGCATGGAATCCACTGCATTCAATGACGCTGCATGGAATCCACTGCATTCTATCGGGATGCTTTTGGCCATGCTGCATAAAATCCACTGCATTCAATCATGCTGCATGGAATCCAGTGCATCCAATCGGGATATTTTGGGTCATGCTGCATAAAATCCAATGCATTCAATCATGCTGCACCGTATCCACTGCATTCAGTCGGGATGTTTTGGGACATGCTGCAGAAAATTCACTGCATTAAATCAGGATGCTTTGGGCCATTCTGCAAAACATCCACTGCATTCAATCATGCTGCATAAAATCCACTGCATTCAATATGGTTCCATTTCTTCATGCTGCATGGATCACACTGCATTAAATCACACTGCATGGAATCCTCTGCATTCAATCGGGATTAATTTTACCAGGCTGCATGGAATCCACTGCATTCAATCAGAATCCATTGCACCACACTGCATTGACACCACTGCATTCAATTGAGATCAATTGGGCAACGCTGCATAGAATCCACTGCATTCAATAGGGATCCAATTAGCCACACTGAATGGTATACACTGCGTTCAATCAGGATGCATTTCACCACGCTGCATGAAATCCACTGCATTCAATCAGGATGCTTTGGGACATGCTGCAAATACTCCACTGTATTCAATCATGCTGCATGGAATCCACTGCCTTCAATCGGGATGCTTTTGGCCATGCTGCATATAATCCACTGCATTCAATCGGGATGCATTGGGCCTCACTGCGTCAACCGCACTGAATACAATCGGGATCCATTGTGCCACAATGCATGGAGTCTTCTGCATTGCATGACGCGGCATGGAATCCACTGCATTCAATCGGGATGCTTGGGGCCATGCTGCAAAATATCCACTGCATTCATTCATGCTGCAGGAATCCAGTGCATTCAATCATGCTGCATAAAATACACTTCATTCAATAGGGTTCCATTACTTCATTCTGCCTGGAATACACTGAATTCAATCACGCTGCATGGAATCCAATGCATTCAATAGGGATGCATTTTACCAGGCTGCATGGAATCCACTGCATTCAGTCATGCTGCATGGAACCCACTGCAGTCAATCGGGATGCATTTTACCAGGCTGTATGGATTACGCTGCATTCAATCAAAATGCATGGAATCCACTGCATTCAATGATGCTGCATGAAATCCACTGCATTCAATCGGGATGCTTTTGGCCATGCTGCATAAAATCCACGGCATTCAATCATGCTGCATGGAATCCAATGCATTCTATCGGGATGTATTGGGACATGCTGCAGAAAATTCACTGCATAAAATCATGATGCTTTGGACCAAGCTTCAAAAAATACACTGCATTCAATCATTCTGAAGGAATCCACTGCATTCAATCATGCTGCATAAAATCCCCTGCATTCTATAGGGTTCCATTTCTTCATGCTGCATGGAATCCACTTAATTCAATCATGCTGCATGGAATCCGCAGCATTTAAGTGGGATGCATTTTACCAGGCTGCATGGAATATACTGCATTCAATCATGCTGCATAAAATCCACTGCATTCAATCGGGATGCATTTTACCACGCTGCATGGATTACACTGCATTCAAGCACAATGCATGGAATCCACTGCATTCAATGACGCTGCATGGAATCCACTGCACTCAATCGGGATACTTTTGGCAATGCTGCATAAAACCCACTGCATTCAATCGGGATGCATTGGGCCTCACTGCGTGAACTCAACTGAATATATACGGGATCCATTGTGCCACAATGCAGGGAGTCTTCTGCATTCAATGACGCTGCATGGAATCCACTGCATTCAATCGGGATGCTTTTGGCCATGCTGCATAAAATCCACTGCATTCAATCGGGATGCATTGGGCCTCGCTGCATGGTCTCCACTGCATACAAATGAGATCCATTGCACCACAATGTATGGAATGTTCTGCATTCAATGACGCTGCATGAAATCCACTGCATTCAATCACAATACATGGAATCCACTGCATTCAATCGGGATGCATTTTACCAGGCTGCCTGGATTACACTGCATTCCATCACAATGCATGGAATCCACTGCATTCAATGACGCTGCATGGAATCCACTGCATTCTATCGGGATGCTTTTGGCCATGCTGCATAAAGTACACTGCATTCAATCATGCAGCAAGGAATCCACTGCATCCAATCGCCATGGTTTTGGCCATGCTGCATAAAATCCACTGCATTCAATCGGGATGCATTGGGCCTCGCTGCATGGTCTCCACTGCATACAAACGAGATCCATTGCCCCACAATGAATGGAATGTTCTGCATTCAATGACGCTGCATGAAATCCACTGCATTCAATCAGGATGCTTTGGGACATGCTGCAAATACTGCACTGTATTCAATCATGCTGCATGGAATCCACTGCCTTCAATCGGGATGCTTTTGGCCATGCTGCATATAATCCACTGCATTCAATCGGGATGCATTGGGCCTCACTGCGTCAACCGCACTGAATACAATCGGGATCCATTGTGCCACAATGCATGGAGTCTTCTGCATTGCATGACGCTGCATGGAATCCACTGCATTCAATCGGGATGCTTGGGGCCATGCTGCAAAATATCCACTGCATTCATTCATGCTGCAGGAATCCAGTGCATTCAATCATGCTGCATAAAATACACTTCATTCAATAGGGTTCCATTACTTCATTCTGCCTGGAATACACTGAATTCAATCACGCTGCATGGAATCCAATGCATTCAATAGGGATGCATTTTACCAGGCTGCATGGAATCCACTGCATTCAGTCATGCTGCATGGAATCCACTGCAGTCAATCGGGATGCATTTTACCAGGCTGTATGGATTACACTGCATTCAATCAAAATGCATGGAATCCACTGCATTCAATGATGCTGCATGAACTCCACTGCATTCAATCGGGATGCTTTTGGCCATGCTGCATAAAATCCACGGCATTCAATCATGCTGCATGGAATCCAATGCATTCTATCGGGATGTATTGGGACATGCTGCAGAAAATTCACTGCATTAAATCATGATGCTTTGGACCAAGCTTCAAAAAAACACTGCATTCAATCATGCTGAAGGAATCCACTGCATTCAATCATGCTGCATAAAATCCCCTGCATTCAATAGGGTTCCATTTCTTCATGCTGCATGGAATCCACTTAATTCAATCATGCTGCATGGAATCCGCAGCATTTAAGTGGGATGCATTTTACCAGGCTGCATGGAATATACTGCATTCAATCATGCTGCATAAAATCCACTGCATTCAATCGGGATGCATTTTACAACGCTGCATGGATTACACTGCATTCAATCACAATACATGGAATCGACTGCATTCAATCGGGATGCATTTTACCAGGCTGCCTGGATTACACTGCATTCCATCACAATGCATGGAATCCACTGCATTCAATGACGCTGCATGGAATCCACTGCATTCAATCGGGATGCTTTTGGCCATGCTGCATAAAATCCACTGCGTTCAATCATGCTGCAAAAATCCACTGCATTCAATCATGCTGCATAAAATCCACTGCATTCAATAGGGTTCCATTTCTTCATGCTGCATGGAATCAACTGCATTCAATCATGCTGCATGGAATCTACTGCATTCAATCGGGATGCATTTTACCAGGCTGCATTGTTTACACTGCATTCAATCACAATGCATGGAATCCACTGCATTCAATGACGCTGCATGGAATACACTGCATTCAATCTGGATGCTTTGGGTCATGGTGCATAAAATCCACAGCATTCAATCATGCTGCATGGTATCCACTACATTCAATCGGGATGTTTTGGGACATGCTGCCTAAAATCCACTGCATTTAATCGGGATTCTTTGGGCCATGCTGCAAAACATCCACTGCATTCAATCATGCTGCAGGAATCCACTGCATTCAATCATGCTGCATAAAATCCCCTGCATTCAATAGGGTTCCATTTCTGCATGCTGCATGGATCACACTGCATTCAATCACACTGCATGGAATCCACTGCATTCAATCGGGATGAATTTTACCAGGCTGCATGGAATCCACTGCATTCAATCATGCTTCATGGAATCCACTGCATTCAATCGGGATGCATTTTACCAGGCTGCATGGAATACACTGCATTCAATCACGCTGCATCGATTTCGCTGCATTCAATTGGGATCCATTGCGCCATGATGCATCGAATCCACTGCATTCAGTTGAGATAAATTGGGCCATACTGCATAGAATCCACTGCATTGAATGGGGATCCATTTAGCCACGCTGCATTGTATACACTGCGTTCAATCAGGATGCATTTCACCACGCTGCATGGACTCCATGGCATGCAATCGGGATGTTTGTGGCCATGCTGCAAAAAATCCACTTCATTCAATCATGCTGAAGGAATCCACTTCATTCAATCATGCTGCATGGAATCCGCAGCATTTAAGTGGGATGCATTTTACCAGGCTGCATGGAATCGACTTCATTCAATCATGCTGCATAAAATCCACTGCATTCAATCGGGATGCATTTTACCAGGATGCATGGAATCCACTGCATTCAATCACAATACATGGAATCGACTGCATTCAATCGGGATGCATTTTACCAGGCTGCCTGGATTACACTGCATTCCATCACAATGCATGGAATCCACTGCATTCAATGACGCTGCATGGAATCCACTGCATTCTATCGGGATGCTTTTGGCCATGCTGCATAAAGTACACTGCATTCAATCATGCAGCAAGGAATCCACTGCATCCAATCGCCATGGTTTTGGCCATGCTGCATAAAATCCACTGCATTCAATCGGGATGCATTGGGCCTCGCTGCATGGTCTCCACTGCATACAAACGAGATCCATTGCCCCACAATGAATGGAATGTTCTGCATTCAATGACGCTGCATGAAATCCACTGCATTCAATCGGGATGCTTTGGGCCATGCTGCAAATACTCCAATGTATTCAATCATGCTGCATGGAATCCACTGCCTTCAATCGGGATGCTTTTGGCAATGCTGCATAAAACCCACTGCATTCAATCGGGATGCATTGTTCCTCACTGCGTGAACTCAACTGAATACATACGGGATCCATTGTGCCACAATGCAGGGAGTCTTCTGCATTCAATGACGCTGCATGGAATCCACTGCATTCAATCGGGATGCTTTTGGCCATGCTGCATAAAATCCACTGCATTCAATCGGGATGCATTGGGCCTCGCTGCATGGTCTCCACTGCATACAAATGAGATCCATTGCACCACAATGTATGGAATGTTCTGCATTCAATGACGCTGCATGAAATCCACTGCATTCAATCACAATACATGGAATCCACTGCATTCAATCGGGATGCATTTTACCAGGCTGCCTGGATTACACTGCATTCCATCACAATGCATGGAATCCACTGCATTCAATGACGCTGCATGGAATCCACTGCATTCTATCGGGATGCTTTTGGCCATGCTGCATAAAGTACACTGCATTCAATCATGCAGCAAGGAATCCACTGCATCCAATCGCCATGGTTTTGGCCATGCTGCATAAAATCCACTGCATTCAATCGGGATGCATTGGGCCTCGCTGCATGGTCTCCACTGCATACAAACGAGATCCATTGCCCCACAATGAATGGAATGTTCTGCATTCAATGACGCTGCATGAAATCCACTGCATTCAATCAGGATGCTTTGGGACATGCTGCAAATACTGCACTGTATTCAATCATGCTGCATGGAATCCACTGCCTTCAATCGGGATGCTTTTGGCCATGCTGCATATAATCCACTGCATTCAATCGGGATGCATTGGGCCTCACTGCGTCAACCACACTGAATACAATCGGGATCCATTGTGCCACAATGCATGGAGTCTTCTGCATTGCATGACGCTGCATGGAATCCACTGCATTCAATCGGGATGCTTGGGGCCATGCTGCAAAATATCCACTGCATTCATTCATGCTGCAGGAATCCAGTGCATTCAATCATGCTGCATAAAATACACTTCATTCAATAGGGTTCCATTACTTCATTCTGCCTGGAATACACTGAATTCAATCACGCTGCATGGAATCCAATGCATTCAATAGGGATGCATTTTACCAGGCTGCATGGAATCCACTGCATTCAGTCATGCTGCATGGAATCCACTGCAGGCAATCGGGATGCATTTTACCAGGCTGTATGGATTACACTGCATTCAATCAAAATGCATGGAATCCACTGCATTCAATGATGCTGCATGAAATCCACTGCATTCAATCGGGATGCTTTTGGCCATGCTGCATAAAATCCACGGCATTCAATCATGCTGCATGGAATCCAATGCATTCTATCGGGATGTATTGGGACATGCTGCAGAAAATTCACTGCATTAAATCATGATGCTTTGGACCAAGCTTCAAAAAAACACTGCATTCAATCATGCTGAAGGAATCCACTGCATTCAATCATGCTGCATAAAATCCCCTGCATTCAATAGGGTTCCATTTCTTCATGCTGCATGGAATCCACTTAATTCAATCATGCTGCATGGAATCCGCAGCATTTAAGTGGGATGCATTTTACCAGGCTGCATGGAATATACTGCATTCAATCATGCTGCATAAAATCCACTGCATTCAATCGGGATGCATTTTACCACGCTGCATGGATTACACTGCATTCAATCACAATACATGGAATCGACTGCATTCAATCGGGATGCATTTTACCAGGCTGCCTGGATTACACTGCATTCCATCACAATGCATGGAATCCACTGCATTCAATGACGCTGCATGGAATCCACTGCATTCAATCGGGATGCCTTTGGCCATGCTGCATAAAATCCACTGCGTTCAATCATGCTGCAAAAATCCACTGCATTCAATCATGCTGCATAAAATCCACTGCATTCAATAGGGTTCCATTTCTTAATGCTGCATGGAATCAACTGCATTCAATCATGCTGCATGGAATCTACAGCATTCAATCGGGATGCATTTTACCAGGCTGCATGGTTTACACTGCATTCAATCACAATGCATGGAATCCACTGCATTCAATGACGCTGCATGGAATACACTGCATTCAATCTGGATGCTTTGGGTCATGGTGCATAAAATCCACAGCATTTAATCGGGATTCTTTGGGCCATGCTGCAAAACATCCACTGCATTCAATCATGCTGCAGGAATCCACTGCATTCAATCATGCTGCATAAAATCCCCTGCATTCAATAGGGTTCCATTTCTGCATGCTGCATGGATCACACTGCATTCAATCACACTGCATGGAATCCACTGCATTCAATCGGGATGAATTTTACCAGGCTGCATGGAATCCACTGCATTCAATCATGCTTCATGGAATCCACTGCATTCAATCGGGATGCATTTTACCAGGCTGCATGGAATACACTGCATTCAATCACGCTGCATCGATTTCGCTGCATTCAATTGGGATCCATTGCGCCATGATGCATCGAATCCACTGCATTCAGTTGAGATAAATTGGGCCATACTGCATAGAATCCACTGCATTGAATGGGGATCCATTTAGCCACGCTGCATTGTATACACTGCGTTCAATCAGGATGCATTTCACCACGCTGCATGGACTCCATGGCATGCAATCGGGATGTTTGTGGCCATGCTGCAAAAAATCCACTTCATTCAATCATGCTGAAGGAATCCACTTCATTCAATCATGCTGCATGGAATCCGCAGCATTTAAGTGGGATGCATTTTACCAGGCTGCATGGAATCGACTTCATTCAATCATGCTGCATAAAATCCACTGCATTCAATCGGGATGCATTTTACCAGGATGCATGGAATCCACTGCATTCAATCACAATACATGGAATCGACTGCATTCAATCGGGATGCATTTTACCAGGCTGCCTGGATTACACTGCATTCCATCACAATGCATGGAATCCACTGCATTCAATGACGCTGCATGGAATCCACTGCATTCTATCGGGATGCTTTTGGCCATGCTGCATAAAGTACACTGCATTCAATCATGCAGCAAGGAATCCACTGCATCCAATCGCCATGGTTTTGGCCATGCTGCATAAAATCCACTGCATTCAATCGGGATGCATTGGGCCTCGCTGCATGGTCTCCACTGCATACAAACGAGATCCATTGCCCCACAATGAATGGAATGTTCTGCATTCAATGACGCTGCATGAAATCCACTGCATTCAATCGGGATGCTTTGGGCCATGCTGCAAATACTCCAATGTATTCAATCATGCTGCATGGAATCCACTGCCTTCAATCGGGATGCTTTTGGCCATGCTGCATATAATCCACTGCATTCAATCGGGATGCATTGGGCCTCACTGCGTCAAGCGCACTGAATACAATCGGGATCCATTGTGCCACAATGCATGGAGTCGTCTGCATTCAATGACGCTGCATGGAATACACTGCATTCAATAGGGATGCATTTTACCAGGCTGCATGGAATCCACTGCATTCAATCATGCTGCAGGTATCCACTGCATTTAATCATGCTGCATTAAATTCCCTGCATTCAATAGGGTTCCATTTCTTCATGCTGCCTGGAATACACTGCATTAAATCACGCTGCATGGAATCCACTGCATTCAATTGGGATGCATTTTACCAGGCTGCATAGAATCCACTGCATTCACACATGCCGCATGGAATCCACTGCATTCCATCGGGATGCATTTGGCCATGCTGCATAAAACCGACTGCATTCAATCATGCTGCACGATATCCACTGCATTCAATCGGGATGTTTTCGGACATGCCGCAAAAAATCCACTGCAGTAAATCGGGATGCTTTTGGCCAAGCTTCAAAAAATCCACTGCATTCAATCATGCTGCATAAAATCCACTGCATTCAATAGGGTTCCATTTCTTCATGCTGCTTGGAATACACTGCATTCAATCAAGCTGCATGGAACCCACTGCATTCAATTGGGATGAATTTTACCAGGCTGCATGGAATCCACTGCATTCAATCAGGCTGCATGGAATCCACTGCATTCAATCGGGATGCATTTTACCAGGCTGCATGGAATACACTGCATTCAATCACGCTGCATATATATCACTGCATTCAATTGGGATCCATTGGGCCACGATGCATGGAATCCACTGCATTCAATCAGGATCCATTGCACCACACTGCATTGAATCCACTGCATTCAATTGAGATCAATTGGGCCATGCTGCATCGAATCCACTGCATTCAATGGGGATCCATTTAGCCACGCTGAATGGTATACACTGCGTTCAATCAGGATGCATTTCACCTCGCTGCATGGCCTCCACTGTATTCAATCACACTGCATGGAATCCACGGCATTCAATCGGGATGCTTTGGGCCATGCTGCATAAAATCCACTGCATTCAATCGAGTTGCATTTGGCCTCGCTGCATGGACGCCACCACACACAATCGTGATCCATTTCGCCACAATGAATGGAATTCTCTGCATTCAATGACGCTGCATGGAATCCACTGCATTAAATCGAGATGCTTTGGGACATGCTGCAAAAAATCCACTGCATTCATTACTTCTGCAGGAATCCACTGCATTCAATCATGCTGCATAAAATGCCCTGCATTCAATCGGGATGCATTTTACCTGGCTGCATGGAATCCACTGCATTCAATCGGGATGCTTTTTACCCGTCTGCATGGAATCCACTGCATTCATTCACGCTGCATGGAATCCACTGCATTCAATCCGGATGCATTTTACCACGCTGCATGAATTACACTGCATTCAATCACAATGCATGGAATCCACTGCATTCAATGACGCTGCATGGAATCCACTGCATTCTATTGGGATGCTTTTGGCCATGCTGCATAAAATCCACTGCATTCAATCATGCTGCATGGAATCCAGTGCATCCAATCGGGATATTTTGGGTCATGCTGCAAAAAATCCACTGCATTCATTAATTCTGCAGGAATCCACTGCATTCAATCATGCTGCATAAAATCCCCTGCATTCAATAGAGTTGCATTACTTCATGCTGCATGGAATCAACTGCATTCAATCATGCTGCATAAAATTCACTGCATTCAATCGGGATGCATCTTACCTGGCTGCATGTAATCCACTGCATTCAATCACGCTGCATGGAATACACTGCATTCAATCGGGATGCTTTTTACCCGTCTGCATGGAATCCACTGCATTCATTCACGCTGCATGGAATCCACTGCATTCAATCGGGATGCATTTTACCACGCTGCATGAATTACACTGCATTCAATCACAATGCATGGAATCCACTGCATTCAATGACGCTGCATGGAATCCACTGCATTCTATCGGGATGCTTTTGGCCATGCTGCATAAAATCCACTGCATTCAATCATGCTGCATGGAATCCAGTGCATCCAATCGGGATATTTTGGGTCATGCTGCATAAAATCCAATGCATTCAATCATGCTGCACCGTATCCACTGCATTCAGTCGGGATGTTTTGGGACATGCTGCAGAAAATTCACTGCATTAAATCAGGATGCTTTGGGCCATTCTGCAAAAAATCCACTGCATTCAATCATGCTGCATAAAATCCACTGCATTCAATATGGTTCCATTTCTTCATGCTGCATGGATCACACTGCATTAAATCACACTGCATGGAATCCTCTGCATTCAATCGGGATTAATTTTACCAGGCTGCATGGAATCCACTGCATTCAATCAGAATCCATTGCACCACACTGCATTGACACCACTGCATTCAATTGAGATCAATTGGGCAACGCTGCATAGAATCCACTGCATTCAATAGGGATCCAATTAGCCACACTGAATGGTATACACTGCGTTCAATCAGGATGCATTTCACCACGCTGCATGAAATCCACTGCATTCAATCAGGATGCTTTGGGACATGCTGCAAATACTCCACTGTATTCAATCATGCTGCATGGAATCCACTGCCTTCAATCGGGATGCTTTTGGCCATGCTGCATATAATCCACTGCATTCAATCGGGATGCATTGGGCCTCACTGCGTCAACCGCACTGAATACAATCGGGATCCATTGTGCCACAATGCATGGAGTCTTCTGCATTGCATGACGCGGCATGGAATCCACTGCATTCAATCGGGATGCTTGGGGCCATGCTGCAAAATATCCACTGCATTCATTCATGCTGCAGGAATCCAGTGCATTCAATCATGCTGCATAAAATACACTTCATTCAATAGGGTTCCATTACTTCATTCTGCCTGGAATACACTGAATTCAATCACGCTGCATGGAATCCAATGCATTCAATAGGGATGCATTTTACCAGGCTGCATGGAATCCACTGCATTCAATCATGCTTCATGGAATCCACTGCATTCAATCGGGATGCATTTTACCAGGCTGCATGGAATACACTGCATTCAATCACGCTGCATCGATTTCGCTGCATTCAATTGGGATCCATTGCGCCATGATGCATCGAATCCACTGCATTCAGTTGAGATAAATTGGGCCATACTGCATAGAATCCACTGCATTGAATGGGGATCCATTTAGCCACGCTGCATTGTATACACTGCGTTCAATCAGGATGCATTTCACCACGCTGCATGGACTCCATGGCATGCAATCGGGATGTTTGTGGCCATGCTGCAAAAAATCCACTTCATTCAATCATGCTGAAGGAATCCACTTCATTCAATCATGCTGCATGGAATCCGCAGCATTTAAGTGGGATGCATTTTACCAGGCTGCATGGAATCGACTTCATTCAATCATGCTGCATAAAATCCACTGCATTCAATCGGGATGCATTTTACCAGGATGCATGGAATCCACTGCATTCAATCACAATACATGGAATCGACTGCATTCAATCGGGATGCATTTTACCAGGCTGCCTGGATTACACTGCATTCCATCACAATGCATGGAATCCACTGCATTCAATGACGCTGCATGGAATCCACTGCATTCTATCGGGATGCTTTTGGCCATGCTGCATAAAGTACACTGCATTCAATCATGCAGCAAGGAATCCACTGCATCCAATCGCCATGGTTTTGGCCATGCTGCATAAAATCCACTGCATTCAATCGGGATGCATTGGGCCTCGCTGCATGGTCTCCACTGCATACAAACGAGATCCATTGCCCCACAATGAATGGAATGTTCTGCATTCAATGACGCTGCATGAAATCCACTGCATTCAATCGGGATGCTTTGGGCCATGCTGCAAATACTCCAATGTATTCAATCATGCTGCATGGAATCCACTGCCTTCAATCGGGATGCTTTTGGCCATGCTGCATATAATCCACTGCATTCAATCGGGATGCATTGGGCCTCACTGCGTCAAGCGCACTGAATACAATCGGGATCCATTGTGCCACAATGCATGGAGTCGTCTGCATTCAATGACGCTGCATGGAATACACTGCATTCAATAGGGATGCATTTTACCAGGCTGCATGGAATCCACTGCATTCAATCATGCTGCAGGTATCCACTGCATTTAATCATGCTGCATTAAATTCCCTGCATTCAATAGGGTTCCATTTCTTCATGCTGCCTGGAATACACTGCATTAAATCACGCTGCATGGAATCCACTGCATTCAATTGGGATGCATTTTACCAGGCTGCATAGAATCCACTGCATTCACACATGCCGCATGGAATCCACTGCATTCCATCGGGATGCATTTGGCCATGCTGCATAAAACCGACTGCATTCAATCATGCTGCACGATATCCACTGCATTCAATCGGGATGTTTTCGGACATGCCGCAAAAAATCCACTGCAGTAAATCGGGATGCTTTTGGCCAAGCTTCAAAAAATCCACTGCATTCAATCATGCTGCATAAAATCCACTGCATTCAATAGGGTTCCATTTCTTCATGCTGCTTGGAATACACTGCATTCAATCAAGCTGCATGGAACCCACTGCATTCAATTGGGATGAATTTTACCAGGCTGCATGGAATCCACTGCATTCAATCAGGCTGCATGGAATCCACTGCATTCAATCGGGATGCATTTTACCAGGCTGCATGGAATACACTGCATTCAATCACGCTGCATATATATCACTGCATTCAATTGGGATCCATTGGGCCACGATGCATGGAATCCACTGCATTCAATCAGGATCCATTGCACCACACTGCATTGAATCCACTGCATTCAATTGAGATCAATTGGGCCATGCTGCATCGAATCCACTGCATTCAATGGGGATCCATTTAGCCACGCTGAATGGTATACACTGCGTTCAATCAGGATGCATTTCACCTCGCTGCATGGCCTCCACTGTATTCAATCACACTGCATGGAATCCACGGCATTCAATCGGGATGCTTTGGGCCATGCTGCATAAAATCCACTGCATTCAATCGAGTTGCATTTGGCCTCGCTGCATGGACGCCACCACACACAATCGTGATCCATTTCGCCACAATGAATGGAATTCTCTGCATTCAATGACGCTGCATGGAATCCACTGCATTAAATCGAGATGCTTTGGGACATGCTGCAAAAAATCCACTGCATTCATTACTTCTGCAGGAATCCACTGCATTCAATCATGCTGCATAAAATGCCCTGCATTCAATCGGGATGCATTTTACCTGGCTGCATGGAATCCACTGCATTCAATCGGGATGCTTTTTACCCGTCTGCATGGAATCCACTGCATTCATTCACGCTGCATGGAATCCACTGCATTCAATCCGGATGCATTTTACCACGCTGCATGAATTACACTGCATTCAATCACAATGCATGGAATCCACTGCATTCAATGACGCTGCATGGAATCCACTGCATTCTATTGGGATGCTTTTGGCCATGCTGCATAAAATCCACTGCATTCAATCATGCTGCATGGAATCCAGTGCATCCAATCGGGATATTTTGGGTCATGCTGCAAAAAATCCACTGCATTCATTAATTCTGCAGGAATCCACTGCATTCAATCATGCTGCATAAAATCCCCTGCATTCAATAGAGTTGCATTACTTCATGCTGCATGGAATCAACTGCATTCAATCATGCTGCATAAAATTCACTGCATTCAATCGGGATGCATCTTACCTGGCTGCATGTAATCCACTGCATTCAATCACGCTGCATGGAATACACTGCATTCAATCGGGATGCTTTTTACCCGTCTGCATGGAATCCACTGCATTCATTCACGCTGCATGGAATCCACTGCATTCAATCGGGATGCATTTTACCACGCTGCATGAATTACACTGCATTCAATCACAATGCATGGAATCCACTGCATTCAATGACGCTGCATGGAATCCACTGCATTCGATCGGGATGCTTTTGGCCATGCTGCATAAAATCCACTGCATTCAATCATGCTGCATGGAATCCAGTGCATCCAATCGGGATATTTTGGGTCATGCTGCATAAAATCCAATGCATTCAATCATGCTGCACCGTATCCACTGCATTCAGTCGGGATGTTTTGGGACATGCTGCAGAAAATTCACTGCATTAAATCAGGATGCTTTGGGCCATTCTGCAAAAAATCCACTGCATTCAATCATGCTGCATAAAATCCACTGCATTCAATATGGTTCCATTTCTTCATGCTGCATGGATCACACTGCATTAAATCACACTGCATGGAATCCTCTGCATTCAATCGGGATTAATTTTACCAGGCTGCATGGAATCCACTGCATTCAATCAGAATCCATTGCACCACACTGCATTGACACCACTGCATTCAATTGAGATCAATTGGGCAACGCTGCATAGAATCCACTGCATTCAATAGGGATCCAATTAGCCACACTGAATGGTATACACTGCGTTCAATCAGGATGCATTTCACCACGCTGCATGAAATCCACTGCATTCAATCAGGATGCTTTGGGACATGCTGCAAATACTCCACTGTATTCAATCATGCTGCATGGAATCCACTGCCTTCAATCGGGATGCTTTTGGCCATGCTGCATATAATCCACTGCATTCAATCGGGATGCATTGGGCCTCACTGCGTCAACCGCACTGAATACAATCGGGATCCATTGTGCCACAATGCATGGAGTCTTCTGCATTGCATGACGCGGCATGGAATCCACTGCATTCAATCGGGATGCTTGGGGCCATGCTGCAAAATATCCACTGCATTCATTCATGCTGCAGGAATCCAGTGCATTCAATCATGCTGCATAAAATACACTTCATTCAATAGGGTTCCATTACTTCATTCTGCCTGGAATACACTGAATTCAATCACGCTGCATGGAATCCAATGCATTCAATAGGGATGCATTTTACCAGGCTGCATGGAATCCACTGCATTCAGTCATGCTGCATGGAATCCACTGCAGTCAATCGGGATGCATTTTACCAGGCTGTATGGATTACGCTGCATTCAATCAAAATGCATGGAATCCACTGCATTCAATGATGCTGCATGAAATCCACTGCATTCAATCGGGATGCTTTTGGCCATGCTGCATAAAATCCACGGCATTCAATCATGCTGCATGGAATCCAATGCATTCTATCGGGATGTATTGGGACATGCTGCAGAAAATTCACTGCATAAAATCATGATGCTTTGGACCAAGCTTCAAAAAATACACTGCATTCAATCATTCTGAAGGAATCCACTGCATTCAATCATGCTGCATAAAATCCCCTGCATTCTATAGGGTTCCATTTCTTCATGCTGCATGGAATCCACTTAATTCAATCATGCTGCATGGAATCCGCAGCATTTAAGTGGGATGCATTTTACCAGGCTGCATGGAATATACTGCATTCAATCATGCTGCATAAAATCCACTGCATTCAATCGGGATGCATTTTACCACGCTGTATGGATTACACTGCATTCAAGCACAATGCATGGAATCTACTGCATTCAATGACGCTGCATGGAATCCACTGCACTCAATCGGGATACTTTTGGCAATGCTGCATAAAACCCACTGCATTCAATCGGGATGCATTGGGCCTCACTGCGTGAACTCAACTGAATATATACGGGATCCATTGTGCCACAATGCAGGGAGTCTTCTGCATTCAATGACGCTGCATGGAATCCACTGCATTCAATCGGGATGCTTTTGGCCATGCTGCATAAAATCCACTGCATTCAATCGGGATGCATTGGGCCTCGCTGCATGGTCTCCACTGCATACAAATGAGATCCATTGCACCACAATGTATGGAATGTTCTGCATTCAATGACGCTGCATGAAATCCACTGCATTCAATCACAATACATGGAATCCACTGCATTCAATCGGGATGCATTTTACCAGGCTGCCTGGATTACACTGCATTCCATCACAATGCATGGAATCCACTGCATTCAATGACGCTGCATGGAATCCACTGCATTCTATCGGGATGCTTTTGGCCATGCTGCATAAAGTACACTGCATTCAATCATGCAGCAAGGAATCCACTGCATCCAATCGCCATGGTTTTGGCCATGCTGCATAAAATCCACTGCATTCAATCGGGATGCATTGGGCCTCGCTGCATGGTCTCCACTGCATACAAACGAGATCCATTGCCCCACAATGAATGGAATGTTCTGCATTCAATGACGCTGCATGAAATCCACTGCATTCAATCAGGATGCTTTGGGACATGCTGCAAATACTGCACTGTATTCAATCATGCTGCATGGAATCCACTGCCTTCAATCGGGATGCTTTTGGCCATGCTGCATATAATCCACTGCATTCAATCGGGATGCATTGGGCCTCACTGCGTCAACCGCACTGAATACAATCGGGATCCATTGTGCCACAATGCATGGAGTCTTCTGCATTGCATGACGCTGCATGGAATCCACTGCATTCAATCGGGATGCTTGGGGCCATGCTGCAAAATATCCACTGCATTCATTCATGCTGCAGGAATCCAGTGCATTCAATCATGCTGCATAAAATACACTTCATTCAATAGGGTTCCATTACTTCATTCTGCCTGGAATACACTGAATTCAATCACGCTGCATGGAATCCAATGCATTCAATAGGGATGCATTTTACCAGGCTGCATGGAATCCACTGCATTCAGTCATGCTGCATGGAATCCACTGCAGTCAATCGGGATGCATTTTACCAGGCTGTATGGATTACACTGCATTCAATCAAAATGCATGGAATCCACTGCATTCAATGATGCTGCATGAACTCCACTGCATTCAATCGGGATGCTTTTGGCCATGCTGCATAAAATCCACGGCATTCAATCATGCTGCATGGAATCCAATGCATTCTATCGGGATGTATTGGGACATGCTGCAGAAAATTCACTGCATTAAATCATGATGCTTTGGACCAAGCTTCAAAAAAACACTGCATTCAATCATGCTGAAGGAATCCACTGCATTCAATCATGCTGCATAAAATCCCCTGCATTCAATAGGGTTCCATTTCTTCATGCTGCATGGAATCCACTTAATTCAATCATGCTGCATGGAATCCGCAGCATTTAAGTGGGATGCATTTTACCAGGCTGCATGGAATATACTGCATTCAATCATGCTGCATAAAATCCACTGCATTCAATCGGGATGCATTTTACAACGCTGCATGGATTACACTGCATTCAATCACAATACATGGAATCGACTGCATTCAATCGGGATGCATTTTACCAGGCTGCCTGGATTACACTGCATTCCATCACAATGCATGGAATCCACTGCATTCAATGACGCTGCATGGAATCCACTGCATTCAATCGGGATGCTTTTGGCCATGCTGCATAAAATCCACTGCGTTCAATCATGCTGCAAAAATCCACTGCATTCAATCATGCTGCATAAAATCCACTGCATTCAATAGGGTTCCATTTCTTCATGCTGCATGGAATCAACTGCATTCAATCATGCTGCATGGAATCTACTGCATTCAATCGGGATGCATTTTACCAGGCTGCATTGTTTACACTGCATTCAATCACAATGCATGGAATCCACTGCATTCAATGACGCTGCATGGAATACACTGCATTCAATCTGGATGCTTTGGGTCATGGTGCATAAAATCCACAGCATTCAATCATGCTGCATGGTATCCACTACATTCAATCGGGATGTTTTGGGACATGCTGCCTAAAATCCACTGCATTTAATCGGGATTCTTTGGGCCATGCTGCAAAACATCCACTGCATTCAATCATGCTGCAGGAATCCACTGCATTCAATCATGCTGCATAAAATCCCCTGCATTCAATTGGGTTCCATTTCTGCATGCTGCATGGATCACACTGCATTCAATCACACTGCATGGAATCCACTGCATTCAATCGGGATGAATTTTACCAGGCTGCATGGAATCCACTGCATTCAATCATGCTTCATGGAATCCACTGCATTCAATCGGGATGCATTTTACCAGGCTGCATGGAATACACTGCATTCAATCACGCTGCATCGATTTCGCTGCATTCAATTGGGATCCATTGCGCCATGATGCATCGAATCCACTGCATTCAGTTGAGATAAATTGGGCCACGCTGCATAGAATCCACTGCATTGAATGGGGAACCATTTAGCCACGCTGCATTGTATACACTGCGTTCAATCAGGATGCATTTCACCACGCTGCATGGAATCCATGGCATGCAATCGGGATGTTTGTGGCCATGCTGCAAAAAATCCACTTCATTCAATCATGCTGAAGGAATCCTCTTCATTCAATCATGCTGCATGTAATCCGCAGCATTTAAGTGGGATGCATTTTACCAGGCTGCATGGAATCGACTTCATTCAATCATGCTGCATAAAATCCACTGCATTCAATCGGGATGCATTTTACCAGGATGCATGGAATCCACTGCATTCAATCACAATACATGGAATCGACTGCATTCAATCGGGATGCATTTTACCAGGCTGCCTGGATTACACTGCATTCCATCACAATGCATGGAATCCACTGCATTCAATGACGCTGCATGGAATCCACTGCATTCTATCGGGATGCTTTTGGCCATGCTGCATAAAGTACACTGCATTCAATCATGCAGCAAGGAATCCACTGCATCCAATCGCCATGGTTTTGGCCATGCTGCATAAAATCCACTGCATTCAATCGGGATGCATTGGGCCTCGCTGCATGGTCTCCACTGCATACAAACGAGATCCATTGCCCCACAATGAATGGAATGTTCTGCATTCAATGACGCTGCATGAAATCCACTGCATTCAATCGGGATGCTTTGGGCCATGCTGCAAATACTCCAATGTATTCAATCATGCTGCATGGAATCCACTGCCTTCAATCGGGATGCTTTTGGCCATGCTGCATATAATCCACTGCATTCAATCGGGATGCATTGGGCCTCACTGCGTCAAGCGCACTGAATACAATCGGGATCCATTGTGCCACAATGCATGGAGTCGTCTGCATTCAATGACGCTGCATGGAATACACTGCATTCAATAGGGATGCATTTTACCAGGCTGCATGGAATCCACTGCATTCAATCATGCTGCAGGTATCCACTGCATTCAATCATGCTGCATTAAATTCCCTGCATTCAATAGGGTTCCATTTCTTCATGCTGCCTGGAATACACTGCATTAAATCACGCTGCATGGAATCCACTGCATTCAATTGGGATGCATTTTACCAGGCTGCATAGAATCCACTGCATTCACACATGCCGCATGGAATCCACTGCATTCCATCGGGATGCATTTGGCCATGCTGCATAAAACCGACTGCATTCAATCATGCTGCACGATATCCACTGCATTCAATCGGGATGTTTTCGGACATGCCGCAAAAAATCCACTGCAGTAAATCGGGATGCTTTTGGCCAAGCTTCAAAAAATCCACTGCATTCAATCATGCTGCATAAAATCCACTGCATTCAATAGGGTTCCATTTCTTCATGCTGCTTGGAATACACTGCATTCAATCAAGCTGCATGGAACCCACTGCATTCAATTGGGATGAATTTTACCAGGCTGCATGGAATCCACTGCATTCAATCAGGCTGCATGGAATCCACTGCATTCAATCGGGATGCATTTTACCAGGCTGCATGGAATACACTGCATTCAATCACGCTGCATATATATCACTGCATTCAATTGGGATCCATTGGGCCACGATGCATGGAATCCACTGCATTCAATCAGGATCCATTGCACCACACTGCATTGAATCCACTGCATTCAATTGAGATCAATTGGGCCATGCTGCATCGAATCCACTGCATTCAATGGGGATCCATTTAGCCACGCTGAATGGTATACACTGCGTTCAATCAGGATGCATTTCACCTCGCTGCATGGCCTCCACTGTATTCAATCACACTGCATGGAATCCACGGCATTCAATCGGGATGCTTTGGGCCATGCTGCATAAAATCCACTGCATTCAATCGAGTTGCATTTGGCCTCGCTGCATGGACGCCACCGCACACAATCGTGATCCATTTCGCCACAATGAATGAAATTCTCTGCATTCAATGACGCTGCATGGAATCCACTGCATTAAATCGAGATGCTTTGGGACATGCTGCAAAAAATCCACTGCATTCATTACTTCTGAAGGAATCCACTGCATTCAATCATGCTGCATAAAATGCCCTGCATTCAATCGGGATGCATTTTACCTGGCTGCATGGAATCCACTGCATTCAATCGGGATGCTTTTTACCCGTCTGCATGGAATCCACTGCATTCATTCACGCTGCATGGAATCCACTGCATTCAATCGGGATGCATTTTACCACGCTGCATGAATTACACTGCATTCAATCACAATGCATGGAATCCACTGCATTCAATGACGCTGCATGGAATCCACTGCATTCTATTGGGATGCTTTTGGCCATGCTGCATAAAATCCACTGCATTCAATCATGCTGCATGGAATCCAGTGCATCCAATCGGGATATTTTGGGTCATGCTGCATAAAATCCACTTCATTCAATCATGCTGCACCGTATCCACTGCATTCAGTCGGGATGTTTTGGTACATGCTGCAGAAAATCCACTGTATTATATCGGGATGCTTTGGGCAATGCTGCAAAAATCCACTGCATTCAATCATGCTGCAAGAAACCTCGGCATTCAATCATGCTGCATAAAATCCACTGCATTCAATAGGGTTCCATTTCTTCATGCTGCTTGGAATACACTGCATTCAATCAAGCTGCATGGAACCCACTGCATTCAATTGGGATGAATTTTACCAGGCTGCATGGAATCCACTGCATTCAATCAGGCTGCATGGAATCCACTGCATTCAATCGGGATGCATTTTACCAGGCTGCATGGAATACACTGCATTCAATCACGCTGCATATATATCACTGCATTCAATTGGGATCCATTGGGCCACGATGCATGGAATCCACTGCATTCAATCAGGATCCATTGCACCACACTGCATTGAATCCACTGCATTCAATTGAGATCAATTGGGCCATGCTGCATCGAATCCACTGCATTCAATGGGGATCCATTTAGCCACGCTGAATGGTATACACTGCGTTCAAACAGGATGCATTTCACCACGCTGCATGGCCTCCACTGTATTCAATCACACTGCATAAAATCCACTGCATTCAATCAAGTTGCATTTGGGCTCGCTGCATGGACTCCACTGCACACAATCGTGATCCATTTCGCCACAATGAATGGAATTCTCTGCATTCAACGACGCTGCATGGAATCCACTGCATTAAATCGAGATGCTTTGGGACATGCTGCAAAAAATCCACTGCATTCATTAATTCTGCAGGAATCCACTGCATTCAATCACGCTGCATCGATTTCACTGCATTCACTTGGGATCCATTGCGCCATGATGCATGGAATCCACTGCATTCAGTTGAGATAAATTGGGCAACGCTGCATAGAATCCACTGCATTTAATGGGGACCCATTTAGCCACGATGCATTGTATACACTGCGTTCAATCAGGATGCATTTCACCACGCTGCATGGAATCCATAGCATGCAATCCGGATGCTTGTGGCCATGCTGCAAAAAATCCACTTCATTCAATCATGCTGAAGGAATCCACTTCATTCAATCATGCTGCATGGAATCCGCAGCATTTAAGTGGGATGCATTTTACCAGGCTGCATGGAATCCACTACATTCAATCATGCTGCATAAAATCCACTGCATTTAAGTGGGATGCATTTTACCAGGATGCATGGAATCCACTGCATTCAATCACAATACATGGAATCGACTGCATTCAATCGGGATGCATTTTACCAGGCTGCCTGGATTACACTGCATTCCATCACAATGCATGGAATCCACTGCATTCAATGACGCTGCATGGAATCCACTGCATTCTATCGGGATGCTTTTGGCCATGCTGCATAAAGTACACTGCATTCAATCATGCAGCAAGGAATCCACTGCATCCAATCGCCATGTTTTTGGCCATGCTGCATAAAATCCACTGCATTCAATCGGGATGCATTGGGCCTCGCTGCATGGTCTCCACTGCATACAAACGAGATCCATTGCCCCACAATGAATGGAATGTTCTGCATTCAATGACGCTGCATGAAATCCACTGCATTCAATCGGGATGCTTTGGGCCATGCTGCAAATACTCCAATGTATTCAATCATGCTGCATGGAATCCACTGCCTTCAATCGGGATGCTTTTGGCCATGCTGCATATAATCCACTGCATTCAATCGGGATGCATTGGGCCTCACTGCGTCAACCGAACTGAATACAATCGGGATCCATTGTGCCACAATGCATGGAGTCGTCTGCATTTAATGACGCTGCATGGAATCCACTGCATTCAATAGGGATGCATTTTACCAGGCTGCATGGAATCCACTGCATTCAATCATGCTGCAGGTATCCACTGCATTCAATCATGCTGCATTAAATTCCCTGCATTCAATAGGGTTCCATTACTTCATTCTGCCTGGAATACACTGCATTAAATCACGCTGCATGGAATCCACTGCATTCCATCGGGATGCATTTGGCCATGCTGCATAAAACCGACTGCATTCAATCATGCTGCACGATATCCACTGCATTCAATCGGGATGTTTTCGGACATGCCGCAAAAAATCCACTGCAGTAAATCGGGATGCTTTTGGCCAAGCTTCAAAAAATCCACTGCATTCAATCATGCTGCATAAAATCCACTGCATTCAATAGGGTTCCATTTCTTCATGCTGCTTGGAATACACTGCATTCAATCAAGCTGCATGGAACCCACTGCATTCAATTGGGATGATTTTTACCAGGCTGCATGGAATCCACTGCATTCAATCAGGCTGCATGGAATCCACTGCATTCAATCGGGATGCATTTTACCAGGCTGCATGGAATACACTGCATTCAATCACGCTGCATATATATCACTGCATTCAATTGGGATCCATTGGGCCACGATGCATGGAATCCACTGCATTCAATCAGGATCCATTGCACCACACTGCATTGAATCCACTGCATTCAATTGAGATCAATTGGGCCACGCTGCATCGAATCCACTGCATTCAATGGGGATCCATTTAGCCACGCTGAATGGTATACACTGCGTTCAATCAGGATGCATTTCACCACGCTGCATGGCCTCCACTGTATTCAATCACACTGCATGGAATCCACGGCATTCAATCGGGATGCTTTGGGCCATGCTGCATAAAATCCACTGCATTCAATCGAGTTGCATTTGGCCTCGCTGCATGGACTCCACTGCACACAATCGTGATCCATTTCGCCACAATGAATGGAATTCTCTGCATTCAATGACGCTGCATGGAATCCACTGCATTAAATCGAGATGCTTTGGGACATGCTGCAAAAAACCCACTGCATTCATTAATTCTGCAGGAATCCACTGCATTCAATCATGCTGCATAAAATCCCCTGCATTCAATAGAGTTGCATTACTTCATGCTGCATGGAATCCACTGAATTCAATCACGCTGCATGGAATCCACTGCATTCAATCGGGATGCTTTTTACCCATCTGCATGGAATCCACTGCATTCATTCACGCTGCATGGAATCCACTGCATTCAATCGGGATGCATTTTACCACGCTGCATGAATTACACTGCATTCAATCACAATGCATGGAATCCACTGCATTCAATGACGCTGCATGGAATCCACTGCATTCTATCGGGATGCTTTTGGCCATTCTGCATAAAATCCACTGCATTCAATCATGCTGCATGGAATCCAGTGCATCCAATCGGGATATTTTGGGTCATGCTGCATAAAATCCAATGCATTCAATCATGCTGCACCGTATCCACTGCATTCAGTCGGGATGTTTTGGGACATGCTGCAGAAAATTCACTGCATTAAATCAGGATGCTTTGGGCCATTCTGCAAAAAATCCACTGCATTCAATCATGCTGCATAAAATCCACTGCATTCAATATGGTTCCCTTTCTTCATGCTGCATGGATCACACTGCATTAAATCACACTGCATGGAATCCTCTGCATTCAATCGGGATTAATTTTACCAGGCTGCATTGAATCCACTGCATTCAATCAGTATCCATTGCACCACACCGCATTGAATCCACTGCATTCAATTGAGATCAATTGGGCAACAATGCATAGAATCCACTGCATTCAATAGGGATCCAATTAGCCACACTGAATGGTATACACTGCGTTCAATCAGGATGCATTTCACCACGCTGCATGGAATCCACGGCATTCAATCGGGTTGCATGGGGCCATGCTGCATAAAATCCACTGCATTCCATCGAGATGCATTTGGCCTCGCTGCATGGACTCCACTGCACACAATCGTGATCCATTTCGCCACAATGAATGGAATTCTCAGCATTCAATGACGCTGCATGGAATCCACTGCATTAAATCAGAGATGCTTTGGGACATGTTGCAAAAAATCCACTGCGTTCAATAATTCTGCAGGAATCCACAGCATTCAATCATGCTGCATAAAATACCCTGCATTCAATAGTGTTCCATTTCTTCATGCTGCATGGAATACACTGCATTCAATCAGGATGCATGGAATCCACATCATTTAATTGAGGTGCATTTTACCAGGCTGCATGGAATCCACTGCATTCAATCATGCTGCATGGAATCCACTGCATTCAATCGGGATGCATTTTACCAGGCTGCATGGATTACACTGCATTCAAGCACAATGCATGGAATCCACTGCATTCAATGACGCTGCATGGAATCCTCTGCATTGAATCGGGATGCTTTTGGCCATGCTGCATAAAATCCACTGCATCAGTCATGCTGCACGGTATCCACTGCATTCAATCGGGATATTTTGGGACATGCTGAATAAAATCCACTGCATTAAATCGGGATGCATTGGGCCAAGCTGCAAAACATCCACTGCATTCAATCATGCTGCAGGTATCCACTGCATTCATTCGGAATACTTTGGGCCTTGCTGCTAATAATCCACAGCATTCAATCATGCTGCAGGTATCCACTGCATTCAATCATGCTGCATTAAATTCCCTGCATTCCATAGGGTTCCATTTCTTCATGCTGCCTGGAATGCATTGCATTAAATCACGCTGCATGGAATCCATTGCATTCAATTGGGATGCATTTTACCAGGCTGCATGGAATCCACTGCATTCAAGCATGCTTCATGGAATCCACTGCATTCAATCCGGATGCATGTTACCAGGCTGCATGTATTACACTGCATTCAGTGACATTGCATGGAATCCACTGCCTTCAATCGGGATGCTTTTGGCCCTGCTGCATTAAATCAACTGCATTCAATCGGGATGCATTGGGCCTCACTGCGTCAACTGCACTGAGTACAATCGGGATCCATTTTGGCACAATACATGGAGTCCTCTATATTCAATGACGCTGCATGGAATCCACTGCATTAAATCGTAATGCTTTGTGCCATGCTGCAAAAAATCCACTGCATTCATTCATGCCGCAGGAATCCACTGCATTCAATCCTGCTGCATAAAATCCACTGCATTCTATAGGGTTCCATTACTTCATGCTGTCTGGAATACACTGAATTCAATCACGCTGCATGGAATCCAATGCATTCAATCGGGATGAATTTTACCAGGCTGCATGGAATCCACTGCATTCAATCATGCTGCATGGTATCCACTGCATTCAATCGGGATGCTTTTGGCCATGCTGCGTAAAATCCACTACATTAAATCGGGATGCTTTGGGCCATGCTGCAAAAATCCACTGCATTCAATCATGCTGAAGGAATTCACTGCATTCAATCATGCTGCATAAAATCCACTGCATTAAATAGGGTTCAATTTCTTCATGCTGCATGGATCACACTGCATTAAATCACACTGCATGGAATCCACTGCATTCAATTGGGATCCATTGCACCATGATGCATGGAATCCACTTCATTCAGTTGAGATCAATTGGGCCACACTGCATAGAATCCACTGCATTGAATGGGGATCCATTTAGCCACGATGCATTGTATACACTGCGTTCAATCAGGATGCATTTCACCGCGCTGCATGGAATCCATGGCATTCAATCGGGATGCTTGTGGCCATGCTGCATAAAATCCACTGCATTCAATCGAGATGCATTTGGCCTCGATGCATGGACTCCACTGCACACAATCGTGATCCATTTCGCCACAATGAATTGAATTTTCTGCATTCAATGACGCTGCATGGAATCCACTGCATTAAATCGAGATGCTTTTGGCCATGCTGCAAAAAATCCACTGCATTCAATCATGCTGAAGGAATCCACTGCATTCAATCATGCTGCATAAAATCCCCTGCATTCAATAGGGTTCCATTTCTTCATGCTGCATGGAATCGACTTCATTCAATCATGCTGCATGGAATCCACAGCATTTAATTGGGATGCATTTTACCAGGCTGCATGGAATCCACGGCATTCAATCGGGATGCTTGGGGACATGCTGCAAAAAATCCACTGCATTCATTCATGCTGCAGGAATCCACTGCATTCAATCATGCTAAATAAAATACACTTCATTCAATAGGGTTCCATTACTTCATGCTCCCTGGAATACACTGAATTCAATCATGCTGCATGGAATCCAATGCATTCAATAGGGATGCATTTTACCAGTCTGCATTGAATCGACTGCATTCAATCGGGATGCATTTTACCAGTCTGCATTGAATCCACTGCATTCAATCGGGATGCATTTTACCAGGCTGCATGGATTACACTGCATTCAAGCACAATGCATGGAATCCACTGCATTCAATGACGCTGCATGGAATCCTCTGCATTCAATCGGGATGCTTTTGGCCATGCTGCATAAAATCCACTGCATCAGTCATGCTGCACGGTATCCACTGCATTCAATCGGGATGTTTTGGGACATGCTGATTAAAATCCACTGCATTAAATCGGGATGCATTGGGCCAAGCTGCAAAAAATCCACTGCATTCAATCATGCTGCATGGAATCTACTGCATTCAATCGGGATGAATTTTACCAGGATGCGTGGAATCCACTGCATTCAATAACAATGCATAGAATCCACTGCATTCAATGACGCTGCATGGAATCATCTGCATTCAATCGGGATGCTTTTGGCCATGCTTCATGAAATCCACTGCATTCAATCGGGATGTATTGGGACCTGCTGCAGAAAATCCACTGCATTAAATCGGGATGCTTTGGGCCAAGCTGCAAAAAATCCACTGCATTCAATCATGCTGCAGGAATCCACTGCATTTAATCATGCTGCATAAAATACCCTGCATTCAATAAGGTTCCATTTCTTCATGCTGCCTGGAATCCACCTCATTCAATTATGCTGCATGGAATCCACTGCATTCAATCGGGATTCATTTTACCACGCTGCATGAATTACACTGCATTCAATCACAAGCATGGAATCCACTGCATTCAATGACGCTGCATGGAATCCACTGCATTCAATCGGGATGCTTTTGGCCATGGTGCATACTATGCACTGCATTCAATCATGCTGCATGGTATCCACTGCATTCAATCGGGATGCTTTTGGCCATGCTGCATAAAATCCACTGCATTAAATCGGGATGCTTTGGGCCATGCTGCAAAAATCCACTGCATTCAATCATGCTGAAGGAATTCACTGCATTCAATCATGCTGCATAAAATCCACTGCATTAAATAGGGTTCAATTTCTTCATGCTGCATGGATCACACTGCATTAAATCACACTGCATGGAATCCACTGCATTCAATTGGAATGAATTTTATCAGGCTGCATCGAATCCACTGCATTCATTCACGCTGCATGGAATCCACTGCATTCAATCGGGATGCATTTTACCACGCTGCATGAATTACACTGCATTCAATCACAATGCATGTAATTCACTGCATTCAATGACGCTGCATGGAATCCACTGCATTCTATCGGGATGCTTTTGGCCATGCTGCATAAAATCCACTGCATTCAATCATGCTGCATGGAATCCAGTGCATCCAATCGGGATATTTTGGGTCATGCTGCATAAAATCCAATGCATTCAATCATGCTGCACCGTATCCACTGCATTCAGTCGGGATGTTTTGGGACATGCTGCAGAAAATTCACTGCATTAAATCAGGATGCTTTGGGCCATTCTGCAAAAAATCCACTGCATTCAATCATGCTGCATAAAATCCACTGCATTCAATATGGTTCCATTTCTTCATGCTGCATGGATCACACTGCATTAAATCACACTGCATGGAATCCTCTGCATTCAATCGGGATTAATTTTACCAGGATGCGTTGAATCCACTGCATTCAATCAGTATCCATTGCACCACACCGCATTGAATCCACTGCATTCAATTGAGATCAATTGGGCAACGATGCATAGAATCCACTGCATTCAATAGGGATCCAATTAGCCACACTGAATGGTATACACTGCGTTCAATCAGGATGCATTTCACCACGCTGCATGGAATCCACGGCATTCAATCGGGTTGCATGGGGCCATGCTGCATAAAATCCACTGCATTCCATCGAGATGCATTTGGCCTCGCTGCATGGACTCCACTGCACACAATCGTGATCCATTTCGCCACAATGAATGGAATTCTCAGCATTCAATGACGCTGCATGGAATCCACTGCATTAAATCAGAGATGCTTTGGGACATGTTGCAAAAAATCCACTGCGTTCAATAATTCTGCAGGAATCCACAGCATTCAATCATGCTGCATAAAATACCCTGCATTCAATAGTGTTCCATTTCTTCATGCTGCATGGAATACACTGCATTCAATCAGGATGCATGGAATCCACATCATTTAATTGAGGTGCATTTTACCAGGCTGCATGGAATCCACTGCATTCAATCATGCTGCATGGAATCCACTGCATTCAATCGGGATGCATTTTACCAGGCTGCATGGATTACACTGCATTCAAGCACAATGCATGGAATCCACTGCATTCAATGACGCTGCATGGAATCCACTGCACTCAATCGGGATACTTTTGGCAATGCTGCATAAAACCCACTGCATTCAATCAGGATGCATTGGGCCTCACTGCGTGAACTCAACTGAATACATACGGGATCCATTGTGCCACAATGCAGGGAGTCTTCTGCATTCAATGACGCTGTATGGAATCCACTGCATTCAATCGGGATGCTTTTGGCCATGCTGCATAAAATCCACTGCATTCAATCATGCTGCATCTAATCCACCTGATTCAATCGGGATGTTTTGGGACATGCTGCAGAAAATCCCCTGCATTAAATCGGGATGATTTGTGCCATGCTGCAAAAAATCCTCTGCATTCAATCATGCTGCATTAAATTCCCTGCATTCCATAGGGTTCCATTTCTTCATGCTGCCTGGAATGCATTGCATTAAATCACGCTGCATGGAATCCATTGCATTCAATTGGGATGCATTTTACCAGGCTGCATGGAATCCACTGCATTCAAGCATGCTTCATGGAATCCACTGCATTCAATCCGGATGCATGTTACCAGGCTGCATGTATTACACTGCATTCAGTGACATTGCATGGAATCCACTGCCTTCAATCGGGATGCTTTTGGCCCTGCTGCATTAAATCAACTGCATTCAATCGGGATGCATTGGGCCTCACTGCGTCAACTGCACTGAGTACAATCGGGATCCATTTTGGCACAATACATGGAGTCCTCTATATTCAATGACGCTGCATGGAATCCACTGCATTAAATCGTAATGCTTTGTGCCATGCTGCAAAAAATCCACTGCATTCATTCATGCCGCAGGAATCCACTGCATTCAATCCTGCTGCATAAAATCCACTGCATTCTATAGGGTTCCATTACTTCATGCTGTCTGGAATACACTGAATTCAATCACGCTGCATGGAATCCAATGCATTCAATCGGGATGAATTTTACCAGGCTGCATGGAATCCACTGCATTCAATCATGCTGCATGGTATCCACTGCATTCAATCGGGATGCTTTTGGCCATGCTGCGTAAAATCCACTGCATTAAATCGGGATGCTTTGGGCCATGCTGCAAAAATCCACTGCATTCAATCATGCTGAAGGAATTCACTGCATTCAATCATGCTGCATAAAATCCACTGCATTAAATAGGGTTCAATTTCTTCATGCTGCATGGATCACACTGCATTAAATCACACTGCATGGAATCCACTGCATTCAATTGGGATCCATTGCACCATGATGCATGGAATCCACTTCATTCAGTTGAGATCAATTGGGCCACACTGCATAGAATCCACTGCATTGAATGGGGATCCATTTAGCCACGATGCATTGTATACACTGCGTTCAATCAGGATGCATTTCACCGCGCTGCATGGAATCCATTGCATTCAATCGGGATGCTTGTGGCCATGCTGCATAAAATCCACTGCATTCAATCGAGATGCATTTGGCCTCGATGCATGGACTCCACTGCACACAATCGTGATCCATTTCGCCACAATGAATTGAATTTTCTGCATTCAATGACGCTGCATGGAATCCACTGCATTAAATCGAGATGCTTTTGGCCATGCTGCAAAAAATCCACTGCATTCAATCATGCTGAAGGAATCCACTGCATTCAATCATGCTGCATAAAATCCCCTGCATTCAATAGGGTTCCATTTCTTCATGCTGCATGGAATCGACTTCATTCAATCATGCTGCATGGAATCCACAGCATTTAATTGGGATGCATTTTACCAGGCTGCATGGAATCCACGGCATTCAATCGGGATGCTTGGGGACATGCTGCAAAAAATCCACTGCATTCATTCATGCTGCAGGAATCCACTGCATTCAATCATGCTAAATAAAATACACTTCATTCAATAGGGTTCCATTACTTCATGCTCCCTGGAATACACTGAATTCAATCATGCTGCATGGAATCCAATGCATTCAATAGGGATGCATTTTACCAGTCTGCATTGAATCGACTGCATTCAATCGGGATGCATTTTACCAGTCTGCATTGAATCCACTGCATTCAATCGGGATGCATTTTACCAGGCTGCATGGATTACACTGCATTCAAGCACAATGCATGGAATCCACTGCATTCAATGACGCTGCATGGAATCCTCTGCATTCAATCGGGATGCTTTTGGCCATGCTGCATAAAATCCACTGCATCAGTCATGCTGCACGGTATCCACTGCATTCAATCGGGATGTTTTGGGACATGCTGAATAAAATCCACTGCATTAAATCGGGATGCATTGGGCCAAGCTGCAAAAAATCCACTGCATTCAATCATGCTGCATGGAATCTACTGCATTCAATCGGGATGAATTTTACCAGGATGCGTGGAATCCACTGCATTCAATAACAATGCATAGAATCCACTGCATTCAATGACGCTGCATGGAATCATCTGCATTCAATCGGGATGCTTTTGGCCATGCTTCATGAAATCCACTGCATTCAATCGGGATGTATTGGGACATGCTGCAGAAAATCCACTGCATTAAATCGGGATGCTTTGGGCCAAGCTGCAAAAAATCCACTGCATTCAATCATGCTGCAGGAATCCACTGCATTTAATCATGCTGCATAAAATACCCTGCATTCAATAAGGTTCCATTTCTTCATGCTGCCTGGAATCCACCTCATTCAATTATGCTGCATGGAATCCACTGCATTCAATCGGGATTCATTTTACCACGCTGCATGAATTACACTGCATTCAATCACAAGCATGGAATCCACTGCATTCAATGACGCTGCATGGAATCCACTGCATTCAATCGGGATGCTTTTGGCCATGGTGCATACTATGCACTGCATTCAATCATGCTGCATGGTATCCACTGCATTCAATCGGGATGCTTTTGGCCATGCTGCATAAAATCCACTGCATTAAATCGGGATGCTTTGGGCCATGCTGCAAAAATCCACTGCATTCAATCATGCTGAAGGAATTCACTGCATTCAATCATGCTGCATAAAATCCACTGCATTAAATAGGGTTCAATTTCTTCATGCTGCATGGATCACACTGCATTAAATCACACTGCATGGAATCCACTGCATTCAATTGGAATGAATTTTATCAGGCTGCATCGAATCCACTGCATTCATTCACGCTGCATGGAATCCACTGCATTCAATCGGGATGCATTTTACCACGCTGCATGAATTACACTGCATTCAATCACAATGCATGTAATTCACTGCATTCAATGACGCTGCATGGAATCCACTGCATTCTATCGGGATGCTTTTGGCCATGCTGCATAAAATCCACTGCATTCAATCATGCTGCATGGAATCCAGTGCATCCAATCGGGATATTTTGGGTCATGCTGCATAAAATCCAATGCATTCAATCATGCTGCACCGTATCCACTGCATTCAGTCGAGATGTTTTGGGACATGCTGCAGAAAATTCACTGCATTAAATCAGGATGCTTTGGGCCATTCTGCAAAAAATCCACTGCATTCAATCATGCTGCATAAAATCCACTGCATTCAATATGGTTCCATTTCTTCATGCTGCATGGATCACACTGCATTAAATCACACTGCATGGAATCCTCTGCATTCAATCGGGATTAATTTTACCAGGATGCGTTGAATCCACTGCATTCAATCAGTATCCATTGCACCACACCGCATTGAATCCACTGCATTCAATTGAGATCAATTGGGCAACGATGCATAGAATCCACTGCATTCAATAGGGATCCAATTAGCCACACTGAATGGTATACACTGCGTTCAATCAGGATGCATTTCACCACGCTGCATGGAATCCACGGCATTCAATCGGGTTGCATGGGGCCATGCTGCATAAAATCCACTGCATTCCATCGAGATGCATTTGGCCTCGCTGCATGGACTCCACTGCACACAATCGTGATCCATTTCGCCACAATGAATGGAATTCTCAGCATTCAATGACGCTGCATGGAATCCACTGCATTAAATCAGAGATGCTTTGGGACATGTTGCAAAAAATCCACTGCGTTCAATAATTCTGCAGGAATCCACAGCATTCAATCATGCTGCATAAAATACCCTGCATTCAATAGTGTTCCATTTCTTCATGCTGCATGGAATACACTGCATTCAATCAGGATGCATGGAATCCACATCATTTAATTGAGGTGCATTTTACCAGGCTGCATGGAATCCACTGCATTCAATCATGCTGCATGGAATCCACTGCATTCAATCGGGATGCATTTTACCAGGCTGCATGGATTACACTGCATTCAAGCACAATGCATGGAATCCACTGCATTCAATGACGCTGCATGGAATCCACTGCACTCAATCGGGATACTTTTGGCAATGCTGCATAAAACCCACTGCATTCAATCAGGATGCATTGGGCCTCACTGCGTGAACTCAACTGAATACATACGGGATCCATTGTGCCACAATGCAGGGAGTCTTCTGCATTCAATGACGCTGTATGGAATCCACTGCATTCAATCGGGATGCTTTTGGCCATGCTGCATAAAATCCACTGCATTCAATCATGCTGCATCTAATCCACCTGATTCAATCGGGATGTTTTGGGACATGCTGCAGAAAATCCCCTGCATTAAATCGGGATGATTTGTGCCATGCTGCAAAAAATCCTCTGCATTCAATCATGCTGCAGGTATCCACTGCATTCATTCGGAATACTTTGGGCCTTGCTGCTAATAATCCACAGCATTCAATCATGCTGCAGGTATCCACTGCATTCAATCATGCTGCATTAAATTCCCTGCATTCTATAGGGTTCCATTTCTTCATGCTGCCTGGAATGCACTGCATTAAATCACGCTGCATGGAATCCATTGCATTCAATTTGGATGCATTTTACCAGGCTGCATGGAATCCACTGCATTCAAGCATGCTTCATGGAATCCACTGCATTCAATCCGGATGCATGTTACCAGGCTGCATGTATTACACTGCATTCAATGACATTGCATGGAATCCACTGCCTTCAATCGGGATGCTTTTGGCCCTGCTGCATTAAATCAACTGCATTCAATCGGGATGCATTGGGCCTCACTGCGTCAACTGCACTGAGTACAATCGGGATCCATTTTGGCACAATACATGGAGTCCTCTATATTCAATGACGCTGCATGGAATCCACTGCATTAAATCGTAATGCTTTGTGCCATGCTGCAAAAATCCACTGCATTCATTCATGCCGCAGGAATCCACTGCATTCAATCATGCTGCATAAAATCCACTGCATTCTATAGGGTTCCATTACTTCATGCTGTCTGGAATACACTGAATTCAATCACGCTGCATGGAATCCAATGCATTCAATCGGGATGAATTTTACCAGGCTGCATGGAATCCACTGCATTCAATCATGCTGCATGGTATCCACTGCATTCAATCGGGATGCTTTTGGCCATGCTGCGTAAAATCCACTGCATTAAATCGGGATGCTTTGGGCCATGCTGCAAAAATCCACTGCATTCAATCATGCTGAAGGAATTCACTGCATTCAATCATGCTGCATAAAATCCACTGCATTAAATAGGGTTCAATTTCTTCATGCTGCATGGATCACACTGCATTAAATCACACTGCATGGAATCCACTGCATTCAATTGGGATCCATTGCACCATGATGCATGGAATCCACTTCATTCAGTTGAGATCAATTGGGCCACACTGCATAGAATCCACTGCATTGAATGGGGATCCATTTAGCCACGATGCATTGTATACACTGCGTTCAATCAGGATGCATTTCACCGCGCTGCATGGAATCCATGGCATTCAATCGGGATGCTTGTGGCCATGCTGCATAAAATCCACTGCATTCAATCGAGATGCATTTGGCCTCGATGCATGGACTCCACTGCACACAATCGTGATCCATTTCGCCACAATGAATTGAATTTTCTGCATTCAATGACGCTGCATGGAATCCACTGCATTAAATCGAGATGCTTTTGGCCATGCTGCAAAAAATCCACTGCATTCAATCATGCTGAAGGAATCCACTGCATTCAATCATGCTGCATAAAATCCCCTGCATTCAATAGGGTTCCATTTCTTCATGCTGCATGGAATCGACTTCATTCAATCATGCTGCATGGAATCCACAGCATTTAATTGGGATGCATTTTACCAGGCTGCATGGAATCCACGGCATTCAATCGGGATGCTTGGGGACATGCTGCAAAAAATCCACTGCATTCATTCATGCTGCAGGAATCCACTGCATTCAATCATGCTAAATAAAATACACTTCATTCAATAGGGTTCCATTACTTCATGCTCCCTGGAATACACTGAATTCAATCATGCTGCATGGAATCCAATGCATTCAATAGGGATGCATTTTACCAGTCTGCATTGAATCGACTGCATTCAATCATGCTGCATTGAATCCACTGCATTCAATCGGGATGCATTTTACCAGGCTGCATGGATTACACTGCATTCAAGCACAATGCATGGAATCCACTGCATTCAATGACGCTGCATGGAATCCTCTGCATTCAATCGGGATGCTTTTGGCCATGCTGCATAAAATCCACTGCATCAGTCATGCTGCACGGTATCCACTGCATTCAATCGGGATGTTTTGGGACATGCTGAATAAAATCCACTGCATTAAATCGGGATGCATTGGGCCAAGCTGCAAAAAATCCACTGCATTCAATCATGCTGCATGGAATCTACTGCATTCAATCGGGATGAATTTTACCAGGATGCGTGGAATCCACTGCATTCAATAACAATGCATAGAATCCACTGCATTCAATGACGCTGCATGGAATCATCTGCATTCAATCGGGATGCTTTTGGCCATGCTTCATGAAATCCACTGCATTCAATCGGGATATATTGGGACATGCTGCAGAAAATCCACTGCATTAAATCGGGATGCTTTGGGCCAAGCTGCAAAAAATCCACTGCATTCAATCATGCTGCAGGAATCCACTGCATTTAATCATGCTGCATAAAATACCCTGCATTCAATAAGGTTCCATTTCTTCATGCTGCCTGGAATCCACCTCATTCAATTATGCTGCATGGAATCCACTGCATTCAATCGGGATTCATTTTACCACGCTGCATGAATTACACTGCATTCAATCACAAGCATGGAATCCACTGCATTCAATGACGCTGCATGGAATCCACTGCATTCAATCGGGATGCTTTTGGCCATGGTGCATACTATGCACTGCATTCAATCATGCTGCATGGTATCCACTGCATTCAATCGGGATGCTTTTGGCCATGCTGCATAAAATCCACTGCATTAAATCGGGATGCTTTGGGCCATGCTGCAAAAATCCACTGCATTCAATCATGCTGAAGGAATTCACTGCATTCAATCATGCTGCATAAAATCCACTGCATTAAATAGGGTTCAATTTCTTCATGCTGCATGGATCACACTGCATTAAATCACACTGCATGGAATCCACTGCATTCAATTGGAATGAATTTTATCAGGCTGCATCGAATCCACTGCATTCATTCACGCTGCATGGAATCCACTGCATTCAATCGGGATGCATTTTACCACGCTGCATGAATTACACTGCATTCAATCACAATGCATGTAATTCACTGCATTCAATGACGCTGCATGGAATCCACTGCATTCTATCGGGATGCTTTTGGCCATGCTGCAAAAAATCCACTGCATTCAATCATGCTGCATAAAATCCACTGCATTCAATATGGTTCCATTTCTTCATGCTGCATGGATCACACTGCATTAAATCACACTGCATGGAATCCTCTGCATTCAATCGGGATTAATTTTACCAGGATGCGTTGAATCCACTGCATTCAATCAGTATCCATTGCACCACACCGCATTGAATCCACTGCATTCAATTGAGATCAATTGGGCAACGATGCATAGAATCCATTGCATTCAATAGGGATCCAATTAGCCACACTGAATGGTATACACTGCGTTCAATCAGGATGCATTTCACCACGCTGCATGGAATCCACGGCATTCAATCGGGTTGCATGGGGCCATGCTGCATAAAATCCACTGCATTCCATCGAGATGCATTTGGCCTCGCTGCATGGACTCCACTGCACACAATCGTGATCCATTTCGCCACAATGAATGGAATTCTCAGCATTCAATGACGCTGCATGGAATCCACTGCATTAAATCAGAGATGCTTTGGGACATGTTGCAAAAAATCCACTGCGTTCAATAATTCTGCAGGAATCCACAGCATTCAATCATGCTGCATAAAATACCCTGCATTCAATAGTGTTCCATTTCTTCATGCTGCATGGAATACACTGCATTCAATCAGGATGCATGGAATCCACATCATTTAATTGAGGTGCATTTTACCAGGCTGCATGGAATCCACTGCATTCAATCATGCTGCATGGAATCCACTGCATTCAATCGGGATGCATTTTACCAGGCTGCATGGATTACACTGCATTCAAGCACAATGCATGGAATCCACTGCATTCAATGACGCTGCATGGAATCCACTGCACTCAATCGGGATACTTTTGGCAATGCTGCATAAAACCCACTGCATTCAATCAGGATGCATTGGGCCTCACTGCGTGAACTCAACTGAATACATACGGGATCCATTGTGCCACAATGCAGGGAGTCTTCTGCATTCAATGACGCTGTATGGAATCCATTGCATTCAATCGGGATGCTTTTGGCCATGCTGCATAAAATCCACTGCATTCAATCATGCTGCATCTAATCCACCTGATTCAATCGGGATGTTTTGGGACATGCTGCAGAAAATCCCCTGCATTAAATCGGGATGATTTGTGCCATGCTGCAAAAAATCCTCTGCATTCAATCATGCTGCAGGTATCCACTGCATTCATTCGGAATACTTTGGGCCTTGCTGCTAATAATCCACAGCATTCAATCATGCTGCAGGTATCCACTGCATTCAATCATGCTGCATTAAATTCCCTGCATTCCATAGGGTTCCATTTCTTCATGCTGCCTGGAATGCACTGCATTAAATCACGCTGCATGGAATCCATTGCATTCAATTGGGATGCATTTTACCAGGCTGCATGGAATCCACTGCATTCAAGCATGCTTCATGGAATCCACTGCATTCAATCCGGATGCATGTTACCAGGCTGCATGTATTACACTGAATTCAATGACATTGCATGGAATCCACTGCCTTCAATCGGGATGCTTTTGGCCCTGCTGCATTAAATCAACTGCATTCAATCGGGATGCATTGGGCCTCACTGCGTCAACTGCACTGAGTACAATCGGGATCCATTTTGGCACAATACATGGAGTCCTATATATTCAATGACGCTGCATGGAATCCACTGCATTAAATCGTAATGCTTTGTACCATGCTGCAAAAAATCCACTGCATTCATTCATGCCGCAGGAATCCACTGCATTCAATCATGCTGCATAAAATCCACTGCATTCAATAGGGTTCCATTACTTCATGCTGCCTGGAATACACTGAATTCAATCACGCTGCATGGAATCCAATGCATGCAATAGGGATGCATTTTACCAGGCTGCATGGAATCCACTGCATTCAATCATGCTGCATTGAATCCACTGCATTCAATCGGGATGCATTTTACCAGGCTGCATGGATTTCACTGCATTCAATCACAATGCATGGAATCCACTGCATTCAATGAGGCTCCATGGAATCCACTGCATTCAATCGGGATGCTTTTGGCCATGCTGCATAAAATCCACTGCATTCAAACATGCTGCACGGTATCCACTGCATTCAATCGGGATGTTTTGGGACATGCTGCAGAATATCCACTGCAGTAAATCGGGATGCTTTGGGCCAAGCTTCAAAAAATACACTGCATTCAATCATGCTGCAGGAATCCACTGCATTCAATCATTCTGCATGGAATCCACTGCATTCAATCGGGATGCTTTTTACCAGGCTGCATGGATTACACTGCATTCAATCACAATGCATGGAATCCACTGCATTCAATGACGCTGCATGGAATCCACTGCCTTCAATCGGGATGCTTTTGGCCATGGTCCATAAAATCCACTGCATTCAATCATGCTGCATGGTATCCACTGCATTCAATCGGGATGTTTTTTGACATGCTGCCTAAAATCCACTGCATTAAAACGGGATGCTTTGGGCCATGCTGCAAAAAATCCACTGCATTCAATCATGCTGCATAAAATCCACTGCATTCAATAAGGTTCCATTTCTTCATGCAGCATGGATCACACTGCATTTAATCACACTGCATGGAATTAACTGCATTCAACCGGGATGACTTTTACCATGCTGCATGGAATTCACTGCATTCAATCACGCTGCATTTATTTCACTGCATACAATTGGGATCCATTGCGCCATGATGCATGGAATCCACTGCATTCAATCAGAATCCATTGCACCACACTGCATTGACACCACTGCATTCAATTGAGATCAATTGGGCCATGCTGCATAGAATCCACTGCATTCAATTGGTATCCATTTAGCCATACTGAATGGTATACACTGCATTCAATCAGGATGCATTTCACCACGCTGCATGGAATCCACGGCATTCAATCGGGATGCATGGGGCCATGCTGCATAAAATCCACTGCATTCAATCGGGATGCATTGGGCCTCACTGCGTGGACTCCACTGAATACATACGGGATCCATTGTGCCACAATGCAGGGAGTCTTCTGCATTAAATGACGCTGCATGGAATCCACTGCATTCAATCGGGATGAATTTTACCAGGCTGCATGGAATCCACTGCATTCAATCATGCTGCATGGTATCCACTGCATTCAATCGGGATGCTTTTGGCCATGCTGCGTAAAATCCACTGCATTAAATCGGGATGCTTTGGGCCATGCTGCAAAAATCCACTGCATTCAATCATGCTGAAGGAATTCACTGCATTCAATCATGCTGCATAAAATCCACTGCATTAAATAGGGTTCAATTTCTTCATGCTGCATGGATCACACTGCATTAAATCACACTGCATGGAATCCACTGCATTCAATTGGGATCCATTGCACCATGATGCATGGAATCCACTTCATTCAGTTGAGATCAATTGGGCCACACTGCATAGAATCCACTGCATTGAATGGGGATCCATTTAGCCACGATGCATTGTATACACTGCGTTCAATCAGGATGCATTTCACCGCGCTGCATGGAATCCATGGCATTCAATCGGGATGCTTGTGGCCATGCTGCATAAAATCCACTGCATTCAATCGAGATGCATTTGGCCTCGATGCATGGACTCCACTGCACACAATCGTGATCCATTTCGCCACAATGAATTGAATTTTCTGCATTCAATGACGCTGCATGGAATCCACTGCATTAAATCGAGATGCTTTTGGCCATGCTGCAAAAAATCCACTGCATTCAATCATGCTGAAGGAATCCACTTCATTCAATCATGCTGCATAAAATCCCCTGCATTCAATAGGGTTCCATTTCTTCATGCTGCATGGAATCGACTTCATTCAATCATGCTGCATGGAATCCACAGCATTTAATTGGGATGCATTTTACCAGGCTGCATGGAATCCACGGCATTCAATCGGGATGCTTGGGGACATGCTGCAAAAAATCCACTGCATTCATTCATGCTGCAGGAATCCACTGCATTCAATCATGCTAAATAAAATACACTTCATTCAATAGGGTTCCATTACTTCATGCTCCCTGGAATACACTGAATTCAATCATGCTGCATGGAATCCAATGCATTCAATAGGGATGCATTTTACCAGTCTGCATTGAATCGACTGCATTCAATCATGCTGCATTGAATCCACTGCATTCAATCGGGATGCATTTTACCAGGCTGCATGGATTACACTGCATTCAAGCACAATGCATGGAATCCACTGCATTCAATGACGCTGCATGGAATCCTCTGCATTCAATCGGGATGCTTTTGGCCATGCTGCATAAAATCCACTGCATCAGTCATGCTGCACGGTATCCACTGCATTCAATCGGGATGTTTTGGGACATGCTGAATAAAATCCACTGCATTAAATCGGGATGCATTGGGCCAAGCTGCAAAAAATCCACTGCATTCAATCATGCTGCATGGAATCTACTGCATTCAATCGGGATGAATTTTACCAGGATGCGTGGAATCCACTGCATTCAATAACAATGCATAGAATCCACTGCATTCAATGACGCTGCATGGAATCATCTGCATTCAATCGGGATGCTTTTGGCCATGCTTCATGAAATCCACTGCATTCAATCGGGATGTATTGGGACATGCTGCAGAAAATCCACTGCATTAAATCGGGATGCTTTGGGCCAAGCTGCAAAAAATCCACTGCATTCAATCATGCTGCAGGAATCCACTGCATTTAATCATGCTGCATAAAATACCCTGCATTCAATAAGGTTCCATTTCTTCATGCTGCCTGGAATCCACCTCATTCAATTATGCTGCATGGAATCCACTGCATTCAATCGGGATTCATTTTACCACGCTGCATGAATTACACTGCATTCAATCACAAGCATGGAATCCACTGCATTCAATGACGCTGCATGGAATCCACTGCATTCAATCGGGATGCTTTTGGCCATGGTGCATACTATGCACTGCATTCAATCATGCTGCATGGTATCCACTGCATTCAATCGGGATGCTTTTGGCCATGCTGCATAAAATCCACTGCATTAAATCGGGATGCTTTGGGCCATGCTGCAAAAATCCACTGCATTCAATCATGCTGAAGGAATTCACTGCATTCAATCATGCTGCATAAAATCCACTGCATTAAATAGGGTTCAATTTCTTCATGCTGCATGGATCACACTGCATTAAATCACACTGCATGGAATCCACTGCATTCAATTGGAATGAATTTTATCAGGCTGCATCGAATCCACTGCATTCATTCACGCTGCATGGAATCCACTGCATTCAATCGGGATGCATTTTACCACGCTGCATGAATTACACTGCATTCAATCACAATGCATGTAATTCACTGCATTCAATGACGCTGCATGGAATCCACTGCATTCTATCGGGATGCTTTTGGCCATGCTGCATAAAATCCACTGCATTCAATCATGCTGCATGGAATCCAGTGCATCCAATCGGGATATTTTGGGTCATGCTGCATAAAATCCAATGCATTCAATCATGCTGCACCGTATCCACTGCATTCAGTCGGGATGTTTTGGGACATGCTGCAGAAAATTCACTGCATTAAATCAGGATGCTTTGGGCCATTCTGCAAAAAATCCACTGCATTCAATCATGCTGCATAAAATCCACTGCATTCAATATGGTTCCATTTCTTCATGCTGCATGGATCACACTGCATTAAATCACACTGCATGGAATCCTCTGCATTCAATCGGGATTAATTTTACCAGGATGCGTTGAATCCACTGCATTCAATCAGTATCCATTGCACCACACCGCATTGAATCCACTGCATTCAATTGAGATCAATTGGGCAACGATGCATAGAATCCACTGCATTCAATAGGGATCCAATTAGCCACACTGAATGGTATACACTGCGTTCAATCAGGATGCATTTCACCACGCTGCATGGAATCCACGGCATTCAATCGGGTTGCATGGGGCCATGCTGCATAAAATCCACTGCATTCCATCGAGATGCATTTGGCCTCGCTGCATGGACTCCACTGCACACAATCGTGATCCATTTCGCCACAATGAATGGAATTCTCAGCATTCAATGACGCTGCATGGAATCCACTGCATTAAATCAGAGATGCTTTGGGACATGTTGCAAAAAATCCACTGCGTTCAATAATTCTGCAGGAATCCACAGCATTCAATCATGCTGCATAAAATACCCTGCATTCAATAGTGTTCCATTTCTTCATGCTGCATGGAATACACTGCATTCAATCAGGATGCATGGAATCCACATCATTTAATTGAGGTGCATTTTACCAGGCTGCATGGAATCCACTGCATTCAATCATGCTGCATGGAATCCACTGCATTCAATCGGGATGCATTTTACCAGGCTGCATGGATTACACTGCATTCAAGCACAATGCATGGAATCCACTGCATTCAATGACGCTGCATGGAATCCACTGCACTCAATCGGGATACTTTTGGCAATGCTGCATAAAACCCACTGCATTCAATCAGGATGCATTGGGCCTCACTGCGTGAACTCAACTGAATACATACGGGATCCATTGTGCCACAATGCAGGGAGTCTTCTGCATTCAATGACGCTGTATGGAATCCACTGCATTCAATCGGGATGCTTTTGGCCATGCTGCATAAAATCCACTGCATTCAATCAGGATGCATCTAATCCACCTGATTCAATCGGGATGTTTTGGGACATGCTGCAGAAAATCCCCTGCATTAAATCGGGATGATTTGGGCCATGCTGCAAAAAATCCTCTGCATTCAATCATGCTGCAGGTATCCACTGCATTCATTCGGAATACTTTGGGCCTTGCTGCTAATAATCCACAGCATTCAATCATGCTGCAGGTATCCACTGCATTCAATCATGCTGCATTAAATTCCCTGCATTCAATAGGGTTCCATTTCTTCATGCTGCCTGGAATGCACTGCATTAAATCACGCTGCATGGAATCCATTGCATTCAATTGGGATGCATTTTACCAGGCTGCATGGAATCCACTGCATTCAAGCATGCTTCATGGAATCCACTGCATTCAATCCGGATGCATGTTACCAGGCTGCATGTATTACACTGAATTCAATGACATTGCATGGAATCCACTGCCTTCAATCGGGATGCTTTTGGCCCTGCTGCATTAAATCAACTGCATTCAATCGGGATGCATTGGGCCTCACTGCGTCAACTGCACTGAGTACAATCGGGATCCATTTTGGCACAATACATGGAGTCCTCTATATTCAATGACTCTGTATGGAATCCACTGCATTACATCGTAATGCTTTGTACCATGCTGCAAAAAATCCACTGCATTCATTCATGCCGCAGGAATCCACTGCATTCAATCATGCTGCATAAAATCAACTGCATTCAATAGGGTTCCATTACTTCATGCTGTCTGGAATACACTGAATTCAATCACGCTGCATGGAATCCAATGCATGCAATTGGGATGCATTTTACCAGGCTGCATGGAATCCACTGCATTCAATCATGCTGCATTGAATCCACTGCATTCAATCGGGATGCATTTTACCAGGCTGCATGGATTTCACTGCATTCAATCACAATGCATGGAATCCACTGCATTCAATGAGGCTCCATGGAATCCACTGCATTCAATCGGGATGCTTTTGGCCATGCTGCATAAAATCCACTGCATTCAAACATGCTGCACGGTATCCACTGCATTCAATCGGGATGTTTTGGGACATGCTGCAGAATATCCACTGCAGTAAATCGGGATGCTTTGGGCCAAGCTTCAAAAAATACACTGCATTCAATCATGCTGCAGGAATCCACTGCATTCAATCATTCTGCATGGAATCCACTGCATTCAATCGGGATGCATTTTACCAGGCTGCATGGATTACACTGCATTCAATCACAATGCATGGAATCCACTGCATTCAATGACGCTGCATGGAATCCACTGCCTTCAATCGGGATGCTTTTGGCCATGGTCCATAAAATCCACTGCATTCAATCATGCTGCATGGTATCCACTGCATTCAATCGGGATGTTTTTTGACATGCTGCCTAAAATCCACTGCATTAAATCGGGATGCTTTGGGCCATGCTGCAAAAAATCCACTGCATTCAATCATGCTGCATAAAATCCACTGCATTCAATAAGGTTCCATTTCTTCATGCAGCATGGATCACACTGCATTTAATCACACTGCATGGAATTAACTGCATTCAACCGGGATGACTTTTACCATGCTGCATGGAATTCACTGCATTCAATCACGCTGCATTTATTTCACTGCATACAATTGGGATCCATTGCGCCATGATGCATGGAATCCACTGCATTCAATCAGAATCCATTGCACCACACTGCATTGACACCACTGCATTCAATTGAGATCAATTGGGCCATGCTGCATAGAATCCACTGCATTCAATTGGTATCCATTTAGCCATACTGAATGGTATACACTGCATTCAATCAGGATGCATTTCACCACGCTGCATGGAATCCACGGCATTCAATCGGGATGCATGGGGCCATGCTGCATAAAATCCACTGCATTCAATCGGGATGCATTGGGCCTCACTGCGTGGACTCCACTGAATACATACGGGATCCATTGTGCCAAAATGCAGGGAGTCTTCTGCATTAAATGACGCTGCATGGAATCCACTGCATTCAATCGGGATGAATTTTACCAGGCTGCATGGAATCCACTGCATTCAATCATGCTGCATGGTATCCACTGCATTCAATCGGGATGCTTTTGGCCATGCTGCGTAAAATCCACTGCATTAAATCGGGATGCTTTGGGCCATGCTGCAAAAATCCACTGCATTCAATCATGCTGAAGGAATTCACTGCATTCAATCATGCTGCATAAAATCCACTGCATTAAATAGGGTTCAATTTCTTCATGCTGCATGGATCACACTGCATTAAATCACACTGCATGGAATCCACTGCATTCAATTGGAATGAATTTAATCAGGCTGCATGGAATCCACTGCATTCAATCAAGCTGCATGGAATCCACTGCATTCAATCAGGATGTTTTGGGCCATGCTGCATAAAATACACTGCATTCAATCATGCAGCAAGGAATCCATTGCATCCAATCAGGATATTTTGGGCCATGCTGCATAAAATCCACTGCATTCAATCGGGATGCATTGGGCCTCGCTGCATGGTCTCCACTGCATACAAACGAGATCCATTGCACCACAATGTATGGAATGTTCTGCATTAAATGACGCTGCATGAAATCCACTGCATTCAATCGCGATGCTTTGGGCCATGCTGCAAATACTCCACTGTATTCAATCATGCTGCATGGAATCCACTGCCTTCAATCGGGATTTTGGCCATGCTGCATATAATCCACTGCATTCAATCGGGATGCATTGGGCCTCACTGCGCCAACCGCACTGAATACAATCGGGATCCATTGTGCCACAATGCATGGAGTCTTCTGCATTCAATGACGCTGCATGGAATCCACTGCATTCAATCGGGATGCTTGGGGCCATGCTGCAAAATATCCACTGCATTCATTCATGCTGCAGGAATCCAGTGCATTCAATCATGCTGCATAAAATACACTTCATTCAATAGGGTTCCATTACTTCATTCTGCCTGGAATACACTGAATTCAATCACGCTGCATGGAATCCAATGCATTCAATAGGGATGCATTTTACCAGGCTGCATGGAATCCACTGCATTCAGTCATGCTGCATGGAATCCACTGCAGTCAATCGGGATGCATTTTACCAGGCTGTATGGATTACACTGCATTCAATCAAAATGCATGGAATTCACTGCATTCAATGATGCTGCATGGAATCCACTGCATTCAATCGGGATGCTTTTGGCCATGCTGCATAAAATCCACGGCATTCAATCATGCTGCATGGAATCCAATGCATTCTATCGGGATGTATTGGGACATGCTGCAAAAAATCCACTGCATTCAATCATGCTGAAGGAATCCACTGCATTCAATCATGCTGCATAAAATCCCCTGCATTCAATAGGGTTCCATTTCTTCATGCTGCATGGAATCGACTTCATTCAATCATGCTGCATGGAATCCACAGCATTTAATTGGGATGCATTTTACCAGGCTGCATGGAATCCACGGCATTCAATCGGGATGCTTGGGGACATGCTGCAAAAAATCCACTGCATTCATTCATGCTGCAGGAATCCACTGCATTCAATCATGCTAAATAAAATACACTTCATTCAATAGGGTTCCATTACTTCATGCTCCCTGGAATACACTGAATTCAATCATGCTGCATGGAATCCAATGCATTCAATAGGGATGCATTTTACCAGTCTGCATTGAATCGACTGCATTCAATCATGCTGCATTGAATCCACTGCATTCAATCGGGATGCATTTTACCAGGCTGCATGGATTACACTGCATTCAAGCACAATGCATGGAATCCACTGCATTCAATGACGCTGCATGGAATCCTCTGCATTCAATCGGGATGCTTTTGGCCATGCTGCATAAAATCCACTGCATCAGTCATGCTGCACGGTATCCACTGCATTCAATCGGGATGTTTTGGGACATGCTGAATAAAATCCACTGCATTAAATCGGGATGCATTGGGCCAAGCTGCAAAAAATCCACTGCATTCAATCATGCTGCATGGAATCTACTGCATTCAATCGGGATGAATTTTACCAGGATGCGTGGAATCCACTGCATTCAATAACAATGCATAGAATCCACTGCATTCAATGACGCTGCATGGAATCATCTGCATTCAATCGGGATGCTTTTGGCCATGCTTCATGAAATCCACTGCATTCAATCGGGATGTATTGGGACATGCTGCAGAAAATCCACTGCATTAAATCGGGATGCTTTGGGCCAAGCTGCAAAAAATCCACTGCATTCAATCATGCTGCAGGAATCCACTGCATTTAATCATGCTGCATAATATACCCTGCATTCAATAAGGTTCCATTTCTTCATGCTGCCTGGAATCCACCTCATTCAATTATGCTGCATGGAATCCACTGCATTCAATCGGGATTCATTTTACCACGCTGCATGAATTACACTGCATTCAATCACAAGCATGGAATCCACTGCATTCAATGACGCTGCATGGAATCCACTGCATTCAATCGGGATGCTTTTGGCCATGGTGCATACTATGCACTGCATTCAATCATGCTGCATGGTATCCACTGCATTCAATCGGGATGCTTTTGGCCATGCTGCATAAAATCCACTGCATTAAATCGGGATGCTTTGGGCCATGCTGCAAAAATCCACTGCATTCAATCATGCTGAAGGAATTCACTGCATTCAATCATGCTGCATAAAATCCACTGCATTAAATAGGGTTCAATTTCTTCATGCTGCATGGATCACACTGCATTAAATCACACTGCATGGAATCCACTGCATTCAATTGGAATGAATTTTATCAGGCTGCATCGAATCCACTGCATTCATTCACGCTGCATGGAATCCACTGCATTCAATCGGGATGCATTTTACCACGCTGCATGAATTACACTGCATTCAATCACAATGCATGTAATTCACTGCATTCAATGACGCTGCATGGAATCCACTGCATTCTATCGGGATGCTTTTGGCCATGCTGCATAAAATCCACTGCATTCAATCATGCTGCATGGAATCCAGTGCATCCAATCGGGATATTTTGGGTCATGCTGCATAAAATCCAATGCATTCAATCATGCTGCACCGTATCCACTGCATTCAGTCGGGATGTTTTGGGACATGCTGCAGAAAATTCACTGCATTAAATCAGGATGCTTTGGGCCATTCTGCAAAAAATCCACTGCATTCAATCATGCTGCATAAAATCCACTGCATTCAATATGGTTCCATTTCTTCATGCTGCATGGATCACACTGCATTAAATCACACTGCATGGAATCCTCTGCATTCAATCGGGATTAATTTTACCAGGATGCGTTGAATCCACTGCATTCAATCAGTATCCATTGCACCACACCGCATTGAATCCACTGCATTCAATTGAGATCAATTGTGCAACGATGCATAGAATCCACTGCATTCAATAGGGATCCAATTAGCCACACTGAATGGTATACACTGCGTTCAATCAGGATGCATTTCACCACGCTGCATGGAATCCACGGCATTCAATCGGGTTGCATGGGGCCATGCTGCATAAAATCCACTGCATTCCATCGAGATGCATTTGGCCTCGCTGCATGGACTCCACTGCACACAATCGTGATCCATTTCGCCACAATGAATGGAATTCTCAGCATTCAATGACGCTGCATGGAATCCACTGCATTAAATCAGAGATGCTTTGGGACATGTTGCAAAAAATCCACTGCGTTCAATAATTCTGCAGGAATCCACAGCATTCAATCATGCTGCATAAAATACCCTGCATTCAATAGTGTTCCATTTCTTCATGCTGCATGGAATACACTGCATTCAATCAGGATGCATGGAATCCACATCATTTAATTGAGGTGCATTTTACCAGGCTGCATGGAATCCACTGCATTCAATCATGCTGCATGGAATCCACTGCATTCAATCGGGATGCATTTTACCAGGCTGCATGGATTACACTGCATTCAAGCACAATGCATGGAATCCACTGCATTCAATGACGCTGCATGGAATCCACTGCACTCAATCGGGATACTTTTGGCAATGCTGCATAAAACCCACTGCATTCAATCGGGATGCATTGGGCCTCACTGCGTGAACTCAACTGAATACATACGGGATCCATTGTGCCACAATGCAGGGAGTCTTCTGCATTCAATGACGCTGCATAAAATCCACTGCATTCAATCATGCTGAATCTAATCCACCTGATTCAATCGGGATGTTTTGGGACATGCTGCAGAAAATCCCCTGCATTAAATCGGGATGATTTGGGCCATGCTGCAAAAAATCCTCTGCATTCAATCATGCTGCAGGTATCCACTGCATTCATTCGGAATACTTTGGGCCTTGCTGCTAATAATCCACAGCATTCAATCATGCTGCAGGTATCCACTGCATTCAATCATGCTGCATTAAATTCCCTGCATTCAATAGGGTTCCATTTCTTCATGCTGCCTGGAATGCACTGCATTAAATCACGCTGCATGGAATCCATTGCATTCAATTGGGATGCATTTTACCAGGCTGCATGGAATCCACTGCATTCAAGCATGCTTCATGGAATCCACTGCACTCAATCCGGATGCATGTTACCAGGCTGCATATATTACACTGAATTCAATGACATTGCATGGAATCCACTGCCTTCAATCGGGATGCTTTTGGCCCTGCTGCATTAAATCAACTGCATTCAATCGGGATGCATTGGGCCTCACTGCGTCAACTGCACTGAGTACAATCGGGATCCATTTTGGCACAATACATGGAGTCCTCTATATTCAATGACGCTGCATGGAATCCACTGCATTAAATCGTAATGCTTTGTGCCATGCTGCAAAATATCCACTGCATTCATTCATGCCGCAGGAATCCACTGCATTCAATCATGCTGCATAAAATCAACTGCATTCAATAGGGTTCCATTACTTCATGCTGTCTGGAATACACTGAATTCAATCACGCTGCATGGAATCCAATGCATGCAATAGGGATGCATTTTACCAGGCTGCATGGAATCCACTGCATTCAATCATGCTGCATTGAATCCACTGCATTCAATCGGGATGCATTTTACCAGGCTGCATGGATTTCACTGCATTCAATCACAATGCATGGAATCCACTGCATTCAATGAGGCTGCATGGAATCCACTGCATTCAATCGGGATGCTTTTGGCCATGCTGCATAAAATCCACTGCATTCAAACATGCTGCACGGTATCCACTGCATTCAATCGGGATGTTTTGGGACATGCTGCAGAATATCCACTGCAGTAAATCGGGATGCTTTGGGCCAAGCTTCAAAAAATACACTGCATTCAATCATGCTGCAGGAATCCACTGCATTCAATCTTTCTGCATGGAATCCACTGCATTCAATCGGGATGCATTTTACCAGGCTGCATGGATTACACTGCATTCAATCACAATGCATGGAATCCACTGCATTCAATGACGCTGCATGGAATCCACTGCCTTCAATCGGGATGCTTTTGGCCATGGTCCATAAAATCCACTGCATTCAATCATGCTGCATGGTATCCACTGCATTCAATCGGGATGTTTTTTGACATGCTGCCTAAAATCCACTGCATTAAATCGGGATGCTTTGGGCCATGCTGCAAAAAATCCACTGCATTCAATCATGCTGCATAAAATCCACTGCATTCAATAAGGTTCCATTTCTTCATGCAGCATGGATCACACTGCATTTAATCACACTGCATGGAATTAACTGCATTCAACCGGGATGACTTTTACCATGCTGCATGGAATTCACTGCATTCAATCACGCTGCATTTATTTCACTGCATACAATTGGGATCCATTGCGCCATGATGCATGGAATCCACTGCATTCAATCAGAATCCATTGCACCACACTGCATTGACACCACTGCATTCAATTGAGATCAATTGGGCCATGCTGCATAGAATCCACTGCATTCAATTGGTATCCATTTAGCCATACTGAATGGTATACACTGCATTCAATCAGGATGCATTTCACCACGCTGCATGGAATCCACGGCATTCAATCGGGATGCATGGGGCCATGCTGCATAAAATCCACTGCATTCAATCGGGATGCATTGGGCCTCACTGCGTGGACTCCACTGAATACATACGGGATCCATTGTGCCACAATGCAGGGAGTCTTCTGCATTAAATGACGCTGCATGGAATCCACTGCATTCAATCGGGATGAATTTTACCAGGCTGCATGGAGTCCACTGCATTCAATCATGCTGCATGGTATCCACTGCATTCAATCGGGATGCTTTTGGCCATGCTGCGTAAAATCCACTGCATTAAATCGGGATGCTTTGGGCCATGCTGCAAAAATCCACTGCATTCAATCATGCTGAAGGAATTCACTGCATTCAATCATGCTGCATAAAATCCACTGCATTAAATAGGGTTCAATTTCTTCATGCTGCATGGATCACACTGCATTAAATCACACTGCATGGAATCCACTGCATTCAATTGGAATGAATTTAATCAGGCTGCATGGAATCCACTGCATTCAATCAAGCTGCATGGAATCCACTGCATTCAATCAGGATGTTTTGGGCCATGCTGCATAAAATACACTGCATTCAATCATGCAGCAAGGAATCCACTGCATCCAATCAGGATATTTTGGGCCATGCTGCATAAAATCCACTGCATTCAATCGGGATGCATTGGGCCTCGCTGCATGGTCTCCACTGCATACAAACGAGATCCATTGCACCACAATGTATGGAATGTTCTGCATTAAATGACGCTGCATGAAATCCACTGCATTCAATCGCGATGCTTTGGGCCATGCTGCAAATACTCCACTGTATTCAATCATGCTGCATGGAATCCACTGCCTTCAATCGGGATTTTGGCCATGCTGCATATAATCCACTGCATTCAATCGGGATGCATTGGGCCTCACTGCGCCAACCGCACTGAATACAATCGGGATCCATTGTGCCACAATGCATGGAGTCTTCTGCATTGCATGACGCTGCATGGAATCCACTGCATTCAATCGGGATGCTTGGGGCCATGCTGCAAAATATCCACTGCATTCATTCATGCTGCAGGAATCCAGTGCATTCAATCATGCTGCATAAAATACACTTCATTCAATAGGGTTCCATTACTTCATTCTGCCTGGAATACACTGAATTCAATCACGCTGCATGGAATCCAATGCATTCAATAGGGATGCATTTTACCAGGCTGCATGGAATCCACTGCATTCAGTCATGCTGCATGGAATCCACTGCAGTCAATCGGGATGCATTTTACCAGGCTGCATGGATTACACTGCATTCAATCAAAATGCATGGAATTCACTGCATTCAATGATGCTGCATGAAATCCACTGCATTCAATTGGGATGCTTTTGGCCATGCTGCATAAAATCCACGGCATTCAATCATGCTGCATGGAATCCAATGCATTCTATCGGGATGTATTGGGACATGCTGCAGAAAATTCACTGCATTAAATCATGATGCTTTGGACCAAGCTTCAAAAAATCCACTGCATTCAATCATGCTGAAGGAATGCACTGCATTCAATCATGCTGCATAAAATCCCCTGCATTCAATAGGGTTCCATTTCTTCATGCTGCATGGAATCCACTTCATTCAATCATGCTGCATGGAATCCGCAGCATTTAGGTGGGATTCATTTTACCAGGATGGATGGAATATACTGCATTCAATCATGCTGCATAAAATCTACTGCATTCAATCGGGATGCATTTTACCACGCTGCATGGATTACACTGCATTCAATCACAATACATGGAATCGACTGCATTCAATCGGGATGCATTTTACCAGGCTGCCTGGATTACACTGCATTCAATCAAAATGCATGGAATCCACTGCATTCAATGACGCTGCATGGAATCCACTGCATTCTATCGGTATGCTTTTGGCCATGCTGCATAAAATCCACTGCATTCAATCATGCTGCACTGTATCCACTGCATTCAATCGGGATGTATGGGGACATGCTGCAGAAAATTCACTGCATTAAATCTTGATGCTTTGGGCCAAGCTTCAAAAAATCCGCTGCATTCAATCATGCTGCAAAAATCCACTGCATTCAATCATGCTGCATAAAATCCACTGCATTTAATAGGGTTCAATTACTTCATGCTGCATGGAATCAACTGCATTCATTCACACTGCATGGAATCCACTGCATTCAATCGGGATGCATTTTACCAGGTTGCATGGATTACACTGCATTCAATCACAATGCATGGAATCCACTGCATTCAATGACGCTGCATGGAATCCACTGCGTTCAATCGGGATGCACTGGGCCTCACTGCGTTGACTCCACTAAATACATACGGGATCCATTGTGCCACAATGCAGGGAGTCTTCTGCATTCACTGACGCTGCATGGAATCCACTGCATTCAATCGGGATGCTTTTGGCCATGCTGCATAAAATCCACTGCATTCAATCATGCTGCATGTAATCCACCTCATTCAATCGGGATGTTTTGTGACATGCTGCAGAAAATCCACTGCATTTTATCGGGATGCTTTGGGCAATGCTGCAAAAATCCACTGCATTCAATCATGCTGCATGAAACCACGGCATTCAATCATGCTGCATAAAATCCACTGCATTCAATAGGGTTCCATTTCTTCATGCTGCTTGGAATACACTGCATTCAATCAAGCTGCATGGAACCCACTGCATTCAATTGGGATGAATTTTACCAGGCTGCATGGAATCCACTGCATTCAATCAGGCTGCATGGAATCCACTGCATTCAATCGGGATGCATTTTACCAGGCTGCATGGAATACACTGCATTCAATCACGCTGCATCGATATCACTGCATTCAATGGGGATCCATTTAGCCACGCTGAATGGTATACACTGCGTTCAATCAGGATGCATTTCACCACGCTGCATGGCCTCCACTGTATTCAATCACACTGCATGGAATCCACGGCATTCAATCGGGATGCTTTGGGCCATGCTGCATAAAATCCACTGCATTCAATCGAGTTGCATTTGGCCTCGCTGCATGGACTCCACTGCACACAATCTTGATCCATTTCGCCACAATGAATGGAATTCTCTGCATTCAATGACGCTGCATGGAATCCACTGCATTAAATCGAGATGCTTTGGGACATGCTGCAAAAAATCCACTGCATTCATTAATTCTGCAGGAATCCACTGCATTCAATCATGCTGCATAAAATCCACTGCATTCAATAGGGTTCCATTTCTTCATGCTGCATGGATCACACTGCATTAAATCACACTGCATGGAATCCTCTGCATTCAATCGGGATTAATTTTACCAGGCTGCATTGAATCCACTGCATTCAATCAGTATCCATTGCACCACACTGCATTGAATCCACTGCATTCAATTGAGATCAATTGGGCAACGATGCATAGAATCCACTGCATTCAATAGGGATCATATTAGCCACACTGAATGGTATACACTGCGTTCAATCAGGATGCATTTCACCACGCTGCATGGAATCCACGGCATTCAATCGGGTTGCATGGGGCCATGCTGCATAAAATCCACTGCATTCCATCGAGATGCATTTGGCCTCGCTGCATGGACTCCACTGCACACAATCGTGATCCATTTCGCCACAATGAATGGAATTCTCAGCATTCAATGACGCTGCATGGAATACACTGCATTAAATCAGAGATGCTTTGGGACATGTTGCAAAAAATCCACTGCATTCAATAATTCTGCAGGAATCCACAGCATTAAATCATGCTGCATAAAATACCCTGCATTCAATAGTGTTCCATTTCTTCATGCTGCATGGAATACACTGCATTCAATCAAGCTGCATGGAATCCACAGCATTTAATTGAGATGAATTTTACCAGGCTGCATGGAATCCACTGCATTCAATCATGCTGCATGGAATCCACTGCATTCAATCGGGATGCATTTTACCACGCTGCATGAATTACACTGCATTCAATCACAATGCATGGAATCCACTGCATTCAATGACGCTGCATGGAATCCACTGCACTCAATCGGGATACTTTTGGCAATGCTGCATAAAACCCACTGCATTCAATCGGGATGCATTGGGCCTCACTGCATGAACTCAACTGAATACATACGGGATCCATTGTGCCACAATGCAGGGAGTCTTCTGCATTCAATGACGCTGCATGGAATCCACTGCATTCAATCGGGATGCTTTTGGCCATGCTGCATAAAATCCACTGCATTCAATCATGCTGCACGGTATCCACTGCATTCAATCATGCTGCATTAAATTCCCTGCATTCAATAGGGTTCCATTTCTTCATGCTGCCTGGAATGCACTGCATTAAATCACGCTGCATGGAATCCATTGCATTCAATTGGGATGCATTTTACCAGGCTGCATGGAATCCACTGCATTCAAGCATGCTTCATGGAATCCACTGCATTCAATCCGGATGCATGTTACAAGGCTGCATGTATTACACTGCATTCAATGACATTGCATGGAATCCACTGCCTTCAATTGGGATGCTTTTGGCCCTGCTGCATTAAATCAACTGCATTCATTCATGCTGCAGGAATCCAATGCATTCAATCATAGTGCATAAAATCAACTGCATTCAATAGGGTTCCATTACTTCATGCTGTCTGGAATACACTGAATTCAATCACGCTGCATGGAATCCAATGCATTCAATAGGGATGCATTTTACCAGGCTGCATGGAATCCACTGCATTCAATCATGCTGCATGGAATCCACTGCATTCAATCGGGATGCATTTTACCAGGCTGCATGTATTTCACTGCATTGAATCACAATGCATGGAATCCACTGCATTCAATCGGGATGCTTTTGGCCATGCTGCACAAAATCCACTGCATTCAAACATGCTGCACGGTATCCTCTGCATTCAATCGGGATATTTTGTGATATGCTGCAGTATATCCACTGCAGTAAATCGGGATGCTTTGGGCCAAGCTTCAAAAAATACACTGCATTCAATCATGCTGCAGGAATCCACTGCATTCAATCATGCTGCATAAAATCCACTGCATTCTATTGGGTTCATTTTCTTCATGCTGCATGGAATCCACTGCATTCAATCATGCTGCATGGAATCCACTGCATTCAATCGGGATGCATTTTACCAGGCTGCATGGATTACACTGCATTCAATCACAATGCATGGAATCCACTGCATTCAATGACGCTGCATGGAATCCACTGCCTTCAATCGGGATGCTTTTGGCCATGGTCCATAAAATCCACTGCATTCAATCATGCTGCATGGTATCCACTGCATTCAATCGGGATGTTTTTTGACATGCTGCCTAAAATCCACTGCATTAAATCGGGATGCTTTGGGCCATGCTGCAAAAAATCCACTGCATTCAATCATGCTGCATAAAATCCACTGCATTCAATAAGGTTCCATTTCTTCATGCTGCATGGATCACACTGCATTTAATCACACTGCATGGAATTAACTGCATTCAACCGGGATGACTTTTACCATGCTGCATGGAATACACTGCATTCAATCACGCTGCATTTATTTCACTGCATACAATTGGGATCCATTGCGCCATGATGCATGGAATCCACTGCATTCAATCAGAATCCATTGCACCACACTGCATTGACACCACTGCATTCAATTGAGATCAATTGGGCCATGCTGCATAGAATCCACTGCATTCAATTGGTATCCATTTAGCCATACTGAATGGTATACACTGCATTCAATCAGGATGCATTTCACCACGCTGCATGGAATCCACGGCATTCAATCGGGATGCATGGGGCCATGCTGCATAAAATCCACTGCATTCAATCGGGATGCATTGGGCCTCACTGCGTGGACTCCACTGAATACATACGGGATCCATTGTGCCACAATGCAGGGAGTCTTCTGCATTCAATGACGCTGCATGGAATCCACTGCATTCAATCGAGATGAATTTTACCAGGCTGCATGGAATACACTGCATTCAATCACGCTGCGTCGATTTCACTGCATTCAATTGGGATCCATTGCACCATGATGCATGGAATCCACTTCATTCAGCTGAGATCAGTTGGGCCACGCTGCATAGAATCCACTGCATTGAATGGGGATCCATTTAGCCACGCTGCATTGTATACACTGCGTTCAATCAGGATGCATTTCACCACGCTGCATGGAATCCACGGCATTCAATCGGGATGCATGGGGCCATGCTGCATAAAATCCACTGCATTCAATCGAGATGCATTTGACCTCGATGCATGGACTCCACTGCACACAATCGTGATCCATTTCGCCACAATGAATGGAATTCTCTGCATTCAATGACGCTGCATGGAATCCACTGCATTAAATCGAGATGCTTTTGGCCATGCTGCAAAATATCCACTGCATTCAATCAGGCTGCATAAATTCCCCTGCATTCAATAGGGTTCCATTTCTTCATGCTGCATGGAATCGACTTCATTCAATCATGCTGCATGGAATCCACAGCATTTAATTGGGATGCATTTTACCAGGCTGCATGGAATCCACGGCATTCAATCGGGATGCTTGGGGACATGCTGCAAAAAATCCACTGCATTCATTCATGCTGCAGGAATCCACTGCATTCAATCATGCTAAATAAAATACACTTCATTCAATAGGGTTCCATTACTTCATGCTCCCTGGAATACACTGAATTCAATCATGCTGCATGGAATCCAATGCATTCAATAGGGTTCTATTTCTTCATGCTGCATGGAATCGACTTCATTCAATCATGCTGCATGGAATCCACAGCATTTAATTGGGATGCATTTTACCAGGCTGCATGGAATCCACTGCATTCAATCATGCTGCATGGAATCCACTGCATTCAATCGGGATGCATTTTACCAGGCTGCATGGATTACACTGCATTCAAGCACAATGCATGGAATCCAATGCATTCAATGACGCTGCATGGAATCCTCTGCATTCAATCGGGATGCTTTTGGCCATGCTGCATAAAATCCACTGCATCAGTCATGCTGCACGGTATCCACTGCATTCAATCGGGATGTTTTGGGACATGCTGAATAAAATCCACTGCATTAAATCGGGATGCATTGGGCCAAGCTGCAAAAAATCCACTGCATTCAATCATGCTGCATGGAATCTACTGCATTCAATCGGGATGCATTTTACCAGGATGCGTGGAATCCACTGCATTCAATAACAATGCATGGAATCCACTGCATTCAATGACGCTGCATGGAATCATCTGCATTCAATCGGGATGCTTTTGGCCATGCTGCATAAAATCCACTGCATTCAATCGGGATGTACTGGGACATGCTGCAGAGAATCCACTGCATTAAATCGGGATGCTTTAGGCCAAGCTGCAAAAAATGCACTGCATTCAATCATGCTGCAGGAATCCACTGCATTTAATCATGCTGCATAAAATACCCTGCATTCAATAAGGTTCCATTTCTTCATGCTGCCTAGAATCCACCTCATTCAATTATGCTGCATGGAATCCACTGCATTCAATCGGGATTCATTTTACCAGGCTGCATGAATTACACTGCATTCAATCACAAGCATGGAATCCACTGCATTCAATGACGCTGCATGGAATCCACTGCATTCAATCGGGATGCTTTTGGCCATGGTGCATAATATGCACTGCATTCAATCATGCTGCATGGTATCCACTGCATTCAATCGGGATGCTTTTGGCCATGCTGCAAAAATCCACTGCATTCAATCGGGATGCATTGGGCCTCACTGCGCCAACCGCACTGAATACAATCGGGATCCATTGTGCCACAATGCATGGAGTCTTCTGCATTCAATGACGCTGCATGGAATCCACTGCATTCAATCGGGATGCCTTGGGCCATGGTGCATAAAATCCACTGCATTCAATCATGCTGCATGGTATCCACTGCATTCAATCGGGATGTTTTGGGACATGCTGCCTAAAATCCACTGCATTTAATCAGGATGCTTTGGGCCATGCTGCATAAAATCCACTGCATTCAATAGGGTTCCATTTCTGCATGCTGCATGGATCACACTGCATTCAATCACACTGCATGGAATCCACTGCATTCAATCGGGATGAATTTTACCAGGCTGCATTGAATCCACTACATTCAATCAAGCTGCATGGAATCCACTGCATTCAATCGGGATGCATTTTACCAGGCTGCATGGATTACACTGCATTCAAGCACAATGCATGGAATCCACTGCATTCAATGACGCTGCATGGAATCCTCTGCATTCTATCAGGATGCATTTGGGCCATGCTGCATAAAATCCACGGCATTCAATCATGCTGCATGGTATCCACTGCATTCAATCGGGATGTTTTGGGACATGCTGCCTAAAATCCACTGCATTTAATCGGGATGCTTTGGGCCATGCTGCAAAAAATCCACTGCATTCAATCATGCTGCAGGAATCCACTGCATTCAATCATGCTGCATAAAATCCACTGCATTCAATATGGTTCCATTACTTCATGCTGCATGGATCACACTGCATTCAATCACACTGCATGGAATCCACTGCATTCAATCGGGATGAATTTTACCAGGCTGCATTGAATCCACTGCATTCTATCAAGCTGCATGGAATCCACTGCATTCAATCGGGGTGCATTTTACCAGGCTGCATGGACTCCACTGCATTCAATCATGCTGCATCGATTTCACTGCATTCTATTGGGATCCATTGCGCCATGATGCATGGAATCCACTGCATTCAGTTGAGATCAATTGGGCAACGCTGCATAGAATCCACTGCATTGAATGGGGATCCATTTAGCCACGATGTATTGTATACACTGCGTTCAATCAGGATGCATTTCACCACGCTGCATGGAATCCATGGCATTCAATCGGGATGCTTGTGGCCATGCTGCATAAACTCCACTGCATTCATTCATGCTGCAGGAATCCACTGCATTCAATCGGGATGTTTTTTGACATGCTGCCTAAAATCCACTGCATTAAATCGGGATGCTTTGGGCCATGCTGCAAAAAATCCACTGCATTCAATCATGCTGCATAAAATCCACTGCATTCAATAAGGTTCCATTTCTTCATGCAGCATGGATCACACTGCATTTAATCACACTGCATGGAATTAACTGCATTCAACCGGGATGACTTTTACCATGCTGCATGGAATACAGTGCATTCAATCACGCTGCATTTATTTCACTGCATACAATTGGGATCCATTGCGCCATGATGCATGGAATCCACTGCATTCAATCAGAATCCATTGCACCACACTGCATTGACACCACTGCATTCAATTGAGATCAATTGGGCCATGCTGCATAGAATCCACTGCATTCAATTGGTATCCATTTAGCCATACTGAATGGTATACACTGCATTCAATCAGGATGCATTTCACCACGCTGCATGGAATCCACAGCATTCAATCGGGATGCATGGGGCCATGCTGCATAAAATCCACTGCATTCAATCGGGATGCATTGGGCCTCACTGCGTGGACTCCACTGAATACATACGGGATCCATTGTGCCACAATGCAGGGAGTCTTCTGCATTCAATGACGCTGCATGGAATCCACTGCAATCAATCGAGATGAATTTTACCAGGCTGCATGGAATACACTGCATTCAATCACGCTGCATCGATTTCACTGCATTCAATTGGGATCCATTGCACCATGATGCATGGAATCCACTTCATTCAGCTGAGATCAATTGGGCCACGCTGCATAGAATCCACTGCATTGAATGGGGATCCATTTAGCCACGCTGCATTGTATACACTGCGTTCAATCAGGATGCATTTCACCACGCTGCATGGAATCCACGGCATTCAATCGGGATGCATGGGGCCATGCTGCATAACATCCACTGCATTCAATCGAGATGCATTTGGCCTCGATGCATGGACTCCACTGCACACAATCTTGATCCATTTCGCCACAATGAATGGAATTCTCTGCATTCAATGACGCTGCATGGAATCCACTGCATTAAATCGAGATGCTTTTGGCCATGCTGCAAAAAATCCACTGCATTCAATCATGCTGCATAAAATCCCCTGCATTCAATAGGGTTCCATTTCTTCATGCTGCATGGAATCGACTTCATTCAATCATGCTGCATGGAATCCACAGCATTTAATTGGGATGCATTTTACCAGGCTGCATGGAATCCACGGCATTCAATCGGGATGCTTGGGGACATGCTGCAAAAAATCCACTGCATTCAACCATGCTGCATAAAATCCCCTGCATTCAATAGGGTTCCATTTCTTCATGCTGCATGGAATCGACTTCATTCAATCATGCTGCATGGAATCCACAGCATTTAATTGGGATGCATTTTACCAGGCTGCATGGAATCCACTGCATTCAATCATGCTGCATGGAATCCACTGCATTCAATCGGGATGCATTTTACCAGGCTGCATGGATTACACTGCATTCAAGCACAATGCATGGAATCCAATGCATTCAATGACGCTGCATGGAATCCTCTGCATTCAATCGGGATGCTTTTGGCCATGCTGCATAAAATCCACTGCATCAGTCATGCTGCACGGTATCCACTGCATTCAATCGGGATGTTTTGGGACATGCTGAATAAAATCCACTGCATTAAATCGGGATGCATTGGGCCAAGCTGCAAAAAATCCACTGCATTCAATCATGCTGCATGGAATCTACTGCATTCAATCGGGATGCATTTTACCAGGATGCGTGGAATCCACTGCATTCAATAACAATGCATGGAATCCACTGCATTCAATGACGCTGCATGGAATCATCTGCATTCAATCGGGATGCTTTTGGCCATGCTGCATAAAATCCACTGCATTCAATCGGGATGTACTGGGACATGCTGCAGAGAATCCACTGCATTAAATCGGGATGCTTTAGGCCAAGCTGCAAAAAATGCACTGCATTCAATCATGCTGCAGGAATCCACTGCATTTAATCATGCTGCATAAAATACCCTGCATTCAATAAGGTTCCATTTCTTCATGCTGCCTAGAATCCACCTCATTCAATTATGCTGCATGGAATCCACTGCATTCAATCGGGATTCATTTTACCAGGCTGCATGAATTACACTGCATTCAATCACAAGCATGGAATCCACTGCATTCAATGACGCTGCATGGAATCCACTGCATTCAATCGGGATGCTTTTGGCCATGGTGCATAATATGCACTGCATTCAATCATGCTGCATGGTATCCACTGCATTCAATCGGGATGCTTTTGGCCATGCTGCAAAAATCCACTGCATTCAATCGGGATGCATTGGGCCTCACTGCGACAACCGCACTGAATACAATCGGGATCCATTGTGCCACAATGCATGGAGTCTTCTGCATTCAATGACGCTGCATGGAATCCACTGCATTCAATCGGGATGCCTTGGGCCATGGTGCATAAAATCCACTGCATTCAATCATGCTGCATGGTATCCACTGCATTCAATCGGGATGTTTTGGGACATGCTGCCTAAAATCCACTGCATTTAATCAGGATGCTTTGGGCCATGCTGCATAAAATCCACTGCATTCAATAGGGTTCCATTTCTGCATGCTGCATGGATCACACTGCATTCAATCACACTGCATGGAATCCACTGCATTCAATCGGGATGAATTTTACCAGGCTGCATTGAATCCACTACATTCAATCAAGCTGCATGGAATCCACTGCATTCAATCGGGATGCATTTTACCAGGCTGCATGGATTACACTGCATTCAAGCACAATGCATGGAATCCACTGCATTCAATGACGCTGCATGGAATCCTCTGCATTCTATCAGGATGCATTTGGGCCATGCTGCATAAAATCCACGGCATTCAATCATGCTGCATGGTATCCACTGCATTCAATCGGGATGTTTTGGGACATGCTGCCTAAAATCCACTGCATTTAATCGGGATGCTTTGGGCCATGCTGCAAAAAATCCACTGCATTCAATCATGCTGCAGGAATCCACTGCATTCAATCATGCTGCATAAAATCCACTGCATTCAATATGGTTCCATTACTTCATGCTGCATGGATCACACTGCATTCAATCACACTGCATGGAATCCACTGCATTCAATCGGGATGAATTTTACCAGGCTGCATTGAATCCACTGCATTCTATCAAGCTGCATGGAATCCACTGCATTCAATCGGGGTGCATTTTACCAGGCTGCATGGACTCCACTGCATTCAATCATGCTGCATCGATTTCACTGCATTCTATTGGGATCCATTGCGCCATGATGCATGGAATCCACTGCATTCAGTTGAGATCAATTGGGCAACGCTGCATAGAATCCACTGCATTGAATGGGGATCCATTTAGCCACGATGTATTGTATACACTGCGTTCAATCAGGATGCATTTCACCACGCTGCATGGAATCCATGGCATTCAATCGGGATGCTTGTGGCCATGCTGCATAAACTCCACTGCATTCATTCATGCTGCAGGAATCCACTGCATTCAATCATGCTGCATAAAATCCCCTGCATTCAATAGGGTTCCATTTCTTCATGCTGCATGGAATCGACTTCATTCAATCATGCTGCATGGAATCCACAGCATTTAATTGGGATGCATTTTACCAGGCTGCATGGAATTCACTGCATTCAATCATGCTGCATAAAATGCACTGCATTCAATAGGGTTCCATTTCTGCATGCTGCATGGATCACACTGCATTCAATCACACTGCATGGAATCCACTGCATTCAATCGGGATGAATTTTACCAGGCTGCATTGAATCCACTACATTCAATCAAGCTGCATGGAATCCACTGCATTCAATCGGGATGCATTTTACCAGGCTGCATGGATTACACTGCATTCAAGCACAATGCATGGAATCCACTGCATTCAATGACGCTGCATGGAATCCTCTGCATTCTATCAGGATGCATTTGGGCCATGCTGCATAAAATCCACTGCATTCAATCATGCTGCATGGTATCCACTGCATTCAATCGGGATGTTTTGGGACATGCTGCCTAAAATCCACTGCATTTAATCGGGATGCTTAGGGCCATGGTGCAAAAAATCCACTGCATTCAATCATGCTGCAGGAATTCACTGCATTCAATCATGCTGCATAAAATCCACTGCATTCAATAGGGTTCCATTTCTGCATGCTGCATGGATCACACTGCATTCAATCACACTGCATGGAATCCACTGCATTCAATCGGGATGAATTTTACCAGGCTGCATTGAATCCACTGCATTCTATCAAGCTGCATGGAATCCACTGCATTCAATCGGGATGCATTTTACCAGGCTGCATGGAATCCACTGCATTCAATCATGCTGCATCGATTTCACTGCATTCTATTGGGATCCATTGCGCCATGATGCATGGAATCCACTGCATTCAGTTGAGATCAATTGGGCAACGCTGCATAGAATCCACTGCATTGAATGGGGATCCATTTAGCCACGATGTATTGTATACACTGCGTTCAATCAGGATGCATTTCACCACGCTGCATGGAATCCATGGCATTCAATCGGGATGCTTGTGGCCATGCTGCATAAAATCCACTGCATTCATTCATGCTGCAGGAATCCACTGCATTCAATCATGCTGCATAAAATCCCCTGCATTCAATAGGGTTCCATTTCTTCATGCTGCATGGAATCGACTTCATTCAATCATGCTGCATGGAATCCACAGCATTTAATTGGGATGCATTTTACCAGGCTGCATGGAATCAACTGCATTCAATCATGCTGACTAAAATCCCCTGCATTCAATCGGGATGCATTTTACCAGGATGCATGGAATCCACTGCATTCAATCACAATACATGGAATCCACTGCATTCAATCGGGATGCATTTTACCAGGCTGCATGGATTTCACTGCATTCCATCACAATGCATGGAATCCACTGCATTCAATGATGCTGCATGAAATCCACTGCATTCAATCGGGATGCTTTTGGCCATGCTGCATAAAATCCACGGCATTCAATCATGCTGCATGGAATCCAATGCATTCTATCGGGATGTATTGGGACATGCTGCAGAAAATTCACTGCATTAAATCATGATGCTTTGGACCAAGCTTCAAAAAATCCACTGCATTCAATCATGCTGCAAAAATCCACTGCATTCAATCATGCTGCATAAAATCCACTGCATTCAATAGGGTTCCATTTCTTCATGCTGCATGGAATCAACTGCATTCAATCATGCTGCATGGAATCTACAGCATTCAATCGGGATGCATTTTACCAGGCTGCATGTTTTACACTGCATTCAATCACAATGCATGGAATCCACTGCATTCAATGACGCTGCATGGAATCCACTGCATTCAATCTGGATGCTTTGGGCCATGGTGCATAAAATCCACTGCATTCAATCATGCTGCATGGTATCCACTGCATTCAATCGGGATGTTTTGGGACATTCTGCCTAAAATCCACTGCATTTAATCAGGATGCTTTGGGCCATGCTGCATAAAATCCACTGCATTCAATAGGGTTCATTTTCTTCATGCTGCATGGAATCCACTGCATTCAATCATGCTGCATGGAATCCACTGCATTCAACCGGGATGACTTTTACCAGGCTGCATGGATTACACTGCATTCAATCAAAATGCATGGAATCCACTGCATTCAATGACACTGCATGGAATCCACTGCCTTCAATTGGGATGCTTTTGGCCATGGTCCATAAAATCCACTGCATTCAATCATGCTGCATGGTATCCACTGCATTCAATCGGGATGTTTTTTGACATGCTGCCTAAAATCCACTGCATTAAATCGGGATGCTTTGGGCCATGCTGCAAAAAATCCACTGCATTCAATCATGCTGCATAAAATCCACTGCATTCAATAAGGTTCCATTTCTTCATGCAGCATGGATCACACTGCATTTAATCACATTGCATGGAATTAACTGCATTCAACCGGGATGACTTTTACCATGCTGCATGGAATACACTGCATTCAATCACGCTGCATTTACTTCACTGCATACAATTGGGATCCATTGCGCCATGATGCATGGAATCCACTGCATTCAATCAGAATCCATTGCACCACACTGCATTGACACCACTGCATTCAATTGAGATCAATTGGGCCATGCTGCATAGAATCCACTGCATTCAATTGGTATCCATTTAGCCTTACTGAATGGTATACACTGCATTCAATCAGGATGCATTTCACCACGCTGCATGGAATCCACGGCATTCAATCGGGATGCATGGGGCCATGCTGCATAAAATCCACTGCATTCAATCGGGATGCATTGAGCCTCACTGCGTGGACTCCACTGAATACATACGGGATCCATTGTGCCACAATGCAGGGAGTCTTCTGCATTCAATGACGCTGCATGGAATCCACTGCATTCAATCGAGATGAATTTTACCAGGCTGCATGGAATACACTGCATTCAATCACGCTGCATCGATTTCACTGCATTCAATTGGGATCCATTGCACCATGATGCATGGAATCCACTTCATTCAGCTGAGATCAATTGGGCCACGCTGCATAGAATCCACTGCATTGAATGGGGATCCATTTAGCCACGCTGCATTGTATACACTGCGTTCAATCAGGATGCATTTCACCACGCTGCATGGAATCCACGGCATTCAATCGGGATGCATGGGGCCATGCTGCATAAAATCAACTGCATTCAATCGAGATGCATTTGGCCTCGATGCATGGACTTCACTGCACACAATCGTGATCCATTTCGCCACAATGAATGGAATTCTCTGCATTCAATGACGCTGCATGGAATCCACTGCATTAAATCGAGATGCTTTTGGCCATGCTGCAAAAAGTCCACTGCATTCAATCATGCTGCATAAAATCCCCTGCATTCTATAGGGTTCCATTTCTTCATGCTGCATGGAATCGACTTCATTCAATCATGCTGCATGGAATCCACAGCATTTAATTGGGATGCATTTTACCAGGCTGCATGGAATCCACGGCATTCAATCGGGATGCTTGGGGACATGCTGCAAAAAATCCACTGCATTCATTCATGCTGCAGGAATCCACTGCATTCAATCATGCTAAATTAAATACACTTCATTCAATAGGGTTCCATTACTTCATGCTCCCTGGAATACACTGAATTCAATCATGCTGCATGGAATCCAATGCATTCAATAGGGATGCATTTTTCCAGTCTGCATGGAATCGACTGCATTCAATCATGCTGCATGGAATACACTGCATTCAATCGGGATGCATTTTACCAGGCTGCATGGATTACACTGCATTCAAGCACAATGCATGGAATCCACTGCATTCAATGACGCTGCATGGAATCCTCTGCATTCAATCGGGATGCTTTTGGCCATGCTGCATAAAATCCACTGCATCAGTCATGCTGCACGGTATCCACTGCATTCAATCGGGATGTTTTGGGACATGCTGAATAAAATCCACTGCATTAAATCGGGATGCATTGGGCCAAGCTGCAAAAAATCCACTGCATTCAATCATGCTGCATGGAATCTACTGCATTCAATCGGGATGCATTTTACCAGGATGCGTGGAATCCACTGCATTCAATAACAATGCATGGAATCCACTGCATTCAATGACGCTGCATGGAATCATCTGCATTCAATCGGGATGCTTTTGGCCATGCTGCATAAAATCCACTGCATTCAATCGGGATGTACTGGGACATGCTGCAGAGAATCCACTGCATTAAATCGGGATGCTTTAGGCCAAGCTGCAAAAAATGCACTGCATTCAATCATGCTGCAGGAATCCACTGCATTTAATCATGCTGCATAAAATACCCTGCATTCAATAAGGTTCCATTTCTTCATGCTGCCTGGAATCCACCTCATTCAATTATGCTGCATGGAATTCACTGCATTCAATCGGGATTCCTTTTACCAGGCTGCATGAATTACACTGCATTCAATCACAAGCATGGAATCCACTGCATTGCATGACGCTGCATGGAATCCACTGCATTCAATCGGGATGCTTGGGGCCATGCTGCAAAATATCCACTGCATTCATTCATGCTGCAGGAATCCAGTGCATTCAATCATGCTGCATAAAATACACTTCATTCAATAGGGTTCCATTACTTCATTCTGCCTGGAATACACTGAATTCAATCACGCTGCATGGAATCCAATGCATTCAATAGGGATGCATTTTACCAGGCTGCATGGAATCCACTGCATTCAGTCATGCTGCATGGAATCCACTGCAGTCAATCGGGATGCATTTTACCAGGCTGCCTGGATTACACTGCATTCAATCAAAATGCATGGAATTCACTGCATTCAATGATGCTGCATAAAATCCACTGCATTCAATAGGGTTCCATTTCTTCATGCTGCATGGAATCAACTGCATTCAATCATGCTGCATGGAATCTACAGCATTCAATCGGGATGCATTTTACCAGGCTGCATGTTTTACACTGCATTCAATCACAATGCATGGAATCCACTGCATTCAATGACGCTGCATGGAATCCACTGCATTCAATCTGGATGCTTTGGGCCATGGTGCATAAAATCCACTGCATTCAATCATGCTGCATGGTATCCACTGCATTCAATCGGGATGTTTTGCGACATGCTGCCTAAAATCCACTGCATTTAATCAGGATGCTTTGGGCCATGCTGCATAAAATCCACTGCATTCAATAGGGTTCCATTTCTGCATGCTGCATGGATCACACTGCATTCAATCACACTGCATGGAATCCACTGCATTCAATGGGGATGAATTTTACCAGGCTGCATTGAATCCACAACATTCAATCAAGCTGCATGGAATCCACCGCATTCAATCGGGATGAATTTTACCAGGCTGCATGGGTTACACTGCATTCAAGCACAATGCATGGAATCCACTGCATTCAATGACGCTGCATGGAATCCTCTGCATTCTATCGGGATGCATTTGGGCCATGCTGCATAAAATCCACTGCATTCAATCATGCTGCATGGTATCCACTGCATTCAATCGGGATGTTTTGGGACATGCTGCCTAAAATCCACTGCATTTAATCAGGATGCTTTGGGCCATGCTGCATAAAATCCACTGCATTCAATAGGGTTCCATTTCTGCATGCTGCATGGATCACACTGCATTCAATCACACTGCATGGAATCCACTGCATTCAATCGGGATGAATTTTACCAGGCTGCATTTAATCCACTACTTTCAATCAAGCTGCATGGAATCCACTGCATTCAATCGGGATGCATTTTACCAGGCTGCATGTATTACACTGCATTCAAGCACAATGCATGGAATCCACTGCATTCAATGACGCTGCATGGAATCCTCTGCATTCTATCGGGATGCATTTGGGCCATGCTGCATAAAATCCACTGCATTCAATCATGCTGCATGGTATCCACTGCATTCAATCGGGATGTTTTGGGACATGCTGCCTAAAATCCACTGCATTTAATCGGGATGCTTTGGGCCATGCTGCAAAAAATCCACTGCATTCAATCATGCTGCAGGAATCCACTGCATTCAATCATGCTGCATAAAATCCACTGCATTCAATAGGGTTCCATTTCTGCATGCTGCATGGATCACACTGCATTCAATCACACTGCATGGAATCCACTGCATTCAATCGGGATGAATTTTACCAGGCTGCATTGAATCCACTGCATTCTATCAAGCTGCATGGAATCCACTGCATTCAATCGGGATGCATTTTACCAGGCTGCATGGAATACACTGCATTCAATCATGCTGCATCGATTTCACTGCATTCTATTGGGATCCATTGCGCCATGATGCATGGAATCCACTGCATTCAGTTGAGATCAATTGGGCAACGCTGCATAGAATCCAATGAATTGAATGGGGATCCATTTAGCCACGATGCATTGTATAAACTGCGTTCAATCAGGATGCATTTCACCGCGCTGCATGGAATCCATGGCATTCAATCGGGATGCTTGTGGCCATGCTGCATAAAATCCACTGCATTCATTCATGCTGCAGGAATCCACTGCATTTAATCATGCTGCATAAAATCCCCTGCATTCAATAGGGTTCCATTTCTTCATGCTGCATGGAATCGACTTCATTCAATCATGCTGCATGGAATCCACAGCATTTAATTGGGATGCATTTTACCAGGCTGCATGGAATCCACTGCATTCAATCATGCTGAATAAAATCCACTGCATTCAATCGGGATGCATTTTACCAGGATGCATGGAATCCACTGCATTCAATCACAATCCATGGAATCCACTGCATTCAATCGGGATGCATTTTACCAGGCTGCCTGGATTACACTGCATTCCATCACAATGCATGGAATCCACTGCATTCAATGACGCTGCATGGAATCCACTGCATTCTATCGGGATGCTTTTGGCCATGCTGCATAAAGTACACTGCATTCAATCATGCAGCAAGGAATCCACTGCATCCAATCGCCATGTTTTTGGCCATGCTGCATAAAATCCACTGCATTCAATCGGGATGCATTGGGCCTCGCTGCATGGTCTCCACTGCATACAAACGAGATCCATTGCCCCACAATGAATGGAATGTTCTGCAGTCAATGACGCTGCATGAAATCCACTGCATTCAATCGGGATGCTTTGGGCCATGCTGCAAATACTCCACTGTATTCAATCATGCTGCATGGAATCCACTGCCTTCAATCGGGATGCTTTTGGCCATGCTGCATATAATCCACTGCATTCAATCGGTATGCATTGGGCCTCACTGCGTCAACCGCACTGAATACAATCGGGATCCATTGTGCCACAATGCATGGAGTCTTCTGCATTGCATGACGCTGCATGGAATCCACTGCATTCAATCGGGATGCTTGGGGCCATGCTGCAAAATATCCACTGCATTCATTCATGCTGCAGGAATCCAGTGCATTCAATCATGCTGCATAAAATACACTTCATTCAATAGGGTTCCATTACTTCATTCTGCCTGGAATACACTGAATTCAATCACGCTGCATGGAATCCAATGCATTCAATAGGGATGCATTTTACCAGGCTGCATGGAATCCACTGCATTCAGTCATGCTGCATGGAATCCACTGCAGTCAATCGGGATGCATTTTACCAGGCTGCCTGGATTACACTGCATTCAATCAAAATGCATGGAATTCACTGCATTCAATGATGCTGCATGAAATCCACTGCATTCAATCGGGATGCTTTTGGCCATGCTGCATAAAATCCACGGCATTCAATCATGCTGCATGGAATCCAATGCATTCTATCGGGATGTATTGGGACATGCTGCAGAAAATTCACTGCATTAAATCATGATGCTTTGGACCAAGCTTCAAAAAATCCACTGCATTCAATCATGCTGCAAAAATCCACCGCATTCAATCATGCTGCATAAAATCCACTGCATTCAATAGGGTTCCATTTCTTCATGCTGCATGGAATCAACTGCATTCAATCATGCTGCATGGAATCTACAGCATTCAATCGGGATGCATTTTACCAGGCTGCATGTTTTACACTGCATTCAATCACAATGCATGGAATCCACTGCATTCATTGACGCTGCATGGAATCCACTGCATTCAATCTGGATGCTTTGGGCCATGGTGCATAAAATCCACTGCATTCAATCATGCTGCATGGTATCCACTGCATTCAATCGGGATGTTTTGCGACATTCTGCCTAAAATCCACTGCATTTAATCAGGATGCTTTGGGCCATGCTGCATAAAATCCACTGCATTCAATAGGGTTCCATTTCTGCATGCTGCATGGATCACACTGCATTCAATCACACTGCATGGAATCCACTGCATTCAATGGGGATGAATTTTACCAGGCTGCATTGAATCCACTACATTCAATCAAGCTTCATGGAATCCACTGCATTCAATCGGGATGCATTTTACCAGGCTGCATGGATTACACTGCATTCAAGCAAAATGCATGGAATCCACTGCATTCAATGACGCTGCATGGAATCCTCTGCATTCTATCGGGATGCATTTGGGCCATGCTGCATAAAATCCACGGCATTCAATCATGCTGCATGGTATCCACTGCATTCAATCGGGATGTTTTGGGACATGCTGCCTAAAATCCACTGCATTTAATCGGGATGCTTTGGGCCATGGTGCAAAAAATCCACTGCATTCAATCATGCTGCAGGAATCCACTGCATTCAATCATGCTGCATAAAATCCACTGCATTCAATAGGGTTCGATATCTGCATGCTGCATGGATCACACTGCATTCAATCACACTGCATGGAATCCACTGCATTCAATCGGGATGAATTTTACCAGGCTGCATTGAATCCACTGCATTCTATCAAGCTGCATGGAATCCACTGCATTCAATCGGGATGCATTTTACCAGGCTGCATGGAATACACTGCATTCAATCATGCTGCATCGATTTCACTGCATTCTATTGGGATCCATTGCGCCATGATGCATGGAATCCACTGCATTCAGTTGAGATCAATTGGGCCACGCTGCATAGAATCCACTGCATTGAATGGGGATCCATTTAGCCACGATGCATTGTATACACTGCGTTCAATCAGGATGCATTTCACCGCGCTGCATGGAATCCATGGCATTCAATCGGGATGCTTGTGGCCATGCTGCATAAAATCCACTGCATTCATTCATGCTGCAGGAATCCACTGCATTCAATCATGCTGCATAAAACCCCCTGCATTCAATAGGGTTCCATTTCTTCATGCTGCATGGAATCGACTTCATTCAATCATGCTGCATGGAATCCACAGCATTTAATTGGGATGCATTTTACCAGGCTGCATGGAATCCACTGCATTCAATCATGCTGAATAAAATCCACTGCATTCAATCGGGATGCATTTTACCAGGATGCATGGAATCCACTGCATTCAATCACAATACATGGAATCCACTGCATTCAATCGGGATGCATTTTACCAGGCTGCCTGGATTACACTGCATTCCATCACAATGCATGGAATCCACTGCATTCAATGACGCTGCATGGAATCCACTGCATTCTATCGGGATGCTTTTGGCCATGCTGCATAAAATACACTGCATTCAATCATGCAGCAAGGAATCCACTGCATCCAATCGCCATGTTTTTGGCCATGCTGCATAAAATCCACTGCATTCAATCGGGATGCATTGGGCCTCGCTGCATGGTCTCCACTGCATACAAACGAGATCCATTGCCCCACAATGAATGGAATGTTCTGCATTCAATGACGCTGCATGAAATCCACTGCATTCAATCGGGATGCTTTGGGCCATGCTGCAAATACTCCACTGTATTCAATCATGCTGCATGGAATCCACTGACTTCAATCGGGATGCTTTTGGCCATGCTGCATATAATCCACTGCATTCAATCGGGATGCATTGGGCCTCACTGCGTCAACCGCACTGAATACAATCGGGATCCATTGTGCCACAATGCATGGAGTCTTCTGCATTGCATGACGCTGCATGGAATCCACTGCATTCAATCGGGATGCTTGGGGCCATGCTGCAAAATATCCACTGCATTCATTCATGCTGCAGGAATCCAGTGCATTCAATCATGCTGCATAAAATACACTTCATTCAATAGGGTTCCATTACTTCATTCTGCCTGGAATACACTGAATTCAATCACGCTGCATGGAATCCAATGCATTCTATCGGGATGTATTGGGACATGCTGCAGAAAATTCACTGCATGAAATCATGATGCTTTGGACCAAGCTTCAAAAAATCCACTGCATTCAATCATGCTGCAAAAATCCACTGCATTCAATCATGCTGCATAAAATCCACTGCATTCAATAGGGTTCCATTTCTTCATGCTGCATGGAATCAACTGCATTCGATCATGCTGCATGGAATCTACAGCATTCAATCTGGATGCATTTTACCAGGCTGCATGGTTTACACTGCATTCAATCACAATGCATGGAATCCACTGCATTCAATGACGCTGCATGGAATCCACTGCATTCAATCTGGATGCTTTGGGCCATGGTGCATAAAATCCACTGCATTCAATCATGCTGCATGGTATCCACTGCATTCAATCGGGATGTTTTGCGACATTCTGCCTAAAATCCACTGCATTTAATCAGGATGCTTTGGGCCATGCTGCATAAAATCCACTGCATTCAATAGGGTTCCATTTCTGCATGCTGCATGGATCACACTGCATTCAATCACACTGCATGGAATCCACTGCATTCAATCGGGATGAATTTTACCAGGCTGCATTGAATCCACTGCATTCAATCAAGCTGCATGGAATCCACCGCATTCAATCGGGATGCATTTTACCAGGCTGCATGGATTACACTGCATTCAAGCACAATGCATGGAATCCACTGCATTCAATGACGCTGCATGGAATCCTCTGCATTCTATCGGGATGCATTTGGGCCATGCTGCATAAACTCCACTGCATTCAATCATGCTGCATGGTATCCACTGCATTCAATCGGGATGTTTTGGGACATGCTGCCTAAAATCCACTGCATTTAATCGGGATGCTTTGGGCCATGGTGCAAAAAATCCACTGCATTCAATCATGCTGCAGGAATCCACTGCATTCAATCATGCTGCATAAAATCCACTGCATTCAATAGGGTTCGATTTCTGCATGCTGCATGGATCACACTGCATTCAATCACACTGCATGGAATCCACTGCATTCAATCGGGATGAATTTTACCAGGCTGCATTGAATCCACTGCATTCTATCAAGCTGCATGGAATCCACTGCATTCAATCGGGATGCATTTTACCAGGCTGCATGGAATACACTGCATTCAATCACGCTGCATCGATTTCACTGCATTCTATTGGGATCCATTGCGCCATGATGCATGGAATCCACTGCATTCAGTTGAGATCAATTGGGCAACGCTGCATAGAATCCACTGCATTGAATGGGGATCCATTTAGCCACGATGCATTGTATACACTGCGTTCAATCAGGATGCATTTCACCGCGCTGCATGGAATCCATGGCATTCAATCGGGATGTTTGTGGCCATGCTGCATAAAATCCACTGCATTCATTCATGCTGCAGGAATCCACTGCATTCAATCATGCTGCATAAAATCCCCTGCATTCAGTAGGGTTCCATTTCTTCATGCTGCATGGAATCGACTTCATTCAATCATGCTGCATGGAATCCACAGCATTTAATTGGGATGCATTTTACCAGGCTGCATGGAATCCACTGCATTCAATCATGCTGAATAAAATCCACTGCATTCAATCGGGATGCATTTTACCAGGATGCATGGAATCCACTGCATTCAATCACAATACATGGAATCCACTGCATTCAATCGGGATGCATTTTACCAGGCTGCCTGGATTACACTGCATTCCATCACAATGCATGGAATCCACTGCATTCAATGACGCTGCATGGAATCCACTGCATTCTATCGGGATGCTTTTGGCCATGCTGCATAAAGTACACTGCATTCAATCATGCAGCAAGGAATCCACTGCATCCAATCGCCATGTTTTTGGCCATGCTGCATAAAATCCACTGCATTCAATCGGGATGCATTGGGCCTCGCTGCATGGTCTCCACTGCATACAAACGAGATCCATTGCCCCACAATGAATGGAATGTTCTGCATTAAATGACGCTGAATGAAATCCACTGCATTCAATCGGGATGCTTTGGGCCATGCTGCAAATACTCCACTGTATTCAATCATGCTGCATGAAATCCACTGCCTTCAATCGGGATGCTTTTGGCCATGCTGCATTTATTCCACTGCATTCAATCGGGATGCATTGGGCCTCACTGCGCCAACCGCACTGAATACAATCGGGATCCATTGTGCCACAATGCATGGAGTCTTCTGCATTGCATGACGCTGCATGGAATCCACTGCATTCAATCGGGATGCTTGGGGCCATGCTGCAAAATATCCACTGCATTCATTCATGCTGCAGGAATCCAGTGCATTCAATCATGCTGCATAAAATACACTTCATTCAATAGGGTTCCATTACTTCATTCTGCCTGGAATACACTGAATTCAATCACGCTGCATGGAATCCAATGCATTCAATAGGGATGCATTTTACCAGGCTGCATGGAATCCACTGCATTCAGTCATGCTGCATGGAATCCACTGCAGTCAATCGGGATGCATTTTACCAGGCTGCCTGGATTACACTACATTCAATCAAAATGCATGGAATTCACTGCATTCAATGATGCTGCATGAAATCCACTGCATTCAATCGGGATGCTTTTGGCCATGCTGCATAAAATCCATGGCATTCAATCATGCTGCATGGAATCCAATGCATTCTATCGGGATGTATTGGGACATGCTGCAGAAAATTCACTGCATGAAATCATGATGCTTTGGACCAAGCTTCAAAAAATCCACTGCATTCAATCATGCTGCAAAAATCCACTGCATTCAATCATGCTGCATAAAATCCACTGCATTCAATAGGGTTCCATTTCTTCATGCTGCATGGAATCAACTGCATTCAATCATGCTGCATGGAATCTACAGCATTCAATCTGGATGCATTTTACCAGGCTGCATGTTTTACACTGCATTCAATCACAATGCATGGAATCCACTGCATTCAATGACGCTGCATGGAATCCACTGCATTCAATCTGGATGCTTTGGGCCATGGTGCATAAAATCCACTGCATTCAATCATGCTGCAGGAATCCACTGCATTCAATCATGCTGCATAAAATCCACTGCATTCAATAGGGTTCGATTTCTGCATGCTGCATGGATCACACTGCATTCAATCACACTGCATGGAATCCACTGCATTCAATCGGGATGAATTTTACCAGGCTGCATTGAATCCACTGCATTCTATCAAGCTGCATGGAATCCACTGCATTCAATCGGGATGCATTTTACCAGGCTGCATGGAATCCACTGCATTCAGTTGAGATCAATTGGGCCACGCTGCATAGAATCCACTGCATTGAATGGGGATCCATTTAGCCACGATGTATTGTATACACTGCGTTCAATCCGGATGCATTTCACCGCGCTGCATGGAATACATGGCATTCAATCGGGATGCTTGTGGCCATGTTGCATAAAATCCACTGCATTCATTCATGCTGCAGGAATCCACTGCATTCAATCATGCTGCATAAAACCCCCTGCAATCAATAGGGTTCCATTTCTTCATGCTGCATGGAATCGACTTCATTCAATCATGCTGCATGGAATCCACAGCATTTAATTGGGATGCATTTTACCAGGCTGCATGGAATCCACTGCATTCAATCATGCTGAATAAAATCCACTGCATTCAATCGGGATGCATTTTACCAGGATGCATGGAATCCACTGCATTCAATCACAATACATGGAATCCACTGCATTCAATCGGGATGCATTTTACCAGGCTGCCTGGATTACACTGCATTCCATCACAATGCATGGAATCCACTGCATTCAATGACGCTGCATGGAATCCACTGCATTCTATCGGGATGCTTTTGGCCATGCTGCATAAAGTACACTGCATTCAATCATGCAGCAAGGAATCCACTGCATCCAATCGCCATGTTTTTGGCCATGCTGCATAAAATCCACTGCATTCAATCGGGATGCATTGGGCCTCGCTGCATGGTCTCCACTGCATACAAACGAGATCCATTGCCCCACAATGAATGGAATGTTCTGCAGTCAATGACGCTGCATGAAATCCACTGCATTCAATCGGGATGCTTTGGGCCATGCTGCAAATACTCCACTGTATTCAATCATGCTGCATGGAATCCACTGCCTTCAATCGGGATGCTTTTGGCCATGCTGCATATAATCCACTGCATTCAATCGGGATGCATTGGGCCTCACTGCGTCAACCGCACTGAATACAATCGGGATCCATTGTGCCACAATGCATGGAGTCTTCTGCATTGCATGACGCTGCATGGAATCCACTGCATTCAATCGGGATGCTTGGGGCCATGCTGCAAAATATCCACTGCATTCATTCATGCTGCAGGAATCCAGTGCATTCAATCATGCTGCATAAAATACACTTCATTCAATAGGGTTCCATTACTTCATTCTGCCTGGAATACACTGAATTCAATCACGCTGCATGGAATCCAATGCATTCAATAGGGATGCATTTTACCAGGCTGCATGGAATCCACTGCATTCAGTCATGCTGCATGGAATCCACTGCAGTCAATCGGGATGCATTTTACCAGGCTGCCTGGATTACACTGCATTCAATCAAAATGCATGGAATTCACTGCATTCAATGATGCTGCATGAAATCCACTGCATTCAACCGGGATGATTTTGGCCATGCTGCATAAAATCCATGGCATTCAATCATGCTGCATGGAATCCAATGCATTCTATCGGGATGTATTGGGACATGCTGCAGAAAATTCACTGCATGAAATCATGATGCTTTGGACCAAGCTTCAAAAAATCCACTGCATTCAATCATGCTGCAAAAATCCACTGCATTCAATCATGCTGCATAAAATCCACTGCATTCAATAGGGTTCCATTTCTTCATGCTGCATGGAATCAACTGCATTCGATCATGCTGCATGGAATCTACAGCATTCAATCGGGATGCATTTTACCAGGCTGCATGTTTTACACTGCATTCAATCACAATGCATGGAATCCACTGCATTCATTGACGCTGCATGGAATCCACTGCATTCAATCTGGATGCTTTGGGCCATGATGCATAAAATCCACTGCATTCAATCATGCTGCAGGAATCCACTGCATTCAATCATGCTGCATAAAATCCACTGCATTCAATAGGGTTCGATTTCTGCATGCTGCATGGATCACACTGCATTCAATCACACTGCATGGAATCCACTGCATTCAATCGGGATGAATTTTACCAGGCTGCATTGAATCCACTGCATTCTATCAAGCTGCATGGAATCCACTGCAGTCAATCGGGATGCATTTTACCAGGCTGCATGTTTTACACTGCATTCAATCACAATGCATGGAATCCACTGCATTCAATGACGCTGCATGGAATCCACTGCATTCAATCTGGATGCTTTGGGCCATGGTGCATAAAATCCACTGCATTCAATCATGCTGCATAGTATCCACTGCATTCAATCGGGATGTTTTGCGACATTCTGCCTAAAATCCACTGCATTTAATCAGGATGTTTTGGGCCATGCTGCATAAAATCCACTGCATTCAATAGGGTTCCATTTCTGCATGCTGCATGGATCACACTGCATTCAGTCACACTGCATGGAATCCACTGCATTCAATCGGGATGAATTTTACCAGGCTGCATTGAATCCACTACATTCAATCAAGCTGCATGGAATCCACTGCATTCAATCGGGATGCATTTTACCAGGCTGCATGGATTACACTGCATTCAAGCACAATGCATGGAATCCACTGCATTCAATGACGCTGCATGGAATCCTCTGCATTCTATCGGGATGCATTTGGGCCATGCTGTATAAACTCCACTGCATTCAATCATGCTGCATGGTATCCACTGCATTCAATCGGGATGTTTTGGGACATGCTGCCTAAAATCCACTGCATTTAATCGGGATGCTTTGGGCCATGCTGCAAAAATCCACTGCATTCAATCATGCTGCAGGAATCCACTGCATTCAATCATGCTGCATAAAATCCACTGCATTCAATAGGGTTCGATTTCTGCATGCTGCATGGATCACACTGCATTCAATCACACTGCATGGAATCCACTGCATTCAATCGGGATGCATTTTACCAGGCTGCATGGAATACACTGCATTCAATCACGCTGCATTGATTTCACTGCATTCTATTGGGTTCCATTGCGCCATGATGCATGGAATCCACTGCATTCAGTTGAGATCAATTGGGCCACGCTGCATAGAATCCACTGCATTGAATGGGGATCCATTTAGCCACGATGCATTGTATACACTGCGTTCAATCAGGATGCATTTCACCGCGCTGCATGGAATCCATGGCATTCAATCGGGATGCTTGTGGCCATGTTGCATAAAATCCACTGCATTCATTCATGCTGCAGGAATCCACTGCATTCAATCATGCTGCATAAAATCCCCTGCATTCAGTAGGGTTCCATTTCTTCATGCTGCATGGAATCGACTTCATTCAATCATGCTGCATGGAATCCACAGCATTTAATTGGGATGCATTTTACCAGGCTGCATGGAATCCACTGCATTCAATCATGCTGAATAAAATCCACTGCATTCAATCGGGATGCATTTTACCAGGATGCATGGAATCCACTGCATTCAATCACAATACATGGAATCCACTGCATTCAATCGGGATGCATTTTACCAGGCTGCCCGGATTACACTGCATTCCATCACAATGCATGGAATCCACTGCATTCAATGACGCTGCATGGAATCCACTGCATTCTATCGGGATGCTTTTGGCCATGCTGCATAAAATCCACTGCATTCAATCATGCAGCAAGGAATCCACTGCATCCAATCGCCATGTTTTTGGCCATGCTGCATAAAATCCACTGCATTCAATCGGGATGCATTGGGCCTCGCTGCATGGTCTCCACTGCATACAAACGAGATCCATTGCCCCACAATGTATGGAATGTTCTGCAGTCAATGACGCTGCATGAAATCCACTGCATTCAATCAGGATGCTTTGGGCCATGCTGCAAATACTCCACTGTATTCAATCATGCTGCATGGAATCCACTGCCTTCAATCGGGATGCTTTTGGCCATGCTGCATATAATCCACTGCATTCAATCGGGATGCATTGGGCCTCACTGCGTCAACCGCACTGAATACAATCGGGATCCATTGTGCCACAATGCATGGAGTCTTCTGCATTGCATGACGCTGCATGGAATCCACTGCATTCAATCGGGATGCTTGGGGCCATGCTGCAAAATATCCACTGCATTCATTCATGCTGCAGGAATCCAGTGCATTCAATCATGCTGCATTAAATTCCCTGCATTCAATAGGGTTCCATTACTTCATTCTGCCTGGAATACACTGAATTCAATCACGCTGCATGGAATCCAATGCATTCAATAGGGATGCATTTTACCAGGCTGCATGGAATCGACTGCATTCAGTCATGCTGCATGGAATCCACTGCAGTCAATCGGGATGCATTTTACCAGGCTGTATGGATTACACTGCGTTCAATCAAAATGCATGGAATTCACTGCATTCAATGATGCTGCATGAAATCCACTGCATTCAATCGGGATGCTTTTGGCCATGCTGCATAAAATCCACGGCATTCAATCATGCTGCATGGAATCCAATGCATCCAATCGGGAAATTTTGGGTCATGCTGCATAAAATCCAATGCATTCAATCATGCTGCATGGAATCCAATGCATTCTATCGGGATGTATTGGGACATGCTGCAGAAAATTCACTGCATTAAATCATGATGCTTTGGACCAAGCTTCAAAAAATCCACTGCATTCAATCATGCTGCAAAAATCCACTGCATTCAATCATGCTGCATAAAATCCACTGCATTCAATAGGTTTCCATTTCTTCATGCTGCATGGAATCAACTGCATTCAATCATGCTGCATGGAATCTACAGCATTCAATCGGGATGCATTTTACCAGGCTGCATGTTTTACACTGCATTCAATCACAATGCATGGAATCCACTGCATTCAATGACACTGCATGGAATCCACTGCATTCAATCTGGATGCTTTGGGCCATGGTGCATAAAATCCACTGCATTCAATCATGCTGCATGGTATCCACTGCATTCAATCGGGATGTTTTGGGACATTCTGCCTAAAATCCACTGCATTTAATCAGGATGCTTTGGGCTATGCTGCATAAAATCCACTGCATTCAATAGGGTTCCATTTCTGCATGCTGCATGGATCACACTGCATTCAATCACACTGCATGGAATCCACTGCATTCAATCGGGATGAATTTTACCAGGCTGCATTGAATCCACTACATTCAATCAAGCTGCATGGAATCCACTGCATTCAATCGGGATGCATTTTACCAGGCTGCATGGATTACACTGCATTCAAGCACAATGCATGGAATCCACTGCATTCAATGACGCTGCATGGAATCCTCTGCATTCTATCGGGATGCATTTGGGCCATGCTGCATAAAATCCACTGCATTCAATCATGCTGCATGGTATCCACTGCATTCAATCGGGATGTTTTGGGACATGCTGCCTAAAATCCACTGCATTTAATCGGGATGCTTTGGGCCATGCTGCAAAAAATCCACTGCATTCAATCATGCTGCAGGAATCCACTGCATTCAATCATGCTGCATAAAATCCACTGCATTCAATAGGGTTCCATTTCTGCATGCTGCATGGATCACACTGCATTCAATCACACTGCATGGAATCCACTGCATTCAATCGGGATGAATTTTACCAGGCTGCTTGGAATCCACTGCATTCTATCAAGCTGCATGGAATCCACTGCATTCAATCGGGATGCATTTTACCAGGCTGCATGGAATACACTGCATTCAATCACGCTGCATCGATTTCACTGCATTCTATTGGGATCCATTGCGCCATGATGCATGGAATCCACTGCATTCAGTTGAGATCAATTGGGCCACGCTGCATAGAATCCACTGCATTGAATGGGGATCCATTTAGCCACGATGCATTGTATACACTGCGTTCAATCAGGATGCATTTCACCACGCTGCATGGAATACATGGCATTCAATCGGGATGCTTGTGGCCATGCTGCATAAAATCCACTGCATTCATTCATGCTGCAGGAATCCACTGCATTCAATCATGCTGCATAAAATCCCCTGCATTCAGTAGGGGTCCATTTCTTCATGCTGCATGGAATCGACTTCATTCAATCATGCTGCATGGAATCCACAGCATTTAATTGGGATGCATTTTACCAGGCTGCATGGAATCCACTGCATTCAATCATGCTGAATAAAATCCACTGCATTCAATCGGGATGCATTTTACCAGGATGCATGGAATCCACTGCATTCAATCACAATACATGGAATCCACTGCATTCAATCGGGATGCATTTTACCAGGCTGCATGGATTACACTGCATTCAAGCACAATGCATGGAATCCACTGCATTCAATGACGCTGCATGGAATCCACTGCATTCTATCGGGATGCTTTTGGCCATGCTGCATAAAATACACTGCATTCAATCATGCAGCAAGGAATCCACTGCATCCAATCGCCATGATTTTGGCCATGCTGCATAAAATCCACTGCATTCAATCGGGATGCATTGGGCCTCGCTGCATGGTCTCCACTGCATACAAACGAGATCCATTGCCCCACAATGAATGGAATGTTCTGCATTCAATGACGCTGCATGAAATCCACTGCATTCAATCAGGATGCTTTGGGACATGCTGCAAATACTCCACTGTATTCAATCATGCTGCATGGAATCCACTGCCTTCAATCGGGATGCTTTTGGCCATGCTGCATATAATCCACTGCATTCAATCGGGATGCATTGGGCCTCACTGCGTCAACCGCACTGAACACAATCGGGATCCATTGTGCCACAATGCATGGAGTCTTCTGCATTGCATGACGCTGCATGGAATCCACTGCATTCAATCGGGATGCTTGGGGCCATGCTGCAAAATATCCACTGCATTCATTCATGCTGCAGGAATCCAGTGCATTCAATCATGCTGCATAAAATACACTTCATTCAATAGGGGTCCATTACTTCATTCTGCCTGGAATACACTGAATTCAATCACGCTGCATGGAATCCAATGCATTCAATAGGGATGCATTTTACCAGGCTGCATGGAATCCACTGCATTCAGTCATGCTGCATGGAATCCACTGCAGTCAATCGGGATGCATTTTACCAGGCTGCCTGGATTACACTGCATTCAATCAAAATGCATGGAATTCACTGCATTCAATGATGCTGCATGAAATCCACTGCATTCAATCGGGATGCTTTTGGCCATGCTGCATAAAATCCACGGCATTCAATCATGCTGCATGGAATCCAATGCATTCTATCGGGATGTATTGGGACATGCTGCAGAATATTCACTGCATTAAATCATGATGCTTTGGACCAAGCTTCAAAAAATCCACTGCATTCAATCATGCTGCAAAAATCCACTGCATTCAATCATGCTGCATAAAATCCACTGCATTCAATAGGGTTCCATTTCTTCATGCTGCATGGAATCAACTGCATTCAATCATGCTGCATGGAATCTACAGCATTCAATCGGGATGCATTTTACCAGGCTGCATGTTTTACACTGCATTCAATCACAATGCATGGAATCCACTGCATTCAATCTGGATGCTTTGGGCCATGGTGCATAAAATCCACTGCATTCAATCATGCTGCATGGTATCCACTGCATTCAATCGGGATGTTTTGCGACATTCTGCCTAAAATCCACTGCATTTAATCAGGATGCTTTGGGCCATGCTGCATAAAATCCACTGCATTCAATAGGGTTCCATTTCTGCATGCTGCATGGATCACACTGCATTCAATCACACTGCATGGAATCCACTGCATTCAATCGGGATGAATTTTACCAGGCTGCATTGAATCCACTACATTCAATCAAGCTGCATGGAATCCACTGCATTCAATCGGGATGCATTTTACCAGGCTGCATGGATTACACTGCATTCAAGCACAATGCATGGAATCCACTGCATTCAATGACGCTGCATGGAATCCTCTGCATTCTATCGGGATGCATTTGGGCCATGCTGCATAAACTCCACTGCATTCAATCATGCTGCATGGTATCCACTGCATTCAATCGGGATGTTTTGGGACATGCTGCCTAAAATCCACTGCATTCAATCATGCTGCAGGAATCCACTGCATTCAATCATGCTGCATAAAATCCACTGCATTCAATAGGGTTCCATTTCTGCATGCTGCATGGATCACACTGCATTCAATCACACTGCATGGAATCCACTGCATTCAATCGGGATGAATTTTACCAGGCTGCATTGAATCCACTACATTCAATCAAGCTGCATGGAATACACTGCATTCAATCGGGATGCATTTTACCAGGCTGCATGGATTACACTGCATTCAAGCACAATGCATGGAATCCACTGCATTCAATGACGCTGCATGGAATCCTCTGCATTCTATCGGGATGCATTTGGGCCATGCTGCATAAAATCCACTGCATTCAATCATGCTGCATGGTATCCACTGCATTCAATCGGGATGTTTTGGGACATGCTGCCTAAAATCCACTGCATTCAATCATGCTGCAGGAATCCACTGCATTCAATCATGCTGCATAAAATCCACTGCATTCAATAGGGTTCCATTTCTGCATGCTGCATGGATCACACTGCATTCAATCACACTGCATGGAATCCACTGCATTCAATCGGGATGAATTTTACCAGGCTGCTTGGAATCCACTGCATTCTATCAAGCTGCATGGAATCCACTGCATTCAATCGGGATGCATTTTACCAGGCTGCATGGAATACACTGCATTCAATCATGCTGCATCGATTTCACTGCATTCTATTGGGATCCATTGCGCCATGATGCATGGAATCCACTGCATTCAGTTGAGATCAATTGGGCAACGCTGCATAGAATCCACTGCATTGAATGGGGATCCATTTAGCCACGATGCATTGTATACACTGCGTTCAATCAGGATGCATTTCACCGCGCTGCATGGAATCCATGGCATTCAATCGGGATGCTTGTGGCCATGCTGCATAAAATCCACTGCATTCATTCATGCTGCAGGAATCCACTGCATTCAATCATGCTGCATAAAATCCCCTGCATTCAATAGGGTTCCATTTCTTCATGCTGCATGGAATCGACTTCATTCAATCATGCTGCATGGAATCCACAGCATTTAATTGGGATGCATTTTACCAGGCTGCATGGAATCCACTGCATTCAGTCATGCTGCATGGAATCCACTGCAGTCAATCGGGATGCATTTTACCAGGCTGCATGGATTACACTGCATTCAATCAAAATGCATGGAATTCACTGCATTCAATGATGCTGCATGAAATCCACTGCATTCAATTGGGATGCTTTTGGCCATGCTGCATAAAATCCACGGCATTCAATCATGCTGCATGGAATCCAATGCATTCTATCGGGATGTATTGGGACATGCTGCAGAAAATTCACTGCATTAAATCATGATGCTTTGGACCAAGCTTCAAAAAATCCACTGCATTCAATCATGCTGAAGGAATGCACTGCATTCAATCATGCTGCATAAAATCCCCTGCATTCAATAGGGTTCCATTTCTTCATGCTGCATGGAATCCACTTCATTCAATCATGCTGCATGGAATCCGCAGCATTTAAGTGGGATTCATTTTACCAGGATGGATGGAATATACTGCATTCAATCATGCTGCATAAAATCTACTGCATTCAATCGGGATGCATTTTACCACGCTGCATGGATTACACTGCATTCAATCACAATACATGGAATCGACTGCATTCAATCGGGATGCATTTTACCAGGCTGCCTGGATTACACTGCATTCAATCAAAATGCATGGAATCCACTGCATTCAATGACGCTGCATGGAATCCACTGCATTCTATCGGTATGCTTTTGGCCATGCTGCATAAAATCCACTGCATTCAATCATGCTGCATAAAATCCCCTGCATTCAATAGGGTTCCATTTCTTCATGCTGCATGGAATCCACTTCATTCAATCATGCTGCATGGAATCCGCAGCATTTAAGTGGGATTCATTTTACCAGGATGGATGGAATATACTGCATTCAATCATGCTGCATAAAATCTACTGCATTCAATCGGGATGCATTTTACCACGCTGCATGGATTACACTGCATTCAATCACAATACATGGAATCGACTGCATTCAATCGGGATGCATTTTACCAGGCTGCCTGGATTACACTGCATTCAATCAAAATGCATGGAATCCAAGCATTCAATGACGCTGCATGGAATCCACTGCATTCTATCGGTATGCTTTTGGCCATGCTGCATAAAATCCACTGCATTCAATCATGCTGCACTGTATCCACTGCATTCAATCGGGATGTATGGGGACATGCTGCAGAAAATTCACTGCATTAAATCTTGATGCTTTGGGCCAAGCTTCAAAAAATCCGCTGCATTCAATCATGCTGCAAAAATCCACTGCATTCAATCATGCTGCATAAAATCCACTGCATTTAATAGGGTTCAATTACTTCATGCTGCATGGAATCAACTGCATTCATTCACACTGCATGGAATCCACTGCATTCAATCGGGATGCATTTTACCAGGTTGCATGGATTACACTGCATTCAATCACAATGCATGGAATCCACTGCATTCAATGACGCTGCATGGAATCCACTGCGTTCAATCGGGATGCACTGGGCCTCACTGCGTTGACTCCACTAAATACATACGGGATCCATTGTGCCACAATGCAGGGAGTCTTCTGCATTCACTGACGCTGCATGGAATCCACTGCATTCAATCGGGATGCTTTTGGCCATGCTGCATAAAATCCACTGCATTCAATCATGCTGCATGTAATCCACCTCATTCAATCGGGATGTTTTGTGACATGCTGCAGAAAATCCACTGCATTTTATCGGGATGCTTTGGGCAATGCTGCAAAAATCCACTGCATTCAATCATGCTGCATGAAACCACGGCATTCAATCATGCTGCATAAAATCCACTGCATTCAATAGGGTTCCATTTCTTCATGCTGCTTGGAATACACTGCATTCAATCAAGCTGCATGGAACCCACTGCATTCAATTGGGATGAATTTTACCAGGCTGCATGGAATCCACTGCAATCAATCAGGCTGCATGGAATCCACTGCATTCAATCGGGATGCATTTTACCAGGCTGCATGGAATACACTGCATTCAATCACGCTGCATCGATATCACTGCATTCAATGGGGATCCATTTAGCCACGCTGAATGGTATACACTGCGTTCAATCAGGATGCATTTCACCACGCTGCATGGCCTCCACTGTATTCAATCACACTGCATGGAATCCACGGCATTCAATCGGGATGCTTTGGGCCATGCTGCATAAAATCCACTGCATTCAATCGAGTTGCATTTGGCCTCGCTGCATGGACTCCACTGCACACAATCTTGATCCATTTCGCCACAATGAATGGAATTCTCTGCATTCAATGACGCTGCATGGAATCCACTGCATTAAATCGAGATGCTTTGGGACATGCTGCAAAAAATCCACTGCATTCATTAATTCTGCAGGAATCCACTGCATTCAATCATGCTGCATAAAATCCACTGCATTCAATAGGGTTCCATTTCTTCATGCTGCATGGATCACACTGCATTAAATCACAATGCATGGAATCCTCTGCATTTAATCGGGATTAATTTTACCAGGCTGCATTGAATCCACTGCATTCAATCAGTATCCATTGCACCACACTGCATTGAATCCACTGCATTCAATTGAGATCAATTGGGCAACGATGCATAGAATCCACTGCATTCAATAGGGATCCAATTAGCCACACTGAATGGTATACACTGCGTTCAATCAGGATGCATTTCACCACGCTGCATGGAATCCACGGCATTCAATCGGGTTGCATGGGGCCATGCTGCATAAAATCCACTGCATTCCATCGAGATGCATTTGGCCTCGCTGCATGGACTCCACTGCACACAATCGTGATCCATTTCGCCACAATGAATGGAATTCTCAGCATTCAATGAGGCTGCATGGAATCCACTGCATTCAATCGGGATGCTTTTGGCCATTCTGCACAAAATCCACTGCATTCAAACATGCTGCACGGTATCCTCTGCATTCAATCGGGATATTTTGTGATATGCTGCAGAATATCCACTGCAGTAAATCGGGATGCTTTGGGCCAAGCTTCAAAAAATACACTGCATTCAATCATGCTGCAGGAATCCACTGCATTCAATCATGCTGCATAAAATCCACTGCATTCTATTGGGTTCATTTTCTTCATGCTGCATGGAATCCACTGCATTCAATCATGCTGCATGGAATCCACTGCATTCAATCGGGATGCATTTTACCAGGCTGCATGGATTACACTGCATTCAATCACAATGCATGGAATCCACTGCATTCAATGACGCTGCATGGAATCCACTGCCTTCAATCGGGATGCTTTTGGCCATGGTCCATAAAATCCACTGCATTCAATCATGCTGCATGGTATCCACTGCATTCAATCGGGATGTTTTTTGACATGCTGCCTAAAATCCACTGCATTAAATCGGGATGCTTTGGGCCATGCTGCAAAAAATCCACTGCATTCAATCATGCTGCATAAAATCCACTGCATTCAATAAGGTTCCATTTCTTCATGCAGCATGGATCACACTGCATTTAATCACACTGCATGGAATTAACTGCATTCAACCGGGATGACTTTTACCATGCTGCATGGAATACACTGCATTCAATCACGCTGCATTTATTTCACTGCATACAATTGGGATCCATTGCGCCATGATGCATGGAATCCACTGCATTCTATCAGAATCCATTGCACCACACTGCATTGACACCACTGCATTCAATTGAGATCAATTGGGCCATGCTGCATAGAATCCACTGCATTCAATTGGTATCCATTTAGCCATACTGAATGGTATACACTGCATTCAATCAGGATGCATTTCACCACGCTGCATGGAATCCACGGCATTCAATCGGGATGCATGGGGCCATGCTGCATAAAATCCACTGCATTCAATCGGGATGCATTGGGCCTCACTGCGTGGACTCCACTGAATACATACGGGATCCATTGTGCCACAATGCAGGGAGTCTTCTGCATTCAATGACGCTGCATGGAATCCACTGCATTCAATCGAGATGAATTTTACCAGGCTGCATGGAATACACTGCATTCAATCACGCTGCGTCGATTTCACTGCATTCAATTGGGATCCATTGCACCATGATGCATGGAATCCACTTCATTCAGCTGAGATCAGTTGGGCCACGCTGCATAGAATCCACTGCATTGAATGGGGATCCATTTAGCCACGCTGCATTGTATACACTGCGTTCAATCAGGATGCATTTCACCACGCTGCATGGAATCCACGGCATTCAATCGGGATGCATGGGGCCATGCTGCATAAAATCCACTGCATTCAATCGAGATGCATTTGACCTCGATGCATGGACTCCACTGCACACAATCGTGATCCATTTCGCCACAATGAATGGAATTCTCTGCATTCAATGACGCTGCATGGAATCCACTGCATTAAATCGAGATGCTTTTGGCCATGCTGCAAAATATCCACTGCATTCAATCAGGCTGCATAAATTCCCCTGCATTCAATAGGGTTCCATTTCTTCATGCTGCATGGAATCGACTTCATTCAATCATGCTGCATGGAATCCACAGCATTTAATTGGGATGCATTTTACCAGGCTGCATGGAATCCACGGCATTCAATCGGGATGCTTGGGGACATGCTGCAAAAAATCCACTGCATTCATTCATGCTGCAGGAATCCACTGCATTCAATCATGCTAAATAAAATACACTTCATTCAATAGGGTTCCATTACTTCATGCTCCCTGGAATACACTGAATTCAATCATGCTGCATGGAATCCAATGCATTCAATAGGGATGCATTTTACCAGTCTGCATGGAATCGACTGCATTCAATCATGCTGCATGGAATCCACTGCATTCAATCGGGATGCATTTTACCAGGCTGCATGGATTACACTGCATTCAAGCACAATGCATGGAATCCACTGCATTCAATGACGCTGCATGGAATCCTCTGCATTCAATCGGGATGCTTTTGGCCATGCTGCATAAAATCCACTGCATCAGTCATGCTGCACGGTATCCACTGCATTCAATCTGGATGTTTTGGAACATGCTGAATAAAATCCACTGCATTCAATCGGGATGCATTGGGCCTCGCTGCATGGTCTCCACTGCATACAAACGAGATCCATTGCCCCACAATGTATGGAATGTTCTGCATTAAATGACGCTGCATGAAATACACTGCATTCAATCGCGATGCTTTGGGCCATGCTGCAAACACTCCACTGTATTCAATCATGCTGCATCGAATCCACTGCCTTCAATCGGGATGCTTTTGGCCATGCTGCATATAATCCACTGCATTCAATCGGGATGCATTGGGCCTCACTGCGCCAACCGCACTGAATACAATCGGGATCCATTGTGCCACAATGCATGGAGTCTTCTGCATTGCATGACGCTGCATGGAATCCACTGCATTCAATCGGGATGCTTGGGGCCATGCTGCAAAATATCCACTGCATTCATTCATGCTGCAGGAATCCAGTGCATTCAATCATGCTGCATAAAATACACTTCATTCAATAGGGTTCCATTACTTCATTCTGCCTGGAATACACTGAATTCAATCACGCTGCATGGAATCCAATGCATTGAATAGGGATGCATTTTACCAGGCTGCATGGAATCCACTGCATTCAGTCATGCTGCATGGAATCCACTGCAGTCAATCGGGATGCATTTTACCAGGCTGTATGGATTACACTGCATTCAATAAAATGCATGGAATTCACTGCATTCAATGATGCTGCATGGAATCCACTGCATTCAATCGGGATGCTTTTGGCCATGCTGCATAAAATCCACGGCATTCAATCATGCTGCATGGAATCCAATGCATTCTATCGGGATGTATTGGGACATGGTGCAGAATATTCACTGCATTAAATCATGATGCTTTGGACCAAGCTTCAAAAAATCCACTGAATTCAATCATGCTGCAAAAATCCACTGCATTCAATCATGCTGCATAAAATCCACTGCATTCAATAGGGTTCCATTTCTTCATGCTGCATGGAATCAACTGCATTCAATCATGCTGCATGGAATCTACAGCATTCAATCGGGATGCATTTTACCAGGCTGCATGTTTTACACTGCATTCAATCACAATGCATGGAATCCACTGCATTCAATGACGCTGCATGGAATCCACTGCATTCAATCTGGATGCTTTGGGCCATGGTGCATAAAATCCACTGCATTCAATCATGCTGCATGGTATCCACTGCATTCAATCGGGATGTTTTGGGACATTCTGCCTAAAATCCACTTCATTTAATCAGGATGCTTTGGGCCATGCTGCATAAAATCCACTGCATTCAATAGGGTTCCATTTCTGCATGCTGCATGGATCACACTGCATTCAATCACACTGCATGGAATCCACTGCATTCAATCGGGATGAATTTTACCAGGCTGCATTGAATCCACTACATTCAATCAAGCTGCATGGAATCCACTGCATTCAATCGGGATGCATTTTACCAGGCTGCATGGATTACACTGCATTCAAGCACAATGCATGGAATCCACTGCATTCAATGACGCTGCATGGAATCCTCTGCATTCTATCAGGATGCATTTGGGCCATGCTGCATAAAATCCACTGCATTCAATCATGCTGCATGGTATCCACTGCATTCAATCGGGATGTTTTGGGACATGCTGCCTAAAATCCACTGCATTTAATCGGGATGCTTAGGGCCATGGTGCAAAAAATCCACTGCATTCAATCATGCTGCAGGAATCCACTGCATTCAATCATGCTGCATAAAATCCACTGCATTCAATAGGGTTCCATTTCTGCATGCTGCATGGATCACACTGCATTCAATCACACTGCATGGAATCCACTGCATTCAATCGGGATGAATTTTACCAGGCTGCATTGAATCCACTGCATTCTATCAAGCTGCATGGAATCCACTGCATTCAATCGGGATGCATTTTACCAGGCTGCATGGAATACACTGCATTCAATCATGCTGCATCGATTTCACTGCATTCTATTGGGATCCATTGCGCCATGATGCATGGAATCCACTGCATTCAGTTGAGATCAATTGGGCAACGCTGCATAGAATCCACTGCATTGAATGGGGATCCATTTAGCCACGATGTATTGTATACACTGCGTTCAATCAGGATGCATTTCACCACGCTGCATGGAATCCATGGCATTCAATCGGGATGCTTGTGGCCATGCTGCATAAAATCCACTGCATTCATTCATGCTGCAGGAATCCAGTGCATTCAATCATGCTGCATAAAATCCCCTGCATTCAATAGGGTTCCATTTCTTCATGCTGCATGGAATCCACTTCATTCAATCATGCTGCATGGAATCCACAGCATTTAATTGGGATGCATTTTACCAGGCTGCATGGAATCCACTGCATTCAATCATGCTGCATAAAATCCACTGCATTCAATCGGGATGCATTTTACCAGGATGCATAGAATCCACTGCATTCAATCACAATACATGGAATCGACTGCATTCAATCGGGATGCATTTTACCAGGCTGCCTGGATTACACTGCATTCCATCACAATGCATGGAATCCACTGCATTCAATGACGCTGCATGGAATCCACTGCATTCTATCGGGATGCTTTTGGCAATGCTGCATAAAGTACACTGCATTCAATCATGCAGCAAGGAATCCACTGCATCCAATCGCCATGTTTTTGGCCATGCTGCATAAAATCCACTGCATTCAATCGGGATGCATTGGGCCTCGCTGCATGGTCTCCACTGCATACAAACGAGATCCATTGCCCAACAATGAATGGAATGTTCTGCAGTCAATGACGCTGCATGAAATCCACTGCATTCAATCGGGATGCTTTGGGCCATGCTGCAAATACTCCACTGTATTCAATCATGCTGCATGGAATCCACTGCCTTCAATCGGGATGCTTTTGGCCATGCTGCATATAATCCACTGCATTCAATCGGGATGCATTGGGCCTCACTGCGTCAACCGCACTGAATACAATCGGGATCCATTGTGCCACAATGCATGGAGTCTTCTGCATTGCATGACGCTGCATGGAATCCACTGCATTCAATCGGGATGCTTGGGGCCATGCTGCAAAATATCCACTGCATTCATTCATGCTGCAGGAATCCAGTGCATTCAATCATGCTGCATAAAATACACTTCATTCAATAGGGTTCCATTACTTCATTCTGCCTGGAATACACTGAATTCAATCACGCTGCATGGAATCCAATGCATTCAATAGGGATGCATTTTACCAGGCTGCATGGAATCCACTGCATTCAGTCATGCTGCATGGAATCCACTGCAGTCAATCGGGATGCATTTTACCAGGCTGCCTGGATTACACTGCATTCAATCAAAATGCATGGAATTCACTGCATTCAATGATGCTGCATGAAATCCACTGCATTCAATCGGGATGCTTTTGGCCATGCTGCATAAAATCCACGGCATTCAATCATGCTGCATGGAATCCAATGCATTCTATCGGGATGTATTGGGACATGCTGCAGAAACTTCACTGCATGAAATCATGATGCTTTGGACCAAGCTTCAAAAAATCCACTGCATTCAATCATGCTGCAAAAATCCACTGCATTCAATCATGCTGCATAAAATCCACTGCATTCAATAGGGTTCCATTTCTTCATGCTGCATGGAATCAACTGCATTCAATCATGCTGCATGGAATCTACAGCATTCAATCGGGATGCATTTTACCAGGCTGCATGTTTTACACTGCATTCAATCACAATGCATGGAATCCACTGCATTCAATGACGTTGCATGGAATCCACTGCATTCAATCTGGATGCTTTGGGCCATGCTGCATAAAATCCACTGCATTCAATCATGCTGCATGGTATCCACTGCATTCAATCGGGATGTTTTGCGACATGCTGCCTAAAATCCACTGCATTTAATCAGGATGCTTTGGGCCATGCTGCATAAAATCCACTGCATTCAATAGGGTTCATTTCCTTCATGCTGCATGGAATCCACTGCATTCAATCATGCTGCATGGAATCCACTGCATTCAATCGGGATGCATTTTACCAGGCTGCATGGATTACACTGCATTCAATCACAATGCATGGAATCCACTGCATTCAATGACACTGCATGGTATCCACTGCCTTCAATTGGGATGCTTTTGGCCATGGTCCATAAAATCCACTGCATTCAATCATGCTGCATGGTATCCACTGCATTCAATCGGGATGTTTTTTGACATGCTGCCTAAAATCCACTGCATTAAATCGGGATGCTTTGGGCCATGCTGCAAAAAATCCACTGCATTCAATCATGCTGCATAAAATCCACTGCATTCAATAAGGTTCCATTTCTTCATGCAGCATGGATCACACTGCATTTAATCACACTGCATGGAATTAACTGCATTCAACCGGGATGACTTTTACCATGCTGCATGGAATACAGTGCATTCAATCACGCTGCATTTATTTCACTGCATACAATTGGGATCCATTGCGCCATGATGCATGGAATCCACTGCATTCAATCAGAATCCATTGCACCACACTGCATTGACACCACTGCATTCAATTGAGATCAATTGGGCCATGCTGCATAGAATCCACTGCATTCAATTGGTATCCATTTAGCCATACTGAATGGTATACACTGCATTCAATCAGGATGCATTTCACCACGCTGCATGGAATCCACAGCATTCAATCGGGATGCATGGGGCCATGCTGCATAAAATCCACTGCATTCAATCGGGATGCATTGGGCCTCACTGCGTGGACTCCACTGAATACATACGGGATCCATTGTGCCACAATGCAGGGAGTCTTCTGCATTAAATGACGCTGCATGGAATCCACTGCAATCAATCGAGATGAATTTTACCAGGCTGCATGGAATACACTGCATTCAATCACGCTGCATCGATTTCACTGCATTCAATTGGGATCCATTGCACCATGATGCATGGAATCCACTTCATTCAGCTGAGATCAATTGGGCCACGCTGCATAGAATCCACTGCATTGAATGGGGATCCATTTAGCCACGCTGCATTGTATACACTGCGTTCAATCAGGATGCATTTCACCACGCTGCATGGAATCCACGGCATTCAATCGGGATGCATGGGGCCATGCTGCATAAAATCCACTGCATTCAATCGAGATGCATTTGGCCTCGATGCATGGACTCCACTGCACACAATCTTGATCCAATCGCCACAATGAATGGAATTCTCTGCATTCAATGACGCTGCATTGGAATCGACTGCATTAAATCGAGATGCTTTTGGCCATGCTGCAAAAAATCCACTGCATTCAATCATGCTGCATAAAATCCCCTGCATTCAATAGGGTTCCATTTCTTCATGCTGCATGGAATCGACTTCATTCAATCATGCTGCATGGAATCCACAGCATTTAATTGGGATGCATTTTACCAGGCTGCATGGAATCCACGGCATTCAATCGGGATGCTTGGGGACATGCTGCAAAAAATCCACTGCATTCAACCATGCTGCATAAAATCCCCTGCATTCAATAGGGTTCCATTTCTTCATGCTGCATGGAATCGACTTCATTCAATCATGCTGCATGGAATCCACAGCATTTAATTGGGATGCATTTAACCAGGCTGCATGGAATCCACTGCATTCAATCATGCTGCATGGAATCCACTGCATTCAATCGGGATGCATTTTACCAGGCTGCATGGATTACACTGCATTCAAGCACAATGCATGGAATCCAATGCATTCAATGACGCTGCATGGAATCCTCTGCATTCAATCGGGATGCTTTTGGCCATGCTGCATAAAATCCACTGCATCAGTCATGCTGCACGGTATCCACTGCATTCAATCGGGATGTTTTGGGACATGCTGAATAAAATCCACTGCATTAAATCGGGATGCATTGGGCCAAGCTGCAAAAAATCCACTGCATTCAATCATGCTGCATGGAATCTACTGCATTCAATCGGGATGCATTTTACCAGGATGCGTGGAATCCACTGCATTCAATAACAATGCATGGAATCCACTGCATTCAATGACGCTGCATGGAATCATCTGCATTCAATCGGGATGCTTTTGGCCATGCTGCATAAAATCCACTGCATTCAATCGGGATGTACTGGGACATGCTGCAGAGAATCCACTGCATTAAATCGGGATGCTTTAGGCCAAGCTGCAAAAAATGCACTGCATTCAATCATGCTGCAGGAATCCACTGCATTTAATCATGCTGCATAAAATACCCTGCATTCAATAAGGTTCCATTTCTTCATGCTGCCTAGAATCCACCTCATTCAATTATGCTGCATGGAATCCACTGCATTCAATCGGGATTCATTTTACCAGGCTGCATGAATTACACTGCATTCAATCACAAGCATGGAATCCACTGCATTCAATGACGCTGCATGGAATCCACTGCATTCAATCGGGATGCTTTTGGCCATGGTGCATAATATGCACTGCATTCAATCATGCTGCATGGTATCCACTGCATTCAATCGGGATGCTTTTGGCCATGCTGCAAAAATCAACTGCATTCAATCGGGATGCATTGGGCCTCACTGCGCCAACCGCACTGAATACAATCGGGATCCATTGTGCCACAATGCATGGAGTCTTCTGCATTCAATGACGCTGCATGGAATCCACTGCATTCAATCGGGATGCTTTGGGCCATGGTGCATAAAATCCACTGCATTCAATCATGCTGCATGGTATCCACTGCATTCAATCGGGATGTTTTGGGACATTCTGCCTAAAATCCACTGCATTTAATCAGGATGCTTTGGGCCATGCTGCATAAAATCCACTGCATTCAATAGGGTTCCATTTCTGCATGCTGCATGGATCACACTGCATTCAATCACACTGCATGGAATCCACTGCATTCAATCGGGATGAATTTTACCAGGCTGCATTGAATCCACTACATTCAATCAAGCTGCATGGAATCCTCTGCATTCTATCAGGATGCATTTGGGCCATGCTGCATAAAATCCACGGCATTCAATCATGCTGCATGGTATCCACTGCATTCAATCGGGATGTTTTGGGACATGCTGCCTAAAATCCACTGCATTTAATCGGGATGCTTTGGGCCATGCTGCAAAAAATCCACTGCATTCAATCATGCTGCAGGAATCCACTGCATTCAATCATGCTGCATAAAATCCACTGCATTCAATATGGTTCCATTACTTCATGCTGCATGGATCACACTGCATTCAATCACACTGCATGGAATCCACTGCATTCAATCGGGATGAATTTTACCAGGCTGCATTGAATCCACTGCATTCTATCAAGCTGCATGGAATCCACTGCATTCAATCGGGATGCATTTTACCAGGCTGCATGGACTCCACTGCATTCAATCATGCGGCATCGATTTCACTGCATTCTATTGGGATCCATTGCGCCATGATGCATGGAATCCACTGCATTCAGTTGAGATCAATTGGGCAACGCTGCATAGAATCCACTGCATTGAATGGGGATCCATTTAGCCACGATGTATTGTATACACTGCGTTCAATCAGGATGCATTTCACCACGCTGCATGGAATCCATGGCATTCAATCGGGATGCTTGTGGCCATGCTGCATAAACTCCACTGCATTCATTCATGCTGCAGGAATCCACTGCATTCAATCATGCTGCATAAAATCCCCTGCATTCAATAGGGTTCCATTTCTTCATGCTGCATGGAATCGACTTCATTCAATCATGCTGCATGGAATCCACAGCATTTAATTGGGATGCATTTTACCAGGCTGCATGGAATTCACTGCATTCAATCATGCTGCATAAAATGCACTGCATTCAATAGGGTTCCATTTCTGCATGCTGCATGGATCACACTGCATTCAATCACACTGCATGGAATCCACTGCATTCAATCGGGATGAATTTTACCAGGCTGCATTGAATCCACTACATTCAATCAAGCTGCATGGAATCCACTGCATTCAATCGGGATGCATTTTACCAGGCTGCATGGATTACACTGCATTCAAGCACAATGCATGGAATCCACTGCATTCAATGACGCTGCATGGAATCCTCTGCATTCTATCAGGATGCATTTGGGCCATGCTGCATAAAATCCACTGCATTCAATCATGCTGCATGGTATCCACTGCATTCAATCGGGATGTTTTGGGACATGCTGCCTAAAATCCACTGCATTTAATCGGGATGCTTAGGGCCATGGTGCAAAAAATCCACTGCATTCAATCATGCTGCAGGAATTCACTGCATTCAATCATGCTGCATAAAATCCACTGCATTCAATAGGGTTCCATTTCTGCATGCTGCATGGATCACACTGCATTCAATCACACTGCATGGAATCCACTGCATTCAAATGGCATGCATTTTACCAGACTGCATGGAATCCACTGCATTCAATCATGCTGCCTGGAATCCACTGCATTCAATCGGGATGCATTTTACCAGGCTGCATGGAATCCACTGCATTCAATCATGCTGCATCGATTTCACTGCATTCTATTGGGATCCATTGCGCCATGATGCATGGAATCCACTGCATTCAGTTGAGATCAATTGGGCAACGCTGCATAGAATCCACTGCATTGAATGGGGATCCATTTAGCCACGATGTATTGTATACACTGCGTTCAATCAGGATGCATTTCACCACGCTGCATGGAATCCATGGCATTCAATCGGGATGCTTGTGGCCATGCTGCATAAAATCCACTGCATTCATTCATGCTGCAGGAATCCACTGCATTCAATCATGCTGCATAAAATCCCCTGCATTCAATAGGGTTCCATTTCTTCATGCTGCATGGAATCGACTTCATTCAATCATGCTGCATGGAATCCACAGCATTTAATTGGGATGCATTTTACCAGGCTGCATGGAATCAACTGCATTCAATCATGCTGACTAAAATCCCCTGCATTCAATCGGGATGCATTTTACCAGGATGCATGGAATCCACTGCATTCAATCACAATACATGGAATCCACTGCATTCAATCGGGATGCATTTTACCAGGCTGCCTGGATTACACTGCATTCCATCACAATGCATGGAATTCACTGCATTCAATGATGCTGCATGAAATCCACTGCATTCAATCGGGATGCTTTTGGCCATGCTGCGTAAAATCCACGGCATTCAATCATGCTGCATGGAATCCAATGCATTCTATCGGGATGTATTGGGACATGCTGCAGAAAATTCACTGCATTAAATCATGATGCTTTGGACCAAGCTTCAAAAAATCCACTGCATTCAATCATGCTGCAAAAATCCACTGCATTCAATCATGCTGCATAAAATCCACTGCATTCAATAGGGTTCCATTTCTTCATGCTGCATGGAATCAACTGCATTCAATCATGCTGCATGGAATCTACAGCATTCAATCGGGATGCATTTTACCAGGCTGCATGTTTTACACTGCATTCAATCACAATGCATGGAATCCACTGCATTCAATGACGCTGCATGGAATCCACTGCATTCAATCTGGATGCTTTGGGCCATGGTGCATAAAATCCACTGCATTCAATCATGCTGCATGGTATCCACTGCATTCACTCGGGATGTTTTGGGACATTCTGCCTAAAATCCACTGCATTTAATCAGGATGCTTTGGGCCATGCTGCATAAAATCCACTGCATTCAATAGGGTTCATTTTCTTCATGCTGCATGGAATCCACTGCATTCAATCATGCTGCATGGAATCCACTGCATTCAATCGGGATGCATTTTACCAGGCTGCATGGATTACACTGCATTCAATCACAATGCATGGAATCCACTGCATTCAATGACACTGCATGGAATCCACTGCCTTCAATTGGGATGCTTTTGGCCATGGTCCATAAAATCCACTGCATTCAATCATGCTACATGGTATCCACTGCATTCAATCGGGATGTTTTTTGACATAGTGCCTAAAATCCACTGCATTAAATCGGGATGCTTTGGGCCATGCTGCAAAAAATCCACTGCATTCAATCATGCTGCATAAAATCCACTGCATTCAATAAGGTTCCATTTCTTCATGCAGCATGGATCACACTGCATTTAATCACATTGCATGGAATTAACTGCATTCAACCGGGATGACTTTTACCATGCTGCATGGAATACACTGCATTCAATCACGCTGCATTTATTTCACTGCATACAATTGGGATCCATTGCGCCATGATGCATGGAATCCACTGCATTCAATCAGAATCCATTGCACCACACTGCATTGACACCACTGCATTCAATTGAGATCAATTGGGCCATGCTGCATAGAATCCACTGCATTCAATTGGTATCCATTTAGCCTTACTGAATGGTATACACTGCATTCAATCAGGATGCATTTCACCACGCTGCATGGAATCCACGGCATTCAATCGGGATGCATGGGGCCATGCTGCATAAAATCCACTGCATTCAATCGGGATGCATTGAGCCTCACTGCGTGGACTCCACTGAATACATACGGGATCCATTGTGCCACAATGCAGGGAGTCTTCTGCATTCAATGACGCTGCATGGAATCCACTGCATTCAATCGAGATGAATTTTACCAGGCTGCATGGAATACACTGCATTCAATCACGCTGCATCGATTTCACTGCATTCAATTGGGATCCATTGCACCATGATGCATGGAATCCACTTCATTCAGCTGAGATCAATTGGGCCACGCTGCATAGAATCCACTGCATTGAATGGGGATCCATTTAGCCACGCTGCATTGTATACACTGCGTTCAATCAGGATGCATTTCACCACGCTGCATGGAATCCACGGCATTCAATCGGGATGCATGGGGCCATGCTGCATAAAATCAACTGCATTCAATCGAGATGCATTTGGCCTCGATGCATGGACTTCACTGCACACAATCGTGATCCATTTCGCCACAATGAATGGAATTCTCTGCATTCAATGACGCTGCATGGAATCCACTGCATTAAATCGAGATGCTTTTGGCCATGCTGCAAAAAATCCACTGCATTCAATCATGCTGCATAAAATCCCCTGCATTCTATAGGGTTCCATTTCTTCATGCTGCATGGAATCGACTTCATTCAATCATGCTGCATGGAATCCACAGCATTTAATTGGGATGCATTTTACCAGGCTGCATGGAATCCACGGCATTCAATCGGGATGCTTGGGGACATGCTGCAAAAAATCCACTGCATTCATTCATGCTGCAGGAATCCACTGCATTCAATCATGCTAAATAAAATACACTTCATTCAATAGGGTTCCATTACTTCATGCTCCCTGGAATACACTGAATTCAATCATGCTGCATGGAATCCAATGCATTCAATAGGGATGCATTTTTCCAGTCTGCATGGAATCGACTGCATTCAATCATGCTGCATGGAATACACTGCATTCAATCGGGATGCATTTTACCAGGCTCAATGGATTACACTGCATTCAAGCACAATGCATGGAATCCAATGCATTCAATGACGCTGCATGGAATCCTCTGCATTCAATCGGGATGCTTTTGGCCATGCTGCATAAAATCCACTGCATCAGTCATGCTGCACGGTATCCACTGCATTCAATCGGGATGTTTTGGGACATGCTGAATAAAATCCACTGCATTAAATCGGGATGCATTGGGCCAAGCTGCAAAAAATCCACTGCATTCAATCATGCTGCATGGAATCTACTGCATTCAATCGGGATGCATTTTACCAGGATGCGTGGAATCCACTGCATTCAATAACAATGCATGGAATCCACTGCATTCAATGACGCTGCATGGAATCATCTGCATTCAATCGGGATGCTTTTGGCCATGCTGCATAAAATCCACTGCATTCAATCGGGATGTACTGGGACATGCTGCAGAGAATCCACTGCATTAAATCGGGATGCTTTAGGCCAAGCTGCAAAAAATGCACTGCATTCAATCATGCTGCAGGAATCCACTGCATTTAATCATGCTGCATAAAATACCCTGCATTCAATAAGGTTCCATTTCTTCATGCTGCCTGGAATCCACCTCATTCAATTATGCTGCATGGAATTCACTGCATTCAATCGGGATTCCTTTTACCAGGCTGCATGAATTACACTGCATTCAATCACAAGCATGGAATCCACTGCATTGCATGACGCTGCATGGAATCCACTGCATTCAATCGGGATGCTTGGGGCCATGCTGCAAAATATCCACTGCATTCATTCATGCTGCAGGAATCCAGTGCATTCAATCATGCTGCATAAAATACACTTCATTCAATAGGGTTCCATTACTTCATTCTGCCTGGAATACACTGAATTCAATCACGCTGCATGGAATCCAATGCATTCAATAGGGATGCATTTTACCAGGCTGCATGGAATCCACTGCATTCAGTCATGCTGCATGGAATCCACTGCAGTCAATCGGGATGCATTTTACCAGGCTGCCTGGATTACACTGCATTCAATCAAAATGCATGGAATTCACTGCATTCAATGATGCTGCATGAAATCCACTGCATTCAATCGGGATGCTTTTGGCCATGCTGCATAAAATCCACGGCATTCAATCATGCTGCATGGAATCCAATGCATTCTATCGGGATGTATTGGGACATGCTGCAGAAAATTCACTGCATTAAATCATGATGCTTTGGACCAAGCTTCAAAAAATCCACTGCATTCAATCATGCTGCAAAAATCCACCGCATTCAATCATGCTGCATAAAATCCACTGCATTCAATAGGGTTCCATTTCTTCATGCTGCATGGAATCAACTGCATTCAATCATGCTGCATGGAATCTACAGCATTCAATCGGGATGCATTTTACCAGGCTGCATGTTTTACACTGCATTCAATCACAATGCATGGAATCCACTGCATTCAATGACGCTGCATGGAATCCACTGCATTCAATCTGGATGCTTTGGGCCATGGTGCATAAAATCCACTGCATTCAATCATGCTGCATGGTATCCACTGCATTCAATCGGGATGTTTTGCGACATGCTGCCTAAAATCCACTGCATTTAATCAGGATGCTTTGGGCCATGCTGCATAAAATCCACTGCATTCAATAGGGTTCCATTTCTGCATGCTGCATGGATCACACTGCATTCAATCACACTGCATGGAATCCACTGCATTCAATGGGGATGAATTTTACCAGGCTGCATTGAATCCACAACATTCAATCAAGCTGCATGGAATCCACCGCATTCAATCGGGATGAATTTTACCAGGCTGCATGGGTTACACTGCATTCAAGCACAATGCATGGAATCCACTGCATTCAATGACGCTGCATGGAATCCTCTGCATTCTATCGGGATGCATTTGGGCCATGCTGCATAAAATCCACTGCATTCAATCATGCTGCATGGTATCCACTGCATTCAATCGGGATGTTTTGGGACATGCTGCCTAAAATCCACTGCATTTAATCAGGATGCTTTGGGCCATGCTGCATAAAATCCACTGCATTCAATAGGGTTCCATTTCTGCATGCTGCATGGATCACACTGCATTCAATCACACTGCATGGAATCCACTGCATTCAATCGGGATGAATTTTACCAGGCTGCATTTAATCCACTACTTTCAATCAAGCTGCATGGAATCCACTGCATTCAATCGGGATGCATTTTACCAGGCTGCATGTATTACACTGCATTCAAGCACAATGCATGGAATCCACTGCATTCAATGACGCTGCATGGAATCCTCTGCATTCTATCGGGATGCATTTGGGCCATGCTGCATAAAATCCACTGCATTCAATCATGCTGCATGGTATCCACTGCATTCAATCGGGATGTTTTGGGACATGCTGCCTAAAATCCACTGCATTTAATCGGGATGCTTTGGGCCATGCTGCAAAAAATCCACTGCATTCAATCATGCTGCAGGAATCCACTGCATTCAATCATGCTGCATAAAATCCACTGCATTCAATAGGGTTCCATTTCTGCATGCTGCATGGATCACACTGCATTCAATCACACTGCATGGAATCCACTGCATTCAATCGGGATGAATTTTACCAGGCTGCATTGAATCCACTGCATTCTATCAAGCTGCATGGAATCCACTGCATTCAATCGGGATGCATTTTACCAGGCTGCATGGAATACACTGCATTCAATCATGCTGCATCGATTTCACTGCATTCTATTGGGATCCATTGCGCCATGATGCATGGAATCCACTGCATTCAGTTGAGATCAATTGGGCAACGCTGCATAGAATCCACTGCATTGAATGGGGATCCATTTAGCCACGATGCATTGTATAAACTGCGTTCAATCAGGATGCATTTCACCGCGCTGCATGGAATCCATGGCATTCAATCGGGATGTTTGTGGCCATGCTGCATAAAATCCACTGCATTCATTCATGCTGCAGGAATCCACTGCATTTAATCATGCTGCATAAAATCCCCTGCATTCAATAGGGTTCCATTTCTTCATGCTGCATGGAATCGACTTCATTCAATCATGCTGCATGGAATCCACAGCATTTAATTGGGATGCATTTTACCAGGCTGCATGGAATCCACTGCATTCAATCATGCTGAATAAAATCCACTGCATTCAATCGGGATGCATTTTACCAGGATGCATGGAATCCACTGCATTCAATCACAATCCATGGAATCCACTGCATTCAATCGGGATGCATTTTACCAGGCTGCCTGGATTACACTGCATTCCATCACAATGCATGGAATCCACTGCATTCAATGACGCTGCATGGAATCCACTGCATTCTATCGGGATGCTTTTGGCCATGCTGCATAAAGTACACTGCATTCAATCATGCAGCAAGGAATCCACTGCATCCAATCGCCATGTTTTTGGCCATGCTGCATAAAATCCACTGCATTCAATCGGGATGCATTGGGCCTCGCTGCATGGTCTCCACTGCATACAAACGAGATCCATTGCCCCACAATGAATGGAATGTTCTGCAGTCAATGACGCTGCATGAAATCCACTGCATTCAATCGGGATGCTTTGGGCCATGCTGCAAATACTCCACTGTATTCAATCATGCTGCATGGAATCCACTGCCTTCAATCGGGATGCTTTTGGCCATGCTGCATATAATCCACTGCATTCAATCGGGATGCATTGGGCCTCACTGCGTCAACCGCACTGAATACAATCGGGATCCATTGTGCCACAATGCATGGAGTCTTCTGCATTGCATGACGCTGCATGGAATCCACTGCATTCAATCGGGATGCTTGGGGCCATGCTGCAAAATATCCACTGCATTCATTCATGCTGCAGGAATCCAGTGCATTCAATCATGCTGCATAAAATACACTTCATTCAATAGGGTTCCATTACTTCATTCTGCCTGGAATACACTGAATTCAATCACGCTGCATGGAATCCAATGCATTCAATAGGGATGCATTTTACCAGGCTGCATGGAATCCACTGCATTCAGTCATGCTGCATGGAATCCACTGCAATCAATCGGGATGCATTTTACCAGGCTGCCTGGATTACACTGCATTCAATCAAAATGCATGGAATTCACTGCATTCAATGATGCTGCATGAAATCCACTGCATTCAATCGGGATGCTTTTGGCCATGCTGCATAAAATCCACGGCATTCAATCATGCTGCATGGAATCCAATGCATTCTATCGGGATGTATTGGGACATGCTGCAGAAAATTCACTGCATTAAATCATGATGCTTTGGACCAAGCTTCAAAAAATCCACTGCATTCAATCATGCTGCAAAAATCCACCGCATTCAATCATGCTGCATAAAATCCACTGCATTCAATAGGGTTCCATTTCTTCATGCTGCATGGAATCAACTGCATTCAATCATGCTGCATGGAATCTACAGCATTCAATCGGGATGCATTTTACCAGGCTGCATGTTTTACACTGCATTCAATCACAATGCATGGAATCCACTGCATTCATTGACGCTGCATGGAATCCACTGCATTCAATCTGGATGCTTTGGGCCATGGTGCATAAAATCCACTGCATTCAATCATGCTGCATGGTATCCACTGCATTCAATCGGGATGTTTTGCGACATTCTGCCTAAAATCCACTGCATTTAATCAGGATGCTTTGGGCCATGCTGCATAAAATCCACTGCATTCAATAGGGTTCCATTTCTGCATGCTGCATGGATCACACTGCATTCAATCACACTGCATGGAATCCACTGCATTCAATGGGGATGAATTTTACCAGGCTGCATTGAATCCACTACATTCAATCAAGCTTCATGGAATCCACTGCATTCAATCGGGATGCATTTTACCAGGCTGCATGGATTACACTGCATTCAAGCAAAATGCATGGAATCCACTGCATTCAATGACGCTGCATGGAATCCTCTGCATTCTATCGGGATGCATTTGGGCCATGCTGCATAAAATCCACGGCATTCAATCATGCTGCATGGTATCCACTGCATTCAATCGGGATGTTTTGGGACATGCTGCCTAAAATCCACTGCATTTAATCGGGATGCTTTGGGCCATGGTGCAAAAAATCCACTGCATTCAATCATGCTGCAGGAATCCACTGCATTCAATCATGCTGCATAAAATCCACTGCATTCAATAGGGTTCGATTTCTGCATGCTGCATGGATCACACTGCATTCAATCACACTGCATGGAATCCACTGCATTCAATCGGGATGAATTTTACCAGGCTGCATTGAATCCACTGCATTCTATCAAGCTGCATGGAATCCACTGCATTCAATCGGGATGCATTTTACCAGGCTGCATGGAATACACTGCATTCAATCATGCTGCATCGATTTCACTGCATTCTATTGGGATCCATTGCGCCATGATGCATGGAATCCACTGCATTCAGTTGAGATCAATTGGGCCACGCTGCATAGAATCCACTGCATTGAATGGGGATCCATTTAGCCACGATGCATTGTATACACTGCGTTCAATCAGGATGCATTTCACCGCGCTGCATGGAATCCATGGCATTCAATCGGGATGCTTGTGGCCATGCTGCATAAAATCCACTGCATTCATTCATGCTGCAGGAATCCACTGCATTCAATCATGCTGCATAAAACCCCCTGCATTCAATAGGGTTCCATTTCTTCATGCTGCATGGAATCGACTTCATTCAATCATGCTGCATGGAATCCACAGCATTTAATTGGGATGCATTTTACCAGGCTGCATGGAATCCACTGCATTCAATCATGCTGAATAAAATCCACTGCATTCAATCGGGATGCATTTTACCAGGATGCATGGAATCCACTGCATTCAATCACAATACATGGAATCCACTGCATTCAATCGGGATGCATTTTACCAGGCTGCCTGGATTACACTGCATTCCATCACAATGCATGGAATCCACTGCATTCAATGACGCTGCATGGAATCCACTGCATTCTATCGGGATGCTTTTGGCCATGCTGCATAAAGTACACTGCATTCAATCATGCAGCAAGGAATCCACTGCATCCAATCGCCATGTTTTTGGCCATGCTGCATAAAATCCACTGCATTCAATCGGGATGCATTGGGCCTCGCTGCATGGTCTCCACTGCATACAAACGAGATCCATTGCCCCACAATGAATGGAATGTTCTGCATTCAATGACGCTGCATGAAATCCACTGCATTCAATCGGGATGCCTTGGGCCATGCTGCAAATACTCCACTGTATTCAATCATGCTGCATGGAATCCACTGTCTTCAATCGGGATGCTTTTGGCCATGCTGCATATAATCCACTGCATTCAATCGGGATGCATTGGGCCTCACTGCGTCAACCGCACTGAATACAATCGGGATCCATTGTGCCACAATGCATGGAGTCTTCTGCATTGCATGACGCTGCATGGAATCCACTGCATTCAATCGGGATGCTTGGGGCCATGCTGCAAAATATCCACTGCATTCATTCATGCTGCAGGAATCCAGTGCATTCAATCATGCTGCATAAAATACACTTCATTCAATAGGGTTACATTACTTCATTCTGCCTGGAATACACTGAATTCAATCACGCTGCATGGAATCCAATGCATTCAATAGGGATGCATTTTACCAGGCTGCATGGAATCCACTGCATTCAGTCATGCTGCATGGAATCCACTGCAGTCAATCGGGATGCATTTTACCAGGCTGCCTGGATTACACTGCATTCAATCAAAATGCATGGAATTCACTGCATTCAATGATGCTGCATGAAATCCACTGCATTCAATCGGGATGCTTTTGGCCAATCTGCATAAAATCCATGGCATTCAATCATGCTGCATGGAATCCAATGCATTCTATCGGGATGTATTGGGACATGCTGCAGAAAATTCACTGCATGAAATCATGATGCTTTGGACCAAGCTTCAAAAAATCCACTGCATTCAATCATGCTGCAAAAATCCACTGCATTCAATCATGCTGCATAAAATCCACTGCATTCAATAGGGTTCCATTTCTTCATGCTGCATGGAATCAACTGCATTCAATCATGCTGCATGGAATCTACAGCATTCAATCGGGATGCATTTTACCAGGCTGCATGTTTTACACTGCATTCAATCACAATGCATGGAATCCACTGCATTCAATGACGCTGCATGGAATCCACTGCATTCAATCTGGATGCTTTGGGCCATGGTGCATAAAATCCACTGCATTCAATCATGCTGCATGGTATCCACTGCATTCAATCGGGATGTTTTGCGACATGCTGCCTAAAATCCACTGCATTTAATCAGGATGCTTTGGGCCATGCTGCATAAAATCCACTGCATTCAATAGGGTTCCATTTCTGCATGCTGCATGGATCACACTGCATTCAATCACACTGCATGGAATCCACTGCATTCAATCGGGATGAATTTTACCAGGCTGCATTGAATCCACTACATTCAATCAAGCTGCATGGAATCCACCACATTCAATCGGGATGCATTTTACCAGGCTGCATGGATTACACTGCATTCAAGCACAATGCATGGAATCCACTGCATTCAATGACGCTGCATGGAATCCTCTGCATTCTATCGGGATGCATTTGGGCCATGCTGCATAAACTCCACTGCATTCAATCATGCTGCATGGTATCCACTGCATTCAATCGGGATGTTTTGGGACATGCTGCCTAAAATCCACTGCATTTAATCGGGATGCTTTGGGCCATGGTGCAAAAAATCCACTGCATTCAATCATGCTGCAGGAATCCACTGCATTCAATCATGCTGCATAAAATCCACTGCATTCAATAGGGTTCGATTTCTGCATGCTGCATGGATCACACTGCATTCAATCACGCTGCATCGATTTCACTGCATTCTATTGGGATCCATTGCGCCATGATGCATGGAATCCACTGCATTCAGTTGAGATCAATTGGGCAACGCTGCATAGAATCCACTGCATTGAATGGGGATCCATTTAGCCACGATGCATTGTATACACTGCGTTCAATCAGGATGCATTTCACCACGCTGCATGGAATCCATGGCATTCAATCGGGATGCTTGTGGCCATGCTGCATAAAATCAACTGCATTCATTCATGCTGCATAAAATCCCCTGCATTCAATAGGGTTCCATTTCTTCATGCTGCATGGAATCGACTTCATTCAATCATGCTGCATGGAATCCACAGCATTTAATTGGGATGCATTTTACCAGGCTGCATGGAATCCACTGCATTCAATCATGCTGAATAAAATCCACTGCATTCAATCGGGATGCATTTTACCAGGATGCATGGAATCCACTGCATTCAATCACAATCCATGGAATCCACTGCATTCAATCGGGATGCATTTTACCAGGCTGCCTGGATTACACTGCATTCCATCACAATGCATGTAATCCACTGCATTCAATGACGCTGCATGGAATCCACTGCATTCTATCGGGATGCTTTTGGCCATGCTGCATAAAGTACACTGCATTCAATCATGCAGCAAGGAATCCACTGCATCCAATCGCCATGTTTTTGGCCATGCTGCATAAAATCCACTGCATTCAATCGGGATGCATTGGGCCTCGCTGCATGGTCTCCACTGCATACAAACGAGATCCATTGCCCCACAATGAATGGAATGTTCTGCATTCAATGACGCTGCATGAAATCCACTGCATTCAATCGGGATGCTTTGGGCCATGCTGCAAATACTCCACTGTATTCAATCATGCTGCATGGAATCCACTGACTTCAATCGGGATGCTTTTGGCCATGCTGCATATAATCCACTGCATTCAATCGGGATGCATTGGGCCTCACTGCGCCAACCGCACTGAATACAATCGGGATCCATTGTGCCACAATGCATGGAGTCTTCTGCATTGCATGACGCTGCATGGAATCCACTGCATTCAATCGGGATGCTTGGGGCCATGCTGCAAAATATCCACTGCATTCATTCATGCTGCACGAATCCAGTGCATTCAATCATGCTGCATAAAAGACACTTCATTCAATAGGGTTCCATTACTTCATTCTGCCTGGAATACACTGAATTCAATCACGCTGCATGGAATCCAATGCATTCAATAGGGATGCATTTTACCAGGCTGCATGGAATCCACTGCATTCAGTCATGCTGCATGGAATCCACTGCAGTCAATCGGGATGCATTTTACCAGGCTGCCTGGATTACACTGCATTCAATCAAAATGCATGGAATTCACTGCATTCAATGATGCTGCATGAAATCCACTGCATTCAATCGGGATGCTTTTGGCCAATCTGCATAAAATCCATGGCATTCAATCATGCTGCATGGAATCCAATGCATTCTATCGGGATGTATTGGGACATGCTGCAGAAAATTCACTGCATGAAATCATGATGCTTTGGACCAAGCTTCAAAAAATCCACTGCATTCAATCATGCTGCAAAAATCCACTGCATTCAATCATGCTGCATAAAATCCACTGCATTCAATAGGGTTCCATTTCTTCATGCTGCATGGAATCAACTGCATTCGATCATGCTGCATGGAATCTACAGCATTCAATCTGGATGGATTTTACCAGGCTGCATGGTTTACACTGCATTCAATCACAATGCATGGAATCCACTGCATTCAATGACGCTGCATGGAATCCACTGCATTCAATCTGGATGCTTTGGGCCATGGTGCATAAAATCCACTGCATTCAATCATGCTGCATGGTATCCACTGCATTCAATCGGGATGTTTTGCGACATTCTGCCTAAAATCCACTGCATTTAATCAGGATGCTTTGGGCCATGCTGCATAAAATCCACTGCATTCAATAGGGTTCCATTTCTGCATGCTGCATGGATCACACTGCATTCAATCACACTGCATGGAATCCACTGCATTCAATCGGGATGAATTTTACCAGGCTGCATTGAATCCACTGCATTCAATCAAGCTGCATGGAATCCACCGCATTCAATCGGGATGCATTTTACCAGGCTGCATGGATTACACTGCATTCAAGCACAATGCATGGAATCCACTGCATTCAATGACGCTGCATGGAATCCTCTGCATTCTATCGGGATGCATTTGGGCCATGCTGCATAAACTCCACTGCATTCAATCATGCTGCATGGTATCCACTGCATTCAATCGGGATGTTTTGGGACATGCTGCCTAAAATCCACTGCATTTAATCGGGATGCTTTGGGCCATGGTGCAAAAAATCCACTGCATTCAATCATGCTGCAGGAATCCACTGCATTCAATCATGCTGCATAAAATCCACTGCATTCAATAGGGTTCGATTTCTGCATGCTGCATGGATCACACTGCATTCAATCACACTGCATGGAATCCACTGCATTCAATCGGGATGAATTTTACCAGGCTGCATTGAATCCACTGCATTCTATCAAGCTGCATGGAATCCACTGCATTCAATCGGGATGCATTTTACCAGGCTGCATGGAATACACTGCATTCAATCACGCTGCATCGATTTCACTGCATTCTATTGGGATCCATTGCGCCATGATGCATGGAATCCACTGCATTCAGTTGAGATCAATTGGGCAACGCTGCATAGAATCCACTGCATTGAATGGGGATCCATTTAGCCACGATGCATTGTATACACTGCGTTCAATCAGGATGCATTTCACCGCGCTGCATGGAATCCATGGCATTCAATCGGGATGCTTGTGGCCATGCTGCATAAAATCCACTGCATTCATTCATGCTGCAGGAATCCACTGCATTCAATCATGCTGCATAAAATCCCCTGCATTCAGTAGGGTTCCATTTCTTCATGCTGCATGGAATCAACTTCATTCAATCATGCTGCATGGAATCCACAGCATTTAATTGGGATGCATTTTACCAGGCTGCATGGAATCCACTGCATTCAATCATGCTGAATGAAATCCACTGCATTCAATCGGGATGCATTTTACCAGGATGCATGGAATCCACTGCATTCAATCACAATACATGGAATCCACTGCATTCAATCGGGATGCATTTTACCAGGCTGCCTGGATTACACTGCATTCCATCACAATGCATGGAATCCACTGCATTCAATGACGCTGCATGGAATCCACTGCATTCTATCGGGATGCTTTTGGCCATGCTGCATAAAGTACACTGCATTCAATCATGCAGCAAGGAATCCACTGCATCCAATCGCCATGTTTTTGGCCATGCTGCATAAAATCCACTGCATTCAATCGGGATGCATTGGGCCTCGCTGCATGGTCTCCACTGCATACAAACGAGATCCATTGCCCCACAATGAATGGAATGTTCTGCATTAAATGACGCTGAATGAAATCCACTGCATTCAATCGGGATGCTTTGGGCCATGCTGCAAATACTCCACTGTATTCAATCATGCTGCATGAAATCCACTGCCTTCAATCGGGATGCTTTTGGCCATGCTGCATTTATTCCACTGCATTCAATCGGGATGCATTGGGCCTCACTGCGCCAACCGCACTGAATACAATCAGGATCCATTGTGCCACAATGCATGGAGTCTTCTGCATTGCATGACGCTGCATGGAATCCACTGCATTCAATCGGGATGCTTGGGGCCATGCTGCAAAATATCCACTGCATTCATTCATGCTGCAGGAATCCAGTGCATTCAATCATGCTGCATAAAATACACTTCATTCAATAGGGTTCCATTACTTCATTCTGCCTGGAATACACTGAATTCAATCACGCTGCATGGAATCCAATGCATTCAATAGGGATGCATTTTACCAGGCTGCATGGAATCCACTGCATTCAGTCATGCTGCATGGAATCCACTGCAGTCAATCGGGATGCATTTTACCAGGCTGCCTGGATTACACTACATTCAATCAAAATGCATGGAATTCACTGCATTCAATGATGCTGCATGAAATCCACTGCATTCAATCGGGATGCTTTTGGCCATGCTGCATAAAATCCATGGCATTCAATCATGCTGCATGGAATCCAATGCATTCTATCGGGATGTATTGGGACATGCTGCAGAAAATTCACTGCATGAAATCATGATGCTTTGGACCAAGCTTCAAAAAATCCACTGCATTCAATCATGCTGCAAAAATCCACTGCATTCAATCATGCTCCATAAAATCCACTGCATTCAATAGGGTTCCATTTCTTCATGCTGCATGGAATCAACTGCATTCAATCATGCTGCATGGAATCTACAGCATTCAATCTGGATGCATTTTACCAGGCTGCATGTTTTACACTGCATTCAATCACAATGCATGGAATCCACTGCATTCAATGACGCTGCATGGAATCCACTGCATTCAATCTGGATGCTTTGGGCCATGGTGCATAAAATCCACTGCATTCAATCATGCTGAATGGTATCCACTGCATTCAATCGGGATGTTTTGGGACATTCTGCCTAAAATCCACTGCATTTAATCAGGATGCTTTGGGCCATGCTGCATAAAATCCACTGCATTCAATAGGGTTCCATTTCTGCATGCTGCATGGATCACACTGCATTCAATCACACTGCATGGAATCCACTGCATTCAATCGGGATGAATTTTACCAGGCTGCATTGAATCCACTGCATTCTATCAAGCTGCATGGAATCCACTGCATTCAATCGGGATGCATTTTACCAGGCTGCATGGAATACACTGCATTCAATCACGCTGCATCGTTTTAACTGCATTCTATTGGGATCCATTGCGCCATGATGCATGGAATCCACTGCATTCAGTTGAGATCAATTGGGCCACGCTGCATAGAATCCACTGCATTGAATGGGGATCCATTTAGCCACGATGCATTGTATACACTGCGTTCAATCCGGATGCATTTCACCGCGCTGCATGGAATCCATGGCATTCAATCGGGATGCTTGTGGCCATGCTGCATAAAATCCACTGCATTCATTCATGCTGCAGGAATCCACTGCATTCAATCATGCTGCATAAAACCCCCTGCAATCAATAGGGTTCCATTTCTTCATGCTGCATGGAATCGACTTCATTCAATCATGCTGCATGGAATCCACAGCATTTAATTGGGATGCATTTTACCAGGCTGCATGGAATCCACTGCATTCAATCATGCTGAATAAAATCCACTGCATTCAATCGGGATGCATTTTACCAGGATGCATGGAATCCACTGCATTCAATCACAATACATGGAATCCACTGCATTCAATCGGGATGCATTTTACCAGGCTGCCTGGATTACACTGCATTCCATCACAATGCATGGAATCCACTGCATTCAATGACGCTGCATGGAATCCACTGCATTCTATCGGGATGCTTTTGGCCATGCTGCATAAAGTACACTGCATTCAATCATGCAGCAAGGAATCCACTGCATCCAATCGCCATGTTTTTGGCCATGCTGCATAAAATCCACTGCATTCAATCGGGATGCATTGGGCCTCGCTGCATGGTCTCCACTGCATACAAACGAGATCCATTGCCCCACAATGAATGGAATGTTCTGCAGTCAATGACGCTGCATGAAATCCACTGCATTCAATCGGGATGCTTTGGGCCATGCTGCAAATACTCCACTGTATTCAATCATGCTGCATGGAATCCACTGCCTTCAATCGGGATGCTTTTGGCCATGCTGCATATAATCCACTGCATTCAATCGGGATGCATTGGGCCTCACTGCGTCAACCGCACTGAATACAATCGGGATCCATTGTGCCACAATGCATGGAGTCTTCTGCATTGCATGACGCTGCATGGAATCCACTGCATTCAATCGGGATGCTTGGGGCCATGCTGCAAAATATCCACTGCATTCATTCATGCTGCAGGAATCCAGTGCATTCAATCATGCTGCATAAAATACACTTCATTCAATAGGGTTCCATTACTTCATTCTGCCTGGAATACACTGAATTCAATCACGCTGCATGGAATCCAATGCATTCAATAGGGATGCATTTTACCAGGCTGCATGGAATCCACTGCATTCAGTCATGCTGCATGGAATCCACTGCAGTCAATCGGGATGCATTTTACCAGGCTGCCTGGATTACACTGCATTCAATCAAAATGCATGGAATTCACTGCATTCAATGATGCTGCATGAAATCCACTGCATTCAACCGGGATGATTTTGGCCATGCTGCATAAAATCCATGGCATTCAATCATGCTGCATGGAATCCAATGCATTCTATCGGGATGTATTGGGACATGCTGCAGAAAATTCACTGCATGAAATCATGATGCTTTGGACCAAGCTTCAAAAAATCCACTGCATTCAATCATGCTGCAAAAATCCACTGCATTCAATCATGCTGCATAAAATCCACTGCATTCAATAGGGTTCCATTTCTTCATGCTGCATGGAATCAACTGCATTCGATCATGCTGCATGGAATCTACAGCATTCAATCGGGATGCATTTTACCAGGCTGCATGTTTTACACTGCATTCAATCACAATGCATGGAATCCACTGCATTCAATGACGCTGCATGGAATCCACTGCATTCAATCTGGATGCTTTGGGCCATGGTGCATAAAATCCACTGCATTCAATCATGCTGCAGGAATCCACTGCATTCAATCATGCTGCGTAAAATCCACTGCATTCAATAGGGTTCGATTTCTGCATGCTGCATGGATCACACTGCATTCAATCACACTGCATGGAATCCACTGCATTCATTCGGGATGAATTTTACCAGGCTGCATTGAATCCACTGCATTCTATCAAGCTGCATGGAATCCACTGCATTCAATCGGGATGCATTTTACCAGGCTGCATGGAATACACTGCATTCAATCACGCTGCATCGATTTCACTGCATTCTATTGGGATCCATTGCGCCATGATGCATGGAATCCACTGCATTCAGTTGAGATCAATTGGGCCACGCTGCATAGAATCCACTGCATTGAATGGGGATCCATTTAGCCACGATGCATTGTATACACTGCGTTCAATCCGGATGCATTTCACCGCGCTGCATGGAATACATGGCATTCAATCGGGATGCTTGTGGCCATGCTGCATAAAATCCACTGCATTCATTCATGCTGCAGGAATCCACTGCATTCAATCATGCTGCATAAAACCCCCTGCAATCAATAGGGTTCCATTTCTTCATGCTGCATGGAATCGACTTCATTCAATCATGCTGCATGGAATCCACAGCATTTAATTGGGATGCATTTTACCAGGCTGCATGGAATCCACTGCATTCAATCATGCTGAATAAAATCCACTGCATTCAATCGGGATGCATTTTACCAGGATGCATGGAATCCACTGAATTCAATCACAATACATGGAATCCACTGCATTCAATCGGGATGCATTTTACCAGGCTGCCTGGATTACACTGCATTCCATCACAATGCATGGAATCCACTGCATTCAATGACGCTGCATGGAATCCACTGCATTCTATCGGGATGCTTTTGGCCATGCTGCATAAAGTACACTGCATTCAATCATGCAGCAAGGAATCCACTGCATCCAATCGCCATGTTTTTGGCCATGCTGCATAAAATCCACTGCATTCAATCGGGATGCATTGGGCCTCGCTGCATGGTCTCCACTGCATACAAACGAGATCCATTGCCCCACAATGAATGGAATGTTCTGCAGTCAATGACGCTGCATGAAATCCACTGCATTCAATCAGGATGCTTTGGGCCATGCTGCAAATACTCCACTGTATTCAATCATGCTGCATGGAATCCACTGCCTTCAATCGGGATGCTTTTGGCCATGCTGCATATAATCCACTGCATTCAATCGGGATGCATTGGGCCTCACTGCGTCAACCGCACTGAATACAATCAGGATCCATTGTGCCACAATGCATGGAGTCTTCTGCATTGCATGACGCTGCATGGAATCCACTGCATTCAATCGGGATGCTTGGGGCCATGCTGCAAAATATCCACTGCATTCATTCATGCTGCAGGAATCCAGTGCATTCAATCATGCTGCATAAAATACACTTCATTCAATAGGGTTCCATTACTTCATTCTGCCTGGAATACACTGAATTCAATCACGCTGCATGGAATCCAATGCATTCAATAGGGATGCATTTTACCAGGCTGCATGGAATCCACTGCATTCAGTCATGCTGCATGGAATCCACTGCAGTCAATCGGGATGCATTTTACCAGGCTGCCTGGATTACACTGCATTCAATCAAAATGCATGGAATTCACTGCATTCAATGATGCTGCATGAAATCCACTGCATTCAACCGGGATGCTTTTGGCCATGCTGCATAAAATCCATGGCATTCAATCATGCTGCATGGAATCCAATGCATTCTATCGGGATGTATTGGGACATGCTGCAGAAAATTCACTGCATGAAATCATGATGCTTTGGACCAAGCTTCAAAAAATCCACTGCATTCAATCATGCTGCATAAAATCCACTGCATTCAATAGGGTTCCATTTCTACATGCTGCATGGAATCAACTGCATTCAATCATGCTGCATGGAATCTACAGCATTCAATCGGGATGCATTTTACCAGGCTGCATGTTTTACACTGCATTCAATCACAATGCATGGAATCCACTGCATTCAATGACGCTGCATGGAATCCACTGCATTCAATCTGGATGCTTTGGGCCATGGTGCATAAAATCCACTGCATTCAATCATGCTGCATAGTATCCACTGCATTCAATCGGGATGTTTTGCGACATTCTGCCTAAAATCCACTGCATTTTATCAGGATGTTTTGGGCCATGCTGCATAAAATCCACTGCATTCAATAGGGTTCCATTTCTGCATGCTGCATGGATCACACTGCATTCAATCACACTGCATGGAATCCACTGCATTCAATCGGGATGAATTTTACCAGGCTGCATTGAATCCACTACATTCAATCAAGCTGCATGGAATCCACTGCATTCAATCGGGATGCATTTTACCAGGCTGCATGGATTACACTGCATTCAAGCACAATGCATGGAATCCACTGCATTCAATGACGCTGCATGGAATCCTCTGCATTCTATCGGGATGCATTTGGGCCATGCTGTATAAACTCCACTGCATTCAATCATGCTGCATGGTATCCACTGCATTCAATCGGGATGTTTTGGGACATGCTGCCTAAAATCCACTGCATTTAATCGGGATGCTTTGGGCCATGCTGCAAAAATCCACTGCATTCAATCATGCTGCAGGAATCCACTGCATTCAATCATGCTGCATAAAATCCACTGCATTCAATAGGGTTCGATTTCTGCATGCTGCATGGATCACACTGCATTCAATCACACTGCATGGAATCCACTGCATTCAATCGGGATGCATTTTACCAGGCTGCATGGAATACACTGCATTCAATCACGCTGCATTGATTTCACTGCATTCTATTGGGTTCCATTGCGCCATGATGCATGGAATCCACTGCATTCAGTTGAGATCAATTGGGCCACGCTGCATAGAATCCACTGCATTGAATGGGGATCCATTTAGCCACGATGCATTGTATACACTGCGTTCAATCAGGATGCATTTCACCGCGCTGCATGGAATCCATGGCATTCAATCGGGATGCTTGTGGCCATGCTGCATAAAATCCACTGCATTCATTCATGCTGCAGGAATCCACTGCATTCAATCATGCTGCATAAAATCCCCTGCATTCAGTAGGGTTCCATTTCTTCATGCTGCATGGAATCGACTTCATTCAATCATGCTGCATGGAATCCACAGCATTTAATTGGGATGCATTTTACCAGGCTGCATGGAATCCACTGCATTCAATCATGCTGAATAAAATCCACTGCATTCAATCGGGATGCATTTTACCAGGATGCATGGAATCCACTGCATTCAATCACAATACATGGAATCCACTGCATTCAATCGGGATGCATTTTACCAGGCTGCCCGGATTACACTGCATTCCATCACAATGCATGGAATCCACTGCATTCAATGACGCTGCATGGAATCCACTGCATTCTATCGGGATGCTTTTGGCCATGCTGCATAAAATCCACTGCATTCAATCATGCAGCAAGGAATCCACTGCATCCAATCGCCATGTTTATGGCCATGCTGCATAAAATCCACTGCATTCAATCGGGATGCATTGGGCCTCGCTGCATGGTCTCCACTGCATACAAACGAGATCCATTGCCCCACAATGAATGGAATGTTCTGCATTCAATGACGCTGCATGAAATCCACTGCATTCAATCGGGATGCTTTGGGCCATGCTGCAAATACTCCACTGTATTCAATCATGCTGCATGGAATCCACTGCCTTCAATCGGGATGCTTTTGGCCATGCTGCATATAATCCACTGCATTCAATCGGGATGCATTGGGCCTCACTGCGTCAACCGCACTGAATACAATCGGGATCCATTGTGCCACAATGCATGGAGTCTTCTGCATTGCATGATGCTGCATGGAATCCACTGCATTCAATCGGGATGCTTGGGGCCATGCTGCAAAATATCCACTGCATTCATTCATGCTGCAGGAATCCAGTGCATTCAATCATGCTGCATTAAATTCCCTGCATTCAATAGGGTTCCATTACTTCATTCTGCCTGGAATACACTGAATTCAATCACGCTGCATGGAATCCAATGCATTCAATAGGGATGCATTTTACCAGGCTGCATGGAATCCACTGCATTCAGTCATGCTGCATGGAATCCACTGCAGTCAATCGGGATGCATTTTACCAGGCTGTATGGATTACACTGCGTTCAATCAAAATGCATGGAATTCACTGCATTCAATGATGCTGCATGAAATCCACTGCATTCAATCGGGATGCTTTTGGCCATGCTGCATAAAATCCACGGCATTCAATCATGCTGCATGGAATCCAATGCATCCAATCGGGAAATTTTGGGTCATGCTGCATAAAATCCAATGCATTCAATCATGCTGCATGGAATCCAATGCATTCTATCGGGATGTATTGGGACATGCTGCAGAAAATTCACTGCATTAAATCATGATGCTTTGGACCAAGCTTCAAAAAATCCACTGCATTCAATCATGCTGCAAAAATCCACTGCATTCAATCATGCTGCATAAAATCCACTGCATTCAATAGGTTTCCATTTCTTCATGCTGCATGGAATCAACTGCATTCAATCATGCTGCATGGAATCTACAGCATTCAATCGGGATGCATTTTACCAGGCTGCATGTTTTACACTGCATTCAATCACAATGCATGGAATCCACTGCATTCAATGACGCTGCATGGAATCCACTGCATTCAATCTGGATGCTTTGGGCCATGGTGCATAAAATCCACTGCATTCAATCATGCTGCATGGTATCCACTGCATTCAATCGGGATGTTTTGGGACATTCTGCCTAAAATCCACTGCATTTAATCAGGATGCTTTGGGCTATGCTGCATAAAATCCACTGCATTCAATAGGGTTCCATTTCTGCATGCTGCATGGATCACACTGCATTCAATCACACTGCATGGAATCCACTGCATTCAATCGGGATGAATTTTACCAGGCTGCATTGAATCCACTACATTCAATCAAGCTGCATGGAATACACTGCATTCAATCGGGATGCATTTTACCAGGCTGCATGGATTACACTGCATTCAAGCACAATGCATGGAATCCACTGCATTCAATGACGCTGCATGGAATCCTCTGCATTCTATCGGGATGCATTTGGGCCATGCTGCATAAAATCCACTGCATTCAATCATGCTGCATGGTATCCACTGCATTCAATCGGGATGTTTTGGGACATGCTGCCTAAAATCCACTGCATTTAATCGGGATGCTTTGGGCCATGCTGCAAAAAATCCACTGCATTCAATCATGCTGCAGGAATCCACTGCATTCAATCATGCTGCATAAAATCCACTGCATTCAATAGGGTTCCATTTCTGCATGCTGCATGGATCACACTGCATTCAATCACACTGCATGGAATCCACTGCATTCAATCGGGATGAATTTTACCAGGCTGCTTGGAAACCACTGCATTCTATCAAGCTGCATGGAATCCACTGCATTCAATCGGGATGCATTTTACCAGGCTGCATGGAATACACTGCATTCAATCACGCTGCATTGATTTCACTGCATTCTATTGGGATCCATTGCGCCATGATGCATGGAATCCACTGCATTCAGTTGAGATCAATTGGGCCACGCTGCATAGAATCCACTGCATTGAATGGGGATCCATTTAGCCACGATGCATTGTATACACTGCGTTCAATCAGGATGCATTTCACCACGCTGCATGGAATCCATGGCATTCAATCGGGATGCTTGTGGCCATGCTGCATAAAATCCACTGCATTCATTCATGCTGCAGGAATCCACTGCATTCAATCATGCTGCATAAAATCCCCTGCATTCAGTAGGGTTCCATTTCTTCATGCTGCATGGAATCGACTTCATTCAATCATGCTGCATGGAATCCACAGCATTTAATTGGGATGCATTTTACCAGGCTGCATGGAATCCACTGCATTCAATCATGCTGAATAAAATCCACTGCATTCAATCGGGATGCATTTTACCAGGATGCATGGAATCCACTGCATTCAATCACAATACATGGAATCCACTGCATTCAATCGGGATGCATTTTACCAGGCTGCATGGATTACACTGCATTCAAGCACAATGCATGGAATCCACTGCATTCAATGACGCTGCATGGAATCCACTGCATTCTATCGGGATGCTTTTGGCCATGCTGCATAAAATCCACTGCATTCAATCATGCAGCAAGGAATCCACTGCATCCAATCGCCATGATTTTGGCCATGCTGCATAAAATCCACTGCATTCAATCGGGATGCATTGGGCCTCGCTGCATGGTCTCCACTGCATACAAACGAGATCCATTGCCCCACAATGAATGGAATGTTCTGCATTCAATGACGCTGCATGAAATCCACTGCATTCAATCAGGATGCTTTGGGACATGCTGCAAATACTCCACTGTATTCAATCATGCTGCATGGAATCCACTGCCTTCAATCGGGATGCTTTTGGCCATGCTGCATATAATCCACTGCATTCAATCGGGATGCATTGGGCCTCACTGCGTCAACCGCACTGAACACAATCGGGATCCATTGTGCCACAATGCATGGAGTCTTCTGCATTGCATGACGCTGCATGGAATCCACTGCATTCAATCGGGATGCTTGGGGCCATGCTGCAAAATATCCACTGCATTCATTCATGCTGCAGGAATCCAGTGCATTCAATCATGCTGCATAAAATACACTTCATTCAATAGGGTTCCATTACTTCATTCTGCCTGGAATACACTGAATTCAATCACGCTGCATGGAATCCAATGCATTCAATAGGGATGCATTTTACCAGGCTGCATGGAATCCACTGCATTCAGTCATGCTGCATGGAATCCACTGCAGTCAATCGGGATGCATTTTACCAGGCTGCCTGGATTACACTGCATTCAATCAAAATGCATGGAATTCACTGCATTCAATGATGCTGCATGAAATCCACTGCATTCAATCGGGATGCTTTTGGCCATGCTGCATAAAATCCACGGCATTCAATCATGCTGCATGGAATCCAATGCATTCTATCGGGATGTATTGGGACATGCTGCAGAATATTCACTGCATTAAATCATGATGCTTTGGACCAAGCTTCAAAAAATCCACTGCATTCAATCATGCTGCAAAAATCCACTGCATTCAATCATGCTGCATAAAATCCACTGCATTCAATAGGGTTCCATTTCTTCATGCTGCATGGAATCAACTGCATTCAATCATGCTGCATGGAATCTACAGCATTCAATCGGGATGCATTTTACCAGGCTGCATGTTTTACACTGCATTCAATCACAATGCATGGAATCCACTGCATTCAATCTGGATGCTTTGGGCCATGGTGCATAAAATCCACTGCATTCAATCATGCTGCATGGTATCCACTGCATTCAATCGGGATGTTTTGCGACATTCTGCCTAAAATCCACTGCATTTAATCAGGATGCTTTGGGCCATGCTGCATAAAATCCACTGCATTCAATAGGGTTCCATTTCTGCATGCTGCATGGATCACACTGCATTCAATCACACTGCATGGAATCCACTGCATTCAATCGGGATGAATTTTACCAGGCTGCATTGAATCCACTACATTCAATCAAGCTGCATGGAATCCACTGCATTCAATCGGGATGCATTTTACCAGGCTGCATGGATTACACTGCATTCAAGCACAATGCATGGAATCCACTGCATTCAATGACGCTGCATGGAATCCTCTGCATTCTATCGGGATGCATTTGGGCCATGCTGCATAAACTCCACTGCATTCAATCATGCTGCATGGTATCCACTGCATTCAATCGGGATGTTTTGGGACATGCTGCCTAAAATCCACTGCATTCAATCATGCTGCAGGAATCCACTGCATTCAATCATGCTGCATAAAATCCACTGCATTCAATAGGGTTCCATTTCTGCATGCTGCATGGATCACACTGCATTCAATCACACTGCATGGAATCCACTGCATTCAATCGGGATGAATTTTACCAGGCTGCATTGAATCCACTACATTCAATCAAGCTGCATGGAATCCACTGCATTCAATCGGGATGCATTTTACCAGGCTGCATGGATTACACTGCATTCAAGCACAATGCATGGAATCCACTGCATTCAATGACGCTGCATGGAATCCTCTGCATTCTATCGGGATGCATTTGGGCCATGCTGCATAAAATCCACTGCATTCAATCATGCTGCATGGTATCCACTGCATTCAATCGGGATGTTTTGGGACATGCTGCCTAAAATCCACTGCATTCAATCATGCTGCAGGAATCCACTGCATTCAATCATGCTGCATAAAATCCACTGCATTAAATCGGGATGCTTTGGGCCATGCTGCAAAAAATCCACTGCATTCAATCATGCTGCATAAAATCCACTGCATTCAATAGGGTTCCATTTCTTCATGCTGCATGGAATCAACTGCATTCAATCATGCTGCATGGAATCTACAGCATTCAATCGGGATGCATTTTACCAGGCTGCATGTTTTACACTGCATTCAATCACAATGCATGGAATCCACTGCATTCAATGACGCTGCATGGAATCCACTGCATTCAATCTGGATGCTTTGGGCCATGGTGCATAAAATCCACTGCATTCAATCATGCTGCAGGAATCCACTGCATTCAATCATGCTGCGTAAAATCCACTGCATTCAATAGGGTTCGATTTCTGCATGCTGCATGGATCACACTGCATTCAATCACACTGCATGGAATCCACTGCATTCAATCGGGATGAATTTTACCAGGCTGCATTGAATCCACTGCATTCTATCAAGCTGCATGGAATCCACTGCATTCAATCGGGATGCATTTTACCAGGCTGCATGGAATACACTGCATTCAATCACGCTGCATCGATTTCACTGCATTCTATTGGGATCCATTGCGCCATGATGCATGGAATCCACTGCATTCAGTTGAGATCAATTGGGCCACGCTGCATAGAATCCACTGCATTGAATGGGGATCCATTTAGCCACGATGCATTGTATACACTGCGTTCAATCCGGATGCATTTCACCGCGCTGCATGGAATACATGGCATTCAATCGGGATGCTTGTGGCCATGCTGCATAAAATCCACTGCATTCATTCATGCTGCAGGAATCCACTGCATTCAATCATGCTGCATAAAACCCCCTGCAATCAATAGGGTTCCATTTCTTCATGCTGCATGGAATCGACTTCATTCAATCATGCTGCATGGAATCCACAGCATTTAATTGGGATGCATTTTACCAGGCTGCATGGAATCCACTGCATTCAATCATGCTGAATAAAATCCACTGCATTCAATCGGGATGCATTTTACCAGGATGCATGGAATCCACTGAATTCAATCACAATACATGGAATCCACTGCATTCAATCGGGATGCATTTTACCAGGCTGCCTGGATTACACTGCATTCCATCACAATGCATGGAATCCACTGCATTCAATGACGCTGCATGGAATCCACTGCATTCTATCGGGATGCTTTTGGCCATGCTGCATAAAGTACACTGCATTCAATCATGCAGCAAGGAATCCACTGCATCCAATCGCCATGTTTTTGGCCATGCTGCATAAAATCCACTGCATTCAATCGGGATGCATTGGGCCTCGCTGCATGGTCTCCACTGCATACAAACGAGATCCATTGCCCCACAATGAATGGAATGTTCTGCAGTCAATGACGCTGCATGAAATCCACTGCATTCAATCAGGATGCTTTGGGCCATGCTGCAAATACTCCACTGTATTCAATCATGCTGCATGGAATCCACTGCCTTCAATCGGGATGCTTTTGGCCATGCTGCATATAATCCACTGCATTCAATCGGGATGCATTGGGCCTCACTGCGTCAACCGCACTGAATACAATCAGGATCCATTGTGCCACAATGCATGGAGTCTTCTGCATTGCATGACGCTGCATGGAATCCACTGCATTCAATCGGGATGCTTGGGGCCATGCTGCAAAATATCCACTGCATTCATTCATGCTGCAGGAATCCAGTGCATTCAATCATGCTGCATAAAATACACTTCATTCAATAGGGTTCCATTACTTCATTCTGCCTGGAATACACTGAATTCAATCACGCTGCATGGAATCCAATGCATTCAATAGGGATGCATTTTACCAGGCTGCATGGAATCCACTGCATTCAGTCATGCTGCATGGAATCCACTGCAGTCAATCGGGATGCATTTTACCAGGCTGCCTGGATTACACTGCATTCAATCAAAATGCATGGAATTCACTGCATTCAATGATGCTGCATGAAATCCACTGCATTCAACCGGGATGCTTTTGGCCATGCTGCATAAAATCCATGGCATTCAATCATGCTGCATGGAATCCAATGCATTCTATCGGGATGTATTGGGACATGCTGCAGAAAATTCACTGCATGAAATCATGATGCTTTGGACCAAGCTTCAAAAAATCCACTGCATTCAATCATGCTGCATAAAATCCACTGCATTCAATAGGGTTCCATTTCTTCATGCTGCATGGAATCAACTGCATTCAATCATGCTGCAAGGAATCTACAGCATTCAATCGGGATGCATTTTACCAGGCTGCATGTTTTACACTGCATTCAATCACAATGCATGGAATCCACTGCATTCAATGACGCTGCATGGAATCCACTGCATTCAATCTGGATGCTTTGGGCCATGGTGCATAAAATCCACTGCATTCAATCATGCTGCATAGTATCCACTGCATTCAATCGGGATGTTTTGCGACATTCTGCCTAAAATCCACTGCATTTAATCAGGATGTTTTGGGCCATGCTGCATAAAATCCACTGCATTCAATAGGGTTCCATTTCTGCATGCTGCATGGATCACACTGCATTCAATCACACTGCATGGAATCCACTGCATTCAATCGGGATGAATTTTACCAGGCTGCATTGAATCCACTACATTCAATCAAGCTGCATGGAATCCACTGCATTCAATCGGGATGCATTTTACCAGGCTGCATGGATTACACTGCATTCAAGCACAATGCATGGAATCCACTGCATTCAATGACGCTGCATGGAATCCTCTGCATTCTATCGGGATGCATTTGGGCCATGCTGTATAAACTCCACTGCATTCAATCATGCTGCATGGTATCCACTGCATTCAATCGGGATGTTTTGGGACATGCTGCCTAAAATCCACTGCATTTAATCGGGATGCTTTGGGCCATGCTGCAAAAATCCACTGCATTCAATCATGCTGCAGGAATCCACTGCATTCAATCATGCTGCATAAAATCCACTGCATTCAATAGGGTTCGATTTCTGCATGCTGCATGGATCACACTGCATTCAATCACACTGCATGGAATCCACTGCATTCAATCGGGATGCATTTTACCAGGCTGCATGGAATACACTGCATTCAATCACGCTGCATTGATTTCACTGCATTCTATTGGGTTCCATTGCGCCATGATGCATGGAATCCACTGCATTCAGTTGAGATCAATTGGGCCACGCTGCATAGAATCCACTGCATTGAATGGGGATCCATTTAGCCACGATGCATTGTATACACTGCGTTCAATCAGGATGCATTTCACCGCGCTGCATGGAATCCATGGCATTCAATCGGGATGCTTGTGGCCATGCTGCATAAAATCCACTGCATTCATTCATGCTGCAGGAATCCACTGCATTCAATCATGCTGCATAAAATCCCCTGCATTCAGTAGGGTTCCATTTCTTCATGCTGCATGGAATCGACTTCATTCAATCATGCTGCATGGAATCCACAGCATTTAATTGGGATGCATTTTACCAGGCTGCATGGAATCCACTGCATTCAATCATGCTGAATAAAATCCACTGCATTCAATCGGGATGCATTTTACCAGGATGCATGGAATTCACTGCATTCAATCACAATACATGGAATCCACTGCATTCAATCGGGATGCATTTTACCAGGCTGCCCGGATTACACTGCATTCCATCACAATGCATGGAATCCACTGCATTCAATGACGCTGCATGGAATCCACTGCATTCTATCGGGATGCTTTTGGCCATGCTGCATAAAATCCACTGCATTCAATCATGCAGCAAGGAATCCACTGCATCCAATCGCCATGTTTTTGGCCATGCTGCATAAAATCCACTGCATTCAATCGGGATGCATTGGGCCTCGCTGCATGGTCTCCACTGCATACAAACGAGATCCATTGCCCCACAATGAATGGAATGTTCTGCATTCAATGACGCTGCATGAAATCCACTGCATTCAATCGGGATGCTTTGGGCCATGCTGCAAATACTCCACTGTATTCAATCATGCTGCATGGAATCCACTGCCTTCAATCGGGATGCTTTTGGCCATGCTGCATATAATCCACTGCATTCAATCGGGATGCATTGGGCCTCACTGCGTCAACCGCACTGAATACAATCGGGATCCATTGTGCCACAATGCATGGAGTCTTCTGCATTGCATGACGCTGCATGGAATCCACTGCATTCAATCGGGATGCTTGGGGCCATGCTGCAAAATATCCACTGCATTCATTCATGCTGCAGGAATCCAGTGCATTCAATCATGCTGCATTAAATTCCCTGCATTCAATAGGGTTCCATTACTTCATTCTGCCTGGAATACACTGAATTCAATCACGCTGCATGGAATCCAATGCATTCAATAGGGATGCATTTTACCAGGCTGCATGGAATCCACTGCATTCAGTCATGCTGCATGGAATCCACTGCAGTCAATCGGGATGCATTTTACCAGGCTGTATGGATTACACTGCGTTCAATCAAAATGCATGGAATTCACTGCATTCAATGATGCTGCATGAAATCCACTGCATTCAATCGGGATGCTTTTGGCCATGCTGCATAAAATCCACGGCATTCAATCATGCTGCATGGAATCCAATGCATCCAATCGGGAAATTTTGGGTCATGCTGCATAAAATCCAATGCATTCAATCATGCTGCATGGAATCCAATGCATTCTATCGGGATGTATTGGGACATGCTGCAGAAAATTCACTGCATTAAATCATGATGCTTTGGACCAAGCTTCAAAAAATCCACTGCATTCAATCATGCTGCAAAAATCCACTGCATTCAATCATGCTGCATAAAATCCACTGCATTCAATAGGTTTCCATTTCTTCATGCTGCATGGAATCAACTGCATTCAATCATGCTGCATGGAATCTACAGCATTCAATCGGGATGCATTTTACCAGGCTGCATGTTTTACACTGCATTCAATCACAATGCATGGAATCCACTGCATTCAATGACACTGCATGGAATCCACTGCATTCAATCTGGATGCTTTGGGCCATGGTGCATAAAATCCACTGCATTCAATCATGCTGCATGGTATCCACTGCATTCAATCGGGATGTTTTGGGACATTCTGCCTAAAATCCACTGCATTTAATCAGGATGCTTTGGGCTATGCTGCATAAAATCCACTGCATTCAATAGGGTTCCATTTCTGCATGCTGCATGGATCACACTGCATTCAATCACACTGCATGGAATCCACTGCATTCAATCGGGATGAATTTTACCAGGCTGCATTGAATCCACTACATTCAATCAAGCTGCATGGAATACACTGCATTCAATCGGGATGCATTTTACCAGGCTGCATGGATTACACTGCATTCAAGCACAATGCATGGAATCCACTGCATTCAATGACGCTGCATGGAATCCTCTGCATTCTATCGGGATGCATTTGGGCCATGCTGCATAAAATCCACTGCATTCAATCATGCTGCATGGTATCCACTGCATTCAATCGGGATGTTTTGGGACATGCTGCCTAAAATCCACTGCATTTAATCGGGATGCTTTGGGCCATGCTGCAAAAAATCCACTGCATTCAATTATGCTGCAGGAATCCACTGCATTCAATCATGCTGCATAAAATCCACTGCATTCAATAGGGTTCCATTTCTGCATGCTGCATGGATCACACTGCATTCAATCACACTGCATGGAATCCACTGCATTCAATCGGGATGAATTTTACCAGGCTGCTTGGAATCCACTGCATTCTATCAAGCTGCATGGAATCCACTGCATTCAATCGGGATGCATTTTACCAGGCTGCATGGAATACACTGCATTCAATCACGCTGCATTGATTTCACTGCATTCTATTGGGATCCATTGCGCCATGATGCATGGAATCCACTGCATTCAGTTGAGATCAATTGGGCCACGCTGCATAGAATCCACTGCATTGAATGGGGATCCATTTAGCCACGATGCATTGTATACACTGCGTTCAATCAGGATGCATTTCACCACGCTGCATGGAATACATGGCATTCAATCGGGATGCTTGTGGCCATGCTGCATAAAATCCACTGCATTCATTCATGCTGCAGGAATCCACTGCATTCAATCATGCTGCATAAAATCCCCTGCATTCAATAGGGTTCCATTTCTTCATGCTGCATGGAATCGACTTCATTCAATCATGCTGCATGGAATCCACAGCATTTAATTGGGATGCATTTTACCAGGCTGCATGGAATCCACTGCATTCAATCATGCTGAATAAAATCCACTGCATTCAATCGGGATGCATTTTACCAGGATGCATGGAATCCACTGCATTCAATCACAATACATGGAATCCACTGCATTCAATCGGGATGCATTTTACCAGGCTGCCCGGATTACACTGCATTCCATCACAATGCATGGAATCCACTGCATTCAATGACACTGCATGGAATCCACTGCATTCTATCGGGATGCTTTTGGCCATGCTGCATAAAGTACACTGCATTCAATCATGCAGCAAGGAATCCACTGCATCCAATCGCCATGTTTTTGGCCATGCTGCATAAAATCCACTGCATTCAATCGGGATGCATTGGGCCTCGCTGCATGGTCTCCACTGCATACAAACGAGATCCATTGCCCCACAATGAATGGAATGTTCTGCAGTCAATGACGCTGCATGAAATCCACTGCATTCAATCGGGATGCTTTGGGACATGCTGCAAATACTCCACTGTATTCAATCATGCTGCATGGAATCCACTGCCTTCAATCGGGATGCTTTTGGCCATGCTGCATATAATCCACTGCATTCAATCGGGATGCATTGGGCCTCACTGCGTCAACCGCACTGAATACAATCGGGATCCATTGTGCCACAATGCATGGAGTCTTCTGCATTGCATGACGCTGCATGGAATCCACTGCATTCAATCGGGATGCTTGGGGCCATGCTGCAAAATATCCACTGCATTCATTCATGCTGCAGGAATCCAGTGCATTCAATCATGCTGCATTAAATTCCCTGCATTCAATAGGGTTCCATTACTTCATTCTGCCTGGAATACACTGAATTCAATCACGCTGCATGGAATCCAATGCATTCAATAGGGATGCATTTTACCAGGCTGCATGGAATCCACTGCATTCAGTCATGCTGCATGGAATCCACTGCAGTCAATCGGGATGCATTTTACCAGGCTGTATGGATTACACTGCGTTCAATCAAAATGCATGGAATTCACTGCATTCAATGATGCTGCATGAAATCCACTGCATTCAATCGGGATGCTTTTGGCCATGCTGCATAAAATCCACGGCATTCAATCATGCTGCATGGAATCCAATGCATCCAATCGGGAAATTTTGGGTCATGCTGCATAAAATCCAATGCATTCAATCATGCTGCATGGAATCCAATGCATTCTATCGGGATGTATTGGGACATGCTGCAGAAAATTCACTGCATTAAATCATGATGCTTTGGACCAAGCTTCAAAAAATCCACTGCATTCAATCATGCTGCAAAAATCCACTGCATTCAATCATGCTGCATAAAATCCACTGCATTCAATAGGTTTCCATTTCTTCATGCTGCATGGAATCAACTGCATTCAATCATGCTGCATGGAATCTACAGCATTCAATCGGGATGCATTTTACCAGGCTGCATGTTTTACACTGCATTCAATCACAATGCATGGAATCCACTGCATTCAATGACACTGCATGGAATCCACTGCATTCAATCTGGATGCTTTGGGCCATGGTGCATAAAATCCACTGCATTCAATCATGCTGCATGGTATCCACTGCATTCAATCGGGATGTTTTGGGACATTCTGCCTAAAATCCACTGCATTTAATCAGGATGCTTTGGGCTATGCTGCATAAAATCCACTGCATTCAATAGGGTTCCATTTCTGCATGCTGCATGGATCACACTGCATTCAATCACACTGCATGGAATCCACTGCATTCAATCGGGATGAATTTTACCAGGCTGCATTGAATCCACTACATTCAATCAAGCTGCATGGAATACACTGCATTCAATCGGGATGCATTTTACCAGGCTGCATGGATTACACTGCATTCAAGCACAATGCATGGAATCCACTGCATTCAATGACGCTGCATGGAATCCTCTGCATTCTATCGGGATGCATTTGGGCCATGCTGCATAAAATCCACTGCATTCAATCATGCTGCATGGTATCCACTGCATTCAATCGGGATGTTTTGGGACATGCTGCCTAAAATCCACTGCATTTAATCGGGATGCTTTGGGCCATGCTGCAAAAAATCCACTGCATTCAATCATGCTGCAGGAATCCACTGCATTCAATCATGCTGCATAAAATCCACTGCATTCAATAGGGTTCCATTTCTGCATGCTGCATGGATCACACTGCATTCAATCACACTGCATGGAATCCACTGCATTCAATCGGGATGAATTTTACCAGGCTGCTTGGAATCCACTGCATTCTATCAAGCTGCATGGAATCCACTGCATTCAATCGGGATGCATTTTACCAGGCTGCATGGAATACACTGCATTCAATCACGCTGCATCGATTTCACTGCATTCTATTGGGATCCATTGCGCCATGATGCATGGAATCCACTGCATTCAGTTGAGATCAATTGGGCCACGCTGCATAGAATCCACTGCATTGAATGGGGATCCATTTAGCCACGATGCATTGTATACACTGCGTTCAATCAGGATGCATTTCACCACGCTGCATGGAATACATGGCATTCAATCGGGATGCTTGTGGCCATGCTGCATAAAATCCACTGCATTCATTCATGCTGCAGGAATCCACTGCATTCAATCATGCTGCATAAAATCCCCTGCATTCAGTAGGGTTCCATTTCTTCATGCTGCATGGAATCGACTTCATTCAATCATGCTGCATGGAATCCACAGCATTTAATTGGGATGCATTTTACCAGGCTGCATGGAATCCACTGCATTCAATCATGCTGAATAAAATCCACTGCATTCAATCGGGATGCATTTTACCAGGATGCATGGAATCCACTGCATTCAATCACAATACATGGAATCCACTGCATTCAATCGGGATGCATTTTACCAGGCTGCATGGATTACACTGCATTCAAGCACAATGCATGGAATCCACTGCATTCAATGACGCTGCATGGAATCCACTGCATTCTATCGGGATGCTTTTGGCCATGCTGCATAAAATCCACTGCATTCAATCATGCAGCAAGGAATCCACTGCATCCAATCGCCATGATTTTGGCCATGCTGCATAAAATCCACTGCATTCAATCGGGATGCATTGGGCCTCGCTGCATGGTCTCCACTGCATACAAACGAGATCCATTGCCCCACAATGAATGGAATGTTCTGCATTCAATGACGCTGCATGAAATCCACTGCATTCAATCGGGATGCTTTGGGACATGCTGCAAATACTCCACTGTATTCAATCATGCTGCATGGAATCCACTGCCTTCAATCGGGATGCTTTTGGCCATGCTGCATATAATCCACTGCATTCAATCGGGATGCATTGGGCCTCACTGCGTCAACCGCACTGAATACAATCGGGATCCATTGTGCCACAATGCATGGAGTCTTCTGCATTGCATGACGCTGCATGGAATCCACTGCATTCAATCGGGATGCTTGGGGCCATGCTGCAAAATATCCACTGCATTCATTCATGCTGCAGGAATCCAGTGCATTCAATCATGCTGCATTAAATTCCCTGCATTCAATAGGGTTCCATTACTTCATTCTGCCTGGAATACACTGAATTCAATCACGCTGCATGGAATCCAATGCATTCAATAGGGATGCATTTTACCAGGCTGCATGGAATCCACTGCATTCAGTCATGCTGCATGGAATCCACTGCAGTCAATCGGGATGCATTTTACCAGGCTGCCTGGATTACACTGCATTCAATCAAAATGCATGGAATTCACTGCATTCAATGATGCTGCATGAAATCCACTGCATTCAATCGGGATGCTTTTGGCCATGCTGCATAAAATCCACGGCATTCAATCATGCTGCATGGAATCCAATGCATTCTATCGGGATGTATTGGGACATGCTGCAGAATATTCACTGCATTAAATCATGATGCTTTGGACCAAGCTTCAAAAAATCCACTGCATTCAATCATGCTGCAAAAATCCACTGCATTCAATCATGCTGCATAAATTCCACTGCATTCAATAGGGTTCCATTTCTTCATGCTGCATGGAATCAACTGCATTCAATCATGCTGCATGGAATCTACAGCATTCAATCGGGATGCATTTTACCAGGCTGCATGTTTTACACTGCATTCAATCACAATGCATGGAATCCACTGCATTCAATCTGGATGCTTTGGGCCATGGTGCATAAAATCCACTGCATTCAATCATGCTGCATGGTATCCACTGCATTCAATCGGGATGTTTTGCGACATTCTGCCTAAAATCCACTGCATTTAATCAGGATGCTTTGGGCCATGCTGCATAAAATCCACTGCATTCAATAGGGTTCCATTTCTGCATGCTGCATGGATCACACTGCATTCAATCACACTGCATGGAATCCACTGCATTCAATCGGGATGAATTTTACCAGGCTGCATTGAATCCACTACATTCAATCAAGCTGCATGGAATCCACTGCATTCAATCGGGATGCATTTTACCAGGCTGCATGGATTACACTGCATTCAAGCACAATGCATGGAATCCACTGCATTCAATGACGCTGCATGGAATCCTCTGCATTCTATCGGGATGCATTTGGGCCATGCTGCATAAAATCCACTGCATTCAATCATGCTGCATGGTATCCACTGCATTCAATCGGGATGTTTTGGGACATGCTGCCTAAAATCCACTGCATTCAATCATGCTGCAGGAATCCACTGCATTCAATCATGCTGCATAAAATCCACTGCATTCAATAGGGTTCCATTTCTGCATGCTGCATGGATCACACTGCATTCAATCACACTGCATGGAATCCACTGCATTCAATCGGGATGAATTTTACCAGGCTGCATTGAATCCACTACATTCAATCAAGCTGCATGGAATCCACTGCATTCAATCGGGATGCATTTTACCAGGCTGCATGGATTACACTGCATTCAAGCACAATGCATGGAATCCACTGCATTCAATGACGCTGCATGGAATCCTCTGCATTCTATCGGGATGCATTTGGGCCATGCTGCATAAAATCCACTGCATTCAATCATGCTGCATGGTATCCACTGCATTCAATCGGGATGTTTTGGGACATGCTGCCTAAAATCCACTGCATTCAATCATGCTGCAGGAATCCACTGCATTCAATCATGCTGCATAAAATCCACTGCATTCAATAGGGTTCCATTTCTGCATGCTGCATGGATCACACTGCATTCAATCACACTGCATGGAATCCACTGCATTCAATCGGGATGAATTTTACCAGGCTGCTTGGAATCCACTGCATTCTATCAAGCTGCATGGAATCCACTGCATTCAATCGGGATGCATTTTACCAGGCTGCATGGAATACACTGCATTCAATCATGCTGCATCGATTTCACTGCATTCTATTGGGATCCATTGCGCCATGATGCATGGAATCCACTGCATTCAGTTGAGATCAATTGGGCAACGCTGCATAGAATCCACTGCTTTGAATGGGGATACATTTAGCCACGATGCATTGTATACACTGCATTCAATCAGGATGCATTTCACCGCGCTGCATGGAATCCATGGCATTCAATCGGGATGCTTGTGGCCATGCTGCATAAAATCCACTGCATTCATTCATGCTGCAGGAATCCACTCCATTCAATCATGCTGCATAAAATCCCCTGCATTCAATAGGGTTCCATTTCTTCATGCTGCATGGAATCGACTTCATTCAATCATGCTGCATGGAATCCACAGCATTTAATTGGGATGCATTTTACCAGGCTGCATGGAATCCACTGCATTCAATCATGCTGAATAAAATCCACTGCATTCAATCGGGATGCATTTTACCAGGATGCATGGAATCCACTGCATTCAATCACAATACATGGAATCCACTGCATTCAATCGGGATGCATTTTACCAGGCTGCCCGGATTACACTGCATTCCATCACAATGCATGGAATCCACTGCATTCAATGACGCTGCATGGAATCCACTGCATTCTATCGGGATGCTTTTGGCCATGCTGCATAAAGTACACTGCATTCAATCATGCAGCAAGGAATCCACTGCATCCAATCGCCATGTTTTTGGCCATGCTGCATAAAATCCACTGCATTCAATCGGGATGCATTGGGCCTCGCTGCATGGTCTCCACTGCATACAAACGAGATCCATTGCCCCACAATGAATGGAATGTTCTGCAGTCAATGACGCTGCATGAAATCCACTGCATTCAATCGGGATGCTTTGGGACATGCTGCAAATACTCCACTGTATTCAATCATGCTGCATGGAATCCACTGCCTTCAATCGGGATGCTTTTGGCCATGCTGCATATAATCCACTGCATTCAATCGGGATGCATTGGGCCTCACTGTGTCAACCGCACTGAATTCAATCGGGATCCATTGTGCCACAATGCATGGAGTCTTCTGCATTGCATGACGCTGCATGGAATCCACTGCATTCAATCGGGATGCTTGGGGCCATGCTGCAAAATATCCACTGCATTCATTCATGCTGCAGGAATCCAGTGCATTCAATCATGCTGCATAAAATACACTTCATTCAATAGGGTTCCATTACTTCATTCTGCCTGGAATACACTGAATTCAATCACGCTGCATGGAATCCAATGCATTCAATAGGGATGCATTTTACCAGGCTGCATGGAATCCACTGCATTCAGTCATGCTGCATGGAATCCACTGCAGTCAATCGGAATGCATTTTACCAGGCTGCCTGGATTACACTGCATTCAATCAAAATGCATGGAATTCACTGCATTCAATGATGCTGCATGAAATCCACTGCATTCAATCGGGATGCTTTTGGCCATGCTGCATAAAATCCACGGCATTCAATCATGCTGCATGGAATCCAATGCATTCTATCGGGATGTATTGGGACATGCTGCAGAATATTCACTGCATTAAATCATGATGCTTTGGACCAAGCTTCAAAAAATCCACTGCATTCAATCATGCTGCAAAAATCCACCGCATTCAATCATGCTGCATAAAATCCACTGCATTCAATAGGGTTCCATTTCTTCATGCTGCATGGAATCAACTGCATTCAATCATGCTGCATGGAATCTACAGCATTCAATCGGGATGCATTTTACCAGGCTGCATGTTTTACACTGCATTCAATCACAATGCATGGAATCCACTGCATTCAATCTGGATGCTTTGGGCCATGGTGCATAAAATCCACTGCATTCAATCATGCTGCATGGTATCCACTGCATTCAATCGGGATGTTTTGCGACATTCTGCCTAAAATCCACTGCATTTAATCAGGATGCTTTGGGCCATGCTGCATAAAATCCACTGCATTCAATAGGGTTCCATTTCTGCATGCTGCATGGATCACACTGCATTCAATCACACTGCATGGAATCCACTGCATTCAATCGGGATGAATTTTACCAGGCTGCATTGAATCCACTACATTCAATCAAGCTGCATGGAATCCACTGCATTCAATCGGGATGCATTTTACCAGGCTGCATGGATTACACTGCATTCAAGCACAATGCATGGAATCCACTGCATTCAATGACGCTGCATGGAATCCTCTGCATTCTATCGGGATGCATTTGGGCCATGCTGCATAAACTCAACTGCATTCAATCATGCTGCATGGTATCCACTGCATTCAATCGGGATGTTTTGGGACATGCTGCCTAAAATCCACTGCATTCAATCATGCTGCAGGAATCCACTGCATTCAATCATGCTGCATAAAATCCACTGCATTCAATAGGGTTCCATTTCTGCATGCTGCATGGATCACACTGCATTCAATCACACTGCATGGAATCCACTGCATTCAATCGGGATGAATTTTACCAGGCTGCATTGAATCCACTACATTCAATCAAGCTGCATGGAATCCACTGCATTCAATCGGGATGCATTTTACCAGGCTGCATGGATTACACTGCATTCAAGCACAATGCATGGAATCCACTGCATTCAATGACGCTGCATGGAATCCTCTGCATTCTATCGGGATGCATTTGGGCCATGCTGCATAAAATCCACTGCATTCAATCATGCTGCATGGTATCCACTGCATTCAATCGGGATGCTTTTGGCCATGCTGCATAAAATCCACGGCATTCAATCATGCTGCATGGAATCCAATGCATTCTATCGGGATGTATTGGGACATGCTGCAGAATATTCACTGCATTAAATCATGATGCTTTGGACCAAGCTTCAAAAAATCCACTGCATTCAATCATGCTGCAAAAATCCACTGCATTCAATCATGCTGCATAAAATCCACTGCATTCAATAGGTTTCCATTTCTTCATGCTGCATGGAATCAACTGCATTCAATCATGCTGCATGGAATCTACAGCATTCAATCGGGATGCATTTTACCAGGCTGCATGTTTTACACTGCATTCAATGACACTGCATGGAATCCACTGCATTCAATCTGGATGCTTTGGGCCATGGTGCATAAAATCCACTGCATTCAATCATGCTGCATGGTATCCACTGCATTCAATCGGGATGTTTTGGGACATTCTGCCTAAAATCCACTGCATTTAATCAGGATGCTTTGGGCTATGCTGCATAAAATCCACTGCATTCAATAGGGTTCCATTTCTGCATGCTGCATGGATCACACTGCATTCAATCACACTGCATGGAATCCACTGCATTCAATCGGGATGAATTTTACCAGGCTGCATTGAATCCACTACATTCAATCAAGCTGCATGGAATCCACTGCATTCAATCGGGATGCATTTTACCAGGCTGCATGGATTACACTGCATTCAAGCACAATGCATGGAATCCACTGCATTCAATGACGCTGCATGGAATCCTCTGCATTCTATCGGGATGCATTTGGGCCATGCTGCATAAACTCCACTGCATTCAATCATGCTGCATGGTATCCACTGCATTCAATCGGGATGTTTTGGGACATGCTGCCTAAAATCCACTGCATTCAATCATGCTGCAGGAATCCACTGCATTCAATCATGCTGCATAAAATCCACTGCATTCAATAGGGTTCCATTTCTGCATGCTGCATGGATCACACTGCATTCAATCACACTGCATGGAATCCACTGCATTCAATCGGGATGAATTTTACCAGGCTGCATTGAATCCACTACATTCAATCAAGCTGCATGGAATCCACTGCATTCAATCGGGATGCATTTTACCAGGCTGCATGGCTTACACTGCATTCAAGCACAATGCATGGAATCCACTGCATTCAATGACACTGCATGGAATCCTCTGCATTCTATCGGGATGCATTTGGGCCATGCTGCATAAAATCCACTGCATTCAATCATGCTGCATGGTATCCACTGCATTCAATCGGGATGTTTTGGGACATGCTGCCTAAAATCCACTGCATTCAATCATGCTGCAGGAATCCACTGCATTCAATCATGCTGCATAAAATCCACTGCATTCAATAGGGTTCCATTTCTGCATGCTGCATGGATCACACTGCATTCAATCACACTGCATGGAATCCACTGCATTCAATCGGGATGAATTTTACCAGGCTGCTTGGAATCCACTGCATTCTATCAAGCTGCATGGAATCCACTGCATTCAATCGGGATGCATTTTACCAGGCTGCATGGAATACACTGCATTCAATCATGCTGCATCGATTTCACTGCATTCTATTGGGATCCATTGCGCCATGATGAATGGAATCCACTGCATTCAGTTGAGATCAATTGGGCCACGCTGCATAGAATCCACTGCATTGAATGGGGATACATTTAGCCACGATGCATTGTATACACTGCATTCAATCAGGATGCATTTCACCACGCTGCATGGAATCCATGGCATTCAATCGGGATGCTTGTGGCCATGCTGCATAAAATCCACTGCATTCATTCATGCTGCAGGAATCCACTGCATTCAATCATGCTGCATAAAATCCCCTGCATTCAATAGGGTTCCATTTCTTCATGCTGCATGGAATCGACTTCATTCAATCATGCTGCATGGAATCCACAGCATTTAATTGGGATGCATTTTACCAGGCTGCATGGAATCCACTGCATTCAATCATGCTGAATAAAATCCACTGCATTCAATCGGGATGCATTTTACCAGGATGCATGGAATCCACTGCATTCAATCACAATCCATGGAATCCACTGCATTCAATCGGGATGCATTTTACCAGGCTGCCCGGATTACACTGCATTCCATCACAATGCATGGAATCCACTGCATTCAATGACGCTGCATGGAATCCACTGCATTCTATCGGGATGCTTTTGGCCATGCTGCATAAAGTACACTGCATTCAATCATGCAGCAAGGAATCCACTGCATCCAATCGCCATGTTTTTGGCCATGCTGCATAAAATCCACTGCATTCAATCGGGATGCATTGGGCCTCGCTGCATGGTCTCCACTGCATACAAACGAGATCCATTGCCCCACAATGAATGGAATGTTCTGCAGTCAATGACGCTGCATGAAATCCACTGCATTCAATCGGGATGCTTTGGGCCATGCTGCAAATACTCCACTGTATTCAATCATGCTGCATGGAATCCACTGCCTTCAATCGGGATGCTTTTGGCCATGCTGCATTTATTCCACTGCATTCAATCGGGATGCATTTGGCCTCACTGTGTCAACCGCACTGAATACAATCGGGATCCATTGTGCCACAATGCATGGAGTCTTCTGCATTGCATGACGCTGCATGGAATCCACTGCATTCAATCGGGATGCTTGGGGCCATGCTGCAAAATATCCACTGCATTCATTCATGCTGCAGGAATCCAGTGCATTCAATCATGCTGCATAAAATACACTTCATTCAATAGGGTTCCATTACTTCATTCTGCCTGGAATACACTGAATTCAATCACGCTGCATGGAATCCAATGCATTCAATAGGGATGCATTTTACCAGGCTGCATGGAATCCACTGCATTCAGTCATGCTGCATGGAATCCACTGCAGTCAATCGGGATGCATTTTACCAGGCTGCCTGGATTACACTGCATTCAATCAAAATGCATGGAATTCACTGCATTCAATGATGCTGCATGAAATCCACTGCATTCAATCGGGATGCTTTTGGCCATGCTGCATAAAATCCACGGCATTCAATCATGCTGCATGGAATCCAATGCATTCTATCGGGATGTATTGGGACATGCTGCAGAATATTCACTGCATTAAATCATGATGCTTTGGACCAAGCTTCAAAAAATCCACTGCATTCAATCATGCTGCAAAAATCCACTGCATTCAATCATCCTGCATAAAATCCACTGCATTCAATAGGTTTCCATTTCTTCATGCTGCATGGAATCAACTGCATTCAATCATGCTGCATGGAATCTACAGCATTCAATCGGGATGCATTTTACCAGGCTGCATGTTTTACACTGCATTCAATCACAATGCATGGAATCCACTGCATTCAATGACACTGCATGGAATCCACTGCATTCAATCTGGATGCTTTGGGCCATGGTGCATAAAATCCACTGCATTCAATCATGCTGCATGGTATCCACTGCATTCAATCGGGATGTTTTGCGACATTCTGCCTAAAATCCACTGCATTTAATCAGGATGCTTTGGGCTATGCTGCATAAAATCCACTGCATTCAATAGGGTTCCATTTCTGCATGCTGCATGGATCACACTGCATTCAATCACACTGCATGGAATCCACTGCATTCAATCGGGATGAATTTTACCAGGCTGCATTGAATCCACTACATTCAATCAAGCTGCATGGAATCCACTGCATTCAATCGGGATGCATTTTACCAGGCTGCATGGATTACACTGCATTCAAGCACAATGCATGGAATCCACTGCATTCAATGACGCTGCATGGAATCCTCTGCATTCTATCGGGATGCATTTGGGCCATGCTGCATAAAATCCACTGCATTCAATCATGCTGCATGGTATCCACTGCATTCAATCGGGATGTTTTTGGCCATGCTGCCTAAAATCCACTGCATTCAATCATGCTGCAGGAATCCACTGCATTCAATCATGCTGCATAAAATCCACTGCATTCAATAGGGTTCCATTTCTGCATGCTGCATGGATCACACTGCATTCAATCACACTGCATGGAATCCACTGCATTCAATCGGGATGAATTTTACCAGGCTGCTTGGAATCCACTGCATTCTATCAAGCTGCATGGAATCCACTGCATTCAATCGGGATGCATTTTACCAGGCTGCATGGAATACACTGCATTCAATCACGCTGCATCGATTTCACTGCATTCTATTGGGATCCATTGCGCCATGATGCATGGAATCCACTGCATTCAGTTGAGATCAATTGGGCCACGCTGCATAGAATCCACTGCATTGAATGGGGATCCATTTAGCCACGATGCATTGTATACACTGCGTTCAATCAGGATGCATTTCACCGCGCTGCATGGAATACATGGCATTCAATCGGGATGCTTGTGGCCCTGCTGCATAAAATCCACTGCATTCATTCATGCTGCAGGAATCCACTGCATTCAATCATGCTGCATAAAATCCCCTGCATTCAGTAGGGTTCCATTTCTTCATGCTGCATGGAATCGACTTCATTCAATCATGCTGCATGGAATCCACAGCATTTAATTGGGATGCATTTTACCAGGCTGCATGGAATCCACTGCATTCAATCATGCTGAATAAAATCCACTGCATTCAATCGGGATGCATTTTACCAGGATGCATGGAATCCACTGAATTCAATCACAATACATGGAATCCACTGCATTCAATCGGGATGCATTTTACCAGGCTGCCTGGATTACACTGCATCCCATCACAATGCATGGAATCCACTGCATTCAATGACGCTGCATGGAATCCACTGCATTCTATCGGGATGCTTTTGGCCATGCTGCATAAAATCCACTGCATTCAATCATGCAGCAAGGAATCCACTGCATCCAATCGCCATGTTTTTGGCCATGCTGCATAAAATCCACTGCATTCAATCGGGATGCATTGGGCCTCGCTGCATGGTCTCCACTGCATACAAACGAGATCCATTGCCCCACAATGAATGGAATGTTCTGCATTCAATGACGCTGCATGAAATCCACTGCATTCAATCAGGATGCTTTGGGACATGCTGCAAATACTCCACTGTATTCAATCATGCTGCATGGAATCCACTGCCTTCAATCGGGATGCTTTTGGCCATGCTGCATATAATCCACTGCATTCAATCGGGATGCATTGGGCCTCACTGCGTCAACCGCACTGAACACAATCGGGATCCATTGTGCCACAATGCATGGAGTCTTCTGCATTGCATGACGCGGCATGGAATCCACTGCATTCAATCGGGATGCTTGGGGCCATGCTGCAAAATATCCACTGCATTCATTCATGCTGCAGGAATCCAGTGCATTCAATCATGCTGCATTAAATTCCCTGCATTCAATAGGGTTCCATTACTTCATTCTGCCTGGAATACACTGAATTCAATCACGCTGCATGGAATCCAATGCATTCAATAGGGATGCATTTTACCAGGCTGCATGGAATCCACTGCATTCAGTCATGCTGCATGGAATCCACTGCAGTCAATCGGGATGCATTTTACCAGGGTGTATGGATTACACTGCATTCAATCAAAATGCATGGAATTCACTGCATTCAATGATGCTGCATGAAATCCACTGCATTCAATCGGGATGCTTTTGGCCATGCTGCATAAAATCCACGGCATTCAATCATGCTGCATGGAATCCAATGCATTCTATCGGGATGTATTGGGACATGCTGCAGAAAATTCACTGCATTAAATCATGATGCTTTGGACCAAGCTTCAAAAAATCCACTGCATTCAATCATGCTGCAAAAATCCACTGCATTCAATCATGCTGCATAAAATCCACTGCATTCAATAGGGTTCCATTTCTTCATGCTGCATGGAATCAACTGCATTCAATCATGCTGCATGGAATCTACAGCATTCAATCGGGATGCATTTTACCAGGCTGCATGTTTTACACTGCATTCAATCTCAATGCATGGAATCCACTGCATTCAATGACGCTGCATGGAATCCACTGCATTCAATCTGGATGCTTTGGGCCATGGTGCATAAAATCCACTGCATTCAATCATGCTGCATGGTATCCACTGCATTCAATCGGGATGTTTTGCGACATTCTGCCTAAAATCCACTGCATTTAATCAGGATGTTTTGGGCCACGCTGCATAAAATCCACTGCATTCAATAGGGTTCCATTTCTGCATGCTGCATGGATCACACTGCATTCAATCACACTGCATGGAATCCACTGCATTCAATCGGGATGAATTTTACCAGGCTGCATTGAATCCACTACATTCAATCAAGCTGCATGGAATCCACTGCATTCAATCGGGATGCATTTTACCAGGCTGCATGGATTACACTGCATTCAAGCACAATGCATGGAATCCACTGCATTCAATGACGCTGCATGGAATCCTCTGCATTCTATCGGGATGCATTTGGGACATGCTGCATAAACTCCACTGCATTCAATCATGCTGCATGGTATCCACTGCATTCAATCATGCTGCATAAAATCCACTGCATTCAATAGGGTTCCATTTCTGCATGCTGCATGGATCACACTGCATTCAATCACACTGCATGGAATCCACTGCATTCAATCGGGATGAATTTTACCAGGCTGCTTGGAATCCACTGCATTCTATCAAGCTGCATGGAATCCACTGCATTCAATCGGGATGCATTTTACCAGGCTGCATAGAATACACTGCATTCAATCATGCTGCATCGATTTCACTGCATTCTATTGGGATCCATTGCGCCATGATGCATGGAATCCACTGCATTCAGTTGAGATCAATTGGGCCACGCTGCATAGAATCCACTGCATTGAATGGGGATCCATTTAGCCACGATGCATTGTATACACTGCGTTCAATCAGGATGCATTTCACCGCGCTGCATGGAATCCATGGCATTCAATCGGGATGCTTGTGGCCATGCTGCATAAAATCCACTGCATTCATTCATGCTGCAGGAATCCACTGCATTCAATCATGCTGCATAAAATCCCCTGCATTCAGTAGGGTTCCATTTCTTCATGCTGCATGGAATCAACTTCATTCAATCATGCTGCATGGAATCCACAGCATTTAAGTGGGAAGCTTTTTACCAGGCTGCATGGAATCCACTGCATTCAATCATGCTGAATAAAATCCACTGCATTCAATCGGGATGCATTTTACCAGGATGCATGGAATCCACTGCATTCAATCACAATACATGGAATCCACTGCATTCAATCGGGATGCATTTTACCAGGCTGCCTGGATTACACTGCATTCCATCACAATGCATGGAATCCACTGCATTCAATGACGCTGCATGGAATCCACTGCATTCTATCGGGATGCTTTTGGCCATGCTGCATAAAATCCACTGCATTCAATCATGCAGCAAGGAATCCACTGCATCCAATCGCCATGTTTTTGGCCATGCTGCATAAAATCCACTGCATTCAATCGGGATGCATTGGGCCTCGCTGCATGGTCTCCACTGCATACAAACGAGATCCATTGCCCCACAATGAATGGAATGTTCTGCAGTCAATGACGCTGCATGAAATCCACTGCATTCAATCGGGATGCTTTGGGCCATGCTGCAAATACTCCACTGTATTCAATCATGCTGCATGGAATCCACTGCCTTCAATCGGGATGCTTTTGGCCATGCTGCATATAATCCACTGCATTCAATCGGGATGCATTGGGCCTCACTGTGTCAACCGCACTGAATACAATCGGGATCCATTGTGCCACAATGCATGGAGTCTTCTGCATTGCATGACGCTGCATGGAATCCACTGCATTCAATCGGGATGCTTGGGGCCATGCTGCAAAATATCCACTGCATTCATTCATGCTGCAGGAATCCAGTGCATTCAATCATGCTGCATAAAATACACTTCATTCAATAGGGTTCCATTACTTCATTCTGCCTGGAATACACTGAATTCAATCACGCTGCATGGAATCCAATGCATTCAATAGGGATGCATTTTACCAGGCTGCATGGAATCCACTGCATTCAGTCATGCTGCATGGAATCCACTGCAGTCAATCGGGATGCATTTTACCAGGCTGCCTGGATTACACTGCATTCAATCAAAATGCATGGAATTCACTGCATTCAATGATGCTGCATGAAATCCACTGCATTCAATCGGGATGCTTTTGGCCATGCTGCATAAAATCCACGGCATTCAATCATGCTGCATGGAATCCAATGCATTCTATCGGGATGTATTGGGACATGCTGCAGAATATTCACTGCATTAAATCATGATGCTTTGGACCAAGCTTCAAAAAATCCACTGCATTCAATCATGCTGCAAAAATCCACCGCATTCAATCATGCTGCATAAAATTCACTGCATTCAATAGGGTTCCATTTCTTCATGCTGCATGGAATCAACTGCATTCAATCATGCTGCATGGAATCTACAGCATTCAATCGGGATGCATTTTACCAGGCTGCATGTTTTACACTGCATTCAATCACAATGCATGGAATCCACTGCATTCAATGACACTGCATGGAATCCACTGCATTCAATCTGGATGCTTTGGGCCATGGTGCATAAAATCCACTGCATTCAATCATGCTGCATGGTATCCACTGCATTCAATCGGGATGTTTTGCGACATTCTGCCTAAAGTCCACTGCATTTAATCAGGATGCTTTGGGCTATGCTGCATAAAATCCACTGCATTCAATAGGGTTCCATTTCTGCATGCTGCATGGATCACACTGCATTCAATCACACTGCATGGAATCCACTGCATTCAATCGGGATGAATTTTACCAGGCTGCATTGAATCCACTACATTCAATCAAGCTGCATGGAATCCACTGCATTCAATCGGGATGCATTTTACCAGGCTGCATGGATTACACTGCATTCAAGCACAATGCATGGAATCCACTGCATTCAATGACGCTGCATGGAATCCTCTGCATTCTATCGGGATGCATTTGGGCCATGCTGCATAAACTCCACTGCATTCAATCATGCTGCATGGTATCCACTGCATTCAATCGGGATGTTTTGGGACATGCTGCCTAAAATCCACTGCATTTAATCGGGATGCTTTGGGCCATGCTGCAAAAAATCCACTGCATTCAATCATGCTGCAGGAATCCACTGCATTCAATCATGCTGCATAAAATCCACTGCATTCAATAGGGTTCCATTTCTGCATGCTGCATGGATCACACTGCATTCAATCACACTGCATGGAATCCACTGCATTCAATCGGGATGAATTTTACCAGGCTGCTTGGAATCCACTGCATTCTATCAAGCTGCATGGAATCCACTGCATTCAATCGGGATGCATTTTACCAGGCTGCATGGAATACACTGCATTCAATCATGCTGCATCGATTTCACTGCATTCTATTGGGATCCATTGCGCCATGATGCATGGAATCCACTGCATTCAGTTGAGATCAATTGGGCCACGCTGCATAGAATCCACTGCATTGAATGGGGATCCATTTAGCCACGATGCATTGTATACACTGCGTTCAATCAGGATGCATTTCACCGCGCTGCATGGAATCCATGGCATTCAATCGGGATGCTTGTGGCCATGCTGCATAAAATCCACTGCATTCATTCATGCTGCAGGAATCCACTGCATTCAATCATGCTGCATAAAATCCCCTGCATTCAGTAGGGTTCCATTTCTTCATGCTGCATGGAATCGACTTCATTCAATCATGCTGCATGGAATCCACAGCATTTAATTGGGATGCATTTTACCAGGCTGCATGGAATCCACTGCATTCAATCATGCTGAATAAAATCCACTGCATTCAATCGGGATGCATTTTACCAGGATGCATGTAATCCACTGCATTCAATCACAATACATGGAATCCACTGCATTCAATCGGGATGCATTTTACCAGGTTGCCTGGATTACACTGCATCCCATCACAATGCATGGAATCCACTGCATTCAATGACGCTGCATGGAATCCACTGCATTCTATCGGGATGCTTTTGGCCATGCTGCATAAAATCCACTGCATTCAATCATGCAGCAAGGAATCCACTGCATCCAATCGCCATGTTTTTGGCCATGCTGCATAAAATCCACTGCATTCAATCGGGATGCATTGGGCCTCGCTGCATGGTCTCCACTGCATACAAACGAGATCCATTGCCCCACAATGAATGGAATGTTCTGCATTCAATGACGCTGCATGAAATCCACTGCATTCAATCAGGATGCTTTGGGACATGCTGCAAATACTCCACTGTATTCAATCATGCTGCATGGAATCCACTGCCTTCAATCGGGATGCTTTTGGCCATGCTGCATATAATCCACTGCATTCAATCGGGATGCATTGGGCCTCACTGCGTCAACCGCACTGAACACAATCGGGATCCATTGTGCCACAATGCATGGAGTCTTCTGCATTGCATGACGCTGCATGGAATCCACTGCATTCAATCGGGATGCTTGGGGCCATGCTGCAAAATATCCACTGCATTCATTCATGCTGCAGGAATCCAGTGCATTCAATCATGCTGCATAAAATACACTTCATTCAATAGGGTTCCATTACTTCATTCTGCCTGGAATACACTGAATTCAATCACGCTGCATGGAATCCAATGCATTCAATAGGGATGCATTTTACCAGGCTGCATGGAATCCACTGCATTCAGTCATGCTGCATGGAATCCACTGCAGTCAATCGGGATGCATTTTACCAGGCTGCCTGGATTACACTGCATTCAATCAAAATGCATGGAATTCACTGCATTCAATGATGCTGCATGAAATCCACTGCATTCAATCGGGATGCTTTTGGCCATGCTGCATAAAATCCACGGCATTCAATCATGCTGCATGGAATCCAATGCATTCTATCGGGATGTATTGGGACATGCTGCAGAAAATTCACTGCATTAAATCATGATGCTTTGGACCAAGCTTCAAAAAATCCACTGCATTCAATCATGCTGCAAAAATCCACTGCATTCAATCATGCTGCATAAAATCCACTGCATTCAATAGGGTTCCATTTCTTCATGCTGCATGGAATCAACTGCATTCAATCATGCTGCATGGAATCTACAGCATTCAATCGGGATGCATTTTACCAGGCTGCATGTTTTACACTGCATTCAATCACAATGCATGGAATCCACTGCATTCAATGACGCTGCATGGAATCCACTGCATTCAATCTGGATGCTTTGGGCCATGGTGCATAAAATCCACTGCATTCAATCATGCTGCATGGTATCCACTGCATTCAATCGGGATGTTTTGCGACATTCTGCCTAAAATCCACTGCATTTAATCAGGATGCTTTGGGCCATGCTGCATAAAATCCACTGCATTCAATAGGGTTCCATTTCTGCATGCTGCATGGATCACACTGCATTCAATCACACTGCATGTAATCCACTGCATTCAATCGGGATGAATTTTACCAGGCTGCATTGAATCCACTACATTCAATCAAGCTGCATGGAATCCACTGCATTCAATCGGGATGCATTTTACCAGGCTGCATGGATTACACTGCAATCAAGCACAATGCATGGAATCCACTGCATTCAATGACGCTGCATGGAATCCTCTGCATTCTATCGGGATGCATTTGGGCCATGCTGCATAAACTCCACTGCATTCAATCATGCTGCATGGTATCCACTGCATTCAATCGGGATGTTTTGGGACATGCTGCCTAAAATCCACTGCATTTAATCGGGATGCTTTGGGCCATGCTGCAAAAAATCCACTGCATTCAATCATGCTGCAGGAATCCACTGCATTCAATCATGCTGCATAAAATCCACTGCATTCAATAGGGTTCCATTTCTGCATGCTGCATGGATCACACTGCATTCAATCACACTGCATGGAATCCACTGCATTCAATCGGGATGAATTTTACCAGGCTGCTTGGAATCCACTGCATTCTTTCAAGCTGCATGGAATCCACTGCATTCAATCGGGATGCATTTTACCAGGCTGCATAGAATACACTGCATTCAATCATGCTGCATCAATTTCACTGCATTCTATTGGGATCCATTGCGCCATGATGCATGGAATCCACTGCATTCAGTTGAGATCAATTGGGCAACGCTGCATAGAATCCACTGCATTGAATGGGGATCCATTTAGCCACGATGCATTGTATACACTGCGTTCAATCAGGATGCATTTCACCGCGCTGCATGGAATCCATGGCATTCAATCGGGATGCTTGTGGCCATGCTGCATAAAATCCACTGCATTCATTCATGCTGCAGGAATCCACTGCATTCAATCATGCTGCATAAAATCCCCTGCATTCAGTAGGGTTCCATTTCTTCATGCTGCATGGAATCAACTTCATTCAATCATGCTGCATGGAATCCACAGCTTTTAATTGGGATGCATTTTACCAGGCTGCATGGAATCCACTGCATTCAATCATGCTGAATAAAATCCACTGCATTCAATCGGGATGCATTTTACCAGGATGCATGGAATCCACTGCATTCAATCACAATACATGGAATCCACTGCATTCAATCGGGATGCATTTTACCAGGCTGCCTGGATTACACTGCATTCCATCACAATGCATGGAATCCACTGCATTCAATGACGCTGCATGGAATCCACTGCATTCTATCGGGATGCTTTTGGCCATGCTGCATAAAATCCACTGCATTCAATCATGCAGCAAGGAATCCACTGCATCCAATCGCCATGTTTTTGGCCATGCTGCATAAAATCCACTGCATTCAATCGGGATGCATTGGGCCTCGCTGCATGGTCTCCACTGCATACAAACGAGATCCATTGCCCCACAATGAATGGAATGTTCTTCATTCAATGACGCTGCATGAAATCCACTGCATTCAATCAGGATGCTTTGGGACATGCTGCAAATACTCCACTGTATTCAATCATGCTGCATGGAATCCACTGCCTTCAATCGGGATGCTTTTGGCCATGCTGCATATAATCCACTGCATTCAATCGGGATGCATTGGGCCTCACTGCGTCAACCGCACTGAACACAATCGGGATCCATTGTGCCACAATGCATGGAGTCTTCTGCATTGCATGACGCTGCATGGAATCCACTGCATTCAATCGGGATGCTTGGGGCCATGCTGCAAAATATCCACTGCATTCATTCATGCTGCAGGAATCCAGTGCATTCAATCATGCTGCATAAAATACACTTCATTCAATAGGGTTCCATTACTTCATTCTGCCTGGAATACACTGAATTCAATCACGCTGCATGGAATCCAATGCATTCAATAGGGATGCATTTTACCAGGCTGCATGGAATCCACTGCATTCAGTCATGCTGCATGGAATCCACTGCAGTCAATCGGGATGCATTTTACCAGGCTGTATGGATTACACTGCATTCAATCAAAATGCATGGAATTCACTGCATTCAATGATGCTTCATGAAATCCACTGCATTCAATCGGGATGCTTTTGGCCATGCTGCATAAAATCCACGGCATTCAATCATGCTGCATGGAATCCAATGCATTCTATCGGGATGTATTGGGACATGCTGCAGAAAATTCACTGCATTAAATCATGATGCTTTGGACCAAGCTTCAAAAAATCCACTGCATTCAATCATGCTGCAAAAATCCACTGCATTCAATCATGCTGCATAAAATCCACTGCATTCAATAGGGTTCCATTTCTTCATGCTGCATGGAATCAACTGCATTCAATCATGCTGCATGGAATCTACAGCATTCAATCGGGATGCATTTTACCAGGCTGCATGTTTTACACTGCATTCAATCACAATGCATGGAATCCACTGCATTCAATGACGCTGCATGGAATCCACTGCATTCAATCTGGATGCTTTGGGCCATGGTGCATAAAATCCACTGCATTCAATCATGCTGCATGGTATCCACTGCATTCAATCGGGATGTTTTGCGACATTCTGCCTAAAATCCACTGCATTTAATCAGGATGCTTTGGGCCATGCTGCATAAAATCCACTGCATTCAATAGGGTTCCATTTCTGCATGCTGCATGGATCACACTGCATTCAATCACACTGCATGGAATCCACTGCATTCAATCGGGATGAATTTTACCAGGCTGCTTGGAATCCACTGCATTCTATCAAGCTGCATGGAATCCACTGCATTCAATCGGGATGCATTTTACCAGGCTGCATGGAATACACTGCATTCAATCATGCTGCATCGATTTCACTGCATTCTATTGGGATCCATTGCGCCATGATGCATGGAATCCACTGCATTCAGTTGAGATCAATTGGGCAACGCTGCATAGAATCCACTGCATTGAATGGGGATCCATTTAGCCACGATGCATTGTATACACTGCGTTCAATCAGGATGCATTTCACCGCGCTGCATGGAATCCATGGCATTCAATCGGGATGCTTGTGGCCATGCTGCATAAAATCCACTGCATTCATTCATGCTGCAGGAATCCACTGCATTCAATCATGCTGCATAAAATCCCCTGCATTCAGTAGGGTTCCATTTCTTCATGCTGCATGGAATCGACTTCATTCAATCATGCTGCATGGAATCCACAGCATTTAATTGGGATGCATTTTACCAGGCTGCATGGAATCCACTGCATTCAATCATGCTGAATAAAATCCACTGCATTCAATCGGGATGCATTTTACCAGGATGCATGGAATCCACTGCATTCAATCACAATACATGGAATCCACGGCATTCAATCGGGATGCATTTTACCAGGCTGCCCGGATTACACTGCATTCCATCACAATGCATGGAATCCACTGCATTCAATGACGCTGCATGGAATCCACTGCATTCTATCGGGATGCTTTTGGCCATGCTGCATAAAATCCACTGCATTCAATCATGCAGCAAGGAATCCACTGCATCCAATCGCCATGTTTTTGGCCATGCTGCATAAAATCCACTGCATTCAATCGGGATGCATTGGGCCTCGCTGCATGGTCTCCACTGCATACAAACGAGATCCATTGCACCACAATGTATGGAATGTTCTGCAGTCAATGACGCTGCATGAAATCCACTGCATTCAATCAGGATGCTTTGGGACATGCTGCAAATACTCCACTGTATTCAATCATGCTGCATGGAATCCACTGCCTTCAATCGGGATGCTTTTGGCCATGCTGCATGTAATCCACTGCATTCAATCGGGATGCATTGGGCCTCACTGCGTCAACCGCACTGAATACAATCGGGATCCATTGTGCCACAATGCATGGAGTCTTCTGCATTGCATGACGCTGCATGGAATCCACTGCATTCAATCGGGATGCTTGGGGCCATGCTGCAAAATATCCACTGCATTCATTCATGCTGCAGGAATCCAGTGCATTCAATCATGCTGCATAAAATACACTTCATTCAATAGGGTTCCATTACTTCATTCTGCCTGGAATACACTGAATTCAATCACGCTGCATGGAATCCAATGCATTCAATAGGGATGCATTTTACCAGGCTGCATGGAATCCACTGCATTCAGTCATGCTGCATGGAATCCACTGCAGTCAATCGGGATGCATTTTACCAGGCTGCCTGGATTACACTGCATTCAATCAAAATGCATGGAATTCACTGCATTCAATGATGCTGCATGAAATCCACTGCATTCAATCGGGATGCTTTTGGCCATGCTGCATAAAATCCACGGCATTCAATCATGCTGCATGGAATCCAATGCATTCTATCGGGATGAATTGGGACATGCTGCAGAAAATTCACTGCATTAAATCATGATGCTTTGGACCAAGCTTCAAAAAATCCACTGCATTCAATCATGCTGCAAAAATCCACTGCATTCAATCATGCTGCATAAAATCCACTGCATTCAATAGGGTTCCATTTCTTCATGCTGCATGGAATCAACTGCATTCAATCATGCTGCATGGAATCTACAGCATTCAATCGGGATGCATTTTACCAGGCTGCATGTTTTACACTGCATTCAATCACAATGCATGGAATCCACTGCATTCAATGACGCTGCATGGAATCCACTGCATTCAATCTGGATGCTTTGGGCCATGGTGCATAAAATCCACTGCATTCAATCATGCTGCATGGTATCCACTGCATTCAATCGGGATGTTTTGCGACATTCTGCCTAAAATCCACTGCATTTAATCAGGATGCTTTGGGCCATGCTGCATAAAATCCACTGCATTCAATAGGGTTCCATTTCTGCATGCTGCATGGATCACACTGCATTCAATCACACTGCATGGAATCCACTGCATTCAATCGGGATGAATTTTACCAGGCTGCATTGAATCCACTACATTCAATCAAGCTGCATGGAATCCACTGCATTCAATCGGGATGCATTTTACCAGGCTGCATGGATTACACTGCATTCAAGCACAATGCATGGAATCCACTGCATTCAATGACGCTGCATGGAATCCTCTGCATTCTATCGGGATGCATTTGGGCCATGCTGCATAAAATCCACTGCATTCAATCATGCTGCATGGTATCCACTGCATTCAATCGGGATGTTTTGGGACATGCTGCCTAAAATCCACTGCATTTAATCGGGATGCTTTGGGCCATGCTGCAAAAAATCCACTGCATTCAATCATGCTGCAGGAATCCACTGCATTCAATCATGCTGCATAAAATCCACTGCATTCAATAGGGTTCCATTTCTGCATGCTGCATGGATCACACTGCATTCAATCACACTGCATGGAATCCACTGCATTCAATCGGGATGAATTTTACCAGGCTGCTTGGAATCCACTGCATTCTATCAAGCTGCATGGAATCCACTGCATTCAATCGGGATGCATTTTACCAGGCTGCATGGAATACACTGCATTCAATCATGCTGCATCGATTTCACTGCATTCTATTGGGATACATTGCGCCATGATGCATGGAATCCACTGCATTCAGTTGAGATCAATTGGGCAACGCTGCATAGAATCCACTGCATTGAATGGGGATCCATTTAGCCACGATGCATTGTATACACTGCGTTCAATCAGGATGCATTTCACCGCGCTGCATGGAATCCATGGCATTCAATCGGGATGCTTGTGGCCATGCTGCATAAAATCCACTGCATTCATTCATGCTGCAGGAATCCACTGCATTCAATCATGCTGCATAAAATCCCCTGCATTCAGTAGGGTTCCATTTCTTCATGCTGCATGGAATCGACTTCATTCAATCATGCTGCATGGAATCCACAGCATTTAATTGGGATGCATTTTACCAGGCTGCATGGAATCCACTGCATTCAATCATGCTGAATAAAATCCACTGCATTCAATCGGGATGCATTTTACCAGGATGCATGGAATCCACTGCATTCAATCACAATACATGGAATCCACGGCATTCAATCGGGATGCATTTTACCAGGCTGCCCGGATTACACTGCATTCCATCACAATGCATGGAATCCACTGCATTCAATGACGCTGCATGGAATCCACTGCATTCTATCGGGATGCTTTTGGCCATGCTGCATAAAATCCACTGCATTCAATCATGCAGCAAGGAATCCACTGCATCCAATCGCCATGTTTTTGGCCATGCTGCATAAAATCCACTGCATTCAATCGGGATGCATTGGGCCTCGCTGCATGGTCTCCACTGCATACAAACGAGATCCATTGCACCACAATGTATGGAATGTTCTGCAGTCAATGACGCTGCATGAAATCCACTGCATTCAATCAGGATGCTTTGGGACATGCTGCAAATACTCCACTGTATTCAATCATGCTGCATGGAATCCACTGCCTTCAATCGGGATGCTTTTGGCCATGCTGCATATAATCCACTGCATTCAATCGGGATGCATTGGGCCTCACTGCGTCAACCGCACTGAATACAATCGGGATCCATTGTGCCACAATGCATGGAGTCTTCTGCATTGCATGACGCTGCATGGAATCCACTGCATTCAATCGGGATGCTTGGGGCCATGCTGCAAAATATCCACTGCATTCATTCATGCTGCAGGAATCCAGTGCATTCAATCATGCTGCATAAAATACACTTCATTCAATAGGGTTCCATTACTTCATTCTGCCTGGAATACACTGAATTCAATCACGCTGCATGGAATCCAATGCATTCAATAGGGATGCATTTTACCAGGCTGCATGGAATCCACTGCATTCAGTCATGCTGCATGGAATCCACTGCAGTCAATCGGGATGCATTTTACCAGGCTGCCTGGATTACACTGCATTCAATCAAAATGCATGGAATTCACTGCATTCAATGATGCTGCATGAAATCCACTGCATTCAATCGGGATGCTTTTGGCCATGCTGCATAAAATCCACGGCATTCAATCATGCTGCATGGAATCCAATGCATTCTATCGGGATGTATTGGGACATGCTGCAGAAAATTCACTGCATTAAATCATGATGCTTTGGACCAAGCTTCAAAAAATCCACTGCATTCAATCATGCTGCAAAAATCCACTGCATTCAATCATGCTGCATAAAATCCACTGCATTCAATAGGGTTCCATTTCTTCATGCTGCATGGAATCAACTGCATTCAATCATGCTGCATGGAATCTACAGCATTCAATCGGGATGCATTTTACCAGGCTGCATGTTTTACACTGCATTCAATCACAATGCATGGAATCCACTGCATTCAATGACACTGCATGGAATCCACTGCATTCAATCTGGATGCTTTGGGCCATGGTGCATAAAATCCACTGCATTCAATCATGCTGCATGGTATCCACTGCATTCAATCGGGATGTTTTGCGACATTCTGCCTAAAATCCACTGCATTTAATCAGGATGCTTTGGGCTATGCTGCATAAAATCCACTGCATTCAATAGGGTTCCATTTCTGCATGCTGCATGGATCACACTGCATTCAATCACACTGCATTGAATCCACTGCATTCAATCGGGATGAATTTTACCAGGCTGCATTGAATCCACTACATTCAATCAAGCTGCATGGAATCCACTGCATTCAATCGGGATGCATTTTACCAGGCTGCATGGATTACACTGCATTCAAGCACAATGCATGGAATCCACTGCATTCAATGACGCTGCATGGAATCCTCTGCATTCTATCGGGATGCATTTGGGCCATGCTGCATAAAATCCACTGCATTCAATCATGCTGCATGGTATCCACTGCATTCAATCGGGATGTTTTGGGACATGCTGCCTAAAATCCACTGCATTTAATCGGGATGCTTTGGGCCATGCTGCAAAAAATCCACTGCATTCAATCATGCTGCAGGAATCCACTGCATTCAATCATGCTGCATAAAATCCACTGCATTCAATAGGGTTCCATTTCTGCATGCTGCATGGATCACACTGCATTCAATCACACTGCATGGAATCCACTGCATTCAATCGGGATGAATTTTACCAGGCTGCTTGGACTCCACTGCATTCTATCAAGCTGCATGGAATCCACTGCATTCAATCGGGATGCATTTTACCAGGCTGCATGGAATACACTGCATTCAATCACGCTGCATCGATTTCACTGCATTCTATTGGGATCCATTGCGCCATGATGCATGGAATCCACTGCATTCAGTTGAGATCAATTGGGCCACGCTGCATAGAATCCACTGCATTGAATGGGGATCCATTTAGCCACGATGCATTGTATACACTGCGTTCAATCAGGATGCATTTCACCGCGCTGCATGGAATCCATGGCATTCAATCGGGATGCTTGTGGCCATGCTGCATAAAATCCACTGCATTCATTCATGCTGCAGGAATCCACTGCATTCAATCATGCTGCATAAAATCCCCTGCATTCAGTAGGGTTCCATATCTTCATGCTGCATGGAATCAACTTCATTCAATCATGCTGCATGGAATCCACAGCATTTAATTGGGATGCATTTTACCAGGCTGCATGGAATCCACTGCATTCAATCATGCTGAATAAAATCCACTGCATTCAATCGGGATGCATTTTACCAGGATGCATGGAATCCACTGCATTCAATCACAATACATGGAATCCACTGCATTCAATCGGGATGCATTTTACCAGGCTGCCTGGATTACACTGCATTCCATCACAATGCATGGAATCCACTGCATTCAATGACGCTGCATGGAATCCACTGCATTCTATCGGGATGCTTTTGGCCATGCTGCATAAAATCCACTGCATTCAATCATGCAGCAAGGAATCCACTGCATCCAATCGCCATGTTTTTGGCCATGCTGCATAAAATCCACTGCATTCAATCGGGATGCATTGGGCCTCGCTGCATGGTCTCCACTGCATACAAACGAGATCCATTGCCCCACAATGAATGGAATGTTCTTCATTCAATGACGCTGCATGAAATCCACTGCATTCAATCAGGATGCTTTGGGACATGCTGCAAATACTCCACTGTATTCAATCATGCTGCATGGAATCCACTGCCTTCAATCGGGATGCTTTTGGCCATGCTGCATATAATCCACTGCATTCAATCGGGATGCATTGGGCCTCACTGCGTCAACCGCACTGAACACAATCGGGATCCATTGTGCCACAATGCATGGAGTCTTCTGCATTGCATGACGCTGCATGGAATCCACTGCATTCAATCGGGATGCTTGGGGCCATGCTGCAAAATATCCACTGCATTCATTCATGCTGCAGGAATCCAGTGCATTCAATCATGCTGCATAAAATACACTTCATTCAATAGGGTTCCATTACTTCATTCTGCCTGGAATACACTGAATTCAATCACGCTGCATGGAATCCAATGCATTCAATAGGGATGCATTTTACCAGGCTGCATGGAATCCACTGCATTCAGTCATGCTGCATGGAATCCACTGCAGTCAATCGGGATGCATTTTACCAGGCTGTATGGATTACACTGCATTCAATCAAAATGCATGGAATTCACTGCATTCAATGATGCTTCATGAAATCCACTGCATTCAATCGGGATGCTTTTGGCCATGCTGCATAAAATCCACGGCATTCAATCATGCTGCATGGAATCCAATGCATTCTATCGGGATGTATTGGGACATGCTGCAGAAAATTCACTGCATTAAATCATGATGCTTTGGACCAAGCTTCAAAAAATCCACTGCATTCAATCATGCTGCAAAAATCCACTGCATTCAATCATGCTGCATAAAATCCACTGCATTCAATAGGGTTCCATTTCTTCATGCTGCATGGAATCAACTGCATTCAATCATGCTGCATGGAATCTACAGCATTCAATCGGGATGCATTTTACCAGGCTGCATGTTTTACACTGCATTCAATCACAATGCATGGAATCCACTGCATTCAATGACGCTGCATGGAATCCACTGCATTCAATCTGGATGCTTTGGGCCATGGTGCATAAAATCCACTGCATTCAATCATGCTGCATGGTATCCACTGCATTCAATCGGGATGTTTTGCGACATTCTGCCTAAAATCCACTGCATTTAATCAGGATGCTTTGGGCCATGCTGCATAAAATCCACTGCATTCAATAGGGTTCCATTTCTGCATGCTGCATGGATCACACTGCATTCAATCACACTGCATGGAATCCACTGCATTCAATCGGGATGAATTTTACCAGGCTGCTTGGAATCCACTGCATTCTATCAAGCTGCATGGAATCCACTGCATTCAATCGGGATGCATTTTACCAGGCTGCATGGAATACACTGCATTCAATCATGCTGCATCGATTTCACTGCATTCTATTGGGATCCATTGCGCCATGATGCATGGAATCCACTGCATTCAGTTGAGATCAATTGGGCCACGCTGCATAGAATCCACTGCATTGAATGGGGATCCATTTAGCCACGATGCATTGTATACACTGCGTTCAATCAGGATGCATTTCACCGCGCCGCATGGAATACATGGCATTCAATCGGGATGCTTGTGGCCATGCTGCATAAAATCCACTGCATTCATTCATGCTGCAGGAATCCACTGCATTCAATCATGCTGCATAAAATCCCCTGCATTCAGTAGGGTTCCATTTCTTCATGCTGCATGGAATCGACTTCATTCAATCATGCTGCATGGAATCCACAGCATTTAATTGGGATGCATTTTACCAGGCTGCATGGAATCCACTGCATTCAATCATGCTGAATAAAATCCACTGCATTCAATCGGGATGCATTTTACCAGGATGCATGGAATCCACTGCATTCAATCACAATACATGGAATCCACTGCATTCAATCGGGATGCATTTTACCAGGCTGCCCGGATTACACTGCATTCCATCACAATGCATGGAATCCACTGCATTCAATGACGCTGCATGGAATCCACTGCATTCTATCGGGATGCTTTTGGCCATGCTGCATAAAATCCACTGCATTCAATCATGCAGCAAGGAATCCACTGCATCCAATCGCCATGTTTTTGGCCATGCTGCATAAAATCCACTGCATTCAATCGGGATGCATTGGGCCTCGCTGCATGGTCTCCACTGCATACAAACGAGATCCATTGCACCACAATGTATGGAATGTTCTGCAGTCAATGACGCTGCATGAAATCCACTGCATTCAATCAGGATGCTTTGGGACATGCTGCAAATACTCCACTGTATTCAATCATGCTGCATGGAATCCACTGCCTTCAATCGGGATGCTTTTGGCCATGCTGCATGTAATCCACTGCATTCAATCGGGATGCATTGGGCCTCACTGCGTCAACCGCACTGAATACAATCGGGATCCATTGTGCCACAATGCATGGAGTCTTCTGCATTGCATGACGCTGCATGGAATCCACTGCATTCAATCGGGATGCTTGGGGCCATGCTGCAAAATATCCACTGCATTCATTCATGCTGCAGGAATCCAGTGCATTCAATCATGCTGCATAAAATACACTTCATTCAATAGGGTTCCATTACTTCATTCTGCCTGGAATACACTGAATTCAATCACGCTGCATGGAATCCAATGCATTCAATAGGGATGCATTTTACCAGGCTGCATGGAATCCACTGCATTCAGTCATGCTGCATGGAATCCACTGCAGTCAATCGGGATGCATTTTACCAGGCTGCCTGGATTACACTGCATTCAATCAAAATGCATGGAATTCACTGCATTCAATGATGCTGCATGAAATCCACTGCATTCAATCGGGATGCTTTTGGCCATGCTGCATAAAATCCACGGCATTCAATCATGCTGCATGGAATCCAATGCATTCTATCGGGATGAATTGGGACATGCTGCAGAAAATTCACTGCATTAAATCATGATGCTTTGGACCAAGCTTCAAAAAATCCACTGCATTCAATCATGCTGCAAAAATCCACTGCATTCAATCATGCTGCATAAAATCCACTGCATTCAATAGGGTTCCATTTCTTCATGCTGCATGGAATCAACTGCATTCAATCATGCTGCATGGAATCTACAGCATTCAATCGGGATGCATTTTACCAGGCTGCATGTTTTACACTGCATTCAATCACAATGCATGGAATCCACTGCATTCAATGACGCTGCATGGAATCCACTGCATTCAATCTGGATGCTTTGGGCCATGGTGCATAAAATCCACTGCATTCAATCATGCTGCATGGTATCCACTGCATTCAATCGGGATGTTTTGCGACATTCTGCCTAAAATCCACTGCATTTAATCAGGATGCTTTGGGCCATGCTGCATAAAATCCACTGCATTCAATAGGGTTCCATTTCTGCATGCTGCATGGATCACACTGCATTCAATCACACTGCATGGAATCCACTGCATTCAATCGGGATGAATTTTACCAGGCTGCATTGAATCCACTACATTCAATCAAGCTGCATGGAATCCACTGCATTCAATCGGGATGCATTTTACCAGGCTGCATGGATTACACTGCATTCAAGCACAATGCATGGAATCCACTGCATTCAATGACGCTGCATGGAATCCTCTGCATTCTATCGGGATGCATTTGGGCAATGCTGCATAAACTCCACTGCATTCAATCATGCTGCATGGTATCCACTGCATTCAATCGGGATGTTTTGGGACATGCTGCCTAACATCCACTGCATTTAATCGGGATGCTTTGGGCCATGCTGCAAAAAATCCACTGCATTCAATCATGCTGCAGGAATCCACTGCATTCAATCATGCTGCATAAAATCCACTGCATTCAATAGGGTTCCATTTCTGCATGCTGCATGGATCACACTGCATTCAATCACACTGCATGGAATCCACTGCATTCAATCGGGATGAATTTTACCAGGCTGCTTGGAATCCACTGCATTCTATCAAGCTGCATGGAATCCACTGCATTCAATCGGGATGCATTTTACCAGGCTGCATGGAATACACTGCATTCAATCATGCTGCATCGATTTCACTGCATTCTATTGGGATACATTGCGCCATGATGCATGGAATCCACTGCATTCAGTTGAGATCAATTGGGCAACGCTGCATAGAATCCACTGCATTGAATGGGGATCCATTTAGCCACGATGCATTGTATACACTGCGTTCAATCAGGATGCATTTCACCGCGCTGCATGGAATCCATGGCATTCAATCGGGATGCTTGTGGCCATGCTGCATAAAATCCACTGCATTCATTCATGCTGCAGGAATCCACTGCATTCAATCATGCTGCATAAAATCCCCTGCATTCAGTAGGGTTCCATTTCTTCATGCTGCATGGAATCGACTTCATTCAATCATGCTGCATGGAATCCACAGCATTTAATTGGGATGCATTTTACCAGGCTGCATGGAATCCACTGCATTCAATCATGCTGAATAAAATCCACTGCATTCAATCGGGATGCATTTTACCAGGATGCATGGAATCCACTGCATTCAATCACAATACATGGAATCCACTGCATTCAATCGGGATGCATTTTACCAGGCTGCCCGGATTACACTGCATTCCATCACAATGCATGGAATCCACTGCATTCAATGACGCTGCATGGAATCCACTGCATTCTATCGGGATGCTTTTGGCCATGCTGCATAAAATCCACTGCATTCAATCATGCAGCAAGGAATCCACTGCATCCAATCGCCATGTTTTTGGCCATGCTGCATAAAATCCACTGCATTCAATCGGGATGCATTGGGCCTCGCTGCATGGTCTCCACTGCATACAAACGAGATCCATTGCACCACAATGTATGGAATGTTCTGCAGTCAATGACGCTGCATGAAATCCACTGCATTCAATCAGGATGCTTTGGGACATGCTGCAAATACTCCACTGTATTCAATCATGCTGCATGGAATCCACTGCCTTCAATCGGGATGCTTTTGGCCATGCTGCATATAATCCACTGCATTCAATCGGGATGCATTGGGCCTCACTGCGTCAACCGCACTGAATACAATCGGGATCCATTGTGCCACAATGCATGGAGTCTTCTGCATTGCATGACGCTGCATGGAATCCACTGCATTCAATCGGGATGCTTGGGGCCATGCTGCAAAATATCCACTGCATTCATTCATGCTGCAGGAATCCAGTGCATTCAATCATGCTGCATAAAATACACTTCATTCAATAGGGTTCCATTACTTCATTCTGCCTGGAATACACTGAATTCAATCACGCTGCATGGAATCCAATGCATTCAATAGGGATGCATTTTACCAGGCTGCATGGAATCCACTGCATTCAGTCATGCTGCATGGAATCCACTGCAGTCAATCGGGATGCATTTTACCAGGCTGCCTGGATTACACTGCATTCAATCAAAATGCATGGAATTCACTGCATTCAATGATGCTGCATGAAATCCACTGCATTCAATCGGGATGCTTTTGGCCATGCTGCATAAAATCCACGGCATTCAATCATGCTGCATGGAATCCAATGCATTCTATCGGGATGTATTGGGACATGCTGCAGAAAATTCACTGCATTAAATCATGATGCTTTGGACCAAGCTTCAAAAAATCCACTGCATTCAATCATGCTGCAAAAATCCACTGCATTCAATCATGCTGCATAAAATCCACTGCATTCAATAGGGTTCCATTTCTTCATGCTGCATGGAATCAACTGCATTCAATCATGCTGCATGGAATCTACAGCATTCAATCGGGATGCATTTTACCAGGCTGCATGTTTTACACTGCATTCAATCACAATGCATGGAATCCACTGCATTCAATGACACTGCATGGAATCCACTGCATTCAATCTGGATGCTTTGGGCCATGGTGCATAAAATCCACTGCATTCAATCATGCTGCATGGTATCCACTGCATTCAATCGGGATGTTTTGCGACATTCTGCCTAAAATCCACTGCATTTAATCAGGATGCTTTGGGCTATGCTGCATAAAATCCACTGCATTCAATAGGGTTCCATTTCTGCATGCTGCATGGATCACACTGCATTCAATCACACTGCATTGAATCCACTGCATTCAATCGGGATGAATTTTACCAGGCTGCATTGAATCCACTACATTCAATCAAGCTGCATGGAATCCACTGCATTCAATCGGGATGCATTTTACCAGGCTGCATGGATTACACTGCATTCAAGCACAATGCATGGAATCCACTGCATTCAATGACGCTGCATGGAATCCTCTGCATTCTATCGGGATGCATTTGGGCCATGCTGCATAAAATCCACTGCATTCAATCATGCTGCATGGTATCCACTGCATTCAATCGGGATGTTTTGGGACATGCTGCCTAAAATCCACTGCATTTAATCGGGATGCTTTGGGCCATGCTGCAAAAAATCCACTGCATTCAATCATGCTGCAGGAATCCACTGCATTCAATCATGCTGCATAAAATCCACTGCATTCAATAGGGTTCCATTTCTGCATGCTGCATGGATCACACTGCATTCAATCACACTGCATGGAATCCACTGCATTCAATCGGGATGAATTTTACCAGGCTGCTTGGACTCCACTGCATTCTATCAAGCTGCATGGAATCCACTGCATTCAATCGGGATGCATTTTACCAGGCTGCATGGAATACACTGCATTCAATCACGCTGCATCGATTTCACTGCATTCTATTGGGATCCATTGCGCCATGATGCATGGAATCCACTGCATTCAGTTGAGATCAATTGGGCCACGCTGCATAGAATCCACTGCATTGAATGGGGATCCATTTAGCCACGATGCATTGTATACACTGCGTTCAATCAGGATGCATTTCACCGCGCTGCATGGAATACATGGCATTCAATCGGGATGCTTGTGGCCATGCTGCATAAAATCCACTGCATTCATTCATGCTGCAGGAATCCACTGCATTCAATCATGCTGCATAAAATCCCCTGCATTCAGTAGGGTTCCATTTCTTCATGCTGCATGGAATCGACTTCATTCAATCATGCTGCATGGAATCCACAGCATTTAATTGGGATGCATTTTACCAGGCTGCATGGAATCCACTGCATTCAATCATGCTGAATAAAATCCACTGCATTCAATCGGGATGCATTTTACCAGGATGCATGGAATCCACTGCATTCAATCACAATACATGGAATCCACTGCATTCAATCGGGATGCATTTTACCAGGCTGCCTGGATTACACTGCATTCCATCACAATGCATGGAATCCACTGCATTCAATGACGCTGCATGGAATCCACTGCATTCTATCGGGATGCTTTTGGCCATGCTGCATAAAATCCACTGCATTCAATCATGCAGCAAGGAATCCACTGCATCCAATCGCCATGTTTTTGGCCATGCTGCATAAAATCCACTGCATTCAATCGGGATGCATTGGGCCTCGCTGCATGGTCTCCACTGCATACAAACGAGATCCATTGCACCACAATGTATGGAATGTTCTGCAGTCAATGACGCTGCATGAAATCCACTGCATTCAATCAGGATGCTTTGGGACATGCTGCAAATACTCCACTGTATTCAATCATGCTGCATGGAATCCACTGCCTTCAATCGGGATGCTTTTGGCCATGCTGCATATAATCCACTGCATTCAATCGGGATGCATTGGGCCTCACTGCGTCAACCGCACTGAATACAATCGGGATCCATTGTGCCACAATGCATGGAGTCTTCTGCATTGCATGACGCTGCATGGAATCCACTGCATTCAATCGGGATGCTTGGGGCCATGCTGCAAAATATCCACTGCATTCATTCATGCTGCAGGAATCCAGTGCATTCAATCATGCTGCATAAAATACACTTCATTCAATAGGGTTCCATTACTTCATTCTGCCTGGAATACACTGAATTCAATCACGCTGCATGGAATCCAATGCATTCAATAGGGATGCATTTTACCAGGCTGCATGGAATCCACTGCATTCAGTCATGCTGCATGGAATCCACTGCAGTCAATCGGGATGCATTTTACCAGGCTGCCTGGATTACACTGCATTCAATCAAAATGCATGGAATTCACTGCATTCAATGATGCTGCATGAAATCCACTGCATTCAATCGGGATGCTTTTGGCCATGCTGCATAAAATCCACGGCATTCAATCATGCTGCATGGAATCCAATGCATTCTATCGGGAGGTATTGGGACATGCTGCAGAAAATTCACTGCATTAAATCATGATGCTTTGGACCAAGCTTCAAAAAATCCACTGCATTCAATCATGCTGCAAAAATCCACTGCATTCAATCATGCTGCATAAAATCCACTGCATTCAATAGGGTTCCATTTCTTCATGCTACATGGAATCAACTGCATTCAATCATGCTGCATGGAATCTACAGCATTCAATCGGGATGCATTTTACCAGGCTGCATGTTTTACACTGCATTCAATCACAATGCATGGAATCCACTGCATTCAATGACGCTGCATGGAATCCACTGCATTCAATCTGGATGCTTTGGGCCATGGTGAATAAAATCCACTGCATTCAATCATGCTGCATGGTATCCACTGCATTCAATCGGGATGTTTTGCGACATTCTGCCTAAAATCCACTGCATTTAATCAGGATGCTTTGGGCCATGCTGCATAAAATCCACTGCATTCAATAGGGTTCCATTTCTGCATGCTGCATGGATCACACTGCATTCAATCACACTGCATGGAATCCACTGCATTCAATCGGGATGAATTTTACCAGGCTGCATTGAATCCACTACATTCAATCAAGCTGCATGGAATCCACTGCATTCAATCGGGATGCATTTTACCAGGCTGCATGGATTACACTGCATTCAAGCACAATGCATGGAATCCACTGCATTCAATGACGCTGCATGGAATCCTCTGCATTCTATCGGGATGCATTTGGGCCATGCTGCATAAAATCCACTGCATTCAATCATGCTGCATGGTATCCACTGCATTCAATCGGGATGTTTTGGGACATGCTGCCTAAAATCCACTGCATTTAATCGGGATGCTTTGGGCCATGCTGCAAAAAATCCACTGCATTCAATCATGCTGCAGGAATCCACTGCATTCAATCATGCTGCATAAAATCCACTGCATTCAATAGGGTTCCATTTCTGCATGCTGCATGGATCACACTGCATTCAATCACACTGCATGGAATCCACTGCATTCAATCGGGATGAATTTTACCAGGCTGCTTGGACTCCACTGCATTCTATCAAGCTGCATGGAATCCACTGCATTCAATCGGGATGCATTTTACCAGGCTGCATGGAATACACTGCATTCAATCACGCTGCATCGATTTCACTGCATTCTATTGGGATCCATTGCGCCATGATGCATGGAATCCACTGCATTCAGTTGAGATCAATTGGGCCACGCTGCATAGAATCCACTGCATTAAATGGGGATCCATTTAGCCACGATGCATTGTATACACTGCGTTCAATCAGGATGCATTTCACCGCGCTGCATGGAATACATGGCATTCAATCGGGATGCTTGTGGCCATGCTGCATAAAATCCACTGCATTCATTCATGCTGCAGGAATCCACTGCATTCAATCATGCTGCATAAAATCCCCTGCATTCAGTAGGGTTCCATTTCTTCATGCTGCATGGAATCGACTTCATTCAATCATGCTGCATGGAATCCACAGCATTTAATTGGGATGCATTTTACCAGGCTGCATGGAATCCACTGCATTCAATCATGCTGAATAAAATCCACTGCATTCAATCGGGATGCATTTTACCAGGATGCATGGAATCCACTGCATTCAATCACAATCCATGGAATCCACTGCATTCAATCGGGATGCATTTTACCAGGCTGCCTGGATTACACTGCATTCCATCACAATGCATGGAATCCACTGCATTCAATGACGCTGCATGGAATCCACTGCATTCTATCGGGATGCTTTTGGCCATGCTGCATAAAGTACACTGCATTCAATCATGCAGCAAGGAATCCACTGCATCCAATCGCCATGTTTTTGGCCATGCTGCATAAAATCCACTGCATTCAATCGGGATGCATTGGGCCTCGCTGCATGGTCTCCACTGCATACAAACGAGATCCATTGCCCCACAATGAATGGAATGTTCTGCAGTCAATGACGCTGCATGAAATCCACTGCATTCAATCAGGATGCTTTGGGACATGCTGCAAATACTCCACTGTATTCAATCATGCTGCATGGAATCCACTGCCTTCAATCGGGATGCTTTTGGCCATGCTGCATATAATCCACTGCATTCAATCGGGATGCATTGGGCCTCACTGCGTCAACCGCACTGAACACAATCGGGATCCATTGTGCCACAATGCATGGAGTCTTCTGCATTGCATGACGCTGCATGGAATCCACTGCATTCAATCGGGATGCTTGGGGCCATGCTGCAAAATATCCACTGCATTCATTCATGCTGCAGGAATCCAGTGCATTCAATCATGCTGCATAAAATACACTTCATTCAATAGGGTTACATTACTTCATTCTGCCTGGAATACACTGAATTCAATCACGCTGCATGGAATCCAATGCATTCAATAGGGATGCATTTTACCAGGCTGCATGGAATCCACTGCATTCAGTCATGCTGCATGGAATCCACTGCAGTCAATCAGGATGCATTTTACCAGGCTGCCTGGATTACACTGCATTCAATCAAAATGCATGGAATTCACTGCATTCAATGATGCTGCATGAAATCCACTGCATTCAATCGGGATGCTTTTGGCCATGCTGCATAAAATCCACGGCATTCAATCATGCTGCATGGAATCCAATTCATTCTATCGGGATGTATTGGGACATGCTGCAGAAAATTCACTGCATTAAAACATGATGCTTTGGACCAAGCTTCAAAAAATCCACTGCATTCAATCATGCTGCAAAAATCCACTGCATTCAATCATGCTGCATAAAATCCACTGCATTCAATAGGGTTCCATTTCTTCATGCTGCATGGAATCAACTGCATTCAATCATGCTGCATGGAATCTACAGCATTCAATCGGGATGCATTTTACCAGGCTGCATGTTTTACACTGCATTCAATCACAATGCATGGAATCCACTGCATTCAATGACACTGCATGGAATCCACTGCATTCAATCTGGATGCTTTGGGCCATGGTGCATAAAATCCACTGCATTCAATCATGCTGCATGGTATCCACTGCATTCAATCGGGATGTTTTGCGACATTCTGCCTAAAATCCACTGCATTTAATCAGGATGCTTTGGGCTATGCTGCATAAAATCCACTGCATTCAATAGGGTTCCATTTCTGCATGCTGCATGGATCACACTGCATTCAATCACACTGCATGGAATCCACTGCATTCAATCGGGATGAATTTTACCAGGCTGCATTGAATCCACTGCATTCAATCAAGCTGCATGGAATCCACTGCATTCAATCGGGATGCATTTTACCAGGCTGCATGGATTACACTGCATTCAAGCACAATGCATGGAATCCACTGCATTCAATGACGCTGCATGGAATCCTCTGCATTCTATCGGGATGCATTTGGGCCATGCTGCATAAAATCCACTGCATTCAATCATGCTGCATGGTATCCACTGCATTCAATCGGGATGTTTTTTGACATGCTGCCTAAAATCCACTGCATTTAATCGGGATGCTTTGGGCCATGGTGCAAAAAATCCACTGCATTCAATCATGCTGCAGGAATCCACTGCATTCAATCATGCTGCATAAAATCCACTGCATTCAATAGGGTTCCATTTCTGCATGCTGCATGGATCACACTGCATTCAATCACACTGCATGGAATCCACTGCATTCAATCGGGATGAATTTTACCAGGCTGCTTGGAATCCACTGCATTCTATCAAGCTGCATGGAATCCACTGCATTCAATCGGGATGCATTTTACCAGGCTGCATGGAATACACTGCATTCAATCATGCTGCATCGATTTCACTGCATTCTATTGGGATCCATTGCGCCATGATGCATGGAATCCACTGCATTCAGTTGAGATCAATTGGGCAACGCTACATAGAATCCACTGCAGTGAATGGGGATCCATTTAGCCACGATGCATTGTATACACTGCGTTCAATCAGGATGCATTTCACCGTGCTGCATGGAATCCATGGCATTCAATCGGGATGCTTGTGGCCATGCTGCATAAAATCCACTGCATTCATTCATGCTGCAGGAATCCACTGCATTCAATCATGCTGCATAAAATCCCCTGCATTCAGTAGGGTTCCATTTCTTCATGCTGCATGGAATCGACTTCATTCAATCATGCTGCATGGAATCCACAGCATTTAATTGGGATGCATTTTACCAGGCTGCATGGAATCCACTGCATTCAATCATGCTGAATAAAATCCACTGCATTCAATCGGGATGCATTTTACCAGGATGCATGGAATCCACTGCATTCAATCACAATACATGGAATCCACTGCATTCAATCGGGATGCATTTTACCAGGCTGCCCGGATTACACTGCATTCCATCACAATGCATGGAATCCACTGCATTCAATGACGCTGCATGGAATCCACTGCATTCTATCGGGATGCTTTTGGCCATGTTGCATAAAGTACACTGCATTCAATCATGCAGCAAGGAATCCACTGCATCCAATCGCCATGTTTTTGGCCATGCTGCATAAAATCCACTGCATTCAATCGGGATGCATTGGGCCTCGCTGCATGGTCTCCACTGCATACAAACGAGATCCATTGCCCCACAATGAATGGAATGTTCTGCAGTCAATGACGCTGCATGAAATCCACTGCATTCAATCAGGATGCTTTGGGACATGCTGCAAATACTCCACTGTATTCAATCATGCTGCATGGAATCCACTGCCTTCAATCGGGATGCTTTTGGCCATGCTGCATATAATCCACTGCATTCAATCGGGATGCATTGGGCCTCACTGCGTCAACCGCACTGAATACAATCGGGATCCATTGTGCCACAATGCATGGAGTCTTCTGCATTGCATGACGCTGCATGGAATCCACTGCATTCAATCGGGATGCTTGGGGCCATGCTGCAAAATATCCACTGCATTCATTCATGCTGCAGGAATCCAGTGCATTCAATCATGCTGCATAAAATACACTTCATTCAATAGGGTTCCATTATTCATTCTGCCTGGAATACACTGAATTCAATCACGCTGCATGGAATCCAATGCATTCAATAGGGATGCATTTTACCAGGCTGCATGGAATCCACTGCATTCAGTCATGCTGCATGGACTCCACTGCAGTCAATCGGGATGCATTTTACCAGGCTGCCTGGATTACACTGCATTCAATCAAAATGCATGGAATTCACTGCATTCAATGATGCTGCATGGAATCCACTGCATTCAATGACACTGCATGGAATCCACTGCATTCAATCTGGATGCTTTGGGCCATGGTGCATAAAATCCACTGCATTCAATCATGCTGCATGGTATCCACTGCATTCAATCGGGATGTTTTGCGACATTCTGCCTAAAATCCACTGCATTTAATCAGGATGCTTTGGGCTATGCTGCATAAAATCCACTGCATTCAATAGGGTTCCATTTCTGCATGCTGCATGGATCACACTGCATTCAATCACACTGCATGGAATCCACTGCATTCAATCGGGATGAATTTTACCAGGCTGCATTGAATCCACTGCATTCAATCAAGCTGCATGGAATCCACTGCATTCAATCGGGATGCATTTTACCAGGCTGCATGGATTACACTGCATTCAAGCACAATGCATGGAATCCACTGCATTCAATGACGCTGCATGGAATCCTCTGCATTCTATCGGGATGCATTTGGGCCATGCTGCATAAAATCCACTGCATTCAATCATGCTGCATGGTATCCACTGCATTCAATCGGGATGTTTTTTGACATGCTGCCTAAAATCCACTGCATTTAATCGGGATGCTTTGGGCCATGGTGCAAAAAATCCACTGCATTCAATCATGCTGCAGGAATCCACTGCATTCAATCATGCTGCATAAAATCCACTGCATTCAATAGGGTTCCATTTCTGCATGCTGCATGGATCACACTGCATTCAATCACACTGCATGGAATCCACTGCATTCAATCGGGATGAATTTTACCAGGCTGCTTGGAATCCACTGCATTCTATCAAGCTGCATGGAATCCACTGCATTCAATCGGGATGCATTTTACCAGGCTGCATGGAATACACTGCATTCAATCATGCTGCATCGATTTCACTGCATTCTATTGGGATCCATTGCGCCATGATGCATGGAATCCACTGCATTCAGTTGAGATCAATTGGGCAACGCTACATAGAATCCACTGCAGTGAATGGGGATCCATTTAGCCACGATGCATTGTATACACTGCGTTCAATCAGGATGCATTTCACCGTGCTGCATGGAATCCATGGCATTCAATCGGGATGCTTGTGGCCATGCTGCATAAAATCCACTGCATTCATTCATGCTGCAGGAATCCACTGCATTCAATCATGCTGCATAAAATCCCCTGCATTCAGTAGGGTTCCATTTCTTCATGCTGCATGGAATCGACTTCATTCAATCATGCTGCATGGAATCCACAGCATTTAATTGGGATGCATTTTACCAGGCTGCATGGAATCCACTGCATTCAATCATGCTGAATAAAATCCACTGCATTCAATCGGGATGCATTTTACCAGGATGCATGGAATCCACTGCATTCAATCACAATACATGGAATCCACTGCATTCAATCGGGATGCATTTTACCAGGCTGCCCGGATTACACTGCATTCCATCACAATGCATGGAATCCACTGCATTCAATGACGCTGCATGGAATCCACTGCATTCTATCGGGATGCTTTTGGCCATGTTGCATAAAGTACACTGCATTCAATCATGCAGCAAGGAATCCACTGCATCCAATCGCCATGTTTTTGGCCATGCTGCATAAAATCCACTGCATTCAATCGGGATGCATTGGGCCTCGCTGCATGGTCTCCACTGCATACAAACGAGATCCATTGCCCCACAATGAATGGAATGTTCTGCAGTCAATGACGCTGCATGAAATCCACTGCATTCAATCAGGATGCTTTGGGACATGCTGCAAATACTCCACTGTATTCAATCATGCTGCATGGAATCCACTGCCTTCAATCGGGATGCTTTTGGCCATGCTGCATATAATCCACTGCATTCAATCGGGATGCATTGGGCCTCACTGCGTCAACCGCACTGAACACAATCGGGATCCATTGTGCCACAATGCATGGAGTCTTCTGCATTGCATGACGCTGCATGGAATCCACTGCATTCAATCGGGATGCTTGGGGCCATGCTGCAAAATATCCACTGCATTCATTCATGCTGCAGGAATCCAGTGCATTCAATCATGCTGCATAAAATACACTTCATTCAATAGGGTTCCATTATTCATTCTGCCTGGAATACACTGAATTCAATCACGCTGCATGGAATCCAATGCATTCAATAGGGATGCATTTTACCAGGCTGCATGGAATCCACTGCATTCAGTCATGCTGCATGGAATCCACTGCAGTCAATCAGGATGCATTTTACCAGGCTGCCTGGATTACACTGCATTCAATCAAAATGCATGGAATTCACTGCATTCAATGATGCTGCATGAAATCCACTGCATTCAATCGGGATGCTTTTGGCCATGCTGCATAAAATCCACGGCATTCAATCATGCTGCATGGAATCCAATTCATTCTATCGGGATGTATTGGGACATGCTGCAGAAAATTCACTGCATTAAAACATGATGCTTTGGACCAAGCTTCAAAAAATCCACTGCATTCAATCATGCTGCAAAAATCCACTGCATTCAATCATGCTGCATAAAATCCACTGCATTCAATAGGGTTCCATTTCTTCATGCTGCATGGAATCAACTGCATTCAATCATGCTGCATGGAATCTACAGCATTCAATCGGGATGCATTTTACCAGGCTGCATGTTTTACACTGCATTCAATCACAATGCATGGAATCCACTGCATTCAATGACACTGCATGGAATCCACTGCATTCAATCTGGATGCTTTGGGCCATGGTGCATAAAATCCACTGCATTCAATCATGCTGCATGGTATCCACTGCATTCAATCGGGATGTTTTGCGACATTCTGCCTAAAATCCACTGCATTTAATCAGGATGCTTTGGGCTATGCTGCATAAAATCCACTGCATTCAATAGGGTTCCATTTCTGCATGCTGCATGGATCACACTGCATTCAATCACACTGCATGGAATCCACTGCATTCAATCGGGATGAATTTTACCAGGCTGCTTGGAATCCACTGCATTCTATCAAGCTGCATGGAATCCACTGCATTCAATCGGGATGCATTTTACCAGGCTGCATGGATTACACTGCATTCAAGCACAATGCATGGAATCCACTGCATTCAATGACGCTGCATGGAATCCTCTGCATTCTATCGGGATGCATTTGGGCCATGCTGCATAAAATCCACTGCATTCAATCATGCTGCATGGTATCCACTGCATTCAATCGGGATGTTTTTTGACATGCTGCCTAAAATCCACTGCATTTAATCGGGATGCTTTGGGCCATGGTGCAAAAAATCCACTGCATTCAATCATGCTGCAGGAATCCACTGCATTCAATCATGCTGCATAAAATCCACTGCATTCAATAGGGTTCCATTTCTGCATGCTGCATGGATCACACTGCATTCAATCACACTGCATGGAATCCACTGCATTCAATCGGGATGAATTTTACCAGGCTGCTTGGAATCCACTGCATTCTATCAAGCTGCATGGAATCCACTGCATTCAATCGGGATGCATTTTACCAGGCTGCATGGAATACACTGCATTCAATCATGCTGCATCGATTTCACTGCATTCTATTGGGATCCATTGCGCCATGATGCATGGAATCCACTGCATTCAGTTGAGATCAATTGGGCAACGCTACATAGAATCCACTGCAGTGAATGGGGATCCATTTAGCCACGATGCATTGTATACACTGCGTTCAATCAGGATGCATTTCACCGTGCTGCATGGAATCCATGGCATTCAATCGGGATGCTTGTGGCCATGCTGCATAAAATCCACTGCATTCATTCATGCTGCAGGAATCCACTGCATTCAATCATGCTGCATAAAATCCCCTGCATTCAGTAGGGTTCCATTTCTTCATGCTGCATGGAATCGACTTCATTCAATCATGCTGCATGGAATCCACAGCATTTAATTGGGATGCATTTTACCAGGCTGCATGGAATCCACTGCATTCAATCATGCTGAATAAAATCCACTGCATTCAATCGGGATGCATTTTACCAGGATGCATGGAATCCACTGCATTCAATCACAATACATGGAATCCACTGCATTCAATCGGGATGCATTTTACCAGGCTGCCCGTATTACACTGCATTCCATCACAATGCATGGAATCCACTGCATTCAATGACGCTGCATGGAATCCACTGCATTCTATCGGGATGCTTTTGGCCATGTTGCATAAAGTACACTGCATTCAATCATGCAGCAAGGAATCCACTGCATCCAATCGCCATGTTTTTGGCCATGCTGCATAAAATCCACTGCATTCAATCGGGATGCATTGGGCCTCGCTGCATGGTCTCCACTGCATACAAACGAGATCCATTGCCCCACAATGAATGGAATGTTCTGCAGTCAATGACGCTGCATGAAATCCACTGCATTCAATCAGGATGCTTTGGGACATGCTGCAAATACTCCACTGTATTCAATCATGCTGCATGGAATCCACTGCCTTCAATCGGGATGCTTTTGGCCATGCTGCATATAATCCACTGCATTCAATCGGGATGCATTGGGCCTCACTGCGTCAACCGCACTGAATACAATCGGGATCCATTGTGCCACAATGCATGGAGTCTTCTGCATTGCATGACGCTGCATGGAATCCACTGCATTCAATCGGGATGCTTGGGGCCATGCTGCAAAATATCCACTGCATTCATTCATGCTGCAGGAATCCAGTGCATTCAATCATGCTGCATAAAATACACTTCATTCAATAGGGTTCCATTATTCATTCTGCCTGGAATACACTGAATTCAATCACGCTGCATGGAATCCAATGCATTCAATAGGGATGCATTTTACCAGGCTGCATGGAATCCACTGCATTCAGTCATGCTGCATGGACTCCACTGCAGTCAATCGGGATGCATTTTACCAGGCTGCCTGGATTACACTGCATTCAATCAAAATGCATGGAATTCACTGCATTCAATGATGCTGCATGGAATCCACTGCATTCAATGACACTGCATGGAATCCACTGCATTCAATCTGGATGCTTTGGGCCATGGTGCATAAAATCCACTGCATTCAATCATGCTGCATGGTATCCACTGCATTCAATCGGGATGTTTTGCGACATTCTGCCTAAAATCCACTGCATTTAATCAGGATGCTTTGGGCTATGCTGCATAAAATCCACTGCATTCAATAGGGTTCCATTTCTGCATGCTGCATGGATCACACTGCATTCAATCACACTGCATGGAATCCACTGCATTCAATCGGGATGAATTTTACCAGGCTGCATTGAATCCACTGCATTCAATCAAGCTGCATGGAATCCACTGCATTCAATCGGGATGCATTTTACCAGGCTGCATGGATTACACTGCATTCAAGCACAATGCATGGAATCCACTGCATTCAATGACGCTGCATGGAATCCTCTGCATTCTATCGGGATGCATTTGGGCCATGCTGCATAAAATCCACTGCATTCAATCATGCTGCATGGTATCCACTGCATTCAATCGGGATGTTTTTTGACATGCTGCCTAAAATCCACTGCATTTAATCGGGATGCTTTGGGCCATGGTGCAAAAAATCCACTGCATTCAATCATGCTGCAGGAATCCACTGCATTCAATCATGCTGCATAAAATCCACTGCATTCAATAGGGTTCCATTTCTGCATGCTGCATGGATCACACTGCATTCAATCACACTGCATGGAATCCACTGCATTCAATCGGGATGAATTTTACCAGGCTGCTTGGAATCCACTGCATTCTATCAAGCTGCATGGAATCCACTGCATTCAATCGGGATGCATTTTACCAGGCTGCATGGAATACACTGCATTCAATCATGCTGCATCGATTTCACTGCATTCTATTGGGATCCATTGCGCCATGATGCATGGAATCCACTGCATTCAGTTGAGATCAATTGGGCAACGCTACATAGAATCCACTGCAGTGAATGGGGATCCATTTAGCCACGATGCATTGTATACACTGCGTTCAATCAGGATGCATTTCACCGTGCTGCATGGAATCCATGGCATTCAATCGGGATGCTTGTGGCCATGCTGCATAAAATCCACTGCATTCATTCATGCTGCAGGAATCCACTGCATTCAATCATGCTGCATAAAATCCCCTGCATTCAGTAGGGTTCCATTTCTTCATGCTGCATGGAATCGACTTCATTCAATCATGCTGCATGGAATCCACAGCATTTAATTGGGATGCATTTTACCAGGCTGCATGGAATCCACTGCATTCAATCATGCTGAATAAAATCCACTGCATTCAATCGGGATGCATTTTACCAGGATGCATGGAATCCACTGCATTCAATCACAATACATGGAATCCACTGCATTCAATCGGGATGCATTTTACCAGGCTGCCCGGATTACACTGCATTCCATCACAATGCATGGAATCCACTGCATTCAATGACGCTGCATGGAATCCACTGCATTCTATCGGGATGCTTTTGGCCATGTTGCATAAAGTACACTGCATTCAATCATGCAGCAAGGAATCCACTGCATCCAATCGCCATGTTTTTGGCCATGCTGCATAAAATCCACTGCATTCAATCGGGATGCATTGGGCCTCGCTGCATGGTCTCCACTGCATACAAACGAGATCCATTGCCCCACAATGAATGGAATGTTCTGCAGTCAATGACGCTGCATGAAATCCACTGCATTCAATCAGGATGCTTTGGGACATGCTGCAAATACTCCACTGTATTCAATCATGCTGCATGGAATCCACTGCCTTCAATCGGGATGCTTTTGGCCATGCTGCATATAATCCACTGCATTCAATCGGGATGCATTGGGCCTCACTGCGTCAACCGCACTGAATACAATCGGGATCCATTGTGCCACAATGCATGGAGTCTTCTGCATTGCATGACGCTGCATGGAATCCACTGCATTCAATCGGGATGCTTGGGGCCATGCTGCAAAATATCCACTGCATTCATTCATGCTGCAGGAATCCAGTGCATTCAATCATGCTGCATAAAATACACTTCATTCAATAGGGTTCCATTATTCATTCTGCCTGGAATACACTGAATTCAATCACGCTGCATGGAATCCAATGCATTCAATAGGGATGCATTTTACCAGGCTGCATGGAATCCACTGCATTCAGTCATGCTGCATGGAATCCACTGCAGTCAATCGGGATGCATTTTACCAGGCTGCCTGGATTACACTGCATTCAATCAAAATGCATGGAATTCACTGCATTCAATGATGCTGCATGAAATCCACTGCATTCAATCGGGATGCTTTTGGCCATGCTGCATAAAATCCACGGCATTCAATCATGCTGCATGGAATCCAATGCATTCTATCGGGATGTATTGGGACATGCTGCAGAAAATCCACTGCATTAAATCATGATGCTTTGGACCAAGCTTCAAAAAATCCACTGCATTCAATCATGCTGCAAAAATCCACTGCATTCAATCATGCTGCATAAAATCCACTGCATTCAATAGGGTTCCATTTCTTCATGCTGCATGGAATCAACTGCATTCAATCATGCTGCATGGAATCTACAGCATTCAATCGGGATGCATTTTACCAGGCTGCATGTTTTACACTGCATTCAATCACAATGCATGGAATCCACTGCATTCAATGACACTGCATGGAATCCACTGCATTCAATCTGGATGCTTTGGGCCATGGTGCATAAAATCCACTGCATTCAATCATGCTGCATGGTATCCACTGCATTCAATCGGGATGCCTTTGGCCATGCTGCATAAAATCCACTGCATTTAATCGGGATGCTTTGGGCTATGCTGCATAAAATCCACTGCATTCAATAGGGTTCCATTTCTGCATGCTGCATGGATCACACTGCATTCAATCACACTGCATGGAATCCACTGCATTCAATCAGGATGAATTTTACCAGGCTGCATTGAATCCACTACATTCAATCAAGCTGCATGGAATCCACTGCATTCAATCGGGATGCATTTTACCAGGCTGCATGGATTACACTGCATTCAAGCACAATGCATGGAATCCACTGCATTCAATGACGCTGCATGGAATCCTCTGCATTCTATCGGGATGCATTTGGGCCATGCTGCATAAAATCCACTGCATTCAATCATGCTGCATGGTATCCACTGCATTCAATCGGGATGCTTTTGGCCATGCTGCATAAAATCCACTGCATTTAATCGGGATGCTTTGGGCCATGGTGCAAAAAATCCACTGCATTCAATCATGCTGCAGGAATTGACTGCATTCAATCATGCTGCATAAAATCCACTGCATTCAATAGGGTTCCATTTCTGCATGCTGCATGGATCACACTGCATTCAATCACACTGCATGGAATCCACTGCATTCAATCGGGATGAATTTTACCAGGCTGCTTGGAATCCACTGCATTCTATCAAGCTGCATGGAATCCACTGCATTCAATCGGGATGCATTTTACCAGGCTGCATGGAATACACTGCATTCAATCACGCTGCATCAATTTCACTGCATTCTATTGGGATCCATTGCGCCATGATGCATGGAATCCACTGCATTCAGTTGAGATCAATTGGGCCACGCTGCATAGAATCCACTGCATTGAATGGGGATCCATTTAGCCACGATGCATTGTATACACTGCGTTCAATCAGGATGCATTTCACCGCGCTGCATGGAATCCATGGCATTCAATCGGGATGCTTGTGGCCATGCTGCATAAAATCCACTGCATTCATTCATGCTGCAGGAATCCACTGCATTCAATCATGCTGCATAAAATCCCCTGCATTCAGTAGGGTTCCATTTCTTCATGCTGCATGGAATCGACTTCATTCAATCATGCTGCATGGAATCCACAGCATTTAATTGGGATGCATTTTACCAGGCTGCATGGAATCCACTGCATTCAATCATGCTGAATAAAATCCACTGCATTCAATCGGGATGCATTTTACCAGGATGCATGGAATCCACTGCATTCAATCACAATACATGGAATCCACTGCATTCAATCGGGATGCATTTTACCAGGCTGCCCGGATTACACTGCATTCCATCACAATGCATGGAATCCACTGCATTCAATGACGCTGCATGGAATCCACTGCATTCTATCGGGATGCTTTTGGCCATGCTGCATAAAGTACACTGCATTCAATCATGCAGCAAGGAATCCACTGCATCCAATCGCCATGTTTTTGGCCATGCTGCATAGAATCCACTGCATTCAATCGGGATGCATTGGGCCTCGCTGCATGGTCTCCACTGCATACAAACGAGATCCATTGCCCCACAATGAATGGAATGTTCTGCATTCAATGACGCTGCATGAAATCCACTGCATTCAATCAGGATGCTTTGGGACATGCTGCAAATACGCCACTGTATTCAATCATGCTGCATGGAATCCACTGCCTTCAATCGGGATGCTTTTGGCCATGCTGCATATAATCCACTGCATTCAATCGGGATGCATTGGGCCTCACTGCGTCAACCGCACTGAATACAATCGGGATCCATTGTGCCACAATGCATGGAGTCTTCTGCATTGCATGACGCTGCATGGAATCCACTGCATTCAATCGGGATGCTTGGGGCCATGCTGCAAAATATCCACTGCATTCATTCATGCTGCAGGAATCCAGTGCATTCAATCATGCTGCATAAAATACACTTCATTCAATAGGGTTCCATTATTCATTCTGCCTGGAATACACTGAATTCAATCACGCTGCATGGAATCCAATGCATTCAATAGGGATGCATTTTACCAGGCTGCATGGAATCCACTGCATTCAGTCATGCTGCATGGAATCCACTGCAGTCAATCGGGATGCATTTTACCAGGCTGCCTGGATTACACTGCATTCAATCAAAATGCATGGAATTCACTGCATTCAATGATGCTGCATGAAATCCACTGCATTCAATCGGGATGCTTTTGGCCATGCTGCATAAAATCCACGGCATTCAATCATGCTGCATGGAATCCAATGCATTCTATCGGGATGTATTGGGACATGCTGCAGAAAATCCACTGCATTAAATCATGATGCTTTGGACCAAGCTTCAAAAAATCCACTGCATTCAATCATGCTGCAAAAATCCACTGCATTCAATCATGCTGCATAAAATCCACTGCATTCAATAGGGTTCCATTTCTTCATGCTGCATGGAATCAACTGCATTCAATCATGCTGCATGGAATCTACAGCATTCAATCGGGATGCATTTTACCAGGCTGCATGTTTTACACTGCATTCAATCACAATGCATGGAATCCACTGCATTCAATGACACTGCATGGAATCCACTGCATTCAATCTGGATGCTTTGGGCCATGGTGCATAAAATCCACTGCATTCAACAATGCTGCATGGTATCCACTGCATTCAATCGGGATGCTTTTGGCCATGCTGCCTAAAATCCACTGCATTTAATCGGGATGCTTTGGGCTATGCTGCATAAAATCCACTGCATTCAATAGGGTTCCATTTCTGCATGCTGCATGGATCACACTGCATTCAATCACACTGCATGGAATCCACTGCATTCAATCGGGATGAATTTTACCAGGCTGCATTGAATCCACTACATTCAATCAAGCTGCATGGAATCCACTGCATTCAATCGGGATGCATTTTACCAGGCTGCATGGATTACACTGCATTCAAGCACAATGCATGGAATCCACTGCATTCAATGACGCTGCATGGAATCCTCTGCATTCTATCGGGATGCATTTGGGCCATGCTGCATAAAATCCACTGCATTCAATCATGCTGCATGGTATCCACTGCATTCAATCGGGATGCTTTTGGCCATGCTGCATAAAATCCACTGCATTTAATCGGGATGCTTTGGGCCATGGTGCAAAAAATCCACTGCATTCAATCATGCTGCAGGAATCCACTGCATTCAATCATGCTGCATAAAATCCACTGCATTCAATAGGGTTCCATTTCTGCATGCTGCATGGATCACACTGCATTCAATCACACTGCATGGAATCCACTGCATTCAATCGGGATGAATTTTACCAGGCTGCATTGAATCCACTGCATTCTATCAAGCTGCATGGAATCCACTGCATTCAATCGGGATGCATTTTACCAGGCTGCATGGAATACACTGCATTCAATAACGCTGCATCGATTTCACTGCATTCTATTGGGATCCATTGCGCCATGATGCATGGAATCCACTGCATTCAGGTTAGATCAATTGGGCCACGCTGCATAGAATCCACTGCATTGAATGGGGATCCATTTAGCCACGATGCATTGTATACACTGCATACAATCAGGATGCATTTCACCGCGCTGCATGGAATCCATGGCATTCAATCGGGATGCTTGTGGCCATGCTGCATAAAATCCACTGCATTCATTCATGCTGCAGTAATCCACTGCATTCAATCATGCTGCATAAAATCCCCTGCATTCAATAGGGTTCCATTTCTTCATGCTGCATGGAATCGACTTCATTCCATCATGCTGCATGGAATCCACAGCATTTAATTGGGATGCATTTTACCAGGCTGCATGGAATCCACTGCATTCAATCATGCTGAATAAAATCCACTGCATTCAATCGGGATGCATTTTACCAGGATGCATGGAATCCACTGCATTCAATCACAATACATGGAATCCACTGCATTCAATCGGGATGCATTTTACCAGGCTGCCTGGATTACACTGCATTCCATCACAATGCATGGAATCCACTGCATTCAATGACGCTGCATGGAATCCACTGCATTCTATCGGGATGCTTTTGGCCATGCTGCATAAAATCCACTGCATTCAATCATGCAGCAAGGAATCCACTGCATCCAATCGCCATGTTTTTGGCCATGCTGCATAGAATCCACTGCATTCAATCGGGATGCATTGGGCCTCGCTGCATGGTCTCCACTGCATACAAACGAGATCCATTGCCCCACAATGAATGGAATGTTCTGCATTCAATGACGCTGCATGAAATCCACTGCATTCAATCAGGATGCTTTGGGACATGCTGCAAATACGCCACTGTATTCAATCATGCTGCATGGAATCCACTGCCTTCAATCGGGATGCTTTTGGCCATGCTGCATATAATCCACTGCATTCAATCGGGATGCATTGGGCCTCACTGCGTCAACCGCACTGAATACAATCGGGATCCATTGTGCCACAATGCATGGAGTCTTCTGCATTGCATGACGCTGCATGGAATCCACTGCATTCAATCGGGATGCTTGGGGGCATGCTGCAAAATATCCACTGCATTCATTCATGCTGCAGGAATCCAGTGCATTCAGTCATGCTGCATAAAATACACTTCATTCAATAGGGTTCCATTACTTCATTCTGCCTGGAATACACTGAATTCAATCACGCTGCATGGAATCCAATGCATTCAATAGGGATGCATTTTACCAGGCTGCATGGAATCCACTGCATTCAGTCATGCTGCATGGAATCCACTGCAGTCAATCGGGATGCATTTTACCAGGCTGCCTGGATTACACTGCATTCAATCAAAATGCATGGAATTCACTGCATTCAATGATGCTGCATGAAATCCACTGCATTCAATCGGGATGCTTTTGGCCATGCTGCATAAAATCCACGGCATTCAATCATGCTGCATGGAATCCAATGCATTCTATCGGGATGTATTGGGACATGCTGCAGAATATTCACTGCATTAAATCATGATGCTTTGGACCAAGCTTCAAAAAATCCACTGCATTCAATCATGCTGCAAAAATCCTCTGCATTCAATCATGCTGCATAAAATCCACTGCATTCAATAGGGTTCCATTTCTTCATGCTGCATGGAATCAACTGCATTCAATCATGCTGCATGGAATCTACAGCATTCAATCGGGATGCATTTTACCAGGCTGCATGTTTTACACTGCATTCAATCACAATGCATGGAATCCACTGCATTCAATGACGCTGCATGGAATCCACTGCATTCAATCTGGATGCTTTGGGCCATGGTGCATAAAATCCACTGCATTCAATCATGCTGCATGGTATCCACTGCATTCAATCGGGATGTTATGCGACATTCTGCCTAAAATCCACTGCATTTAATCAGGATGCTTTGGGCCATGCTGCATAAAATCCACTTCATTCAATAGGGTTCCATTTCTGCATGCTGCATGGATCACACTGCATTCAATCACACTGCATGGAATCCACTGCATTCAATCGGGATGAATTTTACCAGGCTGCATTGAATCCACTACATTCAATCAAGCTGCATGGAATCCACTGCATTCAATCGGGATGCATTTTACCAGGCTGCATGGATTACACTGCATTCAAGCACAATGCATGGAATCCACTGCATTCAATGACGCTGCATGGAATCCTCTGCATTCTATCGGGATGCATTTGGGCCATGCTGCATAAAATCCACTGCATTCAATCATGCTGCATGGTATCCACTGCATTCAATCGGGATGTTTTGGGACATGCTGCCTAAAATCCACTGCATTTAATCGGGATGCTTTGGGCCATGCTGCAAAAAATCCACTGCATTCAATCATGCTGCAGGAATCCACTGCATTCAATCATGCTGCATAAAATCCACTGCATTCAATAGGGTTCCATTTCTGCATGCTGCATGGATCACACTGCATTCAATCACACTGCATGGAATCCACTGCATTCAATCGTGATGAATTTTACCAGGCTGCATTGAATCCACTGCATTCTATCAAGCTGCATGGAATCCACTGCATTCAATCGGGATGCATTTTACCAGGCTGCATGGAATACACTGCATTCAATCAGGCTGCATCGATTTCACTGCATTCTATTGGGATCCATTGCGCCATGATGCATGGAATCCACTGCATTCAGTTGAGATCAATTGGGCCACGCTGCATAGAATCCACTGCATTGAATGGGGATCCATTTAGCCACGATGCATTGTATACACTGCGTTCAATCAGGATGCATTTCACCGCGCTGCATGGAATCCATGGCATTCAATCGGGATGCTTTTGGCCATGCTGCATATAATCCACTGCATTCAATCGGGATGCATTGGGCCTCACTGCGTCAACCGCACTGAATACAATCGGGATCCATTGTGCCACAATGCACGGAGTCTTCTGCATTCAATGACGCTGCATGGAATCCACTGCATTCAATCGGGATGCTTCGGGCCACGCTGCAAAAAATTCGCTGCATTCATTCATGCTGCAGGAATCCAGTGCATTCAATCATGCTGCATAAAATACACTTCATTCAATAGGCTTCCATTATTTCATGCTGCCTGGAATACACTGAATTCAATCACGCTGCATGGAATCCAATGCATTCAATAGGGATGCATTTTACCAAGCTGCATGGAATCCACTGCATTCAATCATGCTGAGGTATCCACTGCATTCAATCATGCTGCATTAAATTCCCTGCATTCAATAGTGTTCCATTTCTTCACGCTGCCTGGAATACACTGCATTAAATCACGCTGCATGGAATCCACTGCATTCAATTGGGATGCATTTTACCAGGCTGCATGGAATCCACTGCATTCACACATGCCGCATGGAATCCACTGCATTCCATCGGGATGCATTTGGCCATGCTGCATAAAACCCACTGCATTCAATCATGCTGCACAATATCCACTGCATTCAATCGGGATGTTTTCGGACATGCTGCAAAAAATCCACTGCAGTAAATCGGGATGCTTTGGGCCAAGCTTCAAAAAATCCACTGCATTCAATCATGCTGCAGGAATCCACTGCATTCAATCATGCTGCATAAAATCCACTGAATTCCACAGGGTTCAATTTCTTCATGCTGCATGGAATCGACTTCATTCAATCATGCTGCATGGAATCCACTGCATTCAATCGGGATGCATTTTACCAGGCTGCATGGATTACACTGCATTCAATCACAATGCATGGAATCCACTGCATTCAATGACGCTGCATGGAATCCATTGCCTTCAATCGGGATGCTTTTGGCCATGGTCCATAAAATCCACTGCATTCAATCATGCTGCATGGTATCCCCTGCCTTCAATCGGGATGTTTTGGGACATGCTGCCTAAAATCCACTACATTCAATCGGGATGCTTTGGGCCATGCTGCAAATCATCCACTGCATTCACTCATGCTGCAGGAATCCACGGCATTCAATCATAATGCATAAAAGACAATTCATTCAATAGAATTCCATTACTTCATGCTGCCTGGAATACACTGAATTCAATCACGCTGCATGGAATCCAATGCATTCAATAGGGATGCATTTTACCAGGCTGCATGGAATCCACTGCATTCAATCATGCTGCATGGAATCCACTGCATTCAATCGGGATGCATTTTACCAGGCTGCATGGATTACACAGCATTCAAGCACAATGCATGGAATCCAATGCATTCAATGACGCTGCATGGAATCCTCTGCATTGGATAGGGATGCTTTTGGCCATGCTGCATAAAATCCACTGCATTCAATCATGCTGCACGGTATCGACTGCATTCAATCGGGATGTTTTGGGACATGCTGCAGAAAATCCACTGCATTAAATCGGGATGCTTTGGGCCAAGCTGCAAAAAATCCACTGCATTCAATCATGCTGCAGGAATCCACTGCATTTAATCATGCTGCATAAAATCCCCTGCATTCAATAGGGTTCCATTTCTTCATGGTGCATGGAATACACTGCATTCAATCATGCTGCATGGAATCCACTGCATTCAATCGGGATGCATTTTACCAGGCTGCATGGATTACACTGCATTCAATCCCAATGCATGGAATCCACTGCATTTAATGACACTGCATGGAATCCAGTGCATTCAATCGGGATGCTTTTGGCCATGGTGCATAAAATCCACTGCATTTAATCATGCTGCATGGTATCCACTGCATTCATTCGGGATGTTTTGGGATATGCTGCCTAAAATCCACTCCATTAAATCGGGATGCTTTGGGCCATGTTGAAAAAATTCACTGCATTCATTCATGCTGCAGGAATACACTGCATTCTATCATGCTGCATAAAATCCCCTGCATTCAATCGGGATGAATTTTACCAGGCTGCATGGAATCCACTGCATTCAATCATGCTTCATGGAATCCACTGCATTCAATCCAGTTGCATTTTACCAGGCTGCATGGAATACACTGCATTCAATCACGCTGCATCGATTTCACTGCATTCAATTGGGATCCATTGCGCCATGATGCATCGAATCCACTGCATTCAGTTGAGATCAATTGGGCCACGCTTCATAGAATCCACTGCATTGAATGGGGATCCATTTAGCCACGCTGCATTGTATACACTGCGTTCAATCAGGATGCATTTCACCACACTGCATGGAATCCATGGCATTCAATCGGGATGTTTGTGGCCATGCTGCAAAAAATCCACTTCATTCAATCATGCTGAAGTAATCCACTGCATTCAATCATGCTGCATAAAATCCACTGCATTCAATAGGGTTCCATTTCTGCATGCTGCATGGATCACACTGCATTAAAATCACACTGCATGGAATCCACTGCATTCAATCGGGATGCATTTTACCAGGCTGCATGGAATACACTGCATTCAATCAGGCTGCATCGATTTCACAGCATTCAATAGGGATCCATTGCGCCATGATGCATGGAATCCACTGCCTTCTGTTGAGATCAATTGGGCCACGCTGCATAGAATCCACTGCATTGATTGGGAATCCATTTAGCCACGCTGCATTGTATACACTGCGTTCAATCAGGACGCATATCACCACGCTGCATGGAATCCATGGCATTCAATCGGGATGCTTGTGGCCATGCCGCAAAAATTCCACTGCATTCAATCATGCTGAAGGAATCCACTGCATTCAATCATGCTGCATAAAATCCCCTGCATTCAATAGGGTTCCATATCTTCATGCTGCATGGAATCCACTTCATTCAATCATGCTGCATGGAATCCGCAGCATTTAAGTGGGATGCATTCTACCACGCTGCATGGAATACACTGCATACAATCACAATACATGGAATCGACTGCATTCAATCGGGATGCATTTTACCAGGTTGCCTGGATTACACTGCATTCAATCACACTGCATGGAATCCACTGCATTCAATCGGGATGAATTTTACCAGGTTGCTTGGAATCCACTGCATTCATTCATGCTGCATGGAATCCACTGCATTCAATCGGGATGCATTTTACCAGGCTGCATGGAATACACTGCATTCAATCATGCTGAAGGAATCCACTGCATTCAATCATGCTGCATAAAATCCCCTGCATTCAATAGGGTTCCATTTCTTCAATCTGCATGGAATCCACTTCATTCAATCATGCTGCATGGAATACGCAGCATTTAAGTGGGATGCATTTTACCAGGCTGCATGGAATATACTGCATTAAATCATGCTGCATAAAATCCACTGCATTCTTTCAGGATGCATTTTACCACGCTGCATGGATTACACTGCATTCATTCACAATACATGGAATACACTGCATTCAATCGGGATGCATTTTACCAGGTTGCATGGATTACACTGCATTCAATCACAATGCATGGAATCCACTGCATTCAATGACGATGCATGGAATCCACTGCGTTCAATCGGGATGCACTGGGCCTCACTGCGTTGACTCCACTAAATACATACGGGATCCATTGTGCCACAATGCAGGGAGTGTTCTGCATTCACTGACGCTGCATGGAATCCACTGCATTCAATCGGGATGCTTTTGGCCATGCTGCATAAAATCCACTTCATTCAATCATGCTGCATGTAATCCACCTCATTCAATCGGGATGTTTTGGGACATGCTGCAGAAAATCCACTGCATTATATCGGGATGCTTTGGGCAATGCTGCAAAAATCCACTGCATTCAATCATGCTGCATGAAACCACGGCATTCAATCATGCTGCATTAAATCCACTGCATTCAATAGGGTTCCATTTCTTCATGCTGCTTGGAATACACTGCATTCAATCAAGCTGCATGGAACCCACTGCATTCAATTGGGATGAATTTTACCAGGCTGCATGGAATCCACTGCATTCAATCAGGCTGCATGGAATCCACTGCATTCAATCGGGATGCATTTTACCAGGCTGCATGGAATACACTGCATTCAATCACGCTGCATCGATATCACTGCATTCAATTGGGATCCATTGGGCCACGATGCATGGAATCCACTGCATTCAATCAGGATCCATTGCACCACACTGCATTGAATCCACTGCATTCAATTGAGATCAATTGGGCCACGCTGCATCGAATCCACTGCATTCAATGGGGATCCATTTAGCCACGCTGAATGGTATACACTGCGTTCAATCAGGATGCATTTCACCACGCTGCATGGCCTCCACTGTATTCAATCACACTGCATGGAATCCACGGCATTCAATCGGGATGCTTTGGGCCATGCTGCATAAAATCCACTGCATTCAATCGAGTTGCATTTGGCCTCGCTGCATGGACTCCACTGCACACAATCGAGATCCATTTCGCCACAATGAATGGAATTCTCTGCATTCAATGACGCTGCATGGAATCCACTGCATTAAATCGAGATGCTTTGGGACATGCTGCAAAAAATCCACTGCATTCATTAATTCTGCAGGAATCCACTGCATTCAATCATGCTGCATAAAATCCCCTGCATTCAATAGAGTTGCATTACTTCATGCTGCATGGAATCAACTGCATTCAATCACGCTGCATGGAATCCACTGCATTCAATCGGGATGATTATTACCCGTCTGCATGGAATCCACTGCATTCATTCACGCTGCATGGAATCCACTGCATTCAATCGGGATGCATTTTACCACGCTGCATGAATTACACTGCATTCAATCACAATGCATGGAATCCACTGCATTCAATGACGCTGCATGGAATCCACTGCATTCTATCGGGATGCTTTTGGCCATGCTGAATAAAATCCACTTCATTCAATCATGCTGCATGTAATCCACCTCATTCAATCGGGATGTTTTGTGACATGCTGCAGAAAATCCACTGCATTATATCGGGATGCTTTGGGCAATGCTGCAAAAATCCACTGCATTCAATCATGCTGCATGAAACCACGGCATTCAATCATGCTGCATAAAATCCACTGCATTCAATAGGGTTCCATTTCCTCATGCTGCTTGGAATACACTGCATTCAATCAAGCTGCATGGAACCCACTGCATTCAATTGGGATGAATTTTACCAGGCTGCATGGAATCCACTGCATTCAATCAGGCTGCATGGAATCCACTGCATTCAATCGGGATGCATTTTACCAGGCTGCATGGAATACACTGCATTCAATCACGCTGCATCGATATCACTGCATTCAATTGGGATCCATTGGGCCACGATGCATGGAATCCACTGCATTCAATCAGGATCCATTGCACCACACTGCGTTGAATCCACTGCATTCAATTGAGATCAATTGGGCCACGCTGCATTGAATCCACTGCATTCAATGGGGATCCATTTAGCCACGCTGAATGGTATACACTGCATTCAATCATGCTGCAGGTATCCACTGCATTTAATCATGCTGCATAAAATACCCTGCATTCAATAAGGTTCCATTTCTTCATGCTGCCTGGAATCCACCTCATTCAATTATGCTGCATGGAATCCACTGCATTCAATCGGGATTCATTTTACCAGGCTGCATTATTACACTGCATTCAATCACAAGCATGGAATCCACTGCATTCAATGACGCTGCATGGAATCCACTGCATTCAATCGGGATGCTTTTGGCCATGGTGCATACTATGCACTGCATTCAATCATGCTGCATGATATCCACTGCATTCAATCGGGATGCTTTTGGCCATGCTGCATAAAATCCACTGCATTAAATCGGGATGCTTTGGGCCATGCTGCAAAAATCCACTGCATTCAATCATGCTGAAGGAATTCACTGCATTCAATCATGCTGCATAAAATCCACTGCAATAAATAGGGTTCAATTTCTTCATGCTGCATGGATCACACTGCATTAAATCACACTGCATGGAATCCACTGCATTCAATTGGAATGAATTTTATCAGGCTGCATGGAATCCACTGCATTCAATCAAGCTGCATGGAATCCACTGCATTCTATCGGGATGTTTTGGGCCATGCTGCATAAAATACACTGCATTCAATCATGCAGCAAGGAATCCACTGCATCCAATCAGGATATTTTGGGCCATGCTGCATAAAATCCACTGCATTCAATCGGGATGCATTGGGCCTCGCTGCATGGTCTCCACTGCATACAAACGAGATCCATTGCCCCACAATGAATGGAATGTTCTGCATTCAATGACGCTGCATGAAATCCACTGCATTCAATCACGATGCTTTGGGCCATGCTGCAAATAATCCACTGTATTCAATCATGCTGCATAGAATCCACTGCCTTCAATCGGGATGTTGGCCATGCTGCATATAATCCACTGCATTCAATCGGGATGCATTGGGCCTCACTGCGCCAACCGCACTGAATACAATCGGGTTCCATTGTGCGACTATGCATGGAGTCTTCTGCATTGCATGACGCTGCATGGAATCCACTGCATTCAATCGGGATGCTTGGGGCCATGCTGCAAAATATCCACTGCATTCATTCATGCTGCAGGAATCCAGTGCATTCAATCATGCTGCATAAAATACACTTCATTCAATAGGGTTCCATTACTTCATTCTGCCTGGAATACACTGAATTCAATCACGCTGCATGGAATCCAATGCATTCAATAGGGATGCATTTTACCAGGCTGCATGGAATCCACTGCATTCAGTCATGCTGCATGGAATCCACTGCATTCAATCGGGATGCATTTTACCAGGCTGTATGGATTACACTGCATTCAATCAAAATGCATGGAATTCACTGCATTCAATGATGCTGCATGAAATCCACTGCATTCAATCGGGATGCTTTTGGCCATGCTGCATAAAATCCACGGCATTCAATCATGCTGCATGGAATCCAATGCATTCTATCGGGATGTATTGGGACATGCTGCAGAAAATTCACTGCATTAAATCATGATGCTTTGGACAAAGCTTAAAAAATCCACTGCATTCAATCATGCTAAAGGAATCCACTGCATTCAATCCTGCTGCATAAAATCCCCTGCATTCAATTGGGTTCCATTTCTTCATGCTGCATGGAATCCACTTCATTCAATCATGCTGCATGGAATCCGCAGCATTTAAGTGGGATGCATTTTACCAGGCTGCATGGAATATACTGCATTCAATCATGCTGCATAAAATCCACTGCATTCAATCGGGATGCATTTTACCACGCTGCATGGATTACACTGCATTCAATCACAATACATGGAATCGACTGCATTCAATCGGGATGCATTTTACCAGGCTGCCTGGATTACACTGCATTCAATCACAATGCATGGAATCCACTGCATTCAATGACGCTGCATGGAATCCACTGCATTAAATCGGGAAGCTTTGGGCCATGCTGCAAATAATCCACTGCATTCAATCATGCTGCATGGAATCCACTGCCTTCAATCGGGATGCTTTTGCCATGCTGCATAAAATCCCCTGCATTCAATCGAGATGCATTTGGCCTCGCTGCATTGACTCCACAGCACAAAATCCAGATACATTTCGCCACAATGAATGGAATATTCTGCATTCAATGACGCTGCATGGAATCCACTGCATTAAATAGAGATGCTTTGGGACATGCTGCAAAAAATCCACTGCATTCAATAATTCTGCAGGAATCCACTGCATTCAATCATGCTGCATAAAATCCCCTGCATTCAATAGGGTTCCATTTCTTCATGCTGCATGGTATACACTGCATTCAATCAAGCTGCATGGAATCCACAGCATTTAATTGAGATGAATTCTACCAGTCTGCATGGAATCCACTGCATTCAATCATGCTGCATGGAATCCACTGCATTCATTCAGGATGCATTTTACCACGCTGCATGGATTACACTGCATTCATTCACAATACATGGAATACACTGCATTCAATCGGGATGCATTTTACCAGGTTGCATGGATTACACTGCATTCAATCACAGTGCATGGAATCCACTGCATTCAATGACGCTGCATGGAATCCACTGCGTACAATCGGGTTGCACTGGGCCTCACTGCGTTGACTCCACTAAATACATACGGGATCCATTGTGCCACAATGCAGGGAGTCTTCTGCATTCACTGACGCTGCATGGAATCCACTGCATTCAATCGGGATGCTTTTGGCCATGCTGCATAAAATCCACTTCATTCAATCATGCTGCATGTAATCCACCTCATTCAATCGGGATGTTTTGTGACATGCTGCAGAAAATCCATTGCATTATATCGGGATGCTTTGGGCAATGCTGCAAAAATCCACTGCATTCAATCATGCTGCATGAAACCACGGCATTCAATCATGCTGCATATAATCCACTGCATTCAATAGGGTTCCATTTCTTCATGCTGCTTGGAATACACTGCATTCAATCAAGCTGCATGGAACCCACTGCATTCAATTGGGATGAATTTTACCAGGCTGCATGGAATCCACAGCATTCAATCAGGCTGCATGGAATCCACTGCATTCAATCGGGATGCATTTTACCAGGCTGCATGGAATACACTGCATTCAATCACGCTGCATCGATATCACTGCATTCAATTGGGATCCATTGGGCCACGATGCATGGAATCCACTGCATTCAATCAGGATCCATTGCACCAAACTGCATTGAATCCACTGCATTCAATTGAGATCAATTGGGCCACGCTGCATCGAATCCACTGCATTCAATGGGGATCCATTTAGCCACGCTGAATGGTATACACTGCGTTCAATCAGGATGCATTTCACCACGCTGCATGGCCTCCACTGTATTCAATCACACTGCATGGAATCCACGGCATTCAATCGGGATGCTTTGGGCCATGCTGCATAAAATCCACTGCATTCAATCGAGTTGCATTTGGCCTCGCTGCATGGACTCCACTGCACACAATCGTGATCCATTTTGCCACAATGAATGGAATTCTCTGCATTCAATGACGCTGCATGGAATCCACTGCATTAAATCGAGATGCTTTGGGACATGCTGCAAAAAATCCACTGCATTCAATACTTCTGCAGGGATCCACAGCATTCAATCATGCTGCATAAAATCCCCTGCATTCAATAGTGTTGCATTACTTCATGCTGCATGGAATCAACTGCATTCAATCATGCTGCATAAACTTCACTGCATTCAATCGGGATGCATCTTACCTGGTTGCATGGAATCCACTGCATTCAATCACGCTGCATGGAATCCACTGCATTCAATCGGGATGCATTTTACCCATCTGCATGGAATCCACTGCATTCATTCACGCTGCATGGAATCCACTGCATTCAATCGGGATGCATTTTACCACGCTGCATGAATTACACTGCATTCAATCACAATGCATGGAATCCACTGCATTCAATGACACTGCATGGAATCCACTGCATTCTATCGGGATGCTTTTGGCCATGCTGCATAAAATCCACTGCATTCAATCATGCTGCATGGAATCCAGTGCATCCAATCGGGATATTTTGGGTCATGCTGCATAAAATCCAATGCATTCAATCATGCTGCACCGTATCCACTGCATTCAGTCGGGATGTTTTGGGACATGCTGCAGAAAATTCACTACATTAAATCAGGATGCTTTGGGCCATTCTGCAAAAAATCCACTGCATTCAATCATGCTGCATAAAATCCACTGCATTCAATATGGTTCCATTTCTTCATGCTGCATGGATCACACTGCATTAAATCACACTGCATGGAATCCTCTGCATTCAATCGGGATTAATTTTACCAGGCTGCATTGAATCCACTGCATTCAATCAGTATCCATTGCACCACACCGCATTGAATCCACTGCATTCAATTGAGATCAATTGGGCAACGATGCATAGAATCCACTGCATTCAATAGGGATCCAATTAGCCACACTGAATGGTATACACTGCGTTCAATCAGGATGCATTTCACCACGCTGCATGGAATCCACGGCATTCAATCGGGTTGCATGGGGCCATGCTGCATAAAATCCACTGCATTCCATCGAGATGCATTTGGCCTCGCTGCATGGACTCCACTGCACACAATCGTGATCCATTTCGCCACAATGAATGGAATTCTCAGCATTCAATGACGCTGCATGGAATCCACTGCATTAAATCAGAGATGCTTTGGGACATGTTGCAAAAAATCCACTGCATTCAATACTTCTGCAGGGATCCACAGCATTCAATCATGCTGCATAAAATACCCTGCATTCAATAGTGTTCCATTTCTTCATGCTGCATGGAATACACTGCATTCAATCAGGATGCATGGAATCCACATCATTTAATTGAGGTGCATTTTACCAGGCTGCATGGAATCCACTGCATTCAATCATGCTGCATGGAATCCACTGCATTCAATCGGGATGCATTTTACCAGGCTGCATGGATTACACTGCATTCAAGCACACTGCATGGAATCCACTGCATTCAATGACGCTGCATGGAATCCACTGCACTCAATCGGGATGCTTTTGGCCATGCTGCATAAAACCCACTGCATTCAATCGGGATGCATTGGGCCTCACTGCGTGAACTCAACTGAATACATACGGGATCCATTGTGCCACAATGCAGGGAGTCTTCTGCATTCAATGACGCTGCATGGAATCCACTGCATTCAATCGGGATGCTTTTGGCCATGCTGCATAAAATCCACTGCATTCAATCATGCTGCATGTAATCCACCTGATTCAATCGGGATGTTTTGGGCCATGCTGCAAAAAATCCACTGCATTCAATCATGCTGCAGGTATCCACTGCATTCATTCGGAATACTTTGGGCTTTGCTGCTAATAATACACAGCATTCAATCATGCTGCAGGTATCCACTGCATTCAATCATGCTGCATTAAATTCCCTGCATTCAATGGGGTTCCATTTCTTCATGCTGCCTGGAATGCACTGCATTAAATCACGCTGCATGGAATTCATTGCATTCAATTGGGATGCATTTTACCAGGCTGCATGGAATCCACTGCATTCAAGCATGCTTCATGGAATCCACTGCATTCAATCCGGATGCATGTTACAAGGCTGCATGTATTACACTGCATTCAATGACATTGCATGGAATCCACTGCCTTCAATCGGGATGCTTTTGGCCCTGCTGCATTAAATCAACTGCATTCATTCATGCCGCAGGAATCCACTGCATTCAATCATGCTGCATAAATTACCCTGCATTCAATAAGGTTCCATTTCTTCATGCTGCCTGGAATCCACCTCATTCAATTATCCTGCATGGAATCCACTGCATTCAATCGGGATTCATTTTACCAGGCTGCATGAATTACACTGCATTCAATCACAAGCATGGAATCCACTGCATTCAATGACGCTGCATGGAATCCACTGCGTACAATCGGGATGCACTGGGCCTCACTGCGTTGACTCCACTAAATACATACGGGATCCATTGTGCCACAATGCAGGGAGTCTTCTGCATTCACTGACGCTGCATGGAATCCACTGCATTCAATCGGGATGCTTTTGGCCATGCTGCATAAAATCCACTTCATTCAATCATGCTGCATGTAATCCACCTCATTCAATCGGGTTGTTTTGTGACATGCTGCAGAAAATCCACTGCATTATATAGGGATGCTTTGGGCAATGCTGCAAAAATCCACTGCATTCAATCATGCTGCATAAAATCCACTGCATTCAATAGGGTTCCATTTCTTCATGCTGCTTGGAATACACTGCATTCAATCAAGCTGCATGGAACCCACTGCATTCAATTGGGATGAATTTTACCAGGCTGCATGGAATCCACAGCATTCAATCAGGCTGCATGGAATCCACTGCATTCAATCGGGATGCATTTTACCAGGCTGCATGGAATACACTGCATTCAATCACGCTGCATCGATATCACTGCATTCAATTGGGATCCATTGGGCCACGATGCATGGAATCCACTGCATTCAATCAGGATCCATTGCACCACACTGCATTGAATCCACTGCATTCAATTGAGATCAATTGGGCCACGCTGCATCGAATCCACTGCATTCAATGGGGATCCATTTAGCCACGCTGAATGGTATACACTGCGTTCAATCAGGATGCATTTCACCACGCTGCATGGCCTCCACTGTATTCAATCACACTGCATGGAATCCACGGCATTCAATCGGGATGCTTTGGGCCATGCTGCATAAAATCCACTGCATTCAATCGAGTTGCATTTGGCCTCGCTGCATGGACTCCACTGCACACAATCGTGATCCATTTCGCCACAATGAATGGAATTCTCTGCATTCAATGACGCTGCATGGAATCCACTGCATTAAATCGAGATGCTTTGGGACATGCTGCAAAAAATCCACTGCATTCAATACTTCTGCAGGGATCCACAGCATTCAATCATGCTGCATAAAATCCCCTGCATTCAATAGTGTTGCATTACTTCATGCTGCATGGAATCAACTGCATTCAATCATGCTGCATAAACTTCACTGCATTCAATCGGGATGCATCTTACCTGGCTGCATGGAATCCACTGCATTCAATCACGCTGCATGGAATCCACTGCATTCAATCGGGATGCTTTTTACCCATCTGCATGGAATCCACTGCATTCATTCACGCTGCATGGAATCCACTGCATTCAATCGGGATGCATTTTACCACGCTGCATGAATTACACTGCATTCAATCACAATGCATGGAATCCACTGCATTCAATGACGCTGCATGGAATCCACTGCATTCTATCGGGATGCTTTTGGCCATGCTGCATAAAATCCACTGCATTCAATCATGCTGCATGGAATCCAGTGCATCCAATCGGGATATTTTGGGTCATGCTGCATAAAATCCAATGCATTCAATCATGCTGCACCGTATCCACTGCATTCAGTCGGGATGTTTTGGGACATGCTGCAGAAAATTCACTGCATTAAATCAGGATGCTTTGGGCCATTCTGCAAAAAATCCACTGCATTCAATCATGCTGCATAAAATCCACTGCATTCAATATGGTTCCATTTCTTCATGCTGCATGGATCACACTGCATTAAATCACACTGCATGGAATCCTCTGCATTCAATCGGGATTAATTTTACCAGGATGCGTTGAATCCACTGCATTCAATCAGTATCCATTGCACCACACCGCATTGAATCCACTGCATTCAATTGAGATCAATTGGGCAACGATGCATAGAATCCACTGCATTCAATAGGGATCCAATTAGCCACACTGAATGGTATACACTGCGTTCAATCAGGATGCATTTCACCACGCTGCATGGAATCCACGGCATTCAATCGGGTTGCATGGGGCCATGCTGCATAAAATCCACTGCATTCCATCGAGATGCATTTGGCCTCGCTGCATGGACTCCACTGCACACAATCGTGATCCATTTCGCCACAATGAATGGAATTCTCAGCATTCAATGACGCTGCATGGAATCCACTGCATTAAATCAGAGATGCTTTGGGACATGTTGCAAAAAATCCACTGCATTCAATACTTCTGCAGGAATCCACAGCATTCAATCATGCTGCATAAAATACCCTGCATTCAATAGTGTTCCATTTCTTCATGCTGCATGGAATACACTGCATTCAATCAGGATGCATGGAATCCACATCATTTAATTGAGGTGCATTTTACCAGGCTGCATGGAATCCACTGCATTCAATCATGCTGCATGGAATCCACTGCATTCAATCGGGATGCATTTTACCAGGCTGCATGGATTACACTGCATTCAAGCACACTGCATGGAATCCACTGCATTCAATGACGCTGCATGGAATCCACTTCACTCAATCGGGATGCTTTTGGCCATGCTGCATAAAACCCACTGCATTCAATCGGGATGCATTGGGCCTCACTGCGTGAACTCAACTGAATACATACGGGATCCATTGTGCCACAATGCAGGGAGTCTTCTGCATTCAATGACGCTGCATGGAATCCACTGCATTCAATCGGGATGCTTTTGGCCATGCTGCATAAAATCCACTGCATTCAATCATGCTGCATGTAATCCACCTGATTCAATCGGGATGTTTTGGGCCATGCTGCAAAAAATCCACTGCATTCAATCATGCTGCAGGTATCCACTGCATTCATTCGGAATACTTTGGGCTTTGCTGCTAATAATACACAGCATTCAATCATGCTGCAGGTATCCACTGCATTCAATCATGCTGCATTAAATTCCCTGCATTCAATAGGGTTCCATTTCTTCATGCTGCCTGGAATGCACTGCATTAAATCACGCTGCATGGAATCCATTGCATTCAATTGGGATGCATTTTACCAGGCTGCATGGAATCCACTGCATTCAAGCATGCTTCATGGAATCCACTGCATTCAATCCGGATGCATGTTACAAGGCTGCATGTATTACACTGCATTCAATGACATTGCATGGAATCCACTGCCTTCAATCGGGATGCTTTTGGCCCTGCTGCATTAAATCAACTGCATTCATTCATGCCGCAGGAATCCACTGCATTCAATCATGCTGCATAAATTACCCTGCATTCAATAAGGTTCCATTACTTCATGCTGCCTGGAATCCACCTCATTCAATTATGCTGCATGGACTCCACTGCATTCAATCGGGATTCATTTTACCAGGCTGCATTATTACACTGCATTCAATCACAAGCATGGAATCCACTGCATTCAATGACGCTGCATGGAATCCACTGCCTTCAATCGGGATGCCCTTGGCCATGGTGCATAATATGCACTGCATTCAATCATGCTGCATGGTACCCGCTGCATTCAATCGGGATGCTTTTGGCCATGCTGCATAAAATCCACTGCATTAAATCGGGATGCTTTGGGCCATGCTGCAAAAATCCACTGCATTCAATCGTGCTGAAAGAATTCACTGCATTCAATCATGCTGCATAAAATCCACTGCATTAAATAGGGTTCAATTTCTTCATGCTGCATGGATCACACTGCATTAAATCACACTGCATGGAATCCACTGCATTCAATTGGAATGAATTTTATCAGGCTGCATGGAATCCACTGCATTCAATGACGCTGCATGGAATCCACTGCATTCAATCGGGATGTTTTGGGCCATGCTGCATAAAATACACTGCATTCAATCATGCAGCAAGGAATCCACTGCATCCAATCGGGATATTTTGGGCCATGCTGCATAAAATCCACTGCATTCAATCGGGATGCATAGGGCCTCGCTGCATGGTCTCCACTTCATACAAATGAGATCCATTGCACCACAATGTATGGAATGTTCTGCATTAAATGACGCTGCATGAAATCCACTGCATTCAATCGTGATGCTTTGGGCCATGCTGCAAATAATCCACTGTATTCAATCATGCTGCATGGAATCCACTGCCTTCAATCGGGATGTTGGCCATGCTGCATATAATCCACTGCATTCAATCGGGATGCATTGGGCCTCACTGCGCCAACCGCACTGAATACAATCGGGATCCATTGTGCGACAATGCATGGAGTCTTCTGCATTGCATGACGCTGCATGGAATCCACTGCATTCAATCGGGATGCTTGGGGCCATGCTGCAAAATATCCACTGCATTCATTCATGCTGCAGGAATCCAGTGCATTCAATCATGCTGCATAAAATACACTTCATTCAATAGGGTTCCATTACTTCATTCTGCCTGGAATACACTGAATTCAATCACGCTGCATGGAATCCAATGCATTCAATAGGGATGCATTTTACCAGGCTGCATGGAATCCACTGCATTCAGTCATGCTGCATGGAATCCACTGCAGTCAATCGGGATGCATTTTACCAGGCTGTATGGATTACACTGCATTCAATCAAAATGCATGGAATTCACTGCATTCAATGATGCTGCATGAAATCCACTGCATTCAATCGGGATGCTTTTGGCCATGCTGCATAAAATCCACGGCATTCAATCATGCTGCATGGAATCCAATGCATTATATCGGGATGTATTGGGACTTGCTGCAGAAAATTCACTGCATTAAATCATGATGCTTTGGACCAAGCTTCAAAAAATCCACTGCATTCAATCATGCTGCAAAAATCCACTGCATTCAATCATGCTGCATAAAATCCACTGCATTCAATAGGGTTCCATTTCTTCATGCTGCATGGAATCAACTGCATTCAATCATGCTGCATGGAATCTACAGCATTCAATCGGGATGCATTTTACCAGGCTGCATGTTTTACACTGCATTCAATCACACTGCATGGAATCCACTGCATTCAATGACACTGCATGGAATCCACTGCATTCAATCTGGATGCTTTGGGCCATGGTGCATAAAATCCACGGCATTCAATCATGCTGCATGGTATCCACTGCATTCAATCGGGATGTTTTGGGACATTCTGCCTAAAATCCACTGCATTTAATCAGGATGCTTTGGGCCATGCTGCATAAAATCCACTGCATTCAATAGGGTTCCATTTCTGCATGCTGCATGGATCACACTGCATTCAATCACACTGCATGGAATCCACTGCATTCAATCGGGATGAATTTTACCAGGCTGCATTGAATCCACTGCATTCTATCAAGCTGCATGGAATCCACTGCATTCAATCGGGATGCATTTTACCAGGCTGCATGGAATACACTGCATTCAATCATGCTGCATCGATTTCACTGCATTCTATTGGGATCCATTGCGCCATGATGCATGGAATCCACTGCATTCAGTTGAGATCAATTGGGCAACGCTGCATAGAATCCACTGCATTGAATGGGGATCCATTTAGCCACGATGCATTGTATACACTGCGTTCAATCAGGATGCATTTCACCGCGCTGCATGGAATCCATGGCATTCAATCGGGATGCTTGTGGCCATGCTGCATAAAATCCACTGCATTCATTCATGCTGCAGGAATCCACTGCATTCAATCATGCTGCATAAAACCCCCTGCATTCAGTAGGGATCCATTTCTTCATGCTGCATGGAATCGACTTCATTCAATCATGCTGCATGGAATCCACAGCATTTAATTGGGATGTATTTTACCAGGCTGCATGGAATCCACTGCATTCAATCATGCTGAATAAAATCCACTGCATTCAATCGGGATGCATTTTACCAGGATGCATGGAATCCACTGCATTCAATCACAATCCATGGAATCCACTGCATTCAATCGGGATGCATTTTACCAGGCTGCCTGGATTACACTGCATTCCATCACAATGCATGGAATCCACTGCATTCAATGACGCTGCATGGAATCCACTGCATTCTATCGGGATGCTTTTGGCCATGCTGCATAAAGTACACTGCATTCAATCATGCAGCAAGGAATCCACTGCATCCAATCGCCATGTTTTTGGCCATGCTGCATAAAATCCACTGCATTCAATCGGGATGCATTGGGCCTCGCTGCATGGTCTCCACTGCATACAAACGAGATCCATTGCCCCACAATGAATGGAATGTTCTGCATTCAATGACGCTGCATGAAATCCACTGCATTCAATCGGGATGCTTTGGGCCATGCTGCAAATACTCCACTGTATTCAATCATGCTGCATGGAATCCACTGCCTTCAATCGGGATGCTTTTGGCCATGCTGCATATAATCCACTGCATTCAATCGGGATGCATTGGGCCTCACTGCGTCAACCGCACTGAACACAATCGGGATCCATTGTGCCACAATGCATGGAGTCATCTGCATTCAATGATGCTGCATGGAATCCACTGCATTCAATCGGGATGCTTGGGGCCATGCTGCAAAATATCCACTGCATTCATTCATGCTGCAGGAATCCAGTGCATTCAATCATGCTGCATAAAATACACTTCATTCAATAGGCTTCCATTATTTCATGCTGCCTGGAATACACTGAATTCAATCACGCTGCATGGAATCCAATGCATTCAATAGGGATGCATTTTACCAGGCTGCATGGAATCCACTGCATTCAATCATGCTGCAGGTATCCACTGCATTCAATCATGCTGCATTAAATTCCCTGCATTCAATAGGGTTCCATTTCTTCATGCTGCCTGGAATACACTGCATTAAATCACGCTGCATGGAATCCACTGCATTCAATTGGGATGCATTTTACCAGGCTGCATGGAATCCACTGCATTCACACATGCCGCATGGAATCCACTGCATTCCATCGGGATGCATTTGGCCATGCTGCATAAAACCGACTGCATTCAATCATGCTGCACGATATCCACTGCATTCAATCGGGATGTTTTCGGACATGCTGCAAAAAATCCACTGCAGTAAATCAGGATGCTTTTGGCCAAGCTTCAAAAAATCCACTGCATTCAACCATGCTGCAGGAATCCACTGCATTCAATCATGCTGCATAAAATCCACTGAATTCCACAGGGTTCAATTTCTTCATGCTGCATGGAATCCACTGCATTCAATCATGCTGCATGGAATCCACTGCATTCAATCGGGATGCATTCTACCAGGCTGCATGGATTACACTGCATTCAATCACAATGCATGGTATCCACTGCGTCAATGACGCTGCATGGAATCCACTGCCTTCAATCGGGATGCTTTTGGCCATTGTGCATAAAATCCACTGCATTCAATCATGCTGCATGGTATCCCCTGCCTTCAATCGGGATGTTTTGGGACATGCTGCCTAAAATCCACTGCATTCAATCGTGATGCTTTGGGCCATGCTGCAAATCATCCACTGCATTCAATCATGCTGCAGGAATCCACGGCATTCAATCATGCTGCATAAAGACAACTCATTCAATAGAATTCCATTACTTCATGCTGCCTGGCATACACTGAATTCAATCACGCTGCATGGAATCCAATGCATTCAATAGGGATGCATTTTACCAGGCTGCATGGAATCCACTGCATTCAATCATGCTGCATGGAATCCACTGCATTCAATCGGGATGCATTTTACCAGGCTGCATGGATTACACTGCATTCAAGCACAATGCATGGAATCCACTGCATTCAATGACGCTGCATGGAATCCTCTGCATTGAATAGGGATGCTTTTGGCCATGCTGCATAAAATCCACTGCATTCAATCATGCTGCACGGTATCGACTGCATTCAATCGGGATGTTTTGGGACATGCTGCATAAAATCCACTGCATTCAATCATGCTGCACGGTATCGACTGCATTCAATCGGGATGTTTTGGGACATGCTGCAGAAAATCCACTGCATTAAATCGGGATGCTTTGGGCCAAGCTGCAAAAAATACAATGCATTCAATCATGCTGCAGGAATCCACTGCATTCAATCATGCTGTATAAAATCCCCTGCATTCAATAGGGTTCCATTCCTTCATGGTGCATGGAATACACTGCATTCAATCATGCTGCATGGAATCCACTGCATTCAATCGGGATGCATTTTACCAGGCTGCATGGAGTACACTGCATTCAATCCCAATGCATGGAATCCACTGCATTTAATGACGCTGCATGGAATCCACTGCATTCAATCGGGATGCTTTTGGCCATGGTGCATAAAATCCACTGCATTTAATCATGCTGCATGGTATCCACTGCATTCAATCGGGATGTATTTTACCACGCTGCATGGATTATACTGCATTCAATCACAATACATGGAATCGACTGCATTCAATCGGGATGCATTTTACAAGGCTGCCTAGATTACACTGCATTCCGTCACAATGCATGGAATCCACTGCATTCAATGACGCTGCATGGAATCCACTGCATTCTATCGGGATGCTTTTGGCCATGCTGCATAATATAAACTGCATTCAATCATGCTGCAAGTAATCCACTGCATCCAATCGCCATATTTTTGGCCATGCTGCATAAAATTCACTGCATTCAATCGGGATGCATTGGGCCTCGCTGCATGGTCTCCACTGCATACAAACGAGATCCATTGCACCACAAATATGGAATGTTCTGCATTAAATGACGCTTCATGAAATCCAATGCATTCAATCAGGATGCTTTCGGCCATGCTGCAAATAATCCATTGTATTCAATCATGCTGCGTGGAATCCACTGCCTTCAATCGGGATGCTTTGGGCCATGCTGCATATAATCAACTGCATTCAATCGGGATGCAATGGGCCTCACTGCGTCAACTGCTGAATACAATCGGGATCCATTGTGCCAAAATGCATGTAGTCTTCTGCATTCAATGACGCTGCATGGAATCCAATGCATTCAATAGGGATGCATTTTACCAGGCTGCATGGAATACACTGCATTCAATCATGCTGCATAAAATCCACTGCATTCAATAGGGTTCCATTTCTGCATGCTGCATGGATCACACTGCATTCAATCACACTGCATGGAATCCACTGCATTCAATCGGGATGAATTTTACCAGGCTGCATTGAATCCACTGCATTCAATCAAGCTGCATGGAATCCACTGCATTCAATCGGGATGCATTTTACCAGGCTGCATGGAATACACTGCATTCAATCACGCTGCATCGATTTCACTGCATTCAATTGGGATCCATTGCGCCATGATGCATGGAATCCACTGCATTCTATCAGAATCCATTGCACCACACTGCATTGACACCACTGCATTCAATTGAGATCATTTGGGCCACGCTGCATAGAATCCACTGCATTCGATGGGTATCCATTTACCCACGCTGCATGGTGTACACTGCGTTCAATCAGGATGCATTTCACCACGCTGCATGGAATCCACGGCATTCAATTGGGATTCTTTTGGCCATGCTGCATAAAATCCAGTGCATTCAATCGAGATGCATTTGGACTCGCTGCATGGACTCCACTGCACACAATCGTGATCCATTTCGCCAAAATGAATGGAATTTTTTGCATTCAATGACGCTGCATGTAATCCACTGCATTAAATCGAGATGCTTTGGGCCATGCGGCAAAAATTCCTCTGCATTCAATCATGCTGAAGGAATCCACTGCATTCAATCATGCTGCATAATATCCCCTGCCTTCAATAGGGTTCCATTTCTTCATGCTTCATGGAATCCACTTCTTTCAATCATGCTGCATGGAATCCACAGCATTTAATTGGGATGCATTTTACCAGGCTGCATGGAATCCACTGCATTCAATCATGCTGCATAAAATCCACTGCATTCAATCGGGATGCATTTTACCACGCTGCATGGATTACACTGCATTCAATCACAATACATGGAATCCACTGCATTCAATCGGGATGCATTTTACCAGGCTGCATGTATTACACTGCATTCAATCACGCTGCAAGGAATCCACTGCATTCTATCGGAATGCTTTTGGCCCTGCTGCATAAAATACACTGCATTCAATCATGCTGCATGGAATTCACTGCCTCCAATAGGGATATTTTGGGAAATGCTGCAGAAAATCCACTGCATTCAATCGGGATGCGGTGGGCCTCGCTGCATGGACTCCACTGCATACAAACGAGATCCATTGCACCACAATGGATGGAATGTTCTGCATTCAATGAGGCTGCATGGAATCCACTGCATTCCATCGGGATGCTTTGGGCCATGCTGCATAAAATCCACTGCATTCAATCAGGATGCTTTGGGACATGCTGCAAATACTCCACTGTATTCAATCATGCTGCATGGAATCCACTGCCTTCAATCGGGATGCTTTTGGCCATGCTGCATATAATCCACTGCATTCAATCGGGATGCATTGGGCCTCACTGCGTCAACCGCACTGAATACAATCTGGATCCATTGTGCCACAATGCACGGAGTCTTCTGCATTCAATGACGCTGCATGAAATCCACTGCATTCAATCGGGATGCTTGGGGCCATGCTGCAAAATATCCACTGCATTCATTCATGCTGCAGGAATCCAGTACATTCAATCATGCTGCATAAAATACACTTCATTCAATAGGGTTCCATTACTTCATTCTGCCTGGAATACACTGAATTCAATCACGCTGCATGGAATCCAATGCATTCAATAGGGATGCATTTTACCAGGCTGCATGGAATCCACTGCATTCAGTCATGCTGCATGGAATCCACTGCAGTCAATCGGGATGCATTTTACCAGGCTGCCTGGATTACACTGCATTCAATCAAAATGCATGGAATTCACTGCATTCAATGATGCTGCATGAAATCCACTGCATTCAATCGGGATGCTTTTGGCCATGCTGCATAAAATCCACGGCATTCAATCATACTGCATGGAATCTAATGCATTCTATCGGAATGTATTGGGACATGCTGCAGAAAATTCACTGCATGAAATCATGATGCTTTGGACCAAGCTTCAAAAAATCCACTGCATTCAATCATGCTGCAAAAATCCACTGCATTCAATCATGCTGCATAAAATCCACTGCATTCAATAGGGTTCCATTTCTTCATGCTGCATGGAATCAACTGCATTCAATCATGCTGCATGGAATCTACAGCATTCAATCGGGATGCATTTTAGCAGGCTGCATGTTTTACACTGCATTCAATCACAATGCATGGAATCCACTGCATTCAATGACGCTGCATGGAATCCACTGCATTCAATCTGGATGCTTTGGGCCATGGTGCATAAAATCCACTGCATTCAATCATGCTGCATGGTATCCACTGCATTCAATCGGGATGTTTTGGGACATTCTGCCTAAAATCCACTGCATTTAATCAGGATGCTTTGGGCCATGCTGCATAAAATCCACTGCATTCAATAGGGTTCATTTTCTTCATGCTGCATGGAATCAACTGCATTCAATCATGCTGCATGGAATCCACTGCATTCAATCGGGATGCATTTTACCAGGCTGCATGGATTACACTGCATTCAAGCACAATGCATGGAATCCACTTCATTCAATGACGCTGCATGGAATCCACTGCATTCAATCGGGATGCTTTGGGCCATGGTGCATTATATCCACTGCATTCAATCATGCTGCATGGTATCCACTGCATTCAATCGGGATGTTTTGGGACATTCTGCCTAAAATCCACTGCATTTAATCAGGATGCTTTGGGCCATGCTGCATAAAATCCACTGCATTCAATAGGGTTCCATTTCTGCATGCTGCATGGATCACACTGCATTCAATCACACTGCATGGAATCCACTGCATTCAATCGGGATGAATTTTACCAGGCTGCATTGAATCCACTGCATTCAATCAAGCTGCATGGAATCCACTGCATTCAATCGGGATGCATTTTACCACGCTGCATGGATTACACTGCATTCAAGCACAATGCATGGAATCCACTGCATTCAATGACGCTGCATGGAATCCTCTGCATTCTATCAGGATGCATTTGGGCCATGCTGCATAAAATCCACTGCATTCAATCATGCTGCATGGTATCCACTGCATTCAATCGGGATGTTTTGGGACATGCTGCCTAAAATCCACTGCATTTAATCGGGATGCTTTGGGCCATGGTGCAAAAAATCCACTGCATTCAATCATGCTGCAGGAATCCACTGCATTCAATCATGCTGCATAAAATCCACTGCATTCAATAGGGTTCCATTTCTGCATGCTGCATGGATCACACTGCATTCAATCACACTGCATGGAATCCACAGCATTTAATTGGGATGCATTTTACCAGGCTGCATGGAATCCACTGCATTCAATCATGCTGAATAAAATCCACTGCATTCAATCGGGATGCATTTTACCAGGCTGCATGGAATCCACTGCATTCAATCACAATCCATGGAATCCACTGCATTCAATCGGGATGCATTTTACCAGGCTGCCTGGATTACACTGCATTCCATCACAATGCATGGAATCCACTGCATTCAATGACGCTGCATGGAATCCACTGCATTCTATCGGGATGCTTTTGGCCATGCTGCATAAAGTACACTGCATTCAATCATGCAGCAAGGAATCCACTGCATCCAATCGCCATGTTTTTGGCCATGCTGCATAAAATCCACTGCATTCAATCGGGATGCATTGGGCCTCGCTGCATGGTCTCCACTGCATACAAACGAGATCCATTGCCCCACAATGAATGGAATGTTCTGCATTCAATGACGCTGCATGAAATCCACTGCATTCAATCGGGATGCTTTGGGCCATGCTGCAAATACTCCACTGTATTCAATCATGCTGCATGGAATCCACTGACTTCAATCGGGATGCTTTTGGCCATGCTGCATATACTCCACTGCATTCAATCGGGATGCATTGGGCCTCACTGCGTCAACCGCACTGAATACAATCGGGATCCATTGTGCCACAATGCATGGAGTCGTCTGCATTCAATGACGCTGCATGGAATCCACTGCCTTCAATAGGGATGCTTTTGGCCATTGTGCATAAAATCCACTGCATTCAATCATGCTGCATGGTATCCCCTGCCTTCAATCGGGATGTTTTGGGACATGCTGCCTAAAATCCACTGCATTCAATCGGGATGCTTTGGGCCATGCTGCAAATCATTCACTGCATTCAATCATGCTGCAGGAATCCACGGCATTCAATCATGCTGCATAAAAGACAACTCATTCAATAGAATTCCATTACTTCATGCTGCCTGGAATACACTGAATTCACTCACGCTGCATGGAATCCAATGCATTCAATAGGGATGCATTTTACCAGCCTGCATGGAATCCACTGCATTCAATCATGCTGCATGGAATCCACTCCAGTCAATCGGGATGCATTTTACCAGGCTGCATGGATTACACTGCATTCAAGCACAATGCATGGAATCCACTGCATTCAATGACGCTGCATGGAATCCTCTGCATTGAATAGGGATGCTTTTGTCCATGCTGCATAAAATCCACTGCATTCAATCATACTGCATGGAATCCAATGCATTCTATCGGGATGTTTTGGGACATGCTGCAGAAAATCCACTGCATTAAATCGGGATGCCTTGGGCTAAGCTGCAAAAAATACAATGCATTCAATCATGCTGCAGGAATCCACTGCATTCAATCATGCTGCATAAAATCCCCTGCATTCAATAGGGTTCCATTTCTTCATGGTGCATGGAATACACTGCATTCAATCATGCTGCATGGAATCCACTGCATTCAATCGGGATGCATTTTACCAGGCTGCATGGAATACACTGCATTCAATCAAGCTGCATCGATTTCACTGCATTCAATTGGGATCCATTGCGTCATGATGCATGGAATCCACTGCCTTCAGTTGAGATCAATTGGGCCACGCTGCATAGAATCCACTGCATTGAATGGGGATCCATTTAGCCACGCTGCATTGTATACACTGCGTTCAATTAGGACGCATTTCACCACGCTGCATGGAATACATGGCATTCAATCGGGATGCTTGTGGCCATGCTGCAAAAAATCCACTGCATTCAATCATGCTGAAGGAATCCACTGCATTCAATCATGCTGCATAAAATCCCCTGCATTCAATAGGGTTCCATTTCTTCATGCTGCATGGAATCCACTTCATTCAATCATGCTGCATGGAATCCACTGCATTCAATCGGGATGTATTTTACCACGCTGCATGGATTATACTGCATTCAATCACAATACATGGAATCGACTGCATTCAATCGGGATGCATTTTACCAGGCTGCCTGGATTACACTGCATTCAATCACAATGCATGGAATCCACTGCATTCAATGACGCTGCATGGAATCCACTGCATTATATCGGGATGCTTTTGGCCATGCTGCATAAAGTACACTGCATTCAATCATGCTGCATGTAATCCACTGCATCCAATCGCCATATTTTTGTCCATGCTGCATAAAATTCACTGCATTCAATCGGGATGCATTGGGCCTCGCTGCATGGTCTCCACTGCATACAAACGAGATCCATTGCACCACAAATATGGAATGTTCTGCATTAAATGACGCTGCATGAAATCCAATGCATTCAATCAGGATGCTATCGGCCATGCTGCAAATAATCCAATGTATTCAATCATGCTGCATGGAATCCACTGCCTTCAATCGGGATGCTTTGGGCCATGCTGCATATAATCCACTGCATTCAATCGGGATGCATTGGGCCTCACTGCGTCAACCGCACTGAATACAATCTGGATCCATTGTGCCACAATGCACGGAGTCTTCTGCATTCAATGACGCTGCATGAAATCCACTGCATTCAATCGGGATGCTTGGGGCCATGCTGCAAAATATCCACTGCATTCATTCATGCTGCAGGAATCCAGTACATTCAATCATGCTGCATAAAATACACTTCATTCAATAGGGTTCCATTACTTCATTCTGCCTGGAATACACTGAATTCAATCACGCTGCATGGAATCCAATGCATTCAATAGGGATGCATTTTACCAGGCTGCATGGAATCCACTGCATTCAGTCATGCTGCATGGAATCCACTGCAGTCAATCGGGATGCATTTTACCAGGCTGTATGGATTACACTGCATTCAATCAAAATGCATGGAATTCACTGAATTCAATGATGCTGCATGAAATCCACTGCATTCAATCGGGATGCTTTTGGCCATGCTGCATATAATCCACTGCATTCAATCGGGATGCATTGGGCCTCACTGCGTCAACCGCACTGAATACAATCTGGATCCATTGTGCCACAATGCACGGAGTCTTCTGCATTCAATGACGCTGCATGAAATCCACTGCATTCAATCGGGATGCTTGGGGCCATGCTGCAAAATATCCACTGCATTCATTCATGCTGCAGGAATCCAGTACATTCAATCATGCTGCATAAAATACACTTCATTCAATAGGGTTCCATTACTTCATTCTGCCTGGAATACACTGAATTCAATCACGCTGCATGGAATCCAATGCATTCAATAGGGATGCATTTTACCAGGCTGCATGGAATCCACTGCATTCAGTCATGCTGCATGGAATCCACTGCAGTCAATCGGGATGCATTTTACCAGGCTGCCTGGATTACACTGCATTCAATCAAAATGCATGGAATTCACTGCATTCAATGATGCTGCATGAAATCCACTGCATTCAATCGGGATGCTTTTGGCCATGCTGCATAAAATCCACGGCATTCAATCATACTGCATGGAATCTAATGCATTCTATCGGAATGTATTGGGACATGCTGCAGAAAATTCACTGCATGAAATCATGATGCTTTGGACCAAGCTTCAAAAAATCCACTGCATTCAATCATGCTGCAAAAATCCACTGCATTCAATCATGCTGCATAAAATCCACTGCATTCAATAGGGTTCCATTTCTTCATGCTGCATGGAATCAACTGCATTCAATCATGCTGCATGGAATCTACAGCATTCAATCGGGATGCATTTTAGCAGGCTGCATGTTTTACACTGCATTCAATCACAATGCATGGAATCCACTGCATTCAATGACGCTGCATGGAATCCACTGCATTCAATCTGGATGCTTTGGGCCATGGTGCATAAAATCCACTGCATTCAATCATGCTGCATGGTATCCACTGCATTCAATCGGGATGTTTTGGGACATTCTGCCTAAAATCCACTGCATTTAATCAGGATGCTTTGGGCCATGCTGCATAAAATCCACTGCATTCAATAGGGTTCATTTTCTTCATGCTGCATGGAATCAACTGCATTCAATCATGCTGCATGGAATCCACTGCATTCAATCGGGATGCATTTTACCAGGCTGCATGGATTACACTGCATTCAAGCACAATGCATGGAATCCACTTCATTCAATGACGCTGCATGGAATCCACTGCATTCAATCGGGATGCTTTGGGCCATGGTGCATTATATCCACTGCATTCAATCATGCTGCATGGTATCCACTGCATTCAATCGGGATGTTTTGGGACATTCTGCCTAAAATCCACTGCATTTAATCAGGATGCTTTGGGCCATGCTGCATAAAATCCACTGCATTCAATAGGGTTCCATTTCTGCATGCTGCATGGATCACACTGCATTCAATCACACTGCATGGAATCCACTGCATTCAATCGGGATGAATTTTACCAGGCTGCATTGAATCCACTGCATTCAATCAAGCTGCATGGAATCCACTGCATTCAATCGGGATGCATTTTACCACGCTGCATGGATTACACTGCATTCAAGCACAATGCATGGAATCCACTGCATTCAATGACGCTGCATGGAATCCTCTGCATTCTATCAGGATGCATTTGGGCCATGCTGCATAAAATCCACTGCATTCAATCATGCTGCATGGTATCCACTGCATTCAATCGGGATGTTTTGGGACATGCTGCCTAAAATCCACTGCATTTAATCGGGATGCTTTGGGCCATGGTGCAAAAAATCCACTGCATTCAATCATGCTGCAGGAATCCACTGCATTCAATCATGCTGCATAAAATCCACTGCATTCAATAGGGTTCCATTTCTGCATGCTGCATGGATCACACTGCATTCAATCACACTGCATGGAATCCACAGCATTTAATTGGGATGCATTTTACCAGGCTGCATGGAATCCACTGCATTCAATCATGCTGAATAAAATCCACTGCATTCAATCGGGATGCATTTTACCAGGCTGCATGGAATCCACTGCATTCAATCACAATCCATGGAATCCACTGCATTCAATCGGGATGCATTTTACCAGGCTGCCTGGATTACACTGCATTCCATCACAATGCATGGAATCCACTGCATTCAATGACGCTGCATGGAATCCACTGCATTCTATCGGGATGCTTTTGGCCATGCTGCATAAAGTACACTGCATTCAATCATGCAGCAAGGAATCCACTGCATCCAATCGCCATGTTTTTGGCCATGCTGCATAAAATCCACTGCATTCAATCGGGATGCATTGGGCCTCGCTGCATGGTCTCCACTGCATACAAACGAGATCCATTGCCCCACAATGAATGGAATGTTCTGCATTCAATGACGCTGCATGAAATCCACTGCATTCAATCGGGATGCTTTGGGCCATGCTGCAAATACTCCACTGTATTCAATCATGCTGCATGGAATCCACTGACTTCAATCGGGATGCTTTTGGCCATGCTGCATATACTCCACTGCATTCAATCGGGATGCATTGGGCCTCACTGCGTCAACCGCACTGAATACAATCGGGATCCATTGTGCCACAATGCATGGAGTCGTCTGCATTCAATGACGCTGCATGGAATCCACTGCCTTCAATAGGGATGCTTTTGGCCATTGTGCATAAAATCCACTGCATTCAATCATGCTGCATGGTATCCCCTGCCTTCAATCGGGATGTTTTGGGACATGCTGCCTAAAATCCACTGCATTCAATCGGGATGCTTTGGGCCATGCTGCAAATCATTCACTGCATTCAATCATGCTGCAGGAATCCACGGCATTCAATCATGCTGCATAAAAGACAACTCATTCAATAGAATTCCATTACTTCATGCTGCCTGGAATACACTGAATTCACTCACGCTGCATGGAATCCAATGCATTCAATAGGGATGCATTTTACCAGCCTGCATGGAATCCACTGCATTCAATCATGCTGCATGGAATCCACTCCAGTCAATCGGGATGCATTTTACCAGGCTGCATGGATTACACTGCATTCAAGCACAATGCATGGAATCCACTGCATTCAATGACGCTGCATGGAATCCTCTGCATTGAATAGGGATGCTTTTGTCCATGCTGCATAAAATCCACTGCATTCAATCATACTGCATGGAATCCAATGCATTCTATCGGGATGTTTTGGGACATGCTGCAGAAAATCCACTGCATTAAATCGGGATGCCTTGGGCTAAGCTGCAAAAAATACAATGCATTCAATCATGCTGCAGGAATCCACTGCATTCAATCATGCTGCATAAAATCCCCTGCATTCAATAGGGTTCCATTTCTTCATGGTGCATGGAATACACTGCATTCAATCATGCTGCATGGAATCCACTGCATTCAATCGGGATGCATTTTACCAGGCTGCATGGAATACACTGCATTCAATCAAGCTGCATCGATTTCACTGCATTCAATTGGGATCCATTGCGTCATGATGCATGGAATCCACTGCCTTCAGTTGAGATCAATTGGGCCACGCTGCATAGAATCCACTGCATTGAATGGGGATCCATTTAGCCACGCTGCATTGTATACACTGCGTTCAATTAGGACGCATTTCACCACGCTGCATGGAATACATGGCATTCAATCGGGATGCTTGTGGCCATGCTGCAAAAAATCCACTGCATTCAATCATGCTGAAGGAATCCACTGCATTCAATCATGCTGCATAAAATCCCCTGCATTCAATAGGGTTCCATTTCTTCATGCTGCATGGAATCCACTTCATTCAATCATGCTGCATGGAATCCACTGCATTCAATCGGGATGTATTTTACCACGCTGCATGGATTATACTGCATTCAATCACAATACATGGAATCGACTGCATTCAATCGGGATGCATTTTACCAGGCTGCCTGGATTACACTGCATTCAATCACAATGCATGGAATCCACTGCATTCAATGACGCTGCATGGAATCCACTGCATTATATCGGGATGCTTTTGGCCATGCTGCATAAAGTACACTGCATTCAATCATGCTGCATGTAATCCACTGCATCCAATCGCCATATTTTTGTCCATGCTGCATAAAATTCACTGCATTCAATCGGGATGCATTGGGCCTCGCTGCATGGTCTCCACTGCATACAAACGAGATCCATTGCACCACAAATATGGAATGTTCTGCATTAAATGACGCTGCATGAAATCCAATGCATTCAATCAGGATGCTATCGGCCATGCTGCAAATAATCCAATGTATTCAATCATGCTGCATGGAATCCACTGCCTTCAATCGGGATGCTTTGGGCCATGCTGCATATAATCCACTGCATTCAATCGGGATGCATTGGGCCTCACTGCGTCAACCGCACTGAATACAATCTGGATCCATTGTGCCACAATGCACGGAGTCTTCTGCATTCAATGACGCTGCATGAAATCCACTGCATTCAATCGGGATGCTTGGGGCCATGCTGCAAAATATCCACTGCATTCATTCATGCTGCAGGAATCCAGTACATTCAATCATGCTGCATAAAATACACTTCATTCAATAGGGTTCCATTACTTCATTCTGCCTGGAATACACTGAATTCAATCACGCTGCATGGAATCCAATGCATTCAATAGGGATGCATTTTACCAGGCTGCATGGAATCCACTGCATTCAGTCATGCTGCATGGAATCCACTGCAGTCAATCGGGATGCATTTTACCAGGCTGTATGGATTACACTGCATTCAATCAAAATGCATGGAATTCACTGAATTCAATGATGCTGCATGAAATCCACTGCATTCAATCGGGATGCTTTTGGCCATGCTGCATAAAATCCACGGCATTCAATCATACTGCATGGAATCTAATGCATTCTATCGGGATGTATTGGGACATGCTGCAGAAAATTCACTGCATGAAATCATGATGCTTTGGACCAAGCTTCAAAAAATCCACTGCATTCAATCATGCTGCAAAAATCCACTGCATTCAATCATGCTGCATAAAATCCACTGCATTCAATAGGGTTCCATTTCTTCATGCTGCATGGAATCAACTGCATTCAATCATGCTGCATGGAATCTACAGCATTCAATCGGGATGCATTTTACCAGGCTGCATGTTTTACACTGCATTCAATCACAATGCATGGAATCCACTGCATTCAATGACGCTGCATGGAATCCACTGCATTCAATCGGGATGCTTTGGGCCATGGTGCATTAAATCCACTGCATTCAATCATGCTGCATGGTATCCACTGCATTCAATCGGGATGTTTTGGGACATTCTGCCTAAAATCCACTGCATTTAATCAGGATGTTTTGGGCCATGCTGCATAAAATCCACTGCATTCAATAGGGTTCCATTTCTGCATGCTGCATGGATCACACTGCATTCAATCACACTGCATGGAATCCACTGCATTCAATCGGGATGAATTTTACCAGGCTGCATTGAATCCACTGCATTCAATCAAGCTGCATGGAATCCACTGCATTCAATCGGGATGCATTTTACCAGGCTGCATGGATTACACTGCATTCAAGCACAATGCATGGAATCCACTGCATTCAATGACGCTGCATGGAATCCTCTGCATTCTATCGGGATGCATTTGGGCCATGCTGCATAAAATCCACTGCATTCAATCATGCTGCATGGTATCCACTGCATTCAATCGGGATGTTTTGGGACATGCTGCCTAAAATCCACTGCATTTAATCGGGATGCTTTGGGCCATGGTGCAAAAAATCCACTGCATTCAATCATGCTGCAGGAATCCACTGCATTCAATCATGCTGCATAATATCCACTGCATTCAATAGGGTTCCATTTCTGCATGCTGCATGGATCACACTGCATTCAATCACACTGCATGGAATCCACTGCATTCAATCGGGATGAATTTTACCAGGCTGCATTGAATCCACTGCATTCTATCAAGCTGCATGGAATCCACTGCATTCAATCGGGATGCATTTTACCAGGCTGCATGGAATACACTGCATTCAATCACGCTGCATCAATTTCACTGCATTCTATTGGGATCCATTGCGCCATGATGCATGGAATCCACTGCATTCAGTTGAGATCAATTGGGCAACGCTGCATAGAATCCACTGCATTGAATGGGGATCCATTTAGCCACGATGCATTGTATACACTGCGTTCAATCCGGATGCATTTCACCGCGCTGCATGGAATACATGGCATTCAATCGGGATGCTTGTGGCCATGCTGCATAAAATCCACTGCATTCATTCATGCTGCAGGAATCCACTGCATTCAATCATGCTGCATAAAATCCCCTGCATTCAATAGGGTTCCATTTCTTCATGCTGCATGGAATCGACTTCATTCCATCATGCTGCATGGAATCCACAGCATTTAATTGGGATGCATTTTACCAGGCTGCATGGAATCCACTGCATTAAATCATGCTGAATAAAATCCACTGCATTCAATCGGGATGCATTTTACCAGGATGCATGGAATCCACTGCATTCAATCACAATCCATGGAATCCACTGCATTCAATCGGGATGCATTTTACCAGGCTGCCTGGATTACACTGCATTCCATCACAATGCATGGAATCCACTGCATTCAATGACGCTGCATGGAATCCACTGCATTCTATCGGGATGCTTTTGGCCATGCTGCATAAAGTACACTGCATTCAATCATGCAGCAAGGAATCCACTGCATCCAATCGCCATGTTTTTGGCCATGCTGCATAAAATCCACTGCATTCAATCGGGATGCATTGGGCCTCGCTGCATGGTCTCCACTGCATACAAACGAGATCCATTGCCCCACAATGAATGGAATGTTCTGCATTCAATGACGCTGCATGAAATCCACTGCATTCAATCGGGATGCTTTCGGCCATGCTGCAAATACTCCACTGCATTCAATCATGCTGCATGGAATCCACTGCCTTCAATCGGGATGCTTTTGGCCATGCTGCATATAATCCACTGCATTCAATCGGGATGCATTGGGCCTCACTGCGTCAACCGCACTGAATACAATCGGGATCCATTGTGCCACAATGCATGGAGTCGTCTGCATTCAATGATGCTGCATGGAATCCACTGCATTCAATGGGGATGCTTTGGGCCACGCTGCAAAAAATTCACTGCATTCATTCATGCTGCAGGAATCCAGTGCATTCAATCATGCTGCATAAAATACACTTCATTCAATAGGCTTCCATTATTTCATGCTGCCTGGAATACACTGAATTCAATCACGCTGCATGGAATCCAATGCATTCAATAGGGATGCATTTTACCAGGCTGCATGGAATCCACTGCATTCAATCATGCTGCAGGTATCCACTGCATTCAATCATGCTGCATTAAATTCCCTGCATTCAATAGGGTTCCATTTCTTCATGCTGCCTGGAATACACTGCATTAAATCACGCTGCATGGAATCCACTGCATTCAATTGGGATGCATTTTACCAGGCTGCATGGAATCCACTGCATTCACACATGCCGCATGGAATCCACTGCATTCCATCGGGATGCATTTGGCCATGCTGCATAAAACCCACTGCATTCAATCATGCTGCACGATATCCATTGCATTCAATCGGGATGTTTTCGGACATGCTGCAAAAAATCCACTGCAGTAAATCGGGATGCTTCTGGCCAAGCTTCAAAAAATCCACTGCATTCAATCATGCTGCAGGAATCCACTGCATTAAATCACGCTGCATGGAATCCACTGCATTCCACAGGGTTCAATTTCTTCATGCTGCATGGAATCCACTGCATTCAATCATGCTGCATGGAATCCACTGCATTCAATCGGGATGCATTTTACCAGGCTGCATGGATTACACTGCATTCAATCACAATGCATGGTATCCACTGCGTCAATGACGCTGCATGGAATCCACTGCCTTCAATCGGGATGCTTTTGGCCATTGTGCATAAAATCCACTGCATTCAATCATGCTGCATGGTATCCCCTGCCTTCAATCGGGATGTTTTGGGACATGCTGCCTAAAATCCACTGCATTCAATCGGGATGCTTTGGGCCATGCTGCAAATCATCCACTGCATTCAATCATGCTGCAGGAATCCACGGCATTCAATCATGCTGCATAAAAGACAACTCATTCAATAGAATTCCATTACTTCATGCTGCCTGGCATACACTGAATTCAATCACGCTGCATGGAATCCAATGCATTCAATAGGGATGCATTTTACCAGGCTGCATGGAATCCACTGCATTCAATCATGCTGCATGGAATCCACTGCATTCAATCGGGATGCATTTTACCAGGCTGCATGGATTACACTGCATTCAAGCACAATGCATGGAATCCACTGCATTCAATGACGCTGCATGGAATCCTCTGCATTGAATAGGGATGCTTTTGGCCATGCTGCATAAAATCCACTGCATTCAATCATGCTGCACGGTATCGACTGCATTCAATCGGGATGTTTTGGGACATGCTGCAGAAACTCCACTGCATTAAATCGGGATGCTTTGGGCCAAGCTGCAAAAAATACAATGCATTCAATCATGCTGCAGGAATCCACTGCATTCAATCATGCTGCATAAAATCCCCTGCATTCAATAGGGTTCCATTTCTTCATGGTGCATGGAATACACTGCATTCAATCATGCTGCATGGAATCCACTGCATTCAATCGGGATGCATTTTACCAGGCTGCATGGATTACACTGCATTCAATCCCAATGCATGGAATCCACTGCATTTAATGACGCTGCATGGAATCCACTGCATTCAATCGGGATGCTTTTGGCCATGGTGCATAAAATCCACTGCATTTAATCATGCTGCATGGTATCCACTGCATTCAATCGGGATGTTTTGGGATATGCTGACTAACATCCACTCCATTAAATCGGGATGCTTTGGGCCATGCTGCAAAAAATTCACTGCATTCATTCATGCTGCAGGAATCCACTGCATTCTATCATGCTGCATAAAATCCACTGCATTCAATCGGGATGAATTTTACCAGGCTGCATGGAATCCACTGCATTCAATCATGCTTCATGGAATCCACTGCATTCAATCCAGTTGCATTTTACCAGGCTGCATGGAATACACTGCATTCAATCACGCTGCATCGATTTCACTGCATTCAATTGGGATCCATTGCGCCATGATGCATGGAATCCACTGCATTCAGTTGAGATCAATTGGGCCACGCTTCATAGAATTCACTGCATTGAATGGGGATCCATTTAGCCACGCTGCATTGTATACACTGCGTTCAATCAGGATGCATTTCACCACGCAGCATGGAATCCACGGCATTCAATCGGGATGTTTGTGGCCATGTTGCAAAAAATCCACTTCATTCAATCATGCTGAAGGAATCCACTGCATTCAATCATGCTGCATAAAATCCCCTGCATTCAATAGGGTTCCATTTCTTCATGCTGCATGGAATCCACTTCATTCAATCATGCTGCATGGAATCCGCATTACTTAAGTGGGATGCATTTTACCAGGCTGCATGGAATCCACTGCATTCAATCATGCTGCATAAAATCCACTGCATTCAATCGGGATGCATTTTACCACGCTGCATGGATTAAACTGCATTCAATCACAATACATGGAATCGACTGCATTCAATCGGGATGCATTTTACCAGGCTGCCTGGATTACACTGCATTCCATCACAATGCATGGAATCCACTGCATTCAATGACGCTGCATGGAATCCACTGCATTCTATCGGGATGCTTTTGGCCATGCTGCATAAAGTACACTGCATTCAAACATGCAGCAAGGAATCCACTGCATCCAATCGCCATGTTTTTGGCCATGCTGCATAAAATCCACTGCATTCAATCGGGATGCATTGGGCCTCGCTGCATGGTCTCCACTGCATACAAACGAGATCCATTGCCCCACAATGAATGGAATGTTCTGCATTCAATGACGCTGCATGAAATCCACTGCATTCAATCGGGATGAATTTTACCAGGCTGCATGGAATCCACTGCATTCAATCATGCTTCATGGAATCCACTGCATTCAATCCAGTTGCATTTTACCAGGCTGCATGGAATACACTGCATTCAATCACGCTGCATCGATTTCACTGCATTCAATTGGGATCCATTGCGCCATGATGCATGGAATCCACTGCATTCAGTTGAGATCAATTGGGCCACGCTTCATAGAATTCACTGCATTGAATAGGGATCCATTTAGCCACGCTGCATTGTATACACTGCGTTCAATCAGGATGCATTTCACCACGCAGCATGGAATCCACGGCATTCAATCGGGATGTTTGTGGCCATGTTGCAAAAAATCCACTTCATTCAATCATGCTGAAGGAATCCACTGCATTCAATCATGCTGCATAAAATCCCCTGCATTCAATAGGGTTCCATTTCTTCATGCTGCATGGAATCCACTTCATTCAATCATGCTGCATGGAATCCGCATTATTTAAGTGGGATGCATTTTACCAGGCTGCATGGAATCCACTGCATTCAATCATGCTGCATAAAATCCACTGCATTCAATCGGGATGCATTTTACCACGCTGCATGGATTAAACTGCATTCAATCACAATACATGGAATCGACTGCATTCAATCGGGATGCATTTTACCAGTCTGCCTGGATTACACTGCATTCCATCACAATGCATGGAATCCACTGCATTCAATGACGCTGCATGGAATCCACTGCATTCAATCGGGATGCATTTTACCAGGCTGCATGGATTACACTGCATTCAATCACAATGCATGGAATCCACTGCATTCAATGACGCTGCATGGAATCCTCTGCATTGAATCGGGATGCTTTTGGCCAAGCTGCATAAAATCCACTGCATTCAATCATGCTGCACGGTATCGACTGCATTCAATCGGGATATTTTGGGACATGCTGCATAAAAACCACTGCATTAAATCGGGATGCTTTGGGCCAAGCTGCAAAAAACACACTGCATTCAATCATGCTGCAGGAATCCACTGCATTCAATCATGCTGCATAAAATCCACTGCATTCAATAGGGTTCCATTTCTTCATGCTGCATGGAATACACTGCATTCAATCATGCTGCATGGAATACACTGCATTCAATCGGGATGCATTTTACCAGTCTGCATGGATTACACTGCATTCAATCACAATGCATGGAATCCACTGCATTCAATGACGCTGCATGGAATCCACTGCCTTCAATCAGGATGCTTTTGGCCATGGTGCATAAAATCCACTGCATTCAATCTTGCTGCATGGTATCCACTGCATTCAATCGGGATGTTTTGGGACATGCTGCCCTAAATCCACTGCATTCAATCGGGATGCTTTGGGCCATGCTGCAAAAAATCCACTGCATTCATTCATGCTGCAGGAATCCACTGCATTCAATCATGCTGCATAAAATCCACTGCATTCAATAGGGTTCCATTTCTGCATGCTGCATGCATCACACTGCATTCAATCACACTGCATGGAATCCACTGCATTCAATCGGGTTGAATTTTACCAGGCTGCTTGGAATCCACTTCATTCAATCATGCTGCATGGAATCCGCAGCATTGAAGTGGGATGCATTTTACCAGGCTGCATGGAAACCACTACATTCAATCATGCTGCATAAAATCCACTGCATTCAATCGGGATGAATTTTACCACGCTGCATGGATTACATTGCATTCAATCACAATACATGGAATCCACTGCATTCAATCGGGATGCATTTTACCAGGCTGCCTGGATTACACTGCATTCCATCACAATGCATGGAATCCACTGCATTCAATGACGCTGCATGGAATCCACTGCATTCTATCGGGATGCTTTTGGCCATGCTGCATAAAATACACTGCATTCAATCATGCTGCAAGGAATCCACTGCATCCAATAGCCATGTTTTTGGCCATGCTGCATAAAATCCACTGCATTTAATCATGTTGCATAAAATCCACTGCATTCAATAGGGTTCCATTTCTTCATGCTGCATGGATCACACTGCATTCAATCACACTGCATGGAATCCACTGCATTCAATCGGGATGAATTTTACCAGGCTGCTTGGAATCCACTGCATTCATTCATGCTGCATGGAATCCACTGCATTCAATCGGGATGCATTTTACCAGGCTGCGTGGAATACACTGCATTCAATCACGCTGCATCGATTTCACTGCATTCAATTGGGATCCATTGCGTCATGATGCATGGAATCCACTGCATTCAGTTGAGATCAATTGGGCCACGCTGCATAGAATCCACTGCATTGAATGGGGATCCATTTAGCCACGCTGCATTGTATACACTGCGTTCAATCAGGACGCATTTCACCACGCTGCATGGAATCCATGGCATTCAATCGGGATGCTTGTGGCCATGCTGCAAAAAATCCACTGCATTCAATCATGCTGAAGGAATCCACTGCATTCAATCATGCTGCATAAAATCCCCTGCATTCAATAGGGTTCCATTTCTTCATGCTGCATGGAATCCACTTCATTCAATCATGCTGCATGGAATCCACTGCATTCAATCGGGATGTATTTTACCACGCTGCATGGATTATACTGCATTCAATCACAATACATGGAATCGACTGCATTCAATCGGGATGCATTTTACCAGGCTGCCTGGATTACACTGCATTCAATCACAATGCATGGAATCCACTGCATTCAATGACGCTGCATGGAATCCACTGCATTCTATCGGGATGCTTTTGGCCATGCTGCATAATATACACTGCATTCAATCATGCTGCAAGGAATCCACTGCATCCAATCGCCATATTTTTGGCCATGCTGCATAAAATTCACTGCATTCAATCGGGATGCATTGGGCCTCGCTGCATGGTCTCCACTGCATACAAACGAGATCCATTGCACCACAATGTATGGAATGTTCTGCATTAAATGACGCTTCATGAAATCCAATGCATTCAATCAGGATGCTTTGGGCCATGCTGCAAATAATCCAAGGTATTCACTCATGCTGCATGGAATCCACTGCCTTCAATCGGGATGCTTTTGGCCATGCTGCATATAATCAACTGCATTCAATCGGGATGCATTGGGCCTCACTGCGTCAACCGCACTGAATACAATCGGGATCCATTGTGCCAAAATGCATGTAGTCTTCTGCATTCAATGACGCTGCATGGAATCCAATGCATTCAATAGGGATGCATTTTACCAGGCTGCATGGAATCCACTGCATTCAATCATGCTGCATAAAATCCATTGCATTCAATAGGGTTCCATTTCTGCATGCTGCATGGATCACACTGCATTCAATCACACTGCATGGAATCCACTGCATTCAATCGGGATGAATTTTACCAGGCTGCATTGAATCCACTGCATTCAATCAAGCTGCATGGAATCCACTGCATTCAATCCGGATGCATTTTACCAGGCTGCATGGAATACACTGCATTCAATCACGCTGCATCGATTTCACTGCATTCAATTGGGATCCATTGCGCCATGATGCATGGAATCCACTGCATTCTATCAGAATCCATTGCACCACACTGCATTGACACCACTGCATTCAATTGAGATCATTTGGGCCACGCTGCATAGAATCCACTGCATTCCATGGGTATCCATTTACCCACGCTGCATGGTGTACACTGCGTTCAATCAGGATGCATTTCACCACGCTGCATGGAATCCACGGCATTCAATTGGGATTCTTTTGGCCATGCTGCATAAAATCCACTGCATTCAATCGAGATGCATTTGGACTCGCTGCATGGACTCCACTGCACACAATCGTGATCCATTTCGCCACAATGAATGGAATTTTTTGCATTCAATGACGCTGCATGGAATCCACTGCATTAAATCGAGATGCTTTGGGCCATGCGGCAAAAATTCCACTGCATTCAATCATGCTGAAGGAATCCACTGCATTCAATCATGCTGCATAATATCCCCTGCCTTCAATAGGGTTCCATTTCTTCATGCTGCAGGGAATCCACTTCTTTCAATCATGCTGCATGGAATCCACTGCATTTAATTGGGATGCATTTTACCCGGCATCATGTATTCCACTGCATTCAATGACGCTGCATGGAGTCCACTGCATTTAATCGGGATGCATTTTACCAGGATGCATGGAATCCACTGCATTCAATCATGCTGCATGGAATCCACTGCATTCAATCGGGGTGCCTTTTACCACTCTGCATGGATTACACTGCATTCAATCACAATACATGGATCCACTGCATACATTCGGGATGCATTTTACCATGCTGCATGTATTACACTGCATTCAATCACAATGCATGGAATCCACTGCATTAAATCGGGATAATTTTGGCAATGCTGCATAAAATCCACCTCATTCAATCGGAATGCATTGGGCCTCACTGCGTGGACTCCACTGAATACATATGGGATCCATTGTGCCACAATGCAGGGAGTCTTCTGCATTCAATGACGCTGCATGGAATCCACTGCATTCAATCAGGATGATTTTGGCCATGCTGCATAAAATCCACTGCATTCAATCATGCTGCATGTAATCCACCTCATTCAATCGGGTGTTTTGGGACATGCTGCAGAAAATCCACTGCATTAAAGCGGGATGCTTAGGGCCATGCTGCAAAAAATCCACTGCATTCAATCATGCTGCAGGAATCCACTGCATTCAATCATGCTGCATGAAATCCACTGCATTCCATCGGGATGCATTGGGCCTCGCTGCATGGTCTCCACTGCATAAAAACGAGATCCATTGAACCACAATGTATGGAATGTTCTGCATTCAATGACGCTGCATGGAATCCACTGCATTCAATCGGGATGCTTTGGGCAATGCTGCAAAAAATCCACTGCATTCAATTATGCTGCAGGAATCCATTGCATTCAATCGGGATGCTTTGGGCCATGCTGCAAATACTCCACTGCATTCAATAATGCTGCAGGTATCCACTGCATTCAATCATGCTGCATTAAATTCCCTGCATTCAATAGGGTTCCATTTCTTCATGCTGCCTGGAATACACTGCATTAAATCACGCTGCATGGAATCCACTGCTTTCAATTTGGATGCATTTTACCAGGCTGCATGGAATCCACTGCATTCAAGCATTCTGCATGGAATCCACTGCATTCCATCTGGATGCTTTTGGCCATGCTGCATAAAATCAACTGCACTCAATCATTCTGCACGGTATCCACTGCATTCACTCGGGATGTTTGTGACATGCTGCAAAAAATCCACTGCAGTAAATCGGGATGCTTTGGGCCAAGCTTCAAAAAATCCACTGCATTCAACCATGCTGCAGTAAACCACTGCATTCAATCATGCTGCATAAAATCCACCGCATTCTACAGGGTCTAATTTCTTCATGCTGCATGGATTACACTGCATTCAATCACAATGCATGGAATCCACTGTGTCAATGACGCTGCATGGAGTCCACTGCCTTCAATCGGGATGCTTTTGGCCATGGTGCATAAAATCCACTGCATTCAATCATGCTGCATGGTATCCACTGCATTCAATCGGGATGTTTTGTGACATGCTGCCCTAAATCCACTGCATTCAATCGGGATGCTTTGGGCCATGCTGCAAAACATCCACTGCATTCAATCATGCTGCAGGAATCCACTGCATTCAATCATGCTGCATAAAATCCACTGCATTCAATAGGGTTCCATTTCTTCATGCTGCATGGATCACACTGCACTCAATCACACTGCATGGAATCTACTGCATTCAATCGGGATGAATTTTACCAGGCTGCATTGAATCCACTGCATTCAATCAAGCTGCATGGAATCCACTGCATTCAATCGGGATGCATTTTACCAGGCTGCATGGAATACACTGCATTCAATCATGCTGCATCGATTTCACTGCATTCAATTGGGATCCATTGCGCCATGATGCATGGAATCCACTGCATTCTATCAGAATCCATTGCACCACACTGCATTGACTCCACTGCATTCAATTGAGATCAATTGGGCCACGCTGCATAGAATCCACTGCATTCCATGGTTATCCATTTACCCACGCTGCCTGGCATCACTGCGTTCAATCAGGATGCATTTCACCACGCTGCATGGATAACACTTTATTCAATCACAATGCATGAATATCCACTGCCATCAATCGGGATGCTTTTCGCCATGCTGCATAAACTCCACTGCATTCAATCGGGACGCATTGGGCCTCACTGCGTCAACTGCTGAATACAAACGGGATCCATTGTGCCACAATGCATGGAGTCTTCTGCATTCGATGACGCTGCATGGATTCCACTGCATTCAATCAGGATGCTTTGGGCCATGCTGCAAAAAATCCACTGCATTCATTCATGCTGCAGGAATCCACGGCATTCAATCATGCTGCATAAAAGACACTTCATTCAATAGGATTCCATTACTTCATGCTGCCTGGAATACACTGAATTCAATCACGCTGCATGGAATCCAATGCATTCAATAGGGATGCATTTTACCAGGCTGCATGGAATCCACTGCATTCAATCACGCTGCATCGATTTCACTGCATTCAATTGGGATCCATTGCGCCATGATGCATGGAATCCACTGCATTCAGTTGAGATCAATTGGGCCACGCTGCATAGAATCCACTGCATTGAATGGGGATCCATTTAGCCACGATGCATTGTATACACTGCGTTCAATCAGGATGCATTTCACCACGCTGCATGGAATACATGGCATTCAATCGGGATGCTTGTGGCCATGCTGCATAAAATCCACTTCATTCAATCATGCTGAAGGAATCCACTGCATTCAATCATGCTGCATAAAATCCCCTGCAATCAGTAGGGATCCATTTCTTCATGCTGCATGGAATCGACTTCATTCAATCATGCTGCATGGAATCCACAGCATTTAATTGGGATGCATTTTACCAGGCTGCATGGAATCCACTGCATTCAATCATGCTGCATAAAATCCACTGCATTCAATCGGGATGCATTTTACCAGGATGCATGGAATCCACTGCATTCAATCTCAATACATGGAATCCACTGCATTCAATCGGGATGCATTTTACCAGGCTGCCTGGATTACACTGCATTCCATCACAATGCATGGAATCCACTGCATTCAATGACGCTGCATGGAATCCACTGCATTCTATCGGGATGCTTTTGGCCATGCTGCATAAAGTACACTGCATTCAATCATGCAGCAAGGAATCCACTGCATCCAATCGCCATGTTTTTGGCCATGCTGCATAAAATCCACTGCATTCAATCGGGATGCATTGGGCCTCGCTGCATGGTCTCCACTGCATACAAACGAGATCCATTTCCCCACAATGAATGGAATGTTCTGCATTCAATGACGCTGCATGAAATCCACTGCCTTCAATCGGGATGCTTTTGGCCATGCTGCATATAATCCACTGCATTCAATCGGGATGCATTGGGCCTCACTGCGTCAACCGCACTGAATACAATCGGGATCCATTGTGCCACAATGCATGGAGTCGTCTGCATTCAATGATGCTGCATGGAATCCACTGCATTCAATGGGGATGCTTTGGGCAACGCTGCAAAAAATTCACTGCATTCATTCATGCTGCAGGAATCCAGTGCATTCAATCATGCTGCATAAAATACACTTCATTCAATAGGCTTCCATTATTTCATGCTGCCTGGAATACACTGAATTAAATCACGCTGCATGGAATCCAATGCATTCAATAGGGATGCATTTTACCAGGCTGCATGGAATCCACTGCATTCAATCATGCTGCAGTTATCCACTGCATTCAATCATGCTGCATTAAATTCCCTGCATTCAATAGGGTTCCATTACTTCATGCTGCCTGGAATACACTGAATTCAATCACGCTGCATGGAATCCAATGCATTCAATAGGGATGCATTTTACCAGGCTGCATGGAATCCACTGCATTCAATCATGCTGCAAGGAATCCACTGCATTCAATCGGGATGCATTTTACCAGGCTGCATGGATTACACTGCATTCAATCACAATGCATGGAATCCACTGCATTCAATGACGCTGCATGGAATTCTCTGCATTCAATCGGGATACTTTTGGCCATGCTGCATAAAATCCACTGCATTCAATCATGCTGCATGGTATCCACTGCATTCAATCGGGATGTTTTGGGACATGCTGCCCTAAATCCACTGCATTCAATCGGGATGCTTTGGGCCATGCTGCAAAAAATCCACTGCATTCATTCATGCTGCAGGAATCCACTGCATTCAATCATGCTGCATAAAATCCACTGCATTCAATAGGGTTCCATTTCTGCATGCTGCATGGATCACACTGCATTCAATCACACTGCATGGAATCCACTGCATTCAATCGGGATGAATTTTACCAGGCTGCATTGAATCCACTGCATTCTATCAAGCTGCATGGAATCCACTGCATTCAATCGGGATGCATTTTACCAGGCTGCATGGAATACACTGCATTCAATCACGCTGCATCAATTTCACTGCATTCTATTGGGATCCATTGCGCCATGATGCATGGAATCCACTGCATTCAGTTGAGATCAATTGGGCAACGCTGCATAGAATCCACTGCATTGAATGGGGATCCATTTAGCCACGATGCATTGTATACACTGCGTTCAATCCGGATGCATTTCACCGCGCTGCATGGAATACATGGCATTCAATCGGGATGCTTGTGGCCATGCTGCATAAAATCCACTGCATTCATTCATGCTGCAGGAATCCACTGCATTCAATCATGCTGCATAAAATCCCCTGCATTCAATAGGGTTCCATTTCTTCATGCTGCATGGAATCGACTTCATTCCATCATGCTGCATGGAATCCACAGCATTTAATTGGGATGCATTTTACCAGGCTGCATGGAATCCACTGCATTAAATCATGCTGAATAAAATCCACTGCATTCAATCGGGATGCATTTTACCAGGATGCATGGAATCCACTGCATTCAATCACAATCCATGGAATCCACTGCATTCAATCGGGATGCATTTTACCAGGCTGCCTGGATTACACTGCATTCCATCACAATGCATGGAATCCACTGCATTCAATGACGCTGCATGGAATCCACTGCATTCTATCGGGATGCTTTTGGCCATGCTGCATAAAGTACACTGCATTCAATCATGCAGCAAGGAATCCACTGCATCCAATCGCCATGTTTTTGGCCATGCTGCATAAAATCCACTGCATTCAATCGGGATGCATTGGGCCTCGCTGCATGGTCTCCACTGCATACAAACGAGATCCATTGCCCCACAATGAATGGAATGTTCTGCATTCAATGACGCTGCATGAAATCCACTGCATTCAATCGGGATGCTTTCGGCCATGCTGCAAATACTCCACTGCATTCAATCATGCTGCATGGAATCCACTGCCTTCAATCGGGATGCTTTTGGCCATGCTGCATATAATCCACTGCATTCAATCGGGATGCATTGGGCCTCACTGCGTCAACCGCACTGAATACAATCGGGATCCATTGTGCCACAATGCATGGAGTCGTCTGCATTCAATGATGCTGCATGGAATCCACTGCATTCAATGGGGATGCTTTGGGCCACGCTGCAAAAAATTCACTGCATTCATTCATGCTGCAGGAATCCAGTGCATTCAATCATGCTGCATAAAATACACTTCATTCAATAGGCTTCCATTATTTCATGCTGCCTGGAATACACTGAATTCAATCACGCTGCATGGAATCCAATGCATTCAATAGGGATGCATTTTACCAGGCTGCATGGAATCCACTGCATTCAATCATGCTGCAGGTATCCACTGCATTCAATCATGCTGCATTAAATTCCCTGCATTCAATAGGGTTCCATTTCTTCATGCTGCCTGGAATACACTGCATTAAATCACGCTGCATGGAATCCACTGCATTCAATTGGGATGCATTTTACCAGGCTGCATGGAATCCACTGCATTCACACATGCCGCATGGAATCCACTGCATTCCATCGGGATGCATTTGGCCATGCTGCATAAAACCCACTGCATTCAATCATGCTGCACGATATCCATTGCATTCAATCGGGATGTTTTCGGACATGCTGCAAAAAATCCACTGCAGTAAATCGGGATGCTTCTGGCCAAGCTTCAAAAAATCCACTGCATTCAATCATGCTGCAGGAATCCACTGCATTAAATCACGCTGCATGGAATCCACTGCATTCCACAGGGTTCAATTTCTTCATGCTGCATGGAATCCACTGCATTCAATCATGCTGCATGGAATCCACTGCATTCAATCGGGATGCATTTTACCAGGCTGCATGGATTACACTGCATTCAATCACAATGCATGGTATCCACTGCGTCAATGACGCTGCATGGAATCCACTGCCTTCAATCGGGATGCTTTTGGCCATGGTGCATAAAATCCACTGCATTCAATCATGCTGCATGGTATCCCCTGCCTTCAATCGGGATGTTTTGGGACATGCTGCCTAAAATCCACTGCATTCAATCGGGATGCTTTGGGCCATGCTGCAAATCATCCACTGCATTCAATCATGCTGCAGGAATCCACGGCATTCAATCATGCTGCATAAAAGACAACTCATTCAATAGAATTCCATTACTTCATGCTGCCTGGCATACACTGAATTCAATCACGCTGCATGGAATCCAATGCATTCAATAGGGATGCATTTTACCAGGCTGCATGGAATCCACTGCATTCAATCATGCTGCATGGAATCCACTGCATTCAATCGGGATGCATTTTACCAGGCTGCATGGATTACACTGCATTCAAGCACAATGCATGGAATCCACTGCATTCAATGACGCTGCATGGAATCCTCTGCATTGAATAGGGATGCTTTTGGCCATGCTGCATAAAATCCACTGCATTCAATCATGCTGCACGGTATCGACTGCATTCAATCGGGATGTTTTGGGACATGCTGCAGAAACTCCACTGCATTAAATCGGGATGCTTTGGGCCAAGCTGCAAAAAATACAATGCATTCAATCATGCTGCAGGAATCCACTGCATTCAATCATGCTGCATAAAATCCCCTGCATTCAATAGGGTTCCATTTCTTCATGGTGCATGGAATACACTGCATTCAATCATGCTGCATGGAATCCACTGCATTCAATCGGGATGCATTTTACCAGGCTGCATGGATTACACTGCATTCAATCCCAATGCATGGAATCCACTGCATTTAATGACGCTGCATGGAATCCACTGCATTCAATCGGGATGCTTTTGGCCATGGTGCATAAAATCCACTGCATTTAATCATGCTGCATGGTATCCACTGCATTCAATCGGGATGTTTTGGGATATGCTGACTAACATCCACTCCATTAAATCGGGATGCTTTGGGCCATGCTGCAAAAAATTCACTGCATTCATTCATGCTGCAGGACTCCACTGCATTCTATCATGCTGCATAAAATCCACTGCATTCAATCGGGATGAATTTTACCAGGCTGCATGGAATCCACTGCATTCAATCATGCTTCATGGAATCCACTGCATTCAATCCAGTTGCATTTTACCAGGCTGCATGGAATACACTGCATTCAATCACGCTGCATCGATTTCACTGCATTCAATTGGGATCCATTGCGCCATGATGCATGGAATCCACTGCATTCAGTTGAGATCAATTGGGCCACGCTTCATAGAATTCACTGCATTGAATGGGGATCCATTTAGCCACGCTGCATTGTATACACTGCGTTCAATCAGGATGCATTTCACCACGCAGCATGGAATCCACGGCATTCAATCGGGATGTTTGTGGCCATGTTGCAAAAAATCCACTTCATTCAATCATGCTGAAGGAATCCACTGCATTCAATCATGCTGCATAAAATCCCCTGCATTCAATAGGGTTCCATTTCTTCATGCTGCATGGAATCCACTTCATTCAATCATGCTGCATGGAATCCGCATTACTTAAGTGGGATGCATTTTACCAGGCTGCATGGAATCCACTGCATTCAATCATGCTGAATAAAATCCACTGCATTCAATCGGGATGCATTTTACCACGCTGCATGGATTAAACTGCATTCAATCACAATACATGGAATCGACTGCATTCAATCGGGATACATTTTACCAGGCTGCCTGGATTACACTGCATTCCATCACAATGCATGGAATCCACTGCATTCAATGACGCTGCATGGAATCCACTGCATTCTATCGGGATGCTTTTGGCCATGCTGCATAAAGTACACTGCATTCAAACATGCAGCAAGGAATCCACTGCATCCAATCGCCATGTTTTTGGCCATGCTGCATAAAATCCACTGCATTCAATCGGGATGCATTGGGCCTCGCTGCATGGTCTCCACTGCATACAAACGAGATCCATTGCCCCACAATGAATGGAATGTTCTGCATTCAATGACGCTGCATGAAATCCACTGCATTCAATCGGGATGAATTTTACCAGGCTGCATGGAATCCACTGCATTCAATCATGCTTCATGGAATCCACTGCATTCAATCCAGTTGCATTTTACCAGGCTGCATGGAATACACTGCATTCAATCACGCTGCATCGATTTCACTGCATTCAATTGGGATCCATTGCGCCATGATGCATGGAATCCACTGCATTCAGTTGAGATCAATTGGGCCACGCTTCATAGAATTCACTGCATTGAATAGGGATCCATTTAGCCACGCTGCATTGTATACACTGCGTTCAATCAGGATGCATTTCACCACGCAGCATGGAATCCACGGCATTCAATCGGGATGTTTGTGGCCATGTTGCAAAAAATCCACTTCATTCAATCATGCTGAAGGAATCCACTGCATTCAATCATGCTGCATAAAATCCCCTGCATTCAATAGGGTTCCATTTCTTCATGCTGCATGGAATCCACTTCATTCAATCATGCTGCATGGAATCCGCATTATTTAAGTGGGATGCATTTTACCAGGCTGCATGGAATCCACTGCATTCAATCATGCTGCATAAAATCCACTGCATTCAATCGGGATGCATTTTACCACGCTGCATGGATTAAACTGCATTCAATCACAATACATGGAATCGACTGCATTCAATCGGGATGCATTTTACCAGTCTGCCTGGATTACACTGCATTCCATCACAATGCATGGAATCCACTGCATTCAATGACGCTGCATGGAATCCACTGCATTCAATCGGGATGCATTTTACCAGGCTGCATGGATTACACTGCATTCAATCACAATGCATGGAATCCACTGCATTCAATGACGCTGCATGGAATCCTCTGCATTGAATCGGGATGCTTTTGGCCAAGCTGCATAAAATCCACTGCATTCAATCATGCTGCACGGTATCGACTGCATTCAATCGGGATATTTTGGGACATGCTGCATAAAAACCACTGCATTAAATCGGGATGCTTTGGGCCAAGCTGCAAAAAACACACTGCATTCAATCATGCTGCAGGAATCCACTGCATTCAATCATGCTGCATAAAATCCACTGCATTCAATAGGGTTCCATTTCTTCATGCTGCATGGAATACACTGCATTCAATCATGCTGCATGGAATACACTGCATTCAATCGGGATGCATTTTACCAGTCTGCATGGATTACACTGCATTCAATCACAATGCATGGAATCCACTGCATTCAATGACGCTGCATGGAATCCACTGCCTTCAATCAGGATGCTTTTGGCCATGGTGCATAAAATCCACTGCATTCAATCTTGCTGCATGGTATCCACTGCATTCAATCGGGATGTTTTGGGACATGCTGCCCTAAATCCACTGCATTCAATCGGGATGCTTTGGGCCATGCTGCAAAAAATCCACTGCATTCATTCATGCTGCAGGAATCCACTGCATTCAATCATGCTGCATAAAATCCACTGCATTCAATAGGGTTCCATTTCTGCATGCTGCATGCATCACACTGCATTCAATCACACTGCATGGAATCCACTGCATTCAATCGGGTTGAATTTTACCAGGCTGCTTGGAATCCACTTCATTCAATCATGCTGCATGGAATCCGCAGCATTGAAGTGGGATGCATTTTACCAGACTGCATGGAAACCGCTACATTCAATCATGCTGCATAAAATCCACTGCATTCAATCGGGATGAATTTTACCACGCTGCCCGGATTACATTGCATTCAATCACAATACATGGAATCCACTGCATTCAATCGGGATGCATTTTACCAGGCTGCCTGGATTACACTGCATTCCATCACAATGCATGGAATCCACTGCATTCAATGACGCTGCATGGAATCCACTGCATTCTATCGGGATGCTTTTGGCCATGCTGCATAAAATACACTGCATTCAATCATGCTGCAAGGAATCCACTGCATCCAATAGCCATGTTTTTGGCCATGCTGCATAAAATCCACTGCATTTAATCATGTTGCATAAAATCCACTGCATTCAATAGGGTTCCATTTCTTCATGCTGCATGGATCACACTGCATTCAATCACACTGCATGGAATCCACTGCATTCAATCGGGATGAATTTTACCAGGCTGCTTGGAATCCACTGCATTCATTCATGCTGCATGGAATCCACTGCATTCAATCGGGATGCATTTTACCAGGCTGCATGGAATACACTGCATTCAATCACGCTGCATCGATTTCACTGCATTCAATTGGGATCCATTGCGTCATGATGCATGGAATCCACTGCATTCAGTTGAGATCAATTGGGCCACGCTGCATAGAATCCACTGCATTGAATGGGGATCCATTTAGCCACGCTGCATTGTATACACTGCGTTCAATCAGGACGCATTTCACCACGCTGCATGGAATCCATGGCATTCAATCGGGATGCTTGTGGCCATGCTGCAAAAAATCCACTGCATTCAATCATGCTGAAGGAATCCACTGCATTCAATCATGCTGCATAAAATCCCCTGCATTCAATAGGGTTCCATTTCTTCATGCTGCATGGAATCCACTTCATTCAATCATGCTGCATGGAATCCACTGCATTCAATCGGGATGTATTTTACCACGCTGCATGGATTATACTGCATTCAATCACAATACATGGAATCGACTGCATTCAATCGGGATGCATTTTACCAGGCTGCCTGGATTACACTGCATTCAATCACAATGCATGGAATCCACTGCATTCAATGACGCTGCATGGAATCCACTGCATTCTATCGGGATGCTTTTGGCCATGCTGCATAATATACACTGCATTCAATCATGCTGCAAGGAATCCACTGCATCCAATCGCCATATTTTTGGCCATGCTGCATAAAATTCACTGCATTCAATCGGGATGCATTGGGCCTCGCTGCATGGTCTCCACTGCATACAAACGAGATCCATTGCACCACAATGTATGGAATGTTCTGCATTAAATGACGCTTCATGAAATCCAATGCATTCAATCAGGATGCTTTGGGCCATGCTGCAAATAATCCAAGGTATTCACTCATGCTGCATGGAATCCACTGCCTTCAATCGGGATGCTTTTGGCCATGCTGCATATAATCAACTGCATTCAATCGGGATGCATTGGGCCTCACTGCGTCAACCGCACTGAATACAATCGGGATCCATTGTGCCAAAATGCATGTAGTCTTCTGCATTCAATGACGCTGCATGGAATCCAATGCATTCAATAGGGATGCATTTTACCAGGCTGCATGGAATCCACTGCATTCAATCATGCTGCATAAAATCCATTGCATTCAATAGGGTTCCATTTCTGCATGCTGCATGGATCACACTGCATTCAATCACACTGCATGGAATCCACTGCATTCAATCGGGATGAATTTTACCAGGCTGCATTGAATCCACTGCATTCAATCAAGCTGCATGGAATCCACTGCATTCAATCCGGATGCATTTTACCAGGCTGCATGGAATACACTGCATTCAATCACGCTGCATCGATTTCACTGCATTCAATTGGGATCCATTGCGCCATGATGCATGGAATCCACTGCATTCTATCAGAATCCATTGCACCACACTGCATTGACACCACTGCATTCAATTGAGATCATTTGGGCCACGCTGCATAGAATCCACTGCATTCCATGGGTATCCATTTACCCACGCTGCATGGTGTACACTGCGTTCAATCAGGATGCATTTCACCACGCTGCATGGAATCCACGGCATTCAATTGGGATTCTTTTGGCCATGCTGCATAAAATCCACTGCATTCAATCGAGATGCATTTGGACTCGCTGCATGGACTCCACTGCACACAATCGTGATCCATTTCGCCACAATGAATGGAATTTTTTGCATTCAATGACGCTGCATGGAATCCACTGCATTAAATCGAGATGCTTTGGGCCATGCGGCAAAAATTCCACTGCATTCAATCATGCTGAAGGAATCCACTGCATTCAATCATGCTGCATAATATCCCCTGCCTTCAATAGGGTTCCATTTCTTCATGCTGCAGGGAATCCACTTCTTTCAATCATGCTGCATGGAATCCACTGCATTTAATTGGGATGCATTTTACCCGGCATCATGTATTCCACTGCATTCAATGACGCTGCATGGAGTCCACTGCATTTAATCGGGATGCATTTTACCAGGATGCATGGAATCCACTGCATTCAATCATGCTGCATGGAATCCACTGCATTCAATCGGGGTGCCTTTTACCACTCTGCATGGATTACACTGCATTCAATCACAATACATGGATCCACTGCATACATTCGGGATGCATTTTACCATGCTGCATGTATTACACTGCATTCAATCACAATGCATGGAATCCACTGCATTAAATCGGGATAATTTTGGCAATGCTGCATAAAATCCACCTCATTCAATCGGAATGCATTGGGCCTCACTGCGTGGACTCCACTGAATACATATGGGATCCATTGTGCCACAATGCAGGGAGTCTTCTGCATTCAATGACGCTGCATGGAATCCACTGCATTCAATCAGGATGATTTTGGCCATGCTGCATAAAATCCACTGCATTCAATCATGCTGCATGTAATCCACCTCATTCAATCGGGTGTTTTGGGACATGCTGCAGAAAATCCACTGCATTAAAGCGGGATGCTTAGGGCCATGCTGCAAAAAATCCACTGCATTCAATCATGCTGCAGGAATCCACTGCATTCAATCATGCTGCATGAAATCCACTGCATTCCATCGGGATGCATTGGGCCTCGCTGCATGGTCTCCACTGCATAAAAACGAGATCCATTGAACCACAATGTATGGAATGTTCTGCATTCAATGACGCTGCATGGAATCCACTGCATTCAATCGGGATGCTTTGGGCAATGCTGCAAAAAATCCACTGCATTCAATTATGCTGCAGGAATCCATTGCATTCAATCGGGATGCTTTGGGCCATGCTGCAAATACTCCACTGCATTCAATAATGCTGCAGGTATCCACTGCATTCAATCATGCTGCATTAAATTCCCTGCATTCAATAGGGTTCCATTTCTTCATGCTGCCTGGAATACACTGCATTAAATCACGCTGCATGGAATCCACTGCTTTCAATTTGGATGCATTTTACCAGGCTGCATGGAATCCACTGCATTCAAGCATGCTGCATGGAATCCACTGCATTCCATCTGGATGCTTTTGGCCATGCTGCATAAAATCAACTGCACTCAATCATTCTGCACGGTATCCACTGCATTCACTCGGGATGTTTGTGACATGCTGCAAAAAATCCACTGCAGTAAATCGGGATGCTTTGGGCCAAGCTTCAAAAAATCCACTGCATTCAACCATGCTGCAGTAAACCACTGCATTCAATCATGCTGCATAAAATCCACCGCATTCTACAGGGTCTAATTTCTTCATGCTGCATGGATTACACTGCATTCAATCACAATGCATGGAATCCACTGTGTCAATGACGCTGCATGGAGTCCACTGCCTTCAATCGGGATGCTTTTGGCCATGGTGCATAAAATCCACTGCATTCAATCATGCTGCATGGTATCCACTGCATTCAATCGGGATGTTTTGTGACATGCTGCCCTAAATCCACTGCATTCAATCGGGATGCTTTGGGCCATGCTGCAAAACATCCACTGCATTCAATCATGCTGCAGGAATCCACTGCATTCAATCATGCTGCATAAAATCCACTGCATTCAATAGGGTTCCATTTCTTCATGCTGCATGGATCACACTGCACTCAATCACACTGCATGGAATCTACTGCATTCAATCGGGATGAATTTTACCAGGCTGCATTGAATCCACTGCATTCAATCAAGCTGCATGGAATCCACTGCATTCAATCGGGATGCATTTTACCAGGCTGCATGGAATACACTGCATTCAATCATGCTGCATCGATTTCACTGCATTCAATTGGGATCCATTGCGCCATGATGCATGGAATCCACTGCATTCTATCAGAATCCATTGCACCACACTGCATTGACTCCACTGCATTCAATTGAGATCAATTGGGCCACGCTGCATAGAATCCACTGCATTCCATGGTTATCCATTTACCCACGCTGCCTGGCATCACTGCGTTCAATCAGGATGCATTTCACCACGCTGCATGGATAACACTTTATTCAATCACAATGCATGAATATCCACTGCCATCAATCGGGATGCTTTTCGCCATGCTGCATAAACTCCACTGCATTCAATCGGGACGCATTGGGCCTCACTGCGTCAACTGCTGAATACAAACGGGATCCATTGTGCCACAATGCATGGAGTCTTCTGCATTCGATGACGCTGCATGGATTCCACTGCATTCAATCAGGATGCTTTGGGCCATGCTGCAAAAAATCCACTGCATTCATTCATGCTGCAGGAATCCACGGCATTCAATCATGCTGCATAAAAGACACTTCATTCAATAGGATTCCATTACTTCATGCTGCCTGGAATACACTGAATTCAATCACGCTGCATGGAATCCAATGCATTCAATAGGGATGCATTTTACCAGGCTGCATGGAATCCACTGCATTCAATCACGCTGCATCGATTTCACTGCATTCAATTGGGATCCATTGTGCCATGATGCATGGAATCCACTGCATTCTATCAGAAACCATTGCACCACACTGCATTGACACCACTGCATTCAATTGAGATCATTTGGGCCACGCTGCATAGAATCCACTGCATTCCATGGGTATCCATTTACCCACGCAGCATGGTGTACACTGCGTTCAATCAGGATGCATTTCACCACGCTGCATGGAATCCACGGCATTCAATTGGGATTCTTTTGGCCATGCTGCATAAAATCCACTGCATTCAATCGAGATGCATTTGGACTCGCTGCATGGACTCCACTGCACACAATCGTGATCCATTTCGCCACAATGAATGGAATTTTTTGCATTCAATGACGCTGCATGGAATCCACTGCATTAAATCGAGATGCTTTGGGACATGCGGCAAAAATTCCACTGCATTCAATCATGCTGAAGGAATCCACTGCATTCAATCATGCTGCATAATATCCCCTGCCTTCAATAGGGTTCCATTTCTTCATGCTGCATGGAATCCACTTCTTTCAATCATGCTGCATGGAATCCACAGCATTTAATTGGGATGCATTTTACCAGGCTGCATGGAATCCACTGCATTCAATCATGCTGCATAAAATCCACTGCATTCAATCGGGATGCATTTTACCAGGCTGCCTGGATTACACTGCATTCAATCACGCTGCAAGGAATCCACTGCATTCAACGACGCTGCATGGAATCCACTGCATTCTATCGGGATGCTTTTGGCCCTGCTGCATAAAATACACTGCATTCAATCATGCTGCATGGAATTCACTGCCTCCAATAGGGATATTTTGGGAAATGCTGCAGAAAATCCACTGCATTCAATCGGGATGCATTGGGCCTCGCTGCATGGACTCCACTGCATACAAACGAGATCCATTGCACCACAATGGATGGAATGTTCTGCATTCAATGAGGCTGCATGGAATCCACTGCATTCCATCGGGATGCTTTGGGCCATGCTGCATAAAATCCACTGCATTCAATCGGGATGCATTGGGCCTCACTGCGTCAACTGCACTGAGTACAATCGGATCCATTTTGCCACAATGCACGGAGTCTTCTGCATTCAACGACACTGCATGAAATCCACTGCATTCAATCGGGATGCGTTGGGCCATGTTCCAAATTCCACTGCATTCATTCATGCTGCGGGAATCCACTGCATTCAATCATGCTGCATAAAATACCCTGCATTCAATAGGGTTCCATTACTTCATGCTGCCTGGAATACACTGAATTCAATCATGCTGCATGGAATAAAATGCATTCAATAGGGATGCATTTTACAAGGCTGCATGGAATCCACTGCATTCAATCACAATGCATGGAATCCACTGCATTCAAGGACGCTGCATGGACTCCACTGCATTCAATCGGGATGATTTTGGCCATGATGCATAAAATCGACTGCATTCAATAGGGTTCAATTACATCATGCTGCATGGATCACACTGCATTCAATCACACTGCATGGAATCCACTGCATTCAATCGGGATGCATTTTACCAGGCTGCATGGAATACACTGCATTCAATCACGCTGCATCGATTTCACTGCATTCTATTGGGATCCATTGCGCCATGATGCATGGAATCCACTGCATTCAGTTGAGATCAATTGGGCCACGCTGCATAGAATCCACTGCATTGAATGGGGATCCATTTAGCCACGATGCATTGTATACACTGCGTTCAATCAGGATGCATTTCACCACGCTGCATGGAATACATGGCATTCAATCGGGATGCTTGTGGCCATGCTGCATAAAATCCACTTCATTCAATCATGCTGAAGGAATCCACTGCATTCAATCATGCTGCATAAAATCCCCTGCAATCAGTAGGGATCCATTTCTTCATGCTGCATGGAATCGACTTCATTCAATCATGCTGCATGGAATCCACAGCATTTAATTGGGATGCATTTTACCAGGCTGCATGGAATCCACTGCATTCAATCATGCTGAATAAAATCCACTGCATTCAATCGGGATGCATTTTACCAGGATGCATGGAATCCACTGCATTCAATCTCAATACATGGAATCCACTGCATTCAATCGGGATGCATTTTACCAGGCTGCCTGGATTACACTGCATTCCATCACAATGCATGGAATCCACTGCATTCAATGACGCTGCATGGAATCCACTGCATTCTATCGGGATGCTTTTGGCCATGCTGCATAAAGTACACTGCATTCAATCATGCAGCAAGGAATCCACTGCATCCAATCGCCATGTTTTTGGCCATGCTGCATAAAATCCACTGCATTCAATCGGGATGCATTGGGCCTCGCTGCATGGTCTCCACTGCATACAAACGAGATCCATTGCCCCACAATGAATGGAATGTTCTGCATTCAATGACGCTGCATGAAATCCACTGCCTTCAATCGGGATGCTTTTGGCCATGCTGCATATAATCCACTGCATTCAATCGGGATGCATTGGGCCTCACTGCGTCAACCGCACTGAATACAATCGGGATCCATTGTGCCACAATGCATGGAGTCGTCTGCATTCAATGATGCTGCATGGAATCCACTGCATTCAATGGGGATGCTTTGGGCAACGCTGCAAAAAATTCACTGCATTCATTCATGCTGCAGGAATCCAGTGCATTCAATCATGCTGCATAAAATACACTTCATTCAATAGGCTTCCATTATTTCATGCTGCCTGGAATACACTGAATTCAATCACGCTGCATGGAATCCAATGCATTCAATAGGGATGCATTTTACCAGGCTGCATGGAATCCACTGCATTCAATCATGCTGCAGGTATCCACTGCATTCAATCATGCTGCATTAAATTCCCTGCATTCAATAGGGTTCCATTACTTCATGCTGCCTGGAATACACTGAATTCAATCACGCTGCATGGAATCCAATGCATTCAATAGGGATGCATTTTACCAGGCTGCATGGAATCCACTGCATTCAATCATGCTGCAAGGAATCCACTGCATTCAATCGGGATGCATTTTACCAGGCTGCATGGATTACACTGCATTCAATCACAATGCATGGAATCCACTGCATTCAATGACGCTGCATGGAATTCTCTGCATTCAATCGGGATACTTTTGGCCATGCTGCATAAAATCCACTGCATTCAATCATGCTGCATGGTATCCACTGCATTCAATCGGGATGTTTTGGGACATGCTGCCCTAAATCCACTGCATTCAATCGGGATGCTTTGGGCCATGCTGCAAAAAATCCACTGCATTCATTCATGCTGCAGGAATCCACTGCATTCAATCATGCTGCATAAAATCCACTGCATTCAATAGGGTTCCATTTCTGCTTGCTGCATGGATCACACTGCACTCAATCACACTGCATGGAATCCACTGCATTCAATCGGGATGAATTTTACCAGGCTGCATTGAATCCACTGCATTCAATCAAGCTGCATGGAATCCACTGCATTCAATCGGGATGCATTTTACCAGGCTGCATGGAATACACTGCATTCAATCACGCTGCATCGATTTCACTGCATTCAATTGGGATCCATTGCGCCATGATGCATGGAATCCACTGCATTCTATCAGAAACCATTGCACCACACTGCATTGACACCACTGCATTCAATTGAGATCATTTGGGCCACGCTGCATAGAATCCACTGCATTCCATGGGTATCCATTTACCCACGCTGCATGGTGTACACTCCGTTCAATCAGGATGCATTTCACCACGCTGCATGGAATCCACGGCATTCAATTGGGATTCTTTTGGCCATGCTGCATAAAATCCACTGCATTCAATCGAGATGCATTTGGACTCGCTGCATGGACTCCACTGCACACAATCGTGATCCATTTCGCCACAATGAATGGAATTTTTTGCATTCAATGACGCTGCATGGAATCCACTGCATTAAATCGAGATGCTTTGGGCCATGCGGCAAAAATTCCACTGCATTCAATCATGCTGAAGGAATCCACTGCATTCAATCATGCTGCATAATATCCCCTGCCTTCAATAGGGTTCCATTTCTTCATGCTGCAGGGAATCCACTTCTTTCAATCATGCTGCATGGAATCCACTGCATTTAATTGGGATGCATTTTACCCGGCATCATGTATTCCACTGCATTCAATGACGCTGCATGGAGTCCACTGCATTTAATCGGGATGCATTTTACCAGGATGCATGGAATCCACTGCATTCAATCATGCTGCATGGAATCCACTGCATTCAATCGGGGTGCCTTTTACCACTCTGCATGGATTACACTGCATTCAATCACAATACATGGATCCACTGCATACATTCGGGATGCATTTTACCATGCTGCATGTATTACACTGCATTCAATCACAATGCATGGAATCCACTGCATTAAATCGGGATAATTTTGGCAATGCTGCATAAAATCCACCTCATTCAATCGGAATGCATTGGGCCTCACTGCGTGGACTCCACTGAATACATATGGGATCCATTGTGCCACAATGCAGGGAGTCTTCTGCATTCAATGACGCTGCATGGAATCCACTGCATTCAATCAGGATGATTTTGGCCATGCTGCATAAAATCCACTGCATTCAATCATGCTGCATGTAATCCACCTCATTCAATCGGGTGTTTTGGGACATGCTGCAGAAAATCCACTGCATTAAAGCGGGATGCTTAGGGCCATGCTGCAAAAAATCCACTGCATTCAATCATGCTGCAGGAATCCACTGCATTCAATCATGCTGCATGAAATCCACTGCATTCCATCGGGATGCATTGGGCCTCGCTGCATGGTCTCCACTGCATAAAAACGAGATCCATTGAACCACAATGTATGGAATGTTCTGCATTCAATGACGCTGCATGGAATCCACTGCATTCAATCGGGATGCTTTGGGCAATGCTGCAAAAAATCCACTGCATTCAATTATGCTGCAGGAATCCATTGCATTCAATCGGGATGCTTTGGGCCATGCTGCAAATACTCCACTGCATTCAATAATGCTGCAGGTATCCACTGCATTCAATCATGCTGCATTAAATTCCCTGCATTCAATAGGGTTCCATTTCTTCATGCTGCCTGGAATACACTGCATTAAATCACGCTGCATGGAATCCACTGCTTTCAATTTGGATGCATTTTACCAGGCTGCATGGAATCCACTGCATTCAAGCATGCTGCATGGAATCCACTGCATTCCATCTGGATGCTTTTGGCCATGCTGTATAAAATCAACTGCACTCAATCTTTCTGCACGGTATCCACTGCATTCACTCGGGATGTTTGTGACATGCTGCAAAAAATCCACTGCAGTAAATCGGGATGCTTTGGGCCAAGCTTCAAAAAATCCACTGCATTCAACCATGCTGCAGGAATCCACTGCGTTCAATCATGCTGCATAAAATCCACCGCATTCTACAGGGTCCAATTTCTTCATTCTGCATGGATTACACTGCATTCAATCACAATGCATGGAATCCACTGTGTCAATGACGCTGCATGGAATCCACTGCCTTCAATCGGGATGCTTTTGGCCATGGTGCATAAAATCCACTGCATTCAATCATGCTGCATGGTATCCACTGCATTCAATCGGGATGTTTTGGGACATGCTGCCCTAAATCCACTGCATTCAATCGGGATGCTTTGGGCCATGCTGCAAAACATCCACTGCATTCAATCATGCTGCAGGAATCCACTGCATTCAATCATGCTGCATAAAATCCACTGCATTCAATAGGGTTCCATTTCTTCATGCTGCATGGATCACACTGCACTCAATCACACTGCATGGAATCTACTGCATTCAATCGGGATGAATTTTACCAGGCTGCATTGAATCCACTGCATTCAATCAAGCTGCATGGAATCCACTGCATTCAATCGGGATGCATTTTACCAGGCTGCATGGAATACACTGCATTCAATCATGCTGCATCGATTTCACTGCATTCAATTGGGATCCATTGCGCCATGATGCATGGAATCCACTGCATTCTATCAGAATCCATTGCACCACACTGCATTGATTCCACTGCATTCAATTGAGATCAATTGGGCCACGCTGCATAGAATCCACTGCATTCCATGGTTATCCATTTACCCACGCTGCCTGGCATCACTGCGTTCAATCAGGATGCATTTCACCACGCTGCATGGATAACACTTTATTCAATCACAATGCATGAATATCCACTGCCATCAATCGGGATGCTTTTCGCCATGCTGCATAAACTCCACTGCATTCAATCGGGACGCATTGGGCCTCACTGCGTCAACTGCTGAATACAAACGGGATCCATTGTGCCACAATGCATGGAGTCTTCTGCATTCGATGACGCTGCATGGATTCCACTGCATTCAATCAGGATGCTTTGGGCCATGCTGCAAAAAATCCACTGCATTCATTCATGCTGCAGGAATCCACGGCATTCAATCATGCTGCATAAAAGACACTTCATTCAATAGGATTCCATTACTTCATGCTGCCTGGAATACACTGAATTCAATCACGCTGCATGGAATCCAATGCATTCAATAGGGATGCATTTTACCAGGCTGCATGGAATCCACTGCATTCAATCACGCTGCATCGATTTCACTGCATTCAATTGGGATCCATTGTGCCATGATGCATGGAATCCACTGCATTCTATCAGAAACCATTGCACCACACTGCATTGACACCACTGCATTCAATTGAGATCATTTGGGCCATGCTGCATAGAATCCACTGCATTCCATGGGTATCCATTTACCCACGCTGCATGGTGTACACTGCGTTCAATCAGGATGCATTTCACCACGCTGCATGGAATCCACGGCATTCAATTGGGATTCTTTTGGCCATGCTGCATAAAATCCACTGCATTCAATCGAGATGCATTTGGACTCGCTGCATGGACTCCACTGCACACAATCGTGATCCATTTCGCCACAATGAATGGAATTTTTTGCATTCAATGACGCTGCATGGAATCCACTGCATTAAATCGAGATGCTTTGGGACATGCGGCAAAAATTCCACTGCATTCAATCATGCTGAAGGAATCCACTGCATTCAATCATGCTGCATAATATCCCCTGCCTTCAATAGGGTTCCATTTCTTCATGCTGCATGGAATCCACTTCTTTCAATCATGCTGCATGGAATCCACAGCATTTAATTGGGATGCATTTTACCAGGCTGCATGGAATCCACTGCATTCAATCATGCTGCATAAAATCCACTGCATTCAATCGGGATGCATTTTACCAGGCTGCCTGGATTACACTGCATTCAATCACGCTGCAAGGAATCCACTGCATTCAACGACGCTGCATGGAATCCACTGCATTCTATCGGGATGCTTTTGGCCCTGCTGCATAAAATACACTGCATTCAATCATGCTGCATGGAATTCACTGCCTCCAATAGGGATATTTTGGGAAATGCTGCAGAAAATCCACTGCATTCAATCGGGATGCATTGGGCCTCGCTGCATGGACTCCACTGCATACAAACGAGATCCATTGCACCACAATGGATGGAATGTTCTGCATTCAATGAGGCTGCATGGAATCCACTGCATTCCATCGGGATGCTTTGGGCCATGCTGCATAAAATCCACTGCATTCAATCGGGATGCATTGGGCCTCACTGCGTCAACTGCACTGAGTACAATCGGATCCATTTTGCCACAATGCACGGAGTCTTCTGCATTCAACGACACTGCATGAAATCCACTGCATTCAATCGGGATGCGTTGGGCCATGTTCCAAATTCCACTGCATTCATTCATGCTGCGGGAATCCACTGCATTCAATCATGCTGCATAAAATACCCTGCATTCAATAGGGTTCCATTACTTCATGCTGCCTGGAATACACTGAATTCAATCATGCTGCATGGAATAAAATGCATTCAATAGGGATGCATTTTACAAGGCTGCATGGAATCCACTGCATTCAATCACAATGCATGGAATCCACTGCATTCAAGGACGCTGCATGGAATCCACTGCATTCAATCGGGATGATTTTGGCCATGATGCATAAAATCGACTGCATTCAATAGGGTTCAATTACATCATGCTGCATGGATCACACTGCATTCAATCACACTGCATGGAATCCACTGCATTCAATCGGGATGCATTTTACCAGGCTGCATGGAATACACTGCATTCAATCACGCTGCATCGATTTCACTGCATTCTATTGGGATCCATTGCGCCATGATGCATGGAATCCACTGCATTCAGTTGAGATCAATTGGGCCACGCTGCATAGAATCCACTGCATTGAATGGGGATCCATTTAGCCACGATGCATTGTATACACTGCGTTCAATCAGGATGCATTTCACCACGCTGCATGGAATACATGGCATTCAATCGGGATGCTTGTGGCCATGCTGCATAAAATCCACTTCATTCAATCATGCTGAAGGAATCCACTGCATTCAATCATGCTGCATAAAATCCCCTGCAATCAGTAGGGATCCATTTCTTCATGCTGCATGGAATCGACTTCATTCAATCATGCTGCATGGAATCCACAGCATTTAATTGGGATGCATTTTACCAGGCTGCATGGAATCCACTGCATTCAATCATGCTGAATAAAATCCACTGCATTCAATCGGGATGCATTTTACCAGGATGCATGGAATCCACTGCATTCAATCTCAATACATGGAATCCACTGCATTCAATCGGGATGCATTTTACCAGGCTGCCTGGATTACACTGCATTCCATCACAATGCATGGAATCCACTGCATTCAATGACGCTGCATGGAATCCACTGCATTCTATCGGGATGCTTTTGGCCATGCTGCATAAAGTACACTGCATTCAATCATGCAGCAAGGAATCCACTGCATCCAATCGCCATGTTTTTGGCCATGCTGCATAAAATCCACTGCATTCAATCGGGATGCATTGGGCCTCGCTGCATGGTCTCCACTGCATACAAACGAGATCCATTGCCCCACAATGAATGGAATGTTCTGCATTCAATGACGCTGCATGAAATCCACTGCCTTCAATCGGGATGCTTTTGGCCATGCTGCATATAATCCACTGCATTCAATCGGGATGCATTGGGCCTCACTGCGTCAACCGCACTGAATACAATCGGAATCCATTGTGCCACAATTCATGGAGTCGTCTGCATTCAATGATGCTGCATGGAATCCACTGCATTCAATGGGGATGCTTTGGGCAACGCTGCAAAAAATTCACTGCATTCATTCATGCTGCAGGAAACCAGTGCATTCAATCATGCTGCATAAAATACACTTCATTCAATAGGCTTCCATTATTTCATGCTGCCTGGAATACACTGAATTCAATCACGCTGCATGGAATCCAATGCATTCAATAGGGATGCATTTTACCAGGCTGCATGGAATCCACTGCATTCAATCATGCTGCAGGTATCCACTGCATTCAATCATGCTGGATTAAATTCCCTGCATTCAATAGGGTTCCATTACTTCATGCTGCCTGGAATACACTAAATTCAATCACGCTGCATGGAATCCAATGCATTCAATAGGGATGCATTTTACCAGGCTGCATGGAATCCACTGCATTCAATCATGCTGCAAGGAATCCACTGCATTCAATCGGGATGCATTTTACCAGGCTGCATGGATTACACTGCATTCAATCACAATGCATGGAATCCACTGCATTCAATGACGCTGCATGGAATTCTCTGCATTCAATCGGGATACTTTTGGCCATGCTGCATAAAATCCACTGCATTCAATCATGCTGCATGGTATCCACTGCATTCAATCGGGATGTTTTGGGACATGCTGCCCTAAAACCACTGCATTCAATCGGGATGCTTTGGGCCATGCTGCAAAAAATCCACTGCATTCATTCATGCTGCAGGAATCCACTGCATTCAATCATGCTGCATAAAATCCACTGCATTCAATAGGGTTCCATTTCTGCATGCTGCATGGATCACACTGCATTCAATCACACTGCATGGAATCCACTGCATTCAATCGGGATGAATTTTACCAGGCTGCATTGAATCCACTGCATTCAATCAAGCTGCATGGAATCCACTGCATTCAATCGGGATGCATTTTATCAGGCTGCATGGAATACACTGCATTCAATCACGCTGCATCGATTTCACTGCATTCAATTGGGATCCATTGCGCCATGATGCATGGAATCCACTGCATTCTATCAGAAACCATTGCACCACACTGCATTGACACCACTGCATTCAATTGAGATCATCTGGGCCACGCTGCATAGAATCCACTGCATTCCATGGGTATCCATTTACCCACGCTGCATGGTGTACACTCCGTTCAATCAGGATGCATTTCACCACGCTGCATGGAATCCACGGCATTCAATTGGGATTCTTTTGGCCATGCTGCATAAAATCCACTGCATTCAATCGAGATGCATTTGGACTCGCTGCATGGACTCCACTGCACACAATCGTGATCCATTTCGCCACAATGAATGGAATTTTTTGCATTCAATGACACTGCATGGAATCCACTGCATTAAATCGAGATGCTTTGGGCCATGCGGCAAAAATTCCACTGCATTCAATCATGCTGAAGGAATCCACTGCATTCAATCATGCTGCATAATATCCCCTGCCTTCAATAGGGTTCCATTTCTTCATGCTGCAGGGAATCCACTTCTTTCAATCATGCTGCATGGAATCCACTGCATTTAATTGGGATGCATTTTACCCGGCATCATGTATTCCACTGCATTCAATGACGCTGCATGGAGTCCACTGCATTTAATCGGGATGCATTTTACCAGGATGCATGGAATCCACTGCATTCAATCATGCTGCATGGAATCCACTGCATTCAATCGGGGTGCCTTTTACCACTCTGCATGGATTACACTGCATTCAATCACAATACATGGATCCACTGCATACATTCGGGATGCATTTTACCATGCTGCATGTATTACACTGCATTCAATCACAATGCATGGAATCCACTGCATTAAATCGGGATAATTTTGGCAATGCTGCATAAAATCCACCTCATTCAATCGGAATGCATTGGGCCTCACTGCGTGGACTCCACTGAATACATATGGGATCCATTGTGCCACAATGCAGGGAGTCTTCTGCATTCAATGACGCTGCATGGAATCCACTGCATTCAATCAGGATGATTTTGGCCATGCTGCATAAAATCCACTGCATTCAATCATGCTGCATGTAATCCACCTCATTCAATCGGGTGTTTTGGGACATGCTGCAGAAAATCCACTGCATTAAAGCGGGATGCTTAGGGCCATGCTGCAAAAAATCCACTGCATTCAATCATGCTGCAGGAATCCACTGCATTCAATCATGCTGCATGAAATCCACTGCATTCCATCGGGATGCATTGGGCCTCGCTGCATGGTCTCCACTGCATAAAAACGAGATCCATTGAACCACAATGTATGGAATGTTCTGCATTCAATGACGCTGCATGGAATCCACTGCATTCAATCGGGATGCTTTGGGCAATGCTGCAAAAAATCCACTGCATTCAATTATGCTGCAGGAATCCATTGCATTCAATCGGGATGCTTTGGGCCATGCTGCAAATACTCCACTGCATTCAATAATGCTGCAGGTATCCACTGCATTCAATCATGCTGCATTAAATTCCCTGCATTCAATAGGGTTCCATTTCTTCATGCTGCCTGGAATACACTGCATTAAATCACGCTGCATGGAATCCACTGCTTTCAATTTGGATGCATTTTACCAGGCTGCATGGAATCCACTGCATTCAAGCATGCTGCATGGAATCCACTGCATTCCATCTGGATGCTTTTGGCCATGCTGCATAAAATCAACTGCACTCAATCATTCTGCACGGTATCCACTGCATTCACTCGGGATGTTTGTGACATGCTGCAAAAAATCCACTGCAGTAAATCGGGATGCTTTGGGCCAAGCTTCAAAAAATCCACTGCATTCAACCATGCTGCAGTAAACCACTGCATTCAATCATGCTGCATAAAATCCACCGCATTCTACAGGGTCTAATTTCTTCATGCTGCATGGATAACACTGCATTCAATCACAATGCATGGAATCCACTGTGTCAATGACGCTGCATGGAATCCACTGCCTTCAATCGGGATGCTTTTGGCCATGGTGCATAAAATCCACTGCATTCAATCATGCTGCATGGTATCCACTGCATTCAATCGGGATGTTTTGGGACATGCTGCCCTAAATCCACTGCATTCAATCGGGATGCTTTGGGCCATGCTGCAAAACATCCACTGCATTCAATCATGCTGCAGGAATCCACTGCATTCAATCATGCTGCATAAAATCCACTGCATTCAATAGGGTTCCATTTCTTCATGCTGCATGGATCACACTGCACTCAATCACACTGCATGGAATCTACTGCATTCAATCGGGATGAATTTTACCAGGCTGCATTGAATCCACTGCATTCAATCAAGCTGCATGGAATCCACTGCATTCAATCGGGATGCATTTTACCAGGCTGCATGGAATACACTGCATTCAATCATGCTGCATCGATTTCACTGCATTCAATTGGGATCCATTGCGCCATGATGCATGGAATCCACTGCATTCTATCAGAATCCATTGCACCACACTGCATTGACTCCACTGCATTCAATTGAGATCAATTGGGCCACGCTGCATAGAATCCACTGCATTCCATGGTTATCCATTTACCCACGCTGCCTGGCATCACTGCGTTCAATCAGGATGCATTTCACCACGCTGCATGGATAACACTTTATTCAATCACAATGCATGAATATCCACTGCCATCAATCGGGATGCTTTTCGCCATGCTGCATAAACTCCACTGCATTCAATCGGGACGCATTGGGCCTCACTGCGTCAACTGCTGAATACAAACGGGATCCATTGTGCCACAATGCATGGAGTCTTCTGCATTCGATGACGCTGCATGGATTCCACTGCATTCAATCAGGAAGCTTTGGGCCATGCTGCAAAAAATCCACTGCATTCATTCATGCTGCAGGAATCCACGGCATTCAATCATGCTGCATAAAATCCACTTCATTCAATAGGATTCCATTACTTCATGCTGCCTGGAATACACTGAATTCAATCACGCTGCATGGAATCCAATGCATTCAATAGGGATGCATTTTACCAGGCTGCATGGAATCCACTGCATTCAATCACGCTGCATCGATTTCACTGCATTCAATTGGGATCCATTGTGCCATGATGCATGGAATCCACTGCATTCTATCAGAAACCATTGCACCACACTGCATTGACACCACTGCATTCAATTGAGATAATTTGGGCCACGCTGCATAGAATTCACTGCATTCCATGGGTATCCATTTACCCACGCTGCATGGTGTACACTGCGTTCAATCAGGATGCATTTCACCACGCTGCATGGAATCCACGGCATTCAATTGGGATTCTTTTGGCCATGCTGCATAAAATCCACTGCATTCAATCGAGATGCATTTGGACTCGCTGCATGGACTCCACTGCACACAATCGTGATCCATTTCGCCACAATGAATGGAATTTTTTGCATTCAATGACGCTGCATGGAATCCACTGCATTAAATCGAGATGCTTTGGGACATGCGGCAAAAATTCCACTGCATTCAATCATGCTGAAGGAATCCACTGCATTCAATCATGCTGCATAATATCCCCTGCCTTCAATAGGGTTCCATTTCTTCATGCTGCATGGAATCCACTTCTTTCAATCATGCTGCATGGAATCCACAGCATTTAATTGGGATGCATTTTACCAGGCTGCATGGAATCCACTGCATTCAATCATGCTGCATAAAATCCACTGCATTCAATCGGGATGCATTTTACCAGGCTGCCTGGATTACACTGCATTCAATCACGCTGCAAGGAATCCACTGCATTCAACGACGCTGCATGGAATCCACTGCATTCTATCGGGATGCTTTTGGCCCTGCTGCATAAAATACACTGCATTCAATTCTGCTGCATGGAATTCACTGCCTCCAATAGGGATATTTTGGGAAATGCTGCAGAAAATCCACTGCATTCAATCGGGATGCATTGGGCCTCGCTGCATGGACTCCACTGCATACAAACGAGATCCATTGCACCACAATGGATGGAATGTTCTGCATTCAATGAGGCTGCATGGAATCCACTGCATTCCATCGGGATGCTTTGGGCCATGCTGCATAAAATCCACTGCATTCAATCGGGATGCATTGGGCCTCACTACGTGGACTGCACTGAATACAATCGGATCCATTTTGCCACAATGCACGGAGTCTTCTGCATTCAACGACACTGCATGAAATCCACTGCATTCAATCGGGATGCGTTGGGCCATGTTCCAAATTCCACTGCATTCATTCATGCTGCGGGAATCCACTGCATTCAATCATGCTGCATAAAATACCCTGCATTCAATAGGGTTCCATTACTTCATGCTGCCTGGAATACACTGAATTCAATCATGCTGCATGGAATAAAATGCATTCAATAGGGATGCATTTTACAAGGCTGCATGGAATCCACTGCATTCAATCACAATGCATGGAATCCACTGCATTCAAGGACGCTGCATGGAATCCACTGCATTCAATCGGGATGATTTTGGCCATGATGCATAAAATCGACTGCATTCAATAGGGTTCAATTACATCATGCTGCATGGATCACACTGCATTCAATCACACTGCATGGAATCCACTGCATTCAATCGGGATGCATTTTACCAGGCTGCATGGAATACACTGCATTCAATCACGCTGCATCGATTTCACTGCATTCTATTGGGATCCATTGCGCCATGATGCATGGAATCCACTGCATTCAGTTGAGATCAATTGGGCCACGCTGCATAGAATCCACTGCATTGAATGGGGATCCATTTAGCCACGATGCATTGTATACACTGCGTTCAATCAGGATGCATTTCACCACGCTGCATGGAATACATGGCATTCAATCGGGATGCTTGTGGCCATGCTGCATAAAATCCACTTCATTCAATCATGCTGAAGGAATCCACTGCATTCAATCATGCTGCATAAAATCCCCTGCAATCAGTAGGGATCCATTTCTTCATGCTGCATGGAATCGACTTCATTCAATCATGCTGCATGGAATCCACAGCATTTAATTGGGATGCATTTTACCAGGCTGCATGGAATCCACTGCATTCAATCATGCTGAATAAAATCCACTGCATTCAATCGGGATGCATTTTACCAGGATGCATGGAATCCACTGCATTCAATCTCAATACATGGAATCCACTGCATTCAATCGGGATGCATTTTACCAGGCTGCCTGGATTACACTGCATTCCATCACAATGCATGGAATCCACTGCATTCAATGACGCTGCATGGAATCCACTGCATTCTATCGGGATGCTTTTGGCCATGCTGCATAAAGTACACTGCATTCAATCATGCAGCAAGGAATCCACTGCATCCAATCGCCATGTTTTTGGCCATGCTGCATAAAATCCACTGCATTCAATCGGGATGCATTGGGCCTCGCTGCATGGTCTCCACTGCATACAAACGAGATCCATTGCCCCACAATGAATGGAATGTTCTGCATTCAATGACGCTGCATGAAATCCACTGCCTTCAATCGGGATGCTTTTGGCCATGCTGCATATAATCCACTGCATTCAATCGGGATGCATTGGGCCTCACTGCGTCAACCGCACTGAATACAATCGGGATCCATTGTGCCACAATGCATGGAGTCGTCTGCATTCAATGATGCTGCATGGAATCCACTGCATTCAATGGGGATGCTTTGGGCAACGCTGCAAAAAATTCACTGCATTCATTCATGCTGCAGGAATCCAGTGCATTCAATCATGCTGCATAAAATACACTTCATTCAATAGGCTTCCATTATTTCATGCTGCCTGGAATACACTGAATTCAATCACGCTGCATGGAATCCAATGCATTCAATAGGGATGCATTTTACCAGGCTGCATGGAATCCACTGCATTCAATCATGCTGCAGGTATCCACTGCATTCAATCATGCTGCATTAAATTCCCTGCATTCAATAGGGTTCCATTACTTCATGCTGCCTGGAATACACTGAATTCAATCACGCTGCATGGAATCCAATGCATTCAATAGGGATGCATTTTACCAGGCTGCATGGAATCCACTGCATTCAATCATGCTGCAAGGAATCCACTGCATTCAATCGGGATGCATTTTACCAGGCTGCATGGATTACACTGCATTCAATCACAATGCATGGAATCCACTGCATTCAATGACGCTGCATGGAATTCTCTGCATTCAATCGGGATACTTTTGGCCATGCTGCATAAAATCCACTGCATTCAATCATGCTGCATGGTATCCACTGCATTCAATCGGGATGTTTTGGGACATGCTGCCCTAAATCCACTGCATTCAATCGGGATGCTTTGGGCCATGCTGCAAAAAATCCACTGCATTCATTCATGCTGCAGGAATCCACTGCATTCAATCATGCTGCATAAAATCCACTGCATTCAATAGGGTTCCATTTCTGCATGCTGCATGGATCACACTGCACTCAATCACACTGCATGGAATCCACTGCATTCAATCGGGATGAATTTTACCAGGCTGCATTGAATCCACTGCATTCAATCAAGCTGCATGGAATCCACTGCATTCAATCGGGATGCATTTTACCAGGCTGCATGGAATACACTGCATTCAATCACGCTGCATCGATTTCACTGCATTCAATTGGGATCCATTGCGCCATGATGCATGGAATCCACTGCATTCTATCAGAAACCATTGCACCACACTGCATTGACACCACTGCATTCAATTGAGATCATTTGGGCCACGCTGCATAGAATCCACTGCATTCCATGGGTATCCATTTACCCACGCTGCATGGTGTACACTCCGTTCAATCAGGATGCATTTCACCACGCTGCATGGAATCCACGGCATTCAATTGGGATTCTTTTGGCCATGCTGCATAAAATCCACTGCATTCAATCGAGATGCATTTGGACTCGCTGCATGGACTCCACTGCACACAATCGTGATCCATTTCGCCACAATGAATGGAATTTTTTGCATTCAATGACGCTGCATGGAATCCACTGCATTAAATCGAGATGCTTTGGGCCATGCGGCAAAAATTCCACTGCATTCAATCATGCTGAAGGAATCCACTGCATTCAATCATGCTGCATAATATCCCCTGCCTTCAATAGGGTTCCATTTCTTCATGCTGCAGGGAATCCACTTCTTTCAATCATGCTGCATGGAATCCACTGCATTTAATTGGGATGCATTTTACCCGGCATCATGTATTCCACTGCATTCAATGACGCTGCATGGAGTCCACTGCATTTAATCGGGATGCATTTTACCAGGATGCATGGAATCCACTGCATTCAATCATGCTGCATGGAATCCACTGCATTCAATCGGGGTGCCTTTTACCACTCTGCATGGATTACACTGCATTCAATCACAATACATGGATCCACTGCATACATTCGGGATGCATTTTACCATGCTGCATGTATTACACTGCATTCAATCACAATGCATGGAATCCACTGCATTAAATCGGGATAATTTTGGCAATGCTGCATAAAATCCACCTCATTCAATCGGAATGCATTGGGCCTCACTGCGTGGACTCCACTGAATACATATGGGATCCATTGTGCCACAATGCAGGGAGTCTTCTGCATTCAATGACGCTGCATGGAATCCACTGCATTCAATCAGGATGATTTTGGCCATGCTGCATAAAATCCACTGCATTCAATCATGCTGCATGTAATCCACCTCATTCAATCGGGTGTTTTGGGACATGCTGCATGAAATCCACTGCATTCCATCGGGATGCATTGGGCCTCGCTGCATGGTCTCCACTGCATAAAAACGAGATCCATTGAACCACAATGTATGGAATGTTCTGCATTCAATGACGCTGCATGGAATCCACTGCATTCAATCGGGATGCTTTGGGCAATGCTGCAAAAAATCCACTGCATTCAATTATGCTGCAGGAATCCATTGCATTCAATCGGGATGCTTTGGGCCATGCTGCAAATACTCCACTGCATTCAATAATGCTGCAGGTATCCACTGCATTCAATCATGCTGCATTAAATTCCCTGCATTCAATAGGGTTCCATTTCTTCATGCTGCCTGGAATACACTGCATTAAATCACGCTGCATGGAATCCACTGCTTTCAATTTGGATGCATTTTACCAGGCTGCATGGAATCCACTGCATTCAAGCATGCTGCATGGAATCCACTGCATTCCATCTGGATGCTTTTGGCCATGCTGCATAAAATCAACTGCACTCAATCATTCTGCACGGTATCCACTGCATTCACTCGGGATGTTTGTGACATGCTGCAAAAAATCCACTGCAGTAAATCGGGATGCTTTGGGCCAAGCTTCAAAAAATCCACTGCATTCAACCATGCTGCAGTAAACCACTGCATTCAATCATGCTGCATAAAATCCACCGCATTCTACAGGGTCTAATTTCTTCATGCTGCATGGATTACACTGCATTCAATCACAATGCATGGAATCCACTGTGTCAATGACGCTGCATGGAATCCACTGCCTTCAATCGGGATGCTTTTGGCCATGGTGCATAAAATCCACTGCATTCAATCATGCTGCATGGTATCCACTGCATTCAATCGGGATGTTTTGGGACATGCTGCCCTAAATCCACTGCATTCAATCGGGATGCTTTGGGCCATGCTGCAAAACATCCACTGCATTCAATCATGCTGCAGGAATCCACTGCATTCAATCATGCTGCATAAAGTCCACTGCATTCAATAGGGTTCCATTTCTTCATGCTGCATGGATCACACTGCACTCAATCACACTGCATGGAATCTACTGCATTCAATCGGGATGAATTTTACCAGGCTGCATTGAATCCACTGCATTCAATCAAGCTGCATGGAATCCACTGCATTCAATCGGGATGCATTTTACCAGGCTGCATGGAATACACTGCATTCAATCATGCTGCATCGATTTCACTGCATTCAATTGGGATCCATTGCGCCATGATGCATGGAATCCACTGCATTCTATCAGAATCCATTGCACCACACTGCATTGACTCCACTGCATTCAATTGAGATCAATTGGGCCACGCTGCATAGAATCCACTGCATTCCATTGTTATCCATTTACCCACGCTGCCTGGCATCACTGCGTTCAATCAGGATGCATTTCACCACGCTGCATGGATAACACTTTATTCAATCACAATGCATGAATATCCACTGCCATCAATCGGGATGCTTTTCGCCATGCTGCATAAACTCCACTGCATTCAATCGGGACGCATTGGGCCTCACTGCGTCAACTGCTGAATACAAACGGGATCCATTGTGCCACAATGCATGGAGTCTTCTGCATTCGATGACGCTGCATGGATTCCACTGCATTCAATCAGGAAGCTTTGGGCCATGCTGCAAAAAATCCACTGCATTCATTCATGCTGCAGGAATCCACGGCATTCAATCATGCTGCATAAAAGACACTTCATTCAATAGGATTCCATTACTTCATGCTGCCTGGAATACACTGAATTCAATCACGCTGCATGGAATCCAATGCATTCAATAGGGATGCATTTTACCAGGCTGCATGGAATCCACTGCATTCAATCACGCTGCATCGATTTCACTGCATTCAATTGGGATCCATTGTGCCATGATGCATGGAATCCACTGCATTCTATCAGAAACCATTGCACCACACTGCATTGACACCACTGCATTCAATTGAGATCATTTGGGCCACGCTGCATAGAATCCACTGCATTCCATGGGTATCCATTTACCCACGCTGCATGGTGTACACTGCGTTCAATCAGGATGCATTTCACCACGCTGCATGGAATCCACGGCATTCAATTGGGATTCTTTTGGCCATGCTGCATAAAATCCACTGCATTCAATCGAGATGCATTTGGACTCGCTGCATGGACTCCACTGCACACAATCGTGATCCATTTCGCCACAATGAATGGAATTTTTTGCATTCAATGACGCTGCATGGAATCCACTGCATTAAATCGAGATGCTTTGGGACATGCGGCAAAAATTCCACTGCATTCAATCATGCTGAAGGAATCCACTGCATTCAATCATGCTGCATAATATCCCCTGCCTTCAATAGGGTTCCATTTCTTCATGCTGCATGGAATCCACTTCTTTCAATCATGCTGCATGGAATCCACAGCATTTAATTGGGATGCATTTTACCAGGCTGCATGGAATCCACTGCATTCAATCATGCTGCATAAAATCCACTGCATTCAATCGGGATGCATTTTACCAGGCTGCCTGGATTACACTGCATTCAATCACGCTGCAAGGAATCCACTGCATTCAACGACGCTGCATGGAATCCACTGCATTCTATCGGGATGCTTTTGGCCCTGCTGCATAAAATACACTGCATTCAATCATGCTGCATGGAATTCACTGCCTCCAATAGGGATATTTTGGGAAATGCTGCAGAAAATCCACTGCATTCAATCGGGATGCATTGGGCCTCGCTGCATGGACTCCACTGCATACAAACGAGATCCATTGCACCACAATGGATGGAATGTTCTGCATTCAATGAGGCTGCATGGAATCCACTGCATTCCATCGGGATGCTTTGGGCCATGCTGCATAAAATCCACTGCATTCAATCGGGATGCATTGGGCCTCACTACGTGGACTGCACTGAATACAATCGGATCCATTTTGCCACAATGCACGGAGTCTTCTGCATTCAACGACACTGCATGAAATCCACTGCATTCAATCGGGATGCGTTGGGCCATGTTCCAAATTCCACTGCATTCATTCATGCTGCGGGAATCCACTGCATTCAATCATGCTGCATAAAATACCCTGCATTCAATAGGGTTCCATTACTTCATGCTGCCTGGAATACACTGAATTCAATCATGCTGCATGGAATAAAATGCATTCAATAGGGATGCATTTTACAAGGCTGCATGGAATCCACTGCATTCAATCACAATGCATGGAATCCACTGCATTCAAGGACGCTGCATGGACTCCACTGCATTCAATCGGGATGATTTTGGCCATGATGCATAAAATCGACTGCATTCAATAGGGTTCAATTACATCATGCTGCATGGATCACACTGCATTCAATCACACTGCATGGAATCCACTGCATTCAATCGGGATGCATTTTACCAGGCTGCATGGAATACACTGCATTCAATCACGCTGCATCGATTTCACTGCATTCTATTGGGATCCATTGCGCCATGATGCATGGAATCCACTGCATTCAGTTGAGATCAATTGGGCCACGCTGCATAGAATCCACTGCATTGAATGGGGATCCATTTAGCCACGATGCATTGTATACACTGCGTTCAATCAGGATGCATTTCACCACGCTGCATGGAATACATGGCATTCAATCGGGATGCTTGTGGCCATGCTGCATAAAATCCACTTCATTCAATCATGCTGAAGGAATCCACTGCATTCAATCATGCTGCATAAAATCCCCTGCAATCAGTAGGGATCCATTTCTTCATGCTGCATGGAATCGACTTCATTCAATCATGCTGCATGGAATCCACAGCATTTAATTGGGATGCATTTTACCAGGCTGCATGGAATCCACTGCATTCAATCATGCTGAATAAAATCCACTGCATTCAATCGGGATGCATTTTACCAGGATGCATGGAATCCACTGCATTCAATCTCAATACATGGAATCCACTGCATTCAATCGGGATGCATTTTACCAGGCTGCCTGGATTACACTGCATTCCATCACAATGCATGGAATCCACTGCATTCAATGACGCTGCATGGAATCCACTGCATTCTATCGGGATGCTTTTGGCCATGCTGCATAAAGTACACTGCATTCAATCATGCAGCAAGGAATCCACTGCATCCAATCGCCATGGTTTTGGCCATGCTGCATAAAATCCACTGCATTCAATCGGGATGCATTGGGCCTCGCTGCATGGTCTCCACTGCATACAAACGAGATCCATTGCCCCACAATGAATGGAATGTTCTGCATTCAATGACGCTGCATGAAATCCACTGCCTTCAATCGGGATGCTTTTGGCCATGCTGCATATAATCCACTGCATTCAATCGGGATGCATTGGGCCTCACTGCGTCAACCGCACTGAATACAATCGGGATCCATTGTGCCACAATGCATGGAGTCGTCTGCATTCAATGATGCTGCATGGAATCCACTGCATACAATGGGGATGCTTTGGGCAACGCTGCAAAAAATTCACTGCATTCATTCATGCTGCAGGAATCCAGTGCATTCAATCATGCTGCATAAAATACACTTCATTCAATAGGCTTCCATTATTTCATGCTGCCTGGAATACACTGAATTCAATCACGCTGCATGGAATCCAATGCATTCAATAGGGATGCATTTTACCAGGCTGCATGGAATCCACTGCATTCAATCATGCTGCAGGTATCCACTGCATTCAATCATGCTGCATTAAATTCCCTGCATTCAATAGGGTTCCATTTCTTCATGCTGCCTGGAATACACTGCATTAAATCACGCTGCATGGAATCCACTGCATTCAATTGGGATGCATTTTACCAGGCTGCATGGAATCCACTGCATTCACACATGCCGCATGGAATCCACTGCATTCCATCGGGATGCATTTGGCCATGCTGCATAAAACCCACTGCATTCAATCATGCTGCACGATATCCATTGCATTCAATCGGGATGTTTTCGGACATGCTGCAAAAAATCCACTGCAGTAAATCGGGATGCTTTTGGCCAAGCTTCAAAAAATCCACTGCATTCAATCATGCTGCAGGAATCCACTGCATTCAATCACGCTGCATGGAATCCACTGCATTCCACAGGGTTCAATTTCTTCCTGCTGCATGGAATCCACTGCATTCAATCATGCTGCATGGAATCCACTGCATTCAATCGGGATGCATTTTACCAGGCTGCATGGATTACACTGCATTCAATTACAATGCATGGTATCCACTGCGTCAATGACGCTGCATGGAATCCACTGCCTTCAATCGGGATGCTTTTGGCCATTGTGCATAAAATCCAATGCATTCAATCATGCTGCATGGTATCCCCTGCCTTCAAACGGGATGTTTTGGGACATGTTGCCTAAAATCCACTGCATTCAATCGGGATGCTTTGGGCCATGCTGCAAATCATCCACTGCATTCAAACATGCTGCAGGAATCCACGGCATTCAATCATGCTGCATAAAAGACAACTTATTCAATAGAATTCCATTACTTCATGCTGCCTGGAATACACTGAATTCAATCACGCTGCATGGAATCCACTGCATTCAATAGGGATGCATTTTACCAGGCTGCATGGAATCCACTGCATTCAATCATGCTGCATGGAATCCACTGCATTCAATCGGGATGCATTTTACCAGGCTGCATGGATTACACTGCATTCAAGCACAATGCATGGAATCCACTGCATTCAATGACGCTGCATGGAATCCTCTGCATTGAATAGGGATGCTTTTGTCCATGCTGCATAAAATCCACTGCATTCAATCATGCTGCACGGTATCGACTGCATTCAATCGGGATGTTTTGGGACATGCTGCAGAAAATCCACTGCATTAAATCGGGATGCTTTGGGCCAAGCTGCAAAAAATCCACTGCATTCAATCATGCTGCAGGAATCCACTGCATTCAATCATGCTGCATAAAATCCCCTGCATTCAATAGGGTTCCATTTCTTCATGGTGCATGGAATCAACTGCATTCAATCATGCTGCATGGAATCCACTGCATTCAATCGGGATGCATTTTACCAGGCTGCATGGATTACACTGCATTCAATCCCAATGCATGGAATCCACTGCATTTAATGACGCTGCATGGAATCCACTGCATTCAATCGGGATGCTTTTGGCCATGGTGCATAAAATCCACTGCATTTAATCATGCTGCATGGTATCCACTGCATTCAATCGGGATGTTTTGGGATATGCTGCCTAACATCCACTCCATTAAATCGGGATGTTTTGGGCCATGCTGCAAAAAATTCACTGCATTCATTCATGCTGCAGGAATCCACTGCATTCTATCATGCTGCATAAAATCCACTGCATTCAATCGGGATGAATTTTACCAGGCTGCATGGAATCCACTGCATTCAATCATGCTTCATGGAATCCACTGCATTCAATCCAGTTGCATTTTACCAGGCTGCATGGAATACACTGCATTCAATCACGCTGCATCGATTTCACTGCATTCAATTGGGATCCATTGCGCCATGATGCATGGAATCCACTGCATTCAGTTGAGATCAATTGGGCCACGCTTCATAGAATCCACTGCATTGAATGGGGATCCATTTAGCCACGCTGCATTGTATACACTGCGTTCAATCAGGATGCATTTCACCACGCAGCATGGAATCCACGGCATTCAATCGGGATGTTTGTGGCCATGTTGCAAAAAATCCACTTCATTCAATCATGCTGAAGGAATCCACTGCATTCAATCATGCTGCATAAAATCCCCTGCATTCAATAGGGTTCCATTTCTTCATGCTGCATGGAATCCACGTCATTCAATCATGCTGCATGGAATCCGCAGCATTTAAGTTGGATGCATTTTACCAGGCTGCATGGAATCCACTGCATTCAATCATGCTGCATAAAATCCACTGCATTCAATCGGGATGCATTTTACCACGCTGCATGGATTAAACTGCATTCATTCACAATACATGGAATCGACTGCATTCAATCGGGATGCATTTTACCAGGCTGCCTGGATTACACTGCATTCCATCACAATGCATGGAATCCACTGCATTCAATGACGCTGCATGGAATCCACTGCATTCAATCGGGATGCATTTTACCAGGCTGCATGGATTACACTGCATTCAATCACAATGCATGGAATCCACTGCATTCAATGACGCTGCATGGAATCCTCTGCATTGAATCGGGATGCCTTTGGCCAAGCTGCATAAAATCCACTGCATTCAATCATGCTGCACGGTATCGACTGCATTCAATCGGGATGATTTGGGACATGCTGCAGAAAAACCACTGCATTAAATCGGGATGCTTTGGGCCAAGCTGCAAAAAACACATTGCATTCAATCATGCTGCAGGAATCCACTGCATTTAATCATGCTGCATAAAATCCACTGCATTCAATAGGGTTCCATTTCTTCATGCTGCATGGAATACACTGCATTCAATCATGCTGCATGGAATACACTGCATTCAATCGGGATGCATTTTACCAGGATGCATGGAATCCACTGCATTCAATCTCAATACATGGAATCCACTGCATTCAATCGGGATGCATTTTACCAGGCTGCCTGGATTACACTGCATTCCATCACAATGCATGGAATCCACTGCATTCAATGACGCTGCATGGAATCCACTGCATTCTATCGGGATGCTTTTGGCCATGCTGCATAAAGTACACTGCATTCAATCATGCAGCAAGGAATCCACTGCATCCAATCGCCATGTTTTTGGCCATGCTGCATAAAATCCACTGCATTCAATCGGGATGCATTGGGCCTCGCTGCATGGTCTCCACTGCATACAAACGAGATCCATTGCCCCACAATGAATGGAATGTTCTGCATTCAATGACGCTGCATGAAATCCACTGCCTTCAATCGGGATGCTTTTGGCCATGCTGCATATAATCCACTGCATTCAATCGGGATGCATTGGGCCTCACTGCGTCAACCGCACTGAATACAATCGGAATCCATTGTGCCACAATTCATGGAGTCGTCTGCATTCAATGATGCTGCATGGAATCCACTGCATTCAATGGGGATGCTTTGGGCAACGCTGCAAAAAATTCACTGCATTCATTCATGCTGCAGGAAACCAGTGCATTCAATCATGCTGCATAAAATACACTTCATTCAATAGGCTTCCATTATTTCATGCTGCCTGGAATACACTGAATTCAATCACGCTGCATGGAATCCAATGCATTCAATAGGGATGCATTTTACCAGGCTGCATGGAATCCACTGCATTCAATCATGCTGCAGGTATCCACTGCATTCAATCATGCTGGATTAAATTCCCTGCATTCAATAGGGTTCCATTACTTCATGCTGCCTGGAATACACTAAATTCAATCACGCTGCATGGAATCCAATGCATTCAATAGGGATGCATTTTACCAGGCTGCATGGAATCCACTGCATTCAATCATGCTGCAAGGAATCCACTGCATTCAATCGGCATGCATTTTACCAGGCTGCATGGATTACACTGCATTCAATCACAATGCATGGAATCCACTGCATTCAATGACGCTGCATGGAATTCTCTGCATTCAATCGGGATACTTTTGGCCATGCTGCATAAAATCCACTGCATTCAATCATGCTGCATGGTATCCACTGCATTCAATCGGGATGTTTTGGGACATGCTGCCCTAAAACCACTGCATTCAATCGGGATGCTTTGGGCCATGCTGCAAAAAATCCACTGCATTCATTCATGCTGCAGGAATCCACTGCATTCAATCATGCTGCATAAAATCCACTGCATTCAATAGGGTTCCATTTCTGCATGCTGCATGGATCACACTGCATTCAATCACACTGCATGGAATCCACTGCATTCAATCGGGATGAATTTTACCAGGCTGCATTGAATCCACTGCATTCAATCAAGCTGCATGGAATCCACTGCATTCAATCGGGATGCATTTTACCAGGCTGCATGGAATACACTGCATTCAATCACGCTGCATCGATTTCACTGCATTCAATTGGGATCCATTGCGCCATGATGCATGGAATCCACTGCATTCTATCAGAAACCATTGCACCACACTGCATTGACACCACTGCATTCAATTGAGATCATCTGGGCCACGCTGCATAGAATCCACTGCATTCCATGGGTATCCATTTACCCACGCTGCATGGTGTACACTCCGTTCAATCAGGATGCATTTCACCACGCTGCATGGAATCCACGGCATTCAATTGGGATTCTTTTGGCCATGCTGCATAAAATCCACTGCATTCAATCGAGATGCATTTGGACTCGCTGCATGGACTCCACTGCACACAATCGTGATCCATTTCGCCACAATGAATGGAATTTTTTGCATTCAATGACACTGCATGGAATCCACTGCATTAAATCGAGATGCTTTGGGCCATGCGGCAAAAATTCCACTGCATTCAATCATGCTGAAGGAATCCACTGCATTCAATCATGCTGCATAATATCCCCTGCCTTCAATAGGGTTCCATTTCTTCATGCTGCAGGGAATCCACTTCTTTCAATCATGCTGCATGGAATCCACTGCATTTAATTGGGATGCATTTTACCCGGCATCATGTATTCCACTGCATTCAATGACGCTGCATGGAGTCCACTGCATTTAATCGGGATGCATTTTACCAGGATGCATGGAATCCACTGCATTCAATCATGCTGCATGGAATCCACTGCATTCAATCGGGGTGCCTTTTACCACTCTGCATGGATTACACTGCATTCAATCACAATACATGGATCCACTGCATACATTCGGGATGCATTTTACCATGCTGCATGTATTACACTGCATTCAATCACAATGCATGGAATCCACTGCATTAAATCGGGATAATTTTGGCAATGCTGCATAAAATCCACCTCATTCAATCGGAATGCATTGGGCCTCACTGCGTGGACTCCACTGAATACATATGGGATCCATTGTGCCACAATGCAGGGAGTCTTCTGCATTCAATGACGCTGCATGGAATCCACTGCATTCAATCAGGATGATTTTGGCCATGCTGCATAAAATCCACTGCATTCAATCATGCTGCATGTAATCCACCTGATTCAATCGGGATGTTTTGGGACATGCTGCAGAAAATCCACTGCATTAAAGCGGGATGCTTAGGGCCATGCTGCAAAAAATCCACTGCATTCAATCATGCTGCAGGAATCCACTGCATTCAATCATGCTGCATGAAATCCACTGCATTCCATCGGGATGCATTGGGCCTCGCTGCATGGTCTCCACTGCATAAAAACGAGATCCATTGAACCACAATGTATGGAATGTTCTGCATTCAATGACGCTGCATGGAATCCACTGCATTCAATCGGGATGCTTTGGGCAATGCTGCAAAAAATCCACTGCATTCAATTATGCTGCAGGAATCCATTGCATTCAATCGGGATGCTTTGGGCCATGCTGCAAATACTCCACTGCATTCAATAATGCTGCAGGTATCCACTGCATTCAATCATGCTGCATTAAATTCCCTGCATTCAATAGGGTTCCATTTCTTCATGCTGCCTGGAATACACTGCATTAAATCACGCTGCATGGAATCCACTGCTTTCAATTTGGATGCATTTTACCAGGCTGCATGGAATCCACTGCATTCAAGCATGCTGCATGGAATCCACTGCATTCCATCTGGATGCTTTTGGCCATGCTGCATAAAATCAACTGCACTCAATCATTCTGCACGGTATCCACTGCATTCACTCGGGATGTTTGTGACATGCTGCAAAAAATCCACTGCAGTAAATCGGGATGCTTTGGGCCAAGCTTCAAAAAATCCACTGCATTCAACCATGCTGCAGTAAACCACTGCATTCAATCATGCTGCATAAAATCCACCGCATTCTACAGGGTCTAATTTCTTCATGCTGCATGGATAACACTGCATTCAATCACAATGCATGGAATCCACTGTGTCAATGACGCTGCATGGAATCCACTGCCTTCAATCGGGATGCTTTTGGCCATGGTGCATAAAATCCACTGCATTCAATCATGCTGCATGGTATCCACTGCATTCAATCGGGATGTTTTGGGACATGCTGCCCTAAATCCACTGCATTCAATCGGGATGCTTTGGGCCATGCTGCAAAACATCCACTGCATTCAATCATGCTGCAGGAATCCACTGCATTCAATCATGCTGCATAAAATCCACTGCATTCAATAGGGTTCCATTTCTTCATGCTGCATGGATCACACTGCACTCAATCACACTGCATGGAATCTACTGCATTCAATCGGGATGAATTTTACCAGGCTGCATTGAATCCACTGCATTCAATCAAGCTGCATGGAATCCACTGCATTCAATCGGGATGCATTTTACCAGGCTGCATGGAATACACTGCATTCAATCATGCTGCATCGATTTCACTGCATTCAATTGGGATCCATTGCGCCATGATGCATGGAATCCACTGCATTCTATCAGAATCCATTGCACCACACTGCATTGACTCCACTGCATTCAATTGAGATCAATTGGGCCACGCTGCATAGAATCCACTGCATTCCATGGTTATCCATTTACCCACGCTGCCTGGCATCACTGCGTTCAATCAGGATGCATTTCACCACGCTGCATGGATAACACTTTATTCAATCACAATGCATGAATATCCACTGCCATCAATCGGGATGCTTTTCGCCATGCTGCATAAACTCCACTGCATTCAATCGGGACGCATTGGGCCTCACTGCGTCAACTGCTGAATACAAACGGGATCCATTGTGCCACAATGCATGGAGTCTTCTGCATTCGATGACGCTGCATGGATTCCACTGCATTCAATCAGGAAGCTTTGGGCCATGCTGCAAAAAATCCACTGCATTCATTCATGCTGCAGGAATCCACGGCATTCAATCATGCTGCATAAAATCCACTTCATTCAATAGGATTCCATTACTTCATGCTGCCTGGAATACACTGAATTCAATCACGCTGCATGGAATCCAATGCATTCAATAGGGATGCATTTTACCAGGCTGCATGGAATCCACTGCATTCAATCACGCTGCATCGATTTCACTGCATTCAATTGGGATCCATTGTGCCATGATGCATGGAATCCACTGCATTCTATCAGAAACCATTGCACCACACTGCATTGACACCACTGCATTCAATTGAGATAATTTGGGCCACGCTGCATAGAATTCACTGCATTCCATGGGTATCCATTTACCCACGCTGCATGGTGTACACTGCGTTCAATCAGGATGCATTTCACCACGCTGCATGGAATCCACGGCATTCAATTGGGATTCTTTTGGCCATGCTGCATAAAATCCACTGCATTCAATCGAGATGCATTTGGACTCGCTGCATGGACTCCACTGCACACAATCGTGATCCATTTCGCCACAATGAATGGAATTTTTTGCATTCAATGACGCTGCATGGAATCCACTGCATTAAATCGAGATGCTTTGGGACATGCGGCAAAAATTCCACTGCATTCAATCATGCTGAAGGAATCCACTGCATTCAATCATGCTGCATAATATCCCCTGCCTTCAATAGGGTTCCATTTCTTCATGCTGCATGGAATCCACTTCTTTCAATCATGCTGCATGGAATCCACAGCATTTAATTGGGATGCATTTTACCAGGCTGCATGGAATCCACTGCATTCAATCATGCTGCATAAAATCCACTGCATTCAATCGGGATGCATTTTACCAGGCTGCCTGGATTACACTGCATTCAATCACGCTGCAAGGAATCCACTGCATTCAACGACGCTGCATGGAATCCACTGCATTCTATCGGGATGCTTTTGGCCCTGCTGCATAAAATACACTGCATTCAATTCTGCTGCATGGAATTCACTGCCTCCAATAGGGATATTTTGGGAAATGCTGCAGAAAATCCACTGCATTCAATCGGGATGCATTGGGCCTCGCTGCATGGACTCCACTGCATACAAACGAGATCCATTGCACCACAATGGATGGAATGTTCTGCATTCAATGAGGCTGCATGGAATCCACTGCATTCCATCGGGATGCTTTGGGCCATGCTGCATAAAATCCACTGCATTCAATCGGGATGCATTGGGCCTCACTACGTGGACTGCACTGAATACAATCGGATCCATTTTGCCACAATGCACGGAGTCTTCTGCATTCAACGACACTGCATGAAATCCACTGCATTCAATCGGGATGCGTTGGGCCATGTTCCAAATTCCACTGCATTCATTCATGCTGCGGGAATCCACTGCATTCAATCATGCTGCATAAAATACCCTGCATTCAATAGGGTTCCATTACTTCATGCTGCCTGGAATACACTGAATTCAATCATGCTGCATGGAATAAAATGCATTCAATAGGGATGCATTTTACAAGGCTGCATGGAATCCACTGCATTCAATCACAATGCATGGAATCCACTGCATTCAAGGACGCTGCATGGAATCCACTGCATTCAATCGGGATGATTTTGGCCATGATGCATAAAATCGACTGCATTCAATAGGGTTCAATTACATCATGCTGCATGGATCACACTGCATTCAATCACACTGCATGGAATCCACTGCATTCAATCGGGATGCATTTTACCAGGCTGCATGGAATACACTGCATTCAATCACGCTGCATCGATTTCACTGCATTCTATTGGGATCCATTGCGCCATGATGCATGGAATCCACTGCATTCAGTTGAGATCAATTGGGCCACGCTGCATAGAATCCACTGCATTGAATGGGGATCCATTTAGCCACGATGCATTGTATACACTGCGTTCAATCAGGATGCATTTCACCACGCTGCATGGAATACATGGCATTCAATCGGGATGCTTGTGGCCATGCTGCATAAAATCCACTTCATTCAATCATGCTGAAGGAATCCACTGCATTCAATCATGCTGCATAAAATCCCCTGCAATCAGTAGGGATCCATTTCTTCATGCTGCATGGAATCGACTTCATTCAATCATGCTGCATGGAATCCACAGCATTTAATTGGGATGCATTTTACCAGGCTGCATGGAATCCACTGCATTCAATCATGCTGAATAAAATCCACTGCATTCAATCGGGATGCATTTTACCAGGATGCATGGAATCCACTGCATTCAATCTCAATACATGGAATCCACTGCATTCAATCGGGATGCATTTTACCAGGCTGCCTGGATTACACTGCATTCCATCACAATGCATGGAATCCACTGCATTCAATGACGCTGCATGGAATCCACTGCATTCTATCGGGATGCTTTTGGCCATGCTGCATAAAGTACACTGCATTCAATCATGCAGCAAGGAATCCACTGCATCCAATCGCCATGTTTTTGGCCATGCTGCATAAAATCCACTGCATTCAATCGGGATGCATTGGGCCTTGCTGCATGGTCTCCACTGCATACAAACGAGATCCATTGCCCCACAATGAATGGAATGTTCTGCATTCAATGACGCTGCATGAAATCCACTGCCTTCAATCGGGATGCTTTTGGCCATGCTGCATATAATCCACTGCATTCAATCGGGATGCATTGGGCCTCACTGCGTCAACCGCACTGAATACAATCGGGATCCATTGTGCCACAATGCATGGAGTCGTCTGCATTCAATGATGCTGCATGGAATCCACTGCATTCAATGGGGATGCTTTGGGCAACGCTGCAAAAAATTCACTGCATTCATTCATGCTGCAGGAATCCAGTGCATTCAATCATGCTGCATAAAATACACTTCATTCAATAGGCTTCCATTATTTCATGCTGCCTGGAATACACTGAATTCAATCACGCTGCATGGAATCCAATGCATTCAATAGGGATGCATTTTACCAGGCTGCATGGAATCCACTGCATTCAATCATGCTGCAGGTATCCACTGCATTCAATCATGCTGCATTAAATTCCCTGCATTCAATAGGGTTCCATTACTTCATGCTGCCTGGAATACACTGAATTCAATCACGCTGCATGGAATCCAATGCATTCAATAGGGATGCATTTTACCAGGCTGCATGGAATCCACTGCATTCAATCATGCTGCAAGGAATCCACTGCATTCAATCGGGATGCATTTTACCAGGCTGCATGGATTACACTGCATTCAATCACAATGCATGGAATCCACTGCATTCAATGACGCTGCATGGAATTCTCTGCATTCAATCGGGATACTTTTGGCCATGCTGCATAAAATCCACTGCATTCAATCATGCTGCATGGTATCCACTGCATTCAATCGGGATGTTTTGGGACATGCTGCCCTAAATCCACTGCATTCAATCGGGATGCTTTGGGCCATGCTGCAAAAAATCCACTGCATTCATTCATGCTGCAGGAATCCACTGCATTCAATCATGCTGCATAAAATCCACTGCATTCAATAGGGTTCCATTTCTGCATGCTGCATGGATCACACTGCACTCAATCACACTGCATGGAATCCACTGCATTCAATCGGGATGAATTTTACCAGGCTGCATTGAATCCACTGCATTCAATCAAGCTGCATGGAATCCACTGCATTCAATCGGGATGCATTTTACCAGGCTGCATGGAATACACTGCATTCAATCACGCTGCATCGATTTCACTGCATTCAATTGGGATCCATTGCGCCATGATGCATGGAATCCACTGCATTCTATCAGAAACCATTGCACCACACTGCATTGACACCACTGCATTCAATTGAGATCATTTGGGCCACGCTGCATAGAATCCACTGCATTCCATGGGTATCCATTTACCCACGCTGAATGGTGTACACTCCGTTCAATCAGGATGCATTTCACCACGCTGCATGGAATCCACGGCATTCAATTGGGATTCTTTTGGCCATGCTGCATAAAATCCACTGCATTCAATCGAGATGCATTTGGACTCGCTGCATGGACTCCACTGCACACAATCGTGATCCATTTCGCCACAATGAATGGAATTTTTTGCATTCAATGACGCTGCATGGAATCCACTGCATTAAATCGAGATGCTTTGGGCCATGCGGCAAAAATTCCACTGCATTCAATCATGCTGAAGGAATCCACTGCATTCAATCATGCTGCATAATATCCCCTGCCTTCAATAGGGTTCCATTTCTTCATGCTGCAGGGAATCCACTTCTTTCAATCATGCTGCATGGAATCCACTGCATTTAATTGGGATGCATTTTACCCGGCATCATGTATTCCACTGCATTCAATGACGCTGCATGGAGTCCACTGCATTTAATCGGGATGCATTTTACCAGGATGCATGGAATCCACTGCATTCAATCATGCTGCATGGAATCCACTGCATTCAATCGGGGTGCCTTTTACCACTCTGCATGGATTACACTGCATTCAATCACAATACATGGATCCACTGCATACATTCGGGATGCATTTTACCATGCTGCATGTATTACACTGCATTCAATCACAATGCATGGAATCCACTGCATTAAATCGGGATAATTTTGGCAATGCTGCATAAAATCCACCTCATTCAATCGGAATGCATTGGGCCTCACTGCGTGGACTCCACTGAATACATATGGGATCCATTGTGCCACAATGCAGGGAGTCTTCTGCATTCAATGACGCTGCATGGAATCCACTGCATTCAATCAGGATGATTTTGGCCATGCTGCATAAAATCCACTGCATTCAATCATGCTGCATGTAATCCACCTCATTCAATCGGGTGTTTTGGGACATGCTGCATGAAATCCACTGCATTCCATCGGGATGCATTGGGCCTCGCTGCATGGTCTCCACTGCATAAAAACGAGATCCATTGAACCACAATGTATGGAATGTTCTGCATTCAATGACGCTGCATGGAATCCACTGCATTCAATCGGGATGCTTTGGGCAATGCTGCAAAAAATCCACTGCATTCAATTATGCTGCAGGAATCCATTGCATTCAATCGGGATGCTTTGGGCCATGCTGCAAATACTCCACTGCATTCAATAATGCTGCAGGTATCCACTGCATTCAATCATGCTGCATTAAATTCCCTGCATTCAATAGGGTTCCATTTCTTCATGCTGCCTGGAATACACTGCATTAAATCACGCTGCATGGAATCCACTGCTTTCAATTTGGATGCATTTTACCAGGCTGCATGGAATCCACTGCATTCAAGCATGCTGCATGGAATCCACTGCATTCCATCTGGATGCTTTTGGCCATGCTGCATAAAATCAACTGCACTCAATCATTCTGCACGGTATCCACTGCATTCACTCGGGATGTTTGTGACATGCTGCAAAAAATCCACTGCAGTAAATCGGGATGCTTTGGGCCAAGCTTCAAAAAATCCACTGCATTCAACCATGCTGCAGTAAACCACTGCATTCAATCATGCTGCATAAAATCCACCGCATTCTACAGGGTCTAATTTCTTCATGCTGCATGGATTACACTGCATTCAATCACAATGCATGGAATCCACTGTGTCAATGACGCTGCATGGAATCCACTGCCTTCAATCGGGATGCTTTTGGCCATGGTGCATAAAATCCACTGCATTCAATCATGCTGCATGGTATCCACTGCATTCAATCGGGATGTTTTGGGACATGCTGCCCTAAATCCACTGCATTCAATCGGGATGCTTTGGGCCATGCTGCAAAACATCCACTGCATTCAATCATGCTGCAGGAATCCACTGCATTCAATCATGCTGCATAAAGTCCACTGCATTCAATAGGGTTCCATTTCTTCATGCTGCATGGATCACACTGCACTCAATCACACTGCATGGAATCTACTGCATTCAATCGGGATGAATTTTACCAGGCTGCATTGAATCCACTGCATTCAATCAAGCTGCATGGAATCCACTGCATTCAATCGGGATGCATTTTACCAGGCTGCATGGAATACACTGCATTCAATCATGCTGCATCGATTTCACTGCATTCAATTGGGATCCATTGCGCCATGATGCATGGAATCCACTGCATTCTATCAGAATCCATTGCACCACACTGCATTGACTCCACTGCATTCAATTGAGATCAATTGGGCCACGCTGCATAGAATCCACTGCATTCCATTGTTATCCATTTACCCACGCTGCCTGGCATCACTGCGTTCAATCAGGATGCATTTCACCACGCTGCATGGATAACACTTTATTCAATCACAATGCATGAATATCCACTGCCATCAATCGGGATGCTTTTCGCCATGCTGCATAAACTCCACTGCATTCAATCGGGACGCATTGGGCCTCACTGCGTCAACTGCTGAATACAAACGGGATCCATTGTGCCACAATGCATGGAGTCTTCTGCATTCGATGACGCTGCATGGATTCCACTGCATTCAATCAGGAAGCTTTGGGCCATGCTGCAAAAAATCCACTGCATTCATTCATGCTGCAGGAATCCACGGCATTCAATCATGCTGCATAAAAGACACTTCATTCAATAGGATTCCATTACTTCATGCTGCCTGGAATACACTGAATTCAATCACGCTGCATGGAATCCAATGCATTCAATAGGGATGCATTTTACCAGGCTGCATGGAATCCACTGCATTCAATCACGCTGCATCGATTTCACTGCATTCAATTGGGATCCATTGTGCCATGATGCATGGAATCCACTGCATTCTATCAGAAACCATTGCACCACACTGCATTGACACCACTGCATTCAATTGAGATCATTTGGGCCACGCTGCATAGAATCCACTGCATTCCATGGGTATCCATTTACCCACGCTGCATGGTGTACACTGCGTTCAATCAGGATGCATTTCACCACGCTGCATGGAATCCACGGCATTCAATTGGGATTCTTTTGGCCATGCTGCATAAAATCCACTGCATTCAATCGAGATGCATTTGGACTCGCTGCATGGACTCCACTGCACACAATCGTGATCCATTTCGCCACAATGAATGGAATTTTTTGCATTCAATGACGCTGCATGGAATCCACTGCATTAAATCGAGATGCTTTGGGACATGCGGCAAAAATTCCACTGCATTCAATCATGCTGAAGGAATCCACTGCATTCAATCATGCTGCATAATATCCCCTGCCTTCAATAGGGTTCCATTTCTTCATGCTGCATGGAATCCACTTCTTTCAATCATGCTGCATGGAATCCACAGCATTTAATTGGGATGCATTTTACCAGGCTGCATGGAATCCACTGCATTCAATCATGCTGCATAAAATCCACTGCATTCAATCGGGATGCATTTTACCAGGCTGCCTGGATTACACTGCATTCAATCACGCTGCAAGGAATCCACTGCATTCAACGACGCTGCATGGAATCCACTGCATTCTATCGGGATGCTTTTGGCCCTGCTGCATAAAATACACTGCATTCAATCATGCTGCATGGAATTCACTGCCTCCAATAGGGATATTTTGGGAAATGCTGCAGAAAATCCACTGCATTCAATCGGGATGCATTGGGCCTCGCTGCATGGACTCCACTGCATACAAACGAGATCCATTGCACCACAATGGATGGAATGTTCTGCATTCAATGAGGCTGCATGGAATCCACTGCATTCCATCGGGATGCTTTGGGCCATGCTGCATAAAATCCACTGCATTCAATCGGGATGCATTGGGCCTCACTACGTGGACTGCACTGAATACAATCGGATCCATTTTGCCACAATGCACGGAGTCTTCTGCATTCAACGACACTGCATGAAATCCACTGCATTCAATCGGGATGCGTTGGGCCATGTTCCAAATTCCACTGCATTCATTCATGCTGCGGGAATCCACTGCATTCAATCATGCTGCATAAAATACCCTGCATTCAATAGGGTTCCATTACTTCATGCTGCCTGGAATACACTGAATTCAATCATGCTGCATGGAATAAAATGCATTCAATAGGGATGCATTTTACAAGGCTGCATGGAATCCACTGCATTCAATCACAATGCATGGAATCCACTGCATTCAAGGACGCTGCATGGACTCCACTGCATTCAATCGGGATGATTTTGGCCATGATGCATAAAATCGACTGCATTCAATAGGGTTCAATTACATCATGCTGCATGGATCACACTGCATTCAATCACACTGCATGGAATCCACTGCATTCAATCGGGATGCATTTTACCAGGCTGCATGGAATACACTGCATTCAATCACGCTGCATCGATTTCACTGCATTCTATTGGGATCCATTGCGCCATGATGCATGGAATCCACTGCATTCAGTTGAGATCAATTGGGCCACGCTGCATAGAATCCACTGCATTGAATGGGGATCCATTTAGCCACGATGCATTGTATACACTGCGTTCAATCAGGATGCATTTCACCACGCTGCATGGAATACATGGCATTCAATCGGGATGCTTGTGGCCATGCTGCATAAAATCCACTTCATTCAATCATGCTGAAGGAATCCACTGCATTCAATCATGCTGCATAAAATCCCCTGCAATCAGTAGGGATCCATTTCTTCATGCTGCATGGAATCGACTTCATTCAATCATGCTGCATGGAATCCACAGCATTTAATTGGGATGCATTTTACCAGGCTGCATGGAATCCACTGCATTCAATCATGCTGAATAAAATCCACTGCATTCAATCGGGATGCATTTTACCAGGATGCATGGAATCCACTGCATTCAATCTCAATACATGGAATCCACTGCATTCAATCGGGATGCATTTTACCAGGCTGCCTGGATTACACTGCATTCCATCACAATGCATGGAATCCACTGCATTCAATGACGCTGCATGGAATCCACTGCATTCTATCGGGATGCTTTTGGCCATGCTGCATAAAGTACACTGCATTCAATCATGCAGCAAGGAATCCACTGCATCCAATCGCCATGGTTTTGGCCATGCTGCATAAAATCCACTGCATTCAATCGGGATGCATTGGGCCTCGCTGCATGGTCTCCACTGCATACAAACGAGATCCATTGCCCCACAATGAATGGAATGTTCTGCATTCAATGACGCTGCATGAAATCCACTGCCTTCAATCGGGATGCTTTTGGCCATGCTGCATATAATCCACTGCATTCAATCGGGATGCATTGGGCCTCACTGCGTCAACCGCACTGAATACAATCGGGATCCATTGTGCCACAATGCATGGAGTCGTCTGCATTCAATGATGCTGCATGGAATCCACTGCATACAATGGGGATGCTTTGGGCAACGCTGCAAAAAATTCACTGCATTCATTCATGCTGCAGGAATCCAGTGCATTCAATCATGCTGCATAAAATACACTTCATTCAATAGGCTTCCATTATTTCATGCTGCCTGGAATACACTGAATTCAATCACGCTGCATGGAATCCAATGCATTCAATAGGGATGCATTTTACCAGGCTGCATGGAATCCACTGCATTCAATCATGCTGCAGGTATCCACTGCATTCAATCATGCTGCATTAAATTCCCTGCATTCAATAGGGTTCCATTTCTTCATGCTGCCTGGAATACACTGCATTAAATCACGCTGCATGGAATCCACTGCATTCAATTGGGATGCATTTTACCAGGCTGCATGGAATCCACTGCATTCACACATGCCGCATGGAATCCACTGCATTCCATCGGGATGCATTTGGCCATGCTGCATAAAACCCACTGCATTCAATCATGCTGCACGATATCCATTGCATTCAATCGGGATGTTTTCGGACATGCTGCAAAAAATCCACTGCAGTAAATCGGGATGCTTTTGGCCAAGCTTCAAAAAATCCACTGCATTCAATCATGCTGCAGGAATCCACTGCATTCAATCACGCTGCATGGAATCCACTGCATTCCACAGGGTTCAATTTCTTCCTGCTGCATGGAATCCACTGCATTCAATCATGCTGCATGGAATCCACTGCATTCAATCGGGATGCATTTTACCAGGCTGCATGGATTACACTGCATTCAATTACAATGCATGGTATCCACTGCGTCAATGACGCTGCATGGAATCCACTGCCTTCAATCGGGATGCTTTTGGCCATTGTGCATAAAATCCAATGCATTCAATCATGCTGCATGGTATCCCCTGCCTTCAAACGGGATGTTTTGGGACATGTTGCCTAAAATCCACTGCATTCAATCGGGATGCTTTGGGCCATGCTGCAAATCATCCACTGCATTCAAACATGCTGCAGGAATCCACGGCATTCAATCATGCTGCATAAAAGACAACTTATTCAATAGAATTCCATTACTTCATGCTGCCTGGAATACACTGAATTCAATCACGCTGCATGGAATCCACTGCATTCAATAGGGATGCATTTTACCAGGCTGCATGGAATCCACTGCATTCAATCATGCTGCATGGAATCCACTGCATTCAATCGGGATGCATTTTACCAGGCTGCATGGATTACACTGCATTCAAGCACAATGCATGGAATCCACTGCATTCAATGACGCTGCATGGAATCCTCTGCATTGAATAGGGATGCTTTTGTCCATGCTGCATAAAATCCACTGCATTCAATCATGCTGCACGGTATCGACTGCATTCAATCGGGATGTTTTGGGACATGCTGCAGAAAATCCACTGCATTAAATCGGGATGCTTTGGGCCAAGCTGCAAAAAATCCACTGCATTCAATCATGCTGCAGGAATCCACTGCATTCAATCATGCTGCATAAAATCCCCTGCATTCAATAGGGTTCCATTTCTTCATGGTGCATGGAATCAACTGCATTCAATCATGCTGCATGGAATCCACTGCATTCAATCGGGATGCATTTTACCAGGCTGCATGGATTACACTGCATTCAATCCCAATGCATGGAATCCACTGCATTTAATGACGCTGCATGGAATCCACTGCATTCAATCGGGATGCTTTTGGCCATGGTGCATAAAATCCACTGCATTTAATCATGCTGCATGGTATCCACTGCATTCAATCGGGATGTTTTGGGATATGCTGCCTAACATCCACTCCATTAAATCGGGATGTTTTGGGCCATGCTGCAAAAAATTCACTGCATTCATTCATGCTGCAGGAATCCACTGCATTCTATCATGCTGCATAAAATCCACTGCATTCAATCGGGATGAATTTTACCAGGCTGCATGGAATCCACTGCATTCAATCATGCTTCATGGAATCCACTGCATTCAATCCAGTTGCATTTTACCAGGCTGCATGGAATACACTGCATTCAATCACGCTGCATCGATTTCACTGCATTCAATTGGGATCCATTGCGCCATGATGCATGGAATCCACTGCATTCAGTTGAGATCAATTGGGCCACGCTTCATAGAATCCACTGCATTGAATGGGGATCCATTTAGCCACGCTGCATTGTATACACTGCGTTCAATCAGGATGCATTTCACCACGCAGCATGGAATCCACGGCATTCAATCGGGATGTTTGTGGCCATGTTGCAAAAAATCCACTTCATTCAATCATGCTGAAGGAATCCACTGCATTCAATCATGCTGCATAAAATCCCCTGCATTCAATAGGGTTCCATTTCTTCATGCTGCATGGAATCCACGTCATTCAATCATGCTGCATGGAATCCGCAGCATTTAAGTTGGATGCATTTTACCAGGCTGCATGGAATCCACTGCATTCAATCATGCTGCATAAAATCCACTGCATTCAATCGGGATGCATTTTACCACGCTGCATGGATTAAACTGCATTCATTCACAATACATGGAATCGACTGCATTCAATCGGGATGCATTTTACCAGGCTGCCTGGATTACACTGCATTCCATCACAATGCATGGAATCCACTGCATTCAATGACGCTGCATGGAATCCACTGCATTCAATCGGGATGCATTTTACCAGGCTGCATGGATTACACTGCATTCAATCACAATGCATGGAATCCACTGCATTCAATGACGCTGCATGGAATCCTCTGCATTGAATCGGGATGCCTTTGGCCAAGCTGCATAAAATCCACTGCATTCAATCATGCTGCACGGTATCGACTGCATTCAATCGGGATGATTTGGGACATGCTGCAGAAAAACCACTGCATTAAATCGGGATGCTTTGGGCCAAGCTGCAAAAAACACATTGCATTCAATCATGCTGCAGGAATCCACTGCATTTAATCATGCTGCATAAAATCCACTGCATTCAATAGGGTTCCATTTCTTCATGCTGCATGGAATACACTGCATTCAATCATGCTGCATGGAATACACTGCATTCAATCGGGATGCATTTTACCAGTTTGCATGGATTACACTGCATTCAATCACAATGCATGGAATCCACTGCATTCAATGACGCTGCATGGAATCCACTGCCTTCAATCAGGATGCTTTTGGCCATGGTGCATAAAATCCACTGCATTCAAACTTGCTGCATGGTATCCACTGCATTCAATCGGGATGTTTTGGGACATGCTGCCCTAACTCCACTGCATTCAATCGGGATGCTTTGGGCCATGCTGCCAAAAATCCACTGCATTCAATCATGCTGCAGGAATCCACTGCATTCAATCATGCTGCATAAAATCCACTGCATTCAATAGGGTTCCATTTCTGCATGCTGCATGGATCACACTGCATTCAATCACACTGCATGGAATCCACTGCATTCAATCGGGATGAATTTTACCAGGCTGCTTGGAATCCACTTCATTCAATCATGCTGCATGGAATCCGCAGCATTGAAGTGGGATGCATTTTACCAGGCTGCATGGAAACCACTACATTCAATCATGCTGCATAAAATCCACTGCATTCAATCGGGATGAATTTTACCACGCTGCATGGATTACATTGCATTCAATCACAATACATGGAATCCACTGCATTCAATCGGGATGCATTTTACCAGGCTGCCTGGATTACACTGCATTCAATCACAATGCATGGAATCCACTGCATTCAATGACGCTGCATGGAGTCCACTGCATTCTATCGGGATGCTTTTGGCCATGCTGCATAAAATACACTGCATTCAATCATGCTGCAAGGAATCCACTGCATCCAATCGCCATGTTTTTGGCCATGCTGCATAAAATCCACTGCATTTAATCATGTTGCATAAAATCCACTGCATTCAATAGGGTTCCATTTCTTCATGCTGCATGGATCACACTGCATTCAATCACACTGCATGGAATCCACTGCATTCAATCGGGATGAATTTTACCAGGCTGCTTGGAATCCACTGCATTCATTCATGCTGCATGGAATCCACTGCATTCAATCGGGATGCATTTTACCAGGCTGCATGGAATACACTGCATTCAATCACGCTGCATCGATTTCACTGCATTCAATTGGGATCCATTGCGTCATGATGCATGGAATCCACTGCCTTCAGTTGAGATCAATTGGGCAACGCTGCATAGAATCCACTGCATTGAATGGGGATCCATTTAGCCGCTGCATTGTATACACTGCGTTCAATCAGGACGCATTTCACCACGCTGCATGGAATCCATGGCATTCAATCGGGATGCTTGTGGCCATGCTGCAAAAAATCCACTGCATTCAATCATGCTGAAGGAATCCACTGCATTCAATCATGCTGCATAAAATCCCCTGCATTCAATAGGGTTCCATTTCTTCATGCTGCATGGAATCCACTTCATTCAATCATGCTGCATGGAATCCACTGCATTCAATCGGGATGTATTTTACCACGCTGCATGGATTATACTGCATTCAATCACAATACATGGAATCGACTGCATTCAATCGGGATGCATTTTACCAGGCTGCCTGGATTACACTGCATTCAATCACAATGCATGGAATCCACTGCAATCAATGACGCTGCATGGAATCCACTGCATTCTATCGGGATGCTTTTGGCCATGCTGCATAATATACACTGCATTCAATCATGCTGCAAGGAATCCACTGCATCCAATCGCCATATTTTTGGCCATGCTGCATAAAATTCACTGCATTCAATCGGGATGCATTGGGCCTCGCTGCATGGTCTCCACTGCATACAAACGAGATCCATTGCACCACAATGTATGGAATGTTCTGCATTAAATGACGCTTCATGAAATCCAATGCATTCAATCAGGATGCTTTGGGCCATGCTGCAAATAATCCAAGGTATTCAATCATGCTGCATGGAATCCACTGCTTTCAATCTGGATGCTTTTGGCCATGCTGCATATAATCAACTGCATTCAATTGGGATGCATTGGGCCTCACTGCGTCAACCGCACTGAATACAATCGGGATCCATTGTGCCAAAATGCATGTAGTCTTCTACATTCAATGACGCTGCATGGAATCCAATGCATTCAATAGTGATGCATTTTACCAGGCTGCATGGAATCCACTGCATTCAATCATGCTGCATAAAATCCACTGCATTCAATAGGGTTCCATTTCTGCATGCTGCATGGATCACACTGCATTCAATCACACTGCATGGAATCCACTGCATTCAATCGGGATGCATTTTACCAGGCTGCATTGAATCCACTGCATTCTATCAAGCTGCATGGAATCCACTGCATTCAATCCGGATGCATTTTACCAGGCTGCATGGAATACACTGCATTCAATCACGCTGCATCGATTTCACTGCATTCAATTGGGATCCATTGCGCCATGATGCATGGAATCCACTGCATTCTATCAGAATCCATTGCACCACACTGCATTGACACCACTGCATTCAATTGAGATAATTTGGGCCACGCTGCATAGAATCCACTGCATTCCATGGGTATCCATTTACCCACGCTGCATGGTGTACACTCCGTTCAATCAGGATGCATTTCACCACGCTGCATGGAATCCACGGCATTCAATTGGGATTCTTTTGGCCATGCTGCATAAAATCCACTGCATTCAATCGAGATGCATTTGGACTCGCTGCATGGACTCCACTGCACACAATCGTGATCCATTTCGCCACAATGAATGGAATTTTTTGCATTCAATGACGCTGCATGGAATCCACTGCATTAAATCGAGATGCTTTGGGCCATGCGGCAAAAATTCCACTGCATTCAATCATGCTGAAGGAATCCACTGCATTCAATCATGCTGCATAATATCCCCTGCCTTCAATAGGGTTCCATTTCTTCATGCTGCAGGGAATCCACTTCTTTCAATCATGCTGCATGGAATCCACTGCATTTAATTGGGATGCATTTTACCCGGCATCATGTATTCCACTGCATTCAATGACGCTGCATGGAGTCCACTGCATTTAATCGGGATGCATTTTACCAGGATGCATGGAATCCACTGCATTCAATCATGCTGCATGGAATCCACTGCATTCAATCGGGGTGCCTTTTACCACTCTGCATGGATTACACTGCATTCAATCACAATACATGGATCCACTGCATACATTCGGGATGCATTTTACCATGCTGCATGTATTACACTGCATTCAATCACAATGCATGGAATCCACTGCATTAAATCGGGATAATTTTGGCAATGCTGCATAAAATCCACCTCATTCAATCGGAATGCATTGGGCCTCACTGCGTGGACTCCACTGAATACATATGGGATCCATTGTGCCACAATGCAGGGAGTCTTCTGCATTCAATGACGCTGCATGGAATCCACTGCATTCAATCAGGATGATTTTGGCCATGCTGCATAAAATCCACTGCATTCAATCATGCTGCATGTAATCCACCTCATTCAATCGGGTGTTTTGGGACATGCTGCAGAAAATCCACTGCATTAAAGCGGGATGCTTAGGGCCATGCTGCAAAAAATCCACTGCATTCAATCATGCTGCAGGAATCCACTGCATTCAATCATGCTGCATGAAATCCACTGCATTCCATCGGGATGCATTGGGCCTCGCTGCATGGTCTCCACTGCATAAAAACGAGATCCATTGAACCACAATGTATGGAATGTTCTGCAGTCAATGACGCTGCATGGAATCCACTGCATTCAATCGGGATGCTTTGGGCAATGCTGCAAAAAATCCACTGCATTCAATTATGCTGCAGGAATCCATTGCATTCAATCGGGATGCTTTGGGCCATGCTGCAAATACTCCACTGCATTCAATAATGCTGCAGGTATCCACTGCATTCAATCATGCTGCATTAAATTCCCTGCATTCAATAGGGTTCCATTTCTTCATGCTGCCTGGAATACACTGCATTAAACCACGCTGCATGGAATCCACTGCTTTCAATTTGGATGCATTTTACCAGGCTGCATGGAATCCACTGCATTCAAGCATGCTGCATGGAATCCACTGCATTCCATCTGGATGCTTTTGGCCATGCTGCATAAAATCAACTGCACTCAATCATTCTGCACGGTATCCACTGCATTCACTCGGGATGTTTGTGACATGCTGCAAAAAATCCACTGCAGTAAATCGGGATGCTTTGGGCCAAGCTTCAAAAAATCCACTGCATTCAACCATGCTGCAGGAATCCACTGCGTTCAATCATGCTGCATAAAATCCACCGCATTCTACAGGGTCCAATTTCTTCATGCTGCATGGATCACACTGCACTCAATCACACTGCATGGAATCTACTGCATTCAATCGGGATGAATTTTACCAGGCTGCATTGAATCCACTGCATTCAATCAAGCTGCATGGAATCCACTGCATTCAATCGGGATGCATTTTACCAGGCTGCATGGATTACACTGCATTCAATCACAATGCATGGAGTCTTCTGCATTCGATGACGCTGCATGGATTCCACTGCATTCAATCGGGATGCTTTGGGCCATGCTGCAAAAAATCCACTGCATTCATTCATGCTGCAGGAATCCACGGCATTCAATCATGCTGCATAAAAGACACTTCATTCAATAGGATTCCATTACTTCATGCTGCCTGGAATACACTGAATTCAATCACGCTGCATGGAATCCAATGCATTCAATAGGGATGCATTTTACCAGGCTGCATGGAATCCACTGCATTCAATCATGCTGCAAGGAATCCACTGCATTCAATCGGGATGCATTTTACCAGGCTGCATGGATTACACTGCATTCAATCACAATGCATGGAATCCACTGCATTCAATGACACTGCATGGAATTCTCTGCATTCAATCGGGATACTTTTGGCCATGCTGCATAAAATCCACTGCATTCAATCATGCTGCATGGTATCCACTGCATTCAATCGGGATGTTTTGGGACATGCTGCCCTAAATCCACTGCATTCAATCGGGATGCTTTGGGCCATGCTGCAAAAAATCCACTGCATTCATTCATGCTGCAGGAATCCACTGCATTCAATCATGCTGCATAAAATCCACTGCATTCAATAGGGTTCCATTTCTGCATGCTGCATGGATCACACTGCATTCAATCACACTGCATGGAATCCACTGCATTCAATCGGGATGAATTTTACCAGGCTGCATTGAATCCACTGCATTCAATCAAGCTGCATGGAATCCACTGCATTCAATCGGGATGCATTTTACCAGGCTGCATGGAATACACTGCATTCAATCACGCTGCATCGATTTCACTGCATTCAATTGGGATCCATCGCGCCATGATGCATGGAATCCACTGCATTCTATCAGAAACCATTGCACCACACTGCATTGACACCACTGCATTCAATTGAGATCATTTGGGCCACGCTGCATAGAATCCACTGCATTCCATGGGTATCCATTTACCCACGCTGCATGGTGTACACTCCGTTCAATCAGGATGCATTTCACCACGCTGCATGGAATCCACGGCATTCAATTGGGATTCTTTTGGCCATGCTGCATAAAATCCACTGCATTCAATCGAGATGCATTTGGACTCGCTGCATGGACTCCACTGCACACAATCGTGATCCATTTCGCCACAATGAATGGAATTTTTTGCATTCAATGACGCTGCATGGAATCCACTGCATTAAATCGAGATGCTTTGGGCCATGCGGCAAAAATTCCACTGCATTCAATCATGCTGAAGGAATCCACTGCATTCAATCATGCTGCATAATATCCCCTGCCTTCAATAGGGTTCCATTTCTTCATGCTGCAGGGAATCCACTTCTTTCAATCATGCTGCATGGAATCCACTGCATTTAATTGGGATGCATTTTACCCGGCATCATGTATTCCACTGCATTCAATGACGCTGCATGGAGTCCACTGCATTTAATCGGGATGCATTTTACCAGGATGCATGGAATCCACTGCATTCAATCATGCTGCATGGAATCCACTGCATTCAATCGGGGTGCCTTTTACCACTCTGCATGGATTACACTGCATTCAATCACAATACATGGATCCACTGCATACATTCGGGATGCATTTTACCATGCTGCATGTATTACACTGCATTCAATCACAATGCATGGAATCCACTGCATTAAATCGGGATAATTTTGGCAATGCTGCATAAAATCCACCTCATTCAATCGGAATGCATTGGGCCTCACTGCGTGGACTCCACTGAATACATATGGGATCCATTGTGCCACAATGCAGGGAGTCTTCTGCATTCAATGACGCTGCATGGAATCCACTGCATTCAATCAGGATGATTTTGGCCATGCTGCATAAAATCCACTGCATTCAATCATGCTGCATGTAATCCACCTCATTCAATCGGGTGTTTTGGGACATGCTGCAGAAAATCCACTGCATTAAAGCGGGATGCTTAGGGCCATGCTGCAAAAAATCCACTGCATTCAATCATGCTGCAGGAATCCACTGCATTCAATCATGCTGCATGAAATCCACTGCATTCCATCGGGATGCATTGGGCCTCGCTGCATGGTCTCCACTGCATAAAAACGAGATCCATTGAACCACAATGTATGGAATGTTCTGCATTCAATGACGCTGCATGGAATCCACTGCATTCAATCGGGATGCTTTGGGCAATGCTGCAAAAAATCCACTGCATTCAATTATGCTGCAGGAATCCATTGCATTCAATCGGGATGCTTTGGGCCATGCTGCAAATACTCCACTGCATTCAATAATGCTGCAGGTATCCACTGCATTCAATCATGCTGCATTAAATTCCCTGCATTCAATAGGGTTCCATTTCTTCATGCTGCCTGGAATACACTGCATTAAATCACGCTGCATGGAATCCACTGCTTTCAATTTGGATGCATTTTACCAGGCTGCATGGAATCCACTGCATTCAAGCATGCTGCATGGAATCCACTGCATTCCATCTGGATGCTTTTGGCCATGCTGCATAAAATCAACTGCACTCAATCATTCTGCACGGTATCCACTGCATTCACTCGGGATGTTTGTGACATGCTGCAAAAAATCCACTGCAGTAAATCGGGATGCTTTGGGCCAAGCTTCAAAAAATCCACTGCATTCAACCATGCTGCAGGAATTCACTGCGTTCAATCATGCTGCATAAAATCCACCGCATTCTACAGGGTCCAATTTCTTCATGCTGCATGGATCACACTGCACTCAATCACACTGCATGGAATCTACTGCATTCAATCGGGATGAATTTTACCAGGCTGCATTGAATCCACTGCATTCAATCAAGCTGCATGGAATCCACTGCATTCAATCGGGATGCATTTTACCAGGCTGCATGGATTACACTGCATTCAATCACAATGCATGGAGTCTTCTGCATTCGATGACGCTGCATGGATTCCACTGCATTCAATCGGGATGCTTTGGGCCATGCTGCAAAAAATCCACTGCATTCATTCATGCTGCAGGAATCCACGGCATTCAATCATGCTGCATAAAAGACACTTCATTCAATAGGATTCCATTACTTCATGCTGCCTGGAATACACTGAATTCAATCACGCTGCATGGAATCCAATGCATTCAATAGGGATGCATTTTACCAGGCTGCATGGAATCCACTGCATTCAATCATGCTGCAAGGAATCCACTGCATTCAATCGGGATGCATTTTACCAGGCTGCATGGATTACACTGCATTCAATCACAATGCATGGAATCCACTGCATTCAATGACACTGCATGGAATTCTCTGCATTCAATCGGGATACTTTTGGCCATGCTGCATAAAATCCACTGCATTCAATCATGCTGCATGGTATCCACTGCATTCAATCGGGATGTTTTGGGACATGCTGCCTAAAATCCACTGCATTCAATCGGGATGCTTTGGGCCATGCTGCAAAAAATCCACTGCATTCATTCATGCTGCAGGAATCCACTGCATTCAATCATGCTGCATAAAATCCACTGCATTCAATAGGGTTCCATTTATGCATGCTGAATGGATCACACTGCACTCAATCACACTGCATGGAATCCACTGCATTCAATCGGGATGAATTTTACCAGGCTGCATTGAATCCACTGCATTCAATCAAGCTGCATGGAATCCACTGCATTCAATCGGGATGCATTTTACCAGGCTGCATGGAATCCACTGCATTCAATCACGCTGCATCGATTTCACTGCATTCAATTGGGATCCATTGCGCCATGATGCATGGAATCCACTGCATTCTATCAGAAACCATTGCACCACACTGCATTGACACCACTGCATTCAATTGAGATCATTTCAGCCACGCTGCATAGAATCCACTGCATTCCATGGGTATCCATTTACCCACGCTGCATGGTGTACACTGCGTTCAATCAGGATGCATTTCACCACGCTGCATGGAATCCACGGCATTCAATTGGGATTCTTTTGGCCATGCTGCATAAAATCCACTGCATTCAATCGAGATGCATTTGGACTCGCTGCATGGACTCCACTGCACACAATCGTGATCCATTTCGCCACAATGAATGGAATTTTTTGCATTCAATGACGCTGCATGGAATCCACTGCATTAAATCGAGATGCTTTGGGCCATGCGGCAAAAATTCCACTGCATTCAATCATGCTGAAGGAATCCACTGCATTCAATCATTCTGCATAATATCCCCTGCCTTCAATAGGATTCCATTTCTTCATGCTGCAGGGAATCCACTTCTTTCAATCATGCTGCATGGAATCCACAGCATTTAATTGGGATGCATTTTACCAGGCTGCATGGAATCCACTGCATTCAATCATGCTGCATAAAATCCACTGCATTCAATCGGGATGCATTTTACAATGCTGCATGGATTACACTGCATTCAATCACAATACATGGAATCCACTGCATTCAATCGGGATGAATTTTACCAGGCTGCCTGGATTACACTGCATTCAATCACGCTGCAAGGAATCCACTGCATTCAACGACGCTGCATGGAATCCACTGCATTCTATCAGGATGCTTTTGGCCCTGCTGCATAAAATACACTGCATTCAATCATGCTGCATGGAATTCACTGCCTCCAATAGGGATATTTTGGGAAATGCTGCAGAAAATCCACTGCATTCAATCGGGATGCATTGGGCCTCGCTGCATGGACTCCACTGCATACAAACGAGATCCATTGCACCACAATGGATGGAATGTTCTGCATTCAATGAGGCTGCATGGAATCCACTGCATTCCATCAGGATGCTTTGGGCCATGCTGCATAAAATCCACTGCATTCAATCGGGATGCATTTTACCAGGCTGCCTGGATTACACTGCATTCCATCACAATGCATGGAATCCACTGCATTCAATGACGCTGCATGGAATCCACTGCATTCTATCGGGATGCTTTTGGCCATGCTGCATAAAGTACACTGCATTCAATCATGCAGCAAGGAATCCACTGCATCCAATCGCCATGGTTTTGGCCATGCTGCATAAAATCCACTGCATTCAATCGGGATGCATTGGGACTCGCTGCATGGTCTCCACTGCATACAAACGAGATCCATTGCCCCACAATGAATGGAATGTTCTGCATTCAATGACGCTGCATGAAATCCACTGCCTTCAATCGGGATGCTTTTGGCCATGCTGCATATAATCCACTGCATTCAATCGGGATGCATTGGGCCTCACTGCGTCAACCGCACTGAATACAATCGGGATCCGTTGTGCCACAATGCATGGAGTCGTCTGCATTCAATGATGCTGCATGGAATCCCCTGCATTCAATGGGGATGCTTTGGGCAACGCTGCAAAAAATTCACTGCATTCATTCATGCTGCAGGAATCCAGTGCATTCAATCATGCTGCATAAAATACACTTCATTCAATAGGCTTCCATTATTTCATGCTGCCTGGAATACACTGAATTAAATCACGCTGCATGGAATCCAATGCATTCAATAGGGATGCATTTTACCAGGCTGCATGTAATCCACTGCATTCAATCATGCTGCAGGTATCCACTGCATTCAATCATGCTGCATTAAATTCCCTGCATTCAATAGGGTTCCATTTCTTCATGCTGCCTGGAATACACTGCATTAAATCACGCTGCATGGAATCCACTGCATTCAATTGGGATGCATTTTACCAGGCTGCATGGAATCCACTGCATTCACACATGCCGCATGGAATCCACTGCATTCCATCGGGATGCATTTGGCCATGCTGCATAACACCCACTGCATTCAATCATGCTGCACGATATCCATTGCATTCAATCGGGATATTTTCGGACATGCTGCAAAAAATCCACTGCAGTAAATCGGGATGCTTTTGGCCAAGCTTCAAAAAATCCACTGCATTCAATCATGCTGCAGGAATCCACTGCATTCAATCACGCTGCATGGAATCCACTGCATTCCACAGGGTTCAATTTCTTCCTGCTGCATGGAATCCACTGCATTCAATCATGCTGCATGGAATCCACTGCATTCAATCGGGATGCATTTTACCAGGCTGCATGGATTACACTGCATTCAATTACAATGCATGGTATCCACTGCGTCAATGACGCTGCATGGAATCCACTGCCTTCAATCGGGATGCTTTTGGCCATTGTGCATAAAATCCAATGCATTCAATCATGCTGCATGGTATCCCCTGCCTTCAAACGGGATGTTTTGGGACATGCTGCCTAAAATCCACTGCATTCAATCGGGATGCTTTGGGCCATGCTGCAAATCATCCACTGCATTCAATCATGCTGCAGGAATCCTCGGCATTCAATCATGCTGCATAAAAGACAACTCATTCAATAGAATTCCATTACTTCATGCTGCCTGGAATACACTGAATTCAATCACGCTGCATGGAATCCACTGCATTCAATAGGGATGCATTTTACCAGGCTGCATGGAATCCACTGCATTCAATCATGCTGCATGGAATCCACTGCATTCAATCGGGATGCATTTTACCAGGCTGCATGGATTACACTGCATTCAAGCACAATGCATGGAATCCACTGCATTCAATGACGCTGCATGGAATCCTCTGCATTGAATAGGGATGCTTTTGTCCATGCTGCATAAAATCCACTGCATTCAATCATGCTGCACGGTATCGACTGCATTCAATCGGGATGTTTTGGGACATGCTGCAGAAAATCCACTGCATTAAATCGGGGTGCTTTGGGCCAAGCTGCAAAAAATACAATGCATTCAATCATGCTGCAGGAATCCACTGCATTCAATCATGCTGCATAAAATCCCCTGCATTCAATAGGGTTCCATTTCTTCATGGTGCATGGAATCAACTGCATTCAATCATGCTGCATGGAATCCACTGCATTCAATCGGGATGCATTTTACCAGGCTGCATGGATTACACTGCATTCAATCCCAATGCATGGAATCCACTGCATTTAATGACGCTGCATGGAATCCACTGCATTCAATCGGGATGCTTTTGGCCATGGTGCATAAAATCCACTGCATTTAATCATGCTGCATGGTATCCACTGCATTCAATCGGGATGTTTTGGGATATGCTGCCTAACATCCACTCCATTAAATCGGGATGCTTTGGGCCATGCTGCAAAAAATTCACTGCATTCATTCATGCTGCAGGAATCCACTGCATTCTATCATGCTGCATAAAATCCACTGCATTCAATCGGGATGAATTTTACCAGGCTGCATGGAATCCACTGCATTCAATCATGCTTCATGGAATCCACTGCATTCAATCCAGTTGCATTTTACCAGGCTGCATGGAATACACTGCATTCAATCACGCTGCATCGATTTCACTGCATTCAATTGTAATCCATTGCGCCATGATGCATGGAATCCACTGCATTCAGTTGAGATCAATTGGGCCACGCTTCATAGAATCCACTGCATTGAATGGGGATCCATTTAGCCACGCTGCATTGTATACACTGCGTTCAATCAGGATGCATTTCACCACGCAGCATGGAATCCACGGCATTCAATCGGGATGTTTGTGGCCATGTTGCAAAAAATCCACTTCATTCAATCATGCTGAAGGAATCCACTGCATTCAATCATGCTGCATAAAATCCCCTGCATTCAATAGGGTTCCATTTCTTCATGCTGCATGGAATCCACTTCATTCAATCATGCTGCATGGAATCCGCAGCATTTAAGTGGGATGCATTTTACCAGGCTGCATGGAATCCACTGCATTCAATCATGCTGCATAAAATCCACTGCATTCAATCGGGATGCATTTTACCACGCTGCATGGATTAAACTGCATTCAATCACAATACATGGAATCGACTGCATTCAATCGGGATGCATTTTACCAGGCTGCCTGGATTACACTGCATTCCATCACAATGCATGGAATCCACTGCATTCAATGACGCTGCATGGAATCCACTGCATTCAATCGGGATGCATTTTACCAGGCTGCATGGATTACACTGCATTCAATCCCAATGCATGGAATCCACTGCATTCAATGACGCTGCATGGAATCCTCTGCATTGATTCGGGATGCCTTTGGCCAAGCTGCATAAAATCCACTGCATTCAATCATGCTGCACGGTATCGACTGCATTCAATCGGGATGATTTGGGACATGCTGCAGAAAAACCACTGCATTAAATCGGGATGCTTTGGGCCAAGCTGCAAAAAACACACTGCATTCAATCATGCTGCAGGAATCCACTGCATTTAATCATGCTGCATAAAATCCACTGCATTCAATAGGGTTCCATTTCTTCATGCTGCATGGAATCAACTGCATTCAATCATGCTGCATGGAATCCACTGCATTCAATCGGGATGCATTTTACCTGGCTGCATGGATTACACTGCATTCAATCACAATGCATGGAATCCACTGCATTCAATGACGCTGCATGGAATCCACTGCCTTCAATCAGGATGCTTTTGGCCATGGTGCATAAAATCCACTGCATTTAATCATGCTGCATGGTATCCACTGCATTCAATCGGGATGTTTTGGGACATGCTGCCCTAACTCCACTGCATTCAATCGGGATGCTTTGGGCCATGCTGCCAAAAATCTACTGCATTCAATCATGCTGCAGGAATCCACTGCATTCAATCATGCTGCATAAAATCCACTGCATTCAATAGGGTTCCATTTCTGCATGCTGCATGGATCACACTGCATTCAATCACACTGCATGGATTCCACTGCATTCAATCGGGATGAATTTTACCAGGCTGCTTGGAATCCACTTCATTCAATCATGCTGCATGGAATCCGCAGAATTGAATTGGGATGCATTTTACCAGGCTGCATGGAAACCACTACATTCAATCATGCTGCATAAAATCCACTGCATTCAATCGGGATGAATTTTACCACGCTGCATGGATTACATTGCATTCAATCACAATACATGGAATCCACTGCATTCAATCGGGATGCATTTTACCAGGCTGCCTGGATTACACTGCATTCAATCACAATGCATGGAATCCACTGCATTCAATGACGCTGCATGGAGTCCACTGCATTCTATCGGGATGCTTTTGGCCATGCTGCATAAAATACACTGCATTCAATCATGCTGCAAGGAATCCACTGCATCCAATCGCCATGTTTGTGGCCATGCTGCATAAAATCCACTGCATTTAATCATGTTGCATAAAATCCACTGCATTCAATAGGGTTCCATTTCTTCATGCTGCATGGATCACACTGCATTCAATCACACTGCATGGAATCCACTGCATTCAATCGGGATGAATTTTACCAGGCTGCTTGGAATCCACTGCATTCATTCATGCTGCATGGAATCCACTGCATTCAATCGGGATGCATTTTACCAGGCTGCATGGAATCCACTGCATTCAATCACGCTGCATCGATTTCACTGCATTCAATTGGGATCCATTGCGTCATGATGCATGGAATCCACTGCATTGAATGGGGATCCATTTAGCCGCTGCATTGTATACACTGCGTTCAATCAGGACGCATTTCACCACGCTGCATGGAATCCATGGCATGCAATCGGGATGCTTGTGGCCATGCTGCAAAAAATCCACTTCATTCAATCATGCTGAAGGAATCCACTGCATTCAATCATGCTGCATAAAATCCCCTGCATTCAATAGGGTTCCATTTCTTCATGCTGCATGGAATCCACTTCATTCAATCATGCTGCATGGAATCCACTGCATTCAATCGGGATGTATTTTACCACGCTGCATGGATTATACTGCATTCAATCACAATACATGGAATCGACTGCATTCAATCGGGATGCATTTTACCAGGCTGCCTGGATTACACTGCATTCAATCACAATGCATGGAATCCACTGCATTCAATGACGCTGCATGGAATCCACTGCATTCTATCGGGATGCTTTTTGCCATGCTGCATAATATACACTGCATTCAATCATGCTGCAAGGAATCCACTGCATCCAATCGCCATATTTTTGGCCATGCTGCATAAAATTCACTGCATTCAATCGGGATGCATTGGGCCTCGCTGCATGGTCTCCACTGCATACAAACGGTATCCAATGCACCACAATGTATGAAATGTTCTGCATTAAATGACGCTTCATTAAATCCAATGCATTCAATCAGGATGCTTTGGGCCATGCTGCAAATAATCCAAGGTATTCAATCATGCTGCATGGAATCCACTGCTTTCAATCGGGATGCTTTTGGCCATGCTGCATATAATCAACTGCATTCAATCGGGATGCATTGGGCCTCACTGCGTCAACCGCACTGAATACAATCGGGATCCATTGTGCCAAAATGCATGTAGTCTTCTGCATTCAATGACGCTGCATGGAATCCAATGCATTCAATAGTGATGCATTTTACCAGGCTGCATGGAATCCACTGCATTCAATCATGCTGCATAAAATACACTGCATTCAATAGGGTTCCATTTCTGCATGCTGCATGGATCACACTGCATTCAATCACACTGCATGGAATCCACTGCATTCAATCGGGATGCATTTTACCAGGCTGCATTGAATCCACTGCATTCTATCAAGCTGCATGGAATCCACTGCATTCAATCCGGATGCATTTTACCAGGCTGCATGGAATACACTGCATTCAATCACGCTGCATCGATTTCACTGCATTCAATTGGGATCCATTGCGCCATGATGCATGGAATCCACTGCATTCTATCAGAATCCATTGCACCACACTGCATTGACACCACTGCATTCAATTGAGATCATTTGGGCCACGCTGCATAGAATCCACTGCATTCCATGGGTATCCATTTACCCACGCTGCATGGTGTACACTGCGTTCAATCAGGATGCATTTCACCACGCTGCATGGAATCCACGGCATTCAATTGGGATTCTTTTGGCCATGCTGCATAAAATCCACTGCATTCAATCGAGATGCATTTGGACTCGCTGCATGGACTCCACTGCACACAATCGTGATCCATTTCGCCACAATGAATGGAATTTTTTGCATTCAATGACGCTGCATGGAATCCACTGCATTAAATCAGAGATGCTTTGGGCCATGCGGCAAAAATTCCACTGCATTCAATCATGCTGAAGGAATCCACTGCATTCAATCATGCTGCATAATATCCCCTGCCTTCAATAGGGTTCCATTTCTTCATGCTGCAGGGAATCCACTTCTTTCAATCATGCTGCATGGAATCCACTGCATTTAATTGGGATGCATTTTACCCGGCATCATGTATTCCACTGCATTCAATGACGCTGCATGGAGTCCACTGCATTTAATCGGGATGCATTTTACCAGGATGCATGGAATCCACTGCATTCAATCATGCTGCATGGAATCCACTGCATTCAATCGGGGTGCCTTTTACCACTCTGCATGGATTACACTGCATTCAATCACAATACATGGATCCACTGCATACATTCGGGATGCATTTTACCATGCTGCATGTATTACACTGCATTCAATCACAATGCATGGAATCCACTGCATTAAATCGGGATAATTTTGGCAATGCTGCATAAAATCCACCTCATTCAATCGGAATGCATTGGGCCTCACTGCGTGGACTCCACTGAATACATATGGGATCCATTGTGCCACAATGCAGGGAGTCTTCTGCATTCAATGACGCTGCATGGAATCCACTGCATTCAATCAGGATGATTTTGGCCATGCTGCATAAAATCCACTGCATTCAATCATGCTGCATGTAATCCACCTCATTCAATCGGGTGTTTTGGGACATGCTGCAGAAAATCCACTGCATTAAAGCGGGATGCTTAGGGCCATGCTGCAAAAAATCCACTGCATTCAATCATGCTGCAGGAATCCACTGCATTCAATCATGCTGCATGAAATCCACTGCATTCCATCGGGATGCATTGGGCCTCGCTGCATGGTCTCCACTGCATAAAAACGAGATCCATTGAACCACAATGTATGGAATGTTCTGCAGTCAATGACGCTGCATGGAATCCACTGCATTCAATCGGGATGCTTTGGGCAATGCTGCAAAAAATCCACTGCATTCAATTATGCTGCAGGAATCCATTGCATTCAATCGGGATGCTTTGGGCCATGCTGCAAATACTCCACTGCATTCAATAATGCTGCAGGTATCCACTGCATTCAATCATGCTGCATTAAATTCCCTGCATTCAATAGGGTTCCATTTCTTCATGCTGCCTGGAATACACTGCATTAAATCACGCTGCATGGAATCCACTGCTTTCAATTTGGATGCATTTTACCAGGCTGCATGGAATCCACTGCATTCAAGCATGCTGCATGGAATCCACTGCATTCCATCTGGATGCTTTTGGCCATGCTGCATAAAATCAACTGCACTCAATCATTCTGCACGGTATCCACTGCATTCACTCGGGATGTTTGTGACATGCTGCAAAAAATCCACTGCAGTAAATCGGGATGCTTTGGGCCAAGCTTCAAAAAATCCACTGCATTCAACCATGCTGCAGGAATTCACTGCGTTCAATCATGCTGCATAAAATCCACCGCATTCTACAGGGTCCAATTTCTTCATGCTGCATGGATCACACTGCACTCAATCACACTGCATGGAATCTACTGCATTCAATCGGGATGAATTTTACCAGGCTGCATTGAATCCACTGCATTCAATCAAGCTGCATGGAATCCACTGCATTCAATCGGGATGCATTTTACCAGGCTGCATGGATTACACTGCATTCAATCACAATGCATGGAGTCTTCTGCATTCGATGACGCTGCATGGATTCCACTGCATTCAATCGGGATGCTTTGGGCCATGCTGCAAAAAATCCACTGCATTCATTCATGCTGCAGGAATCCACGGCATTCAATCATGCTGCATTAAATTCCCTGCATTCAATAGGGTTCCATTTCTTCATGCTGCCTGGAATACACTGCATTAAATCACGCTGCATGGAATCCACTGCTTTCAATTTGGATGCATTTTACCAGGCTGCATGGAATCCACTGCATTCAAGCATGCTGCATGGAATCCACTGCATTCCATCTGGATGCTTTTGGCCATGCTGCATAAAATCAACTGCACTCAATCATTCTGCACGGTATCCACTGCATTCACTCGGGATGTTTGTGACATGCTGCAAAAAATCCACTGCAGTAAATCGGGATGCTTTGGGCCAAGCTTCAAAAAATCCACTGCATTCAACCATGCTGCAGGAATCCACTGCATTCAATCATGCTGCATAAAATCCACCGCATTCTACAGGGTCCAATTTCTTCATGCTGCATGGATCACACTGCACTCAATCACACTGCATGGAATCTACTGCATTCAATCGGGATGAATTTTACCAGGCTGCATTGAATCCACTGCATTCAATCAAGCTGCATGGAATCCACTGCATTCAATCGGGATGCATTTTACCAGGCTGCATGGATTACACTGCATTCAATCACAATGCATGGAGTCTTCTGCATTCGATGACGCTGCATGGATTCCACTGCATTCAATCGGGATGCTTTGGGCCATGCTGCAAAAAATCCACTGCATTCATTCATGCTGCAGGAATCCACGGCATTCAATCATGCTGCATAAAAGACACTTCATTCAATAGGATTCCATTACTTCATGCTGCCTGGAATACACTGAATTCAATCACGCTGCATGGAATCCAATGCATTCAATAGGGATGCATTTTACCAGGCTGCATGGAATCCACTGCATTCAATCATGCTGCAAGGAATCCACTGCATTCAATCGGGATGCATTTTACCAGGCTGCATGGATTACACTGCATTCAATCACAATGCATGGAATCCACTGCATTCAATGACACTGCATGGAATTCTCTGCATTCAATCGGGATACTTTTGGCCATGCTGCATAAAATCCACTGCATTCAATCATGCTGCATGGTATCCACTGCATTCAATCGGGATGTTTTGGGACATGCTGCCTAAAATCCACTGCATTCAATCGGGATGCTTTGGGCCATGCTGCAAAAAATCCACTGCATTCATTCATGCTGCAGGAATCCACTGCATTCAATCATGCTGCATAAAATCCACTGCATTCAATAGGGTTCCATTTCTGCATGCTGAATGGATCACACTGCACTCAATCACACTGCATGGAATCCACTGCATTCAATCGGGATGAATTTTACCAGGCTGCATTGAATCCACTGCATTCAATCAAGCTGCAAGGGATCCACTGCATTCAATCGGGATGCATTTTACCAGGCTGCATGGAATCCACTGCATTCAATCACGCTGCATCGATTTCACTGCATTCAATTGGGATCCATTGCGCCATGATGCATGGAATCCACTGCATTCTATCAGAAACCATTGCACCACACTGCATTGACACCACTGCATTCAATTGAGATCATTTGGGCCACGCTGCATAGAATCCACTGCATTCCATGGGTATCCATTTACCCACGCTGCATGGTGTACACTGCGTTCAATCAGGATGCATTTCACCACGCTGCATGGAATCCACGGCATTCAATTAGGATTCTTTTGGCCATGCTGCATAAAATCCACTGCATTCAATCGAGATGCATTTGGACTCGCTGCATGGACTCCACTGCACACAATCGTGATCCATTTCGCCACAATGAATGAAATTTTTTGCATTCAATGACGCTGCATGGAATCCACTGCATTAAATCGAGATGCTTTGGGCCATGCGGCAAAAATTCCACTGCATTCAATCATGCTGAAGGAATCCACTGCATTCAATCATGCTGCATAATATCCCCTGCCTTCAATAGGGTTCCATTTCTTCATGCTGCAGGGAATCCACTTCTTTCAATCATGCTGCATGGAATCCACAGCATTTAATTGGGATGCATTTTACCAGGCTGCATGGAATCCACTGCATTCAATCATGCTGCATAAAATCCACTGCATTCAATCGGGATGCATTTTACCACGCTGCATGGATTACACTGCATTCAATCACAATACATGGAATCCACTGCATTCAATCGGGATGCATTTTACCAGGCTGCCTGGATTACACTGCATTCAATCACGCTGCAAGGAATCCACTGCATTCAACGACGCTGCATGGAATCCACTGCATTCTATCAGGATGCTTTTGGCCCTGCTGCATAAAATACACTGCATTCAATCATGCTGCATGGAATTCACTGCCTCCAATAGGGATATTTTGGGAAATGCTGCAGAAAATCCACTGCATTCAATCGGGATGCATTGGGCCTCGCTGCATGGACTCCACTGCATACAAACGAGATCCATTGCACCACAATGGATGGAATGTTCTGCATTCAATGAGGCTGCATGGAATCCACTGCATTCCATCAGGATGCTTTGGGCCATGCTGCATAAAATCCACTGCATTCAATCGGGATGCATTGGGCCTCACTACGTGGACTGCACTGAATACAATCGGATCCATTGTGCCACAATGCACGGAGTCTTCTGCATTCAACGACGCTGCATGAAATCCACTGCATTCAATCGGGATGCTTTGGGCCATGTTCCAAATTACACTGCATTCATTCATGCTACGGGAATCCACTGCATTCAATCATGCTGCATAAAATACCCTGCATTCAATAGGGTTCCATTACTTCATGCTGCCTGGAATACACTGAATTCAATCATGCTGCATGGAATAAAATGCATTCAATAGGGATGCATTTTACAAGGCTGCATGGAATCCACTGCATTCAATCACAATGCATGGAATCCACTGCATTCAAGGACGCTGCATGGAATCCACTGCATTCAATCGGGATGATTTTGGCCATGATGCATAAAATCGACTGCATTCAATAGGGTTCAATTACATCATGCTGCATGGATCACACTGCATTCAATCACACTGCATGGAATCCACTGCATTCAATTGGGATGATTTTTACCAGGCTGCATTGAATCCACTGCATTCAATCAAGCTGCATGGAATCCACTGCATTCAATCGGGATGAATTTTACCATGCTGCATGGAATAAACAGCATTCAATCACGCTGCTTCTATTTCACTGCATTCAATTGGGATCCATTGCGCCATGATGCATTGAATCCACTGCCATCAGTTGAGATCAATTGGGCCACGCTGCATAGAATCCACTCCATTCAATGGGGATCCATTTAGCCACGCTGCATTGTATACACTGCGTTCAATCAGGATGCATTTCACCACGCTGCATGAAATCCACGGCATTCAATCGGGATGCTTGGGGACATGCTGCAAAAAATCCACTGCATTCATTCATGCTGCAGGAATCCACTTCATTCAATCATGCTGCATGTTATCCACTGCATTCATTCGGGATGTTTTGGGACATGCTGCCTAAAATACACTGCATTCAATCGGGATGCTTTGGGCCATGCTGCAAAAAATCCACTGCATTCATTCATGCTGCAGGAATCCACTGCATTCAATCATGCTGCATAAAATCCACTGCATTCATTAGGGTTCCATTTCTGCCTGCTGCATGGATCACACTTCAGTCAATCACACTGCATGGAATCTACTGCATTCAATCAGGATGAATTTTACCAGGCTTCATTGAATCCACTGCATTCAATCAAGCTGCATGGAATCCACTGCATTCAATTGGGATTCATTTTACAAGGCTGCATGAATTACACAGCATTCATTCAAAATTCATGGAATCCACTGCATTCAATGACGCTGCATGGAATCCACTGCATTCAATCGGGATGCTTTTGGACATGGTGCATAAAATACACTGCATTCAATCATGCTGCATGGAATCCAATGCATCATATCGGCATATTTTGGGCCATGCTTCCTAAAATCCACTGCATTCAATCGGGATGCATTGGGCCTCGCTGCATGGTCTCCACTGCATACAAACGAGATCCATTGCACCACAAAGTATCGAATGTTCTGCATTCAATGACGCTGCATGGAATCCACTGCATTCAATCGTGATGCATTGGGCCATGCTGCAAATAATTCACTGCATTTAATCATGCTGTAGGTATCCACTGCATTCAATAGGGTTACAGGCTGCATTCCACTGCATTCCATTGGGATGCTTTTGGCCATGCTGCATAAAACCCACTGCATTCAATCATGCTGCACGATATCCATTGCATTCAATCGGGATGTTTTCGGACATGCTGCAAAAAATCCACTGCAGTAAATCGGGATGCTTTTGGCAAAGCTTCAAAAAATCCACTGCATTCAATCATGCTGCAGGAATCCACTGCATTCAATCACACTGCATGGAATCCACTGCATTCCACAGGGTTCAATTTCTTCATGCTGCATGGAATCCACTGCATTCAATCATGCTGCATGGAATCCACTGCATTCAATCGGGATGCATTTTACCAGGCTGCATGGATTACACTGCATTCAATCACGCTGCAAGGAATCCACTGAAATCAATGACGCTGCCTGCAATCCAATGCATTCTATCGGGATGCATTGGGACTCACTACGTGGACTCCACTGAATACAATCGGATCCATTGTGCCACAATGTACGGAGTCTTCTGCATTCAATGACGCTGCATGAAACCCACTGCATTCAATCGGGATGCTTTGGGCCATGTTCCAAAAATCCACTGCATTCATTCATGCTGCGGGAATCCACTGCATTCAATCATGCTGCATAAAATACCCTGCATTCAATAGGGTTCCATTACTTCATGCTGCCTGGAATACACTGAATTCAATCATGTTGCATGTAATAAAATACATTCAATAGGGATGCATTTTACCAGGCTGCATGGAATCCACTGCATTCAATCACAATGCATGGAATCCACTGCATTCAAGGACGCTGCATGGAATCCACTGCATTAAATCGGGATGATTTTGGCCATGATGCATAAAATCGACTGCATTCAATAGGGTTCAATTACATCATGCTGCATGGATCACACTGCATTCAATCACACTGCATGGAATCCACTGCATTCAATTGGGATGATTTTTACCAGGCTGCATTGAATCCACTGCATTCAATCAAGCTGCATGGAATCCACTGCATTCAATCGGGATGAATTTTACCATGCTGCATGGAATACACAGCATTCAATCACGCTGCTTCTATTTCACTTCATTCAATTGGGATCCATTGCGCCATGATGCATGGAATCCACTGCCATCAGTTGAGATCAATTGGGCCACGCTGCATAGAATCCACTCCATTCAATGGGGATCCATTTAGCCACGCTGCATTGTATACACTGCGTTCAATCAGGATGCATTTCACCACGCTGCATGAAATCCACGGCTTTCAATCGGGATGCTTGGGGACATTCTGCAAAAAATCCACTGCATTCATTCATGCTGCAGGAATCCACTTCATTCAATCATGCTGCATGGTATACACTGCATTCAATCGGGATGTTTTGGGACATGCTGCCTAAAATACACTGCATTCAATCGGGATGCTTTGGGCCATGCTGCAAAAAATCCACTGCATTCATTCATGCTGCAGGAATCCACTGCATTCAATCATGCTGCATAAAATCCACTGCATTCAATAGGGTTCTATTTCTGCCTGCTGCATGGATCACACTGCCCTCAATCACACTGCATGGAATCTACTGCATTCAATCAGGATGAATTTTACCAGGCTTCATTGAATCCACTCCATTCAATCAAGCTGCATGGAATCCACTGCATTCAATTGGGATTCATTTTACAAGGCTGCATGAATTACACAGCATTCATTCAAAATTCATGGAATCCACTGCATTCAATGACGCTGCATGGAATCCACTGCATTCAATCGGGATGCTTTTGGCCATGGTGCATAAAATACACTGCATTCAATCATGCTGCATGGAATCCAATGCATCATATCGGCATATTTTGGGCCATGCTTCCTAAAATCCACTGCATTCAATCGGGATGCATTGGGCCTCGCTGCATGGTCTCCACTGCATACAAACGAGATCCATTGCACCACAAAGAATCGAATGTTCTGCATTCAATGACGCTGCATGGAATCCACTGCATTCAATCGACATGCTTGGGGACATGCTGCAAAAAATCCACTGCATTCAATTATGCTACAGGAATCCAATGCATTCAATCGGGATGCATTGGGCCATGCTGCAAATAATCCACTGCATTTAATCATGCTGTAGGTATCCACTGCATTCAATAGGGTTACATTTCCTCATGCTGCCTGGAATACACTGCATTAAATCACGCTGCATGGAATCCACTGCATTCAATTGGGATGCATTTTACCAGGCTGCATGGAATCCACTGCATTCACGCATGCCGCATAGAATCCAATGCATTCCATCGGGATGCTTTTGGCCATGCTGCATAAAACCCACTGCATTCAATCATGCTGCACCTTATCCAATGCATTCAATCGGGATGTTTTCGGACATGCTGCAAAAAATCCACTGCAGTAAATCGGGATGCTTTTGGCCAAGCTTCAAAAAATCCACTGCATTCAATCATGCTGCAGGAATCCACTGCATTCAATCACACTGCATGGAATCCACTGCATTCCACAGGGTTCAATTTCTTCATGCTGCATGGAATCCACTGCATTCAATCATGCTGCATGGAATCCACTGCATTCAATCGGGATGCATTTTACCAGGCTGCATGGATTACACTGCATTCAATCACGCTGAAAGGAATCCACTGCATTCAATGACGCTGCATGGAATCCACTGCATTCTATCGGGATGCATTGGGCCTCACTACGTGGACTCCACTGAATACAATCGGATCCATTGTGCCACAATGTACGGAGTCTTCTGCATTCAATGACGCTGCATGAAACCCACTGCATTCAATCGGGATGCTTTGGGCCATGTTCCAAAAATCCACTGCATTCATTCATGCTGCAGGAATCCACTGCATTCAATCATGCTGCATAAAATACCCTGCATTCAATAGGGTTCCATTACTTCATGCTGCCTGGAATACACTGAATTCAATCATGCTGCATGGAATAAAATACATTCAATAGGGATGCATTTTACCAGGCTGCATGGAATCCACTGCATTCAATCACAATGCATGGAATCCACTGCATTCAAGGACGCTGCATGGAATCCACTGCATTCAATCGGGATGATTTTGGCCATGGTGCATAAAATACACTGCATTCAATCATGCTGCATGGAATCCATTGCATCATATCGGCATATTTTGGGCCATGCTTCCTAAAATCCACTGCATTCAATTGGGATGCATTGGGCCTCGCTGCATGGTCTCCACTGCATACAAACGAGATCCATGCACCACAATGTATGGAATGTTCTGCATTCAATGACGCTGCATGGAATCCACTGCATTCAATCGGGATGCTTTGGGCCATGTTGCAAAAAGTCCACTGCATTCAATTATGCTACAGGAATCCAATGCATTCTATCGGGATGCATTGGGCCATGCTGCAAATAATCCACTGCATTTAATCATGCTGTAGGTATCCACTGCATTCAATAGGGTTACATTTCTTCATGCTGCCTGGAATACACTGCATTAAATCACGCTGCATGGAATCCACTGCATTCAATTGGGATGCATTTTACCAGGCTGCATGGAATCCACTGCATTCACGCATGCCGCATGGAATCCACTGCATTCAATCATGCTGCATGGAATCCACTGCATTGAATCGGGATGCATTTTACCAGGCTGCATGGATTACACTGCATTCAATCGCAATGCATGGTATCCACTGCGTCAATGACGCTGCATGGAATCCACTGCCTTCAATCGGGATGCTTTTGGCCATTGTGCATAAAATCCACTGCATTCAATCATTCTGCATGGTATCCCCTGACTTCAATCGGGATGTTTTGGGACATGCTGCCTAAAATCCACTGCATTCAATCGGGATGCTTTGGGCCATGCTGCAAATCATCCACTGCATTCAATCATGCTGCAGGAATCCACAGCATTCAATCATGCTGCATAAAAGACACTTCATTCAATAGAATTCCATTACTTCATGCTGCCTGGAATACACTGAATTCAATCACGCTGCATGGAATCCAATGCATTCGATAGGGATGCATTTTACCAGGCTGCATGGAATCCACTGCATTCAATCATGCTGCATGGAATCCACTGCATTCAATCGGTATGCATTTTACCAGGCTGCATGGATTACACTGCATTCAAGCACAATGCATGGAATCCACTGCATTCAATGACGCTGCATGGAATACTCTGCATTGAATCGGGATGCTTTTGGCCATGCTGCATAAAATCCACTGCATTCAATCATGCTGCACGGTATCGACTGCATTCAATCGGGATGTTTTTGGACATGCTGCCTAAAATCCACTGCATTAAATCGGGATGCTTTGGGCCAAGCTGCAAAAAATACAATGCATTCAATCATGCTGCAGGAATCCACTGCATTCCATCATGCTGTATAAAATCCCCTGCATTCAATAGGGTTCCATTCCTTCATGGTGCATGGAATACACTGCATTCAATCATGCTGCATGGAATCCACTGCATTCAATCGGGATGCATTTTACCAGGCTGCATGGATTACACTGCATTCAATCCCAATGCATGGAATCCACTGCATTTAATGACGCTGCATGGAATCCACTGCATTCAATCGGGATGCTTTTGGCCATGGTGCATAAAATCCACTGCATTTAATCATGCTGCATGGTATCCACTGCATTCAATCGGGATGTTTTGTGATATGCTGCCTAACATCCACTCCATTAAATCGGGATGCTTTGGGCCATGCTGCAAAAAATCCACTGCATTCATTCATGCTGCAGGAATCCACTGCATTCTATCATGCTGCATAAAATCCACTGCATTCAATCGGGATGAATTTTACCAGGCTGCATGGAATCCACTGCATTCAATCATGCTTCATGGAATCCACTGCATTCAATCCAGTTGCATTTTACCAGGCTGCATGGAATACACTGCATTCAATCACGCTGCATCGATTTCACTGCATTCAATTGGGATCCATTGCGCCATGATGCATGGAATCCACTGCATTCAGTTGAGATCAATTGGGCCACGCTGCATAGAATCCACTGCATTGAATGGGGATCCATTTAGCCACGATGCATTGTATACACTGCGTTCAATCAGGATGCATTTCACCACGCAGCATGGAATCCATGGCATTCAATCGGGATGATTGTGGCCATGCTGTAAAAAATCCACTTCATTCAATCATGCTGAAGGAATCCACTGCATTCAATCATGCTGCATAAAATCCCCTGCATTCAATAGGGTTCCATTTCTTCATGCTGCATGGAATCTACTTCATTCAATCATGCTGCATGGAATCCAATGCATTCAATAGGGATGCATTTTACCAGGCTGCATAAATTACATTGCATTCAATCACAAGCATGGAATCCACTGCATTCAATGACGCTGCATGGAATCCACTGCATTCAATCGGGATGTTTTGGGCCATGCTGCATAAAATACACTGCATTCAATCATGCAGCAAGGAATCCACTGCATCCAATCGGGATATTTTGGGCCATGCTGCATAAAATCCACTGCATTCTATCGGGATGCATTGGGCCTCGCTGCATGGTCTCCACTGCATACAAACGAGATCCATTGCCCCACAATGAATGGAATGTTCTGCATTCAATGACGCTGCATGAAATCCACTGCATTCAATCAGGATGCTTTGGGCAATGCTGCAAATAATCCACTGTATTCAATCATGCTGCATGGAATACACTGCCTTCAATCGGGATGTTTTGGCCATGCTGCATATAATCCACTGCATTCAATCGGGATGCATTGGGCCTCACTGCGCCAACCGCACTGAATACAATCGGGATCCATTGTGCCACAATGCATGGAGTCTTCTGCATTGAATGACGCTGCATGGAATCCACTGCATTCAATCGGGATGCTTGGGGCCATGCTGCAAAATATCCACTGCATTCATTCATGCTGCAGGAATCCAGTGCATTCAATCATGCTGCATAAAATACACTTCATTCAATAGGGTTCCATTACTTCATTCTGCCTGGAATACACTGAATTCAATCACGCTGCATGGAATCCAATGCATTCAATAGGGATGCATTTTACCAGGCTGCATGGAATCCACTGCATTCAGTCATGCTGCATGGAATCCACTGCAGTCAATCGGGATGCATTTTACCAGGCTGCCTGGATTACACTGCATTCAATCAAAATGCATGGAATTCACTGCATTCAATGATGCTGCATGAAATCCACTGCATTCAATCGGGATGCTTTTGGCCATGCTGCATAAAATCCACGGCATTCAATCATGCTGCATGGAATCCAATGCATTCTATCGGGATGTATTGGGACATGCTGCAGAAAATTCACTGCATTAAATCATGATGCTTTGGACCAAGCTTCAAAAAATCCACTGCATTCAATCATGCTGCAAAAATCCACTGCATACAATCATGCTGCATAAATCCACTGCATTCAATACGGTTCCATTTCTTCATGCTGCATGGACTCCACTGCATTCATTCGGGATGAATTTTACCAGGCTGCATTGAATCCACTGCATTCAATCACAATGCATGGAATCCACTGCATTCAATCGGGATGCATTTTACCAGGCTGCATGGATTACACTGCATTCAAGCACAATGCATGGAATCCACTGCATTCAATGACGCTGCATGGAATCCTCTGCATTCTATCGGGATGCATTTGGGCCATGCTGCATAAAATCCACTGCATTCAATCATGCTGCATGGTATCCACTGCATTCAATCGGGATGTTTTGGGACATGCTGCCTAAAATCCACTGCATTTAATCGGGATGCTTTGGGCCATGCTGCAAAAAATCCACTGCATTCAATCATGCTGCAGGAATCCACTGCATTCAATCATGCTGCATAAAATCCACTGCATTCAATAGGGTTCCATTTCTGCATGCTGCATGGATCACACTGCATTGAATGACGCTGCATGGAATCCACTGCATTCAATCGGGATGCTTGGGGCCATGCTGCAAAATATCCACTGCATTCATTCATGCTGCAGGAATCCACTGCATTCAATCATGCTGCATAAAATCCCCTGCAATCAGTAGGGATCCATTTCTTCATGCTGCATGGAATCGACTTCATTCAATCATGCTGCATGGAATCCACAGCATTTAATTGGGATGCATTTTACCAGGCTGCATGGAATCCACTGCATTCAATCATGCTGAATAAAATCCACTGCATTCAATCGGGATGCATTTTACCAGGATGCATGGAATCCACTGCATTCAATCTCAATACATGGAATCCACTGCATTCAATCGGGATGCATTTTACCAGGCTGCCTGGATTACACTGCATTCCATCACAATGCATGGAATCCACTGCATTCAATGACGCTGCATGGAATCCACTGCATTCTATCGGGATGCTTTTGGCCATGCTGCATAAAGTACACTGCATTCAATCATGCAGCAAGGAATCCACTGCATCCAATCGCCATGGTTTTGGCCATGCTGCATAAAATCCACTGCATTCAATCGGGATGCATTGGGCCTCGCTGCATGGTCTCCACTGCATACAAACGAGATCCATTGCCCCACAATGAATGGAATGTTCTGCATTCAATGACGCTGCATGAAATCCACTGCATTCAATCAGGATGCTTTGGGACATGCTGCAAATACTCCACTGTATTCAATCATGCTGCATGGAATCCACTGCCTTCAATCGGGATGCTTTTGGCCATGCTGCATGTAATCCACTGCATTCAATCGGGATGCATTGGGCCTCACTGCGTCAACCGCACTGAATACAATCGGGATCCATTGTGCCACAATGCATGGAGTCTTCTGCATTCAATGACGCTGCATGGAATCCACTGCATTCAATCGGGATGCTTGGGGCCATGCTGCAAAATATCCACTGCATTCATTCATGCTGCAGGAATCCAGTGCATTCAATCATGCTGCATTAAATTCCCTGCATTCAATAGGGTTCCATTACTTCATTCTGCCTGGAATACACTGAATTCAATCACGCTGCATGGAATCCAATGCATTCAATAGGGATGCATTTTACCAGGCTGCATGGAATCCACTGCATTCAGTCATGCTGCATGGAATCCACTGCAGTCAATCGGGATGCATTTTACCAGGCTGTATGGATTACACTGCATTCAATCAAAATGCATGGAATTCACTGCATTCAATGATGCTGCATGAAATCCACTGCATTCAATCGGGATGCTTTTGGCCATGCTGCATAAAATCCACGGCATTCAATCATGCTGCATGGACTCCAATGCATTCTATCGGGATGTATTGGGACATGCTGCAGAAAATTCACTGCATTAAATCATGATGCTTTGGACCAAGCTTCAAAAAATCCACTGCATTCAATCATGCTGCAAAAATCCACTGCATTCAATCATGCTGCATAAAATCCACTTCATTCAATAGGGTTCCATTACTTCATGCTGCATGGAATCAACTGCATTCAATCATGCTGCATGGAATCTACAGCATTCAATCGGGATGCATTTTACCAGGCTGCATGTTTTACACTGCATTCAATCACAATGCATGGAATCCACTGCATTCAATGACGCTGCATGGAATCCACTGCATTCAATCATGCTGCATGGAATCTACAGCATTCAATCGGGATGCATTTTACCAGGCTGCATGTTTTAGACTGCATTCAATCACAATGCATGGAATCCACTGCATTCAATGACGCTGCATGGAATCCACTGCATTCAATCTGGATGCTTTGGGCCATGGTGCATAAAATCCACTGCATTCAATCATGCTGCATGGTATCCACTGCATTCAATCGGGATGTTTTGCGACATTCTGTCTAAAATCCACTGCATTTTATCAGGATGCTTTGGGCTATGCTGCATAAAATCCACTGCATTCAATAGGGTTCCATTTCTGCATGCTGCATGGATCACACTGCATTCAATCACACTGCATGGAATCCACTGCATTCAATCGGGATGAATTTTACCAGGCTGCATTGAATCAACTACATTCAATCAAGCTGCATGGAATCCACTGCATTCAATCGGGATGCATTTTACCAGGCTGCATGGATTACACTGCATTCAAGCACAATGCATGGAATCCACTGCATTCAATGACGCTGCATGGAATCCTCTGCATTCTATCGGGATGCTTTTTGGCCTTGCTGCATAAAATCCACTGCATTCAATCATGCTGCATGGTATCGACTGCATTCAATCGGGATGTTTTGGGACATGCTGCCTAAAATCCACTGCATTTAATCGGGATGCTTTGGGACATGCTGCAAAAAATCCACTGCATTCAATCATGTTGCATGGAATCCACTGCCTTTAATCGGGATGAATTTTACCAGGCTTCATTGAATCCACTGCATTCTATCAAGCTGCATGGAATCCACTGCATTCAATCTGGATGCATTTTACCAGGCTGCATGGAATACACTGCATTCAATCACGCTGCATCGATTTCACTGCATTCTATTGGGATCCATTGCGCCATGATGCATGGAATCCACTGCATTCAGTTGAGATCAATTGGGCAACGCTGCATAGAATCCACTGCATTGAATGGGGATCCATTTAGCCACGATGCATTGTATACACTGCGTTCAATCAGGATGCATTTCACCACGCTGCATGGAATACATGGCATTCAATCGGGATGCTTGTGGCCATGCTGCATAAAATCCACTGCATTCATTCATGCTGCAGGAATCCACTGCATTCAATCATGCTGCATAAAATCCCCTGCATTCAATAGGGTTCCATTTCTTCATGCTGCATGGAATCGACTTCATTCAATCATGCTGCATGGAATCCACAGCATTTAATTGGGATGCATTTTACCAGGCTGCATGGAATCCACTGCATTCAATCATGCTGAATAAAATCCACTGCATTCAATCGGGATGCATTTTACCAGGATGCATGGAATCCACTGCATTCAATCACAATACATGGAATCCACTGCATTCAATCGGGATGCATTTTACCAGGCTGCCTGGATTACACTGCATTCCATCACAATGCATGGAATCCACTGCATTCAATGACGCTGCATGGAATCCACTGCATTCTATCGGGATGCTTTTGGCCATGCTGCATAAAGTACACTGCATTCAATCATGCAGCAAGGAATCCACTGCATCCAATCGCCATGGTTTTGGCCATGCTGCATAAAATCCACTGCATTCAATCGGGATGCATTGGGCCTCGCTGCATGGTCTCCACTGCATACAAACGAGATCCATTGCCCCACAATGAATGGAATGTTCTGCAGTCAATGACGCTGCATGAAATCCACTGCATTCAATCAGGATGCTTTGGGACATGCTGCAAATACTCCACTGTATTCAATCATGCTGCATGGAATCCACTGCCTTCAATCGGGATGCTTTTGGCCATGCTGCATATAATCCACTGCATTCAATCGGGATGCATTGGGCCTCACTGCGTCAACCGCACTGAATACAATCGGGATCCATTGTGCCACAATGCATGGAGTCTTCTGCATTGCATGACGCTGCATGGAATCCACTGCATTCAATCGGGATGCTTGGGGCCATGCTGCAAAATATCCACTGCATTCATTCATGCTGCAGGAATCCAGTGCATTCAATCATGCTGCATTAAATTCCCTGCATTCAATAGGGTTCCATTACTTCATTCTGCCTGGAATACACTGAATTCAATCACGCTGCATGGAATCCAATGCATTCAATAGGGATGCATTTTACCAGGCTGCATGGAATCCACTGCATTCAGTCATGCTGCATGGAATCCACTGCAGTCAATCGGGATGCATTTTACCAGGCTGTATGGATTACACTGCATTCAATCAAAATGCATGGAATTCACTGCATTCAATGATGCTGCATGAAATCCACTGCATTCAATCGGGATGCTTTTGGCCATGCTGCATAAAATCCACGGCATTCAATCATGCTGCATGGAATCCAATGCATTCTATCGGGATGTATTGGGACATGCTGCAGAAAATTCACTGCATTAAATCATGATGCTTTGGACCAAGCTTCAAAAAATCCACTGCATTCAATCATGCTGCAAAAATCCACTGCATTCGATCATGCTGCATAAAATCCACTTCATTCAATAGGGTTCCATTACTTCATGCTGCATGGAATCAACTGCATTCAATCATGCTGCATGGAATCTACAGCATTCAATCGGGATGCATTTTACCAGGCTGCATGTTTTACACTGCATTCAATCACAATGCATGGAATCCACTGCATTCAATGACGCTGCATGGAATCCACTGCATTCAATCTGGATGCTTTGGGCCATGGTGCATTAAATCCACTGCATTCAATCATGCTGCATGGTATCCACTGCATTCAATCGGGATGTTTTGGGACATTCTGCCTAAAATCCACTGCATTTAATCAGGATGCTTTGGGCCATGCTGCATAAAATCCACTGCATTCAATAGGGTTCCATTTCTGCATGCTGCATGGATCACACTGCATTCAATCACACTGCATGGAATCCACTGCATTCAATCGGGATGAATTTTACCAGGCTGCATTGAATCCACTACATTCAATCAAGCTGCATGGAATCCACTGCATTCAATCGGGATGCATTTTACCAGGCTGCATGGATTACACTGCATTCAAGCACAATGCATGGAATCCACTGCATTCAATGACGCTGCATGGAATCCTCTGCATTCTATCGGGATGCATTTGGGCCATGCTGCATAAAATCCACTGCATTCATTCATGCTGCATGGTATCCACTGCATTCAATCGGGATGTTTTGGGACATGCTGCATAAAATCCACTGCATTTAATCGGGATGCTTTGGGCCATGCTGCAAAAAATCCACTGCATTCAATCATGTTGCATGGAATCCACTGCCTTCAATCGGGATGAATTTTACCAGGCTGCATTGAATCCACTGCATTCTATCAAGCTGCATGGAATCCACTGCATTCAATCGGGATGCATTTTACCAGGCTGCATGGAATGCACTGCATTCAATTACGCTGCATCGATTTCACTGCATTCTATTGGGATCCATTGCGCCATGATGCATGGAATCCACTGCATTCAGTTGAAATCAATTGGGCAACGCTGCATAGAATCCACTGCATTGAATGGGGATCCATTTAGCCACGATGCATTGTATACACTGCGTTCAATCAGGATGCATTTCACCACGCTGCATGGAATACATGGCATTCAATCGGGATGCTTGTGGCCATGCTGCATAAAATCCACTGCATTCATTCATGCTGCAGGAATCCACTGCATTCAATCATGCTGCATAAAATCCCCTGCATTCAATAGGGTTCCATTTCTTCATGCTGCATGGAATCGACTTCATTCAATCATGCTGCATGGAATCCACAGCATTTAATTGGGATGCATTTTACCAGGCTGCATGGAATCCACTGCATTCAATCATGCTGAATAAAATCCACTGCATTCAATCGGGATGCATTTTACCAGGATGCATGGAATCCACTGCATTCAATCACAATACATGGAATCCACTGCATTCAATCGGGATGCATTTTACCAGGCTGCCTGGATTACACTGCATTCCATCACAATGCATGGAATCCACTGCATTCAATGACGCTGCATGGAATCCACTGCATTCTATCGGGATGCTTTTGGCCATGCTGCATAAAGTACACTGCATTCAATCATGCAGCAAGGAATCCACTGCATCCAATCGCCATGGTTTTGGCCATGCTGCATAAAATCCACTGCATTCAATCGGGATGCATTGGGCCTCGCTGCATGGTCTCCACTGCATACAAACGAGATCCATTGCCCCACAATGAATGGAATGTTCTGCATTCAATGACGCTGCATGAAATCCACTGCATTCAATCAGGATGCTTTGGGACATGCTGCAAATACTCCACTGTATTCAATCATGCTGCATGGAATCCACTGCCTTCAATCGGGATGCTTTTGGCCATGCTGCATATAATCCACTGCATTCAATCGGGATGCATTGGGCCTCACTGCGTCAACCGCTCTGAATACAATCGGGATCCATTGTGCCACAATGCATGGAGTCTTCTGCATTGCATGACGCTGCATGGAATCCACTGCATTCAATCGGGATGCTTGGGGCCATGCTGCAAAATATCCACTGCATTCATTCATGCTGCAGGAATCCAGTGCATTCAATCATGCTGCATTAAATTCCCTGCATTCAATAGGGTTCCATTACTTCATTCTGCCTGGAATACACTGAATTCAATCACGCTGCATGGAATCCAATGCATTCAATAGGGATGCATTTTACCAGGCTGCATGGAATCCACTGCATTCAGTCATGCTGCATGGAATCCACTGCAGTCAATCGGGATGCATTTTACCAGGCTGTATGGATTACACTGCATTCAATCAAAATGCATGGAATTCACTGCATTCAATGATGCTGCATGAAATCCACTGCATTCAATCGGGATGCTTTTGGCCATGCTGCATAAAATCCACGGCATTCAATCATGCTGCATGGAATCCAATGCATTCTATCGGGATGTATTGGGACATGCTGCAGAAAATTCACTGCATTAAATCATGATGCTTTGGACCAAGCTTCAAAAAATCCACTGCATTCAATCATGCTGCAAAAATCCACTGCATTCGATCATGCTGCATAAAATCCACTTCATTCAATAGGGTTCCATTACTTCATGCTGCATGGAATCAACTGCATTCAATCATGCTGCATGGAATCTACAGCATTCAATCGGGATGCATTTTACCAGGCTGCATGTTTTACACTGCATTCAATCACAATGCATGGAATCCACTGCATTCAATGACGCTGCATGGAATCCACTGCATTCAATCTGGATGCTTTGGGCCATGGTGCATTAAATCCACTGCATTCAATCATGCTGCATGGTATCCACTGCATTCAATCGGGATGTTTTGGGACATTCTGCCTAAAATCCACTGCATTTAATCAGGATGCTTTGGGCCATGCTGCATAAAATCCACTGCATTCAATAGGGTTCCATTTCTGCATGCTGCATGGATCACACTGCATTCAATCACACTGCATGGAATCCACTGCATTCAATCGGGATGAATTTTACCAGGCTGCATTGAATCCACTACATTCAATCAAGCTGCATGGAATCCACTGCATTCAATCGGGATGCATTTTACCAGGCTGCATGGATTACACTGCATTCAAGCACAATGCATGGAATCCACTGCATTCAATGACGCTGCATGGAATCCTCTGCATTCTATCGGGATGCATCTGGGCCATGCTGCATAAAATCCACTGCATTCATTCATGCTGCATGGTATCCACTGCATTCAATCGGGATGTTTTGGGACATGCTGCATAAAATCCACTGCATTTAATCGGGATGCTTTGGGCCATGCTGCAAAAAATCCACTGCATTCAATCATGTTGCATGGAATCCACTGCCTTCAATCGGGATGAATTTTACCAGGCTGCATTGAATCCACTGCATTCTATCAAGCTGCATGGAATCCACTGCATTCAATCGGGATGCATTTTACCAGGCTGCATGGAATGCACTGCATTCAATTACGCTGCATCGATTTCACTGCATTCTATTGGGATCCATTGCGCCATGATGCATGGAATCCACTGCATTCAGTTGAAATCAATTGGGCAACGCTGCATAGAATCCACTGCATTGAATGGGGATCCATTTAGCCACGATGCATTGTATACACTGCGTTCAATCAGGATGCATTTCACCACGCTGCATGGAATACATGGCATTCAATCGGGATGCTTGTGGCCATGCTGCATAAAATCCACTGCATTCATTCATGCTGCAGGAATCCACTGCATTCAATCATGCTGCATAAAATCCCCTGCATTCAATAGGGTTCCATTTCTTCATGCTGCATGGAATCGACTTCATTCAATCATGCTGCATGGAATCCACAGCATTTAATTGGGATGCATTTTACCAGGCTGCATGGAATCCACTGCATTCAATCATGCTGAATAAAATCCACTGCATTCAATCGGGATGCATTTTACCAGGATGCATGGAATCCACTGCATTCAATCACAATACATGGAATCCACTGCATTCAATCGGGATGCATTTTACCAGGCTGCCTGGATTACACTGCATTCCATCACAATGCATGGAATCCACTGCATTCAATGACGCTGCATGGAATCCACTGCATTCTATCGGGATGCTTTAGGCCATGCTGCATAAAGTACACTGCATTCAATCATGCAGCAAGGAATCCACTGCATCCAATCGCCATGTTTTTGGCCATGCTGCATAAAATCCACTGCATTCAATCGGGATGCATTGGGCCTCGCTGCATGGTCTCCACTGCATACAAACGAGATCCATTGCCCCACAATGAATGGAATGTTCTGCATTCAATGACGCTGCATGAAATCCACTGCATTCAATCAGGATGCTTTGGGACATGCTGCAAATACTCCACTGTATTCAATCATGCTGCATGGAATCCACTGCCTTCAATCGGGATGCTTTTGGCCATGCTGCATATAATCCACTGCATTCAATCGGGATGCATTGGGCCTCACTGCGTCAACCGCTCTGAATACAATCGGGATCCATTGTGCCACAATGCATGGAGTCTTCTGCATTGCATGACGCTGCATGGAATCCACTGCATTCAATCGGGATGCTTGGGGCCATGCTGCAAAATATCCACTGCATTCATTCATGCTGCAGGAATCCAGTGCATTCAATCATGCTGCATTAAATTCCCTGCATTCAATAGGGTTCCATTACTTCATTCTGCCTGGAATACACTGAATTCAATCACGCTGCATGGAATCCAATGCATTCAATAGGGATGCATTTTACCAGGCTGCATGGAATCCACTGCATTCAGTCATGCTGCATGGAATCCACTGCAGTCAATCGGGATGCATTTTACCAGGCTGTATGGATTACACTGCATTCAATCAAAATGCATGGAATTCACTGCATTCAATGATGCTGCATGAAATCCACTGCATTCAATCGGGATGCTTTTGGCCATGCTGCATAAACTCCACGGCATTCAATCATGCTGCATGGAATCTAATGCATTCTATCGGGATGTATTGGGACATGCTGCAGAAAATTCACTGCATTAAATCATGATGCTTTGGACCAAGCTTCAAAAAATCCACTGCATTCAATCATGCTGCAAAAATCCACTGCATTCAATCATGCTGCATAAAATCCACTTCATTCAATAGGGTTCCATTACTTCATGCTGCATGGAATCAACTGCATTCAATCATGCTGCATGGAATCTACAGCATTCAATCGGGATGCATTTTACCAGGCTGCATGTTTTACACTGCATTCAATCACAATGCATGGAATCCACTGCATTCAATGACGCTGCATGGAATCCACTGCATTCAATCTGGATGCTTTGGGCCATGGTGCATTAAATCCACTGCATTCAATCATGCTGCATGGTATCCACTGAATTCAATCGGGATGTTTTGGGACATTCTGCCTAAAATCCACTGCATTTAATCAGGATGCTTTGGGCCATGCTGCATAAAATCCACTGCATTCAATAGGGTTCCATTTCTGCATGCTGCATGGATCACACTGCATTCAATCACACTGCATGGAATCCACTGCATTCAATCGGGATGAATTTTACCAGGCTGCATTGAATCCACTACATTCAATCAAGCTGCATGGAATCCACTGCATTCAATCGGGATGCATTTTACCAGGCTGCATGTATTACACTGCATTCAAGCACAATGCATGGAATCCACTGCATTCAATGACGCTGCATGGAATCCTCTGCATTCTATCGGGATGCATTTGGGCCATGCTGCATAAAATCCACTGCATTCAATCATGCTGCATGGTATCCACTGCATTCAATCGGGATGTTTTGGGACATGCTGCCTAAAATCCACTGCATTTAATCGGGATGCTTTGGGCCATGCTGCAAAAAATCCACTGCATTCAATCATGTTGCATGGAATCCACTGCCTTCAATCGGGATGAATTTTACCAGGCTGCATTGAATCCACTGCATTCAATCAAGCTGCATGGAATCCACTGCATTCAATCGGGATGCATTTTACCAGGCTGCATGGAATGCACTGCATTCAATCACGCTGCATCGATTTCACTGCATTCTATTGGGATCCATTGCGCCATGATGCATGGAATCCACTGCATTCAGTTGAGATCAATTGGGCCACGCTGCATAGAATCCACTGCATTGAATGGGGATCCATTTAGCCACGATGCATTGTATACACTGCGTTCAATCAGGATGCATTTCACCACGCTGCATGGAATACATGGCATTCAATCGGGATGCTTGTGGCCATGCTGCATAAAATCCACTGCATTCATTCATGCTGCAGGAATCCACTGCATTCAATCATGCTGCATAAAATCCCCTGCATTCAATAGGGTTCCATTTCTTCATGCTGCATGGAATCGACTTCATTCAATCATGCTGCATGGAATCCACAGCATTTAATTGGGATGCATTTTACCAGGCTGCATGGAATCCACTGCATTCAATCATGCTGAATAAAATCCACTGCATTCAATCGGGATGCATTTTACCAGGATGCATGGAATCCACTGCATTCAATCACAATACATGGAATCCACTGCATTCAATCGGGATGCATTTTACCAGGCTGCCTGGATTACACTGCATTCCATCACAATGCATGGAATCCACTGCATTCAATGACGCTGCATGGAATCCACTGCATTCTATCGGGATGCTTTTGGCCATGCTGCATAAAGTACACTGCATTCAATCATGCAGCAAGGAATCCACTGCATCCAATCGCCATGTTTTTGGCCATGCTGCATAAAATCCACTGCATTCAATCGGGATGCATTGGGCCTCGCTGCATGGTCTCCACTGCATACAAACGAGATCCATTGCCCCACAATGAATGGAATGTTCTGCATTCAATGACGCTGCATGAAATCCACTGCATTCAATCAGGATGCTTTGGGACATGCTGCAAATACTCCACTGTATTCAATCATGCTGCATGGAATCCACTGCCTTCAATCGGGATGCTTTTGGCCATGCTGCATATAATCCACTGCATTCAATCGGGATGAATTGGGCCTCACTGCGTCAACCGCTCTGAATACAATCGGGATCCATTGTGCCACAATGCATGGAGTCTTCTGCATTGCATGACGCTGCATGGAATCCACTGCATTCAATCGGGATGCTTGGGGCCATGCTGCAAAATATCCACTGCATTCATTCATGCTGCAGGAATCCAGTGCATTCAATCATGCTGCATTAAATTCCCTGCATTCAATAGGGTTCCATTACTTCATTCTGCCTGGAATACACTGAATTCAATCACGCTGCATGGAATCCAATGCATTCAATAGGGATGCATTTTACCAGGCTGCATGGAATCCACTGCATTCAGTCATGCTGCATGGAATCCACTGCAGTCAATCGGGATGCATTTTACCAGGCTGTATGGATTACACTGCATTCAATCAAAATGCATGGAATTCACTGCATTCAATGATGCTGCATGAAATCCACTGCATTCAATCGGGATGCGTTTGGCCATGCTGCATAAACTCCACGGCATTCAATCATGCTGCATGGAATCTAATGCATTCTATCGGGATGTATTGGGACATGCTGCAGAAAATTCACTGCATTAAATCATGATGCTTTGGACCAAGCTTCAAAAAATCCACTGCATTCAATCATGCTGCAAAAATCCACTGCATTCAATCATGCTGCATAAAATCCACTTCATTCAATAGGGTTCAACTACTTCATGCTGCATGGAATCAACTGCATTCAATCATGCTGCATGGAATCTACAGCATTCAATCGGGATGCATTTTACCAGGCTGCATGTTTTACACTGCATTCAATCACAATGCATGGAATCCACTGCATTCAATGACGCTGCATGGAATCCACTGCATTCAATCTGGATGCTTTGGGCCATGGTGCATTAAATCCACTGCATTCAATCATGCTGCATGGTATCCACTGCATTCAATCGGGATGTTTTACGACATTCTGCCTAAAATCCACTGCATTTAATCAGGATGCTTTGGGCCATGCTGCATAAAATCCACTGCATTCAATAGGGTTCCATTTCTGCATGCTGCATGGATCACACTGCATTCAATCACACTGCATGGAATCCACTGCATTCAATGGGGATGAATTTTACCAGGCGGCATTGAATCCACTACATTCAATCAAGCTGCATGGAATCCACTGCATTCAATCGGGATGCATTTTACCAGGCTGCATGGATTACACTGCATTCAAGCACAATGCATGGAATCCACTGCATTCAATGACGCTGCATGGAATCCTCTGCATTCTATCGGGATGCATTTGGGCCATGCTGCATAAAATCCACTGCATTCAATCATGCTGCATGGTATCCACTGCATTCAATCGGGATGTTTTGGGACATGCTGCCTAAAATCCACTGCATTTAATCGGGATGCTTTGGGCCATGCTGCAAAAAATCCACTGCATTCAATCATGTTGCATGGAATCCACTGCCTTCAATCGGGATGAATTTTACCAGGCTGCATGGAATCCACTGCATTCTATCAAGCTGCATGGAATCCACTGCATTCAATCGGGATGCATTTTACCAGGCTGCATGGAATGCACTGCATTCAATCACGCTGCATCGATTTCACTGCATTCTATTGGGATCCATTGCGCCATGATGCATGGAATCCACTGCATTCAGTTGAAATCAATTGGGCAACGCTGCATAGAATCCACTGCATTGAATGGGGATCCATTTAGCCACGATGCATTGTATACACTGCGTTCAATCAGGATGCATTTCACCACGCTGCATGGAATACATGGCATTCAATCGGGATGCTTGTGGCCATGCTGCATAAAATCCACTGCATTCATTCATGCTGCAGGAATCCACTGCATTCAATCATGCTGCATAAAATCCCCTGCATTCAATAGGGTTCCATTTCTTCATGCTGCATGGAATCGACTTCATTCAATCATGCTGCATGGAATCCACAGCATTTAATTGGGATGCATTTTACCAGGCTGCATGGAATCCACTGCATTCAATCATGCTGAATAAAATCCACTGCATTCAATCGGGATGCATTTTACCAGGATGCATGGAATCCACTGCATTCAATCACAATACATGGAATCCACTGCATTCAATCGGGATGCATTTTACCAGGCTGCCTGGATTACACTGCATTCCATCACAATGCATGGAATCCACTGCATTCAATGACGCTGCATGGAATCCACTGCATTCTATCGGGATGCTTTTGGCCATGCTGCATAAAGTACACTGCATTCAATCATGCAGCAAGGAATCCACTGCATCCAATCGCCATGGTTTTGGCCATGCTGCATAAAATCCACTGCATTCAATCGGGATGCATTGGGCCTCGCTGCATGGTCTCCACTGCATACAAACGAGATCCATTGCCCCACAATGAATGGAATGTTCTGCATTCAATGACGCTGCATGAAATCCACTGCATTCAATCAGGATGCTTTGGGACATGCTGCAAATACTCCACTGTATTCAATCATGCTGCATGGAATCCACTGCCTTCAATCGGGATGCTTTTGGCCATGCTGCATATAATCCACTGCATTCAATCGGGATGAATTGGGCCTCACTGCGTCAACCGCTCTGAATACAATCGGGATCCATTGTGCCACAATGCATGGAGTCTTCTGCATTGCATGACGCTGCATGGAATCCACTGCATTCAATCGGGATGCTTGGGGCCATGCTGCAAAATATCCACTGCATTCATTCATGCTGCAGGAATCCAGTGCATTCAATCATGCTGCATTAAATTCCCTGCATTCAATAGGGTTCCATTACTTCATTCTGCCTGGAATACACTGAATTCAATCACGCTGCATGGAATCCAATGCATTCAATAGGGATGCATTTTACCAGGCTGCATGGAATCCACTGCATTCAGTCATGCTGCATGGAATCCACTGCAGTCAATCGGGATGCATTTTACCAGGCTGTATGGATTACACTGCATTCAATCAAAATGCATGGAATTCACTGCATTCAATGATGCTGCATGAAATCCACTGCATTCAATCGGGATGCGTTTGGCCATGCTGCATAAACTCCACGGCATTCAATCATGCTGCATGGAATCTAATGCATTCTATCGGGATGTATTGGGACATGCTGCAGAAAATTCACTGCATTAAATCATGATGCTTTGGACCAAGCTTCAAAAAATCCACTGCATTCAATCATGCTGCAAAAATCCACTGCATTCAATCATGCTGCATAAAATCCACTTCATTCAATAGGGTTCAACTACTTCATGCTGCATGGAATCAACTGCATTCAATCATGCTGCATGGAATCTACAGCATTCAATCGGGATGCATTTTACCAGGCTGCATGTTTTACACTGCATTCAATCACAATGCATGGAATCCACTGCATTCAATGACGCTGCATGGAATCCACTGCATTCAATCTGGATGCTTTGGGCCATGGTGCATTAAATCCACTGCATTCAATCATGCTGCATGGTATCCACTGCATTCAATCGGGATGTTTTGGGACATTCTGCCTAAAATCCACTGCATTTAATCAGGATGCTTTGGGCCATGCTGCATAAAATCCACTGCATTCAATAGGGTTCCATTTCTGCATGCTGCATGGATCACACTGCATTCAATCACACTGCATGGAATCCACTGCATTCAATCGGGATGAATTTTACCAGGCTGCATTGAATCCACTACATTCAATCAAGCTGCATGGAATCCACTGCATTCAATCGGGATGCATTTTACCAGGCTGCATGGATTACACTGCATTCAAGCACAATGCATGGAATCCACTGCATTCAATGACGCTGCATGGAATCCTCTGCATTCTATCGGGATGCATTTGGGCCATGCTGCATAAAATCCACTGCATTCAATCATGCTGCATGGTATCCACTGCATTCAATCGGGATGTTTTGGGACATGCTGCCTAAAATCCACTGCATTTAATTGGGATGCTTTGGGCCATGCTGCAAAAAATCCACTGCATTCAATCATGTTGCATGGAATCCACTGCCTTCAATCGGGATGAATTTTACCAGGCTTCATTGAATCCACTGCATTCTATCAAGCTGCATGGAATCCACTGCAATCAATCTGGATGCATTTTACCAGGCTGCATGGAATACACTGCATTCAATCACGCTGCATCGATTTCACTGCATTCTATTGGGATCCATTGCGCCATGATGCATGGAATCCACTGCATTCAGTTGAGATCAATTGGGCAACGCTGCATAGAATCCACTGCATTGAATGGGGATCCATTTAGCCACGATGCATTGTATACACTGCGTTCAATCAGGATGCATTTCACCACGCTGCATGGAATACATGGCATTCAATCGGGATGCTTGTGGCCATGCTGCATAAAATCCACTGCATTCATTCATGCTGCAGGAATCCACTGCATTCAATCATGCTGCATAAAATCCCCTGCATTCAATAGGGTTCCATTTCTTCATGCTGCATGGAATCGACTTCATTCAATCATGCTGCATGGAATCCACAGCATTTAATTGGGATGCATTTTACCAGGCTGCATGGAATCCACTGCATTCAATCATGCTGAATAAAATCCACTGCATTCAATCGGGATGCATTTTACCAGGATGCATGGAATCCACTGCATTCAATCACAATACATGGAATCCACTGCATTCAATCGGGATGCATTTTACCAGGCTGCCTGGATTACACTGCATTCCATCACAATGCATGGAATCCACTGCATTCAATGACGCTGCATGGAATCCACTGCATTCTATCGGGATGCTTTTGGCCATGCTGCATAAAGTACACTGCATTCAATCATGCAGCAAGGAATCCACTGCATCCAATCGCCATGGTTTTGGCCATGCTGCATAAAATCCACTGCATTCAATCGGGATGCATTGGGCCTCGCTGCATGGTCTCCACTGCATACAAACGAGATCCATTGCCCCACAATGAATGGAATGTTCTGCATTCAATGACGCTGCATGAAATCCACTGCATTCAATCAGGATGCTTTGGGACATGCTGCAAATACTCCACTGTATTCAATCATGCTGCATGGAATCCACTGCCTTCAATCGGGATGCTTTTGGCCATGCTGCATATAATCCACTGCATTCAAACGGGATGCATTGGGCCTCACTGCGTCAACCGCACTGAATACAATCGGGATCCATTGTGCCACAATGCATGGAGTCGTCTGCATTCAATGACGCTGCATGGAATCCACTGCATTCAATGGGGATGCTTTGGGCCACGCTGCAACAAATTCACTGCATTCATTCATGCTGCAGCAATACAGTGCGTTCAATCATGCTGCATAAAATACACTTCATTCAATAGGCTTCCATTATTTCATGCTGCCTGGAATACACTGAATTCAAACACGATGCATGGAATCCAATGCATTCAATAGGGATGCATTTTACCAGGCTGCATGGAATCCACTGCATTCAGACATGCTGCATGGAATCCACTGCATTCAATCATGCTGCATTAAATTCCCTGCATTCAATAGGGTTCCATTTCTTCATGCTGCCTGGAATACACTGCATTAAATCACGCTGCATGGAATCCACTGCATTCAATTGGGATGCATTTTACCAGGCTGCATGGAATCCACTGCATTCACACATGCCGCATGGAATCCACTGCATTCCATCGGGATGCATTTGGCCATGCTGCATAAAACCCACTGCATTCAATCATGCTGCACGATATCCACTGCATTCAATCGGGATGTTTTCGGACATGCTGCAAAAAATCCACTGCAGTAAATCGGGATGCTTTTGGCCAAGCTTCAAAAAATCCACTGCATTCAATCATGCTGCAGGAATCCACTGCATTCAATCATGCTGCATAAAATCCACTGAATTCCACAGGGTTCAATTTCTTCATGCTGCATGGAATCCACTGCATTCAATCATGCTGCATGGAATCCACTGCATTCAATCGCGATGCATTTTACCAGGCTGCATGGATTACACTGCATTCAATCACAATGCATGTTATCCACTGCGTAAATGACGCTGCATGAAATACACTGCCTTCAATCGGTATGCTTTTGGCCATTGTGCATAAAATCCACTGCATTCAATCATGCTGCATGGTATCCCCTGCCTTCACTCGGGATGTTTTGGGACATGCTGCTTAAAATCCACTGCATTCAATCGGGATGCTTTGGGCCATGCTGCAAATCATTCACTGCATTCAATCATGCTGCAGGAATACACGGCATTCAATCATGCTGCATAAAAGACAATTCATTCAATAGAATTCCATTACTTCATGCTGCCTGGAATACACTGAATTCACTCACGCTGCATGGAATCCAATGCATTCAATAGGGATGCATTTTACCAGGCTGCATGGAATCCACTGCATTCAATCATGCTGCATGGAATCCACTGCATTCAATCGGGATGCATTTTAGCAGGCTGCATAGATTACACTGCATTCAAGCACAATGCATGGAATCCACTGCATTCAATGACGCTGCATGGAATCCACTGCATTCTATCGGGATGCTTTTGGCCATGCTGCCTAAAATCCGCTGCATTCAATCATGCTGCACGGTATCGACTGCATTCAATCGGGATGTTTTGGGACATGCTGCAGAATATCCACTGCATTCAATCGGGATGCTTTGGGCCAAGCTGCAAAAAATACAATGCATTCAATCATGCTGCAGGAATCCACTGCATTCAATCATGCTGCATAAAATCCCCTGCATTCAATAGGGCTCCATTTCTTCATGGTGCATGGAATCCACTGCATTCAATCATGCTGCATGGAATCCACTGCATTCAATCGGGATGCATTTTACCAGGCTGCATGGATTACACTGCATTCAATCCCAATGCATGGAATCCACTGCATTGAATGACGCTGCATGGAATCCACTGCATTCAATCGGGATGCTTTTGGCCATGGTGCATAAAATCCACTGCATTTAATCATGCTGCATGGTATCCACTGCATTCAATCGGGATGTTTTGGGATATGCTGCCTAAAATCCACTCCATTAAATCGGGATGCTTTGGGCCATGCTGCAAAAAATTCACTGCATTCATTCATGCTGCAGGAATCCACTGCATTCTATCATGCTGCATAAAATCCCCTGCATTCAAACGGGATGAATTTTACCAGGCTGCATGGAATCCACTGCTTTCAATCATGCTTCATGGAATCCACTGCATTCAATCCAGTTGCATTTTACCAGGCTGCATGGAATACACTGCATTCAATCACGCTGCATCGATTTCACTGCATTCAATTGGGATCCATTGCGCCATGATGCATGGAATCCACTGCATTCAGTTGAGATCAATTGGGCCACGCTTCATAGAATCCACTGCATTGAATGGGGATCCATTTAGCCACGCTGCATTGTATACACTGCGTTCAATCAGGATGCATTTCACCACGCTGCATGGAATCCAGGGCATTCAATCGGGATGTTTGTGGCCATGCTGCGAAAAATCCACTTCATTCAATCATGCTGAAGGAATCCACTGCATTCAATCATGCTGCATAAAATCCCCTGCATTCAATAGGGTTCCATTTCTTCATGCTGCATGGAATCCACTTCATTCAATCATGCTGCATGGAATCCGCAGCATTTAAGTGGGATGCATTTTACCAGGCTGCATGGAATCCACTGCATTCAATCATGCTGCATAAAATCCACTGCATTCAATCGGGATGCATTTTACCACGCTGCATGGATTAAACTGCATTCAATCACAATACATCGAATCGACTGCATTAAATCGGGATGCATTTTACCATGCTGCCTGGATTACACTGCATTCAATCACAATGCATGGAATCCACTGCATTAAATGACGCTGCATGGAATCCACTGCATTCAATCGGGATGCATTTTACCAGGCTGCATGGATTACACTGCATTCAATCACAGTGCATGGAATCCACTGCATTCAATGACGCTGCATGGAATCCTCTGCATTGAATCGGGATGCTTTTGGCCATGCTGCATAAAATCTACTGCATTCAATCATGCTGCACGGTATCGACTGCATTCAATCGGGATGTTTTGGGACATGCTGCAGAAAATCCACTGCATTAAATCGGGATGCTTTGGGCCAAGGTGCAAAAAATCCGCTGCATTCAATCATACTGCAGGAATGCACTGCATTGAATCATGCTGCATAAAATACCCTGCATTCAATAAGGTTCCATTTCTTCATGCTGCCTGGAATACACCTCATTCAATTATGCTGCATGGAATCCACTGCATTCAATCGGGATGCATTTTACCAGGCTGCATAAATTACACTGCATTCAATCACAAGCATGGAATCCACTGCATTCAATGACGCTGCATGGAATCCACTGCATTCCATCGGGATGCTTTTGGCCATGGTGCATAATATGCACTGCATTCAATCATGCTGCATGGTATCCACTGCATTCAATCGGGATGCTTTTGGCCATGCTGCATAAAATCCACTGCATTTAATCGGGATGCTTTGGGCCATGCTGCAAAAATCCACTGCATTCAATCATGCTGAAGGAATTCACTGCATTCAATCATGCTGCATAAAATCCACTGCATTAAATAGGGTTCAATTTCTTCATGCAGCATGGATCACACTGCATTAAATCACACTGCATGGAATCCACTGCATTCAATTGGAATGAATTTTATCAGGCTGCATGGAATCCACTGCATTCAATGACGCTGCATGGAATCCACTGCATTCAATCGGGATGTTTTGGGCCATGCTGCATAAAATACACTGCATTCAATCATGCAGCAAGGAATCCACTGCATCCAATCGGGATATTTTGGGCCATGCTGCATAAAATCCACTGCATTCAATCGGGATGCATTGGGCCTCGCTGCGTGGTCTCCACTGCATACAAACGAGATCCATTGCACCACAATGTATGGAATGTTCTGCATTAAATGACGCTGCATGAAATCCACTGCATTCAATCGGGATGCTTTGGGCCATGCTGCAAATAATCCACTGTATTCAATCATGCTGCATGGAATCCACTGCCTTCAATCGGGATGTTGGCCATGCTGCATATAATCCACTGCATTCAATCGGGATGCATTGGGCCTCACTGCGCCAACCGCACTGAATACAATCGGGATCCATTGTGCCACAATGCATGGAGTCTTCTGCATTGCATGACGCTGCATGGAATCCACTGCATTCAATCGGGATGCTTGGGGCCATGCTGCAAAATATCCACTGCATTCATTCATGCTGCAGGAATCCTGTGCATTCAATCATGCTGCATAAAATACACTTCATTCAATAGGGTTACATTACTTCATTCTGCCTGGAATACACTGAATTCAATCACGCTGCATGGAATCCAATGCATTCAATAGGGATGCATTTTACCAGGCTGCATGGAATACACTGCATTCAGCCATGCTGCATGGAATCCACTGCAGTCAATCGGGATGCATTTAACCAGGCTGTATGGATTACACTGCATTCAATCAAAATGCATGAAATTCACTGCATTCAATGATGCTGCATGAAATCCACTGCATTCAATCGGGATGTTTTGGGACATGCTGCCTAAAATCCACTGCATTTAATCGGGATGCTTTGGGCCATGCTGCAAAAAATCCCCTGCATTCAATCATGCTGCATGGAATCCACTGCCTTCAATCGGGATGCATTTTACCAGGCTGCATTGAATCCACTGCATTCTATCAAGCTGCATGGAATCCACTGCATTCAATCGGGATGCATTTTACCATGCTGCATGGAATCCACTGCATTCAATCACGCTGCATCGATTTCACTGCATTCTATTGGGATCCATTGCGCCATGATGCATGGAATCCACTGCATTCAGTTGAGATCAATTGGGCCACGCTGCATAGAATCCACTGCATTGAATGGGGAACCATTTAGCCATGATGCATTGTATACACTGCGTTCAATCTGTATGCATTTCACCGCGCTGCATGGAATACATGGCATTCAATCGGGATGCTTGTGGCCATGCTGCATAAAATCCACTGCATTCATTCATGCTGCAGGAATCCACTGCATTCAATCATGCTGCATAAAATCCCCTGCATTCAATAGGGTTCCATTTCTTCATGCTGCATGGAATCGACTTCATTCAATCATGCTGCATGGAATCCACAGCATTTAATTGGGATGCATTTTACCAGGCTGCATGGAATCCACTGCATTCAATCATGCTGCATAAAATCCACTGCATTCAATCGGGATGCATTTTACCAGGCTGCCTGGATTACACTGCATTCCATCACAATGCATGGAATCCACTGCATTCTATCGGGATGCTTTTGGCCATGCTGCATAAAGTACACTGCATTCAATCATGCAGCAAGGAATCCACTGCATCCAATCGCCATGGTTTTGGCCATGCTGCATAAAATCCACTGCATTCAATCGGGATGCATTGGGCCTCGCTGCATGGTCTCCACTGCATACAAACGAGATCCATTGCCCCACAATGAATGGAATGTTCTGCATTCAATGACGCTGCATGAAATCCACTGCATTCAATCAGGATGCTTTGGGACATGCTGCAAATACTCCACTGTATTCAATCATGCTGCATGGAATCCACTGCCTTCAATCGGGATGCTTTTGGCCATGCTGCATGTAATCCACTGCATTCAATCGGGATGCATTGGGCCTCACTGCGTCAACCGCACTGAATACAATCGGGATCCATTGTGCCACAATGCATGGAGTCTTCTGCATTCAATGACGCTGCATGGAATCCACTGCATTCAATCGGGATGCTTGGGGCCATGCTGCAAAATATCCACTGCATTCATTCATGCTGCAGGAATCCAGTGCATTCAATCATGCTGCATTAAATTCCCTGCATTCAATAGGGTTCCATTACTTCATTCTGCCTGGAATACACTGAATTCAATCACGCTGCATGGAATCCAATGCATTCAATAGGGATGCATTTTACCAGGCTGCATGGAATCCACTGCATTCAGCCATGCTGCATGGAATCCACTGCAGTCAATCGGGATGCATTTTACCAGGCTGTATGGATTACACTGCATTCAATCAAAATGCATGGAATTCACTGCATTCAATGATGCTGCATGAAATCCACTGCATTCAATCGGGATGCTTTTGGCCATGCTGCATAAAATCCACGGCATTCAATCATGCTGCATGGAATCCAATGCATTCTATCGGGATGTATTGGGACATGCTGCAGAAAATTCACTGCATTAAATCACGATGCTTTGGACCAAGCTTCAAAAAATCCACTGCATTCAATCATGCTGCAAAAATCCCCTGCATTCAATCATGCTGCATAAAATCCACTGCATTCAATAGGGTTCCATTACTTCATGCTGCATGGAATCAACTGCATTCAATCATGCTGCATGGAATCTACAGCATTCAATCGGGATGCATTTTACCAGGCTGCATGTTTTACACTGCATTCAATCACAATGCATGGAATCCACTGCATTCAATGACGCTGCATGGAATCCACTGCATTCAATCTGGATGCTTTGGGCCATGGTGCATTAAATCCACTGCATTCAATCATGCTGCATGGTATCCACTGCATTCAATCGGGATGTTTTACGACATTCTGCCTAAAATCCACTGCATTTAATCAGGATGCTTTGGGCCATGCTGCATAAAATCCACTGCATTCAATAGGGTTCCATTTCTGCATGCTGCATGGATCACACTGCATTCAATCACACTGCATGGAATCCACTGCATTCAATCGGGATGAATTTTACCAGGCTGCATTGAATCCACTACATTCAATCAAGCTGCATGGAATCCACTGCATTCAATCGGGATGCATTTTACCAGGCTGCATGGATTACACTGCATTCAAGCACAATGCATGGAATCCACTGCATTCAATGACGCTGCATGGAATCCTCTGCATTCTATCGGGATGCATTTGGGCCATGCTGCATAAAATCCACTGCATTCAATCATGCTGCATGGTATCCACTGCATTCAATCGGGATGTTTTGGGACATGCTGCCTAAAATCCACTGCATTTAATCGGGATGCTTTGGGCCATGCTGCAAAAAATCCACTGCATTCAATCATGCTGCAGGAATCCACTGCATTCAATCATGCTGCATAAAATCCACTGCATTCAATAGGGTTCCATTTCTGCATGCTGCATGGATCACACTGCATTCAATCACACTGCATGGAATCCACTGCATTCAATCGGGATGCATTTTACCAGGCTGCATTGAATCCACTGCATTCTATCAAGCTGCATGGAATCCACTGCATTCAATCGGGATGCATTTTACCAGGCTGCATGGAATACACTGCATTCAATCACGCTGCATCGATTTCACTGCATTCTATTGGGATCCATTGCGCCATGATGCATGGAATCCACTGCATTCAGTTGAGATCAATTGGGCCACGCTGCATAGAATCCACTGCATTGAATGGGGATCCATTTAGCCACGCTGCATTGTATACACTGCGTTCAATCAGGATGCATTTCACCGCGCTGCATGGAATACATGGCATTCAATCGGGATGCTTGTGGCCATGCTGCATAAAATCCACTGCATTCATTCATGCTGCAGGAATCCACTGCATTCAATCATGCTGCATAAAATCCCCTGCATTCAATAGGGCTCCATTTCTTCATGCTGCATGGAATCGACTTCATTCAATCATGCTGCATGGAATCCACAGCATTTAATTGGGATGCATTTTACCAGGATGCATGGAATCCACTGCATTCAATCATGCTGCATAAAATCCACTGCATTCAATCGGGATGCATTTTACCAGGATGCATGGAATCCACTGCATTCAATCACAATCCATGGAATCCACTGCATTCAATCGGGATGCATTTTACCAGGCTGCCTGGATTACACTGCATTCCATCACAATGCATGGAATCCACTGCATTCAATGACGCTGCATGGAATCCACTGCATTCTATCGGGATGCTTTTGGCCATGCTGCATAAAGTACACTGCATTCAATCATGCAGCAAGGAATCCACTGCATCCAATCGCCATGGTTTTGGCCATGCTGCATAAAATCCACTGCATTCAATCGGGATGCATTGGGCCTCGCTGCATGGTCTCCACTGCATACAAACGAGATCCATTGCCCCACAATGAATGGAATGTTCTGCATTCAATGACGCTGCATGAAATCCACTGCATTCAATCGGGATGCTTTGGGACATGCTGCAAATACTCCACTGCATTCAATCATGCTGCATGGAATCCACTGCCTTCAATCGGGATGCTTTTGGCCATGCTGCATATAATCCACTGCATTCAATCGGGATGCATTGGGCCTCACTGCGTCAACCGCACTGAATACAATCGGGATCCATTGTGCCACAATGCATGGAGTCGTCTGCATTCAATGACGCTGCATGGAATCCACTGCATTCAATGGGGATGCTTTGGGCCACGCTGCAAAAAATTCACTGCATTCATTCATGCTGCAGGAATCCAGTGCACTCAATCATGCTGCATAAAATACACTTCATTCAATAGGCTTCCATTATTTCATGCTGCCTGGAATACACTGAATTCAATCACGCTGCATGGAATCCAATGCATTCAATAGGGATGCATTTTACCAGGCTGCATGGAATCCACTGCATTCAATCATGCTGCAGGTATCCACTGCATTCAATCATGCTGCATAAAATCCACTGCATTCAATAGGGTTCCATTTCTTCATGCTGCCTGGAATACACTGAATTCAATCACGCTGCATGGAATACAATGCATTCAATAGGGATGCATTTTACCAGGCTGCATGGAATCCACTGCATTCAATCATGCTGCATGGAATCCACTGCATTCAATCGGTATGCATTTTACAAGGCTGCATGGATTACACTGCATTCAAGCACAATGCATGGAATCCACTGCATTCAATGACGCTGCATGGAATCCTCTGCATTGAATAGGGATGCTTTTGTCCATGCTGCAAAAAATCCACTGCATTCAATCATGCTGCACGATATCGACTGCATTCAATCGGGATGTTTTGGGACATGCTGCAGAAAATCCACTGCATTAAATCGGGATGCTTTGGGCCAAGCTGCAAAAAATCCACTGCATTCAATCATGCTGCAGGAATCCACTGCATTCAATCATGCTGCATAAAATCCCCTGCATTCAATAGGGTTCCATTTCTTCATGGTGCATGGAATCCACTGCATTCAATCATGCTGCATGGAATCCACTGCATTCAATCGGGATGCATTTTACCAGGCTGCATGGATTACACTGCATTCAATCCCAATGCATGGAATCCACTGCATTTAATGACGCTGCATGGAATCCACTGCATTCAATCGGGATGCTTTTGGCCATGGTGCATAAAATCCACTGCATATAATCATGCTGCATGGTATCCACTGCATTCAATCGGGATGTTTTGGGATATGCTGCCTAAAATCCACTCCATTAAATCGGGATGCTTTGGGCCATGCTGCAAAAAATTCACTGCATTCATTCATGCTGCAGGAATCCACTGCATTCTATCATGCTGCATAAAATCCCCTGCATTCAATCGGGATGAATTTTACCAGGCTGCATGGAATCCACTGCATTCAATCATGCTTCATGGAATCCACTGCATTCAATCGGGATGCATTTTACCAGGCTGCATGGAATACACTGCATTCAATCACGCTGCATCGATTTCACTGCATTCAATTGGGATCCATTGCGCCCTGATGCATCGAATCCACTGCATTCAGTTGAGATCAATTGGGCCACGCTTCATAGAATCCACTGCATTGAATGGGGATCCATTTAGCCACGATGCATTGTATACACTGCGTTCAATCAGGATGCATTTCACCACGCTGCATGGAATCCACTGCATTCAATCGGGATGTTTGTGGCCATGCTGCAAAAAATCCACTTCATTGAATCATGCTGAAGGAATCCACTGCATTCAATCATGCTGCATAAAATCCCCTGCATTCAATAGGGTTCCATTTCTTCATGCTGCATGGTTCCACTTCATTAAATCATGCTGCATGGAATCCGCAGCATTTAAGTGGGATGCATTTTACCAGGCTGCATGGAATCCACTGCATTCAATCATGCTGCATAAAATCCACTGCATTCAATCCGGATGCATTTTACCACACTGCATGGATAAAACTGCATTCAATCACAATACATGGAATCGACTGCATTCAATCGGGATGCATTTTACCAGGCTGCATGCAATCCACTGCATTCAGTCATGCTTCATGGAATCTACTGCATTCAATCGTGATGCATTTTACCAGGATGCGTGGATTACACTGCATTCAATAACAATGCATGGAATCCACTGCATTCAATGACGCTGCATGGAATCCTCTGCATTCAATCGGGATGCTTTTGGCCATGCTGCATAAAATCCACTGCATTCAATCGGGATGTATTGGGACATGCTGCAGAAAATCCACTGCATTAAATCGGGATGCTTTGGGCCAAGCTGCAAAAAATCCACTGCATTCAATCATGCTGCAGGAATCCACTGCATTTAATCATGCTGCATAAAATACCCTGCATTCAATAAGGTTCCATTTCTTCATGCTGCCTGGAATCCACCTCATTCAATTATGCTGCATGGAATCCACTGCATTCAATCGGGATTCATTTTACCAGGCTGCATGAATTACACTGCATTCAATCACAAGCATGGAATCCACTGCATTCAATGACGCTGCATGGAATCCACTGCATTCAATCGGGATGCTTTTGGCCATGGTGCATAATATGCACTGCATTCAATCATGCTGCATGGTATCCACTGCATTCAATCGGGATGCTTTTGGCCATGCTGCATAAAATCCACTGCATTAAATCGGGATGCTTTGGGCCATGCTGCAAAAATCCACTGCATTCAATCATGCTGAAGGAATTCACTGCATTCAATCATGCTGCATAAAATCCACTGCATTAAATAGGGTTCAATTTCTTCATGCAGCATGGATCACACTGCATTCAATCACACTGCATGGAATCCACTGCATTCAATTGGATTGAATTTTATCAGGCTGCATGGAATCCACTGCATTCAATGAGGCTGCATGGAATCCACTGCATTCAATCGGGATGTTTTGGGCCATGCTGCATAAAATACACTGCATTCAATCATGCAGCAAGGAATCCACTGCATCCAATCGGGATATTTTGGGCCATGCTGCATAAAATCCACTGCATTCAATCGGGATGCATTGGGCCTCGCTGCATGGTCTCCACTGCATACAAACGAGATCCATTGCACCACAATGTATGGAATGTTCTGCATTAAATGACGCTGCATGAAATCCACTGCATTCAATCGCGATGCTTTGGGCCATGCTGCAAATACTCCACTGTATTCAATCATGCTGCATGGAATCCACTGCCTTCAATCGGGATTTTGGCCATGCTGCATATAATCCACTGCATTCAATCGGGATGCATTGGGCCTCACTGCGCCAACCGCACTGAATACAATCGGGATCCATTGTGCGACAATGCATGGAGTCTTCTGCATTGCATGACGCTGCATGGAATCCACTGCATTCAATCGGGATGCTTGGGGCCATGCTGCAAAATATCCACTGCATTCATTCATGCTGCAGGGATCCAGTGCATTCAATCATGCTGCATAAATACACTTCATTCAATAGGGTTCCATTACTTCATTCTGCCTGGAATACACTGAATTCAATCACGCTGCATGGAATCCAATGCATTCAATAGGGATGCATTTTACCAGGCTGCATGGAATCCACTGCATTCAGTCATGCTGCATGGAATCCACTGCAGTCAATCGGGATGCATTTTACCAGGCGGCATTGAATCCACTACATTCAATCAAGCTGCATGGAATCCACTGCATTCTATCGGGATGCATTTTACCAGGCTGCATGGATTACACTGCATTCAAGCACAATGCATGGAATCCACTGCATTCAATGACGCTGCATGGAATCCTCTTCATTCTATCGGGATGCATTTGGGCATTGCTGCATAAAATCCACTGCATTCAATCATGCTGCATGGTATCCACTGCATTCAATCGGGATGTTTTGGGACATGCTGCCTAAAATCCACTGCATTTAATCGGGATGCTTTGGGCCATGCTGCAAAAAATCCACTGCATTCAATCATGCTGCAGGAATCCACTGCATTCAATCATGCTGCATAAAATCCACTGCATTCAATAGGGTTCCATTTCTTCATGCTGCATGGAATCGACTTCATTCAATCATGCTGCATGGAATCCACAGCATTTAATTGGGATGCATTTTACCAGGCTGCATGGAATCCACTGCATTCAATCATGCTGAATAAAATCCACTGCATTCAATCGGGATGCATTTTACCAGGATGCATGGAATCCACTGCATTCAATCACAATACATGGAATCGACTGCATTCAATCGGGATGCATTTTACCAGGCTGCCTGGATTACACTGCATTCCATCACAATGCATGGAATCCACTGCATTCAATGACGCTGCATGGAATCCACTGCATTCTATCGGGATGCTTTTGGCCATGCTGCATAAAGTACACTGCATTCAATCATGCAGCAAGGAATCCACTGCATCCAATCGCCATGGTTTTGGCCATGCTGCATAAAATCCACTGCATTCAATCGGGATGCATTGGGCCTCGCTGCATGGTCTCCACTGCATACAAACGAGATCCATTGCCCCACAATGAATGGAATGTTCTGCATTCAATGACGCTGCATGAAATCCACTGCATTCAATCAGGATGCTTTGGGACATGCTGCAAATACTCCACTGTATTCAATCATGCTGCATGGAATCCACTGCCTTCAATCGGGATGCTTTTGGCCATGCTGCATGTAATCCACTGCATTCAATCGGGATGCATTGGGCCTCACTGCGTCAACCGCACTGAATACAATCGGGATCCATTGTGCCACAATGCATGGAGTCTTCTGCATTGCATGACGCTGCATGGAATCCACTGCATTCAATCGGGATGCTTGGGGCCATGCTGCAAAATATCCACTGCATTCATTCATGCTGCAGGAATCCAGTGCATTCAATCATGCTGCATTAAATTCCCTGCATTCAATAGGGTTCCATTACTTCATTCTGCCTGGAATACACTGAATTCAATCATGCTGCATGGAATCCAATGCATTCTATCGGGATGTATTGGGACATGCTGCAGAAAATTCACTGCATTAAATCATGATGCTTTGGACCAAGCTTCAAAAAATCCACTGCATTCAATCATGCTGCAAAAATCCACTGCATTCAATCATGCTGCATAAAATCCACTGCATTCAATAGGGTTCCATTTCTTCATGCTGCATGGAATCAACTGCATTCAATCATGCTGCATGGAATCTACAGCATTCAATCGGGATGCATTTTACCAGGCTGCATGTTTTACACTGCATTCAATCACAATGCATGGAATCCTCTGCATTCAATGACACTGCATGGAATCCACTGCATTCAATCTGGATGCTTTGGGCCATGGTGCATAAAATCCACTGCATTCAATCATGCTGCATGGTATCCACTGCATTCAATCGGGATGTTTTGGGACATTCTGCCTAAAATCCACAGCATTTAATCGGGATGTTTTGGGCCATGCTGCATAAAATCCACTGCATTCAATAGGGTTCCATTTCTGCATGCTGCATGGATCACACTGCATTCAATCACACTGCATGGAATCCACTGCATTCAATCGGGATGAATTTTACCAGGCTGCATTGAATCCACTACATTCAATCAAGCTGCATGGAATCCACAGCATTCAATCGGGATGCATTTTACCAGGCTGCATGGATTACACTGCATTCAAGCACAATGCATGGAATCCACTGCATTCAATGACGCTACATGGAATCCTCTGCATTCTATCGGGATGCATTTGGGCCATGCTGCATAAAATCCACTGCATTCAATCATGCTGCATGGTATCCACTGCATTCAATCGGGATGTTTTGGCCATGCTGCCTAAAATCCACTGCATTTAATCGGGATGCTTTGGGCCATGCTGCAAAAAATCCACTGCATTCAATCATGCTGCAGGAATCCACTGCATTCAATCATGCTGCATAAAATCCACTGCATTCAATAGGGTTCCATTTCTGCATTCTGCATGGATCACACTGCATTCAATCACACTGCATGGAATCCACTGCATTCAATCGGGATGCATTTTACCAGGCTGCATTGAATCCACTGCATTCTATCAAGCTGCATGGAATCCACTGCATTCAATGGGGATGCTTTGGGCCACGCTGCAAAAAATTCACTGCATTCATTCATGCTGCAGGAATCCAGTGCACTCAATCATGCTGCATAAAATACACTTCATTCAATAGGCTTCCATTATTTCATGCTGCCTGGAATACACTGAATTCAATCACGCTGCATGGAATCCAATGCATTCAATAGGGATGCATTTTACCAGGCTGCATGGAATCCACTGCATTCAATCATGCTGCAGGTATCCACTGCATTCAATCATGCTGCATTAAATTCCCTGCATTCAATAGGGTTCCATTTCTTCATGCTGCCTGGAATACACTGAATTCAATCACGCTGCATGGAATACAATGCATTCAATAGGGATGCATTTTACCAGGCTGCATGGAATCCACTGCATTCAATCATGCTGCATGGAATCCACTGCATTCAATCGGTATGCATTTTACAAGGCTGCATGGATTACACTGCATTCAAGCACAATGCATGGAATCCACTGCATTCAATGACGCTGCATGGAATCCTCTGCATTGAATAGGGATGCTTTTGTCCATGCTGCATAAAATCCACTGCATTCAATCATGCTGCACGGTATCGACTGCATTCAATCGGGATGTTTTGGGACATGCTGCAGAAAATCCACTGCATTAAATCGGGATGCTTTGGGCCAAGCTGCAAAAAATCCACTGCATTCAATCATGCTGCAGGAATCCACTGCATTCAATCATGCTGCATAAAATCCCCTGCATTCAATAGGGTTCCATTTCTTCATGGTGCATGGAATCCACTGCATTCAATCATGCTGCATGGAATCCACTGCATTCAATCGGGATGCATTTTACCAGGCTGCATGGATTACACTGCATTCAATCCCAATGCATGGAATCCACTGCATTTAATGACGCTGCATGGAATCCACTGCATTCAATCGGGATGCTTTTGGCCATGGTGCATAAAATCCACTGCATTTAATCATGCTGCATGGTATCCACTGCATTCAATCGGGATGTTTTGGGATATGCTGCCTAAAATCCACTCCATTAAATCGGGATGCTTTGGGCCATGCTGCAAAAAATTCACTGCATTCATTCATGCTGCAGGAATCCACTGCATTCTATCATGCTGCATAAAATCCCCTGCATTCAATCGGGATGAATTTTACCAGGCTGCATGGAATCCACTGCATTCAATCATGCTTCATGGAATCCACTGCATTCAATCGGGATGCATTTTACCAGGCTGCATGGAATACACTGCATTCAATCACGCTGCATCGATTTCACTGCATTCAATTGGGATCCATTGCGCCATGATGCATCGAATCCACTGCATTCAGTTGAGATCAATTGGGCCACGCTTCATAGAATCCACTGCATTGAATGGGGATCCATTTAGCCACGATGCATTGTATACACTGCGTTCAATCAGGATGCATTTCACCACGCTGCATGGAATCCACTGCATTCAATCGGGATGTTTGTGGCCATGCTGCAAAAAATCCACTTCATTGAATCATGCTGAAGGAATCCACTGCATTCAATCATGCTGCATAAAATCCCCTGCATTCAATAGGGTTCCATTTCTTCATGCTGCATGGTTCCACTTCATTAAATCATGCTGCATGGAATCCGCAGCATTTAAGTGGGATGCATTTTACCAGGCTGCATGGAATCCACTGCATTCAATCATGCTGCATAAAATCCACTGCATTCAATCCGGATGCATTTTACCACACTGCATGGATAAAACTGCATTCAATCACAATACATGGAATCGACTGCATTCAATCGGGATGCATTTTACCAGGCTGCATGCAATCCACTGCATTCAGTCATGCTTCATGGAATCTACTGCATTCAATCGTGATGCATTTTACCAGGATGCGTGGATTACACTGCATTCAATAACAATGCATGGAATCCACTGCATTCAATGACGCTGCATGGAATCATCTGCATTCAATCGGGATGCTTTTGGCCATGCTGCATAAAATCCACTGCATTCAATCGGGATGTATTGGGACATGCTGCAGAAAATCCACTGCATTAAATCGGGATGCTTTGGGCCAAGCTGCAAAAAATCCACTGCATTCAATCATGCTGCAGGTATCCACTGCATTTAATCATGCTGCATAAAATACCCTGCATTCAATAAGGTTCCATTTCTTCATGCTGCCTGGAATCCACCTCATTCAATTATGCTGCATGGAATCCACTGCATTCAATCGGGATTCATTTTACCAGGCTGCATGAATTACACTGCATTCAATCACAAGCATGGAATCCACTGCATTCAATGACGCTGCATGGAATCCACTGCATTCAATCGGGATGCTTTTGGCCATGGTGCATAATATGCACTGCATTCAATCATGCTGCATGGTATCCACTGCATTCAATCGGGATGCTTTTGGCCATGCTGCATAAAATCCACTGCATTAAATCGGGATGCTTTGGGCCATGCTGCAAAAATCCACTGCATTCAATCATGCTGAAGGAATTCACTGCATTCAATCATGCTGCATAAAATCCACTGCATTAAATAGGGTTCAATTTCTTCATGCAGCATGGATCACACTGCATTCAATCACACTGCATGGAATCCACTGCATTCAATTGGATTGAATTTTATCAGGCTGCATGGAATCCACTGCATTCAATGAGGCTGCATGGAATCCACAGCATTCAATCGGGATGTTTTGGGCCATGCTGCATAAAATACACTGCATTCAATCATGCAGCAAGGAATCCACTGCATCCAATCGGGATATTTTGGGCCATGCTGCATAAAATCCACTGCATTCAATCGGGATGCATTGGGCCTCGCTGCATGGTCTCCACTGCATACAAACGAGATCCATTGCACCACAATGTATGGAATGTTCTGCATTAAATGACGCTGCATGAAATCCACTGCATTCAATCGCGATGCTTTGGGCCATGCTGCAAATACTCCAATGTATTCAATCATGCTGCATGGAATCCACTGCCTTCAATCGGGATTTTGGCCATGCTGCATATAATCCACTGCATTCAATCGGGATGCATTGGGCCTCACTGCGCCAACCGCACTGAATACAATCGGGATCCATTGTGCGACAATGCATGGAGTCTTCTGCATTGCATGACGCTGCATGGAATCCACTGCATTCAATCGGGATGCTTGGGGCCATGCTGCAAAATATCCACTGCATTCATTCATGCTGCAGGGATCCAGTGCATTCAATCATGCTGCATAAATACACTTCATTCAATAGGGTTCCATTACTTCATTCTGCCTGGAATACACTGAATTCAATCACGCTGCATGGAATCCAATGCATTCAATAGGGATGCATTTTACCAGGCTGCATGGAATCCACTGCATTCAGTCATGCTGCATGGAATCCACTGCATTCAATCATGCTGCATAAAATCCACTGCATTCAATAGGGTTCCATTTCTGCATTCTGCATGGATCACACTGCATTCAATCACACTGCATGGAATCCACTGCATTCAATCGGGATGAATTTTACCAGGCTGCATTGAATCCACTGCATTCTATCAAGCTGCATGGAATCCACTGCATTCAATCGGGATGCATTTTACCAGGCTGCATGGAATACACTGCATTCAATCACGCTGCATCGATTTCACTGCATTCTATTGGGATCCATTGCGCCATGATGCATGGAATCCACTGCATTCAGTTGAGATCAATTGGGCCACACTGCATAGAATCCACTGCATTGAATGGGGATCCATTTAGCCACGATGCATTGTATACACTGCGTTCAATCAGGATGCATTTCACCACGCTGCATGGAATACATGGCATTCAATCGGGATGCTTGTGGCCATGCTGCATAAAATTCACTGCATTCATTCATGCTGCAGGAATCCACTGCATTCAATCATGCTGCATAAAATCCCCTGCATTCAATAGGGTTCCATTTCTTCATGCTGCATGGAATCGACTTCATTCAATCATGCTGCATGGAATCCACAGCATTTAATTGGGATGCATTTTACCAGGCTGCATGGAATCCACTGCATTCAATCATGCTGAATAAAATCCACTGCATTCAATCGGGATGCATTTTACCAGGATGCATGGAATCCACTGCATTCAATCACAATACATGGAATCCACTGCATTCAATCGGGATGCATTTTACCAGGCTGCCTGGATTACACTGCATTCCATCACAATGCATGGAATCCACTGCATTCAATGACGCTGCATGGAATCCACTGCATTCTATCGGGATGCTTTTGGCCATGCTGCATAAAGTACACTGCATTCAATCATGCAGCAAGGAATCCACTGCATCCAATCGCCATGGTTTTGGCCATGCTGCATAAAATCCACTGCATTCAATCGGGATGCATTGGGCCTCGCTGCATGGTCTCCACTGCATACAAACGAGATCCATTGCCCCACAATGAATGGAATGTTCTGCATTCAATGACGCTGCATGAAATCCACTGCATTCAATCAGGATGCTTTGGGACATGCTGCAAATACTCCACTGTATTCAATCATGCTGCATGGAATCCACTGCCTTCAATCGGGATGCTTTTGGCCATGCTGCATGTAATCCACTGCATTCAATCGGGATGCATTGGGCCTCACTGCGTCAACCGCACTGAATACAATCGGGATCCATTGTGCCACAATGCATGGAGTCTTCTGCATTCAATGACGCTGCATGGAATCCACTGCATTCAATCGGGATGCTTGGGGCCATGCTGCAAAATATCCACTGCATTCATTCATGCTGCAGGAATCCAGTGCATTCAATCATGCTGCATTAAATTCCCTGCATTCAATAGGGTTCCATTACTTCATTCTGCCTGGAATACACTGAATTCAATCACGCTGCATGGAATCCAATGCATTCAATAGGGATGCATTTTACCAGGCTGCATGGAATCCACTGCATTCAGTCATGCTGCATGGAATCCACTGCAGTCAATCGGGATGCATTTTACCAGGCTGTATGGATTACACTTCATTCAATCAAAATGCATGGAATTCACTGCATTCAATGATGCTGCATGAAATCCACTGCATTCAATCGGGATGCTTTTGGCCATGCTGCATAAAATCCACGGCATTCAATCATGCTGCATGGAATCCAATGCATTCTATCGGGATGTATTGGGACATGCTGCAGAAAATTCACTGCATTAAATCATGATGCTTTGGACCAAGCTTCAAAAAATCCACTGCATTCAATCATGCTGCAAAAATCCACTGCATTCAATCATGCTGCATAAAATCCACTTCATTCAATAGGGTTCCATTACTTCATGCTGCATGGAATCAACTGCATTCAATCATGCTGCATGGAATCTACAGCATTCAATCGGGATGCATTTTACCAGGCTGCATGTTTTACACTGCATTCAATCACAATGCATGGAATCCACTGCATTCAATGACACTGCATGGAATCCACTGCATTCAATCTGGATGCTTTGGGCCATGGTGCATAAAATCCACTGCATTCAATCATGCTGCATGGTATCCACTGCATTCAATCGGGATGTTTTGGGACATTCTGTCTAAAATCCACTGCATTTAATCGGGATGTTTTGGGCCATGCTGCATAAAATCCACTGCATTCAATAGGGTTCCATTTCTGCATGCTGCATGGATCACACTGCATTCAATCACACTGCATGGAATCCACTGCATTCAATCGGGATGAATTTTACCAGGCTGCATTGAATCCACTACATTCAATCAAGCTGCATGGAATCCACTGCATTCAATCGGGATGCATTTTACCAGGCTGCATGGATTACACTGCATTCAAGCACAATGCATGGAATCCACTGCATTCAATGACGCTGCATGGAATCCTCTGCATTCTATCGGGATGCATTTGGGCCATGCTGCATAACATCCACTGCATTCAATCATGCTGCATGGTATCCACTGCATTCAATCGGGATGTTTTGGGACATGCTGCCTAAAATCCACTGCATTTAATCGGGATGCTTTGGGCCATGGTGCAAAAAATCCACTGCATTCAATCATGCTGCAGGAATCCACTGCATTCAATCATGCTGCATAAAATCCACTGCATTCAATAGGGTTCCATTTCTGCATTCTGCATGGATCACACTGCATTCAATCACACTGCATGGAATCCACTGCATTCAATCGGGATGCATTTTACCAGGCTGCATTGAATCCACTGCATTCTATCAAGCTGCATGGAATCCACTGCATTCAATCGGGATGCATTTTACCAGGCTGCATGGAATGCACTGCATTCAATCACGCTGCATCGATTTCACTGCATTCTATTGGGATCCATTGCGCCATGATGCATGGAATCCACTGCATTCAGTTGAAATCAATTGGGCAACGCTGCATAGAATCCACTGCATTGAATGGGGATCCATTTAGCCACGATGCATTGTATACACTGCGTTCAATCAGGATGCATTTCACCACGCTGCATGGAATACATGGCATTCAATCGGGATGCTTGTGGCCATGCTGCATAAAATCCACTGCATTCATTCATGCTGCAGGAATCCACTGCATTCAATCATGCTGCATAAAATCCCCTGCATTCAATAGGGTTCCATTTCTTCATGCTGCATGGAATCGACTTCATTCAATCATGCTGCATGGAATCCACAGCATTTAATTGGGATGCATTTTACCAGGCTGCATGGAATCCACTGCATTCAATCATGCTGAATAAAATCCACTGCATTCAATCGGGATGCATTTTACCAGGATGCATGGAATCCACTGCAATCAATCACAATACATGGAATCCACTGCATTCAATCGGGATGCATTTTACCAGGCTGCATGTTTTAGACTGCATTCAATCACAATGCATGGAATCCACTGCATTCAATGACGCTGCATGGAATCCACTGCATTCAATCTGGATGCTTTGGGCCATGGTGCATAAAATCCACTGCATTCAATCATGCTGCATGGTATCCACTGCATTCAATCGGGATGTTTTGCGACATTCTGTCTAAAATCCACTGCATTTTATCAGGATGCTTTGGGCTATGCTGCATAAAATCCACTGCATTCAATAGGGTTCCATTTCTGCATGCTGCATGGATCACACTGCATTCAATCACACTGCATGGAATCCACTGCATTCAATCGGGATGAATTTTACCAGGCTGCATTGAATCCACTACATTCAATCAAGCTGCATGGAATCCACTGCATTCAATCGGGATGCATTTTACCAGGCTGCATGGATTACACTGCATTCAAGCACAATGCATGGAATCCACTGCATTCAATGACGCTGCATGGAATCCTCTGCATTCTATCGGGATGCATTTGGGCCATGCTGCATAAAATCCACTGCATTTAATCGGGATGCTTTGGGCCATGCTGCAAAAAATCCACTGCATTCAATCATGTTGCATGGAATCCACTGCCTTCAATCGGGATGAATTTTACCAGGCTGCATTGAATCCACTGCATTCTATCAAGCTGCATGTAATCCACTGCATTCAATCGGGATGCATTTTACCACCCTGCATGGAATGCACTGCATTCAATCACGCTTCATCGATTTCACTGCATTCTATTGGGTTCCATTGCGCCATGATGCATGGAATCCACTGCATTCAGTTGAAATCAATTGGGCAACGCTGCATAGAATCCACTGCATTGAATGGGGATCCATTTAGCCACGATGCATTGTATACACTGCGTTCAATCAGGATGCATTTCACCACGCTGCATGGAATACATGGCATTCAATCGGGATGCTTGTGGCCATGCTGCATAAAATCCACTGCATTCATTCATGCTGCAGGAATCCACTGCATTCAATCATGCTGCATAAAATCCCCTGCATTCAATAGGGTTCCATTTCTTCATGCTGCATGGAATCGACTTCATTCAATCATGCTGCATGGAATCCACAGCATTTAATTGGGATGCATTTTACCAGGCTGCATGGAATCCACTGCATTCAATCATGCTGAATAAAATCCACTGCATTCAATCGGGATGCATTTTACCAGGATGCATGGAATCCACTGCATTCAATCACAATACATGGAATCCACTGCATTCAATCGGGATGCATTTTACCAGGCTGCCTGGATTACACTGCATTCCATCACAATGCATGGAATCCACTGCATTCAATGACGCTGCATGGAATCCACTGCATTCTATCGGGATGCTTTTGGCCATGCTGCATAAAGTACACTGCATTCAATCATGCAGCAAGGAATCCACTGCATCCAATCGCCATGGTTTTGGCCATGCTGCATAAAATCCACTGCATTCAATCGGGATGCATTGGGCCTCGCTGCATGGTCTCCACTGCATACAAACGAGATCCATTGCCCCACAATGAATGGAATGTTCTGCATTCAATGACGCTGCATGAAATCCACTGCATTCAATCAGGATGCTTTGGGACATGCTGCAAATACTCCACTGTATTCAATCATGCTGCATGGAATCCACTGCCTTCAATCGGGATGCTTTTGGCCATGCTGCATATAATCCACTGCATTCAATCGGGATGCATTGGGCCTCACTGCGTCAACCGCACTGAATACAATCGGGATCCATTGTGCCACAATGCATGGAGTCTTCTGCATTGCATGACGCTGCATGGAATCCACTGCATTCAATCGGGATGCTTGGGGCCATGCTGCAAAATATCCACTGCATTCATTCATGCTGCAGGAATCCAGTGCATTCAATCATGCTGCATTAAATTCCCTGCATTCAATAGGGTTCCATTACTTCATTCTGCCTGGAATACACTGAATTCAATCACGCTGCATGGAATCCAATGCATTCAATAGGGATGCATTTTACCAGGCTGCATGGAATCCACTGCATTCAGTCATGCTGCATGGAATCCACTGCAGTCAATCGGGATGCATTTTACCAGGCTGTATGGATTACACTGCATTCAATCAAAATGCATGGAATCCACTGCATTCAATGATGCTGCATGAAATCCACTGCATTCAATCGGGATGCTTTTGGCCATGCTGCATAAAATCCACGGCATTCAATCATGCTGCATGGAATCCAATGCATTCTATCGGGATGTATTGGGACATGCTGCAGAAAATTCACTGCATTAAATCATGATGCTTTGGACCAAGCTTCAAAAAATCCACTGCATTCAATCATGCTGCAAAAATCCACTGCATTCGATCATGCTGCATAAAATCCACTGCATTCAATAGGGTTCCATTTCTTCATGCTGCATGGAATCAACTGCATTCAATCATGCTGCATGGAATCTACAGCATTCAATCGGGATGCATTTTACCAGGCTGCATGTTTTAGACTGCATTCAATCACAATGCATGGAATCCACTGCATTCAATGACGCTGCATGGAATCCACTGCATTCAATCTGGATGCTTTGGGCCATGGTGCATAAAATCCACTGCATTCAATCATGCTGCATGGTATCCACTGCATTCAATCGGGATGTTTTGCGACATTCTGTCTAAAATCCACTGCATTTTATCAGGATGCTTTGGGCTATGCTGCATAAAATCCACTGCATTCAATAGGGTTCCATTTCTGCATGCTGCATGGATCACACTGCATTCAATCACACTGCATGGAATCCACTGCATTCAATCGGGATGAATTTTACCAGGCTGCATTGAATCCACTACATTCAATCAAGCTGCATGGAATCCACTGCATTCAATCGGGATGCATTTTATCAGGCTGCATGGATTACACTGCATTCCATCACAATGCATGGAATCCACTGCATTCAATGACGCTGCATGGAATCCTCTGCATTCTATCGGGATGCATTTGGGCCATGCTGCATAAAGTCCACTGCATTCAATCATGCTGCATGGTATCCACTGCATTCAATCGGGATGTTTTGGGACATGCTGCATAAAATCCACTGCATTTAATCGGGATGCTTTGGGCCATGCTGCAAAAAATCCACTGCATTCAATCATGTTGCATGGAATCCACTGCCTTCAATCGGGATGAATTTTACCAGGCTGCATTGAATCCACTGCATTCTATCAAGCTGCATGGAATCCACTGCATTCAATCGGGATGCATTTTACCAGGCTGCATGGAATGCACTGCATTCAATCACGCTGCATCGATTTCACTGCATTCTATTGGGATCCATTGCGCCATGATGCATGGAATCCACTGCATTCAGTTGAAATCAATTGGGCAACGCTGCATAGAATCCACTGCATTGAATGGGGATCCATTTAGCCACGATGCATTGTATACACTGCGTTCAATCAGGATGCATTTCACCACGCTGCATGGAATACATGGCATTCAATCGGGATGCTTGTGGCCATGCTGCATAAAATCCACTGCATTCATTCATGCTGCAGGAATCCACTGCATTCAATCATGCTGCATAAAATCCCCTGCATTCAATAGGGTTCCATTTCTTCATGCTGCATGGAATCGACTTCATTCAATCATGCTGCATGGAATCCACAGCATTTAATTGGGATGCATTTTACCAGGCTGCATGGAATCCACTGCATTCAATCATGCTGAATAAAATCCACTGCATTCAATCGGGATGCATTTTACCAGGATGCATGGAATCCACTGCATTCAATCACAATACATGGAATCCACTGCATTCAATCGGGATGCATTTTACCAGGCTGCCTGGATTACACTGCATTCCATCACAATGCATGGAATCCACTGCATTCAATGACGCTGCATGGAATCCACTGCATTCTATCGGGATGCTTTGGGCCATGCTGCATAAAATCCACTGCATTCAATCATGCTGCATGGTATCCACTGCATTCAATCGGGATGTTTTGCGACATTCTGTCTAAAATCCACTGCATTTTATCAGGATGCTTTGGGCTATGCTGCATAAAATCCACTGCATTCAATAGGGTTCCATTTCTGCATGCTGCATGGATCACACTGCATTCAATCACACTGCATGGAATCCACTGCATTCAATCGGGATGAATTTTACCAGGCTGCATTGAATCCACTACATTCAATCAAGCTGCATGGAATCCACTGCATTCAATCGGGATGCATTTTACAAGGCTGCATGGATTACACTGCATTCAAGCACAATGCATGGAATCCACTGCATTCAATGACGCTGCATGGAATCCTCTGCATTCTATCGGGATGCATTTGGGCCATGCTGCATAAAATCCACTGCATTCAATCATGCTGCATGGTATCCACTGCATTCAATCGGGATGTTTTGGGACATGCTGCATAAAATCCACTGCATTTAATCGGGATGCTTTGGGCCATGCTGCAAAAAATCCACTGCATTCAATCATGTTGCATGGAATCCACTGCCTTCAATCGGGATGAATTTTACCAGGCTGCATTGAATCCACTGCATTCTATCAAGCTGCATGGAATCCACTGCATTCAATCGGGATGCATTTTACCAGGCTGCATGGAATGCACTGCATTCAATCACGCTGCATCGATTTCACTGCATTCTATTGGGTTCCATTGCGCCATGATGCATGGAATCCACTGCATTCAGTTGAAATCAATTGGGCAAAGCTGCATAGGATCCACTGCATTGAATGGGGATCCATTTAGCCACGATGCATTGTATACACTGCGTTCAATCAGGATGCATTTCACCACGCTGCATGGAATACATGGCATTCAATCGGGATGCTTGTGGCCATGCTGCATAAAATCCACTGCATTCATTCATGCTGCAGGAATCCACTGCATTCAATCATGCTGCATAAAATCCCCTGCATTCAATAGGGTTCCATTTCTTCATGCTGCATGGAATCGACTTCATTCAATCATGCTGCATGGAATCCACAGCATTTAATTGGGATGCATTTTAACAGGCTGCATGGAATCCACTGCATTCAATCATGCTGAATAAAATCCACTGCATTCAATCGGGATGCATTTTACCAGGATGCATGGAATCCACTGCATTCAATCACAATACATGGAATCCACTGCATTCAATCGGGATGCATTTTACCAGGCTGCCTGGATTACACTGCATTCAAGCACAATGCATGGAATCCACTGCATTCAATGACGCTGCATGGAATCCACTGCATTCTATCGGGATGCTTTTGGCCATGCTGCATAAAGTACACTGCATTCAATCATGCAGCAAGGAATCCACTGCATCCAATCGCCATGGTTTTGGCCATGCTGCATAAAATCCACTGCATTCAATCGGGATGCATTGGGCCTCGCTGCATGGTCTCCACTGCATACAAACGAGATCCATTGCCCCACAATGAATGGAATGTTCTGCATTCAATGACGCTGCATGAAATCCACTGCATTCAATCAGGATGCTTTGGGACATGCTGCAAATACTCCACTGTATTCAATCATGCTGCATGGAATCCACTGCCTTCAATCGGGATGCTTTTGGCCATGCTGCATATAATCCACTGCATTCAATCGGGATGCATTGGGCCTCACTGCGTCAACCGCACTGAATACAATCGGGATCCATTGTGCCACAATGCATGGAGTCTTCTGCATTCAATGACGCTGCATGGAATCCACTGCATTCAATCGGGATGCTTGGGGCCATGCTGCAAAATATCCACTGCATTCATTCATGCTGCAGGAATCCAGTGCATTCAATCATGCTGCATTAAATTCCCTGCATTCAATAGGGTTCCATTACTTCATTCTGCCTGGAATACACTGAATTCAATCACGCTGCATGGAATCCAATGCATTCAATAGGGATGCATTTTACCAGGCTGCATGGAATCCACTGCATTCAGTCATGCTGCATGGAATCCACTGCAGTCAATCGGGATGCATTTTACCAGGCTGTATGGATTACACTGCATTCAATCAAAATGCATGGAATTCACTGCATTCAATGATGCTGCATGAAATCCACTGCATTCAATCGGGATGCTTTTGGCCATGCTGCATAAAATCCACGGCATTCAATCATGCTGCATGGAATCCAATGCATTCTATCGGGATGTATTGGGACATGCTGCAGAAAATTCACTGCATTAAATCATGATGCTTTGGACCAAGCTTCAAAAAATCCACTGCATTCAATCATGCTGCAAAAATCCACTGCATTCAATCATGCTGCATAAAATCCACTTCATTCAATAGGGTTCCATTACTTCATGCTGCATGGAATCAACTGCATTCAATCATGCTGCATGGAATCTACAGCATTCAATCGGGATGCATTTTACCAGGCTGCATGTTTTACACTGCATTCAATCACAATGCATGGAATCCACTGCATTCAATGACGCTGCATGGAATCCACTGCATTCAATCTGGATGCTTTGGGCCATGGTGCATTAAATCCACTGCATTCAATCATGCTGCATGGTATCCACTGCATTCAATCGGGATGTTTTGGGACATTCTGCCTAAAATCCACTGCATTTAATCAGGATGCTTTGGGCCATGCTGCATAAAATCCACTGCATTCAATAGGGTTCCATTTCTGCATGCTGCATGGATCACACTGCATTCAATCACACTGCATGGAATCCACTGCATTCAATCGGGATGAATTTTACCAGGCTGCATTGAATCCACTACATTCAATCAAGCTGCATGGAATCCACTGCATTCAATCGGGATGCATTTTACCAGGCTGCATGGATTACACTGCATTCAAGCACAATGCATGGAATCCACTGCATTCAATTACGCTGCATGTAATCCTCTGCATTCTATCGGGATGCATTTGGGCCATGCTGCATAAACTCCACTGCATTCAATCATGCTGCATGGTATCCACTGCATTCAATCGGGATGTTTTGGGACATGCTGCCTAAAATCCACTGCATTTAATCGGGATGCTTTGGGCCATGCTGCAAAAAATCCACTGCATTCAATCATGTTGCATGGAATCCACTGCCTTCAATCGGGATGAATTTTACCAGGCTGCATTGAATCCACTGCATTCTATCAAGCTGCATGGAATCCACTGCATTCAATCGGGATGCATTTTACCAGGCTGCATGGAATACACTGCATTCAATCACGCTGCATCGATTTCACTGCATTCTATTGGGATCCATTGCGCCATGATGCATGGAATCCACTGCATTCAGTTGAGATCAATAGGGCAACGCTGCATAGAATCCACTGCATTGAATGGGGATCCATTTAGCCACGATGCATTGTATACACTGCGTTCAATCAGGATGCATTTCACCACGCTGCATGGAATACATGGCATTCAATCGGGATGCTTGTGGCCATGCTGCATAAAATCCACTGCATTCATTCATGCTGCAGGAATCCACTGCATTCAATCATGCTGCATAAAATCCCCTGCATTCAATAGGGTTCCATTTCTTCATGCTGCATGGAATCGACTTCATTCAATCATGCTGCATGGAATCCACAGCATTTAATTGGGATGCATTTTACCAGGCTGCATGGAATCCACTGCATTCAATCATGCTGCATAAAATCCACTTCATTCAATAGGGTTCCATTACTTCATGCTGCATGGAATCAACTGCATTCAATCATGCTGCATGGAATCTACAGCATTCAATCGGGATGCATTTTACCAGGCTGCATGTTTTACACTGCATTCAATCACAATGCATGGAATCCACTGCATTCAATGACGCTGCATGGAATCCACTGCATTCAATCATGCTGCATGGAATCTACAGCATTCAATCGGGATGCATTTTACCAGGCTGCATGTTTTAGACTGCATTCAATCACAATGCATGGAATCCACTGCATTCAATCTGGATGCTTTGGGCCATGGTGCATAAAATCCACTGCATTCAATCATGCTGCATGGTATCCACTGCATTCAATCGGGATGTTTTGCGACATTCTGTCTAAAATCCACTGCATTTTATCAGGATGCTTTGGGCTATGCTGCATAAAATCCACTGCATTCAATAGGGTTCCATTTCTGCATGCTGCATGGATCACACTGCATTCAATCACACTGCATGGAATCCACTGCATTCAATCGGGATGAATTTTACCAGGCTGCATTGAATCCACTACATTCAATCAAGCTGCATGGAATCCACTGCATTCAATCGGGATGCATTTTACCAGGCTGCATGGATTACACTGCATTCAAGCACAATGCATGGAATCCACTGCATTCAATGACGCTGCATGGAATCCTCTGCATTCTATCGGGATGCATTTGGGCCATGCTGCATAAAATCCACTGCATTCAATCATGCTGCATGGTATCCACTGCATTCAATCGGGATGTTTTGGGACATGCTGCATAAAATCCACTGCATTTAATCTGGATGCTTTGGGCCATGCTGCAAAAAATCCACTGCATTCAATCATGTTGCATGGAATCCACTGCCTTCAATCGGGATTAATTTTACCAGGCTGCATTGAATCCACTGCATTCTATCAAGCTGCATGGAATCCACTGCATTCAATCGGGATGCATTTTACCAGGCTGCATGGAATGCACTGCATTCAATCACGCTGCATCGATTTCACTGCATTCTATTGGGATCCATTGCGCCATGATGCATGGAATCCACTGCATTCAGTTGAGATCAATTGGGCAACGCTGCATAGAATCCACTGCATTGAATGGGGATCCATTTAGCCACGATGCATTGTATACACTGCGTTCAATCAGGATGCATTTCACCACGCTGCATGGAATACATGGCATTCAATCGGGATGCTTGTGGCCATGCTGCATAAAATCCACTGCATTCATTCATGCTGCAGGAATCCACTGCATTCAATCATGCTGCATAAACTCCCCTGCATTCAATAGGGTTCCATTTCTTCATGCTGCATGGAATCGACTTCATTCAATCATGCTGCATGGAATCCACAGCATTTAATTGGGATGCATTTTACCAGGCTGCATGGAATCCACTGCATTCAATCATGCTGAATAAAATCCACTGCATTCAATCGGGATGCATTTTACCAGGATGCATGGAATCCACTGCATTCAATCACAATCCATGGAATCCACTGCATTCAATCGGGATGCATTTTACCAGGATGCCTGGATTACACTGCATTCAAGCACAATGCATGGAATCCACTGCATTCAATGACGCTGCATGGAATCCACTGCATTCTATCGGGATGCTTTTGGCCATGCTGCATAAAGTACACTGCATTCAATCATGCAGCAAGGAATCCACTGCATCCAATCGCCATGTTTTTGGCCATGCTGCATAAAATCCACTGCATTCAATCGGGATGCATTGGGCCTCGCTGCATGGTCTCCACTGCATACAAACGAGATCCATTGCCCCACAATGAATGGAATGTTCTGCATTCAATGACGCTGCATGAAATCCACTGCATTCAATCAGGATGCTTTGGGACATTCTGCAAATACTCCACTGTATTCAATCATGCTGCATGGAATCCACTGCCTTCAATCGGGATGCTTTTGGCCATGCTGCATATAATCCACTGCATTCAATCGGGATGCATTGGGCCTCACTGCGTCAACCGCACTGAATACAATCGGGATCCATTGTGCCACAATGCATGGAGTCTTCTGCATTGCATGACGCTGCATGGAATCCACTGCATTCAATCGGGATGCTTGGGGCCATGCTGCAAAATATCCACTGCATTCATTCATGCTGCAGGAATCCAGTGCATTCAATCATGCTGCATTAAATTCCCTGCATTCAATAGGGTTCCATTACTTCATTCTGCCTGGAATACACTGAATTCAATCACGCTGCATGGAATCCAATGCATTCAATAGGGATGCATTTTACCAGGCTGCATGGAATCCACTGCATTCAGTCATGCTGCATGGAATCCACTGCAGTCAATCGGGATGCATTTTACCAGGCTGTATGGATTACACTGCATTCAATCAAAATGCATGGAATTCACTGCATTCAATGATGCTGCATGAAATCCACTGCATTCAATCGGGATGCTTTTGGCCATGCTGCATAAAATCCACGGCATTCAATCATGCTGCATGGAATCCAATGCATTCTATCGGGATGTATTGGGACATGCTGCAGAAAATTCACTGCATTAAATCATGATGCTTTGGACCAAGCTTCAAAAAATCCACTGCATTCAATCATGCTGCAAAAATCCACTGCATTCGATCATGCTGCATAAAATCCACTTCATTCAATAGGGTTTCATTACTTCATGCTGCATGGAATCAACTGCATTCAATCATGCTGCATGGAATCTACAGCATTCAATCGGGATGCATTTTACCAGGCTGCATGTTTTACACTGCATTCAATCACAATGCATGGAATCCACTGCATTCAATGACGCTGCATGGAATCCACTGCATTCAATCTGGATGCTTTGGGCCATGGTGCATTAAATCCACTGCATTCAATCATGCTGCATGGTATCCACTGCATTCAATCGGGATGTTTTGGGACATTCTGCCTAAAATCCACTGCATTTAATCAGGATGCTTTGGGCCATGCTGCATAAAATCCACTGCATTCAATAGGGTTCCATTTCTGCATGCTGCATGGATCACACTGCATTCAATCACACTGCATGGAATCCACTGCATTCAATCGGGATGAATTTTACCAGGCTGCATTGAATCCACTACATTCAATCAAGCTGCATGGAATCCACTGCATTCAATCGGGATGCATTTTACCAGGCTGCATGGATTACACTGCATTCAAGCACAATGCATGGAATCCACTGCATTCAATGACGCTGAATGGAATCCTCTGCATTCTATCGGGATGCATTTGGGCCATGCTGCATAAAATCCACTGCATTCAATCATGCTGCATGGTATCCACTGCATTCAATCGGGATGTTTTGGGACATGCTGCCTAAAATCCACTGCATTTAATCGGGATGCTTTGGGCCATGCTGCAAAAAATCCACTGCATTCAATCATGTTGCATGGAATCCACTGCCTTCAATCGGGATGAATTTTACCAGGCTTCATTGAATCCACTGCATTCTATCAAGCTGCATGGAATCCACTGCAATCAATCTGGATGCATTTTACCAGGCTGCATGGAATACACTGCATTCAATCACGCTGCATCGATTTCACTGCATTCTATTGGGATCCATTGCGCCATGATGCATGGAATCCACTGCATTCAGTTGAGATCAATTGGGCAACGCTGCATAGAATCCACTGCATTGAATGGGGATCCATTTATCCACGATGCATTTTATACACTGCGTTCAATCAGGATGCATTTCACCACGCTGCATGGAATACATGGCATTCAATCGGGATGCTTGTGGCCATGCTGCATAAAATCCACTGCATTCATTCATGCTGCAGGAATCCACTGCATTCAATCATGCTGCATAAAATCCCCTGCATTCAATAGGGTTCCATTTCTTCATGCTGCATGGAATCGACTTCATTCAATCATGCTGCATGGAATCCACAGCATTTAATTGGGATGCATTTTACCAGGCTGCATGGAATCCACTGCATTCAATCATGCTGAATAAAATCCACTGCATTCAATCGGGATGCATTTTACCAGGATGCATGGAATCCACTGCATTCAATCACAATACATGGAATCCACTGCATTCAATCGGGATGCATTTTACCAGGCTGCCTGGATTACACTGCATTCCATCACAATGCATGGAATCCACTGCATTCAATGACCCTGCATGGAATCCACTGCATTCTATCGGGATGCTTTTGGCCATGCTGCATAAAGTACACTGCATTCAATCATGCAGCAAGGAATCCACTGCATCCAATCGCCATGGTTTTGGCCATGCTGCATAAAATCCACTGCATTCAATCGGGATGCATTGGGCCTCGCTGCATGGTCTCCACTGCATACAAACGAGATCCATTGCCCCACAATGAATGGAATGTTCTGCATTCAATGACGCTGCATGAAATCCACTGCATTCAATCAGGATGCTTTGGGACATGCTGCAAATACTCCACTGTATTCAATCATGCTGCATGGAATCCACTGCCTTCAATCGGGATGCTTTTGGCCATGCTGCATATAATCCACTGCATTCAATCGGGATGCATTGGGCCTCACTGCGTCAACCGCACTGAATACAATCGGGATACATTGTGCCACAATGCATGGAGTCGTCTGCATTCAATGACGCTGCATGGAATCCACTGCATTCAATGGGGATGCTTTGGGCCACGCTGCAACAAATTCACTGCATTCATTCATGCTGCAGCAATACAGTGCGTTCAATCATGCTGCATAAAATACACTTCATTCAATAGGCTTCCATTATTTCATGCTGCCTGGAATACACTGAATTCAAACACGATGCATGGAATCCAATGCATTCAATAGGGATGCATTTTACCAGGCTGCATGGAATCCACTGCATTCAGTCATGCTGCATGGAATCCACTGCATTCAATCATGCTGCATTAAATTCCCTGCATTCAATAGGGTTCCATTTCTTCATGCTGCCTGGAATACACTGCATTAAATCACGCTGCATGGAATCCACTGCATTCAATTGGGATGCATTTTACCAGGCTGCATGGAATCCACTGCATTCACACATGCCGCATGGAATCCACTGCATTCCATCGGGATGCATTTGGCCATGCTGCATAAAACCCACTGCATTCAATCATGCTGCACGATATCCACTGCATTCAATCGGGATGTTTTCGGACATGCTGCAAAAAATCCACTGCAGTAAATCGGGATGCTTTTGGCCAAGCTTCAAAAAATCCACTGCATTCAATCATGCTGCAGGAATCCACTGCATTCAATCATGCTGCATAAAATCCACTGAATTCCACAGGGTTCAATTTCTTCATGCTGCATGGAATCCACTGCATTCAATCATGCTGCATGGAATCCACTGCATTCAATCGCGATGCATTTTACCAGGCTGCATGGATTACACTGCATTCAATCACAATGCATGTTATCCACTGCGTAAATGACGCTGCATGGAATACACTGCCTTCAATCGGTATGCATTTGGCCATTGTGCATAAAATCCACTGCATTCAATCATGCTGCATGGTATCCCCTGCCTTCACTCGGGATGTTTTGGGACATGCTGCCTAAAATCCACTGCATTCAATCGGGATGCTTTGGGCCATGCTGCAAATCATCCACTGCATTCAATCATGCTGCAGGAATCCACGGCATTCAATCATGCTGCATAAAAGACAATTCATTCAATAGAATTCCATTACTTCATGCTGCCTGGAATACACTGAATTCACTCACGCTGCATGGAATCCAATGCATTCAATAGGGATGCATTTTACCAGGCTGCATGGAATCCACTGCATTCAATCATGCTGCATGGAATCCACTGCATTCAATCGGGATGCATTTTACCAGGCTGCATAGATTACACTGCATTCAAACACAATGCATGGAATCCACTGCATTCAATGACGCTGCATGGAATCCACTGCATTCTATCGGGATGCTTTTGGCCATGCTGCCTAAAATCCACTGCATTCAATCATGCTGCACGGTATCGACTGCATTCAATCGGGATGTTTTGGGACATGCTGCAGAATATCCACTGCATTCAATCGGGATGCTTTGGGCCAAGCTGCAAAAAATACAATGCATTCAATCATGCTGCAGGAATCCACTGCATTCAATCATGCTGCATAAAATCCCCTGCATTCAATAGGGTTCCATTTCTTCATGGTGCATGGAATCCACTGCATTCAATCATGCTGCATGGAATCCACTGCATTCAATCGGGATGCATTTTACCAGGCTGCATGGATTACACTGCATTCAATCCCAATGCATGGAATCCACTGCATTTAATGACGCTGCATGGAATCCACTGCATTCAATCGGGATGCTTTTGGCCATGGTGCATAAAATCCACTGCATTTAATCATGCTGCATGGTATCCACTGCATTCAATCGGGATGTTTTGGGATATGCTGCCTAAAATCCACTCCATTAAATCGGGATGCTTTGGGCCATGCTGCAAAAAATTCACTGCATTCATTCATGCTGCAGGAATCCACTGCATTCTATCATGCTGCATAAAATCCCCTGCATTCAATCGGGATGAATTTTACCAGGCTGCATGGAATCCACTGCTTTCAATCAAGCTTCATGGAATCCACTGCATTCAATCCAGTTGCATTTTACCAGGCTGCATGGAATACACTGCATTCAATCACGCTGCATCGATTTCACTGCATTCAATTGGGATCCATTGCGCCATGATGCATGGAATCCACTGCATTCAGTTGAGATCAATTGGGCCACGCTTCATAGAATCCACTGCATTGAATGTGGATCCATTTAGCCACGCTGCATTGTATACACTGCGTTCAATCAGGATGCATTTCACCACGCTGCATGGAATCCATGGCATTCAATCGGGATGTTTGTGGCCATGCTGCAAAAAATCCACTTCATTCAATCATGCTGAAGGAATCCATGCATTCAATCATGCTGCATAAAATCCCCTGCATTCAATAGGGTTCCATTTCTTCATGCTGCATGGAATCCACTTCATTCAATCATGCTGCATGGAATCCGCAGCATTTAAGTGGGATGCATTTTACCAGGCTGCATGGAATCCACTGCATTCAATCATGCTGCATAAAATCCACTGCATTCAATCGGGATGCATTTTACAACGCTGCATGGATTAAACTGCATTCAATCACAATACATCGAATCGACTGCATTAAATCGGGATGCATTTTACCATGCTGCCTGGATTACACTGCATTCAATCACAATGCATGGAATCCACTGCATTAAATGACGCTGCATGGAATCCACTGCATTCAATCGGGATGCATTTTACCAGGCTGCATGGATTACACTGCATTCAATCACAGTGCATGGAATCCACTGCATTCAATGACGCTGCATGGAATCCTCTGCATTGAATCGGGATGCTTTTGGCCATGCTGCATAAAATCTACTGCATTCAATCATGCTGCACGGTATCGACTGCATTCAATCGGGATGTTTTGGGACATGCTGCAGAAAATCCACTGCATTAAATCGGGATGCTTTGGGCCAAGGTGCAAAAAATCCGCTGCATTCAATCATACTGCAGGAATCCACTGCATTGAATCATGCTGCATAAAATACCCTGCATTCAATAAGGTTCCATTTCTTCATGCTGCCTGGAATACACCTCATTCAATTATGCTGCATGGAATCCACTGCATTCAATCGGGATGCATTTTACCAGGCTGCATAAATTACACTGCATTCAATCACAAGCATGGAATCCACTGAATTCAATGACGCTGCATGGAATCCACTGCATTCCATCGGGATGCTTTTGGCCATGGTGCATAATATGCACTGCATTCAATCATGCTGCATGGTATCCACTGCATTCAATCGGGATGCTTTTGGCCATGCTGCATAAAATCCACTGCATTTAATCGGGATGCTTTGGGCCATGCTGCAAAAATCCACTGCATTCAATCATGCTGCATGGAATCCACTGCCTTCAATCGGGATGTTGGCCATGCTGCATATAATCCACTGCATTCAATCGGGATGCATTGGGCCTCACTGCGCCAACCGCACTGAATACAATCGGGATCCATTGTGCGACAATGCATGGAGTCTTCTGCATTGCATGACGCTGCATGGAATCCACTGCATTCAATCGGGATGCTTGGGGCCATGCTGCAAAATATCCACTGCATTCATTCATGCTGCAGGAATCCAGTGCATTCAATCATGCTGCATAAAATACACTTCATTCAATAGGGTTCCATTACTTCATTCTGCCTGGAATACACTGAATTCAATCACGCTGCATGGAATCCAATGCATTCAATAGGGATGCATTTTACCAGGCTGCATGGAATCCACTGCATTCAGCCATGCTGCATGGAATCCACTGCAGTCAATCGGGATGCATTTAACCAGGCTGTATGGATTACACTGCATTAAATCAAAATGCATGGAATTCACTGCATTCAATGATGCTGCATGAAATCCACTGCATTCAATCGGGATGTTTTGGGACATGCTGCCTAAAATCCACTGCATTTAATCGGGATGCTTTGGGCCATGCTGCAAAAAATCCACTGCATTCAATCATGCTGCATGGAATCCACTGCCTTCAATCGGGATGCATTTTATCAGGCTGCATTGAATCCACTGCATTCTATCAAGCTGCATGGAATCCACTGCATTCAATCGGGATGCATTTTACCAGGCTGCATGGAATCCACTGCATTCAATCACGCTGCATCGATTTCACTGCATTCTATTGGGATCCATTGCGCCATGATGCATGGAATCCACTGCATTCAGTTGAGATCAATTGGGCCACGCTGCATAGAATCCACTGCATTGAATGGGGAACCATTTAGCCATGATGCATTGTATACACTGCGTTCAATCTGGATGCATTTCACCACGCTGCATGGAATACATGGCATTCAATCGGGATGCTTGTGGCCATGCTGCATAAAATCCACTGCATTCATTCATGCTGCAGGAATCCACTGCATTCAATCATGCTGCATAAAATCCCCTGCATTCAATAGGGTTCCATTTCTTCATGCTGCATGGAATCGACTTCATTCAATCATGCTGCATGGAATCCACAGCATTTAATTGGGATGCATTTTACCAGGCTGCATGGAATCCACTGCATTCAATCATGCTGAATAAAATCCACTGCATTCAATCGGGATGCATTTTACCAGGATGCATGGAATCCACTGCATTCAATCACAATACATGGAATCCACTGCATTCAATCGGGATGCATTTTACCAGGCTGCCTGGATTACACTGCATTCCATCACAATGCATGGAATCCACTGCATTCTATCGGGATGCTTTTGGCCATGCTGCATAAAGTACACTGCATTCAATCATGCAGCAAGGAATCCACTGCATCCAATCGCCATGGTTTTGGCCATGCTGCATAAAATCCACTGCATTCAATCGGGATGCATTGGGCCTCGCTGCATGGTCTCCACTGCATACAAACGAGATCCATTGCCCCACAATGAATGGAATGTTCTGCATTCAATGACGCTGCATGAAATCCACTGCATTCAATCAGGATGCTTTGGGACATGCTGCAAATACTCCACTGTATTCAATCATGCTGCATGGAATCCACTGCCTTCAATCGGGATGCTTTTGGCCATGCTGCATATAATCCACTGCATTCAATCGGGATGCATTGGGCCTCACTGCGTCAACCGCACTGAATACAATCGGGATCCATTGTGCCACAATGCATGGAGTCTTCTGCATTGCATGACGCTGCATGGAATCCACTGCATTCAATCGGGATGCTTGGGGCCATGCTGCAAAATATCCACTGCATTCATTCATGCTGCAGGAATCCAGTGCATTCAATCATGCTGCATTAAATTCCCTGCATTCAATAGGGTTCCATTACTTCATTCTGCCTGGAATACACTGAATTCAATCACGCTGCATGGAATCCAATGCATTCAATAGGGATGCATTTTACCAGGCTGCATGGAATCCACTGCATTCAGTCATGCTGCATGGAATCCACTGCAGTCAATCGGGATGCATTTTACCAGGCTGTATGGATTACACTGCATTCAATCAAAATGCATGGAATTCACTGCATTCAATGATGCTGCATGAAATCCACTGCATTCAATCGGGATGCTTTTGGCCATGCTGCATAAAATCCACGGCATTCAATCATGCTGCATGGAATCCAATGCATTCTATCGGGATGTATTGGGACATGCTGCAGAAAATTCACTGCATTAAATCACGATGCTTTGGACCAAGCTTCAAAAAATCCACTGCATTCAATCATGCTGCAAAAATCCACTGCATTCAATCATGCTGCATAAAATCCACTGCATTCAATAGGGTTCCATTACTTCATGCTGCATGGAATCAACTGCATTCAATCATGCTGCATGGAATCTACAGCATTCAATCGGGATGCATTTTACCAGGCTGCATGTTTTACACTGCATTCAATCACAATGCATGGAATCCACTGCATTCAATGACGCTGCATGGAATCCACTGCATTCAATCTGGATGCTTTGGGCCATGGTGCATTAAATCCACTGCATTCAATCATGCCGCATGGTATCCACTGCATTCATTCGGGATGTTTTACGACATTCTGCCTAAAATCCACTGCATTTAATCAGGATGCTTTGGGCCATGCTGCATAAAATCCACTGCATTCAATAGGGTTCCATTTCTGCATGCTGCATGGATCAGACTGCATTAAATCACACTGCATGGAATCCACTGCATTCAATCGGGATGAATTTTACCAGGCGGCATTGAATCCACTACATTCAATCAAGCTGCATGGAATCCACTGCATTCAATCGGGATGCATTTTACCAGGCTGCATGGATTACACTGCATTCAAGCACAATGCATGGAATCCACTGCATTCAATGACGCTGCATGGAATCCTCTGCATTCTATCGGGATGCATTTGGGCCATGCTGCATAAAATCCACTGCATTCAATCATGCTGCATGGTATCCACTGCATTCAATCGGGATGTTTTGGGACATGCTGCCTAAAATCCACTGCATTTAATCGGGATGCTTTGGGCCATGCTGCAAAACATCCACTGCATTCAATCATGCTGCATAAAATCCACTGCATTCAATCATGCTGCATAAAATCCACTGCATTCAATAGGGTTCCATTTCTGCATGCTGCATGGATCACACTGCATTTAATCACACTGCATGGAATCCACTGCATTCAATCGGGATGCATTTTACCAGGCTGCATTGAATCCACTGCATTCTATCAAGCTGCATGGAATCCACTGCATTCAATCGGGATGCATTTTACCAGGCTGCATGGAATACACTGCATTCAATCACGCTGCATCGATTTCACTGCATTCTATTGGGATCCATTGCGCCATGATGCATGGAATCCACTGCATTCAGTTGAGATCAATTGGGCCACGCTGCATAGAATCCACTGCATTGAATGGGGATCCATTTAGCCACGCTGCATTGTATACACTGCGTTCAATCAGGATGCATTTCACCGCGCTGCATGGAATACATGGCATTCAATTGGGATGCTTGTGGCCATGCTGCATAAAATCCACTGCATTCATTCATGCTGCAGGAATCCACTGCATTCAATCATGCTGCATAAAATCCCCTGCATTCAATAGGGTTCCATTTCTTCATGCTGCATGGAATCGACTTCATTCAATCATGCTGCATGGAATCCACAGCATTTAAGTGGGATGCATTTTACCAGGCTGCATGGAATCCACTGCATTCAATCATGCTGCATAAAATCCACTGCATTCAATCGGGATGCATTTTACCAGGATGCATGGAATCCACTGCATTCAATCACAATCCATGGAATCCACTGCATTCAATCGGGATGCATTTTACCAGGCTGCCTGGATTACACTGCATTCAAGCACAATGCATGGAATCCACTGCATTCAATGACGCTGCATGGAATCCACTGCATTCTATCGGGATGCTTTTGGCCATGCTGCATAAAGTACACTGCATTCAATCATGCAGCAAGGAATCCACTGCATCCAATCGCCATGTTTTTGGCCATGCTGCATAAAATCCACTGCATTCAATCGGGATGCATTGGGCCTCGCTGCATGGTCTCCACTGCATACAAACGAGATCCATTGCCCCACAATGAATGGAATGTTCTGCATTCAATGACGCTGCATGAAATCCACTGCATTCAATCGGGATGCTTTGGGACATGCTGCAAATACTCCACTGCATTCAATCATGCTGCATGGAATCCACTGCCTTCAATCGGGATGCTTTTGGCCATGCTGCATATAATCCACTGCACTCAATCGGGATGCATTGGGCCTCACTGCGTCAACCGCACTGAATACAATCGGGATCCATTGTGCCACAATGCATGGAGTCGTCTGCATTCAATGACGCTGCATGTAATCCACTGCATTCAATGGGGATGCTTTGGGCCACGCTGCAAAAAATTCACTGCATTCATTCATGCTGCAGGAATCCAGTGCACTCAATCATGCTGCATAAAATACACTTCATTCAATAGGCTTCCATTATTTCATGCTGCCTGGAATACACTGAATTCAATCACGCTGCATGGAATCCAATGCATTCAATGGGGATGCATTTTACCAGGCTGCATGGAATCCACTGCATTCAATCATGCTGCATGGAATCCACTGCATTCAATCGGTATGCATTTTACAAGGCTGCATGGATTACACTGCATTCAAGCACAATGCATGGAATCCACTGCATTCAATGACGCTGCATGGAAACCTCTGCATTGAATAGGGATGCTTTTGGCCATGCTGCATAAAATCCACTGCATTCAATCATGCTGCACGGTATCGACTGCATTCTATCGGGATGTTTTGGGACATGCTGCAGAAAATCCACTGCATTAAATCGGGATGCTTTGGGCCAATCTGCAAAAAATCCACTGCATTCAATCATGCTGCAGGAATCCACTGCATTCAATCATGCTGCATAAAATCCCCTGCATTCAATAGGGTTCCATTTCTTCATGGTGCATGGAATCCACTGCATTCAATCATGGTGCATCGAATCCACTGCATTCAATCATGCTGCATGGAATCCACTGCATTCAATCGGGATGCATTTTACCAGGCTGCATGGATTACACTGCATTCAATCCCAATGCATGGAATCCACTGCATTTAATGACGCTGCATGGAATCCACTGCATTCAATCGGGATGCTTTTGGCCATGGTGCATAAAATCCACTGCATTTAATCATGCTGCATGGTATCCACTGCATTCAATCGGGATGTTTTGGGATATGCTGCCTAAAATCCACTCCATTAAATCGGGATTCTTTGGGCCATGCTGCAAAAAATTCACTGCATTCATTCATGCTGCAGGAATCCACTGCATTCTATCATGCTGCATAAAATCCCCTGCATTCAATCGGGATGAATTTTACCAGGCTGCATGGAATCCACTGCATTCAATCATGCTTCATGGAATCCACTGCATTCAATCGGGATGCATTTTACCAGGCTGCATGGAATACACTGCATTCAATCACGCTGCATCGATTTCACTGCATTCAATTGGGATCCATTGCGCCATGATGCATCGAATCCACTGCATTCAGTTGAGATCAATTGGGCCACGCTTCATAGAATCCACTGCATTGAATGGGGATCCATTTAGCCACGATGCATTGTATACACTGCGTTCAATCAGGATGCATTTCACCACGCTGCATGGAATCCACTGCATTCAATCGGGATGCTTGTGGCCATGCTGCATAAAATCCACTGCATTCATTCATGCTGCAGGAATCCACTGCATTCAATCATGCTGCATAAAATCCCCTGCATTCAATAGGGTTCCATTTCTTCATGCTGCATGGAATCCACTTCATTAAATCATGCTGCATGGAATCCGCAGCATTTAAGTGGGATGCATTTTACCAGGCTGCATGGAATCCACTGCATTCAATCATGCTGCATAAAATCCACTGCATTCAATCCGGATGCATTTTACCACACTGCGTGGATAAAACTGCATTCAATCACAATACATGGAATCGACTGCATTCAATCGGGATGCATTTTACCAGGCTGCATGCAATCCACTGCATTCAGTCATGCTTCATGGAATCTACTGCATTCAATCGTGATGCATTTTACCAGGATGCGTGGATTACACTGCATTCAATAACAATGCATGGAATCCACTGCATTCAATGACGCTGCATGGAATCATCTGCATTCAATCGGGATGCTTTTGGCCATGCTGCATAAAATCCACTGCATTCAATCGGGATGTATTGGGACATGCTGCAGAAAATCCACTGCATTAAATCGGGATGCTTTGGGCCAAGCTGCAAAAAATCCACTGCATTCAATCATGCTGCAGGAATCCACTGCATTTAATCATGCTGCATAAAATACCCTGCATTCAATAAGGTTCCATTTCTTCATGCTGCCTGGAATCCACCTCATTCAATTATGCTGCATGGAATCCACTGCATTCAATCGGGATTCATTTTACCAGGCTGCATGAATTACACTGCATTCAATCACAAGCATGGAATCCACTGCATTCAATGACGCTGCATGGAATCCACTGCATTCAATCGGGATGCTTTTGGCCCTGGTGCATAATATGCACTGCATTCAATCATGCTGCATGGTATCCACTGCATTCAATCGGGATGCTTTTGGCCATGCTGCATAAAATCCACTGCATTAAATCGGGATGCTTTGGGCCATGCTGCAAAAATCCACTGCATTCAATCATGCTGAAGGAATTCACTGCATTCAATCATGCTGCATAAAATCCACTGCATTAAATAGGGTTCAATTTCTTCATGCAGCATGGATCACACTGCATTAAATCACACTGCATGGAATCCACTGCATTCAATTGGATTGAATTTTATCAGGCTGCATGGAATCCACTGCATTCAATGAGGCTGCATGGAATCCACTGCATTCAATCGGGATGTTTTGGGCCATGCTGCATAAAATACACTGCATTCAACATGCAGCAAGGAATCCACTGCATCCAATCGGGATATTTTGGGCCATGCTGCATAAAATCCACTGCATTCAATCGGGATGCATTGGGCCTCGCTGCATGGTCTCCACTGCATACAAACGAGATCCATTGCACCACAATGTATGGAATGTTCTGCATTAAATGACGCTGCATGAAATCCACTGCATTCAATCGCGATGCTTTGGGCCATGCTGCAAATACTCCACTGTATTCAATCATGCTGCATGGAATCCACTGCCTTCAATCGGGATTTTGGCCATGCTGCATATAATCCACTGCATTCAATCGGGATGCATTGGGCCTCACTGCGCCAACCGCACTGAATACAATCGGGATCCATTGTGCGACAATGCATGGAGTCTTCTGCATTGCATGACGCTGCATGGAATCCACTGCATTCAATCGGGATGCTTGGGGCCATGCTGCAAAATATCCACTGCATTCATTCATGCTGCAGGGATCCAGTGCATTCAATCATGCTGCATAAATACACTTCATTCAATAGGGTTCCATTACTTCATTCTGCCTGGAATACACTGAATTCAATCACGCTGCATGGAATCCAATGCATTCAATAGGGATGCATTTTACCAGGCTGCATGGAATCCACTGCATTCAGTCATGCTGCATGGAATCCACTGCAGTCAATCGGGATGCATTTTACCAGGCGGCATTGAATCCACTACATTCAATCAAGCTGCATGGAATCCACTGCATTCTATCGGGATGCATTTTACCAGGCTGCATGGATTACACTGCATTCAAGCACAATGCATGGAATCCACTGCATTCAATGACGCTGCATGGAATCCTCTGCATTCTATCGGGATGCATTTGGGCCATGCTGCATAAAATCCACTGCATTCAATCATGCTGCATGGTATCCACTGCATTCAATCGGGATGTTTTGGGACATGCTGCCTAAAATCCACTGCATTTAATCGGGATGCTTTGGGCCATGGTTCAAACAATCCACTGCATTCAATCATGCTGCAGGAATCCACTGCATTCAATCATGCTGCATAAAATCCACTGCATTCAATAGGGTTCCATTTCTTCATGCTGCATGGAATCGACTTCATTCAATCATGCTGCATGGAATCCACAGCATTTAATTGGGATGCATTTTACCAGGCTGCATGGAATCCACTGCATTCAATCATGCTGAATAAAATCCACTGCATTCAATCGGGATGCATTTTACCAGGATGCATGGAATCCACTGCATTCAATCACAATACATGGAATCGACTGCATTCAATCGGGATGCATTTTACCAGGCTGCCTGGATTACACTGCATTCCATCACAATGCATGGAATCCACTGCATTCAATGACGCTGCATGGAATCCACTGCATTCTATCGGGATGCTTTTGGCCATGCTGCATAAAGTACACTGCATTCAATCATGCAGCAAGGAATCCACTGCATCCAATCGCCATGGTTTTGGCCATGCTGCATAAAATCCACTGCATTCAATCGGGATGCATTGGGCCTCGCTGCATGGTCTCCACTGCATACAAACGAGATCCATTGCCCCACAATGAATGGAATGTTCTGCATTCAATGACGCTGCATGAAATCCACTGCATTCAATCAGGATGCTTTGGGACATGCTGCAAATACTCCACTGTATTCAATCATGCTGCATGGAATCCACTGCCTTCAATCGGGATGCTTTTGGCCATGCTGCATGTAATCCACTGCATTCAATCGGGATGCATTGGGCCTCACTGCGTCAACCGCACTGAATACAATCGGGATCCATTGTGCCACAATGCATGGAGTCTTCTGCATTGCATGACGCTGCATGGAATCCACTGCATTCAATCGGGATGCTTGGGGCCATGCTGCAAAATATCCACTGCATTCATTCATGCTGCAGGAATCCAGTGCATTCAATCATGCTGCATTAAATTCCCTGCATTCAATAGGGTTCCATTACTTCATTCTGCCTGGAATACACTGAATTCAATCACGCTGCATGGAATCCAATGCATTCAATAGGGATGCATTTTACCAGGCTGCATGGAATCCACTGCATTCAGTCATGCTGCATGGAATCCACTGCAGTCAATCGGGATGCATTTTACCAGGCTGTATGGATTACACTGCATTCAATCAAAATGCATGGAATTCACTGCATTCAATGATGCTGCATGAAATCCACTGCATTCAATCGGGATGCTTTTGGCCATGCTGCATAAAATCCACGGCATTCAATCATGCTGCATGGAATCCAATGCATTCTATCGGGATGTATTGGGACATGCTTCAGAAAATTCACTGCATTAAATCATGATGCTTTGGACCAAGCTTCAAAAAATCCACTGCATTCAATCATGCTGCAAAAATCCACTGCATTCAATCATGCTGCATAAAATCCACTGCATTCAATAGGGTTCCATTACTTCATGCTGCATGGAATCAACTGCATTCAATCATGCTGCATGGAATCTACAGCATTCAATCGGGATGCATTTTACCAGGCTGCATGTTTTACACTGCATTCAATCACAATGCATGGAATCCACTGCATTCAATGACACTGCATGGAATCCACTGCATTCAATCGGGATGCATTTTACCAGGCTGCATGGAATGCACTGCATTCAATCACGCTGCATCGATTTCACTGCATTCTATTGGGATCCATTGCGCCATGATGCATGGAATCCACTGCATTCAGTTGAGATCAATTGGGCAACGCTGCATAGAATCCACTGCATTGAATGGGGATCCATTTAGCCACGATGCATTGTATACACTGCGTTCAATCAGGATGCATTTCACCACGCTGCATGGAATACATGGCATTCAATCGGGATGCTTGTGGCCATGCTGCATAAAATCCACTGCATTCATTCATGCTGCAGGAATCCACTGCATTCAATCATGCTGCATAAAATCCCCTGCATTCAATAGGGTTCCATTTCTTCATGCTGCATGGAATCGACTTCATTCAATCATGCTGCATGGAATCCACAGCATTTAATTGGGATGCATTTTACCAGGCTGCATGGAATCCACTGCATTCAATCATGCTGAATAAAATCCACTGCATTCAATCGGGATGCATTTTACCAGGATGCATGGAATCCACTGCATTCAATCACAATACATGGAATCCACTGCATTCAATGGGGATGCATTTTACCAGGCTGCATGTTTTAGACTGCATTCAATCACAATGCATGGAATCCACTGCATTCAATGACGCTGCATGTAATCCACTGCATTCAATCTGGATGCTTTGGGCCATGGTGCATAAAATCCACTGCATTCAATCATGCTGCATGGTATCCACTGCATTCAATCGGGATGTTTTGCGACATTCTGTCTAAAATCCACTGCATTTTATCAGGATGCTTAGGGCTATGCTGCATAAAATCCACTGCATTCAATAGGGTTCCATTTCTGCATGCTGCATGGATCACACTGCATTCAATCACACTGCATGGAATCCACTGCATTCAATCGGGATGAATTTTACCAGGCTGCATTGAATCCACTACATTCAATCAAGCTGCATGGAATCCACTGCATTCAATCGGGATGCATTTTACCAGGCTGCATGGATTACACTGCATTCAAGCACAATGCATGGAATCCACTGCATTCAATGACGCTGCATGGAATCCTCTGCATTCTATCAGGATGCATTTGGGCCATGCTGCATAAAATCCACTGCATTCAATCATGCTGCATGGTATCCACTGCATTCAATCGGGATGTTTTGGGACATGCTGCCTAAAATCCACTGCATTTAATCGGGATGCTTAGGGCCATGGTGCAAAAAATCCACTGCATTCAATCATGCTGCAGGAATTCACTGCATTCAATCATGCTGCATAAAATCCACTGCATTCAATAGGGTTCCATTTCTTCATGCTGCATGGAATCGACTTCATTCAATCATGCTGCATGGAATCCACAGCATTTAATTGGGATGCATTTTACCAGGCTGCATGGAATCCACTGCATTCAATCATGCTGAATAAAATCCACTGCATTCTATCGGGATGCATTTGGGCCATGCTGCATAAAATCCACTGCATTCAATCATGCTGCATGGTATCCACTGCATTCAATCGGGATGTTTTGGGACATGCTGCATAAAATCCACTGCATTTAATCGGGATGCTTTGGGCCATGCTGCAAAAAATCCACTGCATTCAATCATGTTGCATGGAATCCACTGCCTTCAATCGGGATGAATTTTACCAGGCTGCATTGAATCCACTGCATTCTATCAAGCTGCATGGAATCCACTGCATTCAATCGGGATGCATTTTACCAGGCTGCATGCAATGCACTGCATTCAATCACGCTGCATCGATTTCACTGCATTCTATTGGGTTCCATTGCGCCATGATGCATGGAATCCACTGCATTCAGTTGAAATCAATTGGGCAACGCTGCATAGAATCCACTGCATTGAATGGGGATCCATTTAGCCACGATGCATTGTATACACTGCGTTCAATCAGGATGCATTTCACCACGCTGCATGGAATACATGGCATTCAATCGGGATGCTTGTGGCCATGCTGCATAAAATCCACTGCATTCATTCATGCTGCAGGAATCCACTGCATTCAATCATGCTGCATAAAATCCCCTGCATTCAATAGGGTTCCATTTCTTCATGCTGCATGGAATCGACTTCATTCAATCATGCTGCATGGAATCCACAGCATTTAATTGGGATGCATTTTACCAGGCTGCATGGAATCCACTGCATTCAATCATGCTGAATAAAATCCACTGCATTCAATCGGGATGCATTTTACCAGGATGCATGGAATCCACTGCATTCAATCACAATACATGGAATCCACTGCATTCAATCGGGATGCATTTTACCAGGCTGCCTGGATTACACTGCATTCCATCACAATGCATGGAATCCACTGCATTCAATGACGCTGCATGGAATCCACTGCATTCTATCGGGATGCTTTTGGCCATGCTGCATAAAGTACACTGCATTCAATCATGCAGCAAGGAATCCACTGCATCCAATCGCCATGGTTTTGGCCATGCTGCATAAAATCCACTGCATTCAATCGGGATGCATTGGGCCTCGCTGCATGGTCTCCACTGCATACAAACGAGATCCATTGCCCCACAATGAATGGAATGTTCTGCATTCAATGACGCTGCATGAAATCCACTGCATTCAATCAGGATGCTTTGGGACATGCTGCAAATACTCCACTGTATTCAATCATGCTGCATGGAATCCACTGCCTTCAATCGGGATGCTTTTGGCCATGCTGCATATAATCCACTGCATTCAATCGGGATGCATTGGGCCTCACTGCGTCAACCGCACTGAATACAATCGGGATCCATTGTGCCACAATGCATGGAGTCTTCTGCATTGCATGACGCTGCATGGAATCCACTGCATTCAATCGGGATGCTTGGGGCCATGCTGCAAAATATCCACTGCATTCATTCATGCTGCAGGAATCCAGTGCATTCAATCATGCTGCATTAAATTCCCTGCATTCAATAGGGTTCCATTACTTCATTCTGCCTGGAATACACTGAATTCAATCACGCTGCATGGAATCCAATGCATTCAATAGGGATGCATTTTACCAGGCTGCATGGAATCCACTGCATTCACACATGCTGCATGGAATCCACTGCATTCAATCGGGATGCATTTTACCAGGCTGTATGGATTACACTGCATTCAATCAAAATGCATGGAATTCACTGCATTCAATGATGCTGCATGAAATCCACTGCATTCAATCTGGATGCTTTTGGCCATGCTGCATAAAATCCACGGCATTCAATCATGCTGCATGGAATCCAATGCATTCTATCGGGATGTATTGGGACATGCTGCAGAAAATTCACTGCATTAAATCATGATGCTTTGGACCAAGCTTCAAAAAATCCACTGCATTCAATCATGCTGCAAAAATCCACTGCATTCAATCATGCTGCATAAAATCCACTTCATTCAATAGGGTTCCATTTCTTCATGCTGCATGGAATCAACTGCATTCAATCATGCTGCATGGAATCTACAGCATTCAATCGGGATGCATTTTACCAGGCTGCATGTTTTACACTGCATTCAATCACAATGCATGGAATCCACTGCATTCAATGACGCTGCATGGAATCCACTGCATTCAATCATGCTGCATGGAATATACAGCATTCAATCGGGATGCATTTTACCAGGCTGCATGTTTTAGACTGCATTCAATCACAATGCATGGAATCCACTGCATTCAATGACGCTGCATGGAATCCACTGCATTCAATCTGGATGCTTTGCGCCATGGTGCATAAAATCCCCTGCATTCAATCATGCTGCATGGTATCCACTGCATTCAATCGGGATGTTTTGCGACATTCTGTCTAAAATCCACTGCATTTTATCAGGATGCTTTGGGCTATGCTGCATAAAATCCACTGCATTCAATAGGGTTCCATTTCTGCATGCTGCATGGATCACACTGCATTCAATCACACTGCATGGAATCCACTGCATTCAATTGGGATGAATTTTACCAGGCTGCATTGAATCCACTACATTCAATCAAGCTGCATGGAATCCACTGCATTCAATCGGGATGCATTTTACCAGGCTGCATGGATTACACTGCATTCAAGCACAATGCATGGAATCCACTGCATTCAATGACGCTGCATGGAATCCTCTGCATTCTATCGGGATGCATTTGGGCCATGCTGCATAAAATCCACTGCATTCAATCATGCTGCATGGTATCCACTGCATTCAATCGGGATGTTTTGGGACATGCTGCCTAAAATCCACTGCATTTAATCGGGATGCTTTGGGCCATGCTGCAAAAAATCCACTGCATTCAATCATGTTGCATGGAATCCACTGCCTTCAATCGGGATGAATTTTACCAGGCTGCATTGAATCCACTGCATTCTATCAAGCTGCATGGAATCCACTGCATTCAATCGGGATGCATTTTACCACCCTGCATGGAATGCACTGCATTCAATCACGCTGCATCGATTTCACTGCATTCTATTGGGATCCATTGCGCCATGATGCATGGAATCCACTGCATTCAGTTGAGATCAATTGGGCAACGCTGCATAGAATCCACTGCATTGAATGGGGATCCATTTAGCCACGATGCATTGTATACACTGCGTTCAATCAGGATGCATTTCACCACGCTGCATGGAATACATGGCATTCAATCGGGATGCTTGTGGCCATGCTGCATAAAATCCACTGCATTCATTCATGCTGCAGGAATCCACTGCATTCAATCATGCTGCATAAAATCCCCTGCATTCAATACGGTTCCATTTCTTCATGCTGCATGGAATCGACTTCATTCAATCATGCTGCATTGAATCCACAGCATTTAATTGGGATGCATTTTACCAGGCTGCATGGAATCCACTGCATTCAATCATGCTGAATAAAATCCACTGCATTCAATCGGGATGCATTTTACCAGGATGCATGGAATCCACTGCATTCAATCACAATACATGGAATCCACTGCATTCAATCGGGATGCATTTTACCAGGCTGCCTGGATTACACTGCATTCCATCACAATGCATGGAATCCACTGCATTCAATGACGCTGCATGGAATCCACTGCATTCTATCGGGATGCTTTTGGCCATGCTGCATAAAGTACACTGCATTCAATCATGCAGCAAGGAATCCACTGCATCCAATCGCCATGTTTTTGGCCATGCTGCATAAAATCCACTGCATTCAATCGGGATGCATTGGGCCTCGCTGCATGGTCTCCACTGCATACAAACGAGATCCATTGCCCCACAATGAATGGAATGTTCTGCATTCAATGACGCTGCATGAAATCCACTGCATTCAATCAGGATGCTTTGGGACATGCTGCAAATACTCCACTGTATTCAATCATGCTGCATGGAATCCACTGCCTTCAATCGGGATGCTTTTGGCCATGCTGCATATAATCCACTGCATTCAATCGGGATGCATTGGGCCTCACTGCGTCAACCGCACTGAATACAATCGGGATCCATTGTGCCACAATGCATGGAGTCTTCTGCATTGCATGACGCTGCATGGAATCCACTGCATTCAATCGGGATGCTTGGGGCCATGCTGCAAAATATCCACTGCATTCATTCATGCTGCAGGAATCCAGTGCATTCAATCATGCTGCATTAAATTCCCTGCATTCAATAGGGTTCCATTACTTCATTCTGCCTGGAATACACTGAATTCAATCACGCTGCATGGAATCCAATGCATTCAATAGGGATGCATTTTACCAGGCTGCATGGAATCCACTGCATTCAGTCATGCTGCATGGAATCCACTGCAGTCAATCGGGATGCATTTTACCAGGCTGTATGGATTACACTGCATTCAATCAAAATGCATGGAATTCACTGCATTCAATGATGCTGCATGAAATCCACTGCATTCAATCGGGATGCTTTTGGCCATGCTGCATAAAATCCACGGCATTCAATCATGCTGCATGGAATCCAATGCATTCTATCGGGATGTATTGGGACATGCTGCAGAAAATTCACTGCATTAAATCATGATGCTTTGGACCAAGCTTCAAAAAATCCACTGCATTCAATCATGCTGCAAAAATCCACTGCATTCAATCATGCTGCATAAAATCCACTGCATTCAATAGGGTTCCATTTCTTCATGCTGCATGGAATCAACTGCATTCAATCATGCTGCATGGAATCTACAGCATTCAATCGGGATGCATTTTACCAGGCTGCATGTTTTACACTGCATTCAATCACAGTGCATGGAATCCACTGCATTCAATGACGCTGCATGGAATCCACTGCATTCAATCTGGATGCTTTGGGCCATGGTGCATTAAATCCACTGCATTCAATCATGCTGCATGGTATCCACTGCATTCAATCGGGATGTTTTGGAACATTCTGCCTAAAATCCACTGCATTTAATCAGGATGCTTTGGGCCATGCTGCATAAAATCCACTGCATTCAATAGGGTTCCATTTCTGCATGCTGCATGGATCACACTGCATTCAATCACACTGCATGGAATCCACTGCATTCAATCGGGATGAATTTTACCAGGCTGCATTGAATCCACTACATTCAATCAAGCTGCATGGAATCCACTGCATTCAATCGGGATGCATTTTACCAGGCTGCATGGATTACACTGCATTCAAGCACAATGCATGGAATCCACTGCATTCAATGACGCTGCATGGAATCCTCTGCATTCTATCGGGATGCATTTGGGCCATGCTGCATAAAATCCACTGCATTCAATCATGCTGCATGGTATCCACTGCATTCAATCGGGATGTTTTGGGACATGCTGCCTAAAATCCACTGCATTTAATCGGGATGCTTTGGGCCATGCTGCAAAAAATCCACTGCATTCAATCATGTTGCATGGAATCCACTGCCTTCAATCGGGATGAATTTTACCAGGCTTCATTGAATCCACTGCATTCTATCAAGCTGCATGGAATCCACTGCATTCAATCACGCTGCATCGATTTCACTGCATTCTATTGGGATCCATTGCGCCATGATGCATGGAATCCACTGCATTCAGTTGAGATCAATTGGGCAACGCTGCATAGAATCCACTGCATTGAATGGGGATCCATTTAGCCACGATGCATTGTATACACTGCGTTCAATCAGGATGCATTTCACCACGCTGCATGGAATACATGGCATTCAATCGGGATGCTTGTGGCCATGCTGCATAAAATCCACTGCATTCATTCATGCTGCAGGAATCCACTGCATTCAATCATGCTGCATAAAATCCCCTGCATTCAATAGGGTTCCATTTCTTCATGCTGCATGGAATCGACTTCATTCAATCATGCTGCATGGAATCCACAGCATTTAATTGGGATGCATTTTACCAGGCTGCATGGAATCCACTGCATTCAATCATGCTGAATAAAATCCACTGCATTCAATCGGGATGCATTTTACCAGGATGCATGGAATCCACTGCATTCAATCACAATACATGGAATCCACTGCATTCAATCGGGATGCATTTTACCAGGCTGCCTGGATTACACTGCATTCCATCACAATGCATGGAATCCACTGCATTCAATGACGCTGCATGGAATCCACTGCATTCTATCGGGATGCTTTTGGCCATGCTGCATAAAGTACACTGCATTCAATCATGCAGCAAGGAATCCACTGCATCCAATCGCCATGTTTTTGGCCATGCTGCATAAAATCCACTGCATTCAATCGGGATGCATTGGGCCTCGCTGCATGGTCTCCACTGCATACAAACGAGATCCATTGCCCCACAATGAATGGAATGTTCTGCATTCAATGACGCTGCATGAAATCCACTGCATTCAATCAGGATGCTTTGGGACATGCTGCAAATACTCCACTGTATTCAATCATGCTGCATGGAATCCACTGCCTTCAATCGGGATGCTTTTGGCCATGCTGCATATAATCCACTGCATTCAATCGGGATGCATTGGGCCTCACTGCGTCAACCGCACTGAATACAATCGGGATCCATTGTGCCACAATGCATGGAGTCTTCTGCATTGCATGACGCTGCATGGAATCCACTGCATTCAATCGGGATGCTTGGGGCCATGCTGCAAAATATCCACTGCATTCATTCATGCTGCAGGAATCCAGTGCATTCAATCATGCTGCATTAAATTCCCTGCATTCAATAGGGTTCCATTACTTCATTCTGCCTGGAATACACTGAATTCAATCACGCTGCATGGAATCCAATGCATTCAATAGGGATGCATTTTACCAGGCTGCATGGAATCCACTGCATTCAGTCATGCTGCATGGAATCCACTGCAGTCAATCGGGATGCATTTTACCAGGCTGTATGTATTACACTGCATTCAATCAAAATGCATGGAATTCACTGCATTCAATGATGCTGCATGAAATCCACTGCATTCAATCGGGATGCTTTTGGCCATGCTGCATAAAATCCACGGCATTCAATCATGCTGCATGGAATCCAATGCATTCTATCGGGATGTATTGGGACATGCTGCAGAAAATTCACTGCATTAAATCATGATGCTTTGGACCAAGCTTCAAAAAATCCACTGCATTCAATCATGCTGCAAAAATCCACTGCATTCGATCATGCTGCATAAAATCCACTTCATTCAATAGGGTTCCATTACTTCATGCTGCATGGAATCAACTGCATTCAATCATGCTGCATGGAATCTACAGCATTCAATCGGGATGCATTTTACCAGGCTGCATGTTTTACACTGCATTCAATCACAATGCATGGAATCCACTGCATTCAATGACGCTGCATGGAATCCAATGCATTCAATCTGGATGCTTTGGGCCATGGTGCATTAAATCCACTGCATTCAATCATGCTGCATGGTATCCACTGCATTCAATCGGGATGTTTTACGACATTCTGCCTAAAATCCACTGCATTTAATCAGGATGCTTTGGGCCATGCTGCATAAAATCCACTGCATTCAATAGGGTTCCATTTCTGCATGCTGCATGGATCACACTGCATTCAATCACACTGCATGGAATCCACAGCATTCAATCGGGATGAATTTTACCAGGCTGCATTGAATCCACTACATTCAATCAAGCTGCATGGAATCCACTGCATTCAATCGGGATGCATTTTACCAGGCTGCATGGATTACACTGCATTCAAGCACAATGCATGGAATCCACTGCATTCAATGACGCTGCATGGAATCCTCTGCATTCTATCGGGATGCATTTGGGCCATGCTGCATAAAATCCACTGCATTCATTCATGCTGCATGGTATCCACTGCATTCAATCGGGATGTTTTGGGACATGCTGCATAAAATCCACTGCATTTAATCGGGATGCTTTGGGCCATGCTGCAAAAAATCCACTGCATTCAATCATGTTGCATGGAATCCACTGCCTTCAATCGGGATGAATTTTACCAGGCTGCATTGAATCCACTGCATTCTATCAAGCTGCATGGAATCCACTGCATTCAATCTGGATGCATTTTACCAGGCTGCATGGAATGCACTGCATTCAATCACGCTGCATCGATTTCACTGCATTCTATTGGGATCCATTGCGCCATGATGCATGGAATCCACTGCATTCAGTTGAAATCAATTGGGCAACGCTGCATAGAATCCACTGCATTGAATGGGGATCCATTTAGCCACGATGCATTGTATACACTTCGTTCAATCAGGATGCATTTCACCACGCTGCATGGAATACATGGCATTCAATCGGGATGCTTGTGGCCATGCTGCATAAAATCCACTGCATTCATTCATGCTGCAGGAATCCACTGCATTCAATCATGCTGCATAAAATCCCCTGCATTCAATAGGGTTCCATTTCTTCATGCTGCATGGAATCGACTTCATTCAATCATGCTGCATGGAATCCACAGCATTTAATTGGGATGCATTTTACCAGGCTGCATGGAATCCACTGCATTCAATCATGCTGAATAAAATCCACTGCATTCAATCGGGATGCATTTTACCAGGATGCATGGAATCCACTGCATTCAATCACAATCCATGGAATCCACTGCATTCAATCGGGATGCATTTTACCAGGCTGCCTGGATTACACTGCATTCAAGCACAATGCATGGAATCCACTGCATTCAATGACGCTGCATGGAATCCACTGCATTCTATCGGGATGCTTTTGGCCATGCTGCATAAAGTACACTGCATTCAATCATGCAGCAAGGAATCCACTGCATCCAATCGCCATGGTTTTGGCCATGCTGCATAAAATCCACTGCATTCAATCGGGATGCATTGGGCCTCGCTGCATGGTCTCCACTGCATACAAACGAGATCCATTGCCCCACAATGAATGGAATGTTCTGCATTCAATGACGCTGCATGAAATCCACTGCATTCAATCAGGATGCTTTGGGACATGCTGCAAATACTCCACTGTATTCAATCATGCTGCATGGAATCCACTGCCTTCAATCGGGATGCTTTTGGCCATGCTGCATATAATCCACTGCATTCAATCGGGATGCATTGGGCCTCACTGCGTCAACCGCTCTGAATACAATCGGGATCCATTGTGCCACATTGCATGGAGTCTTCTGCATTGCATGACGCTGCATGGAATCCACTGCATTCAATCGGGATGCTTGGGGCCATGCTGCAAAATATCCACTGCATTCATTCATGCTGCAGGAATCCAGTGCATTCAATCATGCTGCATTAAATTCCCTGCATTCAATAGGGTTCCATTACTTCATTCTGCCTGGAATACACTGAATTCAATCACGCTGCATGGAATCCAATGCATTCAATAGGGATGCATTTTACCAGGCTGCATGGAATCCACTGCATTCAGTCATGCTGCATGGAATCCACTGCAGTCAATCGGGATGCATTTTACCAGGCTGTATGGATTACACTGCATTCAATCAAAATGCATGGAATTCACTGCATTCAATGATGCTGCATGAAATCCACTGCATTCAATCGGGATGCTTTTGGCCATGCTGCATAAACTCCACGGCATTCAATCATGCTGCATGGAATCTAATGCATTCTATCGGGATGTATTGGGACATGCTGCAGAAAATTCACTGCATTAAATCATGATGCTTTGGACCAAGCTTCAAAAAATCCACTGCATTCAATCATGCTGCAAAAATCCACTGCATTCAATCATGCTGCATAAAATCCACTTCATTCAATAGGGTTCCATTACTTCATGCTGCATGGAATCAACTGCATTCAATCATGCTGCATGGAATCTACAGCATTCAATCGGGATGCATTTTACCAGGCTGCATGTTTTACACTGCATTCAATCACAATGCATGGAATCCACTGCATTCAATGACGCTGCATGGAATCCACTGCATTCAATCTGGATGCTTTGGGCCATGGTGCATTAAATCCACTGCATTCAATCATGCTGCATGGTATCCACTGCATTCAATCGGGATGTTTTGGGACATTCTGCCTAAAATCCACTGCATTTAATCAGGATGCTTTGGGCCATGCTGCATAAAATCCACTGCATTCAATAGGGTTCCATTTCTGCATGCTGCATGGATCACACTGCATTCAATCACACTGCATGGAATCCACTGCATTCAATCGGGATGAATTTTACCAGGCTGCATTGAATCCACTACATTCAATCAAGCTGCATGGAATCCACTGCATTCAATCGGGATGCATTTTACCAGGCTGCATGGATTACACTGCATTCAAGCACAATGCATGGAATCCACTGCATTCAATGACGCTGCATGGAATCCTCTGCATTCTATCGGGATGCATTTGGGCCATGCTGCATAAAATCCACTGCATTCAATCATGCTGCATGGTATCCACTGCATTCAATCGGGATGTTTTGGGACATGCTGCCTAAAATCCACTGCATTTAATCGGGATGCTTTGGGCCATGCTGCAAAAAATCCACTGCATTCAATCATGTTGCATGGAATCCACTGCCTTCAATCGGGATGAATTTTACCAGGCTTCATTGAATCCACTGCATTCTATCAAGCTGCATGGAATCCACTGCAATCAATCTGGATACATTTTACCAGGCTGCATGGAATACACTGCATTCAATCACGCTGCATCGATTTCACTGCATTCTGTTGGGATCCATTGCGCCATGATGCATGGAATCCACTGCATTCAGTTGAGATCAATTGGGCAACGCTGCATAGAATCCACTGCATTGAATGGGGATCCATTTAGCCACGATGCATTGTATACACTGCGTTCAATCAGGATGCATTTCACCACGCTGCATGGAATACATGGCATTCAATCGGGATGCTTGTGGCCATGCTGCATAAAATCCACTGCATTCATTCATGCTGCAGGAATCCACTGCATTCAATCATGCTGCATAAAATCCCCTGCATTCAATAGGGTTCCATTTCTTCATGCTGCATGGAATCGACTTCATTCAATCATGCTGCATGGAATCCACAGCATTTAATTGGGATGCATTTTACCAGGCTGCATGGAATCCACTGCATTCAACCATGCTGAATAAAATCCACTGCATTCAATCGGGATGCATTTTACCAGGATGCATGGAATCCACTGCATTCAATCACAATACATGGAATCCACTGCATTCAATCGGGATGCATTTTACCAGGCTGCCTGGATTACACTGCATTCCATCACAATGCATGGAATCCACTGCATTCAATGACGCTGCATGGAATCCACTGCATTCTATCGGGATGCTTTTGGCCATGCTGCATAAAGTACACTGCATTCAATCATGCAGCAAGGAATCCACTGCATCCAATCGCCATGGTTTTGGCCATGCTGCATAAAATCCACTGCATTCAATCGGGATGCATTGGGCCTCGCTGCATGGTCTCCACTGCATACAAACGAGATCCATTGCCCCACAATGAATGGAATGTTCTGCATTCAATGACGCTGCATGAAATCCACTGCATTCAATCAGGATGCTTTGGGACATGCTGCAAATACTCCACTGTATTCAATCATGCTGCATGGAATCCACTGCCTTCAATCGGGATGCTTTTGGCCATGCTGCATATAATCCACTGCATTCAATCGGGATGCATTGGGCCTCACTGCGTCAACCGCACTGAATACAATCGGGATCCATTGTGCCACAATGCATGGAGTCGTCTGCATTCAATGACGCTGCATGGAATCCACTGCATTCAATGGGGATGCTTTGGGCCACGCTGCAACAAATTCACTGCATTCATTCATGCTGCAGCAATACAGTGCGTTCAATCATGCTGCATAAAATACACTTCATTCAATAGGCTTCCATTATTTCATGCTGCCTGGAATACACTGAATTCAAACACGATGCATGGAATCCAATGCATTCAATAGGGATGCATTTTACCAGGCTGCATGGAATCCACTGCATTCAGTCATGCTGCATGGAATCCACTGCATTCAATCATGCTGCATTAAATTCCCTGCATTCAATAGGGTTCCATTTCTTCATGCTGCCTGGAATACACTGCATTAAATCACGCTGCATGGAATCCACTGCATTCAATTGGGATGCATTTTACCAGGCTGCATGGAATCCACTGCATTCACACATGCCGCATGGAATCCACTGCATTCTATCGGGATGCATTTGGCCATGCTGCATAAAACCCACTGCATTCAATCATGCTGCACGATATCCACTGCATTCAATCGGGATGTTTTCGGACATGCTGCAAAAAATCCACTGCAGTAAATCGGGATGCTTTTGGCCAAGCTTCAAAATATCCACTGCATTCAATCATGCTGCAGGAATCCACTGCATTCAATCATGCTGCATAAAATCCACTGAATTCCACAGGGTTCAATTTCTTCATGCTGCATGGAATCCACTGCATTCAATCATGCTGCATGGAATCCACTGCATTCAATCGCGATGCATTTTACCAGGCTGCATGGAATACACTCCATTCAATCACAACGCATGGTATCCACTGCGTCAATGACGTTGCATGGAATACACTGCCTTCAATCGGTATGCTTTTGGCCATTGTGCATAAAATCCACTGCATTCAATCATGCTGCATGGTATCCCCTGTCTTCACTCGGGATGTTTTGGGACATGCTGCCTAAAATCCACTGCATTCAATCGGGATGCTTTGGGCCATGCTGCAAATCATCCACTGCATTCAATCATGCTGCAGGAATCCACGGCATTCAATCATGCTGCATAAAAGACAATTCATTCAATAGAATTCCATTACTTCATGCTGCTTGGAATACACTGAATTCACTCACGCTGCATGGAATCCAATGCATTCAATAGGGATGCATTTTACCAGGCTGCATGGAATCCACTGCATTCAATCATGCTGCATGGAATCCACTGCATTCAATCGGGATGCATTTTACCAGGCTGCATAGATTACACTGCATTCAAGCACAATGCATGGAATCCACTGCATTCAATGACGCTGCATGGAATCCACTGCATTCTATCGGGATGCTTTTGGCCATGCTGCCTAAAATCCACTGCATTCAATCATGCTGCACGGTATCGACTGCATTCAATCGGGATGTTTTGGGACATGCTGCAGAATATCCACTGCATTAAATCGGGATGCTTTGGGCCAAGCTGCAAAAAATCCACTGCATTCAATCATGCTGCAGGAATCCACTGCATTCTATCATGCTGCATAAAATCCCCTGCATTCAATCGGGATGAATTTTACCAGGCTGCATGGAATCCACTGCATTCAATCATGCTTCATGGAATCCACTGCATTCAATCCAGTTGCATTTTACCAGGCTGCATGGAATACACTGCATTCAATCACGCTGCATCGATTTCACTGCATTCAATTGGGATCCATTGCGCCATGATGCATGGAATCCACTGCATTCAGTTGAGATCAATTGGGCCACGCTGCATAGAATCCACTGCATTGAATGGGGATCCATTTAGCCACGCTGCATTGTATACACTGCGTTCAATTAGGATGCATTTCACCACGCTGCATGGAATCCAGGGCATTCAATCGGGATGTTTGTGGCCATGCTCCAAAAAATCCACTTCATTCAATCATGCTGAAGGAATCCACTGCATTCAATCATGCTGCATAAAATCCCCTGCATTCAATAGGGTTCCATTTCTTCATGCTGCATGGAATCCACTTCATTCAATCATGCTGCATGGAATCCGCAGCATTTAAGTGGGATGCATTTTACCAGGATGCATGGAATCCACTGCATTCAATCATGCTGCATAAAATCCACTGCATTCAATCGGGATGCATTTTACCACGCTGCATGGATTAAACTGCATTCAATCACAATACATCGAATCGACTGCATTAAATCGGGATGCATTTTTCCATGCTGCCTGGATTACACTGCATTCAATCACAATGCATGGAATCCACTGCATTAAATGACGCTGCATGGAATACACTGCATTCAATCGGGATGAATTTTACCAGGCTGCATGGATTACACTGCATTCAATCACAGTGCATGAAATCCACTGCATTCAATGACGCTGCATGGAATCCTCTGCATTGAATCGGGATGCTTTTGGCCATGCTGCATAAAATCCACTGAATTCAATCATGCTGCACGGTATCGACTGCATTCAATCGGGATGTTTTGGGACATGCTGCAGAAAATCCACTGCATTAAATCGGGATGCTTTGGGCCAAGGTGCAAAAAATCCGCTGCATTCAATCATACTGCAGGAATCCACTGCATTGAATCATGCTGCATAAAATACCCTGCATTCAATAAGGTTCCATTTCTTCATGCTGCCTGGAATCCACCTCATTCAATTATGCTGCATGGAATCCACTGCATTCAATCGTGATGCATTTTACCAGGCTGCATAAATTACACTGCATTCAATCACAAGCATGGAATCCACTGCATTCAATGACGCTGCATGGAATCCACTGCATTCCATCGGGATGCTTTTGGCCATGGTGCATAATATGCACTGCATTCAATCATGCTGCATGGTATCCACTGCATTCAATCGGGATGCTTTTGGCCATGCTGCATAAAATCCACTGCATTAAATCGGGATGCTTTAGGCCATGCTGCAAAAATCCACTGCATTCAATCATGCTGAAGGAATTCACTGCATTCAATCATGCTGCATAAAATCCACTGCATTAAATAGGGTTCAATTTCTTCATGCAGCATGGATCACACTGCATTAAATCACACTGCATGGAATCCACTGCATTCAATTGGAATGAATTTTATCAGGCTGCATGGAATCCACAAATTCAATGACGCTGCATATAATCCACTGCATTCAATCGGGATGTTTTGGGCCATGCTGCATAAAATACACTGCATTCAATCATGCAGCAAGGAATCCACTGCATCCAATCGGGATATTTTGGGCCATGCTGCATAAAATCCACTGCATTCAATCGGGATGCATTGGGCCTCGCTGCGTGGTCTCCACTGCATACAAACGAGATCCATTGCACCACAATGTATGGAATGTTCTGCATTAAATGACGCTGCATGAAATCCACTGCATTCAATCGGGATGCTTTGGGCCATGCTGCAAATAATCCACTGTATTCAATCATGCTGCATGGAATCCACTGCCTTCAATCGGGATGTTGGCCATGCTGCATATAATCCACTGCATTCAATCGGGATGCATTGGGCCTCACTGCGCCAACCGCACTGAATACAATCGGGATCCATTGTGCGACAATGCATGGAGTCTTCTGCATTGCATGACGCTGCATGGAATCCACTGCATTCAATCGGGATGCTTGGGGCCATGCTGCAAAATATCCACTGCATTCATTCATGCTGCAGGAATCCAGTGCATTCAATCATGCTGCATAAAATACACTTCATTCAATAGGGTTCCATTACTTCATTCTGCCTGGAATACACTGAATTCAATCACGCTGCATGGAATCCAATGCATTCAATCGGGATGTTTTGCGACATTCTGTCTAAAATCCACTGCATTTTATCAGGATGCTTAGGGCTATGCTGCATAAAATCCACTGCATTCATTCATGCTGCAGGAATCCACTGCATTCAATCATGCTGCATAAAATCCCCTGCATTCAATAGGGTTCCATTTCTTCATGCTGCATGGAATCGACTTCATTCAATCATGCTGCATGGAATCCACAGCATTTAATTGGGATGCATTTTACCAGGCTGCATGGAATCCACTGCATTCAATCATGCTGAATAAAATCCACTGCATTCAATCGGGATGCATTTTACCAGGATGCATGGAATCCACTGCATTCAATCACAATACATGGAATCCACTGCATTCAATGGGGATGCATTTTACCAGGCTGCATGTTTTAGACTGCATTCAATCACAATGCATGGAATCCACTGCATTCAATGACGCTGCATGGAATCCACTGCATTCAATCTGGATGCTTTGGGCCATGGTGCATAAAATCCACTGCATTCAATCATGCTGCATGGTATCCACTGCATTCAATCGGGATGTTTTGCGACATTCTGTCTAAAATCCACTGCATTTTATCAGGATGCTTAGGGCTATGCTGCATAAAATCCACTGCATTCAATAGGGTTCCATTTCTGCATGCTGCATGGATCACACTGCATTCAATCACACTGCATGGAATCCACTGCATTCAATCGGGATGAATTTTACCAGGCTGCATTGAATCCACTACATTCAATCAAGCTGCATGGAATCCACTGCATTCAATCGGGATGCATTTTACCAGGCTGCATGGATTACACTGCATTCAAGCACAATGCATGGAATCCACTGCATTCAATGACGCTGCATGGAATCCTCTGCATTCTATCGGGATGCATTTGGGCCATGCTGCATAAAATCCACTGCATTCAATCATGCTGCATGGTATCCACTGCATTCAATCGGGATGTTTTGGGACATGCTGCCTAAAATCCACTGCATTTAATCGGGATGCTTTGGGCCATGCTGCAAAAAATCCACTGCATTCAATCATGTTGCATGGAATCCACTGCCTTCAATCGGGATGAATTTTACCAGGCTGCATTGAATCCACTGCATTCTATCAAGCTGCATGGAATCCACTGCATTCAATCGGGATGCATTTTACCAGGCTGCATGCAATGCACTGCATTCAATCACGCTGCATCGATTTCACTGCATTCTATTGGGTTCCATTGCGCCATGATGCATGGAATCCACTGCATTCAGTTGAAATCAATTGGGCAACGCTGCATAGAATCCACTGCATTGAATGGGGATCCATTTAGCCACGATGCATTGTATACACTGCGTTCAATCAGGATGCATTTCACCACGCTGCATGGAATACATGGCATTCAATCGGGATGCTTGTGGCCATGCTGCATAAAATCCACTGCATTCATTCATGCTGCAGGAATCCACTGCATTCAATCATGCTGCATAAAATCCCCTGCATTCAATAGGGTTCCATTTCTTCATGCTGCATGGAATCGACTTCATTCAATCATGCTGCATGGAATCCACAGCATTTAATTGGGATGCATTTTACCAGGCTGCATGGAATCCACTGCATTCAATCATGCTGAATAAAATCCACTGCATTCAATCGGGATGCATTTTACCAGGATGCATGGAATCCACTGCATTCAATCACAATACATGGAATCCACTGCATTCAATCGGGATGCATTTTACCAGGCTGCCTGGATTACACTGCATTCCATCACAATGCATGGAATCCACTGCATTCAATGACGCTGCATGGAATCCACTGCATTCTATCGGGATGCTTTTGGCCATGCTGCATAAAGTACACTGCATTCAATCATGCAGCAAGGAATCCACTGCATCCAATCGCCATGGTTTTGGCCATGCTGCATAAAATCCACTGCATTCAATCGGGATGCATTGGGCCTCGCTGCATGGTCTCCACTGCATACAAACGAGATCCATTGCCCCACAATGAATGGAATGTTCTGCATTCAATGACGCTGCATGAAATCCACTGCATTCAATCAGGATGCTTTGGGACATGCTGCAAATACTCCACTGTATTCAATCATGCTGCATGGAATCCACTGCCTTCAATCGGGATGATTTTGGCCATGCTGCATATAATCCACTGCATTCAATCGGGATGCATTGGGCCTCACTGCGTCAACCGCACTGAATACAATCGGGATCCATTGTGCCACAATGCATGGAGTCTTCTGCATTGCATGACGCTGCATGGAATCCACTGCATTCAATCGGGATGCTTGGGGCCATGCTGCAAAATATCCACTGCATTCATTCATGCTGCAGGAATCCAGTGCATTCAATCATGCTGCATTAAATTCCCTGCATTCAATAGGGTTCCATTACTTCATTCTGCCTGGAATACACTGAATTCAATCACGCTGCATGGAATCCAATGCATTCAATAGGGATGCATTTTACCAGGCTGCATGGAATCCACTGCATTCACACATGCTGCATGGAATCCACTGCATTCAATCGGGATGCATTTTACCAGGCTGTATGGATTACACTGCATTCAATCAAAATGCATGGAATTCACTGCATTCAATGATGCTGCATGAAATCCACTGCATTCAATCTGGATGCTTTTGGCCATGCTGCATAAAATCCACGGCATTCAATCATGCTGCATGGAATCCAATGCATTCTATCGGGATGTATTGGGACATGCTGCAGAAAATTCACTGCATTAAATCATGATGCTTTGGACCAAGCTTCAAAAAATCCACTGCATTCAATCATGCTGCAAAAATCCACTGCATTCAATCATGCTGCATAAAATCCACTTCATTCAATAGGGTTCCATTTCTTCATGCTGCATGGAATCAACTGCATTCAATCATGCTGCATGGAATCTACAGCATTCAATCGGGATGCATTTTACCAGGCTGCATGTTTTACACTGCATTCAATCACAATGCATGGAATCCACTGCATTCAATGACGCTGCATGGAATCCACTGCATTCAATCATGCTGCATGGAATCTACAGCATTCAATCGGGATGCATTTTACCAGGCTGCATGTTTTAGACTGCATTCAATCACAATGCATGGAATCCACTGCATTCAATGACGCTGCATGGAATCCACTGCATTCAATCTGGATGCTTTGCGCCATGGTGCATAAAATCCCCTGCATTCAATCATGCTGCATGGTATCCACTGCATTCAATCGGGATGTTTTGCGACATTCTGTCTAAAATCCACTGCATTTTATCAGGATGCTTTGGGCTATGCTGCATAAAATCCACTGCATTCAATAGGGTTCCATTTCTGCATGCTGCATGGATCACACTGCATTCAATCACACTGCATGGAATCCACTGCATTCAATCGGGATGAATTTTACCAGGCTGCATTGAATCCACTACATTCAATCAAGCTGCATGGAATCCACTGCATTCAATCGGGATGCATTTTACCAGGCTGCATGGATTACACTGCATTCAAGCACAATGCATGGAATCCACTGCATTCAATGACGCTGCATGGAATCCTCTGCATTCTATCGGGATGCATTTGGGCCATGCTGCATAAAATCCACTGCATTCAATCATGCTGCATGGTATCCACTGCATTCAATCGGGATGTTTTGGGACATGCTGCATAAAATCCACTGCATTTAATCGGGATGCTTTGGGCCATGCTGCAAAAAATCCACTGCATTCAATCATGTTGCATGGAATCCACTGCCTTCAATCGGGATGAATTTTACCAGGCTGCATTGAATCCACTGCATTCTATCAAGCTGCATGGAATCCACTGCATTCAATCGGGATGCATTTTACCAGGCTGCATGCAATGCACTGCATTCAATCACGCTGCATCGATTTCACTGCATTCTATTGGGATCCATTGCGCCATGATGCATGGAATCCACTGCATTCAGTTGAGATCAATTGGGCAACGCTGCATAGAATCCACTGCATTGAATGGGGATCCATTTAGCCACGATGCATTGTATACACTGCGTTCAATCAGGATGCATTTCACCACGCTGCATGGAATACATGGCATTCAATCGGGATGCTTGTGGCCATGCTGCATAAAATCCACTGCATTCATTCATGCTGCAGGAATCCACTGCATTCAATCATGCTGCATAAAATCCCCTGCATTCAATACGGTTCCATTTCTTCATGCTGCATGGAATCGACTTCATTCAATCATGCTGCATTGAATCCACAGCATTTAATTGGGATGCATTTTACCAGGCTGCATGGAATCCACTGCATTCAATCATGCTGAATAAAATCCACTGCATTCAATCGGGATGCATTTTACCAGGATGCATGGAATCCACTGCATTCAATCACAATACATGGAATCCACTGCATTCAATCGGGATGCATTTTACCAGGCTGCCTGGATTACACTGCATTCCATCACAATGCATGGAATCCACTGCATTCAATGACGCTGCATGGAATCCACTGCATGCTATCGGGATGCTTTTGGCCATGCTGCATAAAGTACACTGCATTCAATCATGCAGCAAGGAATCCACTGCATCCAATCGCCATGTTTTTGGCCATGCTGCATAAAATCCACTGCATTCAATCGGGATGCATTGGGCCTCGCTGCATGGTCTCCACTGCATACAAACGAGATCCATTGCCCCACAATGAATGGAATGTTCTGCATTCAATGACGCTGCATGAAATCCACTGCATTCAATCAGGATGCTTTGGGACATGCTGCAAATACTCCACTGTATTCAATCATGCTGCATGGAATCCACTGCCTTCAATCGGGATGCTTTTGGCCATGCTGCATATAATCCACTGCATTCAATCGGGATGCATTGGGCCTCACTGCGTCACCCGCACTGAATACAATCGGGATCCATTGTGCCACAATGCATGGAGTCTTCTGCATTGCATGACGCTGCATGGAATCCACTGCATTCAATCGGGATGCTTGGGGCCATGCTGCAAAATATCCACTGCATTCATTCATGCTGCAGGAATCCAGTGCATTCAATCATGCTGCATTAAATTCCCTGCATTCAATAGGGTTCCATTACTTCATTCTGCCTGGAATACACTGAATTCAATCACGCTGCATGGAATCCAATGCATTCAATAGGGATGCATTTTACCAGGCTGCATGGAATCCACTGCATTCAGTCATGCTGCATGGAATCCACTGCAGTCAATCGGGATGCATTTTACCAGGCTGTATGGATTACACTGCATTCAATCAAAATGCATGGAATTCACTGCATTCAATGATGCTGCATGAAATCCACTGCATTCAATCGGGATGCTTTTGGCCATGCTGCATAAAATCCACGGCATTCAATCATGCTGCATGGAATCCAATGCATTCTATCGGGATGTATTGGGACATGCTGCAGAAAATTCACTGCATTAAATCATGATGCTTTGGACCAAGCTTCAAAAAATCCACTGCATTCAATCATGCTGCAAAAATCCACTGCATTCAATCATGCTGCATAAAATCCACTGCATTCAATAGGGTTCCATTTCTTCATGCTGCATGGAATCAACTGCATTCAATCATGCTGCATGGAATCTACAGCATTCAATCGGGATGCATTTTACCAGGCTGCATGTTTTACACTGCATTCAATCACAGTGCATGGAATCCACTGCATTCAATGACGCTGCATGGAATCCACTGCATTCAATCTGGATGCTTTGGGCCATGGTGCATTAAATCCACTGCATTCAATCATGCTGCATGGTATCCACTGCATTCAATCGGGATGTTTTGGAACATTCTGCCTAAAATCCACTGCATTTAATCAGGATGCTTTGGGCCATGCTGCATAAAATCCACTGCATTCAATAGGGTTCCATTTCTGCATGCTGCATGGATCACACTGCATTCAATCACACTGCATGGAATCCACTGCATTCAATCGGGATGAATTTTACCAGGCTGCATTGAATCCACTACATTCAATCAAGCTGCATGGAATCCACTGCATTCAATCGGGATGCATTTTACCAGGCTGCATGGATTACACTGCATTCAAGCACAATGCATGGAATCCACTGCATTCAATGACGCTGCATGGAATCCTCTGCATTCTATCGGGATGCATTTGGGCCATGCTGCATAAAATCCACTGCATTCAATCATGCTGCATGGTATCCACTGCATTCAATCGGGATGTTTTGGGACATGCTGCCTAAAATCCACTGCATTTAATCGGGATGCTTTGGGCCATGCTGCAAAAAATCCACTGCATTCAATCATGTTGCATGGAATCCACTGCCTTCAATCGGGATGAATTTTACCAGGCTTCATTGAATCCACTGCATTCTATCAAGCTGCATGGAATCCACTGCATTCAATCACGCTGCATCGATTTCACTGCATTCTATTGGGATCCATTGCGCCATGATGCATGGAATCCACTGCATTCAGTTGAGATCAATTGGGCAACGCTGCATAGAATCCACTGCATTGAATGGGGATCCATTTAGCCACGATGCATTGTATACACTGCGTTCAATCAGGATGCATTTCACCACGCTGCATGGAATACATGGCATTCAATCGGGATGCTTGTGGCCATGCTGCATAAAATCCACTGCATTCATTCATGCTGCAGGAATCCACTGCATTCAATCATGCTGCATAAAATCCCCTGCATTCAATAGGGTTCCATTTCTTCATGCTGCATGGAATCGACTTCATTCAATCATGCTGCATGGAATCCACAGCATTTAATTGGGATGCATTTTACCAGGCTGCATGGAATCCACTGCATTCAATCATGCTGAATAAAATCCACTGCATTCAATCGGGATGCATTTTACCAGGATGCATGGAATCCACTGCATTCAATCACAATACATGGAATCCACTGCATTCAATCGGGATGCATTTTACCAGGCTGCCTGGATTACACTGCATTCCATCACAATGCATGGAATCCACTGCATTCAATGACGCTGCATGGAATCCACTGCATTCTATCGGGATGCTTTTGGCCATGCTGCATAAAGTACACTGCATTCAATCATGCAGCAAGGAATCCACTGCATCCAATCGCCATGTTTTTGGCCATGCTGCATAAAATCCACTGCATTCAATCGGGATGCATTGGGCCTCGCTGCATGGTCTCCACTGCATACAAACGAGATCCATTGCCCCACAATGAATGGAATGTTCTGCATTCAATGACGCTGCATGAAATCCACTGCATTCAATCAGGATGCTTTGGGACATGCTGCAAATACTCCACTGTATTCAATCATGCTGCATGGAATCCACTGCCTTCAATCGGGATGCTTTTGGCCATGCTGCATATAATCCACTGCATTCAATCGGGATGCATTGGGCCTCACTGCGTCAACCGCACTGAATACAATCGGGATCCATTGTGCCACAATGCATGGAGTCTTCTGCATTGCATGACGCTGCATGGAATCCACTGCATTCAATCGGGATGCTTGGGGCCATGCTGCAAAATATCCACTGCATTCATTCATGCTGCAGGAATCCAGTGCATTCAATCATGCTGCATTAAATTCCCTGCATTCAATAGGGTTCCATTACTTCATTCTGCCTGGAATACACTGAATTCAATCACGCTGCATGGAATCCAATGCATTCAATAGGGATGCATTTTACCAGGCTGCATGGAATCCACTGCATTCAGTCATGCTGCATGGAATCCACTGCAGTCAATCGGGATGCATTTTACCAGGCTGTATGTATTACACTGCATTCAATCAAAATGCATGGAATTCACTGCATTCAATGATGCTGCATGAAATCCACTGCATTCAATCGGGATGCTTTTGGCCATGCTGCATAAAATCCACGGCATTCAATCATGCTGCATGGAATCCAATGCATTCTATCGGGATGTATTGGGACATGCTGCAGAAAATTCACTGCATTAAATCATGATGCTTTGGACCAAGCTTCAAAAAATCCACTGCATTCAATCATGCTGCAAAAATCCACTGCATTCGATCATGCTGCATAAAATCCACTTCATTCAATAGGGTTCCATTACTTCATGCTGCATGGAATCAACTGCATTCAATCATGCTGCATGGAATCTACAGCATTCAATCGGGATGCATTTTACCAGGCTGCATGTTTTACACTGCATTCAATCACAATGCATGGAATCCACTGCATTCAATGACGCTGCATGGAATCCAATGCATTCAATCTGGATGCTTTGGGCCATGGTGCATTAAATCCACTGCATTCAATCATGCTGCATGGTATCCACTGCATTCAATCGGGATGTTTTGGGACATTCTGCCTAAAATCCACTGCATTTAATCAGGATGCTTTGGGCCATGCTGCATAAAATCCACTGCATTCAATAGGGTTCCATTTCTGCATGCTGCATGGATCACACTGCATTCAATCACACTGCATGGAATCCACAGCATTCAATCGGGATGAATTTTACCAGGCTGCATTGAATCCACTACATTCAATCAAGCTGCATGGAATCCACTGCATTCAATCGGGATGCATTTTACCAGGCTGCATGGATTACACTGCATTCAAGCACAATGCATGGAATCCACTGCATTCAATGACGCTGCATGGAATCCTCTGCATTCTATCGGGATGCATTTGGGCCATGCTGCATAAAATCCACTGCATTCATTCATGCTGCATGGTATCCACTGCATTCAATCGGGATGTTTTGGGACATGCTGCCTAAAATCCACTGCATTTAATCGGGGTGCTTTGGGCCATGCTGCAAAAAATCCACTGCATTCAATCATGTTGCATGGAATCCACTGCCTTCAATCGGGATGAATTTTACCAGGCTGCATTGAATCCACTGCATTCTATCAAGCTGCATGGAATCCACTGCATTCAATCTGGATGCATTTTACCAGGCTGCATGGAATGCACTGCATTCAATCACGCTGCATCGATTTCACTGCATTCTATTGGGATCCATTGCGCCATGATGCATGGAATCCACTGCATTCAGTTGAAATCAATTGGGCAACGCTGCATAGAATCCACTGCATTGAATGGGGATCCATTTAGCCACGATGCATTGTATACACTGCGTTCAATCAGGATGCATTTCACCACGCTGCATGGAATACATGGCATTCAATCGGGATGCTTGTGGCCATGCTGCATAAAATCCACTGCATTCATTCATGCTGCAGGAATCCACTGCATTCAATCATGCTGCATAAAATCCCCTGCATTCAATAGGGTTCCATTTCTTCATGCTGCATGGAATCGACTTCATTCAATCATGCTGCATGGAATCCACAGCATTTAATTGGGATGCATTTTACCAGGCTGCATGGAATCCACTGCATTCAATCATGCTGAATAAAATCCACTGCATTCAATCGGGATGCATTTTACCAGGATGCATGGAATCCACTGCATTCAATCACAATACATGGAATCCACTGCATTCAATCGGGATGCATTTTACCAGGCTGCCTGGATTACACTGCATTCCATCACAATGCATGGAATCCACTGCATTCAATGACGCTGCATGGAATCCACTGCATTCTATCGGGATGCTTTTGGCCATGCTGCATAAAGTACACTGCATTCAATCATGCAGCAAGGAATCCACTGCATCCAATCGCCATGGTTTTGGCCATGCTGCATAAAATCCACTGCATTCAATCGGGATGCATTGGGCCTCGCTGCATGGTCTCCACTGCATACAAACGAGATCCATTGCCCCACAATGAATGGAATGTTCTGCATTCAATGACGCTGCATGAAATCCACTGCATTCAATCAGGATGCTTTGGGACATGCTGCAAATACTCCACTGTATTCAATCATGCTGCATGGAATCCACTGCCTTCAATCGGGATGCTTTTGGCCATGCTGCATATAATCCACTGCATTCAATCGGGATGCATTGGGCCTCACTGCGTCAACCGCTCTGAATACAATCGGGATCCATTGTGCCACAATGCATGGAGTCTTCTGCATTGCATGACGCTGCATGGAATCCACTGCATTCAATCGGGATGCTTGGGGCCATGCTGCAAAATATCCACTGCATTCATTCATGCTGCAGGAATCCAGTGCATTCAATCATGCTGCATTAAATTCCCTGCATTCAATAGGGTTCCATTACTTCATTCTGCCTGGAATACACTGAATTCAATCACGCTGCATGGAATCCAATGCATTCAATAGGGATGCATTTTACCAGGCTGCATGGAATCCACTGCATTCAGTCATGCTGCATGGAATCCACTGCAGTCAATCGGGATGCATTTTACCAGGCTGTATGGATTACACTGCATTCAATCAAAATGCATGGAATTCACTGCATTCAATGATGCTGCATGAAATCCACTGCATTCAATCGGGATGCTTTTGGCCATGCTGCATAAACTCCACGGCATTCAATCATGCTGCATGGAATCTAATGCATTCTATCGGGATGTATTGGGACATGCTGCAGAAAATTCACTGCATTAAATCATGATGCTTTGGACCAAGCTTCAAAAAATCCACTGCATTCAATCATGCTGCAAAAATCCACTGCATTCAATCATGCTGCATAAAATCCACTTCATTCAATAGGGTTCCATTACTTCATGCTGCATGGAATCAACTGCATTCAATCATGCTGCATGGAATCTACAGCATTCAATCGGGATGCATTTTACCAGGCTGCATGTTTTACACTGCATTCAATCACAATGCATGGAATCCACTGCATTCAATGACGCTGCATGGAATCCACTGCATTCAATCTGGATGCTTTGGGCCATGGTGCATTAAATCCACTGCATTCAATCATGCTGCATGGTATCCACTGCATTCAATCGGGATGTTTTGGGACATTCTGCCTAAAATCCACTGCATTTAATCAGGATGCTTTGGGCCATGCTGCATAAAATCCACTGCATTCAATAGGGTTCCATTTCTGCATGCTGCATGGATCACACTGCATTCAATCACACTGCATGGAATCCACTGCATTCAATCGGGATTAATTTTACCAGGCTGCATTGAATCCACTACATTCAATCAAGCTGCATGGAATCCACTGCATTCAATCGGGATGCATTTTACCAGGCTGCATGGATTACACTGCATTCAAGCACAATGCATGGAATCCACTGCATTCAATGACGCTGCATGGAATCCTCTGCATTCTATCGGGATGCATTTGGGCCATGCTGCATAAAATCCACTGCATTCAATCATGCTGCATGGTATCCACTGCATTCAATCGGGATGTTTTGGGACATGCTGCCTAAAATCCACTGCATTTAATCGGGATGCTTTGGGCCATGCTGCAAAAAATCCACTGCATTCAATCATGTTGCATGGTATCCACTGCCTTCAATCGGGATGAATTTTACCAGGCTTCATTGAATCCACTGCATTCTATCAAGCTGCATGGAATCCACTGCAATCAATCTGGATACATTTTACCAGGCTGCATGGAATACACTGCATTCAATCACGCTGCATCGATTTCACTGCATTCTGTTGGGATCCATTGCGCCATGATGCATGGAATCCACTGCATTCAGTTGAGATCAATTGGGCAACGCTGCATAGAATCCACTGCATTGAATGGGGATCCATTTAGCCACGATGCATTGTATACACTGCGTTCAATCAGGATGCATTTCACCACGCTGCATGGAATACATGGCATTCAATCGGGATGCTTGTGGCCATGCTGCATAAAATCCACTGCATTCATTCATGCTGCAGGAATCCACTGCATTCAATCATGCTGCATAAAATCCCCTGCATTCAATAGGGTTCCATTTCTTCATGCTGCATGGAATCGACTTCATTCAATCATGCTGCATGGAATCCACAGCATTTAATTGGGATGCATTTTACCAGGCTGCATGGAATCCACTGCATTCAATCATGCTGAATAAAATCCACTGCATTCAATCGGGATGCATTTTACCAGGATGCATGGAATCCACTGCATTCAATCACAATACATGGAATCCACTGCATTCAATCGGGATGCATTTTACCAGGCTGCCTGGATTACACTGCATTCCATCACAATGCATGGAATCCACTGCATTCAATGACGCTGCATGGAATCCACTGCATTCTATCGGGATGCTTTTGGCCATGCTGCATAAAGTACACTGCATTCAATCATGCAGCAAGGAATCCACTGCATCCAATCGCCATGGTTTTGGCCATGCTGCATAAAATCCACTGCATTCAATCGGGATGCATTGGGCCTCGCTGCATGGTCTCCACTGCATACAAACGAGATCCATTGCCCCACAATGAATGGAATGTTCTGCATTCAATGACGCTGCATGAAATCCACTGCATTCAATCAGGATGCTTTGGGACATGCTGCAAATAATCCACTGTATTCAATCATGCTGCATGGAATCCACTGCCTTCAATCGGGATGCTTTTGGCCATGCTGCATATAATCCACTGCATTCAATCGGGATGCATTGGGCCTCACTGCGTCAACCGCACTGAATACAATCGGGATCCATTGTGCCACAATGCATGGAGTCGTCTGCATTCAATGACGCTGCATGGAATCCACTGCATTCAATGGGGATGCTTTGGGCCACGCTGCAACAAATTCACTGCATTCATTCATGCTGCAGCAATACAGTGCGTTCAATCATGCTGCATAAAATACACTTCATTCAATAGGCTTCCATTATTTCATGCTGCCTGGAATACACTGAATTCAAACACGATGCATGGAATCCAATGCATTCAATAGGGATGCATTTTACCAGGCTGCATGGAAACCACTGCATTCAGTCATGCTGCATGGAATCCACTGCATTCAATCATGCTGCATTAAATTCCCTGCATTCAATAGGGTTCCATTTCTTCATGCTGCCTGGAATACACTGCATTAAATCACGCTGCATGGAATCCACTGCATTCAATTGGGATGCATTTTACCAGGCTGCATGGAATCCACTGCATTCACACATGCCGCATGGAATCCACTGCATTCTATCGGGATGCATTTGGCCATGCTGCATAAAACCCACTGCATTCAATCATGCTGCACGATATCCACTGCATTCAATCGGGATGTTTTCGGACATGCTGCAAAAAATCCACTGCAGTAAATCGGGATGCTTTTGGACAAGCTTCAAAATATCCACTGCATTCAATCATGCTGCAGGAATCCACTGCATTCAATCATGCTGCATAAAATCCACTGAATTCCACAGGGTTCAATTTCTTCATGCTGCATGGAATCCACTGCATTCAATCATGCTGCATGGAATCCACTGCATTCAATCGCGATGCATTTTACCAGGCTGCATGGAATACACTCCATTCAATCACAACGCATGGTATCCACTGTGTCAATGACGTTGCATGGAATACACTGCCTTCAATCGGTATGCTTTTGGCCATTGTGCATAAAATCCACTGCATTCAATCATGCTGCATGGTATCCCCTGTCTTCACTCGGGATGTTTTGGGACATGCTGCCTAAAATCCACTGCATTCAATCGGGATGCTTTGGGCCATGCTGCAAATCATCCACTGCATTCAATCATGCTGCAGGAATCCACGGCATTCAATCATGCTGCATAAAAGACAATTCATTCAATAGAATTCCATTACTTCATGCTGCCTGGAATACACTGAATTCACTCACGCTGCATGGAATCCAATGCATTCAATAGGGATGCATTTTACCAGGCTGCATGGAATCCACTGCATTCAATCATGCTGCATGGAATCCACTGCATTCAATCGGGATGCATTTTACCAGGCTGCATAGATTACACTGCATTCAAGCACAATGCATGGAATCCACTGCATTCAATGACGCTGCATGGAATCCACTGCATTCTATCGGGATGCTTTTGGCCATGCTGCCAAAAATCCACTGCATTCAATCATGCTGCACGGTATCGACTGCATTCAATCGGGATGTTTTGGGACATGCTGCAGAATATCCACTGCATTAAATCGGGATGCTTTGGGCCAAGCTGCAAAAAATCCACTGCATTCAATCATGCTGCAGGAATCCACTGCATTCTATCATGCTGCATAAAATCCCCTGCATTCAATCGGGATGAATTTTACCAGGCTGCATGGAATCCACTGCATTCAATCATGCTTCATGGAATCCACTGCATTCAATCCAGTTGCATTTTACCAGGCTGCATGGAATACACTGAATTCAATCACGCTGCATCGATTTCACTGCATTCAATTGGGATCCATTGCGCCATGATGCATGGAATCCACTGCATTCAGTTGAGATCAATTGGGCCACGCTGCATAGAATCCACTGCATTGAATGGGGATCCATTTAGCCACGCTGCATTGTATACACTGCGTTCAATTAGGATGCATTTCACCACGCTGCATGGAATCCAGGGCATTCAATCGGGATGTTTGTGGCCATGCTCCAAAAAATCCACTTCATTCAATCATGCTGAAGGAATCCACTGCATTCAATCATGCTGCATAAAATCCCCTGCATTCAATAGGGTTCCATTTCTTCATGCTGCATGGAATCCACTTCATTCAATCATGCTGCATGGAATCCGCAGCATTTAAGTGGGATGCATTTTACCAGGATGCATGGAATCCACTGCATTCAATCATGCTGCATAAAATCCACTGCATTCAATCGGGATGCATTTTACCACGCTGCATGGATTAAACTGCATTCAATCACAATACATCGAATCGACTGCATTAAATCGGGATGCATTTTTCCATGCTGCCTGGATTACACTGCATTCAATCACAATGCATGGAATCCACTGCATTAAATGACGCTGCATGGAATACACTGCATTCAATCGGGATGAATTTTACCAGGCTGCATGGATTACACTGCATTCAATCACAGTGCATGGAATCCACTGCATTCAATGACGCTGCATGGAATCCTCTGCATTGAATCGGGATGCTTTTGGCCATGCTGCATAAAATCCACTGAATTCAATCATGCTGCACGGTATCGACTGCATTCAATCGGGATGTTTTGGGACATGCTGCAGAAAATCCACTGCATTAAATCGGGATGCTTTGGGCCAAGGTGCAAAAAATCCGCTGCATTCAATCATACTGCAGGAATCCACTGCATTGAATCATGCTGCATAAAATACCCTGCATTCAATAAGGTTCCATTTCTTCATGCTGCCTGGAATCCACCTCATTCAATTATGCTGCATGGAATCCACTGCATTCAATCGGGATGCATTTTACCAGGCTGCATAAATTACACTGCATTCAATCACAAGCATGGAATCCACTGCATTCAATGACGCTGCATGGAATCCACTGCATTCCATCGGGATGCTTTTGGCCATGGTGCATAATATGCACTGCATTCAATCATGCTGCATGGTATCCACTGCATTCAATCGGGATGCTTTTGGCCATGCTGCATAAAATCCACTGCATTAAATCGGGATGCTTTAGGCCATGCTGCAAAAATCCACTGCATTCAATCATGCTGAAGGAATTCACTGCATTCAATCATGCTGCATAAAATCCACTGCATTAAATAGGGTTCAATTTCTTCATGCAGCATGGATCACACTGCATTAAATCACACTGCATGGAATCCACTGCATTCAATTGGAATGAATTTTATCAGGCTGCATGGAATCCACAAATTCAATGACGCTGCATATAATCCACTGCATTCAATCGGGATGTTTTGGGCCATGCTGCATAAAATACACTGCATTCAATCATGCAGCAAGGAATCCACTGCATCCAATCGGGATATTTTGGGCCATGCTGCATAAAATCCACTGCATTCAATCGGGATGCATTGGGCCTCGCTGCGTGGTCTCCACTGCATACAAACGAGATCCATTGCACCACAATGTATGGAATGTTCTGCATTAAATGACGCTGCATGAAATCCACTGCATTCAATCGGGATGCTTTGGGCCATGCTGCAAATAATCCACTGTATTCAATCATGCTGCATGGAATCCACTGCCTTCAATCGGGATGTTGGCCATGCTGCATATAATCCACTGCATTCAATCGGGATGCATTGGGCCTCACTGCGCCAACCGCACTGAATACAATCGGGATCCATTGTGCGACAATGCATGGAGTCTTCTGCATTGCATGACGCTGCATGGAATCCACTGCATTCAATCGGGATGCTTGGGGCCATGCTGCAAAATATCCACTGCATTCATTCATGCTGCAGGAATCCAGTGCATTCAATCATGCTGCATAAAATACACTTCATTCAATAGGGTTCCATTACTTCATTCTGCCTGGAATACACTGAATTCAATCACGCTGCATGGAATCCAATGCATTCAATAGGGATGCATTTTACCAGGCTGCATGGAATCCACTGCATTCAGCCATGCTGCATGGAATCCACTGCAGTCAATCGGGATGCATTTAACCAGACTGTATGGATTACACTGCATTCAATCAAAATGCATGGAATTCACTGCATTCAATGATGCTGCATGAAATCCACTGCATTCAATCGGGATGTTTTGGGACATGCTGCCTAAAATCCACTGCATTTAATCGGGATGCTTTGGGCCATGCTGCAAAAAATCCACTGCATTCAATCATGCTGCATGGAATCCACTGCCTTCAATCGGGATGCATTTTACCAGGCTGCATTGAATCCACTGCATTCTATCAAGCTGCATGGAATCCACTGCATTCAATCGGGATGCATTTTACCAGGCTGCATGGAATCCACTGCATTCAATCACGCTGCATCGATTTCACTGCATTCTATTGGGATCCATTGCGGCATGATGCATGGAATCCACTGCATTCAGTTGAGATCAATTGGGCCACGGTGCATAGAATCCACTGCATTGAATGGGGATCCATTTAGCCACGCTGCATTGTATACACTGCGTTCAATCTGGATGCATTTCACCGCGCTGCATGGAATACATGGCATTCAATCGGAATGCTTGTGGCCATGCTGCAAAAAATCCACTGCATTCATTCATGCTGCAGGAATCCACTGCATTCAATCATGCTGCATAAAATCCCCTGCATTCAATAGGGTTCCATTTCTTCATGCTGCATGGAATCGACTTCATTCAATCATGCTGCATGGAATCCACAGCATTTAATTGGGATGCATTTTACCAGGCTGCACGGAATCCAATGCATTCAATCATGCTGAATAAAATCCACTGCATTCAGTCGGGATGCATTTTACCAGGATGCATGGAATCCACTGCATTCAATCACAATACATGGAATCCACTGCATTCAATCGGGATGCATTTTACCAGGCTGCCTGGATTACACTGCATTCCATCACAATAAATGGAATCCACTGCATTCTATCCGGATGCTTTTGGCCATGCTGCATAAAGTACACTGCATTCAATCATGCAGCAAGGAATCCACTGCATCCAATCGCCATATTTTTGGCCATGCTGCATAAAATTCACTGCATTCAATCGGGATGCATTTGGCCTCGCTGCATGGTCTCCACTGCATACAAACGAGATCCATTGCCCCACAATGAATGGAATGTTCTGCATTCAATGACGCTGCATGAAATCCACTGCATTCAATCAGGATGCTTTGGGACATGCTGCAAATACTCCACTGTATTCAATCATGCTGCATGGAATCCACTGCCTTCAATCGGGATGCTTTTGGCCATGCTGCATATAATCCACTGCATTCAATCGGGATGCATTGGGCCTCACTGCGTCAACCGCACTGAATACAATCGGGATCCATTGTGCCACAATGCATGGAGTCTTCTGCATTCAATGACGCTGCATGGAATCCACTGCATTCAATCGGGATGCATGGGGCCATGCTGCAAAATATCCACTGCATTCATTCATGCTGCAGGAATCCAGTGCATTCAATCATGCTGCATTAAATTCCCTGCATTCAATAGGGTTCCATTACTTCATTCTGCCTGGAATACACTGAATTCAATCACGCTGCATGGAATCCAATGCATTCAATAGGGATGCATTTTACCAGGCTGCATGGAATCCACTGCATTCAGTCATGCTGCATGGAATCCACTGCAGTCAATCGGGATGCATTTTACCAGGCTGTATGGATTACACTGCATTCAATCAAAATGCATGGAATTCACTGCATTCAATGATGCTGCATGAAATCCACTGCATTCAATCGGGATGCTTTTGGCCATGCTGCATAAAATCCACGGCATTCAATCATGCTGCATGGAATCCAATGCATTCTATCGGGATGTATTGGGACATGCTGCAGAAAATTCACTGCATTAAATCACGATGCTTTGGACCAAGCTTCAAAAAATCCACTGCATTCAATCATGCTGCAAAAATCCACTGCATTCAATCATGCTGCATAAAATCCACTGCATTCAATAGGGTTCCATTACTTCATGCTGCATGGAATCAACTGCATTCAATCATGCTGCATGGAATCTACAGCATTCAATCGGGATGCATTTTACCAGGCTGCATGTTTTACACTGCATTCAATCACAATGCATGGAATCCACTGCATTCAAAGACGCTGCATGGAATCCACTGCATTCAATCTGGATGCTTTGGGCCATGGTGCATTAAATCCACTGCATTCAATCATGCTGCATGGTATCCACTGCATTCAATCGGGATGTTTTACGACATTCTGCCTAAAATCCACTGCATTTAATCAGGATGCTTTGGGCCATGCTGCATAAAATCCACTGCATTCAATAGGGTTCCATTTCTGCATGCTGCATGGATCACACTGCATTCAATCACACTGCATGGAATCCACTGCATTCAATCGGGATGAATTTTACCAGGCTGCATTGAATCCACTACATTCAATCAAGCTGCATGGAATCCACTGCATTCAATCGGGATGCATTTTACCAGGCTGCATGGATTACACTGCATTCAAGCACAATGCATGGAATCCACTGCATTCAATGACGCTGCATGGAATCCTCTGCATTCTATCGGGATGCATTTGGGCCATGCTGCATAAAATCCACTGCATTCAATCATGCTGCATGGTATCCACTGCATTCAATCGGGATGTTTTGGGACATGCTGCCTAAAATCCACTGCATTTAATCGGGATGCTTTGGGCCATGGTGCAAAAAATCCACTGCATTCAATCATGCTGCAGGAATCCACTGCATTCAATCATGCTGCATAAAATCCACTGCATTCAATAGGGTTCCATTTCTGCATGCTGCATGGATCACACTGCATTCAATCACACTGCATGGAATCCACTGCATTCAATCGGGATGCATTTTACCAGGCTGCATTGAATCCACTGCATTCTATCAAGCTGCATGGAATCCACTGCATTCAATCGGGATGCATTTTACCAGGCTGCATGGAATCCACTGCATTCAATCACGCTGCATCGATTTCACTGCATTCTATTGGGATCCATTGCGCCATGATGCATGGAATCCACTGCATTCAGTTGAGATCAATTGGGCCACGGTGCATAGAATCCACTGCATTGAATGGGGATCCATTTAGCCACGCTGCATTGTATACACTGCGTTCAATCTGGATGCATTTCACCGCGCTGCATGGAATACATGGCATTCAATCGGAATGCTTGTGGCCATGCTGCAAAAAATCCACTGCATTCATTCATGCTGCAGGAATCCACTGCATTCAATCATGCTGCATAAAATCCCCTGCATTCAATAGGGTTCCATTTCTTCATGCTGCATGGAATCGACTTCATTCAATCATGCTGCATGGAATCCACAGCATTTAATTGGGATGCATTTTACCAGGCTGCATGGAATCCACTGCATTCAATCATGCTGAATAAAATCCACTGCATTCAGTCGGGATGCATTTTACCAGGATGCATGGAATCCACTGCATTCAATCACAATACATGGAATCCACTGCATTCAATCGGGATGCATTTTACCAGGCTGCCTGGATTACACTGCATTCCATCACAATGCATGGAATCCACTGCATTCTATCGGGATGCTTTTGGCCATGCTGCATAAAGTACACTGCATTCAATCATGCAGCAAGGAATCCACTGCATCCAATCGCCATGGTTTTGGCCATGCTGCATAAAATCCACTGCATTCAATCGGGATGCATTGGGCCTCGCTGCATGGTCTCCACTGCATACAAACGAGATCCATTGCCCCACAATGAATGGAATGTTCTGCATTCAATGACGCTGCATGAAATCCACTGCATTCAATCAGGATGCTTTGGGACATGCTGCAAATACTCCACTGTATTCAATCATGCTGCATGGAATCCACTGCCTTCAATCGGGATGCTTTTGGCCATGCTGCATATAATCCACTGCATTCAATCGGGATGCATTGGGCCTCACTGCGTCAACCGCACTGAATACAATCGGGATCCATTGTGCCACAATGCATGGAGTCTTCTGCATTCAATGACGCTGCATGGAATCCACTGCATTCAATCGGGATGCTTGGGGCCATGCTGCAAAATATCCACTGCATTCATTCATGCTGCAGGAATCCAGTGCATTCAATCATGCTGCATTAAATTCCCTGCATTCAATAGGGTTCCATTACTTCATTCTGCCTGGAATACACTGAATTCAATCACGCTGCATGGAATCCAATGCATTCAATAGGGATGCATTTTACCAGGCTGCATGGAATCCACTGCATTCAGTCATGCTGCATGGAATCCACTGCAGTCAATCGGGATGCATTTTACCAGGCTGTATGGATTACACTGCATTCAATCAAAATGCATGGAATTCACTGCATTCAATGATGCTGCATGAAATCCACTGCATTCAATCGGGATGCTTTTGGCCATGCTGCATAAAATCCACGGCATTCAATCATGCTGCATGGAATCCAATGCATTCTATCGGGATGTATTGGGACATGCTGCAGAACATTCACTGCATTAAATCACGATGCTTTGGACCAAGCTTCAAAAAATCCACTGCATTCAATCATGCTGCAAAAATCCACTGCATTCAATCATGCTGCATAAAATCCACTGCATTCAATAGGGTTCCATTACTTCATGCTGCATGGAATCAACTGCATTCAATCATGCTGCATGGAATCTACAGCATTCAATTGGGATGCATTTTACCAGGCTGCATGTTTTACACTGCATTCAATCACAATGCATGGAATCCACTGCATTCAATGACGCTGCATGGAATCCACTGCATTCAATCTGGATGCTTTGGGCCATGGTGCATTAAATCCACTGCATTCAATCATGCTGCATGGTATCCACTGCATTCAATCGGGATGTTTTACGACATTCTGCCTAAAATCCACTGCATTTAATCAGGATGCTTTGGGCCATGCTGCATAAAATCCACTGCATTCAATAGGGTTCCATTTCTGCATGCTGCATGGATCACACTGCATTCAATCACACTGCATGGAATCCACTGCATTCAATCGGGATGAATTTTACCAGGCTGCATTGAATCCACTACATTCAATCAGGCTGCATGGAATCCACTGCATTCAATCGGGATGCATTTTACCAGGCTGCATGGATTACACTGCATTCAAGCACAATGCATGGAATCCACTGCATTCAATGACGCTGCATGGAATCCTCTGCATTCTATCGGGATGCATTTGGGCCATGCTGCATAAAATCCACTGCATTCAATCATGCTGCATGGTATCCACTGCATTCAATCGGGATGTTTTGGGACATGCTGCCTAAAATCCACTGCATTTAATCGGGATGCTTTGGGCCATGGTGCAAAAAATCCACTGCATTCAATCATGCTGCAGGAATCCACTGCATTCAATCATGCTGCATAAAATCCACTGCATTCAATAGGGTTCCATTTCTGCATGCTGCATGGATCACACTGCATTCAATCACACTGCATGGAATCCACTGCATTCAATCGGGATGCATTTTACCAGGCTGCATTGAATCCACTGCATTCTATCAAGCTGCATGGAATCCACTGCATTCAATCGGGATGCATTTTACCAGGCTGCATGGAATACACTGCATTCAATCACGCTGCATCGATTTCACTGCATTCTATTGGGATCCATTGCGCCATGATGCATGGAATCCACTGCATTCAGTTGAGATCAATTGGGCCACGCTGCATAGAATCCACTGCATTGAATGGGGATCCATTTAGCCACGATGCATTGTATAAACTGCGTTCAATCAGGATGCATTTCACCGCGCTGCATGGAATACATGGCATTCCATCGGGATGCTTGTGGCCATGCTGCATAAAATCCACTGCATTCATTCATGCTGCAGGAATCCACTGCATTCAATCATGCTGCATAAAATCCCCTGCATTCAATAGGGTTCCATTTCTTCATGCTGCATGGAATCGACTTCATTCAATCATGCTGCATGGAATCCACAGCATTTAATTGGGATGCATTTTACCAGGCTGCCTGGAATCCACTGCATTCAATCATGCTGCATAAAATCCACTGCATTCAATCGGGATGCATTTTACCAGGATGCATGGAATCCACTGCATTCAATCACAATCCATGGAATCCACTGCATTCAATCGGGATGCATTTTACCAGGCTGCCTGGATTACACTGCATTCAAGCACAATGCATGGAATCCACTGCATTCAATGACGCTGCATGGAATCCACTGCATTCTATCGGGATGCTTTTGGCCATGCTGCATAAAGTACACTGCATTCAATCATGCAGCAAGGAATCCACTGCATCCAATCGCCATGTTTTTGGCCATGCTGCATAAAATCCACTGCATTCAATCGGGATGCATTGGGCCTCGCTGCATGGTCTCCACTGCATACAAACGAGATCCATTGCCCCACAATGAATGGAATGTTCTGCATTCAATGACGCTGCATGAAATCCACTGCATTCAATCGGGATGCTTTGGGACATGCTGCAAATACTCCACTGCATTCAATCATGCTGCATGGAATCCACTGCCTTCAATCGGGATGCTTTTGGCCATGCTGCATATAATCCACTGCACTCAATCGGGATGCATTGGGCCTCACTGCGTCAACCGCACTGAATACAATCGGGATCCATTGTGCCACAATGCATGGAGTCGTCTGCATTCAATGACGCTGCATGGAATCCACTGCATTCAATGGGGATGCTTTGGGCCACGCTGCAAAAAATTCACTGCATTCATTCATGCTGCAGGAATCCAGTGCACTCAATCATGCTGCATAAAATACACTTCATTCAATAGGCTTCCATTATTTCATGCTGCCTGGAATACACTGAATTCAATCACGCTGCATGGAATCCAATGCATTCAATAGGGATGCATTTTACCAGGCTGCATGGAATCCACTGCATTCAATCATGCTGCAGGTATCCACTGCATTCAATCATGCTGCATTAAATTCCCTGCATTCAATAGGGTTCCATTTCTTCATGCTGCCTGGAATACACTGAATTCAATCATGCTACATGGAATACAATGCATTCAATAGGGATGCATTTTACCAGGCTGCATGGAATCCACTGCATTCAATCATGCTGCATGGAATCCACTGCATTCAATCGGTATGCATTTTACAAGGCTGCATGGATTACACTGCATTCAAGCACAATGCATGGAATCCACTGCATTCAATGACGCTGCATGGAATCCTCTGCATTGAATAGGGATGCTTTTGGCCATGCTGCATAAAATCCACTGCATTCAATCATGCTGCACGGTATCGACTGCATTCAATCGGGATGTTTTGGGACATGCTGCAGAAAATCCACTGCATTAAATCGGGATGCTTTGGGCCAAGCTGCAAAAAATCCACTGCATTCAATCATGCTGCAGGAATCCACTGCATTCAATCATGCTGCAAAAAATCCCCTGCATTCAATAGGGTTCCATTTCTTCATGGTGCATGGAATCCACTGCATTCAATCATGCTGCATGGAATCCACTGCATTCAATCGGGATGCATTTTACCAGGCTGCATGGATTACACTGCATTCAATCCCAATGCATGGAATCCACTGCATTTAATGACGCTGCATATAATCCACTGCATTCAATCGGGATGCTTTTGGCCATGGTGCATAAAATCCACTGCATTTAATCATGCTGCATGGTATCCACTGCATTCAATCGGGATGTTTAGGGATATGCTGCCTAAAATCCACTCCATTAAATCGGGATGCTTTGGGCCATGCTGCAAAAAATTCACTGCATTCATTCATGCTGCCGGAATCCACTGCATTCTATCATGCTGCATAAAATCCCCTGCATTCAATCGGGATGAATTTTACCAGGCTGCATGGAATCCACTGCATTCAATCATGCTTCATGGAATCCACTGCATTCAATCGGGATGCATTTTACCAGGCTGCATGGAATACACTGCATTCAATCACGCTGCATCGATTTCACTGCATTCAATTGGGATCCATTGCGCCATGATGCATCGAATCCACTGCATTCAGTTGAGATCAATTGGGCCACGCTTCATAGAATCCACTGCATTGAATGGGGATCCATTTAGCCACGATGCATTGTATACACTGCGTTCAATCAGGATGCATTTCACCACGCTGCATGGAATCCACTGCATTCAATCGGGATGTTTGTGGCCATGCTGCAAAAAATCCACTTCATTGAATCATGCTGAAGGAATCCACTGCATTCAATCATGCTGCATAAAATCCCCTGCATTCAATAGGGTTCCATTTCTTCATGCTGCATGGAATCGACTTCATTCAATCATGCTGCATGGAATCCGCAGCATTTAAGTGGGATGCATTTTACCAGGCTGCATGGAATCCACTGCATTCAATCATGCTGCATAAAATCCACTGCATTCAATCCGGATGCATTTTACCACACTGCATGGATAAAACTGCATTCAATCACAATACATGGAATCGACTGCATTCAATCGGGATGCATTTTACCAGGCTGCATGCAATCACTGCATTCAGTCATGCTTCAAGGAATCTACTGCATTCAATCGTGATGCATTTTACCAGGATGCGTGGATTACACTGCATTCAATAAAAATGCATGGAATCCACTGCATTCAATGACGCTGCATGGAATCATCTGCATTCAATCGGGATGCTTTTGGCCATGCTGCGTAAAATCCACTGCATTCAATCGGGATGTATTGGGACATGCTGCAGAAAATCCACTGCATTAAATCGGGATGCTTTGGGCCAAGCTGCAAAAAATCCACTGCATTCAATCATGCTGCAGGAATCCACTGCATTCAATCATGCTGCATTAAATTCCCTGCATTCAATAAGGTTCCATTTCTTCATGCTGCCTGGAATCCACCTCATTCAATTATGCTGCATGGAATCCACTGCATTCAATCGGGATTCATTTTACCAGGCTGCATGAATTACACTGCATTCAATCACAAGCATGGAATCCACTGCATTCAATGACGCTGCATGGAATCCACTGCATTCAATCGGGATGCTTTTGGCCATGGTGCATAATATGCACTGCATTCAATCATGCTGCATGGTATCCACTGCATTCAATCGGGATGCTTTTGGCCATGCTGCGTAAAATCCACTGCATTAAATCGGGATGCTTTGGGCCATGCTGCAAAAATCCACTGCATTCAATCATGCTGAAGGAATTCACTGCATTCAATCATGCTGCATAAAATCCACTGCATTAAATAGGGTTCAATTTCTTCATGCAGCATGGATCACACTGCATTAAATCACACTGCATGGAATCCACTGCATTCAATTGGATTGAATTTTATCAGGCTGCATGGAATCCACTGCATTCAATGAGGCTGCATGGAATCCACTGCATTCAATCGGGATGTTTTGGGCCATGCTGCATAAAATACACTGCATTCAATCATGCAGCAAGGAATCCACTGCATCCAATCGGGATATTTTGGGCCATGCTGCATAAAATCCACTGCATTCAATCGGGATGCATTGGGCCTCGCTGCACGGTCTCCACTGCATACAAACGAGATCCATTGCACCACAATGTATGGAATGTTCTGCATTAAATGACGCTGCATGAAATCCACTGCATTCAATCGCGATGCTTTGGGCCATGCTGCAAATACTCCACTGTATTCAATCATGCTGCATGGAATCCACTGCCTTCAATCGGGATTTTGGCCATGCTGCATATAATCCACTGCATTCAATCGGGATGCATTGGGCCTCACTGCGCCAACCGCACTGAATACAATCGGGATCCATTGTGCCACAATGCATGGAGTCTTCTGCATTGCATGACGCTGCATGGAATCCACTGCATTCAATCGGGATGCTTGGGGCCATGCTGCAAAATATCCACTGCATTCATTCATGCTGCAGGGATCCAGTGCATTCAATCATGCTGCATAAATACACTTCATTCAATAGGGTTCCATTACTTCATTCTGCCTGGAATACACTGAATTCAATCACGCTGCATGGAATCCAATGCATTCAATAGGGATGCATTTTACCAGGCTGCATGGAATCCACTGCATTCAGTCATGCTGCATGGAATCCACTGCAGTCAATCGGGATGCATTTTACCAGGCGGCATTGAATCCACTACATTCAATCAAGCTGCATGGAATCCACTGCATTCAATCGGGATGCATTTTACCAGGCTGCATGGATTACACTGCATTCAAGCACAATGCATTGAATCCACTGCATTCAAAGACGCTGCATGGAATCCTCTGCATTCTATCGGGATGCATTTGGGCCATGCTGCATAAAATCCACTGCATTCAATCATGCTGCATGGTATCCACTGCATTCAATCGGGATGTTTTGGGACATGCTGCCTAAAATCCACTGCATTTAATCGGGATGCTTTGGGCCATGGTGCAAAAACTCCACTGCATTCAATCATGCTGCAGGAATCCACTGCATTCAATCATGCTGCATAAAATCCACTGCATTCAATAGGGTTCCATTTCTGCATGCTGCATGGATCACACTGCATTCAATCACACTGCATGGAATCCACTGCATTCAAACGGGATGCATTTTACCAGGCTGCATTGAATCCACTGCATTCTAAAAGCTGCATGGAATCCACTGCATTCAATCGGGATGCTTGGGGCCATGCTGCAAAATATCCACTGCATTCATTCATGCTGCACGAATCCAGTGCATTCAATCATGCTGCATAAATACACTTCATTCAATAGGGTTCCATTACTTCATTCTGCCTGGAATACACTGAATTCAATCACGCTGCATGGAATCCAATGCATTCAATAGGGATGCATTTTACCAGGCTGCATGGAATCCACTGCATTCAGTCATGCTGCATGGAATCCACTGCAGTCAATCGGGATGCATTTTACCAGGCTGCCTGGATTACACTGCATTCAATCAAAATGCATGGAATTCACTGCATTCAATGATGCTGCATGAAATCCACTGCATTCAATCGAGATGCTTTTGGCCATGCTGCATAAAATCCACGGCATTCAATCATGCTGCATGGAATCCAATGCATTCTATCGGGATGTATTGGGACATGCTGCAGAAACTTCACTGCATGAAATCATGATGCTTTGGACCAAGCTTCAAAAAATCCACTGCATTCGATCATGCTGCATAAAATCCACTGCATTCAATAGGGTTCCATTTCTTCATGCTGCATGGAATCAACTGCATTCAATCATGCTGCATGGAATCTACAGCATTCAATCGGGATGCATTTTACCAGGCTGCATGTTTTAGACTGCATTCAATCACAATGCATGGAATCCACTGCATTCAATGACGCTGCATGGAATCCACTGCATTCAATCTGGATGCTTTGGGCCATGGTGCATAAAATCCACTGCATTCAATCATGCTGCATGGTATCCACTGCATTCAATCGGGATGTTTTGCGACATTCTGTCTAAAATCCACTGCATTTTATCAGGATGCTTTGGGCTATGCTGCATAAAATCCACTGCATTCAATAGGGTTCCATTTCTGCATGCTGCATGGATCACACTGCATTCAATCACACTGCATGGAATCCACTGCATTCAATCGGGATGAATTTTACCAGGCTGCATTGAATCCACTACATTCAATCAAGCTGCATGGAATCCACTGCGTTCAATCGGGATGCATTTTACCAGGCTGCATGGATTACACTGCATTCAAGCACAATGCATGGAATCCACTGCATTCAATGACGCTGCATGGAATCCTCTGCATTCTATCGGGATGCATTTGGGCCATGCTGCATAAAGTCCACTGCATTCAATCATGCTGCATGGTGTCCACTGCATTCAATCGGGATGTTTTGGGACATTCTGCCTAAAATCCACTGCATTTAATCAGGATGCTTTGGGCCATGCTGCATAAAATCCACTGCATTCAATAGGGTTCCATTTCATCATGCTGCATGGATCACACTGCATTCAATCACACTGCATGGAATCCACTGCATTCAATCGGGATGAATTTTACCAGGCTGCATTGAATCCACTACATTCAATCAAGCTGCATGGAATCCACTGCATTCAATCGGGATGCATTTTACCATGCTGCATGGAATACACTGCATTCAATCACGCTGCATCGATTTCACTGCATTCAATTGGGATCCATTGCGCCATGATGCATGGAATCCACTACATTCAGTTGAGATCAATTGGGCAACGCTGCATAGAATCCACTGCATTGAATGGGGATCCATTTAGCCACGATGCATTGTATACACTGCGTTCAATCAGGATGCATTTCACCACGCTGCATGGAATCCACGGCATTCAATCGGGATGCTTGTGGCCATGCTGCATAAAATCCACTGCATTCATTCATGCTGCAGGAATCCACTGCATTCAATCATGCTGCATAAAATCCCCTGCATTCAATAGGGTTCCATTTCTTCATGCTGCATGGAATCGACTTCATTCAATCATGCTGCATGGAATCCACAGCATTTAATTGGGATGCATTTTACCAGGCTGCATGGAATCCACTGCATTCAGTCATGCTGAATAAAATCCACTGCATTCAATCGGGATGCATTTTACCAGGATGCATGGAATCCACTGCATTCAATCACAATACATGGAATCCACTGCATTCAATCGGGATGCATTTTACCAGGCTGCCTGGATTACACTGCATTCCATCACAATGCATGGAATCCACTGCATTCAATGACGCTGCATGGAATCCACTGCATTCTATCGGGATGCTTTTGGCCATGCTGCATAAAGTACACTGCATTCAATCATGCAGCAAGGAATCCACTGCATCCAATCGCCATGTTTTTGGCCATGCTGCATAAAATCCACTGCATTCAATCGGGATGCATTGGGCCTCGCTGCATGGTCTCCACTGCATACAAACGAGATCCATTGCCCCACAATGAATGGAATGTTCTGCATTCAATGACGCTGCATGAAATCCACTGCATTCAATCGGGATGCTTTGGGCCATGCTGCAAATACTCCACTGTATTCAATCATGCTGCATGGAATCCACTGCCTTCAATCGGGATGCTTTTGGCCATGCTGCATATAATCCACTGCATTCAATCGGGATGCATTGGGCCTCACTGCGTCAACCGCACTGAATACAATCGGGATCCATTGTGCCACAATGCATGGAGTCGTCTGCATTCAATGACGCTGCGTGGAATCCACTGCATTCAATGGGGATGCTTTGGGCCACGCTGCAAAAAATTCACTGCATTCATTCATGCTGCAGGAATCCAGTGCATTCAATCATGCTGCATAAAATACACTTCATTCAATAGGCTTCCATTATTTCATGCTGCCTGGAATACACTGAATTCAATCACGCTGCATGGAATCCAATGCATTCAATAGGGATGCATTTTACCAGGCTGCATGGAATCCACTGCATTCAATCATGCTGCAGATATCCACTGCATTCAATCATGCTGCATTAAATTCCCTGCATTCAATAGGGTTCCATTTCTTCATGCTGCCTGTAATACACTGCATTAAATCTGGCTGCATGGAATCCACTGCATTCAATTGGGATGCATTTTACCTGGCTTCATGGAATCCACTGCATTCACGCATGCCACTTGGAATCCACTGCATTCCATCGGGATGCATTTGGCCATGCTGAATAAAACCCACTGCATTCAATCACGCTGCATGGTATCCAATGCATTCAATCGGGATGTTTTAGGACATGCTGCAAAACATCCACAGCATTCAATCATGCTGCAGGAATCCACGGCATTCAATCATGCTGCATAAAAGACACTTCATTCAATAGGATTCCATTACTTCATGCTGCCTGGAATACACTGAATTCAATCACGCTGCATGGAATCCAATGCATTCAATAGGGATGCATTTTACCTGGCTGCATGGAATCCACTGCATTCAATCATGCTGCATGGAATCCACTGCATTCAATCGGGACGCATTTTACCAGGCTGCATGGATTACACTGCATTAAATCACAATGCATGGAATCCACTTCATTCAATGACGCTGCATGGAATCCACTGCATTCAATCGGGATGCTTTGGGCCACGCTGCAAAAAATGCACTGCATTCATTCATGCTGCAAGAATTCAGTGCATTCAATCATGGTGCATAAAATACACTTCATTCAATAGGGTTCGATTATTTCATGCTGCCTGGAATGCACTGAATTAAATCACGCTGCATGGAATCCAATGCATTCCATTGGGATGCATTTTACCAGGCTGCATGGAATCCACTGCAGTCAATCATGCTGCATGGAATCCACTGCATTCAATCGGGATGCATTTTACCAGGCTGCATGGATTACACTGCATTCAAGCACAATGCATGGAATCCACTGCATTCAATGACGCTGCATGGAATCCTCTGCATTGAATCGGGATGCTTTTGGCCATGCTGCATAAAATCCACTGCATTCAATCATGCTGCACGGTATTGACTGCATTCAATCGGGATGTTTTGGGACATGCTGCCTAAAATCCACTGCATTAAATCGGGATGCTTTGGGCCAAGCTGCAAAAAATACAATGCATTCAATCATGCTGCAGGAATCCACTGCATTCAATCATGCTGCATAAAATCCCCTGCATTCAATAGGGTTCCATTTCTTCATGGTGCATGGAATACACTGCATTCAATCATGCTGCATGGAATCCACTGCATTCAATCGGGATGCATTTTACCAGGCTGCATGGATTACACTGCATTCAATCCCAATGCATGGAATCCACTGCATTTAATGACCCTGCATGGAATCCACTGCATTCAATCGGGATGCTTTTGGCCATGGTGCATAAAATCCACTGCATTTAATCATGCTGCATGGTATCCACTGAATTCAATCGGGATGTTTTGGGATATGCTGCCTAACATCCACTCCATTAAATCGGGATGCTTTGGGCCATGCTGCAAAAAATTCACTGCATTCATTCATGCTGCAGGAATCCACTGCATTCTATCATGCTGCATAAAATCCACTGCATTCAATCGGGATGAATTTTACCAGGATGCATGGAATCCACTGCATTCAATCATGCTTCATGGAATCCACTGCATTCAATCCAGTTGCATTTTACCAGGCTGCATGGAATACACTGCATTCAATCACGCTGCATCGATTTCACTGCATTCAAGTGGGATCCATTGCGCCATGATGCATGGAATCCACTGCATTCAGTTGAGATCAATTGCGCCACGCTGCATAGAATCCACTGCATTGAATGGGGATCCATTTAGCCACGCTGCATTGTATACACTGCGTTCAATCAGGATGCATTTCACCACGCTGCATGGAATCCATGGCATTCAATCGGGATGTTTGTGGCCATGCTGCAAAAAATCCACTTCATTCAATCATGCTGAAGGAATCCACTGCATTCAATCATGCTGCATAAAATCCCCTGCATTCAATAGGGTTCCATTTCTTCATGCTGCATGGAATCCACTTCATTCAATCATGCTGCATGGAATCCACAGCATTTAATTGGGATGCATTTTACCAGGCTGCATGGAATCCACTGCATTCAATCATGCTGCATAAAATCCACTGCATTCAATCGGGATGCATTTTACCATGCTGCATGGATTATACTGCATTCAATCACAATACATGGAATTGACTGCATTCAATCGGGATGCATTTTACCAGGCTGCCTGGATTACACTGCATTCCATCACAATGCATGGAATCCACTGCATTCAATGACGCTGCATGGAATCCACTGCATTCTATCGGGATGCTTTTGGCCATGCTGCATAAAGTACACTGCATTCAATCATGCAGCAAGGAATCCACTGCATCCAATCGCCATGTTTTTGGCCATGCTGCATAAAATCCACTGCATTCAATCGGGATGCATTGGGCCTCGCTGCATGGTCTCCACTGCATACAAACGAGATCCATTGCACCACAATGGATGGAATGTTCTGCATTAAATGACGCTGCATGAAATCCACTGCATTCAATCGGGATGCTTTGGGACATGCTGCAAAGAATCCACTGCATTCAATCATGCTGCATGGAATCCACTGCCTTCAATCGGGATGCTTTTGGCCATGCTGCATATAATCCACTGCATTCAATCGGGATGCATTGGGCCTCACTGCGTCAACCGCACTGAATACAATCGGGATCCATTGTGCCACAATGCATGGAGTCTTCTGCATTCAATGACGCTGCATGGAATCCACTGCATTCAATGGGGATGCTTTGGGCCACGCTGCAAAAAATTCACTGCAATCATTCATGCTGCAGGAATCCAGTGCATTCAATCATGCTGCATAAAATACACTTCATTCAATAGGCTTCCATTACTTCATGCTGCCTGGAATACACTGAATTCAATCACGCTGCATGGAATCCAATGCATTCAATAGGGATGCATTTTACCTGGCTGCATGGAATCCACTGCATTCAATCATGCTGCATGGAATCCACTGCATTCAATCGGGATGCATTTTACCAGGCTGCATGGATTACACTGCAATCAGGATCCATTGCGCCACAATGCATGGAATCCTCGCATTCATTGACGCTTCATGGAATACACTGTATTCAATCGGGATGATTTGGGCCATGCTGCATAAAATCCACTGCATTCAATCATGCTTCATGGAATCCACTGCACTCAATCATGCTGCATAAAATCCACTGCCTACAATAATGTTCCATAACTTCACACTGTATGGAATACACTTCATTCCATCACGCTGCATGGAATCCACTGCATTTAATCGGGATGCATTTTACCATGCTGCATGGATTACACTGCATTCAATCACGCTGCATCGATTTCACTGCATTCAATTGGGATCCATTGTGCCATGATGCATGGAATCCACTGCATTCAGTTGAGATCAATTGCGCCACGCTGCATAGAATCCACTGCATTGAATGGGGATCCATTTAGCCATGCTGCATTGTATACACTGCGTTCAATCAGGATGCATTTCACCACGCTGCATGGAATCCATGGCATTCAATCGGGATGCTTGTGGCCATGCTGCAAATAATCCACTTCATTCAATCATGCTGAAGGAATCCACTGCATTCAATCATGCTGCATAAAATCCCCTGCATTCAATAGGGTTCCATTTCTTCATGCTGCATGGAATCCACTTCATTCAATCATGCTGCATGGAATCCACAGCATTTAATTGGGATGCATTTTACCAGGCTGCATGGAATCCACTGCATTCAATCAAGCTGCATGGAATCCACTGCATTCAATCGGGATGCATTTTACCAGGCTGCATGGATTACACTGCATTCAAGCACAATGCATGGAATCCACTGCATTCAATGACGCTGCATGGAATCCTCTGCATTCTATCGGGATGCATTTGGGCCATGCTGCATAAAGTCCACTGCATTCAATCATGCTGCATGGTGTCCACTGCATTCAATCGGGATGTTTTGGGACATTCTGCCTAAAATCCACTGCATTTAATCAGGATGCTTTGGGCCATGCTGCATAAAATCCACTGCATTCAATAGGGTTCCATTTCATCATGCTGCATGGATCACACTGCATTCAATCACACTGCATGGAATCCACTGCATTCAATCGGGATGAATTTTACCAGGCTGCATTGAATCCACTACATTCAATCAAGCTGCATGGAATCCACTGCATTCAATCGGGATGCATTTTACCATGCTGCATGGAATACACTGCATTCAATCACGCTGCATCGATTTCACTGCATTCAATTGGGATCCATTGCGCCATGATGCATGGAATCCACTACATTCAGTTGAGATCAATTGGGCAACGCTGCATAGAATCCACTGCATTGAATGGGGATCCATTTAGCCACGATGCATTGTATACACTGCGTTCAATCAGGATGCATTTCACCACGCTGCATGGAATCCACGGCATTCAATCGGGATGCTTGTGGCCATGCTGCATAAAATCCACTGCATTCATTCATGCTGCAGGAATCCACTGCATTCAATCATGCTGCATAAAATCCCCTGCATTCAATAGGGTTCCATTTCTTCATGCTGCATGGAATCGACTTCATTCAATCATGCTGCATGGAATCCACAGCATTTAATTGGGATGCATTTTACCAGGCTGCATGGAATCCACTGCATTCAGTCATGCTGAATAAAATCCACTGCATTCAATCGGGATGCATTTTACCAGGATGCATGGAATCCACTGCATTCAATCACAATACATGGAATCCACTGCATTCAATCGGGATGCATTTTACCAGGCTGCCTGGATTACACTGCATTCCATCACAATGCATGGAATCCACTGCATTCAATGACGCTGCATGGAATCCACTGCATTCTATCGGGATGCTTTTGGCCATGCTGCATAAAGTACACTGCATTCAATCATGCAGCAAGGAATCCACTGCATCCAATCGCCATGTTTTTGGCCATGCTGCATAAAATCCACTGCATTCAATCGGGATGCATTGGGCCTCGCTGCATGGTCTCCACTGCATACAAACGAGATCCATTGCCCCACAATGAATGGAATGTTCTGCATTCAATGACGCTGCATGAAATCCACTGCATTCAATCGGGATGCTTTGGGCCATGCTGCAAATACTCCACTGTATTCAATCATGCTGCATGGAATCCACTGCCTTCAATCGGGATGCTTTTGGCCATGCTGCATATAATCCACTGCATTCAATCGGGATGCATTGGGCCTCACTGCGTCAACCGCACTGAATACAATCGGGATCCATTGTGCCACAATGCATGGAGTCGTCTGCATTCAATGACGCTGCGTGGAATCCACTGCATTCAATGGGGATGCTTTGGGCCACGCTGCAAAAAATTCACTGCATTCATTCATGCTGCAGGAATCCAGTGCATTCAATCATGCTGCATAAAATACACTTCATTCAATAGGCTTCCATTATTTCATGCTGCCTGGAATACACTGAATTCAATCACGCTGCATGGAATCCAATGCATTCAATAGGGATGCATTTTACCAGGCTGCATGGAATCCACTGCATTCAATCATGCTGCAGATATCCACTGCATTCAATCATGCTGCATTAAATTCCCTGCATTCAATAGGGTTCCATTTCTTCATGCTGCCTGTAATACACTGCATTAAATCTGGCTGCATGGAATCCACTGCATTCAATTGGGATGCATTTTACCTGGCTTCATGGAATCCACTGCATTCACGCATGCCACTTGGAATCCACTGCATTCCATCGGGATGCATTTGGCCATGCTGAATAAAACCCACTGCATTCAATCACGCTGCATGGTATCCAATGCATTCAATCGGGATGTTTTAGGACATGCTGCAAAACATCCACAGCATTCAATCATGCTGCAGGAATCCACGGCATTCAATCATGCTGCATAAAAGACACTTCATTCAATAGGATTCCATTACTTCATGCTGCCTGGAATACACTGAATTCAATCACGCTGCATGGAATCCAATGCATTCAATAGGGATGCATTTTACCTGGCTGCATGGAATCCACTGCATTCAATCATGCTGCATGGAATCCACTGCATTCAATCGGGACGCATTTTACCAGGCTGCATGGATTACACTGCATTAAATCACAATGCATGGAATCCACTTCATTCAATGACGCTGCATGGAATCCACTGTATTCAATCGGGATGATTTGGGCCACGCTGCAAAAAATGCACTGCATTCATTCATGCTGCAAGAATTCAGTGCATTCAATCATGGTGCATAAAATACACTTCATTCAATAGGGTTCGATTATTTCATGCTGCCTGGAATGCACTGAATTAAATCACGCTGCATGGAATCCAATGCATTCCATTGGGATGCATTTTACCAGGCTGCATGGAATCCACTGCAGTCAATCATGCTGCATGGAATCCACTGCATTCAATCGGGATGCATTTTACCAGGCTGCATGGATTACACTGCATTCAAGCACAATGCATGGAATCCACTGCATTCAATGACGCTGCATGGAATCCTCTGCATTGAATCGGGATGCTTTTGGCCATGCTGCATAAAATCCACTGCATTCAATCATGCTGCACGGTATTGACTGCATTCAATCGGGATGTTTTGGGACATGCTGCCTAAAATCCACTGCATTAAATCGGGATGCTTTGGGCCAAGCTGCAAAAAATACAATGCATTCAATCATGCTGCAGGAATCCACTGCATTCAATCATGCTGCATAAAATCCCCTGCATTCAATAGGGTTCCATTTCTTCATGGTGCATGGAATACACTGCATTCAATCATGCTGCATGGAATCCACTGCATTCAATCGGGATGCATTTTACCAGGCTGCATGGATTACACTGCATTCAATCCCAATGCATGGAATCCACTGCATTTAATGACCCTGCATGGAATCCACTGCATTCAATCGGGATGCTTTTGGCCATGGTGCATAAAATCCACTGCATTTAATCATGCTGCATGGTATCCACTGAATTCAATCGGGATGTTTTGGGATATGCTGCCTAACATCCACTCCATTAAATCGGGATGCTTTGGGCCATGCTGCAAAAAATTCACTGCATTCATTCATGCTGCAGGAATCCACTGCATTCTATCATGCTGCATAAAATCCACTGCATTCAATCGGGATGAATTTTACCAGGATGCATGGAATCCACTGCATTCAATCATGCTTCATGGAATCCACTGCATTCAATCCAGTTGCATTTTACCAGGCTGCATGGAATACACTGCATTCAATCACGCTGCATCGATTTCACTGCATTCAAGTGGGATCCATTGCGCCATGATGCATGGAATCCACTGCATTCAGTTGAGATCAATTGCGCCACGCTGCATAGAATCCACTGCATTGAATGGGGATCCATTTAGCCACGCTGCATTGTATACACTGCGTTCAATCAGGATGCATTTCACCACGCTGCATGGAATCCATGGCATTCAATCGGGATGTTTGTGGCCATGCTGCAAAAAATCCACTTCATTCAATCATGCTGAAGGAATCCACTGCATTCAATCATGCTGCATAAAATCCCCTGCATTCAATAGGGTTCCATTTCTTCATGCTGCATGGAATCCACTTCATTCAATCATGCTGCATGGAATCCACAGCATTTAATTGGGATGCATTTTACCAGGCTGCATGGAATCCACTGCATTCAATCATGCTGCATAAAATCCACTGCATTCAATCGGGATGCATTTTACCATGCTGCATGGATTATACTGCATTCAATCACAATACATGGAATTGACTGCATTCAATCGGGATGCATTTTACCAGGCTGCCTGGATTACACTGCATTCCATCACAATGCATGGAATCCACTGCATTCAATGACGCTGCATGGAATCCACTGCATTCTATCGGGATGCTTTTGGCCATGCTGCATAAAGTACACTGCATTCAATCATGCAGCAAGGAATCCACTGCATCCAATCGCCATGTTTTTGGCCATGCTGCATAAAATCCACTGCATTCAATCGGGATGCATTGGGCCTCGCTGCATGGTCTCCACTGCATACAAACGAGATCCATTGCACCACAATGGATGGAATGTTCTGCATTAAATGACGCTGCATGAAATCCACTGCATTCAATCGGGATGCTTTGGGACATGCTGCAAAGAATCCACTGCATTCAATCATGCTGCATGGAATCCACTGCCTTCAATCGGGATGCTTTTGGCCATGCTGCATATAATCCACTGCATTCAATCGGGATGCATTGGGCCTCACTGCGTCAACCGCACTGAATACAATCGGGATCCATTGTGCCACAATGCATGGAGTCTTCTGCATTCAATGACGCTGCATGGAATCCACTGCATTCAATGGGGATGCTTTGGGCCACGCTGCAAAAAATTCACTGCAATCATTCATGCTGCAGGAATCCAGTGCATTCAATCATGCTGCATAAAATACACTTCATTCAATAGGCTTCCATTACTTCATGCTGCCTGGAATACACTGAATTCAATCACGCTGCATGGAATCCAATGCATTCAATAGGGATGCATTTTACCTGGCTGCATGGAATCCACTGCATTCAATCATGCTGCATGGAATCCACTGCATTCAATCGGGATGCATTTTACCAGGCTGCATGGATTACACTGCAATCAGGATCCATTGCGCCACAATGCATGGAATCCTCGCATTCATTGACGCTTCATGGAATACACTGTATTCAATCGGGATGATTTGGGCAATGCTGCATAAAATCCACTGCATTCAATCATGCTTCATGGAATCCACTGCACTCAATCATGCTGCATAAAATCCACTGCCTACAATAATGTTCCATAACTTCACACTGTATGGAATACACTTCATTCCATCACGCTGCATGGAATCCACTGCATTTAATCGGGATGCATTTTACCATGCTGCATGGATTACACTGCATTCAATCACGCTGCATCGATTTCACTGCATTCAATTGGGATCCATTGTGCCATGATGCATGGAATCCACTGCATTCAGTTGAGATCAATTGCGCCACGCTGCATAGAATCCACTGCATTGAATGGGGATCCATTTAGCCATGCTGCATTGTATACACTGCGTTCAATCAGGATGCATTTCACCACGCTGCATGGAATCCATGGCATTCAATCGGGATGCTTGTGGCCATGCTGCAAATAATCCACTTCATTCAATCATGCTGAAGGAATCCACTGCATTCAATCATGCTGCATAAAATCCCCTGCATTCAATAGGGTTCCATTTCTTCATGCTGCATGGAATCCACTTCATTCAATCATGCTGCATGGAATCCACAGCATTTAATTGGGATGCATTTTACCAGGCTGCATGGAATCCACTGCATTCAATCATGCTGCATAAAATCCACTGCATTCAATCGGGATGCATTTTACCATGCTGCATGGATTATACTGCATTCCATCACAATGCATGGAATCCACTGCATTCAATGACGCTGCATGGAATCCACTGCATTCTATCGGGATGCTTTTGGCCATGCTGCATAAAATCCTCTGCATTCAATCATGCTGCAAGGAATCCACTGCATCCAATCGCCATATTTTTGGCCATGCTGCATATAATTCACTGCATTCAATCGGGATGCATTGGGCCTCGCTGCATGGTCTCCACTGCATACAAACGAGATCCATTGCACCACAATATATGGAATGTTCTGCATTAAATGAAGCTGCATGAAATCCAATGCATTCAATCAGGATGCTTTGGGCCATGCTGCAAATAATCCAATGTATTCAATCATGCTGCATGGAATCCACTGCCTTCAATCGGGATGCTTTTGGCCATGCTGCATTTAATCCACTGCATTCAATCGGGATGCATTGGGCCTCACTGCGTCAACTGCTGAATACAATCGGGATCCATTGTGCCAAAATGCATGTAGTCTTCTGCATTCAATGACGCTGCATGGAATCCAATGCATTCAATAGGGATGCATTTTACCAGGCTGCATGGAATCCACTGCATTCAATCATGCTGCATAAAATCCACTGCATTCTATAGGGTTCCATTTCTGCATGCCGCATGGATCACACTGCATTCAATCACACTGCATGGAATCCACTGCATTCAATCGGGATGAATTTTACCAGGCTGCATTGAATCCACTGCATTCAATCAAGCTGCATGGAATCCACTGCATTCAATCGGGATGCATTTTACCAGGCTGCATGGAATACACTGCATTCAATCACGCTGCATCGATTTCACTGCATTCAATTGGGATCCATTGCGCCATGATGCATGGAATCCACTGCATTCTATCAGAATCCTTTGCACCACACTGCATTGACACCACTGCATTCAATTGAGATAATTTGGGCCACGCTGCATAGAATCCACTGCATTCCATGGGTATCCATTTACCCACGCTGCATGGTGTACACTCCGTTCAATCAGGATGCATTTCACCACGCTGCATGGAATCCACAGCATTCAATTGGGATTCTTTTGGCCATGCTGCATAAAATCCACTGCATTCAATCGAGATGCATTTGGCCTCGCTGCATGGACTCCACTGCACACAATCGTGATCCATTTCGCCACAATGAATGGAGTTTTTTGCATTCAATGACGCTGCATGGAATCCACTGCATTAAATCGAAATGCTTTGGAACACGCTGCAAAAATTCCACTGCATTCAATCATGCTGAAAGAATCCACTGCATTCAATCATGCTGCATAAAATCCCCTGCCTTCAATAGGGTTCCATTTCTTCATGCTGCATGGAATCCACTTCTTTCAATCATGCTGCATGGAATCCACAGCATTTAATTGGGATGCATTTTACCAGGCTGCATGGAATCCACTGCATTCAATCATGCTGCATAAAATCCACTGCATTCAATCGGGATGCATTTTACCACGCTGCATGGATTACACTGCATTCAATCACAATACATGGAATCCACTGCATTCAATCGGGATGCATTTTACCAGGCTGCCTGGATTACACTGCATTCCATCACATTGCAAGGAATCCACTGCATTCAGTGACGCTGCATGGACTCCACTGCATTCTATCGGGATGCTTTTGGCCCTTCTGCTTAAAATACACTGCATTCAATCATGCTGCATGGAATTCACTGCCTCCAATAGGCATATTTTGGGAAATGCTGCAGAAAATCCACTGCATTCAATCGGGATGCATTGGGCCTCGCTGCATGGACTCCACTGCATACAAACGAGATCCATTGCACCACAATGGATGGAATGTTCTGCATTCAATGAGGCTGCATGGAATCCACTGCATTCCATCGGGATGCTTTGGGCCATGCTGCATAAAATCCACTGCATTCAATCGGGATGCATTGGGCCTCACTACGTGGACTCCACTGAATACAATTTGATCCATTGTGCCACAATGCACGGAGTCTTCTGCATTCAACGACGCTGCATGAAATCCACTGCATTCAATCGGGATGCTTTGGGCCATGTTCCAAATATCCACTGCATTCATTCATGCTGCGGGAATCCACTGCATTCAATCATGCTGCATAAAATACCCTGCATTCAATAGGGTTCAATTACTTCATGCTGCCTGGAATACACTGAATTCAATCATGCTGCATGGAATAAAATGCATTCAATAGGGATGCATTTTACCAGGCTGCATGGAATCCACTGCATTCAATCACAATGCATGGAATCCACTGCATTCAATGACGCTGCATGGAATCCACTGCATTCAATCGGGATGATTTTAGCCATGATGCATAAAATCGACTGCATTCAATAGGGTTCAATTTCGTCATGCTGCATGGATCACACTGCATTCAATCACACTGCATGGAATCCACTGCATTCAATTGGGATGATTTTTACCAGGCTGCATTGAATCCACTGCATTCAACCAAGCTGCATGGAATCCACTGCATTTAATCGGGATGCATTTTACCATGCTGCATGGAATACACAGCATTCAATCACGCTGCTTCTATTTCACTGCATTCAATTGGGATCCATTGCGCCATGATGCATTGAATCCACTGCCATCAGTTGAGATCAATTGGGCCACGCTGCATAGAATCCACTCCATTCAATGGGGATCCATTTAGCCACGCTGCATTGTATACACTGCGTTCAATCAGGATGCATTTCTCCACGCTGCATGGAATCCACGGCATTCAATCGGGATGCTTGGGGACATGCTGCAAAAAATCCACTGCATTCATTCATGCTGCAGGAATCCACTTCATTCAATCATGCTGCATGGTATCCACTGCATTCAATCGGGATGTTTTGGGACATGCTGCCTAAAATCCACTGCATTCAATCGGGATGCTTTGGGCCATGCTGCAAAAAATCCACTGCATTCATTCATGCTGCAGGAATCCACTGAATTCAATCATGCTGCATAAAATCCACTGCATTCAATAGGGTTCTATTTCTGCCTGCTGCATGGATCACACTGCCCTCAATCACACTGCATGGAATCTACTGCATTCATTCAGGATGAATTTTACCAGGCTTCATTGAATCCACTGCATTCAATCATGCTGCATGGAATCCAATGCATTCTATCGGGATGTATTGGGCCATGCTGCATAAAATACACTGCATTCAATAGGGTTCCATTTCTGCATGCTGCATGGATCACACTGCATTCAATCACACTGCATGGAATCCACTGCATTCAATTGGGATGAATTTTACCAGGCTGCATTGAATCCACTACATTCAATCAAGCTGCATGGAATCCACTGCATTCAATCGGGATGTATTGGGACATGCTGCAGAAGATCCACTGCATTAAATCGGGATGCTTTGGGCCAAGCTGCAAAAAATCCACTGCATTCAATCATGCTGCAGGAATCCACTGCATTTAATCATGCTGCATAAAATACCCTGCATTCAATAAGGTTCCATTTCTTCATGCTGCCTGGAATCCACCTCATTCAATTATGCTGCATGGAATCCACTGCATTCAATCGGGATTCATTTTACCAGGCTGCATGAATTACACTGCATTCAATCACAAGCATGGAATCCACTGCATTCAATGACGCTGCATGGAATCCACTGCATTCAATCGGGATGCTTTTGGCCATGGTGCATAATATGCACTGCATTCAATCATGCTGCATGGTATCCACTGCATTCAATCGGGATGCTTTTGGCCATGCTGCGTAAAATCCACTGCATTAAATCGGGATGCTTTGGGCCATGCTGCAAAAATCCACTGCATTCAATCATGCTGAAGGAATTCACTGCATTCAATCATGCTGCATAAAATCCACTGCATTAAATAGGGTTCAATTTCTTCATGCAGCATGGATCACACTGCATTAAATCACACTGCATGGAATCCACTGCATTCAATTGGATTGAATTTTATCAGGCTGCATGGAATCCACTGCATTCAATGAGGCTGCATGGAATCCACTGCATTCAATCGGGATGTTTTGGGCCATGCTGCATAAAATACACTGCATTCAATCATGCAGCAAGGAATCCACTGCATCCAATCGGGATATTTTGGGCCATGCTGCATAAAATCCACTGCATTCAATCGGGATGCATTGGGCCTCGCTGCATGGTCTCCACTGCATACAAACGAGATCCATTGCACCACAATGTATGGAATGTTCTGCATTAAATGACGCTGCATGAAATCCACTGCATTCAATCGCGATGCTTTGGGCCATGCTGCAAATACTCCACTGTATTCAATCATGCTGCATGGAATCCACTGCCTTCAATCGGGATTTTGGCCATGCTGCATATAATCCACTGCATTCAATCGGGATGCATGGGGCCTCACTGCGCCAACCGCACTGAATACAATCGGGATCCATTGTGCCACAATGCATGGAGTCTTCTGCATTGCATGACGCTGCATGGAATCCACTGCATTCAATCGGGATGCTTGGGGCCATGCTGCAAAATATCCACTGCATTCATTCATGCTGCAGGGATCCAGTGCATTCAATCATGCTGCATAAATACACTTCATTCAATAGGGTTCCATTACTTCATTCTGCCTGGAATACACTGAATTCAATCACGCTGCATGGAATCCAATGCATTCAATAGGGATGCATTTTACCAGGCTGCATGGAATCCACTGCATTCAGTCATGCTGCATGGAATCCACTGCAGTCAATCGGGATGCATTTTACCAGGCGGCATTGAATCCACTACATTCAATCAAGCTGCATGGAATCCACTGCATTCAATCGGGATGCATTTTACCAGGCTGCATGGATTACACTGCATTCAAGCACAATGCATTGAATCCACTGCATTCAAAGACGCTGCATGGAATCCTCTGCATTCTATCGGGATGCATTTGGGCCATGCTGCATAAAATCCACTGCATTCAATCATGCTGCATGGTATCCACTGCATTCAATCGGGATGTTTTGGGACATGCTGCCTAAAATCCACTGCATTTAATCGGGATGCTTTGGGCCATGGTGCAAAAAATCCACTGCATTCAATCATGCTGCAGGAATCCACTGCATTCAATCATGCTGCATAAAATCCACTGCATTCAATAGGGTTCCATTTCTGCATGCTGCATGGATCACACTGCATTCAATCACACTGCATGGAATCCACTGCATTCAAACGGGATGCTTGGGGCCATGCTGCAAAATATCCACTGCATTCATTCATGCTGCACGAATCCAGTGCATTCAATCATGCTGCATAAATACACTTCATTCAATAGGGTTCCATTACTTCATTCTGCCTGGAATACACTGAATTCAATCACGCTGCATGGAATCCAATGCATTCAATAGGGATGCATTTTACCAGGCTGCATGGAATCCACTGCATTCAGTCATGCTGCATGGAATCCACTGCAGTCAATCTGGATGCATTTTACCAGGCTGCCTGGATTACACTGCATTCAATCAAAATGCATGGAATTCACTGCATTCAATGATGCTGCATGAAATCCACTGCATTCAATCGGGATGCTTTTGGCCATGCTGCATAAAATCCACGGCATTCAATCATGCTGCATGGAATCCAATGCATTCTATCGGGATGTATTGGGACATGCTGCAGAAAATTCACTGCATTAAATCATGATGCTTTGGACCAAGCTTCAAAAAATCCACTGCATTCAATCATGCTGCAAAAATCCACTGCATTCAATCATGCTGCATAAAATCCACTGCATTCAAAAGGGTTCCATTTCTTCATGCTGCATGGAATCAACTGCATTCAATCATGCTGCATGGAACCTACAGCATTCAATCGGGATGCATTTTACCAGGCTGCATGTTTTACACTGCATTCAATCACAATGCATGGAATCCACTGCATTCAATGACACTGCATGGAATCCACTGCATTCAATCGGGATGCTTTGGGCCATGGAGCATAAAATCCACTGCATTCAATCATGCTGCATGGTGTCCACTGCATTCAATCGGGATGTTTTGGGACATTCTGCCTAAAATCCACTGCATTTAATCAGGATGCTTTGGGCCATGCTGCATAAAATCCACTGCATTCAATAGGGTTCCATTTCATCATGCTGCATGGATCACACTGCATTCAATCACACTGCATGGAATCCACTGCATTCAATCGGGATGAATTTTACCAGGCTGCATTGAATCCACTGCATTCAATCAAGCTGCATGGAATCCACTGCATTCAATCGGGATGCATTTTACCAGGCTGCATTGAATCCACTGCATTCAATCAGTATCCATTGCACCACACTGCATTGAATCCACTGCATTCAATTGAGATCAATTGGGCAACGATGCATAGAATCCACTGCATTCAATAGGGATCCAATTAGCCACACTGAAAGGTATACACTGCGTTCAATCAGGATGCATTTCACCACGCTGCATGAAATCCACTGCATTCAATCAGGATGCTTTGGGACATGCTGCAAATACTCCACTGTATTCAATCATGCTGCATGGAATCCACTGCCTTCAATCGGGATGCTTTTGGCCATGCTGCATATAATCCACTGCATTCAATCGGGATGCATTGGGCCTCACTGCGTCAACCGCACTGAATACAATCGGGATCCATTGTGCCACAATGCATGGAGTCGTCTGCATTCAATGACGCTGCGTGGAATCCACTGCATTCAATGGGGATGCTTTGGGCCACGCTGCAAAAAATTCACTGCATTCATTCATGCTGCAGGAATCCAGTGCATTCAATCATGCTGCATAAAATACACTTCATTCAATAGGCTTCCATTATTTCATGCTGCCTGGAATACACTGAATTCAATCACGCTGCATGGAATCCAATGCATTCAATAGGGATGCATTTTACCAGGCTGCATGGAATCCACTGCATTCAATCATGCTGCAGATATCCACTGCATTCAATCATGCTTCATTAAATTCCCTGCATTCAATAGGGTTCCATTTCTTCATGCTGCCTGGAATACACTGCATTAAATCTGGCTGCATGGAATCCACTGCATTCAATTGGGATGCATTTTACCTGGCTTCATGGAATCCACTGCATTCACGCATGCCACTTGGAATCCACTGCATTCCATCGGGATGCATTTGGCCATGCTGAATAAAACCCACTGCATTCAATCACGCTGCATGGTATCCAATGCATTCAATCGGGATGTTTTAGGACATGCTGCAAAACATCCACAGCATTCAATCATGCTGCAGGAATCCACGGCATTCAATCATGCTGCATAAAAGACACTTCATTCAATAGGATTCCATTACTTCATGCTGCCTGGAATACACTGAATTCAATCACGCTGCATGGAATCCAATGCATTCAATAGGGATGCATTTTACCTGGCTGCATGGAATCCACTGCATTCAATCATGCTGCATGGAATCCACTGCATTCAATCGGGACGCATTTTACCAGGCTGCATGGATTACACTGCATTCAATCACAATGCATGGAATCCACTTCATTCAATGACGCTGCATGGAATCCACTGCATTCAATCGGGATGCTTTGGGCCACGCTGCAAAAAATGCACTGCATTCATTCATGCTGCAAGAATTCAGTGCATTCAATCATGGTGCATAAAATACACTTCATTCAATAGGGTTCGATTATTTCATGCTGCCTGGAATGCACTGAATTAAATCACGCTGCATGGAATCCAATGCATTCTATTGGGATGCATTTTACCAGGCTGCATGGAATCCACTGCAGTCAATCATGCTGCATGGAATCCACTGCATTCAATCGGGATGCATTTTACCAGGCTGCATGGATTACACTGCATTCAAGCACAATGCATGGAATCCACTGCATTCAATGACGCTGCATGGAATCCTCTGCATTGAATCGGGATGCTTTTGGCCATGCTGCATAAAATCCACTGCATTCAATCATGCTGCACGGTATTGACTGCATTCAATCGGGATGTTTTGGGACATGCTGCCTAAAATCCACTGCATTAAATCGGGATGCTTTGGGCCAAGCTGCAAAAAATACAATGCATTCAATCATGCTGCAGGAATCCACTGCATTCAATCATGCTGCATAAAATCCCCTGCATTCAATAGGGTTCCATTTCTTCATGGTGCATGGAATACACTGCATTCAATCATGCTGCATGGAATCCACTGCATTCAATCGGGATGCATTTTACCAGGCTGCATGGATTACACTGCATTCAATCCCAATGCATGGAATCCACTGCATTTAATGACCCTGCATGGAATCCACTGCATTCAATCGGGATGCTTTTGGCCATGGTGCATAAAATCCACTGCATTTAATCATGCTGCATGGTATCCACTGAATTCAATCGGGATGTTTTGGGATATGCTGCCTAACATCCACTCCATTAAATCGGGATGCTTTGGGCCATGCTGCAAAAAATTCACTGCATTCATTCATGCTGCAGGAATCCACTGCATTCTATCATGCTGCATAAAATCCACTGCATTCAATCGGGATGAATTTTACCAGGATGCATGGAATCCACTGCATTCAATCATGCTTCATGGAATCCACTGCATTCAATCCAGTTGCATTTTACCAGGCTGCATGGAATAAACTGCATTCAATCACGCTGCATCGATTTCACTGCATTCTATTGGGATCCATTGCGCCATGATGCATGGAATCCACTGCATTCAGTTGAGATCAATTGCGCCACGCTGCATAGAATCCACTGCATTGAATGGGGATCCATTTAGCCACGCTGCATTGTATACACTGCATTCAATCAGGATGCATTTCACCACGCTGCATGGAATCCATGGCATTCAATCGGGATGTTTGTGGCCATGCTGCAAAAAATCCACTTCATTCAATCATGCTGAAGGAATCCACTGCATTCAATCATGCTGCATAAAATCCCCTGCATTCAATAGGGTTCCATTTCTTCATGCTGCATGGAATCCACTTCATTCAATCATGCTGCATGGAATCCACAGCATTTAATTGGGATGCATTTTACCAGGCTGCATGGAATCCACTGCATTCAATCATGCTGCATAAAATCCACTGCATTCAATCGGGATGCATTTTACCATGCTGCATGGATTATACTGCATTCAATCACAATACATGGAATTGACTGCATTCAATCGGGATGCATTTTACCAGGCTGCCTGGATTACACTGCATTCCATCACAATGCATGGAATCCACTGCATTCAATGACGCTGCATGGAATCCACTGCATTCTATCGGGATGCTTTTGGCCATGCTGCATAAAGTACACTGCATTCAATCATGCAGCAAGGAATCCACTGCATCCAATCGCCATGTTTTTGGCCATGCTGCATAAAATCCACTGCATTCAATCGGGATGCATTGGGCCTCGCTGCATGGTCTCCACTGCATACAAACGAGATCCATTGCACCACAATGGATGGAATGTTCTGCATTAAATGACGCTGCATGAAATCCACTGCATTCAATCGGGATGCTTTGGGACATGCTGCAAAGAATCCACTGCATTCAATCATGCTGCATGGAATCCACTGCCTTCAATCGGGATGCTTTTGGCCATGCTGCATATAATCCACTGCATTCAATCGGGATGCATTGGGCCTCACTGCGTCAACCGCACTGAATACAATCGGGATCCATTGTGCCACAATGCATGGAGTCTTCTGCATTCAATGACGCTGCATGGAATCCACTGCATTCAATGGGGATGCTTTGGGCCACGCTGCAAAAAATTCACTGCAATCATTCATGCTGCAGGAATCCAGTGCATTCAATCATGCTGCATAAAATACACTTCATTCAATAGGCTTCCATTACTTCATGCTGCCTGGAATACACTGAATTCAATCACGCTGCATGGAATCCAATGCATTCAATAGGGATGCATTTTACCTGGCTGCATGGAATCCACTGCATTCAATCATGCTGCATGGAATCCACTGCATTCAATCGGGATGCATTTTACCAGGCTGCATGGATTACACTGCAATCAGGATCCATTGCGCCACAATGCATGGAATCCTCGCATTCATTGACGCTTCATGGAATACACTGTATTCAATCGGGATGATTTGGGCCATGCTGCATAAAATCCACTGCATTCAATCATGCTTCATGGAATCCACTGCACTCAATCATGCTGCATAAAATCCACTGCCTACAATAATGTTCCATAACTTCACACTGTATGGAATACACTTCATTCCATCACGCTGCATGGAATCCACTGCATTTAATCGGGATGCATTTTACCATGCTGCATGGATTACACTGCATTCAATCACGCTGCATCGATTTCACTGCATTCAATTGGGATCCATTGCGCCATGATGCATGGAATCCACTGCATTCAGTTGAGATCAATTGCGCCACGCTGCATAGAATCCACTGCATTGAATGGGGATCCATTTAGCCATGCTGCATTGTATACACTGCGTTCAATCAGGATGCATTTCACCACGCTGCATGGAATCCATGGCATTCAATCGGGATGTTTGTGGCCATGCTGCAAATAATCCACTTCATTCAATCATGCTGAAGGAATCCACTGCATTCAATCATGCTGCATAAAATCCCCTGCATTCAATAGGGTTCCATTTCTTCATGCTGCATGGAATCCACTTCATTCAATCATGCTGCATGGAATCCACAGCATTTAATTGGGATGCATTTTACCAGGCTGCATGGAATCCACTGCATTCAATCATGCTGCATAAAATCCACTGCATTCAATCGGGATGCATTTTACCATGCTGCATGGATTATACTGCATTCCATCACAATGCATGGAATCCACTGCATTCAATGACGCTGCATGGAATCCACTGCATTCTATCGGGATGCTTTTTTCATGCTGCATAAAATCCTCTGCATTCAATCATGCTGCAAGGAATCCACTGCATCCAATCGCCATATTTTTGGCCATGCTGCATAAAATTCACTGTATTCAATCGGGATGCATTGGGCCTCGCTGCATGGTCTCCACCTCATACAAACGAGATCCATTGCACCACAATATATGGAATGTTCTGCATTAAATGAAGCTGCATGAAATCCAATGCATTCAATCAGGATGCTTTGGGCCATGCTGCAAATAATCCAATGTATTCAATCATGCTGCATGGAATCCACTGCCTTCAATCGGGATGCTTTTGGCCATGCTGCATTTAATCCACTGCATTCAATCGGGATGCATTGGGCCTCACTGCGTCAACTGCTGAATACAATCGGGATCCATTGTGCCAAAATGCATGTAGTCTTCTGCATTCAATGACGCTGCATGGAATCCAATGCATTCAATAGGGATGCATTTTACCAGGCTGCCTGGAATCCACTGCATTCAATCATGCTGCATAAAATCCACTGCATTCAATAGGGTTCCATTTCTGCATGCTGCATGGATCACACTGCATTCAATCACACTGCATGGAATCCACTGCATTCAATCGGGATGAATTTTACCAGGCTGCATTGAATCCACTGCATTCAATCAAGCTGCATGGAATCCACTGCATTCAATCGGGATGCATTTTACCAGGCTGCATGGAATACACTGCATTCAATCACGCTGCATCGATTTCACTGCATTCAATTGGGATCCATTGCGCCATGATGCATGGAATCCACTCCATTCTATCAGAATCCTTTGCACCACACTGCATTGACACCACTGCATTCAATTGAGATAATTTGGGCCACGCTGCATAGAATCCACTGCATTCCATGGGTATCCATTTACCCACGCTGCATGGTGTACACTCCGTTCAATCAGGATGCATTTCACCACGCTGCATGGAATCCACAGCATTCAATTGGGATTCTTTTGGCCATGCTGCATAAAATCCACTGCATTCAATCGAGATGCATTTGGCCTCGCTGCATGGACTCCACTGCACACAATCGTGATCCATTTCGCCACAATGAATGGAGTTTTTTGCATTCAATGACGCTGCATGGAATCCACTGCATTAAATCGAAATGCTTTGGAACACGCTGCAAAAATTCCACTGCATTCAATCATGCTGAAAGAATCCACTGCATTCAATCATGCTGCATAAAATCCCCTGCCTTCAATAGGGTTCCATTTCTTCATGCTGCATGGAATCCACTTCTTTCAATCATGCTGCATGGAATCCACAGCATTTAATTGGGATGCATTTTACCAGGCTGCATGGAATCCACTGCATTCAATCATGCTGCATAAAATCCACTGCATTCAATCGGGATGCATTTTACCACGCTGCATGGATTACACTGCATTCAATCACAATACATGGAATCCACTGCATTCAATCGGGATGCATTTTACCAGGCTGCCTGGATTACACTGCATTCCATCACATTGCAAGGAATCCACTGCATTCAGTGACGCTGCATGGACTCCACTGCATTCTATCGGGATGCTTTTGGCCCTTCTGCTTAAAATACACTGCATTCAATCATGCTGCATTGAATTCACTGCCTCCAATAGGCATATTTTGGGAAATGCTGCAGAAAATCCACTGCATTCAATCGGGATGCATTGGGCCTCGCTGCATGGACTCCACTGCATACAAACGAGATCCATTGCACCACAATGGATGGAATGTTCTGCATTCAATGAGGCTGCATGGAATCCACTGCATTCCATCGGGATGCTTTGGGCCATGCTGCATAAAATCCACTGCATTCAATCGGGATGCATTGGGCCTCACTACGTGGACTCCACTGAATACAATTGGATCCATTGTGCCACAATGCACGGAGTCTTCTGCATTCAACGACGCTGCATGAAATCCACTGCATTCAATCGGGATGCTTTGGGCCATGTTCCAAATATCCACTGCATTCATTCATGCTGCGGGAATCCACTGCATTCAATCATGCTGCATAAAATACCCTGCATTCAATAGGGTTCAATTACTTCATGCTGCCTGGAATACACTGAATTCAATCATGCTGCATGGAATAAAATGCATTCAATAGGGATGCATTTTACCAGGCTGCATGGAATCCACTGCATTCAATCACAATGCATGGAATCCACTGCATTCAATGACGCTGCATGGAATCCACTGCATTCAATCGGGATGATTTTAGCCATGATGCATAAAATCGACTGCATTCAATTGGGTTCAATTTCGTCATGCTGCATGGATCACACTGCATTCAATCACACTGCATGGAATCCACTGCATTCAATTGGGATGATTTTTACCAGGCTGCATTGAATCCACTGCATTCAACCAAGCTGCATGGAATCCACTGCATTTAATCGGGATGCATTTTACCATGCTGCATGGAATACACAGCATTCAATCACGCTGCTTCTATTTCACTGCATTCAATTGGGATCCATTGCGCCATGATGCATTGAATCCACTGCCATCAGTTGAGATCAATTGGGCCACGCTGCATAGAATCCACTCCATTCAATGGGGATCCATTTAGCCACGCTGCATTGTATACACTGCGTTCAATCAGGATGCATTTCACCACGCTGCATGGAATCCACGGCATTCAATCGGGATGCTTGGGGACATGCTGCAAAAAATCCACTGCATTCATTCATGCTGCAGGAATCCACTTCATTCAATCATGCTGCATGGTATCCACTGCATTCAATCGGGATGTTTTGGGACATGCTGCCTAAAATCCACTGCATTCAATCGGGATGCTTTGGGCCATGCTGCAAAAAATCCACTGCATTCATTCATGCTGCAGGAATCCACTGCATTCAATCATGCTGCATAAAATCCACTGCATTCAATCGGGATGCATTGGGCCTCGCTGCATGGTCTCCACTGCATACAAACGAGATCCATTGCACCACAATGGATGGAATGTTCTGCATTAAATGACGCTGCATGAAATCCACTGCATTCAATCGGGATGCTTTGGGACATGCTGCAAATAATCCACTGCATTCAATCATGCTGCATGGAATCCACTGCCTTCAATCGGGATGCTTTTGGCCATGCTGCATATAATCCACTGCATTCAATCGGGATGCATTGGGCCTCACTGCGTCAACCGCACTGAATACAATCGGGATCCATTGTGCCACAATGCATGGAGTCTTCTGCATTCAATGACGCTGCATGGAATCCACTGCATTCAATGGGGATGCTTTGGGCCACGCTGCAAAAAATTCACTGCAATCATTCATGCTGCAGGAATCCAGTGCATTCAATCATGCTGCATAAAATACACTTCATTCAATAGGCTTCCATTACTTCATGCTGCCTGGAATACACTGAATTCAATCACGCTGCATGGAATCCAATGCATTCAATAGGGATGCATTTTACCTGGCTGCATGGAATCCACTGCATTCAATCATGCTGCATGGAATCCACTGCATTCAATCGGGATGCATTTTACCAGGCTGCATGGATTACACTGCAATCAGGATCCATTGCGCCACAATGCATGGAATCCTCGCATTCATTGACGCTTCATGGAATACACTGTATTCAATCGGGATGATTTGGGCCATGCTGCATAAAATCCACTGCATTCAATCATGCTTCATGGAATCCACTGCACTCAATCATGCTGCATAAAATCCACTGCCTACAATAATGTTCCATAACTTCACACTGTATGGAATACACTTCATTCCATCACGCTGCATGGAATCCACTGCATTTAATCGGGATGCATTTTACCATGCTGCATGGATTACACTGCATTCAATCACGCTGCATCGATTTCACTGCATTCAATTGGGATCCATTGCGCCATGATGCATGGAATCCACTGCATTCAGTTGAGATCAATTGCGCCACGCTGCATAGAATCCACTGCATTGAATGGGGATCCATTTAGCCATGCTGCATTGTATACACTGCGTTCAATCAGGATGCATTTCACCACGCTGCATGGAATCCATGGCATTCAATCGGGATGTTTGTGGCCATGCTGCAAATAATCCACTTCATTCAATCATGCTGAAGGAATCCACTGCATTCAATCATGCTGCATAAAATCCCCTGCATTCAATAGGGTTCCATTTCTTCATGCTGAATGGAATCCACTTCATTCAATCATGCTGCATGGAATCCACAGCATTTAATTGGGATGCATTTTACCAGGCTGCATGGAATCCACTGCATTCAATCATGCTGCATAAAATCCACTGCATTCAATCGGGATGCATTTTACCATGCTGCATGGATTATACTGCATTCCATCACAATGCATGGAATCCACTGCATTCAATGACGCTGCATGGAATCCACTGCATTCTATCGGGATGCTTTTTTCATGCTGCATAAAATCCTCTGCATTCAATCATGCTGCAAGGAATCCACTGCATCCAATCGCCATATTTTTGGCCATGCTGCATAAAATTCACTGCATTCAATCGGGATGCATTGGGCCTCGCTGCATGGTCTCCACTGCATACAAACGAGATCCATTGCACCACAATATATGGAATGTTCTGCATTAAATGAAGCTGCATGAAATCCAATGCATTCAATCAGGATGCTTTGGGCCATGCTGCAAATAATCCAATGTATTCAATCATGCTGCATGGAATCCACTGCCTTCAATCGGGATGCTTTTGGCCATGCTGCATTTAATCCACTGCATTCAATCGGGATGCATTGGGCCTCACTGCGTCAACTGCTGAATACAATCGGGATCCATTGTGCCAAAATGCATGTAGTCTTCTGCATTCAATGACGCTGCATGGAATCCAATGCATTCAATAGGGATGCATTTTACCAGGCTGCATGGAATCCACTGCATTCAATCATGCTGCATAAAATCCACTGCATTCAATAGGGTTCCATTTCTGCATGCTGCATGGATCACACTGCATTCAATCACACTGCATGGAATCCACTGCATTCAATCGGGATGAATTTTACCAGGCTGCATTGAATCCACTGCATTCAATCAAGCTGCATGGAATCCACTGCATTCAATCGGGATGCATTTTACCAGGCTGCATGGAATACACTGCATTCAATCACGCTGCATCGATTTCACTGCATTCAATTGGGATCCATTGCGCCATGATGCATGGAATCCACTCCATTCTATCAGAATCCTTTGCACCACACTGCATTGACACCACTGCATTCAATTGAGATAATTTGGGCCACGCTGCATAGAATCCACTGCATTCCATGGGTATCCATTTACCCACGCTGCATGGTGTACACTCCGTTCAATCAGGATGCATTTCACCACGCTGCATGGAATCCACAGCATTCAATTGGGATTCTTTTGGCCATGCTGCCTAAAATCCACTGCATTCAATCGAGATGCATTTGGCCTCGCTGCATGGACTCCACTGCACACAATCGTGATCCATTTCGCCACAATGAATGGAGTTTTTTGCATTCAATGACGCTGCATGGAATCCACTGCATTAAATCGAAATGCTTTGGAACACGCTGCAAAAATTCCACTGCATTCAATCATGCTGAAAGAATCCACTGCATTCAATCATGCTGCATAAAATCCCCTGCCTTCAATAGGGTTCCATTTCTTCATGCTGCATGGAATCCACTTCTTTCAATCATGCTGCATGGAATCCACAGCATTTAATTGGGATGCATTTTACCAGGCTGCATGGAATCCACTGCATTCAATCATGCTGCATAAAATCCACTGCATTCAATCGGGATGCATTTTACCACGCTGCATGGATTACACTGCATTCAATCACAATACATGGAATCCACTGCATTCAATCGGGATGCATTTTACCAGGCTGCCTGGATTACACTGCATTCCATCACATTGCAAGGAATCCACTGCATTCAGTGACGCTGCATGGACTCCACTGCATTCTATCGGGATGCTTTTGGCCCTTCTGCTTAAAATACACTGCATTCAATCATGCTGCATTGAATTCACTGCCTCCAATAGGCATATTTTGGGAAATGCTGCAGAAAATCCACTGCATTCAATCGGGATGCATTGGGCCTCGCTGCATGGACTCCACTGCATACAAACGAGATCCATTGCACCACAATGGATGGAATGTTCTGCATTCAATGAGGCTGCATGGAATCCACTGCATTCCATCGGGATGCTTTGGGCCATGCTGCATAAAATCCACTGCATTCAATCGGGATGCATTGGGCCTCACTACGTGGACTCCACTGAATACAATTGGATCCATTGTGCCACAATGCACGGAGTCTTCTGCATTCAACGACGCTGCATGAAATCCACTGCATTCAATCGGGATGCTTTGGGCCATGTTCCAAATATCCACTGCATTCATTCATGCTGCGGGAATCCACTGCATTCAATCATGCTGCATAAAATACCCTGCATTCAATAGGGTTCAATTACTTCATGCTGCCTGGAATACACTGAATTCAATCATGCTGCATGGAATAAAATGCATTCAATAGGGATGCATTTTACCAGGCTGCATGGAATCCACTGCATTCAATCACAATGCATGGAATCCACTGCATTCAATGACGCTGCATGGAATCCACTGCATTCAATCGGGATGATTTTAGCCATGATGCATAAAATCGACTGCATTCAATTGGGTTCAATTTCGTCATGCTGCATGGATCACACTGCATTCAATCACACTGCATGGAATCCACTGCATTCAATTGGGATGATTTTTACCAGGCTGCATTGAATCCACTGCATTCAACCAAGCTGCATGGAATCCACTGCATTTAATCGGGATGCATTTTACCATGCTGCATGGAATACACAGCATTCAATCACGCTGCTTCTATTTCACTGCATTCAATTGGGATCCATTGCGCCATGATGCATTGAATCCACTGCCATCAGTTGAGATCAATTGGGCCACGCTGCATAGAATCCACTCCATTCAATGGGGATCCATTTAGCCACGCTGCATTGTATACACTGCGTTCAATCAGGATGCATTTCACCACGCTGCATGGAATCCACGGCATTCAATCGGGATGCTTGGGGACATGCTGCAAAAAATCCACTGCATTCATTCATGCTGCAGGAATCCACTTCATTCAATCATGCTGCATGGTATCCACTGCATTCAATCGGGATGTTTTGGGACATGCTGCCTAAAATCCACTGCATTCAATCGGGATGCTTTGGGCCATGCTGCAAAAAATCCACTGCATTCATTCATGCTGCAGGAATCCACTGCATTCAATCATGCTGCATAAAATCCACTGCATTCAATAGGGTTCTATTTCTGCCTGCTGCATGGATCACACTGCCCTCAATCACACTGCATGGAATCTACTGCATTCAATCAGGATGAATTTTACCAGGCTTCATTGAATCCACTGCATTCAATCATGCTGCATGGAATCCAATGCATTCTATCGGGATGTATTGGGCCATGCTGCATAAAATACACTGCATTCAATAGGGTTCCATTTCTGCATGCTGCATGGATCACACTGCATTCAATCACACTGCATGGAATCCACTGCATTCAATCGGGATGAATTTTACCAGGCTGCATTGAATCCACTACATTCAATCAAGCTGCATGGAATCCACTGCATTCAATCGGGATGTATTGGGACATGCTGCAGAAAATCCACTGCATTAAATCAGGATGCTTTGGGCCAAGCTGCAAAAAATCCACTGCATTCAATCATGCTGCAGGAATCCACTGCATTTAATCATGCTGCATAAAATACCCTGCATTCAATAAGGTTCCATTTCTTCATGCTGCCTGGAATCCACCTCATTCAATTATGCTGCATGGAATCCACTGCATTCAATCGGGATTCATTTTACCAGGCTGTATGAATTACACTGCATTCAATCACAAGCATGGAATCCACTGCATTCAATGACGCTGCATGGAATCCACTGCATTCAATCGGGATGCTTTTGGCCATGGTGCATAATATGCACTGCATTCAATCATGCTGCATGGTATCCACTGCATTCAATCGGGATGCTTTTGGCCATGCTGCATAAAATCCACTGCATTAAATCGGGATGCTTTGGGCCATGCTGCAAAAATCCACTGCATTCAATCATGCTGAAGGAATTCACTGCATTCAATCATGCTGCATAAAATCCACTGCATTAAATAGGGTTCAATTTCTTCATGCAGCATGGATCACACTGCATTAAATCACACTGCATGGAATCCACTGCATTCAATTGGATTGAATTTTATCAGGCTGAATGGAATCCACTGCATTCAATGACGCTGCATGGAATCCACTGCATTCAATCGGGATGTTTTGGGCCATCCTGCATAAAATACACTGCATTCAATCATGCAGCAAGGAATCCACTGCATCCAATCGGGATATTTTGGGCCATGCTGCATAAAATCCACTGCATTCAATCGGGATGCATTGGGCCTCGCTGCATGGTCTCCACTGCATACAAACGAGATCCATTGCACCACAATGTATGGAATGTTCTGCATTAAATGACGCTGCATGAAATCCACTGCATTCAATCGCGATGCTTTGGGCCATGCTGCAAATACTCCACTGTATTCAATCATGCTGCATGGAATCCACTGCCTTCAATCGGGATTTTGGCCATGCTGCATATAATCCACTGCATTCAATCGGGATGCATGGGGCCTCACTGCGCCAACCGCACTGAATACAATCGGGATCCATTGTGCGACAATGCATGGAGTCTTCTGCATTGCATGACGCTGCATGGAATCCACTGCATTCAATCGGGATGCTTGGGGCCATGCTGCAAAATATCCACTGCATTCATTCATGCTGCAGGGATCCAGTGCATTCAATCATGCTGCATAAATACACTTCATTCAATAGGGTTCCATTACTTCATTCTGCCTGGAATACACTGAATTCAATCACGCTGCATGGAATCCAATGCATTCAATAGGGATGCATTTTACCAGGCTGCATGGAATCCACTGCATTCAGTCATGCTGCATGGAATCCACTGCAGTCAATCGGGATGCATTTTACCAGGCGGCATTGAATCCACTACATTCAATCAAGCTGCATGGAATCCACTGCATTCAATCGGGATGCATTTTACCAGGCTGCATGGATTACACTGCATTCAAGCACAATGCATTGAATCCACTGCATTCAAAGACGCTGCATGGAATCCTCTGCATTCTATCGGGATGAATTTGGGCCATGCTGCATAAACTCCACTGCATTCAATCATGCTGCATGGTATCCACTGCATTCAATCGGGATGTTTTGGGACATGCTGCCTAAAATCCACTGCATTTAATCGGGATGCTTTGGGCCATGGTGCAAAAAATCCACTGCATTCAATCATGCTGCAGGAATCCACTGCATTCAATCATGCTGCATAAAATCCACTGCATTCAATAGGGTTACATTTCTGCATGCTGCATGGATCACACTGCATTCAATCACACTGCATGGAATCCACTGCATTCAAACGGGATGCATTTTACCAGGCTGCATTGAATCCACTGCATTCTATCAAGCTGCATGGAATCCACTGCATTCAATCGGGATGCTTGGGGCCATGCTGCAAAATATCCACTGCATTCATTCATGCTGCACGAATCCAGTGCATTCAATCATGCTGCATAAATACACTTCATTCAATAGGGTTCCATTACTTCATTCTGCCTGGAATACACTGAATTCAATCACGCTGCATGGAATCCAATGCATTCAATAGGGATGCATTTTACCAGGCTGCATGGAATCCACTGCATTCAGTCATGCTGCATGGAATCCACTGCAGTCAATCGGGATGCATTTTACCAGGCTGCCTGGATTACACTGCATTCAATCAAAATGCATGGAATTCACTGCATTCAATGATGCTGCATGAAATCCACTGCATTCAATCGGGATGCTTTTGGCCATGCTGCATAAAATCCACGGCATTCAATCATGCTGCATGGAATCCAATGCATTCTATCGGGATGTATTGGGACATGCTGCAGAAAATTCACTGCATTAAATCATGATGCTTTGGACCAAGCTTCAAAAAATCCACTGCATTCAATCATGCTGCAAAAATCCACTGCATTCAATCATGCTGCATAAAATCCACTGCATTCAATAGGGTTCCATTTCTTCATGCTGCATGGAATCAACTGCATTCAATCATGCTGCATGGAATCTACAGCATTCAATCGGGATGCATTTTACCAGGCTGCATGTTTTACACTGCATTCAATCACAATGCATGGAATCCACTGCATTCAATGACACTGCATGGAATCCACTGCATTCAATCGGGATGCTTTGGGCCATGGTGCATAAACTCCACTGCATTCAATCATGCTGCATGGTGTCCACTGCATTCAATCGGGATGTTTTGGGACATTCTGCCTAAAATCCACTGCATTTAATCAGGATGCTTTGGGCCATGCTGCATAAAATCCACTGCATTCAATAGGGTTCCATTTCATCATGCTGCATGGATCACACTGCATTCAATCACACTGCATGGAATCCACTGCATTCAATCGGGATGAATTTTACCAGGCTGCATTGAATCCACTGCATTCAATCAAGCTGCATGGAATCCACTGCATTCAATCGGGATGCATTTTACCAGGCTGCATTGAATCCACTGCATTCAATCAGTATCCATTGCACCACACTGCATTGAATCCACTGCATTCAATTGAGATCAATTGGGCAACGATGCATAGAATCCACTGCATTCAATAGGGATCCAATTAGCCACACTGAATGGTATACACTGCGTTCAATCAGGATGCATTTCACCACGCTGCATGAAATACACTGCATTCAATCAGGATGCTTTGGGACATGCTGCAAATACTCCACTGTATTCAATCATGCTGCATGGAATCCACTGCCTTCAATCGGGATGCTTTTGGCCATGCTGCATATAATCCACTGCATTCAATCGGGATGCATTGGGCCTCACTGCGTCAACCGCACTGAATACAATCGGGATCCATTGTGCCACAATGCATGGAGTCGTCTGCATTCAATGACGCTGCGTGGAATCCACTGCATTCAATGGGGATGCTTTGGGCCACGCTGCAAAAAATTCACTGCATTCATTCATGCTGCAGGAATCCAGTGCATTCAATCATGCTGCATAAAATACACTTCATTCAATAGGGTTCCATTACTTCATTCTGCCTGGAATACACTGAATTCAATCACGCTGCATGGAATCCAATGCATTCAATAGGGATGCATTTTACCTGGCTGCATGGAATCCACTGCATTCAATCATGCTGCAGATATCCACTGCATTCAATCATGCTGCATTAAATTCCCTGCATTCAATAGGGTTCCATTTCTTCATGCTGCCTGGAATACACTGCATTAAATCTGGCTGCATGGAATCCACTGCATTCAATTGGGATGCATTTTACCTGGCTTCATGGAATCCACTGCATTCACGCATGCCACTTGGAATCCACTGCATTCCATCGGGATGCATTTGGCCATGCTGAATAAAACCCACTGCATTCAATCACGCTGCATGGTATCCAATGCATTCAATCGGGATGTTTTAGGACATGCTGCAAAACATCCACAGCATTCAATCATGCTGCAGGAATCCACGGCATTCAATCATGCTGCATAAAAGACACTTCATTCAATAGGATTCCATTACTTCATGCTGCCTGGAATACACTGAATTCAATCACGCTGCATGGAATCCAATGCATTCAATAGGGATGCATTTTACCTGGCTGCATGGAATCCACTGCATTCAATCATGCTGCATGGAATCCACTGCATTCAATCGGGACGCATTTTACCAGGCTGCATGGATTACACTGCATTCAATCACAATGCATGGAATCCACTTCATTCAATGACGCTGCATGGAATCCACTGCATTCAATCGGGATGCTTTGGGCCACGCTGCAAAAAATGCACTGCATTCATTCATGCTGCAAGAATTCAGTGCATTCAATCATGGTGCATAAAATACACTTCATTCAATAGGGTTCGATTATTTCATGCTGCCTGGAATGCACTGAATTAAATCACGCTGCATGGAATCCAATGCATTCTATTGGGATGCATTTTACCAGGCTGCATGGAATCCACTGCAGTCAATCATGCTGCATGGAATCCACTGCATTCAATCGGGATGCATTTTACCAGGCTGCATGGATTACACTGCATTCAAGCACAATGCATGGAATCCACTGCATTCAATGACGCTGCATGGAATCCTCTGCATTGAATCGGGATGCTTTTGGCCATGCTGCATAAAATCCACTGCATTCAATCATGCTGCACGGTATTGACTGCATTCAATCGGGATGTTTTGGGACATGCTGCCTAAAATCCACTGCATTAAATCGGGATGCTTTGGGCCAAGCTGCAAAAAATACAATGCATTCAATCATGCTGCAGGAATCCACTGCATTCAATCATGCTGCATAAAATCCCCTGCATTCAATAGGGTTCCATTTCTTCATGGTGCATGGAATACACTGCATTCAATCATGCTGCATGGAATCCACTGCATTCAATCGGGATGCATTTTACCAGGCTGCATGGATTACACTGCATTCAATCCCAATGCATGGAATCCACTGCATTTAATGACCCTGCATGGAATCCACTGCATTCAATCGGGATGCTTTTGGCCATGGTGCATAAAATCCACTGCATTTAATCATGCTGCATGGTATCCACTGAATTCAATCGGGATGTTTTGGGATATGCTGCCTAACATCCACTCCATTAAATCGGGATGCTTTGGGCCATGCTGCAAAAAATTCACTGCATTCATTCATGCTGCAGGAATCCACTGCATTCTATCATGCTGCATAAAATCCACTGCATTCAATCGGGATGAATTTTACCAGGATGCATGGAATCCACTGCATTCAATCATGCTTCATGGAATCCACTGCATTCAATCGGGATGCATTTTACCAGGCTGCATGGAATACACTGCATTCAATCACGCTGCATCGATTTCACTGCATTCAATTGGGATCCATTGCGCCATGATGCATGGAATCCACTGCATTCAGTTGAGATCAATTGCGCCACGCTGCATAGAATCCACTGCATTGAATGGGGATCCATTTAGCCATGCTGCATTGTATACACTGCGTTCAATCAGGATGCATTTCACCACGCTGCATGGAATCCATGGCATTCAATCGGGATGTTTGTGGCCATGCTGCAAAAAATCCACTTCATTCAATCATGCTGAAGGAATCCACTGCATTCAATCATGCTGCATAAAATCCCCTGCATTCAATAGGGTTCCATTTCTTCATGCTGCATGGAATCCACTTCATTCAATCATGCTGCATGGAATCCACAGCATTTAATTGGGATGCATTTTACCAGGCTGCATGGAATCCACTGCATTCAATCATGCTGCATAAAATCCACTGCATTCAATCGGGATGCATTTTACCATGCTGCATGGATTATACTGCATTCCATCACAATGCATGGAATCCACTGCATTCAATGACGCTGCATGGAATCCACTGCATTCTATCGGGATGCTTTTGGCCATGCTGCATAAAATCCTCTGCATTCAATCATGCTGCAAGGAATCCACTGCATCCAATCGCCATATTTTTGGCCATGCTGCATAAAATTCACTGCATTCAATCGGGATGCATTGGGCCTCGCTGCATGGTCTCCACTGCATACAAACGAGATCCATTGCACCACAATATATGGAATGTTCTGCATTAAATGACGCTGCATGAAATCCAATGCATTCAATCAGGATGCTTTGGGCCATGCTGCAAATAATCCAATGTATTCAATCATGCTGCATGGAATCCACTGCCTTCAATCGGGATGCTTTTGGCCATGCTGCATATAATCCACTGCATTCAATCGGGATGCATTGGGCCTCACTGCGTCAACTGCTGAATACAATCGGGATCCATTGTGCCAAAATGCATGTAGTCTTCTGCATTCAATGACGCTGCATGGAATCCAATGCATTCAATAGGGATGCATTTTACCAGGCTGCATGGAATCCACTGCATTCAATCATGCTGCATAAAATCCACTGCATTCAATAGGGTTCCATTTCTGCATGCTGCATGGATCACACTGCATTCAATCACACTGCATGGAATCCACTGCATTCAATCGGGATGAATTTTACCAGGCTGCATTGAATCCACTGCATTCAATCAAGCTGCATGGAATCCACTGCATTCAATCGGGATGCATTTTACCAGGCTGCATGGAATACACTGCATTCAATCACGCTGCATCGATTTCACTGCATTCAATTGGGATCCATTGCGCCATGATGCATGGAATCCACTGCATTCTATCAGAATCCTTTGCACCACACTGCATTGACACCACTGCATTCAATTGAGATAATTTGGGCCACGCTGCATAGAATCCACTGCATTCCATGGGTATCCATTTACCCACGCTGCATGGTGTACACTCCGTTCAATCAGGATGCATTTCACCACGCTGCATGGAATCCACAGCATTCAATTGGGATTCTTTTGGCCATGCTGCCTAAAATCCACTGCATTCAATCGAGATGCATTTGGCCTCGCTGCATGGACTCCACTGCACACAATCGTGATCCATTTCGCCACAATGAATGGAGTTTTTTGCATTCAATGACGCTGCATGGAATCCACTGCATTAAATCGAAATGCTTTGGAACACGCTGCAAAAATTCCACTGCATTCAATCATGCTGAAAGAATCCACTGCATTCAATCATGCTGCATAAAATCCCCTGCCTTCAATAGGGTTCCATTTCTTCATGCTGCATGGAATCCACTTCTTTCAATCATGCTGCATGGAATCCACAGCATTTAATTGGGATGCATTTTACCAGGCTGCATGGAATCCACTGCATTCAATCATGCTGCATAAAATCCACTGCATTCAATCGGGATGCATTTTACCACGCTGCATGGATTACACTGCATTCAATCACAATACATGGAATCCACTGCATTCAATCGGGATGCATTTTACCAGGCTGCCTGGATTACACTGCATTCCATCACATTGCAAGGAATCCACTGCATTCAGTGACGCTGCATGGACTCCACTGCATTCTATCGGGATGCTTTTGGCCCTTCTGCTTAAAATACACTGCATTCAATCATGCTGCATTGAATTCACTGCCTCCAATAGGCATATTTTGGGAAATGCTGCAGAAAATCCACTGCATTCAATCGGGATGCATTGGGCCTCGCTGCATGGACTCCACTGCATACAAACGAGATCCATTGCACCACAATGGATGGAATGTTCTGCATTCAATGAGGCTGCATGGAATCCACTGCATTCCATCGGGATGCTTTGGGCCATGCTGCATAAAATCCACTGCATTCAATCGGGATGCATTGGGCCTCACTACGTGGACTCCACTGAATACAATTGGATCCATTGTGCCACAATGCACGGAGTCTTCTGCATTCAACGACGCTGCATGAAATCCACTGCATTCAATCGGGATGCTTTGGGCCATGTTCCAAATATCCACTGCATTCATTCATGCTGCGGGAATCCACTACATTCAATCATGCTGCATAAAATACCCTGCATTCAATAGGGTTCAATTACTTCATGCTGCCTGGAATACACTGAATTCAATCATGCTGCATGGAATAAAATGCATTCAATAGGGATGCATTTTACCAGGCTGCATGGAATCCACTGCATTCAAACACAATGCATGGAATCCACTGCATTCAATGACGCTGCATGGAATCCACTGCATTCAATCGGGATGATTTTAGCCATGATGCATAAAATCGACTGCATTCAATTGGGTTCAATTTCGTCATGCTGCATGGATCACACTGCATTCAATCACACTGCATGGAATCCACTGCATTCAATTGGGATGATTTTTACCAGGCTGCATTGAATCCACTGCATTCAACCAAGCTGCATGGAATCCACTGCTTTTAATCGGGATGCATTTTACCATGCTGCATGGAATACACAGCATTCAATCACGCTGCTTCTATTTCACTGCATTCAATTGGGATCCATTGCGCCATGATGCATTGAATCCACTGCCATCAGTTGAGATCAATTGGGCCACGCTGCATAGAATCCACTCCATTCAATGGGGATCCATTTAGCCACGCTGCATTGTATACACTGCGTTCAATCAGGATGCATTTCACCACGCTGCATGGAATCCACGGCATTCAATCGGGATGCTTGGGGACATGCTGCAAAAAATCCACTGCATTCATTCATGCTGCAGGAATCCACTTCATTCAATCATGCTGCATGGTATCCACTGCATTCAATCGGGATGTTTTGGGACATGCTGCCTAAAATCCACTGCATTCAATCGGGATGCTTTGGGCCATGCTGCAAAAAATCCACTGCATTCATTCATGCTGCAGGAATCCACTGCATTCAATCATGCTGCATAAAATCCACTGCATTCAATAGGGTTCTATTTCTGCCTGCTGCATGGATCACACTGCCCTCAATCACACTGCATGGAATCTACTGCATTCAATCAGGATGAATTTTACCAGGCTTCATTGAATCCACTGCATTCAATCATGCTGCATGGAATCCAATGCATTCTATCGGGATGTATTGGGCCATGCTGCATAAAATACACTGCATTCAATACGGTTCCATTTCTGCATGCTGCATGGATCACACTGCATTCAATCACACTGCATGGAATCCACTGCATTCAATCGGGATGAATTTTACCAGGCTGCATTGAATCCACTACATTCAATCAAGCTGCATGGAATCCACTGCATTCAATCGGGATGCATTTTACCAGGCTGCATGGAATACACTGCATTCAATCACGGTGCATCGATTTCACTGCATTCAATTGGGATCCATTGCGCCATGATGCATGGAATCCACTGCATTCAGTTGAGATCAATTGCGCCACGGTGCATAGAATCCACTGCATTGAATGGGGATCCATTTAGCCACGCTGCATTGTATACACTGCGTTCAATCAGGATGCATTTCACCACGCTGCATGGAATCCACGGCATTCAATCGGGATGCTTGTGGCCATGCTGCATAAAATCCACTGCATTCAATCGAGATGCATTTGGACTCGCTGCATGGACACCACTGCACACATTCGTGATCCATTTCGCCACAATGAATTGAATTTTCTGCATTCAATGAAGCTGCATGGAATCCACTGCATTAAATCGAGAAGCTTTTGGCAATGCTGCAGTAATCCACTGCATTCAATCATGCTGCATAAAATCCACTGAATTCCACATGGTTCAATTTCTTCATGCTGCATGGAATCCACTGCATTCAATCATGCTGCATTAAATTCCCTGCATTCAATAGGGTTCCATTTCTTCATGCTGCCTGGAATACACTGCATTAAATCTGGCTGCATGGAATCCACTGCATTCAATTGGGATGCATTTTACCTGGCTTCATGGAATCCACTGCATTCACGCATGCCACTTGGAATCCACTGCATTCCATCGGGATGCATTTGGCCATGCTGAATAAAACCCACTGCATTCAATCACGCTGCATGGTATCCAATGCATTCAATCGGGATGTTTTAGGACATGCTGCAAAACATCCACAGCATTCAATCATGCTGCAGGAATCCACAGCATTCAATCATGCTGCATAAAAGACACTTCATTCAATAGGATTCCATTACTTCATGCTGCCTGGAATACACTGAATTCAATCACGCTGCATGGAATCCAATGCATTCAATAGGGATGCATTTTACCTGGCTGCATGGAATCCACTGCATTCAATCATGCTGCATGGAATCCACTGCATTCAATCGGGACGCATTTTACCAGGCTGCATGGATTACACTGCATTAAATCACAATGCATGGAATCCACTTCATTCAATGACGCTGCATGGAATCCACTGCATTCAATCGGGATGCTTTGGGCCACGCTGCAAAAAATCCACTGCATTCATTCATGCTGCAAGAATTCAGTGCATTCAATCATGGTGCATAAAATACACTTCATTCAATAGGGTTCGATTATTTCATGCTGCCTGGAATGCACTGAATTAAATCACGCTGCATGGAATCCAATGCATTCTATTGGGATGCATTTTACCAGGCTGCATGGAATCCACTGCAGTCAATCATGCTGCATGGAATCCACTGCATTCAATCGGGATGCATTTTACCAGGCTGCATGGATTACACTGCATTCAAGCACAATGCATGGAATCCACTGCATTCAATGACGCTGCATGGAATCCTCTGCATTGAATCGGGATGCTTTTGGCCATGCTGCATAAAATCCACTGCATTCAATCATGCTGCACGGTATTGACTGCATTCAATCGGGATGTTTTTGGACATGCTACAGAAAATCCACTGCATTAAATCGGGATGCTTTGGGCCAAGCTGCAAAAAATACAATGCATTCAATCATGCTGCAGGAATCCACTGCATTCAATCATGCTGCATAAAATCCCCTGCATTCAATAGGGTTCCATTTCTTCATGGTGCATGGAATACACTGCATTCAATCATGCTGCATGGAATCCACTGCATTCAATCGGGATGCATTTTACCAGGCTGCATGGATTACACTGCATTCAATCCCAATGCATGGAATCCACTGCATTTAATGACCCTGCATGGAATCCACTGCATTCAATCGGGATGCTTTTGGCCATGGTGCATAAAATCCACTGCATTAAATCATGCTGCATGGTATCCACTGAATTCAATCGGGATGTTTTGGGATATGCTGCCTAACATCCACTCCATTAAATCGGGATGCTTTGGGCCATGCTGCAAAAAATTCACTGCATTCATTCATGCTGCAGGAATCCACTGCATTCTATCATGCTGCATAAAATCCACTGCATTCAATCGGGATGAATTTTACCAGGATGCATGGAATCCACTGCATTCAATCATGCTTCATGGAATCCACTGCATTCAATCCAGTTGCATTTTACCATGCTGCATGGATTACACTGCATTCAATCACGCTGCATCGATTTCACTGCATTCAATTGGGATCCATTGCGCCATGATGCATGGAATCCACTGCATTCAGTTGAGATCAATTGCGCCACGCTGCATAGAATCCACTGCATTGAATGGGGATCCATTTAGCCATGCTGCATTGTATACACTGCGTTCAATCAGGATGCATTTCACCACGCTGCATGGAATCCATGGCATTCAAGCGGGATGTTTGTGGCCATGCTGCAAATAATCCACTTCATTCAATCATGCTGAAGGAATCCACTGCATTCAATCATGCTGCATAAAATCCCCTGCATTCAATAGGGTTCCATTTCTTCATGCTGAATGGAATCCACTTCATTCAATCATGCTGCATGGAATCCACAGCATTTAATTGGGATGCATTTTACCAGGCTGCATGGAATCCACTGCATTCAATCATGCTGCATAAAATCCACTGCATTCAATCGGGATGCATTTTACCATGCTGCATGGATTATACTGCATTCCATCACAATGCATGGAATCCACTGCATTCAATGACGCTGCATGGAATCCACTGCATTCTATCGGGATGCTTTTGGCCATGCTGCATAAAATCCTCTGCATTCAATCATGCTGCAAGGAATCCACTGCATCCAATCGCCATATTTTTGGCCATGCTGCATAAAATTCACTGCATTCAATCGGGATGCATTGGGCCTCGCTGCATGGTCTCCACCTCATACAAACGAGATCCATTGCACCACAATATATGGAATGTTCTGCATTAAATGAAGCTGCATGAAATCCAATGCATTCAATCAGGATGCTTTGGGCCATGCTGCAAATAATCCAATGTATTCAATCATGCTGCATGGAATCCACTGCCTTCAATCAGGATGCTTTTGGCCATGCTGCATTTAATCCACTGCATTCAATCGGGATGCATTGGGCCTCACTGCGTCAACTGCTGAATACAATCGGGATCCATTGTGCCAAAATGCATGTAGTCTTCTGCATTCAATGACGCTGCATGGAATCCAATGCATTCAATAGGGATGCATTTTACCAGGCTGCATGGAATCCACTGCATTCAATCATGCTGCATAAAATCCACTGCATTCAATAGGGTTCCATTTCTGCATGCTGCATGGATCACACTGCATTCAATCACACTGCATGGAATCCACTGCATTCAATCGGGATGAATTTTACCAGGCTGCATTGAATCCACTGCATTCAATCAAGCTGCATGGAATCCACTGCATTCAATCGGGATGCATTTTACCAGGCTGCATGGAATACACTGCATTCAATCACGCTGCATCGATTTCACTGCATTCAATTGGGATCCATTGCGCCATGATGCATGGAATCCACTCCATTCTATCAGAATCCTTTGCACCACACTGCATTGACACCACTGCATTCAATTGAGATAATTTGGGCCACGCTGCATAGAATCCACTGCATTCCATGGGTATCCATTTACCCACGCTGCATGGTGTACACTCCGTTCAATCAGGATGCATTTCACCACGCTGCATGGAATCCACAGCATTCAATTGGGATTCTTTTGGCCATGCTGCATAAAATCCACTGCATTCAATCGAGATGCATTTGGCCTCGCTGCATGGACTCCACTGCACACAATCGTGATCCATTTCACAATGAATGGAGTTTTTTGCATTCAATGACGCTGCATGGAATCCACTGCATTAAATCGAAATGCTTTGGAACACGCTGCAAAAATTCCACTGCATTCAATCATGCTGAAAGAATCCACTGCATTCAATCATGCTGCATAAAATCCCCTGCCTTCAATAGGGTTCCATTTCTTCATGCTGCATGGAATCCACTTCTTTCAATCATGCTGCATGGAATCCACAGCATTTAATTGGGATTCATTTTACCAGGCTGCATGGAATCCACTGCATTCAATCATGCTGCATAAAATCCACTGCATTCAATCGGGATGCATTTTACCACGCTGCATGGATTACACTGCATTCAATCACAATACATGGAATCCACTGCATTCAATCGGGATGCATTTTACCAGGCTGCCTGGATTACACTGCATTCCATCACATTGCAAGGAATCCACTGCATTCAGTGACGCTGCATGGACTCCACTGCATTCTATCGGGATGCTTTTGGCCCTTCTGCTTAAAATACACTGCATTCAATCATGCTGCATTGAATTCACTGCCTCCAATAGGCATATTTTGGGAAATGCTGCAGAAAATCCACTGCATTCAATCGGGATGCATTGGGCCTCGCTGCATGGACTCCACTGCATACAAACGAGATCCATTGCACCACAATGGATGGAATGTTCTGCATTCAATGAGGCTGCATGGAATCCACTGCATTCCATCGGGATGCTTTTGGCCATGCTGCATAAAATCCACTGCATTCAATCGGGATGCTTTGTGCCATGTTCCAAATATCCACTGCATTCATTCATGCTGCGGGAATCCACTGCATTCAATCATGCTGCATAAAATACCCTGCATTCAATAGGGTTCAATTACTTCATGCTGCCTGGAATACACTGAATTCAATCATGCTGCATGGAATAAAATGCATTCAATAGGGATGCATTTTACCAGGCTGCATGGAATCCACTGCATTCAATCACAATGCATGGAATCCACTGCATTCAATGACGCTGCATGGAATCCACTGCATTCAATCGGGATGATTTTAGCCATGATGCATAAAATCGACTGCATTCAATTGGGTTCAATTTCGTCATGCTGCATGGATCACACTGCATTCAATCACACTGCATGGAATCCACTGCATTCAATCAGGATGCTTTGGGACATGCTGCAAATACTCCACTGTATTCAATCATGCTGCATGGAATCCACTGCCTTCAATCGGGATGCTTTTGGCCATGCTGCATATAATCCACTGCATTCAATCGGGATGCATTGGGCCTCACTGCGTCAACCGCACTGAATACAATCGGGATCCATTGTGCGACAATGCATGGAGTCTTCTGCATTGCATGACGCTGCATGGAATCCACTGCATTCAGTCATGCTGCATGGAATCCACTGCAGTCAATCGGGATGCATTTTACCAGGCTGTATGGATTACACTGCATTCAAGCACAATGCATGGAATTCACTGCATTCAATGATGCTGCATGAAATCCACTGCATTCAATCGGGATGCTTTTGGCCATGCTGCATAAAATCCACGGCATTCAATCATGCTGCATGGAATCCAATGCATTCTATCGGGATGTATTGGGACATGCTGCAGAAAATTCACTGCATTAAATCACGATGCTTTGGACCAAGCTTCAAAAAATCCACTGCATTCAATCATGCTGCAAAAATCCACTGCATTCAATCATGCTGCATAAAATCCACTGCATTCAATAGGGTTCCATTACTTCATGCTGCATGGAATCAACTGCATTCAATCATGCTGCATGGAATCTACAGCATTCAATCGGGATGCATTTTACCAGGCTGCATGTTTTACACTGCATTCAATCACAATGCATGGAATCCACTGCATTCAATGACGCTGCATGGAATCCACTGCATTCAATCTGGATGCTTTGGGCCATGGTGCATTAAATCCACTGCATTCAATCATGCTGCATGGTATCCACTGCATTCAATCGGGATGTTTTACGACATTCTGCCTAAAATCCACTGCATTTAATCAGGATGCTTTGGGCCATGCTGCATAAAATCCACTGCATTCAATAGGGTTCCATTTCTGCATGCTGCATGGATCACACTGCATTCAATCACACTGCATGGAATCCACTGCATTCAATCCGGATGAATTTTACCAGGCTGCATTGAATCCACTACATTCAATCAAGCTGCATGGAATCCACTGCATTCAATCGGGATGCATTTTACCAGGCTGCATGGATTACACTGCATTCAAGCACAATGCATGGAATCCACTGCATTCAATGACGCTGCATGGAATCCTCTGCATTCTATCGGGATGCATTTGGGCCATGCTGCATAAAATCCACTGCATTCAATCATGCTGCATGGTATCCACTGCATTCAATCGGGATGTTTTGGGACATGCTGCCTAAAATCCACTGCATTTAATCGGGATGCTTTGGGCCATGGTGCAAAAAATCCACTGCATTCAATCATGCTGCAGGAATCCACTGCATTCAATCATGCTGCATAAAATCCACTGCATTCAATAGGGTTCCATTTCTGCATGCTGCATGGATCACACTGCATTCAATCACACTGCATGGAATCCACTGCATTCAATCGGGATGCATTTTACCAGGCTGCATTGAATCCACTGCATTCTATCAAGCTGCATGGAATCCACTGCATTCAATCGGGATGCATTTTACCAGGCTGCATGGAATACACTGCATTCAATCACGCTGCATCGATTTCACTGCATTCTATTGGGATCCATTGCGCCATGATGCATTTAATCCACTGCATTCAGTTGAGATCAATTGGGCCACGCTGCATAGAATCCACTGCATTGAATGGGGATCCATTTAGCCACGATGCATTGTATACACTGCGTTCAATCTGGATGCATTTCACCGCGCTGCATGGAATACATGGCATTCAATCGGGATGCTTGTGGCCATGCTGCATAAAATCCACTGCATTCATTCATGCTGCAGGAATCCACTGCATTCAATCATGCTGCATAAAATCCCCTGCATTCAATAGGGTTCCATTTCTTCATGCTGCATGGAATCGACTTCATTCAATCATGCTGCATGGAATACACAGCATTTAATTGGGATGCATTTTACCAGGCTGCATGGAATCCACTGCATTCAATCATGCTGCATAAAATCCACTGCATTCAATCGGGATGCATTTTACCAGGATGCATGGAATCCACTGCATTCAATCACAATCCATGGAATCCACTGCATTCAATCGGGATGCATTTTACCAGGCTGCCTGGATTACACTGCATTCAAGCACAATGCATGGAATCCACTGCATTCAATGACGCTGCATGGAATCCACTGCATTCTATCGCCATGTTTTTGGCCATGCTGCATAAAGTACACTGCATTCAATCATGCAGCAAGGAATCCACTGCATCCAATCGCCATGTTTTTGGCCATGCTGCATAAAATCCACTGCATTCAATCGGGATGCATTGGGCCTCGCTGCATGGTCTCCACTGCATACAAACGAGATCCATTGCCCCACAATGAATGGAATGTTCTGCATTCAATGACGCTGCATGAAATCCACTGCATTCAATCGGGATGCTTTGGGACATGCTGCAAATACTCCACTGCATTCAATCATGCTGCATGGAATCCACTGCCTTCAATCGGGATGCTTTTGGCCATGCTGCATGTAATCCACTGCATTCAATCGGGATGCATTGGGCCTCACTGCGTCAACCGCACTGAATACAATCGGGATCCATTGTGCCACAATGCATGGAGTCGTCTGCATTCAATGACGCTGCGTGGAATCCACTGCATTCAATGGGGATGCTTTGGGCCACGCTGCAAAAAATTCACTGCATTCATTCATGCTGCAGGAATCCAGTGCACTCAATCATGCTGCATAAAATACACTTCATTCAATAGGCTTCCATTATTTCATGCTGCCTGGAATACACTGAATTCAATCACGCTGCATGGAATCCAATGCATTCAATAGGGATGCATTTTACCAGGCTGCATGGAATCCACTGCATTCAATCATGCTGCAGGTATCCACTGCATTCAATCATGCTGCATTAAATTCCCTGCATTCAATAGGGTTCCATTTCTTCATGCTGCCTGGAATACACTGAATTCAATCACGCTGCATGGAATACAATGCATTCAATAGGGATGCATTTTACCAGGCTGCATGGAATCCACTGCATTCAATCATGCTGCATGGAATCCACTGCATTCAATCGGTATGCATTTTACAAGGCTGCATGGATTACACTGCATTCAAGCACAATGCATGGAATCCACTGCATTCAATGACGCTGCATGGAATCCTCTGCATTGAATAGGGATGCTTTTGGCCATGCTGCATAAAATCCACTGCATTCAATCATGCTGCACGGTATCGACTGCATTCAATCGGGATGTTTTGGGACATGCTGCAGAAAATCCACTGCATTAAATCGGGATGCTTTGGGCCAAGCTGCAAAAAATCCACTGCATTCAATCATGCTGCAGGAATCCACTGTATTCAATCATGCTGCATAAAATCCCCTGCATTCAATAGGGTTCCATTTCTTCATGGTGCATGGAATCCACTGCATTCAATCATGCTGCATGGAATCCACTGCATTCAATCGGGATGCATTTTACCAGGCTGCATGGATTACACTGCATTCAATCCCAATGCATGGAATCCACTGCATTTAATGACGCTGCATGGAATCCACTGCATTCAATCGGGATGCTTTTGGCCATGCTGCATCAAATCCACTGCATTTAATCATGCTGCATGGTATCCACTGCATTCAATCGGGATGTTTTGGGATATGCTGCCTAAAATCCACTCCATTATATCGGGATGCTTTGGGCCATGCTGCAAAAAATTCACTGCATTCATTCATGCTGCAGGAATCCACTGCATTCTATCATGCTGCATAAAATCCCCTGCATTCAATCGGGATGAATTTTACCAGGCTGCATGGAATCCACTGCATTCAATCATGCTTCATGGAATCCACTGCATTCAATTGGGATGCATTTTACCAGGCTGCAGGGAATACACTGCATTCAATCACGCTGCATCGATTTCACTGCATTCAATTGGGATCCATTGCGCCATGATGCATCGAATCCACTGCATTCAGTTGAGATCAATTGGGCCACGCTTCATAGAATCCACTGCATTGAATGGGGATCCATTTAGCCACGATGCATTGTATACACTGCGTTCAATCAGGATGCATTTCACCACGCTGCATGGAATCCACTGCATTCAATCGGGATGTTTGTGGCCATGCTGCAAAAAATCTACTTCATTGAATCATGCTGAAGGAATCCACTGCATTCAATCATGCTGCATAAAATCCCCTGCATTCAATAGGGTTCCATTTCTTCATGCTGCATGGAATCGACTTCATTCAATCATGCTGCATGGAATCCAATGCATTTAAGTGGGATGCATTTTACCAGGCTGCATGGAATCCACTGCATTCAATCATGCTGCATAAAATCCACTGCATTCAATCCGGATGCATTTTACCACACTGCATGGATAAAACTGCATTCAATCACAATACATGGAATCGACTGCATTCAATCCGGATGCATTTTACCAGGCTGCATGCAATCCACTGCATTCAGTCATGCTTCATGGAATCTACTGCATTCAATCGTGATGCATTTTACCAGGATGCGTGGATTACACTGCATTCAATAACAATGCATGGAATCCACTGCATTCAATGACGCTGCATGGAATCATCTGCATTCAATCGGGATGCTTTTGGCCATGCTGCATAAAATCCACTGCATTCAATCGGGATGTATTGGGACATGCTGCAGAAAATCCACTGCATTAAATCGGGATGCTTTGGGCCAAGCTGCAAAAAATCCACTGCATTCAATCGGGATGTATTGGGACATGCTGCAGAAAATCCACTGCATTAAATCGGGATGCTTTGGGCCATGCTGCAAAAAATTCACTGCATTCATTCATGCTGCAGGAATCCACTGCATTGAATCATGCTGCATAAAATAACCTGCATTCAATAAGGTTCCATTTCTTCATGCTGCCTGGAATCCACCTCATTCAATTATGCTGCATGGAATCCACTGCATTCAATCGGGATTCATTTTACCAGGCTGCATGAATTACACTGCATTCAATCACAAGCATGGAATCCACTGCATTCAATGACGCTGCATGGAATCCACTGCATTCAATCGGGATGCTTTTGGCCATGGTGCATAATATGCACTGCATTCAATCATGCTGCATGGTATCCACTGCATTCAATCGGGATGCTTTTGGCCATGCTGCATAAAATCCACTGCATTAAATCGGGATGCTTTGGGCCATGCTGCAAAAATCCACTGCATTCAATCATGCTGAAGGAATTCACTGCATTCAATCATGCTGCATAAAATCCACTGCATTAAATAGGGTTCAATTTCTTCATGCAGCATGGATCACACTGCATTAAATCACACTGCATGGAATCCACTGCATTCAATTGGATTGAATTTTATCAGGCTGCATGGAATCCACTGCATTCAATGAGGCTGCATGGAATCCACTGCATTCAATCGGGATGTTTTGGGCCATGCTGCATAAAATACACTGCATTCAATCATGCAGCAAGCAATCCACTGCATCCAATCGGGATATTTTGGGCCATGCTGCATAAAATCCACTGCATTCAATCGGGATGCATTGGGCCTCGCTGCATGGTCTCCACTGCATACAAACGAGATCCATTGCACCACAATGTATGGAATGTTCTGCATTAAATGACGCTGCATGAAATCCACTGCATTCAATCGCGATGCTTTGGGCCATGCTGCAAATACTCCACTGTATTCAATCATGCTGCATGGAATCCACTGCCTTCAATCGGGATTTTGGCCATGCTGCATATAATCCACTGCATTCAATCGGGATGCATTGGGCCTCACTGCGCCAACCGCACTGAATACAATCGGGATCCATTGTGCCACAATGCATGGAGTCTTCTGCATTGCATGACGCTGCATGGAATCCACTGCATTCAATCGGGATGCTTGGGGCCATGCTGCAAAATATCCACTGCATTCATTCATGCTGCAGGGATCCAGTGCATTCAATCATGCTGCATAAATACACTTCATTCAATAGGGTTCCATTACTTCATTCTGCCTGGAATACACTGAATTCAATCACGCTGCATGGAATCCAATGCATTCAATAGGGATGCATTTTACCAGGCTGCATGGAATCCACTGCATTCAGTCATGCTGCATGGAATCCACTGCAGTCAATCGGGATGCATTTTACCAGGCGGCATTGAATCCACTACATTCAATCAAGCTGCATGGAATCCACTGCATTCAATCGGGATGCATTTTACCAGGCTGCATGGATTACACTGCATTCAAGCACAATGCATTGAATCCACTGCATTCAAAAACGCTGCATGGAATCCTCTGCATTCTCTCGGGATGCATTTGGGCCATGCTGCATAAAATCCACTGCATTCAATCATGCTGCATGGTATCCACTGCATTCAATCGGGATGTTTTGGGACATGCTGCCTAAAATCCAGTGCATTTAATCGGGATGCTTTGGGCCATGGTGCAAAAAATCCACTGCATTCAATCATGCTGCAGGAATCCACTGCATTCAATCATGCTGCATAAAATCCACTGCATTCAATAGGGTTCCATTTCTGCATGCTGCATGGATCACACTGCATTCAATCACACTGCATGGAATCCACTGCATTCAAACGGGATGCATTTTACCAGGCTGCATTGAATCCACTGCATTCTATCAAGCTGCATGGAATCCACTGCATTCAATCGGGATGCTTGGGGCCATGCTGCAAAATATCCACTGCATTCATTCATGCTGCACGAATCCAGTGCATTCAATCATGCTGCATAAATACACTTCATTCAATAGGGTTCCATTAATTCATTCTGCCTGGAATACACTGAATTCAATCACGCTGCATGGAATCCAATGCATTCAATAGGGATGCATTTTACCAGGCTGCTTGGAATCCACTGCATTCAGTCATGCTGCATGGAATCCACTGCAGTCAATCGGGATGCATTTTACCAGGCTGTATGTATTACACTGCATTCAATCAAAATGCATGGAATTCACTGCATTCAATGATGCTGCATGAAATCCACTGCATTCAATCGGGATGCTTTTGGCCATGCTGCATAAAATCCACGGCATTCAATCATGCTGCATGGAATCCAATGCATTCTATCGGGATGTATTGGGACATGCTGCAGAAAATTCACTGCATTAAATCATGATGCTTTGGACCAAGCTTCAAAAAATCCACTGCATTCAATCATGCTGCAAAAATCCACTGCATTCAATCATGCTGCATAAAATCCACTGCATTCAATAGGGTTCCATTTCTTCATGCTGCATGGAATCAACTGCATTCAATCATGCTGCATGGAATCTACAGCATTCAATCGGGATGCATTTTACCAGGCTGCATGTTTTACACTGCATTCAATCACAATGCATGGAATCCACTGCATTCAATGACACTGCATGGAATCCACTGCATTCAATCGGGATGCTTTGGGCCATGGTGCATAAAATCCACTGCATTCAATCATGCTGCATGGTGTCCACTGCATTCAATCGGGATGTTTTGGGACATTCTGCCTAAAATCCACTGCATTTAATCAGGATGCTTTGGGCCATGCTGCATAAAATCCACTGCATTCAATAGGGTTCCATTTCATCATGCTGCATGGATCACACTGCATTCAATCACACTGCCTGGAATCCACTGCATTCAATCGGGATGAATTTTACCAGGCTGCATTGAATCCACTACATTCAATCAAGCTGCATGGAATCCACTGCATTCAATCGGGATGCATTTTACCATGCTGCATGGAATACACTGCATTCAATCACGCTGCATCGATTTCACTGCATTCAATTGGGATCCATTGCGCCATGATGCATGGAATCCACTACATTCAGTTGAGATCAATTGGGCAACGCTGCATAGAATCCACTGCATTGAATGGGGATCCATTTAGCCACGATGCATTGTATACACTGCGTTCAATCAGGATGCATTTCACCACGCTGCATGGAATCCACGGCATTCAATCGGGATGCTTGTGGCCATGCTGCATAAAATCCACTGCATTCATTCATGCTGCAGGAATCCACTGCATTCAATCATGCTGCATAAAATCCCCTGCATTCAATAGGGTTCCATTTCTTCATGCTGCATGGAATCGACTTCATTCAATCATGCTGCATGGAATCCACAGCATTTAATCGGGATGCATTTTACCAGGCTGCATGGAATCCACTGCATTCAGTCATGCTGAATAAAATCCACTGCATTCAATCGGGATGCATTTTACCAGGATGCATGGAATCCACTGCATTCAATCACAATACATGGAATCCACTGCATTCAATCGGGATGCATTTTACCAGGCTGCCTGGATTACACTGCATTCCATCACAATGCATGGAATCCACTGCATTCAATGACGCTGCATGGAATCCACTGCATTCTATCGGGATGCTTTTGGCCATGCTGCATAAAGTACACTGCATTCAATCATGCAGCAAGGAATCCACTGCATCCAATCGCCATGTTTTTGGCCATGCTGCATAAAATCCACTGCATTCAATCGGGATGCATTGGGCCTCGCTGCATGGTCTCCACTGCATACAAACGAGATCCATTGCCCCACAATGAATGGAATGTTCTGCATTCAATGACGCTGCATGAAATCCACTGCATTCAATCGGGATGCTTTGGGCCATGCTGCAAATACTCCACTGTATTCAATCATGCTGCATGGAATCCACTGCCTTCAATCGGGATGCTTTTGGCCATGCTGCATATAATCCACTGCATTCAATCGGGATGCATTGGGCCTCACTGCGTCAACCGCACTGAATACAATCGGGATCCATTGTGCCACAATGCATGGAGTCGTCTGCATTCAATGACGCTGCGTGGAATCCACTGCATTCAATGGGGATGCTTTGGGCCACGCTGCAAAAAATTCACTGCATTCATTCATGCTGCAGGAATCCAGTGCATTCAATCATGCTGCATAAAATACACTTCATTCAATAGGCTTCCATTATTTCATGCTGCCTGGAATACACTGAATTCAATCACGCTGCATGGAATCCAATGCATTCAATAGGGATGCATTTTACCAGGCTGCATGGAATACACTGCATTCAATCATGCTGCAGATATCCACTGCATTCAATCATGCTGCATTAAGTTCCCTGCATTCAATAGGGTTCCATTTCTTCATGCTGCCTGTAATACACTGCATTAAATCTGGCTGCATGGAATCCACTGCATTCAATTGGGATGCATTTTACCTGGCTTCATGGAATCCACTGCATTCACGCATGCCACTTGGAATCCACTGCATTCCATCGGGATGCATTTGGCCATGCTGAATAAAACCCACTGCATTCAATCACGCTGCATGGTATCCAATGCATTCAATCGGGATGTTTTAGGACATGCTGCAAAACATCCACAGCATTCAATCATGCTGCAGGAATCCACGGCATTCAATCATGCTGCATAAAAGACACTTCATTCAATAGGATTCCATTACTTCATGCTGCCTGGAATACACTGAATTCAATCACGCTGCATGGAATCCAATGCATTCAATAGGGATGCATTTTACCTGGCTGCATGGAATCCACTGCATTCAATCATGCTGCATGGAATCCACTGCATTCAATCGGGACGCATTTTACCAGGCTGCATGGATTACACTGCATTCAATCACAATGCATGGAATCCACTTCATTCAATGACGCTGCATGGAATCCACTGCATTCAATCGGGATGCTTTGGGCCACGCTGCAAAAAATCCACTGCATTCATTCATGCTGCAAGAATTCAGTGCATTCAATCATGGTGCATAAAATACACTTCATTCAATAGGGTTCGATTATTTCATGCTGCCTGGAATGCACTGAATTAAATCACGCTGCATGGAATCCAATGCATTCTATTGGGATGCATTTTACCAGGCTGCATGGAATCCACTGCATTCAATCATGCTGCATAAAATCCACTGCATTCAATAGGGTTCCATTTCTGCATGCTGCATGGATCACACTGCATTCAATCACACTGCATGGAATCCACTGCATTCAATCGGGATGAATTTTACCAGGCTGCATTGAATCCACTGCATTCAATCAAGCTGCATGGAATCCACTGCATTCAATCGGGATGCATTTTACCAGGCTGCATGGAATACACTGCATTCAATCACGCTGCATCGATTTCACTGCATTCAATTGGGATCCATTGCGCCATGATGCATGGAATCCACTGCATTCTATCAGAATCCTTTGCACCACACTGCATTGACACCACTGCATTCAATTGAGATAATTTGGGCCACGCTGCATAGAATCCACTGCATTCCATGGGTATCCATTTACCCACGCTGCATGGTGTACACTCCGTTCAATCAGGATGCATTTCACCACGCTGCATGGAATCCACAGCATTCAATTGGGATTCTTTTGGCCATGCTGCATAAAATCCACTGCATTCAATCGAGATGCATTTGGCCTCGCTGCATGGACTCCACTGCACACAATCGTGATCCATTTCGCCACAATGAATGGAGTTTTTTGCATTCAATGACGCTGCATGGAATCCACTGCATTAAATCGAAATGCTTTGGAACACGCTGCAAAAATTCCACTGCATTCAATCATGCTGAAAGAATCCACTGCATTCAATCATGCTGCATAAAATCCCCTGCCTTCAATAGGGTTCCATTTCTTCATGCTGCATGGAATCCACTTCTTTCAATCATGCTGCATGGAATCCACAGCATTTAATTGGGATTCATTTTACCAGGCTGCATGGAATCCACTGCATTCAATCATGCTGCATAAAATCCACTGCATTCAATCGGGATGCATTTTACCACGCTGCATGGATTACACTGCATTCAATCACAATACATGGAATCCACTGCATTCAATCGGGATGCATTTTACCAGGCTGCCTGGATTACACTGCATTCCATCACATTGCAAGGAATCCACTGCATTCAGTGACGCTGCATGGACTCCACTGCATTCTATCGGGATGCTTTTGGCCCTTCTGCTTAAAATACACTGCATTCAATCATGCTGCATGGAATTCACTGCCTCCAATAGGCATATTTTGGGAAATGCTGCAGAAAATCCACTGCATTCAATCGGGATGCATTGGGCCTCGCTGCATGGACTCCACTGCATACAAACGAGATCCATTGCACCACAATGGATGGAATGTTCTGCATTCAATGAGGCTGCATGGAATCCACTGCATTCCATCGGGATGCTTTGGGCCATGCTGCATAAAATCCACTGCATTCAATCGGGATGCATTGGGCCTCACTACGTGGACTCCACTGAATACAATTGGATCCATTGTGCCACAATGCACGGAGTCTTCTGCATTCAACGACGCTGCATGAAATCCACTGCATTCAATCGGGATGCTTTGGGCCATGTTCCAAATATCCACTGCATTCATTCATGCTGCGGGAATCCACTACATTCAATCATGCTGCATAAAATACCCTGCATTCAATAGGGTTCAATTACTTCATGCTGCCTGGAATACACTGAATTCAATCATGCTGCATGGAATAAAATGCATTCAATAGGGATGCATTTTACCAGGCTGCATGGAATCCACTGCATTCAAACACAATGCATGGAATCCACTGCATTCAATGACGCTGCATGGAATCCACTGCATTCAATCGGGATGATTTTAGCCATGATGCATAAAATCGACTGCATTCAATTGGGTTCAATTTCGTCATGCTGCATGGATCACACTGCATTCAATCACACTGCATGGAATCCACTGCATTCAATTGGGATGATTTTTACCAGGCTGCATTGAATCCACTGCATTCAACCAAGCTGCATGGAATCCACTGCATTTAATCGGGATGCATTTTACCATGCTGCATGGAATACACAGCATTCAATCACGCTGCTTCTATTTCACTGCATTCAATTGGGATCCATTGCGCCATGATGCATTGAATCCACTGCCATCAGTTGAGATCAATTGGGCCACGCTGCATAGAATCCACTCCATTCAATGGGGATCCATTTAGCCACGCTGCATTGTATACACTGCGTTCAATCAGGATGCATTTCACCACGCTGCATGGAATCCACGGCATTCAATCGGGATGCTTGGGGACATGCTGCAAAAAATCCACTGCATTCATTCATGCTGCAGGAATCCACTTCATTCAATCATGCTGCATGGTATCCACTGCATTCAATCGGGATGTTTTGGGACATGCTGCCTAAAATCCACTGCATTCAATCGGGATGCTTTGGGCCATGCTGCAAAAAATCCACTGCATTCATTCATGCTGCAGGAATCCACTGCATTCAATCATGCTGCATAAAATCCACTGCATTCAATAGGGTTCTATTTCTGCCTGCTGCATGGATCACACTGCCCTCAATCACACTGCATGGAATCTACTGCATTCAATCAGGATGAATTTTACCAGGCTTCATTGAATCCACTGCATTCAATCATGCTGCATGGAATCCAATGCATTCTATCGGGATGTATTGGGCCATGCTGCATAAAATACACTGCATTCAATAGGGTTCCATTTCTGCATGCTGCATGGATCACACTGCATTCAATCACACTGCATGGAATCCACTGCATTCAATCGGGATGCATTTTACCAGGCTGCATGGAATACACTGCATTCAATCACGGTGCATCGATTTCACTGCATTCAATTGGGATCCATTGCGCCATGATGCATGGAATCCACTGCATTCAGTTGAGATCAATTGCGCCACGGTGCATAGAATCCACTGCATTGAATGGGGATCCATTTAGCCACGCTGCATTGTATACACTGCGTTCAATCAGGATGCATTTCACCACGCTGCATGGAATCCACGGCATTCAATCGGGATGCTTGTGGCCATGCTGCATAAAATCCACTGCATTCAATCGAGATGCATTTGGACTCGCTGCATGGACACCACTGCACACATTCGTGATCCATTTCGCCACAATGAATTGAATTTTCTGCATTCAATGAAGCTGCATGGAATCCACTGCATTAAATCGAGAAGCTTTTGGCAATGCTGCAGTAATCCACTGCATTCAATCATGCTGCATAAAATCCACTGAATTCCACATGGTTCAATTTCTTCATGCTGCATGGAATCCACTGCATTCAATCATGCTGCATTAAATTCCCTGCATTCAATAGGGTTCCATTTCTTCATGCTGCCTGTAATACACTGCATTAAATCTGGCTGCATGGAATCCACTGCATTCAATTGGGATGCATTTTACCTGGCTTCATGGAATCCACTGCATTCACGCATGCCACTTGGAATCCACTGCATTCCATCGGGATGCATTTGGCCATGCTGAATAAAACCCACTGCATTCAATCACGCTGCATGGTATCCAATGCATTCAATCGGGATGTTTTAGGACATGCTGCAAAACATCCACAGCATTCAATCATGCTGCAGGAATCCACAGCATTCAATCATGCTGCATAAAAGACACTTCATTCAATAGGATTCCATTACTTCATGCTGCCTGGAATACACTGAATTCAATCACGCTGCATGGAATCCAATGCATTCAATAGGGATGCATTTTACCTGGCTGCATGGAATCCACTGCATTCAATCATGCTGCATGGAATCCACTGCATTCAATCGGGACGCATTTTACCAGGCTGCATGGATTACACTGCATTCAATCACAATGCATGGAATCCACTTCATTCAATGACGCTGCATGGAATCCACTGCATTCAATCGGGATGCTTTGGGCCACGCTGCAAAAAATCCACTGCATTCATTCATGCTGCAAGAATTCAGTGCATTCAATCATGGTGCATAAAATACACTTCATTCAATAGGGTTCGATTATTTCATGCTGCCTGGAATGCACTGAATTAAATCATGCTGCATGGAATCCAATGCATTCTATTGGGATGCATTTTACCAGGCTGCATGGAATCCACTGCAGTCAATCATGCTGCATGGAATCCACTGCATTCAATCGGGATGCATTTTACCAGGCTGCATGGATTACACTGCATTCAAGCACAATGCATGGAATCCACTGCATTCAATGACGCTGCATGGAATCCTCTGCATTGAATCGGGATGCTTTTGGCCATGCTGCATAAAATCCACTGCATTCAATCATGCTGCACGGTATTGACTGCATTCAATCGGGATGTTTTTGGACATGCTGCAGAAAATCCACTGCATTAAATCGGGATGCTTTGGGCCAAGCTGCAAAAAATACAATGCATTCAATCATGCTGCAGGAATCCACTGCATTCAATCATGCTGCATAAAATCCCCTGCATTCAATAGGGTTCCATTTCTTCATGGTGCATGGAATACACTGCATTCAATCATGCTGCATGGAATCCACTGCATTCAATCGGGATGCATTTTACCAGGCTGCATGGATTACACTGCATTCAATCCCAATGCATGGAATCCACTGCATTTAATGACCCTGCATGGAATCCACTGCATTCAATCGGGATGCTTTTGGCCATGGTGCATAAAATCCACTGCATTTAATCATGCTGCATGGTATCCACTGAATTCAATCGGGATGTTTTGGGATATGCTGCCTAACATCCACTCCATTAAATCGGGATGCTTTGGGCCATGCTGCAAAAAATTCACTGCATTCATTCATGCTGCAGGAATCCACTGCATTCTATCATGCTGCATAAAATCCACTGCATTCAATCGGGATGAATTTTACCAGGATGCATGGAATCCACTGCATTCAATCATGCTTCATGGAATCCACTGCATTCAATCCAGTTGCATTTTACCATGCTGCATGGATTACACTGCATTCAATCACGCTGCATCGATTTCACTGCATTCAATTGGGATCCATTGCGCCATGATGCATGGAATCCACTGCATTCAGTTGAGATCAATTGCGCCACGCTGCATAGAATCCACTGCATTGAATGGGGATCCATTTAGCCATGCTGCATTGTATACACTGCGTTCAATCAGGATGCATTTCACCACGCTGCATGGAATCCATGGCATTCAATCGGGATGTTTGTGGCCATGCTGCAAAAAATCCACTTCATTCAATCATGCTGAAGGAATCCACTGCATTCAATCATGCTGCATAAAATCCCCTGCATTCAATAGGGTTCCATTTCTTCATGCTGAATGGAATCCACTTCATTCAATCATGCTGCATGGAATCCACAGCATTTAATTGGGATGCATTTTACCAGGCTGCATGGAATCCACTGCATTCAATCATGCTGCATAAAATCCACTGCATTCAATCGGGATGCATTTTACCATGCTGCATGGATTATACTGCATTCCATCACAATGCATGGAATCCACTGCATTCAATGACGCTGCATGGAATCCACTGCATTCTATCGGGATGCTTTTGGCCATGCTGCATAACATCCTCTGCATTCAATCATGCTGCAAGGAATCCACTGCATCCAATCGCCATATTTTTGGCCATGCTGCATAAAATTCACTGCATTCAATCGGGATGCATTGGGCCTCGCTGCATGGTCTCCACCTCATACAAACGAGATCCATTGCACCACAATATATGGAATGTTCTGCATTAAATGAAGCTGCATGAAATCCAATGCATTCAATCAGGATGCTTTGGGCCATGCTGCAAATAATCCAATGTATTCAATCATGCTGCATGGAATCCACTGCCTTCAATCAGGATGCTTTTGGCCATGCTGCATTTAATCCACTGCATTCAATCGGGATGCATTGGGCCTCACTGCGTCAACTGCTGAATACAATCGGGATCCATTGTGCCAAAATGCATGTAGTCTTCTGCATTCAATGACGCTGCATGGAATCCAATGCATTCAATAGGGATGCATTTTACCAGGCTGCATGGAATCCACTGCATTCAATCATGCTGCATAAAATCCACTGCATTCAATAGGGTTCCATTTCTGCATGCTGCATGGATCACACTGCATTCAATCACACTGCATGGAATCCACTGCATTCAATCGGGATGAATTTTACCAGGCTGCATTGAATCCACTGCATTCAATCAAGCTGCATGGAATCCACTGCATTCAATCGGGATGCATTTTACCAGGCTGCATGGAATACACTGCATTCAATCACGCTGCATCGATTTCACTGCATTCAATTGGGATCCATTGCGCCATGATGCATGGAATCCACTCCATTCTATCAGAATCCTTTGCACCACACTGCATTGACACCACTGCATTCAATTGAGATAATTTGGGCCACGCTGCATAGAATCCACTGCATTCCATGGGTATCCATTTACCCACGCTGCATGGTGTACACTCCGTTCAATCAGGATGCATTTCACCACGCTGCATGGAATCCACAGCATTCAATTGGGATTCTTTTGGCCATGCTGCATAAAATCCACTGCATTCAATCGAGATGCATTTGGCCTCGCTGCATGGACTCCACTGCACACAATCGTGATCCATTTCGCCACAATGAATGGAGTTTTTTGCATTCAATGACGCTGCATGGAATCCACTGCATTAAATCGAAATGCTTTGGAACACGCTGCAAAAATTCCACTGCATTCAATCATGCTGAAGGAATCCACTGCATTCAATCATGCTGCATAAAATCCCCTGCCTTCAATAGGGTTCCATTTCTTCATGCTGCATGGAATCCACTTCTTTCAATCATGCTGCATGGAATCCACAGCATTTAATTGGGATTCATTTTACCAGGCTGCATGGAATCCACTGCATTCAATCATGCTGCATAAAATCCACTGCATTCAATCGGGATGCATTTTACCACGCTGCATGGATTACACTGCATTCAATCACAATACATGGAATCCACTGCATTCAATCGGGATGCATTTTACCAGGCTGCCTGGATTACACTGCATTCCATCACATTGCAAGGAATCCACTGCATTCAGTGACGCTGCATGGACTCCACTGCATTCTATCGGGATGCTTTTGGCCCTTCTGCTTAAAATACACTGCATTCAATCATGCTGCATTGAATTCACTGCCTCCAATAGGCATATTTTGGGAAATGCTGCAGAAAATCCACTGCATTCAATCGGGATGCATTGGGCCTCGCTGCATGGACTCCACTGCATACAAACGAGATCCATTGCACCACAATGGATGGAATGTTCTGCATTCAATGAGGCTGCATGGAATCCACTGCATTCCATCGGGATGCTTTGGGCCATGCTGCATAAAATCCACTGCATTCAATCGGGATGCTTTGGGCCATGTTCCAAATATCCACTGCATTCATTCATGCTGCGGGAATCCACTGCATTCAATCATGCTGCATAAAATACCCTGCATTCAATAGGGTTCAATTACTTCATGCTGCCTGGAATACACTGAATTCAATCATGCTGCATGGAATAAAATGCATTCAATAGGGATGCATTTTACCAGGCTGCATGGAATCCACTGCATTCAATCACAATGCATGGAATCCACTGCATTCAATGACGCTGCATGGAATCCACTGCATTCAATCGGGATGATTTTAGCCATGATGCATAAAATCGACTGCATTCAATTGGGTTCAATTTCGTCATGCTGCATGGATCACACTGCATTCAATCACACTGCATGGAATCCACTGCATTCAATCAGGATGCTTTGGGACATGCTGCAAATACTCCACTGTATTCAATCATGCTGCATGGAATCCACTGCCTTCAATCGGGATGCTTTTGGCCATGCTGCATATAATCCACTGCATTCAATCGGGATGCATTGGGCCTCACTGCGTCAACCGCACTGAATACAATCGGGATCCATTGTGCCACAATGCATGGAGTCTTCTGCATTCAATGACGCTGCATGGAATCCACTGCATTCAATCGGGATGCTTGGGGCCATGCTGCAAAATATCCACTGCATTCATTCATGCTGCAGGAATCCAGTGCATTCAATCATGCTGCATTAAATTCCCTGCATTCTATAGGGTTCCATTACTTCATTCTGCCTGGAATACACTGAATTCAATCACGCTGCATGGAATCCAATGCATTCAATAGGGATGCATTTTACCAGGCTGCATGGAATCCACTGCATTCAGTCATGCTGCATGGAATCCACTGCAGTCAATCGGGATGCATTTTACCAGGCTGTATGGATTACACTGCATTCAAGCACAATGCATGGAATTCACTGCATTCAATGATGCTGCATGAAATCCACTGCATTCAATCGGGATGCTTTTGGCCATGCTGCATAAAATCCACGGCATTCAATCATGCTGCATGGAATCCAATGCATTCTATCGGGATGTATTGGGACATGCTGCAGAAAATTCACTGCATTAAATCACGATGCTTTGGACCAAGCTTCAAAAAATCCACTGCATTCAATCATGCTGCAAAAATCCACTGCATTCAATCATGCTGCATAAAATCCACTGCATTCAATAGGGTTCCATTACTTCATGCTGCATGGAATCAACTGCATTCAATCATGCTGCATGGAATCTACAGCATTCAATCGGGATGCATTTTACCAGGCTGCATGTTTTACACTGCATTCAATCACAATGCATGGAATCCACTGCATTCAATGACGCTGCATGGAATCCACTGCATTCAATCTGGATGCTTTGGGCCATGGTGCATTAAATCCACTGCATTCAATCATGCTGCATGGTATCCACTGCATTCAATCGGGATGTTTTACGACATTCTGCCTAAAATCCACTGCATTTAATCAGGATGCTTTGGGCCATGCTGCATAAAATCCACTGCATTCAATAGGGTTCCATTTCTGCATGCTGCATGGATCACACTGCATTCAATCACACTGCATGGAATCCACTGCATTCAATCGGGATGAATTTTACCAGGCTGCATTGAATCCACTACATTCAATCAAGCTGCATGGAATCCACTGCATTCAATCGGGATGCATTTTACCAGGCTGCATGGATTACACTGCATTCAAGCACAATGCATGGAATCCACTGCATTCAATGACGCTGCATGGAATCCTCTGCATTCTATCGGGATGCATTTGGGCCATGCTGCATAAAATCCACTGCATTCAATCATGCTGCATGGTATCCACTGCATTCAATCGGGATGTTTTGGGACATGCTTCCCTAAATCCACTGCATTCAATCGGGATGCTTTGGGCCATGCTGCAAAACATCCACTGCATTCAATCATGCTGCAGGAATCCACTGCATTCAATCATGCTGCATAAAATCCACTGCATTCAATAGGGTTCCATTTCTGCATGCTGCATGGATCACACTGCATTCAATCACACTGCATGGAATCCACTGCATTCAATCGGGATGCATTTTACCAGGCTGCATTGAATCCACTGCATTCTATCAAGCTGCATGGAATCCACTGCATTCAATCGGGATGCATTTTACCAGGCTGCATGGAATACACTGCATTCAATCACGCTGCATCGATTTCACTGCATTCTATTGGGATCCATTGCGCCATGATGCATGGAATCCACTGCATTCAGTTGAGATCAATTGGGCCACGCTGCATAGAATCCACTGCATTGAATGGGGATCCATTTAGCCACGATGCATTGTATACACTGCGTTCAATCTGGATGCATTTCACCGCGCTGCATGGAATACATGGCATTCAATCGGGATGCTTGTGGCCATGCTGCATAAAATCCACTGCATTCATTCATGCTGCAGGAATCCACTGCATTCAATCATGCTGCATAAAATCCCCTGCATTCAATAGGGTTCCATTTCTTCTTGCTGCATGGAATCGACTTCATTCAATCATGCTGCATGGAATACACAGCATTTAATTGGGATGCATTTTACCAGGCTGCATGGAATCCACTGCATTCAATCATGCTGCATAAAATCCACTGCATTCAATCGGGATGCATTTTACCAGGATGCATGGAATCCACTGCATTCAATCACAATCCATGGAATCCACTGCATTCAATCGGGATGCATTTTACCAGGCTGCCTGGATTACACTGCATTCAAGCACAATGCATGGAATCCACTGCATTCAATGACGCTGCATGGAATCCACTGCATTCTATCGCCATGTTTTTGGCCATGCTGCATAAAGTACACTGCATTCAATCATGCAGCAAGGAATCCACTGCATCCAATCGCCATGTTTTTGGCCATGCTGCATAAAATCCACTGCATTCAATCGGGATGCATTGGGCCTCGCTGCATGGTCTCCACTGCATACAAACGAGATCCATTGCCCCACAATGAATGGAATGTTCTGCATTCAATGACGCTGCATGAAATCCACTGCATTCAATCGGGATGCTTTGGGACATGCTGCAAATACTCCACTGCATTCAATCATGCTGCATGGAATCCACTGCCTTCAATCGGGATGCTTTTGGCCATGCTGCATGTAATCCACTGCATTCAATCGGGATGCATTGGGCCTCACTGCGTCAACCGCACTGAATACAATCGGGATCCATTGTGCCACAATGCATGGAGTCGTCTGCATTCAATGACGCTGCATGGAATCCACTGCATTCAATGGGGATGCTTTGGGCCACGCTGCAAAAAATTCACTGCATTCATTCATGCTGCAGGAATCCAGTGCACTCAATCATGCTGCATAAAATACACTTCATTCAATAGGCTTCCATTATTTCATGCTGCCTGGAATACACTGATTTCAATCACGCTGCATGGAATCCAATGCATTCAATAGGGATGCATTTTACCAGGCTGCATGGAATCCACTGCATTCAATCATGCTGCAGGTATCCACTGCATTCAATCATGCTGCATTAAATTCCCTGCATTCAATAGGGTTCCATTTCTTCATGCTGCCTGGAATACACTGAATTCAATCACGCTGCATGGAATACAATGCATTCAATAGGGATGCATTTTACCAGGCTGCATGGAATCCACTGCATTCAATCATGCTGCATGGAATCCACTGCATTCAATCGGTATGCATTTTACAAGGCTGCATGGATTACACTGCATTCAAGCACAATGCATGGAATCCACTGCATTCAATGACGCTGCATGGAATCCTCTGCATTGAATAGGGATGCTTCTGGCCATGCTGCATAAAATCCACTGCATTCAATCATGCTGCACGGTATCGACTGCATTCAATCGGGATGTTTTGGGACATGCTGCAGAAAATCCACTGCATTAAATCGGGATGCTTTGGGCCAAGCTGCAAAAAATCCACTGCATTCAATCATGCTGCAGGAATCCACTGCATTCAATCATGCTGCATAAAATCCCCTGCATTCAATAGGGTTCCATTTCTTCATGGTGCATGGAATCCACTGCATTCAATCATGCTGCATGGAATCCACTGCATTCAATCGGGATGCATTTTACCAGGCTGCATGGATTACACTGCATTCAATCCCAATGCATGGAATCCACTGCATTTAATGACGCTGCATGGAATCCACTGCATTCAATCGGGATGCTTTTGGCCATGCTGCATCAAATCCAATGCATTCAATCATGCTGCACCGTATTCACTGCATTCAATCGGGATGTTTTGGGATATGCTGCCTAAAATCCACTCCATTAAATCGGGATGCTTTGGGCCATGCTGCAAAAAATTCACTGCATTCATTCATGCTGCAGGAATCCACTGCATTCTATCATGCTGCATAAAATCCCCTGCATTCAATCGGGATGAATTTTACCAGGCTGCATGGAATCCACTGCATTCAATCATGCTTCATGGAATCCACTGCATTCAATTGGGATGCATTTTACCAGGCTGCATGGAATACACTGCATTCAATCACGCTGCATCGATTTCACTGCATTCAATTGGGATCCATTGCGCCATGATGCATCGAATCCACTGCATTCAGTTGAGATCAATTGGGCCACGCTTCATAGAATCCACTGCATTGAATGGGGATCCATTTAGCCACGATGCATTGTATACACTGCGTTCAATCAGGATGCATTTCACCACGCTGCATGGAATCCACTGCATTCAATCGGGATGTTTGTGGCCATGCTGCAAAAAATCCACTTCATTGAATCATGCTGAAGGAATCCACTGCATTCAATCATGCTGCATAAAATCCCCTGCATTCAATAGGGTTCCATTTCTTCATGCTGCATGGAATACACTGAATTCAATCATGCTGCATGGAATCCAATGCATTTAAGTGGGATGCATTTTACCAGGCTGCATGGAATCCACTGCATTCAATCATGCTGCATAAAATCCACTGCATTCAATCCGGATGCATTTTACCACACTGCATGGATAAAACTGCATTCAATCACAATACATGGAATCGACTGCATTCAATCGGGATGCATTTTACCAGGCTGCATGCAATCCACTGCATTCAGTCATGCTTCATGGAGTCTACTGCATTCAATCGTGATGCATTTTACCAGGATGCGTGGATTACACTGCATTCAATAACAATGCATGGAATCCACTGCATTCAATGACGCTGCATGGAATCATCTGCATTCAATCGGGATGCTTTTGGCCATGCTGCATAAAATCCACTGCATTCAATCGGGATGTATTGGGACATGCTGCAGAAAATCCACTGCATTAAATCGGGATGCTTTGGGCCAAGCTGCAAAAAATCCACTGCATTCAATCATGCTGCAGGAATCCACTGCATTGAATCATGCTGCATAAAATACCCTGCATTCAATAAGGTTCCATTTCTTCATGCTGCCTGGAATCCACCTCATTCAATTATGCTGCATGGAATCCACTGCATTCAATCGGGATTCATTTTACCAGGCTGCATGAATTACACTGCATTCAATCACAAGCATGGAATCCACTGCATTCAATGACGCTGCATGGAATCCACTGCATTCAATCGGGATGCTTTTGGCCATGGTGCATAATATGCACTGCATTCAATCATGCTGCATGGTATCCACTGCATTCAATCGGGATGCTTTTGGCCATGCTGCATAAAATCCACTGCATTAAATCGGGATGCTTTGGGCCATGCTGCAAAAATCCACTGCATTCAATCATGCTGAAGGAATTCACTGCATTCAATCATGCTGCATAAAATCCACTGCATTAAATAGGGTTCAATTTCTTCATGCAGCATGGATCACACTGCATTAAATCACACTGCATGGAATCCACTGCATTCAATTGGATTGAATTTTATCAGGCTGCATGGAATCCACTGCATTCAATGAGGCTGCATGGAATCCACTGCATTCAATCGGGATGTTTTGGGCCATGCTGCATAAAATACACTGCATTCAATCATGCAGCAAGGAATCCACTGCATCCAATCGGGATATTTTGGGCCATGCTGCATAAAATCCACTGCATTCAATCGGGATGCATTGGGCCTCGCTGCATGGTCTCCACTGCATACAAACGAGATCCATTGCACCACAATGTATGGAATGTTCTGCATTAAATGACGCTGCATGAAATCCACTGCATTCAATCGCGATGCTTTGGGCCATGCTGCAAATACTCCACTGTATTCAATCATGCTGCATGGAATCCACTGCCTTCAATCGGGATTTTGGCCATGCTGCATATAATCCACTGCATTCAATCGGGATGCATTGGGCCTCACTGCGCCAACCGCACTGAATACAATCGGGATCCATTGTGCGACAATGCATGGAGTCTTCTGAATTGCATGACGCTGCATGGAATCCACTGCATTCAATCGGGATGCTTGGGGCCATGCTGCAAAATATCCACTGCATTCATTCATGCTGCAGGGATCCAGTGCATTCAATCATGCTGCATAAATACACTTCATTCAATAGGGTTCCATTACTTCATTCTGCCTGGAATACACTGAATTCAATCACGCTGCATGGAATCCAATGCATTCAATAGGGATGCATTTTACCAGGCTGCATGGAATCCACTGCATTCAGTCATGCTGAATAAAATCCACTGCATTCAATCGGGATGCATTTTACCAGGATGCATGGAATCCACTGCATTCAATCACAATACATGGAATCCACTGCATTCAATCGGGATGCATTTTACCAGGCTGCATGGATTACACTGCATTCAAGCACAATGCATTGAATCCACTGCATTCAAAGACGCTGCATGGAATCCTCTGCATTCTATCGGGATGCATTTGGGCCATGCTGCATAAAATCCACTGCATTCAATCATGCTGCATGGTATCCACTGCATTCAATCGGGATGTTTTGGGACATGCTGCCTAAAATCCACTGCATTTAATCGGGATGCTTTGGGCCATGGTGCAAAAAATCCACTGCATTCAATCATGCTGCAGGAATCCACTGCATTCAATCATGCTGCATAAAATCCACTGCATTCAATAGGGTTCCATTTCTGCATGCTGCGTGGATCACACTGCATTCAATCACACTGCATGGAATCCACTGCATTCAAACGGGATGCATTTTACCAGGCTGCATTGAATCCACTGCATTCTATCAAGCTGCATGGAATCCACTGCATTCAATCTGGATGCTTGGGGCCATGCTGCAAAATATCCACTGCATTCATTCATGCTGCACGAATCCAGTGCATTCAATCATGCTGCATAAATACACTTCATTCAATAGGGTTCCATTAATTCATTCTGCCTGGAATACACTGAATTCAATCACGCTGCATGGAATCCAATGCATTCAATAGGGATGCATTTTACCAGGCTGCATGGAATCCACTGCATTCAGTCATGCTGCATGGAATCCACTGCAGTCAATCGGGATGCATTTTACCAGGCTGTATGTATTACACTGCATTCAATCAAAATGCATGGAATTCACTGCATTCAATGATGCTGCATGAAATCCACTGCATTCAATCGGGATGCTTTTGGCCATGCTGCATAAAATCCACGGCATTCAATCATGCTGCATGGAATCCAATGCATTCTATCGGGATGTATTGGGACATGCTGCAGAAAATTCACTGCATTAAATCATGATGCTTTGGACCAAGCTTCAAAAAATCCACTGCATTCAATCATGCTGCAAAAATCCACTGCATTCAATCATGCTGCATAAAATCCACTGCATTCAATAGGGTTCCATTTCTTCATGCTGCATGGAATCAACTGCATTCAATCATGCTGCATGGAATCTACAGCATTCAATCGGGATGCATTTTACCAGGCTGCATGTTTTACACTGAATTCAATCACAATGCATGGAATCCACTGCATTCAATGACACTGCATGGAATCCACTGCATTCAATCGGGATGCTTTGGGCCATGGTGCATAAAATCCACTGCATTCAATCATGCTGCATGGTGTCCACTGCATTCAATCGGGATGTTTTGGGACATTCTGCCTAAAATCCACTGCATTTAATCAGGATGCTTTGGGCCATGCTGCATAAAATCCACTGCATTCAATAGGGTTCCATTTCATCATGCTGCATGGATCACACTGCATTCAATCACACTGCATGGAATCCACTGCATTCAATCGGGATGAATTTTACCAGGCTGCATTGAATCCACTACATTCAATCAAGCTGCATGGAATCCACTGCATTCAATCGGGATGCATTTTACCATGCTGCATGGAATACACTGCATTCAATCACGCTGCATCGATTTCACTGCATTCAATTGGGATCCATTGCGCCATGATGCATGGAATCCACTACATTCAGTTGAGATCAATTGGGCAACGCTGCATAGAATCCACTGCATTGAATGGGGATCCATTTAGCCACGATGCATTGTATACACTGCGTTCAATCAGGATGCATTTCACCACGCTGCATGGAATCCACGGCATTCAATCGGGATGCTTGTGGCCATGCTGCATAAAATCCACTGCATTCATTCATGCTGCAGGAATCCACTGCATTCAATCATGCTGCATAAAATCCCCTGCATTCAATAGGGTTCCATTTCTTCATGCTGCATGGAATCGACTTCATTCAATCATGCTGCATGGAATCCACAGCATTTAATCGGGATGCATTTTACCAGGCTGCATGGAATCCACTGCATTCAGTCATGCTGAATAAAATCCACTGCATTCAATCGGGATGCATTTTACCAGGATGCATGGAATCCACTGCATTCAATCACAATACATGGAATCCACTTCATTCAATCGGGATGCATTTTACCAGGCTGCCTGGATTACACTGCATTCCATCACAATGCATGTAATCCACTGCATTCAATGACGCTGCATGGAATCCACTGCATTCTATCGGGATGCTTTTGGCCATGCTGCATAAAGTACACTGCATTCAATCATGCAGCAAGGAATCCACTGCATCCAATCGCCATGTTTTTGGCCATGCTGCATAAAATCCACTGCATTCAATCGGGATGCATTGGGCCTCGCTGCATGGTCTCCACTGCATACAAACGAGATCCATTGCCCCACAATGAATGGAATGTTCTGCATTCAATGACGCTGCATGAAATCCACTGCATTCAATCGGGATGCTTTGGGCCATGCTGCAAATACTCCACTGTATTCAATCATGCTGCATGGAATCCACTGCCTTCAATCGGGATGCTTTTGGCCATGCTGCATATAATCCACTGCATTCAATCGGGATGCATTGGGCCTCACTGCGTCAACCGCACTGAATACAATCGGGATCCATTGTGCCACAATGCATGGAGTCGTCTGCATTCAATGACGCTGCGTGGAATCCACTGCATTCAATGGGGATGCTTTGGGCCACGCTGCAAAAAATTCACTGCATTCATTCATGCTGCAGGAATCCAGTGCATTCAATCATGCTGCATAAAATACACTTCATTCAATAGGCTTCCATTATTTCATGCTGCCTGGAATACACTGAATTCAATCACGCTGCATGGAATCCAATGCATTCAATAGGGATGCATTTTACCAGGCTGCATGGAATCCACTGCATTCAATCATGCTGCAGATATCCACTGCATTCAATCATGCTGCATTAAGTTCCCTGCATTCAATAGGGTTCCATTTCTTCATGCTGCCTGTAATACACTGCATTAAATCTGGCTGCATGGAATCCACTGCATTCAATTGGGATGCATTTTACCTGGCTTCATGGAATCCACTGCATTCACGCATGCCACTTGGAATCCACTGCATTCCATCGGGATGCATTTGGCCATGCTGAATAAAACCCACTGCATTCAATCACGCTGCATGGTATCCAATGCATTCAATCGGGATGTTTTAGGACATGCTGCAAAACATCCACAGCATTCAATCATGCTGCAGGAATCCACGGCATTCAATCATGCTGCATAAAAGACACTTCATTCAATAGGATTCCATTACTTCATGCTGCCTGGAATACACTGAATTCAATCACGCTGCATGGAATCCAATGCATTCAATAGGGATGCATTTTACCTGGCTGCATGGAATCCACTGCATTCAATCATGCTGCATGGAATCCACTGCATTCAATCGGGACGCATTTTACCAGGCTGCATGGATTACACTGCATTCAATCACAATGCATGGAATCCACTTCATTCAATGACGCTGCATGGAATCCACTGCATTCAATCGGGATGCTTTGGGCCACGCTGCAAAAAATCCACTGCATTCATTCATGCTGCAAGAATTCAGTGCATTCAATCATGGTGCATAAAATACACTTCATTCAATAGGGTTCGATTATTTCATGCTGCCTGGAATGCACTGAATTAAATCACGCTGCATGGAATCCAATGCATTCTATTGGGATGCATTTTACCAGGCTGCATGGAATCCACTGCAGTCAATCATGCTGCATGGAATCCACTGCATTCAATCGGGATGCATTTTACCAGGCTGCATGGATTACACTGCATTCAAGCACAATGCATGGAATCCACTGCATTCAATGACGCTGCATGGAATTCTCTGCATTGAATCGGGATGCTTTTGGCCATGCTGCATAAAATCCACTGCATTCAATCATGCTGCACGGTATTGACTGCATTCAATCGGGATGTTTTGGGACATGCTGCCTAAAATCCACTGCATTAAATCGGGATGCTTTGGGCCAAGCTGCAAAAAATACAATGCATTCAATCATGCTGCAGGAATCCACTGCATTCAATCATGCTGCATAAAATCCCCTGCATTCAATAGGGTTCCATTTCTTCATGGTGCATGGAATACACTGCATTCAATCATGCTGCATGGAATCCACTGCATTCAATCGGGATGCATTTTACCAGGCTGCATGGATTACACTGCATTCAATCCCAATGCATGGAATCCACTGCATTTAATGACGCTGCATGGAATCCACTGCATTCAATCGGGATGCTTTTGGCCATGGTGCATAAAATCCACTGCATTTAATCATGCTGCATGGTATCCACTGAATTCAATCGGGATGTTTTGGGATATGCTGCCTAACATCCACTCCATTAAATCGGGATGCTTTGGGCCATGCTGCAAAAAATTCACTGCATTCATTCATGCTGCAGGAATCCACTGCATTCTATCATGCTGCATAAAATCCACTGCATTCAATCGGGATGAATTTTACCAGGATGCATGGAATCCACTGCATTCAATCATGCTTCATGGAATCCACTGCATTCAATCCAGTTGCATTTTACCAGGCTGCATGGAATACACTGCATTCAATCACGCTGCATCGATTTCACTGCATTCTATTGGGATCCATTGCGCCATGATGCATGGAATCCACTGCATTCAGTTGAGATCAATTGCGCCACGCTGCATAGAATCCACTGCATTGAATGGGGATCCATTTAGCCACGCTGCATTGTATACACTGCGTTCAATCAGGATGCATTTCACCACGCTGCATGGAATCCATGGCATTCAATCGGGATGTTTGTGGCCATGCTGCAAAAAATCCACTTCATTCAATCATGCTGAAGGAATCCACTGCATTCAATCATGCTGCATAAAATCCCCTGCATTCAATAGGGTTCCATTTCTTCATGCTGCATGGAATCGACTTCATTCAATCATGCTGCATGGAATCCACAGCATTTAATTGGGATGCATTTTACCAGGCTGCATGGAATCCACTGCATTCAATCATGCTGCATAAAATCCACTGCATTCAATCGGGATGCATTTTACCATGCTGCATGGATTATACTGCATTCAATCACAATACATGGAATTGACTGCATTCAATCGGGATGCATTTTACCAGGCTGCATGGATTATACTGCATTCCATCACAATGCATGGAATCCACTGCATTCAATGACGCTGCATGGAATCCACTGCATTCTATCGGGATGCTTTTGGCCATGCTGCATAAAATCCTCTGCATTCAATCATGCTGCAAGGAATCCACTGCATCCAATCGCCATATTTTTGGCCATGCTGCATAAAATTCACTGCATTCAATCGGGATGCATTGGGCCTCGCTGCATGGTCTCCACTGCATACAAACGAGATCCATTGCACCACAATATATGGAATGTTCTGCATTAAATGAAGCTGCATGAAATCCAATGCATTCAATCAGGATGCTTTGGGCCATGCTGCAAATAATCCAATGTATTCAATCATGCTGCATGGAATCCACTGCCTTCAATCAGGATGCTTTTGGCCATGCTGCATTTAATCCACTGCATTCAATCGGGATGCATTGGGCCTCACTGTGTCAACTGCTGAATACAATCGGGATCCATTGTGCCAAAATGCATGTAGTCTTCTGCATTCAATGACGCTGCATGGAATCCAATGCATTCAATAGGGATGCATTTTACCAGGCTGCATGGAATCCACTGCATTCAATCATGCTGCATAAAATCCACTGCATTCAATAGGGTTCCATTTCTGCATGCTGCATGGATCACACTGCATTCAATCACACTGCATGGAATCCACTGCATTCAATCGGGATGAATTTTACCAGGCTGCATTGAATCCACTGCATTCAATCAAGCTGCATGGAATCCACTGCATTCAATCGGGATGCATTTTACCAGGCTGCATGGAATACACTGCATTCAATCACGCTGCATCGATTTCACTGCATTCAATTGGGATCCATTGCGCCATGATGCATGGAATCCACTGCATTCTATCAGAATCCTTTGCACCACACTGCATTGACACCACTGCATTCAATTGAGATAATTTGGGCCACGCTGCATAGAATCCACTGCATTCCATGGGTATCCATTTACCCACGCTGCATGGTGTACACTCCGTTCAATCAGGATGCATTTCACCACGCTGCATGGAATCCACAGCATTCAATTGGGATTCTTTTGGCCATGCTGCATAAAATCCACTGCATTCAATCGAGATGCATTTGGCCTCGCTGCATGGACTCCACTGCACACAATCGTGATCCATTTCGCCACAATGAATGGAGTTTTTTGCATTCAATGACGCTGCATGGAATCCACTGCATTAAATCGAAATGCTTTGGAACACGCTGCAAAAATTCCACTGCATTCAATCATGCTGAAAGAATCCACTGCATTCAATCATGCTGCATAAAATCCCCTGCCTTCAATAGGGTTCCATTTCTTCATGCTGCATGGAATCCACTTCTTTCAATCATGCTGCATGGAATCCACAGCATTTAATTGGGATGCATTTTACCAGGCTGCATGGAATCCACTGCATTCAATCATGCTGCATAAAATCCACTGCATTCAATCGGGATGCATTTTACCACGCTGCATGGATTACACTGCATTCAATCACAATACATGGAATCCACTGCATTCAATCGGGATGCATTTTACCAGGCTGCCTGGATTACACTGCATTCCATCACATTGCAAGGAATCCACTGCATTCAGTGACGCTGCATGGACTCCACTGCATTCTATCGGGATGCTTTTGGCCCTTCTGCTTAAAATACACTGCATTCAATCATGCTGCATTGAATTCACTGCCTCCAATAGGCATATTTTGGGAAATGCTGCAGAAAATCCACTGCATTCAATCGGGATGCATTGGGCCTCGCTGCATGGACTCCACTGCATACAAACGAGATCCATTGCACCACAATGGATGGAATGTTCTGCATTCAATGAGGCTGCATGGAATCCACTGCATTCCATCGGGATGCTTTGGGCCATGCTGCATAAAATCCACTGCATTCAATCGGGATGCTTTGGGCCATGTTCCAAATATCCACTGCATTCATTCATGCTGCGGGAATCCACTGCATTCAATCATGCTGCATAAAATACCCTGCATTCAATAGGGTTCAATTACTTCATGCTACCTGGAATACACTGAATTCAATCATGCTGCATGGAATAAAATGCATTCAATAGGGATGCATTTTACCAGGCTGCATGGAATCCACTGCATTCAATCCCAATGCATGGAATCCACTGCATTCAATGACGCTGCATGGAATCCACTGCATTCAATCGGGATGATTTTAGCCATGATGCATAAAATCGACTGCATTCAATTGGGTTCAATTTCGTCATGCTGCATGGATCACACTGCATTCAATCACACTGCATGGAATCCACTGCATTCAATCAGGATGCTTTGGGACATGCTGCAAATACTCCACTGTATTCAATCATGCTGCATGGAATCCACTGCCTTCAATCGGGATGCTTTTGGCCATGCTGCATATAATCCACTGCATTCAATCGGGATGCATTGGGCCTCACTGCGTCAACCGCACTGAATACAATCGGGATCCATTGTGCCACAATGCATGGAGTCTTCTCCATTGCATGACGCTGCATGGAATCCACTGCATTCAATCGGGATGCTTGGGGCCATGCTGCAAAATATCCACTGCATTCATTCATGCTGCAGGAATCCAGTGCATTCAATCATGCTGCATTAAATTCCCTGCATTCTATAGGGTTCCATTACTTCATTCTGCCTGGAATACACTGAATTCAATCACGCTGCATGGAATCCAATGCATTTAATAGGGATGCATTTTACCAGGCTGCATGGAATCCACTGCATTCAGTCATGCTGCATGGAATCCACTGCATTCAATCGGGATGCATTTTACCAGGCTGCATGGATTATACTGCATTCCATCACAATGCATGGAATCCACTGCATTCAATGACGCTGCATGGAATCCACTGCATTCTATCGGGATGCTTTTGGCCATGCTGCATAAAATCCTCTGCATTCAATCATGCTGCAAGGAATCCACTGCATCCAATCGCCATATTTTTGGCCATGCTGCATAAAATTCACTGCATTCAATCGGGATGCATTGGGCCTCGCTGCATGGTCTCCACTGCATACAAACGAGATCCATTGCACCACAATATATGGAATGTTCTGCATTAAATGAAGCTGCATGAAATCCAATGCATTCAATCAGGATGCTTTGGGCCATGCTGCAAATAATCCAATGTATTCAATCATGCTGCATGGAATCCACTGCCTTCAATCAGGATGCTTTTGGCCATGCTGCATTTAATCCACTGCATTCAATCGGGATGCATTGGGCCTCACTGTGTCAACTGCTGAATACAATCGGGATCCATTGTGCCAAAATGCATGTAGTCTTCTGCATTCAATGACGCTGCATGGAATCCAATGCATTCAATAGGGATGCATTTTACCAGGCTGCATGGAATCCACTGCATTCAATCATGCTGCATAAAATCCACTGCATTCAATAGGGTTCCATTTCTGCATGCTGCATGGATCACACTGCATTCAATCACACTGCATGGAATCCACTGCATTCAATCGGGATGAATTTTACCAGGCTGCATTGAATCCACTGCATTCAATCAAGCTGCATGGAATCCACTGCATTCAATCGGGATGCATTTTACCAGGCTGCATGGAATACACTGCATTCAATCACGCTGCATCGATTTCACTGCATTCAATTGGGATCCATTGCGCCATGATGCATGGAATCCACTGCATTCTATCAGAATCCTTTGCACCACACTGCATTGACACCACTGCATTCAATTGAGATAATTTGGGCCACGCTGCATAGAATCCACTGCATTCCATGGGTATCCATTTACCCACGCTGCATGGTGTACACTCCGTTCAATCAGGATGCATTTCACCACGCTGCATGGAATCCACAGCATTCAATTGGGATTCTTTTGGCCATGCTGCATAAAATCCACTGCATTCAATCGAGATGCATTTGGCCTCGCTGCATGGACTCCACTGCACACAATCGTGATCCATTTCGCCACAATGAATGGAGTTTTTTGCATTCAATGACGCTGCATGGAATCCACTGCATTAAATCGAAATGCTTTGGAACACGCTGCAAAAATTCCACTGCATTCAATCATGCTGAAAGAATCCACTGCATTCAATCATGCTGCATAAAATCCCCTGCCTTCAATAGGGTTCCATTTCTTCATGCTGCATGGAATCCACTTCTTTCAATCATGCTGCATGGAATCCACAGCATTTAATTGGGATGCATTTTACCAGGCTGCATGGAATCCACTGCATTCAATCATGCTGCATAAAATCCACTGCATTCAATCGGGATGCATTTTACCACGCTGCATGGATTACACTGCATTCAATCACAATACATGGAATCCACTGCATTCAATCGGGATGCATTTTACCAGGCTGCCTGGATTACACTGCATTCCATCACATTGCAAGGAATCCACTGCATTCAGTGACGCTGCATGGACTCCACTGCATTCTATCGGGATGCTTTTGGCCCTTCTGCTTAAAATACACTGCATTCAATCATGCTGCATTGAATTCACTGCCTCCAATAGGCATATTTTGGGAAATGCTGCAGAAAATCCACTGCATTCAATCGGGATGCATTGGGCCTCGCTGCATGGACTCCACTGCATACAAACGAGATCCATTGCACCACAATGGATGGAATGTTCTGCATTCAATGAGGCTGCATGGAATCCACTGCATTCCATCGGGATGCTTTGGGCCATGCTGCATAAAATCCACTGCATTCAATCGGGATGCTTTGGGCCATGTTCCAAATATCCACTGCATTCATTCATGCTGCGGGAATCCACTGCATTCAATCATGCTGCATAAAATACCCTGCATTCAATAGGGTTCAATTACTTCATGCTACCTGGAATACACTGAATTCAATCATGCTGCATGGAATAAAATGCATTCAATAGGGATGCATTTTACCAGGCTGCATGGAATCCACTGCATTCAATCCCAATGCATGGAATCCACTGCATTCAATGACGCTGCATGGAATCCACTGCATTCAATCGGGATGATTTTAGCCATGATGCATAAAATCGACTGCATTCAATTGGGTTCAATTTCGTCATGCTGCATGGATCACACTGCATTCAATCACACTGCATGGAATCCACTGCATTCAATCAGGATGCTTTGGGACATGCTGCAAATACTCCACTGTATTCAATCATGCTGCATGGAATCCACTGCCTTCAATCGGGATGCTTTTGGCCATGCTGCATATAATCCACTGCATTCAATCGGGATGCATTGGGCCTCACTGCGTCAACCGCACTGAATACAATCGGGATCCATTGTGCCACAATGCATGGAGTCTTCTCCATTGCATGACGCTGCATGGAATCCACTGCATTCAATCGGGATGCTTGGGGCCATGCTGCAAAATATCCACTGCATTCATTCATGCTGCAGGAATCCAGTGCATTCAATCATGCTGCATTAAATTCCCTGCATTCTATAGGGTTCCATTACTTCATTCTGCCTGGAATACACTGAATTCAATCACGCTGCATGGAATCCAATGCATTTAATAGGGATGCATTTTACCAGGCTGCATGGAATCCACTGCATTCAGTCATGCTGCATGGAATCCACTGCAGTCAATCGGGATGCATTTTACCAGGCTGTATGGATTACACTGCCTTCAAGCACAATGCATGGAATTCACTGCATTCAATGATGCTGCATGAAATCCACTGCATTCAATCGGGATGCTTTTGGCCATGCTGCATAAAATCCACGGCATTCAATCATGCTGCATGGAATCCAATGCATTCTATCGGGATGTATTGGGACATGCTGCAGAAAATTCACTGCATTAAATCACGATGCTTTGGACCAAGCTTCAAAAAATCCACTGCATTCAATCATGCTGCAAAAATCCACTGCATTCAATCATGCTGCATAAAATCCACTGCATTCAATAGGGTTCCATTACTTCATGCTGCATGGAATCAACTGCATTCAATCATGCTGCATGGAATCTACAGCATTCAATCGGGATGCATTTTACCAGGCTGCATGTTTTACACTGCATTCAATCACAATGCATGGAATCCACTGCATTCAATGACGCTGCATGGAATCCACTGCATTCAATCTGGATGCTTTGGGCCATGGTGCATTAAATCCACTGCATTCAATCATGCTGCATGGTATCCACTGCATTCAATCGGGATGTTTTACGACATTCTGCCTAAAATCCACTGCATTTAATCAGGATGCTTTGGGCCATGCTGCATAAAATCCACTGCATTCAATAGGGTTCCATTTCTGCATGCTGCATGGATCACACTGCATTCAATCAAGCTGCATGGAATCCACTGCATTCAATCGGGATGCATTTTACCAGGCTGCATGGATTACACTGCATTCAAGCACAATGCATGGAATCCACTGCATTCAATGACGCTGCATGGAATCCTCTGCATTCTATCGGGATGCATTTGGGCCATGCTGCATAAAATCCACTGCATTCAATCATGCTGCATGGTATCCACTGCATTCAATCGGGATGTTTTGGGACATGCTGCCTAAAATCCACTGCATTTAATCGGGATGCTTTGGGCCATGGTGCAAAAAATCCACTGCATTCAATCATGCTGCAGGAATCCACTGCATTCAATCATGCTGCATAAAATCCACTGCATTCAATAGGGTTCCATTTCTGCATGCTGCATGGATCACACTGCATTCAATCACACTGCATGGAATCCACTGCATTCAATCGGGATGCATTTTACCAGGCTGCATTGAATCCACTGCATTCTATCAAGCTGCATGGAATCCACTGCATTCAATCGGGATGCATTTTACCAGGCTGCATGGAATACACTGCATTCAATCACGCTGCATCGATTTCACTGCATTCTATTGGGATCCATTGCGCCATGATGCATGGAATCCACTGCATTCAGTTGAGATCAATTGGGCCACGCTGCATAGAATCCACTGCATTGAATGGGGATCCATTTAGCCACGATGCATTGTATACACTGCGTTCAATCTGGATGCATTTCACCGCGCAGCATGGAATACATGGCATTCAATCGGGATGCTTGTGGCCATGCTGCATAAAATCCACTGCATTCATTCATGCTGCAGGAATCCACTGCATTCAATCATGCTGCATAAAATCCCCTGCATTCAATAGGGTTCCATTTCTTCATGCTGCATGGAATCGACTTCATTCAATCATGCTGCATGGAATACACAGCATTTAATTGGGATGCATTTTACCAGGCTGCATGGAATCCACTGCATTCAATCATGCTGCATAAAATCCACTGCATTCAATCGGGATGCATTTTACCAGGATGCATGGAATCCACTGCATTCAATCACAATCCATGGAATCCACTGCATTCAATCGGGATGCATTTTACCAGGCTGCCTGGATTACACTGCATTCAAGCACAATGCATGGAATCCACTGCATTCTATCGCCATGTTTTTGACCATGCTGCATAAAGTACACTGCATTCAATCATGCAGCAAGGAATCCACTGCATCCAATCGCCATGGTTTTGGCCATGCTGCATAAAATCCACTGCATTCAATCGGGATGCATTGGGCCTCGCTGCATGGTCTCCACTGCATACAAACGAGATCCATTGCCCCACAATGAATGGAATGTTCTGCATTCAATGACGCTGCATGAAATCCACTGCATTCAATCGGGATGCTTTGGGACATGCTGCAAATACTCCACTGCATTCAATCATGCTGCATGGAATCCACTGCCTTCAATCGGGATGCTTTTGGCCATGCTGCATGTAATCCACTGCATTCAATCGGGATGCATTGGGCCTCACTGCGTCAACCGCACTGAATACAATCGGGATCCATTGTGCCACAATGCATGGAGTCGTCTGCATTCAATGACGCTGCATGGAATCCACTGCATTCAATGGGGATGCTTTGGGCCACGCTGCAAAAAATTCACTGCATTCATTCATGCTGCAGGAATCCAGTGCACTCAATCATGCTGCATAAAATACACTTCATTCAATAGGCGTCCATTATTTCATGCTGCCTGGAATACACTGAATTCAATCACGCTGCATGGAATCCAATGCATTCAATAGGGATGCATTTTACCAGGCTGCATGGAATCCACTGCATTCAATCATGCTGCATGGAATCCACTGCATTCAATCGGTATGCATTTTACAAGGCTGCATGGATTACACTGCATTCAAGCACAATGCATGGAATCCACTGCATTCAATGACGCTGCATGGAATCCTCTGCATTGAATAGGGATGCTTTTGGCCATGCTGCATAAAATCCACTGCATTCAATCATGCTGCACGGTATCGACTGCATTCAATCGGGATGTTTTGGGACATGCTGCAGAAAATCCACTGCATTAAATCGGGATGCTTTGGGCCAAGCTGCAAAAAATTCACTGCATTCAATCATGCTGCAGGAATCCACTGTATTCAATCATGCTGCATAAAATCCCCTGCATTCAATAGGGTTCCATTTCTTCATGGTGCATGGAATCCACTGCATTCAATCATGCTGCATGGAATCCACTGCATTCAATCGGGATGCATTTTACCAGGCTGCATGGATTACACTGCATTCAATCCCAATGCATGGAATCCACTGCATTTAATGACGCTGCATGGAATCCACTGCATTCAATCGGGATGCTTTTGGCCATGCTGCATCAAATCCACTGCATTTAATCATGCTGCATGGTATCCACTGCATTCAATCGGGATGTTTTGGGATATGCTGCCTAAAATCCACTCCATTAAATCGGGATACTTTGGGCCATGCTGCAAAAAATTCACTGCATTCATTCATGCTGCAGGAATCCACTGCATTCTATCATGCTGCATAAAATCCCCTGCATTCAATCGGGATGAATTTTACCAGGCTGCATGGAATCCACTGCATTCAATCATGCTTCATGGAATCCACTGCATTCAATTGGGATGCATTTTACCAGGCTGCATGGAATACACTGCATTCAATCACGCTGCATCGATTTCACTGCATTCAATTGGGATCCATTGCGCCATGATGCATCGAATCCACTGCATTCAGTTGAGATCAATTGGGCCACGCTTCATAGAATCCACTGCATTGAATGGGGATCCATTTAGCCACGATGCATTGTATACACTGCGTTCAATCAGGATGCATTTCACCACGCTGCATGGAATCCACTGCATTCAATCGGGATGTTTGTGGCCATGCTGCAAAAAATCCACTTCATTGAATCATGCTGAAGGAATCCACTGCATTCAATCATGCTGCATAAAATCCCCTGCATTCAATAGGGTTCCATTTCTTCATGCTGCATGGAATCCACTTCATTAAATCATGCTGCATGGAATCCAATGCATTTAAGTGGGATGCATTTTACCAGGCTGCATGGAATCCACTGCATTCAATCATGCTGCATAAAATCCACTGCATTCAATCCGGATGCATTTTACCACACTGCATGGATAAAACTGCATTCAATCACAATACATGGAATCGACTGCATTCAATCGGGATGCATTTTACCAGGCTGCATGCAATCCACTGCATTCAGTCATGCTTCATGGAATCTACTGCATTCAATCGTGATGCATTTTACCAGGATGCGTGGATTACACTGCATTCAATAACAATGCATGGAATCCACTGCATTCAATGACGCTGCATGGAATCATCTGCATTCAATCGGGATGCTTTTGGCCATGCTGCATAAAATCCACTGCATTCAATCGGGATGTATTGGGACATGCTGCAGAAAATCCACTGCATTAAATCGGGATGCTTTGGGCCAAGCTGCAAAAAATCAACTGCATTCAATCATGCTGCAGGAATCCACTGCATTGAATCATGCTGCATAAAATACCCTGCATTCAATAAGGTTCCATTTCTTCATGCTGCCTGGAATCCACCTCATTCAATTATGCTGCATGGAATCCACTGCATTCAATCGGGATTCATTTTACCAGGCTGCATGAATTACACTGCATTCAATCACAAGCATGGAATCCACTGCATTCAATGACGCTGCATGGAATCCACTGCATTCAATCGGGATGCTTTTGGCCATGGTGCATAATATGCACTGCATTCAATCATGCTGCATGGTATCCACTGCATTCAATCGGGATGCTTTTGGCCATGCTGCATAAAATCCACTGCATTAAATCGGGATGCTTTGGGCCATGCTGCAAAAATCCACTGCATTCAATCATGCTGAAGGAATTCACTGCATTCAAGCATGCTGCATAAAATCCACTGCATTAAATAGGGTTCAATTTCTTCATGCAGCATGGATCACACTGCATTAAATCACACTGCATGGAATCCACTGCATTCAATTGGATTGAATTTTATCAGGCTGCATGGAATCCACTGCATTCAATGAGGCTGCATGGAATCCACTGCATTCAATCGGGATGTTTTGGGCCATGCTGCATAAAATACACTGCATTCAATCATGCAGCAAGCAATCCACTGCATCCAATCGGGATATTTTGGGCCATGCTGCATAAAATCCACTGCATTCAATCGGGATGCATTGGGCCTCGCTGCATGGTCTCCACTGCATACAAACGAGATCCATTGCACCACAATGTATGGAATGTTCTGCATTAAATGACGCTGCATGAAATCCACTGCATTCAATCGCGATGCTTTGGGCCATGCTGCAAATACTCCACTGTATTCAATCATGCTGCATGGAATCCACTGCCTTCAATCGGGATTTTGGCCATGCTGCATATAATCCACTGCATTCAATCGGGATGCATTGGGCCTCACTGCGCCAACCGCACTGAATACAATCGGGATCCATTGTGCGACAATGCATGGAGTCTTCTGAATTGCATGACGCTGCATGGAATCCACTGCATTCAATCGGGATGCTTGGGGCCATGCTGCAAAATATCCACTGCATTCATTCATGCTGCAGGGATCCAGTGCATTCAATCATGCTGCATAAATACACTTCATTCAATAGGGTTCCATTACTTCATTCTGCCTGGAATACACTGAATTCAATCACGCTGCATGGAATCCAATGCATTCAATAGGGATGCATTTTACCAGGCTGCATGGAATCCACTGCATTCAGTCATGCTGCATGGAATCCACTGCAGTCAATCGGGATGCATTTTACCAGGCGGCATTGAATCCACTACATTCAATCAAGCTGCATGGAATCCACTGCATTCAATCGGGATGCATTTTACCAGGCTGCATGGATTACACTGCATTCAAGCACAATGCATTGAATCCACTGCATTCAAAGACGCTGCATGGAATCCTCTGCATTCTATCGGGATGCATTTGGGCCATGCTGCATAAAATCCACTGCATTCAATCATGCTGCATGGTATCCACTGCATTCAATCGGGATGTTTTGGGACATGCTGCCTAAAATCCACTGCATTTAATCGGGATGCTTTGGGCCATGGTGCAAAAAATCCACTGCATTCAATCATGCTGCAGGAATCCACTGCATTCAATCATGCTGCATAAAATCCACTGCATTCAATAGGGTTCCATTTCTGCATGCTGCATGGATCACACTGCATTCAATCACACTGCATGGAATCCACTGCATTCAAACGGGATGCATTTTACCAGGCTGCATTGAATCCACTGCATTCTATCAAGCTGCATGGAATCCACTGCATTCAATCGGGATGCTTGGGGCCATGCTGCAAAATATCCACTGCATTCATTCATGCTGCAGGAATCCAGTGCATTCAATCATGCTGCATAAAATACACTTCATTCAATAGGGTTCCATTACTTCATTCTGCCTGGAATACACTGAATTCAATCACGCTGCATGGAATCCAATGCATTCAATAGGAATGCATTTTACCAGGCTGCATGGAATCCACTGCATTCAGTCATGCTGCATGGAATCCACTGCAGTCAATCGGGATGCATTTTACCAGGCTGTATGTATTACACTGCATTCAATCAAAATGCATGGAATTCACTGCATTCAATGATGCTGCATGAAATCCACTGCATTCAATCGGGATGCTTTTGGCCATGCTGCATAAAATCCACGGCATTCAATCATGCTGCATGGAATCCAATGCATTCTATCGGGATGTATTGGGACATGCTGCAGAAAATTCACTGCATTAAATCATGATGCTTTGGACCAAGCTTCAAAAAATCCACTGCATTCAATCATGCTGCAAAAATCCACTGCATTCAATCATGCTGCATAAAATCCACTGCATTCAATAGGGTTCCATTTCTTCATGCTGCATGGAATCAACTGCATTCAATCATGCTGCATGGAATCTACAGCATTCAATCGGGATGCATTTTACCAGGCTGCATGTTTTACACTGCATTCAATCACAATGCATGGAATCCACTGCATTCAATGACACTGCATGGAATCCACTGCATTCAATCGGGATGCTTTGGGCCATGGTGCATAAAATCCACTGCATTCAATCATGCTGCATGGTGTCCACTGCATTCAATCGGGATGTTTTGGGACATTCTGCCTAAAATCCACTGCATTTAATCAGGATGCTTTGGGCCATGCTGCATAAAATCCACTGCATTCAATAGGGTTCCATTTCATCATGCTGCATGGATCACACTGCATTCAATCACACTGCATGGAATCCACTGCATTCAATCGGGATGAATTTTACCAGGCTGCATTGAATCCACTACATTCAATCAAGCTGCATGGAATCCACTGCATTCAATCGGGATGCATTTTACCATGCTGCATGGAATACACTGCATTCAATCACGCTGCATCGATTTCACTGCATTCAATTGGGATCCATTGCGCCATGATGCATGGAATCCACTACATTCAGTTGAGATCAATTGGGCAACGCTGCATAGAATCCACTGCATTGAATGGGGATCCATTTAGCCACGATGAATTGTATACACTGCGTTCAATCAGGATGCATTTCACCACGCTGCATGGAATCCACGGCATTCAATCGGGATGCTTGTGGCCATGCTGCATAAAATCCACTGCATTCATTCATGCTGCAGGAATCCACTGCATTCAATCATGCTGCATAAAATCCCCTGCATTCAATAGGGTTCCATTTCTTCATGCTGCATGGAATCGACTTCATTCAATCATGCTGCATGGAATCCACAGCATTTAATCGGGATGCATTTTACCAGGCTGCATGGAATCCACTGCATTCAGTCATGCTGAATAAAATCCACTGCATTCAATCGGGATGCATTTTACCAGGATGCATGGAATCCACTGCATTCAATCACAATACATGGAATCCACTGCATTCAATCGGGATGCATTTTACCAGGCTGCCTGGATTACACTGCATTCCATCACAATGCATGGAATCCACTGCATTCAATGACGCTGCATGGAATCCACTGCATTCTATCGGGATGCTTTTGGCCATGCTGCATAAAGTACACTGCATTCAATCATGCAGCAAGGAATCCACTGCATCCAATCGCCATGTTTTTGGCCATGCTGCATAAAATCCACTGCATTCAATCGGGATGCATTGGGCCTCGCTGCATGGTCTCCACTGCATACAAACGAGATCCATTGCCCCACAATGAATGGAATGTTCTGCATTCAATGACGCTGCATGAAATCCACTGCATTCAATCGGGATGCTTTTGGCCATGCTGCATATAATCCACTGCATTCAATCGGGATGCATTGGGCCTCACTGCGTCAACCGCACTGAATACAATCGGGATCCATTGTGCCACAATGCATGGAGTCGTCTGCATTCAATGACGCTGCGTGGAATCCACTGCATTCAATGGGGATGCTTTGGGCCACGCTGCAAAAAATTCACTGCATTCATTCATGCTGCAGGAATCCAGTGCATTCAATCATGCTGCATAAAATACACTTCATTCAATAGGCTTCCATTATTTCATGCTGCCTGGAATACACTGAATTCAATCACGCTGCATGGAATCCAATGCATTCAATAGGGATGCATTTTACCAGGCTGCATGGAATCCACTGCATTCAATCATGCTGCAGATATCCACTGCATTCAATCATGCTGCATTAAGTTCCCTGCATTCAATAGGGTTCCATTTCTTCATGCTGCCTGTAATACACTGCATTAAATCTGGCTGCATGGAATCCACTGCATTCAATTGGGATGCATTTTACCTGGCTTCATGGAATCCACTGCATTCACGCATGCCACTTGGAATCCACTGCATTCCATCGGGATGCATTTGGCCATGCTGAATAAAACCCACTGCATTCAATCACGCTGCATGGTATCCAATGCATTCAATCGGGATGTTTTAGGACATGCTGCAAAACATCCACAGCATTCAATCATGCTGCAGGAATCCACGGCATTCAATCATGCTGCATAAAAGACACTTCATTCAATAGGATTCCATTACTTCATGCTGCCTGGAATACACTGAATTCAATCACGCTGCATGGAATCCAATGCATTCAATAGGGATGCATTTTACCTGGCTGCATGGAATCCACTGCATTCAATCATGCTGCATGGAATCCACTGCATTCAATCGGGACGCATTTTACCAGGCTGCATGGATTACACTGCATTCAATCACAATGCATGGAATCCACTTCATTCAATGACGCTGCATGGAATCCACTGCATTCAATCGGGATGCTTTGGGCCACGCTGCAAAAAATCCACTGCATTCATTCATGCTGCAAGAATTCAGTGCATTTAATCATGGTGCATAAAATACACTTCATTCAATAGGGTTCGATTATTTCATGCTGCCTGGAATGCACTGAATTAAATCACGCTGCATGGAATCCAATGCATTCTATTGGGATGCATTTTACCAGGCTGCATGGAATCCACTGCATTCAATCATGCTGCATAAAATCCACTGCATTCAATAGGGTTCCATTTCTGCATGCTGCATGGATCACACTGCATTCAATCACACTGCATGGAATCCACTGCATTCAATCGGGATGAATTTTACCAGGCTGCATTGAATCCACTGCATTCAATCAAGCTGCATGGAATCCACTGCATTCAATCGGGATGCATTTTACCAGGCTGCATGGAATACACTGCATTCAATCACGCTGCATCGATTTCACTGCATTCAATTGGGATCCATTGCGCCATGATGCATGGAATCCACTGCATTCTATCAGAATCCTTTGCACCACACTGCATTGACACCACTGCATTCAATTGAGATAATTTGGGCCACGCTGCATAGAATCCACTGCATTCCATGGGTATCCATTTACCCACGCTGCATGGTGTACACTCCGTTCAATCAGGATGCATTTCACCACGCTGCATGGAATCCACAGCATTCAATTGGGATTCTTTTGGCCATGCTGCATAAAATCCACTGCATTCAATCGAGATGCATTTGGCCTCGCTGCATGGACTCCACTGCACACAATCGTGATCCATTTCGCCACAATGAATGGAGTTTTTTGCATTCAATGACGCTGCATGGAATCCACTGCATTAAATCGAAATGCTTTGGAACACGCTGCAAAAATTCCACTGCATTCAATCATGCTGAAAGAATCCACTGCATTCAATCATGCTGCATAAAATCCCCTGCCTTCAATAGGGTTCCATTTCTTCATGCTGCATGGAATCCACTTCTTTCAATCATGCTGCATGGAATCCACAGCATTTAATTGGGATGCATTTTACCAGGCTGCATGGAATCCACTGCATTCAATCATGCTGCATAAAATCCACTGCATTCAATCGGGATGCATTTTACCACGCTGCATGGATTACACTGCATTCAATCACAATACATGGAATCCACTGCATTCAATCGGGATGCATTTTACCAGGCTGCCTGGATTACACTGCATTCCATCACATTGCAAGGAATCCACTGCATTCAGTGACGCTGCATGGACTCCACTGCATTCTATCGGGATGCTTTTGGCCCTTCTGCTTAAAATACACTGCATTCAATCATGCTGCATGGAATTCACTGCCTCCAATAGGCATATTTTGGGAAATGCTGCAGAAAATCCACTGCATTCAATCGGGATGCATTGGGCCTCGCTGCATGGACTCCACTGCATACAAACGAGATCCATTGCACCACAATGGATGGAATGTTCTGCATTCAATGAGGCTGCATGGAATCCACTGCATTCCATCGGGATGCTTTGGGCCATGCTGCATAAAATCCACTGCATTCAATCGGGATGCATTGGGCCTCACTACGTGGACTCCACTGAATACAATTGGATCCATTGTGCCACAATGCACGGAGTCTTCTGCATTCAACGACGCTGCATGAAATCCACTGCATTCAATCGGGATGCTTTGGGCCATGTTCCAAATATCCACTGCATTCATTCATGCTGCGGGAATCCACTACATTCAATCATGCTGCATAAAATACCCTGCATTCAATAGGGTTCCATTACTTCATGCTGTCTGGAATACACTGAATTCAATCATGCTGCATGGAATAAAATGCATTCAATAGGGATGCATTTTACCAGGCTGCATGGAATCCACTGCATTCAAACACAATGCATGGAATCCACTGCATTCAATGACGCTGCATGGAATCCACTGCATTCAATCGGGATGATTTTAGCCATGATGCATAAAATCGACTGCATTCAATAGGGTTCAATTTCGTCATGCTGCATGGATCACACTGCATTCAATCACACTGCATGGAATCCACTGCATTCAATTGGGATGATTTTTACCAGGCTGCATTGAATCCACTGCATTCAACCAAGCTGCATGGAATCCACTGCATTTAATCGGGATGCATTTTACCATGCTGCATGGAATACACAGCATTCAATCACGCTGCTTCTATTTCACTGCATTCAATTGGGATCCATTGCGCCATGATGCATTGAATCCACTGCCATCAGTTGAGATCAATTGGGCCACGCTGCATAGAATCCACTCCATTCAATGGGGATCCATTTAGCCACGCTGCATTGTATACACTGCGTTCAATCAGGATGCATTTCACCACGCTGCATGGAATCCACGGCATTCAATCGGGATGCTTGGGGACATGCTGCAAAAAATCCACTGCATTCATTCATGCTGCAGGAATCCACTTCATTCAATCATGCTGCATGGTATCCACTGCATTCAATCGGGATGTTTTGGGACATGCTGCCTAAAATCCACTGCATTCAATCGGGATGCTTTGGGCCATGCTGCAAAAAATCCACTGCATTCATTCATGCTGCAGGAATCCACTGCATTCAATCATGCTGCATAAAATCCACTGCATTCAATAGGGTTCTATTTCTGCCTGCTGCATGGATCACACTGCCCTCAATCACACTGCATGGAATCTACTGCATTCAATCAGGATGAATTTTACCAGGCTTCATTGAATCCACTGCATTCAATCATGCTGCATGGAATCCAATGCATTCTATCGGGATGTATTGGGCCATGCTGCATAAAATACACTGCATTCAATAGGGTTCCATTTCTGCATGCTGCATGGATCACACTGCATTCAATCACACTGCATGGAATCCACTGCATTCAATCGGGATGAATTTTACCAGGCTGCATTGAATCCACTACATTCAATCAAGCTGCATGGAATCCACTGCATTCAATCGGGATGCATTTTACCAGGCTGCATGGAATACACTGCATTCAATCACGGTGCATTGATTTCACTGCATTCAATTGGGATCCATTGCGCCATGATGCATGGAATCCACTGCATTCAGTTGAGATCAATTGCGCCACGGTGCATAGAATCCACTGCATTGAATGGGGATCCATTTAGCCACGCTGCATTGTATACACTGCGTTCAATCAGGATGCATTTCACCACGCTGCATGGAATCCACGGCATTCAATCGGGATGCTTGTGGCCATGCTGCATAAAATCCACTGCATTCAATCGAGATGCATTTGGACTCGCTGCATGGACACCACTGCACACATTCGTGATCCATTTCGCCACAATGAATTGAATTTTCTGCATTCAATGACGCTGCATGGAATCCACTGCATTAAATCGAGAAGCTTTTGGCAATGCTGCAGTAATCCACTGCATTCAATCATGCTGCATAAAATCCACTGAATTCCACATGGTTCAATTTCTTCATGCTGCATGGAATCCACTGCATTCAATCATGCTGCATTAAATTCCCTGCATTCAATAGGGTTCCATTTCTTCATGCTGCCTGGAATACACTGCATTAAATCTGGCTGCATGGAATCCACTGCATTCAATTGGGATGCATTTTACCTGGCTTCATGGAATCCACTGCATTCACGCATGCCACTTGGAATCCACTGCATTCCATCGGGATGCATTTGGCCATGCTGAATAAAACCCACTGCATTCAATCACGCTGCATGGTATCCAATGCATTCAATCGGGATGTTTTAGGACATGCTGCAAAACATCCACAGCATTCAATCATGCTGCAGGAATCCACGGCATTCAATCATGCTGCATAAAAGACACTTCATTCAATAGGTTTCCATTACTTCATGCTGCCTGGAATACACTGAATTCAATCACGCTGCATGGAATCCAATGCATTCAATAGGGATGCATTTTACCTGGCTGCATGGAATCCACTGCATTCAATCATGCTGCATGGAATCCACTGCATTCAATCGGGACGCATTTTACCAGGCTGCATGGATTACACTGCATTCAATCACAATGCATGGAATCCACTTCATTCAATGACGCTGCATGGAATCCACTGCATTCAATCGGGATGCTTTGGGCCACGCTGCAAAAAATCCACTGCATTCATTCATGCTGCAAGAATTCAGTGCATTCAATCATGGTGCATAAAATACACTTCATTCAATAGGGTTCGATTATTTCATGCTGCCTGGAATGCACTGAATTAAATCACGCTGCATGGAATCCAATGCATTCTATTGGGATGCATTTTACCAGGCTGCATGGAATCCACTGCAGTCAATCATGCTGCATGGAATCCACTGCATTCAATCGGGATGCATTTTACCAGGCTGCATGGATTACACTGCATTCAAGCACAATGCATGGAATCCACTGCATTCAATGACGCTGCATGGAATCCTCTGCATTGAATCGGGATGCTTTTGGCCATGCTGCATAAAATCCACTGCATTCAATCATGCTGCACGGTATTGACTGCATTCAATCGGGATGTTTTTGGACATGCTGCAGAAAATCCACTGCATTAAATCGGGATGCTTTGGGCCAAGCTGCAAAAAATACAATGCATTCAATCATGCTGCAGGAATCCACTGCATTCAATCATGCTGCATAAAATCCCCTGCATTCAATAGGGTTCCATTTCTTCATGGTGCATGGAATACACTGCATTCAATCATGCTGCATGGAATCCACTGCATTCAATCGGGATGCATTTTACCAGGCTGCATGGATTACACTGCATTCAATCCCAATGCATGGAATCCACTGCATTTAATGACCCTGCATGGAATCCACTGCATTCAATCGGGATGCTTTTGGCCATGGTGCATAAAATCCACTGCATTTAATCATGCTGCATGGTATCCACTGAATTCAATCGGGATGTTTTGGGATATGCTGCCTAACATCCACTCCATTAAATCGGGATGCTTTGGGCCATGCTGCAAAAAATTCACTGCATTCATTCATGCTGCAGGAATCCACTGCATTCTATCATGCTGCATAAAATCCACTGCATTCAATCGGGATGAATTTTACCAGGATGCATGGAATCCACTGCATTCAATCATGCTTCATGGAATCCACTGCATTCAATCCAGTTGCATTTTACCATGCTGCATGGATTACACTGCATTCAATCACGCTGCATCGATTTCACTGCATTCAATTGGGATCCATTGCGCCATGATGCATGGAATCCACTGCATTCAGTTGAGATCAATTGCGCCACGCTGCATAGAATCCACTGCATTGAATGGGGATCCATTTAGCCATGCTGCATTGTATACACTGCGTTCAATCAGGATGCATTTCACCACGCTGCATGGAATCCATGGCATTCAATCGGGATGTTTGTGGCCATGCTGCAAATAATCCACTTCATTCAATCATGCTGAAGGAATCCACTGCATTCAATCATGCTGCATAAAATCCCCTGCATTCAATAGGGTTCCATTTCTTCATGCTGAATGGAATCCACTTCATTCAATCATGCTGCATGGAATCCACAGCATTTAATTGGGATGCATTTTACCAGGCTGCATGGAATCCACTGCATTCAATCATGCTGCATAAAATCCACTGCATTCAATCGGGATGCATTTTACCATGCTGCATGGATTATACTGCATTCCATCACAATGCATGGAATCCACTGCATTCAATGACGCTGCATGGAATCCACTGCATTCTATCGGGATGCTTTTGGCCATGCTGCATAAAATCCTCTGCATTCAATCATGCTGCAAGGAATCCACTGCATCCAATCGCCATATTTTTGGCCATGCTGCATAAAATTCACTGCATTCAATCGGGATGCATTGGGCCTCGCTGCATGGTCTCCACTGCATACAAACGAGATCCATTGCACCACAATATATGGAATGTTCTGCATTAAATGAAGCTGCATGAAATCCAATGCATTCAATCAGGATGCTTTGGGCCATGCTGCAAATAATCCAATGTATTCAATCATGCTGCATGGAATCCACTGCCTTCAATCAGGATGCTTTTGGCCATGCTGCATTTAATCCACTGCATTCAATCGGGATGCATTGGGCCTCACTGCGTCAACTGCTGAATACAATCGGGATCCATTGTGCCAAAATGCATGTAGTCTTCTGCATTCAATGACGCTGCATGGAATCCAATGCATTCAATAGGGATGCATTTTACCAGGCTGCATGGAATCCACTGCATTCAATCATGCTGCATAAAATCCACTGCATTCAATAGGGTTCCATTTCTGCATGCTGCATGGATCACACTGCATTCAATCACACTGCATGGAATCCACTGCATTCAATCGGGATGCATTTTACCAGGCTGCATGGAATACACTGCATTCAATCACGCTGCATCAATTTCACTGCATTCAATTGGGATCCATTGCGCCATGATGCATGGAATCCACTGCATTCTATCAGAATCCTTTGCACCACACTGCATTGACACCACTGCATTCAATTGAGATAATTTGGGCCACGCTGCATAGAATCCACTGCATTCCATGGGTATCCATTTACCCACGCTGCATGGTGTACACTCCGTTCAATCAGGATGCATTTCACCACGCTGCATGGAATCCACAGCATTCAATTGGGATTCTTTTGGCCATGCTGCATAAAATCCACTGCATTCAATCGAGATGCATTTGGCCTCGCTGCATGGACTCCACTGCACACAATCGTGATCCATTTCGCCGCAATGAATGGAGTTTTTTGCATTCAATGACGCTGCATGGAATCCACTGCATTAAATCGAAATGCTTTGGAACACGCTGCAAAAATTCCACTGCATTCAATCATGCTGAAAGAATCCACTGCATTCAATCATGCTGCATAAAATCCCCTGCCTTCAATAGGGTTCCATTTCTTCATGCTGCATGGAATCCACTTCTTTCAATCATGCTGCATGGAATCCACAGCATTTAATTGGGATGCATTTTACCAGGCTGCATGGAATCCACTGCATTCAATCATGCTGCATAAAATCCACTGCATTCAATCGGGATGCATTTTACCACGCTGCATGGATTACACTGCATTCAATCACAATACATGGAATCCACTGCATTCAATCGGGATGCATTTTACCAGGCTGCCTGGATTACACTGCATTCCATCACATTGCAAGGAATCCACTGCATTCAGTGACGCTGCATGGACTCCACTGCATTCTATCGGGATGCTTTTGGCCCTTCTGCTTAAAATACACTGCATTCAATCATGCTGCATTGAATTCACTGCCTCCAATAGGCATATTTTGGGAAATGCTGCAGAAACTCCACTGCATTCAATCGGGATGCATTGGGCCTCGCTGCATGGACTCCACTGCATACAAACGAGATCCATTGCTCCACAATGGATGGAATGTTCTGCATTCAATGAGGCTGCATGGAATCCACTGCATTCCATCGGGATGCTTTGGGCCATGCTGCATAAAATCCACTGCATTCAATCGGGATGCTTTGGGCCATGTTCCAAATATCCACTGCATTCATTCATGCTGCGGGAATCCACTGCATTCAATCATGCTGCATAAAATACCCTGCATTCAATAGGGTTCAATTACTTCATGCTGCCTGGAATACACTGAATTCAATCATGCTGCATGGAATAAAATGCATTCAATAGGGATGCATTTTACCAGGCTGCATGGAATCCACTGCATTCAATCACAATGCATGGAATCCACTGCATTCAATGACGCTGCATGGAATCCACTGCATTCAATAGGGATGATTTTAGCCATGATGCATAAAATCGACTGCATTCAATTGGGTTCAATTTCGTCATGCTGCATGGATCACACTGCATTCAATCACACTGCATGGAATCCACTGCATTCAATCAGGATGCTTTGGGACATGCTGCAAATACTCCACTGTATTCAATCATGCTGCATGGAATCCACTGCCTTCAATCGGGATGCTTTTGGCCATGCTGCATATAATCCACTGCATTCAATCGGGATGCATTGGGCCTCACTGCGTCAACCGCACTGAATACAATCGGGATCCATTGTGCCACAATGCATGGAGTCTTCTGCATTCAATGACGCTGCATGGAATCCACTGCATTCAATCGGGATGCTTGGGGCCATGCTGCAAAATATCCACTGCATTCATTCATGCTGCAGGAATCCAGTGCATTCAATCATGCTGCATTAAATTCCCTGCATTCTATAGGGTTCCATTACTTCATTCTGCCTGGAATACACTGAATTCAATCACGCTGCATGGAATCCAATGCATTCAATAGGGATGCATTTTACCAGGCTGCATGGAATCCACTGCATTCAGTCATGCTGCATGGAATCCACTGCAGTCAATCGGGATGCATTTTACCAGGCTGTATGGATTACACTGCATTCAAGCACAATGCATGGAATTCACTGCATTCAATGATGCTGCATGAAATCCACTGCATTCAATCGGGATGCTTTTGGCCATGCTGCATAAAATCCACGGCATTCAATCATGCTGCATGGAATCCAATGCATTCTATCGGGATGTATTGGGACATGCTGCAGAAAATTCACTGCATTAAATCACGATGCTTTGGACCAAGCTTCAAAAAATCCACTGCATTCAATCATGCTGCAAAAATCCACTGCATTCAATCATGCTGCATAAAATCCACTGCATTCAATAGGGTTCCATTACTTCATGCTGCATGGAATCAACTGCATTCAATCATGCTGCATGGAATCTACAGCATTCAATCGGGATGCATTTTACCAGGCTGCATGTTTTACACTGCATTCAATCACAATGCATGGAATCCACTGCATTCAATGACGCTGCATGGAATCCACTGCATTCAATCTGGATGCATTTGGGCCATGCTGCATAAAATCCACTGCATTCAATCATGCTGCATGGTATCCACTGCATTCAATCGGGATGTTTTACGACATTCTGCCTAAAATCCACTGCATTTAATCAGGATGCTTTGGGCCATGCTGCATAAAATCCACTGCATTCAATAGGGTTCCATTTCTGCATGCTGCATGGATCACACTGCATTCAATCACACTGCATGGAATCCACTGCATTCAATCGGGATGAATTTTACCAGGCTGCATTGAATCCACTACATTCAATCAAGCTGCATGGAATCCACTGCATTCAATCGGGATGCATTTTACCAGGCTGCATGGATTACACTGCATTCAAGCACAATGCATGGAATCCACTGCATTCAATGACGCTGCATGGAATCCTCTGCATTCTATCGGGATGCATTTGGGCCATGCTGCATAAAATCCACTGCATTCAATCATGCTGCATGGTATCCACTGCATTCAATCGGGATGTTTTGGGACATGCTGCCCTAAATCCACTGCATTCAATCGGGATGCTTTGGGCCATGCTGCAAAACATCCACTGCATTCAATCATGCTGCAGGAATCCACTGCATTCAATCATGCTGCATAAAATCCACTGCATTCAATAGGGTTCCATTTCTGCATGCTGCATGGATCACACTGCATTCAATCACACTGCATGGAATCCACTGCATTCAATCGGGATGCATTTTACCAGGCTGCATTGAATCCACTGCATTCTATCAAGCTGCATGGAATCCACTGCATTCAATCGGGATGCATTTTACCAGGCTGCATGGAATACACTGCATTCAATCACGCTGCATCGATTTCACTGCATTCTATTGGGATCCATTGCGCCATGATGCATGGAATCCACTGCATTCAGTTGAGATCAATTGGGCCACGCTGCATAGAATCCACTGCATTGAATGGGGATCCATTTAGCCACGATGCATTGTATACACTGCGTTCAATCTGGATGCATTTCACCGCGCTGCATGGAATACATGGCATTCAATCGGGATGCTTGTGGCCATGCTGCATAAAATCCACTGCATTCATTCATGCTGCAGGAATCCACTGCATTCAATCATGCTGCATAAAATCCCCTGCATTCAATAGGGTTCCATTTCTTCATGCTGAATGGAATCGACTTCATTCAATCATGCTGCATGGAATACACAGCATTTAATTGGGATGCATTTTACCAGGCTGCATGGAATCCACTGCATTCAATCATGCTGCATAAAATCCACTGCATTCAATCGGGATGCATTTTACCAGGATGCATGGAATCCACTGCATTCAATCACAATACATGGAATCCACTGCATTCAATCGGGATGCATTTTACCAGGCTGCCTGGATTACACTGCATTCCATCACAATGCATGGAATCCACTGCATTCAATGACGCTGCATGGAATCCACTGCATTCTATCGCCATGTTTTTGGCCATGCTGCATAAAGTACACTGCATTCAATCATGCAGCAAGGAATCCACTGCATCCAATCGCCATGTTTTTGGCCATGCTGCATAAAATCCACTGCATTCAATCGGGATGCATTGGGCCTCGCTGCATGGTCTCCACTGCATACAAACGAGATCCATTGCCCCACAATGAATGGAATGTTCTGCATTCAATGACGCTGCATGAAATCCACTGCATTCAATCGGGATGCTTTGGGACATGCTGCAAATACTCCACTGCATTCAATCATGCTGCATGGAATCCACTGCCTTCAATCGGGATGCTTTTGGCCATGCTGCATGTAATCCACTGCATTCAATCGGGATGCATTGGGCCTCACTGCGTCAACCGCACTGAATACAATCGGGATCCATTGTGCCACAATGCATGGAGTCGTCTGCATTCAATGACGCTGCATGGAATCCACTGCATTCAATGGGGATGCTTTGGGCCACGCTGCAAAAAATTCACTGCATTCATTCATGCTGCAGGAATCCAGTGCACTCAATCATGCTGCATAAAATACACTTCATTCAATAGGCTTCCATTATTTCATGCTGCCTGGAATACACTGAATTCAATCACGCTGCATGGAATCCAATGCATTCAATAGGGATGCATTTTACCAGGCTGCATGGAATCCACTGCATTCAATCATGCTGCGGGAATCCACTGCATTCAATCATGCTGCATAAAATACCCTGCATTCAATAGGGTTCAATTACTTCATGCTGCCTGGAATACACTGAATTCAATCATGCTGCATGGAATAAAATGCATTCAATAGGGATGCATTTTACCAGGCTGCATGGAATCCACTGCATTCAATCACAATGCATGGAATCCACTGCATTCAATGACGCTGCATGGAATCCACTGCATTCAATAGGGATGATTTTAGCCATGATGCATAAAATCGACTGCATTCAATTGGGTTCAATTTCGTCATGCTGCATGGATCACACTGCATTCAATCACACTGCATGGAATCCACTGCATTCAATCAGGATGCTTTGGGACATGCTGCAAATACTCCACTGTATTCAATCATGCTGCATGGAATCCACTGCCTTCAATCGGGATGCTTTTGGCCATGCTGCATATAATCCACTGCATTCAATCGGGATGCATTGGGCCTCACTGCGTCAACCGCACTGAATACAATCGGGATCCATTGTGCCACAATGCATGGAGTCTTCTGCATTCAATGACGCTGCATGGAATCCACTGCATTCAATCGGGATGCTTGGGGCCATGCTGCAAAATATCCACTGCATTCATTCATGCTGCAGGAATCCAGTGCATTCAATCATGCTGCATTAAATTCCCTGCATTCTATAGGGTTCCATTACTTCATTCTGCCTGGAATACACTGAATTCAATCACGCTGCATGGAATCCAATGCATTCAATAGGGATGCATTTTACCAGGCTGCATGGAATCCACTGCATTCAGTCATGCTGCATGGAATCCACTGCAGTCAATCGGGATGCATTTTACCAGGCTGTATGGATTACACTGCATTCAAGCACAATGCATGGAATTCACTGCATTCAATGATGCTGCATGAAATCCACTGCATTCAATCGGGATGCTTTTGGCCATGCTGCATAAAATCCACGGCATTCAATCATGCTGCATGGAATCCAATGCATTCTATCGGGATGTATTGGGACATGCTGCAGAAAATTCACTGCATTAAATCACGATGCTTTGGACCAAGCTTCAAAAAATCCACTGCATTCAATCATGCTGCAAAAATCCACTGCATTCAATCATGCTGCATAAAATCCACTGCATTCAATAGGGTTCCATTACTTCATGCTGCATGGAATCAACTGCATTCAATCATGCTGCATGGAATCTACAGCATTCAATCGGGATGCATTTTACCAGGCTGCATGTTTTACACTGCATTCAATCACAATGCATGGAATCCACTGCATTCAATGACGCTGCATGGAATCCACTGCATTCAATCTGGATGCATTTGGGCCATGCTGCATAAAATCCACTGCATTCAATCATGCTGCATGGTATCCACTGCATTCAATCGGGATGTTTTACGACATTCTGCCTAAAATCCACTGCATTTAATCAGGATGCTTTGGGCCATGCTGCATAAAATCCACTGCATTCAATAGGGTTCCATTTCTGCATGCTGCATGGATCACACTGCATTCAATCACACTGCATGGAATCCACTGCATTCAATCGGGATGAATTTTACCAGGCTGCATTGAATCCACTACATTCAATCAAGCTGCATGGAATCCACTGCATTCAATCGGGATGCATTTTACCAGGCTGCATGGATTACACTGCATTCAAGCACAATGCATGGAATCCACTGCATTCAATGACGCTGCATGGAATCCTCTGCATTCTATCGGGATGCATTTGGGCCATGCTGCATAAAATCCACTGCATTCAATCATGCTGCATGGTATCCACTGCATTCAATCGGGATGTTTTGGGACATGCTGCCCTAAATCCACTGCATTCAATCGGGATGCTTTGGGCCATGCTGCAAAACATCCACTGCATTCAATCATGCTGCAGGAATCCACTGCATTCAATCATGCTGCATAAAATCCACTGCATTCAATAGGGTTCCATTTCTGCATGCTGCATGGATCACACTGCATTCAATCACACTGCATGGAATCCACTGCATTCAATCGGGATGCATTTTACCAGGCTGCATTGAATCCACTGCATTCTATCAAGCTGCATGGAATCCACTGCATTCAATCGGGATGCATTTTACCAGGCTGCATGGAATACACTGCATTCAATCACGCTGCATCGATTTCACTGCATTCTATTGGGATCCATTGCGCCATGATGCATGGAATCCACTGCATTCAGTTGAGATCAATTGGGCCACGCTGCATAGAATCCACTGCATTGAATGGGGATCCATTTAGCCACGATGCATTGTATACACTGCGTTCAATCTGGATGCATTTCACCGCGCTGCATGGAATACATGGCATTCAATCGGGATGCTTGTGGCCATGCTGCATAAAATCCACTGCATTCATTCATGCTGCAGGAATCCACTGCATTCAATCATGCTGCATAAAATCCCCTGCATTCAATAGGGTTCCATTTCTTCATGCTGAATGGAATCGACTTCATTCAATCATGCTGCATGGAATACACAGCATTTAATTGGGATGCATTTTACCAGGCTGCATGGAATCCACTGCATTCAATCATGCTGCATAAAATCCACTGCATTCAATCGGGATGCATTTTACCAGGATGCATGGAATCCACTGCATTCAATCACAATACATGGAATCCACTGCATTCAATCGGGATGCATTTTACCAGGCTGCCTGGATTACACTGCATTCAAGCACAATGCATGGAATCCACTGCATTCAATGACGCTGCATGGAATCCACTGCATTCTATCGCCATGTTTTTGGCCATGCTGCATAAAGTACACTGCATTCAATCATGCAGCAAGGAATCCACTGCATCCAATCGCCATGTTTTTGGCCATGCTGCATAAAATCCACTGCATTCAATCGGGATGCATTGGGCCTCGCTGCATGGTCTCCACTGCATACAAACGAGATCCATTGCCCCACAATGAATGGAATGTTCTGCATTCAATGACGCTGCATGAAATCCACTGCATTCAATCGGGATGCTTTGGGACATGCTGCAAATACTCCACTGCATTCAATCATGCTGCATGGAATCCACTGCCTTCAATCGGGATGCTTTTGGCCATGCTGCATGTAATCCACTGCATTCAATCGGGATGCATTGGGCCTCACTGCGTCAACCGCACTGAATACAATCGGGATCCATTGTGCCACAATGCATGGAGTCGTCTGCATTCAATGACGCTGCATGGAATCCACTGCATTCAATGGGGATGCTTTGGGCCACGCTGCAAAAAATTCACTGCATTCATTCATGCTGCAGGAATCCAGTGCACTCAATCATGCTGCATAAAATACACTTCATTCAATAGGCTTCCATTATTTCATGCTGCCTGGAATACACTGAATTCAATCACGCTGCATGGAATCCAATGCATTCAATAGGGATGCATTTTACCAGGCTGCATGGAATCCACTGCATTCAATCATGCTGCAGGTATCCACTGCATTCAATCATGCTGCATTAAATTCCCTGCATTCAATAGGGTTCCATTTCTTCATGCTGCCTGGAATACACTGAATTCAATCACGCTGCATAGAATATAATGCATTCAATAGGGATGCATTTTACCAGGCTGCATGGAATCCACTGCATTCAATCATGCTGCATGGAATCCACTGCATTCAATCGGTATGCATTTTACAAGGCTGCATGGATTACACTGCATTCAAGCACAATGCATGGAATCCACTGCATTCAATGACGCTGCATGGAATCCTCTGCATTGAATAGGGATGCTTTTGGCCATGCTGCATAAAATCCACTGCATTCAATCATGCTGCACGGTATCGACTGCATTCAATCGGGATGTTTTGGGACATGCTGCAGAAAATCCACTGCATTAAATCGGGATGCTTTGGGCCAAGCGGCAAAAAATCCACTGCATTCAATCATGCTGCAGGAATCCACTGTATTCAATCATGCTGCATAAAATCCCCTGCATTCAATAGGGTTCCATTTCTTCATGGTGCATGGAATCCACTGCATTCAATCATGCTGCATGGAATCCACTGCATTCAATCGGGATGCATTTTACCAGGCTGCATGGATTACACTGCATTCAATCCCAATGCATGGAATCCACTGCATTTAATGACGCTGCATGGAATCCACTGCATTCAATCGGGATGCTTTTGGCCATGCTGCATCAAATCCACTGCATTTAATCATGCTGCATGGTATCCACTGCATTCAATCGGGATGTTTTGGGATATGCTGCCTAAAATCCACTCCATTAAATCGGGATGCTTTGGGCCATGCTGCAAAAAATTCACTGCATTCATTCATGCTGCAGGAATCCACTGCATTCTATCATGCTGCATAAAATCCCCTGCATTCAATCGGGATGAATTTTACCAGGCTGCATGGAATCCACTGCATTCAATCATGCTTCATGGAATCCACTGCATTCAATTGGGATGCATTTTACCAGGCTGCATGGAATACACTGCATTCAATCACGCTGCATCGATTTCACTGCATTCAATTGGGATCCATTGCGCCATGATGCATCGAATCCACTGCATTCAGTTGAGATCAATTTGGCCACGCTTCATAGAATCCACTGCATTGAATGGGGATCCATTTAGCCACGATGCATTGTATACACTGCGTTCAATCAGGATGCATTTCACCACGCTGCATGGAATCCACTGCATTCAATCGGGATGTTTGTGGCCATGCTGCAAAAAATCCACTTCATTGAATCATGCTGAAGGAATCCACTGCATTCAATCATGCTGCATAAAATCCCCTGCATTCAATAGGGTTCCATTTCTTCATGCTGCATGGTTCCACTTCATTAAATCATGCTGCATGGAATCCAATGCATTTAAGTGGGATGCATTTTACCAGGCTGCATGGAATCCACTGCATTCAATCATGCTGCATAAAATCCACTGCATTCAATCCGGATGCATTTTACCACACTGCATGGATAAAACTGCATTCAATCACAATACATGGAATCGACTGCATTCAATCGGGATGCATTTTACCAGGCTGCATGCAATCCACTGCATTCAGTCATGCTTCATGGAATCTACTGCATTCAATCGTGATGCATTTTACCAGGATGCGTGGATTACACTGCATTCAATAACAATGCATGGAATCCACTGCATTCAATGACGCTGCATGGAATCATCTGCATTCAATCGGGATGCTTTTGGCCATGCTGCATAAAATCCACTGCATTCAATCGGGATGTATTGGGACATGCTGCAGAAAATCCACTGCATTAAATCGGGATGCTTTGGGCCAAGCTGCAAAAAATCCACTGCATTCAATCATGCTGCAGGAATCCACTGCATTGAATCATGCTGCATAAAATACCATGCATTCAATAAGGTTCCATTTCTTCATGCTGCCTGGAATCCACCTCATTCAATTATGCTGCATGGAATCCACTGCATTCAATCGGGATTCATTTTACCAGGCTGCATGAATTACACTGCATTCAATCACAAGCATGGAATCCACTGCATTCAATGACGCTGCATGGAATCCACTGCATTCAATCGGGATGCTTTTGGCCATGGTGCATAATATGCACTGCATTCAATCATGCTGCATGGTATCCACTGCATTCAATCGGGATGCTTTTGGCCATGCTGCATAAAATCCACTGCATTAAATCGGGATGCTTTGGGCCATGCTGCAAAAATCCACGGCATTCAATCATGCTGAAGGAATTCACTGCATTCAATCATGCTGCATAAAATCCACTGCATTAAATAGGGTTCAATTTCTTCATGCAGCATGGATCACACTGCATTAAATCACACTGCATGGAATCCACTGCATTCAATTGGATTGAATTTTATCAGGCTGCATGGAATCCACTGCATTCAATGAGGCTGCATGGAATCCACTGCATTCAATCGGGATGTTTTGGGCCATGCTGCATAAAATACACTGCATTCAATCATGCAGCAAGGAATCCACTGCATCCAATCGGGATATTTTGGGCCATGCTGCATAAAATCCACTGCATTCAATCGGGATGCATTGGGCCTCGCTGCATGGTCTCCACTGCATACAAACGAGATCCATTGCACCACAATGTATGGAATGTTCTGCATTAAATGACGCTGCATGAAATCCACTGCATTCAATCGCGATGCTTTGGGCCATGCTGCAAATACTCCACTGTATTCAATCATGCTGCATGGAATCCACTGCCTTCAATCGGGATTTTGGCCATGCTGCATATAATCCACTGCATTCAATCGGGATGCATTGGGCCTCACTGCGCCAACCGCACTGAATACAATCGGGATCCATTGTGCCACAATGCATGGAGTCTTCTGCATTCAATGACGCTGCATGGAATCCACTGCATTCAATCGGGATGCTTGGGGCCATGCTGCAAAATATCCACTGCATTCATTCATGCTGCAGGAATCCAGTGCATTCAATCATGCTGCATTAAATTCCCTGCATTCTATAGGGTTCCATTACTTCATTCTGCCTGGAATACACTGAATTCAATCACGCTGCATGGAATCCAATGCATTCAATAGGGATGCATTTTACCAGGCTGCATGGAATCCACTGCATTCAGTCATGCTGCATGGAATCCACTGCAGTCAATCGGGATGCATTTTACCAGGCGGCATTGAATCCACTACATTCAATCAAGCTGCATGGAATCCACTGCATTCAATCGGGATGCATTTTACCAGGCTGCATGGATTACACTGCATTCAAGCACAATGCATTGAATCCACTGCATTCAAAGACGCTGCATGGAATCCTCTGCATTCTATCGGGATGCATTTGGGCCATGCTGCATAAAATCCACTGCATTCAATCATGCTGCATGGTATCCACTGCATTCAATCGGGATGTTTTGGGACATGCTGCCTAAAATCCACTGCATTTAATCGGGATGCTTTGGGCCATGGTGCAAAAAATCCACTGCATTCAATCATGCTGCAGGAATCCACTGCATTCAATCATGCTGCATAAAATCCACTGCATTCAATAGGGTTCCATTTCTGCATGCTGCATGGATCACACTGCATTCAATCACACTGCATGGAATCCACTGCATTCAAACGGGATGCATTTTACCAGGCTGCATTGAATCCACTGCATTCTATCAAGCTGCATGGAATCCACTGCATTCAATCGGGATGCTTGGGGCCATGCTGCAAAATATCCACTGCATTCATTCATGCTGCACGAATCCAGTGCATTCAATCATGCTGCATAAATACACTTCATTCAATAGGGTTCCATTAATTCATTCTGCCTGGAATACACTGAATTCAATCACGCTGCATGGAATCCAATGCATTCAATAGGGATGCATTTTACCAGGCTGCATGGAATCCACTGCATTCAGTCATGCTGCATGGAATCCACTGCAGTCAATCGGGATGCATTTTACCAGGCTGTATGTATTACACTGCATTCAATCAAAATGCATGGAATTCACTGCATTCAATGATGCTGCATGAAATCCACTGCATTCAATCGGGATGCTTTTGGCCATGCTGCATAAAATCCACGGCATTCAATCATGCTGCATGGAATCCAATGCATTCTATCGGGATGTATTGGGACATGCTGCAGAAAATTCACTGCATTAAATCATGATGCTTTGGACCAAGCTTCAAAAAATCCACTGCATTCAATCATGCTGCAAAAATCCACTGCATTCAATCATGCTGCATAAAATCCACTGCATTCAATAGGGTTCCATTTCTTCATGCTGCATGGAATCAACTGCATTCAATCATGCTGCATGGAATCTACAGCATTCAATCGGGATGCATTTTACCAGGCTGCATGTTTTACACTGCATTCAATCACAATGCATGGAATCCACTGCATTCAATGACACTGCATGGAATCCACTGCATTCAATCGGGATGCTTTGGGCCATGGTGCATAAAATCCACTGCATTCAATCATGCTGCATGGTGTCCACTGCATTCAATCGGGATGTTTTGGGACATTCTGCCTAAAATCCACTGCATTTAATCGGGATGCTTTGGGCCATGCTGCATAAAATCCACTGCATTCAATAGGGTTCCATTTCATCATGCTGCATGGATCACACTGCATTCAATCACACTGCATGGAATCCACTGCATTCAATCGGGATGAATTTTACCAGGCTGCATTGAATCCACTACATTCAATCAAGCTGCATGGAATCCACTGCATTCAATCGGGATGCATTTTACCAGGCTGCATGGAATACACTGCATTCAATCACGCTGCATCGATTTCACTGCATTCAATTGGGATCCATTGCGCCATGATGCATGGAATCCACTACATTCAGTTGAGATCAATTGGGCAACGCTGCATAGAATCCACTGCATTGAATGGGGATCCATTTAGCCACGATGCATTGTATACACTGCGTTCAATCAGGATGCATTTCACCACGCTGCATGGAATCCACGGCATTCAATCGGGATGCTTGTGGCCATGCTGCATAAAATCCACTGCATTCATTCATGCTGCAGGAATCCACTGCATTCAATCATGCTGCATAAAATCCCCTGCATTCAATAGGGTTCCATTTCTTCATGCTGCATGGAATCGACTTCATTCAATCATGCTGCATGGAATCCACAGCATTTAATCGGGATGCATTTTACCAGGCTGCATGGAATCCACTGCATTCAGTCATGCTGAATAAAATCCACTGCATTCAATCGGGATGCATTTTACCAGGATGCATGGAATCCACTGCATTCAATCACAATACATGGAATCCACTGCATTCAATCGGGATGCATTTTACCAGGCTGCCTGGATTACACTGCATTCCATCACAATGCATGGAATCCACTGCATTCAATGACGCTGCATGGAATCCACTGCATTCTATCGGGATGCTTTTGGCCATGCTGCATAAAGTACACTGCATTCAATCATGCAGCAAGGAATCCACTGCATCCAATCGCCATGTTTTTGGCCATGCTGCATAAAATCCACTGCATTCAATCGGGATGCATTGGGCCTCGCTGCATGGTCTCCACTGCATACAAACGAGATCCATTGCCCCACAATGAATGGAATGTTCTGCATTCAATGACGCTGCATGAAATCCACTGCATTCAATCGGGATGCTTTGGGCCATGCTGCAAATACTCCACTGTATTCAATCATGCTGCATGGAATCCACTGCCTTCAATCGGGATGCTTTTGGCCATGCTGCATATAATCCACTGCATTCAATCGGGATGCATTGGGCCTCACTGCGTCAACCGCACTGAATACAATCGGGATCCATTGTGCCACAATGCATGGAGTCGTCTGCATTCAATGACGCTGCGTGGAATCCACTGCATTCAATGGGGATGCTTTGGGCCACGCTGCAAAAAATTCACTGCATTCATTCATGCTGCAGGAATCCAGTGCATTCAATCATGCTGCATAAAATACACTTCATTCAATAGGCTTCCATTATTTCATGCTGCCTGGAATACACTGAATTCAATCACGCTGCATGGAATCCAATGCATTCAATAGGGATGCATTTTACCAGGCTGCATGGAATCCACTGCATTCAATCATGCTGCAGATATCCACTGCATTCAATCATGCTGCATTAAGTTCCCTGCATTCAATAGGGTTCCATTTCTTCATGCTGCCTGTAATACACTGCATTAAATCTGGCTGCATGGAATCCACTGCATTCAATTGGGATGCATTTTACCTGGCTTCATGGAATCCACTGCATTCACGCATGCCACTTGGAATCCACTGCATTCCATCGGGATGCATTTGGCCATGCTGAATAAAACCCACTGCATTCAATCACGCTGCATGGTATCCAATGCATTCAATCGGGATGTTTTAGGACATGCTGCAAAACATCCACAGCATTCAATCATGCTGCAGGAATCCACGGCATTCAATCATGCTGCATAAAAGACACTTCATTCAATAGGATTCCATTACTTCATGCTGCCTGGAATACACTGAATTCAATCACGCTGCATGGAATCCAATGCATTCAATAGGGATGCATTTTACCTGGCTGCATGGAATCCACTGCATTCAATCATGCTGCATGGAATCCACTGCATTCAATCGGGACGCATTTTACCAGGCTGCATGGATTACACTGCATTCAATCACAATGCATGGAATCCACTTCATTCAATGACGCTGCATGGAATCCACTGCATTCAATCGGGATGCTTTGGGCCACGCTGCAAAAAATCCACTGCATTCATTCATGCTGCAAGAATTCAGTGCATTCAATCATGGTGCATAAAATACACTTCATTCAATAGGGTTCGATTATTTCATGCTGCCTGGAATGCACTGAATTAAATCACGCTGCATGGAATCCAATGCATTCTATTGGGATGCATTTTACCAGGCTGCATGGAATCCACTGCAGTCAATCATGCTGCATGGAATCCACTGCATTCAATCGGGATGCATTTTACCAGGCTGCATGGATTACACTGCATTCAAGCACAATGCATGGAATCCACTGCATTCAATGACGCTGCATGGAATCCTCTGCATTGAATCGGGATGCTTTTGGCCATGCTGCATAAAATCCACTGCATTCAATCATGCTGCACGGTATTGACTGCATTCAATCGGGATGTTTTGGGACATGCTGCCTAAAATCCACTGCATTAAATCGGGATGCTTTGGGCCAAGCTGCAAAAAATAGAATGCATTCAATCATGCTGCAGGAATCCACTGCATTCAATCATGCTGCATAAAATCCCCTGCATTCAATAGGGTTCCATTTCTTCATGGTGCATGGAATACACTGCATTCAATCATGCTGCATGGAATCCACTGCATTCAATCGGGATGCATTTTACCAGGCTGCATGGATTACACTGCATTCAATCCCAATGCATGGAATCCACTGCATTTAATGACCCTGCATGGAATCCACTGCATTCAATCGGGATGCTTTTGGCCATGGTGCATAAAATCCACTGCATTTAATCATGCTGCATGGTATCCACTGAATTCAATCGGGATGTTTTGGGATATGCTGCCTAACATCCACTCCATTAAATCGGGATGCTTTGGGCCATGCTGCAAAAAATTCACTGCATTCATTCATGCTGCAGGAATCCACTGCATTCTATCATGCTGCATAAAATCCACTGCATTCAATCGGGATGAATTTTACCAGGATGCATGGAATCCACTGCATTCAATCATGCTTCATGGAATCCACTGCATTCAATCCAGTTGCATTTTACCATGCTGCATGGAATACACTGCATTCAATCACGCTGCATCGATTTCACTGCATTCAATTGGGATCCATTGCGCCATGATGCATGGAATCCACTGCATTCAGTTGAGATCAATTGGGCCACGCTGCATAGAATCCACTGCATTGAATGGGGATCCATTTAGCCACGCTGCATTGTATACACTGCGTTCAATCAGGATGCATTTCACCACGCTGCATGGAATCCATGGCATTCAATCGGGATGTTTGTGGCCATGCTGCAAAAAATCCACTTCATTCAATCATGCTGAAGGAATCCACTGCATTCAATCATGCTGCATAAAATCCCCTGCATTCAATAGGGTTCCATTTCTTCATGCTGCATGGAATCCACTTCATTCAATCATGCTGCATGGAATCCACAGCATTTAATTGGGATGCATTTTACCAGGCTGCATGGAATCCACTGCATTCAATCATGCTGCATAAAATCCACTGCATTCAATCGGGATGCATTTTACCATGCTGCATGGATTATACTGCATTCAATCACAATACATGGAATTGACTGCATTCAATCGGGATGCATTTTACCAGGCTGCCTGGATTACACTGCATTCCATCACAATGCATGGAATCCACTGCATTCAATGACGCTGCATGGAATCCACTGCATTCTATCGGGATGCTTTTGGCCATGCTGCATAAAGTACACTGCATTCAATCATGCAGCAAGGAATCCACTGCATCCAATCGCCATGTTTTTGGCCATGCTGCATAAAATCCACTGCATTCAATCGGGATGCATTGGGCCTCGCTGCATGGTCTCCACTGCATACAAACGAGATCCATTGCACCACAATGGATGGAATGTTCTGCATTAAATGACGCTGCATGAAATCCACTGCATTCAATCGGGATGCTTTGGGACATGCTGCAAATAATCCACTGCATTGAATCATGCTGCATGGAATCCACTGCCTTCAATCGGGATGCTTTTGGCCATGCTGCATATAATCCACTGCATTCAATCGGGATGCATTGGGCCTCACTGCGTCAACCGCACTGAATACAATCGGGATCCATTGTGCCACAATGCATGGAGTCTTCTGCATTCAATGACGCTGCATGGAATCCACTGCATTCAATGGGGATGCTTGGGGCCACGCTGCAAAATATCCACTGCATTCATTCATGCTGCAGGGATCCAGTGCATTCAATCATGCTGCATAAATACACTTCATTCAATAGGGTTCCATTACTTCATTCTGCCTGGAATACACTGAATTCAATCACGCTGCATGGAATCCAATGCATTCAATAGGGATGCATTTTACCTGGCTGCATGGAATCCACTGCATTCAGTCATGCTGCATGGAATCCACTGCAGTCAATCGGGATGCATTTTACCAGGCTGTATGGATTACACTGCATTCAAGCACAATGCATGGAATTCACTGCATTCAATGATGCTGCATGAAATCCACTGCATTCAATCGGGATGCTTTTGGCCATGCTGCATAAAATCCACGGCATTCAATCATGCTGCATGGAATCCAATGCATTCTATCGGGATGTATTGGGACATGCTGCAGAAAATTCACTGCATTAAATCACGATGCTTTGGACCAAGCTTCAAAAAATCCACTGCATTCAATCATGCTGCAAAAATCCACTGCATTCAATCATGCTGCATAAAATCCACTGCATTCAATAGGGTTCCATTACTTCATGCTGCATGGAATCAACTGCATTCAATCATGCTGCATGGAATCTACAGCATTCAATCGGGATGCATTTTACCAGGCTGCATGTTTTACACTGCATTCAATCACAATGCATGGAATCCACTGCATTCAATGACGCTGCATGGAATCCACTGCATTCAATCTGGATGCATTTGGGCCATGCTGCATAAAATCCACTGCATTCAATCATGCTGCATGGTATCCACTGCATTCAATCGGGATGTTTTACGACATTCTGCCTAAAATCCACTGCATTTAATCAGGATGCTTTGGGCCATGCTGCATAAAATCCACTGCATTCAATAGGGTTCCATTTCTGCATGCTGCATGGATCACACTGCATTCAATCACACTGCATGGAATCCACTGCATTCAATCGGGATGAATTTTACCAGGCTGCATTGAATCCACTACATTCAATCAAGCTGCATGGAATCCACTGCATTCAATCGGGATGCATTTTACCAGGCTGCATGGATTACACTGCATTCAAGCACAATGCATGGAATCCACTGCATTCAATGACGCTGCATGGAATCCTCTGCATTCTATCGGGATGCATTTGGGCCATGCTGCATAAAATCCACTGCATTCAATCATGCTGCATGGTATCCACTGCATTCAATCGGGATGTTTTGGGACATGCTGCCCTAAATCCACTGCATTCAATCGGGATGCTTTGGGCCATGCTGCAAAACATCCACTGCATTCAATCATGCTGCAGGAATCCACTGCATTCAATCATGCTGCATAAAATCCACTGCATTCAATAGGGTTCCATTTCTGCATGCTGCATGGATCACACTGCATTCAATCACACTGCATGGAATCCACTGCATTCAATCGGGATGCATTTTACCAGGCTGCATTGAATCCACTGCATTCTATCAAGCTGCATGGAATCCACTGCATTCAATCGGGATGCATTTTACCAGGCTGCATGGAATACACTGCATTCAATCACGCTGCATCGATTTCACTGCATTCTATTGGGATCCATTGCGCCATGATGCATGGAATCCACTGCATTCAGTTGAGATCAATTGGGCCACGCTGCATAGAATCCACTGCATTGAATGGGGATCCATTTAGCCACGATGCATTGTATACACTGCGTTCAATCTGGATGCATTTCACCGCGCTGCATGGAATACATGGCATTCAATCGGGATGCTTGTGGCCATGCTGCATAAAATCCACTGCATTCATTCATGCTGCAGGAATCCACTGCATTCAATCATGCTGCATAAAATCCCCTGCATTCAATAGGGTTCCATTTCTTCATGCTGAATGGAATCGACTTCATTCAATCATGCTGCATGGAATACACAGCATTTAATTGGGATGCATTTTACCAGGCTGCATGGAATCCACTGCATTCAATCATGCTGCATAAAATCCACTGCATTCAATCGGGATGCATTTTACCAGGATGCATGGAATCCACTGCATTCAATCACAATACATGGAATCCACTGCATTCAATCGGGATGCATTTTACCAGGCTGCCTGGATTACACTGCATTCAAGCACAATGCATGGAATCCACTGCATTCAATGACGCTGCATGGAATCCACTGCATTCTATCGCCATGTTTTTGGCCATGCTGCATAAAGTACACTGCATTCAATCATGCAGCAAGGAATCCACTGCATCCAATCGCCATGTTTTTGGCCATGCTGCATAAAATCCACTGCATTCAATCGGGATGCATTGGGCCTCGCTGCATGGTCTCCACTGCATACAAACGAGATCCATTGCCCCACAATGAATGGAATGTTCTGCATTCAATGACGCTGCATGAAATCCACTGCATTCAATCGGGATGCTTTGGGACATGCTGCAAATACTCCACTGCATTCAATCATGCTGCATGGAATCCACTGCCTTCAATCGGGATGCTTTTGGCCATGCTGCATGTAATCCACTGCATTCAATCGGGATGCATTGGGCCTCACTGCGTCAACCGCACTGAATACAATCGGGATCCATTGTGCCACAATGCATGGAGTCGTCTGCATTCAATGACGCTGCATGGAATCCACTGCATTCAATGGGGATGCTTTGGGCCACGCTGCAAAAAATTCACTGCATTCATTCATGCTGCAGGAATCCAGTGCACTCAATCATGCTGCATAAAATACACTTCATTCAATAGGCTTCCATTATTTCATGCTGCCTGGAATACACTGAATTCAATCACGCTGCATGGAATCCAATGCATTCAATAGGGATGCATTTTACCAGGCTGCATGGAATCCACTGCATTCAATCATGCTGCGGGAATCCACTGCATTCAATCATGCTGCATAAAATACCCTGCATTCAATAGGGTTCAATTACTTCATGCTGCCTGGAATACACTGAATTCAATCATGCTGCATGGAATAAAATGCATTCAATAGGGATGCATTTTACCAGGCTGCATGGAATCCACTGCATTCAATCACAATGCATGGAATCCACTGCATTCAATGACGCTGCATGGAATCCACTGCATTCAATAGGGATGATTTTAGCCATGATGCATAAAATCGACTGCATTCAATTGGGTTCAATTTCGTCATGCTGCATGGATCACACTGCATTCAATCACACTGCATGGAATCCACTGCATTCAATCAGGATGCTTTGGGACATGCTGCAAATACTCCACTGTATTCAATCATGCTGCATGGAATCCACTGCCTTCAATCGGGATGCTTTTGGCCATGCTGCATATAATCCACTGCATTCAATCGGGATGCATTGGGCCTCACTGCGTCAACCGCACTGAATACAATCGGGATCCATTGTGCCACAATGCATGGAGTCTTCTGCATTCAATGACGCTGCATGGAATCCACTGCATTCAATCGGGATGCTTGGGGCCATGCTGCAAAATATCCACTGCATTCATTCATGCTGCAGGAATCCAGTGCATTCAATCATGCTGCATTAAATTCCCTGCATTCTATAGGGTTCCATTACTTCATTCTGCCTGGAATACACTGAATTCAATCACGCTGCATGGAATCCAATGCATTCAATAGGGATGCATTTTACCAGGCTGCATGGAATCCACTGCATTCAGTCATGCTGCATGGAATCCACTGCAGTCAATCGGGATGCATTTTACCAGGCTGTATGGATTACACTGCATTCAAGCACAATGCATGGAATTCACTGCATTCAATGATGCTGCATGAAATCCACTGCATTCAATCGGGATGCTTTTGGCCATGCTGCATAAAATCCACGGCATTCAATCATGCTGCATGGAATCCAATGCATTCTATCGGGATGTATTGGGACATGCTGCAGAAAATTCACTGCATTAAATCACGATGCTTTGGACCAAGCTTCAAAAAATCCACTGCATTCAATCATGCTGCAAAAATCCACTGCATTCAATCATGCTGCATAAAATCCACTGCATTCAATAGGGTTCCATTACTTCATGCTGCATGGAATCAACTGCATTCAATCATGCTGCATGGAATCTACAGCATTCAATCGGGATGCATTTTACCAGGATGCATGGAATCCACTGCATTCAATCACAATACATGGAATCCACTGCATTCAATCGGGATGCATTTTACCAGGCTGCCTGGATTACACTGCATTCAAGCACAATGCATGGAATCCACTGCATTCAATGACGCTGCATGGAATCCACTGCATTCTATCGCCATGTTTTTGGCCATGCTGCATAAAGTACACTGCATTCAATCATGCAGCAAGGAATCCACTGCATCCAATCGCCATGTTTTTGGCCATGCTGCATAAAATCCACTGCATTCAATCGGGATGCATTGGGCCTCGCTGCATGGTCTCCACTGCATACAAACGAGATCCATTGCCCCACAATGAATGGAATGTTCTGCATTCAATGACGCTGCATGAAATCCACTGCATTCAATCGGGATGCTTTGGGACATGCTGCAAATACTCCACTGCATTCAATCATGCTGCATGGAATCCACTGCCTTCAATCGGGATGCTTTTGGCCATGCTGCATGTAATCCACTGCATTCAATCGGGATGCATTGGGCCTCACTGCGTCAACCGCACTGAATACAATCGGGATCCATTGTGCCACAATGCATGGAGTCGTCTGCATTCAATGACGCTGCATGGAATCCACTGCATTCAATGGGGATGCTTTGGGCCACGCTGCAAAAAATTCACTGCATTCATTCATGCTGCAGGAATCCAGTGCACTCAATCATGCTGCATAAAATACACTTCATTCAATAGGCTTCCATTATTTCATGCTGCCTGGAATACACTGAATTCAATCACGCTGCATGGAATCCAATGCATTCAATAGGGATGCATTTTACCAGGCTGCATGGAATCCACTGCATTCAATCATGCTGCGGGAATCCACTGCATTCAATCATGCTGCATAAAATACCCTGCATTCAATAGGGTTCAATTACTTCATGCTGCCTGGAATACACTGAATTCAATCATGCTGCATGGAATAAAATGCATTCAATAGGGATGCATTTTACCAGGCTGCATGGAATCCACTGCATTCAATCACAATGCATGGAATCCACTGCATTCAATGACGCTGCATGGAATCCACTGCATTCAATAGGGATGATTTTAGCCATGATGCATAAAATCGACTGCATTCAATTGGGTTCAATTTCGTCATGCTGCATGGATCACACTGCATTCAATCACACTGCATGGAATCCACTGCATTCAATCAGGATGCTTTGGGACATGCTGCAAATACTCCACTGTATTCAATCATGCTGCATGGAATCCACTGCCTTCAATCGGGATGCTTTTGGCCATGCTGCATATAATCCACTGCATTCAATCGGGATGCATTGGGCCTCACTGCGTCAACCGCACTGAATACAATCGGGATCCATTGTGCCACAATGCATGGAGTCTTCTGCATTCAATGACGCTGCATGGAATCCACTGCATTCAATCGGGATGCTTGGGGCCATGCTGCAAAATATCCACTGCATTCATTCATGCTGCAGGAATCCAGTGCATTCAATCATGCTGCATTAAATTCCCTGCATTCTATAGGGTTCCATTACTTCATTCTGCCTGGAATACACTGAATTCAATCACGCTGCATGGAATCCAATGCATTCAATAGGGATGCATTTTACCAGGCTGCATGGAATCCACTGCATTCAGTCATGCTGCATGGAATCCACTGCAGTCAATCGGGATGCATTTTACCAGGCTGTATGGATTACACTGCATTCAAGCACAATGCATGGAATTCACTGCATTCAATGATGCTGCATGAAATCCACTGCATTCAATCGGGATGCTTTTGGCCATGCTGCATAAAATCCACGGCATTCAATCATGCTGCATGGAATCCAATGCATTCTATCGGGATGTATTGGGACATGCTGCAGAAAATTCACTGCATTAAATCACGATGCTTTGGACCAAGCTTCAAAAAATCCACTGCATTCAATCATGCTGCAAAAATCCACTGCATTCAATCATGCTGCATAAAATCCACTGCATTCAATAGGGTTCCATTACTTCATGCTGCATGGAATCAACTGCATTCAATCATGCTGCATGGAATCTACAGCATTCAATCGGGATGCATTTTACCAGGCTGCATGTTTTACACTGCATTCAATCACAATGCATGGAATCCACTGCATTCAATGACGCTGCATGGAATCCACTGCATTCAATCTGGATGCATTTGGGCCATGCTGCATAAAATCCACTGCATTCAATCATGCTGCATGGTATCCACTGCATTCAATCGGGATGTTTTACGACATTCTGCCTAAAATCCACTGCATTTAATCAGGATGCTTTGGGCCATGCTGCATAAAATCCACTGCATTCAATAGGGTTCCATTTCTGCATGCTGCATGGATCACACTGCATTCAATCACACTGCATGGAATCCACTGCATTCAATCGGGATGAATTTTACCAGGCTGCATTGAATCCACTACATTCAATCAAGCTGCATGGAATCCACTGCATTCAATCGGGATGCATTTTACCAGGCTGCATGGATTACACTGCATTCAAGCACAATGCATGGAATCCACTGCATTCAATGACGCTGCATGGAATCCTCTGCATTCTATCGGGATGCATTTGGGCCATGCTGCATAAAATCCACTGCATTCAATCATGCTGCATGGTATCCACTGCATTCAATCGGGATGTTTTGGGACATGCTGCCCTAAATCCACTGCATTCAATCGGGATGCTTTGGGCCATGCTGCAAAACATCCACTGCATTCAATCATGCTGCAGGAATCCACTGCATTCAATCATGCTGCATAAAATCCACTGCATTCAATAGGGTTCCATTTCTGCATGCTGCATGGATCACACTGCATTCAATCACACTGCATGGAATCCACTGCATTCAATCGGGATGCATTTTACCAGGCTGCATTGAATCCACTGCATTCTATCAAGCTGCATGGAATCCACTGCATTCAATCGGGATGCATTTTACCAGGCTGCATGGAATACACTGCATTCAATCACGCTGCATCGATTTCACTGCATTCTATTGGGATCCATTGCGCCATGATGCATGGAATCCACTGCATTCAGTTGAGATCAATTGGGCCACGCTGCATAGAATCCACTGCATTGAATGGGGATCCATTTAGCCACGATGCATTGTATACACTGCGTTCAATCTGGATGCATTTCACCGCGCTGCATGGAATACATGGCATTCAATCGGGATGCTTGTGGCCATGCTGCATAAAATCCACTGCATTCATTCATGCTGCAGGAATCCACTGCATTCAATCATGCTGCATAAAATCCCCTGCATTCAATAGGGTTCCATTTCTTCATGCTGCATGGAATCGACTTCATTCAATCATGCTGCATGGAATACACAGCATTTAATTGGGATGCATTTTACCAGGCTGCATGGAATCCACTGCATTCAATCATGCTGCATAAAATCCACTGCATTCAATCGGGATGCATTTTACCAGGATGCATGGAATCCACTGCATTCAATCACAATCCATGGAATCCACTGCATTCAATCGGGATGCATTTTACCAGGCTGCCTGGATTACACTGCATTCAAGCACAATGCATGGAATCCACTGCATTCAATGACGCTGCATGGAATCCACTGCATTCTATCGCCATGTTTTTGGCCATGCTGCATAAAGTACACTGCATTCAATCATGCAGCAAGGAATCCACTGCATCCAATCGCCATGTTTTTGGCCATGCTGCATAAAATCCACTGCATTCAATCGGGATGCATTGGGCCTCGCTGCATGGTCTCCACTGCATACAAACGAGATCCATTGCCCCACAATGAATGGAATGTTCTGCATTCAATGACGCTGCATGAAATCCACTGCATTCAATCGGGATGCTTTGGGACATGCTGCAAATACTCCACTGCATTCAATCATGCTGCATGGAATCCACTGCCTTCAATCGGGATGCTTTTGGCCATGCTGCATGTAATCCACTGCATTCAATCGGGATGCATTGGGCCTCACTGCGTCAACCGCACTGAATACAATCGGGATCCATTGTGCCACAATGCATGGAGTCGTCTGCATTCAATGACGCTGCATGGAATCCACTGCATTCAATGGGGATGCTTTGGGCCACGCTGCAAAAAATTCACTGCATTCATTCATGCTGCAGGAATCCAGTGCACTCAATCATGCTGCATAAAATACACTTCATTCAATAGGCTTCCATTATTTCATGCTGCCTGGAATACACTGAATTCAATCACGCTGCATGGAATCCAATGCATTCAATAGGGATGCATTTTACCAGGCTGCATGGAATCCACTGCATTCAATCATGCTGCAGGTATCCACTGCATTCAATCATGCTGCATTAAATTCCCTGCATTCAATAGGGTTCCATTTCTTCATGCTGCCTGGAATACACTGAATTCAATCACGCTGCATAGAATATAATGCATTCAATAGGGATGCATTTTACCAGGCTGCATGGAATCCACTGCATTCAATCATGCTGCATGGAATCCACTGCATTCAATCGGTATGCATTTTACAAGGCTGCATGGATTACACTGCATTCAAGCACAATGCATGGAATCCACTGCATTCAATGACGCTGCATGGAATCCTCTGCATTGAATAGGGATGCTTTTGGCCATGCTGCATAAAATCCACTGCATTCAATCATGCTGCACGGTATCGACTGCATTCAATCGGGATGTTTTGGGACATGCTGCAGAAAATCCACTGCATTAAATCGGGATGCTTTGGGCCAAGCGGCAAAAAATCCACTGCATTCAATCATGCTGCAGGAATCCACTGTATTCAATCATGCTGCATAAAATCCCCTGCATTCAATAGGGTTCCATTTCTTCATGGTGCATGGAATCCACTGCATTCAATCATGCTGCATGGAATCCACTGCATTCAATCGGGATGCATTTTACCAGGCTGCATGGATTACACTGCATTCAATCCCAATGCATGGAATCCACTGCATTTAATGACGCTGCATGGAATCCACTGCATTCAATCGGGATGCTTTTGGCCATGCTGCATCAAATCCACTGCATTTAATCATGCTGCATGGTATCCACTGCATTCAATCGGGATGTTTTGGGATATGCTGCCTAAAATCCACTCCATTAAATCGGGATGCTTTGGGCCATGCTGCAAAAAATTCACTGCATTCATTCATGCTGCAGGAATCCACTGCATTCTATCATGCTGCATAAAATCCCCTGCATTCAATCGGGATGAATTTTACCAGGCTGCATGGAATCCACTGCATTCAATCATGCTTCATGGAATCCACTGCATTCAATTGGGATGCATTTTACCAGGCTGCATGGAATACACTGCATTCAATCACGCTGCATCGATTTCACTGCATTCAATTGGGATCCATTGCGCCATGATGCATCGAATCCACTGCATTCAGTTGAGATCAATTTGGCCACGCTTCATAGAATCCACTGCATTGAATGGGGATCCATTTAGCCACGATGCATTGTATACACTGCGTTCAATCAGGATGCATTTCACCACGCTGCATGGAATCCACTGCATTCAATCGGGATGTTTGTGGCCATGCTGCAAAAAATCCACTTCATTGAATCATGCTGAAGGAATCCACTGCATTCAATCATGCTGCATAAAATCCCCTGCATTCAATAGGGTTCCATTTCTTCATGCTGCATGGTTCCACTTCATTAAATCATGCTGCATGGAATCCAATGCATTTAAGTGGGATGCATTTTACCAGGCTGCATGGAATCCACTGCATTCAATCATGCTGCATAAAATCCACTGCATTCAATCCGGATGCATTTTACCACACTGCATGGATAAAACTGCATTCAATCACAATACATGGAATCGACTGCATTCAATCGGGATGCATTTTACCAGGCTGCATGCAATCCACTGCATTCAGTCATGCTTCATGGAATCTACTGCATTCAATCGTGATGCATTTTACCAGGATGCGTGGATTACACTGCATTCAATAACAATGCATGGAATCCACTGCATTCAATGACGCTGCATGGAATCATCTGCATTCAATCGGGATGCTTTTGGCCATGCTGCATAAAATCCACTGCATTCAATCGGGATGTATTGGGACATGCTGCAGAAAATCCACTGCATTAAATCGGGATGCTTTGGGCCAAGCTGCAAAAAATCCACTGCATTCAATCATGCTGCAGGAATCCACTGCATTGAATCATGCTGCATAAAATACCATGCATTCAATAAGGTTCCATTTCTTCATGCTGCCTGGAATCCACCTCATTCAATTATGCTGCATGGAATCCACTGCATTCAATCGGGATTCATTTTACCAGGCTGCATGAATTACACTGCATTCAATCACAAGCATGGAATCCACTGCATTCAATGACGCTGCATGGAATCCACTGCATTCAATCGGGATGCTTTTGGCCATGGTGCATAATATGCACTGCATTCAATCATGCTGCATGGTATCCACTGCATTCAATCGGGATGCTTTTGGCCATGCTGCATAAAATCCACTGCATTAAATCGGGATGCTTTGGGCCATGCTGCAAAAATCCACGGCATTCAATCATGCTGAAGGAATTCACTGCATTCAATCATGCTGCATAAAATCCACTGCATTAAATAGGGTTCAATTTCTTCATGCAGCATGGATCACACTGCATTAAATCACACTGCATGGAATCCACTGCATTCAATTGGATTGAATTTTATCAGGCTGCATGGAATCCACTGCATTCAATGAGGCTGCATGGAATCCACTGCATTCAATCGGGATGTTTTGGGCCATGCTGCATAAAATACACTGCATTCAATCATGCAGCAAGGAATCCACTGCATCCAATCGGGATATTTTGGGCCATGCTGCATAAAATCCACTGCATTCAATCGGGATGCATTGGGCCTCGCTGCATGGTCTCCACTGCATACAAACGAGATCCATTGCACCACAATGTATGGAATGTTCTGCATTAAATGACGCTGCATGAAATCCACTGCATTCAATCGCGATGCTTTGGGCCATGCTGCAAATACTCCACTGTATTCAATCATGCTGCATGGAATCCACTGCCTTCAATCGGGATTTTGGCCATGCTGCATATAATCCACTGCATTCAATCGGGATGCATTGGGCCTCACTGCGCCAACCGCACTGAATACAATCGGGATCCATTGTGCCACAATGCATGGAGTCTTCTGCATTCAATGACGCTGCATGGAATCCACTGCATTCAATCGGGATGCTTGGGGCCATGCTGCAAAATATCCACTGCATTCATTCATGCTGCAGGAATCCAGTGCATTCAATCATGCTGCATTAAATTCCCTGCATTCTATAGGGTTCCATTACTTCATTCTGCCTGGAATACACTGAATTCAATCACGCTGCATGGAATCCAATGCATTCAATAGGGATGCATTTTACCAGGCTGCATGGAATCCACTGCATTCAGTCATGCTGCATGGAATCCACTGCAGTCAATCGGGATGCATTTTACCAGGCGGCATTGAATCCACTACATTCAATCAAGCTGCATGGAATCCACTGCATTCAATCGGGATGCATTTTACCAGGCTGCATGGATTACACTGCATTCAAGCACAATGCATTGAATCCACTGCATTCAAAGACGCTGCATGGAATCCTCTGCATTCTATCGGGATGCATTTGGGCCATGCTGCATAAAATCCACTGCATTCAATCATGCTGCATGGTATCCACTGCATTCAATCGGGATGTTTTGGGACATGCTGCCTAAAATCCACTGCATTTAATCGGGATGCTTTGGGCCATGGTGCAAAAAATCCACTGCATTCAATCATGCTGCAGGAATCCACTGCATTCAATCATGCTGCATAAAATCCACTGCATTCAATAGGGTTCCATTTCTGCATGCTGCATGGATCACACTGCATTCAATCACACTGCATGGAATCCACTGCATTCAAACGGGATGCATTTTACCAGGCTGCATTGAATCCACTGCATTCTATCAAGCTGCATGGAATCCACTGCATTCAATCGGGATGCTTGGGGCCATGCTGCAAAATATCCACTGCATTCATTCATGCTGCACGAATCCAGTGCATTCAATCATGCTGCATAAATACACTTCATTCAATAGGGTTCCATTAATTCATTCTGCCTGGAATACACTGAATTCAATCACGCTGCATGGAATCCAATGCATTCAATAGGGATGCATTTTACCAGGCTGCATGGAATCCACTGCATTCAGTCATGCTGCATGGAATCCACTGCAGTCAATCGGGATGCATTTTACCAGGCTGTATGTATTACACTGCATTCAATCAAAATGCATGGAATTCACTGCATTCAATGATGCTGCATGAAATCCACTGCATTCAATCGGGATGCTTTTGGCCATGCTGCATAAAATCCACGGCATTCAATCATGCTGCATGGAATCCAATGCATTCTATCGGGATGTATTGGGACATGCTGCAGAAAATTCACTGCATTAAATCATGATGCTTTGGACCAAGCTTCAAAAAATCCACTGCATTCAATCATGCTGCAAAAATCCACTGCATTCAATCATGCTGCATAAAATCCACTGCATTCAATAGGGTTCCATTTCTTCATGCTGCATGGAATCAACTGCATTCAATCATGCTGCATGGAATCTACAGCATTCAATCGGGATGCATTTTACCAGGCTGCATGTTTTACACTGCATTCAATCACAATGCATGGAATCCACTGCATTCAATGACACTGCATGGAATCCACTGCATTCAATCGGGATGCTTTGGGCCATGGTGCATAAAATCCACTGCATTCAATCATGCTGCATGGTGTCCACTGCATTCAATCGGGATGTTTTGGGACATTCTGCCTAAAATCCACTGCATTTAATCGGGATGCTTTGGGCCATGCTGCATAAAATCCACTGCATTCAATAGGGTTCCATTTCATCATGCTGCATGGATCACACTGCATTCAATCACACTGCATGGAATCCACTGCATTCAATCGGGATGAATTTTACCAGGCTGCATTGAATCCACTACATTCAATCAAGCTGCATGGAATCCACTGCATTCAATCGGGATGCATTTTACCAGGCTGCATGGAATACACTGCATTCAATCACGCTGCATCGATTTCACTGCATTCAATTGGGATCCATTGCGCCATGATGCATGGAATCCACTACATTCAGTTGAGATCAATTGGGCAACGCTGCATAGAATCCACTGCATTGAATGGGGATCCATTTAGCCACGATGCATTGTATACACTGCGTTCAATCAGGATGCATTTCACCACGCTGCATGGAATCCACGGCATTCAATCGGGATGCTTGTGGCCATGCTGCATAAAATCCACTGCATTCATTCATGCTGCAGGAATCCACTGCATTCAATCATGCTGCATAAAATCCCCTGCATTCAATAGGGTTCCATTTCTTCATGCTGCATGGAATCGACTTCATTCAATCATGCTGCATGGAATCCACAGCATTTAATCGGGATGCATTTTACCAGGCTGCATGGAATCCACTGCATTCAGTCATGCTGAATAAAATCCACTGCATTCAATCGGGATGCATTTTACCAGGATGCATGGAATCCACTGCATTCAATCACAATACATGGAATCCACTGCATTCAATCGGGATGCATTTTACCAGGCTGCCTGGATTACACTGCATTCCATCACAATGCATGGAATCCACTGCATTCAATGACGCTGCATGGAATCCACTGCATTCTATCGGGATGCTTTTGGCCATGCTGCATAAAGTACACTGCATTCAATCATGCAGCAAGGAATCCACTGCATCCAATCGCCATGTTTTTGGCCATGCTGCATAAAATCCACTGCATTCAATCGGGATGCATTGGGCCTCGCTGCATGGTCTCCACTGCATACAAACGAGATCCATTGCCCCACAATGAATGGAATGTTCTGCATTCAATGACGCTGCATGAAATCCACTGCATTCAATCGGGATGCTTTGGGCCATGCTGCAAATACTCCACTGTATTCAATCATGCTGCATGGAATCCACTGCCTTCAATCGGGATGCTTTTGGCCATGCTGCATATAATCCACTGCATTCAATCGGGATGCATTGGGCCTCACTGCGTCAACCGCACTGAATACAATCGGGATCCATTGTGCCACAATGCATGGAGTCGTCTGCATTCAATGACGCTGCGTGGAATCCACTGCATTCAATGGGGATGCTTTGGGCCACGCTGCAAAAAATTCACTGCATTCATTCATGCTGCAGGAATCCAGTGCATTCAATCATGCTGCATAAAATACACTTCATTCAATAGGCTTCCATTATTTCATGCTGCCTGGAATACACTGAATTCAATCACGCTGCATGGAATCCAATGCATTCAATAGGGATGCATTTTACCAGGCTGCATGGAATCCACTGCATTCAATCATGCTGCAGATATCCACTGCATTCAATCATGCTGCATTAAGTTCCCTGCATTCAATAGGGTTCCATTTCTTCATGCTGCCTGTAATACACTGCATTAAATCTGGCTGCATGGAATCCACTGCATTCAATTGGGATGCATTTTACCTGGCTTCATGGAATCCACTGCATTCACGCATGCCACTTGGAATCCACTGCATTCCATCGGGATGCATTTGGCCATGCTGAATAAAACCCACTGCATTCAATCACGCTGCATGGTATCCAATGCATTCAATCGGGATGTTTTAGGACATGCTGCAAAACATCCACAGCATTCAATCATGCTGCAGGAATCCACGGCATTCAATCATGCTGCATAAAAGACACTTCATTCAATAGGATTCCATTACTTCATGCTGCCTGGAATACACTGAATTCAATCACGCTGCATGGAATCCAATGCATTCAATAGGGATGCATTTTACCTGGCTGCATGGAATCCACTGCATTCAATCATGCTGCATGGAATCCACTGCATTCAATCGGGACGCATTTTACCAGGCTGCATGGATTACACTGCATTCAATCACAATGCATGGAATCCACTTCATTCAATGACGCTGCATGGAATCCACTGCATTCAATCGGGATGCTTTGGGCCACGCTGCAAAAAATCCACTGCATTCATTCATGCTGCAAGAATTCAGTGCATTCAATCATGGTGCATAAAATACACTTCATTCAATAGGGTTCGATTATTTCATGCTGCCTGGAATGCACTGAATTAAATCACGCTGCATGGAATCCAATGCATTCTATTGGGATGCATTTTACCAGGCTGCATGGAATCCACTGCAGTCAATCATGCTGCATGGAATCCACTGCATTCAATCGGGATGCATTTTACCAGGCTGCATGGATTACACTGCATTCAAGCACAATGCATGGAATCCACTGCATTCAATGACGCTGCATGGAATCCTCTGCATTGAATCGGGATGCTTTTGGCCATGCTGCATAAAATCCACTGCATTCAATCATGCTGCACGGTATTGACTGCATTCAATCGGGATGTTTTGGGACATGCTGCCTAAAATCCACTGCATTAAATCGGGATGCTTTGGGCCAAGCTGCAAAAAATAGAATGCATTCAATCATGCTGCAGGAATCCACTGCATTCAATCATGCTGCATAAAATCCCCTGCATTCAATAGGGTTCCATTTCTTCATGGTGCATGGAATACACTGCATTCAATCATGCTGCATGGAATCCACTGCATTCAATCGGGATGCATTTTACCAGGCTGCATGGATTACACTGCATTCAATCCCAATGCATGGAATCCACTGCATTTAATGACCCTGCATGGAATCCACTGCATTCAATCGGGATGCTTTTGGCCATGGTGCATAAAATCCACTGCATTTAATCATGCTGCATGGTATCCACTGAATTCAATCGGGATGTTTTGGGATATGCTGCCTAACATCCACTCCATTAAATCGGGATGCTTTGGGCCATGCTGCAAAAAATTCACTGCATTCATTCATGCTGCAGGAATCCACTGCATTCTATCATGCTGCATAAAATCCACTGCATTCAATCGGGATGAATTTTACCAGGATGCATGGAATCCACTGCATTCAATCATGCTTCATGGAATCCACTGCATTCAATCCAGTTGCATTTTACCATGCTGCATGGAATACACTGCATTCAATCACGCTGCATCGATTTCACTGCATTCAATTGGGATCCATTGCGCCATGATGCATGGAATCCACTGCATTCAGTTGAGATCAATTGGGCCACGCTGCATAGAATCCACTGCATTGAATGGGGATCCATTTAGCCACGCTGCATTGTATACACTGCGTTCAATCAGGATGCATTTCACCACGCTGCATGGAATCCATGGCATTCAATCGGGATGTTTGTGGCCATGCTGCAAAAAATCCACTTCATTCAATCATGCTGAAGGAATCCACTGCATTCAATCATGCTGCATAAAATCCCCTGCATTCAATAGGGTTCCATTTCTTCATGCTGCATGGAATCCACTTCATTCAATCATGCTGCATGGAATCCACAGCATTTAATTGGGATGCATTTTACCAGGCTGCATGGAATCCACTGCATTCAATCATGCTGCATAAAATCCACTGCATTCAATCGGGATGCATTTTACCATGCTGCATGGATTATACTGCATTCAATCACAATACATGGAATTGACTGCATTCAATCGGGATGCATTTTACCAGGCTGCCTGGATTACACTGCATTCCATCACAATGCATGGAATCCACTGCATTCAATGACGCTGCATGGAATCCACTGCATTCTATCGGGATGCTTTTGGCCATGCTGCATAAAGTACACTGCATTCAATCATGCAGCAAGGAATCCACTGCATCCAATCGCCATGTTTTTGGCCATGCTGCATAAAATCCACTGCATTCAATCGGGATGCATTGGGCCTCGCTGCATGGTCTCCACTGCATACAAACGAGATCCATTGCACCACAATGGATGGAATGTTCTGCATTAAATGACGCTGCATGAAATCCACTGCATTCAATCGGGATGCTTTGGGACATGCTGCAAATAATCCACTGCATTGAATCATGCTGCATGGAATCCACTGCCTTCAATCGGGATGCTTTTGGCCATGCTGCATATAATCCACTGCATTCAATCGGGATGCATTGGGCCTCACTGCGTCAACCGCACTGAATACAATCGGGATCCATTGTGCCACAATGCATGGAGTCTTCTGCATTCAATGACGCTGCATGGAATCCACTGCATTCAATGGGGATGCTTGGGGCCACGCTGCAAAATATCCACTGCATTCATTCATGCTGCAGGGATCCAGTGCATTCAATCATGCTGCATAAATACACTTCATTCAATAGGGTTCCATTACTTCATTCTGCCTGGAATACACTGAATTCAATCACGCTGCATGGAATCCAATGCATTCAATAGGGATGCATTTTACCTGGCTGCATGGAATCCACTGCATTCAGTCATGCTGCATGGAATCCACTGCAGTCAATCGGGATGCATTTTACCAGGCTGTATGGATTACACTGCATTCAAGCACAATGCATGGAATTCACTGCATTCAATGATGCTGCATGAAATCCACTGCATTCAATCGGGATGCTTTTGGCCATGCTGCATAAAATCCACGGCATTCAATCATGCTGCATGGAATCCAATGCATTCTATCGGGATGTATTGGGACATGCTGCAGAAAATTCACTGCATTAAATCACGATGCTTTGGACCAAGCTTCAAAAAATCCACTGCATTCAATCATGCTGCAAAAATCCACTGCATTCAATCATGCTGCATAAAATCCACTGCATTCAATAGGGTTCCATTACTTCATGCTGCATGGAATCAACTGCATTCAATCATGCTGCATGGAATCTACAGCATTCAATCGGGATGCATTTTACCAGGCTGCATGTTTTACACTGCATTCAATCACAATGCATGGAATCCACTGCATTCAATGACGCTGCATGGAATCCACTGCATTCAATCTGGATGCATTTGGGCCATGCTGCATAAAATCCACTGCATTCAATCATGCTGCATGGTATCCACTGCATTCAATCGGGATGTTTTACGACATTCTGCCTAAAATCCACTGCATTTAATCAGGATGCTTTGGGCCATGCTGCATAAAATCCACTGCATTCAATAGGGTTCCATTTCTGCATGCTGCATGGATCACACTGCATTCAATCACACTGCATGGAATCCACTGCATTCAATCGGGATGAATTTTACCAGGCTGCATTGAATCCACTACATTCAATCAAGCTGCATGGAATCCACTGCATTCAATCGGGATGCATTTTACCAGGCTGCATGGATTACACTGCATTCAAGCACAATGCATGGAATCCACTGCATTCAATGACGCTGCATGGAATCCTCTGCATTCTATCGGGATGCATTTGGGCCATGCTGCATAAAATCCACTGCATTCAATCATGCTGCATGGTATCCACTGCATTCAATCGGGATGTTTTGGGACATGCTGCCCTAAATCCACTGCATTCAATCGGGATGCTTTGGGCCATGCTGCAAAACATCCACTGCATTCAATCATGCTGCAGGAATCCACTGCATTCAATCATGCTGCATAAAATCCACTGCATTCAATAGGGTTCCATTTCTGCATGCTGCATGGATCACACTGCATTCAATCACACTGCATGGAATCCACTGCATTCAATCGGGATGCATTTTACCAGGCTGCATTGAATCCACTGCATTCTATCAAGCTGCATGGAATCCACTGCATTCAATCGGGATGCATTTTACCAGGCTGCATGGAATACACTGCATTCAATCACGCTGCATCGATTTCACTGCATTCTATTGGGATCCATTGCGCCATGATGCATGGAATCCACTGCATTCAGTTGAGATCAATTGGGCCACGCTGCATAGAATCCACTGCATTGAATGGGGATCCATTTAGCCACGATGCATTGTATACACTGCGTTCAATCAGGATGCATTTCACCGCGCTGCATGGAATCCATGGCATTCAATCGGGATGCTTGTGGCCATGCTGCATAAAATCCACTGCATTCATTCATGCTGCAGGAATCCACTGCATTCAATCATGCTGCATAAAATCCCCTGCATTCAATAGGGTTCCATTTCTTCATGCTGAATGGAATCGACTTCATTCAATCATGCTGCATGGAATACACAGCATTTAATTGGGATGCATTTTACCAGGCTGCATGGAATCCACTGCATTCAATCATGCTGCATAAAATCCACTGCATTCAATCGGGATGCATTTTACCAGGATGCATGGAATCCACTGCATTCAATCACAATACATGGAATCCACTGCATTCAATCGGGATGCATTTTACCAGGCTGCCTGGATTACACTGCATTCAAGCACAATGCATGGAATCCACTGCATTCAATGACGCTGCATGGAATCCACTGCATTCTATCGCCATGTTTTTGGCCATGCTGCATAAAGTACACTGCATTCAATCATGCAGCAAGGAATCCACTGCATCCAATCGCCATGTTTTTGGCCATGCTGCATAAAATCCACTGCATTCAATCGGGATGCATTGGGCCTCGCTGCATGGTCTCCACTGCATACAAACGAGATCCATTGCCCCACAATGAATGGAATGTTCTGCATTCAATGACGCTGCATGAAATCCACTGCATTCAATCGGGATGCTTTGGGACATGCTGCAAATACTCCACTGCATTCAATCATGCTGCATGGAATCCACTGCCTTCAATCGGGATGCTTTTGGCCATGCTGCATGTAATCCACTGCATTCAATCGGGATGCATTGGGCCTCACTGCGTCAACCGCACTGAATACAATCGGGATCCATTGTGCCACAATGCATGGAGTCGTCTGCATTCAATGACGCTGCATGGAATCCACTGCATTCAATGGGGATGCTTTGGGCCACGCTGCAAAAAATTCACTGCATTCATTCATGCTGCAGGAATCCAGTGCACTCAATCATGCTGCATAAAATACACTTCATTCAATAGGCTTCCATTATTTCATGCTGCCTGGAATACACTGAATTCAATCACGCTGCATGGAATCCAATGCATTCAATAGGGATGCATTTTACCAGGCTGCATGGAATCCACTGCATTCAATCATGCTGCGGGAATCCACTGCATTCAATCATGCTGCATAAAATACCCTGCATTCAATAGGGTTCAATTACTTCATGCTGCCTGGAATACACTGAATTCAATCATGCTGCATGGAATAAAATGCATTCAATAGGGATGCATTTTACCAGGCTGCATGGAATCCACTGCATTCAATCACAATGCATGGAATCCACTGCATTCAATGACGCTGCATGGAATCCACTGCATTCAATAGGGATGATTTTAGCCATGATGCATAAAATCGACTGCATTCAATTGGGTTCAATTTCGTCATGCTGCATGGATCACACTGCATTCAATCACACTGCATGGAATCCACTGCATTCAATCAGGATGCTTTGGGACATGCTGCAAATACTCCACTGTATTCAATCATGCTGCATGGAATCCACTGCCTTCAATCGGGATGCTTTTGGCCATGCTGCATATAATCCACTGCATTCAATCGGGATGCATTGGGCCTCACTGCGTCAACCGCACTGAATACAATCGGGATCCATTGTGCCACAATGCATGGAGTCTTCTGCATTCAATGACGCTGCATGGAATCCACTGCATTCAATCGGGATGCTTGGGGCCATGCTGCAAAATATCCACTGCATTCATTCATGCTGCAGGAATCCAGTGCATTCAATCATGCTGCATTAAATTCCCTGCATTCTATAGGGTTCCATTACTTCATTCTGCCTGGAATACACTGAATTCAATCACGCTGCATGGAATCCAATGCATTCAATAGGGATGCATTTTACCAGGCTGCATGGAATCCACTGCATTCAGTCATGCTGCATGGAATCCACTGCAGTCAATCGGGATGCATTTTACCAGGCTGTATGGATTACACTGCATTCAAGCACAATGCATGGAATTCACTGCATTCAATGATGCTGCATGAAATCCACTGCATTCAATCGGGATGCTTTTGGCCATGCTGCATAAAATCCACGGCATTCAATCATGCTGCATGGAATCCAATGCATTCTATCGGGATGTATTGGGACATGCTGCAGAAAATTCACTGCATTAAATCACGATGCTTTGGACCAAGCTTCAAAAAATCCACTGCATTCAATCATGCTGCAAAAATCCACTGCATTCAATCATGCTGCATAAAATCCACTGCATTCAATAGGGTTCCATTACTTCATGCTGCATGGAATCAACTGCATTCAATCATGCTGCATGGAATCTACAGCATTCAATCGGGATGCATTTTACCAGGCTGCATGTTTTACACTGCATTCAATCACAATGCATGGAATCCACTGCATTCAATGACGCTGCATGGAATCCACTGCATTCAATCTGGATGCATTTGGGCCATGCTGCATAAAATCCACTGCATTCAATCATGCTGCATGGTATCCACTGCATTCAATCGGGATGTTTTACGACATTCTGCCTAAAATCCACTGCATTTAATCAGGATGCTTTGGGCCATGCTGCATAAAATCCACTGCATTCAATAGGGTTCCATTTCTGCATGCTGCATGGATCACACTGCATTCAATCACACTGCATGGAATCCACTGCATTCAATCGGGATGAATTTTACCAGGCTGCATTGAATCCACTACATTCAATCAAGCTGCATGGAATCCACTGCATTCAATCGGGATGCATTTTACCAGGCTGCATGGATTACACTGCATTCAAGCACAATGCATGGAATCCACTGCATTCAATGACGCTGCATGGAATCCTCTGCATTCTATCGGGATGCATTTGGGCCATGCTGCATAAAATCCACTGCATTCAATCATGCTGCATGGTATCCACTGCATTCAATCGGGATGTTTTGGGACATGCTGCCCTAAATCCACTGCATTCAATCGGGATGCTTTGGGCCATGCTGCAAAACATCCACTGCATTCAATCATGCTGCAGGAATCCACTGCATTCAATCATGCTGCATAAAATCCACTGCATTCAATAGGGTTCCATTTCTGCATGCTGCATGGATCACACTGCATTCAATCACACTGCATGGAATCCACTGCATTCAATCGGGATGCATTTTACCAGGCTGCATTGAATCCACTGCATTCTATCAAGCTGCATGGAATCCACTGCATTCAATCGGGATGCATTTTACCAGGCTGCATGGAATACACTGCATTCAATCACGCTGCATCGATTTCACTGCATTCTATTGGGATCCATTGCGCCATGATGCATGGAATCCACTGCATTCAGTTGAGATCAATTGGGCCACGCTGCATAGAATCCACTGCATTGAATGGGGATCCATTTAGCCACGATGCATTGTATACACTGCGTTCAATCTGGATGCATTTCACCGCGCTGCATGGAATACATGGCATTCAATCGGGATGCTTGTGGCCATGCTGCATAAAATCCACTGCATTCATTCATGCTGCAGGAATCCACTGCATTCAATCATGCTGCATAAAATCCCCTGCATTCAATAGGGTTCCATTTCTTCATGCTGCATGGAATCGACTTCATTCAATCATGCTGCATGGAATACACAGCATTTAATTGGGATGCATTTTACCAGGCTGCATGGAATCCACTGCATTCAATCATGCTGCATAAAATCCACTGCATTCAATCGGGATGCATTTTACCAGGATGCATGGAATCCACTGCATTCAATCACAATCCATGGAATCCACTGCATTCAATCGGGATGCATTTTACCAGGCTGCCTGGATTACACTGCATTCAAGCACAATGCATGGAATCCACTGCATTCAATGACGCTGCATGGAATCCACTGCATTCTATCGCCATGTTTTTGGCCATGCTGCATAAAGTACACTGCATTCAATCATGCAGCAAGGAATCCACTGCATCCAATCGCCATGTTTTTGGCCATGCTGCATAAAATCCACTGCATTCAATCGGGATGCATTGGGCCTCGCTGCATGGTCTCCACTGCATACAAACGAGATCCATTGCCCCACAATGAATGGAATGTTCTGCATTCAATGACGCTGCATGAAATCCACTGCATTCAATCGGGATGCTTTGGGACATGCTGCAAATACTCCACTGCATTCAATCATGCTGCATGGAATCCACTGCCTTCAATCGGGATGCTTTTGGCCATGCTGCATGTAATCCACTGCATTCAATCGGGATGCATTGGGCCTCACTGCGTCAACCGCACTGAATACAATCGGGATCCATTGTGCCACAATGCATGGAGTCGTCTGCATTCAATGACGCTGCATGGAATCCACTGCATTCAATGGGGATGCTTTGGGCCACGCTGCAAAAAATTCACTGCATTCATTCATGCTGCAGGAATCCAGTGCACTCAATCATGCTGCATAAAATACACTTCATTCAATAGGCTTCCATTATTTCATGCTGCCTGGAATACACTGAATTCAATCACGCTGCATGGAATCCAATGCATTCAATAGGGATGCATTTTACCAGGCTGCATGGAATCCACTGCATTCAATCATGCTGCGGGAATCCACTGCATTCAATCATGCTGCATAAAATACCCTGCATTCAATAGGGTTCAATTACTTCATGCTGCCTGGAATACACTGAATTCAATCATGCTGCATGGAATAAAATGCATTCAATAGGGATGCATTTTACCAGGCTGCATGGAATCCACTGCATTCAATCACAATGCATGGAATCCACTGCATTCAATGACGCTGCATGGAATCCACTGCATTCAATAGGGATGATTTTAGCCATGATGCATAAAATCGACTGCATTCAATTGGGTTCAATTTCGTCATGCTGCATGGATCACACTGCATTCAATCACACTGCATGGAATCCACTGCATTCAATCAGGATGCTTTGGGACATGCTGCAAATACTCCACTGTATTCAATCATGCTGCATGGAATCCACTGCCTTCAATCGGGATGCTTTTGGCCATGCTGCATATAATCCACTGCATTCAATCGGGATGCATTGGGCCTCACTGCGTCAACCGCACTGAATACAATCGGGATCCATTGTGCCACAATGCATGGAGTCTTCTGCATTCAATGACGCTGCATGGAATCCACTGCATTCAATCGGGATGCTTGGGGCCATGCTGCAAAATATCCACTGCATTCATTCATGCTGCAGGAATCCAGTGCATTCAATCATGCTGCATTAAATTCCCTGCATTCTATAGGGTTCCATTACTTCATTCTGCCTGGAATACACTGAATTCAATCACGCTGCATGGAATCCAATGCATTCAATAGGGATGCATTTTACCAGGCTGCATGGAATCCACTGCATTCAGTCATGCTGCATGGAATCCACTGCAGTCAATCGGGATGCATTTTACCAGGCTGTATGGATTACACTGCATTCAAGCACAATGCATGGAATTCACTGCATTCAATGATGCTGCATGAAATCCACTGCATTCAATCGGGATGCTTTTGGCCATGCTGCATAAAATCCACGGCATTCAATCATGCTGCATGGAATCCAATGCATTCTATCGGGATGTATTGGGACATGCTGCAGAAAATTCACTGCATTAAATCACGATGCTTTGGACCAAGCTTCAAAAAATCCACTGCATTCAATCATGCTGCAAAAATCCACTGCATTCAATCATGCTGCATAAAATCCACTGCATTCAATAGGGTTCCATTACTTCATGCTGCATGGAATCAACTGCATTCAATCATGCTGCATGGAATCTACAGCATTCAATCGGGATGCATTTTACCAGGCTGCATGTTTTACACTGCATTCAATCACAATGCATGGAATCCACTGCATTCAATGACGCTGCATGGAATCCACTGCATTCAATCTGGATGCATTTGGGCCATGCTGCATAAAATCCACTGCATTCAATCATGCTGCATGGTATCCACTGCATTCAATCGGGATGTTTTACGACATTCTGCCTAAAATCCACTGCATTTAATCAGGATGCTTTGGGCCATGCTGCATAAAATCCACTGCATTCAATAGGGTTCCATTTCTGCATGCTGCATGGATCACACTGCATTCAATCACACTGCATGGAATCCACTGCATTCAATCGGGATGAATTTTACCAGGCTGCATTGAATCCACTACATTCAATCAAGCTGCATGGAATCCACTGCATTCAATCGGGATGCATTTTACCAGGCTGCATGGATTACACTGCATTCAAGCACAATGCATGGAATCCACTGCATTCAATGACGCTGCATGGAATCCTCTGCATTCTATCGGGATGCATTTGGGCCATGCTGCATAAAATCCACTGCATTCAATCATGCTGCATGGTATCCACTGCATTCAATCGGGATGTTTTGGGACATGCTGCCCTAAATCCACTGCATTCAATCGGGATGCTTTGGGCCATGCTGCAAAACATCCACTGCATTCAATCATGCTGCAGGAATCCACTGCATTCAATCATGCTGCATAAAATCCACTGCATTCAATAGGGTTCCATTTCTGCATGCTGCATGGATCACACTGCATTCAATCACACTGCATGGAATCCACTGCATTCAATCGGGATGCATTTTACCAGGCTGCATTGAATCCACTGCATTCTATCAAGCTGCATGGAATCCACTGCATTCAATCGGGATGCATTTTACCAGGCTGCATGGAATACACTGCATTCAATCACGCTGCATCGATTTCACTGCATTCTATTGGGATCCATTGCGCCATGATGCATGGAATCCACTGCATTCAGTTGAGATCAATTGGGCCACGCTGCATAGAATCCACTGCATTGAATGGGGATCCATTTAGCCACGATGCATTGTATACACTGCGTTCAATCTGGATGCATTTCACCGCGCTGCATGGAATACATGGCATTCAATCGGGATGCTTGTGGCCATGCTGCATAAAATCCACTGCATTCATTCATGCTGCAGGAATCCACTGCATTCAATCATGCTGCATAAAATCCCCTGCATTCAATAGGGTTCCATTTCTTCATGCTGAATGGAATCGACTTCATTCAATCATGCTGCATGGAATACACAGCATTTAATTGGGATGCATTTTACCAGGCTGCATGGAATCCACTGCATTCAATCATGCTGCATAAAATCCACTGCATTCAATCGGGATGCATTTTACCAGGATGCATGGAATCCACTGCATTCAATCACAATACATGGAATCCACTGCATTCAATCGGGATGCATTTTACCAGGCTGCCTGGATTACACTGCATTCAAGCACAATGCATGGAATCCACTGCATTCAATGACGCTGCATGGAATCCACTGCATTCTATCGCCATGTTTTTGGCCATGCTGCATAAAGTACACTGCATTCAATCATGCAGCAAGGAATCCACTGCATCCAATCGCCATGTTTTTGGCCATGCTGCATAAAATCCACTGCATTCAATCGGGATGCATTGGGCCTCGCTGCATGGTCTCCACTGCATACAAACGAGATCCATTGCCCCACAATGAATGGAATGTTCTGCATTCAATGACGCTGCATGAAATCCACTGCATTCAATCGGGATGCTTTGGGACATGCTGCAAATACTCCACTGCATTCAATCATGCTGCATGGAATCCACTGCCTTCAATCGGGATGCTTTTGGCCATGCTGCATGTAATCCACTGCATTCAATCGGGATGCATTGGGCCTCACTGCGTCAACCGCACTGAATACAATCGGGATCCATTGTGCCACAATGCATGGAGTCGTCTGCATTCAATGACGCTGCATGGAATCCACTGCATTCAATGGGGATGCTTTGGGCCACGCTGCAAAAACTTCACTGCATTCATTCATGCTGCAGGAATCCAGTGCACTCAATCATGCTGCATAAAATACACTTCATTCAATAGGCTTCCATTATTTCATGCTGCCTGGAATACACTGAATTCAATCACGCTGCATGGAATCCAATGCATTCAATAGGGATGCATTTTACCAGGCTGCATGGAATCCACTGCATTCAATCATGCTGCAGGTATCCACTGCATTCAATCATGCTGCATTAAATTCCCTGCATTCAATAGGGTTCCATTTCTTCATGCTGCCTGGAATACACTGAATTCAATCACGCTGCATGGAATATAATGCATTCAATAGGGATGCATTTTACCAGGCTGCATGGAATCCACTGCATTCAATCATGCTGCATGGAATCCACTGCATTCAATCGGTATGCATTTTACAAGGCTGCATGGATTACACTGCATTCAAGCACAATGCATGGAATCCACTGCATTCAATGACGCTGCATGGAATCCTCTGCATTGAATAGGGATGCTTTTGGCCATGCTGCATAAAATCCACTGCATTCAATCATGCTGCACGGTATCGACTGCATTCAATCGGGATGTTTTGGGACATGCTGCAGAAAATCCACTGCATTAAATCGGGATGCTTTGGGCCAAGCGGCAAAAAATCCACTGCATTCAATCATGCTGCAGGAATCCACTGTATTCAATCATGCTGCATAAAATCCCCTGCATTCAATAGGGTTCCATTTCTTCATGGTGCATGGAATCCACTGCATTCAATCATGCTGCATGGAATCCACTGCATTCAATCGGGATGCATTTTACCAGGCTGCAAGGATTACACTGCATTCAATCCCAATGCATGGAATCCACTGCATTTAATGACGCTGCATGGAATCCACTGCATTCAATCGGGATGCTTTTGGCCATGCTGCATCAAATCCACTGCATTTAATCATGCTGCATGGTATCCACTGCATTCAATCGGGATGTTTTGGGATATGCTGCCTAAAATCCACTCCATTAAATCGGGATGCTTTGGGCCATGCTGCAAAAAATTCACTGCATTCATTCATGCTGCAGGAATCCACTGCATTCTATCATGCTGCATAAAATCCCCTGCATTCAATCGGGATGAATTTTACCAGGCTGCATGGAATCCACTGCATTCAATCATGCTTCATGGAATCCACTGCATTCAATTGGGATGCATTTTACCAGGCTGCATGGAATACACTGCATTCAATCACGCTGCATCGATTTCACTGCATTCAATTGGGATCCATTGCGCCATGATGCATCGAATCCACTGCATTCAGTTGAGATCAATTGGGCCACGCTTCATAGAATCCACTGCATTGAATGGGGATCCATTTAGCCACGATGCATTGTATACACTGCGTTCAATCAGGATGCATTTCACCACGCTGCATGGAATCCACTGCATTCAATCGGGATGTTTGTGGCCATGCTGCAAAAAATCCACTTCATTGAATCATGCTGAAGGAATCCACTGCATTCAATCATGCTGCATAAAATCCCCTGCATTCAATAGGGTTCCATTTCTTCATGCTGCATGGTTCCACTTCATTAAATCATGCTGCATGGAATCCAATGCATTTAAGTGGGATGCATTTTACCAGGCTGCATGGAATCCACTGCATTCAATCATGCTGCATAAAATCCACTGCATTCAATCCGGATGCATTTTACCACACTGCATGGATAAAACTGCATTCAATCACAATACATGGAATCGACTGCATTCAATCGGGATGCATTTTACCAGGCTGCATGCAATCCACTGCATTCAGTCATGCTTCATGGAATCTACTGCATTCAATCGTGATGCATTTTACCAGGATGCGTGGATTACACTGCATTCAATAACAATGCATGGAATCCACTGCATTCAATGACGCTGCATGGAATCATCTGCATTCAATCGGGATGCTTTTGGCCATGCTGCATAAAATCCACTGCATTCAATCGGGATGTATTGGGACATGCTGCAGAAAATCCACTGCATTAAATCGGGATGCTTTGGGCCAAGCTGCAAAAAATCCACTGCATTCAATCATGCTGCAGGAATCCACTGCATTGAATCATGCTGCATAAAATACCATGCATTCAATAAGGTTCCATTTCTTCATGCTGCCTGGAATCCACCTCATTCAATGACGCTGCATGGAATCCACTGCATTCAATCGGGATGCTTTTGGCCATGGTGCATAATATGCACTGCATTCAATCATGCTGCATGGTATCCACTGCATTCAATCGGGATGCTTTTGGCCATGCTGCATAAAATCCACTGCATTAAATCGGGATGCTTTGGGCCATGCTGCAAAAATCCACGGCATTCAATCATGCTGAAGGAATTCACTGCATTCAATCATGCTGCATAAAATCCACTGCATTAAATAGGGTTCAATTTCTTCATGCAGCATGGATCACACTGCATTAAATCACACTGCATGGAATCCACTGCATTCAATTGGATTGAATTTTATCAGGCTGCATAGAATCCACTGCATTCAATGAGGCTGCATGGAATCCACTGCATTCAATCGGGATGTTTTGGGCCATGCTGCATAAAATACACTGCATTCAATCATGCAGCAAGGAATCCACTGCATCCAATCGGGATATTTTGGGCCATGCTGCATAAAATCCACTGCATTCAATCGGGATGCATTGGGCCTCGCTGCATGGTCTCCACTGCATACAAACGAGATCCATTGCACCACAATGTATGGAATGTTCTGCATTAAATGACGCTGCATGAAATCCACTGCATTCAATCGCGATGCTTTGGGCCATGCTGCAAATACTCCACTGTATTCAATCATGCTGCATGGAATCCACTGCCTTCAATCGGGATTTTGGCCATGCTGCATATAATCCACTGCATTCAATCGGGATGCATTGGGCCTCACTGCGCCAACCGCACTGAATACAATCGGGATCCATTGTGCCACAATGCATGGAGTCTTCTGCATTCAATGACGCTGCATGGAATCCACTGCATTCAATCGGGATGCTTGGGGCCATGCTGCAAAATATCCACTGCATTCATTCATGCTGCAGGGATCCAGTGCATTCAATCATGCTGCATAAATACACTTCATTCAATAGGGTTCCATTACTTCATTCTGCCTGGAATACACTGAATTCAATCACGCTGCATGGAATCCAATGCATTCAATAGGGATGCATTTTACCAGGCTGCATGGAATCCACTGCATTCAGTCATGCTGCATGGAATCCACTGCAGTCAATCGGGATGCATTTTACCAGGCGGCATTGAATCCACTACATTCAATCAAGCTGCATGGAATCCACTGCATTCAATCGGGATGCATTTTACCAGGCTGCATGGATTACACTGCATTCAAGCACAATGCATTGAATCCACTGCATTCAAAGACGCTGCATGGAATCCTCTGCATTCTATCGGGATGCATTTGGGCCATGCTGCATAAAATCCACTGCATTCAATCATGCTGCATGGTATCCACTGCATTCAATCGGGATGTTTTGGGACATGCTGCCTAAAATCCACTGCATTTAATCGGGATGCTTTGGGCCATGGTGCAAAAAATCCACTGCATTCAATCATGCTGCAGGAATCCACTGCATTCAATCATGCTGCATAAAATCCACTGCATTCAATAGGGTTCCATTTCTGCATGCTGCATGGATCACACTGCATTCAATCACACTGCATGGAATCCACTGCATTCAAACGGGATGCATTTTACCAGGCTGCATTGAATCCACTGCATTCTATCAAGCTGCATGGAATCCACTGCATTCAATCGGGATGCTTGGGGCCATGCTGCAAAATATCCACTGCATTCATTCATGCTGCACGAATCCAGTGCATTCAATCATGCTGCATAAATACACTTCATTCAATAGGGTTCCATTAATTCATTCTGCCTGGAATACACTGAATTCAATCACGCTGCATGGAATCCAATGCATTCAATAGGGATGCATTTTACCAGGCTGCATGGAATCCACTGCATTCAGTCATGCTGCATGGAATCCACTGCAGTCAATCGGGATGCATTTTACCAGGCTGTATGTATTACACTGCATTCAATCAAAATGCATGGAATTCACTGCATTCAATGATGCTGCATGAAATCCACTGCATTCAATCGGGATGCTTTTGGCCATGCTGCATAAAATCCACGGCATTCAATCATGCTGCATGGAATCCAATGCATTCTATCGGGATGTATTGGGACATGCTGCAGAAAATTCACTGCATTAAATCATGATGCTTTGGACCAAGCTTCAAAAAATCCACTGCATTCAATCATGCTGCAAAAATCCACTGCATTCAATCATGCTGCATAAAATCCACTGCATTCAATAGGGTTCCATTTCTTCATGCTGCATGGAATCAACTGCATTCAATCATGCTGCATGGAATCTACAGCATTCAATCGGGATGCATTTTACCAGGCTGCATGTTTTACACTGCATTCAATCACAATGCATGGAATCCACTGCATTCAATGACACTGCATGGAATCCACTGCATTCAATCGGGATGCTTTGGGCCATGGTGCATAAAATCCACTGCATTCAATCATGCTGCATGGTGTCCACTGCATTCAATCGGGATGTTTTGGGACATTCTGCCTAAAATCCACTGCATTTAATCGGGATGCTTTGGGCCATGCTGCATAAAATCCACTGCATTCAATAGGGTTCCATTTCATCATGCTGCATGGATCACACTGCATTCAATCACACTGCATGGAATCCACTGCATTCAATCGGGATGAATTTTACCAGGCTGCATTGAATCCACTACATTCAATCAAGCTGCATGGAATCCACTGCATTCAATCGGGATGCATTTTACCATGCTGCATGGAATACACTGCATTCAATCACGCTGCATCGATTTCACTGCATTCAATTGGGATCCATTGCGCCATGATGCATGGAATCCACTACATTCAGTTGAGATCAATTGGGCAACGCGGCATAGAATCCACTGCATTGAATGGGGATCCATTTAGCCACGATGCATTGTATACACTGCGTTCAATCAGGATGCATTTCACCACGCTGCATGGAATCCACGGCATTCAATCGGGATGCTTGTGGCCATGCTGCATAAAATCCACTGCATTCATTCATGCTGCAGGAATCCACTGCATTCAATCATGCTGCATAAAATCCCCTGCATTCAATAGGGTTCCATTTCTTCATGCTGCATGGAATCGACTTCATTCAATCATGCTGCATGGAATCCACAGCATTTAATCGGGATGCATTTTACCAGGCTGCATGGAATCCACTGCATTCAGTCATGCTGAATAAAATCCACTGCATTCAATCGGGATGCATTTTACCAGGATGCATGGAATCCACTGCATTCAATCACAATACATGGAATCCACTGCATTCAATCGGGATGCATTTTACCAGGCTGCCTGGATTACACTGCATTCCATCACAATGCATGGAATCCACTGCATTCAATGACGCTGCATGGAATCCACTGCATTCTATCGGGATGCTTTTGGCCATGCTGCATAAAGTACACTGCATTCAATCATGCAGCAAGGAATCCACTGCATCCAATCGCCATGTTTTTGGCCATGCTGCATAAAATCCACTGCATTCAATCGGGATGCATTGGGCCTCGCTGCATGGTCTCCACTGCATACAAACGAGATCCATTGCCCCACAATGAATGGAATGTTCTGCATTCAATGACGCTGCATGAAATCCACTGCATTCAATCGGGATGCTTTGGGCCATGCTGCAAATACTCCACTGTATTCAATCATGCTGCATGGAATCCACTGCCTTCAATCGGGATGCTTTTGGCCATGCTGCATATAATCCACTGCATTCAATCGGGATGCATTGGGCCTCACTGCGTCAACCGCACTGAATACAATCGGGATCCATTGTGCCACAATGCATGGAGTCGTCTGCATTCAATGACGCTGCGTGGAATCCACTGCATTCAATGGGGATGCTTTGGGCCACGCTGCAAAAAATTCACTGCATTCATTCATGCTGCAGGAATCCAGTGCATTCAATCATGCTGCATAAAATACACTTCATTCAATAGGCTTCCATTATTTCATGCTGCCTGGAATACACTGAATTCAATCACGCTGCATGGAATCCAATGCATTCAATAGGGATGCATTTTACCAGGCTGCATGGAATCCACTGCATTCAATCATGCTGCAGATATCCACTGCATTCAATCATGCTGCATTAAGTTCCCTGCATTCAATAGGGTTCCATTTCTTCATGCTGCCTGTAATACACTGCATTAAATCTGGCTGCATGGAATCCACTGCATTCAATTGGGATGCATTTTACCTGGCTTCATGGAATCCACTGCATTCACGCATGCCACTTGGAATCCACTGCATTCCATCGGGATGCATTTGGCCATGCTGAATAAAACCCACTGCATTCAATCACGCTGCATGGTATCCAATGCATTCAATCGGGATGTTTTAGGACATGCTGCAAAACATCCACAGCATTCAATCATGCTGCAGGAATCCACGGCATTCAATCATGCTGCATAAAAGACACTTCATTCAATAGGATTCCATTACTTCATGCTGCCTGGAATACACTGAATTCAATCACGCTGCATGGAATCCAATGCATTCAATAGGGATGCATTTTACCTGGCTGCATGGAATCCACTGCATTCAATCATGCTGCATGGAATCCACTGCATTCAATCGGGACGCATTTTACCAGGCTGCATGGATTACACTGCATTCAATCACAATGCATGGAATCCACTTCATTCAATGACGCTGCATGGAATCCACTGCATTCAATCGGGATGCTTTGGGCCACGCTGCAAAAAATCCACTGCATTCATTCATGCTGCAAGAATTCAGTGCATTCAATCATGGTGCATAAAATACACTTCATTCAATAGGGTTCGATTATTTCATGCTGCCTGGAATGCACTGAATTAAATCACGCTGCATGGAATCCAATGCATTCTATTGGGATGCATTTTACCAGGCTGCATGGAATCCACTGCAGTCAATCATGCTGCATGGAATCCACTGCATTCAATCGGGATGCATTTTACCAGGCTGCATGGATTACACTGCATTCAAGCACAATGCATGGAATCCACTGCATTCAATGACGCTGCATGGAATCCTCTGCATTGAATCGGGATGCTTTTGGCCATGCTGCATAAAATCCACTGCATTCAATCATGCTGCACGGTATTGACTGCATTCAATCGGGATGTTTTGGGACATGCTGCCTAAAATCCACTGCATTAAATCGGGATGCTTTGGGCCAAGCTGCAAAAAATAGAATGCATTCAATCATGCTGCAGGAATCCACTGCATTCAATCATGCTGCATAAAATCCCCTGCATTCAATAGGGTTCCATTTCTTCATGGTGCATGGAATACACTGCATTCAATCATGCTGCATGGAATCCACTGCATTCAATCGGGATGCATTTTACCAGGCTGCATGGATTACACTGCATTCAATCCCAATGCATGGAATCCACTGCATTTAATGACCCTGCATGGAATCCACTGCATTCAATCGGGATGCTTTTGGCCATGGTGCATAAAATCCACTGCATTTAATCATGCTGCATGGTATCCACTGAATTCAATCGGGATGTTTTGGGATATGCTGCCTAACATTCACTCCATTAAATCGGGATGCTTTGGGCCATGCTGCAAAAAATTCACTGCATTCATTCATGCTGCAGGAATCCACTGCATTCTATCATGCTGCATAAAATCCACTGCATTCAATCGGGATGAATTTTACCAGGATGCATGGAATCCACTGCATTCAATCATGCTTCATGGAATCCACTGCATTCAATCCAGTTGCATTTTACCATGCTGCATGGAATACACTGCATTCAATCACGCTGCATCGATTTCACTGCATTCAATTGGGATCCATTGCGCCATGATGCATGGAATCCACTGCATTCAGTTGAGATCAATTGGGCCACGCTGCATAGAATCCACTGCATTGAATGGGGATCCATTTAGCCACGCTGCATTGTATACACTGCGTTCAATCAGGATGCATTTCACCACGCTGCATGGAATCCATGGCATTCAATCGGGATGTTTGTGGCCATGCTGCAAAAAATCCACTTCATTCAATCATGCTGAAGGAATCCACTGCATTCAATCATGCTGCATAAAATCCCCTGCATTCAATAGGGTTCCATTTCTTCATGCTGCATGGAATCCACTTCATTCAATCATGCTGCATGGAATCCACAGCATTTAATTGGGATGCATTTTACCAGGCTGCATGGAATCCACTGCATTCAATCATGCTGCATAAAATCCACTGCATTCAATCGGGATGCATTTTACCATGCTGCATGGATTATACTGCATTCAATCACAATACATGGAATTGACTGCATTCAATCGGGATGCATTTTACCAGGCTGCCTGGATTACACTGCATTCCATCACAATGCATGGAATCCACTGCATTCAATGACGCTGCATGGAATCCACTGCATTCTATCGGGATGCTTTTGGCCATGCTGCATAAAGTACACTGCATTCAATCATGCAGCAAGGAATCCACTGCATCCAATCGCCATGTTTTTGGCCATGCTGCATAAAATCCACTGCATTCAATCGGGATGCATTGGGCCTCGCTGCATGGTCTCCACTGCATACAAACGAGATCCATTGCACCACAATGGATGGAATGTTCTGCATTAAATGACGCTGCATGAAATCCACTGCATTCAATCGGGATGCTTTGGGACATGCTGCAAATAATCCACTGCATTCAATCATGCTGCATGGAATCCACTGCCTTCAATCGGGATGCTTTTGGCCATGCTGCATATAATCCACTGCATTCAATCGGGATGCATTGGGCCTCACTGCGTCAACCGCACTGAATACAATCGGGATCCATTGTGCCACAATGCATGGAGTCTTCTGCATTCAATGACGCTGCATGGAATCCACTGCATTCAATGGGGATGCTTGGGGCCACGCTGCAAAATATCCACTGCATTCATTCATGCTGCAGGGATCCAGTGCATTCAATCATGCTGCATAAATACACTTCATTCAATAGGGTTCCATTACTTCATTCTGCCTGGAATACACTGAATTCAATCACGCTGCATGGAATCCAATGCATTCAATAGGGATGCATTTTACCTGGCTGCATGGAATCCACTGCATTCAGTCATGCTGCATGGAATCCACTGCAGTCAATCGGGATGCATTTTACCAGGCGGCATTGAATCCACTACATTCAATCAAGCTGCATGGAATCCACTGCATTCAATCGGGATGCATTTTACCAGGCTGCATGGATTACACTGCATTCAAGCACAATGCATTGAATCCACTGCATTCAAAGACGCTGCATGGAATCCTCTGCATTCTATCGGGATGCATTTGGGCCATGCTGCATAAAATCCACTGCATTCAATCATGCTGCATGGTATCCACTGCATTCAATCGGGATGTTTTGGGACATGCTGCCTAAAATCCACTGCATTTAATCGGGATGCTTTGGGCCATGGTGCAAAAAATCCACTGCATTCAATCATGCTGCAGGAATCCACTGCATTCAATCATGCTGCATAAAATCCACTGCATTCAATAGGGTTCCATTTCTGCATGCTGCATGGATCACACTGCATTCAATCACACTGCATGGAATCCACTGCATTCAAACGGGATGCATTTTACCAGGCTGCATTGAATCCACTGCATTCTATCAAGCTGCATGGAATCCACTGCATTCAATCGGGATGCTTGGGGCCATGCTGCAAAATATCCACTGCATTCATTCATGCTGCACGAATCCAGTGCATTCAATCATGCTGCATAAATACACTTCATTCAATAGGGTTCCATTAATTCATTCTGCCTGGAATACACTGAATTCAATCACGCTGCATGGAATCCAATGCATTCAATAGGGATGCATTTTACCAGGCTGCATGGAATCCACTGCATTCAGTCATGCTGCATGGAATCCACTGCAGTCAATCGGGATGCATTTTACCAGGCTGTATGTATTACACTGCATTCAATCAAAATGCATGGAATTCACTGCATTCAATGATGCTGCATGAAATCCACTGCATTCAATCGGGATGCTTTTGGCCATGCTGCATAAAATCCACGGCATTCAATCATGCTGCATGGAATCCAATGCATTCTATCGGGATGTATTGGGACATGCTGCAGAAAATTCACTGCATTAAATCATGATGCTTTGGACCAAGCTTCAAAACATCCACTGCATTCAATCATGCTGCAAAAATCCACTGCATTCAATCATGCTGCATAAAATCCACTGCATTCAATAGGGTTCCATTTCTTCATGCTGCATGGAATCAACTGCATTCAATCATGCTGCATGGAATCTACAGCATTCAATCGGGATGCATTTTACCAGGCTGCATGTTTTACACTGCATTCAATCACAATGCATGGAATCCACTGCATTCAATGACACTGCATGGAATCCACTGCATTCAATCGGGATGCTTTGGGCCATGGTGCATAAAATCCACTGCATTCAATCATGCTGCATGGTGTCCACTGCATTCAATCGGGATGTTTTGGGACATTCTGCCTAAAATCCACTGCATTTAATCAGGATGCTTTGGGCCATGCTGCATAAAATCCACTGCATTCAATAGGGTTCCATTTCATCATGCTGCATGGATCACACTGCATTCAATCACACTGCATGGAATCCACTGCATTCAATCGGGATGAATTTTACCAGGCTGCATTGAATCCACTACATTCAATCAAGCTGCATGGAATCCACTGCATTCAATCGGGATGCATTTTACCATGCTGCATGGAATTCACTGCATTCATTCATGCTGCAGGAATCCAGTGCACTCAATCATGCTGCATAAAATACACTTCATTCAATAGGCTTCCATTATTTCATGCTGCCTGGAATACACTGAATTCAATCACGCTGCATGGAATCCAATGCATTCAATAGGGATGCATTTTACCAGGCTGCATGGAATCCACTGCATTCAATCATGCTGCGGGAATCCACTGCATTCAATCATGCTGCATAAAATACCCTGCATTCAATAGGGTTCAATTACTTCATGCTGCCTGGAATACACTGAATTCAATCATGCTGCATGGAATAAAATGCATTCAATAGGGATGCATTTTACCAGGCTGCATGGAATCCACTGCATTCAATCACAATGCATGGAATCCACTGCATTCAATGACGCTGCATGGAATCCACTGCATTCAATAGGGATGATTTTAGCCATGATGCATAAAATCGACTGCATTCAATTGGGTTCAATTTCGTCATGCTGCATGGATCACACTGCATTCAATCACACTGCATGGAATCCACTGCATTCAATCAGGATGCTTTGGGACATGCTGCAAATACTCCACTGTATTCAATCATGCTGCATGGAATCCACTGCCTTCAATCGGGATGCTTTTGGCCATGCTGCATATAATCCACTGCATTCAATCGGGATGCATTGGGCCTCACTGCGTCAACCGCACTGAATACAATCGGGATCCATTGTGCCACAATGCATGGAGTCTTCTGCATTCAATGACGCTGCATGGAATCCACTGCATTCAATCGGGATGCTTGGGGCCATGCTGCAAAATATCCACTGCATTCATTCATGCTGCAGGAATCCAGTGCATTCAATCATGCTGCATTAAATTCCCTGCATTCTATAGGGTTCCATTACTTCATTCTGCCTGGAATACACTGAATTCAATCACGCTGCATGGAATCCAATGCATTCAATAGGGATGCATTTTACCAGGCTGCATGGAATCCACTGCATTCAGTCATGCTGCATGGAATCCACTGCAGTCAATCGGGATGCATTTTACCAGGCTGTATGGATTACACTGCATTCAAGCACAATGCATGGAATTCACTGCATTCAATGATGCTGCATGAAATCCACTGCATTCAATCGGGATGCTTTTGGCCATGCTGCATAAAATCCACGGCATTCAATCATGCTGCATGGAATCCAATGCATTCTATCGGGATGTATTGGGACATGCTGCAGAAAATTCACTGCATTAAATCACGATGCTTTGGACCAAGCTTCAAAAAATCCACTGCATTCAATCATGCTGCAAAAATCCACTGCATTCAATCATGCTGCATAAAATCCACTGCATTCAATAGGGTTCCATTACTTCATGCTGCATGGAATCAACTGCATTCAATCATGCTGCATGGAATCTACAGCATTCAATCGGGATGCATTTTACCAGGCTGCATGTTTTACACTGCATTCAATCACAATGCATGGAATCCACTGCATTCAATGACGCTGCATGGAATCCACTGCATTCAATCTGGATGCATTTGGGCCATGCTGCATAAAATCCACTGCATTCAATCATGCTGCATGGTATCCACTGCATTCAATCGGGATGTTTTACGACATTCTGCCTAAAATCCACTGCATTTAATCAGGATGCTTTGGGCCATGCTGCATAAAATCCACTGCATTCAATAGGGTTCCATTTCTGCATGCTGCATGGATCACACTGGATTCAATCACACTGCATGGAATCCACTGCATTCAATCGGGATGAATTTTACCAGGCTGCATTGAATCCACTACATTCAATCAAGCTGCATGGAATCCACTGCATTCAATCGGGATGCATTTTACCAGGCTGCATGGATTACACTGCATTCAAGCACAATGCATGGAATCCACTGCATTCAATGACGCTGCATGGAATCCTCTGCATTCTATCGGGATGCATTTGGGCCATGCTGCATAAAATCCACTGCATTCAATCATGCTGCATGGTATCCACTGCATTCAATCGGGATGTTTTGGGACATGCTGCCCTAAATCCACTGCATTCAATCGGGATGCTTTGGGCCATGCTGCAAAACATCCACTGCATTCAATCATGCTGCAGGAATCCACTGCATTCAATCATGCTGCATAAAATCCACTGCATTCAATAGGGTTCCATTTCTGCATGCTGCATGGATCACACTGCATTCAATCACACTGCATGGAATCCACTGCATTCAATCGGGATGCATTTTACCAGGCTGCATTGAATCCACTGCATTCTATCAAGCTGCATGGAATCCACTGCATTCAATCGGGATGCATTTTACCAGGCTGCATGGAATACACTGCATTCAATCACGCTGCATCGATTTCACTGCATTCTATTGGGATCCATTGCGCCATGATGCATGGAATCCACTGCATTCAGTTGAGATCAATTGGGCCACGCTGCATAGAATCCACTGCATTGAATGGGGATCCATTTAGCCACGATGCATTGTATACACTGCGTTCAATCTGGATGCATTTCACCGCGCTGCATGGAATACATGGCATTCAATCGGGATGCTTGTGGCCATGCTGCATAAAATCCACTGCATTCATTCATGCTGCAGGAATCCACTGCATTCAATCATGCTGCATAAAATCCCCTGCATTCAATAGGGTTCCATTTCTTCATGCTGAATGGAATCGACTTCATTCAATCATGCTGCATGGAATACACAGCATTTAATTGGGATGCATTTTACCAGGCTGCATGGAATCCACTGCATTCAATCATGCTGCATAAAATCCACTGCATTCAATCGGGATGCATTTTACCAGGATGCATGGAATCCACTGCATTCAATCACAATACATGGAATCCACTGCATTCAATCGGGATGCATTTTACCAGGCTGCCTGGATTACACTGCATTCCATCACAATGCATGGAATCCACTGCATTCAATGACGCTGCATGGAATCCACTGCATTCTATCGCCATGTTTTTGGCCATGCTGCATAAAGTACACTGCATTCAATCATGCAGCAAGGAATCCACTGCATCCAATCGCCATGTTTTTGGCCATGCTGCATAAAATCCACTGCATTCAATCGGGATGCATTGGGCCTCGCTGCATGGTCTCCACTGCATACAAACGAGATCCATTGCCCCACAATGAATGGAATGTTCTGCATTCAATGACGCTGCATGAAATCCACTGCATTCAATCGGGATGCTTTGGGACATGCTGCAAATACTCCACTGCATTCAATCATGCTGCATGGAATCCACTGCCTTCAATCGGGATGCTTTTGGCCATGCTGCATGTAATCCACTGCATTCAATCGGGATGCATTGGGCCTCACTGCGTCAACCGCACTGAATACAATCGGGATCCATTGTGCCACAATGCATGGAGTCGTCTGCATTCAATGACGCTGCATGGAATCCACTGCATTCAATGGGGATGCTTTGGGCCACGCTGCAAAAAATTCACTGCATTCATTCATGCTGCAGGAATCCAGTGCACTCAATCATGCTGCATAAAATACACTTCATTCAATAGGCTTCCATTATTTCATGCTGCCTGGAATACACTGAATTCAATCACGCTGCATGGAATCCAATGCATTCAATAGGGATGCATTTTACCAGGCTGCATGGAATCCACTGCATTCAATCATGCTGCAGGTATCCACTGCATTCAATCATGCTGCATTAAATTCCCTGCATTCAATAGGGTTCCATTTCTTCATGCTGCCTGGAATACACTGAATTCAATCACGCTGCATGGAATATAATGCATTCAATAGGGATGCATTTTACCAGGCTGCATGGAATCCACTGCATTCAATCATGCTGCATGGAATCCACTGCATTCAATCGGTATGCATTTTACAAGGCTGCATGGATTACACTGCATTCAAGCACAATGCATGGAATCCACTGCATTCAATGACGCTGCATGGAATCCTCTGCATTGAATAGGGATGCTTTTGGCCATGCTGCATAAAATCCACTGCATTCAATCATGCTGCACGGTATCGACTGCATTCAATCGGGATGTTTTGGGACATGCTGCAGAAAATCCACTGCATTAAATCGGGATGCTTTGGGCCAAGCGGCAAAAAATCCACTGCATTCAATCATGCTGCAGGAATCCACTGTATTCAATCATGCTGCATAAAATCCCCTGCATTCAATAGGGTTCCATTTCTTCATGGTGCATGGAATCCACTGCATTCAATCATGCTGCATGGAATCCACTGCATTCAATCGGGATGCATTTTACCAGGCTGCAAGGATTACACTGCATTCAATCCCAATGCATGGAATCCACTGCATTTAATGACGCTGCATGGAATCCACTGCATTCAATCGGGATGCTTTTGGCCATGCTGCATCAAATCCACTGCATTTAATCATGCTGCATGGTATCCACTGCATTCAATCGGGATGTTTTGGGATATGCTGCCTAAAATCCACTCCATTAAATCGGGATGCTTTGGGCCATGCTGCAAAAAATTCACTGCATTCATTCATGCTGCAGGAATCCACTGCATTCTATCATGCTGCATAAAATCCCCTGCATTCAATCGGGATGAATTTTACCAGGCTGCATGGAATCCACTGCATTCAATCATGCTTCATGGAATCCACTGCATTCAATTGGGATGCATTTTACCAGGCTGCATGGAATACACTGCATTCAATCACGCTGCATCGATTTCACTGCATTCAATTGGGATCCATTGCGCCATGATGCATCGAATCCACTGCATTCAGTTGAGATCAATTGGGCCACGCTTCATAGAATCCACTGCATTGAATGGGGATCCATTTAGCCACGATGCATTGTATACACTGCGTTCAATCAGGATGCATTTCACCACGCTGCATGGAATCCACTGCATTCAATCGGGATGTTTGTGGCCATGCTGCAAAAAATCCACTTCATTGAATCATGCTGAAGGAATCCACTGCATTCAATCATGCTGCATAAAATCCCCTGCATTCAATAGGGTTCCATTTCTTCATGCTGCATGGTTCCACTTCATTAAATCATGCTGCATGGAATCCAATGCATTTAAGTGGGATGCATTTTACCAGGCTGCATGGAATCCACTGCATTCAATCATGCTGCATAAAATCCACTGCATTCAATCCGGATGCATTTTACCAGGATGCATGGAATCCACTGCATTCAATCACAATACATGGAATCGACTGCATTCAATCGGGATGCATTTTACCAGGCTGCATGCAATCCACTGCATTCAGTCATGCTTCATGGAATCTACTGCATTCAATCGTGATGCATTTTACCAGGATGCGTGGATTACACTGCATTCAATAACAATGCATGGAATCCACTGCATTCAATGACGCTGCATGGAATCATCTGCATTCAATCGGGATGCTTTTGGCCATGCTGCATAAAATCCACTGCATTCAATCGGGATGTATTGGGACATGCTGCAGAAAATCCACTGCATTAAATCGGGATGCTTTGGGCCAAGCTGCAAAAAATCCACTGCATTCAATCATGCTGCAGGAATCCACTGCATTGAATCATGCTGCATAAAATACCATGCATTCAATAAGGTTCCATTTCTTCATGCTGCCTGGAATCCACCTCATTCAATGACGCTGCATGGAATCCACTGCATTCAATCGGGATGCTTTTGGCCATGGTGCATAATATGCACTGCATTCAATCATGCTGCATGGTATCCACTGCATTCAATCGGGATGCTTTTGGCCATGCTGCATAAAATCCACTGCATTAAATCGGGATGCTTTGGGCCATGCTGCAAAAATCCACGGCATTCAATCATGCTGAAGGAATTCACTGCATTCAATCATGCTGCATAAAATCCACTGCATTAAATAGGGTTCAATTTCTTCATGCAGCATGGATCACACTGCATTAAATCACACTGCATGGAATCCACTGCATTCAATTGGATTGAATTTTATCAGGCTGCATAGAATCCACTGCATTCAATGAGGCTGCATGGAATCCACTGCATTCAATCGGGATGTTTTGGGCCATGCTGCATAAAATACACTGCATTCAATCATGCAGCAAGGAATCCACTGCATCCAATCGGGATATTTTGGGCCATGCTGCATAAAATCCACTGCATTCAATCGGGATGCATTGGGCCTCGCTGCATGGTCTCCACTGCATACAAACGAGATCCATTGCACCACAATGTATGGAATGTTCTGCATTAAATGACGCTGCATGAAATCCACTGCATTCAATCGCGATGCTTTGGGCCATGCTGCAAATACTCCACTGTATTCAATCATGCTGCATGGAATCCACTGCCTTCAATCGGGATTTTGGCCATGCTGCATATAATCCACTGCATTCAATCGGGATGCATTGGGCCTCACTGCGCCAACCGCACTGAATACAATCGGGATCCATTGTGCCACAATGCATGGAGTCTTCTGCATTCAATGACGCTGCATGGAATCCACTGCATTCAATCGGGATGCTTGGGGCCATGCTGCAAAATATCCACTGCATTCATTCATGCTGCAGGGATCCAGTGCATTCAATCATGCTGCATAAATACACTTCATTCAATAGGGTTCCATTACTTCATTCTGCCTGGAATACACTGAATTCAATCACGCTGCATGGAATCCAATGCATTCAATAGGGATGCATTTTACCAGGCTGCATGGAATCCACTGCATTCAGTCATGCTGCATGGAATCCACTGCAGTCAATCGGGATGCATTTTACCAGGCGGCATTGAATCCACTACATTCAATCAAGCTGCATGGAATCCACTGCATTCAATCGGGATGCATTTTACCAGGCTGCATGGATTACACTGCATTCAAGCACAATGCATTGAATCCACTGCATTCAAAGACGCTGCATGGAATCCTCTGCATTCTATCGGGATGCATTTGGGCCATGCTGCATAAAATCCACTGCATTCAATCATGCTGCATGGTATCCACTGCATTCAATCGGGATGTTTTGGGACATGCTGCCTAAAATCCACTGCATTTAATCGGGATGCTTTGGGCCATGGTGCAAAAAATCCACTGCATTCAATCATGCTGCAGGAATCCACTGCATTCAATCATGCTGCATAAAATCCACTGCATTCAATAGGGTTCCATTTCTGCATGCTGCATGGATCACACTGCATTCAATCACACTGCATGGAATCCACTGCATTCAAACGGGATGCATTTTACCAGGCTGCATTGAATCCACTGCATTCTATCAAGCTGCATGGAATCCACTGCATTCAATCGGGATGCTTGGGGCCATGCTGCAAAATATCCACTGCATTCATTCATGCTGCACGAATCCAGTGCATTCAATCATGCTGCATAAATACACTTCATTCAATAGGGTTCCATTAATTCATTCTGCCTGGAATACACTGAATTCAATCACGCTGCATGGAATCCAATGCATTCAATAGGGATGCATTTTACCAGGCTGCATGGAATCCACTGCATTCAGTCATGCTGCATGGAATCCACTGCAGTCAATCGGGATGCATTTTACCAGGCTGTATGTATTACACTGCATTCAATCAAAATGCATGGAATTCACTGCATTCAATGATGCTGCATGAAATCCACTGCATTCAATCGGGATGCTTTTGGCCATGCTGCATAAAATCCACGGCATTCAATCATGCTGCATGGAATCCAATGCATTCTATCGGGATGTATTGGGACATGCTGCAGAAAATTCACTGCATTAAATCATGATGCTTTGGACCAAGCTTCAAAAAATCCACTGCATTCAATCATGCTGCAAAAATCCACTGCATTCAATCATGCTGCATAAAATCCACTGCATTCAATAGGGTTCCATTTCTTCATGCTGCATGGAATCAACTGCATTCAATCATGCTGCATGGAATCTACAGCATTCAATCGGGATGCATTTTACCAGGCTGCATGTTTTACACTGCATTCAATCACAATGCATGGAATCCACTGCATTCAATGACACTGCATGGAATCCACTGCATTCAATCGGGATGCTTTGGGCCATGGTGCATAAAATCCACTGCATTCAATCATGCTGCATGGTGTCCACTGCATTCAATCGGGATGTTTTGGGACATTCTGCCTAAAATCCACTGCATTTAATCGGGATGCTTTGGGCCATGCTGCATAAAATCCACTGCATTCAATAGGGTTCCATTTCATCATGCTGCATGGATCACACTGCATTCAATCACACTGCATGGAATCCACTGCATTCAATCGGGATGAATTTTACCAGGCTGCATTGAATCCACTACATTCAATCAAGCTGCATGGAATCCACTGCATTCAATCGGGATGCATTTTACCAGGCTGCATGGAATACACTGCATTCAATCACGCTGCATCGATTTCACTGCATTCAATTGGGATCCATTGCGCCATGATGCATGGAATCCACTACATTCAGTTGAGATCAATTGGGCAACGCTGCATAGAATCCACTGCATTGAATGGGGATCCATTTAGCCACGATGCATTGTATACACTGCGTTCAATCAGGATGCATTTCACCACGCTGCATGGAATCCACGGCATTCAATCGGGATGCTTGTGGCCATGCTGCATAAAATCCACTGCATTCATTCATGCTGCAGGAATCCACTGCATTCAATCATGCTGCATAAAATCCCCTGCATTCAATAGGGTTCCATTTCTTCATGCTGCATGGAATCGACTTCATTCAATCATGCTGCATGGAATCCACAGCATTTAATCGGGATGCATTTTACCAGGCTGCATGGAATCCACTGCATTCAGTCATGCTGAATAAAATCCACTGCATTCAATCGGGATGCATTTTACCAGGATGCATGGAATCCACTGCATTCAATCACAATACATGGAATCCACTGCATTCAATCGGGATGCATTTTACCAGGCTGCCTGGATTACACTGCATTCCATCACAATGCATGGAATCCACTGCATTCAATGACGCTGCATGGAATCCACTGCATTCTATCGGGATGCTTTTGGCCATGCTGCATAAAGTACACTGCATTCAATCATGCAGCAAGGAATCCACTGCATCCAATCGCCATGTTTTTGGCCATGCTGCATAAAATCCACTGCATTCAATCGGGATGCATTGGGCCTCGCTGCATGGTCTCCACTGCATACAAACGAGATCCATTGCCCCACAATGAATGGAATGTTCTGCATTCAATGACGCTGCATGAAATCCACTGCATTCAATCGGGATGCTTTGGGCCATGCTGCAAATACTCCACTGTATTCAATCATGCTGCATGGAATCCACTGCCTTCAATCGGGATGCTTTTGGCCATGCTGCATGTAATCCACTGCATTCAATCGGGATGCATTGGGCCTCACTGCGTCAACCGCACTGAATACAATCGGGATCCATTGTGCCACAATGCATGGAGTCGTCTGCATTCAATGACGCTGCGTGGAATCCACTGCATTCAATGGGGATGCTTTGGGCCACGCTGCAAAAAATTCACTGCATTCATTCATGCTGCAGGAATCCAGTGCATTCAATCATGCTGCATAAAATACACTTCATTCAATAGGCTTCCATTATTTCATGCTGCCTGGAATACACTGAATTCAATCACGCTGCATGGAATCCAATGCATTCAATAGGGATGCATTTTACCAGGCTGCATGGAATCCACTGCATTCAATCATGCTGCAGATATCCACTGCATTCAATCATGCTGCATTAAGTTCCCTGCATTCAATAGGGTTCCATTTCTTCATGCTGCCTGTAATACACTGCATTAAATCTGGCTGCATGGAATCCACTGCATTCAATTGGGATGCATTTTACCTGGCTTCATGGAATCCACTGCATTCACGCATGCCACTTGGAATCCACTGCATTCCATCGGGATGCATTTGGCCATGCTGAATAAAACCCACTGCATTCAATCACGCTGCATGGTATCCAATGCATTCAATCGGGATGTTTTAGGACATGCTGCAAAACATCCACAGCATTCAATCATGCTGCAGGAATCCACGGCATTCAATCATGCTGCATAAAAGACACTTCATTCAATAGGATTCCATTACTTCATGCTGCCTGGAATACACTGAATTCAATCACGCTGCATGGAATCCAATGCATTCAATAGGGATGCATTTTACCTGGCTGCATGGAATCCACTGCATTCAATCATGCTGCATGGAATCCACTGCATTCAATCGGGACGCATTTTACCAGGCTGCATGGATTACACTGCATTCAATCACAATGCATGGAATCCACTTCATTCAATGACGCTGCATGGAATCCACTGCATTCAATCGGGATGCTTTGGGCCACGCTGCAAAAAATCCACTGCATTCATTCATGCTGCAAGAATTCAGTGCATTCAATCATGGTGCATAAAATACACTTCATTCAATAGGGTTCGATTATTTCATGCTGCCTGGAATGCACTGAATTAAATCACGCTGCATGGAATCCAATGCATTCTATTGGGATGCATTTTACCAGGCTGCATGGAATCCACTGCAGTCAATCATGCTGCATGGAATCCACTGCATTCAATCGGGATGCATTTTACCAGGCTGCATGGATTACACTGCATTCAAGCACAATGCATGGAATCCACTGCATTCAATGACGCTGCATGGAATCCTCTGCATTGAATCGGGATGCTTTTGGCCATGCTGCATAAAATCCACTGCATTCAATCATGCTGCACGGTATTGACTGCATTCAATCGGGATGTTTTGGGACATGCTGCCTAAAATCCACTGCATTAAATCGGGATGCTTTGGGCCAAGCTGCAAAAAATAGAATGCATTCAATCATGCTGCAGGAATCCACTGCATTCAATCATGCTGCATAAAATCCCCTGCATTCAATAGGGTTCCATTTCTTCATGGTGCATGGAATACACTGCATTCAATCATGCTGCATGGAATCCACTGCATTCAATCGGGATGCATTTTACCAGGCTGCATGGATTACACTGCATTCAATCCCAATGCATGGAATCCACTGCATTTAATGACCCTGCATGGAATCCACTGCATTCAATCGGGATGCTTTTGGCCATGGTGCATAAAATCCACTGCATTTAATCATGCTGCATGGTATCCACTGAATTCAATCGGGATGTTTTGGGATATGCTGCCTAACATTCACTCCATTAAATCGGGATGCTTTGGGCCATGCTGCAAAAAATTCACTGCATTCATTCATGCTGCAGGAATCCACTGCATTCTATCATGCTGCATAAAATCCACTGCATTCAATCGGGATGAATTTTACCAGGATGCATGGAATCCACTGCATTCAATCATGCTTCATGGAATCCACTGCATTCAATCCAGTTGCATTTTACCATGCTGCATGGAATACACTGCATTCAATCACGCTGCATCGATTTCACTGCATTCAATTGGGATCCATTGCGCCATGATGCATGGAATCCACTGCATTCAGTTGAGATCAATTGGGCCACGCTGCATAGAATCCACTGCATTGAATGGGGATCCATTTAGCCACGCTGCATTGTATACACTGCGTTCAATCAGGATGCATTTCACCACGCTGCATGGAATCCATGGCATTCAATCGGGATGTTTGTGGCCATGCTGCAAAAAATCCACTTCATTCAATCATGCTGAAGGAATCCACTGCATTCAATCATGCTGCATAAAATCCCCTGCATTCAATAGGGTTCCATTTCTTCATGCTGCATGGAATCCACTTCATTCAATCATGCTGCATGGAATCCACAGCATTTAATTGGGATGCATTTTACCAGGCTGCATGGAATCCACTGCATTCAATCATGCTGCATAAAATCCACTGCATTCAATCGGGATGCATTTTACCATGCTGCATGGATTATACTGCATTCAATCACAATACATGGAATTGACTGCATTCAATCGGGATGCATTTTACCAGGCTGCCTGGATTACACTGCATTCCATCACAATGCATGGAATCCACTGCATTCAATGACGCTGCATGGAATCCACTGCATTCTATCGGGATGCTTTTGGCCATGCTGCATAAAGTACACTGCATTCAATCATGCAGCAAGGAATCCACTGCATCCAATCGCCATGTTTTTGGCCATGCTGCATAAAATCCACTGCATTCAATCGGGATGCATTGGGCCTCGCTGCATGGTCTCCACTGCATACAAACGAGATCCATTGCACCACAATGGATGGAATGTTCTGCATTAAATGACGCTGCATGAAATCCACTGCATTCAATCGGGATGCTTTGGGACATGCTGCAAATAATCCACTGCATTCAATCATGCTGCATGGAATCCACTGCCTTCAATCGGGATGCTTTTGGCCATGCTGCATATAATCCACTGCATTCAATCGGGATGCATTGGGCCTCACTGCGTCAACCGCACTGAATACAATCGGGATCCATTGTGCCACAATGCATGGAGTCTTCTGCATTCAATGACGCTGCATGGAATCCACTGCATTCAATGGGGATGCTTGGGGCCACGCTGCAAAATATCCACTGCATTCATTCATGCTGCAGGGATCCAGTGCATTCAATCATGCTGCATAAATACACTTCATTCAATAGGGTTCCATTACTTCATTCTGCCTGGAATACACTGAATTCAATCACGCTGCATGGAATCCAATGCATTCAATAGGGATGCATTTTACCTGGCTGCATGGAATCCACTGCATTCAGTCATGCTGCATGGAATCCACTGCAGTCAATCGGGATGCATTTTACCAGGCGGCATTGAATCCACTACATTCAATCAAGCTGCATGGAATCCACTGCATTCAATCGGGATGCATTTTACCAGGCTGCATGGATTACACTGCATTCAAGCACAATGCATTGAATCCACTGCATTCAAAGACGCTGCATGGAATCCTCTGCATTCTATCGGGATGCATTTGGGCCATGCTGCATAAAATCCACTGCATTCAATCATGCTGCATGGTATCCACTGCATTCAATCGGGATGTTTTGGGACATGCTGCCTAAAATCCACTGCATTTAATCGGGATGCTTTGGGCCATGGTGCAAAAAATCCACTGCATTCAATCATGCTGCAGGAATCCACTGCATTCAATCATGCTGCATAAAATCCACTGCATTCAATAGGGTTCCATTTCTGCATGCTGCATGGATCACACTGCATTCAATCACACTGCATGGAATCCACTGCATTCAAACGGGATGCATTTTACCAGGCTGCATTGAATCCACTGCATTCTATCAAGCTGCATGGAATCCACTGCATTCAATCGGGATGCTTGGGGCCATGCTGCAAAATATCCACTGCATTCATTCATGCTGCACGAATCCAGTGCATTCAATCATGCTGCATAAATACACTTCATTCAATAGGGTTCCATTAATTCATTCTGCCTGGAATACACTGAATTCAATCACGCTGCATGGAATCCAATGCATTCAATAGGGATGCATTTTACCAGGCTGCATGGAATCCACTGCATTCAGTCATGCTGCATGGAATCCACTGCAGTCAATCGGGATGCATTTTACCAGGCTGTATGTATTACACTGCATTCAATCAAAATGCATGGAATTCACTGCATTCAATGATGCTGCATGAAATCCACTGCATTCAATCGGGATGCTTTTGGCCATGCTGCATAAAATCCACGGCATTCAATCATGCTGCATGGAATCCAATGCATTCTATCGGGATGTATTGGGACATGCTGCAGAAAATTCACTGCATTAAATCATGATGCTTTGGACCAAGCTTCAAAACATCCACTGCATTCAATCATGCTGCAAAAATCCACTGCATTCAATCATGCTGCATAAAATCCACTGCATTCAATAGGGTTCCATTTCTTCATGCTGCATGGAATCAACTGCATTCAATCATGCTGCATGGAATCTACAGCATTCAATCGGGATGCATTTTACCAGGCTGCATGTTTTACACTGCATTCAATCACAATGCATGGAATCCACTGCATTCAATGACACTGCATGGAATCCACTGCATTCAATCGGGATGCTTTGGGCCATGGTGCATAAAATCCACTGCATTCAATCATGCTGCATGGTGTCCACTGCATTCAATCGGGATGTTTTGGGACATTCTGCCTAAAATCCACTGCATTTAATCAGGATGCTTTGGGCCATGCTGCATAAAATCCACTGCATTCAATAGGGTTCCATTTCATCATGCTGCATGGATCACACTGCATTCAATCACACTGCATGGAATCCACTGCATTCAATCGGGATGAATTTTACCAGGCTGCATTGAATCCACTACATTCAATCAAGCTGCATGGAATCCACTGCATTCAATCCAGTTGCATTTTACCATGCTGCATGGAATACACTGCATTCAATCACGCTGCATCGATTTCACTGCATTCAATTGGGATCCATTGCGCCATGATGCATGGAATCCACTACATTCAGTTGAGATCAATTGGGCAACGCTGCATAGAATCCACTGCATTGAATGGGGATCCATTTAGCCACGATGCATTGTATACACTGCGTTCAATCAGGATGCATTTCACCACGCTGCATGGAATCCACGGCATTCAATCGGGATGCTTGTGGCCATGCTGCATAAAATCCACTGCATTCATTCATGCTGCAGGAATCCACTGCATTCAATCATGCTGCATAAAATCCCCTGCATTCAATAGGGTTCCATTTCTTCATGCTGCATGGAATCGACTTCATTCAATCATGCTGCATGGAATCCACAGCATTTAATCGGGATGCATTTTACCAGGCTGCATGGAATCCACTGCATTCAGTCATGCTGAATAAAATCCACTGCATTCAATCGGGATGCATTTTACCAGGATGCATGGAATCCACTGCATTCAATCACAATACATGGAATCCACTGCATTCAATCGGGATGCATTTTACCAGGCTGCCTGGATTACACTGCATTCCATCACAATGCATGGAATCCACTGCATTCAATGACGCTGCATGGAATCCACTGCATTCTATCGGGATGCTTTTGGCCATGCTGCATAAAGTACACTGCATTCAATCATGCAGCAAGGAATCCACTGCATCCAATCGCCATGTTTTTGGCCATGCTGCATAAAATCCACTGCATTCAATCGGGATGCATTGGGCCTCGCTGCATGGTCTCCACTGCATACAAACGAGATCCATTGCCCCACAATGAATGGAATGTTCTGCATTCAATGACGCTGCATGAAATCCACTGCATTCAATCGGGATGCTTTGGGCCATGCTGCAAATACTCCACTGTATTCAATCATGCTGCATGGAATCCACTGCCTTCAATCGGGATAGTTTTGGCCATGCTGCATATAATCCACTGCATTCAATCGGGATGCATTGGGCCTCACTGCGTCAACCGCACTGAATACAATCGGGATCCATTGTGCCACAATGCATGGAGTCGTCTGCATTCAATGACGCTGCGTGGAATCCACTGCATTCAATGGGGATGCTTTGGGCCACGCTGCAAAAAATTCACTGCATTCATTCATGCTGCAGGAATCCAGTGCATTCAATCATGCTGCATAAAATACACTTCATTCAATAGGCTTCCATTATTTCATGCTGCCTGGAATACACTGAATTCAATCACGCTGCATGGAATCCAATGCATTCAATAGGGATGCATTTTACCAGGCTGCATGGAATCCACTGCATTCAATCATGCTGCAGATATCCACTGCATTCAATCATGCTGCATTAAGTTCCCTGCATTCAATAGGGTTCCATTTCTTCATGCTGCCTGTAATACACTGCATTAAATCTGGCTGCATGGAATCCACTGCATTCAATTGGGATGCATTTTACCTGGCTTCATGGAATCCACTGCATTCACGCATGCCACTTGGAATCCACTGCATTCCATCGGGATGCATTTGGCCATGCTGAATAAAACCCACTGCATTCAATCACGCTGCATGGTATCCAATGCATTCAATCGGGATGTTTTAGGACATGCTGCAAAACATCCACAGCATTCAATCATGCTGCAGGAATCCACGGCATTCAATCATGCTGCATAAAAGACACTTCATTCAATAGGATTCCATTACTTCATGCTGCCTGGAATACACTGAATTCAATCACGCTGCATGGAATCCAATGCATTCAATAGGGATGCATTTTACCTGGCTGCATGGAATCCACTGCATTCAATCATGCTGCATGGAATCCACTGCATTCAATCGGGACGCATTTTACCAGGCTGCATGGATTACACTGCATTCAATCACAATGCATGGAATCCACTTCATTCAATGACGCTGCATGGAATCCACTGCATTCAATCGGGATGCATTGGGCCACGCTGCAAAAAATTCACTGCATTCATTCATGCTGCAGGAATCCACTGCATTCTATCATGCTGCATAAAATCCACTGCATTCAATCGGGATGAATTTTACCAGGATGCATGGAATCCACTGCATTCAATCATGCTTCATGGAATCCACTGCATTCAATCCAGTTGCATTTTACCATGCTGCATGGAATACACTGCATTCAATCACGCTGCATCGATTTCACTGCATTCAATTGGGATCCATTGCGCCATGATGCATGGAATCCACTGCATTCAGTTGAGATCAATTGGGCCACGCTGCATAGAATCCACTGCATTTAATGGGGATCCATTTAGCCACGCTGCATTGTATACACTGCGTTCAATCAGGATGCATTTCACCACGCTGCATGGAATCCATGGCATTCAATCGGGATGTTTGTGGCCATGCTGCAAAAAATCCACTTCATTCAATCATGCTGAAGGAATCCACTGCATTCAATCATGCTGCATAAAATCCCCTGCATTCAATAGGGTTCCATTTCTTCATGCTGCATGGAATCCACTTCATTCAATCATGCTGCATGGAATCCACAGCATTTAATTGGGATGCATTTTACCAGGCTGCATGGAATCCACTGCATTCAATCATGCTGCATAAAATCCACTGCATTCAATCGGGATGCATTTTACCAGGATGCATGGATTATACTGCATTCAATCACAATACATGGAATCCACTGCATTCAATCGGGATGCATTTTACCAGGCTGCCTGGATTACACTGCATTCCATCACAATGCATGGAATCCACTGCATTCAATGACGCTGCATGGAATCCACTGCATTCTATCGGGATGCTTTTGGCCATGCTGCATAAAGTACACTGCATTCAATCATGCAGCAAGGAATCCACTGCATCCAATCGCCATGGTTTTGGCCATGCTGCATAAAATCCACTGCATTCAATCGGGATGCATTGGGCCTCGCTGCATGGTCTCCACTGCATACAAACGAGATCCATTGCACCACAATGGATGGAATGTTCTGCATTAAATGACGCTGCATGAAATCCACTGCATTCAATCGGGATGCTTTGGGACATGCTGCAAATAATCCACTGCATTCAATCATGCTGCATGGAATCCACTGCCTTCAATCGGGATGCTTTTGGCCATGCTGCATATAATCCACTGCATTCAATCGGGATGCATTGGGCCTCACTGCGTCAACCGCACTGAATACAATCGGGATCCATTGTGCCACAATGCATGGAGTCTTCTGCATTCAATGACGCTGCATGGAATCCACTGCATTCAATGGGGATGCTTGGGGCCACGCTGCAAAATATCCACTGCATTCATTCATGCTGCAGGGATCCAGTGCATTCAATCATGCTGCATAAATACACTTCATTCAATAGGGTTCCATTACTTCATTCTGCCTGGAATACACTGAATTCAATCACGCTGCATGGAATCCAATGCATTCAATAGGGATGCATTTTACCTGGCTGCATGGAATCCACTGCATTCAGTCATGCTGCATGGAATCCACTGCAGTCAATCGGGATGCATTTTACCAGGCGGCATTGAATCCACTACATTCAATCAAGCTGCATGGAATCCACTGCATTCAATCGGGATGCATTTTACCAGGCTGCATGGATTACACTGCATTCAAGCACAATGCATTGAATCCACTGCATTCAAAGACGCTGCATGGAATCCTCTGCATTCTATCGGGATGCATTTGGGCCATGCTGCATAAAATCCACTGCATTCAATCATGCTGCATGGTATCCACTGCATTCAATCGGGATGTTTTGGGACATGCTGCCTAAAATCCACTGCATTTAATCGGGATGCTTTGGGCCATGGTGCAAAAAATCCACTGCATTCAATCATGCTGCAGGAATCCACTGCATTCAATCATGCTGCATAAAATCCACTGCATTCAATAGGGTTCCATTTCTGCATGCTGCATGGATCACACTGCATTCAATCACACTGCATGGAATCCACTGCATTCAAACGGGATGCATTTTACCAGGCTGCATTGAATCCACTGCATTCTATCAAGCTGCATGGAATCCACTGCATTCAATCGGGATGCTTGGGGCCATGCTGCAAAATATCCACTGCATTCATTCATGCTGCACGAATCCAGTGCATTCAATCATGCTGCATAAATACACTTCATTCAATAGGGTTCCATTAATTCATTCTGCCTGGAATACACTGAATTCAATCACGCTGCATGGAATCCAATGCATTCAATAGGGATGCATTTTACCAGGCTGCATGGAATCCACTGCATTCAGTCATGCTGCATGGAATCCACTGCAGTCAATCGGGATGCATTTTACCAGGCTGTATGTATTACACTGCATTCAATCAAAATGCATGGAATTCACTGCATTCAATGATGCTGCATGAAATCCACTGCATTCAATCGGGATGCTTTTGGCCATGCTGCATAAAATCCACAGCATTCAATCATGCTGCATGGAATCCAATGCATTCTATCGGGATGTATTGGGACATGCTGCAGAAAATTCACTGCATTAAATCATGATGCTTTGGACCAAGCTTCAAAAAATCCACTGCATTCAATCATGCTGCAAAAATCCACTGCATTCAATCATGCTGCATAAAATCCACTGCATTCAATAGGGTTCCATTTCTTCATGCTGCATGGAATCAACTGCATTCAATCATGCTGCATGGAATCTACAGCATTCAATCGGGATGCATTTTACCAGGCTGCATGTTTTACACTGCATTCAATCACAATGCATGGAATCCACTGCATTCAATGACACTGCATGGAATCCACTGCATTCAATCGGGATGCTTTGGGCCATGGTGCATAAAATCCACTGCATTCAATCATGCTGCATGGTGTCCACTGCATTCAATCGGGATGTTTTGGGACATTCTGCCTAAAATCCACTGCATTTAATCAGGATGCTTTGGGCCATGCTGCATAAAATCCACTGCATTCAATAGGGTTCCATTTCATCATGCTGCATGGATCACACTGCATTCAATCACACTGCATGGAATCCACTGCATTCAATCGGGATGAATTTTACCAGGCTGCATTGAATCCACTACATTCAATCAAGCTGCATGGAATCCACTGCATTCAATCGGGATGCATTTTACCATGCTGCATGGAATACACTGCATTCAATCACGCTGCATCGATTTCACTGCATTCAATTGGGATCCATTGCGCCATGATGCATGGAATCCACTACATTCAGTTGAGATCAATTGGGCAACGCTGCATAGAATCCACTGCATTGAATGGGGATCCATTTAGCCACGATGCATTGTATACACTGCGTTCAATCAGGATGCATTTCACCACGCTGCATGGAATCCACGGCATTCAATCGGGATGCTTGTGGCCATGCTGCATAAAATCCACTGCATTCATTCATGCTGCAGGAATCCACTGCATTCAATCATGCTGCATAAAATCCCATGCATTCAATAGGGTTCCATTTCTTCATGCTGCATGGAATCGACTTCATTCAATCATGCTGCATGGAATCCACAGCATTTAATCGGGATGCATTTTACCAGGCTGCATGGAATCCACTGCATTCAATCATGCTGAATAAAATCCACTGCATTCAATCGGGATGCATTTTACCAGGATGCATGGAATCCACTGCATTCAATCACAATACATGGAATCCACTGCATTCAATCGGGATGCATTTTACCAGGCTGCCTGGATTACACTGCATTCCATCACAATGCATGGAATCCACTGCATTCAATGACGCTGCATGGAATCCACTGCATTCTATCGGGATGCTTTTGGCCATGCTGCATAAAGTACACTGCATTCAATCATGCAGCAAGGAATCCACTGCATCCAATCGCCATGTTTTTGGCCATGCTGCATAAAATCCACTGCATTCAATCGGGATGCATTGGGCCTCGCTGCATGGTCTCCACTGCATACAAACGAGATCCATTGCCCCACAATGAATGGAATGTTCTGCATTCAATGACGCTGCATGAAATCCACTGCATTCAATCGGGATGCTTTGGGCCATGCTGCAAATACTCCACTGTATTCAATCATGCTGCATGGAATCCACTGCCTTCAATCGGGATGCTTTTGGCCATGCTGCATATAATCCACTGCATTCAATCGGGATGCATTGGGCCTCACTGCGTCAACCGCACTGAATACAATCGGGATCCATTGTGCCACAATGCATGGAGTCGTCTGCATTCAATGACGCTGCGTGGAATCCACTGCATTCAATGGGGATGCTTTGGGCCACGCTGCAAAAAATTCACTGCATTCATTCATGCTGCAGGAATCCAGTGCATTCAATCATGCTGCATAAAATACACTTCATTCAATAGGCTTCCATTATTTCATGCTGCCTGGAATACACTGAATTCAATCACGCTGCATGGAATCCAATGCATTCAATAGGGATGCATTTTACCAGGCTGCATGGAATCCACTGCATTCAATCATGCTGCAGATATCCACTGCATTCAATCATGCTGCATTAAGTTCCCTGCATTCAATAGGGTTCCATTTCTTCATGCTGCCTGTAATACACTGCATTAAATCTGGCTGCATGGAATCCACTGCATTCAATTGGGATGCATTTTACCTGGCTTCATGGAATCCACTGCATTCACGCATGCCACTTGGAATCCACTGCATTCCATCGGGATGCATTTGGCCATGCTGAATAAAACCCACTGCATTCAATCACGCTGCATGGTATCCAATGCATTCAATCGGGATGTTTTAGGACATGCTGCAAAACATCCACAGCATTCAATCATGCTGCAGGAATCCACGGCATTCAATCATGCTGCATAAAAGACACTTCATTCAATAGGATTCCATTACTTCATGCTGCCTGGAATACACTGAATTCAATCACGCTGCATGGAATCCAATGCATTCAATAGGGATGCATTTTACCTGGCTGCATGGAATCCACTGCATTCAATCATGCTGCATGGAATCCACTGCATTCAATCGGGACGCATTTTACCAGGCTGCATGGATTACACTGCATTCAATCACAATGCATGGAATCCACTTCATTCAATGACGCTGCATGGAATCCACTGCATTCAATCGGGATGCTTTGGGCCACGCTGCAAAAAATCCACTGCATTCATTCATGCTGCAAGAATTCAGTGCATTCAATCATGGTGCATAAAATACACTTCATTCAATAGGGTTCGATTATTTCATGCTGCCTGGAATGCACTGAATTAAATCACGCTGCATGGAATCCAATGCATTCTATTGGGATGCATTTTACCAGGCTGCATGGAATCCACTGCAGTCAATCATGCTGCATGGAATCCACTGCATTCAATCGGGATGCATTTTACCAGGCTGCATGGATTACACTGCATTCAAGCACAATGCATGGAATCCACTGCATTCAATGACGCTGCATGGAATCCTCTGCATTGAATCGGGATGCTTTTGGCCATGCTGCATAAAATCCACTGCATTCAATCATGCTGCACGGTATTGACTGCATTCAATCGGGATGTTTTTGGACATGCTGCCTAAAATCCACTGCATTAAATCGGGATGCTTTGGGCCAAGCTGCAAAAAATAGAATGCATTCAATCATGCTGCAGGAATCCACTGCATTCAATCATGCTGCATAAAATCCCCTGCATTCAATAGGGTTCCATTTCTTCATGGTGCATGGAATACACTGCATTCAATCATGCTGCATGGAATCCACTGCATTCAATCGGGATGCATTTTACCAGGCTGCATGGATTACACTGCATTCAATCACGCTGCATCGATTTCACTGCATTCAATTGGGATCCATTGCGCCATGATGCATGGAATCCACTGCATTCAGTTGAGATCAATTGCGCCACGCTGCATAGAATCCACTGCATTGAATGGGGATCCATATAGCCACGCTGCATTGTATACACTGCGTTCAATCAGGATGCATTTCACCACGCTGCATGGAATCCATGGCATTCAATCGGGATGTTTGTGGCCATGCTGCAAAAAATCCACTTCATTCAATCATGCTGAAGGAATCCACTGCATTCAATCATGCTGCATAAAATCCCCTGCATTCAATAGGGTTCCATTTCTTCATGCTGCATGGAATCCACTTCATTCAATCATGCTGCATGGAATCCACAGCATTTAATTGGGATGCATTTTACCAGGCTGCATGGAATCCACTGCATTCAATCATGCTGCATAAAATCCACTGCATTCAATCGGGATGCATTTTACCATGCTGCATGGATTATACTGCATTCAATCACAATACATGGAATTGACTGCATTCAATCGGGATGCATTTTACCAGGCTGCCTGGATTACACTGCATTCCATCACAATGCATGGAATCCACTGCATTCAATGACGCTGCATGGAATCCACTGCATTCTATCGGGATGCTTTTGGCCATGCTGCATAAAGTACACTGCATTCAATCATGCAGCAAGGAATCCACTGCATCCAATCGCCATGTTTTTGGCCATGCTGCATAAAATCCACTGCATTCAATCGGGATGCATTGGGCCTCGCTGCATGGTCTCCACTGCATACAAACGAGATCCATTGCACCACAATGGATGGAATGTTCTGCATTAAATGACGCTGCATGAAATCCACTGCATTCAATCGGGATGCTTTGGGACATGCTGCAAATAATCCACTGCATTCAATCATGCTGCATGGAATCCACTGCCTTCAATCGGGATGCTTTTGGCCATGCTGCATATAATCCACTGCATTCAATCGGGATGCATTGGGCCTCACTGCGTCAACCGCACTGAATACAATCGGGATTCATTGTGCCACAATGCATGGAGTCTTCTGCATTCAATGACGCTGCATGGAATCCACTGCATTCAATGTGGATGCTTGGGGCCACGCTGCAAAATATCCACTGCATTCATTCATGCTGCAGGGATCCAGTGCATTCAATCATGCTGCATAAATACACTTCATTCAATAGGGTTCCATTACTTCATTCTGCCTGGAATACACTGAATTCAATCACGCTGCATGGAATCCAATGCATTCAATAGGGATGCATTTTACCTGGCTGCATGGAATCCACTGCATTCAGTCATGCTGCATGGAATCCACTGCAGTCAATCGGGATGCATTTTACCAGGCGGCATTGAATCCACTACATTCAATCAAGCTGCATGGAATCCACTGCATTCAATCGGGATGCATTTTACCAGGCTGCATGGATTACACTGCATTCAAGCACAATGCATTGAATCCACTGCATTCAAAGACGCTGCATGGAATCCTCTGCATTCTATCGGGATGCATTTGGGCCATGCTGCATAAAATCCACTGCATTCAATCATGCTGCATGGTATCCACTGCATTCAATCGGGATGTTTTGGGACATGCTGCCTAAAATCCACTGCATTTAATCGGGATGCTTTGGGCCATGGTGCAAAAAATCCACTGCATTCAATCATGCTGCAGGAATCCACTGCATTCAATCATGCTGCATAAAATCCACTGCATTCAATAGGGTTCCATTTCTGCATGCTGCATGGATCACACTGCATTCAATCACACTGCATGGAATCCACTGCATTCAAACGGGATGCATTTTACCAGGCTGCATTGAATCCACTGCATTCTATCAAGCTGCATGGAATCCACTGCATTCAATCGGGATGCTTGGGGCCATGCTGCAAAATATCCACTGCATTCATTCATGCTGCACGAATCCAGTGCATTCAATCATGCTGCATAAATACACTTCATTCAATAGGGTTCCATTAATTCATTCTGCCTGGAATACACTGAATTCAATCACGCTGCATGGAATCCAATGCATTCAATAGGGATGCATTTTACCAGGCTGCATGGAATCCACTGCATTCAGTCATGCTGCATGGAATCCACTGCAGTCAATCGGGATGCATTTTACCAGGCTGTATGTATTACACTGCATTCAATCAAAATGCATGGAATTCACTGCATTCAATGATGCTGCATGAAATCCACTGCATTCAATCGGGATGCTTTTGGCCATGCTGCATAAAATCCACGGCATTCAATCATGCTGCATGGAATCCAATGCATTCTATCGGGATGTATTGGGACATGCTGCAGAAAATTCACTGCATTAAATCATGATGCTTTGGACCAAGCTTCAAAAAATACAATGCATTCAATCATGCTGCAAAAATCCACTGCATTCAATCATGCTGCATAAAATCCACTGCATTCAATAGGGTTCCATTTCTTCATGCTGCATGGAATCAACTGCATTCAATCATGCTGCATGGAATCTACAGCATTCAATCGGGATGCATTTTACCAGGCTGCATGTTTTACACTGCATTCAATCACAATGCATGGAATCCACTGCATTCAATGACACTGCATGGAATCCACTGCATTCAATCGGGATGCTTTGGGCCATGGTGCATAAAATCCACTGCATTCAATCATGCTGCATGGTGTCCACTGCATTCAATCGGGATGTTTTGGGACATTCTGCCTAAAATCCACTGCATTTAATCGGGATGCTTTGGGCCATGCTGCATAAAATCCACTGCATTCAATAGGGTTCCATTTCATCATGCTGCATGGATCACACTGCATTCAATCACACTGCATGGAATCCACTGCATTCAATCGGGATGAATTTTACCAGGCTGCATTGAATCCACTACATTCAATCAAGCTGCATGGAATCCACTGCATTCAATCGGGATGCATTTTACCATGCTGCATGGAATACACTGCATTCAATCACGCTGCATCGATTTCACTGCATTCAATTGGGATCCATTGCGCCATGATGCATGGAATCCACTACATTCAGTTGAGATCAATTGGGCAACGCTGCATAGAATCCACTGCATTGAATGGGGATCCATTTAGCCACGATGCATTGTATACACTGCGTTCAATCAGGATGCATTTCACCACGCTGCATGGAATCCACGGCATTCAATCGGGATGCTTGTGGCCATGCTGCATAAAATCCACTGCATTCATTCATGCTGCAGGAATCCACTGCATTCAATCATGCTGCATAAAATCCCCTGCATTCAATAGGGTTCCATTTCTTCATGCTGCATGGAATCGACTTCATTCAATCATGCTGCATGGAATCCACAGCATTTAATCGGGATGCATTTTACCAGGCTGCATGGAATCCACTGCATTCAGTCATGCTGAATAAAATCCACTGCATTCAATCGGGATGCATTTTACCAGGATGCATGGAATCCACTGCATTCAATCACAATACATGGAATCCACTGCATTCAATCGGGATGCATTTTACCAGGCTGCCTGGATTACACTGCATTCCATCACAATGCATGGAATCCACTGCATTCAATGACGCTGCATGGAATCCACTGCATTCTATCGGGATGCTTTTGGCCATGCTGCATAAAGTACACTGCATTCAATCATGCAGCAAGGAATCCACTGCATCCAATCGCCATGTTTTTGGCCATGCTGCATAAAATCCACTGCATTCAATCGGGATGCATTGGGCCTCGCTGCATGGTCTCCACTGCATACAAACGAGATCCATTGCCCCACAATGAATGGAATGTTCTGCATTCAATGACGCTGCATGAAATCCACTGCATTCAATCGGGATGCTTTGGGCCATGCTGCAAATACTCCACTGTATTCAATCATGCTGCATGGAATCCACTGCCTTCAATCGGGATGCTTTTGGCCATGCTGCATATAATCCACTGCATTCAATCGGGATGCATTGGGCCTCACTGCGTCAACCGCACTGAATACAATCGGGATCCATTGTGCCACAATGCATGGAGTCGTCTGCATTCAATGACGCTGCGTGGAATCCACTGCATTCAATGGGGATGCTTTGGGCCACGCTGCAAAAAATTCACTGCATTCATTCATGCTGCAGGAATCCAGTGCATTCAATCATGCTGCATAAAATACACTTCATTCAATAGGCTTCCATTATTTCATGCTGCCTGGAATACACTGAATTCAATCACGCTGCATGGAATCCAATGCATTCAATAGGGATGCATTTTACCAGGCTGCATGGAATCCACTGCATTCAATCATGCTGCAGATATCCACTGCATTCAATCATGCTGCATTAAGTTCCCTGCATTCAATAGGGTTCCATTTCTTCATGCTGCCTGTAATACACTGCATTAAATCTGGCTGCATGGAATCCACTGCATTCAATTGGGATGCATTTTACCTGGCTTCATGGAATCCACTGCATTCACGCATGCCACTTGGAATCCACTGCATTCCATCGGGATGCATTTGGCCATGCTGAATAAAACCCACTGCATTCAATCACGCTGCATGGTATCCAATGCATTCAATCGGGATGTTTTAGGACATGCTGCAAAACATCCACAGCATTCAATCATGCTGCAGGAATCCACGGCATTCAATCATGCTGCATAAAAGACACTTCATTCAATAGGATTCCATTACTTCATGCTGCCTGGAATACACTGAATTCAATCACGCTGCATGGAATCCAATGCATTCAATAGGGATGCATTTTACCTGGCTGCATGGAATCCACTGCATTCAATCATGCTGCATGGAATCCACTGCATTCAATCGGGACGCATTTTACCAGGCTGCATGGATTACACTGCATTCAATCACAATGCATGGAATCCACTTCATTCAATGACGCTGCATGGAATCCACTGCATTCAATCGGGATGCTTTGGGCCACGCTGCAAAAAATCCACTGCATTCATTCATGCTGCAAGAATTCAGTGCATTCAATCATGGTGCATAAAATACACTTCATTCAATAGGGTTCGATTATTTCATGCTGCCTGGAATGCACTGAATTAAATCACGCTGCATGGAATCCAATGCATTCTATTGGGATGCATTTTACCAGGCTGCATGGAATCCACTGCAGTCAATCATGCTGCATGGAATCCACTGCATTCAATCGGGATGCATTTTACCAGGCTGCATGGATTACACTGCATTCAAGCACAATGCATGGAATCCACTGCATTCAATGACGCTGCATGGAATCCTCTGCATTGAATCGGGATGCTTTTGGCCATGCTGCATAAAATCCACTGCATTCAATCATGCTGCACGGTATTGACTGCATTCAATCGGGATGTTTTGGGACATGCTGCCTAAAATCCACTGCATTAAATCGGGATGCTTTGGGCCAAGCTGCAAAAAATACAATGCATTCAATCATGCTGCAGGAATCCACTGCATTCAATCATGCTGCATAAAATCCCCTGCATTCAATAGGGTTCCATTTCTTCATGGTGCATGGAATACACTGCATTCAATCATGCTGCATGGAATCCACTGCATTCAATCGGGATGCATTTTACCAGGCTGCATGGATTACACTGCATTCAATCCCAATGCATGGAATCCACTGCATTTAATGACCCTGCATGGAATCCACTGCATTCAATCGGGATGCTTTTGGCCATGGTGCATAAAATCCACTGCATTTAATCATGCTGCATGGTATCCACTGAATTCAATCGGGATGTTTTGGGATATGCTGCCTAACATCCACTCCATTAAATCGGGATGCTTTGGGCCATGCTGCAAAAAATTCACTGCATTCATTCATGCTGCAGGAATCCACTGCATTCTATCATGCTGCATAAAATCCACTGCATTCAATCGGGATGAATTTTACCAGGATGCATGGAATCCACTGCATTCAATCATGCTTCATGGAATCCACTGCATTCAATCCAGTTGCATTTTACCAGGCTGCATGGAATACACTGCATTCAATCACGCTGCATCGATTTCACTGCATTCAATTGGGATCCATTGCGCCATGATGCATGGAATCCACTGCATTCAGTTGAGATCAATTGGGCCACGCTGCATAGAATCCACTGCATTGAATGGGGATCCATTTAGCCACGCTGCATTGTATACACTGCGTTCAATCAGGATGCATTTCACCACGCTGCATGGAATCCATGGCATTCAATCGGGATGCTTGTGGCCATGCTGCAAATAATCCACTTCATTCAATCATGCTGAAGGAATCCACTGCATTCAATCATGCTGCATAAAATCCCCTGCATTCAATAGGGTTCCATTTCTTCATGCTGCATGGAATCCACTTCATTCAATCATGCTGCATGGAATCCACAGCATTTAATTGGGATGCATTTTACCAGGCTGCATGGAATCCACTGCATTCAATCATGCTGCATAAAATCCACTGCATTCAATCAGGATGCATTTTACCAGGCTGCCTGGATTACACTGCATTCCATCACAATGCATGGAATCCACTGCATTCAGTGACGCTGCATGGAATCCACTGCATTCTATCGGGATGCTTTTGGCCATGCTGCATAAAGTACACTGCATTCAATCATGCAGCAAGGAATCCACTGCATCCAATCACCATGTTTTTGGCCATGCTGCATAAAATCCACTGCATTCAATCGGGATGCATTGGGCCTCGCTGCATGGTCTCCACTGCATACAAACGAGATCCATTGCACCACAATGGATGGAATGTTCTGCATTAAATGACGCTGCATGAAATCCACTGCATTCAATCGGGATGCTTTGGGACATGCTGCAAATAATCCACTGCATTCAATCATGCTGCATGGAATCCACTGCCTTCAATCGGGATGCTTTTGGCCATGCTGCATATAATCCACTGCATTCAATCGGGATGCATTGGGCCTCACTGCGTCAACCGCACTGAATACAATCGGGATCCATTGTGCCACAATGCATGGAGTCTTCTGCATTCAATGACGCTGCATGGAATCCACTGCATTCAATCGGGATGCTTGGGGCCACGCTGCAAAAAATTCACTGCAATCATTCATGCTGCAGGAATCCAGTGCATTCAATCATGCTGCATAAAATACACTTCATTCAATAGGCTTCCATTACTTCATGCTGCCTGGAATACACTGAATTCAATCACGCTGCATGGAATCCAATGCATTCAATAGGGATGCATTTTACCTGGCTGCATGGAATCCACTGCATTCAATCATGCTGCATGGAATCCACTGCATTCAATCGGGATGCATTTTACCAGGCTGCATGGATTACACTGCAATCAGGATCCATTGCGCCACAATGCATGGAATCCTCGCATTCATTGACGCTTCATGGAATACACTGTATTCAATCGGGATGATTTGGGCCATGCTGCATAAAATCCACTGCATTCAATCATGCTTCATGGAATCCACTGCACTCAATCATGCTGCATAAAATCCACTGCCTACAATAATGTTCCATAACTTCACATTGTATGGAATACACTTCATTCCATCACGCTGCATGGAATCCACTGCATTTAATCGGGATGCATTTTACCATGCTGCATGGATTACACTGCATTCAATCACGCTGCATCGATTTCACTGCATTCAATTGGGATCCATTGCGCCATGATGCATGGAATCCACTGCATTCAGTTGAGATCAATTGCGCCACGCTGCATAGAATCCACTGCATTGAATGGGGATCCATTTAGCCATGCTGCATTGTATACACTGCGTTCAATCAGGATGCATTTCACCACGCTGCATGGAATCCATGGCATTCAATCGGGATGCTTGTGGCCATGCTGCAAATAATCCACTTCATTCAATCATGCTGAAGGAATCCACTGCATTCAATCATGCTGCATAAAATCCCCTGCATTCAATAGGGTTCCATTTCTTCATGCTGCATGGAATCCACTTCATTCAATCATGCTGCATGGAATCCACAGCATTTAATTGGGATGCATTTTACCAGGCTGCATGGAATCCACTGCATTCAATCATGCTGCATAAAATCCACTGCATTCAATCGGGATGCATTTTACCATGCTGCATGGATTATACTGCATTCCATCACAATGCATGGAATCCACTGCATTCAATGACGCTGCATGGAATCCACTGCATTCTATCGGGATGCTTTTGGCCATGCTGCATAAAATCCTCTGCATTCAATCATGCTGCAAGGAATCCACTGCATCCAATCGCCATACTTTTGGCCATGCTGCATAAAATTCACTGCATTCAATCGGGATGCATTGGGCCTCGCTGCATGGTCTCCACTGCATACAAACGAGATCCATTGCACCACAATATATGGAATGTTCTGCATTAAATGAAGCTGCATGAAATCCAATGCATTCAATCAGGATGCTTTGGGCCATGCTGCAAATAATCCAATGTATTCAATCATGCTGCATGGAATCCACTGCCTTCAATCGGGATGCTTTTGGCCATGCTGCATTTAATCCACTGCATTCAATCGGGATGCATTGGGCCTCACTGCGTCAACTGCTGAATACAATCGGGATCCATTGTGCCAAAATGCATGTAGTCTTCTGCATTCAATGACGCTGCATGGAATCCAATGCATTCAATAGGGATGCATTTTACCAGGCTGCATGGAATCCACTGCATTCAATCATGCTGCATAAAATCCACTGCATTCAATAGGGTTCCATTTCTGCATGCTGCATGGATCACACTGCATTCAATCACACTGCATGGAATCCACTGCATTCAATCGGGATGAATTTTACCAGGCTGCATTGAATCCACTGCATTCAATCAAGCTGCATGGAATCCACTGCATTCAATCGGGATGCATTTTACCAGGCTGCATGGAATACACTGCATTCAATCACGCTGCATCGATTTCACTGCATTCAATTGGGATCCATTGCGCCATGATGCATTGAATCCACTGCATTCTATCAGAATCCTTTGCACCACACTGCATTGACACCACTGCATTCAATTGAGATAATTTGGGCCACGCTGCATAGAATCCACTGCATTCCATGGGTATCCATTTACCCACGCTGCATGGTGTACACTCCGTTCAATCAGGATGCATTTCACCACGCTGCATGGAATCCACAGCATTCAATTGGGATTCTTTTGGCCATGCTGCATAAAATCCACTGCATTCAATCGAGATGCATTTGGCCTCGCTGCATGGACTCCACTGCACACAATCGTGATCCATTTCGCCACAATGAATGGAGTTTTTTGCATTCAATGACGCTGCATGGAATCCACTGCATTAAATCGAAATGCTTTGGAACACGCTGCAAAAATTCCACTGCATTCAATCATGCTGAAAGAATCCACTGCATTCAATCATGCTGCATAAAATCCCCTGCCTTCAATAGGGTTCCATTTCTTCATGCTGCATGGAATCCACTTCTTTCAATCATGCTGCATGGAATCCACAGCATTTAATTGGGATGCATTTTACCAGGCTGCATGGAATCCACTGCATTCAATCATGCTGCATAAAATCCACTGCATTCAATCGGGATGCATTTTACCACGCTGCATGGATTACACTGCATTCAATCACAATACATGGAATCCACTGCATTCAATCGGGATGCATTTTACCAGGCTGCCTGGATTACACTGCATTCCATCACATTGCAAGGAATCCACTGCATTCAGTGACGCTGCATGGACTCCACTGCATTCTATCGGGATGCTTTTGGCCCTTCTGCTTAAAATACACTGCATTCAATCATGCTGCATTGAATTCACTGCCTCCAATAGGCATATTTTTTGCCATGCTGCATAAAATCCACTGCATTCAATCGGGATGCATTGGGCCTCGCTGCATGGACTCCACTGCATACAAACGAGATCCATTGCACCACAATGGATGGAATGTTCTGCATTCAATGAGGCTGCATGGAATCCACTGCATTCCATCGGGATGCTTTGGGCCATGCTGCATAAAATCCACTGCATTCAATCGGGATGCATTGGGCCTCACTACGTGGACTCCACTGAAAACAATTGGATCCATTGTGCCACAATGCACGGAGTCTTCTGCATTCAACGACGCTGCATGAAATCCACTGCATTCAATCGGGATGCTTTGGGCCATGTTCCAAATATCCACTGCATTCATTCATGCTGCGGGAATCCACTGCATTCAATCATGCTGCATAAAATACCCTGCATTCAATAGGGTTCAATTACTTCATGCTGCCTGGAATACACTGAATTCAATCATGCTGCATGGAATAAAATGCATTCAATAGGGATGCATTTTACCAGGCTGCATGGAATCCACTGCATTCAATCACAATGCATGGAATCCACTGCATTCAATGACGCTGCATGGAATCCACTGCATTCAATCGGGATGATTTTAGCCATGATGCATAAAATCGACTGCATTCAATTGGGTTCAATTTCGTCATGCTGCATGGATCACACTGCATTCAATCACACTGCATGGACTCCACTGCATTCAATTGGGATGATTTTTACCAGGCTGCATTGAATCCACTGCATTCAACCAAGCTGCATGGAATCCACTGCATTTAATCGGGATGCATTTTACCATGCTGCATGGAATACACAGCATTCAATCACGCTGCTTCTATTTCACTGCATTCAATTGGGATCCATTGCGCCATGATGCATTGAATCCACTGCCATCAGTTGAGATCAATTGGGCCACGCTGCATAGAATCCACTGCATTGAATGGGGATCCATTTAGCCACGCTGCATTGTATACACTGCGTTCAATCAGGATGCATTTCACCACGCTGCATGGAATCCACGGCATTCAATCGGGATGCTTGGGGACATGCTGCAAAAAATCCACTGCATTCATTCATGCTGCAGGAATCCACTTCATTCAATCATGCTGCATGGTATCCACTGCATTCAATCGGGATGTTTTGGGACATGCTGCCTAAAATCCACTGCATTCAATCGGGATGCTTTGGGCCATGCTGCAAAAAATCCACTGCATTCATTCATGCTGCAGGAATCCACTGCATTCAATCATGCTGCATAAAATCCACTGCATTCAATAGGGTTCTATTTCTGCCTGCTGCATGGATCACACTGCCCTCAATCACACTGCATGGAATCTACTGCATTCAATCAGGATGAATTTTACCAGGCTTCATTGAATCCACTGCATTCAATCATGCTGCATGGAATCCAATGCATTCTATCGGGATGTATTGGGCCATGCTGCATAAAATACACTGCATTCAATAGGGTTCCATTTCTGCATGCTGCATGGATCACACTGCATTCAATCACACTGCATGGAATCCACTGCATTCAATCGGGATGAATTTTACCAGGCTGCATTGAATCCACTACATTCAATCAAGCTGCATGGAATCCACTGCATTCAATCGGGATGCATTTTACCAGGCTGCATGGAATACACTGCATTCAATCACGGTGCATCGATTTCACTGCATTCAATTGGGATCCATTGCGCCATGATGCATGGAATCCACTGCATTCAGTTGAGATCAATTGCGCCACGGTGCATAGAATCCACTGCATTGAATGGGGATCCATTTAGCCACGCTGCATTGTATACACTGCGTTCAATCAGGATGCATTTCACCACGCTGCATGGAATCCACGGCATTCAATCGGGATGCTTGTGGCCATGCTGCATAAAATCCACTGCATTCAATCGAGATGCATTTGGACTCGCTGCATGGACACCACTGCACACATTCGTGATCCATTTCGCCACAATGAATTGAATTTTCTGCATTCAATGAAGCTGCATGGAATCCACTGCATTAAATCGAGAAGCTTTTGGCAATGCTGCAGTAATCCACTGCATTCAATCATGCTGCATAAAATCCACTGAATTCCACATGGTTCAATTTCTTCATGCTGCATGGAATCCACTGCATTCAATCATGCTGCATTAAATTCCCTGCATTCAATAGGGTTCCATTTCTTCATGCTGCCTGGAATACACTGCATTAAATCTGGCTGCATGGAATCCACTGCATTCAATTGGGATGCATTTTACCTGGCTTCATGGAATCCACTGCATTCACGCATGCCACTTGGAATCCACTGCATTCCATCGGGATGCATTTGGCCATGCTGAATAAAACCCACTGCATTCAATCACGCTGCATGGTATCCAATGCATTCAATCGGGATGTTTTAGGACATGCTGCAAAACATCCACAGCATTCAATCATGCTGCAGGAATCCACGGCATTCAATCATGCTGCATAAAAGACACTTCATTCAATAGGATTCCATTACTTCATGCTGCCTGGAATACACTGAATTCAATCACGCTGCATGGAATCCAATGCATTCAATAGGGATGCATTTTACCTGGCTGCATGGAATCCACTGCATTCAATCATGCTGCATGGAATCCACTGCATTCAATCGGGACGCATTTTACCAGGCTGCATGGATTACACTGCATTCAATCACAATGCATGGAATCCACTTCATTCAATGACGCTGCATGGAATCCACTGCATTCAATCGGGATGCTTTGGGCCACGCTGCAAAAAATCCACTGCATTCAATCATGCTGCACGGTATTGACTGCATTCAATCGGGATGTTTTGGGACATGCTGCAGAAAATCCACTGCATTAAATCGGGATGCTTTGGGCCAAGCTGCAAAAAATACAATGCATTCAATCATGCTGCAGGAATCCACTGCATTCAATCATGCTGCATAAAATCCCCTGCATTCAATAGTGTTCCATTTCTTCATGGTGCATGGAATACACTGCATTCAATCATGCTGCATGGAATCCACTGCATTCAATCGGGATGCATTTTACCAGGCTGCATGGATTACACTGCATTCAATCCCAATGCATGGAATCCACTGCATTTAATGACCCTGCATGGAATCCACTGCATTCAATCGGGATGCTTTTGGCCATGGTGCATAAAATCCACTGCATTTAATCATGCTGCATGGTATCCACTGAATTCAATCGGGATGTTTTGGGATATGCTGCCTAACATCCACTCCATTAAATCGGGATGCTTTGGGCCATGCTGCAAAAAATTCACTGCATTCATTCATGCTGCAGGAATCCACTGCATTCTATCATGCTGCATAAAATCCACTGCATTCAATCGGGATGAATTTTACCAGGATGCATGGAATCCACTGCATTCAATCATGCTTCATGGAATCCACTGCATTCAATCCAGTTGCATTTTACCATGCTGCATGGATTACACTGCATTCAATCACGCTGCATCGATTTCACTGCATTCAATTGGGATCCATTGCGCCATGATGCATGGAATCCACTGCATTCAGTTGAGATCAATTGCGCCACGCTGCATAGAATCCACTGCATTGAATGGGGATCCATTTAGCCATGCTGCATTGTATACACTGCGTTCAATCAGGATGCATTTCACCACGCTGCATGGAATCCATGGCATTCAATCGGGATGTTTGTGGCCATGCTCCAAATAATCCACTTCATTCAATCATGCTGAAGGAATCCACTGCATTCAATCATGCTGCATAAAATCCCCTGCATTCAATAGGGTTCCATTTCTTCATGCTGCATGGAATCCACTTCATTCAATCATGCTGCATGGAATCCACAGCATTTAATTGGGATGCATTTTACCAGGCTGCATGGAATCCACTGCATTCAATCATGCTGCATAAAATCCACTGCATTCAATCGGGATGCATTTTACCATGCTGCATGGATTATACTGCATTCCATCACAATGCATGGAATCCACTGCATTCAATGACGCTGCATGGAATCCACTGCATTCTATCGGGATGCTTTTGGCCATGCTGCATAAAATCCTCTGCATTCAATCATGCTGCAAGGAATCCACTGCATCCAATCGCCATACTTTTGGCCATGCTGCATAAAATTCACTGCATTCAATCGGGATGCATTGGGCCTCGCTGCATGGTCTCCACTGCATACAAACGAGATCCATTGCACCACAATATATGGAATGTTCTGCATTAAATGAAGCTGCATGAAATCCAATGCATTCAATCAGGATGCTTTGGGCCATGCTGCAAATAATCCAATGTATTCAATCATGCTGCATGGAATCCACTGCCTTCAATCGGGATGCTTTTGGCCATGCTGCATTTAATCCACTGCATTCAATCGGGATGCATTGGGCCTCACTGCGTCAACTGCTGAATACAATCGGGATCCATTGTGCCAAAATGCATGTAGTCTTCTGCATTCAATGACGCTGCATGGAATCCAATGCATTCAATAGGGATGCATTTTACCAGGCTGCATGGAATCCACTGCATTCAATCATGCTGCATAAAATCCACTGCATTCAATAGGGTTCCATTTCTGCATGCTGCATGGATCACACTGCATTCAATCACACTGCATGGAATCCACTGCATTCAATCGGGATGAATTTTACCAGGCTGCATTGAATCCACTGCATTCAATCAAGCTGCATGGAATCCACTGCATTCAATCGGGATTCATTTTACCAGGCTGCATGGAATACACTGCATTCAATCACACTGCATCGATTTCACTGCATTCAATTGGGATCCATTGCGCCATGATGCATGGAATCCACTGCATTCTATCAGAATCCTTTGCACCACACTGCATTGACACCACTGCATTCAATTGAGATAATTTGGGCCACGCTGCATAGAATCCACTGCATTCCATGGGTATCCATTTACCCACGCTGCATGGTGTACACTCCGTTCAATCAGGATGCATTTCACCACGCTGCATGGAATCCACAGCATTCAATTGGGATTCTTTTGGCCATGCTGCATAAAATCCACTGCATTCAATCGAGATGCATTTGGCCTCGCTGCATGGACTCCACTGCACACAATCGTGATCCATTTCGCCGCAATGAATGGAGTTTTTTGCATTCAATGACGCTGCATGGAATCCACTGCATTAAATCGAAATGCTTTGGAACACGCTGCAAAAATTCCACTGCATTCAATCATGCTGAAAGAATCCACTGCATTCAATCATGCTGCATAAAATCCCCTGCCTTCAATAGGGTTCCATTTCTTCATGCTGCATGGAATCCACTTCTTTCAATCATGCTGCATGGAATCCACAGCATTTAATTGGGATGCATTTTACCAGGCTGCATGGAATCCACTGCATTCAATCATGCTGCATAAAATCCACTGCATTCAATCGGGATGCATTTTACCACGCTGCATGGATTACACTGCATTCAATCACAATACATGGAATCCACTGCATTCAATCGGGATGCATTTTACCAGGCTGCCTGGATTACACTGCATTCCATCACATTGCAAGGAATCCACTGCATTCAGTGACGCTGCATGGACTCCACTGCATTCTATCGGGATGCTTTTGGCCCTGCTGCTTAAAATACACTGCATTCAATCATGCTGCATGGAATTCACTGCCTCCAATAGGCATATTTTGGGAAATGCTGCAGAAAATCCACTGTATTCAATCGGGATGCATTGGGCCTCGCTGCATGGACTCCACTGCATACAAACGAGATCCATTGCACCACAATGGATGGAATGTTCTGCATTCAATGAGGCTGCATGGAATCCACTGCATTCCATCGGGATGCTTTGGGCCATGCTGCATAAAATCCACTGCATTCAATCGGGATGCATTGGGCCTCACTACGTGGACTCCACTGAATACAATTGGATCCATTGTGCCACAATGCACGGAGTCTTCTGCATTCAACGACGCTGCATGAAATCCACTGCATTCAATCGGGATGCTTTGGGCCATGTTCCAAATATCCACTGCATTCATTCATGCTGCGGGAATCCACTGCATTCAATCATGCTGCATAAAATACCCTGCATTCAATAGGGTTCAATTACTTCATGCTGCCTGGAATACACTGAATTCAATCATGCTGCATGGAATAAAATGCATTCAATAGGGATGCATTTTACCAGGCTGCATGGAATCCACTGCATTCAATCACAATGCATGGAATCCACTGCATTCAATGACGCTGCATGGAATCCACTGCATTCAATCGGGATGATTTTAGCCATGATGCATAAAATCGACTGCATTCAATTGGGTTCAATTTCGTCATGCTGCATGGATCACACTGCATTCAATCACACTGCATGGAATCCACTGCATTCAATTGGGATGATTTTTACCAGGCTGCATTGAATCCACTGCATTCAACCAAGCTGCATGGAATCCACTGCATTTAATCGGGATGCATTTTACCATGCTGCATGGAATACACAGCATTCAATCACGCTGCTTCTATTTCACTGCATTCAATTGGGATCCATTGCGCCATGATGCATTGAATCCACTGCCATCAGTTGAGATCAATTGGGCCACGCTGCATAGAATCCACTCCATTCAATGGGGATCCATTTAGCCACGCTGCATTGTATACACTGCGTTCAATCAGGATGCATTTCACCACGCTGCATGGAATCCACGGCATTCAATCGGGATGCTTGGGGACATGCTGCAAAAAATCCACTGCATTCATTCATGCTGCAGGAATCCACTTCATTCAATCATGCTGCATGGTATCCACTGCATTCAATCGGGATGTTTTGGGACATGCTGCCTAAAATCCACTGCATTCAATCGGGATGCTTTGGGCCATGCTGCAAAAAATCCACTGCATTCATTCATGCTGCAGGAATCCACTGCATTCAATCATGCTGCATAAAATCCACTGCATTCAATAGGGTTCTATTTCTGCCTGCTGCATGGATCACACTGCCCTCAATCACACTGCATGGAATCTACTGCATTCAATCAGGATGAATTTTACCAGGCTTCATTGAATCCACTGCATTCAATCATGCTGCATGGAATCCAATGCATTCTATCGGGATGTATTGGGCCATGCTGCATAAAATACACTGCATTCAATACGGTTCCATTTCTGCATGCTGCATGGATCACACTGCATTCAATCACACTGCATGGAATCCACTGCAGTCAATCGGGATGCATTTTACCAGGCTGTATGTATTACACTGCATTCAATCAAAATGCATGGAATTCACTGCATTCAATGATGCTGCATGAAATCCACTGCATTCAATCGGGATGCTTTTGGCCATGCTGCATAAAATCCACGGCATTCAATCATGCTGCATGGAATCCAATGCATTCTATCGGGATGTATTGGGACATGCTGCAGAAAATTCACTGCATTAAATCATGATGCTTTGGACCAAGCTTCAAAAAATCCACTGCATTCAATCATGCTGCAAAAATCCACTGCATTCAATCATGCTGCATAAAATCCACTGCATTCAATAGGGTTCCATTTCTTCATGCTGCATGGAATCAACTGCATTCAATCATGCTGCATGGAATCTACAGCATTCAATCGGGATGCATTTTACCAGGCTGCATGTTTTACACTGCATTCAATCACAATGCATGGAATCCACTGCATTCAATGACACTGCATGGAATCCACTGCATTCAATCGGGATGCTTTGGGCCATGGTGCATAAAATCCACTGCATTCAATCATGCTGCATGGTGTCCACTGCATTCAATCGGGATGTTTTGGGACATTCTGCCTAAAATCCACTGCATTTAATCGGGATGTTTTGGGCCATGCTGCATAAAATCCACTGCATTCAATAGGGTTCCATTTCATCATGCTGCATGGATCACACTGCATTCAATCACACTGCATGGAATCCACTGCATTCAATCAGGATGAATTTTACCAGGCTGCATTGAATCCACTACATTCAATCAAGCTGCATGGAATCCACTGCATTCAATCGGGATGCATTTTACCAGGCTGCATGGAATACACTGCATTCAATCACGCTGCATCGATTTCACTGCATTCAATTGGGATCCATTGCGCCATGATGCATGGAATCCACTACATTCAGTTGAGATCAATTGGGCAACGCTGCATAGAATCCACTGCATTGAATGGGGATCCATTTAGCCACGATGCATTGTATACACTGCGTTCAATCAGGACGCATTTCACCACGCTGCATGGAATCCACGGCATTCAATCGGGATGCTTGTGGCCATGCTGCATAAAATCCACTGCATTCATTCATGCTGCAGGAATCCACTGCATTCAATCATGCTGCATAAAATCCCCTGCATTCAATAGGGTTCCATTTCTTCATGCTGCATGGAATCGACTTCATTCAATCATGCTGCATGGAATCCACAGCATTTAATCGGGATGCATTTTACCAGGCTGCATGGAATCCACTGCATTCAGTCATGCTGAATAAAATCCACTGCATTCAATCGGGATGCATTTTACCATGCTGCATGGATTATACTGCATTCAATCACAATACATGGAATTGACTGCATTCAATCGGGATGCATTTTACCAGGCTGCCTGGATTACACTGCATTCCATCACAATGCATGGAATCCACTGCATTCAATGACGCTGCATGGAATCCACTGCATTCTATCGGGATGCTTTTGGCCATGCTGCATAAAGTACACTGCATTCAATCATGCAGCAAGGAATCCACTGCATCCAATCGCCATGTTTTTGGCCATGCTGCATAAAATCCACTGCATTCAATCGGGATGCATTGGGCCTCGCTGCATGGTCTCCACTGCATACAAACGAGATCCATTGCCCCACAATGAATGGAATGTTCTGCATTCAATGACGCTGCATGAAATCCACTGCATTCAATCGGGATGCTTTGGGCCATGCTGCAAATACTCCACTGTATTCAATCATGCTGCATGGAATCCACTGCCTTCAATCGGGATGCTTTTGGCCATGCTGCATATAATCCACTGCATTCAATCGGGATGCATTGGGCCTCACTGCGTCAACCGCACTGAATACAATCGGGATCCATTGTGCCACAATGCATGGAGTCGTCTGCATTCAATGACGCTGCGTGGAATCCACTGCATTCAATGGGGATGCTTTGGGCCACGCTGCAAAAAATTCACTGCATTCATTCATGCTGCAGGAATCCAGTGCATTCAATCATGCTGCATAAAATACACTTCATTCAATAGGCTTCCATTATTTCATGCTGCCTGGAATACACTGAATTCAATCACGCTGCATGGAATCCAATGCATTCAATAGGGATGCATTTTACCAGGCTGCATGGAATCCACTGCATTCAATCATGCTGCAGATATCCACTGCATTCAATCATGCTGCATTAAGTTCCCTGCATTCAATAGGGTTCCATTTCTTCATGCTGCCTGTAATACACTGCATTAAATCTGGCTGCATGGAATCCACTGCATTCAATTGGGATGCATTTTACCTGGCTTCATGGAATCCACTGCATTCACGCATGCCACTTGGAATCCACTGCATTCCATCGGGATGCATTTGGCCATGCTGAATAAAACCCACTGCATTCAATCACGCTGCATGGTATCCAATGCATTCAATCGGGATGTTTTAGGACATGCTGCAAAACATCCACAGCATTCAATCATGCTGCAGGAATCCACGGCATTCAATCATGCTGCATAAAAGACACTTCATTCAATAGGATTCCATTACTTCATGCTGCCTGGAATACACTGAATTCAATCACGCTGCATGGAATCCAATGCATTCAATAGGGATGCATTTTACCTGGCTGCATGGAATCCACTGCATTCAATCATGCTGCATGGAATCCACTGCATTCAATCGGGACGCATTTTACCAGGCTGCATGGATTACACTGCATTCAATCACAATGCATGGAATCCACTTCATTCAATGACGCTGCATGGAATCCACTGCATTCAATCGGGATGCTTTGGGCCACGCTGCAAAAAATCCACTGCATTCATTCATGCTGCAAGAATTCAGTGCATTCAATCATGGTGCATAAAATACACTTCATTCAATAGGGTTCGATTATTTCATGCTTCCTGGAATGCACTGAATTAAATCACGCTGCATGGAATCCAATGCATTCTATTGGGATGCATTTTACCAGGCTGCATGGAATCCACTGCAGTCAATCATGCTCCATGGAATCCACTGCATTCAATCGGGATGCATTTTACCAGGCTGCATGGATTACACTGCATTCAAGCACAATGCATGGAATCCACTGCATTCAATGACGCTGCATGGAATCCTCTGCATTGAATCGGGATGCTTTTGGCCATGCTGCATAAAATCCACTGCATTCAATCATGCTGCACGGTATTGACTGCATTCAATCAGGATGTTTTGGGACATGCTGCCGAAAATCCACTGCATTAAATCGGGATGCTTTGGGCCAAGCTGCAAAAAATACAATGCATTCAATCATGCTGCAGGAATCCACTGCATTCAATCATGCTGCATAAAATCCCCTGCATTCAATAGGGTTCCATTTCTTCATGGTGCATGGAATACACTGCATTCAATCATGCTGCATGGAATCCACTGCATTCAATCGGGATGCATTTTACCAGGCTGCATGGATTACACTGCATTCAATCCCAATGCATGGAGTCCACTGCATTTAATGACCCTGCATGGAATCCACTGCATTCAATCGGGATGCTTTTGGCCATGGTGCATAAAATCCACTGCATTTAATCATGCTGCATGGTATCCACTGAATTCAATCGGGATGTTTTGGGATATGCTGCCTAACATCCACTCCATTAAATCGGGATGCTTTGGGCCATGCTGCAAAAAATTCACTGCATTCATTCATGCTGCAGGAATCCACTGCATTCTATCATGCTGCATAAAATCCACTGCATTCAATCGGGATGAATTTTACCAGGATGCATGGAATCCACTGCATTCAATCATTCTTCATGGAATCCACTGCATTCAATCCAGTTGCATTTTACCAGGCTGCATGGAATACACTGCATTCAATCACGCTGCATCGATTTCACTGCATTCAATTGGGATCCATTGCGCCATGATGCATGGAATCCACTGCATTCAGTTGAGATCAATTGCGCCACGCTGCATAGAATCCACTGCATTGAATGGGGATCCATTTAGCCACGCTGCATTGTATACACTGCGTTCAATCAGGATGCATTTCACCACGCTGCATGGAATCCATGGCATTCAATCGGGATGTTTGTGGCCATGCTGCAAAAAATCCACTTCATTCAATCATGCTGAAGGAATCCACTGCATTCAATCATGCTGCATAAAATCCCCTGCATTCAATAGGGTTCCATTTCTTCATGCTGCATGGAATCCACTTCATTCAATCATGCTGCATGGAATCCACAGCATTTAATTGGGATGCATTTTACCAGGCTGCATGGAATCCACTGCATTCAATCATGCTGCATAAAATCCACTGCATTCAATCGGGATGCATTTTACCATGCTGCATGGATTATACTGCATTCAATCACAATACATGGAATTGACTGCATTCAATCGGGATGCATTTTACCAGGCTGCCTGGATTACACTGCATTCCATCACAATGCATGGAATCCACTGCATTCAATGACGCTGCATGGAATCCACTGCATTCTATCGGGATGCTTTTGGCCATGCTGCATAAAGTACACTGCATTCAATCATGCAGCAAGGAATCCACTGCATCCAATCGCCATGTTTTTGGCCATGCTGCATAAAATCCACTGCATTCAATCGGGATGCATTGGGCCTCGCTGCATGGTCTCCACTGCATACAAACGAGATCCATTGCACCACAATGGATGGAATGTTCTGCATTAAATGACGCTGCATGAAATCCACTGCATTCAATCTGGATGCTTTGGGACATGCTGCAAATAATCCACTGCATTCAATCATGCTGCATGGAATCCACTGCCTTCAATCGGGATGCTTTTGGCCATGCTGCATATAATCCACTGCATTCAATCGGGATGCATTGGGCCTCACTGCGTCAACCGCACTGAATACAATCGGGATCCATTGTGCCACAATGCATGGAGTCTTCTGCATTCAATGACGCTGCATGGAATCCACTGCATTCAATGGGGATGCTTGGGGCCACGCTGCAAAAAATTCACTGCAATCATTCATGCTGCAGGAATCCAGTGCATTCAATCATGCTGCATAAAATACACTTCATTCAATAGGCTTCCATTACTTCATGCTGCCTGGAATACACTGAATTCAATCACGCTGCATGGAATCCACTGCATTCAATCGGGATGCATTTTACCAGGCTGCATGGATTACACTGCATTCAATCCCAATGCATGGAATCCACTGCATTCAATCGGGATGCATTTTACCAGGCTGCATGGATTACACTGCAATCAGGATCCATTGCGCCACAATGCATGGAATCCTCGCATTCATTGACGCTTCATGGAATACACTGTATTCAATCGGGATGATTTGGGCCATGCTGCATAAAATCCACTGCATTCAATCATGCTTCATGGAATCCACTGCACTCAATCATGCTGCATAAAATCCACTGCCTACAATAATGTTCCATAACTTCACACTGTATGGAATACACTTCATTCCATCACGCTGCATGGAATCCACTGCATTTAATCGGGATGCATTTTACCATGCTGCATGGATTACACTGCATTCAATCACGCTGCATCGATTTCACTGCATTCAATTGGGATCCATTGCGCCATGATGCATGGAATCCACTGCATTCAGTTGAGATCAATTGCGCCACGCTGCATAGAATCCACTGCATTGAATGGGGATCCATTTAGCCATGCTGCATTGTATACACTGCGTTCAATCAGGATGCATTTCACCACGCTGCATGGAATCCATGGCATTCAATCGGGATGTTTGTGGCCATGCTGCAAATAATCCACTTCATTCAATCATGCTGAAGGAATCCACTGCATTCAATCATGCTGCATAAAATCCCCTGCATTCAATAGGGTTCCATTTCTTCATGCTGCATGGAATCCACTTCATTCAATCATGCTGCATGGAATCCACAGCATTTAATTGGGATGCATTTTACCAGGCTGCATGGAATCCACTGCATTCAATCATGCTGCATAAAATCCACTGCATTCAATCAGGATGCATTTTACCATGCTGCATGGATTATACTGCATTCCATCACAATGCATGGAATCCACTGCATTCAATGACGCTGCATGGAATCCACTGCATTCTATCGGGATGCTTTTGGCCATGCTGCATAAAATCCTCTGCATTCAATCATGCTGCAAGGAATCCACTGCATCCAATCGCCATACTTTTGGCCATGCTGCATAAAATTCACTGCATTCAATCGGGATGCATTGGGCCTCGCTGCATGGTCTCCACTGCATACAAACGAGATCCATTGCACCACAATATATGGAATGTTCTGCATTAAATGAAGCTGCATGAAATCCAATGCATTCAATCAGGATGCTTTGGGCCATGCTGCAAATAATCCAATGTATTCAATCATGCTGCATGGAATCCACTGCCTTCAATCGGGATGCTTTTGGCCATGCTGCATTTAATCCACTGCATTCAATCGGGATGCATTGGGCCTCACTGCGTCAACTGCTGAATACAATCGGGATCCATTGTGCCAAAATGCATGTAGTCTTCTGCATTCAATGACGCTGCATGGAATCCAATGCATTCAATAGGGATGCATTTTACCAGGCTGCATGGAATCCACTGCATTCAATCATGCTGCATAAAATCCACTGCATTCAATAGGGTTCCATTTCTGCATGCTGCATGGATCACACTGCATTCAATCACACTGCATGGAATCCACTGCATTCAATCGGGATGAATTTTACCAGGCTGCATTGAATCCACTGCATTCAATCAAGCTGCATGGAATCCACTGCATTCAATCGGGATTCATTTTACCAGGCTGCATGGAATACACTGCATTCAATCACGCTGCATCGATTTCACTGCATTCAATTGGGATCCATTGCGCCATGATGCATGGAATCCACTGCATTCTATCAGAATCCTTTGCACCACACTGCATTGACACCACTGCATTCAATTGAGATAATTTGGGCCACGCTGCATAGAATCCACTGCATTCCATGGGTATCCATTTACCCACGCTGCATGGTGTACACTCCGTTCAATCAGGATGCATTTCACCACGCTGCATGGAATCCACAGCATTCAATTGGGATTCTTTTGGCCATGCTGCATAAAATCCACTGCATTCAATCGAGATGCATTTGGCCTCGCTGCATGGACTCCACTGCACACAATCGTGATCCATTTCGCCGCAATGAATGGAGTTTTTTGCATTCAATGACGCTGCATGGAATCCACTGCATTAAATCGAAATGCTTTGGAACACGCTGCAAAAATTCCACTGCATTCAATCATGCTGAAAGAATCCACTGCATTCAATCATGCTGCATAAAATCCCCTGCCTTCAATAGGGTTCCATTTCTTCATGCTGCATGGAATCCACTTCTTTCAATCATGCTGCATGGAATCCACAGCATTTAATTGGGATGCATTTTACCAGGCTGCATGGAATCCACTGCATTCAATCATGCTGCATAAAATCCACTGCATTCAATCGGGATGCATTTTACCACGCTGCATGGATTACACTGCATTCAATCACAATACATGGAATCCACTGCATTCAATCGGGATGCATTTTACCAGGCTGCCTGGATTACACTGCATTCCATCACATTGCAAGGAATCCACTGCATTCAGTGACGCTGCATGGACTCCACTGCATTCTATCGGGATGCTTTTGGCCCTGCTGCTTAAAATACACTGCATTCAATCATGCTGCATGGAATTCACTGCCTCCAATAGGCATATTTTGGGAAATGCTGCAGAAAATCCACTGCATTCAATCGGGATGCATTAGGCCTCGCTGCATGGACTCCACTGCATACAAACGAGATCCATTGCACCACAATGGATGGAATGTTCTGCATTCAATGAGGCTGCATGGAATCCACTGCATTCCATCGGGATGCTTTGGGCCATGCTGCATAAAATCCACTGCATTCAATCGGGATGCATTGGGCCTCACTACGTGGACTCCACTGAATACAATTGGATCCATTGTGCCACAATGCACGGAGTCTTCTGCATTCAACGACGCTGCATGAAATCCACTGCATTCAATCGGGATGCTTTGGGCCATGTTCCAAATATCCACTGCATTCATTCATGCTGCGGGAATCCACTGCATTCAATCATGCTGCATAAAATACCCTGCATTCAATAGGGTTCAATTACTTCATGCTGCCTGGAATACACTGAATTCAATCATGCTGCATGGAATAAAATGCATTCAATAGGGATGCATTTTACCAGGCTGCATGGAATCCACTGCATTCAATCACAATGCATGGAATCCACTGCATTCAATGACGCTGCATGGAATCCACTGCATTCAATCGGGATGATTTTAGCCATGATGCATAAAATCGACTGCATTCAATTGGGTTCAATTTCGTCATGCTGCATGGATCACACTGCATTCAATCACACTGCATGGAATCCACTGCATTCAATTGGGATGATTTTTACCAGGCTGCATTGAATCCACTGCATTCAACCAAGCTGCATGGAATCCACTGCATTTAATCGGGATGCATTTTACCATGCTGCATGGAATACACAGCATTCAATCACGCTGCTTCTATTTCACTGCATTCAATTGGGATCCATTGCGCCATGATGCATTGAATCCACTGCCATCAGTTGAGATCAATTGGGCCACGCTGCATAGAATCCACTCCATTCAATGGGGATCCATTTAGCCACGCTGCATTGTATACACTGCGTTCAATCAGGATGCATTTCACCACGCTGCATGGAATCCACGGCATTCAATCGGGATGCTTGGGGACATGCTGCAAAAAATCCACTGCATTCATTCATGCTGCAGGAATCCACTTCATTCAATCATGCTGCATGGTATCCACTGCATTCAATCGGGATGTTTTGGGACATGCTGCCTAAAATCCACTGCATTCAATCGGGATGCTTTGGGCCATGCTGCAAAAAATCCACTGCATTCATTCATGCTGCAGGAATCCACTGCATTCAATCATGCTGCATAAAATCCACTGCATTCAATAGGGTTCTATTTCTGCCTGCTGCATGGATCACACTGCCCTCAATCACACTGCATGGAATCTACTGCATTCAATCAGGATGAATTTTACCAGGCTTCATTGAATCCACTGCATTCAATCATGCTGCATGGAATCCAATGCATTCTATCGGGATGTATTGGGCCATGCTGCATAAAATACACTGCATTCAATACGGTTCCATTTCTGCATGCTGCATGGATCACACTGCATTCAATCACACTGCATGGAATCCACTGCATTCAATCGGGATGAATTTAACCAGGCTGCATTGAATCCACTACATTCAATCAAGCTGCATGGAATCCACTGCATTCAATCGGGATGCATTTTACCAGGCTGCATGGAATACACTGCATTCAATCACGGTGCATCGATTTCACTGCATTCAATTGGGATCCATTGCGCCATGATGCATGGAATACACTGCATTCAGTTGAGATCAATTGCGCCACGGTGCATAGAATCCACTGCATTGAATGGGGATCCATTTAGCCACGCTGCATTGTATACACTGCGTTCAATCAGGATGCATTTCACCACGCTGCATGGAAGCCACGGCATTCAATCGGGATGCTTGTGGCCATGCTGCATAAAATCCACTGCATTCAATCGAGATGCATTTGGACTCGCTGCATGGACACCACTGCACACATTCGTGATCCATTTCGCCACAATGAATTGAATTTTCTGCATTCAATGAAGCTGCATGGAATCCACTGCATTAAATCGAGAAGCTTTTGGCAATGCTGCAAATAATCCACTGCATTCAATCATACTGAAGGCATCCAATGCATTCAATCATGCTGCATAAAATCCCCTGCATTCAATAGGGTTCCTTTTCTTCATGCTGCATGGAATCCACTGCATTCAATCATGCTGCATAAAATCCACTGCATTCAATCGGGATGAATGTTACCACGCTGCAAGTATTACACTTTATCACAATGCATGGATTCCACTGCCTTCAATCGGGATGCTTTTGGCCATGCTGCATAAAATCCACTGCATTCAATCGGGATGCATTGGGCCTCACTGCGTCAACTGCTGAATACAATCGGGATCCATTGTGCCACAATTCATGGAGCCTTCTGCATTCAATGACGCTGCATGGAATCCACTGCATTCAATCGGGATGCTTTGGGCCATGCTGCAAAAAATCCACTGCATTCATTCATGCTGCAGGAATCCACTGCATTCAATCATGCTGCATAAAATACATTTCATTCAATAGGGTTCCATTACTTCATGCTGCATGGAATCCACTACATTCAATCATGCTGCATGGAATCCACTGCATTTAATTGGGATGCATTTTACCAGGCTTCATGTAATCCACTGCATTCAATGACGCTGCATGGAGTCCACTGCATTTAATCGGGATGCATTTTACCAGGATGCATGGAATCCACTGCATTCAATCATGCTGCATGGAATCCACTGCATTCAATCGGGGTGCCTTTTACCACTCTGCATGGATTACACTGCATTCAATCACAATACATGGATCCACTGCATACATTCGGGATGCATTTTACCAGGCTGCATTGAATCCACTACATTCAATCATGCTGCATGGAATCCACTGCATTCAATCGGGATGCATTTTACCATGCTGCATGGAATACACTGCATTCAATCACGCTGCATCGATTTCACTGCATTCAATTGGGATCCATTGCGCCATGATGCATGGAATCCACTACATTCAGTTGAGATCAATTGGGCAACGCTGCATAGAATCCACTGCATTGAATGGGGATCCATTTAGCCACGATGCATTGTATACACTGCGTTCAATCAGGATGCATTTCACCACGCTGCATGGAATCCACGGCATTCAATCGGGATGCTTGTGGCCATGCTGCATAAAATCCACTGCATTCATTCATGCTGCAGGAATCCACTGCATTCAATCATGCTGCATAAAATCCCCTGCATTCAATAGGGTTCCATTTCTTCATGCTGCATGGAATTGACTTCATTCAATCATGCTGCATGGAATCCACAGCATTTAATCGGGATGCATTTTACCAGGCTGCATGGAATCCACTGCATTCAGTCATGCTGAATAAAATCCACTGCATTCAATCGGGATGCATTTTACCAGGATGCATGGAATCCACTGCATTCAATCACAATACATGGAATCCACTGCATTCAATCGGGATGCATTTTACCAGGCTGCCTGGATTACACTGCATTCCATCACAATGCATGGAATCCACTGCATTCAATGACGCTGCATGGAATCCACTGCATTCTATCGGGATGCTTTTGGCCATGCTGCATAAAGTACACTGCATTCAATCATGCAGCAAGGAATCCACTGCATCCAATCGCCATGTTTTTGGCCATGCTGCATAAAATCCACTGCATTCAATCGGGATGCATTGGGCCTCGCTGCATGGTCTCCACTGCATACAAACGAGATCCATTGCCCCACAATGAATGGAATGTTCTGCATTCAATGACGCTGCATGAAATCCACTGCATTCAATCGGGATGCTTTGGGCCATGCTGCAAATACTCCACTGTATTCAATCATGCTGCATGGAATCCACTGCCTTCAATCGGGATGCTTTTGGCCATGCTGCATATAATCCACTGCATTCAATCGGGATGCATTGGGCCTCACTGCGTCAACCGCACTGAATACAATCGGGATCCATTGTGCCACAATGCATGGAGTCGTCTGCATTCAATGACGCTGCGTGGAATCCACTGCATTCAATGGGGATGCTTTGGGCCACGCTGCAAAAAATTCACTGCATTCATTCATGCTGCAGGAATCCAGTGCATTCAATCATGCTGCATAAAATACACTTCATTCAATAGGCTTCCATTATTTCATGCTGCCTGGAATACACTGAATTCAATCACGCTGCATGGAATCCAATGCATTCAATAGGGATGCATTTTACCAGGCTGCATGGAATCCACTGCATTCAATCATGCTGCAGATATCCACTGCATTCAATCATGCTGCATTAAGTTCCCTGCATTCAATAGGGTTCCATTTCTTCATGCTGCCTGTAATACACTGCATTAAATCTGGCTGCATGGAATCCACTGCATTCAATTGGGATGCATTTTACCTGGCTTCATGGAATCCACTGCATTCACGCATGCCACTTGGAATCCACTGCATTCCATCGGGATGCATTTGGCCATGCTGAATAAAACCCACTGCATTCAATCACGCTGCATGGTATCCAATGCATTCAATCGGGATGTTTTAGGACATGCTGCAAAACATCCACAGCATTCAATCATGCTGCAGGAATCCACGGCATTCAATCATGCTGCATAAAAGACACTTCATTCAATAGGATTCCATTACTTCATGCTGCCTGGAATACACTGAATTCAATCACGCTGCATGGAATCCAATGCATTCAATAGGGATGCATTTTACCTGGCTGCATGGAATCCACTGCATTCAATCATGCTGCATGGAATCCACTGCATTCAATCGGGACGCATTTTACCAGGCTGCATGGATTACACTGCATTCAATCACAATGCATGGAATTCACTTCATTCAATGACGCTGCATGGAATCCACTGCATTCAATCGGGATGCTTTGGGCCACGCTGCAAAAAATCCACTGCATTCATTCATGCTGCAAGAATTCAGTGCATTCAGTCATGGTGCATAAAATACACTTCATTCAATAGGGTTCGATTATTTCATGCTTCCTGGAATGCACTGAATTAAATCACGCTGCATGGAATCCAATGCATTCTATTGGGATGCATTTTACCAGGCTGCATGGAATCCACTGCAGTCAATCATGCTCCATGGAATCCACTGCATTCAATCGGGATGCATTTTACCAGGCTGCATGGATTACACTGCATTCAAGCACAATGCATGGAATCCACTGCATTCAATGACGCTGCATGGAATCCTCTGCATTGAATCGGGATGCTTTTGGCCATGCTGCATAAAATCCACTGCATTCAATCATGCTGCACGGTATTGACTGCATTCAATCGGGATGTTTTGGGACATGCTGCCTAAAATCCACTGCATTAAATCGGGATGCTTTGGGCCAAGCTGCAAAAAATACAATGCATTCAATCATGCTGCAGGAATCCACTGCATTCAATCATGCTGCATAAAATCCCCTGCATTCAATAGGGTTCCATTTCTTCATGGTGCATGGAATACACTGCATTCAATCATGCTGCATGGAATCCACTGCATTCAATCGGGATGCATTTTACCAGGCTGCATGGATTACACTGCATTCAATCCCAATGCATGGAGTCCACTGCATTTAATGACCCTGCATGGAATCCACTGCATTCAATCGGGATGCTTTTGGCCATGGTGCATAAAATCCACTGCATTTAATCATGCTGCATGGTATCCACTGAATTCAATCGGGATGTTTTGGGATATGCTGCCTAACATCCACTCCATTAAATCGGGATGCTTTGGGCCATGCTGCAAAAAATTCACTGCATTCATTCATGCTGCAGGAATCCACTGCATTCTATCATGCTGCATAAAATCCACTGCATTCAATCGGGATGAATTTTACCAGGATGCATGGAATCCACTGCATTCAATCATGCTTCATGGAATCCACTGCATTCAATCCAGTTGCATTTTACCAGGCTGCATAGAATACACTGCATTCAATCACGCTGCATCGATTTCACTGCATTCAATTGGGATCCATTGCGCCATGATGCATGGAATCCACTGCATTCAGTTGAGATCAATTGCGCCACGCTGCATAGAATCCACTGCATTGAATGGGGATCCATTTAGCCACGCTGCATTGTATACACTGCGTTCAATCAGGATGCATTTCACCACGCTGCATGGAATCCATGGCATTCAATCGGGATGTTTGTGGCCATGCTGCAAAAAATCCACTTCATTCAATCATGCTGAAGGAATCCACTGCATTCAATCATGCTGCATAAAATCCCCTGCATTCAATAGGGTTCCATTTCTTCATGCTGCATGGAATCCACTTCATTCAATCATGCTGCATGGAATCCACAGCATTTAATTGGGATGCATTTTACCAGGCTGCATGGAATCCACTGCATTCAATCATGCTGCATAAAATCCACTGCATTCAATCGGGATGCATTTTACCATGCTGCATGGATTATACTGCATTCAATCACAATACATGGAATTGACTGCATTCAATCGGGATGCATTTTACCAGGCTGCCTGGATTACACTGCATTCCATCACAATGCATGGAATCCACTGCATTCAATGACGCTGCATGGAATCCACTGCATTCTATCGGGATGCTTTTGGCCATGCTGCATAAAGTACACTGCATTCAATCATGCAGCAAGGAATCCACTGCATCCAATCGCCATGTTTTTGGCCATGCTGCATAAAATCCACTGCATTCAATCGGGATGCATTGGGCCTCGCTGCATGGTCTCCACTGCATACAAACGAGATCCATTGCACCACAATGGATGGAATGTTCTGCATTAAATGACGCTGCATGAAATCCACTGCATTCAATCTGGATGCTTTGGGACATGCTGCAAATAATCCACTGCATTCAATCATGCTGCATGGAATCCACTGCCTTCAATCGGGATGCTTTTGGCCATGCTGCATATAATCCACTGCATTCAATCGGGATGCATTGGGCCTCACTGCGTCAACCGCACTGAATACAATCGGGATCCATTGTGCCACAATGCATGGAGTCTTCTGCATTCAATGACGCTGCATGGAATCCACTGCATTCAATCGGGATGCTTGGGGCCACGCTGCAAAAAATTCACTGCAATCATTCATGCTGCAGGAATCCAGTGCATTCAATCATGCTGCATAAAATACACTTCATTCAATAGGCTTCCATTACTTCATGCTGCCTGGAATACACTGAATTCAATCACGCTGCATGGAATCCAATGCATTCAATAGGGATGCATTTTACCTGGCTGCATGGAATCCACTGCATTCAATCATGCTGCATGGAATCCACTGCATTCAATCGGGATGCATTTTACCAGGCTGCATGGATTACACTGCAATCAGGATCCATTGCGCCACAATGCATGGAATCCTCGCATTCATTGACGCTTCATGGAATACACTGTATTCAATCGGGATGATTTGGGCCATGCTGCATAAAATCCACTGCATTCAATCATGCTTCATGGAATCCACTGCACTCAATCATGCTGCATAAAATCCACTGCCTACAATAATGTTCCATAACTTCACACTGTATGGAATACACTTCATTCCATCACGCTGCATGGAATCCACTACATTTAATCGGGATGCATTTTACCATGCTGCATGGATTACACTGCATTCAATCACGCTGCATCGATTTCACTGCATTCAATTGGGATCCATTGCGCCATGATGCATGGAATCCACTGCATTCAGTTGAGATCAATTGCGCCACGCTGCATAGAATCCACTGCATTGAATGGGGATCCATTTAGCCATGCTGCATTGTATACACTGCGTTCAATCAGGATGCATTTCACCACGCTGCATGGAATCCATGGCATTCAATCGGGATGTTTGTGGCCATGCTGCAAATAATCCACTTCATTCAATCATGCTGAAGGAATCCACTGCATTCAATCATGCTGCATAAAATCCCCTGCATTCAATAGGGTTCCATTTCTTCATGCTGCATGGAATCCACTTCATTCAATCATGCTGCATGGAATCCACAGCATTTAATTGGGATGCATTTTACCAGGCTGCATGGAATCCACTGCATTCAATCATGCTGCATAAAATCCACTGCATTCAATCGGGATGCATTTTACCATGCTGCATGGATTATACTGCATTCCATCACAATGCATGGAATCCACTGCATTCAATGACGCTGCATGGAATCCACTGCATTCTATCGGGATGCTTTTGGCCATGCTGCATAAAATCCTCTGCATTCAATCATGCTGCAAGGAATCCACTGCATCCAATCGCCATACTTTTGGCCATGCTGCATAAAATTCACTGCATTCAATCGGGATGCATTGGGCCTCGCTGCATGGTCTCCACTGCATACAAACGAGATCCATTGCACCACAATATATGGAATGTTCTGCATTAAATGAAGCTGCATGAAATCCAATGCATTCAATCAGGATGCTTTGGGCCATGCTGCAAATAATCCAATGTATTCAATCATGCTGCATGGAATCCACTGCCTTCAATCGGGATGCTTTTGGCCATGCTGCATTTAATCCACTGCATTCAATCGGGATGCATTGGGCCTCACTGCGTCAACTGCTGAATACAATCGGGATCCATTGTGCCAAAATGCATGTAGTCTTCTGCATTCAATGACGCTGCATGGAATCCAATGCATTCAATAGGGATGCATTTTACCAGGCTGCATGGAATCCACTGCATTCAATCATGCTGCATAAAATCCACTGCATTCAATAGGGTTCCATTTCTGCATGCTGCATGGATCACACTGCATTCAATCACACTGCATGGAATCCACTGCATTCAATCGGGATGAATTTTACCAGGCTGCATTGAATCCACTGCATTCAATCAAGCTGCATGGAATCCACTGCATTCAATCGGGATGCATTTTACCAGGCTGCATGGAATACACTGCATTCAATCACGCTGCATCGATTTCACTGCATTCAATTGGGATCCATTGCGCCATGATGCATGGAATCCACTGCATTCTATCAGAATCCTTTGCACCACACTGCATTGACACCACTGCATTCAATTGAGATAATTTGGGCCACGCTGCATAGAATCCACTGCATTCCATGGGTATCCATTTACCCACGCTGCATGGTGTACACTCCGTTCAATCAGGATGCATTTCACCACGCTGCATGGAATCCACAGCATTCAATTGGGATTCTTTTGGCCATGCTGCATAAAATCCACTGCATTCAATCGAGATGCATTTGGCCTCGCTGCATGGACTCCACTGCACACAATCGTGATCCATTTCGCCACAATGAATGGAGTTTTTTGCATTCAATGACGCTGCATGGAATCCACTGCATTAAATCGAAATGCTTTGGAACACGCTGCAAAAATTCCACTGCATTCAATCATGCTGAAAGAATCCACTGCATTCAATCATGCTGCATAAAATCCCCTGCCTTCAATAGGGTTCCATTTCTTCATGCTGCATGGAATCCACTTCTTTCAATCATGCTGCATGGAATCCACAGCATTTAATTGGGATGCATTTTACCAGGCTGCATGGAATCCACTGCATTCAATCATGCTGCATAAAATCCACTGCATTCAATCGGGATGCATTTTACCACGCTGCATGGATTACACTGCATTCAATCACAATACATGGAATCCACTGCATTCAATCGGGATGCATTTTACCAGGCTGCCTGGATTACACTGCATTCCATCACATTGCAAGGAATCCACTGCATTCAGTGACGCTGCATGGACTCCACTGCATTCTATCGGGATGCTTTTGGCCCTGCTGCTTAAAATACACTGCATTCAATCATGCTGCATGGAATTCACTGCCTCCAATAGGCATATTTTGGGAAATGCTGCAGAAAATCCACTGCATTCAATCGGGATGCATTGGGCCTCGCTGCATGGACTCCACTGCATACAAACGAGATCCATTGCACCACAATGGATGGAATGTTCTGCATTCAATGAGGCTGCATGGAATCCACTGCATTCCATCGGGATGCTTTGGGCCATGCTGCATAAAATCCACTGCATTCAATCGGGATGCATTGGGCCTCACTACGTGGACTCCACTGAAAACAATTGGATCCATTGTGCCACAATGCACGGAGTCTTCAGCATTCAACGACGCTGCATGAAATCCACTGCATTCAATCGGGATGCTTTGGGCCATGTTCCAAATATCCACTGCATTCATTCATGCTGCGGGAATCCACTGCATTCAATCATGCTGCATAAAATACCCTGCATTCAATAGGGTTCAATTACTTCATGCTGCCTGGAATACACTGAATTCAATCATGCTGCATGGAATAAAATGCATTCAATAGGGATGCATTTTACCAGGCTGCATGGAATCCACTGCATTCAATCACAATGCATGGAATCCACTGCATTCAATGACGCTGCATGGAATCCACTGCATTCAATCGGGATGATTTTAGCCATGATGCATAAAATCGACTGCATTCAATTGGGTTCAATTTCGTCATGCTGCATGGATCACACTGCATTCAATCACACTGCATGGACTCCACTGCATTCAATTGGGATGATTTTTACCAGGCTGCATTGAATCCACTGCATTCAACCAAGCTGCATGGAATCCACTGCATTTAATCGGGATGCATTTTACCATGCTGCATGGAATACACAGCATTCAATCACGCTGCTTCTATTTCACTGCATTCAATTGGGATCCATTGCGCCATGATGCATTGAATCCACTGCCATCAGTTGAGATCAATTGGGCCACGCTGCATAGAATCCACTCCATTCAATGGGGATCCATTTAGCCACGCTGCATTGTATACACTGCGTTCAATCAGGATGCATTTCACCACGCTGCATGGAATCCACGGCATACAATCGGGATGCTTGGGAACATGCTGCAAAAAATCCACTGCATTCATTCATGCTGCAGGAATCCACTTCATTCAATCATGCTGCATGGTATCCACTGCATTCAATCGGGATGTTTTGGGACATGCTGCCTAAAATCCACTGCATTCAATCGGGATGCTTTGGGCCATGCTGCAAAAAATCCACTGCATTCATTCATGCTGCAGGAATCCACTGCATTCAATCATGCTGCATAAAATCCACTGCATTCAATAGGGTTCTATTTCTGCCTGCTGCATGGATCACACTGCCCTCAATCACACTGCATGGAATCTACTGCATTCAATCAGGATGAATTTTACCAGGCTTCATTGAATCCACTGCATTCAATCATGCTGCATGGAATCCAATGCATTCTATCGGGATGTATTGGGCCATGCTGCATAAAATACACTGCATTCAATAGGGTTCCATTTCTGCATGCTGCATGGATCACACTGCATTCAATCACACTGCATGGAATCCACTGCATTCAATCGGGATGAATTTTACCAGGCTGCATTGAATCCACTACATTCAATCAAGCTGCATGGAATCCACTGCATTCAATCGGGATGCATTTTACCAGGCTGCATGGAATACACTGCATTCAATCACGGTGCATCGATTTCACTGCATTCAATTGGGATCCATTGCGCCATGATGCATGGAATCCACTGCATTCAGTTGAGATCAATTGCGCCACGGTGCATAGAATCCATTGCATTGAATGGGGATCCATTTAGCCACGCTGCATTGTATACACTGCGTTCAATCAGGATGCATTTCACCACGCTGCATGGAATCCACGGCATTCAATCGGGATGCTTGTGGCCATGCTGCATAAAATCCACTGCATTCAATCGAGATGCATTTGGACTCGCTGCATGGACACCACTGCACACATTCGTGATCCATTTCGCCACAATGAATTGAATTTTCTGCATTCAATGAAGCTGCATGGAATCCACTGCATTAAATCGAGAAGCTTTTGGCAATGCAGCAGTAATCCACTGCATTCAATCATGCTGCATAAAATCCACTGAATTCCACATGGTTCAATTTCTTCATGCTGCATGGAATCCACTGCATTCAATCATGCTGCATTAAATTCCCTGCATTCAATAGGGTTCCATTTCTTCATGCTGCCTGGAATACACTGCATTAAATCTGGCTGCATGGAATCCACTGCATTCAATTGGGATGCATTTTACCTGGCTTCATGGAATCCACTGCATTCACGCATGCCACTTGGAATCCACTGCATTCCATCGGGATGCATTTGGCCATGCTGAATAAAACCCACTGCATTCAATCACGCTGCATGGTATCCAATGCATTCAATCGGGATGTTTTAGGACATGCTGCAAAACATCCACAGCATTCAATCATGCTGCAGGAATCCACGGCATTCAATCATGCTGCATAAAAGACACTTCATTCAATAGGATTCCATTACTTCATGCTGCCTGGAATACACTGAATTCAATCACGCTGCATGGAATCCAATGCATTCAATAGGGATGCATTTTACCTGGCTGCATGGAATCCACTGCATTCAATCATGCTGCATGGAATCCACTGCATTCAATCGGGACGCATTTTACCAGGCTGCATGGATTACACTGCATTCAATCACAATGCATGGAATCCACTTCATTCAATGACGCTGCATGGAATCCACTGCATTCAATCGGGATGCTTTGGGCCACGCTGCAAAAAATCCACTGCATTCAATCATGCTGCACGGTATTGACTGCATTCAATCGGGATGTTTTGGGACATGCTGCAGAAAATCCACTGCATTAAATCGGGATGCTTTGGGCCAAGCTGCAAAAAATACAATGCATTCAATCATGCTGCAGGAATCCACTGCATTCAATCATGCTGCATAAAATCCCCTGCATTCAATAGGGTTCCATTTCTTCATGGTGCATGGAATACACTGCATTCAATCATGCTGCATGGAATCCACTGCATTCAATCGGGATGCATTTTACCAGGCTGCATGGATTACACTGCATTCAATCCCAATGCATGGAATCCACTGCATTTAATGACCCTGCATGGAATCCACTGCATTCAATCGGGATGCTTTTGGCCATGGTGCATAAAATCCACTGCATTTAATCATGCTGCATGGTATCCACTGAATTCAATCGGGATGTTTTGGGATATGCTGCCTAACATCCACTCCATTAAATCGGGATGCTTTGGGCCATGCTGCAAAAAATTCACTGCATTCATTCATGCTGCAGGAATCCACTGCATTCTATCATGCTGCATAAAATCCACTGCATTCAATCGGGATGAATTTTACCAGGATGCATGGAATCCACTGCATTCAATCATGCTTCATGGAATCCACTGCATTCAATCCAGTTGCATTTTACCATGCTGCATGGATTACACTGCATTCAATCACGCTGCATCGATTTCACTGCATTCAATTGGGATCCATTGCGCCATGATGCATGGAATCCACTGCATTCAGTTGAGATCAATTGCGCCACGCTGCATAGAATCCACTGCATTGAATGGGGATCCATTTAGCCATGCTGCATTGTATACACTGCGTTCAATCAGGATGCATTTCACCACGCTGCATGGAATCCATGGCATTCAATCGGGATGTTTGTGGCCATGCTGCAAATAATCCACTTCATTCAATCATGCTGCAGGAATCCACTGCATTCAATCATGCTGCATAAAATCCCCTGCATTCAATAGGGTTCCATTTCTTCATGCTGCATGGAATCCACTTCATTCAATCATGCTGCATGGAATCCACAGCATTTAATTGGGATGCATTTTACCAGGCTGCATGGAATCCACTGCATTCAATCATGCTGCATCAAATCCACTGCATTCAATCGGGATGCATTTTACCATGCTGCATGGATTATACTGCATTCCATCACAATGCATGGAATCCACTGCATTCAATGACGCTGCATGGAATCCACTGCATTCAATCGGGATGATTTTGGCCATGCTGCATAAAATCCTCTGCATTCAATCATGCTGCAAGGAATCCACTGCATCCAATCGCCATATTTTTGGCCATGCTGCATAAAATTCACTGCATTCAATCGGGATGCATTGGGCCTCGCTGCATGGTCTCCACTGCATACAAACGAGATCCATTGCACCACAATATATGGAATGTTCTGCATTAAATGAAGCTGCATGAAATCCAATGCATTCAATCAGGATGCTTTGGGCCATGCTGCAAATAATCCAATGTATTCAATCATGCTGCATGGAATCCACTGCCTTCAATCGGGATGCTTTTGGCCATGCTGCATTTAATCCACTGCATTCAATCGGGATGCATTGGGCCTCACTGCGTCAACTGCTGAATACAATCGGGATCCATTGTGCCAAAATGCATGTAGTCTTCTGCATTCAATGACGCTGCATGGAATCCAATGCATTCAATAGGGATGCATTTTACCAGGCTGCATGGAATCCACTGCATTCAATCATGCTGCATAAAATCCACTGCATTCAATAGGGTTCCATTTCTGCATGCTGCATGGATCACACTGCATTCAATCACACTGCATGGAATCCACTGCATTCAATCGGGATGAATTTTACCAGGCTGCATTGAATCCACTGCATTCAATCAAGCTGCATGGAATCCACTGCATTCAATCGGGATTCATTTTACCAGGCTGCATGGAATACACTGCATTCAATCACGCTGCATCGATTTCACTGCATTCAATTGGGATCCATTGCGCCATGATGCATGGAATCCACTGCATTCTATCAGAATCCTTTGCACCACACTGCATTGACACCACTGCATTCAATTGAGATAATTTGGGCCACGCTGCATAGAATCCACTGCATTCCATGGGTATCCATTTACCCACGCTGCATGGTGTACACTCCGTTCAATCAGGATGCATTTCACCACGCTGCATGGAATCCACAGCATTCAATTGGGATTCTTTTGGCCATGCTGCATAAAATCCACTGCATTCAATCGAGATGCATTTGGCCTCGCTGCATGGACTCCACTGCACACAATCGTGATCCATTTCGCCACAATGAATGGAGTTTTTTGCATTCAATGACGCTGCATGGAATCCACTGCATTAAATCGAAATGCTTTGGAACACGCTGCAAAAATTCCACTGCATTCAATCATGCTGAAAGAATCCACTGCATTCAATCATGCTGCATAAAATCCCCTGCCTTCAATAGGGTTCCATTTCTTCATGCTGCATGGAATCCACTTCTTTCAATCATGCTGCATGGAATCCACAGCATTTAATTGGGATGCATTTTACCAGGCTGCATGGAATCCACTGCATTCAATCATGCTGCATAAAATCCACTGCATTCAATCGGGATGCATTTTACCACGCTGCATGGATTACACTGCATTCAATCACAATACATGGAATCCACTGCATTCAATCGGGATGCATTTTACCAGGCTGCCTGGATTACACTGCATTCCATCACATTGCAAGGAATCCACTGCATTCAGTGACGCTGCATGGACTCCACTGCATTCTATCGGGATGCTTTTGGCCCTGCTGCTTAAAATACACTGCATTCAATCATGCTGCATGGAATTCACTGCCTCCAATAGGCATATTTTGGGAAATGCTGCAGAAAATCCACTGCATTCAATCGGGATGCATTGGGCCTCGCTGCATGGACTCCACTGCATACAAACGAGATCCATTGCACCACAATGGATGGAATGTTCTGCATTCAATGAGGCTGCATGGAATCCACTGCATTCCATCGGGATGCTTTGGGCCATGCTGCATAAAATCCACTGCATTCAATCGGGATGCATTGGGCCTCACTACGTGGACTCCACTGAATACAATTGGATCCATTGTGCCACAATGCACGGAGTCTTCTGCATTCAACGACGCTGCATGAAATCCACTGCATTCAATCGGGATGCTTTGGGCCATGTTCCAAATATCCACTGCATTCATTCATGCTGCGGGAATCCACTGCATTCAATCATGCTGCATAAAATACCCTGCATTCAATAGGGTTCAATTACTTCATGCTGCCTGGAATACACTGAATTCAATCATGCTGCATGGAATAAAATGCATTCAATAGGGATGCATTTTACCAGGCTACATGGAATCCACTGCATTCAATCACAATGCATGGAATCCACTGCATTCAATGACGCTGCATGGAATCCACTGCATTCAATCGGGATGATTTTAGCCATGATGCATAAAATCGACTGCATTCAATTGGGTTCAATTTCGTCATGCTGCATGGATCACACTGCATTCAATCACACTGCATGGAATCCACTGCATTCAATTGGGATGATTTTTACCAGGCTGCATTGAATCCACTGCATTCAACCAAGCTGCATGGAATCCACTGCATTTAATCGGGATGCATTTTACCATGCTGCATGGAATACACAGCATTCAATCACGCTGCTTCTATTTCACTGCATTCAATTGGGATCCATTGCGCCATGATGCATTGAATCCACTGCCATCAGTTGAGATCAATTGGGCCACGCTGCATAGAATCCACTCCATTCAATGGGGATCCATTTAGCCACGCTGCATTGTATACACTGCGTTCAATCAGGATGCATTTCACCACGCTGCATGGAATCCACGGCATTCAATCGGGATGCTTGGGGACATGCTGCAAAAAATCCACTGCATTCATTCATGCTGCAGGAATCCACTTCATTCAATCATGCTGCATGGTATCCACTGCATTCAATCGGGATGTTTTGGGACAGGCTGCCTAAAATCCACTGCATTCAATCGGGATGCTTTGGGCCATGCTGCAAAAAATCCACTGCATTCATTCATGCTGCAGGAATCCACTGCATTCAATCATGCTGCATAAAATCCACTGCATTCAATAGGGTTCTATTTCTGCCTGCTGCATGGATCACACTGCCCTCAATCACACTGCATGGAATCTACTGCATTCAATCAGGATGAATTTTACCAGGCTTCATTGAATCCACTGCATTCAATCATGCTGCATGGAATCCAATGCATTCTATCGGGATGTATTGGGCCATGCTGCATAAAATACACTGCATTCAATACGGTTCCATTTCTGCATGCTGCATGGATCACACTGCATTCAATCACACTGCATGGAATCCACTGCATTCAATCGGGATGAATTTTACCAGGCTGCATTGAATCCACTACATTCAATCAAGCTGCATGGAATCCACTGCATTCAATCGGGATGCATTTTACCAGGCTGCATGGAATACACTGCATTCAATCACGGTGCATCGATTTCACTGCATTCAATTGGGATCCATTGCGCCATGATGCATGGAATCCACTGCATTCAGTTGAGATCAATTGCGCCACGGTGCATAGAATCCACTGCATTGAATGGGGATCCATTTAGCCACGCTGCATTGTATACACTGCGTTCAATCAGGATGCATTTCACCACGCTGCATGGAATCCACGGCATTCAATCGGGATGCTTGTGGCCATGCTGCATAAAATCCACTGCATTCAATCGAGATGCATTTGGACTCGCTGCATGGACACCACTGCACACATTCGTGATCCATTTCGCCACAATGAATTGAATTTTCTGCATTCAATGAAGCTGCATGGAATCCACTGCATTAAATCGAGAAGCTTTTGGCAATGCTGCAAATAATCCACTGCATTCAATCATACTGAAGGCATCCAATGCATTCAATCATGCTGCATAAAATCCCCTGCATTCAATAGGGTTCCTTTTCTTCATGCTGCATGGAATCCACTGCATTCAATCATGCTGCATAAAATCCACTGCATTCAATCGGGATGAATGTTACCACGCTGCAAGTATTACACTTTATCACAATGCATGGATTCCACTGCCTTCAATCGGGATGCTTTTGGCCATGCTGCATAAAATCCACTGCATTCAATCGGGATGCATTGGGCCTCACTGCGTCAACTGCTGAATACAATCGGGATCCATTGTGCCACAATGCATGGAGCCTTCTGCATTCAATGACGCTGCATGGAATCCACTGCATTCAATCGGGATGCTTTGGGCCATGCTGCAAAAAATCCACTGCATTCATTCATGCTGCAGGAATCCACTGCATTCAATCATGCTGCATAAAATACATTTCATTCAATAGGGTTCCATTACTTCATGCTGCATGGAATCCACTACATTCAATCATGCTGCATGGAATCCACTGCATTTAATTGGGATGCATTTTACCAGGCTTCATGTAATCCACTGCATTCAATGACGCTGCATGGAGTCCACTGCATTTAATCGGGATGCATTTTACCAGGATGCATGGAATCCACTGCATTCAATCATGCTGCATGGAATCCACTGCATTCAATCGGGGTGCCTTTTACCACTCTGCATGGATTACACTGCATTCAATCACAATACATGGATCCACTGCATACATTCGGGATGCATTTTACCATGCTGCATGTATTACACTGCATTCAATCACAATGCATGGAATCCACTGCATTAAATCGGGATAATTTTGGCAATGCTGCATAAAATCCACCTCATTCAATCGGAATGCATTGGGCCTCACTGCGTGGACTCCACTGAATACATATGGGATCCATTGTGCCACAATGCAGGGAGTCTTCTGCATTCAATGACGCTGCATGGAATCCACTGCATTCAATCAGGATGATTTTGGCCATGCTGCATAAAATCCACTGCATTCAATCATGCTGCATGTAATCCACCTCATTCAATCGGGTGTTTTGGGACATGCTGCAGAAAATCCCCTGCATTAAATCGGGATGATTTGGGCCATGCTGCAAAAAATCCACTGCATTCAATCATGCTGCAGGTATCCACTGCATTCATTCGGAATACTTTGGGCCTTGCTGCTAATAATCCACAGCATTCAATCATGCTGCAGGTATCCACTGCATTCAATCATGCTGCATTAAATTCCCTGCATTCAATAGGGTTCCATTTCTTCATGCTGCCTGGAATGCACTGCATTAAATCTGGCTGCATGGAATCCATTGCATTCAATTGGGATGCATTTTACCAGGCTGCATGGAATCCACTGCATTCAAGCATGCTTCATGGAATCCACTGCATTCAATCCGGATGCATGTTACCAGGCTGCATGTATTACACTGCATTCAATGACATTGCATGGAATCCACTGCCTTTAATCGGGATGCTTTTGGCCCTGCTGCATTAAATAAACTGCATTCATTCATGCCGCAGGAATCCACTGCATTCAATCATGCTGCATAAAATCAACTGCATTCAACAGGTTTCCATTACTTCATGCTGTCTGGAATGCACTGAATTCAATCACGCTGCATGGAATCCAATGCATTCAATAGGGATGCATTTTACCAGGCTGCATGGAATCCACTGCATTCAATCATGCTGCATGGAATCCACTGCATTCAATCGGGATGCATTTTACCAGGCTGCATGGATTTCACTGCATTCAATCACAATGCAAGGAATCCACTGCATTCAATGACGCTGCATGGAATCCACTGCATTCAATCGGGATGCTTTTGGCCATGCTGCACAAAATCCACTGCATTCAAACATGCTGCACGGTATCCACTGCATTCAATCGGGATATTTTGGGATATGCTGCAGAATATCCACTGCAGTAAATCGGGATGCTTTGGGCCAAGCTTCAAAAAATACACTGCATTCAATCATGCTGCAGGAATACACTGCATTCAATCATGCTGCATAAAATCCACTGCATTCTATAGGGTTCATTTTCTTCATGCTGCATGGAATCCACTGCATTCAATCATGCTGCATGGACTCCACTGCATTCAATCGGGATGCATTTTACCAGGCTGCATGGATTACACTGCATTCAATCACAATGCATGGAATCCACTGCATTCAATGACACTGCATGGAATCCACTGCCTTCAATCGGGATGCTTTTGGCCATGGTCCATAAAATCCACTGCATTCAATAATGCTGCATGGTATCCACTGCATTCAATCGGGATGTTGTTTGACATGCTGCCTAAAATCCACTGCATTAAATCGGGATGCTTTGGGCCATGCTGCAAAAAATCGACTGCATTCAATCATGCTGCATAAAATCCACTGCATTCAATAAGGTTCCATTACTTCATGCAGCATGGATCACACTGCATTTAATCACACTGCATGGAATTAACTGCATTCAACCGGGATGACTTTTACCATGCTGCATGGAATTAACTGCATTCAATCACGCTGCATTTATTTCACTGCATACAATTGGGATCCATTGCGCCATGATGCATGGAATCCACTGCATTCAATCAAAATCCATTGCACCACATTGCATTGACACCACTGCATTCAATTGAGATCAATTGGGCCATGCTGCATAGAATCCACTGCATTCAATTGGTATCCATTTATCCATACTGAATGGTATACACTGCATTCAATCAGGATGCATTTCACCACGCTGCATGGAATCCACGGCATTCAATCGGGATGCATTTTACCAGGCTGCATGGATTACACTGCATTCAAATGGGATGCATTGGGCCTCACTGCGTGGACTCCACTGAATACATACGGGATCCATTGTGCCACAATGCAGGGAGTCTTCTGCATTCAATGACGCTGCATGGAATCCACTGCATTCAATCGGGATGAATTTTACCAAGCTGCATTGAATCCACTGCATTCAATCATGCTGCATGGAATCCACTGCATTCAATCGGGATGCATTTTACCTTGCTGCATGGAATACACTGCATTCAATCACGCTGCATCGATTTCACTGCATTCAATTGGGATCCATTGCACCATGATGCATGGAATCCACTTCATTCAGTTGAGATCAATTGGGCCACGCTGCATAGAATCCACTGCATTGAATGGGGATCCATTTAGCCACGCTGCATTGTATACACTGCGTTCAATCAGGATGCATTTCACCACGCTGCATGGAATCCACGGCATTCAATCGGGATGCTTGTGGCCATGCTGCATAAAATCCACTGCATTCAATCGAGATGCATTTGGCCTCGATGCATGGACTCCACTGCACACAATCGTGATCCATTTCGCCACAATGAATTGAATTTTCTGCATTCAATGACGCTGCATGGAATCCACTGCATTAAATCGAGATGCTTTTGGCCATGCTGCAAAAAATCCACTGCATTCAATCATGCTGCATAAAATCCACTGCATTCTATAGGGTTCCATTTCTTCATGCTGCATGGAATCGACTTCATTCAATCATGCTGCATGGAATCCACAGCATTTAATTGGGATGCATTTTGCCAGGCTGCATGGAATCCACGGCATTCAATCGGGATGCTTGGGGACATGCTGCAAAAAATCCACTGCATTCATTCATGCTGCAGGACTCCACTGCATTCAATCATGCTAAATAAAATACACTACATTCAATAGGGTTCCATTACTTCATGCTCCCTGGAATACACTGAATTCAATCATGCTGCATGGAATCCAATGCATTCAATAGGGATGCATTTTACCAGTATGCATGGAATCGACTGCATTCAATCATGCTGCATGGAATCCACTGCATTCAATCGGGATGCATTTTACCAGGCTGCATGGATTACACTGCATTCAAGCACAATGCATGGAATCCACTGCATTCAATGACGCTGCATGGAATCCTCTGCATTGAATCGGGATGCTTTTGGCCATGCTGCATAAAATCCACTGCATCAGTCATGCTGCACGGTATCCACTGCATTCAATCGGGATGTTTTGGGACATGCTGAATAAAATCCACTGCATTAAATCGGGATGCATTGAGCCAAGCTGCAAAAACTCCACTGCATTCAATCATGCTGCATGGAATCTACTGCATTCAATCGTGATGCATTTTACCAGGATGTGTGGAATCCACTGCATTCAATAACAATGCATGGAATCCACTGCATTCAATGACGCTGCATGGAATCATCTGCATTCAATCGGGATGCTTTTGGCCATGCTGCATAGAATCCACTGCATTCAATCGGGATGTATTGGGACATGCTGCAGAAAATCCACTGCATTAAATCGGGATGCTTTGGGCCAAGCTGCAAAAAATCCACTGCATTCAATCATGCTGCAGGAATCCACTGCATTTAATCATGCTGCATAAAATACCCTGCATTCAATAATGTTCCATTTCTTCATGCTGCCTGGAATCCACCTCATTCAATTATGCTGCATGGAATCCACTGCATTCAATCGGGATTCATTTTACCAGGCTGCATGAATTACACTACATTCAATCACAAGCTTGGAATCCACTGCATTCAATGACGCTGCATGGAATCCACTGCATTCAATCGGGATGCTTTTGGCCATGGTGCATAATATGCACTGCATTCAATCTTGCTGCATGGTATCCACTGCATTCAATCGGGATGCTTTTGGCCATGCTGCATAAAATCCACTGCATTAAATCGGGATGCTTTGGGCCATGCTGCAAAAATCCACTGCATTCAATCATGCTGAAGGAATTCACTGCATTCAATCATGCTGCATAAAATCCCCTGCATTCAATAGAGTTGCATTACTTCATGCTGCATGGAATCAACTGCATTCAACCATGCTGCATAAAATTCACTGCATTCAATCGGGATGCATTTTACCTGGCTGCATGGAATCCACTGCATTCAATCACGCTGCATGGAATCCACTGCATTCAATCGGGATGCATTTTACCACGCTGCATGAATTACACTGCATTCAATCACAATGCATGGAATCCACTGCATTCAATGACGCTGCATGGAATCCACTGCATTCTATTGGGATGCTTTTGGCCATGCTGCATAAAATCCATTGCATTCAATCATGCTGCATGGAATCCAGTGCATCCAATCGGGATATTTTGGGTCATGCTGCATAAAATCCAATGCATTCAATCATGCTGCACCGTATCCACTGCATTCAATCGGGATGTTTTGGGACATGCTGCAGAAAATTCACTGCATTAAATCAGGATGCTTTGGGCCATTCTGCAAAAAATCCACTGCATTCAATCATGCTGCATAAAATCCACTGCATTCAATATGGTTCCATTTCTTCATGCTGCATGGATCACACTGCATTAAATCACACTGCATGGAATCCTCTGCATTCAATCGGGATTAATTTTACCAGGCTGCATGGAATCCACTGCATTCAATCAGTATCCATTGCACCACACCGCATTGAATCCACTGCATTCAATTGAGATCAATTGGGCAACGATGCATAGAATCCACTGCATTCAATAGGGATCCAATTAGCCACACTGAATGGTATACACTGCGTTCAATCAGGATGCATTTCACCACGCTGCATGGAATCCACGGCATTCAATCGGGTTGCATGGGGCCATGCTGCATAAAATCCACTGCATTCCATCGAGATGCATTTGGCCTCGCTGCATGGACTCCACTGCACACAATCGTGATCCATTTCGCCACAATGAATGGAATTCTCAGCATTCAATGACGCTGCATGGAATCCACTGCATTAAATCAGAGATGCTTTGGGACATGTTGCAAAATATCCACTGCATTCAATAATTCTGCAGGAATCCACAGCATTCAATCATGCTGCATAAAATACCCTGCATTCAATAGTGATCCATTTCTTCATGCTGCATGGAATACACTGCATTCAATCAGGATGCATGGAATTCACATCATTTAATTGAGGTGCATTTTACCAGGCTGCATGGAATCCACTGCATTCAATCATGCTGCATGGAATCCACTGCATTCAATCGGGGTGCCTTTTACCACTCTGCATGGATTACACTGCATTCAATCACAATACATGGATCCACTGCATACATTCGGGATGCATTTTACCATGCTGCATGTATTACACTGCATTCAATCACAATGCATGGAATCCACTGCATTAAATCGGGATAATTTTGGCAATGCTGCATAAAATCCACCTCATTCAATCGGAATGCATTGGGCCTCACTGCGTGGACTCCACTGAATACATATGGGATCCATTGTGGCACAATGCAGGGAGTCTTCTGCATTCAATGACGCTGCATGGAATCCACTGCATTCAATCAGGATGATTTTGGCCATGCTGCATAAAATCCACTGCATTCAATCATGCTGCATAATATCCCCTGCCTTCAATAGGGTTCCATTTCTTCATGCTGCAGGGAATCCACTTCTTTCAATCATGCTGCATGGAATCCACTGCATTTAATTGGGATGCATTTTACCCGGCATCATGTATTGCACTGCATTCAATGACGCTGCATGGAGTCCACTGCATTTAATCGGGATGCATTTTACCAGGATGCATGGAATCCACTGCATTAAATCATGCTGCATGGAATCCACTGCATTCAATCGGGGTGCCTTTTACCACTCTGCATGGATTACACTGCATTCAATCACAATACATGGATCCACTGCATACATTCGGGATGCATTTTACCATGCTGCATGTATTACACTGCATTCAATCACAATGCATGGAATCCACTGCATTAAATCGGGATAATTTTGGCAATGCTGCATAAAATCCACCTCATTCAATCGGAATGCATTGGGCCTCACTGCGTGGACTCCACTGAATACATATGGGATCCATTGTGGCACAATGCAGGGAGTCTTCTGCATTCAATGACGCTGCATGGAATCCACTGCATTCAATCAGGATGATTTTGGCCATGCTGCAAAAAATCCACTGCATTCATTCATGCTGCAGGAATCCACTGCATTCAATCATGCTAAATAAAATACACTACATTCAATAGGGTTCCATTACTTCATGCTCCCTGGAATACACTGAATTCAATCATACTGCATGGAATCCAATGCATTCAATAGGGATGCATTTTACCAGTCTGCATGGAATCGACTGCATTCAATCATGCTGCATGGAATCCACTGCATTCAATCGGGATGCATTTTACCAGGCTGCATGGATTACACTGCATTCAAGCACAATGCATGGAATCCACTTCATTCAATGACGCTGCATGGAATCCTCTGCATTGAATCGGGATGCTTTTGGCCATGCTGCATAAAATCCACTGCATCAGTCATGCTGCACGGTATCCACTGCAATCTATCGGGATGTTTTGGGACATGCTGAATAAAATCCACTGCATTAAATCGGGATGCATTGGGCCAAGCTGCAAAAACTCCACTGCATTCAATCATGCTGCATGGAATCTACTGCATTCAATCGGGATGCATTTTACCAGGATGCGTGGAATCCACTGCATTCAATAACAATGCATGGAATCCACTGCATTCAATGACGCTGCATGGAATCATCTGCATTCAATCGGGATGCTTTTGGCCATGCTGCATAAAATCCACTGCATTCAATCGGGATGTATTGGGACATGCTGCAGAAAATCCACTGCATTAAATCGGGATGCTTTGGGCCAAGCTGCAAAAAATCCACTGCATTCAATCATGCTGCAGGAATCCACTGCATTTAATCATGCTGCATAAAATACCCTGCATTCAATAAGGTTCCATTTCTTCATGCTGCCTGGAATCCACCTCATTCAATTATGCTGCATGGAATCCACTGCATTCAATCGGGATTCATTTTACCAGGCTGCATGAATTACACTACATTCAATCACAAGCTTGGAATCCACTGCATTCAATGACGCTGCATGGAATCCACTGCATTCAATGGGGATGCTTTTGGCCATGGTGCATAATATGCACTGCCTTCAATCATGCTGCATGGTATCCACTGCATTCAATCGGGATGCTTTTGGCCATGCTGCATAAAATCCACTGCATTAAATCGGGATGCTTTGGGCCATGCTGCAAAAATCCACTGCATTCAATCATGCTGAAGGAATTCACTGCATTCAATCATGCTGCATAAAATCCCCTGCATGCAATAGAGTTACTTCATGCTGCATGGAATCAACTGCATTCAATCATGCTGCATAAAATTCACTGCATTCAATCGGGATGCATTTTACCTGGCTGCATGGAATCCACTGCATTCAATCACGCTGCATGGAATCCACTGCATTCAATCGGGATGCTTTTTACCCGTCTGCATGGAATCCACTGCATTCAATCAGGCTGCATGGAATCCACTGCATTCAATCGGGATGCATTTTACCACGCTGCATGAATTACACTGCATTCAATCACAATGCATGGAATCCACTGCATTCAATGACGCTGCATGGAATCCACTGCATTCTATTGGGATGCTTTTGGCCATGCTGCATAAAATCCATTGCATTCAATCATGCTGCATGGAATCCAGTGCATCCAATCGGGATATTTTGGGTCATGCTGCATAAAATCCAATGCATTCAATCATGCTGCACCATATCCACTGCATTCAGTCGGGATGTTTTGGGACATGCTGCAGAAAATTCACTGCATTAAATCAGGATGCTTTGGGCCATTCTGCAAAAAATCCACTGCATTCAATCATGCTGCATAAAATCCACTGCATTCAATATGGTTCCATTTCTTCATGCTGCATGGATCACACTGCATTAAATCACACTTCATGGAATCCTCTGCATTCAATCGGGATTAATTTTACCAGGCTGCATTGAATCCACTGCATTCAATCAGTATCCATTGCACCACACCGCATTGAATCCACTGCATTCAATTGAGATCAATTGGGCAACGATGCATAGAATCCACTGCATTCAATAGGGATCCAATTAGCCACACTGAATGGTATACACTGCGTTCAATCAGGATGCATTTCACCACGCTGCATGGAATCCACGGCATTCAATCGGGTTGCATGGGGCCATGCTGCATAAAATCCACTGCATTCCATCGAGATGCATTTGGCCTCGCTGCATGGACTCCACTGCACACAATCGTGATCCATTTCGCCACAATGAATGGAATTCTCAGCATTCAATGACGCTGCATGGAATCCACTGCATTAAATCAGAGATGCTTTGGGACATGTTGCAAAAAATCCACTGCATTCAATAATTCTGCAGGAATCCACAGCATTCAATCATGCTGCATAAAATACCCTGCCTTCAATAGTGTTCCATTTCTTCATGCTGCATGGAATACACTGCATTCAATCAGGATGCATGGAATCCACATCATTTAATTGAGGTGCATTTTACCAGGCTGCATGGAATCCACTGCATTCAATCATGCTGCATGGAATCCACTGCATTCAATCGGGATGCATTTTACCACGCTGCATGAATTACACTGCATTCAATCACAATGCATGGAATCCACTGCATTCAATGACGCTGCATGGAATCCACTGCACTCAATCGGGATACTTTTGGCAATGCTGCATAAAACCCACTGCATTCAATCGGGATGCATTGGGCCTCACTGCGTGAACTCAACTGAATACATACGGGATCCATTGTGCCGCAATGAAGGGAGTCTTCTGCATTCAATGACGCTGCATGGAATCCACTGCATTCAATCGGGATGCTTTTGGCCATGCTGCATAAAATCCACTGCATTCAATCATGCTGCATGTAATCCACCTGATTCAATCGGGATGTTTTGGGACATGTTGCAGAAAATCCCCTGCATTAAATCGGGATGATTTGGGCCATGCTGCAAAAAATCCACTGCATTCAATCATGCTGCAGGTATCCACTGCATTCATTCGGAATACTTTGGGCCTTGCTGCTAATAATCCACAGCATTCAATCATGCTGCAGGTATCCACTGCATTCAATCATGCTGCATTAAAATCCCTGCATTCAATAGGGTTCCATTTCTTCATGCTGCCTGGAATGCACTGCATTAAATCACGCGGCATGGAATCCATTGCATTCAATTGGGATGCATTTTACCAGGCTGCATGGAATCCACTGCATTCAAGCATGCTTCATGGAATCCACTGCATTCAATCCGGATGCATGTTACCAGGCTGCATGTATTACACTGCATTCAATGACATTGCATGGAATCCACTGCCTTCAATCGGGATGCTTTTGGCCCTGCTGCATTAAATCAACTGCATTCAATCGGGATGCATTGGGCCTCACTGCGTCAACTGCACTGAGTACAATCGGGATCCATTTTGGCACAATACATGGAGTCCCCTATATTCAATGACGCTGCATGGAATCCAATGCATTCAATCGTAATGCTTTGTGCCATGCTGCAAAAAATCCACTGAATTCATTCATGCCGCAGGAATCCACTGCATTCAATCATGCTGCATAAAATCAACTGCATTCAATAGGGTTCCATTACTTCATGCTCTCTGGAATACACTGAATTCAATCATGCTGCATGGAATCCAATGCATTTAATTGGGATGCATTTTACCAGGCTGCATGGAATCCACTGCATTCAATCATGCTGCACCGTATCCACTGCATTCAGTCGGGATGTTTTGGGACATGCTGCAGAAAATTCACTGCATTAAATCAGGATGCTTTGGGCCATTCTGCAAAAAATCCACTGCATTCAATCATGCTGCATTAAATCCACTGCATTCAATATGGTTCCATTTCTTCATGCTGCATGGATCACACTGCATTAAATCACACTGCATGGAATCCTCTGCATTCAATCGGGATTAATTTTACCAGGCTGCATTGAATCCACTGCATTCAATCAGTATCCATTGCACCACACCGCATTGAATCCACTGCATTCAATTGAGATCAATTGGGCAACGATGCATAGAATCCACTGCATTCAATAGGGATCCAATTAGCCACACTGAATGGTATACACTGCGTTCAATCAGGATGCATTTCACCACGCTGCATGGAATCCACGGCATTCAATCGGGTTGCATGGGGCCATGCTGCATAAAATCCACTGCATTCCATCGAGATGCATTTGGCCTCGCTGCATGGACTCCACTGCACACAATCGTGATCCATTTCGCCACAATGAATGGAATTCTCAGCATTCAATGACGCTGCATGGAATCCACTGCATTAAATCAGAGATGCTTTGGGACATGTTGCAAAAAATCCACTGCATTCAATAATGCTGCAGGAATCCACAGCATTCAATCATGCTGCATAAAATACCCTGCATTCAATAGTGTTCCATTTCTTCATGCTGCATGGAATACACTGCATTCAATCAGGATGCATGGAATCCACATCATTTAATTGAGGTGCATTTTACCAGGCTGCATGGAATCCACTGCATTCAATCATGCTGCATGGAATCCACTGCATTCAATCGGGATGCATTTTACCACGCTGCATGAATTACACTGCATTCAATCACAATGCATGGAATCCACTGCATTCAATGACGCTGCATGGAATCCACTGCACTCAATCGGGATACTTTTGGCAATGCTGCATAAAACCCACTGCATTCAATCGGGATGCATTGGGCCTCACTGCGTGAACTCAACTGAATACATACGGGATCCATTGTGCCGCAATGAAGGGAGTCTTCTGCATTCAATGACGCTGCATGGAATCCACTGCATTCAATCGGGATGCTTTTGGCCATGCTGCATAAAATCCACTGCATTCAATCATGCTGCATGTAATCCACCTGATTCAATCGGGATGTTTTGGGACATGCTGCAGAAAATCCCCTGCATTAAATCGGGATGATTTGGGCCATGCTGCAAAAAATCCACTGCATTCAATCATGCTGCAGGTATCCACTGCATTCATTCCGAATACTTTGGGCCTTGCTGCTAATAATCCACAGCATTCAATCATGCTGCAGGTATCCACTGCATTCAATCATGCTGCATTAAAATCCCTGCATTCAATAGGGTTCCATTTCTTCATGCTGCCTGGAATGCACTGCATTAAATCACGCTGCATGGAATCCATTGCATTCAATTGGGATGCATTTTACCAGGCTGCATGGAATCCACTGCATTCAAGCATGCTTCATGGAATCCACTGCATTCAATCCGGATGCATGTTACCAGGCTGCATGTATTTTTTTTTTTTTTTTTTTGTCTTTTGTTGTTGTTGTTGCTATTTCTTGGGCCGCTCCCGCGGCATATGGAGGTTCCCAGGCTAGGGGTCCAATCGGAGCTGTAGCCACCAGCCTACGCCAGAGGCACAGCAACGCAGGATCCGAGCCGCGTCTGCAACCTACACCACAGCGCACGGCAACGCCGGATCGTTAACCCACTGAGCAAGGGCAGGGATCGAACCCGCAACCTCATGGTTCCTAGTCGGATTCGTTAACCACTGCGCCACGACGGGAACTCCCAGGCTGCATGTATTACACTGCATTCAATGACATTACATGGAATCCACTGCCTTCAATCGGGATGCTTTTGGCCCTGCTGCATTAAATCAACTGCATTCATTTATGCCGCAGGAATCCACTGCATTCAATCATGCTGCATAAAATCAACTGCATTCAATAGGTTTCCATTACTTCATGCTGTCTGGAATACACTGAATTCAATCACGCTGCATGGAATCCAATGCATTCAATCGGGATGCATTTTACCAGGCTGCATGGAATCCACTGCATTCAATCATGCTGCATGGAATCCACTGCATTCAATCGGGATGCATTTTACCAGGCTGCATGGATTTCACTGCATTCAATCACAATGCATGGAATCCACTGCATTCAATGAGGCTGCATGGAATCCACTGCATTCAATCGGGATGCTTTTGGCCATGCTGCACAAAATCCACTGCATTCAAACATGCTGCACGGTATCCACTGCATTCAATCGGGATATTTTGGGATATGCTGCAGAATATCCACTGCAGTAAATCGGGATGCTTTGGGCCAAGCTTCAAAAAATACACTGCATTCAATCATGCTGCAGGAATACACTGCATTCAATCATGCTGCATAAAATCCACTGCATTCTATAGGGTTCATTTTCTTCATGCTGCATGGAATCCACTGCAATCAATCATGCTGCATGGAATCCACTGCATTCAATCGGGATGCATTTTACCAGGCTGCATGGAATCCACTGCATTCAATCATGCTGCATGGAATCCACTGCATTCAATCGGGATGCATTTTACCAGGCTGCATGGATTACACTGCATTCCATCACAATGCATCGATTTCACTGCATTCAATTGGGATCCATTGCGCCATGATGCATGGAATCCACTGCCTTCCGTTGAGATCAATTGGGCCAAGCTGGATAGAATCCACTGCATTGAATGGGGATCCATTTAGCCACGCTGCATTGTATACACTGCGTTCAATCAGGACGCATTTCACCACGCTGCATGGAATCCATGGCATTCAATCGGGATGCTTGTGGCCATGCTGCAAAAAATCCACTACATTCAATCATGCTGAAGGAATCCACTGCATTCAATCATGCTGCATAAAATCACCTGCATTCAATAGGGTTCCATTTCTTCATGCTGCATGGAATCCACTTCATTCAATCATGCTGCATGGAATCCGCAGCATTTAAGTGGGATGCATTTTACCAGGCTGCATGGAAACCACTGCATTCAATCATGCTGCATAAAATCCACTGCATTCAATCAGGATGCATTTTACCAGGATGCATGGAATCCACTGCATTCAATCACAATCCATGGAATCCACTGCATTCAATCGGGATGCATTTTACCAGGCTGCCTGGATTACACTGCATTCAATCACAATTCATGGAATCCACTGCATTCAATGACGCTGCATGGAATCCACTGCATTCTATCGGGATGCTTTTGGCCATGCTGCATAAAATACACTGCATTCAATCATGCAGCAAGGAATCCACTGCATCCAATCGCCATGTTTTTGGCCATGCTGCATAAAATCCACTGCATTCAATCGGGATGCATTGGGCCTCGCTGCATGGTCTCCACTGCATACAAACGAGATCCATTGCACCACAATGTATGGAATGTTCTGCATTAAATGACGCTGCATGAAATCCACTGCATTCAATCGGGATGCTTTGGGACATGCTGCAAATAATCCACTGCATTCAATCATGCTGCATGGAATCCACTGCCTTCAATCGGGATGCTTTTGGCCATGCTGCATATAATCCACTGCATTCAATCGGGATGCATTGGGCCTCACTGCGTCAACCGCACTGAATACAATCGGGATCCATTGTGCCACAATGCATGGAGTCTTCTGCATTCAATGACGCTGCATGGAATACACTGCATTCAATCGGGATGCTTTGGGCCACGCTGCAAAAAATTCACTGCAATCATTCATGCTGCAGGTATCCAGTGCATTCAATCATGCTGCATAAAATACACTTCATTCAATAGGCTTCCATTACTTCATGCTGCCTGGAATACACTGAATTCAATCACGCTGCATGGAATCCAATGCATTCAATAGGGATGCATTTTACCAGGCTGCATGGATTCCACTGCATTCAATCATGCTGCAGATATCCACTGCATTCCATCATGCTGCATTAAATTCTCTGCATTCAATAGGGTTCCATTTCTTCATGCTGCCTGGAATACACTGCATTAAATCTGGCTGCATGGAATCCACTGCATTCAATTGGGATGCATTTTACCTGGCTGCATGGAATCCACTGCATTCACGCATGCCACTTGGAATCCACTGCATTCCATCGGGATGCATTTGGCCATGCTGAATAAAACCCACTGCATTCAATCACGCTGCACGGTATCCAATGCATTCAATCGGGATGTTTTCGGACATGCTGCAAAACATCCACTGCATTCAATCATGCTGCAGGAATCCACGGCATTCAATCATGCTGCATAAAAGACACTTCATTCAATAGGATTCCATTTCTTCATGCTGCCTGGAATACACTGAATTCAATCACGCTGCATGGAATCCAATGCATTCAATAGGGATGCATTTTACCAGGCTGCATGGAATCCACTGCAGTCAATCATGCTGCATGGAATCCACTGCATTCAATCGGGATGCATTTTACCAGGCTGCATGGATTACACTGCATTCAAGCACAATGCACGGAATCCACTGCATTCAATGACGCTGCATGGAATCCTCTGCATTGAATCGGGATGCTTTTGGCCATGCTGCATAAAATCCACTGCATTCAATCATGCTGCACGGTATCGACTGCATTCAATCGGGATGTTTTGGGACATGCTGCAGAAAATCCACTGCATTAAATCGGGATGCTTTGGGCCAAGCTGCAAAAAATACAATGCATTCAATCATGCTGCAGGAATCCACTGCATTCAATCATGCTGCATAAAATCGCCTGCATTCAATAGGGTTCCATTTCTTCATGGTGCATGGAATACACTGCATTCAATTATGCTGCATGGAATCCACTGCATTCAATCGGGATGCATTTTACCAGGCTGCATGGATTACACTGCATTCAATCCCAATGCATGGAATCCACTGCATTTAATGACGCTGCATATAATCCACTGCATTCAATCGGGATGCTTTTGGCCATGGTGCATAAAATCCACTGCATTTAATCATGCTGCATGGTATCCACTGCATTCAATCGGGATGTTTTGGGATATGCTGCCTAACATCCACTCCATTAAATCGGGATGCTTTGGGCCATGCTGCAAAAAATTCACTGCATTCATTCATGCTGCAGGAATCCACTGCATTCTATCATGCTGCATAAAATCCACTGCATTCAATCGGGATGTATTTTACCAGGCTGCATGGAATCCACTGCATTCAATCATGCTTCATGGAATCCACTGCATTCAATCCAGTTGCATTTTACCAGGCTGCATGGAATACACTGCATTCAATCACGCTGCATCGATTTCACTGCATTCAATTGGGATCCATTGCGCCATGATGCATGGAATCCACTGCATTCAGTTGAGATCAATTGGGCCACGCTTCATAGAATCCACTGCATTGAATGGGGATCCATTTAGCCACGCTGCATTGTATACACTGCGTTCAATCAGGATGCATTTCACCACGCTGCATGGAATCCATGGCATTCAATCGGGATGTTTGTGGCCATGCTGCAAAAAATCCACTTCATTCAATCATGCTGAAGGAATCCACTGCATTCAATCATGCTGCATAAAATCCCCTGCATTCAATAGGGTTCCATTTCTTCATGCTGCATGGAATCCACTTCATTCAATCATGCTGCATGGAATCAACAGCATTTAATTGGGATGCATTTTACCAGGCTGCATGGAATACACTGCATTCAATCATGCTGCATAAAATCCACTGCATTCAATCGGGATGCATTTTACCATGCTGCATGGATTATACTGCATTCAATCACAATACATGGAATTGACTGCATTCAATCGGGATGCATTTTACCAGGCTGCCTGGATTACACTGCATTCAATCACAATGAATGGAATCCACTGCATTCAATGACGCTGCATGGAATCCACTGCATTCTATCGGGATGCTTTTGGCCATGCTGCATAAAATACACTGCATTCAATCATGCAGCAAGGAATCCACTGCATCCAATCGCCATATTTTTGGCCATGCTGCATAAAATCCACTGCATTCAATCGGGATGCATTGGGCCTCGCTGCATGGTCTCCACTGCATACAAACGAGATCCATTGCACCACAATGTATGGAATGTTCTGCATTAAATGACGCTGCATGAAATCCACTGCATTCAATCGGGATGCTTTGGGACATGCTGCAAATAATCCACTGCAATCAATCATGCTGCATGGAATCCACTGCCTTCAATCGGGATGCTTTTGGCCATGCTGCATATAATCACACTGCATTCAATCGGGATGCATTGGGCCTCACTGCGTCAACCGCACTGAATACAATCGGGATCCATTGTGCCACAATGCATGGAGTCTTCTGCATTCAATGACGCTGCATGGAATACACTGCATTCAATCGGGATGCTTTGGGCCACGCTGCAAAAAATTCACTGCAATCATTCATGCTGCAGGAATCCAGTGCATTCAATCATGCTGCATAAAATACACTTCATTCAATAGGCTTCCATTACTTCATGCTGCCTGGAATACACTGAATTCAATCACGCTGCATGGAATCCAATGCATTCAATAGGGATGCATTTTACCAGGCTGCATGGAATCCACTGCATTCAATCATGCTGCAGGTATCCACTGCATTCAATCATGCTGCATTAAATTCCCTGCATTCAATAGGGTTCCATTTCTTCATGCTGCATGGAATACACTGCATTAAATCTGGCTGCATGGAATCCACTGCATTCAATTGGGATGCATTTTACCTGGCTTCATGGAATCCACTGCATTCAATCATGCTGCATGGAATCCACTGCATTCAATCGGGACGCATTTTACCAGGCTGCATGGATTACACTGCATTCAATCACAATGCATGGAATCCACTTCATTCAATGACGCTGCATGGAATCCACTGCATTCAATCGGGATGCTTTGGGCCACGCTGCAAAAAATCCACTACATTCATTCATGCTGCAGGAATTCAGTGCATTCAATCATGGTGCATAAAATACACTTCATTTAATAGGGTTCCATTACTTCATGCTGCCTGGAATGCACTGAATTAAATCACGCTGCATGGAATCCAATGCATTCGATAGGGATGCATTTTACCAGGCTGCATGGAATCCACTGCAGTCAATCATGCTGCATGGAATCCACTGCATTCAAACGGGATGCATTTTACCAGGCTGCATGGATTACACTGCATTCAAGCACAATGCATGGAATCCACTGCATTCAATGACGCTGCATGGAATCCTCTGCATTGAATCGGGATGCTTTTGGCCATGCTGCATAAAATCCACTGCATTCAATCATGCTGCACGGTATCGACTGCATTCAATCGGGATGTTTTGGGACATGCTGCAGAAACTCCACTGCATTAAATCGGGATGCTTTGGGCCAAGCTGCAAAAAATACAATGCATTCAATCATGCTGCAGGAATCCACTGCATTCAATCATGCTGCATAAAATCGCCTGCATTCAATAGGGTTCCATTTCTTCATGGTGCATGGAATACACTGCATTCAATCATGCTGCATGGAATCCACTGCATTCAATCGGGATGCATTTTACCAGGCTGCATGGATTACACTGCCTTCAATCCCAATGCATGGAATCCACTGCATTTAATGACCCTGCATGGAATCCACTGCATTCAATCGGGATGCTTTTGGCCATGGTGCATAAAATCCACTGCATTTAATCATGCTGCATGGTATCCACTGCATTCAATCGGGATGTTTTGGGATATGCTGCCTAACATCCACTCCATTAAATCGGGATGCTTTGGGCCATGCTGCAAAAAATTCACTGCATTCATTCATGCTGCAGGAATCCACTGCATTCTATCATGCTGCATAAAATCCACTGCATTCAATCGGGATGAATTTTACCAGGATGCATGGAATCCACTGCATTCAATCATGCTTCATGGAATCCACTGCATTCAATCCAGTTGCATTTTACCAGGCTGCATGGAATACACTGCATTCAATCACGCTGCATCGATTTCACTGCATTCTATTGGGATCCATTTCGCCATGATGCATGGAATCCACTGCATTCAGTTGAGATCAATTGGGCCACGCTTCATAGAATCCACTGCATTGAATGGGGATCCATTTAGCCACGCTGCATTGTATACACTGCGTTCAATCAGGATGCATTTCACCACGCTGCATGGAATCCATGGCATTCAATCGGGATGTTTGTGGCCATGCTGCAAAAAATCCACTTCATTCAATCATGCTGAAGGAATCCACTGCATTCAATCATGCTGCATAAAATCCCCTGCATTCAATAGGGTTCCATTTCTTCATGCTGCATGGAATCCACTTCATTCAATCATGCTGCATGGAATCAACAGCATTTAATTGGGATGCATTTTACCAGGCTGCATGGAATCCACTGCATTCAATCATGCTGCATAAAATCCACTGCATTCAATCGGGATGCATTTTACCATGCTGCATGGATTATACTGCATTCAATCACAATACATGGAATTGACTGCATTCAATCGGGATGCATTTTACCAGGCTGCCTGGATTACACTGCATTCAATCACAATGCATGGAATCCACTGCATTCAATGACGCTGCATGGAATCCACTGCATTCTATCGGGTTGCTTTTGGCCATGCTGCATAAAATACACTGCATTCAATCATGCAGCAAGGAATCCACTGCATCCAATCGCCATGTTTTTGGCCATGCTGCATAAAATCCACTGCATTCAATCGGGATGCATTGGGCCTCGCTGCATGGTCTCCACTGCATACAAACGAGATCCATTGCACCACAATGTATGGAATGTTCTGCATTAAATGACGCTGCATGAAATCCACTGCATTCAATCGGGATGCTTTGGGACATGCTGCAAATAATCCACTGCATTCAATCATGCTGCATGGAATCCACTGCCTTCAATCGGGATGCTTTTGGCCATGCTGCATATAATCACACTGCATTCAATCGGGATGCATTGGGCCTCACTGCGTCAACCGCACTGAATACAATCGGGATCCATTGTGCCACAATGCATGGAGTCTTCTGCATTCAATGACGCTGCATGGAATACACTGCATTCAATCGGGATGCTTTGGGCCACGCTGCAAAAAATTCACTGCAATCATTCATGCTGCAGGAATCCAGTGCATTCAATCATGCTGCATAAAATACACTTCATTCAATAGGCTTCCATTACTTCATGCTGCCTGGAATACACTGAATTCAATCACGCTGCATGGAATCCAATGCATTCAATAGGGATGCATTTTACCAGGCTGCATGGAATCCACTGCATTCAATCATGCTGCAGGTATCCACTGCATTCAATCATGCTGCATTAAATTCCCTGCATTCAATAGGGTTCCATTTCTTCATGCTGCATGGAATACACTGCATTAAATCTGGCTGCATGGAATCCACTGCATTCAATTGGGATGCATTTTACCTGGCTGCATGGAATCCACTGCATTCACGCATGCCACTTGGAATCCACTGCATTCCATCGGGATGCATTTGGCCATGCTGAATAAAACCCACTGCATTCAATCACGCTGCACGGTATCCAATGCATTCAATCGGGATGTTTTCGGACATGCTGCAAAACATCCACTGCATTCAATCATGCTGCAGGAATCCACGGCATTCAATCATGCTGCATAAAAGACACTTCATTCAATAGGATTCCATTACTTCATGCTGCCTGGAATACACTGAATTCAATCACGCTGCATGGAATCCAATGCATTCAATAGGGATGCATTTTACCTGGCTGCATGGAATCCACTGCATTCAATCATGCTGCATGGAATCCACTGCATTCAATCGGGACGCATTTTACCAGGCTGCATGGATTACACTGCATTCAATCACAATGCATGGAATCCATTTCATTCAATGACGCTGCATGGAATCCACTGCATTCAATCGGGATGCTTTGGGCCACGCTGCAAAAAATCCACTGCATTCATTCATGCTGCAGGAATTCAGTGCATTCAATCATGGTGCATAAAATACACTTCATTCAATAGGGTTCCATTACTTCATGCTGCCTGGAATGCACTGAATTAAATCACGCTGCATGGAATCCAATGCATTCTATTGGGATGCATTTTACCAGGCTGCATGGAATCCACTGCAGTCAATCATGCTCCATGGAATCCACTGCATTCAATCGGGATGCATTTTACCAGGCTGCATGGATTACACTGCATTCAAGCACAATGCATGGAATCCACTGCATTCAATGACGCTGCATGGAATCCTCTGCATTGAATCGGGATGCTTTTGGCCATGCTGCATAAAATCCACTGCATTCAATCATGCTGCACGGTATCGACTGCATTCAATCGGGATGTTTTGGGCCAAGCTGCAAAAAATACAATGCATTCAATCATGCTGCAGGAATCCACTGCATTCAATCATGCTGCATAAAATCGCCTGCATTCAATAGGGTTCCATTTCTTCATGGTGCATGGAATACACTGCATTCAATCATGCTGCATGGAATCCACTGCATTCAATCGGGATGCATTTTACCAGGCTGCATGGATTACACTGCCTTCAATCCCAATGCATGGAATCCACTGCATTTAATGACCCTGCATGGAATCCACTGCATTCAATCGGGATGCTTTTGGCCATGGTGCATAAAATCCACTGCATTTAATCATGCTGCATGGTATCCACTGCATTCAATCGGGATGTTTTGGGATATGCTGCCTAACATCCACTCCATTAAATCGGGATGCTTTGGGCCATGCTGCAGGAATCCACTGCATTCTATCATGCTGCATAAAATCCACTGCATTCAATCGGGATGAATTTTACCAGGATGCATGGAATCCACTGCATTCAATCATGCTTCATGGAATCCACTGCATTCAATCCAGTTGCATTTTACCAGGCTGCATGGAATACACTGCATTCAATCACGCTGCATCGATTTCACTGCATTCAATTGGGATCCATTGCGCCATGATGCATGGAATCCACTGCATTCAGTTGAAATCAATTGGGCCACGCTTCATAGAATCCACTGCATTGAATGGGGATCCATTTAGCCACGCTGCATTGTATACACTGCGTTCAATCAGGATGCATTTCACCACGCTGCATGGAATCCATGGCATTCAATCGGGATGTTTGTGGCCATGCTGCAAAAAATCCACTTCATTCAATCATGCTGAAGGAATCCACTGCATTCAATCATGCTGCATAAAATCCCCTGCATTCAATAGGGTTCCATTTCTTCATGCTGCATGGAATCCACTTCATTCAATCATGCTGCATGGAATCCACAGCATTTAATTGGGATGCATTTTAACAGGCTGCATGGAATCCACTGCATTCAATCATGCTGCATATAATCCACTGCATTCAATCGGGATGCATTTTACCAGGATGCATGGAATCCACTGCATTCAATCACAATCCATGGAATCCACTGCATTCAATCGGGATGCATTTTACCAGGCTGCCTGGATTACACTGCATTCAATCACAATGCATGGAATCCACTGCATTCAATGACGCTGCATGGAATCCACTGCATTCTATCGGGATGCTTTTGGCCATGCTGCATAAAATCCACTGCATTCAATCATGCAGCAAGGAATCCACTGCATCCAATCGCCATGTTTTTGGCCATGCTGCATAAAATCCACTGCATTCAATCGGGATGCATTGGGCCTCGCTGCATGGTCTCCACTGCATACAAACGAGATCCATTGCACCACAATGTATGGAATGTTCTGCATTAAATGACGCTGCATGAAATCCACTGCATTCAATCGGGATGCTTTGGGACATGCTGCAAATAATCCACTGCATTCAATCATGCTGCATGGAATCCACTGCCTTCAATCGGGATGCTTTTGGCCATGCTGCATATAATCACACTGCATTCAATCGGGATGCATTGGGCCTCACTGCGTCAACCGCACTGAATACAATCGGGATCCATTGTGCCACAATGCATGGAGTCTTCTGCATTCAATGACGCTGCATTCAATGACGCTGCATGGAATACACTGCATTCAATCGGGATGCTTTGGGCCACGCTGCAAAAAATTCACTGCAATCATTCATGCTGCAGGAATCCAGTGCATTCAATCATGCTGCATAAAATACACTTCATTCAATAGGCTTCCATTACTTCATGCTGCCTGGAATACACTGAATTCAATCACGCTGCATGGAATCCAATGCATTCAATAGGGATGCATTTTACCAGGCTGCATGGAATCCACTGCATTCAATCATGCTGCAGGTATCCACTGCATTCAATCATGCTGCATTAAATTCCCTGCATTCAATAGGGTTCCATTTCTTCATGCTGCATGGAATACACTGCATTAAATCTGGCTGCATGGAATCCACTGCATTCAATTGGGATGCATTTTACCTGGCTGCATGGAATCCACTGCATTCACGCATGCCACTTGGAATCCACTGCATTCCATCGGGATGCATTTGGCCATGCTGAATAAAACCCACTGCATTCAATCACGCTGCACGGTATCCAATGCATTCAATCGGGATGTTTTCGGACATGCTGCAAAACATCCACTGCATTCAATCATGCTGCAGGAATCCACGGCATTCAATCATGCTGCATAAAAGACACTTCATTCAATAGGATTCCATTACTTCATGCTGCCTGGAATACACTGAATTCAATCACGCTGCATGGAATCCAATGCATTCAATAGGGATGCATTTTACCTGGCTGCATGGAATCCACTGCATTCAATCATGCTGCATGGAATCCACTGCATTCAATCGGGACGCATTTTACCAGGCTGCATGGATTACACTGCATTCAATCACAATGCATGGAATCCACTTCATTCAATGACGCTGCATGGAATCCACTGCATTCAATCGGGATGCTTTGGGCCACGCTGCAAAAAATCCACTGCATTCATTCATGCTGCAGGAATTCAGTGCATTCAATCATGGTGCATAAAATACACTTCATTCAATAGGCTTCCATTACTTCATGCTGCCTGGAATGCACTGAATTAAATCACGCTGCATGGAATCCAATGCATTCAATAGGGATGCATTTTACCAGGCTGCATGGAATCCACTGCAGTCTCTCATGCTGCATGGAATCCACTGCATTCAATCGGGATGCATTTTACCAGGCTGCAGGGATTACACTGCATTCAAGCACAATGCATGGAATCCACTGCATTCAATGACGCTGCATGGAATCCTCTGCATTGAATCGGGATGCTTTTGGCCATGCTGCATAAAATCCACTGCATTCAATCATGCTGCACGGTATCGACTGCATTCAATCGGGATGTTTTGGGACATGCTGCAGAAAATCCACTGCATTAAATCGGGATGCTTTGGGCCAAGCTGCAAAAAATACAATGCATTCAATCATGCTGCAAAAATCCACTGCATTCAATCATGCTGCATAAAAACCCCTGCATTCAATAGGGTTCCATTTCTTCATGGTGCATGAAATCCACTGCATTCAATCATGCTGCATGGAATCCACTGCATTCAATCGGGATGCATTTTACCAGGCTGCATGGATTACACTGCATTCAATCCCAATGCATGGAATCCACTGCATTTAATGACGCTGCATGGAATCCACTGCATTCAATCGGGATGCTTTTGGCCATGGTGCATAAAATCCACTGCATTTAATCATGCTGCATGGTATCCACTGAATTCAATCGGGATGTTTTGGGATATGCTGCCTAACATCCACTCCATTAAATCGGGATGCTTTGGGCCATGCTGCAAAAAATTCACTGCATTCATTCATGCTGCAGGAATCCACTGCATTCTATTATGCTGCATAACATCCACTGCATTCAATCGGGATGCATTTTACCAGGATGCATGGAATCCACTGCATTCAATCATGCTTCATGGAATCCACTGCATTCAATCCAGTTGCATTTTAGCAGGCTGCATGGAATACACTGCATTCAATCACGCTGCATCGATTTCACTGCATTCTATTGGGATCCATTTCGCCATGATGCATGGAATCCACTGCATTCAGTTGAGATCAATTGGGCCACGCTTCATAGAATCCACTGCATTGAATGGGGATCCATTTAGCCAAGCTGCATTGTATACACTGCGTTCAATCAGGATGCATTTCACCACGCTGCATGGAATCCATGGCATTCATTCGGGATGTTTGTGGCCATGCTGCAAAAAATCCACTGCATTCATTCATGCTGCAGGAATCCACTGCATTCAATCATGCTGCATAACATCCCCTGCATTCAATAGGGTTCCATTTCTTCATGCTGCATGGAATCCACTTCTTTCAATCATGCTGCATGGAATCCACAGCATTTAATTGGGATGCATTTTACCAGGCTGCATGGAATCCACTGCATTCAATCATGCTGAATAAAATCCACTGCATTCAATCGGGATGCATTTTACCATGCTGCATGGAGTATACTGCATTCCATCACAATGCATGGAATCCACTGCATTCAATGACGCTGCATGGAATCCACTGCATTCTATTGGGATGCTTTTGGCCATGCTGCATAAAATACACTGCATTCAATCATGCTGCAAGGAATCCACTGCATCCAATCGCCATATTTTTGGCCATGCTGCATAAAATTCACTGCATTCAATCGGGATGCATTGGGCCTCGCTGCATGGTCTCCACTGCATACAAACGAGATCCATTGCACCACAATGTATGGAATGTTCTGCATTAAATGAAGCTGCATGAAATCCAATGCATTCAATCAGGATGCTTTGGGCCATGCTGCAAATAATCCAATGTATTCAATCATGCTGCATGGAATCCACTGCCTTCAATCGGGATGCTTTTGGCCATGCTGCATTTAATCCACTGCATTCAATCGGGATGCATTGGGCCTCACTGCGTCAACTGCTGAATACAATCGGGATCCATTGTGCCAAAATGCATGTAGTCTTCTGTATTCAATGACGCTGCATGGAATCCAATGCATTCAATAGGGATGCATTTTACCAGGCTGCATGGAATCCACTGCATTCAATCATGCTGCATAAAATCCACTGCATTCAATAGGGTTCCATTTCTGCATGCTGCATGGATCACACTGCATTCAATCACACTGCATGGAATCCACTGCATTCAATCGGGATGAATTTTACCAGGCTGCATTGAATCCACTACATTCAATCAAGCTGCATGGAATCCACTTCATTCAATCGGGATGCATTTTACCAGGCTGCATGGAATACACTGCATTCAATCACGCTGCATCGATTTCACTGCATTCAATTGGGATCCATTGCACCATGATGCATGGAATACACTGCATTCTATCAGAATCCATTGCACCACACTGCATTGACACCACTGCATTCAATTGAGATAATTTGGGCCACGCTGCATAGAATCCACTGCATTCCATGGGTATCCATTTACCCACGCTGCATGGTGTACACTCCGTTCAATCAGGATGCATTTCACCACGCTGCATGGAATCCACGGCATTCAATTGGGATTCTTTTGGCCATGCTGCATAAAATCCACTGCATTCAATCGAGATGCATTTGGCCTCGCTGCATGGACTCCACTGCACACAATCGTGATCCATTTCGCCACAATGAATGGAGTTTTTTGCATTCAATGACGCTGCATGGAATCCACTGCATTAAATCGAGATGCTTTGGGACACGCTGCAAAAATTCCACTGCATTCAATCATGCTGAAAGAATCCACTGCATTCAATCATGCTGCATAATATCCCCTGCCTTCAATAGGGTTCCATTTCTTCATGCTGCATGGAATCCAATTCTTTCAATCATGCTGCATGGAATCCACAGCATTTAATTGGGATGCATTTTACCAGGCTGCATGGAATCCACTGCATTCAATCATGCTGCATAAAATCCACTGCATTCAATCGGGATGCATTTTACCACGCTGCATGGATTACACTGCATTCAATCACAATACATGGAATCCACTGCATTCAATCGGGATGCATTTTACCAGGCTGCCTGGATTACACTGCATTCCATCACATTGCAAGGAATCCACTGCATTCAATGACGCTGCACGGACTCCACTGCATTCTATCGGGATGCTTTTGGCCCTGCTGCTTAAAATACACTGCATTCAATCATGCTGCATGGAATTCACTGCCTCCAATAGGCATATTTTGGGAAATGCTGCAGAAAATCCACTGCATTCAATCGATATGCATTGGGCCTCGCTGCATGGATTCCACTGCATACAAACGAGATCCATTGCACCACAATGGATGGAATGTTCTGCATTCAATGAGGCTGCATGGAATCCACTGCATTCCATCGGGATGCTTTGGGCCATGCTGCATAAAATCCACTGCATTCAATCGGGATGCATTGGGCCTCACTACGTGGACTCCACTGAATACAATTTGATCCATTGTGCCACAATGCACGGAGTCTTCTGCATTCAACGACGCTGCATGAAATCCACTGCATTCAATCGGGATGCTTTGGGCCATGTTCCAAATATCCACTGCATTCATTCATGCTGCGGGAATCCACTGCATTCAATCATGCTGCATAAAATACCCTGCATTCAATAGGGTTCAATTACTTCATGCTGCCTGGAATACACTGAATTCAATCATGCTGCATGGAATAAAATGCATTCAATAGGGATGCATTTTACCAGGCTGCATGGAATCCACTGCATTCAATCACAATGCATGGAATCCACTGCATTCAATGACGCTGCATGGAATCCACTGCATTCAATCGGGATGATTTTAGCCATGATGCATAAAATCGACTGCATTCAATAGGGTTCAATTTCGTCATGCTGCATGGATCACACTGCATTCAATCACACTGCATGGAATCCACTGCATTCAATTGGGATGATTTTTACCAGGCTGCATTGAATCCACTGCATTCAACCAAGCTGCATGGAATCCACTGCATTTAATCGGGATGAATTTTACCATGCTGCATGGAATAAACAGCATTCAATCACGCTGCTTCTATTTCACTGCATTCAATTGGGATCCATTGCGCCATGATGCATTGAATCCACTGCCATCAGTTGAGATCAATTGGGCCAATCCACTCCATTCAATGTGGATCCATTTAGCCACGCTGCGTTGTATACACTGCGTTCAATCAGGATGCATTTAACCACGCTGCATGGAATCCACGGCATTCAATCGGGATGCTTGGGGACATGCTGCAAAAAATCCACTGCATTCATTCATGCTGCAGGAATCCACTTCATTCAATCATGCTGCATGGTATCCACTGCATTCAATCGGGATGTTTTGGGACATGCTGCCTAAACTCCACTGCATTCAATCGGGATGCTTTGGGCCATGCTGCAAAAAAACCACTGCATTCATTCATGCTGCAGGAATCCACTGCATTCAATCATGCTGCATAAAATCCTCTGCATTCAATAGGATTCTATTTCTGCCTGCTGCATGGATCACACTGCCCTCAATCACACTGCATGGAATCTACTGCATTCAATCAGGATGAATTTTACCAGGCTTCATTGAATCCACTGCATTCAATCATGCTGCATGGAATCCAATGCATTTTATCGGGATGTATTGGGCCATGCTGCATAAAATACACTGCATTCAATAGGGTTCCATTTCTGCATGCTGCATGGATCACACTGCATTCAATCACACTGCATGGAATCCACTGCATTCAATCGGGATGAATTTTACCAGGCTGCATTGAATCCACTACATTCAATCAAGCTGCATGGAATCCACTGCATTCAATCTGGATGCATTTTACCAGGCTGCATGGAATACACTGCATTCAATCACGCTGCATCTATTTCACTGCATTCAATTGGGATCCATTGCGCCATGATGCATGGAATCCACTGCATTCAGTTGAGATCAATTGCGCCACGGTGCATAGAATCCACTGCATTGAATGGGGATCCATTTAGCCACGCTGCATTGTATACACTGCGTTCAATCAGGATGCATTTCACCACGCTGCATGGAATCCACGGCATTCAATCGGGATGCTTGTGGCCATGCTGCATAAAATCCACTGCATTCAATCGAGATGCATTTGGACTCGCTGCATGGACACCACTGCACACATTCGTGATCCATTTCGCCACAATGAATTGAATTTTCTGCATTCAATGAAGCTGCATGGAATCCACTGCATTAAATCGAGATGCTTTTGGCAATGCTGCAAAGAATCCACTGCATTCAATCATACTGAAGGAATCCACTGCATTCAATCATGCTGCATATAATCCCCTGCATTCAATAGGGTTCCTTTTCTTCATGCTGCATGGAATCCACTTCATTCAATCATGCTGCATAAAATCCACTGCATTCAATCAGGATGCATGTTACCACGCTGCAAGTATTACACTTACTCTATCACAGTGCATGGATTCCACTGCCTTCAAACGGGATGCTTTTGGCCATGCTGCATAAAATCCACTGCATTCAATCGGGATGGATTGGGCCTCACTGCGTCAACTGCTGAATACAATCGGGATCCATTGTGCCACAATGCATGGAGCCTTCTGCATTCAATGACGCTGCATGGAATCCACTGCATTCAATCGGGATGCTTTGGGCCATGCTGCAAAAAATCCACTGCATTCATTCATGCTGCAGGAATCCACTGCATTCAATCATGCTGCATAAAATACATTTCATTCAATAGGGTTCCATTACTTCATGCTGCATGGAATCCACTACATTCAATCATGCTGCATGGAATCCACTGCATTTAATTGGGATGCATTTTACCAGGCTTCATGTAATCCACTGCATTCAATGACGCTGCAGGAGTCCACTGCATTTAATCGGGATGCATTTTACCAGGATGCATGGAATCCACTGCATTCAATCATGCTGCATGGAATCCACTGCATTCAATCGGGGTGCCTTTTACAACTCTGCATGGATTACACTGCATTCAATCACAATACATGGATCCACTGCATACATTCGGGATGCATTTTACCATGCTGCATGTATTACACTGCATTCAATCACAATGCATGGAATCCACTGCATTAAATCGGGATAATTTTGGCAATGCTGCATAAAATCCACCTCATTCAATCGGAATGCATTGGGCCTCACTGCGTGGACTCCACTGAATACATATGGGATCCATTGTGCCACAATGCAGGGAGTCTTCTGCATTCAATGACGCTGCATGGAATCCACTGCATTCAATCAGGATGATTTTGGCCATGCTGCATAAAATCCACTGCATTCAATCATGCTGCATGTAATCCACCTCATTCAATCGGGTGTTTTGGGACATGCTGAAGAACATCCACTGCATTAAAGCGGGATGCTTTGGGCCATGCTGCAAAAAATCCACTGCATTCCATCGGGATGCATTGGGCCTCGTTGCATGGTCTCCACTGCATAAAAACGAGATCCATTGAACCACAATGTATGGAATGTTCTGCATACAATGACGCTGCATGGAATCCACTGCATTCAATCGGGATGCTTTGGGCAATGCTGCAAAAAATCCACTGCATTCAATTATGCTGCAGGAATCCATTGCATTCAATCGGGATGCTTTGGGCAATGCTGCAAAAAATCCACTGCATTCAATTATGCTGCAGGAATCCACTGCATTCAATCGGGATGCTTTGGGCAATGCTGCAAAAAATCCACTGCATTCAATAATTCTGCAGGAATCCACAGCATTCAATCATGCTGCATAAAATACCCTGCATTCAATAGTGTTCCATTTCTTCATGCTGCATGGAATACACTGCATTCAATCAGGATGCATGGAATCCACATCATTTAATTGAGGTGCATTTTACCAGGCTGCATGGAATCCACTGCATTCAATCATGCTGCATGGAATCCACTGCATTCAATCGGGATGCATTTTACCACGCTGCATGAATTACACTGCATTCAATCACAATGCACGGAATCCACTGCATTCAATGACGCTGCATGGAATCCACTGCACTCAATCGGGATACTTTTGGCAATGCTGCATAAAACCCACTGCATTCAATCGGGATGCATTGGGCCTCACTGCGTGAACTCAACTGAATACATACGGGATCCATTGTGCCGCAATGAAGGGAGTCTTCTGCATTCAATGACGCTGCATGGAATCCACTGCATTCAATCGGGATGCTTTTGGCCATGCTGCATAAAATCCACTGCATTCAATCATGCTGCATGTAATCCACCTGATTCAATCGGGATGTTTTGGGACATGCTGCAGAAAATCCCCTGCATTAAATCGGGATGATTTGGGCCATGCTGCAAAAAATCCACTGCATTCAATCATGCTGCAGGTATCCACTGCATTCATTCGGAATACTTTGGGCCTTGCTGCTAATAATCCACAGCATTCAATCATGCTGCAGGTATCCACTGCATTCAATCATGCTGCATTAAATTCCCTGCATTCAATAGGGTTCCATTTCTTCATGCTGCCTGGAATGCACTGCATTAAATCACGCTGCATGGAATCCATTGCATTCAATTGGGATGCATTTTACCAGGCTGCATGGAATCCACTGCATTCAAGCATGCTTCATGGAATCCACTGCATTCAATCCGGATGCATGTTACCAGGCTGCATGTATTACACTGCATTCAATGACATTGCATGGAATCCACTGCCTTCAATCGGGATGCTTTTGGCCCTGCTGCATTAAATCAACTGCATTCATTCATGCCACAGGAATCCACTGCATTCAATCATGCTGCATAAAATCAACTGCATTCAATAGGTTTCCATTACTTCATGCTGTCTGGAATACACTGAATTCAATCACGCTGCATGGAATCCAATGCATTCAATAGGGATGCATTTTTACCAGGCTGCATGGAATCCACTGCATTCAATCATGCTGCACGGAATCCACTGCATTCAATCGGGATGCATTTTACCAGGCTGCATGGATTTCACTGCATTCAATCACAATGCATGGAATCCACTGCATTCAATGAGGCTGCATGGAATCCACTGCATTCAATCGGGATGCTTTTGGCCATGCTGCACAAAATCCACTGCATTCAAACATGCTGCACGGTATCCACTGCATTCAATCGGGATATTTTGGGATATGCTGCAGAATATCCACTGCAGTAAATCGGGATGCTTTGGGCCAAGCTTCAAAAAATACACTGCATTCAATCATGCTGCAGGAATACACTGCATTCAATCATGCTGCATAAAATCCACTGCATTCTATAGGGTTCATTTTCTTCATGCTGCATGGAATCCACTGCATTCAATCATGCTGCATGGAATCCACTGCATTCAATCGGGATGCATTTTACCAGGCTGCATGGATTACACTGCATTCAATCACAATGCATGGAATCCACTGCATTCAATGACAGTTCATGGAATCCACTGCCTTCAATCGGGATGCTTTTGGCCATGGTCCATAAAATCCACTGCATTCAATCATGCTGCATGGTATCCACTGCATTCAATCGGGATGTTTTTTGACATTCTGCCTAAAATCCACTGCATTAAATCGGGATGCTTTGGGCCATGCTGCAAAAAATCCACTGCATTCAATCATGCTGCATAAAATCCACTGCATTCAATAAGGTTCCATTTCTTCATGCAGCATGGATCACACTGCATTTAATCACACTGCATGGAATTAACTGCATTCAACCGGGATGACGTTTACCATGCTGCATGGAATACACTGCATTCAATCACGCTGCATTTATTTCACTGCATACAATTGGGATCCATTGCGCCATGATGCATGGAATCCACTGCATTCAATCAGAATCCATTGCACCACATTGCATTGACACCACTGCATTCAATTGAGATCAATTGGGCCATGCTGCATAGAATCCACTGCATTCAATTGGTATCCATTTAGCCATACTGAATGGTATACACTGCATTCAATCAGGATGCATTTCACCACGCTGCATGGAATCCACGGCATTCAATCGGGATGCATTTTACCAGGCTGCATGGATTACACTGCATTCAATCGGGATGCATTGGGCCTCACTGCGTGGGCTCCACTGAATACATACGGGATCCATTGTGCCACAATGCAGGGAGTCTTCTGCATTCAATGACGCTGCATGGAATCCACTGCATTCAATCGGGATGAATTTTACCAAGCTGCATTGAATCCACTGCATTCAATCATGCTGCATGTAATCCACTGCATTCAATCGGGATGTATTTTACCAGGCTGCATGGAATACACTGCATTCAATCACGCTGCATCGATTTCACTGCATTCCATTGGGATCCATTGCACCATGATGCATGGAATCCACTTCATTCAGTTGAGATCAATTGGGCCACGCTGCATAGAATCCACTGCATTGAATGGGGATCCATTTAGCCACGCTGCATTGTATACACTGCGTTCAATCAGGATGCATTTCACCACGCTGCATGGAATCCACGGCATTCAATCGGGATGCATGGGGCCATGCTGCATAAAATCCACTTCATTCAATCGAGATGCATTTGGCCTCGATGCATGGACTCCACTGCACACAATCGTGATCCATTTCGCCAAAATGAATTGAATTTTCTGCATTCAATGACGCTGCATGGAATCCACTGCATTAAATCGAGATGCTTTTGGCCATGCTGCAAAAAATCCACTGCATTCAATCATGCTGCATAAAATCCACTGCATTCTATAGGGTTCCATTTCTTCATGCTGCATGGAATCGACTTCATTCAATCATGCTGCATGGAATCCACAGCATTTAATTGGGATGCATTTTACCAGGCTGCATGGAATCCACGGCATTCAATCGGGATGCTTGGGGACATGCTGCAAAAAATCCACTGCATTCATTCATGCTGCAGGAATCCACTGCATTCAATCATGCTAAATAAAATACACTACATTCAATAGGGTTCCATTACTTCATGCTCCCTGGAATACACTGAATTCAATCATGCTGCATGGAATCCAATGCATTCAATAGGGATGCATTTTACCAGTCTGCATGGAATCGACTGCATTCAATCATGCTGCATGGAATCCACTGCATTCAATCGGGATGCATTTTACCAGGCTGCATGGATTACACTGCATTCAAGCACAATGCATGGAATCCACTGCATTCAATGACGCTGCATGGAATCCTCTGCATTGAATCGGGATGCTTTTGGCCATGCTGCATAAAATCCACTGCATCAGTCATGCTGCACGGTATCCACTGCATTCAATCGGGATGTTTTGGGACATGCTGAATAAAATCCACTGCATTAAATCGGGATGCATTGGGCCAAGCTGCAAAAACTCCACTGCATTCAATCATGCTGCATGGAATCTACTGCATTCAATCGTGATGCATTTTACCAGGATGCGTGGAATCCACTGCATTCAATAACAATGCATGGAATCCACTGCATTCAATGACGCTGCATGGAATCATCTGCATTCAATCGGGATGCTTTGGGCCATGCTGCATAAAATCCACTGCATTCAATCGGGATGTATTGGGACATGCTGCAGAAAATCCACTGCATTAAATCGGGATGCTTTGGGCCAAGCTGCAAAAAATCCACTGCATTCAATCATGCTGCAGGAATCCACTGCATTTAATCATACTGCATAAAATACCCTGCATTCAATAAGGTTCCATTTCTTCATGCTGCCTGGAATCCACCTCATTCAATTATGCTGCATGGAATCCACTGCATTCAATCGGGATTCATTTTACCAGGCTGCATGAATTACACTACATTCAATCACAAGCTTGGAATCCACTGCATTCAATGACGCTGCATGGAATCCACTGCATTCAATCGGGATGCTTTTGGCCATGCTGCATAAAATCCACTGCATTAAATCGGGATGCTTTGGGCCATGCTGCAAAAATCCACTGCATTCAATCATGCTGAAGGAATTCACTGCATTCAATCATGCTGCATAAAATCCCCTGCATTCAATAGAGTTGCATTACTTCATGCTGCATGGAATCAACTGCATTCAATCATGCTGCATAAAATTCACTGCATTCAATCGGGATGCATTTTACCTGGCTGCATGGAATCCACTGCATTCAATCAAGCTGCATGGAATCCACTGCATTCAATTGGGATGCTTTTTACCCGTCTGCATGGAATCCACTGCATTCAATCTGGCTGCATGGAATCCACTGCATTCAATCGGGATGCATTTTACCACGCTGCATGAATTACACTGCATTCAATCACAATGCATGGAATCCACTGCATTCAATGACGCTGCATGGAATCCACTGCATTCTATCGGGATGCTTTTGGCCATGCTGCATAAAATCCACTGCATTCAATCATGCTGCATGGAATCCAGTGCATCCAATCGGGATATTGTGGGTCATGCTGCATAAAATCCAATGCATTCAATCATGCTGCACCGTATCCACTGCATTCAGTCGGGATGTTTTGGGACATGCTGCAGAAAATTCACTGCATTAAATCAGGATGCTTTGGGCCATTCTGCAAAAAATCCACTGCATTCAATCATGCTGCATAAAATCCACTGCATTCAATATGGTTCCATTTCTTCATGCTGCATGGATCACACTGCATTAAATCACACTGCATGGAATCCTCTGCATTCAATCGGGATTAATTTTACCAGGCTGCATTGAATCCACTGCATTCAATCAGTATCCATTGCACCACACTGCATTGAATCCACTGCATTCAATTGAGATCAATTGGGCAACGATGCATAGAATCCACTGCATTCAATAGGGATCCAATTAGCCACACTGAATGGTATACACTGCGTTCAATCAGGATGCATTTCACCACGCTGCATGGAATCCACGGCATTCAATCGGGTTGCATGGGGCCATGCTGCATAAAATCCACTGCATTCCATCGAGATGCATTTGGCCTCGCTGCATGGACTCCACTGCACACAATCGTGATCCATTTCGCCACAATGAATGGAATTCTCAGCATTCAATGACGCTGCATGGAATCCACTGCATTAAATCAGAGATGCTTTGGGACATGTTGCAAAAAATCCACTGCATTCAATCATGCTGCAGGAATCCACAGCATTCAATCATGCTGCATAAAATACCCTGCATTCAATAGTGTTCCATTTCTTCATGCTGCATGGAATACACTGCATTCAATCAGGATGCATGGAATCCACATCATTTAATTGAGGTGCATTTTACCAGGCTGCATGGAATCCACTGCATTCAATCATGCTGCATGGAATCCACTGCATTCAATCGGGATGCATTTTACCACGCTGCATGAATTACACTGCATTCAATCACAATGCATGGAATCCACTGCATTCAATGACGCTGCATGGAATCCACTGCACTCAATCGGGATACTTTTGGCAATGCTGCATAAAACCCACTGCATTCAATCGGGATGCATTGGGCCTCACTGCGTGAACTCAACTGAATACATACGGGATCCATTGTGCCGCAATGCAGGGAGTCTTCTGCATTCAATGACGCTGCATGGAATCCACTGCATTCAATCGGGATGCTTTTGGCCATGCTGCATAAAATCCACTGCATTCAATCATGCTGCATGTAATCCACCTGATTCAATCGGGATGTTTTGGGACATGCTGCAGAAAATCCCCTGCATTAAATCGGGATGATTTGGGCCATGCTGCAAAAAATCCACTGCATTCAATCATGCTGCAGGTATCCACTGCATTCATTCGGAATACTTTGGGCCTTGCTGCTAATAATCCACAGCATTCAATCTTGCTGCAGGTATCCACTGCATTCAATCATGCTGCATTAAATTCCCTGCATTCAATAGGGTTCCATTACTTCATGCTGCCTGGAATGCACTGCATTAAATCACGCTGCATGGAATCCATTGCATTCAATTGGGATGCATTTTACCAGGCTGCATGGAATCCACTGCATTCAAGCATGCTTCATGGAATCCACTGCATTCAATCCGGATGCATGTTACCAGGCTGCATGTATTACACTGCATTAAATGACATTGCATGGAATCCACTGCCTTCAATAGGGATGCTTTTGGCCCTGCTGCATTAAATCAACTACATTCATTCATGCCACAGGAATCCACTGCATTCAATCATGCTGCATAAAATCAACTGCATTCAATAGGTTTCCATTACTTCATGCTGTCTGGAATACACTGAATTCAATCACGCTGCATGGAATCCAATGCATTCAATAGGGATGCATTTTACCAGGCTGCATGGAATCCACTGCATTCAATCATGCTGCATGGAATCCACTGCATTCAATCGGGATGCATTTTACCAGGCTGCATGGATTTCACTGCATTCAATCACAATGCATGGAATCCACTGCATTCAATGAGGCTGCATGGAATCCACTGCATTCAATCGGGATGCTTTTGGCCATGCTGCACAAAATCCACTGCATTCAAACATGCTGCACGGTATCCACTGCATTCAATCGGGATATTTTGGGATATGCTGCAGAATATCCACTGCAGTAAATCGGGATGCTTTGGGCCAAGCTTCAAAAAATACACTGCATTCAATCATGCTGCAGGAATACACTGCATTCAATCATGCTGCATAAAATCCACTGCATTCTATAGGGTTCATTTTCTTCATGCTGCATGGAATCCACTGCATTCAATCATGCTGCATGGAATCCACTGCATTCAATCGGGATGCATTTTACCAGGCTGCATGGATTACACTGCATTCAATCACAATGCATGGAATCCACTGCATTCAATGACACTGCATGGAATCCACTGCCTTCAATCGGGATGCTTTTGGCCATGGTCCATAAAATCCACTGCATTCAATCATGCTGCATGGTATCCACTGCATTCAATCGGGATGTTGTTTGACATGCTGCCTAAAATCCACTGCATTAAATCGGGATGCTTTGGGCCATGCTGCAAAAAATCCACTGCATTCAATCATGCTGCATAAAATCCACTGCATTCAATAAGGTTCCATTTCTTCATGCAGCATGGATCACACTGCATTTAATCACACTGCATGGAATTAACTGCATTCAACCGGGATGACTTTTACCATGCTGCATGGAATACACTGCATTCAATCACGCTGCATTTATTTCACTGCATACAATTGGGATCCATTGCGCCATGATGCATGGAATCCACTGCATTCAATCAGAATCCATTGCACCACACTGCATTGACACCACTGCATTCAATTGAGATCAATTGGGCCATGCTGCATAGAATCCACTGCACTCAATTGGTATCCATTTAGCCATACTGAATGGTATACACTGCATTCAATCAGGATGCATTTCACCACGCTGCATGGAATCCACGGCATTCAATCGGGATGCATTTTACCAGGCTGCATGGATTACACTGCATTCAATCGGGATGCATTGGGCCTCACTGCGTGGACTCCACTGAATACATACGGGATCCATTGTGCCACAATTCAGGGAGTCTTCTGCATTAAATGACGCTGCATGGAATCCACTGCATTCAATCGGGATGCATTTTACCAGTCTGCATGGAATCGACTGCATTCAATCATGCTGCATGGAATCCACTGCATTCAATCGGGATGCATTTTACCAGGCTGCATGGATTACACTGCATTCAAGCACAATGCATGGAATCCACTTCATTCAATGACGCTGCATGGAATCCTCTGCATTCAATCGGGATGCTTTTGGCCATGCTGCATAAAATCCACTGCATCAGGCATGCTGCACGGTATCCACTGCATTCAATCGGGATGTTTTGGGACATGCTGAATAAAATCCACTGCATTAAATCGGGATGCATTGGGCCAAGCTGCAAAAACTCCCCTGCATTCAATCATGCTGCATGGAATCTACTGCATTCAATCGGGATGCATTTTACCAGGATGCGTGGAATCCACTGCATTCAATAACAATGCATGGAATCCACTGCATTCAATGACGCTGCATGGAATCATCTGCATTCAATCGGGATGCTTTTGGCCATGCTGCATAAAATCCACTGCATTCAATCGGGATGTATTGGGACATGCTGCAGAAAATCCACTGCATTAAATCGGGATGCTTTGGGCCAAGCTGCAAAAAATCCACTGCATTCAATCATGCTGCAGGAATCCACTGCATTTAATCATGCTGCATAAAATACCCTGCATTCAATAAGGTTCCATTTCTTCATGCTGCCTGGAATCCACCTCATTCAATTATGCGGCATGGAATCCACTGCATTCAATCGGGATTCATTTTACCAGGCTGCATGAATTACACTACATTCAATCACAAGCTTGGAATCCACTGCATTCAATGACGCTGCATGGAATCCACTGCATTCAATCGGGATGCTTTTGGCCATGGTGCATAATATGCACTGCATTCAATCATGCTGCATGGTATCCACTGCATTCAATCGGGATGCTTTTGGCCATGCTGCATAAAATCCACTGCATTAAATCGGGATGCTTTGGGCCATGCTGCAAAAATCGACTGCATTCAATCATGCTGAAGGAATTCACTGCATTCAATCATGCTGCATAAAATCCCCTGCATTCAATAGAGTTGCATTACTTCAGGCTGCATGGAATCAACTGCATTCAATCATGCTGCATAAAATTCACTGCATTCAATCGGGATGCATTTTACCTGGCTGCATGGAATCCACTGCATTCAATCACGCTGCATGGAAAACACTGCATTCAATCGGGATGCTTTTTACCCGTCTGCATGGAATCTACTGCATTCAATCAGGCTGCATGGAATCCACTGCATTCAATCGGGATGCATTTTACCACGCTGCATGAATTACACTGCATTCAATCACAATGCATGGAATCCACTGCATTCAATGACGCTGCATGGAATCCACTGCATTCTATTGGGATGCTTTTGGCCATGCTGCATAAAATCCACTGCATTCAATCATGCTGCATGGAATCCACTGCATCCAATCGGGATATTGTGGGTCATGCTGCATAAAATCCAATGCATTCAATCATGCTGCACCGTATCCACTGCATTCAGTCGGGATGTTTTGGGACATGCTGCAGAAAATTCACTGCATTAAATCAGGATGCTTTGGGCCATTCTGCAAAAAATCCACTGCATTCAATCATGCTGCATAAAATCCACTGCATTCAATATGGTTCCATTTCTTCATGCTGCATGGATCACACTGCATTAAATCACACTGCATGGAATCCTCTGCATTCAATCGGGATTAATTTTACCAGGCTGCATGGAATCCACTGCATTCAATCAGTATCCATTGCACCACACCGCATTGAATCCACTGCATTCAATTGAGATCAATTGGGCAACGATGCATAGAATCCACTGCATTCAATAGGGATCCAATTAGCCACACTGAATGGTATACACTGCGTTCAATCAGGATGCATTTCACCACGCTGCATGGAATCCACGGCATTCAATCGGGTTGCATGGGGCCATGCTGCATAAAATCCACTGCATTCCATCGAGATGCATTTGGCCTCGCTGCATGGACTCCACTGCACACAATCGTGATCCATTTCGCCACAATGAATGGAATTCTCAGCATTCAATGACGCTGCATGGAATCCACTGCATTAAATCAGAGATGCTTTGGGACATGTTGCAAAAAATCCACTGCATTCAATCATGCTGCAGGAATCCACAGCATTCAATCATGCTGCATAAAATACCCTGCATTCAATAGTGTTCCATTTCTTCATGCTGCATGGAATACACTGCATTCAATCAGGATGCATGGAATCCACATCATTTAATTGAGGTGCATTTTACCAGGCTGCATGGAATCCACTGCATTCAATCATGCTGCATGGAATCCACTGCATTCAATCGGGATGCATTTTACCACGCTGCATGAATTACACTGCATTCAATCACAATGCATGGAATCCACTGCATTCAATGACGCTGCATGGAATCCACTGCACTCAATCGGGATACTTTTGGCAATGCTGCATAAAACCCACTGCATTCAATCGGGATGCATTGGGCCTCACTGCGTGAACTCAACTGAATACATACGGGATCCATTGTGCCGCAATGCAGGGAGTCTTCTGCATTCAATGACGCTGCATGGAATCCACTGCATTCAATCGGGATGCTTTTGGCCATGCTGCATAAAATCCACTGCATTCAATCATGCTGCATGTAATCCACCTGATTCAATCGGGATGTTTTGGGACATGCTGCAGAAAATCCCCTGCATTAAATCGGGATGATTTGGGCCATGCTGCAAAAAATCCACTGCATTCAATCATGCTGCAGGTATCCACTGCATTCATTCGGAATACTTTGGGCCTTGCTGCTAATAATCCACAGCATTCAATCTTGCTGCAGGTATCCACTGCATTCAATCATGCTGCATTAAATTCCCTGCATTCAATAGGGTTCCATTACTTCATGCTGCCTGGAATGCACTGCATTAAATCACGCTGCATGGAATCCATTGCATTCAATTGGGATGCATTTTACCAGGCTGCATGGAATCCACTGCATTCAAGCATGCTTCATGGAATCCACTGCATTCAATCCGGATGCATGTTACCAGGCTGCATGTATTACACTGCATTAAATGACATTGCATGTAATCCACTGCCTTCAATAGGGATGCTTTTGGCCCTGCTGCATTAAATCAACTGCATTCATTCATGCCGCAGGAATCCACTGCATTCAATCATGCTGCATAAAATCAACTGCATTCAATAGGTTTCCATTACTTCATGCTGTCTGGAATACACTGAATTCAATCACGCTGCATGGAATCCAATGCATTCAATAGGGATGCATTTTACCAGGCTGCATGGAATCCACTGCATTCAATCATGCTGCATGGAATCCACTGCATTCAATCGGGATGCATTTTACCAGGCTGCATGGATTTCACTGCATTCAATCACAATGCATGGAATCCACTGCATTCAATGAGGCTGCATGGAATCCACTGCATTCAATCGGGATGCTTTTGGCCATGCTGCACAAAATCCACTGCATTCAAACATGCTGCACGGTATCCACTGCATTCAATCGGGATATTTTGGGATATGCTGCAGAATATCCACTGCAGTAAATCGGGATGCTTTGGGCCAAGCTTCAAAAAATACACTGCATTCAATCATGCTGCAGGAATACACTGCATTCAATCATGCTGCATAAAATCCACTGCATTCTATAGGGTTCATTTTCTTCATGCTGCATGGAATCCACTGCATTCAATCATGCTGCATGGAATCCACTGCATTTAATCGGCATGCATTTTACTAGGCTGCATGGATTACACTGCATTCAATCACAATGCATGGAATCCACTGCATTCAATGACACTGCATGGAATCCACTGCCTTCAATCGGGATGCTTTTGGCCATGGTCCATAAAATCCACTGCATTCAATCATGCTGCATGGTATCCACTGCATTCAATCGGGATGTTGTTTGACATGCTGCCTAAAATCCACTGCATTAAATCGGGATGCTTTGGGCCATGCTGCAAAAAATCCACTGCATTCAATCATGCTGCATAAAATCCACTGCATTCAATAAGGTTCCATTTCTTCATGCAGCATGGATCACACTGCATTTAATCACACTGCATGGAATTAACTGCATTCAACCGGGATGACTTTTACCATGCTGCATGGAATACACTGCATTCAATCACGCTGCATTTATTTCACTGCATACAATTGGGATCCATTGCGCCATGATGCATGGAATCCACTGCATTCAATCAGAATCCATTGCACCACACTGCATTGACACCACTGCATTCAATTGAGATCAATTGGGCCATGCTGCATAGAATCCACTGCATTCAATTGGTATCCATTTAGCCATACTGAATGGTATACACTGCATTCAATCAGGATGCATTTCACCACGCTGCATGGAATCCACGGCATTCAATCGGGATGCATTTTACCAGGCTGCATGGATTACACTGCATTCAATCGGGATGCATTGGGCCTCACTGCGTGGACTCCACTGAATACATACGGGATCAATTGTGCCACAATTCAGGGAGTCTTCTGCATTAAATGACGCTGCATGGAATCCACTGCATTCAATCGGGATGCATTTTACCAGTCTGCATGGAATCGACTGCATTCAATCATGCTGCATGGAATCCACTGCATTCAATCGGGATGCATTTTACCAGGCTGCATGGATTAGACTGCATTCAAGCACAGTGCATGGAATCCACTTCATTCAATGACGCTGCATGGAATCCTCTGCATTCAATCGGGATGCTTTTGGCCATGCTGCATAAAATCCACTGCATCAGTCATGCTGCACGGTATCCACTGCATTCAATCGGGATGTTTTGGGACATGCTGAATAAAATCCACTGCATTAAAGCGGGATGCATTGGGCCAAGCTGCAAAAAATCCACTGCATTCAATCATGCTGCATGGAATCTACTGCATTCAATCGGGATGCATTTTACCAGGATGCGTGGAATCCACTGCATTCAATAACAATGCATGGAATCCACTGCATTCAATGACGCTGCATGGAAATATTTGCATTCAATCGGGATGCTTTGGGCCATGCTGCATAAAATCCACTGCATTCAATCGGGATGTATTGGGACATGCTGCAGAAAATCCACTGCATTAAATCGGGATGCTTTGGGCCAAGCTGCAAAAAATCCACTGCATTCAATCATGCTGCAGGAATCCACTGCATTTAATCATGCTGCATAAAATACCCTGCATTCAATAAGGTTCCATTTCTTCATGCTGCCTGGAATCCACCTCATTCAATTATGCGGCATGGAATCCACTGCATTCAATCGGGATTCATTTTACCAGGCTGCATGAATTACACTACATTCAATCACAAGCTTGGAATCCACTGCATTCAATGACGCTGCATGGAATCCACTGCATTCAATCGGGATGCTTTTGGCCATGGTGCATAATATGCACTGCATTCAATCATGCTGCATGGTATCCACTGCATTCAATCGGGATGCTTTTGGCCATGCTGCATAAAATCCACTGCATTAAATCGGGATGCTTTGGGCCATGCTGCAAAAATCCACTGCATTCAATCATGCTGAAGGAATTCACTGCATTCAATCATGCTGCATAAAATCCCCTGCATTCAATAGAGTTGCATTACTTCATGCTGCATGGAATCAACTGCATTCAATCATGCTGCATAAAATTCACTGCATTCAATCGGGATGCATTTTACCTGGCTGCATGGAATCCACTGCATTCAATCACGCTGCATGGAAAACACTGCATTCAATCGGGATGCTTTTTACCCGTCTGCATGGAATCCACTGCATTCAATCAGGCTGCATGGAATCCACTGCATTCAATCGGGATGCATTTTACCACGCTGCATGAATTACACTGCATTCAATCACAATGCATGGAATCCACTGCATTCAATGACGCTGCATGGAATCCACTGCATTCTATTGGGATGCTTTTGTCCATGCTGCATAAAATCCACTGCATTCAATCATGCTGCATGGAATCCAGTGCATCCAATCGGGATATTGTGGGTCATGCTCCATAAAATCCAATGCATTCAATCATGCTGCACCGTATCCACTGCATTCAGTCGGGATGTTTTGGGACATGCTGCAGAAAATTCACTGCATTAAATCAGGATGCTTTGGGCCATTCTGCAAAAAATCCACTGCATTCAATCATGCTGCATAAAATCCACTGCATTCAATATGGTTCCATTTCTTCATGCTGCATGGATCACACTGCATTAAATCACACTGCATGGAATCCTCTGCATTCAATCAGGATTAATTTTACCAGGCTGCATTGAATCCACTGCATTCAATCAGTATCCATTGCACCACACTGCATTGAATCCACTGCATTCAATTGAGATCAATTGGGCAACGATGCATAGAATCCACTGCATTCAATAGGGATCCAATTAGCCACACTGAATGGTATACACTGCGTTCAATCAGGATGCATTTCACCACGCTGCATGGAATCCACGGCATTCAATCGGGTTGCATGGGGCCATGCTGCATAAAATCCACTGCATTCCATCGAGATGCATTTGGCCTCGCTGCATGGACTCCACTGCACACAATCGTGATCCATTTCGCCACAATGAATGGAATTCTCAGCATTCAATGACGCTGCATGGAATCCACTGCATTAAATCAGAGATGCTTTGGGACATGTTGCAAAAAATCCACTGCATTCAATAATTCTGCAGGAATCCACAGCATTCAATCATGCTGCATAAAATACCCTGCATTCAATAGTGTTCCATTTCTTCATGCTGCATGGAATACACTGCATTCAATCAGGATGCATGGAATCCACATCATTTAATTGAGGTGCATTTTACCAGGCTGCATGGAATCCACTGCATTCAATCATGCTGCATGGAATCCACTGCATTCAATCGGGATGCATTTTACCACGCTGCATGAATTACACTGCATTCAATCACAATGCATGGAATCCACTGCATTCAATGACGCTGCATGGAATCCACTGCACTCAATCGGGATACTTTTGGCAATGCTGCATAAAACCCACTGCATTCAATCGGGATGCATTGGGCCTCACTGCGTGAACTCAACTGAATACATACGGGATCCATTGTGCCGCAATGCAGGGAGTCTTCTGCATTCAATGACGCTGCATGGAATCCACTGCATTCAATCGGGATGCTTTTGGCCATGCTGCATAAAATCCACTGCATTCAATCATGCTGCATGTAATCCACCTGATTCAATCGGGATGTTTTGGGACATGCTGCAGAAAATCCCCTGCATTAAATCGGGATGATTTGGGCCATGCTGCAAAAAATCCACTGCATTCAATCATGCTGCAGGTATCCACTGCATTCATTCGGAATACTTTGGGCCTTGCTGCTAATAATCCACAGCATTCAATCATGCTGCAGGTATCCACTGCATTCAATCATGCTGCATTAAATTCCCTGCATTCAATAGGGTTCCATTTCTTCATGCTGCCTGGAATGCACTGCATTAAATCACGCTGCATGGAATCCATTGCATTCAATTGGGATGCATTTTACCAGGCTGCATGGAATCCACTGCATTCAAGCATGCTTCATGGAATCCACTGCATTCAATCCGGATGCATGTTACCAGGCTGCATGTATTACACTGCATTCAATGACATTGCATGGAATCCACTGCCTTCAATCTGGATGCTTTTGGCCCTGCTGCATTAAATCAACTGCATTCATTCATGCCACAGGAATCCACTGCATTCAATCATGCTGCATAAAATCAACTGCATTCAATAGGTTTCCATTACTTCATGCTGTCTGGAATACACTGAATTCAATCACGCTGCATGGAATCCAATGCATTCAATAGGGATGCATTTTACCAGGCTGCATGGAATCCACTGCATTCAATCATGCTGCATGGAATCCACTGCATTCAATCGGGATGCATTTTACCAGGCTGCATGGATTTCACTGCATTCAATCACAATGCATGGAATCCACTGCATTCAATGAGGCTGCATGGAATCCACTGCATTCAATCGGGATGCTTTTGGCCATGCTGCACAAAATCCACTGCATTCAAACATGCTGCACGGTATCCACTGCATTCAATCGGGATATTTTGGGATATGCTGCAGAATATCCACTGCAGTAAATCGGGATGCTTTGGGCCAAGCTTCAAAAAATACACTGCATTCAATCATGCTGCAGGAATCCACTGCATTCAATCATGCTGCATAAAATCCACTGCATTCTATAGGGTTCATTTTCTTCATGCTGCATGGAATCTGCAGCATTTAAGTGGGATGCATTTTAGCAGACTGCATGGAATCCACTGCATTCAATCATGCTGCATGGAATCCACTGCATTCAATCGGGATGCATTTTACCAGGCTGCATGGATTACACTGCATTCAATCACAATGCATGGAATCCTCTGCATTCAATGACACTGCATGGAATCCACTGCCTTCAATCGGGATGCTTTTGGCCATGGTCCATAAAATCCACGGCATTCAATCATGCTGCATGGTATCCACTGCATTTAATCGGGATGTTTTTTGAAATGCTGCCTAAAATCCACTGCATTAAATCGGGATGCTTTGGGCCATGCTGGAATAAATCCACTGCATTCAATCATGCTCCATAAAATCCACTGCATTCAATAAGGTTCCATTTCTTCATGCAGCATGGATCACACTGCATTTAATCACACTGCATGGAATTAACTGCATTCAACCGGGATGACTTTTACCATGCTGCATGGAATACACTGCATTCAATCACGCTGCATTTATTTCACTGCATACAATTGGGATCCATTGCGCCATGATGCATGGAATCCACTGCATTCAATCAGAATCCATTGCACCACACTGCATTGACACCACTGCATTCAATTGAGATCAATTGGGCCATGCTGCATAGAATCCACCTCATTCAATTGGTATCTATTTAGCAATACTGAATGGTATACACTGCATTCAATCAGGATGCATTTCACCATGCTGCATGGAATCAACGGCATTCAATCGCGATGCATGGGGCCATGCTGCATAAAATCCACTGCATTCAATCGGGATGCATTGGGCCTCACTGCATGGACTCCACTGAATACATACGGGATCCATTGTGCCACAATGCAGGGAGTCTTCTGCATTCAATGACGCTGCATGGAATCCACTGCATTCAATCGAGATGAATTTTAACAAGCTGCATTGAATCCACTGCATTCAATCATGCTGCATGGAATTAACTGCATTCAACCGGGATGAATTTTACCATGCTGCATGGAATACACTGCATTCAATCACGCTGCATCGATTTCACTGCATTCAATTGGGATCCATTGCACCATGATGCATGGAATCCACTTCATTCAGTTGAGATCAATTGGGCCACGCTGCATAGAATCCACTGCATTGAATGGGGATCCATTTAGCCACGCTGCATTTTATACACTGCGTTCAATCAGGATGCATTTCACCACACTGCATGGAATCCACGGCATTCAATCGGGATGCATGGGGCCATGCTGCATAAAATCCACTGCATTCAATCGAGATGCATTTGGCCTCGATGCATGGACTCCACTGCACACAATCGTGATCCATTTCGCCACAATGAATTGAATTTTCTGCATTCAATGACGCTGCATGGAATCCACTGCATTAAATCGAGATGCTTTTGGCCATGCTGCAAAAAATCCACTGCATTCAATCATGCTGCATAAAATCCCCTGCATTCAATAGGGTTCCATTTCTTCATGCTGCATGGAATCGACTTCATTCAATCATGCTGCATGGAATCCACAGCATTTAATTGGGATGCACTTTACCAGGCTGCATGGAATCCACGGCATTCAATCGGGATGCTTGGGGACATGCTGCAAAACATCCACTGCATTCATTCATGCTGCAGGAATCCACTGCATTCAATCATGCTAAATAAAATACACTTCATTCAATAGGGTTCCATTACTTCATGCTCCCTGGAATACACTGAATTCAATCATGCTGCATGGAATCCAATGCATTCAATAGGGATGCATTTTACCAGGCTGCATGGAATCGACTGCATTTAATCATGCTGCATGGAATCCACTGCATTCAATCGGGATGCATTTTACCAGGCTGCATGGATTACACTGCATTCAAGCACAATGCATGGAATCCACTTCATTCAATGACGCTGCATGGAATCCTCTGCATTGAATCGGGATGCTTTTGGCCATGCTGCATAAAATCCTCTGCATCAGTCATGCTGCACGGTATCCACTGCATTCAATCGGGATGTTTTGGGACATGCTGAATAAAATCCACTGCATTAAAGCGGGATGCATTGGGCCAAGCTGCAAAAAATCCACTGCATTCAATCATGCTGCATGGAATCTACTGCATTCAATCGGGATGCATTTTACCAGGATGCGTGGAATCCACTGCATTCAATAACAATGCATGGAATCCACTGCATTCAATGACACTGCATGGAATCGACTGCATTCAATCGGGATGCTTTTGGCCATGGTGCATAATATGCACTGCATTCAATCATGCTGCATGGTATTCACTGCATTCAATCGGGATGCCTTTGGCCATGCTGCATAAAATCCACTGCATTAAATCGGGATGCTTTGGGCCATGCTGCAAAAATCCACTGCATTCAATCATGCTGAAGGAATTCACTGCATTCAATCATGCTGAATAAAATCCCCTGCATTCAATAGAGTTGCATTACTTCATGCTGCATGGATCACACTGCATTACATCACACTGCATGGAATCCACTGCATTCAATTGGAATGAATTTTATCAGGCTGCATGGAATCCACTGCATTCAATCGGGATGTTTTGGGCCATGCTGCATAAAATACACTGCATTCAATCATGCAGCAAGGAATCCACTGCATCCAATCGGGATATTTTGGGCCATGCTGTATAAAATCCACTGCATTCAATCGGGATGCATTGGGCCTCGCTGCATGGTCTCCACTGCATACAAACGAGATCCATTGCACCACAATGTATGGAATGTTCTGCATTCAATGACGCTGCATGAAATCCACTGCATTCAATCGCGATGCTTTGGGCCATGCTGCAAATAATTCACTGTATTCAATCATGCTGCATGGAATCCACTGCCTTCAATCGGGATTTTGGCCATGCTGCATAAAATCCACTGCATTCAATCGGGATGCATTGGGCCTCACTGCGCCAACCGCACTGAATACAATCAGGATCCATTGTGCGACAATGCATGGAGTCTTCTGCATTGCATGACGCTGCATGGAATCCACTGCATTCAATCGGGATGCTTGGGGCCATGCTGCAAAATATCCACTGCATTCATTCATGCTGCAGGAATCCAGTGCATTCAATCATGCTGCATAAAATACACTTCATTCAATAGGGTTCCATTACTTCATTCTGCCTGGAATACTCTGAATTCAATCACGCTGCATGGAATCCAATGCATTCAATAGGGATGCATTTTACCAGGCTGCATGGAATCCACTGCATTCAATTAGGCTGCATGGAATCCACTGCATTCAATCGGGATGCATTTTACCAGGCAGCATGTATTACACTGCATTCAAGCACAATGCATGGAATCCACTGCATTCAATGATGCTGCATGAAATCCACTGCATTCAATCGGGATGCTTTTGGCCATGCTGCATAAAATCCACGGCATTCAATCATGCTGCATGGAATCCAATGCATTCTATCGGGATGTATTGGGACATGCTGCAGAAAATTCAGTGCGTTAAATAATGATGCTTTCGACCAAGCTTCAAAAAATCCACTGCATTCAATCATGCTGCAAAAATCCACTGCATTGAATCATGCTGCATAAAATCCACTGCATTCCATAGGGTTCCATTTCTTCATGCTGCATGGAATCAACTGCATTCAATCATGCTGCATGGAATCTACAGCATTCAATCGGGATGCATTTTACCAGGCTGCATGTTTTACACTGCATTCAATCACAATGCATGGAATCCACTGCATTCAATGACGCTGCATGGAATCCACTGCATTCAATCTGGATGCTTTGGGCCATGGTGCATAAAATCCACTGCATTCAATCATGCTGCATGGTATCCACTGCATTCAATCGGGATGTTTTTGGACATTCTGCCTAAAATTCACTGCATTTAATCAGGATGCTTTGGGCCATGCTGCATAAAATCCACTGCATTCAATAGGGTTCGATTACTGCATGCTGCATGGATCACACTGCGTTCAATCACACTGCATGGAATCCACTGCATTCAATCGGGATGAATTTTACCAGGCTGCATTGAATCCACTGCATTCTATCAAGCTGCATGGAATCCACTGCATTCAATCGGGATGCATTTTACCAGGCTGCATGGAATACACTGCATTCAATCATGCTGCATCGATTTCACTGCATTCTATTGGGATCCATTGCGCCATGATGCATGGAATCCACTGCATTCAGTTGAGATCAATTGGGCCACGCTGCATAGAATCCACTGCATTGAATGGGGATCCATTTAGCCACGATGCATTGTATACACTGCGTTCAATCAGGATGCATTTCACCACGCTGCATGGAATCCATGGCATTCAATCGGGATGCTTGTGGCCATGCTGCATAAAATCCACTGCATTCATTCATGCTGCAGGAATCCACTGCATTCAATCATGCTGCATAAAATCCCCTGCATTCAATAGGGTTCCATTTCTTCATGCTGCATGGAATCGACTTCATTCAATCATGCTGCATGGAATCCACAGCATTTAAGTGGGATGCATTTTACCAGGCTGCATGGAATCCACTGCATTCAATCATGCTGAATAAAATCCACTGCATTCAATCGGGATGCATTTTACCTGGATGCATGGAATCCACTGCATTCAATCACAATACATGGAATCCACTGCATTCAATCGGGATGCATTTTACCAGGCTGCCTGGATTACACTGCATTCCATCACAATTCATGGAATCCACTGCATTCAATGACGCTGCATGGAATCCACTGCATCCAATCGCCATGTTTTTGGCCATGCTGCATAAAATCCACTGCATTCAATCGGGATGCATTGGGCCTCGCTGCATGGTCTCCACTGCATACAAACGAGATCCATTGCCCAACAATGAATGGAATGTTCTGCATTCAATGACGCTTCCTGAAATCCACTGCATTCAATCGGGATGCTTTGGGCCATGCTGCAAAAACTCCACTCTATTCAATCATGCTGCATGGAATCCACTGCCTTCAATCGGGATGCTTTTGGCCATGCTGCATATAATCCACTGCATTCAATCGGGATGCATTTGGCCTCACTGCATCAACCGCACTGAATACAATCTGGATCCATTGTGCCACAATGCATGGAGTCGTCTGCATTCAATGACGCTGCATGGAATCCACTGCATTCAATGGGGATTCTTTGGGCCACGCTGCAAAAAATTCACTGCATTCATTCATGCTGCAGAAATCCAGTACATTCAATCATGCTGCATAAAATACACTTCATTCAATAGGCTTCCATTATTTCATGCTGCCTGGAATACACTGAATTCAATCAGGCTGCATGGAATCCAATGCATTCAATAGGGATGCATTTTACCAGGCTGCATGGAATCCACTGCATTCAATCATGCTGCAGGTATCCACTGCATTCAATCATGCTGCATTAAATTCCCTGCATTCAATAGGGTTCCATTTCTTAATGCTGCCTGGAATACACTGCATTAAATCACGCTGCATGGAATCCACTGCATTCAATTGGGATGCATTTTACCAGGCTGCATGGAATCCACTGCATTCACACATGCCGCATGGAATCCACTGCATTCCATCGGGATGCATTTGGCCATGCTGCATAAAACCCACTGCATTCAATCATGCTGCACGATATCCACTGCATTCAATCGGGATGTTTTCGGACATGCTGCAAAAAATCCACTGCAGTAAATCGGGATGCTTTTGGCCAAGCTTCAAAAAATCCACTGCATTCAATCATGCTGAAGGAATCCACTGCATTCAATCATGCTGCATAAAATCCACTGAATTCCACAGGGTTCAATTTCTTCATGCTGCATGGAATCCACTGCATTCAATCATGCTGCATGGAATCCACTGCATTCAATCGGGATGCATTTTACCAGGCTGCATGGATTACACTGCATTCAATCACAATGCATGGTATCCACTGCGTCAATGACACTGCATGGAATCCACTGCCTTCAATCGGGATGATTTTGGCCATTGTGCATAAAATCCACTGCATTCAATCATGCTGCATGGTATCCCCTGCCTTCAATCGGGATGTTTTGTGACATGCTGCCTAAAATACACTGCATTCAATCGGGATGCTTTGGGCCATGCTGCAAATCATCCACTGCATTCAATCATGCTGCATAAAATCCCCTGCATTCAATAGGGTTCCATTTCTTCATGCTGCATGGAATCTACTTCATTCAATCATGCTGCATGGAATCCAATGCATTCAATAGGGATGCATTTTACCAGGCTGCATAAATTACATTGCATTCAATCACAAGCATGGAATCCACTGCATTCAATGACGCTGCATGGAATCCACTGCATTAAATCGGGATGCTTTGGGCCATGCTGCAAAAAATTCACTGCATTCATTTATGCTGCAGGAATCCACTGCATTCAATCATGCTGCATAAAATCCACTGCATTCAATCCAGTTGCATTTTACCAGGCTGCATGGAATACACTGCATTCAATCACGCTGCATCGATTTCACTGCATTCAATTTGGATCCATTGCGCCATGATGCATGGAATCCACTGCATTCAGTTGAGATCAATTGGGCCACGCTTCATAGTATCCACTGCATTGAAAGGGGATCCATTTAGCCACGCTGCTTTGTAAACACTGCGTTCAATCAGGATGCATTTCACCACGCTGCATGGAATCCATGGCATTCAATCGGGATGTTTGTGGCCATGCTGCAAAAAATCCACTTCATTCAATCATGCTGAAGGAATCCACTGCATTCAATCATGCTGCATAAAATCCCCTGCATTCAATAGGGTTGCATTTCTTCATGCTGCATGGAATCCACTTATTTCAATCATGCTGCATGGAATCCGCAGCATTTAAGTGGGATGCATTTTACCAGGCTGCATGGAATCCACTGCATTCAATCATGCTGCATAAAATCCACTGCATACCAAATGTTCCATTTCTTCATGCTGCATGGAATCCACTGCATTCAATCGGGATGCATTTTACCAGGCTGCATGGATTACACTGCATTCAATTACAATTCATGTTATCCACTGCATCAATGACGCTGCATGGAATCCACTGCCTTCAATCGGATGCTTTTGGCCATGGTGCATAAAATCCACTGCATTCAATCTTGCTGCATGGTATCCACTGCATTCAATCGGGATGTTTTGGGACATGCTGCCTAAAATCCACTGCATTCAATCGGGATGCTTTGGGCCATGCTGCTAAACATCCACTGCATTCAATCATGCTGCAGGAATCCACGGCATTCAATCATGCTGCATAAAAGACACTTCATTCAATAGGATTCCATTACTTCATGCTGCCTGGAATACACTGAATGCAATCACTCTGCATGGAATCCAATGCATTCAATAGGGATGCATTTTACCAGGCTGCATGGAATCCACTGCATTCAATCATGCTGCATGGAATCCACTGCATTCAATCGGGATGCATTTTACCAGGCTGCATGGATTACACTGCATTCAATCACAATGCATGGAATCCACTGCATTCAATGACGCTGCATGGAATCCACTGCATTCAATCGGGATGCTTTGGGCTACGCTGGAAATAATCCACTGCATTCATTCATGCTGCAGGAATCCAGTGCATTCAATCATGGTGCATAAAATACTCTTCATTCAATAGGGTTCCATTACTTCATGCTGCCTGGAATGCACTGAATTAAATCACGCTGCATGGAATCCAATGCATTCAATAGGGATGCATTTTACCAGGCTGCATGGAATCCACTGCATTCAATCATGCTGCATGGAATCCACTGCATTCAATCGGGATGCATTTTTCCAGGCTGCATGGATTACACTGCATTCATTCACAATTCAATGAATCCACTGCATTCAATCAAGCTGCATGGAATCCACTGCATTCAATTGGGATTCATTTTACAAGGCTGCATGAATTACACTGCATTCATTCACAATTCAATTAATCCACTGCATTCAATGAAGCTACATGGAATCCACTGCATTCAATCGGGATGATTTTGCCCATGCTGCATAAAATACACTGCATTCAATCATGCTGCATGGAATCCAATGCATCATATCGGCATATTTTGGGCCATGCTTCCTAAAATCCACTGCATTCAATCGGGATGCATTGGGCCTCGCTGCATGGTCTCCACTGCATACAAAAGAGATCCATTGCACCACAAAGTATGGAATGTTCTGCATTCAATGACGCTGCATGGAATCCACTGCATTCAATCGGGATGCTTTGGGCCATGCTGCAAAAAATCCACTGCATTCAATTATGCTACAGGAATCCAATGCATTCAATCGGGATGCATTGGGCCATGCTGCAAATAATTCACTGCATTAAATCACACTGCATGGAATCCACTGCATTCAATTGGGATGCATTTTACCAGGCTGCATGGAATCCACTGCATTCACGCATGCCGCATAGAATCCACTGCATTCCATCGGGATGCTTTTGGCCATGCTGCAGAAAACCCACTGCATTCAATCATGCTGCACGTTATCCAATGCATTCAATCGGGATGTTTTCGGACATGCTGCAAAAAATCCACTGCAGTAAATCGGGATGCTTTTGGCCAAGCTTCAAAAAATCCACTGCGTTCAATCATGCTGCAGGAATCCACTGCATTCAATCACACTGCATGGAATACACTGAATTCCACAGGGTTCAATTTCTTCATGCTGCATGGAATCCACCGCATTCAATCATGCTGCATGGAATCCACTGCATTCAATCGGGATGCATTTTACCAGGCTGCATGGATTACACTGCATTCAATCACGCTGCAAGGAATCCACTGCATTCAATGACGCTGCATGGAATCCACTGCATTCTATCGGGATGCATTGGGCCTCACTACGTGGACTCCACTGAATACTATCGGATCCATTGTGCCACAATGCGCGGAGTTTTCTGCATTCAATGACGCTGCATGAAACCCACTGCATTCAATCGGGATGCTTTGGGCCATGCTGCAAATAAACCACTGCATTTAATTATGCTGTAGGTATCCACTGCATTCAATAGGGTTACATTTCTTCATGCTGCCTGGAATACACTGCATTAAATCACGCTGCATGGAATCCACTGCATTCAATTGGGATGCATTTTACCAGGCTGCATGGATTACACTGCATTCAATTACAATGCATGGTATCCACTGCGTCAATGACGCTGCATGGAATACACTGCCTTCAATCGGGATGCTTTTGGCCATGGTGCATAAAATCCACTGCATTCAATCTTGCTGCATGGTATCCACTGCATTCAATCGGGATGTTATCGGACATGCTGCCTAAAATCCACTGCATTCAATCGGGATGCTTTGGGCCATGCTGCAAAACATCCACTGCATTCAATCATGCTGCAGGAATCCACGGCATTCAATCATGCTGCATAAAAGACACTTCATTCAATAGGATTCCATTACTTCAAGCTGCCTGGAATACACTGAATTCAATCACGCTGCATGGAATTCAATGCATTCAATAGTGATGCATTTTACCAGGCTGCATGGAATCCACTGCATTCAATCATGCTGCAGGAATCCACTGCATTCAATCACACTGCATGGAATCCACTGCATTCCACAGGGTTCAATTTCTTCATGCTGCATGGAATCCACTGCATTCAATCATGCTGCATGGAATCCACTGAATTCTATCGGGATGCATTTTACCAGGCTGCATGGATTACACTGCATTCAATTACAATGCATGGTATCCACTGCGTCAATGACGCTGCATGGAATACACTGCCTTCAATCGGGATGCTTTGGGCCATGGTGCATAAACTCCACTGCATTTAATAATGCTGCATGGTATCCACTGCATTCAATCGGGATGTTTTGGGATATGCTGCCTAAAATCCACTCCATTAAATCGGGATGCTTTGGGCCATGCTGCAAAAAATTCACTGCATTCATTCATGCTGCAGGAATCCACTGCATTCTATCAAGCTGCATAAAATCCACTGCATTCAATCGGGATGAATTTTACCAGGCTGCATGGAATCCACTGCATTCAATCATGCTTCATGGAATCCACTGCATTCAATCGAGTTGCATTTTACCAGGCTGCATGGAATACACTGCATTCAATCACGCTGCATCGATTTCACTGCATTCAATTGGGATCCATTGCGCCATGATGCATGGAATCCACTGCATTCAGTTGAGATCAATTGGGCCACGCTGCATAGAATCCACTGCATTGAATGGGGATCCATTTAGCCACGATGCATTGTATACACTGCGTTCAATCAGGATGCATTTCACCACGCTGCATGGAATCCAGGGCATTCAATCGGGATGCTTGTGGCCATGCTGTAAAAAATCCACTTCATTCAATCAAGCTGAAGGAATCCACTGCATTCAATCATGCTGCATAAAATCCCCTGCATTCATTAGGGTTCCATTTCTTCATGCTGCATGGAATACACTTCATTAAATCATGTTGCATAAAATCCACTGCATTCAATCAGGATGCATTTTACCACGCTGCATGGATTAAACTGCATTCAATCACAATACATGCATCGACTGCATTCAATCGGGATGCATTTTACCAGGCTGCCTGTATTACACTGCATTCAATCACAATGCATGGAATCCACTGCATTCAATCATGCTGCATGGAATCCACTGCATTCAATCGGGATGCATTATACCAGGCTGCATGGATTACACTGCATTCAATCACAATGCATGGAATCCACTGCATTCAATGACGCTGCATGGAATCCACTGCATTCAATCAGGATGCCTTGGGCCATGCTGCAAATAATCCAATGTATTCAATCATGCTGCATGGAATCCACTGCGTTCAATCGGGATGCTTTTGGCCATGCTGCATTTAATCCACTGCATTCAATCGGGATGCATTGGGCCTCACTGCGTCAACCGCACTGAATACAATCGGGATGCATTGTGCCAAAATTCATGTAGTTTTCTGCATTCAATGACGCTGCCTGGAATCCACTGCATTCAATCGGGTTGCTTTGGGCCACGCTGAAAATAATCCAATGTATTCAATCATGCTGCATGGAATCCACTGCGTTCAATCGGGATGCTTTTGGCCATGCTGCATTTAATCCACTGCATTCAATCGGGATGCATTGGGCCTCACTGCGTCAACCGCACTGAATACAATCGGGATGCATTGTGCCAAAATTCATGTAGTTTTCTGCATTCAATGACGCTGCATGGAATCCACTGCATTCAATCGGGTTGCTTTGGGCCACGCTGCAAATAATCCACTGCATTCATTCATGCTGCAGGAATCCAGTGCATTCAATCATGGTGCATAAAATACACTTCATTCAATAGGGTTCCGTTACTTCATGCTGCCTGGAATGCACTGAATTAAATCACGCTGCATGGAATCCAATGCATTCAATAGGGATGCATTTTACCAGGCTGCATGGAATCCACTGCAGTCAATCATGCTGCATGGAATCTACTGCATTCAATCGGGATGCATTTTACCTGGCTGCATGGATTACACTGCATTCAAGCACAATGCATGGAATCCACTGCATTCAATGACGCTGCATGGAATCCTCTGCATTGAATCGGGATGCTTTCGGCCATGCTGCATAAAATCCACTGCATTCAATCATGCTGCACGGTATCGACTGCATTCAATCGGGATGTTTTGGGACATGCTGCAGAAAATCCACTGCATTAAATCGGGATGCTTTGGGCCATGCTGCAAAAAATACAATGCATTCAATCATGCTGCAGGAATAAACTGCATTCAATCATGCTGCATAAAATCCCCTGCATTTAATAGGGTTCCATTTCTTCATGGTGCATGGAATACACTGCATTCAATCATGCTGCATGGAATACACTGCATTCATTCGGGATGCATTTTACCAGGCTGCATGGATTTCACTGCATTCAATCCCAATGCATGGAATCCACTGCATTTAATGACGCTGCATGGAATCCACTGCATTTAATCAGGATGCTTTTGGCCATGGTGCATAAAATCCACTGCATTTAATCATGCTGCATGGTATCCACTGCATTCAATCGGGATGTATTGGGATATGCTGCCTAACATCCACTCCATTAAATCGGGATGCTTTGGGCCATGCTGCAAAAAATTCACTGCATTCATTCATGCTGCAGGAATTCCCTGCATTCAATCATGCTTCCTAAAATCCACTGCATTCAATCGGGATGCATTGGGTCTGGCTGCATGGTCTCCACTGCATAAAACGAGATCCATTGCACCACAATGTATGGAATGTTCTGCATTCAATGACGCTGCATGGAATCCACTGCATTCAATCGGGATGCTTTGGGCCATGCTGCAAAAAATCCACTGCATTCAATTATGCTACAGGAATCCAATGCATTCAATCGGGATGCATTGGGCCATGCTGCAAATAATCCACTGCATTTGATTATGCTGTAGGTATCCTGCATTCAATAGGGTTACATTTCTTCATGCTGCCTGGAATACACTGCATTAAATCAGGCTGCATGGAATTCACTGCATTCAATTGGGATGCATTTTACCAGGCTGCATGGAATCCACTGCATTCACGCATGCCGCATGGAATACACTGCATTCAATCATGCTGCATGGAATCCACTGCATTCAATCGGGATGCATTTTACCAGGCTGCATGGATTACACTGCATTCAATTACAATGCATGTTATCCACTGCGACAATGACGCTGCATGGAATACACTGCCTTCAATCGGGATGCTTTTGGCCATGGTGCATAAAATCCACTGCATTCAATCTTGCTGCATGGTATCCAATTCATTCAATCGGGATGTTTTCGGACATGCTGCCTAAAATCCACTGCATTCAATCGGGATGCTTTGGGACATGCTGCAAAACATCCACTGCATTCAATCATGCTGCAGGAATCCACGGCATTCAATCATGCTGCATAAAAGACACTTCATTCAATAGGATTCCATTACTTCATGCTGCCTGGAATACACTGAATTCAATCACGCTGCATGGAATCCAATGCATTCAATAGGGATGCATTTTACCAGGCTGCATGGAATCCACTGCATTCAATCATGCTGCAGGAATCCACTGCATTCAATCACACTGCATGGAATCCACTGCATTCCACAGGGTTCAATTTCTTCATGCTGCATGGAATCCACTGCATTCAATCATGCTGCATGGAATCCACTGAATTCAATCGGGATGCATTTTACCAGGCTGCATGGATTACACTGCATTCAATTAAAATGCATTTTTATCCACTGCGTCAATGACGCTGCATGGAATACACTGCCTTCAATCTGGATGCTTTGGGCCATGGTGCATATACTCCACTGCATTTAATCATGCTGCATGGTATCTACTGCATTCAATCGGGATGTTTTGGGATATGCTGTCTAAAATCCACTCCATTAAATCGGGATGCTTTGGGCCATGCTGCAAAAAATTCACTGCATTCATTCATGCTGCAGGAATACACTGCATTCTATCAAGCTGCATAAAATCCACTGCATTCAATCGGGATGAATTTTACCAGGCTGCATGGAATCCACTGCATTCAATCATGCTTCATGGAATCCACTGCATTCAATCGAGTTGCATTTTACCAGGCTGCATGGAATACACTGCATTCAATCACGCTGCATCGATTTCACTGCATTCAATTGGGATCCATTGCGCCATGATGCATGGAATCCACTGCATTCAGTTGAGATCAATTGGGCCACGCTGCATAGAATCCACTGCATTGAATGGGGATCCATTTAGCCACGCTGCATTGTATACACTGCGTTCAATCAGGATGCATTTCACCACGCTGCATGGAATCCATGGCATTCAATCGGGATGTTTGTGGCCATGCTGTAAAAAATCCACTTCATTCAATCATGCTGAAGGAATCCACTGCATTCAATCATGCTGCATAAAATCACCTGCATTCAATAGGGTTCCATTTCTTCATGCTGCATGGAATCTACTTCATTCAATCATGTTGCATAAAATCCACTGCATTCAATCGGGATGCATTTTACCACGCTGCATGGATTAAACTGCATTCAATCACAATACATGGATCGACTGCATTCAATCGGGATGCATTTTACCAGGCTGCCTGTATTACACTGCATTCAATCACAATGCATGGAATCCACTGCATTCAATCATGTTGCATGGAATACACTGCATTCAATCGGGATGCATTTTACCAGGCTGCATGGATTACACTGCATTCAATCACAATGCATGGAATCCACTGCATTCAATGACGCTGCATGGAATCCACTGCATTCAATCAGGATGCCTTGGGCCATGCTGAAAATAATCCAATGTATTCAATCATGCTGCATGGAATCCACTGCGTTCAATCGGGATGCTTTTGGCCATGCTGCATTTAATCCACTGCATTCAATCGGGATGCATTGGGCCTCACTGCGTCAACCGCACTGAATACAATCGGGATCCATTGTGCCAAAATTCATGTAGTTTTCTGCATTCAATGACGCTGCATGTAATCCACTGCATTCAATCGGGATGCTTTGGGCCACGCTGCAAAAAATCCACTGCATTCATTCATGCTGCAGGGATCCAGTGCATTCAATCATGGTGCATAAAATACACTTCATTCAATACGGTTCCGTTACTTCATGCTGCCTGGAATGCACTGAATTAAATCACGCTGCATGGAATCCAATGCATTCAATAGGGATGCATTTTACCAGGCTGCATGGAATCCACTGCATTCAATCATGCTGCATGGAATCCACTGCATTCAATCGGGATGCATTTTACCATGCTGCATGGATTACACTGCATTCAAGCACAATGCATGGAATCCACTGCATTCAATGTCGCTGCATGGAATCCTCTGCATTGAATCGGGATGCTTTCGGCCATGCTGCATAAAATCCACTGCATTCAATCATGCTGCACAGTATCGACTGCATTCAATCGGGATGTTTTGGGACATGCTGCAGAAAATCCACTGCATTAAATCGGGATGCTTTGGGCCATGCTGCAAAAAATTCACTGCATTCATTCATGCTGCAGGAATTCCCTGCATTCAATCATGCTGCATAAAATCCACTGCATTCAATCGGGATGAATTTTACTAGGCTGCATGGAATCCACTGCATTCAATCAAGCTGCATGGAATCCACTGCATTCAATCCGGTTGCATTTTACCAGGCTGCATGGAATACACTGCATTCAATCACGCTGAATAGATTTCACTGCATTCAATTGGGATCCATTGCGCCATGATGCATGGAATCCACTGCATTCAGTTGAGATCAATTGCGCCACGCTGCATAGAATCCACTGCATTGAATGGGGATCCATTTAGCAACGCTGCAGTGTATACACTGCGTTCAATCAGGATGCATTTCACCACGCTGCATGGAATCCATGGCATTCAATCATGCTGCATGGAATCCGCAGCATTTAAGAGGGATGCATTTTACCAGGCTGCATGGAATCCACTGAATTCAATCGTGCTGCATAAAATCCACTGCATTAAATCGGGATGCATTTTACCACGCTGCATGTATTAAACTGCATTCAATCACAATACATGGAATCGACTGCATTCAATCGGGATGCATTTTACAAGGCTGCCTGGATTACACTGCATTCAATCACAATGCATTTAATCCACTGCATTCAATGACGCCACATGGAATCCACTGCATTCTATCGGGATGCTTTTGGCCATGCTGCAAATAATCCACTGCATTCAATCATGCTGCATGGAATCCAGTGCATCCAATCGGGATATTGTGGGTCATGCTGCATGGAATCCACTGCATTCAATCATGCTGCACCGTATCCACTGCATTCAGTCGGGATGTTTTGGGACATGCTGCAGAAAATTCACTGCATTAAATCAGGATGCTTTGGGCCATTCTGCAAAAAATCCACTGCATTCAATCATGCTGCATAAAATCCACTGCATTCAATATGGTTCCATTTCTTCATGCTGCATGGATCACACTGCATTAAATCACACTGCATGGAATCCTCTGCATTCAATCGGGATTAATTTTACCAGGCTGCATGGAATCCACTGCATTCAATCAGTATCCATTGCACCACACCGCATTGAATCCACTGCATTCAATTGAGATCAATTGGGCAACGATGCATAGAATCCACTGCATTCAATAGGGATCCAATTAGCCACACTGAATGGTATACACTGCGTTCAATCAGGATGCATTTCACCACGCTGCATGGAATCCACGGCATTCAATCGGGTTGCATGGGGCCATGCTGCATAAAATCCACTGCATTCCATCGAGATGCATTTGGCCTCGCTGCATGGACTCCACTGCACACAATCGTGATCCATTTCGCCACAATGAATGGAATTCTCAGCATTCAATGACGCTGCATGGAATCCACTGCATTAAATCAGAGATGCTTTGGGACATGTTGCAAAAAATCCACTGCATTCAATCATGCTGCAGGAATCCACAGCAATCAATCATGCTGCATAAAATACCCTGCATTCAATAGTGTTACATTTCTTCATGCTGCATGGAATACACTGCATTCAATCAGGATGCATGGAATCCACATCATTGAATTGAGGTGCATTTTACCAGGCTGCATGGAATCCACTGCATTCACGCATGCTGCATGGAATCCACTGCATTCAATCAAGCTTCATGGAATCCACTGCATTCAATCGGGATGCATTTTACCAGGCTGCATCGATTACACTGCATTCAATTACAATGCATGGTATCCACTGCGTCAATGATGCTGCATGGAATACACTGCCTTCAATCGGGATGCTTTTGGCCATGGTGCATAAAATCCACTGCATTCAATCTTGCTGCATGGTATCCACTGCATTCAATTGGGATGTTTTGGGACATGCTGCCTAAAATCCACTGCATTCAATCGGGATGCTTTGGGCCATGCTGCAAAACATCCACTGCATTCAATCATGCTGCAGGAATCCACAGCATTCAATCATGCTGCATAAAAGACACTTCATTCAATAGGATTCCATTACTTCATGCTGCCTGGAATACACTGAATTCAATCACGCTGCATGGAATCCAATGCATTCAATAGGGATGCATTTTACCAGGCTGCATGGAATCCACTGCATTCAAACATGCTGCATGGAATCCACTGCATTCAATCGGGATGCATTTTACCAGGCTGAATTGATTACACTGCATTCAAGCACAATGCATGGAATCCACTGCATTCAATGACGCTGCATGGAATCCACTGCATTCAATCGGGATGCTTTTGGCCATGCTGCATAAAATCCACTTCATTCAATCATGCTGCATGTAATCCACCTCATTCAATCGGGATGTTTTGGGACATGCTGCAGAAAATCCACTGCATTATATCGGGATGCTTTGGGCAATGCTGCAAAAGTCCACTGCATTCAATCATGCTGCATGAAACCACGGCATTCAATCATGCTGCATAAAATCCACTGCATTCAATAGGGTTCCATTTCTTCATGCTGCTTGGAATACACTGCATTCAATCAAGCTGCATCGAACCCACTGCATTCAATTGGGATGAATTTTACCAGGCTGCATGGAATCCACTGCATTCAATCAGGCTGCATGGAATCCACTGCATTCAATCGGGATGCATTTACCAGGCTGCATGGAATACACTGCATTCAATCACGCTGCATTGATATCACTGCATTCAATTGGGATCCATTGGGCCACGATGCATGGAATCCACTGCATTCAATCAGGATCCATTGCACCACACTGCATTGAATCCACTGCATTCAATTGAGATCAATTGGGCCACGCTGCATCGAATCCACTGCATTCAATGGGGATCCATTTAGCCACGCTGAATGGTATACACTGCGTTCAATCAGGATGCATTTCACCACGCGGCATGGCCTCCACTGTATTCAATCACACTGCATGGAATCCACGGCATTCAATCGGGATGCTTTGGGCCATGCCGCATAAAATCCACTGCATTCAATCGAGTTGCATTTGGCCTCGCTGCATGGCCTCCACTACACAAAATCGTGATCCATTTCGCCACAATGAATGGAAATCTCTGCATTCAATGACGCTGCATGGAATCCACTGCATTAAAAAGAGATGCTTTGGGACATGCTGCAAAAAATCCACTGCATTCATTAATTCTGCAAGAATCCACTGCATTCAATCATGCTGCATAAAATCCCCTGCATTCAATAGAGTTGCATTACTTCATGCTGCATGGAATCAACTGCATTCAATCATGCTGCATAAAATTCACTGCATTCAATCGGGATGCATTTTACCTGGCTGCATGGAATCCACTGAATTCAATCACGCTGCATGGAATCCACTGCATTCAATCGGGATGCTTTTTACCCGTCTGCATGGAATCCACTGCATTCATTCACGCTGCAAGGTATCCACTGCATTCAAACGGGATGCATTTTACCAGGCTGCATGCATTACTCTGCATTCAATCACAATGCATGGAATCCACTGCATTCAATGACGCTGCATGGAATCCACTGCATTCTATTGGGATGCTTTTGCCCATGCTGCAAATAATCCACTGCATTCAATCATGCTGCATGGAATCCAGTGCATCCAATCGGGATATTTTGGGTCATGCTGCATAAAATCCAATGCATTCAATCATGCTGCACCGTATCCACTGCATTCAGTCGGGATGTTTTGGGACATGCTGCAGAAAATTCACTGCATTAAATCAGGATGCTTTGGGCCATTCTGCAAAAAATCCACTGCATTCAATCATGCTGCATAAAATCCACTGCATTCAATATGGTTCCATTTCTTCATGCTGCATGGATCACACTGCATTAAATCACACTGCATGGAATCCTCTGCATTCAATCGGGATTAATTTTACCAGGCTGCATGGAATCCACTGCATTCAATCAGTATCCATTGCACCACACCGCATTGAATCCACTGCATTCAATTGAGATCAATTGGGCAACGATGCATAGAATCCACTGCATTCAATAGGGATCCAATTAGCCACACTGAATGGTATACACTGCGTTCAATCAGGATGCATTTCACCACGCTGCATGGAATCCACGGCATTCAATCGGGTTGCATGGGGCCATGCTGCATAAAATCCACTGCATTCCATCGAGATGCATTTGGCCTCGCTGCATGGACTCCACTGCACACAATCGTGATCCATTTCGCCACAATGAATGGAATTCTCAGCATTCAATGACGCTGCATGGAATCCACTGCATTAAATCAGAGATGCTTTGGGACATGTTGCAAAAAATCCACTGCATTCAATAATGCTGCAGGAATCCACAGCATTCAATCATGCTGCATAAAATACCCTGCATTCAATAGTGTTCCATTTCTTCATGCTGCATGGAATACACTGCATTCAATCAGGATGCATGGAATCCACATCATTTAATTGAGGTGCATTTTACCAGGCTGCATGGAATCCACTGCATTCAATCATGCTGCATGGAATCCACTGCATTCAATCGGGATGCATTTTACCACGCTGCATGAATTACACTGCATTCAATCACAATGCATGGAATCCACTGCATTCAATGACGCTGCATGGAATCCACTGCACTCAATCGGGATACTTTTGGCAATGCTGCATAAAACCCACTGCATTCAATCGGGATGCATTGGGCCTCACTGCGTGAACTCAACTGAATACATACGGGATCCATTGTGCCACAATGCAGGGAGTCTTCTGCATTCAATGACGCTGCATGGAATCCACTGCATTCAATCGGGATGCTTTTGGCCATGCTGCATAAAATCCACTGCATTCAATCATGCTGCATGTAATCCACCTGATTCAATCGGGATGTTTTGGGACATGCTGCAGAAAATCCCCTGCATTAAATCGGGTGATTTGGGCCATGCTGCAAAAAATCCACTGCATTCAATCATGCTGCAGGTATCCACTGCATTCATTCGGAATACTTTGGGCCTTGCTGCTAATAATCCACAGCATTCAATCATGCTGCAGGTATCCACTGCATTCAATCATGCTGCATTAAATTCCCTGCATTCAATAGGGTTCCATTTCTTCATGCTGCCTGGAATGCACTGCATTAAATCACGCTGCATGGAATCCATTGCATTCAATTGGGATGCATTTTACCAGGCTGCATGGAATCCACTGCATTCAAGCATGCTTCATGGAATCCACTGCATTCAATTCGGATGCATGTTACCAGGCTGCATGTATTACACTGCATTCAATGACATTGCATGGAATCCACTGCCTTCAATCGGGATGCTTTTGGCCCTGCTGCATTAAATCAACTGCATTCAATCGGGATGCATTGGGCCTTACTGCGTCAACTGCACTGAGTACAATCGGGATCCATTTTGGCACAATACATGGAGTCCTCTATATTCAATGACGCTGCATGGAATCCACTGCATTAAATCGTAATGCTTTGTGCCATGCTGCAAAAAATCCACTGCATTCATTCATGCCGCAGGAATCCACTGCATTCAATCATGCTGCATAAAATCCACTGCATTCAATAGGGTTCCATTTCTGCATGCTGCATGGATCACACTGCATTCAATCACACTGCATAGAATTAACAGCAGGCAACCGGGATGACTTTTACCATGCTGCATGGAATACACTGCATTCAATCACGCTGCATTTATTTCACTGCATACAATTGGGATCCATTGCGCCATGATGCATGGAATCCACTGCATTCAATCAGAATCCATTGCACCACACTGCTTTGACACCACTGCATTCAATTGAGATCAATTGGGCCATGCTGCATAGAATCCACTGCATTCAATTGGTATCCATTTAACCATACTGAATGGTATACACTGCATTCAATCAGGATGCATTTCACCACGCTGCATGGAATCCACGGCATTCAATCGGGATGCATGGGGCCATGCTGCATAAAATCCACTGCATTCAATCGGGATGCATTGGGCCTCACTGCGTGGACACCACTGAATACATACGGGATCAATTGTGCCACAATGCAGGGAGTCTTCTGCATTAAATGACACTGCATGGAATCCACTGCATTCAATCGGGATGAATTTTACCAGTCTGCATGGAATCGACTGCATTCAATCATGCTGCATGGAATCCACTGCATTCAATCGGGATGCATTTTACCAGGCTGCATGGAATACACTGCATTCAATCACGCTGCATCGATTTCACTGCATTCAATTGGGATCCATTGCACCATGATGCATGGAATCCACTTCTTTCAGTTGAGATCAATTGGGCCACACTGCATAGAATCCACTGCATTGAATGGGGATCCATTTAGCCACACTGAATTGTATACACTGCGTTCAATCAGGATGAATTTCACCACGCTGCATGGAATCCACGGCATTCAATCGGGATGCCTGTGGCCATGCTGCATAAAATCCACTGCATTCAATCGAGATGCATTTGGCCTCGATGCATGGACTCCACTGCACACAATCGTGATCCATTTCGCCACAATGAATTGAATTTTCTGCATTCAATGACGCTGCATGGAATCCACTGCATTAAATCGAGATGCTTTTGGCCATGCTGCAAAAAATCCACTGCATTCAATCATGCTGAAGGATACCACTGCAATCAATCATGCTGCATAAAATCCCCTGCATTCAATAGGGTTCCATTTCTTCATGCTGCATGGAATCGACTTCATTCAATCATGCTGCATGGAATCCACAGCATTTAATTGGGATGCATTTTACCAGGCTGCATGGAATCCACGGCATTCAATCGGGATGCTTGGGGACATGCTGCAAAAAATCCACTGCATTCATTCATGCTGCAGGAATCCACTGCATTCAATCATGCTAAATAAAATACACTACATTCAATAGGGTTCCATTACTTCATGCTCCCTGGAATACACTGAATTCAATCATGCTGCATGGAATCCAATGCATTCAATAGGGATGCATTTTACCAGTCTGCATGGAATCGACTGCATTCAATCATGCTGCATGGAATCCACTGCATTCAATCGGGATGCATTTTACCAGGCTGCATGGATTACACTGCATTCAAGCACAATGCATGGAATCCACTTCATTCAATGACGCTGCATGGAATCCTCTGCATTCAATCGGGATGCTTTTGGCCATGCTGCATAAAATCCACTGCATCAGTCATGCTGCACGGTATCCACTGCATTCAATCGGGATGTTTTGGGACATGCTGAATAAAATCCACTGCATTAAATCGGGATGCATTGGGCCAAGCTGCAAAAAATCCACTGCATTCAATCATGCTGCATGGAATCTACTGCATTCAATCGGGATGCATTTTACCAGGATGCGTGGAATCCACTGCATTCAATACAATGCATAGAATGCACTGCATTCTATGACGCTGCATGGAATCATCTCCATTCAATCGGGATGCTTTTGACCATGCTGCATAAAATCCACTGCATTCAATCGGGATGTATTGGGACATGCTGCAGAAAATCCACTGCATTAAATCGGGATGCTTTGGGCCAAGCTGCAAAAAACACACTGCATTCAATCATGCTGCAGGAATCCGCTGCATTTAATCATGCTGCATAAAATACACTGCATTCAATAAGGTTCCATTTCTTCATGCTGCCTGGAATCCACCTCATTCAATTATGCTGCATGGAATCCACTGCATTCAATCGGGATTCATTTTACCAGGCTGCATGGATCACACTGCATTAAATCACACTGCATGGAATCCACTGCATTCAAATGGAATGAATTTTATCAGGCTGCATGGAATCCACTGCATTCAATCAGGCTGCATGGAATCCACTGCATTCAATCGGGATGCATTTTACCACGCTGCATGAATTACACTGCATTCAATCACAATGCATGGAATCCACTGCATTCAATGACGCTGCATGGAATCCACTGCATTCTATCGGGATGCTTTTGGCCATGCTGCATAAAATCCACTGCATTCAGTCATGCTGCATGGAATCCAGTGCATCCAATCGGGATATTGTGGGTCATGCTGCATAAAATCCAATGCATTCAATCATGCTGCACCGTATCCACTGCATTCAGTCGGGATGTTTTGGGACATGCTGCAGAAAATTCACTGCATTAAATCAGGATGCTTTGGGCCATTCTGCAAAAAATCCACTGCATTCAATCATGCTGCATAAAATCCACTGCATTCAATATGGTTCCATTTCTTCATGCTGCATGGATCACACTGCATTAAATCACACTGCATGGAATCCTCTGCATTCAATCGGGATTAATTTTACCAGGCTGCATTGAATCCACTGCATTCAATCAGTATCCATTGCACCACACTGCATTGAATCCACTGCATTCAATTGAGATCAATTGGGCAACGATGCATAGAATCCACTGCATTCAATAGGGATCCAATTAGCCACACTGAATGGTATACACTGCGTTCAATCAGGATGCATTTCACCACGCTGCATGGAATCCACGGCATTCAATCGGGTTGCATGGGGCCATGCTGCATAAAATCCACTGCATTCCATCGAGATGCATTTGGCCTCGCTGCATGGACTCCACTGCACACAATCGTGATCCATTTCGCCACAATGAATGGAATTCTCAGCATTCAATGACGCTGCATGGAATCCACTGCATTAAATCAGAGATGCTTTGGGACATGTTGCAAAAAATCCACTGCATTCAATCATGCTGCAGGAATCCACAGCATTCAATCATGCTGCATAAAATACCCTGCCTTCAATAGTGTTCCATTTCTTCATGCTGCATGGAATACACTGCATTCAATCAGGATGCATGGAATCCACATCATTTAATTGAGGTGCATTTTACCAGGCTGCATGGAATCCACTGCATTCAATCATGCTGCATGGAATCCACTGCATTCAATCGGGATGCATTTTACCACGCTGCATGAATTACACTGCATTCAATCACAATGCATGGAATCCACTGCATTCAATGACGCTGCATGGAATCCACTGCACTCAATCGGGATACTTTTGGCAATGCTGCATAAAACCCACTGCATTCAATCGGGATGCATTGGGCCTCACTGCGTGAACTCAACTGAATACATACGGGATCCATTGTGCCACAATGCAGGGAGTCTTCTGCATTCAATGACGCTGCATGGAATCCACTGCATTCTATCGGGATGCTTTTGGCCATGCTGCATAAAATCCACTGCATTCAGTCATGCTGCATGGAATCCAGTGCATCCAATCGGGATATTGTGGGTCATGCTGCATAAAATCCAATGCATTCAATCATGCTGCACCGTATCCACTGCATTCAGTCGGGATGTTTTGGGACATGCTGCAGAAAATTCACTGCATTAAATCAGGATGCTTTGGGCCATTCTGCAAAAAATCCACTGCATTCAATCATGCTGCATAAAATCCACTGCATTCAATATGGTTCCATTTCTTCATGCTGCATGGATCACACTGCATTAAATCACACTGCATGGAATCCTCTGCATTCAATCGGGATTAATTTTACCAGGCTGCATTGAATCCACTGCATTCAATCAGTATCCATTGCACCACACTGCATTGAATCCACTGCATTCAATTGAGATCAATTGGGCAACGATGCATAGAATCCACTGCATTCAATAGGGATCCAATTAGCCACACTGAATGGTATACACTGCGTTCAATCAGGATGCATTTCACCACGCTGCATGGAATCCACGGCATTCAATCGGGTTGCATGGGGCCATGCTGCATAAAATCCACTGCATTCCATCGAGATGCATTTGGCCTCGCTGCATGGACTCCACTGCACACAATCGTGATCCATTTCGCCACAATGAATGGAATTCTCAGCATTCAATGACGCTGCATGGAATCCACTGCATTAAATCAGAGATGCTTTGGGACATGTTGCAAAAAATCCACTGCATTCAATCATGCTGCAGGAATCCACAGCATTCAATCATGCTGCATAAAATACCCTGCCTTCAATAGTGTTCCATTTCTTCATGCTGCATGGAATACACTGCATTCAATCAGGATGCATGGAATCCACATCATTTAATTGAGGTGCATTTTACCAGGCTGCATGGAATCCACTGCATTCAATCATGCTGCATGGAATCCACTGCATTCAATCGGGATGCATTTTACCACGCTGCATGAATTACACTGCATTCAATCACAATGCATGGAATCCACTGCATTCAATGACGCTGCATGGAATCCACTGCACTCAATCGGGATACTTTTGGCAATGCTGCATAAAACCCACTGCATTCAATCGGGATGCATTGGGCCTCACTGCGTGAACTCAACTGAATACATACGGGATCCATTGTGCCACAATGCAGGGAGTCTTCTGCATTCAATGACGCTGCATGGAATCCACTGCATTCAATTGGGATGCTTTTGGCCATGCTGCATAAAATCCACTGCATTCAATCATGCTGCATGTAATCCACCTGATTCAATCGGGATGTTTTGGGACATGCTGCAGAAAATCCCCTGCATTAAATCGGGATGATTTGGGCCATGCTGCAAAAAATCCACTGCATTCAATCATGCTGCAGGTATCCACTGCATTCATTCGGAATACTTTGGGCCTTGCTGCTAATAATCCACAGCATTCAATCATGCTGCAGGTATCCACTGCATTCAATCATGCTGCATTAAATTCCCTGCATTCAATAGGGTTCCATTTCTTCATGCTGCCTGGAATGCACTGCATTAAATCACGCTGCATGGAATCCATTGCATTCAATTGGGATGCATTTTACCAGGCTGCATGGAATCCACTGCATTCAAGCATGCTTCATGGAATCCACTGCATTCAATCCGGATGCATGTTACCAGGCTGCATGTATTACACTGCATTCAATGACATTGCATGGAATCCACTGCCTTCAATCGGGATGCTTTTGGCCCTGCTGCATTAAATCAACTGCATTCAATCGGGATGCATTGGGCCTCACTACGTCAACTGCACTGAGTACAATCGGGATCCATTTTGGCACAATACATGGAGTCCTCTATATTCAATGACGCTGCATGTAATCCACTGCATTAAATCGTAATGCTTTGTGCCATGCTGCAAAAAATCCACTGCATTCATTCATGCCGCAGGAATCCACTGCAATCAATCATGCTGCATAAAATCAACTGCATTCAATAGGGTTCCATTACTTCATGCTGTCTGGAATACACTGAATTCAATCACGCTGCATGGAATCCAATGCATTCAATAGGGATGCATTTTACCAGGCTGCATGGAATCCACTGCATTCAATCATGCTGCATGGAATCCACTGCATTCAATCGGGATGCATTTTACCAGGCTGCATGGATTTCACTGCATTCAATCACAATGCATGGAATCCACTGCATTCTATCGGGATGCTTTTGGCCATGCTGCATAAAATCCACTGCATTCAATCATGCTGCATGGAATCCAGTGCATCCAATCGGGATATTTTGGGTCATGCTGCATAAAATCCAATGCATTCAATCATGCTGCACCGTATCCACTGCATTCAGTCGGGATGTTTTGGGACATGCTGCAGAAAATTCACTGCATTAAATCAGGATGCTTTGGGCCATTCTGCAAAAAATCCACTGCATTCAATCATGCTGCATAAAATCCACTGCATTCAATATGGTTCCATTTCTTCATGCTGCATGGATCACACTGCATTAAATCACACTGCATGGAATCCTCTGCATTCAATCGGGATTAATTTTACCAGGCTGCATTGAATCCACTGCATTCAATCAGTATCCATTGCACCACACTGCATTGAATCCACTGCATTCAATTGAGATCAATTGGGCAACGATGCATAGAATCCACTGCATTCAATAGGGATCCAATTAGCCACACTGAATGGTATACACTGCGTTCAATCAGGATGCATTTCACCACGCTGCATGGAATCCACGGCATTCAATCGGGTTGCATGGGGCCATGCTGCATAAAATCCACTGCATTCCATCGAGATGCATTTGGCCTCGCTGCATGGACTCCACTGCACACAATCGTGATCCATTTCGCCACAATGAATGGAATTCTCAGCATTCAATGACGCTGCATGGAATCCACTGCATTAAATCAGAGATGCTTTGGGACATGTTGCAAAAAATCCACTGCATTCAATAATTCTGCAGGAATCCACAGCATTCAATCATGCTGCATAAAATACCCTGCCTTCAATAGTGTTCCATTTCTTCATGCTGCATGGAATACACTGCATTCAATCAGGATGCATGGAATCCACATCATTTAATTGAGGTGCATTTTACCAGGCTGCATGGAATCCACTGCATTCAATCATGCTGCATGGAATCCACTGCATTCAATCGGGATGCATTTTACCACGCTGCATGAATTACACTGCATTCAATCACAATGCATGGAATCCACTGCATTCAATGACGCTGCATGGAATCCACTGCACTCAATCGGGATACTTTTGGCAATGCTGCATAAAACCCACTGCATTCAATCGGGATGCATTGGGCCTCACTGCGTGAACTCAACTGAATACATACGGGATCCATTGTGCCGCAATGAAGGGAGTCTTCTGCATTCAATGACGCTGCATGGAATCCACTGCATTCAATCGGGATGCTTTTGGCCATGCTGCATAAAATCCACTGCATTCAATCATGCTGCATCTAATCCACCTGATTCAATCGGGATGTTTTGGGACATGCTGCAGAAAATCCCCTGCATTAAATCGGGATGATTTGGGCCATGCTGCAAAAAATCCACTGCATTCAATCATGCTGCAGTTATCCACTGCATTCATTCGGAATACTTTGGGCCTTGCTGCTAATAATCCACAGCATTCAATCATGCTGCAGGTATCCACTGCATTCAATCATGCTGCATTAAATTCCCTGCATTCAATAGGGTTCCATTTCTTCATGCTGCCTGGAATGCACTGCATTAAATCACGCTGCATGGAATCCATTGCATTCAATTGGGATGCATTTTACCAGGCTGCATGGAATCCACTGCATTCAAGCATGCTTCATGGAATCCACTGCATTCAATCCGGATGCATGTTACCAGGCTGCATGTATTACACTGCATTCAATGACATTGCATGGAATCCACTGCCTTCAATCGGGATGCTTTTGGCCCTGCTGCATTAAATCAACTGCATTCAATCGGGATGCATTGGGCCTCACTGCGTCAACTGCACTGAGTACAATCGGGATCCATTTTGGCACAATACATGGAGTCCTCTATATTCAATGACGCTGCATGTAATCCACTGCATTAAATCGTAATGCTTTGTGCCATGCTGCAAAAAATCCACTGCATTCATTCATGCCGCAGGAATCCACTGCAATCAATCATGCTGCATAAAATCAACTGCATTCAATAGGGTTCCATTACTTCATGCTGTCTGGAATACACTGAATTCAATCACGCTGCATGGAATCCAATGCATTCAATAGGGATGCATTTTACCAGGCTGCATGGAATCCACTGCATTCAATCATGCTGCATGGAATCCACTGCATTCAATCGGGATGCATTTTACCAGGCTGCATGGATTTCACTGCATTCAATCACAGTGCATGGAATCCACTGCATTCTATCGGAATGCTTTTGGCCATGCTGCATAAAATCCACTGCATTCAATCATGCTGCATGGAATCCAGTGCATCCAATCTGGATATTTTGGGTCATGCTGCATAAAATCCAATGCATTCAATCATGCTGCACCGTATCCACTGCATTCAGTCGGGATGTTTTTGGACATGCTGCAGAAAATTCACTGCATTAAATCAGGATGCTTTGGGCCATTCTGCAAAAAATCCAGTGCATTCAATCATGCTGCATAAAATCCACTGCATTCAATATGGTTCCATTTCTTCATGCTGCATGGATCACACTGCATTAAATCACACTGCATGGAATCCTCTGCATTCAATCGGGATTAATTTTACCAGGCTGCATGCAATCCACTGCATTCAATCAGTATCCATTGCACCACACCGCATTGAATCCACTGCATTCAATTGAGATCAATTGGGCAACGATGCATAGAATCCACTGCATTCAATAGGGATCCAATTAGCCACACTGAATGGTATACACTTTGTTCAATCAGGATGCATTTCACCACGCTGCATGGAATCCACGGCATTCAATCGGGTTGCATGGGGCCATGCTGCATAAAATCCACTGCATTCCATCGAGATGCATTTGGCCTCGCTGCATGGACTCCACTGCACACAATCGTGATCCATTTCGCCACAATGAATGGAATTCTCAGCATTCAATGACGCTGCATGGAATCCACTGCATTAAATCAGAGATGCTTTGGGACATGTTGCAAAAAATCCACTGCATTCAATAATTCTGCAGGAATCCACAGCATTCAATCATGCTGCATAAAATACCCTGCCTTCAATAGTGTTCCATTTCTTCATGCTGCATGGAATACACTGCATTCAATCAGGATGCATGGAATCCACATCATTTAATTGAGGTGCATTTTACCAGGCTGCATGGAATCCACTGCATTCAATCATGCTGCATGGAATCCACTGCATTCAATCGGGATGCATTTTACCACACTGCATGAATTACACTGCATTCAATCACAATGCATGGAATCCACTGCATTCAATGACGCTGCATGGAATCCACTGCACTCAATCGGGATACTTTTGGCAATGCTGCATAAAACCCACTGCATTCAATCGGGATGCATTGGGCCTCACTGCGTGAACTCAACTGAATACATACGGGATCCATTGTGCCACAATGCAGGGAGTCTTCTGCATTCAATGACGCTGCATGGAATCCACTGCATTCAATTGGGATGCTTTTGGCCATGCTGCATAAAATCCACTGCATTCAATCATGCTGCATGTAATCCACCTGATTCAATCGGGATGTTTTGGGACATGCTGCAGAAAATCCCCTGCATTAAATCGGGATGATTTGGGCCATGCTGCAAAAAATCCACTGCATTCAATCATGCTGCAGTTATCCACTGCATTCATTCGGAATACTTTGGGCCTTGCTGCTAATAATCCACAGCATTCAATCATGCTGCAGGTATCCACTGCATTCAATCATGCTGCATTAAATTCCCTGCATTCAATAGGGTTCCATTTCTTCATGCTGCCTGGAATGCACTGCATTAAATCACGCTGCATGGAATCCATTGCATTCAATTGGGATGCATTTTACCAGGCTGCATGGAATCCACTGCATTCAAGCATGCTTCATGGAATCCACTGCATTCAATCCGGATGCATGTTACCAGGCTGCATGTATTACACTGCATTCAATGACATTGCATGGAATCCACTGCCTTCAATCGGGATGCTTTTGGCCCTGCTGCATTAAATCAACTGCATTCAATCGGGATGCATTGGGCCTCACTGCGTCAACTGCACTGAGTACAATCGGGATCCATTTTGGCACAATACATGGAGTCCTCTATATTCAATGACGCTGCATGGAATCCACTGCATTAAATCGTAATGCTTTGTGCCATGCTGCAAAAAATCCACTGCATTCATTCATGCCGCAGGAATCCACTGCAATCAATCATGCTGCATAAAATCAACTGCATTCAATAGGGTTCCATTACTTCATGCTGTCTGGAATACACTGAATTCAATCACGCTGCATGGAATCCAATGCATTCAATAGGGATGCATTTTACCAGGCTGCATGGAATCCACTGCATTCAATCATGCTGCATGGAATCCACTGCATTCAATCGGGATGCATTTTACCAGGCTGCATGGATTTCACTGCATTCAATCACAATGCATGGAATCCACTGCATTCTATCGGGATGCTTTTGGCCATGCTGCATAAAATCCACTGCATTCAATCATGCTGCATGGAATCCAGTGCATCCAATCGGGATATTGTGGGTCATGCTGCATAAAATCCAATGCATTCAATCATGCTGCACCGTATCCACTGCATTCAGTCGGGATGTTTTGGGACATGCTGCAGAAAATTCACTGCATTAAATCAGGATGCTTTGGGCCATTCTGCAAAAAATCCACTGCATTCAATCATGCTGCATAAAATCCACTGCATTCAATATGGTTCCATTTCTTCATGCTGCATGGATCACACTGCATTAAATCACACTGCATGGAATCCTCTGCATTCAATCGGGATTAATTTTACCAGGCTGCATTGAATCCACTGCATTCAATCAGTATCCATTGCACCACACTGCATTGAATCCACTGCATTCAATTGAGATCAATTGGGCAACGATGCATAGAATCCACTGCATTCAATAGGGATCCAATTAGCCACACTGAATGGTATACACTGCGTTCAATCAGGATGCATTTCACCACGCTGCATGGAATCCACGGCATTCAATCGGGTTGCATGGGGCCATGCTGCATAAAATACACTGCATTCCATCAGATGCATTTGGCCTCGCTGCATGGACTCCACTGCACACAATCGTGATCCATTTCGCCACAATGAATGGAATTCTCAGCATTCAATGACGCTGCATGGAATCCACTGCATTAAATCAGAGATGCTTTGGGACATGTTGCAAAAAATCCACTGCATTCAATAATTCTGCAGGAATCCACAGCATTCAATCATGCTGCATAAAATACCCTGCCTTCAATAGTGTTCCATTTCTTCATGCTGCATGGAATACACTGCATTCAATCAGGATGCATGGAATCCACATCATTTAATTGAGGTGCATTTTACCAGGCTGCATGGAATCCACTGCATTCAATCATGCTGCATGGAATCCACTGCATTCAATCGGGATGCATTTTACCACGCTGCATGAATTACACTGCATTCAATCACAATGCATGGAATCCACTGCATTCAATGACGCTGCATGGAATCCACTGCACTCAATCGGGATACTTTTGGCAATGCTGCATAAAACCCACTGCATTCAATCGGGATGCATTGGGCCTCACTGCATGAACTCAACTGAATACATACGGGATCCATTGTGCCACAATGCAGGGAGTCTTCTGCATTCAATGACGCTGCATGGAATCCACTGCATTCAATTGGGATGCTTTTGGCCATGCTGCATAAAATCCACTGCATTCAATCATGCTGCATGTAATCCACCTGATTCAATCGGGATGTTTTGGGACATGCTGCAGAAAATCCCCTGCATTAAATCAGGATGATTTGGGCCATGCTGCAAAAAATCCACTGCATTCAATCATGCTGCAGTTATCCACTGCATTCATTCGGAATACTTTGGGCCTTGCTGCTAATAATCCACAGCATTCAATCATGCTGCAGGTATCCACTGCATTCAATCATGCTGCATTAAATTCCCTGCATTCAATAGGGTTCCATTTCTTCATGCTGCCTGGAATGCACTGCATTAAATCACGCTGCATGGAATCCATTGCATTCAATTGGGATGCATTTTACCAGGCTGCATGGAATCCACTGCATTCAAGCATGCTTCATGGAATCCACTGCATTCAATCCGGATGCATGTTACCAGGCTGCATGTATTACACTGCATTCAATGACATTGCATGGAATCCACTGCCTTCAATCGGGATGCTTTTGGCCCTGCTGCATTAAATCAACTGCATTCAATCGGGATGCATTGGGCCTCACTGCGTCAACTGCACTGAGTACAATCGGGATCCATTTTGGCACAATACATGGAGTCCTCTATATTCAATGACGCTGCATGGAATCCACTGCATTAAATCGTAATGCTTTGTGCCATGCTGCAAAAAATCCACTGCATTCATTCATGCCGCAGGAATCCACTGCAATCAATCATGCTGCATAAAATCAACTGCATTCAATAGGGTTCCATTACTTCATGCTGTCTGGAATACACTGAATTCAATCACGCTGCATGGAATCCAATGCATTCAATAGGGATGCATTTTACCAGGCTGCATGGAATCCACTGCATTCAATCATGCTGCATGGAATCCACTGCATTCAATCGGGATGCATTTTACCAGGCTGCATGGATTTCACTGCATTCAATCACAATGCATGGAATCCACTGCATTCTATCGGGATGCTTTTGGCCATGCTGCATAAAATCCACTGCATTCAATCATGCTGCATGGAATCCAGTGCATCCAATCGGGATATTGTGGGTCATGCTGCATAAAATCCAATGCATTCAATCATGCTGCACCGTATCCACTGCATTCAGTCGGGATGTTTTGGGACATGCTGCAGAAAATTCACTGCATTAAATCAGGATGCTTTGGGCCATTCTGCAAAAAATCCACTGCATTCAATCATGCTGCATAAAATCCACTGCATTCAATATGGTTCCATTTCTTCATGCTGCATGGATCACACTGCATTAAATCACACTGCATGGAATCCTCTGCATTCAATCGGGATTAATTTTACCAGGCTGCATTGAATCCACTGCATTCAATCAGTATCCATTGCACCACACTGCATTGAATCCACTGCATTCAATTGAGATCAATTGGGCAACGATGCATAGAATCCACTGCATTCAATAGGGATCCAATTAGCCACACTGAATGGTATACACTGCGTTCAATCAGGATGCATTTCACCACGCTGCATGGAATCCACGGCATTCAATCGGGTTGCATGGGGCCATGCTGCATAACATCCACTGCATTCCATCGAGATGCATTTGGCCTCGCTGCATGGACTCCACTGCACACAATCGTGATCCATTTCGCCACAATGAATGGAATTCTCAGCATTCAATGACGCTGCATGGAATCCACTGCATTAAATCAGAGATGCTTTGGGACATGTTGCAAAAAATCCACTGCATTCAATAATTCTGCAGGAATCCACAGCATTCAATCATGCTGCATAAAATACCCTGCCTTCAATAGTGTTCCATTTCTTCATGCTGCATGGAATACACTGCATTCAATCAGGATGCATGGAATCCACATCATTTAATTGAGGTGCATTTTACCAGGCTGCATGGAATCCACTGCATTCAATCATGCTGCATGGAATCCACTGCATTCAATCGGGATGCATTTTACCACGCTGCATGAATTACACTGCATTCAATCACAATGCATGGAATCCACTGCATTCAATGACGCTGCATGGAATCCACTGCACTCAATCGGGATACTTTTGGCAATGCTGCATAAAACCCACTGCATTCAATCGGGATGCATTGGGCCTCACTGCGTGAACTCAACTGAATACATACGGGATCCATTGTGCCACAATGCAGGGAGTCTTCTGCATTCAATGACGCTGCATGGAATCCACTGCATTCAATTGGGATGCTTTTGGCCATGCTGCATAAAATCCACTGCATTCAATCATGCTGCATGTAATCCACCTGATTCAATCGGGATGTTTTGGGACATGCTGCAGAAAATCCCCTGCATTAAATCGGGATGATTTGGGCCATGCTGCAAAATATCCACTGCATTCAATCATGCTGCAGGTATCCACTGCATTCATTCGGAATACTTTGGGCCTTGCTGCTAATAATCCACAGCATTCAATCATGCTGCAGGTATCCACTGCATTCAATCATGCTGCATTAAATTCCCTGCATTCAATAGGGTTCCATTTCTTCATGCTGCCTGGAATGCACTGCATTAAATCACGCTGCATGGAATCCATTGCATTCAATTGGGATGCATTTTACCAGGCTGCATGGAATCCACTGCATTCAAGCATGCTTCATGGAATCCACTGCATTCAATCCGGATGCATGTTACCAGGCTGCATGTATTACACTGCATTCAATGACATTGCATGGAATCCACTGCCTTCATTCGGGATGCTTTTGGCCCTGCTGCATTAAATCAACTGCATTCAATCGGAATGCATTGGGCCTCACTGCGTCAACTGCACTGAGTACAATCGGGATCCATTTTGGCACAATACATGGAGTCCTCTATATTCAATGACGCTGCATGGAATCCACTGCATTAAATCGTAATGCTTTGTGCCATGCTGCAAAAAATCCACTGCATTCATTCATGCCGCAGGAATCCACTGCAATCAATCATGCTGCATAAAATCAACTGCATTCAATAGGGTTCCATTACTTCATGCTGTCTGGAATACACTGAATTCAATCACGCTGCATGGAATCCAATGCATTCAATAGGGATGCATTTTACCAGGCTGCATGGAATCCACTGCATTCAATCGGGATGCATTTTACCAGGCTGCATGGATTTCACTGCATTCAATCACAATGCATGGAATCCACTGCATTCTATCGGGATGCTTTTGGCCATGCTGCATAAAATCCACTGCATTCAATCATGCTGCATGGAATCCAGTGCATCCAATCGGGATATTGTGGGTCATGCTGCATAAAATCCAATGCATTCAATCATGCTGCACCGTATCCACTGCATTCAGTCGGGATGTTTTGGGACATGCTGCAGAAAATTCACTGCATTAAATCAGGATGCTTTGGGCCATTCTGCAAAAAATCCACTGCATTCAATCATGCTGCATAAAATCCACTGCATTCAATATGGTTCCATTTCTTCATGCTGCATGGATCACACTGCATTAAATCACACTGCATGGAATCCTCTGCATTCAATCGGGATTAATTTTACCAGGCTGCATTGAATCCACTGCATTCAATCAGTATCCATTGCACCACACTGCATTGAATCCACTGCATTCAATTGAGATCAATTGGGCAACGATGCATAGAATCCACTGCATTCAATAGGGATCCAATTAGCCACACTGAATGGTATACACTGCGTTCAATCAGGATGCATTTCACCACGCTGCATGGAATCCACGGCATTCAATCGGGTTGCATGGGGCCATGCTGCATAAAATACACTGCATTCCATCAGATGCATTTGGCCTCGCTGCATGGACTCCACTGCACACAATCGTGATCCATTTCGCCACAATGAATGGAATTCTCAGCATTCAATGACGCTGCATGGAATCCTCTGCATTCAATCGGGATGCTTTTGGCCATGCTGCATAAAATCCACTGCATCAGTCATGCTGCACGGTACCACTGCATTCAATCGGGATGTTTTGGGACATGCTGAATAAAATCCACTGCATTAAATCGGGATGCATTGGGCCAAGCTGCAAAAACTCCACTGCATTCAATCATGCTGCATGGAATCTACTGCTTTCAATCGGGATGCATTTTACCAGGATGCGTGGAATCCACTGCATTCAATACAATGCATAGAATCCACTGCATTCAATGACGCTGCATGGAAACATCTGCATTCAATCGGGATGCTTTTGGCCATGCTGCATAAAATCCACTGCATTCAATCGAGATGTATTGGGACATGCTGCAGAAAATCCACTGCATTAAATCGGGATGCTTTGGGCCAAGCTGCAAAAAATCCACTGCATTCAATCATGCTGCAGGAATCCACTGCATTTAATCATGCTGCATAAAATACCCTGCATTCAATAAGGTTCCATTTCTTCATGCTGCATGGAATCCACTGCATTCAATCGGGATTCATTTTACCAGGCTGCATGGATCATACTGCATTAAATCACACTGCATGGAATCCACTGCATTCAAATGGAATGAATTTTATCAGGCTGCATGGAATCCACTGCATTCAATCAGGCTGCATGGAATCCACTGCATTCAATCGGGATGCATTTTACCACGCTGCATGAATTACACTGCATTCAATCACAATGCATGGAATCCACTGCATTCAATGACGCTGCATGGAATCCACTGCATTCTATCGGGACGCTTTTGGCCATGCTGCATAAAATCCACTGCATTCAATCATGCTGCATGGAATCCAGTGCATCCAATCGGGATATTGTGGGTCATGCTGCATAAAATCCAATGCATTCAATCATGCTGCACCGTATCCACTGCATTCAGTCGGGATGTTTTGGGACATGCTGCAGAAAATTCACTGCATTAAATCAGGATGCTTTGGGCCATTCTGCAAAAAATCCACTGCATTCAATCATGCTGCATAAAATCCACTGCATTCAATATGGTTCCATTTCTTCATGCTGCATGGATCACACTGCATTAAATCACACTGCATGGAATCCTCTGCATTCAATCGGGATTAATTTTACCAGGCTGCATGGAATCCACTGCATTCAATCAGTATCCATTGCACCACACTGCATTGAATCCACTGCATTCAATTGAGATCAATTGGGCAACGATGCATAGAATCCACTGCATTCAATAGGGATCCAATTAGCCACACTGAATGGTATACACTGCGTTCAATCAGGATGCATTTCACCACGCTGCATGGAATCCACGGCATTCAATCGGGTTGCATGGGGCCATGCTGCATAAAATCCACTGCATTCCATCGAGATGCATTTGGCCTCGCTGCATGGACTCCACTGCACACAATCGTGATCCATTTCGCCACAATGAATGGAATTCTCAGCATTCAATGACGCTGCATGGAATCCACTGCATTAAATCAGAGATGCTTTGGGACATGTTGCAAAAAATCCACTGCATTCAATAATTCTGCAGGAATCCACAACATTCAATCATGCTGCATAAAATACCCTGCATTCAATAGTGTTCCATTTCTTCATGCTGCATGGAATACACTGCATTCAATCAGGATGCATGGAATCCACATCATTTAATTGAGGTGCATTTTACCAGGCTGCATGGAATCCACTGCATTCAATCATGCTGCATGGAATCCACTGCATTCAATCGGGATGCATTTTACCACGCTGCATGAATTACACTGCATTCAATCACAATGCATGGAATCCACTGCATTCAATGACGCTGCATGGAATCCACTGCACTCAATCGGGATACTTTTGGCAATGCTGCATAAAACCCACTGCATTCAATCGGGATGCATTGGGCCTCACTGCATGAACTCAACTGAATACATACGGGATCCATTGTGCCACAATGCAGGGAGTCTTCTGCATTCAATGACGCTGCATGGAATCCACTGCATTCAATTGGGATGCTTTTGGCCATGCTGCATAAAATCCACTGCATTCAATCATGCTGCATGTAATCCACCTGATTCAATCGGGATGTTTTGGGACATGCTGCAGAAAATCCCCTGCATTAAATCGGGATGATTTGGGCCATGCTGCAAAAAATCCACTGCATTCAATCATGCTGCAGTTATCCACTGCATTCATTCGGAATACTTTGGGCCTTGCTGCTAATAATCCACAGCATTCAATCATGCTGCAGGTATCCACTGCATTCAATCATGCTGCATTAAATTCCCTGCATTCAATAGGGTTCCATTTCTTCATGCTGCCTGGAATGCACTGCATTAAATCACGCTGCATGGAATCCATTGCATTCAATTGGGATGCATTTTACCAGGCTGCATGGAATCCACTGCATTCAAGCATGCTTCATGGAATCCACTGCATTCAATCCGGATGCATGTTACCAGGCTGCATGTATTACACTGCATTCAATGACATTGCATGGAATCCACTGCCTTCAATCGGGATGTTTTGGCCCTGCTGCATTAAATCAACTGCATTCAATCGGGATGCATTGGGCCTCACTGCGTCAACTGCACTGAGTACAATCGGGATCCATTTTGGCACAATACATGGAGTCCTCTATATTCAATGACGCTGCATGTAATCCACTGCATTAAATCAGAGATGCTTTGGGACATGTTGCAAAAAATCCACTGCATTCAATAATTCTGCAGGAATCCACAGCATTCAATCATGCTGCATAAAATACCCTGCATTCAATAGTGTTCCATTTCTTCATGCTGCATGGAATACACTGCATTCAATCAGGATGCATGGAATCCACATCATTTAATTGAGGTGCATTTTACCAGGCTGCATGGAATCCACTGCATTCAATCATGCTGCATGGAATCCACTGCATTCAATCGGGATGCATTTTACCAGGCTGCATGGATTTCACTGCATTCAATCACAATGCATGGAATCCACTGCATTCAATGACGCTGCATGGAATCCACTGCACTCAATCGGGATACTTTTGGCAATGCTGCATAAAACCCACTGCATTCAATCGGGATGCATTGGGCCTCACTGCATGAACTCAACTGAATACATACGGGATCCATTGTGCCACAATGCAGGGAGTCTTCTGCATTCAATGACACTGCATGGAATCCACTGCATTCAATCGGGATGCTTTTGGCCATGCTGCATAAAATCCACTGCATTCAATCATGCTGCATGTAATCCACCTGATTCAATCGGGATGTTTTGGGACATGCTGCAGAAAATCCCCTGCATTAAATCGGGATGATTTGGGCCATGCTGCAAAAAATCCACTGCATTCAATCATGCTGCAGTTATCCACTGCATTCATTCGGAATACTTTGGGCCTTGCTGCTAATAATCCACAGCATTCAATCATGCTGCAGGTATCCACTGCATTCAATCATGCTGCATTAAATTCCCTGCATTCAATAGGGTTCCATTTCTTCATGCTGCCTGGAATGCACTGCATTAAATCACGCTGCATGGAATCCATTGCATTCAATTGGGATGCATTTTACCAGGCTGCATGGAATCCACTGCATTCAAGCATGCTTCATGGAATCCACTGCATTCAATCCGGATGCATGTTACCAGGCTGCATGTATTACACTGCATTCAATGACATTGCATGGAATCCACTGCCTTCAATCGGGATGTTTTGGCCCTGCTGCATTAAATCAACTGCATTCAATCGGGATGCATTGGGCCTCACTGCCTCAACTGCACTGAGTACAATCGGGATCCATTTTGGTACAATACATGGAGTCCTCTATATTCAATGACGCTGCATGTAATCCACTGCATTAAATCGTAATGCTTTGTGCCATGCTGCAAAAAATCCACTGCATTCATTCATGCCGCAGGAATCCACTGCAATCAATCATGCTGCATAAAATCAACTGCATTCAATAGGGTTCCATTACTTCATGCTGTCTGGAATACACTGAATTCAATCACGCTGCATGGAATCCAATGCATTCAATAGGGATGCATTTTACCAGGCTGCATGGAATCCACTGCATTCAATCATGGTGCATGGAATCCACTGCATTCAATCGGGATGCATTTTACCAGGCTGCATGGATTTCACTGCATTCAATCACAATGCATGGAATCCACTGCATTCTATCGGGATGCTTTTGGCCATGCTGCATAAAATCCACTGCATTCAATCATGCTGCATGGAATCCAGTGCATCCAATCGGGATATTGTGGGTCATGCTGCATAAAATCCAATGCATTCAATCATGCTGCACCGTATCCACTGCATTCAGTCGGGATGTTTTGGGACATGCTGCAGAAAATTCACTGCATTAAATCAGGATGCTTTGGGCCATTCTGCAAAAAATCCACTGCATTCAATCATGCTGCATAAAATCCACTGCATTCAATATGGTTCCATTTCTTCATGCTGCATGGATCACACTGCATTAAATCACACTGCATGGAATCCTCTGCATTCAATCGGGATTAATTTTACCAGGCTGCATGGAATCCACTGCATTCAATCAGTATCCATTGCACCACACTGCATTGAATCCACTGCATTCAATTGAGATCAATTGGGCAACGATGCATAGAATCCACTGCATTCAATAGGGATCCAATTAGCCACACTGAATGGTATACACTGCGTTCAATCAGGATGCATTTCACCACGCTGCATGGAATCCACGGCATTCAATCGGGTTGCATGGGGCCATGCTGCATAAAATCCACTGCATTCCATCGAGATGCATTTGGCCTCGCTGCATGGACTCCACTGCACACAATCGTGATCCATTTCGCCACAATGAATGGAATTCTCAGCATTCAATGACGCTGCATGGAATCCACTGCATTAAATCAGAGATGCTTTGGGACATGTTGCAAAAAATCCACTGCATTCAATAATTCTGCAGGAATCCACAGCATTCAATCATGCTGCATAAAATACCCTGCATTCAATAGTGTTCCATTTCTTCATGCTGCATGGAATACACTGCATTCAATCAGGATGCATGGAATCCACATCATTTAATTGAGGTGCATTTTACCAGGCTGCATGGAATCCACTGCATTCAATCATGCTGCATGGAATCCACTGCATTCAATCGGGATGCATTTTACCACGCTGCATGAATTACACTGCATTCAATCACAATGCATGGAATCCACTGCATTCAATGATGCTGCATGGAATCCACTGCACTCAATCGGGATACTTTTGGCAATGCTGCATAAAACCCACTGCATTCAATCGGGATGCATTGGGCCTCACTGCGTGAACTCAACTGAATACATACGGGATCCATTGTGCCACAATGCAGGGAGTCTTCTGCATTCAATGACGCTGCATGGAATCCACTGCATTCAATCGGGATGCTTTTGGCCATGCTGCATAAAATCCACTGCATTCAATCATGCTGCATGTAATCCACCTGATTCAATCGGGATGTTTTGGGACATGCTGCAGAAAATCCCCTGCATTAAATCGGGATGATTTGGGCCATGCTGCAAAAAATCCACTGCATTCAATCATGCTGCAGTTATCCACTGCATTCATTCGGAATACTTTGGGCCTTGCTGCTAATAATCCACAGCATTCAATCATGCTGCAGGTATCCACTGCATTCAATCATGCTGCATTAAATTCCCTGCATTCAATAGGGTTCCATTTCTTCATGCTGCCTGGAATGCACTGCATTAAATCACGCTGCATGGAATCCATTGCATTCAATTGGGATGCATTTTACCAGGCTGCATGGAATCCACTGCATTCAAGCATGCTTCATGGAATCCACTGCATTCAATCCGGATGCATGTTACCAGGCTGCATGTATTACACTGCATTCAATGACATTGCATGGAATTCACTGCCTTCAATCGGGATGTTTTGGCCCTGCTGCATTAAATCAACTGCATTCAATCGGGATGCATTGGGCCTCACTGTGTCAACTGCACTGAGTACAATCGGGATCCATTTTGGCACAATACATGGAGTCCTCTATATTCAATGACGCTGCATGTAATCCACTGCATTAAATCAGAGATGCTTTGGGACATGTTGCAAAAAATCCACTGCATTCAATAATTCTGCAGGAATCCACAGCATTCAATCATGCTGCATAAAATACCCTGCCTTCAATAGTGTTCCATTTCTTCATGCTGCATGGAATACACTGCATTCAATCAGGATGCATGGAATCCACATCATTTAATTGAGGTGCATTTTACCAGGCTGCATGGAATCCACTGCATTCAATCATGCTGCATGGAATCCACTGCATTCAATCGGGATGCATTTTACCACGCTGCATGAATTACACTGCATTCAATCACAATGCATGGAATCCACTGCATTCAATGACGCTGCATGGAATCCACTGCACTCAATCGGGATACTTTTGGCAATGCTGCATAAAACCCACTGCATTCAATCGGGATGCATTGGGCCTCACTGCATGAACTCAACTGAATACATACGGGATCCATTGTGCCACAATGCAGGGAGTCTTCTGCATTCAATGACGCTGCATGGAATCCACTGCATTCAATCGGGATGCTTTTGGCCATGCTGCATAAAATCCACTGCATTCAATCATGCTGCATGTAATCCACCTGATTCAATCGGGATGTTTTGGGACATGCTGCAGAAAATCCCCTGCATTAAATCGGGATGATTTGGGCCATGCTGCAAAAAATCCACTGCATTCAATCATGCTGCAGTTATCCACTGCATTCATTCGGAATACTTTGGGCCTTGCTGCTAATAATCCACAGCATTCAATCATGCTGCAGGTATCCACTGCATTCAATCATGCTGCATTAAATTCCCTGCATTCAATAGGGTTCCATTTCTTCATGCTGCCTGGAATGCACTGCATTAAATCACGCTGCATGGAATCCATTGCATTCAATTGGGATGCATTTTACCAGGCTGCATGGAATCCACTGCATTCAAGCATGCTTCATGGAATCCACTGCATTCAATCCGGATGCATGTTACCAGGCTGCATGTATTACACTGCATTCAATGACATTGCATGGAATCCACTGCCTTCAATCGGGATGTTTTGGCCCTGCTGCATTAAATCAACTGCATTCAATCGGGATGCATTGGGCCTCACTGCGTCAACTGCACTGAGTACAATCGGGATCCATTTTGGCACAATACATGGAGTCCTCTATATTCAATGACACTGCATGTAATCCACTGCATTAAATCGTAATGCTTTGTGCCATGCTGCAAAAAATCCACTGCATTCATTCATGCCGCAGGAATCCACTGCAATCAATCATGCTGCATAAAATCAACTGCATTCAATAGGGTTCCATTACTTCATGCTGTCTGGAATACACTGAATTCAATCACGCTGCATGGAATCCAATGCATTCAATAGGGATGCATTTTACCAGGCTGCATGGAATCCACTGCATTCAATCATGCTGCATGGAATCCACTGCATTCAATCGGGATGCATTTTACCAGGCTGCATGGATTTCACTGCATTCAATCACAATGCATGGAATCCACTGCATTCTATCGGGATGCTTTTGGCCATGCTGCATAAAATCCACTGCATTCAATCATGCTGCATGGAATCCAGTGCATCCAATCGGGATATTGTGGGTCATGCTGCATAAAATCCAATGCATTCAATCATGCTGCACCGTATCCACTGCATTCAGTCGGGATGTTTTGGGACATGCTGCAGAAAATTCACTGCATTAAATCAGGATGCTTTGGGCCATTCTGCAAAAAATCCACTGCATTCAATCATGCTGCATAAAATCCACTGCATTCAATATGGTTCCATTTCTTCATGCTGCATGGATCACACTGCATTAAATCACACTGCATGGAATCCTCTGCATTCAATCGGGATTAATTTTACCAGGCTGCATGGAATCCACTGCATTCAATCAGTATCCATTGCACCACACCGCATTGAATCCACTGCATTCAATTGAGATCAATTGGGCAACGATGCATAGAATCCACTGCATTCAATAGGGATCCAATTAGCCACACTGAATGGTATACACTGCGTTCAATCAGGATGCATTTCACCACGCTGCATGGAATCCACGGCATTCAATCGGGTTGCATGGGGCCATGCTGCATAAAATCCACTGCATTCCATCGAGATGCATTTGGCCTCGCTGCATGGACTCCACTGCACACAATCGTGATCCATTTCGCCACAATGAATGGAATTCTCAGCATTCAATGACGCTGCATGGAATCCACTGCATTAAATCAGAGATGCTTTGGGACATGTTGCAAAAAATCCACTGCATTCAATAATTCTGCAGGAATCCACAGCATTCAATCATGCTGCATAAAATACCCTGCCTTCAATAGTGTTCCATTTCTTCATGCTGCATGGAATACACTGCATTCAATCAGGATGCATGGAATCCACATCATTTAATTGAGGTGCATTTTACCAGGCTGCATGGAATCCACTGCATTCAATCATGCTGCATGGAATCCACTGCATTCAATCGGGATGCATTTTACCACGCTGCATGAATTACACTGCATTCAATCACAATGCATGGAATCCACTGCATTCAATGACGCTGCATGGAATCCACTGCACTCAATCGGGATACTTTTGGCAATGCTGCATAAAACCCACTGCATTCAATCGGGATGCATTGGGCCTCACTGCGTGAACTCAACTGAATACATACGGGATCCATTGTGCCACAATGCAGGGAGTCTTCTGCATTCAATGACGCTGCATGGAATCCACTGCATTCAATTGGGATGCTTTTGGCCATGCTGCATAAAATCCACTGCATTCAATCATGCTGCATGTAATCCACCTGATTCAATCGGGATGTTTTGGGACATGCTGCAGAAAATCCCCTGCATTAAATCGGGATGATTTGGGCCATGCTGCAAAAAATCCACTGCATTCAATCATGCTGCAGTTATCCACTGCATTCATTCGGAATACTTTGGGCCTTGCTGCTAATAATCCACAGCATTCAATCATGCTGCAGGTATCCACTGCATTCAATCATGCTGCATTAAATTCCCTGCATTCAATAGGGTTCCATTTCTTCATGCTGCCTGGAATGCACTGCATTAAATCACGCTGCATGGAATCCATTGCATTCAATTGGGATGCATTTTACCAGGCTGCATGGAATCCACTGCATTCAAGCATGCTTCATGGAATCCACTGCATTCAATCCGGATGCATGTTACCAGGCTGCATGTATTACACTGCATTCAATGACATTGCATGGAATCCACTGCCTTCAATCGGGATGTTTTGGCCCTGCTGCATTAAATCAACTGCATTCAATCGGGATGCATTGGGCCTCACTGCGTCAACTGCACTGAGTACAATCGGGATCCATTTTGGCACAATACATGGAGTCCTCTATATTCAATGACGCTGCATGTAATCCACTGCATTAAATCGTAATGCTTTGTGCCATGCTGCAAAAAATCCACTGCATTCATTCATGCCGCAGGAATCCACTGCAATCAATCATGCTGCATAAAATCAACTGCATTCAATAGGGTTCCATTACTTCATGCTGTCTGGAATACACTGAATTCAATCACGCTGCATGGAATCCAATGCATTCAATAGGGATGCATTTTACCAGGCTGCATGGAATGCACTGCATTCAATCATGCTGCATGGAATCCACTGCATTCAATCGGGATGCATTTTACCAGGCTGCATGGTTTACACTGCATTCAATCACAATGCATGGAATCCACTGCATTCAATGAGGCTGCATGGAATCCACTGCATTCAATCAGGATGCTTTTGGCCATGCTGCATAAAATCCACTGCATTCAAACATGCTGCACGGTATCGACTGCATTCAATCGGGATGTTTTGGGACATGCTGCAGAATATCCACTGCAGTAAATCGGGATGCTTTGGGCCAAGCTTCAAAAAATACACTGCATTCAATCATGCTGCAGGAATCCACTGCATTCAATCATTCTGCATGGAATCCACTGCATTCAATCGGGATGCATTTTACCAGGCTGCATGGATTACACTGCATTCAATCACAATGCATGGAATCCACTGCATTCAATGACGCTGCATGGAATCCACTGCATTCAATCGGGATGCTTTGGGCCATGCTGCAAATAATCCACTGCATTCAATCATGCTGCATGGAATCCACTGCCTTCAATCGGGATGCTTTTGGCCATGCTGCATAAATTCCCCTGCATTCAATCGAGATGCATTTGGCCTCGCTGCATTGACCCAACAGCACACAATCCTGATACATTTCGCCACAATGAATGGAATACTCTGCATTCAATGACGCTGCATGGAATCCACTGCATAAAATAGAGATCCTTTGGGACATGCTGCAAAAAATCCACTGCATTCAATAGGGTTCCATTACTTCATGCTGTCTGGAATACACTGAATTCAATCACGCTGCATGGACTCCAATGCATTCAATAGGGATGCATTTTACCACGCTGCATGAATTACACTGCATTCAATCACAAGCATGGAATCCACTGCATTCAATGACGCTGCATGGATCCACTGCATTCTAATGGGATGCTTTTGCCCATTCTGCATAATATGCACTGCATTCAATCATGCTGCATGGTATCCACTGCATTCAATCGGGATGCTTTTGGCCATGCTGCGTAAAATCCACTGCATTAAATCGGGATGCTTTGGGCCATGTTCCAAATATCCACTGCATTCATTCATGCTGAAGGAATTCACTGCATTCAATCATGCTGCATAAAATCCACTGCATTCAATAGGGTTCAATTTCTTCATGCTGCATGGAATCAACTGCATTCAATCATGCTGCATGGAATCTACAGCATTCAATCGGGATGCATTTTACCACGCTGCATGTTTTACACTGCATTCAATCACAATGCATGGAATCCACTGCATTCAAGGACGCTGCATGGAATCCACTGCATTCAATCGGGATGATTTTGGCCATGATGCATAAAATCGACTGCATTCAATAGGGTTCAATTTCGTCATTCTGCATGGTCACACTGCATTCAATCACACTGCATGGAATCCACTGCATTCAATTGGGATGATTTTTACCAGGCTGCATTGAATCCACTGCATTCAATCAAGCTGCATGGAATCCACTGCATTCAATCGGGATGAATTTTACCATGCTGCATGGAATACACAGCATTCAATCACGCTGCTTCTATTTCACTGCATTCAATTGGGATCCATTGCGCCATGATGCATTGAATCCACTGCCATCTGTTGAGATCAATTGGGCCACGCTGCATAGAATCCACTCCATTCAATGGGGATCCATTTAGCCACGCTGCATTGTATACACTGCGTTCAATCAGGATGAATTTCACCACGCTGCATGGAATCCATGGCATTCAATCGGGATGCTTGGGGACATGCTGCAAAAAATCCACTGCATTCATTCATGCTGCAGGAATCCACTTCATTCAATCATGCTGCATGGTATCCACTGCATTCAATCGGGATGTTTTGGGACATGCTGCCTAATATCCACTGCATTCAATCGGGATGCTTTGGGCCATGCTGCAAAAAATCCACTGCATTCATTCATGCTGCAGGAATCCACTGCATTCAATCATGCTGCATAAAATCCACTGCATTCGTTAGGGTTCCATTTCTGCCTGCTGCATGGATCACAAGGCACTCAATCACACTGCATGGAATCTACTGCATTCAATCAGGATGAATTTTACCAGGCTTCATTGAATGCACTGCATTCAATCAAGCTGCATGGAATCCACTGCATTCAATTGGGATTCATTTTACAAGGCTGCATGAATTACACTGCATTCATTCACAATGCATGGAATCCACTGCATTCAATGACGCTGCATGGAATCCACTGCATTCAATCGGGATGATTTTGGCCATGCTTCATAAAATACACTGCATTCAATCATGCTGCATGGAATCCATTGCATCATATCGGCATATTTTGGGCCATGCTTCCTAAAATCCACTGCATTCAATCGGGATGCATTGGGTCTGGCTGCATGGTCTCCACTGCATACAAACGAGATCCATAGCACGACAATGTATGGAATGTTCTGCATTCAATGACGCTGCATGGAATCCACTGCATTCAATCGGGATGCTTTGGGCCATGCTGCAAAAAATCCACTGCATTCAATTATGCTACAGGAATCCAATGCATTCAATCGGGATGCTTTGGGCCATGCTGCAAATAATCCAGTGCATTTAATCATGCTGTAGGTATCCACTGCATTTAATAGGGTTACCTTTCTTCATGCTGCCTGGAATACACTGCATTAAATCACGCTGCATGGAATCCACTGCATTCAATTGGGATGCATTTTACCAGGCTGCATGGAATCCACTGCATTCACGCATGCCGCATGGAATCCACTGCATTCAATCATGCTGCATGGAATCCACTGCATTCAATCGGGATGCATTTTACCAGGTTGCATGGATTACACTGCATTCAATTACAATGCATGTTATCCACTGCGTAAATGACGCTGCATGGAATACACTGCCTTCAATCGGGATGCTTTTGGCCATGGTGCATAAAATCCATTGCATTCAATCTTGCTGCATGGTATTCACTGCATTCAATCGGGATGTTTTGGGACATGTTGCCTAAAATCCACTGCATTCAATCGGGATGCTTTGGGCCATGCTGCAAAACATCCACTGCATTCAATCATGCTGCAGGAATCCACGGCATTCAATCATGCTGCATAAAAGACACTTCATTCAATAGGATTCCATTACTTCATGCTGCCTGGAATACACTGAATTCAATCACGCTGCATGGAATCCAATGCATTCAATAGGGATGCATTTTACCAGGCTGCATGGAATCCACTGCATTCAATCAGGCTGCATGGAATCCACTGCATTCAATCGGGATGCATTTTACCAGGCTGCATGGATTACACTGCATTCAAGCACAATGCATGGAATCCACTGCATTCAATGACGCTGCATGGAATCCTCTGCATTGAATCGGGATGCTTTTGGCCATGCTGCATAAAACCCAATGCATTCAATCATGCTGCACGGTATCCAATGCATTCAATCGGGATGTTTTCGGACATGCTGCAAAAAATCCACTGCAGTAAATCGGGATGCTTTTGGCCAAGCTTCAAAAAATCCACTGCATTCAATCATGCTGCAGGAATCCACTGCATTCAATCACACTGCATGGAATCCACTGCATTCCACAGGGTTCAATTTCTTCATGCTGCATGGAATCCACTGCATTCAATCATGCTGCATGGTATCCACTGCATTCAATCGGGATGTTTTGGGACATGCTGAATAAAATCCACTGCATTAAATCGGGATGCATTGGGCCAAGCTGCAAAAAATCCACTGCATTGAATCATGCTGCATGGAATCTACTGCATTCAATCGGGATGCATTTTACCAGGATGCGTGGAATCCACTGCATTCAATAACAATGCATGGAATCCACTGCATTCAATGACGCTGCATGGAATCATCTCCATTCAATCGGGATGCTTTTGGCCATGCTGCATAAAATCCACTGCATTCAATCGGGATATATTGGGACATGCTGCAGAAAATCCACTGCATTAAATCGGGATGCTTTTGGCCAAGCTGCAAAAAATCCACTGCATTCAATCATGCTGCAGGAATCCACTGCATTGAATCATGCTGCATAAAATACCCTGCATTCAATAAGGTTCCATTTCTTCATGCTGCCTGGAATCCACCTCATTCAATTATGCTGCATGGAATCCACTGCATTCAATCGGGATTCATTTTACCAGGCTGCATGAATTACACTGCATTCAATCACAAGCATGGAATCCACTGCATTCAATGACGCTGCATGGAATCCACTGCATTCTATTGGGATGCTTTTGCCCATTCTGCATAATATGCACTGCATTCAATCATGCTGCATGGTATCCACTGCATTCAATCGGGATGCTTTTGGCCATGCTGCATAAAATCCACTGCATTAAATCGGGATGCTTTGGGCCATGCTGCAAAAATCCACTTCATTCAATCATGCTGAAGGAATTCACTGCATTCAATCATGCTGCATAAAATCCACTGCATTAAATAGGGTTCAATTTCTTCATGCAGCATGGATCACACTGCATTAAATCACACTGCATGGAATCCACTGCATTCAATTGGAATGAATTTTATCAGGCTGCATGGAATCCACTGCATTCAATGATGCTGCATGGAATCCACTGCATTCAATCGGGATGCTTTTGGCCATGCTGCATAAAGTACACTGCATTCAATCATGCAGCAAGGAATCCACTGCATCCAATCGCCATGTTTTTGGCCATGCTGCATAAAATCCACTGCATTCAATCGGGATGCATTGGGCCTCGCTGCATGGTCTCCACTGCATACAAACGAGATCCATTGCCCCACAATGAATGGAATGTTCTGCATTCAATGACGCTGCATGAAATCCACTGCATTCAATCGGGATGCTTTGGGCCATGCTGCAAATACTCCACTGTATTCAATCATGCTGCATGGAATCCACTGCCTTCAATCGGGATGCTTTTGGCCATGCTGCATATAATCCACTGCATTCAATCGGGATGCATTGGGCCTCACTGCGTCAACCGCACTGAATACAATCGGGATCCATTGTGCCACAATGCATGGAGTCCTTTGCATTGCATGACGCTGCATGGAATCCACTGCATTCAATCGGGATGCTTGGGGCCATGCTGCAAAATATCCACTGCATTCATTCATGCTGCAGGAATCCAGTGCATTCAATCATGCTGCATAAAATACACTTCATTCAATAGGGTTCCATTACTTCATTCTGCCTGGAATACACTGAATTCAATCATGCTGCATGGAATCCAATGCATTCAATAGGGATGCATTTTACCAGGCTGCATGGAATCCACTGCATTCAGTCATGCTGCATGGAATCCACTGCAGTCAATCGGGATGCATTTTACCAGGCTGTATGGATTACACTGCATTCAATCAAAATGCATGGAATTCACTGCATTCAATGATGCTGAATGAAATCCACTGCATTCAATCGGGATGCTTTTGGCCATGCTGCATAAAATCCACGGCATTCAATCATGCTGCATGGAATCCAATGCATTCTATCGGGATGTATTGGGACATGCTGCAGAAAATTCACTGCATTAAATCATGATGCTTTGGACCAAGCTTCAAAAAATCCACTGCATTCAATCATGCTGCAGGAATCCACTGCATTCAATCATGCTGCATAAAATCCACTACATTCAATAGGGTTCCATTTCCTCATGCTGCATGGAATCAACTGCATTCAAACATGCTGCATGGAATCTACAGCATTCAATCGGGATGCATTTTACCAGGCTGCATGTTTTACACTGCATTCAATCACAATGCATGGAATCCACTGCATTCAATGACACTGCATGGAATCCACTGCATTCAATCTGGATGCTTTGGGCCATGGTGCATAAAATCCACTGCATTCAATCATGCTGCATGGTATCCACTGCATTCAATCGGGATGTTTTGGGACATTCTGCCTAAATTCCACTGCATTTAATCAGGATGCTTTGGGATATTCTGCCTAAAATCCACTGCATTCAATAGGGTTCCATTTCTGCATGCTGCATGGATCACACTGCATTCAATCACACTGCATGGAATCCACTGCATTCAATCGGGATGAATTTTACCAGGCTGCATTGAATCCACTACATTCAATCAAGCTGCATGGAATCCACTGCATTCAATCGGGATGCATTTTACCAGGCTGCATGGATTACACTGCATTCAAGCACAATGCATGGAATCCACTGCATTCAATGACGCTGCATGGAATCCTCTGTATTCTATCGGGATGCATTTGGGCCATGCTGCATAAAATCCACTGCATTCAATCATGCTGCATGGTATCCACTGCATTCAATCGGGATGTTTTGGGACATGCTGCCTAAAATTCACTGCATTTAATCGGGATGCTTTGGGCCATGCTGCAAAAAAAATCCACTGCATTCAGTCATGCTGCATGGATCACACTGCATTCAATCACACTGCATGGAATCCACTGCATTCAATCGGGATGAATTTTACCAGGCTGCATTGAATCCACTGCATTCTATCAAGCTGCATGGAATCCACTGCATTCAATCGGGATGCATTTTACCAGGCTGCATGGAATACACTGCATTCAATCACGCTGCATCGATTTCACTGCATTCTATTGGGATCCATTGCGCCATGATGCATGGAATCCACTGCATTCAGTTGAGATCAATTGGGCCACGCTGCATAGAATCCACTGCATTTACGGGCGATCCATTTAGCCATGATGCATTGTATACACTGCGTTCAATCAGGATGCATTTCACCGCGCTGCATGGAATACATGGCATTCAATCGGGATGCTTGTGTCCATGCTGCATAAAATCCACTGCATTCATTCATGCTGCAGGAATCCACTGCATTCAATCATGATGCATAAAATCCCCTGCAATCAATAGGGTTCCATTTCTTCATGCTGCATGGAATTGACTTCATTCAATCATGCTGCATGGAATCCACAGCATTTAATTGGGATGCATTTTACCAGGCTGCATGGAATCCACTGCATTCAATCATGCTGCATAAAATCCACTGCATTCAATCGGGATGCATTTTACCAGGATGCATGGAATCCACTGCATTCAATCACAATACATGGAATCCACTGCATTCAATCGGGATGCATTTTACCAGGCTGCCTGGATTACACTGCATTCCATCACAATGCATGGAATCCACTGCATTCAATGACGCTGCATGGAATCCACTGCATTCTATCGGGATGCTTTTGCCCATGCTGCATAAAGTACACTGCATTCAATCATGCAGCAAGGAATCCACTGCATCCAATCGCCATGGTTTTGGCCATGCTGCATAAAATCCACTGCATTCAATCGGGATGCATTGGGCCTCGCTGCATGGTCTCCACTGCATACAAACGAGATCCATTGCCCCACAATGAATGGAATATTCTGCATTCAATGACGCTGCATGGAATCCACTGCATTCAATCGGGATGCATTTTTCCAGGCTGCATGGATTACACTGCATTCATTCACAATTCAATGAATCCACTGCATTCAATCAAGCTGCATGGAATCCACTGCATTCAATTGGGATTCATTTTACAAGGCTGCATGAATTACACTGCATTCATTCACAATTCAATGAATCCACTGCATTCAATGAAGCTACATGGAATCCACTGCATTCAATCGGGAAGATTTTGCCCATGCTGCATAAAATACACTGCATTCAATCATGCTGCATGGAATCCAATGCATCATATCGGCATATTTTGGGCCATGCTTCCTAAAATCCACTGCATTCAATCGGGATGCATTGGGCCTCGCTGCATGGTCTCCACTGCATACAAACGAGATCCATTGCACCACAAAGTATGGAATGTTCTGCATTCAATGACGCTGCATGGAATCCACTGCATTCAATCGGGATGCTTTGGGCCATGCTGCAAAAAATCCACTGCATTCAATTATGCTACAGGAATCCAATGCATTCAATCGGGATGCATTGGGCCATGCTGCAAATAATTCACTGCATTAAATCACACTGCATGGAATCCACTGCATTCAATTGGGATGCATTTTACCAGGCTGCATGGAATCCACTGCATTCAGGCATGCCGCATAGAATCCACTGCATTCCATCGGGATGCTTTTGGCCATGCTGCAGAAAACCCACTGCATTCAATCATGCTGCACGTTATCCAATGCATTCAATCGGGATGTTTTCGGACATGCTGCAAAAAATCCACTGCAGTAAATCGGGATGCTTTTGGCCAAGCTTCAAAAAATCCACTGCGTTCAATCATGCTGCAGGAATCCACTGCATTCAATCACACTGCATGGAATACACTGAATTACACAGGGTTCAATTTCTTCATGCTGCATGGAATCCACCGCATTCAATCATGCTGCATGGAATCCACTGCATTCAATCGGGATGCATTTTACCAGGCTGCATGGATTACACTGCATTCAATCACGCTGCAAGGAATCCACTGCATTCAATGACGCTGCATGGAATCCACTGCATTCTATCGGGATGCAATGGGCCTCACTACGTGGACTCCACTGAATACTATCGGATCCATTGTGCCACAATGCACGGAGTTTTCTGCATTCCATGACGCTGCATGAAACCCACTGCATTCAATCGGGATGCTTTGGGCCATGCTGCAAATAAACCACTGCATTTAAATATGCTGTAGGTATCCACTGCATTCAATAGGGTTACATTTCTTCATGCTGCCTGGAATACACTGCATTAAATCACGCTGCATGGAATCCACTGCATTCAATTGGGATGCATTTTACCAGGCTGCATGGATTACACTGCATTCAATTACAATGCATGGTATCCACTGCGTCAATGACGCTGCATGGAATACACTGCCTTCAATCGGGATGCTTTTGGCCATGGTGCATAAAATCCACTGCATTCAATCTTGCTGCATGGTATCCACTGCATTCAATCGGGATGTTTTCGGACATGCTGCCTAAAATCCACTGCATTCAATCGGGATGATTTGGGCCATGCTGCAAAACATCCACTGCATTCAATCATGCTGCAGGAATCCACGGCATTCAATCATGCTGCATAAAAGACACTTCATTCAATAGGATTCCATTACTTCAAGCTGCCTGGAATACACTGAATTCAATCACGCTGCATGGAATTCAATGCATTCAATAGTGATGCATTTTACCAGGCTGCATGGAATCCACTGCATTCAATCATGCTGCAGGAATCCACTGCATTCAATCACACTGCATGGAATCCACTGCATTCCACAGGGTTCAATTTCTTCATGCTGCATGGAATCCACTGCATTCAATCATGCTGCATGGAATCCACTGAATTCAATCGGGATGCATTTTACCAGGCTGCATGGATTACACTGCATTCAATTACAATGCATGGTATCCACTGCGTCAATGACGCTGCATGGAATACACTGCCTTCAATCGGGATGCTTTGGGCCATGGTGCATAAACTCCACTGCATTTAATCATGCTGCATGGTATCCACTGCATTCATTCGGGATGTTTTGGGATATGCTGCCTAAAATCCACTCCATTAAATCGGGATGCTTTGGGCCATGCTGCAAAAAATTCACTGCATTCATTCATGCTGCAGGAATCCACTGCATTCTATCAAGCTGCATAAAATCCACTGCATTCAATCGGGATGAATTTTACCAGGCTGCATGGAATCCACTGCATTCAATCATGCTTCATGGAATCCACTGCATTCAATCGAGTTGCATTTTACCAGGCTGCATGGAATACACTGCATTCAATCACGCTGCATCGATTTCACTGCATTCAATTGGGATCCATTGCGCCATGATGCATGGAATCCACTGCATTCAGTTGAGATCAATTGGGCCATGCTGCATAGAATCCACTGCATTGAATGGGGATCCATTTAGCCACGATGCATTGTATACACTGCGTTCAATCAGGATGCATTTCACCACGCTGCATGGAATCCAGGGCATTCAATCGGGATGCTTGTGGCCATGCTGTAAAAAATCCACTTCATTCAATCATGCTGAAGGAATCCACTGCATTCAATCATGCTGCATAAAATCCCCTGCATTCATTAGGGTTCCATTTCTTCATGCTGCATGGAATACACTTCATTAAATCATGTTGCATAAAATCCACTGCATTCAATCGGGATGCATTTTACCACGCTGCATGGATTAAACTGCATTCAATCACAATACATGCATCGACTGCATTCAATCGGGATGCATTTTACCAGGCTGCCTGTATTACACTGCATTCAATCACAATGCATGGAATCCACTGCATTCAATCATGCTGCATGGAATCCACTGCATTCAATCGGGATGCATTATACCAGGCTGCATGGATTACACTGCATTCAATCACAATGCATGGAATCCACTGCATTCAATGACGCTGCATGGAATCCACTGCATTCAATCAGGATGCCTTGGGCCATGCTGCAAATAATCCAATGTATTCAATCATGCTGCATGGAATCCACTGCGTTCAATCGGGATGCTTTTGGCCATGCTGCATTTAATCCACTGCATTCAATCGGGATGCATTGGGCCTCACTGCGTCAACCGCACTGAATACAATCGGGATGCATTGTGCCAAAATTCATGTAGTTTTCTGCATTCAATGACGCTGCCTGGAATCCACTGCATTCAATCGGGTTGCTTTGGGCCACGCTGCAAATAATCCAATGTATTCAATCATGCTGCATGGAATCCACTGCGTTCAATCGGGATGCTTTTGGCCATGCTGCATTTAATCCACTGCATTCAATCGGGATGCATTGGGCCTCACTGCGTCAACCGCACTGAATACAATCGGGATGCATTGTGCCAAAATTCATGTAGTTTTCTGCATTCAATGACGCTGCATGGAATCCACTGCATTCAATCGGGTTGCTTTGGGCCACGCTGCAAATAATCCACTGCATTCATTCATGCTGCAGGAATCCAGTGCATTCAATCATGGTGCATAAAATACACTTCATTCAATAGGGTTCCGTTACTTCATGCTGCCTGGAATGCACTGAATTAAATCACGCTGCATGGAATCCAATGCATTCAATAGGGATGCATTTTACCAGGCTGCATGGAATACACTGCATTCAATCATGCTGCATGGAATCTACTGCATTCAATCGGGATGCATTTTACCAGGCTGCATGGATTACACTGCATTCAAGCACAATGCATGGAATCCACTGCATTCAATGACGCTGCATGGAATCCTCTGCATTGAATCGGGATGCTTTCGGCCATGCTGCATAAAATCCACTGCATTCAATCATGCTGCACGGTATCGACTGCATTCAATCGGGATGTTTTGGGACATGCTGCAGAAAATCCACTGCATTAAATCGGGATGCTTTGGGCCATGCTGCAAAAAATACAATGCATTCAATCATGCTGCAGGAATAAACTGCATTCAATCATGCTGCATAAAATCCCCTGCATTTAATAGGGTTCCATTTCTTCATGGTGCATGGAATACACTGCATTCAATCATGCTGCATGGAATACACTGCATTCATTCGGGATGCATTTTACCAGGCTGCATGGATTTCACTGCATTCAATCCCAATGCATGGAATCCACTGCATTTAATGACGCTGCATGGAATCCACTGCATTCAATCAGGATGCTTTTGGCCATGGTGCATAAAATCCACTGCATTTAATCATGCTGCATGGTATCCACTGCATTCAATCGGGATGTATTGGGATATGCTGCCTAACATCCACTCCATTAAATCGGGATGCTTTGGGCCATGCTGCAAAAAATTCACTGCATTCATTCATGCTGCAGGAATTCCCTGCATTCAATCATGCTTCCTAAAATCCACTGCATTCAATCGGGATGCATTGGGTCTGGCTGCATGGTCTCCACTGCATAAAACGAGATCCATTGCACCACAATGTATGGAATGTTCTGCATTCAATGACGCTGCATGGAATCCACTGCATTCAATCGGGATGCTTTGGGCCATGCTGCAAAAAATCCACTGCATTCAATTATGCTACAGGAATCCAATGCATTCAATCGGGATGCATTGGGCCATGCTGCAAATAATCCACTGCATTTGATTATGCTGTAGGTATCCTGCATTCAATAGGGTTACATTTCTTCATGCTGCCTGGAATACACTGCATTAAATCACGCTGCATGGAATCCACTGCATTCAATTGGGATGCATTTTACCAGGCTGCATGGAATCCACTGCATTAACGCATGCCGCATGGAATACACTGCATTCAATCATGCTGCATGGAATCCACTGCATTCAATCGGGATGCATTTTACCAGGCTGCATGGATTACACTGCATTCAATTACAATGCATGTTATCCACTGCGTCAACGACGCTGCATGGAATACACTGCCTTCAATCGGGATGCTTTTGGCCATGGTGCATAAAATCCACTGCATTCAATCTTGCTGCATGGTATCCAATTCATTCAATCGGGATGTTTTCGGACATGCTGCCTAAAATCCACTGCATTCAATCGGGATGCTTTGGGCCATGCTGCAAAACATCCACTGCATTCAATCATGCTGCAGGAATCCACGGCATTCAATCATGCTGCATAAAAGACACTTCATTCAATAGGATTCCATTACTTCATGCTGCCTGGAATACACTGAATTCAATCACGCTGCATGGAATCCAATGCATTCAATAGGGATGCATTTTACCAGGCTGCATGGAATCCACTGCATTCAATCATGCTGCAGGAATCCACTGCATTCAATCACACTGCATGGAATCCACTGCATTCCACAGGGTTCAATTTCTTCATGCTGCATGGAATCCACTGCATTCAATCATGCTGCATGGAATCCACTGAATTCAATCGGGATGCATTTTACCAGGCTGCATGGATTACACTGCATTCAATTAAAATGCATTTTTATCCACTGCGTCAATGACGCTGCATGGAATACACTGCCTTCAATCTGGATGCTTTGGGCCATGGTGCATATACTCCACTGCATTTAATCATGCTGCATGGTATCTACTGCATTCAATCGGGATGTTTTGGGATATGCTGCCTAAAATCCACTCCATTAAATCGGGATGCTTTGGGCCATGCTGCAAAAAATTCACTGCATTCATTCATGCTGCAGGAATACACTGCATTCTATCAAGCTGCATAAAATCCACTGCATTCAATCGGGATGAATTTTACCAGGCTGCATGGAATCCACTGCATTCAATCATGCTTCATGGAATCCACTGCATTCAATCGAGTTGCATTTTACCAGGCTGCATGGAATACACTGCATTCAATCACGCTGCATCGATTTCACTGCATTCAATTGGGATCCATTGCGCCATGATGCATGGAATCCACTGCATTCAGTTGAGATCAATTGGGCCACGCTGCATAGAATCCACTGCATTGAATGGGGATCCATTTAGCCACGCTGCATTGTATACACTGCGTTCAATCAGGATGCATTTCACCACGCTGCATGGAATCCAGGGCATTCAATCGGGATGTTTGTGGCCATGCTGTAAAAAATCCACTTCATTCAATCATGCTGAAGGAATCCACTGCATTCAATCATGCTGCATAAAATCACCTGCATTCAATAGGGTTCCATTTCTTCATGCTGCATGGAATCCACTTCATTCAATCATGTTGCATAAAATCCACTGCATTCAATCGGGATGCATTTTACCAAGCTGCATGGATTAAACTGCATTCAATCACAATACATGGATCGACTGCATTCAATCGGGATGCATTTTACCAGGCTGCCTGTATTACACTGCATTCAATCACAATGCATGGAATCCACTGCATTCAATCATGTTGCATGGAATACACTGCATTCAATCGGGATGCATTTTACCAGGCTGCATGGATTACACTGCATTCAATCACAATGCATGGAATCCACTGCATTCAATGACGCTGCATGGAATCCACTGCCTTCAATCGGGATGCTTTTGGCCATGGTGCATAAAATCCACTGCATTCAATCATGCTGCATGGAATCCACTGCGTTCAATCGGGATGCTTTTGGCCATGCTGCATTTAATCCACTGCATTCAATCGGGATGCTTTGGGCCACGCTGCAAAAAATCCACTGCATTCATTCATGCTGCAGGGATCCAGTGCATTCAATCATGGTGCATAAAATACACTTCATTCAATAGGGTTCCGTTACTTCATGCTGCCTGGAATGCACTGAATTAAATCACGCTGCATGGAATCCAATGCATTCAATAGGGATGCATTTTACCAGGCTGCATGGAATCCACTGCATTCAATCATGCTGCATGGAATCCACTGCATTCAATCGGGATGCATTTTACCATGCTGCATGGATTACACTGCATTCAAGCACAATGCATGGAATCCACTGCATTCAATGTCGCTGCATGGAATCCTCTGCATTGAATCGGGATGCTTTCGGCCATGCTGCATAAAATCCACTGCATTCAATCATGCTGCACAGTATCAACTGCATTCAATCGGGATGTTTTGGGACATGCTGCAGAAAATCCACTGCATTAAATCGGGATGCTTTGGGCCATGCTGCAAAAAATTCACTGCATTCATTCATGCTGCAGGAATTCCCTGCATTCAATCATGCTGCATAAAATCCACTGCATTCAATCGGGATGAATTTTACCAGGCTGCATGGAATCCACTGCATTCAATCAAGCTGCATGGAATCCACTGCATTCAATCCGGTTGCATTTTACCAGGCTGCATGGAATACACTGCATTCAATCACGCTGAATAGATTTCACTGCATTCAATTGGGATCAATTGCGCCATGATGCATGGAATCCACTGCATTCAGTTGAGATCAATTGGGCCACGCTGCATAGAATCCACTGCATTGAATGGGGATCCATTTAGCAACGCTGCAGTGTATACACTGCGTTCAATCAGGATGCATTTCACCACGCTGCATGGAATCCATGGCATTCAATCATGCTGCATGGAATCCGCAGCATTTAAGAGGGATGCATTTTACCAGGCTGCATGGAATCCACTGAATTCAATCGTGCTGCATAAAATCCACTGCATTAAATCGGGATGCATTTTACCACGCTGCATGTATTAAACTGCATTCAATCACAATACATGGAATCGACTGCATTCAATCGGGATGCATTTTACAAGGCTGCCTGGATTACACTGCATTCAATCACAATGCATTTAATCCACTGCATTCAATGACGCCACATGGAATCCACTGCATTCTATCGGGATGCTTTTGGCCATGCTGCAAATAATCCACTGCATTCAATCATGCTGCATGGAATCCAGTGCATCCAATCGGGATATTGTGGGTCATGCTGCATAAAATCCAATGCATTCAATCATGCTGCACCGTATCCACTGCATTCAGTCGGGATGTTTTGGGACATGCTGCAGAAAATTCACTGCATTAAATCAGGATGCTTTGGGCCATTCTGCAAAAAATCCACTGCATTCAATCATGCTGCATAAAATCCACTGCATTCAATATGGTTCCATTTCTTCATGCTGCATGGATCACACTGCATTAAATCACACTGCATGGAATCCTCTGCATTCAATCGGGATTAATTTTACCAGGCTGCATGGAATCCACTGCATTCAATCAGTATCCATTGCACCACACCGCATTGAATCCACTTCATTCAATTGAGATCAATTGGGCAACGATGCATAGAATCCACTGCATTCAATAGGGATCCAATTAGCCACACTGAATGGTATACACTGCGTTCAATCAGGATGCATTTCACCACGCTGCATGGAATCCACGGCATTCAATCGGGTTGCATGGGGCCATGCTGCATAAAATCCACTGCATTCCATCGAGATGCATTTGGCCTCGCTGCATGGACTCCACTGCACACAATCGTGATCCATTTCGCCACAATGAATGGAATTCTCAGCATTCAATGACGCTGCATGGAATCCACTGCATTAAATCAGAGATGCTTTGGGACATGTTGCAAAAAATCCACTGCATTCAATCATGCTGCAGGAATCCACAGCATTCAATCATGCTGCATAAAATACCCTGCATTCAATAGTGTTCCATTTCTTCATGCTGCATGGAATACACTGCATTCAATCAGGATGCATGGAATCCACATCATTGAATTGAGGTGCATTTTACCAGGCTGCATGGAATCCACTGCATTCACGCATGCCGCATGGAATCCACTGCATTCAATCAAGCTTCATGGAATCCACTGCATTCAATCGGGATGCATTTTACCAGGCTGCATCGATTACACTGCATTCAATTACAATGCATGGTATCCACTGCGTCAATGATGCTGCATGGAATACACTGCCTTCAATCGGGATGCTTTTAGCCATGGTGCATAAAATCCACTGCATTCAATCTTGCTGCATGGTATCCACTGCATTCAATTGGGATGTTTTGGGACATGCTGCCTAAAATCCACTGCATTCAATCGGGATGCTTTGGGCCATGCTGCAAAACATCCACTGCATTCAATCATGCTGCAGGAATCCACAGCATTCAATCATGCTGCATAAAAGACACTTCATTCAATAGGATTCCATTACTTCATGCTGCCTGGAATACACTGAATTCAATCACGCTGCATGGAATCCAATGCATTCAATAGGGATGCATTTTACCAGGCTGCATGGAATCCACTGCATTCAAACATGCTGCATGGAATCCACTGCATTCAATCGGGATGCATTTTACCACGCTGCATGGATTACACTGCATTCACACCCAATGCATGGAATCCACTGCATTCAATGACGCTGCATGGAATCCACTGCATTCAATCGGGATGCTTTTGGCCATGCTGCATAAAATCCACTTCATTCAATCATGCTGCATGTAATCCACCTCATTCAATCGGGATGTTTTGGGACATGCTGCAGAAAATCCACTGCATTAAATCGGGATGCTTTGGGCAATGCTGCAAAAGTCCACTGCATTCAATCATGCTGCATGAAACCACGGCATTCAATCATGCTGCATAAAATCCACTGCATTCAATAGGGTTCCATTTCTTCATGCTGCTTGGAATACACTGCATTCAATCAAGCTGCATCGAACCCACTGCATTCAATTGGGATGAATTTTACCAGGCTGCATGGAATCCACTGCATTCAATCAGGCTGCATGGAATCCACTGCATTCAATCGGGATGCATTTACCAGGCTGCATGGAATACACTGCATTCAATCACGCTGCATTGATATCACTGCATTCAATTGGGATCCATTGGGCCACGATGCATGGAATCCACTGCATTCAATCAGGATCCATTGCACCACACTGCATTGAATCCACTGCATTCAATTGAGATCAATTGGGCCACGCTGCATCGAATCCACTGCATTCAATGGGGATCCATTTAGCCACGCTGAATGGTATACACTGCGTTCAATCAGGATGCATTTCACCACGCTGCATGGCCTCCACTGTATTCAATCACACTGCATGGAATCCACGGCATTCAATCGGGATGCTTTGGGCCATGCCGCATAAAATCCACTGCATTCAATCGAGTTGCATTTGGCCTCGCTGCATGGCCTCCACTACACAAAATCGTGATCCATTTCGCCACAATGAATGGAAATCTCTGCATTCAATGACGCTGCATGGAATCCACTGCATTAAAAAGAGATGCTTTGGGACATGCTGCAAAAAATCCACTGCATTCATTAATTCTGCAAGAATCCACTGCATTCAATCATGCTGCATAAAATCCCCTGCATTCAATAGAGTTGCATTACTTCATGCTGCATGGAATCAACTGCATTCAATCATGCTGCATAAAATTCACTGCATTCAATCGGGATGCATTTTACCTGGCTGCATGGAATCCACTGAATTCAATCACGCTGCAAGGAATCCACTGCATTCAATCGGGATGCTTTTTACCCGTCTGCATGGAATCCACTGCATTCATTCACGCTGCAAGGTATCCACTGCATTCAATCGGGATGTATTTTACCAGGCTGCATGCATTACTCTGCATTCAATCACAATGCATGGAATCCACTGCATTCAATGACGCTGCATGGAATCCACTGCATTCTATTGGGATGCTTTTGCCCATGCTGCAAATAATCCACTGCATTCAATCATGCTGCATGGAATCCAGTGCATCCAATCGGGATATTTTGGGTCATGCTGCATAAAGTCCAATGCATTCAATCATGCTGCACCGTATCCACTGCATTCAGTCGGGATGTTTTGGGACATGCTGCAGAAAATTCACTGCATTAAATCAGGATGCTTTGGGCCATTCTGCAAAAAATCCACTGCATTCAATCATGCTGCATAAAATCCACTGCATTCAATATGGTTCCATTTCTTCATGCTGCATGGATCACACTGCATTAAATCACACTGCATGGAATCCTCTGCATTCAATCGGGATTAATTTTACCAGGCTGCATTGAATCCACTGCATTAAATCAGTATCCATTGCACCACACCGCATTGAATCCACTGCATTCAATTGAGATCAATTGGGCAACGATGCATAGAATCCACTGCATTCAATAGGGATCCAATTAGCCACACTGAATGGTATACACTGCGTTCAATCAGGATGCATTTCACCACGCTGCATGGAATCCACGGCATTCAATCGGGTTGCATGGGGCCATGCTGCATAAAATCCACTGCATTCCATCGAGATGCATTTGGCCTCGCTGCATGGACTCCACTGCACACAATCGTGATCCATTTCGCCACAATGAATGGAATTCTCAGCATTCAATGACGCTGCATGGAATCCACTGCATTAAATCAGAGATGCTTTGGGACATGTTGCAAAAAATCCACTGCATTCAATAATTCTGCAGGAATCCACAGCATTCAATCATGCTGCATAAAATACCCTGCATTCAATAGTGTTCCATTTCTTCATGCTGCATGGAATACACTGCATTCAATCAGGATGCATGGAATCCACATCATTTAATTGAGGTGCATTTTACCAGGCTGCATGGAATCCACTGCATTCAATCATGCTGCATGGAATCCACTGCATTCAATCGGGATGCATTTTACCACGCTGCATGAATTACACTGCATTCAATCACAATGCATGGAATCCACTGCATTCAATGACGCTGCATGGAATCCACTGCACTCAATCGGGATACTTTTGGCAATGCTGCATAAAACCCACTGCATTCAATCGGGATGCATTGGGCCTCACTGCGTGAACTCAACTGAATACATACGGGATCCATTGTGCCACAATGCAGGGAGTCTTCTGCATTCAATGACGCTGCATGGAATCCACTGCATTCAATCGGGATGCTTTTGGCCATGCTGCATAAAATCCACTGCATTCAATCATGCTGCATGTAATCCACCTGATTCAATCGGGATGTTTTGGGACATGCTGCAGAAAATCCCCTGCATTAAATCGGGTGATTTGGGCCATGCTGCAAAAAATCCACTGCATTCAATCATGCTGCAGGTATCCACTGCATTCATTCGGAATACTTTGGGCCTTGCTGCTAATAATCCACAGCATTCAATCATGCTGCAGGTATCCACTGCATTCAATCATGCTGCATTAAATTCCCTGCATTCAATAGGGTTCCATTTCTTCATGCTGCCTGGAATGCACTGCATTAAATCACGCTGCATGGAATCCATTGCATTCAATTGGGATGCATTTTACCAGGCTGCATGGAATCCACTGCATTCAAGCATGCTTCATGGAATCCACTGCATTCAATTCGGATGCATGTTACCAGGCTGCATGTATTACACTGCATTCAATGACATTGCATGGAATCCACTGCCTTCAATCGGGATGCTTTTGGCCCTGCTGCATTAAATCAACTGCATTCAATCGGGATGCATTGGGCCTTACTGCGTCAACTGCACTGAGTACAATCGGGATCCATTTTGGCACAATACATGGAGTCCTCTATATTCAATGACGCTGCATGGAATCCACTGCATTAAATCGTAATGCTTTGTGCCATGCTGCAAAAAATCCACTGCATTCATTCATGCCGCAGGAATCCACTGCATTCAATCATGCTGCATAAAATCCACTGCATTCAATAGGGTTCCATTTCTGCATGCTGCATGGATCACACTGCATTCAATCACACTGCATAGAATTAACAGCAGGCAACCGGGATGACTTTTACCATGCTGCATGGAATACACTGCATTCAATCACGCTGCATTTATTTCACTGCATACAATTGGGATCCATTGCGCCATGATGCATGGAATCCACTGCATTCAATCAGAATCCATTGCACCACACTGCTTTGACACCACTGCATTCAATTGAGATCAATTGGGCCATGCTGCATAGAATCCACTGCATTCAATTGGTTTCCATTTAACCATACTGAATGGTATACACTGCATTCAATCAGGATGCATTTCACCACGCTGCATGGAATCCACGGCATTCAATCGGGATGCATGGGGCCATGCTGCATAAAATCCACTGCATTCAATCGGGATGCATTGGGCCTCACTGCGTGGACACCACTGAATACATACGGGATCAATTGTGCCACAATGCAGGGAGTCTTCTGCATTAAATGACACTGCATGGAATCCACTGCATTCAATCGGGATGAATTTTACCAGTCTGCATGGAATCGACTGCATTCAATCATGCTGCATGGAATCCACTGCATTCAATCGGGATGCATTTTACCAGGCTGCATGGAATACACTGCATTCAATCACGCTGCATCGATTTCACTGCATTCAATTGGGATCCATTGCACCATGATGCATGGAATCCACTTCTTTCAGTTGAGATCAATTGGGCCACACTGCATAGAATCCACTGCATTGAATGGGGATCCATTTAGCCACACTGAATTGTATACACTGCGTTCAATCAGGATGAATTTCACCACGCTGCATGGAATCCACGGCATTCAATCGGGATGCTTGTGGCCATGCTGCATAAAATCCACTGCATTCAATCGAGATGCATTTGGCCTCGATGCATGGACTCCACTGCACACAATCGTGATCCATTTCGCCACAATGAATTGAATTTTCTGCATTCAATGACGCTGCATGGAATCCACTGCATTAAATCGAGATGCTTTTGGCCATGCTGCAAAAAATCCACTGCATTCAATCATGCTGAAGGATACCACTGCAATCAATCATGCTGCATAAAATCCCCTGCATTCAATAGGGTTCCATTTCTTCATGCTGCATGGAATCGACTTCATTCAATCATGCTGCATGGAATCCACAGCATTTAATTGGGATGCATTTTACCAGGCTGCATGGAATCCACGGCATTCAATCGGGATGCTTGGGGACATGCTGCAAAAAATCCACTGCATTCATTCATGCTGCAGGAATCCACTGCATTCAATCATGCTAAATAAAATACACTACATTCAATAGGGTTCCATTACTTCATGCTCCCTGGAATACACTGAATTCAATCATGCTGCATGGAATCCAATGCATTCAATAGGAATGCATTTTACCAGTCTGCATGGAATCGACTGCATTCAATCATGCTGCATGGAATCCACTGCATTCAATCGGGATGCATTTTACCAGGCTGCATGGATTACACTGCATTCAAGCACAATGCATGGAATCCACTTCATTCAATGACGCTGCATGGAATCCTCTGCATTCAATCGGGATGCTTTTGGCCATGCTGCATAAAATCCACTGCATCAGTCATGCTGCACGGTATCCACTGCATTCAATCGGGATGTTTTGGGACATGCTGAATAAAATCCACTGCATTAAATCGGGATGCATTGGGCCAAGCTGCAAAAAATCCACTGCATTCAATCATGCTGCATGGAATCTACTGCATTCAATCGGGATGCATTTTACCAGGATGCGTGGAATCCACTGCATTCAATACAATGCATAGAATGCACTGCATTCTATGACGCTGCATGGAATCATCTCCATTCAATCGGGATGCTTTTGGCCATGCTGCATAAAATCCACTGCATTCAATCGGGATGTATTGGGACATGCTGCAGAAAATCCACTGCATTAAATCGGGATGCTTTGGGCCAAGCTGCAAAAAACACACTGCATTCAATCATGCTGCAGGAATCCGCTGCATTTAATCATGCTGCATAAAATTCCCTGCATTCAATAAGGTTCCATTTCTTCATGCTGCCTGGAATCCACCTCATTCAATTATGCTGCATGGAATCCACTGCATTCAATCGGGATTCATTTTACCAGGCTGCATGGATCACACTGCATTAAATCACACTGCATGGAATCCACTGCATTCAAATGGAATGAATTTTATCAGGCTGCATGGAATCCACTGCATTCAATCAGGCTGCATGGAATCCACTGCATTCAATCGGGATGCATTTTACCACGCTGCATGAATTACACTGCATTCAATCACAATGCATGGAATCCACTGCATTCAATGATGCTGCATGGAATCCACTGCATTCTATCGGGATGCTTTTGGCCATGCTGCATAAAATCCACTGCATTCAATCATGCTGCATGGAATCCAGTGCATCCAATCGGGATATTGTGGGTCATGCTGCATAAAATCCAATGCATTCAATCATGCTGCACCGTATCCACTGCATTCAGTCGGGATGTTTTGGGACATGCTGCAGAAAATTCACTGCATTAAATCAGGATGCTTTGGGCCATTCTGCAAAAAATCCACTGCATTCAATCATGCTGCATAAAATCCACTGCATTCAATATGGTTCCATTTCTTCATGCTGCATGGATCACACTGCATTAAATCACACTGCATGGAATCCTCTGCATTCAATCGGGATTAATTTTACCAGGCTGCATTGAATCCACTGCATTCAATCAGTATCCATTGCACCACACTGCATTGAATCCACTGCATTCAATTGAGATCAATTGGGCAACGATGCATAGAATCCACTGCATTCAATAGGGATCCAATTAGCCACACTGAATGGTATACACTGCGTTCAATCAGGATGCATTTCACCACGCTGCATGGAATCCACGGCATTCAATCGGGTTGCATGGGGCCATGCTGCATAAAATCCACTGCATTCCATCGAGATGCATTTGGCCTCGCTGCATGGACTCCACTGCACACAATCGTGATCCATTTCGCCACAATGAATGGAATTCTCAGCATTCAATGACGCTGCATGGAATCCACTGCATTAAATCAGAGATGCTTTGGGACATGTTGCAAAAAATCCACTGCATTCAATAATTCTGCAGGAATCCACAGCATTCAATCATGCTGCATAAAATACCCTGCCTTCAATAGTGTTCCATTTCTTCATGCTGCATGGAATACACTGCATTCAATCAGGATGCATGGAATCCACATCATTTAATTGAGGTGCATTTTACCAGGCTGCATGGAATCCACTGCATTCAATCATGCTGCATGGAATCCACTGCATTCAATCGGGATGCATTTTACCACGCTGCATGAATTACACTGCATTCAATCACAATGCATGGAATCCACTGCATTCAATGACGCTGCATGGAATCCACTGCACTCAATCGGGATACTTTTGGCAATGCTGCATAAAACCCACTGCATTCAATCGGGATGCATTGGGCCTCACTGCGTGAACTCAACTGAATACATACGGGATCCATTGTGCCACAATGCAGGGAGTCTTCTGCATTCAATGACGCTGCATGGAATCCACTGCATTCAATTGGGATGCTTTTGGCCATGCTGCATAAAATCCACTGCATTCAATCATGCTGCATGTAATCCACCTGATTCAATCGGGATGTTTTGGGACATGCTGCAGAAAATCCCCTGCATTAAATCGGGATGATTTGGGCCATGCTGCAAAAAATCCACTGCATTCAATCATGCTGCAGGTATCCACTGCATTCATTCGGAATACTTTGGGCCTTGCTGCTAATAATCCACAGCATTCAATCATGCTGCAGGTATCCACTGCATTCAATCATGCTGCATTAAATTCCCTGCATTCAATAGGGTTCCATTTCTTCATGCTGCCTGGAATGCACTGCATTAAATCACGCTGCATGGAATCCATTGCATTCAATTGGGATGCATTTTACCAGGCTGCATGGAATCCACTGCATTCAAGCATGCTTCATGGAATCCACTGCATTCAATCCGGATGCATGTTACCAGGCTGCATGTATTACACTGCATTCAATGACATTGCATGGAATCCACTGCCTTCAATCGGGATGCTTTTGGCCCTGCTGCATTAAATCAACTGCATTCAATCGGGATGCATTGGGCCTCACTACGTCAACTGCACTGAGTACAATCGGGATCCATTTTGGCACAATACATGGAGTCCTCTATATTCAATGACGCTGCATGTAATCCACTGCATTAAATCGTAATGCTTTGTGCCATGCTGCAAAAAATCCACTGCATTCATTCATGCCGCAGGAATCCACTGCAATCAATCATGCTGCATAAAATCAACTGCATTCAATAGGGTTCCATTACTTCATGCTGTCTGGAATACACTGAATTCAATCACGCTGCATGGAATCCAATGCATTCAATAGGGATGCATTTTACCAGGCTGCATGGAATCCACTGCATTCAATCATGCTGCATGGAATCCACTGCATTCAATCGGGATGCATTTTACCAGGCTGCATGGATTTCACTGCATTCAATCACAATGCATGGAATCCACTGCATTCTATCGGGATGCTTTTGGCCATGCTGCATAAAATCCACTGCATTCAATCATGCTGCATGGAATCCAGTGCATCCAATCGGGATATTTTGGGTCATGCTGCATAAAATCCAATGCATTCAATCATGCTGCACCGTATCCACTGCATTCAGTCGGGATGTTTTGGGACATGCTGCAGAAAATTCACTGCATTAAATCAGGATGCTTTGGGCCATTCTGCAAAAAATCCACTGCATTCAATCATGCTGCATAAAATCCACTGCATTCAATATGGTTCCATTTCTTCATGCTGCATGGATCACACTGCATTAAATCACACTGCATGGAATCCTCTGCATTCAATCGGGATTAATTTTACCAGGCTGCATTGAATCCACTGCATTCAATCAGTATCCATTGCACCACACTGCATTGAATCCACTGCATTCAATTGAGATCAATTGGGCAACGATGCATAGAATCCACTGCATTCAATAGGGATCCAATTAGCCACACTGAATGGTATACACTGCGTTCAATCAGGATGCATTTCACCACGCTGCATGGAATCCACGGCATTCAATCGGGTTGCATGGGGCCATGCTGCATAAAATCCACTGCATTCCATCGAGATGCATTTGGCCTCGCTGCATGGACTCCACTGCACACAATCGTGATCCATTTCGCCACAATGAATGGAATTCTCAGCATTCAATGACGCTGCATGGAATCCACTGCATTAAATCAGAGATGCTTTGGGACATGTTGCAAAAAATCCACTGCATTCAATAATTCTGCAGGAATCCACAGCATTCAATCATGCTGCATAAAATACCCTGCCTTCAATAGTGTTCCATTTCTTCATGCTGCATGGAATACACTGCATTCAATCAGGATGCATGGAATCCACATCATTTAATTGAGGTGCATTTTACCAGGCTGCATGGAATCCACTGCATTCAATCATGCTGCATGGAATCCACTGCATTCAATCGGGATGCATTTTACCACGCTGCATGAATTACACTGCATTCAATCACAATGCATGGAATCCACTGCATTCAATGACGCTGCATGGAATCCACTGCACTCAATCGGGATACTTTTGGCAATGCTGCATAAAACCCACTGCATTCAATCGGGATGCATTGGGCCTCACTGCGTGAACTCAACTGAATACATACGGGATCCATTGTGCCGCAATGAAGGGAGTCTTCTGCATTCAATGACGCTGCATGGAATCCACTGCATTCAATCGGGATGCTTTTGGCCATGCTGCATAAAATCCACTGCATTCAATCATGCTGCATCTAATCCACCTGATTCAATCGGGATGTTTTGGGACATGCTGCAGAAAATCCCCTGCATTAAATCGGGATGATTTGGGCCATGCTGCAAAAAATCCACTGCATTCAATCATGCTGCAGTTATCCACTGCATTCATTCGGAATACTTTGGGCCTTGCTGCTAATAATCCACAGCATTCAATCATGCTGCAGGTATCCACTGCATTCAATCATGCTGCATTAAATTCCCTGCATTCAATAGGGTTCCATTTCTTCATGCTGCCTGGAATGCACTGCATTAAATCACGCTGCATGGAATCCATTGCATTCAATTGGGATGCATTTTACCAGGCTGCATGGAATCCACTGCATTCAAGCATGCTTCATGGAATCCACTGCATTCAATCCGGATGCATGTTACCAGGCTGCATGTATTACACTGCATTCAATGACATTGCATGGAATCCACTGCCTTCAATCGGGATGCTTTTGGCCCTGCTGCATTAAATCAACTGCATTCAATCGGGATGCATTGGGCCTCACTGCGTCAACTGCACTGAGTACAATCGGGATCCATTTTGGCACAATATATGGAGTCCTCTATATTCAATGACGCTGCATGTAATCCACTGCATTAAATCGTAATGCTTTGTGCCATGCTGCAAAAAATCCACTGCATTCATTCATGCCGCAGGAATCCACTGCAATCAATCATGCTGCATAAAATCAACTGCATTCAATAGGGTTCCATTACTTCATGCTGTCTGGAATACACTGAATTCAATCACGCTGCATGGAATCCAATGCATTCAATAGGGATGCATTTTACCAGGCTGCATGGAATCCACTGCATTCAATCATGCTGCATGGAATCCACTGCATTCAATCGGGATGCATTTTACCAGGCTGCATGGATTTCACTGCATTCAATCACAATGCATGGAATCCACTGCATTCTATCGGGATGCTTTTGGCCATGCTGCATAAAATCCACTGCATTCAATCATGCTGCATGGAATCCAGTGCATCCAATCTGGATATTTTGGGTCATGCTGCATAAAATCCAATGCATTCAATCATGCTGCACCGTATCCACTGCATTCAGTCGGGATGTTTTGGGACATGCTGCAGAAAATTCACTGCATTAAATCAGGATGCTTTGGGCCATTCTGCAAAAAATCCACTGCATTCAATCATGCTGCATAAAATCCACTGCATTCAATATGGTTCCATTTCTTCATGCTGCATGGATCACACTGCATTAAATCACACTGCATGGAATCCTCTGCATTCAATCGGGATTAATTTTACCAGGCTGCATGGAATCCACTGCATTCAATCAGTATCCATTGCACCACACCGCATTGAATCCACTGCATTCAATTGAGATCAATTGGGCAACGATGCATAGAATCCACTGCATTCAATAGGGATCCAATTAGCCACACTGAATGGTATACACTGCGTTCAATCAGGATGCATTTCACCACGCTGCATGGAATCCACGGCATTCAATCGGGTTGCATGGGGCCATGCTGCATAAAATCCACTGCATTCCATCGAGATGCATTTGGCCTCGCTGCATGGACTCCACTGCACACAATCGTGATCCATTTCGCCACAATGAATGGAATTCTCAGCATTCAATGACGCTGCATGGAATCCACTGCATTAAATCAGAGATGCTTTCGGACATGTTGCAAAAAATCCACTTCATTCAATAATTCTGCAGGAATCCACAGCATTCAATCATGCTGCATAAAATACCCTGCCTTCAATAGTGTTCCATTTCTTCATGCTGCATGGAATACACTGCATTCAATCAGGATGCATGGAATCCACATCATTTAATTGAGGTGCATTTTACCAGGCTGCATGGAATCCACTGCATTCAATCATGCTGCATGGAATCCACTGCATTCAATCGGGATGCATTTTACCACGCTGCATGAATTACACTGCATTCAATCACAATGCATGGAATCCACTGCATTCAATGACGCTGCATGGAATCCACTGCACTCAATCGGGATACTTTTGGCAATGCTGCATAAAACCCACTGCATTCAATCGGGATGCATTGGGCCTCACTGCGTGAACTCAACTGAATACATACGGGATCCATTGTGCCACAATGCAGGGAGTCTTCTGCATTCAATGACGCTGCATGGAATCCACTGCATTCAATTGGGATGCTTTTGGCCATGCTGCATAAAATCCACTGCATTCAATCATGCTGCATGTAATCCACCTGATTCAATCGGGATGTTTTGGGACATGCTGCAGAAAATCCCCTGCATTAAATCGGGATGATTTGGGCCATGCTGCAAAAAATCCACTGCATTCAATCATGCTGCAGGTATCCACTGCATTCATTCGGAATACTTTGGGCCTTGCTGCTAATAATCCACAGCATTCAATCATGCTGCAGGTATCCACTGCATTCAATCATGCTGCATTAAATTCCCTGCATTCAATAGGGTTCCATTTCTTCATGCTGCCTGGAATGCACTGCATTAAATCACGCTGCATGGAATCCATTGCATTCAATTGGGATGCATTTTACCAGGCTGCATGGAATCCACTGCATTCAAGCATGCTTCATGGAATCCACTGCATTCAATCCGGATGCATGTTACCAGGCTGCATGTATTACACTGCATTCAATGACATTGCATGGAATCCACTGCCTTCAATCGGGATGCTTTTGGCCCTGCTGCATTAAATCAACTGCATTCAATCGGGATGCATTGGGCCTCACTGCGTCAACTGCACTGAGTACAATCGGGATCCATTTTGGCACAATACATGGAGTCCTCTATATTCAATGACGCTGCATGGAATCCACTGCATTAAATCGTAATGCTTTGTGCCATGCTGCAAAAAATCCACTGCATTCATTCATGCCGCAGGAATCCACTGCAATCAATCATGCTGCATAAAATCAACTGCATTCAATAGGGTTCCATTACTTCATGCTGTCTGGAATACACTGAATTCAATCACGCTGCATGGAATCCAATGCATTCAATAGGGATGCATTTTACCAGGCTGCATGGAATCCACTGCATTCAATCATGCTGCATGGAATCCACTGCATTCAATCGGGATGCATTTTACCAGGCTGCATGGATTTCACTGCATTCAATCACAATGCATGGAATCCACTGCATTCTATCGGGATGCTTTTGGCCATGCTGCATAAAATCCACTGCATTCAATCATGCTGCATGGAATCCAGTGCATCCAATCGGGATATTGTGGGTCATGCTGCATAAAATCCAATGCATTCAATCATGCTGCACCGTATCCACTGCATTCAGTCGGGATGTTTTGGGACATGCTGCAGAAAATTCACTGCATTAAATCAGGATGCTTTGGGCCATTCTGCAAAAAATCCACTGCATTCAATCATGCTGCATAAAATCCACTGCATTCAATATGGTTCCATTTCTTCATGCTGCATGGATCACACTGCATTAAATCACACTGCATGGAATCCTCTGCATTCAATCGGGATTAATTTTACCAGGCTGCATTGAATCCACTGCATTCAATCAGTATCCATTGCACCACACTGCATTGAATCCACTGCATTCAATTGAGATCAATTGGGCAACGATGCATAGAATCCACTGCATTCAATAGGGATCCAATTAGCCACACTGAATGGTATACACTGCGTTCAATCAGGATGCATTTCACCACGCTGCATGGAATCCACGGCATTCAATCGGGTTGCATGGGGCCATGCTGCATAAAATCCACTGCATTCCATCGAGATGCATTTGGCCTCGCTGCATGGACTCCACTGCACACAATCGTGATCCATTTCGCCACAATGAATGGAATTCTCAGCATTCAATGACGCTGCATGGAATCCACTGCATTAAATCAGACATGCTTTGGGACATGTTGCAAAAAATCCACTGCATTCAATAATTCTGCAGGAATCCACAGCATTCAATCATGCTGCATAAAATACCCTGCCTTCAATAGTGTTCCATTTCTTCATGCTGCATGGAATACACTGCATTCAATCAGGATGCATGGAATCCACATCATTTAATTGAGGTGCATTTTACCAGGCTGCATGGAATCCACTGCATTCAATCATGCTGCATGGAATCCACTGCATTCAATCGGGATGCATTTTACCACGCTGCATGAATTACACTGCATTCAATCACAATGCATGGAATCCACTGCATTCAATGACGCTGCATGGAATCCACTGCACTCAATCGGGATACTTTTGGCAATGCTGCATAAAACCCACTGCATTCAATCGGGATGCATTGGGCCTCACTGCATGAACTCAACTGAATACATACGGGATCCATGTGCCACAATGCAGGGAGTCTTCTGCATTCAATGACGCTGCATGGAATCCACTGCATTCAATTGGGATGCTTTTGGCCATGCTGCATAAAATCCACTGCATTCAATCATGCTGCATGTAATCCACCTGATTCAATCGGGATGTTTTGGGACATGCTGCAGAAAATCCCCTGCATTAAATCAGGATGATTTGGGCCATGCTGCAAAAAATCCACTGCATTCAATCATGCTGCAGTTATCCACTGCATTCATTCGGAATACTTTGGGCCTTGCTGCTAATAATCCACAGCATTCAATCATGCTGCAGGTATCCACTGCATTCAATCATGCTGCATTAAATTCCCTGCATTCAATAGGGTTCCATTTCTTCATGCTGCCTGGAATGCACTGCATTAAATCACGCTGCATGGAATCCATTGCATTCAATTGGGATGCATTTTACCAGGCTGCATGGAATCCACTGCATTCAAGCATGCTTCATGGAATCCACTGCATTCAATCCGGATGCATGTTACCAGGCTGCATGTATTACACTGCATTCAATGACATTGCATGGAATCCACTGCCTTCAATCGGGATGCTTTTGGCCCTGCTGCATTAAATCAACTGCATTCAATCGGGATGCATTGGGCCTCACTGCGTCAACTGCACTGAGTACAATCGGGATCCATTTTGGCACAATACATGGAGTCCTCTATATTCAATGACGCTGCATGGAATCCACTGCATTAAATCGTAATGCTTTGTGCCATGCTGCAAAAAATCCACTGCATTCATTCATGCCGCAGGAATCCACTGCAATCAATCATGCTGCATAAAATCAACTGCATTCAATAGGGTTCCATTACTTCATGCTGTCTGGAATACACTGAATTCAATCACGCTGCATGGAATCCAATGCATTCAATAGGGATGCATTTTACCAGGCTGCATGGAATCCACTGCATTCAATCATGCTGCATGGAATCCACTGCATTCAATCGGGATGCATTTTACCAGGCTGCATGGATTTCACTGCATTCAATCACAATGCATGGAATCCACTGCATTCTATCGGGATGCTTTTGGCCATGCTGCATAAAATCCACTGCATTCAATCATGCTGCATGGAATCCAGTGCATCCAATCGGGATATTGTGGGTCATGCTGCATAAAATCCAATGCATTCAATCATGCTGCACCGTATCCACTGCATTCAGTCGGGATGTTTTGGGACATGCTGCAGAAAATTCACTGCATTAAATCAGGATGCTTTGGGCCATTCTGCAAAAAATCCACTGCATTCAATCATGCTGCATAAAATCCACTGCATTCAATATGGTTCCATTTCTTCATGCTGCATGGATCACACTGCATTAAATCACACTGCATGGAATCCTCTGCATTCAATCGGGATTAATTTTACCAGGCTGCATTGAATCCACTGCATTCAATCAGTATCCATTGCACCACACTGCATTGAATCCACTGCATTCAATTGAGATCAATTGGGCAACGATGCATAGAATCCACTGCATTCAATAGGGATCCAATTAGCCACACTGAATGGTATACACTGCGTTCAATCAGGATGCATTTCACCACGCTGCATGGAATCCACGGCATTCAATCGGGTTGCATGGGGCCATGCTGCATAAAATCCACTGCATTCCATCGAGATGCATTTGGCCTCGCTGCATGGACTCCACTGCACACAATCGTGATCCATTTCGCCACAATGAATGGAATTCTCAGCATTCAATGACGCTGCATGGAATCCACTGCATTAAATCAGAGATGCTTTGGGACATGTTGCAAAAAATCCACTGCATTCAATCATGCTGCAGGAATCCACAGCATTCAATCATGCTGCATAAAATACCCTGCCTTCAATAGTGTTCCATTTCTTCATGCTGCATGGAATACACTGCATTCAATCAGGATGCATGGAATCCACATCATTTAATTGAGGTGCATTTTACCAGGCTGCATGGAATTCACTGCATTCAATCATGCTGCATGGAATCCACTGCATTCAATCGGGATGCATTTTACCACGCTGCATGAATTACACTGCATTCAATCACAATGCATGGAATCCACTGCATTCAATGACGCTGCATGGAATCCACTGCACTCAATCGGGATACTTTTGGCAATGCTGCATAAAACCCACTGCATTCAATCGGGATGCATTGGGCCTCACTGCGTGAACTCAACTGAATACATACGGGATCCATTTTGCCACAATGCAGGGAGTCTTCTGCATTCAATGACGCTGCATGGAATCCACTGCATTCAATTGGGATGCTTTTGGCCATGCTGCATAAAATCCACTGCATTCAATCATGCTGCATGTAATCCACCTGATTCAATCGGGATGTTTTGGGACATGCTGCAGAAAATCCCCTGCATTAAATCGGGATGATTTGGGCCATGCTGCAAAATATCCACTGCATTCAATCATGCTGCAGGTATCCACTGCATTCATTCGGAATACTTTGGGCCTTGCTGCTAATAATCCACAGCATTCAATCATGCTGCAGGTATCCACTGCATTCAATCATGCTGCATTAAATTCCCTGCATTCAATAGGGTTCCATTTCTTCATGCTGCCTGGAATGCACTGCATTAAATCACGCTGCATGGAATCCATTGCATTCAATTGGGATGCATTTTACCAGGCTGCATGGAATCCACTGCATTCAAGCATGCTTCATGGAATCCACTGCATTCAATCCGGATGCATGTTACCAGGCTGCATGTATTACACTGCATTCAATGACATTGCATGGAATCCACTGCCTTCATTCGGGATGCTTTTGGCCCTGCTGCATTAAATCAACTGCATTCAATCGGGATGCATTGGGCCTCACTGCGTCAACTGCACTGAGTACAATCGGGATCCATTTTGGCACAATACATGGAGTCCTCTATATTCAATGACGCTGCATGGAATCCACTGCATTAAATCGTAATGCTTTGTGCCATGCTGCAAAAAATCCACTGCATTCATTCATGCCACAGGAATCCACTGCAATCAATCATGCTGCATAAAATCAACTGCATTCAATAGGGTTCCATTACTTCATGCTGTCTGGAATACACTGAATTCAATCACGCTGCATGGAATCCAATGCATTCAATAGGGATGCATTTTACCAGGCTGCATGGAATCCACTGCATTCAATCATGCTGCATGGAATCCACTGCATTCAATCGGGATGCATTTTACCAGGCTGCATGGATTTCACTGCATTCAATCACAATGCATGGAATCCACTGCATTCTATCGGGATGCTTTTGGCCATGCTGCATAAAATTCACTGCATTCAATCATGCTGCATGGAATCCAGTGCATCCAATCGGGATATTGTGGGTCATGCTGCATAAAATCCAATGCATTCAATCATGCTGCACCGTATCCACTGCATTCAGTCGGGATGTTTTGGGACATGCTGCAGAAAATTCACTGCATTAAATCAGGATGCTTTGGGCCATTCTGCAAAAAATCCACTGCATTCAATCATGCTGCATAAAATCCACTGCATTCAATATGGTTCCATTTCTTCATGCTGCATGGATCACACTGCATTAAATCACACTGCATGGAATCCTCTGCATTCAATCGGGATTAATTTTACCAGGCTGCATTGAATCCACTGCATTCAATCAGTATCCATTGCACCACACTGCATTGAATCCACTGCATTCAATTGAGATCAATTGGGCAACGATGCATAGAATCCACTGCATTCAATAGGGATCCAATTAGCCACACTGAATGGTATACACTGCGTTCAATCAGGATGCATTTCACCACGCTGCATGGAATCCACGGCATTCAATCGGGTTGCATGGGGCCATGCTGCATAAAATCCACTGCATTCCATCGAGATGCATTTGGCCTCGCTGCATGGACTCCACTGCACACAATCGTGATCCATTTCGCCACAATGAATGGAATTCTCAGCATTCAATGACGCTGCATGGAATCCACTGCATTAAATCAGAGATGCTTTGGGACATGTTGCAAAAAATCCACTGCATTCAATCATGCTGCAGGAATCCACAGCATTCAATCATGCTGCATAAAATACCCTGCCTTCAATAGTGTTCCATTTCTTCATGCTGCATGGAATACACTGCATTCAATCAGGATGCATGGAATCCACATCATTTAATTGAGGTGCATTTTACCAGGCTGCATGGAATTCACTGCATTCAATCATGCTGCATGGAATCCACTGCATTCAATCGGGATGCATTTTACCACGCTGCATGAATTACACTGCATTCAATCACAATGCATGGAATCCACTGCATTCAATGACGCTGCATGGAATCCACTGCACTCAATCGGGATACTTTTGGCAATGCTGCATAAAACCCACTGCATTCAATCGGGATGCATTGGGCCTCACTGCGTGAACTCAACTGAATACATACGGGATCCATTTTGCCACAATGCAGGGAGTCTTCTGCATTCAATGACGCTGCATGGAATCCACTGCATTCAATTGGGATGCTTTTGGCCATGCTGCATAAAATCCACTGCATTCAATCATGCTGCATGTAATCCACCTGATTCAATCGGGATGTTTTGGGACATGCTGCAGAAAATCCCCTGCATTAAATCGGGATGATTTGGGCCATGCTGCAAAATATCCACTGCATTCAATCATGCTGCAGGTATCCACTGCATTCATTCGGAATACTTTGGGCCTTGCTGCTAATAATCCACAGCATTCAATCATGCTGCAGGTATCCACTGCATTCAATCATGCTGCATTAAATTCCCTGCATTCAATAGGGTTCCATTTCTTCATGCTGCCTGGAATGCACTGCATTAAATCACGCTGCATGGAATCCATTGCATTCAATTGGGATGCATTTTACCAGGCTGCATGGAATCCACTGCATTCAAGCATGCTTCATGGAATCCACTGCATTCAATCCAGTTGCATTTTACCAGGCTGCATGGAATACACTGCATTCAATCACGCTGCATCGATTTCACTGCATTCAATTGGGATCCATTGCGCCATGATGCATGGAATCCACTGCATTCAGTTGAGATCAATTGGGCCACGCTTCATAGAATTCACTGCATTGAATGGGGATCCATTTAGCCACGCTGCATTGTATACACTGCGTTCAATCAGGATGCATTTCACCACGCAGCATGGAATCCACGGCATTCAATCGGGATGTTTGTGGCCATGTTGCAAAAAATCCACTTCATTCAATCATGCTGAAGGAATCCACTGCATTCAATCATGCTGCATAAAATCCCCTGCATTCAATAGGGTTCCATTTCTTCATGCTGCATGGAATCCACTTCATTCAATCATGCTGCATGGAATCCGCATTACTTAAGTGGGATGCATTTTACCAGGCTGCATGGAATCCACTGCATTCAATCATGCTGAATAAAATCCACTGCATTCAATCGGGATGCATTTTACCACGCTGCATGGATTAAACTGCATTCAATCACAATACATGGAATCGACTGCATTCAATCGGGATACATTTTACCAGGCTGCCTGGATTACACTGCATTCCATCACAATGCATGGAATCCACTGCATTCAATGACGCTGCATGGAATCCACTGCATTCTATCGGGATGCTTTTGGCCATGCTGCATAAAGTACACTGCATTCAAACATGCAGCAAGGAATCCACTGCATCCAATCGCCATGTTTTTGGCCATGCTGCATAAAATCCACTGCATTCAATCGGGATGCATTGGGCCTCGCTGCATGGTCTCCACTGCATACAAACGAGATCCATTGCCCCACAATGAATGGAATGTTCTGCATTCAATGACGCTGCATGAAATCCACTGCATTCAATCGGGATGAATTTTACCAGGCTGCATGGAATCCACTGCATTCAATCATGCTTCATGGAATCCACTGCATTCAATCCAGTTGCATTTTACCAGGCTGCATGGAATACACTGCATTCAATCACGCTGCATCGATTTCACTGCATTCAATTGGGATCCATTGCGCCATGATGCATGGAATCCACTGCATTCAGTTGAGATCAATTGGGCCACGCTTCATAGAATTCACTGCATTGAATAGGGATCCATTTAGCCACGCTGCATTGTATACACTGCGTTCAATCAGGATGCATTTCACCACGCAGCATGGAATCCACGGCATTCAATCGGGATGTTTGTGGCCATGTTGCAAAAAATCCACTTCATTCAATCATGCTGAAGGAATCCACTGCATTCAATCATGCTGCATAAAATCCCCTGCATTCAATAGGGTTCCATTTCTTCATGCTGCATGGAATCCACTTCATTCAATCATGCTGCATGGAATCCGCATTATTTAAGTGGGATGCATTTTACCAGGCTGCATGGAATCCACTGCATTCAATCATGCTGCATAAAATCCACTGCATTCAATCGGGATGCATTTTACCACGCTGCATGGATTAAACTGCATTCAATCACAATACATGGAATCGACTGCATTCAATCGGGATGCATTTTACCAGTCTGCCTGGATTACACTGCATTCCATCACAATGCATGGAATCCACTGCATTCAATGACGCTGCATGGAATCCACTGCATTCAATCGGGATGCATTTTACCAGGCTGCATGGATTACACTGCATTCAATCACAATGCATGGAATCCACTGCATTCAATGACGCTGCATGGAATCCTCTGCATTGAATCGGGATGCTTTTGGCCAAGCTGCATAAAATCCACTGCATTCAATCATGCTGCACGGTATCGACTGCATTCAATCGGGATATTTTGGGACATGCTGCATAAAAACCACTGCATTAAATCGGGATGCTTTGGGCCAAGCTGCAAAAAACACACTGCATTCAATCATGCTGCAGGAATCCACTGCATTCAATCATGCTGCATAAAATCCACTGCATTCAATAGGGTTCCATTTCTTCATGCTGCATGGAATACACTGCATTCAATCATGCTGCATGGAATACACTGCATTCAATCGGGATGCATTTTACCAGTCTGCATGGATTACACTGCATTCAATCACAATGCATGGAATCCACTGCATTCAATGACGCTGCATGGAATCCACTGCCTTCAATCAGGATGCTTTTGGCCATGGTGCATAAAATCCACTGCATTCAATCTTGCTGCATGGTATCCACTGCATTCAATCGGGATGTTTTGGGACATGCTGCCCTAAATCCACTGCATTCAATCGGGATGCTTTGGGCCATGCTGCAAAAAATCCACTGCATTCATTCATGCTGCAGGAATCCACTGCATTCAATCATGCTGCATAAAATCCACTGCATTCAATAGGGTTCCATTTCTGCATGCTGCATGCATCACACTGCATTCAATCACACTGCATGGAATCCACTGCATTCAATCGGGTTGAATTTTACCAGGCTGCTTGGAATCCACTTCATTCAATCATGCTGCATGGAATCCGCAGCATTGAAGTGGGATGCATTTTACCAGACTGCATGGAAACCGCTACATTCAATCATGCTGCATAAAATCCACTGCATTCAATCGGGATGAATTTTACCACGCTGCCCGGATTACATTGCATTCAATCACAATACATGGAATCCACTGCATTCAATCGGGATGCATTTTACCAGGCTGCCTGGATTACACTGCATTCCATCACAATGCATGGAATCCACTGCATTCAATGACGCTGCATGGAATCCACTGCATTCTATCGGGATGCTTTTGGCCATGCTGCATAAAATACACTGCATTCAATCATGCTGCAAGGAATCCACTGCATCCAATAGCCATGTTTTTGGCCATGCTGCATAAAATCCACTGCATTTAATCATGTTGCATAAAATCCACTGCATTCAATAGGGTTCCATTTCTTCATGCTGCATGGATCACACTGCATTCAATCACACTGCATGGAATCCACTGCATTCAATCGGGATGAATTTTACCAGGCTGCTTGGAATCCACTGCATTCATTCATGCTGCATGGAATCCACTGCATTCAATCGGGATGCATTTTACCAGGCTGCATGGAATACACTGCATTCAATCACGCTGCATCGATTTCACTGCATTCAATTGGGATCCATTGCGTCATGATGCATGGAATCCACTGCATTCAGTTGAGATCAATTGGGCCACGCTGCATAGAATCCACTGCATTGAATGGGGATCCATTTAGCCACGCTGCATTGTATACACTGCGTTCAATCAGGACGCATTTCACCACGCTGCATGGAATCCATGGCATTCAATCGGGATGCTTGTGGCCATGCTGCAAAAAATCCACTGCATTCAATCATGCTGAAGGAATCCACTGCATTCAATCATGCTGCATAAAATCCCCTGCATTCAATAGGGTTCCATTTCTTCATGCTGCATGGAATCCACTTCATTCAATCATGCTGCATGGAATCCACTGCATTCAATCGGGATGTATTTTACCACGCTGCATGGATTATACTGCATTCAATCACAATACATGGAATCGACTGCATTCAATCGGGATGCATTTTACCAGGCTGCCTGGATTACACTGCATTCAATCACAATGCATGGAATCCACTGCATTCAATGACGCTGCATGGAATCCACTGCATTCTATCGGGATGCTTTTGGCCATGCTGCATAATATACACTGCATTCAATCATGCTGCAAGGAATCCACTGCATCCAATCGCCATATTTTTGGCCATGCTGCATAAAATTCACTGCATTCAATCGGGATGCATTGGGCCTCGCTGCATGGTCTCCACTGCATACAAACGAGATCCATTGCACCACAATGTATGGAATGTTCTGCATTAAATGACGCTTCATGAAATCCAATGCATTCAATCAGGATGCTTTGGGCCATGCTGCAAATAATCCAAGGTATTCACTCATGCTGCATGGAATCCACTGCCTTCAATCGGGATGCTTTTGGCCATGCTGCATATAATCAACTGCATTCAATCGGGATGCATTGGGCCTCACTGCGTCAACCGCACTGAATACAATCGGGATCCATTGTGCCAAAATGCATGTAGTCTTCTGCATTCAATGACGCTGCATGGAATCCAATGCATTCAATAGGGATGCATTTTACCAGGCTGCATGGAATCCACTGCATTCAATCATGCTGCATAAAATCCATTGCATTCAATAGGGTTCCATTTCTGCATGCTGCATGGATCACACTGCATTCAATCACACTGCATGGAATCCACTGCATTCAATCGGGATGAATTTTACCAGGCTGCATTGAATCCACTGCATTCAATCAAGCTGCATGGAATCCACTGCATTCAATCCGGATGCATTTTACCAGGCTGCATGGAATACACTGCATTCAATCACGCTGCATCGATTTCACTGCATTCAATTGGGATCCATTGCGCCATGATGCATGGAATCCACTGCATTCTATCAGAATCCATTGCACCACACTGCATTGACACCACTGCATTCAATTGAGATCATTTGGGCCACGCTGCATAGAATCCACTGCATTCCATGGGTATCCATTTACCCACGCTGCATGGTGTACACTGCGTTCAATCAGGATGCATTTCACCACGCTGCATGGAATCCACGGCATTCAATTGGGATTCTTTTGGCCATGCTGCATAAAATCCACTGCATTCAATCGAGATGCATTTGGACTCGCTGCATGGACTCCACTGCACACAATCGTGATCCATTTCGCCACAATGAATGGAATTTTTTGCATTCAATGACGCTGCATGGAATCCACTGCATTAAATCGAGATGCTTTGGGCCATGCGGCAAAAATTCCACTGCATTCAATCATGCTGAAGGAATCCACTGCATTCAATCATGCTGCATAATATCCCCTGCCTTCAATAGGGTTCCATTTCTTCATGCTGCAGGGAATCCACTTCTTTCAATCATGCTGCATGGAATCCACTGCATTTAATTGGGATGCATTTTACCCGGCATCATGTATTCCACTGCATTCAATGACGCTGCATGGAGTCCACTGCATTTAATCGGGATGCATTTTACCAGGATGCATGGAATCCACTGCATTCAATCATGCTGCATGGAATCCACTGCATTCAATCGGGGTGCCTTTTACCACTCTGCATGGATTACACTGCATTCAATCACAATACATGGATCCACTGCATACATTCGGGATGCATTTTACCATGCTGCATGTATTACACTGCATTCAATCACAATGCATGGAATCCACTGCATTAAATCGGGATAATTTTGGCAATGCTGCATAAAATCCACCTCATTCAATCGGAATGCATTGGGCCTCACTGCGTGGACTCCACTGAATACATATGGGATCCATTGTGCCACAATGCAGGGAGTCTTCTGCATTCAATGACGCTGCATGGAATCCACTGCATTCAATCAGGATGATTTTGGCCATGCTGCATAAAATCCACTGCATTCAATCATGCTGCATGTAATCCACCTCATTCAATCGGGTGTTTTGGGACATGCTGCAGAAAATCCACTGCATTAAAGCGGGATGCTTAGGGCCATGCTGCAAAAAATCCACTGCATTCAATCATGCTGCAGGAATCCACTGCATTCAATCATGCTGCATGAAATCCACTGCATTCCATCGGGATGCATTGGGCCTCGCTGCATGGTCTCCACTGCATAAAAACGAGATCCATTGAACCACAATGTATGGAATGTTCTGCATTCAATGACGCTGCATGGAATCCACTGCATTCAATCGGGATGCTTTGGGCAATGCTGCAAAAAATCCACTGCATTCAATTATGCTGCAGGAATCCATTGCATTCAATCGGGATGCTTTGGGCCATGCTGCAAATACTCCACTGCATTCAATAATGCTGCAGGTATCCACTGCATTCAATCATGCTGCATTAAATTCCCTGCATTCAATAGGGTTCCATTTCTTCATGCTGCCTGGAATACACTGCATTAAATCACGCTGCATGGAATCCACTGCTTTCAATTTGGATGCATTTTACCAGGCTGCATGGAATCCACTGCATTCAAGCATGCTGCATGGAATCCACTGCATTCCATCTGGATGCTTTTGGCCATGCTGCATAAAATCAACTGCACTCAATCATTCTGCACGGTATCCACTGCATTCACTCGGGATGTTTGTGACATGCTGCAAAAAATCCACTGCAGTAAATCGGGATGCTTTGGGCCAAGCTTCAAAAAATCCACTGCATTCAACCATGCTGCAGTAAACCACTGCATTCAATCATGCTGCATAAAATCCACCGCATTCTACAGGGTCTAATTTCTTCATGCTGCATGGATTACACTGCATTCAATCACAATGCATGGAATCCACTGTGTCAATGACGCTGCATGGAGTCCACTGCCTTCAATCGGGATGCTTTTGGCCATGGTGCATAAAATCCACTGCATTCAATCATGCTGCATGGTATCCACTGCATTCAATCGGGATGTTTTGTGACATGCTGCCCTAAATCCACTGCATTCAATCGGGATGCTTTGGGCCATGCTGCAAAACATCCACTGCATTCAATCATGCTGCAGGAATCCACTGCATTCACTCATGCTGCATAAAATCCACTGCATTCAATAGGGTTCCATTTCTTCATGCTGCATGGATCACACTGCACTCAATCACACTGCATGGAATCTACTGCATTCAATCGGGATGAATTTTACCAGGCTGCATTGAATCCACTGCATTCAATCAAGCTGCATGGAATCCACTGCATTCAATCGGGATGCATTTTACCAGGCTGCATGGAATACACTGCATTCAATCATGCTGCATCGATTTCACTGCATTCAATTGGGATCCATTGCGCCATGATGCATGGAATCCACTGCATTCTATCAGAATCCATTGCACCACACTGCATTGACTCCACTGCATTCAATTGAGATCAATTGGGCCACGCTGCATAGAATCCACTGCATTCCATGGTTATCCATTTACCCACGCTGCCTGGCATCACTGCGTTCAATCAGGATGCATTTCACCACGCTGCATGGATAACACTTTATTCAATCACAATGCATGAATATCCACTGCCATCAATCGGGATGCTTTTCGCCATGCTGCATAAACTCCACTGCATTCAATCGGGACGCATTGGGCCTCACTGCGTCAACTGCTGAATACAAACGGGATCCATTGTGCCACAATGCATGGAGTCTTCTGCATTCGATGACGCTGCATGGATTCCACTGCATTCAATCAGGATGCTTTGGGCCATGCTGCAAAAAATCCACTGCATTCATTCATGCTGCAGGAATCCACGGCATTCAATCATGCTGCATAAAAGACACTTCATTCAATAGGATTCCATTACTTCATGCTGCCTGGAATACACTGAATTCAATCACGCTGCATGGAATCCAATGCATTCAATAGGGATGCATTTTACCAGGCTGCATGGAATCCACTGCATTCAATCACGCTGCATCGATTTCACTGCATTCAATTGGGATCCATTGTGCCATGATGCATGGAATCCACTGCATTCTATCAGAAACCATTGCACCACACTGCATTGACACCACTGCATTCAATTGAGATCATTTGGGCCACGCTGCATAGAATCCACTGCATTCCATGGGTATCCATTTACCCACGCAGCATGGTGTACACTGCGTTCAATCAGGATGCATTTCACCACGCTGCATGGAATCCACGGCATTCAATTGGGATTCTTTTGGCCATGCTGCATAAAATCCACTGCATTCAATCGAGATGCATTTGGACTCGCTGCATGGACTCCACTGCACACAATCGTGATCCATTTCGCCACAATGAATGGAATTTTTTGCATTCAATGACGCTGCATGGAATCCACTGCATTAAATCGAGATGCTTTGGGACATGCGGCAAAAATTCCACTGCATTCAATCATGCTGAAGGAATCCACTGCATTCAATCATGCTGCATAATATCCCCTGCCTTCAATAGGGTTCCATTTCTTCATGCTGCATGGAATCCACTTCTTTCAATCATGCTGCATGGAATCCACAGCATTTAATTGGGATGCATTTTACCAGGCTGCATGGAATCCACTGCATTCAATCATGCTGCATAAAATCCACTGCATTCAATCGGGATGCATTTTACCAGGCTGCCTGGATTACACTGCATTCAATCACGCTGCAAGGAATCCACTGCATTCAACGACGCTGCATGGAATCCACTGCATTCTATCGGGATGCTTTTGGCCCTGCTGCATAAAATACACTGCATTCAATCATGCTGCATGGAATTCACTGCCTCCAATAGGGATATTTTGGGAAATGCTGCAGAAAATCCACTGCATTCAATCGGGATGCATTGGGCCTCGCTGCATGGACTCCACTGCATACAAACGAGATCCATTGCACCACAATGGATGGAATGTTCTGCATTCAATGAGGCTGCATGGAATCCACTGCATTCCATCGGGATGCTTTGGGCCATGCTGCATAAAATCCACTGCATTCAATCGGGATGCATTGGGCCTCACTGCGTCAACTGCACTGAGTACAATCGGATCCATTTTGCCACAATGCACGGAGTCTTCTGCATTCAACGACACTGCATGAAATCCACTGCATTCAATCGGGATGCGTTGGGCCATGTTCCAAATTCCACTGCATTCATTCATGCTGCGGGAATCCACTGCATTCAATCATGCTGCATAAAATACCCTGCATTCAATAGGGTTCCATTACTTCATGCTGCCTGGAATACACTGAATTCAATCATGCTGCATGGAATAAAATGCATTCAATAGGGATGCATTTTACAAGGCTGCATGGAATCCACTGCATTCAATCACAATGCATGGAATCCACTGCATTCAAGGACGCTGCATGGACTCCACTGCATTCAATCGGGATGATTTTGGCCATGATGCATAAAATCGACTGCATTCAATAGGGTTCAATTACATCATGCTGCATGGATCACACTGCATTCAATCACACTGCATGGAATCCACTGCATTCAATCGGGATGCATTTTACCAGGCTGCATGGAATACACTGCATTCAATCACGCTGCATCGATTTCACTGCATTCTATTGGGATCCATTGCGCCATGATGCATGGAATCCACTGCATTCAGTTGAGATCAATTGGGCCACGCTGCATAGAATCCACTGCATTGAATGGGGATCCATTTAGCCACGATGCATTGTATACACTGCGTTCAATCAGGATGCATTTCACCACGCTGCATGGAATACATGGCATTCAATCGGGATGCTTGTGGCCATGCTGCATAAAATCCACTTCATTCAATCATGCTGAAGGAATCCACTGCATTCAATCATGCTGCATAAAATCCCCTGCAATCAGTAGGGATCCATTTCTTCATGCTGCATGGAATCGACTTCATTCAATCATGCTGCATGGAATCCACAGCATTTAATTGGGATGCATTTTACCAGGCTGCATGGAATCCACTGCATTCAATCATGCTGAATAAAATCCACTGCATTCAATCGGGATGCATTTTACCAGGATGCATGGAATCCACTGCATTCAATCTCAATACATGGAATCCACTGCATTCAATCGGGATGCATTTTACCAGGCTGCCTGGATTACACTGCATTCCATCACAATGCATGGAATCCACTGCATTCAATGACGCTGCATGGAATCCACTGCATTCTATCGGGATGCTTTTGGCCATGCTGCATAAAGTACACTGCATTCAATCATGCAGCAAGGAATCCACTGCATCCAATCGCCATGTTTTTGGCCATGCTGCATAAAATCCACTGCATTCAATCGGGATGCATTGGGCCTCGCTGCATGGTCTCCACTGCATACAAACGAGATCCATTGCCCCACAATGAATGGAATGTTCTGCATTCAATGACGCTGCATGAAATCCACTGCCTTCAATCGGGATGCTTTTGGCCATGCTGCATATAATCCACTGCATTCAATCGGGATGCATTGGGCCTCACTGCGTCAACCGCACTGAATACAATCGGGATCCATTGTGCCACAATGCATGGAGTCGTCTGCATTCAATGATGCTGCATGGAATCCACTGCATTCAATGGGGATGCTTTGGGCAACGCTGCAAAAAATTCACTGCATTCATTCATGCTGCAGGAATCCAGTGCATTCAATCATGCTGCATAAAATACACTTCATTCAATAGGCTTCCATTATTTCATGCTGCCTGGAATACACTGAATTCAATCACGCTGCATGGAATCCAATGCATTCAATAGGGATGCATTTTACCAGGCTGCATGGAATCCACTGCATTCAATCATGCTGCAGGTATCCACTGCATTCAATCATGCTGCATTAAATTCCCTGCATTCAATAGGGTTCCATTACTTCATGCTGCCTGGAATACACTGAATTCAATCACGCTGCATGGAATCCAATGCATTCAATAGGGATGCATTTTACCAGGCTGCATGGAATCCACTGCATTCAATCATGCTGCAAGGAATCCACTGCATTCAATCGGGATGCATTTTACCAGGCTGCATGGATTACACTGCATTCAATCACAATGCATGGAATCCACTGCATTCAATGACGCTGCATGGAATTCTCTGCATTCAATCGGGATACTTTTGGCCATGCTGCATAAAATCCACTGCATTCAATCATGCTGCATGGTATCCACTGCATTCAATCGGGATGTTTTGGGACATGCTGCCCTAAATCCACTGCATTCAATCGGGATGCTTTGGGCCATGCTGCAAAAAATCCACTGCATTCATTCATGCTGCAGGAATCCACTGCATTCAATCATGCTGCATAAAATCCACTGCATTCAATAGGGTTCCATTTCTGCTTGCTGCATGGATCACACTGCACTCAATCACACTGCATGGAATCCACTGCATTCAATCGGGATGAATTTTACCAGGCTGCATTGAATCCACTGCATTCAATCAAGCTGCATGGAATCCACTGCATTCAATCGGGATGCATTTTACCAGGCTGCATGGAATACACTGCATTCAATCACGCTGCATCGATTTCACTGCATTCAATTGGGATCCATTGCGCCATGATGCATGGAATCCACTGCATTCTATCAGAAACCATTGCACCACACTGCATTGACACCACTGCATTCAATTGAGATCATTTGGGCCACGCTGCATAGAATCCACTGCATTCCATGGGTATCCATTTACCCACGCTGCATGGTGTACACTCCGTTCAATCAGGATGCATTTCACCACGCTGCATGGAATCCACGGCATTCAATTGGGATTCTTTTGGCCATGCTGCATAAAATCCACTGCATTCAATCGAGATGCATTTGGACTCGCTGCATGGACTCCACTGCACACAATCGTGATCCATTTCGCCACAATGAATGGAATTTTTTGCATTCAATGACGCTGCATGGAATCCACTGCATTAAATCGAGATGCTTTGGGCCATGCGGCAAAAATTCCACTGCATTCAATCATGCTGAAGGAATCCACTGCATTCAATCATGCTGCATAATATCCCCTGCCTTCAATAGGGTTCCATTTCTTCATGCTGCAGGGAATCCACTTCTTTCAATCATGCTGCATGGAATCCACTGCATTTAATTGGGATGCATTTTACCCGGCATCATGTATTCCACTGCATTCAATGACGCTGCATGGAGTCCACTGCATTTAATCGGGATGCATTTTACCAGGATGCATGGAATCCACTGCATTCAATCATGCTGCATGGAATCCACTGCATTCAATCGGGGTGCCTTTTACCACTCTGCATGGATTACACTGCATTCAATCACAATACATGGATCCACTGCATACATTCGGGATGCATTTTACCATGCTGCATGTATTACACTGCATTCAATCACAATGCATGGAATCCACTGCATTAAATCGGGATAATTTTGGCAATGCTGCATAAAATCCACCTCATTCAATCGGAATGCATTGGGCCTCACTGCGTGGACTCCACTGAATACATATGGGATCCATTGTGCCACAATGCAGGGAGTCTTCTGCATTCAATGACGCTGCATGGAATCCACTGCATTCAATCAGGATGATTTTGGCCATGCTGCATAAAATCCACTGCATTCAATCATGCTGCATGTAATCCACCTCATTCAATCGGGTGTTTTGGGACATGCTGCAGAAAATCCACTGCATTAAAGCGGGATGCTTAGGGCCATGCTGCAAAAAATCCACTGCATTCAATCATGCTGCAGGAATCCACTGCATTCAATCATGCTGCATGAAATCCACTGCATTCCATCGGGATGCATTGGGCCTCGCTGCATGGTCTCCACTGCATAAAAACGAGATCCATTGAACCACAATGTATGGAATGTTCTGCATTCAATGACGCTGCATGGAATCCACTGCATTCAATCGGGATGCTTTGGGCAATGCTGCAAAAAATCCACTGCATTCAATTATGCTGCAGGAATCCATTGCATTCAATCGGGATGCTTTGGGCCATGCTGCAAATACTCCACTGCATTCAATAATGCTGCAGGTATCCACTGCATTCAATCATGCTGCATTAAATTCCCTGCATTCAATAGGGTTCCATTTCTTCATGCTGCCTGGAATACACTGCATTAAATCACGCTGCATGGAATCCACTGCTTTCAATTTGGATGCATTTTACCAGGCTGCATGGAATCCACTGCATTCAAGCATGCTGCATGGAATCCACTGCATTCCATCTGGATGCTTTTGGCCATGCTGCATAAAATCAACTGCACTCAATCTTTCTGCACGGTATCCACTGCATTCACTCGGGATGTTTGTGACATGCTGCAAAAAATCCACTGCAGTAAATCGGGATGCTTTGGGCCAAGCTTCAAAAAATCCACTGCATTCAACCATGCTGCAGGAATCCACTGCGTTCAATCATGCTGCATAAAATCCACCGCATTCTACAGGGTCCAATTTCTTCATTCTGCATGGATTACACTGCATTCAATCACAATGCATGGAATCCACTGTGTCAATGACGCTGCATGGAATCCACTGCCTTCAATCGGGATGCTTTTGGCCATGGTGCATAAAATCCACTGCATTCAATCATGCTGCATGGTATCCACTGCATTCAATCGGGATGTTTTGGGACATGCTGCCCTAAATCCACTGCATTCAATCGGGATGCTTTGGGCCATGCTGCAAAACATCCACTGCATTCAATCATGCTGCAGGAATCCACTGCATTCAATCATGCTGCATAAAATCCACTGCATTCAATAGGGTTCCATTTCTTCATGCTGCATGGATCACACTGCACTCAATCACACTGCATGGAATCTACTGCATTCAATCGGGATGAATTTTACCAGGCTGCATTGAATCCACTGCATTCAATCAAGCTGCATGGAATCCACTGCATTCAATCGGGATGCATTTTACCAGGCTGCATGGAATACACTGCATTCAATCATGCTGCATCGATTTCACTGCATTCAATTGGGATCCATTGCGCCATGATGCATGGAATCCACTGCATTCTATCAGAATCCATTGCACCACACTGCATTGATTCCACTGCATTCAATTGAGATCAATTGGGCCACGCTGCATAGAATCCACTGCATTCCATGGTTATCCATTTACCCACGCTGCCTGGCATCACTGCGTTCAATCAGGATGCATTTCACCACGCTGCATGGATAACACTTTATTCAATCACAATGCATGAATATCCACTGCCATCAATCGGGATGCTTTTCGCCATGCTGCATAAACTCCACTGCATTCAATCGGGACGCATTGGGCCTCACTGCGTCAACTGCTGAATACAAACGGGATCCATTGTGCCACAATGCATGGAGTCTTCTGCATTCGATGACGCTGCATGGATTCCACTGCATTCAATCAGGATGCTTTGGGCCATGCTGCAAAAAATCCACTGCATTCATTCATGCTGCAGGAATCCACGGCATTCAATCATGCTGCATAAAAGACACTTCATTCAATAGGATTCCATTACTTCATGCTGCCTGGAATACACTGAATTCAATCACGCTGCATGGAATCCAATGCATTCAATAGGGATGCATTTTACCAGGCTGCATGGAATCCACTGCATTCAATCACGCTGCATCGATTTCACTGCATTCAATTGGGATCCATTGTGCCATGATGCATGGAATCCACTGCATTCTATCAGAAACCATTGCACCACACTGCATTGACACCACTGCATTCAATTGAGATCATTTGGGCCATGCTGCATAGAATCCACTGCATTCCATGGGTATCCATTTACCCACGCTGCATGGTGTACACTGCGTTCAATCAGGATGCATTTCACCACGCTGCATGGAATCCACGGCATTCAATTGGGATTCTTTTGGCCATGCTGCATAAAATCCACTGCATTCAATCGAGATGCATTTGGACTCGCTGCATGGACTCCACTGCACACAATCGTGATCCATTTCGCCACAATGAATGGAATTTTTTGCATTCAATGACGCTGCATGGAATCCACTGCATTAAATCGAGATGCTTTGGGACATGCGGCAAAAATTCCACTGCATTCAATCATGCTGAAGGAATCCACTGCATTCAATCATGCTGCATAATATCCCCTGCCTTCAATAGGGTTCCATTTCTTCATGCTGCATGGAATCCACTTCTTTCAATCATGCTGCATGGAATCCACAGCATTTAATTGGGATGCATTTTACCAGGCTGCATGGAATCCACTGCATTCAATCATGCTGCATAAAATCCACTGCATTCAATCGGGATGCATTTTACCAGGCTGCCTGGATTACACTGCATTCAATCACGCTGCAAGGAATCCACTGCATTCAACGACGCTGCATGGAATCCACTGCATTCTATCGGGATGCTTTTGGCCCTGCTGCATAAAATACACTGCATTCAATCATGCTGCATGGAATTCACTGCCTCCAATAGGGATATTTTGGGAAATGCTGCAGAAAATCCACTGCATTCAATCGGGATGCATTGGGCCTCGCTGCATGGACTCCACTGCATACAAACGAGATCCATTGCACCACAATGGATGGAATGTTCTGCATTCAATGAGGCTGCATGGAATCCACTGCATTCCATCGGGATGCTTTGGGCCATGCTGCATAAAATCCACTGCATTCAATCGGGATGCATTGGGCCTCACTGCGTCAACTGCACTGAGTACAATCGGATCCATTTTGCCACAATGCACGGAGTCTTCTGCATTCAACGACACTGCATGAAATCCACTGCATTCAATCGGGATGCGTTGGGCCATGTTCCAAATTCCACTGCATTCATTCATGCTGCGGGAATCCACTGCATTCAATCATGCTGCATAAAATACCCTGCATTCAATAGGGTTCCATTACTTCATGCTGCCTGGAATACACTGAATTCAATCATGCTGCATGGAATAAAATGCATTCAATAGGGATGCATTTTACAAGGCTGCATGGAATCCACTGCATTCAATCACAATGCATGGAATCCACTGCATTCAAGGACGCTGCATGGAATCCACTGCATTCAATCGGGATGATTTTGGCCATGATGCATAAAATCGACTGCATTCAATAGGGTTCAATTACATCATGCTGCATGGATCACACTGCATTCAATCACACTGCATGGAATCCACTGCATTCAATCGGGATGCATTTTACCAGGCTGCATGGAATACACTGCATTCAATCACGCTGCATCGATTTCACTGCATTCTATTGGGATCCATTGCGCCATGATGCATGGAATCCACTGCATTCAGTTGAGATCAATTGGGCCACGCTGCATAGAATCCACTGCATTGAATGGGGATCCATTTAGCCACGATGCATTGTATACACTGCGTTCAATCAGGATGCATTTCACCACGCTGCATGGAATACATGGCATTCAATCGGGATGCTTGTGGCCATGCTGCATAAAATCCACTTCATTCAATCATGCTGAAGGAATCCACTGCATTCAATCATGCTGCATAAAATCCCCTGCAATCAGTAGGGATCCATTTCTTCATGCTGCATGGAATCGACTTCATTCAATCATGCTGCATGGAATCCACAGCATTTAATTGGGATGCATTTTACCAGGCTGCATGGAATCCACTGCATTCAATCATGCTGAATAAAATCCACTGCATTCAATCGGGATGCATTTTACCAGGATGCATGGAATCCACTGCATTCAATCTCAATACATGGAATCCACTGCATTCAATCGGGATGCATTTTACCAGGCTGCCTGGATTACACTGCATTCCATCACAATGCATGGAATCCACTGCATTCAATGACGCTGCATGGAATCCACTGCATTCTATCGGGATGCTTTTGGCCATGCTGCATAAAGTACACTGCATTCAATCATGCAGCAAGGAATCCACTGCATCCAATCGCCATGTTTTTGGCCATGCTGCATAAAATCCACTGCATTCAATCGGGATGCATTGGGCCTCGCTGCATGGTCTCCACTGCATACAAACGAGATCCATTGCCCCACAATGAATGGAATGTTCTGCATTCAATGACGCTGCATGAAATCCACTGCCTTCAATCGGGATGCTTTTGGCCATGCTGCATATAATCCACTGCATTCAATCGGGATGCATTGGGCCTCACTGCGTCAACCGCACTGAATACAATCGGAATCCATTGTGCCACAATTCATGGAGTCGTCTGCATTCAATGATGCTGCATGGAATCCACTGCATTCAATGGGGATGCTTTGGGCAACGCTGCAAAAAATTCACTGCATTCATTCATGCTGCAGGAAACCAGTGCATTCAATCATGCTGCATAAAATACACTTCATTCAATAGGCTTCCATTATTTCATGCTGCCTGGAATACACTGAATTCAATCACGCTGCATGGAATCCAATGCATTCAATAGGGATGCATTTTACCAGGCTGCATGGAATCCACTGCATTCAATCATGCTGCAGGTATCCACTGCATTCAATCATGCTGGATTAAATTCCCTGCATTCAATAGGGTTCCATTACTTCATGCTGCCTGGAATACACTAAATTCAATCACGCTGCATGGAATCCAATGCATTCAATAGGGATGCATTTTACCAGGCTGCATGGAATCCACTGCATTCAATCATGCTGCAAGGAATCCACTGCATTCAATCGGGATGCATTTTACCAGGCTGCATGGATTACACTGCATTCAATCACAATGCATGGAATCCACTGCATTCAATGACGCTGCATGGAATTCTCTGCATTCAATCGGGATACTTTTGGCCATGCTGCATAAAATCCACTGCATTCAATCATGCTGCATGGTATCCACTGCATTCAATCGGGATGTTTTGGGACATGCTGCCCTAAAACCACTGCATTCAATCGGGATGCTTTGGGCCATGCTGCAAAAAATCCACTGCATTCATTCATGCTGCAGGAATCCACTGCATTCAATCATGCTGCATAAAATCCACTGCATTCAATAGGGTTCCATTTCTGCATGCTGCATGGATCACACTGCATTCAATCACACTGCATGGAATCCACTGCATTCAATCGGGATGAATTTTACCAGGCTGCATTGAATCCACTGCATTCAATCAAGCTGCATGGAATCCACTGCATTCAATCGGGATGCATTTTATCAGGCTGCATGGAATACACTGCATTCAATCACGCTGCATCGATTTCACTGCATTCAATTGGGATCCATTGCGCCATGATGCATGGAATCCACTGCATTCTATCAGAAACCATTGCACCACACTGCATTGACACCACTGCATTCAATTGAGATCATCTGGGCCACGCTGCATAGAATCCACTGCATTCCATGGGTATCCATTTACCCACGCTGCATGGTGTACACTCCGTTCAATCAGGATGCATTTCACCACGCTGCATGGAATCCACGGCATTCAATTGGGATTCTTTTGGCCATGCTGCATAAAATCCACTGCATTCAATCGAGATGCATTTGGACTCGCTGCATGGACTCCACTGCACACAATCGTGATCCATTTCGCCACAATGAATGGAATTTTTTGCATTCAATGACACTGCATGGAATCCACTGCATTAAATCGAGATGCTTTGGGCCATGCGGCAAAAATTCCACTGCATTCAATCATGCTGAAGGAATCCACTGCATTCAATCATGCTGCATAATATCCCCTGCCTTCAATAGGGTTCCATTTCTTCATGCTGCAGGGAATCCACTTCTTTCAATCATGCTGCATGGAATCCACTGCATTTAATTGGGATGCATTTTACCCGGCATCATGTATTCCACTGCATTCAATGACGCTGCATGGAGTCCACTGCATTTAATCGGGATGCATTTTACCAGGATGCATGGAATCCACTGCATTCAATCATGCTGCATGGAATCCACTGCATTCAATCGGGGTGCCTTTTACCACTCTGCATGGATTACACTGCATTCAATCACAATACATGGATCCACTGCATACATTCGGGATGCATTTTACCATGCTGCATGTATTACACTGCATTCAATCACAATGCATGGAATCCACTGCATTAAATCGGGATAATTTTGGCAATGCTGCATAAAATCCACCTCATTCAATCGGAATGCATTGGGCCTCACTGCGTGGACTCCACTGAATACATATGGGATCCATTGTGCCACAATGCAGGGAGTCTTCTGCATTCAATGACGCTGCATGGAATCCACTGCATTCAATCAGGATGATTTTGGCCATGCTGCATAAAATCCACTGCATTCAATCATGCTGCATGTAATCCACCTCATTCAATCGGGTGTTTTGGGACATGCTGCAGAAAATCCACTGCATTAAAGCGGGATGCTTAGGGCCATGCTGCAAAAAATCCACTGCATTCAATCATGCTGCAGGAATCCACTGCATTCAATCATGCTGCATGAAATCCACTGCATTCCATCGGGATGCATTGGGCCTCGCTGCATGGTCTCCACTGCATAAAAACGAGATCCATTGAACCACAATGTATGGAATGTTCTGCATTCAATGACGCTGCATGGAATCCACTGCATTCAATCGGGATGCTTTGGGCAATGCTGCAAAAAATCCACTGCATTCAATTATGCTGCAGGAATCCATTGCATTCAATCGGGATGCTTTGGGCCATGCTGCAAATACTCCACTGCATTCAATAATGCTGCAGGTATCCACTGCATTCAATCATGCTGCATTAAATTCCCTGCATTCAATAGGGTTCCATTTCTTCATGCTGCCTGGAATACACTGCATTAAATCACGCTGCATGGAATCCACTGCTTTCAATTTGGATGCATTTTACCAGGCTGCATGGAATCCACTGCATTCAAGCATGCTGCATGGAATCCACTGCATTCCATCTGGATGCTTTTGGCCATGCTGCATAAAATCAACTGCACTCAATCATTCTGCACGGTATCCACTGCATTCACTCGGGATGTTTGTGACATGCTGCAAAAAATCCACTGCAGTAAATCGGGATGCTTTGGGCCAAGCTTCAAAAAATCCACTGCATTCAACCATGCTGCAGTAAACCACTGCATTCAATCATGCTGCATAAAATCCACCGCATTCTACAGGGTCTAATTTCTTCATGCTGCATGGATAACACTGCATTCAATCACAATGCATGGAATCCACTGTGTCAATGACGCTGCATGGAATCCACTGCCTTCAATCGGGATGCTTTTGGCCATGGTGCATAAAATCCACTGCATTCAATCATGCTGCATGGTATCCACTGCATTCAATCGGGATGTTTTGGGACATGCTGCCCTAAATCCACTGCATTCAATCGGGATGCTTTGGGCCATGCTGCAAAACATCCACTGCATTCAATCATGCTGCAGGAATCCACTGCATTCAATCATGCTGCATAAAATCCACTGCATTCAATAGGGTTCCATTTCTTCATGCTGCATGGATCACACTGCACTCAATCACACTGCATGGAATCTACTGCATTCAATCGGGATGAATTTTACCAGGCTGCATTGAATCCACTGCATTCAATCAAGCTGCATGGAATCCACTGCATTCAATCGGGATGCATTTTACCAGGCTGCATGGAATACACTGCATTCAATCATGCTGCATCGATTTCACTGCATTCAATTGGGATCCATTGCGCCATGATGCATGGAATCCACTGCATTCTATCAGAATCCATTGCACCACACTGCATTGACTCCACTGCATTCAATTGAGATCAATTGGGCCACGCTGCATAGAATCCACTGCATTCCATGGTTATCCATTTACCCACGCTGCCTGGCATCACTGCGTTCAATCAGGATGCATTTCACCACGCTGCATGGATAACACTTTATTCAATCACAATGCATGAATATCCACTGCCATCAATCGGGATGCTTTTCGCCATGCTGCATAAACTCCACTGCATTCAATCGGGACGCATTGGGCCTCACTGCGTCAACTGCTGAATACAAACGGGATCCATTGTGCCACAATGCATGGAGTCTTCTGCATTCGATGACGCTGCATGGATTCCACTGCATTCAATCAGGAAGCTTTGGGCCATGCTGCAAAAAATCCACTGCATTCATTCATGCTGCAGGAATCCACGGCATTCAATCATGCTGCATAAAAGACACTTCATTCAATAGGATTCCATTACTTCATGCTGCCTGGAATACACTGAATTCAATCACGCTGCATGGAATCCAATGCATTCAATAGGGATGCATTTTACCAGGCTGCATGGAATCCACTGCATTCAATCACGCTGCATCGATTTCACTGCATTCAATTGGGATCCATTGTGCCATGATGCATGGAATCCACTGCATTCTATCAGAAACCATTGCACCACACTGCATTGACACCACTGCATTCAATTGAGATCATTTGGGCCACGCTGCATAGAATCCACTGCATTCCATGGGTATCCATTTACCCACGCTGCATGGTGTACACTGCGTTCAATCAGGATGCATTTCACCACGCTGCATGGAATCCACGGCATTCAATTGGGATTCTTTTGGCCATGCTGCATAAAATCCACTGCATTCAATCGAGATGCATTTGGACTCGCTGCATGGACTCCACTGCACACAATCGTGATCCATTTCGCCACAATGAATGGAATTTTTTGCATTCAATGACGCTGCATGGAATCCACTGCATTAAATCGAGATGCTTTGGGACATGCGGCAAAAATTCCACTGCATTCAATCATGCTGAAGGAATCCACTGCATTCAATCATGCTGCATAATATCCCCTGCCTTCAATAGGGTTCCATTTCTTCATGCTGCATGGAATCCACTTCTTTCAATCATGCTGCATGGAATCCACAGCATTTAATTGGGATGCATTTTACCAGGCTGCATGGAATCCACTGCATTCAATCATGCTGCATAAAATCCACTGCATTCAATCGGGATGCATTTTACCAGGCTGCCTGGATTACACTGCATTCAATCACGCTGCAAGGAATCCACTGCATTCAACGACGCTGCATGGAATCCACTGCATTCTATCGGGATGCTTTTGGCCCTGCTGCATAAAATACACTGCATTCAATTCTGCTGCATGGAATTCACTGCCTCCAATAGGGATATTTTGGGAAATGCTGCAGAAAATCCACTGCATTCAATCGGGATGCATTGGGCCTCGCTGCATGGACTCCACTGCATACAAACGAGATCCATTGCACCACAATGGATGGAATGTTCTGCATTCAATGAGGCTGCATGGAATCCACTGCATTCCATCGGGATGCTTTGGGCCATGCTGCATAAAATCCACTGCATTCAATCGGGATGCATTGGGCCTCACTACGTGGACTGCACTGAATACAATCGGATCCATTTTGCCACAATGCACGGAGTCTTCTGCATTCAACGACACTGCATGAAATCCACTGCATTCAATCGGGATGCGTTGGGCCATGTTCCAAATTCCACTGCATTCATTCATGCTGCGGGAATCCACTGCATTCAATCATGCTGCATAAAATACCCTGCATTCAATAGGGTTCCATTACTTCATGCTGCCTGGAATACACTGAATTCAATCATGCTGCATGGAATAAAATGCATTCAATAGGGATGCATTTTACAAGGCTGCATGGAATCCACTGCATTCAATCACAATGCATGGAATCCACTGCATTCAAGGACGCTGCATGGAATCCACTGCATTCAATCGGGATGATTTTGGCCATGATGCATAAAATCGACTGCATTCAATAGGGTTCAATTACATCATGCTGCATGGATCACACTGCATTCAATCACACTGCATGGAATCCACTGCATTCAATCGGGATGCATTTTACCAGGCTGCATGGAATACACTGCATTCAATCACGCTGCATCGATTTCACTGCATTCTATTGGGATCCATTGCGCCATGATGCATGGAATCCACTGCATTCAGTTGAGATCAATTGGGCCACGCTGCATAGAATCCACTGCATTGAATGGGGATCCATTTAGCCACGATGCATTGTATACACTGCGTTCAATCAGGATGCATTTCACCACGCTGCATGGAATACATGGCATTCAATCGGGATGCTTGTGGCCATGCTGCATAAAATCCACTTCATTCAATCATGCTGAAGGAATCCACTGCATTCAATCATGCTGCATAAAATCCCCTGCAATCAGTAGGGATCCATTTCTTCATGCTGCATGGAATCGACTTCATTCAATCATGCTGCATGGAATCCACAGCATTTAATTGGGATGCATTTTACCAGGCTGCATGGAATCCACTGCATTCAATCATGCTGAATAAAATCCACTGCATTCAATCGGGATGCATTTTACCAGGATGCATGGAATCCACTGCATTCAATCTCAATACATGGAATCCACTGCATTCAATCGGGATGCATTTTACCAGGCTGCCTGGATTACACTGCATTCCATCACAATGCATGGAATCCACTGCATTCAATGACGCTGCATGGAATCCACTGCATTCTATCGGGATGCTTTTGGCCATGCTGCATAAAGTACACTGCATTCAATCATGCAGCAAGGAATCCACTGCATCCAATCGCCATGTTTTTGGCCATGCTGCATAAAATCCACTGCATTCAATCGGGATGCATTGGGCCTTGCTGCATGGTCTCCACTGCATACAAACGAGATCCATTGCCCCACAATGAATGGAATGTTCTGCATTCAATGACGCTGCATGAAATCCACTGCCTTCAATCGGGATGCTTTTGGCCATGCTGCATATAATCCACTGCATTCAATCGGGATGCATTGGGCCTCACTGCGTCAACCGCACTGAATACAATCGGGATCCATTGTGCCACAATGCATGGAGTCGTCTGCATTCAATGATGCTGCATGGAATCCACTGCATTCAATGGGGATGCTTTGGGCAACGCTGCAAAAAATTCACTGCATTCATTCATGCTGCAGGAATCCAGTGCATTCAATCATGCTGCATAAAATACACTTCATTCAATAGGCTTCCATTATTTCATGCTGCCTGGAATACACTGAATTCAATCACGCTGCATGGAATCCAATGCATTCAATAGGGATGCATTTTACCAGGCTGCATGGAATCCACTGCATTCAATCATGCTGCAGGTATCCACTGCATTCAATCATGCTGCATTAAATTCCCTGCATTCAATAGGGTTCCATTACTTCATGCTGCCTGGAATACACTGAATTCAATCACGCTGCATGGAATCCAATGCATTCAATAGGGATGCATTTTACCAGGCTGCATGGAATCCACTGCATTCAATCATGCTGCAAGGAATCCACTGCATTCAATCGGGATGCATTTTACCAGGCTGCATGGATTACACTGCATTCAATCACAATGCATGGAATCCACTGCATTCAATGACGCTGCATGGAATTCTCTGCATTCAATCGGGATACTTTTGGCCATGCTGCATAAAATCCACTGCATTCAATCATGCTGCATGGTATCCACTGCATTCAATCGGGATGTTTTGGGACATGCTGCCCTAAATCCACTGCATTCAATCGGGATGCTTTGGGCCATGCTGCAAAAAATCCACTGCATTCATTCATGCTGCAGGAATCCACTGCATTCAATCATGCTGCATAAAATCCACTGCATTCAATAGGGTTCCATTTCTGCATGCTGCATGGATCACACTGCACTCAATCACACTGCATGGAATCCACTGCATTCAATCGGGATGAATTTTACCAGGCTGCATTGAATCCACTGCATTCAATCAAGCTGCATGGAATCCACTGCATTCAATCGGGATGCATTTTACCAGGCTGCATGGAATACACTGCATTCAATCACGCTGCATCGATTTCACTGCATTCAATTGGGATCCATTGCGCCATGATGCATGGAATCCACTGCATTCTATCAGAAACCATTGCACCACACTGCATTGACACCACTGCATTCAATTGAGATCATTTGGGCCACGCTGCATAGAATCCACTGCATTCCATGGGTATCCATTTACCCACGCTGCATGGTGTACACTCCGTTCAATCAGGATGCATTTCACCACGCTGCATGGAATCCACGGCATTCAATTGGGATTCTTTTGGCCATGCTGCATAAAATCCACTGCATTCAATCGAGATGCATTTGGACTCGCTGCATGGACTCCACTGCACACAATCGTGATCCATTTCGCCACAATGAATGGAATTTTTTGCATTCAATGACGCTGCATGGAATCCACTGCATTAAATCGAGATGCTTTGGGCCATGCGGCAAAAATTCCACTGCATTCAATCATGCTGAAGGAATCCACTGCATTCAATCATGCTGCATAATATCCCCTGCCTTCAATAGGGTTCCATTTCTTCATGCTGCAGGGAATCCACTTCTTTCAATCATGCTGCATGGAATCCACTGCATTTAATTGGGATGCATTTTACCCGGCATCATGTATTCCACTGCATTCAATGACGCTGCATGGAGTCCACTGCATTTAATCGGGATGCATTTTACCAGGATGCATGGAATCCACTGCATTCAATCATGCTGCATGGAATCCACTGCATTCAATCGGGGTGCCTTTTACCACTCTGCATGGATTACACTGCATTCAATCACAATACATGGATCCACTGCATACATTCGGGATGCATTTTACCATGCTGCATGTATTACACTGCATTCAATCACAATGCATGGAATCCACTGCATTAAATCGGGATAATTTTGGCAATGCTGCATAAAATCCACCTCATTCAATCGGAATGCATTGGGCCTCACTGCGTGGACTCCACTGAATACATATGGGATCCATTGTGCCACAATGCAGGGAGTCTTCTGCATTCAATGACGCTGCATGGAATCCACTGCATTCAATCAGGATGATTTTGGCCATGCTGCATAAAATCCACTGCATTCAATCATGCTGCATGTAATCCACCTCATTCAATCGGGTGTTTTGGGACATGCTGCATGAAATCCACTGCATTCCATCGGGATGCATTGGGCCTCGCTGCATGGTCTCCACTGCATAAAAACGAGATCCATTGAACCACAATGTATGGAATGTTCTGCATTCAATGACGCTGCATGGAATCCACTGCATTCAATCGGGATGCTTTGGGCAATGCTGCAAAAAATCCACTGCATTCAATTATGCTGCAGGAATCCATTGCATTCAATCGGGATGCTTTGGGCCATGCTGCAAATACTCCACTGCATTCAATAATGCTGCAGGTATCCACTGCATTCAATCATGCTGCATTAAATTCCCTGCATTCAATAGGGTTCCATTTCTTCATGCTGCCTGGAATACACTGCATTAAATCACGCTGCATGGAATCCACTGCTTTCAATTTGGATGCATTTTACCAGGCTGCATGGAATCCACTGCATTCAAGCATGCTGCATGGAATCCACTGCATTCCATCTGGATGCTTTTGGCCATGCTGCATAAAATCAACTGCACTCAATCATTCTGCACGGTATCCACTGCATTCACTCGGGATGTTTGTGACATGCTGCAAAAAATCCACTGCAGTAAATCGGGATGCTTTGGGCCAAGCTTCAAAAAATCCACTGCATTCAACCATGCTGCAGTAAACCACTGCATTCAATCATGCTGCATAAAATCCACCGCATTCTACAGGGTCTAATTTCTTCATGCTGCATGGATTACACTGCATTCAATCACAATGCATGGAATCCACTGTGTCAATGACGCTGCATGGAATCCACTGCCTTCAATCGGGATGCTTTTGGCCATGGTGCATAAAATCCACTGCATTCAATCATGCTGCATGGTATCCACTGCATTCAATCGGGATGTTTTGGGACATGCTGCCCTAAATCCACTGCATTCAATCGGGATGCTTTGGGCCATGCTGCAAAACATCCACTGCATTCAATCATGCTGCAGGAATCCACTGCATTCAATCATGCTGCATAAAGTCCACTGCATTCAATAGGGTTCCATTTCTTCATGCTGCATGGATCACACTGCACTCAATCACACTGCATGGAATCTACTGCATTCAATCGGGATGAATTTTACCAGGCTGCATTGAATCCACTGCATTCAATCAAGCTGCATGGAATCCACTGCATTCAATCGGGATGCATTTTACCAGGCTGCATGGAATACACTGCATTCAATCATGCTGCATCGATTTCACTGCATTCAATTGGGATCCATTGCGCCATGATGCATGGAATCCACTGCATTCTATCAGAATCCATTGCACCACACTGCATTGACTCCACTGCATTCAATTGAGATCAATTGGGCCACGCTGCATAGAATCCACTGCATTCCATTGTTATCCATTTACCCACGCTGCCTGGCATCACTGCGTTCAATCAGGATGCATTTCACCACGCTGCATGGATAACACTTTATTCAATCACAATGCATGAATATCCACTGCCATCAATCGGGATGCTTTTCGCCATGCTGCATAAACTCCACTGCATTCAATCGGGACGCATTGGGCCTCACTGCGTCAACTGCTGAATACAAACGGGATCCATTGTGCCACAATGCATGGAGTCTTCTGCATTCGATGACGCTGCATGGATTCCACTGCATTCAATCAGGAAGCTTTGGGCCATGCTGCAAAAAATCCACTGCATTCATTCATGCTGCAGGAATCCACGGCATTCAATCATGCTGCATAAAAGACACTTCATTCAATAGGATTCCATTACTTCATGCTGCCTGGAATACACTGAATTCAATCACGCTGCATGGAATCCAATGCATTCAATAGGGATGCATTTTACCAGGCTGCATGGAATCCACTGCATTCAATCACGCTGCATCGATTTCACTGCATTCAATTGGGATCCATTGTGCCATGATGCATGGAATCCACTGCATTCTATCAGAAACCATTGCACCACACTGCATTGACACCACTGCATTCAATTGAGATCATTTGGGCCACGCTGCATAGAATCCACTGCATTCCATGGGTATCCATTTACCCACGCTGCATGGTGTACACTGCGTTCAATCAGGATGCATTTCACCACGCTGCATGGAATCCACGGCATTCAATTGGGATTCTTTTGGCCATGCTGCATAAAATCCACTGCATTCAATCGAGATGCATTTGGACTCGCTGCATGGACTCCACTGCACACAATCGTGATCCATTTCGCCACAATGAATGGAATTTTTTGCATTCAATGACGCTGCATGGAATCCACTGCATTAAATCGAGATGCTTTGGGACATGTGGCAAAAATTCCACTGCATTCAATCATGCTGAAGGAATCCACTGCATTCAATCATGCTGCATAATATCCCCTGCCTTCAATAGGGTTCCATTTCTTCATGCTGCATGGAATCCACTTCTTTCAATCATGCTGCATGGAATCCACAGCATTTAATTGGGATGCATTTTACCAGGCTGCATGGAATCCACTGCATTCAATCATGCTGCATAAAATCCACTGCATTCAATCGGGATGCATTTTACCAGGCTGCCTGGATTACACTGCATTCAATCACGCTGCAAGGAATCCACTGCATTCAACGACGCTGCATGGAATCCACTGCATTCTATCGGGATGCTTTTGGCCCTGCTGCATAAAATACACTGCATTCAATCATGCTGCATGGAATTCACTGCCTCCAATAGGGATATTTTGGGAAATGCTGCAGAAAATCCACTGCATTCAATCGGGATGCATTGGGCCTCGCTGCATGGACTCCACTGCATACAAACGAGATCCATTGCACCACAATGGATGGAATGTTCTGCATTCAATGAGGCTGCATGGAATCCACTGCATTCCATCGGGATGCTTTGGGCCATGCTGCATAAAATCCACTGCATTCAATCGGGATGCATTGGGCCTCACTACGTGGACTGCACTGAATACAATCGGATCCATTTTGCCACAATGCACGGAGTCTTCTGCATTCAACGACACTGCATGAAATCCACTGCATTCAATCGGGATGCGTTGGGCCATGTTCCAAATTCCACTGCATTCATTCATGCTGCGGGAATCCACTGCATTCAATCATGCTGCATAAAATACCCTGCATTCAATAGGGTTCCATTACTTCATGCTGCCTGGAATACACTGAATTCAATCATGCTGCATGGAATAAAATGCATTCAATAGGGATGCATTTTACAAGGCTGCATGGAATCCACTGCATTCAATCACAATGCATGGAATCCACTGCATTCAAGGACGCTGCATGGACTCCACTGCATTCAATCGGGATGATTTTGGCCATGATGCATAAAATCGACTGCATTCAATAGGGTTCAATTACATCATGCTGCATGGATCACACTGCATTCAATCACACTGCATGGAATCCACTGCATTCAATCGGGATGCATTTTACCAGGCTGCATGGAATACACTGCATTCAATCACGCTGCATCGATTTCACTGCATTCTATTGGGATCCATTGCGCCATGATGCATGGAATCCACTGCATTCAGTTGAGATCAATTGGGCCACGCTGCATAGAATCCACTGCATTGAATGGGGATCCATTTAGCCACGATGCATTGTATACACTGCGTTCAATCAGGATGCATTTCACCACGCTGCATGGAATACATGGCATTCAATCGGGATGCTTGTGGCCATGCTGCATAAAATCCACTTCATTCAATCATGCTGAAGGAATCCACTGCATTCAATCATGCTGCATAAAATCCCCTGCAATCAGTAGGGATCCATTTCTTCATGCTGCATGGAATCGACTTCATTCAATCATGCTGCATGGAATCCACAGCATTTAATTGGGATGCATTTTACCAGGCTGCATGGAATCCACTGCATTCAATCATGCTGAATAAAATCCACTGCATTCAATCGGGATGCATTTTACCAGGATGCATGGAATCCACTGCATTCAATCTCAATACATGGAATCCACTGCATTCAATCGGGATGCATTTTACCAGGCTGCCTGGATTACACTGCATTCCATCACAATGCATGGAATCCACTGCATTCAATGACGCTGCATGGAATCCACTGCATTCTATCGGGATGCTTTTGGCCATGCTGCATAAAGTACACTGCATTCAATCATGCAGCAAGGAATCCACTGCATCCAATCGCCATGGTTTTGGCCATGCTGCATAAAATCCACTGCATTCAATCGGGATGCATTGGGCCTCGCTGCATGGTCTCCACTGCATACAAACGAGATCCATTGCCCCACAATGAATGGAATGTTCTGCATTCAATGACGCTGCATGAAATCCACTGCCTTCAATCGGGATGCTTTTGGCCATGCTGCATATAATCCACTGCATTCAATCGGGATGCATTGGGCCTCACTGCGTCAACCGCACTGAATACAATCGGGATCCATTGTGCCACAATGCATGGAGTCGTCTGCATTCAATGATGCTGCATGGAATCCACTGCATACAATGGGGATGCTTTGGGCAACGCTGCAAAAAATTCACTGCATTCATTCATGCTGCAGGAATCCAGTGCATTCAATCATGCTGCATAAAATACACTTCATTCAATAGGCTTCCATTATTTCATGCTGCCTGGAATACACTGAATTCAATCACGCTGCATGGAATCCAATGCATTCAATAGGGATGCATTTTACCAGGCTGCATGGAATCCACTGCATTCAATCATGCTGCAGGTATCCACTGCATTCAATCATGCTGCATTAAATTCCCTGCATTCAATAGGGTTCCATTTCTTCATGCTGCCTGGAATACACTGCATTAAATCACGCTGCATGGAATCCACTGCATTCAATTGGGATGCATTTTACCAGGCTGCATGGAATCCACTGCATTCACACATGCCGCATGGAATCCACTGCATTCCATCGGGATGCATTTGGCCATGCTGCATAAAACCCACTGCATTCAATCATGCTGCACGATATCCATTGCATTCAATCGGGATGTTTTCGGACATGCTGCAAAAAATCCACTGCAGTAAATCGGGATGCTTTTGGCCAAGCTTCAAAAAATCCACTGCATTCAATCATGCTGCAGGAATCCACTGCATTCAATCACGCTGCATGGAATCCACTGCATTCCACAGGGTTCAATTTCTTCCTGCTGCATGGAATCCACTGCATTCAATCATGCTGCATGGAATCCACTGCATTCAATCGGGATGCATTTTACCAGGCTGCATGGATTACACTGCATTCAATTACAATGCATGGTATCCACTGCGTCAATGACGCTGCATGGAATCCACTGCCTTCAATCGGGATGCTTTTGGCCATTGTGCATAAAATCCAATGCATTCAATCATGCTGCATGGTATCCCCTGCCTTCAAACGGGATGTTTTGGGACATGTTGCCTAAAATCCACTGCATTCAATCGGGATGCTTTGGGCCATGCTGCAAATCATCCACTGCATTCAAACATGCTGCAGGAATCCACGGCATTCAATCATGCTGCATAAAAGACAACTTATTCAATAGAATTCCATTACTTCATGCTGCCTGGAATACACTGAATTCAATCACGCTGCATGGAATCCACTGCATTCAATAGGGATGCATTTTACCAGGCTGCATGGAATCCACTGCATTCAATCATGCTGCATGGAATCCACTGCATTCAATCGGGATGCATTTTACCAGGCTGCATGGATTACACTGCATTCAAGCACAATGCATGGAATCCACTGCATTCAATGACGCTGCATGGAATCCTCTGCATTGAATAGGGATGCTTTTGTCCATGCTGCATAAAATCCACTGCATTCAATCATGCTGCACGGTATCGACTGCATTCAATCGGGATGTTTTGGGACATGCTGCAGAAAATCCACTGCATTAAATCGGGATGCTTTGGGCCAAGCTGCAAAAAATCCACTGCATTCAATCATGCTGCAGGAATCCACTGCATTCAATCATGCTGCATAAAATCCCCTGCATTCAATAGGGTTCCATTTCTTCATGGTGCATGGAATCAACTGCATTCAATCATGCTGCATGGAATCCACTGCATTCAATCGGGATGCATTTTACCAGGCTGCATGGATTACACTGCATTCAATCCCAATGCATGGAATCCACTGCATTTAATGACGCTGCATGGAATCCACTGCATTCAATCGGGATGCTTTTGGCCATGGTGCATAAAATCCACTGCATTTAATCATGCTGCATGGTATCCACTGCATTCAATCGGGATGTTTTGGGATATGCTGCCTAACATCCACTCCATTAAATCGGGATGTTTTGGGCCATGCTGCTAAAAATTCACTGCATTCATTCATGCTGCAGGAATCCACTGCATTCTATCATGCTGCATAAAATCCACTGCATTCAATCGGGATGAATTTTACCAGGCTGCATGGAATCCACTGCATTCAATCATGCTTCATGGAATCCACTGCATTCAATCCAGTTGCATTTTACCAGGCTGCATGGAATACACTGCATTCAATCACGCTGCATCGATTTCACTGCATTCAATTGGGATCCATTGCGCCATGATGCATGGAATCCACTGCATTCAGTTGAGATCAATTGGGCCACGCTTCATAGAATCCACTGCATTGAATGGGGATCCATTTAGCCACGCTGCATTGTATACACTGCGTTCAATCAGGATGCATTTCACCACGCAGCATGGAATCCACGGCATTCAATCGGGATGTTTGTGGCCATGTTGCAAAAAATCCACTTCATTCAATCATGCTGAAGGAATCCACTGCATTCAATCATGCTGCATAAAATCCCCTGCATTCAATAGGGTTCCATTTCTTCATGCTGCATGGAATCCACGTCATTCAATCATGCTGCATGGAATCCGCAGCATTTAAGTTGGATGCATTTTACCAGGCTGCATGGAATCCACTGCATTCAATCATGCTGCATAAAATCCACTGCATTCAATCGGGATGCATTTTACCACGCTGCATGGATTAAACTGCATTCATTCACAATACATGGAATCGACTGCATTCAATCGGGATGCATTTTACCAGGCTGCCTGGATTACACTGCATTCCATCACAATGCATGGAATCCACTGCATTCAATGACGCTGCATGGAATCCACTGCATTCAATCGGGATGCATTTTACCAGGCTGCATGGATTACACTGCATTCAATCACAATGCATGGAATCCACTGCATTCAATGACGCTGCATGGAATCCTCTGCATTGAATCGGGATGCCTTTGGCCAAGCTGCATAAAATCCACTGCATTCAATCATGCTGCACGGTATCGACTGCATTCAATCGGGATGATTTGGGACATGCTGCAGAAAAACCACTGCATTAAATCGGGATGCTTTGGGCCAAGCTGCAAAAAACACATTGCATTCAATCATGCTGCAGGAATCCACTGCATTTAATCATGCTGCATAAAATCCACTGCATTCAATAGGGTTCCATTTCTTCATGCTGCATGGAATACACTGCATTCAATCATGCTGCATGGAATACACTGCATTCAATCGGGATGCATTTTACCAGGATGCATGGAATCCACTGCATTCAATCTCAATACATGGAATCCACTGCATTCAATCGGGATGCATTTTACCAGGCTGCCTGGATTACACTGCATTCCATCACAATGCATGGAATCCACTGCATTCAATGACGCTGCATGGAATCCACTGCATTCTATCGGGATGCTTTTGGCCATGCTGCATAAAGTACACTGCATTCAATCATGCAGCAAGGAATCCACTGCATCCAATCGCCATGTTTTTGGCCATGCTGCATAAAATCCACTGCATTCAATCGGGATGCATTGGGCCTCGCTGCATGGTCTCCACTGCATACAAACGAGATCCATTGCCCCACAATGAATGGAATGTTCTGCATTCAATGACGCTGCATGAAATCCACTGCCTTCAATCGGGATGCTTTTGGCCATGCTGCATATAATCCACTGCATTCAATCGGGATGCATTGGGCCTCACTGCGTCAACCGCACTGAATACAATCGGAATCCATTGTGCCACAATTCATGGAGTCGTCTGCATTCAATGATGCTGCATGGAATCCACTGCATTCAATGGGGATGCTTTGGGCAACGCTGCAAAAAATTCACTGCATTCATTCATGCTGCAGGAAACCAGTGCATTCAATCATGCTGCATAAAATACACTTCATTCAATAGGCTTCCATTATTTCATGCTGCCTGGAATACACTGAATTCAATCACGCTGCATGGAATCCAATGCATTCAATAGGGATGCATTTTACCAGGCTGCATGGAATCCACTGCATTCAATCATGCTGCAGGTATCCACTGCATTCAATCATGCTGGATTAAATTCCCTGCATTCAATAGGGTTCCATTACTTCATGCTGCCTGGAATACACTAAATTCAATCACGCTGCATGGAATCCAATGCATTCAATAGGGATGCATTTTACCAGGCTGCATGGAATCCACTGCATTCAATCATGCTGCAAGGAATCCACTGCATTCAATCGGGATGCATTTTACCAGGCTGCATGGATTACACTGCATTCAATCACAATGCATGGAATCCACTGCATTCAATGACGCTGCATGGAATTCTCTGCATTCAATCGGGATACTTTTGGCCATGCTGCATAAAATCCACTGCATTCAATCATGCTGCATGGTATCCACTGCATTCAATCGGGATGTTTTGGGACATGCTGCCCTAAAACCACTGCATTCAATCGGGATGCTTTGGGCCATGCTGCAAAAAATCCACTGCATTCATTCATGCTGCAGGAATCCACTGCATTCAATCATGCTGCATAAAATCCACTGCATTCAATAGGGTTCCATTTCTGCATGCTGCATGGATCACACTGCATTCAATCACACTGCATGGAATCCACTGCATTCAATCGGGATGAATTTTACCAGGCTGCATTGAATCCACTGCATTCAATCAAGCTGCATGGAATCCACTGCATTCAATCGGGATGCATTTTACCAGGCTGCATGGAATACACTGCATTCAATCACGCTGCATCGATTTCACTGCATTCAATTGGGATCCATTGCGCCATGATGCATGGAATCCACTGCATTCTATCAGAAACCATTGCACCACACTGCATTGACACCACTGCATTCAATTGAGATCATCTGGGCCACGCTGCATAGAATCCACTGCATTCCATGGGTATCCATTTACCCACGCTGCATGGTGTACACTCCGTTCAATCAGGATGCATTTCACCACGCTGCATGGAATCCACGGCATTCAATTGGGATTCTTTTGGCCATGCTGCATAAAATCCACTGCATTCAATCGAGATGCATTTGGACTCGCTGCATGGACTCCACTGCACACAATCGTGATCCATTTCGCCACAATGAATGGAATTTTTTGCATTCAATGACACTGCATGGAATCCACTGCATTAAATCGAGATGCTTTGGGCCATGCGGCAAAAATTCCACTGCATTCAATCATGCTGAAGGAATCCACTGCATTCAATCATGCTGCATAATATCCCCTGCCTTCAATAGGGTTCCATTTCTTCATGCTGCAGGGAATCCACTTCTTTCAATCATGCTGCATGGAATCCACTGCATTTAATTGGGATGCATTTTACCCGGCATCATGTATTCCACTGCATTCAATGACGCTGCATGGAGTCCACTGCATTTAATCGGGATGCATTTTACCAGGATGCATGGAATCCACTGCATTCAATCATGCTGCATGGAATCCACTGCATTCAATCGGGGTGCCTTTTACCACTCTGCATGGATTACACTGCATTCAATCACAATACATGGATCCACTGCATACATTCGGGATGCATTTTACCATGCTGCATGTATTACACTGCATTCAATCACAATGCATGGAATCCACTGCATTAAATCGGGATAATTTTGGCAATGCTGCATAAAATCCACCTCATTCAATCGGAATGCATTGGGCCTCACTGCGTGGACTCCACTGAATACATATGGGATCCATTGTGCCACAATGCAGGGAGTCTTCTGCATTCAATGACGCTGCATGGAATCCACTGCATTCAATCAGGATGATTTTGGCCATGCTGCATAAAATCCACTGCATTCAATCATGCTGCATGTAATCCACCTCATTCAATCGGGTGTTTTGGGACATGCTGCAGAAAATCCACTGCATTAAAGCGGGATGCTTAGGGCCATGCTGCAAAAAATCCACTGCATTCAATCATGCTGCAGGAATCCACTGCATTCAATCATGCTGCATGAAATCCACTGCATTCCATCGGGATGCATTGGGCCTCGCTGCATGGTCTCCACTGCATAAAAACGAGATCCATTGAACCACAATGTATGGAATGTTCTGCATTCAATGACGCTGCATGGAATCCACTGCATTCAATCGGGATGCTTTGGGCAATGCTGCAAAAAATCCACTGCATTCAATTATGCTGCAGGAATCCATTGCATTCAATCGGGATGCTTTGGGCCATGCTGCAAATACTCCACTGCATTCAATAATGCTGCAGGTATCCACTGCATTCAATCATGCTGCATTAAATTCCCTGCATTCAATAGGGTTCCATTTCTTCATGCTGCCTGGAATACACTGCATTAAATCACGCTGCATGGAATCCACTGCTTTCAATTTGGATGCATTTTACCAGGCTGCATGGAATCCACTGCATTCAAGCATGCTGCATGGAATCCACTGCATTCCATCTGGATGCTTTTGGCCATGCTGCATAAAATCAACTGCACTCAATCATTCTGCACGGTATCCACTGCATTCACTCGGGATGTTTGTGACATGCTGCAAAAAATCCACTGCAGTAAATCGGGATGCTTTGGGCCAAGCTTCAAAAAATCCACTGCATTCAACCATGCTGCAGTAAACCACTGCATTCAATCATGCTGCATAAAATCCACCGCATTCTACAGGGTCTAATTTCTTCATGCTGCATGGATAACACTGCATTCAATCACAATGCATGGAATCCACTGTGTCAATGACGCTGCATGGAATCCACTGCCTTCAATCGGGATGCTTTTGGCCATGGTGCATAAAATCCACTGCATTCAATCATGCTGCATGGTATCCACTGCATTCAATCGGGATGTTTTGGGACATGCTGCCCTAAATCCACTGCATTCAATCGGGATGCTTTGGGCCATGCTGCAAAACATCCACTGCATTCAATCATGCTGCAGGAATCCACTGCATTCAATCATGCTGCATAAAATCCACTGCATTCAATAGGGTTCCATTTCTTCATGCTGCATGGATCACACTGCACTCAATCACACTGCATGGAATCTACTGCATTCAATCGGGATGAATTTTACCAGGCTGCATTGAATCCACTGCATTCAATCAAGCTGCATGGAATCCACTGCATTCAATCGGGATGCATTTTACCAGGCTGCATGGAATACACTGCATTCAATCATGCTGCATCGATTTCACTGCATTCAATTGGGATCCATTGCGCCATGATGCATGGAATCCACTGCATTCTATCAGAATCCATTGCACCACACTGCATTGACTCCACTGCATTCAATTGAGATCAATTGGGCCACGCTGCATAGAATCCACTGCATTCCATGGTTATCCATTTACCCACGCTGCCTGGCATCACTGCGTTCAATCAGGATGCATTTCACCACGCTGCATGGATAACACTTTATTCAATCACAATGCATGAATATCCACTGCCATCAATCGGGATGCTTTTCGCCATGCTGCATAAACTCCACTGCATTCAATCGGGACGCATTGGGCCTCACTGCGTCAACTGCTGAATACAAACGGGATCCATTGTGCCACAATGCATGGAGTCTTCTGCATTCGATGACGCTGCATGGATTCCACTGCATTCAATCAGGAAGCTTTGGGCCATGCTGCAAAAAATCCACTGCATTCATTCATGCTGCAGGAATCCACGGCATTCAATCATGCTGCATAAAATCCACTTCATTCAATAGGATTCCATTACTTCATGCTGCCTGGAATACACTGAATTCAATCACGCTGCATGGAATCCAATGCATTCAATAGGGATGCATTTTACCAGGCTGCATGGAATCCACTGCATTCAATCACGCTGCATCGATTTCACTGCATTCAATTGGGATCCATTGTGCCATGATGCATGGAATCCACTGCATTCTATCAGAAACCATTGCACCACACTGCATTGACACCACTGCATTCAATTGAGATAATTTGGGCCACGCTGCATAGAATTCACTGCATTCCATGGGTATCCATTTACCCACGCTGCATGGTGTACACTGCGTTCAATCAGGATGCATTTCACCACGCTGCATGGAATCCACGGCATTCAATTGGGATTCTTTTGGCCATGCTGCATAAAATCCACTGCATTCAATCGAGATGCATTTGGACTCGCTGCATGGACTCCACTGCACACAATCGTGATCCATTTCGCCACAATGAATGGAATTTTTTGCATTCAATGACGCTGCATGGAATCCACTGCATTAAATCGAGATGCTTTGGGACATGCGGCAAAAATTCCACTGCATTCAATCATGCTGAAGGAATCCACTGCATTCAATCATGCTGCATAATATCCCCTGCCTTCAATAGGGTTCCATTTCTTCATGCTGCATGGAATCCACTTCTTTCAATCATGCTGCATGGAATCCACAGCATTTAATTGGGATGCATTTTACCAGGCTGCATGGAATCCACTGCATTCAATCATGCTGCATAAAATCCACTGCATTCAATCGGGATGCATTTTACCAGGCTGCCTGGATTACACTGCATTCAATCACGCTGCAAGGAATCCACTGCATTCAACGACGCTGCATGGAATCCACTGCATTCTATCGGGATGCTTTTGGCCCTGCTGCATAAAATACACTGCATTCAATTCTGCTGCATGGAATTCACTGCCTCCAATAGGGATATTTTGGGAAATGCTGCAGAAAATCCACTGCATTCAATCGGGATGCATTGGGCCTCGCTGCATGGACTCCACTGCATACAAACGAGATCCATTGCACCACAATGGATGGAATGTTCTGCATTCAATGAGGCTGCATGGAATCCACTGCATTCCATCGGGATGCTTTGGGCCATGCTGCATAAAATCCACTGCATTCAATCGGGATGCATTGGGCCTCACTACGTGGACTGCACTGAATACAATCGGATCCATTTTGCCACAATGCACGGAGTCTTCTGCATTCAACGACACTGCATGAAATCCACTGCATTCAATCGGGATGCGTTGGGCCATGTTCCAAATTCCACTGCATTCATTCATGCTGCGGGAATCCACTGCATTCAATCATGCTGCATAAAATACCCTGCATTCAATAGGGTTCCATTACTTCATGCTGCCTGGAATACACTGAATTCAATCATGCTGCATGGAATAAAATGCATTCAATAGGGATGCATTTTACAAGGCTGCATGGAATCCACTGCATTCAATCACAATGCATGGAATCCACTGCATTCAAGGACGCTGCATGGAATCCACTGCATTCAATCGGGATGATTTTGGCCATGATGCATAAAATCGACTGCATTCAATAGGGTTCAATTACATCATGCTGCATGGATCACACTGCATTCAATCACACTGCATGGAATCCACTGCATTCAATCGGGATGCATTTTACCAGGCTGCATGGAATACACTGCATTCAATCACGCTGCATCGATTTCACTGCATTCTATTGGGATCCATTGCGCCATGATGCATGGAATCCACTGCATTCAGTTGAGATCAATTGGGCCACGCTGCATAGAATCCACTGCATTGAATGGGGATCCATTTAGCCACGATGCATTGTATACACTGCGTTCAATCAGGATGCATTTCACCACGCTGCATGGAATACATGGCATTCAATCGGGATGCTTGTGGCCATGCTGCATAAAATCCACTTCATTCAATCATGCTGAAGGAATCCACTGCATTCAATCATGCTGCATAAAATCCCCTGCAATCAGTAGGGATCCATTTCTTCATGCTGCATGGAATCGACTTCATTCAATCATGCTGCATGGAATCCACAGCATTTAATTGGGATGCATTTTACCAGGCTGCATGGAATCCACTGCATTCAATCATGCTGAATAAAATCCACTGCATTCAATCGGGATGCATTTTACCAGGATGCATGGAATCCACTGCATTCAATCTCAATACATGGAATCCACTGCATTCAATCGGGATGCATTTTACCAGGCTGCCTGGATTACACTGCATTCCATCACAATGCATGGAATCCACTGCATTCAATGACGCTGCATGGAATCCACTGCATTCTATCGGGATGCTTTTGGCCATGCTGCATAAAGTACACTGCATTCAATCATGCAGCAAGGAATCCACTGCATCCAATCGCCATGTTTTTGGCCATGCTGCATAAAATCCACTGCATTCAATCGGGATGCATTGGGCCTTGCTGCATGGTCTCCACTGCATACAAACGAGATCCATTGCCCCACAATGAATGGAATGTTCTGCATTCAATGACGCTGCATGAAATCCACTGCCTTCAATCGGGATGCTTTTGGCCATGCTGCATATAATCCACTGCATTCAATCGGGATGCATTGGGCCTCACTGCGTCAACCGCACTGAATACAATCGGGATCCATTGTGCCACAATGCATGGAGTCGTCTGCATTCAATGATGCTGCATGGAATCCACTGCATTCAATGGGGATGCTTTGGGCAACGCTGCAAAAAATTCACTGCATTCATTCATGCTGCAGGAATCCAGTGCATTCAATCATGCTGCATAAAATACACTTCATTCAATAGGCTTCCATTATTTCATGCTGCCTGGAATACACTGAATTCAATCACGCTGCATGGAATCCAATGCATTCAATAGGGATGCATTTTACCAGGCTGCATGGAATCCACTGCATTCAATCATGCTGCAGGTATCCACTGCATTCAATCATGCTGCATTAAATTCCCTGCATTCAATAGGGTTCCATTACTTCATGCTGCCTGGAATACACTGAATTCAATCACGCTGCATGGAATCCAATGCATTCAATAGGGATGCATTTTACCAGGCTGCATGGAATCCACTGCATTCAATCATGCTGCAAGGAATCCACTGCATTCAATCGGGATGCATTTTACCAGGCTGCATGGATTACACTGCATTCAATCACAATGCATGGAATCCACTGCATTCAATGACGCTGCATGGAATTCTCTGCATTCAATCGGGATACTTTTGGCCATGCTGCATAAAATCCACTGCATTCAATCATGCTGCATGGTATCCACTGCATTCAATCGGGATGTTTTGGGACATGCTGCCCTAAATCCACTGCATTCAATCGGGATGCTTTGGGCCATGCTGCAAAAAATCCACTGCATTCATTCATGCTGCAGGAATCCACTGCATTCAATCATGCTGCATAAAATCCACTGCATTCAATAGGGTTCCATTTCTGCATGCTGCATGGATCACACTGCACTCAATCACACTGCATGGAATCCACTGCATTCAATCGGGATGAATTTTACCAGGCTGCATTGAATCCACTGCATTCAATCAAGCTGCATGGAATCCACTGCATTCAATCGGGATGCATTTTACCAGGCTGCATGGAATACACTGCATTCAATCACGCTGCATCGATTTCACTGCATTCAATTGGGATCCATTGCGCCATGATGCATGGAATCCACTGCATTCTATCAGAAACCATTGCACCACACTGCATTGACACCACTGCATTCAATTGAGATCATTTGGGCCACGCTGCATAGAATCCACTGCATTCCATGGGTATCCATTTACCCACGCTGCATGGTGTACACTCCGTTCAATCAGGATGCATTTCACCACGCTGCATGGAATCCACGGCATTCAATTGGGATTCTTTTGGCCATGCTGCATAAAATCCACTGCATTCAATCGAGATGCATTTGGACTCGCTGCATGGACTCCACTGCACACAATCGTGATCCATTTCGCCACAATGAATGGAATTTTTTGCATTCAATGACGCTGCATGGAATCCACTGCATTAAATCGAGATGCTTTGGGCCATGCGGCAAAAATTCCACTGCATTCAATCATGCTGAAGGAATCCACTGCATTCAATCATGCTGCATAATATCCCCTGCCTTCAATAGGGTTCCATTTCTTCATGCTGCAGGGAATCCACTTCTTTCAATCATGCTGCATGGAATCCACTGCATTTAATTGGGATGCATTTTACCCGGCATCATGTATTCCACTGCATTCAATGACGCTGCATGGAGTCCACTGCATTTAATCGGGATGCATTTTACCAGGATGCATGGAATCCACTGCATTCAATCATGCTGCATGGAATCCACTGCATTCAATCGGGGTGCCTTTTACCACTCTGCATGGATTACACTGCATTCAATCACAATACATGGATCCACTGCATACATTCGGGATGCATTTTACCATGCTGCATGTATTACACTGCATTCAATCACAATGCATGGAATCCACTGCATTAAATCGGGATAATTTTGGCAATGCTGCATAAAATCCACCTCATTCAATCGGAATGCATTGGGCCTCACTGCGTGGACTCCACTGAATACATATGGGATCCATTGTGCCACAATGCAGGGAGTCTTCTGCATTCAATGACGCTGCATGGAATCCACTGCATTCAATCAGGATGATTTTGGCCATGCTGCATAAAATCCACTGCATTCAATCATGCTGCATGTAATCCACCTCATTCAATCGGGTGTTTTGGGACATGCTGCATGAAATCCACTGCATTCCATCGGGATGCATTGGGCCTCGCTGCATGGTCTCCACTGCATAAAAACGAGATCCATTGAACCACAATGTATGGAATGTTCTGCATTCAATGACGCTGCATGGAATCCACTGCATTCAATCGGGATGCTTTGGGCAATGCTGCAAAAAATCCACTGCATTCAATTATGCTGCAGGAATCCATTGCATTCAATCGGGATGCTTTGGGCCATGCTGCAAATACTCCACTGCATTCAATAATGCTGCAGGTATCCACTGCATTCAATCATGCTGCATTAAATTCCCTGCATTCAATAGGGTTCCATTTCTTCATGCTGCCTGGAATACACTGCATTAAATCACGCTGCATGGAATCCACTGCTTTCAATTTGGATGCATTTTACCAGGCTGCATGGAATCCACTGCATTCAAGCATGCTGCATGGAATCCACTGCATTCCATCTGGATGCTTTTGGCCATGCTGCATAAAATCAACTGCACTCAATCATTCTGCACGGTATCCACTGCATTCACTCGGGATGTTTGTGACATGCTGCAAAAAATCCACTGCAGTAAATCGGGATGCTTTGGGCCAAGCTTCAAAAAATCCACTGCATTCAACCATGCTGCAGTAAACCACTGCATTCAATCATGCTGCATAAAATCCACCGCATTCTACAGGGTCTAATTTCTTCATGCTGCATGGATTACACTGCATTCAATCACAATGCATGGAATCCACTGTGTCAATGACGCTGCATGGAATCCACTGCCTTCAATCGGGATGCTTTTGGCCATGGTGCATAAAATCCACTGCATTCAATCATGCTGCATGGTATCCACTGCATTCAATCGGGATGTTTTGGGACATGCTGCCCTAAATCCACTGCATTCAATCGGGATGCTTTGGGCCATGCTGCAAAACATCCACTGCATTCAATCATGCTGCAGGAATCCACTGCATTCAATCATGCTGCATAAAGTCCACTGCATTCAATAGGGTTCCATTTCTTCATGCTGCATGGATCACACTGCACTCAATCACACTGCATGGAATCTACTGCATTCAATCGGGATGAATTTTACCAGGCTGCATTGAATCCACTGCATTCAATCAAGCTGCATGGAATCCACTGCATTCAATCGGGATGCATTTTACCAGGCTGCATGGAATACACTGCATTCAATCATGCTGCATCGATTTCACTGCATTCAATTGGGATCCATTGCGCCATGATGCATGGAATCCACTGCATTCTATCAGAATCCATTGCACCACACTGCATTGACTCCACTGCATTCAATTGAGATCAATTGGGCCACGCTGCATAGAATCCACTGCATTCCATTGTTATCCATTTACCCACGCTGCCTGGCATCACTGCGTTCAATCAGGATGCATTTCACCACGCTGCATGGATAACACTTTATTCAATCACAATGCATGAATATCCACTGCCATCAATCGGGATGCTTTTCGCCATGCTGCATAAACTCCACTGCATTCAATCGGGACGCATTGGGCCTCACTGCGTCAACTGCTGAATACAAACGGGATCCATTGTGCCACAATGCATGGAGTCTTCTGCATTCGATGACGCTGCATGGATTCCACTGCATTCAATCAGGAAGCTTTGGGCCATGCTGCAAAAAATCCACTGCATTCATTCATGCTGCAGGAATCCACGGCATTCAATCATGCTGCATAAAAGACACTTCATTCAATAGGATTCCATTACTTCATGCTGCCTGGAATACACTGAATTCAATCACGCTGCATGGAATCCAATGCATTCAATAGGGATGCATTTTACCAGGCTGCATGGAATCCACTGCATTCAATCACGCTGCATCGATTTCACTGCATTCAATTGGGATCCATTGTGCCATGATGCATGGAATCCACTGCATTCTATCAGAAACCATTGCACCACACTGCATTGACACCACTGCATTCAATTGAGATCATTTGGGCCACGCTGCATAGAATCCACTGCATTCCATGGGTATCCATTTACCCACGCTGCATGGTGTACACTGCGTTCAATCAGGATGCATTTCACCACGCTGCATGGAATCCACGGCATTCAATTGGGATTCTTTTGGCCATGCTGCATAAAATCCACTGCATTCAATCGAGATGCATTTGGACTCGCTGCATGGACTCCACTGCACACAATCGTGATCCATTTCGCCACAATGAATGGAATTTTTTGCATTCAATGACGCTGCATGGAATCCACTGCATTAAATCGAGATGCTTTGGGACATGCGGCAAAAATTCCACTGCATTCAATCATGCTGAAGGAATCCACTGCATTCAATCATGCTGCATAATATCCCCTGCCTTCAATAGGGTTCCATTTCTTCATGCTGCATGGAATCCACTTCTTTCAATCATGCTGCATGGAATCCACAGCATTTAATTGGGATGCATTTTACCAGGCTGCATGGAATCCACTGCATTCAATCATGCTGCATAAAATCCACTGCATTCAATCGGGATGCATTTTACCAGGCTGCCTGGATTACACTGCATTCAATCACGCTGCAAGGAATCCACTGCATTCAACGACGCTGCATGGAATCCACTGCATTCTATCGGGATGCTTTTGGCCCTGCTGCATAAAATACACTGCATTCAATCATGCTGCATGGAATTCACTGCCTCCAATAGGGATATTTTGGGAAATGCTGCAGAAAATCCACTGCATTCAATCGGGATGCATTGGGCCTCGCTGCATGGACTCCACTGCATACAAACGAGATCCATTGCACCACAATGGATGGAATGTTCTGCATTCAATGAGGCTGCATGGAATCCACTGCATTCCATCGGGATGCTTTGGGCCATGCTGCATAAAATCCACTGCATTCAATCGGGATGCATTGGGCCTCACTACGTGGACTGCACTGAATACAATCGGATCCATTTTGCCACAATGCACGGAGTCTTCTGCATTCAACGACACTGCATGAAATCCACTGCATTCAATCGGGATGCGTTGGGCCATGTTCCAAATTCCACTGCATTCATTCATGCTGCGGGAATCCACTGCATTCAATCATGCTGCATAAAATACCCTGCATTCAATAGGGTTCCATTACTTCATGCTGCCTGGAATACACTGAATTCAATCATGCTGCATGGAATAAAATGCATTCAATAGGGATGCATTTTACAAGGCTGCATGGAATCCACTGCATTCAATCACAATGCATGGAATCCACTGCATTCAAGGACGCTGCATGGACTCCACTGCATTCAATCGGGATGATTTTGGCCATGATGCATAAAATCGACTGCATTCAATAGGGTTCAATTACATCATGCTGCATGGATCACACTGCATTCAATCACACTGCATGGAATCCACTGCATTCAATCGGGATGCATTTTACCAGGCTGCATGGAATACACTGCATTCAATCACGCTGCATCGATTTCACTGCATTCTATTGGGATCCATTGCGCCATGATGCATGGAATCCACTGCATTCAGTTGAGATCAATTGGGCCACGCTGCATAGAATCCACTGCATTGAATGGGGATCCATTTAGCCACGATGCATTGTATACACTGCGTTCAATCAGGATGCATTTCACCACGCTGCATGGAATACATGGCATTCAATCGGGATGCTTGTGGCCATGCTGCATAAAATCCACTTCATTCAATCATGCTGAAGGAATCCACTGCATTCAATCATGCTGCATAAAATCCCCTGCAATCAGTAGGGATCCATTTCTTCATGCTGCATGGAATCGACTTCATTCAATCATGCTGCATGGAATCCACAGCATTTAATTGGGATGCATTTTACCAGGCTGCATGGAATCCACTGCATTCAATCATGCTGAATAAAATCCACTGCATTCAATCGGGATGCATTTTACCAGGATGCATGGAATCCACTGCATTCAATCTCAATACATGGAATCCACTGCATTCAATCGGGATGCATTTTACCAGGCTGCCTGGATTACACTGCATTCCATCACAATGCATGGAATCCACTGCATTCAATGACGCTGCATGGAATCCACTGCATTCTATCGGGATGCTTTTGGCCATGCTGCATAAAGTACACTGCATTCAATCATGCAGCAAGGAATCCACTGCATCCAATCGCCATGGTTTTGGCCATGCTGCATAAAATCCACTGCATTCAATCGGGATGCATTGGGCCTCGCTGCATGGTCTCCACTGCATACAAACGAGATCCATTGCCCCACAATGAATGGAATGTTCTGCATTCAATGACGCTGCATGAAATCCACTGCCTTCAATCGGGATGCTTTTGGCCATGCTGCATATAATCCACTGCATTCAATCGGGATGCATTGGGCCTCACTGCGTCAACCGCACTGAATACAATCGGGATCCATTGTGCCACAATGCATGGAGTCGTCTGCATTCAATGATGCTGCATGGAATCCACTGCATACAATGGGGATGCTTTGGGCAACGCTGCAAAAAATTCACTGCATTCATTCATGCTGCAGGAATCCAGTGCATTCAATCATGCTGCATAAAATACACTTCATTCAATAGGCTTCCATTATTTCATGCTGCCTGGAATACACTGAATTCAATCACGCTGCATGGAATCCAATGCATTCAATAGGGATGCATTTTACCAGGCTGCATGGAATCCACTGCATTCAATCATGCTGCAGGTATCCACTGCATTCAATCATGCTGCATTAAATTCCCTGCATTCAATAGGGTTCCATTTCTTCATGCTGCCTGGAATACACTGCATTAAATCACGCTGCATGGAATCCACTGCATTCAATTGGGATGCATTTTACCAGGCTGCATGGAATCCACTGCATTCACACATGCCGCATGGAATCCACTGCATTCCATCGGGATGCATTTGGCCATGCTGCATAAAACCCACTGCATTCAATCATGCTGCACGATATCCATTGCATTCAATCGGGATGTTTTCGGACATGCTGCAAAAAATCCACTGCAGTAAATCGGGATGCTTTTGGCCAAGCTTCAAAAAATCCACTGCATTCAATCATGCTGCAGGAATCCACTGCATTCAATCACGCTGCATGGAATCCACTGCATTCCACAGGGTTCAATTTCTTCCTGCTGCATGGAATCCACTGCATTCAATCATGCTGCATGGAATCCACTGCATTCAATCGGGATGCATTTTACCAGGCTGCATGGATTACACTGCATTCAATTACAATGCATGGTATCCACTGCGTCAATGACGCTGCATGGAATCCACTGCCTTCAATCGGGATGCTTTTGGCCATTGTGCATAAAATCCAATGCATTCAATCATGCTGCATGGTATCCCCTGCCTTCAAACGGGATGTTTTGGGACATGTTGCCTAAAATCCACTGCATTCAATCGGGATGCTTTGGGCCATGCTGCAAATCATCCACTGCATTCAAACATGCTGCAGGAATCCACGGCATTCAATCATGCTGCATAAAAGACAACTTATTCAATAGAATTCCATTACTTCATGCTGCCTGGAATACACTGAATTCAATCACGCTGCATGGAATCCACTGCATTCAATAGGGATGCATTTTACCAGGCTGCATGGAATCCACTGCATTCAATCATGCTGCATGGAATCCACTGCATTCAATCGGGATGCATTTTACCAGGCTGCATGGATTACACTGCATTCAAGCACAATGCATGGAATCCACTGCATTCAATGACGCTGCATGGAATCCTCTGCATTGAATAGGGATGCTTTTGTCCATGCTGCATAAAATCCACTGCATTCAATCATGCTGCACGGTATCGACTGCATTCAATCGGGATGTTTTGGGACATGCTGCAGAAAATCCACTGCATTAAATCGGGATGCTTTGGGCCAAGCTGCAAAAAATCCACTGCATTCAATCATGCTGCAGGAATCCACTGCATTCAATCATGCTGCATAAAATCCCCTGCATTCAATAGGGTTCCATTTCTTCATGGTGCATGGAATCAACTGCATTCAATCATGCTGCATGGAATCCACTGCATTCAATCGGGATGCATTTTACCAGGCTGCATGGATTACACTGCATTCAATCCCAATGCATGGAATCCACTGCATTTAATGACGCTGCATGGAATCCACTGCATTCAATCGGGATGCTTTTGGCCATGGTGCATAAAATCCACTGCATTTAATCATGCTGCATGGTATCCACTGCATTCAATCGGGATGTTTTGGGATATGCTGCCTAACATCCACTCCATTAAATCGGGATGTTTTGGGCCATGCTGCAAAAAATTCACTGCATTCATTCATGCTGCAGGAATCCACTGCATTCTATCATGCTGCATAAAATCCACTGCATTCAATCGGGATGAATTTTACCAGGCTGCATGGAATCCACTGCATTCAATCATGCTTCATGGAATCCACTGCATTCAATCCAGTTGCATTTTACCAGGCTGCATGGAATACACTGCATTCAATCACGCTGCATCGATTTCACTGCATTCAATTGGGATCCATTGCGCCATGATGCATGGAATCCACTGCATTCAGTTGAGATCAATTGGGCCACGCTTCATAGAATCCACTGCATTGAATGGGGATCCATTTAGCCACGCTGCATTGTATACACTGCGTTCAATCAGGATGCATTTCACCACGCAGCATGGAATCCACGGCATTCAATCGGGATGTTTGTGGCCATGTTGCAAAAAATCCACTTCATTCAATCATGCTGAAGGAATCCACTGCATTCAATCATGCTGCATAAAATCCCCTGCATTCAATAGGGTTCCATTTCTTCATGCTGCATGGAATCCACGTCATTCAATCATGCTGCATGGAATCCGCAGCATTTAAGTTGGATGCATTTTACCAGGCTGCATGGAATCCACTGCATTCAATCATGCTGCATAAAATCCACTGCATTCAATCGGGATGCATTTTACCACGCTGCATGGATTAAACTGCATTCATTCACAATACATGGAATCGACTGCATTCAATCGGGATGCATTTTACCAGGCTGCCTGGATTACACTGCATTCCATCACAATGCATGGAATCCACTGCATTCAATGACGCTGCATGGAATCCACTGCATTCAATCGGGATGCATTTTACCAGGCTGCATGGATTACACTGCATTCAATCACAATGCATGGAATCCACTGCATTCAATGACGCTGCATGGAATCCTCTGCATTGAATCGGGATGCCTTTGGCCAAGCTGCATAAAATCCACTGCATTCAATCATGCTGCACGGTATCGACTGCATTCAATCGGGATGATTTGGGACATGCTGCAGAAAAACCACTGCATTAAATCGGGATGCTTTGGGCCAAGCTGCAAAAAACACATTGCATTCAATCATGCTGCAGGAATCCACTGCATTTAATCATGCTGCATAAAATCCACTGCATTCAATAGGGTTCCATTTCTTCATGCTGCATGGAATACACTGCATTCAATCATGCTGCATGGAATACACTGCATTCAATCGGGATGCATTTTACCAGTTTGCATGGATTACACTGCATTCAATCACAATGCATGGAATCCACTGCATTCAATGACGCTGCATGGAATCCACTGCCTTCAATCAGGATGCTTTTGGCCATGGTGCATAAAATCCACTGCATTCAAACTTGCTGCATGGTATCCACTGCATTCAATCGGGATGTTTTGGGACATGCTGCCCTAACTCCACTGCATTCAATCGGGATGCTTTGGGCCATGCTGCCAAAAATCCACTGCATTCAATCATGCTGCAGGAATCCACTGCATTCAATCATGCTGCATAAAATCCACTGCATTCAATAGGGTTCCATTTCTGCATGCTGCATGGATCACACTGCATTCAATCACACTGCATGGAATCCACTGCATTCAATCGGGATGAATTTTACCAGGCTGCTTGGAATCCACTTCATTCAATCATGCTGCATGGAATCCGCAGCATTGAAGTGGGATGCATTTTACCAGGCTGCATGGAAACCACTACATTCAATCATGCTGCATAAAATCCACTGCATTCAATCGGGATGAATTTTACCACGCTGCATGGATTACATTGCATTCAATCACAATACATGGAATCCACTGCATTCAATCGGGATGCATTTTACCAGGCTGCCTGGATTACACTGCATTCAATCACAATGCATGGAATCCACTGCATTCAATGACGCTGCATGGAGTCCACTGCATTCTATCGGGATGCTTTTGGCCATGCTGCATAAAATACACTGCATTCAATCATGCTGCAAGGAATCCACTGCATCCAATCGCCATGTTTTTGGCCATGCTGCATAAAATCCACTGCATTTAATCATGTTGCATAAAATCCACTGCATTCAATAGGGTTCCATTTCTTCATGCTGCATGGATCACACTGCATTCAATCACACTGCATGGAATCCACTGCATTCAATCGGGATGAATTTTACCAGGCTGCTTGGAATCCACTGCATTCATTCATGCTGCATGGAATCCACTGCATTCAATCGGGATGCATTTTACCAGGCTGCATGGAATACACTGCATTCAATCACGCTGCATCGATTTCACTGCATTCAATTGGGATCCATTGCGTCATGATGCATGGAATCCACTGCCTTCAGTTGAGATCAATTGGGCAACGCTGCATAGAATCCACTGCATTGAATGGGGATCCATTTAGCCGCTGCATTGTATACACTGCGTTCAATCAGGACGCATTTCACCACGCTGCATGGAATCCATGGCATTCAATCGGGATGCTTGTGGCCATGCTGCAAAAAATCCACTGCATTCAATCATGCTGAAGGAATCCACTGCATTCAATCATGCTGCATAAAATCCCCTGCATTCAATAGGGTTCCATTTCTTCATGCTGCATGGAATCCACTTCATTCAATCATGCTGCATGGAATCCACTGCATTCAATCGGGATGTATTTTACCACGCTGCATGGATTATACTGCATTCAATCACAATACATGGAATCGACTGCATTCAATCGGGATGCATTTTACCAGGCTGCCTGGATTACACTGCATTCAATCACAATGCATGGAATCCACTGCAATCAATGACGCTGCATGGAATCCACTGCATTCTATCGGGATGCTTTTGGCCATGCTGCATAATATACACTGCATTCAATCATGCTGCAAGGAATCCACTGCATCCAATCGCCATATTTTTGGCCATGCTGCATAAAATTCACTGCATTCAATCGGGATGCATTGGGCCTCGCTGCATGGTCTCCACTGCATACAAACGAGATCCATTGCACCACAATGTATGGAATGTTCTGCATTAAATGACGCCTCATGAAATCCAATGCATTCAATCAGGATGCTTTGGGCCATGCTGCAAATAATCCAAGGTATTCAATCATGCTGCATGGAATCCACTGCTTTCAATCGGGATGCTTTTGGCCATGCTGCATATAATCAACTGCATTCAATTGGGATGCATTGGGCCTCACTGCGTCAACCGCACTGAATACAATCGGGATCCATTGTGCCAAAATGCATGTAGTCTTCTGCATTCAATGACGCTGCATGGAATCCAATGCATTCAATAGTGATGCATTTTACCAGGCTGCATGGAATCCACTGCATTCAATCATGCTGCATAAAATCCACTGCATTCAATAGGGTTCCATTTCTGCATGCTGCATGGATCACACTGCATTCAATCACACTGCATGGAATCCACTGCATTCAATCGGGATGCATTTTACCAGGCTGCATTGAATCCACTGCATTCTATCAAGCTGCATGGAATCCACTGCATTCAATCCGGATGCATTTTACCAGGCTGCATGGAATACACTGCATTCAATCACGCTGCATCGATTTCACTGCATTCAATTGGGATCCATTGCGCCATGATGCATGGAATCCACTGCATTCTATCAGAATCCATTGCACCACACTGCATTGACACCACTGCATTCAATTGAGATAATTTGGGCCACGCTGCATAGAATCCACTGCATTCCATGGGTATCCATTTACCCACGCTGCATGGTGTACACTCCGTTCAATCAGGATGCATTTCACCACGCTGCATGGAATCCACGGCATTCAATTGGGATTCTTTTGGCCATGCTGCATAAAATCCACTGCATTCAATCGAGATGCATTTGGACTCGCTGCATGGACTCCACTGCACACAATCGTGATCCATTTCGCCACAATGAATGGAATTTTTTGCATTCAATGACGCTGCATGGAATCCACTGCATTAAATCGAGATGCTTTGGGCCATGCGGCAAAAATTCCACTGCATTCAATCATGCTGAAGGAATCCACTGCATTCAATCATGCTGCATAATATCCCCTGCCTTCAATAGGGTTCCATTTCTTCATGCTGCAGGGAATCCACTTCTTTCAATCATGCTGCATGGAATCCACTGCATTTAATTGGGATGCATTTTACCCGGCATCATGTATTCCACTGCATTCAATGACGCTGCATGGAGTCCACTGCATTTAATCGGGATGCATTTTACCAGGATGCATGGAATCCACTGCATTCAATCATGCTGCATGGAATCCACTGCATTCAATCGGGGTGCCTTTTACCACTCTGCATGGATTACACTGCATTCAATCACAATACATGGATCCACTGCATACATTCGGGATGCATTTTACCATGCTGCATGTATTACACTGCATTCAATCACAATGCATGGAATCCACTGCATTAAATCGGGATAATTTTGGCAATGCTGCATAAAATCCACCTCATTCAATCGGAATGCATTGGGCCTCACTGCGTGGACTCCACTGAATACATATGGGATCCATTGTGCCACAATGCAGGGAGTCTTCTGCATTCAATGACGCTGCATGGAATCCACTGCATTCAATCAGGATGATTTTGGCCATGCTGCATAAAATCCACTGCATTCAATCATGCTGCATGTAATCCACCTCATTCAATCGGGTGTTTTGGGACATGCTGCAGAAAATCCACTGCATTAAAGCGGGATGCTTAGGGCCATGCTGCAAAAAATCCACTGCATTCAATCATGCTGCAGGAATCCACTGCATTCAATCATGCTGCATGAAATCCACTGCATTCCATCGGGATGCATTGGGCCTCGCTGCATGGTCTCCACTGCATAAAAACGAGATCCATTGAACCACAATGTATGGAATGTTCTGCAGTCAATGACGCTGCATGGAATCCACTGCATTCAATCGGGATGCTTTGGGCAATGCTGCAAAAAATCCACTGCATTCAATTATGCTGCAGGAATCCATTGCATTCAATCGGGATGCTTTGGGCCATGCTGCAAATACTCCACTGCATTCAATAATGCTGCAGGTATCCACTGCATTCAATCATGCTGCATTAAATTCCCTGCATTCAATAGGGTTCCATTTCTTCATGCTGCCTGGAATACACTGCATTAAACCACGCTGCATGGAATCCACTGCTTTCAATTTGGATGCATTTTACCAGGCTGCATGGAATCCACTGCATTCAAGCATGCTGCATGGAATCCACTGCATTCCATCTGGATGCTTTTGGCCATGCTGCATAAAATCAACTGCACTCAATCATTCTGCACGGTATCCACTGCATTCACTCGGGATGTTTGTGACATGCTGCAAAAAATCCACTGCAGTAAATCGGGATGCTTTGGGCCAAGCTTCAAAAAATCCACTGCATTCAACCATGCTGCAGGAATCCACTGCGTTCAATCATGCTGCATAAAATCCACCGCATTCTACAGGGTCCAATTTCTTCATGCTGCATGGATCACACTGCACTCAATCACACTGCATGGAATCTACTGCATTCAATCGGGATGAATTTTACCAGGCTGCATTGAATCCACTGCATTCAATCAAGCTGCATGGAATCCACTGCATTCAATCGGGATGCATTTTACCAGGCTGCATGGATTACACTGCATTCAATCACAATGCATGGAGTCTTCTGCATTCGATGACGCTGCATGGATTCCACTGCATTCAATCGGGATGCTTTGGGCCATGCTGCAAAAAATCCACTGCATTCATTCATGCTGCAGGAATCCACGGCATTCAATCATGCTGCATAAAAGACACTTCATTCAATAGGATTCCATTACTTCATGCTGCCTGGAATACACTGAATTCAATCACGCTGCATGGAATCCAATGCATTCAATAGGGATGCATTTTACCAGGCTGCATGGAATCCACTGCATTCAATCATGCTGCAAGGAATCCACTGCATTCAATCGGGATGCATTTTACCAGGCTGCATGGATTACACTGCATTCAATCACAATGCATGGAATCCACTGCATTCAATGACACTGCATGGAATTCTCTGCATTCAATCGGGATACTTTTGGCCATGCTGCATAAAATCCACTGCATTCAATCATGCTGCATGGTATCCACTGCATTCAATCGGGATGTTTTGGGACATGCTGCCCTAAATCCACTGCATTCAATCGGGATGCTTTGGGCCATGCTGCAAAAAATCCACTGCATTCATTCATGCTGCAGGAATCCACTGCATTCAATCATGCTGCATAAAATCCACTGCATTCAATAGGGTTCCATTTCTGCATGCTGCATGGATCACACTGCATTCAATCACACTGCATGGAATCCACTGCATTCAATCGGGATGAATTTTACCAGGCTGCATTGAATCCACTGCATTCAATCAAGCTGCATGGAATCCACTGCATTCAATCGGGATGCATTTTACCAGGCTGCATGGAATACACTGCATTCAATCACGCTGCATCGATTTCACTGCATTCAATTGGGATCCATCGCGCCATGATGCATGGAATCCACTGCATTCTATCAGAAACCATTGCACCACACTGCATTGACACCACTGCATTCAATTGAGATCATTTGGGCCACGCTGCATAGAATCCACTGCATTCCATGGGTATCCATTTACCCACGCTGCATGGTGTACACTCCGTTCAATCAGGATGCATTTCACCACGCTGCATGGAATCCACGGCATTCAATTGGGATTCTTTTGGCCATGCTGCATAAAATCCACTGCATTCAATCGAGATGCATTTGGACTCGCTGCATGGACTCCACTGCACACAATCGTGATCCATTTCGCCACAATGAATGGAATTTTTTGCATTCAATGACGCTGCATGGAATCCACTGCATTAAATCGAGATGCTTTGGGCCATGCGGCAAAAATTCCACTGCATTCAATCATGCTGAAGGAATCCACTGCATTCAATCATGCTGCATAATATCCCCTGCCTTCAATAGGGTTCCATTTCTTCATGCTGCAGGGAATCCACTTCTTTCAATCATGCTGCATGGAATCCACTGCATTTAATTGGGATGCATTTTACCCGGCATCATGTATTCCACTGCATTCAATGACGCTGCATGGAGTCCACTGCATTTAATCGGGATGCATTTTACCAGGATGCATGGAATCCACTGCATTCAATCATGCTGCATGGAATCCACTGCATTCAATCGGGGTGCCTTTTACCACTCTGCATGGATTACACTGCATTCAATCACAATACATGGATCCACTGCATACATTCGGGATGCATTTTACCATGCTGCATGTATTACACTGCATTCAATCACAATGCATGGAATCCACTGCATTAAATCGGGATAATTTTGGCAATGCTGCATAAAATCCACCTCATTCAATCGGAATGCATTGGGCCTCACTGCGTGGACTCCACTGAATACATATGGGATCCATTGTGCCACAATGCAGGGAGTCTTCTGCATTCAATGACGCTGCATGGAATCCACTGCATTCAATCAGGATGATTTTGGCCATGCTGCATAAAATCCACTGCATTCAATCATGCTGCATGTAATCCACCTCATTCAATCGGGTGTTTTGGGACATGCTGCAGAAAATCCACTGCATTAAAGCGGGATGCTTAGGGCCATGCTGCAAAAAATCCACTGCATTCAATCATGCTGCAGGAATCCACTGCATTCAATCATGCTGCATGAAATCCACTGCATTCCATCGGGATGCATTGGGCCTCGCTGCATGGTCTCCACTGCATAAAAACGAGATCCATTGAACCACAATGTATGGAATGTTCTGCATTCAATGACGCTGCATGGAATCCACTGCATTCAATCGGGATGCTTTGGGCAATGCTGCAAAAAATCCACTGCATTCAATTATGCTGCAGGAATCCATTGCATTCAATCGGGATGCTTTGGGCCATGCTGCAAATACTCCACTGCATTCAATAATGCTGCAGGTATCCACTGCATTCAATCATGCTGCATTAAATTCCCTGCATTCAATAGGGTTCCATTTCTTCATGCTGCCTGGAATACACTGCATTAAATCACGCTGCATGGAATCCACTGCTTTCAATTTGGATGCATTTTACCAGGCTGCATGGAATCCACTGCATTCAAGCATGCTGCATGGAATCCACTGCATTCCATCTGGATGCTTTTGGCCATGCTGCATAAAATCAACTGCACTCAATCATTCTGCACGGTATCCACTGCATTCACTCGGGATGTTTGTGACATGCTGCAAAAAATCCACTGCAGTAAATCGGGATGCTTTGGGCCAAGCTTCAAAAAATCCACTGCATTCAACCATGCTGCAGGAATTCACTGCGTTCAATCATGCTGCATAAAATCCACCGCATTCTACAGGGTCCAATTTCTTCATGCTGCATGGATCACACTGCACTCAATCACACTGCATGGAATCTACTGCATTCAATCGGGATGAATTTTACCAGGCTGCATTGAATCCACTGCATTCAATCAAGCTGCATGGAATCCACTGCATTCAATCGGGATGCATTTTACCAGGCTGCATGGATTACACTGCATTCAATCACAATGCATGGAGTCTTCTGCATTCGATGACGCTGCATGGATTCCACTGCATTCAATCGGGATGCTTTGGGCCATGCTGCAAAAAATCCACTGCATTCATTCATGCTGCAGGAATCCACGGCATTCAATCATGCTGCATAAAAGACACTTCATTCAATAGGATTCCATTACTTCATGCTGCCTGGAATACACTGAATTCAATCACGCTGCATGGAATCCAATGCATTCAATAGGGATGCATTTTACCAGGCTGCATGGAATCCACTGCATTCAATCATGCTGCAAGGAATCCACTGCATTCAATCGGGATGCATTTTACCAGGCTGCATGGATTACACTGCATTCAATCACAATGCATGGAATCCACTGCATTCAATGACACTGCATGGAATTCTCTGCATTCAATCGGGATACTTTTGGCCATGCTGCATAAAATCCACTGCATTCAATCATGCTGCATGGTATCCACTGCATTCAATCGGGATGTTTTGGGACATGCTGCCTAAAATCCACTGCATTCAATCGGGATGCTTTGGGCCATGCTGCAAAAAATCCACTGCATTCATTCATGCTGCAGGAATCCACTGCATTCAATCATGCTGCATAAAATCCACTGCATTCAATAGGGTTCCATTTATGCATGCTGAATGGATCACACTGCACTCAATCACACTGCATGGAATCCACTGCATTCAATCGGGATGAATTTTACCAGGCTGCATTGAATCCACTGCATTCAATCAAGCTGCATGGAATCCACTGCATTCAATCGGGATGCATTTTACCAGGCTGCATGGAATCCACTGCATTCAATCACGCTGCATCGATTTCACTGCATTCAATTGGGATCCATTGCGCCATGATGCATGGAATCCACTGCATTCTATCAGAAACCATTGCACCACACTGCATTGACACCACTGCATTCAATTGAGATCATTTCAGCCACGCTGCATAGAATCCACTGCATTCCATGGGTATCCATTTACCCACGCTGCATGGTGTACACTGCGTTCAATCAGGATGCATTTCACCACGCTGCATGGAATCCACGGCATTCAATTGGGATTCTTTTGGCCATGCTGCATAAAATCCACTGCATTCAATCGAGATGCATTTGGACTCGCTGCATGGACTCCACTGCACACAATCGTGATCCATTTCGCCACAATGAATGGAATTTTTTGCATTCAATGACGCTGCATGGAATCCACTGCATTAAATCGAGATGCTTTGGGCCATGCGGCAAAAATTCCACTGCATTCAATCATGCTGAAGGAATCCACTGCATTCAATCATTCTGCATAATATCCCCTGCCTTCAATAGGGTTCCATTTCTTCATGCTGCAGGGAATCCACTTCTTTCAATCATGCTGCATGGAATCCACAGCATTTAATTGGGATGCATTTTACCAGGCTGCATGGAATCCACTGCATTCAATCATGCTGCATAAAATCCACTGCATTCAATCGGGATGCATTTTACAATGCTGCATGGATTACACTGCATTCAATCACAATACATGGAATCCACTGCATTCAATCGGGATGAATTTTACCAGGCTGCCTGGATTACACTGCATTCAATCACGCTGCAAGGAATCCACTGCATTCAACGACGCTGCATGGAATCCACTGCATTCTATCAGGATGCTTTTGGCCCTGCTGCATAAAATACACTGCATTCAATCATGCTGCATGGAATTCACTGCCTCCAATAGGGATATTTTGGGAAATGCTGCAGAAAATCCACTGCATTCAATCGGGATGCATTGGGCCTCGCTGCATGGACTCCACTGCATACAAACGAGATCCATTGCACCACAATGGATGGAATGTTCTGCATTCAATGAGGCTGCATGGAATCCACTGCATTCCATCAGGATGCTTTGGGCCATGCTGCATAAAATCCACTGCATTCAATCGGGATGCATTTTACCAGGCTGCCTGGATTACACTGCATTCCATCACAATGCATGGAATCCACTGCATTCAATGACGCTGCATGGAATCCACTGCATTCTATCGGGATGCTTTTGGCCATGCTGCATAAAGTACACTGCATTCAATCATGCAGCAAGGAATCCACTGCATCCAATCGCCATGGTTTTGGCCATGCTGCATAAAATCCACTGCATTCAATCGGGATGCATTGGGACTCGCTGCATGGTCTCCACTGCATACAAACGAGATCCATTGCCCCACAATGAATGGAATGTTCTGCATTCAATGACGCTGCATGAAATCCACTGCCTTCAATCGGGATGCTTTTGGCCATGCTGCATATAATCCACTGCATTCAATCGGGATGCATTGGGCCTCACTGCGTCAACCGCACTGAATACAATCGGGATCCGTTGTGCCACAATGCATGGAGTCGTCTGCATTCAATGATGCTGCATGGAATCCCCTGCATTCAATGGGGATGCTTTGGGCAACGCTGCAAAAAATTCACTGCATTCATTCATGCTGCAGGAATCCAGTGCATTCAATCATGCTGCATAAAATACACTTCATTCAATAGGCTTCCATTATTTCATGCTGCCTGGAATACACTGAATTAAATCACGCTGCATGGAATCCAATGCATTCAATAGGGATGCATTTTACCAGGCTGCATGTAATCCACTGCATTCAATCATGCTGCAGGTATCCACTGCATTCAATCATGCTGCATTAAATTCCCTGCATTCAATAGGGTTCCATTTCTTCATGCTGCCTGGAATACACTGCATTAAATCACGCTGCATGGAATCCACTGCATTCAATTGGGATGCATTTTACCAGGCTGCATGGAATCCACTGCATTCACACATGCCGCATGGAATCCACTGCATTCCATCGGGATGCATTTGGCCATGCTGCATAACACCCACTGCATTCAATCATGCTGCACGATATCCATTGCATTCAATCGGGATATTTTCGGACATGCTGCAAAAAATCCACTGCAGTAAATCGGGATGCTTTTGGCCAAGCTTCAAAAAATCCACTGCATTCAATCATGCTGCAGGAATCCACTGCATTCAATCACGCTGCATGGAATCCACTGCATTCCACAGGGTTCAATTTCTTCCTGCTGCATGGAATCCACTGCATTCAATCATGCTGCATGGAATCCACTGCATTCAATCGGGATGCATTTTACCAGGCTGCATGGATTACACTGCATTCAATTACAATGCATGGTATCCACTGCGTCAATGACGCTGCATGGAATCCACTGCCTTCAATCGGGATGCTTTTGGCCATTGTGCATAAAATCCAATGCATTCAATCATGCTGCATGTTATCCCCTGCCTTCAAACGGGATGTTTTGGGACATGCTGCCTAAAATCCACTGCATTCAATCGGGATGCTTTGGGCCATGCTGCAAATCATCCACTGCATTCAATCATGCTGCAGGAATCCTCGGCATTCAATCATGCTGCATAAAAGACAACTCATTCAATAGAATTCCATTACTTCATGCTGCCTGGAATACACTGAATTCAATCACGCTGCATGGAATCCACTGCATTCAATAGGGATGCATTTTACCAGGCTGCATGGAATCCACTGCATTCAATCATGCTGCATGGAATCCACTGCATTCAATCGGGATGCATTTTACCAGGCTGCATGGATTACACTGCATTCAAGCACAATGCATGGAATCCACTGCATTCAATGACGCTGCATGGAATCCTCTGCATTGAATAGGGATGCTTTTGTCCATGCTGCATAAAATCCACTGCATTCAATCATGCTGCACGGTATCGACTGCATTCAATCGGGATGTTTTGGGACATGCTGCAGAAAATCCACTGCATTAAATCGGGGTGCTTTGGGCCAAGCTGCAAAAAATACAATGCATTCAATCATGCTGCAGGAATCCACTGCATTCAATCATGCTGCATAAAATCCCCTGCATTCAATAGGGTTCCATTTCTTCATGGTGCATGGAATCAACTGCATTCAATCATGCTGCATGGAATCCACTGCATTCAATCGGGATGCATTTTACCAGGCTGCATGGATTACACTGCATTCAATCCCAATGCATGGAATCCACTGCATTTAATGACGCTGCATGGAATCCACTGCATTCAATCGGGATGCTTTTGGCCATGGTGCATAAAATCCACTGCATTTAATCATGCTGCATGGTATCCACTGCATTCAATCGGGATGTTTTGGGATATGCTGCCTAACATCCACTCCATTAAATCGGGATGCTTTGGGCCATGCTGCAAAAAATTCACTGCATTCATTCATGCTGCAGGAATCCACTGCATTCTATCATGCTGCATAAAATCCACTGCATTCAATCGGGATGAATTTTACCAGGCTGCATGGAATCCACTGCATTCAATCATGCTTCATGGAATCCACTGCATTCAATCCAGTTGCATTTTACCAGGCTGCATGGAATACACTGCATTCAATCACGCTGCATCGATTTCACTGCATTCAATTGTAATCCATTGCGCCATGATGCATGGAATCCACTGCATTCAGTTGAGATCAATTGGGCCACGCTTCATAGAATCCACTGCATTGAATGGGGATCCATTTAGCCACGCTGCATTGTATACACTGCGTTCAATCAGGATGCATTTCACCACGCAGCATGGAATCCACGGCATTCAATCGGGATGTTTGTGGCCATGTTGCAAAAAATCCACTTCATTCAATCATGCTGAAGGAATCCACTGCATTCAATCATGCTGCATAAAATCCCCTGCATTCAATAGGGTTCCATTTCTTCATGCTGCATGGAATCCACTTCATTCAATCATGCTGCATGGAATCCGCAGCATTTAAGTGGGATGCATTTTACCAGGCTGCATGGAATCCACTGCATTCAATCATGCTGCATAAAATCCACTGCATTCAATCGGGATGCATTTTACCACGCTGCATGGATTAAACTGCATTCAATCACAATACATGGAATCGACTGCATTCAATCGGGATGCATTTTACCAGGCTGCCTGGATTACACTGCATTCCATCACAATGCATGGAATCCACTGCATTCAATGACGCTGCATGGAATCCACTGCATTCAATCGGGATGCATTTTACCAGGCTGCATGGATTACACTGCATTCAATCCCAATGCATGGAATCCACTGCATTCAATGACGCTGCATGGAATCCTCTGCATTGATTCGGGATGCCTTTGGCCAAGCTGCATAAAATCCACTGCATTCAATCATGCTGCACGGTATCGACTGCATTCAATCGGGATGATTTGGGACATGCTGCAGAAAAACCACTGCATTAAATCGGGATGCTTTGGGCCAAGCTGCAAAAAACACACTGCATTCAATCATGCTGCAGGAATCCACTGCATTTAATCATGCTGCATAAAATCCACTGCATTCAATAGGGTTCCATTTCTTCATGCTGCATGGAATCAACTGCATTCAATCATGCTGCATGGAATCCACTGCATTCAATCGGGATGCATTTTACCTGGCTGCATGGATTACACTGCATTCAATCACAATGCATGGAATCCACTGCATTCAATGACGCTGCATGGAATCCACTGCCTTCAATCAGGATGCTTTTGGCCATGGTGCATAAAATCCACTGCATTTAATCATGCTGCATGGTATCCACTGCATTCAATCGGGATGTTTTGGGACATGCTGCCCTAACTCCACTGCATTCAATCGGGATGCTTTGGGCCATGCTGCCAAAAATCTACTGCATTCAATCATGCTGCAGGAATCCACTGCATTCAATCATGCTGCATAAAATCCACTGCATTCAATAGGGTTCCATTTCTGCATGCTGCATGGATCACACTGCATTCAATCACACTGCATGGATTCCACTGCATTCAATCGGGATGAATTTTACCAGGCTGCTTGGAATCCACTTCATTCAATCATGCTGCATGGAATCCGCAGAATTGAATTGGGATGCATTTTACCAGGCTGCATGGAAACCACTACATTCAATCATGCTGCATAAAATCCACTGCATTCAATCGGGATGAATTTTACCACGCTGCATGGATTACATTGCATTCAATCACAATACATGGAATCCACTGCATTCAATCGGGATGCATTTTACCAGGCTGCCTGGATTACACTGCATTCAATCACAATGCATGGAATCCACTGCATTCAATGACGCTGCATGGAGTCCACTGCATTCTATCGGGATGCTTTTGGCCATGCTGCATAAAATACACTGCATTCAATCATGCTGCAAGGAATCCACTGCATCCAATCGCCATGTTTGTGGCCATGCTGCATAAAATCCACTGCATTTAATCATGTTGCATAAAATCCACTGCATTCAATAGGGTTCCATTTCTTCATGCTGCATGGATCACACTGCATTCAATCACACTGCATGGAATCCACTGCATTCAATCGGGATGAATTTTACCAGGCTGCTTGGAATCCACTGCATTCATTCATGCTGCATGGAATCCACTGCATTCAATCGGGATGCATTTTACCAGGCTGCATGGAATCCACTGCATTCAATCACGCTGCATCGATTTCACTGCATTCAATTGGGATCCATTGCGTCATGATGCATGGAATCCACTGCATTGAATGGGGATCCATTTAGCCGCTGCATTGTATACACTGCGTTCAATCAGGACGCATTTCACCACGCTGCATGGAATCCATGGCATGCAATCGGGATGCTTGTGGCCATGCTGCAAAAAATCCACTTCATTCAATCATGCTGAAGGAATCCACTGCATTCAATCATGCTGCATAAAATCCCCTGCATTCAATAGGGTTCCATTTCTTCATGCTGCATGGAATCCACTTCATTCAATCATGCTGCATGGAATCCACTGCATTCAATCGGGATGTATTTTACCACGCTGCATGGATTATACTGCATTCAATCACAATACATGGAATCGACTGCATTCAATCGGGATGCATTTTACCAGGCTGCCTGGATTACACTGCATTCAATCACAATGCATGGAATCCACTGCATTCAATGACGCTGCATGGAATCCACTGCATTCTATCGGGATGCTTTTTGCCATGCTGCATAATATACACTGCATTCAATCATGCTGCAAGGAATCCACTGCATCCAATCGCCATATTTTTGGCCATGCTGCATAAAATTCACTGCATTCAATCGGGATGCATTGGGCCTCGCTGCATGGTCTCCACTGCATACAAACGGTATCCAATGCACCACAATGTATGAAATGTTCTGCATTAAATGACGCTTCATTAAATCCAATGCATTCAATCAGGATGCTTTGGGCCATGCTGCAAATAATCCAAGGTATTCAATCATGCTGCATGGAATCCACTGCTTTCAATCGGGATGCTTTTGGCCATGCTGCATATAATCAACTGCATTCAATCGGGATGCATTGGGCCTCACTGCGTCAACCGCACTGAATACAATCGGGATCCATTGTGCCAAAATGCATGTAGTCTTCTGCATTCAATGACGCTGCATGGAATCCAATGCATTCAATAGTGATGCATTTTACCAGGCTGCATGGAATCCACTGCATTCAATCATGCTGCATAAAATACACTGCATTCAATAGGGTTCCATTTCTGCATGCTGCATGGATCACACTGCATTCAATCACACTGCATGGAATCCACTGCATTCAATCGGGATGCATTTTACCAGGCTGCATTGAATCCACTGCATTCTATCAAGCTGCATGGAATCCACTGCATTCAATCCGGATGCATTTTACCAGGCTGCATGGAATACACTGCATTCAATCACGCTGCATCGATTTCACTGCATTCAATTGGGATCCATTGCGCCATGATGCATGGAATCCACTGCATTCTATCAGAATCCATTGCACCACACTGCATTGACACCACTGCATTCAATTGAGATCATTTGGGCCACGCTGCATAGAATCCACTGCATTCCATGGGTATCCATTTACCCACGCTGCATGGTGTACACTGCGTTCAATCAGGATGCATTTCACCACGCTGCATGGAATCCACGGCATTCAATTGGGATTCTTTTGGCCATGCTGCATAAAATCCACTGCATTCAATCGAGATGCATTTGGACTCGCTGCATGGACTCCACTGCACACAATCGTGATCCATTTCGCCACAATGAATGGAATTTTTTGCATTCAATGACGCTGCATGGAATCCACTGCATTAAATCAGAGATGCTTTGGGCCATGCGGCAAAAATTCCACTGCATTCAATCATGCTGAAGGAATCCACTGCATTCAATCATGCTGCATAATATCCCCTGCCTTCAATAGGGTTCCATTTCTTCATGCTGCAGGGAATCCACTTCTTTCAATCATGCTGCATGGAATCCACTGCATTTAATTGGGATGCATTTTACCCGGCATCATGTATTCCACTGCATTCAATGACGCTGCATGGAGTCCACTGCATTTAATCGGGATGCATTTTACCAGGATGCATGGAATCCACTGCATTCAATCATGCTGCATGGAATCCACTGCATTCAATCGGGGTGCCTTTTACCACTCTGCATGGATTACACTGCATTCAATCACAATACATGGATCCACTGCATACATTCGGGATGCATTTTACCATGCTGCATGTATTACACTGCATTCAATCACAATGCATGGAATCCACTGCATTAAATCGGGATAATTTTGGCAATGCTGCATAAAATCCACCTCATTCAATCGGAATGCATTGGGCCTCACTGCGTGGACTCCACTGAATACATATGGGATCCATTGTGCCACAATGCAGGGAGTCTTCTGCATTCAATGACGCTGCATGGAATCCACTGCATTCAATCAGGATGATTTTGGCCATGCTGCATAAAATCCACTGCATTCAATCATGCTGCATGTAATCCACCTCATTCAATCGGGTGTTTTGGGACATGCTGCAGAAAATCCACTGCATTAAAGCGGGATGCTTAGGGCCATGCTGCAAAAAATCCACTGCATTCAATCATGCTGCAGGAATCCACTGCATTCAATCATGCTGCATGAAATCCACTGCATTCCATCGGGATGCATTGGGCCTCGCTGCATGGTCTCCACTGCATAAAAACGAGATCCATTGAACCACAATGTATGGAATGTTCTGCAGTCAATGACGCTGCATGGAATCCACTGCATTCAATCGGGATGCTTTGGGCAATGCTGCAAAAAATCCACTGCATTCAATTATGCTGCAGGAATCCATTGCATTCAATCGGGATGCTTTGGGCCATGCTGCAAATACTCCACTGCATTCAATAATGCTGCAGGTATCCACTGCATTCAATCATGCTGCATTAAATTCCCTGCATTCAATAGGGTTCCATTTCTTCATGCTGCCTGGAATACACTGCATTAAATCACGCTGCATGGAATCCACTGCTTTCAATTTGGATGCATTTTACCAGGCTGCATGGAATCCACTGCATTCAAGCATGCTGCATGGAATCCACTGCATTCCATCTGGATGCTTTTGGCCATGCTGCATAAAATCAACTGCACTCAATCATTCTGCACGGTATCCACTGCATTCACTCGGGATGTTTGTGACATGCTGCAAAAAATCCACTGCAGTAAATCGGGATGCTTTGGGCCAAGCTTCAAAAAATCCACTGCATTCAACCATGCTGCAGGAATTCACTGCGTTCAATCATGCTGCATAAAATCCACCGCATTCTACAGGGTCCAATTTCTTCATGCTGCATGGATCACACTGCACTCAATCACACTGCATGGAATCTACTGCATTCAATCGGGATGAATTTTACCAGGCTGCATTGAATCCACTGCATTCAATCAAGCTGCATGGAATCCACTGCATTCAATCGGGATGCATTTTACCAGGCTGCATGGATTACACTGCATTCAATCACAATGCATGGAGTCTTCTGCATTCGATGACGCTGCATGGATTCCACTGCATTCAATCGGGATGCTTTGGGCCATGCTGCAAAAAATCCACTGCATTCATTCATGCTGCAGGAATCCACGGCATTCAATCATGCTGCATTAAATTCCCTGCATTCAATAGGGTTCCATTTCTTCATGCTGCCTGGAATACACTGCATTAAATCACGCTGCATGGAATCCACTGCTTTCAATTTGGATGCATTTTACCAGGCTGCATGGAATCCACTGCATTCAAGCATGCTGCATGGAATCCACTGCATTCCATCTGGATGCTTTTGGCCATGCTGCATAAAATCAACTGCACTCAATCATTCTGCACGGTATCCACTGCATTCACTCGGGATGTTTGTGACATGCTGCAAAAAATCCACTGCAGTAAATCGGGATGCTTTGGGCCAAGCTTCAAAAAATCCACTGCATTCAACCATGCTGCAGGAATCCACTGCATTCAATCATGCTGCATAAAATCCACCGCATTCTACAGGGTCCAATTTCTTCATGCTGCATGGATCACACTGCACTCAATCACACTGCATGGAATCTACTGCATTCAATCGGGATGAATTTTACCAGGCTGCATTGAATCCACTGCATTCAATCAAGCTGCATGGAATCCACTGCATTCAATCGGGATGCATTTTACCAGGCTGCATGGATTACACTGCATTCAATCACAATGCATGGAGTCTTCTGCATTCGATGACGCTGCATGGATTCCACTGCATTCAATCGGGATGCTTTGGGCCATGCTGCAAAAAATCCACTGCATTCATTCATGCTGCAGGAATCCACGGCATTCAATCATGCTGCATAAAAGACACTTCATTCAATAGGATTCCATTACTTCATGCTGCCTGGAATACACTGAATTCAATCACGCTGCATGGAATCCAATGCATTCAATAGGGATGCATTTTACCAGGCTGCATGGAATCCACTGCATTCAATCATGCTGCAAGGAATCCACTGCATTCAATCGGGATGCATTTTACCAGGCTGCATGGATTACACTGCATTCAATCACAATGCATGGAATCCACTGCATTCAATGACACTGCATGGAATTCTCTGCATTCAATCGGGATACTTTTGGCCATGCTGCATAAAATCCACTGCATTCAATCATGCTGCATGGTATCCACTGCATTCAATCGGGATGTTTTGGGACATGCTGCCTAAAATCCACTGCATTCAATCGGGATGCTTTGGGCCATGCTGCAAAAAATCCACTGCATTCATTCATGCTGCAGGAATCCACTGCATTCAATCATGCTGCATAAAATCCACTGCATTCAATAGGGTTCCATTTCTGCATGCTGAATGGATCACACTGCACTCAATCACACTGCATGGAATCCACTGCATTCAATCGGGATGAATTTTACCAGGCTGCATTGAATCCACTGCATTCAATCAAGCTGCAAGGGATCCACTGCATTCAATCGGGATGCATTTTACCAGGCTGCATGGAATCCACTGCATTCAATCACGCTGCATCGATTTCACTGCATTCAATTGGGATCCATTGCGCCATGATGCATGGAATCCACTGCATTCTATCAGAAACCATTGCACCACACTGCATTGACACCACTGCATTCAATTGAGATCATTTGGGCCACGCTGCATAGAATCCACTGCATTCCATGGGTATCCATTTACCCACGCTGCATGGTGTACACTGCGTTCAATCAGGATGCATTTCACCACGCTGCATGGAATCCACGGCATTCAATTAGGATTCTTTTGGCCATGCTGCATAAAATCCACTGCATTCAATCGAGATGCATTTGGACTCGCTGCATGGACTCCACTGCACACAATCGTGATCCATTTCGCCACAATGAATGAAATTTTTTGCATTCAATGACGCTGCATGGAATCCACTGCATTAAATCGAGATGCTTTGGGCCATGCGGCAAAAATTCCACTGCATTCAATCATGCTGAAGGAATCCACTGCATTCAATCATGCTGCATAATATCCCCTGCCTTCAATAGGGTTCCATTTCTTCATGCTGCAGGGAATCCACTTCTTTCAATCATGCTGCATGGAATCCACAGCATTTAATTGGGATGCATTTTACCAGGCTGCATGGAATCCACTGCATTCAATCATGCTGCATAAAATCCACTGCATTCAATCGGGATGCATTTTACCACGCTGCATGGATTACACTGCATTCAATCACAATACATGGAATCCACTGCATTCAATCGGGATGCATTTTACCAGGCTGCCTGGATTACACTGCATTCAATCACGCTGCAAGGAATCCACTGCATTCAACGACGCTGCATGGAATCCACTGCATTCTATCAGGATGCTTTTGGCCCTGCTGCATAAAATACACTGCATTCAATCATGCTGCATGGAATTCACTGCCTCCAATAGGGATATTTTGGGAAATGCTGCAGAAAATCCACTGCATTCAATCGGGATGCATTGGGCCTCGCTGCATGGACTCCACTGCATACAAACGAGATCCATTGCACCACAATGGATGGAATGTTCTGCATTCAATGAGGCTGCATGGAATCCACTGCATTCCATCAGGATGCTTTGGGCCATGCTGCATAAAATCCACTGCATTCAATCGGGATGCATTGGGCCTCACTACGTGGACTGCACTGAATACAATCGGATCCATTGTGCCACAATGCACGGAGTCTTCTGCATTCAACGACGCTGCATGAAATCCACTGCATTCAATCGGGATGCTTTGGGCCATGTTCCAAATTCCACTGCATTCATTCATGCTACGGGAATCCACTGCATTCAATCATGCTGCATAAAATACCCTGCATTCAATAGGGTTCCATTACTTCATGCTGCCTGGAATACACTGAATTCAATCATGCTGCATGGAATAAAATGCATTCAATAGGGATGCATTTTACAAGGCTGCATGGAATCCACTGCATTCAATCACAATGCATGGAATCCACTGCATTCAAGGACGCTGCATGGAATCCACTGCATTCAATCGGGATGATTTTGGCCATGATGCATAAAATCGACTGCATTCAATAGGGTTCAATTACATCATGCTGCATGGATCACACTGCATTCAATCACACTGCATGGAATCCACTGCATTCAATTGGGATGATTTTTACCAGGCTGCATTGAATCCACTGCATTCAATCAAGCTGCATGGAATCCACTGCATTCAATCGGGATGAATTTTACCATGCTGCATGGAATAAACAGCATTCAATCACGCTGCTTCTATTTCACTGCATTCAATTGGGATCCATTGCGCCATGATGCATTGAATCCACTGCCATCAGTTGAGATCAATTGGGCCACGCTGCATAGAATCCACTCCATTCAATGGGGATCCATTTAGCCACGCTGCATTGTATACACTGCGTTCAATCAGGATGCATTTCACCACGCTGCATGAAATCCACGGCATTCAATCGGGATGCTTGGGGACATGCTGCAAAAAATCCACTGCATTCATTCATGCTGCAGGAATCCACTTCATTCAATCATGCTGCATGTTATCCACTGCATTCATTCGGGATGTTTTGGGACATGCTGCCTAAAATACACTGCATTCAATCGGGATGCTTTGGGCCATGCTGCAAAAAATCCACTGCATTCATTCATGCTGCAGGAATCCACTGCATTCAATCATGCTGCATAAAATCCACTGCATTCATTAGGGTTCCATTTCTGCCTGCTGCATGGATCACACTTCAGTCAATCACACTGCATGGAATCTACTGCATTCAATCAGGATGAATTTTACCAGGCTTCATTGAATCCACTGCATTCAATCAAGCTGCATGGAATCCACTGCATTCAATTGGGATTCATTTTACAAGGCTGCATGAATTACACAGCATTCATTCAAAATTCATGGAATCCACTGCATTCAATGACGCTGCATGGAATCCACTGCATTCAATCGGGATGCTTTTGGACATGGTGCATAAAATACACTGCATTCAATCATGCTGCATGGAATCCAATGCATCATATCGGCATATTTTGGGCCATGCTTCCTAAAATCCACTGCATTCAATCGGGATGCATTGGGCCTCGCTGCATGGTCTCCACTGCATACAAACGAGATCCATTGCACCACAAAGTATCGAATGTTCTGCATTCAATGACGCTGCATGGAATCCACTGCATTCAATCGTGATGCATTGGGCCATGCTGCAAATAATTCACTGCATTTAATCATGCTGTAGGTATCCACTGCATTCAATAGGGTTACAGGCTGCATTCCACTGCATTCCATTGGGATGCTTTTGGCCATGCTGCATAAAACCCACTGCATTCAATCATGCTGCACGATATCCATTGCATTCAATCGGGATGTTTTCGGACATGCTGCAAAAAATCCACTGCAGTAAATCGGGATGCTTTTGGCAAAGCTTCAAAAAATCCACTGCATTCAATCATGCTGCAGGAATCCACTGCATTCAATCACACTGCATGGAATCCACTGCATTCCACAGGGTTCAATTTCTTCATGCTGCATGGAATCCACTGCATTCAATCATGCTGCATGGAATCCACTGCATTCAATCGGGATGCATTTTACCAGGCTGCATGGATTACACTGCATTCAATCACGCTGCAAGGAATCCACTGAAATCAATGACGCTGCCTGCAATCCAATGCATTCTATCGGGATGCATTGGGACTCACTACGTGGACTCCACTGAATACAATCGGATCCATTGTGCCACAATGTACGGAGTCTTCTGCATTCAATGACGCTGCATGAAACCCACTGCATTCAATCGGGATGCTTTGGGCCATGTTCCAAAAATCCACTGCATTCATTCATGCTGCGGGAATCCACTGCATTCAATCATGCTGCATAAAATACCCTGCATTCAATAGGGTTCCATTACTTCATGCTGCCTGGAATACACTGAATTCAATCATGTTGCATGTAATAAAATACATTCAATAGGGATGCATTTTACCAGGCTGCATGGAATCCACTGCATTCAATCACAATGCATGGAATCCACTGCATTCAAGGACGCTGCATGGAATCCACTGCATTAAATCGGGATGATTTTGGCCATGATGCATAAAATCGACTGCATTCAATAGGGTTCAATTACATCATGCTGCATGGATCACACTGCATTCAATCACACTGCATGGAATCCACTGCATTCAATTGGGATGATTTTTACCAGGCTGCATTGAATCCACTGCATTCAATCAAGCTGCATGGAATCCACTGCATTCAATCGGGATGAATTTTACCATGCTGCATGGAATACACAGCATTCAATCACGCTGCTTCTATTTCACTTCATTCAATTGGGATCCATTGCGCCATGATGCATGGAATCCACTGCCATCAGTTGAGATCAATTGGGCCACGCTGCATAGAATCCACTCCATTCAATGGGGATCCATTTAGCCACGCTGCATTGTATACACTGCGTTCAATCAGGATGCATTTCACCACGCTGCATGAAATCCACGGCTTTCAATCGGGATGCTTGGGGACATTCTGCAAAAAATCCACTGCATTCATTCATGCTGCAGGAATCCACTTCATTCAATCATGCTGCATGGTATACACTGCATTCAATCGGGATGTTTTGGGACATGCTGCCTAAAATACACTGCATTCAATCGGGATGCTTTGGGCCATGCTGCAAAAAATCCACTGCATTCATTCATGCTGCAGGAATCCACTGCATTCAATCATGCTGCATAAAATCCACTGCATTCAATAGGGTTCTATTTCTGCCTGCTGCATGGATCACACTGCCCTCAATCACACTGCATGGAATCTACTGCATTCAATCAGGATGAATTTTACCAGGCTTCATTGAATCCACTCCATTCAATCAAGCTGCATGGAATCCACTGCATTCAATTGGGATTCATTTTACAAGGCTGCATGAATTACACAGCATTCATTCAAAATTCATGGAATCCACTGCATTCAATGACGCTGCATGGAATCCACTGCATTCAATCGGGATGCTTTTGGCCATGGTGCATAAAATACACTGCATTCAATCATGCTGCATGGAATCCAATGCATCATATCGGCATATTTTGGGCCATGCTTCCTAAAATCCACTGCATTCAATCGGGATGCATTGGGCCTCGCTGCATGGTCTCCACTGCATACAAACGAGATCCATTGCACCACAAAGAATCGAATGTTCTGCATTCAATGACGCTGCATGGAATCCACTGCATTCAATCGACATGCTTGGGGACATGCTGCAAAAAATCCACTGCATTCAATTATGCTACAGGAATCCAATGCATTCAATCGGGATGCATTGGGCCATGCTGCAAATAATCCACTGCATTTAATCATGCTGTAGGTATCCACTGCATTCAATAGGGTTACATTTCCTCATGCTGCCTGGAATACACTGCATTAAATCACGCTGCATGGAATCCACTGCATTCAATTGGGATGCATTTTACCAGGCTGCATGGAATCCACTGCATTCACGCATGCCGCATAGAATCCAATGCATTCCATCGGGATGCTTTTGGCCATGCTGCATAAAACCCACTGCATTCAATCATGCTGCACCTTATCCAATGCATTCAATCGGGATGTTTTCGGACATGCTGCAAAAAATCCACTGCAGTAAATCGGGATGCTTTTGGCCAAGCTTCAAAAAATCCACTGCATTCAATCATGCTGCAGGAATCCACTGCATTCAATCACACTGCATGGAATCCACTGCATTCCACAGGGTTCAATTTCTTCATGCTGCATGGAATCCACTGCATTCAATCATGCTGCATGGAATCCACTGCATTCAATCGGGATGCATTTTACCAGGCTGCATGGATTACACTGCATTCAATCACGCTGAAAGGAATCCACTGCATTCAATGACGCTGCATGGAATCCACTGCATTCTATCGGGATGCATTGGGCCTCACTACGTGGACTCCACTGAATACAATCGGATCCATTGTGCCACAATGTACGGAGTCTTCTGCATTCAATGACGCTGCATGAAACCCACTGCATTCAATCGGGATGCTTTGGGCCATGTTCCAAAAATCCACTGCATTCATTCATGCTGCAGGAATCCACTGCATTCAATCATGCTGCATAAAATACCCTGCATTCAATAGGGTTCCATTACTTCATGCTGCCTGGAATACACTGAATTCAATCATGCTGCATGGAATAAAATACATTCAATAGGGATGCATTTTACCAGGCTGCATGGAATCCACTGCATTCAATCACAATGCATGGAATCCACTGCATTCAAGGACGCTGCATGGAATCCACTGCATTCAATCGGGATGATTTTGGCCATGGTGCATAAAATACACTGCATTCAATCATGCTGCATGGAATCCATTGCATCATATCGGCATATTTTGGGCCATGCTTCCTAAAATCCACTGCATTCAATTGGGATGCATTGGGCCTCGCTGCATGGTCTCCACTGCATACAAACGAGATCCATGCACCACAATGTATGGAATGTTCTGCATTCAATGACGCTGCATGGAATCCACTGCATTCAATCGGGATGCTTTGGGCCATGTTGCAAAAAGTCCACTGCATTCAATTATGCTACAGGAATCCAATGCATTCTATCGGGATGCATTGGGCCATGCTGCAAATAATCCACTGCATTTAATCATGCTGTAGGTATCCACTGCATTCAATAGGGTTACATTTCTTCATGCTGCCTGGAATACACTGCATTAAATCACGCTGCATGGAATCCACTGCATTCAATTGGGATGCATTTTACCAGGCTGCATGGAATCCACTGCATTCACGCATGCCGCATGGAATCCACTGCATTCAATCATGCTGCATGGAATCCACTGCATTGAATCGGGATGCATTTTACCAGGCTGCATGGATTACACTGCATTCAATCGCAATGCATGGTATCCACTGCGTCAATGACGCTGCATGGAATCCACTGCCTTCAATCGGGATGCTTTTGGCCATTGTGCATAAAATCCACTGCATTCAATCATTCTGCATGGTATCCCCTGACTTCAATCGGGATGTTTTGGGACATGCTGCCTAAAATCCACTGCATTCAATCGGGATGCTTTGGGCCATGCTGCAAATCATCCACTGCATTCAATCATGCTGCAGGAATCCACAGCATTCAATCATGCTGCATAAAAGACACTTCATTCAATAGAATTCCATTACTTCATGCTGCCTGGAATACACTGAATTCAATCACGCTGCATGGAATCCAATGCATTCGATAGGGATGCATTTTACCAGGCTGCATGGAATCCACTGCATTCAATCATGCTGCATGGAATCCACTGCATTCAATCGGTATGCATTTTACCAGGCTGCATGGATTACACTGCATTCAAGCACAATGCATGGAATCCACTGCATTCAATGACGCTGCATGGAATACTCTGCATTGAATCGGGATGCTTTTGGCCATGCTGCATAAAATCCACTGCATTCAATCATGCTGCACGGTATCGACTGCATTCAATCGGGATGTTTTTGGACATGCTGCCTAAAATCCACTGCATTAAATCGGGATGCTTTGGGCCAAGCTGCAAAAAATACAATGCATTCAATCATGCTGCAGGAATCCACTGCATTCCATCATGCTGTATAAAATCCCCTGCATTCAATAGGGTTCCATTCCTTCATGGTGCATGGAATACACTGCATTCAATCATGCTGCATGGAATCCACTGCATTCAATCGGGATGCATTTTACCAGGCTGCATGGATTACACTGCATTCAATCCCAATGCATGGAATCCACTGCATTTAATGACGCTGCATGGAATCCACTGCATTCAATCGGGATGCTTTTGGCCATGGTGCATAAAATCCACTGCATTTAATCATGCTGCATGGTATCCACTGCATTCAATCGGGATGTTTTGTGATATGCTGCCTAACATCCACTCCATTAAATCGGGATGCTTTGGGCCATGCTGCAAAAAATCCACTGCATTCATTCATGCTGCAGGAATCCACTGCATTCTATCATGCTGCATAAAATCCACTGCATTCAATCGGGATGAATTTTACCAGGCTGCATGGAATCCACTGCATTCAATCATGCTTCATGGAATCCACTGCATTCAATCCAGTTGCATTTTACCAGGCTGCATGGAATACACTGCATTCAATCACGCTGCATCGATTTCACTGCATTCAATTGGGATCCATTGCGCCATGATGCATGGAATCCACTGCATTCAGTTGAGATCAATTGGGCCACGCTGCATAGAATCCACTGCATTGAATGGGGATCCATTTAGCCACGATGCATTGTATACACTGCGTTCAATCAGGATGCATTTCACCACGCAGCATGGAATCCATGGCATTCAATCGGGATGATTGTGGCCATGCTGTAAAAAATCCACTTCATTCAATCATGCTGAAGGAATCCACTGCATTCAATCATGCTGCATAAAATCCCCTGCATTCAATAGGGTTCCATTTCTTCATGCTGCATGGAATCTACTTCATTCAATCATGCTGCATGGAATCCAATGCATTCAATAGGGATGCATTTTACCAGGCTGCATAAATTACATTGCATTCAATCACAAGCATGGAATCCACTGCATTCAATGACGCTGCATGGAATCCACTGCATTCAATCGGGATGTTTTGGGCCATGCTGCATAAAATACACTGCATTCAATCATGCAGCAAGGAATCCACTGCATCCAATCGGGATATTTTGGGCCATGCTGCATAAAATCCACTGCATTCTATCGGGATGCATTGGGCCTCGCTGCATGGTCTCCACTGCATACAAACGAGATCCATTGCCCCACAATGAATGGAATGTTCTGCATTCAATGACGCTGCATGAAATCCACTGCATTCAATCAGGATGCTTTGGGCAATGCTGCAAATAATCCACTGTATTCAATCATGCTGCATGGAATACACTGCCTTCAATCGGGATGTTTTGGCCATGCTGCATATAATCCACTGCATTCAATCGGGATGCATTGGGCCTCACTGCGCCAACCGCACTGAATACAATCGGGATCCATTGTGCCACAATGCATGGAGTCTTCTGCATTGAATGACGCTGCATGGAATCCACTGCATTCAATCGGGATGCTTGGGGCCATGCTGCAAAATATCCACTGCATTCATTCATGCTGCAGGAATCCAGTGCATTCAATCATGCTGCATAAAATACACTTCATTCAATAGGGTTCCATTACTTCATTCTGCCTGGAATACACTGAATTCAATCACGCTGCATGGAATCCAATGCATTCAATAGGGATGCATTTTACCAGGCTGCATGGAATCCACTGCATTCAGTCATGCTGCATGGAATCCACTGCAGTCAATCGGGATGCATTTTACCAGGCTGCCTGGATTACACTGCATTCAATCAAAATGCATGGAATTCACTGCATTCAATGATGCTGCATGAAATCCACTGCATTCAATCGGGATGCTTTTGGCCATGCTGCATAAAATCCACGGCATTCAATCATGCTGCATGGAATCCAATGCATTCTATCGGGATGTATTGGGACATGCTGCAGAAAATTCACTGCATTAAATCATGATGCTTTGGACCAAGCTTCAAAAAATCCACTGCATTCAATCATGCTGCAAAAATCCACTGCATACAATCATGCTGCATAAATCCACTGCATTCAATACGGTTCCATTTCTTCATGCTGCATGGACTCCACTGCATTCATTCGGGATGAATTTTACCAGGCTGCATTGAATCCACTGCATTCAATCACAATGCATGGAATCCACTGCATTCAATCGGGATGCATTTTACCAGGCTGCATGGATTACACTGCATTCAAGCACAATGCATGGAATCCACTGCATTCAATGACGCTGCATGGAATCCTCTGCATTCTATCGGGATGCATTTGGGCCATGCTGCATAAAATCCACTGCATTCAATCATGCTGCATGGTATCCACTGCATTCAATCGGGATGTTTTGGGACATGCTGCCTAAAATCCACTGCATTTAATCGGGATGCTTTGGGCCATGCTGCAAAAAATCCACTGCATTCAATCATGCTGCAGGAATCCACTGCATTCAATCATGCTGCATAAAATCCACTGCATTCAATAGGGTTCCATTTCTGCATGCTGCATGGATCACACTGCATTCAATCACACTGCATGGAATCCACTGCATTCAATCGGGATGCATTTTACCAGGCTGCTTGGAATCCACTGCATTCTATCAAGCTGCATGGAATCCACTGCATTCAATCCAGTTGCATTTTACCAGGCTGCATGGAATGCACTGCATTCAATCACGCTGCATCGATTTCACTGCATTCTATTGGGATCCATTGCGCCATGATGCATGGAATCCACTGCATTCAGTTGAGATCAATTGGGCCACACTGCATAGAATCCACTGCATTGAATGGGGATCCATTTAGCCACGATGCATTGTATACACTGCGTTCAATCAGGATGCATTTCACCACGCTGCATGGAATACATGGCATTCAATCGGGATGCTTGTGGCCATGCTGCATAAAATTCACTGCATTCATTCATGCTGCAGGAATCCACTGCATTCAATCATGCTGCATAAAATCCCCTGCATTCAATAGGGTTCCATTTCTTCATGCTGCATGGAATCGACTTCATTCAATCATGCTGCATGGAATCCACAGCATTTAATTGGGATGCATTTTAACAGGCTGCATGGAATCCACTGCATTCAATCATGCTGAATAAAATCCACTGCATTCAATCGGGATGCATTTTACCAGGATGCATGGAATCCACTGCATTCAATCACAATACATGGAATCGACTGCATTCAATCGGGATGCATTTTACCAGGCTGCCTGGATTACACTGCATTCCATCACAATGCATGGAATCCACTGCATTCAATGACGCTGCATGGAATCCACTGCATTCTATCGGGATGCTTTTGGCCATGCTGCATAAAGTACACTGCATTCAATCATGCAGCAAGGAATCCACTGCATCCAATCGCCATGGTTTTGGCCATGCTGCATAAAATCCACTGCATTCAATCGGGATGCATTGGGCCTCGCTGCATGGTCTCCACTGCATACAAACGAGATCCATTGCCCCACAATGAATGGAATGTTCTGCATTCAATGACGCTGCATGAAATCCACTGCATTCAATCAGGATGCTTTGGGACATGCTGCAAATACTCCACTGTATTCAATCATGCTGCATGGAATCCACTGCCTTCAATCGGGATGCTTTTGGCCATGCTGCATGTAATCCACTGCATTCAATCGGGATGCATTGGGCCTCACTGCGTCAACCGCACTGAATACAATCGGGATCCATTGTGCCACAATGCATGGAGTCTTCTGCATTGCATGACGCTGCATGGAATCCACTGCATTCAATCGGGATGCTTGGGGCCATGCTGCAAAATATCCACTGCATTCATTCATGCTGCAGGAATCCAGTGCATTCAATCATGCTGCATTAAATTCCCTGCATTCAATAGGGTTCCATTACTTCATTCTGCCTGGAATACACTGAATTCAATCACGCTGCATGGAATCCAATGCATTCAATAGGGATGCATTTTACCAGGCTGCATGGAATCCACTGCATTCAGTCATGCTGCATGGAATCCACTGCAGTCAATCGGGATGCATTTTACCAGGCTGTATGGATTACACTGCATTCAATCAAAATGCATGGAATTCACTGCATTCAATGATGCTGCATGAAATCCACTGCATTCAATCGGGATGCTTTTGGCCATGCTGCATAAAATCCACGGCATTCAATCATGCTGCATGGAATCCAATGCATTCTATCGGGATGTATTGGGACATGCTGCAGAAAATTCACTGCATTAAATCATGATGCTTTGGACCAAGCTTCAAAAAATCCACTGCATTCAATCATGCTGCAAAAATCCACTGCATTCAATCATGCTGCATAAAATCCACTTCATTCAATAGGGTTCCATTACATCATGCTGCATGGAATCAACTGCATTCAATCATGCTGCATGGAATCTACAGCATTCAATCGGGATGCATTTTACCAGGCTGCATGTTTAACACTGCATTCAATCACAATGCATGGAATCCACTGCATTCAATGACACTGCATGGAATCCACTGCATTCAATCTGGATGCTTTGGGCCATGGTGCATAAAATCCACTGCATTCAATCATGCTGCATGGTATCCACTGCATTCAATCGGGATGTTTTGGGACATTCTGCCTAAAATCCACAGCATTTAATCGGGATGTTTGGGCCATGCTGCATAAAATCCACTGCATTCAATAGGGTTCCATTTCTGCATGCTGCATGGATCACACTGCATTCAATCACACTGCATGGAATCCACTGCATTCAATGGGGATGAATTTTACCAGGCTGCATTGAATCCACTACATTCAATCAAGCTGCATGGAATCCACTGCATTCAATCGGGATGCATTTTACCAGGCTGCATGGATTACACTGCATTCAAGCACAATGCATGGAATCCACTGCATTCAATGACGCTGCATGGAATCCTCTGCATTCTATCGGGATGCATTTGGGCCATGCTGCATAAAATCCACTGCATTCAATCATGCTGCATGGTATCCACTGCATTCAATCGGGATGTTTTGGGACATGCTGCCTAAAATCCACTGCATTTAATCGGGATGCTTTGGGCCATGGTGCAAAAAATCCACTGCATTCAATCATGCTGCAGGAATCCACTGCATTCAATCATGCTGCATTAAATCCACTGCATTCAATAGGGTTCCATTTCTGCATTCTGCATGGATCACACTGCATTCAATCACACTGCATGGAATCCACTGCATTCAATCGGGATGCATTTTACCAGGCTGCATTGAATCCACTGCATTCTATCAAGCTGCATGGAATCCACTGCATTCAATCTGGATGCATTTTACCAGGCTGCATGGAATACACTGCATTCAATCACGCTGCATCGATTTCACTGCATTCTATTGGGATCCATTGCGCCATGATGCATGGAATCCACTGCATTCAGTTGAGATCAATTGGGCCACGCTGCATAGAATCCACTGCATTGAATGGGGATCCATTTAGCCACGCTGCATTGTATAAACTGCGTTCAATCAGGATGCATTTCACCACGCTGCATGGAATACATGGCATTCAATCGGGATGCTTGTGGCCATGATGCATAAAATCCACTGCATTCATTCATGCTGCAGGAATCCACTGCATTCAATCATGCTGCATAAAATCCCCTGCATTCAATAGGGTTCCATTTCTTCATGCTGCATGGAATCGACTTCATTCAATCATGCTGCATGGAATCCACAGCATTTAATTGGGATGCATTTTACCAGGCTGCATGGAATCCACTGCATTCAATCATGCTGAATAAAATCCACTGCATTCAATCGGGATGCATTTTACCAGGATGCATGGAATCCACTGCATTCAATCACAATACATGGAATCCACTGCATTCAATCGGGATGCATTTTACCAGGCTGCCTGGTTTACACTGCATTCCATCACAATGCATGGAATCCACTGCATTCAATGACGCTGCATGGAATCCACTGCATTCTATCGGGATGCTTTTGGCCATGCTGCATAAAGTACACTGCATTCAATCATGCAGCAAGGAATCCACTGCATCCAATCGCCATGGTTTTGGCCATGCTGCATAAAATCCACTGCATTCAATCGGGATGCATTGGGCCTCGCTGCATGGTCTCCACTGCATACAAACGAGATCCATTGCCCCACAATGAATGGAATGTTCTGCATTCAATGACGCTGCATGAAATCCACTGCATTCAATCAGGATGCTTTGGGACATGCTGCAAATACTCCAATGTATTCAATCATGCTGCATGGAATCCACTGCCTTCAATCGGGATGCTTTTGCCCATGCTGCATATAATCCACTGCATTCAATCGGGATGCATTGGGCCTCACTGCGTCAACCGCACTGAATACAATCGGGATCCATTGTGCCACAATGCATGGAGTCTTCTGCATTGCATGACGCTGCATGGAATCCACTGCATTCAATCGGGATGCTTGGGGCCATGCTGCAAAATATCCACTGCATTCATTCATGCTGCAGGAATCCAGTGCATTCAATCATGCTGCATTAAATTCCCTGCATTCAATAGGGTTCCATTACTTCATTCTGCCTGGAATACACTGAATTCAATCACGCTGCATGGAATCCAATGCATTCAATAGGGATGCATTTTACCAGGCTGCATGGAATCCACTGCATTCAGTCATGCTGCATGGAATCCACTGCAGTCAATCGGGATGCATTTTACCAGGCTGTATGGATTACACTGCATTCAATCAAAATGCATGGAATTCACTGCATTCAATGATGCTGCATGAAATCCACTGCATTCAATCGGGATGCTTTTGGCCATGCTGCATAAAATCCACGGCATTCAATCATGCTGCATGGAATCCAATGCATTCTATCGGGATGTATTGGGACATGCTGCAGAAAATTCACTGCATTAAATCATGATGCTTTGGACCAAGCTTCAAAAAATCCACTGCATTCAATCATGCTGCAAAAATCCACTGCATTCAATCATGCTGCATAAAATCCACTGCATTCAATAGGGTTCCATTTCTTCATGCTGCATGGAATTAACTGCATTCAATCATGCTGCATGGTATCCACTGCATTCAATCGGGATGCATTGGGCCTCACTACGTGGACTCCACTGAATACAATCGGATCCATTGTGCCACAATGCACGGAGTCTTCTGCATTCAATGACGCTGCATGAAACCCACTGCATTCAATCGGGATGCTTTGGGCCATGTTCCAAAAATCCACTGCATTCATTCATGCTGCAGGAATCCACTGCATTCAATCATGCTGCATAAAATCCACTGCATTCATTAGGGTTCCATTTCTGCCTGCTGCATGGATCACACTGCACTCAATCACACTGCATGGAATCTACTGCATTCAATCAGGATGAATTTTACCAGGCTTCATTGAATCCACTGCATTCAATCAAGCTGCATGGAATCCACTGCATTCAATTGGGATTCATTTTACAAGGCTGCATGAATTACACTGCATTCATTCACAATTCATGGAATCCACTGCATTCAATGACGCTGCATGGAATCCACTGCATTCAATCGGGATGCTTTTGGCCATGGTGCATAAAATACACTGCATTCAATCATGCTGCATGGAATCCATTGCATCATATCGGCATATTTTGGGCCATGCTTCCTAAAATCCACTGCATTCAATCGGGATGCATTGGGCCTCGCTGCATGGTCTCCACTGCATACAAACGAGATCCATTGCACCACAAAGTATGGAATGTTCTGCATTCAATGACGCTGCATGGAATCCACTGCATTCAATCGGGATGCTTTGGGCCATGTTGCAAAAAGTCCACTGCATTCAATTATGCTACAGGAATCCAATGCATTCAATCGGGATGCATTGGGCCATTCTGCAAGTAATACACTGCATTTAATCATGCTGTAGGTATCCACTGCATTCAATAGGGTTACATTTCTTCATGCTGCCTGGAATACACTGCATTAAATCACGCTGCATGGAATCCACTGCATTCAATTGGGATGCATTTTACCAGGCTGCATGGAATCCACTGCATTCACGCATGCCGCATAGAATTCACTGCATTTCATCGGGATGATTTTGGCCATGCTGCATAAAACCCACTGCATTCAATAATGCTGCACGTTATCCAATGCATTCAATCGGGGTGTTTTCGGACTTGCTGCAAAAAATCCACTGCAGTAAATCGGGATGCTTTTGGCCAAGCTTCAAATAATCCACTGCATTCAATCATGCTGCAGGAATCCACTGCATTCAATCACACTGCATGGAATCCACTGCATTCTACAGGGTTCAATTTCTTCATGCTGCATGGAATCCACTGCATTCAATTGGGATGCATTTTACCAGGCTGCATGGATTACACTGCATTCAATCACGCTGCAAGGAATCCACTGCATTCAATGATGCTGCATGGAATCCACTGCATTCTATCGGGATGCATTGGGCCTCACTACGTGGACTCCACTGAATACAATCGGATCCATTGTGCCACAATGCACGGAGTCTTCTGGATTCAATGACGCTGCATGAAACCCACTGCATTCATTCGGGATGCTTTGGGCCATGTTTCAAAAATCCACTGCATTCATTCATGCTGCGGGAATCCACTGCATTCAATCATGCTGCATAAAATACCCTGCATTCAATAGGGTTCCATTACTTCATGCTGCCTGGAATACACTGAATTCAATCATGCTGCATGGAATAAAATGCATTCAATAGGGATGCATTTTACCAGGCTGCATGGAATCCACTGCATTCAATCACAATGCATGGAATCCACTGCATTCAATGACGCTGCATGGAATCCACTGCATTCAATCGGGATGATTTTGGCCATGATGCATAAAATCGACTGCATTCAATAGGGTTCAATTTCGTCATGCTGCATGGATCACACTGCATTCAATCACACTGCATGGAATCCACTGCATTCAATTGGGATGATTTTTACCAGGCTGCATTGAATCCACTGCATTCTATCAAGCTGCATGGAATCCACTGCATTCAATCGGGATGAATTTTACCATGCTGCATGGAATACACAGCATTCAATCACGCTGCTTCTATTTCACTGCATTCAATTGGGATCCATTGCGCCATGATGCATTGAATCCACTGCCATCAGTTGAGATCAATTGGGCCACGCTGCATAGAATCCACTCCATTCAATGGGGATCCATTTAGCCACGCTGCATTGTATACACTGCGTTCAATCAGGATGCATTTCACCACGCTGCATGGAATCCACGGCATTCAATCGGGATGCTTGGGGACATGCTGCAAAAAATCCACTGCATTCATTCATGCTGCAGGAATCCACTTCATTCAATCATGCTGCATGGTATCCACTGCATTCAATCGGGATGTTTTGGGACATGCTGCCTAAAATCCACTGCATTCAATCGGGATGCTTTGGCCATGCTGCAAAAAATTCACTGCATTCATTCATGCTGCAGGAATCCACTGCATTCAATCATGCTGCATAAAATCCACTGCATTCGTTAGGGTTCCATTTCTGCCTGCTGCATGGATCACAAGGCACTCAATCACACTGCATGGAATCTACTGCATTCAATCAGGATGAATTTTACCAGGCTTCATTGAATCCACTGCATTCAATCAAGCTGCATGGAATCCACTGCATTCAATTGGGATTCATTTTACAAGGCTGAATTAATTACACTGCATTCATTCACAATTCATGGAATACACTGCATTCAATGACGCTGCATGGAATCCACTGCATTCAATCGGGATGATTTTGGCCATGCTGCATAAAATACACTGCATTCAATCATGCTGCATGGAATCCATTGCACCATATCGGCATATTTTGGGCCATGCTTCCTAAAATCCACTGCATTCAATCGGGATGCATTGGGCCACTCTGCATGGTCTCCACTGCATACGAACGAGATCCATTTCACCACAATGTATAGAATGTTCTGCATTCAATGACGCTGCATGGAATCCACTGCATTCAATCGGGATGCTTTGGGCCATGCTGCAAAACATCCACTGCATTCAATTATGCTACAGGAATCCAATGCATTCAATCGGGATGCATTGGGCCATGCTGCAAATAATCCACTGCATTTAATCATGCCGTAGGTATCCACTGCATTCAATAGGGTTACATTTCTTCATGCTGCCTGGAATACACTGCATTAAATCACGCTGCATGGAATCCACTGCATTCAATTGGGATGCATTTTACCATGCTGCATGGAATCCACTGCATTCACGCATGCTGCATGGAATCCACTGCATTCAATCGGGATGCATTTTCCCAGGCTGCATGGATAACACTGCATTCAATTACAATGCATGGTATCCACTGCGTCAATGACGCTGCATGGAATACACTGCCTTCAATCGGGATGCTTTTGGCCATGGTGCATAAAATCCACTGCATTCAATCTTGCTGCATGGTATCCACTGCATTCAATCGGGATGTTTTGGGACATGCTGCCTAAAATCCACTGCATTCAATCGGGATGCTTTGGGCCATGCTGCAAAACATCCACTGCATTCAATCATGCTGCAGGAATCCACGGCATTCAATCATGCTGCATAAAAGACACTTCATTCAATAGGATTCCATTACTTCATGCTGCCTGGAATACACTGAATTCAATCACGCTGCATGGAATCCAATACATTCAATAGGGATGCATTTTACCAGGCTGCATGGAATCCACTGCATTCAATCAGGCTGCATGGAATCCACTGCATTCAATCGGGATGCATTTTACCAGGCTGCATGGATTACACTGCATTCAATCACAATGCATGGAATCCACTGCATTCCACAGGGTTCAATTTCTTCATGCTGCATGGAATCCACTGCATTCAATCATGCTGCACGGTATCCTCTGCAATCAATCGGGATGTTTTGGGACATGCTGAATAAAATCCACTGCATTAAATCGGGATGCATTGGGCCAAGCTGCAAAAACTCCACTGCATTCAATCATGCTGCATGGAATCTACTGCATTCAATCGGGATGCATTTTACCAGGATGCGTGGAATCCACTGCATTCAATAACAATGCATGGAATCCACTGAATTCAATCGGGATGCTTTGGGCCAAGCTGCAAAAAATCCACTGCATTCAATCATGCTGCAGGAATCCACTGCATTTAATCATGTTGCATAAAATACCCTGCATTCAATAAGGTTCCATTTCTTCATGCTGCTTGGAATCCACCTCATTCAATTATGCTGCATGGAATCCACTGCATTCAATCGGGATTCATTTTACCAGGCTGCATGAATTACACTGCATTCAATCACAAGCATGGAATCCACTGCATTCAATGACGCTGCATGGAATCCACTGCATTCAATCGGGATGCTTTTGGCCATAGTGCATAATATGCACTGCATTCAATCATGCTGCATGGTATCCACTGCATTCAATCGGGATGCTTTTGGCCATGCTGCATAAAATCCACTGCATTAAATCGGGATGCTTTGGGCCATGCTGCAAAAATCCACTGCATTCAATCATGCTGAAGGAATTCACTGCATTCAATCATGCTGCATAAAATCCACTGCATTAAATAGGGTTCAATTACTTCATGCAGCATGGATCACACTGCATTAAATCACACTGCATGGAATCCACTGCATTCAATTGGAATGAATTTTATCAGGCTGCATGGAATCCACTGCATTCAATGACGCTGAATGGAATCCACTGCATTCAATCGGGATGTTTTGGGCCATGCTGCATAAAATACACTGCATTCAATCATGCAGCAAGGAATCCACTGCATCCAATCGGGATATTTTGGGCCATGCTGCATAAAATCCACTGCATTCAATCGGGATGCATTGGGCCTCGCTGCATGGTCTCCACTGCATACAAACGAGATCCATTGCCCCACAATGAATGGAATGTTCTGCATTCAATGACGCTGCATGAAATCCACTGCATTCAATCGGGATGCTTTGGGCCATGCTGCAAATAATCCACTGTATTCAATCAAGCTGCATGGAATCCACTGCCTTCAATCGGGATTTTGGCCATGCTGCATATAATCCACTGCATTCAATCGGGATGCATTGGGCCTCACTGCGCCAACCGCACTGAATACAATCGGGATCCATTGTGCCACAATGCATGGAGTCTTCTGCATTGCATGACGCTGCATGGAATCCACTGCATTCAATCGGGATGCTTGGGGCCATGCTGCAAAATATCCACTGCATTCATTCATGCTGCAGAAATCCACTGAGTTCAATCACGCTGCATGGAATCCAATGCATTCAATCGGGATGAATTTTACCAGGCTGCATGGAATCCACTGCATTCTATCAAGCTGCATGGAATCCACTGCATTCAATCGGGATGCATTTTACCAGGCTGCATGGAATACACTGCATTCAATCACGCTGCATCGAATTCACTGCATTCTATTGGGATCCATTGCGCCATGATGCATGGAATCCACTGCATTCAGTTGAGATCAATTGGGCAACGCTGCATGGAATCCACTGCATTGAATGGGGATCCATTTAGCCACGATGCATTGTATACACTGCGTTCAATCAGGATGCATTTCACCACGCTGCATGGAATACATGGCATTCAATCGGGATGCTTGTGGCCATGCTGCATAAAATCCACTGCATTCATTCATGCTGCAGGAATCCACTGCATTCAATCATGCTGCATAAAATCCCCTGCATTCAATAGGGTTCCATTTCTTCATGCTGCATGGAATCGACTTCATTCAATCATGCTGCATGGAATCCACAGCATTTAATTGGGATGCATTTTACCAGGCTGCATGGAATCCACTGCATTCAATCATGCTGAATAAAATCCACTGCATTCAATCGGGATGCATTTTACCAGGATGCATGGAATCCACTGCATTCAATCACAATACATGGAATCCACTGCATTCAATCGGGATGCATTTTACCAGGCTGCCTGGATTACACTGCATTCCATCACAATGCATGGAATCCACTGCATTCAATGACGCTGCATGGAATCCACTGCATTCTATCGGGATGCTTTTGGCCATGCTGCATAAAGTACACTGCATTCAATCATGCAGCAAGGAATCCACTGCATCCAATCGCCATGGTTTTGGCCATGCTGCATAAAATCCACTGCATTCAATCGGGATGCATTGGGCCTCGCTGCATGGTCTCCACTGCATACAAACGAGATCCATTGCCCCACAATGAATGGAATGTTCTGCATTCAATGACGCTGCATGAAATCCACTGCATTCAATCAGGATGCTTTGGGACATGCTGCAAATACTCCACTGTATTCAATCATGCTGCATGGAATCCACTGCCTTCAATCGGGATGCTTTTGGCCATGCTGCATATAATCCACTGCATTCAATCGGGATGCATTGGGCCTCACTGCGTCAACCGCACTGAATACAATCGGGATCCATTGTGCCACAATGCATGGAGTCTTCTGCATTGCATGACGCTGCATGGAATCCACTGCATTCAATCGGGATGCTTGGGGCCATGCTGCAAAATATCCACTGCATTCATTCATGCTGCAGGAATCCAGTGCATTCAATCATGCTGCATTAAATTCCCTGCATTCAATAGGGTTCCATTACTTCATTCTGCCTGGAATACACTGAATTCAATCACGCTGCATGGAATCCAATGCATTCAATAGGGATGCATTTTACCAGGCTGCATGGAATCCACTGCATTCAGTCATGCTGCATGGAATCCACTGCAGTCAATCGGGATGCATTTTACCAGGCTGTATGGATTACACTGCATTCAATCAAAATGCATGGAATTCACTGCATTCAATGATGCTGCATGAAATCCACTGCATTCAATCGGGATGCTTTTGGCCATGCTGCATAAAATCCACGGCATTCAATCATGCTGCATGGAATCCAATGCATTCTATCGGGATGTATTTGGACATGCTGCAGAAAATTCACTGCATTAAATCATGATGCTTTGGACCAAGCTTCAAAAAATCCACTGCATTCAATCATGCTGCAAAAATCCACTGCATTCAATCATGCTGCATAAAATCCACTGTATTCAATAGGGTTCCATTTCTTCATGCTGCATGGAATCAACTGCATTCAATCATGCTGCATGGAATCTACAGCATTCAATCGGGATGCATTTTACCAGGCTGCATGTTTTACACTGCATTCAATCACAATGCGTGGAATCCACTGAATTCAATGACGCTGCATGGAATCCACTGCATTCAATCTGGATGCTTTGGGCCATGGTGCATAAAATCCACTGCATTCAATCATGCTGCATGGTATCCACTGCATTCAATCCGGATGTTTTGGGACATTCTGCCTAAAATCCACCGCATTTAATCAGGATGCTTTGGGCCATGCTGCATAAAATCCACTGCATTCAATAGGGTTCCATTTCTGCATGCTGCATGGATCACACTGCATTCAATCAAACTGCATGGAATCCACTGCATTCAATCGGGATGAATTTTACCAGGCTGCATTGAATGCACTACATTCAATCAAGCTGCATGGAATCCACTGCATTCAATCGGGATGCATTTTACCAGGCTGCATGGATTACACTGCATTCAAGCACAATGCATGGAATCCACTGCATTCAATGACGCTGCATGGAATCCTCTTCATTCTATCGGGATGCATCTGGCCATGGTGCATAAAATCCACGGCATTCAATCATGCTGCATGGTATCCACTGCATTCAATCGGGATGTTTTGGGACATGCTGCCTAAAATCCACTGCATTTAATCGGGATGCTTTGGGCCATGGTGCAAAAACTCCACTGCATTCAATCATACTGCAGGAATCCACTGCATTCAATCATGCTGCATAAAATCCACTGCATTCAATAGGGTTCCATTTCTTCATGCTGCATGGATCACACTGCATTCAATCACACTGCATGGAATCCACTGCATTCAATCGGGATGAATTTTACCAGGCTGCATTGAATCCACTGCATTCTATCAAGCTGCATGGAATCCACTGCATTCAATCCGGATGCATTTAACCAGGCTGCATGGAATACACTGCATTCAATCACGCTGCATCGATTTCACTGCATTCTATTGGGATCCATTGCGCCATGATGCATGGAATCCACTGCATTCAGTTGAGATCAATTGGGCAACGCTGCATAGAATCCACTGCATTGAATGGGGATCCATTTAGCCACGATGCATTGTATACACTGCGTTCAATAGGATGCATTTCACCGCGCTGCATGGAATACATGGCATTCAATCGGGATGCTTGTGGCCATGCTGCATAAAATCCACTGCATTCATTCATGCTGCATAAAATCCCCTGCATTCAATAGGGTTCCATTTCTTCATGCTGCATGGAATCGACTTCATTCAATCATGCTGCATGGAATCCACAGCATTTAATTGGGATGCATTTTACCAGGCTGCATGGAATCCACTGCATTCAATCATGCTGAATAAAATCCACTGCATTCAATCGGGATGCATTTTACCAGGATGCATGGAATCCACTGCATTCAATCACAATCCATGGAATCCACTGCATTCAATCGGGATGCATTTTACCAGGCTGCCTGGATTACACTGCATTCCATCACAATGCATGGAATCCACTGCATTCAATGACGCTGCATGGAATCCACTGCATTCTATCGGGATGCTTTTGGCCATGCTGCATAAAGTACACTGCATTCAATCATGCAGCAAGGAATCCACTGCATCCAATCGCCATGGTTTTGGCCATGCTGCATAAAATCCACTGCATTCAATCGGGATGCATTGGGCCTCGCTGCATGGTCTCCACTGCATACAAACGAGATCCATTGCCCCACAATGAATGGAATGTTCTGCATTCAATGACGCTGCATGAAATCCACTGCATTCAATCAGGATGCTTTGGGACATGCTGCAACTACTCCACTGTATTCAATCATGCTGCATGGAATCCACTGCCTTCAATCGGGATGCTTTTGGCCATGCTGCATATAATCCACTGCATTCAATCGGGATGCATTGGGCCTCACTGCGTCAACCGCACTGAATACAATCGGGATCCATTGTGCCACAATGCATGGAGTCTTCTGCATTCAATGACGCTGCATGGAATCCACTGCATTCAATCGGGATGCTTGGGGCCATGCTGCAAAATATCCACTGCATTCATTCATGCTGCAGGAATCCAGTGCATTCAATCATGCTGCATTAAATTCCCTGCATTCAATAGGGTTCCATTACTTCATTCTGCCTGGAATACACTGAATTCAATCACGCTGCATGGAATCCAATGCATTCAATAGGGATGCATTTTACCAGGCTGCATGGAATCCACTGCATTCAGTCATGCTGCATGGAATCCACTGCAGTCAATCGGGATGCATTTTACCAGGCTGTATGTATTACACTGCATTCAATCACAATGCATGGAATCCACTGCATTCAATGATGCTGCATGAAATCCACTGCATTCAATCGGGATGCTTTTGGCCATGCTGCATAAAATCCACGGCATTCAATCATGCTGCATGGACTCCAATGCATTCTATCGGGATGTATTGGGACATGCTGCAGAAAATTCACTGCATTAAATCATGATGCTTTGGACCAAGCTTCAAAAAATCCACTGCATTCAATCATGCTGCAAAAATCCACTGCATTCGATCATGCTGCATAAAATCCACTGCATTCAATAGGGTTCCATTTCTTCATGCTGCATGGAATCAACTGCATTCAATCATGCTGCATGGAATCTACAGCATTCAATCGGGATGCATTTTACCAGGCTGCATGTTTTAGACTGCATTCAATCACAATGCATGGAATCCACTGCATTCAATGACGCTGCATGGAATCCACTGCATTCAATCTGGATGCTTTGGGCCATGGTGCATAAAATCCACTGCATTCAATCATGCTGCATGGTATCCACTGCATTCAATCGGGATGTTTTGCGACATTCTGTCTGAAATCCACTGCATTTTATCAGGATGCTTTGGGCTATGCTGCATAAAATCCACTGCATTCAATAGGGTTCCATTTCTGCATGCTGCATGGATCACACTGCATTCAATCACACTGCATGGAATCCACTGCATTCAATCAGGATGAATTTTACCAGGCTGCATTGAATCCACTACATTCAATCAAGCTGCATGGAATCCACTGCATTCAATCGGGATGCATTTTACCAGGCTGCATGGATTACACTGCATTCAAGCACAATGCATGGAATCCACTGCATTCAATGACGCTGCATGGAATCCTCTGCATTCTATCGGGATGCATTTGGGCCATGCGGCATAAAGTCCACTGCATTCAATCATGCTGCATGGTATCCACTGCATTCAATCGGGATGTTTTGGGACATGCTGCATAAAATCCACTGCATTTAATCGGGATGCTTTGGGCCATGCTGCAAAAAATCCACTGCATTCAATCATGTTGCATGGAATCCACTGCCTTCAATCGGGATGAATTTTACCAGGCTGCATTGAATCCACTGCATTCTATCAAGCTGCATGGAATCCACTGCATTCAATCGGGATGCATTTTACCAGGCTGCATGGAATGCACTGCATTCAATCACGCTGCATCGATTTCACTGCATTCTATTGGGATCCATTGCGCCATGATGCATGGAATCCACTGCATTCAGTTGAAATCAATTGGGCAACGCTGCATAGAATCCACTGCATTGAATGGGGATCCATTTAGCCACGATGCATTGTATACACTGCGTTCAATCAGGATGCATTTCACCACGCTGCATGGAATCCATGGCATTCAATCGGGATGCTTGTGGCCATGCTGCATAAAATCCACTGCATTCATTCATGCTGCAGGAATCCACTGCATTCAATCATGCTGCATAAAATCCCCTGCATTCAGTAGGGTTCCATTTCTTCATGCTGCATGGAATCGACTTCATTCAATCATGCGGCATGGAATCCACAGCATTTAATTGGGATGCATTTTACCAGGCTGCATGGAATCCACTGCATTCAATCATGCTGAATAAAATCCACTGCATTCAATCGGGATGCATTTTACCAGGATGCATGGAATCCACTGCATTCAATCACAATACATGGAATCCACTGCATTCAATCGGGATGCATTTTACCAGGCTGCCCGGATTACACTGCATTCCATCACAATGCATGGACTCCACTGCATTCAATGACGCTGCATGGAATCCACTGCATTCAATCTGGATGCTTTGGGCCATGCTGCATAAAATCCACTGCATTCAATCATGCTGCATGGTATCCACTGCATTCAATCGGGATGTTTTGGGACATTCTGCCTAAAATCCACTGCATTTTATCAGGATGCTTTGGGCTATGCTGCATAAAATACACTGCATTCAATAGGGTTCCATTTCTGCATGCTGCATGGATCACACTGCATTCAATCACACTGCATGGAATCCACTGCATTCAATGGGGATGAATTTTACCAGGCTGCATTGAATCCAATACATTCAATCAAGCTGCATGGAATCCACTGCATTCAATCGGGATGCATTTTACAAGGCTGCATGGATTACACTGCATTCAAGCACAATGCATGGAATCCACTGCATTCAATGACGCTGCATGGAATCCTCTGCATTAAATCAGGATGCTTTTGGCCATGCTGCATAAAATCCACTGCATTCAATCATGCTGCACGGTATCGACTGCATTCAATCGGGATGTTTTGGGACATGCTGCAGAAAATCCACTGCATTTAATCGGGATGCTTTGGGCCATGCTGCAAAAAATCCACTGCATTCAATCATGTTGCATGGAATCCACTGCCTTCAATCGGGATGAATTTTACCAGGCTGCATTGAATCCACTGCATTCTATCAAGCTGCATGGAATCCACTGCATTCAATCGGGATGCATTTTACCAGGCTGCATGGAATGCACTGCATTCAATCACGCTGCATCGATTTCACTGCATTCTATTGGGTTCCATTGCGCCATGATGCATGGAATCCACTGCATTCAGTTGAAATCAATTGGGCAACGCTGCATAGAATCCACTGCATTGAATGGGGATCCATTTAGCCACGATGCATTGTATACACTGCGTTCAATCAGGATGCATTTCACCACGCTGCATGGAATACATGGCATTCAATCGGGATGCTTGTGGCCATGCTGCATAAAATCCACTGCATTCATTCATGCTGCAGGAATCCACTGCATTCAATCATGCTGCATAAAATCCCCTGCATTCAATAGGGTTCCATTTCTTCATGCTGCATGGAATCGACTTCATTCAATCATGCTGCATGGAATCCACAGAATTTAATTGGGATGCATTTTACCAGGCTGCATGGAATCCACTGCATTCAATCATGCTGAATAAAATCCACTGCATTCAATCGGGATGCATTTTACCAGGATGCATGGAATCCACTGCATTCAATCACAATACATGGAATCCACTGCATTCAATCGGGATGCATTTTACCAGGCTGCCTGGATTACACTGCATTCCATCACAATGCATGGAATCCACTGCATTCAATGACGCTGCATGGAATCCACTGCATTCTATCGGGATGCTTTTGGCCATGCTGCATAAAGTACACTGCATTCAATCATGCAGCAAGGAATCCACTGCATCCAATCGCCATGGTTTTGGCCATGCTGCATAAAATCCACTGCATTCAATCGGGATGCATTGGGCCTCGCTGCATGGTCTCCACTGCATACAAACGAGATCCATTGCCCCACAATGAATGGAATGTTCTGCATTCAATGACGCTGCATGAAATCCACTGCATTCAATCAGGATGCTTTGGGACATGCTGCAAATACTCCACTGTATTCAATCATGCTGCATGGAATCCACTGCCTTCAATCGGGATGCTTTTGGCCATGCTGCATGTAATCCACTGCATTCAATCGGGATGCATTGGGCCTCACTGCGTCAACCGCACTGAATACAATCGGGATCCATTGTGCCACAATGCATGGAGTCTTCTGCATTCAATGACGCTGCATGGAATCCACTGCATTCAATCGGGATGCTTGGGGCCATGCTGCAAAATATCCACTGCATTCATTCATGCTGCAGGAATCCAGTGCATTCAATCATGCTGCATTAAATTCCCTGCATTCAATAGGGTTCCATTACTTCATTCTGCCTGGAATACACTGAATTCAATCACGCTGCATGGAATCCAATGCATTCAATAGGGATGCATTTTACCAGGCTGCATGGAATCCACTGCATTCAGTCATGCTGCATGGAATCCACTGCAGTCAATCGGGATGCATTTTACCAGGCTGTATGGATTACACTGCATTCAATCAAAATGCATGGAATTCACTGCATTCAATGATGCTGCATGAAATCCACTGCATTCAATCGGGATGCTTTTGGCCATGCTGCATAAAATCCACGGCATTCAATCATGCTGCATGGACTCCAATGCATTCTATCGGGATGTATTGGGACATGCTGCAGAAAATTCACTGCATTAAATCATGATGCTTTGGACCAAGCTTCAAAAAATCCACTGCATTCAATCATGCTGCAAAAATCCACTGCATTCAATCATGCTGCATAAAATCCACTTCATTCAATAGGGTTCCATTACTTCATGCTGCATGGAATCAACTGCATTCAATCATGCTGCATGGAATCTACAGCATTCAATCGGGATGCATTTTACCAGGCTGCATGTTTTACACTGCATTCAATCACAATGCATGGAATCCACTGCATTCAATGACGCTGCATGGAATCCACTGCATTCAATCATGCTGCATGGAATCTACAGCATTCAATCGGGATGCATTTTACCAGGCTGCATGTTTTAGACTGCATTCAATCACAATGCATGGAATCCACTGCATTCAATGACGCTGCATGGAATCCACTGCATTCAATCTGGATGCTTTGGGCCATGGTGCATAAAATCCACTGCATTCAATCATGCTGCATGGTATCCACTGCATTCAATCGGGATGTTTTGCGACATTCTGTCTAAAATCCACTGCATTTTATCAGGATGCTTTGGGCTATGCTGCATAAAATCCACTGCATTCAATAGGGTTCCATTTCTGCATGCTGCATGGATCACACTGCATTCAATCACACTGCATGGAATCCACTGCATTCAATCGGGATGAATTTTACCAGGCTGCATTGAATCAACTACATTCAATCAAGCTGCATGGAATCCACTGCATTCAATCGGGATGCATTTTACCAGGCTGCATGGATTACACTGCATTCAAGCACAATGCATGGAATCCACTGCATTCAATGACGCTGCATGGAATCCTCTGCATTCTATCGGGATGCTTTTTGGCCTTGCTGCATAAAATCCACTGCATTCAATCATGCTGCATGGTATCGACTGCATTCAATCGGGATGTTTTGGGACATGCTGCCTAAAATCCACTGCATTTAATCGGGATGCTTTGGGACATGCTGCAAAAAATCCACTGCATTCAATCATGTTGCATGGAATCCACTGCCTTTAATCGGGATGAATTTTACCAGGCTTCATTGAATCCACTGCATTCTATCAAGCTGCATGGAATCCACTGCATTCAATCTGGATGCATTTTACCAGGCTGCATGGAATACACTGCATTCAATCACGCTGCATCGATTTCACTGCATTCTATTGGGATCCATTGCGCCATGATGCATGGAATCCACTGCATTCAGTTGAGATCAATTGGGCAACGCTGCATAGAATCCACTGCATTGAATGGGGATCCATTTAGCCACGATGCATTGTATACACTGCGTTCAATCAGGATGCATTTCACCACGCTGCATGGAATCCATGGCATTCAATCGGGATGCTTGTGGCCATGCTGCATAAAATCCACTGCATTCATTCATGCTGCAGGAATCCACTGCATTCAATCATGCTGCATAAAATCCCCTGCATTCAATAGGGTTCCATTTCTTCATGCTGCATGGAATCGACTTCATTCAATCATGCTGCATGGAATCCACAGCATTTAATTGGGATGCATTTTACCAGGCTGCATGGAATCCACTGCATTCAATCATGCTGAATAAAATCCACTGCATTCAATCGGGATGCATTTTACCAGGATGCATGGAATCCACTGCATTCAATCACAATACATGGAATCCACTGCATTCAATCGGGATGCATTTTACCAGGCTGCCTGGATTACACTGCATTCCATCACAATGCATGGAATCCACTGCATTCAATGACGCTGCATGGAATCCACTGCATTCTATCGGGATGCTTTTGGCCATGCTGCATAAAGTACACTGCATTCAATCATGCAGCAAGGAATCCACTGCATCCAATCGCCATGGTTTTGGCCATGCTGCATAAAATCCACTGCATTCAATCGGGATGCATTGGGCCTCGCTGCATGGTCTCCACTGCATACAAACGAGATCCATTGCCCCACAATGAATGGAATGTTCTGCAGTCAATGACGCTGCATGAAATCCACTGCATTCAATCAGGATGCTTTGGGACATGCTGCAAATACTCCACTGTATTCAATCATGCTGCATGGAATCCACTGCCTTCAATCGGGATGCTTTTGGCCATGCTGCATATAATCCACTGCATTCAATCGGGATGCATTGGGCCTCACTGCGTCAACCGCACTGAATACAATCGGGATCCATTGTGCCACAATGCATGGAGTCTTCTGCATTGCATGACGCTGCATGGAATCCACTGCATTCAATCGGGATGCTTGGGGCCATGCTGCAAAATATCCACTGCATTCATTCATGCTGCAGGAATCCAGTGCATTCAATCATGCTGCATTAAATTCCCTGCATTCAATAGGGTTCCATTACTTCATTCTGCCTGGAATACACTGAATTCAATCACGCTGCATGGAATCCAATGCATTCAATAGGGATGCATTTTACCAGGCTGCATGGAATCCACTGCATTCAGTCATGCTGCATGGAATCCACTGCAGTCAATCGGGATGCATTTTACCAGGCTGTATGGATTACACTGCATTCAATCAAAATGCATGGAATTCACTGCATTCAATGATGCTGCATGAAATCCACTGCATTCAATCGGGATGCTTTTGGCCATGCTGCATAAAATCCACGGCATTCAATCATGCTGCATGGAATCCAATGCATTCTATCGGGATGTATTGGGACATGCTGCAGAAAATTCACTGCATTAAATCATGATGCTTTGGACCAAGCTTCAAAAAATCCACTGCATTCAATCATGCTGCAAAAATCCACTGCATTCGATCATGCTGCATAAAATCCACTTCATTCAATAGGGTTCCATTACTTCATGCTGCATGGAATCAACTGCATTCAATCATGCTGCATGGAATCTACAGCATTCAATCGGGATGCATTTTACCAGGCTGCATGTTTTACACTGCATTCAATCACAATGCATGGAATCCACTGCATTCAATGACGCTGCATGGAATCCACTGCATTCAATCTGGATGCTTTGGGCCATGGTGCATTAAATCCACTGCATTCAATCATGCTGCATGGTATCCACTGCATTCAATCGGGATGTTTTGGGACATTCTGCCTAAAATCCACTGCATTTAATCAGGATGCTTTGGGCCATGCTGCATAAAATCCACTGCATTCAATAGGGTTCCATTTCTGCATGCTGCATGGATCACACTGCATTCAATCACACTGCATGGAATCCACTGCATTCAATCGGGATGAATTTTACCAGGCTGCATTGAATCCACTACATTCAATCAAGCTGCATGGAATCCACTGCATTCAATCGGGATGCATTTTACCAGGCTGCATGGATTACACTGCATTCAAGCACAATGCATGGAATCCACTGCATTCAATGACGCTGCATGGAATCCTCTGCATTCTATCGGGATGCATTTGGGCCATGCTGCATAAAATCCACTGCATTCATTCATGCTGCATGGTATCCACTGCATTCAATCGGGATGTTTTGGGACATGCTGCATAAAATCCACTGCATTTAATCGGGATGCTTTGGGCCATGCTGCAAAAAATCCACTGCATTCAATCATGTTGCATGGAATCCACTGCCTTCAATCGGGATGAATTTTACCAGGCTGCATTGAATCCACTGCATTCTATCAAGCTGCATGGAATCCACTGCATTCAATCGGGATGCATTTTACCAGGCTGCATGGAATGCACTGCATTCAATTACGCTGCATCGATTTCACTGCATTCTATTGGGATCCATTGCGCCATGATGCATGGAATCCACTGCATTCAGTTGAAATCAATTGGGCAACGCTGCATAGAATCCACTGCATTGAATGGGGATCCATTTAGCCACGATGCATTGTATACACTGCGTTCAATCAGGATGCATTTCACCACGCTGCATGGAATACATGGCATTCAATCGGGATGCTTGTGGCCATGCTGCATAAAATCCACTGCATTCATTCATGCTGCAGGAATCCACTGCATTCAATCATGCTGCATAAAATCCCCTGCATTCAATAGGGTTCCATTTCTTCATGCTGCATGGAATCGACTTCATTCAATCATGCTGCATGGAATCCACAGCATTTAATTGGGATGCATTTTACCAGGCTGCATGGAATCCACTGCATTCAATCATGCTGAATAAAATCCACTGCATTCAATCGGGATGCATTTTACCAGGATGCATGGAATCCACTGCATTCAATCACAATACATGGAATCCACTGCATTCAATCGGGATGCATTTTACCAGGCTGCCTGGATTACACTGCATTCCATCACAATGCATGGAATCCACTGCATTCAATGACGCTGCATGGAATCCACTGCATTCTATCGGGATGCTTTTGGCCATGCTGCATAAAGTACACTGCATTCAATCATGCAGCAAGGAATCCACTGCATCCAATCGCCATGGTTTTGGCCATGCTGCATAAAATCCACTGCATTCAATCGGGATGCATTGGGCCTCGCTGCATGGTCTCCACTGCATACAAACGAGATCCATTGCCCCACAATGAATGGAATGTTCTGCATTCAATGACGCTGCATGAAATCCACTGCATTCAATCAGGATGCTTTGGGACATGCTGCAAATACTCCACTGTATTCAATCATGCTGCATGGAATCCACTGCCTTCAATCGGGATGCTTTTGGCCATGCTGCATATAATCCACTGCATTCAATCGGGATGCATTGGGCCTCACTGCGTCAACCGCTCTGAATACAATCGGGATCCATTGTGCCACAATGCATGGAGTCTTCTGCATTGCATGACGCTGCATGGAATCCACTGCATTCAATCGGGATGCTTGGGGCCATGCTGCAAAATATCCACTGCATTCATTCATGCTGCAGGAATCCAGTGCATTCAATCATGCTGCATTAAATTCCCTGCATTCAATAGGGTTCCATTACTTCATTCTGCCTGGAATACACTGAATTCAATCACGCTGCATGGAATCCAATGCATTCAATAGGGATGCATTTTACCAGGCTGCATGGAATCCACTGCATTCAGTCATGCTGCATGGAATCCACTGCAGTCAATCGGGATGCATTTTACCAGGCTGTATGGATTACACTGCATTCAATCAAAATGCATGGAATTCACTGCATTCAATGATGCTGCATGAAATCCACTGCATTCAATCGGGATGCTTTTGGCCATGCTGCATAAAATCCACGGCATTCAATCATGCTGCATGGAATCCAATGCATTCTATCGGGATGTATTGGGACATGCTGCAGAAAATTCACTGCATTAAATCATGATGCTTTGGACCAAGCTTCAAAAAATCCACTGCATTCAATCATGCTGCAAAAATCCACTGCATTCGATCATGCTGCATAAAATCCACTTCATTCAATAGGGTTCCATTACTTCATGCTGCATGGAATCAACTGCATTCAATCATGCTGCATGGAATCTACAGCATTCAATCGGGATGCATTTTACCAGGCTGCATGTTTTACACTGCATTCAATCACAATGCATGGAATCCACTGCATTCAATGACGCTGCATGGAATCCACTGCATTCAATCTGGATGCTTTGGGCCATGGTGCATTAAATCCACTGCATTCAATCATGCTGCATGGTATCCACTGCATTCAATCGGGATGTTTTGGGACATTCTGCCTAAAATCCACTGCATTTAATCAGGATGCTTTGGGCCATGCTGCATAAAATCCACTGCATTCAATAGGGTTCCATTTCTGCATGCTGCATGGATCACACTGCATTCAATCACACTGCATGGAATCCACTGCATTCAATCGGGATGAATTTTACCAGGCTGCATTGAATCCACTACATTCAATCAAGCTGCATGGAATCCACTGCATTCAATCGGGATGCATTTTACCAGGCTGCATGGATTACACTGCATTCAAGCACAATGCATGGAATCCACTGCATTCAATGACGCTGCATGGAATCCTCTGCATTCTATCGGGATGCATCTGGGCCATGCTGCATAAAATCCACTGCATTCATTCATGCTGCATGGTATCCACTGCATTCAATCGGGATGTTTTGGGACATGCTGCATAAAATCCACTGCATTTAATCGGGATGCTTTGGGCCATGCTGCAAAAAATCCACTGCATTCAATCATGTTGCATGGAATCCACTGCCTTCAATCGGGATGAATTTTACCAGGCTGCATTGAATCCACTGCATTCTATCAAGCTGCATGGAATCCACTGCATTCAATCGGGATGCATTTTACCAGGCTGCATGGAATGCACTGCATTCAATTACGCTGCATCGATTTCACTGCATTCTATTGGGATCCATTGCGCCATGATGCATGGAATCCACTGCATTCAGTTGAAATCAATTGGGCAACGCTGCATAGAATCCACTGCATTGAATGGGGATCCATTTAGCCACGATGCATTGTATACACTGCGTTCAATCAGGATGCATTTCACCACGCTGCATGGAATACATGGCATTCAATCGGGATGCTTGTGGCCATGCTGCATAAAATCCACTGCATTCATTCATGCTGCAGGAATCCACTGCATTCAATCATGCTGCATAAAATCCCCTGCATTCAATAGGGTTCCATTTCTTCATGCTGCATGGAATCGACTTCATTCAATCATGCTGCATGGAATCCACAGCATTTAATTGGGATGCATTTTACCAGGCTGCATGGAATCCACTGCATTCAATCATGCTGAATAAAATCCACTGCATTCAATCGGGATGCATTTTACCAGGATGCATGGAATCCACTGCATTCAATCACAATACATGGAATCCACTGCATTCAATCGGGATGCATTTTACCAGGCTGCCTGGATTACACTGCATTCCATCACAATGCATGGAATCCACTGCATTCAATGACGCTGCATGGAATCCACTGCATTCTATCGGGATGCTTTAGGCCATGCTGCATAAAGTACACTGCATTCAATCATGCAGCAAGGAATCCACTGCATCCAATCGCCATGTTTTTGGCCATGCTGCATAAAATCCACTGCATTCAATCGGGATGCATTGGGCCTCGCTGCATGGTCTCCACTGCATACAAACGAGATCCATTGCCCCACAATGAATGGAATGTTCTGCATTCAATGACGCTGCATGAAATCCACTGCATTCAATCAGGATGCTTTGGGACATGCTGCAAATACTCCACTGTATTCAATCATGCTGCATGGAATCCACTGCCTTCAATCGGGATGCTTTTGGCCATGCTGCATATAATCCACTGCATTCAATCGGGATGCATTGGGCCTCACTGCGTCAACCGCTCTGAATACAATCGGGATCCATTGTGCCACAATGCATGGAGTCTTCTGCATTGCATGACGCTGCATGGAATCCACTGCATTCAATCGGGATGCTTGGGGCCATGCTGCAAAATATCCACTGCATTCATTCATGCTGCAGGAATCCAGTGCATTCAATCATGCTGCATTAAATTCCCTGCATTCAATAGGGTTCCATTACTTCATTCTGCCTGGAATACACTGAATTCAATCACGCTGCATGGAATCCAATGCATTCAATAGGGATGCATTTTACCAGGCTGCATGGAATCCACTGCATTCAGTCATGCTGCATGGAATCCACTGCAGTCAATCGGGATGCATTTTACCAGGCTGTATGGATTACACTGCATTCAATCAAAATGCATGGAATTCACTGCATTCAATGATGCTGCATGAAATCCACTGCATTCAATCGGGATGCTTTTGGCCATGCTGCATAAACTCCACGGCATTCAATCATGCTGCATGGAATCTAATGCATTCTATCGGGATGTATTGGGACATGCTGCAGAAAATTCACTGCATTAAATCATGATGCTTTGGACCAAGCTTCAAAAAATCCACTGCATTCAATCATGCTGCAAAAATCCACTGCATTCAATCATGCTGCATAAAATCCACTTCATTCAATAGGGTTCCATTACTTCATGCTGCATGGAATCAACTGCATTCAATCATGCTGCATGGAATCTACAGCATTCAATCGGGATGCATTTTACCAGGCTGCATGTTTTACACTGCATTCAATCACAATGCATGGAATCCACTGCATTCAATGACGCTGCATGGAATCCACTGCATTCAATCTGGATGCTTTGGGCCATGGTGCATTAAATCCACTGCATTCAATCATGCTGCATGGTATCCACTGAATTCAATCGGGATGTTTTGGGACATTCTGCCTAAAATCCACTGCATTTAATCAGGATGCTTTGGGCCATGCTGCATAAAATCCACTGCATTCAATAGGGTTCCATTTCTGCATGCTGCATGGATCACACTGCATTCAATCACACTGCATGGAATCCACTGCATTCAATCGGGATGAATTTTACCAGGCTGCATTGAATCCACTACATTCAATCAAGCTGCATGGAATCCACTGCATTCAATCGGGATGCATTTTACCAGGCTGCATGTATTACACTGCATTCAAGCACAATGCATGGAATCCACTGCATTCAATGACGCTGCATGGAATCCTCTGCATTCTATCGGGATGCATTTGGGCCATGCTGCATAAAATCCACTGCATTCAATCATGCTGCATGGTATCCACTGCATTCAATCGGGATGTTTTGGGACATGCTGCCTAAAATCCACTGCATTTAATCGGGATGCTTTGGGCCATGCTGCAAAAAATCCACTGCATTCAATCATGTTGCATGGAATCCACTGCCTTCAATCGGGATGAATTTTACCAGGCTGCATTGAATCCACTGCATTCAATCAAGCTGCATGGAATCCACTGCATTCAATCGGGATGCATTTTACCAGGCTGCATGGAATGCACTGCATTCAATCACGCTGCATCGATTTCACTGCATTCTATTGGGATCCATTGCGCCATGATGCATGGAATCCACTGCATTCAGTTGAGATCAATTGGGCCACGCTGCATAGAATCCACTGCATTGAATGGGGATCCATTTAGCCACGATGCATTGTATACACTGCGTTCAATCAGGATGCATTTCACCACGCTGCATGGAATACATGGCATTCAATCGGGATGCTTGTGGCCATGCTGCATAAAATCCACTGCATTCATTCATGCTGCAGGAATCCACTGCATTCAATCATGCTGCATAAAATCCCCTGCATTCAATAGGGTTCCATTTCTTCATGCTGCATGGAATCGACTTCATTCAATCATGCTGCATGGAATCCACAGCATTTAATTGGGATGCATTTTACCAGGCTGCATGGAATCCACTGCATTCAATCATGCTGAATAAAATCCACTGCATTCAATCGGGATGCATTTTACCAGGATGCATGGAATCCACTGCATTCAATCACAATACATGGAATCCACTGCATTCAATCGGGATGCATTTTACCAGGCTGCCTGGATTACACTGCATTCCATCACAATGCATGGAATCCACTGCATTCAATGACGCTGCATGGAATCCACTGCATTCTATCGGGATGCTTTTGGCCATGCTGCATAAAGTACACTGCATTCAATCATGCAGCAAGGAATCCACTGCATCCAATCGCCATGTTTTTGGCCATGCTGCATAAAATCCACTGCATTCAATCGGGATGCATTGGGCCTCGCTGCATGGTCTCCACTGCATACAAACGAGATCCATTGCCCCACAATGAATGGAATGTTCTGCATTCAATGACGCTGCATGAAATCCACTGCATTCAATCAGGATGCTTTGGGACATGCTGCAAATACTCCACTGTATTCAATCATGCTGCATGGAATCCACTGCCTTCAATCGGGATGCTTTTGGCCATGCTGCATATAATCCACTGCATTCAATCGGGATGAATTGGGCCTCACTGCGTCAACCGCTCTGAATACAATCGGGATCCATTGTGCCACAATGCATGGAGTCTTCTGCATTGCATGACGCTGCATGGAATCCACTGCATTCAATCGGGATGCTTGGGGCCATGCTGCAAAATATCCACTGCATTCATTCATGCTGCAGGAATCCAGTGCATTCAATCATGCTGCATTAAATTCCCTGCATTCAATAGGGTTCCATTACTTCATTCTGCCTGGAATACACTGAATTCAATCACGCTGCATGGAATCCAATGCATTCAATAGGGATGCATTTTACCAGGCTGCATGGAATCCACTGCATTCAGTCATGCTGCATGGAATCCACTGCAGTCAATCGGGATGCATTTTACCAGGCTGTATGGATTACACTGCATTCAATCAAAATGCATGGAATTCACTGCATTCAATGATGCTGCATGAAATCCACTGCATTCAATCGGGATGCGTTTGGCCATGCTGCATAAACTCCACGGCATTCAATCATGCTGCATGGAATCTAATGCATTCTATCGGGATGTATTGGGACATGCTGCAGAAAATTCACTGCATTAAATCATGATGCTTTGGACCAAGCTTCAAAAAATCCACTGCATTCAATCATGCTGCAAAAATCCACTGCATTCAATCATGCTGCATAAAATCCACTTCATTCAATAGGGTTCAACTACTTCATGCTGCATGGAATCAACTGCATTCAATCATGCTGCATGGAATCTACAGCATTCAATCGGGATGCATTTTACCAGGCTGCATGTTTTACACTGCATTCAATCACAATGCATGGAATCCACTGCATTCAATGACGCTGCATGGAATCCACTGCATTCAATCTGGATGCTTTGGGCCATGGTGCATTAAATCCACTGCATTCAATCATGCTGCATGGTATCCACTGCATTCAATCGGGATGTTTTACGACATTCTGCCTAAAATCCACTGCATTTAATCAGGATGCTTTGGGCCATGCTGCATAAAATCCACTGCATTCAATAGGGTTCCATTTCTGCATGCTGCATGGATCACACTGCATTCAATCACACTGCATGGAATCCACTGCATTCAATGGGGATGAATTTTACCAGGCGGCATTGAATCCACTACATTCAATCAAGCTGCATGGAATCCACTGCATTCAATCGGGATGCATTTTACCAGGCTGCATGGATTACACTGCATTCAAGCACAATGCATGGAATCCACTGCATTCAATGACGCTGCATGGAATCCTCTGCATTCTATCGGGATGCATTTGGGCCATGCTGCATAAAATCCACTGCATTCAATCATGCTGCATGGTATCCACTGCATTCAATCGGGATGTTTTGGGACATGCTGCCTAAAATCCACTGCATTTAATCGGGATGCTTTGGGCCATGCTGCAAAAAATCCACTGCATTCAATCATGTTGCATGGAATCCACTGCCTTCAATCGGGATGAATTTTACCAGGCTGCATGGAATCCACTGCATTCTATCAAGCTGCATGGAATCCACTGCATTCAATCGGGATGCATTTTACCAGGCTGCATGGAATGCACTGCATTCAATCACGCTGCATCGATTTCACTGCATTCTATTGGGATCCATTGCGCCATGATGCATGGAATCCACTGCATTCAGTTGAAATCAATTGGGCAACGCTGCATAGAATCCACTGCATTGAATGGGGATCCATTTAGCCACGATGCATTGTATACACTGCGTTCAATCAGGATGCATTTCACCACGCTGCATGGAATACATGGCATTCAATCGGGATGCTTGTGGCCATGCTGCATAAAATCCACTGCATTCATTCATGCTGCAGGAATCCACTGCATTCAATCATGCTGCATAAAATCCCCTGCATTCAATAGGGTTCCATTTCTTCATGCTGCATGGAATCGACTTCATTCAATCATGCTGCATGGAATCCACAGCATTTAATTGGGATGCATTTTACCAGGCTGCATGGAATCCACTGCATTCAATCATGCTGAATAAAATCCACTGCATTCAATCGGGATGCATTTTACCAGGATGCATGGAATCCACTGCATTCAATCACAATACATGGAATCCACTGCATTCAATCGGGATGCATTTTACCAGGCTGCCTGGATTACACTGCATTCCATCACAATGCATGGAATCCACTGCATTCAATGACGCTGCATGGAATCCACTGCATTCTATCGGGATGCTTTTGGCCATGCTGCATAAAGTACACTGCATTCAATCATGCAGCAAGGAATCCACTGCATCCAATCGCCATGGTTTTGGCCATGCTGCATAAAATCCACTGCATTCAATCGGGATGCATTGGGCCTCGCTGCATGGTCTCCACTGCATACAAACGAGATCCATTGCCCCACAATGAATGGAATGTTCTGCATTCAATGACGCTGCATGAAATCCACTGCATTCAATCAGGATGCTTTGGGACATGCTGCAAATACTCCACTGTATTCAATCATGCTGCATGGAATCCACTGCCTTCAATCGGGATGCTTTTGGCCATGCTGCATATAATCCACTGCATTCAATCGGGATGAATTGGGCCTCACTGCGTCAACCGCTCTGAATACAATCGGGATCCATTGTGCCACAATGCATGGAGTCTTCTGCATTGCATGACGCTGCATGGAATCCACTGCATTCAATCGGGATGCTTGGGGCCATGCTGCAAAATATCCACTGCATTCATTCATGCTGCAGGAATCCAGTGCATTCAATCATGCTGCATTAAATTCCCTGCATTCAATAGGGTTCCATTACTTCATTCTGCCTGGAATACACTGAATTCAATCACGCTGCATGGAATCCAATGCATTCAATAGGGATGCATTTTACCAGGCTGCATGGAATCCACTGCATTCAGTCATGCTGCATGGAATCCACTGCAGTCAATCGGGATGCATTTTACCAGGCTGTATGGATTACACTGCATTCAATCAAAATGCATGGAATTCACTGCATTCAATGATGCTGCATGAAATCCACTGCATTCAATCGGGATGCGTTTGGCCATGCTGCATAAACTCCACGGCATTCAATCATGCTGCATGGAATCTAATGCATTCTATCGGGATGTATTGGGACATGCTGCAGAAAATTCACTGCATTAAATCATGATGCTTTGGACCAAGCTTCAAAAAATCCACTGCATTCAATCATGCTGCAAAAATCCACTGCATTCAATCATGCTGCATAAAATCCACTTCATTCAATAGGGTTCAACTACTTCATGCTGCATGGAATCAACTGCATTCAATCATGCTGCATGGAATCTACAGCATTCAATCGGGATGCATTTTACCAGGCTGCATGTTTTAGACTGCATTCAATCACAATGCATGGAATCCACTGCATTCAATGACGCTGCATGGAATCCACTGCATTCAATCTGGATGCTTTGGGCCATGGTGCATTAAATCCACTGCATTCAATCATGCTGCATGGTATCCACTGCATTCAATCGGGATGTTTTGGGACATTCTGCCTAAAATCCACTGCATTTAATCAGGATGCTTTGGGCCATGCTGCATAAAATCCACTGCATTCAATAGGGTTCCATTTCTGCATGCTGCATGGATCACACTGCATTCAATCACACTGCATGGAATCCACTGCATTCAATCGGGATGAATTTTACCAGGCTGCATTGAATCCACTACATTCAATCAAGCTGCATGGAATCCACTGCATTCAATCGGGATGCATTTTACCAGGCTGCATGGATTACACTGCATTCAAGCACAATGCATGGAATCCACTGCATTCAATGACGCTGCATGGAATCCTCTGCATTCTATCGGGATGCATTTGGGCCATGCTGCATAAAATCCACTGCATTCAATCATGCTGCATGGTATCCACTGCATTCAATCGGGATGTTTTGGGACATGCTGCCTAAAATCCACTGCATTTAATTGGGATGCTTTGGGCCATGCTGCAAAAAATCCACTGCATTCAATCATGTTGCATGGAATCCACTGCCTTCAATCGGGATGAATTTTACCAGGCTTCATTGAATCCACTGCATTCTATCAAGCTGCATGGAATCCACTGCAATCAATCTGGATGCATTTTACCAGGCTGCATGGAATACACTGCATTCAATCACGCTGCATCGATTTCACTGCATTCTATTGGGATCCATTGCGCCATGATGCATGGAATCCACTGCATTCAGTTGAGATCAATTGGGCAACGCTGCATAGAATCCACTGCATTGAATGGGGATCCATTTAGCCACGATGCATTGTATACACTGCGTTCAATCAGGATGCATTTCACCACGCTGCATGGAATACATGGCATTCAATCGGGATGCTTGTGGCCATGCTGCATAAAATCCACTGCATTCATTCATGCTGCAGGAATCCACTGCATTCAATCATGCTGCATAAAATCCCCTGCATTCAATAGGGTTCCATTTCTTCATGCTGCATGGAATCGACTTCATTCAATCATGCTGCATGGAATCCACAGCATTTAATTGGGATGCATTTTACCAGGCTGCATGGAATCCACTGCATTCAATCATGCTGAATAAAATCCACTGCATTCAATCGGGATGCATTTTACCAGGATGCATGGAATCCACTGCATTCAATCACAATACATGGAATCCACTGCATTCAATCGGGATGCATTTTACCAGGCTGCCTGGATTACACTGCATTCCATCACAATGCATGGAATCCACTGCATTCAATGACGCTGCATGGAATCCACTGCATTCTATCGGGATGCTTTTGGCCATGCTGCATAAAGTACACTGCATTCAATCATGCAGCAAGGAATCCACTGCATCCAATCGCCATGGTTTTGGCCATGCTGCATAAAATCCACTGCATTCAATCGGGATGCATTGGGCCTCGCTGCATGGTCTCCACTGCATACAAACGAGATCCATTGCCCCACAATGAATGGAATGTTCTGCATTCAATGACGCTGCATGAAATCCACTGCATTCAATCAGGATGCTTTGGGACATGCTGCAAATACTCCACTGTATTCAATCATGCTGCATGGAATCCACTGCCTTCAATCGGGATGCTTTTGGCCATGCTGCATATAATCCACTGCATTCAAACGGGATGCATTGGGCCTCACTGCGTCAACCGCACTGAATACAATCGGGATCCATTGTGCCACAATGCATGGAGTCGTCTGCATTCAATGACGCTGCATGGAATCCACTGCATTCAATGGGGATGCTTTGGGCCACGCTGCAACAAATTCACTGCATTCATTCATGCTGCAGCAATACAGTGCGTTCAATCATGCTGCATAAAATACACTTCATTCAATAGGCTTCCATTATTTCATGCTGCCTGGAATACACTGAATTCAAACACGATGCATGGAATCCAATGCATTCAATAGGGATGCATTTTACCAGGCTGCATGGAATCCACTGCATTCAGACATGCTGCATGGAATCCACTGCATTCAATCATGCTGCATTAAATTCCCTGCATTCAATAGGGTTCCATTTCTTCATGCTGCCTGGAATACACTGCATTAAATCACGCTGCATGGAATCCACTGCATTCAATTGGGATGCATTTTACCAGGCTGCATGGAATCCACTGCATTCACACATGCCGCATGGAATCCACTGCATTCCATCGGGATGCATTTGGCCATGCTGCATAAAACCCACTGCATTCAATCATGCTGCACGATATCCACTGCATTCAATCGGGATGTTTTCGGACATGCTGCAAAAAATCCACTGCAGTAAATCGGGATGCTTTTGGCCAAGCTTCAAAAAATCCACTGCATTCAATCATGCTGCAGGAATCCACTGCATTCAATCATGCTGCATAAAATCCACTGAATTCCACAGGGTTCAATTTCTTCATGCTGCATGGAATCCACTGCATTCAATCATGCTGCATGGAATCCACTGCATTCAATCGCGATGCATTTTACCAGGCTGCATGGATTACACTGCATTCAATCACAATGCATGTTATCCACTGCGTAAATGACGCTGCATGAAATACACTGCCTTCAATCGGTATGCTTTTGGCCATTGTGCATAAAATCCACTGCATTCAATCATGCTGCATGGTATCCCCTGCCTTCACTCGGGATGTTTTGGGACATGCTGCTTAAAATCCACTGCATTCAATCGGGATGCTTTGGGCCATGCTGCAAATCATTCACTGCATTCAATCATGCTGCAGGAATACACGGCATTCAATCATGCTGCATAAAAGACAATTCATTCAATAGAATTCCATTACTTCATGCTGCCTGGAATACACTGAATTCACTCACGCTGCATGGAATCCAATGCATTCAATAGGGATGCATTTTACCAGGCTGCATGGAATCCACTGCATTCAATCATGCTGCATGGAATCCACTGCATTCAATCGGGATGCATTTTAGCAGGCTGCATAGATTACACTGCATTCAAGCACAATGCATGGAATCCACTGCATTCAATGACGCTGCATGGAATCCACTGCATTCTATCGGGATGCTTTTGGCCATGCTGCCTAAAATCCGCTGCATTCAATCATGCTGCACGGTATCGACTGCATTCAATCGGGATGTTTTGGGACATGCTGCAGAATATCCACTGCATTCAATCGGGATGCTTTGGGCCAAGCTGCAAAAAATACAATGCATTCAATCATGCTGCAGGAATCCACTGCATTCAATCATGCTGCATAAAATCCCCTGCATTCAATAGGGCTCCATTTCTTCATGGTGCATGGAATCCACTGCATTCAATCATGCTGCATGGAATCCACTGCATTCAATCGGGATGCATTTTACCAGGCTGCATGGATTACACTGCATTCAATCCCAATGCATGGAATCCACTGCATTGAATGACGCTGCATGGAATCCACTGCATTCAATCGGGATGCTTTTGGCCATGGTGCATAAAATCCACTGCATTTAATCATGCTGCATGGTATCCACTGCATTCAATCGGGATGTTTTGGGATATGCTGCCTAAAATCCACTCCATTAAATCGGGATGCTTTGGGCCATGCTGCAAAAAATTCACTGCATTCATTCATGCTGCAGGAATCCACTGCATTCTATCATGCTGCATAAAATCCCCTGCATTCAAATGGGATGAATTTTACCAGGCTGCATGGAATCCACTGCTTTCAATCATGCTTCATGGAATCCACTGCATTCAATCCAGTTGCATTTTACCAGGCTGCATGGAATACACTGCATTCAATCACGCTGCATCGATTTCACTGCATTCAATTGGGATCCATTGCGCCATGATGCATGGAATCCACTGCATTCAGTTGAGATCAATTGGGCCACGCTTCATAGAATCCACTGCATTGAATGGGGATCCATTTAGCCACGCTGCATTGTATACACTGCGTTCAATCAGGATGCATTTCACCACGCTGCATGGAATCCAGGGCATTCAATCGGGATGTTTGTGGCCATGCTGCGAAAAATCCACTTCATTCAATCATGCTGAAGGAATCCACTGCATTCAATCATGCTGCATAAAATCCCCTGCATTCAATAGGGTTCCATTTCTTCATGCTGCATGGAATCCACTTCATTCAATCATGCTGCATGGAATCCGCAGCATTTAAGTGGGATGCATTTTACCAGGCTGCATGGAATCCACTGCATTCAATCATGCTGCATAAAATCCACTGCATTCAATCGGGATGCATTTTACCACGCTGCATGGATTAAACTGCATTCAATCACAATACATCGAATCGACTGCATTAAATCGGGATGCATTTTACCATGCTGCCTGGATTACACTGCATTCAATCACAATGCATGGAATCCACTGCATTAAATGACGCTGCATGGAATCCACTGCATTCAATCGGGATGCATTTTACCAGGCTGCATGGATTACACTGCATTCAATCACAGTGCATGGAATCCACTGCATTCAATGACGCTGCATGGAATCCTCTGCATTGAATCGGGATGCTTTTGGCCATGCTGCATAAAATCTACTGCATTCAATCATGCTGCACGGTATCGACTGCATTCAATCGGGATGTTTTGGGACATGCTGCAGAAAATCCACTGCATTAAATCGGGATGCTTTGGGCCAAGGTGCAAAAAATCCGCTGCATTCAATCATACTGCAGGAATGCACTGCATTGAATCATGCTGCATAAAATACCCTGCATTCAATAAGGTTCCATTTCTTCATGCTGCCTGGAATCCACCTCATTCAATTATGCTGCATGGAATCCACTGCATTCAATCGGGATGCATTTTACCAGGCTGCATAAATTACACTGCATTCAATCACAAGCATGGAATCCACTGCATTCAATGACGCTGCATGGAATCCACTGCATTCCATCGGGATGCTTTTGGCCATGGTGCATAATATGCACTGCATTCAATCATGCTGCATGGTATCCACTGCATTCAATCGGGATGCTTTTGGCCATGCTGCATAAAATCCACTGCATTTAATCGGGATGCTTTGGGCCATGCTGCAAAAATCCACTGCATTCAATCATGCTGAAGGAATTCACTGCATTCAATCATGCTGCATAAAATCCACTGCATTAAATAGGGTTCAATTTCTTCATGCAGCATGGATCACACTGCATTAAATCACACTGCATGGAATCCACTGCATTCAATTGGAATGAATTTTATCAGGCTGCATGGAATCCACTGCATTCAATGACGCTGCATGGAATCCACTGCATTCAATCGGGATGTTTTGGGCCATGCTGCATAAAATACACTGCATTCAATCATGCAGCAAGGAATCCACTGCATCCAATCGGGATATTTTGGGCCATGCTGCATAAAATCCACTGCATTCAATCGGGATGCATTGGGCCTCGCTGCGTGGTCTCCACTGCATACAAACGAGATCCATTGCACCACAATGTATGGAATGTTCTGCATTAAATGACGCTGCATGAAATCCACTGCATTCAATCGGGATGCTTTGGGCCATGCTGCAAATAATCCACTGTATTCAATCATGCTGCATGGAATCCACTGCCTTCAATCGGGATGTTGGCCATGCTGCATATAATCCACTGCATTCAATCGGGATGCATTGGGCCTCACTGCGCCAACCGCACTGAATACAATCGGGATCCATTGTGCCACAATGCATGGAGTCTTCTGCATTGCATGACGCTGCATGGAATCCACTGCATTCAATCGGGATGCTTGGGGCCATGCTGCAAAATATCCACTGCATTCATTCATGCTGCAGGAATCCTGTGCATTCAATCATGCTGCATAAAATACACTTCATTCAATAGGGTTACATTACTTCATTCTGCCTGGAATACACTGAATTCAATCACGCTGCATGGAATCCAATGCATTCAATAGGGATGCATTTTACCAGGCTGCATGGAATACACTGCATTCAGCCATGCTGCATGGAATCCACTGCAGTCAATCGGGATGCATTTAACCAGGCTGTATGGATTACACTGCATTCAATCAAAATGCATGAAATTCACTGCATTCAATGATGCTGCATGAAATCCACTGCATTCAATCGGGATGTTTTGGGACATGCTGCCTAAAATCCACTGCATTTAATCGGGATGCTTTGGGCCATGCTGCAAAAAATCCACTGCATTCAATCATGCTGCATGGAATCCACTGCCTTCAATCGGGATGCATTTTACCAGGCTGCATTGAATCCACTGCATTCTATCAAGCTGCATGGAATCCACTGCATTCAATCGGGATGCATTTTACCATGCTGCATGGAATCCACTGCATTCAATCACGCTGCATCGATTTCACTGCATTCTATTGGGATCCATTGCGCCATGATGCATGGAATCCACTGCATTCAGTTGAGATCAATTGGGCCACGCTGCATAGAATCCACTGCATTGAATGGGGAACCATTTAGCCATGATGCATTGTATACACTGCGTTCAATCTGTATGCATTTCACCGCGCTGCATGGAATACATGGCATTCAATCGGGATGCTTGTGGCCATGCTGCATAAAATCCACTGCATTCATTCATGCTGCAGGAATCCACTGCATTCAATCATGCTGCATAAAATCCCCTGCATTCAATAGGGTTCCATTTCTTCATGCTGCATGGAATCGACTTCATTCAATCATGCTGCATGGAATCCACAGCATTTAATTGGGATGCATTTTACCAGGCTGCATGGAATCCACTGCATTCAATCATGCTGCATAAAATCCACTGCATTCAATCGGGATGCATTTTACCAGGCTGCCTGGATTACACTGCATTCCATCACAATGCATGGAATCCACTGCATTCTATCGGGATGCTTTTGGCCATGCTGCATAAAGTACACTGCATTCAATCATGCAGCAAGGAATCCACTGCATCCAATCGCCATGGTTTTGGCCATGCTGCATAAAATCCACTGCATTCAATCGGGATGCATTGGGCCTCGCTGCATGGTCTCCACTGCATACAAACGAGATCCATTGCCCCACAATGAATGGAATGTTCTGCATTCAATGACGCTGCATGAAATCCACTGCATTCAATCAGGATGCTTTGGGACATGCTGCAAATACTCCACTGTATTCAATCATGCTGCATGGAATCCACTGCCTTCAATCGGGATGCTTTTGGCCATGCTGCATGTAATCCACTGCATTCAATCGGGATGCATTGGGCCTCACTGCGTCAACCGCACTGAATACAATCGGGATCCATTGTGCCACAATGCATGGAGTCTTCTGCATTCAATGACGCTGCATGGAATCCACTGCATTCAATCGGGATGCTTGGGGCCATGCTGCAAAATATCCACTGCATTCATTCATGCTGCAGGAATCCAGTGCATTCAATCATGCTGCATTAAATTCCCTGCATTCAATAGGGTTCCATTACTTCATTCTGCCTGGAATACACTGAATTCAATCACGCTGCATGGAATCCAATGCATTCAATAGGGATGCATTTTACCAGGCTGCATGGAATCCACTGCATTCAGCCATGCTGCATGGAATCCACTGCAGTCAATCGGGATGCATTTTACCAGGCTGTATGGATTACACTGCATTCAATCAAAATGCATGGAATTCACTGCATTCAATGATGCTGCATGAAATCCACTGCATTCAATCGGGATGCTTTTGGCCATGCTGCATAAAATCCACGGCATTCAATCATGCTGCATGGAATCCAATGCATTCTATCGGGATGTATTGGGACATGCTGCAGAAAATTCACTGCATTAAATCACGATGCTTTGGACCAAGCTTCAAAAAATCCACTGCATTCAATCATGCTGCAAAAATCCCCTGCATTCAATCATGCTGCATAAAATCCACTGCATTCAATAGGGTTCCATTACTTCATGCTGCATGGAATCAACTGCATTCAATCATGCTGCATGGAATCTACAGCATTCAATCGGGATGCATTTTACCAGGCTGCATGTTTTACACTGCATTCAATCACAATGCATGGAATCCACTGCATTCAATGACGCTGCATGGAATCCACTGCATTCAATCTGGATGCTTTGGGCCATGGTGCATTAAATCCACTGCATTCAATCATGCTGCATGGTATCCACTGCATTCAATCGGGATGTTTTACGACATTCTGCCTAAAATCCACTGCATTTAATCAGGATGCTTTGGGCCATGCTGCATAAAATCCACTGCATTCAATAGGGTTCCATTTCTGCATGCTGCATGGATCACACTGCATTCAATCACACTGCATGGAATCCACTGCATTCAATCGGGATGAATTTTACCAGGCTGCATTGAATCCACTACATTCAATCAAGCTGCATGGAATCCACTGCATTCAATCGGGATGCATTTTACCAGGCTGCATGGATTACACTGCATTCAAGCACAATGCATGGAATCCACTGCATTCAATGACGCTGCATGGAATCCTCTGCATTCTATCGGGATGCATTTGGGCCATGCTGCATAAAATCCACTGCATTCAATCATGCTGCATGGTATCCACTGCATTCAATCGGGATGTTTTGGGACATGCTGCCTAAAATCCACTGCATTTAATCGGGATGCTTTGGGCCATGCTGCAAAAAATCCACTGCATTCAATCATGCTGCAGGAATCCACTGCATTCAATCATGCTGCATAAAATCCACTGCATTCAATAGGGTTCCATTTCTGCATGCTGCATGGATCACACTGCATTCAATCACACTGCATGGAATCCACTGCATTCAATCGGGATGCATTTTACCAGGCTGCATTGAATCCACTGCATTCTATCAAGCTGCATGGAATCCACTGCATTCAATCGGGATGCATTTTACCAGGCTGCATGGAATACACTGCATTCAATCACGCTGCATCGATTTCACTGCATTCTATTGGGATCCATTGCGCCATGATGCATGGAATCCACTGCATTCAGTTGAGATCAATTGGGCCACGCTGCATAGAATCCACTGCATTGAATGGGGATCCATTTAGCCACGCTGCATTGTATACACTGCGTTCAATCAGGATGCATTTCACCGCGCTGCATGGAATACATGGCATTCAATCGGGATGCTTGTGGCCATGCTGCATAAAATCCACTGCATTCATTCATGCTGCAGGAATCCACTGCATTCAATCATGCTGCATAAAATCCCCTGCATTCAATAGGGCTCCATTTCTTCATGCTGCATGGAATCGACTTCATTCAATCATGCTGCATGGAATCCACAGCATTTAATTGGGATGCATTTTACCAGGATGCATGGAATCCACTGCATTCAATCATGCTGCATAAAATCCACTGCATTCAATCGGGATGCATTTTACCAGGATGCATGGAATCCACTGCATTCAATCACAATCCATGGAATCCACTGCATTCAATCGGGATGCATTTTACCAGGCTGCCTGGATTACACTGCATTCCATCACAATGCATGGAATCCACTGCATTCAATGACGCTGCATGGAATCCACTGCATTCTATCGGGATGCTTTTGGCCATGCTGCATAAAGTACACTGCATTCAATCATGCAGCAAGGAATCCACTGCATCCAATCGCCATGGTTTTGGCCATGCTGCATAAAATCCACTGCATTCAATCGGGATGCATTGGGCCTCGCTGCATGGTCTCCACTGCATACAAACGAGATCCATTGCCCCACAATGAATGGAATGTTCTGCATTCAATGACGCTGCATGAAATCCACTGCATTCAATCGGGATGCTTTGGGACATGCTGCAAATACTCCACTGCATTCAATCATGCTGCATGGAATCCACTGCCTTCAATCGGGATGCTTTTGGCCATGCTGCATATAATCCACTGCATTCAATCGGGATGCATTGGGCCTCACTGCGTCAACCGCACTGAATACAATCGGGATCCATTGTGCCACAATGCATGGAGTCGTCTGCATTCAATGACGCTGCATGGAATCCACTGCATTCAATGGGGATGCTTTGGGCCACGCTGCAAAAAATTCACTGCATTCATTCATGCTGCAGGAATCCAGTGCACTCAATCATGCTGCATAAAATACACTTCATTCAATAGGCTTCCATTATTTCATGCTGCCTGGAATACACTGAATTCAATCACGCTGCATGGAATCCAATGCATTCAATAGGGATGCATTTTACCAGGCTGCATGGAATCCACTGCATTCAATCATGCTGCAGGTATCCACTGCATTCAATCATGCTGCATAAAATCCACTGCATTCAATAGGGTTCCATTTCTTCATGCTGCCTGGAATACACTGAATTCAATCACGCTGCATGGAATACAATGCATTCAATAGGGATGCATTTTACCAGGCTGCATGGAATCCACTGCATTCAATCATGCTGCATGGAATCCACTGCATTCAATCGGTATGCATTTTACAAGGCTGCATGGATTACACTGCATTCAAGCACAATGCATGGAATCCACTGCATTCAATGACGCTGCATGGAATCCTCTGCATTGAATAGGGATGCTTTTGTCCATGCTGCAAAAAATCCACTGCATTCAATCATGCTGCACGATATCGACTGCATTCAATCGGGATGTTTTGGGACATGCTGCAGAAAATCCACTGCATTAAATCGGGATGCTTTGGGCCAAGCTGCAAAAAATCCACTGCATTCAATCATGCTGCAGGAATCCACTGCATTCAATCATGCTGCATAAAATCCCCTGCATTCAATAGGGTTCCATTTCTTCATGGTGCATGGAATCCACTGCATTCAATCATGCTGCATGGAATCCACTGCATTCAATCGGGATGCATTTTACCAGGCTGCATGGATTACACTGCATTCAATCCCAATGCATGGAATCCACTGCATTTAATGACGCTGCATGGAATCCACTGCATTCAATCGGGATGCTTTTGGCCATGGTGCATAAAATCCACTGCATATAATCATGCTGCATGGTATCCACTGCATTCAATCGGGATGTTTTGGGATATGCTGCCTAAAATCCACTCCATTAAATCGGGATGCTTTGGGCCATGCTGCAAAAAATTCACTGCATTCATTCATGCTGCAGGAATCCACTGCATTCTATCATGCTGCATAAAATCCCCTGCATTCAATCGGGATGAATTTTACCAGGCTGCATGGAATCCACTGCATTCAATCATGCTTCATGGAATCCACTGCATTCAATCGGGATGCATTTTACCAGGCTGCATGGAATACACTGCATTCAATCACGCTGCATCGATTTCACTGCATTCAATTGGGATCCATTGCGCCCTGATGCATCGAATCCACTGCATTCAGTTGAGATCAATTGGGCCACGCTTCATAGAATCCACTGCATTGAATGGGGATCCATTTAGCCACGATGCATTGTATACACTGCGTTCAATCAGGATGCATTTCACCACGCTGCATGGAATCCACTGCATTCAATCGGGATGTTTGTGGCCATGCTGCAAAAAATCCACTTCATTGAATCATGCTGAAGGAATCCACTGCATTCAATCATGCTGCATAAAATCCCCTGCATTCAATAGGGTTCCATTTCTTCATGCTGCATGGTTCCACTTCATTAAATCATGCTGCATGGAATCCGCAGCATTTAAGTGGGATGCATTTTACCAGGCTGCATGGAATCCACTGCATTCAATCATGCTGCATAAAATCCACTGCATTCAATCCGGATGCATTTTACCACACTGCATGGATAAAACTGCATTCAATCACAATACATGGAATCGACTGCATTCAATCGGGATGCATTTTACCAGGCTGCATGCAATCCACTGCATTCAGTCATGCTTCATGGAATCTACTGCATTCAATCGTGATGCATTTTACCAGGATGCGTGGATTACACTGCATTCAATAACAATGCATGGAATCCACTGCATTCAATGACGCTGCATGGAATCCTCTGCATTCAATCGGGATGCTTTTGGCCATGCTGCATAAAATCCACTGCATTCAATCGGGATGTATTGGGACATGCTGCAGAAAATCCACTGCATTAAATCGGGATGCTTTGGGCCAAGCTGCAAAAAATCCACTGCATTCAATCATGCTGCAGGAATCCACTGCATTTAATCATGCTGCATAAAATACCCTGCATTCAATAAGGTTCCATTTCTTCATGCTGCCTGGAATCCACCTCATTCAATTATGCTGCATGGAATCCACTGCATTCAATCGGGATTCATTTTACCAGGCTGCATGAATTACACTGCATTCAATCACAAGCATGGAATCCACTGCATTCAATGACGCTGCATGGAATCCACTGCATTCAATCGGGATGCTTTTGGCCATGGTGCATAATATGCACTGCATTCAATCATGCTGCATGGTATCCACTGCATTCAATCGGGATGCTTTTGGCCATGCTGCATAAAATCCACTGCATTAAATCGGGATGCTTTGGGCCATGCTGCAAAAATCCACTGCATTCAATCATGCTGAAGGAATTCACTGCATTCAATCATGCTGCATAAAATCCACTGCATTAAATAGGGTTCAATTTCTTCATGCAGCATGGATCACACTGCATTCAATCACACTGCATGGAATCCACTGCATTCAATTGGATTGAATTTTATCAGGCTGCATGGAATCCACTGCATTCAATGAGGCTGCATGGAATCCACTGCATTCAATCGGGATGTTTTGGGCCATGCTGCATAAAATACACTGCATTCAATCATGCAGCAAGGAATCCACTGCATCCAATCGGGATATTTTGGGCCATGCTGCATAAAATCCACTGCATTCAATCGGGATGCATTGGGCCTCGCTGCATGGTCTCCACTGCATACAAACGAGATCCATTGCACCACAATGTATGGAATGTTCTGCATTAAATGACGCTGCATGAAATCCACTGCATTCAATCGCGATGCTTTGGGCCATGCTGCAAATACTCCACTGTATTCAATCATGCTGCATGGAATCCACTGCCTTCAATCGGGATTTTGGCCATGCTGCATATAATCCACTGCATTCAATCGGGATGCATTGGGCCTCACTGCGCCAACCGCACTGAATACAATCGGGATCCATTGTGCGACAATGCATGGAGTCTTCTGCATTGCATGACGCTGCATGGAATCCACTGCATTCAATCGGGATGCTTGGGGCCATGCTGCAAAATATCCACTGCATTCATTCATGCTGCAGGGATCCAGTGCATTCAATCATGCTGCATAAATACACTTCATTCAATAGGGTTCCATTACTTCATTCTGCCTGGAATACACTGAATTCAATCACGCTGCATGGAATCCAATGCATTCAATAGGGATGCATTTTACCAGGCTGCATGGAATCCACTGCATTCAGTCATGCTGCATGGAATCCACTGCAGTCAATCGGGATGCATTTTACCAGGCGGCATTGAATCCACTACATTCAATCAAGCTGCATGGAATCCACTGCATTCTATCGGGATGCATTTTACCAGGCTGCATGGATTACACTGCATTCAAGCACAATGCATGGAATCCACTGCATTCAATGACGCTGCATGGAATCCTCTTCATTCTATCGGGATGCATTTGGGCATTGCTGCATAAAATCCACTGCATTCAATCATGCTGCATGGTATCCACTGCATTCAATCGGGATGTTTTGGGACATGCTGCCTAAAATCCACTGCATTTAATCGGGATGCTTTGGGCCATGCTGCAAAAAATCCACTGCATTCAATCATGCTGCAGGAATCCACTGCATTCAATCATGCTGCATAAAATCCACTGCATTCAATAGGGTTCCATTTCTTCATGCTGCATGGAATCGACTTCATTCAATCATGCTGCATGGAATCCACAGCATTTAATTGGGATGCATTTTACCAGGCTGCATGGAATCCACTGCATTCAATCATGCTGAATAAAATCCACTGCATTCAATCGGGATGCATTTTACCAGGATGCATGGAATCCACTGCATTCAATCACAATACATGGAATCGACTGCATTCAATCGGGATGCATTTTACCAGGCTGCCTGGATTACACTGCATTCCATCACAATGCATGGAATCCACTGCATTCAATGACGCTGCATGGAATCCACTGCATTCTATCGGGATGCTTTTGGCCATGCTGCATAAAGTACACTGCATTCAATCATGCAGCAAGGAATCCACTGCATCCAATCGCCATGGTTTTGGCCATGCTGCATAAAATCCACTGCATTCAATCGGGATGCATTGGGCCTCGCTGCATGGTCTCCACTGCATACAAACGAGATCCATTGCCCCACAATGAATGGAATGTTCTGCATTCAATGACGCTGCATGAAATCCACTGCATTCAATCAGGATGCTTTGGGACATGCTGCAAATACTCCACTGTATTCAATCATGCTGCATGGAATCCACTGCCTTCAATCGGGATGCTTTTGGCCATGCTGCATGTAATCCACTGCATTCAATCGGGATGCATTGGGCCTCACTGCGTCAACCGCACTGAATACAATCGGGATCCATTGTGCCACAATGCATGGAGTCTTCTGCATTGCATGACGCTGCATGGAATCCACTGCATTCAATCGGGATGCTTGGGGCCATGCTGCAAAATATCCACTGCATTCATTCATGCTGCAGGAATCCAGTGCATTCAATCATGCTGCATTAAATTCCCTGCATTCAATAGGGTTCCATTACTTCATTCTGCCTGGAATACACTGAATTCAATCATGCTGCATGGAATCCAATGCATTCTATCGGGATGTATTGGGACATGCTGCAGAAAATTCACTGCATTAAATCATGATGCTTTGGACCAAGCTTCAAAAAATCCACTGCATTCAATCATGCTGCAAAAATCCACTGCATTCAATCATGCTGCATAAAATCCACTGCATTCAATAGGGTTCCATTTCTTCATGCTGCATGGAATCAACTGCATTCAATCATGCTGCATGGAATCTACAGCATTCAATCGGGATGCATTTTACCAGGCTGCATGTTTTACACTGCATTCAATCACAATGCATGGAATCCTCTGCATTCAATGACACTGCATGGAATCCACTGCATTCAATCTGGATGCTTTGGGCCATGGTGCATAAAATCCACTGCATTCAATCATGCTGCATGGTATCCACTGCATTCAATCGGGATGTTTTGGGACATTCTGCCTAAAATCCACAGCATTTAATCGGGATGTTTTGGGCCATGCTGCATAAAATCCACTGCATTCAATAGGGTTCCATTTCTGCATGCTGCATGGATCACACTGCATTCAATCACACTGCATGGAATCCACTGCATTCAATCGGGATGAATTTTACCAGGCTGCATTGAATCCACTACATTCAATCAAGCTGCATGGAATCCACAGCATTCAATCGGGATGCATTTTACCAGGCTGCATGGATTACACTGCATTCAAGCACAATGCATGGAATCCACTGCATTCAATGACGCTACATGGAATCCTCTGCATTCTATCGGGATGCATTTGGGCCATGCTGCATAAAATCCACTGCATTCAATCATGCTGCATGGTATCCACTGCATTCAATCGGGATGTTTTGGCCATGCTGCCTAAAATCCACTGCATTTAATCGGGATGCTTTGGGCCATGCTGCAAAAAATCCACTGCATTCAATCATGCTGCAGGAATCCACTGCATTCAATCATGCTGCATAAAATCCACTGCATTCAATAGGGTTCCATTTCTGCATTCTGCATGGATCACACTGCATTCAATCACACTGCATGGAATCCACTGCATTCAATCGGGATGCATTTTACCAGGCTGCATTGAATCCACTGCATTCTATCAAGCTGCATGGAATCCACTGCATTCAATGGGGATGCTTTGGGCCACGCTGCAAAAAATTCACTGCATTCATTCATGCTGCAGGAATCCAGTGCACTCAATCATGCTGCATAAAATACACTTCATTCAATAGGCTTCCATTATTTCATGCTGCCTGGAATACACTGAATTCAATCACGCTGCATGGAATCCAATGCATTCAATAGGGATGCATTTTACCAGGCTGCATGGAATCCACTGCATTCAATCATGCTGCAGGTATCCACTGCATTCAATCATGCTGCATTAAATTCCCTGCATTCAATAGGGTTCCATTTCTTCATGCTGCCTGGAATACACTGAATTCAATCACGCTGCATGGAATACAATGCATTCAATAGGGATGCATTTTACCAGGCTGCATGGAATCCACTGCATTCAATCATGCTGCATGGAATCCACTGCATTCAATCGGTATGCATTTTACAAGGCTGCATGGATTACACTGCATTCAAGCACAATGCATGGAATCCACTGCATTCAATGACGCTGCATGGAATCCTCTGCATTGAATAGGGATGCTTTTGTCCATGCTGCATAAAATCCACTGCATTCAATCATGCTGCACGGTATCGACTGCATTCAATCGGGATGTTTTGGGACATGCTGCAGAAAATCCACTGCATTAAATCGGGATGCTTTGGGCCAAGCTGCAAAAAATCCACTGCATTCAATCATGCTGCAGGAATCCACTGCATTCAATCATGCTGCATAAAATCCCCTGCATTCAATAGGGTTCCATTTCTTCATGGTGCATGGAATCCACTGCATTCAATCATGCTGCATGGAATCCACTGCATTCAATCGGGATGCATTTTACCAGGCTGCATGGATTACACTGCATTCAATCCCAATGCATGGAATCCACTGCATTTAATGACGCTGCATGGAATCCACTGCATTCAATCGGGATGCTTTTGGCCATGGTGCATAAAATCCACTGCATTTAATCATGCTGCATGGTATCCACTGCATTCAATCGGGATGTTTTGGGATATGCTGCCTAAAATCCACTCCATTAAATCGGGATGCTTTGGGCCATGCTGCAAAAAATTCACTGCATTCATTCATGCTGCAGGAATCCACTGCATTCTATCATGCTGCATAAAATCCCCTGCATTCAATCGGGATGAATTTTACCAGGCTGCATGGAATCCACTGCATTCAATCATGCTTCATGGAATCCACTGCATTCAATCGGGATGCATTTTACCAGGCTGCATGGAATACACTGCATTCAATCACGCTGCATCGATTTCACTGCATTCAATTGGGATCCATTGCGCCATGATGCATCGAATCCACTGCATTCAGTTGAGATCAATTGGGCCACGCTTCATAGAATCCACTGCATTGAATGGGGATCCATTTAGCCACGATGCATTGTATACACTGCGTTCAATCAGGATGCATTTCACCACGCTGCATGGAATCCACTGCATTCAATCGGGATGTTTGTGGCCATGCTGCAAAAAATCCACTTCATTGAATCATGCTGAAGGAATCCACTGCATTCAATCATGCTGCATAAAATCCCCTGCATTCAATAGGGTTCCATTTCTTCATGCTGCATGGTTCCACTTCATTAAATCATGCTGCATGGAATCCGCAGCATTTAAGTGGGATGCATTTTACCAGGCTGCATGGAATCCACTGCATTCAATCATGCTGCATAAAATCCACTGCATTCAATCCGGATGCATTTTACCACACTGCATGGATAAAACTGCATTCAATCACAATACATGGAATCGACTGCATTCAATCGGGATGCATTTTACCAGGCTGCATGCAATCCACTGCATTCAGTCATGCTTCATGGAATCTACTGCATTCAATCGTGATGCATTTTACCAGGATGCGTGGATTACACTGCATTCAATAACAATGCATGGAATCCACTGCATTCAATGACGCTGCATGGAATCATCTGCATTCAATCGGGATGCTTTTGGCCATGCTGCATAAAATCCACTGCATTCAATCGGGATGTATTGGGACATGCTGCAGAAAATCCACTGCATTAAATCGGGATGCTTTGGGCCAAGCTGCAAAAAATCCACTGCATTCAATCATGCTGCAGGTATCCACTGCATTTAATCATGCTGCATAAAATACCCTGCATTCAATAAGGTTCCATTTCTTCATGCTGCCTGGAATCCACCTCATTCAATTATGCTGCATGGAATCCACTGCATTCAATCGGGATTCATTTTACCAGGCTGCATGAATTACACTGCATTCAATCACAAGCATGGAATCCACTGCATTCAATGACGCTGCATGGAATCCACTGCATTCAATCGGGATGCTTTTGGCCATGGTGCATAATATGCACTGCATTCAATCATGCTGCATGGTATCCACTGCATTCAATCGGGATGCTTTTGGCCATGCTGCATAAAATCCACTGCATTAAATCGGGATGCTTTGGGCCATGCTGCAAAAATCCACTGCATTCAATCATGCTGAAGGAATTCACTGCATTCAATCATGCTGCATAAAATCCACTGCATTAAATAGGGTTCAATTTCTTCATGCAGCATGGATCACACTGCATTCAATCACACTGCATGGAATCCACTGCATTCAATTGGATTGAATTTTATCAGGCTGCATGGAATCCACTGCATTCAATGAGGCTGCATGGAATCCACAGCATTCAATCGGGATGTTTTGGGCCATGCTGCATAAAATACACTGCATTCAATCATGCAGCAAGGAATCCACTGCATCCAATCGGGATATTTTGGGCCATGCTGCATAAAATCCACTGCATTCAATCGGGATGCATTGGGCCTCGCTGCATGGTCTCCACTGCATACAAACGAGATCCATTGCACCACAATGTATGGAATGTTCTGCATTAAATGACGCTGCATGAAATCCACTGCATTCAATCGCGATGCTTTGGGCCATGCTGCAAATACTCCAATGTATTCAATCATGCTGCATGGAATCCACTGCCTTCAATCGGGATTTTGGCCATGCTGCATATAATCCACTGCATTCAATCGGGATGCATTGGGCCTCACTGCGCCAACCGCACTGAATACAATCGGGATCCATTGTGCGACAATGCATGGAGTCTTCTGCATTGCATGACGCTGCATGGAATCCACTGCATTCAATCGGGATGCTTGGGGCCATGCTGCAAAATATCCACTGCATTCATTCATGCTGCAGGGATCCAGTGCATTCAATCATGCTGCATAAATACACTTCATTCAATAGGGTTCCATTACTTCATTCTGCCTGGAATACACTGAATTCAATCACGCTGCATGGAATCCAATGCATTCAATAGGGATGCATTTTACCAGGCTGCATGGAATCCACTGCATTCAGTCATGCTGCATGGAATCCACTGCATTCAATCATGCTGCATAAAATCCACTGCATTCAATAGGGTTCCATTTCTGCATTCTGCATGGATCACACTGCATTCAATCACACTGCATGGAATCCACTGCATTCAATCGGGATGAATTTTACCAGGCTGCATTGAATCCACTGCATTCTATCAAGCTGCATGGAATCCACTGCATTCAATCGGGATGCATTTTACCAGGCTGCATGGAATACACTGCATTCAATCACGCTGCATCGATTTCACTGCATTCTATTGGGATCCATTGCGCCATGATGCATGGAATCCACTGCATTCAGTTGAGATCAATTGGGCCACACTGCATAGAATCCACTGCATTGAATGGGGATCCATTTAGCCACGATGCATTGTATACACTGCGTTCAATCAGGATGCATTTCACCACGCTGCATGGAATACATGGCATTCAATCGGGATGCTTGTGGCCATGCTGCATAAAATTCACTGCATTCATTCATGCTGCAGGAATCCACTGCATTCAATCATGCTGCATAAAATCCCCTGCATTCAATAGGGTTCCATTTCTTCATGCTGCATGGAATCGACTTCATTCAATCATGCTGCATGGAATCCACAGCATTTAATTGGGATGCATTTTACCAGGCTGCATGGAATCCACTGCATTCAATCATGCTGAATAAAATCCACTGCATTCAATCGGGATGCATTTTACCAGGATGCATGGAATCCACTGCATTCAATCACAATACATGGAATCCACTGCATTCAATCGGGATGCATTTTACCAGGCTGCCTGGATTACACTGCATTCCATCACAATGCATGGAATCCACTGCATTCAATGACGCTGCATGGAATCCACTGCATTCTATCGGGATGCTTTTGGCCATGCTGCATAAAGTACACTGCATTCAATCATGCAGCAAGGAATCCACTGCATCCAATAGCCATGGTTTTGGCCATGCTGCATAAAATCCACTGCATTCAATCGGGATGCATTGGGCCTCGCTGCATGGTCTCCACTGCATACAAACGAGATCCATTGCCCCACAATGAATGGAATGTTCTGCATTCAATGACGCTGCATGAAATCCACTGCATTCAATCAGGATGCTTTGGGACATGCTGCAAATACTCCACTGTATTCAATCATGCTGCATGGAATCCACTGCCTTCAATCGGGATGCTTTTGGCCATGCTGCATGTAATCCACTGCATTCAATCGGGATGCATTGGGCCTCACTGCGTCAACCGCACTGAATACAATCGGGATCCATTGTGCCACAATGCATGGAGTCTTCTGCATTCAATGACGCTGCATGGAATCCACTGCATTCAATCGGGATGCTTGGGGCCATGCTGCAAAATATCCACTGCATTCATTCATGCTGCAGGAATCCAGTGCATTCAATCATGCTGCATTAAATTCCCTGCATTCAATAGGGTTCCATTACTTCATTCTGCCTGGAATACACTGAATTCAATCACGCTGCATGGAATCCAATGCATTCAATAGGGATGCATTTTACCAGGCTGCATGGAATCCACTGCATTCAGTCATGCTGCATGGAATCCACTGCAGTCAATCGGGATGCATTTTACCAGGCTGTATGGATTACACTTCATTCAATCAAAATGCATGGAATTCACTGCATTCAATGATGCTGCATGAAATCCACTGCATTCAATCGGGATGCTTTTGGCCATGCTGCATAAAATCCACGGCATTCAATCATGCTGCATGGAATCCAATGCATTCTATCGGGATGTATTGGGACATGCTGCAGAAAATTCACTGCATTAAATCATGATGCTTTGGACCAAGCTTCAAAAAATCCACTGCATTCAATCATGCTGCAAAAATCCACTGCATTCAATCATGCTGCATAAAATCCACTTCATTCAATAGGGTTCCATTACTTCATGCTGCATGGAATCAACTGCATTCAATCATGCTGCATGGAATCTACAGCATTCAATCGGGATGCATTTTACCAGGCTGCATGTTTTACACTGCATTCAATCACAATGCATGGAATCCACTGCATTCAATGACACTGCATGGAATCCACTGCATTCAATCTGGATGCTTTGGGCCATGGTGCATAAAATCCACTGCATTCAATCATGCTGCATGGTATCCACTGCATTCAATCGGGATGTTTTGGGACATTCTGTCTAAAATCCACTGCATTTAATCGGGATGTTTTGGGCCATGCTGCATAAAATCCACTGCATTCAATAGGGTTCCATTTCTGCATGCTGCATGGATCACACTGCATTCAATCACACTGCATGGAATCCACTGCATTCAATCGGGATGAATTTTACCAGGCTGCATTGAATCCACTACATTCAATCAAGCTGCATGGAATCCACTGCATTCAATCGGGATGCATTTTACCAGGCTGCATGGATTACACTGCATTCAAGCACAATGCATGGAATCCACTGCATTCAATGACGCTGCATGGAATCCTCTGCATTCTATCGGGATGCATTTGGGCCATGCTGCATAACATCCACTGCATTCAATCATGCTGCATGGTATCCACTGCATTCAATCGGGATGTTTTGGGACATGCTGCCTAAAATCCACTGCATTTAATCGGGATGCTTTGGGCCATGGTGCAAAAAATCCACTGCATTCAATCATGCTGCAGGAATCCACTGCATTCAATCATGCTGCATAAAATCCACTGCATTCAATAGGGTTCCATTTCTGCATTCTGCATGGATCACACTGCATTCAATCACACTGCATGGAATCCACTGCATTCAATCGGGATGCATTTTACCAGGCTGCATTGAATCCACTGCATTCTATCAAGCTGCATGGAATCCACTGCATTCAATCGGGATGCATTTTACCAGGCTGCATGGAATGCACTGCATTCAATCACGCTGCATCGATTTCACTGCATTCTATTGGGATCCATTGCGCCATGATGCATGGAATCCACTGCATTCAGTTGAAATCAATTGGGCAACGCTGCATAGAATCCACTGCATTGAATGGGGATCCATTTAGCCACGATGCATTGTATACACTGCGTTCAATCAGGATGCATTTCACCACGCTGCATGGAATACATGGCATTCAATCGGGATGCTTGTGGCCATGCTGCATAAAATCCACTGCATTCATTCATGCTGCAGGAATCCACTGCATTCAATCATGCTGCATAAAATCCCCTGCATTCAATAGGGTTCCATTTCTTCATGCTGCATGGAATCGACTTCATTCAATCATGCTGCATGGAATCCACAGCATTTAATTGGGATGCATTTTACCAGGCTGCATGGAATCCACTGCATTCAATCATGCTGAATAAAATCCACTGCATTCAATCGGGATGCATTTTACCAGGATGCATGGAATCCACTGCAATCAATCACAATACATGGAATCCACTGCATTCAATCGGGATGCATTTTACCAGGCTGCATGTTTTAGACTGCATTCAATCACAATGCATGGAATCCACTGCATTCAATGACGCTGCATGGAATCCACTGCATTCAATCTGGATGCTTTGGGCCATGGTGCATAAAATCCACTGCATTCAATCATGCTGCATGGTATCCACTGCATTCAATCGGGATGTTTTGCGACATTCTGTCTAAAATCCACTGCATTTTATCAGGATGCTTTGGGCTATGCTGCATAAAATCCACTGCATTCAATAGGGTTCCATTTCTGCATGCTGCATGGATCACACTGCATTCAATCACACTGCATGGAATCCACTGCATTCAATCGGGATGAATTTTACCAGGCTGCATTGAATCCACTACATTCAATCAAGCTGCATGGAATCCACTGCATTCAATCGGGATGCATTTTACCAGGCTGCATGGATTACACTGCATTCAAGCACAATGCATGGAATCCACTGCATTCAATGACGCTGCATGGAATCCTCTGCATTCTATCGGGATGCATTTGGGCCATGCTGCATAAAATCCACTGCATTTAATCGGGATGCTTTGGGCCATGCTGCAAAAAATCCACTGCATTCAATCATGTTGCATGGAATCCACTGCCTTCAATCGGGATGAATTTTACCAGGCTGCATTGAATCCACTGCATTCTATCAAGCTGCATGTAATCCACTGCATTCAATCGGGATGCATTTTACCACCCTGCATGGAATGCACTGCATTCAATCACGCTTCATCGATTTCACTGCATTCTATTGGGTTCCATTGCGCCATGATGCATGGAATCCACTGCATTCAGTTGAAATCAATTGGGCAACGCTGCATAGAATCCACTGCATTGAATGGGGATCCATTTAGCCACGATGCATTGTATACACTGCGTTCAATCAGGATGCATTTCACCACGCTGCATGGAATACATGGCATTCAATCGGGATGCTTGTGGCCATGCTGCATAAAATCCACTGCATTCATTCATGCTGCAGGAATCCACTGCATTCAATCATGCTGCATAAAATCCCCTGCATTCAATAGGGTTCCATTTCTTCATGCTGCATGGAATCGACTTCATTCAATCATGCTGCATGGAATCCACAGCATTTAATTGGGATGCATTTTACCAGGCTGCATGGAATCCACTGCATTCAATCATGCTGAATAAAATCCACTGCATTCAATCGGGATGCATTTTACCAGGATGCATGGAATCCACTGCATTCAATCACAATACATGGAATCCACTGCATTCAATCGGGATGCATTTTACCAGGCTGCCTGGATTACACTGCATTCCATCACAATGCATGGAATCCACTGCATTCAATGACGCTGCATGGAATCCACTGCATTCTATCGGGATGCTTTTGGCCATGCTGCATAAAGTACACTGCATTCAATCATGCAGCAAGGAATCCACTGCATCCAATCGCCATGGTTTTGGCCATGCTGCATAAAATCCACTGCATTCAATCGGGATGCATTGGGCCTCGCTGCATGGTCTCCACTGCATACAAACGAGATCCATTGCCCCACAATGAATGGAATGTTCTGCATTCAATGACGCTGCATGAAATCCACTGCATTCAATCAGGATGCTTTGGGACATGCTGCAAATACTCCACTGTATTCAATCATGCTGCATGGAATCCACTGCCTTCAATCGGGATGCTTTTGGCCATGCTGCATATAATCCACTGCATTCAATCGGGATGCATTGGGCCTCACTGCGTCAACCGCACTGAATACAATCGGGATCCATTGTGCCACAATGCATGGAGTCTTCTGCATTGCATGACGCTGCATGGAATCCACTGCATTCAATCGGGATGCTTGGGGCCATGCTGCAAAATATCCACTGCATTCATTCATGCTGCAGGAATCCAGTGCATTCAATCATGCTGCATTAAATTCCCTGCATTCAATAGGGTTCCATTACTTCATTCTGCCTGGAATACACTGAATTCAATCACGCTGCATGGAATCCAATGCATTCAATAGGGATGCATTTTACCAGGCTGCATGGAATCCACTGCATTCAGTCATGCTGCATGGAATCCACTGCAGTCAATCGGGATGCATTTTACCAGGCTGTATGGATTACACTGCATTCAATCAAAATGCATGGAATCCACTGCATTCAATGATGCTGCATGAAATCCACTGCATTCAATCGGGATGCTTTTGGCCATGCTGCATAAAATCCACGGCATTCAATCATGCTGCATGGAATCCAATGCATTCTATCGGGATGTATTGGGACATGCTGCAGAAAATTCACTGCATTAAATCATGATGCTTTGGACCAAGCTTCAAAAAATCCACTGCATTCAATCATGCTGCAAAAATCCACTGCATTCGATCATGCTGCATAAAATCCACTGCATTCAATAGGGTTCCATTTCTTCATGCTGCATGGAATCAACTGCATTCAATCATGCTGCATGGAATCTACAGCATTCAATCGGGATGCATTTTACCAGGCTGCATGTTTTAGACTGCATTCAATCACAATGCATGGAATCCACTGCATTCAATGACGCTGCATGGAATCCACTGCATTCAATCTGGATGCTTTGGGCCATGGTGCATAAAATCCACTGCATTCAATCATGCTGCATGGTATCCACTGCATTCAATCGGGATGTTTTGCGACATTCTGTCTAAAATCCACTGCATTTTATCAGGATGCTTTGGGCTATGCTGCATAAAATCCACTGCATTCAATAGGGTTCCATTTCTGCATGCTGCATGGATCACACTGCATTCAATCACACTGCATGGAATCCACTGCATTCAATCGGGATGAATTTTACCAGGCTGCATTGAATCCACTACATTCAATCAAGCTGCATGGAATCCACTGCATTCAATCGGGATGCATTTTATCAGGCTGCATGGATTACACTGCATTCCATCACAATGCATGGAATCCACTGCATTCAATGACGCTGCATGGAATCCTCTGCATTCTATCGGGATGCATTTGGGCCATGCTGCATAAAGTCCACTGCATTCAATCATGCTGCATGGTATCCACTGCATTCAATCGGGATGTTTTGGGACATGCTGCATAAAATCCACTGCATTTAATCGGGATGCTTTGGGCCATGCTGCAAAAAATCCACTGCATTCAATCATGTTGCATGGAATCCACTGCCTTCAATCGGGATGAATTTTACCAGGCTGCATTGAATCCACTGCATTCTATCAAGCTGCATGGAATCCACTGCATTCAATCGGGATGCATTTTACCAGGCTGCATGGAATGCACTGCATTCAATCACGCTGCATCGATTTCACTGCATTCTATTGGGATCCATTGCGCCATGATGCATGGAATCCACTGCATTCAGTTGAAATCAATTGGGCAACGCTGCATAGAATCCACTGCATTGAATGGGGATCCATTTAGCCACGATGCATTGTATACACTGCGTTCAATCAGGATGCATTTCACCACGCTGCATGGAATACATGGCATTCAATCGGGATGCTTGTGGCCATGCTGCATAAAATCCACTGCATTCATTCATGCTGCAGGAATCCACTGCATTCAATCATGCTGCATAAAATCCCCTGCATTCAATAGGGTTCCATTTCTTCATGCTGCATGGAATCGACTTCATTCAATCATGCTGCATGGAATCCACAGCATTTAATTGGGATGCATTTTACCAGGCTGCATGGAATCCACTGCATTCAATCATGCTGAATAAAATCCACTGCATTCAATCGGGATGCATTTTACCAGGATGCATGGAATCCACTGCATTCAATCACAATACATGGAATCCACTGCATTCAATCGGGATGCATTTTACCAGGCTGCCTGGATTACACTGCATTCCATCACAATGCATGGAATCCACTGCATTCAATGACGCTGCATGGAATCCACTGCATTCTATCGGGATGCTTTGGGCCATGCTGCATAAAATCCACTGCATTCAATCATGCTGCATGGTATCCACTGCATTCAATCGGGATGTTTTGCGACATTCTGTCTAAAATCCACTGCATTTTATCAGGATGCTTTGGGCTATGCTGCATAAAATCCACTGCATTCAATAGGGTTCCATTTCTGCATGCTGCATGGATCACACTGCATTCAATCACACTGCATGGAATCCACTGCATTCAATCGGGATGAATTTTACCAGGCTGCATTGAATCCACTACATTCAATCAAGCTGCATGGAATCCACTGCATTCAATCGGGATGCATTTTACAAGGCTGCATGGATTACACTGCATTCAAGCACAATGCATGGAATCCACTGCATTCAATGACGCTGCATGGAATCCTCTGCATTCTATCGGGATGCATTTGGGCCATGCTGCATAAAATCCACTGCATTCAATCATGCTGCATGGTATCCACTGCATTCAATCGGGATGTTTTGGGACATGCTGCATAAAATCCACTGCATTTAATCGGGATGCTTTGGGCCATGCTGCAAAAAATCCACTGCATTCAATCATGTTGCATGGAATCCACTGCCTTCAATCGGGATGAATTTTACCAGGCTGCATTGAATCCACTGCATTCTATCAAGCTGCATGGAATCCACTGCATTCAATCGGGATGCATTTTACCAGGCTGCATGGAATGCACTGCATTCAATCACGCTGCATCGATTTCACTGCATTCTATTGGGTTCCATTGCGCCATGATGCATGGAATCCACTGCATTCAGTTGAAATCAATTGGGCAAAGCTGCATAGGATCCACTGCATTGAATGGGGATCCATTTAGCCACGATGCATTGTATACACTGCGTTCAATCAGGATGCATTTCACCACGCTGCATGGAATACATGGCATTCAATCGGGATGCTTGTGGCCATGCTGCATAAAATCCACTGCATTCATTCATGCTGCAGGAATCCACTGCATTCAATCATGCTGCATAAAATCCCCTGCATTCAATAGGGTTCCATTTCTTCATGCTGCATGGAATCGACTTCATTCAATCATGCTGCATGGAATCCACAGCATTTAATTGGGATGCATTTTAACAGGCTGCATGGAATCCACTGCATTCAATCATGCTGAATAAAATCCACTGCATTCAATCGGGATGCATTTTACCAGGATGCATGGAATCCACTGCATTCAATCACAATACATGGAATCCACTGCATTCAATCGGGATGCATTTTACCAGGCTGCCTGGATTACACTGCATTCAAGCACAATGCATGGAATCCACTGCATTCAATGACGCTGCATGGAATCCACTGCATTCTATCGGGATGCTTTTGGCCATGCTGCATAAAGTACACTGCATTCAATCATGCAGCAAGGAATCCACTGCATCCAATCGCCATGGTTTTGGCCATGCTGCATAAAATCCACTGCATTCAATCGGGATGCATTGGGCCTCGCTGCATGGTCTCCACTGCATACAAACGAGATCCATTGCCCCACAATGAATGGAATGTTCTGCATTCAATGACGCTGCATGAAATCCACTGCATTCAATCAGGATGCTTTGGGACATGCTGCAAATACTCCACTGTATTCAATCATGCTGCATGGAATCCACTGCCTTCAATCGGGATGCTTTTGGCCATGCTGCATATAATCCACTGCATTCAATCGGGATGCATTGGGCCTCACTGCGTCAACCGCACTGAATACAATCGGGATCCATTGTGCCACAATGCATGGAGTCTTCTGCATTCAATGACGCTGCATGGAATCCACTGCATTCAATCGGGATGCTTGGGGCCATGCTGCAAAATATCCACTGCATTCATTCATGCTGCAGGAATCCAGTGCATTCAATCATGCTGCATTAAATTCCCTGCATTCAATAGGGTTCCATTACTTCATTCTGCCTGGAATACACTGAATTCAATCACGCTGCATGGAATCCAATGCATTCAATAGGGATGCATTTTACCAGGCTGCATGGAATCCACTGCATTCAGTCATGCTGCATGGAATCCACTGCAGTCAATCGGGATGCATTTTACCAGGCTGTATGGATTACACTGCATTCAATCAAAATGCATGGAATTCACTGCATTCAATGATGCTGCATGAAATCCACTGCATTCAATCGGGATGCTTTTGGCCATGCTGCATAAAATCCACGGCATTCAATCATGCTGCATGGAATCCAATGCATTCTATCGGGATGTATTGGGACATGCTGCAGAAAATTCACTGCATTAAATCATGATGCTTTGGACCAAGCTTCAAAAAATCCACTGCATTCAATCATGCTGCAAAAATCCACTGCATTCAATCATGCTGCATAAAATCCACTTCATTCAATAGGGTTCCATTACTTCATGCTGCATGGAATCAACTGCATTCAATCATGCTGCATGGAATCTACAGCATTCAATCGGGATGCATTTTACCAGGCTGCATGTTTTACACTGCATTCAATCACAATGCATGGAATCCACTGCATTCAATGACGCTGCATGGAATCCACTGCATTCAATCTGGATGCTTTGGGCCATGGTGCATTAAATCCACTGCATTCAATCATGCTGCATGGTATCCACTGCATTCAATCGGGATGTTTTGGGACATTCTGCCTAAAATCCACTGCATTTAATCAGGATGCTTTGGGCCATGCTGCATAAAATCCACTGCATTCAATAGGGTTCCATTTCTGCATGCTGCATGGATCACACTGCATTCAATCACACTGCATGGAATCCACTGCATTCAATCGGGATGAATTTTACCAGGCTGCATTGAATCCACTACATTCAATCAAGCTGCATGGAATCCACTGCATTCAATCGGGATGCATTTTACCAGGCTGCATGGATTACACTGCATTCAAGCACAATGCATGGAATCCACTGCATTCAATTACGCTGCATGTAATCCTCTGCATTCTATCGGGATGCATTTGGGCCATGCTGCATAAACTCCACTGCATTCAATCATGCTGCATGGTATCCACTGCATTCAATCGGGATGTTTTGGGACATGCTGCCTAAAATCCACTGCATTTAATCGGGATGCTTTGGGCCATGCTGCAAAAAATCCACTGCATTCAATCATGTTGCATGGAATCCACTGCCTTCAATCGGGATGAATTTTACCAGGCTGCATTGAATCCACTGCATTCTATCAAGCTGCATGGAATCCACTGCATTCAATCGGGATGCATTTTACCAGGCTGCATGGAATACACTGCATTCAATCACGCTGCATCGATTTCACTGCATTCTATTGGGATCCATTGCGCCATGATGCATGGAATCCACTGCATTCAGTTGAGATCAATAGGGCAACGCTGCATAGAATCCACTGCATTGAATGGGGATCCATTTAGCCACGATGCATTGTATACACTGCGTTCAATCAGGATGCATTTCACCACGCTGCATGGAATACATGGCATTCAATCGGGATGCTTGTGGCCATGCTGCATAAAATCCACTGCATTCATTCATGCTGCAGGAATCCACTGCATTCAATCATGCTGCATAAAATCCCCTGCATTCAATAGGGTTCCATTTCTTCATGCTGCATGGAATCGACTTCATTCAATCATGCTGCATGGAATCCACAGCATTTAATTGGGATGCATTTTACCAGGCTGCATGGAATCCACTGCATTCAATCATGCTGCATAAAATCCACTTCATTCAATAGGGTTCCATTACTTCATGCTGCATGGAATCAACTGCATTCAATCATGCTGCATGGAATCTACAGCATTCAATCGGGATGCATTTTACCAGGCTGCATGTTTTACACTGCATTCAATCACAATGCATGGAATCCACTGCATTCAATGACGCTGCATGGAATCCACTGCATTCAATCATGCTGCATGGAATCTACAGCATTCAATCGGGATGCATTTTACCAGGCTGCATGTTTTAGACTGCATTCAATCACAATGCATGGAATCCACTGCATTCAATCTGGATGCTTTGGGCCATGGTGCATAAAATCCACTGCATTCAATCATGCTGCATGGTATCCACTGCATTCAATCGGGATGTTTTGCGACATTCTGTCTAAAATCCACTGCATTTTATCAGGATGCTTTGGGCTATGCTGCATAAAATCCACTGCATTCAATAGGGTTCCATTTCTGCATGCTGCATGGATCACACTGCATTCAATCACACTGCATGGAATCCACTGCATTCAATCGGGATGAATTTTACCAGGCTGCATTGAATCCACTACATTCAATCAAGCTGCATGGAATCCACTGCATTCAATCGGGATGCATTTTACCAGGCTGCATGGATTACACTGCATTCAAGCACAATGCATGGAATCCACTGCATTCAATGACGCTGCATGGAATCCTCTGCATTCTATCGGGATGCATTTGGGCCATGCTGCATAAAATCCACTGCATTCAATCATGCTGCATGGTATCCACTGCATTCAATCGGGATGTTTTGGGACATGCTGCATAAAATCCACTGCATTTAATCTGGATGCTTTGGGCCATGCTGCAAAAAATCCACTGCATTCAATCATGTTGCATGGAATCCACTGCCTTCAATCGGGATGAATTTTACCAGGCTGCATTGAATCCACTGCATTCTATCAAGCTGCATGGAATCCACTGCATTCAATCGGGATGCATTTTACCAGGCTGCATGGAATGCACTGCATTCAATCACGCTGCATCGATTTCACTGCATTCTATTGGGATCCATTGCGCCATGATGCATGGAATCCACTGCATTCAGTTGAGATCAATTGGGCAACGCTGCATAGAATCCACTGCATTGAATGGGGATCCATTTAGCCACGATGCATTGTATACACTGCGTTCAATCAGGATGCATTTCACCACGCTGCATGGAATACATGGCATTCAATCGGGATGCTTGTGGCCATGCTGCATAAAATCCACTGCATTCATTCATGCTGCAGGAATCCACTGCATTCAATCATGCTGCATAAAATCCCCTGCATTCAATAGGGTTCCATTTCTTCATGCTGCATGGAATCGACTTCATTCAATCATGCTGCATGGAATCCACAGCATTTAATTGGGATGCATTTTACCAGGCTGCATGGAATCCACTGCATTCAATCATGCTGAATAAAATCCACTGCATTCAATCGGGATGCATTTTACCAGGATGCATGGAATCCACTGCATTCAATCACAATCCATGGAATCCACTGCATTCAATCGGGATGCATTTTACCAGGATGCCTGGATTACACTGCATTCAAGCACAATGCATGGAATCCACTGCATTCAATGACGCTGCATGGAATCCACTGCATTCTATCGGGATGCTTTTGGCCATGCTGCATAAAGTACACTGCATTCAATCATGCAGCAAGGAATCCACTGCATCCAATCGCCATGTTTTTGGCCATGCTGCATAAAATCCACTGCATTCAATCGGGATGCATTGGGCCTCGCTGCATGGTCTCCACTGCATACAAACGAGATCCATTGCCCCACAATGAATGGAATGTTCTGCATTCAATGACGCTGCATGAAATCCACTGCATTCAATCAGGATGCTTTGGGACATTCTGCAAATACTCCACTGTATTCAATCATGCTGCATGGAATCCACTGCCTTCAATCGGGATGCTTTTGGCCATGCTGCATATAATCCACTGCATTCAATCGGGATGCATTGGGCCTCACTGCGTCAACCGCACTGAATACAATCGGGATCCATTGTGCCACAATGCATGGAGTCTTCTGCATTGCATGACGCTGCATGGAATCCACTGCATTCAATCGGGATGCTTGGGGCCATGCTGCAAAATATCCACTGCATTCATTCATGCTGCAGGAATCCAGTGCATTCAATCATGCTGCATTAAATTCCCTGCATTCAATAGGGTTCCATTACTTCATTCTGCCTGGAATACACTGAATTCAATCACGCTGCATGGAATCCAATGCATTCAATAGGGATGCATTTTACCAGGCTGCATGGAATCCACTGCATTCAGTCATGCTGCATGGAATCCACTGCAGTCAATCGGGATGCATTTTACCAGGCTGTATGGATTACACTGCATTCAATCAAAATGCATGGAATTCACTGCATTCAATGATGCTGCATGAAATCCACTGCATTCAATCGGGATGCTTTTGGCCATGCTGCATAAAATCCACGGCATTCAATCATGCTGCATGGAATCCAATGCATTCTATCGGGATGTATTGGGACATGCTTCAGAAAATTCACTGCATTAAATCATGATGCTTTGGACCAAGCTTCAAAAAATCCACTGCATTCAATCATGCTGCAAAAATCCACTGCATTCGATCATGCTGCATAAAATCCACTTCATTCAATAGGGTTTCATTACTTCATGCTGCATGGAATCAACTGCATTCAATCATGCTGCATGGAATCTACAGCATTCAATCGGGATGCATTTTACCAGGCTGCATGTTTTACACTGCATTCAATCACAATGCATGGAATCCACTGCATTCAATGACGCTGCATGGAATCCACTGCATTCAATCTGGATGCTTTGGGCCATGGTGCATTAAATCCACTGCATTCAATCATGCTGCATGGTATCCACTGCATTCAATCGGGATGTTTTGGGACATTCTGCCTAAAATCCACTGCATTTAATCAGGATGCTTTGGGCCATGCTGCATAAAATCCACTGCATTCAATAGGGTTCCATTTCTGCATGCTGCATGGATCACACTGCATTCAATCACACTGCATGGAATCCACTGCATTCAATCGGGATGAATTTTACCAGGCTGCATTGAATCCACTACATTCAATCAAGCTGCATGGAATCCACTGCATTCAATCGGGATGCATTTTACCAGGCTGCATGGATTACACTGCATTCAAGCACAATGCATGGAATCCACTGCATTCAATGACGCTGAATGGAATCCTCTGCATTCTATCGGGATGCATTTGGGCCATGCTGCATAAAATCCACTGCATTCATTCATGCTGCATGGTATCCACTGCATTCAATCGGGATGTTTTGGGACATGCTGCCTAAAATCCACTGCATTTAATCGGGATGCTTTGGGCCATGCTGCAAAAAATCCACTGCATTCAATCATGTTGCATGGAATCCACTGCCTTCAATCGGGATGAATTTTACCAGGCTTCATTGAATCCACTGCATTCTATCAAGCTGCATGGAATCCACTGCAATCAATCTGGATGCATTTTACCAGGCTGCATGGAATACACTGCATTCAATCACGCTGCATCGATTTCACTGCATTCTATTGGGATCCATTGCGCCATGATGCATGGAATCCACTGCATTCAGTTGAGATCAATTGGGCAACGCTGCATAGAATCCACTGCATTGAATGGGGATCCATTTATCCACGATGCATTTTATACACTGCGTTCAATCAGGATGCATTTCACCACGCTGCATGGAATACATGGCATTCAATCGGGATGCTTGTGGCCATGCTGCATAAAATCCACTGCATTCATTCATGCTGCAGGAATCCACTGCATTCAATCATGCTGCATAAAATCCCCTGCATTCAATAGGGTTCCATTTCTTCATGCTGCATGGAATCGACTTCATTCAATCATGCTGCATGGAATCCACAGCATTTAATTGGGATGCATTTTACCAGGCTGCATGGAATCCACTGCATTCAATCATGCTGAATAAAATCCACTGCATTCAATCGGGATGCATTTTACCAGGATGCATGGAATCCACTGCATTCAATCACAATACATGGAATCCACTGCATTCAATCGGGATGCATTTTACCAGGCTGCCTGGATTACACTGCATTCCATCACAATGCATGGAATCCACTGCATTCAATGACCCTGCATGGAATCCACTGCATTCTATCGGGATGCTTTTGGCCATGCTGCATAAAGTACACTGCATTCAATCATGCAGCAAGGAATCCACTGCATCCAATCGCCATGGTTTTGGCCATGCTGCATAAAATCCACTGCATTCAATCGGGATGCATTGGGCCTCGCTGCATGGTCTCCACTGCATACAAACGAGATCCATTGCCCCACAATGAATGGAATGTTCTGCATTCAATGACGCTGCATGAAATCCACTGCATTCAATCAGGATGCTTTGGGACATGCTGCAAATACTCCACTGTATTCAATCATGCTGCATGGAATCCACTGCCTTCAATCGGGATGCTTTTGGCCATGCTGCATATAATCCACTGCATTCAATCGGGATGCATTGGGCCTCACTGCGTCAACCGCACTGAATACAATCGGGATACATTGTGCCACAATGCATGGAGTCGTCTGCATTCAATGACGCTGCATGGAATCCACTGCATTCAATGGGGATGCTTTGGGCCACGCTGCAACAAATTCACTGCATTCATTCATGCTGCAGCAATACAGTGCGTTCAATCATGCTGCATAAAATACACTTCATTCAATAGGCTTCCATTATTTCATGCTGCCTGGAATACACTGAATTCAAACACGATGCATGGAATCCAATGCATTCAATAGGGATGCATTTTACCAGGCTGCATGGAATCCACTGCATTCAGTCATGCTGCATGGAATCCACTGCATTCAATCATGCTGCATTAAATTCCCTGCATTCAATAGGGTTCCATTTCTTCATGCTGCCTGGAATACACTGCATTAAATCACGCTGCATGGAATCCACTGCATTCAATTGGGATGCATTTTACCAGGCTGCATGGAATCCACTGCATTCACACATGCCGCATGGAATCCACTGCATACCATCGGGATGCATTTGGCCATGCTGCATAAAACCCACTGCATTCAATCATGCTGCACGATATCCACTGCATTCAATCGGGATGTTTTCGGACATGCTGCAAAAAATCCACTGCAGTAAATCGGGATGCTTTTGGCCAAGCTTCAAAAAATCCACTGCATTCAATCATGCTGCAGGAATCCACTGCATTCAATCATGCTGCATAAAATCCACTGAATTCCACAGGGTTCAATTTCTTCATGCTGCATGGAATCCACTGCATTCAATCATGCTGCATGGAATCCACTGCATTCAATCGCGATGCATTTTACCAGGCTGCATGGATTACACTGCATTCAATCACAATGCATGTTATCCACTGCGTAAATGACGCTGCATGGAATACACTGCCTTCAATCGGTATGCATTCGGCCATTGTGCATAAAATCCACTGCATTCAATCATGCTGCATGGTATCCCCTGCCTTCACTCGGGATGTTTTGGGACATGCTGCCTAAAATCCACTGCATTCAATCGGGATGCTTTGGGCCATGCTGCAAATCATCCACTGCATTCAATCATGCTGCAGGAATCCACGGCATTCAATCATGCTGCATAAAAGACAATTCATTCAATAGAATTCCATTACTTCATGCTGCCTGGAATACACTGAATTCACTCACGCTGCATGGAATCCAATGCATTCAATAGGGATGCATTTTACCAGGCTGCATGGAATCCACTGCATTCAATCATGCTGCATGGAATCCACTGCATTCAATCGGGATGCATTTTACCAGGCTGCATAGATTACACTGCATTCAAACACAATGCATGGAATCCACTGCATTCAATGACGCTGCATGGAATCCACTGCATTCTATCGGGATGCTTTTGGCCATGCTGCCTAAAATCCACTGCATTCAATCATGCTGCACGGTATCGACTGCATTCAATCGGGATGTTTTGGGACATGCTGCAGAATATCCACTGCATTCAATCGGGATGCTTTGGGCCAAGCTGCAAAAAATACAATGCATTCAATCATGCTGCAGGAATCCACTGCATTCAATCATGCTGCATAAAATCCCCTGCATTCAATAGGGTTCCATTTCTTCATGGTGCATGGAATCCACTGCATTCAATCATGCTGCATGGAATCCACTGCATTCAATCGGGATGCATTTTACCAGGCTGCATGGATTACACTGCATTCAATCCCAATGCATGGAATCCACTGCATTTAATGACGCTGCATGGAATCCACTGCATTCAATCGGGATGCTTTTGGCCATGGTGCATAAAATCCACTGCATTTAATCATGCTGCATGGTATCCACTGCATTCAATCGGGATGTTTTGGGATATGCTGCCTAAAATCCACTCCATTAAATCGGGATGCTTTGGGCCATGCTGCAAAAAATTCACTGCATTCATTCATGCTGCAGGAATCCACTGCATTCTATCATGCTGCATAAAATCCCCTGCATTCAATCGGGATGAATTTTACCAGGCTGCATGGAATCCACTGCTTTCAATCAAGCTTCATGGAATCCACTGCATTCAATCCAGTTGCATTTTACCAGGCTGCATGGAATACACTGCATTCAATCACGCTGCATCGATTTCACTGCATTCAATTGGGATCCATTGCGCCATGATGCATGGAATCCACTGCATTCAGTTGAGATCAATTGGGCCACGCTTCATAGAATCCACTGCATTGAATGTGGATCCATTTAGCCACGCTGCATTGTATACACTGCGTTCAATCAGGATGCATTTCACCACGCTGCATGGAATCCATGGCATTCAATCGGGATGTTTGTGGCCATGCTGCAAAAAATCCACTTCATTCAATCATGCTGAAGGAATCCATGCATTCAATCATGCTGCATAAAATCCCCTGCATTCAATAGGGTTCCATTTCTTCATGCTGCATGGAATCCACTTCATTCAATCATGCTGCATGGAATCCGCAGCATTTAAGTGGGATGCATTTTACCAGGCTGCATGGAATCCACTGCATTCAATCATGCTGCATAAAATCCACTGCATTCAATCGGGATGCATTTTACAACGCTGCATGGATTAAACTGCATTCAATCACAATACATCGAATCGACTGCATTAAATCGGGATGCATTTTACCATGCTGCCTGGATTACACTGCATTCAATCACAATGCATGGAATCCACTGCATTAAATGACGCTGCATGGAATCCACTGCATTCAATCGGGATGCATTTTACCAGGCTGCATGGATTACACTGCATTCAATCACAGTGCATGGAATCCACTGCATTCAATGACGCTGCATGGAATCCTCTGCATTGAATCGGGATGCTTTTGGCCATGCTGCATAAAATCTACTGCATTCAATCATGCTGCACGGTATCGACTGCATTCAATCGGGATGTTTTGGGACATGCTGCAGAAAATCCACTGCATTAAATCGGGATGCTTTGGGCCAAGGTGCAAAAAATCCGCTGCATTCAATCATACTGCAGGAATCCACTGCATTGAATCATGCTGCATAAAATACCCTGCATTCAATAAGGTTCCATTTCTTCATGCTGCCTGGAATACACCTCATTCAATTATGCTGCATGGAATCCACTGCATTCAATCGGGATGCATTTTACCAGGCTGCATAAATTACACTGCATTCAATCACAAGCATGGAATCCACTGAATTCAATGACGCTGCATGGAATCCACTGCATTCCATCGGGATGCTTTTGGCCATGGTGCATAATATGCACTGCATTCAATCATGCTGCATGGTATCCACTGCATTCAATCGGGATGCTTTTGGCCATGCTGCATAAAATCCACTGCATTTAATCGGGATGCTTTGGGCCATGCTGCAAAAATCCACTGCATTCAATCATGCTGCATGGAATCCACTGCCTTCAATCGGGATGTTGGCCATGCTGCATATAATCCACTGCATTCAATCGGGATGCATTGGGCCTCACTGCGCCAACCGCACTGAATACAATCGGGATCCATTGTGCGACAATGCATGGAGTCTTCTGCATTGCATGACGCTGCATGGAATCCACTGCATTCAATCGGGATGCTTGGGGCCATGCTGCAAAATATCCACTGCATTCATTCATGCTGCAGGAATCCAGTGCATTCAATCATGCTGCATAAAATACACTTCATTCAATAGGGTTCCATTACTTCATTCTGCCTGGAATACACTGAATTCAATCACGCTGCATGGAATCCAATGCATTCAATAGGGATGCATTTTACCAGGCTGCATGGAATCCACTGCATTCAGCCATGCTGCATGGAATCCACTGCAGTCAATCGGGATGCATTTAACCAGGCTGTATGGATTACACTGCATTAAATCAAAATGCATGGAATTCACTGCATTCAATGATGCTGCATGAAATCCACTGCATTCAATCGGGATGTTTTGGGACATGCTGCCTAAAATCCACTGCATTTAATCGGGATGCTTTGGGCCATGCTGCAAAAAATCCACTGCATTCAATCATGCTGCATGGAATCCACTGCCTTCAATCGGGATGCATTTTATCAGGCTGCATTGAATCCACTGCATTCTATCAAGCTGCATGGAATCCACTGCATTCAATCGGGATGCATTTTACCAGGCTGCATGGAATCCACTGCATTCAATCACGCTGCATCGATTTCACTGCATTCTATTGGGATCCATTGCGCCATGATGCATGGAATCCACTGCATTCAGTTGAGATCAATTGGGCCACGCTGCATAGAATCCACTGCATTGAATGGGGAACCATTTAGCCATGATGCATTGTATACACTGCGTTCAATCTGGATGCATTTCACCACGCTGCATGGAATACATGGCATTCAATCGGGATGCTTGTGGCCATGCTGCATAAAATCCACTGCATTCATTCATGCTGCAGGAATCCACTGCATTCAATCATGCTGCATAAAATCCCCTGCATTCAATAGGGTTCCATTTCTTCATGCTGCATGGAATCGACTTCATTCAATCATGCTGCATGGAATCCACAGCATTTAATTGGGATGCATTTTACCAGGCTGCATGGAATCCACTGCATTCAATCATGCTGAATAAAATCCACTGCATTCAATCGGGATGCATTTTACCAGGATGCATGGAATCCACTGCATTCAATCACAATACATGGAATCCACTGCATTCAATCGGGATGCATTTTACCAGGCTGCCTGGATTACACTGCATTCCATCACAATGCATGGAATCCACTGCATTCTATCGGGATGCTTTTGGCCATGCTGCATAAAGTACACTGCATTCAATCATGCAGCAAGGAATCCACTGCATCCAATCGCCATGTTTTTGGCCATGCTGCATAAAATCCACTGCATTCAATCGGGATGCATTGGGCCTCGCTGCATGGTCTCCACTGCATACAAACGAGATCCATTGCCCCACAATGAATGGAATGTTCTGCATTCAATGACGCTGCATGAAATCCACTGCATTCAATCAGGATGCTTTGGGACATGCTGCAAATACTCCACTGTATTCAATCATGCTGCATGGAATCCACTGCCTTCAATCGGGATGCTTTTGGCCATGCTGCATATAATCCACTGCATTCAATCGGGATGCATTGGGCCTCACTGCGTCAACCGCACTGAATACAATCGGGATCCATTGTGCCACAATGCATGGAGTCTTCTGCATTGCATGACGCTGCATGGAATCCACTGCATTCAATCGGGATGCTTGGGGCCATGCTGCAAAATATCCACTGCATTCATTCATGCTGCAGGAATCCAGTGCATTCAATCATGCTGCATTAAATTCCCTGCATTCAATAGGGTTCCATTACTTCATTCTGCCTGGAATACACTGAATTCAATCACGCTGCATGGAATCCAATGCATTCAATAGGGATGCATTTTACCAGGCTGCATGGAATCCACTGCATTCAGTCATGCTGCATGGAATCCACTGCAGTCAATCGGGATGCATTTTACCAGGCTGTATGGATTACACTGCATTCAATCAAAATGCATGGAATTCACTGCATTCAATGATGCTGCATGAAATCCACTGCATTCAATCGGGATGCTTTTGGCCATGCTGCATAAAATCCACGGCATTCAATCATGCTGCATGGAATCCAATGCATTCTATCGGGATGTATTGGGACATGCTGCAGAAAATTCACTGCATTAAATCACGATGCTTTGGACCAAGCTTCAAAAAATCCACTGCATTCAATCATGCTGCAAAAATCCACTGCATTCAATCATGCTGCATAAAATCCACTGCATTCAATAGGGTTCCATTACTTCATGCTGCATGGAATCAACTGCATTCAATCATGCTGCATGGAATCTACAGCATTCAATCGGGATGCATTTTACCAGGCTGCATGTTTTACACTGCATTCAATCACAATGCATGGAATCCACTGCATTCAATGACGCTGCATGGAATCCACTGCATTCAATCTGGATGCTTTGGGCCATGGTGCATTAAATCCACTGCATTCAATCATGCCGCATGGTATCCACTGCATTCATTCGGGATGTTTTACGACATTCTGCCTAAAATCCACTGCATTTAATCAGGATGCTTTGGGCCATGCTGCATAAAATCCACTGCATTCAATAGGGTTCCATTTCTGCATGCTGCATGGATCAGACTGCATTAAATCACACTGCATGGAATCCACTGCATTCAATCGGGATGAATTTTACCAGGCGGCATTGAATCCACTACATTCAATCAAGCTGCATGGAATCCACTGCATTCAATCGGGATGCATTTTACCAGGCTGCATGGATTACACTGCATTCAAGCACAATGCATGGAATCCACTGCATTCAATGACGCTGCATGGAATCCTCTGCATTCTATCGGGATGCATTTGGGCCATGCTGCATAAAATCCACTGCATTCAATCATGCTGCATGGTATCCACTGCATTCAATCGGGATGTTTTGGGACATGCTGCCTAAAATCCACTGCATTTAATCGGGATGCTTTGGGCCATGCTGCAAAACATCCACTGCATTCAATCATGCTGCATAAAATCCACTGCATTCAATCATGCTGCATAAAATCCACTGCATTCAATAGGGTTCCATTTCTGCATGCTGCATGGATCACACTGCATTTAATCACACTGCATGGAATCCACTGCATTCAATCGGGATGCATTTTACCAGGCTGCATTGAATCCACTGCATTCTATCAAGCTGCATGGAATCCACTGCATTCAATCGGGATGCATTTTACCAGGCTGCATGGAATACACTGCATTCAATCACGCTGCATCGATTTCACTGCATTCTATTGGGATCCATTGCGCCATGATGCATGGAATCCACTGCATTCAGTTGAGATCAATTGGGCCACGCTGCATAGAATCCACTGCATTGAATGGGGATCCATTTAGCCACGCTGCATTGTATACACTGCGTTCAATCAGGATGCATTTCACCGCGCTGCATGGAATACATGGCATTCAATTGGGATGCTTGTGGCCATGCTGCATAAAATCCACTGCATTCATTCATGCTGCAGGAATCCACTGCATTCAATCATGCTGCATAAAATCCCCTGCATTCAATAGGGTTCCATTTCTTCATGCTGCATGGAATCGACTTCATTCAATCATGCTGCATGGAATCCACAGCATTTAAGTGGGATGCATTTTACCAGGCTGCATGGAATCCACTGCATTCAATCATGCTGCATAAAATCCACTGCATTCAATCGGGATGCATTTTACCAGGATGCATGGAATCCACTGCATTCAATCACAATCCATGGAATCCACTGCATTCAATCGGGATGCATTTTACCAGGCTGCCTGGATTACACTGCATTCAAGCACAATGCATGGAATCCACTGCATTCAATGACGCTGCATGGAATCCACTGCATTCTATCGGGATGCTTTTGGCCATGCTGCATAAAGTACACTGCATTCAATCATGCAACAAGGAATCCACTGCATCCAATCGCCATGTTTTTGGCCATGCTGCATAAAATCCACTGCATTCAATCGGGATGCATTGGGCCTCGCTGCATGGTCTCCACTGCATACAAACGAGATCCATTGCCCCACAATGAATGGAATGTTCTGCATTCAATGACGCTGCATGAAATCCACTGCATTCAATCGGGATGCTTTGGGACATGCTGCAAATACTCCACTGCATTCAATCATGCTGCATGGAATCCACTGCCTTCAATCGGGATGCTTTTGGCCATGCTGCATATAATCCACTGCACTCAATCGGGATGCATTGGGCCTCACTGCGTCAACCGCACTGAATACAATCGGGATCCATTGTGCCACAATGCATGGAGTCGTCTGCATTCAATGACGCTGCATGTAATCCACTGCATTCAATGGGGATGCTTTGGGCCACGCTGCAAAAAATTCACTGCATTCATTCATGCTGCAGGAATCCAGTGCACTCAATCATGCTGCATAAAATACACTTCATTCAATAGGCTTCCATTATTTCATGCTGCCTGGAATACACTGAATTCAATCACGCTGCATGGAATCCAATGCATTCAATGGGGATGCATTTTACCAGGCTGCATGGAATCCACTGCATTCAATCATGCTGCATGGAATCCACTGCATTCAATCGGTATGCATTTTACAAGGCTGCATGGATTACACTGCATTCAAGCACAATGCATGGAATCCACTGCATTCAATGACGCTGCATGGAAACCTCTGCATTGAATAGGGATGCTTTTGGCCATGCTGCATAAAATCCACTGCATTCAATCATGCTGCACGGTATCGACTGCATTCTATCGGGATGTTTTGGGACATGCTGCAGAAAATCCACTGCATTAAATCGGGATGCTTTGGGCCAATCTGCAAAAAATCCACTGCATTCAATCATGCTGCAGGAATCCACTGCATTCAATCATGCTGCATAAAATCCCCTGCATTCAATAGGGTTCCATTTCTTCATGGTGCATGGAATCCACTGCATTCAATCATGGTGCATCGAATCCACTGCATTCAATCATGCTGCATGGAATCCACTGCATTCAATCGGGATGCATTTTACCAGGCTGCATGGATTACACTGCATTCAATCCCAATGCATGGAATCCACTGCATTTAATGACGCTGCATGGAATCCACTGCATTCAATCGGGATGCTTTTGGCCATGGTGCATAAAATCCACTGCATTTAATCATGCTGCATGGTATCCACTGCATTCAATCGGGATGTTTTGGGATATGCTGCCTAAAATCCACTCCATTAAATCGGGATTCTTTGGGCCATGCTGCAAAAAATTCACTGCATTCATTCATGCTGCAGGAATCCACTGCATTCTATCATGCTGCATAAAATCCCCTGCATTCAATCGGGATGAATTTTACCAGGCTGCATGGAATCCACTGCATTCAATCATGCTTCATGGAATCCACTGCATTCAATCGGGATGCATTTTACCAGGCTGCATGGAATACACTGCATTCAATCACGCTGCATCGATTTCACTGCATTCAATTGGGATCCATTGCGCCATGATGCATCGAATCCACTGCATTCAGTTGAGATCAATTGGGCCACGCTTCATAGAATCCACTGCATTGAATGGGGATCCATTTAGCCACGATGCATTGTATACACTGCGTTCAATCAGGATGCATTTCACCACGCTGCATGGATTCCACTGCATTCAATCGGGATGCTTGTGGCCATGCTGCATAAAATCCACTGCATTCATTCATGCTGCAGGAATCCACTGCATTCAATCATGCTGCATAAAATCCCCTGCATTCAATAGGGTTCCATTTCTTCATGCTGCATGGAATCCACTTCATTAAATCATGCTGCATGGAATCCGCAGCATTTAAGTGGGATGCATTTTACCAGGCTGCATGGAATCCACTGCATTCAATCATGCTGCATAAAATCCACTGCATTCAATCCGGATGCATTTTACCACACTGCGTGGATAAAACTGCATTCAATCACAATACATGGAATCGACTGCATTCAATCGGGATGCATTTTACCAGGCTGCATGCAATCCACTGCATTCAGTCATGCTTCATGGAATCTACTGCATTCAATCGTGATGCATTTTACCAGGATGCGTGGATTACACTGCATTCAATAACAATGCATGGAATCCACTGCATTCAATGACGCTGCATGGAATCATCTGCATTCAATCGGGATGCTTTTGGCCATGCTGCATAAAATCCACTGCATTCAATCGGGATGTATTGGGACATGCTGCAGAAAATCCACTGCATTAAATCGGGATGCTTTGGGCCAAGCTGCAAAAAATCCACTGCATTCAATCATGCTGCAGGAATCCACTGCATTTAATCATGCTGCATAAAATACCCTGCATTCAATAAGGTTCCATTTCTTCATGCTGCCTGGAATCCACCTCATTCAATTATGCTGCATGGAATCCACTGCATTCAATCGGGATTCATTTTACCAGGCTGCATGAATTACACTGCATTCAATCACAAGCATGGAATCCACTGCATTCAATGACGCTGCATGGAATCCACTGCATTCAATCGGGATGCTTTTGGCCCTGGTGCATAATATGCACTGCATTCAATCATGCTGCATGGTATCCACTGCATTCAATCGGGATGCTTTTGGCCATGCTGCATAAAATCCACTGCATTAAATCGGGATGCTTTGGGCCATGCTGCAAAAATCCACTGCATTCAATCATGCTGAAGGAATTCACTGCATTCAATCATGCTGCATAAAATCCACTGCATTAAATAGGGTTCAATTTCTTCATGCAGCATGGATCACACTGCATTAAATCACACTGCATGGAATCCACTGCATTCAATTGGATTGAATTTTATCAGGCTGCATGGAATCCACTGCATTCAATGAGGCTGCATGGAATCCACTGCATTCAATCGGGATGTTTTGGGCCATGCTGCATAAAATACACTGCATTCAACATGCAGCAAGGAATCCACTGCATCCAATCGGGATATTTTGGGCCATGCTGCATAAAATCCACTGCATTCAATCGGGATGCATTGGGCCTCGCTGCATGGTCTCCACTGCATACAAACGAGATCCATTGCACCACAATGTATGGAATGTTCTGCATTAAATGACGCTGCATGAAATCCACTGCATTCAATCGCGATGCTTTGGGCCATGCTGCAAATACTCCACTGTATTCAATCATGCTGCATGGAATCCACTGCCTTCAATCGGGATTTTGGCCATGCTGCATATAATCCACTGCATTCAATCGGGATGCATTGGGCCTCACTTCGCCAACCGCACTGAATACAATCGGGATCCATTGTGCGACAATGCATGGAGTCTTCTGCATTGCATGACGCTGCATGGAATCCACTGCATTCAATCGGGATGCTTGGGGCCATGCTGCAAAATATCCACTGCATTCATTCATGCTGCAGGGATCCAGTGCATTCAATCATGCTGCATAAATACACTTCATTCAATAGGGTTCCATTACTTCATTCTGCCTGGAATACACTGAATTCAATCACGCTGCATGGAATCCAATGCATTCAATAGGGATGCATTTTACCAGGCTGCATGGAATCCACTGCATTCAGTCATGCTGCATGGAATCCACTGCAGTCAATCGGGATGCATTTTACCAGGCGGCATTGAATCCACTACATTCAATCAAGCTGCATGGAATCCACTGCATTCTATCGGGATGCATTTTACCAGGCTGCATGGATTACACTGCATTCAAGCACAATGCATGGAATCCACTGCATTCAATGACGCTGCATGGAATCCTCTGCATTCTATCGGGATGCATTTGGGCCATGCTGCATAAAATCCACTGCATTCAATCATGCTGCATGGTATCCACTGCATTCAATCGGGATGTTTTGGGACATGCTGCCTAAAATCCACTGCATTTAATCGGGATGCTTTGGGCCATGGTTCAAACAATCCACTGCATTCAATCATGCTGCAGGAATCCACTGCATTCAATCATGCTGCATAAAATCCACTGCATTCAATAGGGTTCCATTTCTTCATGCTGCATGGAATCGACTTCATTCAATCATGCTGCATGGAATCCACAGCATTTAATTGGGATGCATTTTACCAGGCTGCATGGAATCCACTGCATTCAATCATGCTGAATAAAATCCACTGCATTCAATCGGGATGCATTTTACCAGGATGCATGGAATCCACTGCATTCAATCACAATACATGGAATCGACTGCATTCAATCGGGATGCATTTTACCAGGCTGCCTGGATTACACTGCATTCCATCACAATGCATGGAATCCACTGCATTCAATGACGCTGCATGGAATCCACTGCATTCTATCGGGATGCTTTTGGCCATGCTGCATAAAGTACACTGCATTCAATCATGCAGCAAGGAATCCACTGCATCCAATCGCCATGGTTTTGGCCATGCTGCATAAAATCCACTGCATTCAATCGGGATGCATTGGGCCTCGCTGCATGGTCTCCACTGCATACAAACGAGATCCATTGCCCCACAATGAATGGAATGTTCTGCATTCAATGACGCTGCATGAAATCCACTGCATTCAATCAGGATGCTTTGGGACATGCTGCAAATACTCCACTGTATTCAATCATGCTGCATGGAATCCACTGCCTTCAATCGGGATGCTTTTGGCCATGCTGCATGTAATCCACTGCATTCAATCGGGATGCATTGGGCCTCACTGCGTCAACCGCACTGAATACAATCGGGATCCATTGTGCCACAATGCATGGAGTCTTCTGCATTGCATGACGCTGCATGGAATCCACTGCATTCAATCGGGATGCTTGGGGCCATGCTGCAAAATATCCACTGCATTCATTCATGCTGCAGGAATCCAGTGCATTCAATCATGCTGCATTAAATTCCCTGCATTCAATAGGGTTCCATTACTTCATTCTGCCTGGAATACACTGAATTCAATCACGCTGCATGGAATCCAATGCATTCAATAGGGATGCATTTTACCAGGCTGCATGGAATCCACTGCATTCAGTCATGCTGCATGGAATCCACTGCAGTCAATCGGGATGCATTTTACCAGGCTGTATGGATTACACTGCATTCAATCAAAATGCATGGAATTCACTGCATTCAATGATGCTGCATGAAATCCACTGCATTCAATCGGGATGCTTTTGGCCATGCTGCATAAAATCCACGGCATTCAATCATGCTGCATGGAATCCAATGCATTCTATCGGGATGTATTGGGACATGCTTCAGAAAATTCACTGCATTAAATCATGATGCTTTGGACCAAGCTTCAAAAAATCCACTGCATTCAATCATGCTGCAAAAATCCACTGCATTCAATCATGCTGCATAAAATCCACTGCATTCAATAGGGTTCCATTACTTCATGCTGCATGGAATCAACTGCATTCAATCATGCTGCATGGAATCTACAGCATTCAATCGGGATGCATTTTACCAGGCTGCATGTTTTACACTGCATTCAATCACAATGCATGGAATCCACTGCATTCAATGACACTGCATGGAATCCACTGCATTCAATCTGGATGCTTTGGGCCATGGTGCATAAAATCCACTGCATTCAATCATGCTGCATGGTATCCACTGCATTCAATCGGGATGTTTTGGGACATTCTGTCTAAAATCCACTGCATTTAATCGGGATGTTTTGGGCCATGCTGCATAAAATCCACTGCATTCAATAGGGTTCCATTTCTGCATGCTGCATGGATCACACTGCATTCAATCACACTGCATGGAATCCACTGCATTCAATCGGGATGAATTTTACCAGGCTGCATTGAATCCACTACATTCAATCAAGCTGCATGGAATCCACTGCATTCAATCGGGATGCATTTTACCAGGCTGCATGGATTACACTGCATTCAAGCACAATGCATGGAATCCACTGCATTCAATGACGCTGCATGGAATCCTCTGCATTCTATCGGGATGCATTTGGGCCATGCTGCATAACATCCACTGCATTCAATCATGCTGCATGGTATCCACTGCATTCAATCGGGATGTTTTGGGACATGCTGCCTAAAATCCACTGCATTTAATCGGGATGCTTTGGGCCATGGTGCAAAAAATCCACTGCATTCAATCATGCTGCAGGAATCCACTGCATTCAATCATGCTGCATAAAATCCACTGCATTCAATAGGGTTCCATTTCTGCATTCTGCATGGATCACACTGCATTCAATCACACTGCATGGAATCCACTGCATTCAATCGGGATGCATTTTACCAGGCTGCATTGAATCCACTGCATTCTATCAAGCTGCATGGAATCCACTGCATTCAATCGGGATGCATTTTACCAGGCTGCATGGAATGCACTGCATTCAATCACGCTGCATCGATTTCACTGCATTCTATTGGGATCCATTGCGCCATGATGCATGGAATCCACTGCATTCAGTTGAGATCAATTGGGCAACGCTGCATAGAATCCACTGCATTGAATGGGGATCCATTTAGCCACGATGCATTGTATACACTGCGTTCAATCAGGATGCATTTCACCACGCTGCATGGAATACATGGCATTCAATCGGGATGCTTGTGGCCATGCTGCATAAAATCCACTGCATTCATTCATGCTGCAGGAATCCACTGCATTCAATCATGCTGCATAAAATCCCCTGCATTCAATAGGGTTCCATTTCTTCATGCTGCATGGAATCGACTTCATTCAATCATGCTGCATGGAATCCACAGCATTTAATTGGGATGCATTTTACCAGGCTGCATGGAATCCACTGCATTCAATCATGCTGAATAAAATCCACTGCATTCAATCGGGATGCATTTTACCAGGATGCATGGAATCCACTGCATTCAATCACAATACATGGAATCCACTGCATTCAATGGGGATGCATTTTACCAGGCTGCATGTTTTAGACTGCATTCAATCACAATGCATGGAATCCACTGCATTCAATGACGCTGCATGTAATCCACTGCATTCAATCTGGATGCTTTGGGCCATGGTGCATAAAATCCACTGCATTCAATCATGCTGCATGGTATCCACTGCATTCAATCGGGATGTTTTGCGACATTCTGTCTAAAATCCACTGCATTTTATCAGGATGCTTAGGGCTATGCTGCATAAAATCCACTGCATTCAATAGGGTTCCATTTCTGCATGCTGCATGGATCACACTGCATTCAATCACACTGCATGGAATCCACTGCATTCAATCGGGATGAATTTTACCAGGCTGCATTGAATCCACTACATTCAATCAAGCTGCATGGAATCCACTGCATTCAATCGGGATGCATTTTACCAGGCTGCATGGATTACACTGCATTCAAGCACAATGCATGGAATCCACTGCATTCAATGACGCTGCATGGAATCCTCTGCATTCTATCAGGATGCATTTGGGCCATGCTGCATAAAATCCACTGCATTCAATCATGCTGCATGGTATCCACTGCATTCAATCGGGATGTTTTGGGACATGCTGCCTAAAATCCACTGCATTTAATCGGGATGCTTAGGGCCATGGTGCAAAAAATCCACTGCATTCAATCATGCTGCAGGAATTCACTGCATTCAATCATGCTGCATAAAATCCACTGCATTCAATAGGGTTCCATTTCTTCATGCTGCATGGAATCGACTTCATTCAATCATGCTGCATGGAATCCACAGCATTTAATTGGGATGCATTTTACCAGGCTGCATGGAATCCACTGCATTCAATCATGCTGAATAAAATCCACTGCATTCTATCGGGATGCATTTGGGCCATGCTGCATAAAATCCACTGCATTCAATCATGCTGCATGGTATCCACTGCATTCAATCGGGATGTTTTGGGACATGCTGCATAAAATCCACTGCATTTAATCGGGATGCTTTGGGCCATGCTGCAAAAAATCCACTGCATTCAATCATGTTGCATGGAATCCACTGCCTTCAATCGGGATGAATTTTACCAGGCTGCATTGAATCCACTGCATTCTATCAAGCTGCATGGAATCCACTGCATTCAATCGGGATGCATTTTACCAGGCTGCATGCAATGCACTGCATTCAATCACGCTGCATCGATTTCACTGCATTCTATTGGGTTCCATTGCGCCATGATGCATGGAATCCACTGCATTCAGTTGAAATCAATTGGGCAACGCTGCATAGAATCCACTGCATTGAATGGGGATCCATTTAGCCACGATGCATTGTATACACTGCGTTCAATCAGGATGCATTTCACCACGCTGCATGGAATACATGGCATTCAATCGGGATGCTTGTGGCCATGCTGCATAAAATCCACTGCATTCATTCATGCTGCAGGAATCCACTGCATTCAATCATGCTGCATAAAATCCCCTGCATTCAATAGGGTTCCATTTCTTCATGCTGCATGGAATCGACTTCATTCAATCATGCTGCATGGAATCCACAGCATTTAATTGGGATGCATTTTACCAGGCTGCATGGAATCCACTGCATTCAATCATGCTGAATAAAATCCACTGCATTCAATCGGGATGCATTTTACCAGGATGCATGGAATCCACTGCATTCAATCACAATACATGGAATCCACTGCATTCAATCGGGATGCATTTTACCAGGCTGCCTGGATTACACTGCATTCCATCACAATGCATGGAATCCACTGCATTCAATGACGCTGCATGGAATCCACTGCATTCTATCGGGATGCTTTTGGCCATGCTGCATAAAGTACACTGCATTCAATCATGCAGCAAGGAATCCACTGCATCCAATCGCCATGGTTTTGGCCATGCTGCATAAAATCCACTGCATTCAATCGGGATGCATTGGGCCTCGCTGCATGGTCTCCACTGCATACAAACGAGATCCATTGCCCCACAATGAATGGAATGTTCTGCATTCAATGACGCTGCATGAAATCCACTGCATTCAATCAGGATGCTTTGGGACATGCTGCAAATACTCCACTGTATTCAATCATGCTGCATGGAATCCACTGCCTTCAATCGGGATGCTTTTGGCCATGCTGCATATAATCCACTGCATTCAATCGGGATGCATTGGGCCTCACTGCGTCAACCGCACTGAATACAATCGGGATCCATTGTGCCACAATGCATGGAGTCTTCTGCATTGCATGACGCTGCATGGAATCCACTGCATTCAATCGGGATGCTTGGGGCCATGCTGCAAAATATCCACTGCATTCATTCATGCTGCAGGAATCCAGTGCATTCAATCATGCTGCATTAAATTCCCTGCATTCAATAGGGTTCCATTACTTCATTCTGCCTGGAATACACTGAATTCAATCACGCTGCATGGAATCCAATGCATTCAATAGGGATGCATTTTACCAGGCTGCATGGAATCCACTGCATTCACACATGCTGCATGGAATCCACTGCATTCAATCGGGATGCATTTTACCAGGCTGTATGGATTACACTGCATTCAATCAAAATGCATGGAATTCACTGCATTCAATGATGCTGCATGAAATCCACTGCATTCAATCTGGATGCTTTTGGCCATGCTGCATAAAATCCACGGCATTCAATCATGCTGCATGGAATCCAATGCATTCTATCGGGATGTATTGGGACATGCTGCAGAAAATTCACTGCATTAAATCATGATGCTTTGGACCAAGCTTCAAAAAATCCACTGCATTCAATCATGCTGCAAAAATCCACTGCATTCAATCATGCTGCATAAAATCCACTTCATTCAATAGGGTTCCATTTCTTCATGCTGCATGGAATCAACTGCATTCAATCATGCTGCATGGAATCTACAGCATTCAATCGGGATGCATTTTACCAGGCTGCATGTTTTACACTGCATTCAATCACAATGCATGGAATCCACTGCATTCAATGACGCTGCATGGAATCCACTGCATTCAATCATGCTGCATGGAATCTACAGCATTCAATCGGGATGCATTTTACCAGGCTGCATGTTTTAGACTGCATTCAATCACAATGCATGGAATCCACTGCATTCAATGACGCTGCATGGAATCCACTGCATTCAATCTGGATGCTTTGCGCCATGGTGCATAAAATCCCCTGCATTCAATCATGCTGCATGGTATCCACTGCATTCAATCGGGATGTTTTGCAACATTCTGTCTAAAATCCACTGCATTTTATCAGGATGCTTTGGGCTATGCTGCATAAAATCCACTGCATTCAATAGGGTTCCATTTCTGCATGCTGCATGGATCACACTGCATTCAATCACACTGCATGGAATCCACTGCATTCAATTGGGATGAATTTTACCAGGCTGCATTGAATCCACTACATTCAATCAAGCTGCATGGAATCCACTGCATTCAATCGGGATGCATTTTACCAGGCTGCATGGATTACACTGCATTCAAGCACAATGCATGGAATCCACTGCATTCAATGACGCTGCATGGAATCCTCTGCATTCTATCGGGATGCATTTGGGCCATGCTGCATAAAATCCACTGCATTCAATCATGCTGCATGGTATCCACTGCATTCAATCGGGATGTTTTGGGACATGCTGCATAAAATCCACTGCATTTAATCGGGATGCTTTGGGCCATGCTGCAAAAAATCCACTGCATTCAATCATGTTGCATGGAATCCACTGCCTTCAATCGGGATGAATTTTACCAGGCTGCATTGAATCCACTGCATTCTATCAAGCTGCATGGAATCCACTGCATTCAATCGGGATGCATTTTACCACCCTGCATGGAATGCACTGCATTCAATCACGCTGCATCGATTTCACTGCATTCTATTGGGATCCATTGCGCCATGATGCATGGAATCCACTGCATTCAGTTGAGATCAATTGGGCAACGCTGCATAGAATCCACTGCATTGAATGGGGATCCATTTAGCCACGATGCATTGTATACACTGCGTTCAATCAGGATGCATTTCACCACGCTGCATGGAATACATGGCATTCAATCGGGATGCTTGTGGCCATGCTGCATAAAATCCACTGCATTCATTCATGCTGCAGGAATCCACTGCATTCAATCATGCTGCATAAAATCCCCTGCATTCAATACGGTTCCATTTCTTCATGCTGCATGGAATCGACTTCATTCAATCATGCTGCATTGAATCCACAGCATTTAATTGGGATGCATTTTACCAGGCTGCATGGAATCCACTGCATTCAATCATGCTGAATAAAATCCACTGCATTCAATCGGGATGCATTTTACCAGGATGCATGGAATCCACTGCATTCAATCACAATACATGGAATCCACTGCATTCAATCGGGATGCATTTTACCAGGCTGCCTGGATTACACTGCATTCCATCACAATGCATGGAATCCACTGCATTCAATGACGCTGCATGGAATCCACTGCATTCTATCGGGATGCTTTTGGCCATGCTGCATAAAGTACACTGCATTCAATCATGCAGCAAGGAATCCACTGCATCCAATCGCCATGTTTTTGGCCATGCTGCATAAAATCCACTGCATTCAATCGGGATGCATTGGGCCTCGCTGCATGGTCTCCACTGCATACAAACGAGATCCATTGCCCCACAATGAATGGAATGTTCTGCATTCAATGACGCTGCATGAAATCCACTGCATTCAATCAGGATGCTTTGGGACATGCTGCAAATACTCCACTGTATTCAATCATGCTGCATGGAATCCACTGCCTTCAATCGGGATGCTTTTGGCCATGCTGCATATAATCCACTGCATTCAATCGGGATGCATTGGGCCTCACTGCGTCAACCGCACTGAATACAATCGGGATCCATTGTGCCACAATGCATGGAGTCTTCTGCATTGCATGACGCTGCATGGAATCCACTGCATTCAATCGGGATGCTTGGGGCCATGCTGCAAAATATCCACTGCATTCATTCATGCTGCAGGAATCCAGTGCATTCAATCATGCTGCATTAAATTCCCTGCATTCAATAGGGTTCCATTACTTCATTCTGCCTGGAATACACTGAATTCAATCACGCTGCATGGAATCCAATGCATTCAATAGGGATGCATTTTACCAGGCTGCATGGAATCCACTGCATTCAGTCATGCTGCATGGAATCCACTGCAGTCAATCGGGATGCATTTTACCAGGCTGTATGGATTACACTGCATTCAATCAAAATGCATGGAATTCACTGCATTCAATGATGCTGCATGAAATCCACTGCATTCAATCGGGATGCTTTTGGCCATGCTGCATAAAATCCACGGCATTCAATCATGCTGCATGGAATCCAATGCATTCTATCGGGATGTATTGGGACATGCTGCAGAAAATTCACTGCATTAAATCATGATGCTTTGGACCAAGCTTCAAAAAATCCACTGCATTCAATCATGCTGCAAAAATCCACTGCATTCAATCATGCTGCATAAAATCCACTGCATTCAATAGGGTTCCATTTCTTCATGCTGCATGGAATCAACTGCATTCAATCATGCTGCATGGAATCTACAGCATTCAATCGGGATGCATTTTACCAGGCTGCATGTTTTACACTGCATTCAATCACAGTGCATGGAATCCACTGCATTCAATGACGCTGCATGGAATCCACTGCATTCAATCTGGATGCTTTGGGCCATGGTGCATTAAATCCACTGCATTCAATCATGCTGCATGGTATCCACTGCATTCAATCGGGATGTTTTGGAACATTCTGCCTAAAATCCACTGCATTTAATCAGGATGCTTTGGGCCATGCTGCATAAAATCCACTGCATTCAATAGGGTTCCATTTCTGCATGCTGCATGGATCACACTGCATTCAATCACACTGCATGGAATCCACTGCATTCAATCGGGATGAATTTTACCAGGCTGCATTGAATCCACTACATTCAATCAAGCTGCATGGAATCCACTGCATTCAATCGGGATGCATTTTACCAGGCTGCATGGATTACACTGCATTCAAGCACAATGCATGGAATCCACTGCATTCAATGACGCTGCATGGAATCCTCTGCATTCTATCGGGATGCATTTGGGCCATGCTGCATAAAATCCACTGCATTCAATCATGCTGCATGGTATCCACTGCATTCAATCGGGATGTTTTGGGACATGCTGCCTAAAATCCACTGCATTTAATCGGGATGCTTTGGGCCATGCTGCAAAAAATCCACTGCATTCAATCATGTTGCATGGAATCCACTGCCTTCAATCGGGATGAATTTTACCAGGCTTCATTGAATCCACTGCATTCTATCAAGCTGCATGGAATCCACTGCATTCAATCACGCTGCATCGATTTCACTGCATTCTATTGGGATCCATTGCGCCATGATGCATGGAATCCACTGCATTCAGTTGAGATCAATTGGGCAACGCTGCATAGAATCCACTGCATTGAATGGGGATCCATTTAGCCACGATGCATTGTATACACTGCGTTCAATCAGGATGCATTTCACCACGCTGCATGGAATACATGGCATTCAATCGGGATGCTTGTGGCCATGCTGCATAAAATCCACTGCATTCATTCATGCTGCAGGAATCCACTGCATTCAATCATGCTGCATAAAATCCCCTGCATTCAATAGGGTTCCATTTCTTCATGCTGCATGGAATCGACTTCATTCAATCATGCTGCATGGAATCCACAGCATTTAATTGGGATGCATTTTACCAGGCTGCATGGAATCCACTGCATTCAATCATGCTGAATAAAATCCACTGCATTCAATCGGGATGCATTTTACCAGGATGCATGGAATCCACTGCATTCAATCACAATACATGGAATCCACTGCATTCAATCGGGATGCATTTTACCAGGCTGCCTGGATTACACTGCATTCCATCACAATGCATGGAATCCACTGCATTCAATGACGCTGCATGGAATCCACTGCATTCTATCGGGATGCTTTTGGCCATGCTGCATAAAGTACACTGCATTCAATCATGCAGCAAGGAATCCACTGCATCCAATCGCCATGTTTTTGGCCATGCTGCATAAAATCCACTGCATTCAATCGGGATGCATTGGGCCTCGCTGCATGGTCTCCACTGCATACAAACGAGATCCATTGCCCCACAATGAATGGAATGTTCTGCATTCAATGACGCTGCATGAAATCCACTGCATTCAATCAGGATGCTTTGGGACATGCTGCAAATACTCCACTGTATTCAATCATGCTGCATGGAATCCACTGCCTTCAATCGGGATGCTTTTGGCCATGCTGCATATAATCCACTGCATTCAATCGGGATGCATTGGGCCTCACTGCGTCAACCGCACTGAATACAATCGGGATCCATTGTGCCACAATGCATGGAGTCTTCTGCATTGCATGACGCTGCATGGAATCCACTGCATTCAATCGGGATGCTTGGGGCCATGCTGCAAAATATCCACTGCATTCATTCATGCTGCAGGAATCCAGTGCATTCAATCATGCTGCATTAAATTCCCTGCATTCAATAGGGTTCCATTACTTCATTCTGCCTGGAATACACTGAATTCAATCACGCTGCATGGAATCCAATGCATTCAATAGGGATGCATTTTACCAGGCTGCATGGAATCCACTGCATTCAGTCATGCTGCATGGAATCCACTGCAGTCAATCGGGATGCATTTTACCAGGCTGTATGTATTACACTGCATTCAATCAAAATGCATGGAATTCACTGCATTCAATGATGCTGCATGAAATCCACTGCATTCAATCGGGATGCTTTTGGCCATGCTGCATAAAATCCACGGCATTCAATCATGCTGCATGGAATCCAATGCATTCTATCGGGATGTATTGGGACATGCTGCAGAAAATTCACTGCATTAAATCATGATGCTTTGGACCAAGCTTCAAAAAATCCACTGCATTCAATCATGCTGCAAAAATCCACTGCATTCGATCATGCTGCATAAAATCCACTTCATTCAATAGGGTTCCATTACTTCATGCTGCATGGAATCAACTGCATTCAATCATGCTGCATGGAATCTACAGCATTCAATCGGGATGCATTTTACCAGGCTGCATGTTTTACACTGCATTCAATCACAATGCATGGAATCCACTGCATTCAATGACGCTGCATGGAATCCAATGCATTCAATCTGGATGCTTTGGGCCATGGTGCATTAAATCCACTGCATTCAATCATGCTGCATGGTATCCACTGCATTCAATCGGGATGTTTTACGACATTCTGCCTAAAATCCACTGCATTTAATCAGGATGCTTTGGGCCATGCTGCATAAAATCCACTGCATTCAATAGGGTTCCATTTCTGCATGCTGCATGGATCACACTGCATTCAATCACACTGCATGGAATCCACAGCATTCAATCGGGATGAATTTTACCAGGCTGCATTGAATCCACTACATTCAATCAAGCTGCATGGAATCCACTGCATTCAATCGGGATGCATTTTACCAGGCTGCATGGATTACACTGCATTCAAGCACAATGCATGGAATCCACTGCATTCAATGACGCTGCATGGAATCCTCTGCATTCTATCGGGATGCATTTGGGCCATGCTGCATAAAATCCACTGCATTCATTCATGCTGCATGGTATCCACTGCATTCAATCGGGATGTTTTGGGACATGCTGCATAAAATCCACTGCATTTAATCGGGATGCTTTGGGCCATGCTGCAAAAAATCCACTGCATTCAATCATGTTGCATGGAATCCACTGCCTTCAATCGGGATGAATTTTACCAGGCTGCATTGAATCCACTGCATTCTATCAAGCTGCATGGAATCCACTGCATTCAATCTGGATGCATTTTACCAGGCTGCATGGAATGCACTGCATTCAATCACGCTGCATCGATTTCACTGCATTCTATTGGGATCCATTGCGCCATGATGCATGGAATCCACTGCATTCAGTTGAAATCAATTGGGCAACGCTGCATAGAATCCACTGCATTGAATGGGGATCCATTTAGCCACGATGCATTGTATACACTTCGTTCAATCAGGATGCATTTCACCACGCTGCATGGAATACATGGCATTCAATCGGGATGCTTGTGGCCATGCTGCATAAAATCCACTGCATTCATTCATGCTGCAGGAATCCACTGCATTCAATCATGCTGCATAAAATCCCCTGCATTCAATAGGGTTCCATTTCTTCATGCTGCATGGAATCGACTTCATTCAATCATGCTGCATGGAATCCACAGCATTTAATTGGGATGCATTTTACCAGGCTGCATGGAATCCACTGCATTCAATCATGCTGAATAAAATCCACTGCATTCAATCGGGATGCATTTTACCAGGATGCATGGAATCCACTGCATTCAATCACAATCCATGGAATCCACTGCATTCAATCGGGATGCATTTTACCAGGCTGCCTGGATTACACTGCATTCAAGCACAATGCATGGAATCCACTGCATTCAATGACGCTGCATGGAATCCACTGCATTCTATCGGGATGCTTTTGGCCATGCTGCATAAAGTACACTGCATTCAATCATGCAGCAAGGAATCCACTGCATCCAATCGCCATGGTTTTGGCCATGCTGCATAAAATCCACTGCATTCAATCGGGATGCATTGGGCCTCGCTGCATGGTCTCCACTGCATACAAACGAGATCCATTGCCCCACAATGAATGGAATGTTCTGCATTCAATGACGCTGCATGAAATCCACTGCATTCAATCAGGATGCTTTGGGACATGCTGCAAATACTCCACTGTATTCAATCATGCTGCATGGAATCCACTGCCTTCAATCGGGATGCTTTTGGCCATGCTGCATATAATCCACTGCATTCAATCGGGATGCATTGGGCCTCACTGCGTCAACCGCTCTGAATACAATCGGGATCCATTGTGCCACATTGCATGGAGTCTTCTGCATTGCATGACGCTGCATGGAATCCACTGCATTCAATCGGGATGCTTGGGGCCATGCTGCAAAATATCCACTGCATTCATTCATGCTGCAGGAATCCAGTGCATTCAATCATGCTGCATTAAATTCCCTGCATTCAATAGGGTTCCATTACTTCATTCTGCCTGGAATACACTGAATTCAATCACGCTGCATGGAATCCAATGCATTCAATAGGGATGCATTTTACCAGGCTGCATGGAATCCACTGCATTCAGTCATGCTGCATGGAATCCACTGCAGTCAATCGGGATGCATTTTACCAGGCTGTATGGATTACACTGCATTCAATCAAAATTCATGGAATTCACTGCATTCAATGATGCTGCATGAAATCCACTGCATTCAATCGGGATGCTTTTGGCCATGCTGCATAAACTCCACGGCATTCAATCATGCTGCATGGAATCTAATGCATTCTATCGGGATGTATTGGGACATGCTGCAGAAAATTCACTGCATTAAATCATGATGCTTTGGACCAAGCTTCAAAAAATCCACTGCATTCAATCATGCTGCAAAAATCCACTGCATTCAATCATGCTGCATAAAATCCACTTCATTCAATAGGGTTCCATTACTTCATGCTGCATGGAATCAACTGCATTCAATCATGCTGCATGTAATCTACAGCATTCAATCGGGATGCATTTTACCAGGCTGCATGTTTTACACTGCATTCAATCACAATGCATGGAATCCACTGCATTCAATGACGCTGCATGGAATCCACTGCATTCAATCTGGATGCTTTGGGCCATGGTGCATTAAATCCACTGCATTCAATCATGCTGCATGGTATCCACTGCATTCAATCGGGATGTTTTGGGACATTCTGCCTAAAATCCACTGCATTTAATCAGGATGCTTTGGGCCATGCTGCATAAAATCCACTGCATTCAATAGGGTTCCATTTCTGCATGCTGCATGGATCACACTGCATTCAATCACACTGCATGGAATCCACTGCATTCAATCGGGATGAATTTTACCAGGCTGCATTGAATCCACTACATTCAATCAAGCTGCATGGAATCCACTGCATTCAATCGGGATGCATTTTACCAGGCTGCATGGATTACACTGCATTCAAGCACAATGCATGGAATCCACTGCATTCAATGACGCTGCATGGAATCCTCTGCATTCTATCGGGATGCATTTGGGCCATGCTGCATAAAATCCACTGCATTCAATCATGCTGCATGGTATCCACTGCATTCAATCGGGATGTTTTGGGACATGCTGCCTAAAATCCACTGCATTTAATCGGGATGCTTTGGGCCATGCTGCAAAAAATCCACTGCATTCAATCATGTTGCATGGAATCCACTGCCTTCAATCGGGATGAATTTTACCAGGCTTCATTGAATCCACTGCATTCTATCAAGCTGCATGGAATCCACTGCAATCAATCTGGATACATTTTACCAGGCTGCATGGAATACACTGCATTCAATCACGCTGCATCGATTTCACTGCATTCTGTTGGGATCCATTGCGCCATGATGCATGGAATCCACTGCATTCAGTTGAGATCAATTGGGCAACGCTGCATAGAATCCACTGCATTGAATGGGGATCCATTTAGCCACGATGCATTGTATACACTGCGTTCAATCAGGATGCATTTCACCACGCTGCATGGAATACATGGCATTCAATCGGGATGCTTGTGGCCATGCTGCATAAAATCCACTGCATTCATTCATGCTGCAGGAATCCACTGCATTCAATCATGCTGCATAAAATCCCCTGCATTCAATAGGGTTCCATTTCTTCATGCTGCATGGAATCGACTTCATTCAATCATGCTGCATGGAATCCACAGCATTTAATTGGGATGCATTTTACCAGGCTGCATGGAATCCACTGCATTCAACCATGCTGAATAAAATCCACTGCATTCAATCGGGATGCATTTTACCAGGATGCATGGAATCCACTGCATTCAATCACAATACATGGAATCCACTGCATTCAATCGGGATGCATTTTACCAGGCTGCCTGGATTACACTGCATTCCATCACAATGCATGGAATCCACTGCATTCAATGACGCTGCATGGAATCCACTGCATTCTATCGGGATGCTTTTGGCCATGCTGCATAAAGTACACTGCATTCAATCATGCAGCAAGGAATCCACTGCATCCAATCGCCATGGTTTTGGCCATGCTGCATAAAATCCACTGCATTCAATCGGGATGCATTGGGCCTCGCTGCATGGTCTCCACTGCATACAAACGAGATCCATTGCCCCACAATGAATGGAATGTTCTGCATTCAATGACGCTGCATGAAATCCACTGCATTCAATCAGGATGCTTTGGGACATGCTGCAAATACTCCACTGTATTCAATCATGCTGCATGGAATCCACTGCCTTCAATCGGGATGCTTTTGGCCATGCTGCATATAATCCACTGCATTCAATCGGGATGCATTGGGCCTCACTGCGTCAACCGCACTGAATACAATCGGGATCCATTGTGCCACAATGCATGGAGTCGTCTGCATTCAATGACGCTGCATGGAATCCACTGCATTCAATGGGGATGCTTTGGGCCACGCTGCAACAAATTCACTGCATTCATTCATGCTGCAGCAATACAGTGCGTTCAATCATGCTGCATAAAATACACTTCATTCAATAGGCTTCCATTATTTCATGCTGCCTGGAATACACTGAATTCAAACACGATGCATGGAATCCAATGCATTCAATAGGGATGCATTTTACCAGGCTGCATGGAATCCACTGCATTCAGTCATGCTGCATGGAATCCACTGCATTCAATCATGCTGCATTAAATTCCCTGCATTCAATAGGGTTCCATTTCTTCATGCTGCCTGGAATACACTGCATTAAATCACGCTGCATGGAATCCACTGCATTCAATTGGGATGCATTTTACCAGGCTGCATGGAATCCACTGCATTCACACATGCCGCATGGAATCCACTGCATTCTATCGGGATGCATTTGGCCATGCTGCATAAAACCCACTGCATTCAATCATGCTGCACGATATCCACTGCATTCAATCGGGATGTTTTCGGACATGCTGCAAAAAATCCACTGCAGTAAATCGGGATGCTTTTGGCCAAGCTTCAAAATATCCACTGCATTCAATCATGCTGCAGGAATCCACTGCATTCAATCATGCTGCATAAAATCCACTGAATTCCACAGGGTTCAATTTCTTCATGCTGCATGGAATCCACTGCATTCAATCATGCTGCATGGAATCCACTGCATTCAATCGCGATGCATTTTACCAGGCTGCATGGAATACACTCCATTCAATCACAACGCATGGTATCCACTGCGTCAATGACGTTGCATGGAATACACTGCCTTCAATCGGTATGCTTTTGGCCATTGTGCATAAAATCCACTGCATTCAATCATGCTGCATGGTATCCCCTGTCTTCACTCGGGATGTTTTGGGACATGCTGCCTAAAATCCACTGCATTCAATCGGGATGCTTTGGGCCATGCTGCAAATCATCCACTGCATTCAATCATGCTGCAGGAATCCACGGCATTCAATCATGCTGCATAAAAGACAATTCATTCAATAGAATTCCATTACTTCATGCTGCTTGGAATACACTGAATTCACTCACGCTGCATGGAATCCAATGCATTCAATAGGGATGCATTTTACCAGGCTGCATGGAATCCACTGCATTCAATCATGCTGCATGGAATCCACTGCATTCAATCGGGATGCATTTTACCAGGCTGCATAGATTACACTGCATTCAAGCACAATGCATGGAATCCACTGCATTCAATGACGCTGCATGGAATCCACTGCATTCTATCGGGATGCTTTTGGCCATGCTGCCTAAAATCCACTGCATTCAATCATGCTGCACGGTATCGACTGCATTCAATCGGGATGTTTTGGGACATGCTGCAGAATATCCACTGCATTAAATCGGGATGCTTTGGGCCAAGCTGCAAAAAATCCACTGCATTCAATCATGCTGCAGGAATCCACTGCATTCTATCATGCTGCATAAAATCCCCTGCATTCAATCGGGATGAATTTTACCAGGCTGCATGGAATCCACTGCATTCAATCATGCTTCATGGAATCCACTGCATTCAATCCAGTTGCATTTTACCAGGCTGCATGGAATACACTGCATTCAATCACGCTGCATCGATTTCACTGCATTCAATTGGGATCCATTGCGCCATGATGCATGGAATCCACTGCATTCAGTTGAGATCAATTGGGCCACGCTGCATAGAATCCACTGCATTGAATGGGGATCCATTTAGCCACGCTGCATTGTATACACTGCGTTCAATTAGGATGCATTTCACCACGCTGCATGGAATCCAGGGCATTCAATCGGGATGTTTGTGGCCATGCTCCAAAAAATCCACTTCATTCAATCATGCTGAAGGAATCCACTGCATTCAATCATGCTGCATAAAATCCCCTGCATTCAATAGGGTTCCATTTCTTCATGCTGCATGGAATCCACTTCATTCAATCATGCTGCATGGAATCCGCAGCATTTAAGTGGGATGCATTTTACCAGGATGCATGGAATCCACTGCATTCAATCATGCTGCATAAAATCCACTGCATTCAATCGGGATGCATTTTACCACGCTGCATGGATTAAACTGCATTCAATCACAATACATCGAATCGACTGCATTAAATCGGGATGCATTTTTCCATGCTGCCTGGATTACACTGCATTCAATCACAATGCATGGAATCCACTGCATTAAATGACGCTGCATGGAATACACTGCATTCAATCGGGATGAATTTTACCAGGCTGCATGGATTACACTGCATTCAATCACAGTGCATGAAATCCACTGCATTCAATGACGCTGCATGGAATCCTCTGCATTGAATCGGGATGCTTTTGGCCATGCTGCATAAAATCCACTGAATTCAATCATGCTGCACGGTATCGACTGCATTCAATCGGGATGTTTTGGGACATGCTGCAGAAAATCCACTGCATTAAATCGGGATGCTTTGGGCCAAGGTGCAAAAAATCCGCTGCATTCAATCATACTGCAGGAATCCACTGCATTGAATCATGCTGCATAAAATACCCTGCATTCAATAAGGTTCCATTTCTTCATGCTGCCTGGAATCCACCTCATTCAATTATGCTGCATGGAATCCACTGCATTCAATCGTGATGCATTTTACCAGGCTGCATAAATTACACTGCATTCAATCACAAGCATGGAATCCACTGCATTCAATGACGCTGCATGGAATCCACTGCATTCCATCGGGATGCTTTTGGCCATGGTGCATAATATGCACTGCATTCAATCATGCTGCATGGTATCCACTGCATTCAATCGGGATGCTTTTGGCCATGCTGCATAAAATCCACTGCATTAAATCGGGATGCTTTAGGCCATGCTGCAAAAATCCACTGCATTCAATCATGCTGAAGGAATTCACTGCATTCAATCATGCTGCATAAAATCCACTGCATTAAATAGGGTTCAATTTCTTCATGCAGCATGGATCACACTGCATTAAATCACACTGCATGGAATCCACTGCATTCAATTGGAATGAATTTTATCAGGCTGCATGGAATCCACAAATTCAATGACGCTGCATATAATCCACTGCATTCAATCGGGATGTTTTGGGCCATGCTGCATAAAATACACTGCATTCAATCATGCAGCAAGGAATCCACTGCATCCAATCGGGATATTTTGGGCCATGCTGCATAAAATCCACTGCATTCAATCGGGATGCATTGGGCCTCGCTGCGTGGTCTCCACTGCATACAAACGAGATCCATTGCACCACAATGTATGGAATGTTCTGCATTAAATGACGCTGCATGAAATCCACTGCATTCAATCGGGATGCTTTGGGCCATGCTGCAAATAATCCACTGTATTCAATCATGCTGCATGGAATCCACTGCCTTCAATCGGGATGTTGGCCATGCTGCATATAATCCACTGCATTCAATCGGGATGCATTGGGCCTCACTGCGCCAACCGCACTGAATACAATCGGGATCCATTGTGCGACAATGCATGGAGTCTTCTGCATTGCATGACGCTGCATGGAATCCACTGCATTCAATCGGGATGCTTGGGGCCATGCTGCAAAATATCCACTGCATTCATTCATGCTGCAGGAATCCAGTGCATTCAATCATGCTGCATAAAATACACTTCATTCAATAGGGTTCCATTACTTCATTCTGCCTGGAATACACTGAATTCAATCACGCTGCATGGAATCCAATGCATTCAATCGGGATGTTTTGCGACATTCTGTCTAAAATCCACTGCATTTTATCAGGATGCTTAGGGCTATGCTGCATAAAATCCACTGCATTCATTCATGCTGCAGGAATCCACTGCATTCAATCATGCTGCATAAAATCCCCTGCATTCAATAGGGTTCCATTTCTTCATGCTGCATGGAATCGACTTCATTCAATCATGCTGCATGGAATCCACAGCATTTAATTGGGATGCATTTTACCAGGCTGCATGGAATCCACTGCATTCAATCATGCTGAATAAAATCCACTGCATTCAATCGGGATGCATTTTACCAGGATGCATGGAATCCACTGCATTCAATCACAATACATGGAATCCACTGCATTCAATGGGGATGCATTTTACCAGGCTGCATGTTTTAGACTGCATTCAATCACAATGCATGGAATCCACTGCATTCAATGACGCTGCATGGAATCCACTGCATTCAATCTGGATGCTTTGGGCCATGGTGCATAAAATCCACTGCATTCAATCATGCTGCATGGTATCCACTGCATTCAATCGGGATGTTTTGCGACATTCTGTCTAAAATCCACTGCATTTTATCAGGATGCTTAGGGCTATGCTGCATAAAATCCACTGCATTCAATAGGGTTCCATTTCTGCATGCTGCATGGATCACACTGCATTCAATCACACTGCATGGAATCCACTGCATTCAATCGGGATGAATTTTACCAGGCTGCATTGAATCCACTACATTCAATCAAGCTGCATGGAATCCACTGCATTCAATCGGGATGCATTTTACCAGGCTGCATGGATTACACTGCATTCAAGCACAATGCATGGAATCCACTGCATTCAATGACGCTGCATGGAATCCTCTGCATTCTATCGGGATGCATTTGGGCCATGCTGCATAAAATCCACTGCATTCAATCATGCTGCATGGTATCCACTGCATTCAATCGGGATGTTTTGGGACATGCTGCATAAAATCCACTGCATTTAATCGGGATGCTTTGGGCCATGCTGCAAAAAATCCACTGCATTCAATCATGTTGCATGGAATCCACTGCCTTCAATCGGGATGAATTTTACCAGGCTGCATTGAATCCACTGCATTCTATCAAGCTGCATGGAATCCACTGCATTCAATCGGGATGCATTTTACCAGGCTGCATGCAATGCACTGCATTCAATCACGCTGCATCGATTTCACTGCATTCTATTGGGTTCCATTGCGCCATGATGCATGGAATCCACTGCATTCAGTTGAAATCAATTGGGCAACGCTGCATAGAATCCACTGCATTGAATGGGGATCCATTTAGCCACGATGCATTGTATACACTGCGTTCAATCAGGATGCATTTCACCACGCTGCATGGAATACATGGCATTCAATCGGGATGCTTGTGGCCATGCTGCATAAAATCCACTGCATTCATTCATGCTGCAGGAATCCACTGCATTCAATCATGCTGCATAAAATCCCCTGCATTCAATAGGGTTCCATTTCTTCATGCTGCATGGAATCGACTTCATTCAATCATGCTGCATGGAATCCACAGCATTTAATTGGGATGCATTTTACCAGGCTGCATGGAATCCACTGCATTCAATCATGCTGAATAAAATCCACTGCATTCAATCGGGATGCATTTTACCAGGATGCATGGAATCCACTGCATTCAATCACAATACATGGAATCCACTGCATTCAATCGGGATGCATTTTACCAGGCTGCCTGGATTACACTGCATTCCATCACAATGCATGGAATCCACTGCATTCAATGACGCTGCATGGAATCCACTGCATTCTATCGGGATGCTTTTGGCCATGCTGCATAAAGTACACTGCATTCAATCATGCAGCAAGGAATCCACTGCATCCAATCGCCATGGTTTTGGCCATGCTGCATAAAATCCACTGCATTCAATCGGGATGCATTGGGCCTCGCTGCATGGTCTCCACTGCATACAAACGAGATCCATTGCCCCACAATGAATGGAATGTTCTGCATTCAATGACGCTGCATGAAATCCACTGCATTCAATCAGGATGCTTTGGGACATGCTGCAAATACTCCACTGTATTCAATCATGCTGCATGGAATCCACTGCCTTCAATCGGGATGATTTTGGCCATGCTGCATATAATCCACTGCATTCAATCGGGATGCATTGGGCCTCACTGCGTCAACCGCACTGAATACAATCGGGATCCATTGTGCCACAATGCATGGAGTCTTCTGCATTGCATGACGCTGCATGGAATCCACTGCATTCAATCGGGATGCTTGGGGCCATGCTGCAAAATATCCACTGCATTCATTCATGCTGCAGGAATCCAGTGCATTCAATCATGCTGCATTAAATTCCCTGCATTCAATAGGGTTCCATTACTTCATTCTGCCTGGAATACACTGAATTCAATCACGCTGCATGGAATCCAATGCATTCAATAGGGATGCATTTTACCAGGCTGCATGGAATCCACTGCATTCACACATGCTGCATGGAATCCACTGCATTCAATCGGGATGCATTTTACCAGGCTGTATGGATTACACTGCATTCAATCAAAATGCATGGAATTCACTGCATTCAATGATGCTGCATGAAATCCACTGCATTCAATCTGGATGCTTTTGGCCATGCTGCATAAAATCCACGGCATTCAATCATGCTGCATGGAATCCAATGCATTCTATCGGGATGTATTGGGACATGCTGCAGAAAATTCACTGCATTAAATCATGATGCTTTGGACCAAGCTTCAAAAAATCCACTGCATTCAATCATGCTGCAAAAATCCACTGCATTCAATCATGCTGCATAAAATCCACTTCATTCAATAGGGTTCCATTTCTTCATGCTGCATGGAATCAACTGCATTCAATCATGCTGCATGGAATCTACAGCATTCAATCGGGATGCATTTTACCAGGCTGCATGTTTTACACTGCATTCAATCACAATGCATGGAATCCACTGCATTCAATGACGCTGCATGGAATCCACTGCATTCAATCATGCTGCATGGAATCTACAGCATTCAATCGGGATGCATTTTACCAGGCTGCATGGATTACACTGCATTCAAGCACAATGCATGGAATCCACTGCATTCAATGACGCTGCATGGAATCCTCTGCATTCTATCGGGATGCATTTGGGCCATGCTGCATAAAATCCACTGCATTCAATCATGCTGCATGGTATCCACTGCATTCAATCGGGATGTTTTGGGACATGCTGCATAAAATCCACTGCATTTAATCGGGATGCTTTGGGCCATGCTGCAAAAAATCCACTGCATTCAATCATGTTGCATGGAATCCACTGCCTTCAATCGGGATGAATTTTACCAGGCTGCATTGAATCCACTGCATTCTATCAAGCTGCATGGAATCCACTGCATTCAATCGGGATGCATTTTACCAGGCTGCATGCAATGCACTGCATTCAATCACGCTGCATCGATTTCACTGCATTCTATTGGGATCCATTGCGCCATGATGCATGGAATCCACTGCATTCAGTTGAGATCAATTGGGCAACGCTGCATAGAATCCACTGCATTGAATGGGGATCCATTTAGCCACGATGCATTGTATACACTGCGTTCAATCAGGATGCATTTCACCACGCTGCATGGAATACATGGCATTCAATCGGGATGCTTGTGGCCATGCTGCATAAAATCCACTGCATTCATTCATGCTGCAGGAATCCACTGCATTCAATCATGCTGCATAAAATCCCCTGCATTCAATACGGTTCCATTTCTTCATGCTGCATGGAATCGACTTCATTCAATCATGCTGCATTGAATCCACAGCATTTAATTGGGATGCATTTTACCAGGCTGCATGGAATCCACTGCATTCAATCATGCTGAATAAAATCCACTGCATTCAATCGGGATGCATTTTACCAGGATGCATGGAATCCACTGCATTCAATCACAATACATGGAATCCACTGCATTCAATCGGGATGCATTTTACCAGGCTGCCTGGATTACACTGCATTCCATCACAATGCATGGAATCCACTGCATTCAATGACGCTGCATGGAATCCACTGCATGCTATCGGGATGCTTTTGGCCATGCTGCATAAAGTACACTGCATTCAATCATGCAGCAAGGAATCCACTGCATCCAATCGCCATGTTTTTGGCCATGCTGCATAAAATCCACTGCATTCAATCGGGATGCATTGGGCCTCGCTGCATGGTCTCCACTGCATACAAACGAGATCCATTGCCCCACAATGAATGGAATGTTCTGCATTCAATGACGCTGCATGAAATCCACTGCATTCAATCAGGATGCTTTGGGACATGCTGCAAATACTCCACTGTATTCAATCATGCTGCATGGAATCCACTGCCTTCAATCGGGATGCTTTTGGCCATGCTGCATATAATCCACTGCATTCAATCGGGATGCATTGGGCCTCACTGCGTCACCCGCACTGAATACAATCGGGATCCATTGTGCCACAATGCATGGAGTCTTCTGCATTGCATGACGCTGCATGGAATCCACTGCATTCAATCGGGATGCTTGGGGCCATGCTGCAAAATATCCACTGCATTCATTCATGCTGCAGGAATCCAGTGCATTCAATCATGCTGCATTAAATTCCCTGCATTCAATAGGGTTCCATTACTTCATTCTGCCTGGAATACACTGAATTCAATCACGCTGCATGGAATCCAATGCATTCAATAGGGATGCATTTTACCAGGCTGCATGGAATCCACTGCATTCAGTCATGCTGCATGGAATCCACTGCAGTCAATCGGGATGCATTTTACCAGGCTGTATGGATTACACTGCATTCAATCAAAATGCATGGAATTCACTGCATTCAATGATGCTGCATGAAATCCACTGCATTCAATCGGGATGCTTTTGGCCATGCTGCATAAAATCCACGGCATTCAATCATGCTGCATGGAATCCAATGCATTCTATCGGGATGTATTGGGACATGCTGCAGAAAATTCACTGCATTAAATCATGATGCTTTGGACCAAGCTTCAAAAAATCCACTGCATTCAATCATGCTGCAAAAATCCACTGCATTCAATCATGCTGCATAAAATCCACTGCATTCAATAGGGTTCCATTTCTTCATGCTGCATGGAATCAACTGCATTCAATCATGCTGCATGGAATCTACAGCATTCAATCGGGATGCATTTTACCAGGCTGCATGTTTTACACTGCATTCAATCACAGTGCATGGAATCCACTGCATTCAATGACGCTGCATGGAATCCACTGCATTCAATCTGGATGCTTTGGGCCATGGTGCATTAAATCCACTGCATTCAATCATGCTGCATGGTATCCACTGCATTCAATCGGGATGTTTTGGAACATTCTGCCTAAAATCCACTGCATTTAATCAGGATGCTTTGGGCCATGCTGCATAAAATCCACTGCATTCAATAGGGTTCCATTTCTGCATGCTGCATGGATCACACTGCATTCAATCACACTGCATGGAATCCACTGCATTCAATCGGGATGAATTTTACCAGGCTGCATTGAATCCACTACATTCAATCAAGCTGCATGGAATCCACTGCATTCAATCGGGATGCATTTTACCAGGCTGCATGGATTACACTGCATTCAAGCACAATGCATGGAATCCACTGCATTCAATGACGCTGCATGGAATCCTCTGCATTCTATCGGGATGCATTTGGGCCATGCTGCATAAAATCCACTGCATTCAATCATGCTGCATGGTATCCACTGCATTCAATCGGGATGTTTTGGGACATGCTGCCTAAAATCCACTGCATTTAATCGGGATGCTTTGGGCCATGCTGCAAAAAATCCACTGCATTCAATCATGTTGCATGGAATCCACTGCCTTCAATCGGGATGAATTTTACCAGGCTTCATTGAATCCACTGCATTCTATCAAGCTGCATGGAATCCACTGCATTCAATCACGCTGCATCGATTTCACTGCATTCTATTGGGATCCATTGCGCCATGATGCATGGAATCCACTGCATTCAGTTGAGATCAATTGGGCAACGCTGCATAGAATCCACTGCATTGAATGGGGATCCATTTAGCCACGATGCATTGTATACACTGCGTTCAATCAGGATGCATTTCACCACGCTGCATGGAATACATGGCATTCAATCGGGATGCTTGTGGCCATGCTGCATAAAATCCACTGCATTCATTCATGCTGCAGGAATCCACTGCATTCAATCATGCTGCATAAAATCCCCTGCATTCAATAGGGTTCCATTTCTTCATGCTGCATGGAATCGACTTCATTCAATCATGCTGCATGGAATCCACAGCATTTAATTGGGATGCATTTTACCAGGCTGCATGGAATCCACTGCATTCAATCATGCTGAATAAAATCCACTGCATTCAATCGGGATGCATTTTACCAGGATGCATGGAATCCACTGCATTCAATCACAATACATGGAATCCACTGCATTCAATCGGGATGCATTTTACCAGGCTGCCTGGATTACACTGCATTCCATCACAATGCATGGAATCCACTGCATTCAATGACGCTGCATGGAATCCACTGCATTCTATCGGGATGCTTTTGGCCATGCTGCATAAAGTACACTGCATTCAATCATGCAGCAAGGAATCCACTGCATCCAATCGCCATGTTTTTGGCCATGCTGCATAAAATCCACTGCATTCAATCGGGATGCATTGGGCCTCGCTGCATGGTCTCCACTGCATACAAACGAGATCCATTGCCCCACAATGAATGGAATGTTCTGCATTCAATGACGCTGCATGAAATCCACTGCATTCAATCAGGATGCTTTGGGACATGCTGCAAATACTCCACTGTATTCAATCATGCTGCATGGAATCCACTGCCTTCAATCGGGATGCTTTTGGCCATGCTGCATATAATCCACTGCATTCAATCGGGATGCATTGGGCCTCACTGCGTCAACCGCACTGAATACAATCGGGATCCATTGTGCCACAATGCATGGAGTCTTCTGCATTGCATGACGCTGCATGGAATCCACTGCATTCAATCGGGATGCTTGGGGCCATGCTGCAAAATATCCACTGCATTCATTCATGCTGCAGGAATCCAGTGCATTCAATCATGCTGCATTAAATTCCCTGCATTCAATAGGGTTCCATTACTTCATTCTGCCTGGAATACACTGAATTCAATCACGCTGCATGGAATCCAATGCATTCAATAGGGATGCATTTTACCAGGCTGCATGGAATCCACTGCATTCAGTCATGCTGCATGGAATCCACTGCAGTCAATCGGGATGCATTTTACCAGGCTGTATGTATTACACTGCATTCAATCAAAATGCATGGAATTCACTGCATTCAATGATGCTGCATGAAATCCACTGCATTCAATCGGGATGCTTTTGGCCATGCTGCATAAAATCCACGGCATTCAATCATGCTGCATGGAATCCAATGCATTCTATCGGGATGTATTGGGACATGCTGCAGAAAATTCACTGCATTAAATCATGATGCTTTGGACCAAGCTTCAAAAAATCCACTGCATTCAATCATGCTGCAAAAATCCACTGCATTCGATCATGCTGCATAAAATCCACTTCATTCAATAGGGTTCCATTACTTCATGCTGCATGGAATCAACTGCATTCAATCATGCTGCATGGAATCTACAGCATTCAATCGGGATGCATTTTACCAGGCTGCATGTTTTACACTGCATTCAATCACAATGCATGGAATCCACTGCATTCAATGACGCTGCATGGAATCCAATGCATTCAATCTGGATGCTTTGGGCCATGGTGCATTAAATCCACTGCATTCAATCATGCTGCATGGTATCCACTGCATTCAATCGGGATGTTTTGGGACATTCTGCCTAAAATCCACTGCATTTAATCAGGATGCTTTGGGCCATGCTGCATAAAATCCACTGCATTCAATAGGGTTCCATTTCTGCATGCTGCATGGATCACACTGCATTCAATCACACTGCATGGAATCCACAGCATTCAATCGGGATGAATTTTACCAGGCTGCATTGAATCCACTACATTCAATCAAGCTGCATGGAATCCACTGCATTCAATCGGGATGCATTTTACCAGGCTGCATGGATTACACTGCATTCAAGCACAATGCATGGAATCCACTGCATTCAATGACGCTGCATGGAATCCTCTGCATTCTATCGGGATGCATTTGGGCCATGCTGCATAAAATCCACTGCATTCATTCATGCTGCATGGTATCCACTGCATTCAATCGGGATGTTTTGGGACATGCTGCCTAAAATCCACTGCATTTAATCGGGGTGCTTTGGGCCATGCTGCAAAAAATCCACTGCATTCAATCATGTTGCATGGAATCCACTGCCTTCAATCGGGATGAATTTTACCAGGCTGCATTGAATCCACTGCATTCTATCAAGCTGCATGGAATCCACTGCATTCAATCTGGATGCATTTTACCAGGCTGCATGGAATGCACTGCATTCAATCACGCTGCATCGATTTCACTGCATTCTATTGGGATCCATTGCGCCATGATGCATGGAATCCACTGCATTCAGTTGAAATCAATTGGGCAACGCTGCATAGAATCCACTGCATTGAATGGGGATCCATTTAGCCACGATGCATTGTATACACTGCGTTCAATCAGGATGCATTTCACCACGCTGCATGGAATACATGGCATTCAATCGGGATGCTTGTGGCCATGCTGCATAAAATCCACTGCATTCATTCATGCTGCAGGAATCCACTGCATTCAATCATGCTGCATAAAATCCCCTGCATTCAATAGGGTTCCATTTCTTCATGCTGCATGGAATCGACTTCATTCAATCATGCTGCATGGAATCCACAGCATTTAATTGGGATGCATTTTACCAGGCTGCATGGAATCCACTGCATTCAATCATGCTGAATAAAATCCACTGCATTCAATCGGGATGCATTTTACCAGGATGCATGGAATCCACTGCATTCAATCACAATACATGGAATCCACTGCATTCAATCGGGATGCATTTTACCAGGCTGCCTGGATTACACTGCATTCCATCACAATGCATGGAATCCACTGCATTCAATGACGCTGCATGGAATCCACTGCATTCTATCGGGATGCTTTTGGCCATGCTGCATAAAGTACACTGCATTCAATCATGCAGCAAGGAATCCACTGCATCCAATCGCCATGGTTTTGGCCATGCTGCATAAAATCCACTGCATTCAATCGGGATGCATTGGGCCTCGCTGCATGGTCTCCACTGCATACAAACGAGATCCATTGCCCCACAATGAATGGAATGTTCTGCATTCAATGACGCTGCATGAAATCCACTGCATTCAATCAGGATGCTTTGGGACATGCTGCAAATACTCCACTGTATTCAATCATGCTGCATGGAATCCACTGCCTTCAATCGGGATGCTTTTGGCCATGCTGCATATAATCCACTGCATTCAATCGGGATGCATTGGGCCTCACTGCGTCAACCGCTCTGAATACAATCGGGATCCATTGTGCCACAATGCATGGAGTCTTCTGCATTGCATGACGCTGCATGGAATCCACTGCATTCAATCGGGATGCTTGGGGCCATGCTGCAAAATATCCACTGCATTCATTCATGCTGCAGGAATCCAGTGCATTCAATCATGCTGCATTAAATTCCCTGCATTCAATAGGGTTCCATTACTTCATTCTGCCTGGAATACACTGAATTCAATCACGCTGCATGGAATCCAATGCATTCAATAGGGATGCATTTTACCAGGCTGCATGGAATCCACTGCATTCAGTCATGCTGCATGGAATCCACTGCAGTCAATCGGGATGCATTTTACCAGGCTGTATGGATTACACTGCATTCAATCAAAATGCATGGAATTCACTGCATTCAATGATGCTGCATGAAATCCACTGCATTCAATCGGGATGCTTTTGGCCATGCTGCATAAACTCCACGGCATTCAATCATGCTGCATGGAATCTAATGCATTCTATCGGGATGTATTGGGACATGCTGCAGAAAATTCACTGCATTAAATCATGATGCTTTGGACCAAGCTTCAAAAAATCCACTGCATTCAATCATGCTGCAAAAATCCACTGCATTCAATCATGCTGCATAAAATCCACTTCATTCAATAGGGTTCCATTACTTCATGCTGCATGGAATCAACTGCATTCAATCATGCTGCATGGAATCTACAGCATTCAATCGGGATGCATTTTACCAGGCTGCATGTTTTACACTGCATTCAATCACAATGCATGGAATCCACTGCATTCAATGACGCTGCATGGAATCCACTGCATTCAATCTGGATGCTTTGGGCCATGGTGCATTAAATCCACTGCATTCAATCATGCTGCATGGTATCCACTGCATTCAATCGGGATGTTTTGGGACATTCTGCCTAAAATCCACTGCATTTAATCAGGATGCTTTGGGCCATGCTGCATAAAATCCACTGCATTCAATAGGGTTCCATTTCTGCATGCTGCATGGATCACACTGCATTCAATCACACTGCATGGAATCCACTGCATTCAATCGGGATGAATTTTACCAGGCTGCATTGAATCCACTACATTCAATCAAGCTGCATGGAATCCACTGCATTCAATCGGGATGCATTTTACCAGGCTGCATGGATTACACTGCATTCAAGCACAATGCATGGAATCCACTGCATTCAATGACGCTGCATGGAATCCTCTGCATTCTATCGGGATGCATTTGGGCCATGCTGCATAAAATCCACTGCATTCAATCATGCTGCATGGTATCCACTGCATTCAATCGGGATGTTTTGGGACATGCTGCCTAAAATCCACTGCATTTAATCGGGATGCTTTGGGCCATGCTGCAAAAAATCCACTGCATTCAATCATGTTGCATGGTATCCACTGCCTTCAATCGGGATGAATTTTACCAGGCTTCATTGAATCCACTGCATTCTATCAAGCTGCATGGAATCCACTGCAATCAATCTGGATACATTTTACCAGGCTGCATGGAATACACTGCATTCAATCACGCTGCATCGATTTCACTGCATTCTGTTGGGATCCATTGCGCCATGATGCATGGAATCCACTGCATTCAGTTGAGATCAATTGGGCAACGCTGCATAGAATCCACTGCATTGAATGGGGATCCATTTAGCCACGATGCATTGTATACACTGCGTTCAATCAGGATGCATTTCACCACGCTGCATGGAATACATGGCATTCAATCGGGATGCTTGTGGCCATGCTGCATAAAATCCACTGCATTCATTCATGCTGCAGGAATCCACTGCATTCAATCATGCTGCATAAAATCCCCTGCATTCAATAGGGTTCCATTTCTTCATGCTGCATGGAATCGACTTCATTCAATCATGCTGCATGGAATCCACAGCATTTAATTGGGATGCATTTTACCAGGCTGCATGGAATCCACTGCATTCAATCATGCTGAATAAAATCCACTGCATTCAATCGGGATGCATTTTACCAGGATGCATGGAATCCACTGCATTCAATCACAATACATGGAATCCACTGCATTCAATCGGGATGCATTTTACCAGGCTGCCTGGATTACACTGCATTCCATCACAATGCATGGAATCCACTGCATTCAATGACGCTGCATGGAATCCACTGCATTCTATCGGGATGCTTTTGGCCATGCTGCATAAAGTACACTGCATTCAATCATGCAGCAAGGAATCCACTGCATCCAATCGCCATGGTTTTGGCCATGCTGCATAAAATCCACTGCATTCAATCGGGATGCATTGGGCCTCGCTGCATGGTCTCCACTGCATACAAACGAGATCCATTGCCCCACAATGAATGGAATGTTCTGCATTCAATGACGCTGCATGAAATCCACTGCATTCAATCAGGATGCTTTGGGACATGCTGCAAATAATCCACTGTATTCAATCATGCTGCATGGAATCCACTGCCTTCAATCGGGATGCTTTTGGCCATGCTGCATATAATCCACTGCATTCAATCGGGATGCATTGGGCCTCACTGCGTCAACCGCACTGAATACAATCGGGATCCATTGTGCCACAATGCATGGAGTCGTCTGCATTCAATGACGCTGCATGGAATCCACTGCATTCAATGGGGATGCTTTGGGCCACGCTGCAACAAATTCACTGCATTCATTCATGCTGCAGCAATACAGTGCGTTCAATCATGCTGCATAAAATACACTTCATTCAATAGGCTTCCATTATTTCATGCTGCCTGGAATACACTGAATTCAAACACGATGCATGGAATCCAATGCATTCAATAGGGATGCATTTTACCAGGCTGCATGGAAACCACTGCATTCAGTCATGCTGCATGGAATCCACTGCATTCAATCATGCTGCATTAAATTCCCTGCATTCAATAGGGTTCCATTTCTTCATGCTGCCTGGAATACACTGCATTAAATCACGCTGCATGGAATCCACTGCATTCAATTGGGATGCATTTTACCAGGCTGCATGGAATCCACTGCATTCACACATGCCGCATGGAATCCACTGCATTCTATCGGGATGCATTTGGCCATGCTGCATAAAACCCACTGCATTCAATCATGCTGCACGATATCCACTGCATTCAATCGGGATGTTTTCGGACATGCTGCAAAAAATCCACTGCAGTAAATCGGGATGCTTTTGGACAAGCTTCAAAATATCCACTGCATTCAATCATGCTGCAGGAATCCACTGCATTCAATCATGCTGCATAAAATCCACTGAATTCCACAGGGTTCAATTTCTTCATGCTGCATGGAATCCACTGCATTCAATCATGCTGCATGGAATCCACTGCATTCAATCGCGATGCATTTTACCAGGCTGCATGGAATACACTCCATTCAATCACAACGCATGGTATCCACTGTGTCAATGACGTTGCATGGAATACACTGCCTTCAATCGGTATGCTTTTGGCCATTGTGCATAAAATCCACTGCATTCAATCATGCTGCATGGTATCCCCTGTCTTCACTCGGGATGTTTTGGGACATGCTGCCTAAAATCCACTGCATTCAATCGGGATGCTTTGGGCCATGCTGCAAATCATCCACTGCATTCAATCATGCTGCAGGAATCCACGGCATTCAATCATGCTGCATAAAAGACAATTCATTCAATAGAATTCCATTACTTCATGCTGCCTGGAATACACTGAATTCACTCACGCTGCATGGAATCCAATGCATTCAATAGGGATGCATTTTACCAGGCTGCATGGAATCCACTGCATTCAATCATGCTGCATGGAATCCACTGCATTCAATCGGGATGCATTTTACCAGGCTGCATAGATTACACTGCATTCAAGCACAATGCATGGAATCCACTGCATTCAATGACGCTGCATGGAATCCACTGCATTCTATCGGGATGCTTTTGGCCATGCTGCCAAAAATCCACTGCATTCAATCATGCTGCACGGTATCGACTGCATTCAATCGGGATGTTTTGGGACATGCTGCAGAATATCCACTGCATTAAATCGGGATGCTTTGGGCCAAGCTGCAAAAAATCCACTGCATTCAATCATGCTGCAGGAATCCACTGCATTCTATCATGCTGCATAAAATCCCCTGCATTCAATCGGGATGAATTTTACCAGGCTGCATGGAATCCACTGCATTCAATCATGCTTCATGGAATCCACTGCATTCAATCCAGTTGCATTTTACCAGGCTGCATGGAATACACTGAATTCAATCACGCTGCATCGATTTCACTGCATTCAATTGGGATCCATTGCGCCATGATGCATGGAATCCACTGCATTCAGTTGAGATCAATTGGGCCACGCTGCATAGAATCCACTGCATTGAATGGGGATCCATTTAGCCACGCTGCATTGTATACACTGCGTTCAATTAGGATGCATTTCACCACGCTGCATGGAATCCAGGGCATTCAATCGGGATGTTTGTGGCCATGCTCCAAAAAATCCACTTCATTCAATCATGCTGAAGGAATCCACTGCATTCAATCATGCTGCATAAAATCCCCTGCATTCAATAGGGTTCCATTTCTTCATGCTGCATGGAATCCACTTCATTCAATCATGCTGCATGGAATCCGCAGCATTTAAGTGGGATGCATTTTACCAGGATGCATGGAATCCACTGCATTCAATCATGCTGCATAAAATCCACTGCATTCAATCGGGATGCATTTTACCACGCTGCATGGATTAAACTGCATTCAATCACAATACATCGAATCGACTGCATTAAATCGGGATGCATTCTTCCATGCTGCCTGGATTACACTGCATTCAATCACAATGCATGGAATCCACTGCATTAAATGACGCTGCATGGAATACACTGCATTCAATCGGGATGAATTTTACCAGGCTGCATGGATTACACTGCATTCAATCACAGTGCATGGAATCCACTGCATTCAATGACGCTGCATGGAATCCTCTGCATTGAATCGGGATGCTTTTGGCCATGCTGCATAAAATCCACTGAATTCAATCATGCTGCACGGTATCGACTGCATTCAATCGGGATGTTTTGGGACATGCTGCAGAAAATCCACTGCATTAAATCGGGATGCTTTGGGCCAAGGTGCAAAAAATCCGCTGCATTCAATCATACTGCAGGAATCCACTGCATTGAATCATGCTGCATAAAATACCCTGCATTCAATAAGGTTCCATTTCTTCATGCTGCCTGGAATCCACCTCATTCAATTATGCTGCATGGAATCCACTGCATTCAATCGGGATGCATTTTACCAGGCTGCATAAATTACACTGCATTCAATCACAAGCATGGAATCCACTGCATTCAATGACGCTGCATGGAATCCACTGCATTCCATCGGGATGCTTTTGGCCATGGTGCATAATATGCACTGCATTCAATCATGCTGCATGGTATCCACTGCATTCAATCGGGATGCTTTTGGCCATGCTGCATAAAATCCACTGCATTAAATCGGGATGCTTTAGGCCATGCTGCAAAAATCCACTGCATTCAATCATGCTGAAGGAATTCACTGCATTCAATCATGCTGCATAAAATCCACTGCATTAAATAGGGTTCAATTTCTTCATGCAGCATGGATCACACTGCATTAAATCACACTGCATGGAATCCACTGCATTCAATTGGAATGAATTTTATCAGGCTGCATGGAATCCACAAATTCAATGACGCTGCATATAATCCACTGCATTCAATCGGGATGTTTTGGGCCATGCTGCATAAAATACACTGCATTCAATCATGCAGCAAGGAATCCACTGCATCCAATCGGGATATTTTGGGCCATGCTGCATAAAATCCACTGCATTCAATCGGGATGCATTGGGCCTCGCTGCGTGGTCTCCACTGCATACAAACGAGATCCATTGCACCACAATGTATGGAATGTTCTGCATTAAATGACGCTGCATGAAATCCACTGCATTCAATCGGGATGCTTTGGGCCATGCTGCAAATAATCCACTGTATTCAATCATGCTGCATGGAATCCACTGCCTTCAATCGGGATGTTGGCCATGCTGCATATAATCCACTGCATTCAATCGGGATGCATTGGGCCTCACTGCGCCAACCGCACTGAATACAATCGGGATCCATTGTGCGACAATGCATGGAGTCTTCTGCATTGCATGACGCTGCATGGAATCCACTGCATTCAATCGGGATGCTTGGGGCCATGCTGCAAAATATCCACTGCATTCATTCATGCTGCAGGAATCCAGTGCATTCAATCATGCTGCATAAAATACACTTCATTCAATAGGGTTCCATTACTTCATTCTGCCTGGAATACACTGAATTCAATCACGCTGCATGGAATCCAATGCATTCAATAGGGATGCATTTTACCAGGCTGCATGGAATCCACTGCATTCAGCCATGCTGCATGGAATCCACTGCAGTCAATCGGGATGCATTTAACCAGACTGTATGGATTACACTGCATTCAATCAAAATGCATGGAATTCACTGCATTCAATGATGCTGCATGAAATCCACTGCATTCAATCGGGATGTTTTGGGACATGCTGCCTAAAATCCACTGCATTTAATCGGGATGCTTTGGGCCATGCTGCAAAAAATCCACTGCATTCAATCATGCTGCATGGAATCCACTGCCTTCAATCGGGATGCATTTTACCAGGCTGCATTGAATACACTGCATTCTATCAAGCTGCATGGAATCCACTGCATTCAATCGGGATGCATTTTACCAGGCTGCATGGAATCCACTGCATTCAATCACGCTGCATCGATTTCACTGCATTCTATTGGGATCCATTGCGGCATGATGCATGGAATCCACTGCATTCAGTTGAGATCAATTGGGCCACGGTGCATAGAATCCACTGCATTGAATGGGGATCCATTTAGCCACGCTGCATTGTATACACTGCGTTCAATCTGGATGCATTTCACCGCGCTGCATGGAATACATGGCATTCAATCGGAATGCTTGTGGCCATGCTGCAAAAAATCCACTGCATTCATTCATGCTGCAGGAATCCACTGCATTCAATCATGCTGCATAAAATCCCCTGCATTCAATAGGGTTCCATTTCTTCATGCTGCATGGAATCGACTTCATTCAATCATGCTGCATGGAATCCACAGCATTTAATTGGGATGCATTTTACCAGGCTGCACGGAATCCAATGCATTCAATCATGCTGAATAAAATCCACTGCATTCAGTCGGGATGCATTTTACCAGGATGCATGGAATCCACTGCATTCAATCACAATACATGGAATCCACTGCATTCAATCGGGATGCATTTTACCAGGCTGCCTGGATTACACTGCATTCCATCACAATAAATGGAATCCACTGCATTCTATCCGGATGCTTTTGGCCATGCTGCATAAAGTACACTGCATTCAATCATGCAGCAAGGAATCCACTGCATCCAATCGCCATATTTTTGGCCATGCTGCATAAAATTCACTGCATTCAATCGGGATGCATTTGGCCTCGCTGCATGGTCTCCACTGCATACAAACGAGATCCATTGCCCCACAATGAATGGAATGTTCTGCATTCAATGACGCTGCATGAAATCCACTGCATTCAATCAGGATGCTTTGGGACATGCTGCAAATACTCCACTGTATTCAATCATGCTGCATGGAATCCACTGCCTTCAATCGGGATGCTTTTGGCCATGCTGCATATAATCCACTGCATTCAATCGGGATGCATTGGGCCTCACTGCGTCAACCGCACTGAATACAATCGGGATCCATTGTGCCACAATGCATGGAGTCTTCTGCATTCAATGACGCTGCATGGAATCCACTGCATTCAATCGGGATGCATGGGGCCATGCTGCAAAATATCCACTGCATTCATTCATGCTGCAGGAATCCAGTGCATTCAATCATGCTGCATTAAATTCCCTGCATTCAATAGGGTTCCATTACTTCATTCTGCCTGGAATACACTGAATTCAATCACGCTGCATGGAATCCAATGCATTCAATAGGGATGCATTTTACCAGGCTGCATGGAATCCACTGCATTCAGTCATGCTGCATGGAATCCACTGCAGTCAATCGGGATGCATTTTACCAGGCTGTATGGATTACACTGCATTCAATCAAAATGCATGGAATTCACTGCATTCAATGATGCTGCATGAAATCCACTGCATTCAATCGGGATGCTTTTGGCCATGCTGCATAAAATCCACGGCATTCAATCATGCTGCATGGAATCCAATGCATTCTATCGGGATGTATTGGGACATGCTGCAGAAAATTCACTGCATTAAATCACGATGCTTTGGACCAAGCTTCAAAAAATCCACTGCATTCAATCATGCTGCAAAAATCCACTGCATTCAATCATGCTGCATAAAATCCACTGCATTCAATAGGGTTCCATTACTTCATGCTGCATGGAATCAACTGCATTCAATCATGCTGCATGGAATCTACAGCATTCAATCGGGATGCATTTTACCAGGCTGCATGTTTTACACTGCATTCAATCACAATGCATGGAATCCACTGCATTCAAAGACGCTGCATGGAATCCACTTCATTCAATCTGAATGCTTTGGGCCATGGTGCATTAAATCCACTGCATTCAATCATGCTGCATGGTATCCACTGCATTCAATCGGGATGTTTTACGACATTCTGCCTAAAATCCACTGCATTTAATCAGGATGCTTTGGGCCATGCTGCATAAAATCCACTGCATTCAATAGGGTTCCATTTCTGCATGCTGCATGGATCACACTGCATTCAATCACACTGCATGGAATCCACTGCATTCAATCGGGATGAATTTTACCAGGCTGCATTGAATCCACTACATTCAATCAAGCTGCATGGAATCCACTGCATTCAATCGGGATGCATTTTACCAGGCTGCATGGATTACACTGCATTCAAGCACAATGCATGGAATCCACTGCATTCAATGACGCTGCATGGAATCCTCTGCATTCTATCGGGATGCATTTGGGCCATGCTGCATAAAATCCACTGCATTCAATCATGCTGCATGGTATCCACTGCATTCAATCGGGATGTTTTGGGACATGCTGCCTAAAATCCACTGCATTTAATCGGGATGCTTTGGGCCATGGTGCAAAAAATCCACTGCATTCAATCATGCTGCAGGAATCCACTGCATTCAATCATGCTGCATAAAATCCACTGCATTCAATAGGGTTCCATTTCTGCATGCTGCATGGATCACACTGCATTCAATCACACTGCATGGAATCCACTGCATTCAATCGGGATGCATTTTACCAGGCTGCATTGAATCCACTGCATTCTATCAAGCTGCATGGAATCCACTGCATTCAATCGGGATGCATTTTACCAGGCTGCATGGAATCCACTGCATTCAATCACGCTGCATCGATTTCACTGCATTCTATTGGGATCCATTGCGCCATGATGCATGGAATCCACTGCATTCAGTTGAGATCAATTGGGCCACGGTGCATAGAATCCACTGCATTGAATGGGGATCCATTTAGCCACGCTGCATTGTATACACTGCGTTCAATCTGGATGCATTTCACCGCGCTGCATGGAATACATGGCATTCAATCGGAATGCTTGTGGCCATGCTGCAAAAAATCCACTGCATTCATTCATGCTGCAGGAATCCACTGCATTCAATCATGCTGCATAAAATCCCCTGCATTCAATAGGGTTCCATTTCTTCATGCTGCATGGAATCGACTTCATTCAATCATGCTGCATGGAATCCACAGCATTTAATTGGGATGCATTTTACCAGGCTGCATGGAATCCACTGCATTCAATCATGCTGAATAAAATCCACTGCATTCAGTCGGGATGCATTTTACCAGGATGCATGGAATCCACTGCATTCAATCACAATACATGGAATCCACTGCATTCAATCGGGATGCATTTTACCAGGCTGCCTGGATTACACTGCATTCCATCACAATGCATGGAATCCACTGCATTCTATCGGGATGCTTTTGGCCATGCTGCATAAAGTACACTGCATTCAATCATGCAGCAAGGAATCCACTGCATCCAATCGCCATGGTTTTGGCCATGCTGCATAAAATCCACTGCATTCAATCGGGATGCATTGGGCCTCGCTGCATGGTCTCCACTGCATACAAACGAGATCCATTGCCCCACAATGAATGGAATGTTCTGCATTCAATGACGCTGCATGAAATCCACTGCATTCAATCAGGATGCTTTGGGACATGCTGCAAATACTCCACTGTATTCAATCATGCTGCATGGAATCCACTGCCTTCAATCGGGATGCTTTTGGCCATGCTGCATATAATCCACTGCATTCAATCGGGATGCATTGGGCCTCACTGCGTCAACCGCACTGAATACAATCGGGATCCATTGTGCCACAATGCATGGAGTCTTCTGCATTCAATGACGCTGCATGGAATCCACTGCATTCAATCGGGATGCTTGGGGCCATGCTGCAAAATATCCACTGCATTCATTCATGCTGCAGGAATCCAGTGCATTCAATCATGCTGCATTAAATTCCCTGCATTCAATAGGGTTCCATTACTTCATTCTGCCTGGAATACACTGAATTCAATCACGCTGCATGGAATCCAATGCATTCAATAGGGATGCATTTTACCAGGCTGCATGGAATCCACTGCATTCAGTCATGCTGCATGGAATCCACTGCAGTCAATCGGGATGCATTTTACCAGGCTGTATGGATTACACTGCATTCAATCAAAATGCATGGAATTCACTGCATTCAATGATGCTGCATGAAATCCACTGCATTCAATCGGGATGCTTTTGGCCATGCTGCATAAAATCCACGGCATTCAATCATGCTGCATGGAATCCAATGCATTCTATCGGGATGTATTGGGACATGCTGCAGAACATTCACTGCATTAAATCACGATGCTTTGGACCAAGCTTCAAAAAATCCACTGCATTCAATCATGCTGCAAAAATCCACTGCATTCAATCATGCTGCATAAAATCCACTGCATTCAATAGGGTTCCATTACTTCATGCTGCATGGAATCAACTGCATTCAATCATGCTGCATGGAATCTACAGCATTCAATTGGGATGCATTTTACCAGGCTGCATGTTTTACACTGCATTCAATCACAATGCATGGAATCCACTGCATTCAATGACGCTGCATGGAATCCACTGCATTCAATCTGGATGCTTTGGGCCATGGTGCATTAAATCCACTGCATTCAATCATGCTGCATGGTATCCACTGCATTCAATCGGGATGTTTTACGACATTCTGCCTAAAATCCACTGCATTTAATCAGGATGCTTTGGGCCATGCTGCATAAAATCCACTGCATTCAATAGGGTTCCATTTCTGCATGCTGCATGGATCACACTGCATTCAATCACACTGCATGGAATCCACTGCATTCAATCGGGATGAATTTTACCAGGCTGCATTGAATCCACTACATTCAATCAGGCTGCATGGAATCCACTGCATTCAATCGGGATGCATTTTACCAGGCTGCATGGATTACACTGCATTCAAGCACAATGCATGGAATCCACTGCATTCAATGACGCTGCATGGAATCCTCTGCATTCTATCGGGATGCATTTGGGCCATGCTGCATAAAATCCACTGCATTCAATCATGCTGCATGGTATCCACTGCATTCAATCGGGATGTTTTGGGACATGCTGCCTAAAATCCACTGCATTTAATCGGGATGCTTTGGGCCATGGTGCAAAAAATCCACTGCATTCAATCATGCTGCAGGAATCCACTGCATTCAATCATGCTGCATAAAATCCACTGCATTCAATAGGGTTCCATTTCTGCATGCTGCATGGATCACACTGCATTCAATCACACTGCATGGAATCCACTGCATTCAATCGGGATGCATTTTACCAGGCTGCATTGAATCCACTGCATTCTATCAAGCTGCATGGAATCCACTGCATTCAATCGGGATGCATTTTACCAGGCTGCATGGAATACACTGCATTCAATCACGCTGCATCGATTTCACTGCATTCTATTGGGATCCATTGCGCCATGATGCATGGAATCCACTGCATTCAGTTGAGATCAATTGGGCCACGCTGCATAGAATCCACTGCATTGAATGGGGATCCATTTAGCCACGATGCATTGTATAAACTGCGTTCAATCAGGATGCATTTCACCGCGCTGCATGGAATACATGGCATTCCATCGGGATGCTTGTGGCCATGCTGCATAAAATCCACTGCATTCATTCATGCTGCAGGAATCCACTGCATTCAATCATGCTGCATAAAATCCCCTGCATTCAATAGGGTTCCATTTCTTCATGCTGCATGGAATCGACTTCATTCAATCATGCTGCATGGAATCCACAGCATTTAATTGGGATGCATTTTACCAGGCTGCCTGGAATCCACTGCATTCAATCATGCTGCATAAAATCCACTGCATTCAATCGGGATGCATTTTACCAGGATGCATGGAATCCACTGCATTCAATCACAATCCATGGAATCCACTGCATTCAATCGGGATGCATTTTACCAGGCTGCCTGGATTACACTGCATTCAAGCACAATGCATGGAATCCACTGCATTCAATGACGCTGCATGGAATCCACTGCATTCTATCGGGATGCTTTTGGCCATGCTGCATAAAGTACACTGCATTCAATCATGCAGCAAGGAATCCACTGCATCCAATCGCCATGTTTTTGGCCATGCTGCATAAAATCCACTGCATTCAATCGGGATGCATTGGGCCTCGCTGCATGGTCTCCACTGCATACAAACGAGATCCATTGCCCCACAATGAATGGAATGTTCTGCATTCAATGACGCTGCATGAAATCCACTGCATTCAATCGGGATGCTTTGGGACATGCTGCAAATACTCCACTGCATTCAATCATGCTGCATGGAATCCACTGCCTTCAATCGGGATGCTTTTGGCCATGCTGCATATAATCCACTGCACTCAATCGGGATGCATTGGGCCTCACTGCGTCAACCGCACTGAATACAATCGGGATCCATTGTGCCACAATGCATGGAGTCGTCTGCATTCAATGACGCTGCATGGAATCCTCTGCATTCAATGGGGATGCTTTGGGCCACGCTGCAAAAAATTCACTGCATTCATTCATGCTGCAGGAATCCAGTGCACTCAATCATGCTGCATAAAATACACTTCATTCAATAGGCTTCCATTATTTCATGCTGCCTGGAATACACTGAATTCAATCACGCTGCATGGAATCCAATGCATTCAATAGGGATGCATTTTACCAGGCTGCATGGAATCCACTGCATTCAATCATGCTGCAGGTATCCACTGCATTCAATCATGCTGCATTAAATTCCCTGCATTCAATAGGGTTCCATTTCTTCATGCTGCCTGGAATACACTGAATTCAATCATGCTACATGGAATACAATGCATTCAATAGGGATGCATTTTACCAGGCTGCATGGAATCCACTGCATTCAATCATGCTGCATGGAATCCACTGCATTCAATCGGTATGCATTTTACAAGGCTGCATGGATTACACTGCATTCAAGCACAATGCATGGAATCCACTGCATTCAATGACGCTGCATGGAATCCTCTGCATTGAATAGGGATGCTTTTGGCCATGCTGCATAAAATCCACTGCATTCAATCATGCTGCACGGTATCGACTGCATTCAATCGGGATGTTTTGGGACATGCTGCAGAAAATCCACTGCATTAAATCGGGATGCTTTGGGCCAAGCTGCAAAAAATCCACTGCATTCAATCATGCTGCAGGAATCCACTGCATTCAATCATGCTGCAAAAAATCCCCTGCATTCAATAGGGTTCCATTTCTTCATGGTGCATGGAATACACTGCATTCAATCATGCTGCATGGAATCCACTGCATTCAATCGGGATGCATTTTACCAGGCTGCATGGATTACACTGCATTCAATCCCAATGCATGGAATCCACTGCATTTAATGACGCTGCATATAATCCACTGCATTCAATCGGGATGCTTTTGGCCATGGTGCATAAAATCCACTGCATTTAATCATGCTGCATGGTATCCACTGCATTCAATCGGGATGTTTTGGGATATGCTGCCTAAAATCCACTCCATTAAATCGGGATGCTTTGGGCCATGCTGCAAAAAATTCACTGCATTCATTCATGCTGCAGGAATCCACTGCATTCTATCATGCTGCATAAAATCCCCTGCATTCAATCGGGATGAATTTTACCAGGCTGCATGGAATCCACTGCATTCAATCATGCTTCATGGAATCCACTGCATTCAATCGGGATGCATTTTACCAGGCTGCATGGAATACACTGCATTCAATCACGCTGCATCGATTTCACTGCATTCAATTGGGATCCATTGCGCCATGATGCATCGAATCCACTGCATTCAGTTGAGATCAATTGGGCCACGCTTCATAGAATCCACTGCATTGAATGGGGATCCATTTAGCCACGATGCATTGTATACACTGCGTTCAATCAGGATGCATTTCACCACGCTGCATGGAATCCACTGCATTCAATCGGGATGTTTGTGGCCATGCTGCAAAAAATCCACTTCATTGAATCATGCTGAAGGAATCCACTGCATTCAATCATGCTGCATAAAATCCCCTGCATTCAATAGGGTTCCATTTCTTCATGCTGCATGGAATCGACTTCATTCAATCATGCTGCATGGAATCCGCAGCATTTAAGTGGGATGCATTTTACCAGGCTGCATGGAATCCACTGCATTCAATCATGCTGCATAAAATCCACTGCATTCAATCCGGATGCATTTTACCACACTGCATGGATAAAACTGCATTCAATCACAATACATGGAATCGACTGCATTCAATCGGGATGCATTTTACCAGGCTGCATGCAATCACTGCATTCAGTCATGCTTCAAGGAATCTACTGCATTCAATCGTGATGCATTTTACCAGGATGCGTGGATTACACTGCATTCAATAAAAATGCATGGAATCCACTGCATTCAATGACGCTGCATGGAATCATCTGCATTCAATCGGGATGCTTTTGGCCATGCTGCGTAAAATCCACTGCATTCAATCGGGATGTATTGGGACATGCTGCAAAAATTCCACTGCATTAAATCGGGAAGCTTTGGGCCATGCTGCAAAAAATCCACTGCATTCAATTATGCTGCAGGAATCTACTGCATTCAATCATGCTGCATTAAATTCCCTGCATTCAATAAGGTTCCATTTCTTCATGCTGCCTGGAATCCACCTCATTCAATTATGCTGCATGGAATCCACTGCATTCAATCGGGATTCATTTTACCAGGCTGCATGAATTACACTGCATTCAATCACAAGCATGGAATCCACTGCATTCAATGACGCTGCATGGAATCCACTGCATTCAATCGGGATGCTTTTGGCCATGGTGCATAATATGCACTGCATTCAATCATGCTGCATGGTATCCACTGCATTCAATCGGGATGCTTTTGGCCATGCTGCGTAAAATCCACTGCATTAAATCGGGATGCTTTGGGCCATGCTGCAAAAATCCACTGCATTCAATCATGCTGAAGGAATTCACTGCATTCAATCATGCTGCATAAAATCCACTGCATTAAATAGGGTTCAATTTCTTCATGCAGCATGGATCACACTGCATTAAATCACACTGCATGGAATCCACTGCATTCAATTGGATTGAATTTTATCAGGCTGCATGGAATCCACTGCATTCAATGAGGCTGCATGGAATCCACTGCATTCAATCGGGATGTTTTGGGCCATGCTGCATAAAATACACTGCATTCAATCATGCAGCAAGGAATCCACTGCATCCAATCGGGATATTTTGGGCCATGCTGCATAAAATCCACTGCATTCAATCGGGATGCATTGGGCCTCGCTGCACGGTCTCCACTGCATACAAACGAGATCCATTGCACCACAATGTATGGAATGTTCTGCATTAAATGACGCTGCATGAAATCCACTGCATTCAATCGCGATGCTTTGGGCCATGCTGCAAATACTCCACTGTATTCAATCATGCTGCATGGAATCCACTGCCTTCAATCGGGATTTTGGCCATGCTGCATATAATCCACTGCATTCAATCGGGATGCATTGGGCCTCACTGCGCCAACCGCACTGAATACAATCGGGATCCATTGTGCCACAATGCATGGAGTCTTCTGCATTGCATGACGCTGCATGGAATCCACTGCATTCAATCGGGATGCTTGGGGCCATGCTGCAAAATATCCACTGCATTCATTCATGCTGCAGGGATCCAGTGCATTCAATCATGCTGCATAAATACACTTCATTCAATAGGGTTCCATTACTTCATTCTGCCTGGAATACACTGAATTCAATCACGCTGCATGGAATCCAATGCATTCAATAGGGATGCATTTTACCAGGCTGCATGGAATCCACTGCATTCAGTCATGCTGCATGGAATCCACTGCAGTCAATCGGGATGCATTTTACCAGGCGGCATTGAATCCACTACATTCAATCAAGCTGCATGGAATCCACTGCATTCAATCGGGATGCATTTTACCAGGCTGCATGGATTACACTGCATTCAAGCACAATGCATTGAATCCACTGCATTCAAAGACGCTGCATGGAATCCTCTGCATTCTATCGGGATGCATTTGGGCCATGCTGCATAAAATCCACTGCATTCAATCATGCTGCATGGTATCCACTGCATTCAATCGGGATGTTTTGGGACATGCTGCCTAAAATCCACTGCATTTAATCGGGATGCTTTGGGCCATGGTGCAAAAACTCCACTGCATTCAATCATGCTGCAGGAATCCACTGCATTCAATCATGCTGCATAAAATCCACTGCATTCAATAGGGTTCCATTTCTGCATGCTGCATGGATCACACTGCATTCAATCACACTGCATGGAATCCACTGCATTCAAACGGGATGCATTTTACCAGGCTGCATTGAATCCACTGCATTCTAAAAGCTGCATGGAATCCACTGCATTCAATCGGGATGCTTGGGGCCATGCTGCAAAATATCCACTGCATTCATTCATGCTGCACGAATCCAGTGCATTCAATCATGCTGCATAAATACACTTCATTCAATAGGGTTCCATTACTTCATTCTGCCTGGAATACACTGAATTCAATCACGCTGCATGGAATCCAATGCATTCAATAGGGATGCATTTTACCAGGCTGCATGGAATCCACTGCATTCAGTCATGCTGCATGGAATCCACTGCAGTCAATCGGGATGCATTTTACCAGGCTGCCTGGATTACACTGCATTCAATCAAAATGCATGGAATTCACTGCATTCAATGATGCTGCATGAAATCCACTGCATTCAATCGAGATGCTTTTGGCCATGCTGCATAAAATCCACGGCATTCAATCATGCTGCATGGAATCCAATGCATTCTATCGGGATGTATTGGGACATGCTGCAGAAACTTCACTGCATGAAATCATGATGCTTTGGACCAAGCTTCAAAAAATCCACTGCATTCGATCATGCTGCATAAAATCCACTGCATTCAATAGGGTTCCATTTCTTCATGCTGCATGGAATCAACTGCATTCAATCATGCTGCATGGAATCTACAGCATTCAATCGGGATGCATTTTACCAGGCTGCATGTTTTAGACTGCATTCAATCACAATGCATGGAATCCACTGCATTCAATGACGCTGCATGGAATCCACTGCATTCAATCTGGATGCTTTGGGCCATGGTGCATAAAATCCACTGCATTCAATCATGCTGCATGGTATCCACTGCATTCAATCGGGATGTTTTGCGACATTCTGTCTAAAATCCACTGCATTTTATCAGGATGCTTTGGGCTATGCTGCATAAAATCCACTGCATTCAATAGGGTTCCATTTCTGCATGCTGCATGGATCACACTGCATTCAATCACACTGCATGGAATCCACTGCATTCAATCGGGATGAATTTTACCAGGCTGCATTGAATCCACTACATTCAATCAAGCTGCATGGAATCCACTGCGTTCAATCGGGATGCATTTTACCAGGCTGCATGGATTACACTGCATTCAAGCACAATGCATGGAATCCACTGCATTCAATGACGCTGCATGGAATCCTCTGCATTCTATCGGGATGCATTTGGGCCATGCTGCATAAAGTCCACTGCATTCAATCATGCTGCATGGTGTCCACTGCATTCAATCGGGATGTTTTGGGACATTCTGCCTAAAATCCACTGCATTTAATCAGGATGCTTTGGGCCATGCTGCATAAAATCCACTGCATTCAATAGGGTTCCATTTCATCATGCTGCATGGATCACACTGCATTCAATCACACTGCATGGAATCCACTGCATTCAATCGGGATGAATTTTACCAGGCTGCATTGAATCCACTACATTCAATCAAGCTGCATGGAATCCACTGCATTCAATCGGGATGCATTTTACCATGCTGCATGGAATACACTGCATTCAATCACGCTGCATCGATTTCACTGCATTCAATTGGGATCCATTGCGCCATGATGCATGGAATCCACTACATTCAGTTGAGATCAATTGGGCAACGCTGCATAGAATCCACTGCATTGAATGGGGATCCATTTAGCCACGATGCATTGTATACACTGCGTTCAATCAGGATGCATTTCACCACGCTGCATGGAATCCACGGCATTCAATCGGGATGCTTGTGGCCATGCTGCATAAAATCCACTGCATTCATTCATGCTGCAGGAATCCACTGCATTCAATCATGCTGCATAAAATCCCCTGCATTCAATAGGGTTCCATTTCTTCATGCTGCATGGAATCGACTTCATTCAATCATGCTGCATGGAATCCACAGCATTTAATTGGGATGCATTTTACCAGGCTGCATGGAATCCACTGCATTCAGTCATGCTGAATAAAATCCACTGCATTCAATCGGGATGCATTTTACCAGGATGCATGGAATCCACTGCATTCAATCACAATACATGGAATCCACTGCATTCAATCGGGATGCATTTTACCAGGCTGCCTGGATTACACTGCATTCCATCACAATGCATGGAATCCACTGCATTCAATGACGCTGCATGGAATCCACTGCATTCTATCGGGATGCTTTTGGCCATGCTGCATAAAGTACACTGCATTCAATCATGCAGCAAGGAATCCACTGCATCCAATCGCCATGTTTTTGGCCATGCTGCATAAAATCCACTGCATTCAATCGGGATGCATTGGGCCTCGCTGCATGGTCTCCACTGCATACAAACGAGATCCATTGCCCCACAATGAATGGAATGTTCTGCATTCAATGACGCTGCATGAAATCCACTGCATTCAATCGGGATGCTTTGGGCCATGCTGCAAATACTCCACTGTATTCAATCATGCTGCATGGAATCCACTGCCTTCAATCGGGATGCTTTTGGCCATGCTGCATATAATCCACTGCATTCAATCGGGATGCATTGGGCCTCACTGCGTCAACCGCACTGAATACAATCGGGATCCATTGTGCCACAATGCATGGAGTCGTCTGCATTCAATGACGCTGCGTGGAATCCACTGCATTCAATGGGGATGCTTTGGGCCACGCTGCAAAAAATTCACTGCATTCATTCATGCTGCAGGAATCCAGTGCATTCAATCATGCTGCATAAAATACACTTCATTCAATAGGCTTCCATTATTTCATGCTGCCTGGAATACACTGAATTCAATCACGCTGCATGGAATCCAATGCATTCAATAGGGATGCATTTTACCAGGCTGCATGGAATCCACTGCATTCAATCATGCTGCAGATATCCACTGCATTCAATCATGCTGCATTAAATTCCCTGCATTCAATAGGGTTCCATTTCTTCATGCTGCCTGTAATACACTGCATTAAATCTGGCTGCATGGAATCCACTGCATTCAATTGGGATGCATTTTACCTGGCTTCATGGAATCCACTGCATTCACGCATGCCACTTGGAATCCACTGCATTCCATCGGGATGCATTTGGCCATGCTGAATAAAACCCACTGCATTCAATCACGCTGCATGGTATCCAATGCATTCAATCGGGATGTTTTAGGACATGCTGCAAAACATCCACAGCATTCAATCATGCTGCAGGAATCCACGGCATTCAATCATGCTGCATAAAAGACACTTCATTCAATAGGATTCCATTACTTCATGCTGCCTGGAATACACTGAATTCAATCACGCTGCATGGAATCCAATGCATTCAATAGGGATGCATTTTACCTGGCTGCATGGAATCCACTGCATTCAATCATGCTGCATGGAATCCACTGCATTCAATCGGGACGCATTTTACCAGGCTGCATGGATTACACTGCATTAAATCACAATGCATGGAATCCACTTCATTCAATGACGCTGCATGGAATCCACTGCATTCAATCGGGATGCTTTGGGCCACGCTGCAAAAAATGCACTGCATTCATTCATGCTGCAAGAATTCAGTGCATTCAATCATGGTGCATAAAATACACTTCATTCAATAGGGTTCGATTATTTCATGCTGCCTGGAATGCACTGAATTAAATCACGCTGCATGGAATCCAATGCATTCCATTGGGATGCATTTTACCAGGCTGCATGGAATCCACTGCAGTCAATCATGCTGCATGGAATCCACTGCATTCAATCGGGATGCATTTTACCAGGCTGCATGGATTACACTGCATTCAAGCACAATGCATGGAATCCACTGCATTCAATGACGCTGCATGGAATCCTCTGCATTGAATCGGGATGCTTTTGGCCATGCTGCATAAAATCCACTGCATTCAATCATGCTGCACGGTATTGACTGCATTCAATCGGGATGTTTTGGGACATGCTGCCTAAAATCCACTGCATTAAATCGGGATGCTTTGGGCCAAGCTGCAAAAAATACAATGCATTCAATCATGCTGCAGGAATCCACTGCATTCAATCATGCTGCATAAAATCCCCTGCATTCAATAGGGTTCCATTTCTTCATGGTGCATGGAATACACTGCATTCAATCATGCTGCATGGAATCCACTGCATTCAATCGGGATGCATTTTACCAGGCTGCATGGATTACACTGCATTCAATCCCAATGCATGGAATCCACTGCATTTAATGACCCTGCATGGAATCCACTGCATTCAATCGGGATGCTTTTGGCCATGGTGCATAAAATCCACTGCATTTAATCATGCTGCATGGTATCCACTGAATTCAATCGGGATGTTTTGGGATATGCTGCCTAACATCCACTCCATTAAATCGGGATGCTTTGGGCCATGCTGCAAAAAATTCACTGCATTCATTCATGCTGCAGGAATCCACTGCATTCTATCATGCTGCATAAAATCCACTGCATTCAATCGGGATGAATTTTACCAGGATGCATGGAATCCACTGCATTCAATCATGCTTCATGGAATCCACTGCATTCAATCCAGTTGCATTTTACCAGGCTGCATGGAATACACTGCATTCAATCACGCTGCATCGATTTCACTGCATTCAAGTGGGATCCATTGCGCCATGATGCATGGAATCCACTGCATTCAGTTGAGATCAATTGCGCCACGCTGCATAGAATCCACTGCATTGAATGGGGATCCATTTAGCCACGCTGCATTGTATACACTGCGTTCAATCAGGATGCATTTCACCACGCTGCATGGAATCCATGGCATTCAATCGGGATGTTTGTGGCCATGCTGCAAAAAATCCACTTCATTCAATCATGCTGAAGGAATCCACTGCATTCAATCATGCTGCATAAAATCCCCTGCATTCAATAGGGTTCCATTTCTTCATGCTGCATGGAATCCACTTCATTCAATCATGCTGCATGGAATCCACAGCATTTAATTGGGATGCATTTTACCAGGCTGCATGGAATCCACTGCATTCAATCATGCTGCATAAAATCCACTGCATTCAATCGGGATGCATTTTACCATGCTGCATGGATTATACTGCATTCAATCACAATACATGGAATTGACTGCATTCAATCGGGATGCATTTTACCAGGCTGCCTGGATTACACTGCATTCCATCACAATGCATGGAATCCACTGCATTCAATGACGCTGCATGGAATCCACTGCATTCTATCGGGATGCTTTTGGCCATGCTGCATAAAGTACACTGCATTCAATCATGCAGCAAGGAATCCACTGCATCCAATCGCCATGTTTTTGGCCATGCTGCATAAAATCCACTGCATTCAATCGGGATGCATTGGGCCTCGCTGCATGGTCTCCACTGCATACAAACGAGATCCATTGCACCACAATGGATGGAATGTTCTGCATTAAATGACGCTGCATGAAATCCACTGCATTCAATCGGGATGCTTTGGGACATGCTGCAAAGAATCCACTGCATTCAATCATGCTGCATGGAATCCACTGCCTTCAATCGGGATGCTTTTGGCCATGCTGCATATAATCCACTGCATTCAATCGGGATGCATTGGGCCTCACTGCGTCAACCGCACTGAATACAATCGGGATCCATTGTGCCACAATGCATGGAGTCTTCTGCATTCAATGACGCTGCATGGAATCCACTGCATTCAATGGGGATGCTTTGGGCCACGCTGCAAAAAATTCACTGCAATCATTCATGCTGCAGGAATCCAGTGCATTCAATCATGCTGCATAAAATACACTTCATTCAATAGGCTTCCATTACTTCATGCTGCCTGGAATACACTGAATTCAATCACGCTGCATGGAATCCAATGCATTCAATAGGGATGCATTTTACCTGGCTGCATGGAATCCACTGCATTCAATCATGCTGCATGGAATCCACTGCATTCAATCGGGATGCATTTTACCAGGCTGCATGGATTACACTGCAATCAGGATCCATTGCGCCACAATGCATGGAATCCTCGCATTCATTGACGCTTCATGGAATACACTGTATTCAATCGGGATGATTTGGGCCATGCTGCATAAAATCCACTGCATTCAATCATGCTTCATGGAATCCACTGCACTCAATCATGCTGCATAAAATCCACTGCCTACAATAATGTTCCATAACTTCACACTGTATGGAATACACTTCATTCCATCACGCTGCATGGAATCCACTGCATTTAATCGGGATGCATTTTACCATGCTGCATGGATTACACTGCATTCAATCACGCTGCATCGATTTCACTGCATTCAATTGGGATCCATTGTGCCATGATGCATGGAATCCACTGCATTCAGTTGAGATCAATTGCGCCACGCTGCATAGAATCCACTGCATTGAATGGGGATCCATTTAGCCATGCTGCATTGTATACACTGCGTTCAATCAGGATGCATTTCACCACGCTGCATGGAATCCATGGCATTCAATCGGGATGCTTGTGGCCATGCTGCAAATAATCCACTTCATTCAATCATGCTGAAGGAATCCACTGCATTCAATCATGCTGCATAAAATCCCCTGCATTCAATAGGGTTCCATTTCTTCATGCTGCATGGAATCCACTTCATTCAATCATGCTGCATGGAATCCACAGCATTTAATTGGGATGCATTTTACCAGGCTGCATGGAATCCACTGCATTCAATCAAGCTGCATGGAATCCACTGCATTCAATCGGGATGCATTTTACCAGGCTGCATGGATTACACTGCATTCAAGCACAATGCATGGAATCCACTGCATTCAATGACGCTGCATGGAATCCTCTGCATTCTATCGGGATGCATTTGGGCCATGCTGCATAAAGTCCACTGCATTCAATCATGCTGCATGGTGTCCACTGCATTCAATCGGGATGTTTTGGGACATTCTGCCTAAAATCCACTGCATTTAATCAGGATGCTTTGGGCCATGCTGCATAAAATCCACTGCATTCAATAGGGTTCCATTTCATCATGCTGCATGGATCACACTGCATTCAATCACACTGCATGGAATCCACTGCATTCAATCGGGATGAATTTTACCAGGCTGCATTGAATCCACTACATTCAATCAAGCTGCATGGAATCCACTGCATTCAATCGGGATGCATTTTACCATGCTGCATGGAATACACTGCATTCAATCACGCTGCATCGATTTCACTGCATTCAATTGGGATCCATTGCGCCATGATGCATGGAATCCACTACATTCAGTTGAGATCAATTGGGCAACGCTGCATAGAATCCACTGCATTGAATGGGGATCCATTTAGCCACGATGCATTGTATACACTGCGTTCAATCAGGATGCATTTCACCACGCTGCATGGAATCCACGGCATTCAATCGGGATGCTTGTGGCCATGCTGCATAAAATCCACTGCATTCATTCATGCTGCAGGAATCCACTGCATTCAATCATGCTGCATAAAATCCCCTGCATTCAATAGGGTTCCATTTCTTCATGCTGCATGGAATCGACTTCATTCAATCATGCTGCATGGAATCCACAGCATTTAATTGGGATGCATTTTACCAGGCTGCATGGAATCCACTGCATTCAGTCATGCTGAATAAAATCCACTGCATTCAATCGGGATGCATTTTACCAGGATGCATGGAATCCACTGCATTCAATCACAATACATGGAATCCACTGCATTCAATCGGGATGCATTTTACCAGGCTGCCTGGATTACACTGCATTCCATCACAATGCATGGAATCCACTGCATTCAATGACGCTGCATGGAATCCACTGCATTCTATCGGGATGCTTTTGGCCATGCTGCATAAAGTACACTGCATTCAATCATGCAGCAAGGAATCCACTGCATCCAATCGCCATGTTTTTGGCCATGCTGCATAAAATCCACTGCATTCAATCGGGATGCATTGGGCCTCGCTGCATGGTCTCCACTGCATACAAACGAGATCCATTGCCCCACAATGAATGGAATGTTCTGCATTCAATGACGCTGCATGAAATCCACTGCATTCAATCGGGATGCTTTGGGCCATGCTGCAAATACTCCACTGTATTCAATCATGCTGCATGGAATCCACTGCCTTCAATCGGGATGCTTTTGGCCATGCTGCATATAATCCACTGCATTCAATCGGGATGCATTGGGCCTCACTGCGTCAACCGCACTGAATACAATCGGGATCCATTGTGCCACAATGCATGGAGTCGTCTGCATTCAATGACGCTGCGTGGAATCCACTGCATTCAATGGGGATGCTTTGGGCCACGCTGCAAAAAATTCACTGCATTCATTCATGCTGCAGGAATCCAGTGCATTCAATCATGCTGCATAAAATACACTTCATTCAATAGGCTTCCATTATTTCATGCTGCCTGGAATACACTGAATTCAATCACGCTGCATGGAATCCAATGCATTCAATAGGGATGCATTTTACCAGGCTGCATGGAATCCACTGCATTCAATCATGCTGCAGATATCCACTGCATTCAATCATGCTGCATTAAATTCCCTGCATTCAATAGGGTTCCATTTCTTCATGCTGCCTGTAATACACTGCATTAAATCTGGCTGCATGGAATCCACTGCATTCAATTGGGATGCATTTTACCTGGCTTCATGGAATCCACTGCATTCACGCATGCCACTTGGAATCCACTGCATTCCATCGGGATGCATTTGGCCATGCTGAATAAAACCCACTGCATTCAATCACGCTGCATGGTATCCAATGCATTCAATCGGGATGTTTTAGGACATGCTGCAAAACATCCACAGCATTCAATCATGCTGCAGGAATCCACGGCATTCAATCATGCTGCATAAAAGACACTTCATTCAATAGGATTCCATTACTTCATGCTGCCTGGAATACACTGAATTCAATCACGCTGCATGGAATCCAATGCATTCAATAGGGATGCATTTTACCTGGCTGCATGGAATCCACTGCATTCAATCATGCTGCATGGAATCCACTGCATTCAATCGGGACGCATTTTACCAGGCTGCATGGATTACACTGCATTAAATCACAATGCATGGAATCCACTTCATTCAATGACGCTGCATGGAATCCACTGTATTCAATCGGGATGATTTGGGCCACGCTGCAAAAAATGCACTGCATTCATTCATGCTGCAAGAATTCAGTGCATTCAATCATGGTGCATAAAATACACTTCATTCAATAGGGTTCGATTATTTCATGCTGCCTGGAATGCACTGAATTAAATCACGCTGCATGGAATCCAATGCATTCCATTGGGATGCATTTTACCAGGCTGCATGGAATCCACTGCAGTCAATCATGCTGCATGGAATCCACTGCATTCAATCGGGATGCATTTTACCAGGCTGCATGGATTACACTGCATTCAAGCACAATGCATGGAATCCACTGCATTCAATGACGCTGCATGGAATCCTCTGCATTGAATCGGGATGCTTTTGGCCATGCTGCATAAAATCCACTGCATTCAATCATGCTGCACGGTATTGACTGCATTCAATCGGGATGTTTTGGGACATGCTGCCTAAAATCCACTGCATTAAATCGGGATGCTTTGGGCCAAGCTGCAAAAAATACAATGCATTCAATCATGCTGCAGGAATCCACTGCATTCAATCATGCTGCATAAAATCCCCTGCATTCAATAGGGTTCCATTTCTTCATGGTGCATGGAATACACTGCATTCAATCATGCTGCATGGAATCCACTGCATTCAATCGGGATGCATTTTACCAGGCTGCATGGATTACACTGCATTCAATCCCAATGCATGGAATCCACTGCATTTAATGACCCTGCATGGAATCCACTGCATTCAATCGGGATGCTTTTGGCCATGGTGCATAAAATCCACTGCATTTAATCATGCTGCATGGTATCCACTGAATTCAATCGGGATGTTTTGGGATATGCTGCCTAACATCCACTCCATTAAATCGGGATGCTTTGGGCCATGCTGCAAAAAATTCACTGCATTCATTCATGCTGCAGGAATCCACTGCATTCTATCATGCTGCATAAAATCCACTGCATTCAATCGGGATGAATTTTACCAGGATGCATGGAATCCACTGCATTCAATCATGCTTCATGGAATCCACTGCATTCAATCCAGTTGCATTTTACCAGGCTGCATGGAATACACTGCATTCAATCACGCTGCATCGATTTCACTGCATTCAAGTGGGATCCATTGCGCCATGATGCATGGAATCCACTGCATTCAGTTGAGATCAATTGCGCCACGCTGCATAGAATCCACTGCATTGAATGGGGATCCATTTAGCCACGCTGCATTGTATACACTGCGTTCAATCAGGATGCATTTCACCACGCTGCATGGAATCCATGGCATTCAATCGGGATGTTTGTGGCCATGCTGCAAAAAATCCACTTCATTCAATCATGCTGAAGGAATCCACTGCATTCAATCATGCTGCATAAAATCCCCTGCATTCAATAGGGTTCCATTTCTTCATGCTGCATGGAATCCACTTCATTCAATCATGCTGCATGGAATCCACAGCATTTAATTGGGATGCATTTTACCAGGCTGCATGGAATCCACTGCATTCAATCATGCTGCATAAAATCCACTGCATTCAATCGGGATGCATTTTACCATGCTGCATGGATTATACTGCATTCAATCACAATACATGGAATTGACTGCATTCAATCGGGATGCATTTTACCAGGCTGCCTGGATTACACTGCATTCCATCACAATGCATGGAATCCACTGCATTCAATGACGCTGCATGGAATCCACTGCATTCTATCGGGATGCTTTTGGCCATGCTGCATAAAGTACACTGCATTCAATCATGCAGCAAGGAATCCACTGCATCCAATCGCCATGTTTTTGGCCATGCTGCATAAAATCCACTGCATTCAATCGGGATGCATTGGGCCTCGCTGCATGGTCTCCACTGCATACAAACGAGATCCATTGCACCACAATGGATGGAATGTTCTGCATTAAATGACGCTGCATGAAATCCACTGCATTCAATCGGGATGCTTTGGGACATGCTGCAAAGAATCCACTGCATTCAATCATGCTGCATGGAATCCACTGCCTTCAATCGGGATGCTTTTGGCCATGCTGCATATAATCCACTGCATTCAATCGGGATGCATTGGGCCTCACTGCGTCAACCGCACTGAATACAATCGGGATCCATTGTGCCACAATGCATGGAGTCTTCTGCATTCAATGACGCTGCATGGAATCCACTGCATTCAATGGGGATGCTTTGGGCCACGCTGCAAAAAATTCACTGCAATCATTCATGCTGCAGGAATCCAGTGCATTCAATCATGCTGCATAAAATACACTTCATTCAATAGGCTTCCATTACTTCATGCTGCCTGGAATACACTGAATTCAATCACGCTGCATGGAATCCAATGCATTCAATAGGGATGCATTTTACCTGGCTGCATGGAATCCACTGCATTCAATCATGCTGCATGGAATCCACTGCATTCAATCGGGATGCATTTTACCAGGCTGCATGGATTACACTGCAATCAGGATCCATTGCGCCACAATGCATGGAATCCTCGCATTCATTGACGCTTCATGGAATACACTGTATTCAATCGGGATGATTTGGGCAATGCTGCATAAAATCCACTGCATTCAATCATGCTTCATGGAATCCACTGCACTCAATCATGCTGCATAAAATCCACTGCCTACAATAATGTTCCATAACTTCACACTGTATGGAATACACTTCATTCCATCACGCTGCATGGAATCCACTGCATTTAATCGGGATGCATTTTACCATGCTGCATGGATTACACTGCATTCAATCACGCTGCATCGATTTCACTGCATTCAATTGGGATCCATTGTGCCATGATGCATGGAATCCACTGCATTCAGTTGAGATCAATTGCGCCACGCTGCATAGAATCCACTGCATTGAATGGGGATCCATTTAGCCATGCTGCATTGTATACACTGCGTTCAATCAGGATGCATTTCACCACGCTGCATGGAATCCATGGCATTCAATCGGGATGCTTGTGGCCATGCTGCAAATAATCCACTTCATTCAATCATGCTGAAGGAATCCACTGCATTCAATCATGCTGCATAAAATCCCCTGCATTCAATAGGGTTCCATTTCTTCATGCTGCATGGAATCCACTTCATTCAATCATGCTGCATGGAATCCACAGCATTTAATTGGGATGCATTTTACCAGGCTGCATGGAATCCACTGCATTCAATCATGCTGCATAAAATCCACTGCATTCAATCGGGATGCATTTTACCATGCTGCATGGATTATACTGCATTCCATCACAATGCATGGAATCCACTGCATTCAATGACGCTGCATGGAATCCACTGCATTCTATCGGGATGCTTTTGGCCATGCTGCATAAAATCCTCTGCATTCAATCATGCTGCAAGGAATCCACTGCATCCAATCGCCATATTTTTGGCCATGCTGCATATAATTCACTGCATTCAATCGGGATGCATTGGGCCTCGCTGCATGGTCTCCACTGCATACAAACGAGATCCATTGCACCACAATATATGGAATGTTCTGCATTAAATGAAGCTGCATGAAATCCAATGCATTCAATCAGGATGCTTTGGGCCATGCTGCAAATAATCCAATGTATTCAATCATGCTGCATGGAATCCACTGCCTTCAATCGGGATGCTTTTGGCCATGCTGCATTTAATCCACTGCATTCAATCGGGATGCATTGGGCCTCACTGCGTCAACTGCTGAATACAATCGGGATCCATTGTGCCAAAATGCATGTAGTCTTCTGCATTCAATGACGCTGCATGGAATCCAATGCATTCAATAGGGATGCATTTTACCAGGCTGCATGGAATCCACTGCATTCAATCATGCTGCATAAAATCCACTGCATTCTATAGGGTTCCATTTCTGCATGCCGCATGGATCACACTGCATTCAATCACACTGCATGGAATCCACTGCATTCAATCGGGATGAATTTTACCAGGCTGCATTGAATCCACTGCATTCAATCAAGCTGCATGGAATCCACTGCATTCAATCGGGATGCATTTTACCAGGCTGCATGGAATACACTGCATTCAATCACGCTGCATCGATTTCACTGCATTCAATTGGGATCCATTGCGCCATGATGCATGGAATCCACTGCATTCTATCAGAATCCTTTGCACCACACTGCATTGACACCACTGCATTCAATTGAGATAATTTGGGCCACGCTGCATAGAATCCACTGCATTCCATGGGTATCCATTTACCCACGCTGCATGGTGTACACTCCGTTCAATCAGGATGCATTTCACCACGCTGCATGGAATCCACAGCATTCAATTGGGATTCTTTTGGCCATGCTGCATAAAATCCACTGCATTCAATCGAGATGCATTTGGCCTCGCTGCATGGACTCCACTGCACACAATCGTGATCCATTTCGCCACAATGAATGGAGTTTTTTGCATTCAATGACGCTGCATGGAATCCACTGCATTAAATCGAAATGCTTTGGAACACGCTGCAAAAATTCCACTGCATTCAATCATGCTGAAAGAATCCACTGCATTCAATCATGCTGCATAAAATCCCCTGCCTTCAATAGGGTTCCATTTCTTCATGCTGCATGGAATCCACTTCTTTCAATCATGCTGCATGGAATCCACAGCATTTAATTGGGATGCATTTTACCAGGCTGCATGGAATCCACTGCATTCAATCATGCTGCATAAAATCCACTGCATTCAATCGGGATGCATTTTACCACGCTGCATGGATTACACTGCATTCAATCACAATACATGGAATCCACTGCATTCAATCGGGATGCATTTTACCAGGCTGCCTGGATTACACTGCATTCCATCACATTGCAAGGAATCCACTGCATTCAGTGACGCTGCATGGACTCCACTGCATTCTATCGGGATGCTTTTGGCCCTTCTGCTTAAAATACACTGCATTCAATCATGCTGCATGGAATTCACTGCCTCCAATAGGCATATTTTGGGAAATGCTGCAGAAAATCCACTGCATTCAATCGGGATGCATTGGGCCTCGCTGCATGGACTCCACTGCATACAAACGAGATCCATTGCACCACAATGGATGGAATGTTCTGCATTCAATGAGGCTGCATGGAATCCACTGCATTCCATCGGGATGCTTTGGGCCATGCTGCATAAAATCCACTGCATTCAATCGGGATGCATTGGGCCTCACTACGTGGACTCCACTGAATACAATTGGATCCATTGTGCCACAATGCACGGAGTCTTCTGCATTCAACGACGCTGCATGAAATCCACTGCATTCAATCGGGATGCTTTGGGCCATGTTCCAAATATCCACTGCATTCATTCATGCTGCGGGAATCCACTGCATTCAATCATGCTGCATAAAATACCCTGCATTCAATAGGGTTCAATTACTTCATGCTGTCTGGAATACACTGAATTCAATCATGCTGCATGGAATAAAATGCATTCAATAGGGATGCATTTTACCAGGCTGCATGGAATCCACTGCATTCAATCACAATGCATGGAATCCACTGCATTCAATGACGCTGCATGGAATCCACTGCATTCAATCGGGATGATTTTAGCCATGATGCATAAAATCGACTGCATTCAATTGGGTTCAATTTCGTCATGCTGCATGGATCACACTGCATTCAATCACACTGCATGGAATCCACTGCATTCAATTGGGATGATTTTTACCAGGCTGCATTGAATCCACTGCATTCAACCAAGCTGCATGGAATCCACTGCATTTAATCGGGATGCATTTTACCATGCTGCATGGAATACACAGCATTCAATCACGCTGCTTCTATTTCACTGCATTCAATTGGGATCCATTGCGCCATGATGCATTGAATCCACTGCCATCAGTTGAGATCAATTGGGCCACGCTGCATAGAATCCACTCCATTCAATGGGGATCCATTTAGCCACGCTGCATTGTATACACTGCGTTCAATCAGGATGCATTTCTCCACGCTGCATGGAATCCACGGCATTCAATCGGGATGCTTGGGGACATGCTGCAAAAAATCCACTGCATTCATTCATGCTGCAGGAATCCACTTCATTCAATCATGCTGCATGGTATCCACTGCATTCAATCGGGATGTTTTGGGACATGCTGCCTAAAATCCACTGCATTCAATCGGGATGCTTTGGGCCATGCTGCAAAAAATCCACTGCATTCATTCATGCTGCAGGAATCCACTGAATTCAATCATGCTGCATAAAATCCACTGCATTCAATAGGGTTCTATTTCTGCCTGCTGCATGGATCACACTGCCCTCAATCACACTGCATGGAATCTACTGCATTCAATCAGGATGAATTTTACCAGGCTTCATTGAATCCACTGCATTCAATCATGCTGCATGGAATCCAATGCATTCTATCGGGATGTATTGGGCCATGCTGCATAAAATACACTGCATTCAATAGGGTTCCATTTCTGCATGCTGCATGGATCACACTGCATTCAATCACACTGCATGGAATCCACTGCATTCAATTGGGATGAATTTTACCAGGCTGCATTGAATCCACTACATTCAATCAAGCTGCATGGAATCCACTGCATTCAATCGGGATGTATTGGGACATGCTGCAGAAGATCCACTGCATTAAATCGGGATGCTTTGGGCCAAGCTGCAAAAAATCCACTGCATTCAATCATGCTGCAGGAATCCACTGCATTTAATCATGCTGCATAAAATACCCTGCATTCAATAAGGTTCCATTTCTTCATGCTGCCTGGAATCCACCTCATTCAATTATGCTGCATGGAATCCACTGCATTCAATCGGGATTCATTTTACCAGGCTGCATGAATTACACTGCATTCAATCACAAGCATGGAATCCACTGCATTCAATGACGCTGCATGGAATCCACTGCATTCAATCGGGATGCTTTTGGCCATGGTGCATAATATGCACTGCATTCAATCATGCTGCATGGTATCCACTGCATTCAATCGGGATGCTTTTGGCCATGCTGCGTAAAATCCACTGCATTAAATCGGGATGCTTTGGGCCATGCTGCAAAAATCCACTGCATTCAATCATGCTGAAGGAATTCACTGCATTCAATCATGCTGCATAAAATCCACTGCATTAAATAGGGTTCAATTTCTTCATGCAGCATGGATCACACTGCATTAAATCACACTGCATGGAATCCACTGCATTCAATTGGATTGAATTTTATCAGGCTGCATGGAATCCACTGCATTCAATGAGGCTGCATGGAATCCACTGCATTCAATCGGGATGTTTTGGGCCATGCTGCATAAAATACACTGCATTCAATCATGCAGCAAGGAATCCACTGCATCCAATCGGGATATTTTGGGCCATGCTGCATAAAATCCACTGCATTCAATCGGGATGCATTGGGCCTCGCTGCATGGTCTCCACTGCATACAAACGAGATCCATTGCACCACAATGTATGGAATGTTCTGCATTAAATGACGCTGCATGAAATCCACTGCATTCAATCGCGATGCTTTGGGCCATGCTGCAAATACTCCACTGTATTCAATCATGCTGCATGGAATCCACTGCCTTCAATCGGGATTTTGGCCATGCTGCATATAATCCACTGCATTCAATCGGGATGCATGGGGCCTCACTGCGCCAACCGCACTGAATACAATCGGGATCCATTGTGCCACAATGCATGGAGTCTTCTGCATTGCATGACGCTGCATGGAATCCACTGCATTCAATCGGGATGCTTGGGGCCATGCTGCAAAATATCCACTGCATTCATTCATGCTGCAGGGATCCAGTGCATTCAATCATGCTGCATAAATACACTTCATTCAATAGGGTTCCATTACTTCATTCTGCCTGGAATACACTGAATTCAATCACGCTGCATGGAATCCAATGCATTCAATAGGGATGCATTTTACCAGGCTGCATGGAATCCACTGCATTCAGTCATGCTGCATGGAATCCACTGCAGTCAATCGGGATGCATTTTACCAGGCGGCATTGAATCCACTACATTCAATCAAGCTGCATGGAATCCACTGCATTCAATCGGGATGCATTTTACCAGGCTGCATGGATTACACTGCATTCAAGCACAATGCATTGAATCCACTGCATTCAAAGACGCTGCATGGAATCCTCTGCATTCTATCGGGATGCATTTGGGCCATGCTGCATAAAATCCACTGCATTCAATCATGCTGCATGGTATCCACTGCATTCAATCGGGATGTTTTGGGACATGCTGCCTAAAATCCACTGCATTTAATCGGGATGCTTTGGGCCATGGTGCAAAAAATCCACTGCATTCAATCATGCTGCAGGAATCCACTGCATTCAATCATGCTGCATAAAATCCACTGCATTCAATAGGGTTCCATTTCTGCATGCTGCATGGATCACACTGCATTCAATCACACTGCATGGAATCCACTGCATTCAAACGGGATGCTTGGGGCCATGCTGCAAAATATCCACTGCATTCATTCATGCTGCACGAATCCAGTGCATTCAATCATGCTGCATAAATACACTTCATTCAATAGGGTTCCATTACTTCATTCTGCCTGGAATACACTGAATTCAATCACGCTGCATGGAATCCAATGCATTCAATAGGGATGCATTTTACCAGGCTGCATGGAATCCACTGCATTCAGTCATGCTGCATGGAATCCACTGCAGTCAATCTGGATGCATTTTACCAGGCTGCATGGATTACACTGCATTCAATCAAAATGCATGGAATTCACTGCATTCAATGATGCTGCATGAAATCCACTGCATTCAATCGGGATGCTTTTGGCCATGCTGCATAAAATCCACGGCATTCAATCATGCTGCATGGAATCCAATGCATTCTATCGGGATGTATTGGGACATGCTGCAGAAAATTCACTGCATTAAATCATGATGCTTTGGACCAAGCTTCAAAAAATCCACTGCATTCAATCATGCTGCAAAAATCCACTGCATTCAATCATGCTGCATAAAATCCACTGCATTCAAAAGGGTTCCATTTCTTCATGCTGCATGGAATCAACTGCATTCAATCATGCTGCATGGAACCTACAGCATTCAATCGGGATGCATTTTACCAGGCTGCATGTTTTACACTGCATTCAATCACAATGCATGGAATCCACTGCATTCAATGACACTGCATGGAATCCACTGCATTCAATCGGGATGCTTTGGGCCATGGAGCATAAAATCCACTGCATTCAATCATGCTGCATGGTGTCCACTGCATTCAATCGGGATGTTTTGGGACATTCTGCCTAAAATCCACTGCATTTAATCAGGATGCTTTGGGCCATGCTGCATAAAATCCACTGCATTCAATAGGGTTCCATTTCATCATGCTGCATGGATCACACTGCATTCAATCACACTGCATGGAATCCACTGCATTCAATCGGGATGAATTTTACCAGGCTGCATTGAATCCACTGCATTCAATCAAGCTGCATGGAATCCACTGCATTCAATCGGGATGCATTTTACCAGGCTGCATTGAATCCACTGCATTCAATCAGTATCCATTGCACCACACTGCATTGAATCCACTGCATTCAATTGAGATCAATTGGGCAACGATGCATAGAATCCACTGCATTCAATAGGGATCCAATTAGCCACACTGAAAGGTATACACTGCGTTCAATCAGGATGCATTTCACCACGCTGCATGAAATCCACTGCATTCAATCAGGATGCTTTGGGACATGCTGCAAATACTCCACTGTATTCAATCATGCTGCATGGAATCCACTGCCTTCAATCGGGATGCTTTTGGCCATGCTGCATATAATCCACTGCATTCAATCGGGATGCATTGGGCCTCACTGCGTCAACCGCACTGAATACAATCGGGATCCATTGTGCCACAATGCATGGAGTCGTCTGCATTCAATGACGCTGCGTGGAATCCACTGCATTCAATGGGGATGCTTTGGGCCACGCTGCAAAAAATTCACTGCATTCATTCATGCTGCAGGAATCCAGTGCATTCAATCATGCTGCATAAAATACACTTCATTCAATAGGCTTCCATTATTTCATGCTGCCTGGAATACACTGAATTCAATCACGCTGCATGGAATCCAATGCATTCAATAGGGATGCATTTTACCAGGCTGCATGGAATCCACTGCATTCAATCATGCTGCAGATATCCACTGCATTCAATCATGCTTCATTAAATTCCCTGCATTCAATAGGGTTCCATTTCTTCATGCTGCCTGGAATACACTGCATTAAATCTGGCTGCATGGAATCCACTGCATTCAATTGGGATGCATTTTACCTGGCTTCATGGAATCCACTGCATTCACGCATGCCACTTGGAATCCACTGCATTCCATCGGGATGCATTTGGCCATGCTGAATAAAACCCACTGCATTCAATCACGCTGCATGGTATCCAATGCATTCAATCGGGATGTTTTAGGACATGCTGCAAAACATCCACAGCATTCAATCATGCTGCAGGAATCCACGGCATTCAATCATGCTGCATAAAAGACACTTCATTCAATAGGATTCCATTACTTCATGCTGCCTGGAATACACTGAATTCAATCACGCTGCATGGAATCCAATGCATTCAATAGGGATGCATTTTACCTGGCTGCATGGAATCCACTGCATTCAATCATGCTGCATGGAATCCACTGCATTCAATCGGGACGCATTTTACCAGGCTGCATGGATTACACTGCATTAAATCACAATGCATGGAATCCACTTCATTCAATGACGCTGCATGGAATCCACTGCATTCAATCGGGATGCTTTGGGCCACGCTGCAAAAAATGCACTGCATTCATTCATGCTGCAAGAATTCAGTGCATTCAATCATGGTGCATAAAATACACTTCATTCAATAGGGTTCGATTATTTCATGCTGCCTGGAATGCACTGAATTAAATCACGCTGCATGGAATCCAATGCATTCTATTGGGATGCATTTTACCAGGCTGCATGGAATCCACTGCAGTCAATCATGCTGCATGGAATCCACTGCATTCAATCGGGATGCATTTTACCAGGCTGCATGGATTACACTGCATTCAAGCACAATGCATGGAATCCACTGCATTCAATGACGCTGCATGGAATCCTCTGCATTGAATCGGGATGCTTTTGGCCATGCTGCATAAAATCCACTGCATTCAATCATGCTGCACGGTATTGACTGCATTCAATCGGGATGTTTTGGGACATGCTGCCTAAAATCCACTGCATTAAATCGGGATGCTTTGGGCCAAGCTGCAAAAAATACAATGCATTCAATCATGCTGCAGGAATCCACTGCATTCAATCATGCTGCATAAAATCCCCTGCATTCAATAGGGTTCCATTTCTTCATGGTGCATGGAATACACTGCATTCAATCATGCTGCATGGAATCCACTGCATTCAATCGGGATGCATTTTACCAGGCTGCATGGATTACACTGCATTCAATCCCAATGCATGGAATCCACTGCATTTAATGACCCTGCATGGAATCCACTGCATTCAATCGGGATGCTTTTGGCCATGGTGCATAAAATCCACTGCATTTAATCATGCTGCATGGTATCCACTGAATTCAATCGGGATGTTTTGGGATATGCTGCCTAACATCCACTCCATTAAATCGGGATGCTTTGGGCCATGCTGCAAAAAATTCACTGCATTCATTCATGCTGCAGGAATCCACTGCATTCTATCATGCTGCATAAAATCCACTGCATTCAATCGGGATGAATTTTACCAGGATGCATGGAATCCACTGCATTCAATCATGCTTCATGGAATCCACTGCATTCAATCCAGTTGCATTTTACCAGGCTGCATGGAATAAACTGCATTCAATCACGCTGCATCGATTTCACTGCATTCTATTGGGATCCATTGCGCCATGATGCATGGAATCCACTGCATTCAGTTGAGATCAATTGCGCCACGCTGCATAGAATCCACTGCATTGAATGGGGATCCATTTAGCCACGCTGCATTGTATACACTGCATTCAATCAGGATGCATTTCACCACGCTGCATGGAATCCATGGCATTCAATCGGGATGTTTGTGGCCATGCTGCAAAAAATCCACTTCATTCAATCATGCTGAAGGAATCCACTGCATTCAATCATGCTGCATAAAATCCCCTGCATTCAATAGGGTTCCATTTCTTCATGCTGCATGGAATCCACTTCATTCAATCATGCTGCATGGAATCCACAGCATTTAATTGGGATGCATTTTACCAGGCTGCATGGAATCCACTGCATTCAATCATGCTGCATAAAATCCACTGCATTCAATCGGGATGCATTTTACCATGCTGCATGGATTATACTGCATTCAATCACAATACATGGAATTGACTGCATTCAATCGGGATGCATTTTACCAGGCTGCCTGGATTACACTGCATTCCATCACAATGCATGGAATCCACTGCATTCAATGACGCTGCATGGAATCCACTGCATTCTATCGGGATGCTTTTGGCCATGCTGCATAAAATACACTGCATTCAATCATGCAGCAAGGAATCCACTGCATCCAATCGCCATGTTTTTGGCCATGCTGCATAAAATCCACTGCATTCAATCGGGATGCATTGGGCCTCGCTGCATGGTCTCCACTGCATACAAACGAGATCCATTGCACCACAATGGATGGAATGTTCTGCATTAAATGACGCTGCATGAAATCCACTGCATTCAATCGGGATGCTTTGGGACATGCTGCAAATAATCCACTGCATTCAATCATGCTGCATGGAATCCACTGCCTTCAATCGGGATGCTTTTGGCCATGCTGCATATAATCCACTGCATTCAATCGGGATGCATTGGGCCTCACTGCGTCAACCGCACTGAATACAATCGGGATCCATTGTGCCACAATGCATGGAGTCTTCTGCATTCAATGACGCTGCATGGAATCCACTGCATTCAATGGGGATGCTTTGGGCCACGCTGCAAAAAATTCACTGCAATCATTCATGCTGCAGGAATCCAGTGCATTCAATCATGCTGCATAAAATACACTTCATTCAATAGGCTTCCATTACTTCATGCTGCCTGGAATACACTGAATTCAATCACGCTGCATGGAATCCAATGCATTCAATAGGGATGCATTTTACCTGGCTGCATGGAATCCACTGCATTCAATCATGCTGCATGGAATCCACTGCATTCAATCGGGATGCATTTTACCAGGCTGCATGGATTACACTGCAATCAGGATCCATTGCGCCACAATGCATGGAATCCTCGCATTCATTGACGCTTCATGGAATACACTGTATTCAATCGGGATGATTTGGGCCATGCTGCATAAAATCCACTGCATTCAATCATGCTTCATGGAATCCACTGCACTCAATCATGCTGCATAAAATCCACTGCCTACAATAATGTTCCATAACTTCACACTGTATGGAATACACTTCATTCCATCACGCTGCATGGAATCCACTGCATTTAATCGGGATGCATTTTACCATGCTGCATGGATTACACTGCATTCAATCACGCTGCATCGATTTCACTGCATTCAATTGGGATCCATTGCGCCATGATGCATGGAATCCACTGCATTCAGTTGAGATCAATTGCGCCACGCTGCATAGAATCCACTGCATTGAATGGGGATCCATTTAGCCATGCTGCATTGTATACACTGCGTTCAATCAGGATGCATTTCACCACGCTGCATGGAATCCATGGCATTCAATCGGGATGTTTGTGGCCATGCTGCAAATAATCCACTTCATTCAATCATGCTGAAGGAATCCACTGCATTCAATCATGCTGCATAAAATCCCCTGCATTCAATAGGGTTCCATTTCTTCATGCTGCATGGAATCCACTTCATTCAATCATGCTGCATGGAATCCACAGCATTTAATTGGGATGCATTTTACCAGGCTGCATGGAATCCACTGCATTCAATCATGCTGCATAAAATCCACTGCATTCAATCGGGATGCATTTTACCATGCTGCATGGATTATACTGCATTCCATCACAATGCATGGAATCCACTGCATTCAATGACGCTGCATGGAATCCACTGCATTCTATCGGGATGCTTTTTTCATGCTGCATAAAATCCTCTGCATTCAATCATGCTGCAAGGAATCCACTGCATCCAATCGCCATATTTTTGGCCATGCTGCATAAAATTCACTGTATTCAATCGGGATGCATTGGGCCTCGCTGCATGGTCTCCACCTCATACAAACGAGATCCATTGCACCACAATATATGGAATGTTCTGCATTAAATGAAGCTGCATGAAATCCAATGCATTCAATCAGGATGCTTTGGGCCATGCTGCAAATAATCCAATGTATTCAATCATGCTGCATGGAATCCACTGCCTTCAATCGGGATGCTTTTGGCCATGCTGCATTTAATCCACTGCATTCAATCGGGATGCATTGGGCCTCACTGCGTCAACTGCTGAATACAATCGGGATCCATTGTGCCAAAATGCATGTAGTCTTCTGCATTCAATGACGCTGCATGGAATCCAATGCATTCAATAGGGATGCATTTTACCAGGCTGCCTGGAATCCACTGCATTCAATCATGCTGCATAAAATCCACTGCATTCAATAGGGTTCCATTTCTGCATGCTGCATGGATCACACTGCATTCAATCACACTGCATGGAATCCACTGCATTCAATCGGGATGAATTTTACCAGGCTGCATTGAATCCACTGCATTCAATCAAGCTGCATGGAATCCACTGCATTCAATCGGGATGCATTTTACCAGGCTGCATGGAATACACTGCATTCAATCACGCTGCATCGATTTCACTGCATTCAATTGGGATCCATTGCGCCATGATGCATGGAATCCACTCCATTCTATCAGAATCCTTTGCACCACACTGCATTGACACCACTGCATTCAATTGAGATAATTTGGGCCACGCTGCATAGAATCCACTGCATTCCATGGGTATCCATTTACCCACGCTGCATGGTGTACACTCCGTTCAATCAGGATGCATTTCACCACGCTGCATGGAATCCACAGCATTCAATTGGGATTCTTTTGGCCATGCTGCATAAAATCCACTGCATTCAATCGAGATGCATTTGGCCTCGCTGCATGGACTCCACTGCACACAATCGTGATCCATTTCGCCACAATGAATGGAGTTTTTTGCATTCAATGACGCTGCATGGAATCCACTGCATTAAATCGAAATGCTTTGGAACACGCTGCAAAAATTCCACTGCATTCAATCATGCTGAAAGAATCCACTGCATTCAATCATGCTGCATAAAATCCCCTGCCTTCAATAGGGTTCCATTTCTTCATGCTGCATGGAATCCACTTCTTTCAATCATGCTGCATGGAATCCACAGCATTTAATTGGGATGCATTTTACCAGGCTGCATGGAATCCACTGCATTCAATCATGCTGCATAAAATCCACTGCATTCAATCGGGATGCATTTTACCACGCTGCATGGATTACACTGCATTCAATCACAATACATGGAATCCACTGCATTCAATCGGGATGCATTTTACCAGGCTGCCTGGATTACACTGCATTCCATCACATTGCAAGGAATCCACTGCATTCAGTGACGCTGCATGGACTCCACTGCATTCTATCGGGATGCTTTTGGCCCTGCTGCTTAAAATACACTGCATTCAATCATGCTGCATGGAATTCACTGCCTCCAATAGGCATATTTTGGGAAATGCTGCAGAAAATCCACTGCATTCAATCGGGATGCATTGGGCCTCGCTGCATGGACTCCACTGCATACAAACGAGATCCATTGCACCACAATGGATGGAATGTTCTGCATTCAATGAGGCTGCATGGAATCCACTGCATTCCATCGGGATGCTTTGGGCCATGCTGCATAAAATCCACTGCATTCAATCGGGATGCATTGGGCCTCACTACGTGGACTCCACTGAATACAATTGGATCCATTGTGCCACAATGCACGGAGTCTTCTGCATTCAACGACGCTGCATGAAATCCACTGCATTCAATCGGGATGCTTTGGGCCATGTTCCAAATATCCACTGCATTCATTCATGCTGCGGGAATCCACTGCATTCAATCATGCTGCATAAAATACCCTGCATTCAATAGGGTTCAATTACTTCATGCTGCCTGGAATACACTGAATTCAATCATGCTGCATGGAATAAAATGCATTCAATAGGGATGCATTTTACCAGGCTGCATGGAATCCACTGCATTCAATCACAATGCATGGAATCCACTGCATTCAATGACGCTGCATGGAATCCACTGCATTCAATCGGGATGATTTTAGCCATGATGCATAAAATCGACTGCATTCAATTGGGTTCAATTTCGTCATGCTGCATGGATCACACTGCATTCAATCACACTGCATGGAATCCACTGCATTCAATTGGGATGATTTTTACCAGGCTGCATTGAATCCACTGCATTCAACCAAGCTGCATGGAATCCACTGCATTTAATCGGGATGCATTTTACCATGCTGCATGGAATACACAGCATTCAATCACGCTGCTTCTATTTCACTGCATTCAATTGGGATCCATTGCGCCATGATGCATTGAATCCACTGCCATCAGTTGAGATCAATTGGGCCACGCTGCATAGAATCCACTCCATTCAATGGGGATCCATTTAGCCACGCTGCATTGTATACACTGCGTTCAATCAGGATGCATTTCACCACGCTGCATGGAATCCACGGCATTCAATCGGGATGCTTGGGGACATGCTGCAAAAAATCCACTGCATTCATTCATGCTGCAGGAATCCACTTCATTCAATCATGCTGCATGGTATCCACTGCATTCAATCGGGATGTTTTGGGACATGCTGCCTAAAATCCACTGCATTCAATCGGGATGCTTTGGGCCATGCTGCAAAAAATCCACTGCATTCATTCATGCTGCAGGAATCCACTGCATTCAATCATGCTGCATAAAATCCACTGCATTCAATCGGGATGCATTGGGCCTCGCTGCATGGTCTCCACTGCATACAAACGAGATCCATTGCACCACAATGGATGGAATGTTCTGCATTAAATGACGCTGCATGAAATCCACTGCATTCAATCGGGATGCTTTGGGACATGCTGCAAATAATCCACTGCATTCAATCATGCTGCATGGAATCCACTGCCTTCAATCGGGATGCTTTTGGCCATGCTGCATATAATCCACTGCATTCAATCGGGATGCATTGGGCCTCACTGCGTCAACCGCACTGAATACAATCGGGATCCATTGTGCCACAATGCATGGAGTCTTCTGCATTCAATGACGCTGCATGGAATCCACTGCATTCAATGGGGATGCTTTGGGCCACGCTGCAAAAAATTCACTGCAATCATTCATGCTGCAGGAATCCAGTGCATTCAATCATGCTGCATAAAATACACTTCATTCAATAGGCTTCCATTACTTCATGCTGCCTGGAATACACTGAATTCAATCACGCTGCATGGAATCCAATGCATTCAATAGGGATGCATTTTACCTGGCTGCATGGAATCCACTGCATTCAATCATGCTGCATGGAATCCACTGCATTCAATCGGGATGCATTTTACCAGGCTGCATGGATTACACTGCAATCAGGATCCATTGCGCCACAATGCATGGAATCCTCGCATTCATTGACGCTTCATGGAATACACTGTATTCAATCGGGATGATTTGGGCCATGCTGCATAAAATCCACTGCATTCAATCATGCTTCATGGAATCCACTGCACTCAATCATGCTGCATAAAATCCACTGCCTACAATAATGTTCCATAACTTCACACTGTATGGAATACACTTCATTCCATCACGCTGCATGGAATCCACTGCATTTAATCGGGATGCATTTTACCATGCTGCATGGATTACACTGCATTCAATCACGCTGCATCGATTTCACTGCATTCAATTGGGATCCATTGCGCCATGATGCATGGAATCCACTGCATTCAGTTGAGATCAATTGCGCCACGCTGCATAGAATCCACTGCATTGAATGGGGATCCATTTAGCCATGCTGCATTGTATACACTGCGTTCAATCAGGATGCATTTCACCACGCTGCATGGAATCCATGGCATTCAATCGGGATGTTTGTGGCCATGCTGCAAATAATCCACTTCATTCAATCATGCTGAAGGAATCCACTGCATTCAATCATGCTGCATAAAATCCCCTGCATTCAATAGGGTTCCATTTCTTCATGCTGCATGGAATCCACTTCATTCAATCATGCTGCATGGAATCCACAGCATTTAATTGGGATGCATTTTACCAGGCTGCATGGAATCCACTGCATTCAATCATGCTGCATAAAATCCACTGCATTCAATCGGGATGCATTTTACCATGCTGCATGGATTATACTGCATTCCATCACAATGCATGGAATCCACTGCATTCAATGACGCTGCATGGAATCCACTGCATTCTATCGGGATGCTTTTTTCATGCTGCATAAAATCCTCTGCATTCAATCATGCTGCAAGGAATCCACTGCATCCAATCGCCATATTTTTGGCCATGCTGCATAAAATTCACTGCATTCAATCGGGATGCATTGGGCCTCGCTGCATGGTCTCCACTGCATACAAACGAGATCCATTGCACCACAATATATGGAATGTTCTGCATTAAATGAAGCTGCATGAAATCCAATGCATTCAATCAGGATGCTTTGGGCCATGCTGCAAATAATCCAATGTATTCAATCATGCTGCATGGAATCCACTGCCTTCAATCGGGATGCTTTTGGCCATGCTGCATTTAATCCACTGCATTCAATCGGGATGCATTGGGCCTCACTGCGTCAACTGCTGAATACAATCGGGATCCATTGTGCCAAAATGCATGTAGTCTTCTGCATTCAATGACGCTGCATGGAATCCAATGCATTCAATAGGGATGCATTTTACCAGGCTGCATGGAATCCACTGCATTCAATCATGCTGCATAAAATCCACTGCATTCAATAGGGTTCCATTTCTGCATGCTGCATGGATCACACTGCATTCAATCACACTGCATGGAATCCACTGCATTCAATCGGGATGAATTTTACCAGGCTGCATTGAATCCACTGCATTCAATCAAGCTGCATGGAATCCACTGCATTCAATCGGGATGCATTTTACCAGGCTGCATGGAATACACTGCATTCAATCACGCTGCATCGATTTCACTGCATTCAATTGGGATCCATTGCGCCATGATGCATGGAATCCACTCCATTCTATCAGAATCCTTTGCACCACACTGCATTGACACCACTGCATTCAATTGAGATAATTTGGGCCACGCTGCATAGAATCCACTGCATTCCATGGGTATCCATTTACCCACGCTGCATGGTGTACACTCCGTTCAATCAGGATGCATTTCACCACGCTGCATGGAATCCACAGCATTCAATTGGGATTCTTTTGGCCATGCTGCCTAAAATCCACTGCATTCAATCGAGATGCATTTGGCCTCGCTGCATGGACTCCACTGCACACAATCGTGATCCATTTCGCCACAATGAATGGAGTTTTTTGCATTCAATGACGCTGCATGGAATCCACTGCATTAAATCGAAATGCTTTGGAACACGCTGCAAAAATTCCACTGCATTCAATCATGCTGAAAGAATCCACTGCATTCAATCATGCTGCATAAAATCCCCTGCCTTCAATAGGGTTCCATTTCTTCATGCTGCATGGAATCCACTTCTTTCAATCATGCTGCATGGAATCCACAGCATTTAATTGGGATGCATTTTACCAGGCTGCATGGAATCCACTGCATTCAATCATGCTGCATAAAATCCACTGCATTCAATCGGGATGCATTTTACCACGCTGCATGGATTACACTGCATTCAATCACAATACATGGAATCCACTGCATTCAATCGGGATGCATTTTACCAGGCTGCCTGGATTACACTGCATTCCATCACATTGCAAGGAATCCACTGCATTCAGTGACGCTGCATGGACTCCACTGCATTCTATCGGGATGCTTTTGGCCCTTCTGCTTAAAATACACTGCATTCAATCATGCTGCATTGAATTCACTGCCTCCAATAGGCATATTTTGGGAAATGCTGCAGAAAATCCACTGCATTCAATCGGGATGCATTGGGCCTCGCTGCATGGACTCCACTGCATACAAACGAGATCCATTGCACCACAATGGATGGAATGTTCTGCATTCAATGAGGCTGCATGGAATCCACTGCATTCCATCGGGATGCTTTGGGCCATGCTGCATAAAATCCACTGCATTCAATCGGGATGCATTGGGCCTCACTACGTGGACTCCACTGAATACAATTGGATCCATTGTGCCACAATGCACGGAGTCTTCTGCATTCAACGACGCTGCATGAAATCCACTGCATTCAATCGGGATGCTTTGGGCCATGTTCCAAATATCCACTGCATTCATTCATGCTGCGGGAATCCACTGCATTCAATCATGCTGCATAAAATACCCTGCATTCAATAGGGTTCAATTACTTCATGCTGCCTGGAATACACTGAATTCAATCATGCTGCATGGAATAAAATGCATTCAATAGGGATGCATTTTACCAGGCTGCATGGAATCCACTGCATTCAATCACAATGCATGGAATCCACTGCATTCAATGACGCTGCATGGAATCCACTGCATTCAATCGGGATGATTTTAGCCATGATGCATAAAATCGACTGCATTCAATTGGGTTCAATTTCGTCATGCTGCATGGATCACACTGCATTCAATCACACTGCATGGAATCCACTGCATTCAATTGGGATGATTTTTACCAGGCTGCATTGAATCCACTGCATTCAACCAAGCTGCATGGAATCCACTGCATTTAATCGGGATGCATTTTACCATGCTGCATGGAATACACAGCATTCAATCACGCTGCTTCTATTTCACTGCATTCAATTGGGATCCATTGCGCCATGATGCATTGAATCCACTGCCATCAGTTGAGATCAATTGGGCCACGCTGCATAGAATCCACTCCATTCAATGGGGATCCATTTAGCCACGCTGCATTGTATACACTGCGTTCAATCAGGATGCATTTCACCACGCTGCATGGAATCCACGGCATTCAATCGGGATGCTTGGGGACATGCTGCAAAAAATCCACTGCATTCATTCATGCTGCAGGAATCCACTTCATTCAATCATGCTGCATGGTATCCACTGCATTCAATCGGGATGTTTTGGGACATGCTGCCTAAAATCCACTGCATTCAATCGGGATGCTTTGGGCCATGCTGCAAAAAATCCACTGCATTCATTCATGCTGCAGGAATCCACTGCATTCAATCATGCTGCATAAAATCCACTGCATTCAATAGGGTTCTATTTCTGCCTGCTGCATGGATCACACTGCCCTCAATCACACTGCATGGAATCTACTGCATTCAATCAGGATGAATTTTACCAGGCTTCATTGAATCCACTGCATTCAATCATGCTGCATGGAATCCAATGCATTCTATCGGGATGTATTGGGCCATGCTGCATAAAATACACTGCATTCAATAGGGTTCCATTTCTGCATGCTGCATGGATCACACTGCATTCAATCACACTGCATGGAATCCACTGCATTCAATCGGGATGAATTTTACCAGGCTGCATTGAATCCACTACATTCAATCAAGCTGCATGGAATCCACTGCATTCAATCGGGATGTATTGGGACATGCTGCAGAAAATCCACTGCATTAAATCAGGATGCTTTGGGCCAAGCTGCAAAAAATCCACTGCATTCAATCATGCTGCAGGAATCCACTGCATTTAATCATGCTGCATAAAATACCCTGCATTCAATAAGGTTCCATTTCTTCATGCTGCCTGGAATCCACCTCATTCAATTATGCTGCATGGAATCCACTGCATTCAATCGGGATTCATTTTACCAGGCTGTATGAATTACACTGCATTCAATCACAAGCATGGAATCCACTGCATTCAATGACGCTGCATGGAATCCACTGCATTCAATCGGGATGCTTTTGGCCATGGTGCATAATATGCACTGCATTCAATCATGCTGCATGGTATCCACTGCATTCAATCGGGATGCTTTTGGCCATGCTGCATAAAATCCACTGCATTAAATCGGGATGCTTTGGGCCATGCTGCAAAAATCCACTGCATTCAATCATGCTGACGGAATTCACTGCATTCAATCATGCTGCATAAAATCCACTGCATTAAATAGGGTTCAATTTCTTCATGCAGCATGGATCACACTGCATTAAATCACACTGCATGGAATCCACTGCATTCAATTGGATTGAATTTTATCAGGCTGAATGGAATCCACTGCATTCAATGACGCTGCATGGAATCCACTGCATTCAATCGGGATGTTTTGGGCCATCCTGCATAAAATACACTGCATTCAATCATGCAGCAAGGAATCCACTGCATCCAATCGGGATATTTTGGGCCATGCTGCATAAAATCCACTGCATTCAATCGGGATGCATTGGGCCTCGCTGCATGGTCTCCACTGCATACAAACGAGATCCATTGCACCACAATGTATGGAATGTTCTGCATTAAATGACGCTGCATGAAATCCACTGCATTCAATCGCGATGCTTTGGGCCATGCTGCAAATACTCCACTGTATTCAATCATGCTGCATGGAATCCACTGCCTTCAATCGGGATTTTGGCCATGCTGCATATAATCCACTGCATTCAATCGGGATGCATGGGGCCTCACTGCGCCAACCGCACTGAATACAATCGGGATCCATTGTGCGACAATGCATGGAGTCTTCTGCATTGCATGACGCTGCATGGAATCCACTGCATTCAATCGGGATGCTTGGGGCCATGCTGCAAAATATCCACTGCATTCATTCATGCTGCAGGGATCCAGTGCATTCAATCATGCTGCATAAATACACTTCATTCAATAGGGTTCCATTACTTCATTCTGCCTGGAATACACTGAATTCAATCACGCTGCATGGAATCCAATGCATTCAATAGGGATGCATTTTACCAGGCTGCATGGAATCCACTGCATTCAGTCATGCTGCATGGAATCCACTGCAGTCAATCGGGATGCATTTTACCAGGCGGCATTGAATCCACTACATTCAATCAAGCTGCATGGAATCCACTGCATTCAATCGGGATGCATTTTACCAGGCTGCATGGATTACACTGCATTCAAGCACAATGCATTGAATCCACTGCATTCAAAGACGCTGCATGGAATCCTCTGCATTCTATCGGGATGAATTTGGGCCATGCTGCATAAACTCCACTGCATTCAATCATGCTGCATGGTATCCACTGCATTCAATCGGGATGTTTTGGGACATGCTGCCTAAAATCCACTGCATTTAATCGGGATGCTTTGGGCCATGGTGCAAAAAATCCACTGCATTCAATCATGCTGCAGGAATCCACTGCATTCAATCATGCTGCATAAAATCCACTGCATTCAATAGGGTTACATTTCTGCATGCTGCATGGATCACACTGCATTCAATCACACTGCATGGAATCCACTGCATTCAAACGGGATGCATTTTACCAGGCTGCATTGAATCCACTGCATTCTATCAAGCTGCATGGAATCCACTGCATTCAATCGGGATGCTTGGGGCCATGCTGCAAAATATCCACTGCATTCATTCATGCTGCACGAATCCAGTGCATTCAATCATGCTGCATAAATACACTTCATTCAATAGGGTTCCATTACTTCATTCTGCCTGGAATACACTGAATTCAATCACGCTGCATGGAATCCAATGCATTCAATAGGGATGCATTTTACCAGGCTGCATGGAATCCACTGCATTCAGTCATGCTGCATGGAATCCACTGCAGTCAATCGGGATGCATTTTACCAGGCTGCCTGGATTACACTGCATTCAATCAAAATGCATGGAATTCACTGCATTCAATGATGCTGCATGAAATCCACTGCATTCAATCGGGATGCTTTTGGCCATGCTGCATAAAATCCACGGCATTCAATCATGCTGCATGGAATCCAATGCATTCTATCGGGATGTATTGGGACATGCTGCAGAAAATTCACTGCATTAAATCATGATGCTTTGGACCAAGCTTCAAAAAATCCACTGCATTCAATCATGCTGCAAAAATCCACTGCATTCAATCATGCTGCATAAAATCCACTGCATTCAATAGGGTTCCATTTCTTCATGCTGCATGGAATCAACTGCATTCAATCATGCTGCATGGAATCTACAGCATTCAATCGGGATGCATTTTACCAGGCTGCATGTTTTACACTGCATTCAATCACAATGCATGGAATCCACTGCATTCAATGACACTGCATGGAATCCACTGCATTCAATCGGGATGCTTTGGGCCATGGTGCATAAACTCCACTGCATTCAATCATGCTGCATGGTGTCCACTGCATTCAATCGGGATGTTTTGGGACATTCTGCCTAAAATCCACTGCATTTAATCAGGATGCTTTGGGCCATGCTGCATAAATCCACTGCATTCAATAGGGTTCCATTTCATCATGCTGCATGGATCACACTGCATTCAATCACACTGCATGGAATCCACTGCATTCAATCGGGATGAATTTTACCAGGCTGCATTGAATCCACTGCATTCAATCAAGCTGCATGGAATCCACTGCATTCAATCGGGATGCATTTTACCAGGCTGCATTGAATCCACTGCATTCAATCAGTATCCATTGCACCACACTGCATTGAATCCACTGCATTCAATTGAGATCAATTGGGCAACGATGCATAGAATCCACTGCATTCAATAGGGATCCAATTAGCCACACTGAATGGTATACACTGCGTTCAATCAGGATGCATTTCACCACGCTGCATGAAATACACTGCATTCAATCAGGATGCTTTGGGACATGCTGCAAATACTCCACTGTATTCAATCATGCTGCATGGAATCCACTGCCTTCAATCGGGATGCTTTTGGCCATGCTGCATATAATCCACTGCATTCAATCGGGATGCATTGGGCCTCACTGCGTCAACCGCACTGAATACAATCGGGATCCATTGTGCCACAATGCATGGAGTCGTCTGCATTCAATGACGCTGCGTGGAATCCACTGCATTCAATGGGGATGCTTTGGGCCACGCTGCAAAAAATTCACTGCATTCATTCATGCTGCAGGAATCCAGTGCATTCAATCATGCTGCATAAAATACACTTCATTCAATAGGGTTCCATTACTTCATTCTGCCTGGAATACACTGAATTCAATCACGCTGCATGGAATCCAATGCATTCAATAGGGATGCATTTTACCTGGCTGCATGGAATCCACTGCATTCAATCATGCTGCAGATATCCACTGCATTCAATCATGCTGCATTAAATTCCCTGCATTCAATAGGGTTCCATTTCTTCATGCTGCCTGGAATACACTGCATTAAATCTGGCTGCATGGAATCCACTGCATTCAATTGGGATGCATTTTACCTGGCTTCATGGAATCCACTGCATTCACGCATGCCACTTGGAATCCACTGCATTCCATCGGGATGCATTTGGCCATGCTGAATAAAACCCACTGCATTCAATCACGCTGCATGGTATCCAATGCATTCAATCGGGATGTTTTAGGACATGCTGCAAAACATCCACAGCATTCAATCATGCTGCAGGAATCCACGGCATTCAATCATGCTGCATAAAAGACAATTCATTCAATAGGATTCCATTACTTCATGCTGCCTGGAATACACTGAATTCAATCACGCTGCATGGAATCCAATGCATTCAATAGGGATGCATTTTACCTGGCTGCATGGAATCCACTGCATTCAATCATGCTGCATGGAATCCACTGCATTCAATCGGGACGCATTTTACCAGGCTGCATGGATTACACTGCATTCAATCACAATGCATGGAATCCACTTCATTCAATGACGCTGCATGGAATCCACTGCATTCAATCGGGATGCTTTGGGCCACGCTGCAAAAAATGCACTGCATTCATTCATGCTGCAAGAATTCAGTGCATTCAATCATGGTGCATAAAATACACTTCATTCAATAGGGTTCGATTATTTCATGCTGCCTGGAATGCACTGAATTAAATCACGCTGCATGGAATCCAATGCATTCTATTGGGATGCATTTTACCAGGCTGCATGGAATCCACTGCAGTCAATCATGCTGCATGGAATCCACTGCATTCAATCGGGATGCATTTTACCAGGCTGCATGGATTACACTGCATTCAAGCACAATGCATGGAATCCACTGCATTCAATGACGCTGCATGGAATCCTCTGCATTGAATCGGGATGCTTTTGGCCATGCTGCATAAAATCCACTGCATTCAATCATGCTGCACGGTATTGACTGCATTCAATCGGGATGTTTTGGGACATGCTGCCTAAAATCCACTGCATTAAATCGGGATGCTTTGGGCCAAGCTGCAAAAAATACAATGCATTCAATCATGCTGCAGGAATCCACTGCATTCAATCATGCTGCATAAAATCCCCTGCATTCAATAGGGTTCCATTTCTTCATGGTGCATGGAATACACTGCATTCAATCATGCTGCATGGAATCCACTGCATTCAATCGGGATGCATTTTACCAGGCTGCATGGATTACACTGCATTCAATCCCAATGCATGGAATCCACTGCATTTAATGACCCTGCATGGAATCCACTGCATTCAATCGGGATGCTTTTGGCCATGGTGCATAAAATCCACTGCATTTAATCATGCTGCATGGTATCCACTGAATTCAATCGGGATGTTTTGGGATATGCTGCCTAACATCCACTCCATTAAATCGGGATGCTTTGGGCCATGCTGCAAAAAATTCACTGCATTCATTCATGCTGCAGGAATCCACTGCATTCTATCATGCTGCATAAAATCCACTGCATTCAATCGGGATGAATTTTACCAGGCTGCATGGAATCCACTGCATTCAATCATGCTTCATGGAATCCACTGCATTCAATCGGGATGCATTTTACCAGGCTGCATGGAATACACTGCATTCAATCACGCTGCATCGATTTCACTGCATTCAATTGGGATCCATTGCGCCATGATGCATGGAATCCACTGCATTCAGTTGAGATCAATTGCGCCACGCTGCATAGAATCCACTGCATTGAATGGGGATCCATTTAGCCATGCTGCATTGTATACACTGCGTTCAATCAGGATGCATTTCACCACGCTGCATGGAATCCATGGCATTCAATCGGGATGTTTGTGGCCATGCTGCAAAAAATCCACTTCATTCAATCATGCTGAAGGAATCCACTGCATTCAATCATGCTGCATAAAATCCCCTGCATTCAATAGGGTTCCATTTCTTCATGCTGCATGGAATCCACTTCATTCAATCATGCTGCATGGAATCCACAGCATTTAATTGGGATGCATTTTACCAGGCTGCATGGAATCCACTGCATTCAATCATGCTGCATAAAATCCACTGCATTCAATCGGGATGCATTTTACCATGCTGCATGGATTATACTGCATTCCATCACAATGCATGGAATCCACTGCATTCAATGACGCTGCATGGAATCCACTGCATTCTATCGGGATGCTTTTGGCCATGCTGCATAAAATCCTCTGCATTCAATCATGCTGCAAGGAATCCACTGCATCCAATCGCCATATTTTTGGCCATGCTGCATAAAATTCACTGCATTCAATCGGGATGCATTGGGCCTCGCTGCATGGTCTCCACTGCATACAAACGAGATCCATTGCACCACAATATATGGAATGTTCTGCATTAAATGACGCTGCATGAAATCCAATGCATTCAATCAGGATGCTTTGGGCCATGCTGCAAATAATCCAATGTATTCAATCATGCTGCATGGAATCCACTGCCTTCAATCGGGATGCTTTTGGCCATGCTGCATATAATCCACTGCATTCAATCGGGATGCATTGGGCCTCACTGCGTCAACTGCTGAATACAATCGGGATCCATTGTGCCAAAATGCATGTAGTCTTCTGCATTCAATGACGCTGCATGGAATCCAATGCATTCAATAGGGATGCATTTTACCAGGCTGCATGGAATCCACTGCATTCAATCATGCTGCATAAAATCCACTGCATTCAATAGGGTTCCATTTCTGCATGCTGCATGGATCACACTGCATTCAATCACACTGCATGGAATCCACTGCATTCAATCGGGATGAATTTTACCAGGCTGCATTGAATCCACTGCATTCAATCAAGCTGCATGGAATCCACTGCATTCAATCGGGATGCATTTTACCAGGCTGCATGGAATACACTGCATTCAATCACGCTGCATCGATTTCACTGCATTCAATTGGGATCCATTGCGCCATGATGCATGGAATCCACTGCATTCTATCAGAATCCTTTGCACCACACTGCATTGACACCACTGCATTCAATTGAGATAATTTGGGCCACGCTGCATAGAATCCACTGCATTCCATGGGTATCCATTTACCCACGCTGCATGGTGTACACTCCGTTCAATCAGGATGCATTTCACCACGCTGCATGGAATCCACAGCATTCAATTGGGATTCTTTTGGCCATGCTGCCTAAAATCCACTGCATTCAATCGAGATGCATTTGGCCTCGCTGCATGGACTCCACTGCACACAATCGTGATCCATTTCGCCACAATGAATGGAGTTTTTTGCATTCAATGACGCTGCATGGAATCCACTGCATTAAATCGAAATGCTTTGGAACACGCTGCAAAAATTCCACTGCATTCAATCATGCTGAAAGAATCCACTGCATTCAATCATGCTGCATAAAATCCCCTGCCTTCAATAGGGTTCCATTTCTTCATGCTGCATGGAATCCACTTCTTTCAATCATGCTGCATGGAATCCACAGCATTTAATTGGGATGCATTTTACCAGGCTGCATGGAATCCACTGCATTCAATCATGCTGCATAAAATCCACTGCATTCAATCGGGATGCATTTTACCACGCTGCATGGATTACACTGCATTCAATCACAATACATGGAATCCACTGCATTCAATCGGGATGCATTTTACCAGGCTGCCTGGATTACACTGCATTCCATCACATTGCAAGGAATCCACTGCATTCAGTGACGCTGCATGGACTCCACTGCATTCTATCGGGATGCTTTTGGCCCTTCTGCTTAAAATACACTGCATTCAATCATGCTGCATTGAATTCACTGCCTCCAATAGGCATATTTTGGGAAATGCTGCAGAAAATCCACTGCATTCAATCGGGATGCATTGGGCCTCGCTGCATGGACTCCACTGCATACAAACGAGATCCATTGCACCACAATGGATGGAATGTTCTGCATTCAATGAGGCTGCATGGAATCCACTGCATTCCATCGGGATGCTTTGGGCCATGCTGCATAAAATCCACTGCATTCAATCGGGATGCATTGGGCCTCACTACGTGGACTCCACTGAATACAATTGGATCCATTGTGCCACAATGCACGGAGTCTTCTGCATTCAACGACGCTGCATGAAATCCACTGCATTCAATCGGGATGCTTTGGGCCATGTTCCAAATATCCACTGCATTCATTCATGCTGCGGGAATCCACTACATTCAATCATGCTGCATAAAATACCCTGCATTCAATAGGGTTCAATTACTTCATGCTGCCTGGAATACACTGAATTCAATCATGCTGCATGGAATAAAATGCATTCAATAGGGATGCATTTTACCAGGCTGCATGGAATCCACTGCATTCAAACACAATGCATGGAATCCACTGCATTCAATGACGCTGCATGGAATCCACTGCATTCAATCGGGATGATTTTAGCCATGATGCATAAAATCGACTGCATTCAATTGGGTTCAATTTCGTCATGCTGCATGGATCACACTGCATTCAATCACACTGCATGGAATCCACTGCATTCAATTGGGATGATTTTTACCAGGCTGCATTGAATCCACTGCATTCAACCAAGCTGCATGGAATCCACTGCTTTTAATCGGGATGCATTTTACCATGCTGCATGGAATACACAGCATTCAATCACGCTGCTTCTATTTCACTGCATTCAATTGGGATCCATTGCGCCATGATGCATTGAATCCACTGCCATCAGTTGAGATCAATTGGGCCACGCTGCATAGAATCCACTCCATTCAATGGGGATCCATTTAGCCACGCTGCATTGTATACACTGCGTTCAATCAGGATGCATTTCACCACGCTGCATGGAATCCACGGCATTCAATCGGGATGCTTGGGGACATGCTGCAAAAAATCCACTGCATTCATTCATGCTGCAGGAATCCACTTCATTCAATCATGCTGCATGGTATCCACTGCATTCAATCGGGATGTTTTGGGACATGCTGCCTAAAATCCACTGCATTCAATCGGGATGCTTTGGGCCATGCTGCAAAAAATCCACTGCATTCATTCATGCTGCAGGAATCCACTGCATTCAATCATGCTGCATAAAATCCACTGCATTCAATAGGGTTCTATTTCTGCCTGCTGCATGGATCACACTGCCCTCAATCACACTGCATGGAATCTACTGCATTCAATCAGGATGAATTTTACCAGGCTTCATTGAATCCACTGCATTCAATCATGCTGCATGGAATCCAATGCATTCTATCGGGATGTATTGGGCCATGCTGCATAAAATACACTGCATTCAATACGGTTCCATTTCTGCATGCTGCATGGATCACACTGCATTCAATCACACTGCATGGAATCCACTGCATTCAATCGGGATGAATTTTACCAGGCTGCATTGAATCCACTACATTCAATCAAGCTGCATGGAATCCACTGCATTCAATCGGGATGCATTTTACCAGGCTGCATGGAATACACTGCATTCAATCACGGTGCATCGATTTCACTGCATTCAATTGGGATCCATTGCGCCATGATGCATGGAATCCACTGCATTCAGTTGAGATCAATTGCGCCACGGTGCATAGAATCCACTGCATTGAATGGGGATCCATTTAGCCACGCTGCATTGTATACACTGCGTTCAATCAGGATGCATTTCACCACGCTGCATGGAATCCACGGCATTCAATCGGGATGCTTGTGGCCATGCTGCATAAAATCCACTGCATTCAATCGAGATGCATTTGGACTCGCTGCATGGACACCACTGCACACATTCGTGATCCATTTCGCCACAATGAATTGAATTTTCTGCATTCAATGAAGCTGCATGGAATCCACTGCATTAAATCGAGAAGCTTTTGGCAATGCTGCAGTAATCCACTGCATTCAATCATGCTGCATAAAATCCACTGAATTCCACATGGTTCAATTTCTTCATGCTGCATGGAATCCACTGCATTCAATCATGCTGCATTAAATTCCCTGCATTCAATAGGGTTCCATTTCTTCATGCTGCCTGGAATACACTGCATTAAATCTGGCTGCATGGAATCCACTGCATTCAATTGGGATGCATTTTACCTGGCTTCATGGAATCCACTGCATTCACGCATGCCACTTGGAATCCACTGCATTCCATCGGGATGCATTTGGCCATGCTGAATAAAACCCACTGCATTCAATCACGCTGCATGGTATCCAATGCATTCAATCGGGATGTTTTAGGACATGCTGCAAAACATCCACAGCATTCAATCATGCTGCAGGAATCCACAGCATTCAATCATGCTGCATAAAAGACACTTCATTCAATAGGATTCCATTACTTCATGCTGCCTGGAATACACTGAATTCAATCACGCTGCATGGAATCCAATGCATTCAATAGGGATGCATTTTACCTGGCTGCATGGAATCCACTGCATTCAATCATGCTGCATGGAATCCACTGCATTCAATCGGGACGCATTTTACCAGGCTGCATGGATTACACTGCATTAAATCACAATGCATGGAATCCACTTCATTCAATGACGCTGCATGGAATCCACTGCATTCAATCGGGATGCTTTGGGCCACGCTGCAAAAAATCCACTGCATTCATTCATGCTGCAAGAATTCAGTGCATTCAATCATGGTGCATAAAATACACTTCATTCAATAGGGTTCGATTATTTCATGCTGCCTGGAATGCACTGAATTAAATCACGCTGCATGGAATCCAATGCATTCTATTGGGATGCATTTTACCAGGCTGCATGGAATCCACTGCAGTCAATCATGCTGCATGGAATCCACTGCATTCAATCGGGATGCATTTTACCAGGCTGCATGGATTACACTGCATTCAAGCACAATGCATGGAATCCACTGCATTCAATGACGCTGCATGGAATCCTCTGCATTGAATCGGGATGCTTTTGGCCATGCTGCATAAAATCCACTGCATTCAATCATGCTGCACGGTATTGACTGCATTCAATCGGGATGTTTTTGGACATGCTACAGAAAATCCACTGCATTAAATCGGGATGCTTTGGGCCAAGCTGCAAAAAATACAATGCATTCAATCATGCTGCAGGAATCCACTGCATTCAATCATGCTGCATAAAATCCCCTGCATTCAATAGGGTTCCATTTCTTCATGGTGCATGGAATACACTGCATTCAATCATGCTGCATGGAATCCACTGCATTCAATCGGGATGCATTTTACCAGGCTGCATGGATTACACTGCATTCAATCCCAATGCATGGAATCCACTGCATTTAATGACCCTGCATGGAATCCACTGCATTCAATCGGGATGCTTTTGGCCATGGTGCATAAAATCCACTGCATTAAATCATGCTGCATGGTATCCACTGAATTCAATCGGGATGTTTTGGGATATGCTGCCTAACATCCACTCCATTAAATCGGGATGCTTTGGGCCATGCTGCAAAAAATTCACTGCATTCATTCATGCTGCAGGAATCCACTGCATTCTATCATGCTGCATAAAATCCACTGCATTCAATCGGGATGAATTTTACCAGGATGCATGGAATCCACTGCATTCAATCATGCTTCATGGAATCCACTGCATTCAATCCAGTTGCATTTTACCATGCTGCATGGATTACACTGCATTCAATCACGCTGCATCGATTTCACTGCATTCAATTGGGATCCATTGCGCCATGATGCATGGAATCCACTGCATTCAGTTGAGATCAATTGCGCCACGCTGCATAGAATCCACTGCATTGAATGGGGATCCATTTAGCCATGCTGCATTGTATACACTGCGTTCAATCAGGATGCATTTCACCACGCTGCATGGAATCCATGGCATTCAAGCGGGATGTTTGTGGCCATGCTGCAAATAATCCACTTCATTCAATCATGCTGAAGGAATCCACTGCATTCAATCATGCTGCATAAAATCCCCTGCATTCAATAGGGTTCCATTTCTTCATGCTGAATGGAATCCACTTCATTCAATCATGCTGCATGGAATCCACAGCATTTAATTGGGATGCATTTTACCAGGCTGCATGGAATCCACTGCATTCAATCATGCTGCATAAAATCCACTGCATTCAATCGGGATGCATTTTACCATGCTGCATGGATTATACTGCATTCCATCACAATGCATGGAATCCACTGCATTCAATGACGCTGCATGGAATCCACTGCATTCTATCGGGATGCTTTTGGCCATGCTGCATAAAATCCTCTGCATTCAATCATGCTGCAAGGAATCCACTGCATCCAATCGCCATATTTTTGGCCATGCTGCATAAAATTCACTGCATTCAATCGGGATGCATTGGGCCTCGCTGCATGGTCTCCACCTCATACAAACGAGATCCATTGCACCACAATATATGGAATGTTCTGCATTAAATGAAGCTGCATGAAATCCAATGCATTCAATCAGGATGCTTTGGGCCATGCTGCAAATAATCCAATGTATTCAATCATGCTGCATGGAATCCACTGCCTTCAATCAGGATGCTTTTGGCCATGCTGCATTTAATCCACTGCATTCAATCGGGATGCATTGGGCCTCACTGCGTCAACTGCTGAATACAATCGGGATCCATTGTGCCAAAATGCATGTAGTCTTCTGCATTCAATGACGCTGCATGGAATCCAATGCATTCAATAGGGATGCATTTTACCAGGCTGCATGGAATCCACTGCATTCAATCATGCTGCATAAAATCCACTGCATTCAATAGGGTTCCATTTCTGCATGCTGCATGGATCACACTGCATTCAATCACACTGCATGGAATCCACTGCATTCAATCGGGATGAATTTTACCAGGCTGCATTGAATCCACTGCATTCAATCAAGCTGCATGGAATCCACTGCATTCAATCGGGATGCATTTTACCAGGCTGCATGGAATACACTGCATTCAATCACGCTGCATCGATTTCACTGCATTCAATTGGGATCCATTGCGCCATGATGCATGGAATCCACTCCATTCTATCAGAATCCTTTGCACCACACTGCATTGACACCACTGCATTCAATTGAGATAATTTGGGCCACGCTGCATAGAATCCACTGCATTCCATGGGTATCCATTTACCCACGCTGCATGGTGTACACTCCGTTCAATCAGGATGCATTTCACCACGCTGCATGGAATCCACAGCATTCAATTGGGATTCTTTTGGCCATGCTGCATAAAATCCACTGCATTCAATCGAGATGCATTTGGCCTCGCTGCATGGACTCCACTGCACACAATCGTGATCCATTTCACAATGAATGGAGTTTTTTGCATTCAATGACGCTGCATGGAATCCACTGCATTAAATCGAAATGCTTTGGAACACGCTGCAAAAATTCCACTGCATTCAATCATGCTGAAAGAATCCACTGCATTCAATCATGCTGCATAAAATCCCCTGCCTTCAATAGGGTTCCATTTCTTCATGCTGCATGGAATCCACTTCTTTCAATCATGCTGCATGGAATCCACAGCATTTAATTGGGATTCATTTTACCAGGCTGCATGGAATCCACTGCATTCAATCATGCTGCATAAAATCCACTGCATTCAATCGGGATGCATTTTACCACGCTGCATGGATTACACTGCATTCAATCACAATACATGGAATCCACTGCATTCAATCGGGATGCATTTTACCAGGCTGCCTGGATTACACTGCATTCCATCACATTGCAAGGAATCCACTGCATTCAGTGACGCTGCATGGACTCCACTGCATTCTATCGGGATGCTTTTGGCCCTTCTGCTTAAAATACACTGCATTCAATCATGCTGCATTGAATTCACTGCCTCCAATAGGCATATTTTGGGAAATGCTGCAGAAAATCCACTGCATTCAATCGGGATGCATTGGGCCTCGCTGCATGGACTCCACTGCATACAAACGAGATCCATTGCACCACAATGGATGGAATGTTCTGCATTCAATGAGGCTGCATGGAATCCACTGCATTCCATCGGGATGCTTTTGGCCATGCTGCATAAAATCCACTGCATTCAATCGGGATGCTTTGTGCCATGTTCCAAATATCCACTGCATTCATTCATGCTGCGGGAATCCACTGCATTCAATCATGCTGCATAAAATACCCTGCATTCAATAGGGTTCAATTACTTCATGCTGCCTGGAATACACTGAATTCAATCATGCTGCATGGAATAAAATGCATTCAATAGGGATGCATTTTACCAGGCTGCATGGAATCCACTGCATTCAATCACAATGCATGGAATCCACTGCATTCAATGACGCTGCATGGAATCCACTGCATTCAATCGGGATGATTTTAGCCATGATGCATAAAATCGACTGCATTCAATTGGGTTCAATTTCGTCATGCTGCATGGATCACACTGCATTCAATCACACTGCATGGAATCCACTGCATTCAATCAGGATGCTTTGGGACATGCTGCAAATACTCCACTGTATTCAATCATGCTGCATGGAATCCACTGCCTTCAATCGGGATGCTTTTGGCCATGCTGCATATAATCCACTGCATTCAATCGGGATGCATTGGGCCTCACTGCGTCAACCGCACTGAATACAATCGGGATCCATTGTGCGACAATGCATGGAGTCTTCTGCATTGCATGACGCTGCATGGAATCCACTGCATTCAGTCATGCTGCATGGAATCCACTGCAGTCAATCGGGATGCATTTTACCAGGCTGTATGGATTACACTGCATTCAAGCACAATGCATGGAATTCACTGCATTCAATGATGCTGCATGAAATCCACTGCATTCAATCGGGATGCTTTTGGCCATGCTGCATAAAATCCACGGCATTCAATCATGCTGCATGGAATCCAATGCATTCTATCGGGATGTATTGGGACATGCTGCAGAAAATTCACTGCATTAAATCACGATGCTTTGGACCAAGCTTCAAAAAATCCACTGCATTCAATCATGCTGCAAAAATCCACTGCATTCAATCATGCTGCATAAAATCCACTGCATTCAATAGGGTTCCATTACTTCATGCTGCATGGAATCAACTGCATTCAATCATGCTGCATGGAATCTACAGCATTCAATCGGGATGCATTTTACCAGGCTGCATGTTTTACACTGCATTCAATCACAATGCATGGAATCCACTGCATTCAATGACGCTGCATGGAATCCACTGCATTCAATCTGGATGCTTTGGGCCATGGTGCATTAAATCCACTGCATTCAATCATGCTGCATGGTATCCACTGCATTCAATCGGGATGTTTTACGACATTCTGCCTAAAATCCACTGCATTTAATCAGGATGCTTTGGGCCATGCTGCATAAAATCCACTGCATTCAATAGGGTTCCATTTCTGCATGCTGCATGGATCACACTGCATTCAATCACACTGCATGGAATCCACTGCATTCAATCCGGATGAATTTTACCAGGCTGCATTGAATCCACTACATTCAATCAAGCTGCATGGAATCCACTGCATTCAATCGGGATGCATTTTACCAGGCTGCATGGATTACACTGCATTCAAGCACAATGCATGGAATCCACTGCATTCAATGACGCTGCATGGAATCCTCTGCATTCTATCGGGATGCATTTGGGCCATGCTGCATAAAATCCACTGCATTCAATCATGCTGCATGGTATCCACTGCATTCAATCGGGATGTTTTGGGACATGCTGCCTAAAATCCACTGCATTTAATCGTGATGCTTTGGGCCATGGTGCAAAAAATCCACTGCATTCAATCATGCTGCAGGAATCCACTGCATTCAATCATGCTGCATAAAATCCACTGCATTCAATAGGGTTCCATTTCTGCATGCTGCATGGATCACACTGCATTCAATCACACTGCATGGAATCCACTGCATTCAATCGGGATGCATTTTACCAGGCTGCATTGAATCCACTGCATTCTATCAAGCTGCATGGAATCCACTGCATTCAATCGGGATGCATTTTACCAGGCTGCATGGAATACACTGCATTCAATCACGCTGCATCGATTTCACTGCATTCTATTGGGATCCATTGCGCCATGATGCATTTAATCCACTGCATTCAGTTGAGATCAATTGGGCCACGCTGCATAGAATCCACTGCATTGAATGGGGATCCATTTAGCCACGATGCATTGTATACACTGCGTTCAATCTGGATGCATTTCACCGCGCTGCATGGAATACATGGCATTCAATCGGGATGCTTGTGGCCATGCTGCATAAAATCCACTGCATTCATTCATGCTGCAGGAATCCACTGCATTCAATCATGCTGCATAAAATCCCCTGCATTCAATAGGGTTCCATTTCTTCATGCTGCATGGAATCGACTTCATTCAATCATGCTGCATGGAATACACAGCATTTAATTGGGATGCATTTTACCAGGCTGCATGGAATCCACTGCATTCAATCATGCTGCATAAAATCCACTGCATTCAATAGGGTTCCATTTCTGCATGCTGCATGGATCACACTGCATTCAATCACACTGCATGGAATCCACTGCATTCAATCGGGATGAATTTTACCAGGCTGCATTGAATCCACTGCATTCAATCAAGCTGCATGGAATCCACTGCATTCAATCGGGATGCATTTTACCAGGCTGCATGGAATACACTGCATTCAATCACGCTGCATCGATTTCACTGCATTCAATTGGGATCCATTGCGCCATGATGCATGGAATCCACTCCATTCTATCAGAATCCTTTGCACCACACTGCATTGACACCACTGCATTCAATTGAGATAATTTGGGCCACGCTGCATAGAATCCACTGCATTCCATGGGTATCCATTTACCCACGCTGCATGGTGTACACTCCGTTCAATCAGGATGCATTTCACCACGCTGCATGGAATCCACAGCATTCAATTGGGATTCTTTTGGCCATGCTGCATAAAATCCACTGCATTCAATCGAGATGCATTTGGCCTCGCTGCATGGACTCCACTGCACACAATCGTGATCCATTTCACAATGAATGGAGTTTTTTGCATTCAATGACGCTGCATGGAATCCACTGCATTAAATCGAAATGCTTTGGAACACGCTGCAAAAATTCCACTGCATTCAATCATGCTGAAAGAATCCACTGCATTCAATCATGCTGCATAAAATCCCCTGCCTTCAATAGGGTTCCATTTCTTCATGCTGCATGGAATCCACTTCTTTCAATCATGCTGCATGGAATCCACAGCATTTAATTGGGATTCATTTTACCAGGCTGCATGGAATCCACTGCATTCAATCATGCTGCATAAAATCCACTGCATTCAATCGGGATGCATTTTACCACGCTGCATGGATTACACTGCATTCAATCACAATACATGGAATCCACTGCATTCAATCGGGATGCATTTTACCAGGCTGCCTGGATTACACTGCATTCCATCACATTGCAAGGAATCCACTGCATTCAGTGACGCTGCATGGACTCCACTGCATTCTATCGGGATGCTTTTGGCCCTTCTGCTTAAAATACACTGCATTCAATCATGCTGCATTGAATTCACTGCCTCCAATAGGCATATTTTGGGAAATGCTGCAGAAAATCCACTGCATTCAATCGGGATGCATTGGGCCTCGCTGCATGGACTCCACTGCATACAAACGAGATCCATTGCACCACAATGGATGGAATGTTCTGCATTCAATGAGGCTGCATGGAATCCACTGCATTCCATCGGGATGCTTTTGGCCATGCTGCATAAAATCCACTGCATTCAATCGGGATGCTTTGTGCCATGTTCCAAATATCCACTGCATTCATTCATGCTGCGGGAATCCACTGCATTCAATCATGCTGCATAAAATACCCTGCATTCAATAGGGTTCAATTACTTCATGCTGCCTGGAATACACTGAATTCAATCATGCTGCATGGAATAAAATGCATTCAATAGGGATGCATTTTACCAGGCTGCATGGAATCCACTGCATTCAATCACAATGCATGGAATCCACTGCATTCAATGACGCTGCATGGAATCCACTGCATTCAATCGGGATGATTTTAGCCATGATGCATAAAATCGACTGCATTCAATTGGGTTCAATTTCGTCATGCTGCATGGATCACACTGCATTCAATCACACTGCATGGAATCCACTGCATTCAATCAGGATGCTTTGGGACATGCTGCAAATACTCCACTGTATTCAATCATGCTGCATGGAATCCACTGCCTTCAATCGGGATGCTTTTGGCCATGCTGCATATAATCCACTGCATTCAATCGGGATGCATTGGGCCTCACTGCGTCAACCGCACTGAATACAATCGGGATCCATTGTGCGACAATGCATGGAGTCTTCTGCATTGCATGACGCTGCATGGAATCCACTGCATTCAGTCATGCTGCATGGAATCCACTGCAGTCAATCGGGATGCATTTTACCAGGCTGTATGGATTACACTGCATTCAAGCACAATGCATGGAATTCACTGCATTCAATGATGCTGCATGAAATCCACTGCATTCAATCGGGATGCTTTTGGCCATGCTGCATAAAATCCACGGCATTCAATCATGCTGCATGGAATCCAATGCATTCTATCGGGATGTATTGGGACATGCTGCAGAAAATTCACTGCATTAAATCACGATGCTTTGGACCAAGCTTCAAAAAATCCACTGCATTCAATCATGCTGCAAAAATCCACTGCATTCAATCATGCTGCATAAAATCCACTGCATTCAATAGGGTTCCATTACTTCATGCTGCATGGAATCAACTGCATTCAATCATGCTGCATGGAATCTACAGCATTCAATCGGGATGCATTTTACCAGGCTGCATGTTTTACACTGCATTCAATCACAATGCATGGAATCCACTGCATTCAATGACGCTGCATGGAATCCACTGCATTCAATCTGGATGCTTTGGGCCATGGTGCATTAAATCCACTGCATTCAATCATGCTGCATGGTATCCACTGCATTCAATCGGGATGTTTTACGACATTCTGCCTAAAATCCACTGCATTTAATCAGGATGCTTTGGGCCATGCTGCATAAAATCCACTGCATTCAATAGGGTTCCATTTCTGCATGCTGCATGGATCACACTGCATTCAATCACACTGCATGGAATCCACTGCATTCAATCCGGATGAATTTTACCAGGCTGCATTGAATCCACTACATTCAATCAAGCTGCATGGAATCCACTGCATTCAATCGGGATGCATTTTACCAGGCTGCATGGATTACACTGCATTCAAGCACAATGCATGGAATCCACTGCATTCAATGACGCTGCATGGAATCCTCTGCATTCTATCGGGATGCATTTGGGCCATGCTGCATAAAATCCACTGCATTCAATCATGCTGCATGGTATCCACTGCATTCAATCGGGATGTTTTGGGACATGCTGCCTAAAATCCACTGCATTTAATCGTGATGCTTTGGGCCATGGTGCAAAAAATCCACTGCATTCAATCATGCTGCAGGAATCCACTGCATTCAATCATGCTGCATAAAATCCACTGCATTCAATAGGGTTCCATTTCTGCATGCTGCATGGATCACACTGCATTCAATCACACTGCATGGAATCCACTGCATTCAATCGGGATGCATTTTACCAGGCTGCATTGAATCCACTGCATTCTATCAAGCTGCATGGAATCCACTGCATTCAATCGGGATGCATTTTACCAGGCTGCATGGAATACACTGCATTCAATCACGCTGCATCGATTTCACTGCATTCTATTGGGATCCATTGCGCCATGATGCATTTAATCCACTGCATTCAGTTGAGATCAATTGGGCCACGCTGCATAGAATCCACTGCATTGAATGGGGATCCATTTAGCCACGATGCATTGTATACACTGCGTTCAATCTGGATGCATTTCACCGCGCTGCATGGAATACATGGCATTCAATCGGGATGCTTGTGGCCATGCTGCATAAAATCCACTGCATTCATTCATGCTGCAGGAATCCACTGCATTCAATCATGCTGCATAAAATCCCCTGCATTCAATAGGGTTCCATTTCTTCATGCTGCATGGAATCGACTTCATTCAATCATGCTGCATGGAATACACAGCATTTAATTGGGATGCATTTTACCAGGCTGCATGGAATCCACTGCATTCAATCATGCTGCATAAAATCCACTGCATTCAATCGGGATGCATTTTACCAGGATGCATGGAATCCACTGCATTCAATCACAATCCATGGAATCCACTGCATTCAATCGGGATGCATTTTACCAGGCTGCCTGGATTACACTGCATTCAAGCACAATGCATGGAATCCACTGCATTCAATGACGCTGCATGGAATCCACTGCATTCTATCGCCATGTTTTTGGCCATGCTGCATAAAGTACACTGCATTCAATCATGCAGCAAGGAATCCACTGCATCCAATCGCCATGTTTTTGGCCATGCTGCATAAAATCCACTGCATTCAATCGGGATGCATTGGGCCTCGCTGCATGGTCTCCACTGCATACAAACGAGATCCATTGCCCCACAATGAATGGAATGTTCTGCATTCAATGACGCTGCATGAAATCCACTGCATTCAATCGGGATGCTTTGGGACATGCTGCAAATACTCCACTGCATTCAATCATGCTGCATGGAATCCACTGCCTTCAATCGGGATGCTTTTGGCCATGCTGCATGTAATCCACTGCATTCAATCGGGATGCATTGGGCCTCACTGCGTCAACCGCACTGAATACAATCGGGATCCATTGTGCCACAATGCATGGAGTCGTCTGCATTCAATGACGCTGCGTGGAATCCACTGCATTCAATGGGGATGCTTTGGGCCACGCTGCAAAAAATTCACTGCATTCATTCATGCTGCAGGAATCCAGTGCACTCAATCATGCTGCATAAAATACACTTCATTCAATAGGCTTCCATTATTTCATGCTGCCTGGAATACACTGAATTCAATCACGCTGCATGGAATCCAATGCATTCAATAGGGATGCATTTTACCAGGCTGCATGGAATCCACTGCATTCAATCATGCTGCAGGTATCCACTGCATTCAATCATGCTGCATTAAATTCCCTGCATTCAATAGGGTTCCATTTCTTCATGCTGCCTGGAATACACTGAATTCAATCACGCTGCATGGAATACAATGCATTCAATAGGGATGCATTTTACCAGGCTGCATGGAATCCACTGCATTCAATCATGCTGCATGGAATCCACTGCATTCAATCGGTATGCATTTTACAAGGCTGCATGGATTACACTGCATTCAAGCACAATGCATGGAATCCACTGCATTCAATGACGCTGCATGGAATCCTCTGCATTGAATAGGGATGCTTTTGGCCATGCTGCATAAAATCCACTGCATTCAATCATGCTGCACGGTATCGACTGCATTCAATCGGGATGTTTTGGGACATGCTGCAGAAAATCCACTGCATTAAATCGGGATGCTTTGGGCCAAGCTGCAAAAAATCCACTGCATTCAATCATGCTGCAGGAATCCACTGTATTCAATCATGCTGCATAAAATCCCCTGCATTCAATAGGGTTCCATTTCTTCATGGTGCATGGAATCCACTGCATTCAATCATGCTGCATGGAATCCACTGCATTCAATCGGGATGCATTTTACCAGGCTGCATGGATTACACTGCATTCAATCCCAATGCATGGAATCCACTGCATTTAATGACGCTGCATGGAATCCACTGCATTCAATCGGGATGCTTTTGGCCATGCTGCATCAAATCCACTGCATTTAATCATGCTGCATGGTATCCACTGCATTCAATCGGGATGTTTTGGGATATGCTGCCTAAAATCCACTCCATTATATCGGGATGCTTTGGGCCATGCTGCAAAAAATTCACTGCATTCATTCATGCTGCAGGAATCCACTGCATTCTATCATGCTGCATAAAATCCCCTGCATTCAATCGGGATGAATTTTACCAGGCTGCATGGAATCCACTGCATTCAATCATGCTTCATGGAATCCACTGCATTCAATTGGGATGCATTTTACCAGGCTGCAGGGAATACACTGCATTCAATCACGCTGCATCGATTTCACTGCATTCAATTGGGATCCATTGCGCCATGATGCATCGAATCCACTGCATTCAGTTGAGATCAATTGGGCCACGCTTCATAGAATCCACTGCATTGAATGGGGATCCATTTAGCCACGATGCATTGTATACACTGCGTTCAATCAGGATGCATTTCACCACGCTGCATGGAATCCACTGCATTCAATCGGGATGTTTGTGGCCATGCTGCAAAAAATCTACTTCATTGAATCATGCTGAAGGAATCCACTGCATTCAATCATGCTGCATAAAATCCCCTGCATTCAATAGGGTTCCATTTCTTCATGCTGCATGGAATCGACTTCATTCAATCATGCTGCATGGAATCCAATGCATTTAAGTGGGATGCATTTTACCAGGCTGCATGGAATCCACTGCATTCAATCATGCTGCATAAAATCCACTGCATTCAATCCGGATGCATTTTACCACACTGCATGGATAAAACTGCATTCAATCACAATACATGGAATCGACTGCATTCAATCCGGATGCATTTTACCAGGCTGCATGCAATCCACTGCATTCAGTCATGCTTCATGGAATCTACTGCATTCAATCGTGATGCATTTTACCAGGATGCGTGGATTACACTGCATTCAATAACAATGCATGGAATCCACTGCATTCAATGACGCTGCATGGAATCATCTGCATTCAATCGGGATGCTTTTGGCCATGCTGCATAAAATCCACTGCATTCAATCGGGATGTATTGGGACATGCTGCAGAAAATCCACTGCATTAAATCGGGATGCTTTGGGCCAAGCTGCAAAAAATCCACTGCATTCAATCGGGATGTATTGGGACATGCTGCAGAAAATCCACTGCATTAAATCGGGATGCTTTGGGCCATGCTGCAAAAAATTCACTGCATTCATTCATGCTGCAGGAATCCACTGCATTGAATCATGCTGCATAAAATAACCTGCATTCAATAAGGTTCCATTTCTTCATGCTGCCTGGAATCCACCTCATTCAATTATGCTGCATGGAATCCACTGCATTCAATCGGGATTCATTTTACCAGGCTGCATGAATTACACTGCATTCAATCACAAGCATGGAATCCACTGCATTCAATGACGCTGCATGGAATCCACTGCATTCAATCGGGATGCTTTTGGCCATGGTGCATAATATGCACTGCATTCAATCATGCTGCATGGTATCCACTGCATTCAATCGGGATGCTTTTGGCCATGCTGCATAAAATCCACTGCATTAAATCGGGATGCTTTGGGCCATGCTGCAAAAATCCACTGCATTCAATCATGCTGAAGGAATTCACTGCATTCAATCATGCTGCATAAAATCCACTGCATTAAATAGGGTTCAATTTCTTCATGCAGCATGGATCACACTGCATTAAATCACACTGCATGGAATCCACTGCATTCAATTGGATTGAATTTTATCAGGCTGCATGGAATCCACTGCATTCAATGAGGCTGCATGGAATCCACTGCATTCAATCGGGATGTTTTGGGCCATGCTGCATAAAATACACTGCATTCAATCATGCAGCAAGCAATCCACTGCATCCAATCGGGATATTTTGGGCCATGCTGCATAAAATCCACTGCATTCAATCGGGATGCATTGGGCCTCGCTGCATGGTCTCCACTGCATACAAACGAGATCCATTGCACCACAATGTATGGAATGTTCTGCATTAAATGACGCTGCATGAAATCCACTGCATTCAATCGCGATGCTTTGGGCCATGCTGCAAATACTCCACTGTATTCAATCATGCTGCATGGAATCCACTGCCTTCAATCGGGATTTTGGCCATGCTGCATATAATCCACTGCATTCAATCGGGATGCATTGGGCCTCACTGCGCCAACCGCACTGAATACAATCGGGATCCATTGTGCCACAATGCATGGAGTCTTCTGCATTGCATGACGCTGCATGGAATCCACTGCATTCAATCGGGATGCTTGGGGCCATGCTGCAAAATATCCACTGCATTCATTCATGCTGCAGGGATCCAGTGCATTCAATCATGCTGCATAAATACACTTCATTCAATAGGGTTCCATTACTTCATTCTGCCTGGAATACACTGAATTCAATCACGCTGCATGGAATCCAATGCATTCAATAGGGATGCATTTTACCAGGCTGCATGGAATCCACTGCATTCAGTCATGCTGCATGGAATCCACTGCAGTCAATCGGGATGCATTTTACCAGGCGGCATTGAATCCACTACATTCAATCAAGCTGCATGGAATCCACTGCATTCAATCGGGATGCATTTTACCAGGCTGCATGGATTACACTGCATTCAAGCACAATGCATTGAATCCACTGCATTCAAAAACGCTGCATGGAATCCTCTGCATTCTCTCGGGATGCATTTGGGCCATGCTGCATAAAATCCACTGCATTCAATCATGCTGCATGGTATCCACTGCATTCAATCGGGATGTTTTGGGACATGCTGCCTAAAATCCAGTGCATTTAATCGGGATGCTTTGGGCCATGGTGCAAAAAATCCACTGCATTCAATCATGCTGCAGGAATCCACTGCATTCAATCATGCTGCATAAAATCCACTGCATTCAATAGGGTTCCATTTCTGCATGCTGCATGGATCACACTGCATTCAATCACACTGCATGGAATCCACTGCATTCAAACGGGATGCATTTTACCAGGCTGCATTGAATCCACTGCATTCTATCAAGCTGCATGGAATCCACTGCATTCAATCGGGATGCTTGGGGCCATGCTGCAAAATATCCACTGCATTCATTCATGCTGCACGAATCCAGTGCATTCAATCATGCTGCATAAATACACTTCATTCAATAGGGTTCCATTAATTCATTCTGCCTGGAATACACTGAATTCAATCACGCTGCATGGAATCCAATGCATTCAATAGGGATGCATTTTACCAGGCTGCTTGGAATCCACTGCATTCAGTCATGCTGCATGGAATCCACTGCAGTCAATCGGGATGCATTTTACCAGGCTGTATGTATTACACTGCATTCAATCAAAATGCATGGAATTCACTGCATTCAATGATGCTGCATGAAATCCACTGCATTCAATCGGGATGCTTTTGGCCATGCTGCATAAAATCCACGGCATTCAATCATGCTGCATGGAATCCAATGCATTCTATCGGGATGTATTGGGACATGCTGCAGAAAATTCACTGCATTAAATCATGATGCTTTGGACCAAGCTTCAAAAAATCCACTGCATTCAATCATGCTGCAAAAATCCACTGCATTCAATCATGCTGCATAAAATCCACTGCATTCAATAGGGTTCCATTTCTTCATGCTGCATGGAATCAACTGCATTCAATCATGCTGCATGGAATCTACAGCATTCAATCGGGATGCATTTTACCAGGCTGCATGTTTTACACTGCATTCAATCACAATGCATGGAATCCACTGCATTCAATGACACTGCATGGAATCCACTGCATTCAATCGGGATGCTTTGGGCCATGGTGCATAAAATCCACTGCATTCAATCATGCTGCATGGTGTCCACTGCATTCAATCGGGATGTTTTGGGACATTCTGCCTAAAATCCACTGCATTTAATCAGGATGCTTTGGGCCATGCTGCATAAAATCCACTGCATTCAATAGGGTTCCATTTCATCATGCTGCATGGATCACACTGCATTCAATCACACTGCCTGGAATCCACTGCATTCAATCGGGATGAATTTTACCAGGCTGCATTGAATCCACTACATTCAATCAAGCTGCATGGAATCCACTGCATTCAATCGGGATGCATTTTACCATGCTGCATGGAATACACTGCATTCAATCACGCTGCATCGATTTCACTGCATTCAATTGGGATCCATTGCGCCATGATGCATGGAATCCACTACATTCAGTTGAGATCAATTGGGCAACGCTGCATAGAATCCACTGCATTGAATGGGGATCCATTTAGCCACGATGCATTGTATACACTGCGTTCAATCAGGATGCATTTCACCACGCTGCATGGAATCCACGGCATTCAATCGGGATGCTTGTGGCCATGCTGCATAAAATCCACTGCATTCATTCATGCTGCAGGAATCCACTGCATTCAATCATGCTGCATAAAATCCCCTGCATTCAATAGGGTTCCATTTCTTCATGCTGCATGGAATCGACTTCATTCAATCATGCTGCATGGAATCCACAGCATTTAATCGGGATGCATTTTACCAGGCTGCATGGAATCCACTGCATTCAGTCATGCTGAATAAAATCCACTGCATTCAATCGGGATGCATTTTACCAGGATGCATGGAATCCACTGCATTCAATCACAATACATGGAATCCACTGCATTCAATCGGGATGCATTTTACCAGGCTGCCTGGATTACACTGCATTCCATCACAATGCATGGAATCCACTGCATTCAATGACGCTGCATGGAATCCACTGCATTCTATCGGGATGCTTTTGGCCATGCTGCATAAAGTACACTGCATTCAATCATGCAGCAAGGAATCCACTGCATCCAATCGCCATGTTTTTGGCCATGCTGCATAAAATCCACTGCATTCAATCGGGATGCATTGGGCCTCGCTGCATGGTCTCCACTGCATACAAACGAGATCCATTGCCCCACAATGAATGGAATGTTCTGCATTCAATGACGCTGCATGAAATCCACTGCATTCAATCGGGATGCTTTGGGCCATGCTGCAAATACTCCACTGTATTCAATCATGCTGCATGGAATCCACTGCCTTCAATCGGGATGCTTTTGGCCATGCTGCATATAATCCACTGCATTCAATCGGGATGCATTGGGCCTCACTGCGTCAACCGCACTGAATACAATCGGGATCCATTGTGCCACAATGCATGGAGTCGTCTGCATTCAATGACGCTGCGTGGAATCCACTGCATTCAATGGGGATGCTTTGGGCCACGCTGCAAAAAATTCACTGCATTCATTCATGCTGCAGGAATCCAGTGCATTCAATCATGCTGCATAAAATACACTTCATTCAATAGGCTTCCATTATTTCATGCTGCCTGGAATACACTGAATTCAATCACGCTGCATGGAATCCAATGCATTCAATAGGGATGCATTTTACCAGGCTGCATGGAATACACTGCATTCAATCATGCTGCAGATATCCACTGCATTCAATCATGCTGCATTAAGTTCCCTGCATTCAATAGGGTTCCATTTCTTCATGCTGCCTGTAATACACTGCATTAAATCTGGCTGCATGGAATCCACTGCATTCAATTGGGATGCATTTTACCTGGCTTCATGGAATCCACTGCATTCACGCATGCCACTTGGAATCCACTGCATTCCATCGGGATGCATTTGGCCATGCTGAATAAAACCCACTGCATTCAATCACGCTGCATGGTATCCAATGCATTCAATCGGGATGTTTTAGGACATGCTGCAAAACATCCACAGCATTCAATCATGCTGCAGGAATCCACGGCATTCAATCATGCTGCATAAAAGACACTTCATTCAATAGGATTCCATTACTTCATGCTGCCTGGAATACACTGAATTCAATCACGCTGCATGGAATCCAATGCATTCAATAGGGATGCATTTTACCTGGCTGCATGGAATCCACTGCATTCAATCATGCTGCATGGAATCCACTGCATTCAATCGGGACGCATTTTACCAGGCTGCATGGATTACACTGCATTCAATCACAATGCATGGAATCCACTTCATTCAATGACGCTGCATGGAATCCACTGCATTCAATCGGGATGCTTTGGGCCACGCTGCAAAAAATCCACTGCATTCATTCATGCTGCAAGAATTCAGTGCATTCAATCATGGTGCATAAAATACACTTCATTCAATAGGGTTCGATTATTTCATGCTGCCTGGAATGCACTGAATTAAATCACGCTGCATGGAATCCAATGCATTCTATTGGGATGCATTTTACCAGGCTGCATGGAATCCACTGCATTCAATCATGCTGCATAAAATCCACTGCATTCAATAGGGTTCCATTTCTGCATGCTGCATGGATCACACTGCATTCAATCACACTGCATGGAATCCACTGCATTCAATCGGGATGAATTTTACCAGGCTGCATTGAATCCACTGCATTCAATCAAGCTGCATGGAATCCACTGCATTCAATCGGGATGCATTTTACCAGGCTGCATGGAATACACTGCATTCAATCACGCTGCATCGATTTCACTGCATTCAATTGGGATCCATTGCGCCATGATGCATGGAATCCACTGCATTCTATCAGAATCCTTTGCACCACACTGCATTGACACCACTGCATTCAATTGAGATAATTTGGGCCACGCTGCATAGAATCCACTGCATTCCATGGGTATCCATTTACCCACGCTGCATGGTGTACACTCCGTTCAATCAGGATGCATTTCACCACGCTGCATGGAATCCACAGCATTCAATTGGGATTCTTTTGGCCATGCTGCATAAAATCCACTGCATTCAATCGAGATGCATTTGGCCTCGCTGCATGGACTCCACTGCACACAATCGTGATCCATTTCGCCACAATGAATGGAGTTTTTTGCATTCAATGACGCTGCATGGAATCCACTGCATTAAATCGAAATGCTTTGGAACACGCTGCAAAAATTCCACTGCATTCAATCATGCTGAAAGAATCCACTGCATTCAATCATGCTGCATAAAATCCCCTGCCTTCAATAGGGTTCCATTTCTTCATGCTGCATGGAATCCACTTCTTTCAATCATGCTGCATGGAATCCACAGCATTTAATTGGGATTCATTTTACCAGGCTGCATGGAATCCACTGCATTCAATCATGCTGCATAAAATCCACTGCATTCAATCGGGATGCATTTTACCACGCTGCATGGATTACACTGCATTCAATCACAATACATGGAATCCACTGCATTCAATCGGGATGCATTTTACCAGGCTGCCTGGATTACACTGCATTCCATCACATTGCAAGGAATCCACTGCATTCAGTGACGCTGCATGGACTCCACCGCATTCTATCGGGATGCTTTTGGCCCTTCTGCTTAAAATACACTGCATTCAATCATGCTGCATGGAATTCACTGCCTCCAATAGGCATATTTTGGGAAATGCTGCAGAAAATCCACTGCATTCAATCGGGATGCATTGGGCCTCGCTGCATGGACTCCACTGCATACAAACGAGATCCATTGCACCACAATGGATGGAATGTTCTGCATTCAATGAGGCTGCATGGAATCCACTGCATTCCATCGGGATGCTTTGGGCCATGCTGCATAAAATCCACTGCATTCAATCGGGATGCATTGGGCCTCACTACGTGGACTCCACTGAATACAATTGGATCCATTGTGCCACAATGCACGGAGTCTTCTGCATTCAACGACGCTGCATGAAATCCACTGCATTCAATCGGGATGCTTTGGGCCATGTTCCAAATATCCACTGCATTCATTCATGCTGCGGGAATCCACTACATTCAATCATGCTGCATAAAATACCCTGCATTCAATAGGGTTCAATTACTTCATGCTGCCTGGAATACACTGAATTCAATCATGCTGCATGGAATAAAATGCATTCAATAGGGATGCATTTTACCAGGCTGCATGGAATCCACTGCATTCAAACACAATGCATGGAATCCACTGCATTCAATGACGCTGCATGGAATCCACTGCATTCAATCGGGATGATTTTAGCCATGATGCATAAAATCGACTGCATTCAATTGGGTTCAATTTCGTCATGCTGCATGGATCACACTGCATTCAATCACACTGCATGGAATCCACTGCATTCAATTGGGATGATTTTTACCAGGCTGCATTGAATCCACTGCATTCAACCAAGCTGCATGGAATCCACTGCATTTAATCGGGATGCATTTTACCATGCTGCATGGAATACACAGCATTCAATCACGCTGCTTCTATTTCACTGCATTCAATTGGGATCCATTGCGCCATGATGCATTGAATCCACTGCCATCAGTTGAGATCAATTGGGCCACGCTGCATAGAATCCACTCCATTCAATGGGGATCCATTTAGCCACGCTGCATTGTATACACTGCGTTCAATCAGGATGCATTTCACCACGCTGCATGGAATCCACGGCATTCAATCGGGATGCTTGGGGACATGCTGCAAAAAATCCACTGCATTCATTCATGCTGCAGGAATCCACTTCATTCAATCATGCTGCATGGTATCCACTGCATTCAATCGGGATGTTTTGGGACATGCTGCCTAAAATCCACTGCATTCAATCGGGATGCTTTGGGCCATGCTGCAAAAAATCCACTGCATTCATTCATGCTGCAGGAATCCACTGCATTCAATCATGCTGCATAAAATCCACTGCATTCAATAGGGTTCTATTTCTGCCTGCTGCATGGATCACACTGCCCTCAATCACACTGCATGGAATCTACTGCATTCAATCAGGATGAATTTTACCAGGCTTCATTGAATCCACTGCATTCAATCATGCTGCATGGAATCCAATGCATTCTATCGGGATGTATTGGGCCATGCTGCATAAAATACACTGCATTCAATAGGGTTCCATTTCTGCATGCTGCATGGATCACACTGCATTCAATCACACTGCATGGAATCCACTGCATTCAATCGGGATGCATTTTACCAGGCTGCATGGAATACACTGCATTCAATCACGGTGCATCGATTTCACTGCATTCAATTGGGATCCATTGCGCCATGATGCATGGAATCCACTGCATTCAGTTGAGATCAATTGCGCCACGGTGCATAGAATCCACTGCATTGAATGGGGATCCATTTAGCCACGCTGCATTGTATACACTGCGTTCAATCAGGATGCATTTCACCACGCTGCATGGAATCCACGGCATTCAATCGGGATGCTTGTGGCCATGCTGCATAAAATCCACTGCATTCAATCGAGATGCATTTGGACTCGCTGCATGGACACCACTGCACACATTCGTGATCCATTTCGCCACAATGAATTGAATTTTCTGCATTCAATGAAGCTGCATGGAATCCACTGCATTAAATCGAGAAGCTTTTGGCAATGCTGCAGTAATCCACTGCATTCAATCATGCTGCATAAAATCCACTGAATTCCACATGGTTCAATTTCTTCATGCTGCATGGAATCCACTGCATTCAATCATGCTGCATTAAATTCCCTGCATTCAATAGGGTTCCATTTCTTCATGCTGCCTGTAATACACTGCATTAAATCTGGCTGCATGGAATCCACTGCATTCAATTGGGATGCATTTTACCTGGCTTCATGGAATCCACTGCATTCACGCATGCCACTTGGAATCCACTGCATTCCATCGGGATGCATTTGGCCATGCTGAATAAAACCCACTGCATTCAATCACGCTGCATGGTATCCAATGCATTCAATCGGGATGTTTTAGGACATGCTGCAAAACATCCACAGCATTCAATCATGCTGCAGGAATCCACAGCATTCAATCATGCTGCATAAAAGACACTTCATTCAATAGGATTCCATTACTTCATGCTGCCTGGAATACACTGAATTCAATCACGCTGCATGGAATCCAATGCATTCAATAGGGATGCATTTTACCTGGCTGCATGGAATCCACTGCATTCAATCATGCTGCATGGAATCCACTGCATTCAATCGGGACGCATTTTACCAGGCTGCATGGATTACACTGCATTCAATCACAATGCATGGAATCCACTTCATTCAATGACGCTGCATGGAATCCACTGCATTCAATCGGGATGCTTTGGGCCACGCTGCAAAAAATCCACTGCATTCATTCATGCTGCAAGAATTCAGTGCATTCAATCATGGTGCATAAAATACACTTCATTCAATAGGGTTCGATTATTTCATGCTGCCTGGAATGCACTGAATTAAATCATGCTGCATGGAATCCAATGCATTCTATTGGGATGCATTTTACCAGGCTGCATGGAATCCACTGCAGTCAATCATGCTGCATGGAATCCACTGCATTCAATCGGGATGCATTTTACCAGGCTGCATGGATTACACTGCATTCAAGCACAATGCATGGAATCCACTGCATTCAATGACGCTGCATGGAATCCTCTGCATTGAATCGGGATGCTTTTGGCCATGCTGCATAAAATCCACTGCATTCAATCATGCTGCACGGTATTGACTGCATTCAATCGGGATGTTTTTGGACATGCTGCAGAAAATCCACTGCATTAAATCGGGATGCTTTGGGCCAAGCTGCAAAAAATACAATGCATTCAATCATGCTGCAGGAATCCACTGCATTCAATCATGCTGCATAAAATCCCCTGCATTCAATAGGGTTCCATTTCTTCATGGTGCATGGAATACACTGCATTCAATCATGCTGCATGGAATCCACTGCATTCAATCGGGATGCATTTTACCAGGCTGCATGGATTACACTGCATTCAATCCCAATGCATGGAATCCACTGCATTTAATGACCCTGCATGGAATCCACTGCATTCAATCGGGATGCTTTTGGCCATGGTGCATAAAATCCACTGCATTTAATCATGCTGCATGGTATCCACTGAATTCAATCGGGATGTTTTGGGATATGCTGCCTAACATCCACTCCATTAAATCGGGATGCTTTGGGCCATGCTGCAAAAAATTCACTGCATTCATTCATGCTGCAGGAATCCACTGCATTCTATCATGCTGCATAAAATCCACTGCATTCAATCGGGATGAATTTTACCAGGATGCATGGAATCCACTGCATTCAATCATGCTTCATGGAATCCACTGCATTCAATCCAGTTGCATTTTACCATGCTGCATGGATTACACTGCATTCAATCACGCTGCATCGATTTCACTGCATTCAATTGGGATCCATTGCGCCATGATGCATGGAATCCACTGCATTCAGTTGAGATCAATTGCGCCACGCTGCATAGAATCCACTGCATTGAATGGGGATCCATTTAGCCATGCTGCATTGTATACACTGCGTTCAATCAGGATGCATTTCACCACGCTGCATGGAATCCATGGCATTCAATCGGGATGTTTGTGGCCATGCTGCAAAAAATCCACTTCATTCAATCATGCTGAAGGAATCCACTGCATTCAATCATGCTGCATAAAATCCCCTGCATTCAATAGGGTTCCATTTCTTCATGCTGAATGGAATCCACTTCATTCAATCATGCTGCATGGAATCCACAGCATTTAATTGGGATGCATTTTACCAGGCTGCATGGAATCCACTGCATTCAATCATGCTGCATAAAATCCACTGCATTCAATCGGGATGCATTTTACCATGCTGCATGGATTATACTGCATTCCATCACAATGCATGGAATCCACTGCATTCAATGACGCTGCATGGAATCCACTGCATTCTATCGGGATGCTTTTGGCCATGCTGCATAACATCCTCTGCATTCAATCATGCTGCAAGGAATCCACTGCATCCAATCGCCATATTTTTGGCCATGCTGCATAAAATTCACTGCATTCAATCGGGATGCATTGGGCCTCGCTGCATGGTCTCCACCTCATACAAACGAGATCCATTGCACCACAATATATGGAATGTTCTGCATTAAATGAAGCTGCATGAAATCCAATGCATTCAATCAGGATGCTTTGGGCCATGCTGCAAATAATCCAATGTATTCAATCATGCTGCATGGAATCCACTGCCTTCAATCAGGATGCTTTTGGCCATGCTGCATTTAATCCACTGCATTCAATCGGGATGCATTGGGCCTCACTGCGTCAACTGCTGAATACAATCGGGATCCATTGTGCCAAAATGCATGTAGTCTTCTGCATTCAATGACGCTGCATGGAATCCAATGCATTCAATAGGGATGCATTTTACCAGGCTGCATGGAATCCACTGCATTCAATCATGCTGCATAAAATCCACTGCATTCAATAGGGTTCCATTTCTGCATGCTGCATGGATCACACTGCATTCAATCACACTGCATGGAATCCACTGCATTCAATCGGGATGAATTTTACCAGGCTGCATTGAATCCACTGCATTCAATCAAGCTGCATGGAATCCACTGCATTCAATCGGGATGCATTTTACCAGGCTGCATGGAATACACTGCATTCAATCACGCTGCATCGATTTCACTGCATTCAATTGGGATCCATTGCGCCATGATGCATGGAATCCACTCCATTCTATCAGAATCCTTTGCACCACACTGCATTGACACCACTGCATTCAATTGAGATAATTTGGGCCACGCTGCATAGAATCCACTGCATTCCATGGGTATCCATTTACCCACGCTGCATGGTGTACACTCCGTTCAATCAGGATGCATTTCACCACGCTGCATGGAATCCACAGCATTCAATTGGGATTCTTTTGGCCATGCTGCATAAAATCCACTGCATTCAATCGAGATGCATTTGGCCTCGCTGCATGGACTCCACTGCACACAATCGTGATCCATTTCGCCACAATGAATGGAGTTTTTTGCATTCAATGACGCTGCATGGAATCCACTGCATTAAATCGAAATGCTTTGGAACACGCTGCAAAAATTCCACTGCATTCAATCATGCTGAAGGAATCCACTGCATTCAATCATGCTGCATAAAATCCCCTGCCTTCAATAGGGTTCCATTTCTTCATGCTGCATGGAATCCACTTCTTTCAATCATGCTGCATGGAATCCACAGCATTTAATTGGGATTCATTTTACCAGGCTGCATGGAATCCACTGCATTCAATCATGCTGCATAAAATCCACTGCATTCAATCGGGATGCATTTTACCACGCTGCATGGATTACACTGCATTCAATCACAATACATGGAATCCACTGCATTCAATCGGGATGCATTTTACCAGGCTGCCTGGATTACACTGCATTCCATCACATTGCAAGGAATCCACTGCATTCAGTGACGCTGCATGGACTCCACTGCATTCTATCGGGATGCTTTTGGCCCTTCTGCTTAAAATACACTGCATTCAATCATGCTGCATTGAATTCACTGCCTCCAATAGGCATATTTTGGGAAATGCTGCAGAAAATCCACTGCATTCAATCGGGATGCATTGGGCCTCGCTGCATGGACTCCACTGCATACAAACGAGATCCATTGCACCACAATGGATGGAATGTTCTGCATTCAATGAGGCTGCATGGAATCCACTGCATTCCATCGGGATGCTTTGGGCCATGCTGCATAAAATCCACTGCATTCAATCGGGATGCTTTGGGCCATGTTCCAAATATCCACTGCATTCATTCATGCTGCGGGAATCCACTGCATTCAATCATGCTGCATAAAATACCCTGCATTCAATAGGGTTCAATTACTTCATGCTGCCTGGAATACACTGAATTCAATCATGCTGCATGGAATAAAATGCATTCAATAGGGATGCATTTTACCAGGCTGCATGGAATCCACTGCATTCAATCACAATGCATGGAATCCACTGCATTCAATGACGCTGCATGGAATCCACTGCATTCAATCGGGATGATTTTAGCCATGATGCATAAAATCGACTGCATTCAATTGGGTTCAATTTCGTCATGCTGCATGGATCACACTGCATTCAATCACACTGCATGGAATCCACTGCATTCAATCAGGATGCTTTGGGACATGCTGCAAATACTCCACTGTATTCAATCATGCTGCATGGAATCCACTGCCTTCAATCGGGATGCTTTTGGCCATGCTGCATATAATCCACTGCATTCAATCGGGATGCATTGGGCCTCACTGCGTCAACCGCACTGAATACAATCGGGATCCATTGTGCCACAATGCATGGAGTCTTCTGCATTCAATGACGCTGCATGGAATCCACTGCATTCAATCGGGATGCTTGGGGCCATGCTGCAAAATATCCACTGCATTCATTCATGCTGCAGGAATCCAGTGCATTCAATCATGCTGCATTAAATTCCCTGCATTCTATAGGGTTCCATTACTTCATTCTGCCTGGAATACACTGAATTCAATCACGCTGCATGGAATCCAATGCATTCAATAGGGATGCATTTTACCAGGCTGCATGGAATCCACTGCATTCAGTCATGCTGCATGGAATCCACTGCAGTCAATCGGGATGCATTTTACCAGGCTGTATGGATTACACTGCCTTCAAGCACAATGCATGGAATTCACTGCATTCAATGATGCTGCATGAAATCCACTGCATTCAATCGGGATGCTTTTGGCCATGCTGCATAAAATCCACGGCATTCAATCATGCTGCATGGAATCCAATGCATTCTATCGGGATGTATTGGGACATGCTGCAGAAAATTCACTGCATTAAATCACGATGCTTTGGACCAAGCTTCAAAAAATCCACTGCATTCAATCATGCTGCAAAACTCCACTGCATTCAATCATGCTGCATAAAATCCACTGCATTCAATAGGGTTCCATTACTTCATGCTGCATGGAATCAACTGCATTCAATCATGCTGCATGGAATCTACAGCATTCAATCGGGATGCATTTTACCAGGCTGCATGTTTTACACTGCATTCAATCACAATGCATGGAATCCACTGCATTCAATGACGCTGCATGGAATCCACTGCATTCAATCTGGATGCTTTGGGCCATGGTGCATTAAATCCACTGCATTCAATCATGCTGCATGGTATCCACTGCATTCAATCGGGATGTTTTACGACATTCTGCCTAAAATCCACTGCATTTAATCAGGATGCTTTGGGCCATGCTGCATAAAATCCACTGCATTCAATAGGGTTCCATTTCTGCATGCTGCATGGATCACACTGCATTCAATCACACTGCATGGAATCCACTGCATTCAATCGGGATGAATTTTACCAGGCTGCATTGAATCCACTACATTCAATCAAGCTGCATGGAATCCACTGCATTCAATCGGGATGCATTTTACCAGGCTGCATGGATTACACTGCATTCAAGCACAATGCATGGAATCCACTGCATTCAATGACGCTGCATGGAATCCTCTGCATTCTATCGGGATGCATTTGGGCCATGCTGCATAAAATCCACTGCATTCAATCATGCTGCATGGTATCCACTGCATTCAATCGGGATGTTTTGGGACATGCTTCCCTAAATCCACTGCATTCAATCGGGATGCTTTGGGCCATGCTGCAAAACATCCACTGCATTCAATCATGCTGCAGGAATCCACTGCATTCAATCATGCTGCATAAAATCCACTGCATTCAATAGGGTTCCATTTCTGCATGCTGCATGGATCACACTGCATTCAATCACACTGCATGGAATCCACTGCATTCAATCGGGATGCATTTTACCAGGCTGCATTGAATCCACTGCATTCTATCAAGCTGCATGGAATCCACTGCATTCAATCGGGATGCATTTTACCAGGCTGCATGGAATACACTGCATTCAATCACGCTGCATCGATTTCACTGCATTCTATTGGGATCCATTGCGCCATGATGCATGGAATCCACTGCATTCAGTTGAGATCAATTGGGCCACGCTGCATAGAATCCACTGCATTGAATGGGGATCCATTTAGCCACGATGCATTGTATACACTGCGTTCAATCTGGATGCATTTCACCGCGCTGCATGGAATACATGGCATTCAATCGGGATGCTTGTGGCCATGCTGCATAAAATCCACTGCATTCATTCATGCTGCAGGAATCCACTGCATTCAATCATGCTGCATAAAATCCCCTGCATTCAATAGGGTTCCATTTCTTCTTGCTGCATGGAATCGACTTCATTCAATCATGCTGCATGGAATACACAGCATTTAATTGGGATGCATTTTACCAGGCTGCATGGAATCCACTGCATTCAATCATGCTGCATAAAATCCACTGCATTCAATCGGGATGCATTTTACCAGGATGCATGGAATCCACTGCATTCAATCACAATCCATGGAATCCACTGCATTCAATCGGGATGCATTTTACCAGGCTGCCTGGATTACACTGCATTCAAGCACAATGCATGGAATCCACTGCATTCAATGACGCTGCATGGAATCCACTGCATTCTATCGCCATGTTTTTGGCCATGCTGCATAAAGTACACTGCATTCAATCATGCAGCAAGGAATCCACTGCATCCAATCGCCATGTTTTTGGCCATGCTGCATAAAATCCACTGCATTCAATCGGGATGCATTGGGCCTCGCTGCATGGTCTCCACTGCATACAAACGAGATCCATTGCCCCACAATGAATGGAATGTTCTGCATTCAATGACGCTGCATGAAATCCACTGCATTCAATCGGGATGCTTTGGGACATGCTGCAAATACTCCACTGCATTCAATCATGCTGCATGGAATCCACTGCCTTCAATCGGGATGCTTTTGGCCATGCTGCATGTAATCCACTGCATTCAATCGGGATGCATTGGGCCTCACTGCGTCAACCGCACTGAATACAATCGGGATCCATTGTGCCACAATGCATGGAGTCGTCTGCATTCAATGACGCTGCATGGAATCCACTGCATTCAATGGGGATGCTTTGGGCCACGCTGCAAAAAATTCACTGCATTCATTCATGCTGCAGGAATCCAGTGCACTCAATCATGCTGCATAAAATACACTTCATTCAATAGGCTTCCATTATTTCATGCTGCCTGGAATACACTGATTTCAATCACGCTGCATGGAATCCAATGCATTCAATAGGGATGCATTTTACCAGGCTGCATGGAATCCACTGCATTCAATCATGCTGCAGGTATCCACTGCATTCAATCATGCTGCATTAAATTCCCTGCATTCAATAGGGTTCCATTTCTTCATGCTGCCTGGAATACACTGAATTCAATCACGCTGCATGGAATACAATGCATTCAATAGGGATGCATTTTACCAGGCTGCATGGAATCCACTGCATTCAATCATGCTGCATGGAATCCACTGCATTCAATCGGTATGCATTTTACAAGGCTGCATGGATTACACTGCATTCAAGCACAATGCATGGAATCCACTGCATTCAATGACGCTGCATGGAATCCTCTGCATTGAATAGGGATGCTTCTGGCCATGCTGCATAAAATCCACTGCATTCAATCATGCTGCACGGTATCGACTGCATTCAATCGGGATGTTTTGGGACATGCTGCAGAAAATCCACTGCATTAAATCGGGATGCTTTGGGCCAAGCTGCAAAAAATCCACTGCATTCAATCATGCTGCAGGAATCCACTGCATTCAATCATGCTGCATAAAATCCCCTGCATTCAATAGGGTTCCATTTCTTCATGGTGCATGGAATCCACTGCATTCAATCATGCTGCATGGAATCCACTGCATTCAATCGGGATGCATTTTACCAGGCTGCATGGATTACACTGCATTCAATCCCAATGCATGGAATCCACTGCATTTAATGACGCTGCATGGAATCCACTGCATTCAATCGGGATGCTTTTGGCCATGCTGCATCAAATCCAATGCATTCAATCATGCTGCACCGTATTCACTGCATTCAATCGGGATGTTTTGGGATATGCTGCCTAAAATCCACTCCATTAAATCGGGATGCTTTGGGCCATGCTGCAAAAAATTCACTGCATTCATTCATGCTGCAGGAATCCACTGCATTCTATCATGCTGCATAAAATCCCCTGCATTCAATCGGGATGAATTTTACCAGGCTGCATGGAATCCACTGCATTCAATCATGCTTCATGGAATCCACTGCATTCAATTGGGATGCATTTTACCAGGCTGCATGGAATACACTGCATTCAATCACGCTGCATCGATTTCACTGCATTCAATTGGGATCCATTGCGCCATGATGCATCGAATCCACTGCATTCAGTTGAGATCAATTGGGCCACGCTTCATAGAATCCACTGCATTGAATGGGGATCCATTTAGCCACGATGCATTGTATACACTGCGTTCAATCAGGATGCATTTCACCACGCTGCATGGAATCCACTGCATTCAATCGGGATGTTTGTGGCCATGCTGCAAAAAATCCACTTCATTGAATCATGCTGAAGGAATCCACTGCATTCAATCATGCTGCATAAAATCCCCTGCATTCAATAGGGTTCCATTTCTTCATGCTGCATGGAATACACTGAATTCAATCATGCTGCATGGAATCCAATGCATTTAAGTGGGATGCATTTTACCAGGCTGCATGGAATCCACTGCATTCAATCATGCTGCATAAAATCCACTGCATTCAATCCGGATGCATTTTACCACACTGCATGGATAAAACTGCATTCAATCACAATACATGGAATCGACTGCATTCAATCGGGATGCATTTTACCAGGCTGCATGCAATCCACTGCATTCAGTCATGCTTCATGGAGTCTACTGCATTCAATCGTGATGCATTTTACCAGGATGCGTGGATTACACTGCATTCAATAACAATGCATGGAATCCACTGCATTCAATGACGCTGCATGGAATCATCTGCATTCAATCGGGATGCTTTTGGCCATGCTGCATAAAATCCACTGCATTCAATCGGGATGTATTGGGACATGCTGCAGAAAATCCACTGCATTAAATCGGGATGCTTTGGGCCAAGCTGCAAAAAATCCACTGCATTCAATCATGCTGCAGGAATCCACTGCATTGAATCATGCTGCATAAAATACCCTGCATTCAATAAGGTTCCATTTCTTCATGCTGCCTGGAATCCACCTCATTCAATTATGCTGCATGGAATCCACTGCATTCAATCGGGATTCATTTTACCAGGCTGCATGAATTACACTGCATTCAATCACAAGCATGGAATCCACTGCATTCAATGACGCTGCATGGAATCCACTGCATTCAATCGGGATGCTTTTGGCCATGGTGCATAATATGCACTGCATTCAATCATGCTGCATGGTATCCACTGCATTCAATCGGGATGCTTTTGGCCATGCTGCATAAAATCCACTGCATTAAATCGGGATGCTTTGGGCCATGCTGCAAAAATCCACTGCATTCAATCATGCTGAAGGAATTCACTGCATTCAATCATGCTGCATAAAATCCACTGCATTAAATAGGGTTCAATTTCTTCATGCAGCATGGATCACACTGCATTAAATCACACTGCATGGAATCCACTGCATTCAATTGGATTGAATTTTATCAGGCTGCATGGAATCCACTGCATTCAATGAGGCTGCATGGAATCCACTGCATTCAATCGGGATGTTTTGGGCCATGCTGCATAAAATACACTGCATTCAATCATGCAGCAAGGAATCCACTGCATCCAATCGGGATATTTTGGGCCATGCTGCATAAAATCCACTGCATTCAATCGGGATGCATTGGGCCTCGCTGCATGGTCTCCACTGCATACAAACGAGATCCATTGCACCACAATGTATGGAATGTTCTGCATTAAATGACGCTGCATGAAATCCACTGCATTCAATCGCGATGCTTTGGGCCATGCTGCAAATACTCCACTGTATTCAATCATGCTGCATGGAATCCACTGCCTTCAATCGGGATTTTGGCCATGCTGCATATAATCCACTGCATTCAATCGGGATGCATTGGGCCTCACTGCGCCAACCGCACTGAATACAATCGGGATCCATTGTGCGACAATGCATGGAGTCTTCTGAATTGCATGACGCTGCATGGAATCCACTGCATTCAATCGGGATGCTTGGGGCCATGCTGCAAAATATCCACTGCATTCATTCATGCTGCAGGGATCCAGTGCATTCAATCATGCTGCATAAATACACTTCATTCAATAGGGTTCCATTACTTCATTCTGCCTGGAATACACTGAATTCAATCACGCTGCATGGAATCCAATGCATTCAATAGGGATGCATTTTACCAGGCTGCATGGAATCCACTGCATTCAGTCATGCTGAATAAAATCCACTGCATTCAATCGGGATGCATTTTACCAGGATGCATGGAATCCACTGCATTCAATCACAATACATGGAATCCACTGCATTCAATCGGGATGCATTTTACCAGGCTGCATGGATTACACTGCATTCAAGCACAATGCATTGAATCCACTGCATTCAAAGACGCTGCATGGAATCCTCTGCATTCTATCGGGATGCATTTGGGCCATGCTGCATAAAATCCACTGCATTCAATCATGCTGCATGGTATCCACTGCATTCAATCGGGATGTTTTGGGACATGCTGCCTAAAATCCACTGCATTTAATCGGGATGCTTTGGGCCATGGTGCAAAAAATCCACTGCATTCAATCATGCTGCAGGAATCCACTGCATTCAATCATGCTGCATAAAATCCACTGCATTCAATAGGGTTCCATTTCTGCATGCTGCGTGGATCACACTGCATTCAATCACACTGCATGGAATCCACTGCATTCAAACGGGATGCATTTTACCAGGCTGCATTGAATCCACTGCATTCTATCAAGCTGCATGGAATCCACTGCATTCAATCTGGATGCTTGGGGCCATGCTGCAAAATATCCACTGCATTCATTCATGCTGCACGAATCCAGTGCATTCAATCATGCTGCATAAATACACTTCATTCAATAGGGTTCCATTAATTCATTCTGCCTGGAATACACTGAATTCAATCACGCTGCATGGAATCCAATGCATTCAATAGGGATGCATTTTACCAGGCTGCATGGAATCCACTGCATTCAGTCATGCTGCATGGAATCCACTGCAGTCAATCGGGATGCATTTTACCAGGCTGTATGTATTACACTGCATTCAATCAAAATGCATGGAATTCACTGCATTCAATGATGCTGCATGAAATCCACTGCATTCAATCGGGATGCTTTTGGCCATGCTGCATAAAATCCACGGCATTCAATCATGCTGCATGGAATCCAATGCATTCTATCGGGATGTATTGGGACATGCTGCAGAAAATTCACTGCATTAAATCATGATGCTTTGGACCAAGCTTCAAAAAATCCACTGCATTCAATCATGCTGCAAAAATCCACTGCATTCAATCATGCTGCATAAAATCCACTGCATTCAATAGGGTTCCATTTCTTCATGCTGCATGGAATCAACTGCATTCAATCATGCTGCATGGAATCTACAGCATTCAATCGGGATGCATTTTACCAGGCTGCATGTTTTACACTGAATTCAATCACAATGCATGGAATCCACTGCATTCAATGACACTGCATGGAATCCACTGCATTCAATCGGGATGCTTTGGGCCATGGTGCATAAAATCCACTGCATTCAATCATGCTGCATGGTGTCCACTGCATTCAATCGGGATGTTTTGGGATATGCTGCCTAAAATCCACTGCATTTAATCAGGATGCTTTGGGCCATGCTGCATAAAATCCACTGCATTCAATAGGGTTCCATTTCATCATGCTGCATGGATCACACTGCATTCAATCACACTGCATGGAATCCACTGCATTCAATCGGGATGAATTTTACCAGGCTGCATTGAATCCACTACATTCAATCAAGCTGCATGGAATCCACTGCATTCAATCGGGATGCATTTTACCATGCTGCATGGAATACACTGCATTCAATCACGCTGCATCGATTTCACTGCATTCAATTGGGATCCATTGCGCCATGATGCATGGAATCCACTACATTCAGTTGAGATCAATTGGGCAACGCTGCATAGAATCCACTGCATTGAATGGGGATCCATTTAGCCACGATGCATTGTATACACTGCGTTCAATCAGGATGCATTTCACCACGCTGCATGGAATCCACGGCATTCAATCGGGATGCTTGTGGCCATGCTGCATAAAATCCACTGCATTCATTCATGCTGCAGGAATCCACTGCATTCAATCATGCTGCATAAAATCCCCTGCATTCAATAGGGTTCCATTTCTTCATGCTGCATGGAATCGACTTCATTCAATCATGCTGCATGGAATCCACAGCATTTAATCGGGATGCATTTTACCAGGCTGCATGGAATCCACTGCATTCAGTCATGCTGAATAAAATCCACTGCATTCAATCGGGATGCATTTTACCAGGATGCATGGAATCCACTGCATTCAATCACAATACATGGAATCCACTTCATTCAATCGGGATGCATTTTACCAGGCTGCCTGGATTACACTGCATTCCATCACAATGCATGTAATCCACTGCATTCAATGACGCTGCATGGAATCCACTGCATTCTATCGGGATGCTTTTGGCCATGCTGCATAAAGTACACTGCATTCAATCATGCAGCAAGGAATCCACTGCATCCAATCGCCATGTTTTTGGCCATGCTGCATAAAATCCACTGCATTCAATCGGGATGCATTGGGCCTCGCTGCATGGTCTCCACTGCATACAAACGAGATCCATTGCCCCACAATGAATGGAATGTTCTGCATTCAATGACGCTGCATGAAATCCACTGCATTCAATCGGGATGCTTTGGGCCATGCTGCAAATACTCCACTGTATTCAATCATGCTGCATGGAATCCACTGCCTTCAATCGGGATGCTTTTGGCCATGCTGCATATAATCCACTGCATTCAATCGGGATGCATTGGGCCTCACTGCGTCAACCGCACTGAATACAATCGGGATCCATTGTGCCACAATGCATGGAGTCGTCTGCATTCAATGACGCTGCGTGGAATCCACTGCATTCAATGGGGATGCTTTGGGCCACGCTGCAAAAAATTCACTGCATTCATTCATGCTGCAGGAATCCAGTGCATTCAATCATGCTGCATAAAATACACTTCATTCAATAGGCTTCCATTATTTCATGCTGCCTGGAATACACTGAATTCAATCACGCTGCATGGAATCCAATGCATTCAATAGGGATGCATTTTACCAGGCTGCATGGAATCCACTGCATTCAATCATGCTGCAGATATCCACTGCATTCAATCATGCTGCATTAAGTTCCCTGCATTCAATAGGGTTCCATTTCTTCATGCTGCCTGTAATACACTGCATTAAATCTGGCTGCATGGAATCCACTGCATTCAATTGGGATGCATTTTACCTGGCTTCATGGAATCCACTGCATTCACGCATGCCACTTGGAATCCACTGCATTCCATCGGGATGCATTTGGCCATGCTGAATAAAACCCACTGCATTCAATCACGCTGCATGGTATCCAATGCATTCAATCGGGATGTTTTAGGACATGCTGCAAAACATCCACAGCATTCAATCATGCTGCAGGAATCCACGGCATTCAATCATGCTGCATAAAAGACACTTCATTCAATAGGATTCCATTACTTCATGCTGCCTGGAATACACTGAATTCAATCACGCTGCATGGAATCCAATGCATTCAATAGGGATACATTTTACCTGGCTGCATGGAATCCACTGCATTCAATCATGCTGCATGGAATCCACTGCATTCAATCGGGACGCATTTTACCAGGCTGCATGGATTACACTGCATTCAATCACAATGCATGGAATCCACTTCATTCAATGACGCTGCATGGAATCCACTGCATTCAATCGGGATGCTTTGGGCCACGCTGCAAAAAATCCACTGCATTCATTCATGCTGCAAGAATTCAGTGCATTCAATCATGGTGCATAAAATACACTTCATTCAATAGGGTTCGATTATTTCATGCTGCCTGGAATGCACTGAATTAAATCACGCTGCATGGAATCCAATGCATTCTATTGGGATGCATTTTACCAGGCTGCATGGAATCCACTGCAGTCAATCATGCTGCATGGAATCCACTGCATTCAATCGGGATGCATTTTACCAGGCTGCATGGATTACACTGCATTCAAGCACAATGCATGGAATCCACTGCATTCAATGACGCTGCATGGAATTCTCTGCATTGAATCGGGATGCTTTTGGCCATGCTGCATAAAATCCACTGCATTCAATCATGCTGCACGGTATTGACTGCATTCAATCGGGATGTTTTGGGACATGCTGCCTAAAATCCACTGCATTAAATCGGGATGCTTTGGGCCAAGCTGCAAAAAATACAATGCATTCAATCATGCTGCAGGAATCCACTGCATTCAATCATGCTGCATAAAATCCCCTGCATTCAATAGGGTTCCATTTCTTCATGGTGCATGGAATACACTGCATTCAATCATGCTGCATGGAATCCACTGCATTCAATCGGGATGCATTTTACCAGGCTGCATGGATTACACTGCATTCAATCCCAATGCATGGAATCCACTGCATTTAATGACGCTGCATGGAATCCACTGCATTCAATCGGGATGCTTTTGGCCATGGTGCATAAAATCCACTGCATTTAATCATGCTGCATGGTATCCACTGAATTCAATCGGGATGTTTTGGGATATGCTGCCTAACATCCACTCCATTAAATCGGGATGCTTTGGGCCATGCTGCAAAAAATTCACTGCATTCATTCATGCTGCAGGAATCCACTGCATTCTATCATGCTGCATAAAATCCACTGCATTCAATCGGGATGAATTTTACCAGGATGCATGGAATCCACTGCATTCAATCATGCTTCATGGAATCCACTGCATTCAATCCAGTTGCATTTTACCAGGCTGCATGGAATACACTGCATTCAATCACGCTGCATCGATTTCACTGCATTCTATTGGGATCCATTGCGCCATGATGCATGGAATCCACTGCATTCAGTTGAGATCAATTGCGCCACGCTGCATAGAATCCACTGCATTGAATGGGGATCCATTTAGCCACGCTGCATTGTATACACTGCGTTCAATCAGGATGCATTTCACCACGCTGCATGGAATCCATGGCATTCAATCGGGATGTTTGTGGCCATGCTGCAAAAAATCCACTTCATTCAATCATGCTGAAGGAATCCACTGCATTCAATCATGCTGCATAAAATCCCCTGCATTCAATAGGGTTCCATTTCTTCATGCTGCATGGAATCCACTTCATTCAATCATGCTGCATGGAATCCACAGCATTTAATTGGGATGCATTTTACCAGGCTGCATGGAATCCACTGCATTCAATCATGCTGCATAAAATCCACTGCATTCAATCGGGATGCATTTTACCATGCTGCATGGATTATACTGCATTCAATCACAATACATGGAATTGACTGCATTCAATCGGGATGCATTTTACCAGGCTGCATGGATTATACTGCATTCCATCACAATGCATGGAATCCACTGCATTCAATGACGCTGCATGGAATCCACTGCATTCTATCGGGATGCTTTTGGCCATGCTGCATAAAATCCTCTGCATTCAATCATGCTGCAAGGAATCCACTGCATCCAATCGCCATATTTTTGGCCATGCTGCATAAAATTCACTGCATTCAATCGGGATGCATTGGGCCTCGCTGCATGGTCTCCACTGCATACAAACGAGATCCATTGCACCACAATATATGGAATGTTCTGCATTAAATGAAGCTGCATGAAATCCAATGCATTCAATCAGGATGCTTTGGGCCATGCTGCAAATAATCCAATGTATTCAATCATGCTGCATGGAATCCACTGCCTTCAATCAGGATGCTTTTGGCCATGCTGCATTTAATCCACTGCATTCAATCGGGATGCATTGGGCCTCACTGTGTCAACTGCTGAATACAATCGGGATCCATTGTGCCAAAATGCATGTAGTCTTCTGCATTCAATGACGCTGCATGGAATCCAATGCATTCAATAGGGATGCATTTTACCAGGCTGCATGGAATCCACTGCATTCAATCATGCTGCATAAAATCCACTGCATTCAATAGGGTTCCATTTCTGCATGCTGCATGGATCACACTGCATTCAATCACACTGCATGGAATCCACTGCATTCAATCGGGATGAATTTTACCAGGCTGCATTGAATCCACTGCATTCAATCAAGCTGCATGGAATCCACTGCATTCAATCGGGATGCATTTTACCAGGCTGCATGGAATACACTGCATTCAATCACGCTGCATCGATTTCACTGCATTCAATTGGGATCCATTGCGCCATGATGCATGGAATCCACTGCATTCTATCAGAATCCTTTGCACCACACTGCATTGACACCACTGCATTCAATTGAGATAATTTGGGCCACGCTGCATAGAATCCACTGCATTCCATGGGTATCCATTTACCCACGCTGCATGGTGTACACTCCGTTCAATCAGGATGCATTTCACCACGCTGCATGGAATCCACAGCATTCAATTGGGATTCTTTTGGCCATGCTGCATAAAATCCACTGCATTCAATCGAGATGCATTTGGCCTCGCTGCATGGACTCCACTGCACACAATCGTGATCCATTTCGCCACAATGAATGGAGTTTTTTGCATTCAATGACGCTGCATGGAATCCACTGCATTAAATCGAAATGCTTTGGAACACGCTGCAAAAATTCCACTGCATTCAATCATGCTGAAAGAATCCACTGCATTCAATCATGCTGCATAAAATCCCCTGCCTTCAATAGGGTTCCATTTCTTCATGCTGCATGGAATCCACTTCTTTCAATCATGCTGCATGGAATCCACAGCATTTAATTGGGATGCATTTTACCAGGCTGCATGGAATCCACTGCATTCAATCATGCTGCATAAAATCCACTGCATTCAATCGGGATGCATTTTACCACGCTGCATGGATTACACTGCATTCAATCACAATACATGGAATCCACTGCATTCAATCGGGATGCATTTTACCAGGCTGCCTGGATTACACTGCATTCCATCACATTGCAAGGAATCCACTGCATTCAGTGACGCTGCATGGACTCCACTGCATTCTATCGGGATGCTTTTGGCCCTTCTGCTTAAAATACACTGCATTCAATCATGCTGCATGGAATTCACTGCCTCCAATAGGCATATTTTGGGAAATGCTGCAGAAAATCCACTGCATTCAATCGGGATGCATTGGGCCTCGCTGCATGGACTCCACTGCATACAAACGAGATCCATTGCACCACAATGGATGGAATGTTCTGCATTCAATGAGGCTGCATGGAATCCACTGCATTCCATCGGGATGCTTTGGGCCATGCTGCATAAAATCCACTGCATTCAATCGGGATGCTTTGGGCCATGTTCCAAATATCCACTGCATTCATTCATGCTGCGGGAATCCACTGCATTCAATCATGCTGCATAAAATACCCTGCATTCAATAGGGTTCAATTACTTCATGCTACCTGGAATACACTGAATTCAATCATGCTGCATGGAATAAAATGCATTCAATAGGGATGCATTTTACCAGGCTGCATGGAATCCACTGCATTCAATCCCAATGCATGGAATCCACTGCATTCAATGACGCTGCATGGAATCCACTGCATTCAATCGGGATGATTTTAGCCATGATGCATAAAATCGACTGCATTCAATTGGGTTCAATTTCGTCATGCTGCATGGATCACACTGCATTCAATCACACTGCATGGAATCCACTGCATTCAATCAGGATGCTTTGGGACATGCTGCAAATACTCCACTGTATTCAATCATGCTGCATGGAATCCACTGCCTTCAATCGGGATGCTTTTGGCCATGCTGCATATAATCCACTGCATTCAATCGGGATGCATTGGGCCTCACTGCGTCAACCGCACTGAATACAATCGGGATCCATTGTGCCACAATGCATGGAGTCTTCTCCATTGCATGACGCTGCATGGAATCCACTGCATTCAATCGGGATGCTTGGGGCCATGCTGCAAAATATCCACTGCATTCATTCATGCTGCAGGAATCCAGTGCATTCAATCATGCTGCATTAAATTCCCTGCATTCTATAGGGTTCCATTACTTCATTCTGCCTGGAATACACTGAATTCAATCACGCTGCATGGAATCCAATGCATTTAATAGGGATGCATTTTACCAGGCTGCATGGAATCCACTGCATTCAGTCATGCTGCATGGAATCCACTGCAGTCAATCGGGATGCATTTTACCAGGCTGTATGGATTACACTGCCTTCAAGCACAATGCATGGAATTCACTGCATTCAATGATGCTGCATGAAATCCACTGCATTCAATCGGGATGCTTTTGGCCATGCTGCATAAAATCCACGGCATTCAATCATGCTGCATGGAATCCAATGCATTCTATCGGGATGTATTGGGACATGCTGCAGAAAATTCACTGCATTAAATCACGATGCTTTGGACCAAGCTTCAAAAAATCCACTGCATTCAATCATGCTGCAAAAATCCACTGCATTCAATCATGCTGCATAAAATCCACTGCATTCAATAGGGTTCCATTACTTCATGCTGCATGGAATCAACTGCATTCAATCATGCTGCATGGAATCTACAGCATTCAATCGGGATGCATTTTACCAGGCTGCATGTTTTACACTGCATTCAATCACAATGCATGGAATCCACTGCATTCAATGACGCTGCATGGAATCCACTGCATTCAATCTGGATGCTTTGGGCCATGGTGCATTAAATCCACTGCATTCAATCATGCTGCATGGTATCCACTGCATTCAATCGGGATGTTTTACGACATTCTGCCTAAAATCCACTGCATTTAATCAGGATGCTTTGGGCCATGCTGCATAAAATCCACTGCATTCAATAGGGTTCCATTTCTGCATGCTGCATGGATCACACTGCATTCAATCAAGCTGCATGGAATCCACTGCATTCAATCGGGATGCATTTTACCAGGCTGCATGGATTACACTGCATTCAAGCACAATGCATGGAATCCACTGCATTCAATGACGCTGCATGGAATCCTCTGCATTCTATCGGGATGCATTTGGGCCATGCTGCATAAAATCCACTGCATTCAATCATGCTGCATGGTATCCACTGCATTCAATCGGGATGTTTTGGGACATGCTGCCTAAAATCCACTGCATTTAATCGGGATGCTTTGGGCCATGGTGCAAAAAATCCACTGCATTCAATCATGCTGCAGGAATCCACTGCATTCAATCATGCTGCATAAAATCCACTGCATTCAATAGGGTTCCATTTCTGCATGCTGCATGGATCACACTGCATTCAATCACACTGCATGGAATCCACTGCATTCAATCGGGATGCATTTTACCAGGCTGCATTGAATCCACTGCATTCTATCAAGCTGCATGGAATCCACTGCATTCAATCGGGATGCATTTTACCAGGCTGCATGGAATACACTGCATTCAATCACGCTGCATCGATTTCACTGCATTCTATTGGGATCCATTGCGCCATGATGCATGGAATCCACTGCATTCAGTTGAGATCAATTGGGCCACGCTGCATAGAATCCACTGCATTGAATGGGGATCCATTTAGCCACGATGCATTGTATACACTGCGTTCAATCTGGATGCATTTCACCGCGCAGCATGGAATACATGGCATTCAATCGGGATGCTTGTGGCCATGCTGCATAAAATCCACTGCATTCATTCATGCTGCAGGAATCCACTGCATTCAATCATGCTGCATAAAATCCCCTGCATTCAATAGGGTTCCATTTCTTCATGCTGCATGGAATCGACTTCATTCAATCATGCTGCATGGAATACACAGCATTTAATTGGGATGCATTTTACCAGGCTGCATGGAATCCACTGCATTCAATCATGCTGCATAAAATCCACTGCATTCAATCGGGATGCATTTTACCAGGATGCATGGAATCCACTGCATTCAATCACAATCCATGGAATCCACTGCATTCAATCGGGATGCATTTTACCAGGCTGCCTGGATTACACTGCATTCAAGCACAATGCATGGAATCCACTGCATTCTATCGCCATGTTTTTGACCATGCTGCATAAAGTACACTGCATTCAATCATGCAGCAAGGAATCCACTGCATCCAATCGCCATGGTTTTGGCCATGCTGCATAAAATCCACTGCATTCAATCGGGATGCATTGGGCCTCGCTGCATGGTCTCCACTGCATACAAACGAGATCCATTGCCCCACAATGAATGGAATGTTCTGCATTCAATGACGCTGCATGAAATCCACTGCATTCAATCGGGATGCTTTGGGACATGCTGCAAATACTCCACTGCATTCAATCATGCTGCATGGAATCCACTGCCTTCAATCGGGATGCTTTTGGCCATGCTGCATGTAATCCACTGCATTCAATCGGGATGCATTGGGCCTCACTGCGTCAACCGCACTGAATACAATCGGGATCCATTGTGCCACAATGCATGGAGTCGTCTGCATTCAATGACGCTGCATGGAATCCACTGCATTCAATGGGGATGCTTTGGGCCACGCTGCAAAAAATTCACTGCATTCATTCATGCTGCAGGAATCCAGTGCACTCAATCATGCTGCATAAAATACACTTCATTCAATAGGCGTCCATTATTTCATGCTGCCTGGAATACACTGAATTCAATCACGCTGCATGGAATCCAATGCATTCAATAGGGATGCATTTTACCAGGCTGCATGGAATCCACTGCATTCAATCATGCTGCATGGAATCCACTGCATTCAATCGGTATGCATTTTACAAGGCTGCATGGATTACACTGCATTCAAGCACAATGCATGGAATCCACTGCATTCAATGACGCTGCATGGAATCCTCTGCATTGAATAGGGATGCTTTTGGCCATGCTGCATAAAATCCACTGCATTCAATCATGCTGCACGGTATCGACTGCATTCAATCGGGATGTTTTGGGACATGCTGCAGAAAATCCACTGCATTAAATCGGGATGCTTTGGGCCAAGCTGCAAAAAATTCACTGCATTCAATCATGCTGCAGGAATCCACTGTATTCAATCATGCTGCATAAAATCCCCTGCATTCAATAGGGTTCCATTTCTTCATGGTGCATGGAATCCACTGCATTCAATCATGCTGCATGGAATCCACTGCATTCAATCGGGATGCATTTTACCAGGCTGCATGGATTACACTGCATTCAATCCCAATGCATGGAATCCACTGCATTTAATGACGCTGCATGGAATCCACTGCATTCAATCGGGATGCTTTTGGCCATGCTGCATCAAATCCACTGCATTTAATCATGCTGCATGGTATCCACTGCATTCAATCGGGATGTTTTGGGATATGCTGCCTAAAATCCACTCCATTAAATCGGGATACTTTGGGCCATGCTGCAAAAAATTCACTGCATTCATTCATGCTGCAGGAATCCACTGCATTCTATCATGCTGCATAAAATCCCCTGCATTCAATCGGGATGAATTTTACCAGGCTGCATGGAATCCACTGCATTCAATCATGCTTCATGGAATCCACTGCATTCAATTGGGATGCATTTTACCAGGCTGCATGGAATACACTGCATTCAATCACGCTGCATCGATTTCACTGCATTCAATTGGGATCCATTGCGCCATGATGCATCGAATCCACTGCATTCAGTTGAGATCAATTGGGCCACGCTTCATAGAATCCACTGCATTGAATGGGGATCCATTTAGCCACGATGCATTGTATACACTGCGTTCAATCAGGATGCATTTCACCACGCTGCATGGAATCCACTGCATTCAATCGGGATGTTTGTGGCCATGCTGCAAAAAATCCACTTCATTGAATCATGCTGAAGGAATCCACTGCATTCAATCATGCTGCATAAAATCCCCTGCATTCAATAGGGTTCCATTTCTTCATGCTGCATGGAATCCACTTCATTAAATCATGCTGCATGGAATCCAATGCATTTAAGTGGGATGCATTTTACCAGGCTGCATGGAATCCACTGCATTCAATCATGCTGCATAAAATCCACTGCATTCAATCCGGATGCATTTTACCACACTGCATGGATAAAACTGCATTCAATCACAATACATGGAATCGACTGCATTCAATCGGGATGCATTTTACCAGGCTGCATGCAATCCACTGCATTCAGTCATGCTTCATGGAATCTACTGCATTCAATCGTGATGCATTTTACCAGGATGCGTGGATTACACTGCATTCAATAACAATGCATGGAATCCACTGCATTCAATGACGCTGCATGGAATCATCTGCATTCAATCGGGATGCTTTTGGCCATGCTGCATAAAATCCACTGCATTCAATCGGGATGTATTGGGACATGCTGCAGAAAATCCACTGCATTAAATCGGGATGCTTTGGGCCAAGCTGCAAAAAATCAACTGCATTCAATCATGCTGCAGGAATCCACTGCATTGAATCATGCTGCATAAAATACCCTGCATTCAATAAGGTTCCATTTCTTCATGCTGCCTGGAATCCACCTCATTCAATTATGCTGCATGGAATCCACTGCATTCAATCGGGATTCATTTTACCAGGCTGCATGAATTACACTGCATTCAATCACAAGCATGGAATCCACTGCATTCAATGACGCTGCATGGAATCCACTGCATTCAATCGGGATGCTTTTGGCCATGGTGCATAATATGCACTGCATTCAATCATGCTGCATGGTATCCACTGCATTCAATCGGGATGCTTTTGGCCATGCTGCATAAAATCCACTGCATTAAATCGGGATGCTTTGGGCCATGCTGCAAAAATCCACTGCATTCAATCATGCTGAAGGAATTCACTGCATTCAAGCATGCTGCATAAAATCCACTGCATTAAATAGGGTTCAATTTCTTCATGCAGCATGGATCACACTGCATTAAATCACACTGCATGGAATCCACTGCATTCAATTGGATTGAATTTTATCAGGCTGCATGGAATCCACTGCATTCAATGAGGCTGCATGGAATCCACTGCATTCAATCGGGATGTTTTGGGCCATGCTGCATAAAATACACTGCATTCAATCATGCAGCAAGCAATCCACTGCATCCAATCGGGATATTTTGGGCCATGCTGCATAAAATCCACTGCATTCAATCGGGATGCATTGGGCCTCGCTGCATGGTCTCCACTGCATACAAACGAGATCCATTGCACCACAATGTATGGAATGTTCTGCATTAAATGACGCTGCATGAAATCCACTGCATTCAATCGCGATGCTTTGGGCCATGCTGCAAATACTCCACTGTATTCAATCATGCTGCATGGAATCCACTGCCTTCAATCGGGATTTTGGCCATGCTGCATATAATCCACTGCATTCAATCGGGATGCATTGGGCCTCACTGCGCCAACCGCACTGAATACAATCGGGATCCATTGTGCGACAATGCATGGAGTCTTCTGAATTGCATGACGCTGCATGGAATCCACTGCATTCAATCGGGATGCTTGGGGCCATGCTGCAAAATATCCACTGCATTCATTCATGCTGCAGGGATCCAGTGCATTCAATCATGCTGCATAAATACACTTCATTCAATAGGGTTCCATTACTTCATTCTGCCTGGAATACACTGAATTCAATCACGCTGCATGGAATCCAATGCATTCAATAGGGATGCATTTTACCAGGCTGCATGGAATCCACTGCATTCAGTCATGCTGCATGGAATCCACTGCAGTCAATCGGGATGCATTTTACCAGGCGGCATTGAATCCACTACATTCAATCAAGCTGCATGGAATCCACTGCATTCAATCGGGATGCATTTTACCAGGCTGCATGGATTACACTGCATTCAAGCACAATGCATTGAATCCACTGCATTCAAAGACGCTGCATGGAATCCTCTGCATTCTATCGGGATGCATTTGGGCCATGCTGCATAAAATCCACTGCATTCAATCATGCTGCATGGTATCCACTGCATTCAATCGGGATGTTTTGGGACATGCTGCCTAAAATCCACTGCATTTAATCGGGATGCTTTGGGCCATGGTGCAAAAAATCCACTGCATTCAATCATGCTGCAGGAATCCACTGCATTCAATCATGCTGCATAAAATCCACTGCATTCAATAGGGTTCCATTTCTGCATGCTGCATGGATCACACTGCATTCAATCACACTGCATGGAATCCACTGCATTCAAACGGGATGCATTTTACCAGGCTGCATTGAATCCACTGCATTCTATCAAGCTGCATGGAATCCACTGCATTCAATCGGGATGCTTGGGGCCATGCTGCAAAATATCCACTGCATTCATTCATGCTGCAGGAATCCAGTGCATTCAATCATGCTGCATAAAATACACTTCATTCAATAGGGTTCCATTACTTCATTCTGCCTGGAATACACTGAATTCAATCACGCTGCATGGAATCCAATGCATTCAATAGGGATGCATTTTACCAGGCTGCATGGAATCCACTGCATTCAGTCATGCTGCATGGAATCCACTGCAGTCAATCGGGATGCATTTTACCAGGCTGTATGTATTACACTGCATTCAATCAAAATGCATGGAATTCACTGCATTCAATGATGCTGCATGAAATCCACTGCATTCAATCGGGATGCTTTTGGCCATGCTGCATAAAATCCACGGCATTCAATCATGCTGCATGGAATCCAATGCATTCTATCGGGATGTATTGGGACATGCTGCAGAAAATTCACTGCATTAAATCATGATGCTTTGGACCAAGCTTCAAAAAATCCACTGCATTCAATCATGCTGCAAAAATCCACTGCATTCAATCATGCTGCATAAAATCCACTGCATTCAATAGGGTTCCATTTCTTCATGCTGCATGGAATCAACTGCATTCAATCATGCTGCATGGAATCTACAGCATTCAATCGGGATGCATTTTACCAGGCTGCATGTTTTACACTGCATTCAATCACAATGCATGGAATCCACTGCATTCAATGACACTGCATGGAATCCACTGCATTCAATCGGGATGCTTTGGGCCATGGTGCATAAAATCCACTGCATTCAATCATGCTGCATGGTGTCCACTGCATTCAATCGGGATGTTTTGGGACATTCTGCCTAAAATCCACTGCATTTAATCAGGATGCTTTGGGCCATGCTGCATAAAATCCACTGCATTCAATAGGGTTCCATTTCATCATGCTGCATGGATCACACTGCATTCAATCACACTGCATGGAATCCACTGCATTCAATCGGGATGAATTTTACCAGGCTGCATTGAATCCACTACATTCAATCAAGCTGCATGGAATCCACTGCATTCAATCGGGATGCATTTTACCATGCTGCATGGAATACACTGCATTCAATCACGCTGCATCGATTTCACTGCATTCAATTGGGATCCATTGCGCCATGATGCATGGAATCCACTACATTCAGTTGAGATCAATTGGGCAACGCTGCATAGAATCCACTGCATTGAATGGGGATCCATTTAGCCACGATGAATTGTATACACTGCGTTCAATCAGGATGCATTTCACCACGCTGCATGGAATCCACGGCATTCAATCGGGATGCTTGTGGCCATGCTGCATAAAATCCACTGCATTCATTCATGCTGCAGGAATCCACTGCATTCAATCATGCTGCATAAAATCCCCTGCATTCAATAGGGTTCCATTTCTTCATGCTGCATGGAATCGACTTCATTCAATCATGCTGCATGGAATCCACAGCATTTAATCGGGATGCATTTTACCAGGCTGCATGGAATCCACTGCATTCAGTCATGCTGAATAAAATCCACTGCATTCAATCGGGATGCATTTTACCAGGATGCATGGAATCCACTGCATTCAATCACAATACATGGAATCCACTGCATTCAATCGGGATGCATTTTACCAGGCTGCCTGGATTACACTGCATTCCATCACAATGCATGGAATCCACTGCATTCAATGACGCTGCATGGAATCCACTGCATTCTATCGGGATGCTTTTGGCCATGCTGCATAAAGTACACTGCATTCAATCATGCAGCAAGGAATCCACTGCATCCAATCGCCATGTTTTTGGCCATGCTGCATAAAATCCACTGCATTCAATCGGGATGCATTGGGCCTCGCTGCATGGTCTCCACTGCATACAAACGAGATCCATTGCCCCACAATGAATGGAATGTTCTGCATTCAATGACGCTGCATGAAATCCACTGCATTCAATCGGGATGCTTTTGGCCATGCTGCATATAATCCACTGCATTCAATCGGGATGCATTGGGCCTCACTGCGTCAACCGCACTGAATACAATCGGGATCCATTGTGCCACAATGCATGGAGTCGTCTGCATTCAATGACGCTGCGTGGAATCCACTGCATTCAATGGGGATGCTTTGGGCCACGCTGCAAAAAATTCACTGCATTCATTCATGCTGCAGGAATCCAGTGCATTCAATCATGCTGCATAAAATACACTTCATTCAATAGGCTTCCATTATTTCATGCTGCCTGGAATACACTGAATTCAATCACGCTGCATGGAATCCAATGCATTCAATAGGGATGCATTTTACCAGGCTGCATGGAATCCACTGCATTCAATCATGCTGCAGATATCCACTGCATTCAATCATGCTGCATTAAGTTCCCTGCATTCAATAGGGTTCCATTTCTTCATGCTGCCTGTAATACACTGCATTAAATCTGGCTGCATGGAATCCACTGCATTCAATTGGGATGCATTTTACCTGGCTTCATGGAATCCACTGCATTCACGCATGCCACTTGGAATCCACTGCATTCCATCGGGATGCATTTGGCCATGCTGAATAAAACCCACTGCATTCAATCACGCTGCATGGTATCCAATGCATTCAATCGGGATGTTTTAGGACATGCTGCAAAACATCCACAGCATTCAATCATGCTGCAGGAATCCACGGCATTCAATCATGCTGCATAAAAGACACTTCATTCAATAGGATTCCATTACTTCATGCTGCCTGGAATACACTGAATTCAATCACGCTGCATGGAATCCAATGCATTCAATAGGGATGCATTTTACCTGGCTGCATGGAATCCACTGCATTCAATCATGCTGCATGGAATCCACTGCATTCAATCGGGACGCATTTTACCAGGCTGCATGGATTACACTGCATTCAATCACAATGCATGGAATCCACTTCATTCAATGACGCTGCATGGAATCCACTGCATTCAATCGGGATGCTTTGGGCCACGCTGCAAAAAATCCACTGCATTCATTCATGCTGCAAGAATTCAGTGCATTTAATCATGGTGCATAAAATACACTTCATTCAATAGGGTTCGATTATTTCATGCTGCCTGGAATGCACTGAATTAAATCACGCTGCATGGAATCCAATGCATTCTATTGGGATGCATTTTACCAGGCTGCATGGAATCCACTGCATTCAATCATGCTGCATAAAATCCACTGCATTCAATAGGGTTCCATTTCTGCATGCTGCATGGATCACACTGCATTCAATCACACTGCATGGAATCCACTGCATTCAATCGGGATGAATTTTACCAGGCTGCATTGAATCCACTGCATTCAATCAAGCTGCATGGAATCCACTGCATTCAATCGGGATGCATTTTACCAGGCTGCATGGAATACACTGCATTCAATCACGCTGCATCGATTTCACTGCATTCAATTGGGATCCATTGCGCCATGATGCATGGAATCCACTGCATTCTATCAGAATCCTTTGCACCACAATGCATTGACACCACTGCATTCAATTGAGATAATTTGGGCCACGCTGCATAGAATCCACTGCATTCCATGGGTATCCATTTACCCACGCTGCATGGTGTACACTCCGTTCAATCAGGATGCATTTCACCACGCTGCATGGAATCCACAGCATTCAATTGGGATTCTTTTGGCCATGCTGCATAAAATCCACTGCATTCAATCGAGATGCATTTGGCCTCGCTGCATGGACTCCACTGCACACAATCGTGATCCATTTCGCCACAATGAATGGAGTTTTTTGCATTCAATGACGCTGCATGGAATCCACTGCATTAAATCGAAATGCTTTGGAACACGCTGCAAAAATTCCACTGCATTCAATCATGCTGAAAGAATCCACTGCATTCAATCATGCTGCATAAAATCCCCTGCCTTCAATAGGGTTCCATTTCTTCATGCTGCATGGAATCCACTTCTTTCAATCATGCTGCATGGAATCCACAGCATTTAATTGGGATGCATTTTACCAGGCTGCATGGAATCCACTGCATTCAATCATGCTGCATAAAATCCACTGCATTCAATCGGGATGCATTTTACCACGCTGCATGGATTACACTGCATTCAATCACAATACATGGAATCCACTGCATTCAATCGGGATGCATTTTACCAGGCTGCCTGGATTACACTGCATTCCATCACATTGCAAGGAATCCACTGCATTCAGTGACGCTGCATGGACTCCACTGCATTCTATCGGGATGCTTTTGGCCCTTCTGCTTAAAATACACTGCATTCAATCATGCTGCATGGAATTCACTGCCTCCAATAGGCATATTTTGGGAAATGCTGCAGAAAATCCACTGCATTCAATCGGGATGCATTGGGCCTCGCTGCATGGACTCCACTGCATACAAACGAGATCCATTGCACCACAATGGATGGAATGTTCTGCATTCAATGAGGCTGCATGGAATCCACTGCATTCCATCGGGATGCTTTGGGCCATGCTGCATAAAATCCACTGCATTCAATCGGGATGCATTGGGCCTCACTACGTGGACTCCACTGAATACAATTGGATCCATTGTGCCACAATGCACGGAGTCTTCTGCATTCAACGACGCTGCATGAAATCCACTGCATTCAATCGGGATGCTTTGGGCCATGTTCCAAATATCCACTGCATTCATTCATGCTGCGGGAATCCACTACATTCAATCATGCTGCATAAAATACCCTGCATTCAATAGGGTTCCATTACTTCATGCTGCCTGGAATACACTGAATTCAATCATGCTGCATGGAATAAAATGCATTCAATAGGGATGCATTTTACCAGGCTGCATGGAATCCACTGCATTCAAACACAATGCATGGAATCCACTGCATTCAATGACGCTGCATGGAATCCACTGCATTCAATCGGGATGATTTTAGCCATGATGCATAAAATCGACTGCATTCAATTGGGTTCAATTTCGTCATGCTGCATGGATCACACTGCATTCAATCACACTGCATGGAATCCACTGCATTCAATTGGGATGATTTTTACCAGGCTGCATTGAATCCACTGCATTCAACCAAGCTGCATGGAATCCACTGCATTTAATCGGGATGCATTTTACCATGCTGCATGGAATACACAGCATTCAATCACGCTGCTTCTATTTCACTGCATTCAATTGGGATCCATTGCGCCATGATGCATTGAATCCACTGCCATCAGTTGAGATCAATTGGGCCACGCTGCATAGAATCCACTCCATTCAATGGGGATCCATTTAGCCACGCTGCATTGTATACACTGCGTTCAATCAGGATGCATTTCACCACGCTGCATGGAATCCACGGCATTCAATCGGGATGCTTGGGGACATGCTGCAAAAAATCCACTGCATTCATTCATGCTGCAGGAATCCACTTCATTCAATCATGCTGCATGGTATCCACTGCATTCAATCGGGATGTTTTGGGACATGCTGCCTAAAATCCACTGCATTCAATCGGGATGCTTTGGGCCATGCTGCAAAAAATCCACTGCATTCATTCATGCTGCAGGAATCCACTGCATTCAATCATGCTGCATAAAATCCACTGCATTCAATAGGGTTCTATTTCTGCCTGCTGCATGGATCACACTGCCCTCAATCACACTGCATGGAATCTACTGCATTCAATCAGGATGAATTTTACCAGGCTTCATTGAATCCACTGCATTCAATCATGCTGCATGGAATCCAATGCATTCTATCGGGATGTATTGGGCCATGCTGCATAAAATACACTGCATTCAATAGGGTTCCATTTCTGCATGCTGCATGGATCACACTGCATTCAATCACACTGCATGGAATCCACTGCATTCAATCGGGATGAATTTTACCAGGCTGCATTGAATCCACTACATTCAATCAAGCTGCATGGAATCCACTGCATTCAATCGGGATGCATTTTACCAGGCTGCATGGAATACACTGCATTCAATCACGGTGCATTGATTTCACTGCATTCAATTGGGATCCATTGCGCCATGATGCATGGAATCCACTGCATTCAGTTGAGATCAATTGCGCCACGGTGCATAGAATCCACTGCATTGAATGGGGATCCATTTAGCCACGCTGCATTGTATACACTGCGTTCAATCAGGATGCATTTCACCACGCTGCATGGAATCCACGGCATTCAATCGGGATGCTTGTGGCCATGCTGCATAAAATCCACTGCATTCAATCGAGATGCATTTGGACTCGCTGCATGGACACCACTGCACACATTCGTGATCCATTTCGCCACAATGAATTGAATTTTCTGCATTCAATGACGCTGCATGGAATCCACTGCATTAAATCGAGAAGCTTTTGGCAATGCTGCAGTAATCCACTGCATTCAATCATGCTGCATAAAATCCACTGAATTCCACATGGTTCAATTTCTTCATGCTGCATGGAATCCACTGCATTCAATCATGCTGCATTAAATTCCCTGCATTCAATAGGGTTCCATTTCTTCATGCTGCCTGGAATACACTGCATTAAATCTGGCTGCATGGAATCCACTGCATTCAATTGGGATGCATTTTACCTGGCTTCATGGAATCCACTGCATTCACGCATGCCACTTGGAATCCACTGCATTCCATCGGGATGCATTTGGCCATGCTGAATAAAACCCACTGCATTCAATCACGCTGCATGGTATCCAATGCATTCAATCGGGATGTTTTAGGACATGCTGCAAAACATCCACAGCATTCAATCATGCTGCAGGAATCCACGGCATTCAATCATGCTGCATAAAAGACACTTCATTCAATAGGTTTCCATTACTTCATGCTGCCTGGAATACACTGAATTCAATCACGCTGCATGGAATCCAATGCATTCAATAGGGATGCATTTTACCTGGCTGCATGGAATCCACTGCATTCAATCATGCTGCATGGAATCCACTGCATTCAATCGGGACGCATTTTACCAGGCTGCATGGATTACACTGCATTCAATCACAATGCATGGAATCCACTTCATTCAATGACGCTGCATGGAATCCACTGCATTCAATCGGGATGCTTTGGGCCACGCTGCAAAAAATCCACTGCATTCATTCATGCTGCAAGAATTCAGTGCATTCAATCATGGTGCATAAAATACACTTCATTCAATAGGGTTCGATTATTTCATGCTGCCTGGAATGCACTGAATTAAATCACACTGCATGGAATCCAATGCATTCTATTGGGATGCATTTTACCAGGCTGCATGGAATCCACTGCAGTCAATCATGCTGCATGGAATCCACTGCATTCAATCGGGATGCATTTTACCAGGCTGCATGGATTACACTGCATTCAAGCACAATGCATGGAATCCACTGCATTCAATGACGCTGCATGGAATCCTCTGCATTGAATCGGGATGCTTTTGGCCATGCTGCATAAAATCCACTGCATTCAATCATGCTGCACGGTATTGACTGCATTCAATCGGGATGTTTTTGGACATGCTGCAGAAAATCCACTGCATTAAATCGGGATGCTTTGGGCCAAGCTGCAAAAAATACAATGCATTCAATCATGCTGCAGGAATCCACTGCATTCAATCATGCTGCATAAAATCCCCTGCATTCAATAGGGTTCCATTTCTTCATGCTGCATGGAATACACTGCATTCAATCATGCTGCATGGAATCCACTGCATTCAATCGGGATGCATTTTACCAGGCTGCATGGATTACACTGCATTCAATCCCAATGCATGGAATCCACTGCATTTAATGACCCTGCATGGAATCCACTGCATTCAATCGGGATGCTTTTGGCCATGGTGCATAAAATCCACTGCATTTAATCATGCTGCATGGTATCCACTGAATTCAATCGGGATGTTTTGGGATATGCTGCCTAACATCCACTCCATTAAATCGGGATGCTTTGGGCCATGCTGCAAAAAATTCACTGCATTCATTCATGCTGCAGGAATCCACTGCATTCTATCATGCTGCATAAAATCCACTGCATTCAATCGGGATGAATTTTACCAGGATGCATGGAATCCACTGCATTCAATCATGCTTCATGGAATCCACTGCATTCAATCCAGTTGCATTTTACCATGCTGCATGGATTACACTGCATTCAATCACGCTGCATCGATTTCACTGCATTCAATTGGGATCCATTGCGCCATGATGCATGGAATCCACTGCATTCAGTTGAGATCAATTGCGCCACGCTGCATAGAATCCACTGCATTGAATGGGGATCCATTTAGCCATGCTGCATTGTATACACTGCGTTCAATCAGGATGCATTTCACCACGCTGCATGGAATCCATGGCATTCAATCGGGATGTTTGTGGCCATGCTGCAAATAATCCACTTCATTCAATCATGCTGAAGGAATCCACTGCATTCAATCATGCTGCATAAAATCCCCTGCATTCAATAGGGTTCCATTTCTTCATGCTGAATGGAATCCACTTCATTCAATCATGCTGCATGGAATCCACAGCATTTAATTGGGATGCATTTTACCAGGCTGCATGGAATCCACTGCATTCAATCATGCTGCATAAAATCCACTGCATTCAATCGGGATGCATTTTACCATGCTGCATGGATTATACTGCATTCCATCACAATGCATGGAATCCACTGCATTCAATGACGCTGCATGGAATCCACTGCATTCTATCGGGATGCTTTTGGCCATGCTGCATAAAATCCTCTGCATTCAATCATGCTGCAAGGAATCCACTGCATCCAATCGCCATATTTTTGGCCATGCTGCATAAAATTCACTGCATTCAATCGGGATGCATTGGGCCTCGCTGCATGGTCTCCACTGCATACAAACGAGATCCATTGCACCACAATATATGGAATGTTCTGCATTAAATGAAGCTGCATGAAATCCAATGCATTCAATCAGGATGCTTTGGGCCATGCTGCAAATAATCCAATGTATTCAATCATGCTGCATGGAATCCACTGCCTTCAATCAGGATGCTTTTGGCCATGCTGCATTTAATCCACTGCATTCAATCGGGATGCATTGGGCCTCACTGCGTCAACTGCTGAATACAATCGGGATCCATTGTGCCAAAATGCATGTAGTCTTCTGCATTCAATGACGCTGCATGGAATCCAATGCATTCAATAGGGATGCATTTTACCAGGCTGCATGGAATCCACTGCATTCAATCATGCTGCATAAAATCCACTGCATTCAATAGGGTTCCATTTCTGCATGCTGCATGGATCACACTGCATTCAATCACACTGCATGGAATCCACTGCATTCAATCGGGATGCATTTTACCAGGCTGCATGGAATACACTGCATTCAATCACGCTGCATCAATTTCACTGCATTCAATTGGGATCCATTGCGCCATGATGCATGGAATCCACTGCATTCTATCAGAATCCTTTGCACCACACTGCATTGACACCACTGCATTCAATTGAGATAATTTGGGCCACGCTGCATAGAATCCACTGCATTCCATGGGTATCCATTTACCCACGCTGCATGGTGTACACTCCGTTCAATCAGGATGCATTTCACCACGCTGCATGGAATCCACAGCATTCAATTGGGATTCTTTTGGCCATGCTGCATAAAATCCACTGCATTCAATCGAGATGCATTTGGCCTCGCTGCATGGACTCCACTGCACACAATCGTGATCCATTTCGCCGCAATGAATGGAGTTTTTTGCATTCAATGACGCTGCATGGAATCCACTGCATTAAATCGAAATGCTTTGGAACACGCTGCAAAAATTCCACTGCATTCAATCATGCTGAAAGAATCCACTGCATTCAATCATGCTGCATAAAATCCCCTGCCTTCAATAGGGTTCCATTTCTTCATGCTGCATGGAATCCACTTCTTTCAATCATGCTGCATGGAATCCACAGCATTTAATTGGGATGCATTTTACCAGGCTGCATGGAATCCACTGCATTCAATCATGCTGCATAAAATCCACTGCATTCAATCGGGATGCATTTTACCACGCTGCATGGATTACACTGCATTCAATCACAATACATGGAATCCACTGCATTCAATCGGGATGCATTTTACCAGGCTGCCTGGATTACACTGCATTCCATCACATTGCAAGGAATCCACTGCATTCAGGGACGCTGCATGGACTCCACTGCATTCTATCGGGATGCTTTTGGCCCTTCTGCTTAAAATACACTGCATTCAATCATGCTGCATTGAATTCACTGCCTCCAATAGGCATATTTTGGGAAATGCTGCAGAAACTCCACTGCATTCAATCGGGATGCATTGGGCCTCGCTGCATGGACTCCACTGCATACAAACGAGATCCATTGCACCACAATGGATGGAATGTTCTGCATTCAATGAGGCTGCATGGAATCCACTGCATTCCATCGGGATGCTTTGGGCCATGCTGCATAAAATCCACTGCATTCAATCGGGATGCTTTGGGCCATGTTCCAAATATCCACTGCATTCATTCATGCTGCGGGAATCCACTGCATTCAATCATGCTGCATAAAATACCCTGCATTCAATAGGGTTCAATTACTTCATGCTGCCTGGAATACACTGAATTCAATCATGCTGCATGGAATAAAATGCATTCAATAGGGATGCATTTTACCAGGCTGCATGGAATCCACTGCATTCAATCACAATGCATGGAATCCACTGCATTCAATGACGCTGCATGGAATCCACTGCATTCAATAGGGATGATTTTAGCCATGATGCATAAAATCGACTGCATTCAATTGGGTTCAATTTCGTCATGCTGCATGGATCACACTGCATTCAATCACACTGCATGGAATCCACTGCATTCAATCAGGATGCTTTGGGACATGCTGCAAATACTCCACTGTATTCAATCATGCTGCATGGAATCCACTGCCTTCAATCGGGATGCTTTTGGCCATGCTGCATATAATCCACTGCATTCAATCGGGATGCATTGGGCCTCACTGCGTCAACCGCACTGAATACAATCGGGATCCATTGTGCCACAATGCATGGAGTCTTCTGCATTCAATGACGCTGCATGGAATCCACTGCATTCAATCGGGATGCTTGGGGCCATGCTGCAAAATATCCACTGCATTCATTCATGCTGCAGGAATCCAGTGCATTCAATCATGCTGCATTAAATTCCCTGCATTCTATAGGGTTCCATTACTTCATTCTGCCTGGAATACACTGAATTCAATCACGCTGCATGGAATCCAATGCATTCAATAGGGATGCATTTTACCAGGCTGCATGGAATCCACTGCATTCAGTCATGCTGCATGGAATCCACTGCAGTCAATCGGGATGCATTTTACCAGGCTGTATGGATTACACTGCATTCAAGCACAATGCATGGAATTCACTGCATTCAATGATGCTGCATGAAATCCACTGCATTCAATCGGGATGCTTTTGGCCATGCTGCATAAAATCCACGGCATTCAATCATGCTGCATGGAATCCAATGCATTCTATCGGGATGTATTGGGACATGCTGCAGAAAATTCACTGCATTAAATCACGATGCTTTGGACCAAGCTTCAAAAAATCCACTGCATTCAATCATGCTGCAAAAATCCACTGCATTCAATCATGCTGCATAAAATCCACTGCATTCAATAGGGTTCCATTACTTCATGCTGCATGGAATCAACTGCATTCAATCATGCTGCATGGAATCTACAGCATTCAATCGGGATGCATTTTACCAGGCTGCATGTTTTACACTGCATTCAATCACAATGCATGGAATCCACTGCATTCAATGACGCTGCATGGAATCCACTGCATTCAATCTGGATGCATTTGGGCCATGCTGCATAAAATCCACTGCATTCAATCATGCTGCATGGTATCCACTGCATTCAATCGGGATGTTTTACGACATTCTGCCTAAAATCCACTGCATTTAATCAGGATGCTTTGGGCCATGCTGCATAAAATCCACTGCATTCAATAGGGTTCCATTTCTGCATGCTGCATGGATCACACTGCATTCAATCACACTGCATGGAATCCACTGCATTCAATCGGGATGAATTTTACCAGGCTGCATTGAATCCACTACATTCAATCAAGCTGCATGGAATCCACTGCATTCAATCGGGATGCATTTTACCAGGCTGCATGGATTACACTGCATTCAAGCACAATGCATGGAATCCACTGCATTCAATGACGCTGCATGGAATCCTCTGCATTCTATCGGGATGCATTTGGGCCATGCTGCATAAAATCCACTGCATTCAATCATGCTGCATGGTATCCACTGCATTCAATCGGGATGTTTTGGGACATGCTGCCCTAAATCCACTGCATTCAATCGGGATGCTTTGGGCCATGCTGCAAAACATCCACTGCATTCAATCATGCTGCAGGAATCCACTGCATTCAATCATGCTGCATAAAATCCACTGCATTCAATAGGGTTCCATTTCTGCATGCTGCATGGATCACACTGCATTCAATCACACTGCATGGAATCCACTGCATTCAATCGGGATGCATTTTACCAGGCTGCATTGAATCCACTGCATTCTATCAAGCTGCATGGAATCCACTGCATTCAATCGGGATGCATTTTACCAGGCTGCATGGAATACACTGCATTCAATCACGCTGCATCGATTTCACTGCATTCTATTGGGATCCATTGCGCCATGATGCATGGAATCCACTGCATTCAGTTGAGATCAATTGGGCCACGCTGCATAGAATCCACTGCATTGAATGGGGATCCATTTAGCCACGATGCATTGTATACACTGCGTTCAATCTGGATGCATTTCACCGCGCTGCATGGAATACATGGCATTCAATCGGGATGCTTGTGGCCATGCTGCATAAAATCCACTGCATTCATTCATGCTGCAGGAATCCACTGCATTCAATCATGCTGCATAAAATCCCCTGCATTCAATAGGGTTCCATTTCTTCATGCTGAATGGAATCGACTTCATTCAATCATGCTGCATGGAATACACAGCATTTAATTGGGATGCATTTTACCAGGCTGCATGGAATCCACTGCATTCAATCATGCTGCATAAAATCCACTGCATTCAATCGGGATGCATTTTACCAGGATGCATGGAATCCACTGCATTCAATCACAATACATGGAATCCACTGCATTCAATCGGGATGCATTTTACCAGGCTGCCTGGATTACACTGCATTCCATCACAATGCATGGAATCCACTGCATTCAATGACGCTGCATGGAATCCACTGCATTCTATCGCCATGTTTTTGGCCATGCTGCATAAAGTACACTGCATTCAATCATGCAGCAAGGAATCCACTGCATCCAATCGCCATGTTTTTGGCCATGCTGCATAAAATCCACTGCATTCAATCGGGATGCATTGGGCCTCGCTGCATGGTCTCCACTGCATACAAACGAGATCCATTGCCCCACAATGAATGGAATGTTCTGCATTCAATGACGCTGCATGAAATCCACTGCATTCAATCGGGATGCTTTGGGACATGCTGCAAATACTCCACTGCATTCAATCATGCTGCATGGAATCCACTGCCTTCAATCGGGATGCTTTTGGCCATGCTGCATGTAATCCACTGCATTCAATCGGGATGCATTGGGCCTCACTGCGTCAACCGCACTGAATACAATCGGGATCCATTGTGCCACAATGCATGGAGTCGTCTGCATTCAATGACGCTGCATGGAATCCACTGCATTCAATGGGGATGCTTTGGGCCACGCTGCAAAAAATTCACTGCATTCATTCATGCTGCAGGAATCCAGTGCACTCAATCATGCTGCATAAAATACACTTCATTCAATAGGCTTCCATTATTTCATGCTGCCTGGAATACACTGAATTCAATCACGCTGCATGGAATCCAATGCATTCAATAGGGATGCATTTTACCAGGCTGCATGGAATCCACTGCATTCAATCATGCTGCGGGAATCCACTGCATTCAATCATGCTGCATAAAATACCCTGCATTCAATAGGGTTCAATTACTTCATGCTGCCTGGAATACACTGAATTCAATCATGCTGCATGGAATAAAATGCATTCAATAGGGATGCATTTTACCAGGCTGCATGGAATCCACTGCATTCAATCACAATGCATGGAATCCACTGCATTCAATGACGCTGCATGGAATCCACTGCATTCAATAGGGATGATTTTAGCCATGATGCATAAAATCGACTGCATTCAATTGGGTTCAATTTCGTCATGCTGCATGGATCACACTGCATTCAATCACACTGCATGGAATCCACTGCATTCAATCAGGATGCTTTGGGACATGCTGCAAATACTCCACTGTATTCAATCATGCTGCATGGAATCCACTGCCTTCAATCGGGATGCTTTTGGCCATGCTGCATATAATCCACTGCATTCAATCGGGATGCATTGGGCCTCACTGCGTCAACCGCACTGAATACAATCGGGATCCATTGTGCCACAATGCATGGAGTCTTCTGCATTCAATGACGCTGCATGGAATCCACTGCATTCAATCGGGATGCTTGGGGCCATGCTGCAAAATATCCACTGCATTCATTCATGCTGCAGGAATCCAGTGCATTCAATCATGCTGCATTAAATTCCCTGCATTCTATAGGGTTCCATTACTTCATTCTGCCTGGAATACACTGAATTCAATCACGCTGCATGGAATCCAATGCATTCAATAGGGATGCATTTTACCAGGCTGCATGGAATCCACTGCATTCAGTCATGCTGCATGGAATCCACTGCAGTCAATCGGGATGCATTTTACCAGGCTGTATGGATTACACTGCATTCAAGCACAATGCATGGAATTCACTGCATTCAATGATGCTGCATGAAATCCACTGCATTCAATCGGGATGCTTTTGGCCATGCTGCATAAAATCCACGGCATTCAATCATGCTGCATGGAATCCAATGCATTCTATCGGGATGTATTGGGACATGCTGCAGAAAATTCACTGCATTAAATCACGATGCTTTGGACCAAGCTTCAAAAAATCCACTGCATTCAATCATGCTGCAAAAATCCACTGCATTCAATCATGCTGCATAAAATCCACTGCATTCAATAGGGTTCCATTACTTCATGCTGCATGGAATCAACTGCATTCAATCATGCTGCATGGAATCTACAGCATTCAATCGGGATGCATTTTACCAGGCTGCATGTTTTACACTGCATTCAATCACAATGCATGGAATCCACTGCATTCAATGACGCTGCATGGAATCCACTGCATTCAATCTGGATGCATTTGGGCCATGCTGCATAAAATCCACTGCATTCAATCATGCTGCATGGTATCCACTGCATTCAATCGGGATGTTTTACGACATTCTGCCTAAAATCCACTGCATTTAATCAGGATGCTTTGGGCCATGCTGCATAAAATCCACTGCATTCAATAGGGTTCCATTTCTGCATGCTGCATGGATCACACTGCATTCAATCACACTGCATGGAATCCACTGCATTCAATCGGGATGAATTTTACCAGGCTGCATTGAATCCACTACATTCAATCAAGCTGCATGGAATCCACTGCATTCAATCGGGATGCATTTTACCAGGCTGCATGGATTACACTGCATTCAAGCACAATGCATGGAATCCACTGCATTCAATGACGCTGCATGGAATCCTCTGCATTCTATCGGGATGCATTTGGGCCATGCTGCATAAAATCCACTGCATTCAATCATGCTGCATGGTATCCACTGCATTCAATCGGGATGTTTTGGGACATGCTGCCCTAAATCCACTGCATTCAATCGGGATGCTTTGGGCCATGCTGCAAAACATCCACTGCATTCAATCATGCTGCAGGAATCCACTGCATTCAATCATGCTGCATAAAATCCACTGCATTCAATAGGGTTCCATTTCTGCATGCTGCATGGATCACACTGCATTCAATCACACTGCATGGAATCCACTGCATTCAATCGGGATGCATTTTACCAGGCTGCATTGAATCCACTGCATTCTATCAAGCTGCATGGAATCCACTGCATTCAATCGGGATGCATTTTACCAGGCTGCATGGAATACACTGCATTCAATCACGCTGCATCGATTTCACTGCATTCTATTGGGATCCATTGCGCCATGATGCATGGAATCCACTGCATTCAGTTGAGATCAATTGGGCCACGCTGCATAGAATCCACTGCATTGAATGGGGATCCATTTAGCCACGATGCATTGTATACACTGCGTTCAATCTGGATGCATTTCACCGCGCTGCATGGAATACATGGCATTCAATCGGGATGCTTGTGGCCATGCTGCATAAAATCCACTGCATTCATTCATGCTGCAGGAATCCACTGCATTCAATCATGCTGCATAAAATCCCCTGCATTCAATAGGGTTCCATTTCTTCATGCTGAATGGAATCGACTTCATTCAATCATGCTGCATGGAATACACAGCATTTAATTGGGATGCATTTTACCAGGCTGCATGGAATCCACTGCATTCAATCATGCTGCATAAAATCCACTGCATTCAATCGGGATGCATTTTACCAGGATGCATGGAATCCACTGCATTCAATCACAATACATGGAATCCACTGCATTCAATCGGGATGCATTTTACCAGGCTGCCTGGATTACACTGCATTCAAGCACAATGCATGGAATCCACTGCATTCAATGACGCTGCATGGAATCCACTGCATTCTATCGCCATGTTTTTGGCCATGCTGCATAAAGTACACTGCATTCAATCATGCAGCAAGGAATCCACTGCATCCAATCGCCATGTTTTTGGCCATGCTGCATAAAATCCACTGCATTCAATCGGGATGCATTGGGCCTCGCTGCATGGTCTCCACTGCATACAAACGAGATCCATTGCCCCACAATGAATGGAATGTTCTGCATTCAATGACGCTGCATGAAATCCACTGCATTCAATCGGGATGCTTTGGGACATGCTGCAAATACTCCACTGCATTCAATCATGCTGCATGGAATCCACTGCCTTCAATCGGGATGCTTTTGGCCATGCTGCATGTAATCCACTGCATTCAATCGGGATGCATTGGGCCTCACTGCGTCAACCGCACTGAATACAATCGGGATCCATTGTGCCACAATGCATGGAGTCGTCTGCATTCAATGACGCTGCATGGAATCCACTGCATTCAATGGGGATGCTTTGGGCCACGCTGCAAAAAATTCACTGCATTCATTCATGCTGCAGGAATCCAGTGCACTCAATCATGCTGCATAAAATACACTTCATTCAATAGGCTTCCATTATTTCATGCTGCCTGGAATACACTGAATTCAATCACGCTGCATGGAATCCAATGCATTCAATAGGGATGCATTTTACCAGGCTGCATGGAATCCACTGCATTCAATCATGCTGCAGGTATCCACTGCATTCAATCATGCTGCATTAAATTCCCTGCATTCAATAGGGTTCCATTTCTTCATGCTGCCTGGAATACACTGAATTCAATCACGCTGCATAGAATATAATGCATTCAATAGGGATGCATTTTACCAGGCTGCATGGAATCCACTGCATTCAATCATGCTGCATGGAATCCACTGCATTCAATCGGTATGCATTTTACAAGGCTGCATGGATTACACTGCATTCAAGCACAATGCATGGAATCCACTGCATTCAATGACGCTGCATGGAATCCTCTGCATTGAATAGGGATGCTTTTGGCCATGCTGCATAAAATCCACTGCATTCAATCATGCTGCACGGTATCGACTGCATTCAATCGGGATGTTTTGGGACATGCTGCAGAAAATCCACTGCATTAAATCGGGATGCTTTGGGCCAAGCGGCAAAAAATCCACTGCATTCAATCATGCTGCAGGAATCCACTGTATTCAATCATGCTGCATAAAATCCCCTGCATTCAATAGGGTTCCATTTCTTCATGGTGCATGGAATCCACTGCATTCAATCATGCTGCATGGAATCCACTGCATTCAATCGGGATGCATTTTACCAGGCTGCATGGATTACACTGCATTCAATCCCAATGCATGGAATCCACTGCATTTAATGACGCTGCATGGAATCCACTGCATTCAATCGGGATGCTTTTGGCCATGCTGCATCAAATCCACTGCATTTAATCATGCTGCATGGTATCCACTGCATTCAATCGGGATGTTTTGGGATATGCTGCCTAAAATCCACTCCATTAAATCGGGATGCTTTGGGCCATGCTGCAAAAAATTCACTGCATTCATTCATGCTGCAGGAATCCACTGCATTCTATCATGCTGCATAAAATCCCCTGCATTCAATCGGGATGAATTTTACCAGGCTGCATGGAATCCACTGCATTCAATCATGCTTCATGGAATCCACTGCATTCAATTGGGATGCATTTTACCAGGCTGCATGGAATACACTGCATTCAATCACGCTGCATCGATTTCACTGCATTCAATTGGGATCCATTGCGCCATGATGCATCGAATCCACTGCATTCAGTTGAGATCAATTTGGCCACGCTTCATAGAATCCACTGCATTGAATGGGGATCCATTTAGCCACGATGCATTGTATACACTGCGTTCAATCAGGATGCATTTCACCACGCTGCATGGAATCCACTGCATTCAATCGGGATGTTTGTGGCCATGCTGCAAAAAATCCACTTCATTGAATCATGCTGAAGGAATCCACTGCATTCAATCATGCTGCATAAAATCCCCTGCATTCAATAGGGTTCCATTTCTTCATGCTGCATGGTTCCACTTCATTAAATCATGCTGCATGGAATCCAATGCATTTAAGTGGGATGCATTTTACCAGGCTGCATGGAATCCACTGCATTCAATCATGCTGCATAAAATCCACTGCATTCAATCCGGATGCATTTTACCACACTGCATGGATAAAACTGCATTCAATCACAATACATGGAATCGACTGCATTCAATCGGGATGCATTTTACCAGGCTGCATGCAATCCACTGCATTCAGTCATGCTTCATGGAATCTACTGCATTCAATCGTGATGCATTTTACCAGGATGCGTGGATTACACTGCATTCAATAACAATGCATGGAATCCACTGCATTCAATGACGCTGCATGGAATCATCTGCATTCAATCGGGATGCTTTTGGCCAGGCTGCATAAAATCCACTGCATTCAATCGGGATGTATTGGGACATGCTGCAGAAAATCCACTGCATTAAATCGGGATGCTTTGGGCCAAGCTGCAAAAAATCCACTGCATTCAATCATGCTGCAGGAATCCACTGCATTGAATCATGCTGCATAAAATACCATGCATTCAATAAGGTTCCATTTCTTCATGCTGCCTGGAATCCACCTCATTCAATTATGCTGCATGGAATCCACTGCATTCAATCGGGATTCATTTTACCAGGCTGCATGAATTACACTGCATTCAATCACAAGCATGGAATCCACTGCATTCAATGACGCTGCATGGAATCCACTGCATTCAATCGGGATGCTTTTGGCCATGGTGCATAATATGCACTGCATTCAATCATGCTGCATGGTATCCACTGCATTCAATCGGGATGCTTTTGGCCATGCTGCATAAAATCCACTGCATTAAATCGGGATGCTTTGGGCCATGCTGCAAAAATCCACGGCATTCAATCATGCTGAAGGAATTCACTGCATTCAATCATGCTGCATAAAATCCACTGCATTAAATAGGGTTCAATTTCTTCATGCAGCATGGATCACACTGCATTAAATCACACTGCATGGAATCCACTGCATTCAATTGGATTGAATTTTATCAGGCTGCATGGAATCCACTGCATTCAATGAGGCTGCATGGAATCCACTGCATTCAATCGGGATGTTTTGGGCCATGCTGCATAAAATACACTGCATTCAATCATGCAGCAAGGAATCCACTGCATCCAATCGGGATATTTTGGGCCATGCTGCATAAAATCCACTGCATTCAATCGGGATGCATTGGGCCTCGCTGCATGGTCTCCACTGCATACAAACGAGATCCATTGCACCACAATGTATGGAATGTTCTGCATTAAATGACGCTGCATGAAATCCACTGCATTCAATCGCGATGCTTTGGGCCATGCTGCAAATACTCCACTGTATTCAATCATGCTGCATGGAATCCACTGCCTTCAATCGGGATTTTGGCCATGCTGCATATAATCCACTGCATTCAATCGGGATGCATTGGGCCTCACTGCGCCAACCGCACTGAATACAATCGGGATCCATTGTGCCACAATGCATGGAGTCTTCTGCATTCAATGACGCTGCATGGAATCCACTGCATTCAATCGGGATGCTTGGGGCCATGCTGCAAAATATCCACTGCATTCATTCATGCTGCAGGAATCCAGTGCATTCAATCATGCTGCATTAAATTCCCTGCATTCTATAGGGTTCCATTACTTCATTCTGCCTGGAATACACTGAATTCAATCACGCTGCATGGAATCCAATGCATTCAATAGGGATGCATTTTACCAGGCTGCATGGAATCCACTGCATTCAGTCATGCTGCATGGAATCCACTGCAGTCAATCGGGATGCATTTTACCAGGCGGCATTGAATCCACTACATTCAATCAAGCTGCATGGAATCCACTGCATTCAATCGGGATGCATTTTACCAGGCTGCATGGATTACACTGCATTCAAGCACAATGCATTGAATCCACTGCATTCAAAGACGCTGCATGGAATCCTCTGCATTCTATCGGGATGCATTTGGGCCATGCTGCATAAAATCCACTGCATTCAATCATGCTGCATGGTATCCACTGCATTCAATCGGGATGTTTTGGGACATGCTGCCTAAAATCCACTGCATTTAATCGGGATGCTTTGGGCCATGGTGCAAAAAATCCACTGCATTCAATCATGCTGCAGGAATCCACTGCATTCAATCATGCTGCATAAAATCCACTGCATTCAATAGGGTTCCATTTCTGCATGCTGCATGGATCACACTGCATTCAATCACACTGCATGGAATCCACTGCATTCAAACGGGATGCATTTTACCAGGCTGCATTGAATCCACTGCATTCTATCAAGCTGCATGGAATCCACTGCATTCAATCGGGATGCTTGGGGCCATGCTGCAAAATATCCACTGCATTCATTCATGCTGCACGAATCCAGTGCATTCAATCATGCTGCATAAATACACTTCATTCAATAGGGTTCCATTAATTCATTCTGCCTGGAATACACTGAATTCAATCACGCTGCATGGAATCCAATGCATTCAATAGGGATGCATTTTACCAGGCTGCATGGAATCCACTGCATTCAGTCATGCTGCATGGAATCCACTGCAGTCAATCGGGATGCATTTTACCAGGCTGTATGTATTACACTGCATTCAATCAAAATGCATGGAATTCACTGCATTCAATGATGCTGCATGAAATCCACTGCATTCAATCGGGATGCTTTTGGCCATGCTGCATAAAATCCACGGCATTCAATCATGCTGCATGGAATCCAATGCATTCTATCGGGATGTATTGGGACATGCTGCAGAAAATTCACTGCATTAAATCATGATGCTTTGGACCAAGCTTCAAAAAATCCACTGCATTCAATCATGCTGCAAAAATCCACTGCATTCAATCATGCTGCATAAAATCCACTGCATTCAATAGGGTTCCATTTCTTCATGCTGCATGGAATCAACTGCATTCAATCATGCTGCATGGAATCTACAGCATTCAATCGGGATGCATTTTACCAGGCTGCATGTTTTACACTGCATTCAATCACAATGCATGGAATCCACTGCATTCAATGACACTGCATGGAATCCACTGCATTCAATCGGGATGCTTTGGGCCATGGTGCATAAAATCCACTGCATTCAATCATGCTGCATGGTGTCCACTGCATTCAATCGGGATGTTTTGGGACATTCTGCCTAAAATCCACTGCATTTAATCGGGATGCTTTGGGCCATGCTGCATAAAATCCACTGCATTCAATAGGGTTCCATTTCATCATGCTGCATGGATCACACTGCATTCAATCACACTGCATGGAATCCACTGCATTCAATCGGGATGAATTTTACCAGGCTGCATTGAATCCACTACATTCAATCAAGCTGCATGGAATCCACTGCATTCAATCGGGATGCATTTTACCAGGCTGCATGGAATACACTGCATTCAATCACGCTGCATCGATTTCACTGCATTCAATTGGGATCCATTGCGCCATGATGCATGGAATCCACTACATTCAGTTGAGATCAATTGGGCAACGCTGCATAGAATCCACTGCATTGAATGGGGATCCATTTAGCCACGATGCATTGTATACACTGCGTTCAATCAGGATGCATTTCACCACGCTGCATGGAATCCACGGCATTCAATCGGGATGCTTGTGGCCATGCTGCATAAAATCCACTGCATTCATTCATGCTGCAGGAATCCACTGCATTCAATCATGCTGCATAAAATCCCCTGCATTCAATAGGGTTCCATTTCTTCATGCTGCATGGAATCGACTTCATTCAATCATGCTGCATGGAATCCACAGCATTTAATCGGGATGCATTTTACCAGGCTGCATGGAATCCACTGCATTCAGTCATGCTGAATAAAATCCACTGCATTCAATCGGGATGCATTTTACCAGGATGCATGGAATCCACTGCATTCAATCACAATACATGGAATCCACTGCATTCAATCGGGATGCATTTTACCAGGCTGCCTGGATTACACTGCATTCCATCACAATGCATGGAATCCACTGCATTCAATGACGCTGCATGGAATCCACTGCATTCTATCGGGATGCTTTTGGCCATGCTGCATAAAGTACACTGCATTCAATCATGCAGCAAGGAATCCACTGCATCCAATCGCCATGTTTTTGGCCATGCTGCATAAAATCCACTGCATTCAATCGGGATGCATTGGGCCTCGCTGCATGGTCTCCACTGCATACAAACGAGATCCATTGCCCCACAATGAATGGAATGTTCTGCATTCAATGACGCTGCATGAAATCCACTGCATTCAATCGGGATGCTTTGGGCCATGCTGCAAATACTCCACTGTATTCAATCATGCTGCATGGAATCCACTGCCTTCAATCGGGATGCTTTTGGCCATGCTGCATATAATCCACTGCATTCAATCGGGATGCATTGGGCCTCACTGCGTCAACCGCACTGAATACAATCGGGATCCATTGTGCCACAATGCATGGAGTCGTCTGCATTCAATGACGCTGCGTGGAATCCACTGCATTCAATGGGGATGCTTTGGGCCACGCTGCAAAAAATTCACTGCATTCATTCATGCTGCAGGAATCCAGTGCATTCAATCATGCTGCATAAAATACACTTCATTCAATAGGCTTCCATTATTTCATGCTGCCTGGAATACACTGAATTCAATCACGCTGCATGGAATCCAATGCATTCAATAGGGATGCATTTTACCAGGCTGCATGGAATCCACTGCATTCAATCATGCTGCAGATATCCACTGCATTCAATCATGCTGCATTAAGTTCCCTGCATTCAATAGGGTTCCATTTCTTCATGCTGCCTGTAATACACTGCATTAAATCTGGCTGCATGGAATCCACTGCATTCAATTGGGATGCATTTTACCTGGCTTCATGGAATCCACTGCATTCACGCATGCCACTTGGAATCCACTGCATTCCATCGGGATGCATTTGGCCATGCTGAATAAAACCCACTGCATTCAATCACGCTGCATGGTATCCAATGCATTCAATCGGGATGTTTTAGGACATGCTGCAAAACATCCACAGCATTCAATCATGCTGCAGGAATCCACGGCATTCAATCATGCTGCATAAAAGACACTTCATTCAATAGGATTCCATTACTTCATGCTGCCTGGAATACACTGAATTCAATCACGCTGCATGGAATCCAATGCATTCAATAGGGATGCATTTTACCTGGCTGCATGGAATCCACTGCATTCAATCATGCTGCATGGAATCCACTGCATTCAATCGGGACGCATTTTACCAGGCTGCATGGATTACACTGCATTCAATCACAATGCATGGAATCCACTTCATTCAATGACGCTGCATGGAATCCACTGCATTCAATCGGGATGCTTTGGGCCACGCTGCAAAAAATCCACTGCATTCATTCATGCTGCAAGAATTCAGTGCATTCAATCATGGTGCATAAAATACACTTCATTCAATAGGGTTCGATTATTTCATGCTGCCTGGAATGCACTGAATTAAATCACGCTGCATGGAATCCAATGCATTCTATTGGGATGCATTTTACCAGGCTGCATGGAATCCACTGCAGTCAATCATGCTGCATGGAATCCACTGCATTCAATCGGGATGCATTTTACCAGGCTGCATGGATTACACTGCATTCAAGCACAATGCATGGAATCCACTGCATTCAATGACGCTGCATGGAATCCTCTGCATTGAATCGGGATGCTTTTGGCCATGCTGCATAAAATCCACTGCATTCAATCATGCTGCACGGTATTGACTGCATTCAATCGGGATGTTTTGGGACATGCTGCCTAAAATCCACTGCATTAAATCGGGATGCTTTGGGCCAAGCTGCAAAAAATAGAATGCATTCAATCATGCTGCAGGAATCCACTGCATTCAATCATGCTGCATAAAATCCCCTGCATTCAATAGGGTTCCATTTCTTCATGGTGCATGGAATACACTGCATTCAATCATGCTGCATGGAATCCACTGCATTCAATCGGGATGCATTTTACCAGGCTGCATGGATTACACTGCATTCAATCCCAATGCATGGAATCCACTGCATTTAATGACCCTGCATGGAATCCACTGCATTCAATCGGGATGCTTTTGGCCATGGTGCATAAAATCCACTGCATTTAATCATGCTGCATGGTATCCACTGAATTCAATCGGGATGTTTTGGGATATGCTGCCTAACATCCACTCCATTAAATCGGGATGCTTTGGGCCATGCTGCAAAAAATTCACTGCATTCATTCATGCTGCAGGAATCCACTGCATTCTATCATGCTGCATAAAATCCACTGCATTCAATCGGGATGAATTTTACCAGGATGCATGGAATCCACTGCATTCAATCATGCTTCATGGAATCCACTGCATTCAATCCAGTTGCATTTTACCATGCTGCATGGAATACACTGCATTCAATCACGCTGCATCGATTTCACTGCATTCAATTGGGATCCATTGCGCCATGATGCATGGAATCCACTGCATTCAGTTGAGATCAATTGGGCCACGCTGCATAGAATCCACTGCATTGAATGGGGATCCATTTAGCCACGCTGCATTGTATACACTGCGTTCAATCAGGATGCATTTCACCACGCTGCATGGAATCCATGGCATTCAATCGGGATGTTTGTGGCCATGCTGCAAAAAATCCACTTCATTCAATCATGCTGAAGGAATCCACTGCATTCAATCATGCTGCATAAAATCCCCTGCATTCAATAGGGTTCCATTTCTTCATGCTGCATGGAATCCACTTCATTCAATCATGCTGCATGGAATCCACAGCATTTAATTGGGATGCATTTTACCAGGCTGCATGGAATCCACTGCATTCAATCATGCTGCATAAAATCCACTGCATTCAATCGGGATGCATTTTACCATGCTGCATGGATTATACTGCATTCAATCACAATACATGGAATTGACTGCATTCAATCGGGATGCATTTTACCAGGCTGCCTGGATTACACTGCATTCCATCACAATGCATGGAATCCACTGCATTCAATGACGCTGCATGGAATCCACTGCATTCTATCGGGATGCTTTTGGCCATGCTGCATAAAGTACACTGCATTCAATCATGCAGCAAGGAATCCACTGCATCCAATCGCCATGTTTTTGGCCATGCTGCATAAAATCCACTGCATTCAATCGGGATGCATTGGGCCTCGCTGCATGGTCTCCACTGCATACAAACGAGATCCATTGCACCACAATGGATGGAATGTTCTGCATTAAATGACGCTGCATGAAATCCACTGCATTCAATCGGGATGCTTTGGGACATGCTGCAAATAATCCACTGCATTGAATCATGCTGCATGGAATCCACTGCCTTCAATCGGGATGCTTTTGGCCATGCTGCATATAATCCACTGCATTCAATCGGGATGCATTGGGCCTCACTGCGTCAACCGCACTGAATACAATCGGGATCCATTGTGCCACAATGCATGGAGTCTTCTGCATTCAATGACGCTGCATGGAATCCACTGCATTCAATGGGGATGCTTGGGGCCACGCTGCAAAATATCCACTGCATTCATTCATGCTGCAGGGATCCAGTGCATTCAATCATGCTGCATAAATACACTTCATTCAATAGGGTTCCATTACTTCATTCTGCCTGGAATACACTGAATTCAATCACGCTGCATGGAATCCAATGCATTCAATAGGGATGCATTTTACCTGGCTGCATGGAATCCACTGCATTCAGTCATGCTGCATGGAATCCACTGCAGTCAATCGGGATGCATTTTACCAGGCTGTATGGATTACACTGCATTCAAGCACAATGCATGGAATTCACTGCATTCAATGATGCTGCATGAAATCCACTGCATTCAATCGGGATGCTTTTGGCCATGCTGCATAAAATCCACGGCATTCAATCATGCTGCATGGAATCCAATGCATTCTATCGGGATGTATTGGGACATGCTGCAGAAAATTCACTGCATTAAATCACGATGCTTTGGACCAAGCTTCAAAAAATCCACTGCATTCAATCATGCTGCAAAAATCCACTGCATTCAATCATGCTGCATAAAATCCACTGCATTCAATAGGGTTCCATTACTTCATGCTGCATGGAATCAACTGCATTCAATCATGCTGCATGGAATCTACAGCATTCAATCGGGATGCATTTTACCAGGCTGCATGTTTTACACTGCATTCAATCACAATGCATGGAATCCACTGCATTCAATGACGCTGCATGGAATCCACTGCATTCAATCTGGATGCATTTGGGCCATGCTGCATAAAATCCACTGCATTCAATCATGCTGCATGGTATCCACTGCATTCAATCGGGATGTTTTACGACATTCTGCCTAAAATCCACTGCATTTAATCAGGATGCTTTGGGCCATGCTGCATAAAATCCACTGCATTCAATAGGGTTCCATTTCTGCATGCTGCATGGATCACACTGCATTCAATCACACTGCATGGAATCCACTGCATTCAATCGGGATGAATTTTACCAGGCTGCATTGAATCCACTACATTCAATCAAGCTGCATGGAATCCACTGCATTCAATCGGGATGCATTTTACCAGGCTGCATGGATTACACTGCATTCAAGCACAATGCATGGAATCCACTGCATTCAATGACGCTGCATGGAATCCTCTGCATTCTATCGGGATGCATTTGGGCCATGCTGCATAAAATCCACTGCATTCAATCATGCTGCATGGTATCCACTGCATTCAATCGGGATGTTTTGGGACATGCTGCCCTAAATCCACTGCATTCAATCGGGATGCTTTGGGCCATGCTGCAAAACATCCACTGCATTCAATCATGCTGCAGGAATCCACTGCATTCAATCATGCTGCATAAAATCCACTGCATTCAATAGGGTTCCATTTCTGCATGCTGCATGGATCACACTGCATTCAATCACACTGCATGGAATCCACTGCATTCAATCGGGATGCATTTTACCAGGCTGCATTGAATCCACTGCATTCTATCAAGCTGCATGGAATCCACTGCATTCAATCGGGATGCATTTTACCAGGCTGCATGGAATACACTGCATTCAATCACGCTGCATCGATTTCACTGCATTCTATTGGGATCCATTGCGCCATGATGCATGGAATCCACTGCATTCAGTTGAGATCAATTGGGCCACGCTGCATAGAATCCACTGCATTGAATGGGGATCCATTTAGCCACGATGCATTGTATACACTGCGTTCAATCTGGATGCATTTCACCGCGCTGCATGGAATACATGGCATTCAATCGGGATGCTTGTGGCCATGCTGCATAAAATCCACTGCATTCATTCATGCTGCAGGAATCCACTGCATTCAATCATGCTGCATAAAATCCCCTGCATTCAATAGGGTTCCATTTCTTCATGCTGAATGGAATCGACTTCATTCAATCATGCTGCATGGAATACACAGCATTTAATTGGGATGCATTTTACCAGGCTGCATGGAATCCACTGCATTCAATCATGCTGCATAAAATCCACTGCATTCAATCGGGATGCATTTTACCAGGATGCATGGAATCCACTGCATTCAATCACAATACATGGAATCCACTGCATTCAATCGGGATGCATTTTACCAGGCTGCCTGGATTACACTGCATTCAAGCACAATGCATGGAATCCACTGCATTCAATGACGCTGCATGGAATCCACTGCATTCTATCGCCATGTTTTTGGCCATGCTGCATAAAGTACACTGCATTCAATCATGCAGCAAGGAATCCACTGCATCCAATCGCCATGTTTTTGGCCATGCTGCATAAAATCCACTGCATTCAATCGGGATGCATTGGGCCTCGCTGCATGGTCTCCACTGCATACAAACGAGATCCATTGCCCCACAATGAATGGAATGTTCTGCATTCAATGACGCTGCATGAAATCCACTGCATTCAATCGGGATGCTTTGGGACATGCTGCAAATACTCCACTGCATTCAATCATGCTGCATGGAATCCACTGCCTTCAATCGGGATGCTTTTGGCCATGCTGCATGTAATCCACTGCATTCAATCGGGATGCATTGGGCCTCACTGCGTCAACCGCACTGAATACAATCGGGATCCATTGTGCCACAATGCATGGAGTCGTCTGCATTCAATGACGCTGCATGGAATCCACTGCATTCAATGGGGATGCTTTGGGCCACGCTGCAAAAAATTCACTGCATTCATTCATGCTGCAGGAATCCAGTGCACTCAATCATGCTGCATAAAATACACTTCATTCAATAGGCTTCCATTATTTCATGCTGCCTGGAATACACTGAATTCAATCACGCTGCATGGAATCCAATGCATTCAATAGGGATGCATTTTACCAGGCTGCATGGAATCCACTGCATTCAATCATGCTGCGGGAATCCACTGCATTCAATCATGCTGCATAAAATACCCTGCATTCAATAGGGTTCAATTACTTCATGCTGCCTGGAATACACTGAATTCAATCATGCTGCATGGAATAAAATGCATTCAATAGGGATGCATTTTACCAGGCTGCATGGAATCCACTGCATTCAATCACAATGCATGGAATCCACTGCATTCAATGACGCTGCATGGAATCCACTGCATTCAATAGGGATGATTTTAGCCATGATGCATAAAATCGACTGCATTCAATTGGGTTCAATTTCGTCATGCTGCATGGATCACACTGCATTCAATCACACTGCATGGAATCCACTGCATTCAATCAGGATGCTTTGGGACATGCTGCAAATACTCCACTGTATTCAATCATGCTGCATGGAATCCACTGCCTTCAATCGGGATGCTTTTGGCCATGCTGCATATAATCCACTGCATTCAATCGGGATGCATTGGGCCTCACTGCGTCAACCGCACTGAATACAATCGGGATCCATTGTGCCACAATGCATGGAGTCTTCTGCATTCAATGACGCTGCATGGAATCCACTGCATTCAATCGGGATGCTTGGGGCCATGCTGCAAAATATCCACTGCATTCATTCATGCTGCAGGAATCCAGTGCATTCAATCATGCTGCATTAAATTCCCTGCATTCTATAGGGTTCCATTACTTCATTCTGCCTGGAATACACTGAATTCAATCACGCTGCATGGAATCCAATGCATTCAATAGGGATGCATTTTACCAGGCTGCATGGAATCCACTGCATTCAGTCATGCTGCATGGAATCCACTGCAGTCAATCGGGATGCATTTTACCAGGCTGTATGGATTACACTGCATTCAAGCACAATGCATGGAATTCACTGCATTCAATGATGCTGCATGAAATCCACTGCATTCAATCGGGATGCTTTTGGCCATGCTGCATAAAATCCACGGCATTCAATCATGCTGCATGGAATCCAATGCATTCTATCGGGATGTATTGGGACATGCTGCAGAAAATTCACTGCATTAAATCACGATGCTTTGGACCAAGCTTCAAAAAATCCACTGCATTCAATCATGCTGCAAAAATCCACTGCATTCAATCATGCTGCATAAAATCCACTGCATTCAATAGGGTTCCATTACTTCATGCTGCATGGAATCAACTGCATTCAATCATGCTGCATGGAATCTACAGCATTCAATCGGGATGCATTTTACCAGGCTGCATGTTTTACACTGCATTCAATCACAATGCATGGAATCCACTGCATTCAATGACGCTGCATGGAATCCACTGCATTCAATCTGGATGCATTTGGGCCATGCTGCATAAAATCCACTGCATTCAATCATGCTGCATGGTATCCACTGCATTCAATCGGGATGTTTTACGACATTCTGCCTAAAATCCACTGCATTTAATCAGGATGCTTTGGGCCATGCTGCATAAAATCCACTGCATTCAATAGGGTTCCATTTCTGCATGCTGCATGGATCACACTGCATTCAATCACACTGCATGGAATCCACTGCATTCAATCGGGATGAATTTTACCAGGCTGCATTGAATCCACTACATTCAATCAAGCTGCATGGAATCCACTGCATTCAATCGGGATGCATTTTACCAGGCTGCATGGATTACACTGCATTCAAGCACAATGCATGGAATCCACTGCATTCAATGACGCTGCATGGAATCCTCTGCATTCTATCGGGATGCATTTGGGCCATGCTGCATAAAATCCACTGCATTCAATCATGCTGCATGGTATCCACTGCATTCAATCGGGATGTTTTGGGACATGCTGCCCTAAATCCACTGCATTCAATCGGGATGCTTTGGGCCATGCTGCAAAACATCCACTGCATTCAATCATGCTGCAGGAATCCACTGCATTCAATCATGCTGCATAAAATCCACTGCATTCAATAGGGTTCCATTTCTGCATGCTGCATGGATCACACTGCATTCAATCACACTGCATGGAATCCACTGCATTCAATCGGGATGCATTTTACCAGGCTGCATTGAATCCACTGCATTCTATCAAGCTGCATGGAATCCACTGCATTCAATCGGGATGCATTTTACCAGGCTGCATGGAATACACTGCATTCAATCACGCTGCATCGATTTCACTGCATTCTATTGGGATCCATTGCGCCATGATGCATGGAATCCACTGCATTCAGTTGAGATCAATTGGGCCACGCTGCATAGAATCCACTGCATTGAATGGGGATCCATTTAGCCACGATGCATTGTATACACTGCGTTCAATCTGGATGCATTTCACCGCGCTGCATGGAATACATGGCATTCAATCGGGATGCTTGTGGCCATGCTGCATAAAATCCACTGCATTCATTCATGCTGCAGGAATCCACTGCATTCAATCATGCTGCATAAAATCCCCTGCATTCAATAGGGTTCCATTTCTTCATGCTGCATGGAATCGACTTCATTCAATCATGCTGCATGGAATACACAGCATTTAATTGGGATGCATTTTACCAGGCTGCATGGAATCCACTGCATTCAATCATGCTGCATAAAATCCACTGCATTCAATCGGGATGCATTTTACCAGGATGCATGGAATCCACTGCATTCAATCACAATCCATGGAATCCACTGCATTCAATCGGGATGCATTTTACCAGGCTGCCTGGATTACACTGCATTCAAGCACAATGCATGGAATCCACTGCATTCAATGACGCTGCATGGAATCCACTGCATTCTATCGCCATGTTTTTGGCCATGCTGCATAAAGTACACTGCATTCAATCATGCAGCAAGGAATCCACTGCATCCAATCGCCATGTTTTTGGCCATGCTGCATAAAATCCACTGCATTCAATCGGGATGCATTGGGCCTCGCTGCATGGTCTCCACTGCATACAAACGAGATCCATTGCCCCACAATGAATGGAATGTTCTGCATTCAATGACGCTGCATGAAATCCACTGCATTCAATCGGGATGCTTTGGGACATGCTGCAAATACTCCACTGCATTCAATCATGCTGCATGGAATCCACTGCCTTCAATCGGGATGCTTTTGGCCATGCTGCATGTAATCCACTGCATTCAATCGGGATGCATTGGGCCTCACTGCGTCAACCGCACTGAATACAATCGGGATCCATTGTGCCACAATGCATGGAGTCGTCTGCATTCAATGACGCTGCATGGAATCCACTGCATTCAATGGGGATGCTTTGGGCCACGCTGCAAAAAATTCACTGCATTCATTCATGCTGCAGGAATCCAGTGCACTCAATCATGCTGCATAAAATACACTTCATTCAATAGGCTTCCATTATTTCATGCTGCCTGGAATACACTGAATTCAATCACGCTGCATGGAATCCAATGCATTCAATAGGGATGCATTTTACCAGGCTGCATGGAATCCACTGCATTCAATCATGCTGCGGGAATCCACTGCATTCAATCATGCTGCATAAAATACCCTGCATTCAATAGGGTTCAATTACTTCATGCTGCCTGGAATACACTGAATTCAATCATGCTGCATGGAATAAAATGCATTCAATAGGGATGCATTTTACCAGGCTGCATGGAATCCACTGCATTCAATCACAATGCATGGAATCCACTGCATTCAATGACGCTGCATGGAATCCACTGCATTCAATAGGGATGATTTTAGCCATGATGCATAAAATCGACTGCATTCAATTGGGTTCAATTTCGTCATGCTGCATGGATCACACTGCATTCAATCACACTGCATGGAATCCACTGCATTCAATCAGGATGCTTTGGGACATGCTGCAAATACTCCACTGTATTCAATCATGCTGCATGGAATCCACTGCCTTCAATCGGGATGCTTTTGGCCATGCTGCATATAATCCACTGCATTCAATCGGGATGCATTGGGCCTCACTGCGTCAACCGCACTGAATACAATCGGGATCCATTGTGCCACAATGCATGGAGTCTTCTGCATTCAATGACGCTGCATGGAATCCACTGCATTCAATCGGGATGCTTGGGGCCATGCTGCAAAATATCCACTGCATTCATTCATGCTGCAGGAATCCAGTGCATTCAATCATGCTGCATTAAATTCCCTGCATTCTATAGGGTTCCATTACTTCATTCTGCCTGGAATACACTGAATTCAATCACGCTGCATGGAATCCAATGCATTCAATAGGGATGCATTTTACCAGGCTGCATGGAATCCACTGCATTCAGTCATGCTGCATGGAATCCACTGCAGTCAATCGGGATGCATTTTACCAGGCTGTATGGATTACACTGCATTCAAGCACAATGCATGGAATTCACTGCATTCAATGATGCTGCATGAAATCCACTGCATTCAATCGGGATGCTTTTGGCCATGCTGCATAAAATCCACGGCATTCAATCATGCTGCATGGAATCCAATGCATTCTATCGGGATGTATTGGGACATGCTGCAGAAAATTCACTGCATTAAATCACGATGCTTTGGACCAAGCTTCAAAAAATCCACTGCATTCAATCATGCTGCAAAAATCCACTGCATTCAATCATGCTGCATAAAATCCACTGCATTCAATAGGGTTCCATTACTTCATGCTGCATGGAATCAACTGCATTCAATCATGCTGCATGGAATCTACAGCATTCAATCGGGATGCATTTTACCAGGCTGCATGTTTTACACTGCATTCAATCACAATGCATGGAATCCACTGCATTCAATGACGCTGCATGGAATCCACTGCATTCAATCTGGATGCATTTGGGCCATGCTGCATAAAATCCACTGCATTCAATCATGCTGCATGGTATCCACTGCATTCAATCGGGATGTTTTACGACATTCTGCCTAAAATCCACTGCATTTAATCAGGATGCTTTGGGCCATGCTGCATAAAATCCACTGCATTCAATAGGGTTCCATTTCTGCATGCTGCATGGATCACACTGCATTCAATCACACTGCATGGAATCCACTGCATTCAATCGGGATGAATTTTACCAGGCTGCATTGAATCCACTACATTCAATCAAGCTGCATGGAATCCACTGCATTCAATCGGGATGCATTTTACCAGGCTGCATGGATTACACTGCATTCAAGCACAATGCATGGAATCCACTGCATTCAATGACGCTGCATGGAATCCTCTGCATTCTATCGGGATGCATTTGGGCCATGCTGCATAAAATCCACTGCATTCAATCATGCTGCATGGTATCCACTGCATTCAATCGGGATGTTTTGGGACATGCTGCCCTAAATCCACTGCATTCAATCGGGATGCTTTGGGCCATGCTGCAAAACATCCACTGCATTCAATCATGCTGCAGGAATCCACTGCATTCAATCATGCTGCATAAAATCCACTGCATTCAATAGGGTTCCATTTCTGCATGCTGCATGGATCACACTGCATTCAATCACACTGCATGGAATCCACTGCATTCAATCGGGATGCATTTTACCAGGCTGCATTGAATCCACTGCATTCTATCAAGCTGCATGGAATCCACTGCATTCAATCGGGATGCATTTTACCAGGCTGCATGGAATACACTGCATTCAATCACGCTGCATCGATTTCACTGCATTCTATTGGGATCCATTGCGCCATGATGCATGGAATCCACTGCATTCAGTTGAGATCAATTGGGCCACGCTGCATAGAATCCACTGCATTGAATGGGGATCCATTTAGCCACGATGCATTGTATACACTGCGTTCAATCTGGATGCATTTCACCGCGCTGCATGGAATACATGGCATTCAATCGGGATGCTTGTGGCCATGCTGCATAAAATCCACTGCATTCATTCATGCTGCAGGAATCCACTGCATTCAATCATGCTGCATAAAATCCCCTGCATTCAATAGGGTTCCATTTCTTCATGCTGAATGGAATCGACTTCATTCAATCATGCTGCATGGAATACACAGCATTTAATTGGGATGCATTTTACCAGGCTGCATGGAATCCACTGCATTCAATCATGCTGCATAAAATCCACTGCATTCAATCGGGATGCATTTTACCAGGATGCATGGAATCCACTGCATTCAATCACAATACATGGAATCCACTGCATTCAATCGGGATGCATTTTACCAGGCTGCCTGGATTACACTGCATTCAAGCACAATGCATGGAATCCACTGCATTCAATGACGCTGCATGGAATCCACTGCATTCTATCGCCATGTTTTTGGCCATGCTGCATAAAGTACACTGCATTCAATCATGCAGCAAGGAATCCACTGCATCCAATCGCCATGTTTTTGGCCATGCTGCATAAAATCCACTGCATTCAATCGGGATGCATTGGGCCTCGCTGCATGGTCTCCACTGCATACAAACGAGATCCATTGCCCCACAATGAATGGAATGTTCTGCATTCAATGACGCTGCATGAAATCCACTGCATTCAATCGGGATGCTTTGGGACATGCTGCAAATACTCCACTGCATTCAATCATGCTGCATGGAATCCACTGCCTTCAATCGGGATGCTTTTGGCCATGCTGCATGTAATCCACTGCATTCAATCGGGATGCATTGGGCCTCACTGCGTCAACCGCACTGAATACAATCGGGATCCATTGTGCCACAATGCATGGAGTCGTCTGCATTCAATGACGCTGCATGGAATCCACTGCATTCAATGGGGATGCTTTGGGCCACGCTGCAAAAACTTCACTGCATTCATTCATGCTGCAGGAATCCAGTGCACTCAATCATGCTGCATAAAATACACTTCATTCAATAGGCTTCCATTATTTCATGCTGCCTGGAATACACTGAATTCAATCACGCTGCATGGAATCCAATGCATTCAATAGGGATGCATTTTACCAGGCTGCATGGAATCCACTGCATTCAATCATGCTGCAGGTATCCACTGCATTCAATCATGCTGCATTAAATTCCCTGCATTCAATAGGGTTCCATTTCTTCATGCTGCCTGGAATACACTGAATTCAATCACGCTGCATGGAATATAATGCATTCAATAGGGATGCATTTTACCAGGCTGCATGGAATCCACTGCATTCAATCATGCTGCATGGAATCCACTGCATTCAATCGGTATGCATTTTACAAGGCTGCATGGATTACACTGCATTCAAGCACAATGCATGGAATCCACTGCATTCAATGACGCTGCATGGAATCCTCTGCATTGAATAGGGATGCTTTTGGCCATGCTGCATAAAATCCACTGCATTCAATCATGCTGCACGGTATCGACTGCATTCAATCGGGATGTTTTGGGACATGCTGCAGAAAATCCACTGCATTAAATCGGGATGCTTTGGGCCAAGCGGCAAAAAATCCACTGCATTCAATCATGCTGCAGGAATCCACTGTATTCAATCATGCTGCATAAAATCCCCTGCATTCAATAGGGTTCCATTTCTTCATGGTGCATGGAATCCACTGCATTCAATCATGCTGCATGGAATCCACTGCATTCAATCGGGATGCATTTTACCAGGCTGCAAGGATTACACTGCATTCAATCCCAATGCATGGAATCCACTGCATTTAATGACGCTGCATGGAATCCACTGCATTCAATCGGGATGCTTTTGGCCATGCTGCATCAAATCCACTGCATTTAATCATGCTGCATGGTATCCACTGCATTCAATCGGGATGTTTTGGGATATGCTGCCTAAAATCCACTCCATTAAATCGGGATGCTTTGGGCCATGCTGCAAAAAATTCACTGCATTCATTCATGCTGCAGGAATCCACTGCATTCTATCATGCTGCATAAAATCCCCTGCATTCAATCGGGATGAATTTTACCAGGCTGCATGGAATCCACTGCATTCAATCATGCTTCATGGAATCCACTGCATTCAATTGGGATGCATTTTACCAGGCTGCATGGAATACACTGCATTCAATCACGCTGCATCGATTTCACTGCATTCAATTGGGATCCATTGCGCCATGATGCATCGAATCCACTGCATTCAGTTGAGATCAATTGGGCCACGCTTCATAGAATCCACTGCATTGAATGGGGATCCATTTAGCCACGATGCATTGTATACACTGCGTTCAATCAGGATGCATTTCACCACGCTGCATGGAATCCACTGCATTCAATCGGGATGTTTGTGGCCATGCTGCAAAAAATCCACTTCATTGAATCATGCTGAAGGAATCCACTGCATTCAATCATGCTGCATAAAATCCCCTGCATTCAATAGGGTTCCATTTCTTCATGCTGCATGGTTCCACTTCATTAAATCATGCTGCATGGAATCCAATGCATTTAAGTGGGATGCATTTTACCAGGCTGCATGGAATCCACTGCATTCAATCATGCTGCATAAAATCCACTGCATTCAATCCGGATGCATTTTACCACACTGCATGGATAAAACTGCATTCAATCACAATACATGGAATCGACTGCATTCAATCGGGATGCATTTTACCAGGCTGCATGCAATCCACTGCATTCAGTCATGCTTCATGGAATCTACTGCATTCAATCGTGATGCATTTTACCAGGATGCGTGGATTACACTGCATTCAATAACAATGCATGGAATCCACTGCATTCAATGACGCTGCATGGAATCATCTGCATTCAATCGGGATGCTTTTGGCCATGCTGCATAAAATCCACTGCATTCAATCGGGATGTATTGGGACATGCTGCAGAAAATCCACTGCATTAAATCGGGATGCTTTGGGCCAAGCTGCAAAAAATCCACTGCATTCAATCATGCTGCAGGAATCCACTGCATTGAATCATGCTGCATAAAATACCATGCATTCAATAAGGTTCCATTTCTTCATGCTGCCTGGAATCCACCTCATTCAATGACGCTGCATGGAATCCACTGCATTCAATCGGGATGCTTTTGGCCATGGTGCATAATATGCACTGCATTCAATCATGCTGCATGGTATCCACTGCATTCAATCGGGATGCTTTTGGCCATGCTGCATAAAATCCACTGCATTAAATCGGGATGCTTTGGGCCATGCTGCAAAAATCCACGGCATTCAATCATGCTGAAGGAATTCACTGCATTCAATCATGCTGCATAAAATCCACTGCATTAAATAGGGTTCAATTTCTTCATGCAGCATGGATCACACTGCATTAAATCACACTGCATGGAATCCACTGCATTCAATTGGATTGAATTTTATCAGGCTGCATAGAATCCACTGCATTCAATGAGGCTGCATGGAATCCACTGCATTCAATCGGGATGTTTTGGGCCATGCTGCATAAAATACACTGCATTCAATCATGCAGCAAGGAATCCACTGCATCCAATCGGGATATTTTGGGCCATGCTGCATAAAATCCACTGCATTCAATCGGGATGCATTGGGCCTCGCTGCATGGTCTCCACTGCATACAAACGAGATCCATTGCACCACAATGTATGGAATGTTCTGCATTAAATGACGCTGCATGAAATCCACTGCATTCAATCGCGATGCTTTGGGCCATGCTGCAAATACTCCACTGTATTCAATCATGCTGCATGGAATCCACTGCCTTCAATCGGGATTTTGGCCATGCTGCATATAATCCACTGCATTCAATCGGGATGCATTGGGCCTCACTGCGCCAACCGCACTGAATACAATCGGGATCCATTGTGCCACAATGCATGGAGTCTTCTGCATTCAATGACGCTGCATGGAATCCACTGCATTCAATCGGGATGCTTGGGGCCATGCTGCAAAATATCCACTGCATTCATTCATGCTGCAGGGATCCAGTGCATTCAATCATGCTGCATAAATACACTTCATTCAATAGGGTTCCATTACTTCATTCTGCCTGGAATACACTGAATTCAATCACGCTGCATGGAATCCAATGCATTCAATAGGGATGCATTTTACCAGGCTGCATGGAATCCACTGCATTCAGTCATGCTGCATGGAATCCACTGCAGTCAATCGGGATGCATTTTACCAGGCGGCATTGAATCCACTACATTCAATCAAGCTGCATGGAATCCACTGCATTCAATCGGGATGCATTTTACCAGGCTGCATGGATTACACTGCATTCAAGCACAATGCATTGAATCCACTGCATTCAAAGACGCTGCATGGAATCCTCTGCATTCTATCGGGATGCATTTGGGCCATGCTGCATAAAATCCACTGCATTCAATCATGCTGCATGGTATCCACTGCATTCAATCGGGATGTTTTGGGACATGCTGCCTAAAATCCACTGCATTTAATCGGGATGCTTTGGGCCATGGTGCAAAAAATCCACTGCATTCAATCATGCTGCAGGAATCCACTGCATTCAATCATGCTGCATAAAATCCACTGCATTCAATAGGGTTCCATTTCTGCATGCTGCATGGATCACACTGCATTCAATCACACTGCATGGAATCCACTGCATTCAAACGGGATGCATTTTACCAGGCTGCATTGAATCCACTGCATTCTATCAAGCTGCATGGAATCCACTGCATTCAATCGGGATGCTTGGGGCCATGCTGCAAAATATCCACTGCATTCATTCATGCTGCACGAATCCAGTGCATTCAATCATGCTGCATAAATACACTTCATTCAATAGGGTTCCATTAATTCATTCTGCCTGGAATACACTGAATTCAATCACGCTGCATGGAATCCAATGCATTCAATAGGGATGCATTTTACCAGGCTGCATGGAATCCACTGCATTCAGTCATGCTGCATGGAATCCACTGCAGTCAATCGGGATGCATTTTACCAGGCTGTATGTATTACACTGCATTCAATCAAAATGCATGGAATTCACTGCATTCAATGATGCTGCATGAAATCCACTGCATTCAATCGGGATGCTTTTGGCCATGCTGCATAAAATCCACGGCATTCAATCATGCTGCATGGAATCCAATGCATTCTATCGGGATGTATTGGGACATGCTGCAGAAAATTCACTGCATTAAATCATGATGCTTTGGACCAAGCTTCAAAAAATCCACTGCATTCAATCATGCTGCAAAAATCCACTGCATTCAATCATGCTGCATAAAATCCACTGCATTCAATAGGGTTCCATTTCTTCATGCTGCATGGAATCAACTGCATTCAATCATGCTGCATGGAATCTACAGCATTCAATCGGGATGCATTTTACCAGGCTGCATGTTTTACACTGCATTCAATCACAATGCATGGAATCCACTGCATTCAATGACACTGCATGGAATCCACTGCATTCAATCGGGATGCTTTGGGCCATGGTGCATAAAATCCACTGCATTCAATCATGCTGCATGGTGTCCACTGCATTCAATCGGGATGTTTTGGGACATTCTGCCTAAAATCCACTGCATTTAATCGGGATGCTTTGGGCCATGCTGCATAAAATCCACTGCATTCAATAGGGTTCCATTTCATCATGCTGCATGGATCACACTGCATTCAATCACACTGCATGGAATCCACTGCATTCAATCGGGATGAATTTTACCAGGCTGCATTGAATCCACTACATTCAATCAAGCTGCATGGAATCCACTGCATTCAATCGGGATGCATTTTACCATGCTGCATGGAATACACTGCATTCAATCACGCTGCATCGATTTCACTGCATTCAATTGGGATCCATTGCGCCATGATGCATGGAATCCACTACATTCAGTTGAGATCAATTGGGCAACGCGGCATAGAATCCACTGCATTGAATGGGGATCCATTTAGCCACGATGCATTGTATACACTGCGTTCAATCAGGATGCATTTCACCACGCTGCATGGAATCCACGGCATTCAATCGGGATGCTTGTGGCCATGCTGCATAAAATCCACTGCATTCATTCATGCTGCAGGAATCCACTGCATTCAATCATGCTGCATAAAATCCCCTGCATTCAATAGGGTTCCATTTCTTCATGCTGCATGGAATCGACTTCATTCAATCATGCTGCATGGAATCCACAGCATTTAATCGGGATGCATTTTACCAGGCTGCATGGAATCCACTGCATTCAGTCATGCTGAATAAAATCCACTGCATTCAATCGGGATGCATTTTACCAGGATGCATGGAATCCACTGCATTCAATCACAATACATGGAATCCACTGCATTCAATCGGGATGCATTTTACCAGGCTGCCTGGATTACACTGCATTCCATCACAATGCATGGAATCCACTGCATTCAATGACGCTGCATGGAATCCACTGCATTCTATCGGGATGCTTTTGGCCATGCTGCATAAAGTACACTGCATTCAATCATGCAGCAAGGAATCCACTGCATCCAATCGCCATGTTTTTGGCCATGCTGCATAAAATCCACTGCATTCAATCGGGATGCATTGGGCCTCGCTGCATGGTCTCCACTGCATACAAACGAGATCCATTGCCCCACAATGAATGGAATGTTCTGCATTCAATGACGCTGCATGAAATCCACTGCATTCAATCGGGATGCTTTGGGCCATGCTGCAAATACTCCACTGTATTCAATCATGCTGCATGGAATCCACTGCCTTCAATCGGGATGCTTTTGGCCATGCTGCATATAATCCACTGCATTCAATCGGGATGCATTGGGCCTCACTGCGTCAACCGCACTGAATACAATCGGGATCCATTGTGCCACAATGCATGGAGTCGTCTGCATTCAATGACGCTGCGTGGAATCCACTGCATTCAATGGGGATGCTTTGGGCCACGCTGCAAAAAATTCACTGCATTCATTCATGCTGCAGGAATCCAGTGCATTCAATCATGCTGCATAAAATACACTTCATTCAATAGGCTTCCATTATTTCATGCTGCCTGGAATACACTGAATTCAATCACGCTGCATGGAATCCAATGCATTCAATAGGGATGCATTTTACCAGGCTGCATGGAATCCACTGCATTCAATCATGCTGCAGATATCCACTGCATTCAATCATGCTGCATTAAGTTCCCTGCATTCAATAGGGTTCCATTTCTTCATGCTGCCTGTAATACACTGCATTAAATCTGGCTGCATGGAATCCACTGCATTCAATTGGGATGCATTTTACCTGGCTTCATGGAATCCACTGCATTCACGCATGCCACTTGGAATCCACTGCATTCCATCGGGATGCATTTGGCCATGCTGAATAAAACCCACTGCATTCAATCACGCTGCATGGTATCCAATGCATTCAATCGGGATGTTTTAGGACATGCTGCAAAACATCCACAGCATTCAATCATGCTGCAGGAATCCACGGCATTCAATCATGCTGCATAAAAGACACTTCATTCAATAGGATTCCATTACTTCATGCTGCCTGGAATACACTGAATTCAATCACGCTGCATGGAATCCAATGCATTCAATAGGGATGCATTTTACCTGGCTGCATGGAATCCACTGCATTCAATCATGCTGCATGGAATCCACTGCATTCAATCGGGACGCATTTTACCAGGCTGCATGGATTACACTGCATTCAATCACAATGCATGGAATCCACTTCATTCAATGACGCTGCATGGAATCCACTGCATTCAATCGGGATGCTTTGGGCCACGCTGCAAAAAATCCACTGCATTCATTCATGCTGCAAGAATTCAGTGCATTCAATCATGGTGCATAAAATACACTTCATTCAATAGGGTTCGATTATTTCATGCTGCCTGGAATGCACTGAATTAAATCACGCTGCATGGAATCCAATGCATTCTATTGGGATGCATTTTACCAGGCTGCATGGAATCCACTGCAGTCAATCATGCTGCATGGAATCCACTGCATTCAATCGGGATGCATTTTACCAGGCTGCATGGATTACACTGCATTCAAGCACAATGCATGGAATCCACTGCATTCAATGACGCTGCATGGAATCCTCTGCATTGAATCGGGATGCTTTTGGCCATGCTGCATAAAATCCACTGCATTCAATCATGCTGCACGGTATTGACTGCATTCAATCGGGATGTTTTGGGACATGCTGCCTAAAATCCACTGCATTAAATCGGGATGCTTTGGGCCAAGCTGCAAAAAATAGAATGCATTCAATCATGCTGCAGGAATCCACTGCATTCAATCATGCTGCATAAAATCCCCTGCATTCAATAGGGTTCCATTTCTTCATGGTGCATGGAATACACTGCATTCAATCATGCTGCATGGAATCCACTGCATTCAATCGGGATGCATTTTACCAGGCTGCATGGATTACACTGCATTCAATCCCAATGCATGGAATCCACTGCATTTAATGACCCTGCATGGAATCCACTGCATTCAATCGGGATGCTTTTGGCCATGGTGCATAAAATCCACTGCATTTAATCATGCTGCATGGTATCCACTGAATTCAATCGGGATGTTTTGGGATATGCTGCCTAACATTCACTCCATTAAATCGGGATGCTTTGGGCCATGCTGCAAAAAATTCACTGCATTCATTCATGCTGCAGGAATCCACTGCATTCTATCATGCTGCATAAAATCCACTGCATTCAATCGGGATGAATTTTACCAGGATGCATGGAATCCACTGCATTCAATCATGCTTCATGGAATCCACTGCATTCAATCCAGTTGCATTTTACCATGCTGCATGGAATACACTGCATTCAATCACGCTGCATCGATTTCACTGCATTCAATTGGGATCCATTGCGCCATGATGCATGGAATCCACTGCATTCAGTTGAGATCAATTGGGCCACGCTGCATAGAATCCACTGCATTGAATGGGGATCCATTTAGCCACGCTGCATTGTATACACTGCGTTCAATCAGGATGCATTTCACCACGCTGCATGGAATCCATGGCATTCAATCGGGATGTTTGTGGCCATGCTGCAAAAAATCCACTTCATTCAATCATGCTGAAGGAATCCACTGCATTCAATCATGCTGCATAAAATCCCCTGCATTCAATAGGGTTCCATTTCTTCATGCTGCATGGAATCCACTTCATTCAATCATGCTGCATGGAATCCACAGCATTTAATTGGGATGCATTTTACCAGGCTGCATGGAATCCACTGCATTCAATCATGCTGCATAAAATCCACTGCATTCAATCGGGATGCATTTTACCATGCTGCATGGATTATACTGCATTCAATCACAATACATGGAATTGACTGCATTCAATCGGGATGCATTTTACCAGGCTGCCTGGATTACACTGCATTCCATCACAATGCATGGAATCCACTGCATTCAATGACGCTGCATGGAATCCACTGCATTCTATCGGGATGCTTTTGGCCATGCTGCATAAAGTACACTGCATTCAATCATGCAGCAAGGAATCCACTGCATCCAATCGCCATGTTTTTGGCCATGCTGCATAAAATCCACTGCATTCAATCGGGATGCATTGGGCCTCGCTGCATGGTCTCCACTGCATACAAACGAGATCCATTGCACCACAATGGATGGAATGTTCTGCATTAAATGACGCTGCATGAAATCCACTGCATTCAATCGGGATGCTTTGGGACATGCTGCAAATAATCCACTGCATTCAATCATGCTGCATGGAATCCACTGCCTTCAATCGGGATGCTTTTGGCCATGCTGCATATAATCCACTGCATTCAATCGGGATGCATTGGGCCTCACTGCGTCAACCGCACTGAATACAATCGGGATCCATTGTGCCACAATGCATGGAGTCTTCTGCATTCAATGACGCTGCATGGAATCCACTGCATTCAATGGGGATGCTTGGGGCCACGCTGCAAAATATCCACTGCATTCATTCATGCTGCAGGGATCCAGTGCATTCAATCATGCTGCATAAATACACTTCATTCAATAGGGTTCCATTACTTCATTCTGCCTGGAATACACTGAATTCAATCACGCTGCATGGAATCCAATGCATTCAATAGGGATGCATTTTACCTGGCTGCATGGAATCCACTGCATTCAGTCATGCTGCATGGAATCCACTGCAGTCAATCGGGATGCATTTTACCAGGCGGCATTGAATCCACTACATTCAATCAAGCTGCATGGAATCCACTGCATTCAATCGGGATGCATTTTACCAGGCTGCATGGATTACACTGCATTCAAGCACAATGCATTGAATCCACTGCATTCAAAGACGCTGCATGGAATCCTCTGCATTCTATCGGGATGCATTTTGGCCATGCTGCATAAAATCCACTGCATTCAATCATGCTGCATGGTATCCACTGCATTCAATCGGGATGTTTTGGGACATGCTGCCTAAAATCCACTGCATTTAATCGGGATGCTTTGGGCCATGGTGCAAAAAATCCACTGCATTCAATCATGCTGCAGGAATCCACTGCATTCAATCATGCTGCATAAAATCCACTGCATTCAATAGGGTTCCATTTCTGCATGCTGCATGGATCACACTGCATTCAATCACACTGCATGGAATCCACTGCATTCAAACGGGATGCATTTTACCAGGCTGCATTGAATCCACTGCATTCTATCAAGCTGCATGGAATCCACTGCATTCAATCGGGATGCTTGGGGCCATGCTGCAAAATATCCACTGCATTCATTCATGCTGCACGAATCCAGTGCATTCAATCATGCTGCATAAATACACTTCATTCAATAGGGTTCCATTAATTCATTCTGCCTGGAATACACTGAATTCAATCACGCTGCATGGAATCCAATGCATTCAATAGGGATGCATTTTACCAGGCTGCATGGAATCCACTGCATTCAGTCATGCTGCATGGAATCCACTGCAGTCAATCGGGATGCATTTTACCAGGCTGTATGTATTACACTGCATTCAATCAAAATGCATGGAATTCACTGCATTCAATGATGCTGCATGAAATCCACTGCATTCAATCGGGATGCTTTTGGCCATGCTGCATAAAATCCACGGCATTCAATCATGCTGCATGGAATCCAATGCATTCTATCGGGATGTATTGGGACATGCTGCAGAAAATTCACTGCATTAAATCATGATGCTTTGGACCAAGCTTCAAAACATCCACTGCATTCAATCATGCTGCAAAAATCCACTGCATTCAATCATGCTGCATAAAATCCACTGCATTCAATAGGGTTCCATTTCTTCATGCTGCATGGAATCAACTGCATTCAATCATGCTGCATGGAATCTACAGCATTCAATCGGGATGCATTTTACCAGGCTGCATGTTTTACACTGCATTCAATCACAATGCATGGAATCCACTGCATTCAATGACACTGCATGGAATCCACTGCATTCAATCGGGATGCTTTGGGCCATGGTGCATAAAATCCACTGCATTCAATCATGCTGCATGGTGTCCACTGCATTCAATCGGGATGTTTTGGGACATTCTGCCTAAAATCCACTGCATTTAATCAGGATGCTTTGGGCCATGCTGCATAAAATCCACTGCATTCAATAGGGTTCCATTTCATCATGCTGCATGGATCACACTGCATTCAATCACACTGCATGGAATCCACTGCATTCAATCGGGATGAATTTTACCAGGCTGCATTGAATCCACTACATTCAATCAAGCTGCATGGAATCCACTGCATTCAATCGGGATGTATTTTACCATGCTGCATGGAATTCACTGCATTCATTCATGCTGCAGGAATCCAGTGCACTCAATCATGCTGCATAAAATACACTTCATTCAATAGGCTTCCATTATTTCATGCTGCCTGGAATACACTGAATTCAATCACGCTGCATGGAATCCAATGCATTCAATAGGGATGCATTTTACCAGGCTGCATGGAATCCACTGCATTCAATCATGCTGCGGGAATCCACTGCATTCAATCATGCTGCATAAAATACCCTGCATTCAATAGGGTTCAATTACTTCATGCTGCCTGGAATACACTGAATTCAATCATGCTGCATGGAATAAAATGCATTCAATAGGGATGCATTTTACCAGGCTGCATGGAATCCACTGCATTCAATCACAATGCATGGAATCCACTGCATTCAATGACGCTGCATGGAATCCACTGCATTCAATAGGGATGATTTTAGCCATGATGCATAAAATCGACTGCATTCAATTGGGTTCAATTTCGTCATGCTGCATGGATCACACTGCATTCAATCACACTGCATGGAATCCACTGCATTCAATCAGGATGCTTTGGGACATGCTGCAAATACTCCACTGTATTCAATCATGCTGCATGGAATCCACTGCCTTCAATCGGGATGCTTTTGGCCATGCTGCATATAATCCACTGCATTCAATCGGGATGCATTGGGCCTCACTGCGTCAACCGCACTGAATACAATCGGGATCCATTGTGCCACAATGCATGGAGTCTTCTGCATTCAATGACGCTGCATGGAATCCACTGCATTCAATCGGGATGCTTGGGGCCATGCTGCAAAATATCCACTGCATTCATTCATGCTGCAGGAATCCAGTGCATTCAATCATGCTGCATTAAATTCCCTGCATTCTATAGGGTTCCATTACTTCATTCTGCCTGGAATACACTGAATTCAATCACGCTGCATGGAATCCAATGCATTCAATAGGGATGCATTTTACCAGGCTGCATGGAATCCACTGCATTCAGTCATGCTGCATGGAATCCACTGCAGTCAATCGGGATGCATTTTACCAGGCTGTATGGATTACACTGCATTCAAGCACAATGCATGGAATTCACTGCATTCAATGATGCTGCATGAAATCCACTGCATTCAATCGGGATGCTTTTGGCCATGCTGCATAAAATCCACGGCATTCAATCATGCTGCATGGAATCCAATGCATTCTATCGGGATGTATTGGGACATGCTGCAGAAAATTCACTGCATTAAATCACGATGCTTTGGACCAAGCTTCAAAAAATCCACTGCATTCAATCATGCTGCAAAAATCCACTGCATTCAATCATGCTGCATAAAATCCACTGCATTCAATAGGGTTCCATTACTTCATGCTGCATGGAATCAACTGCATTCAATCATGCTGCATGGAATCTACAGCATTCAATCGGGATGCATTTTACCAGGCTGCATGTTTTACACTGCATTCAATCACAATGCATGGAATCCACTGCATTCAATGACGCTGCATGGAATCCACTGCATTCAATCTGGATGCATTTGGGCCATGCTGCATAAAATCCACTGCATTCAATCATGCTGCATGGTATCCACTGCATTCAATCGGGATGTTTTACGACATTCTGCCTAAAATCCACTGCATTTAATCAGGATGCTTTGGGCCATGCTGCATAAAATCCACTGCATTCAATAGGGTTCCATTTCTGCATGCTGCATGGATCACACTGCATTCAATCACACTGCATGGAATCCACTGCATTCAATCGGGATGAATTTTACCAGGCTGCATTGAATCCACTACATTCAATCAAGCTGCATGGAATCCACTGCATTCAATCGGGATGCATTTTACCAGGCTGCATGGATTACACTGCATTCAAGCACAATGCATGGAATCCACTGCATTCAATGACGCTGCATGGAATCCTCTGCATTCTATCGGGATGCATTTGGGCCATGCTGCATAAAATCCACTGCATTCAATCATGCTGCATGGTATCCACTGCATTCAATCGGGATGTTTTGGGACATGCTGCCCTAAATCCACTGCATTCAATCGGGATGCTTTGGGCCATGCTGCAAAACATCCACTGCATTCAATCATGCTGCAGGAATCCACTGCATTCAATCATGCTGCATAAAATCCACTGCATTCAATAGGGTTCCATTTCTGCATGCTGCATGGATCACACTGCATTCAATCACACTGCATGGAATCCACTGCATTCAATCGGGATGCATTTTACCAGGCTGCATTGAATCCACTGCATTCTATCAAGCTGCATGGAATCCACTGCATTCAATCGGGATGCATTTTACCAGGCTGCATGGAATACACTGCATTCAATCACGCTGCATCGATTTCACTGCATTCTATTGGGATCCATTGCGCCATGATGCATGGAATCCACTGCATTCAGTTGAGATCAATTGGGCCACGCTGCATAGAATCCACTGCATTGAATGGGGATCCATTTAGCCACGATGCATTGTATACACTGCGTTCAATCTGGATGCATTTCACCGCGCTGCATGGAATACATGGCATTCAATCGGGATGCTTGTGGCCATGCTGCATAAAATCCACTGCATTCATTCATGCTGCAGGAATCCACTGCATTCAATCATGCTGCATAAAATCCCCTGCATTCAATAGGGTTCCATTTCTTCATGCTGAATGGAATCGACTTCATTCAATCATGCTGCATGGAATACACAGCATTTAATTGGGATGCATTTTACCAGGCTGCATGGAATCCACTGCATTCAATCATGCTGCATAAAATCCACTGCATTCAATCGGGATGCATTTTACCAGGATGCATGGAATCCACTGCATTCAATCACAATCCATGGAATCCACTGCATTCAATCGGGATGCATTTTACCAGGCTGCCTGGATTACACTGCATTCAAGCACAATGCATGGAATCCACTGCATTCAATGACGCTGCATGGAATCCACTGCATTCTATCGCCATGTTTTTGGCCATGCTGCATAAAGTACACTGCATTCAATCATGCAGCAAGGAATCCACTGCATCCAATCGCCATGTTTTTGGCCATGCTGCATAAAATCCACTGCATTCAATCGGGATGCATTGGGCCTCGCTGCATGGTCTCCACTGCATACAAACGAGATCCATTGCCCCACAATGAATGGAATGTTCTGCATTCAATGACGCTGCATGAAATCCACTGCATTCAATCGGGATGCTTTGGGACATGCTGCAAATACTCCACTGCATTCAATCATGCTGCATGGAATCCACTGCCTTCAATCGGGATGCTTTTGGCCATGCTGCATGTAATCCACTGCATTCAATCGGGATGCATTGGGCCTCACTGCGTCAACCGCACTGAATACAATCGGGATCCATTGTGCCACAATGCATGGAGTCGTCTGCATTCAATGACGCTGCATGGAATCCACTGCATTCAATGGGGATGCTTTGGGCCACGCTGCAAAAAATTCACTGCATTCATTCATGCTGCAGGAATCCAGTGCACTCAATCATGCTGCATAAAATACACTTCATTCAATAGGCTTCCATTATTTCATGCTGCCTGGAATACACTGAATTCAATCACGCTGCATGGAATCCAATGCATTCAATAGGGATGCATTTTACCAGGCTGCATGGAATCCACTGCATTCAATCATGCTGCAGGTATCCACTGCATTCAATCATGCTGCATTAAATTCCCTGCATTCAATAGGGTTCCATTTCTTCATGCTGCCTGGAATACACTGAATTCAATCACGCTGCATGGAATATAATGCATTCAATAGGGATGCATTTTACCAGGCTGCATGGAATCCACTGCATTCAATCATGCTGCATGGAATCCACTGCATTCAATCGGTATGCATTTTACAAGGCTGCATGGATTACACTGCATTCAAGCACAATGCATGGAATCCACTGCATTCAATGACGCTGCATGGAATCCTCTGCATTGAATAGGGATGCTTTTGGCCATGCTGCATAAAATCCACTGCATTCAATCATGCTGCACGGTATCGACTGCATTCAATCGGGATGTTTTGGGACATGCTGCAGAAAATCCACTGCATTAAATCGGGATGCTTTGGGCCAAGCGGCAAAAAATCCACTGCATTCAATCATGCTGCAGGAATCCACTGTATTCAATCATGCTGCATAAAATCCCCTGCATTCAATAGGGTTCCATTTCTTCATGGTGCATGGAATCCACTGCATTCAATCATGCTGCATGGAATCCACTGCATTCAATCGGGATGCATTTTACCAGGCTGCAAGGATTACACTGCATTCAATCCCAATGCATGGAATCCACTGCATTTAATGACGCTGCATGGAATCCACTGCATTCAATCGGGATGCTTTTGGCCATGCTGCATCAAATCCACTGCATTTAATCATGCTGCATGGTATCCACTGCATTCAATCGGGATGTTTTGGGATATGCTGCCTAAAATCCACTCCATTAAATCGGGATGCTTTGGGCCATGCTGCAAAAAATTCACTGCATTCATTCATGCTGCAGGAATCCACTGCATTCTATCATGCTGCATAAAATCCCCTGCATTCAATCGGGATGAATTTTACCAGGCTGCATGGAATCCACTGCATTCAATCATGCTTCATGGAATCCACTGCATTCAATTGGGATGCATTTTACCAGGCTGCATGGAATACACTGCATTCAATCACGCTGCATCGATTTCACTGCATTCAATTGGGATCCATTGCGCCATGATGCATCGAATCCACTGCATTCAGTTGAGATCAATTGGGCCACGCTTCATAGAATCCACTGCATTGAATGGGGATCCATTTAGCCACGATGCATTGTATACACTGCGTTCAATCAGGATGCATTTCACCACGCTGCATGGAATCCACTGCATTCAATCGGGATGTTTGTGGCCATGCTGCAAAAAATCCACTTCATTGAATCATGCTGAAGGAATCCACTGCATTCAATCATGCTGCATAAAATCCCCTGCATTCAATAGGGTTCCATTTCTTCATGCTGCATGGTTCCACTTCATTAAATCATGCTGCATGGAATCCAATGCATTTAAGTGGGATGCATTTTACCAGGCTGCATGGAATCCACTGCATTCAATCATGCTGCATAAAATCCACTGCATTCAATCCGGATGCATTTTACCACACTGCATGGATAAAACTGCATTCAATCACAATACATGGAATCGACTGCATTCAATCGGGATGCATTTTACCAGGCTGCATGCAATCCACTGCATTCAGTCATGCTTCATGGAATCTACTGCATTCAATCGTGATGCATTTTACCAGGATGCGTGGATTACACTGCATTCAATAACAATGCATGGAATCCACTGCATTCAATGACGCTGCATGGAATCATCTGCATTCAATCGGGATGCTTTTGGCCATGCTGCATAAAATCCACTGCATTCAATCGGGATGTATTGGGACATGCTGCAGAAAATCCACTGCATTAAATCGGGATGCTTTGGGCCAAGCTGCAAAAAATCCACTGCATTCAATCATGCTGCAGGAATCCACTGCATTGAATCATGCTGCATAAAATACCATGCATTCAATAAGGTTCCATTTCTTCATGCTGCCTGGAATCCACCTCATTCAATGACGCTGCATGGAATCCACTGCATTCAATCGGGATGCTTTTGGCCATGGTGCATAATATGCACTGCATTCAATCATGCTGCATGGTATCCACTGCATTCAATCGGGATGCTTTTGGCCATGCTGCATAAAATCCACTGCATTAAATCGGGATGCTTTGGGCCATGCTGCAAAAATCCACGGCATTCAATCATGCTGAAGGAATTCACTGCATTCAATCATGCTGCATAAAATCCACTGCATTAAATAGGGTTCAATTTCTTCATGCAGCATGGATCACACTGCATTAAATCACACTGCATGGAATCCACTGCATTCAATTGGATTGAATTTTATCAGGCTGCATAGAATCCACTGCATTCAATGAGGCTGCATGGAATCCACTGCATTCAATCGGGATGTTTTGGGCCATGCTGCATAAAATACACTGCATTCAATCATGCAGCAAGGAATCCACTGCATCCAATCGGGATATTTTGGGCCATGCTGCATAAAATCCACTGCATTCAATCGGGATGCATTGGGCCTCGCTGCATGGTCTCCACTGCATACAAACGAGATCCATTGCACCACAATGTATGGAATGTTCTGCATTAAATGACGCTGCATGAAATCCACTGCATTCAATCGCGATGCTTTGGGCCATGCTGCAAATACTCCACTGTATTCAATCATGCTGCATGGAATCCACTGCCTTCAATCGGGATTTTGGCCATGCTGCATATAATCCACTGCATTCAATCGGGATGCATTGGGCCTCACTGCGCCAACCGCACTGAATACAATCGGGATCCATTGTGCCACAATGCATGGAGTCTTCTGCATTCAATGACGCTGCATGGAATCCACTGCATTCAATCGGGATGCTTGGGGCCATGCTGCAAAATATCCACTGCATTCATTCATGCTGCAGGGATCCAGTGCATTCAATCATGCTGCATAAATACACTTCATTCAATAGGGTTCCATTACTTCATTCTGCCTGGAATACACTGAATTCAATCACGCTGCATGGAATCCAATGCATTCAATAGGGATGCATTTTACCAGGCTGCATGGAATCCACTGCATTCAGTCATGCTGCATGGAATCCACTGCAGTCAATCGGGATGCATTTTACCAGGCGGCATTGAATCCACTACATTCAATCAAGCTGCATGGAATCCACTGCATTCAATCGGGATGCATTTTACCAGGCTGCATGGATTACACTGCATTCAAGCACAATGCATTGAATCCACTGCATTCAAAGACGCTGCATGGAATCCTCTGCATTCTATCGGGATGCATTTGGGCCATGCTGCATAAAATCCACTGCATTCAATCATGCTGCATGGTATCCACTGCATTCAATCGGGATGTTTTGGGACATGCTGCCTAAAATCCACTGCATTTAATCGGGATGCTTTGGGCCATGGTGCAAAAAATCCACTGCATTCAATCATGCTGCAGGAATCCACTGCATTCAATCATGCTGCATAAAATCCACTGCATTCAATAGGGTTCCATTTCTGCATGCTGCATGGATCACACTGCATTCAATCACACTGCATGGAATCCACTGCATTCAAACGGGATGCATTTTACCAGGCTGCATTGAATCCACTGCATTCTATCAAGCTGCATGGAATCCACTGCATTCAATCGGGATGCTTGGGGCCATGCTGCAAAATATCCACTGCATTCATTCATGCTGCACGAATCCAGTGCATTCAATCATGCTGCATAAATACACTTCATTCAATAGGGTTCCATTAATTCATTCTGCCTGGAATACACTGAATTCAATCACGCTGCATGGAATCCAATGCATTCAATAGGGATGCATTTTACCAGGCTGCATGGAATCCACTGCATTCAGTCATGCTGCATGGAATCCACTGCAGTCAATCGGGATGCATTTTACCAGGCTGTATGTATTACACTGCATTCAATCAAAATGCATGGAATTCACTGCATTCAATGATGCTGCATGAAATCCACTGCATTCAATCGGGATGCTTTTGGCCATGCTGCATAAAATCCACGGCATTCAATCATGCTGCATGGAATCCAATGCATTCTATCGGGATGTATTGGGACATGCTGCAGAAAATTCACTGCATTAAATCATGATGCTTTGGACCAAGCTTCAAAAAATCCACTGCATTCAATCATGCTGCAAAAATCCACTGCATTCAATCATGCTGCATAAAATCCACTGCATTCAATAGGGTTCCATTTCTTCATGCTGCATGGAATCAACTGCATTCAATCATGCTGCATGGAATCTACAGCATTCAATCGGGATGCATTTTACCAGGCTGCATGTTTTACACTGCATTCAATCACAATGCATGGAATCCACTGCATTCAATGACACTGCATGGAATCCACTGCATTCAATCGGGATGCTTTGGGCCATGGTGCATAAAATCCACTGCATTCAATCATGCTGCATGGTGTCCACTGCATTCAATCGGGATGTTTTGGGACATTCTGCCTAAAATCCACTGCATTTAATCGGGATGCTTTGGGCCATGCTGCATAAAATCCACTGCATTCAATAGGGTTCCATTTCATCATGCTGCATGGATCACACTGCATTCAATCACACTGCATGGAATCCACTGCATTCAATCGGGATGAATTTTACCAGGCTGCATTGAATCCACTACATTCAATCAAGCTGCATGGAATCCACTGCATTCAATCGGGATGCATTTTACCAGGCTGCATGGAATACACTGCATTCAATCACGCTGCATCGATTTCACTGCATTCAATTGGGATCCATTGCGCCATGATGCATGGAATCCACTACATTCAGTTGAGATCAATTGGGCAACGCTGCATAGAATCCACTGCATTGAATGGGGATCCATTTAGCCACGATGCATTGTATACACTGCGTTCAATCAGGATGCATTTCACCACGCTGCATGGAATCCACGGCATTCAATCGGGATGCTTGTGGCCATGCTGCATAAAATCCACTGCATTCATTCATGCTGCAGGAATCCACTGCATTCAATCATGCTGCATAAAATCCCCTGCATTCAATAGGGTTCCATTTCTTCATGCTGCATGGAATCGACTTCATTCAATCATGCTGCATGGAATCCACAGCATTTAATCGGGATGCATTTTACCAGGCTGCATGGAATCCACTGCATTCAGTCATGCTGAATAAAATCCACTGCATTCAATCGGGATGCATTTTACCAGGATGCATGGAATCCACTGCATTCAATCACAATACATGGAATCCACTGCATTCAATCGGGATGCATTTTACCAGGCTGCCTGGATTACACTGCATTCCATCACAATGCATGGAATCCACTGCATTCAATGACGCTGCATGGAATCCACTGCATTCTATCGGGATGCTTTTGGCCATGCTGCATAAAGTACACTGCATTCAATCATGCAGCAAGGAATCCACTGCATCCAATCGCCATGTTTTTGGCCATGCTGCATAAAATCCACTGCATTCAATCGGGATGCATTGGGCCTCGCTGCATGGTCTCCACTGCATACAAACGAGATCCATTGCCCCACAATGAATGGAATGTTCTGCATTCAATGACGCTGCATGAAATCCACTGCATTCAATCGGGATGCTTTGGGCCATGCTGCAAATACTCCACTGTATTCAATCATGCTGCATGGAATCCACTGCCTTCAATCGGGATGCTTTTGGCCATGCTGCATGTAATCCACTGCATTCAATCGGGATGCATTGGGCCTCACTGCGTCAACCGCACTGAATACAATCGGGATCCATTGTGCCACAATGCATGGAGTCGTCTGCATTCAATGACGCTGCGTGGAATCCACTGCATTCAATGGGGATGCTTTGGGCCACGCTGCAAAAAATTCACTGCATTCATTCATGCTGCAGGAATCCAGTGCATTCAATCATGCTGCATAAAATACACTTCATTCAATAGGCTTCCATTATTTCATGCTGCCTGGAATACACTGAATTCAATCACGCTGCATGGAATCCAATGCATTCAATAGGGATGCATTTTACCAGGCTGCATGGAATCCACTGCATTCAATCATGCTGCAGATATCCACTGCATTCAATCATGCTGCATTAAGTTCCCTGCATTCAATAGGGTTCCATTTCTTCATGCTGCCTGTAATACACTGCATTAAATCTGGCTGCATGGAATCCACTGCATTCAATTGGGATGCATTTTACCTGGCTTCATGGAATCCACTGCATTCACGCATGCCACTTGGAATCCACTGCATTCCATCGGGATGCATTTGGCCATGCTGAATAAAACCCACTGCATTCAATCACGCTGCATGGTATCCAATGCATTCAATCGGGATGTTTTAGGACATGCTGCAAAACATCCACAGCATTCAATCATGCTGCAGGAATCCACGGCATTCAATCATGCTGCATAAAAGACACTTCATTCAATAGGATTCCATTACTTCATGCTGCCTGGAATACACTGAATTCAATCACGCTGCATGGAATCCAATGCATTCAATAGGGATGCATTTTACCTGGCTGCATGGAATCCACTGCATTCAATCATGCTGCATGGAATCCACTGCATTCAATCGGGACGCATTTTACCAGGCTGCATGGATTACACTGCATTCAATCACAATGCATGGAATCCACTTCATTCAATGACGCTGCATGGAATCCACTGCATTCAATCGGGATGCTTTGGGCCACGCTGCAAAAAATCCACTGCATTCATTCATGCTGCAAGAATTCAGTGCATTCAATCATGGTGCATAAAATACACTTCATTCAATAGGGTTCGATTATTTCATGCTGCCTGGAATGCACTGAATTAAATCACGCTGCATGGAATCCAATGCATTCTATTGGGATGCATTTTACCAGGCTGCATGGAATCCACTGCAGTCAATCATGCTGCATGGAATCCACTGCATTCAATCGGGATGCATTTTACCAGGCTGCATGGATTACACTGCATTCAAGCACAATGCATGGAATCCACTGCATTCAATGACGCTGCATGGAATCCTCTGCATTGAATCGGGATGCTTTTGGCCATGCTGCATAAAATCCACTGCATTCAATCATGCTGCACGGTATTGACTGCATTCAATCGGGATGTTTTGGGACATGCTGCCTAAAATCCACTGCATTAAATCGGGATGCTTTGGGCCAAGCTGCAAAAAATAGAATGCATTCAATCATGCTGCAGGAATCCACTGCATTCAATCATGCTGCATAAAATCCCCTGCATTCAATAGGGTTCCATTTCTTCATGGTGCATGGAATACACTGCATTCAATCATGCTGCATGGAATCCACTGCATTCAATCGGGATGCATTTTACCAGGCTGCATGGATTACACTGCATTCAATCCCAATGCATGGAATCCACTGCATTTAATGACCCTGCATGGAATCCACTGCATTCAATCGGGATGCTTTTGGCCATGGTGCATAAAATCCACTGCATTTAATCATGCTGCATGGTATCCACTGAATTCAATCGGGATGTTTTGGGATATGCTGCCTAACATTCACTCCATTAAATCGGGATGCTTTGGGCCATGCTGCAAAAAATTCACTGCATTCATTCATGCTGCAGGAATCCACTGCATTCTATCATGCTGCATAAAATCCACTGCATTCAATCGGGATGAATTTTACCAGGATGCATGGAATCCACTGCATTCAATCATGCTTCATGGAATCCACTGCATTCAATCCAGTTGCATTTTACCATGCTGCATGGAATACACTGCATTCAATCACGCTGCATCGATTTCACTGCATTCAATTGGGATCCATTGCGCCATGATGCATGGAATCCACTGCATTCAGTTGAGATCAATTGGGCCACGCTGCATAGAATCCACTGCATTGAATGGGGATCCATTTAGCCACGCTGCATTGTATACACTGCGTTCAATCAGGATGCATTTCACCACGCTGCATGGAATCCATGGCATTCAATCGGGATGTTTGTGGCCATGCTGCAAAAAATCCACTTCATTCAATCATGCTGAAGGAATCCACTGCATTCAATCATGCTGCATAAAATCCCCTGCATTCAATAGGGTTCCATTTCTTCATGCTGCATGGAATCCACTTCATTCAATCATGCTGCATGGAATCCACAGCATTTAATTGGGATGCATTTTACCAGGCTGCATGGAATCCACTGCATTCAATCATGCTGCATAAAATCCACTGCATTCAATCGGGATGCATTTTACCATGCTGCATGGATTATACTGCATTCAATCACAATACATGGAATTGACTGCATTCAATCGGGATGCATTTTACCAGGCTGCCTGGATTACACTGCATTCCATCACAATGCATGGAATCCACTGCATTCAATGACGCTGCATGGAATCCACTGCATTCTATCGGGATGCTTTTGGCCATGCTGCATAAAGTACACTGCATTCAATCATGCAGCAAGGAATCCACTGCATCCAATCGCCATGTTTTTGGCCATGCTGCATAAAATCCACTGCATTCAATCGGGATGCATTGGGCCTCGCTGCATGGTCTCCACTGCATACAAACGAGATCCATTGCACCACAATGGATGGAATGTTCTGCATTAAATGACGCTGCATGAAATCCACTGCATTCAATCGGGATGCTTTGGGACATGCTGCAAATAATCCACTGCATTCAATCATGCTGCATGGAATCCACTGCCTTCAATCGGGATGCTTTTGGCCATGCTGCATATAATCCACTGCATTCAATCGGGATGCATTGGGCCTCACTGCGTCAACCGCACTGAATACAATCGGGATCCATTGTGCCACAATGCATGGAGTCTTCTGCATTCAATGACGCTGCATGGAATCCACTGCATTCAATGGGGATGCTTGGGGCCACGCTGCAAAATATCCACTGCATTCATTCATGCTGCAGGGATCCAGTGCATTCAATCATGCTGCATAAATACACTTCATTCAATAGGGTTCCATTACTTCATTCTGCCTGGAATACACTGAATTCAATCACGCTGCATGGAATCCAATGCATTCAATAGGGATGCATTTTACCTGGCTGCATGGAATCCACTGCATTCAGTCATGCTGCATGGAATCCACTGCAGTCAATCGGGATGCATTTTACCAGGCGGCATTGAATCCACTACATTCAATCAAGCTGCATGGAATCCACTGCATTCAATCGGGATGCATTTTACCAGGCTGCATGGATTACACTGCATTCAAGCACAATGCATTGAATCCACTGCATTCAAAGACGCTGCATGGAATCCTCTGCATTCTATCGGGATGCATTTGGGCCATGCTGCATAAAATCCACTGCATTCAATCATGCTGCATGGTATCCACTGCATTCAATCGGGATGTTTTGGGACATGCTGCCTAAAATCCACTGCATTTAATCGGGATGCTTTGGGCCATGGTGCAAAAAATCCACTGCATTCAATCATGCTGCAGGAATCCACTGCATTCAATCATGCTGCATAAAATCCACTGCATTCAATAGGGTTCCATTTCTGCATGCTGCATGGATCACACTGCATTCAATCACACTGCATGGAATCCACTGCATTCAAACGGGATGCATTTTACCAGGCTGCATTGAATCCACTGCATTCTATCAAGCTGCATGGAATCCACTGCATTCAATCGGGATGCTTGGGGCCATGCTGCAAAATATCCACTGCATTCATTCATGCTGCACGAATCCAGTGCATTCAATCATGCTGCATAAATACACTTCATTCAATAGGGTTCCATTAATTCATTCTGCCTGGAATACACTGAATTCAATCACGCTGCATGGAATCCAATGCATTCAATAGGGATGCATTTTACCAGGCTGCATGGAATCCACTGCATTCAGTCATGCTGCATGGAATCCACTGCAGTCAATCGGGATGCATTTTACCAGGCTGTATGTATTACACTGCATTCAATCAAAATGCATGGAATTCACTGCATTCAATGATGCTGCATGAAATCCACTGCATTCAATCGGGATGCTTTTGGCCATGCTGCATAAAATCCACGGCATTCAATCATGCTGCATGGAATCCAATGCATTCTATCGGGATGTATTGGGACATGCTGCAGAAAATTCACTGCATTAAATCATGATGCTTTGGACCAAGCTTCAAAACATCCACTGCATTCAATCATGCTGCAAAAATCCACTGCATTCAATCATGCTGCATAAAATCCACTGCATTCAATAGGGTTCCATTTCTTCATGCTGCATGGAATCAACTGCATTCAATCATGCTGCATGGAATCTACAGCATTCAATCGGGATGCATTTTACCAGGCTGCATGTTTTACACTGCATTCAATCACAATGCATGGAATCCACTGCATTCAATGACACTGCATGGAATCCACTGCATTCAATCGGGATGCTTTGGGCCATGGTGCATAAAATCCACTGCATTCAATCATGCTGCATGGTGTCCACTGCATTCAATCGGGATGTTTTGGGACATTCTGCCTAAAATCCACTGCATTTAATCAGGATGCTTTGGGCCATGCTGCATAAAATCCACTGCATTCAATAGGGTTCCATTTCATCATGCTGCATGGATCACACTGCATTCAATCACACTGCATGGAATCCACTGCATTCAATCGGGATGAATTTTACCAGGCTGCATTGAATCCACTACATTCAATCAAGCTGCATGGAATCCACTGCATTCAATCGGGATGCATTTTACCATGCTGCATGGAATACACTGCATTCAATCACGCTGCATCGATTTCACTGCATTCAATTGGGATCCATTGCGCCATGATGCATGGAATCCACTACATTCAGTTGAGATCAATTGGGCAACGCTGCATAGAATCCACTGCATTGAATGGGGATCCATTTAGCCACGATGCATTGTATACACTGCGTTCAATCAGGATGCATTTCACCACGCTGCATGGAATCCACGGCATTCAATCGGGATGCTTGTGGCCATGCTGCATAAAATCCACTGCATTCATTCATGCTGCAGGAATCCACTGCATTCAATCATGCTGCATAAAATCCCCTGCATTCAATAGGGTTCCATTTCTTCATGCTGCATGGAATCGACTTCATTCAATCATGCTGCATGGAATCCACAGCATTTAATCGGGATGCATTTTACCAGGCTGCATGGAATCCACTGCATTCAGTCATGCTGAATAAAATCCACTGCATTCAATCGGGATGCATTTTACCAGGATGCATGGAATCCACTGCATTCAATCACAATACATGGAATCCACTGCATTCAATCGGGATGCATTTTACCAGGCTGCCTGGATTACACTGCATTCCATCACAATGCATGGAATCCACTGCATTCAATGACGCTGCATGGAATCCACTGCATTCTATCGGGATGCTTTTGGCCATGCTGCATAAAGTACACTGCATTCAATCATGCAGCAAGGAATCCACTGCATCCAATCGCCATGTTTTTGGCCATGCTGCATAAAATCCACTGCATTCAATCGGGATGCATTGGGCCTCGCTGCATGGTCTCCACTGCATACAAACGAGATCCATTGCCCCACAATGAATGGAATGTTCTGCATTCAATGACGCTGCATGAAATCCACTGCATTCAATCGGGATGCTTTGGGCCATGCTGCAAATACTCCACTGTATTCAATCATGCTGCATGGAATCCACTGCCTTCAATCGGGATAGTTTTGGCCATGCTGCATATAATCCACTGCATTCAATCGGGATGCATTGGGCCTCACTGCGTCAACCGCACTGAATACAATCGGGATCCATTGTGCCACAATGCATGGAGTCGTCTGCATTCAATGACGCTGCGTGGAATCCACTGCATTCAATGGGGATGCTTTGGGCCACGCTGCAAAAAATTCACTGCATTCATTCATGCTGCAGGAATCCAGTGCATTCAATCATGCTGCATAAAATACACTTCATTCAATAGGCTTCCATTATTTCATGCTGCCTGGAATACACTGAATTCAATCACGCTGCATGGAATCCAATGCATTCAATAGGGATGCATTTTACCAGGCTGCATGGAATCCACTGCATTCAATCATGCTGCAGATATCCACTGCATTCAATCATGCTGCATTAAGTTCCCTGCATTCAATAGGGTTCCATTTCTTCATGCTGCCTGTAATACACTGCATTAAATCTGGCTGCATGGAATCCACTGCATTCAATTGGGATGCATTTTACCTGGCTTCATGGAATCCACTGCATTCACGCATGCCACTTGGAATCCACTGCATTCCATCGGGATGCATTTGGCCATGCTGAATAAAACCCACTGCATTCAATCACGCTGCATGGTATCCAATGCATTCAATCGGGATGTTTTAGGACATGCTGCAAAACATCCACAGCATTCAATCATGCTGCAGGAATCCACGGCATTCAATCATGCTGCATAAAAGACACTTCATTCAATAGGATTCCATTACTTCATGCTGCCTGGAATACACTGAATTCAATCACGCTGCATGGAATCCAATGCATTCAATAGGGATGCATTTTACCTGGCTGCATGGAATCCACTGCATTCAATCATGCTGCATGGAATCCACTGCATTCAATCGGGACGCATTTTACCAGGCTGCATGGATTACACTGCATTCAATCACAATGCATGGAATCCACTTCATTCAATGACGCTGCATGGAATCCACTGCATTCAATCGGGATGCATTGGGCCACGCTGCAAAAAATTCACTGCATTCATTCATGCTGCAGGAATCCACTGCATTCTATCATGCTGCATAAAATCCACTGCATTCAATCGGGATGAATTTTACCAGGATGCATGGAATCCACTGCATTCAATCATGCTTCATGGAATCCACTGCATTCAATCCAGTTGCATTTTACCATGCTGCATGGAATACACTGCATTCAATCACGCTGCATCGATTTCACTGCATTCAATTGGGATCCATTGCGCCATGATGCATGGAATCCACTGCATTCAGTTGAGATCAATTGGGCCACGCTGCATAGAATCCACTGCATTTAATGGGGATCCATTTAGCCACGCTGCATTGTATACACTGCGTTCAATCAGGATGCATTTCACCACGCTGCATGGAATCCATGGCATTCAATCGGGATGTTTGTGGCCATGCTGCAAAAAATCCACTTCATTCAATCATGCTGAAGGAATCCACTGCATTCAATCATGCTGCATAAAATCCCCTGCATTCAATAGGGTTCCATTTCTTCATGCTGCATGGAATCCACTTCATTCAATCATGCTGCATGGAATCCACAGCATTTAATTGGGATGCATTTTACCAGGCTGCATGGAATCCACTGCATTCAATCATGCTGCATAAAATCCACTGCATTCAATCGGGATGCATTTTACCATGCTGCATGGATTATACTGCATTCAATCACAATACATGGAATTGACTGCATTCAATCGGGATGCATTTTACCAGGCTGCCTGGATTACACTGCATTCCATCACAATGCATGGAATCCACTGCATTCAATGACGCTGCATGGAATCCACTGCATTCTATCGGGATGCTTTTGGCCATGCTGCATAAAGTACACTGCATTCAATCATGCAGCAAGGAATCCACTGCATCCAATCGCCATGTTTTTGGCCATGCTGCATAAAATCCACTGCATTCAATCGGGATGCATTGGGCCTCGCTGCATGGTCTCCACTGCATACAAACGAGATCCATTGCACCACAATGGATGGAATGTTCTGCATTAAATGACGCTGCATGAAATCCACTGCATTCAATCGGGATGCTTTGGGACATGCTGCAAATAATCCACTGCATTCAATCATGCTGCATGGAATCCACTGCCTTCAATCGGGATGCTTTTGGCCATGCTGCATATAATCCACTGCATTCAATCGGGATGCATTGGGCCTCACTGCGTCAACCGCACTGAATACAATCGGGATCCATTGTGCCACAATGCATGGAGTCTTCTGCATTCAATGACGCTGCATGGAATCCACTGCATTCAATGGGGATGCTTGGGGCCACGCTGCAAAATATCCACTGCATTCATTCATGCTGCAGGGATCCAGTGCATTCAATCATGCTGCATAAATACACTTCATTCAATAGGGTTCCATTACTTCATTCTGCCTGGAATACACTGAATTCAATCACGCTGCATGGAATCCAATGCATTCAATAGGGATGCATTTTACCTGGCTGCATGGAATCCACTGCATTCAGTCATGCTGCATGGAATCCACTGCAGTCAATCGGGATGCATTTTACCAGGCGGCATTGAATCCACTACATTCAATCAAGCTGCATGGAATCCACTGCATTCAATCGGGATGCATTTTACCAGGCTGCATGGATTACACTGCATTCAAGCACAATGCATTGAATCCACTGCATTCAAAGACGCTGCATGGAATCCTCTGCATTCTATCGGGATGCATTTGGGCCATGCTGCATAAAATCCACTGCATTCAATCATGCTGCATGGTATCCACTGCATTCAATCGGGATGTTTTGGGACATGCTGCCTAAAATCCACTGCATTTAATCGGGATGCTTTGGGCCATGGTGCAAAAAATCCACTGCATTCAATCATGCTGCAGGAATCCACTGCATTCAATCATGCTGCATAAAATCCACTGCATTCAATAGGGTTCCATTTCTGCATGCTGCATGGATCACACTGCATTCAATCACACTGCATGGAATCCACTGCATTCAAACGGGATGCATTTTACCAGGCTGCATTGAATCCACTGCATTCTATCAAGCTGCATGGAATCCACTGCATTCAATCGGGATGCTTGGGGCCATGCTGCAAAATATCCACTGCATTCATTCATGCTGCACGAATCCAGTGCATTCAATCATGCTGCATAAATACACTTCATTCAATAGGGTTCCATTAATTCATTCTGCCTGGAATACACTGAATTCAATCACGCTGCATGGAATCCAATGCATTCAATAGGGATGCATTTTACCAGGCTGCATGGAATCCACTGCATTCAGTCATGCTGCATGGAATCCACTGCAGTCAATCGGGATGCATTTTACCAGGCTGTATGTATTACACTGCATTCAATCAAAATGCATGGAATTCACTGCATTCAATGATGCTGCATGAAATCCACTGCATTCAATCGGGATGCTTTTGGCCATGCTGCATAAAATCCACAGCATTCAATCATGCTGCATGGAATCCAATGCATTCTATCGGGATGTATTGGGACATGCTGCAGAAAATTCACTGCATTAAATCATGATGCTTTGGACCAAGCTTCAAAAAATCCACTGCATTCAATCATGCTGCAAAAATCCACTGCATTCAATCATGCTGCATAAAATCCACTGCATTCAATAGGGTTCCATTTCTTCATGCTGCATGGAATCAACTGCATTCAATCATGCTGCATGGAATCTACAGCATTCAATCGGGATGCATTTTACCAGGCTGCATGTTTTACACTGCATTCAATCACAATGCATGGAATCCACTGCATTCAATGACACTGCATGGAATCCACTGCATTCAATCGGGATGCTTTGGGCCATGGTGCATAAAATCCACTGCATTCAATCATGCTGCATGGTGTCCACTGCATTCAATCGGGATGTTTTGGGACATTCTGCCTAAAATCCACTGCATTTAATCAGGATGCTTTGGGCCATGCTGCATAAAATCCACTGCATTCAATAGGGTTCCATTTCATCATGCTGCATGGATCACACTGCATTCAATCACACTGCATGGAATCCACTGCATTCAATCGGGATGAATTTTACCAGGCTGCATTGAATCCACTACATTCAATCAAGCTGCATGGAATCCACTGCATTCAATCGGGATGCATTTTACCATGCTGCATGGAATACACTGCATTCAATCACGCTGCATCGATTTCACTGCATTCAATTGGGATCCATTGCGCCATGATGCATGGAATCCACTACATTCAGTTGAGATCAATTGGGCAACGCTGCATAGAATCCACTGCATTGAATGGGGATCCATTTAGCCACGATGCATTGTATACACTGCGTTCAATCAGGATGCATTTCACCACGCTGCATGGAATCCACGGCATTCAATCGGGATGCTTGTGGCCATGCTGCATAAAATCCACTGCATTCATTCATGCTGCAGGAATCCACTGCATTCAATCATGCTGCATAAAATCCCATGCATTCAATAGGGTTCCATTTCTTCATGCTGCATGGAATCGACTTCATTCAATCATGCTGCATGGAATCCACAGCATTTAATCGGGATGCATTTTACCAGGCTGCATGGAATCCACTGCATTCAATCATGCTGAATAAAATCCACTGCATTCAATCGGGATGCATTTTACCAGGATGCATGGAATCCACTGCATTCAATCACAATACATGGAATCCACTGCATTCAATCGGGATGCATTTTACCAGGCTGCCTGGATTACACTGCATTCCATCACAATGCATGGAATCCACTGCATTCAATGACGCTGCATGGAATCCACTGCATTCTATCGGGATGCTTTTGGCCATGCTGCATAAAGTACACTGCATTCAATCATGCAGCAAGGAATCCACTGCATCCAATCGCCATGTTTTTGGCCATGCTGCATAAAATCCACTGCATTCAATCGGGATGCATTGGGCCTCGCTGCATGGTCTCCACTGCATACAAACGAGATCCATTGCCCCACAATGAATGGAATGTTCTGCATTCAATGACGCTGCATGAAATCCACTGCATTCAATCGGGATGCTTTGGGCCATGCTGCAAATACTCCACTGTATTCAATCATGCTGCATGGAATCCACTGCCTTCAATCGGGATGCTTTTGGCCATGCTGCATATAATCCACTGCATTCAATCGGGATGCATTGGGCCTCACTGCGTCAACCGCACTGAATACAATCGGGATCCATTGTGCCACAATGCATGGAGTCGTCTGCATTCAATGACGCTGCGTGGAATCCACTGCATTCAATGGGGATGCTTTGGGCCACGCTGCAAAAAATTCACTGCATTCATTCATGCTGCAGGAATCCAGTGCATTCAATCATGCTGCATAAAATACACTTCATTCAATAGGCTTCCATTATTTCATGCTGCCTGGAATACACTGAATTCAATCACGCTGCATGGAATCCAATGCATTCAATAGGGATGCATTTTACCAGGCTGCATGGAATCCACTGCATTCAATCATGCTGCAGATATCCACTGCATTCAATCATGCTGCATTAAGTTCCCTGCATTCAATAGGGTTCCATTTCTTCATGCTGCCTGTAATACACTGCATTAAATCTGGCTGCATGGAATCCACTGCATTCAATTGGGATGCATTTTACCTGGCTTCATGGAATCCACTGCATTCACGCATGCCACTTGGAATCCACTGCATTCCATCGGGATGCATTTGGCCATGCTGAATAAAACCCACTGCATTCAATCACGCTGCATGGTATCCAATGCATTCAATCGGGATGTTTTAGGACATGCTGCAAAACATCCACAGCATTCAATCATGCTGCAGGAATCCACGGCATTCAATCATGCTGCATAAAAGACACTTCATTCAATAGGATTCCATTACTTCATGCTGCCTGGAATACACTGAATTCAATCACGCTGCATGGAATCCAATGCATTCAATAGGGATGCATTTTACCTGGCTGCATGGAATCCACTGCATTCAATCATGCTGCATGGAATCCACTGCATTCAATCGGGACGCATTTTACCAGGCTGCATGGATTACACTGCATTCAATCACAATGCATGGAATCCACTTCATTCAATGACGCTGCATGGAATCCACTGCATTCAATCGGGATGCTTTGGGCCACGCTGCAAAAAATCCACTGCATTCATTCATGCTGCAAGAATTCAGTGCATTCAATCATGGTGCATAAAATACACTTCATTCAATAGGGTTCGATTATTTCATGCTGCCTGGAATGCACTGAATTAAATCACGCTGCATGGAATCCAATGCATTCTATTGGGATGCATTTTACCAGGCTGCATGGAATCCACTGCAGTCAATCATGCTGCATGGAATCCACTGCATTCAATCGGGATGCATTTTACCAGGCTGCATGGATTACACTGCATTCAAGCACAATGCATGGAATCCACTGCATTCAATGACGCTGCATGGAATCCTCTGCATTGAATCGGGATGCTTTTGGCCATGCTGCATAAAATCCACTGCATTCAATCATGCTGCACGGTATTGACTGCATTCAATCGGGATGTTTTTGGACATGCTGCCTAAAATCCACTGCATTAAATCGGGATGCTTTGGGCCAAGCTGCAAAAAATAGAATGCATTCAATCATGCTGCAGGAATCCACTGCATTCAATCATGCTGCATAAAATCCCCTGCATTCAATAGGGTTCCATTTTTTCATGGTGCATGGAATACACTGCATTCAATCATGCTGCATGGAATCCACTGCATTCAATCGGGATGCATTTTACCAGGCTGCATGGATTACACTGCATTCAATCACGCTGCATCGATTTCACTGCATTCAATTGGGATCCATTGCGCCATGATGCATGGAATCCACTGCATTCAGTTGAGATCAATTGCGCCACGCTGCATAGAATCCACTGCATTGAATGGGGATCCATATAGCCACGCTGCATTGTATACACTGCGTTCAATCAGGATGCATTTCACCACGCTGCATGGAATCCATGGCATTCAATCGGGATGTTTGTGGCCATGCTGCAAAAAATCCACTTCATTCAATCATGCTGAAGGAATCCACTGCATTCAATCATGCTGCATAAAATCCCCTGCATTCAATAGGGTTCCATTTCTTCATGCTGCATGGAATCCACTTCATTCAATCATGCTGCATGGAATCCACAGCATTTAATTGGGATGCATTTTACCAGGCTGCATGGAATCCACTGCATTCAATCATGCTGCATAAAATCCACTGCATTCAATCGGGATGCATTTTACCATGCTGCATGGATTATACTGCATTCAATCACAATACATGGAATTGACTGCATTCAATCGGGATGCATTTTACCAGGCTGCCTGGATTACACTGCATTCCATCACAATGCATGGAATCCACTGCATTCAATGACGCTGCATGGAATCCACTGCATTCTATCGGGATGCTTTTGGCCATGCTGCATAAAGTACACTGCATTCAATCATGCAGCAAGGAATCCACTGCATCCAATCGCCATGTTTTTGGCCATGCTGCATAAAATCCACTGCATTCAATCGGGATGCATTGGGCCTCGCTGCATGGTCTCCACTGCATACAAACGAGATCCATTGCACCACAATGGATGGAATGTTCTGCATTAAATGACGCTGCATGAAATCCACTGCATTCAATCGGGATGCTTTGGGACATGCTGCAAATAATCCACTGCATTCAATCATGCTGCATGGAATCCACTGCCTTCAATCGGGATGCTTTTGGCCATGCTGCATATAATCCACTGCATTCAATCGGGATGCATTGGGCCTCACTGCGTCAACCGCACTGAATACAATCGGGATTCATTGTGCCACAATGCATGGAGTCTTCTGCATTCAATGACGCTGCATGGAATCCACTGCATTCAATGTGGATGCTTGGGGCCACGCTGCAAAATATCCACTGCATTCATTCATGCTGCAGGGATCCAGTGCATTCAATCATGCTGCATAAATACACTTCATTCAATAGGGTTCCATTACTTCATTCTGCCTGGAATACACTGAATTCAATCACGCTGCATGGAATCCAATGCATTCAATAGGGATGCATTTTACCTGGCTGCATGGAATCCACTGCATTCAGTCATGCTGCATGGAATCCACTGCAGTCAATCGGGATGCATTTTACCAGGCGGCATTGAATCCACTACATTCAATCAAGCTGTATGGAATCCACTGCATTCAATCGGGATGCATTTTACCAGGCTGCATGGATTACACTGCATTCAAGCACAATGCATTGAATCCACTGCATTCAAAGACGCTGCATGGAATCCTCTGCATTCTATCGGGATGCATTTGGGCCATGCTGCATAAAATCCACTGCATTCAATCATGCTGCATGGTATCCACTGCATTCAATCGGGATGTTTTGGGACATGCTGCCTAAAATCCACTGCATTTAATCGGGATGCTTTGGGCCATGGTGCAAAAAATCCACTGCATTCAATCATGCTGCAGGAATCCACTGCATTCAATCATGCTGCATAAAATCCACTGCATTCAATAGGGTTCCATTTCTGCATGCTGCATGGATCACACTGCATTCAATCACACTGCATGGAATCCACTGCATTCAAACGGGATGCATTTTACCAGGCTGCATTGAATCCACTGCATTCTATCAAGCTGCATGGAATCCACTGCATTCAATCGGGATGCTTGGGGCCATGCTGCAAAATATCCACTGCATTCATTCATGCTGCACGAATCCAGTGCATTCAATCATGCTGCATAAATACACTTCATTCAATAGGGTTCCATTAATTCATTCTGCCTGGAATACACTGAATTCAATCACGCTGCATGGAATCCAATGCATTCAATAGGGATGCATTTTACCAGGCTGCATGGAATCCACTGCATTCAGTCATGCTGCATGGAATCCACTGCAGTCAATCGGGATGCATTTTACCAGGCTGTATGTATTACACTGCATTCAATCAAAATGCATGGAATTCACTGCATTCAATGATGCTGCATGAAATCCACTGCATTCAATCGGGATGCTTTTGGCCATGCTGCATAAAATCCACGGCATTCAATCATGCTGCATGGAATCCAATGCATTCTATCGGGATGTATTGGGACATGCTGCAGAAAATTCACTGCATTAAATCATGATGCTTTGGACCAAGCTTCAAAAAATCCACTGCATTCAATCATGCTGCAAAAATCCACTGCATTCAATCATGCTGCATAAAATCCACTGCATTCAATAGGGTTCCATTTCTTCATGCTGCATGGAATCAACTGCATTCAATCATGCTGCATGGAATCTACAGCATTCAATCGGGATGCATTTTACCAGGCTGCATGTTTTACACTGCATTCAATCACAATGCATGGAATCCACTGCATTCAATGACACTGCATGGAATCCACTGCATTCAATCGGGATGCTTTGGGCCATGGTGCATAAAATCCACTGCATTCAATCATGCTGCATGGTGTCCACTGCATTCAATCGGGATGTTTTGGGACATTCTGCCTAAAATCCACTGCATTTAATCGGGATGCTTTGGGCCATGCTGCATAAAATCCACTGCATTCAATAGGGTTCCATTTCATCATGCTGCATGGATCACACTGCATTCAATCACACTGCATGGAATCCACTGCATTCAATCGGGATGAATTTTACCAGGCTGCATTGAATCCACTACATTCAATCAAGCTGCATGGAATCCACTGCATTCAATCGGGATGCATTTTACCATGCTGCATGGAATACACTGCATTCAATCACGCTGCATCGATTTCACTGCATTCAATTGGGATCCATTGCGCCATGATGCATGGAATCCACTACATTCAGTTGAGATCAATTGGGCAACGCTGCATAGAATCCACTGCATTGAATGGGGATCCATTTAGCCACGATGCATTGTATACACTGCGTTCAATCAGGATGCATTTCACCACGCTGCATGGAATCCACGGCATTCAATCGGGATGCTTGTGGCCATGCTGCATAAAATCCACTGCATTCATTCATGCTGCAGGAATCCACTGCATTCAATCATGCTGCATAAAATCCCCTGCATTCAATAGGGTTCCATTTCTTCATGCTGCATGGAATCGACTTCATTCAATCATGCTGCATGGAATCCACAGCATTTAATCGGGATGCATTTTACCAGGCTGCATGGAATCCACTGCATTCAGTCATGCTGAATAAAATCCACTGCATTCAATCGGGATGCATTTTACCAGGATGCATGGAATCCACTGCATTCAATCACAATACATGGAATCCACTGCATTCAATCGGGATGCATTTTACCAGGCTGCCTGGATTACACTGCATTCCATCACAATGCATGGAATCCACTGCATTCAATGACGCTGCATGGAATCCACTGCATTCTATCGGGATGCTTTTGGCCATGCTGCATAAAGTACACTGCATTCAATCATGCAGCAAGGAATCCACTGCATCCAATCGCCATGTTTTTGGCCATGCTGCATAAAATCCACTGCATTCAATCGGGATGCATTGGGCCTCGCTGCATGGTCTCCACTGCATACAAACGAGATCCATTGCCCCACAATGAATGGAATGTTCTGCATTCAATGACGCTGCATGAAATCCACTGCATTCAATCGGGATGCTTTGGGCCATGCTGCAAATACTCCACTGTATTCAATCATGCTGCATGGAATCCACTGCCTTCAATCGGGATGCTTTTGGCCATGCTGCATATAATCCACTGCATTCAATCGGGATGCATTGGGCCTCACTGCGTCAACCGCACTGAATACAATCGGGATCCATTGTGCCACAATGCATGGAGTCGTCTGCATTCAATGACGCTGCGTGGAATCCACTGCATTCAATGGGGATGCTTTGGGCCACGCTGCAAAAAATTCACTGCATTCATTCATGCTGCAGGAATCCAGTGCATTCAATCATGCTGCATAAAATACACTTCATTCAATAGGCTTCCATTATTTCATGCTGCCTGGAATACACTGAATTCAATCACGCTGCATGGAATCCAATGCATTCAATAGGGATGCATTTTACCAGGCTGCATGGAATCCACTGCATTCAATCATGCTGCAGATATCCACTGCATTCAATCATGCTGCATTAAGTTCCCTGCATTCAATAGGGTTCCATTTCTTCATGCTGCCTGTAATACACTGCATTAAATCTGGCTGCATGGCATCCACTGCATTCAATTGGGATGCATTTTACCTGGCTTCATGGAATCCACTGCATTCACGCATGCCACTTGGAATCCACTGCATTCCATCGGGATGCATTTGGCCATGCTGAATAAAACCCACTGCATTCAATCACGCTGCATGGTATCCAATGCATTCAATCGGGATGTTTTAGGACATGCTGCAAAACATCCACAGCATTCAATCATGCTGCAGGAATCCACGGCATTCAATCATGCTGCATAAAAGACACTTCATTCAATAGGATTCCATTACTTCATGCTGCCTGGAATACACTGAATTCAATCACGCTGCATGGAATCCAATGCATTCAATAGGGATGCATTTTACCTGGCTGCATGGAATCCACTGCATTCAATCATGCTGCATGGAATCCACTGCATTCAATCGGGACGCATTTTACCAGGCTGCATGGATTACACTGCATTCAATCACAATGCATGGAATCCACTTCATTCAATGACGCTGCATGGAATCCACTGCATTCAATCGGGATGCTTTGGGCCACGCTGCAAAAAATCCACTGCATTCATTCATGCTGCAAGAATTCAGTGCATTCAATCATGGTGCATAAAATACACTTCATTCAATAGGGTTCGATTATTTCATGCTGCCTGGAATGCACTGAATTAAATCACGCTGCATGGAATCCAATGCATTCTATTGGGATGCATTTTACCAGGCTGCATGGAATCCACTGCAGTCAATCATGCTGCATGGAATCCACTGCATTCAATCGGGATGCATTTTACCAGGCTGCATGGATTACACTGCATTCAAGCACAATGCATGGAATCCACTGCATTCAATGACGCTGCATGGAATCCTCTGCATTGAATCGGGATGCTTTTGGCCATGCTGCATAAAATCCACTGCATTCAATCATGCTGCACGGTATCGACTGCATTCCATCGGGATGTTTTGGGACATGCTGCAGAAAATCCACTGCATTAAATCGGGATGCTTTGGGCCAAGCTGCAAAAAATACAATGCATTCAATCATGCTGCAGGAATCCACTGCATTCAATCATGCTGCATAAAATCCCCTGCATTCAATAGGGTTCCATTTCTTCATGGTGCATGGAATACACTGCATTCAATCATGCTGCATGGAATCCACTGCATTCAATCGGGATGCATTTTACCAGGCTGCATGGATTACACTGCATTCAATCCCAATGCATGGAATCCACTGCATTTAATGACCCTGCATGGAATCCACTGCATTCAATCGGGATGCTTTTGGCCATGGTGCATAAAATCCACTGCATTTAATCATGCTGCATGGTATCCACTGAATTCAATCGGGATGTTTTGGGATATGCTGCCTAACATCCACTCCATTAAATCGGGATGCTTTGGGCCATGCTGCAAAAAATTCACTGCATTCATTCATGCTGCAGGAATCCACTGCATTCTATCATGCTGCATAAAATCCACTGCATTCAATCGGGATGAATTTTACCAGGATGCATGGAATCCACTGCATTCAATCATGCTTCATGGAATCCACTGCATTCAATCCAGTTGCATTTTACCAGGCTGCATGGAATACACTGCATTCAATCACGCTGCATCGATTTCACTGCATTCAATTGGGATCCATTGCGCCATGATGCATGGAATCCACTGCATTCAGTTGAGATCAATTGGGCCACGCTGCATAGAATCCACTGCATTGAATGGGGATCCATTTAGCCACGCTGCATTGTATACACTGCGTTCAATCAGGATGCATTTCACCACGCTGCATGGAATCCATGGCATTCAATCGGGATGCTTGTGGCCATGCTGCAAATAATCCACTTCATTCAATCATGCTGAAGGAATCCACTGCATTCAATCATGCTGCATAAAATCCCCTGCATTCAATAGGGTTCCATTTCTTCATGCTGCATGGAATCCACTTCATTCAATCATGCTGCATGGAATCCACAGCATTTAATTGGGATGCATTTTACCAGGCTGCATGGAATCCACTGCATTCAATCATGCTGCATAAAATCCACTGCATTCAATCAGGATGCATTTTACCAGGCTGCCTGGATTACACTGCATTCCATCACAATGCATGGAATCCACTGCATTCAGTGACGCTGCATGGAATCCACTGCATTCTATCGGGATGCTTTTGGCCATGCTGCATAAAGTACACTGCATTCAATCATGCAGCAAGGAATCCACTGCATCCAATCGCCATGTTTTTGGCCATGCTGCATAAAATCCACTGCATTCAATCGGGATGCATTGGGCCTCGCTGCATGGTCTCCACTGCATACAAACGAGATCCATTGCACCACAATGGATGGAATGTTCTGCATTAAATGACGCTGCATGAAATCCACTGCATTCAATCGGGATGCTTTGGGACATGCTGCAAATAATCCACTGCATTCAATCATGCTGCATGGAATCCACTGCCTTCAATCGGGATGCTTTTGGCCATGCTGCATATAATCCACTGCATTCAATCGGGATGCATTGGGCCTCACTGCGTCAACCGCACTGAATACAATCGGGATCCATTGTGCCACAATGCATGGAGTCTTCTGCATTCAATGACGCTGCATGGAATCCACTGCATTCAATCGGGATGCTTGGGGCCACGCTGCAAAAAATTCACTGCAATCATTCATGCTGCAGGAATCCAGTGCATTCAATCATGCTGCATAAAATACACTTCATTCAATAGGCTTCCATTACTTCATGCTGCCTGGAATACACTGAATTCAATCACGCTGCATGGAATCCAATGCATTCAATAGGGATGCATTTTACCTGGCTGCATGGAATCCACTGCATTCAATCATGCTGCATGGAATCCACTGCATTCAATCGGGATGCATTTTACCAGGCTGCATGGATTACACTGCAATCAGGATCCATTGCGCCACAATGCATGGAATCCTCGCATTCATTGACGCTTCATGGAATACACTGTATTCAATCGGGATGATTTGGGCCATGCTGCATAAAATCCACTGCATTCAATCATGCTTCATGGAATCCACTGCACTCAATCATGCTGCATAAAATCCACTGCCTACAATAATGTTCCATAACTTCACATTGTATGGAATACACTTCATTCCATCACGCTGCATGGAATCCACTGCATTTAATCGGGATGCATTTTACCATGCTGCATGGATTACACTGCATTCAATCACGCTGCATCGATTTCACTGCATTCAATTGGGATCCATTGCGCCATGATGCATGGAATCCACTGCATTCAGTTGAGATCAATTGCGCCACGCTGCATAGAATCCACTGCATTGAATGGGGATCCATTTAGCCATGCTGCATTGTATACACTGCGTTCAATCAGGATGCATTTCACCACGCTGCATGGAATCCATGGCATTCAATCGGGATGCTTGTGGCCATGCTGCAAATAATCCACTTCATTCAATCATGCTGAAGGAATCCACTGCATTCAATCATGCTGCATAAAATCCCCTGCATTCAATAGGGTTCCATTTCTTCATGCTGCATGGAATCCACTTCATTCAATCATGCTGCATGGAATCCACAGCATTTAATTGGGATGCATTTTACCAGGCTGCATGGAATCCACTGCATTCAATCATGCTGCATAAAATCCACTGCATTCAATCGGGATGCATTTTACCATGCTGCATGGATTATACTGCATTCCATCACAATGCATGGAATCCACTGCATTCAATGACGCTGCATGGAATCCACTGCATTCTATCGGGATGCTTTTGGCCATGCTGCATAAAATCCTCTGCATTCAATCATGCTGCAAGGAATCCACTGCATCCAATCGCCATACTTTTGGCCATGCTGCATAAAATTCACTGCATTCAATCGGGATGCATTGGGCCTCGCTGCATGGTCTCCACTGCATACAAACGAGATCCATTGCACCACAATATATGGAATGTTCTGCATTAAATGAAGCTGCATGAAATCCAATGCATTCAATCAGGATGCTTTGGGCCATGCTGCAAATAATCCAATGTATTCAATCATGCTGCATGGAATCCACTGCCTTCAATCGGGATGCTTTTGGCCATGCTGCATTTAATCCACTGCATTCAATCGGGATGCATTGGGCCTCACTGCGTCAACTGCTGAATACAATCGGGATCCATTGTGCCAAAATGCATGTAGTCTTCTGCATTCAATGACGCTGCATGGAATCCAATGCATTCAATAGGGATGCATTTTACCAGGCTGCATGGAATCCACTGCATTCAATCATGCTGCATAAAATCCACTGCATTCAATAGGGTTCCATTTCTGCATGCTGCATGGATCACACTGCATTCAATCACACTGCATGGAATCCACTGCATTCAATCGGGATGAATTTTACCAGGCTGCATTGAATCCACTGCATTCAATCAAGCTGCATGGAATCCACTGCATTCAATCGGGATGCATTTTACCAGGCTGCATGGAATACACTGCATTCAATCACGCTGCATCGATTTCACTGCATTCAATTGGGATCCATTGCGCCATGATGCATGGAATCCACTGCATTCTATCAGAATCCTTTGCACCACACTGCATTGACACCACTGCATTCAATTGAGATAATTTGGGCCACGCTGCATAGAATCCACTGCATTCCATGGGTATCCATTTACCCACGCTGCATGGTGTACACTCCGTTCAATCAGGATGCATTTCACCACGCTGCATGGAATCCACAGCATTCAATTGGGATTCTTTTGGCCATGCTGCATAAAATCCACTGCATTCAATCGAGATGCATTTGGCCTCGCTGCATGGACTCCACTGCACACAATCGTGATCCATTTCGCCACAATGAATGGAGTTTTTTGCATTCAATGACGCTGCATGGAATCCACTGCATTAAATCGAAATGCTTTGGAACACGCTGCAAAAATTCCACTGCATTCAATCATGCTGAAAGAATCCACTGCATTCAATCATGCTGCATAAAATCCCCTGCCTTCAATAGGGTTCCATTTCTTCATGCTGCATGGAATCCACTTCTTTCAATCATGCTGCATGGAATCCACAGCATTTAATTGGGATGCATTTTACCAGGCTGCATGGAATCCACTGCATTCAATCATGCTGCATAAAATCCACTGCATTCAATCGGGATGCATTTTACCACGCTGCATGGATTACACTGCATTCAATCACAATACATGGAATCCACTGCATTCAATCGGGATGCATTTTACCAGGCTGCCTGGATTACACTGCATTCCATCACATTGCAAGGAATCCACTGCATTCAGTGACGCTGCATGGACTCCACTGCATTCTATCGGGATGCTTTTGGCCCTTCTGCTTAAAATACACTGCATTCAATCATGCTGCATTGAATTCACTGCCTCCAATAGGCATATTTTTTGCCATGCTGCATAAAATCCACTGCATTCAATCGGGATGCATTGGGCCTCGCTGCATGGACTCCACTGCATACAAACGAGATCCATTGCACCACAATGGATGGAATGTTCTGCATTCAATGAGGCTGCATGGAATCCACTGCATTCCATCGGGATGCTTTGGGCCATGCTGCATAAAATCCACTGCATTCAATCGGGATGCATTGGGCCTCACTACGTGGACTCCACTGAAAACAATTGGATCCATTGTGCCACAATGCACGGAGTCTTCTGCATTCAACGACGCTGCATGAAATCCACTGCATTCAATCGGGATGCTTTGGGCCATGTTCCAAATATCCACTGCATTCATTCATGCTGCGGGAATCCACTGCATTCAATCATGCTGCATAAAATACCCTGCATTCAATAGGGTTCAATTACTTCATGCTGCCTGGAATACACTGAATTCAATCATGCTGCATGGAATAAAATGCATTCAATAGGGATGCATTTTACCAGGCTGCATGGAATCCACTGCATTCAATCACAATGCATGGAATCCACTGCATTCAATGACGCTGCATGGAATCCACTGCATTCAATCGGGATGATTTTAGCCATGATGCATAAAATCGACTGCATTCAATTGGGTTCAATTTCGTCATGCTGCATGGATCACACTGCATTCAATCACACTGCATGGACTCCACTGCATTCAATTGGGATGATTTTTACCAGGCTGCATTGAATCCACTGCATTCAACCAAGCTGCATGGAATCCACTGCATTTAATCGGGATGCATTTTACCATGCTGCATGGAATACACAGCATTCAATCACGCTGCTTCTATTTCACTGCATTCAATTGGGATCCATTGCGCCATGATGCATTGAATCCACTGCCATCAGTTGAGATCAATTGGGCCACGCTGCATAGAATCCACTGCATTGAATGGGGATCCATTTAGCCACGCTGCATTGTATACACTGCGTTCAATCAGGATGCATTTCACCACGCTGCATGGAATCCACGGCATTCAATCGGGATGCTTGGGGACATGCTGCAAAAAATCCACTGCATTCATTCATGCTGCAGGAATCCACTTCATTCAATCATGCTGCATGGTATCCACTGCATTCAATCGGGATGTTTTGGGACATGCTGCCTAAAATCCACTGCATTCAATCGGGATGCTTTGGGCCATGCTGCAAAAAATCCACTGCATTCATTCATGCTGCAGGAATCCACTGCATTCAATCATGCTGCATAAAATCCACTGCATTCAATAGGGTTCTATTTCTGCCTGCTGCATGGATCACACTGCCCTCAATCACACTGCATGGAATCTACTGCATTCAATCAGGATGAATTTTACCAGGCTTCATTGAATCCACTGCATTCAATCATGCTGCATGGAATCCAATGCATTCTATCGGGATGTATTGGGCCATGCTGCATAAAATACACTGCATTCAATAGGGTTCCATTTCTGCATGCTGCATGGATCACACTGCATTCAATCACACTGCATGGAATCCACTGCATTCAATCGGGATGAATTTTACCAGGCTGCATTGAATCCACTACATTCAATCAAGCTGCATGGAATCCACTGCATTCAATCGGGATGCATTTTACCAGGCTGCATGGAATACACTGCATTCAATCACGGTGCATCGATTTCACTGCATTCAATTGGGATCCATTGCGCCATGATGCATGGAATCCACTGCATTCAGTTGAGATCAATTGCGCCACGGTGCATAGAATCCACTGCATTGAATGGGGATCCATTTAGCCACGCTGCATTGTATACACTGCGTTCAATCAGGATGCATTTCACCACGCTGCATGGAATCCACGGCATTCAATCGGGATGCTTGTGGCCATGCTGCATAAAATCCACTGCATTCAATCGAGATGCATTTGGACTCGCTGCATGGACACCACTGCACACATTCGTGATCCATTTCGCCACAATGAATTGAATTTTCTGCATTCAATGAAGCTGCATGGAATCCACTGCATTAAATCGAGAAGCTTTTGGCAATGCTGCAGTAATCCACTGCATTCAATCATGCTGCATAAAATCCACTGAATTCCACATGGTTCAATTTCTTCATGCTGCATGGAATCCACTGCATTCAATCATGCTGCATTAAATTCCCTGCATTCAATAGGGTTCCATTTCTTCATGCTGCCTGGAATACACTGCATTAAATCTGGCTGCATGGAATCCACTGCATTCAATTGGGATGCATTTTACCTGGCTTCATGGAATCCACTGCATTCACGCATGCCACTTGGAATCCACTGCATTCCATCGGGATGCATTTGGCCATGCTGAATAAAACCCACTGCATTCAATCACGCTGCATGGTATCCAATGCATTCAATCGGGATGTTTTAGGACATGCTGCAAAACATCCACAGCATTCAATCATGCTGCAGGAATCCACGGCATTCAATCATGCTGCATAAAAGACACTTCATTCAATAGGATTCCATTACTTCATGCTGCCTGGAATACACTGAATTCAATCACGCTGCATGGAATCCAATGCATTCAATAGGGATGCATTTTACCTGGCTGCATGGAATCCACTGCATTCAATCATGCTGCATGGAATCCACTGCATTCAATCGGGACGCATTTTACCAGGCTGCATGGATTACACTGCATTCAATCACAATGCATGGAATCCACTTCATTCAATGACGCTGCATGGAATCCACTGCATTCAATCGGGATGCTTTGGGCCACGCTGCAAAAAATCCACTGCATTCAATCATGCTGCACGGTATTGACTGCATTCAATCGGGATGTTTTGGGACATGCTGCAGAAAATCCACTGCATTAAATCGGGATGCTTTGGGCCAAGCTGCAAAAAATACAATGCATTCAATCATGCTGCAGGAATCCACTGCATTCAATCATGCTGCATAAAATCCCCTGCATTCAATAGTGTTCCATTTCTTCATGGTGCATGGAATACACTGCATTCAATCATGCTGCATGGAATCCACTGCATTCAATCGGGATGCATTTTACCAGGCTGCATGGATTACACTGCATTCAATCCCAATGCATGGAATCCACTGCATTTAATGACCCTGCATGGAATCCACTGCATTCAATCGGGATGCTTTTGGCCATGGTGCATAAAATCCACTGCATTTAATCATGCTGCATGGTATCCACTGAATTCAATCGGGATGTTTTGGGATATGCTGCCTAACATCCACTCCATTAAATCGGGATGCTTTGGGCCATGCTGCAAAAAATTCACTGCATTCATTCATGCTGCAGGAATCCACTGCATTCTATCATGCTGCATAAAATCCACTGCATTCAATCGGGATGAATTTTACCAGGATGCATGGAATCCACTGCATTCAATCATGCTTCATGGAATCCACTGCATTCAATCCAGTTGCATTTTACCATGCTGCATGGATTACACTGCATTCAATCACGCTGCATCGATTTCACTGCATTCAATTGGGATCCATTGCGCCATGATGCATGGAATCCACTGCATTCAGTTGAGATCAATTGCGCCACGCTGCATAGAATCCACTGCATTGAATGGGGATCCATTTAGCCATGCTGCATTGTATACACTGCGTTCAATCAGGATGCATTTCACCACGCTGCATGGAATCCATGGCATTCAATCGGGATGTTTGTGGCCATGCTCCAAATAATCCACTTCATTCAATCATGCTGAAGGAATCCACTGCATTCAATCATGCTGCATAAAATCCCCTGCATTCAATAGGGTTCCATTTCTTCATGCTGCATGGAATCCACTTCATTCAATCATGCTGCATGGAATCCACAGCATTTAATTGGGATGCATTTTACCAGGCTGCATGGAATCCACTGCATTCAATCATGCTGCATAAAATCCACTGCATTCAATCGGGATGCATTTTACCATGCTGCATGGATTATACTGCATTCCATCACAATGCATGGAATCCACTGCATTCAATGACGCTGCATGGAATCCACTGCATTCTATCGGGATGCTTTTGGCCATGCTGCATAAAATCCTCTGCATTCAATCATGCTGCAAGGAATCCACTGCATCCAATCGCCATACTTTTGGCCATGCTGCATAAAATTCACTGCATTCAATCGGGATGCATTGGGCCTCGCTGCATGGTCTCCACTGCATACAAACGAGATCCATTGCACCACAATATATGGAATGTTCTGCATTAAATGAAGCTGCATGAAATCCAATGCATTCAATCAGGATGCTTTGGGCCATGCTGCAAATAATCCAATGTATTCAATCATGCTGCATGGAATCCACTGCCTTCAATCGGGATGCTTTTGGCCATGCTGCATTTAATCCACTGCATTCAATCGGGATGCATTGGGCCTCACTGCGTCAACTGCTGAATACAATCGGGATCCATTGTGCCAAAATGCATGTAGTCTTCTGCATTCAATGACGCTGCATGGAATCCAATGCATTCAATAGGGATGCATTTTACCAGGCTGCATGGAATCCACTGCATTCAATCATGCTGCATAAAATCCACTGCATTCAATAGGGTTCCATTTCTGCATGCTGCATGGATCACACTGCATTCAATCACACTGCATGGAATCCACTGCATTCAATCGGGATGAATTTTACCAGGCTGCATTGAATCCACTGCATTCAATCAAGCTGCATGGAATCCACTGCATTCAATCGGGATTCATTTTACCAGGCTGCATGGAATACACTGCATTCAATCACACTGCATCGATTTCACTGCATTCAATTGGGATCCATTGCGCCATGATGCATGGAATCCACTGCATTCTATCAGAATCCTTTGCACCACACTGCATTGACACCACTGCATTCAATTGAGATAATTTGGGCCACGCTGCATAGAATCCACTGCATTCCATGGGTATCCATTTACCCACGCTGCATGGTGTACACTCCGTTCAATCAGGATGCATTTCACCACGCTGCATGGAATCCACAGCATTCAATTGGGATTCTTTTGGCCATGCTGCATAAAATCCACTGCATTCAATCGAGATGCATTTGGCCTCGCTGCATGGACTCCACTGCACACAATCGTGATCCATTTCGCCGCAATGAATGGAGTTTTTTGCATTCAATGACGCTGCATGGAATCCACTGCATTAAATCGAAATGCTTTGGAACACGCTGCAAAAATTCCACTGCATTCAATCATGCTGAAAGAATCCACTGCATTCAATCATGCTGCATAAAATCCCCTGCCTTCAATAGGGTTCCATTTCTTCATGCTGCATGGAATCCACTTCTTTCAATCATGCTGCATGGAATCCACAGCATTTAATTGGGATGCATTTTACCAGGCTGCATGGAATCCACTGCATTCAATCATGCTGCATAAAATCCACTGCATTCAATCGGGATGCATTTTACCACGCTGCATGGATTACACTGCATTCAATCACAATACATGGAATCCACTGCATTCAATCGGGATGCATTTTACCAGGCTGCCTGGATTACACTGCATTCCATCACATTGCAAGGAATCCACTGCATTCAGTGACGCTGCATGGACTCCACTGCATTCTATCGGGATGCTTTTGGCCCTGCTGCTTAAAATACACTGCATTCAATCATGCTGCATGGAATTCACTGCCTCCAATAGGCATATTTTGGGAAATGCTGCAGAAAATCCACTGTATTCAATCGGGATGCATTGGGCCTCGCTGCATGGACTCCACTGCATACAAACGAGATCCATTGCACCACAATGGATGGAATGTTCTGCATTCAATGAGGCTGCATGGAATCCACTGCATTCCATCGGGATGCTTTGGGCCATGCTGCATAAAATCCACTGCATTCAATCGGGATGCATTGGGCCTCACTACGTGGACTCCACTGAATACAATTGGATCCATTGTGCCACAATGCACGGAGTCTTCTGCATTCAACGACGCTGCATGAAATCCACTGCATTCAATCGGGATGCTTTGGGCCATGTTCCAAATATCCACTGCATTCATTCATGCTGCGGGAATCCACTGCATTCAATCATGCTGCATAAAATACCCTGCATTCAATAGGGTTCAATTACTTCATGCTGCCTGGAATACACTGAATTCAATCATGCTGCATGGAATAAAATGCATTCAATAGGGATGCATTTTACCAGGCTGCATGGAATCCACTGCATTCAATCACAATGCATGGAATCCACTGCATTCAATGACGCTGCATGGAATCCACTGCATTCAATCGGGATGATTTTAGCCATGATGCATAAAATCGACTGCATTCAATTGGGTTCAATTTCGTCATGCTGCATGGATCACACTGCATTCAATCACACTGCATGGAATCCACTGCATTCAATTGGGATGATTTTTACCAGGCTGCATTGAATCCACTGCATTCAACCAAGCTGCATGGAATCCACTGCATTTAATCGGGATGCATTTTACCATGCTGCATGGAATACACAGCATTCAATCACGCTGCTTCTATTTCACTGCATTCAATTGGGATCCATTGCGCCATGATGCATTGAATCCACTGCCATCAGTTGAGATCAATTGGGCCACGCTGCATAGAATCCACTCCATTCAATGGGGATCCATTTAGCCACGCTGCATTGTATACACTGCGTTCAATCAGGATGCATTTCACCACGCTGCATGGAATCCACGGCATTCAATCGGGATGCTTGGGGACATGCTGCAAAAAATCCACTGCATTCATTCATGCTGCAGGAATCCACTTCATTCAATCATGCTGCATGGTATCCACTGCATTCAATCGGGATGTTTTGGGACATGCTGCCTAAAATCCACTGCATTCAATCGGGATGCTTTGGGCCATGCTGCAAAAAATCCACTGCATTCATTCATGCTGCAGGAATCCACTGCATTCAATCATGCTGCATAAAATCCACTGCATTCAATAGGGTTCTATTTCTGCCTGCTGCATGGATCACACTGCCCTCAATCACACTGCATGGAATCTACTGCATTCAATCAGGATGAATTTTACCAGGCTTCATTGAATCCACTGCATTCAATCATGCTGCATGGAATCCAATGCATTCTATCGGGATGTATTGGGCCATGCTGCATAAAATACACTGCATTCAATACGGTTCCATTTCTGCATGCTGCATGGATCACACTGCATTCAATCACACTGCATGGAATCCACTGCAGTCAATCGGGATGCATTTTACCAGGCTGTATGTATTACACTGCATTCAATCAAAATGCATGGAATTCACTGCATTCAATGATGCTGCATGAAATCCACTGCATTCAATCGGGATGCTTTTGGCCATGCTGCATAAAATCCACGGCATTCAATCATGCTGCATGGAATCCAATGCATTCTATCGGGATGTATTGGGACATGCTGCAGAAAATTCACTGCATTAAATCATGATGCTTTGGACCAAGCTTCAAAAAATCCACTGCATTCAATCATGCTGCAAAAATCCACTGCATTCAATCATGCTGCATAAAATCCACTGCATTCAATAGGGTTCCATTTCTTCATGCTGCATGGAATCAACTGCATTCAATCATGCTGCATGGAATCTACAGCATTCAATCGGGATGCATTTTACCAGGCTGCATGTTTTACACTGCATTCAATCACAATGCATGGAATCCACTGCATTCAATGACACTGCATGGAATCCACTGCATTCAATCGGGATGCTTTGGGCCATGGTGCATAAAATCCACTGCATTCAATCATGCTGCATGGTGTCCACTGCATTCAATCGGGATGTTTTGGGACATTCTGCCTAAAATCCACTGCATTTAATCGGGATGCTTTGGGCCATGCTGCATAAAATCCACTGCATTCAATAGGGTTCCATTTCATCATGCTGCATGGATCACACTGCATTCAATCACACTGCATGGAATCCACTGCATTCAATCAGGATGAATTTTACCAGGCTGCATTGAATCCACTACATTCAATCAAGCTGCATGGAATCCACTGCATTCAATCGGGATGCATTTTACCAGGCTGCATGGAATACACTGCATTCAATCACGCTGCATCGATTTCACTGCATTCAATTGGGATCCATTGCGCCATGATGCATGGAATCCACTACATTCAGTTGAGATCAATTGGGCAACGCTGCATAGAATCCACTGCATTGAATGGGGATCCATTTAGCCACGATGCATTGTATACACTGCGTTCAATCAGGATGCATTTCACCACGCTGCATGGAATCCACGGCATTCAATCGGGATGCTTGTGGCCATGCTGCATAAAATCCACTGCATTCATTCATGCTGCAGGAATCCACTGCATTCAATCATGCTGCATAAAATCCCCTGCATTCAATAGGGTTCCATTTCTTCATGCTGCATGGAATCGACTTCATTCAATCATGCTGCATGGAATCCACAGCATTTAATCGGGATGCATTTTACCAGGCTGCATGGAATCCACTGCATTCAGTCATGCTGAATAAAATCCACTGCATTCAATCGGGATGCATTTTACCATGCTGCATGGATTATACTGCATTCAATCACAATACATGGAATTGACTGCATTCAATCGGGATGCATTTTACCAGGCTGCCTGGATTACACTGCATTCCATCACAATGCATGGAATCCACTGCATTCAATGACGCTGCATGGAATCCACTGCATTCTATCGGGATGCTTTTGGCCATGCTGCATAAAGTACACTGCATTCAATCATGCAGCAAGGAATCCACTGCATCCAATCGCCATGTTTTTGGCCATGCTGCATAAAATCCACTGCATTCAATCGGGATGCATTGGGCCTCGCTGCATGGTCTCCACTGCATACAAACGAGATCCATTGCCCCACAATGAATGGAATGTTCTGCATTCAATGACGCTGCATGAAATCCACTGCATTCAATCGGGATGCTTTGGGCCATGCTGCAAATACTCCACTGTATTCAATCATGCTGCATGGAATCCACTGCCTTCAATCGGGATGCTTTTGGCCATGCTGCATATAATCCACTGCATTCAATCGGGATGCATTGGGCCTCACTGCGTCAACCGCACTGAATACAATCGGGATCCATTGTGCCACAATGCATGGAGTCGTCTGCATTCAATGACGCTGCGTGGAATCCACTGCATTCAATGGGGATGCTTTGGGCCACGCTGCAAAAAATTCACTGCATTCATTCATGCTGCAGGAATCCAGTGCATTCAATCATGCTGCATAAAATACACTTCATTCAATAGGCTTCCATTATTTCATGCTGCCTGGAATACACTGAATTCAATCACGCTGCATGGAATCCAATGCATTCAATAGGGATGCATTTTACCAGGCTGCATGGAATCCACTGCATTCAATCATGCTGCAGATATCCACTGCATTCAATCATGCTGCATTAAGTTCCCTGCATTCAATAGGGTTCCATTTCTTCATGCTGCCTGTAATACACTGCATTAAATCTGGCTGCATGGAATCCACTGCATTCAATTGGGATGCATTTTACCTGGCTTCATGGAATCCACTGCATTCACGCATGCCACTTGGAATCCACTGCATTCCATCGGGATGCATTTGGCCATGCTGAATAAAACCCACTGCATTCAATCACGCTGCATGGTATCCAATGCATTCAATCGGGATGTTTTAGGACATGCTGCAAAACATCCACAGCATTCAATCATGCTGCAGGAATCCACGGCATTCAATCATGCTGCATAAAAGACACTTCATTCAATAGGATTCCATTACTTCATGCTGCCTGGAATACACTGAATTCAATCACGCTGCATGGAATCCAATGCATTCAATAGGGATGCATTTTACCTGGCTGCATGGAATCCACTGCATTCAATCATGCTGCATGGAATCCACTGCATTCAATCGGGACGCATTTTACCAGGCTGCATGGATTACACTGCATTCAATCACAATGCATGGAATCCACTTCATTCAATGACGCTGCATGGAATCCACTGCATTCAATCGGGATGCTTTGGGCCACGCTGCAAAAAATCCACTGCATTCATTCATGCTGCAAGAATTCAGTGCATTCAATCATGGTGCATAAAATACACTTCATTCAATAGGGTTCGATTATTTCATGCTTCCTGGAATGCACTGAATTAAATCACGCTGCATGGAATCCAATGCATTCTATTGGGATGCATTTTACCAGGCTGCATGGAATCCACTGCAGTCAATCATGCTCCATGGAATCCACTGCATTCAATCGGGATGCATTTTACCAGGCTGCATGGATTACACTGCATTCAAGCACAATGCATGGAATCCACTGCATTCAATGACGCTGCATGGAATCCTCTGCATTGAATCGGGATGCTTTTGGCCATGCTGCATAAAATCCACTGCATTCAATCATGCTGCACGGTATTGACTGCATTCAATCAGGATGTTTTGGGACATGCTGCCGAAAATCCACTGCATTAAATCGGGATGCTTTGGGCCAAGCTGCAAAAAATACAATGCATTCAATCATGCTGCAGGAATCCACTGCATTCAATCATGCTGCATAAAATCCCCTGCATTCAATAGGGTTCCATTTCTTCATGGTGCATGGAATACACTGCATTCAATCATGCTGCATGGAATCCACTGCATTCAATCGGGATGCATTTTACCAGGCTGCATGGATTACACTGCATTCAATCCCAATGCATGGAGTCCACTGCATTTAATGACCCTGCATGGAATCCACTGCATTCAATCGGGATGCTTTTGGCCATGGTGCATAAAATCCACTGCATTTAATCATGCTGCATGGTATCCACTGAATTCAATCGGGATGTTTTGGGATATGCTGCCTAACATCCACTCCATTAAATCGGGATGCTTTGGGCCATGCTGCAAAAAATTCACTGCATTCATTCATGCTGCAGGAATCCACTGCATTCTATCATGCTGCATAAAATCCACTGCATTCAATCGGGATGAATTTTACCAGGATGCATGGAATCCACTGCATTCAATCATTCTTCATGGAATCCACTGCATTCAATCCAGTTGCATTTTACCAGGCTGCATGGAATACACTGCATTCAATCACGCTGCATCGATTTCACTGCATTCAATTGGGATCCATTGCGCCATGATGCATGGAATCCACTGCATTCAGTTGAGATCAATTGCGCCACGCTGCATAGAATCCACTGCATTGAATGGGGATCCATTTAGCCACGCTGCATTGTATACACTGCGTTCAATCAGGATGCATTTCACCACGCTGCATGGAATCCATGGCATTCAATCGGGATGTTTGTGGCCATGCTGCAAAAAATCCACTTCATTCAATCATGCTGAAGGAATCCACTGCATTCAATCATGCTGCATAAAATCCCCTGCATTCAATAGGGTTCCATTTCTTCATGCTGCATGGAATCCACTTCATTCAATCATGCTGCATGGAATCCACAGCATTTAATTGGGATGCATTTTACCAGGCTGCATGGAATCCACTGCATTCAATCATGCTGCATAAAATCCACTGCATTCAATCGGGATGCATTTTACCATGCTGCATGGATTATACTGCATTCAATCACAATACATGGAATTGACTGCATTCAATCGGGATGCATTTTACCAGGCTGCCTGGATTACACTGCATTCCATCACAATGCATGGAATCCACTGCATTCAATGACGCTGCATGGAATCCACTGCATTCTATCGGGATGCTTTTGGCCATGCTGCATAAAGTACACTGCATTCAATCATGCAGCAAGGAATCCACTGCATCCAATCGCCATGTTTTTGGCCATGCTGCATAAAATCCACTGCATTCAATCGGGATGCATTGGGCCTCGCTGCATGGTCTCCACTGCATACAAACGAGATCCATTGCACCACAATGGATGGAATGTTCTGCATTAAATGACGCTGCATGAAATCCACTGCATTCAATCTGGATGCTTTGGGACATGCTGCAAATAATCCACTGCATTCAATCATGCTGCATGGAATCCACTGCCTTCAATCGGGATGCTTTTGGCCATGCTGCATATAATCCACTGCATTCAATCGGGATGCATTGGGCCTCACTGCGTCAACCGCACTGAATACAATCGGGATCCATTGTGCCACAATGCATGGAGTCTTCTGCATTCAATGACGCTGCATGGAATCCACTGCATTCAATGGGGATGCTTGGGGCCACGCTGCAAAAAATTCACTGCAATCATTCATGCTGCAGGAATCCAGTGCATTCAATCATGCTGCATAAAATACACTTCATTCAATAGGCTTCCATTACTTCATGCTGCCTGGAATACACTGAATTCAATCACGCTGCATGGAATCCACTGCATTCAATCGGGATGCATTTTACCAGGCTGCATGGATTACACTGCATTCAATCCCAATGCATGGAATCCACTGCATTCAATCGGGATGCATTTTACCAGGCTGCATGGATTACACTGCAATCAGGATCCATTGCGCCACAATGCATGGAATCCTCGCATTCATTGACGCTTCATGGAATACACTGTATTCAATCGGGATGATTTGGGCCATGCTGCATAAAATCCACTGCATTCAATCATGCTTCATGGAATCCACTGCACTCAATCATGCTGCATAAAATCCACTGCCTACAATAATGTTCCATAACTTCACACTGTATGGAATACACTTCATTCCATCACGCTGCATGGAATCCACTGCATTTAATCGGGATGCATTTTACCATGCTGCATGGATTACACTGCATTCAATCACGCTGCATCGATTTCACTGCATTCAATTGGGATCCATTGCGCCATGATGCATGGAATCCACTGCATTCAGTTGAGATCAATTGCGCCACGCTGCATAGAATCCACTGCATTGAATGGGGATCCATTTAGCCATGCTGCATTGTATACACTGCGTTCAATCAGGATGCATTTCACCACGCTGCATGGAATCCATGGCATTCAATCGGGATGTTTGTGGCCATGCTGCAAATAATCCACTTCATTCAATCATGCTGAAGGAATCCACTGCATTCAATCATGCTGCATAAAATCCCCTGCATTCAATAGGGTTCCATTTCTTCATGCTGCATGGAATCCACTTCATTCAATCATGCTGCATGGAATCCACAGCATTTAATTGGGATGCATTTTACCAGGCTGCATGGAATCCACTGCATTCAATCATGCTGCATAAAATCCACTGCATTCAATCAGGATGCATTTTACCATGCTGCATGGATTATACTGCATTCCATCACAATGCATGGAATCCACTGCATTCAATGACGCTGCATGGAATCCACTGCATTCTATCGGGATGCTTTTGGCCATGCTGCATAAAATCCTCTGCATTCAATCATGCTGCAAGGAATCCACTGCATCCAATCGCCATACTTTTGGCCATGCTGCATAAAATTCACTGCATTCAATCGGGATGCATTGGGCCTCGCTGCATGGTCTCCACTGCATACAAACGAGATCCATTGCACCACAATATATGGAATGTTCTGCATTAAATGAAGCTGCATGAAATCCAATGCATTCAATCAGGATGCTTTGGGCCATGCTGCAAATAATCCAATGTATTCAATCATGCTGCATGGAATCCACTGCCTTCAATCGGGATGCTTTTGGCCATGCTGCATTTAATCCACTGCATTCAATCGGGATGCATTGGGCCTCACTGCGTCAACTGCTGAATACAATCGGGATCCATTGTGCCAAAATGCATGTAGTCTTCTGCATTCAATGACGCTGCATGGAATCCAATGCATTCAATAGGGATGCATTTTACCAGGCTGCATGGAATCCACTGCATTCAATCATGTTGCATAAAATCCACTGCATTCAATAGGGTTCCATTTCTGCCTGCTGCATGGATCACACTGCATTCAATCACACTGCATGGAATCCACTGCATTCAATCGGGATGAATTTTACCAGGCTGCATTGAATCCACTGCATTCAATCAAGCTGCATGGAATCCACTGCATTCAATCGGGATTCATTTTACCAGGCTGCATGGAATACACTGCATTCAATCACGCTGCATCGATTTCACTGCATTCAATTGGGATCCATTGCGCCATGATGCATGGAATCCACTGCATTCTATCAGAATCCTTTGCACCACACTGCATTGACACCACTGCATTCAATTGAGATAATTTGGGCCACGCTGCATAGAATCCACTGCATTCCATGGGTATCCATTTACCCACGCTGCATGGTGTACACTCCGTTCAATCAGGATGCATTTCACCACGCTGCATGGAATCCACAGCATTCAATTGGGATTCTTTTGGCCATGCTGCATAAAATCCACTGCATTCAATCGAGATGCATTTGGCCTCGCTGCATGGACTCCACTGCACACAATCGTGATCCATTTCGCCGCAATGAATGGAGTTTTTTGCATTCAATGACGCTGCATGGAATCCACTGCATTAAATCGAAATGCTTTGGAACACGCTGCAAAAATTCCACTGCATTCAATCATGCTGAAAGAATCCACTGCATTCAATCATGCTGCATAAAATCCCCTGCCTTCAATAGGGTTCCATTTCTTCATGCTGCATGGAATCCACTTCTTTCAATCATGCTGCATGGAATCCACAGCATTTAATTGGGATGCATTTTACCAGGCTGCATGGAATCCACTGCATTCAATCATGCTGCATAAAATCCACTGCATTCAATCGGGATGCATTTTACCACGCTGCATGGATTACACTGCATTCAATCACAATACATGGAATCCACTGCATTCAATCGGGATGCATTTTACCAGGCTGCCTGGATTACACTGCATTCCATCACATTGCAAGGAATCCACTGCATTCAGTGACGCTGCATGGACTCCACTGCATTCTATCGGGATGCTTTTGGCCCTGCTGCTTAAAATACACTGCATTCAATCATGCTGCATGGAATTCACTGCCTCCAATAGGCATATTTTGGGAAATGCTGCAGAAAATCCACTGCATTCAATCGGGATGCATTAGGCCTCGCTGCATGGACTCCACTGCATACAAACGAGATCCATTGCACCACAATGGATGGAATGTTCTGCATTCAATGAGGCTGCATGGAATCCACTGCATTCCATCGGGATGCTTTGGGCCATGCTGCATAAAATCCACTGCATTCAATCGGGATGCATTGGGCCTCACTACGTGGACTCCACTGAATACAATTGGATCCATTGTGCCACAATGCACGGAGTCTTCTGCATTCAACGACGCTGCATGAAATCCACTGCATTCAATCGGGATGCTTTGGGCCATGTTCCAAATATCCACTGCATTCATTCATGCTGCGGGAATCCACTGCATTCAATCATGCTGCATAAAATACCCTGCATTCAATAGGGTTCAATTACTTCATGCTGCCTGGAATACACTGAATTCAATCATGCTGCATGGAATAAAATGCATTCAATAGGGATGCATTTTACCAGGCTGCATGGAATCCACTGCATTCAATCACAATGCATGGAATCCACTGCATTCAATGACGCTGCATGGAATCCACTGCATTCAATCGGGATGATTTTAGCCATGATGCATAAAATCGACTGCATTCAATTGGGTTCAATTTCGTCATGCTGCATGGATCACACTGCATTCAATCACACTGCATGGAATCCACTGCATTCAATTGGGATGATTTTTACCAGGCTGCATTGAATCCACTGCATTCAACCAAGCTGCATGGAATCCACTGCATTTAATCGGGATGCATTTTACCATGCTGCATGGAATACACAGCATTCAATCACGCTGCTTCTATTTCACTGCATTCAATTGGGATCCATTGCGCCATGATGCATTGAATCCACTGCCATCAGTTGAGATCAATTGGGCCACGCTGCATAGAATCCACTCCATTCAATGGGGATCCATTTAGCCACGCTGCATTGTATACACTGCGTTCAATCAGGATGCATTTCACCACGCTGCATGGAATCCACGGCATTCAATCGGGATGCTTGGGGACATGCTGCAAAAAATCCACTGCATTCATTCATGCTGCAGGAATCCACTTCATTCAATCATGCTGCATGGTATCCACTGCATTCAATCGGGATGTTTTGGGACATGCTGCCTAAAATCCACTGCATTCAATCGGGATGCTTTGGGCCATGCTGCAAAAAATCCACTGCATTCATTCATGCTGCAGGAATCCACTGCATTCAATCATGCTGCATAAAATCCACTGCATTCAATAGGGTTCTATTTCTGCCTGCTGCATGGATCACACTGCCCTCAATCACACTGCATGGAATCTACTGCATTCAATCAGGATGAATTTTACCAGGCTTCATTGAATCCACTGCATTCAATCATGCTGCATGGAATCCAATGCATTCTATCGGGATGTATTGGGCCATGCTGCATAAAATACACTGCATTCAATACGGTTCCATTTCTGCATGCTGCATGGATCACACTGCATTCAATCACACTGCATGGAATCCACTGCATTCAATCGGGATGAATTTAACCAGGCTGCATTGAATCCACTACATTCAATCAAGCTGCATGGAATCCACTGCATTCAATCGGGATGCATTTTACCAGGCTGCATGGAATACACTGCATTCAATCACGGTGCATCGATTTCACTGCATTCAATTGGGATCCATTGCGCCATGATGCATGGAATACACTGCATTCAGTTGAGATCAATTGCGCCACGGTGCATAGAATCCACTGCATTGAATGGGGATCCATTTAGCCACGCTGCATTGTATACACTGCGTTCAATCAGGATGCATTTCACCACGCTGCATGGAAGCCACGGCATTCAATCGGGATGCTTGTGGCCATGCTGCATAAAATCCACTGCATTCAATCGAGATGCATTTGGACTCGCTGCATGGACACCACTGCACACATTCGTGATCCATTTCGCCACAATGAATTGAATTTTCTGCATTCAATGAAGCTGCATGGAATCCACTGCATTAAATCGAGAAGCTTTTGGCAATGCTGCAAATAATCCACTGCATTCAATCATACTGAAGGCATCCAATGCATTCAATCATGCTGCATAAAATCCCCTGCATTCAATAGGGTTCCTTTTCTTCATGCTGCATGGAATCCACTGCATTCAATCATGCTGCATAAAATCCACTGCATTCAATCGGGATGAATGTTACCACGCTGCAAGTATTACACTTTATCACAATGCATGGATTCCACTGCCTTCAATCGGGATGCTTTTGGCCATGCTGCATAAAATCCACTGCATTCAATCGGGATGCATTGGGCCTCACTGCGTCAACTGCTGAATACAATCGGGATCCATTGTGCCACAATTCATGGAGCCTTCTGCATTCAATGACGCTGCATGGAATCCACTGCATTCAATCGGGATGCTTTGGGCCATGCTGCAAAAAATCCACTGCATTCATTCATGCTGCAGGAATCCACTGCATTCAATCATGCTGCATAAAATACATTTCATTCAATAGGGTTCCATTACTTCATGCTGCATGGAATCCACTACATTCAATCATGCTGCATGGAATCCACTGCATTTAATTGGGATGCATTTTACCAGGCTTCATGTAATCCACTGCATTCAATGACGCTGCATGGAGTCCACTGCATTTAATCGGGATGCATTTTACCAGGATGCATGGAATCCACTGCATTCAATCATGCTGCATGGAATCCACTGCATTCAATCGGGGTGCCTTTTACCACTCTGCATGGATTACACTGCATTCAATCACAATACATGGATCCACTGCATACATTCGGGATGCATTTTACCAGGCTGCATTGAATCCACTACATTCAATCATGCTGCATGGAATCCACTGCATTCAATCGGGATGCATTTTACCATGCTGCATGGAATACACTGCATTCAATCACGCTGCATCGATTTCACTGCATTCAATTGGGATCCATTGCGCCATGATGCATGGAATCCACTACATTCAGTTGAGATCAATTGGGCAACGCTGCATAGAATCCACTGCATTGAATGGGGATCCATTTAGCCACGATGCATTGTATACACTGCGTTCAATCAGGATGCATTTCACCACGCTGCATGGAATCCACGGCATTCAATCGGGATGCTTGTGGCCATGCTGCATAAAATCCACTGCATTCATTCATGCTGCAGGAATCCACTGCATTCAATCATGCTGCATAAAATCCCCTGCATTCAATAGGGTTCCATTTCTTCATGCTGCATGGAATTGACTTCATTCAATCATGCTGCATGGAATCCACAGCATTTAATCGGGATGCATTTTACCAGGCTGCATGGAATCCACTGCATTCAGTCATGCTGAATAAAATCCACTGCATTCAATCGGGATGCATTTTACCAGGATGCATGGAATCCACTGCATTCAATCACAATACATGGAATCCACTGCATTCAATCGGGATGCATTTTACCAGGCTGCCTGGATTACACTGCATTCCATCACAATGCATGGAATCCACTGCATTCAATGACGCTGCATGGAATCCACTGCATTCTATCGGGATGCTTTTGGCCATGCTGCATAAAGTACACTGCATTCAATCATGCAGCAAGGAATCCACTGCATCCAATCGCCATGTTTTTGGCCATGCTGCATAAAATCCACTGCATTCAATCGGGATGCATTGGGCCTCGCTGCATGGTCTCCACTGCATACAAACGAGATCCATTGCCCCACAATGAATGGAATGTTCTGCATTCAATGACGCTGCATGAAATCCACTGCATTCAATCGGGATGCTTTGGGCCATGCTGCAAATACTCCACTGTATTCAATCATGCTGCATGGAATCCACTGCCTTCAATCGGGATGCTTTTGGCCATGCTGCATATAATCCACTGCATTCAATCGGGATGCATTGGGCCTCACTGCGTCAACCGCACTGAATACAATCGGGATCCATTGTGCCACAATGCATGGAGTCGTCTGCATTCAATGACGCTGCGTGGAATCCACTGCATTCAATGGGGATGCTTTGGGCCACGCTGCAAAAAATTCACTGCATTCATTCATGCTGCAGGAATCCAGTGCATTCAATCATGCTGCATAAAATACACTTCATTCAATAGGCTTCCATTATTTCATGCTGCCTGGAATACACTGAATTCAATCACGCTGCATGGAATCCAATGCATTCAATAGGGATGCATTTTACCAGGCTGCATGGAATCCACTGCATTCAATCATGCTGCAGATATCCACTGCATTCAATCATGCTGCATTAAGTTCCCTGCATTCAATAGGGTTCCATTTCTTCATGCTGCCTGTAATACACTGCATTAAATCTGGCTGCATGGAATCCACTGCATTCAATTGGGATGCATTTTACCTGGCTTCATGGAATCCACTGCATTCACGCATGCCACTTGGAATCCACTGCATTCCATCGGGATGCATTTGGCCATGCTGAATAAAACCCACTGCATTCAATCACGCTGCATGGTATCCAATGCATTCAATCGGGATGTTTTAGGACATGCTGCAAAACATCCACAGCATTCAATCATGCTGCAGGAATCCACGGCATTCAATCATGCTGCATAAAAGACACTTCATTCAATAGGATTCCATTACTTCATGCTGCCTGGAATACACTGAATTCAATCACGCTGCATGGAATCCAATGCATTCAATAGGGATGCATTTTACCTGGCTGCATGGAATCCACTGCATTCAATCATGCTGCATGGAATCCACTGCATTCAATCGGGACGCATTTTACCAGGCTGCATGGATTACACTGCATTCAATCACAATGCATGGAATTCACTTCATTCAATGACGCTGCATGGAATCCACTGCATTCAATCGGGATGCTTTGGGCCACGCTGCAAAAAATCCACTGCATTCATTCATGCTGCAAGAATTCAGTGCATTCAGTCATGGTGCATAAAATACACTTCATTCAATAGGGTTCGATTATTTCATGCTTCCTGGAATGCACTGAATTAAATCACGCTGCATGGAATCCAATGCATTCTATTGGGATGCATTTTACCAGGCTGCATGGAATCCACTGCAGTCAATCATGCTCCATGGAATCCACTGCATTCAATCGGGATGCATTTTACCAGGCTGCATGGATTACACTGCATTCAAGCACAATGCATGGAATCCACTGCATTCAATGACGCTGCATGGAATCCTCTGCATTGAATCGGGATGCTTTTGGCCATGCTGCATAAAATCCACTGCATTCAATCATGCTGCACGGTATTGACTGCATTCAATCGGGATGTTTTGGGACATGCTGCCTAAAATCCACTGCATTAAATCGGGATGCTTTGGGCCAAGCTGCAAAAAATACAATGCATTCAATCATGCTGCAGGAATCCACTGCATTCAATCATGCTGCATAAAATCCCCTGCATTCAATAGGGTTCCATTTCTTCATGGTGCATGGAATACACTGCATTCAATCATGCTGCATGGAATCCACTGCATTCAATCGGGATGCATTTTACCAGGCTGCATGGATTACACTGCATTCAATCCCAATGCATGGAGTCCACTGCATTTAATGACCCTGCATGGAATCCACTGCATTCAATCGGGATGCTTTTGGCCATGGTGCATAAAATCCACTGCATTTAATCATGCTGCATGGTATCCACTGAATTCAATCGGGATGTTTTGGGATATGCTGCCTAACATCCACTCCATTAAATCGGGATGCTTTGGGCCATGCTGCAAAAAATTCACTGCATTCATTCATGCTGCAGGAATCCACTGCATTCTATCATGCTGCATAAAATCCACTGCATTCAATCGGGATGAATTTTACCAGGATGCATGGAATCCACTGCATTCAATCATGCTTCATGGAATCCACTGCATTCAATCCAGTTGCATTTTACCAGGCTGCATAGAATACACTGCATTCAATCACGCTGCATCGATTTCACTGCATTCAATTGGGATCCATTGCGCCATGATGCATGGAATCCACTGCATTCAGTTGAGATCAATTGCGCCACGCTGCATAGAATCCACTGCATTGAATGGGGATCCATTTAGCCACGCTGCATTGTATACACTGCGTTCAATCAGGATGCATTTCACCACGCTGCATGGAATCCATGGCATTCAATCGGGATGTTTGTGGCCATGCTGCAAAAAATCCACTTCATTCAATCATGCTGAAGGAATCCACTGCATTCAATCATGCTGCATAAAATCCCCTGCATTCAATAGGGTTCCATTTCTTCATGCTGCATGGAATCCACTTCATTCAATCATGCTGCATGGAATCCACAGCATTTAATTGGGATGCATTTTACCAGGCTGCATGGAATCCACTGCATTCAATCATGCTGCATAAAATCCACTGCATTCAATCGGGATGCATTTTACCATGCTGCATGGATTATACTGCATTCAATCACAATACATGGAATTGACTGCATTCAATCGGGATGCATTTTACCAGGCTGCCTGGATTACACTGCATTCCATCACAATGCATGGAATCCACTGCATTCAATGACGCTGCATGGAATCCACTGCATTCTATCGGGATGCTTTTGGCCATGCTGCATAAAGTACACTGCATTCAATCATGCAGCAAGGAATCCACTGCATCCAATCGCCATGTTTTTGGCCATGCTGCATAAAATCCACTGCATTCAATCGGGATGCATTGGGCCTCGCTGCATGGTCTCCACTGCATACAAACGAGATCCATTGCACCACAATGGATGGAATGTTCTGCATTAAATGACGCTGCATGAAATCCACTGCATTCAATCTGGATGCTTTGGGACATGCTGCAAATAATCCACTGCATTCAATCATGCTGCATGGAATCCACTGCCTTCAATCGGGATGCTTTTGGCCATGCTGCATATAATCCACTGCATTCAATCGGGATGCATTGGGCCTCACTGCGTCAACCGCACTGAATACAATCGGGATCCATTGTGCCACAATGCATGGAGTCTTCTGCATTCAATGACGCTGCATGGAATCCACTGCATTCAATCGGGATGCTTGGGGCCACGCTGCAAAAAATTCACTGCAATCATTCATGCTGCAGGAATCCAGTGCATTCAATCATGCTGCATAAAATACACTTCATTCAATAGGCTTCCATTACTTCATGCTGCCTGGAATACACTGAATTCAATCACGCTGCATGGAATCCAATGCATTCAATAGGGATGCATTTTACCTGGCTGCATGGAATCCACTGCATTCAATCATGCTGCATGGAATCCACTGCATTCAATCGGGATGCATTTTACCAGGCTGCATGGATTACACTGCAATCAGGATCCATTGCGCCACAATGCATGGAATCCTCGCATTCATTGACGCTTCATGGAATACACTGTATTCAATCGGGATGATTTGGGCCATGCTGCATAAAATCCACTGCATTCAATCATGCTTCATGGAATCCACTGCACTCAATCATGCTGCATAAAATCCACTGCCTACAATAATGTTCCATAACTTCACACTGTATGGAATACACTTCATTCCATCACGCTGCATGGAATCCACTACATTTAATCGGGATGCATTTTACCATGCTGCATGGATTACACTGCATTCAATCACGCTGCATCGATTTCACTGCATTCAATTGGGATCCATTGCGCCATGATGCATGGAATCCACTGCATTCAGTTGAGATCAATTGCGCCACGCTGCATAGAATCCACTGCATTGAATGGGGATCCATTTAGCCATGCTGCATTGTATACACTGCGTTCAATCAGGATGCATTTCACCACGCTGCATGGAATCCATGGCATTCAATCGGGATGTTTGTGGCCATGCTGCAAATAATCCACTTCATTCAATCATGCTGAAGGAATCCACTGCATTCAATCATGCTGCATAAAATCCCCTGCATTCAATAGGGTTCCATTTCTTCATGCTGCATGGAATCCACTTCATTCAATCATGCTGCATGGAATCCACAGCATTTAATTGGGATGCATTTTACCAGGCTGCATGGAATCCACTGCATTCAATCATGCTGCATAAAATCCACTGCATTCAATCGGGATGCATTTTACCATGCTGCATGGATTATACTGCATTCCATCACAATGCATGGAATCCACTGCATTCAATGACGCTGCATGGAATCCACTGCATTCTATCGGGATGCTTTTGGCCATGCTGCATAAAATCCTCTGCATTCAATCATGCTGCAAGGAATCCACTGCATCCAATCGCCATACTTTTGGCCATGCTGCATAAAATTCACTGCATTCAATCGGGATGCATTGGGCCTCGCTGCATGGTCTCCACTGCATACAAACGAGATCCATTGCACCACAATATATGGAATGTTCTGCATTAAATGAAGCTGCATGAAATCCAATGCATTCAATCAGGATGCTTTGGGCCATGCTGCAAATAATCCAATGTATTCAATCATGCTGCATGGAATCCACTGCCTTCAATCGGGATGCTTTTGGCCATGCTGCATTTAATCCACTGCATTCAATCGGGATGCATTGGGCCTCACTGCGTCAACTGCTGAATACAATCGGGATCCATTGTGCCAAAATGCATGTAGTCTTCTGCATTCAATGACGCTGCATGGAATCCAATGCATTCAATAGGGATGCATTTTACCAGGCTGCATGGAATCCACTGCATTCAATCATGCTGCATAAAATCCACTGCATTCAATAGGGTTCCATTTCTGCATGCTGCATGGATCACACTGCATTCAATCACACTGCATGGAATCCACTGCATTCAATCGGGATGAATTTTACCAGGCTGCATTGAATCCACTGCATTCAATCAAGCTGCATGGAATCCACTGCATTCAATCGGGATGCATTTTACCAGGCTGCATGGAATACACTGCATTCAATCACGCTGCATCGATTTCACTGCATTCAATTGGGATCCATTGCGCCATGATGCATGGAATCCACTGCATTCTATCAGAATCCTTTGCACCACACTGCATTGACACCACTGCATTCAATTGAGATAATTTGGGCCACGCTGCATAGAATCCACTGCATTCCATGGGTATCCATTTACCCACGCTGCATGGTGTACACTCCGTTCAATCAGGATGCATTTCACCACGCTGCATGGAATCCACAGCATTCAATTGGGATTCTTTTGGCCATGCTGCATAAAATCCACTGCATTCAATCGAGATGCATTTGGCCTCGCTGCATGGACTCCACTGCACACAATCGTGATCCATTTCGCCACAATGAATGGAGTTTTTTGCATTCAATGACGCTGCATGGAATCCACTGCATTAAATCGAAATGCTTTGGAACACGCTGCAAAAATTCCACTGCATTCAATCATGCTGAAAGAATCCACTGCATTCAATCATGCTGCATAAAATCCCCTGCCTTCAATAGGGTTCCATTTCTTCATGCTGCATGGAATCCACTTCTTTCAATCATGCTGCATGGAATCCACAGCATTTAATTGGGATGCATTTTACCAGGCTGCATGGAATCCACTGCATTCAATCATGCTGCATAAAATCCACTGCATTCAATCGGGATGCATTTTACCACGCTGCATGGATTACACTGCATTCAATCACAATACATGGAATCCACTGCATTCAATCGGGATGCATTTTACCAGGCTGCCTGGATTACACTGCATTCCATCACATTGCAAGGAATCCACTGCATTCAGTGACGCTGCATGGACTCCACTGCATTCTATCGGGATGCTTTTGGCCCTGCTGCTTAAAATACACTGCATTCAATCATGCTGCATGGAATTCACTGCCTCCAATAGGCATATTTTGGGAAATGCTGCAGAAAATCCACTGCATTCAATCGGGATGCATTGGGCCTCGCTGCATGGACTCCACTGCATACAAACGAGATCCATTGCACCACAATGGATGGAATGTTCTGCATTCAATGAGGCTGCATGGAATCCACTGCATTCCATCGGGATGCTTTGGGCCATGCTGCATAAAATCCACTGCATTCAATCGGGATGCATTGGGCCTCACTACGTGGACTCCACTGAAAACAATTGGATCCATTGTGCCACAATGCACGGAGTCTTCAGCATTCAACGACGCTGCATGAAATCCACTGCATTCAATCGGGATGCTTTGGGCCATGTTCCAAATATCCACTGCATTCATTCATGCTGCGGGAATCCACTGCATTCAATCATGCTGCATAAAATACCCTGCATTCAATAGGGTTCAATTACTTCATGCTGCCTGGAATACACTGAATTCAATCATGCTGCATGGAATAAAATGCATTCAATAGGGATGCATTTTACCAGGCTGCATGGAATCCACTGCATTCAATCACAATGCATGGAATCCACTGCATTCAATGACGCTGCATGGAATCCACTGCATTCAATCGGGATGATTTTAGCCATGATGCATAAAATCGACTGCATTCAATTGGGTTCAATTTCGTCATGCTGCATGGATCACACTGCATTCAATCACACTGCATGGACTCCACTGCATTCAATTGGGATGATTTTTACCAGGCTGCATTGAATCCACTGCATTCAACCAAGCTGCATGGAATCCACTGCATTTAATCGGGATGCATTTTACCATGCTGCATGGAATACACAGCATTCAATCACGCTGCTTCTATTTCACTGCATTCAATTGGGATCCATTGCGCCATGATGCATTGAATCCACTGCCATCAGTTGAGATCAATTGGGCCACGCTGCATAGAATCCACTCCATTCAATGGGGATCCATTTAGCCACGCTGCATTGTATACACTGCGTTCAATCAGGATGCATTTCACCACGCTGCATGGAATCCACGGCATACAATCGGGATGCTTGGGAACATGCTGCAAAAAATCCACTGCATTCATTCATGCTGCAGGAATCCACTTCATTCAATCATGCTGCATGGTATCCACTGCATTCAATCGGGATGTTTTGGGACATGCTGCCTAAAATCCACTGCATTCAATCGGGATGCTTTGGGCCATGCTGCAAAAAATCCACTGCATTCATTCATGCTGCAGGAATCCACTGCATTCAATCATGCTGCATAAAATCCACTGCATTCAATAGGGTTCTATTTCTGCCTGCTGCATGGATCACACTGCCCTCAATCACACTGCATGGAATCTACTGCATTCAATCAGGATGAATTTTACCAGGCTTCATTGAATCCACTGCATTCAATCATGCTGCATGGAATCCAATGCATTCTATCGGGATGTATTGGGCCATGCTGCATAAAATACACTGCATTCAATAGGGTTCCATTTCTGCATGCTGCATGGATCACACTGCATTCAATCACACTGCATGGAATCCACTGCATTCAATCGGGATGAATTTTACCAGGCTGCATTGAATCCACTACATTCAATCAAGCTGCATGGAATCCACTGCATTCAATCGGGATGCATTTTACCAGGCTGCATGGAATACACTGCATTCAATCACGGTGCATCGATTTCACTGCATTCAATTGGGATCCATTGCGCCATGATGCATGGAATCCACTGCATTCAGTTGAGATCAATTGCGCCACGGTGCATAGAATCCATTGCATTGAATGGGGATCCATTTAGCCACGCTGCATTGTATACACTGCGTTCAATCAGGATGCATTTCACCACGCTGCATGGAATCCACGGCATTCAATCGGGATGCTTGTGGCCATGCTGCATAAAATCCACTGCATTCAATCGAGATGCATTTGGACTCGCTGCATGGACACCACTGCACACATTCGTGATCCATTTCGCCACAATGAATTGAATTTTCTGCATTCAATGAAGCTGCATGGAATCCACTGCATTAAATCGAGAAGCTTTTGGCAATGCAGCAGTAATCCACTGCATTCAATCATGCTGCATAAAATCCACTGAATTCCACATGGTTCAATTTCTTCATGCTGCATGGAATCCACTGCATTCAATCATGCTGCATTAAATTCCCTGCATTCAATAGGGTTCCATTTCTTCATGCTGCCTGGAATACACTGCATTAAATCTGGCTGCATGGAATCCACTGCATTCAATTGGGATGCATTTTACCTGGCTTCATGGAATCCACTGCATTCACGCATGCCACTTGGAATCCACTGCATTCCATCGGGATGCATTTGGCCATGCTGAATAAAACCCACTGCATTCAATCACGCTGCATGGTATCCAATGCATTCAATCGGGATGTTTTAGGACATGCTGCAAAACATCCACAGCATTCAATCATGCTGCAGGAATCCACGGCATTCAATCATGCTGCATAAAAGACACTTCATTCAATAGGATTCCATTACTTCATGCTGCCTGGAATACACTGAATTCAATCACGCTGCATGGAATCCAATGCATTCAATAGGGATGCATTTTACCTGGCTGCATGGAATCCACTGCATTCAATCATGCTGCATGGAATCCACTGCATTCAATCGGGACGCATTTTACCAGGCTGCATGGATTACACTGCATTCAATCACAATGCATGGAATCCACTTCATTCAATGACGCTGCATGGAATCCACTGCATTCAATCGGGATGCTTTGGGCCACGCTGCAAAAAATCCACTGCATTCAATCATGCTGCACGGTATTGACTGCATTCAATCGGGATGTTTTGGGACATGCTGCAGAAAATCCACTGCATTAAATCGGGATGCTTTGGGCCAAGCTGCAAAAAATACAATGCATTCAATCATGCTGCAGGAATCCACTGCATTCAATCATGCTGCATAAAATCCCCTGCATTCAATAGGGTTCCATTTCTTCATGGTGCATGGAATACACTGCATTCAATCATGCTGCATGGAATCCACTGCATTCAATCGGGATGCATTTTACCAGGCTGCATGGATTACACTGCATTCAATCCCAATGCATGGAATCCACTGCATTTAATGACCCTGCATGGAATCCACTGCATTCAATCGGGATGCTTTTGGCCATGGTGCATAAAATCCACTGCATTTAATCATGCTGCATGGTATCCACTGAATTCAATCGGGATGTTTTGGGATATGCTGCCTAACATCCACTCCATTAAATCGGGATGCTTTGGGCCATGCTGCAAAAAATTCACTGCATTCATTCATGCTGCAGGAATCCACTGCATTCTATCATGCTGCATAAAATCCACTGCATTCAATCGGGATGAATTTTACCAGGATGCATGGAATCCACTGCATTCAATCATGCTTCATGGAATCCACTGCATTCAATCCAGTTGCATTTTACCATGCTGCATGGATTACACTGCATTCAATCACGCTGCATCGATTTCACTGCATTCAATTGGGATCCATTGCGCCATGATGCATGGAATCCACTGCATTCAGTTGAGATCAATTGCGCCACGCTGCATAGAATCCACTGCATTGAATGGGGATCCATTTAGCCATGCTGCATTGTATACACTGCGTTCAATCAGGATGCATTTCACCACGCTGCATGGAATCCATGGCATTCAATCGGGATGTTTGTGGCCATGCTGCAAATAATCCACTTCATTCAATCATGCTGCAGGAATCCACTGCATTCAATCATGCTGCATAAAATCCCCTGCATTCAATAGGGTTCCATTTCTTCATGCTGCATGGAATCCACTTCATTCAATCATGCTGCATGGAATCCACAGCATTTAATTGGGATGCATTTTACCAGGCTGCATGGAATCCACTGCATTCAATCATGCTGCATCAAATCCACTGCATTCAATCGGGATGCATTTTACCATGCTGCATGGATTATACTGCATTCCATCACAATGCATGGAATCCACTGCATTCAATGACGCTGCATGGAATCCACTGCATTCAATCGGGATGATTTTGGCCATGCTGCATAAAATCCTCTGCATTCAATCATGCTGCAAGGAATCCACTGCATCCAATCGCCATATTTTTGGCCATGCTGCATAAAATTCACTGCATTCAATCGGGATGCATTGGGCCTCGCTGCATGGTCTCCACTGCATACAAACGAGATCCATTGCACCACAATATATGGAATGTTCTGCATTAAATGAAGCTGCATGAAATCCAATGCATTCAATCAGGATGCTTTGGGCCATGCTGCAAATAATCCAATGTATTCAATCATGCTGCATGGAATCCACTGCCTTCAATCGGGATGCTTTTGGCCATGCTGCATTTAATCCACTGCATTCAATCGGGATGCATTGGGCCTCACTGCGTCAACTGCTGAATACAATCGGGATCCATTGTGCCAAAATGCATGTAGTCTTCTGCATTCAATGACGCTGCATGGAATCCAATGCATTCAATAGGGATGCATTTTACCAGGCTGCATGGAATCCACTGCATTCAATCATGCTGCATAAAATCCACTGCATTCAATAGGGTTCCATTTCTGCATGCTGCATGGATCACACTGCATTCAATCACACTGCATGGAATCCACTGCATTCAATCGGGATGAATTTTACCAGGCTGCATTGAATCCACTGCATTCAATCAAGCTGCATGGAATCCACTGCATTCAATCGGGATTCATTTTACCAGGCTGCATGGAATACACTGCATTCAATCACGCTGCATCGATTTCACTGCATTCAATTGGGATCCATTGCGCCATGATGCATGGAATCCACTGCATTCTATCAGAATCCTTTGCACCACACTGCATTGACACCACTGCATTCAATTGAGATAATTTGGGCCACGCTGCATAGAATCCACTGCATTCCATGGGTATCCATTTACCCACGCTGCATGGTGTACACTCCGTTCAATCAGGATGCATTTCACCACGCTGCATGGAATCCACAGCATTCAATTGGGATTCTTTTGGCCATGCTGCATAAAATCCACTGCATTCAATCGAGATGCATTTGGCCTCGCTGCATGGACTCCACTGCACACAATCGTGATCCATTTCGCCACAATGAATGGAGTTTTTTGCATTCAATGACGCTGCATGGAATCCACTGCATTAAATCGAAATGCTTTGGAACACGCTGCAAAAATTCCACTGCATTCAATCATGCTGAAAGAATCCACTGCATTCAATCATGCTGCATAAAATCCCCTGCCTTCAATAGGGTTCCATTTCTTCATGCTGCATGGAATCCACTTCTTTCAATCATGCTGCATGGAATCCACAGCATTTAATTGGGATGCATTTTACCAGGCTGCATGGAATCCACTGCATTCAATCATGCTGCATAAAATCCACTGCATTCAATCGGGATGCATTTTACCACGCTGCATGGATTACACTGCATTCAATCACAATACATGGAATCCACTGCATTCAATCGGGATGCATTTTACCAGGCTGCCTGGATTACACTGCATTCCATCACATTGCAAGGAATCCACTGCATTCAGTGACGCTGCATGGACTCCACTGCATTCTATCGGGATGCTTTTGGCCCTGCTGCTTAAAATACACTGCATTCAATCATGCTGCATGGAATTCACTGCCTCCAATAGGCATATTTTGGGAAATGCTGCAGAAAATCCACTGCATTCAATCGGGATGCATTGGGCCTCGCTGCATGGACTCCACTGCATACAAACGAGATCCATTGCACCACAATGGATGGAATGTTCTGCATTCAATGAGGCTGCATGGAATCCACTGCATTCCATCGGGATGCTTTGGGCCATGCTGCATAAAATCCACTGCATTCAATCGGGATGCATTGGGCCTCACTACGTGGACTCCACTGAATACAATTGGATCCATTGTGCCACAATGCACGGAGTCTTCTGCATTCAACGACGCTGCATGAAATCCACTGCATTCAATCGGGATGCTTTGGGCCATGTTCCAAATATCCACTGCATTCATTCATGCTGCGGGAATCCACTGCATTCAATCATGCTGCATAAAATACCCTGCATTCAATAGGGTTCAATTACTTCATGCTGCCTGGAATACACTGAATTCAATCATGCTGCATGGAATAAAATGCATTCAATAGGGATGCATTTTACCAGGCTACATGGAATCCACTGCATTCAATCACAATGCATGGAATCCACTGCATTCAATGACGCTGCATGGAATCCACTGCATTCAATCGGGATGATTTTAGCCATGATGCATAAAATCGACTGCATTCAATTGGGTTCAATTTCGTCATGCTGCATGGATCACACTGCATTCAATCACACTGCATGGAATCCACTGCATTCAATTGGGATGATTTTTACCAGGCTGCATTGAATCCACTGCATTCAACCAAGCTGCATGGAATCCACTGCATTTAATCGGGATGCATTTTACCATGCTGCATGGAATACACAGCATTCAATCACGCTGCTTCTATTTCACTGCATTCAATTGGGATCCATTGCGCCATGATGCATTGAATCCACTGCCATCAGTTGAGATCAATTGGGCCACGCTGCATAGAATCCACTCCATTCAATGGGGATCCATTTAGCCACGCTGCATTGTATACACTGCGTTCAATCAGGATGCATTTCACCACGCTGCATGGAATCCACGGCATTCAATCGGGATGCTTGGGGACATGCTGCAAAAAATCCACTGCATTCATTCATGCTGCAGGAATCCACTTCATTCAATCATGCTGCATGGTATCCACTGCATTCAATCGGGATGTTTTGGGACAGGCTGCCTAAAATCCACTGCATTCAATCGGGATGCTTTGGGCCATGCTGCAAAAAATCCACTGCATTCATTCATGCTGCAGGAATCCACTGCATTCAATCATGCTGCATAAAATCCACTGCATTCAATAGGGTTCTATTTCTGCCTGCTGCATGGATCACACTGCCCTCAATCACACTGCATGGAATCTACTGCATTCAATCAGGATGAATTTTACCAGGCTTCATTGAATCCACTGCATTCAATCATGCTGCATGGAATCCAATGCATTCTATCGGGATGTATTGGGCCATGCTGCATAAAATACACTGCATTCAATACGGTTCCATTTCTGCATGCTGCATGGATCACACTGCATTCAATCACACTGCATGGAATCCACTGCATTCAATCGGGATGAATTTTACCAGGCTGCATTGAATCCACTACATTCAATCAAGCTGCATGGAATCCACTGCATTCAATCGGGATGCATTTTACCAGGCTGCATGGAATACACTGCATTCAATCACGGTGCATCGATTTCACTGCATTCAATTGGGATCCATTGCGCCATGATGCATGGAATCCACTGCATTCAGTTGAGATCAATTGCGCCACGGTGCATAGAATCCACTGCATTGAATGGGGATCCATTTAGCCACGCTGCATTGTATACACTGCGTTCAATCAGGATGCATTTCACCACGCTGCATGGAATCCACGGCATTCAATCGGGATGCTTGTGGCCATGCTGCATAAAATCCACTGCATTCAATCGAGATGCATTTGGACTCGCTGCATGGACACCACTGCACACATTCGTGATCCATTTCGCCACAATGAATTGAATTTTCTGCATTCAATGAAGCTGCATGGAATCCACTGCATTAAATCGAGAAGCTTTTGGCAATGCTGCAAATAATCCACTGCATTCAATCATACTGAAGGCATCCAATGCATTCAATCATGCTGCATAAAAACTGCATTCCCATTGCCAATTCATGCTGCATGGAATCCACTGCATTCAATCATGCTTTCATAAAATCCACTGCATGCTGGAATCCACTGCATTCAATCATGCTGCATTCAATGAATGCACGCTGCGGGATGCATTACCAATGTTACATTCACGCATGGATGCTTTTGGCCATGCTGCATTCAATAAAATCCACTGCATTCAATCGGGATGCATTGGGCCTCACTGCTGTCAACTGCTGAATACAATCGGGATGCCATTGTGCCACAATGCATGGAGCCTTCTGCATTCAATGACGCTGCATGGAATCCACTGCATTCAATCGGGATGCTTTGGGCCATGCTGCAAAAAATCCACTGCATTCATTCATGCTGCAGGAATCCACTGCATTCAATCATGCTGCATAAAATACATTTCATTCAATAGGGTTCCATTACTTCATGCTGCATGGAATCCACTACATTCAATCATGCTGCATGGAATCCACTGCATTTAATTGGGATGCATTTTACCAGGCTTCATGTAATCCACTGCATTCAATGACGCTGCATGGAGTCCACTGCATTTAATCGGGATGCATTTTACCAGGATGCATGGAATCCACTGCATTCAATCATGCTGCATGGAATCCACTGCATTCAATCGGGGTGCCTTTTACCACTCTGCATGGATTACACTGCATTCAATCACAATACATGGATCCACTGCATACATTCGGGATGCATTTTACCATGCTGCATGTATTACACTGCATTCAATCACAATGCATGGAATCCACTGCATTAAATCGGGATAATTTTGGCAATGCTGCATAAAATCCACCTCATTCAATCGGAATGCATTGGGCCTCACTGCGTGGACTCCACTGAATACATATGGGATCCATTGTGCCACAATGCAGGGAGTCTTCTGCATTCAATGACGCTGCATGGAATCCACTGCATTCAATCAGGATGATTTTGGCCATGCTGCATAAAATCCACTGCATTCAATCATGCTGCATGTAATCCACCTCATTCAATCGGGTGTTTTGGGACATGCTGCAGAAAATCCCCTGCATTAAATCGGGATGATTTGGGCCATGCTGCAAAAAATCCACTGCATTCAATCATGCTGCAGGTATCCACTGCATTCATTCGGAATACTTTGGGCCTTGCTGCTAATAATCCACAGCATTCAATCATGCTGCAGGTATCCACTGCATTCAATCATGCTGCATTAAATTCCCTGCATTCAATAGGGTTCCATTTCTTCATGCTGCCTGGAATGCACTGCATTAAATCTGGCTGCATGGAATCCATTGCATTCAATTGGGATGCATTTTACCAGGCTGCATGGAATCCACTGCATTCAAGCATGCTTCATGGAATCCACTGCATTCAATCCGGATGCATGTTACCAGGCTGCATGTATTACACTGCATTCAATGACATTGCATGGAATCCACTGCCTTTAATCGGGATGCTTTTGGCCCTGCTGCATTAAATAAACTGCATTCATTCATGCCGCAGGAATCCACTGCATTCAATCATGCTGCATAAAATCAACTGCATTCAACAGGTTTCCATTACTTCATGCTGTCTGGAATGCACTGAATTCAATCACGCTGCATGGAATCCAATGCATTCAATAGGGATGCATTTTACCAGGCTGCATGGAATCCACTGCATTCAATCATGCTGCATGGAATCCACTGCATTCAATCGGGATGCATTTTACCAGGCTGCATGGATTTCACTGCATTCAATCACAATGCAAGGAATCCACTGCATTCAATGACGCTGCATGGAATCCACTGCATTCAATCGGGATGCTTTTGGCCATGCTGCACAAAATCCACTGCATTCAAACATGCTGCACGGTATCCACTGCATTCAATCGGGATATTTTGGGATATGCTGCAGAATATCCACTGCAGTAAATCGGGATGCTTTGGGCCAAGCTTCAAAAAATACACTGCATTCAATCATGCTGCAGGAATACACTGCATTCAATCATGCTGCATAAAATCCACTGCATTCTATAGGGTTCATTTTCTTCATGCTGCATGGAATCCACTGCATTCAATCATGCTGCATGGACTCCACTGCATTCAATCGGGATGCATTTTACCAGGCTGCATGGATTACACTGCATTCAATCACAATGCATGGAATCCACTGCATTCAATGACACTGCATGGAATCCACTGCCTTCAATCGGGATGCTTTTGGCCATGGTCCATAAAATCCACTGCATTCAATAATGCTGCATGGTATCCACTGCATTCAATCGGGATGTTGTTTGACATGCTGCCTAAAATCCACTGCATTAAATCGGGATGCTTTGGGCCATGCTGCAAAAAATCGACTGCATTCAATCATGCTGCATAAAATCCACTGCATTCAATAAGGTTCCATTACTTCATGCAGCATGGATCACACTGCATTTAATCACACTGCATGGAATTAACTGCATTCAACCGGGATGACTTTTACCATGCTGCATGGAATTAACTGCATTCAATCACGCTGCATTTATTTCACTGCATACAATTGGGATCCATTGCGCCATGATGCATGGAATCCACTGCATTCAATCAAAATCCATTGCACCACATTGCATTGACACCACTGCATTCAATTGAGATCAATTGGGCCATGCTGCATAGAATCCACTGCATTCAATTGGTATCCATTTATCCATACTGAATGGTATACACTGCATTCAATCAGGATGCATTTCACCACGCTGCATGGAATCCACGGCATTCAATCGGGATGCATTTTACCAGGCTGCATGGATTACACTGCATTCAAATGGGATGCATTGGGCCTCACTGCGTGGACTCCACTGAATACATACGGGATCCATTGTGCCACAATGCAGGGAGTCTTCTGCATTCAATGACGCTGCATGGAATCCACTGCATTCAATCGGGATGAATTTTACCAAGCTGCATTGAATCCACTGCATTCAATCATGCTGCATGGAATCCACTGCATTCAATCGGGATGCATTTTACCTTGCTGCATGGAATACACTGCATTCAATCACGCTGCATCGATTTCACTGCATTCAATTGGGATCCATTGCACCATGATGCATGGAATCCACTTCATTCAGTTGAGATCAATTGGGCCACGCTGCATAGAATCCACTGCATTGAATGGGGATCCATTTAGCCACGCTGCATTGTATACACTGCGTTCAATCAGGATGCATTTCACCACGCTGCATGGAATCCACGGCATTCAATCGGGATGCTTGTGGCCATGCTGCATAAAATCCACTGCATTCAATCGAGATGCATTTGGCCTCGATGCATGGACTCCACTGCACACAATCGTGATCCATTTCGCCACAATGAATTGAATTTTCTGCATTCAATGACGCTGCATGGAATCCACTGCATTAAATCGAGATGCTTTTGGCCATGCTGCAAAAAATCCACTGCATTCAATCATGCTGCATAAAATCCACTGCATTCTATAGGGTTCCATTTCTTCATGCTGCATGGAATCGACTTCATTCAATCATGCTGCATGGAATCCACAGCATTTAATTGGGATGCATTTTGCCAGGCTGCATGGAATCCACGGCATTCAATCGGGATGCTTGGGGACATGCTGCAAAAAATCCACTGCATTCATTCATGCTGCAGGACTCCACTGCATTCAATCATGCTAAATAAAATACACTACATTCAATAGGGTTCCATTACTTCATGCTCCCTGGAATACACTGAATTCAATCATGCTGCATGGAATCCAATGCATTCAATAGGGATGCATTTTACCAGTATGCATGGAATCGACTGCATTCAATCATGCTGCATGGAATCCACTGCATTCAATCGGGATGCATTTTACCAGGCTGCATGGATTACACTGCATTCAAGCACAATGCATGGAATCCACTGCATTCAATGACGCTGCATGGAATCCTCTGCATTGAATCGGGATGCTTTTGGCCATGCTGCATAAAATCCACTGCATCAGTCATGCTGCACGGTATCCACTGCATTCAATCGGGATGTTTTGGGACATGCTGAATAAAATCCACTGCATTAAATCGGGATGCATTGAGCCAAGCTGCAAAAACTCCACTGCATTCAATCATGCTGCATGGAATCTACTGCATTCAATCGTGATGCATTTTACCAGGATGTGTGGAATCCACTGCATTCAATAACAATGCATGGAATCCACTGCATTCAATGACGCTGCATGGAATCATCTGCATTCAATCGGGATGCTTTTGGCCATGCTGCATAGAATCCACTGCATTCAATCGGGATGTATTGGGACATGCTGCAGAAAATCCACTGCATTAAATCGGGATGCTTTGGGCCAAGCTGCAAAAAATCCACTGCATTCAATCATGCTGCAGGAATCCACTGCATTTAATCATGCTGCATAAAATACCCTGCATTCAATAATGTTCCATTTCTTCATGCTGCCTGGAATCCACCTCATTCAATTATGCTGCATGGAATCCACTGCATTCAATCGGGATTCATTTTACCAGGCTGCATGAATTACACTACATTCAATCACAAGCTTGGAATCCACTGCATTCAATGACGCTGCATGGAATCCACTGCATTCAATCGGGATGCTTTTGGCCATGGTGCATAATATGCACTGCATTCAATCTTGCTGCATGGTATCCACTGCATTCAATCGGGATGCTTTTGGCCATGCTGCATAAAATCCACTGCATTAAATCGGGATGCTTTGGGCCATGCTGCAAAAATCCACTGCATTCAATCATGCTGAAGGAATTCACTGCATTCAATCATGCTGCATAAAATCCCCTGCATTCAATAGAGTTGCATTACTTCATGCTGCATGGAATCAACTGCATTCAACCATGCTGCATAAAATTCACTGCATTCAATCGGGATGCATTTTACCTGGCTGCATGGAATCCACTGCATTCAATCACGCTGCATGGAATCCACTGCATTCAATCGGGATGCATTTTACCACGCTGCATGAATTACACTGCATTCAATCACAATGCATGGAATCCACTGCATTCAATGACGCTGCATGGAATCCACTGCATTCTATTGGGATGCTTTTGGCCATGCTGCATAAAATCCATTGCATTCAATCATGCTGCATGGAATCCAGTGCATCCAATCGGGATATTTTGGGTCATGCTGCATAAAATCCAATGCATTCAATCATGCTGCACCGTATCCACTGCATTCAATCGGGATGTTTTGGGACATGCTGCAGAAAATTCACTGCATTAAATCAGGATGCTTTGGGCCATTCTGCAAAAAATCCACTGCATTCAATCATGCTGCATAAAATCCACTGCATTCAATATGGTTCCATTTCTTCATGCTGCATGGATCACACTGCATTAAATCACACTGCATGGAATCCTCTGCATTCAATCGGGATTAATTTTACCAGGCTGCATGGAATCCACTGCATTCAATCAGTATCCATTGCACCACACCGCATTGAATCCACTGCATTCAATTGAGATCAATTGGGCAACGATGCATAGAATCCACTGCATTCAATAGGGATCCAATTAGCCACACTGAATGGTATACACTGCGTTCAATCAGGATGCATTTCACCACGCTGCATGGAATCCACGGCATTCAATCGGGTTGCATGGGGCCATGCTGCATAAAATCCACTGCATTCCATCGAGATGCATTTGGCCTCGCTGCATGGACTCCACTGCACACAATCGTGATCCATTTCGCCACAATGAATGGAATTCTCAGCATTCAATGACGCTGCATGGAATCCACTGCATTAAATCAGAGATGCTTTGGGACATGTTGCAAAATATCCACTGCATTCAATAATTCTGCAGGAATCCACAGCATTCAATCATGCTGCATAAAATACCCTGCATTCAATAGTGATCCATTTCTTCATGCTGCATGGAATACACTGCATTCAATCAGGATGCATGGAATTCACATCATTTAATTGAGGTGCATTTTACCAGGCTGCATGGAATCCACTGCATTCAATCATGCTGCATGGAATCCACTGCATTCAATCGGGGTGCCTTTTACCACTCTGCATGGATTACACTGCATTCAATCACAATACATGGATCCACTGCATACATTCGGGATGCATTTTACCATGCTGCATGTATTACACTGCATTCAATCACAATGCATGGAATCCACTGCATTAAATCGGGATAATTTTGGCAATGCTGCATAAAATCCACCTCATTCAATCGGAATGCATTGGGCCTCACTGCGTGGACTCCACTGAATACATATGGGATCCATTGTGGCACAATGCAGGGAGTCTTCTGCATTCAATGACGCTGCATGGAATCCACTGCATTCAATCAGGATGATTTTGGCCATGCTGCATAAAATCCACTGCATTCAATCATGCTGCATAATATCCCCTGCCTTCAATAGGGTTCCATTTCTTCATGCTGCAGGGAATCCACTTCTTTCAATCATGCTGCATGGAATCCACTGCATTTAATTGGGATGCATTTTACCCGGCATCATGTATTGCACTGCATTCAATGACGCTGCATGGAGTCCACTGCATTTAATCGGGATGCATTTTACCAGGATGCATGGAATCCACTGCATTAAATCATGCTGCATGGAATCCACTGCATTCAATCGGGGTGCCTTTTACCACTCTGCATGGATTACACTGCATTCAATCACAATACATGGATCCACTGCATACATTCGGGATGCATTTTACCATGCTGCATGTATTACACTGCATTCAATCACAATGCATGGAATCCACTGCATTAAATCGGGATAATTTTGGCAATGCTGCATAAAATCCACCTCATTCAATCGGAATGCATTGGGCCTCACTGCGTGGACTCCACTGAATACATATGGGATCCATTGTGGCACAATGCAGGGAGTCTTCTGCATTCAATGACGCTGCATGGAATCCACTGCATTCAATCAGGATGATTTTGGCCATGCTGCAAAAAATCCACTGCATTCATTCATGCTGCAGGAATCCACTGCATTCAATCATGCTAAATAAAATACACTACATTCAATAGGGTTCCATTACTTCATGCTCCCTGGAATACACTGAATTCAATCATACTGCATGGAATCCAATGCATTCAATAGGGATGCATTTTACCAGTCTGCATGGAATCGACTGCATTCAATCATGCTGCATGGAATCCACTGCATTCAATCGGGATGCATTTTACCAGGCTGCATGGATTACACTGCATTCAAGCACAATGCATGGAATCCACTTCATTCAATGACGCTGCATGGAATCCTCTGCATTGAATCGGGATGCTTTTGGCCATGCTGCATAAAATCCACTGCATCAGTCATGCTGCACGGTATCCACTGCAATCAATCGGGATGTTTTGGGACATGCTGAATAAAATCCACTGCATTAAATCGGGATGCATTGGGCCAAGCTGCAAAAACTCCACTGCATTCAATCATGCTGCATGGAATCTACTGCATTCAATCGGGATGCATTTTACCAGGATGCGTGGAATCCACTGCATTCAATAACAATGCATGGAATCCACTGCATTCAATGACGCTGCATGGAATCATCTGCATTCAATCGGGATGCTTTTGGCCATGCTGCATAAAATCCACTGCATTCAATCGGGATGTATTGGGACATGCTGCAGAAAATCCACTGCATTAAATCGGGATGCTTTGGGCCAAGCTGCAAAAAATCCACTGCATTCAATCATGCTGCAGGAATCCACTGCATTTAATCATGCTGCATAAAATACCCTGCATTCAATAAGGTTCCATTTCTTCATGCTGCCTGGAATCCACCTCATTCAATTATGCTGCATGGAATCCACTGCATTCAATCGGGATTCATTTTACCAGGCTGCATGAATTACACTACATTCAATCACAAGCTTGGAATCCACTGCATTCAATGACGCTGCATGGAATCCACTGCATTCAATGGGGATGCTTTTGGCCATGGTGCATAATATGCACTGCCTTCAATCATGCTGCATGGTATCCACTGCATTCAATCGGGATGCTTTTGGCCATGCTGCATAAAATCCACTGCATTAAATCGGGATGCTTTGGGCCATGCTGCAAAAATCCACTGCATTCAATCATGCTGAAGGAATTCACTGCATTCAATCATGCTGCATAAAATCCCCTGCATGCAATAGAGTTACTTCATGCTGCATGGAATCAACTGCATTCAATCATGCTGCATAAAATTCACTGCATTCAATCGGGATGCATTTTACCTGGCTGCATGGAATCCACTGCATTCAATCACGCTGCATGGAATCCACTGCATTCAATCGGGATGCTTTTTACCCGTCTGCATGGAATCCACTGCATTCAATCAGGCTGCATGGAATCCACTGCATTCAATCGGGATGCATTTTACCACGCTGCATGAATTACACTGCATTCAATCACAATGCATGGAATCCACTGCATTCAATGACGCTGCATGGAATCCACTGCATTCTATTGGGATGCTTTTGGCCATGCTGCATAAAATCCATTGCATTCAATCATGCTGCATGGAATCCAGTGCATCCAATCGGGATATTTTGGGTCATGCTGCATAAAATCCAATGCATTCAATCATGCTGCACCATATCCACTGCATTCAGTCGGGATGTTTTGGGACATGCTGCAGAAAATTCACTGCATTAAATCAGGATGCTTTGGGCCATTCTGCAAAAAATCCACTGCATTCAATCATGCTGCATAAAATCCACTGCATTCAATATGGTTCCATTTCTTCATGCTGCATGGATCACACTGCATTAAATCACACTTCATGGAATCCTCTGCATTCAATCGGGATTAATTTTACCAGGCTGCATTGAATCCACTGCATTCAATCAGTATCCATTGCACCACACCGCATTGAATCCACTGCATTCAATTGAGATCAATTGGGCAACGATGCATAGAATCCACTGCATTCAATAGGGATCCAATTAGCCACACTGAATGGTATACACTGCGTTCAATCAGGATGCATTTCACCACGCTGCATGGAATCCACGGCATTCAATCGGGTTGCATGGGGCCATGCTGCATAAAATCCACTGCATTCCATCGAGATGCATTTGGCCTCGCTGCATGGACTCCACTGCACACAATCGTGATCCATTTCGCCACAATGAATGGAATTCTCAGCATTCAATGACGCTGCATGGAATCCACTGCATTAAATCAGAGATGCTTTGGGACATGTTGCAAAAAATCCACTGCATTCAATAATTCTGCAGGAATCCACAGCATTCAATCATGCTGCATAAAATACCCTGCCTTCAATAGTGTTCCATTTCTTCATGCTGCATGGAATACACTGCATTCAATCAGGATGCATGGAATCCACATCATTTAATTGAGGTGCATTTTACCAGGCTGCATGGAATCCACTGCATTCAATCATGCTGCATGGAATCCACTGCATTCAATCGGGATGCATTTTACCACGCTGCATGAATTACACTGCATTCAATCACAATGCATGGAATCCACTGCATTCAATGACGCTGCATGGAATCCACTGCACTCAATCGGGATACTTTTGGCAATGCTGCATAAAACCCACTGCATTCAATCGGGATGCATTGGGCCTCACTGCGTGAACTCAACTGAATACATACGGGATCCATTGTGCCGCAATGAAGGGAGTCTTCTGCATTCAATGACGCTGCATGGAATCCACTGCATTCAATCGGGATGCTTTTGGCCATGCTGCATAAAATCCACTGCATTCAATCATGCTGCATGTAATCCACCTGATTCAATCGGGATGTTTTGGGACATGTTGCAGAAAATCCCCTGCATTAAATCGGGATGATTTGGGCCATGCTGCAAAAAATCCACTGCATTCAATCATGCTGCAGGTATCCACTGCATTCATTCGGAATACTTTGGGCCTTGCTGCTAATAATCCACAGCATTCAATCATGCTGCAGGTATCCACTGCATTCAATCATGCTGCATTAAAATCCCTGCATTCAATAGGGTTCCATTTCTTCATGCTGCCTGGAATGCACTGCATTAAATCACGCGGCATGGAATCCATTGCATTCAATTGGGATGCATTTTACCAGGCTGCATGGAATCCACTGCATTCAAGCATGCTTCATGGAATCCACTGCATTCAATCCGGATGCATGTTACCAGGCTGCATGTATTACACTGCATTCAATGACATTGCATGGAATCCACTGCCTTCAATCGGGATGCTTTTGGCCCTGCTGCATTAAATCAACTGCATTCAATCGGGATGCATTGGGCCTCACTGCGTCAACTGCACTGAGTACAATCGGGATCCATTTTGGCACAATACATGGAGTCCCCTATATTCAATGACGCTGCATGGAATCCAATGCATTCAATCGTAATGCTTTGTGCCATGCTGCAAAAAATCCACTGAATTCATTCATGCCGCAGGAATCCACTGCATTCAATCATGCTGCATAAAATCAACTGCATTCAATAGGGTTCCATTACTTCATGCTCTCTGGAATACACTGAATTCAATCATGCTGCATGGAATCCAATGCATTTAATTGGGATGCATTTTACCAGGCTGCATGGAATCCACTGCATTCAATCATGCTGCACCGTATCCACTGCATTCAGTCGGGATGTTTTGGGACATGCTGCAGAAAATTCACTGCATTAAATCAGGATGCTTTGGGCCATTCTGCAAAAAATCCACTGCATTCAATCATGCTGCATTAAATCCACTGCATTCAATATGGTTCCATTTCTTCATGCTGCATGGATCACACTGCATTAAATCACACTGCATGGAATCCTCTGCATTCAATCGGGATTAATTTTACCAGGCTGCATTGAATCCACTGCATTCAATCAGTATCCATTGCACCACACCGCATTGAATCCACTGCATTCAATTGAGATCAATTGGGCAACGATGCATAGAATCCACTGCATTCAATAGGGATCCAATTAGCCACACTGAATGGTATACACTGCGTTCAATCAGGATGCATTTCACCACGCTGCATGGAATCCACGGCATTCAATCGGGTTGCATGGGGCCATGCTGCATAAAATCCACTGCATTCCATCGAGATGCATTTGGCCTCGCTGCATGGACTCCACTGCACACAATCGTGATCCATTTCGCCACAATGAATGGAATTCTCAGCATTCAATGACGCTGCATGGAATCCACTGCATTAAATCAGAGATGCTTTGGGACATGTTGCAAAAAATCCACTGCATTCAATAATGCTGCAGGAATCCACAGCATTCAATCATGCTGCATAAAATACCCTGCATTCAATAGTGTTCCATTTCTTCATGCTGCATGGAATACACTGCATTCAATCAGGATGCATGGAATCCACATCATTTAATTGAGGTGCATTTTACCAGGCTGCATGGAATCCACTGCATTCAATCATGCTGCATGGAATCCACTGCATTCAATCGGGATGCATTTTACCACGCTGCATGAATTACACTGCATTCAATCACAATGCATGGAATCCACTGCATTCAATGACGCTGCATGGAATCCACTGCACTCAATCGGGATACTTTTGGCAATGCTGCATAAAACCCACTGCATTCAATCGGGATGCATTGGGCCTCACTGCGTGAACTCAACTGAATACATACGGGATCCATTGTGCCGCAATGAAGGGAGTCTTCTGCATTCAATGACGCTGCATGGAATCCACTGCATTCAATCGGGATGCTTTTGGCCATGCTGCATAAAATCCACTGCATTCAATCATGCTGCATGTAATCCACCTGATTCAATCGGGATGTTTTGGGACATGCTGCAGAAAATCCCCTGCATTAAATCGGGATGATTTGGGCCATGCTGCAAAAAATCCACTGCATTCAATCATGCTGCAGGTATCCACTGCATTCATTCCGAATACTTTGGGCCTTGCTGCTAATAATCCACAGCATTCAATCATGCTGCAGGTATCCACTGCATTCAATCATGCTGCATTAAAATCCCTGCATTCAATAGGGTTCCATTTCTTCATGCTGCCTGGAATGCACTGCATTAAATCACGCTGCATGGAATCCATTGCATTCAATTGGGATGCATTTTACCAGGCTGCATGGAATCCACTGCATTCAAGCATGCTTCATGGAATCCACTGCATTCAATCCGGATGCATGTTACCAGGCTGCATGTATTTTTTTTTTTTTTTTTTTGTCTTTTGTTGTTGTTGTTGCTATTTCTTGGGCCGCTCCCGCGGCATATGGAGGTTCCCAGGCTAGGGGTCCAATCGGAGCTGTAGCCACCAGCCTACGCCAGAGGCACAGCAACGCAGGATCCGAGCCGCGTCTGCAACCTACACCACAGCGCACGGCAACGCCGGATCGTTAACCCACTGAGCAAGGGCAGGGATCGAACCCGCAACCTCATGGTTCCTAGTCGGATTCGTTAACCACTGCGCCACGACGGGAACTCCCAGGCTGCATGTATTACACTGCATTCAATGACATTACATGGAATCCACTGCCTTCAATCGGGATGCTTTTGGCCCTGCTGCATTAAATCAACTGCATTCATTTATGCCGCAGGAATCCACTGCATTCAATCATGCTGCATAAAATCAACTGCATTCAATAGGTTTCCATTACTTCATGCTGTCTGGAATACACTGAATTCAATCACGCTGCATGGAATCCAATGCATTCAATCGGGATGCATTTTACCAGGCTGCATGGAATCCACTGCATTCAATCATGCTGCATGGAATCCACTGCATTCAATCGGGATGCATTTTACCAGGCTGCATGGATTTCACTGCATTCAATCACAATGCATGGAATCCACTGCATTCAATGAGGCTGCATGGAATCCACTGCATTCAATCGGGATGCTTTTGGCCATGCTGCACAAAATCCACTGCATTCAAACATGCTGCACGGTATCCACTGCATTCAATCGGGATATTTTGGGATATGCTGCAGAATATCCACTGCAGTAAATCGGGATGCTTTGGGCCAAGCTTCAAAAAATACACTGCATTCAATCATGCTGCAGGAATACACTGCATTCAATCATGCTGCATAAAATCCACTGCATTCTATAGGGTTCATTTTCTTCATGCTGCATGGAATCCACTGCAATCAATCATGCTGCATGGAATCCACTGCATTCAATCGGGATGCATTTTACCAGGCTGCATGGAATCCACTGCATTCAATCATGCTGCATGGAATCCACTGCATTCAATCGGGATGCATTTTACCAGGCTGCATGGATTACACTGCATTCCATCACAATGCATCGATTTCACTGCATTCAATTGGGATCCATTGCGCCATGATGCATGGAATCCACTGCCTTCCGTTGAGATCAATTGGGCCAAGCTGGATAGAATCCACTGCATTGAATGGGGATCCATTTAGCCACGCTGCATTGTATACACTGCGTTCAATCAGGACGCATTTCACCACGCTGCATGGAATCCATGGCATTCAATCGGGATGCTTGTGGCCATGCTGCAAAAAATCCACTACATTCAATCATGCTGAAGGAATCCACTGCATTCAATCATGCTGCATAAAATCACCTGCATTCAATAGGGTTCCATTTCTTCATGCTGCATGGAATCCACTTCATTCAATCATGCTGCATGGAATCCGCAGCATTTAAGTGGGATGCATTTTACCAGGCTGCATGGAAACCACTGCATTCAATCATGCTGCATAAAATCCACTGCATTCAATCAGGATGCATTTTACCAGGATGCATGGAATCCACTGCATTCAATCACAATCCATGGAATCCACTGCATTCAATCGGGATGCATTTTACCAGGCTGCCTGGATTACACTGCATTCAATCACAATTCATGGAATCCACTGCATTCAATGACGCTGCATGGAATCCACTGCATTCTATCGGGATGCTTTTGGCCATGCTGCATAAAATACACTGCATTCAATCATGCAGCAAGGAATCCACTGCATCCAATCGCCATGTTTTTGGCCATGCTGCATAAAATCCACTGCATTCAATCGGGATGCATTGGGCCTCGCTGCATGGTCTCCACTGCATACAAACGAGATCCATTGCACCACAATGTATGGAATGTTCTGCATTAAATGACGCTGCATGAAATCCACTGCATTCAATCGGGATGCTTTGGGACATGCTGCAAATAATCCACTGCATTCAATCATGCTGCATGGAATCCACTGCCTTCAATCGGGATGCTTTTGGCCATGCTGCATATAATCCACTGCATTCAATCGGGATGCATTGGGCCTCACTGCGTCAACCGCACTGAATACAATCGGGATCCATTGTGCCACAATGCATGGAGTCTTCTGCATTCAATGACGCTGCATGGAATACACTGCATTCAATCGGGATGCTTTGGGCCACGCTGCAAAAAATTCACTGCAATCATTCATGCTGCAGGTATCCAGTGCATTCAATCATGCTGCATAAAATACACTTCATTCAATAGGCTTCCATTACTTCATGCTGCCTGGAATACACTGAATTCAATCACGCTGCATGGAATCCAATGCATTCAATAGGGATGCATTTTACCAGGCTGCATGGATTCCACTGCATTCAATCATGCTGCAGATATCCACTGCATTCCATCATGCTGCATTAAATTCTCTGCATTCAATAGGGTTCCATTTCTTCATGCTGCCTGGAATACACTGCATTAAATCTGGCTGCATGGAATCCACTGCATTCAATTGGGATGCATTTTACCTGGCTGCATGGAATCCACTGCATTCACGCATGCCACTTGGAATCCACTGCATTCCATCGGGATGCATTTGGCCATGCTGAATAAAACCCACTGCATTCAATCACGCTGCACGGTATCCAATGCATTCAATCGGGATGTTTTCGGACATGCTGCAAAACATCCACTGCATTCAATCATGCTGCAGGAATCCACGGCATTCAATCATGCTGCATAAAAGACACTTCATTCAATAGGATTCCATTTCTTCATGCTGCCTGGAATACACTGAATTCAATCACGCTGCATGGAATCCAATGCATTCAATAGGGATGCATTTTACCAGGCTGCATGGAATCCACTGCAGTCAATCATGCTGCATGGAATCCACTGCATTCAATCGGGATGCATTTTACCAGGCTGCATGGATTACACTGCATTCAAGCACAATGCACGGAATCCACTGCATTCAATGACGCTGCATGGAATCCTCTGCATTGAATCGGGATGCTTTTGGCCATGCTGCATAAAATCCACTGCATTCAATCATGCTGCACGGTATCGACTGCATTCAATCGGGATGTTTTGGGACATGCTGCAGAAAATCCACTGCATTAAATCGGGATGCTTTGGGCCAAGCTGCAAAAAATACAATGCATTCAATCATGCTGCAGGAATCCACTGCATTCAATCATGCTGCATAAAATCGCCTGCATTCAATAGGGTTCCATTTCTTCATGGTGCATGGAATACACTGCATTCAATTATGCTGCATGGAATCCACTGCATTCAATCGGGATGCATTTTACCAGGCTGCATGGATTACACTGCATTCAATCCCAATGCATGGAATCCACTGCATTTAATGACGCTGCATATAATCCACTGCATTCAATCGGGATGCTTTTGGCCATGGTGCATAAAATCCACTGCATTTAATCATGCTGCATGGTATCCACTGCATTCAATCGGGATGTTTTGGGATATGCTGCCTAACATCCACTCCATTAAATCGGGATGCTTTGGGCCATGCTGCAAAAAATTCACTGCATTCATTCATGCTGCAGGAATCCACTGCATTCTATCATGCTGCATAAAATCCACTGCATTCAATCGGGATGTATTTTACCAGGCTGCATGGAATCCACTGCATTCAATCATGCTTCATGGAATCCACTGCATTCAATCCAGTTGCATTTTACCAGGCTGCATGGAATACACTGCATTCAATCACGCTGCATCGATTTCACTGCATTCAATTGGGATCCATTGCGCCATGATGCATGGAATCCACTGCATTCAGTTGAGATCAATTGGGCCACGCTTCATAGAATCCACTGCATTGAATGGGGATCCATTTAGCCACGCTGCATTGTATACACTGCGTTCAATCAGGATGCATTTCACCACGCTGCATGGAATCCATGGCATTCAATCGGGATGTTTGTGGCCATGCTGCAAAAAATCCACTTCATTCAATCATGCTGAAGGAATCCACTGCATTCAATCATGCTGCATAAAATCCCCTGCATTCAATAGGGTTCCATTTCTTCATGCTGCATGGAATCCACTTCATTCAATCATGCTGCATGGAATCAACAGCATTTAATTGGGATGCATTTTACCAGGCTGCATGGAATACACTGCATTCAATCATGCTGCATAAAATCCACTGCATTCAATCGGGATGCATTTTACCATGCTGCATGGATTATACTGCATTCAATCACAATACATGGAATTGACTGCATTCAATCGGGATGCATTTTACCAGGCTGCCTGGATTACACTGCATTCAATCACAATGAATGGAATCCACTGCATTCAATGACGCTGCATGGAATCCACTGCATTCTATCGGGATGCTTTTGGCCATGCTGCATAAAATACACTGCATTCAATCATGCAGCAAGGAATCCACTGCATCCAATCGCCATATTTTTGGCCATGCTGCATAAAATCCACTGCATTCAATCGGGATGCATTGGGCCTCGCTGCATGGTCTCCACTGCATACAAACGAGATCCATTGCACCACAATGTATGGAATGTTCTGCATTAAATGACGCTGCATGAAATCCACTGCATTCAATCGGGATGCTTTGGGACATGCTGCAAATAATCCACTGCAATCAATCATGCTGCATGGAATCCACTGCCTTCAATCGGGATGCTTTTGGCCATGCTGCATATAATCACACTGCATTCAATCGGGATGCATTGGGCCTCACTGCGTCAACCGCACTGAATACAATCGGGATCCATTGTGCCACAATGCATGGAGTCTTCTGCATTCAATGACGCTGCATGGAATACACTGCATTCAATCGGGATGCTTTGGGCCACGCTGCAAAAAATTCACTGCAATCATTCATGCTGCAGGTATCCAGTGCATTCAATCATGCTGCATAAAATACACTTCATTCAATAGGCTTCCATTACTTCATGCTGCCTGGAATACACTGAATTCAATCACGCTGCATGGAATCCAATGCATTCAATAGGGATGCATTTTACCAGGCTGCATGGATTCCACTGCATTCAATCATGCTGCAGATATCCACTGCATTCCATCATGCTGCATTAAATTCTCTGCATTCAATAGGGTTCCATTTCTTCATGCTGCCTGGAATACACTGCATTAAATCTGGCTGCATGGAATCCACTGCATTCAATTGGGATGCATTTTACCTGGCTGCATGGAATCCACTGCATTCACGCATGCCACTTGGAATCCACTGCATTCCATCGGGATGCATTTGGCCATGCTGAATAAAACCCACTGCATTCAATCACGCTGCACGGTATCCAATGCATTCAATCGGGATGTTTTCGGACATGCTGCAAAACATCCACTGCATTCAATCATGCTGCAGGAATCCACGGCATTCAATCATGCTGCATAAAAGACACTTCATTCAATAGGATTCCATTTCTTCATGCTGCCTGGAATACACTGAATTCAATCACGCTGCATGGAATCCAATGCATTCAATAGGGATGCATTTTACCAGGCTGCATGGAATCCACTGCAGTCAATCATGCTGCATGGAATCCACTGCATTCAATCGGGATGCATTTTACCAGGCTGCATGGATTACACTGCATTCAAGCACAATGCACGGAATCCACTGCATTCAATGACGCTGCATGGAATCCTCTGCATTGAATCGGGATGCTTTTGGCCATGCTGCATAAAATCCACTGCATTCAATCATGCTGCACGGTATCGACTGCATTCAATCGGGATGTTTTGGGACATGCTGCAGAAAATCCACTGCATTAAATCGGGATGCTTTGGGCCAAGCTGCAAAAAATACAATGCATTCAATCATGCTGCAGGAATCCACTGCATTCAATCATGCTGCATAAAATCGCCTGCATTCAATAGGGTTCCATTTCTTCATGGTGCATGGAATACACTGCATTCAATTATGCTGCATGGAATCCACTGCATTCAATCGGGATGCATTTTACCAGGCTGCATGGATTACACTGCATTCAATCCCAATGCATGGAATCCACTGCATTTAATGACGCTGCATATAATCCACTGCATTCAATCGGGATGCTTTTGGCCATGGTGCATAAAATCCACTGCATTTAATCATGCTGCATGGTATCCACTGCATTCAATCGGGATGTTTTGGGATATGCTGCCTAACATCCACTCCATTAAATCGGGATGCTTTGGGCCATGCTGCAAAAAATTCACTGCATTCATTCATGCTGCAGGAATCCACTGCATTCTATCATGCTGCATAAAATCCACTGCATTCAATCGGGATGTATTTTACCAGGCTGCATGGAATCCACTGCATTCAATCATGCTTCATGGAATCCACTGCATTCAATCCAGTTGCATTTTACCAGGCTGCATGGAATACACTGCATTCAATCACGCTGCATCGATTTCACTGCATTCAATTGGGATCCATTGCGCCATGATGCATGGAATCCACTGCATTCAGTTGAGATCAATTGGGCCACGCTTCATAGAATCCACTGCATTGAATGGGGATCCATTTAGCCACGCTGCATTGTATACACTGCGTTCAATCAGGATGCATTTCACCACGCTGCATGGAATCCATGGCATTCAATCGGGATGTTTGTGGCCATGCTGCAAAAAATCCACTTCATTCAATCATGCTGAAGGAATCCACTGCATTCAATCATGCTGCATAAAATCCCCTGCATTCAATAGGGTTCCATTTCTTCATGCTGCATGGAATCCACTTCATTCAATCATGCTGCATGGAATCAACAGCATTTAATTGGGATGCATTTTACCAGGCTGCATGGAATACACTGCATTCAATCATGCTGCATAAAATCCACTGCATTCAATCGGGATGCATTTTACCATGCTGCATGGATTATACTGCATTCAATCACAATACATGGAATTGACTGCATTCAATCGGGATGCATTTTACCAGGCTGCCTGGATTACACTGCATTCAATCACAATGAATGGAATCCACTGCATTCAATGACGCTGCATGGAATCCACTGCATTCTATCGGGATGCTTTTGGCCATGCTGCATAAAATACACTGCATTCAATCATGCAGCAAGGAATCCACTGCATCCAATCGCCATATTTTTGGCCATGCTGCATAAAATCCACTGCATTCAATCGGGATGCATTGGGCCTCGCTGCATGGTCTCCACTGCATACAAACGAGATCCATTGCACCACAATGTATGGAATGTTCTGCATTAAATGACGCTGCATGAAATCCACTGCATTCAATCGGGATGCTTTGGGACATGCTGCAAATAATCCACTGCAATCAATCATGCTGCATGGAATCCACTGCCTTCAATCGGGATGCTTTTGGCCATGCTGCATATAATCACACTGCATTCAATCGGGATGCATTGGGCCTCACTGCGTCAACCGCACTGAATACAATCGGGATCCATTGTGCCACAATGCATGGAGTCTTCTGCATTCAATGACGCTGCATGGAATACACTGCATTCAATCGGGATGCTTTGGGCCACGCTGCAAAAAATTCACTGCAATCATTCATGCTGCAGGAATCCAGTGCATTCAATCATGCTGCATAAAATACACTTCATTCAATAGGCTTCCATTACTTCATGCTGCCTGGAATACACTGAATTCAATCACGCTGCATGGAATCCAATGCATTCAATAGGGATGCATTTTACCAGGCTGCATGGAATCCACTGCATTCAATCATGCTGCAGGTATCCACTGCATTCAATCATGCTGCATTAAATTCCCTGCATTCAATAGGGTTCCATTTCTTCATGCTGCATGGAATACACTGCATTAAATCTGGCTGCATGGAATCCACTGCATTCAATTGGGATGCATTTTACCTGGCTGCATGGAATCCACTGCATTCAATCATGCTGCATGGAATCCACTGCATTCAATCGGGACGCATTTTACCAGGCTGCATGGATTACACTGCATTCAATCACAATGCATGGAATCCACTTCATTCAATGACGCTGCATGGAATCCACTGCATTCAATCGGGATGCTTTGGGCCACGCTGCAAAAAATCCACTACATTCATTCATGCTGCAGGAATTCAGTGCATTCAATCATGGTGCATAAAATACACTTCATTTAATAGGGTTCCATTACTTCATGCTGCCTGGAATGCACTGAATTAAATCACGCTGCATGGAATCCAATGCATTCGATAGGGATGCATTTTACCAGGCTGCATGGAATCCACTGCAGTCAATCATGCTGCATGGAATCCACTGCATTCAAACGGGATGCATTTTACCAGGCTGCATGGATTACACTGCATTCAAGCACAATGCATGGAATCCACTGCATTCAATGACGCTGCATGGAATCCTCTGCATTGAATCGGGATGCTTTTGGCCATGCTGCATAAAATCCACTGCATTCAATCATGCTGCACGGTATCGACTGCATTCAATCGGGATGTTTTGGGACATGCTGCAGAAACTCCACTGCATTAAATCGGGATGCTTTGGGCCAAGCTGCAAAAAATACAATGCATTCAATCATGCTGCAGGAATCCACTGCATTCAATCATGCTGCATAAAATCGCCTGCATTCAATAGGGTTCCATTTCTTCATGGTGCATGGAATACACTGCATTCAATCATGCTGCATGGAATCCACTGCATTCAATCGGGATGCATTTTACCAGGCTGCATGGATTACACTGCCTTCAATCCCAATGCATGGAATCCACTGCATTTAATGACCCTGCATGGAATCCACTGCATTCAATCGGGATGCTTTTGGCCATGGTGCATAAAATCCACTGCATTTAATCATGCTGCATGGTATCCACTGCATTCAATCGGGATGTTTTGGGATATGCTGCCTAACATCCACTCCATTAAATCGGGATGCTTTGGGCCATGCTGCAAAAAATTCACTGCATTCATTCATGCTGCAGGAATCCACTGCATTCTATCATGCTGCATAAAATCCACTGCATTCAATCGGGATGAATTTTACCAGGATGCATGGAATCCACTGCATTCAATCATGCTTCATGGAATCCACTGCATTCAATCCAGTTGCATTTTACCAGGCTGCATGGAATACACTGCATTCAATCACGCTGCATCGATTTCACTGCATTCTATTGGGATCCATTTCGCCATGATGCATGGAATCCACTGCATTCAGTTGAGATCAATTGGGCCACGCTTCATAGAATCCACTGCATTGAATGGGGATCCATTTAGCCACGCTGCATTGTATACACTGCGTTCAATCAGGATGCATTTCACCACGCTGCATGGAATCCATGGCATTCAATCGGGATGTTTGTGGCCATGCTGCAAAAAATCCACTTCATTCAATCATGCTGAAGGAATCCACTGCATTCAATCATGCTGCATAAAATCCCCTGCATTCAATAGGGTTCCATTTCTTCATGCTGCATGGAATCCACTTCATTCAATCATGCTGCATGGAATCAACAGCATTTAATTGGGATGCATTTTACCAGGCTGCATGGAATCCACTGCATTCAATCATGCTGCATAAAATCCACTGCATTCAATCGGGATGCATTTTACCATGCTGCATGGATTATACTGCATTCAATCACAATACATGGAATTGACTGCATTCAATCGGGATGCATTTTACCAGGCTGCCTGGATTACACTGCATTCAATCACAATGCATGGAATCCACTGCATTCAATGACGCTGCATGGAATCCACTGCATTCTATCGGGTTGCTTTTGGCCATGCTGCATAAAATACACTGCATTCAATCATGCAGCAAGGAATCCACTGCATCCAATCGCCATGTTTTTGGCCATGCTGCATAAAATCCACTGCATTCAATCGGGATGCATTGGGCCTCGCTGCATGGTCTCCACTGCATACAAACGAGATCCATTGCACCACAATGTATGGAATGTTCTGCATTAAATGACGCTGCATGAAATCCACTGCATTCAATCGGGATGCTTTGGGACATGCTGCAAATAATCCACTGCATTCAATCATGCTGCATGGAATCCACTGCCTTCAATCGGGATGCTTTTGGCCATGCTGCATATAATCACACTGCATTCAATCGGGATGCATTGGGCCTCACTGCGTCAACCGCACTGAATACAATCGGGATCCATTGTGCCACAATGCATGGAGTCTTCTGCATTCAATGACGCTGCATGGAATACACTGCATTCAATCGGGATGCTTTGGGCCACGCTGCAAAAAATTCACTGCAATCATTCATGCTGCAGGAATCCAGTGCATTCAATCATGCTGCATAAAATACACTTCATTCAATAGGCTTCCATTACTTCATGCTGCCTGGAATACACTGAATTCAATCACGCTGCATGGAATCCAATGCATTCAATAGGGATGCATTTTACCAGGCTGCATGGAATCCACTGCATTCAATCATGCTGCAGGTATCCACTGCATTCAATCATGCTGCATTAAATTCCCTGCATTCAATAGGGTTCCATTTCTTCATGCTGCATGGAATACACTGCATTAAATCTGGCTGCATGGAATCCACTGCATTCAATTGGGATGCATTTTACCTGGCTGCATGGAATCCACTGCATTCACGCATGCCACTTGGAATCCACTGCATTCCATCGGGATGCATTTGGCCATGCTGAATAAAACCCACTGCATTCAATCACGCTGCACGGTATCCAATGCATTCAATCGGGATGTTTTCGGACATGCTGCAAAACATCCACTGCATTCAATCATGCTGCAGGAATCCACGGCATTCAATCATGCTGCATAAAAGACACTTCATTCAATAGGATTCCATTACTTCATGCTGCCTGGAATACACTGAATTCAATCACGCTGCATGGAATCCAATGCATTCAATAGGGATGCATTTTACCTGGCTGCATGGAATCCACTGCATTCAATCATGCTGCATGGAATCCACTGCATTCAATCGGGACGCATTTTACCAGGCTGCATGGATTACACTGCATTCAATCACAATGCATGGAATCCATTTCATTCAATGACGCTGCATGGAATCCACTGCATTCAATCGGGATGCTTTGGGCCACGCTGCAAAAAATCCACTGCATTCATTCATGCTGCAGGAATTCAGTGCATTCAATCATGGTGCATAAAATACACTTCATTCAATAGGGTTCCATTACTTCATGCTGCCTGGAATGCACTGAATTAAATCACGCTGCATGGAATCCAATGCATTCTATTGGGATGCATTTTACCAGGCTGCATGGAATCCACTGCAGTCAATCATGCTCCATGGAATCCACTGCATTCAATCGGGATGCATTTTACCAGGCTGCATGGATTACACTGCATTCAAGCACAATGCATGGAATCCACTGCATTCAATGACGCTGCATGGAATCCTCTGCATTGAATCGGGATGCTTTTGGCCATGCTGCATAAAATCCACTGCATTCAATCATGCTGCACGGTATCGACTGCATTCAATCGGGATGTTTTGGGCCAAGCTGCAAAAAATACAATGCATTCAATCATGCTGCAGGAATCCACTGCATTCAATCATGCTGCATAAAATCGCCTGCATTCAATAGGGTTCCATTTCTTCATGGTGCATGGAATACACTGCATTCAATCATGCTGCATGGAATCCACTGCATTCAATCGGGATGCATTTTACCAGGCTGCATGGATTACACTGCCTTCAATCCCAATGCATGGAATCCACTGCATTTAATGACCCTGCATGGAATCCACTGCATTCAATCGGGATGCTTTTGGCCATGGTGCATAAAATCCACTGCATTTAATCATGCTGCATGGTATCCACTGCATTCAATCGGGATGTTTTGGGATATGCTGCCTAACATCCACTCCATTAAATCGGGATGCTTTGGGCCATGCTGCAGGAATCCACTGCATTCTATCATGCTGCATAAAATCCACTGCATTCAATCGGGATGAATTTTACCAGGATGCATGGAATCCACTGCATTCAATCATGCTTCATGGAATCCACTGCATTCAATCCAGTTGCATTTTACCAGGCTGCATGGAATACACTGCATTCAATCACGCTGCATCGATTTCACTGCATTCAATTGGGATCCATTGCGCCATGATGCATGGAATCCACTGCATTCAGTTGAAATCAATTGGGCCACGCTTCATAGAATCCACTGCATTGAATGGGGATCCATTTAGCCACGCTGCATTGTATACACTGCGTTCAATCAGGATGCATTTCACCACGCTGCATGGAATCCATGGCATTCAATCGGGATGTTTGTGGCCATGCTGCAAAAAATCCACTTCATTCAATCATGCTGAAGGAATCCACTGCATTCAATCATGCTGCATAAAATCCCCTGCATTCAATAGGGTTCCATTTCTTCATGCTGCATGGAATCCACTTCATTCAATCATGCTGCATGGAATCCACAGCATTTAATTGGGATGCATTTTAACAGGCTGCATGGAATCCACTGCATTCAATCATGCTGCATATAATCCACTGCATTCAATCGGGATGCATTTTACCAGGATGCATGGAATCCACTGCATTCAATCACAATCCATGGAATCCACTGCATTCAATCGGGATGCATTTTACCAGGCTGCCTGGATTACACTGCATTCAATCACAATGCATGGAATCCACTGCATTCAATGACGCTGCATGGAATCCACTGCATTCTATCGGGATGCTTTTGGCCATGCTGCATAAAATCCACTGCATTCAATCATGCAGCAAGGAATCCACTGCATCCAATCGCCATGTTTTTGGCCATGCTGCATAAAATCCACTGCATTCAATCGGGATGCATTGGGCCTCGCTGCATGGTCTCCACTGCATACAAACGAGATCCATTGCACCACAATGTATGGAATGTTCTGCATTAAATGACGCTGCATGAAATCCACTGCATTCAATCGGGATGCTTTGGGACATGCTGCAAATAATCCACTGCATTCAATCATGCTGCATGGAATCCACTGCCTTCAATCGGGATGCTTTTGGCCATGCTGCATATAATCACACTGCATTCAATCGGGATGCATTGGGCCTCACTGCGTCAACCGCACTGAATACAATCGGGATCCATTGTGCCACAATGCATGGAGTCTTCTGCATTCAATGACGCTGCATTCAATGACGCTGCATGGAATACACTGCATTCAATCGGGATGCTTTGGGCCACGCTGCAAAAAATTCACTGCAATCATTCATGCTGCAGGAATCCAGTGCATTCAATCATGCTGCATAAAATACACTTCATTCAATAGGCTTCCATTACTTCATGCTGCCTGGAATACACTGAATTCAATCACGCTGCATGGAATCCAATGCATTCAATAGGGATGCATTTTACCAGGCTGCATGGAATCCACTGCATTCAATCATGCTGCAGGTATCCACTGCATTCAATCATGCTGCATTAAATTCCCTGCATTCAATAGGGTTCCATTTCTTCATGCTGCATGGAATACACTGCATTAAATCTGGCTGCATGGAATCCACTGCATTCAATTGGGATGCATTTTACCTGGCTGCATGGAATCCACTGCATTCACGCATGCCACTTGGAATCCACTGCATTCCATCGGGATGCATTTGGCCATGCTGAATAAAACCCACTGCATTCAATCACGCTGCACGGTATCCAATGCATTCAATCGGGATGTTTTCGGACATGCTGCAAAACATCCACTGCATTCAATCATGCTGCAGGAATCCACGGCATTCAATCATGCTGCATAAAAGACACTTCATTCAATAGGATTCCATTACTTCATGCTGCCTGGAATACACTGAATTCAATCACGCTGCATGGAATCCAATGCATTCAATAGGGATGCATTTTACCTGGCTGCATGGAATCCACTGCATTCAATCATGCTGCATGGAATCCACTGCATTCAATCGGGACGCATTTTACCAGGCTGCATGGATTACACTGCATTCAATCACAATGCATGGAATCCACTTCATTCAATGACGCTGCATGGAATCCACTGCATTCAATCGGGATGCTTTGGGCCACGCTGCAAAAAATCCACTGCATTCATTCATGCTGCAGGAATTCAGTGCATTCAATCATGGTGCATAAAATACACTTCATTCAATAGGCTTCCATTACTTCATGCTGCCTGGAATGCACTGAATTAAATCACGCTGCATGGAATCCAATGCATTCAATAGGGATGCATTTTACCAGGCTGCATGGAATCCACTGCAGTCTCTCATGCTGCATGGAATCCACTGCATTCAATCGGGATGCATTTTACCAGGCTGCAGGGATTACACTGCATTCAAGCACAATGCATGGAATCCACTGCATTCAATGACGCTGCATGGAATCCTCTGCATTGAATCGGGATGCTTTTGGCCATGCTGCATAAAATCCACTGCATTCAATCATGCTGCACGGTATCGACTGCATTCAATCGGGATGTTTTGGGACATGCTGCAGAAAATCCACTGCATTAAATCGGGATGCTTTGGGCCAAGCTGCAAAAAATACAATGCATTCAATCATGCTGCAAAAATCCACTGCATTCAATCATGCTGCATAAAAACCCCTGCATTCAATAGGGTTCCATTTCTTCATGGTGCATGAAATCCACTGCATTCAATCATGCTGCATGGAATCCACTGCATTCAATCGGGATGCATTTTACCAGGCTGCATGGATTACACTGCATTCAATCCCAATGCATGGAATCCACTGCATTTAATGACGCTGCATGGAATCCACTGCATTCAATCGGGATGCTTTTGGCCATGGTGCATAAAATCCACTGCATTTAATCATGCTGCATGGTATCCACTGAATTCAATCGGGATGTTTTGGGATATGCTGCCTAACATCCACTCCATTAAATCGGGATGCTTTGGGCCATGCTGCAAAAAATTCACTGCATTCATTCATGCTGCAGGAATCCACTGCATTCTATTATGCTGCATAACATCCACTGCATTCAATCGGGATGCATTTTACCAGGATGCATGGAATCCACTGCATTCAATCATGCTTCATGGAATCCACTGCATTCAATCCAGTTGCATTTTAGCAGGCTGCATGGAATACACTGCATTCAATCACGCTGCATCGATTTCACTGCATTCTATTGGGATCCATTTCGCCATGATGCATGGAATCCACTGCATTCAGTTGAGATCAATTGGGCCACGCTGCATAGAATCCACTGCATTGAATGGGGATCCATTTAGCCACGCTGCATTGTATACACTGCGTTCAATCAGGATGCATTTCACCACGCTGCATGGAATCCATGGCATTCATTCGGGATGTTTGTGGCCATGCTGCAAAAAATCCACTGCATTCATTCATGCTGCAGGAATCCACTGCATTCAATCATGCTGCATAACATCCCCTGCATTCAATAGGGTTCCATTTCTTCATGCTGCATGGAATCCACTTCTTTCAATCATGCTGCATGGAATCCACAGCATTTAATTGGGATGCATTTTACCAGGCTGCATGGAATCCACTGCATTCAATCATGCTGAATAAAATCCACTGCATTCAATCGGGATGCATTTTACCATGCTGCATGGAGTATACTGCATTCCATCACAATGCATGGAATCCACTGCATTCAATGACGCTGCATGGAATCCACTGCATTCTATTGGGATGCTTTTGGCCATGCTGCATAAAATACACTGCATTCAATCATGCTGCAAGGAATCCACTGCATCCAATCGCCATATTTTTGGCCATGCTGCATAAAATTCACTGCATTCAATCGGGATGCATTGGGCCTCGCTGCATGGTCTCCACTGCATACAAACGAGATCCATTGCACCACAATGTATGGAATGTTCTGCATTAAATGAAGCTGCATGAAATCCAATGCATTCAATCAGGATGCTTTGGGCCATGCTGCAAATAATCCAATGTATTCAATCATGCTGCATGGAATCCACTGCCTTCAATCGGGATGCTTTTGGCCATGCTGCATTTAATCCACTGCATTCAATCGGGATGCATTGGGCCTCACTGCGTCAACTGCTGAATACAATCGGGATCCATTGTGCCAAAATGCATGTAGTCTTCTGTATTCAATGACGCTGCATGGAATCCAATGCATTCAATAGGGATGCATTTTACCAGGCTGCATGGAATCCACTGCATTCAATCATGCTGCATAAAATCCACTGCATTCAATAGGGTTCCATTTCTGCATGCTGCATGGATCACACTGCATTCAATCACACTGCATGGAATCCACTGCATTCAATCGGGATGAATTTTACCAGGCTGCATTGAATCCACTACATTCAATCAAGCTGCATGGAATCCACTTCATTCAATCGGGATGCATTTTACCAGGCTGCATGGAATACACTGCATTCAATCACGCTGCATCGATTTCACTGCATTCAATTGGGATCCATTGCACCATGATGCATGGAATACACTGCATTCTATCAGAATCCATTGCACCACACTGCATTGACACCACTGCATTCAATTGAGATAATTTGGGCCACGCTGCATAGAATCCACTGCATTCCATGGGTATCCATTTACCCACGCTGCATGGTGTACACTCCGTTCAATCAGGATGCATTTCACCACGCTGCATGGAATCCACGGCATTCAATTGGGATTCTTTTGGCCATGCTGCATAAAATCCACTGCATTCAATCGAGATGCATTTGGCCTCGCTGCATGGACTCCACTGCACACAATCGTGATCCATTTCGCCACAATGAATGGAGTTTTTTGCATTCAATGACGCTGCATGGAATCCACTGCATTAAATCGAGATGCTTTGGGACACGCTGCAAAAATTCCACTGCATTCAATCATGCTGAAAGAATCCACTGCATTCAATCATGCTGCATAATATCCCCTGCCTTCAATAGGGTTCCATTTCTTCATGCTGCATGGAATCCAATTCTTTCAATCATGCTGCATGGAATCCACAGCATTTAATTGGGATGCATTTTACCAGGCTGCATGGAATCCACTGCATTCAATCATGCTGCATAAAATCCACTGCATTCAATCGGGATGCATTTTACCACGCTGCATGGATTACACTGCATTCAATCACAATACATGGAATCCACTGCATTCAATCGGGATGCATTTTACCAGGCTGCCTGGATTACACTGCATTCCATCACATTGCAAGGAATCCACTGCATTCAATGACGCTGCACGGACTCCACTGCATTCTATCGGGATGCTTTTGGCCCTGCTGCTTAAAATACACTGCATTCAATCATGCTGCATGGAATTCACTGCCTCCAATAGGCATATTTTGGGAAATGCTGCAGAAAATCCACTGCATTCAATCGATATGCATTGGGCCTCGCTGCATGGATTCCACTGCATACAAACGAGATCCATTGCACCACAATGGATGGAATGTTCTGCATTCAATGAGGCTGCATGGAATCCACTGCATTCCATCGGGATGCTTTGGGCCATGCTGCATAAAATCCACTGCATTCAATCGGGATGCATTGGGCCTCACTACGTGGACTCCACTGAATACAATTGGATCCATTGTGCCACAATGCACGGAGTCTTCTGCATTCAACGACGCTGCATGAAATCCACTGCATTCAATCGGGATGCTTTGGGCCATGTTCCAAATATCCACTGCATTCATTCATGCTGCGGGAATCCACTGCATTCAATCATGCTGCATAAAATACCCTGCATTCAATAGGGTTCAATTACTTCATGCTGCCTGGAATACACTGAATTCAATCATGCTGCATGGAATAAAATGCATTCAATAGGGATGCATTTTACCAGGCTGCATGGAATCCACTGCATTCAATCACAATGCATGGAATCCACTGCATTCAATGACGCTGCATGGAATCCACTGCATTCAATCGGGATGATTTTAGCCATGATGCATAAAATCGACTGCATTCAATAGGGTTCAATTTCGTCATGCTGCATGGATCACACTGCATTCAATCACACTGCATGGAATCCACTGCATTCAATTGGGATGATTTTTACCAGGCTGCATTGAATCCACTGCATTCAACCAAGCTGCATGGAATCCACTGCATTTAATCGGGATGAATTTTACCATGCTGCATGGAATAAACAGCATTCAATCACGCTGCTTCTATTTCACTGCATTCAATTGGGATCCATTGCGCCATGATGCATTGAATCCACTGCCATCAGTTGAGATCAATTGGGCCAATCCACTCCATTCAATGTGGATCCATTTAGCCACGCTGCGTTGTATACACTGCGTTCAATCAGGATGCATTTAACCACGCTGCATGGAATCCACGGCATTCAATCGGGATGCTTGGGGACATGCTGCAAAAAATCCACTGCATTCATTCATGCTGCAGGAATCCACTTCATTCAATCATGCTGCATGGTATCCACTGCATTCAATCGGGATGTTTTGGGACATGCTGCCTAAACTCCACTGCATTCAATCGGGATGCTTTGGGCCATGCTGCAAAAAAACCACTGCATTCATTCATGCTGCAGGAATCCACTGCATTCAATCATGCTGCATAAAATCCTCTGCATTCAATAGGATTCTATTTCTGCCTGCTGCATGGATCACACTGCCCTCAATCACACTGCATGGAATCTACTGCATTCAATCAGGATGAATTTTACCAGGCTTCATTGAATCCACTGCATTCAATCATGCTGCATGGAATCCAATGCATTTTATCGGGATGTATTGGGCCATGCTGCATAAAATACACTGCATTCAATAGGGTTCCATTTCTGCATGCTGCATGGATCACACTGCATTCAATCACACTGCATGGAATCCACTGCATTCAATCGGGATGAATTTTACCAGGCTGCATTGAATCCACTACATTCAATCAAGCTGCATGGAATCCACTGCATTCAATCTGGATGCATTTTACCAGGCTGCATGGAATACACTGCATTCAATCACGCTGCATCTATTTCACTGCATTCAATTGGGATCCATTGCGCCATGATGCATGGAATCCACTGCATTCAGTTGAGATCAATTGCGCCACGGTGCATAGAATCCACTGCATTGAATGGGGATCCATTTAGCCACGCTGCATTGTATACACTGCGTTCAATCAGGATGCATTTCACCACGCTGCATGGAATCCACGGCATTCAATCGGGATGCTTGTGGCCATGCTGCATAAAATCCACTGCATTCAATCGAGATGCATTTGGACTCGCTGCATGGACACCACTGCACACATTCGTGATCCATTTCGCCACAATGAATTGAATTTTCTGCATTCAATGAAGCTGCATGGAATCCACTGCATTAAATCGAGATGCTTTTGGCAATGCTGCAAAGAATCCACTGCATTCAATCATACTGAAGGAATCCACTGCATTCAATCATGCTGCATATAATCCCCTGCATTCAATAGGGTTCCTTTTCTTCATGCTGCATGGAATCCACTTCATTCAATCATGCTGCATAAAATCCACTGCATTCAATCAGGATGCATGTTACCACGCTGCAAGTATTACACTTACTCTATCACAGTGCATGGATTCCACTGCCTTCAAACGGGATGCTTTTGGCCATGCTGCATAAAATCCACTGCATTCAATCGGGATGGATTGGGCCTCACTGCGTCAACTGCTGAATACAATCGGGATCCATTGTGCCACAATGCATGGAGCCTTCTGCATTCAATGACGCTGCATGTAATCCACTGCATTCAATCGGGATGCTGTGGGCCATGCTGCAAAACTCCACTGCATTCATTCATGCTGCAGGAATCCACTGCATTCAATCATGATGCATAAAATACACTTCATTCAATAGGGTTCCATTACTTCATGCTGCATGGAATCCACTACATTCAATCATGCTGCATGGAATCCACTGCATTTAATTGGGATGCATTTTACCAGGCTTCATGTAATCCACTGCATTCAATGACGCTGCAGGAGTCCACTGCATTTAATCGGGATGCATTTTACCAGGATGCATGGAATCCACTGCATTCAATCATGCTGCATGGAATCCACTGCATTCAATCGGGGTGCCTTTTACAACTCTGCATGGATTACACTGCATTCAATCACAATACATGGATCCACTGCATACATTCGGGATGCATTTTACCATGCTGCATGTATTACACTGCATTCAATCACAATGCATGGAATCCACTGCATTAAATCGGGATAATTTTGGCAATGCTGCATAAAATCCACCTCATTCAATCGGAATGCATTGGGCCTCACTGCGTGGACTCCACTGAATACATATGGGATCCATTGTGCCACAATGCAGGGAGTCTTCTGCATTCAATGACGCTGCATGGAATCCACTGCATTCAATCAGGATGATTTTGGCCATGCTGCATAAAATCCACTGCATTCAATCATGCTGCATGTAATCCACCTCATTCAATCGGGTGTTTTGGGACATGCTGAAGAACATCCACTGCATTAAAGCGGGATGCTTTGGGCCATGCTGCAAAAAATCCACTGCATTCCATCGGGATGCATTGGGCCTCGTTGCATGGTCTCCACTGCATAAAAACGAGATCCATTGAACCACAATGTATGGAATGTTCTGCATACAATGACGCTGCATGGAATCCACTGCATTCAATCGGGATGCTTTGGGCAATGCTGCAAAAAATCCACTGCATTCAATTATGCTGCAGGAATCCATTGCATTCAATCGGGATGCTTTGGGCAATGCTGCAAAAAATCCACTGCATTCAATTATGCTGCAGGAATCCACTGCATTCAATCGGGATGCTTTGGGCAATGCTGCAAAAAATCCACTGCATTCAATAATTCTGCAGGAATCCACAGCATTCAATCATGCTGCATAAAATACCCTGCATTCAATAGTGTTCCATTTCTTCATGCTGCATGGAATACACTGCATTCAATCAGGATGCATGGAATCCACATCATTTAATTGAGGTGCATTTTACCAGGCTGCATGGAATCCACTGCATTCAATCATGCTGCATGGAATCCACTGCATTCAATCGGGATGCATTTTACCACGCTGCATGAATTACACTGCATTCAATCACAATGCACGGAATCCACTGCATTCAATGACGCTGCATGGAATCCACTGCACTCAATCGGGATACTTTTGGCAATGCTGCATAAAACCCACTGCATTCAATCGGGATGCATTGGGCCTCACTGCGTGAACTCAACTGAATACATACGGGATCCATTGTGCCGCAATGAAGGGAGTCTTCTGCATTCAATGACGCTGCATGGAATCCACTGCATTCAATCGGGATGCTTTTGGCCATGCTGCATAAAATCCACTGCATTCAATCATGCTGCATGTAATCCACCTGATTCAATCGGGATGTTTTGGGACATGCTGCAGAAAATCCCCTGCATTAAATCGGGATGATTTGGGCCATGCTGCAAAAAATCCACTGCATTCAATCATGCTGCAGGTATCCACTGCATTCATTCGGAATACTTTGGGCCTTGCTGCTAATAATCCACAGCATTCAATCATGCTGCAGGTATCCACTGCATTCAATCATGCTGCATTAAATTCCCTGCATTCAATAGGGTTCCATTTCTTCATGCTGCCTGGAATGCACTGCATTAAATCACGCTGCATGGAATCCATTGCATTCAATTGGGATGCATTTTACCAGGCTGCATGGAATCCACTGCATTCAAGCATGCTTCATGGAATCCACTGCATTCAATCCGGATGCATGTTACCAGGCTGCATGTATTACACTGCATTCAATGACATTGCATGGAATCCACTGCCTTCAATCGGGATGCTTTTGGCCCTGCTGCATTAAATCAACTGCATTCATTCATGCCACAGGAATCCACTGCATTCAATCATGCTGCATAAAATCAACTGCATTCAATAGGTTTCCATTACTTCATGCTGTCTGGAATACACTGAATTCAATCACGCTGCATGGAATCCAATGCATTCAATAGGGATGCATTTTTACCAGGCTGCATGGAATCCACTGCATTCAATCATGCTGCACGGAATCCACTGCATTCAATCGGGATGCATTTTACCAGGCTGCATGGATTTCACTGCATTCAATCACAATGCATGGAATCCACTGCATTCAATGAGGCTGCATGGAATCCACTGCATTCAATCGGGATGCTTTTGGCCATGCTGCACAAAATCCACTGCATTCAAACATGCTGCACGGTATCCACTGCATTCAATCGGGATATTTTGGGATATGCTGCAGAATATCCACTGCAGTAAATCGGGATGCTTTGGGCCAAGCTTCAAAAAATACACTGCATTCAATCATGCTGCAGGAATACACTGCATTCAATCATGCTGCATAAAATCCACTGCATTCTATAGGGTTCATTTTCTTCATGCTGCATGGAATCCACTGCATTCAATCATGCTGCATGGAATCCACTGCATTCAATCGGGATGCATTTTACCAGGCTGCATGGATTACACTGCATTCAATCACAATGCATGGAATCCACTGCATTCAATGACAGTTCATGGAATCCACTGCCTTCAATCGGGATGCTTTTGGCCATGGTCCATAAAATCCACTGCATTCAATCATGCTGCATGGTATCCACTGCATTCAATCGGGATGTTTTTTGACATTCTGCCTAAAATCCACTGCATTAAATCGGGATGCTTTGGGCCATGCTGCAAAAAATCCACTGCATTCAATCATGCTGCATAAAATCCACTGCATTCAATAAGGTTCCATTTCTTCATGCAGCATGGATCACACTGCATTTAATCACACTGCATGGAATTAACTGCATTCAACCGGGATGACGTTTACCATGCTGCATGGAATACACTGCATTCAATCACGCTGCATTTATTTCACTGCATACAATTGGGATCCATTGCGCCATGATGCATGGAATCCACTGCATTCAATCAGAATCCATTGCACCACATTGCATTGACACCACTGCATTCAATTGAGATCAATTGGGCCATGCTGCATAGAATCCACTGCATTCAATTGGTATCCATTTAGCCATACTGAATGGTATACACTGCATTCAATCAGGATGCATTTCACCACGCTGCATGGAATCCACGGCATTCAATCGGGATGCATTTTACCAGGCTGCATGGATTACACTGCATTCAATCGGGATGCATTGGGCCTCACTGCGTGGGCTCCACTGAATACATACGGGATCCATTGTGCCACAATGCAGGGAGTCTTCTGCATTCAATGACGCTGCATGGAATCCACTGCATTCAATCGGGATGAATTTTACCAAGCTGCATTGAATCCACTGCATTCAATCATGCTGCATGTAATCCACTGCATTCAATCGGGATGTATTTTACCAGGCTGCATGGAATACACTGCATTCAATCACGCTGCATCGATTTCACTGCATTCCATTGGGATCCATTGCACCATGATGCATGGAATCCACTTCATTCAGTTGAGATCAATTGGGCCACGCTGCATAGAATCCACTGCATTGAATGGGGATCCATTTAGCCACGCTGCATTGTATACACTGCGTTCAATCAGGATGCATTTCACCACGCTGCATGGAATCCACGGCATTCAATCGGGATGCATGGGGCCATGCTGCATAAAATCCACTTCATTCAATCGAGATGCATTTGGCCTCGATGCATGGACTCCACTGCACACAATCGTGATCCATTTCGCCAAAATGAATTGAATTTTCTGCATTCAATGACGCTGCATGGAATCCACTGCATTAAATCGAGATGCTTTTGGCCATGCTGCAAAAAATCCACTGCATTCAATCATGCTGCATAAAATCCACTGCATTCTATAGGGTTCCATTTCTTCATGCTGCATGGAATCGACTTCATTCAATCATGCTGCATGGAATCCACAGCATTTAATTGGGATGCATTTTACCAGGCTGCATGGAATCCACGGCATTCAATCGGGATGCTTGGGGACATGCTGCAAAAAATCCACTGCATTCATTCATGCTGCAGGAATCCACTGCATTCAATCATGCTAAATAAAATACACTACATTCAATAGGGTTCCATTACTTCATGCTCCCTGGAATACACTGAATTCAATCATGCTGCATGGAATCCAATGCATTCAATAGGGATGCATTTTACCAGTCTGCATGGAATCGACTGCATTCAATCATGCTGCATGGAATCCACTGCATTCAATCGGGATGCATTTTACCAGGCTGCATGGATTACACTGCATTCAAGCACAATGCATGGAATCCACTGCATTCAATGACGCTGCATGGAATCCTCTGCATTGAATCGGGATGCTTTTGGCCATGCTGCATAAAATCCACTGCATCAGTCATGCTGCACGGTATCCACTGCATTCAATCGGGATGTTTTGGGACATGCTGAATAAAATCCACTGCATTAAATCGGGATGCATTGGGCCAAGCTGCAAAAACTCCACTGCATTCAATCATGCTGCATGGAATCTACTGCATTCAATCGTGATGCATTTTACCAGGATGCGTGGAATCCACTGCATTCAATAACAATGCATGGAATCCACTGCATTCAATGACGCTGCATGGAATCATCTGCATTCAATCGGGATGCTTTGGGCCATGCTGCATAAAATCCACTGCATTCAATCGGGATGTATTGGGACATGCTGCAGAAAATCCACTGCATTAAATCGGGATGCTTTGGGCCAAGCTGCAAAAAATCCACTGCATTCAATCATGCTGCAGGAATCCACTGCATTTAATCATACTGCATAAAATACCCTGCATTCAATAAGGTTCCATTTCTTCATGCTGCCTGGAATCCACCTCATTCAATTATGCTGCATGGAATCCACTGCATTCAATCGGGATTCATTTTACCAGGCTGCATGAATTACACTACATTCAATCACAAGCTTGGAATCCACTGCATTCAATGACGCTGCATGGAATCCACTGCATTCAATCGGGATGCTTTTGGCCATGCTGCATAAAATCCACTGCATTAAATCGGGATGCTTTGGGCCATGCTGCAAAAATCCACTGCATTCAATCATGCTGAAGGAATTCACTGCATTCAATCATGCTGCATAAAATCCCCTGCATTCAATAGAGTTGCATTACTTCATGCTGCATGGAATCAACTGCATTCAATCATGCTGCATAAAATTCACTGCATTCAATCGGGATGCATTTTACCTGGCTGCATGGAATCCACTGCATTCAATCAAGCTGCATGGAATCCACTGCATTCAATTGGGATGCTTTTTACCCGTCTGCATGGAATCCACTGCATTCAATCAGGCTGCATGGAATCCACTGCATTCAATCGGGATGCATTTTACCACGCTGCATGAATTACACTGCATTCAATCACAATGCATGGAATCCACTGCATTCAATGACGCTGCATGGAATCCACTGCATTCTATCGGGATGCTTTTGGCCATGCTGCATAAAATCCACTGCATTCAATCATGCTGCATGGAATCCAGTGCATCCAATCGGGATATTGTGGGTCATGCTGCATAAAATCCAATGCATTCAATCATGCTGCACCGTATCCACTGCATTCAGTCGGGATGTTTTGGGACATGCTGCAGAAAATTCACTGCATTAAATCAGGATGCTTTGGGCCATTCTGCAAAAAATCCACTGCATTCAATCATGCTGCATAAAATCCACTGCATTCAATATGGTTCCATTTCTTCATGCTGCATGGATCACACTGCATTAAATCACACTGCATGGAATCCTCTGCATTCAATCGGGATTAATTTTACCAGGCTGCATTGAATCCACTGCATTCAATCAGTATCCATTGCACCACACTGCATTGAATCCACTGCATTCAATTGAGATCAATTGGGCAACGATGCATAGAATCCACTGCATTCAATAGGGATCCAATTAGCCACACTGAATGGTATACACTGCGTTCAATCAGGATGCATTTCACCACGCTGCATGGAATCCACGGCATTCAATCGGGTTGCATGGGGCCATGCTGCATAAAATCCACTGCATTCCATCGAGATGCATTTGGCCTCGCTGCATGGACTCCACTGCACACAATCGTGATCCATTTCGCCACAATGAATGGAATTCTCAGCATTCAATGACGCTGCATGGAATCCACTGCATTAAATCAGAGATGCTTTGGGACATGTTGCAAAAAATCCACTGCATTCAATCATGCTGCAGGAATCCACAGCATTCAATCATGCTGCATAAAATACCCTGCATTCAATAGTGTTCCATTTCTTCATGCTGCATGGAATACACTGCATTCAATCAGGATGCATGGAATCCACATCATTTAATTGAGGTGCATTTTACCAGGCTGCATGGAATCCACTGCATTCAATCATGCTGCATGGAATCCACTGCATTCAATCGGGATGCATTTTACCACGCTGCATGAATTACACTGCATTCAATCACAATGCATGGAATCCACTGCATTCAATGACGCTGCATGGAATCCACTGCACTCAATCGGGATACTTTTGGCAATGCTGCATAAAACCCACTGCATTCAATCGGGATGCATTGGGCCTCACTGCGTGAACTCAACTGAATACATACGGGATCCATTGTGCCGCAATGCAGGGAGTCTTCTGCATTCAATGACGCTGCATGGAATCCACTGCATTCAATCGGGATGCTTTTGGCCATGCTGCATAAAATCCACTGCATTCAATCATGCTGCATGTAATCCACCTGATTCAATCGGGATGTTTTGGGACATGCTGCAGAAAATCCCCTGCATTAAATCGGGATGATTTGGGCCATGCTGCAAAAAATCCACTGCATTCAATCATGCTGCAGGTATCCACTGCATTCATTCGGAATACTTTGGGCCTTGCTGCTAATAATCCACAGCATTCAATCTTGCTGCAGGTATCCACTGCATTCAATCATGCTGCATTAAATTCCCTGCATTCAATAGGGTTCCATTACTTCATGCTGCCTGGAATGCACTGCATTAAATCACGCTGCATGGAATCCATTGCATTCAATTGGGATGCATTTTACCAGGCTGCATGGAATCCACTGCATTCAAGCATGCTTCATGGAATCCACTGCATTCAATCCGGATGCATGTTACCAGGCTGCATGTATTACACTGCATTAAATGACATTGCATGGAATCCACTGCCTTCAATAGGGATGCTTTTGGCCCTGCTGCATTAAATCAACTACATTCATTCATGCCACAGGAATCCACTGCATTCAATCATGCTGCATAAAATCAACTGCATTCAATAGGTTTCCATTACTTCATGCTGTCTGGAATACACTGAATTCAATCACGCTGCATGGAATCCAATGCATTCAATAGGGATGCATTTTACCAGGCTGCATGGAATCCACTGCATTCAATCATGCTGCATGGAATCCACTGCATTCAATCGGGATGCATTTTACCAGGCTGCATGGATTTCACTGCATTCAATCACAATGCATGGAATCCACTGCATTCAATGAGGCTGCATGGAATCCACTGCATTCAATCGGGATGCTTTTGGCCATGCTGCACAAAATCCACTGCATTCAAACATGCTGCACGGTATCCACTGCATTCAATCGGGATATTTTGGGATATGCTGCAGAATATCCACTGCAGTAAATCGGGATGCTTTGGGCCAAGCTTCAAAAAATACACTGCATTCAATCATGCTGCAGGAATACACTGCATTCAATCATGCTGCATAAAATCCACTGCATTCTATAGGGTTCATTTTCTTCATGCTGCATGGAATCCACTGCATTCAATCATGCTGCATGGAATCCACTGCATTCAATCGGGATGCATTTTACCAGGCTGCATGGATTACACTGCATTCAATCACAATGCATGGAATCCACTGCATTCAATGACACTGCATGGAATCCACTGCCTTCAATCGGGATGCTTTTGGCCATGGTCCATAAAATCCACTGCATTCAATCATGCTGCATGGTATCCACTGCATTCAATCGGGATGTTGTTTGACATGCTGCCTAAAATCCACTGCATTAAATCGGGATGCTTTGGGCCATGCTGCAAAAAATCCACTGCATTCAATCATGCTGCATAAAATCCACTGCATTCAATAAGGTTCCATTTCTTCATGCAGCATGGATCACACTGCATTTAATCACACTGCATGGAATTAACTGCATTCAACCGGGATGACTTTTACCATGCTGCATGGAATACACTGCATTCAATCACGCTGCATTTATTTCACTGCATACAATTGGGATCCATTGCGCCATGATGCATGGAATCCACTGCATTCAATCAGAATCCATTGCACCACACTGCATTGACACCACTGCATTCAATTGAGATCAATTGGGCCATGCTGCATAGAATCCACTGCATTCAATTGGTATCCATTTAGCCATACTGAATGGTATACACTGCATTCAATCAGGATGCATTTCACCACGCTGCATGGAATCCACGGCATTCAATCGGGATGCATTTTACCAGGCTGCATGGATTACACTGCATTCAATCGGGATGCATTGGGCCTCACTGCGTGGACTCCACTGAATACATACGGGATCAATTGTGCCACAATTCAGGGAGTCTTCTGCATTAAATGACGCTGCATGGAATCCACTGCATTCAATCGGGATGCATTTTACCAGTCTGCATGGAATCGACTGCATTCAATCATGCTGCATGGAATCCACTGCATTCAATCGGGATGCATTTTACCAGGCTGCATGGATTAGACTGCATTCAAGCACAGTGCATGGAATCCACTTCATTCAATGACGCTGCATGGAATCCTCTGCATTCAATCGGGATGCTTTTGGCCATGCTGCATAAAATCCACTGCATCAGTCATGCTGCACGGTATCCACTGCATTCAATCGGGATGTTTTGGGACATGCTGAATAAAATCCACTGCATTAAAGCGGGATGCATTGGGCCAAGCTGCAAAAAATCCACTGCATTCAATCATGCTGCATGGAATCTACTGCATTCAATCGGGATGCATTTTACCAGGATGCGTGGAATCCACTGCATTCAATAACAATGCATGGAATCCACTGCATTCAATGACGCTGCATGGAAATATTTGCATTCAATCGGGATGCTTTGGGCCATGCTGCATAAAATCCACTGCATTCAATCGGGATGTATTGGGACATGCTGCAGAAAATCCACTGCATTAAATCGGGATGCTTTGGGCCAAGCTGCAAAAAATCCACTGCATTCAATCATGCTGCAGGAATCCACTGCATTTAATCATGCTGCATAAAATACCCTGCATTCAATAAGGTTCCATTTCTTCATGCTGCCTGGAATCCACCTCATTCAATTATGCGGCATGGAATCCACTGCATTCAATCGGGATTCATTTTACCAGGCTGCATGAATTACACTACATTCAATCACAAGCTTGGAATCCACTGCATTCAATGACGCTGCATGGAATCCACTGCATTCAATCGGGATGCTTTTGGCCATGGTGCATAATATGCACTGCATTCAATCATGCTGCATGGTATCCACTGCATTCAATCGGGATGCTTTTGGCCATGCTGCATAAAATCCACTGCATTAAATCGGGATGCTTTGGGCCATGCTGCAAAAATCCACTGCATTCAATCATGCTGAAGGAATTCACTGCATTCAATCATGCTGCATAAAATCCCCTGCATTCAATAGAGTTGCATTACTTCATGCTGCATGGAATCAACTGCATTCAATCATGCTGCATAAAATTCACTGCATTCAATCGGGATGCATTTTACCTGGCTGCATGGAATCCACTGCATTCAATCACGCTGCATGGAAAACACTGCATTCAATCGGGATGCTTTTTACCCGTCTGCATGGAATCCACTGCATTCAATCAGGCTGCATGGAATCCACTGCATTCAATCGGGATGCATTTTACCACGCTGCATGAATTACACTGCATTCAATCACAATGCATGGAATCCACTGCATTCAATGACGCTGCATGGAATCCACTGCATTCTATTGGGATGCTTTTGTCCATGCTGCATAAAATCCACTGCATTCAATCATGCTGCATGGAATCCAGTGCATCCAATCGGGATATTGTGGGTCATGCTCCATAAAATCCAATGCATTCAATCATGCTGCACCGTATCCACTGCATTCAGTCGGGATGTTTTGGGACATGCTGCAGAAAATTCACTGCATTAAATCAGGATGCTTTGGGCCATTCTGCAAAAAATCCACTGCATTCAATCATGCTGCATAAAATCCACTGCATTCAATATGGTTCCATTTCTTCATGCTGCATGGATCACACTGCATTAAATCACACTGCATGGAATCCTCTGCATTCAATCAGGATTAATTTTACCAGGCTGCATTGAATCCACTGCATTCAATCAGTATCCATTGCACCACACTGCATTGAATCCACTGCATTCAATTGAGATCAATTGGGCAACGATGCATAGAATCCACTGCATTCAATAGGGATCCAATTAGCCACACTGAATGGTATACACTGCGTTCAATCAGGATGCATTTCACCACGCTGCATGGAATCCACGGCATTCAATCGGGTTGCATGGGGCCATGCTGCATAAAATCCACTGCATTCCATCGAGATGCATTTGGCCTCGCTGCATGGACTCCACTGCACACAATCGTGATCCATTTCGCCACAATGAATGGAATTCTCAGCATTCAATGACGCTGCATGGAATCCACTGCATTAAATCAGAGATGCTTTGGGACATGTTGCAAAAAATCCACTGCATTCAATAATTCTGCAGGAATCCACAGCATTCAATCATGCTGCATAAAATACCCTGCATTCAATAGTGTTCCATTTCTTCATGCTGCATGGAATACACTGCATTCAATCAGGATGCATGGAATCCACATCATTTAATTGAGGTGCATTTTACCAGGCTGCATGGAATCCACTGCATTCAATCATGCTGCATGGAATCCACTGCATTCAATCGGGATGCATTTTACCACGCTGCATGAATTACACTGCATTCAATCACAATGCATGGAATCCACTGCATTCAATGACGCTGCATGGAATCCACTGCACTCAATCGGGATACTTTTGGCAATGCTGCATAAAACCCACTGCATTCAATCGGGATGCATTGGGCCTCACTGCGTGAACTCAACTGAATACATACGGGATCCATTGTGCCGCAATGCAGGGAGTCTTCTGCATTCAATGACGCTGCATGGAATCCACTGCATTCAATCGGGATGCTTTTGGCCATGCTGCATAAAATCCACTGCATTCAATCATGCTGCATGTAATCCACCTGATTCAATCGGGATGTTTTGGGACATGCTGCAGAAAATCCCCTGCATTAAATCGGGATGATTTGGGCCATGCTGCAAAAAATCCACTGCATTCAATCATGCTGCAGGTATCCACTGCATTCATTCGGAATACTTTGGGCCTTGCTGCTAATAATCCACAGCATTCAATCATGCTGCAGGTATCCACTGCATTCAATCATGCTGCATTAAATTCCCTGCATTCAATAGGGTTCCATTTCTTCATGCTGCCTGGAATGCACTGCATTAAATCACGCTGCATGGAATCCATTGCATTCAATTGGGATGCATTTTACCAGGCTGCATGGAATCCACTGCATTCAAGCATGCTTCATGGAATCCACTGCATTCAATCCGGATGCATGTTACCAGGCTGCATGTATTACACTGCATTCAATGACATTGCATGGAATCCACTGCCTTCAATCTGGATGCTTTTGGCCCTGCTGCATTAAATCAACTGCATTCATTCATGCCACAGGAATCCACTGCATTCAATCATGCTGCATAAAATCAACTGCATTCAATAGGTTTCCATTACTTCATGCTGTCTGGAATACACTGAATTCAATCACGCTGCATGGAATCCAATGCATTCAATAGGGATGCATTTTACCAGGCTGCATGGAATCCACTGCATTCAATCATGCTGCATGGAATCCACTGCATTCAATCGGGATGCATTTTACCAGGCTGCATGGATTTCACTGCATTCAATCACAATGCATGGAATCCACTGCATTCAATGAGGCTGCATGGAATCCACTGCATTCAATCGGGATGCTTTTGGCCATGCTGCACAAAATCCACTGCATTCAAACATGCTGCACGGTATCCACTGCATTCAATCGGGATATTTTGGGATATGCTGCAGAATATCCACTGCAGTAAATCGGGATGCTTTGGGCCAAGCTTCAAAAAATACACTGCATTCAATCATGCTGCAGGAATCCACTGCATTCAATCATGCTGCATAAAATCCACTGCATTCTATAGGGTTCATTTTCTTCATGCTGCATGGAATCTGCAGCATTTAAGTGGGATGCATTTTACCAGACTGCATGGAATCCACTGCATTCAATCATGCTGCATGGAATCCACTGCATTCAATCGGGATGCATTTTACCAGGCTGCATGGATTACACTGCATTCAATCACAATGCATGGAATCCTCTGCATTCAATGACACTGCATGGAATCCACTGCCTTCAATCGGGATGCTTTTGGCCATGGTCCATAAAATCCACGGCATTCAATCATGCTGCATGGTATCCACTGCATTTAATCGGGATGTTTTTTGAAATGCTGCCTAAAATCCACTGCATTAAATCGGGATGCTTTGGGCCATGCTGGAATAAATCCACTGCATTCAATCATGCTCCATAAAATCCACTGCATTCAATAAGGTTCCATTTCTTCATGCAGCATGGATCACACTGCATTTAATCACACTGCATGGAATTAACTGCATTCAACCGGGATGACTTTTACCATGCTGCATGGAATACACTGCATTCAATCACGCTGCATTTATTTCACTGCATACAATTGGGATCCATTGCGCCATGATGCATGGAATCCACTGCATTCAATCAGAATCCAATGCACCACACTGCATTGACACCACTGCATTCAATTGAGATCAATTGGGCCATGCTGCATAGAATCCACCTCATTCAATTGGTATCTATTTAGCAATACTGAATGGTATACACTGCATTCAATCAGGATGCATTTCACCATGCTGCATGGAATCAACGGCATTCAATCGCGATGCATGGGGCCATGCTGCATAAAATCCACTGCATTCAATCGGGATGCATTGGGCCTCACTGCATGGACTCCACTGAATACATACGGGATCCATTGTGCCACAATGCAGGGAGTCTTCTGCATTCAATGACGCTGCATGGAATCCACTGCATTCAATCGAGATGAATTTTAACAAGCTGCATTGAATCCACTGCATTCAATCATGCTGCATGGAATTAACTGCATTCAACCGGGATGAATTTTACCATGCTGCATGGAATACACTGCATTCAATCACGCTGCATCGATTTCACTGCATTCAATTGGGATCCATTGCACCATGATGCATGGAATCCACTTCATTCAGTTGAGATCAATTGGGCCACGCTGCATAGAATCCACTGCATTGAATGGGGATCCATTTAGCCACGCTGCATTTTATACACTGCGTTCAATCAGGATGCATTTCACCACACTGCATGGAATCCACGGCATTCAATCGGGATGCATGGGGCCATGCTGCATAAAATCCACTGCATTCAATCGAGATGCATTTGGCCTCGATGCATGGACTCCACTGCACACAATCGTGATCCATTTCGCCACAATGAATTGAATTTTCTGCATTCAATGACGCTGCATGGAATCCACTGCATTAAATCGAGATGCTTTTGGCCATGCTGCAAAAAATCCACTGCATTCAATCATGCTGCATAAAATCCCCTGCATTCAATAGGGTTCCATTTCTTCATGCTGCATGGAATCGACTTCATTCAATCATGCTGCATGGAATCCACAGCATTTAATTGGGATGCACTTTACCAGGCTGCATGGAATCCACGGCATTCAATCGGGATGCTTGGGGACATGCTGCAAAACATCCACTGCATTCATTCATGCTGCAGGAATCCACTGCATTCAATCATGCTAAATAAAATACACTTCATTCAATAGGGTTCCATTACTTCATGCTCCCTGGAATACACTGAATTCAATCATGCTGCATGGAATCCAATGCATTCAATAGGGATGCATTTTACCAGGCTGCATGGAATCGACTGCATTTAATCATGCTGCATGGAATCCACTGCATTCAATCGGGATGCATTTTACCAGGCTGCATGGATTACACTGCATTCAAGCACAATGCATGGAATCCACTTCATTCAATGACGCTGCATGGAATCCTCTGCATTGAATCGGGATGCTTTTGGCCATGCTGCATAAAATCCTCTGCATCAGTCATGCTGCACGGTATCCACTGCATTCAATCGGGATGTTTTGGGACATGCTGAATAAAATCCACTGCATTAAAGCGGGATGCATTGGGCCAAGCTGCAAAAAATCCACTGCATTCAATCATGCTGCATGGAATCTACTGCATTCAATCGGGATGCATTTTACCAGGATGCGTGGAATCCACTGCATTCAATAACAATGCATGGAATCCACTGCATTCAATGACACTGCATGGAATCGACTGCATTCAATCGGGATGCTTTTGGCCATGGTGCATAATATGCACTGCATTCAATCATGCTGCATGGTATTCACTGCATTCAATCGGGATGCCTTTGGCCATGCTGCATAAAATCCACTGCATTAAATCGGGATGCTTTGGGCCATGCTGCAAAAATCCACTGCATTCAATCATGCTGAAGGAATTCACTGCATTCAATCATGCTGAATAAAATCCCCTGCATTCAATAGAGTTGCATTACTTCATGCTGCATGGATCACACTGCATTACATCACACTGCATGGAATCCACTGCATTCAATTGGAATGAATTTTATCAGGCTGCATGGAATCCACTGCATTCAATCGGGATGTTTTGGGCCATGCTGCATAAAATACACTGCATTCAATCATGCAGCAAGGAATCCACTGCATCCAATCGGGATATTTTGGGCCATGCTGTATAAAATCCACTGCATTCAATCGGGATGCATTGGGCCTCGCTGCATGGTCTCCACTGCATACAAACGAGATCCATTGCACCACAATGTATGGAATGTTCTGCATTCAATGACGCTGCATGGAAACCACTGCATTCAATCGCGATGCTTTGGGCCATGCTGCAAATAATTCACTGTATTCAATCATGCTGCATGGAATCCACTGCCTTCAATCGGGATTTTGGCCATGCTGCATAAAATCCACTGCATTCAATCGGGATGCATTGGGCCTCACTGCGCCAACCGCACTGAATACAATCAGGATCCATTGTGCGACAATGCATGGAGTCTTCTGCATTGCATGACGCTGCATGGAATCCACTGCATTCAATCGGGATGCTTGGGGCCATGCTGCAAAATATCCACTGCATTCATTCATGCTGCAGGAATCCAGTGCATTCAATCATGCTGCATAAAATACACTTCATTCAATAGGGTTCCATTACTTCATTCTGCCTGGAATACTCTGAATTCAATCACGCTGCATGGAATCCAATGCATTCAATAGGGATGCATTTTACCAGGCTGCATGGAATCCACTGCATTCAATTAGGCTGCATGGAATCCACTGCATTCAATCGGGATGCATTTTACCAGGCAGCATGTATTACACTGCATTCAAGCACAATGCATGGAATCCACTGCATTCAATGATGCTGCATGAAATCCACTGCATTCAATCGGGATGCTTTTGGCCATGCTGCATAAAATCCACGGCATTCAATCATGCTGCATGGAATCCAATGCATTCTATCGGGATGTATTGGGACATGCTGCAGAAAATTCAGTGCGTTAAATAATGATGCTTTCGACCAAGCTTCAAAAAATCCACTGCATTCAATCATGCTGCAAAAATCCACTGCATTGAATCATGCTGCATAAAATCCACTGCATTCCATAGGGTTCCATTTCTTCATGCTGCATGGAATCAACTGCATTCAATCATGCTGCATGGAATCTACAGCATTCAATCGGGATGCATTTTACCAGGCTGCATGTTTTACACTGCATTCAATCACAATGCATGGAATCCACTGCATTCAATGACGCTGCATGGAATCCACTGCATTCAATCTGGATGCTTTGGGCCATGGTGCATAAAATCCACTGCATTCAATCATGCTGCATGGTATCCACTGCATTCAATCGGGATGTTTTTGGACATTCTGCCTAAAATTCACTGCATTTAATCAGGATGCTTTGGGCCATGCTGCATAAAATCCACTGCATTCAATAGGGTTCGATTACTGCATGCTGCATGGATCACACTGCGTTCAATCACACTGCATGGAATCCACTGCATTCAATCGGGATGAATTTTACCAGGCTGCATTGAATCCACTGCATTCTATCAAGCTGCATGGAATCCACTGCATTCAATCGGGATGCATTTTACCAGGCTGCATGGAATACACTGCATTCAATCATGCTGCATCGATTTCACTGCATTCTATTGGGATCCATTGCGCCATGATGCATGGAATCCACTGCATTCAGTTGAGATCAATTGGGCCACGCTGCATAGAATCCACTGCATTGAATGGGGATCCATTTAGCCACGATGCATTGTATACACTGCGTTCAATCAGGATGCATTTCACCACGCTGCATGGAATCCATGGCATTCAATCGGGATGCTTGTGGCCATGCTGCATAAAATCCACTGCATTCATTCATGCTGCAGGAATCCACTGCATTCAATCATGCTGCATAAAATCCCCTGCATTCAATAGGGTTCCATTTCTTCATGCTGCATGGAATCGACTTCATTCAATCATGCTGCATGGAATCCACAGCATTTAAGTGGGATGCATTTTACCAGGCTGCATGGAATCCACTGCATTCAATCATGCTGAATAAAATCCACTGCATTCAATCGGGATGCATTTTACCTGGATGCATGGAATCCACTGCATTCAATCACAATACATGGAATCCACTGCATTCAATCGGGATGCATTTTACCAGGCTGCCTGGATTACACTGCATTCCATCACAATTCATGGAATCCACTGCATTCAATGACGCTGCATGGAATCCACTGCATCCAATCGCCATGTTTTTGGCCATGCTGCATAAAATCCACTGCATTCAATCGGGATGCATTGGGCCTCGCTGCATGGTCTCCACTGCATACAAACGAGATCCATTGCCCAACAATGAATGGAATGTTCTGCATTCAATGACGCTTCCTGAAATCCACTGCATTCAATCGGGATGCTTTGGGCCATGCTGCAAAAACTCCACTCTATTCAATCATGCTGCATGGAATCCACTGCCTTCAATCGGGATGCTTTTGGCCATGCTGCATATAATCCACTGCATTCAATCGGGATGCATTTGGCCTCACTGCATCAACCGCACTGAATACAATCTGGATCCATTGTGCCACAATGCATGGAGTCGTCTGCATTCAATGACGCTGCATGGAATCCACTGCATTCAATGGGGATTCTTTGGGCCACGCTGCAAAAAATTCACTGCATTCATTCATGCTGCAGAAATCCAGTACATTCAATCATGCTGCATAAAATACACTTCATTCAATAGGCTTCCATTATTTCATGCTGCCTGGAATACACTGAATTCAATCAGGCTGCATGGAATCCAATGCATTCAATAGGGATGCATTTTACCAGGCTGCATGGAATCCACTGCATTCAATCATGCTGCAGGTATCCACTGCATTCAATCATGCTGCATTAAATTCCCTGCATTCAATAGGGTTCCATTTCTTAATGCTGCCTGGAATACACTGCATTAAATCACGCTGCATGGAATCCACTGCATTCAATTGGGATGCATTTTACCAGGCTGCATGGAATCCACTGCATTCACACATGCCGCATGGAATCCACTGCATTCCATCGGGATGCATTTGGCCATGCTGCATAAAACCCACTGCATTCAATCATGCTGCACGATATCCACTGCATTCAATCGGGATGTTTTCGGACATGCTGCAAAAAATCCACTGCAGTAAATCGGGATGCTTTTGGCCAAGCTTCAAAAAATCCACTGCATTCAATCATGCTGAAGGAATCCACTGCATTCAATCATGCTGCATAAAATCCACTGAATTCCACAGGGTTCAATTTCTTCATGCTGCATGGAATCCACTGCATTCAATCATGCTGCATGGAATCCACTGCATTCAATCGGGATGCATTTTACCAGGCTGCATGGATTACACTGCATTCAATCACAATGCATGGTATCCACTGCGTCAATGACACTGCATGGAATCCACTGCCTTCAATCGGGATGATTTTGGCCATTGTGCATAAAATCCACTGCATTCAATCATGCTGCATGGTATCCCCTGCCTTCAATCGGGATGTTTTGTGACATGCTGCCTAAAATACACTGCATTCAATCGGGATGCTTTGGGCCATGCTGCAAATCATCCACTGCATTCAATCATGCTGCATAAAATCCCCTGCATTCAATAGGGTTCCATTTCTTCATGCTGCATGGAATCTACTTCATTCAATCATGCTGCATGGAATCCAATGCATTCAATAGGGATGCATTTTACCAGGCTGCATAAATTACATTGCATTCAATCACAAGCATGGAATCCACTGCATTCAATGACGCTGCATGGAATCCACTGCATTAAATCGGGATGCTTTGGGCCATGCTGCAAAAAATTCACTGCATTCATTTATGCTGCAGGAATCCACTGCATTCAATCATGCTGCATAAAATCCACTGCATTCAATCCAGTTGCATTTTACCAGGCTGCATGGAATACACTGCATTCAATCACGCTGCATCGATTTCACTGCATTCAATTTGGATCCATTGCGCCATGATGCATGGAATCCACTGCATTCAGTTGAGATCAATTGGGCCACGCTTCATAGTATCCACTGCATTGAAAGGGGATCCATTTAGCCACGCTGCTTTGTAAACACTGCGTTCAATCAGGATGCATTTCACCACGCTGCATGGAATCCATGGCATTCAATCGGGATGTTTGTGGCCATGCTGCAAAAAATCCACTTCATTCAATCATGCTGAAGGAATCCACTGCATTCAATCATGCTGCATAAAATCCCCTGCATTCAATAGGGTTGCATTTCTTCATGCTGCATGGAATCCACTTATTTCAATCATGCTGCATGGAATCCGCAGCATTTAAGTGGGATGCATTTTACCAGGCTGCATGGAATCCACTGCATTCAATCATGCTGCATAAAATCCACTGCATACCAAATGTTCCATTTCTTCATGCTGCATGGAATCCACTGCATTCAATCGGGATGCATTTTACCAGGCTGCATGGATTACACTGCATTCAATTACAATTCATGTTATCCACTGCATCAATGACGCTGCATGGAATCCACTGCCTTCAATCGGATGCTTTTGGCCATGGTGCATAAAATCCACTGCATTCAATCTTGCTGCATGGTATCCACTGCATTCAATCGGGATGTTTTGGGACATGCTGCCTAAAATCCACTGCATTCAATCGGGATGCTTTGGGCCATGCTGCTAAACATCCACTGCATTCAATCATGCTGCAGGAATCCACGGCATTCAATCATGCTGCATAAAAGACACTTCATTCAATAGGATTCCATTACTTCATGCTGCCTGGAATACACTGAATGCAATCACTCTGCATGGAATCCAATGCATTCAATAGGGATGCATTTTACCAGGCTGCATGGAATCCACTGCATTCAATCATGCTGCATGGAATCCACTGCATTCAATCGGGATGCATTTTACCAGGCTGCATGGATTACACTGCATTCAATCACAATGCATGGAATCCACTGCATTCAATGACGCTGCATGGAATCCACTGCATTCAATCGGGATGCTTTGGGCTACGCTGGAAATAATCCACTGCATTCATTCATGCTGCAGGAATCCAGTGCATTCAATCATGGTGCATAAAATACTCTTCATTCAATAGGGTTCCATTACTTCATGCTGCCTGGAATGCACTGAATTAAATCACGCTGCATGGAATCCAATGCATTCAATAGGGATGCATTTTACCAGGCTGCATGGAATCCACTGCATTCAATCATGCTGCATGGAATCCACTGCATTCAATCGGGATGCATTTTTCCAGGCTGCATGGATTACACTGCATTCATTCACAATTCAATGAATCCACTGCATTCAATCAAGCTGCATGGAATCCACTGCATTCAATTGGGATTCATTTTACAAGGCTGCATGAATTACACTGCATTCATTCACAATTCAATTAATCCACTGCATTCAATGAAGCTACATGGAATCCACTGCATTCAATCGGGATGATTTTGCCCATGCTGCATAAAATACACTGCATTCAATCATGCTGCATGGAATCCAATGCATCATATCGGCATATTTTGGGCCATGCTTCCTAAAATCCACTGCATTCAATCGGGATGCATTGGGCCTCGCTGCATGGTCTCCACTGCATACAAAAGAGATCCATTGCACCACAAAGTATGGAATGTTCTGCATTCAATGACGCTGCATGGAATCCACTGCATTCAATCGGGATGCTTTGGGCCATGCTGCAAAAAATCCACTGCATTCAATTATGCTACAGGAATCCAATGCATTCAATCGGGATGCATTGGGCCATGCTGCAAATAATTCACTGCATTAAATCACACTGCATGGAATCCACTGCATTCAATTGGGATGCATTTTACCAGGCTGCATGGAATCCACTGCATTCACGCATGCCGCATAGAATCCACTGCATTCCATCGGGATGCTTTTGGCCATGCTGCAGAAAACCCACTGCATTCAATCATGCTGCACGTTATCCAATGCATTCAATCGGGATGTTTTCGGACATGCTGCAAAAAATCCACTGCAGTAAATCGGGATGCTTTTGGCCAAGCTTCAAAAAATCCACTGCGTTCAATCATGCTGCAGGAATCCACTGCATTCAATCACACTGCATGGAATACACTGAATTCCACAGGGTTCAATTTCTTCATGCTGCATGGAATCCACCGCATTCAATCATGCTGCATGGAATCCACTGCATTCAATCGGGATGCATTTTACCAGGCTGCATGGATTACACTGCATTCAATCACGCTGCAAGGAATCCACTGCATTCAATGACGCTGCATGGAATCCACTGCATTCTATCGGGATGCATTGGGCCTCACTACGTGGACTCCACTGAATACTATCGGATCCATTGTGCCACAATGCGCGGAGTTTTCTGCATTCAATGACGCTGCATGAAACCCACTGCATTCAATCGGGATGCTTTGGGCCATGCTGCAAATAAACCACTGCATTTAATTATGCTGTAGGTATCCACTGCATTCAATAGGGTTACATTTCTTCATGCTGCCTGGAATACACTGCATTAAATCACGCTGCATGGAATCCACTGCATTCAATTGGGATGCATTTTACCAGGCTGCATGGATTACACTGCATTCAATTACAATGCATGGTATCCACTGCGTCAATGACGCTGCATGGAATACACTGCCTTCAATCGGGATGCTTTTGGCCATGGTGCATAAAATCCACTGCATTCAATCTTGCTGCATGGTATCCACTGCATTCAATCGGGATGTTATCGGACATGCTGCCTAAAATCCACTGCATTCAATCGGGATGCTTTGGGCCATGCTGCAAAACATCCACTGCATTCAATCATGCTGCAGGAATCCACGGCATTCAATCATGCTGCATAAAAGACACTTCATTCAATAGGATTCCATTACTTCAAGCTGCCTGGAATACACTGAATTCAATCACGCTGCATGGAATTCAATGCATTCAATAGTGATGCATTTTACCAGGCTGCATGGAATCCACTGCATTCAATCATGCTGCAGGAATCCACTGCATTCAATCACACTGCATGGAATCCACTGCATTCCACAGGGTTCAATTTCTTCATGCTGCATGGAATCCACTGCATTCAATCATGCTGCATGGAATCCACTGAATTCTATCGGGATGCATTTTACCAGGCTGCATGGATTACACTGCATTCAATTACAATGCATGGTATCCACTGCGTCAATGACGCTGCATGGAATACACTGCCTTCAATCGGGATGCTTTGGGCCATGGTGCATAAACTCCACTGCATTTAATCATGCTGCATGGTATCCACTGCATTCAATCGGGATGTTTTGGGATATGCTGCCTAAAATCCACTCCATTAAATCGGGATGCTTTGGGCCATGCTGCAAAAAATTCACTGCATTCATTCATGCTGCAGGAATCCACTGCATTCTATCAAGCTGCATAAAATCCACTGCATTCAATCGGGATGAATTTTACCAGGCTGCATGGAATCCACTGCATTCAATCATGCTTCATGGAATCCACTGCATTCAATCGAGTTGCATTTTACCAGGCTGCATGGAATACACTGCATTCAATCACGCTGCATCGATTTCACTGCATTCAATTGGGATCCATTGCGCCATGATGCATGGAATCCACTGCATTCAGTTGAGATCAATTGGGCCACGCTGCATAGAATCCACTGCATTGAATGGGGATCCATTTAGCCACGATGCATTGTATACACTGCGTTCAATCAGGATGCATTTCACCACGCTGCATGGAATCCAGGGCATTCAATCGGGATGCTTGTGGCCATGCTGTAAAAAATCCACTTCATTCAATCAAGCTGAAGGAATCCACTGCATTCAATCATGCTGCATAAAATCCCCTGCATTCATTAGGGTTCCATTTCTTCATGCTGCATGGAATACACTTCATTAAATCATGTTGCATAAAATCCACTGCATTCAATCAGGATGCATTTTACCACGCTGCATGGATTAAACTGCATTCAATCACAATACATGCATCGACTGCATTCAATCGGGATGCATTTTACCAGGCTGCCTGTATTACACTGCATTCAATCACAATGCATGGAATCCACTGCATTCAATCATGCTGCATGGAATCCACTGCATTCAATCGGGATGCATTATACCAGGCTGCATGGATTACACTGCATTCAATCACAATGCATGGAATCCACTGCATTCAATGACGCTGCATGGAATCCACTGCATTCAATCAGGATGCCTTGGGCCATGCTGCAAATAATCCAATGTATTCAATCATGCTGCATGGAATCCACTGCGTTCAATCGGGATGCTTTTGGCCATGCTGCATTTAATCCACTGCATTCAATCGGGATGCATTGGGCCTCACTGCGTCAACCGCACTGAATACAATCGGGATGCATTGTGCCAAAATTCATGTAGTTTTCTGCATTCAATGACGCTGCCTGGAATCCACTGCATTCAATCGGGTTGCTTTGGGCCACGCTGAAAATAATCCAATGTATTCAATCATGCTGCATGGAATCCACTGCGTTCAATCGGGATGCTTTTGGCCATGCTGCATTTAATCCACTGCATTCAATCGGGATGCATTGGGCCTCACTGCGTCAACCGCACTGAATACAATCGGGATGCATTGTGCCAAAATTCATGTAGTTTTCTGCATTCAATGACGCTGCATGGAATCCACTGCATTCAATCGGGTTGCTTTGGGCCACGCTGAAAATAATCCACTGCATTCATTCATGCTGCAGGAATCCAGTGCATTCAATCATGGTGCATAAAATACACTTCATTCAATAGGGTTCCGTTACTTCATGCTGCCTGGAATGCACTGAATTAAATCACGCTGCATGGAATCCAATGCATTCAATAGGGATGCATTTTACCAGGCTGCATGGAATCCACTGCAGTCAATCATGCTGCATGGAATCTACTGCATTCAATCGGGATGCATTTTACCTGGCTGCATGGATTACACTGCATTCAAGCACAATGCATGGAATCCACTGCATTCAATGACGCTGCATGGAATCCTCTGCATTGAATCGGGATGCTTTCGGCCATGCTGCATAAAATCCACTGCATTCAATCATGCTGCACGGTATCGACTGCATTCAATCGGGATGTTTTGGGACATGCTGCAGAAAATCCACTGCATTAAATCGGGATGCTTTGGGCCATGCTGCAAAAAATACAATGCATTCAATCATGCTGCAGGAATAAACTGCATTCAATCATGCTGCATAAAATCCCCTGCATTTAATAGGGTTCCATTTCTTCATGGTGCATGGAATACACTGCATTCAATCATGCTGCATGGAATACACTGCATTCATTCGGGATGCATTTTACCAGGCTGCATGGATTTCACTGCATTCAATCCCAATGCATGGAATCCACTGCATTTAATGACGCTGCATGGAATCCACTGCATTTAATCAGGATGCTTTTGGCCATGGTGCATAAAATCCACTGCATTTAATCATGCTGCATGGTATCCACTGCATTCAATCGGGATGTATTGGGATATGCTGCCTAACATCCACTCCATTAAATCGGGATGCTTTGGGCCATGCTGCAAAAAATTCACTGCATTCATTCATGCTGCAGGAATTCCCTGCATTCAATCATGCTTCCTAAAATCCACTGCATTCAATCGGGATGCATTGGGTCTGGCTGCATGGTCTCCACTGCATAAAACGAGATCCATTGCACCACAATGTATGGAATGTTCTGCATTCAATGACGCTGCATGGAATCCACTGCATTCAATCGGGATGCTTTGGGCCATGCTGCAAAAAATCCACTGCATTCAATTATGCTACAGGAATCCAATGCATTCAATCGGGATGCATTGGGCCATGCTGCAAATAATCCACTGCATTTGATTATGCTGTAGGTATCCTGCATTCAATAGGGTTACATTTCTTCATGCTGCCTGGAATACACTGCATTAAATCAGGCTGCATGGAATTCACTGCATTCAATTGGGATGCATTTTACCAGGCTGCATGGAATCCACTGCATTCACGCATGCCGCATGGAATACACTGCATTCAATCATGCTGCATGGAATCCACTGCATTCAATCGGGATGCATTTTACCAGGCTGCATGGATTACACTGCATTCAATTACAATGCATGTTATCCACTGCGACAATGACGCTGCATGGAATACACTGCCTTCAATCGGGATGCTTTTGGCCATGGTGCATAAAATCCACTGCATTCAATCTTGCTGCATGGTATCCAATTCATTCAATCGGGATGTTTTCGGACATGCTGCCTAAAATCCACTGCATTCAATCGGGATGCTTTGGGACATGCTGCAAAACATCCACTGCATTCAATCATGCTGCAGGAATCCACGGCATTCAATCATGCTGCATAAAAGACACTTCATTCAATAGGATTCCATTACTTCATGCTGCCTGGAATACACTGAATTCAATCACGCTGCATGGAATCCAATGCATTCAATAGGGATGCATTTTACCAGGCTGCATGGAATCCACTGCATTCAATCATGCTGCAGGAATCCACTGCATTCAATCACACTGCATGGAATCCACTGCATTCCACAGGGTTCAATTTCTTCATGCTGCATGGAATCCACTGCATTCAATCATGCTGCATGGAATCCACTGAATTCAATCGGGATGCATTTTACCAGGCTGCATGGATTACACTGCATTCAATTAAAATGCATTTTTATCCACTGCGTCAATGACGCTGCATGGAATACACTGCCTTCAATCTGGATGCTTTGGGCCATGGTGCATATACTCCACTGCATTTAATCATGCTGCATGGTATCTACTGCATTCAATCGGGATGTTTTGGGATATGCTGTCTAAAATCCACTCCATTAAATCGGGATGCTTTGGGCCATGCTGCAAAAAATTCACTGCATTCATTCATGCTGCAGGAATACACTGCATTCTATCAAGCTGCATAAAATCCACTGCATTCAATCGGGATGAATTTTACCAGGCTGCATGGAATCCACTGCATTCAATCATGCTTCATGGAATCCACTGCATTCAATCGAGTTGCATTTTACCAGGCTGCATGGAATACACTGCATTCAATCACGCTGCATCGATTTCACTGCATTCAATTGGGATCCATTGCGCCATGATGCATGGAATCCACTGCATTCAGTTGAGATCAATTGGGCCACGCTGCATAGAATCCACTGCATTGAATGGGGATCCATTTAGCCACGCTGCATTGTATACACTGCGTTCAATCAGGATGCATTTCACCACGCTGCATGGAATCCAGGGCATTCAATCGGGATGTTTGTGGCCATGCTGTAAAAAATCCACTTCATTCAATCATGCTGAAGGAATCCACTGCATTCAATCATGCTGCATAAAATCACCTGCATTCAATAGGGTTCCATTTCTTCATGCTGCATGGAATCTACTTCATTCAATCATGTTGCATAAAATCCACTGCATTCAATCGGGATGCATTTTACCACGCTGCATGGATTAAACTGCATTCAATCACAATACATGGATCGACTGCATTCAATCGGGATGCATTTTACCAGGCTGCCTGTATTACACTGCATTCAATCACAATGCATGGAATCCACTGCATTCAATCATGTTGCATGGAATACACTGCATTCAATCGGGATGCATTTTACCAGGCTGCATGGATTACACTGCATTCAATCACAATGCATGGAATCCACTGCATTCAATGACGCTGCATGGAATCCACTGCATTCAATCAGGATGCCTTGGGCCATGCTGAAAATAATCCAATGTATTCAATCATGCTGCATGGAATCCACTGCGTTCAATCGGGATGCTTTTGGCCATGCTGCATTTAATCCACTGCATTCAATCGGGATGCATTGGGCCTCACTGCGTCAACCGCACTGAATACAATCGGGATCCATTGTGCCAAAATTCATGTAGTTTTCTGCATTCAATGACGCTGCATGTAATCCACTGCATTCAATCGGGATGCTTTGGGCCACGCTGCAAAAAATCCACTGCATTCATTCATGCTGCAGGGATCCAGTGCAATCAATCATGGTGCATAAAATACACTTCATTCAATACGGTTCCGTTACTTCATGCTGCCTGGAATGCACTGAATTAAATCACGCTGCATGGAATCCAATGCATTCAATAGGGATGCATTTTACCAGGCTGCATGGAATCCACTGCATTCAATCATGCTGCATGGAATCCACTGCATTCAATCGGGATGCATTTTACCATGCTGCATGGATTACACTGCATTCAAGCACAATGCATGGAATCCACTGCATTCAATGTCGCTGCATGGAATCCTCTGCATTGAATCGGGATGCTTTCGGCCATGCTGCATAAAATCCACTGCATTCAATCATGCTGCACAGTATCGACTGCATTCAATCGGGATGTTTTGGGACATGCTGCAGAAAATCCACTGCATTAAATCGGGATGCTTTGGGCCATGCTGCAAAAAATTCACTGCATTCATTCATGCTGCAGGAATTCCCTGCATTCAATCATGCTGCATAAAATCCACTGCATTCAATCGGGATGAATTTTACTAGGCTGCATGGAATCCACTGCATTCAATCAAGCTGCATGGAATCCACTGCATTCAATCCGGTTGCATTTTACCAGGCTGCATGGAATACACTGCATTCAATCACGCTGAATAGATTTCACTGCATTCAATTGGGATCCATTGCGCCATGATGCATGGAATCCACTGCATTCAGTTGAGATCAATTGCGCCACGCTGCATAGAATCCACTGCATTGAATGGGGATCCATTTAGCAACGCTGCAGTGTATACACTGCGTTCAATCAGGATGCATTTCACCACGCTGCATGGAATCCATGGCATTCAATCATGCTGCATGGAATCCGCAGCATTTAAGAGGGATGCATTTTACCAGGCTGCATGGAATCCACTGAATTCAATCGTGCTGCATAAAATCCACTGCATTAAATCGGGATGCATTTTACCACGCTGCATGTATTAAACTGCATTCAATCACAATACATGGAATCGACTGCATTCAATCGGGATGCATTTTACAAGGCTGCCTGGATTACACTGCATTCAATCACAATGCATTTAATCCACTGCATTCAATGACGCCACATGGAATCCACTGCATTCTATCGGGATGCTTTTGGCCATGCTGCAAATAATCCACTGCATTCAATCATGCTGCATGGAATCCAGTGCATCCAATCGGGATATTGTGGGTCATGCTGCATGGAATCCACTGCATTCAATCATGCTGCACCGTATCCACTGCATTCAGTCGGGATGTTTTGGGACATGCTGCAGAAAATTCACTGCATTAAATCAGGATGCTTTGGGCCATTCTGCAAAAAATCCACTGCATTCAATCATGCTGCATAAAATCCACTGCATTCAATATGGTTCCATTTCTTCATGCTGCATGGATCACACTGCATTAAATCACACTGCATGGAATCCTCTGCATTCAATCGGGATTAATTTTACCAGGCTGCATGGAATCCACTGCATTCAATCAGTATCCATTGCACCACACCGCATTGAATCCACTGCATTCAATTGAGATCAATTGGGCAACGATGCATAGAATCCACTGCATTCAATAGGGATCCAATTAGCCACACTGAATGGTATACACTGCGTTCAATCAGGATGCATTTCACCACGCTGCATGGAATCCACGGCATTCAATCGGGTTGCATGGGGCCATGCTGCATAAAATCCACTGCATTCCATCGAGATGCATTTGGCCTCGCTGCATGGACTCCACTGCACACAATCGTGATCCATTTCGCCACAATGAATGGAATTCTCAGCATTCAATGACGCTGCATGGAATCCACTGCATTAAATCAGAGATGCTTTGGGACATGTTGCAAAAAATCCACTGCATTCAATCATGCTGCAGGAATCCACAGCAATCAATCATGCTGCATAAAATACCCTGCATTCAATAGTGTTACATTTCTTCATGCTGCATGGAATACACTGCATTCAATCAGGATGCATGGAATCCACATCATTGAATTGAGGTGCATTTTACCAGGCTGCATGGAATCCACTGCATTCACGCATGCTGCATGGAATCCACTGCATTCAATCAAGCTTCATGGAATCCACTGCATTCAATCGGGATGCATTTTACCAGGCTGCATCGATTACACTGCATTCAATTACAATGCATGGTATCCACTGCGTCAATGATGCTGCATGGAATACACTGCCTTCAATCGGGATGCTTTTGGCCATGGTGCATAAAATCCACTGCATTCAATCTTGCTGCATGGTATCCACTGCATTCAATTGGGATGTTTTGGGACATGCTGCCTAAAATCCACTGCATTCAATCGGGATGCTTTGGGCCATGCTGCAAAACATCCACTGCATTCAATCATGCTGCAGGAATCCACAGCATTCAATCATGCTGCATAAAAGACACTTCATTCAATAGGATTCCATTACTTCATGCTGCCTGGAATACACTGAATTCAATCACGCTGCATGGAATCCAATGCATTCAATAGGGATGCATTTTACCAGGCTGCATGGAATCCACTGCATTCAAACATGCTGCATGGAATCCACTGCATTCAATCGGGATGCATTTTACCAGGCTGAATTGATTACACTGCATTCAAGCACAATGCATGGAATCCACTGCATTCAATGACGCTGCATGGAATCCACTGCATTCAATCGGGATGCTTTTGGCCATGCTGCATAAAATCCACTTCATTCAATCATGCTGCATGTAATCCACCTCATTCAATCGGGATGTTTTGGGACATGCTGCAGAAAATCCACTGCATTATATCGGGATGCTTTGGGCAATGCTGCAAAAGTCCACTGCATTCAATCATGCTGCATGAAACCACGGCATTCAATCATGCTGCATAAAATCCACTGCATTCAATAGGGTTCCATTTCTTCATGCTGCTTGGAATACACTGCATTCAATCAAGCTGCATCGAACCCACTGCATTCAATTGGGATGAATTTTACCAGGCTGCATGGAATCCACTGCATTCAATCAGGCTGCATGGAATCCACTGCATTCAATCGGGATGCATTTACCAGGCTGCATGGAATACACTGCATTCAATCACGCTGCATTGATATCACTGCATTCAATTGGGATCCATTGGGCCACGATGCATGGAATCCACTGCATTCAATCAGGATCCATTGCACCACACTGCATTGAATCCACTGCATTCAATTGAGATCAATTGGGCCACGCTGCATCGAATCCACTGCATTCAATGGGGATCCATTTAGCCACGCTGAATGGTATACACTGCGTTCAATCAGGATGCATTTCACCACGCGGCATGGCCTCCACTGTATTCAATCACACTGCATGGAATCCACGGCATTCAATCGGGATGCTTTGGGCCATGCCGCATAAAATCCACTGCATTCAATCGAGTTGCATTTGGCCTCGCTGCATGGCCTCCACTACACAAAATCGTGATCCATTTCGCCACAATGAATGGAAATCTCTGCATTCAATGACGCTGCATGGAATCCACTGCATTAAAAAGAGATGCTTTGGGACATGCTGCAAAAAATCCACTGCATTCATTAATTCTGCAAGAATCCACTGCATTCAATCATGCTGCATAAAATCCCCTGCATTCAATAGAGTTGCATTACTTCATGCTGCATGGAATCAACTGCATTCAATCATGCTGCATAAAATTCACTGCATTCAATCGGGATGCATTTTACCTGGCTGCATGGAATCCACTGAATTCAATCACGCTGCATGGAATCCACTGCATTCAATCGGGATGCTTTTTACCCGTCTGCATGGAATCCACTGCATTCATTCACGCTGCAAGGTATCCACTGCATTCAAACGGGATGCATTTTACCAGGCTGCATGCATTACTCTGCATTCAATCACAATGCATGGAATCCACTGCATTCAATGACGCTGCATGGAATCCACTGCATTCTATTGGGATGCTTTTGCCCATGCTGCAAATAATCCACTGCATTCAATCATGCTGCATGGAATCCAGTGCATCCAATCGGGATATTTTGGGTCATGCTGCATAAAATCCAATGCATTCAATCATGCTGCACCGTATCCACTGCATTCAGTCGGGATGTTTTGGGACATGCTGCAGAAAATTCACTGCATTAAATCAGGATGCTTTGGGCCATTCTGCAAAAAATCCACTGCATTCAATCATGCTGCATAAAATCCACTGCATTCAATATGGTTCCATTTCTTCATGCTGCATGGATCACACTGCATTAAATCACACTGCATGGAATCCTCTGCATTCAATCGGGATTAATTTTACCAGGCTGCATGGAATCCACTGCATTCAATCAGTATCCATTGCACCACACCGCATTGAATCCACTGCATTCAATTGAGATCAATTGGGCAACGATGCATAGAATCCACTGCATTCAATAGGGATCCAATTAGCCACACTGAATGGTATACACTGCGTTCAATCAGGATGCATTTCACCACGCTGCATGGAATCCACGGCATTCAATCGGGTTGCATGGGGCCATGCTGCATAAAATCCACTGCATTCCATCGAGATGCATTTGGCCTCGCTGCATGGACTCCACTGCACACAATCGTGATCCATTTCGCCACAATGAATGGAATTCTCAGCATTCAATGACGCTGCATGGAATCCACTGCATTAAATCAGAGATGCTTTGGGACATGTTGCAAAAAATCCACTGCATTCAATAATGCTGCAGGAATCCACAGCATTCAATCATGCTGCATAAAATACCCTGCATTCAATAGTGTTCCATTTCTTCATGCTGCATGGAATACACTGCATTCAATCAGGATGCATGGAATCCACATCATTTAATTGAGGTGCATTTTACCAGGCTGCATGGAATCCACTGCATTCAATCATGCTGCATGGAATCCACTGCATTCAATCGGGATGCATTTTACCACGCTGCATGAATTACACTGCATTCAATCACAATGCATGGAATCCACTGCATTCAATGACGCTGCATGGAATCCACTGCACTCAATCGGGATACTTTTGGCAATGCTGCATAAAACCCACTGCATTCAATCGGGATGCATTGGGCCTCACTGCGTGAACTCAACTGAATACATACGGGATCCATTGTGCCACAATGCAGGGAGTCTTCTGCATTCAATGACGCTGCATGGAATCCACTGCATTCAATCGGGATGCTTTTGGCCATGCTGCATAAAATCCACTGCATTCAATCATGCTGCATGTAATCCACCTGATTCAATCGGGATGTTTTGGGACATGCTGCAGAAAATCCCCTGCATTAAATCGGGTGATTTGGGCCATGCTGCAAAAAATCCACTGCATTCAATCATGCTGCAGGTATCCACTGCATTCATTCGGAATACTTTGGGCCTTGCTGCTAATAATCCACAGCATTCAATCATGCTGCAGGTATCCACTGCATTCAATCATGCTGCATTAAATTCCCTGCATTCAATAGGGTTCCATTTCTTCATGCTGCCTGGAATGCACTGCATTAAATCACGCTGCATGGAATCCATTGCATTCAATTGGGATGCATTTTACCAGGCTGCATGGAATCCACTGCATTCAAGCATGCTTCATGGAATCCACTGCATTCAATTCGGATGCATGTTACCAGGCTGCATGTATTACACTGCATTCAATGACATTGCATGGAATCCACTGCCTTCAATCGGGATGCTTTTGGCCCTGCTGCATTAAATCAACTGCATTCAATCGGGATGCATTGGGCCTTACTGCGTCAACTGCACTGAGTACAATCGGGATCCATTTTGGCACAATACATGGAGTCCTCTATATTCAATGACGCTGCATGGAATCCACTGCATTAAATCGTAATGCTTTGTGCCATGCTGCAAAAAATCCACTGCATTCATTCATGCCGCAGGAATCCACTGCATTCAATCATGCTGCATAAAATCCACTGCATTCAATAGGGTTCCATTTCTGCATGCTGCATGGATCACACTGCATTCAATCACACTGCATAGAATTAACAGCAGGCAACCGGGATGACTTTTACCATGCTGCATGGAATACACTGCATTCAATCACGCTGCATTTATTTCACTGCATACAATTGGGATCCATTGCGCCATGATGCATGGAATCCACTGCATTCAATCAGAATCCATTGCACCACACTGCTTTGACACCACTGCATTCAATTGAGATCAATTGGGCCATGCTGCATAGAATCCACTGCATTCAATTGGTATCCATTTAACCATACTGAATGGTATACACTGCATTCAATCAGGATGCATTTCACCACGCTGCATGGAATCCACGGCATTCAATCGGGATGCATGGGGCCATGCTGCATAAAATCCACTGCATTCAATCGGGATGCATTGGGCCTCACTGCGTGGACACCACTGAATACATACGGGATCAATTGTGCCACAATGCAGGGAGTCTTCTGCATTAAATGACACTGCATGGAATCCACTGCATTCAATCGGGATGAATTTTACCAGTCTGCATGGAATCGACTGCATTCAATCATGCTGCATGGAATCCACTGCATTCAATCGGGATGCATTTTACCAGGCTGCATGGAATACACTGCATTCAATCACGCTGCATCGATTTCACTGCATTCAATTGGGATCCATTGCACCATGATGCATGGAATCCACTTCTTTCAGTTGAGATCAATTGGGCCACACTGCATAGAATCCACTGCATTGAATGGGGATCCATTTAGCCACACTGAATTGTATACACTGCGTTCAATCAGGATGAATTTCACCACGCTGCATGGAATCCACGGCATTCAATCGGGATGCCTGTGGCCATGCTGCATAAAATCCACTGCATTCAATCGAGATGCATTTGGCCTCGATGCATGGACTCCACTGCACACAATCGTGATCCATTTCGCCACAATGAATTGAATTTTCTGCATTCAATGACGCTGCATGGAATCCACTGCATTAAATCGAGATGCTTTTGGCCATGCTGCAAAAAATCCACTGCATTCAATCATGCTGAAGGATACCACTGCAATCAATCATGCTGCATAAAATCCCCTGCATTCAATAGGGTTCCATTTCTTCATGCTGCATGGAATCGACTTCATTCAATCATGCTGCATGGAATCCACAGCATTTAATTGGGATGCATTTTACCAGGCTGCATGGAATCCACGGCATTCAATCGGGATGCTTGGGGACATGCTGCAAAAAATCCACTGCATTCATTCATGCTGCAGGAATCCACTGCATTCAATCATGCTAAATAAAATACACTACATTCAATAGGGTTCCATTACTTCATGCTCCCTGGAATACACTGAATTCAATCATGCTGCATGGAATCCAATGCATTCAATAGGGATGCATTTTACCAGTCTGCATGGAATCGACTGCATTCAATCATGCTGCATGGAATCCACTGCATTCAATCGGGATGCATTTTACCAGGCTGCATGGATTACACTGCATTCAAGCACAATGCATGGAATCCACTTCATTCAATGACGCTGCATGGAATCCTCTGCATTCAATCGGGATGCTTTTGGCCATGCTGCATAAAATCCACTGCATCAGTCATGCTGCACGGTATCCACTGCATTCAATCGGGATGTTTTGGGACATGCTGAATAAAATCCACTGCATTAAATCGGGATGCATTGGGCCAAGCTGCAAAAAATCCACTGCATTCAATCATGCTGCATGGAATCTACTGCATTCAATCGGGATGCATTTTACCAGGATGCGTGGAATCCACTGCATTCAATACAATGCATAGAATGCACTGCATTCTATGACGCTGCATGGAATCATCTCCATTCAATCGGGATGCTTTTGACCATGCTGCATAAAATCCACTGCATTCAATCGGGATGTATTGGGACATGCTGCAGAAAATCCACTGCATTAAATCGGGATGCTTTGGGCCAAGCTGCAAAAAACACACTGCATTCAATCATGCTGCAGGAATCCGCTGCATTTAATCATGCTGCATAAAATACACTGCATTCAATAAGGTTCCATTTCTTCATGCTGCCTGGAATCCACCTCATTCAATTATGCTGCATGGAATCCACTGCATTCAATCGGGATTCATTTTACCAGGCTGCATGGATCACACTGCATTAAATCACACTGCATGGAATCCACTGCATTCAAATGGAATGAATTTTATCAGGCTGCATGGAATCCACTGCATTCAATCAGGCTGCATGGAATCCACTGCATTCAATCGGGATGCATTTTACCACGCTGCATGAATTACACTGCATTCAATCACAATGCATGGAATCCACTGCATTCAATGACGCTGCATGGAATCCACTGCATTCTATCGGGATGCTTTTGGCCATGCTGCATAAAATCCACTGCATTCAGTCATGCTGCATGGAATCCAGTGCATCCAATCGGGATATTGTGGGTCATGCTGCATAAAATCCAATGCATTCAATCATGCTGCACCGTATCCACTGCATTCAGTCGGGATGTTTTGGGACATGCTGCAGAAAATTCACTGCATTAAATCAGGATGCTTTGGGCCATTCTGCAAAAAATCCACTGCATTCAATCATGCTGCATAAAATCCACTGCATTCAATATGGTTCCATTTCTTCATGCTGCATGGATCACACTGCATTAAATCACACTGCATGGAATCCTCTGCATTCAATCGGGATTAATTTTACCAGGCTGCATTGAATCCACTGCATTCAATCAGTATCCATTGCACCACACTGCATTGAATCCACTGCATTCAATTGAGATCAATTGGGCAACGATGCATAGAATCCACTGCATTCAATAGGGATCCAATTAGCCACACTGAATGGTATACACTGCGTTCAATCAGGATGCATTTCACCACGCTGCATGGAATCCACGGCATTCAATCGGGTTGCATGGGGCCATGCTGCATAAAATCCACTGCATTCCATCGAGATGCATTTGGCCTCGCTGCATGGACTCCACTGCACACAATCGTGATCCATTTCGCCACAATGAATGGAATTCTCAGCATTCAATGACGCTGCATGGAATCCACTGCATTAAATCAGAGATGCTTTGGGACATGTTGCAAAAAATCCACTGCATTCAATCATGCTGCAGGAATCCACAGCATTCAATCATGCTGCATAAAATACCCTGCCTTCAATAGTGTTCCATTTCTTCATGCTGCATGGAATACACTGCATTCAATCAGGATGCATGGAATCCACATCATTTAATTGAGGTGCATTTTACCAGGCTGCATGGAATCCACTGCATTCAATCATGCTGCATGGAATCCACTGCATTCAATCGGGATGCATTTTACCACGCTGCATGAATTACACTGCATTCAATCACAATGCATGGAATCCACTGCATTCAATGACGCTGCATGGAATCCACTGCACTCAATCGGGATACTTTTGGCAATGCTGCATAAAACCCACTGCATTCAATCGGGATGCATTGGGCCTCACTGCGTGAACTCAACTGAATACATACGGGATCCATTGTGCCACAATGCAGGGAGTCTTCTGCATTCAATGACGCTGCATGGAATCCACTGCATTCTATCGGGATGCTTTTGGCCATGCTGCATAAAATCCACTGCATTCAGTCATGCTGCATGGAATCCAGTGCATCCAATCGGGATATTGTGGGTCATGCTGCATAAAATCCAATGCATTCAATCATGCTGCACCGTATCCACTGCATTCAGTCGGGATGTTTTGGGACATGCTGCAGAAAATTCACTGCATTAAATCAGGATGCTTTGGGCCATTCTGCAAAAAATCCACTGCATTCAATCATGCTGCATAAAATCCACTGCATTCAATATGGTTCCATTTCTTCATGCTGCATGGATCACACTGCATTAAATCACACTGCATGGAATCCTCTGCATTCAATCGGGATTAATTTTACCAGGCTGCATTGAATCCACTGCATTCAATCAGTATCCATTGCACCACACTGCATTGAATCCACTGCATTCAATTGAGATCAATTGGGCAACGATGCATAGAATCCACTGCATTCAATAGGGATCCAATTAGCCACACTGAATGGTATACACTGCGTTCAATCAGGATGCATTTCACCACGCTGCATGGAATCCACGGCATTCAATCGGGTTGCATGGGGCCATGCTGCATAAAATCCACTGCATTCCATCGAGATGCATTTGGCCTCGCTGCATGGACTCCACTGCACACAATCGTGATCCATTTCGCCACAATGAATGGAATTCTCAGCATTCAATGACGCTGCATGGAATCCACTGCATTAAATCAGAGATGCTTTGGGACATGTTGCAAAAAATCCACTGCATTCAATCATGCTGCAGGAATCCACAGCATTCAATCATGCTGCATAAAATACCCTGCCTTCAATAGTGTTCCATTTCTTCATGCTGCATGGAATACACTGCATTCAATCAGGATGCATGGAATCCACATCATTTAATTGAGGTGCATTTTACCAGGCTGCATGGAATCCACTGCATTCAATCATGCTGCATGGAATCCACTGCATTCAATCGGGATGCATTTTACCACGCTGCATGAATTACACTGCATTCAATCACAATGCATGGAATCCACTGCATTCAATGACGCTGCATGGAATCCACTGCACTCAATCGGGATACTTTTGGCAATGCTGCATAAAACCCACTGCATTCAATCGGGATGCATTGGGCCTCACTGCGTGAACTCAACTGAATACATACGGGATCCATTGTGCCACAATGCAGGGAGTCTTCTGCATTCAATGACGCTGCATGGAATCCACTGCATTCAATTGGGATGCTTTTGGCCATGCTGCATAAAATCCACTGCATTCAATCATGCTGCATGTAATCCACCTGATTCAATCGGGATGTTTTGGGACATGCTGCAGAAAATCCCCTGCATTAAATCGGGATGATTTGGGCCATGCTGCAAAAAATCCACTGCATTCAATCATGCTGCAGGTATCCACTGCATTCATTCGGAATACTTTGGGCCTTGCTGCTAATAATCCACAGCATTCAATCATGCTGCAGGTATCCACTGCATTCAATCATGCTGCATTAAATTCCCTGCATTCAATAGGGTTCCATTTCTTCATGCTGCCTGGAATGCACTGCATTAAATCACGCTGCATGGAATCCATTGCATTCAATTGGGATGCATTTTACCAGGCTGCATGGAATCCACTGCATTCAAGCATGCTTCATGGAATCCACTGCATTCAATCCGGATGCATGTTACCAGGCTGCATGTATTACACTGCATTCAATGACATTGCATGGAATCCACTGCCTTCAATCGGGATGCTTTTGGCCCTGCTGCATTAAATCAACTGCATTCAATCGGGATGCATTGGGCCTCACTACGTCAACTGCACTGAGTACAATCGGGATCCATTTTGGCACAATACATGGAGTCCTCTATATTCAATGACGCTGCATGTAATCCACTGCATTAAATCGTAATGCTTTGTGCCATGCTGCAAAAAATCCACTGCATTCATTCATGCCGCAGGAATCCACTGCAATCAATCATGCTGCATAAAATCAACTGCATTCAATAGGGTTCCATTACTTCATGCTGTCTGGAATACACTGAATTCAATCACGCTGCATGGAATCCAATGCATTCAATAGGGATGCATTTTACCAGGCTGCATGGAATCCACTGCATTCAATCATGCTGCATGGAATCCACTGCATTCAATCGGGATGCATTTTACCAGGCTGCATGGATTTCACTGCATTCAATCACAATGCATGGAATCCACTGCATTCTATCGGGATGCTTTTGGCCATGCTGCATAAAATCCACTGCATTCAATCATGCTGCATGGAATCCAGTGCATCCAATCGGGATATTTTGGGTCATGCTGCATAAAATCCAATGCATTCAATCATGCTGCACCGTATCCACTGCATTCAGTCGGGATGTTTTGGGACATGCTGCAGAAAATTCACTGCATTAAATCAGGATGCTTTGGGCCATTCTGCAAAAAATCCACTGCATTCAATCATGCTGCATAAAATCCACTGCATTCAATATGGTTCCATTTCTTCATGCTGCATGGATCACACTGCATTAAATCACACTGCATGGAATCCTCTGCATTCAATCGGGATTAATTTTACCAGGCTGCATTGAATCCACTGCATTCAATCAGTATCCATTGCACCACACTGCATTGAATCCACTGCATTCAATTGAGATCAATTGGGCAACGATGCATAGAATCCACTGCATTCAATAGGGATCCAATTAGCCACACTGAATGGTATACACTGCGTTCAATCAGGATGCATTTCACCACGCTGCATGGAATCCACGGCATTCAATCGGGTTGCATGGGGCCATGCTGCATAAAATCCACTGCATTCCATCGAGATGCATTTGGCCTCGCTGCATGGACTCCACTGCACACAATCGTGATCCATTTCGCCACAATGAATGGAATTCTCAGCATTCAATGACGCTGCATGGAATCCACTGCATTAAATCAGAGATGCTTTGGGACATGTTGCAAAAAATCCACTGCATTCAATAATTCTGCAGGAATCCACAGCATTCAATCATGCTGCATAAAATACCCTGCCTTCAATAGTGTTCCATTTCTTCATGCTGCATGGAATACACTGCATTCAATCAGGATGCATGGAATCCACATCATTTAATTGAGGTGCATTTTACCAGGCTGCATGGAATCCACTGCATTCAATCATGCTGCATGGAATCCACTGCATTCAATCGGGATGCATTTTACCACGCTGCATGAATTACACTGCATTCAATCACAATGCATGGAATCCACTGCATTCAATGACGCTGCATGGAATCCACTGCACTCAATCGGGATACTTTTGGCAATGCTGCATAAAACCCACTGCATTCAATCGGGATGCATTGGGCCTCACTGCGTGAACTCAACTGAATACATACGGGATCCATTGTGCCGCAATGAAGGGAGTCTTCTGCATTCAATGACGCTGCATGGAATCCACTGCATTCAATCGGGATGCTTTTGGCCATGCTGCATAAAATCCACTGCATTCAATCATGCTGCATCTAATCCACCTGATTCAATCGGGATGTTTTGGGACATGCTGCAGAAAATCCCCTGCATTAAATCGGGATGATTTGGGCCATGCTGCAAAAAATCCACTGCATTCAATCATGCTGCAGTTATCCACTGCATTCATTCGGAATACTTTGGGCCTTGCTGCTAATAATCCACAGCATTCAATCATGCTGCAGGTATCCACTGCATTCAATCATGCTGCATTAAATTCCCTGCATTCAATAGGGTTCCATTTCTTCATGCTGCCTGGAATGCACTGCATTAAATCACGCTGCATGGAATCCATTGCATTCAATTGGGATGCATTTTACCAGGCTGCATGGAATCCACTGCATTCAAGCATGCTTCATGGAATCCACTGCATTCAATCCGGATGCATGTTACCAGGCTGCATGTATTACACTGCATTCAATGACATTGCATGGAATCCACTGCCTTCAATCGGGATGCTTTTGGCCCTGCTGCATTAAATCAACTGCATTCAATCGGGATGCATTGGGCCTCACTGCGTCAACTGCACTGAGTACAATCGGGATCCATTTTGGCACAATACATGGAGTCCTCTATATTCAATGACGCTGCATGTAATCCACTGCATTAAATCGTAATGCTTTGTGCCATGCTGCAAAAAATCCACTGCATTCATTCATGCCGCAGGAATCCACTGCAATCAATCATGCTGCATAAAATCAACTGCATTCAATAGGGTTCCATTACTTCATGCTGTCTGGAATACACTGAATTCAATCACGCTGCATGGAATCCAATGCATTCAATAGGGATGCATTTTACCAGGCTGCATGGAATCCACTGCATTCAATCATGCTGCATGGAATCCACTGCATTCAATCGGGATGCATTTTACCAGGCTGCATGGATTTCACTGCATTCAATCACAGTGCATGGAATCCACTGCATTCTATCGGAATGCTTTTGGCCATGCTGCATAAAATCCACTGCATTCAATCATGCTGCATGGAATCCAGTGCATCCAATCTGGATATTTTGGGTCATGCTGCATAAAATCCAATGCATTCAATCATGCTGCACCGTATCCACTGCATTCAGTCGGGATGTTTTTGGACATGCTGCAGAAAATTCACTGCATTAAATCAGGATGCTTTGGGCCATTCTGCAAAAAATCCAGTGCATTCAATCATGCTGCATAAAATCCACTGCATTCAATATGGTTCCATTTCTTCATGCTGCATGGATCACACTGCATTAAATCACACTGCATGGAATCCTCTGCATTCAATCGGGATTAATTTTACCAGGCTGCATGCAATCCACTGCATTCAATCAGTATCCATTGCACCACACCGCATTGAATCCACTGCATTCAATTGAGATCAATTGGGCAACGATGCATAGAATCCACTGCATTCAATAGGGATCCAATTAGCCACACTGAATGGTATACACTTTGTTCAATCAGGATGCATTTCACCACGCTGCATGGAATCCACGGCATTCAATCGGGTTGCATGGGGCCATGCTGCATAAAATCCACTGCATTCCATCGAGATGCATTTGGCCTCGCTGCATGGACTCCACTGCACACAATCGTGATCCATTTCGCCACAATGAATGGAATTCTCAGCATTCAATGACGCTGCATGGAATCCACTGCATTAAATCAGAGATGCTTTGGGACATGTTGCAAAAAATCCACTGCATTCAATAATTCTGCAGGAATCCACAGCATTCAATCATGCTGCATAAAATACCCTGCCTTCAATAGTGTTCCATTTCTTCATGCTGCATGGAATACACTGCATTCAATCAGGATGCATGGAATCCACATCATTTAATTGAGGTGCATTTTACCAGGCTGCATGGAATCCACTGCATTCAATCATGCTGCATGGAATCCACTGCATTCAATCGGGATGCATTTTACCACGCTGCATGAATTACACTGCATTCAATCACAATGCATGGAATCCACTGCATTCAATGACGCTGCATGGAATCCACTGCACTCAATCGGGATACTTTTGGCAATGCTGCATAAAACCCACTGCATTCAATCGGGATGCATTGGGCCTCACTGCGTGAACTCAACTGAATACATACGGGATCCATTGTGCCACAATGCAGGGAGTCTTCTGCATTCAATGACGCTGCATGGAATCCACTGCATTCAATTGGGATGCTTTTGGCCATGCTGCATAAAATCCACTGCATTCAATCATGCTGCATGTAATCCACCTGATTCAATCGGGATGTTTTGGGACATGCTGCAGAAAATCCCCTGCATTAAATCGGGATGATTTGGGCCATGCTGCAAAAAATCCACTGCATTCAATCATGCTGCAGTTATCCACTGCATTCATTCGGAATACTTTGGGCCTTGCTGCTAATAATCCACAGCATTCAATCATGCTGCAGGTATCCACTGCATTCAATCATGCTGCATTAAATTCCCTGCATTCAATAGGGTTCCATTTCTTCATGCTGCCTGGAATGCACTGCATTAAATCACGCTGCATGGAATCCATTGCATTCAATTGGGATGCATTTTACCAGGCTGCATGGAATCCACTGCATTCAAGCATGCTTCATGGAATCCACTGCATTCAATCCGGATGCATGTTACCAGGCTGCATGTATTACACTGCATTCAATGACATTGCATGGAATCCACTGCCTTCAATCGGGATGCTTTTGGCCCTGCTGCATTAAATCAACTGCATTCAATCGGGATGCATTGGGCCTCACTGCGTCAACTGCACTGAGTACAATCGGGATCCATTTTGGCACAATACATGGAGTCCTCTATATTCAATGACGCTGCATGGAATCCACTGCATTAAATCGTAATGCTTTGTGCCATGCTGCAAAAAATCCACTGCATTCATTCATGCCGCAGGAATCCACTGCAATCAATCATGCTGCATAAAATCAACTGCATTCAATAGGGTTCCATTACTTCATGCTGTCTGGAATACACTGAATTCAATCACGCTGCATGGAATCCAATGCATTCAATAGGGATGCATTTTACCAGGCTGCATGGAATCCACTGCATTCAATCATGCTGCATGGAATCCACTGCATTCAATCGGGATGCATTTTACCAGGCTGCATGGATTTCACTGCATTCAATCACAATGCATGGAATCCACTGCATTCTATCGGGATGCTTTTGGCCATGCTGCATAAAATCCACTGCATTCAATCATGCTGCATGGAATCCAGTGCATCCAATCGGGATATTGTGGGTCATGCTGCATAAAATCCAATGCATTCAATCATGCTGCACCGTATCCACTGCATTCAGTCGGGATGTTTTGGGACATGCTGCAGAAAATTCACTGCATTAAATCAGGATGCTTTGGGCCATTCTGCAAAAAATCCACTGCATTCAATCATGCTGCATAAAATCCACTGCATTCAATATGGTTCCATTTCTTCATGCTGCATGGATCACACTGCATTAAATCACACTGCATGGAATCCTCTGCATTCAATCGGGATTAATTTTACCAGGCTGCATTGAATCCACTGCATTCAATCAGTATCCATTGCACCACACTGCATTGAATCCACTGCATTCAATTGAGATCAATTGGGCAACGATGCATAGAATCCACTGCATTCAATAGGGATCCAATTAGCCACACTGAATGGTATACACTGCGTTCAATCAGGATGCATTTCACCACGCTGCATGGAATCCACGGCATTCAATCGGGTTGCATGGGGCCATGCTGCATAAAATACACTGCATTCCATCAGATGCATTTGGCCTCGCTGCATGGACTCCACTGCACACAATCGTGATCCATTTCGCCACAATGAATGGAATTCTCAGCATTCAATGACGCTGCATGGAATCCACTGCATTAAATCAGAGATGCTTTGGGACATGTTGCAAAAAATCCACTGCATTCAATAATTCTGCAGGAATCCACAGCATTCAATCATGCTGCATAAAATACCCTGCCTTCAATAGTGTTCCATTTCTTCATGCTGCATGGAATACACTGCATTCAATCAGGATGCATGGAATCCACATCATTTAATTGAGGTGCATTTTACCAGGCTGCATGGAATCCACTGCATTCAATCATGCTGCATGGAATCCACTGCATTCAATCGGGATGCATTTTACCACGCTGCATGAATTACACTGCATTCAATCACAATGCATGGAATCCACTGCATTCAATGACGCTGCATGGAATCCACTGCACTCAATCGGGATACTTTTGGCAATGCTGCATAAAACCCACTGCATTCAATCGGGATGCATTGGGCCTCACTGCATGAACTCAACTGAATACATACGGGATCCATTGTGCCACAATGCAGGGAGTCTTCTGCATTCAATGACGCTGCATGGAATCCACTGCATTCAATTGGGATGCTTTTGGCCATGCTGCATAAAATCCACTGCATTCAATCATGCTGCATGTAATCCACCTGATTCAATCGGGATGTTTTGGGACATGCTGCAGAAAATCCCCTGCATTAAATCAGGATGATTTGGGCCATGCTGCAAAAAATCCACTGCATTCAATCATGCTGCAGTTATCCACTGCATTCATTCGGAATACTTTGGGCCTTGCTGCTAATAATCCACAGCATTCAATCATGCTGCAGGTATCCACTGCATTCAATCATGCTGCATTAAATTCCCTGCATTCAATAGGGTTCCATTTCTTCATGCTGCCTGGAATGCACTGCATTAAATCACGCTGCATGGAATCCATTGCATTCAATTGGGATGCATTTTACCAGGCTGCATGGAATCCACTGCATTCAAGCATGCTTCATGGAATCCACTGCATTCAATCCGGATGCATGTTACCAGGCTGCATGTATTACACTGCATTCAATGACATTGCATGGAATCCACTGCCTTCAATCGGGATGCTTTTGGCCCTGCTGCATTAAATCAACTGCATTCAATCGGGATGCATTGGGCCTCACTGCGTCAACTGCACTGAGTACAATCGGGATCCATTTTGGCACAATACATGGAGTCCTCTATATTCAATGACGCTGCATGGAATCCACTGCATTAAATCGTAATGCTTTGTGCCATGCTGCAAAAAATCCACTGCATTCATTCATGCCGCAGGAATCCACTGCAATCAATCATGCTGCATAAAATCAACTGCATTCAATAGGGTTCCATTACTTCATGCTGTCTGGAATACACTGAATTCAATCACGCTGCATGGAATCCAATGCATTCAATAGGGATGCATTTTACCAGGCTGCATGGAATCCACTGCATTCAATCATGCTGCATGGAATCCACTGCATTCAATCGGGATGCATTTTACCAGGCTGCATGGATTTCACTGCATTCAATCACAATGCATGGAATCCACTGCATTCTATCGGGATGCTTTTGGCCATGCTGCATAAAATCCACTGCATTCAATCATGCTGCATGGAATCCAGTGCATCCAATCGGGATATTGTGGGTCATGCTGCATAAAATCCAATGCATTCAATCATGCTGCACCGTATCCACTGCATTCAGTCGGGATGTTTTGGGACATGCTGCAGAAAATTCACTGCATTAAATCAGGATGCTTTGGGCCATTCTGCAAAAAATCCACTGCATTCAATCATGCTGCATAAAATCCACTGCATTCAATATGGTTCCATTTCTTCATGCTGCATGGATCACACTGCATTAAATCACACTGCATGGAATCCTCTGCATTCAATCGGGATTAATTTTACCAGGCTGCATTGAATCCACTGCATTCAATCAGTATCCATTGCACCACACTGCATTGAATCCACTGCATTCAATTGAGATCAATTGGGCAACGATGCATAGAATCCACTGCATTCAATAGGGATCCAATTAGCCACACTGAATGGTATACACTGCGTTCAATCAGGATGCATTTCACCACGCTGCATGGAATCCACGGCATTCAATCGGGTTGCATGGGGCCATGCTGCATAACATCCACTGCATTCCATCGAGATGCATTTGGCCTCGCTGCATGGACTCCACTGCACACAATCGTGATCCATTTCGCCACAATGAATGGAATTCTCAGCATTCAATGACGCTGCATGGAATCCACTGCATTAAATCAGAGATGCTTTGGGACATGTTGCAAAAAATCCACTGCATTCAATAATTCTGCAGGAATCCACAGCATTCAATCATGCTGCATAAAATACCCTGCCTTCAATAGTGTTCCATTTCTTCATGCTGCATGGAATACACTGCATTCAATCAGGATGCATGGAATCCACATCATTTAATTGAGGTGCATTTTACCAGGCTGCATGGAATCCACTGCATTCAATCATGCTGCATGGAATCCACTGCATTCAATCGGGATGCATTTTACCACGCTGCATGAATTACACTGCATTCAATCACAATGCATGGAATCCACTGCATTCAATGACGCTGCATGGAATCCACTGCACTCAATCGGGATACTTTTGGCAATGCTGCATAAAACCCACTGCATTCAATCGGGATGCATTGGGCCTCACTGCGTGAACTCAACTGAATACATACGGGATCCATTGTGCCACAATGCAGGGAGTCTTCTGCATTCAATGACGCTGCATGGAATCCACTGCATTCAATTGGGATGCTTTTGGCCATGCTGCATAAAATCCACTGCATTCAATCATGCTGCATGTAATCCACCTGATTCAATCGGGATGTTTTGGGACATGCTGCAGAAAATCCCCTGCATTAAATCGGGATGATTTGGGCCATGCTGCAAAAAATCCACTGCATTCAATCATGCTGCAGGTATCCACTGCATTCATTCGGAATACTTTGGGCCTTGCTGCTAATAATCCACAGCATTCAATCATGCTGCAGGTATCCACTGCATTCAATCATGCTGCATTAAATTCCCTGCATTCAATAGGGTTCCATTTCTTCATGCTGCCTGGAATGCACTGCATTAAATCACGCTGCATGGAATCCATTGCATTCAATTGGGATGCATTTTACCAGGCTGCATGGAATCCACTGCATTCAAGCATGCTTCATGGAATCCACTGCATTCAATCCGGATGCATGTTACCAGGCTGCATGTATTACACTGCATTCAATGACATTGCATGGAATCCACTGCCTTCATTCGGGATGCTTTTGGCCCTGCTGCATTAAATCAACTGCATTCAATCGGAATGCATTGGGCCTCACTGCGTCAACTGCACTGAGTACAATCGGGATCCATTTTGGCACAATACATGGAGTCCTCTATATTCAATGACGCTGCATGGAATCCACTGCATTAAATCGTAATGCTTTGTGCCATGCTGCAAAAAATCCACTGCATTCATTCATGCCGCAGGAATCCACTGCAATCAATCATGCTGCATAAAATCAACTGCATTCAATAGGGTTCCATTACTTCATGCTGTCTGGAATACACTGAATTCAATCACGCTGCATGGAATCCAATGCATTCAATAGGGATGCATTTTACCAGGCTGCATGGAATCCACTGCATTCAATCGGGATGCATTTTACCAGGCTGCATGGATTTCACTGCATTCAATCACAATGCATGGAATCCACTGCATTCTATCGGGATGCTTTTGGCCATGCTGCATAAAATCCACTGCATTCAATCATGCTGCATGGAATCCAGTGCATCCAATCGGGATATTGTGGGTCATGCTGCATAAAATCCAATGCATTCAATCATGCTGCACCGTATCCACTGCATTCAGTCGGGATGTTTTGGGACATGCTGCAGAAAATTCACTGCATTAAATCAGGATGCTTTGGGCCATTCTGCAAAAAATCCACTGCATTCAATCATGCTGCATAAAATCCACTGCATTCAATATGGTTCCATTTCTTCATGCTGCATGGATCACACTGCATTAAATCACACTGCATGGAATCCTCTGCATTCAATCGGGATTAATTTTACCAGGCTGCATTGAATCCACTGCATTCAATCAGTATCCATTGCACCACACTGCATTGAATCCACTGCATTCAATTGAGATCAATTGGGCAACGATGCATAGAATCCACTGCATTCAATAGGGATCCAATTAGCCACACTGAATGGTATACACTGCGTTCAATCAGGATGCATTTCACCACGCTGCATGGAATCCACGGCATTCAATCGGGTTGCATGGGGCCATGCTGCATAAAATACACTGCATTCCATCAGATGCATTTGGCCTCGCTGCATGGACTCCACTGCACACAATCGTGATCCATTTCGCCACAATGAATGGAATTCTCAGCATTCAATGACGCTGCATGGAATCCTCTGCATTCAATCGGGATGCTTTTGGCCATGCTGCATAAAATCCACTGCATCAGTCATGCTGCACGGTACCACTGCATTCAATCGGGATGTTTTGGGACATGCTGAATAAAATCCACTGCATTAAATCGGGATGCATTGGGCCAAGCTGCAAAAACTCCACTGCATTCAATCATGCTGCATGGAATCTACTGCTTTCAATCGGGATGCATTTTACCAGGATGCGTGGAATCCACTGCATTCAATACAATGCATAGAATCCACTGCATTCAATGACGCTGCATGGAAACATCTGCATTCAATCGGGATGCTTTTGGCCATGCTGCATAAAATCCACTGCATTCAATCGAGATGTATTGGGACATGCTGCAGAAAATCCACTGCATTAAATCGGGATGCTTTGGGCCAAGCTGCAAAAAATCCACTGCATTCAATCATGCTGCAGGAATCCACTGCATTTAATCATGCTGCATAAAATACCCTGCATTCAATAAGGTTCCATTTCTTCATGCTGCATGGAATCCACTGCATTCAATCGGGATTCATTTTACCAGGCTGCATGGATCATACTGCATTAAATCACACTGCATGGAATCCACTGCATTCAAATGGAATGAATTTTATCAGGCTGCATGGAATCCACTGCATTCAATCAGGCTGCATGGAATCCACTGCATTCAATCGGGATGCATTTTACCACGCTGCATGAATTACACTGCATTCAATCACAATGCATGGAATCCACTGCATTCAATGACGCTGCATGGAATCCACTGCATTCTATCGGGACGCTTTTGGCCATGCTGCATAAAATCCACTGCATTCAATCATGCTGCATGGAATCCAGTGCATCCAATCGGGATATTGTGGGTCATGCTGCATAAAATCCAATGCATTCAATCATGCTGCACCGTATCCACTGCATTCAGTCGGGATGTTTTGGGACATGCTGCAGAAAATTCACTGCATTAAATCAGGATGCTTTGGGCCATTCTGCAAAAAATCCACTGCATTCAATCATGCTGCATAAAATCCACTGCATTCAATATGGTTCCATTTCTTCATGCTGCATGGATCACACTGCATTAAATCACACTGCATGGAATCCTCTGCATTCAATCGGGATTAATTTTACCAGGCTGCATGGAATCCACTGCATTCAATCAGTATCCATTGCACCACACTGCATTGAATCCACTGCATTCAATTGAGATCAATTGGGCAACGATGCATAGAATCCACTGCATTCAATAGGGATCCAATTAGCCACACTGAATGGTATACACTGCGTTCAATCAGGATGCATTTCACCACGCTGCATGGAATCCACGGCATTCAATCGGGTTGCATGGGGCCATGCTGCATAAAATCCACTGCATTCCATCGAGATGCATTTGGCCTCGCTGCATGGACTCCACTGCACACAATCGTGATCCATTTCGCCACAATGAATGGAATTCTCAGCATTCAATGACGCTGCATGGAATCCACTGCATTAAATCAGAGATGCTTTGGGACATGTTGCAAAAAATCCACTGCATTCAATAATTCTGCAGGAATCCACAACATTCAATCATGCTGCATAAAATACCCTGCATTCAATAGTGTTCCATTTCTTCATGCTGCATGGAATACACTGCATTCAATCAGGATGCATGGAATCCACATCATTTAATTGAGGTGCATTTTACCAGGCTGCATGGAATCCACTGCATTCAATCATGCTGCATGGAATCCACTGCATTCAATCGGGATGCATTTTACCACGCTGCATGAATTACACTGCATTCAATCACAATGCATGGAATCCACTGCATTCAATGACGCTGCATGGAATCCACTGCACTCAATCGGGATACTTTTGGCAATGCTGCATAAAACCCACTGCATTCAATCGGGATGCATTGGGCCTCACTGCATGAACTCAACTGAATACATACGGGATCCATTGTGCCACAATGCAGGGAGTCTTCTGCATTCAATGACGCTGCATGGAATCCACTGCATTCAATTGGGATGCTTTTGGCCATGCTGCATAAAATCCACTGCATTCAATCATGCTGCATGTAATCCACCTGATTCAATCGGGATGTTTTGGGACATGCTGCAGAAAATCCCCTGCATTAAATCGGGATGATTTGGGCCATGCTGCAAAAAATCCACTGCATTCAATCATGCTGCAGTTATCCACTGCATTCATTCGGAATACTTTGGGCCTTGCTGCTAATAATCCACAGCATTCAATCATGCTGCAGGTATCCACTGCATTCAATCATGCTGCATTAAATTCCCTGCATTCAATAGGGTTCCATTTCTTCATGCTGCCTGGAATGCACTGCATTAAATCACGCTGCATGGAATCCATTGCATTCAATTGGGATGCATTTTACCAGGCTGCATGGAATCCACTGCATTCAAGCATGCTTCATGGAATCCACTGCATTCAATCCGGATGCATGTTACCAGGCTGCATGTATTACACTGCATTCAATGACATTGCATGGAATCCACTGCCTTCAATCGGGATGTTTTGGCCCTGCTGCATTAAATCAACTGCATTCAATCGGGATGCATTGGGCCTCACTGCGTCAACTGCACTGAGTACAATCGGGATCCATTTTGGCACAATACATGGAGTCCTCTATATTCAATGACGCTGCATGTAATCCACTGCATTAAATCAGAGATGCTTTGGGACATGTTGCAAAAAATCCACTGCATTCAATAATTCTGCAGGAATCCACAGCATTCAATCATGCTGCATAAAATACCCTGCATTCAATAGTGTTCCATTTCTTCATGCTGCATGGAATACACTGCATTCAATCAGGATGCATGGAATCCACATCATTTAATTGAGGTGCATTTTACCAGGCTGCATGGAATCCACTGCATTCAATCATGCTGCATGGAATCCACTGCATTCAATCGGGATGCATTTTACCAGGCTGCATGGATTTCACTGCATTCAATCACAATGCATGGAATCCACTGCATTCAATGACGCTGCATGGAATCCACTGCACTCAATCGGGATACTTTTGGCAATGCTGCATAAAACCCACTGCATTCAATCGGGATGCATTGGGCCTCACTGCATGAACTCAACTGAATACATACGGGATCCATTGTGCCACAATGCAGGGAGTCTTCTGCATTCAATGACACTGCATGGAATCCACTGCATTCAATCGGGATGCTTTTGGCCATGCTGCATAAAATCCACTGCATTCAATCATGCTGCATGTAATCCACCTGATTCAATCGGGATGTTTTGGGACATGCTGCAGAAAATCCCCTGCATTAAATCGGGATGATTTGGGCCATGCTGCAAAAAATCCACTGCATTCAATCATGCTGCAGTTATCCACTGCATTCATTCGGAATACTTTGGGCCTTGCTGCTAATAATCCACAGCATTCAATCATGCTGCAGGTATCCACTGCATTCAATCATGCTGCATTAAATTCCCTGCATTCAATAGGGTTCCATTTCTTCATGCTGCCTGGAATGCACTGCATTAAATCACGCTGCATGGAATCCATTGCATTCAATTGGGATGCATTTTACCAGGCTGCATGGAATCCACTGCATTCAAGCATGCTTCATGGAATCCACTGCATTCAATCCGGATGCATGTTACCAGGCTGCATGTATTACACTGCATTCAATGACATTGCATGGAATCCACTGCCTTCAATCGGGATGTTTTGGCCCTGCTGCATTAAATCAACTGCATTCAATCGGGATGCATTGGGCCTCACTGCCTCAACTGCACTGAGTACAATCGGGATCCATTTTGGTACAATACATGGAGTCCTCTATATTCAATGACGCTGCATGTAATCCACTGCATTAAATCGTAATGCTTTGTGCCATGCTGCAAAAAATCCACTGCATTCATTCATGCCGCAGGAATCCACTGCAATCAATCATGCTGCATAAAATCAACTGCATTCAATAGGGTTCCATTACTTCATGCTGTCTGGAATACACTGAATTCAATCACGCTGCATGGAATCCAATGCATTCAATAGGGATGCATTTTACCAGGCTGCATGGAATCCACTGCATTCAATCATGGTGCATGGAATCCACTGCATTCAATCGGGATGCATTTTACCAGGCTGCATGGATTTCACTGCATTCAATCACAATGCATGGAATCCACTGCATTCTATCGGGATGCTTTTGGCCATGCTGCATAAAATCCACTGCATTCAATCATGCTGCATGGAATCCAGTGCATCCAATCGGGATATTGTGGGTCATGCTGCATAAAATCCAATGCATTCAATCATGCTGCACCGTATCCACTGCATTCAGTCGGGATGTTTTGGGACATGCTGCAGAAAATTCACTGCATTAAATCAGGATGCTTTGGGCCATTCTGCAAAAAATCCACTGCATTCAATCATGCTGCATAAAATCCACTGCATTCAATATGGTTCCATTTCTTCATGCTGCATGGATCACACTGCATTAAATCACACTGCATGGAATCCTCTGCATTCAATCGGGATTAATTTTACCAGGCTGCATGGAATCCACTGCATTCAATCAGTATCCATTGCACCACACTGCATTGAATCCACTGCATTCAATTGAGATCAATTGGGCAACGATGCATAGAATCCACTGCATTCAATAGGGATCCAATTAGCCACACTGAATGGTATACACTGCGTTCAATCAGGATGCATTTCACCACGCTGCATGGAATCCACGGCATTCAATCGGGTTGCATGGGGCCATGCTGCATAAAATCCACTGCATTCCATCGAGATGCATTTGGCCTCGCTGCATGGACTCCACTGCACACAATCGTGATCCATTTCGCCACAATGAATGGAATTCTCAGCATTCAATGACGCTGCATGGAATCCACTGCATTAAATCAGAGATGCTTTGGGACATGTTGCAAAAAATCCACTGCATTCAATAATTCTGCAGGAATCCACAGCATTCAATCATGCTGCATAAAATACCCTGCATTCAATAGTGTTCCATTTCTTCATGCTGCATGGAATACACTGCATTCAATCAGGATGCATGGAATCCACATCATTTAATTGAGGTGCATTTTACCAGGCTGCATGGAATCCACTGCATTCAATCATGCTGCATGGAATCCACTGCATTCAATCGGGATGCATTTTACCACGCTGCATGAATTACACTGCATTCAATCACAATGCATGGAATCCACTGCATTCAATGATGCTGCATGGAATCCACTGCACTCAATCGGGATACTTTTGGCAATGCTGCATAAAACCCACTGCATTCAATCGGGATGCATTGGGCCTCACTGCGTGAACTCAACTGAATACATACGGGATCCATTGTGCCACAATGCAGGGAGTCTTCTGCATTCAATGACGCTGCATGGAATCCACTGCATTCAATCGGGATGCTTTTGGCCATGCTGCATAAAATCCACTGCATTCAATCATGCTGCATGTAATCCACCTGATTCAATCGGGATGTTTTGGGACATGCTGCAGAAAATCCCCTGCATTAAATCGGGATGATTTGGGCCATGCTGCAAAAAATCCACTGCATTCAATCATGCTGCAGTTATCCACTGCATTCATTCGGAATACTTTGGGCCTTGCTGCTAATAATCCACAGCATTCAATCATGCTGCAGGTATCCACTGCATTCAATCATGCTGCATTAAATTCCCTGCATTCAATAGGGTTCCATTTCTTCATGCTGCCTGGAATGCACTGCATTAAATCACGCTGCATGGAATCCATTGCATTCAATTGGGATGCATTTTACCAGGCTGCATGGAATCCACTGCATTCAAGCATGCTTCATGGAATCCACTGCATTCAATCCGGATGCATGTTACCAGGCTGCATGTATTACACTGCATTCAATGACATTGCATGGAATTCACTGCCTTCAATCGGGATGTTTTGGCCCTGCTGCATTAAATCAACTGCATTCAATCGGGATGCATTGGGCCTCACTGTGTCAACTGCACTGAGTACAATCGGGATCCATTTTGGCACAATACATGGAGTCCTCTATATTCAATGACGCTGCATGTAATCCACTGCATTAAATCAGAGATGCTTTGGGACATGTTGCAAAAAATCCACTGCATTCAATAATTCTGCAGGAATCCACAGCATTCAATCATGCTGCATAAAATACCCTGCCTTCAATAGTGTTCCATTTCTTCATGCTGCATGGAATACACTGCATTCAATCAGGATGCATGGAATCCACATCATTTAATTGAGGTGCATTTTACCAGGCTGCATGGAATCCACTGCATTCAATCATGCTGCATGGAATCCACTGCATTCAATCGGGATGCATTTTACCACGCTGCATGAATTACACTGCATTCAATCACAATGCATGGAATCCACTGCATTCAATGACGCTGCATGGAATCCACTGCACTCAATCGGGATACTTTTGGCAATGCTGCATAAAACCCACTGCATTCAATCGGGATGCATTGGGCCTCACTGCATGAACTCAACTGAATACATACGGGATCCATTGTGCCACAATGCAGGGAGTCTTCTGCATTCAATGACGCTGCATGGAATCCACTGCATTCAATCGGGATGCTTTTGGCCATGCTGCATAAAATCCACTGCATTCAATCATGCTGCATGTAATCCACCTGATTCAATCGGGATGTTTTGGGACATGCTGCAGAAAATCCCCTGCATTAAATCGGGATGATTTGGGCCATGCTGCAAAAAATCCACTGCATTCAATCATGCTGCAGTTATCCACTGCATTCATTCGGAATACTTTGGGCCTTGCTGCTAATAATCCACAGCATTCAATCATGCTGCAGGTATCCACTGCATTCAATCATGCTGCATTAAATTCCCTGCATTCAATAGGGTTCCATTTCTTCATGCTGCCTGGAATGCACTGCATTAAATCACGCTGCATGGAATCCATTGCATTCAATTGGGATGCATTTTACCAGGCTGCATGGAATCCACTGCATTCAAGCATGCTTCATGGAATCCACTGCATTCAATCCGGATGCATGTTACCAGGCTGCATGTATTACACTGCATTCAATGACATTGCATGGAATCCACTGCCTTCAATCGGGATGTTTTGGCCCTGCTGCATTAAATCAACTGCATTCAATCGGGATGCATTGGGCCTCACTGCGTCAACTGCACTGAGTACAATCGGGATCCATTTTGGCACAATACATGGAGTCCTCTATATTCAATGACACTGCATGTAATCCACTGCATTAAATCGTAATGCTTTGTGCCATGCTGCAAAAAATCCACTGCATTCATTCATGCCGCAGGAATCCACTGCAATCAATCATGCTGCATAAAATCAACTGCATTCAATAGGGTTCCATTACTTCATGCTGTCTGGAATACACTGAATTCAATCACGCTGCATGGAATCCAATGCATTCAATAGGGATGCATTTTACCAGGCTGCATGGAATCCACTGCATTCAATCATGCTGCATGGAATCCACTGCATTCAATCGGGATGCATTTTACCAGGCTGCATGGATTTCACTGCATTCAATCACAATGCATGGAATCCACTGCATTCTATCGGGATGCTTTTGGCCATGCTGCATAAAATCCACTGCATTCAATCATGCTGCATGGAATCCAGTGCATCCAATCGGGATATTGTGGGTCATGCTGCATAAAATCCAATGCATTCAATCATGCTGCACCGTATCCACTGCATTCAGTCGGGATGTTTTGGGACATGCTGCAGAAAATTCACTGCATTAAATCAGGATGCTTTGGGCCATTCTGCAAAAAATCCACTGCATTCAATCATGCTGCATAAAATCCACTGCATTCAATATGGTTCCATTTCTTCATGCTGCATGGATCACACTGCATTAAATCACACTGCATGGAATCCTCTGCATTCAATCGGGATTAATTTTACCAGGCTGCATGGAATCCACTGCATTCAATCAGTATCCATTGCACCACACCGCATTGAATCCACTGCATTCAATTGAGATCAATTGGGCAACGATGCATAGAATCCACTGCATTCAATAGGGATCCAATTAGCCACACTGAATGGTATACACTGCGTTCAATCAGGATGCATTTCACCACGCTGCATGGAATCCACGGCATTCAATCGGGTTGCATGGGGCCATGCTGCATAAAATCCACTGCATTCCATCGAGATGCATTTGGCCTCGCTGCATGGACTCCACTGCACACAATCGTGATCCATTTCGCCACAATGAATGGAATTCTCAGCATTCAATGACGCTGCATGGAATCCACTGCATTAAATCAGAGATGCTTTGGGACATGTTGCAAAAAATCCACTGCATTCAATAATTCTGCAGGAATCCACAGCATTCAATCATGCTGCATAAAATACCCTGCCTTCAATAGTGTTCCATTTCTTCATGCTGCATGGAATACACTGCATTCAATCAGGATGCATGGAATCCACATCATTTAATTGAGGTGCATTTTACCAGGCTGCATGGAATCCACTGCATTCAATCATGCTGCATGGAATCCACTGCATTCAATCGGGATGCATTTTACCACGCTGCATGAATTACACTGCATTCAATCACAATGCATGGAATCCACTGCATTCAATGACGCTGCATGGAATCCACTGCACTCAATCGGGATACTTTTGGCAATGCTGCATAAAACCCACTGCATTCAATCGGGATGCATTGGGCCTCACTGCGTGAACTCAACTGAATACATACGGGATCCATTGTGCCACAATGCAGGGAGTCTTCTGCATTCAATGACGCTGCATGGAATCCACTGCATTCAATTGGGATGCTTTTGGCCATGCTGCATAAAATCCACTGCATTCAATCATGCTGCATGTAATCCACCTGATTCAATCGGGATGTTTTGGGACATGCTGCAGAAAATCCCCTGCATTAAATCGGGATGATTTGGGCCATGCTGCAAAAAATCCACTGCATTCAATCATGCTGCAGTTATCCACTGCATTCATTCGGAATACTTTGGGCCTTGCTGCTAATAATCCACAGCATTCAATCATGCTGCAGGTATCCACTGCATTCAATCATGCTGCATTAAATTCCCTGCATTCAATAGGGTTCCATTTCTTCATGCTGCCTGGAATGCACTGCATTAAATCACGCTGCATGGAATCCATTGCATTCAATTGGGATGCATTTTACCAGGCTGCATGGAATCCACTGCATTCAAGCATGCTTCATGGAATCCACTGCATTCAATCCGGATGCATGTTACCAGGCTGCATGTATTACACTGCATTCAATGACATTGCATGGAATCCACTGCCTTCAATCGGGATGTTTTGGCCCTGCTGCATTAAATCAACTGCATTCAATCGGGATGCATTGGGCCTCACTGCGTCAACTGCACTGAGTACAATCGGGATCCATTTTGGCACAATACATGGAGTCCTCTATATTCAATGACGCTGCATGTAATCCACTGCATTAAATCGTAATGCTTTGTGCCATGCTGCAAAAAATCCACTGCATTCATTCATGCCGCAGGAATCCACTGCAATCAATCATGCTGCATAAAATCAACTGCATTCAATAGGGTTCCATTACTTCATGCTGTCTGGAATACACTGAATTCAATCACGCTGCATGGAATCCAATGCATTCAATAGGGATGCATTTTACCAGGCTGCATGGAATGCACTGCATTCAATCATGCTGCATGGAATCCACTGCATTCAATCGGGATGCATTTTACCAGGCTGCATGGTTTACACTGCATTCAATCACAATGCATGGAATCCACTGCATTCAATGAGGCTGCATGGAATCCACTGCATTCAATCAGGATGCTTTTGGCCATGCTGCATAAAATCCACTGCATTCAAACATGCTGCACGGTATCGACTGCATTCAATCGGGATGTTTTGGGACATGCTGCAGAATATCCACTGCAGTAAATCGGGATGCTTTGGGCCAAGCTTCAAAAAATACACTGCATTCAATCATGCTGCAGGAATCCACTGCATTCAATCATTCTGCATGGAATCCACTGCATTCAATCGGGATGCATTTTACCAGGCTGCATGGATTACACTGCATTCAATCACAATGCATGGAATCCACTGCATTCAATGACGCTGCATGGAATCCACTGCATTCAATCGGGATGCTTTGGGCCATGCTGCAAATAATCCACTGCATTCAATCATGCTGCATGGAATCCACTGCCTTCAATCGGGATGCTTTTGGCCATGCTGCATAAATTCCCCTGCATTCAATCGAGATGCATTTGGCCTCGCTGCATTGACCCAACAGCACACAATCCTGATACATTTCGCCACAATGAATGGAATACTCTGCATTCAATGACGCTGCATGGAATCCACTGCATAAAATAGAGATCCTTTGGGACATGCTGCAAAAAATCCACTGCATTCAATAGGGTTCCATTACTTCATGCTGTCTGGAATACACTGAATTCAATCACGCTGCATGGACTCCAATGCATTCAATAGGGATGCATTTTACCACGCTGCATGAATTACACTGCATTCAATCACAAGCATGGAATCCACTGCATTCAATGACGCTGCATGGATCCACTGCATTCTAATGGGATGCTTTTGCCCATTCTGCATAATATGCACTGCATTCAATCATGCTGCATGGTATCCACTGCATTCAATCGGGATGCTTTTGGCCATGCTGCGTAAAATCCACTGCATTAAATCGGGATGCTTTGGGCCATGTTCCAAATATCCACTGCATTCATTCATGCTGAAGGAATTCACTGCATTCAATCATGCTGCATAAAATCCACTGCATTCAATAGGGTTCAATTTCTTCATGCTGCATGGAATCAACTGCATTCAATCATGCTGCATGGAATCTACAGCATTCAATCGGGATGCATTTTACCACGCTGCATGTTTTACACTGCATTCAATCACAATGCATGGAATCCACTGCATTCAAGGACGCTGCATGGAATCCACTGCATTCAATCGGGATGATTTTGGCCATGATGCATAAAATCGACTGCATTCAATAGGGTTCAATTTCGTCATTCTGCATGGTCACACTGCATTCAATCACACTGCATGGAATCCACTGCATTCAATTGGGATGATTTTTACCAGGCTGCATTGAATCCACTGCATTCAATCAAGCTGCATGGAATCCACTGCATTCAATCGGGATGAATTTTACCATGCTGCATGGAATACACAGCATTCAATCACGCTGCTTCTATTTCACTGCATTCAATTGGGATCCATTGCGCCATGATGCATTGAATCCACTGCCATCTGTTGAGATCAATTGGGCCACGCTGCATAGAATCCACTCCATTCAATGGGGATCCATTTAGCCACGCTGCATTGTATACACTGCGTTCAATCAGGATGAATTTCACCACGCTGCATGGAATCCATGGCATTCAATCGGGATGCTTGGGGACATGCTGCAAAAAATCCACTGCATTCATTCATGCTGCAGGAATCCACTTCATTCAATCATGCTGCATGGTATCCACTGCATTCAATCGGGATGTTTTGGGACATGCTGCCTAATATCCACTGCATTCAATCGGGATGCTTTGGGCCATGCTGCAAAAAATCCACTGCATTCATTCATGCTGCAGGAATCCACTGCATTCAATCATGCTGCATAAAATCCACTGCATTCGTTAGGGTTCCATTTCTGCCTGCTGCATGGATCACAAGGCACTCAATCACACTGCATGGAATCTACTGCATTCAATCAGGATGAATTTTACCAGGCTTCATTGAATGCACTGCATTCAATCAAGCTGCATGGAATCCACTGCATTCAATTGGGATTCATTTTACAAGGCTGCATGAATTACACTGCATTCATTCACAATGCATGGAATCCACTGCATTCAATGACGCTGCATGGAATCCACTGCATTCAATCGGGATGATTTTGGCCATGCTTCATAAAATACACTGCATTCAATCATGCTGCATGGAATCCATTGCATCATATCGGCATATTTTGGGCCATGCTTCCTAAAATCCACTGCATTCAATCGGGATGCATTGGGTCTGGCTGCATGGTCTCCACTGCATACAAACGAGATCCATAGCACGACAATGTATGGAATGTTCTGCATTCAATGACGCTGCATGGAATCCACTGCATTCAATCGGGATGCTTTGGGCCATGCTGCAAAAAATCCACTGCATTCAATTATGCTACAGGAATCCAATGCATTCAATCGGGATGCTTTGGGCCATGCTGCAAATAATCCAGTGCATTTAATCATGCTGTAGGTATCCACTGCATTTAATAGGGTTACCTTTCTTCATGCTGCCTGGAATACACTGCATTAAATCACGCTGCATGGAATCCACTGCATTCAATTGGGATGCATTTTACCAGGCTGCATGGAATCCACTGCATTCACGCATGCCGCATGGAATCCACTGCATTCAATCATGCTGCATGGAATCCACTGCATTCAATCGGGATGCATTTTACCAGGTTGCATGGATTACACTGCATTCAATTACAATGCATGTTATCCACTGCGTAAATGACGCTGCATGGAATACACTGCCTTCAATCGGGATGCTTTTGGCCATGGTGCATAAAATCCATTGCATTCAATCTTGCTGCATGGTATTCACTGCATTCAATCGGGATGTTTTGGGACATGTTGCCTAAAATCCACTGCATTCAATCGGGATGCTTTGGGCCATGCTGCAAAACATCCACTGCATTCAATCATGCTGCAGGAATCCACGGCATTCAATCATGCTGCATAAAAGACACTTCATTCAATAGGATTCCATTACTTCATGCTGCCTGGAATACACTGAATTCAATCACGCTGCATGGAATCCAATGCATTCAATAGGGATGCATTTTACCAGGCTGCATGGAATCCACTGCATTCAATCAGGCTGCATGGAATCCACTGCATTCAATCGGGATGCATTTTACCAGGCTGCATGGATTACACTGCATTCAAGCACAATGCATGGAATCCACTGCATTCAATGACGCTGCATGGAATCCTCTGCATTGAATCGGGATGCTTTTGGCCATGCTGCATAAAACCCAATGCATTCAATCATGCTGCACGGTATCCAATGCATTCAATCGGGATGTTTTCGGACATGCTGCAAAAAATCCACTGCAGTAAATCGGGATGCTTTTGGCCAAGCTTCAAAAAATCCACTGCATTCAATCATGCTGCAGGAATCCACTGCATTCAATCACACTGCATGGAATCCACTGCATTCCACAGGGTTCAATTTCTTCATGCTGCATGGAATCCACTGCATTCAATCATGCTGCATGGTATCCACTGCATTCAATCGGGATGTTTTGGGACATGCTGAATAAAATCCACTGCATTAAATCGGGATGCATTGGGCCAAGCTGCAAAAAATCCACTGCATTGAATCATGCTGCATGGAATCTACTGCATTCAATCGGGATGCATTTTACCAGGATGCGTGGAATCCACTGCATTCAATAACAATGCATGGAATCCACTGCATTCAATGACGCTGCATGGAATCATCTCCATTCAATCGGGATGCTTTTGGCCATGCTGCATAAAATCCACTGCATTCAATCGGGATATATTGGGACATGCTGCAGAAAATCCACTGCATTAAATCGGGATGCTTTTGGCCAAGCTGCAAAAAATCCACTGCATTCAATCATGCTGCAGGAATCCACTGCATTGAATCATGCTGCATAAAATACCCTGCATTCAATAAGGTTCCATTTCTTCATGCTGCCTGGAATCCACCTCATTCAATTATGCTGCATGGAATCCACTGCATTCAATCGGGATTCATTTTACCAGGCTGCATGAATTACACTGCATTCAATCACAAGCATGGAATCCACTGCATTCAATGACGCTGCATGGAATCCACTGCATTCTATTGGGATGCTTTTGCCCATTCTGCATAATATGCACTGCATTCAATCATGCTGCATGGTATCCACTGCATTCAATCGGGATGCTTTTGGCCATGCTGCATAAAATCCACTGCATTAAATCGGGATGCTTTGGGCCATGCTGCAAAAATCCACTTCATTCAATCATGCTGAAGGAATTCACTGCATTCAATCATGCTGCATAAAATCCACTGCATTAAATAGGGTTCAATTTCTTCATGCAGCATGGATCACACTGCATTAAATCACACTGCATGGAATCCACTGCATTCAATTGGAATGAATTTTATCAGGCTGCATGGAATCCACTGCATTCAATGATGCTGCATGGAATCCACTGCATTCAATCGGGATGCTTTTGGCCATGCTGCATAAAGTACACTGCATTCAATCATGCAGCAAGGAATCCACTGCATCCAATCGCCATGTTTTTGGCCATGCTGCATAAAATCCACTGCATTCAATCGGGATGCATTGGGCCTCGCTGCATGGTCTCCACTGCATACAAACGAGATCCATTGCCCCACAATGAATGGAATGTTCTGCATTCAATGACGCTGCATGAAATCCACTGCATTCAATCGGGATGCTTTGGGCCATGCTGCAAATACTCCACTGTATTCAATCATGCTGCATGGAATCCACTGCCTTCAATCGGGATGCTTTTGGCCATGCTGCATATAATCCACTGCATTCAATCGGGATGCATTGGGCCTCACTGCGTCAACCGCACTGAATACAATCGGGATCCATTGTGCCACAATGCATGGAGTCCTTTGCATTGCATGACGCTGCATGGAATCCACTGCATTCAATCGGGATGCTTGGGGCCATGCTGCAAAATATCCACTGCATTCATTCATGCTGCAGGAATCCAGTGCATTCAATCATGCTGCATAAAATACACTTCATTCAATAGGGTTCCATTACTTCATTCTGCCTGGAATACACTGAATTCAATCATGCTGCATGGAATCCAATGCATTCAATAGGGATGCATTTTACCAGGCTGCATGGAATCCACTGCATTCAGTCATGCTGCATGGAATCCACTGCAGTCAATCGGGATGCATTTTACCAGGCTGTATGGATTACACTGCATTCAATCAAAATGCATGGAATTCACTGCATTCAATGATGCTGAATGAAATCCACTGCATTCAATCGGGATGCTTTTGGCCATGCTGCATAAAATCCACGGCATTCAATCATGCTGCATGGAATCCAATGCATTCTATCGGGATGTATTGGGACATGCTGCAGAAAATTCACTGCATTAAATCATGATGCTTTGGACCAAGCTTCAAAAAATCCACTGCATTCAATCATGCTGCAGGAATCCACTGCATTCAATCATGCTGCATAAAATCCACTACATTCAATAGGGTTCCATTTCCTCATGCTGCATGGAATCAACTGCATTCAAACATGCTGCATGGAATCTACAGCATTCAATCGGGATGCATTTTACCAGGCTGCATGTTTTACACTGCATTCAATCACAATGCATGGAATCCACTGCATTCAATGACACTGCATGGAATCCACTGCATTCAATCTGGATGCTTTGGGCCATGGTGCATAAAATCCACTGCATTCAATCATGCTGCATGGTATCCACTGCATTCAATCGGGATGTTTTGGGACATTCTGCCTAAATTCCACTGCATTTAATCAGGATGCTTTGGGATATTCTGCCTAAAATCCACTGCATTCAATAGGGTTCCATTTCTGCATGCTGCATGGATCACACTGCATTCAATCACACTGCATGGAATCCACTGCATTCAATCGGGATGAATTTTACCAGGCTGCATTGAATCCACTACATTCAATCAAGCTGCATGGAATCCACTGCATTCAATCGGGATGCATTTTACCAGGCTGCATGGATTACACTGCATTCAAGCACAATGCATGGAATCCACTGCATTCAATGACGCTGCATGGAATCCTCTGTATTCTATCGGGATGCATTTGGGCCATGCTGCATAAAATCCACTGCATTCAATCATGCTGCATGGTATCCACTGCATTCAATCGGGATGTTTTGGGACATGCTGCCTAAAATTCACTGCATTTAATCGGGATGCTTTGGGCCATGCTGCAAAAAAAATCCACTGCATTCAGTCATGCTGCATGGATCACACTGCATTCAATCACACTGCATGGAATCCACTGCATTCAATCGGGATGAATTTTACCAGGCTGCATTGAATCCACTGCATTCTATCAAGCTGCATGGAATCCACTGCATTCAATCGGGATGCATTTTACCAGGCTGCATGGAATACACTGCATTCAATCACGCTGCATCGATTTCACTGCATTCTATTGGGATCCATTGCGCCATGATGCATGGAATCCACTGCATTCAGTTGAGATCAATTGGGCCACGCTGCATAGAATCCACTGCATTTACGGGCGATCCATTTAGCCATGATGCATTGTATACACTGCGTTCAATCAGGATGCATTTCACCGCGCTGCATGGAATACATGGCATTCAATCGGGATGCTTGTGTCCATGCTGCATAAAATCCACTGCATTCATTCATGCTGCAGGAATCCACTGCATTCAATCATGATGCATAAAATCCCCTGCAATCAATAGGGTTCCATTTCTTCATGCTGCATGGAATTGACTTCATTCAATCATGCTGCATGGAATCCACAGCATTTAATTGGGATGCATTTTACCAGGCTGCATGGAATCCACTGCATTCAATCATGCTGCATAAAATCCACTGCATTCAATCGGGATGCATTTTACCAGGATGCATGGAATCCACTGCATTCAATCACAATACATGGAATCCACTGCATTCAATCGGGATGCATTTTACCAGGCTGCCTGGATTACACTGCATTCCATCACAATGCATGGAATCCACTGCATTCAATGACGCTGCATGGAATCCACTGCATTCTATCGGGATGCTTTTGCCCATGCTGCATAAAGTACACTGCATTCAATCATGCAGCAAGGAATCCACTGCATCCAATCGCCATGGTTTTGGCCATGCTGCATAAAATCCACTGCATTCAATCGGGATGCATTGGGCCTCGCTGCATGGTCTCCACTGCATACAAACGAGATCCATTGCCCCACAATGAATGGAATATTCTGCATTCAATGACGCTGCATGGAATCCACTGCATTCAATCGGGATGCATTTTTCCAGGCTGCATGGATTACACTGCATTCATTCACAATTCAATGAATCCACTGCATTCAATCAAGCTGCATGGAATCCACTGCATTCAATTGGGATTCATTTTACAAGGCTGCATGAATTACACTGCATTCATTCACAATTCAATGAATCCACTGCATTCAATGAAGCTACATGGAATCCACTGCATTCAATCGGGAAGATTTTGCCCATGCTGCATAAAATACACTGCATTCAATCATGCTGCATGGAATCCAATGCATCATATCGGCATATTTTGGGCCATGCTTCCTAAAATCCACTGCATTCAATCGGGATGCATTGGGCCTCGCTGCATGGTCTCCACTGCATACAAACGAGATCCATTGCACCACAAAGTATGGAATGTTCTGCATTCAATGACGCTGCATGGAATCCACTGCATTCAATCGGGATGCTTTGGGCCATGCTGCAAAAAATCCACTGCATTCAATTATGCTACAGGAATCCAATGCATTCAATCGGGATGCATTGGGCCATGCTGCAAATAATTCACTGCATTAAATCACACTGCATGGAATCCACTGCATTCAATTGGGATGCATTTTACCAGGCTGCATGGAATCCACTGCATTCAGGCATGCCGCATAGAATCCACTGCATTCCATCGGGATGCTTTTGGCCATGCTGCAGAAAACCCACTGCATTCAATCATGCTGCACGTTATCCAATGCATTCAATCGGGATGTTTTCGGACATGCTGCAAAAAATCCACTGCAGTAAATCGGGATGCTTTTGGCCAAGCTTCAAAAAATCCACTGCGTTCAATCATGCTGCAGGAATCCACTGCATTCAATCACACTGCATGGAATACACTGAATTACACAGGGTTCAATTTCTTCATGCTGCATGGAATCCACCGCATTCAATCATGCTGCATGGAATCCACTGCATTCAATCGGGATGCATTTTACCAGGCTGCATGGATTACACTGCATTCAATCACGCTGCAAGGAATCCACTGCATTCAATGACGCTGCATGGAATCCACTGCATTCTATCGGGATGCAATGGGCCTCACTACGTGGACTCCACTGAATACTATCGGATCCATTGTGCCACAATGCACGGAGTTTTCTGCATTCCATGACGCTGCATGAAACCCACTGCATTCAATCGGGATGCTTTGGGCCATGCTGCAAATAAACCACTGCATTTAAATATGCTGTAGGTATCCACTGCATTCAATAGGGTTACATTTCTTCATGCTGCCTGGAATACACTGCATTAAATCACGCTGCATGGAATCCACTGCATTCAATTGGGATGCATTTTACCAGGCTGCATGGATTACACTGCATTCAATTACAATGCATGGTATCCACTGCGTCAATGACGCTGCATGGAATACACTGCCTTCAATCGGGATGCTTTTGGCCATGGTGCATAAAATCCACTGCATTCAATCTTGCTGCATGGTATCCACTGCATTCAATCGGGATGTTTTCGGACATGCTGCCTAAAATCCACTGCATTCAATCGGGATGATTTGGGCCATGCTGCAAAACATCCACTGCATTCAATCATGCTGCAGGAATCCACGGCATTCAATCATGCTGCATAAAAGACACTTCATTCAATAGGATTCCATTACTTCAAGCTGCCTGGAATACACTGAATTCAATCACGCTGCATGGAATTCAATGCATTCAATAGTGATGCATTTTACCAGGCTGCATGGAATCCACTGCATTCAATCATGCTGCAGGAATCCACTGCATTCAATCACACTGCATGGAATCCACTGCATTCCACAGGGTTCAATTTCTTCATGCTGCATGGAATCCACTGCATTCAATCATGCTGCATGGAATCCACTGAATTCAATCGGGATGCATTTTACCAGGCTGCATGGATTACACTGCATTCAATTACAATGCATGGTATCCACTGCGTCAATGACGCTGCATGGAATACACTGCCTTCAATCGGGATGCTTTGGGCCATGGTGCATAAACTCCACTGCATTTAATCATGCTGCATGGTATCCACTGCATTCATTCGGGATGTTTTGGGATATGCTGCCTAAAATCCACTCCATTAAATCGGGATGCTTTGGGCCATGCTGCAAAAAATTCACTGCATTCATTCATGCTGCAGGAATCCACTGCATTCTATCAAGCTGCATAAAATCCACTGCATTCAATCGGGATGAATTTTACCAGGCTGCATGGAATCCACTGCATTCAATCATGCTTCATGGAATCCACTGCATTCAATCGAGTTGCATTTTACCAGGCTGCATGGAATACACTGCATTCAATCACGCTGCATCGATTTCACTGCATTCAATTGGGATCCATTGCGCCATGATGCATGGAATCCACTGCATTCAGTTGAGATCAATTGGGCCATGCTGCATAGAATCCACTGCATTGAATGGGGATCCATTTAGCCACGATGCATTGTATACACTGCGTTCAATCAGGATGCATTTCACCACGCTGCATGGAATCCAGGGCATTCAATCGGGATGCTTGTGGCCATGCTGTAAAAAATCCACTTCATTCAATCATGCTGAAGGAATCCACTGCATTCAATCATGCTGCATAAAATCCCCTGCATTCATTAGGGTTCCATTTCTTCATGCTGCATGGAATACACTTCATTAAATCATGTTGCATAAAATCCACTGCATTCAATCGGGATGCATTTTACCACGCTGCATGGATTAAACTGCATTCAATCACAATACATGCATCGACTGCATTCAATCGGGATGCATTTTACCAGGCTGCCTGTATTACACTGCATTCAATCACAATGCATGGAATCCACTGCATTCAATCATGCTGCATGGAATCCACTGCATTCAATCGGGATGCATTATACCAGGCTGCATGGATTACACTGCATTCAATCACAATGCATGGAATCCACTGCATTCAATGACGCTGCATGGAATCCACTGCATTCAATCAGGATGCCTTGGGCCATGCTGCAAATAATCCAATGTATTCAATCATGCTGCATGGAATCCACTGCGTTCAATCGGGATGCTTTTGGCCATGCTGCATTTAATCCACTGCATTCAATCGGGATGCATTGGGCCTCACTGCGTCAACCGCACTGAATACAATCGGGATGCATTGTGCCAAAATTCATGTAGTTTTCTGCATTCAATGACGCTGCCTGGAATCCACTGCATTCAATCGGGTTGCTTTGGGCCACGCTGCAAATAATCCAATGTATTCAATCATGCTGCATGGAATCCACTGCGTTCAATCGGGATGCTTTTGGCCATGCTGCATTTAATCCACTGCATTCAATCGGGATGCATTGGGCCTCACTGCGTCAACCGCACTGAATACAATCGGGATGCATTGTGCCAAAATTCATGTAGTTTTCTGCATTCAATGACGCTGCATGGAATCCACTGCATTCAATCGGGTTGCTTTGGGCCACGCTGCAAATAATCCACTGCATTCATTCATGCTGCAGGAATCCAGTGCATTCAATCATGGTGCATAAAATACACTTCATTCAATAGGGTTCCGTTACTTCATGCTGCCTGGAATGCACTGAATTAAATCACGCTGCATGGAATCCAATGCATTCAATAGGGATGCATTTTACCAGGCTGCATGGAATACACTGCATTCAATCATGCTGCATGGAATCTACTGCATTCAATCGGGATGCATTTTACCAGGCTGCATGGATTACACTGCATTCAAGCACAATGCATGGAATCCACTGCATTCAATGACGCTGCATGGAATCCTCTGCATTGAATCGGGATGCTTTCGGCCATGCTGCATAAAATCCACTGCATTCAATCATGCTGCACGGTATCGACTGCATTCAATCGGGATGTTTTGGGACATGCTGCAGAAAATCCACTGCATTAAATCGGGATGCTTTGGGCCATGCTGCAAAAAATACAATGCATTCAATCATGCTGCAGGAATAAACTGCATTCAATCATGCTGCATAAAATCCCCTGCATTTAATAGGGTTCCATTTCTTCATGGTGCATGGAATACACTGCATTCAATCATGCTGCATGGAATACACTGCATTCATTCGGGATGCATTTTACCAGGCTGCATGGATTTCACTGCATTCAATCCCAATGCATGGAATCCACTGCATTTAATGACGCTGCATGGAATCCACTGCATTCAATCAGGATGCTTTTGGCCATGGTGCATAAAATCCACTGCATTTAATCATGCTGCATGGTATCCACTGCATTCAATCGGGATGTATTGGGATATGCTGCCTAACATCCACTCCATTAAATCGGGATGCTTTGGGCCATGCTGCAAAAAATTCACTGCATTCATTCATGCTGCAGGAATTCCCTGCATTCAATCATGCTTCCTAAAATCCACTGCATTCAATCGGGATGCATTGGGTCTGGCTGCATGGTCTCCACTGCATAAAACGAGATCCATTGCACCACAATGTATGGAATGTTCTGCATTCAATGACGCTGCATGGAATCCACTGCATTCAATCGGGATGCTTTGGGCCATGCTGCAAAAAATCCACTGCATTCAATTATGCTACAGGAATCCAATGCATTCAATCGGGATGCATTGGGCCATGCTGCAAATAATCCACTGCATTTGATTATGCTGTAGGTATCCTGCATTCAATAGGGTTACATTTCTTCATGCTGCCTGGAATACACTGCATTAAATCACGCTGCATGGAATCCACTGCATTCAATTGGGATGCATTTTACCAGGCTGCATGGAATCCACTGCATTAACGCATGCCGCATGGAATACACTGCATTCAATCATGCTGCATGGAATCCACTGCATTCAATCGGGATGCATTTTACCAGGCTGCATGGATTACACTGCATTCAATTACAATGCATGTTATCCACTGCGTCAACGACGCTGCATGGAATACACTGCCTTCAATCGGGATGCTTTTGGCCATGGTGCATAAAATCCACTGCATTCAATCTTGCTGCATGGTATCCAATTCATTCAATCGGGATGTTTTCGGACATGCTGCCTAAAATCCACTGCATTCAATCGGGATGCTTTGGGCCATGCTGCAAAACATCCACTGCATTCAATCATGCTGCAGGAATCCACGGCATTCAATCATGCTGCATAAAAGACACTTCATTCAATAGGATTCCATTACTTCATGCTGCCTGGAATACACTGAATTCAATCACGCTGCATGGAATCCAATGCATTCAATAGGGATGCATTTTACCAGGCTGCATGGAATCCACTGCATTCAATCATGCTGCAGGAATCCACTGCATTCAATCACACTGCATGGAATCCACTGCATTCCACAGGGTTCAATTTCTTCATGCTGCATGGAATCCACTGCATTCAATCATGCTGCATGGAATCCACTGAATTCAATCGGGATGCATTTTACCAGGCTGCATGGATTACACTGCATTCAATTAAAATGCATTTTTATCCACTGCGTCAATGACGCTGCATGGAATACACTGCCTTCAATCTGGATGCTTTGGGCCATGGTGCATATACTCCACTGCATTTAATCATGCTGCATGGTATCTACTGCATTCAATCGGGATGTTTTGGGATATGCTGCCTAAAATCCACTCCATTAAATCGGGATGCTTTGGGCCATGCTGCAAAAAATTCACTGCATTCATTCATGCTGCAGGAATACACTGCATTCTATCAAGCTGCATAAAATCCACTGCATTCAATCGGGATGAATTTTACCAGGCTGCATGGAATCCACTGCATTCAATCATGCTTCATGGAATCCACTGCATTCAATCGAGTTGCATTTTACCAGGCTGCATGGAATACACTGCATTCAATCACGCTGCATCGATTTCACTGCATTCAATTGGGATCCATTGCGCCATGATGCATGGAATCCACTGCATTCAGTTGAGATCAATTGGGCCACGCTGCATAGAATCCACTGCATTGAATGGGGATCCATTTAGCCACGCTGCATTGTATACACTGCGTTCAATCAGGATGCATTTCACCACGCTGCATGGAATCCAGGGCATTCAATCGGGATGTTTGTGGCCATGCTGTAAAAAATCCACTTCATTCAATCATGCTGAAGGAATCCACTGCATTCAATCATGCTGCATAAAATCACCTGCATTCAATAGGGTTCCATTTCTTCATGCTGCATGGAATCCACTTCATTCAATCATGTTGCATAAAATCCACTGCATTCAATCGGGATGCATTTTACCAAGCTGCATGGATTAAACTGCATTCAATCACAATACATGGATCGACTGCATTCAATCGGGATGCATTTTACCAGGCTGCCTGTATTACACTGCATTCAATCACAATGCATGGAATCCACTGCATTCAATCATGTTGCATGGAATACACTGCATTCAATCGGGATGCATTTTACCAGGCTGCATGGATTACACTGCATTCAATCACAATGCATGGAATCCACTGCATTCAATGACGCTGCATGGAATCCACTGCCTTCAATCGGGATGCTTTTGGCCATGGTGCATAAAATCCACTGCATTCAATCATGCTGCATGGAATCCACTGCGTTCAATCGGGATGCTTTTGGCCATGCTGCATTTAATCCACTGCATTCAATCGGGATGCTTTGGGCCACGCTGCAAAAAATCCACTGCATTCATTCATGCTGCAGGGATCCAGTGCATTCAATCATGGTGCATAAAATACACTTCATTCAATAGGGTTCCGTTACTTCATGCTGCCTGGAATGCACTGAATTAAATCACGCTGCATGGAATCCAATGCATTCAATAGGGATGCATTTTACCAGGCTGCATGGAATCCACTGCATTCAATCATGCTGCATGGAATCCACTGCATTCAATCGGGATGCATTTTACCATGCTGCATGGATTACACTGCATTCAAGCACAATGCATGGAATCCACTGCATTCAATGTCGCTGCATGGAATCCTCTGCATTGAATCGGGATGCTTTCGGCCATGCTGCATAAAATCCACTGCATTCAATCATGCTGCACAGTATCAACTGCATTCAATCGGGATGTTTTGGGACATGCTGCAGAAAATCCACTGCATTAAATCGGGATGCTTTGGGCCATGCTGCAAAAAATTCACTGCATTCATTCATGCTGCAGGAATTCCCTGCATTCAATCATGCTGCATAAAATCCACTGCATTCAATCGGGATGAATTTTACCAGGCTGCATGGAATCCACTGCATTCAATCAAGCTGCATGGAATCCACTGCATTCAATCCGGTTGCATTTTACCAGGCTGCATGGAATACACTGCATTCAATCACGCTGAATAGATTTCACTGCATTCAATTGGGATCAATTGCGCCATGATGCATGGAATCCACTGCATTCAGTTGAGATCAATTGGGCCACGCTGCATAGAATCCACTGCATTGAATGGGGATCCATTTAGCAACGCTGCAGTGTATACACTGCGTTCAATCAGGATGCATTTCACCACGCTGCATGGAATCCATGGCATTCAATCATGCTGCATGGAATCCGCAGCATTTAAGAGGGATGCATTTTACCAGGCTGCATGGAATCCACTGAATTCAATCGTGCTGCATAAAATCCACTGCATTAAATCGGGATGCATTTTACCACGCTGCATGTATTAAACTGCATTCAATCACAATACATGGAATCGACTGCATTCAATCGGGATGCATTTTACAAGGCTGCCTGGATTACACTGCATTCAATCACAATGCATTTAATCCACTGCATTCAATGACGCCACATGGAATCCACTGCATTCTATCGGGATGCTTTTGGCCATGCTGCAAATAATCCACTGCATTCAATCATGCTGCATGGAATCCAGTGCATCCAATCGGGATATTGTGGGTCATGCTGCATAAAATCCAATGCATTCAATCATGCTGCACCGTATCCACTGCATTCAGTCGGGATGTTTTGGGACATGCTGCAGAAAATTCACTGCATTAAATCAGGATGCTTTGGGCCATTCTGCAAAAAATCCACTGCATTCAATCATGCTGCATAAAATCCACTGCATTCAATATGGTTCCATTTCTTCATGCTGCATGGATCACACTGCATTAAATCACACTGCATGGAATCCTCTGCATTCAATCGGGATTAATTTTACCAGGCTGCATGGAATCCACTGCATTCAATCAGTATCCATTGCACCACACCGCATTGAATCCACTTCATTCAATTGAGATCAATTGGGCAACGATGCATAGAATCCACTGCATTCAATAGGGATCCAATTAGCCACACTGAATGGTATACACTGCGTTCAATCAGGATGCATTTCACCACGCTGCATGGAATCCACGGCATTCAATCGGGTTGCATGGGGCCATGCTGCATAAAATCCACTGCATTCCATCGAGATGCATTTGGCCTCGCTGCATGGACTCCACTGCACACAATCGTGATCCATTTCGCCACAATGAATGGAATTCTCAGCATTCAATGACGCTGCATGGAATCCACTGCATTAAATCAGAGATGCTTTGGGACATGTTGCAAAAAATCCACTGCATTCAATCATGCTGCAGGAATCCACAGCATTCAATCATGCTGCATAAAATACCCTGCATTCAATAGTGTTACATTTCTTCATGCTGCATGGAATACACTGCATTCAATCAGGATGCATGGAATCCACATCATTGAATTGAGGTGCATTTTACCAGGCTGCATGGAATCCACTGCATTCACGCATGCCGCATGGAATCCACTGCATTCAATCAAGCTTCATGGAATCCACTGCATTCAATCGGGATGCATTTTACCAGGCTGCATCGATTACACTGCATTCAATTACAATGCATGGTATCCACTGCGTCAATGATGCTGCATGGAATACACTGCCTTCAATCGGGATGCTTTTAGCCATGGTGCATAAAATCCACTGCATTCAATCTTGCTGCATGGTATCCACTGCATTCAATTGGGATGTTTTGGGACATGCTGCCTAAAATCCACTGCATTCAATCGGGATGCTTTGGGCCATGCTGCAAAACATCCACTGCATTCAATCATGCTGCAGGAATCCACAGCATTCAATCATGCTGCATAAAAGACACTTCATTCAATAGGATTCCATTACTTCATGCTGCCTGGAATACACTGAATTCAATCACGCTGCATGGAATCCAATGCATTCAATAGGGATGCATTTTACCAGGCTGCATGGAATCCACTGCATTCAAACATGCTGCATGGAATCCACTGCATTCAATCGGGATGCATTTTACCAGGCTGAATTGATTACACTGCATTCAAGCACAATGCATGGAATCCACTGCATTCAATGACGCTGCATGGAATCCACTGCATTCAATCGGGATGCTTTTGGCCATGCTGCATAAAATCCACTTCATTCAATCATGCTGCATGTAATCCACCTCATTCAATCGGGATGTTTTGGGACATGCTGCAGAAAATCCACTGCATTAAATCGGGATGCTTTGGGCAATGCTGCAAAAGTCCACTGCATTCAATCATGCTGCATGAAACCACGGCATTCAATCATGCTGCATAAAATCCACTGCATTCAATAGGGTTCCATTTCTTCATGCTGCTTGGAATACACTGCATTCAATCAAGCTGCATCGAACCCACTGCATTCAATTGGGATGAATTTTACCAGGCTGCATGGAATCCACTGCATTCAATCAGGCTGCATGGAATCCACTGCATTCAATCGGGATGCATTTACCAGGCTGCATGGAATACACTGCATTCAATCACGCTGCATTGATATCACTGCATTCAATTGGGATCCATTGGGCCACGATGCATGGAATCCACTGCATTCAATCAGGATCCATTGCACCACACTGCATTGAATCCACTGCATTCAATTGAGATCAATTGGGCCACGCTGCATCGAATCCACTGCATTCAATGGGGATCCATTTAGCCACGCTGAATGGTATACACTGCGTTCAATCAGGATGCATTTCACCACGCTGCATGGCCTCCACTGTATTCAATCACACTGCATGGAATCCACGGCATTCAATCGGGATGCTTTGGGCCATGCCGCATAAAATCCACTGCATTCAATCGAGTTGCATTTGGCCTCGCTGCATGGCCTCCACTACACAAAATCGTGATCCATTTCGCCACAATGAATGGAAATCTCTGCATTCAATGACGCTGCATGGAATCCACTGCATTAAAAAGAGATGCTTTGGGACATGCTGCAAAAAATCCACTGCATTCATTAATTCTGCAAGAATCCACTGCATTCAATCATGCTGCATAAAATCCCCTGCATTCAATAGAGTTGCATTACTTCATGCTGCATGGAATCAACTGCATTCAATCATGCTGCATAAAATTCACTGCATTCAATCGGGATGCATTTTACCTGGCTGCATGGAATCCACTGAATTCAATCACGCTGCAAGGAATCCACTGCATTCAATCGGGATGCTTTTTACCCGTCTGCATGGAATCCACTGCATTCATTCACGCTGCAAGGTATCCACTGCATTCAATCGGGATGTATTTTACCAGGCTGCATGCATTACTCTGCATTCAATCACAATGCATGGAATCCACTGCATTCAATGACGCTGCATGGAATCCACTGCATTCTATTGGGATGCTTTTGCCCATGCTGCAAATAATCCACTGCATTCAATCATGCTGCATGGAATCCAGTGCATCCAATCGGGATATTTTGGGTCATGCTGCATAAAGTCCAATGCATTCAATCATGCTGCACCGTATCCACTGCATTCAGTCGGGATGTTTTGGGACATGCTGCAGAAAATTCACTGCATTAAATCAGGATGCTTTGGGCCATTCTGCAAAAAATCCACTGCATTCAATCATGCTGCATAAAATCCACTGCATTCAATATGGTTCCATTTCTTCATGCTGCATGGATCACACTGCATTAAATCACACTGCATGGAATCCTCTGCATTCAATCGGGATTAATTTTACCAGGCTGCATTGAATCCACTGCATTAAATCAGTATCCATTGCACCACACCGCATTGAATCCACTGCATTCAATTGAGATCAATTGGGCAACGATGCATAGAATCCACTGCATTCAATAGGGATCCAATTAGCCACACTGAATGGTATACACTGCGTTCAATCAGGATGCATTTCACCACGCTGCATGGAATCCACGGCATTCAATCGGGTTGCATGGGGCCATGCTGCATAAAATCCACTGCATTCCATCGAGATGCATTTGGCCTCGCTGCATGGACTCCACTGCACACAATCGTGATCCATTTCGCCACAATGAATGGAATTCTCAGCATTCAATGACGCTGCATGGAATCCACTGCATTAAATCAGAGATGCTTTGGGACATGTTGCAAAAAATCCACTGCATTCAATAATTCTGCAGGAATCCACAGCATTCAATCATGCTGCATAAAATACCCTGCATTCAATAGTGTTCCATTTCTTCATGCTGCATGGAATACACTGCATTCAATCAGGATGCATGGAATCCACATCATTTAATTGAGGTGCATTTTACCAGGCTGCATGGAATCCACTGCATTCAATCATGCTGCATGGAATCCACTGCATTCAATCGGGATGCATTTTACCACGCTGCATGAATTACACTGCATTCAATCACAATGCATGGAATCCACTGCATTCAATGACGCTGCATGGAATCCACTGCACTCAATCGGGATACTTTTGGCAATGCTGCATAAAACCCACTGCATTCAATCGGGATGCATTGGGCCTCACTGCGTGAACTCAACTGAATACATACGGGATCCATTGTGCCACAATGCAGGGAGTCTTCTGCATTCAATGACGCTGCATGGAATCCACTGCATTCAATCGGGATGCTTTTGGCCATGCTGCATAAAATCCACTGCATTCAATCATGCTGCATGTAATCCACCTGATTCAATCGGGATGTTTTGGGACATGCTGCAGAAAATCCCCTGCATTAAATCGGGTGATTTGGGCCATGCTGCAAAAAATCCACTGCATTCAATCATGCTGCAGGTATCCACTGCATTCATTCGGAATACTTTGGGCCTTGCTGCTAATAATCCACAGCATTCAATCATGCTGCAGGTATCCACTGCATTCAATCATGCTGCATTAAATTCCCTGCATTCAATAGGGTTCCATTTCTTCATGCTGCCTGGAATGCACTGCATTAAATCACGCTGCATGGAATCCATTGCATTCAATTGGGATGCATTTTACCAGGCTGCATGGAATCCACTGCATTCAAGCATGCTTCATGGAATCCACTGCATTCAATTCGGATGCATGTTACCAGGCTGCATGTATTACACTGCATTCAATGACATTGCATGGAATCCACTGCCTTCAATCGGGATGCTTTTGGCCCTGCTGCATTAAATCAACTGCATTCAATCGGGATGCATTGGGCCTTACTGCGTCAACTGCACTGAGTACAATCGGGATCCATTTTGGCACAATACTTGGAGTCCTCTATATTCAATGACGCTGCATGGAATCCACTGCATTAAATCGTAATGCTTTGTGCCATGCTGCAAAAAATCCACTGCATTCATTCATGCCGCAGGAATCCACTGCATTCAATCATGCTGCATAAAATCCACTGCATTCAATAGGGTTCCATTTCTGCATGCTGCATGGATCACACTGCATTCAATCACACTGCATAGAATTAACAGCAGGCAACCGGGATGACTTTTACCATGCTGCATGGAATACACTGCATTCAATCACGCTGCATTTATTTCACTGCATACAATTGGGATCCATTGCGCCATGATGCATGGAATCCACTGCATTCAATCAGAATCCATTGCACCACACTGCTTTGACACCACTGCATTCAATTGAGATCAATTGGGCCATGCTGCATAGAATCCACTGCATTCAATTGGTTTCCATTTAACCATACTGAATGGTATACACTGCATTCAATCAGGATGCATTTCACCACGCTGCATGGAATCCACGGCATTCAATCGGGATGCATGGGGCCATGCTGCATAAAATCCACTGCATTCAATCGGGATGCATTGGGCCTCACTGCGTGGACACCACTGAATACATACGGGATCAATTGTGCCACAATGCAGGGAGTCTTCTGCATTAAATGACGCTGCATGGAATCCACTGCATTCAATCGGGATGAATTTTACCAGTCTGCATGGAATCGACTGCATTCAATCATGCTGCATGGAATCCACTGCATTCAATCGGGATGCATTTTACCAGGCTGCATGGAATACACTGCATTCAATCACGCTGCATCGATTTCACTGCATTCAATTGGGATCCATTGCACCATGATGCATGGAATCCACTTCTTTCAGTTGAGATCAATTGGGCCACACTGCATAGAATCCACTGCATTGAATGGGGATCCATTTAGCCACACTGAATTGTATACACTGCGTTCAATCAGGATGAATTTCACCACGCTGCATGGAATCCACGGCATTCAATCGGGATGCTTGTGGCCATGCTGCATAAAATCCACTGCATTCAATCGAGATGCATTTGGCCTCGATGCATGGACTCCACTGCACACAATCGTGATCCATTTCGCCACAATGAATTGAATTTTCTGCATTCAATGACGCTGCATGGAATCCACTGCATTAAATCGAGATGCTTTTGGCCATGCTGCAAAAAATCCACTGCATTCAATCATGCTGAAGGATACCACTGCAATCAATCATGCTGCATAAAATCCCCTGCATTCAATAGGGTTCCATTTCTTCATGCTGCATGGAATCGACTTCATTCAATCATGCTGCATGGAATCCACAGCATTTAATTGGGATGCATTTTACCAGGCTGCATGGAATCCACGGCATTCAATCGGGATGCTTGGGGACATGCTGCAAAAAATCCACTGCATTCATTCATGCTGCAGGAATCCACTGCATTCAATCATGCTAAATAAAATACACTACATTCAATAGGGTTCCATTACTTCATGCTCCCTGGAATACACTGAATTCAATCATGCTGCATGGAATCCAATGCATTCAATAGGAATGCATTTTACCAGTCTGCATGGAATCGACTGCATTCAATCATGCTGCATGGAATCCACTGCATTCAATCGGGATGCATTTTACCAGGCTGCATGGATTACACTGCATTCAAGCACAATGCATGGAATCCACTTCATTCAATGACGCTGCATGGAATCCTCTGCATTCAATCGGGATGCTTTTGGCCATGCTGCATAAAATCCACTGCATCAGTCATGCTGCACGGTATCCACTGCATTCAATCGGGATGTTTTGGGACATGCTGAATAAAATCCACTGCATTAAATCGGGATGCATTGGGCCAAGCTGCAAAAAATCCACTGCATTCAATCATGCTGCATGGAATCTACTGCATTCAATCGGGATGCATTTTACCAGGATGCGTGGAATCCACTGCATTCAATACAATGCATAGAATGCACTGCATTCTATGACGCTGCATGGAATCATCTCCATTCAATCGGGATGCTTTTGGCCATGCTGCATAAAATCCACTGCATTCAATCGGGATGTATTGGGACATGCTGCAGAAAATCCACTGCATTAAATCGGGATGCTTTGGGCCAAGCTGCAAAAAACACACTGCATTCAATCATGCTGCAGGAATCCGCTGCATTTAATCATGCTGCATAAAATACCCTGCATTCAATAAGGTTCCATTTCTTCATGCTGCCTGGAATCCACCTCATTCAATTATGCTGCATGGAATCCACTGCATTCAATCGGGATTCATTTTACCAGGCTGCATGGATCACACTGCATTAAATCACACTGCATGGAATCCACTGCATTCAAATGGAATGAATTTTATCAGGCTGCATGGAATCCACTGCATTCAATCAGGCTGCATGGAATCCACTGCATTCAATCGGGATGCATTTTACCACGCTGCATGAATTACACTGCATTCAATCACAATGCATGGAATCCACTGCATTCAATGATGCTGCATGGAATCCACTGCATTCTATCGGGATGCTTTTGGCCATGCTGCATAAAATCCACTGCATTCAATCATGCTGCATGGAATCCAGTGCATCCAATCGGGATATTGTGGGTCATGCTGCATAAAATCCAATGCATTCAATCATGCTGCACCGTATCCACTGCATTCAGTCGGGATGTTTTGGGACATGCTGCAGAAAATTCACTGCATTAAATCAGGATGCTTTGGGCCATTCTGCAAAAAATCCACTGCATTCAATCATGCTGCATAAAATCCACTGCATTCAATATGGTTCCATTTCTTCATGCTGCATGGATCACACTGCATTAAATCACACTGCATGGAATCCTCTGCATTCAATCGGGATTAATTTTACCAGGCTGCATTGAATCCACTGCATTCAATCAGTATCCATTGCACCACACTGCATTGAATCCACTGCATTCAATTGAGATCAATTGGGCAACGATGCATAGAATCCACTGCATTCAATAGGGATCCAATTAGCCACACTGAATGGTATACACTGCGTTCAATCAGGATGCATTTCACCACGCTGCATGGAATCCACGGCATTCAATCGGGTTGCATGGGGCCATGCTGCATAAAATCCACTGCATTCCATCGAGATGCATTTGGCCTCGCTGCATGGACTCCACTGCACACAATCGTGATCCATTTCGCCACAATGAATGGAATTCTCAGCATTCAATGACGCTGCATGGAATCCACTGCATTAAATCAGAGATGCTTTGGGACATGTTGCAAAAAATCCACTGCATTCAATAATTCTGCAGGAATCCACAGCATTCAATCATGCTGCATAAAATACCCTGCCTTCAATAGTGTTCCATTTCTTCATGCTGCATGGAATACACTGCATTCAATCAGGATGCATGGAATCCACATCATTTAATTGAGGTGCATTTTACCAGGCTGCATGGAATCCACTGCATTCAATCATGCTGCATGGAATCCACTGCATTCAATCGGGATGCATTTTACCACGCTGCATGAATTACACTGCATTCAATCACAATGCATGGAATCCACTGCATTCAATGACGCTGCATGGAATCCACTGCACTCAATCGGGATACTTTTGGCAATGCTGCATAAAACCCACTGCATTCAATCGGGATGCATTGGGCCTCACTGCGTGAACTCAACTGAATACATACGGGATCCATTGTGCCACAATGCAGGGAGTCTTCTGCATTCAATGACGCTGCATGGAATCCACTGCATTCAATTGGGATGCTTTTGGCCATGCTGCATAAAATCCACTGCATTCAATCATGCTGCATGTAATCCACCTGATTCAATCGGGATGTTTTGGGACATGCTGCAGAAAATCCCCTGCATTAAATCGGGATGATTTGGGCCATGCTGCAAAAAATCCACTGCATTCAATCATGCTGCAGGTATCCACTGCATTCATTCGGAATACTTTGGGCCTTGCTGCTAATAATCCACAGCATTCAATCATGCTGCAGGTATCCACTGCATTCAATCATGCTGCATTAAATTCCCTGCATTCAATAGGGTTCCATTTCTTCATGCTGCCTGGAATGCACTGCATTAAATCACGCTGCATGGAATCCATTGCATTCAATTGGGATGCATTTTACCAGGCTGCATGGAATCCACTGCATTCAAGCATGCTTCATGGAATCCACTGCATTCAATCCGGATGCATGTTACCAGGCTGCATGTATTACACTGCATTCAATGACATTGCATGGAATCCACTGCCTTCAATCGGGATGCTTTTGGCCCTGCTGCATTAAATCAACTGCATTCAATCGGGATGCATTGGGCCTCACTACGTCAACTGCACTGAGTACAATCGGGATCCATTTTGGCACAATACATGGAGTCCTCTATATTCAATGACGCTGCATGTAATCCACTGCATTAAATCGTAATGCTTTGTGCCATGCTGCAAAAAATCCACTGCATTCATTCATGCCGCAGGAATCCACTGCAATCAATCATGCTGCATAAAATCAACTGCATTCAATAGGGTTCCATTACTTCATGCTGTCTGGAATACACTGAATTCAATCACGCTGCATGGAATCCAATGCATTCAATAGGGATGCATTTTACCAGGCTGCATGGAATCCACTGCATTCAATCATGCTGCATGGAATCCACTGCATTCAATCGGGATGCATTTTACCAGGCTGCATGGATTTCACTGCATTCAATCACAATGCATGGAATCCACTGCATTCTATCGGGATGCTTTTGGCCATGCTGCATAAAATCCACTGCATTCAATCATGCTGCATGGAATCCAGTGCATCCAATCGGGATATTTTGGGTCATGCTGCATAAAATCCAATGCATTCAATCATGCTGCACCGTATCCACTGCATTCAGTCGGGATGTTTTGGGACATGCTGCAGAAAATTCACTGCATTAAATCAGGATGCTTTGGGCCATTCTGCAAAAAATCCACTGCATTCAATCATGCTGCATAAAATCCACTGCATTCAATATGGTTCCATTTCTTCATGCTGCATGGATCACACTGCATTAAATCACACTGCATGGAATCCTCTGCATTCAATCGGGATTAATTTTACCAGGCTGCATTGAATCCACTGCATTCAATCAGTATCCATTGCACCACACTGCATTGAATCCACTGCATTCAATTGAGATCAATTGGGCAACGATGCATAGAATCCACTGCATTCAATAGGGATCCAATTAGCCACACTGAATGGTATACACTGCGTTCAATCAGGATGCATTTCACCACGCTGCATGGAATCCACGGCATTCAATCGGGTTGCATGGGGCCATGCTGCATAAAATCCACTGCATTCCATCGAGATGCATTTGGCCTCGCTGCATGGACTCCACTGCACACAATCGTGATCCATTTCGCCACAATGAATGGAATTCTCAGCATTCAATGACGCTGCATGGAATCCACTGCATTAAATCAGAGATGCTTTGGGACATGTTGCAAAAAATCCACTGCATTCAATAATTCTGCAGGAATCCACAGCATTCAATCATGCTGCATAAAATACCCTGCCTTCAATAGTGTTCCATTTCTTCATGCTGCATGGAATACACTGCATTCAATCAGGATGCATGGAATCCACATCATTTAATTGAGGTGCATTTTACCAGGCTGCATGGAATCCACTGCATTCAATCATGCTGCATGGAATCCACTGCATTCAATCGGGATGCATTTTACCACACTGCATGAATTACACTGCATTCAATCACAATGCATGGAATCCACTGCATTCAATGACGCTGCATGGAATCCACTGCACTCAATCGGGATACTTTTGGCAATGCTGCATAAAACCCACTGCATTCAATCGGGATGCATTGGGCCTCACTGCGTGAACTCAACTGAATACATACGGGATCCATTGTGCCGCAATGAAGGGAGTCTTCTGCATTCAATGACGCTGCATGGAATCCACTGCATTCAATCGGGATGCTTTTGGCCATGCTGCATAAAATCCACTGCATTCAATCATGCTGCATCTAATCCACCTGATTCAATCGGGATGTTTTGGGACATGCTGCAGAAAATCCCCTGCATTAAATCGGGATGATTTGGGCCATGCTGCAAAAAATCCACTGCATTCAATCATGCTGCAGTTATCCACTGCATTCATTCGGAATACTTTGGGCCTTGCTGCTAATAATCCACAGCATTCAATCATGCTGCAGGTATCCACTGCATTCAATCATGCTGCATTAAATTCCCTGCATTCAATAGGGTTCCATTTCTTCATGCTGCCTGGAATGCACTGCATTAAATCACGCTGCATGGAATCCATTGCATTCAATTGGGATGCATTTTACCAGGCTGCATGGAATCCACTGCATTCAAGCATGCTTCATGGAATCCACTGCATTCAATCCGGATGCATGTTACCAGGCTGCATGTATTACACTGCATTCAATGACATTGCATGGAATCCACTGCCTTCAATCGGGATGCTTTTGGCCCTGCTGCATTAAATCAACTGCATTCAATCGGGATGCATTGGGCCTCACTGCGTCAACTGCACTGAGTACAATCGGGATCCATTTTGGCACAATACATGGAGTCCTCTATATTCAATGACGCTGCATGTAATCCACTGCATTAAATCGTAATGCTTTGTGCCATGCTGCAAAAAATCCACTGCATTCATTCATGCCGCAGGAATCCACTGCAATCAATCATGCTGCATAAAATCAACTGCATTCAATAGGGTTCCATTACTTCATGCTGTCTGGAATACACTGAATTCAATCACGCTGCATGGAATCCAATGCATTCAATAGGGATGCATTTTACCAGGCTGCATGGAATCCACTGCATTCAATCATGCTGCATGGAATCCACTGCATTCAATCGGGATGCATTTTACCAGGCTGCATGGATTTCACTGCATTCAATCACAATGCATGGAATCCACTGCATTCTATCGGGATGCTTTTGGCCATGCTGCATAAAATCCACTGCATTCAATCATGCTGCATGGAATCCAGTGCATCCAATCTGGATATTTTGGGTCATGCTGCATAAAATCCAATGCATTCAATCATGCTGCACCGTATCCACTGCATTCAGTCGGGATGTTTTGGGACATGCTGCAGAAAATTCACTGCATTAAATCAGGATGCTTTGGGCCATTCTGCAAAAAATCCACTGCATTCAATCATGCTGCATAAAATCCACTGCATTCAATATGGTTCCATTTCTTCATGCTGCATGGATCACACTGCATTAAATCACACTGCATGGAATCCTCTGCATTCAATCGGGATTAATTTTACCAGGCTGCATGGAATCCACTGCATTCAATCAGTATCCATTGCACCACACCGCATTGAATCCACTGCATTCAATTGAGATCAATTGGGCAACGATGCATAGAATCCACTGCATTCAATAGGGATCCAATTAGCCACACTGAATGGTATACACTGCGTTCAATCAGGATGCATTTCACCACGCTGCATGGAATCCACGGCATTCAATCGGGTTGCATGGGGCCATGCTGCATAAAATCCACTGCATTCCATCGAGATGCATTTGGCCTCGCTGCATGGACTCCACTGCACACAATCGTGATCCATTTCGCCACAATGAATGGAATTCTCAGCATTCAATGACGCTGCATGGAATCCACTGCATTAAATCAGAGATGCTTTCGGACATGTTGCAAAAAATCCACTTCATTCAATAATTCTGCAGGAATCCACAGCATTCAATCATGCTGCATAAAATACCCTGCCTTCAATAGTGTTCCATTTCTTCATGCTGCATGGAATACACTGCATTCAATCAGGATGCATGGAATCCACATCATTTAATTGAGGTGCATTTTACCAGGCTGCATGGAATCCACTGCATTCAATCATGCTGCATGGAATCCACTGCATTCAATCGGGATGCATTTTACCACGCTGCATGAATTACACTGCATTCAATCACAATGCATGGAATCCACTGCATTCAATGACGCTGCATGGAATCCACTGCACTCAATCGGGATACTTTTGGCAATGCTGCATAAAACCCACTGCATTCAATCGGGATGCATTGGGCCTCACTGCGTGAACTCAACTGAATACATACGGGATCCATTGTGCCACAATGCAGGGAGTCTTCTGCATTCAATGACGCTGCATGGAATCCACTGCATTCAATTGGGATGCTTTTGGCCATGCTGCATAAAATCCACTGCATTCAATCATGCTGCATGTAATCCACCTGATTCAATCGGGATGTTTTGGGACATGCTGCAGAAAATCCCCTGCATTAAATCGGGATGATTTGGGCCATGCTGCAAAAAATCCACTGCATTCAATCATGCTGCAGGTATCCACTGCATTCATTCGGAATACTTTGGGCCTTGCTGCTAATAATCCACAGCATTCAATCATGCTGCAGGTATCCACTGCATTCAATCATGCTGCATTAAATTCCCTGCATTCAATAGGGTTCCATTTCTTCATGCTGCCTGGAATGCACTGCATTAAATCACGCTGCATGGAATCCATTGCATTCAATTGGGATGCATTTTACCAGGCTGCATGGAATCCACTGCATTCAAGCATGCTTCATGGAATCCACTGCATTCAATCCGGATGCATGTTACCAGGCTGCATGTATTACACTGCATTCAATGACATTGCATGGAATCCACTGCCTTCAATCGGGATGCTTTTGGCCCTGCTGCATTAAATCAACTGCATTCAATCGGGATGCATTGGGCCTCACTGCGTCAACTGCACTGAGTACAATCGGGATCCATTTTGGCACAATACATGGAGTCCTCTATATTCAATGACGCTGCATGGAATCCACTGCATTAAATCGTAATGCTTTGTGCCATGCTGCAAAAAATCCACTGCATTCATTCATGCCGCAGGAATCCACTGCAATCAATCATGCTGCATAAAATCAACTGCATTCAATAGGGTTCCATTACTTCATGCTGTCTGGAATACACTGAATTCAATCACGCTGCATGGAATCCAATGCATTCAATAGGGATGCATTTTACCAGGCTGCATGGAATCCACTGCATTCAATCATGCTGCATGGAATCCACTGCATTCAATCGGGATGCATTTTACCAGGCTGCATGGATTTCACTGCATTCAATCACAATGCATGGAATCCACTGCATTCTATCGGGATGCTTTTGGCCATGCTGCATAAAATCCACTGCATTCAATCATGCTGCATGGAATCCAGTGCATCCAATCGGGATATTGTGGGTCATGCTGCATAAAATCCAATGCATTCAATCATGCTGCACCGTATCCACTGCATTCAGTCGGGATGTTTTGGGACATGCTGCAGAAAATTCACTGCATTAAATCAGGATGCTTTGGGCCATTCTGCAAAAAATCCACTGCATTCAATCATGCTGCATAAAATCCACTGCATTCAATATGGTTCCATTTCTTCATGCTGCATGGATCACACTGCATTAAATCACACTGCATGGAATCCTCTGCATTCAATCGGGATTAATTTTACCAGGCTGCATTGAATCCACTGCATTCAATCAGTATCCATTGCACCACACTGCATTGAATCCACTGCATTCAATTGAGATCAATTGGGCAACGATGCATAGAATCCACTGCATTCAATAGGGATCCAATTAGCCACACTGAATGGTATACACTGCGTTCAATCAGGATGCATTTCACCACGCTGCATGGAATCCACGGCATTCAATCGGGTTGCATGGGGCCATGCTGCATAAAATCCACTGCATTCCATCGAGATGCATTTGGCCTCGCTGCATGGACTCCACTGCACACAATCGTGATCCATTTCGCCACAATGAATGGAATTCTCAGCATTCAATGACGCTGCATGGAATCCACTGCATTAAATCAGACATGCTTTGGGACATGTTGCAAAAAATCCACTGCATTCAATAATTCTGCAGGAATCCACAGCATTCAATCATGCTGCATAAAATACCCTGCCTTCAATAGTGTTCCATTTCTTCATGCTGCATGGAATACACTGCATTCAATCAGGATGCATGGAATCCACATCATTTAATTGAGGTGCATTTTACCAGGCTGCATGGAATCCACTGCATTCAATCATGCTGCATGGAATCCACTGCATTCAATCGGGATGCATTTTACCACGCTGCATGAATTACACTGCATTCAATCACAATGCATGGAATCCACTGCATTCAATGACGCTGCATGGAATCCACTGCACTCAATCGGGATACTTTTGGCAATGCTGCATAAAACCCACTGCATTCAATCGGGATGCATTGGGCCTCACTGCATGAACTCAACTGAATACATACGGGATCCATGTGCCACAATGCAGGGAGTCTTCTGCATTCAATGACGCTGCATGGAATCCACTGCATTCAATTGGGATGCTTTTGGCCATGCTGCATAAAATCCACTGCATTCAATCATGCTGCATGTAATCCACCTGATTCAATCGGGATGTTTTGGGACATGCTGCAGAAAATCCCCTGCATTAAATCAGGATGATTTGGGCCATGCTGCAAAAAATCCACTGCATTCAATCATGCTGCAGTTATCCACTGCATTCATTCGGAATACTTTGGGCCTTGCTGCTAATAATCCACAGCATTCAATCATGCTGCAGGTATCCACTGCATTCAATCATGCTGCATTAAATTCCCTGCATTCAATAGGGTTCCATTTCTTCATGCTGCCTGGAATGCACTGCATTAAATCACGCTGCATGGAATCCATTGCATTCAATTGGGATGCATTTTACCAGGCTGCATGGAATCCACTGCATTCAAGCATGCTTCATGGAATCCACTGCATTCAATCCGGATGCATGTTACCAGGCTGCATGTATTACACTGCATTCAATGACATTGCATGGAATCCACTGCCTTCAATCGGGATGCTTTTGGCCCTGCTGCATTAAATCAACTGCATTCAATCGGGATGCATTGGGCCTCACTGCGTCAACTGCACTGAGTACAATCGGGATCCATTTTGGCACAATACATGGAGTCCTCTATATTCAATGACGCTGCATGGAATCCACTGCATTAAATCGTAATGCTTTGTGCCATGCTGCAAAAAATCCACTGCATTCATTCATGCCGCAGGAATCCACTGCAATCAATCATGCTGCATAAAATCAACTGCATTCAATAGGGTTCCATTACTTCATGCTGTCTGGAATACACTGAATTCAATCACGCTGCATGGAATCCAATGCATTCAATAGGGATGCATTTTACCAGGCTGCATGGAATCCACTGCATTCAATCATGCTGCATGGAATCCACTGCATTCAATCGGGATGCATTTTACCAGGCTGCATGGATTTCACTGCATTCAATCACAATGCATGGAATCCACTGCATTCTATCGGGATGCTTTTGGCCATGCTGCATAAAATCCACTGCATTCAATCATGCTGCATGGAATCCAGTGCATCCAATCGGGATATTGTGGGTCATGCTGCATAAAATCCAATGCATTCAATCATGCTGCACCGTATCCACTGCATTCAGTCGGGATGTTTTGGGACATGCTGCAGAAAATTCACTGCATTAAATCAGGATGCTTTGGGCCATTCTGCAAAAAATCCACTGCATTCAATCATGCTGCATAAAATCCACTGCATTCAATATGGTTCCATTTCTTCATGCTGCATGGATCACACTGCATTAAATCACACTGCATGGAATCCTCTGCATTCAATCGGGATTAATTTTACCAGGCTGCATTGAATCCACTGCATTCAATCAGTATCCATTGCACCACACTGCATTGAATCCACTGCATTCAATTGAGATCAATTGGGCAACGATGCATAGAATCCACTGCATTCAATAGGGATCCAATTAGCCACACTGAATGGTATACACTGCGTTCAATCAGGATGCATTTCACCACGCTGCATGGAATCCACGGCATTCAATCGGGTTGCATGGGGCCATGCTGCATAAAATCCACTGCATTCCATCGAGATGCATTTGGCCTCGCTGCATGGACTCCACTGCACACAATCGTGATCCATTTCGCCACAATGAATGGAATTCTCAGCATTCAATGACGCTGCATGGAATCCACTGCATTAAATCAGAGATGCTTTGGGACATGTTGCAAAAAATCCACTGCATTCAATCATGCTGCAGGAATCCACAGCATTCAATCATGCTGCATAAAATACCCTGCCTTCAATAGTGTTCCATTTCTTCATGCTGCATGGAATACACTGCATTCAATCAGGATGCATGGAATCCACATCATTTAATTGAGGTGCATTTTACCAGGCTGCATGGAATTCACTGCATTCAATCATGCTGCATGGAATCCACTGCATTCAATCGGGATGCATTTTACCACGCTGCATGAATTACACTGCATTCAATCACAATGCATGGAATCCACTGCATTCAATGACGCTGCATGGAATCCACTGCACTCAATCGGGATACTTTTGGCAATGCTGCATAAAACCCACTGCATTCAATCGGGATGCATTGGGCCTCACTGCGTGAACTCAACTGAATACATACGGGATCCATTTTGCCACAATGCAGGGAGTCTTCTGCATTCAATGACGCTGCATGGAATCCACTGCATTCAATTGGGATGCTTTTGGCCATGCTGCATAAAATCCACTGCATTCAATCATGCTGCATGTAATCCACCTGATTCAATCGGGATGTTTTGGGACATGCTGCAGAAAATCCCCTGCATTAAATCGGGATGATTTGGGCCATGCTGCAAAATATCCACTGCATTCAATCATGCTGCAGGTATCCACTGCATTCATTCGGAATACTTTGGGCCTTGCTGCTAATAATCCACAGCATTCAATCATGCTGCAGGTATCCACTGCATTCAATCATGCTGCATTAAATTCCCTGCATTCAATAGGGTTCCATTTCTTCATGCTGCCTGGAATGCACTGCATTAAATCACGCTGCATGGAATCCATTGCATTCAATTGGGATGCATTTTACCAGGCTGCATGGAATCCACTGCATTCAAGCATGCTTCATGGAATCCACTGCATTCAATCCGGATGCATGTTACCAGGCTGCATGTATTACACTGCATTCAATGACATTGCATGGAATCCACTGCCTTCATTCGGGATGCTTTTGGCCCTGCTGCATTAAATCAACTGCATTCAATCGGGATGCATTGGGCCTCACTGCGTCAACTGCACTGAGTACAATCGGGATCCATTTTGGCACAATACATGGAGTCCTCTATATTCAATGACGCTGCATGGAATCCACTGCATTAAATCGTAATGCTTTGTGCCATGCTGCAAAAAATCCACTGCATTCATTCATGCCACAGGAATCCACTGCAATCAATCATGCTGCATAAAATCAACTGCATTCAATAGGGTTCCATTACTTCATGCTGTCTGGAATACACTGAATTCAATCACGCTGCATGGAATCCAATGCATTCAATAGGGATGCATTTTACCAGGCTGCATGGAATCCACTGCATTCAATCATGCTGCATGGAATCCACTGCATTCAATCGGGATGCATTTTACCAGGCTGCATGGATTTCACTGCATTCAATCACAATGCATGGAATCCACTGCATTCTATCGGGATGCTTTTGGCCATGCTGCATAAAATTCACTGCATTCAATCATGCTGCATGGAATCCAGTGCATCCAATCGGGATATTGTGGGTCATGCTGCATAAAATCCAATGCATTCAATCATGCTGCACCGTATCCACTGCATTCAGTCGGGATGTTTTGGGACATGCTGCAGAAAATTCACTGCATTAAATCAGGATGCTTTGGGCCATTCTGCAAAAAATCCACTGCATTCAATCATGCTGCATAAAATCCACTGCATTCAATATGGTTCCATTTCTTCATGCTGCATGGATCACACTGCATTAAATCACACTGCATGGAATCCTCTGCATTCAATCGGGATTAATTTTACCAGGCTGCATTGAATCCACTGCATTCAATCAGTATCCATTGCACCACACTGCATTGAATCCACTGCATTCAATTGAGATCAATTGGGCAACGATGCATAGAATCCACTGCATTCAATAGGGATCCAATTAGCCACACTGAATGGTATACACTGCGTTCAATCAGGATGCATTTCACCACGCTGCATGGAATCCACGGCATTCAATCGGGTTGCATGGGGCCATGCTGCAAAAAATACACTGCATTCCATCGAGATGCATTTGGCCTCGCTGCATGGACTCCACTGCACACAATCGTGATCCATTTCGCCACAATGAATGGAATTCTCAGCATTCAATGACGCTGCATGGAATCCTCTGCATTCAATCGGGATGCTTTTGGCCATGCTGCATAAAATCCACTGCATCAGTCATGCTGCACGGTACCACTGCATTCAATCGGGATGTTTTGGGACATGCTGAATAAAATCCACTGCATTAAATCGGGATGCATTGGGCCAAGCTGCAAAAACTCCACTGCATTCAATCATGCTGCATGGAATCTACTGCTTTCAATCGGGATGCATTTTACCAGGCTGCATGGAATCCACTGCATTCAATACAATGCCTAGAATCCACTGCATTCAATGACGCTGCATGGAATCATCTGCATTCAATCGGGATGCTTTTGGCCATGCTGCATAAAATCCACTGCATTCAATCGAGATGTATTGGGACATGCTGCAGAAAATCCACTGCATTAAATCGGGATGCTTTGGGCCAAGCTGCAAAAAATCCACTGCATTCAATCATGCTGCAGGAATCCACTGCATTTAATCATGCTGCATAAAATACCCTGCATTCAATAAGGTTCCATTTCTTCATGCTGCATGGAATCCACTGCATTCAATCGGGATTCATTTTAGCAGGCTGCATGGATCACACTGCATTAAATCACACTGCATGGAATCCACTGCATTCAAATGGAATGAATTTTATCAGGCTGCATGGAATCCACTGCATTCAATCAGGCTGCATGGAATCCACTGCATTCAATCGGGATGCATTTTACCACGCTGCATGAATTACACTGCATTCAATCACAATGCATGGAATCCACTGCATTCAATGACGCTGCATGGAATCCATTGCATTCTATCGGGACGCTTTTGGCCATGCTGCATAAAATCCACTGCATTCAATCATGCTGCATGGAATCCAGTGCATCCAATCGGGATATTGTGGGTCATGCTGCATAAAATCCAATGCATTCAATCATGCTGCACCGTATCCACTGCATTCAGTCGGGATGTTTTGGGACATGCTGCAGAAAATTCACTGCATTCAATCATGCTGCATAAAATCCACTGCATTCAATATGGTTCCATTTCTTCATGCTGCATGGATCACACTGCATTAAATCACACTGCATGGAATCCTCTGCATTCAATCGGGATTAATTTTACCAGGCTGCATGGAATCCACTGCATTCAATCAGTATCCATTGCACCACACTGCATTGAATCCACTGCATTCAATTGAGATCAATTGGGCAACGATGCATAGAATCCACTGCATTCAATAGGGATCCAATTAGCCACACTGAATGGTATACACTGCGTTCAATCAGGATGCATTTCACCACGCTGCATGGAATCCACGGCATTCAATCGGGTTGCATGGGGCCATGCTGCATAAAATCCACTGCATTCCATCGAGATGCATTTGGCCTCGCTGCATGGACTCCACTGCACACAATCGTGATCCATTTCGCCACAATGAATGGAATTCTCAGCATTCAATGACGCTGCATGGAATCCACTGCATTAAATCAGAGATGCTTTGGGACATGTTGCAAAAAATCCACTGCATTCAATAATTCTGCAGGAATCCACAGCATTCAATCATGCTGCATAAAATACCCTGCCTTCAATAGTGTTCCATTTCTTCATGCTGCATGGAATACACTGCATTCAATCAGGATGCATGGAATCCACATCATTTAATTGAGGTGCATTTTACCAGGCTGCATGGAATCCACTGCATTCAATCATGCTGCATGGAATCCACTGCATTCAATCGGGATGCATTTTACCACGCTGCATGAATTACACTGCATTCAATCACAATGCATGGAATCCACTGCATTCAATGACGCTGCATGGAATCCACTGCACTCAATCGGGATACTTTTGGCAATGCTGCATAAAACCCACTGCATTCAATCGGGATGCATTGGGCCTCACTGCATGAACTCAACTGAATACATACGGGATCCATTGTGCCACAATGCAGGGAGTCTTCTGCATTCAATGACGCTGCATGGAATCCACTGCATTCAATCGGGATGCTTTTGGCCATGCTGCATAAAATCCACTGCATTCAATCATGCTGCATGTAATCCACCTGATTCAATCGGGATGTTTTGGGACATGCTGCAGAAAATCCCCTGCATTAAATCGGGATGATTTGGGCCATGCTGCAAAAAATCCACTGCATTCAATCATGCTGCAGTTATCCACTGCATTCATTCGGAATACTTTGGGCCTTGCTGCTAATAATCCACAGCATTCAATCATGCTGCAGGTATCCACTGCATTCAATCATGCTGCATTAAATTCCCTGCATTCAATAGGGTTCCATTTCTTCATGCTGCCTGGAATGCACTGCATTAAATCACGCTGCATGGAATCCATTGCATTCAATTGGGATGCATTTTACCAGGCTGCATGGAATCCACTGCATTCAAGCATGCTTCATGGAATCCACTGCATTCAATCCGGATGCATGTTACCAGGCTGCATGTATTACACTGCATTCAATGACATTGCATGGAATCCACTGCCTTCAATCGGGATGTTTTGGCCCTGCTGCATTAAATCAACTGCATTCAATCGGGATGCATTGGGCCTCACTGCGTCAACTGCACTGAGTACAATCGGGATCCATTTTGGCACAATACATGGAGTCCTCTATATTCAATGACGCTGCATGGAATCCACTGCATTAAATCGTAATGCTTTGTGCCATGCTGCAAAAAATCCACTGCATTCAATAATTCTGCAGGAATCCACAGCATTCAATCATGCTGCATAAAATACCCTGCATTCAATAGTGTTCCATTTCTTCATGCTGCATGGAATACGCTGCATTCAATCAGGATGCATGGAATCCACATCATTTAATTGAGGTGCATTTTATCAGGCTGCATGGAATCCACTGCATTCAATCATGCTGCATGGAATCCACTGCATTCAATCGGGATGCATTTTACCACGCTGCATGAATTACACTGCATTCAATCACAATGCATGGAATCCACTGCATTCAATGACGCTGCATGGAATCCACTGCACTCAATCGGGATACTTTTGGCAATGCTGCATAAAACCCACTGCATTCAATCGGGATGCATTGGGCCTCACTGCGTGAACTCAACTGAATACATACGGGATCCATTGTGCCACAATGCAGGGAGTCTTCTGCATTCAATGACGCTGCATGGAATCCACTGCATTCAATCGGGATGCTTTTGGCCATGCTGCATAAAATCCACTGCATTCAATCATGCTGCATGTAATCCACCTGATTCAATCGGGATGTTTTGGGACATGCTGCAGAAAATCCCCTGCATTAAATCGGGATGATTTGGGCCATGCTGCAAAAAATCCACTGCATTCAATCATGCTGCAGGTATCCACTGCATTCATTCGGAATACTTTGGGCCTTGCTGCTAATAATCCACAGCATTCAATCATGCTGCAGGTATCCACTGCATTCAATCATGCTGCATTAAATTCCCTGCATTCAATAGGGTTCCATTTCTTCATGCTGCCTGGAATGCACTGCATTAAATCACGCTGCATGGAATCCATTGCATTCAATTGGGATGCATTTTACCAGGCTGCATGGAATCCACTGCATTCAAGCATGCTTCATGGAATCCACTGCATTCAATCCGGATGCATGTTACCAGGCTGCATGTATTACACTGCATTCAATGACATTGCATGGAATCCACTGCCTTCAATCGGGATGTTTTGGCCCTGCTGCATTAAATCAACTGCATTCAATCGGGATGCATTGGGCCTCACTGCGTCAACTGCACTGAGTACAATCGGGATCCATTTTGGCACAATACATGGAGTCCTCTATATTCAATGACGCTGCATGTAATCCACTGCATTAAATCGTAATGCTTTGTGCCATGCTGCAAAAAATCCACTGCATTCATTCATGCCGCAGGAATCCACTGCAATCAATCATGCTGCATAAAATCAACTGCATTCAATAGGGTTCCATTACTTCATGCTGTCTGGAATACACTGAATTCAATCACGCTGCATGGAATCCAATGCATTCAATAGGGATGCATTTTACCAGGCTGCATGGAATCCACTGCATTCAATCATGCTGCATGGAATCCACTGCATTCAATCGGGATGCATTTTACCAGGCTGCATGGATTTCACTGCATTCAATCACAATGCATGGAATCCACTGCATTCTATCGGGATGCTTTTGGCCATGCTGCATAAAATCCACTGCATTCAATCATGCTGCATGGAATCCAGTGCATCCAATCGGGATATTGTGGGTCATGCTGCATAAAATCCAATGCATTCAATCATGCTGCACCGTATCCACTGCATTCAGTCGGGATGTTTTGGGACATGCTGCAGAAAATTCACTGCATTAAATCAGGATGCTTTGGGCCATTCTGCAAAAAATCCACTGCATTCAATCATGCTGCATAAAATCCACTGCATTCAATATGGTTCCATTTCTTCATGCTGCATGGATCACACTGCATTAAATCACACTGCATGGAATCCTCTGCATTCAATCGGGATTAATTTTACCAGGCTGCATTGAATCCACTGCATTCAATCAGTATCCATTGCACCACACTGCATTGAATCCACTGCATTCAATTGAGATCAATTGGGCAACGATGCATAGAATCCACTGCATTCAATAGGGATCCAATTAGCCACACTGAATGGTATACACTGCGTTCAATCAGGATGCATTTCACCACGCTGCATGGAATCCACGGCATTCAATCGGGTTGCATGGGGCCATGCTGCATAAAATCCACTGCATTCCATCGAGATGCATTTGGCCTCGCTGCATGGACTCCACTGCACACAATCGTGATCCATTTCGCCACAATGAATGGAATTCTCAGCATTCAATGACGCTGCATGGAATCCACTGCATTAAATCAGAGATGCTTTGGGACATGTTGCAAAAAATCCACTGCATTCAATAATTCTGCAGGAATCCACAGCATTCAATCATGCTGCATAAAATACCCTGCCTTCAATAGTGTTCCATTTCTTCATGCTGCATGGAATACACTGCATTCAATCAGGATGCATGGAATCCACATCATTTAATTGAGGTGCATTTTACCAGGCTGCATGGAATCCACTGCATTCAATCATGCTGCATGGAATCCACTGCACTCAATCGGGATACTTTTGGCAATGCTGCATAAAACCCACTGCATTCAATCGGGATGCATTGGGCCTCACTGCGTGAACTCAACTGAATACATACGGGATCCATTGTGCCACAATGCAGGGAGTCTTCTGCATTCAATGACGCTGCATGGAATCCACTGCATTCAATCGGGATGCTTTTGGCCATGCTGCATAAAATCCACTGCATTCAATCATGCTGCATGTAATCCACCTGATTCAATCGGGATGTTTTGGGACATGCTGCAGAAAATCCCCTGCATTAAATCGGGATGATTTGGGCCATGCTGCAAAAAATCCACTGCATTCAATCATGCTGCAGTTATCCACTGCATTCATTCGGAATACTTTGGGCCTTGCTGCTAATAATCCACAGCATTCAATCATGCTGCAGGTATCCACTGCATTCAATCATGCTGCATTAAATTCCCTGCATTCAATAGGGTTCCATTTCTTCATGCTGCCTGGAATGCACTGCATTAAATCACGCTGCATGGAATCCATTGCATTCAATTGGGATGCATTTTACCAGGCTGCATGGAATCCACTGCATTCAAGCATGCTTCATGGAATCCACTGCATTCAATCCGGATGCATGTTACCAGGCTGCATGTATTACACTGCATTCAATGACATTGCATGGAATCCACTGCCTTCAATCGGGATGTTTTGGCCCTGCTGCATTAAATCAACTGCATTCAATCGGGATGCATTGGGCCTCACTGCGTCAACTGCACTGAGTACAATCGGGATCCATTTTGGCACAATACATGGAGTCCTCTATATTCAATGACGCTGCATGTAATCCACTGCATTAAATCAGAGATGCTTTGGGACATGTTGCAAAAAATCCACTGCATTCAATAATTCTGCAGGAATCCACAGCATTCAATCATGCTGCATAAAATACCCTGCATTCAATAGTGTTCCATTTCTTCATGCTGCATGGAATACACTGCATTCAATCAGGATGCATGGAATCCACATCATTTAATTGAGGTGCATTTTACCAGGCTGCATGGAATCCACTGCATTCAATCATGCTGCATGGAATCCACTGCATTCAATCGGGATGCATTTTACCACGCTGCATGAATTACACTGCATTCAATCACAATGCATGGAATCCACTGCATTCAATGACGCTGCATGGAATCCACTGCACTCAATCGGGATACTTTTGGCAATGCTGCATAAAACCCACTGCATTCAATCGGGATGCATTGGGCCTCACTGCATGAACTCAACTGAATACATACGGGATCCATTGTGCCACAATGCAGGGAGTCTTCTGCATTCAATGACGCTGCATGGAATCCACTGCATTCAATCGGGATGCTTTTGGCCATGCTGCATAAAATCCACTGCATTCAATCATGCTGCATGTAATCCACCTGATTCAATCGGGATGTTTTGGGACATGCTGCAGAAAATCCCCTGCATTAAATCGGGATGATTTGGGCCATGCTGCAAAAAATCCACTGCATTCAATCATGCTGCAGTTATCCACTGCATTCATTCGGAATACTTTGGGCCTTGCTGCTAATAATCCACAGCATTCAATCATGCTGCAGGTATCCACTGCATTCAATCATGCTGCATTAAATTCCCTGCATTCAATAGGGTTCCATTTCTTCATGCTGCCTGGAATGCACTGCATTAAATCACGCTGCATGGAATCCATTGCATTCAATTGGGATGCATTTTACCAGGCTGCATGGAATCCACTGCATTCAAGCATGCTTCATGGAATCCACTGCATTCAATCCGGATGCATGTTACCAGGCTGCATGTATTACACTGCATTCAATGACATTGCATGGAATCCACTGCCTTCAATCGGGATGTTTTGGCCCTGCTGCATTAAATCAACTGCATTCAATCGGGATGCATTGGGCCTCACTGCGTCAACTGCACTGAGTACAATCGGGATCCATTTTGGCACAATACATGGAGTCCTCTATATTCAATGACGCTGCATGTAATCCACTGCATTAAATCGTAATGCTTTGTGCCATGCTGCAAAAAATCCACTGCATTCATTCATGCCGCAGGAATCCACTGCAATCAATCATGCTGCATAAAATCAACTGCATTCAATAGGGTTCCATTACTTCATGCTGTCTGGAATACACTGAATTCAATCAGGCTGCATGGAATCCAATGCATTCAATAGGGATGCATTTTACCAGGCTGCATGGAATCCACTGCATTCAATCATGCTGCATGGAATCCACTGCATTCAATCGGGATGCATTTTACCAGGCTGCATGGATTTCACTGCATTCAATCACAATGCATGGAATCCACTGCATTCTATCGGGATGCTTTTGGCCATGCTGCATAAAATCCACTGCATTCAATCATGCTGCATGGAATCCAGTGCATCCAATCGGGATATTGTGGGTCATGCTGCATAAAATCCAATGCATTCAATCATGCTGCACCGTATCCACTGCATTCAGTCGGGATGTTTTGGGACATGCTGCAGAAAATTCACTGCATTAAATCAGGATGCTTTGGGCCATTCTGCAAAAAATCCACTGCATTCAATCATGCTGCATAAAATCCACTGCATTCAATATGGTTCCATTTCTTCATGCTGCATGGATCACACTGCATTAAATCACACTGCATGGAATCCTCTGCATTCAATCGGGATTAATTTTACCAGGCTGCATTGAATCCACTGCATTCAATCAGTATCCATTGCACCACACTGCATTGAATCCACTGCATTCAATTGAGATCAATTGGGCAACGATGCATAGAATCCACTGCATTCAATAGGGATCCAATTAGCCACACTGAATGGTATACACTGCGTTCAATCAGGATGCATTTCACCACGCTGCATGGAATCCACGGCATTCAATCGGGTTGCATGGGGCCATGCTGCATAAAATCCACTGCATTCCATCGAGATGCATTTGGCCTCGCTGCATGGACTCCACTGCACACAATCGTGATCCATTTCGCCACAATGAATGGAATTCTCAGCATTCAATGACGCTGCATGGAATCCACTGCATTAAATCAGAGATGCTTTGGGACATGTTGCAAAAAATCCACTGCATTCAATAATTCTGCAGGAATCCACAGCATTCAATCATGCTGCATAAAATACCCTGCCTTCAATAGTGTTCCATTTCTTCATGCTGCATGGAATACACTGCATTCAATCAGGATGCATGGAATCCACATCATTTAATTGAGGTGCATTTTACCAGGCTGCATGGAATCCACTGCATTCAATCATGCTGCATGGAATCCACTGCATTCAATCGGGATGCATTTTACCACGCTGCATGAATTACACTGCATTCAATCACAATGCATGGAATCCACTGCATTCAATGACGCTGCATGGAATCCACTGCACTCAATCGGGATACTTTTGGCAATGCTGCATAAAACCCACTGCATTCAATCGGGATGCATTGGGCCTCACTGCGTGAACTCAACTGAATACATACGGGATCCATTGTGCCACAATGCAGGGAGTCTTCTGCATTCAATGACGCTGCATGGAATCCACTGCATTCAATTGGGATGCTTTTGGCCATGCTGCATAAAATCCACTGCATTCAATCATGCTGCATGTAATCCACCTGATTCAATCGGGATGTTTTGGGACATGCTGCAGAAAATCCCCTGCATTAAATCAGGATGATTTGGGCCATGCTGCAAAAAATCCACTGCATTCAATCATGCTGCAGTTATCCACTGCATTCATTCGGAATACTTTGGGCCTTGCTGCTAATAATCCACAGCATTCAATCATGCTGCAGGTATCCACTGCATTCAATCATGCTGCATTAAATTCCCTGCATTCAATAGGGTTCCATTTCTTCATGCTGCCTGGAATGCACTGCATTAAATCACGCTGCATGGAATCCATTGCATTCAATTGGGATGCATTTTACCAGGCTGCATGGAATCCACTGCATTCAAGCATGCTTCATGGAATCCACTGCATTCAATCCGGATGCATGTTACCAGGCTGCATGTATTACACTGCATTCAATGACATTGCATGGAATCCACTGCCTTCAATCGGGATGTTTTGGCCCTGCTGCATTAAATCAACTGCATTCAATCGGGATGCATTGGGCCTCACTGCGTCAACTGCACTGAGTACAATCGGGATCCATTTTGGCACAATACATGGAGTCCTCTATATTCAATGACGCTGCATGTAATCCACTGCATTAAATCGTAATGCTTTGTGCCATGCTGCAAAAAATCCACTGCATTCATTCATGCCGCAGGAATCCACTGCAATCAATCATGCTGCATAAAATCAACTGCATTCAATAGGGTTCCATTACTTCATGCTGTCTGGAATACACTGAATTCAATCACGCTGCATGGAATCCAATGCATTCAATAGGGATGCATTTTACCAGGCTGCATGGAATGCACTGCATTCAATCATGCTGCATGGAATCCACTGCATTCAATCGGGATGCATTTTACCAGGCTGCATGGTTTACACTGCATTCAATCACAATGCATGGAATCCACTGCATTCAATGAGGCTGCATGGAATCCACTGCATTCAATCAGGATGCTTTTGGCCATGCTGCATAAAATCCACTGCATTCAAACATGCTGCACGGTATCGACTGCATTCAATCGGGATGTTTTGGGACATGCTGCAGAATATCCACTGCAGTAAATCGGGATGCTTTGGGCCAAGCTTCAAAAAATCCACTGCATTCAATCATGCTGCAGGAATCCACTGCATTCAATCATTCTGCATGGAATCCACTGCATTCAATCGGGATGCATTTTACCTGGCTGCATGGATTACACTGCATTCAATCACAATGCATGGAATCCACTGCATTCAATGACGCTGCATGGAATCCACTGCATTCAATCGGGATGCTTTGGGCCATGCTGCAAATAATCCACTGCATTCAATCATGCTGCATGGAATCCACTGCCTTCAATCGGGATGCTTTTGGCCATGCTGCATAAATTCCCCTGCATTCAATCGAGATGCATTTGGCCTCGCTGCATTGACCCAACAGCACACAATCCTGATACATTTCGCCACAATGAATGGAATACTCTGCATTCAATGACGCTGCATGGAATCCACTGCATAAAATAGAGATCCTTTGGGACATGCTGCAAAAAATCCACTGCATTCAATAGGGTTCCATTACTTCATGCTGTCTGGAATACACTGAATTCAATCACGCTGCATGGAATCCAATGCATTCAATAGGGATGCATTTTACCACGCTGCATGAATTACACTGCATTCAATCACAAGCATGGAATCCACTGCATTCAATGACGCTGCATGGATCCACTGCATTCTAATGGGATGCTTTTGCCCATTCTGCATAATATGCACTGCATTCAATCATGCTGCATGGTATCCACTGCATTCAATCGGGATGCTTTTGGCCATGCTGCGTAAAATCCACTGCATTAAATCGGGATGCTTTGGGCCATGTTCCAAATATCCACTGCATTCATTCATGCTGAAGGAATTCACTGCATTCAATCATGCTGCATAAAATCCACTGCATTCAATAGGGTTCAATTTCTTCATGCTGCATGGAATCAACTGCATTCAATCATGCTGCATGGAATCTACAGCATTCAATCGGGATGCATTTTACCAGGCTGCATGTTTTACACTGCATTCAATCACAATGCATGGAATCCACTGCATTCAAGGACGCTGCATGGAATCCACTGCATTCAATCGGGATGATTTTGGCCATGATGCATAAAATCGACTGCATTCAATAGGGTTCAATTTCGTCATGCTGCATGGTCACACTGCATTCAATCACACTGCATGGAATCCACTGCATTCAATTGGGATGATTTTTACCAGGCTGCATTGAATCCACTGCATTCAATCAAGCTGCATGGAATCCACTGCATTCAATCGGGATGAATTTTACCATGCTGCATGGAATACACAGCATTCAATCACGCTGCTTCTATTTCACTGCATTCAATTGGGATCCATTGCGCCATGATGCATTGAATCCACTGCCATCTGTTGAGATCAATTGGGCCACGCTGCATAGAATCCACTCCATTCAATGGGGATCCATTTAGCCACGCTGCATTGTATACACTGCGTTCAATCAGGATGCATTTCACCACGCTGCATGGAATCCATGGCATTCAATCGGGATGCTTGGGGACATGCTGCAAAAAATCCACTGCATTCATTCATGCTGCAGGAATCCACTTCATTCAATCATGCTGCATGGTATCCACTGCATTCAATCGGGATGTTTTGGGACATGCTGCCTAATATCCACTGCATTCAATCGGAATGCTTTGGGCCATGCTGCAAAAAATCCACTGCATTCATTCATGCTGCAGGAATCCACTGCATTCAATCATGCTGCATAAAATCCACTGCATTCGTTAGGGTTCCATTTCTGCCTGCTGCATGGATCACAAGGCACTCAATCACACTGCATGGAATCTACTGCATTCAATCAGGATGAATTTTACCAGGCTTCATTGAATGCACTGCATTCAATCAAGCTGCATGGAATCCACTGCATTCAATTGGGATTCATTTTACAAGGCTGCATGAATTACACTGCATTCATTCACAATGCATGGAATCCACTGCATTCAATGACGCTGCATGGAATCCACTGCATTCAATCGGGATGATTTTGGCCATGCTGCATAAAATACACTGCATTCAATCATGCTGCATGGAATCCATTGCATCATATCGGCATATTTTGGGCCATGCTTCCTAAAATCCACTGCATTCAATCGGGATGCATTGGGTCTGGCTGCATGGTCTCCACTGCATACAAACGAGATCCATAGCACGACAATGTATGGAATGTTCTGCATTCAATGACGCTGCATGGAATCCACTGCATTCAATCGGGATGCTTTGGGCCATGCTGCAAAAAATCCACTGCATTCAATCATGCTGCATGGAATCCAGTGCATCCAATCGGGATATTGTGGGTCATGCTGCATAAAATCCAATGCATTCAATCATGCTGCACCGTATCCACTGCATTCAGTCGGGATGTTTTGGGACATGCTGCAGAAAATTCACTGCATTAAATCAGGATGCTTTGGGCCATTCTGCAAAAAATCCACTGCATTCAATCATGCTGCATAAAATCCACTGCATTCAATATGGTTCCATTTCTTCATGCTGCATGGATCACACTGCATTAAATCACACTGCATGGAATCCTCTGCATTCAATCGGGATTAATTTTACCAGGCTGCATTGAATCCACTGCATTCAATCAGTATCCATTGCACCACACTGCATTGAATCCACTGCATTCAATTGAGATCAATTGGGCAACAATGCATAGAATCCACTGCATTCAATAGGGATCCAATTAGCCACACTGAATGGTATACACTGCGTTCAATCAGGATGCATTTCACCACGCTGCATGGAATCCACGGCATTCAATCGGGTTGCATGGGGCCATGCTGCATAAAATCCACTGCATTCCATCGAGATGCATTTGGCCTCGCTGCATGGACTCCACTGCACACAATCGTGATCCATTTCGCCACAATGAATGGAATTCTCAGCATTCAATGACGCTGCATGTAATCCTCTGCATTGAATCGGGATGCTTTTGGCCATGCTGCATAAAATCCACTGCATCAGTCATGCTGCACGGTACCACTGCATTCAATCGGGATATTTTGGGACATGCTGAATAAAATCCACTGCATTAAATCGGGATGCATTGGGCCAAGCTGCAAAAACTCCACTGCATTCAATCATGCTGCAGGAATCCACTGCATTTAATCATGCTGCATAAAATACCCTGCATTCAATAAGGTTCCATTTCTTCATGCTGCATGGAATCCACTGCATTCAATCGGGATTCATTTTACCAGGCTGCATGGATCATACTGCATTAAATCACACTGCATGGAATCCACTGCATTCAAATGGAATGAATTTTATCAGGCTGCATGGAATCCACTGCATTCAATATGGCTGCATGGAATCCACTGCATTCAATCGGGATGCATTTTACCACGCTGCATGAATTACACTGCATTCAATCACAATGCATGGAATCCACTGCATTCAATGACGCTGCATGGAATCCACTGCATTCTATCGGGACGCTTTTGGCCATGCTGCATAAAATCCACTGCATTCAATCATGCTGCATGGAATCCAGTGCATCCAATCGGGATATTGTGGGTCATGCTGCATAAAATCCAATGCATTCAATCATGCTGCACCGTATCCACTGCATTCAGTCGGGATGTTTTGGGACATGCTGCAGAAAATTCACTGCATTAAATCAGGATGCTTTGGGCCATTCTGCAAAAAATCCACTGCATTCAATCATGCTGCATAAAATCCACTGCATTCAATATGGTTCCATTTCTTCATGCTGCATGGATCACACTGCATTAAATCACACTGCATGGAATCCTCTGCATTCAATCGGGATTAATTTTACCAGGCTGCATTGAATCCACTGCATTCAATCAGTATCCATTGCACCACACTGCATTGAATCCACTGCATTCAATTGAGATCAATTGGGCAACGATGCATAGAATCCACTGCATTCAATAGGGATCCAATTAGCCACACTGAATGGTATACACTGCGTTCAATCAGGATGCATTTCACCACGCTGCATGGAATCCACGGCATTCAATCGGGTTGCATGGGGCCATGCTGCATAAAATCCACTGCATTCCATCGAGATGCATTTGGCCTCGCTGCATGGACTCCACTGCACACAATCGTGATCCATTTCGCCACAATGAATGGAATTCTCAGCATTCAATGACGCTGCATGGAATCCACTGCATTAAATCAGAGATGCTTTGGGACATGTTGCAAAAAATCCACTGCATTCAATAATTCTGCAGGAATCCACAGCATTCAATCATGCTGCATAAAATACCCTGCCTTCAATAGTGTTCCATTTCTTCATGCTGCATGGAATACACTGCATTCAATGAGGATGCATGGAATCCACATCATTTAATTGAGGTGCATTTTACCAGGCTGCATGGAATCCACTGCATTCAATCATGCTGCATGGAATCCACTGCATTCAATCGGGATGCATTTTACCACGCTGCATGAATTACACTGCATTCAATCACAATGCATGGAATCCACTGCATTCAATGACGCTGCATGGAATCCACTGCACTCAATCGGGATACTTTTGGCAATGCTGCATAAAACCCACTGCATTCAATCGGGATGCATTGGGCCTCACTGCGTGAACTCAACTGAATACATACGGGATCCATTGTGCCACAATGCAGGGAGTCTTCTGCATTCAATGACGCTGCATGGAATCCACTGCATTCAATTGGGATGCTTTTGGCCATGCTGCATAAAATCCACTGCATTCAATCATGCTGCATGTAATCCACCTGATTCAATCGGGATGTTTTGGGACATGCTGCAGAAAATCCCCTGCATTAAATCAGGATGATTTGGGCCATGCTGCAAAAAATCCACTGCATTCAATCATGCTGCAGTTATCCACTGCATTCATTCGGAATACTTTGGGCCTTGCTGCTAATAATCCACAGCATTCAATCATGCTGCAGGTATCCACTGCATTCAATCATGCTGCATTAAATTCCCTGCATTCAATAGGGTTCCATTTCTTCATGCTGCCTGGAATGCACTGCATTAAATCACGCTGCATGGAATCCATTGCATTCAATTGGGATGCATTTTACCAGGCTGCATGGAATCCACTGCATTCAAGCATGCTTCATGGAATCCACTGCATTCAATCCGGATGCATGTTACCAGGCTGCATGTATTACACTGCATTCAATGACATTGCATGGAATCCACTGCCTTCAATCGGGATGTTTTGGCCCTGCTGCATTAAATCAACTGCATTCAATCGGGATGCATTGGGCCTCACTGCGTCAACTGCACTGAGTACAATCGGGATCCATTTTGGCACAATACATGGAGTCCTCTATATTCAATGACGCTGCATGGAATCCACTGCATTAAATCGTAATGCTTTGTGCCATGCTGCAAAAAATCCACTGCATTCATTCATGCCGCAGGAATCCACTGCAATCAATCATGCTGCATAAAATCAACTGCATTCAATAGGGTTCCATTACTTCATGCTGTCTGGAATACACTGAATTCAATCACGCTGCATGGAATCCAATGCATTCAATAGGGATGCATTTTACCAGGCTGCATGGAATGCACTGCATTCAATCATGCTGCATGGAATCCACTGCATTCAATCGGGATGCATTTTACCAGGCTGCATGGTTTACACTGCATTCAATCACAATGCATGGAATCCACTGCATTCAATGAGGCTGCATGGAATCCACTGCATTCAATCAGGATGCTTTTGGCCATGCTGCATAAAATCCACTGCATTCAAACATGCTGCACGGTATCGACTGCATTCAATCGGGATGTTTTGGGACATGCTGCAGAATATCCACTGCAGTAAATCGGGATGCTTTGGGCCAAGCTTCAAAAAATCCACTGCATTCAATCATGCTGCAGGAATCCACTGCATTCAATCATTCTGCATGGAATCCACTGCATTCAATCGGGATGCATTTTACCTGGCTGCATGGATTACACTGCATTCAATCACAATGCATGGAATCCACTGCATTCAGTGACGCTGCATGGAATCCACTGCATTCAATCGGGATGCTTTGGGCCATGCTGCAAATAATCCACTGCATTCAATCATGCTGCATGGAATCCACTGCCTTCAATCGGGATGCTTTTGGCCATGCTGCATAAATTCCCCTGCATTCAATCGAGATGCATTTGGCCTCGCTGCATTGACCCAACAGCACACAATCCTGATACATTTCGCCACAATGAATGGAATACTCTGCATTCAATGACGCTGCATGGAATCCACTGCATAAAATAGAGATCCTTTGGGACATGCTGCAAAAAATCCACTGCATTCAATAGGGTTCCATTACTTCATGCTGTCTGGAATACACTGAATTCAATCACGCTGCATGGAATCCAATGCATTCAATAGGGATGCATTTTACCACGCTGCATGAATTACACTGCATTCAATCACAAGCATGGAATCCACTGCATTCAATGACGCTGCATGGATCCACTGCATTCTAATGGGATGCTTTTGCCCATTCTGCATAATATGCACTGCATTCAATCATGCTGCATGGTATCCACTGCATTCAATCGGGATGCTTTTGGCCATGCTGCGTAAAATCCACTGCATTAAATCGGGATGCTTTGGGCCATGTTCCAAATATCCACTGCATTCATTCATGCTGAAGGAATTCACTGCATTCAATCATGCTGCATAAAATCCACTGCATTCAATAGGGTTCAATTTCTTCATGCTGCATGGAATCAACTGCATTCAATCATGCTGCATGGAATCTACAGCATTCAATCGGGATGCATTTTACCAGGCTGCATGTTTTACACTGCATTCAATCACAATGCATGGAATCCACTGCATTCAAGGACGCTGCATGGAATCCACTGCATTCAATCGGGATGATTTTGGCCATGATGCATAAAATCGACTGCATTCAATAGGGTTCAATTTCGTCATGCTGCATGGTCACACTGCATTCAATCACACTGCATGGAATCCACTGCATTCAATTGGGATGATTTTTACCAGGCTGCATTGAATCCACTGCATTCAATCAAGCTGCATGGAATCCACTGCATTCAATCGGGATGAATTTTACCATGCTGCATGGAATACACAGCATTCAATCACGCTGCTTCTATTTCACTGCATTCAATTGGGATCCATTGCGCCATGATGCATTGAATCCACTGCCATCTGTTGAGATCAATTGGGCCACGCTGCATAGAATCCACTCCATTCAATGGGGATCCATTTAGCCACGCTGCATTGTATACACTGCGTTCAATCAGGATGCATTTCACCACGCTGCATGGAATCCATGGCATTCAATCGGGATGCTTGGGGACATGCTGCAAAAAATCCACTGCATTCATTCATGCTGCAGGAATCCACTTCATTCAATCATGCTGCATGGTATCCACTGCATTCAATCGGGATGTTTTGGGACATGCTGCCTAATATCCACTGCATTCAATCGGGATGCTTTGGGCCATGCTGCAAAAAATCCACTGCATTCATTCATGCTGCAGGAATCCACTGCATTAAATCATGCTGCATAAAATCCACTGCATTCATTAGGGTTCCATTTCTGCCTGCTGCATGGATCACAAGGCACTCAATCACACTGCATGGAATCTACTGCATTCAATCAGGATGAATTTTACCAGGCTTCATTGAATGCACTGCATTCAATCAAGCTGCATGGAATCCACTGCATTCAATTGGGATTCATTTTACAAGGCTGCATGAATTACACTGCATTCATTCACAATGCATGGAATCCACTGCATTCAATGACGCTGCATGGAATCCACTGCATTCAATCGGGATGATTTTGGCCATGCTGCATAAAATCCTCTGCATTCAATCATGCTGCATGGAATCCATTGCATCATATCGGCATATTTTGGGCCATGCTTCCTAAAATCCACTGCATTCAATCGGGATGCATTGGGTCTGGCTGCATGGTCTCCACTGCATACAAACGAGATCCATAGCACGACAATGTATGGAATGTTCTGCATTCAATGACGCTGCATGGAATCCACTGCATTCAATCGGGATGCTTTGGGCCATGCTGCAAAAAATCCACTGCATTCAATTATGCTACAGGAATCCAATGCATTCAATCGGGATGCTTTGGGCCATGCTGCAAATAATCCACTGCATTTAATCATGCTGTAGGTATCCACTGCATTTAATAGGGTTACCTTTCTTCATGCTGCCTGGAATACACTGCATTAAATCACGCTGCATGGAATCCACTGCATTCAATTGGGATGCATTTTACCAGGCTGCATGGAATCCACTGCATTCACGCATGCCGCATGGAATCCACTGCATTCAATCATGCTGCATGGAATCCACTGCATTCAATCGGGATGCATTTTACCAGGTTGCATGGATTACACTGCATTCAATTACAATGCATGTTATCCACTGCGTAAATGACGCTGCATGGAATACACTGCCTTCAATCGGGATGCTTTTGGCCATGGTGCATAAAATCCATTGCATTCAATCTTGCTGCATGGTATTCACTGCATTCAATCGGGATGTTTTGGGACATGTTGCCTAAAATCCACTGCATTCAATCGGGATGCTTTGGGCCATGCTGCAAAACATCCACTGCATTCAATCATGCTGCAGGAATCCACGGCATTCAATCATGCTGCATAAAAGACACTTCATTCAATAGGATTCCATTACTTCATGCTGCCTGGAATACACTGAATTCAATCACGCTGCATGGAATCCAATGCATTCAATAGGGATGCATTTTACCAGGCTGCATGGAATCCACTGCATTCAATCAGGCTGCATGGAATCCACTGCATTCAATCGGGATGCATTTTACCAGGCTGCATGGATTACACTGCATTCAAGCACAATGCATGGAATCAACTGCATTCAATGACGCTGCATGGAATCCTCTGCATTGAATCGGGATGCTTTTGGCCATGCTGCATAAAACCCAATGCATTCAATCATGCTGCACGGTATCCAATGCATTCAATCGGGATGTTTTCGGACATGCTGCAAAAAATCCACTGCAGTAAATCGGGATGCTTTTGGCCAAGCTTCAAAAAATCCACTGCATTCAATCATGCTGCAGGAATCCACTGCATTCAATCACACTGCATGGAATCCACTGCATTCCACAGGGTTCAATTTCTTCATGCTGCATGGAATCCACTGCATTCAATCATGCTGCATGGTATCCACTGCATTCAATCGGGATGTTTTGGGACATGCTGAATAAAATCCACTGCATTAAATCGGGATGCATTGGGCCAAGCTGCAAAAAATCCACTGCATTGAATCATGCTGCATGGAATCTACTGCATTCAATCGGGATGCATTTTACCAGGATGCGTGGAATCCACTGCATTCAATAACAATGCATGGAATCCACTGCATTCAATGACGCTGCATGGAATCATCTCCATTCAATCGGGATGCTTTTGGCCATGCTGCATAAAATCCACTGCATTCAATCGGGATATATTGGGACATGCTGCAGAAAATCCACTGCATTAAATCGGGATGCTTTTGGCCAAGCTGCAAAAAATCCACTGCATTCAATCATGCTGCAGGAATCCACTGCATTGAATCATGCTGCATAAAATACCCTGCATTCAATAAGGTTCCATTTCTTCATGCTGCCTGGAATCCACCTCATTCAATTATGCTGCATGGAATCCACTGCATTCAATCGGGATTCATTTTACCAGGCTGCATGAATTACACTGCATTCAATCACAAGCATGGAATCCACTGCATTCAATGACGCTGCATGGAATCCACTGCATTCTATTGGGATGCTTTTGCCCATTCTGCATAATATGCACTGCATTCAATCATGCTGCATGGTATCCACTGCATTCAATCGGGATGCTTTTGGCCATGCTGCATAAAATCCACTGCATTAAATCGGGATGCTTTGGGCCATGCTGCAAAAATCCACTTCATTCAATCATGCTGAAGGAATTCACTGCATTCAATCATGCTGCATAAAATCCACTGCATTAAATAGGGTTCAATTTCTTCATGCAGCATGGATCACACTGCATTAAATCACACTGCATGGAATCCACTGCATTCAATTGGAATGAATTTTATCAGGCTGCATGGAATCCACTGCATTCAATGATGCTGCATGGAATCCACTGCATTCAATCGGGATGCTTTTGGCCATGCTGCATAAAGTACACTGCATTCAATCATGCAGCAAGGAATCCACTGCATCCAATCGCCATGGTTTTGGCCATGCTGCATAAAATCCACTGCATTCAATCGGGATGCATTGGGCCTCGCTGCATGGTCTCCACTGCATACAAACGAGTTCCATTGCCCTACAATGAATGGAATGTTCTGCATTCAATGACGCTGCATGAAATCCACTGCATTCAATCGGGATGCTTTGGGCCATGCTGCAAATACTCCACTGTATTCAATCATGCTGCATGGAATCCACTGCCTTCAATCGGGATGCTTTTGGCCATGCTGCATATAATCCACTGCATTCAATCGGGATGCATTGGGCCTCACTGCGTCAACCGCACTGAATACAATCGGGATCCATTGTGCCACAATGCATGGAGTCCTTTGCATTGCATGACGCTGCATGGAATCCACTGCATTCAATCGGGATGCTTGGGGCCATGCTGCAAAATATCCACTGCATTCATTCATGCTGCAGGAATCCAGTGCATTCAATCATGCTGCATAAAATACACTTCATTCAATAGGGTTCCATTACTTCATTCTGCCTGGAATACACTGAATTCAATCATGCTGCATGGAATCCAATGCATTCAATAGGGATGCATTTTACCAGGCTGCATGGAATCCACTGCATTCAGTCATGCTGCATGGAATCCACTGCAGTCAATCGGGATGCATTTTACCAGGCTGTATGGATTACACTGCATTCAATCAAAATGCATGGAATTCACTGCATTCAATGATGCTGAATGAAATCCACTGCATTCAATCGGGATGCTTTTGGCCATGCTGCATAAAATCCACGGCATTCAATCATGCTGCATGGAATCCAATGCATTCTATCGGGATGTATTGGGACATGCTGCAGAAAATTCACTGCATTAAATCATGATGCTTTGGACCAAGCTTCAAAAAATCCACTGCATTCAATCATGCTGCAGGAATCCACTGCATTCAATCATGCTGCATAAAATCCACTACATTCAATAGGGTTCCATTTCCTCATGCTGCATGGAATCAACTGCATTCAAACATGCTGCATGGAATCTACAGCATTCAATCGGGATGCATTTTACCAGGCTGCATGTTTTACACTGCATTCAATCACAATGCATGGAATCCACTGCATTCAATGACACTGCATGTAATCCACTGCATTCAATCTGGATGCTTTGGGCCATGGTGCATAAAATCCACTGCATTCAATCATGCTGCATGGTATCCACTGCATTCAATCGGGATGTTTTGGGACATTCTGCCTAAATTCCACTGCATTTAATCAGGATGCTTTGGGACATTCTGCCTAAAATCCACTGCATTCAATAGGGTTCCATTTCTGCATGCTGCATGGATCACACTGCATTCAATCACACTGCATGGAATCCACTGCATTCAATCGGGATGAATTTTACCAGGCTGCATTGAATCCACTACATTCAATCAAGCTGCATGGAATCCACTGCATTCAATCGGGATGCATTTTACCAGGCTGCATGGATTACACTGCATTCAAGCACAATGCATGGAATCCACTGCATTCAATGACGCTGCATGGAATCCTCTGTATTCTATCGGGATGCATTTGGGCCATGCTGCATAAAATCCACTGCATTCAATCATGCTGCATGGTATCCACTGCATTCAATCGGGATGTTTTGGGACATGCTGCCTAAAATTCACTGCATTTAATCGGGATGCTTTGGGCCATGCTGCAAAAAAAATCCACTGCATTCAGTCATGCTGCAGGAATCCACTGCATTCAATCATGCTGCATAAAATCCACTGCATTCAATAGGGTTCCATTTCTGCATGCTGCATGGATCACACTGCATTCAATCACACTGCATGGAATCCACTGCATTCAATCGGGATGAATTTTACCAGGCTGCATTGAATCCACTGCATTCTATCAAGCTGCATGGAATCCACTGCATTCAATCGGGATGCATTTTACCAGGCTGCATGGAATACACTGCATTCAATCACGCTGCATCGATTTCACTGCATTCTATTGGGATCCATTGCGCCATGATGCATGGAATCCACTGCATTCAGTTGAGATCAATTGGGCCACGCTGCATAGAATCCACTGCATTTACGGGCGATCCATTTAGCCATGATGCATTGTATACACTGCGTTCAATCAGGATGCATTTCACCGCGCTGCATGGAATACATGGCATTCAATCGGGATGCTTGTGTCCATGCTGCATAAAATCCACTGCATTCATTCATGCTGCAGGAATCCACTGCATTCAATCATGATGCATAAAATCCCCTGCAATCAATAGGGTTCCATTTCTTCATGCTGCATGGAATTGACTTCATTCAATCATGCTGCATGGAATCCACAGCATTTAATTGGGATGCATTTTACCAGGCTGCATGGAATCCACTGCATTCAATCATGCTGCATAAAATCCACTGCATTCAATCGGGATGCATTTTACCAGGATGCATGGAATCCACTGCATTCAATCACAATACATGCAATCCACTGCATTCAATCGGGATGCATTTTACCAGGCTGCCTGGATTACACTGCATTCCATCACAATGCATGGAATCCACTGCATTCAATGACGCTGCATGGAATCCACAGCATTCTATCGGGATGCTTTTGCCCATGCTGCATAAAGTACACTGCATTCAATCATGCAGCAAGGAATCCACTGCATCCAATCGCCATGGTTTTGGCCATGCTGCATAAAATCCACTGCATTCAATCGGGATGCATTGGGCCTCGCTGCATGGTCTCCACTGCATACAAACGAGATCCATTGCCCCACAATGAATGGAATATTCTGCATTCAATGACGCTGCATGAAATCCACTGCATTCAATCAGGATGCTTTGGGCCATGCTGCAAATACTCCACTGTATTCAATCATGCTGCATGGAATCCACTGCCTTCAATCGGGATGCTTTTGGCCATGCTGCATATAATCCACTGCATTCAATCGGGATGCATTGGGCCTCACTGCGTCAACCGCACTGAATACAATCGGGATCCATTGTGCCACAATGCATGGAGTCTTCTGCATTGCATGACGCTGCATGGAATCCACTGCATTCAATCGGGATGCTTGGGGCCATGCTGCAAAATATCCACTGCATTCATTCATGCTGCAGGAATCCAGTGCATTCAATCATGCTGCATTAAATTCCCTGCATTCAATAGGGTTCCATTACTTCATTCTGCCTGGAATACACTGAATTCAATCACGCTGCATGGAATCCAATGCATTCAATAGGGATGCATTTTACCAGGCTGCATGGAATCCACTGCATTCAGTCATGCTGCATGGAATCCACTGCAGTCAATCGGGATGCATTTTACCAGGCTGTATGTATTACACTGCATTCAATCAAAATGCATGGAATTCACTGCATTCAATGATGCTGCATGAAATCCACTGCATTCAATCGGGATGCTTTTGGCCATGCTGCATAAAATCCACGGCATTCAATCATGCTGCATGGAATCCAATGCATTCTATCGGAATGTATTGGGACATGCTGCAGAAAATTCACTGCATTAAATCATGATGCTTTGGACCAAGCTTCAAAAAATCCACTGCATTCAATCATGCTGCAAAAATCCACTGCATTCAATCATGCTGCATAAAATCCCCTGCATTCAATAGGGTTCCATTTCTTCATGCTGCATGGAATCAACTGCATTCAATCATGCTGCATGGTATCCACTGCATTCAATCGGGATGCATTTTACCAGGCTGCATGTTTTACACTGAATTCAATCACAATGCATGGAATCCACTGCATTCAATGACACTGCATGGAATCCACTGCTTTCAATCTGGATGCTTTGGGCCATGGTGCATAAAATCCACTGCATTCAATCATGCTGCATGGTATCCACTGCATTCAATCGGGATGCTTTGGGACATTCTGCCTAAAATCCACTGCATTTAATCAGGATGCTTTGGGCCATGCTGCATAAAATCCACTGCATTCAATAGGGTTCCATTTCTTCATGCTGCATGGATCACACTGCATTCAATCACACTGCATGGAATCCACTGCATTCAATCGGGATGAATTTTACCAGGCTGCATTGAATCCACTACATTCAATCAAGCTGCATGGAATCCACTGCATTCAATCGGGATGCATTTTACCAGGCTGCATGGATTACACTGCATTCAAGCACAATGCATGGAAACCACTGCATTCAATGACGCTGCATGGAATCCTCTGCATTCTATCGGGATGCATTTGGGCCATGCTGCATAAAATCCACTGCATTCAATAGGGTTCCATTTCTTCATGCTGCATGGATCACACTGCATTCAATCACACTGCATGGAATCCACTGCATTCAATCGGGATGAATTTTACCAGGCTGCATTGAATCCACTGCATTCTATCAAGCTTCATGGAATCCACTGCATTCAATCGGGATGCATTTTACCAGGCTGCATGGAATACACTGCATTCAATCAGTATCCATTGCACCACACTGCATTGAATCCACTGCATTCAATTGAGATCAATTGGGCAACGATGCATAGAATCCACTGCATTCAATAGGGATCCAATTAGCCACACTGAATGGTATACACTGCGTTCAATCAGGATGCATTTCACCACGCTGCATGGAATCCACGGCATTCAATCGGGTTGCATGGGGCCATGCTGCATAAAATCCACTGCATTCCATCGAGATGCATTTGGCCTCGCTGCATGGACTCCACTGCACACAATCGTGATCCATTTCGCCACAATGAATGGAATTCTCAGCATTCAATGACGCTGCATGGAATCCACTGCATTAAATCAGAGATGCTTTGGGACATGTTGCAAAAAATCCACTGCATTCAATAATTCTGCAGGAATCCACAGCATTCAATCATGCTGCATAAAATACCCTGCCTTCAATAGTGTTCCATTTCTTCATGCTGCATGGAATACACTGCATTCAATCAGGATGCATGGAATCCACATCATTTAATTGAGGTGCATTTTACCAGGCTGCATGGAATCCACTGCATTCAATCATGCTGCATGGAATCCACTGCATTCAATCGGGATGCATTTTACCACGCTTCATGAATTACACTGCATTCAATCACAATGCATGAAATCCACTGCATTCAATGACGCTGCATGGAATCCACTGCACTCAATCGGGATACTTTTGGCAATGCTGCATAAAACCCACTGCATTCAATCGGGATGCATTGGGCCTCACTGCATGAACTCAACTGAATACATACGGGATCCATTGTGCCACAATGCAGGGAGTCTTCTGCATTCAATGACGCTGCATGGAATCCACTGCATTCAATCGGGATGCTTTTGGCCATGCTGCATAAAATCCACTGCATTCAATCATGCTGCATGTAATCCACCTGATTCAATCGGGATGTTTTGGGACATGCTGCAGAAAATCCCCTGCATTAAATCGGGATGATTTGGGCCATGCTGCAAAAAATCCACTGCATTCAATCATGCTGCAGTTATCCACTGCATTCATTCGGAATACTTTGGGCCTTGCTGCTAATAATCCACAGCATTCAATCATGCTGCAGGTATCCACTGCATTCAATCATGCTGCATTAAATTCCCTGCATTCAATAGGGTTCCATTTCTTCATGCTGCCTGGAATGCACTGCATTAAATCACGCTGCATGGAATCCATTGCATTCAATTGGGATGCATTTTACCAGGCTGCATGGAATCCACTGCATTCAAGCATGCTTCATGGAATCCACTGCATTCAATCCGGATGCATGTTACCAGGCTGCATGTATTACACTGCATTCAATGACATTGCATGGAATCCACTGCCTTCAATCGGGATGTTTTGGCCCTGCTGCATTAAATCAACTGCATTCAATCGGGATGCATTGGGCCTCACTGCGTCAACTGCACTGAGTACAATCGGGATCCATTTTGGCACAATACATGGAGTCCTCTATATTCAATGACGCTGCATGGAATCCACTGCATTAAATCGTAATGCTTTGTGCCATGCTGCAAAAAATCCACTGCATTCAATAATTCTGCAGGAATCCACAGCATTCAATCATGCTGCATAAAATACCCTGCATTCAATAGTGTTCCATTTCTTCATGCTGCATGGAATACACTGCATTCAATCAGGATGCATGGAATCCACATCATTTAATTGAGGTGCATTTTATCAGGCTGCATGGAATCCACTGCATTCAATCATGCTGCATGGAATCCACTGCATTCAATCGGGATGCATTTTACCACGCTGCATGAATTACACTGCATTCAATCACAATGCATGGAATCCACTGCATTCAATGACGCTGCATGGAATCCACTGCACTCAATCGGGATACTTTTGGCAATGCTGCATAAAACCCACTGCATTCAATCGGGATGCATTGGGCCTCACTGCGTGAACTCAACTGAATACATACGGGATCCATTGTGCCACAATGCAGGGAGTCTTCTGCATTCAATGACGCTGCATGGAATCCACTGCATTCAATCGGGATGCTTTTGGCCATGCTGCATAAAATCCACTGCATTCAATCATGCTGCATGTAATCCACCTGATTCAATCGGGATGTTTTGGGACATGCTGCAGAAAATCCCCTGCATTAAATCGGGATGATTTGGGCCATGCTGCAAAAAATCCACTGCATTCAATCATGCTGCAGGTATCCACTGCATTCATTCGGAATACTTTGGGCCTTGCTGCTAATAATCCACAGCATTCAATCATGCTGCAGGTATCCACTGCATTCAATCATGCTGCATTAAATTCCCTGCATTCAATAGGGTTCCATTTCTTCATGCTGCCTGGAATGCACTGCATTAAATCACGCTGCATGGAATCCATTGCATTCAATTGGGATGCATTTTACCAGGCTGCATGGAATCCACTGCATTCAAGCATGCTTCATGGAATCCACTGCATTCAATCCGGATGCATGTTACCAGGCTGCATGTATTACACTGCATTCAATGACATTGCATGGAATCCACTGCCTTCAATCGGGATGTTTTGGCCCTGCTGCATTAAATCAACTGCATTCAATCGGGATGCATTGGGCCTCACTGCGTCAACTGCACTGAGTACAATCGGGATCCATTTTGGCACAATACATGGAGTCCTCTATATTCAATGACGCTGCATGTAATCCACTGCATTAAATCGTAATGCTTTGTGCCATGCTGCAAAAAATCCACTGCATTCATTCATGCCGCAGGAATCCACTGCAATCAATCATGCTGCATAAAATCAACTGCATTCAATAGGGTTCCATTACTTCATGCTGTCTGGAATACACTGAATTCAATCACGCTGCATGGAATCCAATGCATTCAATAGGGATGCATTTTACCAGGCTGCATGGAATCCACTGCATTCAATCATGCTGCATGGAATCCACTGCATTCAATCGGGATGCATTTTACCAGGCTGCATGGATTTCACTGCATTCAATCACAATGCATGGAATCCACTGCATTCTATCGGGATGCTTTTGGCCATGCTGCATAAAATCCACTGCATTCAATCATGCTGCATGGAATCCAGTGCATCCAATCGGGATATTGTGGGTCATGCTGCATAAAATCCAATGCATTCAATCATGCTGCACCGTATCCACTGCATTCAGTCGGGATGTTTTGGGACATGCTGCAGAAAATTCACTGCATTAAATCAGGATGCTTTGGGCCATTCTGCAAAAAATCCACTGCATTCAATCATGCTGCATAAAATCCACTGCATTCAATATGGTTCCATTTCTTCATGCTGCATGGATCACACTGCATTAAATCACACTGCATGGAATCCTCTGCATTCAATCGGGATTAATTTTACCAGGCTGCATTGAATCCACTGCATTCAATCAGTATCCATTGCACCACACTGCATTGAATCCACTGCATTCAATTGAGATCAATTGGGCAACGATGCATAGAATCCACTGCATTCAATAGGGATCCAATTAGCCACACTGAATGGTATACACTGCGTTCAATCAGGATGCATTTCACCACGCTGCATGGAATCCACGGCATTCAATCGGGTTGCATGGGGCCATGCTGCATAAAATCCACTGCATTCCATCGAGATGCATTTGGCCTCGCTGCATGGACTCCACTGCACACAATCGTGATCCATTTCGCCACAATGAATGGAATTCTCAGCATTCAATGACGCTGCATGGAATCCACTGCATTAAATCAGAGATGCTTTGGGACATGTTGCAAAAAATCCACTGCATTCAATAATTCTGCAGGAATCCACAGCATTCAATCATGCTGCATAAAATACCCTGCCTTCAATAGTGTTCCATTTCTTCATGCTGCATGGAATACACTGCATTCAATCAGGATGCATGGAATCCACATCATTTAATTGAGGTGCATTTTACCAGGCTGCATGGAATCCACTGCATTCAATCATGCTGCATGGAATCCACTGCACTCAATCGGGATACTTTTGGCAATGCTGCATAAAACCCACTGCATTCAATCGGGATGCATTGGGCCTCACTGCGTGAACTCAACTGAATACATACGGGATCCATTGTGCCACAATGCAGGGAGTCTTCTGCATTCAATGACGCTGCATGGAATCCACTGCATTCAATCGGGATGCTTTTGGCCATGCTGCATAAAATCCACTGCATTCAATCATGCTGCATGTAATCCACCTGATTCAATCGGGATGTTTTGGGACATGCTGCAGAAAATCCCCTGCATTAAATCGGGATGATTTGGGCCATGCTGCAAAAAATCCACTGCATTCAATCATGCTGCAGTTATCCACTGCATTCATTCGGAATACTTTGGGCCTTGCTGCTAATAATCCACAGCATTCAATCATGCTGCAGGTATCCACTGCATTCAATCATGCTGCATTAAATTCCCTGCATTCAATAGGGTTCCATTTCTTCATGCTGCCTGGAATGCACTGCATTAAATCACGCTGCATGGAATCCATTGCATTCAATTGGGATGCATTTTACCAGGCTGCATGGAATCCACTGCATTCAAGCATGCTTCATGGAATCCACTGCATTCAATCCGGATGCATGTTACCAGGCTGCATGTATTACACTGCATTCAATGACATTGCATGGAATCCACTGCCTTCAATCGGGATGTTTTGGCCCTGCTGCATTAAATCAACTGCATTCAATCGGGATGCATTGGGCCTCACTGCGTCAACTGCACTGAGTACAATCGGGATCCATTTTGGCACAATACATGGAGTCCTCTATATTCAATGACGCTGCATGTAATCCACTGCATTAAATCAGAGATGCTTTGGGACATGTTGCAAAAAATCCACTGCATTCAATAATTCTGCAGGAATCCACAGCATTCAATCATGCTGCATAAAATACCCTGCATTCAATAGTGTTCCATTTCTTCATGCTGCATGGAATACACTGCATTCAATCAGGATGCATGGAATCCACATCATTTAATTGAGGTGCATTTTACCAGGCTGCATGGAATCCACTGCATTCAATCATGCTGCATGGAATCCACTGCATTCAATCGGGATGCATTTTACCACGCTGCATGAATTACACTGCATTCAATCACAATGCATGGAATCCACTGCATTCAATGACGCTGCATGGAATCCACTGCACTCAATCGGGATACTTTTGGCAATGCTGCATAAAACCCACTGCATTCAATCGGGATGCATTGGGCCTCACTGCATGAACTCAACTGAATACATACGGGATCCATTGTGCCACAATGCAGGGAGTCTTCTGCATTCAATGACGCTGCATGGAATCCACTGCATTCAATCGGGATGCTTTTGGCCATGCTGCATAAAATCCACTGCATTCAATCATGCTGCATGTAATCCACCTGATTCAATCGGGATGTTTTGGGACATGCTGCAGAAAATCCCCTGCATTAAATCGGGATGATTTGGGCCATGCTGCAAAAAATCCACTGCATTCAATCATGCTGCAGTTATCCACTGCATTCATTCGGAATACTTTGGGCCTTGCTGCTAATAATCCACAGCATTCAATCATGCTGCAGGTATCCACTGCATTCAATCATGCTGCATTAAATTCCCTGCATTCAATAGGGTTCCATTTCTTCATGCTGCCTGGAATGCACTGCATTAAATCACGCTGCATGGAATCCATTGCATTCAATTGGGATGCATTTTACCAGGCTGCATGGAATCCACTGCATTCAAGCATGCTTCATGGAATCCACTGCATTCAATCCGGATGCATGTTACCAGGCTGCATGTATTACACTGCATTCAATGACATTGCATGGAATCCACTGCCTTCAATCGGGATGTTTTGGCCCTGCTGCATTAAATCAACTGCATTCAATCGGGATGCATTGGGCCTCACTGCGTCAACTGCACTGAGTACAATCGGGATCCATTTTGGCACAATACATGGAGTCCTCTATATTCAATGACGCTGCATGTAATCCACTGCATTAAATCAGAGATGCTTTGGGACATGTTGCAAAAAATCCACTGCATTCAATAATTCTGCAGGAATCCACAGCATTCAATCATGCTGCATAAAATACCCTGCATTCAATAGTGTTCCATTTCTTCATGCTGCATGGAATACACTGCATTCAATCAGGATGCATGGAATCCACATCATTTAATTGAGGTGCATTTTACCAGGCTGCATGGAATCCACTGCATTCAATCATGCTGCATGGAATCCACTGCATTCAATCGGGATGCATTTTACCACGCTGCATGAATTACACTGCATTCAATCACAATGCATGGAATCCACTGCATTCAATGACGCTGCATGGAATCCACTGCACTCAATCGGGATACTTTTGGCAATGCTGCATAAAACCCACTGCATTCAATCGGGATGCATTGGGCCTCACTGCATGAACTCAACTGAATACATACGGGATCCATTGTGCCACAATGCAGGGAGTCTTCTGCATTCAATGACGCTGCATGGAATCCACTGCATTCAATCGGGATGCTTTTGGCCATGCTGCATAAAATCCACTGCATTCAATCATGCTGCATGTAATCCACCTGATTCAATCGGGATGTTTTGGGACATGCTGCAGAAAATCCCCTGCATTAAATCGGGATGATTTGGGCCATGCTGCAAAAAATCCACTGCATTCAATCATGCTGCAGTTATCCACTGCATTCATTCGGAATACTTTGGGCCTTGCTGCTAATAATCCACAGCATTCAATCATGCTGCAGGTATCCACTGCATTCAATCATGCTGCATTAAATTCCCTGCATTCAATAGGGTTCCATTTCTTCATGCTGCCTGGAATGCACTGCATTAAATCACGCTGCATGGAATCCATTGCATTCAATTGGGATGCATTTTACCAGGCTGCATGGAATCCACTGCATTCAAGCATGCTTCATGGAATCCACTGCATTCAATCCGGATGCATGTTACCAGGCTGCATGTATTACACTGCATTCAATGACATTGCATGGAATCCACTGCCTTCAATCGGGATGTTTTGGCCCTGCTGCATTAAATCAACTGCATTCAATCGGGATGCATTGGGCCTCACTGCGTCAACTGCACTGAGTACAATCGGGATCCATTTTGGCACAATACATGGAGTCCTCTATATTCAATGACGCTGCATGTAATCCACTGCATTAAATCGTAATGCTTTGTGCCATGCTGCAAAAAATCCACTGCATTCATTCATGCCGCAGGAATCCACTGCAATCAATCATGCTGCATAAAATCAACTGCATTCAATAGGGTTCCATTACTTCATGCTGTCTGGAATACACTGAATTCAATCACGCTGCATGGAATCCAATGCATTCAATAGGGATGCATTTTACCAGGCTGCATGGAATCCACTGCATTCAATCATGCTGCATGGAATCCACTGCATTCAATCGGGATGCATTTTACCAGGCTGCATGGATTTCACTGCATTCAATCACAATGCATGGAATCCACTGCATTCTATCGGGATGCTTTTGGCCATGCTGCATAAAATCCACTGCATTCAATCATGCTGCATGGAATCCAGTGCATCCAATCGGGATATTGTGGGTCATGCTGCATAAAATCCAATGCATTCAATCATGCTGCACCGTATCCACTGCATTCAGTCGGGATGTTTTGGGACATGCTGCAGATAATTCACTGCATTAAATCAGGATGCTTTGGGCCATTCTGCAAAAAATCCACTGCATTCAATCATGCTGCATAAAATCCACTGCATTCAATATGGTTCCATTTCTTCATGCTGCATGGATCACACTGCATTAAATCACACTGCATGGAATCCTCTGCATTCAATCGGGATTAATTTTACCAGGCTGCATTGAATCCACTGCATTCAATCAGTATCCATTGCACCACACTGCATTGAATCCACTGCATTCAATTGAGATCAATTGGGCAACGATGCATAGAATCCACTGCATTCAATAGGGATCCAATTAGCCACACTGAATGGTATACACTGCGTTCAATCAGGATGCATTTCACCACGCTGCATGGAATCCACGGCATTCAATCGGGTTGCATGGGGCCATGCTGCATAAAATCCACTGCATTCCATCGAGATGCATTTGGCCTCGCTGCATGGACTCCACTGCACACAATCGTGATCCATTTCGCCACAATGAATGGAATTCTCAGCATTCAATGACGCTGCATGGAATCCACTGCATTAAATCAGAGATGCTTTGGGACATGTTGCAAAAAATCCACTGCATTCAATAATTCTGCAGGAATCCACAGCATTCAATCATGCTGCATAAAATACCCTGCCTTCAATAGTGTTCCATTTCTTCATGCTGCATGGAATACACTGCATTCAATCAGGATGCATGGAATCCACATCATTTAATTGAGGTGCATTTTACCAGGCTGCATGGAATCCACTGCATTCAATCATGCTGCATGGAATCCACTGCATTCAATCGGGATGCATTTTACCACGCTGCATGAATTACACTGCATTCAATCACAATGCATGGAATCCACTGCATTCAATGACGCTGCATGGAATCCACTGCACTCAATCGGGATACTTTTGGCAATGCTGCATAAAACCCACTGCATTCAATCGGGATGCATTGGGCCTCACTGCGTGAACTCAACTGAATACATACGGGATCCATTGTGCCACAATGCAGGGAGTCTTCTGCATTCAATGACGCTGCATGGAATCCACTGCATTCAATTGGGATGCTTTTGGCCATGCTGCATAAAATCCACTGCATTCAATCATGCTGCATGTAATCCACCTGATTCAATCGGGATGTTTTGGGACATGCTGCAGAAAATCCCCTGCATTAAATCAGGATGATTTGGGCCATGCTGCAAAAAATCCACTGCATTCAATCATGCTGCAGTTATCCACTGCATTCATTCGGAATACTTTGGGCCTTGCTGCTAATAATCCACAGCATTCAATCATGCTGCAGGTATCCACTGCATTCAATCATGCTGCATTAAATTCCCTGCATTCAATAGGGTTCCATTTCTTCATGCTGCCTGGAATGCACTGCATTAAATCACGCTGCATGGAATCCATTGCATTCAATTGGGATGCATTTTACCAGGCTGCATGGAATCCACTGCATTCAAGCATGCTTCATGGAATCCACTGCATTCAATCCGGATGCATGTTACCAGGCTGCATGTATTACACTGCATTCAATGACATTGCATGGAATCCACTGCCTTCAATCGGGATGTTTTGGCCCTGCTGCATTAAATCAACTGCATTCAATCGGGATGCATTGGGCCTCACTGCGTCAACTGCACTGAGTACAATCGGGATCCATTTTGGCACAATACATGGAGTCCTCTATATTCAATGACGCTGCATGTAATCCACTGCATTAAATCGTAATGCTTTGTGCCATGCTGCAAAAAATCCACTGCATTCATTCATGCCGCAGGAATCCACTGCAATCAATCATGCTGCATAAAATCAACTGCATTCAATAGGGTTCCATTACTTCATGCTGTCTGGAATACACTGAATTCAATCACGCTGCATGGAATCCAATGCATTCAATAGGGATGCATTTTACCAGGCTGCATGGAATGCACTGCATTCAATCATGCTGCATGGAATCCACTGCATTCAATCGGGATGCATTTTACCAGGCTGCATGGTTTACACTGCATTCAATCACAATGCATGGAATCCACTGCATTCAATGAGGCTGCATGGAATCCACTGCATTCAATCAGGATGCTTTTGGCCATGCTGCATAAAATCCACTGCATTCAAACATGCTGCACGGTATCGACTGCATTCAATCGGGATGTTTTGGGACATGCTGCAGAATATCCACTGCAGTAAATCGGGATGCTTTGGGCCAAGCTTCAAAAAATCCACTGCATTCAATCATGCTGCAGGAATCCACTGCATTCAATCATTCTGCATGGAATCCACTGCATTCAATCGGGATGCATTTTACCTGGCTGCATGGATTACACTGCATTCAATCACAATGCATGGAATCCACTGCATTCAATGACGCTGCATGGAATCCACTGCATTCAATCGGGATGCTTTGGGCCATGCTGCAAATAATCCACTGCATTCAATCATGCTGCATGGAATCCACTGCCTTCAATCGGGATGCTTTTGGCCATGCTGCATAAATTCCCCTGCATTCAATCGAGATGCATTTGGCCTCGCTGCATTGACCCAACAGCACACAATCCTGATACATTTCGCCACAATGAATGGAATACTCTGCATTCAATGACGCTGCATGGAATCCACTGCATAAAATAGAGATCCTTTGGGACATGCTGCAAAAAATCCACTGCATTCAATAGGGTTCCATTACTTCATGCTGTCTGGAATACACTGAATTCAATCACGCTGCATGGAATCCAATGCATTCAATAGGGATGCATTTTACCACGCTGCATGAATTACACTGCATTCAATCACAAGCATGGAATCCACTGCATTCAATGACGCTGCATGGATCCACTGCATTCTAATGGGATGCTTTTGCCCATTCTGCATAATATGCACTGCATTCAATCATGCTGCATGGTATCCACTGCATTCAATCGGGATGCTTTTGGCCATGCTGCGTAAAATCCACTGCATTAAATCGGGATGCTTTGGGCCATGTTCCAAATATCCACTGCATTCATTCATGCTGAAGGAATTCACTGCATTCAATCATGCTGCATAAAATCCACTGCATTCAATAGGGTTCAATTTCTTCATGCTGCATGGAATCAACTGCATTCAATCATGCTGCATGGAATCTACAGCATTCAATCGGGATGCATTTTACCAGGCTGCATGTTTTACACTGCATTCAATCACAATGCATGGAATCCACTGCATTCAAGGACGCTGCATGGAATCCACTGCATTCAATCGGGATGATTTTGGCCATGATGCATAAAATCGACTGCATTCAATAGGGTTCAATTTCGTCATGCTGCATGGTCACACTGCATTCAATCACACTGCATGGAATCCACTGCATTCAATTGGGATGATTTTTACCAGGCTGCATTGAATCCACTGCATTCAATCAAGCTGCATGGAATCCACTGCATTCAATCGGGATGAATTTTACCATGCTGCATGGAATACACAGCATTCAATCACGCTGCTTCTATTTCACTGCATTCAATTGGGATCCATTGCGCCATGATGCATTGAATCCACTGCCATCTGTTGAGATCAATTGGGCCACGCTGCATAGAATCCACTCCATTCAATGGGGATCCATTTAGCCACGCTGCATTGTATACACTGCGTTCAATCAGGATGCATTTCACCACGCTGCATGGAATCCATGGCATTCAATCGGGATGCTTGGGGACATGCTGCAAAAAATCCACTGCATTCATTCATGCTGCAGGAATCCACTTCATTCAATCATGCTGCATGGTATCCACTGCATTCAATCGGGATGTTTTGGGACATGCTGCCTAATATCCACTGCATTCAATCGGGATGCTTTGGGCCATGCTGCAAAAAATCCACTGCATTCATTCATGCTGCAGGAATCCACTGCATTAAATCATGCTGCATAAAATCCACTGCATTCATTAGGGTTCCATTTCTGCCTGCTGCATGGATCACAAGGCACTCAATCACACTGCATGGAATCTACTGCATTCAATCAGGATGAATTTTACCAGGCTTCATTGAATGCACTGCATTCAATCAAGCTGCATGGAATCCACTGCATTCAATTGGGATTCATTTTACAAGGCTGCATGAATTAAACTGCATTCATTCACAATGCATGGAATCCACTGCATTCAATGACGCTGCATGGAATCCACTGCATTCAATCGGGATGATTTTGGCCATGCTGCATAAAATACACTGCATTCAATCATGCTGCATGGAATCCATTGCATCATATCGGCATATTTTGGGCCATGCTTCCTAAAATCCACTGCATTCAATCGGGATGCATTGGGTCTGGCTGCATGGTCTCCACTGCATACAAACGAGATCCATAGCACGACAATGTATGGAATGTTCTGCATTCAATGACGCTGCATGGAATCCACTGCATTCAATCGGGATGCTTTGGGCCATGCTGCAAAAAATCCACTGCATTCAATCATGCTGCATGGAATCCAGTGCATCCAATCGGGATATTGTGGGTCATGCTGCATAAAATCCAATGCATTCAATCATGCTGCACCGTATCCACTGCATTCAGTCGGGATGTTTTGGGACATGCTGCAGAAAATTCACTGCATTAAATCAGGATGCTTTGGGCCATTCTGCAAAAAATCCACTGCATTCAATCATGCTGCATAAAATCCACTGCATTCAATATGGTTCCATTTCTTCATGCTGCATGGATCACACTGCATTAAATCACACTGCATGGAATCCTCTGCATTCAATCGGGATTAATTTTACCAGGCTGCATTGAATCCACTGCATTCAATCAGTATCCATTGCACCACACTGCATTGAATCCACTGCATTCAATTGAGATCAATTGGGCAACGATGCATAGAATCCACTGCATTCAATAGGGATCCAATTAGCCACACTGAATGGTATACACTGCGTTCAATCAGGATGCATTTCACCACGCTGCATGGAATCCACGGCATTCAATCGGGTTGCATGGGGCCATGCTGCATAAAATCCACTGCATTCCATCGAGATGCATTTGGCCTCGCTGCATGGACTCCACTGCACACAATCGTGATCCATTTCGCCACAATGAATGGAATTCTCAGCATTCAATGACGCTGCATGTAATCCTCTGCATTGAATCGGGATGCTTTTGGCCATGCTGCATAAAATCCACTGCATCAGTCATGCTGCACGGTACCACTGCATTCAATCGGGATATTTTGGGACATGCTGAATAAAATCCACTGCATTAAATCGGGATGCATTGGGCCAAGCTGCAAAAACTCCACTGCATTCAATCATGCTGCAGGAATCCACTGCATTTAATCATGCTGCATAAAATACCCTGCATTCAATAAGGTTCCATTTCTTCATGCTGCATGGAATCCACTGCATTCAATCGGGATTCATTTTACCAGGCTGCATGGATCATACTGCATTAAATCACACTGCATGGAATCCACTGCATTCAAATGGAATGAATTTTATCAGGCTGCATGGAATCCACTGCATTCAATCTGGCTGCATGGAATCCACTGCATTCAATCGGGATGCATTTTACCACGCTGCATGAATTACACTGCATTCAATCACAATGCATGGAATCCACTGCATTCAATGACGCTGCATGGAATCCACTGCATTCTATCGGGACGCTTTTGGCCATGCTGCATAAAATCCACTGCATTCAATCATGCTGCATGGAATCCAGTGCATCCAATCGGGATATTGTGGGTCATGCTGCATAAAATCCAATGCATTCAATCATGCTGCACCGTATCCACTGCATTCAGTCGGGATGTTTTGGGACATGCTGCAGAAAATTCACTGCATTAAATCAGGATGCTTTGGGCCATTCTGCAAAAAATCCACTGCATTCAATCATGCTGCATAAAATCCACTGCATTCAATATGGTTCCATTTCTTCATGCTGCATGGATCACACTGCATTAAATCACACTGCATGGAATCCTCTGCATTCAATCGGGATTAATTTTACCAGGCTGCATTGAATCCACTGCATTCAATCAGTATCCATTGCACCACACTGCATTGAATCCACTGCATTCAATTGAGATCAATTGGGCAACGATGCATAGAATCCACTGCATTCAATAGGGATCCAATTAGCCACACTGAATGGTATACACTGCGTTCAATCAGGATGCATTTCACCACGCTGCATGGAATCCACGGCATTCAATCGGGTTGCATGGGGCCATGCTGCATAAAATCCACTGCATTCCATCGAGATGCATTTGGCCTCGCTGCATGGACTCCACTGCACACAATCGTGATCCATTTCGCCACAATGAATGGAATTCTCAGCATTCAATGACGCTGCATGGAATCCACTGCATTAAATCAGAGATGCTTTGGGACATGTTGCAAAAAATCCACTGCATTCAATAATTCTGCAGGAATCCACAGCATTCAATCATGCTGCATAAAATACCCTGCCTTCAATAGTGTTCCATTTCTTCATGCTGCATGGAATACACTGCATTCAATCAGGATGCATGGAATCCACATCATTTAATTGAGGTGCATTTTACCAGGCTGCATGGAATCCACTGCATTCAATCATGCTGCATGGAATCCACTGCATTCAATCGGGATGCATTTTACCACGCTGCATGAATTACACTGCATTCAATCACAATGCATGGAATCCACTGCATTCAATGACGCTGCATGGAATCCACTGCACTCAATCGGGATACTTTTGGCAATGCTGCATAAAACCCACTGCATTCAATCGGGATGCATTGGGCCTCACTGCGTGAACTCAACTGAATACATACGGGATCCATTGTGCCACAATGCAGGGAGTCTTCTGCATTCAATGACGCTGCATGGAATCCACTGCATTCAATTGGGATGCTTTTGGCCATGCTGCATAAAATCCACTGCATTCAATCATGCTGCATGTAATCCACCTGATTCAATCGGGATGTTTTGGGACATGCTGCAGAAAATCCCCTGCATTAAATCAGGATGATTTGGGCCATGCTGCAAAAAATCCACTGCATTCAATCATGCTGCAGTTATCCACTGCATTCATTCGGAATACTTTGGGCCTTGCTGCTAATAATCCACAGCATTCAATCATGCTGCAGGTATCCACTGCATTCAATCATGCTGCATTAAATTCCCTGCATTCAATAGGGTTCCATTTCTTCATGCTGCCTGGAATGCACTGCATTAAATCACGCTGCATGGAATCCATTGCATTCAATTGGGATGCATTTTACCAGGCTGCATGGAATCCACTGCATTCAAGCATGCTTCATGGAATCCACTGCATTCAATCCGGATGCATGTTACCAGGCTGCATGTATTACACTGCATTCAATGACATTGCATGGAATCCACTGCCTTCAATCGGGATGTTTTGGCCCTGCTGCATTAAATCAACTGCATTCAATCGGGATGCATTGGGCCTCACTGCGTCAACTGCACTGAGTACAATCGGGATCCATTTTGGCACAATACATGGAGTCCTCTATATTCAATGACGCTGCATGTAATCCACTGCATTAAATCGTAATGCTTTGTGCCATGCTGCAAAAAATCCACTGCATTCATTCATGCCGCAGGAATCCACTGCAATCAATCATGCTGCATAAAATCAACTGCATTCAATAGGGTTCCATTACTTCATGCTGTCTGGAATACACTGAATTCAATCACGCTGCATGGAATCCAATGCATTCAATAGGGATGCATTTTACCAGGCTGCATGGAATGCACTGCATTCAATCATGCTGCATGGAATCCACTGCATTCAATCGGGATGCATTTTACCAGGCTGCATGGTTTACACTGCATTCAATCACAATGCATGGAATCCACTGCATTCAATGAGGCTGCATGGAATCCACTGCATTCAATCAGGATGCTTTTGGCCATGCTGCATAAAATCCACTGCATTCAAACATGCTGCACGGTATCGACTGCATTCAATCGGGATGTTTTGGGACATGCTGCAGAATATCCACTGCAGTAAATCGGGATGCTTTGGGCCAAGCTTCAAAAAATCCACTGCATTCAATCATGCTGCAGGAATCCACTGCATTCAATCATTCTGCATGGAATCCACTGCATTCAATCGGGATGCATTTTACCTGGCTGCATGGATTACACTGCATTCAATCACAATGCATGGAATCCACTGCATTCAATGACGCTGCATGGAATCCACTGCATTCAATCGGGATGCTTTGGGCCATGCTGCAAATAATCCACTGCATTCAATCATGCTGCATGGAATCCACTGCCTTCAATCGGGATGCTTTTGGCCATGCTGCATAAATTCCCCTGCATTCAATCGAGATGCATTTGGCCTCGCTGCATTGACCCAACAGCACACAATCCTGATACATTTCGCCACAATGAATGGAATACTCTGCATTCAATGACGCTGCATGGAATCCACTGCATAAAATAGAGATCCTTTGGGACATGCTGCAAAAAATCCACTGCATTCAATAGGGTTCCATTACTTCATGCTGTCTGGAATACACTGAATTCAATCACGCTGCATGGAATCCACTGCATTCAATCGGGATGATTTTGGCCATGCTGCATAAAATACACTGCATTCAATCATGCTGCATGGAATCCATTGCATCATATCGGCATATTTTGGGCCATGCTTCCTAAAATCCACTGCATTCAATCGGGATGCATTGGGTCTGGCTGCATGGTCTCCACTGCATACAAACGAGATCCATAGCACGACAATGTATGGAATGTTCTGCATTCAATGACGCTGCATGGAATCCACTGCATTCAATCGGGATGCTTTGGGCCATGCTGCAAAAAATCCACTGCATTCAATCATGCTGCATGGAATCCAGTGCATCCAATCGGGATATTGTGGGTCATGCTGCATAAAATCCAATGCATTCAATCATGCTGCACCGTATCCACTGCATTCAGTCGGGATGTTTTGGGACATGCTGCAGAAAATTCACTGCATTAAATCAGGATGCTTTGGGCCATTCTGCAAAAAATCCACTGCATTCAATCATGCTGCATAAAATCCACTGCATTCAATATGGTTCCATTTCTTCATGCTGCATGGATCACACTGCATTAAATCACACTGCATGGAATCCTCTGCATTCAATCGGGATTAATTTTACCAGGCTGCATTGAATCCACTGCATTCAATCAGTATCCATTGCACCACACTGCATTGAATCCACTGCATTCAATTGAGATCAATTGGGCAACGATGCATAGAATCCACTGCATTCAATAGGGATCCAATTAGCCACACTGAATGGTATACACTGCGTTCAATCAGGATGCATTTCACCACGCTGCATGGAATCCACGGCATTCAATCGGGTTGCATGGGGCCATGCTGCATAAAATCCACTGCATTCCATCGAGATGCATTTGGCCTCGCTGCATGGACTCCACTGCACACAATCGTGATCCATTTCGCCACAATGAATGGAATTCTCAGCATTCAATGACGCTGCATGTAATCCTCTGCATTGAATCGGGATGCTTTTGGCCATGCTGCATAAAATCCACTGCATCAGTCATGCTGCACGGTACCACTGCATTCAATCGGGATATTTTGGGACATGCTGAATAAAATCCACTGCATTAAATCGGGATGCATTGGGCCAAGCTGCAAAAACTCCACTGCATTCAATCATGCTGCAGGAATCCACTGCATTTAATCATGCTGCATAAAATACCCTGCATTCAATAAGGTTCCATTTCTTCATGCTGCATGGAATCTACTGCATTCAATCGGGATTCATTTTACCAGGCTGCATGGATCATACTGCATTAAATCACACTGCATGGAATCCACTGCATTCAAATGGAATGAATTTTATCAGGCTGCATGGAATCCACTGCATTCAATCTGGCTGCATGGAATCCACTGCATTCAATCGGGATGCATTTTACCACGCTGCATGAATTACACTGCATTCAATCACAATGCATGGAATCCACTGCATTCAATGACGCTGCATGGAATCCACTGCATTCTATCGGGACGCTTTTGGCCATGCTGCATAAAATCCACTGCATTCAATCATGCTGCATGGAATCCAGTGCATCCAATCGGGATATTGTGGGTCATGCTGCATAAAATCCAATGCATTCAATCATGCTGCACCGTATCCACTGCATTCAGTCGGGATGTTTTGGGACATGCTGCAGAAAATTCACTGCATTAAATCAGGATGCTTTGGGCCATTCTGCAAAAAATCCACTGCATTCAATCATGCTGCATAAAATCCACTGCATTCAATATGGTTCCATTTCTTCATGCTGCATGGATCACACTGCATTAAATCACACTGCATGGAATCCTCTGCATTCAATCGGGATTAATTTTACCAGGCTGCATTGAATCCACTGCATTCAATCAGTATCCATTGCACCACACTGCATTGAATCCACTGCATTCAATTGAGATCAATTGGGCAACGATGCATAGAATCCACTGCATTCAATAGGGATCCAATTAGCCACACTGAATGGTATACACTGCGTTCAATCAGGATGCATTTCACCACGCTGCATGGAATCCACGGCATTCAATCGGGTTGCATGGGGCCATGCTGCATAAAATCCACTGCATTCCATCGAGATGCATTTGGCCTCGCTGCATGGACTCCACTGCACACAATCGTGATCCATTTCGCCACAATGAATGGAATTCTCAGCATTCAATGACGCTGCATGGAATCCACTGCATTAAATCAGAGATGCTTTGGGACATGTTGCAAAAAATCCACTGCATTCAATAATTCTGCAGGAATCCACAGCATTCAATCATGCTGCATAAAATACCCTGCCTTCAATAGTGTTCCATTTCTTCATGCTGCATGGAATACACTGCATTCAATCAGGATGCATGGAATCCACATCATTTAATTGAGGTGCATTTTACCAGGCTGCATGGAATCCACTGCATTCAATCATGCTGCATGGAATCCACTGCATTCAATCGGGATGCATTTTACCACGCTGCATGAATTACACTGCATTCAATCACAATGCATGGAATCCACTGCATTCAATGACGCTGCATGGAATCCACTGCACTCAATCGGGATACTTTTGGCAATGCTGCATAAAACCCACTGCATTCAATCGGGATGCATTGGGCCTCACTGCGTGAACTCAACTGAATACATACGGGATCCATTGTGCCACAATGCAGGGAGTCTTCTGCATTCAATGACGCTGCATGGAATCCACTGCATTCAATTGGGATGCTTTTGGCCATGCTGCATAAAATCCACTGCATTCAATCATGCTGCATGTAATCCACCTGATTCAATCGGGATGTTTTGGGACATGCTGCAGAAAATCCCCTGCATTAAATCAGGATGATTTGGGCCATGCTGCAAAAAATCCACTGCATTCAATCATGCTGCAGTTATCCACTGCATTCATTCGGAATACTTTGGGCCTTGCTGCTAATAATCCACAGCATTCAATCATGCTGCAGGTATCCACTGCATTCAATCATGCTGCATTAAATTCCCTGCATTCAATAGGGTTCCATTTCTTCATGCTGCCTGGAATGCACTGCATTAAATCACGCTGCATGGAATCCATTGCATTCAATTGGGATGCATTTTACCAGGCTGCATGGAATCCACTGCATTCAAGCATGCTTCATGGAATCCACTGCATTCAATCCGGATGCATGTTACCAGGCTGCATGTATTACACTGCATTCAATGACATTGCATGGAATCCACTGCCTTCAATCGGGATGTTTTGGCCCTGCTGCATTAAATCAACTGCATTCAATCGGGATGCATTGGGCCTCACTGCGTCAACTGCACTGAGTACAATCGGGATCCATTTTGGCACAATACATGGAGTCCTCTATATTCAATGACGCTGCATGTAATCCACTGCATTAAATCGTAATGCTTTGTGCCATGCTGCAAAAAATCCACTGCATTCATTCATGCCGCAGGAATCCACTGCAATCAATCATGCTGCATAAAATCAACTGCATTCAATAGGGTTCCATTACTTCATGCTGTCTGGAATACACTGAATTCAATCACGCTGCATGGAATCCAATGCATTCAATAGGGATGCATTTTACCAGGCTGCATGGAATGCACTGCATTCAATCATGCTGCATGGAATCCACTGCATTCAATCGGGATGCATTTTACCAGGCTGCATGGTTTACACTGCATTCAATCACAATGCATGGAATCCACTGCATTCAATGAGGCTGCATGGAATCCACTGCATTCAATCAGGATGCTTTTGGCCATGCTGCATAAAATCCACTGCATTCAAACATGCTGCACGGTATCGACTGCATTCAATCGGGATGTTTTGGGACATGCTGCAGAATATCCACTGCAGTAAATCGGGATGCTTTGGGCCAAGCTTCAAAAAATCCACTGCATTCAATCATGCTGCAGGAATCCACTGCATTCAATCATTCTGCATGGAATCCACTGCATTCAATCGGGATGCATTTTACCTGGCTGCATGGATTACACTGCATTCAATCACAATGCATGGAATCCACTGCATTCAATGACGCTGCATGGAATCCACTGCATTCAATCGGGATGCTTTGGGCCATGCTGCAAATAATCCACTGCATTCAATCATGCTGCATGGAATCCACTGCCTTCAATCGGGATGCTTTTGGCCATGCTGCATAAATTCCCCTGCATTCAATCGAGATGCATTTGGCCTCGCTGCATTGACCCAACAGCACACAATCCTGATACATTTCGCCACAATGAATGGAATACTCTGCATTCAATGACGCTGCATGGAATCCACTGCATAAAATAGAGATCCTTTGGGACATGCTGCAAAAAATCCACTGCATTCAATAGGGTTCCATTACTTCATGCTGTCTGGAATACACTGAATTCAATCACGCTGCATGGAATCCAATGCATTCAATAGGGATGCATTTTACCACGCTGCATGAATTACACTGCATTCAATCACAAGCATGGAATCCACTGCATTCAATGACGCTGCATGGATCCACTGCATTCTAATGGGATGCTTTTGCCCATTCTGCATAATATGCACTGCATTCAATCATGCTGCATGGTATCCACTGCATTCAATCGGGATGCTTTTGGCCATGCTGCGTAAAATCCACTGCATTAAATCGGGATGCTTTGGGCCATGTTCCAAATATCCACTGCATTCATTCATGCTGAAGGAATTCACTGCATTCAATCATGCTGCATAAAATCCACTGCATTCAATAGGGTTCAATTTCTTCATGCTGCATGGAATCAACTGCATTCAATCATGCTGCATGGAATCTACAGCATTCAATCGGGATGCATTTTACCAGGCTGCATGTTTTACACTGCATTCAATCACAATGCATGGAATCCACTGCATTCAAGGACGCTGCATGGAATCCACTGCATTCAATCGGGATGATTTTGGCCATGATGCATAAAATCGACTGCATTCAATAGGGTTCAATTTCGTCATGCTGCATGGTCACACTGCATTCAATCACACTGCATGGAATCCACTGCATTCAATTGGGATGATTTTTACCAGGCTGCATTGAATCCACTGCATTCAATCAAGCTGCATGGAATCCACTGCATTCAATCGGGATGAATTTTACCATGCTGCATGGAATACACAGCATTCAATCACGCTGCTTCTATTTCACTGCATTCAATTGGGATCCATTGCGCCATGATGCATTGAATCCACTGCCATCTGTTGAGATCAATTGGGCCACGCTGCATAGAATCCACTCCATTCAATGGGGATCCATTTAGCCACGCTGCATTGTATACACTGCGTTCAATCAGGATGCATTTCACCACGCTGCATGGAATCCATGGCATTCAATCGGGATGCTTGGGGACATGCTGCAAAAAATCCACTGCATTCATTCATGCTGCAGGAATCCACTTCATTCAATCATGCTGCATGGTATCCACTGCATTCAATCGGGATGTTTTGGGACATGCTGCCTAATATCCACTGCATTCAATCGGGATGCTTTGGGCCATGCTGCAAAAAATCCACTGCATTCATTCATGCTGCAGGAATCCACTGCATTAAATCATGCTGCATAAAATCCACTGCATTCATTAGGGTTCCATTTCTGCCTGCTGCATGGATCACAAGGCACTCAATCACACTGCATGGAATCTACTGCATTCAATCAGGATGAATTTTACCAGGCTTCATTGAATGCACTGCATTCAATCAAGCTGCATGGAATCCACTGCATTCAATTGGGATTCATTTTACAAGGCTGCATGAATTACACTGCATTCATTCACAATGCATGGAATCCACTGCATTCAATGACGCTGCATGGAATCCACTGCATTCAATCGGGATGATTTTGGCCATGCTGCATAAAATCCTCTGCATTCAATCATGCTGCATGGAATCCATTGCATCATATCGGCATATTTTGGGCCATGCTTCCTAAAATCCACTGCATTCAATCGGGATGCATTGGGTCTGGCTGCATGGTCTCCACTGCATACAAACGAGATCCATAGCACGACAATGTATGGAATGTTCTGCATTCAATGACGCTGCATGGAATCCACTGCATTCAATCGGGATGCTTTGGGCCATGCTGCAAAAAATCCACTGCATTCAATTATGCTACAGGAATCCAATGCATTCAATCGGGATGCTTTGGGCCATGCTGCAAATAATCCACTGCATTTAATCATGCTGTAAGTATCCACTGCATTTAATAGGGTTACCTTTCTTCATGCTGCCTGGAATACACTGCATTAAATCACGCTGCATGGAATCCACTGCATTCAATTGGGATGCATTTTACCAGGCTGCATGGAATCCACTGCATTCACGCATGCTGCATGGAATCCACTGCATTCAATCATGCTGCATGGAATCCACTGCATTCAATCGGGATGCATTTTACCAGGTTGCATGGATTACACTGCATTCAATTACAATGCATGTTATCCACTGCGTAAATGACGCTGCATGGAATACACTGCCTTCAATCGGGATGCTTTTGGCCATGGTGCATAAAATCCATTGCATTCAATCTTGCTGCATGGTATTCACTGCATTCAATCGGGATGTTTTGGGACATGTTGCCTAAAATCCACTGCATTCAATCGGGATGCTTTGGGCCATGCTGCAAAACATCCACTGCATTCAATCATGCTGCAGGAATCCACGGCATTCAATCATGCTGCATAAAAGACACTTCATTCAATAGGATTCCATTACTTCATGCTGCCTGGAATACACTGAATTCAATCACGCTGCATGGAATCCAATGCATTCAATAGGGATGCATTTTACCAGGCTGCATGGAATCCACTGCATTCAATCAGGCTGCATGGAATCCACTGCATTCAATTGGGATGCATTTTACCAGGCTGCATGGATTACACTGCATTCAAGCACAATGCATGGAATCAACTGCATTCAATGACGCTGCATGGAATCCTCTGCATTGAATCGGGATGCTTTTGGCCATGCTGCATAAAACCCAATGCATTCAATCATGCTGCACGGTATCCAATGCATTCAATCGGGATGTTTTCGGACATGCTGCAAAAAATCCACTGCAGTAAATCGGGATGCTTTTGGCCAAGCTTCAAAAAATCCACTGCATTCAATCATGCTGCAGGAATCCACTGCATTCAATCACACTGCATGGAATCCACTGCATTCCACAGGGTTCAATTTCTTCATGCTGCATGGAATCCACTGCATTCAATCATGCTGCATGGTATCCACTGCATTCAATCGGGATGTTTTGGGACATGCTGAATAAAATCCACTGCATTAAATCGGGATGCATTGGGCCAAGCTGCAAAAAATCCACTGCATTGAATCATGCTGCATGGAATCTACTGCATTCAATCGGGATGCATTTTACCAGGATGCGTGGAATCCACTGCATTCAATAACAATGCATGGAATCCACTGCATTCAATGACGCTGCATGGAATCATCTCCATTCAATCGGGATGCTTTTGGCCATGCTGCATAAAATCCACTGCATTCAATCGGGATATATTGGGACATGCTGCAGAAAATCCACTGCATTAAATCGGGATGCTTTTGGCCAAGCTGCAAAAAATCCACTGCATTCAATCATGCTGCAGGAATCCACTGCATTGAATCATGCTGCATAAAATACCCTGCATTCAATAAGGTTCCATTTCTTCATGCTGCCTGGAATCCACCTCATTCAATTATGCTGCATGGAATCCACTGCATTCAATCGGGATTCATTTTACCAGGCTGCATGAATTACACTGCATTCAATCACAAGCATGGAATCCACTGCATTCAATGACGCTGCATGGAATCCACTGCATTCTATTGGGATGCTTTTGCCCATTCTGCATAATATGCACTGCATTCAATCATGCTGCATGGTATCCACTGCATTCAATCGGGATGCTTTTGGCCATGCTGCATAAAATCCACTGCATTAAATCGGGATGCTTTGGGCCATGCTGCAAAAATCCACTTCATTCAATCATGCTGAAGGAATTCACTGCATTCAATCATGCTGCATAAAATCCACTGCATTAAATAGGGTTCAATTTCTTCATGCAGCATGGATCACACTGCATTAAATCACACTGCATGGAATCCACTGCATTCAATTGGAATGAATTTTATCAGGCTGCATGGAATCCACTGCATTCAATGATGCTGCATGGAATCCACTGCATTCAATCGGGATGCTTTTGGCCATGCTGCATAAAGTACACTGCATTCAATCATGCAGCAAGGAATCCACTGCATCCAATCGCCATGGTTTTGGCCATGCTGCATAAAATCCACTGCATTCAATCGGGATGCATTGGGCCTCGCTGCATGGTCTCCACTGCATACAAACGAGTTCCATTGCCCTACAATGAATGGAATGTTCTGCATTCAATGACGCTGCATGAAATCCACTGCATTCAATCAGGATGCTTTGGGACATGCTGCAAATACTCCACTGTATTCAATCATGCTGCATGGAATCCACTGCCTTCAATCGGGATGCTTTTGGCCATGCTGCATATAATCCACTGCATTCAATCGGGATGCATTGGGCCTCACTGCGTCAACCGCACTGAATACAATCGGGATCCATTGTGCCACAATGCATGGAGTCCTTTGCATTGCATGACGCTGCATGGAATCCACTGCATTCAATCGGGATGCTTGGGGCCATGCTGCAAAATATCCACTGCATTCATTCATGCTGCAGGAATCCAGTGCATTCAATCATGCTGCATAAAATACACTTCATTCAATAGGGTTCCATTACTTCATTCTGCCTGGAATACACTGAATTCAATCATGCTGCATGGAATCCAATGCATTCAATAGGGATGCATTTTACCAGGCTGCATGGAATCCACTGCATTCAGTCATGCTGCATGGAATCCACTGCAGCCAATCGGGATGCATTTTACCAGGCTGTATGGATTACACTGCATTCAATCAAAATGCATGGAATTCACTGCATTCAATGATGCTGAATGAAATCCACTGCATTCAATCGGGATGCTTTTGGCCATGCTGCATAAAATCCACGGCATTCAATCATGCTGCATGGAATCCAATGCATTCTATCGGGATGTATTGGGACATGCTGCAGAAAATTCACTGCATTAAATCATGATGCTTTGGACCAAGCTTCAAAAAATCCACTGCATTCAATCATACTGCAGGAATCCACTGCATTCAATCATGCTGCATAAAATCCACTACATTCAATAGGGTTCCATTTCCTCATGCTGCATGGAATCAACTGCATTCAAACATGCTGCATGGAATCTACAGCATTCAATCGGGATGCATTTTACCAGGCTGCATGTTTTACACTGCATTCAATCACAATGCATGGAATCCACTGCATTCAATGACACTGCATGTAATCCACTGCATTCAATCTGGATGCTTTGGGCCATGGTGCATAAAATCCACTGCATTCAATCATGCTGCATGGTATCCACTGCATTCAATCGGGATGTTTTGGGACATTCTGCCTAAATTCCACTGCATTTAATCAGGATGCTTTGGGACATTCTGCCTAAAATCCACTGCATTCAATAGGGTTCCATTTCTGCATGCTGCATGGATCACACTGCATTCAATCACACTGCATGGAATCCACTGCATTCAATCGGGATGAATTTTACCAGGCTGCATTGAATCCACTACATTCAATCAAGCTGCATGGAATCCACTGCATTCAATCGGGATGCATTTTACCAGGCTGCATGGATTACACTGCATTCAAGCACAATGCATGGAATCCACTGCATTCAATGACGCTGCATGGAATCCTCTGTATTCTATCGGGATGCATTTGGGCCATGCTGCATAAAATCCACTGCATTCAATCATGCTGCATGGTATCCACTGCATTCAATCGGGATGTTTTGGGACATGCTGCCTAAAATTCACTGCATTTAATCGGGATGCTTTGGGCCATGCTGCAAAAAAAATCCACTGCATTCAGTCATGCTGCAGGAATCCACTGCATTCAATCATGCTGCATAAAATCCACTGCATTCAATAGGGTTCCATTTCTGCATGCTGCATGGATCACACTGCATTCAATCACACTGCATGGAATCCACTGCATTCAATCGGGATGAATTTTACCAGGCTGCATTGAATCCACTGCATTCTATCAAGCTGCATGGAATCCACTGCATTCAATCGGGATGCATTTTACCAGGCTGCATGGAATACACTGCATTCAATCACGCTGCATCGATTTCACTGCATTCTATTGGGATCCATTGCGCCATGATGCATGGAATCCACTGCATTCAGTTGAGATCAATTGGGCCACGCTGCATAGAATCCACTGCATTTACGGGCGATCCATTTAGCCATGATGCATTGTATACACTGCGTTCAATCAGGATGCATTTCACCGCGCTGCATGGAATACATGGCATTCAATCGGGATGCTTGTGTCCATGCTGCATAAAATCCACTGCATTCATTCATGCTGCAGGAATCCACTGCATTCAATCATGATGCATAAAATCCCCTGCAATCAATAGGGTTCCATTTCTTCATGCTGCATGGAATTGACTTCATTCAATCATGCTGCATGGAATCCACAGCATTTAATTGGGATGCATTTTACCAGGCTGCATGGAATCCACTGCATTCAATCATGCTGCATAAAATCCACTGCATTCAATCGGGATGCATTTTACCAGGATGCATGGAATCCACTGCATTCAATCACAATACATGCAATCCACTGCATTCAATCGGGATGCATTTTACCAGGCTGCCTGGATTACACTGCATTCCATCACAATGCATGGAATCCACTGCATTCAATGACGCTGCATGGAATCCACTGCATTCTATCGGGATGCTTTTGCCCATGCTGCATAAAGTACACTGCATTCAATCATGCAGCAAGGAATCCACTGCATCCAATCGCCATGGTTTTGGCCATGCTGCATAAAATCCACTGCATTCAATCGGGATGCATTGGGCCTCGCTGCATGGTCTCCACTGCATACAAACGAGATCCATTGCCCCACAATGAATGGAATATTCTGCATTCAATGACGCTGCATGAAATCCACTGCATTCAATCAGGATGCTTTGGGCCATGCTGCAAATACTCCACTGTATTCAATCATGCTGCATGGAATCCACTGCCTTCAATCGGGATGCTTTTGGCCATGCTGCATATAATCCACTGCATTCAATCGGGATGCATTGGGCCTCACTGCGTCAACCGCACTGAATACAATCGGGATCCATTGTGCCACAATGCATGGAGTCTTCTGCATTGCATGACGCTGCATGGAATCCACTGCATTCAATCGGGATGCTTGGGGCCATGCTGCAAAATATCCACTGCATTCATTCATGCTGCAGGAATCCAGTGCATTCAATCATGCTGCATTAAATTCCCTGCATTCAATAGGGTTCCATTACTTCATTCTGCCTGGAATACACTGAATTCAATCACGCTGCATGGAATCCAATGCATTCAATAGGGATGCATTTTACCAGGCTGCATGGAATCCACTGCATTCAGTCATGCTGCATGGAATCCACTGCAGTCAATCGGGATGCATTTTACCAGGCTGTATGTATTACACTGCATTCAATCAAAATGCATGGAATTCACTGCATTCAATGATGCTGCATGAAATCCACTGCATTCAATCGGGATGCTTTTGGCCATGCTGCATAAAATCCACGGCATTCAATCATGCTGCATGGAATCCAATGCATTCTATCGGGATGTATTGGGACATGCTGCAGAAAATTCACTGCATTAAATCATGATGCTTTGGACCAAGCTTCAAAAAATCCACTGCATTCAATCATGCTGCAAAAATCCACTGCATTCAATCATGCTGCATAAAATCCCCTGCATTCAATAGGGTTCCATTTCTTCATGCTGCATGGAATCAACTGCATTCAATCATGCTGCATGGTATCCACTGCATTCAATCGGGATGCATTTTACCAGGCTGCATGTTTTACACTGAATTCAATCACAATGCATGGAATCCACTGCATTCAATGACACTGCATGGAATCCACTGCTTTCAATCTGGATGCTTTGGGCCATGGTGCATAAAATCCACTGCATTCAATCATGCTGCATGGTATCCACTGCATTCAATCGGGATGCTTTGGGACATTCTGCCTAAAATCCACTGCATTTAATCAGGATGCTTTGGGCCATGCTGCATAAAATCCACTGCATTCAATAGGGTTCCATTTCTTCATGCTGCATGGATCACACTGCATTCAATCACACTGCATGGAATCCACTGCATTCAATCGGGATGAATTTTACCAGGCTGCATTGAATCCACTACATTCAATCAAGCTGCATGGAATCCACTGCATTCAATCGGGATGCATTTTACCAGGCTGCATGGATTACACTGCATTCAAGCACAATGCATGGAAACCACTGCATTCAATGACGCTGCATGGAATCCTCTGCATTCTATCGGGATGCATTTGGGCCATGCTGCATAAAATCCACTGCATTCAATAGGGTTCCATTTCTTCATGCTGCATGGATCACACTGCATTCAATCACACTGCATGGAATCCACTGCATTCAATCGGGATGAATTTTACCAGGCTGCATTGAATCCACTGCATTCTATCAAGCTTCATGGAATCCACTGCATTCAATCGGGATGCATTTTACCAGGCTGCATGGAATACACTGCATTCAATCACGCTGCATCGATTTCACTGCATTCTATTGGGATCCATTGCGCCATGATGCATGGAATCCACTGCCTTCAGTTAAGATCAATTGGGCCACGCTGCATAGAATCCACTGCATTGAATGGGGATCCATTTAGCCACGCTGCATTGTATACACTGCGTTCAATCAGGACGCATTTCACCACGCTGCATGGAATACATGGCATTCAATCGGGATGCTTGTGGCCATGCTGCATAAAATCCACTGCATTCATTCATGCTGCAGGAATCCACTGCATTCAATCATGCTGCATAAAATCCCCTGCATTCAATAGGGTTCCATTTCTTCATGCTGCATGGAATCGACTTCATTCAATCATGCTGCATGGAATCCACAGCATTTAATTGGGATGCATTTTACCAGGCTGCATGGAATCCACTGCATTCAATCATGCTGAATAAAATCCACTGCATTCAATCGGGATGCATTTTACCAGGATGCATGGAATCCACTGCATTCAATCACAATACATGGAATCCACTGCATTCAATCGGGATGCATTTTACCAGGCTGCCTGGAGTACACTGCATTCCATCAGAATGCATGGAATCCACTGCATTCAATGACGCTGCATGGAATCCACTGCATTCTATCCGGATGCTTTTGGCCATGCTGCATAAAGTACACTGCATTCAATCATGCAGCAAGGAATCCACTGCATCCAATCGCCATGTTTTTGGCCATGCTGCATAAAATCCACTGCATTCAATCGGGATGCATTGGGCCTCGCTGCATGGTCTCCACTGCATACAAACGAGATCCATTGCCCCACAATGAATGGAATGTTCTGCATTCAATGACGCTGCATGAAATCCACTGCATTCAATCGGGATGCTTTGGGCCATGCTGCAAATACTCCACTGTATTCAATCATGCTGCATGGAATCCACTGCCTTCAATCGGGATGCTTTTGGCCATGCTGCATATAATCCACTGCATTCAATCGGGATGCATTGGGCCTCACTGCGTCAACCGCACTGAATACAATCGGGATCCATTGTGCCACAATGCATGGAGTCGTCTGCATTCAATGACGCTGCATGGAATCCACTGCATTCAATGGGGATGCTTTGGGCCATGCTGCAAAAAATTCACTGCATTCATTCAGGCTGCAGGAATCCAGTGCATTCAATCATGCTGCATAAAATACACTTCATTCAATAGGCTTCCATTATTTCATGCTGCCTGGAACACACTGAATTCAATCATGCTGCATGGAATCCAATGCATTCAATAGGGATGCATTTTACCAGGCTGCATGGAATCCACTGCATTCAATCATGCTGCAAGTATCCACTGCAATCAATCATGCTGCATTAAATTCCCTGCATTCAATAGGGTTCCATTTCTTCATGCTGCCTGGAATACACTGCATTAAATCACGCTGCATGGAATCCACTGCATTCAATTAGGATGCATTTTACCAGGCTGCATGGAATCCACTGCATTCACACATGCTGCATGGAATCCACTGCATTCCATCGGGATGCATTTGGCCATGCTGCATAAAACCGACTGCATTCAATCATGCTGCACGATATCCACTGCATTCAATCGGGATATTTTCGGACATGCTGCAAAAAATCCACTGCAGTAAATCGGGATTCTTTTGGCCAAGCTTCAAAAAATCCACTGCATTCAATCATGCTGCAGGAATCCACTGCATTCAATCATGCTGCATAAAATCCACTGAATTCCACAGGGTTCAATTTCTTCATGCTGCATGGAATCCACTGAGTTCAATCATCCTGCATGGAATCCACTGCATTCAATGACGCTGCATGGAATCCACTGCATTCTATCGGGACGCTTTTGGCCATGCTGCATAAAATCCACTGCATTCAATCATGCTGCATGGAATCCAGTGCATCCAATCGGGATATTGTGGGTCATGCTGCATAAAACCCACTGCATTCAATCGGGATGCATTGGGCCTCACTGCATGAACTCAACTGAATACATACGGGATCCATTGTGCCACAATGCAGGGAGTCTTCTGCATTCAATGACGCTGCATGGAATCCACTGCATTCAATCGGGATGCTTTTGGCCATGCTGCATAAAATCCACTGCATTCAATCATGCTGCATGTAATCCACCTGATTCAATCGGGATGTTTTGGGACATGCTGCAGAAAATCCCCTGCATTAAATCGGGATGATTTGGGCCATGCTGCAAAAAATCCACTGCATTCAATCATGCTGCAGTTATCCACTGCATTCATTCGGAATACTTTGGGCCTTGCTGCTAATAATCCACAGCATTCAATCATGCTGCAGGTATCCACTGCATTCAATCATGCTGCATTAAATTCCCTGCATTCAATAGGGTTCCATTTCTTCATGCTGCCTGGAATGCACTGCATTAAATCACGCTGCATGGAATCCATTGCATTCAATTGGGATGCATTTTACCAGGCTGCATGGAATCCACTGCATTCAAGCATGCTTCATGGAATCCACTGCATTCAATCCGGATGCATGTTACCAGGCTGCATGTATTACACTGCATTCAATGACATTGCATGGAATCCACTGCCTTCAATCGGGATGTTTTGGCCCTGCTGCATTAAATCAACTGCATTCAATCGGGATGCATTGGGCCTCACTGCGTCAACTGCACTGAGTACAATCGGGATCCATTTTGGCACAATACATGGAGTCCTCTATATTCAATGACGCTGCATGTAATCCACTGCATTAAATCGTAATGCTTTGTGCCATGCTGCAAAAAATCCACTGCATTCATTCATGCCGCAGGAATCCACTGCAATCAATCATGCTGCATAAAATCAACTGCATTCAATAGGGTTCCATTACTTCATGCTGTCTGGAATACACTGAATTCAATCACGCTGCATGGAATCCAATGCATTCAATAGGGATGCATTTTACCAGGCTGCATGGAATCCACTGCATTCAATCATGCTGCATGGAATCCACTGCATTCAATCGGGATGCATTTTACCAGGCTGCATGGATTTCACTGCATTCAATCACAATGCATGGAATCCACTGCATTCTATCGGGATGCTTTTGGCCATGCTGCATAAAATCCACTGCATTCAATCATGCTGCATGGAATCCAGTGCATCCAATCGGGATATTGTGGGTCATGCTGCATAAAATCCACTGCATTCAATCATGCTGCATGGAATCCAGTGCATCCAATCGGGATTTGTGGGTCATGCTGCATAAAATCCAATGCATTCAATCATGCTGCACCGTATCCACTGCATTCAGTCGGGATGTTTTGGGACATGCTGCAGAAAATTCACTGCATTAAATCAGGATGCTTTGGGCCATTCTGCAAAAAATCCACTGCATTCAATCATGCTGCATAAAATCCACTGCATTCAATATGGTTCCATTTCTTCATGCTGCATGGATCACACTGCATTAAATCACACTGCATGGAATCCTCTGCATTCAATCGGGATTAATTTTACCAGGCTGCATTGAATCCACTGCATTCAATCAGTATCCATTGCACCACACTGCATTGAATCCACTGCATTCAATTGAGATCAATTGGGCAACGATGCATAGAATCCACTGCATTCAATAGGGATCCAATAAGCCACACTGAATGGTATACACTGCGTTCAATCAGGATGCATTTCACCACGCTGCATGGAATCCACGGCATTCAATCGGGTTGCATGGGGCCATGCTGCATAAAATCCACTGCATTCCATCGAGATGCATTTGGCCTCGCTGCATGGACTCCACTGCACACAATCGTGATCCATTTCGCCACAATGAATGGAATTCTCAGCATTCAATGACGCTGCATGGAATCCTCTGCATTGAATCGGGATGCTTTTGGCCATGCTGCATAAAATCCACTGCCTCAGTCATGCTGCACGGTACCACTGCATTCAATCGGGATGTTTTGGGACATGCTGAATAAAATCCACTGCATTAAATCGGGATGCATTGGGCCAAGCTGCAAAAACTCCACTGCATTCAATCATGCTGCATGGAATCTACTGCTTTCAATCGGGATGCATTTTACCAGGATGCGTGGAATCCACTGCATTCAATACAATGCATAGAATCCACTGCATTCATTGACGCTGCATGGAATCATCTGCATTCAATCGGGATGCTTTTGGCCATGCTGCATAAAATCCACTGCATTCAATCGAGATGTATTGGGACATGCTGCAGAAAATCCACTGCATTAAATCGGGATGCTTTGGGCCAAGCTGCAAAAAATCCACTGCATTCAATCATGCTGCAGGAATCCACTGCATTTAATCATGCTGCATAAAATACCCTGCATTCAATAAGGTTCCATTTCTTCATGCTGCATGGAATCCACTGCATTCAATCGGGATTCATTTTACCAGGCTGCATGGATCATACTGCATTAAATCACACTGCATGGAATCCACTGCATTCAAATGGAATGAATTTTATCAGGCTGCATGGAATCCACTGCATTCAATCAGGCTGCATGGAATCCACTGCATTCAATCGGGATGCATTTTACCACGCTGCATGAATTACACTGCATTCAATCACAATGCATGGAATCCACTGCATTCAATGACGCTGCATGGAATCCACTGCATTCTATCGGGACGCTTTTGGCCATGCTGCATAAAATCCACTGCATTCAATCATGCTGCATGGAATCCAGTGCATCCAATCGGGATATTGTGGGTCATGCTGCATAAAATCCAATGCATTCAATCATGCTGCACCGTATCCACTGCATTCAGTCGGGATGTTTTGGGACATGCTGCAGAAAATTCACTGCATTAAATCAGGATGCTTTGGGCCATTCTGCAAAAAATCCACTGCATTCAATCATGCTGCATAAAATCCACTGCATTCAATATGGTTCCATTTCTTCATGCTGCATGGATCACACTGCATTAAATCACACTGCATGGAATCCTCTGCATTCAATCGGGATTAATTTTACCAGGCTGCATTGAATCCACTGCATTCAATCAGTATCCATTGCACCACACCGCATAGAATCCACTGCATTCAATTGAGATCAATTGGGCAACGATGCATAGAATCCACTGCATTCAATAGGGATCCAATTAGCCACACTGAATGGTATACACTGCGTTCAATCAGGATGCATTTCACCACGCTGCATGGAATCCACGGCATTCAATCGGGTTGCATTGGGCCTCACTGCGTGAACTCAACTGAATACATACGGGATCCATTGTGCCACAATGCAGGGAGTCTTCTGCATTCAATGACGCTGCATGGAATCCACTGCATTCAATTGGGATGCTTTTGGCCATGCTGCATAAAATCCACTGCATTCAATCATGCTGCATGTAATCCACCTGATTCAATCGGGATGTTTTGGGACATGCTGCAGAAAATCCCCTGCATTAAATCGGGATGATTTGGGCCATGCTGCAAAAAATCCACTGCATTCAATCATGCTGCAGATATCCACTGCATTCATTCGGAATACTTTGGGCCTTGCTGCTAATAATCCACAGCATTCAATCATGCTGCAGGTATCCACTGCATTCAATCATGCTGCATTAAATTCCCTGCATTCAATAGGGTTCCATTTCTTCATGCTGCCTGGAATGCACTGCATTAAATCACGCTGCATGGAATCCATTGCATTCAATTGGGATGCATTTTACCAGGCTGCATGGAATCCACTGCATTCAAGCATGCTTCATGGAATCCACTGCATTCAATCCGGATGCATGTTACCAGGCTGCATGTATTACACTGCATTCAATGACATTGCATGGAATCCACTGCCTTCAATCGGGATGCTTTTGGCCCTGCTGCATTAAATCAACTGCATTCAATCGGGATGCATTGGGCCTCACTGCGTCAACTGCACTGAGTACAATCGGGATCCATTTTGGCACAATACATGGAGTCCTCTATATTCAATGACGCTGCATGGAATCCACTGCATTAAATCGTAATGCTTTGTGCCATGCTGCAAAAAATCCACTGCATTCATTCATGCCGCAGGAATCCACTGCAATCAATCATGCTGCATAAAATCAACTGCATTCAATAGGGTTCCATTACTTCATGCTGTCTGGAATACACTGAATTCAATCACGCTGCATGGAATCCAATGCATTCAATAGGGATGCATTTTACCAGGCTGCATGGAATCCACTGCATTCAATCATGCTGCATGGAATCCACTGCATTCAATCGGGATGCATTTTACCAGGCTGCATGGATTTCACTGCATTCAATCACAATGCATGGAATCCACTGCATTCTATCGGGATGCTTTTGGCCATGCTGCATAAAATCCACTGCATTCAATCATGCTGCATGGAATCCAGTGCATCCAATCGGGATATTGTGGGTCATGCTGCATAAAATCCAATGCATTCAATCATGCTGCACCGTATCCACTGCATTCAGTCGGGATGTTTTGGGACATGCTGCAGAAAATTCACTGCATTAAATCAGGATGCTTTGGGCCATTCTGCAAAAAATCCACTGCATTCAATCATGCTGCATAAAATCCACTGCATTCAATATGGTTCCATTTCTTCATGCTGCATGGATCACACTGCATTAAATCACACTGCATGGAATCCTCTGCATTCAATCGGGATTAATTTTACCAGGCTGCATTGAATCCACTGCATTCAATCAGTATCCATTGCACCACACTGCATTGAATCCACTGCATTCAATTGAGATCAATTGGGCAACGATGCATAGAATCCACTGCATTCAATAGGGATCCAATTAGCCACACTGAATGGTATACACTGCGTTCAATCAGGATGCATTTCACCACGCTGCATGGAATCCACGGCATTCAATCGGGTTGCATGGGGCCATGCTGCATAAAATCCACTGCATTCCATCGAGATGCATTTGGCCTCGCTGCATGGACTCCACTGCACACAATCGTGATCCATTTCGCCACAATGAATGGAATTCTCAGCATTCAATGACGCTGCATGGAATCCACTGCATTAAATCAGAGATGCTTTGGGACATGTTGCAAAAAATCCACTGCATTCAATAATTCTGCAGGAATCCACAGCATTCAATCATGCTGCATAAAATACCCTGCCTTCAATAGTGTTCCATTTCTTCATGCTGCATGGAATACACTGCATTCAATCAGGATGCATGGAATCCACATCATTTAATTGAGGTGCATTTTACCAGGCTGCATGGAATCCACTGCATTCAATCATGCTGCATGGAATCCACTGCATTCAATCGGGATGCATTTTACCACGCTGCATGAATTACACTGCATTCAATCACAATGCATGGAATCCACTGCATTCAATGACGCTGCATGGAATCCACTGCACTCAATCGGGATACTTTTGGCAATGCTGCATAAAACCCACTGCATTCAATCGGGATGCATTGGGCCTCACTGCGTGAACTCAACTGAATACATACGGGATCCATTGTGCCACAATGCAGGGAGTCTTCTGCATTCAATGACGCTGCATGGAATCCACTGCATTCAATTGGGATGCTTTTGGCCATGCTGCATAAAATCCACTGCATTCAATCATGCTGCATGTAATCCACCTGATTCAATCGGGATGTTTTGGGACATGCTGCAGAAAATCCCCTGCATTAAATCGGGATGATTTGGGCCATGCTGCAAAAAATCCACTGCATTCAATCATGCTGCAGGTATCCACTGCATTCATTCGGAATACTTTGGGCCTTGCTGCTAATAATCCACAGCATTCAATCATGCTGCAGGTATCCACTGCATTCAATCATGCTGCATTAAATTCCCTGCATTCAATAGGGTTCCATTTCTTCATGCTGCCTGGAATGCACTGCATTAAATCACGCTGCATGGAATCCATTGCATTCAATTGGGATGCATTTTACCAGGCTGCATGGAATCCACTGCATTCAAGCATGCTTCATGGAATCCACTGCATTCAATCCGGATGCATGTTACCAGGCTGCATGTATTACACTGCATTCAATGACATTGCATGGAATCCACTGCCTTCAATCGGGATGCTTTTGGCCCTGCTGCATTAAATCAACTGCATTCAATCGGGATGCATTGGGCCTCACTGCGTCAACTGCACTGAGTACAATCGGGATCCATTTTGGCACAATACATGGAGTCCTCTATATTCAATGACGCTGCATGTAATCCACTGCATTAAATCGTAATGCTTTGTGCCATGCTGCAAAAAATCCACTGCATTCATTCATGCCGCAGGAATCCACTGCAATCAATCATGCTGCATAAAATCAACTGCATTCAATAGGGTTCCATTACTTCATGCTGTCTGGAATACACTGAATTCAATCACGCTGCATGGAATCCAATGCATTCAATAGGGATGCATTTTACCAGGCTGCATGGAATCCACTGCATTCAATCATGCTGCATGGAATCCACTGCATTCAATCGGGATGCATTTTACCAGGCTGCATGGATTTCACTGCATTCAATGACGCTGCATGGAATCCACTGCATTCTATCGGGATGCTTTTGGCCATGCTGCATAAAATCCACTGCATTCAATCATGCTGCATGGAATCCAGTGCATCCAATCGGGATATTGTGGGTCATGCTGCATAAAATCCAATGCATTCAATCATGCTGCACCGTATCCACTGCATTCAGTCGGGATGTTTTGGGACATGCTGCAGAAAATTCACTGCATTAAATCAGGATGCTTTGGGCCATTCTGCAAAAAATCCACTGCATTCAATCATGCTGCATAAAATCCACTGCATTCAATATGGTTCCATTTCTTCATGCTGCATGGATCACACTGCATTAAATCACACTGCATGGAATCCTCTGCATTCAATCGGGATTAATTTTACCAGGCTGCATTGAATCCACTGCATTCAATCAGTATCCATTGCACCACACTGCATTGAATCCACTGCATTCAATTGAGATCAATTGGGCAACGATGCATAGAATCCACTGCATTCAATAGGGATCCAAATAGCCACACTGAATGGTATACACTGCGTTCAATCAGGATGCATTTCACCACGCTGCATGGAATCCACGGCATTCAATCGGGTTGCATGGGGCCATGCTGCATAAAATCCACTGCATTCCATCGAGATGCATTTGGCCTCGCTGCATGGACTCCACTGCACACAATCGTGATCCATTTCGCCACAATGAATGGAATTCTCAGCATTCAATGACGCTGCATGGAATCCACTGCATTAAATCAGAGATGCTTTGGGACATGTTGCAAAAAATCCACTGCATTCAATAATTCTGCAGGAATCCACAGCATTCAATCATGCTGCATAAAATACCCTGCCTTCAATAGTGTTCCATTTCTTCATGCTGCATGGAATACACTGCATTCAATCAGGATGCATGGAATCCACATCATTTAATTGAGGTGCATTTTACCAGGCTGCATGGAATCCACTGCATTCAATCATGCTGCATGGAATCCACTGCATTCAATCGGGATGCATTTTACCACGCTGCATGAATTACACTGCATTCAATCACAATGCATGGAATCCACTGCATTCAATGACGCTGCATGGAATCCACTGCACTCAATCGGGATACTTTTGGCAATGCTGCATAAAACCCACTGCATTCAATCGGGATGCATTGGGCCTCACTGCGTGAACTCAACTGAATACATACGGGATCCATTGTGCCACAATGCAGGGAGTCTTCTGCATTCAATGACGCTGCATGGAATCCACTGCATTCAATTGGGATGCTTTTGGCCATGCTGCATAAAATCCACTGCATTCAATCATGCTGCATGTAATCCACCTGATTCAATCGGGATGTTTTGGGACATGCTGCAGAAAATCCCCTGCATTAAATCGGGATGATTTGGGCCATGCTGCAAAAAATCCACTGCATTCAATCATGCTGCAGGTATCCACTGCATTCATTCGGAATACTTTGGGCCTTGCTGCTAATAATCCACAGCATTCAATCATGCTGCAGGTATCCACTGCATTCAATCATGCTGCATTAAATTCCCTGCATTCAATAGGGTTCCATTTCTTCATGCTGCCTGGAATGCACTGCATTAAATCACGCTGCATGGAATCCATTGCATTCAATTGGGATGCATTTTACCAGGCTGCATGGAATCCACTGCATTCAAGCATGCTTCATGGAATCCACTGCATTCAATCCGGATGCATGTTACCAGGCTGCATGTATTACAGTGCATTCAATGACATTGCATGGAATCCACTGCCTTCAATCGGGATGCTTTTGGCCCTGCTGCATTAAATCAACTGCATTCAATCGGGATGCATTGGGCCTCACTGCGTCAACTGCACTGAGTACAATCGGGATCCATTTTGGCACAATACATGGAGTCCTCTATATTCAATGACGCTGCATGGAATCCACTGCATTAAATCGTAATGCTTTGTGCCATGCTGCAAAAAATCCACTGCATTCATTCATGCCGCAGGAATCCACTGCAATCAATCATGCTGCATAAAATCAACTGCATTCAATAGGGTTCCATTACTTCATGCTGTCTGGAATACACTGAATTCAATCACGCTGCATGGAATCCAATGCATTCAATAGGGATGCATTTTACCAGGCTGCATGGAATCCACTGCATTCAATCATGCTGCATGGAATCCACTGCATTCAATCGGGATGCATTTTACCAGGCTGCATGGATTTCACTGCATTCAATGACGCTGCATGGAATCCACTGCATTCTATCGGGATGCTTTTGGCCATGCTGCATAAAATCCACTGCATTCAATCATGCTGCATGGAATCCAGTGCATCCAATCGGGATATTGTGGGTCATGCTGCATAAAATCCAATGCATTCAATCATGCTGCACCGTATCCACTGCATTCAGTCGGGATGTTTTGGGACATGCTGCAGAAAATTCACTGCATTAAATCAGGATGCTTTGGGCCATTCTGCAAAAAATCCACTGCATTCAATCATGCTGCATAAAATCCACTGCATTCAATATGGTTCCATTTCTTCATGCTGCATGGATCACACTGCATTAAATCACACTGCATGGAATCCTCTGCATTCAATCGGGATTAATTTTACCAGGCTGCATTGAATCCACTGCATTCAATCAGTATCCATTGCACCACACTGCATTGAATCCACTGCATTCAATTGAGATCAATTGGGCAACGATGCATAGAATCCACTGCATTCAATAGGGATCCAATTAGCCACACTGAATGGTATACACTGCGTTCAATCAGGATGCATTTCACCACGCTGCATGGAATCCACGGCATTCAATCGGGTTGCATGGGGCCATGCTGCATAAAATCCACTGCATTCCATCGAGATGCATTTGGCCTCGCTGCATGGACTCCACTGCACACAATCGTGATCCATTTCGCCACAATGAATGGAATTCTCAGCATTCAATGACGCTGCATGGAATCCACTGCATTAAATCAGAGATGCTTTGGGACATGTTGCAAAAAATCCACTGCATTCAATAATTCTGCAGGAATCCACAGCATTCAATCATGCTGCATAAAATACCCTGCCTTCAATAGTGTTCCATTTCTTCATGCTGCATGGAATACACTGCATTTAATCAGGATGCATGGAATCCACATCATTTAATTGAGGTGCATTTTACCAGGCTGCATGGAATCCACTGCATTCAGTCATGCTGCATGGAATCCACTGCATTCAATCGGGATGCATTTTACCACGCTGCATGAATTACACTGCATTCAATCACAATGCATGGAATCCACTGCATTCAATGACGCTGCATGGAATCCACTGCACTCAATCGGGATACTTTTGGCAATGCTGCATAAAACCCACTGCATTCAATCGGGATGCATTGGGCCTCACTGCGTGAACTCAACTGAATACATACGGGATCCATTGTGCCACAATGCAGGGAGTCTTCTGCATTCACTGACGCTGCATGGAATCCACTGCATTCAATCGGGATGCTTTTGGCCATGCTGCATAAAATCCACTTCATTCAATCATGCTGCATGTAATCCACCTGATTCAATCGGGATGTTTTGGGACATGCTGCAGAAAATCCCCTGCATTAAATCGGGATGATTTGGGCCATGCTGCAAAAAATCCACTGCATTCAATCATGCTGCAGGTATCCACTGCATTCATTCGGAATACTTTGGGCCTTGCTGCTAATAATCCACAGCATTCAATCATGCTGCAGGTATCCACTGCATTCAATCATGCTGCATTAAATTCCCTGCATTCAATAGGGTTCCATTTCTTCATGCTGCCTGGAATGCACTGCATTAAATCACGCTGCATGGAATCCATTGCATTCAATTGGGATGCATTTTACCAGGCTGCATGGAATCCACTGCATTCAAGCATGCTTCATGGAATCCACTGCATTCAATCCGGATGCATGTTACCAGGCTGCATGTATTACACTGCATTCAATGACATTGCATGGAATCCACTGCCTTCAATCGGGATGTTTTGGCCCTGCTGCATTAAATCAACTGCATTCAATCGGGATGCATTGGGCCTCACTGCGTCAACTGCACTGAGTACAATCGGGATCCATTTTGGCACAATACATGGAGTCCTCTATATTCAATGACGCTGCATGGAATCCACTGCATTAAATCGTAATGCTTTGTGCCATGCTGCAAAAAATCCACTGCATTCATTCATGCCGCAGGAATCCACTGCAATCAATCATGCTGCATAAAATCAACTGCATTCAATAGGGTTCCATTACTTCATGCTGTCTGGAATACACTGAATTCAATCACGCTGCATGGAATCCAATGCATTCAATAGGGATGCATTTTACCAGGCTGCATGGAATCCACTGCATTCAATCATGCTGCATGGAATCCACTGCATTCAATCGGGATGCATTTTACCAGGCTGCATGGATTTCACTGCATTCAATGACGCTGCATGGAATCCACTGCATTCTATCGGGATGCTTTTGGCCATGCTGCATAAAATCCACTGCATTCAATCATGCTGCATGGAATCCAGTGCATCCAATCGGGATATTGTGGGTCATGCTGCATAAAATCCAATGCATTCAATCATGCTGCACCGTATCCACTGCATTCAGTCGGGATGTTTTGGGACATGCTGCAGAAAATTCACTGCATTAAATCAGGATGATTTGGGCCATTCTGCAAAAAATCCACTGCATTCAATCATGCTGCATAAAATCCACTGCATTCAATAGGGTTCCATTTCTTCATGCTGCATGGATCACACTGCATTAAATCACACTGCATGGAATCCTCTGCATTCAATCGGGATTAATTTTACCAGGCTGCATTGAATCCACTGCATTCAATCAGTATCCATTGCACCACACTGCATTGAATCCACTGCATTCAATTGAGATCAATTGGGCAACGATGCATAGAATCCACTGCATTCAATAGGGATCCAATTAGCCACACTGAATGGTATACACTGCGTTCAATCAGGATGCATTTCACCACGCTGCATGGAATCCACGGCATTCAATCGGGTTGCATGGGGCCATGCTGCATAAAATCCACTGCATTCCATCGAGATGCATTTGGCCTCGCTGCATGGACTCCACTGCACACAATCGTGATCCATTTCGCCACAATGAATGGAATTCTCAGCATTCAATGACGCTGCATGTAATCCTCTGCATTGAATCGGGATGCTTTTGGCCATGCTGCATAAAATCCACTGCATCAGTCATGCTGCACGGTACCACTGCATTCAATCGGGATATTTTGGGACATGCTGAATAAAATCCACTGCATTAAACCGGGATGCATTGGGCCAAGCTGCAAAAACTCCACTGCATTCAATCATGCTGCATGGAATCTACTGCTTTCAATCGGGATGCATTTTACCAGGATGCGTGGAATCCACTGCTTTCAATACAATGCATAGAATCCACTGCATTCATTGACGCTGCATGGAATCATCTGCATTCAATCGGGATGCTTTTGGCCATGCTGCATAAAATCCACTGCATTCAATCGAGATGTATTGGGACATGCTGCAGAAAATCCACTGCATTAAATCGGGATGCTTTGGGCCAAGCTGCAAAAAATCCACTGCATTCAATCATGCTGCAGGAATCCACTGCATTTAATCATGCTGCATAAAATACCCTGCATTCAATAAGGTTCCATTTCTTCATGCTGCATGGAATCCACTGCATTCAATCGGGATTCATTTTACCAGGCTGCATGGATCATACTGCATTAAATCACACTGCATGGAATCCACTGCATTCAAATGGAATGAATTTTATCAGGCTGCATGGAATCCACTGCATTCAATCTGGCTGCATGGAATCCACTGCATTCAATCGGGATGCATTTTACCACGCTGCATGAATTACACTGCATTCAATCACAATGCATGGAATCCACTGCATTCAATGACGCTGCATGGAATCCACTGCATTCTATCGGGACGCTTTTGGCCATGCTGCATAAAATCCACTGCATTCAATCATGCTGCATGGAATCCAGTGCATCCAATCGGGATATTGTGGGTCATGCTGCATAAAATCCAATGCATTCAATCATGCTGCACCGTATCCACTGCATTCAGTCGGGATGTTTTGGGACATGCTGCAGAAAATTCACTGCATTAAATCAGGATGCTTTGGGCCATTCTGCAAAAAATCCACTGCATTCAATCATGCTGCATAAAATCCACTGCATTCAATATGGTTCCATTTCTTCATGCTGCATGGATCACACTGCATTAAATCACACTGCATGGAATCCTCTGCATTCAATCGGGATTAATTTTACCAGGCTGCATTGAATCCACTGCATTCAATCAGTATCCATTGCACCACACTGCATTGAATCCACTGCATTCAATTGAGATCAATTGGGCAACGATGCATAGAATCCACTGCATTCAATAGGGATCCAATTAGCCACACTGAATGGTATACACTGCGTTCAATCAGGATGCATTTCACCACGCTGCATGGAATCCACGGCATTCAATCGGGTTGCATGGGGCCATGCTGCATAAAATCCACTGCATTCCATCGAGATGCATTTGGCCTCGCTGCATGGACTCCACTGCACACAATCGTGATCCATTTCGCCACAATGAATGGAATTCTCAGCATTCAATGACGCTGCATGGAATCCACTGCATTAAATCAGAGATGCTTTGGGACATGTTGCAAAAAATCCACTGCATTCAATAATTCTGCAGGAATCCACAGCATTCAATCATGCTGCATAAAATACCCTGCCTTCAATAGTGTTCCATTTCTTCATGCTGCATGGAATACACTGCATTCAATCAGGATGCATGGAATCCACATCATTTAATTGAGGTGCATTTTACCAGGCTGCATGGAATCCACTGCATTCAATCATGCTGCATGGAATCCACTGCATTCAATCGGGATGCATTTTACCACGCTGCATGAATTACACTGCATTCAATCACAATGCATGGAATCCACTGCATTCAATGACGCTGCATGGAATCCACTGCACTCAATCGGGATACTTTTGGCAATGCTGCATAAAACCCACTGCATTCAATCGGGATGCATTGGGCCTCACTGCGTGAACTCAACTGAATACATACGGGATCCATTGTGCCGCAATGAAGGGAGTCTTCTGCATTCAATGACGCTGCATGGAATCCACTGCATTCAATCGGGATGCTTTTGGCCATGCTGCATAAAATCCACTGCATTCAATCATGCTGCATGTAATCCACCTGATTCAATCGGGATGTTTTGGGACATGCTGCAGAAAATCCCCTGCATTAAATCGGGATGATTTGGGCCATGCTGCAAAAAATCCACTGCATTCAATCATGCTGCAGTTATCCACTGCATTCATTCGGAATACTTTGGGCCTTGCTGCTAATAATCCACAGCATTCAATCATGCTGCAGGTATCCACTGCATTCAATCATGCTGCATTAAATTCCCTGCATTCAATAGGGTTCCATTTCTTCATGCTGCCTGGAATGCACTGCATTAAATCACGCTGCATGGAATCCATTGCATTCAATTGGGATGCATTTTACCAGGCTGCATGGAATCCACTGCATTCAAGCATGCTTCATGGAATCCACTGCATTCAATCCGGATGCATGTTACCAGGCTGCATGTATTACACTGCATTCAATGACATTGCATGGAATCCACTGCCTTCAATCGGGATGCTTTTGGCCCTGCTGCATTAAATCAACTGCATTCAATCGGGATGCATTGGGCCTCACTGCGTCAACTGCACTGAGTACAATCGGGATCCATTTTGGCACAATACATGGAGTCCTCTATATTCAATGACGCTGCATGTAATCCACTGCATTAAATCAGAGATGCTTTGGGACATGTTGCAGAAAATCCACTGCATTCAATAATTCTGCAGGAATCCACAGCATTCAATCATGCTGCATAAAATACCCTGCATTCAATAGTGTTCCTTTTCTTCATGCTGCATGGAATACACTGCATTCAATCAGGATGCATGGAATCCACATCATTTAATTGAGGTGCATTTTACCAGGCTGCATGGAATCCACTGCATTCAATCATGCTGCATGGAATCCACTGCATTCAATCGGGATGCATTTTACCAGGCTGCATGAATTACACTGCATTCAATCACAATGCATGGAATCCACTGCATTCAATGACGCTGCATGGAATCCACTGCACTCAATCGGGATACTTTTGGCAATGCTGCATAAAACCCACTGCATTCAATCGGGATGCATTGGGCCTCACTGCATGAACTCAACTGAATACATACGGGATCCATTGTGCCACAATGCAGGGAGTCTTCTGCATTCAATGACGCTGCATGGAATCCACTGCATTCAATCGGGATGCTTTTGGCCATGCTGCATAAAATCCACTGCATTCAATCATGCTGCATGTAATCCACCTGATTCAATCGGGATGTTTTGGGACATGCTGCAGAAAATCCCCTGCATTAAATCGGGATGATTTGGGCCATGCTGCAAAAAATCCACTGCATTCAATCATGCTGCAGTTATCCACTGCATTCATTCGGAATACTTTGGGCCTTGCTGCTAATAATCCACAGCATTCAATCATGCTGCAGGTATCCACTGCATTCAATCATGCTGCATTAAATTCCCTGCATTCAATAGGGTTCCATTTCTTCATGCTGCCTGGAATGCACTGCATTAAATCACGCTGCATGGAATCCATTGCATTCAATTGGGATGCATTTTACCAGGCTGCATGGAATCCACTGCATTCAAGCATGCTTCATGGAATCCACTGCATTCAATCCGGATGCATGTTACCAGGCTGCATGTATTACACTGCATTCAATGACATTGCATGGAATCCACTGCCTTCAATCGGGATGTTTTGGCCCTGCTGCATTAAATCAACTGCATTCAATCGGGATGCATTGGGCCTCACTGCGTCAACTGCACTGAGTACAATCGGGATCCATTTTGGCACAATACATGGAGTCCTCTATATTCAATGACGCTGCATGTAATCCACTGCATTAAATCGTAATGCTTTGTGCCATGCTGCAAAAAATCCACTGCATTCATTCATGCCGCAGGAATCCACTGCAATCAATCATGCTGCATAAAATCAACTGCATTCAATAGGGTTCCATTACTTCATGCTGTCTGGAATACACTGAATTCAATCACGCTGCATGGAATCCAATGCATTCAATAGGGATGCATTTTACCAGGCTGCATGGAATCCACTGCATTCAATCATGCTGCATGGAATCCACTGCATTCAATCGGGATGCATTTTACCAGGCTGCATGGATTTCACTGCATTCAATCACAATGCATGGAATCCACTGCATTCTATCGGGATGCTTTTGGCCATGCTGCATAAAATCCACTGCATTCAATCATGCTGCATGGAATCCAGTGCATCCAATCGGGATATTGTGGGTCATGCTGCATAAAATCCAATGCATTCAATCATGCTGCACCGTATCCACTGCATTCAGTCGGGATGTTTTGGGACATGCTGCAGAAAATTCACTGCATTAAATCAGGATGCTTTGGGCCATTCTGCAAAAAATCCACTGCATTCAATCATGCTGCATAAAATCCACTGCATTCAATATGGTTCCATTTCTTCATGCTGCATGGATCACACTGCATTAAATCACACTGCATGGAATCCTCTGCATTCAATCGGGATTAATTTTACCAGGCTGCATTGAATCCACTGCATTCAATCAGTATCCATTGCACCACACTGCATTGAATCCACTGCATTCAATTGAGATCAATTGGGCAACGATGCATAGAATCCACTGCATTCAATAGGGATCCAATTAGCCACACTGAATGGTATACACTGCGTTCAATCAGGATGCATTTCACCACGCTGCATGGAATCCACGGCATTCAATCGGGTTGCATGGGGCCATGCTGCATAAAATCCACTGCATTCCATCGAGATGCATTTGGCCTCGCTGCATGGACTCCACTGCACACAATCGTGATCCATTTCGCCACAATGAATGGAATTCTCAGCATTCAATGACGCTGCATGGAATCCACTGCATTAAATCAGAGATGCTTTGGGACATGTTGCAAAAAATCCACTGCATTCAATAATTCTGCAGGAATCCACAGCATTCAATCATGCTGCATAAAATACCCTGCCTTCAATAGTGTTCCATTTCTTCATGCTGCATGGAATACACTGCATTCAATCAGGATGCATGGAATCCACATCATTTAATTGAGGTGCATTTTACCAGGCTGCATGGAATCCACTGCATTCAATCATGCTGCATGGAATCCACTGCATTCAATCGGGATGCATTTTACCACGCTGCATGAATTACACTGCATTCAATCACAATGCATGGAATCCACTGCATTCAATGACGCTGCATGGAATCCACTGCACTCAATCGGGATACTTTTGGCAATGCTGCATAAAACCCACTGCATTCAATCGGGATGCATTGGGCCTCACTGCGTGAACTCAACTGAATACATACGGGATCCATTGTGCCACAATGCAGGGAGTCTTCTGCATTCAATGACGCTGCATGGAATCCACTGCATTCAATTGGGATGCTTTTGGCCATGCTGCATAAAATCCACTGCATTCAATCATGCTGCATGTAATCCACCTGATTCAATCGGGATGTTTTGGGACATGCTGCAGAAAATCCCCTGCATTAAATCGGGATGATTTGGGCCATGCTGCAAAAAATCCACTGCATTCAATCATGCTGCAGGTATCCACTGCATTCATTCGGAATACTTTGGGCCTTGCTGCTAATAATCCACAGCATTCAATCATGCTGCAGGTATCCACTGCATTCAATCATGCTGCATTAAATTCCCTGCATTCAATAGGGTTCCATTTCTTCATGCTGCCTGGAATGCACTGCATTAAATCACGCTGCATGGAATCCATTGCATTCAATTGGGATGCATTTTACCAGGCTGCATGGAATCCACTGCATTCAAGCATGCTTCATGGAATCCACTGCATTCAATCCGGATGCATGTTACCAGGCTGCATGTATTACACTGCATTCAATGACATTGCATGGAATCCACTGCCTTCAATCGGGATGCTTTTGGCCCTGCTGCATTAAATCAACTGCATTCAATCGGGATGCATTGGGCCTCACTGCGTCAACTGCACTGAGTACAATCGGGATCCATTTTGGCACAATACATGGAGTCCTCTATATTCAATGACGCTGCATGTAATCCACTGCATTAAATCGTAATGCTTTGTGCCATGCTGCAAAAAATCCACTGCATTCATTCATGCCGCAGGAATCCACTGCAATCAATCATGCTGCATAAAATCAACTGCATTCAATAGGGTTCCATTACTTCATGCTGTCTGGAATACACTGAATTCAATCACGCTGCATGGAATCCAATGCATTCAATAGGGATGCATTTTACCAGGCTGCATGGAATCCACTGCATTCAATCATGCTGCATGGAATCCACTGCATTCAATCGGGATGCATTTTACCAGGCTGCATGGATTTCACTGCATTCAATCACAATGCATGGAATCCACTGCATTCTATCGGGATGCTTTTGGCCATGCTGCATAAAATCCACTGCATTCAATCATGCTGCATGGAATCCAGTGCATCCAATCGGGATATTGTGGGTCATGCTGCATAAAATCCACTGCATTCAATCATGCTGCATGGAATCCAGTGCATCCAATCGGGATTTGTGGGTCATGCTGCATAAAATCCAATGCATTCAATCATGCTGCACCGTATCCACTGCATTCAGTCGGGATGTTTTGGGACATGCTGCAGAAAATTCACTGCATTAAATCAGGATGCTTTGGGCCATTCTGCAAAAAATCCACTGCATTCAATCATGCTGCATAAAATCCACTGCATTCAATATGGTTCCATTTCTTCATGCTGCATGGATCACACTGCATTAAATCACACTGCATGGAATCCTCTGCATTCAATCGGGATTAATTTTACCAGGCTGCATTGAATCCACTGCATTCAATCAGTATCCATTGCACCACACTGCATTGAATCCACTGCATTCAATTGAGATCAATTGGGCAACGATGCATAGAATCCACTGCATTCAATAGGGATCCAATTAGCCACACTGAATGGTATACACTGCGTTCAATCAGGATGCATTTCACCACGCTGCATGGAATCCACGGCATTCAATCGGGTTGCATGGGGCCATGCTGCATAAAATCCACTGCATTCCATCGAGATGCATTTGGCCTCGCTGCATGGACTCCACTGCACACAATCGTGATCCATTTCGCCACAATGAATGGAATTCTCAGCATTCAATGACGCTGCATGGAATCCTCTGCATTGAATCGGGATGCTTTTGGCCATGCTGCATAAAATCCACTGCCTCAGTCATGCTGCACGGTACCACTGCATTCAATCGGGATGTTTTGGGACATGCTGAATAAAATCCACTGCATTAAATCGGGATGCATTGGGCCAAGCTGCAAAAACTCCACTGCATTCAATCATGCTGCATGGAATCTACTGCTTTCAATCGGGATGCATTTTACCAGGATGCGTGGAATCCACTGCATTCAATACAATGCATAGAATCCACTGCATTCATTGACGCTGCATGGAATCATCTGCATTCAATCGGGATGCTTTTGGCCATGCTGCATAAAATCCACTGCATTCAATCGAGATGTATTGGGACATGCTGCAGAAAATCCACTGCATTAAATCGGGATGCTTTGGGCCAAGCTGCAAAAAATCCACTGCATTCAATCATGCTGCAGGAATCCACTGCATTTAATCATGCTGCATAAAATACCCTGCATTCAATAAGGTTCCATTTCTTCATGCTGCATGGAATCCACTGCATTCAATCGGGATTCATTTTACCAGGCTGCATGGATCATACTGCATTAAATCACACTGCATGGAATCCACTGCATTCAAATGGAATGAATTTTATCAGGCTGCATGGAATCCACTGCATTCAATCAGGCTGCATGGAATCCACTGCATTCAATCGGGATGCATTTTACCACGCTGCATGAATTACACTGCATTCAATCACAATGCATGGAATCCACTGCATTCAATGACGCTGCATGGAATCCACTGCATTCTATCGGGACGCTTTTGGCCATGCTGCATAAAATCCACTGCATTCAATCATGCTGCATGGAATCCAGTGCATCCAATCGGGATATTGTGGGTCATGCTGCATAAAATCCAATGCATTCAATCATGCTGCACCGTATCCACTGCATTCAGTCGGGATGTTTTGGGACATGCTGCAGAAAATTCACTGCATTAAATCAGGATGCTTTGGGCCATTCTGCAAAAAATCCACTGCATTCAATCATGCTGCATAAAATCCACTGCATTCAATATGGTTCCATTTCTTCATGCTGCATGGATCACACTGCATTAAATCACACTGCATGGAATCCTCTGCATTCAATCGGGATTAATTTTACCAGGCTGCATTGAATCCACTGCATTCAATCAGTATCCATTGCACCACACTGCATTGAATCCACTGCATTCAATTGAGATCAATTGGGCAACGATGCATAGAATCCACTGCATTCAATAGGGATCCAATTAGCCACACTGAATGGTATACACTGCGTTCAATCAGGATGCATTTCACCACGCTGCATGGAATCCACGGCATTCAATCGGGTTGCATGGGGCCATGCTGCATAAAATCCACTGCATTCCATCGAGATGCATTTGGCCTCGCTGCATGGACTCCACTGCACACAATCGTGATCCATTTCGCCACAATGAATGGAATTCTCAGCATTCAATGACGCTGCATGGAATCCACTGCATTAAATCAGAGATGCTTTGGGACATGTTGCAAAAAATCCACTGCATTCAATAATTCTGCAGGAATCCACAGCATTCAATCATGCTGCATAAAATACCCTGCCTTCAATAGTGTTCCATTTCTTCATGCTGCATGGAATACACTGCATTCAATCAGGATGCATGGAATCCACATCATTTAATTGAGGTGCATTTTACCAGGCTGCATGGAATCCACTGCATTCAATCATGCTGCATGGAATCCACTGCATTCAATCGGGATGCATTTTACCACGCTGCATGAATTACACTGCATTCAATCACAATGCATGGAATCCACTGCATTCAATGACGCTGCATGGAATCCACTGCACTCAATCGGGATACTTTTGGCAATGCTGCATAAAACCCACTGCATTCAATCGGGATGCATTGGGCCTCACTGCATGAACTCAACTGAATACATACGGGATCCATTGTGCCACAATGCAGGGAGTCTTCTGCATTCAATGACGCTGCATGGAATCCACTGCATTCAATCGGGATGCTTTTGGCCATGCTGCATAAAATCCACTGCATTCAATCATGCTGCATGTAATCCACCTGATTCAATCGGGATGTTTTGGGACATGCTGCAGAAAATCCCCTGCATTAAATCGGGATGATTTGGGCCATGCTGCAAAAAATCCACTGCATTCAATCATGCTGCAGGTATCCACTGCATTCATTCGGAATACTTTGGGCCTTGCTGCTAATAATCCACAGCATTCAATCATGCTGCAGGTATCCACTGCATTCAATCATGCTGCATTAAATTCCCTGCATTCAATAGGGTTCCATTTCTTCATGCTGCCTGGAATGCACTGCATTAAATCACGCTGCATGGAATCCATTGCATTCAATTGGGATGCATTTTACCAGGCTGCATGGAATCCACTGCATTCAAGCATGCTTCATGGAATCCACTGCATTCAATCCGGATGCATGTTACCAGGCTGCATGTATTACACTGCATTCAATGACATTGCATGGAATCCACTGCCTTCAATCGGGATGTTTTGGCCCTGCTGCATTAAATCAACTGCATTCAATCGGGATGCATTGGGCCTCACTGCGTCAACTGCACTGAGTACAATCGGGATCCATTTTGGCACAATACATGGAGTCCTCTATATTCAATGACGCTGCATGTAATCCACTGCATTAAATCAGAGATGCTTTGGGACATGTTGCAAAAAATCCACTGCATTCAATAATTCTGCAGGAATCCACAGCATTCAATCATGCTGCATAAAATACCCTGCATTCAATAGTGTTCCATTTCTTCATGCTGCATGGAATACACTGCATTCAATCAGGATGCATGGAATCCACATCATTTAATTGAGGTGCATTTTACCAGGCTGCATGGAATCCACTGCATTCAATCATGCTGCATGGAATCCACTGCATTCAATCGGGATGCATTTTACCACGCTGCATGAATTACACTGCATTCAATCACAATGCATGGAATCCACTGCATTCAATGACGCTGCATGGAATCCACTGCACTCAATCGGGATACTTTTGGCAATGCTGCATAAAACCCACTGCATTCAATCGGGATGCATTGGGCCTCACTGCGTGAACTCAACTGAATACATACGGGATCCATTGTGCCACAATGCAGGGAGTCTTCTGCATTCAATGACGCTGCATGGAATCCACTGCATTCAATCGGGATGCTTTTGGCCATGCTGCATAAAATCCACTGCATTCAATCATGCTGCATGTAATCCACCTGATTCAATCGGGATGTTTTGGGACATGCTGCAGAAAATCCCCTGCATTAAATCGGGATGATTTGGGCCATGCTGCAAAAAATCCACTGCATTCAATCATGCTGCAGGTATCCACTGCATTCATTCGGAATACTTTGGGCCTTGCTGCTAATAATCCACAGCATTCAATCATGCTGCAGGTATCCACTGCATTCAATCATGCTGCATTAAATTCCCTGCATTCAATAGGGTTCCATTTCTTCATGCTGCCTGGAATGCACTGCATTAAATCACGCTGCATGGAATCCATTGCATTCAATTGGGATGCATTTTACCAGGCTGCATGGAATCCACTGCATTCAAGCATGCTTCATGGAATCCACTGCATTCAATCCGGATGCATGTTACCAGGCTGCATGTATTACACTGCATTCAATGACATTGCATGGAATCCACTGCCTTCAATCGGGATGCTTTTGGCCCTGCTGCATTAAATCAACTGCATTCAATCGGGATGCATTGGGCCTCACTGCGTCAACTGCACTGAGTACAATCGGGATCCATTTTGGCACAATACATGGAGTCCTCTATATTCAATGACGCTGCATGGAATCCACTGCATTAAATCGTAATGCTTTGTGCCATGCTGCAAAAAATCCACTGCATTCATTCATGCCGCAGGAATCCACTGCAATCAATCATGCTGCATAAAATCAACTGCATTCAATAGGGTTCCATTACTTCATGCTGTCTGGAATACACTGAATTCAATCACGCTGCATGGAATCCAATGCATTCAATAGGGATGCATTTTACCAGGCTGCATGGAATCCACTGCATTCAATCATGCTGCATGGAATCCACTGCATTCAATCGGGATGCATTTTACCAGGCTGCATGGATTTCACTGCATTCAATCACAATGCATGGAATCCACTGCATTCTATCGGGATGCTTTTGGCCATGCTGCATAAAATCCACTGCATTCAATCATGCTGCATGGAATCCAGTGCATCCAATCGGGATATTGTGGGTCATGCTGCATAAAATCCAATGCATTCAATCATGCTGCACCGTATCCACTGCATTCAGTCGGGATGTTTTGGGACATGCTGCAGAAAATTCACTGCATTAAATCAGGATGCTTTGGGCCATTCTGCAAAAAATCCACTGCATTCAATCATGCTGCATAAAATCCACTGCATTCAATATGGTTCCATTTCTTCATGCTGCATGGATCACACTGCATTAAATCACACTGCATGGAATCCTCTGCATTCAATCGGGATTAATTTTACCAGGCTGCATTGAATCCACTGCATTCAATCAGTATCCATTGCACCACACTGCATTGAATCCACTGCATTCAATTGAGATCAATTGGGCAACGATGCATAGAATCCACTGCATTCAATAGGGATCCAATTAGCCACACTGAATGGTATACACTGCGTTCAATCAGGATGCATTTCACCACGCTGCATGGAATCCACGGCATTCAATCGGGTTGCATGGGGCCATGCTGCATAAAATCCACTGCATTCCATCGAGATGCATTTGGCCTCGCTGCATGGACTCCACTGCACACAATCGTGATCCATTTCGCCACAATGAATGGAATTCTCAGCATTCAATGACGCTGCATGGAATCCACTGCATTAAATCAGAGATGCTTTGGGACATGTTGCAAAAAATCCACTGCATTCAATAATTCTGCAGGAATCCACAGCATTCAATCATGCTGCATAAAATACCCTGCCTTCAATAGTGTTCCATTTCTTCATGCTGCATGGAATACACTGCATTCAATCAGGATGCATGGAATCCACATCATTTAATTGAGGTGCATTTTACCAGGCTGCATGGAATCCACTGCATTCAATCATGCTGCATGGAATCCACTGCATTCAATCGGGATGCATTTTACCACGCTGCATGAATTACACTGCATTCAATCACAATGCATGGAATCCACTGCATTCAATGACGCTGCATGGAATCCACTGCACTCAATCGGGATACTTTTGGCAATGCTGCATAAAACCCACTGCATTCAATCGGGATGCATTGGGCCTCACTGCGTGAACTCAACTGAATACATACGGGATCCATTGTGCCGCAATGCAGGGAGTCTTCTGCATTCAATGACGCTGCATGGAATCCACTGCATTCAATTGGGATGCTTTTGGCCATGCTGCATAAAATCCACTGCATTCAATCATGCTGCATGTAATCCACCTGATTCAATCGGGATGTTTTGGGACATGCTGCAGAAAATCCCCTGCATTAAATCGGGATGATTTGGGCCATGCTGCAAAAAATCCACTGCATTCAATCATGCTGCAGGTATCCACTGCATTCATTCGGAATACTTTGGGCCTTGCTGCTAATAATCCACAGCATTCAATCATGCTGCAGGTATCCACTGCATTCAATCATGCTGCATTAAATTCCCTGCATTCAATAGGGTTCCATTTCTTCATGCTGCCTGGAATGCACTGCATTAAATCACGCTGCATGGAATCCATTGCATTCAATTGGGATGCATTTTACCAGGCTGCATGGAATCCACTGCATTCAAGCATGCTTCATGGAATCCACTGCATTCAATCCGGATGCATGTTACCAGGCTGCATGTATTACACTGCATTCAATGACATTGCATGGAATCCACTGCCTTCAATCGGGATGCTTTTGGCCCTGCTGCATTAAATCAACTGCATTCAATCGGGATGCATTGGGCCTCACTGCGTCAACTGCACTGAGTACAATCGGGATCCATTTTGGCACAATACATGGAGTCCTCTATATTCAATGACGCTGCATGTAATCCACTGCATTAAATCGTAATGCTTTGTGCCATGCTGCAAAAAATCCACTGCATTCATTCATGCCGCAGGAATCCACTGCAATCAACCATGCTGCATAAAATCAACTGCATTCAATAGGGTTCCATTACTTCATGCTGTCTGGAATACACTGAATTCAATCACGCTGCATGGAATCCAATGCATTCAATAGGGATGCATTTTACCAGGCTGCATGGAATCCACTGCATTCAATCATGCTGCATGGAATCCACTGCATTCAATCGGGATGCATTTTACCAGGCTGCATGGATTTCACTGCATTCAATCACAATGCATGGAATCCACTGCATTCTATCGGGATGCTTTTGGCCATGCTGCATAAAATCCACTGCATTCAATCATGCTGCATGGAATCCAGTGCATCCAATCGGGATATTGTGGGTCATGCTGCATAAAATCCAATGCATTCAATCATGCTGCACCGTATCCACTGCATTCAGTCGGGATGTTTTGGGACATGCTGCAGAAAATTCACTGCATTAAATCAGGATGCTTTGGGCCATTCTGCAAAAAATCCACTGCATTCAATCATGCTGCATAAAATCCACTGCATTCAATATGGTTCCATTTCTTCATGCTGCATGGATCACACTGCATTAAATCACACTGCATGGAATCCTCTGCATTCAATCGGGATTAATTTTACCAGGCTGCATTGAATCCACTGCATTCAATCAGTATCCATTGCACCACACTGCATTGAATCCACTGCATTCAATTGAGATCAATTGGGCAACGATGCATAGAATCCACTGCATTCAATAGGGATCCAAATAGCCACACTGAATGGTATACACTGCGTTCAATCAGGATGCATTTCACCACGCTGCATGGAATCCACGGCATTCAATCGGGTTGCATGGGGCCATGCTGCATAAAATCCACTGCATTCCATCGAGATGCATTTGGCCTCGCTGCATGGACTCCACTGCACACAATCGTGATCCATTTCGCCACAATGAATGGAATTCTCAGCATTCAATGACGCTGCATGGAATCCACTGCATTAAATCAGAGATGCTTTGGGACATGTTGCAAAAAATCCACTGCATTCAATAATTCTGCAGGAATCCACAGCATTCAATCATGCTGCATAAAATACCCTGCCTTCAATAGTGTTCCATTTCTTCATGCTGCATGGAATACACTGCATTCAATCAGGATGCATGGAATCCACATCATTTAATTGAGGTGCATTTTACCAGGCTGCATGGAATCCACTGCATTCAATCATGCTGCATGGAATCCACTGCATTCAATCGGGATGCATTTTACCACGCTGCATGAATTACACTGCATTCAATCACAATGCATGGAATCCACTGCATTCAATGACGCTGCATGGAATCCACTGCACTCAATCGGGATACTTTTGGCAATGCTGCATAAAACCCACTGCATTCAATCGGGATGCATTGGGCCTCACTGCGTGAACTCAACTGAATACATACGGGATCCATTGTGCCGCAATGCAGGGAGTCTTCTGCATTCAATGACGCTGCATGGAATCCACTGCATTCAATCGGGATGCTTTTGGCCATGCTGCATAAAATCCACTGCATTCAATCATGCTGCATGTAATCCACCTGATTCAATCGGGATGTTTTGGGACATGCTGCAGTAAATCCCCTGCATTAAATCGGGATGATTTGGGCCATGCTGCAAAAAATCCACTGCATTCAATCATGCTGCAGGTATCCACTGCATTCATTCGGAATACTTTGGGCCTTGCTGCTAATAATCCACAGCATTCAATCATGCTGCAGGTATCCACTGCATTCAATCATGCTGCATTAAATTCCCTGCATTCAATAGGGTTCCATTTCTTCATGCTGCCTGGAATGCACTGCATTAAATCACGCTGCATGGAATCCATTGCATTCAATTGGGATGCATTTTACCAGGCTGCATGGAATCCACTGCATTCAAGCATGCTTCATGGAATCCACTGCATTCAATCCGGATGCATGTTACCAGGCTGCATGTATTACACTGCATTCAATGACATTGCATGGAATCCACTGCCTTCAATCGGGATGCTTTTGGCCCTGCTGCATTAAATCAACTGCATTCAATCGGGATGCATTGGGCCTCACTGCGTCAACTGCACTGAGTACAATCGGGATCCATTTTGGCACAATACATGGAGTCCTCTATATTCAATGACGCTGCATGGAATCCACTGCATTAAATCGTAATGCTTTGTGCCATGCTGCAAAAAATCCACTGCATTCATTCATGCCGCAGGAATCCACTGCAATCAATCATGCTGCATAAAATCAACTGCATTCAATAGGGTTCCATTACTTCATGCTGTCTGGAATACACTGAATTCAATCACGCTGCATGGAATCCAATGCATTCAATAGGGATGCATTTTACCAGGCTGCATGGAATCCACTGCATTCAATCATGCTGCATGCAATCCACTGCATTCAATCGGGATGCATTTTACCAGGCTGCATGGATTTCACTGCATTCAATCACAATGCATGGAATCCACTGCATTCTATCGGGATGCTTTTGGCCATGCTGCATAAAATCCACTGCATTCAATCATGCTGCACCGTATCCACTGCATTCAGTCGGGATGTTTTGTGACATGCTGCAGAAAATTCACTGCATTAAATCAGGATGCTTTGGGCCATTCTGCAAAAAATCCACTGCATTCAATCATGCTGCATAAAATCCACTGCATTCAATATGGTTCCATTTCTTCATGCTGCATGGATCACACTGCATTAAATCACACTGCATGGAATCCTCTGCATTCAATCGGGATTAATTTTACCAGGCTGCATTGAATCCACTGCATTCAATCAGTATCCATTGCACCACACTGCATTGAATCCACTGCATTCAATTGAGATCAATTGGGCAACGATGCATAGAATCCACTGCATTCAATAGGGATCCAATTAGCCACACTGAATGGTATACACTGCGTTCAATCAGGATGCATTTCACCACGCTGCATGGAATCCACGGCATTCAATCGGGTTGCATGGGGCCATGCTGCATAAAATCCACTGCATTCCATCGAGATGCATTTGGCCTCGCTGCATGGACTCCACTGCACACAATCGTGATCCATTTCGCCACAATGAATGGAATTCTCAGCATTCAATGACGCTGCATGGAATCCACTGCATTAAATCAGAGATGCTTTGGGACATGTTGCAAAAAATCCACTGCATTCAATAATTCTGCAGGAATCCACAGCATTCAATCATGCTGCATAAAATACCCTGCCTTCAATAGTGTTCCATTTCTTCATGCTGCATGGAATACACTGCATTCAATCAGGATGCATGGAATCCACATCATTTAATTGAGGTGCATTTTACCAGGCTGCATGGAATCCACTGCATTCAATCATGCTGCATGGAATCCACTGCATTCAATCGGGATGCATTTTACCACGCTGCATGAATTACACTGCATTCAATCACAATGCATGGAATCCACTGCATTCAATGACGCTGCATGGAATCCACTGCACTCAATCGGGATACTTTTGGCAATGCTGCATAAAACCCACTGCATTCAATCGGGATGCATTGGGCCTCACTGCGTGAACTCAACTGAATACATACGGGATCCATTGTGCCACAATGCAGGGAGTCTTCTGCATTCAATGACGCTGCATGGAATCCACTGCATTCAATTGGGATGCTTTTGGCCATGCTGCATAAAATCCACTGCATTCAATCATGCTGCATGTAATCCACCTGATTCAATCGGGATGTTTTGGGACATGCTGCAGAAAATCCCCTGCATTAAATCGGGATGATTTGGGCCATGCTGCAAAAAATCCACTGCATTCAATCATGCTGCAGTTATCCACTGCATTCATTCGGAATACTTTGGGCCTTGCTGCTAATAATCCACAGCATTCAATCATGCTGCAGGTATCCACTGCATTCAATCATGCTGCATTAAATTCCCTGCATTCAATAGGGTTCCATTTCTTCATGCTGCCTGGAATGCACTGCATTAAATCACGCTGCATGGAATCCATTGCATTCAATTGGGATGCATTTTACCAGGCTGCATGGAATCCACTGCATTCAAGCATGCTTCATGGAATCCACTGCATTCAATCCGGATGCATGTTACCAGGCTGCATGTATTACACTGCATTCAATGACATTGCATGGAATCCACTGCCTTCAATCGGGATGCTTTTGGCCCTGCTGCATTAAATCAACTGCATTCAATCGGGATGCATTGGGCCTCACTGCGTCAACTGCACTGAGTACAATCGGGATCCATTTTGGCACAATACATGGAGTCCTCTATATTCAATGACGCTGCATGGAATCCACTGCATTAAATCGTAATGCTTTGTGCCATGCTGCAAAAAATCCACTGCATTCATTCATGCCGCAGGAATCCACTGCAATCAATCATGCTGCATAAAATCAACTGCATTCAATAGGGTTCCATTACTTCATGCTGTCTGGAATACACTGAATTCAATCACGCTGCATGGAATCCAATGCATTCAATAGGGATGCATTTTACCAGGCTGCATGGAATCCACTGCATTCAATCATGCTGCATGGAATCCACTGCATTCAATCGGGATGCATTTTACCAGGCTGCATGGATTTCACTGCATTCAATCACAATGCATGGAATCCACTGCATTCTATCGGGATGCTTTTGGCCATGCTGCATAAAATCCACTGCATTCAATCATGCTGCATGGAATCCAGTGCATCCAATCGGGATATTGTGGGTCATGCTGCATAAAATCCAATGCATTCAATCATGCTGCACCGTATCCACTGCATTCAGTCGGGATGTTTTGGGACATGCTGCAGAAAATTCACTGCATTAAATCAGGATGCTTTGGGCCATTCTGCAAAAAATCCACTGCATTCAATCATGCTGCATAAAATCCACTGCATTCAATATGGTTCCATTTCTTCATGCTGCATGGATCACACTGCATTAAATCACACTGCATGGAATCCTCTGCATTCAATCGGGATTAATTTTACCAGGCTGCATGGAATCCACTGCATTCAATCAGTATCCATTGCACCACACTGCATTGAATCCACTGCATTCAATTGAGATCAATTGGGCAACGATGCATAGAATCCACTGCATTCAATAGGGATCCAATTAGCCACACTGAATGGTATACACTGCGTTCAATCAGGATGCATTTCACCACGCTGCATGGAATCCACGGCATTCAATCGGGTTGCATGGGGCCATGCTGCATAAAATCCACTGCATTCCATCGAGATGCATTTGGCCTCGCTGCATGGACTCCACTGCACACAATCGTGATCCATTTCGCCACAATGAATGGAATTCTCAGCATTCAATGACGCTGCATGGAATCCACTGCATTAAATCAGAGATGCTTTGGGACATGTTGCAAAAAATCCACTGCATTCAATAATTCTGCAGGAATCCACAGCATTCAATCATGCTGCATAAAATACCCTGCCTTCAATAGTGTTCCATTTCTTCATGCTGCATGGAATACACTGCATTCAATCAGGATGCATGGAATCCACATCATTTAATTGAGGTGCATTTTACCAGGCTGCATGGAATCCACTGCATTCAATCATGCTGCATGGAATCCACTGCATTCAATCGGGATGCATTTTACCACGCTGCATGAATTACACTGCATTCAATCACAATGCATGGAATCCACTGCATTCAATGACGCTGCATGGAATCCACTGCACTCAATCGGGATACTTTTGGCAATGCTGCATAAAACCCACTGCATTCAATCGGGATGCATTGGGCCTCACTGCGTGAACTCAACTGAATACATACGGGATCCATTGTGCCACAATGCAGGGAGTCTTCTGCATTCAATGACGCTGCATGGAATCCACTGCATTCAATTGGGATGCTTTTGGCCATGCTGCATAAAATCCACTGCATTCAATCATGCTGCATGTAATCCACCTGATTCAATCGGGATGTTTTGGGACATGCTGCAGAAAATCCCCTGCATTAAATCGGGATGATTTGGGCCATGCTGCAAAAAATCCACTGCATTCAATCATGCTGCAGTTATCCACTGCATTCATTCGGAATACTTTGGGCCTTGCTGCTAATAATCCACAGCATTCAATCATGCTGCAGGTATCCACTGCATTCAATCATGCTGCATTAAATTCCCTGCATTCAATAGGGTTCCATTTCTTCATGCTGCCTGGAATGCACTGCATTAAATCACGCTGCATGGAATCCATTGCATTCAATTGGGATGCATTTTACCAGGCTGCATGGAATCCACTGCATTCAAGCATGCTTCATGGAATCCACTGCATTCAATCCGGATGCATGTTACCAGGCTGCATGTATTACACTGCATTCAATGACATTGCATGGAATCCACTGCCTTCAATCGGGATGCTTTTGGCCCTGCTGCATTAAATCAACTGCATTCAATCGGGATGCATTGGGCCTCACTGCGTCAACTGCACTGAGTACAATCGGGATCCATTTTGGCACAATACATGGAGTCCTCTATATTCAATGACGCTGCATGGAATCCACTGCATTAAATCGTAATGCTTTGTGCCATGCTGCAAAAAATCCACTGCATTCATTCATGCCGCAGGAATCCACTGCAATCAATCATGCTGCATAAAATCAACTGCATTCAATAGGGTTCCATTACTTCATGCTGTCTGGAATACACTGAATTCAATCACGCTGCATGGAATCCAATGCATTCAATAGGGATGCATTTTACCAGGCTGCATGGAATCCACTGCATTCAATCATGCTGCATGGAATCCACTGCATTCAATCGGGATGCATTTTACCAGGCTGCATGGATTTCACTGCATTCAATCACAATGCATGGAATCCACTGCATTCTATCGGGATGCTTTTGGCCATGCTGCATAAAATCCACTGCATTCAATCATGCTGCATGGAATCCAGTGCATCCAATCGGGATATTGTGGGTCATGCTGCATAAAATCCAATGCATTCAATCATGCTGCACCGTATCCACTGCATTCAGTCGGGATGTTTTGGGACATGCTGCAGAAAATTCACTGCATTAAATCAGGATGCTTTGGGCCATTCTGCAAAAAATCCACTGCATTCAATCATGCTGCATAAAATCCACTGCATTCAATATGGTTCCATTTCTTCATGCTGCATGGATCACACTGCATTAAATCACACTGCATGGAATCCTCTGCATTCAATCGGGATTAATTTTACCAGGCTGCATGGAATCCACTGCATTCAATCAGTATCCATTGCACCACACTGCATTGAATCCACTGCATTCAATTGAGATCAATTGGGCAACGATGCATAGAATCCACTGCATTCAATAGGGATCCAATTAGCCACACTGAATGGTATACACTGCGTTCAATCAGGATGCATTTCACCACGCTGCATGGAATCCACGGCATTCAATCGGGTTGCATGGGGCCATGCTGCATAAAATCCACTGCATTCCATCGAGATGCATTTGGCCTCGCTGCATGGACTCCACTGCACACAATCGTGATCCATTTCGCCACAATGAATGGAATTCTCAGCATTCAATGACGCTGCATGGAATCCACTGCATTAAATCAGAGATGCTTTGGGACATGTTGCAAAAAATCCACTGCATTCAATAATTCTGCAGGAATCCACAGCATTCAATCATGCTGCATAAAATACCCTGCCTTCAATAGTGTTCCATTTCTTCATGCTGCATGGAATACACTGCATTCAATCAGGATGCATGGAATCCACATCATTTAATTGAGGTGCATTTTACCAGGCTGCATGGAATCCACTGCATTCAATCATGCTGCATGGAATCCACTGCATTCAATCGGGATGCATTTTACCACGCTGCATGAATTACACTGCATTCAATCACAATGCATGGAATCCACTGCATTCAATGACGCTGCATGGAATCCACTGCACTCAATCGGGATACTTTTGGCAATGCTGCATAAAACCCACTGCATTCAATCGGGATGCATTGGGCCTCACTGTGTGAACTCAACTGAATACATACGGGATCCATTGTGCCACAATGCAGGGAGTCTTCTGCATTCAATGACGCTGCATGGAATCCACTGCATTCAATTGGGATGCTTTTGGCCATGCTGCATAAAATCCACTGCATTCAATCATGCTGCATGTAATCCACCTGATTCAATCGGGATGTTTTGGGACATGCTGCAGAAAATCCCCTGCATTAAATCGGGATGATTTGGGCCATGCTGCAAAAAATCCACTGCATTCAATCATGCTGCAGTTATCCACTGCATTCATTCGGAATACTTTGGGCCTTGCTGCTAATAATCCACAGCATTCAATCATGCTGCAGGTATCCACTGCATTCAATCATGCTGCATTAAATTCCCTGCATTCAATAGGGTTCCATTTCTTCATGCTGCCTGGAATGCACTGCATTAAATCACGCTGCATGGAATCCATTGCATTCAATTGGGATGCATTTTACCAGGCTGCATGGAATCCACTGCATTCAAGCATGCTTCATGGAATCCACTGCATTCAATCCGGATGCATGTTACCAGGCTGCATGTATTACACTGCATTCAATGACATTGCATGGAATCCACTGCCTTCAATCGGGATGCTTTTGGCCCTGCTGCATTAAATCAACTGCATTCAATCGGGATGCATTGGGCCTCACTGCGTCAACTGCACTGAGTACAATCGGGATCCATTTTGGCACAATACATGGAGTCCTCTATATTCAATGACGCTGCATGGAATCCACTGCATTAAATCGTAATGCTTTGTGCCATGCTGCAAAAAATCCACTGCATTCATTCATGCCGCAGGAATCCACTGCAATCAATCATGCTGCATAAAATCAACTGCATTCAATAGGGTTCCATTACTTCATGCTGTCTGGAATACACTGAATTCAATCACGCTGCATGGAATCCAATGCATTCAATAGGGATGCATTTTACCAGGCTGCATGGAATCCACTGCATTCAATCATGCTGCATGGAATCCACTGCATTCAATCGGGATGCATTTAACCAGGCTGCATGGATTTCACTGCATTCAATCACAATGCATGGAATCCACTGCATTCTATCGGGATGCTTTTGGCCATGCTGCATAAAATCCACTGCATTCAATCATGCTGCATGGAATCCAGTGCATCCAATCGGGATATTGTGGGTCATGCTGCATAAAATCCAATGCATTCAATCATGCTGCACCGTATCCACTGCATTCAGTCGGGATGTTTTGGGACATGCTGCAGAAAATTCACTGCATTAAATCAGGATGCTTTGGGCCATTCTGCAAAAAATCCACTGCATTCAATCATGCTGCATAAAATCCACTGCATTCAATATGGTTCCATTTCTTCATGCTGCATGGATCACACTGCATTAAATCACACTGCATGGAATCCTCTGCATTCAATCGGGATTAATTTTACCAGGCTGCATTGAATCCACTGCATTCAATCAGTATCCATTGCACCACACTGCATTGAATCCACTGCATTCAATTGAGATCAATTGGGCAACGATGCATAGAATCCACTGCATTCAATAGGGATCCAATTAGCCACACTGAATGGTATACACTGCGTTCAATCAGGATGCATTTCACCACGCTGCATGGAATCCACGGCATTCAATCGGGTTGCATGGGGCCATGCTGCATAAAATCCACTGCATTCCATCGAGATGCATTTGGCCTCGCTGCATGGACTCCACTGCACACAATCGTGATCCATTTCGCCACAATGAATGGAATTCTCAGCATTCAATGACGCTGCATGGAATCCACTGCATTAAATCAGAGATGCTTTGGGACATGTTGCAAAAAATCCACTGCATTCAATAATTCTGCAGGAATCCACAGCATTCAATCATGCTGCATAAAATACCCTGCCTTCAATAGTGTTCCATTTCTTCATGCTGCATGGAATACACTGCATTCAATCAGGATGCATGGAATCCACATCATTTAATTGAGGTGCATTTTACCAGGCTGCATGGAATCCACTGCATTCAATCATGCTGCATGGAATCCACTGCATTCAATCGGGATGCATTTTACCACGCTGCATGAATTACACTGCATTCAATCACAATGCATGGAATCCACTGCATTCAATGACGCTGCATGGAATCCACTGCACTCAATCGGGATACTTTTGGCAATGCTGCATAAAACCCACTGCATTCAATCGGGATGCATTGGGCCTCACTGCGTGAACTCAACTGAATACATACGGGATCCATTGTGCCACAATGCAGGGAGTCTTCTGCATTCAATGACGCTGCATGGAATCCACTGCATTCAATTGGGATGCTTTTGGCCATGCTGCATAAAATCCACTGCATTCAATCATGCTGCATGTAATCCACCTGATTCAATCGGGATGTTTTGGGACATGCTGCAGAAAATCCCCTGCATTAAATCGGGATGATTTGGGCCATGCTGCAAAAAATCCACTGCATTCAATCATGCTGCAGGTATCCACTGCATTCATTCGGAATACTTTGGGCCTTGCTGCTAATAATCCACAGCATTCAATCATGCTGCAGGTATCCACTGCATTCAATCATGCTGCATTAAATTCCCTGCATTCAATAGGGTTCCATTTCTTCATGCTGCCTGGAATGCACTGCATTAAATCACGCTGCATGGAATCCATTGCATTCAATTGGGATGCATTTTACCAGGCTGCATGGAATCCACTGCATTCAAGCATGCTTCATGGAATCCACTGCATTCAATCCGGATGCATGTTACCAGGCTGCATGTATTACACTGCATTCAATGACATTGCATGGAATCCACTGCCTTCAATCGGGATGCTTTTGGCCCTGCTGCATTAAATCAACTGCATTCAATCGGGATGCATTGGGCCTCACTGCGTCAACTGCACTGAGTACAATCGGGATCCATTTTGGCACAATACATGGAGTCCTCTATATTCAATGACGCTGCATGGAATCCACTGCATTAAATCGTAATGCTTTGTGCCATGCTGCAAAAAATCCACTGCATTCATTCATGCCGCAGGAATCCACTGCAATCAATCATGCTGCATAAAATCAACTGCATTCAATAGGGTTCCATTACTTCATGCTGTCTGGAATACACTGAATTCAATCACGCTGCATGGAATCCAATGCATTCAATAGGGATGCATTTTACCAGGCTGCATGGAATCCACTGCATTCAATCATGCTGCATGGAATCCACTGCATTCAATCGGGATGCATTTTACCAGGCTGCATGGATTTCACTGCATTCAATCACAATGCATGGAATCCACTGCATTCTATCGGGATGCTTTTGGCCATGCTGCATAAAATCCACTGCATTCAATCATGCTGCATGGAATCCAGTGCATCCAATCGGGATATTGTGGGTCATGCTGCATAAAATCCAATGCATTCAATCATGCTGCACCGTATCCACTGCATTCAGTCGGGATGTTTTGGGACATGCTGCAGACAATTCACTGCATTAAATCAGGATGCTTTGGGCCATTCTGCAAAAAATCCACTGCATTCAATCATGCTGCATAAAATCCACTGCATTCAATATGGTTCCATTTCTTCATGCTGCATGGATCACACTGCATTAAATCACACTGCATGGAATCCTCTGCATTCAATCGGGATTAATTTTACCAGGCTGCATTGAATCCACTGCATTCAATCAGTATCCATTGCACCACACTGCATTGAATCCACTGCATTCAATTGAGATCAATTGGGCAACGATGCATAGAATCCACTGCATTCAATAGGGATCCAATTAGCCACACTGAATGGTATACACTGCGTTCAATCAGGATGCATTTCACCACGCTGCATGGAATCCACGGCATTCAATCGGGTTGCATGGGGCCATGCTGCATAAAATCCACTGCATTCCATCGAGATGCATTTGGCCTCGCTGCATGGACTCCACTGCACACAATCGTGATCCATTTCGCCACAATGAATGGAATTCTCAGCATTCAATGACGCTGCATGGAATCCACTGCATTAAATCAGAGATGCTTTGGGACATGTTGCAAAAAATCCACTGCATTCAATAATTCTGCAGGAATCCACAGCATTCAATCATGCTGCATAAAATACCCTGCCTTCAATAGTGTTCCATTTCTTCATGCTGCATGGAATACACTGCATTCAATCAGGATGCATGGAATCCACATCATTTAATTGAGGTGCATTTTACCAGGCTGCATGGAATCCACTGCATTCAATCATGCTGCATGGAATCCACTGCATTCAATCGGGATGCATTTTACCACGCTGCATGAATTACACTGCATTCAATCACAATGCATGGAATCCACTGCATTCAATGACGCTGCATGGAATCCACTGCACTCAATCGGGATACTTTTGGCAATGCTGCATAAAACCCACTGCATTCAATCGGGATGCATTGGGCCTCACTGCGTGAACTCAACTGAATACATACGGGATCCATTGTGCCACAATGCAGGGAGTCTTCTGCATTCAATGACGCTGCATGGAATCCACTGCATTCAATTGGGATGCTTTTGGCCATGCTGCATAAAATCCACTGCATTCAATCATGCTGCATGTAATCCACCTGATTCAATCGGGATGTTTTGGGACATGCTGCAGAAAATCCCCTGCATTAAATCGGGATGATTTGGGCCATGCTGCAAAAAATCCACTGCATTCAATCATGCTGCAGGTATCCACTGCATTCATTCGGAATACTTTGGGCCTTGCTGCTAATAATCCACAGCATTCAATCATGCTGCAGGTATCCACTGCATTCAATCATGCTGCATTAAATTCCCTGCATTCAATAGGGTTCCATTTCTTCATGCTGCCTGGAATGCACTGCATTAAATCACGCTGCATGGAATCCATTGCATTCAATTGGGATGCATTTTACCAGGCTGCATGGAATCCACTGCATTCAAGCATGCTTCATGGAATCCACTGCATTCAATCCGGATGCATGTTACCAGGCTGCATGTATTACACTGCATTCAATGACATTGCATGGAATCCACTGCCTTCAATCGGGATGCTTTTGGCCCTGCTGCATTAAATCAACTGCATTCAATCGGGATGCATTGGGCCTCACTGCGTCAACTGCACTGAGTACAATCGGGATCCATTTTGGCACAATACATGGAGTCCTCTATATTCAATGACGCTGCATGGAATCCACTGCATTAAATCGTAATGCTTTGTGCCATGCTGCAAAAAATCCACTGCATTCATTCATGCCGCAGGAATCCACTGCAATCAATCATGCTGCATAAAATCAACTGCATTCAATAGGGTTCCATTACTTCATGCTGTCTGGAATACACTGAATTCAATCACGCTGCATGGAATCCAATGCATTCAATAGGGATGCATTTTACCAGGCTGCATGGAATCCACTGCATTCAATCATGCTGCATGGAATCCACTGCATTCAATCGGGATGCATTTTACCAGGCTGCATGGATTTCACTGCATTCAATCACAATGCATGGAATCCACTGCATTCTATCGGGATGCTTTTGGCCATGCTGCATAAAATCCACTGCATTCAATCATGCTGCATGGAATCCAGTGCATCCAATCGGGATATTGTGGGTCATGCTGCATAAAATCCAATGCATTCAATCATGCTGCACCGTATCCACTGCATTCAGTCGGGATGTTTTGGGACATGCTGCAGAAAATTCACTGCATTAAATCAGGATGCTTTGGGCCATTCTGCAAAAAATCCACTGCATTCAATCATGCTGCATAAAATCCACTGCATTCAATATGGTTCCATTTCTTCATGCTGCATGGATCACACTGCATTAAATCACACTGCATGGAATCCTCTGCATTCAATCGGGATTAATTTTACCAGGCTGCATTGAATCCACTGCATTCAATCAGTATCCATTGCACCACACTGCATTGAATCCACTGCATTCAATTGAGATCAATTGGGCAACGATGCATAGAATCCACTGCATTCAATAGGGATCCAATTAGCCACACTGAATGGTATACACTGCGTTCAATCAGGATGCATTTCACCACGCTGCATGGAATCCACGGCATTCAATCGGGTTGCATGGGGCCATGCTGCATAAAATCCACTGCATTCCATCGAGATGCATTTGGCCTCGCTGCATGGACTCCACTGCACACAATCGTGATCCATTTCGCCACAATGAATGGAATTCTCAGCATTCAATGACGCTGCATGGAATCCACTGCATTAAATCAGAGATGCTTTGGGACATGTTGCAAAAAATCCACTGCATTCAATAATTCTGCAGGAATCCACAGCATTCAATCATGCTGCATAAAATACCCTGCCTTCAATAGTGTTCCATTTCTTCATGCTGCATGGAATACACTGCATTCAATCAGGATGCATGGAATCCACATCATTTAATTGAGGTGCATTTTACCAGGCTGCATGGAATCCACTGCATTCAATCATGCTGCATGGAATCCACTGCATTCAATCGGGATGCATTTTACCACGCTGCATGAATTACACTGCATTCAATCACAATGCATGGAATCCACTGCATTCAATGACGCTGCATGGAATCCACTGCACTCAATCGGGATACTTTTGGCAATGCTGCATAAAACCCACTGCATTCAATCGGGATGCATTGGGCCTCACTGCGTGAACTCAACTGAATACATACGGGATCCATTGTGCCACAATGCAGGGAGTCTTCTGCATTCAATGACGCTGCATGGAATCCACTGCATTCAATTGGGATGCTTTTGGCCATGCTGCATAAAATCCACTGCATTCAATCATGCTGCATGTAATCCACCTGATTCAATCGGGATGTTTTGGGACATGCTGCAGAAAATCCCCTGCATTAAATCGGGATGATTTGGGCCATGCTGCAAAAAATCCACTGCATTCAATCATGCTGCAGGTATCCACTGCATTCATTCGGAATACTTTGGGCCTTGCTGCTAATAATCCACAGCATTCAATCATGCTGCAGGTATCCACTGCATTCAATCATGCTGCATTAAATTCCCTGCATTCAATAGGGTTCCATTTCTTCATGCTGCCTGGAATGCACTGCATTAAATCACGCTGCATGGAATCCATTGCATTCAATTGGGATGCATTTTACCAGGCTGCATGGAATCCACTGCATTCAAGCATGCTTCATGGAATCCACTGCATTCAATCCGGATGCATGTTACCAGGCTGCATGTATTACACTGCATTCAATGACATTGCATGGAATCCACTGCCTTCAATCGGGATGCTTTTGGCCCTGCTGCATTAAATCAACTGCATTCAATCGGGATGCATTGGGCCTCACTGCGTCAACTGCACTGAGTACAATCGGGATCCATTTTGGCACAATACATGGAGTCCTCTATATTCAATGACGCTGCATGGAATCCACTGCATTAAATCGTAATGCTTTGTGCCATGCTGCAAAAAATCCACTGCATTCATTCATGCCGCAGGAATCCACTGCAATCAATCATGCTGCATAAAATCAACTGCATTCAATAGGGTTCCATTACTTCATGCTGTCTGGAATACACTGAATTCAATCACGCTGCATGGAATCCAATGCATTCAATAGGGATGCATTTTACCAGGCTGCATGGAATCCACTGCATTCAATCATGCTGCATGGAATCCACTGCATTCAATCGGGATGCATTTTACCAGGCTGCATGGATTTCACTGCATTCAATCACAATGCATGGAATCCACTGCATTCTATCGGGATGCTTTTGGCCATGCTGCATAAAATCCACTGCATTCAATCATGCTGCATGGAATCCAGTGCATCCAATCGGGATATTGTGGGTCATGCTGCATAAAATCCAATGCATTCAATCATGCTGCACCGTATCCACTGCATTCAGTCGGGATGTTTTGGGACATGCTGCAGAAAATTCACTGCATTAAATCAGGATGCTTTGGGCCATTCTGCAAAAAATCCACTGCATTCAATCATGCTGCATAAAATCCACTGCATTCAATATGGTTCCATTTCTTCATGCTGCATGGATCACACTGCATTAAATCACACTGCATGGAATCCTCTGCATTCAATCGGGATTAATTTTACCAGGCTGCATTGAATCCACTGCATTCAATCAGTATCCATTGCACCACACTGCATTGAATCCACTGCATTCAATTGAGATCAATTGGGCAACGATGCATAGAATCCACTGCATTCAATAGGGATCCAATTAGCCACACTGAATGGTATACACTGCGTTCAATCAGGATGCATTTCACCACGCTGCATGGAATCCACGGCATTCAATCGGGTTGCATGGGGCCATGCTGCATAAAATCCACTGCATTCCATCGAGATGCATTTGGCCTCGCTGCATGGACTCCACTGCACACAATCGTGATCCATTTCGCCACAATGAATGGAATTCTCAGCATTCAATGACGCTGCATGGAATCCACTGCATTAAATCAGAGATGCTTTGGGACATGTTGCAAAAAATCCACTGCATTCAATAATTCTGCAGGAATCCACAGCATTCAATCATGCTGCATAAAATACCCTGCCTTCAATAGTGTTCCATTTCTTCATGCTGCATGGAATACACTGCATTCAATCAGGATGCATGGAATCCACATCATTTAATTGAGGTGCATTTTACCAGGCTGCATGGAATCCACTGCATTCAATCATGCTGCATGGAATCCACTGCATTCAATCGGGATGCATTTTACCACGCTGCATGAATTACACTGCATTCAATCACAATGCATGGAATCCACTGCATTCAATGACGCTGCATGGAATCCACTGCACTCAATCGGGATACTTTTGGCAATGCTGCATAAAACCCACTGCATTCAATCGGGATGCATTGGGCCTCACTGCGTGAACTCAACTGAATACATACGGGATCCATTGTGCCACAATGCAGGGAGTCTTCTGCATTCAATGACGCTGCATGGAATCCACTGCATTCAATTGGGATGCTTTTGGCCATGCTGCATAAAATCCACTGCATTCAATCATGCTGCATGTAATCCACCTGATTCAATCGGGATGTTTTGGGACATGCTGCAGAAAATCCCCTGCATTAAATCGGGATGATTTGGGCCATGCTGCAAAAAATCCACTGCATTCAATCATGCTGCAGGTATCCACTGCATTCATTCGGAATACTTTGGGCCTTGCTGCTAATAATCCACAGCATTCAATCATGCTGCAGGTATCCACTGCATTCAATCATGCTGCATTAAATTCCCTGCATTCAATAGGGTTCCATTTCTTCATGCTGCCTGGAATGCACTGCATTAAATCACGCTGCATGGAATCCATTGCATTCAATTGGGATGCATTTTACCAGGCTGCATGGAATCCACTGCATTCAAGCATGCTTCATGGAATCCACTGCATTCAATCCGGATGCATGTTACCAGGCTGCATGTATTACACTGCATTCAATGACATTGCATGGAATCCACTGCCTTCAATCGGGATGTTTTGGCCCTGCTGCATTAAATCAACTGCATTCAATCGGGATGCATTGGGCCTCACTGCGTCAACTGCACTGAGTACAATCGGGATCCATTTTGGCACAATACATGGAGTCCTCTATATTCAATGACGCTGCATGTAATCCACTGCATTAAATCGTAATGCTTTGTGCCATGCTGCAAAAAATCCACTGCATTCATTCATGCCGCAGGAATCCACTGCAATCAATCATGCTGCATAAAATCAACTGCATTCAATAGGGTTCCATTACTTCATGCTGTCTGGAATACACTGAATTCAATCACGCTGCATGGAATCCAATGCATTCAATAGGGATGCATTTTACCAGGCTGCATGGAATCCACTGCATTCAATCATGCTGCATGGAATCCACTGCATTCAATCGGGATGCATTTTACCAGGCTGCATGGATTTCACTGCATTCAATCACAATGCATGGAATCCACTGCATTCTATCGGGATGCTTTTGGCCATGCTGCATAAAATCCACTGCATTCAATCATGCTGCATGGAATCCAGTGCATCCAATCGGGATATTGTGGGTCATGCTGCATAAAATCCAATGCATTCAATCATGCTGCACCGTATCCACTGCATTCAGTCGGGATGTTTTGGGACATGCTGCAGAAAATTCACTGCATTAAATCAGGATGCTTTGGGCCATTCTGCAAAAAATCCACTGCATTCAATCATGCTGCATAAAATCCACTGCATTCAATATGGTTCCATTTCTTCATGCTGCATGGATCACACTGCATTAAATCACACTGCATGGAATCCTCTGCATTCAATCGGGATTAATTTTACCAGGCTGCATTGAATCCACTGCATTCAATCAGTATCCATTGCACCACACTGCATTGAATCCACTGCATTCAATTGAGATCAATTGGGCAACGATGCATAGAATCCACTGCATTCAATAGGGATCCAATTAGCCACACTGAATGGTATACACTGCGTTCAATCAGGATGCATTTCACCACGCTGCATGGAATCCACGGCATTCAATCGGGTTGCATGGGGCCATGCTGCATAAAATCCACTGCATTCCATCGAGATGCATTTGGCCTCGCTGCATGGACTCCACTGCACACAATCGTGATCCATTTCGCCACAATGAATGGAATTCTCAGCATTCAATGACGCTGCATGGAATCCTCTGCATTGAATCGGGATGCTTTTGGCCATGCTGCATAAAATCCACTGCATCAGTCATGCTGCACGGTACCACTGCATTCAATCGGGATGTTTTGGGACATGCTGAATAAAATCCACTGCATTAAATCGGGATGCATTGGGCCAAGCTGCAAAAACTCCACTGCATTCAATCATGCTGCATGGAATCTACTGCTTTCAATCGGGATGCATTTTACCAGGATGCGTGGAATCCACTGCATTCAATACAATGCATAGAATCCACTGCATTCAATGACGCTGCATGGAATCATCTGCATTCAATCGGGATGCTTTTGGCCATGCTGCATAAAATCCACTGCATTCAATCGAGATGTATTGGGACATGCTGCAGAAAATCCACTGCATTAAATCGGGATGCTTTGGACCAAGCTGCAAAAAATCCACTGCATTCAATCATGCTGCAGGAATCCACTGCATTTAATCATGCTACATAAAATACCCTGCATTCAATAAGGTTCCATTTCTTCATGCTGCATGGAATCCACTGCATTCAATCGGGATTCATTTTACCAGGCTGCATGGATCATACTGCATTAAATCACACTGCATGGAATCCACTGCATTCAAATGGAATGAATTTTATCAGGCTGCATGGAATCCACTGCATTCAATCAGGCTGCATGGAATCCACTGCATTCAATCGGGATGCATTTTACCACGCTGCATGAATTACACTGCATTCAATCACAATGCATGGAATCCACTGCATTCAATGACGCTGCATGGAATCCACTGCATTCTATCGGGACGCTTTTGGCCATGCTGCATAAAATCCACTGCATTCAATCATGCTGCATGGAATCCAGTGCATCCAATCGGGATATTGTGGGTCATGCTGCATAAAATCCAATGCATTCAATCATGCTGCACCGTATCCACTGCATTCAGTCGGGATGTTTTGGGACATGCTGCAGAAAATTCACTGCATTAAATCAGGATGCTTTGGGCCATTCTGCAAAAAATCCACTGCATTCAATCATGCTGCATAAAATCCACTGCATTCAATATGGTTCCATTTCTTCATGCTGCATGGATCACACTGCATTAAATCACACTGCATGGAATCCTCTGCATTCAATCGGGATTAATTTTACCAGGCTGCATTGAATCCACTGCATTCAATCAGTATCCATTGCACCACACTGCATTGAATCCACTGCATTCAATTGAGATCAATTGGGCAACGATGCATAGAATCCACTGCATTCAATAGGGATCCAATTAGCCACACTGAATGGTATACACTGCGTTCAATCAGGATGCATTTCACCACGCTGCATGGAATCCACGGCATTCAATCGGGTTGCATGGGGCCATGCTGCATAAAATCCACTGCATTCCATCGAGATGCATTTGGCCTCGCTGCATGGACTCCACTGCACACAATCGTGATCCATTTCGCCAAAATGAATGGAATTCTCAGCATTCAATGACGCTGCATGGAATCCACTGCATTAAATCAGAGATGCTTTGGGACATGTTGCAAAAAATCCACTGCATTCAATAATTCTGCAGGAATCCACAGCATTCAATCATGCTGCATAAAATACCCTGCCTTCAATAGTGTTCCATTTCTTCATGCTGCATGGAATACACTGCATTCAATCAGGATGCATGGAATCCACATCATTTAATTGAGGTGCATTTTACCAGGCTGCATGGAATCCACTGCATTCAATCATGCTGCATGGAATCCACTGCATTCAATCGGGATGCATTTTACCACGCTGCATGAATTACACTGCATTCAATCACAATGCATGGAATCCACTGCATTCAATGACACTGCATGGAATCCACTGCACTCAATCGGGATACTTTTGGCAATGCTGCATAAAACCCACTGCATTCAATCGGGATGCATTGGGCCTCACTGCGTGAACTCAACTGAATACATACGGGATCCATTGTGCCACAATGCAGGGAGTCTTCTGCATTCAATGACGCTGCATGGAATCCACTGCATTCAATCGGGATGCTTTTGGCCATGCTGCATAAAATCCACTGCATTCAATCATGCTGCATGTAATCCACCTGATTCAATCGGGATGTTTTGGGACATGCTGCAGAAAATCCCCTGCATTAAATCGGGATGATTTGGGCCATGCTGCAAAAAATCCACTGCATTCAATCATGCTGCAGGTATCCACTGCATTCATTCGGAATACTTTGGGCCTTGCTGCTAATAATCCACAGCATTCAATCATGCTGCAGGTATCCACTGCATTCAATCATGCTGCATTAAATTCCCTGCATTCAATAGGGTTCCATTTCTTCATGCTGCCTGGAATGCACTGCATTAAATCACGCTGCATGGAATCCATTGCATTCAATTGGGATGCATTTTACCAGGCTGCATGGAATCCACTGCATTCAAGCATGCTTCATGGAATCCACTGCATTCAATCCGGATGCATGTTACCAGGCTGCATGTATTACACTGCATTCAATGACATTGCATGGAATCCACTGCCTTCAATCGGGATGCTTTTGGCCCTGCTGCATTAAATCAACTGCATTCAATCGGGATGCATTGGGCCTCACTGCGTCAACTGCACTGAGTACAATCGGGATCCATTTTGGCACAATACATGGAGTCCTCTATATTCAATGACGCTGCATGTAATCCACTGCATTAAATCAGAGATGCTTTGGGACATGTTGCAAAAAATCCACTGCATTCAATAATTCTGCAGGAATCCACAGCATTCAATCATGCTGCATAAAATACCCTGCCTTCAATAGTGTTCCATTTCTTCATGCTGCATGGAATACACTGCATTCAATCAGGATGCATGGAATCCACATCTTTTAATTGAGGTGCATTTTACCAGGCTGCATGGAATCCACTGCATTCAATCATGCTGCATGGAATCCACTGCATTCAATCGGGATGCATTTTACCACGCTGCATGAATTACACTGCATTCAATCACAATGCATGGAATCCACTGCATTCAATGACGCTGCATGGAATCCACTGCACTCAATCGGGATACTTTTGGCAATGCTGCATAAAACCCACTGCATTCAATCGGGATGCATTGGGCCTCACTGCGTGAACTCAACTGAATACATACGGGATCCATTGTGCCACAATGCAGGGAGTCTTCTGCATTCAATGACGCTGCATGGAATCCACTGCATTCAATCGGGATGCTTTTGGCCATGCTGCATAAAATCCACTGCATTCAATCATGCTGCATGTAATCCACCTGATTCAATCGGGATGTTTTGGGACATGCTGCAGAAAATCCCCTGCATTAAATCGGGATGATTTGGGCCATGCTGCAAAAAATCCACTGCATTCAATCATGCTGCAGGTATCCACTGCATTCATTCGGAATACTTTGGGTCTTGCTGCTAATAATCCACAGCATTCAATCATGCTGCAGGTATCCACTGCATTCAATCATGCTGCATTAAATTCCCTGCATTCAATAGGGTTCCATTTCTTCATGCTGCCTGGAATGCACTGCATTAAATCACGCTGCATGGAATCCATTGCATTCAATTGGGATGCATTTTACCAGGCTGCATGGAATCCACTGCATTCAAGCATGCTTCATGGAATCCACTGCATTCAATCCGGATGCATGTTACCAGGCTGCATGTATTACACTGCATTCAATGACATTGCATGGAATCCACTGCCTTCAATCGGGATGCTTTTGGCCCTGCTGCATTAAATCAACTGCATTCAATCGGGATGCATTGGGCCTCACTGCGTCAACTGCACTGAGTACAATCGGGATCCATTTTGGCACAATACATGGAGTCCTCTATATTCAATGACGCTGCATGTAATCCACTGCATTAAATCGTAATGCTTTGTGCCATGCTGCAAAAAATCCACTGCATTCATTCATGCCGCAGGAATCCACTGCAATCAATCATGCTGCATAAAATCAACTGCATTCAATAGGGTTCCATTACTTCATGCTGTCTGGAATACACTGAATTCAATCACGCTGCATGGAATCCAATGCATTCAATAGGGATGCATTTTACCAGGCTGCATGGAATCCACTGCATTCAATCATGCTGCATGGAATCCACTGCATTCAATCGGGATGCATTTTACCAGGCTGCATGGATTTCACTGCATTCAATCACAATGCATGGAATCCACTGCATTCTATCGGGATGCTTTTGGCCATGCTGCATAAAATCCACTGCATTCAATCATGCTGCATGGAATCCAGTGCATCCAATCGGGATATTGTGGGTCATGCTGCATAAAATCCAATGCATTCAATCATGCTGCACCGTATCCACTGCATTCAGTCGGGATGTTTTGGGACATGCTGCAGAAAATTCACTGCATTAAATCAGGATGCTTTGGGCCATTCTGCAAAAAATCCACTGCATTCAATCATGCTGCATAAAATCCACTGCATTCAATATGGTTCCATTTCTTCATGCTGCATGGATCACACTGCATTAAATCACACTGCATGGAATCCTCTGCATTCAATCGGGATTAATTTTACCAGGCTGCATTGAATCCACTGCATTCAATCAGTATCCATTGCACCACACTGCATTGAATCCACTGCATTCAATTGAGATCAATTGGGCAACGATGCATAGAATCCACTGCATTCAATAGGGATCCAAATAGCCACACTGAATGGTATACACTGCGTTCAATCAGGATGCATTTCACCACGCTGCATGGAATCCACGGCATTCAATCGGGTTGCATGGGGCCATGCTGCATAAAATCCACTGCATTCCATCGAGATGCATTTGGCCTCGCTGCATGGACTCCACTGCACACAATCGTGATCCATTTCGCCAAAATGAATGGAATTCTCAGCATTCAATGACGCTGCATGGAATCCACTGCATTAAATCAGAGATGCTTTGGGACATGTTGCAAAAAATCCACTGCATTCAATAATTCTGCAGGAATCCACAGCATTCAATCATGCTGCATAAAATACCCTGCCTTCAATAGTGTTCCATTTCTTCATGCTGCATGGAATACACTGCATTCAATCAGGATGCATGGAATCCACATCATTTAATTGAGGTGCATTTTACCAGGCTGCATGGAATCCACTGCATTCAATCATGCTGCATGGAATCCACTGCATTCAATCGGGATGCATTTTACCACGCTGCATGAATTACACTGCATTCAATCACAATGCATGGAATCCACTGCATTCAATGACGCTGCATGGAATCCACTGCACTCAATCGGGATACTTTTGGCAATGCTGCATAAAACCCACTGCATTCAATCGGGATGCATTGGGCCTCACTGCGTGAACTCAACTGAATACATACGGGATCCATTGTGCCACAATGCAGGGAGTCTTCTGCATTCAATGACGCTGCATGGAATCCACTGCATTCAATCGGGATGCTTTTGGCCATGCTGCATAAAATCCACTGCATTCAATCATGCTGCATGTAATCCACCTGATTCAATCGGGATGTTTTGGGACATGCTGCAGAAAATCCCCTGCATTAAATCGGGATGATTTGGGCCATGCTGCAAAAAATCCACTGCATTCAATCATGCTGCAGGTATCCACTGCATTCATTCGGAATACTTTGGGTCTTGCTGCTAATAATCCACAGCATTCAATCATGCTGCAGGTATCCACTGCATTCAATCATGCTGCATTAAATTCCCTGCATTCAATAGGGTTCCATTTCTTCATGCTGCCTGGAATGCACTGCATTAAATCACGCTGCATGGAATCCATTGCATTCAATTGGGATGCATTTTACCAGGCTGCATGGAATCCACTGCATTCAAGCATGCTTCATGGAATCCACTGCATTCAATCCGGATGCATGTTACCAGGCTGCATGTATTACACTGCATTCAATGACATTGCATGGAATCCACTGCCTTCAATCGGGATGCTTTTGGCCCTGCTGCATTAAATCAACTGCATTCAATCGGGATGCATTGGGCCTCACTGCGTCAACTGCACTGAGTACAATCGGGATCCATTTTGGCACAATACATGGAGTCCTCTATATTCAATGACGCTGCATGTAATCCACTGCATTAAATCGTAATGCTTTGTGCCATGCTGCAAAAAATCCACTGCATTCATTCATGCCGCAGGAATCCACTGCAATCAATCATGCTGCATAAAATCAACTGCATTCAATAGGGTTCCATTACTTCATGCTGTCTGGAATACACTGAATTCAATCACGCTGCATGGAATCCAATGCATTCAATAGGGATGCATTTTACCAGGCTGCATGGAATCCACTGCATTCAATCATGCTGCATGGAATCCACTGCATTCAATCGGGATGCATTTTACCAGGCTGCATGGATTTCACTGCATTCAATCACAATGCATGGAATCCACTGCATTCTATCGGGATGCTTTTGGCCATGCTGCATAAAATCCACTGCATTCAATCATGCTGCATGGAATCCAGTGCATCCAATCGGGATATTGTGGGTCATGCTGCATAAAATCCAATGCATTCAATCATGCTGCACCGTATCCACTGCATTCAGTCGGGATGTTTTGGGACATGCTGCAGAAAATTCACTGCATTAAATCAGGATGCTTTGGGCCATTCTGCAAAAAATCCACTGCATTCAATCATGCTGCATAAAATCCACTGCATTCAATATGGTTCCATTTCTTCATGCTGCATGGATCACACTGCATTAAATCACACTGCATGGAATCCTCTGCATTCAATCGGGATTAATTTTACCAGGCTGCATTGAATCCACTGCATTCAATCAGTATCCATTGCACCACACTGCATTGAATCCACTGCATTCAATTGAGATCAATTGGGCAACGATGCATAGAATCCACTGCATTCAATAGGGATCCAATTAGCCACACTGAATGGTATACACTGCGTTCAATCAGGATGCATTTCACCACGCTGCATGGAATCCACGGCATTCAATCGGGTTGCATGGGGCCATGCTGCATAAAATCCACTGCATTCCATCGAGATGCATTTGGCCTCGCTGCATGGACTCCACTGCACACAATCGTGATCCATTTCGCCAAAATGAATGGAATTCTCAGCATTCAATGACGCTGCATGGAATCCACTGCATTAAATCAGAGATGCTTTGGGACATGTTGCAAAAAATCCACTGCATTCAATAATTCTGCAGGAATCCACAGCATTCAATCATGCTGCATAAAATACCCTGCCTTCAATAGTGTTCCATTTCTTCATGCTGCATGGAATACACTGCATTCAATCAGGATGCATGGAATCCACATCATTTAATTGAGGTGCATTTTACCAGGCTGCATGGAATCCACTGCATTCAATCATGCTGCATGGAATCCACTGCATTCAATCGGGATGCATTTTACCACGCTGCATGAATTACACTGCATTCAATCACAATGCATGGAATCCACTGCATTCAATGACGCTGCATGGAATCCACTGCACTCAATCGGGATACTTTTGGCAATGCTGCATAAAACCCACTGCATTCAATCGGGATGCATTGGGCCTCACTGCGTGAACTCAACTGAATACATACGGGATCCATTGTGCCACAATGCAGGGAGTCTTCTGCATTCAATGACGCTGCATGGAATCCACTGCATTCAATTGGGATGCTTTTGGCCATGCTGCATAAAATCCACTGCATTCAATCATGCTGCATGTAATCCACCTGATTCAATCGGGATGTTTTGGGACATGCTGCAGAAAATCCCCTGCATTAAATCAGGATGATTTGGGCCATGCTGCAAAAAATCCACTGCATTCAATCATGCTGCAGTTATCCACTGCATTCATTCGGAATACTTTGGGCCTTGCTGCTAATAATCCACAGCATTCAATCATGCTGCAGGTATCCACTGCATTCAATCATGCTGCATTAAATTCCCTGCATTCAATAGGGTTCCATTTCTTCATGCTGCCTGGAATGCACTGCATTAAATCACGCTGCATGGAATCCATTGCATTCAATTGGGATGCATTTTACCAGGCTGCATGGAATCCACTGCATTCAAGCATGCTTCATGGAATCCACTGCATTCAATCCGGATGCATGTTACCAGGCTGCATGTATTACACTGCATTCAATGACATTGCATGGAATCCACTGCCTTCAATCGGGATGCTTTTGGCCCTGCTGCATTAAATCAACTGCATTCAATCGGGATGCATTGGGCCTCACTGCGTCAACTGCACTGAGTACAATCGGGATCCATTTTGGCACAATACATGGAGTCCTCTATATTCAATGACGCTGCATGTAATCCACTGCATTAAATCGTAATGCTTTGTGCCATGCTGCAAAAAATCCACTGCATTCATTCATGCCGCAGGAATCCACTGCAATCAATCATGCTGCATAAAATCAACTGCATTCAATAGGGTTCCATTACTTCATGCTGTCTGGAATACACTGAATTCAATCACGCTGCATGGAATCCAATGCATTCAATAGGGATGCATTTTACCAGGCTGCATGGAATCCACTGCATTCAATCATGCTGCATGGAATCCACTGCATTCAATCGGGATGCATTTTACCAGGCTGCATGGTTTACACTGCATTCAATCACAATGCATGGAATCCACTGCATTCAATGAGGCTGCATGGAATCCACTGCATTCAATCAGGATGCTTTTGGCCATGCTGCATAAAATCCACTGCATTCAAACATGCTGCACGGTATCGACTGCATTCAATCGGGATGTTTTGGGACATGCTGCAGAATATCCACTGCAGTAAATCGGGATGCTTTGGGCCAAGCTTCAAAAAATAAACTGCATTCAATCATGCTGCAGGAATCCACTGCATTCAATCATTCTGCATGGAATCCACTGCATTCAATCGGGATGCATTTTACCAGGCTGCATGGATTACACTGCATTCAATCACAATGCATGGAATCCACTGCATTCAATGACGCTGCATGGAATCCACTGCATTCAATCGGGATGCTTTGGGCCATGCTGCAAATAATCCACTGCATTCAATCATGCTGCATGGAATCCACTGCCTTCAATCGGGATGCTTTTGGCCATGCTGCATAAATTCCCCTGCATTCAATCGAGATGCATTTGGCCTCGCTGCATTGACCCAACAGCACACAATCCTGATACATTTCGCCACAATGAATGGAATACTCTGCATTCAATGACGCTGCATGGAATCCACTGCATAAAATAGAGATGCTTTGGGACATGCTGCAAAAAATCTACTGCATTCAATAGGGTTCCATTACTTCATGCTGTCTGGAATACACTGAATTCAATCACGCTGCATGGAATCCAATGCATTCAATAGGGATGCATTTTACCACGCTGCATGAATTACACTGCATTCAATCACAAGCATGGAATCCACTGCATTCAATGACGCTGCATGGATCCACTGCATTCTAATGGGATGCTTTTGCCCATTCTGCATAATATGCACTGCATTCAATCATGCTGCATGGTATCCACTGCATTCAATCGGGATGCTTTTGGCCATGCTGCGTAAAATCCACTGCATTAAATCGGGATGCTTTGGGCCATGTTCCAAATATCCACTGCATTCATTCATGCTGAAGGAATTCACTGCATTCAATCATGCTGCATAAAATCCACTGCATTCAATAGTGTTCAATTTCTTCATGCTGCATGGAATCAACTGCATTCAATCATGCTGCATGGAATCTACAGCATTCAATCGGGATGCATTTTACCAGGCTGCATGTTTTACACTGCATTCAATCACAATGCATGGAATCCACTGCATTCAAGGACGCTGCATGGAATCCACTGCATTCAATCGGGATGATTTTGGCCATGATGCATAAAATCGACTGCATTCAATAGGGTTCAATTTCGTCATGCTGCATGGTCACACTGCATTCAATCACACTGCATGGAATCCACTGCATTCAATTGGGATGATTTTTACCAGGCTGCATTGAATCCACTGCATTCAATCAAGCTGCATGGAATCCACTGCATTCAATCGGGATGAATTTTACCATGCTGCATGGAATACACAGCATTCAATCACGCTGCTTCTATTTCACTGCATTCAATTGGGATCCATTGCGCCATGATGCATTGAATCCACTGCCATCTGTTGAGATCAATTGGGCCACGCTGCATAGAATCCACTCCATTCAATGGGGATCCATTTAGCCACGCTGCATTGTATACACTGCGTTCAATCAGGATGCATTTCACCACGCTGCATGGAATCCATGGCATTCAATCGGGATGCTTGGGGACATGCTGCAAAAAATCCACTGCATTCATTCATGCTGCAGGAATCCACTTCATTCAATCATGCTGCATGGTATCCACTGCATTCAATCGGGATGTTTTGGGACATGCTGCCTAATATCCACTGCATTCAATCGGAATGCTTTGGGCCATGCTGCAAAAAATCCACTGCATTCATTCATGCTGCAGGAATCCACTGCATTCAATCATGCTGCATAAAATCCACTGCATTCGTTAGGGTTCCATTTCTGCCTGCTGCATGGATCACAAGGCACTCAATCACACTGCATGGAATCTACTGCATTCAATCAGGATGAATTTTACCAGGCTTCATTGAATGCACTGCATTCAATCAAGCTGCATGGAATCCACTGCATTCAATTGGGATTCATTTTACAAGGCTGCATGAATTACACTGCATTCATTCACAATGCATGGAATCCACTGCATTCAATGACGCTGCATGGAATCCACTGCATTCAATCGGGATGATTTTGGCCATGCTGCATAAAATACACTGCATTCAATCATGCTGCATGGAATCCATTGCATCATATCGGCATATTTTGGGCCATGCTTCCTAAAATCCACTGCATTCAATCGGGATGCATTGGGTCTGGCTGCATGGTCTCCACTGCATACAAACGAGATCCATAGCACCACAATGTATGGAATGTTCTGCATTCAATGACGCTGCATGGAATCCACTGCATTCAATCGGGATGCTTTGGGCCATGCTGCAAAAAATCCACTGCATTCAATTATGCTACAGGAATCCAATGCATTCAATCGGGATGCTTTGGGCCATGCTGCAAATAATCCACTGCATTTAATCATGCTGTAGGTATCCACTGCATTTAATAGGGTTACATTTCTTCATGCTGCCTGGAATACACTGCATTAAATCACGCTGCATGGAATCCACTGCATTCAATTGGGATGCATTTTACCAGGCTGCATGGAATCCACTGCATTAAAGCATGCCGCATGGAATCCACTGCATTCAATCATGCTGCATGGAATCCACTGCATTCAATCGGGATGCATTTTACCAGGCTGCATGGATTACACTGCATTCAATTACAATGCATGGTATCCACTGCGTCAAGGACGCTGCATGGAATACACTGCCTTCAATCGGGATGCTTTTGGCCATGGTGCATAAAATCCATTGCATTCAATCTTGCTGCATGGTATTCACTGCATTCAATCGGGATGTTTTGGGACATGTTGCCTAAAATCCACTGCATTCAATCGGGATGCTTTGGGCCATGCTGCAAAACATCCACTGCATTCAATCATGCTGCAGGAATCCACGGCATTCAATCATGCTGCATAAAAGACACTTCATTCAATAGGATTCCATTACTTCATTCTGCCTGGAATACACTGAATTCAATCACGCTGCATGGAATCCAATGCATTCAATAGGGATGCATTTTACCAGGCTGCATGGAATCCACTGCATTCAATCAGGCTGCATGGAATCCACTGCATTCAATCGGGATGCATTTTACCAGGCTGCATGGATTACACTGCATTCAAGCACAATGCATGGAATCCACTGCATTCAATGACGCTGCATGGAATCCTCTGCATTGAATCGGGATGCTTTTGGCCATGCTGCATAAAACCCAATGCATTCAATCATGCTGCACGGTATCCAATGCATTCAATCGGGATGTTTTCGGACATGCTGCAAAATATCCACTGCAGTAAATCGGGATGCTTTTGGCCAAGCTTCAAAAAATCCACTGCATTCAATCATGCTGCAGGAATCTACTGCATTCAATCACACTGCATGGAATCCACTGCATTCCACAGGGTTCAATTTCTTCATGCTGCATGGAATCCACTGCATTCAATCATGCTGCATGGTATCCACTGCATTCAATCGGGATGTTTTGGGACATGCTGAATAAAATCCACTGCATTAAATCGGGATGCATTGGGCCAAGCTGCAAAAAATCCACTGCATTGAATCATGCTGCATGGAATCTACTGCATTCAATCGGGATGCATTTTACCAGGATGCGTGGAATCCACTGCATTCAATAACAATGCATGGAATCAACTGCATTCAATGACGCTGCATGGAATCATCTGCATTCAATCGGGATGCTTTTGGCCATGCTGCATAAAATCCACTGCATTCAATCGGGATATATTGGGACATGCTGCAGAAAGTCCACTGCATTAAATCGGGATGCTTTTGGCCAAGCTGCAAAAAATTCACTGCATTCAATCATGCTGCAGGAATCCACTGCATTGAATCATGCTGCATAAAATACCCTGCATTCAATAAGGTTCCATTTCTTCATGCTGCCTGGAATCCACCTCATTCAATTATGCTGCATGGAATCCACTGCATTCAATCGGGATTCATTTTACCAGGCTGCATGAATTACACTGCATTCAATCACAAGCATGGAATCCACTGCATTCAATGACGCTGCATGGAATCCACTGCATTCTATTGGGATGCTTTTGCCCATTCTGCATAATATGCACTGCATTCAATCATGCTGCATGGTATCCACTGCATTCAATCGGGATGCTTTTGGCCATGCTGCATAAAATCCACTGCATTAAATCGGGATGCTTTGGGCCATGCTGCAAAAATCCACTGCATTCAATCATGCTGAAGGAATTAACTGCATTCAATCATGCTGCATAAAATCCACTGCATTAAATAGGGTTCAATTTCTACATGCAGCATGGATCACACTGCATTAAATCACACTGCATGGAATCCACTGCATTCAATTGGAATGAATTTTATCAGGCTGCATGGAATACACTGCATTCAATGACGCTGCATGGAATCCACTGCATTCAATCGGGATGCTTTTGGCCATGCTGCATAAAGTACACTGCATTCAATCATGCAGCAAGGAATCCACTGCATCCAATCGCCATGTTTTTGGCCATGCTGCATAAAATCCACTGCATTCAATCGGGATGCATTGGGCCTCGCTGCATGGTCTCCACTGCATACAAACGAGATCCATTGCCCCACAATGAATGGAATGTTCTGCATTCAATGACGCTGCATGAAATCCACTGCATTCAATCGGGATGCTTTGGGCCATGCTGCAAATACTCCACTGTATTCAATCATGCTGCATGGAATCCACTGCGTTCAATCGGGATGCTTTTGGTCATGCTGCATATAATCCACTGCATTCAATCGGGATGCATTGGGCCTCACTGCGTCAACCGCACTGAATACAATCGGGATCCATTGTGCCACAATGCATGGAGTCGTCTGCATTGCATGACGCTGCATGGAATCCACTGCATTCAATCGGGATGCTTGGGGCCATGCTGCAAAATATCCACTGCATTCATTCATGCTGCAGGAATCCAGTGCATTCAATCATGCTGCATAAAATACACTTCATTCAATAGGGTTCCATTACTTCATTCTGCCTGGAATACACTGAATTCAATCATGCTGCATGGAATCCAATGCATTCAATAGGGATGCATTTTACCAGGCTGCATGGAATCCACTGTATTCAGTCATGCTGCATGGAATCCACTGCAGTCAATCGGGATGCATTTTACCAGGCTGTATGGATTACACTGCATTCAATCAAAATGCATGGAAGTCACTGCATTCAATGATGCTGAATGAAATCCACTGCATTCAATCGGGATGCTTTGGGCCATGGTGCATAAAATCCACTGCATTCAATCATGCTGCATGGTATCCACTGCATTCAATCGGGATGTTTTGGGACATTCTGCCTAAAATCCACTGCATTTAATCAGGATGCTTTGGGCTATGCTGCATAAAATCCACTGCATTCAATAGGGTTCCATTTCTGCATGCTGCATGGATCACACTGCATTCAATCACACTGCATGGAATCCACTGCATTCAATCGGGATGAATTTTACCAGGCTGCATTGAATCCACTACATTCAATCAAGCTGCATGGAATCCACTGCATTCAATCGGGATGCATTTTACCAGGCTGCATGGATTACACTGCATTCAAGCACAATGCATGGAATCCACTGCATTCAATGACGCTGCATGGAATCCTCTGCATTCTATCGGGATGCATTTCTGCATGCTGCATGGACCACACTGCATTCAATCACACTGCATGGAATCCACTGCATTCAATCGGGATGAATTTTACCAGGCTGCATTGAATCCACTGCATTCTATCAAGCTGCATGGAATCCACTGCATTCAATCGGGATGCATTTTACCAGGCTGCATGGAATACACTGCATTCAATCACGCTGCATCGATTTCACTGCATTCTATTGGGATCCATTGCGCCATGATGCATGGAATCCACTGCATTCAGTTGAGATCAATTGGGCCACGCTGCATAGAATCCATTGCATTGACGGGCGATCCATTTAGCCATGATGCATTGTATACACTGCGTTCAATCAGGACGCATTTCACCGCGCTGCATGGAATACATGGCATTCAATCGGGATGCTTGTGTCCATGCTGCATAAAATCCAATGCATTCATTCATGCTGCAGGAATCCACTGCATTCAATCATGATGCATAAAATCCCCTGCAATCAATAGGGTTCCATTTCTTCATGCTGCATGGAATTGACTTCATTCAATCATGCTGCATAAAATCCACTGCATTCAATCGGGATGCATTTTACCAGGATGCATGGAATCCACTGCATTCAATCACAATACATGGAATTGACTGCATTCAATCGGGATGCATTTTACCAGGCTGCCTGGATTACACTGCATTCCATCACAATGCATGGAATCCACTGCATTCAATGACGCTGCATGGAATCCACTGCATTCTATCGGGATGCTTTTGGCCATGCTGCATAAAGTACACTGCATTCAATCATGCAGCAAGGAATCCACTGCATCCAATCGCCATGGTTTTGGCCATGCTGCATAAAATCCACTGCATTCAATCGGGATGCATTGGGCCTCGCTGCATGGTCTCCACTGCATACAAACGAGATCCATTGCCCCACAATGAATGGAATATTCTGCATTCAATGACGCTGCATGAAATCCACTGCATTCAATCAGGATGCTTTGGGCCATGCTGCAAATACTCCACTGTATTCAATCATGCTGCATGGAATCCACTGCCTTCAATCGGGATGCTTTTGGCCATGCTGCATATAATCCACTGCATTCAATCGGGATGCATTGGGCCTCACTGCGTCAACCGCACTGAATACAATCGGGATCCATTGTGCCACAATGCATGGAGTCGTCTGCATTGCATGACGCTGCATGGAATCCACTGCATTCAATCGGGATGCTTGGGGCCATGCTGCAAAATATCCACTGCATTCATTCATGCTGCAGGAATCCAGTGCATTCAATCATGCTGCATAAAATACACTTCATTCAATAGGGTTCCATTACTTCATTCTGCCTGGAATACACTGAATTCAATCACGCTGCATGGAATCCAATGCATTCAATAGGGATGCATTTTACCAGGCTGCATGGAATCCACTGCATTCAGTCATGCTGCATGGAATCCACTGCAGTCAATCGGGATGCATTTTACCACGCTGCATGAATTACACTGCATTCAATCACAATGCATGGAATCCACTGCATTCAATGACGCTGCATGGAATCCACTGCACTCAATCGGGATACTTTTGGCAATGCTGCATAAAACCCACTGCATTCAATCGGGATGCATTGGGCCTCACTGCGTGAACTCAACTGAATACATACGGGATCCATTGTGCCACAATGCAGGGAGTCTTCTGCATTCAATGACGCTGCATGGAATCCACTGCATTCAATTGGGATGCTTTTGGCCATGCTGCATAAAATCCACTGCATTCAATCATGCTGCATGTAATCCACCTGATTCAATCGGGATGTTTTGGGACATGCTGCAGAAAATCCCCTGCATTAAATCGGGATGATTTGGGCCATGCTGCAAAAAATCCACTGCATTCAATCATGCTGCAGGTATCCACTGCATTCATTCGGAATACTTTGGGCCTTGCTGCTAATAATCCACAGCATTCAATCATGCTGCAGGTATCCACTGCATTCAATCATGCTGCATTAAATTCCCTGCATTCAATAGGGTTCCATTTCTTCATGCTGCCTGGAATGCACTGCATTAAATCACGCTGCATGGAATCCATTGCATTCAATTGGGATGCATTTTACCAGGCTGCATGGAATCCACTGCATTCAAGCATGCTTCATGGAATCCACTGCATTCAATCCGGATGCATGTTACCAGGCTGCATGTATTACACTGCATTCAATGACATTGCATGGAATCCACTGCCTTCAATCGGGATGCTTTTGGCCCTGCTGCATTAAATCAACTGCATTCAATCGGGATGCATTGGGCCTCACTGCGTCAACTGCACTGAGTACAATCGGGATCCATTTTGGCACAATACATGGAGTCCTCTATATTCAATGACGCTGCATGTAATCCACTGCATTAAATCGTAATGCTTTGTGCCATGCTGCAAAAAATCCACTGCATTCATTCATGCCGCAGGAATCCACTGCAATCAATCATGCTGCATAAAATCAACTGCATTCAATAGGGTTCCATTACTTCATGCTGTCTGGAATACACTGAATTCAATCACGCTGCATGGAATCCAATGCATTCAATAGGGATGCATTTTACCAGGCTGCATGGAATCCACTGCATTCAATCATGCTGCATGGAATCCACTGCATTCAATCGGGATGCATTTTACCAGGCTGCATGGATTTCACTGCATTCAATCACAATGCATGGAATCCACTGCATTCTATCGGGATGCTTTTGGCCATGCTGCATAAAATCCACTGCATTCAATCATGCTGCATGGAATCCAGTGCATCCAATCGGGATATTGTGGGTCATGCTGCATAAAATCCAATGCATTCAATCATGCTGCACCGTATCCACTGCATTCAGTCGGGATGTTTTGGGACATGCTGCAGAAAATTCACTGCATTAAATCAGGATGCTTTGGGCCATTCTGCAAAAAATCCACTGCATTCAATCATGCTGCATAAAATCCACTGCATTCAATATGGTTCCATTTCTTCATGCTGCATGGATCACACTGCATTAAATCACACTGCATGGAATCCTCTGCATTCAATCGGGATTAATTTTACCAGGCTGCATTGAATCCACTGCATTCAATCAGTATCCATTGCACCACACTGCATTGAATCCACTGCATTCAATTGAGATCAATTGGGCAACGATGCATAGAATCCACTGCATTCAATAGGGATCCAAATAGCCACACTGAATGGTATACACTGCGTTCAATCAGGATGCATTTCACCACGCTGCATGGAATCCACGGCATTCAATCGGGTTGCATGGGGCCATGCTGCATAAAATCCACTGCATTCCATCGAGATGCATTTGGCCTCGCTGCATGGACTCCACTGCACACAATCGTGATCCATTTCGCCAAAATGAATGGAATTCTCAGCATTCAATGACGCTGCATGGAATCCACTGCATTAAATCAGAGATGCTTTGGGACATGTTGCAAAAAATCCACTGCATTCAATAATTCTGCAGGAATCCACAGCATTCAATCATGCTGCATAAAATACCCTGCATTCAATAGTGTTCCATTTCTTCATGCTGCATGGAATACACTGCATTCAATCAGGATGCATGGAATCCACATCATTTAATTGAGGTGCATTTTACCAGGCTGCATGGAATCCACTGCATTCAATCATGCTGCATGGAATCCACTGCATTCAATCGGGATGCATTTTACCACGCTGCATGAATTACACTGCATTCAATCACAATGCATGGAATCCACTGCATTCAATGACGCTGCATGGAATCCACTGCACTCAATCGGGATACTTTTGGCAATGCTGCATAAAACCCACTGCATTCAATCGGGATGCATTGGGCCTCACTGCGTGAACTCAACTGAATACATACGGGATCCATTGTGCCACAATGCAGGGAGTCTTCTGCATTCAATGACGCTGCATGGAATCCACTGCATTCAATTGGGATGCTTTTGGCCATGCTGCATAAAATCCACTGCATTCAATCATGCTGCATGTAATCCACCTGATTCAATCGGGATGTTTTGGGACATGCTGCAGAAAATCCCCTGCATTAAATCAGGATGATTTGGGCCATGCTGCAAAAAATCCACTGCATTCAATCATGCTGCAGTTATCCACTGCATTCATTCGGAATACTTTGGGCCTTGCTGCTAATAATCCACAGCATTCAATCATGCTGCAGGTATCCACTGCATTCAATCATGCTGCATTAAATTCCCTGCATTCAATAGGGTTCCATTTCTTCATGCTGCCTGGAATGCACTGCATTAAATCACGCTGCATGGAATCCATTGCATTCAATTGGGATGCATTTTACCAGGCTGCATGGAATCCACTGCATTCAAGCATGCTTCATGGAATCCACTGCATTCAATCCGGATGCATGTTACCAGGCTGCATGTATTACACTGCATTCAATGACATTGCATGGAATCCACTGCCTTCAATCGGGATGCTTTTGGCCCTGCTGCATTAAATCAACTGCATTCAATCGGGATGCATTGGGCCTCACTGCGTCAACTGCACTGAGTACAATCGGGATCCATTTTGGCACAATACATGGAGTCCTCTATATTCAATGACGCTGCATGTAATCCACTGCATTAAATCGTAATGCTTTGTGCCATGCTGCAAAAAATCCACTGCATTCATTCATGCCGCAGGAATCCACTGCAATCAATCATGCTGCATAAAATCAACTGCATTCAATAGGGTTCCATTACTTCATGCTGTCTGGAATACACTGAATTCAATCACGCTGCATGGAATCCAATGCATGCAATAGGGATGCATTTTACCAGGCTGCATGGAATCCACTGCATTCAATCATGCTGCATGGAATCCACTGCATTCAATCGGGATGCATTTTACCAGGCTGCATGGTTTACACTGCATTCAATCACAATGCATGGAATCCACTGCATTCAATGAGGCTGCATGGAATCCACTGCATTCAATCAGGATGCTTTTGGCCATGCTGCATAAAATCCACTGCATTCAAACATGCTGCACGGTATCGACTGCATTCAATCGGGATGTTTTGGGACATGCTGCAGAATATCCACTGCAGTAAATCGGGATGCTTTGGGCCAAGCTTCAAAAAATCCACTGCATTCAATCATGCTGCAGGAATCCACTGCATTCAATCATTCTGCATGGAATCCACTGCATTCAATCGGGATGCATTTTACCTGGCTGCATGGATTACACTGCATTCAATCACAATGCATGGAATCCACTGCATTCAATGACGCTGCATGGAATCCACTGCATTCAATCGGGATGCTTTGGGCCATGCTGCAAATAATCCACTGCATTCAATCATGCTGCATGGAATCCACTGCCTTCAATCGGGATGCTTTTGGCCATGCTGCATAAATTCCCCTGCATTCAATCGAGATGCATTTGGCCTCGCTGCATTGACCCAACAGCACACAATCCTGATACATTTCGCCACAATGAATGGAATACTCTGCATTCAATGACGCTGCATGGAATCCACTGCATAAAATAGAGATGCTTTGGGACATGCTGCAAAAAATCCACTGCATTCAATAGGGTTCCATTACTTCATGCTGTCTGGAATACACTGAATTCAATCACGCTGCATGGAATCCAATGCATTCAATAGGGATGCATTTTACCACGCTGCATGAATTACACTGCATTCAATCACAAGCATGGAATCCACTGCATTCAATGACGCTGCATGGATCCACTGCATTCTAATGGGATGCTTTTGCCCATTCTGCATAATATGCACTGCATTCAATCATGCTGCATGGTATCCACTGCATTCAATCGGGATGCTTTTGGCCATGCTGCGTAAAATCCACTGCATTAAATCGGGATGCTTTGGGCCATGTTCCAAATATCCACTGCATTCATTCATGCTGAAGGAATTCACTGCATTCAATCATGCTGCATAAAATCCACTGCATTCAATAGTGTTCAATTTCTTCATGCTGCATGGAATCAACTGCATTCAATCATGCTGCATGGAATCTACAGCATTCAATCGGGATGCATTTTACCAGGCTGCATGTTTTACACTGCATTCAATCACAATGCATGGAATCCACTGCATTCAAGGACGCTGCATGGAATCCACTGCATTCAATCGGGATGATTTTGGCCATGATGCATAAAATCGACTGCATTCAATAGGGTTCAATTTCGTCATGCTGCATGGTCACACTGCATTCAATCACACTGCATGGAATCCACTGCATTCAATTGGGATGATTTTTACCAGGCTGCATTGAATCCACTGCATTCAATCAAGCTGCATGGAATCCACTGCATTCAATCGGGATGAATTTTACCATGCTGCATGGAATACACAGCATTCAATCACGCTGCTTCTATTTCACTGCATTCAATTGGGATCCATTGCGCCATGATGCATTGAATCCACTGCCATCTGTTGAGATCAATTGGGCCACGCTGCATAGAATCCACTCCATTCAATGGGGATCCATTTAGCCACGCTGCATTGTATACACTGCGTTCAATCAGGATGCATTTCACCACGCTGCATGGAATCCATGGCATTCAATCGGGATGCTTGGGGACATGCTGCAAAAAATCCACTGCATTCATTCATGCTGCAGGAATCCACTTCATTCAATCATGCTGCATGGTATCCACTGCATTCAATCGGGATGTTTTGGGACATGCTGCCTAATATCCACTGCATTCAATCGGAATGCTTTGGGCCATGCTGCAAAAAATCCACTGCATTCATTCATGCTGCAGGAATCCACTGCATTCAATCATGCTGCATAAAATCCACTGCATTCGTTAGGGTTCCATTTCTGCCTGCTGCATGGATCACAAGGCACTCAATCACACTGCATGGAATCTACTGCATTCAATCAGGATGAATTTTACCAGGCTTCATTGAATGCACTGCATTCAATCAAGCTGCATGGAATCCACTGCATTCAATTGGGATTCATTTTACAAGGCTGCATGAATTACACTGCATTCATTCACAATGCATGGAATCCACTGCATTCAATGACGCTGCATGGAATCCACTGCATTCAATCGGGATGATTTTGGCCATGCTGCATAAAATACACTGCATTCAATCATGCTGCATGGAATCCATTGCATCATATCGGCATATTTTGGGCCATGCTTCCTAAAATCCACTGCATTCAATCGGGATGCATTGGGTCTGGCTGCATGGTCTCCACTGCATACAAACGAGATCCATAGCACCACAATTTATGGAATGTTCTGCATTCAATGACGCTGCATGGAATCCACTGCATTCAATCGGGATGCTTTGGGCCATGCTGCAAAAAATCCACTGCATTCAATTATGCTACAGGAATCCAATGCATTCAATCGGGATGCTTTGGGCCATGCTGCAAATAATCCACTGCATTTAATCATGCTGTAGGTATCCACTGCATTTAATAGGGTTACATTTCTTCATGCTGCCTGGAATACACTGCATTAAATCACGCTGCATGGAATCCACTGCATTCAATTGGGATGCATTTTACCAGGCTGCATGGAATCCACTGCATTAAAGCATGCCGCATGGAATCCACTGCATTCAATCATGCTGCATGGAATCCACTGCATTCAATCGGGATGCATTTTACCAGGCTGCATGGATTACACTGCATTCAATTACAATGCATGGTATCCACTGCGTCAATGACGCTGCATGGAATACACTGCCTTCAATCGGGATGCTTTTGGCCATGGTGCATAAAATCCATTGCATTCAATCTTGCTGCATGGTATTCACTGCATTCAATCGGGATGTTTTGGGACATGTTGCCTAAAATCCACTGCATTCAATCGGGATGCTTTGGGCCATGCTGCAAAACATCCACTGCATTCAATCATGCTGCAGGAATCCACGGCATTCAATCATGCTGCATAAAAGACACTTCATTCAATAGGATTCCATTACTTCATTCTGCCTGGAATACACTGAATTCAATCACGCTGCATGGAATCCAATGCATTCAATAGGGATGCATTTTACCAGGCTGCATGGAATCCACTGCATTCAATCAGGCTGCATGGAATCCACTGCATTCAATCGGGATGCATTTTACCAGGCTGCATGGATTACACTGCATTCAAGCACAATGCATGGAATCCACTGCATTCAATGACGCTGCATGGAATCCTCTGCATTGAATCGGGATGCTTTTGGCCATGCTGCATAAAACCCAATGCATTCAATCATGCTGCACGGTATCCAATGCATTCAATCGGGATGTTTTCGGACATGCTGCAAAATATCCACTGCAGTAAATCGGGATGCTTTTGGCCAAGCTTCAAAAAATCCACTGCATTCAATCATGCTGCAGGAATCTACTGCATTCAATCACACTGCATGGAATCCACTGCATTCCACAGGGTTCAATTTCTTCATGCTGCATGGAATCCACTGCATTCAATCATGCTGCATGGTATCCACTGCATTCAATCGGGATGTTTTGGGACATGCTGAATAAAATCCACTGCATTAAATCGGGATGCATTGGGCCAAGCTGCAAAAAATCCACTGCATTGAATCATGCTGCATGGAATCTACTGCATTCAATCGGGATGCATTTTACCAGGATGCGTGGAATCCACTGCATTCAATAACAATGCATGGAATCCACTGCATTCAATGACGCTGCATATAATCATCTGCATTCAATCGGGATGCTTTTGGCCATGCTGCATAAAATCCACTGCATTCAATCGGGATATATTGGGACATGCTGCAGAAAGTCCACTGCATTAAATCGGGATGCTTTTGGCCAAGCTGCAAAAAATCCACTGCATTCAATCATGCTGCAGGAATCCACTGCATTGAATCATGCTGCATAAAATACCCTGCATTCAATAAGGTTCCATTTCTTCATGCTGCCTGGAATCCACCTCATTCAATTATGCTGCATGGAATCCACTGCATTCAATCGGGATTCATTTTACCAGGCTGCATGAATTACACTGCATTCAATCACAAGCATGGAATCCACTGCATTCAATGACGCTGCATGGAATCCACTGCATTCTATTGGGATGCTTTTGCCCATTCTGCATAATATGCACTGCATTCAATCATGCTGCATGGTATCCACTGCATTCAATCGGGATGCTTTTGGCCATGCTGCATAAAATCCACTGCATTAAATCGGGATGCTTTGGGCCATGCTGCAAAAATCCACTGCATTCAATCATGCTGAAGGAATTAACTGCATTCAATCATGCTGCATAAAATCCACTGCATTAAATAGGGTTCAATTTCTACATGCAGCATGGATCACACTGCATTAAATCACACTGCATGGAATCCACTGCATTCAATGACGCTGCATGGAATCCACTGCATTCAATCGGGATGCTTTTGGCCATGCTGCATAAAGTACACTGCATTCAATCATGCAGCAAGGAATCCACTGCATCCAATCGCCATGGTTTTGGCCATGCTGCATAAAATCCACTGCATTCAATCGGGATGCATTGGGCCTCGCTGCATGGTCTCCACTGCATACAAACGAGATCCATTGCCCCACAATGAATGGAATGTTCTGCATTCAATGACGCTGCATGAAATCCACTGCATTCAATCGGGATGCTTTGGGCCATGCTGCAAATACTCCACTGTATTCAATCATGCTGCATGGAATCCACTGCCTTCAATCGGGATGCTTTTGGCCATGCTGCATATAATCCACTGCATTCAATCGGGATGCATTGGGCCTCACTGCGTCAACCGCACTGAATACAATCGGGATCCATTGTGCCACAATGCATGGAGTCGTCTGCATTGCATGACGCTGCATGGAATCCACTGCATTCAATCGGGATGCTTGGGGCCATGCTGCAAAATATCCACTGCATTCATTCATGCTGCAGGAATCCAGTGCATTCAATCATGCTGCATAAAATACACTTCATTCAATAGGGTTCCATTACTTCATTCTGCCTGGAATACACTGAATTCAATCATGCTGCATGGAATCCAATGCATTCAATAGGGATGCATTTTACCAGGCTGCATGGAATCCACTGTATTCAGTCATGCTGCATGGAATCCACTGCAGTCAATCGGGATGCATTTTACCAGGCTGTATGGATTACACTGCATTCAATCAAAATGCATGGAATTCACTGCATTCAATGATGCTGAATGAAATCCACTGCATTCAATCGGGATGCTTTTGGCCATGCTGCATAAAATCCACGGCATTCAATCATGCTGCATGGAATCCAATGCATTCTATCGGGATGTATTGGGACATGCTGCAGAAAATTCACTGCATTAAATCATGATGCTTTGGACCAAGCTTCAAAAAATCCACTGCATTCAATCATGCTGCAGGAATCCACTGCATTCAATCATGCTGCATAAAATCCACTACATTCAATAGGGTTCCATTTCCTCATGCTGCATGGAATCAACTGCATTCAAACATGCTGCATGGAATCTACAGCATTCAATCGGGATGCATTTTACCAGTCTGCATGTTTTACACTGCATTCAATCACAATACATGGTATCCACTGCGTCAATGACGCTGCATGGAATCCACTGCATTCAATCTGGATGCTTTGGGCCATGGTGCATAAAATCCACTGCATTCAATCATGCTGCATGGTATCCACTGCATTCAATCGGGATGTTTTGGGACATTCTGCCTAAAATCCACTGCATTTAATCAGGATGCTTTGGGACATTCTGCCTAAAATCCACTGCATTCAATAGGGTTCCATTTCTGCATGCTGCATGGATCACACTGCATTCAATCACACTGCATGGAATCCACTGCATTCAATCGGGATGAATTTTACCAGGCTGCATTGAATCCACTACATTCAATTAAGCTGCATGGAATCCACTGCATTCAATCGGGATGCATTTTACCAGGCTGCATGGATTACACTGCATTCAAGCACAATGCATGGAATCCACTGCATTCAATGACGCTGCATGGAATCCTCTGCATTCTATCGGGATGCATTTCTGCATGCTGCATGGACCACACTGCATTCAATCACACTGCATGGAATCCACTGCATTCAATCGGGATGAATTTTACCAGGCTGCATTGAATCCACTGCATTCTATCAAGCTGCATGGAATCCACTGCATTCAATCGGGATGCATTTTACCAGGCTGCATGGAATACACTGCATTCAATCACGCTGCATCGATTTCACTGCATTCTATTGGGATCCATTGCGCCATGATGCATGGAATCCACTGCATTCAGTTGAGATCAATTGGGCCACGCTGCATAGAATCCACTGCATTGACGGGCGATCCATTTAGCCATGATGCATTGTATACACTGCGTTCAATCAGGACGCATTTCACCGCGCTGCATGGAATACATGGCATTCAATCGGGATGCTTGTGTCCATGCTGCATAAAATCCAATGCATTCATTCATGCTGCAGGAATCCACTGCATTCAATCATGATGCATAAAATCCCCTGCAATCAATAGGGTTCCATTTCTTCATGCTGCATGGAATTGACTTCATTCAATCATGCTGCATAAAATCCACTGCATTCAATCGGGATGCATTTTACCAGGATGCATGGAATCCACTGCATTCAATCACAATACATGGAATTGACTGCATTCAATCGGGATGCATTTTACCAGGCTGCCTGGATTACACTGCATTCCATCACAATGCATGGAATCCACTGCATTCAATGACGCTGCATGGAATCCACTGCATTCTATCGGGATGCTTTTGGCCATGCTGCATAAAGTACACTGCATTCAATCATGCAGCAAGGAATCCACTGCATCCAATCGCCATGGTTTTGGCCATGCTGCATAAAATCCACTGCATTCAATCGGGATGCATTGGGCCTCGCTGCATGGTCTCCACTGCATACAAACGAGATCCATTGCCCCACAATGAATGGAATATTCTGCATTCAATGACGCTGCATGAAATCCACTGCATTCAATCAGGATGCTTTGGGCCATGCTGCAAATACTCCACTGTATTCAATCATGCTGCATGGAATCCACTGCCTTCAATCGGGATGCTTTTGGCCATGCTGCATATAATCCACTGCATTCAATCGGGATGCATTGGGCCTCACTGCGTCAACCGCACTGAATACAATCGGGATCCATTGTGCCACAATGCATGGAGTCGTCTGCATTGCATGACGCTGCATGGAATCCACTGCATTCAATCGGGATGCTTGGGGCCATGCTGCAAAATATCCACTGCATTCATTCATGCTGCAGGAATCCAGTGCATTCAATCATGCTGCATAAAATACACTTCATTCAATAGGGTTCCATTACTTCATTCTGCCTGGAATACACTGAATTCAATCACGCTGCATGGAATCCAATGCATTCAATAGGGATGCATTTTACCAGGCTGCATGGAATCCACTGCATTCAGTCATGCTGCATGGAATCCACTGCAGTCAATCGGGATGCATTTAGCCAGGCTGTATGGATTACACTACATTCAATCAAAATGCATGGAATTCACTGCATTCAATGATGCTGCATGAAATCCACTGCATTCAATCGGGATGCTTTTGGCCATGCTGCATAAAATCCACGGCATTCAATCATGCTGCATGGAATCCAATGCATTCTATCGGGATGTATTGGGACATGCTGCAGAAAATTCACTGCATTAAATCATGATGCTTTGGACCAAGCTTCAAAAAATCCACTGCATTCAATCATGCTGCAAAAATCCACTGCATTCAATCATGCTGCATAAAATCCACTGCATTCAATAGGGTTCCATTTCTTCATGCTGCATGGAATCAACTGCATTCAATCATGCTGCATGGAATCTACAGCATTCAATCGGGATGCATTTTACCAGGCTGCATGTTTTACACTGCATTCAATCACAATGCATGGAATCCACTGCATTCAATGACACTGCATGGAATCCACTGCATTCAATCTGGATGCTTTGGGCCATGGTGCATAAAATCCACTGCATTCAATCATGCTGCACGGTATCGACTGCATTCAATCGGGATGCTTTGGGACATTCTGCCTAAAATCCACTGCATTTAATCAGGATGCTTTGGGCCATGCTGCATAAAATCCACTGCATTCAATAGGGTTCCATTTCTTCATGCTGCATTGATCACACTGCATTCAATCACACTGCATGGAATCCACTGCATTCAATCGGGATGAATTTTACCAGGCTGCATTGAATCCACTACATTCAATCAAGCTGCATGGAATCCACTGCATTCAATCGGGATGCATTTTACCAGGCTGCATGGATTACACTGCATTCAAGCACAATGCATGGAATCCACTGCATTCAATTACGCTGCATGGAATCCTCTGCATTCTATCGGGATGCATTTGGGCCATGCTGCATAAAATCCACTGCATTCAATAGGGTTCCATTTCTTCATGCTGCATGGATCACACTGCATTCAATCACACTGCATGGAATCCACTGCATTCAATCGGGATGAATTTTACCAGACTGCATTGAATCCACTGCATTCTATCAAGCTGCATGGAATCCACTGCATTCAATCGGGATGCATTTTACCAGGCTGCATGGAATACACTGCATTCAATCACGCTGCATCGATTTCACTGCATTCTATTGGGATCCATTGCGCCATGATGCATGGAATCCACTGCCTTCAGTTAAGATCAATTGGGCCACGCTGCATAGAATCCACTGCATTGAATGGGGATCCATTTAGCCACGCTGCATTGTATACACTGCGTTCAATCAGGACGCATTTCACCACGCTGCATGGAATACATGGCATTCAATCGGGATGCTTGTGGCCATGCTGCATAAAATCCACTGCATTCATTCATGCTGCAGGAATCCACTGCATTCAATCATGCTGCATAAAATCCACTGCATTCAATAGGGTTCCATTTCTTCATGCTGCATGGAATCGACTTCATTCAATCATGCTGCATGGAATCCACAGCATTTAATTGGGATGCATTTTACCAGGCTGCATGGAATCCACTGCATTCAATCATGCTGAATAAAATCCACTGCATTCAATCGGGATGCATTTTACCAGGATGCATGGAATCCACTGCATTCAATCACAATACATGGAATCCACTGCATTCAATCGGGATGCATTTTACCAGGCTGCCTGGATTACACTGCATTCCATCACAATGCATGGAATCCACTGCATTCAATGACGCTGCATGGAATCCACTGCATTCTATCGGGATGCTTTTGGCCATGCTGCATAAAGTACACTGCATTCAATCATGCAGCAAGGAATCCACTGCATCCAATCGCCATGTTTTTGGCCATGCTGCATAAAATCCACTGCATTCAATCGGGATGCATTGGGCCTCGCTGCATGGTCTCCAGTGCATACAAACGAGATCCATTGCCCCACAATGAATGGAATGTTCTGCATTCAATGACGCTGCATGAAATCCACTGCATTCAATCGGGATGCTTTGGGCCATGCTGCAAATACTCCACTGTATTCAATCATGCTGCATGGAATCCACTGCCTTCAATCGGGATGCTTTTGGCCATGCTGCATATAATCCACTGCATTCAATCGGGATGCATTGGGCCTCACTGCGTCAACCGCACTGAATACAATCGGGATCCATTGTGCCACAATGCATGGAGTCGTCTGCATTCAATGACGCTGCATGGAATCCACTGCATTCAATCGGGATGCTTGGGGCCATGCTGCAAAATATCCACTGCATTCATTCATGCTGCAGGAATCCAGTGCATTCAATCATGCTGCATAAAATACACTTCATTCAATAGGGTTCCATTACTTCATTCTGCCTGGAATACACTGAATTCAATCATGCTGCATGGAATCCAATGCATTCAATAGGGATGCATTTTACCAGGCTGCATGGAATCCACTGCATTCAGTCATGCTGCATGGAATCCACTGCAGTCAATCGGGATGCATTTAGCCAGGCTGTATGGATTACACTACATTCAATCAAAATGCATGGAATTCACTGCATTCAATGATGCTGCATGAAATCCACTGCATTCAATCGGGATGCTTTTGGCCATGCTGCATAAAATCCACGGCATTCAATCATGCTGCATGGAATCCAATGCATTCTATCGGGATGTATTGGGACATGCTGCAGAAAATTCACTGCATTAAATCATGATGCTTTGGACCAAGCTTCAAAAAATCCACTGCATTCAATCATGCTGCAAAAATCCACTGCATTCAATCATGCTGCATAAAATCCACTGCATTCAATAGGGTTCCATTTCTTCATGCTGCATGGAATCAACTGCATTCAATCATGCTGCATGGAATCTACAGCATTCAATCGGGATGCATTTTACCAGGCTGCATGTTTTACACTGCATTCAATCACAATGCATGGAATCCACTGCATTCAATGACACTGCATGGAATCCACTGCATTCAATCTGGATGCTTTGGGCCATGGTGCATAAAATCCACTGCATTCAATCATGCTGCACGGTATCGACTGCATTCAATCGGGATGCTTTGGGACATTCTGCCTAAAATCCACTGCATTTAATCAGGATGCTTTGGGCCATGCTGCATAAAATCCACTGCATTCAATAGGGTTCCATTTCTTCATGCTGCATTGATCACACTGCATTCAATCACACTGCATGGAATCCACTGCATTCAATCGGGATGAATTTTACCAGGCTGCATTGAATCCACTACATTCAATCAAGCTGCATGGAATCCACTGCATTCAATCGGGATGCATTTTACCAGGCTGCATGGATTACACTGCATTCAAGCACAATGCATGGAATCCACTGCATTCAATGACGCTGCATGGAATCCTCTGCATTCTATCGGGATGCATTTGGGCCATGCTGCATAAAATCCACTGCATTCAATAGGGTTCCATTTCTTCATGCTGCATGGATCACACTGCATTCAATCACACTGCATGGAATCCACTGCATTCAATCGGGATGAATTTTACCAGGCTGCATTGAATCCACTGCATTCTATCAAGCTGCATGGAATCCACTGCATTCAATCGGGATGCATTTTACCAGGCTGCATGGAATACACTGCATTCAATCACGCTGCATCGATTTCACTGCATTCTATTGGGATCCATTGCGCCATGATGCATGGAATCCACTGCCTTCAGTTAAGATCAATTGGGCCACGCTGCATAGAATCCACTGCATTGAATGGGGATCCATTTAGCCACGCTGCATTGTATACACTGCGTTCAATCAGGACGCATTTCACCACGCTGCATGGAATACATGGCATTCAATCGGGATGCTTGTGGCCATGCTGCATAAAATCCACTGCATTCATTCATGCTGCAGGAATCCACTGCATTCAATCATGCTGCATAAAATCCACTGCATTCAATAGGGTTCCATTTCTTCATGCTGCATGGAATCGACTTCATTCAATCATGCTGCATGGAATCCACAGCATTTAATTGGGATGCATTTTACCAGGCTGCATGGAATCCACTGCATTCAATCATGCTGAATAAAATCCACTGCATTCAATCGGGATGCATTTTACCAGGATGCATGGAATCCACTGCATTCAATCACAATACATGGAATCCACTGCATTCAATCGGGATGCATTTTACCAGGCTGCCTGGATTACACTGCATTCCATCACAATGCATGGAATCCACTGCATTCAATGACGCTGCATGGAATCCACTGCATTCTATCGGGATGCTTTTGGCCATGCTGCATAAAGTACACTGCATTCAATCATGCAGCAAGGAATCCACTGCATCCAATCGCCATGTTTTTGGCCATGCTGCATAAAATCCACTGCATTCAATCGGGATGCATTGGGCCTCGCTGCATGGTCTCCACTGCATACAAACGAGATCCATTGCCCCACAATGAATGGAATGTTCTGCATTCAATGACGCTGCATGAAATCCACTGCATTCAATCGGGATGCTTTGGGCCATGCTGCAAATACTCCACTGTATTCAATCATGCTGCATGGAATCCACTGCCTTCAATCGGGATGCTTTTGGCCATGCTGCATATAATCCACTGCATTCAATCGGGATGCATTGGGCCTCACTGCGTCAACCGCACTGAATACAATCGGGATCCATTGTGCCACAATGCATGGAGTCGTCTGCATTCAATGACGCTGCATGGAATCCACTGCATTCAATGGGGATGCTTTGGGCCATGCTGCAAAAAATTCACTGCATTCATTCATGCTGCAGGAATCCAGTGCATTCAATCATGCTGCATAAAATACACTTCATTCAATAGGCTTCCATTATTTAATGCTGCCTGGAATACACTGAATTCAATCATGCTGCATGGAATCCAATGAATTCAATAGGGATGCATTTTACCAGGCTGCATGGAATCCACTGCATTCAATCATGCTGCAAGTATCCACTGCATTCAATCATGCTGCATTAAATTCCATGCATTCAATAGGGTTCCATTTCTTCATGCTGCCTGGAATACACTGCATTAAATCACGCTGCATGGAATCCACTGCATTCAATTAGGATGCATTTTACCAGGCTGCACGGAATCCACTGCATTCACACATGCTGCATGGAATCCACTGCATTCCATCGGGATGCATTTGGCCATGCTGCATAAAACCGACTGCATTCAATCATGCTGCACGATATCCACTGCATTCAATCGGGATGTTTTCGGACATGCTGCAAAAAATCCACTGCAGTAAATCGGGATGCTTTTGGCCAAGCTTCAAAAAATCCACTGCATTCAATCATGCTGCAGGAATCCACTGCATTCAATCATGCTGCATAAAATCCACTGAATTCCACAGGGTTCAATTAATTCATGCTGCATGGAATCCACTGAGTTCAATCATGCTGCATGGAATCCACTGCATTCAATCGGGATGCATTTTACCTGGCTGCATGGAGTACACTGCATTCAAGCACAATGCATGGAATCCACTGCATTCAATGACGCTGCATGGAATCCTCTGCATTGAATCGGGATGCTTTTGGTCATGCTGCATAAAATCCACTGCATTCAATCATGCTACACGGTATCGACTGCATTCAATCGGGATGTTTTGGGACATGCTGCCTGAAATCCACTGCATTAAATCGGGATGCTTTGGGCCAAGCTGCAAAAAATACAATGCATTCAATCATGCTGCAGGAATCCACTGCATTCAATCATGCTGCATAAAATCCCCTGCATTCAATAGGGTTCCATTTCTTCATGGTGCATGGAATACACTGCATTCAATCATGCTGCATGGAATCCACTGCATTCAATCGGGATGCATTTTACCAGGCTGCATGGATTACACTGCCTTCAATCCCAATGCATGGAATCCGCTGCATTTAATGACCCTGCATGGAATCCACTGCATTCAATCGGGATGCTTTTGGCCATGGTGCATAAAATCCACTGCATTTAATCATGCTGCAAGGTATCCACTGCATTCAATCGGGATGTTTTCGGATATGCTGCTTAAAATCCACTCCATTAAATCGGGATGCTTTGGGCCATGCTGCAAAAAATTCATTGCATTCATTCATGCTGCAGGAATCCACTGCATTCTATCATGCTGCATAAAATCCCCTGCATTCAATCGGGATGAATTTTACCAGGCTGCTTGGAATCCACTGCATTCAATCATGCTTCATGGAATCCACTGCATTCAATCCAGTTGCATTTTACCAGGCTGCATGGAATACACTGCATTCAATCACGCTGCATCGATTTCACTGCATTCAATTGGGATCCATTGCGCCATGATGCATGGAATCCACTGCCTTCAGTTAAGATCAATTGGGCCACGCTGCATAGAATCCACTGCATTGAATGGGGATCCATTTACCCACGCTGCATTGTATACACTGCGTTCAATCAGGATGCATTTCACCGCGCTGCATGGAATCCATGGCATTCAATCGGGATGTTTGTGGCCATGCTGCAAAAAATCCACTGCATTCAATCATGCTGAAGGAATCCACTGCATTCAATCATGCTGCATAAAATCCCCTGCATTCAATAGGGTTCCATTTCTTCATGCTGCATGGAATCCACTTCATTCAATCATGCTGCATGGAATCCGCAGCATTTAAGTGGGATGAATTTTACCAGGCTGCATGGAATCCACTGCATTCAATCATGCTGCATAAAATCCACTGCATTCAATCGGGATGCATTTTACCACGCTGCATGGATAAAACTGCATTCAATCACAATACATGGAATAGACTGCATTCAATCGGGATGCATTTTACCAGGCTGCCTGGATTACACTGCATTCAATCACAATGCATGGAATCCACTGCATTCAATGACGCTGCATGGAATCCTCTGCATTGTATCGGGATGCTTTGGGCCATGCTGCATAAACTCCATGCATTCAATAGGGTTCCATTTCTGCATGCTGCATGGAATACACTGCATTCAATCATGCTGCATGGAATCCACTGCATTCAATCGGGATGCATTTTACCTGGCTGCATGGATTACACTGCATTCCATCACAATACATGGTATCCACTGCGTCAATGACGCTGCATGGAATCCACTGCCTTCAATCGAGATGCTTTTGGCCATTGTGCATAAAATCCACTGCATTCAATCATGCTGCATGGTATCCCCTGCCTTCAATCTGGATGTTTTGGGACATGCTGCCTAAAATCCACTGCATTCAATCGGGATGCTTTGGGCCATGCTGCAAATCATCCACTGCATTCAATCATGCTGCAGGAATCCACGGCATTCAATCATGCTGCATAAAAGACAATTCATTCAATAGAATTCCATTACTTCATGCTGCCTGGAATACACTGAATTCAATCACGCTGCATGGAATCCAATGCATTCAATAGGGATGCATTTTACCAGGCTGCATGGAATCCACTGCATTCAGTCATGCTGCATGGAATCCACTGCATTCAATCGGGATGCATTTTACCAGGCTGCATGGATTACACTGCATTCAATCCCAATGCATGGAATCCACTGCATTTAATGACGCTGCATGGAATCCACTGCATTCAATCGGGATGCTTTTGGCCATGGTGCATAAAATCCACTGCATTTAATCATGCTGCATGGTATCCACTGCATTCAATCGGGATGTTTTGGGATATCCTGCCTAAAATCCACTCCATTAAATCGGGATGCTTTGGGCCATGCTGCAAAAAATTCACTGCATTCATTCATGCTGCAGGAATCCACTGCATTCTATCATGCTGCATAAAATCCACTGCATTCAATCGGGATGAATTTTACCAGGCTGCATGGAATCCACTGCATTCAATCATGCTTCATGGAATCCACTGCATTCAATCCAGTTGCATTTTACCAGGCTGCATGGAATACACTGCATTCAATCACGCTGCATCGATTTCACTGCATTCAATTGGGATCCATTGCGCCATGATGCATGGAATCCACTGCATTCAGTTGAGATCAATTGGGCCACGCTGCATAGAATCCAATGCATTGAATGGGGATCCATTTAGCCACGCTGCATTGTATACACTGCGTTCAATCAGGATGCATTTCACCACGCTGCATGGAATCCATGGCATTCAATCGGGATGTTTGCGGCCATGCTGCAAAAAATCCACTTCATTCAATCATGCTGAAGGAATCCACTGCATTCAATCATGCTGCATAAAATCCCCTGCATTCAATAGGGTTCCATTTCTTCATGCTGCACGGAATCCACTTCATTCAATCATGCTGCATGGAATCCGCAGCATTAAAGTGGGATGAATATTAACAGGCTGCATGGAATCCACTGCATTCAATCATGCTGCATAAAATCCACTGCATTCAATCGGGATGCATTTTACCAGGCTGCCTGGATTACACTGCATTCAATCACAAAGCATGGAATCCACTGCATTCAATCATGCTGCATGGAATCCACTGCATTCAATCGGGATGCATTTTACCAGGCTGCCTGGATTACACTGTATTCAATCACAATGCATGGAATCCACTGCATTCAATGACGCTGCATGGAATCCACTGCCTTCAATCGGGATGCTTTTGGCCATGGTGCATAAAATCCACTGCATTCAATCTTGCTGCATGGTATCCACTGCATTCAATCGGGATGTTTTGGGACATGCTGCCCTAAATCCACTGCATTCAATCGGGATGCTTTTGGCCATGCTGCCAAAAATCCACTGCATTCAATCATGCTGCAGGAATCCACTGCATTCAATCATGCTGCATAAAATCCACTGCATTCAATAGGGTTCCATTTCTTCATGCTGCATGGATCACACTGCATTCAATCACACTGCATGGAATCCACTGCATTCAATCGGGATGAATTTTACCAGGCTGCGTGGAATCCACTGCATTCATTCATTCTGCATGGAATCCACTGCATTCAATCGGGATGCATTTTACCAGGCTGCATGTAATACACTGCATTCAATCACGCTGCATCGATTTCACTGCATTCAATAGGGATCCATTGCGCCATGATGCATGGAATCCACTGCCTTCAGTTGAGATCAATTGGGCCACGCTGCATAGAATCCACTGCATTGAATGGGGATCCATTTAGCCACGCTGCATTGTATACACTGCTTTCAATCAGGACGCATTTCACCACGCTGCATGGAATACATGGCATTCAATCGGGATGCTTGTGGACATGCCGCAAAAATTCCACTGAATACAATCATGCTGAAGGAATCCACTGCATTCAATCATGCTGCATAAAATCACCTGCATTCAATAGGGTTCCATTTCTTCATGCTGCATGGAATCCACTTCATTCAATCATGTTGCATGGAATCTGCAGCATTTAAGTGGGATGCATTTTACCAGGCTGCATGGAAAGCACTACATTCAATCATGCTGCATAAAATCCACTGCATTCAATCGGGATGCATTTTACCACGCTGCATGGATTACACTGCATTCAATCACAATACATGGAATCGACTGCATTCAATCGGGATGCATTTTACCAGGCTGCCTGGATTACACTGCATTCAATCACACTGCATGGAATCCACTGCATTCAATCGGGATGAATTTTACCAGGCTGCTTGGAATCCACTGCATTCATACATGCTGCATGGAATCCACTGCATTCAATCGGGATGCATTTTACCAGGCTGCATGGAATACACTGCATTCAATCATGCTGAAGGTATCCACTGCATTCAATCATGCTGCATAAAATCCCCTGCATTCAATAGGGTTCCATTTCTTCATGCTGCATGGAATCCACTTAATTCAATCATGCTGCATTGAATCCGCAGCATTTAAGTGGGATGCATTTTACCAGGCTGCATGGAATATACTGCATTCAATCATGCTGCATAAAATCCACTGCATTCATTCAGGATGCATTTTACCACGCTGCATGGATTACACTGCATTCATTCACAATACATGGAATACACTGCATTCAATCGGGATGCATTTTACCAGGTTGCATGGATTACACTGCATTCAATCACAATGCATGGAATCCACTGCATTCAATGACGATGCATGGAATCCACTGCGTTCAATCGGGATGCACTGTGCCTCACTGCGTTGACTCCACTAAATACATACGGGATCCATTGTGCCACAATGCAGGGAGTCTTCTGCATTCACTGACGCTGCATGGAATCCACTGCATTCAATCGGGATGCTTTTGGCCATGCTGCATAAAATCCACTTCATTCAATCATGCTGCATGTAATCCACCTCATTCAATCGGGATGTTTTGGGACATGCTGCAGAAAATCCAGTGCATTATATCGGGATGCTTTGGGCAATGCTGCAAAAATCCACTGCATTCAATCATGCTGCATGAAACCAGGGCATTCAATCATGCTGCATAAAATCCACTGCATTCAATAGGGTTTCATTTCTTCATGCTGCTTGGAATACACTGCATTCAATCAAGCTGCATGGAACCCACTGCATTCAATTGGGATGAATTTTACCCGACTGCATGGAATCCACTGCATTCAATCAGGCTGCATGGAATCCACTGCATTCAATCGGGATGCATTTTACCAGGCTGAATGGAATACACTGCATTCAATCACGCTGCATCGATATCACTGCATTCAATTGAGATCAATTGGGCCACGCTGCATCGAATCCACTGCATTCAATCAGGCTGCATGGAATCCACTGCCTTCAATCGGGATGCATTTTACCAGGCTGAATGGTATACACTGCGTTCAATCAGGATGCATTTCACCACGCTGCATGGCCTCCACTGTATTCAATCACACTGCATGGAATCCACGGCATTCAATCGGGATGCTTTGGGCCATGCTGCATAAAATCCACTGCATTCCATCGAGATGCATTTGGCCTCGCTGCATGGACTCCACTGCACACAATCGTGATCCATTTCGCCACAATGAATGGAATTCTCTGCATTCAATAACGCTGCATGGAATCCACTGCATTAAATCGAGATGCTTTGGGACATGCTGCAAAAAATCCACTGCATTCATTAATTCTGCAGGAATCCACTGCATTCAATCATGCTGCATAAAATCCCCTGCAATCAATAGAGTTGCATTACTTCATGCTGCATGGAATCAACTGCATTCAATCATGCTGCATAAAATTCACTGCATTCAATCGGGATGCATCTTACCTGGCTGCATGGAATCCACTGCATTCAATCACGCTGCATGGAATCCACTGCATTCAATCGGGATGCTTTTTACCCGTCTGCATGGAATCCACTGCATTCATTCCCGCTGCATGGAATCCACTGCATTCAATCGGGATGCATTTTACCACGCTGCATGAATTACACTGCATTCAATCACAATGCATGGAATCCACTGCATTCAATGACGCTGCATGGAATCCACTGCATTCTATCGGGATGCTTTTGGCCATGCTGCATAAAATCCACTGCATTCAATCATGCTGCATGGAATCCAGTGCATCCAATCGGGATATTTTGGGTCATGCTGCATAAAATCCAATGCATTCAATCATGCTGCACCGTATCCACTGCATTCAGTCGGGATGTTTTGGGACATGCTGCAGAAAATTCACTGCATTAAATCAGGATGCTTTGGGCCAAGCTGCAAAAAATCCACTGCATTCAATCATGCTGCAGGAATCCACTGCATTGAATCATGCTGCATAAAATACCCTGCATTCAATAAGGTTCCATTTCTTCATGCTGCCTGGAATCCACCTCATTCAATTATGCTGCATGGAATCCACTGCATTCAATCGGGATTCATTTTACCAGGCTGCATGAATTACACTGCATTCAATCACAAGCATGGAATCCACTGCATTCAATGACGCTGCATGGAATCCACTGCATTCAATCGGGATGCTTTTGGCCATGGTGCATAATATGCACTGCATTCAATCATGCTGCATGGTATCCACTGCATTCAATCGGGATGCTTTTGGCCATGCTGCATAAAATCCACTGCATTAAATCGGGATGCTTTGGGCCATGCTGCAAAAATCCACTGCATTCAATCATGCTGAAGGAATTCACTGCATTCAATCATGCTGCATAAACTCCACTGCATTAAATAGGGTTCAATTTCTTCATGCTGCATGGATCACACTGCATTCAATCATGCTGCATGGAATCCACTGCATTCAATTGGAATGAATTTTATCAGGCTGCATGGAATCTACTGCATTCATTCAAGCTGCATGGAATCCACTGCATTCAATCGGGATGTTTTGGGCCATGCTGCATAAAATACACTGCATTCAATCATGCAGCAAGGAATCCACTGCATCCAATCAGGATATTTTGGGCCATGCTGCATAAACTCCACTGCATTCAATCGGGATGCATTGGGCCTCGCTGCATTGTCTCCACTGCATACAAATGAGATCCATTGCACCACAATGTATGGAATGTTCTGCATTAAATGACGCTGCATGAAATCCACTGCATTCAATCGCGATGCTTTGGACCATGCTGCAAATAATCCACTGTATTCAATCATGCTGCATGGAATCCACTGCCTTCAATCGGGATGCTTTAGGCCATGCTGCATTTAATCCACTGCATTCAATCGGGATGCATTGGGCCTCACTGCACCAACCGCACTGAATACAATCGGGATCCATTGTGCGACAATGCATGGAGTCTTCTGCATTGCATGACGCTGCATGGAATCCACTGCATTCAATCGGGATGCTTGGGGCCATGCTGCAAAATATCCACTGCATTCATTCATGCTGCAGGAATCCAGTGCATTCAATCATGCTGCATAAAATACACTTCATTCAATAGGGTTCCATTACTTCATTCTGCCTGGAATACACTGAATTCAATCACGCTGCATGGAATCCAATGCATTCAATAGGGATGCATTTTACCAGGCTGCATGGAATCCACTGCATTCAGTCATGCTGCATGGAATCCACTGCATTCAATCGGGATGCATTTTACCAGGCTGCATGGATTACACTGCATTCAATCAAAATGCATGGAATCCACTGCATTCAATGATGCTGCATGAAATCCACTGCATTCAATCGGGATGCTTTTGGCCATGCTGCATAAAATCCACGGCATTCAATCATTCTGCATGGAATCCAATGCATTCTATCGGGATGTATTGGGACATGCTGCAGAAAATTCACTGCATTAAATCATGATGCTTTGGACCAAGCTTCAAAAAATCCACTGCATTCAATCATGCTAAAGGAATCCACTGCATTCAATCATGCTGCATAAAATCCCCTGCATTCCATAGGGTTCCATTTCTTCATGCTGCATGGAATCCACTTCATTAAATCATGCTGCATGGAATCCGCAGCGTTTAAGTGGGATGCATTTTACCAGGCTGCATGGAATATACTGCATTCAATCATGCTGCATAAAATCCACTGCATTCAATCGGGATGCATTTTACCACGCTGCATGGATTACACTGCATTCAATCACAATACATGGAATCGACTGCATTCAATCAGGATGCATTTTACCAGGCTGCCTGGATTACACTGCATTCAAACACAATGCATGGAATCCACTGCATTCAATGACGCTGCATGGAATCCACTGCCTTCAATCGGGATGCTTTTGGGCATTGTGCATAAAATCAACTGCATTCAATCATGCTGCATGATATCCCCTGCCTTCAATCTGGATGTGTTGGGTCATGCTGCCTAAAATCCACTGCATTCAATCGGGAGGTTTGGGCCATGCTGCAAATCATCCAATGCATTCAATCATGCTGCAGGAATCCACGGCATTCAATCATGCTGCATAAAAGTCAATTCATTCAATAGAATTCCATTACTTCATGCTGCCTGGAATACACTGAATTCAATCACGCTGCATGGAATCCAATGCATTCAATAGGGATGCATTTTACCAGGCTGCATGGAATCCACTGCATTCAATCATGCTGCATGGAATCCACTGCATTCAATCGGGATGCATTTTACCAGGCTGCATGGATTACACTGCATTCAATCACAATGCATGGAATCCACTGCATTCAATGACGCTGCATGGAATCCTCTGCATTGAATCGGGATGCTTTTGGCCATGCTGCATAAAATCCACTGCATTCAATCATGCTGCACGGTATCGACTGTATTCAATCGGGATGTTTTGGGACATGCTGCAGAAAATCCACTGCATTAAATCGGGATGCTTTGGGCCAAGCTGCAAAAAATACAATGCATTCAATCATGCTGCAGGAATCCACTGCATTCAATCATGCTGCATAAAATCCCCTGCATTCAATAGGGTTCCATTTCTTCATGGTGCATGGAATACACTACATTCAATCATGCTGCATGGAATCCACTGCATTCAATGGGGATGCATTTTACCAGGCTGCATGGATTACACTGCCTTCAATCCCAATGCATGGAATCCACTGCATTTAATGACGCTGCATGGAATCCACTGCATTCAATCGGGATGCTTTTGGCCATGGTGCATAAAATCCACTGCATTTAATCATGCTGTATGGTATCCACTGCATTCAATCGGGATGTTTTCGGATATGCTGCCTAAAATCCACTCCATTAAATCGGGATGCTTTGGGCCATGCTGCAAAAAATTCACTGCATTCATTCATGCTGCAGGAATACACTGCATTCTATCATGCTGCATAAAATCCCCTGCATTCAATCGGGATGAATTTTACCAGGCTGCTTGGAATCCACTGCATTCAATCATGCTTCATGGAATCCACTGCATTCAATCCAGTTGCATTTTACCAGGCTGCATGGAATACACTGCATTCAATCACGCTGCATCGATTTCACTGCATTCAATTGGGATCCATTGCGCCATGATGCATGGAATCCACTGCCTTCAGTTGAGATCAATTGGGCCACGCTTCATAGAATCCACTGCATTGAATGGGGATCCATTTAGCCACGCTGCATTGTATACACTGCGTTCAATCAGGATGCATTTCACCACGCTGCATGGAATCCATGGCATTCAATCGGGATGTTTGCGGCCATGCTGCAAAAATTCCACTTCATTCAATCATGCTGAAGGAATCCACTGCATTCAATCATGCTGCATAAAATCCCCTGCATTCAATAGGGTTCCATTTCTTCATGCTGCATGGAATCCACTTCATTCAATCATGCTGCATGGAATCCGCAGCATTTAAGTGGGATGCATTTTACCAGGCTGCATGGAATCCACTGCATTCAATCATGCTGCATAAAATCCAATGCATTCAATCGGGATGCATTTTACCACGCTGCATGGATTAAACTGCATTCAATCACAATACATGGAATCGACTGCATTCAATCGGGATGCATTTTACCAGGCTGCCTGGATTACACTGCATTCAATCACAATGCATGGAATCCACTGCATTCAATCATGCTGCATGGAAGCCACTGCATTCAATCGGGATGCATTTTACCAGGCTGCATGGATTACACTGCATTCAATCACAATGCATGGAATCCACTGCATTCAATGACGCTGCATGGAATCCTCTGCATTGTATCGGGATGCTTTTGGCCATGGTGCATAAAATCCACTGCATTCAATCATGCTGCACGGTATCGACTGCATTCAATCGGGATGTTTTGGGACATGCTGCAGAAAATCCACTGCATTAAATCGGGATGCTTTGGGCCAAGCTGCAAAAAATCCGCTGCATTCAATCATGCTGCAGGAATCCACTGATTTCAATTATGCTGCATAAAATCCACTGCATTCAATAGGGTTCCATTTCTGCATGCTGCATGGAATACACTGCATTCAATCATGCTGCATGGAATCCACTGCATTCAATCGGGATGCATTTTACCAGGCTGCATGGATTACACTGCATTCCATCACAGTGCATGGTATCCACTGCGTCAATGACGCTGCATGGAATCCACTGCCTTCAATCGGGATGCTTTTGGCCATTGTGCATAAAATCCACTGCATTCAATCATGCTGCATGGTATCCCCTGCCTTCAATCTGGATGTTTTGGGACATGCTGCCTAAAATCCACTGCATTCAATCGGGATGCTTTGGGCCATGCTGCAAATCATCCACTGCATTCAATCATGCTGCAGGAATCCACGGCATTCAATCATGCTGCATAAAAGTCAATTCATTCAATAGAATTCCATTACTTCATGCTGCCTGGAATACACTGAATTCAATCACGCTGCATGGAATCCAATGCATTCAATAGGGATGCATTTTACCAGGCTGCATGGAATCCACTGCATTCAATAATGCTGCATGGAATCCACTGCATTCAATCGGGATGCATTTTACCAGGCTGCATGGATTACACTGCATTCAATCCCAATGCATGGAATCCACTGCATTTAATGACGCTGCATGGAATCCACTGCATTCAATCGGGATGCCTTTGGCCATGGTGCATAAAATCCACTGCATTCAATCATGCTGCATGGTATCCACTGCATTCAATCGGGATGTTTTCGGATATGCTGCCTAAAATCCACTCCATTAAATCGGGATGCTTTGGGCCATGCTGCAAAAAATTCACTGCATTCATTCATGCTGCAGGAAACCACTGCATTCTATCATGCTGCATAAAATCCACTGCATTCAATCGGGATGAATTTTACCAGGCTGCATGGAATCCACTGCATTCAATCATGCTTCATGGAATCCACTGCATTCAATCCTGTTGCATTTTACCAGGCTGCATGGAATACACTGCATTCAATCACGCTGCATCGATTTCACTGCATTCAATTGGGATCCATTGCGCCATGATGCATGGAATCCACTGGATTCAGTTGAGATCAATTGGGCCACGCTGCATAGAATCCAATGCATTGAATGGGGATCCATTTAGCCACGCTGCATTGTATACACTGCGTTCAATCAGGATGCATTTCACCACGCTGCATGGAATCCATGGCATTCAATCGGGATGTTTGCGGCCATGCTGCAAAAAATCCACTTCATTCAATCATGCTGAAGGAATCCACTGCATTCAATCATGCTGCATAAAATCCCCTGCATTCAATAGGGTTCCATTTCTTCATGCTGCACGGAATCCACTTCATTCAATCATGCTGCATGGAATCCGCAGCATTTAAGTGGGATGCATTTTACCAGGCTGCATGGAATCCACTGCATTCAATCATGCTGCATAAAATCCCCTGCATTCAATAGGGTTCCATTTCTTCATGCTGCATGGAATCCACTTAATTCAATCATGCTGCATTGAATCCGCAGCATTTAAGTGGGATGCATTTTACCAGGCTGCATGGAATATACTGCATTCAATCATGCTGCATAAAATCCACTGCATTCATTCAGGATGAATTTTACCACGCTGCATGGATTACACTGCATTCATTCACAATATATGGAATACACTGCATTCAATCGGGATGCATTTTACCAGGTTGCATGGATTACACTGCATTCAATCATGCTGCATGGAATCCACTGCATTCAATGACGATGCATGGAATCCACTGCGTTCAATCGGGATGCACTGTGCCTCACTGCGTTGACTCCACTAAATACAAACGGGATCCATTGTGCCACAATGCAGGGAGTCTTCTGCATTCACTGACGCTGCATGGAATCCACTGCATTCAATCGGGATGCTTTTGGCCATGCTGCATAAAATCCACTTCATTCAATCATGCTGCATGTAATCCACCTCATTCAATCGGGATGTTTTGGGACATGCTGCAGAAAATCCAGTGCATTATATCGGGATGCTTTGGGCAATGCTGCAAAAATCCACTGCATTCAATCATGCTGCATGAAACCACGGCATTCAATCATGCTGCATAAAATCCACTGCATTCAATAGGGTTCCATTTCTTCATGCTGCTTGGAATACACTGCATTCAATCAAGCTGCATGGAACCCACTGCATTCAATTGGGATGAATTTTACCCGGCTGCATGGAATCCACTGAATTCAATCAGGCTGCATGGAATCCACTGCATTCAATCGGGATGCATTTTACCAGGCTGAATGGAATACACTGCATTCAATCACGCTGCATCGATATCACTGCATTCAATTGGGATCCATTGGGCCACGATGCATGGAATCCACTGCATTCAATCAGGATCCATTGCACCACACTGCATTGAATCCACTGCATTCAATTGAGATCAATTGGGCCACGCTGCATCGAATCCACTGCATTCAATGGGGATCCATTTAGCCACGCTGAATGGTATACACTGCGTTCAATCAGGATGCATTTCACCACGCTGCATGGCCTCCACTGTATTCAATCACACTGCATGGAATCCACGGCATTCAATCGGGATGCTTTGGGCCATGCTGCATAAAATCCACTGCATTCCATCGAGATGCATTTGGCCTCGCTGCATGGACTCCACTGCACACAATCGTGATCCATTTCGCCACAATGAATGGAATTCTCTGCATTCAATGACGCTGCATGGAATCCACTGCATTAAATCGAGATGCTTTGGGACATGCTGCAGAAAATCCACTGCATTCATTAATTCTGCAGGAATCCACTGCATTCAATCATGCTGCATAAAATCCCCTGCATTCAATAGAGTTGCATTACTTCATGTTGCATGGAATCAACTGCATTCAATCATGCTGCATAAAATTCACTGCATTCAATCGGGATGCATCTTACCTGGCTGCATGGAATCCACTGCATTCAATCATGCTGCAGGAATACACTGCATTTAATCATGCTGCATAAAATAACCTGCATTCAATAAGGTTCCATTTCTTCATGCTGCCTGGAATCCACCTCATTCAATTATGCTGCATGGAATCCACTGCATTCAATCGGGATGCATTTTACCAGGCTGAATGGAATACACTGCATTCAATCACGCTGCATCGATATCACTGCATTCAATTGGGATCCATTGGGCCACGATGCATGGAATCCACTGCATTCAATCAGGATCCATTGCACCACACTGCATTGAATCCACTGCATTCAATTGAGATCAATTGGGCCACGCTGCATCGAATCCACTGCATTCAATGGGGATCCATTTAGCCACGCTGAATGGTATACACTGCGTTCAATCAGGATGCATTTCACCACGCTGCATGGCCTCCACTGTATTCAATCACACTGCATGGAATCCACGGCATTCAATCGGGATGCTTTGGGCCATGCTGCATAAAATCCACTGCATTCCATCGAGATGCATTTGGCCTCGCTGCATGGACTCCACTGCACACAATCGTGATCCATTTCGCCACAATGAATGGAATTCTCTGCATTCAATGACGCTGCATGGAATCCACTGCATTAAATCGAGATGCTTTGGGACATGCTGCAGAAAATCCACTGCATTCATTAATTCTGCAGGAATCCACTGCATTCAATCATGCTGCATAAAATCCCCTGCATTCAATAGAGTTGCATTACTTCATGTTGCATGGAATCAACTGCATTCAATCATGCTGCATAAAATTCACTGCATTCAATCGGGATGCATCTTACCTGGCTGCATGGAATCCACTGCATTCAATCATGCTGCAGGAATACACTGCATTTAATCATGCTGCATAAAATAACCTGCATTCAATAAGGTTCCATTTCTTCATGCTGCCTGGAATCCACCTCATTCAATTATGCTGCATGGAATCCACTGCATTCAATCGGGATTCATTTTACTAGGCTGCATGAATTACACTGCATTCAATCACAAGCATGGAATCCACTGCATTCAATGACGCTGCATGGAATCCACTGCATTCAATCGGGATGCTTTTGGCCATGGTGCATAATATGCACTGCATTCAATCATGCTGCATGGTATCCACTGCATTCAATCGGGATGCTTTTGGCCATGCTGCATAAAATCCACTGCATTAAATCGGGATGCTTTGGGCCATGCTGCAAAAATCCACTGCATTCAATCATGCTGAAGGAATTCACTGCATTCAATCATGCTGTATAAAATCCACTGCATTATATAGGGTTCAATTTCTTCATGCTGCATGGATCACACTGCATTAAATCACACTGCATGAAATCCACTGCATTCAATCGGGATGTTTTGGGCCATGCTGCATAAAATACACTGCATTCAATCATGCAGCAAGGAATCCACTGCATCCAATCAGGATATTTTGGGCCATGCTGCATAAACTCCACTGCATTCAATCGGGATGCATTGGGCCTCGCTGCATGGTCTCCACTGCATACAAATGAGATCCATTGCACCACAATGTATGGAATGTTCTGCATTAAATGACGCTGCATGAAATCCACTGCATTCAATCACGATGCTTTGGGCCATGCTGCAAATAATCCACTGTATTCAATCATGCTGCATGGAATCCACTGCCTTCAATCGGGATGCTTTTGGCCATGCTGCATTTAATCCACTGCATTCAATCGGGATGCATTGGGCCTCACTGCACCAACCGCACTGAATACAATCGGGATCCATTGTGTGACAATGCATGGAGTCTTCTGCATTGCATGACGCTGCATGGAATACACTGCATTCAATCGGGATGCATTTTACCAGGCTGCATGTATTACACTGCATTCAAGCACAATGCATGGAATCCACTGCATTCAATGACGCTGCATGGAATCCTCTGCATTGAATCGGGATGCTTTTGGCCATGCTGCATAAAATCCACTGCATTCAATCATGCTGCACGGTTTCGACTGCATTCAATCGGGATGTTTTGGGACATGCTGCCTGAAATCCACTGCATTAAATCGGGATGCTTTGGGCCAAGCTGCAAAAAATACAATGCATTCAATCATGCTGCAGGAATCCACTGCATTCAATCATGCTGCATAAAATCCCCTGCATTCAATAGGGTTCCATTTCTTCATGGTGCATGGAATCCACTGCATTCAATCATGCTGCATGGAATCCACTGCATTCAATCGGGATGCATTTTACCAGGCTGCATGGATTACACTGCATTCAATCCCAATGCATGGAATCCACTGCATTTAATGACGCTGCATGGAATCCACTGCATTCAATCGGGATGCTTTTGGCCATGGTGCATAAAATCCACTGCATTTAATTATGCTGCATGGTATCCACTGCATTCAATCGGGATGTTTTCGGATATGCTGCTTAAAATCCACTCCATTAAATCGGGATGCTTTGGGCCATGCTGCAAAAAATTCATTGCATTCATTCATGCTGCAGGAATCCACTGCATTCTATCATGCTGCATAAAATCCCCTGCATTCAATCGGGATGAATTTTACCAGGCTGCTTGGAATCCACTGCATTCAATCATGCTTCATGGAATCCACTGCATTCAATCCAGTTGCATTTTACCAGGCTGCATGGAATACACTGCATTCAATCACGCTGCATCGATTTCGCTGCATTCAATTGGGATCCATTGCGCCATGATGCATGGAATCCACTGCATTCAGTTGAGATCAATTGGGCCACGCTTCATAGAATCCACTGCATTGAATGGGGATCCATTTAGCCACGCTGCATTGTATACACTGCGTTCAATCAGGATGCATTTCACCGCGCTGCATGGAATCCATGGCATTCAATCGGGATGTTTGTGGCCATGCTGCAAAAAATCCACTGCATTCAATCATGCTGAAGGAATCCACTGCATTCAATCATGCTGCATAAAATCCCCTGCATTCAATAGGGTTCCATTTCCTCATGCTGCATGGAATCCACTTCATTCAATCATGCTGCATGGAATCCGCAGCATTTAAGTGGGATGCATTTTACCAGGCTGCATGGAATCCACTGCATTCAATAATGCTGCATAAAATCCACTGCATTCAATCGGGATGCATTTTACCACGCTGCATGGATTACACTGCATTCAATCACAATACATGGAATAGACTGCATTCAATCGGGATGCATTTTACCAGGCTGCCTGGATTACACTGCATTCAATCACAATGCATGGAATCCACTGCATTCAATGACGCTGCATGGAATCCTCTGCATTGTATCGGGATGCTTTTGGCCATGGTTCATAAAATCCACTGCATTCAATCATGCTGCACGGTATCGACTTCATTCAATCGGGATGTTTTGGGACATGCTGCAGAAAATCCACTGCATTAAATCCGGATGCTTTGGGCCAAGCTGCAAAAAATCCACTGCATTCAATCATGCTGCAAAAATCCACTGCATTCAATCATGCTGCATAAAATCCACTGCATTCAATAGGGTTCCATTTCTTCATGGTGCATGGAATACACTGCATTCAATCATGCTGCATGGAATCCACTGCATTCAATCGGGATGCATTTTACCAGGCTGCATGGATTACACTGCATTCAATCCCAATGCATGGAATCCACTGCATTCAATGACGCTGCATGGAATCCACTGCATTCAATCGGGATGCTTTTGGCCATGGTGCATAAACTCCACTGCATTCAATCATGCTTTATGGTATCCACTGCATTCAATCGGGATGTTTTGGGACATGCTGCCTAAAATCCACTCCATTAAATCGGGATGCTTTGGGCCATGCTGCAAAAAATTCACTGCATTCATTCATGCTGCAGGAATCCACTGCATTCAATCAAGCTGCATAAAATACACTGCATTCAATAGGGTTCCATTTCTTCATGCTGCATGGATCACACTGCATTCTATCACACTGCATGGAATCCACTGCATTCAATCGGGATGAATTTTACCAGGCTGCTTGAAATCCACTGCATTCATTCATGCTGCATGGAATCCACTGCATTCAATCGGGATGCATTTTACCAGGCTGCATGGATTACACTTCATTCCATCACAATGCATGGTATCCACTGCGTCAATGACGCTGCATGGAAGCCACTGCCTTCAATCGGGATGCTTTTGGGCATTGTGCATAAAATCCACTGCATTCAATCATGCTGCATGGTATCCCCTGCCTTCAATCTGGATGTGTTGGGTCATGCTGCCTAAAATCCACTGCATTCAATCGGGATGTTTGGGCCATGCTGCAAATCATTCAATGCATTGAATCATGCTGCAGGAATCCACGGCATTCAATCATGCTGCATAAAAGTCAATTCATTCAATAGAATTCCATTACTTCATGCTGCCTGGAATACACTGAATTCAATCACGCTGCATGGAATCCAATGCATTCAATAGGGATGCATTTTACCAGGCTGCATGGAATCCACTGCATTCAATCATGCTGCATGGAATCCACTGCATTCAATCGGGATGCATTTTACCAGGCTGCATGGATTACACTGCATTCAATCACAATGCATGGAATCCACTGCATTCAATGACGCTGCATGGAATCCTCTGCATTGAATCGGGATGCTTTTGGCCATGCTGCATAAAATCCACTGCATTCAATCATGCTGCACGGTATCGACTGCATTCAATCGGGATGTTTTTGGACATGCTGCAGAAAATCCACTGCATTAAATCGGGATGCTTTGGGCCAAGCTGCAAAAAATACAATGCATTCAATCATGCTGCAGGAATCCACTGCATTCAATCATGCTGCATAAAATCCCCTGCATTCAATAGGGTTCCATTTCTTCATGGTGCATGGAATACACTACATTCAATCATGCTGCATGGAATCCACTGCATTCAATCGGGATGCATTTTACCAGGCTGCATGGATTACACTGCATTCAATCCCAATGCATGGAATCCACTGCATTTAATGACGCTGCATGGAATCCACTGCATTCAATCGGGATGCTTTTGGCCATGGTGCATAAAATCCACTGCATTTAATCATGCTGTATGGTATCCACTGCATTCAATCGGGATGTTTTCGGATATGCTGCCTAAAATCCACTCCATTAAATCGGGATGCTTTGGGCCATGCTGCAAAAAATTCATTGCATTCATTCATGCTGCAGGAATACACTGCATTCTATCATGCTGCATAAAATCCCCTGCATTCAATCGGGATGAATTTTACCAGGCTGCTTGGAATCCACTGCATTCAATCATGCTTCATGGAATCCACTGCATTCAATCCAGTTGCATTTTACCAGGCTGCATGGAATACACTGCATTCAATCATGCTGCATCGATTTCACTGCATTCAATTGGGATCCATTGCGCCATGATGCATGGAATCCACTGCCTTCAGTTGAGATCAATTGGGCCACGCTTCATAGAATCCACTGCATTGAATGGGGATCCATTTAGCCACGCTGCATTGTATACACTGCGTTCAATCAGGATGCATTTCACCACGCTGCATGGAATCCATGGCATTCAATCGGGATGTTTGTGGCCATGCTGCAAAAATTCCACTTCATTCAATCATGCTGAAGGAATCCACTGCATTCAATCATGCTGCATAAAATCCCCTGCATTCAATAGGGTTCCATTTCTTCATGCTGCATGGAATCCACTTCATTCAATCATGCTGCATGGAATCCGCAGCATTTAAGTGGGATGCATTTTACCAGGCTGCATGGAATCCACTGCATTCAATCATGCTGCATAAAATCCACTGCATTCAATCGGGATGCATTTTACCACGCTGCATGGATTAAACTGCATTCAATCACAATACATGGAATCGACTGCATTCAATCGGGATGCATTTTACCAGGCTGCCTGGATTACACTGCATTCAATCACAATGCATGGAATCCACTGCATTCAATCATGCTGCATGGAATCCACTGCATTCAATCGGGATGCATTTTACCAGGCTGCATGGATTACACTGCATTCAATCACAATGCATGGAATCCACTGCATTCAATGACGCTGCATGGAATCCTCTGCATTGTATCGGGATGCTTTTGGCCATGGTGCATAAAATCCACTGCATTCAATCATGCTGCACGGTATCGACTGCATTCAATCGGGATGTTTTGGGACATGCTGCAGAAAATCCACTGCATTAAATCGGGATGCTTTGGGCCAAGCTGCAAAAAATCCGCTGCATTCAATCATGCTGCAGGAATCCACTGCATTCAATTATGCTGCATAAAATCCACTGCATTCAATAGGGTTCCATTTCTGCATGCTGCATGGAATACACTGCATTCAATCATGCTGCATGGAATCCACTGCATTCAATCGGGATGCATTTTACCAGGCTGCATGGATTACACTGCATTCCATCACAATGCATGGTATCCACTGCGTCAATGACGCTGCATGGAATCCACTGCCTTCAATCGGGATGCTTTTGGCCATTGTGCATAAAATCCACTGCATTCAATCATGCTGCATGGTATCCCCTGCCTTCAATCTGGATGTTTTGGGACATGCTGCCTAAAATCCACTGCAATCAATCGGGATGCTTTGGGCCATGCTGCAAATCATCCACTGCATTCAATCATGCTGCAGGAATCCACGGCATTCAATCATGCTGCATAAAAGTCAATTCATTCAATAGAATTCCATTACTTCATGCTGCCTGGAATACACTGAATTCAATCACGCTGCATGGAATCCAATGCATTCAATAGGGATGCATTTTACCAGGCTGCATGGAATCCACTGCATTCAATCATGCTGCATGGAATCCACTGCATTCAATCGGGATGCATTTTACCAGGCTGCATGGATTACACTGCATTCAATCCCAATGCATGGAATCCACTGCATTCAATCGGGATGCTTTTGGCCATGGTGCATAAAATCCACTGCATTTAATCATGCTGCATGGTATCCACTGCATTCAATCGGGATGTTTTGGGATATCCTGCCTAAAATCCACTCCATTAAATCGGGATGCTTTGGGCCATGCTGCAGAAAATTCACTGCATTCATTCATGCTGCAGGAATCCACTGCATTCTATCATGCTGCATAAAATCTACTGCATTTAATCGGGATGAATTTTACCAGGCTGCATGGAATCCACTGCATTCAATCATGCTTCATGGAATCCACTGCATTCAATCCAGTTGCATTTTACCAGGCTGCATGGAATACACTGCATTCAATCACGCTGCATCGATTTCGCTGCATTCAATTGGGATCCATTGCGCCATGATGCATGGAATCCACTGCATTCAGTTGAGATCAATTGGGCCACGCTGCATAGAATCCAATGCATTGAATGGGGATCCATTTAGCCACGCTGCATTGTATACACTGCGTTCAATCAGGATGCATTTCACCACGCTGCATGGAATCCATGGCATTCAATCGGGATGTTTGCGGCCATGCTGCAAAAAATCCACTTCATTCAATCATGCTGAAGGAATCCACTGCATTCAATCATGCTGCATAAAATCCCCTGCATTCAATAGGGTTCCATTTCTTCATGCTGCATGGAATCCACTTAATTCAATCATGCTGCATTGAATCCGCAGCATTTAAGTGGGATGCATTTTACCAGGCTGCATGGAATATACTGCATTCAATCATGCTGCATAAAATCCACTGCATTCATTCAGGATGCATTTTACCACGCTGCATGGATTACACTGCATTCATTCACAATACATGGAATACACTGCATTCAATCGGGATGCATTTTACCAGGTTGCATGGATTATACTGCATTCAATCACAATGCATGGAATCCACTGCATTCAATGACGATGCATGGAATCCACTGCGTTCAATCGGGATGCACTGTGCCTCACTGCGTTGACTCCACTAAATACATACGGGATCCATTGTGCCACAATGCAGGGAGTCTTCTGCATTTACTGACGCTGCATGGAATCCACTGCATTCAATCGGGATGCTTTTGGCCATGCTGCATAAAATCCACTTCATTCAATCATGCTGCATGTAATCCACCTCATTCAATCGGGATGTTTTGGGACATGCTGCAGAAAATCCAGTGCATTATATCGGGATGCTTTGGGCAATGCTGCAAAAATCCACTGCATTCAATCATGCTGCATGAAACCACGGCATTCAATCATGCTGCATAAAATCCACTGCATTCAATAGGGTTCCATTTCTTCATGCTGCTTGGAATACACTGCATTCAATCAAGCTGCATGGAACCCACTGCATTCAATTGGGATGAATTTTACCCGGCTGCATGGAATCCACTGCATTCAATCAGGCTGCATGGAATCCACTGCATTCAATCGGGATGCATTTTACCAGGCTGAATGGAATACACTGCATTCAATCACGCTGCATCGATATCACTGCATTCAATTGGGATCCATTGGGCCACGATGCATGGACTCCACTGCATTCAATCAGGATCCATTGCACCACACTGCATTGAATCCACTGCATTCAATTGAGATCAATTGGGCCACGCTGCATCGAATCCACTGCATTCAATGGGGATCCATTTAGCCACGCTGAATGGTATACACTGCGTTCAATCAGGATGCATTTCACCACGCTGCATGGCCTCCACTGTATTCAATCACACTGCATGGAATCCACGGCATTCAATCGGGATGCTTTGGGCCATGCTGCATAAAATCCACTGCATTCCATCGAGATGCATTTGGCCTCGCTGCATGGACTCCACTGCACACAATCGTGATCCATTTCGCCACAATGAATGGAATTCTCTGCATTCAATGACGCTGCATGGAATCCACTGCATTAAATCGAGATGCTTTGGGACATGCTGCAAAAAATCCACTGCATTCATTAATTCTGCAGGAATCCACTGCATTCAATCATGCTGCATAAAATCCCCTGCATTCAATAGAGTTGCATTACTTCATGCTGCATGGAATCAACTGCATTCAATCATGCTGCATAAAATTCACTGCATTCAATCGGGATGCATCTTACCTGGCTGCATGGAATCCACTGCATTCAATCACGCTGCATGGAATCCAATGCATTCAATCGGGATGCGTTTTACCCGTCTGCATGGAATCCACTGCATTCATTCACGCTGCATGGAATCCACTGCATTCAATCGGGATGCATTTTACCACGCTGCATGAATTACACTGCATTCAATCACAATGCATTGAATCCACTGCATTCAATGACGCCGCATGGAATCCACTGCATTCAATCATGCTGCATGGAATCCAGTGCATCCAATCGGGATATTTTGGGTCATGCTGCAAAAAATCCAATACATTCAATCATGCTGCACTGTATCCACTGCATTCAGTCGGGATGTTTTGGAACATGCTGCAGAAAATTCACTGCATTAAATCAGGATGCTTTGGGCCAAGCTGCAAAAAATCCACTGCATTCAATCATGCTGCAGGAATCCACTGCATTGAATCATGCTGCATAAAATACCCTGCATTCAATAAGGTTCCATTTCTTCATGCTGCCTGGAATCCACCTCATTCAATTATGCTGCATGGAATCCACTGCATTCAATCGGGATGCTTGGGGCCATGCTGCAAAATATCCACTGCATTCATTCATGCTGCAGGAATCCAGTGCATTCAATCATGCTGCATAAAATACACTTCATTCAATAGGGTTCCATTACTTCATTCTGCCTGGAATACACTGAATTCAATCACGCTGCATGGAATCCAATGCATTCAATAGGGATGCATTTTACCAGGCTGCATGGAATCCACTGCATTCAGTCATGCTGCATGGAATCCACTGCAGTCAATCGGGATGCATTTTACCAGGCTGCATGGATTACACTGCATTCAATCAAAATGCATGGAATTCACTGCATTCAATGATGCTGCATGAAATCCACTGCATTCAATCGGGATGCTTTTGGCCATGCTGCATAAAATCCACGGCATTCAATCATGCTGCATGGAATCCAATGCATTCTATCGGGATGTATTGGGACATGCTGCAGAAAATTCACTGCATTAAATCATGATGCTTTGGACCAAGCTTCAAAAAATCCACTGCATTCAATCATGCTAAAGGAATCCACTGCATTCAATCATGCTGCATAAAATCCCCTGCATTCAATAGGGTTCCATTTCTTCATGCTGCATGGAATCCACTTCATTAAATCATGCTGCATGGAATCCGCAGCGTTTAAGTGGGATGCATTTTACCAGGCTGCATGGAATATACTGCATTCAATCATGCTGCATAAAATCCACTGCATTCAATCGGGATGTTTGGGCCATGCTGCAAATCATCCAATGCATTCAATCATGCTGCAGGAATCCACGGCATTCAATCATGCTGCATAAAAGTCAATTCATTCAATAGAATTCCATTACTTCATGCTGCCTGGAATACACTGAATTCAATCACGCTGCATGGAATCCAATGCATTCAATAGGGATGCATTTTACCAGGCTGCATGGAATCCACTGCATTCAATCATGCTGCATGGAATCCACTGCATTCAATCGGGATGCATTTTACCAGGCTGCATGGATTACACTGCATTCAATCACAATGCATGGAATCCACTGCATTCAATGACGCTGCATGGAATCCTCTGCATTGAATCGGGATGCTTTTGGCCATGCTGCATAAAATCCACTGCATTCAATCATGCTGCACTGTATCGACTGCATTCAATCGGGATGTTTTGGGACATGCTGCAGAAAATCCACTGCATTAAATCGGGATGCTTTGGGCCAAGCTGCAAAAAATACAATGCATTCAATCATGCTGCAGGAATCCACTGCATTAAATCATGCTGCATAAAATCCCCTGCATTCAATAGTGTTCCATTTCTTCACGGTGCATGGAATACACTACATTCAATCATGCTGCATGGAATCCACTGCATTCAATCGGGATGCATTTTACCAGGCTGCATGGATTACACTGCATTCAATCCCAATGCATGGAATCCACTGAATTTAATGACGCTGCATGGAATCCACTGCATTCAATCGGGATGCTTTTGGCCATGGTGCATAAAATCCACTGCATTTAATCATGCTGTATGTTATCCACTGCATTCAATCGGGATGTTTTCGGATATGCTGCCTAAAATCCACTCCATTAAATCGGGATGCTTTGGGCCATGCTGCAAAAAATTCACTGCATTCATTCATGCTGCAGGAATACACTGCATTCTATCATGCTGCATAAAATCCCCTGCATTCAATCGGGATGAATTTTACCAGGCTGCTTGGAATCCACTGCATTCAATCATGCTTCATGGAATCCACTGCATTCAATCCAGTTGCATTTTACCAGGCTGCATGGAATACACTGCATTCAATCACGCTGCATCGATTTCACTGCATTCAATTGGGATCCATTGCGCCATGATGCATGGAATCCACTGCCTTCAGTTGAGATCAATTGGGCCACGCTTCATAGAATCCACTGCATTGAATGGGGATCCATTTAGCCACGCTGCATTGTATACACTGCGTTCAATCAGGATGCATTTCACCACGCTGCATGGAATCCATGGCATTCAATCGGGATGTTTGTGGCCATGCTGCAAAAATTCCACTTCATTCAATCATGCTGAAGGAATCCACTGCATTCAATCATGCTGCATAAAATCCCCTGCATTCAATAGGGTTCCATTTCTTCATGCTGCATGGAATCCACTTCATTCAATCATGCTGCATGGAATCCGCAGCATTTAAGTGGGATGCATTTTACCAGGCTGCATGGAATCCACTGCATTCAATCATGCTGCATAAAATCCACTGCATTCAATCGGGATGCATTTTACCACGCTGCATGGATTAAACTGCATTCAATCACAATACATGGAATCGACTGCATTCAATCGGGATGCATTTTACCAGGCTGCCTGGATTACACTGCATTCAATCACAATGCATGGAATCCACTGCATTCAATCATGCTGCATGGAATCCACTGCATTCAATCGGGATGCATTTTACCAGGCTGCATGGATTACACTGCATTCAATCACAATGCATGGAATCCACTGCATTCAATGACGCTGCATGGAATCCTCTGCATTGTATCGGGATGCTTTTGGCAATGGTGCATAAAATCCACTGCATTCAATCATGCTGCACGGTATCGACTGCATTCAATCTGATGTTTTGGGACATGCTGCAGAAAATCCACTGCATTAAATCGGGATGCTTTGGGCCAAGCTGCAAAAAATACAATGCATTCAATCATGCTGCAGGAATCCACTGCATTCAATTATGCTGCATAAAATCCACTGCATTCAATAGTGTTCCATTTCTTCATGGTGCATGGAATACACTGCATTCAATCATGCTGCATGGAATCCACTGCATTCAATCGGGATGCATTTTACCAGGCTGCATGGATTACACTGCATTCCATCACAATGCATGGTATCCACTGCGTCAATGACGCTGCATGGAATCCACTGCCTTCAATCGGGATGCTTTTGGCCATTGTGCATAAAATCCACTGCATTCAATCATGCTGCATGGTATCCCCTGCCTTCAATCTGGATGTTTTGGGACATGCTGCCTAAAATCCACTGCATTCAATCGGGATGCTTTGGGCCATGCTGCAAATCATCCACTGCATTCAATCATGCTGCAGGAATCCACGGCATTCAATCATGCTGCATAAAAGTCAATTCATTCAATAGAATTCCATTACTTCATGCTGCCTGGATACACTGAATTCAATCACGCTGCATGGAATCCAATGCATTCAATAGGGATGCATTTTACCAGGCTGCATGGAATCCACTGCATTCAATCATGCTGCATGGAATCCACTGCATTCAATCGGGATGCATTTTACCAGGCTGCATGGATTACACTGCATTCAATCCCAATGCATGGAATCCACTGCATTCAATCGGGATGCTTTTGGCCATGGTGCATAAAATCCACTGCATTTAATCATGCTGTATGTTATCCACTGCATTCAATCGGGATGTTTTCGGATATGCTGCCTAAAATCCACTCCATTAAATCGGGATGCTTTGGGCCATGCTGCAAAAAATTCATTGCATTCATTCATGCTGCAGGAATACACTGCATTCTATCATGCTGCATAAAATCCCCTGCATTCAATCGGGATGAATTTTACCAGGCTGCTTGGAATCCACTGCATTCAATCATGCTTCATGGAATCCACTGCATTCAATCCAGTTGCATTTTACCAGGCTGCATGGAATACACTGCATTCAATCACGCTGCATCGATTTCACTGCATTCAATTGGGATCCATTGCGCCATGATGCATGGAATCCACTGCCTTCAGTTGAGATCAATTGGGCCACGCTTCATAGAATCCACTGCATTGAATGGGGATCCATTTAGCCACGCTGCATTGTATACACTGCGTTCAATCAGGATGCATTTCACCATGCTGCATGGAATCCATGGCATTCAATCGGGATGTTTGTGGCCATGCTGCAAAAATTCCACTTCATTCAATCATGCTGAAGGAATCCACTGCATTCAATCATGCTGCATAAAATCCCCTGCATTCAATAGGGTTCCATTTCTTCATGCTGCATGGAATCCACTTCATTCAATCATGCTGCATGGAATCCGCAGCATTTAAGTGGGATGCATTTTACCAGGCTGCATGGAATCCACTGCATTCAATCATGCTGCATAAAATCCACTGCATTCAATCGGGATGCATTTTACCACGCTGCATGGATTAAACTGCATTCAATCACAATACATGGAATCGACTGCATTCAATCGGGATGCATTTTACCAGGCTGCCTGGATTACACTGCATTCAATCACAATGCATGGAATCCACTGCATTCAATCATGCTGCATGGAATCCACTGCATTCAATCGGGATGCATTTTACCAGGCTGCATGGATTACACTGCATTCAATCACAATGCATGGAATCCACTGCATTCAATGACGCTGCATGGAATCCTCTGCATTGTATCGGGATGCTTTTGGCCATGGTGCATAAAATCCACTGCATTCAATCATGCTGCACGGTATCGACTGCATTCAATCTGATGTTTTGGGACATGCTGCAGAAAATCCACTGCATTAAATCGGGATGCTTTGGGCCAAGCTGCAAAAAATCCGCTGCATTCAATCATGCTGCAGGAATCCACTGCATTCAATTATGCTGCATAAAATCCCCGGCATTCAATAGGGTTCCATTTCTTCATGCTGCACGGAATCCACTTCATTCAATCATGCTGCATGGAATCCGCAGCATTTAAGTGGGATGCATTTTACCAGGCTGCATGGAATCCACTGCATTCAATCATGCTGCATAAAATCCCCTGCATTCAATAGGGTTCCATTTCTTCATGCTGCATGGAATCCACTTAATTCAATCATGCTGCATTGAATCCGCAGCTTTTAAGTGGGATGCATTTTACCAGGCTGCATGGAATATACTGCATTCAATCATGCTGCATAAAATCCACTGCATTCATTCAGGATGCATTTTACCACGCTGCATGGATTACACTGCATTCATTCACAATACATGGAATACACTGCATTCAATCGGGATGCATTTTACCAGGTTGCATGGATTACACTGCATTCAATCACAATGCATGGAATCCACTGCATTCAATGACGATGCATGGAATCCACTGCGTTCAATCGGGATGCACTGTGCCTCACTGCGTTGACTCCACTAAATACATACGGGATCCATTGTGCCACAATGCAGGGAGTCTTCTGCATTTACTGACGCTGCATGGAATCCACTGCATTCAATCGGGATGCTTTTGGCCATGCTGCATAAAATCCACTTCATTCAATCATGCTGCATGTAATCCACCTCATTCAATCGGGATGTTTTGGGACATGCTGCAGAAAATCCAGTGCATTATATCGGGATGCTTTGGGCAATGCTGCAAAAATCCACTGCATTCAATCATGCTGCATGAAACCACGGCATTCAATCATGCTGCATAAAATCCACTGCATTCAATAGGGTTCCATTTCTTCATGCTGCTTGGAATACACTGCATTCAATCAAGCTGCATGGAACCCACTGCATTCAATTGGGATGAATTTTACCCGGCTGCATGGAATCCACTGCATTCAATCAGGCTGCATGGAATCCACTGCATTCAATCGGGATGCATTTTACCAGGCTGAATGGAATACACTGCATTCAATCACGCTGCATCGATATCACTGCATTCAATTGGGATCCATTGGGCCACGATGCATGGAATCCACTGCATTCAATCAGGATCCATTGCACCACACTGCATTGAATCCACTGCATTCAATTGAGATCAATTGGGCCACGCTGCATCGAATCCACTGCATTCAATGGGGATCCATTTAGCCACGCTGAATGGTATACACTGCGTTCAATCAGGATGCATTTCACCACGCTGCATGGCCTCCACTGTATTCAATCACACTGCATGGAATCCACGGCATTCAATCGGGATGCTTTGGGCCATGCTGCATAAAATCCACTGCATTCCATCGAGATGCATTTGGCCTCGCTGCATGGACTCCACTGCACACAATCGTGATCCATTTCGCCACAATGAATGGAATTCTCTGCATTCAATGACGCTGCATGGAATCCACTGCATTAAATCGAGATGCTTTGGGACATGCTGCAAAAAATCCACTGCATTCATTAATTCTGCAGGAATCCACTGCATTCAATCATGCTGCATAAAATCCCCTGCATTCAATAGAGTTGCATTACTTCATGCTGCATGGAATCAACTGCATTCAATCATGCTGCATAAAATTCACTGCATTCAATCGGGATGCATCTTACCTGGCTGCATGGAATCCACTGCATTCAATCACGCTGCATGGAATCCACTGCATTCAATCTGGATGCGTTTTACCCGTCTGCATGGAATCCACTGCATTCATTCACGCTGCATGGAATCCACTGCATTCAATGGGGATGCATTTTACCACGCTGCATGAATTACACTGCATTCAATCACAATGCATGTAATTCACTGCATTCAATGACGCTGCATGGAATCCACTGCATTCTATCGGGATGCTTTTGGCCATGCTGCATAAAATCCACTGCATTCAATCATGCTGCATGGAATCCAGTGCATCCAATCGGGATATTTTGGGTCATGCTGCATAAAATCCAATGCATTCAATCATGCTGCACCGTATCCACTGCATTCAGTCGGGATGTTTTGGGACATGCTGCAGAAAATTCACTGCATTAAATCAGGATGCTTTGGGCCAAGCTGCAAAAAATCCACTGCATTCAATCATGCTGCAGGAATACACTGCATTGAATCATGCTGCATAAAATACCCTGCATTCAATAAGGTTCCATTTCTTCATGCTGCCTGGAATCCACCTCATTCAATTATGCTGCATGGAATCCACTGCATTCAATCGGGATTCATTTTACCAGGCTGCATGAATTACACTGCATTCAATCACAAGCATGGAATCCACTGCATTCAATGACGCTGCATGGAATCCACTGCATTCCATCGGGATGCTTTTGGCCATGGTGCATAATATGCACTGCATTCAATCATGCTGCATGGTATCCACTGCATTCAATCGGGATGCTTTTGGCCATGCTGCATAAAATCCACTGCATTAAATCGGGATGCTTTGGGCCATGCTGCAAAAATCCACTGCATTCAATCATGCTGAAGGAATTCACTGCATTCAATCATGCTGTATAAAATCCACTGCATGAAATAGGGTTCAATTTCTTCATGCTGCATGGATCACACTGCATTCAATCACACTGCATGGAATCCACTGCATTCAATTGGAATGAATTTTATCAGGCTGCATGGAATCTACTGCATTCATTCAAGCTGCATGGAATCCACTGCATTCAATCGGGATGTTTTGGGCCATGCTGCATAAAATACACTGCATTCAATCATGCAGCAAGGAATCCACTGCATCCAATCGGGATATTTTGGGCCATGCTGCATAAACTCCACTGCATTCAATCTGGATGCATTGGGCCTCGCTGCATGGTCTCCACTGCATACAAATGAGATCCATTGCACCACAATGTATGGAATGTTCTGCATTAAATGACGCTGCATGAAATCCACTGCATTCAATCGCGATGCTTTGGGCCATGCTGCAAATAATCCACTGTATTCAATCATGCTGCATGGAATCCACTGCCTTCAATCGGGATGCTTTTGGCCATGCTGCATTTAATCCACTGCATTCAATCGGGATGCATTGGGCCTCACTGCACCAACCGCACTGAATACAATCGGGATCCATTGTGCGACAATGCATGGAGTCTTCTGCATTGCATGACGCTGCATGGAATCCCCTGCATTCAATCGGGATGCCTGGGGCCATGCTGCAAAATATCCACTGCATTCATTCATGCTGCAGGAATCCAGTGCATTCAATCATGCTGCATAAAATACACTTCATTCAATAGGGTTCCATTACTTCATTCTGCCTGGAATATACTGAATTCAATCACGCTGCATGGAATCCAATGCATTCAATAGGGATGCATTTTACCAGGCTGCATGGAATCCACTGCATTCAGTCATGCTGCATGGAATCCACTGCAGTCAATCGGGATGCATTTTACCAGGCTGCATGGATTACACTGCATTCAATCAAAATGCATGGAATTCACTGCATTCAATGATGCTGCATGAAATCCACTGCATTCAATCGGGATGCTTTTGGCCATGCTGCATAAAATCCACGGCATTCAATCATGCTGCATGGAATCCAATGCATTCTATCGGGATGTATTGGGACATGCTGCAGAAAATTCACTGCATTAAATCATGATGCTTTGGACCAAGCTTCAAAAAATCCACTGCATTCAATCATGCTAAAGGAATCCACTGCATTCAATCATGCTGCATAAAATCCCCTGCATTCAATAGGGTTCCATTTCTTCATGCTGCATGGAATCCACTTCATTAAATCATGCTGCATGGAATCCGCAGCGTTTAAGTGGGATGCATTTTACCAGGCTGCATGGAATATACTGCATTCAATCATGCTGCATAAAATCCACTGCATTCATTCGGGATGCATTTTACCACGCTGCATGGATTACACTGCATTCAATCACAATACATGGAATCGACTGCATTCAATCAGGATGCATTTTACCAGGCTGCCTGGATTACACTGCATTCAAACACAATGCATGGAATCCACTGCATTCAATGACGCTGCATGGAATCCACTGCATTCTATCGGGATGGTTTTGGTCAATGCTGCATAAAATCTACTGCAATCAATCATGCTGCATGGTATCCACTGCATTCAATCGGGATGTATGGGGACATGCTGCAGAAAATTCACTGCATTAAATCTTGATGCTTTGGGCCAAGCTTCAAAAAATCCGCTGCATTCAATCATGCTGCAAAAATCCACTGCATTAATCATGCTGCATAAAATCCACTGCATTCAATAGGGTTCAATTTCTTCATGCTGCATGGAATCAACTGCATTCAATCATGCTGCATGGAATCTACTGCATTCAATCGGGATGCATTTTACCAGGCTGCATTGTTTACACTGCATTCAATCACAATGGATGGAATCCACTGCATTCAGTGACGCTGCATGGAATACAATGCATTCAATCTGGATGCTTTGGGCCATGGTGCATAAAATCCACTGCATTCAATCATGCTGCATGGTATCCACTGCATTCAATCGGGATGTTTTGGGACATGCTGCCTAAAGTCCACTGCATTTAATCGGGATGCTTTGGGCCATGCTGCAAAATATCCACTGCATTCAATCATGCTGCAGGAATCCACTGCATTCAATCATGCTGCATAAAAGCCCCTGCATTCAATAGGGTTCCATTTCTGCATGCTGCATGGATCACACTGCATTCAATCAAGATGCATGGAATCCACTGCATTCACTCCGGTTGCATTTTACCAGGCTGCATGGAATCCATGCATTCAATCATGCTTCATGGTATCCACTGCATTCAATCGGGATGCACATTACAGGCTGCATGGAATACACTGCATTCAGTCACGCTGCATCGATTTCACTGCATTCAATTGGGATCCATTGCGCCATGATGCATGGAATCCACTGCATTCAGTTGAGATCAATTGGGCCACGCTGAATAGAATCCACTGCATTGAATGGGGATCCATTTAGCCACGCTGCATTGTATACACTGCGTTCAATCAGGATGCATTTCACCACGCTGCATGGAATCCATGGCATTCAATCGGGATGTTTGTGGCCATGCTGCAAAAAATCCACTTCATTCAATCATGCTGAAGGAATCCACTGCATTCAATCATGCTGCATAAAATCCCCTGCATTCAATAGGGTTCCATTTCTTCATGCTGCATGGAATCCACTTCATTCAATCATGCTGCATGGAATCCGCAGCATTTAAGTGGGATGCATTTTACCAGGCTGCATGGAATCCACTGCATTCAATCATGCTGCATAAAATCCACTGCATTCAATCGGGATGCATTTTACCACGCTGCATGGATTACACTGCATTCAATCACAATACATGGAATCGACTGCATTCAATCGGGATGCATTTTACCAGGCAGCCTGGATTACACTGCATTCAATCACAATGCATGGAATCCACTGCATTCAATGACGCTGCATGGAATCCACTGCATTCAATCGGGATGCTTTGGGCCATGCTGCAAATAATCCACTGCATTCAATCATGCTGCATGGAATCCACTGCCTTCAATCGGGATGCTTTTGGCCATGCTGAATAAAATCCCCTGCATTCAATCGAGATGCATTTGGCCTCGCTGCATTGACTCCACAGCACACAATCCTGATACATTTCACCACAATGGATGGAATACTCTGCATTCAATGACGCTGCATGGAATCCACTGCATTAAATCGAGATGCTTTGGGACATGCTGCAAAAAATCCACTGCATTCAATAATTCTGCAGGAATCCACTGCATTCAATCATGCTGCATAAAATCCCCTGCATTCAATAGGGTTCCATTTCTTCATGCTGCATGGAATACACTGAATTCAATCAAGCTGCATGGAATCCACTGCATTTAATTGAGATGAATTTTACCAGGCTGCATGGAATATACTGCATTCAATCATGCTGCATGGAATCCACTGCATTCATTCAGGATGCATTTTACCACGCTGCATGGATTACACTGCATTCATTCACAATACATGGAATACACTGCATTCAATCGGGATGCATTTTACCAGGTTGCATGGATTACACTGCATTCAATCACAATGCATGGAATCCACTGCATTCAATGACGCTGCATGGAATCCACTGCATTCAATCGGGATGCACTGTGCCTCACTGCGTTGACTCCACTAAATACATACGGGATCCATTGTGCCACAATGCAGGGAGTCTTCTGCATTCACTGACGCTGCATGGAATCCACTGCATTCAATCGGGATGCTTTTGGCCATGCTGCATAAAATCCACTTCATTCAATCATGCTGCATGTAATCCACCTCATTCAATCGGGATGTTTTGGGACATGCTGCAGAAAATCCAGTGCATTATATCGGGATGCTTTGGGCAATGCTGCAAAAATCCACTGCATTCAATCATGCTGCATGAAACCACGGCATTCAATCATGCTGCATAAAATCCACTGCATTCAATAGGGTTCCATTTCTTCATGCTGCTTGGAATACACTGCATTCAATCAAGCTGCATGGAACCCACTGCATTCAATTGGGATGAATTTTACCCGGCTGCATGGAATCCACTGCATTCAATCAGGCTGTATGGAATCCACTGCATTCAATCGGGATGCATTTTACCAGGCTGCATGGAATACACTGCATTCAATCACGCTGCATCAATATCACTGCATTCAATTGGGATCCATTGGGCCACGATGCATGGAATCCACTGCATTCAATCAGGATCCATTGCACCACACTGCATTGAATCCACTGCATTCAATTGAGATCAATTGGGCCACGCTGCATCGAATCCACTGCATTCAATGGGGATCCATTTAGCCACGCTGAATGGTATACACTGCGTTCAATCAGGATGCATTTCACCACGCTGCATGGCCTCCACTGTATTCAATCACACTGCATGGAATCCACAGCATTCAATCGGGATGCTTTGGGCCATGCTGCATAAAATCCACTGCATTCAATCGAGTTGCATTTGGCCTCGCTGCATGGACTCCACTGCACACAATCGTGATCCATTTCGCCACAATGAATGGAATTCTCTGCATTCAATGACGCTGCATGGAATCCACTGCATTAAATCGAGATGCTTTGGGACATGCTGCAAAAAATCCACTGCATTCATTAATTCTGCAGGAATCCACTGCATTCAATCATGCTGCATAAAATCCCCTGCATTCAATAGAGTTGCATTACTTCATGCTGCATGGAATCAACTGCATTCAATCATGCTGCATAAAATTCACTGCATTCAATCGGGATGCATTTTACCTGGCTGCATGGAATCCACTGCATTCAATCACGCTGCATGGAATCCACTGCATTCAATCGGGATGCTTTTTACCCGTCTGCATGGAATCCACTGCATTCATTCACGCTGCATGGAATCCACTGCATTCAATCGGGATGCTTTTGGCCATGCTGCATAAAATCCACTGCATTCAATCATGCTGCATGGAATCCAGTGCATCCAATCGGGATATTGTGGGTCATGCTGCATAAAATCCAATGCATTCAATCATGCTGCACCGTATCCACTGCATTCAGTCGGGATGTTTTGGGACATGCTGCAGAAAATTCACTGCATTAAATCAGGATGCTTTGGGCCATTCTGCAAAAAATCCACTGCATTCAATCATGCTGCATAAAATCCACTGCATTCAATATGGTTCCATTTCTTCATGCTGCATGGATCACACTGCATTAAATCACACTGCATGGAATCCTCTGCATTCAATCGGGATTAATTTTACCAGGCTGCATTGAATCCACTGCATTCAATCAGTATCCATTGCACCACACTGCGTTGAATCCACTGCATTCAATTGAGATCAATTGGGCAATGATGCTTAGAATCCACTGCATTCAATAGGGATCCAATTAGCCACACTGAATGGTATACACTGCGTTCAATCAGGATGCATTTCACCACGCTGCATGGAATCCACGGCATTCAATCGGGTTGCATGGGGCCATGCTGCATAAAATCCACTGCATTCCATCGAGATGCATTTGGCCTCGCTGCATGGACTCCACTGCACACAATCGTGATCCATTTCGCCACAATGAATGGAATTCTCAGCATTCAATGACGCTGCATGGAATCCACTGCATTAAATCAGAGATGCTTTGGGACATGTTGCAAAAAATCCACTGCATTCAATAATTCTGCAGGAATCCACAGCATTCAATCATGCTGCATAAAATACCCTGCCTTCAATAGTGTTCCATTTCTTCATGCTGCATGGAATACACTGCATTCAATCAGGATGCATGGAATCCACATCATTTAATTGAGGTGCATTTTACCAGGCTGCATGGAATCCACTGCATTCAATCATGCTGCATGGAATCCACTGCATTCAATCGGGATGCATTTTACCACGCTGCATGAATTACACTGCATTCAATCACAATGCATGGAATCCACTGCATTCAATGACGCTGCATGGAATCCACTGCACTCAATCGGGATACTTTTGGCAATGCTGCATAAAACCCACTGCATTCAATCGGGATGCATTGGGCTTCACTGCGTGAACTCAACTGAATATATACGAGATCCATTGTGCCACAATGCAGGGAGTCTTCTGCATTCAATGACGCTGCATGGAATCCACTGCATTCAATCGGGATGCTTTTGGCCATGCTGCATAAAATCCACTGCATTCAATCATGCTGCATGTAATACACCTGATTCAATCGGGATGTTTTGGGACATGCTGCAGAAAATCCCCTGCATTCAATAGGGTTCCATGTCTGCATGCTGCATGGATCACACTGCATTCAATCACACTGCATGGAATCCACTGCATTCAATCGGGTGAATTTTACCAGGCTGCATTGAATCCACTACATTCAATCAAGCTGCATGGAATCCACTGCATTCAATCGGGATGCATTTTACCAGGCTGCATGGATTACACTGCATTCAAGCACAATGCATGGAATCCACTGCATTCAATGACGCTGCATGGAATCCTCTTCATTCTATCGGGATGCATTTGGGCCATGCTGCATAAAATCCACTGCATTCAATCATGCTGCATGGTATCCACTGCATTCAATCGGGATGCTTTTGGCCATGCTGCATAAAATCCACTGCATGAAATCGGGATGCTTTGGGCCATGCTGCAAAAATCCACTGCATTCAATCATGCTGAAGGAATTCACTGCATTCAATCATGCTGTATAAAATCCACTGCATTAAATAGGGTTCAATTTCTTCATGCAGCATGGATCACACTGCATTCAATCATGCTTCATGGAATCCACTGCATTCAATTGGAATGAATTTTATCAGGCTTCATGGAATCCACTGCATTCAATGACGCTGCATGGAATCCACTGCATTCAATCGGGATGTTTTGGGCCATGCTGCATAAGATACACTGCATTCAATCGGGATACATTGGGCCTCGCTGCATGGTCTCCACTGCATACAAACGAGATCCATTGCACCACAATGTATGGAATGTTCTGCATTAAATGACGCTGCATGAAATCCACTGCATTCAATCGCGATGCTATGGGCCATGCTGCAAATAATCCACTGTATTCAATCATGCTGCATGGAATCCACTGCCTTCAATCGGGATGCTTTTGGCCATGCTGCATATAATCCACTGCATTCAATCGGGATGCATTGGGCCTCACTGTGCCAACCGCACTGAATACAATCGGGATCCATTGTGCGACAATGCATGGAGTCTTCTGCATTGCATGACGCTGCATGGAATCCACTGCATTCAATCGGGATGCTTGGGGCCATGCTGCAAAATATCCACTGCATTCATTCATGCTGCAGGAATCCAGTGCATTCAATCATGGTGCATAAAATACACTTCATTCAATAGGCTTCCATTACTTCATGCTGCCTGGAATACACTGAATTAAATCACGCTGCATGGAATCCAATGCATTCAATAGGGATGCATTTTACCAGGCTGCATGGAATCCACTGCATTCAGTCATGCTGCATGGAATCCACTGCAGTCAATCGGGATGCATTTTACTAGGCTGCCTGGATTACACTGCATTCAATCAAAATGCATGGAATTCACTGCATTCAATGAGGCTGCATGAAATCCACTGCATTCAATCGGGATGCTTTTGGCCATGCTGCATAAAATCCACGGCATTCAATCATGCTGCATGGAATACAATGCATTCTATCGGGATGTATTGGGACATGCTGCAGAAAATTCACTGCATTAAATCATGATGCTTTGGACCAAGCTTCAAAAAATCCACTGCATTCAATCATGCTGCAAAAATCCACTGCATTCAATCATGCTGCATAAAATCCACTGCATTCAATAGGGTTCCATTTTTTCATGCTGCATGGAATCAACTGCATTCAATCATGCTGCATGGAATCTACAGCATTCAATCGGGATGCATTTTACCAGGCTGCATGTTTTACACTGCATTCAATCACAATGCATGGAATCCACTGCATTCAATGACACTGCATGGAATCCACTGCCTTCAATCGGGATGCTTTTGGCCATGGTTCAAAAAATCCACTGCATTCAATCATGCTGCAGGAATCCACTGCATTCAATCATGCTGCATAAAATCCACTGCATTCAATAGGGTTCCATTTCTGCATGCTGCATGGATCACACTGCATTCAATCACACTGCATGGAATCCACTGCATTCAATCGGGATGAATTTTACCAGGCTGCATTTAATCCACTGCATTCTATCAAGCTGCATGGAATCCACTGCATTCAATCGGGATGCATTTTACCAGGCTGCATGGAATACACTGCATTCAATCACGCTGCATCGATTTCACTGCATTCTATTGGGATCCATTGCGCCATGATGCATGGAATCCACTGCCTTCAGTTGAGATCAATTGGGCCACGCTGCATAGAATCCACTGCATTGAATGGGGATCCATTTAGCCACGCTGCATTGTATACACTGCGTTCAATCAGGATGCATTTCACCGCGCTGCATGGAATACATGGCATTCAATCGGGATGCTTGTGGCCATGCTGCATAAAATCCACTGCATTCATTCATGCTGCAGGAATCCACTGCATTCAATCATGCTGCATAAAATCCCCTGCATTCAATAGGGTTCCATTTCTTCATGCTGCATGGAATCGACTTCATTCGATCATGCTGCATGGAATCCACAGCATTTAATTGGGATGCATTTTACCAGGCTGCATGGAATCCACTGCATTCAATCATGCTGTATAAAATCCACTGCATTCAATCGGGATGCATTTTACCAGGATGCATGGAATCCACTGCATTCAATCACAATACATGGAATCCACTGCATTCAATCGGGATGCATTTTACCAGGCTGCCTGGATTACACTGCATTCCATCACAATGCATGGAATCCACTGCATTCAATGACCCTGCATGGAATCCACTGCATTCTATCGGGATGCTTTTGGCCATGCTGCATAAAGTACACTGCATTCAATCATGCAGCAAGGAATCCACTGCATCCAATCGCCATGTTTTTGGCCATGCTGCATAAAATCCACTGCATTCAATCGGGATGCATTGGGCCTCGCTGCATGGTCTCCACTGCATACAAACGAGATCCATTGCCCCACAATGAATGGAATGTTCTGCATTCAATGACGCTGCATGAAATCCACTGCATTCAATCAGGATGCTTTGGGACATGCTGCAAATACTCCACTGTATTCAATCATGCTGCATGGAATCCACTGCCTTCAATCGGGATGCTTTTGGCCATGCTGCATATAATCCACTGCATTCAATCGGGATGAATTGGGCCTCACTGCGTCAACCGCACTGAATACAATCGGGATCCATTGTGCCACAATGCATGGAGTCTTCTGCATTGCATGACGCTGCATGGAATCCACTGCATTCAATCGGGATGCTTGGGGCCATGCTGCAAAATATCCACTGCATTCATTCATGCTGCAGGAATCCAGTGCATTCAATCATGCTGCATAAAATACACTTCATTCAATAGGCTTCCATTACTTCATTCTGCCTGGAATACACTGAATTCAATCACGCTGCATGGAATCCAATGCATTCAATAGGGATGCATTTTACCAGGCTGCATGGAATCCACTGCATTCAGTCATGCTGCATGGAATCCAATGCAGTCAATCGGGATGCATTTTACCAGGCTGCCTGGATTACACTGCATTCAATAACAATGCATGGAATCCACTGCATTCAATGACGCTGCATGGAATCATCTGCATTCAATCGGGATGCTTTTGGCCATGCTGCATAAAATCCACTGCATTCAATCGGGATGTATTGGGACATGCTGCAGAAAATCAACTGCATTAAATCGGGATGCTTTGGGCCAAGCTGCAAAAAATCCACTGCATTCAATCATGCTGCAGGAATCCACTGCATTTAATCATGCTGCATAAAATACCCTGCATTCAATAAGGTTCCATTTCTTCATGCTGCCTGGAATCCACCTCATTCAATTATGCTGCATGGAATCCACTGCATTCAATCGGGATTCATTTTACCAGGCTGCATGAATTACACTGCATACAATCACAAGCATGGAATCCACTGCATTCAATGACGCTACATGGAATCCACTGCATTCAATCGGGATGCTTTTGGCCATGGTGCATAATATGCACTGCATTCAATCATGCTGCATGGTATCCACTGCATTCAATCGGGATGCTTTTGGCCATGCTGCATAAAATCCACTGCATTAAATCGGGATGCTTTGGGCCATGCTGCAAAAATCCACTGCATTCAATCATGCTGAAGGAATTCACTGCATTCAATCATGCTGAATAAAATCCACTGCATTAAATAGGGTTCAATTTCTTAATGCAGCATGGATCACACTGCATTCAATCACACTGCATGGAATCCACTGCATTCAATTGGAATGAATTTTATCAGGCTGCATGGAATCCACTGCATTCAATGACGCTGCATGGAATCCACTGCATTCAATCGGGATGTTTTGGGCCATGCTGCATAAAATACACTGCATTCAATCATGCAGCAAGTAATCCACTGCATCCAATCGGGATATTTTGGGCCATGCTGCATAAAATCCACTGCATTCAATCGGGATGCATTGGGCCTCGCTGCATGGTCTCCACTGCATACAAACGAGATCCATTGCACCACAATGTATGGAATGTTCTGCATTCAATGACGCTGCATGAAATCCACTGCATTCAATCGGGATGCTTTTGTCCATGCTGTATTTAATCCACTGCATTCAATCGGGATGCATTGGGCCTCACTGCGCCAACCGCACTGAATAGAATCGGGATCCATTGTGCGACAATGCATGGAGTCTTCTGCATTGCATGACGCTGCATGGAATCCACTGCATTCAATCGGGATGCTTGGGGCCATGCTGCAAAATATCCACTGCATTCATTCATGCTGCAGGAATCCAGTGCATTCAATCATGCTGCATAAAATACACTTCGCTCAATAGGGTTCCATTACTTCATTCTGCCTGGAATACACTGAATTCAATCATGCTGCATGGAATCCAATGCATTCAATAGGGATGCATTTTACCAGGCTGCATGGAATCCACTGCATTCAGTCATGCTGCATGGAATCCACTGCAGTCAATCGGGATGCATTTTACCAGGCTGCATGGATTACACTGCATTCAATCAAAATGCATGGAATTCACTGCATTCAATGATGCTGCATGAAATCCACTGCATTCAATCGGGATGCTTTTGGCCATGCTGCATAAAATCCACGGCATTCAATCATGCTGCATGGAATCCAATGCATTCTATCGGGATGTATTGGGACATGCTGCAGAAAATTCACTGCATTAAATCATGATGCTTTGGACCAAGCTTCAAAAAATCCACTGCATTCAATCATGCTGCAAAAATCCACTGCATTCAATCATGCTGCATAAAATCCACTGCATTCCATAGGGTTCCATTTCTTCATGCTGCATGGAATACACTGCATTCAATCATGCTGCATGGAATACACTGCATTCAATCGCGATGCATTTTACCAGGCTGCATGGTTTACACTGCATTCAATCACAATGCATGGAATCCACTGCATTCAATGACGCTGCATGGAATCCACTGCCTTCAATCGGGATGCTTTTGGCCATGGTGCATAAAATCCCCTGCATTCAATCTTGCTGCATGGTATCCACTGCATTCAATCGGGATGTTTTTGGACATGCTGCCCTAAATCCACTGCATTCAATCGGGATGCTTTGGGCCATGCTGCCAAAAATCCACTGCATTCAATCATGCTGCAGGAATCCACTGCATTCAATCATGCTGCATAAAATCCACTGCATTCAATAGGGTTCCATTTCTTCATGCTGCATGGATCACACTGCATTCAATCACACTGCATGGAATCCACTGCATTCAATCGGGATGAATTTTACCAGGCTGCTTGGAATCCACTGAATTCATTCATGCTGCATGGAATCCACTGCATTCATTCATGCTGCACGTAATCAACTGCATTCAATCGGGATGCATTTTACCAGGCTGCATGGAATACACTGCATTCAATGACGCTGCATGGAATCCACTGCATTCTATCGGGATGCTTTTGGCCATGCTGCATAAAATACACTGCATTCAATCATGCTGCAAGGAATCCACTGCATCCAATCGCCATATTTTTGGCCATTCTGCATAAAATTCACTGCATTCAATCGGGATGCATTGGGCCTCGCTGCATGGTCTCCACTGCATACAAACGAGATCCATTGCACCACAATGTATGGAATGTTCTGCATTAAATGACGCTGCATGAAATCCAATGCATTCAATCAGGATGCTTTGGGCCATGCTGCATTTAATCCACTGCATTCAATCGGGATGCATTGGGCCTCACTGCTTCAACTGCTGAATACAATCGGTATCCATTGTGCCAAAATGCATGTAGTCTTCTGCATTCAATGACGCTGCATGGAATCCAATGCATTCAATAGGGATGCATTTTACCAGGCTGCATGGAATCAACTGCATTCAATCATGCTGCATAAAATCCACTGCATTCAATAGGGTTCCATTTCTGCATGCTGCATGGATCACACTGCATTCAATCACACTGCATGGAATCCACTGCATTCAATCGGGATGCATTTTACCAGGCTGCATTGAATCCACTGCATTCTATCAAGCTGCATGGAATCCACTGCATTCAATCGGGATGCATTTTACCAGGCTGCATGGAATACACTGCATTCAATCACGCTGCATCGATTTCACTGCATTCAATTGTGATCCATTGCTCCATGATGCATGGAATCCACTGCATTCTATCAGAATCCATTGCACCACACTGCATTGACTCCACTGCATTCAATTGAGATCATTTGGGCCACGCTGCATAGAATCCACTGCATTCCATGGGTATCCATTTACCCACGCTGCATGGTGTACACTCCGTTCAATCAGGATGCATTTCACCACGCTGCATGGAATCCACGGCATTCAATTGGGATTCGTTTGGCCATGCTGCATAAAATCCACTGCATTCAATCGAGATGCATTTGGCCTCGCTGCATGGACTCCACTGCACACAATCGTGATCCATTTCGCCACAATGAAAGGAATTTTTTGCATTCAATGACGCTGCATGGAATCCACTGCATTAAATCGAGATGCTTTGGGACATGCTGCAAAAATTCCACTGCATTCAATCATGCTGAAGGAATCCACTGCATTCAATCATGCTGCATAATATCCCCTGCCTTCAATAGGGTTCCATTTCTTCATGCTGCATGGAATCGACTTCATTCGATCATGCTGCATGGAATCCACAGCATTTAATTGGGATGCATTTTACCAGGCTGCATGGAATCCACTGCATTCAATCATGCTGTATAAAATCCACTGCATTCAATCGGGATGCATTTTACCAGGATGCATGGAATCCACTGCATTCAATCACAATACATGGAATCCACTGCATTCAATCGGGATGCATTTTACCAGGCTGCCTGGATTACACTGCATTCCATCACAATGCATGGAATCCACTGCATTAAATCGAGATGCCTTGGGACATGCTGCAAAAATTCCACTGCATTCATTCATGCTGCAGGAATCCACTGCATTCAATCATGCTGCATAAAATCCCCTGCATTCAATAGGGTTCCATTTCTTCATGCTGCATGGAATCGACTTCATTCGATCATGCTGCATGGAATCCACAGCATTTAATTGGGATGCATTTTACCAGGCTGCATGGAATCCACTGCATTCAATCATGCTGTATAAAATCCACTGCATTCAATCGGGATGCATTTTACCAGGATGCATGGAATCCACTGCATTCAATCACAATACATGGAATCCACTGCATTCAATCGGGATGCATTTTAGCAGGCTGCCTGGATTACACTGCATTCCATCACAATGCATGGAATCCACTGCATTCAATGACCCTGCATGGAATCCACTGCATTCTATCGGGATGCTTTTGGCCATGCTGCATAAAGTACACTGCATTCAATCATGCAGCAAGGAATCCACTGCATCCAATCGCCATGTTTTTGGCCATGCTGCATAAAATCCACTGCATTCAATCGGGATGCATTGGGCCTCGCTGCATGGTCTCCACTGCATACAAACGAGATCCATTGCCCCACAATGAATGGAATGTTCTGCATTCAATGACGCTGCATGAAATCCACTGCATTCAATCAGGATGCTTTGGGACATGCTGCAAATACTCCACTGTATTCAATCATGCTGCATGGAATCCACTGCCTTCAATCGGGATGCTTTTGGCCATGCTGCATATAATCCACTGCATTCAATCGGGATGCATTGGGCCTCACTGCATCAACCGCACTGAATACAATCGGGATCCATTGTGCCACAATGCATGGAGTCTTCTGCATTGCATGACGCTGCATGGAATCCACTGCATTCAATCGGGATGCTTGGGGCCATGCTGCAAAATATCCACTGCATTCATTCATGCTGCAGGAATCCAGTGCATTCAATCATGCTGCATAAAATACACTTCATTCAATAGGGTTCCATTACTTCATTCTGCCTGGAATACACTGAATTCAATCACGCTGCATGGAATCCAATGCATTCAATAGGGATGCATTTTACCAGGCTGCATGGAATCCACTGCATTCAGTCATGCTGCATGGAATCCAATGCAGTCAATCGGGATGCATTTTACCAGGCTGCCTGGATTACACTGCATTCAATAACAATGCATGGAATCCACTACATTCAATGACGCTGCATGGAATCATCTGCATTCAATCGGGATGCTTTTGGCCATGCTGCATAAAATCCACTGCATTCAATCGGAATGTATTGGGACATGCTGCAGAAAATCCACTGCATTAAATCGGGATGCTTTGGGCCAAGCTGCAAAAAATCCACTGCATTCAATCATGCTGCAGGAATCCACTGCATTTAATCATGCTGCATAAAATACCCTGCATTCAATAAGGTTCCATTTCTTCATGCTGCCTGGAATCCACCTCATTCAATTATGCTGCATGGAATCCACTGCATTCAATCGGGATTCATTTTACCAGGCTGCATGAATTACACTGCATTCAATCACAAGCATGGAATCCACTGCATTCAATGACGCTACATGGAATCCACTGCATTCAATCGGGATGCTTTTGGCCATGGTGCATAATATGCACTGCATTCAATCATGCTGCATGGTATCCACTGCATTCAATCGGGATGCTTTTGGCCATGCTGCATAAAATCCACTGCATTAAATCGGGATGCTTTGGGCCATGCTGCAAAAATCCACTGCATTCAATCATGCTGAAGGAATTCACTGCATTCAATCATGCTGAATAAAATCCACTGCATTAAATAGGGTTCAATTTCTTAATGCAGCATGGATCACACTGCATTCAATCACACTGCATGGAATCCACTGCATTCAATTGGAATGAATTTTATCAGGCTGCATGGAATCCACTGCATTCAATGACGCTGCATGGAATCCACTGCATTCAATCGGGATGTTTTGGGCCATGCTGCATAAAATACACTGCATTCAATCGGGATGCATTGGGCCTCGCTGCATGGTCTCCACTGCATACAAACGAGATCCATTGCACCACAATGTATGGAATGTTCTGCATTCAATGACGCTGCATGAAATCCACTGCATTCAATCGGGATGCTTTTGTCCATGCTGCATTTAATCCACTGCATTCAATCGGGATGCATTGGGCCTCACTGCGCCAACCGCACTGAATAGAATCGGGATCCATTGTGCGACAATGCATGGAGTCTTCTGCATTGCATGACGCTGCATGGAATCCACTGCATTCAATCGGGATGCTTGGGGCCATGCTGCAAAATATCCACTGCATTCATTCATGCTGCAGGAATCCAGTGCATTCAATCATGCTGCATAAAATACACTTCGCTCAATAGGGTTCCATTACTTCATTCTGCCTGGAATACACTGAATTCAATCACGCTGCATGGAATCCAATGCATTCAATAGGGATGCATTTTACCAGGCTGCATGGAATCCACTGCATTCAGTCATGCTGCATGGAATCCACTGCAGTCAATCGGGATGCATTTTACCAGGCTGCATGGATTACACTGCATTCAATCAAAATGCATGGAATTCACTGCATTCAATGATGCTGCATGAAATCCACTGCATTCAATCGGGATGCTTTTGGCCATGCTGCATAAAATCCACGGCATTCAATCATGCTGCATGGAATCCAATGCATTCTATCGGGATGTATTGGGACATGCTGCAGAAAATTCACTGCATTAAATCATGATGCTTTGGACCAAGCTTCAAAAAATCCACTGCATTCAATCATGCTGCAAAAATCCACTGCATTCAATCATGCTGCATAAAATCCACTGCATTCCATAGGGTTCCATTTCTTCATGCTGCATGGAATACACTGCATTCAATCATGCTGCATGGAATACACTGCATTCAATCGCGATGCATTTTACCAGGCTGCATGGTTTACACTGCATTCAATCACAATGCATGGAATCCACTGCATTCAATGACGCTGCATGGAATCCACTGCCTTCAATCGGGATGCTTTTGGCCATGGTGCATAAAATCCCCTGCATTCAATCTTGCTGCATGGCATCCACTGCATTCAATCGGGATGTTTTTGGACATGCTGCCCTAAATCCACTGCATTCAATCGGGATGCTTTGGGCCATGCTGCCAAAAATCCACTGCATTCAATCATGCTGCAGGAATCCACTGCATTCAATCATGCTGCATAAAATCCACTGCATTCAATAGGGTTCCATTTCTTCATGCTGCATGGATCACACTGCATTCAATCACACTGCATGGAATCCACTGCATTCAATCGGGATGAATTTTACCAGGCTGCTTGGAATCCACTGAATTCATTCATGCTGCATGGAATCCACTGCATTCATTCATGCTGCACGTAATCAACTGCATTCAATCGGGATGCATTTTACCAGGCTGCATGGAATACACTGCATTCAATGACGCTGCATGGAATCCACTGCATTCTATCGGGATGCTTTTGGCCATGCTGCATAAAATACACTGCATTCAATCATGCTGCAAGGAATCCACTGCATCCAATCGCCATATTTTTGGCCATTCTGCATAAAATTCACTGCATTCAATCGGGATGCATTGGGCCTCGCTGCATGGTCTCCACTGCATACAAACGAGATCCATTGCACCACAATGTATGGAATGTTCTGCATTAAATGACGCTGCATGAAATCCAATGCATTCAATCAGGATGCTTTGGGCCATGCTGCATTTAATCCACTGCATTCAATCGGGATGCATTGGGCCTCACTGCTTCAACTGCTGAATACAATCGGGATCCATTGTGCCAAAATGCATGTAGTCTTCTGCATTCAATGACGCTGCATGGAATCCAATGCATTCAATAGGGATGCATTTTACCAGGCTGCATGGAATCCACTGCATTCAATCATGCTGCATAAAATCCACTGCATTCAATAGGGTTCCATTTCTGCATGCTGCATGGATCACACTGCATTCAATCACACTGCATGGAATCCACTGCATTCAATCGGGATGAATTTTACCAGGCTGCATTGAATCCACTGCATTCTATCAAGCTGCATGGAATCCACTGCATTCAATCGGGATGCATTTTACCAGGCTGCATGGAATACACTGCATTCAATCACGCTGCATCGATTTCACTGCATTCAATTGTGATCCATTGCTCCATGATGCATGGAATCCACTGCATTCTATCAGAATCCATTGCACCACACTGCATTGACTCCACTGCATTCAATTGAGATCATTTGGGCCACGCTGCATAGAATCCACTGCATTCCATGGGTATCCATTTACCCACGCTGCATGGTGTACACTCCGTTCAATCAGGATGCATTTCACCACGCTGCATGGAATCCACGGCATTCAATTGGGATTCTTTTGGCCATGCTGCATAAAATCCACTGCATTCAATCGAGATGCATTTGGCCTCGCTGCATGGACTCCACTGCACACAATCGTGATCCATTTCGCCACAATGAATGGAATTTTTTGCATTCAATGACGCTGCATGGAATCCACTGCATTAAATCGAGATGCTTTGGGACATGCTGCAAAAATTCCACTGCATTCAATCATGCTGAAGGAATCCACTGCATTCAATCATGCTGCATAATATCCCCTGCCTTCAATAGGGTTCCATTTCTTCATGCTGCATGGAATCCACTTCTTTCAATCATGCTGCATGGAATCCACAGCATTTAATTGGGATGCATTTTACCAGGCTGCATGGAATCCACTGCATTCAATCATGCTGCATAAAATCCACTGCATTCAATCGGGATGCATTTTACCACGCTGCATGGATTACACTGCATTCAATCACAATACATGGAATCGACTGCATTCAATCGGGATGCATTTTACCAGGCTGCCTGGATTACACTGCATTCAATCACGCTGCAAGGAATCCACTGCATTCAACGACGCTGCATGGAATCCACTGCATACTATCGGGATGCTTTTGGCCCTGCTGCATAAAATACACTGCATTCAATCATGCTGCATGGAATTCACTGCCTCCAATAGGGATGTTTTGGGAAATGCTGCATAAAATCCACTGCATTCAATCGGGATGCATTGGGCCTCGCTGCATGGATTCAACTGCATACAAACGAGATCCATTGCACCACAATGGATGGAATGTTCTGCATTCAATGAGGCTGCATGGAATCCACTGCATTCCATCGGGATGCTTTGGGCCATGCTGCATAAAATCCACTGCATTCAATCGGGATGCATTGGGCCTCACTACGTGGACTCCACTGAATACAATCGGATCCATTGTGCCACAATGCACGGAGTCTTCTGCATTCAACGACGCTGCATGAAATCCACTGCATTCAATCGGGATGCTTTGGGCCATGTTCCAAAAATCCACTGCATTCATTCATGCTGCGGGAATCCACTGCATTCAATCATGCTGCATAAAATACCCTGCATTCAATAGGGTTCCATTACTTCATGCTGCCTGGAATACACTGAATTCAATCATGCTGCATGGAATAAAATGCATTCAATAGGGATGCATTTTACCAGGCTGCATGGAATCCACTGCATTCAATCATAATGCATGGAATCCACTGCATTCAATGACGCTGCATGGAATCCACTGCATTCAATCGGGATGATTTTAGCCATGATGCATAAAATCGACTGCATTCAATAGGGTTCAATTTCGTCATGCTGCATGGATCACACTGCATTCAATCACACTGCATGGAATCCACTGCATTCAATTGGGATGATTTTTACCAGGCTGCATTGAATCCACTGCATTCAATCAAGCTGCATGGAATCCACTGCATTTAATCGGGATGAGTTTTACCATTCTGCATGGAATAGACAGCATTCAATCACGCTGCTTCTATTTCACTGCATTCAATTGGGATCCATTGCGCCATGATGCATTGAATCCACTGCCATCAGTTGAGATCAATTGGGCCACGCTGCATAGAATCCACTCCATTCAATGGGGATCCATTTAGCCACGCTGCATTGTATACACTGCGTTCAATCAGGATGCATTTCACCACGCTGCATGGAATCCACGGCATTCAATCGGGATGCTTGGGGACATGCTGCAAAATATCCACTGCATTCATTCATGCTGCAGGAATCCACTTCATTCAATCATGCTGCATGGTATCCACTGCATTCAATCGGGATGTTTTGGGACATGCTGCCTAAAATCCACTGCATTCAATCGGGATGCTTTGGGCCATGCTGCAAAAAATCCACTGCATTCATTCATGCTGCAGGAATCAACTGCATTTAATCATGCTGCATAAAATCCACTGCATTCAATAGGGTTCCATTTCTGCCTGCTGCATGGATCACACTGCACTCAATCACACTGCATGGAATCTACTGCATTCAATCAGGATGAATTTTACCAGGCTACATTGAATCCACTGCATTCAATCATGCTGCATGGAATCTACAGCATTCAATCTGGATGCATTTTACCAGGCTGCATGTTTTACACTGCATTCAATCACAATGCATGGAATCCACTACCTTCAATGACGCTGCATGGAATCCACTGCATTCAATCTGGATGCTTTGGGCCATGGTGCATAAAATCCACTGCATTCAATCATGCTGCATGGTATCCACTGCATTCAATCGGGATGTTTTGGGACATGCTGCCTAAAATACACTGCATTTAATCGGGATGCTTTGGGCCATGCTGCATAAAATCCACTGCATTCAATAGGGTTCCAATTCTGCATGCTGCATGGATCACACTGCATTCAATCCCACTGCATGGAATCCACTGCATTCAATTGGGATGAATTTTACCAGGCTGCATTGAATCCACTACATTCAATCAAGCTGCATGGAATCCACTGCATTCAATCGGGATGCATTTTACCAGGCTGCATGGAATACACTGCATTCAATCACGGTGCATCGATTTCACTGCATTCAATTGGGATCCATTGCGCCATGATGCATGGAATCCACTTCATTCAGGTGAGATCAATTGGGCCACACTGCATAGAATCCACTGCATTGAATGGGGATCCATTTAGCCACGTTGCATTGTATACACTGCGTTCAATCAGGATGCATTTCACCACGCTGCATGGAATCCACGGCATTCAATCGGGATGCTTGTGGCCATGCTGCATAAAATCCACTGCATTCCATCGAGATGCATTTGGCCTCGCTGCATGGACTCCACTGCACACAATCGTGATCCATTTCGCCACAATGAATGGAATTCTCTGCATTCAATGACGCTGCATGTAATCCACTGCATTAAATCGAGATGCTTTTGGCAATGCTGCAAAGAATCCACTGCATTCAATCATACTGAAGGAATCCACTGCATTCAATCATGCTGCATAAAATCCCCTGCATTCAATAGGGTTCCTTTTCTTCATGCTGCATGGAATCCACTTCATTCAATCATGCTGCATGGAATCCACAGCATTTAATTGGGATGAATTTTACCAGGCTGCATGGAATCCACTGCATTCAATCATGCTGCATAAAATCCACTGCATTCAATCGGGATGCATTGGGCCTCACTGCGTCAACTGCTGAATACAATCGGGATCCATTGTGCCACAATGCATGGAGCCTTCTGCATTCAATGACGCTGCATGGAATCAGCTGCATTCAATCGGGATGCTTTGGGCCATGCTGCAAAAAATCCACTGCATTCATTCATGCTGCAGGAATCCACTGCATTCAATCATGCTGCATAAAATACATTTCATTCAATAGGGTTCCATTACTTCATGCTGCATGGAATCCACTACATTCAATCATGCTGCATGGAATCCACTGCATTTAATTGGGATGCATTTTACCCGGCTTCATGTAATCCACTGCATTCAATGACGCTGCATGGAGTCCACTGCATTTAATCGGGATGCATTTTACCAGGATGCATGTAATCCACTGCATTCAATCATGCTGCATGGAATCCACTGCATTCAATCGGGGTGCCTTTTACCACTCTGCATGGATTACACTGCATTCAATCACAATACATGGATCCACTGCATACATTCGGGATGCATTTTACCATGCGGCATATATTACACTGCATTCAATCACAATGCATGGAATCCACTGCATTAAATCGGGATAATTTTGGCAATGCTGCATAAAATCCACCTCATTCAATCGGAATGCATTGGGCCTCACTGCGTGGACTCCACTGAATACATATGGGATCCATTGTGCCACAATGCAGGGAGTCCTCTGCATTCAATGACGCTGCATGGAATCCACTGCATTCAATCAGGATGATTTTGGCCATGCTGCATAAAATCCACTGCATTCAATCATGCTGCATGTAATCCACCTCATTCAATCGGGTGTTTTGGGACATGCTGCAGAAAATCCACTGCATTAAAGCGGGATGCTTTGGGCCATGCTGCAAAAAATCCACTGCATTCAATCATGCTGCAGGAATCCACTGCATTCAATCATGATGCATAAAATCCACTGCATTCCATCGGGATGCATTGGGCCTCGCTGCATGGTCTCCACTGCATAAAAACGAGATCCATTGAACCACAATGTATGGAATGTTCTGCATTCAATGACGCTGCATGGAATCCACTGCATTCAATCGGGATGCTTTGGGCAATGCTGCAAAAAATCCACTGCATTCAATTATGCTGCAGGAATCCATTGCATTCAATCGGGATGCTTTGGGCCATGCTGCAAATAATCCACTGCATTCAATCATTCTGCAGGTATCCACTGAATTCAATCATGCTGCATTAAATTCCCTGCATTCAATAGGGTTCCATTTCTTCATGCTGCCTGGAATACACTGCATTAAATCACGCTGCATGGAATCCACTGCTTTCAATTTGGATGCATTTTACCATGCTGCAGGAATCCACTGCATTCAATCATGCTGCATAATATCCACCGCATTCTACAGGGTCCAATTTCTTCATGCTGCATGGATTACACTGCATTCAAGCACAATGCATGGAATCCACTGTGTCAATGACGCTGCATGGAATCCACTGCCTTCAATCAGGATGCTTTTGGCCATGGTGCATAAAATCCACTGCATTCAATCATGCTGCATGGTATCCACTGCATTCAATCGGGATGTTTTGGGACATGCTGCCCTAAATCCACTGCATTCAATCGGGATGCTTTGGGCCATGCTGCAAAACATCCACTGCATTCAATCATGCTGCAGGAATCCACTGCATTCAATCATGCTGCATAAAATCCACTGCATTCAATAGGTTTCCATTTCTTCATGCTGCATGGATCACACTGCATTCAATCACACTGCATGGAATCCACTGCATTCAATCGGGATGAATTTTACCAGGCTGCTTGGAATCCACTGAATTCATTAATTCTGCATGGAATCCACTGCATTCAATCGGGATGCATTTTACCAGGCTGCATGGAATACACTGCATTCAATCACGCTGCATTGATTTCACTGCATTCAATTGGGATCCATTGCGCCATGATGCATGGAATCCACTGCATTCTATCAGAATCCATTGCACCACACTGCATTGACTCCACTGCATTCAATTGAGATCAATTGGGCCACGCTGCATAGAATCCACTGCATTCCATGGGTATCCATTTACCCACGCTGCCTGGCGTCACTGCGTTCAATCAGGATGCATTTCACCACGCTGCATGGATAACACTTTATTCAATCACAATGCATGAATATCCACTCCCATCAATCGGGATGATTTTCGCCATGCTGCCTAAACTCCACTGCATTCAATCGGGATGCATTGGGCCTCACTGCGTCAACTGCTGAATACAAACGGGATCCATTGTGCCACAATGCATGGAGTCTTCTGCATTCGATGACGCTGCATGGATTCCACTGCATTCAATCGGGATGCTTTGGGCCATGCTGCAAAAAATCCACTGCATTCATTCATGCTGCAGGAATCCACGGCATTCAATCATGCTGCATAAAAGACACTTCATTCAATAGGATTCCATTACTTCATGCTGCCTGGAATACACTGAATTCAATCACGCTGCATGGAATCCAATGCATTCAATAGGGATGCATTTTACCAGGCTGCATGGAATCCACTGCATTCAGTCATGCTGCATGGACTCCACTGCATTCAATCGGGATGCATTTTACCAGGCTGCATGGATTACACTGAATTCAAGCACAATGCATGGAATCCACTGCATTCAATGACGCTGCATGGAATCCTCTGCATTGAATCGGGATGCTTTTGGCCATGGTGCATAAAATCCACTGCATTCAATCATGCTGCATGGTATCCACTGCATTCAATCGGGATGTTTTGGGACATGCTGCCCTAAATCCACTGCATTCAATCGGCATGCCTTGGGCCATGCTGCAAAACATCCACTGCATTCAATCATGCTGCAGGAATCCACTGCATTCATTCATGCTGCATAAAATCAACTGCATTCAATAGGGTTCCATTTCTGCATGCTGCATGGATCTCACTGCACTCAATCACACTGCATGGAATCTACTGCATTCAATCGGGATGAATTTTACCAGGCTGCATTGAATCCACTGCATTCAATCAAGCTGCATGGAATCCACTGCATTCAATCGGGATGCATTTTACCAGGCTGCATGGAATACACTGCATTCAATCACGCTGCATCGATTTCACTGCATTCAATTGGGATCCATTGCGCCATGATGCATGGAATCCACTGCATTCTATCAGAATCCATTGCACCACACTGCATTGACTCCACTGCATTCAATTGAGATCAATTGGGCCACGCTGCATAGAATCCACTGCATTCCATGGGTATCCATTTATCCACGCTGCATGGTGTACACTCCGTTCAATCAGGATGCATTTCACCACGCTGCATGGAATCCACGGCATTCAATTGGGATTCTTTTGGCCATGCTGCATAAAATCCACTGCATTCAATCGAGATGCATTTGGCCTCGATGCATGGACTCCACTGCACACAATCGTGATCCATTTCGCCACAATGAATGGAATTTTTTGCATTCAATGACGCTGCATGGAATCCACTGCATTAAATCGAGATGCTTTGGGACATGCTGCAAAAATTCCACTGCATTCAATCATGCTGAAGGAATCCACTGCATTCAATCATGCTGCATAATATCCCCTGCCTTCAATAGGGTTCCATTTCTTCATGCTGCATGGAATCCACTTCTTTCAATCATGCTGCATGGAATCCACAGCATTTAATTGGGATGCATTTTACCAGGCTGCATGGAATCCACTGCATTCAATCATGCTGCATATAATCCACTGCATTCAATCGGGATGCATTTTACCACGCTGCATGGATTACACTGCATTCAATCACAATACATGGAATCCACTGCATTCAATCGGGTTGAATTTTACCAGGCTGCATGGATTACACTGCATTCAATCATGCTGCAAGGAATCCACTGCATTCAACGACGCTGCATGGAATCCACTGCATTCTATCGGGATGCTTGGGGACATGCTGCAAAATATCCACTGCATTCATTCATGCTGCAGGAATCCACTTCATTCAATCATGCTGCATGGTATCCACTGCATTCAATCTGGATGTTTTGGGACATGCTGCCTAAAATCCACTGCATTCAATCGGGATGCTTTGGGCCATGCTGCAAAAAATCCACTGCATTCATTCATGCTGCAGGAATCAACTGCATTTAATCATGCTGCATAAAATCCACTGCATTCAATAGGGTTCCATTTCTGCCTGCTGCATGGATCACACTGCACTCAATCACACTGCATGGAATCTACTGCATTCAATCAGGATGAATTTTACCAGGCTACATTGAATCCACTGCATTCAATCATGCTGCATGGAATCTACAGCATTCAATCTGGATGCATTTTACAAGGCTGCATGTTTTACACTGCATTCAATCACAATGCATGGAATCCACTACCTTCAATGACGCTGCATGGAATCCACTGCATTCAATCTGGATGCTTTGGGCCATGGTGCATAAAATCCACTGCATTCAATCATGCTGCATGGTATCCACTGCATTCAATCGGGATGTTTTGGGACATGCTGCCTAAAATACACTGCATTTAATCGGGATGCTTTGGGCCATGCTGCATAAAATCCACTGCATTCAATAGGGTTCCAATTCTGCATGCTGCATGGATCACACTGCATTCAATCCCACTGCATGGAATCCACTGCATTCAATTGGGATGAATTTTACCAGGCTGCATTGAATCCACTACATTCAATCAAGCTGCATGGAATCCACTGCATTCAATCGGGATGCATTTTACCAGGCTGCATGGAATACACTGCATTCAATCACGGTGCATCGATTTCACTGCATTCAATTGGGATCCATTGCGCCATGATGCATGGAATCCACTGCCTTCTGTTGAGATCAATTGGGTCACGCTGCATAGAATCCACTGCATTGAATGGGGATCCATTTAGCCACGTTGCATTGTATACACTGCGTTCAATCAGGATGCATTTCACCACGCTGCATGGAATCCACGGCATTCAATCGGGATGCTTGTGGCCATGCTGCATAAAATCCACTGCATTCCATCGAGATGCATTTGGCCTCGCTGCATGGACTCCACTGCACACAATCGTGATCCATTTCGCCACAATGAATGGAATTCTCTGCATTCAATGACGCTGCATGTAATCCACTGCATTAAATCGAGATGCTTTTGGCAATGCTGCAAAGAATCCACTGCATTCAATCATACTGAAGGAATCCACTGCATTCAATCATGCTGCATAAAATCCCCTGCATTCAATAGGGTTCCTTTTCTTCATGCTGCATGGAATCCACTTCATTCAATCATGCTGCATGGAATCCACAGCATTTAATTGGGATGAATTTTACCAGGCTGCATGGAATCCACTGCATTCAATCATGCTGCATAAAATCCACTGCATTCAATCGGGATGCATGTTACCACGCTGCAAGTATTACACTTACTCTATCACAATGCATGGATTCCACTGCCTTCAATCGGGATGCTTTTGGCCATGCTGCATAAAATCCACTGCATTCAATCGGGATGCATTGGGCCTCACTGCGTCAACTGCTGAATACAATCGGGATCCATTGTGCCACAATGCATGGAGCCTTCTGCATTCAATGACGCTGCATGGAATCAGCTGCATTCAATCGGGATGCTTTGGGCCATGCTGCAAAAAATCCACTGCATTCATTCATGCTGCAGGAATCCACTGCATTCAATCATGCTGCATAAAATACATTTCATTCAATAGGGTTCCATTACTTCATGCTGCATGGAATCCACTACATTCAATCATGCTGCATGGAATCCACTGCATTTAATTGGGATGCATTTTACCCGGCTTCATGTAATCCACTGCATTCAATGACGCTGCATGGAGTCCACTGCATTTAATCGGGATGCATTTTACCAGGATGCATGTAATCCACTGCATTCAATCATGCTGCATGGAATCCACTGCATTCAATCGGGGTGCCTTTTACCACTCTGCATGGATTACACTGCATTCAATCACAATACATGGATCCACTGCATACATTCGGGATGCATTTTACCATGCGGCATATATTACACTGCATTCAATCACAATGCATGGAATCCACTGCATTAAATCGGGATAATTTTGGCAATGCTGCATAAAATCCACCTCATTCAATCGGAATGCATTGGGCCTCACTGCGTGGACTCCACTGAATACATATGGGATCCATTGTGCCACAATGCAGGGAGTCCTCTGCATTCAATGACGCTGCATGGAATCCACTGCATTCAATCAGGATGATTTTGGCCATGCTGCATAAAATCCACTGCATTCAATCATGCTGCATGTAATCCACCTCATTCAATCGGGTGTTTTGGGACATGCTGCAGAAAATCCACTGCATTAAAGCGGGATGCTTTGGGCCATGCTGCAAAAAATCCACTGCATTCAATCATGCTGCAGGAATCCACTGCATTCAATCATGATGCATAAAATCCACTGCATTCCATCGGGATGCATTGGGCCTCGCTGCATGGTCTCCACTGCATAAAAACGAGATCCATTGAACCACAATGTATGGAATGTTCTGCATTCAATGTCGCTGCATGGAATCCACTGCATTCAATCGGGATGCTTTGGGCAATGCTGCAAAAAATCCACTGCATTCAATTATGCTGCAGGAATCCATTGCATTCAATCGGGATGCTTTGGGCCATGCTGCAAATAATCCACTGCATTCAATCATGCTGCAGGTATCCACTGAATTCAATCATGCTGCATTAAATTCCCTGCATTCAATAGGGTTCCATTTCTTCATGCTGCCTGGAATACACTGCATTAAATCACGCTGCATGGAATCCACTGCTTTCAATTTCGATGCATTTTACCATGCTGCAGGAATCCACTGCATTCAATCATGCTGCATAATATCCACCGCATTCTACAGGGTCCAATTTCTTCATGCTGCATGGATTACACTGCATTCAAGCACAATGCATGGAATCCACTGTGTCAATGACGCTGCATGGAATCCACTGCCTTCAATCAGGATGCTTTTGGCCATGGTGCATAAAATCCACTGCATTCAATCATGCTGCATGGTATCCACTGCATTCAATCGGGATGTTTTGGGACATGCTGCCCTAAATCCACTGCATTCAATCGGGATGCTTTGGGCCATGCTGCAAAACATCCACTGCATTCAATCATGCTGCAGGAATCCACTGCATTCAATCATGCTGCATAAAATCCACTGCATTCAATAGGTTTCCATTTCTTCATGCTGCATGGATCACACTGCATTCAATCACACTGCATGGAATCCACTGCATTCAATCGGGATGAATTTTACCAGGCTGCTTGGAATCCACTGAATTCATTAATTCTGCATGGAATCCACTGCATTCAATCGGGATGCATTTTACCAGGCTGCATGGAATACACTGCATTCAATCACGCTGCATTGATTTCACTGCATTCAATTGGGATCCATTGCGCCATGATGCATGGAATCCACTGCATTCTATCAGAATCCATTGCACCACACTGCATTGACTCCACTGCATTCAATTGAGATCAATTGGGCCACGCTGCATAGAATCCACTGCATTCCATGGGTATCCATTTACCCACGCTGCCTGGCGTCACTGCGTTCAATCAGGATGCATTTCACCACGCTGCATGGATAACACTTTATTCAATCACAATGCATGAATATCCACTCCCATCAATCGGGATGATTTTCGCCATGCTGCCTAAACTCCACTGCATTCAATCGGGATGCATTGGGCCTCACTGCGTCAACTGCTGAATACAAACGGGATCCATTGTGCCACAATGCATGGAGTCTTCTGCATTCGATGACGCTGCATGGATTCCACTGCATTCAATCGGGATGCTTTGGGCCATGCTGCAAAAAATCCACTGCATTCATTCATGCTGCAGGAATCCACGGCATTCAATCATGCTGCATAAAAGACACTTCATTCAATAGGATTCCATTACTTCATGCTGCCTGGAATACACTGAATTCAATCACGCTGCATGGAATCCAATGCATTCAATAGGGATGCATTTTACCAGGCTGCATGGAATCCACTGCATTCAGTCATGCTGCATGGACTCCACTGCATTCAATCGGGATGCATTTTACCAGGCTGCATGGATTACACTGCATTCAAGCACAATGCATGGAATCCACTGCATTCAATGACGCTGCATGGAATCCTCTGCATTGAATCGGGATGCTTTTGGCCATGGTGCATAAAATCCACTGCATTCAATCATGCTGCATGGTATCCACTGCATTCAATCGGGATGTTTTGGGACATGCTGCCCTAAATCCACTGCATTCAATCGGGATGCTTTGGGCCATGCTGCAAAACATCCACTGCATTCAATCATGCTGCAGGAATCCACTGCATTCATTCATGCTGCATAAAATCCACTGCATTCAATAGGGTTCCATTTCTGCATGCTGCATGGATCTCACTGCACTCAATCACACTGCATGGAATCTACTGCATTCAATCGGGATGAATTTTACCAGGCTGCATTGAATCCACTGCATTCAATCAAGCTGCATGGAATCCACTGCATTCAATCGGGATGCATTTTACCAGGCTGCATGGAATACACTGCATTCAATCACGCTGCATCGATTTCACTGCATTCAATTGGGATCCATTGCGCCATGATGCATGGAATCCACTGCATTCTATCAGAATCCATTGCACCACACTGCATTGACTCCACTGCATTCAATTGAGATCAATTGGGCCACGCTGCATAGAATCCACTGCATTCCATGGGTATCCATTTATCCACGCTGCATGGTGTACACTCCGTTCAATCAGGATGCATTTCACCACGCTGCATGGAATCCACGGCATTCAATTGGGATTCTTTTGGCCATGCTGCATAAAATCCACTGCATTCAATCGAGATGCATTTGGCCTCGATGCATGGACTCCACTGCACACAATCGTGATCCATTTCGCCACAATGAATGGAATTTTTTGCATTCAATGACGCTGCATGGAATCCACTGCATTAAATCGAGATGCTTTGGGACATGCTGCAAAAATTCCACTGCATTCAATCATGCTGAAGGAATCCACTGCATTCAATCATGCTGCATAATATCCCCTGCCTTCAATAGGGTTCCATTTCTTCATGCTGCATGGAATCCACTTCTTTCAATCATGCTGCATGGAATCCACAGCATTTAATTGGGATGCATTTTACCAGGCTGCATGGAATCCACTGCATTCAATCATGCTGCATATAATCCACTGCATTCAATCGGGATGCATTTTACCACGCTGCATGGATTACACTGCATTCAATCACAATACATGGAATCCACTGCATTCAATCGGGTTGAATTTTACCAGGCTGCATGGATTACACTGCATTCAATCATGCTGCAAGGAATCCACTGCATTCAACGACGCTGCATGGAATCCACTGCATTCTATCGGGATGCTTGGGGACATGCTGCAAAATATCCACTGCATTCATTCATGCTGCAGGAATCCACTTCATTCAATCATGCTGCATGGTATCCACTGCATTCAATCTGGATGTTTTGGGACATGCTGCCTAAAATCCACTGCATTCAATCGGGATGCTTTGGGCCATGCTGCAAAAAATCCACTGCATTCATTCATGCTGCAGGAATCAACTGCATTTAATCATGCTGCATAAAATCCACTGCATTCAATAGGGTTCCATTTCTGCCTGCTGCATGGATCACACTGCACTCAATCACACTGCATGGAATCTACTGCATTCAATCAGGATGAATTTTACCAGGCTACATTGAATCCACTGCATTCAATCATGCTGCATGGAATCTACAGCATTCAATCTGGATGCATTTTACAAGGCTGCATGTTTTACACTGCATTCAATCACAATGCATGGAATCCACTACCTTCAATGACGCTGCATGGAATCCACTGCATTCAATCTGGATGCTTTGGGCCATGGTGCATAAAATCCACTGCATTCAATCATGCTGCATGGTATCCACTGCATTCAATCGGGATGTTTTGGGACATGCTGCCTAAAATACACTGCATTTAATCGGGATGCTTTGGGCCATGCTGCATAAAATCCACTGCATTCAATAGGGTTCCAATTCTGCATGCTGCATGGATCACACTGCATTCAATCCCACTGCATGGAATCCACTGCATTCAATTGGGATGAATTTTACCAGGCTGCATTGAATCCACTACATTCAATCAAGCTGCATGGAATCCACTGCATTCAATCGGGATGCATTTTACCAGGCTGCATGGAATACACTGCATTCAATCACGGTGCATCGATTTCACTGCATTCAATTGGGATCCATTGCGCCATGATGCATGGAATCCACTGCCTTCTGTTGAGATCAATTGGGTCACGCTGCATAGAATCCACTGCATTGAATGGGGATCCATTTAGCCACGTTGCATTGTATACACTGCGTTCAATCAGGATGCATTTCACCACGCTGCATGGAATCCACGGCATTCAATCGGGATGCTTGTGGCCATGCTGCATAAAATCCACTGCATTCCATCGAGATGCATTTGGCCTCGCTGCATGGACTCCACTGCACACAATCGTGATCCATTTCGCCACAATGAATGGAATTCTCTGCATTCAATGACGCTGCATGTAATCCACTGCATTAAATCGAGATGCTTTTGGCAATGCTGCAAAGAATCCACTGCATTCAATCATACTGAAGGAATCCACTGCATTCAATCATGCTGCATAAAATCCCCTGCATTCAATAGGGTTCCTTTTCTTCATGCTGCATGGAATCCACTTCATTCAATCATGCTGCATGGAATCCACAGCATTTAATTGGGATGAATTTTACCAGGCTGCATGGAATCCACTGCATTCAATCATGCTGCATAAAATCCACTGCATTCAATCGGGATGCATGTTACCACGCTGCAAGTATTACACTTACTCTATCACAATGCATGGATTCCACTGCCTTCAATCGGGATGCTTTTGGCCATGCTGCATAAAATCCACTGCATTCAATCGGGATGCATTGGGCCTCACTGCGTCAACTGCTGAATACAATCGGGATCCATTGTGCCACAATGCATGGAGCCTTCTGCATTCAATGACGCTGCATGGAATCAGCTGCATTCAATCGGGATGCTTTGGGCCATGCTGCAAAAAATCCACTGCATTCATTCATGCTGCAGGAATCCACTGCATTCAATCATGCTGCATAAAATACATTTCATTCAATAGGGTTCCATTACTTCATGCTGCATGGAATCCACTACATTCAATCATGCTGCATGGAATCCACTGCATTTAATTGGGATGCATTTTACCCGGCTTCATGTAATCCACTGCATTCAATGACGCTGCATGGAGTCCACTGCATTTAATCGGGATGCATTTTACCAGGATGCATGTAATCCACTGCATTCAATCATGCTGCATGGAATCCACTGCATTCAATCGGGGTGCCTTTTACCACTCTGCATGGATTACACTGCATTCAATCACAATACATGGATCCACTGCATACATTCGGGATGCATTTTACCATGCGGCATATATTACACTGCATTCAATCACAATGCATGGAATCCACTGCATTAAATCGGGATAATTTTGGCAATGCTGCATAAAATCCACCTCATTCAATCGGAATGCATTGGGCCTCACTGCGTGGACTCCACTGAATACATATGGGATCCATTGTGCCACAATGCAGGGAGTCCTCTGCATTCAATGACGCTGCATGGAATCCACTGCCTTCAATCAGGATGCTTTTGGCCATGGTGCATAAAATCCACTGCATTCAATCATGCTGCATGGTATCCACTGCATTCAATCGGGATGTTTTGGGACATGCTGCCCTAAATCCACTGCATTCAATCGGGATGCTTTGGGCCATGCTGCAAAACATCCACTGCATTCAATCATGCTGCAGGAATCCACTGCATTCAATCATGCTGCATAAAATCCACTGCATTCAATAGGTTTCCATTTCTTCATGCTGCATGGATCACACTGCATTCAATCACACTGCATGGAATCCACTGCATTCAATCGGGATGAATTTTACCAGGCTGCTTGGAATCCACTGAATTCATTAATTCTGCATGGAATCCACTGCATTCAATCGGGATGCATTTTACCAGGCTGCATGGAATACACTGCATTCAATCACGCTGCATTGATTTCACTGCATTCAATTGGGATCCATTGCGCCATGATGCATGGAATCCACTGCATTCTATCAGAATCCATTGCACCACACTGCATTGACTCCACTGCATTCAATTGAGATCAATTGGGCCACGCTGCATAGAATCCACTGCATTCCATGGGTATCCATTTACCCACGCTGCCTGGCGTCACTGCGTTCAATCAGGATGCATTTCACCACGCTGCATGGATAACACTTTATTCAATCACAATGCATGAATATCCACTCCCATCAATCGGGATGATTTTCGCCATGCTGCCTAAACTCCACTGCATTCAATCGGGATGCATTGGGCCTCACTGCGTCAACTGCTGAATACAAACGGGATCCATTGTGCCACAATGCATGGAGTCTTCTGCATTCGATGACGCTGCATGGATTCCACTGCATTCAATCGGGATGCTTTGGGCCATGCTGCAAAACATCCACTGCATTCATTCATGCTGCAGGAATCCACGGCATTCAATCATGCTGCATAAAAGACACTTCATTCAATAGGATTCCATTACTTCATGCTGCCTGGAATACACTGAATTCAATCACGCTGCATGGAATCCAATGCATTCAATAGGGATGCATTTTACCAGGCTGCATGGAATCCACTGCATTCAGTCATGCTGCATGGACTCCACTGCATTCAATCGGGATGCATTTTACCAGGCTGCATGGATTACACTGCATTCAAGCACAATGCATGGAATCCACTGCATTCAATGACGCTGCATGGAATCCTCTGCATTGAATCGGGATGCTTTTGGCCATGGTGCATAAAATCCACTGCATTCAATCATGCTGCATGGTATCCACTGCATTCAATCGGGATGTTTTGGGACATGCTGCCCTAAATCCACTGCATTCAATCGGGATGCTTTGGGCCATGCTGCAAAACATCCACTGCATTCAATCATGCTGCAGGAATCCACTGCATTCATTCATGCTGCATAAAATCCACTGCATTCAATAGGGTTCCATTTCTGCATGCTGCATGGATCTCACTGCACTCAATCACACTGCATGGAATCTACTGCATTCAATCGGGATGAATTTTACCAGGCTGCATTGAATCCACTGCATTCAATCAAGCTGCATGGAATCCACTGCATTCAATCGGGATGCATTTTACCAGGCTGCATGGAATACACTGCATTCAATCACGCTGCATCGATTTCACTGCATTCAATTGGGATCCATTGCGCCATGATGCATGGAATCCACTGCATTCTATCAGAATCCATTGCACCACACTGCATTGACTCCACTGCATTCAATTGAGATCAATTGGGCCACGCTGCATAGAATCCACTGCATTCCATGGGTATCCATTTATCCACGCTGCATGGTGTACACTCCGTTCAATCAGGATGCATTTCACCACGCTGCATGGAATCCACGGCATTCAATTGGGATTCTTTTGGCCATGCTGCATAAAATCCACTGCATTCAATCGAGATGCATTTGGCCTCGATGCATGGACTCCACTGCACACAATCGTGATCCATTTCGCCACAATGAATGGAATTTTTTGCATTCAATGACGCTGCATGGAATCCACTGCATTAAATCGAGATGCTTTGGGACATGCTGCAAAAATTCCACTGCATTCAATCATGCTGAAGGAATCCACTGCATTCAATCATGCTGCATAATATCCCCTGCCTTCAATAGGGTTCCATTTCTTCATGCTGCATGGAATCCACTTCTTTCAATCATGCTGCATGGAATCCACAGCATTTAATTGGGATGCATTTTACCAGGCTGCATGGAATCCACTGCATTCAATCATGCTGCATATAATCCACTGCATTCAATCGGGATGCATTTTACCACGCTGCATGGATTACACTGCATTCAATCACAATACATGGAATCCACTGCATTCAATCGGGTTGAATTTTACCAGGCTGCATGGATTACACTGCATTCAATCATGCTGCAAGGAATCCACTGCATTCAACGACGCTGCATGGAATCCACTGCATTCTATCGGGATGCTTGGGGACATGCTGCAAAATATCCACTGCATTCATTCATGCTGCAGGAATCCACTTCATTCAATCATGCTGCATGGTATCCACTGCATTCAATCTGGATGTTTTGGGACATGCTGCCTAAAATCCACTGCATTCAATCGGGATGCTTTGGGCCATGCTGCAAAAAATCCACTGCATTCATTCATGCTGCAGGAATCAACTGCATTTAATCATGCTGCATAAAATCCACTGCATTCAATAGGGTTCCATTTCTGCCTGCTGCATGGATCACACTGCACTCAATCACACTGCATGGAATCTACTGCATTCAATCAGGATGAATTTTACCAGGCTACATTGAATCCACTGCATTCAATCATGCTGCATGGAATCTACAGCATTCAATCTGGATGCATTTTACAAGGCTGCATGTTTTACACTGCATTCAATCACAATGCATGGAATCCACTACCTTCAATGACGCTGCATGGAATCCACTGCATTCAATCTGGATGCTTTGGGCCATGGTGCATAAAATCCACTGCATTCAATCATGCTGCATGGTATCCACTGCATTCAATCGGGATGTTTTGGGACATGCTGCCTAAAATACACTGCATTTAATCGGGATGCTTTGGGCCATGCTGCATAAAATCCACTGCATTCAATAGGGTTCCAATTCTGCATGCTGCATGGATCACACTGCATTCAATCCCACTGCATGGAATCCACTGCATTCAATTGGGATGAATTTTACCAGGCTGCATTGAATCCACTACATTCAATCAAGCTGCATGGAATCCACTGCATTCAATCGGGATGCATTTTACCAGGCTGCATGGAATACACTGCATTCAATCACGGTGCATCGATTTCACTGCATTCAATTGGGATCCATTGCGCCATGATGCATGGAATCCACTGCCTTCTGTTGAGATCAATTGGGTCACGCTGCATAGAATCCACTGCATTGAATGGGGATCCATTTAGCCACGTTGCATTGTATACACTGCGTTCAATCAGGATGCATTTCACCACGCTGCATGGAATCCACGGCATTCAATCGGGATGCTTGTGGCCATGCTGCATAAAATCCACTGCATTCCATCGAGATGCATTTGGCCTCGCTGCATGGACTCCACTGCACACAATCGTGATCCATTTCGCCACAATGAATTGAATTCTCTGCATTCAATGACGCTGCATGTAATCCACTGCATTAAATCGAGATGCTTTTGGCAATGCTGCAAAGAATCCACTGCATTCAATCATACTGAAGGAATCCACTGCATTCAATCATGCTGCATAAAATCCCCTGCATTCAATAGGGTTCCTTTTCTTCATGCTGCATGGAATCCACTTCATTCAATCATGCTGCATGGAATCCACAGCATTTAATTGGGATGAATTTTACCAGGCTGCATGGAATCCACTGCATTCAATCATGCTGCATAAAATCCACTGCATTCAATCGGGATGCATGTTACCACGCTGCAAGTATTACACTTACTCTATCACAATGCATGGATTCCACTGCCTTCAATCGGGATGCTTTTGGCCATGCTGCATAAAATCCACTGCATTCAATCGGGATGCATTGGGCCTCACTGCGTCAACTGCTGAATACAATCGGGATCCATTGTGCCACAATGCATGGAGCCTTCTGCATTCAATGACGCTGCATGGAATCAGCTGCATTCAATCGGGATGCTTTGGGCCATGCTGCAAAAAATCCACTGCATTCATTCATGCTGCAGGAATCCACTGCATTCAATCATGCTGCATAAAATACATTTCATTCAATAGGGTTCCATTACTTCATGCTGCATGGAATCCACTACATTCAATCATGCTGCATGGAATCCACTGCATTTAATTGGGATGCATTTTACCCGGCTTCATGTAATCCACTGCATTCAATGACGCTGCATGGAGTCCACTGCATTTAATCGGGATGCATTTTACCAGGATGCATGTAATCCACTGCATTCAATCATGCTGCATGGAATCCACTGCATTCAATCGGGGTGCCTTTTACCACTCTGCATGGATTACACTGCATTCAATCACAATACATGGATCCACTGCATACATTCGGGATGCATTTTACCATGCGGCATATATTACACTGCATTCAATCACAATGCATGGAATCCACTGCATTAAATCGGGATAATTTTGGCAATGCTGCATAAAATCCACCTCATTCAATCGGAATGCATTGGGCCTCACTGCGTGGACTCCACTGAATACATATGGGATCCATTGTGCCACAATGCAGGGAGTCCTCTGCATTCAATGACGCTGCATGGAATCCACTGCATTCAATCAGGATGATTTTGGCCATGCTGCATAAAATCCACTGCATTCAATCATGCTGCATGTAATCCACCTCATTCAATCGGGTGTTTTGGGACATGCTGCAGAAAATCCACTGCATTAAAGCGGGATGCTTTGGGCCATGCTGCAAAAAATCCACTGCATTCAATCATGCTGCAGGAATCCACTGCATTCAATCATGATGCATAAAATCCACTGCATTCCATCGGGATGCATTGGGCCTCGCTGCATGGTCTCCACTGCATAAAAACGAGATCCATTGAACCACAATGTATGGAATGTTCTGCATTCAATGTCGCTGCATGGAATCCACTGCATTCAATCGGGATGCTTTGGGCAATGCTGCAAAAAATCCACTGCATTCAATTATGCTGCAGGAATCCATTGCATTCAATCGGGATGCTTTGGGCCATGCTGCAAATAATCCACTGCATTCAATCATGCTGCAGGTATCCACTGAATTCAATCATGCTGCATTAAATTCCCTGCATTCAATAGGGTTCCATTTCTTCATGCTGCCTGGAATACACTGCATTAAATCACGCTGCATGGAATCCACTGCTTTCAATTTCGATGCATTTTACCATGCTGCAGGAATCCACTGCATTCAATCATGCTGCATAATATCCACCGCATTCTACAGGGTCCAATTTCTTCATGCTGCATGGATTACACTGCATTCAAGCACAATGCATGGAATCCACTGTGTCAATGACGCTGCATGGAATCCACTGCCTTCAATCAGGATGCTTTTGGCCATGGTGCATAAAATCCACTGCATTCAATCATGCTGCATGGTATCCACTGCATTCAATCGGGATGTTTTGGGACATGCTGCCCTAAATCCACTGCATTCAATCGGGATGCTTTGGGCCATGCTGCAAAACATCCACTGCATTCAATCATGCTGCAGGAATCCACTGCATTCAATCATGCTGCATAAAATCCACTGCATTCAATAGGTTTCCATTTCTTCATGCTGCATGGATCACACTGCATTCAATCACACTGCATGGAATCCACTGCATTCAATCGGGATGAATTTTACCAGGCTGCTTGGAATCCACTGAATTCATTAATTCTGCATGGAATCCACTGCATTCAATCGGGATGCATTTTACCAGGCTGCATGGAATACACTGCATTCAATCACGCTGCATTGATTTCACTGCATTCAATTGGGATCCATTGCGCCATGATGCATGGAATCCACTGCATTCTATCAGAATCCATTGCACCACACTGCATTGACTCCACTGCATTCAATTGAGATCAATTGGGCCACGCTGCATAGAATCCACTGCATTCCATGGGTATCCATTTACCCACGCTGCCTGGCGTCACTGCGTTCAATCAGGATGCATTTCACCACGCTGCATGGATAACACTTTATTCAATCACAATGCATGAATATCCACTCCCATCAATCGGGATGATTTTCGCCATGCTGCCTAAACTCCACTGCATTCAATCGGGATGCATTGGGCCTCACTGCGTCAACTGCTGAATACAAACGGGATCCATTGTGCCACAATGCATGGAGTCTTCTGCATTCGATGACGCTGCATGGATTCCACTGCATTCAATCGGGATGCTTTGGGCCATGCTGCAAAAAATCCACTGCATTCATTCATGCTGCAGGAATCCACGGCATTCAATCATGCTGCATAAAAGACACTTCATTCAATAGGATTCCATTACTTCATGCTGCCTGGAATACACTGAATTCAATCACGCTGCATGGAATCCAATGCATTCAATAGGGATGCATTTTACCAGGCTGCATGGAATCCACTGCATTCAGTCATGCTGCATGGACTCCACTGCATTCAATCGGGATGCATTTTACCAGGCTGCATGGATTACACTGCATTCAAGCACAATGCATGGAATCCACTGCATTCAATGACGCTGCATGGAATCCTCTGCATTGAATCGGGATGCTTTTGGCCATGGTGCATAAAATCCACTGCATTCAATCATGCTGCATGGTATCCACTGCATTCAATCGGGATGTTTTGGGACATGCTGCCCTAAATCCACTGCATTCAATCGGGATGCTTTGGGCCATGCTGCAAAACATCCACTGCATTCAATCATGCTGCAGGAATCCACTGCATTCATTCATGCTGCATAAAATCCACTGCATTCAATAGGGTTCCATTTCTGCATGCTGCATGGATCTCACTGCACTCAATCACACTGCATGGAATCTACTGCATTCAATCGGGATGAATTTTACCAGGCTGCATTGAATCCACTGCATTCAATCAAGCTGCATGGAATCCACTGCATTCAATCGGGATGCATTTTACCAGGCTGCATGGAATACACTGCATTCAATCACGCTGCATCGATTTCACTGCATTCAATTGGGATCCATTGCGCCATGATGCATGGAATCCACTGCATTCTATCAGAATCCATTGCACCACACTGCATTGACTCCACTGCATTCAATTGAGATCAATTGGGCCACGCTGCATAGAATCCACTGCATTCCATGGGTATCCATTTATCCACGCTGCATGGTGTACACTCCGTTCAATCAGGATGCATTTCACCACGCTGCATGGAATCCACGGCATTCAATTGGGATTCTTTTGGCCATGCTGCATAAAATCCACTGCATTCAATCGAGATGCATTTGGCCTCGATGCATGGACTCCACTGCACACAATCGTGATCCATTTCGCCACAATGAATGGAATTTTTTGCATTCAATGACGCTGCATGGAATCCACTGCATTAAATCGAGATGCTTTGGGACATGCTGCAAAAATTCCACTGCATTCAATCATGCTGAAGGAATCCACTGCATTCAATCATGCTGCATAATATCCCCTGCCTTCAATAGGGTTCCATTTCTTCATGCTGCATGGAATCCACTTCTTTCAATCATGCTGCATGGAATCCACAGCATTTAATTGGGATGCATTTTACCAGGCTGCATGGAATCCACTGCATTCAATCATGCTGCATATAATCCACTGCATTCAATCGGGATGCATTTTACCACGCTGCATGGATTACACTGCATTCAATCACAATACATGGAATCCACTGCATTCAATCGGGTTGAATTTTACCAGGCTGCATGGATTACACTGCATTCAATCATGCTGCAAGGAATCCACTGCATTCAACGACGCTGCATGGAATCCACTGCATTCTATCGGGATGCTTTTGGCCCTCCTGCATAAAATACACTGCATTCAATCATGCTGCATGGAATTCACTGCCTCCAATAGGGATATTTTTGGTCATGCTGCATAAAATCCAATGCATTCAATCATGCTGCACCGTATCCACTGCATTCAGTCGGGATGTTTTGGGACATGCTGCAGAAAATTCACTGCATTAAATCAGGATGCTTTGGGCCATTCTGCAAAAAATCCACTGCATTCAATCATGCTGCATAAAATCCACTGCATTCAATAGGGTTCCATTTCTTCATGCTGCATGGATCACACTGCACTCAATCACACTGCATGGAATCTCCTGCATTCAATCGGGATGAATTTTACCAGGCTGCATTGAATCCACTGCATTCAATCAAGCTGCATGGAATCCACTGCATTCAATCGGGATGCATTTTACCAGGCTGCATTGAATCCACTGCATTCAATCAGTATCCATTGCACCACACTGCATTGAATCCACTGCATTCAATTGAGATCAATTGGGCAATGATGTATAGAATCCACTGCATTCAATAGGGATCCAATTAGCCACACTGAATGGTATACACTGCGTTCAATCAGGATGCATTTCACCACGCTGCATGGAATCCACGGCATTCAATCGGGTTGCATGGGGCCATGCTGCATAAAATCCACTGCATTCCATCGAGATGCATTTGGCCTCGCTGCATGGACTCCACTGCACACAATCGTGATCCATTTCGCCACAATGAATGGAATTCTCAGCATTCAATGACGCTGCATGGAATCCACTGCATTAAATCAGAGATGCTTTGGGACATGTTGCAAAAAATCCACTGCATTCAATAATTCTGCAGGAATCCACAGCATTCAATCATGCTGCATAAAATACCCTGCATTCAATAGTGTTCCATTTCTTCATGCTGCATGGAATACACTGCATTCAATCAAGATGCATGGAATCCACATCATTTAATTGAGGTGCATTTTACCAGGCTGCATGGAATCCACTGCATTCAATCATGCTGCATGGAATCCACTGCATTCAATCGGGATGCATTTTACCAGGCTGCATGGATTACACTGCATTCAAGCACAATGCATGGAATCCACTGCATTCAATGACGCTGCATGGAATCCACTGCACTCAATCGGGATACTTTTGGCAATGCTGCATAAAACCCACTGCATTCAATCGGGATGCATTGGGCCTCACTGCGTGAACTCAACTGAATACATACGGGATCCATTGTGCCACAATGCAGGGAGTCTTCTGCATTCAATGATGCTGCATGGAATCCACTGCATTCAATCGGGATGCTTTTGGCCATGCTGCATAAAATCCACTGCATTCAATCATGCTGCATGTAATCCACCTGATTCAATCGGGATGTTTTGGGACATGCTGCAGAAAGTCCCCTGCATTAAATCGGGATGATTTGGACCATGCTGCAAAAAATCCACTGCATTCAATCATGCTGCAGGAATCCACTGCATTCATTCGGAATACTTTGGGCCTTGCTGCTAATAATCCACAGCATTCAATCATGCTGCAGGTATCCACTGCATTCAATCATGCTGCATTAAATTCCCTGCATTCAATAGGGTTCTATTTCTTCATGCTGCCTGGAATGCACTGCATTAAATCACGCTGCATGGAATCCATTGCATTCAATTGGGATGCATTTTACCAGGCTGCATGGAATCCACTGCATTCAAGCATGCTTCATGGAATCCACTGCATTCAATCCGGATGCATGTTACCAGGCTGCATGTATTACACTGCATTCAATGACATTGCATGGAATCCACTGCCTTCAATCGGGATGCTTTTGGCCCTGCTGCATTAAATCAACTGCATTCAATTGGGGTGCATTGGGCCTCACTGCGTCAACTGCACTGAGTACAATCGGGATCCATTTTGGCACAATACATGGAGTCCTCGATATTCAATGACGCTGCATGTAATCCACTGCATTAAATCGTAATGCTTTGTGCCATGCTGCAAAAAATCCACTGCATTCATTCATGCCTCAGGAATCCACTGCATTCAATCATGCTGCATAAAATCAACTGCATTCAATAGGGTTCCATTACTTCATGCTGTGTGGAATACACTGAATTCAATCACGCTGCATGGAATCCAATGCATTCCATAGGGATGCATTTTACCAGGCTGCATGGATTTCACTGCATTCAATCACAATGCATGGAATCCACTGCATTAAATGAGGCTGCATGGAATCCACTGCATTCAATCGGGATGCTTTTGGCCATGCTGCATAAAATCCAATGCATTCAAACATGCTGCACGGTATCCACTGCATTCAATCGGGATATTTTGGGACATGCTGCAGAATATCCACTGCAGTAAATCGGGATGCTTTGGGCCAAGCTTCAAAAAATACACTGCATTCAATCATGCTGCAGGAATCCACTGCATTTAATCATGCTGCATAAAATACCCTGCATTCAATAAGGTTCCATTTCTTCATGCTGCCTGGAATCCACCTCATTCAATTATGCTGCATGGAATCCACTGCATTCAATCGGGATGCATTTTACCAGGCTGCATGGATTACATTGCATTCAATCATGCTGCAAGGAATCCACTGCATTCAATCGGGATGCATTTTACCAGGCTGCATGGATTACACTGAATTCAAGCACAATGCATGGAATCCACTGCATTCAATGACGCTGCATGGAATCCTCTGCATTGAATCGGGATGCTTTTGGCCATGGTGCATAAAATCCACTGCATTCAATCATGCTGCATGGTATCCACTGCATTCAATCGGGATGTTTTGGGACATTCTGCCTAAAATCCACTGCATTTAATCGGGATGCTTTGGGCCATGCTGCAAAACATCCACTGCATTCAATCATGCTGCAGGAATCCACTGCATTCAATCATGCTGCATAAAATCCACTGCATTCAATAGGGTTCCATTTCTTCATGCTGCATGGATCACACTGCACTCAATCACACTGCATGGAATCCACTGCATTCAATCGGGATGAATTTTACCAGGCTGCATTGAATCCACTGCATTCAATCAAGCTGCATGGAATCCACTGCATTCAATCGGGATGCATTTTACCAGGCTGCATGGAATACACTGCATTCAATCACGCTGCATCGATTTCACTGCATTCAATTGGGATCCATTGCGCCATGATGCATGGAATCCACTGCATTCTATCAGAATCCATTGCACCACACTGCATTGACTCCACTGCATTCAATTGAGATCAATTGGGCCACGCTGCATAGAATCCACTGCATTCCATGGGTATCCATTTACACACGCTGCATGGTGTACACTCCGTTCAATCAGGATGCATTTCACCAGGCTGCATGGAATCCACGGCATTCAATTGGGATTCTTTTGGCCATGCTGCATAAAATCCACTGCATTCAATCGAGATGCATTTGGCCTCGCTGCATGGACTCCACTGCACACAATCGTGATCCATTTCGCCACAATGAATGGAATTCTCAGCATTCAATGACGCTGCATGGAATCCACTGCATTAAATCGAGATGCTTTGGGACATGCTGCAAAAATTCCACTGCATTCAATCATGCTGAAGGAATCCACTGCATTCAATCATGCTGCATAATATCCACTGCCTTCAATAGGGTTCCATTTCTTCATGCTGCATGGAATCCACTTCTTTCAATCATGCTGCATGGAATCCACAGCATTTAATTGGGATGCATTTTACCAGGCTGCATGGAATCCACTGCATTCAATCATGCTGCATAAAATCCACTGCATTCAATCGGGATGCATTTTACCATGCTGCATGGATTACACTGCATTCAATCACAATACATGGAATCCACTGCATTCAATCGGGATGCATTTTACCAGGCTGCATGGATTACACTGCATTCAATCATGCTGCAAGGAATCCACTGCATTCAACGACGCTGCATGGAATCCACTGCATTCTATCGGGATGCTTTTCACCATGCTGCATAAAATACACTGCATTCAATCATGCTGCATGGAATTCACTGCCTCCAATAGGGATATTTTGGGTCATGCTGCATAAAATCCAATGCATTCAATCATGCTGCACCGTATCCACTGCATTCAGTCGGGATGTTTTGGGACATGCTGCAGACAATTCACTGCATTAAATCAGGATGCTTTGGGCCATTCTGCAAAAAATCCACTGCATTCAATCATGCTGCATAAAATCCACTGCATTCAATATGGTTCCATTTCTTCATGCTGCATGGATCACACTGCATTATATCACACTGCATGGAATCCACTGCATTCAATCGGGATTAATTTTACCAGGCTGCATTGAATCCACTGCATTCAATCAGTATCCATTGCACCACACCGCATTGAATCCACTGCATTCAATTGAGATCAATTGGGCAACGATGCATAGAATCCACTGCATTCAATAGGGATCCAATTAGCCACACTGAATGGTATACACTGCGTTCAATCAGGATGCATTTCACCACGCTGCATGGAATCCACGGCATTCAATCGGGTTGCATGGGGCCATGCTGCATAAAATCCACTGCATTCCATCGAGATGCATTTGGCCTCGCTGCATGGACTCCACTGCACACAATCGTGATCCATTTCGCCACAATGAATGGAATTCTCAGCAATCAATGACGCTGCATGGAATCCACTGCATTAAATCGAGATGCTTTGGGACATGTTGCAAAAAATCCACTGCATTCAATAATTCTGCAGGAATCCACAGCATTCAATCATGCTGCATAAAATATCCTGCATTCAGTAGTGTTCCATTTCTTCATGCTGCATGGAATACACTGCATTCAATCAGGATGCATGGAATCCACATCATTTAATTGAGGTGCATTTTACCAGGCTGCATGGAATCCACTGCATTCAATCATGCTGCATGGAATCCACTGCATTCAATCGGGATGCATTTTACCAGGCTGCATGGATTACACTGCATTCAAGCACAATGCATGGAATCCACTGCATTCAATGACGCTGCATGGAATCCACTGCACTCAATCGGGATACTTTTGGCAATGCTGCATAAAACCCACTGCATTCAATCGGGATGCATTGGGCCTCACTGCGTGAACTCAACTGAATACATACGGGATCCATTGTGCCACAATGCAGGGAGTCTTCTGCATTCAATGATGCTGCATGGAATCCACTGCATTCAATCGGGATGCTTTTGGCCATGCTGCATAAAATCCACTGCATTCAATCATGCTGCATGTAATCCACCTGATTCAATCGGGATGTTTTGGGACATGCTGCAGAAAATCCCCTGCATTAAATCGGGATGATTTGGGCCATGCTGCAAAAAATCCACTGCATTCAATCATGCTGCAGTTATCCACTGCATTCATTCGGAATACTTTGGGCCTTGCTGCTAATAATCCACAGCATTCAATCATGCTGCAGGTATCCACTGCATTCAATCATGCTGCATTAAATTCACTGCATTCAATAGGGTTCCATTTCTTCATGCTGCCTGGAATGCACTGCATTAAATCACGCTGCATGGAATCCATTGCATTCAATTGGGATGCATTTTACCAGGCTGCATGGAATCCACTGCATTCAAGCATGCTTCATGGAATCCACTGCATTCAATCCGGATGCATGTTACCAGGCTGCATGTATTACACTGCATTCAATGACATTGCATGGAATCCACTGCCTTCAATCGGGATGCTTTTGGCCCTGCTGCATTAAATCAACTGCATTCAATTGGGGTGCATTGGGCCTCACTGCGTCAACTGCACTGAGTACAATCGGGATCCATTTTGGCACAATACATGGAGTCCTCGATATTCAATGACGCTGCATGTAATCCACTGCATTAAATCGTAATGCTTTGTGCCATGCTGCAAAAAATCCACTGCATTCATTCATGCCTCAGGAATCCACTGCATTCAATCATGCTGCATAAAATCAACTGCATTCAATAGGGTTCCATTACTTCATGCTGTCTGGAATACACTGAATTCAATCACGCTGCATGGAATCCAATGCATTCCATAGGGATGCATTTTACCAGGCTGCATGGATTTCACTGCATTCAATCACAATGCATGGAATCCACTGCATTAAATGAGGCTGCATGGAATCCACTGCATTCAATCGGGATGCTTTTGGCCATGCTGCATAAAATCCAATGCATTCAAACATGCTGCACGGTATCCACTGCATTCAATCGGGATATTTTGGGACATGCTGCAGAATATCCACTGCAGTAAATCGGGATGCTTTGGGCCAAGCTTCAAAAAATACACTGCATTCAATCATGCTGCAGGAATCCACTGCATTTAATCATGCTGCATAAAATACACTGCATTCAATAAGGTTCCATTTCTTCATGCTGCCTGGAATCCACCTCATTCAATTATGCTGCATGGAATCCACTGCATTCAATCGGGATGCATTTTACCAGGCTGCATGGATTACATTGCATTCAATCATGCTGCAAGGAATCCACTGCATTCAATCGGGATGCATTTTACCAGGCTGCATGGATTACACTGAATTCAAGCACAATGCATGGAATCCACTGCATTCAATGACGCTGCATGGAATCCTCTGCATTGAATCGGGATGCTTTTGGCCATGGTGCATAAAATCCACTGCATTCAATAATGCTGCATGGTATCCACTGCATTCAATCGGGATGTTTTGGGACATTCTGCCTAAAATCCACTGCATTCAATCGGGATGCTTTGGGCCATGCTGCAAAACATCCACTGCATTCAATCATGCTGCAGGAATCCACTGCATTCAATCATGCTGCATAAAATCCACTGCATTCAATAGGGTTCCATTTCTTCATGCTGCATGGATCACACTGCACTCAATCACACTGCATGGAATCCACTGCATTCAATCGGGATGAATTTTACCAGGCTGCATTGAATCCACTGCATTCAATCAAGCTGCATGGAATCCACTGCATTCAATTGGGATGCATTTTACCAGGCTGCATGGAATACACTGCATTCAATCACACTGCATCGATTTCACTGCATTCAATTGGGATCCATTGCGCCATGATGCATGGAATCCACTGCATTCTATCAGAATCCATTGCACCACACTGCATTGACTCCACTGCATTCAATTGAGATCAATTGGGCCACGCTGCATAGAATCCACTGCATTCCATGGGTATCCATTTACACACGCTGCATGGTGTACACTCCGTTCAATCAGGATGCATTTCACCAGGCTGCATGGAATCCACGGCATTCAATTGGGATTCTTTTGGCCATGCTGCATAAAATCCACTGCATTCAATCGAGATGCATTTGGCCTCGATGCATGGACTCCACTGCACACAATCGTGATCCATTTCGCCACAATGAATGGAATTCTCAGCATTCAATGACGCTGCATGGAATCCACTGCATTAAATCGAGATGCTTTGGGACATGCTGCAAAAATTCCACTGCATTCAATCATGCTGAAGGAATCCACTGCATTCAATCATGCTGCATAATATCCCCTGCCTTCAATAGGGTTCCATTTCTTCATGCTGCATGGAATCCACTTCTTTCAATCATGCTGCATGGAATCCACAGCATTTAATTGGGATGCATTTTACCAGGCTGCATGGAATCCACTGCATTCAATCATGCTGCATAAAATCCACTGCATTCAATCGGGATGCATTTTACCATGCTGCATGGATTACACTGCATTCAATCACAATACATGGAATCCACTGCATTCAATCGGGATGCATTTTACCAGGCTGCATGGATTACACTGCATTCAATCATGCTGCAAGGAATCCACTGCATTCAACGACGCTGCATGGAATCCACTGCATTCTATCGGGATGCTTTTGGCCCTCCTGCATAAGATACACTGCATTCAATCATGCTGCATGGAATTCACTGCCTCCAATAGGGATATTTTGGGTCATGCTGCATAAAATCCAATGCATTCAATCATGCTGCACCGTATCCACTGCATTCAGTCGGGATGTTTTGGGACATGCTGCAGACAATTCACTGCATTAAATCAGGATGCTTTGGGCCATTCTGCAAAAATCCACTGCATTCAATCATGCTGCATAAAATCCACTGCATTCAATATGGTTCCATTTCTGCATGCTGCATGGATCACACTGCATTAAATCACACTGCATGGAATCCTCTGCATTCAATCGGGATTAATTTTACCAGGCTGCATTGAATCCACTGCATTCAATCAGTATCCATTGCACCACACCGCATTGAATCCACTGCAATCAATAGGGATACAATTAGCCACACTGAATGGTATACACTGCGTTCAATCAGGATGCATTTCACCACGCTGCATGGAATCCACGGCATTCAATCGGGTTGCATGGGGCCATGCTGCATAAAATCCACTGCATTCCATCGAGATGCATTTGGCCTCGCTGCATGGACTCCACTGCACACAATCGTGATCCATTTCGCCACAATGAATGGAATTCTCAGCAATCAATGACGCTGCATGGAATCCACTGCATTAAATCAGAGATGCTTTGGGACATGTTGCAAAAAATCCACTGCATTCAATAATTCTGCAGGAATCCACAGCATTCAATCATGCTGCATAAAATACCCTGCATTCAGTAGTGTTCCATTTCTTCATGCTGCATGGAATACACTGCATTCAATCAGGATGCATGGAATCCACATCATTTAATTGAGGTGCATTTTACCAGGCTGCATGGAATCCACTGCATTCAATCATGCTGCATGGAATCCACTGCATTCAATCGGGATGCATTTTACCAGGCTGCATGGATTACACTGCATTCAAGCACAATGCATGGAATCCACTGCATTCAATGACGCTGCATGGAATCCACTGCACTCAATCGGGATACTTTTGGCAATGCTGCATAAAACCCACTGCATTCAATCGGGATGCATTGGGCCTCACTGCGTGAACTCAACTGAATACATACGGGATCCATTGTGCCACAATGCAGGGAGTCTTCTGCATTCAATGATGCTGCATGGAATCCACTGCATTCAATCGGGATGCTTTTGGCCATGCTGCATAAAATCCACTGCATTCAATCATGCTGCATGTAATCCACCTGATTCAATCGGGATGTTTTGGGACATGCTGCAGAAAATCCCCTGCATTAAATCGGGATGATTTGGGCCATGCTGCAAAAAATCCACTGCATTCAATCATGCTGCAGTTATCCACTGCATTCATTCGGAATACTTTGGGCCTTGCTGCTAATAATCCACAGCATTCAATCATGCTGCAGGTATCCACTGCATTCAATCATGCTGCATTAAATTCACTGCATTCAATAGGGTTCCATTTCTTCATGCTGCCTGGAATGCACTGCATTAAATCACGCTGCATGGAATCCATTGCATTCAATTGGGATGCATTTTACCAGGCTGCATGGAATCCACTGCATTCAAGCATGCTTCATGGAATCCACTGCATTCAATCCGGATGCATGTTACCAGGCTGCATGTATTACACTGCATTCAATGACATTGCATGGAATCCACTGCCTTCAATCGGGATGCTTTTGGCCCTGCTGCATTAAATCAACTGCATTCAATTGGGGTGCATTGGGCCTCACTGCGTCAACTGCACTGAGTACAATCGGGATCCATTTTGGCACAATACATGGAGTCCTCGATATTCAATGACGCTGCATGTAATCCACTGCATTAAATCGTAATGCTTTGTGCCATGCTGCAAAAAATCCACTGCATTCATTCATGCCTCAGGAATCCACTGCATTCAATCATGCTGCATAAAATCAACTGCATTCAATAGGGTTCCATTACTTCATGCTGTGTGGAATACACTGAATTCAATCACGCTGCATGGAATCCAATGCATTCCATAGGGATGCATTTTACCAGGCTGCATGGATTTCACTGCATTCAATCACAATGCATGGAATCCACTGCATTAAATGAGGCTGCATGGAATCCACTGCATTCAATCGGGATGCTTTTGGCCATGCTGCATAAAATCCAATGCATTCAAACATGCTGCACGGTATCCACTGCATTCAATCGGGATATTTTGGGACATGCTGCAGAATATCCACTGCAGTAAATCGGGATGCTTTGGGCCAAGCTTCAAAAAATACACTGCATTCAATCATGCTGCAGGAATCCACTGCATTTAATCATGCTGCATAAAATACCCTGCATTCAATAAGGTTCCATTTCTTCATGCTGCCTGGAATCCACCTCATTCAATTATGCTGCATGGAATCCACTGCATTCAATCGGGATGCATTTTACCAGGCTGCATGGATTACATTGCATTCAATCATGCTGCAAGGAATCCACTGCATTCAATCGGGATGCATTTTACCAGGCTGCATGGATTACACTGAATTCAAGCACAATGCATGGAATCCACTGCATTCAATGACGCTGCATGGAATCCTCTGCATTGAATCGGGATGCTTTTGGCCATGGTGCATAAAATCCACTGCATTCAATCATGCTGCATGGTATCCACTGCATTCAATCGGGATGTTTTGGGACATTCTGCCTAAAATCCACTGCATTTAATCGGGATGCTTTGGGCCATGCTGCAAAACATCCACTGCATTCAATCATGCTGCAGGAATCCACTGCATTCAATCATGCTGCATAAAATCCACTGCATTCAATAGGGTTCCATTTCTTCATGCTGCATGGATCACACTGCACTCAATCACACTGCATGGAATCCACTGCATTCAATCGGGATGAATTTTACCAGGCTGCATTGAATCCACTGCATTCAATCAAGCTGCATGGAATCCACTGCATTCAATCGGGATGCATTTTACCAGGCTGCATGGAATACACTGCATTCAATCACACTGCATCGATTTCACTGCATTCAATTGGGATCCATTGCGCCATGATGCATGGAATCCACTGCATTCTATCAGAATCCATTGCACCACACTGCATTGACTCCACTGCATTCAATTGAGATCAATTGGGCCACGCTGCATAGAATCCACTGCATTCCATGGGTATCCATTTACACACGCTGCATGGTGTACACTCCGTTCAATCAGGATGCATTTCACCAGGCTGCATGGAATCCACGGCATTCAATTGGGATTCTTTTGGCCATGCTGCATAAAATCCACTGCATTCAATCGAGATGCATTTGGCCTCGATGCATGGACTCCACTGCACACAATCGTGATCCATTTCGCCACAATGAATGGAATTCTCAGCATTCAATGACGCTGCATGGAATCCACTGCATTAAATCGAGATGCTTTGGGACATGCTGCAAAAATTCCACTGCATTCAATCATGCTGAAGGAATCCACTGCATTCAATCATGCTGCATAATATCCCCTGCCTTCAATAGGGTTCCATTTCTTCATGCTGCATGGAATCCACTTCTTTCAATCATGCTGCATGGAATCCACAGCATTTAATTGGGATGCATTTTACCAGGCTGCATGGAATCCACTGCATTCAATCATGCTGCATAAAATCCACTGCATTCAATCGGGATGCATTTTACCATGCTGCATGGATTACACTGCATTCAATCACAATACATGGAATCCACTGCATTCAATCGGGATGCATTTTACCAGGCTGCATGGATTACACTGCATTCAATCATGCTGCAAGGAATCCACTGCATTCAACGACGCTGCATGGAATCCACTGCATTCTATCGGGATGCTTTTGGCCCTCCTGCATAAAATACACTGCATTCAATCATGCTGCATGGAATTCACTGCCTCCAATAGGGATATTTTGGGTCATGCTGCATAAAATCCAATGCATTCAATCATGCTGCACCGTATCCACTGCATTCAGTCGGGATGTTTTGGGACATGCTGCAGACAATTCACTGCATTAAATCAGGATGCTTTGGGCCATTCTGCGAAAATCCACTGCATTCAATCATGCTGCATAAAATCCACTGCATTCAATATGGTTCCATTTCTGCATGCTGCATGGATCACACTGCATTAAATCACACTGCATGGAATCCTCTGCATTCAATCGGGATTAATTTTACCAGGCTGCATTGAATCCACTGCATTCAATCAGTATCCATTGCACCACACCGCATTGAATCCACTGCAATCAATAGGGATACAATTAGCCACACTGAATGGTATACACTGCGTTCAATCAGGATGCATTTCACCACGCTGCATGGAATCCACGGCATTCAATCGGGTTGCATGGGGCCATGCTGCATAAAATCCACTGCATTCCATCGAGATGCATTTGGCCTCGCTGCATGGACTCCACTGCACACAATCGTGATCCATTTCGCCACAATGAATGGAATTCTCAGCAATCAATGACGCTGCATGGAATCCACTGCATTAAATCAGAGATGCTTTGGGACATGTTGCAAAAAATCCACTGCATTCAATAATTCTGCAGGAATCCACAGCATTCAATCATGCTGCATAAAATACCCTGCATTCAGTAGTGTTCCATTTCTTCATGCTGCATGGAATACACTGCATTCAATCAGGATGCATGGAATCCACATCATTTAATTGAGGTGCATTTTACCAGGCTGCATGGAATCCACTGCATTCAATCATGCTGCATGGAATCCACTGCATTCAATCGGGATGCATTTTACCAGGCTGCATGGATTAAACTGCATTCAAGCACAATGCATGGAATCCACTGCATTCAATGACGCTGCATGGAATCCACTGCACTCAATCGGGATACTTTTGGCAATGCTGCATAAAACCCACTGCATTCAATCGGGATGCATTGGGCCTCACTGCGTGAACTCAACTGAATACATACGGGATCCATTGTGCCACAATGCAGGGAGTCTTCTGCATTCAATGATGCTGCATGGAATCCACTGCATTCAATCGGGATGCTTTTGGCCATGCTGCATAAAATCCACTGCATTCAATCATGCTGCATGTAATCCACCTGATTCAATCGGGATGTTTTGGGACATGCTGCAGAAAATCCCCTGCATTAAATCGGGATGATTTGGGCCATGCTGCAAAAAATCCACTGCATTCAATCATGCTGCAGTTATCCACTGCATTCATTCGGAATACTTTGGGCCTTGCTGCTAATAATCCACAGCATTCAATCATGCTGCAGGTATCCACTGCATTCAATCATGCTGCATTAAATTCACTGCATTCAATAGGGTTCCATTTCTTCATGCTGCCTGGAATGCACTGCATTAAATCACGCTGCATGGAATCCATTGCATTCAATTGGGATGCATTTTACCAGGCTGCATGGAATCCACTGCATTCAAGCATGCTTCATGGAATCCACTGCATTCAATCCGGATGCATGTTACCAGGCTGCATGTATTACACTGCATTCAATGACATTGCATGGAATCCACTGCCTTCAATCGGGATGCTTTTGGCCCTGCTGCATTAAATCAACTGCATTCAATCGGGATGCATTGGGCCTCACTGCGTCAACTGCACTGAGTACAATCGGGATCCATTTTGGCACAATACATGGAGTCCTCGATATTCAATGATGCTGCATGTAATCCACTGCATTAAATCGTAATGCTTTGTGCCATGCTGCAAAAAATCCACTGCATTCATTCATGCCGCAGGAATACACTGCATTCAATCATGCTGCATAAAATCAACTGCATTCAATAGGGTTCCATTACTTCATGCTGTCTGGAATACACTGAATTCAATCACGCTGCATGGAATCCAATGCATTCCATAGGGATGCATTTTAAAAGGCTGCATGGATTTCACTGCATTCAATCACAATGCATGGAATCCACTGCATTAAATGAGGCTGCATGGAATCCACTGCATTCTATCGGGATGCTTTTGGCCATGCTGCATAAAATCCACTGCATTCAAACATGCTGCACGGTATCCCCTGCATTCAATCGGGATATTTTGGGAGATGCTGCAGAATATCCACTGCAGTAAATCGGGATGCTTTGGGCCAAGCTTCAAAAACTACACTGCATTCAATCATGCTGCAGGAATCTACTGCATTCAATCATGCTGCATAAAATCCACTGCATTCAATAGGGTTCCATTTCTTCATGCTGCATGGAATCCACTGCATTCAATCATGCTGCATGGAATCCACTGCATTCAATCGGGATGCATTTTACCAGGCTGCATGGATTACACTGCATTCAATCACAATGCATGGAATCCACTGCATTCAATGACGCTGCATGGAATCCACTGCCTTCAATCGGGATGCTTTTGGCCATGGTCCATAAAATCCACTGCATTCAATCATGCTGCATGGTATCCACTGCATTCAATCGGGATGTTTTTTGACATGCTGCCTAAAATCCACTGCATTAAATCGGGATGCTTTGGGCCGTGCTGCAAAAAATCCACTGCATTCAATCATGCTGCATAAAATCCACTGCATTCAATAAGGTTCCATTTCTTCATGCAGCATGGATCACACTGCATTTAATCACACTGCATGGAATTAACTGCATTCAACCGGGATGACTTTTACCATGCTGCATGGAATACACTGCATTCAATCACGCTGCATTTATTTCACTGCATACAATTGGGATCCATTGCGCCATGATGCATGGAATCCACTGCATTCAATCAGAATCCATTGCACCACACTGCATTGACACCACTGCATTCAATTGAGTTCAATTGGGCCATGCTGCATAGAATCCACTGCATTCAATTGGTATCCATTTAGCCATACTGAATGGTATACACTGCATTCAATCAGGATGCATTTCACCACACTACATGGAATCCACGGCATTCAATCGGAATGCATGGGGCCATTCTGCATAAAATCCACTGCATTCAATCGGGATGCATTGGGCCTCACTGCGTGGACTCCACTGAATACATACGGGATCCATTGTGCCACAATGCAGGGAGTCTTCTGCATTAAATGACGCTGCATGGAATCCACTGCATTCAATCGGGATGAATTTTACCAGGCTGCATGAAATCCACTGCATTCAATCATGCTGCATGGAATCCACTGCATTCAATCGGGATGCATTTTACCAGGCTGCATGGTATACACTGCATTCAATCACGCTGCATCGATTTCCATGCATTCAATTGGGATCCATTGCACCATGATGCATGGAATCCACTTCATTCAGGTGAGATCAATTGGGCCACACTGCATAGAATCCACTGCATTGAATGGGGATCCATTTAGCCACACTGAATTGTATACACTGCGTTCAATCAGGATGAATTTCACCACGCTGCATGGAATCCACGGCATTCAATCGGGATGCTTGTGGCCATGCTGCATAAAATCCACTGCATTCAATCGAGATGCATTTGGCCTCGATGCATGGACTCCACTGCACACAATCGTGATCCATTTCGCCACAATGAATTGAATTTTCTGCATTCAATGACGCTGCATGGAATCCACTGCATTAAATCGAGATGCTTTTGGCCATGCTGCAAAAAATCCACTGCATTCAATCATGCTGAAGGAATCCACTGCATTCAATCATGCTGCATAAAATCCACTGCATTCAATAGGGTTCCATTTCTTCATGCTGCATGGAATCGACTTCATTCAATCATGCTGCATGGAATCCACAGCATTTAATTGGGATGCATTTTACCAGGCTGCATGGAATCCACGGCATTCAATTGGGATGCTTGGGGACATGCTGCAAAAAATCCACTGCATTCATTTATGCTGCAGGAATCCACGGCATTCAATCATGCTAAATAAAATACACTTCATTCAATAGGGTTCCATTACTTCATGCTCCCTGGAATACACTGAATTCAATCATGCTGCATGGAATCCAATGCATTCAATAGGGATGCATTTTACCAGTCTGCATGGTATCGACTGCATTCAATCATGCTGCATGGAATCCACTGCATTCAATCGGGATGCATTTTACCAGGCTGCATGGATTACACTGCATTCAAGCACAATGCATGGAATCCACTGCATTCAATGACGCTGCATGGAATCCTCTGCATTCAATCGGGATGTTTTGGGACATGCTGAATAAAATCCACTGCATTAAATCGGGATGCATTGGGCCAAGCTGCAAAAAATCCACTGCATTCAATCATGCTGCATGGAATCTACTGCATTCAATTGGGATGCATTTTACCAGGATGCGTGGAATCCACTGCATTCAATAACAATGCATAGAATCCACTACATTCAATGACGCTGCATGGAATCATCTGCATTCAATCGGGATGCTTTTGGCCATGCTGCATAAAATCCACTGCATTCAATCGGGATGTATTGGGACATGCTGCAGAAAATCCACTGCATTAAATCGGGATGATTTGGGCCAAGCTGGAAAAAATCCACTGCATTCAATCATGCTGCAGGAATCCACTGCATTTAATCATGCTGCATAAAATACCCTGCATTCAATAAGGTTCCATTTCTTTATGCTGCCTGGAATCCACCTCATTCAATTATGCTGCATGGAATCCACTGCATTCAATCGGGATTCAATTTACCAGGCTGCATGAATTACACTGCATTCAATCACAAGCATGGAATCCACTGCATTCAATGACGCTGCATGGAATCCACTGCATTCAATCGGGATGCTTTTGGCCATGGTGCATAATATGCACTGCATTCAATCATGCTGCATGGTATCCACTGCATTCAATCGGGATGCTTTTGGCCATGCTGCATAAAATCCACTGCATTAAATCGGGATGCTTTGGGCCATGCTGCAAAAATCCACTGCATTCAATCATGCTGAAGGAATACACTGCATTCATTCACGCTGCATAAAATCCACTGCATTAAATAGGGTTCAATTTCTTCATGCTGCATGGATCACACTGCATTAAATCACACTGCATGGAATCCACTGCATTCAATTGGAATGAATTTTATCAGGCTGCATGGATTCCACTGCATTCAATCAAGCTGCATGGAATCCACTGCATTCAATCGGGATGTTTTGGGCCATGCTGCATAAAATAGACTGCATTCAATCATGCAGCAAGGAATCCACTGCATCCAATAAGGATTTTAGGGCCATGCTGCATAAAATCCACTGCATTCAATCGGGATGCATTGGGCTTCGCTGCATGGTCTCCACTGCATACAAATGAGATCCATTGCACCACAATGTATGGAATGTTCTGCATTAAATGACGCTGCATGAAATCCACTGCATTCAATCGCGATGCTTTGGGCCATGCTGCAAATAATCCACTGTATTCAATCATGCTGCATGGAATACACTGCCTTCAATCGGGATTTTGGCCATGCTGCATATACTCCACTGCATTCAATCGGATGCATTGGACCTCACTGCGCCAACCGCACTGAATACAACCGGGATCCATTGTGCCACAATGCATGGAGTCTTCTGCATTGCATGACGCTGCATGGAATCCACTGCATTCAATCAGGATGCTTGGGGCCATGCTGCAAAATATCCACTGCATTCATTCATGCTGCAGGAATCCACTGCATTCAATCATGCTGCATAAAATCCACTGCATTCAATAGGGTTCCATTTCTGCATGCTGCATGGATCACACTGCATTCAATCACACTGCATGGAATCCACTGCATTCAATCGGGATGAATTTAACCAGGCTGCATGGAATCGACTGCATTCAATCATGCTTCATGGAATCCACTGCTTTCAATCGGGATGCATTTTACCAGGCTGCATGGAATACACTGCATTCAATCACGCTGCATCGATTTCACTGCATTCAATTGGGATCCATTGCGCCATGATGCATGGAATCCACTGCATTCAGTTGAGATCAATTGGGCCACGCTGCATAGAATCCACTGCATTGAATGGGGATCCATTTAGCCATGCTGCATTGTATACACTGCGTTCAATCAGGATGCATTTCACCACGCTGCATGGAATCCATGGCATTCAATCGGGATGTTTGTGGCCATGCTGCAAAAAATCCACTTCATTCAATCATGCTGAAGGAATCCACTGCATTCAATCATGCTGCATGGAATCCGCAGCATTTAAGTGGGATGCATTTTACCAGGCTGCATGGAATATACTGCATTCAATCATGCTGCATAAAATCCACTGCATTCAATCGGGATGCATTTTACCACGCTGCATGGATTACACTGCATTCAATCACAATACATGGAATCGACTGCATTCAATCGGGATGCATTTTACCAGGCTGCCTGGATTACACTGCATTCAATCACAATGCATGGAATCCACTGCATTCAATGACGCTGCATGGAATCCACTGCATTCAATCGGGATGCTTTGGGCCATGCTGCAAATAATCCACTGCATTCAATCATGCTGCATGGAATCCACTGCCTTCAATCGGGATGCTTTGGGCCATGCTGCATAAAATCCCCTGCATTCAATCGAGATGCATTTGGCCTCGCTGCATTGACTCCACAGCACACAATCCTGATACATTTCGCCACAATGAATGGAATACTCTACATTCAATGACGCTGCATGTAATCCACTGCATTAAATAGAGATGCTTTGGGACATGCTGCAAAAAATCCACTGCATTCAATAATTCTGCAGGAATCCACTGCATTCAATCATGCTGCATAAAATCCCCTGCATTCAATAGGGATCCATTTCTTCATGCGGCATGGAATAGCCTGCATTCAATCAAGCTGCATGGAATCCACAGCATTTAATTGAGATGCATTTTACCAGGCTGCATGGAATCCACTGCATTCAATCATGCTGCATGGAATCCACTGCGTTCATTCAGGATGCATTTTACCACGCTGCATGGATTACACTGCATTCATTCACAATACATGGAATACACTGCATTCAATCGGGATGCATTTTACCAGGTTGCATGGATTACACTGCATTCAATCACAATGCATGGAATCCACTGCATTCAATGACGCTGCCTGGAATCCACTGCGTTCAATCGGGATGCACTGGGCCTCACTGCGTTGACTCCACTAAATACATACGGGATCCCTTGTGCCACAATGCAGGGAGTCTTCTGCACTCACTGACGCTGCATGGAATCCACTGCATTCAATCGGGATGCTTTTGGCCATGCTGCATAAAATCCACTTCATTCAATCATGCTGCATGTAATCCACCTCATTCAATCGGGATGTTTTGGGACATGCTGCAGAAAATCCACTGCATTATATCGGGATGCTTTGGGCAATGCTGCAAAAATCCACTGCATTCAATCATGCTGCATGAAACCTCGGCATTCAATCATGCTGCATAAAATCCACTGCATTCAATAGGGTTCCATTTCTTCATGCTGCTTGGAATACACTGCATTCAATCAAGCTGCATGGAACCCACTGCATTCAATTGGGATGAATTTTACCAGGCTGCATGGAATCCACTGCATTCAATCAGGCTGCATGGAATCCACTGCATTCAATCGGGATGCATTTTACCAGGCTGCATGGAATACACTGCATTCAATCACGCTGCATCGATATCACTGCATTCAATTGGGATCCATTGGGCCACGATGCATGGAATCCACTGCATTCAATCAGGATCCATTGCACCACACTGCATTGAATCCACTGCATTCAATTGAGATCAATTGGGCCACGCTGCATCGAATCCACTGCATTCAATGGGGATCCATTTAGCCACGCTGAATGGTATACACTGCGTTCAATCAGGATGCATTTCACCACGCTGCATGGCCTCCACTGTATTCAATCACACTGCATGGATTCCACGGCATTCAATCGGGATGCTTTGGCCCATGCTGCATAAAATCCACTGCATTCAATCGAGTTGCATTTGGCCTCGCTGCATGGACTCCACTGCACACAATCGTGATCCATTTCGCCACAATGAATGGAATTCTCTGCATTCAATGACGCTGCATGGAATCCACTGCATTAAATCGAGATGCTTTGGGACATGCTGCAAAAAATCCACTGCATTCATTAATTCTGCAGGAATCCACTGCATTCAATCATGCTGCATAAAATCCCCTGCATTCAATAGAGTTGCATTACTTCATGCTGCATGGAATCAACTGCATTCAATCATGCTGCATAACATTCACTGCATTCAATCGGGATGCATTTTACCTGGCTGCATGGAATCCACTGCATTCAATCACGCTGCATGGAATCCACTGCATTCAATCGGGATGCTTTATACCCATCTGCATGGAATCCACTGCATTCATTCACGCTGCATGGAATCCACTGCATTCAATCGGGATGCATTTTACCACGCTGCATGAATTACACTGCATTCAATCACAATGCATGTAATCCACTGCATTCAATGACGCTGCCTGGAATCCACTGCATTCTATTTGGATGCTTTTGGCCATGCTGCATAAAATCCACTGCATTCAATCATGCTGCATGGAATCCAGTGCATCCAATCGGGATATTTTGGGTCATGCTGCATAAAATCCAATGCATTCAATCATGCTGCACCGTATCCACTGCATTCAGTCGGGATGTTTTGGGACATGCTGCAGACAATTCACTGCATTAAATCAGGATGCTTTGGGCCATTCTGCAAAAAATCCACTGCATTCAATCATGCTGCATAAAATCCACTGCATTCAATATGGTTCCATTTCTTCATGCTGCTTTGATCACACTGCATTAAATCACACTGCATGGAATCCACTGCATTCAATCGGGATTAATTTTACCAGGCTGCATTGAATCCACTGCATTCAATCAGTATCCATTGCACCACACTGCATTGAATCCACTGCATTCAATTGAGATCAATTGGGCAACGATGCATAGAATCCACTGCATTCAATAGGGATCCAATTAGCCACACTGAATGGTATACACTGCGTTCAATCAGGATGCATTTCACCACGCTGCATGGAATCCACGGCATTCAATCGGGTTGCATGGGGCCATGCTGCATAAAATCCACTGCATTCCATCGAGATGCATTTGGCCTCGCTGCATGGACTCCACTGCACACAATCGTGATCCATTTCGCCACAATGAATGGAATTCTCAGCATTCAATGACGCTGCATGGAATCCACTGCATTAAATCAGAGATGCTTTGGGACATGTTGCAAAAAATCCACTGCATTCAATAATTCTGCAGGAATCCACAGCATTCAATCATGCTGCATAAAATACCCTGCATTCAATAGTGTTCCATTTCTTCATGCTGCATGGAATACACTGCATTCAATCAGGATGCATGGAATCCACATCATTTAATTGAGGTGCATTTTACCACGCTGCATGGAATCCACTGCATTCAATCATGATGCATGGAATCCACTGCATTCAATCGGGATGCATTTTACCACGCTGCATGAATTACACTGCATTCAATCACAATGCATGGAATCCACTGCATTCAATGACGCTGCATGGAATCCACTGCATTCTATCGGGATGCTTTTGGCCATGCTGCATAAAATACACTGCATTCAATCATGCTGCAAGGAATCCACTGCATCCAATCGCCATGTTTTTGGCCATGCTGCATAAACTTCACTGCATTTAATCATGTTGCATAAAATCCACTGCATTCAATAGGGTTCCATTTCTTCATGCTGCATGGATCACACTGCATTCAATCACACTGCATGGAATCCACTGCATTCAATCGGGATGAATTTTACCAGGCTGCTTGGAATCCACTGCATTCATTCATGCTGCATGGAATCCACTGCATTCAATCCAGTTGCATTTTACCAGGCTGCATGGAATACACTGCATTCAATCACGCTGCATCAATTTCACTGCATTCTATTGGGATCCATTGCGCCATGATGCATGGAATCCACTTCATTCAGTTGAGATCAATTGGGCCACGCTGCATAGAATCCACTGCATTGAATAGGGATCCATTTAGCCACGCTGCATTGTATACACTGCATTCAATCAGGACGCATTTCACCACGCTGCATGGAATCCATGGCATTCAATCGGGATGCTTGTGGCCATGCTGCAAAAAATCCACTGCATTCAATCATGCTGAAGGAATCCACTGTATTCAATCATGCTGCATAAAATCACCTGCATTCAATAGGGTTCCATTTCTTCATGCTGCATGGAATCCACTTCATTCAATCATGCTGCATGTAATCCGCAGCATTTAAGTGGGATGCATTTTACCAGGCTGCATGGAAATCACTGCATTCAATCATGCGGCATAAAATCCACTGCATTCAATCAGGATGCATTTTACCAGGATGCATGGAATCCACTGCATTCAATCACAATACATGGAATCGACTGCATTCAATCGGGATGAATTTTACCAGGCTGCCTGGATTACACTGCGTTTAATCACAATGCATGGAATCCACTGCATTCAATGAAGCTGCATGGAATCCACTGCATTCTATCGGGATGCTTTTGGACATGCCGCATAAAATACACTGCATTCAATCATGCTGCAAGGAGTCCACTGCATCCAATCGCCATGTTTTTGGCCATGCTGCATAAAATCCACTGCATTCAATCGGGATGCATTGGGCCACGCTGCATTGTCTCCACTGCATACAAACGAGATCCATTGCATCACAATGTATGGAATGTTCTGCATTAAATGATGCTGCATGAAATCCACTGCATTCAATCGGGATGCTTTGGGACATGCTGCAAATAATCCACTGCATTCAATCATGCTGCATGGAATCCACTGCCTTCAATCGGGATGCTTTTGGCCATGCTGCATATAATACACTGCATTCAATCGGGATGCATTGGGCCTCACTGCATCAACCGCACTGAATACAATCGGGATCCATTGTGCCACAATGCATGGAGTCTTCTGCATTCAATGACGCTGCATGGAATACACTGCATTCAATCGGGATGCTTTGGGCCACGCTGCAAAAAATTCACTGCAATCATTCATGCTGCAAGAATCCAGTGCATTCAATCATGCTGCATAAAATACACTTCATTCAATAGGCTTCCATTACTTCATGCTGCCTGGAATACACTGAATTCAATCACGCTGCATGGAATCCAATGCATTCAATAGGGATGCATTTTACCAGGCTGCATGGAATCCACTGCATTCAATCATGCTGCAGGTATCCACTGCATTCAATCATGCTGCATTAAATTCCCTGCATTCAATATGGTTCCATTTCTTCTTGCTGCCTGGAATACAGTGCATTAAATCTCGCTGCATGGAATCCACTGCATTCAATTGGGATGCATTTTACCTGGCTGCATGGAATCCACTGCATTCACGCATGCCGCTTGGAATCCACTGCATTCCATCGGGATGCATTTGGCCATGCTGAATAAAACCCACTGCATTCAATCATGCTGCACGGTATCCAATGCATTCAATCGGGATGTTTTCGGACATGCTGCAAAAAATCCACTGCACTAAGTCGGGATACTTTTGGCCAAGCTTCAAAAAATCCACTGCATTCAATCATGCTGCAGGAATCCACTGCATTCAAACACACTGCATGGAACCACTGCATTCCACATGGTTCAATTTCTTCATGCTGCATGGAATCCACTGCATTCAATCATGCTGCATGGAATCCACTGCATTCAATCGGGATGCATTTTACCAGGCTGCATGGATTACACTGCATTCAAGCACAATGCATGGAATCCACTGCATTCAATGACGCTGCATGGAATCCTCTGCATTGAATCGGGATGCTTTTGGCCATGCTGCATAAACTCCACTGCATTCAATCATGCTGCACGGTATCGACTGCATTCAATCGGGATGTTTTGGGACATGCTGCAGAAAATCCACTGCATTAAATCGAGATGCTTTGGGCCAAGCTTCAAAAAATACACTGCATTCAATCATGCTGCAGGAATCCACTGCATTCAATCATGCTGCATAAAATCCACTGCATTCAATAGGGTTCCATTTCTTCATGCTGCATGGAATCTACTGCATTCAATCGGGATGCATTTTACCAGGCTGCATGGATTACACTGCATTCAATCACAATGCATGGAATCCACTGCATTCAATGTCGCTGCATGGAATCCACTGCCTTCAATCGGGATGCTTTTGGCCATGGTGCATAAAATCCACTGCATTCAATCTTGCTGAATGGTATCCAGTGCATTCAATCGGGATGTTTTGGGACATACTGCCCTAAATCCACTGCCTTCAATCGGGATGCTTTGGGCCATGGTGCAAAAAATCCACTGCATTCAATCATGCTGCAGGAATCCACTGCATTCAATCATGCTGCATAAAATCCACTGCATTCAATAGGGTTCCATTTCTTCATGCTGCATGGATCACACTGCATTCAATCACACTGCATGGAATCCACTGCATTCAATCGGGATGAATTTTACCAGGCTGCTTGGAATCCACTGCATTCATTCATGCTGCATGGAATCCACTGCATTCAATCGGGATGCATTTTACCAGGCTGCATGGAATACACTGCATTCAATCACGCTGCATCGATTTCACTGCATTCAATTGGGATCCATTGCGCCATGATGCATGGAATCCACTGCCTTCAGTTGAGATCAATTGGGCCACGCTGCATAGAATCCACTGCATTGAATGGGGATCCATTTAGCCACGCTGCATTGTATACACTGCGTTCAATCAGGACGCATTTCACCACGCTGCATGGAATCCATGGCATTCAATCGGGATGCTTGTGGCCATGCCGCAAAAATTCCACTGCATTCAATCATGCTGAAGGAATCCACTGCATTCAATCATGCTGCATAAAATCCCCTGCATTCAATAGGGTTCCATTTCTTCATGCTGCATGGAATCCACTTCATTCAATCATGCTGCATGGAATCCGCAGCATTTAAGTGGGATGCATTTTACCAGGCTGCATGGAAACTACTACATTCAATCATGCTGCATAAAATCCACTGCATTCAATCGGGATGCATTTTACCACGCTGCATGGATTACACTGCATTCAATCACAATACATGGAATCCACTGCATTCAATCGGGATGCATTTTACCAGGCTGCCTGGATTACACTGCATTCAATCACAATGCATGGAATCCACTGCATTCAATGACGCTGCATGGAATCCACTGCATTCTATCGGGATGCTTTTCGCCATTCTGCATAAAATACACTGCATTCAATCATGCTGCAAGGAATCCACTGCATCCAATCGCCATGTTTTTGGCCATGCTGCATAAAATCCACTGCATTTAATCATGTTGCATAAAATCCACTGCATTCGATAGGGTTCCATTTCTTCATGCTGCATGGATCACACTGCATTCAATCACACTGCATGGAATCCAATGCATTCAATCGGGATGCATTTTACCAGGCTGCTTGGAATCCACTGCATTCATTCATGCTGCATGGAATCCACTGCATTCAATCGGGATGCATTTTACCAGGCTGCATGGAATACACTGCATTCAATCACGCTGCATCGATTTCACTGCATTTAATTGGGATCCATTGTGCCATGATGCATGGAAACCACTGCCTTCAGTTGAGATCAATTGGGCCACGCTGCATAGAATCCACTGCATTGAATGGGGATCCATTTAGCCACACTGCATTGTATACACTGCGTTCAATCAGGACGCATTTCACCACGCTGCATGGAATCCATGGCATTCAATCGGGATGCTTGTGGCCATGCTGCAAAAAATCCACTGCATTCAATCATGCTGAAGGAATCCACTGCATTCAATCATGCTGCATAAAATCCCCTGCATTCAATAGGGTTCCATTTCTTCATGCTGCATGGAATACACTGCATTCAATCAAGCTGCATGGAATCCACAGCATTTAATTGAGATGAATTTTACCAGGCTGCATGGAATCCACTGCATTCAATCATGCTGCATGGAATCCACTGCGTTCATTCAGGATGCATTTTACCACGCTGCATGGATTACACTGCATTCATTCACAATACATGGAATACACTGCATTCAATCGGGATGCATTTTACCAGGTTGCATGGATTACACTGCATTCAATCACAATGCATGGAATCCACTGCATTCAATGACGCTGCATGGAATCCACTGCGTTCAATTGGGATGCACTGGGCCTCACTGCGTTGACTCCACTAAATACATACGGGATCCCTTGTGCCACAATGCAGGGAGTCTTCTGCACTCACTGACGCTGCATGGAATCCACTGCATTCAATCGGGATGCTTTTGGCCATGCTGCATATAATCCACTTCATTCAATCATGCTGCATGTAATCCACCTCATTCAATCGGGATGTTTTGGGACATGCTGCAGAAAATCCAGTGCATTATATCGGGATGCTTTGGGCAATGCTGCAAAAATCCACTGCATTCAATCATGCTGCATGAAACCTCGGCATTCAATCATGCTGCATAAAATCCACTGCATTCAATAGGGTTCCATTTCTTCATGCTGCTTGGAATACACTGCATTCAATCAAGCTGCGTGGAACCCACTGCATTCAATTGGGATGAATTTTACCAGGCTGCATGGAATCCACTGCATTCAATCAGGCTGCATGGAATCCATTGCATTCAATCGGGATGCATTTTACCAGGCTGCATGGAATACACTGCATTCAATCACGCTGCATCGATATCACTGCATTCAATTGGGATCCATTGGGCCACGATGCATGGAATCCACTGCATTCAATCAGGATCCATTGCACCACACTGCATTGAATCCACTGCATTCAATTGAGATCAATTGGGCCACGCTGCATCGAATCCACTGCATTCAATGGGGATCCATTTAGCCACGCTGAATGGTATACACTGCGTTCAATCAGGATGCATTTCACCACGCTGCATGGCCTCCACTGTATTCAATCACACTGCATGGAATCCACGGCATTCAATCGGGATGCTTTGGGCCATGCTGCATAAAATCCACTGCATTCAATCGAGTTGCATTTGGCCTCGCTGCATGGACTCCACTGCACACAATCGTGATCCATTTCGCCACAATGAATGGAATTCTCTGCATTCAATGACGCTGCATGGAATCCACTGCATTAAATCGAGATGCTTTGGGACATTCTGCAAAAAATCCACTGCATTCATTAATTCTGCAGGAATCCACTGCATTCAATCATGCTGCATAAAATCCCCTGCATTCAATAGAGTTGCATTACTTCATGCTGCATGGAATCAACTGCATTCAATCATGCTGCATAAAATTCACTGCATTCAATCGGGATGCATTTTACCTGGCTGCATGGAATCCACTGCATTTAATCACGCTGCATGGAATCCACTGCATTCAATCGGGATGCTTTGGGCCATGCTGCCAAAAATCCACTGCATTCAATCATGCTGCAGGAATCCACTGCATTCAATCATGCTGCATAAAATCCACTGCATTCAATAGGGTTCCATTTCTTCATGCTGCATGGATCACACTGCATTCAATCACACTGCATGGAATCCACTGCATTCAATCGGGATGAATTTTACCAGGCTGCTTGGAATCCACTGCATTCATTCATGCTGCATGGAATCCACTGCATTCAATCGGGATGAATTTTACCAGGCTGCATGGAATACACTGCATTCAATCACGCTGCATTGATTTCACTGCATTCAATTGGGATCCATTGCGCCATGATGCATGGAATCCACTGCCTTCAGTTGAGATCAATTGGGCCACGCTGCATAGAATCCACTGCATTGAATGGGGATCCATTTAGCCACGCTGCATTGTATACACTGCGTTCAATCAGGACGCATTTCACCACGCTGCATGGAATCCATGGCATTCAATCGGGATGCTTGTGGCCATGCCGCAAAAATTCCACTGCATTCAATCATGCTGAAGGAATACATTGCATTCAATCATGCTGCATAAAATCCCCTGCATTCAATAGGGTTCCATTTCTTCATGCTGCATGGATCACACTGCATTCAATCACACTGCATGGAATCCACTGCATTCAATCGGGATGAATTTTAACAGGCTGCTTGGAATCCACTGCATTCATTCATGCTGCATGGAATCCACTGCATTCAATCGGGATGCATTTTACCAGGCTGCATGGAATACACTGCATTCAATCACGCTGCATCAATTTCACTGCATTCTATTGGGATCCATTGCGCCATGATGCATGGAATCCACTGCCTTCAGTTGAGATCAATTGGGCCACGCTGCATAGAATCCACTGCATTGAATGGGGATCCATTTAGCCACGCTGCATTGTATACACTGCGTTCAATCAGGACGCATTTCACCACGCTGCATGGAATCCATGGCATTCAATCGGGATGCTTGTGGCCATGCCGCAAAAATTCCACTGCATTCAATCATGCTGAAGGAATCCACTGCATTCAATCATGCTGCATAAAATCCCCTGCATTCAATAGGGTTCCATTTCTTCATGCTGCATGGAATCCACTTCATTCAATCATGCTGCATGGAATCCGCAGCATTTAAGTGGGATGCATTTTACCAGGCTGCATGGAATCCACTGCATTCAATCATGCTGCATAAAATCCACTGCATTCAATCGGGATGCATTTTACCACGCTGCATGGATTACACTGCATTCAATCACAATACATGGAATCGACTGCTATCAATCGGGATGCATTTTACCAGGCTGCCTGGATTACACTGCATTCCATCACAGTGCATGGAATCCACTGCATTCAATGACGCTGCATGGAATCCACTGCATTCTATCGAGATGCTTTTCGCCATTCTGCATAAAATACACTGCATTCAATCATGCTGCAAGGAATCCACTGCATCCAATCGCCATGTTTTTGGCCATGCTGCATAAAATCCGCTGCATTTAATCATGTTGCATAAAATCCACTGCATTCAATAGGGCTCCATATCTTCATGCTGCATGGATCACACTGCATTCAATCACACTGCATGGAATCCACTGCATTCAATCCTGCTGCAGGAATCCACTGCATTTAATCATGCTGCATAAAATACCCTGCATTCAATAAGGTTCCATTTCTTCATGCTGCCTGGAATCCACCTCATTCAATTATGCTGCATGGAATCCACTGCATTCAATCGGGATTCATTTTACCAGGCTGCATGAATTACACTGCATTCAATCACAAGCATGGAATCCACTGCATTCAATGACGCTGCATGGAATCCACTGCATTCAATCGGGATGCTTTTGGCCATGGTGCATAATATGCACTGCATTCAATCATGCTGCATGGTATCCACTGCATTCAATCGGGATGCTTTTGGCCATGCTGCATAAAATCCACTGCATTAAATCGGGATGCTTTGGGCCATGCTGCAAAAATCCACTGCATTCAAACATGCTGAAGGAATTCACTGCATTCATTCATGCTGCATAAAATCCACTGCATTAAATAGGGTTCAATTTCTTCATGCATGGATCACACTGCATTAAATCACACTGCATGGAATCCACTGCATTCAATTGGAATGAATTTTATCAGGCTGCATGGATTCCACTGCATTCAATCAAGCTGCATGGAATCCACTGCATTCAATCGGGATGTTTTGGGCCATGCTGCATAAAATACACTGCATTCAATCATGCAGCAAGGAATCCACTGCATCCAATCAGGATATTTAGGGCCATGCTGCATAAAATCCACTGCATTCAATCGGGATGCATTGGGCCTCGCTGCATGGTCTCCACTGCATACAAATGAGATCCATTGCACCACAATGTATGGAATGTTCTGCATTAAATGACGCTGCATGAAATCCACTGCATTCAATCGCGATGCTTTGGGCCATGCTGCAAATAATCCACTGTATTCAATCATGCTGCATGGAATCCACTGCCTTCAATCGGGATTTTGGCCACGCTGCATATAATCCACTGCATTCAATCGGGATGCATTGGACCTCACTGCGCCAACCGCACTGAATACAATCGGGATCCATTGTGCGACAATGCATGCAGTCTTCTGCATTGCATGACGCTGCATGGAATCCACTGCATTCAATCGGGATGCTTTTGGCCATGCTGCATAAAATCCACTGCATTCAATCATGCTGCATGTAATCCACCACATTCAATCGGGTGTTTTGGGACATGCTGCAGAAAATCCACTGCATTAAAGCGGGATGCTTTGGGCCATGCTGCAAAAAATCCACTGCATTCAATCATGCTGCAGGAATCCACTGCATTCAATCATGCTGCATAAAATCCACTGCATTCCATCGGGAGGCATTGGGCCTCGCTGCATGGTCTCCACTGCATAAAAACGAGATCCATTGAACCACAATGTATGGAATGTTCTGCATTCAATGACGCTGCATGGAATCCACTGCATTCAATCGGGATGCTTTGGGCAATGCTGCAAAAAATCCACTGCATTCAATTATGCTGCAGGAATCCATTGCATTCAACCGGGATGCTTTGGGCCATGCTGCAAATACTCCACTGCATTCAATAATGCTGCAGGTATCCACTGCATTCAATCATGCTGCATTAAATTCCCTGCATTCAATAGGGTTCCATTTCTTCATGCTGCCTGGAATACACTGCATTAAATCACGCTGCATGGAATCCACTGCTTTCAATTTGGATGCATTTTACCAGGCTGCATGGAATCCACTGCATTCAAGCATGCTGCATGGAATCCACTGCATTCCATCTGGATGCTTTTGGACATGCTGCATAAAATCAACTGCACTCAATCATTCTGCACGGTATCCACTGCATTCACTCGGGATGTTTTGGGACATGCTGCAAAAAATCCACTGCAATAAATCGGGATGCTTTGGGCCAAGCTTCAAAAAATCCACTGCATTCAACCATGCTGCAGGAATCCACTGCATTCAATCATGCTGCACAATATCCACCGCATTCTACAGGGTCCAATTTCTTCATGCTGCATGGATTACACTGCATTCAATCACAATGCATGGAATCCACTGTGTCAATGACGCTGCATGGAATCCACTGCCTTCAATCAGGATGCTTTTGGCCATGGTGCATAAAATCCACTGCATTCAATCATGCTGCATGGTATCCACTGCATTCAATCGGGATGTTTTGGGACATGCTGCCCTAAATCCAATGCATTCAATCGGGATGCTTTGGGCCATGCTGCAAAACATCCACTGCATTCAATCATGCTGCAGGAATCCACTGCATTCAATCATGCTGCATAAAATCCACTGCATTCAATAGGGTTCCATTTCTTCATGCTGCATGGAATCCACTTCATTCAATCATGCTGCATGGAATCTGCAGCATTTAAGTGGGATGCATTTTACCAGGCTGCATGGAATCCACTGCATTCAATCATGCTGCATAAAATCCACTGCATTCAATCGGGATGCATTATACCACGCTGCATGGATTACACTGCATTTAATCACAATACATGGAATCGACTGCTATCAATCGGGATGCATTTTACCAGGCTGCCTGGATTACACTGCATTCCATCACAGTGCATGGAATCCACTGCATTCAATGACGCTGCATGGAATCCACTGCATACTATCGGGATGCTTTTCGCCATTCTGCATAAAATACACTGCATTCAATCATGCTGCAAGGAATCCACTGCATCCAATCGCCATGTTTTTGGCCATGCTGCATAAATTCCACTGCATTTAATCATGTTGCATAAAATCCACTGCATTCAGTAGGGTTCCATATCTTCATGCTGCATGGATCACACTGCATTCAATCACACTGCATGGAATCCACTGCATTCAATCGGGATGCATTTTACCAGGCTGCTTGGAATCCACTGCATTCATTCATGCTGCATGGAATCCACTGCATTCAATCGGGATGCATTTTACCAGGCTGCATGGAATACACTGCATTCAATCACGCTGCATCGATTTCACTGCATTTAATTGGGATCCATTGTGCCATGATGCATGGAATCCACTGCCTTCAGTTGAGATCAATTGGGCCACGCTGCATAGAATCCACTGCATTGAATGGGGATCCATTTAGCCACGCTGCATTGTATACACTGCGTTCAATCAGGACGCATTTCACCACGCTGCATGGAATCCATGGCATACAATCGGGATGCTTGTGGCCATGCTGCAAAAAATCCACTGCATTCAATCATGCTGAAGGAATCCACTGCATTCAATCATGCTGCATAAAATCCCCTACATTCAATAGGGTTCCATTTCTTCATGCTGCATGGAATCCACTTCATTCAATCATGCTGCATGGAATCCGCAGCATTTAAGTGGGATGCATTTTACCAGGCTGCATGGAAACCACTGCATTCAATCATGCTGCATAAAGTCCACTGCATTCAATCAGGATGCATTTTACCAGGATGCATGGAATCCACTGCATTCAATCACAATACATGGAATCCACTGCATTCAATCGGGATGCATTTTACCAGGCTGCCTGGATTACACTGCATTCAATCACAAGCATGGAATCCACTGCATTCAATGACGCTGCATGGAATCCTCTGCATTCAATCGGGATGCTTTTGGCCATGCTGCATAAAATCCACTGCATCAGTCATGCTGCACGGTATCCACTGCATTCAATCGGGATGTTTTGGGACATGCTGAATAAAATCCACTGCATTAAATCGGGATGTATTGGGCCAAGCTGCAAAAAATCCACTGCATTCAATCATGCTGCATGGAAACTACTGCATTCAATTGGGTTGCATTTTACCAGGATGCGTGGAATCCACTGCATTCAATAACAATGCATAGAATCCACTGCATTCAATGACGCTGCATGGAATCATCTGCATTCAATCGGGATGCTTTTGGCCATGCTGCATAAAATCCACTGCATTCAATCGGGATGTATTGGGACATGCTGCAAAAAATCCACTGCATTCAATCATGCTGCAGGAATCCACTGCATTCAATCATGCTGCATAAAATCCACTGCATTCCATCGGGAGGCATTGGGCCTCGCTGCATGGTCTCCACTGCATAAAAACGAGATCCATTGAACCACAATGTATGGAATGTTCTGCATTCAATGACGCTGCATGGAATCCACTGCATTCAATCGGGATGCTTTGGGCAATGCTGCAAAAAATCCACTGCATTCAATTATGCTGCAGGAATCCATTATATTCAATCGGGATTCTTTGGGCCATGCTGCAAATAATCCACTGCATTCAATCATGTTGCAGGTATCCACTGAATTCAATCATGCTGCATTAAATTCCCTGCATTCAATAGGGTTCCATTTCTTCATGCTGCCTGGAATACACTGCATTAAATCACGCTGCATGGAATCCACTGCTTTCAATTTGGATGCATTTTACCAGGCTGCATGGAATCCACTGCATTCAAGCATGCTGCATGGAATCCACTGCATTCCATCTGGATGCATTTGGCCATGCTGCATAAAATCAACTGCACTCAATCATTCTACACGGTATCCACTGCATTCACTCGGGATGTTTTGGGACATGCTGCAAAAAATCCACTGCAATAAATCGGGATGCTTTGGGCCAAGCTTCAAAAAATCCACTGCATTCAACCATGCTGCAGGAATCCACTGCATTCAATCATGCTGCATAATATCCATCGCATTCTACAGGGTCCAATTTCTTCATGCTGCATGGATTACACTGCATTCAAGCACAATGCATGGAATCCACTGTGTCAATGACGCTGCATGGAATCCACTGCCTTCAATCAGGATGCTTTTGGCCATGGTGCATAAAATCTACTGCATTCAATCATGCTGCATGGTATCCACTGCATTCAATCGGGATGTTTTGGGACATGCTGCCCTAAATCCACTGCATTCAATCGGGATGCTTTGGGCCATGCTGCAAAACATCCACTGCATTCAATCATGCTGCAGGAATCCACTGCATTCAATCATGCTGCATAAAATCCACTGCATTCAATAGGGTTCCATTTCTTCATGCTGCATGGAATCCACTTCATTCAATCATGTTGCATGGAATCCGCAGCATTTAAGTGGGATGCATTTTACCAGGCTGCATGGAATCCACTGCATTCAATCATGCTGCATAAAATCCACTGCATTCAATCGGGATGCATTTTACCACGCTGCATGGATTACACTGCATTTAATCACAATACATGGAATCGACTGCTATCAATCGGGATGCATTTTACCAGGCTGCATGGATTACACTGCATTCCATCACAGTGCATGGAATCCACTGCATTCAATGACGCTGCATGGAATCCACTGCATTCTATCGGGATGCTTTTCGCCATTCTGCATAAAATACACTGCATTCAATCATGCTGCAAGGAATCCACTGCATCCAATCGCCATGTTTTTGGCCATGCTGCATAAAATCCACTGCATTTAATCATGTTGCATAAAATCCACTGCATTCAATAGGGTTCCATATCTTCATGCTGCATGGATCACACTGCATTCAATCACACTGCATGGAATCCACTGCATTCAATCGGGATGCATTTTACCAGGCTGCTTGGAATCCACTGCATTCATTCATGCTGCATGGAATCCACTGCATTCAATCGGGATGCATTTTACCAGGCTGCATGGAATACACTGCATTCAATCACGCTGTATCGATTTCACTGCATTTAATTGGGATCCATTGTGCCATGATGCAAGGAATCCACTGCCTTCAGTTGAGATCAATTGGGCCACGCTGCATAGAATCCACTGCATTGAATGGGGATCCATTTAGCCACGCTGCATTGTATACACTGCGTTCAATCAGGACGCATTTCACCACGCTGCATGGAATCCATGGCATACAATCGGGATGCTTGTGGCCATGCTGCAAAAAATCCACTGCATTCAATCATGCTGAAGGAATCCACTGCATTCAATCATGCTGCATAAAATCCCCTACATTCAATAGGGTTCCATTTCTTCATGCTGCATGGAATCCACTTCATTCAATCATGCTGCATGGAATCCGCAGCATTTAAGTGGGATGCATTTTTCCAGGCTGCATTGAAACAACTGCATTCAATCATGCTGCATAAAATCCACTGCATTCAATCAGAATGCATTTTACCAGGATGCATGGAATCCACTGCATTCAATCACAATACATGGAATCCACTGCATTCAATCGGGATGCATTTTACCAGGCTGCCTGGATTACACTGCATTCAATCACAAGCATGGAATCCACTGCATTCAATGACGCTGCATGGAATCCTCTGCATTCAATCGGGATGCTTTTGGCCATGCTGCATAAAATCCACTGCATCAGTCATGCTGCACGGTATCCACTGCATTCAATCGGGATGCTTTTGGCCATGCTGCATAAAATCCACTGCATTAAATCGGGATGCTTTGGGCCATGCTGCAAAAATCCACTGCATTCAATCATGCTGAAGGAATTCACTGCATTCATTCATGCTGCATAAAATCCACTGCATTAAATAGGGTTCAATTTCTTCATGCATGGATCACACTGCATTAAATCACACTGCATGGAATCCACTGCATTCAATTGGAATGAATTTTATCAGGCTGCATGGATTCCACTGCATTCAATCAAGCTGCATGGAATACACTGCATTCAATCGGGATGTTTTGGGCCATGCTGCATAAAATACACTGCATTCAATCATGCAGCAAGGAATCCACTGCATCCAATCAGGATATTTAGGGCCATGCTGCATAAAATCCACTGCATTCAATCGGGATGCATTGGGCCTCGCTGCATGGTCTCCACTGCATACAAATGAGATCCATTGCACCACAATGTATGGAATGTTCTGCATTAAATGACGCTGCATGAAATCCACTGCATTCAATCGCGATGCTTTGGGCCATGCTGCAAATAATCCACTGTATTCAATCATGCTGCATGGAATCCACTGCCTTCAATCGGGATTTTGGCCATGCTGCATATAATCCACTGCATTCAATCGGGATGCATTGGACCTCACTGCGCCAACCGCACTGAATACAATCGGGATCCATTGTGCGACAATGCATGCAGTCTTCTGCATTGCATGACGCTGCATGGAATCCACTGCATTCAATCGGGATGCTTTTGGCCATGCTGCATAAAATCCACTGCATTCAATCATGCTGCATGTAATCCACCACATTCAATCGGGTGTTTTGGGACATGCTGCAGAAAATCCACTGCATTAAAGCGGGATGCTTTGGGCCATGCTGCAAAAAATCCACTGCATTCAATCATGCTGCAGGAATCCACTGCATTCAATCATGCTGCATAAAATCCACTGCATTCCATCGGGATGCATTGGGCCTCGCTGCATGGTCTCCACTGCATAAAAACGAGATCCATTGAACCACAATGTATGGAATATTCTGCATTCAATGACGCTGCATGGAATCCACTGCATTCAATCGGGATGCTTTGGGCAATGCTGCAAAAAATCCACTGCATTCAATTATGCTGCAGGAATCCATTGCATTCAATCGGGATGCTTTGGGCCATGCTGCAAATAATCCACTGCATTCAATCATGCTGCAGGTATCCACTGAATTCAATCATGCTGCATTAAATTCCCTGCATTCAATAGGGTTCCATTTCTTCATGCTGCCTGGAATACACTGCATTAAATCACGCTGCATGGAATCCACTGCTTTCAATTTGGATGCATTTTACCAGGCTGCATGGAATCCACTGCATTCAAGCATGCTGCATGGAATCCACTGCATTCCATCTGGATGCTTTTGGCCATGCTGCATAAAATCAACTGCACTCAATCATTCTGCACGGTATCCACTGCATTCACTCGGGATGTTTTGGGACATGCTGCAAAAAATCCACTGCATTCAACCATGCTGCAGGAATCCACTGCATTCAATCATGCTGCATAATATCCACCGCATTCTACAGGGTCCAATTTCTTCATGCTGCATGGATTACACTGCATTCAAGCACAATGCATGGAATCCACTGTGTCAATGACGCTGCATGGAATCCACTGCCTTCAATCAGGATGCTTTTGGCCATGGTGCATAAAATCCACTGCATTCAATCATGCTGCATGGTATCCACTGCATTCAATCGGGATGTTTTGGGACATGCTGCCCTAAATCCACTGCACTAAATCGGGAAGCTTTGGGCCATGCTGCAAAACATCCACTGCATTCAATCATGCTGCAGGAATCCACTGCATTCAATCATGCTGCATAAAATCCACTGCATTCAATAGGGTTCCATTTCTTCATGCTGCATGGATCACACTGCACTCAATCACACTGCATGGAATCTACTGCATTCAATCGGGATGAATTTTACCAGGCTGCATGGAATCCACTGCATTCAATCAAGCTGCATGTAATCCACTGCATTCAATCGGGATGCATTTTACCAGGCTGCATGGAATACACTGCATTCAATCACGCTGCATCGATTTCACTGCATTCAATTGGGATCCATTGCGCCATGATGCATGGAATCCACTGCATTCTATCAGAATCCATTGCACCACACTGCATTGACTCCACTGCATTCAATTGAGATCAATTGGGCCACGCTGCATAGAATCCACTGCATTCCATGGGTATCCATTTACCCACGCTGCATGGTGTACACTGCGTTCAATCAGGATGCATTTCAACAGGCTGCATGGAATCCACGGCATTCAATTGGGATTCTTTTGGCCATGCTGCATAAACTCCACTGCATTCAATCGAGATGCATTTGGCCTCGCTGCATGGACTCCACTGCACACAATCGTGATCCATTTCGCCACAATGAATGGAATTTTTTGCATTCAATGACGCTGCATGGAATCCACTGCATTAAATCGAGATGCTTTGGGACATGCTGCAAAAATTCCACTGCATTCAATCATGCTGAAGGAATCCACTGCATTCAATCATGCTGCATAATATCCCCTGCCTTCAATAGGGTTCCATTTCTTCATGCTGCATGGAATCCACTTCTTTCAATCATGCTGCATGGAATCCACAGCATTTAATTGGGATGCATTTTACCAGGCTGCATGGAATTCACTGCATTCAATCATGCTGCATAAAATCCACTGCATTCAATCGGGATGCATTTTACCATGCTGCATGGATTACACTGCATTCAATCACAATACATGGAATCCACTGCATTCAATCGGGATGCATTTTACCAGGCTGCATGGATTACACTGCATTCAATCACGCTGCAAGGAATCCACTGCATTCAACGACGCTGCATGGAATCCACTGCATTCTATCGGGATGCTTTTGGCCCTCCTGCATAAAATACACTGCATTCAATCATGCTGCATGGAATTCACTGCCTCCAATAGGGATATTTTTGGTCATGCTGCATAAAGTCCAATGCATTCAATCATGCTGCACCGTATCCACTGCATTCAGTCGGGATGTTTTGGGACATGCTGCAGACAATTCACTGCATTAAATCAGGATGCTTTGGGCCATTCTGCAAAAAATCCACTGCATTCAATCATGCTGCATAAAATCCACTGCATTCAATATGGTTCCATTTCTTCATGCTGCATGGATCACACTGCATTAAATCACACTGCATGGAATCCTCTGCATTCAATCGGGATTAATTTTACCAGGCTGCATTGAATCCACTGCATTCAATCAGTATCCATTGCACCACACCGCATTGAATCCACTGCATTCAATTGAGATCAATTGGGCAACGATGCATAGAATCCACTGCATTCAATAGGGATCCAATTAGCCACACTGAATGGTATACACTGCGTTCAATCAGGATGCATTTCACCACGCTGCATGGAATCCACGGCATTCAATCGGGTTGCATGGGGCCATGCTGCATAAAATCCACTGCATTCCATCGAGATGCATTTGGCCTCGCTGCATGGACTCCACTGCACACAATCGTGATCCATTTCGCCACAATGAATGGAATTCTCAGCATTCAATGACGCTGCATGGAATCCACTGCATTAAATCAGAGATGCTTTGGGACATGTTGCAAAAAATCCACTGCATTCAATCATGCTGCAGGAATCCACAGCATTCAATCATGCTGCATAAAATACCCTGCATTCAATAGTGTTCCATTTCTTCATGCTGCATGGAATACACTGCATTCAATCAGGATGCATGGAATCCACATCATTTAATTGAGGTGCATTTTACCAGGCTGCATGGACTCCACTGCATTCAATCATGCTGCATGGAATCCACTGCATTCAATCGGGATGCATTTTACCAGGCTGCATGGATTACACTGCATTCAATCACAATGCATGGAATCCACTGCATTCAATGACGCTGCATGGAATCCACTGCACTCAATCGGGATACTTTTGGCAATGCTGCATAAAACCCACTGCATTCAATCGGGATGCATTGGGCCTCACTGCGTGAACTCAACTGAATACATACGGGATCCATTGTGCCACAATGCAGGGAGTCTTCTGCATTCAATGACGCTGCAGGGAATCCACTGCATTCAATCGGGATGCTTTTGGCCATGCTGCATAAAATCCACTGCATTCAATCATGCTGCATGTAATCCACCTGATTCAATCGGGATGTTTTGGGACATGCAGCAGAAAATCCCCTGCATTATATAGGGATGATTTGGACCATGCTGCAAAAAATCCACTGCATTCAATCATGCTGCAGGTATCCACTGCATTCATTCGGAATACTTTGGGCCTTGCTGCTAATAATCCACAGCATTCAATCATGCTGCAGGTATCCACTGCATTCAATCATGCTGCATTAAATTCCCTGCATTCAATAGGGTTCCATTTCTTCATGCTGCCTGGAATGCACTGCATTAAATCACGCTGCATGGAATCCATTGCATTCAATTGGGATGCATTTTACCAGGCTGCATGGAATCCACTGCATTGAAGCATGCTTCATGGAATCCACTGCATTCAATCCAGATGCATGTTACCAGGCTGCATGTATTACACTGCATTCAATGACATTGCATGGAATCCACTGCCTTCAATCGGGATGCTTTTGGCCCTGCAGCATTAAATCAACTGCATTCAATCGGGATGCATTGGGCCTCACTGCGTCAACTGCACTGAGTACAATCGGGATCCATTTTGGCACAATACATGGAGTCCTCGATATTCAATGACGCTGCATGTAATCCACTGCATTAAATCGTAATGCTTTGTGCCATGCTGCAAAAAATCCACTGCATTCATTCATGCCGCAGGAATCCACTGCATTCAATCATGCTGCATAAAATCAACTGCATTCAATAGGGTTCCATTACTTCATGCTGTCTGGAATACACTGAATTCAATCACGCTGCATGGAATCCAATGCATTCAATAGGGATGCATTTTACCAGGCTGCATGGATTTCACTGCATTCAATCACAATGCATGGAATCCACTGCATTAAATGAGGCTGCATGGAATCCACTGCATTCTATCGGGATGCTTTTGGCCATGCTGCATAAAATCCACTGCATTCAAACATGCTGCACGGTATCCACTGCATTCAATCGGGATATTTTGGGACATGCTGCAGAATATCCACTGCAGTAAATCGGGATGCTTTGGGCCAAGCTTCAAAAAATACACTGCATTCAATCATGCTGCAGGAATCCACTGCATTCAATCATGCTGCATAAAATCCACTGCATTCTATAGGGTTCATTTTCTTCATGCTGCATGGAATCCACTGCATTCAATCATGCTGCATGGAATCCACTGCATTCAATCGGGATGCATTTTACCAGGCTGCATGGATTACACTGCATTCAATCACAATGCATGGAATCCACTGCATTCAATCTGGATGCTTTTGGCCATGGTCCATAAAATCCACTGCATTAAATCATGCTGCATGGTATCCACTGCATTCAATCGGGATGTTTTTTGACATGCTGCCTAAAATCCACTGCATTAAATCGGGGTGCTTTGGGCCGTGCTGCAAAAAATCCACTGCATTCAATCATGCTGCATAAAATCCACTGCATTCAATAAGGTTCCATTTCTTCATGCAGCATGGATCACACTGCATTTAATCACACTGCATGGAATTAACTGCATTCAACCGGGATGACTTTTACCATGCTGCATGGAATACACTGCATTCAATCACGCTGCATTTATTTCACTGCATACAATTGGGATCCATTGCGCCATGATGCATGGAATCCACTGCATTCAATCAGAATCCATTGCACCACACTGCATTGACACCACTGCATTCAATTGAGATCAATTGGGCCATGCTGCATAGAATCCACTGCATTCAATTGGTATCCATTTAGCCATACTGAATGGTATACACTGCATTCAATCAGGATGCATTTCACCACGCTGCATGGAATCCACGGCATTCAATCGGGATGCATGGGGCCATGCTGCATAAAATCCACTGCAGTCAATCGGGATGCATTGGGCCTCACTGCGTGGACTCCACTGAATACATACGGGATCCATTGTGCCACAATGCAGGGAGTCTTCTGCATTAAATGACGCTGCATGGAATCCACTGCATTCAATCGGGATGTATTTTACCAGGCTGCATGGAATCCACTGCATTCAATCATGCTGCATGGAATACACTGCATTCAATCGGGATGCATTTTACCAGGCTGCATGGAATACACTGCATTCAATCACGCTGCATCGATTTCACTGCATTCAATTGGGATCCATTGCACCATGATGCATGGAATCCACTTCATTCAGTTGAGATCAATTGGGCCACACTGCATAGAATCCACTGCATTGAATGGGGATCCATTTAGCCACACTGAATTGTATACACTGCGTTCAATCAGGATGCATTTCACCACGCTGCATGGAATCCACGGCATTCAATCGGGATGCTTGTGGCCATGCTGCATAAAATCCACTGCATTCAATCGAGATGCATTTGGCCTCGATGCATGGACTCCACTGCACACAATCGTGATCCATTTCGCCACAATGAATTGAATTTTCTGCATTCAATGACGCTGCATGGAATCCACTGCATTAAATCGAGATGCTTTTGGCCATGCTGCAAAAAATCCACTGCATTCAATCATGCTGAAGGAATCCAATGCATTCAATCATGCTGCATAAAATCCACTGCATTCAATAGGGTTCCATTTCTTCATGCTGCATGGAATCGACTTCATTCAATCATGCTGCATGGAATCCACAGCATTTAATTGGGATGCATTTTACCAGGCTGCATGGAACACACGGCATTCAATCGGGATGCTTGGGGACATGCAGCAAAAAATCCACTGCATTCATTCATGCTGCAGGAATCCACGGCATTCAATCATGCTAAATAAAATACACTTCATTCAATAGGGTTCCATTACTTCATGCTCCCTGGAATACACTGAATTCAATCATGCTGCATGGAATCCAATGCATTCAATCGGGATGCATTTTACCAGTCTGCATGGAATCGACTGCATTCAATCATGCTGCATGGAATCCACTGCATTCAATCGGGATGCATTTTACCAGGCTGCATGGATTACACTGCATTCAAGCACAATGCATGGAATCCACTGCATTCAATGACGCTGCATGGAATCCACTGCATTCAATCGGGATGCTTTTGGCCATGCTGCATAAAATCCACTGCATCAGTCATGCTGCACGGTATCCACTGCATTCAATCGGGATGTTTTGGGACATGCTGAATAAAATCCACTGCATTAAATCGGGATGCATTGGGCCAAGCTGCAAAAAATCCACTGCATTCTATCATGCTGCATGGAATCTACTGCATTCAATTGGGATGCATTTTACCAGGATGCGTGGAATCCACTGCATTCAATAACAATGCATAGAATCCACTGCATTCAATGACGCTGCATGGAATCATCTGCATTCAATCAGGATGCTTTTGGCCATGCTGCATAAAATCCACTGCATTCAATCGGGATGTATTGGGACATGCTGCAGAAAATCCACTTCATTAAATCGGGATGCTTTGGGCCAAGCTGCAAAAAATCCACTGCATTCAATCATGCTGCAGGTATCCACTGCATTGAATCATGCTGCATAAAATACCCTGCATTCAATAAGGTTCCATTTCTTCATGCTGCCTGGAATCCACCTCATTCAATTATGCTGCATGGAATCCACTGCATTCAATCGGGATTCATTTTACCAGGCTGCATGAATTACACTACATTCAATCACAAGCATGGAATCCACTGCATTCAAACACGCTGCATGGAATCCACTGCATTCAATCGGGATGCTTTGGGCCATGCTGGATAATATCCACTGCATTCAATCGGGATTCATTGGGCCTCGCTGCCTGGAATCCACTGCATTCAATCATGCTGCAGGAATCCACTGCATTCAATCATGCTGCATAAAATCCCCTGCACTCAATAGGGTTCCATTTCTTCATGGTGCATGGAATACACTGCATTCAATCATGCTGCATGGAATCCACTGCATTCAATCGGGATGCATTTTACCAGGCTGCATGGAATACACAGCATTCAATCACGCTGCATCGATTTCACTGCATTCAATTGGGATCCATTGCGCCATGATGCATGGAATCCACTGCATTCAGTTGAGATCAATTGGGCCACGCTGCATAGAATCCACTGCATTGAATGGGGATCCATTTAGCCACGCTGCATTGTATACACTGCGTTCAATCAGGATGCATTTCACCACGCTGCATGGAATCCATGGCATTCAATCGGGATGTTTGTGGCCATGCTGCAAAAAATCCACTTCATTCAATCATGCTGAAGGAATCCACTGCATTCAATCATGCTGCATAAAATCCCCTGCATTCAATAGGGTTCCATTTCTTCATGCTGCATGGAATCCACTGCATTCAATCATGCTGCATAAAATCCACTGCATTCAATCGGGATGCATTTTACCACGCTGCATGGATTACACTGCATTCAATCACAATACATGGAATCGACTGCATTCAATCGGGATGCATTTTACCAGGCTGCCTGGATTACACTGCATTCAATCACAATGCATGGAATCCACTGCATTCAATGAAGCTGCATGGAATCCACTGCATTCTATCGGGATGCTTGTCGCCATGCTGCATAAAATCCACTGCATTCAATCATGCTGCACGGTATCCACTGCATTCAATCGGGATGTATGCGGACATGCTGCAGAAAATTCACTGCATTAAATCTTGATGCTTTGGGCCAAGCTTCAAAAAATCCGCTGCATTCAATCATGCTGCAGGAATCCACTGCATTCAATTATGCTGCATAAAATCCACTGCATTCAATAGGGTTCAATTTCTTCATGCTGCATGGAATCAACTGCATTCAATCATGCTGCATGGAATCTACTGCATTCAATCGGGATGCATTTTACCAGGCTGCATGGTTTACACTGCATTCAATCACAATGCATGGAATCCACTGCATTCAATGACGCTGCATGGAATCCACTGCATTCAATCGGGATGCTTTGGGCCATGGTGCATAAGATCCACTGCATTCAATCATGCTGCATGGTATCCACTGCATTCAATCGGGATGTTTTGGGAAATGCTGCCTGAAATCCACTGCATTTAATCGGGATGCTTTGGGCCATGCTGCAAAAAATCCACTGCATTCAATAATGCTGCAGGAATCCACTGCATTCAATCATGCTGCATAAAATCCCCTGCATTCAATAGTGTTCCATTTCTGCATGCTTCATGGATCACACTGCATTCAATCACACTGCATGGAATCCACTGCATTCAGTCGGGATGAATTTTACCAGGCTGCATGGAATCCACTGCATTCAATCATGCTTCATGGAATCCACTGCATTCAATCGGGATGCATTTTACCAGGCTGCATGGAATACACTGCATTCAATCACGCTGCATCGATTTCACTGCATTCAATTGGGATCCATTGCGCCATGATGCATGGAATCCACTGCATTCAGTTGAGATCAATTGGGCCACGCTGCATAGAATCCACTGCATTGAATGGGGATCCATTTAGCCACGCTGCATTGTATACACTGCGTTCAATCAGGATGCATTTCACCACGCTGCATGGAATCCATGGCGTTCAATCGGGATGTTTGTGGCCATGCTGCAAAAAATCCACTTCATTCAATCATGCTGCAGGAATCCACTTCATTCAATCATGCTGCATGGAATCCGCAGCATTTAAGTGGGATGCATTTTACCAGGCTGCATGGAATATACTGCATTCAATCATGCTGCATAAAATCCACTGCATTCAATCGGGATGCATTTTACCACGCTGCATGGATTACACTGCATTCAATCACAATACATGGAATCGACTGCATTCAATCGGGATGCATTTTACCAGGCTGCCTGGATTACACTGCATTCAATCACAATGCATGGAATCCACTGCATTCAATGACGCTGCATGGAATCCACTGCATTCAATCGGGATGCTTTGGGCCATGCTGCAAATAATCCACTGCATTCAATCATGCTGCATGGAATCCACTGCCTTCAATCGGGATGCTTTTGGCCATGCTGCATAAAATCCACTGCATTCAATCATGCTGCACGGTATCCACTGCATTCAATCGGGATGTTTTGGGACATGCTGCAGAAAATCCACTGCATTAAATCGGGATGCTTTGGGCCAAGCTGCAAAAAATACACTGCATTCAATCATGCTGCAGGAATCCACTGCATTCAATCATGCTGCATAAAATCCACTGCATTCAATAGGGTTCCATTTCTTCATGCTGCATGGAATCAACTGCATTCAATCATGCTGCATGGAATCTACTGCATTCAATCGGGATGCATTTTACCAGGCTGCATGGTTTACACTGCATTCAATCACAATGCATGGAATCCACTGCATTCAATGACGCTGCATGGAATCCACTGCATTCAATCTGGATGCTTTGGGACATGGTGCATAAAATCCACTGCATTCAATCATGCTGCATGGTATCCACTGCATTCAATCGGGATGTTTTGGGACATGCTGCCTAAAATCCACTGCATTTAATCGGGATGCTTTGGGCCATGCTGCAAAAAATCCACTGCATTCAATCATGCTGCAGGAATCCACTGCATTCAATCATGCTGCATAAAATCCACTGCATTCAATAGGGTTCCATTTCTGCATGCTGCATGGATCACACTGCATTCAATCACACTGCATAGAATCCACTGCATTGAATGGGGATCCATTTAGCCACGCTGCATTGTATACACTGCGTTCAATCAGGATGCATTTCACCACGCTGCATGGAATCCATGGCATTCAATCGGGATGTTTGTGGCCATGCTGCAAAAAATCCACTTCATTCAATCATGCTGAAGGAATCCACTGCATTCAATCATGCTGCATGGAATCCGCAGCATTTAAGTGGGATGCATTTTACCAGGCTGCATGGAATATACTGCATTCAATCATGCTGCATAAAATCCACTGCATTCAATCGGGATGCATTTTACCACGCTGCATGGATTACACTGCATTCAATCACAATACATGGAATCGACTGCATTCAATCGGGATGCATTTTACCAGGCTGCCTGGATTACACTGCATTCAATCACAATGCATGGAATCCACTGCATTCAATGACGCTGCATGGAATCCACTGCATTCAATCGGGATGCTTTGGGCCATGCTGCAAATAATCCACTGCATTCAATCATGCTGCATGGAATCCACTGCCTTCAATCGGGATGCTTTTGGCCATGCTGCATAAAATCCCCTGCATTCAATCGAGATGCATTTGGCCTCGCTGCTTTGACTCCACAGCACACAGTCCTGATACATTTCACCACAATGAATGGAATACTCTGCATTCAATGACGCTGCATGGAATCCACTGCATTAAATAGAGATGCTTTGGGACATGCTGCAAAAAATCCACTGCATTCAATAATTCTGCAGGAATCCACTGCATTCAATCATGCTGCATAAAATCCCCTGCATTCAATAGGGTTCCATTTCTTCATGCTGCATGGAATACACTGCATTCAATCAAGCTGCATGGAATCCACAGCATTTAATTGAGATGAATTTTACCAGGCTGCATGGAATCCACTGCATTCAATCATGCTGCATGGAATCCATTGCGTTCATTCAGGTTGCATTTTACCACGCTGCATGGATTACACTGCATTCATTCACAATACATGGAATACACTGCATTCAATCGGGATGCATTTTACCAGGTTGCATGGATTACACTGCATTCAATCACAATGCATGGAATCCACTGCATTCAATGACGCTGCATGGAATCCACTGCGTTCAGTCTGGATGCACTGGGCCTCACTGCGTTGACTCCACTAAATACATACGGGATCCATTGTGCCACAATGCAGGGAGTCTTCTGCATTCACTGACGCTGCATGGAATCCACTGCATTCAATCGGGATGCTTTTGGCCATGCTGCATAAAATCCACTTCATTCAATCATGCTGCATGTAATCCACCTCATTCAATCGGGATGTTTTGGGACATGCTGCAGAAAATCCACTGCATTTTATAGGGATGCTTTGGGCAATGCTGCAAAAATCCACTGCATTCAATCATGCTGCATGAAACCACGGCATTCAATCATGCTGCATAAAAACCACTGCATTCAATAGGGTTCCATTGCTTCATGCTGCTTGGAATACACTGCATTCAATCAAGCTGCATGGAACCCACTGCATTCAATTGGGATGAATTTTACCAGGCTGCATGGAATCCACTGCATTCAATCAGGCTGCATGGAATCCACTGCATTCAATCGGGATGCATTTTACCAGGCTGCATGGAATACACTGCATTCAATCACGCTGCATTGAGATCACTGCATTCAATTGGCATCCATTGGGCTCGATGCATGGAATCCACTGCATTCAATCAGGATCCATTGCACCACACTGCATTGAATCCACTGCATTCAATTGAGATCAATTGGGCCACGCTGCATCGAATCCACTGCATTCAATGGGGATCCATTTAGCCACGCTGAATGGTATACACTGCGTTCAATCAGGATGCATTTCACCACGCTGCATGGCCTCCACTGTTTTCAATCACACTGCATGGAATCCACGGCATTCAATCGGGATGCTTTGGGCCATGCTGCATAAAATCCACTGCATTCAATCGAGTTGCATTTGGCCTCGCTGCATGGACTCCACTGCAAACAATCGTGATCCATTTCGCCACAATGAATGGAATTCTCTGCATTCAATGACGCTGCATGGAATCCACTGCATTAAATCGAGATGCTTTGGGACATGCTGCAAAAAATCCACTGCATTCATTAATTCTGCAGGAATCCACTGCATTCAATCATGCTGCATAAAATCCCCTGCATTCAATAGAGTTGCATTACTTCATGCTGCATGGAATCAACTGCATTCAATCATGCCGCATAAAATTCACTGCATTCAATCGGGATGCATTTTACCTGGCTGCATGGATCCACTGCATTCAATCACGCTGCATGGAATCCACTGCATTCAATCGGGATGCTTTTTACCCGTCTGCATGGAATCCACTGCATTCATTCACGCTGCATGGAATCCACTGCATTCAATCGGGATGCATTTTACCACGCTGCATGAATTACACTGCATTCAATCACAATGCATGGAATCCACTGCATTCAATGACGCTGCATGGAATCCACTGCATTATATCGGGATGCTTTTGGCCATGCTGCATAAAATCCACTGCATTCAATCATGCTGCATGGAATCCAGTGCATCCAATCGGGATATTGTGGGTCATGCTGCATAAAATCCAATGCATTCAATCATGCTGCACCATATCCACTGCATTCAGTCGGGATGTTTTGGGACATGCTGCAGAAAATTCACTGCATTAAATCAGGATGCTTTGGGCCATTCTGCAAAAAATCCACTGCATTCAATCATGCTGCATAAAATCCACTGCATTCAATATGGTTCCATTTCTTCATGCTGCATGGATCACACTGCATTAAATCACACTGCATGGAATCCTCTGCATTCAATCGGGATTAATTTTACCAGGCTGCATGGAATCCACTGCATTCAATCAGTATCCATTGCACCACACCGCATTGAATCCACTGCATTCAATTGAGATCAATTGGGCAACGATGCATAGAATCCACTGCATTCAATAGGGATCCAATTAGCCACACTGAATGGTATACACTGCGTTCAATCAGGATGCATTTCACCACGCTGCATGGAATCCATGGCATTCAATCGGGTTGCATGGGGCCATGCTGCATAAAATCCACTGCATTCCATCGAGATGCATTTGGCCTCGCTGCATGGACTCCACTGCACACAATCGTGATCCATTTCGCCACAATGATTGGAATTCTCAGCATTCAATGACGCTGCATGGAATCCACTGCATTAAATCAGAGATGCTTTGGGACATGTTGCAAAAAATCCACTGCATTCAATCATGCTGCAGGAATCCACAGCATTCAATCATGCTGCATAAAATACCCTGCATTCAATAGTGTTCCATTTCTTCATGCTGCATGGAATACACTGCATTCAATCAGGATGCATGGAATCCACATCATTTAATTGAGGTGCATTTTACCAGGCTGCATGGAATCCACTGCATTCAATCATGCTGCATGGAATCCACTGCATTCAATCGGGATGCATTTTACCAGGCTGCATGGATTACACTGCATTCAAGCACAATGCATGGAATCCACTGCATTCAATGACGCTGCATGGAATCCTCTGCATTGAATCGGGATGCTTTGGCCATGCTGCATAAAATCCACTCCATCAGTCATGCTGCACGGTATCCACTGCATTCAATCGGGATGTTTTGGGACATGCTGAATAAAATCCACTGCATTAAATCAGGATGCATTGGGCCAAGCTGCAAAAAATCCACTGCATTCAATCATGCTGCATGGAATCTACTGCATTCAATCGGGATGCATTTTACCAGGATGCGTGGAATCCACTGCATTCAATAACAATGCATAGAATCCACTGCATTCAATGACGCTGCATGGAATCATCTGCATTCAATCGGGATGCTTTTGGCCATACTGCATAAAATCCACTGCATTCAATCGGGATGTATTGGGACATGCTGCAGAAAATCCACTGCATTAAATCGGGATGCTTTGGGCCAAGCTGCAAAAAATCCACTGCATTCAATCCTGCTGCAGGAATCCACTGCATTTAATCATGCTGCATAAAATACCCTGCATTCAATAAGGTTCCATTTCTTCATGCTGCCTGGAATCCACCTCATTCAATTATGCTGCATGGAATCCACTGCATTCAATCGGGATTCATTTTACCAGGCTGCATGAATTACACTGCATTCAATCACAAGCATGGAATCCACTGCATTCAATGACGCTGCATGGAATCCACTGCATTCAATCGGGATGCTTTTGGCCATGGTGCATAATATGCACTGCATTCAATCATGCTGCATGGTATCCACTGCATTCAATCGGGATGCTTTTGGCCATGCTGCATAAAATCCACTGCATTAAATCGGGATGCTTTGGGCCATGCTGCAAAAATCCACTGCATTCAATCATGCTGAAGGAATTCACTGCATTCAATCATGCTGCATAAAATCCCCTGCATTCTATAGGGTTCAATTTCTGCATGCTGCATGGATCACACTGCATTAAATCACACTGAATGAAATCCACTGCATTCAATTGGAATGAATTTTATCAGGCTGCATGGATTCCACTGCATTCAATCAAGCTGCATGGAATCCACTGCATTCAATCGTGATGTTTTGGGCCATGCTGCATAAAATACACTGCATTCAATCATGCAGCAAGGAATCCACTGCATCCAATCAGGATATTTTGGGCCATGCTGCATAAAATCCACTGCATTCAATCGGGATGCATTGGGCCTCGCTGCATGGTCTCCACTGCATACAAATGAGATCCATTGCACCACAATGTATGGAATGTTCTGCATTAAATGACGCTGCATGAAATCCACTGCATTCAATCGCAATGCTTTGGGCCATGCTGCAAATAATACACTGTATTCAATCATGCTGCATGGAATCCACTGCCTTCAATCGGGATTTTGGCCATGCTGCATATAATCTACTGCATTCAATCGGGATGCATTGGACCTCACTGCGCCAACCGCACTGAATACAATCGGGATCCATTGTGCGACAATGCATGGAGTCTTCTGCATTGCATGACGCTGCATGGAATCCACTGCATTCAATCGGGATGCTTGGGGCCATGCTGCAAATATCCACTGCATTCATTCATGCTGCAGGAATCCACGGCATTCAATCATGCTGCATAAAATACACTTCATTCAATAGGGTTCCATTACTTCATTCTGCCTGGAATACACTGAATTCAATCACGCTGCATGGAATCCAATGCATTCAATAGGGATGCATTTTACCAGGCTGCATGGAATCCACTGCATTCAGTCATGCTGCATGGAATCCACTGCAGTCAATCGGGATGCATTTTACCAGGCTGCCTGGATTACACTGCATTCAATCAAAATGCATGGAATCCACTGCATTCAATGATGCTGCATGAAATCCACTGCATTCAATCGGGATGCATTTGTCCATGCTGCATAAAATCCACGGCATTCAATCATGCTGCATGGAATCCAATGCATTCTATCGGGATGTATTGGGACATGCTGCAGAAAATTCACTGCATTAAATCATGATGCTTTGGACCAAGCTTCAAAAAATCCACTGCATTCAATCATGCTGAAGGAATCCACTGCATTCAATCATGCTGCATAAAATCCCCTGCATTCAATATGGTTCCATTTCTTCATGCTGCATGGAATCCACTTCATTCAATCATGCTGCATGGAATCCGCAGCATTTTAGTGGGATGCATTTTACCAGGCTGCATGGAATATACTGCATTCAATCATGGTGCATAAAATCCACTGCATTCAATCGGGATGCATTTTACCACGCTGCATGGATTACACTGCATTCAATCACAATACATGGAATCGACTGCATTCAATCGGGATGCATTTTACCAGGCTGCCTGGATTACACTGCATTCAATCACAATGCATGGAATCCACTGCATTCAATGACGCTGCATGAAATCCACTGCATTCTATCGGGATGCTTTTCGTCATGCTGCATAAAATCCACTGCATTCAATCATGCTGCACGGTATCCACTGCATTCAATCGGGATGTATGCGGACATGCTGCAGAAAATTCACTGCATTAAATCTTGATGCTTTGGGCCAAGCTTCAAAAAATCCGCTGCATTCAATCATGCTGCAGGAATCCACTGCATTCAATTATGCTGCATAAAATCCACTGCATTCAATTGGGTTCAATTTCTTCATGCTGCATGGAATCAACTGCATTCAATCATGCTGCATGGAATCTACTGCATTCAATCGGGATGCATTTTACCAGGCTGCATGGTTTACACTGCATTCAATCACAATGCATGGAATCCACTGCATTCAATGACGCTGCATGGAATCCACTGCATTCAATCTGGATGCTTTGGGCCATGGTGCATAAAATCCACTGCATTCAATCATGCTGCATGGTATCCACTGCATTCAATCGGGATGTTTTTGGTCATGCTGCATAAAATCCACTGCGTTCAATCATGCTGCATAAAATCCACTGCATTCAATAGGGTTCCATTTCTTCATGCTGCATGGATCACACTGCATTCAATCACACTGCATGGAATCCACTGCATTCAATCGGGATGAATTTTACCAGGCTGCATGGAATCCACTGCATTCAATCATGCTTCATGGAATCCACTGCATTCAATCGGGATGCATTTTACCAGGCTGCATGGAATACACTGCATTCAATCACGCTGCATCGATTTCACTGCATTCAATTGGGATCCATTGCGCCATGATGCATGGAATCCACTGCATTCAGTTGAGATCAATTGGGCCACGCTGCATAGAATCCACTGCATTGAATGGGGATCCATTTAGCCACGCTGCATTGTATACACTGCGTTCAATCAGGATGCATTTCACCACGCTGCATGGAATCCATGGCGTTCAATCGGGATGTTTGTGGCCATGCTGCAAAAAATTCACTTCATTCAATCTTGCTGAAGGAATCCACTTCATTCAATCATGCTGCATGGAATCCGCAGCATTTAAGTGGGATGCATTTTACCAGGCTGCATGGAATATACTGCATTCAATCATGCTGCATAAAATCCACTGCATTCAATCGGGATGCATTTTACCACGCTGCATGGATTACACTGCATTCAATCACAATACATGGAATCGACTGCATTCAATCGAGATGCATTTTACCAGGCTGCCTGGATTACACTGCATTCAATCACAATGCATGGAATCCACTGCATTCAATGACGCTGCATGGAATCCACTGCTTTCAATCGGGATGCTTTGGGCCATGCTGCAAATAATCCACTGCATTCAATCATGCTGCATGGTATCCACTGCCTTCAATTGGGATGCTTTTGGCCATGCTGCATAAAATCCACTGCATTCAATCATGCTGCACGGTATCCACTGCATTCAATCGGGATGTTTTGGGACATGCTGCAGAAAATCCACTGCATTAAATCGGGATGCTTTGGGCCAAGCTGCAAAAAATACACTGCATTCAATCATGCTGCAGGAATCCACTGCATTCAATCATGCTGCATAAAATCCACTGCATTCAATAGGGTTCCATTTCTTCATGCTGCATGGAATCAACTGCATTCAATCATGCTGCATGGAATCTACAGCATTCAATCGGGATGCATTTTACCAGGCTGCATGGTTTACACTGCATTCAATCACAATGCATGGAATCCACTGCATTCAATGACGCTGCATGGAATCCACTGCATTCAATTTGGATGCTTTGGGACATGGTGCATAAAATCCACTGCATTCAATCATGCTGCATGGTATCCAATGCATTCAATCGGGATGTTTTGGGACATGCTGCCTAAAATCCACTGCATTTAATCGGGATGCTTTGGGCCATGCTGAAAAAAATCCACTGCATTCAATCATGCTGCAGGAATCCACTGCATTCAATCATGCTGCATAAAATCCACTGCATTCAATAGGGTTCCATTTCTGCATGCTGCATGGATCACACTGCATTCAATCACACTGCATGGGGTCCACTGCATTCAATCGGGATGAATTTTACCAGGCTGCATGGAATCCACTGCATTCAATCATGCTTCATGGAATCCACTGCATTCAATCATGCTGCATGGAATCCGCAGCATTTAAGTGGGATGCATTTTACCAGGCTGCATGGAATATACTGCATTCAATCATGCTGCATAAAATCCACTGCATTCAATCGGGATGCATTTTACCACGCTGCATGGATTACACTGCATTCAATCACAATACATGGAATCGACTGCATTCAATCGGGATGCATTTTACCAGGCTGCCTGGATTACACTGCATTCAATCACAATGCATGGAATCCACTGCATTCAATGACGCTGCATGGAATCCACTGCATTCAATCGGGATGCTTTGGGCCATGCTGCAAATAATCCACTGCATTCAATCATGCTGCATGGAATCCACTGCCTTCAATCGGGATGCTTTTGGCCATGCTGCATAAAATCCCCTGCATTCAATCGAGATGCATTTGGCCTCGCTGCTTTGACTCCACAGCACACAATCCTGATACATTTCACCACAATGAATGGAATACTCTACATTCAATGACGCTGCATGGAATCCACTGCATTAAATAGAGATGCTTTGGGACATGCTGCAAAAAATCCACTGCATTCAATAATTCTGCAGGAATCCACTGCATTCAATCATGCTGCATAAAATCCCCTGCATTCAATAGGGTTCCATTTCTTCATGCTGCATGGAATACACTGCATTCAATCAAGCTGCATGGAATCCACAGCATTTAATTGAGATGAATTTTACCAGGCTGCATGGAATCCACTGCATTCAATCAGGATGCATGGAATCCACTGCGTTCATTCAGGTTGCATTTTACCACGCTGCATGGATTACACTGCAGTCATTCACAATACATGGAATACACTGCATTCAATCGGGATGCATTTTACCAGGTTGCATGGATTACACTGCATTCAATCACAATGCATGGAATCCACTGCATTCAATGACGCTGCATGGAATCCACTGCGTTCAATCGGGATGCACTGGGCCTCACTGCGTTGACTCCACTAAATACATATGGGATCCCTTGTGCCACAATGCAGGGAGTCTTCTGCATTCACTGACGCTGCATGGAATCCACTGCATTCAATCGGGATGCTTTTGGCCATGCTGCATAAAATCCACTTCATTCAATCATGCTGCATGTAATCCACCTCATTCAATCGGGATGTTTTGGGACATGCTGCAGAAAATCCACTGCATTATATCGGGATGCTTTGGGCAATGCTGCAAAAATCCACTGCATTCAATCATGCTGCATGAAACCTCGGCATTCAATCATGCTGCATAAAATCCACTGCATTCAATAGGGTTCCATTTCTTCATGCTGCTTGGAATACACTGCATTCAATCAAGCTGCGTGGAACCCACTGCATTCAATTGGGATGAATTTTACCAGGCTGCATGGAATCCACTGCATTCAATCAGGCTGCATGGAATCCATTGCATTCAATCGGGATGCATTTTACCAGGCTGCATGGAATACACTGCATTCAATCACGCTGCATCGATATCACTGCATTCAATTTGGATCCATTGGGCCATGATGCATGGAATCCACTGCATTCAATCAGGATCCATTGCACCACACTGCATTGAATCCACTGCATTCAATTGAGATCAATTGGGCCACGCTGCATCGAATCCACTGCATTCAATGGGGATCCAATTAGCCACGCTGAATGGTATACACTGCGTTCAATCAGGATGCATTTCACCACGCTGCATGGCCTCCACTGTATTCAATCACACTGCATGGAATCCACGGCATTCAATCGGGATGCTTTGGGCCATGCTGCATAAAATCCACTGCATTCAATCGAGTAGCATTTGGCCTCGCTGCATGGACTCCACTGCACACAATCGTGATCCATTTTGCCACAATGAATGGAATTCTCTGCATTCAATGACGCTGCATGGAATCCACTGCATTAAATCGAGATGCTTTGGGACATGCTGCAAAAAATCCACTGCATTCATTAATTCTGCAGGAATCCACTGCATTCAATCATGCTGCATAAAATCCCCTGCATTCAATAGAGTTGCATTACTTCATGCTGCATGGAATCAACTGCATTCAATCATGCTGCATAAAATTCACTGCATTCAATCGGGATGCATCTTACCTGGCTGCATGGAATCCACTGCATTTAATCACGCTGCATGGAATCCACTGCATTCAATCGGGATGCTTTTTACCCGTCTGCATGGAATCCACTGCATTCATTCACGCTGCATGGAATCCACTGCATTCAATCGGGATGCATTTTACCACGCTGCATGAATTACACTGCATTCAATCACAATGCATGGAATCCACTGCATTCAATGACGCTGCATGGAATCCACTGCATTCTATCGGGATGCTTTTGGCCATGCTGCATAAAATCCACTGCATTCAATCATGCTGCATGGAATCCAGTGCATCCAAGCGGGATATTTTGGGTCATGCTGCATAAAATCCAATGCATTCAATCATGCTGCACCGTATCCACTGCATTCAGTCGGGATGTTTTGGGACATGCTGCATTGAATCCACAGCATTCTATCTGGGTGCTTTGGGCCATTCTGCAAAAAATCCACTGCATTCAATCATGCTGCATAAAATCCACTGCATTCAATATGGTTCCATTTCTTCATGCTGCATGGATCACACTGCATTAAATCACACTGCATGGAATCCTCTGCATTCAATCGGGATTAATTTTACCAGGCTGCATGGAATCCACTGCATTCAATCAGTATCCATTGCACCACACTGCATTGAATCCACTGCATTCAATTGAGATCAATTGGGCAACGATGCATAGAATCCACTGCATTCAATAGGGATCCAATTAGCCACACTGAATGGTATACACTGCATTCAATCAGGATGCATTTCACCACGCTGCATGGAATCCACGGCATTCAATCGGGTTGCATGGGGCCATGCTGCATAAAATCCACTGCATTCCATCGAGATGCATTTGGCCTCGCTGCATGGACTCCACTGCACACAATCGTGATCCATTTCGCCACAATGAATGGAATTCTCAGCATTCAATGACGCTGCATGGAATCCACTGAATTAAATCAGAGATGCTTTGGGACATGTTGCAAAAAATCCACTGCATTCAATAATTCTGCAGGAATCCACAGCATTCAATCATGCTGCATAAAATACCCTGCATTCAATAGTGTTCCATTTCTTCATGCTGCATGGAATACACTGCATTCAATCAGGATGCATGGAATCCACATCATTTAATTGAGGTGCATTTTACCAGGCTGCATGGAATCCACTGCATTCAATCATGCTGCATGGAATCCACTGCATTCAATCGGGATGCATTTTACCAGGCTGCATGGATTACACTGCATTCAAGCACAATGCATGGAATCCACTGCATTCAATGACGCTGCATGGAATCCACTGCATTCTATCGGGATGCTTTTGGTCATGCTGCATAAAATATACTGCATTCAATCATGCTGCAAGGAATCCACTGCATCCAATCGCCATGTTTTTGGCCATGCTGCATAAAATCCACTGCATTTAATCATGTTGCATAAAATCCACTGCATTCAATTGGGTTCCATTTCTTCATGCTGCATGGATCACACTGCATTCAATCACACTGCATGGAATCCACTGCATTCAATCGGGATGCATTTTACCAGGCTGCTTGGAATCCACTGCATTCATTCATGCTGCATGGAATCCACTGCATTCAATTGGGATGCATTTTACCAGGCTGCATGGAATACACTGCATTCAATCACGCTGCATCGATTTCACTGCATTCTATTGGGATCCATTTCGCCATGATGCATGGAATCCACTGCCTTCAGTTGAGATCAATTGGGCCACGCTTCATAGAGTCCACTGCATTGAATGGGGATCCATTTAGCCACGCTGCATTGTATACACTGCGTTCAATCAGGATGCATTTCACCGCGCTGCATGGAATACATGGCATTCAATCGGGATGTTTGTGGCCATGCTGCAAAAAATCCACTGCATTCAATCATGCTGAAGGAATCCACTGCATTCAATCATGCTGCATAAAATCCCCTGCATTCAATAGGGTTCCATTTCTTCATGCTGCATGGAATCCACTTCATTCAATCATGATGCATGGAATCCGCAGCATTTAAGTGGGATGCATTTTACCAGGCTGCATGGAAACCACTGCATTCAATCATGCGGCATAAAATCCACTGCATTCAATCAGGATGCATTTTACCAGGATGCATGGAATCCACTGCATTCAATCACAATACATGGAATCGACTGCATTCAATCGGGATGCATTTTACCAGGCTGCCTGGATTACTCTGCATTCAATCACAATGCATGGAATCCACTGCATTCAATGAAGCTGCATGGAATCCACTGCATTCTATCGGGATGCTTTTGGACATGCCGCATAAAATACACTGCATTCAATCATGCTGCAAGGAATCCACTGCATCCAATCGCCATGTTTTTGGCCATGCTGCATAAAATCCACTGCATTCAATCGGGATGCATTGGCCCTCGCTGCATGGTCTCCACTGCATACAAACGAGATCCATTGCATCACAATATATGGAATGTTCTGCATTAAATGATGCTGCATGAAATCCACTGCATTCAATCGGGATGCTTTGGGACATGCTGCAAATAATCCACTGCATTCAATCATGCTGCATGGAATCCACTGCCTTCAATCGGGATGCTTTTGGCCATGCTGCATATAATCCACTGCATTCAATCGGGATGCATTGGGCCTCACTGCATCAACCGCACTGAATACAATCGGGATCCATTGTGCCACAATGCATGGAGTCTTCTGCATTCAATGACGCTGCATGGAATACACTGCATTCAATCGGGATGCTTTGGGCCACGCTGCAAAAAATTCACTGCAATCATTCATGCTGCAGGAATCCAGTGCATTCAATCATGGTGCATAAAATACACTTCATTCAATAGGCTTCCATTACTTCATGCTGCCTGGAATACACTGAATTAAATCACGCTGCATGGAATCCAATGCATTCAATAGGGATGCATTTTACCAGGCTGCATGGAATCCACTGCATTCAATCATGCTGCATTAAATTCCCTGCATTCAATATGGTTCCATTTCTTCATGCTGCCTGGAATACACTGCATTAAATCTCGCTGCATGGAATCCACTGCATTCAATTGGGATGCATTTTACCTGGCTGCATGGAATCCACTGCATTCACGCATGCCGCTTGGAATCCACTGCATTCCATCGGGATGCATTTGGCCATGCTGAATAAAACCCACTGCATTCAATCATGCTGCACGGTATCCAATGCATTCAATCGGGATGTTTTCGGACATGCTGCAAAAAATCCACTGCACTAAATCGGGATACTTTTGGCCAAGCTTCAAAAAATCCACTGCATTCAATCATGCTGCAGGAATCCACTGCATTCCAACACACTGCATGGAACCACTGCATTCCACATGGTTCAATTTCTTCATGCTGCATGGAATCCACTGCATTCAATCATGCTGCATGGAATCCACTGCATTCAATCGGGATGCATTTTACCAGGCTGCATGGATTACACTGCATTCAAGCACAATGCATGGAATCCACTGCATTCAATGACGCTGCATGGAATCCTCTGCATTGAATCGGGATGCTTTTGGCCATGCTGCATAAAATCCACTGCATTCAATCATGCTGCACGGTATCGACTGCATTCAATCGGGATGTTTTGGGACATGCTGCAGAAAATCCACTGCATTAAATCGGGATGCTTTGGGCCAAGCTTCAAAAAATACACTGCATTCAATCATGCTGCAGGAATCCACTGCATTCAATCATGCTGCATAAAATCCACTGCATTCAATAGGGTTCCATTTCTTCATGCTGCATGGAATAAACTGCATTCAATCATGCTGCATGGAATCTACTGCATTCAATCGGGATGCATTTTACCAGGCTGCATGGATTACACTGCATTCAATCACAATGCATGGAATCCACTGCATTCAATGACGCTGCATGGAATCAACTGCCTTCAATCGGGATGCTTTTGGCCATGGTGCATAAAATCCACTGCATTCAATCTTGCTGCATGGTATCCACTGCATTCAATCGGGATGTTTTGGGACATGCTGCCCTAAATCCACTGCATTCAATCGGAATACTTTGGGCCATGCTGCCAAAAATCCACTGCATTCAATCATGCTGCAGGAATCCACTGCATTCAATCATGCTGCATAAAATCCACTGCATTTAATAGGGTTCCATTTCTTCATGCTGCATGGATCACACTGCATTCAATCACACTGCATGGAATCCACTGCATTCAATCGGGATGAATTTTACCAGGCTGCTTGGAATCCACTGCATCCATTCATGCTGCATGGAATCCACTGCATTCAATCGGGATGCATTTTACCAGGCTGCATGGAATACACTGCATTCAATCACGCTGCATCGATTTCACTGCATTCAATTGGGATCCATTGCGCCATGATGCATGGAATCCACTGCCTTCAGTTGAGATCAATTGGGCCACGCTGCATAGAATCCACTGCATTGAATGGGGATCCATTTAGCCACGCTGCATTGTATAAACTGCGTTCAATCAGGACGCATTTCACCACGCTGCATGGAATCCATGGCATTCAATCGGGATGCTTGTGGCCATGCCGCAAAAATTCCACTGCACTCAATCATGCTGAAGGAATCCACTGCATTCAATCATGCTGCATAAAATCCCCTGCATTCAATAGGGTTCCATTTCTTCATGCTGCATGGAATCCACTTCATTCAATCATGCTGCATGGAATCCGCAGCATTTAAGTGGGATGCATTTTACCAGGCTGCATGGAAACGACTGCATTCAATCATGCTGCATAAAATCCACTGCATTCAATCGGGATGCATTTTACCACGCTGCATGGATTACACTGCATTCAATCACAATACATGGAATCGACTGCTATCAATCGGGATGCATTTTACCAGGCTGCCTGGATTACACTGCATTCAATCACAATGCATGGAATCCACTGCATTCAATGACGCTGCATGGAATCCACTGCATTCTATCGGGATGCTTTTCGCCATGCTGCATAAAATACACTGCATTCAATCATGCTGCAAGGAATCCACTGCATCCAATCGCCATGTTTTTGGCCATGCTGCATAAAATCCACTGCATTTAATCATGTTGCATAAAATCCACTGCATTCAATAGGGTTCCATTTCTTCATGCTGCATGAATCACACTGCATTCAATCACACTGCATGGAATCCACTGCATTCAATCGGGATGAATTTTACCAGGCTGCTTGGAATCCACTGCATTCATTCATGCTGCATGGAATCCACTGCATTCAATCGGGATGCATTTTACCAGGCTGCATGGAATACACTGCATTCAATCACGCTGCATCGATTTCACTGCATTTAATTGGGATCCATTGTGCCATGATGCATGGAATTCACTGCATTCAGTTGAGGTCAATTGGGCCACGCTGCATAGAATCCACTGCATTGAATGGGGATCAATTTAGCCACGCTGCATTGTATACACTGCGTTCAATCAGGATGCATTTCACCACGCTGCATGGAATCCATGGCATTCAATCGGAATGCTTGTGGCCATGCTGCAAAAAATCCACTTCATTCAATCATGCTGAAGGAATCCACTGCATTCAATCATGCTGCATAAAATCCCCTGCATTCAATAGGGTTCCATTTCTTCATGCTGCATGGAATCCACTTCATTCAATCATGCTGCATGGAATCTGCAGCATTTAATTGGGATGCATTTTACCAGGCTGCATGGAAACCACTGCATTCAATCATGCGGCATAAAATCCACTGCATTCAATCAGGATGCATTTTACCAGGATGCATGGAATCCACTGCATTCAATCACAATACATGGAATCCACTGCATTCAATCGGGATGCATTTTACCAGGCTGCCTGGATTACACTGCATTCAACACAATGCATGGAATCCACTGCATTCAATGACGCTGAATGGAATCCACTGCATTCTATCGGGATGCTTTTCGCCATGCTGCATAAAATCCACTGCATTCAATCTTGCTGCATGGTATCCAATGCATTCAATCGGGATGTTTTGGGACATGCTGCCTAAAATCCACTGCATTCAATCGGGATGCTTTGGGTCATGCTGCTATACATTCACTGCATTCAATCATGCAGCAGGTAATCCACTGCATCCAATCGCCATGTTTTTGGCCATGCTGCATAAAATCCACTGCATTCAATCAGGATGCATTGGGCCTCGCTGCATGGTCTCCACTGCATACAAACGAGATCCATTGCACCACAATGTATGGAATGTTCTGCATTAAATGACGCTGCATGAAATCCACTGCATTCAATCGGGATGCTTTGGGACATGCTGCAAATAATCCACTGCATTCAATCATGCTGCGTGTAATCCACTGCCTTCAATCGGGATGCTTTTGGCCATGCTGCATATAATCCACTGCATTCAATCGGGATGCATTGGGCCTCACTGCTTCAACCGCACTGAATACAATCGGGATCCATTGTGCCACAATGCATGTAGTCTTCTGCATTCAATGACGCTGCATGGAATACACTGCATTCAATCGGGATGCTTTGGGCCACGCTGCAAAAAAATCACTGCAATCATTCATGCTGCAGGAATCCAGTGCATTCAATCATGCTGCATAAAATACACTTCATTCAATAGGCTTCCATTACTTCATGCTGTCTGGAATACACTGAATTCAATCTCGCTGCATGGAATCCAATGCATTCAATAGGGATGCATTTTACCAGGCTGCATGGAATCCACTGCATTCAATCATGCTGCAGGTATCCACTGCATTCAATCATGCTGCATTAAATTCCCTGCATTCAATAGGGTTCCATTTCTTCCTGCCGCCTGGAATACACTGCATTAAATTTCGCTGCATGGAATCCACTGCATTCAATTGGGATGCATTTTACCTGGCTGCATGGAATCAACTGCATTCACGCATGCCGCTTGGAATCCACTGCATTCCATCGGGATGCATTTGGCCATGCTGAATAAACCCCACTGAATTCAATCATGCTGCACGGTATCCAATGCATTCAATCGGGATGTTTTCGGACATGCTGCAAAAAATCCACTGCAGTAAATCGGGATGCTTTTGGCCAAGCTTCAAAAAATTCACTGCATTCATTGATGCTGCAGGAATCCACTGCATTCTATCATGCTGCATAAAATCCACTGCATTCAATCGGGATGCATTTTACCAGGCTGCATGGATTACACTGCTTTCAATTACATTGCATGGTATCCACTGCGTCAATGACGCTGCATGGAATCCACTGCCTTCAATCGGGATGCTTTTGGCCATGGTGCATAAAATCCACTGCATTCAATCTTGCTGCATGGTATCCACTGCATTCAATCGGGATGTTTTGGGACATGCTGCCTAAAATCCACTGCATTCAATCGTGATGCTTTGGGCCATGCTGCTAAACATCCACTGCATTCAATCATGCTGCAGGAATCCACGGCATTCAATCATGCTGCATAAAAGACACTTCATTCAATAGGATTCCATTACTTCATGCTGCCTGGAATACACTGAATTCAATCACGCTGCATGGAATCCAATGCATTCAATAAGGATGCATTTTACCAGGCTGCATGGAATCCATTGCTTTCAATCCTGCTGCATGGAATCCACTGCATTCAATCGGGATGCATTTTACCAGGCTGCATGGATTACACTGCATTCAATCACAATGCATGGAATCCACTGCATTCAATGACGCTGCATGGAATCCACTGCGTTCAATCGGAATGCTTTGGGCCACGCTGCAAAAAATCCACTGCATTCATTCATGCTGCAGGAATCCAGTGCATTCAATCATGGTGCATAAAATACACTTCATTCAATAGGGTTCCATTACTTCATGCTGCCTGGAATGCACTGAATTAAATCACGCTGCATGGAATCCAATGCATTCAATAGGGATGCATTTTACCAGGCTGGATGGAATCCACTGCATTCAATCATGCTGCATGGAATCCACTGCATTCAATCGGGATGCATTTTACCAGGCTGCATGGATTACACTGCATTCAAGCACAATGCATGGAATCCACTGCATTCAATGACGCTGCATGGAATCCTCTGCATTGAATAGGGATGCTTTTGGCCATGCTGCATAAAATCCACTGCATTCAATCATGCTGCACGGTATCGACTGCATTCAATCGGGATGTTTTGGGACATGCTGCAGAAAATCCACTGCATTAAATCGGGATGCTTTGGGCCAAGCTGCAAAAAATACAATGCATTCAATCATGCTGCAGGAATTCACTGCATTCAATCATGCTGCATAAAATCCCCTGCATTCAATAGGGTTCCATTTCTTCATGGTGCATGGAATACACTGCATTCAATCATGCTGCATGAAATCCACTGCATTCAATCGGGATGCATTTTACCAGGCTGCATGGATTACACTGCATTCAATCCCAATGCATGGAATCCACTGCATTCAATGACGCTGCATGGAATCCACTGCATTCTATCAGGATGCTTTTGGCCATGCTGCACAAAGTACACTGCATTCAATCATGCTGCAAGGAATCCACTGCATCCAATCGCCATATTTTTGGCCATGCTGCATAAAATTCACTGCATTCAATCGGGATGCATTGGGCCTCGCTGCATGGTCTCCACTGCATACAAACGAGATCCATTGCACCACAATGTATGGAATGTTCTGCATTAAATGAGGCTGCATGTAATCCACTGCATTCAATCAGGATGCTTTGGGCCATGCTGCAAATAATCCAATGTATTCAATCATGCTTCATGGAATCCACGGCCTTCAATCGGGATGCTTTTGGCCATGGTGCATAAAATCCACTGCATTCAATCGGGATGCATTGGGCCTCACTGCGTCAACTGCTGAATACAATCGGGATCCATTGTGCCAAAATGAATGTAGTATTCTGCATTCAATGACGCTGCATGGAATCCATTGCATTCAATAGGGATCCATTTTACCAGGCTGCATGGAATCCACTGCATTCAATCATGCTGCATAAAATCCACTGCATTCAATAGGGTTCCATTTCTTCATGCTGCATGGATCACACTGCATTCAATCACACTGCATGGAATCCACTGCATTCAATCGGGATGAATTTTACCAGGCTGCATTGAATCCACTGCATTCTATCAAGCTGCATGGAATCCACTGCATTCAATCGGGATGCATTTTACCAGGCTGCATGGAATACACTGCATTCAATCACGCTGCATCGATTTCACTGCATTCAATTGGGATCCATTGCACCATGATGCATGGAATCCACTGCATTCTATCAGAATCTATTGCACCACACTGCATTGACACCACTGCATTCAATTGAGATCAATTGGGCCACGCTGCATAGAATCCACTGCATTCCATGGGTATCCATTTACCCACGCTGCATGGTGTACACTGCGTTCAATCAGGATGCATTTCACCACGCTGCATGGAATCCACGGCATTCAATTGGGATTCTTTTGGCCATGCTGCATAAAATCCACTGCATTCAATCGAGATGCATTTGGCCTCGCTGCATGGACTCCACTGCACACAATCGTGATCCATTTCGCCACAATGAATGGAATTTTTTGCATTCAATGACGCTGCATGGAATCCACTGCATTAAATCGAGATGCTTTGGGACATGCTGCAAAAATTCCACTGCATTCAATCATGCTGAAGGAATCCACTGCATTCAATCATGCTGCATAATATCCCCTGCCTTCAATAGGGTTCCATTTCTTCATGCTGCATGGAATCCACTTCTTTCAATCATGCTGCATGGAATCCACAGCATTTAATTGGGATGCATTTTACCAGGCTGCATGGAATCCACTGCATTCAATCATGCTGCATAAAATCCACTGCATTCAATCGGGATGCATTTTACCACGCTGCATGGATTACACTGCATTCAATCACAATACATGGAATCCACTGCATTCAATCCGGATGCATTTTACCAGGCTGCATGGATTACACTGCATTCAATCACGCTGCAAGGAATCCACTGCATTCAACGACGCTGCATGGAATCCACTGCATTCTATCAGGATGCTTTTGGCCCTCCTGCATAAAATACACTGCATTCAATCATGCTGCATGGAATTCACTGCCTCCAATCGGGATATTTTTGGAAATGCTGCAGAAAATCCACTGCATTCAATCGGGATGCATTGGGCCTCGCTGCATTGATTCCACTGCATACAAACGAGATCCATTGCACCACAATGGATGGATTGTTCTGCATTCAATGAGGCTGCATGTAATCCACTGCATTCCATCGGGATGCTTTGGGCCATGCTGCATAAAATCCACTGCATTCAATCGGGATGCATTGGGCCTCACTACGTGGACTCCACTGAATACAATCGGATCCATTGTGCCACAATGCACGGAGTCTTCTGCATTCAATGACGCTGCATGAAATCCACTGCATTCAATCGGGGTGCTTTGGGCCATGTTCCAAAAATCCACTGCATACATTCATGCTGCGGGAATCCACTGCATTCAATCATGCTGCATAAAATACTCTGCATTCAATAGGTTTCCATTACTCATGCTGCCTGGAATACACTGAATTCAATCAAGCTGCATGGAATAAAATGCATTCAATCGGGATGCATTTTACCACGCTGCATGGATTCCACTGCATTCAATCACAATGCATGGAATCCACTGCATTCAATGACGCTGCATGGAATCCACTGCATTCAATCGGGATGATTTTGGCCATGATGCATAAAATCGACTGCATTCAATAGGGTTCAATTACATCATGCTGCATGGATCACACTGCATTCAATCACACTGCATGGAATCCACTGCATTCAATTGGGATGATATTTTCCAGGCTGCATTGAATCCACTGCATTCAATCAAGCTGCATGGAATCCACTGCATTCAATCGGGATGAATTTTACCATGCTGCATGGGATACACAGCATTCAATCACGCTGCTTCTATTTCACTGCATTCAATTGGGATCCATTGCGCCATGATGCATTGAATCCACTGCAATCAGTTGAGATCAATTGGGCCACGCTGCATAGAATCCACTCCATTCAATGGGGATCCATTTGGCCACGCTGCATTGTATACACTGCGTTCAATCAGGATGCATTTCACCACGCTGCATGGAATCCACGGCATTCAATCGGGATGCTTGGGGACATGCTGCAAAATATCCACTGCATTCATTCATGCTGCAGGAATCCACTGCATTAAATCATGCTGCATAAAATCCACTGCATTCATTAGGGTTCCATTTCTGCCTGCTGCATGGATCACACTGCACTCAATCACACTGCATGGAATCTATTGCATTCAATCAGGATGAATTTTACCAGGCTTCATTGAATCCACTGCATTCAATCAAGCTGCATGGAATCCACTGCATTCAATTGTGATTCATTTTACAAGGCTGCATGAATTAAACTGCATTCATTCACAATTCATGGAATCCACTGCATTCAATGACGCTGCATGGAATCCACTGCATTCAATCGGGATGATTTTGGCCATGCTGCATAAAATACACTGCATTCAATCATGCTGCATGGAATCCATTGCATCATATCGGCATACTTTGGGCCATGCTTCCTAAAATCCACTGCATTCAATCAGGATGCATTGGGCCTCGCTGCATGGTCTCCACTGCATACAAACGAGATCCATTGCACCACAATGTATGGAATGTTCTGCATTCAATGACGCTGCATGGAATCCACTGCATTCAATCGGGATGCTTTGGGCCATGCTGCAAAAAATCCACTGCATTCAATTATGCTACAGGAATCCAATGCATTCAATCGGGAAGCATTGGGCCATGCTGCAAATAATTCACTGCATTTAATCATTCTGTAGGTATCCACTGCATTCAATAGGGTTACATTTCTTCATGCTGCCTGGAATACACTGAATTCAATCACGCTGCATGGAATCCACTGCATTCAATTGGGATGCATTTTTCCAGGCTGCATGGAATCCACTGCATTCACGCATGCCGCATAGAATCCACTGCATTCCATCGGGGTGCTTTTGGCCATGCTGCATAAAACCCACTGCATTCAATCATGCTGCACGTTATCCAATGCATTCAATCGGGATGTTTTCGGACATGCTGCAAAAAATCCACTGCAGTAAATCTTGATGCTTTTGGCCAAGCTTCAAAAAATCCACTGCATTCAATCATGCTGCAGGAATCCACTGCATTCAATCACACTGCATGGAATCCACTGCATTCCACAGGGTTCAATTTCTTCATGCTGCATGGAATCAACTGCATTCAATCATGCTGCATGGAATCCACTGCATTCAATTGGGATGCATTTTACCAGGCTGCATGGATTACACTGCATTCAATCACGCTGCAAGGAATCCACTGCATTCAATGATGCTGCATGGAATCCACTGCATTCTATCGGGATGCATTGGGCCTCACTACGTGGACTCCACTGAATACAATCGGATCCATTGTGCCACAATGCACGGAGTCTTCTGCATTCAATGACGCTGCATGAAACCCACTGCATTCAATCGGGATGCTTTGGACCATGTTCCAAAAATCCACTGCATTCATTCATGCTGCGGGAATCCACTGCATTCAATCATGCTGCATAAAATACCCTGCATTCAATAGGGTTCCATTACTTCATGCTGCCTGGAATACACTGAATTCAATCATGCTGCATGGAATAAAATACATTCAATAGGGATGCATTTTACAAGGCTGCATGGAATCCACTGCATTCAATCACAATGCATGGAATCCACTGCATTCAATGACGCTGCATGGAATCCACTGCATTCAATCGGGATGATTTTGGCCATGATGCATAAAATCGACTGCATTCAATAGGGTTCAATTTCGTCATGCTGCATGGATCACACTGCATTCAATCACACTGCATGGAATCCACTGCATTCAATTGGGATGATTTTTACCATGCTGAATGGAATACACAGCATTCAATCACGCTGCTTCTATTTCACTGCATTCAATTGGGATCCATTGCGCCATGATGCATTGAATCCACTGCCATCAGTTGTGATCAATTGGGCCACGCTGCATAGAATCCACTGCATTGAATGGGGATCCATTTAGCCACGCTGCATTGTATAAACTGCGTTCAATCAGGATGCATTTCACCACGCTGCATGGAATCCACGGCATGCAATCGGGATGCTTGGGGACATGCTGCAAAAAATCCACTGCATTCATTCATGCTGCAGGAATCCACTTCATTTAATCATGCTGCATGGTATCCACTGCATTCAATAGGGATGTTTTGGGACATGCTGCCTAATATTCACTGCATTCAATCGGAATGCTTTGGGCCATGCTGCAAAAAATCCACTGCATTCATTCATGCTGCAGGAATCCACTGCATTCAATCATGCTGCATAAAATCCACTGCATTCATTAGGGTTCCATTTGTGCCTGCTGCATGGATCACAAGGCACTCAATCACACTGCATGGAATCTACTGCATTCAATAGGGATGCATTTTACCAGGCTTCATTGAATCCACTGCATTCAATCAGGCTGCATGGAATCCACTGCATTCAATCAGGATGCATTTTCCCAGGCTGCATGAATTACACTGCTTTCAATTACATTGCATGGTATCCACTGCGTCAATGACGCTGCATGGAATCCACTGCCTTCAATCGGGATGCTTTTGGCCATGGTGCATAAAATCCACTGCATTCAATCTTGCTGCATGGTATCCACTGCATTCAATCGGGATGTTTTGGGACATGCTGCCTAAAATCCACTGCATTCAATCGTGATGCTTTGGGCCATGCTGCTAAACATCCACTGCATTCAATCATGCTGCAGGAATCCACGGCATTCAATCATGCTGCATAAAAGACACTTCATTCAATAGGATTCCATTACTTCATGCTGCCTGGAATACACTGAATTCAATCACGCTGCATGGAATCCAATGCATTCAATAAGGATGCATTTTACCAGGCTGCATGGAATCCATTGCTTTCAATCCTGCTGCATGGAATCCACTGCATTCAATCGGGATGCATTTTACCAGGCTGCATGGATTACACTGCATTCAATCACAATGCATGGAATCCACTGCATTCAATGACGCTGCATGGAATCCACTGCGTTCAATCGGAATGCTTTGGGCCACGCTGCAAAAAATCCACTGCATTCATTCATGCTGCAGGAATCCAGTGCATTCAATCATGGTGCATAAAATACACTTCATTCAATAGGGTTCCATTACTTCATGCTGCCTGGAATGCACTGAATTAAATCACGCTGCATGGAATCCAATGCATTCAATAGGGATGCATTTTACCAGGCTGGATGGAATCCACTGCATTCAATCATGCTGCATGGAATCCACTGCATTCAATCGGGATGCATTTTACCAGGCTGCATGGATTACACTGCATTCAAGCACAATGCATGGAATCCACTGCATTCAATGACGCTGCATGGAATCCTCTGCATTGAATAGGGATGCTTTTGGCCATGCTGCATAAAATCCACTGCATTCAATCATGCTGCACGGTATCGACTGCATTCAATCGGGATGTTTTGGGACATGCTGCAGAAAATCCACTGCATTAAATCGGGATGCTTTGGGCCAAGCTGCAAAAAATACAATGCATTCAATCATGCTGCAGGAATTCACTGCATTCAATCATGCTGCATAAAATCCCCTGCATTCAATAGGGTTCCATTTCTTCATGGTGCATGGAATACACTGCATTCAATCATGCTGCATGAAATCCACTGCATTCAATCGGGATGCATTTTACCAGGCTGCATGGATTACACTGCATTCAATCCCAATGCATGGAATCCACTGCATTCAATGACGCTGCATGGAATCCACTGCATTCTATCAGGATGCTTTTGGCCATGCTGCACAAAGTACACTGCATTCAATCATGCTGCAAGGAATCCACTGCATCCAATCGCCATATTTTTGGCCATGCTGCATAAAATTCACTGCATTCAATCGGGATGCATTGGGCCTCGCTGCATGGTCTCCACTGCATACAAACGAGATCCATTGCACCACAATGTATGGAATGTTCTGCATTAAATGAGGCTGCATGTAATCCACTGCATTCAATCAGGATGCTTTGGGCCATGCTGCAAATAATCCAATGTATTCAATCATGCTTCATGGAATCCACGGCCTTCAATCGGGATGCTTTTGGCCATGGTGCATAAAATCCACTGCATTCAATCGGGATGCATTGGGCCTCACTGCGTCAACTGCTGAATACAATCGGGATCCATTGTGCCAAAATGAATGTAGTATTCTGCATTCAATGACGCTGCATGGAATCCATTGCATTCAATAGGGATCCATTTTACCAGGCTGCATGGAATCCACTGCATTCAATCATGCTGCATAAAATCCACTGCATTCAATAGGGTTCCATTTCTGCATGCTGCATGGATCACACTGCATTCAATCACACTGCATGGAATCCACTGCATTCAATCGGGATGAATTTTACCAGGCTGCATTGAATCCACTGCATTCTATCAAGCTGCATGGAATCCACTGCATTCAATCGGGATGCATTTTACCAGGCTGCATGGAATACACTGCATTCAATCACGCTGCATCGATTTCACTGCATTCAATTGGGATCCATTGCACCATGATGCATGGAATCCACTGCATTCTATCAGAATCTATTGCACCACACTGCATTGACACCACTGCATTCAATTGAGATCAATTGGGCCACGCTGCATAGAATCCACTGCATTCCATGGGTATCCATTTACCCACGCTGCATGGTGTACACTGCGTTCAATCAGGATGCATTTCACCACGCTGCATGGAATCCACGGCATTCAATTGGGATTCTTTTGGCCATGCTGCATAAAATCCACTGCATTCAATCGAGATGCATTTGGCCTCGCTGCATGGACTCCACTGCACACAATCGTGATCCATTTCGCCACAATGAATGGAATTTTTTGCATTCAATGACGCTGCATGGAATCCACTGCATTAAATCGAGATGCTTTGGGACATGCTGCAAAAATTCCACTGCATTCAATCATGCTGAAGGAATCCACTGCATTCAATCATGCTGCATAATATCCCCTGCCTTCAATAGGGTTCCATTTCTTCATGCTGCATGGAATCCACTTCTTTCAATCATGCTGCATGGAATCCACAGCATTTAATTGGGATGCATTTTACCAGGCTGCATGGAATCCACTGCATTCAATCATGCTGCATAAAATCCACTGCATTCAATCGGGATGCATTTTACCACGCTGCATGGATTACACTGCATTCAATCACAATACATGGAATCCACTGCATTCAATCCGGATGCATTTTACCAGGCTGCATGGATTACACTGCATTCAATCACGCTGCAAGGAATCCACTGCATTCAACGACGCTGCATGGAATCCACTGCATTCTATCAGGATGCTTTTGGCCCTCCTGCATAAAATACACTGCATTCAATCATGCTGCATGGAATTCACTGCCTCCAATCGGGATATTTTTGGAAATGCTGCAGAAAATCCACTGCATTCAATCGGGATGCATTGGGCCTCGCTGCATTGATTCCACTGCATACAAACGAGATCCATTGCACCACAATGGATGGATTGTTCTGCATTCAATGAGGCTGCATGTAATCCACTGCATTCCATCGGGATGCTTTGGGCCATGCTGCATAAAATCCACTGCATTCAATCGGGATGCATTGGGCCTCACTACGTGGACTCCACTGAATACAATCGGATCCATTGTGCCACAATGCACGGAGTCTTCTGCATTCAATGACGCTGCATGAAATCCACTGCATTCAATCGGGGTGCTTTGGGCCATGTTCCAAAAATCCACTGCATACATTCATGCTGCGGGAATCCACTGCATTCAATCATGCTGCATAAAATACTCTGCATTCAATAGGTTTCCATTACTCATGCTGCCTGGAATACACTGAATTCAATCAAGCTGCATGGAATAAAATGCATTCAATCGGGATGCATTTTACCACGCTGCATGGATTCCACTGCATTCAATCACAATGCATGGAATCCACTGCATTCAATGACGCTGCATGGAATCCACTGCATTCAATCGGGATGATTTTGGCCATGATGCATAAAATCGACTGCATTCAATAGGGTTCAATTACATCATGCTGCATGGATCACACTGCATTCAATCACACTGCATGGAATCCACTGCATTCAATTGGGATGATATTTTCCAGGCTGCATTGAATCCACTGCATTCAATCAAGCTGCATGGAATCCACTGCATTCAATCGGGATGAATTTTACCATGCTGCATGGGATACACAGCATTCAATCACGCTGCTTCTATTTCACTGCATTCAATTGGGATCCATTGCGCCATGATGCATTGAATCCACTGCAATCAGTTGAGATCAATTGGGCCACGCTGCATAGAATCCACTCCATTCAATGGGGATCCATTTGGCCACGCTGCATTGTATACACTGCGTTCAATCAGGATGCATTTCACCACGCTGCATGGAATCCACGGCATTCAATCGGGATGCTTGGGGACATGCTGCAAAATATCCACTGCATTCATTCATGCTGCAGGAATCCACTGCATTAAATCATGCTGCATAAAATCCACTGCATTCATTAGGGTTCCATTTCTGCCTGCTGCATGGATCACACTGCACTCAATCACACTGCATGGAATCTATTGCATTCAATCAGGATGAATTTTACCAGGCTTCATTGAATCCACTGCATTCAATCAAGCTGCATGGAATCCACTGCATTCAATTGTGATTCATTTTACAAGGCTGCATGAATTAAACTGCATTCATTCACAATTCATGGAATCCACTGCATTCAATGACGCTGCATGGAATCCACTGCATTCAATCGGGATGATTTTGGCCATGCTGCATAAAATACACTGCATTCAATCATGCTGCATGGAATCCATTGCATCATATCGGCATACTTTGGGCCATGCTTCCTAAAATCCACTGCATTCAATCAGGATGCATTGGGCCTCGCTGCATGGTCTCCACTGCATACAAACGAGATCCATTGCACCACAATGTATGGAATGTTCTGCATTCAATGACGCTGCATGGAATCCACTGCATTCAATCGGGATGCTTTGGGCCATGCTGCAAAAAATCCACTGCATTCAATTATGCTACAGGAATCCAATGCATTCAATCGGGAAGCATTGGGCCATGCTGCAAATAATTCACTGCATTTAATCATTCTGTAGGTATCCACTGCATTCAATAGGGTTACATTTCTTCATGCTGCCTGGAATACACTGAATTCAATCACGCTGCATGGAATCCACTGCATTCAATTGGGATGCATTTTTCCAGGCTGCATGGAATCCACTGCATTCACGCATGCCGCATAGAATCCACTGCATTCCATCGGGGTGCTTTTGGCCATGCTGCATAAAACCCACTGCATTCAATCATGCTGCACGTTATCCAATGCATTCAATCGGGATGTTTTCGGACATGCTGCAAAAAATCCACTGCAGTAAATCTTGATGCTTTTGGCCAAGCTTCAAAAAATCCACTGCATTCAATCATGCTGCAGGAATCCACTGCATTCAATCACACTGCATGGAATCCACTGCATTCCACAGGGTTCAATTTCTTCATGCTGCATGGAATCAACTGCATTCAATCATGCTGCATGGAATCCACTGCATTCAATTGGGATGCATTTTACCAGGCTGCATGGATTACACTGCATTCAATCACGCTGCAAGGAATCCACTGCATTCAATGATGCTGCATGGAATCCACTGCATTCTATCGGGATGCATTGGGCCTCACTACGTGGACTCCACTGAATACAATCGGATCCATTGTGCCACAATGCACGGAGTCTTCTGCATTCAATGACGCTGCATGAAACCCACTGCATTCAATCGGGATGCTTTGGACCATGTTCCAAAAATCCACTGCATTCATTCATGCTGCGGGAATCCACTGCATTCAATCATGCTGCATAAAATACCCTGCATTCAATAGGGTTCCATTACTTCATGCTGCCTGGAATACACTGAATTCAATCATGCTGCATGGAATAAAATACATTCAATAGGGATGCATTTTACAAGGCTGCATGGAATCCACTGCATTCAATCACAATGCATGGAATCCACTGCATTCAATGACGCTGCATGGAATCCACTGCATTCAATCGGGATGATTTTGGCCATGATGCATAAAATCGACTGCATTCAATAGGGTTCAATTTCGTCATGCTGCATGGATCACACTGCATTCAATCACACTGCATGGAATCCACTGCATTCAATTGGGATGATTTTTACCATGCTGAATGGAATACACAGCATTCAATCACGCTGCTTCTATTTCACTGCATTCAATTGGGATCCATTGCGCCATGATGCATTGAATCCACTGCCATCAGTTGTGATCAATTGGGCCACGCTGCATAGAATCCACTGCATTGAATGGGGATCCATTTAGCCACGCTGCATTGTATAAACTGCGTTCAATCAGGATGCATTTCACCACGCTGCATGGAATCCACGGCATGCAATCGGGATGCTTGGGGACATGCTGCAAAAAATCCACTGCATTCATTCATGCTGCAGGAATCCACTTCATTTAATCATGCTGCATGGTATCCACTGCATTCAATAGGGATGTTTTGGGACATGCTGCCTAATATTCACTGCATTCAATCGGAATGCTTTGGGCCATGCTGCAAAAAATCCACTGCATTCATTCATGCTGCAGGAATCCACTGCATTCAATCATGCTGCATAAAATCCACTGCATTCATTAGGGTTCCATTTGTGCCTGCTGCATGGATCACAAGGCACTCAATCACACTGCATGGAATCTACTGCATTCAATAGGGATGCATTTTACCAGGCTTCATTGAATCCACTGCATTCAATCAGGCTGCATGGAATCCACTGCATTCAATCAGGATGCATTTTCCCAGGCTGCATGAATTACACTGCATTCAAGCACAATGCATGGAATCCACTGCATTCAATGACGCTGCATGGAATCCTCTGCATTGAATCGGGATGCTTTTGGCCATGCTGCATAAAACCCACTGCATTCAATCAGGCTGCACGGTATCCAATGCATTCAATCGGGATGTTTTCGGACATGCTGCAAAAAATCCACTGCAGTAAATCGGGATGCTTTTGGCCAAGCTTCAAATAATCCACTACATTCAATCATGCTGCAGGAATCAACTGCATTCAATCACACTGCATGGAATCCACTGCATTCCACAGGGTTCAATTTCTTCATGCTGCATGGAATCCACTGCATTCAATCATGCTGCATGGAATCCACTGAATTCAATCGGGATGCATTTTACCAGGCTGCATGGATTACACTGCATTCAATTACAATGCATGGTATCCACTGCGTCAATGACGATGCATGGAATACACTGCCTTCAATCGGGATGCTTTTGGCCATGGTGCATAAAATCCACTGCATTCAATCTTGCTGCATGGTATCCACTGCATTCAATCGGGATGCTTTGGGCCATGCTGCAAAACATCCACTGCATTCAATCATGCTGCAGGAATCCACGGCATTCAATCATGCTGCATAAAAGACACTTCATTCAATAGGATTCCATTACTTCATGCTGCCTGGAATACACTGAATTCAATCACGCTGCATGGAATCCAATGCATTCAATAGGGATGCATTTTACCAGGCTGCATGGAATCCACTGCATTCAATCAGGCTGCATGGAATCCACTGCATTCAATCGGGATGCATTTTACCAGGCTGCATGGATTACACTGCATTCAAGCACAATGCATGGAATCCACTGCATTCAATGACGCTGCATGGTATCCTCTGCATTGAATCGGGATGCTTTTGGCCATGCTGCATAAAATCCACTGCATTCAATCATGCTGCACGGTATCGAATGCATTCAATCGGGATGTTTTGGGACATGCTGCAGAAAATCCACTGCATTAAATCGGGATGTTTGGGCCAAGCTGCAAAAAATACTATGCATTCAATCATGCTGCAGGAATCCACTGCATTCAATCATGCTGCATAAAATCCCCTGCATTCAATAGGGTTCCATTTCTTCATGCTGCATGGAATCCACTTCATTCAATCATGCTGCATGGAATCCGCAGCATTTAAGTGGGATGCATTTTACCAGGCTGCATGGAATACACTGCATTCAATCACGCTGCATCGATTTCACTGCATTTAATTGGGATCCATTGTGCCATGATGCATGGAATCCACTGCCTTCAGTTGAGATCAATTGGGCCACGCTGCATAGAATCCACTGCATTGAATGGGGATCAATTTAGCCACGCTGCATTGTATACACTGCGTTCAATCAGGATGCATTTCACCACGCTGCATGGAATCCATGGCATTCAATCGGGATGCTTGTGGCCATGCTGCAAAAAATCCACTTCATTCAATCATGCTGAAGGAATCCACTGCATTCAATCATGCTGCATAAAATCCCCTGCATTCAATAGGGTTCCATTTCTTCATGCTGCATGGAATCCACTTCATTCAATCATGCTGCATGGAATCTGCAGCATTTAATTGGGATGCATTTTACCAGGCTGCATGGAAACCACTGCATTCAATCATGCGGCATAAAATCCACTGCATTCAATCAGGATGCATTTTACCAGGATGCATGGAATCCACTGCATTCAATCACAAGACATGGAATCCACTGCATTCAATCGGGATGCATTTTACCAGGCTGCCTGGATTACACTGCATTCAACACAATGCATGGAATCCACTGCATTCAATGACGCTGAATGGAATCCACTGCATTCTATCGGGATGCTTTTCGCCATGCTGCATAAAATCCACTGCATTCAATCTTGCTGCATGGTATCCAATGCATTCAATCGGGATGTTTTGGGACATGCTGCCTAAAATCCACTGCATTCAATCGGGATGCTTTGGGTCATGCTGCTATACATTCACTGCATTCAATCATGCAGCAGGTAATCCACTGCATCCAATCGCCATGTTTTTGGCCATGCTGCATAAAATCCACTGCATTCAATCAGGATGCATTGGGCCTCGCTGCATGGTCTCCACTGCATACAAACGAGATCCATTGCACCACAATGTATGGAATGTTCTGCATTAAATGACGCTGCATGAAATCCACTGCATTCAATCGGGATGCTTTGGGACATGCTGCAAATAATCCACTGCATTCAATCATGCTGCGTGTAATCCACTGCCTTCAATCGGGATGCTTTTGGCCATGCTGCATATAATCCACTGCATTCAATCATGATGCATTGGGCCTCACTGCTTCAACCGCACTGAATACAATCGGGATCCATTGTGCCACAATGCATGGAGTCTTCTGCATTCAATGACGCTGCATGGAATACACTGCATTCAATCGGGATGCTTTGGGCCACGCTGCAAAAAATTCACTGCAATCATTCATGCTGCAGGAATCCAGTGCATTCAATCATGCTGCATAAAATACACTTCATTCAATAGGCTTCCATTACTTCATGCTGTCTGGAATACACTGAATTCAATCTCGCTGCATGGAATCCAATGCATTCAATAGGGATGCATTTTACCAGGCTGCATGGAATCCACTGCATTCAATCATGCTGCAGGTATCCACTGCATTCAATCATGCTGCATTAAATTCCCTGCATTCAATAGGGTTCCATTTCTTCCTGCCGCCTGGAATACACTGCATTAAATTTCGCTGCATGGAATCCACTGCATTCAATTGGGATGCATTTTACCTGGCTGCATGGAATCAACTGCATTCACGCATGCCGCTTGGAATCCACTGCATTCCATCGGGATGCATTTGGCCATGCTGAATAAACCCCACTGAATTCAATCATGCTGCACGGTATCCAATGCATTCAATCGGGATGTTTTCGGACATGCTGCAAAAAATCCACTGCAGTAAATCGGGATGCTTTTGGCCAAGCTTCAAAAAATTCACTGCATTCATTGATGCTGCAGGAATCCACTGCATTCTATCATGCTGCATAAAATCCACTGCATTCAATCGGGATGCATTTTACCAGGCTGCATGGATTACACTGCTTTCAATTACATTGCATGGTATCCACTGCGTCAATGACGCTGCATGGAATCCACTGCCTTCAATCGGGATGCTTTTGGCCATGGTGCATAAAATCCACTGCATTCAATCTTGCTGCATGGTATCCACTGCATTCAATCGGGATGTTTTGGGACATGCTGCCTAAAATCCACTGCATTCAATCGTGATGCTTTGGGCCATGCTGCTAAACATCCACTGCATTCAATCATGCTGCAGGAATCCACGGCATTCAATCATGCTGCATAAAAGACACTTCATTCAATAGGATTCCATTACTTCATGCTGCCTGGAATACACTGAATTCAATCACGCTGCATGGAATCCAATGCATTCAATAAGGATGCATTTTACCAGGCTGCATGGAATCCACTGCTTTCAATCCTGCTGCATGGAATCCACTGCATTCAATCGGGATGCATTTTACCAGGCTGCATGGATTACACTGCATTCAATCACAATGCATGGAATCCACTGCATTCAATGACGCTGCATGGAATCCACTGCGTTCAATCGGGATGCTTTGGGCCACGCTGCAAAAAATCCACTGCATTCATTCATGCTGCAGGAATCCAGTGCATTCAATCATGGTGCATAAAATACACTTCATTCAATAGGGTTCCATTACTTCATGCTGCCTGGAATGCACTGAATTAAATCACGCTGCATTGAATCCAATGCATTCAATAGGGATGCATTTTACCAGGCTGGATGGAATCCACTGCATTCAATCATGCTGCATGGAATCCACTGCATTCAATCGGGATGCATTTTACCAGGCTGCATGGATTACACTGCATTCAAGCACAATGCATGGAATCCACTGCATTCAATGACGCTGCATGGAATCCTCTGCATTGAATAGGGATGCTTTTGGCCATGCTGCATAAAATCCACTGCATTCAATCATGCTGCACGGTATCGACTGCATTCAATCGGGATGTTTTGGGACATGCTGCAGAAAATCCACTGCATTAAATCGGGATGCTTTGGGCCAAGCTGCAAAAAATACAATGCATTCAATCATGCTGCAGGAATTCACTGCATTCAATCATGCTGCATAAAATCCCCTGCATTCAATAGGGTTCCATTTCTTCATGGTGCATGGAATACACTGCATTCAATCATGCTGCATGAAATCCACTGCATTCAATCGGGATGCATTTTACCAGGCTGCATGGATTACACTGCATTCAATCCCAATGCATGGAATCCACTGCATTCAATGACGCTGCATGGAATCCACTGCATTCTATCGGGATGCTTTTGGCCATGCTGCACAAAGTACACTGCATTCAATCATGCTGCAAGGAATCCACTGCATCCAATCGCCATATTTTTGGCCATGCTGCATAAAATTCACTGCATTCAATCGGGATGCATTGGGCCTCGCTGCATGGTCTCCACTGCATACAAACGAGATCCATTGCACCACAATGTATGGAATGTTCTGCATTAAATGAGGCTGCATGTAATCCACTGCATTCAATCAGGATGCTTTGGGCCATGCTGCAAATAATCCAATGTATTCAATCATGCTTCATGGAATCCACGGCCTTCAATCGGGATGCTTTTGGCCATGGTGCATAAAATCCACTGCATTCAATCGGGATGCATTGGGCCTCACTGCGTCAACTGCTGAATACAATCGGGATCCATTGTGCCAAAATGAATGTAGTATTCTGCATTCAATGACGCTGCATGGAATCCATTGCATTCAATAGGGATCCATTTTACCAGGCTGCATGGAATCCACTGCATTCAATCATGCTGCATAAAATCCACTGCATTCAATAGGGTTCCATTTCTTCATGCTGCATGGATCACACTGCATTCAATCACACTGCATGGAATCCACTGCATTCAATCGGGATGAATTTTACCAGGCTGCATTGAATCCACTGCATTCTATCAAGCTGCATGGAATCCACTGCATTCAATCGGGATGCATTTTACCAGGCTGCATGGAATACACTGCATTCAATCACGCTGCATCGATTTCACTGCATTCAATTGGGATCCATTGCACCATGATGCATGGAATCCACTGCATTCTATCAGAATCTATTGCACCACACTGCATTGACACCACTGCATTCAATTGAGATCAATTGGGCCACGCTGCATAGAATCCACTGCATTCCATGGGTATCCATTTACCCACGCTGCATGGTGTACACTGCGTTCAATCAGGATGCATTTCACCACGCTGCATGGAATCCACGGCATTCAATTGGGATTCTTTTGGCCATGCTGCATAAAATCCACTGCATTCAATCGAGATGCATTTGGCCTCGCTGCATGGACTCCACTGCACACAATCGTGATCCATTTCGCCACAATGAATGGAATTTTTTGCATTCAATGACGCTGCATGGAATCCACTGCATTAAATCGAGATGCTTTGGGACATGCTGCAAAAATTCCACTGCATTCAATCATGCTGAAGGAATCCACTGCATTCAATCATGCTGCATAATATCCCCTGCCTTCAATAGGGTTCCATTTCTTCATGCTGCATGGAATCCACTTCTTTCAATCATGCTGCATGGAATCCACAGCATTTAATTGGGATGCATTTTACCAGGCTGCATGGAATCCACTGCATTCAATCATGCTGCATAAAATCCACTGCATTCAATCGGGATGCATTTTACCACGCTGCATGGATTACACTGCATTCAATCACAATACATGGAATCCACTGCATTCAATCCGGATGCATTTTACCAGGCTGCATGGATTACACTGCATTCAATCACGCTGCAAGGAATCCACTGCATTCAACGACGCTGCATGGAATCCACTGCATTCTATCAGGATGCTTTTGGCCCTCCTGCATAAAATACACTGCATTCAATCATGCTGCATGGAATTCACTGCCTCCAATCGGGATATTTTTGGAAATGCTGCAGAAAATCCACTGCATTCAATCGGGATGCATTGGGCCTCGCTGCATTGATTCCACTGCATACAAACGAGATCCATTGCACCACAATGGATGGATTGTTCTGCATTCAATGAGGCTGCATGTAATCCACTGCATTCCATCGGGATGCTTTGGGCCATGCTGCATAAAATCCACTGCATTCAATCGGGATGCATTGGGCCTCACTACGTGGACTCCACTGAATACAATCGGATCCATTGTGCCACAATGCACGGAGTCTTCTGCATTCAATGACGCTGCATGAAATCCACTGCATTCAATCGGGGTGCTTTGGGCCATGTTCCAAAAATCCACTGCATTCATTCATGCTGCGGGAATCCACTGCATTCAATCATGCTGCATAAAATACTCTGCATTCAATAGGTTTCCATTACTCATGCTGCCTGGAATACACTGAATTCAATCATGCTGCATGGAATAAAATGCATTCAATAGGGATGCATTTTACCAGGCTGCATGGATTCCACTGCATTCAATCACAATGCATGGAATCCACTGCATTCAATGACGCTGCATGGAATCCACTGCATTCAATCGGGATGATTTTGGCCATGATGCATAAAATCGACTGCATTCAATAGGGTTCAATTACATCATGCTGCATGGATCACACTGCATTCAATCACACTGCATGGAATCCACTGCATTCAATTGGGATGATATTTTCCAGGCTGCATTGAATCCACTGCATTCAATCAAGCTGCATGGAATCCACTGCATTCAATCGGGATGAATTTTACCATGCTGCATGGGATACACAGCATTCAATCACGCTGCTTCTATTTCACTGCATTCAATTGGGATCCATTGCGCCATGATGCATTGAATCCACTGCAATCAGTTGAGATCAATTGGGCCACGCTGCATAGAATCCACTCCATTCAATGGGGATCCATTTGGCCACGCTGCATTGTATACACTGCGTTCAATCAGGATGCATTTCACCACGCTGCATGGAATCCACGGCATTCAATCGGGATGCTTGGGGACATGCTGCAAAATATCCACTGCATTCATTCATGCTGCAGGAATCCACTGCATTAAATCATGCTGCATAAAATCCACTGCATTCATTAGGGTTCCATTTCTGCCTGCTGCATGGATCACACTGCACTCAATCACACTGCATGGAATCTATTGCATTCAATCAGGATGAATTTTACCAGGCTTCATTGAATCCACTGCATTCAATCAAGCTGCATGGAATCCACTGCATTCAATTGTGATTCATTTTACAAGGCTGCATGAATTAAACTGCATTCATTCACAATTCATGGAATCCACTGCATTCAATGACGCTGCATGGAATCCACTGCATTCAATCGGGATGATTTTGGCCATGCTGCATAAAATACACTGCATTCAATCATGCTGCATGGAATCCATTGCATCATATCGGCATACTTTGGGCCATGCTTCCTAAAATCCACTGCATTCAATCAGGATGCATTGGGCCTCGCTGCATGGTCTCCACTGCATACAAACGAGATCCATTGCACCACAATGTATGGAATGTTCTGCATTCAATGACGCTGCATGGAATCCACTGCATTCAATCGGGATGCTTTGGGCCATGCTGCAAAATATCCACTGCATTCAATTATGCTACAGGAATCCAATGCATTCAATCGGGAAGCATTGGGCCATGCTGCAAATAATTCACTGCATTTAATCATTCTGTAGGTATCCACTGCATTCAATAGGGTTACATTTCTTCATGCTGCCTGGAATACACTGCATTAAATCACGCTGCATGGAATCCACTGCATTCAATTGGGATGCATTTTTCCAGGCTGCATGGAATCCACTGCATTCACGCATGCCGCATAGAATCCACTGCATTCCATCGGGGTGCTTTTGGCCATGCTGCATAAAACCCACTGCATTCAATCATGCTGCACGTTATCCAATGCATTCAATCGGGATGTTTTCGGACATGCTGCAAAAAATCCACTGCAGTAAATCTTGATGCTTTTGGCCAAGCTTCAAAAAATCCACTGCATTCAATCATGCTGCAGGAATCCACTGCATTCAATCACACTGCATGGAATCCACTGCATTCCACAGGGTTCAATTTCTTCATGCTGCATGGAATCAACTGCATTCAATCATGCTGCATGGAATCCACTGCATTCAATTGGGATGCATTTTACCAGGCTGCATGGATTACACTGCATTCAATCACGCTGCAAGGAATCCACTGCATTCAATGATGCTGCATGGAATCCACTGCATTCTATCGGGATGCATTGGGCCTCACTACGTGGACTCCACTGAATACAATCGGATCCATTGTGCCACAATGCACGGAGTCTTCTGCATTCAATGACGCTGCATGAAACCCACTGCATTCAATCGGGATGCTTTGGACCATGTTCCAAAAATCCACTGCATTCATTCATGCTGCGGGAATCCACTGCATTCAATCATGCTGCATAAAATACCCTGCATTCAATAGGGTTCCATTACTTCATGCTGCCTGGAATACACTGAATTCAATCATGCTGCATGGAATAAAATACATTCAATAGGGATGCATTTTACAAGGCTGCATGGAATCCACTGCATTCAATCACAATGCATGGAATCCACTGCATTCAATGACGCTGCATGGAATCCACTGCATTCAATCGGGATGATTTTGGCCATGATGCATAAAATCGACTGCATTCAATAGGGTTCAATTTCGTCATGCTGCATGGATCACACTGCATTCAATCACACTGCATGGAATCCACTGCATTCAATTGGGATGATTTTTACCATGCTGAATGGAATACACAGCATTCAATCACGCTGCTTCTATTTCACTGCATTCAATTGGGATCCATTGCGCCATGATGCATTGAATCCACTGCCATCAGTTGTGATCAATTGGGCCACGCTGCATAGAATCCACTGCATTGAATGGGGATCCATTTAGCCACGCTGCATTGTATAAACTGCGTTCAATCAGGATGCATTTCACCACGCTGCATGGAATCCACGGCATGCAATCGGGATGCTTGGGGACATGCTGCAAAAAATCCACTGCATTCATTCATGCTGCAGGAATCCACTTCATTTAATCATGCTGCATGGTATCCACTGCATTCAATAGGGATGTTTTGGGACATGCTGCCTAATATTCACTGCATTCAATCGGAATGCTTTGGGCCATGCTGCAAAAAATCCACTGCATTCATTCATGCTGCAGGAATCCACTGCATTCAATCATGCTGCATAAAATCCACTGCATTCATTATGGTTCCATTTGTGCCTGCTGCATGGATCACAAGGCACTCAATCACACTGCATGGAATCTACTGCATTCAATAGGGATGCATTTTACCAGGCTTCATTGAATCCACTGCATTCAATCAGGCTGCATGGAATCCACTGCATTCAATCAGGATGCATTTTCCCAGGCTGCATGAATTACACTGCATTCAAGCACAATGCATGGAATCCACTGCATTCAATGACGCTGCATGGAATCCTCTGCATTGAATCGGGATGCTTTTGGCCATGCTGCATAAAACCCACTGCATTCAATCAGGCTGCACGGTATCCAATGCATTCAATCGGGATGTTTTCGGACATGCTGCAAAAAATCCACTGCAGTAAATCGGGATGCTTTTGGCCAAGCTTCAAATAATCCACTACATTCAATCATGCTGCAGGAATCAACTGCATTCAATCACACTGCATGGAATCCACTGCATTCCACAGGGTTCAATTTCTTCATGCTGCATGGAATCCACTGCATTCAATCATGCTGCATGGAATCCACTGAATTCAATCGGGATGCATTTTACCAGGCTGCATGGATTACACTGCATTCAATTACAATGCATGGTATCCACTGCGTCAATGACGATGCATGGAATACACTGCCTTCAATCGGGATGCTTTTGGCCATGGTGCATAAAATCCACTGCATTCAATCTTGCTGCATGGTATCCACTGCATTCAATCGGGATGCTTTGGGCCATGCTGCAAAACATCCACTGCATTCAATCATGCTGCAGGAATCCACGGCATTCAATCATGCTGCATAAAAGACACTTCATTCAATAGGATTCCATTACTTCATGCTGCCTGGAATACACTGAATTCAATCACGCTGCATGGAATCCAATGCATTCAATAGGGATGCATTTTACCAGGCTGCATGGAATCCACTGCATTCAATCAGGCTGCATGGAATCCACTGCATTCAATCGGGATGCATTTTACCAGGCTGCATGGATTACACTGCATTCAAGCACAATGCATGGAATCCACTGCATTCAATGACGCTGCATGGTATCCTCTGCATTGAATCGGGATGCTTTTGGCCATGCTGCATAAAATCCACTGCATTCAATCATGCTGCACGGTATCGAATGCATTCAATCGGGATGTTTTGGGACATGCTGCAGAAAATCCACTGCATTAAATCGGGATGTTTGGGCCAAGCTGCAAAAAATACTATGCATTCAATCATGCTGCAGGAATCCACTGCATTTAATCATGCTGCATAAAATCCACTGCATTCAATAGGGTTCCATTTCTTCATGGTGCATGGAATCCACTGCATTCAATCATGCTGCATGGAATCCACTGCATTCAATCGGGATGCATTTTACCAGGCTGCATGGATTACACTGCATTCAATCCCAATGCATGGAATCCACTGCATTTAATGACGCTGCATGGAATCCACTGCATTTTATCGGGATGCTTTTGGCCATGCTGCATAAAATCCACTGCATTCAATCTTGCTGCATGGTATCCACTGCATTCAATCGGGATGTTATGGGATATGCTGCCTAAAATCCACTCCATTAAATCGGGATGCTTTGGGCCATGCTGCAATAAATTCTCTGCATTATTCATGCTGCATAAAATCCACTGCATTCAATCGGGATGAATTTTACCAGGCTGCATGGAATCCACTGCATTCAATCATGCTTCATGGAATCCACTGCATTCAATCCAGTTGCATTTTAGCAGGCTGCATGGAATACACTGCATTCAATCACGCTGCATCGATTTCACTGCATTCAATTGGGATCCATTTCGCCATGATGCATGGAATCCACTGCATTCAGTTGAGATCAATTGGGCCACGCTGCATAGAATCCACTGCATTGAATGGGGATCCATTTAGCCACGCTGCATTGTATACACTGCGTTCAATCAGGATGCATTTCACCACGCTGCATGGAATCCATGGCATTCAATCGGGATGTTTGTGGCCATGCTGCAAAAAATCCACTTCATTCAATCCTGCTGAAGGAATCCACTGCATTCAATCATGCTGCATAAAATCCCCTGCATTCAATAGGGTTCCATTTCTTCATGCTGCATGGAATCCACTTCATTCAATCATGCTGCATGGAATCCGCAGCATTTAAGTGGGATGCATTTTACCAGGCTGCATGGAATATACTGCATTCAATCATGCTGCATAAAATCCACTGCATTCAATCGGGATGCATTTTACCACGCTGCATGGATTAAACTGCATTCAATCACAATACATGGAATCCACTTCATTCAATCGGGATGCATTTTACCAGGCTGCCTGGATTACACTGCATTCAATCACAATGCATGGAATCCACTGCATTCAATGACGCTGCATGGAATCCACTGCATTCTATCGGGATGCTTTTGGCCATGCTGCATAACATCCACTGCATTCAATCATGCAGCAAGGAATCCACTGCATCCAATCGCCATATTTTTGGTCATGCTGCATATAATTCACTGCATTCAATCGGGATGCATTGGGCCTCGCTGCATGGTCTCCACTGCATACAAACTAGATCCATTGCACCACAATGTATGGAATGTTCTGTATCAAATGACGCTGCATGTAATCCACTGCATTCATTCAGGATGCTTTAGGCCATGCTGCAAATAATCCAATGTATTCAATCATGCTGCATGGAATCCACTGTGTTCAATCGGGATGATTTTGGCCATGCTGCATTTAATCCACTGCATTCAATCGGGATGCATTGGGCCTCACTGCAGCAACCGCACTGAATACAATCGGGATCCATTGTGCCACAATGCATGTAGTCTTCTGCATTCAATGACGCTGCATGGAATCCACTGCATTCAATCGGGATGCTTTGGGCCACGCTGCAAAAAATCCACTGCATTCATTCATGCTGCAGGAATCCAGTGCATTCAATCAAGGTGCATAAAATACACTTCATTCAATAGGGTTCCATTACTTCATGCTGCCTGGAATGCACTGAATTAAATCACGCTGCATGGAATCCAATGCATTCAATAGGGATGCATTTTACCAGGCTGCATGGAATCCACTGCATTCAATCATGCTGCATGGAATCCACTGCATTCAATCGGGATGCATTTTACCAGGCTGCATGGAATACACTGCATTCAAGCACAATGCATGGAATCCACTGCATTCAATGACGCTGCATGGAATCTTCTGCATTCAATCGGGATGCTTTTGGCCATGCTGCATAAAATCCACTGCATTCAATCATGCTGCACGGTATCAACTGCATTCAATCGGGATGTTTTGGGACATGCTGCAGAAAATCGACTGCATTAAATCGGGATGCTTTGGGCCATGCTGCAAAAAATACAATGCATTCAATCATGCTGCAGGAAACCACTGCATTCAATCATGCTGCATAAAATCCCCTGCATTCCATAGGGTTCCATTTCTTCATGCTGCATGGAATCAACTGCATTCAATCATGCTGCATGGAATCTACAGCATTCAATCGGGATGCAATTTACAAGGCTGCATGGATTACACTGCATTCAATCCCAATGCATGGAATCAACTGCATTTAATGACGCTGCATGGAATACACTGCACTCAATCGGGATGCTTTTGGCCATGCTGCATAAAATCCACTGCATTCAATCTTGCTGCATGGTATCCACTGCATTCAATCGGGATGTTTTGGGATATGCTGCCTAAAATTCACTCCATTAAATCGGGATGCTTTGGGCCATGCTGCAAAAAATTCACTGCATTCATTCATGCTGCAGGATTCCACTGCATTCAATCATGCTGCATAAAATCCACTGCATTCAATCGGGATGCATTTTACCAGGCTGCATGGAATACACTGCATTCAATCACGCTGCATCGATTTCACTGCATTCAATTGGGATCCATTGCGCCATGATGCATGGAATCCACTGCATTCAGTTGAGATCAATTGGGCCACGCTGCATAGAATCCACTGCATTGAATGGGGATCCATTTAGCCACGCTGCATTGTATACACTGCGTTCAATCAGGATGCATTTCACCACGCTGCATGGAATCAATGGCATTCAATCAGGATGTTTGTGGCCATGCTGCAAAAAATCCACTTCATTCAATCATGCTGAAGGAATCCACTGCATTCAATCATGCTGCATAAAATCCCCTGCATTCAATAGGGTTCTATTTCTTCATGCTGCATGGAATCCACTTCATTCAATCATGCTGCATGGAATCCGCAACATTTAAGTGGGATGCATTTTACCAGGCTGCATGGAATCCACTGCATTCAATCATGCTGCATAAAATCCACTGCATTCAATCGGGATGCATTTTACAATGCTGCATTGATTAAACTGCATTCAATCACAATACATGGAATCGACTGCATTCAATCGGGATGCATTTTACCAGGCTGCCTGGATTACACTGCATTCAATCACAATGCATGGAATCCACTGCATTCAATGACGCTGCATGGAATCCACTGCATTCTATCGGGATGCTTTTCGCCATGCTGCATAAAATACACTGCATTCAATCATGCTGCAAGGAATCCACTGCATACAATCGCCATATTTTTGGCCATGCTGCATAAAATTCATTGCATTCATTCTTGCTGCAGGAATCCACTGCATTCTATCATGCTGCATAAAATCCACTGCATTCAATCGGGATGCATTTTACCAGGCTGCACGGAATCCACTGCATTCAATCATGCTTTATGGAATCCACTGCATTCACTCCGGTTGCATTTTACCAGGCTGCATGGAATACACTGCATTCAATCACGCTGCATCGATTTCACTGCATTCAATTGGGATCCATTGCGCCATGATGCATGGAATCCACTGCATTCAGTTGAGATCAATTGGGCCACGCTGCATAGAATCCACTGCATTGAATGGGGATCCATTTAGCCACGCTGCATTGTATACACTGCGTTCAATCAGGATGCATTTCACCACGCTGCATGGAATCCATGGCATTCAATCATGCTGCATGGAATCCGCAGCATTTAAGTGGGATGCATTTTACCAGGCTGCATGGAATGCACTGCATTCAATCATGCTGCATAAAATCCACTGCATTCAATCGGGATGCATTTTACCACGCTGCATGGATTAAACTGCATTCAATCACAATACATGGAATCAACTGCATTCAATCGGGATGCATTTTACCAGGCTGCCTGGATTACACTGCATTCAATCACAATGCATGGAATCCACTGCATTCAATGACGCTGCATGGAATCCACTGCATTCTATCGGGATGCTTTTGGCCATGCTGCATAAAATCAACTGCATTCAATCATGCTCCATGGTATCCACTGCATTCAATCGGGATGTATGAGGACATGCTGCAGAAAATTCACTGCATTAAATCTTGATGCTTTGGGCCAAGCTTCAAAAAATCCGCTGCATTCAATCATGCTGCAAAAATCCACTGCATTCAATCATGCAGCATAAAATCCCCTGCATTAAATAGCGTTCAATTTCTTCATGCTGCATGGACTCAACTGCATTCAATCATGCTGCATGGAATCTACTGCATTCAATCGGGATGCATTTTACCAGGCTTCATGGTTTACACTGAATTCAATCACAATGCATGGAATCCACTGCATTCAATGACGCTGCATGGAATCCACTGCATTCAATCGGGATGATTTTGGCCATGGTCCATAAAATCCACTGCATTCAATCATGCTGCATGGTATACACTGCATTCAATTGGGATGTTATGGGACATGCTGCAGAATATCCACTGCAGTAAATCGGGATGCTTTGGGCCAAGCTTCAAAAAATACACTGCATTCAATCATGCTGCATGAATCCACTGCATACAATCATGCTGCATAAAATCCACTGCATTCAATAGGGTTCAATTTCTTCATGCTGCATGGAATCCACTGCATTCAATCATGCTGCATGGAATCCACTGCATTCAATCGGGATGCATTTTACCACGCTGCATGGATTAAACTGCATTCAATCACAATACATGGAATCGACTGCATTCAATCGGGATGCATTTTACCAAGCTGCCTGGATTACACTGCATTCAATCACAATGCATGGAATCCACTGCATTCAATGACGCTGCATGGAATCCACTGCATTCTATCGGGATGCTTTTTGCCATGCCGCATAAAATACACTGCATTCAATCATGCTGCAAGGAATCCACTGCATCCAATCGCCATATTTTTGGCCATGCTGCATAAAATTCACTGCATTCAATCGGGATGCTTTGGGCCATGCTGCAAATAATCCAATGTATTCAATCATGCTGCATGGATTCCACTGCCTTCAATCGGGATGCTTTTGGCCATGCTGCATTTAATCCACTGCATTCAATCGGGATGCATTGGGCCTCACTGCGTCAACCGCACTGAATACAATCGGGATCCATTGTGCCACAATGCATGGAGTCTTCTGCATTCAATGACGCTGCATGGAATCCACTGCATTCAATCGGGATGCTTTGGGCCACGCTGCAAAAAATCCACTGCATTCATTCATGCTGCAGGAATCCAGTGCATTCAATCATGGTGCATAAAATACACTTCATTCAATAGGGTTCCATTACTTCATGCTGCCTGGAATGCACTGAATTAAATCACGCTGCATGGAATCCAATGCATTCAATAGGGATGCATTTTACCAGGCTGCATGGAATCCACTGCATTCAATCATGCTGCATGGAATCCACTGCATTCAATCGGTATGCATTTTACCAGGCTGCATGGATTACACTGCATTCAAGCACAATGCATGGAATCCACTGCATTCAATGACGCTGCATGGAATCCTCTGCATTGAATCGGGATGCTTTTGGCCATGCTGCATAAAATCCACTGCATTCAATCATGCTGCACGGTATTGACTGCATTCAATCGGGATGTTTTGGGACATGCTGCAGAAAATCCACTGCATTAAATCGGGATGCTTTGGGCCAAGCTGCAAAAAATACAATGCATTCAATCATGCTGCCGGAATCCACTGCATTCAATCATGCTGCATAAAATCCCTTGCATTCAATAGGGTTCCATTTTTTCTTGCTGCATGGAATACACTGCATTCAATCATGCTGCATAAAATCCACTGCATTCAATCATGCTGCATGGTATCCACTGCATTCAATCGGGATGTTTTCGGACATGCTGCCCAAAATCAACTGCATTTAATCGGGATGCTTTGGGCCATGCTGCAAAAAATCCACTGCATTCAATCATGCTGCAGGAAACCACTATATTCAATCATGCTGCATAAAATCCACTGCATTCAATAGGGTTCCATTTCTGCATGCTGCATGGATCACACTGCATTCAATCGGGATGTATTTTACCAGGCTGCATGTAATCCACTGCATGCAATCATGCTTCATGGAATCCACTGCTTTCAATCGGGATGCATTTTACCAGGCTGCATGGAATACACTGCATTCAATCACGCTGCATCGATTTCACTGCATTCAATTGGGATCCATTGCGCCATGATGCATGGAATCCACTGCATTCAGTTGAGATCTATTGGGCCACGCTGCATAGAATCCACTGCATTGAATGGGGATCCATTTAGCCACGCTGCATTGTATACACTGCGTTCAATCAGGATGCATTTCACCACGCTGCATGGAATCAATGGCATTCAATCGGGATGTTTGTGGCCATGCTGCAAAAAATCCACTTCATTCAATCATGCTGAAGGAATCCACTGCATTCAATCATGCTGCATAAAATCCCCTGCATTCAATAGGGTTCCATTTCTTCATGCTGCATGGAATCCACTTCATTCAATCATGCTGCATGGAATCCGCAGCATTTAAGTGGGATGCATTTTACCAGGCTGCATGGAATATACTGCATTCAATCATGCTGCATAAAATCCACTGCATTCAATCTGGATGCATTTTACCACGCTGCATGGATTACACTGCATTCAATCACAATACATGGAATCGACTGCATTCAATCGGGATGCATTTTACCAGGCTGCCTGGATTACACTGCATTCAATCCCAATGCATGGAATCCACTGCATTTAATGACGCTGCATGGAATAAACTGCATTCAATCGGGAATCTTTTGGCCATAGTGCATAAAATCCACTGTATTTAATCATGCTGCATGGTATCCACTGCATTCAATCGGGATGTTTTGGGATATGCTGCCTAAAATCGACTGCATTAAATCGGGATGCTTTGGGCCACGCTCCAAAAAATTCACTGCATTCATTCATGCTGCAGGAATCCACTGCATTCAATCATGCTGCATAAAATCCACTGCATTCAATCAGGATGAATTTTACCAGGCTGCATGTAATCCCCTGCATTCAATCATGCTTCATGGAATCCACTGCATTCATTCCGGTTGCATTTTACCAGGCTGCATGGAATACACTGCATTCAATCACGCTGCATCGATTTCACTGCATTCAATTGGGATCCATTGCGCCATGATGCATGGAATCCACTGCATTCAGTTGAGATCAATTGGGCCACGCTGCATAGAATCCACTGCATTGAATGGGGATCCATTTAGCCACGCTGCATTGTATACACTGCGTTCAATCAGGATGCATTTCACCACGCTGCATGGAATCCATGGCATTCAATCGGGATGTTTGTGGCCATGCTGCAAAAATCCACTTCATTCAATCATGCTGAAGGAATCCACTGCATTCAATCATGCTGCATAAAATCCCTTGCATTCAATAGGGTTCCATTTCTTCATGTTGCATGGAATCCACTGCATTCAATCATGCTGCATAAAATCCACTGCATTCAATCGGGATGCATTTTACCACGCTGCATGGATTAAACTGCATTCAATCACAATACATGGAATCAACTGCATTCAATCGGGATGCATTTTACCACGCTGCCTGTATTACACTGCATTCAATCACAATGCATGGAATCCACTGCATTCAATGACGCCGCATGGAATCCACTGCATTTTATCGGGATGCTTTTGGCCATGCTGCATAAAATCCACTGCATTCAATCATGCTGCACGGTATCCACTGCATTCAATCGGGATGTATGGGGACATGCTGCAGAAAATTCACTGCATTAAATATTGATGCTTTGGGCCAAGCTTCAATAAATCCGCTGCATTCAATCATGCTGCAAAAATCCACTGCATTCAATCATGCTGCATAAAATCCCCTGCATTCAATATTGTTCAATTTCTTCATGCTGCATGGAATCAACTGCATTCAATCATGCTGCATGGAATCTACTGCATTCAATCGGGATGCATTTTACCAGGCTGCAAGGTTTACAATGCATTCAATCACAATGCATGGAATCCACTGCATTCAATGACGCTGCATGGAATCCACTGCATTCAATCTGGATGGTTTGGGCCATGGTGCATAAAATCCACTGCATTCAATCATGCTGCATGGTATCCACTGCATTCAATCGGGATGTTTTCGGACATGCTGCCTAAAATCCACTTCATTTTATCGGGATGCTTTGGGCCATGCTGCAAAAAATCCACTGCATTCAATCATGCTGCAGGAATCCACTATATTCAATCATGCTGCATAAAATCCACTGCATTCAATAGGGTTCCATTTCTGCATGCTGCATGGATCACACTACATTCAATCGGGATGAATTTTACCAGGCTGCATGTAATCCACTTCATGCAATCATGCTTCATGGAATCCACTGCTTTCAATCGGGATGCATTTTACCAGGCTGCATGTAATACACTGCATTCAATCACACTGCATCGTTTTCACTGCATTCAATTGGGATCCATTGCGCCATGATGCATGGAATCCACTGCATTCAGTTGAGATCAATTGGGCCACGCTGCATAGAATCCACTGCATTGAATGGGGATCCATTTAGCCACGCTGCATTGTATACACTGCGTTCAATCAGGATGCATTTCACCACGCTGCATGGAATCCATGGCATTCAATCGGGATGTTTGTGGCCATGCTGCAAAAAATCCACTTCATTCAATCATGCTGAAGGAATCCACTGCATTCAATCATGCTGCATAAAATCCCCTGCATTCAATAGGGTTCAATTTCTTCATGCTGCATGGAATCAACTGCATTCAATCATGCTGCATGGAATCTACAGCATTCAATCGGGATGCATTTTACCAGGCTGCATGGTTTACACTGCATTCAATCACAATGCATGGAATCCACTGCATTCACTGACGCTGCATGGAATCCACTGCATTCAATCTGGATGCTTTGGGCCATGGTGCATAAAATCCACTGCATTCAATCATGCTGCATGGCATCCTCTGCATTCATTCAGGATGCATTTTACCAGGCTGCATGGTATACACTGCATTCAATCACAATACATGGAATCGACTGCATTCAATTGGGATGCATTTTACCAGGCTGCCTGGATTACACTGCATTCAATCACAAAGCATGGAATCCACTGCATTCAATGACGCTGCATGGAATCCACTGCATTCAATCGGGATGCTTTGGGCCATGCTGCAAATAATCCACTGCATTCAATCATGCTGCATGGAATCCACTGCCTTCAATCGGGATGCTTTTTGCCATGCTGCATAAAATCCCCTGCATTCAATCGAGATGCATTTGGCCTCGCTGCATTGACTCCACAGCACACAATCCTGATACATTTCACCACAATGAATGGAATACTCTGCATTCAATGACGCTGCATGGAATCCACTGCATTAAATAGAGATGCTTTGGGACATGCTGCAAAAAATCCACTGCATTCAATAATTCTGCAGGTATCCACTGCATTCAATCATGCTGCATAAAATCCCCTGCATTCAATAGGGTTCCATTTCTTCATGCTGCATGGAATACACTGCATTCAATCAAGCTGCATGGAATCCACAGCATTTAATTGAGATGAATTTTACCAGGCTGAATGGAATCCACTGCATTAAATCATGCTGCATGGCATCCACTGCATTCATTCAGGATGCATTTTACCACGCTGCATGGATTACACTGCATTCATTCACAAATCATGGAATACACTTCATTCAATCGGGATGCATTTTACCAGGTTGCATGGATTACACTGCATTCAATGACGCTGCATGGAATCCACTGCATTCAATGACGCTGCATGGAATCCACTGCGTTCAATCTGGATGCACTGGGCCTCACTGCGTTGACTCCACTAAATACATACGGGATCCATTGTGCCACAATGCAGGGAGTCTTCTGCATTCACTGACGCTGCATGGAATCCACTGCATTCAATCGGGATGTTTTGGGACATGCTGCAGAAAATCCACTGCATTATATCGGGATGCTTTGGGCAATGCTGCAAAAATCCACTGCATTCAATCATGCTGCATGAAACCACGGCATTCAATCATGCTGCATAAAATCCACTGCATTCAATAGGGTTCCATTTCTTCATGCTGCTTGGAATACACTGCATTCAATCACGCTGCATGGAACCCACTGCATTCAATTGGGATGAATTTTACCAGGCTGCATGGAATCCACTGCATTCAATCAGGCTGCATGGAATCCACTGCATTCAATCGGGATGCAATTTACCAGGCTGCATGGAATACACTGCATTCAATCACGCTGCATCGATATCACTGCATTCAATTGGGATCCATTGGGCCACGATGCATGGAATCCACTGCATTCAATCAGGATCCATTGCACCACACTGCATTGAATCCACTGCATTCAATTGAGATCAATTGGGCCACGCTGCATCGAATCCACTGCATTCAATGGGGATCCATTTAGCCACGCTGAATGGTATACACTGCGTTCAATCAGGATGCATTTCACCACGCTGCATGGCCTCCACTGTATTCAATCACACTGCATGGAATCCACGGCATTCAATCGGGATGCTTTGGGCCATGCTGCATAAAATCCACTGCATTCAATCATGCTGCATGGAATCCACTGCCTTCAATCGGGATGCTTTTGGCCATGCTGCATATAATCCACTGCATTCAATCGGGATGCATTGGGCCTCACTGCGTCAACCGCACTGAATACAATCGGGATCCATTGTGCCACAATGCATGGAGTCTTCTACATTCAATGACGCTGCATGGAATACACTGCATTCAATCGGGATGCTTTGGGCCACGCTGCAAAAAATTCACTGCAATCATTCATGCTGCAGGAGTCCAGTGCATTCAATCATGCTGCATAAAATACACTTCATTCAATAGGCTTCCATTACTTCATGCTGCCTGGAATACACTGAATTAAATCACGCTGCATGGAATCCAATGCATTCAATAGGGATGCATTTTACCAGGCTGCATGGAATCCACTGCATTCAATCATGCTGCAGGTATCCACTGCATTCAATCATGCTGCATTAAATTCCCTGCATTCAATATGGTTCCATTTCTTCATGCTGCCTGGAATACACTGCATTAAATCTCGCTGCATGGAATCCACTGCATTCAATTGGGATGCATTTTACCTGGCTGCATGGAATCCACTGCATTCACGCATGCCGCTTGGAATCCACTGCATTCCATCGGGATGCATTTGGCCATGCTGAATAAAACCCACTGCATTCAATCATGCTGCACGGTATCCAATGCATTCAATCGGGATGTTTTCGGACATGCTGCAAAAAATCCACTGCACTAAATCGGGATACTTTTGGCCAAGCTTCAAAAAATCCACTGCATTCAATCATGCTGCAGGAATCCACTGCATTCCAACACACTGCATGGAACCACTGCATTCCACATGGTTCAATTTCTTCATGCTGCATGGAATCCACTGCATTCAATCATGCTGCATGGAATCTACTGCATTCAATCGGGATGCATTTTACCAGGCTGCATGGATTACACTGCATTCAAGCACAATGCATGGAATCCACTGCATTCAATGACGCTGCATGGAATCCTCTGCATTGAATCGGGATGCTTTTGGCCATGCTGCATAAAATCCACTGCATTCAATCATGCTGCACGGTATCGACTGCATTCAATCGGGATGTTTTGGGACATGCTGCAGAAAATCCACTGCATTAAATCGGGATGCTTTGGGCCAAGCTTCAAAAAATACACTGCATTCAATCATGCTGCAGGAATCCACTGCATTCAATCATGCTGCATAAAATCCACTGCATTCAATAGGGTTCCATTTCTTCATGCTGCATGGAATACACTGCATTCAATCATGCTGCATGGAATCTACTGCATTCAATCGGGATGCATTTTACCAGGCTGCATGGATTACACTGCATTCAATCACAATGCATGGAATCCACTGCATTCAATGACGCTGCATGGAATCCACTGCCTTCAATCGGGATGCTTTTGGCCATGGTGCATAAAATCCACTGCATTCAATCTTGCTGCATGGTATCCACTGCATTCAATCGGGATGTTTTGGGACATGCTGCCCTAAATCCACTGCATTCAATCGGGATACTTTGGGCCATGCTGCCAAAAATCCACTGCATTCAATCATGCTGCAGGAATCCACTGCATTCAATCATGCTGCATAAAATCCACTGCATTTAATAGGGTTCCTTTTCTTCATGCTGCATGGATCACACTGCATTCAATCACACTGCATGGAATCCACTGCATTCAATCGGGATGAATTTTACCAGGCTGCTTGGAATCCACTGCATCCATTCATGCTGCATGGAATCCACTGCATTCAATCGGGATGCATTTTACCAGGCTGCATGGAATACACTGCATTCAATCACGCTGCATCGATTTCACTGCATTCAATTGGGATCCATTGCGCCATGATGCATGGAATCCACTGCCTTCAGTTGAGATCAATTGGGCCACGCTGCATAGAATCCACTCCATTCAATGGGGATCCATTTAGCCACGCTGCATTGTATACACTGCGTTCAATCAGGACGCATTTCACCACGCTGCATGGAATCCATGGCATTCAATCGGGATGCTTGTGGCCATGCCGCAAAAATTCCACTGCACTCAATCATGCTGAAGGAATCCACTGCATTCAATCATGCTGCATAAAATCCCCTGCATTCAATAGGGTTCCATTTCTTCATGCTGCATGGAATCCACTTCATTCAATCATGCTGCATGGAATCCGCAGCATTTAAGTGGGATGCATTTTACCAGGCTGCATGGATTACACTGCATTCAATCACAATACATGGAATCGACTGCTATCAATCGGGATGCATTTTACCAGGCTGCCTGGATTACACTGCATTCAATCACAATGCATGGAATCCACTGCATTCAATGACGCTGCATGGAATCCACTGCATTCTATCGGGATGCTTTTCGCCATGCTGCATAAAATACACTGCATTCAATCATGCTGCAAGGAATCCACTGCATCCAATCGCCATGTTTTTGGCCATGATGCATAAAATCCACTGCATTTAATCATGTTGCATAAAATCCACTGCATTCAATAGGGTTCCATTTCTTCATGCTGCATGGATCACACTGAATTCAATCACACTGCATGGAATCCACTGCATTCAATCGGGATGAATTTTACCAGGCTGCTTGGAATCCACTGCATTCATTCATGCTGCATGGAATCCACTGCATTCAATCGGGATGCATTTTACCAGGCTGCATGGAATACACTGCATTCAATCACGCTGCATCGATTTCACTGCATTTAATTGGGATCCATTGTGCCATGATGCATGGAATCCACTGCCTTCAGTTGTGATCAATTGGGCCACGCTGCATAGAATCCACTGCATTGAATGGGGATCAATTTAGCCACGCTGCATTGTATACACTGCGTTCAATCAGGATGCATTTCACCACGCTGCATGGAATCCATGGCATTCAATCGGGATGCTTGTGGCCATGCTGCAAAAAATCCACTGCATTCAATCATGCTGAAGGAATCCACTGCATTCAATCATGCTGCATAAAATCCCCTGCATTCAATAGGGTTCCATTTCTTCATGCTGCATGGAATCCACTTCATTCAATCATGCTGCATGGAATCTGCAGCATTTAATTGGGATGCATTTTACCAGGCTGCATGGAAACCACTGCATTCAATCATGCGGCATAAAATCCACTGCATTCAATCAGGATGCATTTTACCAGGATGCATGGAATCCACTGCATTCAATCACAATACATGGAATCCACTGCATTCAATCGGGATGCATTTTACCAGGCTGCCTGGATTACACTGCATTCAACACAATGCATGGAATCCACTGCATTCAATGACGCTGAATGGAATCCACTGCATTCTATCGGGATGCTTTTGGACATGCCGCATAAAATCCACTGCATTCAATCTTGCTGCATGGTATCCAATGCATTCAATCGGGATGTTTTGGGACATGCTGCCTAAAATCCACTGCATTCAATCGGGATGCTTTGGGTCATGCTGCTATACATTCACTGCATTCAATCATGCAGCAGGTAATCCACTGCATCCAATCGCCATGTTTTTGGCCATGCTGCATAAAATCCACTGCATTCAATCAGGATGCATTGGGCCTCGCTGCATGGTCTCCACTGCATACAAACGAGATCCATTGCACCACAATGTATGGAATGTTCTGCATTAAATGACGCTGCATGAAATCCACTGCATTCAATCGGGATGCTTTGGGACATGCTGCAAATAATCCACTGCATTCAATCATGCTGCGTGTAATCCACTGCCTTCAATCGGGATGCTTTTGGCCATGCTGCATATAATCCACTGCATTCAATCATGATGCATTGGGCCTCACTGCTTCAACCGCACTGAATACAATCGGGATCCATTGTGCCACAATGCATGTAGTCTTCTGCATTCAATGACGCTGCATGGAATACACTGCATTCAATCGGGATGCTTTGGGCCACGCTGCAAAAAATTCACTGCAATCATTCATGCTGCAGGAATCCAGTGCATTCAATCATGCTGCATAAAATACACTTCATTCAATAGGCTTCCATTACTTCATGCTGTCTGGAATACACTGAATTCAATCTCGCTGCATGGAATCCAATGCATTCAATAGGGAGGCATTTTACCAGGCTGCATGGAATCCACTGCATTCAATCATGCTGCAGGTATCCACTGCATTCAATCATGCTGCATTAAATTCCCTGCATTCAATAGGGTTCCATTTCTTCCTGCCGCCTGGAATACACTGCATTAAATTTCGCTGCATGGAATCCACTGCATTCAATTGGGATGCATTTTACCTGGCTGCATGGAATCAACTGCATTCACGCATGCCGCTTGGAATCCACTGCATTCCATTGGGATTCATTTGGCCATGCTGAATAAACCCCACTGAATTCAATCATGCTGCACGGTATCCAATGCATTCAATCGGGATGTTTTCGGACATGCTGCAAAAAATACACTGCAGTAAATCGGGATGCTTTTGGCCAAGCTTCAAAAAATTCACTGCATTCATTGATGCTGCAGGAATCCACTGCATTCTATCATGCTGCATAAAATCCACTGCATTCAATCGGGATGCATTTTACCAGGCTGCATGGATTACACTGCTTTCAATTACATTGCATGGTATCCACTGCGTCAATGACGCTGCATGGAATCCACTGCCTTCAATCGGGATGCTTTTGGCCATGGTGCATAAAATCCACTGCATTCAATCTTGCTGCATGGTATCCACTGCATTCAATCGGGATGTTTTGGGACATGCTGCCTAAAATCCACTGCATTCAATCGTGATGCTTTGGGAAATACTGCTAAACATCCACTGCATTCAATCATGCTGCAGGAATCCACGGCATTCAATCATGCTGCATAAAAGACACTTCATTCAATAGGATTCCATTACTTCATGCTGCCTGGAATACACTGAATTCAATCACGCTGCATGGAATCCAATGCATTCAATAAGGATGCATTTTACCAGGCTGCATGGAATCCACTGCATTCAATCAGGCTGCATGGAATCCACTGCATTCAATCAGGATGCATTTTCCCAGGCTGCATGAATTACACTGCATTCAAGCACAATGCATGGAATCCACTGCATTCAATGACGCTGCATGGAATCCTCTGCATTGAATCGGGATGCTTTTGGCCATGCTGCATAAAACCCACTGCATTCAATCAGGCTGCACGGTATCCAATGCATTCAATCGGGATGTTTTCGGACATGCTGCAAAAAATCCACTGCAGTAAATCGGGATGCTTTTGGCCAAGCTTCAAATAATCCACTACATTCAATCATGCTGCAGGAATCAACTGCATTCAATCACACTGCATGGAATCCACTGCATTCCACAGGGTTCAATTTCTTCATGCTGCATGGAATCCACTGCATTCAATCATGCTGCATGGAATCCACTGAATTCAATCGGGATGCATTTTACCAGGCTGCATGGATTACACTGCATTCAATTACAATGCATGGTATCCACTGCGTCAATGACGATGCATGGAATACACTGCCTTCAATCGGGATGCTTTTGGCCATGGTGCATAAAATCCACTGCATTCAATCTTGCTGCATGGTATCCACTGCATTCAATCGGGATGCTTTGGGCCATGCTGCAAAACATCCACTGCATTCAATCATGCTGCAGGAATCCACGGCATTCAATCATGCTGCATAAAAGACACTTCATTCAATAGGATTCCATTACTTCATGCTGCCTGGAATACACTGAATTCAATCACGCTGCATGGAATCCAATGCATTCAATAGGGATGCATTTTACCAGGCTGCATGGAATCCACTGCATTCAATCAGGCTGCATGGAATCCACTGCATTCAATCGGGATGCATTTTACCAGGCTGCATGGATTACACTGCATTCAAGCACAATGCATGGAATCCACTGCATTCAATGACGCTGCATGGTATCCTCTGCATTGAATCGGGATGCTTTTGGCCATGCTGCATAAAATCCACTGCATTCAATCATGCTGCACGGTATCGAATGCATTCAATCGGGATGTTTTGGGACATGCTGCAGAAAATCCACTGCATTAAATCGGGATGTTTGGGCCAAGCTGCAAAAAATACTATGCATTCAATCATGCTGCAGGAATCCACTGCATTTAATCATGCTGCATAAAATCCACTGCATTCAATAGGGTTCCATTTCTTCATGGTGCATGGAATCCACTGCATTCAATCATGCTGCATGGAATCCACTGCATTCAATCGGGATGCATTTTACCAGGCTGCATGGATTACACTGCATTCAATCCCAATGCATGGAATCCACTGCATTTAATGACGCTGCATGGAATCCACTGCATTTTATCGGGATGCTTTTGGCCATGCTGCATAAAATCCACTGCATTCAATCTTGCTGCATGGTATCCACTGCATTCAATCGGGATGTTATGGGATATGCTGCCTAAAATCCACTCCATTAAATCGGGATGCTTTGGGCCATGCTGCAATAAATTCTCTGCATTATTCATGCTGCATAAAATCCACTGCATTCAATCGGGATGAATTTTACCAGGCTGCATGGAATCCACTGCATTCAATCATGCTTCATGGAATCCACTGCATTCAATCCAGTTGCATTTTAGCAGGCTGCATGGAATACACTGCATTCAATCACGCTGCATCGATTTCACTGCATTCAATTGGGATCCATTTCGCCATGATGCATGGAATCCACTGCATTCAGTTGAGATCAATTGGGCCACGCTGCATAGAATCCACTGCATTGAATGGGGATCCATTTAGCCACGCTGCATTGTATACACTGCGTTCAATCAGGATGCATTTCACCACGCTGCATGGAATCCATGGCATTCAATCGGGATGTTTGTGGCCATGCTGCAAAAAATCCACTTCATTCAATCCTGCTGAAGGAATCCACTGCATTCAATCATGCTGCATAAAATCCCCTGCATTCAATAGGGTTCCATTTCTTCATGCTGCATGGAATCCACTTCATTCAATCATGCTGCATGGAATCCGCAGCATTTAAGTGGGATGCATTTTACCAGGCTGCATGGAATATACTGCATTCAATCATGCTGCATAAAATCCACTGCATTCAATCGGGATGCATTTTACCACGCTGCATGGATTAAACTGCATTCAATCACAATACATGGAATCGACTGCATTCAATCGGGATGCATTTTACCAGGCTGCCTGGATTACACTGCATTCAATCACAATGCATGGAATCCACTGCATTCAATGACGCTGCATGGAATCCACTGCATTCTATCGGGATGCTTTTGGCCATGCTGCATAACATCCACTGCATTCAATCATGCAGCAAGGAATCCACTGCATCCAATCGCCATATTTTTGGTCATGCTGCATATAATTCACTGCATTCAATCGGGATGCATTGGGCCTCGCTGCATGGTCTCCACTGCATACAAACTAGATCCATTGCACCACAATGTATGGAATGTTCTGTATCAAATGACGCTGCATGTAATCCACTGCATTCATTCAGGATGCTTTAGGCCATGCTGCAAATAATCCAATGTATTCAATCATGCTGCATGGAATCCACTGTGTTCAATCGGGATGATTTTGGCCATGCTGCATTTAATCCACTGCATTCAATCGGGATGCATTGGGCCTCACTGCAGCAACCGCACTGAATACAATCGGGATCCATTGTGCCACAATGCATGTAGTCTTCTGCATTCAATGACGCTGCATGGAATCCACTGCATTCAATCGGGATGCTTTGGGCCACGCTGCAAAAAATCCACTGCATTCATTCATGCTGCAGGAATCCAGTGCATTCAATCAAGGTGCATAAAATACACTTCATTCAATAGGGTTCCATTACTTCATGCTGCCTGGAATGCACTGAATTAAATCACGCTGCATGGAATCCAATGCATTCAATAGGGATGCATTTTACCAGGCTGCATGGAATCCACTGCATTCAATCATGCTGCATGGAATCCACTGCATTCAATCGGGATGCATTTTACCAGGCTGCATGGAATACACTGCATTCAAGCACAATGCATGGAATCCACTGCATTCAATGACGCTGCATGGAATCTTCTGCATTCAATCGGGATGCTTTTGGCCATGCTGCATAAAATCCACTGCATTCAATCATGCTGCACGGTATCAACTGCATTCAATCGGGATGTTTTGGGACATGCTGCAGAAAATCGACTGCATTAAATCGGGATGCTTTGGGCCATGCTGCAAAAAATACAATGCATTCAATCATGCTGCAGGAAACCACTGCATTCAATCATGCTGCATAAAATCCCCTGCATTCCATAGGGTTCCATTTCTTCATGCTGCATGGAATCAACTGCATTCAATCATGCTGCATGGAATCTACAGCATTCAATCGGGATGCAATTTACAAGGCTGCATGGATTACACTGCATTCAATCCCAATGCATGGAATCAACTGCATTTAATGACGCTGCATGGAATACACTGCACTCAATCGGGATGCTTTTGGCCATGCTGCATAAAATCCACTGCATTCAATCTTGCTGCATGGTATCCACTGCATTCAATCGGGATGTTTTGGGATATGCTGCCTAAAATTCACTCCATTAAATCGGGATGCTTTGGGCCATGCTGCAAAAAATTCACTGCATTCATTCATGCTGCAGGATTCCACTGCATTCAATCATGCTGCATAAAATCCACTGCATTCAATCGGGATGCATTTTACCAGGCTGCATGGAATACACTGCATTCAATCACGCTGCATCGATTTCACTGCATTCAATTGGGATCCATTGCGCCATGATGCATGGAATCCACTGCATTCAGTTGAGATCAATTGGGCCACGCTGCATAGAATCCACTGCATTGAATGGGGATCCATTTAGCCACGCTGCATTGTATACACTGCGTTCAATCAGGATGCATTTCACCACGCTGCATGGAATCAATGGCATTCAATCAGGATGTTTGTGGCCATGCTGCAAAAAATCCACTTCATTCAATCATGCTGAAGGAATCCACTGCATTCAATCATGCTGCATAAAATCCCCTGCATTCAATAGGGTTCTATTTCTTCATGCTGCATGGAATCCACTTCATTCAATCATGCTGCATGGAATCCGCAACATTTAAGTGGGATGCATTTTACCAGGCTGCATGGAATCCACTGCATTCAATCATGCTGCATAAAATCCACTGCATTCAATCGGGATGCATTTTACAATGCTGCATTGATTAAACTGCATTCAATCACAATACATGGAATCGACTGCATTCAATCGGGATGCATTTTACCAGGCTGCCTGGATTACACTGCATTCAATCACAATGCATGGAATCCACTGCATTCAATGACGCTGCATGGAATCCACTGCATTCTATCGGGATGCTTTTCGCCATGCTGCATAAAATACACTGCATTCAATCATGCTGCAAGGAATCCACTGCATACAATCGCCATATTTTTGGCCATGCTGCATAAAATTCATTGCATTCATTCTTGCTGCAGGAATCCACTGCATTCTATCATGCTGCATAAAATCCACTGCATTCAATCGGGATGCATTTTACCAGGCTGCACGGAATCCACTGCATTCAATCATGCTTTATGGAATCCACTGCATTCACTCCGGTTGCATTTTACCAGGCTGCATGGAATACACTGCATTCAATCACGCTGCATCGATTTCACTGCATTCAATTGGGATCCATTGCGCCATGATGCATGGAATCCACTGCATTCAGTTGAGATCAATTGGGCCACGCTGCATAGAATCCACTGCATTGAATGGGGATCCATTTAGCCACGCTGCATTGTATACACTGCGTTCAATCAGGATGCATTTCACCACGCTGCATGGAATCCATGGCATTCAATCATGCTGCATGGAATCCGCAGCATTTAAGTGGGATGCATTTTACCAGGCTGCATGGAATGCACTGCATTCAATCATGCTGCATAAAATCCACTGCATTCAATCGGGATGCATTTTACCACGCTGCATGGATTAAACTGCATTCAATCACAATACATGGAATCAACTGCATTCAATCGGGATGCATTTTACCAGGCTGCCTGGATTACACTGCATTCAATCACAATGCATGGAATCCACTGCATTCAATGACGCTGCATGGAATCCACTGCATTCTATCGGGATGCTTTTGGCCATGCTGCATAAAATCAACTGCATTCAATCATGCTCCATGGTATCCACTGCATTCAATCGGGATGTATGAGGACATGCTGCAGAAAATTCACTGCATTAAATCTTGATGCTTTGGGCCAAGCTTCAAAAAATCCGCTGCATTCAATCATGCTGCAAAAATCCACTGCATTCAATCATGCAGCATAAAATCCCCTGCATTAAATAGCGTTCAATTTCTTCATGCTGCATGGACTCAACTGCATTCAATCATGCTGCATGGAATCTACTGCATTCAATCGGGATGCATTTTACCAGGCTTCATGGTTTACACTGAATTCAATCACAATGCATGGAATCCACTGCATTCAATGACGCTGCATGGAATCCACTGCATTCAATCGGGATGATTTTGGCCATGGTCCATAAAATCCACTGCATTCAATCATGCTGCATGGTATACACTGCATTCAATTGGGATGTTATGGGACATGCTGCAGAATATCCACTGCAGTAAATCGGGATGCTTTGGGCCAAGCTTCAAAAAATACACTGCATTCAATCATGCTGCATGAATCCACTGCATACAATCATGCTGCATAAAATCCACTGCATTCAATAGGGTTCAATTTCTTCATGCTGCATGGAATCCACTGCATTCAATCATGCTGCATGGAATCCACTGCATTCAATCGGGATGCATTTTACCACGCTGCATGGATTAAACTGCATTCAATCACAATACATGGAATCGACTGCATTCAATCGGGATGCATTTTACCAAGCTGCCTGGATTACACTGCATTCAATCACAATGCATGGAATCCACTGCATTCAATGACGCTGCATGGAATCCACTGCATTCTATCGGGATGCTTTTTGCCATGCCGCATAAAATACACTGCATTCAATCATGCTGCAAGGAATCCACTGCATCCAATCGCCATATTTTTGGCCATGCTGCATAAAATTCACTGCATTCAATCGGGATGCTTTGGGCCATGCTGCAAATAATCCAATGTATTCAATCATGCTGCATGGATTCCACTGCCTTCAATCGGGATGCTTTTGGCCATGCTGCATTTAATCCACTGCATTCAATCGGGATGCATTGGGCCTCACTGCGTCAACCGCACTGAATACAATCGGGATCCATTGTGCCACAATGCATGGAGTCTTCTGCATTCAATGACGCTGCATGGAATCCACTGCATTCAATCGGGATGCTTTGGGCCACGCTGCAAAAAATCCACTGCATTCATTCATGCTGCAGGAATCCAGTGCATTCAATCATGGTGCATAAAATACACTTCATTCAATAGGGTTCCATTACTTCATGCTGCCTGGAATGCACTGAATTAAATCACGCTGCATGGAATCCAATGCATTCAATAGGGATGCATTTTACCAGGCTGCATGGAATCCACTGCATTCAATCATGCTGCATGGAATCCACTGCATTCAATCGGTATGCATTTTACCAGGCTGCATGGATTACACTGCATTCAAGCACAATGCATGGAATCCACTGCATTCAATGACGCTGCATGGAATCCTCTGCATTGAATCGGGATGCTTTTGGCCATGCTGCATAAAATCCACTGCATTCAATCATGCTGCACGGTATTGACTGCATTCAATCGGGATGTTTTGGGACATGCTGCAGAAAATCCACTGCATTAAATCGGGATGCTTTGGGCCAAGCTGCAAAAAATACAATGCATTCAATCATGCTGCCGGAATCCACTGCATTCAATCATGCTGCATAAAATCCCTTGCATTCAATAGGGTTCCATTTTTTCTTGCTGCATGGAATACACTGCATTCAATCATGCTGCATAAAATCCACTGCATTCAATCATGCTGCATGGTATCCACTGCATTCAATCGGGATGTTTTCGGACATGCTGCCCAAAATCAACTGCATTTAATCGGGATGCTTTGGGCCATGCTGCAAAAAATCCACTGCATTCAATCATGCTGCAGGAAACCACTATATTCAATCATGCTGCATAAAATCCACTGCATTCAATAGGGTTCCATTTCTGCATGCTGCATGGATCACACTGCATTCAATCGGGATGTATTTTACCAGGCTGCATGTAATCCACTGCATGCAATCATGCTTCATGGAATCCACTGCTTTCAATCGGGATGCATTTTACCAGGCTGCATGGAATACACTGCATTCAATCACGCTGCATCGATTTCACTGCATTCAATTGGGATCCATTGCGCCATGATGCATGGAATCCACTGCATTCAGTTGAGATCTATTGGGCCACGCTGCATAGAATCCACTGCATTGAATGGGGATCCATTTAGCCACGCTGCATTGTATACACTGCGTTCAATCAGGATGCATTTCACCACGCTGCATGGAATCAATGGCATTCAATCGGGATGTTTGTGGCCATGCTGCAAAAAATCCACTTCATTCAATCATGCTGAAGGAATCCACTGCATTCAATCATGCTGCATAAAATCCCCTGCATTCAATAGGGTTCCATTTCTTCATGCTGCATGGAATCCACTTCATTCAATCATGCTGCATGGAATCCGCAGCATTTAAGTGGGATGCATTTTACCAGGCTGCATGGAATATACTGCATTCAATCATGCTGCATAAAATCCACTGCATTCAATCTGGATGCATTTTACCACGCTGCATGGATTACACTGCATTCAATCACAATACATGGAATCGACTGCATTCAATCGGGATGCATTTTACCAGGCTGCCTGGATTACACTGCATTCAATCCCAATGCATGGAATCCACTGCATTTAATGACGCTGCATGGAATAAACTGCATTCAATCGGGAATCTTTTGGCCATAGTGCATAAAATCCACTGTATTTAATCATGCTGCATGGTATCCACTGCATTCAATCGGGATGTTTTGGGATATGCTGCCTAAAATCGACTGCATTAAATCGGGATGCTTTGGGCCACGCTCCAAAAAATTCACTGCATTCATTCATGCTGCAGGAATCCACTGCATTCAATCATGCTGCATAAAATCCACTGCATTCAATCAGGATGAATTTTACCAGGCTGCATGTAATCCCCTGCATTCAATCATGCTTCATGGAATCCACTGCATTCATTCCGGTTGCATTTTACCAGGCTGCATGGAATACACTGCATTCAATCACGCTGCATCGATTTCACTGCATTCAATTGGGATCCATTGCGCCATGATGCATGGAATCCACTGCATTCAGTTGAGATCAATTGGGCCACGCTGCATAGAATCCACTGCATTGAATGGGGATCCATTTAGCCACGCTGCATTGTATACACTGCGTTCAATCAGGATGCATTTCACCACGCTGCATGGAATCCATGGCATTCAATCGGGATGTTTGTGGCCATGCTGCAAAAATCCACTTCATTCAATCATGCTGAAGGAATCCACTGCATTCAATCATGCTGCATAAAATCCCTTGCATTCAATAGGGTTCCATTTCTTCATGTTGCATGGAATCCACTGCATTCAATCATGCTGCATAAAATCCACTGCATTCAATCGGGATGCATTTTACCACGCTGCATGGATTAAACTGCATTCAATCACAATACATGGAATCAACTGCATTCAATCGGGATGCATTTTACCACGCTGCCTGTATTACACTGCATTCAATCACAATGCATGGAATCCACTGCATTCAATGACGCCGCATGGAATCCACTGCATTTTATCGGGATGCTTTTGGCCATGCTGCATAAAATCCACTGCATTCAATCATGCTGCACGGTATCCACTGCATTCAATCGGGATGTATGGGGACATGCTGCAGAAAATTCACTGCATTAAATATTGATGCTTTGGGCCAAGCTTCAATAAATCCGCTGCATTCAATCATGCTGCAAAAATCCACTGCATTCAATCATGCTGCATAAAATCCCCTGCATTCAATATTGTTCAATTTCTTCATGCTGCATGGAATCAACTGCATTCAATCATGCTGCATGGAATCTACTGCATTCAATCGGGATGCATTTTACCAGGCTGCAAGGTTTACAATGCATTCAATCACAATGCATGGAATCCACTGCATTCAATGACGCTGCATGGAATCCACTGCATTCAATCTGGATGGTTTGGGCCATGGTGCATAAAATCCACTGCATTCAATCATGCTGCATGGTATCCACTGCATTCAATCGGGATGTTTTCGGACATGCTGCCTAAAATCCACTTCATTTTATCGGGATGCTTTGGGCCATGCTGCAAAAAATCCACTGCATTCAATCATGCTGCAGGAATCCACTATATTCAATCATGCTGCATAAAATCCACTGCATTCAATAGGGTTCCATTTCTGCATGCTGCATGGATCACACTACATTCAATCGGGATGAATTTTACCAGGCTGCATGTAATCCACTTCATGCAATCATGCTTCATGGAATCCACTGCTTTCAATCGGGATGCATTTTACCAGGCTGCATGTAATACACTGCATTCAATCACACTGCATCGTTTTCACTGCATTCAATTGGGATCCATTGCGCCATGATGCATGGAATCCACTGCATTCAGTTGAGATCAATTGGGCCACGCTGCATAGAATCCACTGCATTGAATGGGGATCCATTTAGCCACGCTGCATTGTATACACTGCGTTCAATCAGGATGCATTTCACCACGCTGCATGGAATCCATGGCATTCAATCGGGATGTTTGTGGCCATGCTGCAAAAAATCCACTTCATTCAATCATGCTGAAGGAATCCACTGCATTCAATCATGCTGCATAAAATCCCCTGCATTCAATAGGGTTCAATTTCTTCATGCTGCATGGAATCAACTGCATTCAATCATGCTGCATGGAATCTACAGCATTCAATCGGGATGCATTTTACCAGGCTGCATGGTTTACACTGCATTCAATCACAATGCATGGAATCCACTGCATTCACTGACGCTGCATGGAATCCACTGCATTCAATCTGGATGCTTTGGGCCATGGTGCATAAAATCCACTGCATTCAATCATGCTGCATGGCATCCTCTGCATTCATTCAGGATGCATTTTACCAGGCTGCATGGTATACACTGCATTCAATCACAATACATGGAATCGACTGCATTCAATTGGGATGCATTTTACCAGGCTGCCTGGATTACACTGCATTCAATCACAAAGCATGGAATCCACTGCATTCAATGACGCTGCATGGAATCCACTGCATTCAATCGGGATGCTTTGGGCCATGCTGCAAATAATCCACTGCATTCAATCATGCTGCATGGAATCCACTGCCTTCAATCGGGATGCTTTTTGCCATGCTGCATAAAATCCCCTGCATTCAATCGAGATGCATTTGGCCTCGCTGCATTGACTCCACAGCACACAATCCTGATACATTTCACCACAATGAATGGAATACTCTGCATTCAATGACGCTGCATGGAATCCACTGCATTAAATAGAGATGCTTTGGGACATGCTGCAAAAAATCCACTGCATTCAATAATTCTGCAGGTATCCACTGCATTCAATCATGCTGCATAAAATCCCCTGCATTCAATAGGGTTCCATTTCTTCATGCTGCATGGAATACACTGCATTCAATCAAGCTGCATGGAATCCACAGCATTTAATTGAGATGAATTTTACCAGGCTGAATGGAATCCACTGCATTAAATCATGCTGCATGGCATCCACTGCATTCATTCAGGATGCATTTTACCACGCTGCATGGATTACACTGCATTCATTCACAAATCATGGAATACACTTCATTCAATCGGGATGCATTTTACCAGGTTGCATGGATTACACTGCATTCAATGACGCTGCATGGAATCCACTGCATTCAATGACGCTGCATGGAATCCACTGCGTTCAATCTGGATGCACTGGGCCTCACTGCGTTGACTCCACTAAATACATACGGGATCCATTGTGCCACAATGCAGGGAGTCTTCTGCATTCACTGACGCTGCATGGAATCCACTGCATTCAATCGGGATGTTTTGGGACATGCTGCAGAAAATCCACTGCATTATATCGGGATGCTTTGGGCAATGCTGCAAAAATCCACTGCATTCAATCATGCTGCATGAAACCACGGCATTCAATCATGCTGCATAAAATCCACTGCATTCAATAGGGTTCCATTTCTTCATGCTGCTTGGAATACACTGCATTCAATCACGCTGCATGGAACCCACTGCATTCAATTGGGATGAATTTTACCAGGCTGCATGGAATCCACTGCATTCAATCAGGCTGCATGGAATCCACTGCATTCAATCGGGATGCAATTTACCAGGCTGCATGGAATACACTGCATTCAATCACGCTGCATCGATATCACTGCATTCAATTGGGATCCATTGGGCCACGATGCATGGAATCCACTGCATTCAATCAGGATCCATTGCACCACACTGCATTGAATCCACTGCATTCAATTGAGATCAATTGGGCCACGCTGCATCGAATCCACTGCATTCAATGGGGATCCATTTAGCCACGCTGAATGGTATACACTGCGTTCAATCAGGATGCATTTCACCACGCTGCATGGCCTCCACTGTATTCAATCACACTGCATGGAATCCACGGCATTCAATCGGGATGCTTTGGGCCATGCTGCATAAAATCCACTGCATTCAATCATGCTGCATGGAATCCACTGCCTTCAATCGGGATGCTTTTGGCCATGCTGCATATAATCCACTGCATTCAATCGGGATGCATTGGGCCTCACTGCGTCAACCGCACTGAATACAATCGGGATCCATTGTGCCACAATGCATGGAGTCTTCTACATTCAATGACGCTGCATGGAATACACTGCATTCAATCGGGATGCTTTGGGCCACGCTGCAAAAAATTCACTGCAATCATTCATGCTGCAGGAGTCCAGTGCATTCAATCATGCTGCATAAAATACACTTCATTCAATAGGCTTCCATTACTTCATGCTGCCTGGAATACACTGAATTAAATCACGCTGCATGGAATCCAATGCATTCAATAGGGATGCATTTTACCAGGCTGCATGGAATCCACTGCATTCAATCATGCTGCAGGTATCCACTGCATTCAATCATGCTGCATTAAATTCCCTGCATTCAATATGGTTCCATTTCTTCATGCTGCCTGGAATACACTGCATTAAATCTCGCTGCATGGAATCCACTGCATTCAATTGGGATGCATTTTACCTGGCTGCATGGAATCCACTGCATTCACGCATGCCGCTTGGAATCCACTGCATTCCATCGGGATGCATTTGGCCATGCTGAATAAAACCCACTGCATTCAATCATGCTGCACGGTATCCAATGCATTCAATCGGGATGTTTTCGGACATGCTGCAAAAAATCCACTGCACTAAATCGGGATACTTTTGGCCAAGCTTCAAAAAATCCACTGCATTCAATCATGCTGCAGGAATCCACTGCATTCCAACACACTGCATGGAACCACTGCATTCCACATGGTTCAATTTCTTCATGCTGCATGGAATCCACTGCATTCAATCATGCTGCATGGAATCAACTGCATTCAATCGGGATGCATTTTACCAGGCTGCATGGATTACACTGCATTCAAGCACAATGCATGGAATCCACTGCATTCAATGACGCTGCATGGAATCCTCTGCATTGAATCGGGATGCTTTTGGCCATGCTGCATAAAATCCACTGCATTCAATCATGCTGCACGGTATCGACTGCATTCAATCGGGATGTTTTGGGACATGCTGCAGAAAATCCACTGCATTAAATCGGGATGCTTTGGGCCAAGCTTCAAAAAATACACTGCATTCAATCATGCTGCAGGAATCCACTGCATTCAATCATGCTGCATAAAATCCACTGCATTCAATAGGGTTCCATTTCTTCATGCTGCATGGAATACACTGCATTCAATCATGCTGCATGGAATCTACTGCATTCAATCGGGATGCATTTTACCAGGCTGCATGGATTACACTGCATTCAATCACAATGCATGGAATCCACTGCATTCAATGACGCTGCATGGAATCCACTGCCTTCAATCGGGATGCTTTTGGCCATGGTGCATAAAATCCACTGCATTCAATCTTGCTGCATGGTATCCACTGCATTCAATCGGGATGTTTTGGGACATGCTGCCCTAAATCCACTGCATTCAATCGGGATACTTTGGGCCATGCTGCCAAAAATCCACTGCATTCAATCATGCTGCAGGAATCCACTGCATTCAATCATGCTGCATAAAATCCACTGCATTTAATAGGGTTCCTTTTCTTCATGCTGCATGGATCACACTGCATTCAATCACACTGCATGGAATCCACTGCATTCAATCGGGATGAATTTTACCAGGCTGCTTGGAATCCACTGCATCCATTCATGCTGCATGGAATCCACTGCATTCAATCGGGATGCATTTTACCAGGCTGCATGGAATACACTGCATTCAATCACGCTGCATCGATTTCACTGCATTCAATTGGGATCCATTGCGCCATGATGCATGGAATCCACTGCCTTCAGTTGAGATCAATTGGGCCACGCTGCATAGAATCCACTCCATTCAATGGGGATCCATTTAGCCACGCTGCATTGTATACACTGCGTTCAATCAGGACGCATTTCACCACGCTGCATGGAATCCATGGCATTCAATCGGGATGCTTGTGGCCATGCCGCAAAAATTCCACTGCACTCAATCATGCTGAAGGAATCCACTGCATTCAATCATGCTGCATAAAATCCCCTGCATTCAATAGGGTTCCATTTCTTCATGCTGCATGGAATCCACTTCATTCAATCATGCTGCATGGAATCCGCAGCATTTAAGTGGGATGCATTTTACCAGGCTGCATGGATTACACTGCATTCAATCACAATACATGGAATCGACTGCTATCAATCGGGATGCATTTTACCAGGCTGCCTGGATTACACTGCATTCAATCACAATGCATGGAATCCACTGCATTCAATGACGCTGCATGGAATCCACTGCATTCTATCGGGATGCTTTTCGCCATGCTGCATAAAATACACTGCATTCAATCATGCTGCAAGGAATCCACTGCATCCAATCGCCATGTTTTTGGCCATGATGCATAAAATCCACTGCATTTAATCATGTTGCATAAAATCCACTGCATTCAATAGGGTTCCATTTCTTCATGCTGCATGGATCACACTGAATTCAATCACACTGCATGGAATCCACTGCATTCAATCGGGATGAATTTTACCAGGCTGCTTGGAATCCACTGCATTCATTCATGCTGCATGGAATCCACTGCATTCAATCGGGATGCATTTTACCAGGCTGCATGGAATACACTGCATTCAATCACGCTGCATCGATTTCACTGCATTTAATTGGGATCCATTGTGCCATGATGCATGGAATCCACTGCCTTCAGTTGTGATCAATTGGGCCACGCTGCATAGAATCCACTGCATTGAATGGGGATCAATTTAGCCACGCTGCATTGTATACACTGCGTTCAATCAGGATGCATTTCACCACGCTGCATGGAATCCATGGCATTCAATCGGGATGCTTGTGGCCATGCTGCAAAAAATCCACTGCATTCAATCATGCTGAAGGAATCCACTGCATTCAATCATGCTGCATAAAATCCCCTGCATTCAATAGGGTTCCATTTCTTCATGCTGCATGGAATCCACTTCATTCAATCATGCTGCATGGAATCTGCAGCATTTAATTGGGATGCATTTTACCAGGCTGCATGGAAACCACTGCATTCAATCATGCGGCATAAAATCCACTGCATTCAATCAGGATGCATTTTACCAGGATGCATGGAATCCACTGCATTCAATCACAATACATGGAATCCACTGCATTCAATCGGGATGCATTTTACCAGGCTGCCTGGATTACACTGCATTCAACACAATGCATGGAATCCACTGCATTCAATGACGCTGAATGGAATCCACTGCATTCTATCGGGATGCTTTTGGACATGCCGCATAAAATCCACTGCATTCAATCTTGCTGCATGGTATCCAATGCATTCAATCGGGATGTTTTGGGACATGCTGCCTAAAATCCACTGCATTCAATCGGGATGCTTTGGGTCATGCTGCTATACATTCACTGCATTCAATCATGCAGCAGGTAATCCACTGCATCCAATCGCCATGTTTTTGGCCATGCTGCATAAAATCCACTGCATTCAATCAGGATGCATTGGGCCTCGCTGCATGGTCTCCACTGCATACAAACGAGATCCATTGCACCACAATGTATGGAATGTTCTGCATTAAATGACGCTGCATGAAATCCACTGCATTCAATCGGGATGCTTTGGGACATGCTGCAAATAATCCACTGCATTCAATCATGCTGCGTGTAATCCACTGCCTTCAATCGGGATGCTTTTGGCCATGCTGCATATAATCCACTGCATTCAATCATGATGCATTGGGCCTCACTGCTTCAACCGCACTGAATACAATCGGGATCCATTGTGCCACAATGCATGTAGTCTTCTGCATTCAATGACGCTGCATGGAATACACTGCATTCAATCGGGATGCTTTGGGCCACGCTGCAAAAAATTCACTGCAATCATTCATGCTGCAGGAATCCAGTGCATTCAATCATGCTGCATAAAATACACTTCATTCAATAGGCTTCCATTACTTCATGCTGTCTGGAATACACTGAATTCAATCTCGCTGCATGGAATCCAATGCATTCAATAGGGAGGCATTTTACCAGGCTGCATGGAATCCACTGCATTCAATCATGCTGCAGGTATCCACTGCATTCAATCATGCTGCATTAAATTCCCTGCATTCAATAGGGTTCCATTTCTTCCTGCCGCCTGGAATACACTGCATTAAATTTCGCTGCATGGAATCCACTGCATTCAATTGGGATGCATTTTACCTGGCTGCATGGAATCAACTGCATTCACGCATGCCGCTTGGAATCCACTGCATTCCATTGGGATTCATTTGGCCATGCTGAATAAACCCCACTGAATTCAATCATGCTGCACGGTATCCAATGCATTCAATCGGGATGTTTTCGGACATGCTGCAAAAAATACACTGCAGTAAATCGGGATGCTTTTGGCCAAGCTTCAAAAAATTCACTGCATTCATTGATGCTGCAGGAATCCACTGCATTCTATCATGCTGCATAAAATCCACTGCATTCAATCGGGATGCATTTTACCAGGCTGCATGGATTACACTGCTTTCAATTACATTGCATGGTATCCACTGCGTCAATGACGCTGCATGGAATCCACTGCCTTCAATCGGGATGCTTTTGGCCATGGTGCATAAAATCCACTGCATTCAATCTTGCTGCATGGTATCCACTGCATTCAATCGGGATGTTTTGGGACATGCTGCCTAAAATCCACTGCATTCAATCGTGATGCTTTGGGAAATACTGCTAAACATCCACTGCATTCAATCATGCTGCAGGAATCCACGGCATTCAATCATGCTGCATAAAAGACACTTCATTCAATAGGATTCCATTACTTCATGCTGCCTGGAATACACTGAATTCAATCACGCTGCATGGAATCCAATGCATTCAATAAGGATGCATTTTACCAGGCTGCATGGAATCCACTGCTTTCAATCATGCTGCATGGAATCCACTGCATTCAATCGGGATGCATTTTACCAGGCTGCATGGATTACACTGCATTCAATCACAATGCATGGAATCCACTGCATTCAATGACGCTGCATGGAATCCACTGCGTTCAATCGGGATGCTTTGGGCCACGCTGCAAAAAATCCACTGCATTCATTCATGCTGCAGGAATCCAGTGCATTCAATCATGGTGCATAAAATACACTTCATTCAATAGGGTTCCATTACTTCATGCTGCCTGGAATGCACTGAATTAAATCACGCTGCATGGAATCCAATGCATTCAATAGGGATGCATTTTACCAGGCTGGATGGAATCCACTGCATTCAATCAGGCTGCATGGAATCCACTGCATTCAATCGGGATGCATTTTACCAGGCTGCATGGATTACACTGCATTCAAGCACAATGCATGGAATCCACTGCATTCAATGACGCTGCATGGAATCCTCTGCATTGAATAGGGATGCTTTTGGCCATGCTGCATAAAATCCACTGCATTCAATCATGCTGCACGGTATCGACTGCATTCAATCGGGATGTTTTGGGACATGCTGCAGAAAATCCACTGCATTAAATCGGGATGCTTTGGGCCAAGCTGCAAAAAATACAATGCATTCAATCATGCTGCAGGAATTCACTGCATTCAATCATGCTGCATAAAATCCCCTGCATTCAATAGGGTTCCATTTCTTCATGGTGCATGGAATACACTGCATTCAATCATGCTGCATGAAATCCACTGCATTCAATCGGGATGCATTTTACCAGGCTGCATGGATTACACTGCATTCAATCCCAATGCATGGAATCCACTGCATTCAATGACGCTGCATGGAATCCACTGCATACTATCGGGATGCTTTTGGCCATGCTGCACAAAGTACACTGCATTCAATCATGCTGCAAGGAATCCACTGCATCCAATCGCCATATTTTTGGCCATGCTGCATAAAATTCACTGCATTCAATCGGGATGCATTGGGCCTCGCTGCATGGTCTCCACTGCATACAAACGAGATCCATTGCACCACAATGTATGGAATGTTCTGCATTAAATGAGGCTGCATGTAATCCACTGCATTCAATCAGGATGCTTTGGGCCATGCTGCAAATAATCCAATGTATTCAATCATGCTTCATGGAATCCACGGCCTTCAATCGGGATGCTTTTGGCCATGGTGCATAAAATCCACTGCATTCAATCGGGATGCATTGGGCCTCACTGCGTCAACTGCTGAATACAATCGGGATCCATTGTGCCAAAATGAATGTAGTATTCTGCATTCAATGACGCTGCATGGAATCCATTGCATTCAATAGGGATCCATTTTACCAGGCTGCATGGAATCCACTGCATTCAATCATGCTGCATAAAATCCACTGCATTCAATAGGGTTCCATTTCTTCATGCTGCATGGATCACACTGCATTCAATCACACTGCATGGAATCCACTGCATTCAATCGGGATGAATTTTACCAGGCTGCATGGAATCCACTGCATTCTATCAAGCTGCATGGAATCCACTGCATTCAATCGGGATGCATTTTACCAGGCTGCATGGAATACACTGCATTCAATCACGCTGCATCGATTTCACTGCATTCAATTGGGATCCATTGCACCATGATGCATGGAATCCACTGCATTCTATCAGAATCCATTGCACCACACTGCATTGACACCACTGCATTCAATTGAGATCAATTGGGCCACGCTGCATAGAATCCACTGCATTCCATGGGTATCCATTTACCCACGCTGCATGGTGTACACTCCGTTCAATCAGGATGCATTTCACCACGCTGCATGGAATCCACGGCATTCAATTGGGATTCTTTTGGCCATGCTGCATAAAATCCACTGCATTCAATCGAGATGCATTTGGCCTCGCTGCATGGACTCCACTGCACACAATCGTGATCCATTTCGCCACAATGAATGGAATTTTTTGCATTCAATGACGCTGCATGGAATCCACTGCATTAAATCGAGATGCTTTGGGACATGCTGCAAAAATTCCACTGCATTCAATCATGCTGAAGGAATCCACTGCATTCAATCATGCTGCATAATATCCCCTGCCTTCAATAGGGTTCCATTTCTTCATGCTGCATGGAATCCACTTCTTTCAATCATGCTGCATGGAATCCACAGCATTTAATTGGGATGCATTTTACCAGGCTGCATGGAATCCACTGCATTCAATCATGCTGCATAAAATCCACTGCATTCAATCGGGATGCATTTTACCACGCTGCATGGATTACACTGCATTCAATCACAATACATGGAATCCACTGCATTCAATCCGGATGCATTTTACCAGGCTGCATGGATTACACTGCATTCAATCACGCTGCAAGGAATCCACTGCATTCAACGACGCTGCATGGAATCCACTGCATTCTATCAGGATGCTTTTGGCCCTCCTGCATAAAATACACTGCATTCAATCATGCTGCATGGAATTCACTGCCTCCAATCGGGATATTTTTGGAAATGCTGCAGAAAATCCACTGCATTCAATCGGGATGCATTGGGCCTCGCTGCATTGATTCCACTGCATACAAACGAGATCCATTGCACCACAATGGATGGATTGTTCTGCATTCAATGAGGCTGCATGTAATCCACTGCATTCCATCGGGATGCTTTGGGCCATGCTGCATAAAATCCACTGCATTCAATCGGGATGCATTGGGCCTCACTACGTGGACTCCACTGAATACAATCGGATCCATTGTGCCACAATGCACGGAGTCTTCTGCATTCAATGACGCTGCATGAAATCCACTGCATTCAATCGGGGTGCTTTGGGCCATGTTCCAAAAATCCACTGCATTCATTCATGCTGCGGGAATCCACTGCATTCAATCATGCTGCATAAAATACCCTGCATTCAATAGGGTTCCATTACTCATGCTGCCTGGAATACACTGAATTCAATCATGCTGCATGGAATAAAATGCATTCAATAGGGATGCATTTTACCAGGCTGCATGGATTCCACTGCATTCAATCACAATGCATGGAATCCACTGCATTCAATGACGCTGCATGGAATCCACTGCATTCAATCGGGATGATTTTGGCCATGATGCATAAAATCGACTGCATTCAATAGGGTTCAATTACATCATGCTGCATGGATCACACTGCATTCAATCACACTGCATGGAATCCACTGCATTCAATTGGGATGATATTTACCAGGCTGCATTGAATCCACTGCATTCAATCAAGCTGCATGGAATCCACTGCATTCAATCGGGATGAATTTTACCATGCTGCATGGGATACACAGCATTCAATCACGCTGCTTCTATTTCACTGCATTCAATTGGGATCCATTGCGCCATGATGCATTGAATCCACTGCAATCAGTTGAGATCAATTGGGCCACGCTGCATAGAATCCACTCCATTCAATGGGGATCCATTTGGCCACGCTGCATTGTATACACTGCGTTCAATCAGGATGCATTTCACCACGCTGCATGGAATACACGGCATTCAATCGGGATGCTTGGGGACATGCTGCAAAATATCCACTGCATTCATTCATGCTGCAGGAATCCACTGCATTATATCATGCTGCATAAAATCCACTGCATTCATTAGGGTTCCATTTCTGCCTGCTGCATGGATCACACTGCACTCAATCACACTGCATGGAATCTATTGCATTCAATCAGGATGAATTTTACCAGGCTTCATTGAATCCACTGCATTCAATCAAGCTGCATGGAATCCACTGCATTCAATTGGGATTCATTTTACAAGGCTGCATGAATTAAACTGCATTCATTCACAATTCATGGAATCCACTGCATTCAATGACGCTGCATGGAATCCACTGCATTCAATCGGGATGATTTTGGCCATGCTGCATAAAATACACTGCATTCAATCATGCTGCATGGAATCCATTGCATCATATCGGCATACTTTGGGCCATGCTTCCTAAAATCCACTGCATTCAATCAGGATGCATTGGGCCTCGCTGCATGGTCTCCACTGCATACAAACGAGATCCATTGCACCACAATGTATGGAATGTTCTGCATTCAATGACGCTGCATGGAATCCACTGCATTCAATCGGGATGCTTTGGGCCATGCTGCAAAATATCCACTGCATTCAATTATGCTACAGGAATCCAATGCATTCAATCGGGATGCATTGGGCCATGCTGCAAATAATTCACTGCATTTAATCATTCTGTAGGTATCCACTGCATTCAATAGGGTTACATTTCTTCATGCTGCCTGGAATACACTGCATTAAATCACGCTGCATGGAATCCACTGCATTCAATTGGGATGCATTTTTCCAGGCTGCATGGAATCCACTGCATTCACGCATGCCGCATAGAATCCACTGCATTCCATCGGGGTGCTTTTGGCCATGCTGCATAAAACCCACTGCATTCAATCATGCTGCACGTTATCCAATGCATTCAATCGGGATGTTTTCGGACATGCTGCAAAAAATCCACTGCAGTATATCTTGATGCTTTTGGCCAAGCTTCAAAAAATCCACTGCATTCAATCATGCTGCAGGAATCCACTGCATTCAATCACACTGCATGGAATCCACTGCATTCCACAGGGTTCAATTTCTTCATGCTGCATGGAATCAACTGCATTCAATCATGCTGCATGGAATCCACTGCATTCAATTGGGATGCATTTTACCAGGCTGCATGGATTACACTGCATTCAATCACGCTGCAAGGAATCCACTGCATTCAATGATGCTGCATGGAATGCACTGCATTCTATCGGGATGCATTGGGCCTCACTACGTGGACTCCACTGAATACAATCGGATCCATTGTGCCACAATGCACGGAGTATTCTGCATTCAATGACGCTGCATGAAACCCACTGCATTCAATCGGGATGCTTTGGACCATGTTCCAAAAATCCACTGCATTCATTCATGCTGCGGGAATCCACTGCATTCAATCATGCTGCATAAAATACCCTGCATTCAATAGGGTTCCATTACTTCATGCTGCCTGGAATACACTGAATTCAATCATGCTGCATGGAATAAAATACATTCAATAGGGATGCATTTTACAAGGCTGCATGGAATCCACTGCATTCAATCACAATGCATGGAATCCACTGCATTCAATGACGCTGCATGGAATCCACAGCATTCAATCGGGATGATTTTGGCCATGATGCATAAAATCGACTGCATTCAATAGGGTTCAATTTCGTCATGCTGCATGGATCACACTGCATTCAATCACACTGCATGGAATCCACTGCATTCAATTGGGATGATTTTTACCATGCTGAATGGAATACACAGCATTCAATCACGCTGCTTCTATTTCACTGCATTCAATTGGGATCCATTGCGCCATGATGCATTGAATCCACTGCCATCAGTTGAGATCAATTGGGCCACGCTGCATAGAATCCACTGCATTGAATGGGGATCCATTTAGCCACGCTGCATTGTATAAACTGCGTTCAATCAGGATGCATTTCACCACGCTGCATGGAATCCACGGCATGCAATCGGGATGCTTGGGGACATGCTGCAAAAAATCCACTGCATTCATTCATGCTGCAGGAATCCACTTCATTTAATCATGCTGCATGGTATCCACTGCATTCAATAGGGATGTTTTGGGACATGCTGCCTAATATCCACTGCATTCAATCGGAATGCTTTGGGCCATGCTGCAAAAAATCCACTGCATTCATTCATGCTGCAGGAATCCACTGCATTCAATCATGCTGCATAAAATCCACTGCATTCATTAGGGTTCCATTTCTGCCTGCTGCATGGATCACAAGGCACTCAATCACACTGCATGGAATCTACTGCATTCAATAGGGATGCATTTTACCAGGCTTCATTGAATCCACTGCATTCAATCAGGCTGCATGGAATCCACTGCATTCAATCAGGATGCATTTTCCCAGGCTGCATGAATTACACTGCATTCAAGCACAATGCATGGAATCCACTGCATTCAATGACGCTGCATGGAATCCTCTGCATTGAATCGGGATGCTTTTGGCCATGCTGCATAAAACCCACTGCATTCAATCATGCTGCACGGTATCCAATGCATTCAATCGGGATGTTTTCGGACATGCTGCAAAAAATCCACTGCAGTAAATCGGGATGCTTTTGGCCAAGCTTCAAATAATCCACTACATTCAATCATGCTGCAGGAATCCACTGCATTCAATCACACTGCATGGAATCCACTGCATTCCACAGGGTTCAATTTCTTCATGCTGCATGGAATCCACTGCATTCAATCATGCTGCATGGAATCCACTGAATTCAATCGGGATGCATTTTACCAGGCTGCATGGATTACACTGCATTCAATTACAATGCATGGTATCCACTGCGTCAATGACGATGCATGGAATACACTGCCTTCAATCGGGATGCTTTTGGCCATGGTGCATAAAATCCACTGCATTCAATCTTGCTGCATGGTATCCACTGCATTCAATCGGGATGCTTTGGGCCATGCTGCAAAACATCCACTGCATTCAATCATGCTGCAGGAATCCACGGCATTCAATCATGCTGCATAAAAGACACTTCATTCAATAGGATTCCATTACTTCATGCTGCCTGGAATACACTGAATTCAATCACGCTGCATGGAATCCAATGCATTCAATAGGGATGCATTTTACCAGGCTGCATGGAATCCACTGCATTCAATCAGGCTGCATGGAATCCACTGCATTCAATCGGGATGCATTTTACCAGGCTGCATGGATTACACTGCATTCAAGCACAATGCATGGAATCCACTGCATTCAATGACGCTGCATGGAATCTTCTGCATTCAATCGGGATGCTTTTGGCCATGCTGCATAAAATCCACTGCATTCAATCATGCTGCACGGTATCGAATGCATTCAATCGGGATGTTTTGGGACATGCTGCAGAAAATCCACTGCATTAAATCGGGATGTTTGGGCCAAGCTGCAAAAAATACTATGCATTCAATCATGCTGCAAGAATCCACTGCATTTAATCATGCTGCATAAAATCCACTGCATTCAATAGGGTTCCATTTCTTCATGGTGCATGGAATCCACTGCATTCAATCATGCTGCATGGAATCCACTGCATTCAATCGGGATGCATTTTACCAGGCTGCATGGATTACACTGCATTCAATCCCAATGCATGGAATCCACTGCATTTAATGACGCTGCATGGAATCCACTGCATTTTATCGGGATGCTTTTGGCCATGCTGCATAAAATCCACTGCATTCAATCTTGCTGCATGGTATTCACTGCATTCAATCGGGATGTTATGGGATATGCTGCCTAAAATCCACTCCATTAAATCGGGATGCTTTGGGCCATGCTGCAATAAATTCTCTGCATTAATTCATGCTGCAGGAATCCACTGCATTCTATCAAGCTGCATAAAATCCACTGCATTCAATCGGGATGAATTTTACCAGGCTGCATGGAATCCACTGCATTCAATCATGCTTCATGGAATCCACTGCATTCAATCCAGTTGCATTTTAGCAGGCTGCATGGAATACACTGCATTCAATCACGCTGCATCGATTTCACTGCATTCTATTGGGATCCATTTCGCCATGATGCATGGAATCCACTGCATTGAATGGGGATCCATTTAGCCACGCTGCATTGTATACACTGCGTTCAATCAGGATGCATTTCACCACGCTGCATGGAATCCATGGCATTCAATCGGGATGTTTGTGGCCATGCTGCAAAAAATCCACTTCATTCAATCCTGCTGAAGGAATCCACTGCATTCAATCATGCTGCATAAAATCCCCTGCATTCAATAGGGTTCCATTTCTTCATGCTGCATGGAATCCACTTCATTCAATCATGCTGCATGGAATCCGCAGCATTTAAGTGGGATGCATTTTACCAGGCTGCATGGAATATACTGCATTCAATCATGCTGCATAAAATCCACTGCATTCAATCGGGATGCATTTTACCACGCTGCATGGATTAAACTGCATTCAATCACAATACATGGAATCGACTGCATTCAATCGGGATGCATTTTACCAGGCTGCCTGGATTACACTGCATTCAATCACAATGCATGGAATCCACTGCATTCAATGACGCTGCATGGAATCCACTGCATTCTATCGGGATGCTTTTGGCCATGCTGCATAACATCCACTGCATTCAATCATGCAGCAAGGAATCCACTGCATCCAATCGCCATATTTTTGGTCATGCTGCATATAATTCACTGCATTCAATCGGGATGCATTGGGCCTCGCTGCATGGTCTCCACTGCATACAAACTAGATCCATTGCACCACAATGTATGGAATGTTCTGTATTAAATGTCGCTGCATGTAATCCACTGCATTCATTCAGGATGCTTTAGGCCATGCTGCAAATAATCCAATGTATTCAATCATGCTGCATGGAATCCACTGTGTTCAATCGGGATGATTTTGGCCATGCTGCATTTAATCCACTGCATTCAATCGGGATGCATTGGGCCTCACTGCGTCAACCGCACTGAATACAATCGGGATCCATTGTGCCACAATGCATGTAGTCTTCTGCATTCAATGACGCTGCATGGAATCCACTGCATTCAATCGGGATGCTTTGGGCCACGCTGCAAAAAATCCACTGCATTCATTCATGCTGCAGGAATCCAGTGCATTCAATCAAGGTGCATAAAATACACTTCATTCAATAGGGTTCCATTACTTCATGCTGCCTGGAATGCACTGAATTAAATCACGCTGCATGGAATCCAATGCATTCAATAGGGATGCATTTTACCAGGCTGCATGGAATCCACTGCATTCAATCATGCTGCATGGAATCCACTGCATTCAATCGGGATGCATTTTACCAGGCTGCATGGATTACACTGCATTCAAGCACAATGCATGGAATCCACTGCATTCAATGACGCTGCATGGAATCTTCTGCATTCAATCGGGATGCTTTTGGCCATGCTGCATAAAATCCACTGCATTCAATCATGCTGCACGGTATCAACTGCATTCAATCAGGATGTTTTGGGACATGCTGCAGAAAATCGACTGCATTAAATCGGGATGCTTTGGGCCAAGCTGCAAAAAATACAATGCATTCAATCATGCTGCAGGAAACCACTGCATTCAATCATGCTGCATAAAACCCCTGCATTCAATAGGGTTCCATTTCTTCATGCTGCATGGAATCAACTGCATTCAATCATGCTGCATGAAATCTACAGCATTCAATCGGGATGCAATTTACAAGGCTGCATGGATTACACTGCATTCAATCCCAATGCATGGAATCAACTGCATTTAATGACGCTGCATGGAATACACTGCACTCAATCGGGATGCTTTTGGCCATGGTGCATAAAATCCACTACATTCAATCATGCTGCATGGTATCCACTGCATTCAATCGGGATGTTTTGGGATATGCTGCCTAAAATTCACTCCATTAAATCGGGATGCTTTGGGCCATGCTGCAAAAAATTCACTGCATTCATTCATGCTGCAGGATTCCACTGCATTCAATCATGCTGCATAAAATCCACTGCATTCAATCGGGATGCATTTTACCAGGCTGCATGGAATACACTGCATTCAATCACGCTGCATCGATTTCAGTGCATTCAATTGGGATCCATTGCGCCATGATGCATGGAATCCACTGCATTCAGTTGAGATCAATTGGGCCACGCTGCATAGAATCCACTGCATTGAATGGGGATCCATTTAGCCACGCTGCATTGTATACACTGCGTTCAATCAGGATGCATTTCACCACGCTGCATGGAATCAATGGCATTCAATCGGGATGTTTGTGGCCATGCTGCAAAAAATCCACTTCATTCAATCATGCTGAAGGAATCCACTGCATTCAATCATGCTGCATAAAATCCCCTGCATTCAATAGGGTTCCATTTCTTCATGCTGCATGGAATCCACTTCATTCAATCATGCTGCATGGAATCCGCAACATTTAAGTGGGATGCATTTTACCAGGCTGCATGGAATCCACTGCATTCAATCATGCTGCATAAAATCCACTGCATTCAATCGGGATGCATTTTACCATGCTGCATTGATTAAACTGCATTCAATCACAATACATGGAATCGACTGCATTCAATCGGGATGCATTTTACCAGGCTGCCTGGATTACACTGCATTCAATCACAATGCATGGAATCCACTGCATTCAATGACGCTGCATGGAATCCACTGCATTCTATCGGGATGCTTTTCGCCATGCTGCATAAAATACACTGCATTCAATCATGCTGCAAGGAATCCACTGCATACAATCGCCATATTTTTGGCCATGCTGCATAAAATTCATTGCATTCATTCTTGCTGCAGGAATCCACTGCATTCTATCATGCTGCATAAAATCCACTGCATTCAATCGGGATGCATTTTACCAGGCTGCATGGAATCCACTGCATTCAATCATGCTTTATGGAATCCACTGCATTCACTCCGGTTGCATTTTACCAGGCTGCATGGAATACACTGCATTCAATCACGCTGCATCGATTTCACTGCATTCAATTGGGATCCATTGCGCCATGATGCATGGAATCCACTGCATTCAGTTGAGATCAATTGGGCCACGCTGCATAGAATCCACTGCATTGAATGGGGATCCATTTAGCCAGGCTGCATTGTATACACTGCGTTCAATCAGGATGCATTTCACCACGCTGCATGGAATCCATGGCATTCAATCATGCTGCATGGAATCCGCAGCATTTAAGTGGGATGCATTTTACCAGGCTGCATGGAATGCACTGCATTCAATCATGCTGCATAAAATCCACTGCATTCAATCGGGATGCATTTTACCACGCTGCATGGATTAAACTGCATTCAATCACAATACATGGAATCAACTGCATTCAATCGGGATGCATTTTACCAGGCTGCCTGGATTACACTGCATTCAATCACAATGCATGGAATCCACTGCATTCAATGACGCTGCATGGAATCCACTGCATTCTATCGGGATGCTTTTGGCCATGCTGCATAAAATCAACTGCATTCAATCATGCTCCATGGTATCCACTGCATTCAATCGGGATGTATGAGGACATGCTGCAGAAAATTCACTGCATTAAATCTTGATGCTTTGGGCCAAGCTTCAAAAAATCCGCTGCATTCAATCATGCTGCAAAAATCCACTGCATTCAATCATGCAGCATAAAATCCCCTGCATTAAATAGCGTTCAATTTCTTCATGCTGCATGGACTCAACTGCATTCAATCATGCTGCATGGAATCTACTGCATTCAATCGGGATGCATTTTACCAGGCTTCATGGTTTACACTGAATTCAATCACAATGCATGGAATCCACTGCATTCAATGACGCTGCATGGAATCCACTGCATTCAATCGGGATGATTTTGGCCATGGTCCATAAAATCCACTGCATTCAATCATGCTGCATGGTATACACTGCATTCAATTGGGATGATTTGGGACATGCTGCAGAATATCCACTGCATTCAATCGGGATGATTTTGGCCATGGTCCATAAAATCCACTGCATTCAATCATGCTGCATGAATCCACTGCATTCAATCATGCTGCATAAAATCCACTGCATTCAATAGGGTTCCATTTCTTCATGCTGCATGGAATCCACTGCATTCAATCATGCTGCATGGAATCCACTGCATTCAATCGGGATGCATTTTACCAGGCTGCATGGAATCCACTGCATTCAATCATGCTTCATGGAATCCACTGCATTCAATCCGGTTGCATTTTACCAGGCTGCATGGAATACACTGCATTCAATCACGCTGCATCGATTTCACTGCATTCAATTGGGATCCATTGCGCCATGATGCATGGAATCCACTGCATTCAGTTGAGATCAATTGGGCCACGCTGCATAGAATCCACTGCATTGAATGGGGATCCATTTAGCCACGCTGCATTGTATACACTGCGTTCAATCAGGATGCATTTCACCACGCTGCATGGAATCTATGGCATTCAATCGGGATGTTTGTGGCCATGCTGCAAAAAATCCACTTCATTCAATCATGCTGAAGGAATCCACTGCATTCAATCATGCTGCATAAAATCCCCTGCATTCAATAGGGTTCCATTTCTTCATGCTGCATGGAATCCACTTCATTCAATCATGCTGCATGGAATCCGCAGCATTTAAGTGGGATGCATTTTACCAGGCTGCATGGAATATAGTGCATTCAATCATGCTGCATAAAATCCACTGCATTCAATCGGGATGCATTTTACCACGCTGCATGGATTAAACTGCATTCAATCACAATACATGGAATCGACTGCATTCAATCGGGATGCATTTTACCAAGCTGCCTGGATTACACTGCATTCAATCACAATGCATGGAATCCACTGCATTCAATGACGCTGCATGGAATCCACTGCATTCTATCGGGATGCTTTTTGCCATGCCGCATAAAATACACTGCATTCAATCATGCTGCAAGGAATCCACTGCATCCAATCGCCATATTTTTGGCCATGCTGCATAAAATTCACTGCATTCAATCGGGATGCTTTGGGCCATGCTGCAAATAATCCAATGTATTCAATCATGCTGCATGGATTCCACTGCTTTCAATCGGGATGCTTTTGGCCATGCTGCATTTAATCCACTGCATTCAATCGGGATGCATTGGGCCTCACTGCGTCAACCGCACTGAATACAATCGGGATCCATTGTGCCACAATGCATGGAGTCTTCTGCATTCAATAACGCTGCATGGAATCCACTGCATTCAATCGGGATGCTTTGGGCCACGCTGCAAAAAATCCACTGCATTCATTCATGCTGCAGGAATCCAGTGCATTCAATCATGGTGCATAAAATACACTTCATTCAATAGGGTTCCATTACTTCATGCTGCCTGGAATGCACTGAATTAAATCACGCTGCATGGAATCCAATGCATTCAATAGGGATGCATTTTACCAGGCTGCATGGAATCCACTGCATTCAATCATGCTTCATGGAATCCACTGCTTTCAATCGGGATGCATTTTACCAGGCTGCATGGAATACACTGCATTCAATCACGCTGCATCGATTTCACTGCATTCAATTGGGATCCATTGCGCCATGATGCATGGAATCCACTGCATTCAGTTGAGATCAATTGGGCCACGCTGCATAGAATCCACTGCATTGAATGGGGATCCATTTAGCCACGCTGCATTGTATACACTGCGTTCAATCAGGACGCATTTCACCACGCTGCATGGAATCCAGGGCATTCAATCGGGATGTTTGTGGCCATGCTGCAAAAAATCCACTTCATTCAATCATGCTGAAGGAATCCACTGCATTCAATCATGCTGCATAAAATCCCCTGCATTCAATAGGGTTCCATTTCTTCATGCTGCATGGAATCCACTTCATTCAATCATGCTGCATGGAATCCGCAGCATTTAAGTGGGATGCATTTTACCAGGCTGCCTGGATTACACTGCATTCAATCACAATGCATGGAATCCACTGCATTCAATGACGCCGCATGGAATCCACTGCATTCTATCGGGATGCTTTTGGCCATGCTGCATAAAATCCACTGCATTCAATCATGCTGCATGGTATCCACTGCATTCAATCGGGATGTATGGGGACATGCTGCAGAAAATTCACTGCATTAAATCTTGATGCTTTGGGCCAAGCTTCAAAAAATCCGCTGCATTCAATCATGCTGCAAAAATCCACTGCATTCAATCATGCAGCATAAAATCCACTGCATTCAATAGGGGTCAATTTCTTCATGCTGCATGGAATCAACTGCATTCAATCTTGCTGCATGGAATCTACTGCATTCAATCCGGATGCATTTTACCAGGCTGCATGGTTTACACTGCATTCAATCACAATGCATGGAATCCACTGCATTCAATGACGCTGCATGGAATCCACTGCATTCAATCTGGATGCCTTGGGCCATGGTGCATAAAATCCACTGCATTCAATCATGCTGCATGGAATCCACTGCATTCAATCTGGATGCCTTGGGCCATGCTGCAAAAAAAACACTGCATTCAATCATGCTGCAGGAATCCACTGCATTCAATCATGCTGCATAAAATCCACTGCATTCAATAGGGTTCCATTTCTGCATGCTGCATGGATCACACTGCATTCAATCACACTGCATGGAATCCACTGCATTCAATCGGGATGAATTTTACCAGGCTGCATGGAATCCACTGCATTCAATCATGCTGCATGGAATCCGCAGCATTTAAGTTGGATGCATTTTACAAGGCTGCATGGAATCCACTGCATTCATTCATGCTGCATAAAATCCACTGCATTCAATCGGGATGCATTTTACCAGGCTGCATGGATTAAACTGCATTCAATCACAATACATGGAATCGACTGCATTCAATCGGGATGCATTTTACCAGGCTGCCTGGATTACACAGCATTCAATCACAATGCATGGAATCCACTGCATTCAATGACGCTGCATGGAATCCACTGCATTCTATCGGGATGCTTTTGGCCATGCTGCATAAAATCCACTGCATTCAATCATGCTGCATGGTATCCACTGCATTCAATCGGGATGTATGGGGACATGCTTCAGAAAATTCACTGCATTACATCTTGATGCTTTGGGCCAAGCTTCAAAAAATCCGCTGCATTCAATCATGCTGCAAAAATCCACTGCATTCAATCATGCTGCATAAAATCCACTGCATTCAATAGGGGTCAATTTCTTCATGCTGCATGGAATCAACTGCATTCAATCTTGCTGCATGGAATCTACTGCATTCAATCCGGATGCATTTTACCAGGCTGCATGGTTTACACTGCATTCAATCACAATGCATGGAATCCACTGCATTCAATGACGCTGCATGGAATCCACTGCATTCAATCTGGATGCCTTGGGCCATGGTGCATAAAATCCACTGCATTCAATCATGCTGCATGGAATCCACTGCATTCAATCTGGATGCCTTGGGCCATGCTGCAAAAAAACCACTGCATTCAATCATGCTGCAGGAATCCACTGCATTCAATCATGCTGCATAAAATCCACTGCATTCAATAGGGTTCCATTTCTGCATGCTGCATGGATCACACTGCATTCAATCACACTGCATGGAATCCACTGCATTCAATCGGGATGAATTTTACCAGGCTGCATGGAATCCACTGCATTCAATCATGCTTCATGGAATCCACTGCATTCAATCCGGTTGCATTTTACCAGGCTGCATAAAATCCACTGCATTCTATCATGCTGCATGGTATCCACTGCATTCAATCGGGATGAATTTTACCAGGCTGCATGGAATCCACTGCATTCAATCATGCTTTATGGAATCCACTGCATTCACTCCGGTTGCATTTTACCAGGCTGCATGGAATACACTGCATTCAATCATGCTGCATCGATTTCACTGCATTCAATTGGGATCCATTGCGCCATGATGCATGGAATCCACTGCATTCAGTTGAGATCAATTGGGCCACGCTGCATAGAATCCACTGCATTGAATGGGGATCCATTTAGCCACGCTGCATTGTATACACTGCGTTCAATCAGGATGCATTTCACCACGCTGCATGGAATCCATGGCATTCAATCATGCTGCATGGAATCCGCAGCATTTAAGTGGGATGCATTTTACCAGGCTGCATGGAATCCACTGCATTCAATCATGCTGCATGGAATCCACTGCATTCACTCCGGTTGCATTTTACCAGGCTGCATGTATTAAACTGCATTCAATCACAATACATGGAATCGACTGCATTCAATCGGGATGCATTTTACCATGCTGCCTGGATTACACTGCATTCAATCAAAATGCATATAATCCACTGCATTCAATGACGCCGCATGGAATCCACTGCATTCTATCGGGATGCTTTTGGCCATGCTGCATAAAATCCACTGCATTCAATCATGCTGCATGGTATCCACTGCCTTCAATCGGGATGCTTTTTGCCATGCTGCAGAACATTCACTGCATTAAATCTTGATGCTTTGGGCCAAGCTTCAAAAAATCCGCTGCATTCAATCATGCTGCAAAAATCCACTGCATTCAATCATGCAGCATAAAATCCACTGCATTCAATAGGGGTCAATTTCTTCATGCTGCATGGAATCAACTGCATTCAATCTTGCTGCATGGAATCTACTGCATTCAATCGGGATGAATTTTACCAGGCTGCATGGTTTACACTGCATTCAATCACAATGCATGGAATCCACTGCATTCAATGACGCTGCATGGAATCCACTGCATTCAATCTGGATGCCTTGGGCCACGGTGCATAAAATCCACTGCATTCAATCATGCTGCATGGAATCCACTGCATTCAATCTGGATGCCTTGGGCCATGCTGCAAAAAAACCACTGCATTCAATCATGCTGCAGGAATCCACTGCATTCAATCATGCTGCATAAAATCCACTGCATTCAATAGGGTTCCATTTCTTCATGCTGTTTGGAATACACTGCATTCAATCAAGCTGCATGGAACTCACTGCATTCAATCGGGATGAATTTTACCAGGCTGCATGGAATCCACTGCATTCAATCATGCTTCATGGAATCCACTGCATTCAATCCGGTTGCATTTTACCAGGCTGCATAAAATCCACTGCATTCAATCATGCTGCATGGTATCCACTGCATTCAATCGGGATGTTTTGGGACATGCTGCCTAAAATCCACTGCATTCAATCGGGATGCTTTGGGCCACGCTGCAAAAAATCCACTGCATTCATTCATGCTGCAGGAATCCAGTGCATTCAATCATGGTGCATAAAATACACTTCATTCAATAGGGTTCCATTACTTCATGCTGCCTGGAATGCACTGAATTAAATCACGCTGCATGGAATCCAATGCATTCAATAGGGATGCATTTTACCAGGCTGCATGGAATCCACTGCATTCAATCATGCTGCATGGAATCCACTGCATTCAATCGGGATGCATTAACCAGGCTGCATGGATTACACTGCATTCAAGCACAATGCATGGAATCCACTGCATTCAATGATGCTGCATGGAATCCTCTGCATTGAATCGGGATGCTTTTGGCCATGCTGCATAAAATCCACTGCATTCAATCATGCTGCACGGTATTGACTGCATTCAATCGGGATGTTTTTGGACATGCTGCAGAAAATCCACTGCATTAAATCGGGATTCTTTGGGCCAAGCTGCAAAAAATACACTGCATTCAATCATGCTGCAGGAATAAACTGCATTCAATTATGCTGCATAAAATCATCTGCATTCAATAGTGTTCCATTTCTTCATGGTGCATGGAATACACTGCATTCAATCATGCTGCATGGAATCCACTGCATTCAATCGGGATGCATTTTACCAGGCTGCATGGATTACACTGCATTCCATCACAATGCATGGAATCCACTGCATTCAATGACGCTGCATGGAATCCACTGCATTCTGTCGGGATGCTTTGGGCCACGCTGCATAACATCCACTGCATTCAATCATGCTGCAAGGAATCCACTGCATCCAATCGCCATATTTTTGGTCATGCTGCATAAAATCCACTGCATTCAATCGGGATGCATTGGGCCTCGCTGCATGGTCTCCACTGCATACAAACGAGATCCATTGCACCACAATGTATGGAATGTTCTGCATTAAATGACGCTGCATGTAATCCACTGCATTCAATCTGGATGCCTTGGGCCATGCTGCAAAAAATCCACTGCATACAATCATGCTGCAGGAATCCACTGCATTCAATCATGCTGCATAAAATCCACTGCATTCAATAGGGTTCCATTTCTGCATGCAGCTTGGAATACACTGCATTCAATCAAGCTGCATGGAACCCACTGCATTCAATCGGGATGAATTTTACCAGGCTGCATGGAATCCACTGCATTCAATCATGCTTCATGGAATCCACTGCATTCAATCCGGTTGCATTTTACCAGGCTGCATAAAATCCACTGCATTCAATCATGCTGCATGGTATCCACTGCATTCAATCGGGATGTTTTGGGACATGCTGCCTAAAATCCACTGCATTCAATCGGGATGCTTTGGGCCATGCTGCAAAATATCCACTGCATTCATTCATGCTGCAGGAATCCAGTGCATTCAATCATGGTGCATAAAATACACTTCATTCAATAGGGTTCCATTACTTCATGCTGCCTGGAATGCACTGAATTAAATCACGCTGCATGGAATCCAATGCATTCAATAGGGATGCATTTTACCAGGCTGCATGGAATCCACTGCATTCAATCATGCTGCATGGAATCCACTGCATTCAATCGGGATGCATTAACCAGGCTGCATGGATTACACTGCATTCAAGCACAATGCATGGAATCCACTGCATTCAATGATGCTGCATGGAATCCTCTGCATTGAATCGGGATGCTTTTGGCCATGCTGCATAAAATCCACGGCATTCAATCATGCTGCATGGAATCCAATGCATTCTATCGGGATGTTTTGGGACATGCTGCAGAAAATCCACTGCATTAAATCGGGATTCTTTGGGCCAAGCTGCAAAAAATACACTGCATTCAATCATGCTGCAGGAATAAACTGCATTCAATTATGCTGCATAAAATCCCCTGCATTCAATAGTGTTCCATTTCTTCATGGTGCATGGAATACACTGCATTCAATCATGCTGCATGGAATCCACTGCATTCAATCGGGATGCATTTTACCAGGCTGCATGTATTACACTGCATTCCATCACAATGCATGGAATCCACTGCATTCAATGACGCTGCATGGAATCCACTGCATTCTATCGGGATGCTTTGGGCCACGCTGCATAACATCCACTGCATTCAATCATGCTGCAAGGAATCCACTGCATCCAATCGCCATATTTTTGTAATGCTGCATAAAATTCACTGCATTCAATCGGGATGCATTGGGCCTCGCTGCATGGTCTCCACTGCATACAAACGAGATCCATTGCACCACAATGTATGGAATGTTCTGCATTAAATGACGCTGCATGTAATCCACTGCATTCAATCTGGATGCCTTGGGCCATGCTGCAAAAAAACCACTGCATTCAATCATGCTGCAGGAATCCACTGCATTCAATCATGCTGCATAAAATCCACTGCATTCAATAGGGTTCCATTTCTGCATGCTGCATGGATCACACTGCATTCAATCACACTGCATGGAATCCACTGCATTCAATCGGGATGAATTTTACCAGGCTGCATGGAATCCACTGCATTCAATCATGCTTCACGGAATCCACTGCATTCAATCCGGTTGCATTTTACCAGGCTGCATGGAATACACTGCATTCAATCACGCTGCATCGATTTCACTGCATTCAATTGGGATCCATTGCGCCATGATGCATGGAATCCACTGCATTCAGTTGAGATCAATTGGGCCACGCTGCATAGAATCCACTGCATTGAATGGGGATCCATTAAGCCACGCTGCATTGTATACACTGCGTTCAATCAGGATGAATTTCACCACGCGGCATGGAATCCGTGGCATTCAATCGGGATGTTTGTGGCCATGCTGCAAAAAATCCACTTCATTCAATCATGCTGAAGGAATCCACTGCATTCAATCATGCTGCATAAAATCCCCTGCATTCAATAGGGTTCCATTTCTTCATGCTGCATGGAATCCACTTCATTCAATCATGCTGCATGGAATCCGCAGCATTTAAGTGGGATGCATTTTACCAGGCTGCATGGAATCCACTGCATTCAATCATGCTGCATAAAATCCACTGCATTCAATCGGGATGCATTTTACCACGCTGCATGGATTACACTGCATTCAATCACAATACATGGAATCGACTGCATTCAATCGGGATGCATTTTACCAGGCTGCCTGGATTACACTGCATTCAATCACAATGCCTGGAATCCACTGCATTCAATGACGCTGCATGGAATCCACTGCATTCAATCGGGATGCTTTGGGCCATGCTGCAAATAATCCACTGCATTCAATCATGCTGCATGGAATCCACTGCCTTCAATCGGGATGCTTTTGGCCATGCTGCATAAAATCCCCTGCATTCAATCGAGATGCATTTGGCCTCGCTGCATTGACTCCACAGCACACAATCCTGATACATTTCACCACATTGAATGGAATACTCTGCATTCAATGACGCTGCATGGAATCCACTGCATTAAATAGAGATGCTTTGGGACATGCTGCAAAAAATCCACTGCATTCAATAATTCTGCAGGAATCCACTGCATTCAATCATGCTGCATAAAATCCCCTGCATTCAATAGGGTTCCATTTCTTCATGCTGCATGGAATCCACTTCATTCAATCATGCTGCATGGAATCCGCAGCATTTAAGTGGGATGCATTTTACCAGGCTGCATGGAATCCACTGCATTCAATCATGCTGCATAAAATCCACTGCATTCAATCGGGATGCATTTTACCACGCTGCATGGATTACACTGCATTCAATCACAATACATGGAATCGACTGCATTCAATCGGGATGCATTTTACCAGGCTGCCTGGATTACACTGCATTCAATCACAATGCCTGGAATCCACTGAATTCAATGACGCTGCATGGAATCCACTGCATTCAATCGGGATGCTTTGGGCCATGCTGCAAATAATCCACTGCATTCAATCATGCTGCATGGAATCCACTGCCTTCAATCGGGATGCTTTTGGCCATGCTGCATAAAATCCCCTGCATTCAATCGAGATGCATTTGGCCTCGCTGCATTGACTCCACAGCACACAATCCTGATACATTTCACCACATTGAATGGAATACTCTGCATTCAATGACGCTGCATGGAATCCACTGCATTAAATAGAGATGCTTTGGGACATGCTGCAAAAAATCCACTGCATTCAATAATTCTGCAGGAATCCACTGCATTCAATCATGCTGCATAAAATCCCCTGCATTCAATAGGGTTCCATTTCTTCATGCTGCATGGAATACACTGCATTCAATCAAGCTGCATGGAATCCACAGCATTTAATTGAGATGAATTTTACCAGGCTGAATCGAATCCACTGCATTCAATCATGCTGCATGGCATCCACTGCATTCATTCAGGATGCATTTTACCACGCTGCATGGATTACACTGCATTCAATGACGCTGCATGGAATCCACTGCATTCAATGACGCTGCATGGAATCCACTGCGTTCAATCTGGATGCACTGGGCCTCACTGCGTGGACTCCACTAAATACATACGGGATCCATTGTGCCACAATGCAGGGAGTCTTCTGCATTCACTGACGCTGCATGGAATCCACTGCATTCAATCGGGATGCTTTTGGCCATGCTGCATAAAATCCACTTCATTCAATCATGCTGCATGTAATCCACCTCATTCAATCGGGATGTTTTGGGACATGCTGCAGAAAATCCACTGCATTATATCGGGATGCTTTGGGCAATGCTGCAAAAATCCACTGCATTCAATCATGCTGCATGAAACCACGGCATTCAATCATGCTGCATAAAATCCACTGCATTCAATAGGGTTCCATTTCTTCATGCTGCTTGGAATACACTGCATTCAATCACGCTGCATGGAACCCACTGCATTCAATTGGGATGAATTTTACCAGGCTGCATGGAATCCACTGCATTCAATCAGGCTGCATGGAATCCACTGCATTCAATCGGGATGCAATTTACCAGGCTGCATGGAATACACTGCATTCAATCACGCTGCATCGATATCACTGCATTCAATTGGGATCCATTGGGCCACGATGCATGGAATCCACTGCATTCAATCAGGATCCATTGCACCACACTGCATTGAATCCACTGCATTCAATTGAGATCAATTGGGCCACGCTGCATCGAATCCACTGCATTCAATGGGGATCCATTTAGCCACGCTGAATGGTATACACTGCGTTCAATCAGGATGCATTTCACCACGCTGCATGGCCTCCACTGTATTCATTCACACTGCATGGAATCCACGGCATTCAATCAGGATGCTTTGGGCCATGCTGCATAAAATCCACTGCATTCAATCGAGTTGCATTTGGCCTCGCTGCATGGACTCCACTGCACACAATCGTGATCCATTTCGCCACAATGAATGGAATTCTCTGCATTCAATGACGCTGCATGGAATCCACTGCATTAAATCGAGATGCTTTGGGACATGCTGCAAAAAATCCACTGCATTCATTAATTCTGCAGGAATCCACTGCATTCAATCATGCTGCATAAAATCCCCTGCATTCAATAGAGTTGCATTACTTCATGCTGCATGGAATCAACTGCATTCAATCATGCTGCATAAAATTCACTGCATTCAATCGGGATGCATTTTACCTGGCTGCATGGAATCCACTGCATTCAATCACGCTGCATGGAATCCACTGCATTCAATCGGGATGCTTTTTACCCGTCTGCATGGAATCCACTGCATTCATTCACGCTGCATGGAATCCACTGCATTCAATCGGGATGCATTTTACCACGCTGCATGAATTACACTGCATTCAATCACAATGCATGGAATCCACTGCATTCAATGACGCTGCATGGAATCCACTGCATTCTATCGGGATGCTTTTGGCCATGCTGCATAAAATCCACTGCATTCAATCATGCTGCATGGAATCCAGTGCATCCAATCGGGATATTTTGGGTCATGCTGCATAAACTCCAATGCATTCAATCATGCTGCACCGTATCCACTGCATTCAGTCGGGATGTTTTGGGACATGCTGCAGAAAATTCACTGCATTAAATCAGGATGCTTTGGGCCATTCTGCAAAAAATCCACTGCATTCAATCATGCTGCATAAAATCCACTGCATTCAATATGGTTCCATTTCTTCATGCTGCATGGATCACACTGCATTAAATCACACTGCATGGAATCCTCTGCATTCAATCGGGATTAATTTTACCAGGCTGCATGGAATCCACTGCATTCAATCAGTATCCATTGCACCACACTGCATTGAATCCACTGCATTCAATTGAGATCAATTGGGCAACGATGCATAGAATCCACTGCATTCAATAGGGATCCAATTAGCCACACTGAATGGTATACACTGCGTTCAATCAGGATGCATTTCACCACGCTGCATGGAATCCACGGCATTCAATCGGGTTGCATGGGGCCATGCTGCATAAAATCCACTGCATTCCATCGAGATGCATTTGGCCTCGCTGCATGGACTCCACTGCACACAATCGTGATCCATTTCGCCACAATGAATGGAATTCTCAGCATTCAATGACGCTGCATGGAATCCACTGCATTAAATCAGAGATGCTTTGGGACATGTTGCAAAAAATCCACTGCATTCAATAATTCTGCAGGAATCCACAGCATTCAATCATGCTGCATAAAATCCCCTGCATTCAATAGGGTTCCATTTCTTCATGCTGCATGGAATACACTGCATTCAATCAGGATGCATGGAATACACTGCATTCAATCGGGATGCATTTTACCAGGCTGCATGGATTACACTGCATTCAATCCCAATGCATGGAATCCACTGCATTTAATGACGCTGCATGGAATCCACTGCATTCAATCGGGATGCTTTTGGCCATGGTGCATAAACTCCACTTCATTTAATCATGCTGCATGGTATCCACTGCATTCAATCGGGATGTTTTGGGATATGCTGCCTAAAATCCACTCCATTAAATCGGGATGCTTTGGGCCACGCTGCAAAAAATTCACTGCATTCATTCATGCTGCAGGAATCCACTGCATTCAATCATGCTGCATAAAATCCACTGCATTCAATCGGGATGAATTTTACCAGGCTGCATGGAATGCCCTGCATTCAATCATGCTTTATGGAATCCACTGCATTCACTCCGGTTGCATTTTACCAGGCTGCATGGAATACACTGCATTCAATCACGCTGCATCGATTTCACTGCATTCAATTGGGATCCATTGCGCCATGATGCATGGAATCCACTGCATTCAGTTGAGATCAATTGGGCCACGCTGCATAGAATCCACTGCATTGAATGGGGATCCATTTAGCCACGCTGCATTGTATACACTGCGTTCAATCAGGATGCATTTCACCACGCTGCATGGAATCCATGGCATTCAATCGGGATGTTTGTGGCCATGCTGCAAAAAATCCACTTCATTCAATCATGCTGAAGGAATCCACTGCATTCAATCATGCTGCATAAACTCCCCTGCATTCAATAGGGTTCCATTTCTTCATGCTGCATGGAATCCACTGCATTCAATCATGCTGCATAAAATCCACTGCATTCAATCGGGATGCATTTTACCACGCTGCATGGATTAAACTGCATTCAATCACAATACATGGAATCGACTGCATTCAATCGGGATGCATTTTACCAGGCTGCCTGGATTACACTGCATTCAATCCCAATGCATGGAATCCACTGCATTCAATGACACTGCATGGAATCCACTGCATTCAATCTGGATGCTTTGGGCCATGGTGCATAAAATCCACTGCATTCAATCATGCTGCATGGTATCCACTGCATTCAATCGGGATGTTTTCGGACATGCTGCCTAAAATCCACTGCATTTAATCGGGATGCTTTGGGCCATGCTGCATAAAATCCACTGCATTCAATCATGCTGCAGGAATCCACTATATTCAATCATGCTGCATAAAATCCACTGCATTCAATAGGGTTCCATTTCTGCATGCTGCATGGATCACACTGCATTCAATCACACTGCATGGAATCCACTGCATTCAATCGGGATGAATTTTACCAGGCTGCATGTAATCCACTGCATGCAATCATGCTTCATGGAATCCACTGCTTTCAATCGGGATGCATTTTACCAGGCTGCATGTAATACACTGCATTCAATCACACTGCATCGATTTCACTGCATTCAATTGGGATCTATTGCGCCATGATGCATGGAATCCACTGCATTCAGTTGAGATCAATTGGGCCACGCTGCATAGAATCCACTGCATTGAATGGGGATCCATTTAGCCATGCTGCATTGTATACACTGCGTTCAATCAGGATGCATTTCACCACGCTGCATGGAATCCATGGCATTCAATCGGGATGTTTGTGGCCATGCTGCAAAAAATCCACTTCATTCAATCATGCTGAAGGAATCCACTGCATTCAATCATGCTGCATAAAATCCCCTGCATTCAATAGGGTTCCATTTCTTCATGCTGCATGGAATCCACTGCATTCAATCATGCTGCATAAAATCCACTGCATTCAATCGGGATGAATTTTACCATGCTGCATTGATTAAACTGCATTCAATCACAATGCATGGAATCCACTTCATTCAATGACGCCGCATGGAATCCACTGCATTCTATCGGGATGCTTTTGTCCATGCTGCATAAAATCCACTGCATTCAATCATGCTGCATGGTATCCACTGCATTAAATCGGGATGTATGGGGACATGCTGCAGAAAATTCACTGCATTAAATCTTGATGCTTTGGGCCAAGCTTCAAAAAATCCGCTGCATTCAATCATGCTGCAAAAATACACTGCATTCAATCATGCAGCATAAAATCCACTGCATTCAATAGGGGTCAATTTCTTCATGCTGCATGGAATCAACTGCATTCAATCATGCTGATTGGAGTCTACTGCATTCAATCGGGATGCATTTTACCAGGCTGCATGCTTTACACTGCATTCAATCACAATGCATGGAATCCACTGCATTCAATGACGCTGCATGGAATCCACTGCATTCAATCTGGATGCCTTTGGCCATGGTGCATAAAATCCACTGCATTCAATCATGCTGCATGGTATCCACTGCATTCAATCGGGATGTTTTGGGACATGCTGCCTGAAATCGACTTCATTTAATCGGGATGCTTTGGGCCATGCTGCAAAAAATCCACTGCATTCAATCATGCTGCAGGAATCCACTGCATTCAATCATGCTGCATAAAATCCACTGCATTCAATAGGGTTCCATTTCTGCATGCTGCATGGATCACACTGCATTCAATCACACTGCATGGAATCCACTGCATTCAATCCGGTTGCATTTTACCAGGCTGCATGGAATACACTGCATTCAATCACGCTGCATCGATTTCACTGCATTCAATTGGGATCCATTGCGCCATGATGCATGGAATCCACTGCATTCAGTTGAGATCAATTGGGCCACGCTGCATAGAATCCACTGCATTGAATGGGGATCCATTTAGCCACGCTGCATTGTATACACTGCGTTCAATCAGGATGCATTTCACCACGCTGCATGGAATCCTTGGCATTCAATCGGGATGTTTGTGGCCATGCTGCAAAAAATCCACTTCATTCAATCATGCTGAAGTAATCCACTGCATTCAATCATGCTGCATAAAATCCCCTGCATTCAATAGGGTTCCATTTCTTCATGCTGCATGGAATCCACTTCATTCAATCATGCTGCATGGAATCCGCAGCATTTAAGTGGGATACATTTAACCAGGCTGCATGGAATCCACTGCATTCAATCATGCTGCATAAAATCCACTGCATTCAATCGGGATGCATTTTACCACGCTGCATGGATTACACTGCATTCAATCACAATACATGGAATCGACTGCATTCAATCGGGATGCATTTTACCAGGCTGCCTGGATTACACTGCATTCAATCACAATGCATGGAATCCACTGCATTCAATGACGCTGCATGGAATCCACTGCATTCTATCGGGATGATTTTCGCCATGCTGCATAAAATACACTGCATTCAATCATGCTGCAAGGAATCCACTGCATCCAATCGCCATATTTTTGGCCATGCTGCATAAAATTCACTGCATTCAATCGGGATGCTTTGGGCCATGCTGCAAATAATCCAATGTATTCAATCATGCTGCATGGAATCCACTGCCTCCAATCGGGATGCTCTTGGCCATGCTGCATTTAATCTACTGCATTCAATCGGGATGCATTGGGCCTCACTGCGTCAACCGCACTGAATACAATCGGGATCCATTGTGCCACAATGCATGTAGTCTTCTGCATTCAATGACGCTGCATGGAATCCACTGCATTCAATCGGGATGCTTTGGGCCACGCTGCAAAAAATCCACTGCATTCATTCATGCTGCAGGAATCCAGTGCATTCAATCATGGTGCATAAAATACACTTCATTCAATAGGGTTCCATTACTTCATGCTGCCTGGAATGCACTGAATTAAATCACGCTGCATGGAATCCAATGCATTCAATAGGGATGCATTTTACCAGGCTGCATGGAATCCACTGCATTCAATCATGCTGCATGGAATCCACTGCATTCAATCGGGATGCATTTTACCTGGCTGCATGGATTACACTGCATTCAAGCACAATGCATGGAATCCACTGCATTCAATGACGCTGCATGGAATCCACTGCATTCAATCGGGATGCTTTGGGCCATGCTGCAAATAATCCACTGCATTCAATCATGCTGCATGGAATCCACTGCCTTCAATCGGGATGCTTTTGGCCATGCTGGATAAAATCCCCTGCATTCAATCGAGATGCATTTGTCCTCGCTGCATTGACTCCACAGCACACAATCCTGATACATTTCACCACAATGAATTTAATACTCTGCATTCAATGACGCTGCATGGAATCCACTGCATTAAATAGAGATGCTTTGGGACATGCTGCAAAAAATCCACTGCATTCAATAATTCTGCAGCATTCAATCATGCTGCATAAAATCCCCTGCATTCAATAGGGTTCCATTTCTTCATGCTGCATGGAATACACTGCATTCAATCAAGCTGCATGGAATCCACAGCATTTAATTGAGATGAACTTTACCAGGCTGAATCGAATCCACTGCATTCAATCATGCTGCATGGCATCCACTGCATTCATTCAGGATGCATTTTACCACGCTGCATGGATTACACTGCATTCATTCACAAATCATGGAATACACTTCATTCATTCGGGATGCATTTTTCCAGGTTGCATGGATTACACTGCATTCAATGACGCTGCATGGAATCCACTGCATTCAATGACGCTGCATGGAATCCACTGCGTTCAATCTGGATGCACTGGGCCTCACTGCGTTGACTCCACTAAATACATACGGGATCCATTGTGCCACAATGCAGGGAGTCTTCTGCATTCACTGACGCTGCATGGAATCCACTGCATTCAATCGGGATGCTTTTGGCCATGCTGCATAAAATCCACTTCATTCAATCATGCTGCATGTAATCCACCTCATTCAATCGGGATGTTTTGGGACATGCTGCAGAAAATCCACTGCATTATATCGGGATGCTTTGGGCAATGCTGCAAAAATCCACTGCATTCAATCATGCTGCATGAAACCACGGCATTCAATCATGCTGCATAAAATCCACTGCATTCAATAGGGTTCCATTTCTTCATGCTGCTTGGAATACACTGCATTCAATCACGCTGCATGGAACCCACTGCATTCAATTGGGATGAATTTTACCAGGCTGCATGGAATCCACTGCATTCAATCAGGCTGCATGGAATCCACTGCATTCAATCGGGATGCAATTTACCAGGCTGCATGGAATACACTGCATTCAATCACGCTGCATCGATATCACTGCATTCAATTGGGATCCATTGGGCCACGATGCATGGAATCCACTGCATTCAATCAGGATCCATTGCACCACACTGCATTGAATCCACTGCATTCAATTGAGATCAATTGGGCCACGCTGCATCGAATCCACTGCATTCAATGGGGATCCATTTAGCCACGCTGAATGGTATACACTGCGTTCAATCAGGATGCATTTCACCACGCTGCATGGCCTCCACTGTATTCAATCACACTGCATGGAATCCACGGCATTCAATCGGGATGCTTTGGGCCATGCTGCATAAAATCCACTGCATTCAATCGAGTTGCATTTGGCCTCGCTGCATGGACTCCACTGCACACAATCGTGATCCATTTCGCCACAATGAATGGAAATCTCTGCATTCAATGACGCTGCATGGAATCCACTGCATTAAATCGAGATGCTTTGGGACATGCTGCAAAAAATCCACTGCATTCATTAATTCTGCAGGAATCCACTGCATTCAATCATGCTGCATAAAATCCCCTGCATTCAATAGAGTTGCATTACTTCATGCTGCATGGAATCAACTGCATTCAATCATGCTGCATAAAATTCACTGCATTCAATCGGGATGCATTTTACCTGGCTGCATGGAATCCACTGCATTCAATCACGCTGCATGGAATCCACTGCATTCAATCGGGATGATTTTTACCCGTCTGCATGGAATCCACTGCATTCATTCACGCTGCATGGAATCCACTGCATTCAATCGGGATGCATTTTACCACGCTGCATGAATTACACTGCATTCAATCACAATGCATGGAATCCACTGCATTCAATGACGCTGCATGGAATCCACTGCATTCTATCGGGATGCTTTTGCCCATGCTGCATAAAATCCACTGCATTCAATCATGCTGCATGGAATCCAGTGCATCCAATCGGGATATTTTGGGTCATGCTGCATAAAATCCAATGCATTCAATCATGCTGCACCGTATCCACTGCATTCAGTCGGGATGTTTTGGGACATGCTGCAGAAAATTCACTGCATTAAATCAGGATGCTTTGGGCCATTCTGCAAAAAATCCACTGCATTCAATCATGCTGCATAAAATCCACTGCATTCAATATGGTTCCATTTCTTCATGCTGCATGGATCACACTGCATTAAATCACACTGCATGGAATCCTCTGCATTCAATAGGGATTAATTTTACCAGGCTGCATGGAATCCACTGCATTCAATCAGTATCCATTGCACCACACTGCATTGAATCCACTGCATTCAATTGAGATCAATTGGGCAACGATGCATAGAATCCACTGCATTCAATAGGGATCCAATTAGCCACACTGAATGGTATACACTGCGTTCAATCAGGATGCATTTCACCACGCTGCATGGAATCCACGGCATTCAATCGGGTTGCATGGGGCCATGCTGCATAAAATCCACTGCATTCCATCGAGATGCATTTGGCCTCGCTGCATGGACTCCACTGCACACAATCGTGATCCATTTCGCCACAATGAATGGAATTCTCAGCATTCAATGACGCTGCATGGAATCCACTGCATTAAATCAGAGATGCTTTGGGACATGTTGCAAAAAATCCACTGCATTCAATACTTCTGCAGGGATCCACAGCATTCAATCATGCTGCATAAAATACCCTGCATTCAGTAGTGTTCCATTTCTTCATGCTGCATGGAATACACTGCATTCATTCAGGATGCATGGAATCCACTGCATTCAATCGGGATGCATTTTACCAGGCTGCATGGATTACACTGCATTCAATCCCAATGCATGGAATCCACTGCATTTAATGACGCTGCATGGAATCCACTGCATTCAATCGGGATGCTTTTGGCCATGGTGCATAAACTCCACTTCATTTAATCATGCTGCATGGTATCCACTGCATTCAATCGGGATGTTTTGGGATATGCTGCCTAAAATCCACTCCATTAAATCGGGATGCTTTGGGCCACGCTGCAAAAAATTCAGTGCATACATTCATGCTGCAGGAATCCACTGCATTCAATCATGCTGCATAAAATCCACTGCATTCAATCGGGATGAATTTTACCAGGCTGCATGGAATCCCCTGCATTCAATCATGCTTTATGGAATCCACTGCATTCACTCCGGTTGCATTTTACCAGGCTGCATGGAATACACTGCATTCAATCACGCTGCATCGATTTCACTGCATTCAATTGGGATCCATTGCGCCATGATGCATGGAATCCACTGCATTCAGTTGAGATCAATTGGGCCACGCTGCATAGAATCCAATGCATTGAATGGGGATCCATTTAGCCACGCTGCATTGTATACACTGCGTTCAATCAGGATGCATTTCACCACGCTGCATGGAATCCAAGGCATTCAATCGGGATGTTTGTGGCCATGCTGCAAAAAATCCACTTCATTCAATCATGCTGAAGGAATCCACTGCATTCAATCATGCTGCATAAACTCCCCTGCATTCAATAGGGTTCCATTTCTTCATGCTGCATGGAATCCACTGCATTCAATCATGCTGCATAAAATCCACTGCATTCAATCGGGATGCATTTTACCACGCTGCATGGATTAAACTGCATTCAATCACAATACATGGAATCGACTGCATTCAATCGGGATGCATTTTACAAGGCTGCCTGGATTACACTGCATTCAATCACAATGCATGGAATCCACTGCATTCAATGACGCTGCATGGAATCCACTGCATTCAATCTGGATGCTTTGGGCCATGGTGCATAAAATCCACTGCATTCAATCATGCTGCATGGTATTCACTGCATTCAATCGGGATGTTTTCGGACATGCTGCCTAAAATCCACTGCATTTAATCGGGATGCTTTGGGCCATGCTGCATAAAATCCACTGCATTCAATAGGGTTCCATTTCTGCATGCTGCATGGATCATACTGCATTCAATCACACTGCATGGAATCCACTGCATTCAATCGGGATGAATTTTACCAGGCTGCATGTAATCCACTGCATGCAATCATGCTTCATGGAATCCACTGCTTTCAATCGGGATGCATTTTACCAGGCTGCATGGAATACACTGCATTCAATCACACTGCATCGATTTCACTGCATTCAATTGGGATCCATTGCGCCATGATGCATGGAATCCACTGCATTCAGTTGAGATCAATTGGGCCACGCTGCATAGAATCCACTGCATTGAATGGGGATCCATTTAGCCATGCTGCATTGTATACACTGCGTTCAATCAGGATGCATTTCACCACGCTGCATGGAATCCATGGCATTCAATCGGGATGTTTGTGGCCATGCTGCAAAAAATCCACTTCATTCAATCCTGCTGAAGGAATCCACTGCATTCAATCATGCTGCATAAAATCCCCTGCATTCAATAGGGTTCCATTTCTTCATGGTGCATGGAATCCACTGCATTCAATCATGCTGCATAAAATCCACTGCATTCAATCGGGATGCATTTTACAATGCTGCATTGATTAAACTGCATTCAATCACAATGCATGGAATCCACTTCATTCAATGACGCCGCATGGAATCCACTGCATTCTATCGGGATGCTTTTGTCCATGCTGCATAAAATCCACTGCATTCAATCATGCTGCATGGTATCCACTGCATTAAATCGGGATGTATGGGGACATGCTGCAGAAAATTCACTGCATTAAATCTTGATGCTTTGGGCCAAGCTTCAAAAAATCCGCTGCATTCAATCATGCTGCAAAAATCCACTGCATTCAATCATGCAGCATAAAATCCACTGCATTCAATAGGGGTCAATTTCTTCATGCTGCATGGAATCAACTGCATTCAATCATGCTGCATGGAGTCTACTGCATTCAATCGGGATGCATTTTACCAGGCTGCATGCTTTACACTGCATTCAATCACAATGCATGGAATCCACTGCATTCAATGACGCTGCATGGAATCCACTGCATTCAATCTGGATGCCTTGGGCCATGGTGCATAAAATCCACTGCATTCAATCATGGTGCATGGTATCCACTGCATTCAATCGGGATGTTTTGGGACATGCTGCCTGAAGTCCACTGCATTTAATCGGGATGCTTTGGGCCATGCTGCAAAAAATCCACTGCATTCAATCATGCTGCAGGAATCCACTGCATTCAATCATGCTGCATAAAATCCACTGCATTCAATAGGGTTCCATTTCTGCATGCCGCATGGATCACACTGCATTCAATCACACTGCATGGAATCCACTGCATTCAATCGGGATGAATTTTACCAGGCTGCATGGAATCCACTGCATTCAATCATGCTTCATGGAATCCACTGCATTCAATCCGGTTGCATTTTACCAGGCTGCATGGAATACACTGCATTCAATCACGCTGCATCGATTTCACTGCATTCAATTGGGATCCATTGCGCCATGATGCATGGAATCCACTGCATTCAGTTGAGATCAATTGGGCCACGCTGCATAGAATCCACTGCATTGAATGGGGATCCATTTAGCCACGCTGCATTGTATACACTGCGTTCAATCAGGATGCATTTCACCACGCTGCATGGAATCCATGGCATTCAATCGGGATGTTTGTGGCCATGCTGCAAAAAATCCACTTCATTCAATCATGCTGAAGGAATCCACTGCATTCAATCATGCTGCATAAAATCCCCTGCATTCAATAGGGTTCCATTTCTTCATGCTGCATGGAATCCACTTCATTCAATCATGCTGCATGGAATCCGCAGCATTTAAGTGGGATGCATTTTACCAGGCTGCATGGAATCCACTGCATTCAATCATGCTGCATAAAATCCACTGCATTCAATCGGGATGCATTTTAACACGCTGCATGGATTACACTGCATTCAATCACAATACATGGAATCGACTGCATTCAATCGGGATGCATTTTACCAGGCTGCCTGGATTACACTGCATTCAATCACAATGCATGGAATCCACTGCATTCTATCGGGATGATTTTCGCCATGCTGCATAAAATACACTGCATTCAATCATGCTGCAAGGAATCCACTGCATACAATCGCCATATTTTTGGCCATGCTGCATAAAATTCACTGCATTCAATCTGGATGCTTTGGGCCATGCTGCAAATAATCCAATGTATTCAATCATGCTGCATGGAATCCACTGCCTTCAATCGGGATGCTCTTGGCCATGCTGCATTTAATCCACTGCATTCAATCGGGATGCATTGGGCCTCACTGCGTCAACCGCACTGAATACAATCGGGATCCATTGTGCCACAATGCATGTAGTCTTCTGCATTCAATGACGCTGCATGGAATCCACTGCATTCAATCGGGATGCTTTGGGCCACGCTGCAAAAAATCCACTGCATTCATTCATGCTGCAGGACTCCAGTGCATTCAATCATGGTGCATAAAATACACTTCATTCAATAGAGTTCCATTACTTCATGCTGCCTGGAATGCACTGAATTAAATCACGCTGCATGGAATCCAATGCATTCAATAGGGATGCATTTTACCAGGCTGCATGGAATCCACTGCATTCAATCATGCTGCATGGAATCCACTGCATTCACTCGGGATGCATTTTACCTGGCTGCATGGATTACACTGCATTCAAGCACAATGCATGGAATCCACTGCATTCAATGACGCTGCATGGAATCCTCTGCATTGAATCGGGATGCTTTTGGCCATGCTGCATAAAATCCACTGCATTCAATCATGCTGCACGGTATCGACTGCATTCAATCGGGATGTTATGGGACATGCTGCAGAAAATCCACTGCATTAAATCGGGATGCTTTGGGCCAAGCTGCAAAAAATACAATGCATTCAATCATGCTGCAGGAATCCACTGCATTCAATCATGCTGCATAAAATCCCCTGCATTCAATAGGGTTCCATTTCTTCATGGTGCATGGAAATCACTGCATTCAATCATGCTGCATGGAATCCACTGCATTCAATCGGGATGCATTTTACCAGGCTGCATGGATTACACTGCATTCAATCCCAATGCATGGAATCCACTGCATTTAATGACGCTGCATGGAATCCACTGCATTCAATCGGGATGCTTTTGGCCATGGTGCATAAACTCCACTTCATTTAATCATGCTGCATGGTATCCACTGCATTCAATCGGGATGTTTTGGGATATGCTGCCTAAAATCCACTCCATTAAATCGGGATGCTTTGGGCCACGCTGCAAAAAATTCACTGCATTCATTCATGCTGCAGGAATCCACTGCATTCAATCATGCTGCATAAAATCCACTGCATTCAATCGGGATGAATTTTACCAGGCTGCATGGAATCCCCTGCATTCAATCATGCTTTATGGAATCCACTGCATTCACTCCGGTTGCATTTTACCAGGCTGCATGGAATACACTGCATTCAATCACGCTGCATCGATTTCACTGCATTCAATTGGGATCCATTGCGCCATGATGCATGGAATCCACTGCATTCAGTTGAGATCAATTGGGCCACGCTGCATAGAATCCAATGCATTGAATGGGGATCCATTTAGCCACGCTGCATTGTATACACTGCGTTCAATCAGGATGCATTTCACCACGCTGCATGGAATCCATGGCATTCAATCGGGATGTTTGTGGCCATGCTGCAAAAAATCCACTTCATTCAATCATGCTGAAGGAATCCACTGCATTCAATCATGCTGCATAAAATCCCCTGCATTCAATAGGGTTCCATTTCTTCATGGTGCATGGAATACACTGCATTCAATCATGCTGCATGGACTCCACTGCATTCAATCGGGATGCATTTTACCACGCTGCATGGATTAAACTGCATTCAATCACAATACATGGAATCAACTGCATTCAATCGGGATGCATTTTACCAGGCTGCCTGGATTACACTGCATTCAATCACAATGCATGGAATCCACTGCATTCAATGACGCTGCATGGAATCTACTGCATTTTATCGGGATGCACTTGGCCATGCTGCATAAAATCCACTGCATTCAATCATGCTTCACGGTATCCACTGCCTTCAATCGGGATGCTCTTGGCCATGCTGCATTTAATCCACTGCATTCAATCGGGATGCATTGGGCCTCACTGCGTCAACCGCACTGAATACAATCGGGATCCATTGTGCCACAATGCATGTAGTCTTCTGCATTCAATGACGCTGCATGGAATCCACTGCATTCAATCGGGATGCTTTGGGCCACGCTGCAAAAAATCCACTGCATTCATTCATGCTGCAGGAATCCAGTGCATTCAATCATGGTGCATAAAATACACTTCATTCAATAGGGTTCCATTACTTCATGCTGCCTGGAATGCACTGAATTAAATCACGCTGCATGGAATCCAATGCATTCAATAGGGATGCATTTTACCAGGCTGCATGGAATCCACTGCATTCAATCATGCTTCATGGAATCCACTGCATTCACTCGGGATGCATTTTACCTGGCTGCATGGATTACACTGCATTCAAGCACAATGCATGGAATCCACTGCATTCAATGACGCTGCATGGAATCCTCTGCATTGAATCGGGATGCTTTTGGCCATGCTGCATAAAATCCACTGCATTCAATCATGCTGCACGGTATCGACTGCATTCAATCGGGATGTTATGCGACATGCTGCAGAAAATCCACTGCATTAAATCGGGATGCTTTGGGCCAAGCTGCAAAAAATACAATGCATTCAATCATGCTGCAGGAATCCACTGCATTCAATCATGCTGCATAAAATCCCCTGCATTCAATAGGGTTCCATTTCTTCATGGTGCATGGAAATCACTGCATTCAATCATGCTGCATGGAATCCACTGCATTCAATCGGGATGCATTTTACCAGGCTGCATGGATTACACTGCATTCAATCCCAATGCATGGAATCCACTGCATTTAATGACGCTGCATGGAATCCACTGCATTCAATCGGGATGCTTTTGGCCATGGTGCATAAACTCCACTTCATTTAATCATGCTGCATGGTATCCACTGCATTCAATCGGGATGTTTTGGGATATGCTGCCTAAAATCCACTCCATTAAATCGGGATGCTTTGGGCCACGCTGCAAAAAATTCACTGCATTCATTCATGCTGCAGGAATCCACTGCATTCAATCATGCTGCATAAAATCCACTGCATTCAATCGGGATGAATTTTACCAGGCTGCATGGAATCCCCTGCATTCAATCATGCTTTATGGAATCCACTGCATTCACTCCGGTTGCATTTTACCAGGCTGCATGGAATACACTGCATTCAATCACGCTGCATCGATTTCACTGCATTCAATTGGGATCCATTGCGCCATGATGCATGGAATCCACTGCATTCAGTTGAGATCAATTGGGCCACGCTGCATAGAATCCAATGCATTGAATGGGGATCCATTTAGCCACGCTGCATTGTATACACTGCGTTCAATCAGGATGCATTTCACCACGCTGCATGGAATCCATGGCATTCAATCGGGATGTTTGTGGCCATGCTGCAAAAAATCCACTTCATTCAATCATGCTGAAGGAATCCACTGCATTCAATCATGCTGCATAAAATCCCCTGCATTCAATAGGGTTCCATTTCTTCATGGTGCATGGAATACACTGCATTCAATCATGCTGCATAAAATCCACTGCATTCAATCGGGATGCATTTTACCACGCTGCATGGATTAAACTGCATTCAATCACAATACATGGAATCAACTGCATTCAATCGGGATGCATTTTACCAGGCTGCCTGGATTACACTGCATTCAATCACAATGCATGGAATCCACTGCATTCAATGACGCTGCATGGAATCTACTGCATTTTATCGGGATGCATTTGGCCATGCTGCATAAAATCCACTGCATTCAATCATGCTGCACGGTATCCACTGCATTCAATCGGGATGTATGGGGACATGCTGCAGAAAATTCACTGCATTAAATCTTGATGCTTTGGGCCACGCTTCAAAAAATCCGCTGCATTCAATCATGCTGCAAAAATCCACTGCATTCAATCATACAGCATAAAATCCACTGCATTCAATAGGGGTCAATTTCTTCATGCTGCATGGAATCAACTGCATTCAATCATGCTGCATGGAATCTACTGCATTCAATCGGGATGCATTTTACCAGGCTGCATGGTTTACACTGCATTCAATCACAATGAATGGAATCCACTGCATTCAATGACGCTGCATGGAATCCACTGCATTCAATCTGGATGCTTTGGGCCATGGTGCATAAAATCCACTGCATTCAATCATGCTGCATGGTATTCACTGCATTCAATCGGGATGTTTTGGGACATGCTTCCTGAAATCCACTGCATTTAATCGGGATGCTTTGGGCCATGCTGCAAAAAATCCACTGCATTCAATCATGCTGCAGGAATCCACTGCATTCAATCATGCTGCATAAAATCCACTGCATTCAATAGGGTTCCATTTCTGCATGCTGCATGGATCACACTGCATTCAATCACACTGCATGGAATCCACTGCATTCAATCGGGATGAATTTTACCAGGCTGCATGGAATCCACTGCATTCAATCATGCTTCATGTAATCCACTGCATTCAATCCGGTTGCATTTTACCAGGCTGCATGGAATACACTGCATTCAATCACGCTGCATCGATTTCACTGCATTCAATTGGGATCCATTGTGCCATGATGCATGGAATACACTGCATTCAGTTGAGATCAATTGGGCCACGCTGCATAGAATCCACTGCATTGAATGGGGATCCATTTAGCCACGCTGCATTGTATACACTGCGTTCAATCAGGATGCATTTCACCACGCTGCATGGAATCCATGGCATTCAATCGGGATGTTTGTGGCCATGCTGCAAAAAATCCACTTCATTCAATCATGCTGAAAGAATCCACTGCATTCAATCATGCTGCATAAAATCCCCTGCATTCAATGGGGTTCCATTTCTTCATGCTGCATGGAATCCACTTCATTCAATCATGCTGCATGGAATCCGCAGCATTTAAGTGGGATGCATTTTACCAGGCTGCATGGAATCCACTGCATTCAATCATGCTGCATAAAATCCACTGCATTCAATCGGGATGCATTTTACCACGCTGCATGGATTACACTGCATTCAATCACAATACATGGAATCGACTGCATTCAATCGGGATGCATTTTACCAGGCTGCCTGGATTACACTGCATTCAATCACAATGCATGGAATCCACTGCATTCAATGACGCTGCATGGAATCCACTGCATTCTATCGGGATGATTTTCGCCATGCTGCATAAAATACACTGCATTCAATCATGCTGCAAGGAATCCACTGCATCCAATCGCCATATCTTTGGCCATGCTGCATAAAATTCACTGCATTCAATCGGGATGCTTTGGGCCATGCTGCAAATAATCCAATGTATTCAATCATGCTGCATGGAATCCACTGCCTTCAATCGGGATGCTCTTGGCCATGCTGCATTTAATCCACTGCATTCAATCGGGTATGCATTGGGCCTCACTGCGTCAACCGCACTGAATACAATCGGGATCCATTGTGCCACAATGCATGTAGTCTTCTGCATTCAATGACGCTGCATGGAATCCACTGCATTCAATCGGGATGCTTTGGGCCATGCTGCAAAAAATCCACTGCATTCATTCATGCTGCAGGAATCCAGTGCATTCAATCATGGTGCATAAAATACACTTCATTCAATAGGGTTCCATTACTTCATGCTGCCTGGAATGCACTGAATTAAATCACGCTGCATGGAATCCATTGCATTCAATAGGGATGCATTTTACCAGGCTGCATGGAATCCACTGCATTCAATCATGCTGCATGGAATCCACTGCATTCAATCGGGATGCATTTTACCTGGCTGCATGGATTACACTGCATTCAAGCACAATGCATGGAATCCACTGCATTCAATGACGCTGCATGGAATCCTCTGCATTGAATCGGGATGCTTTTGGCCATGCTGCATAAAATCCACGGCATTCAATCATGCTGCAAGGTATCGACTGCATTCAATCGGGATGTTTTGGGACATGCTGCAGAAAATCCACTGCATTAAATCGGGATGCTTTGGGCCAAGCTGCAAAAAATACAATGCATTCAATCATGCTGCAGGAATCCACTGCATTCAATCATGCTGCATAAAATCCCCTGCATTCAATAGGGTTCCATTTCTTCATGGTGCATGGAAATCACTGCATTCAATCATGCTGCATGGAATCCACTGCATTCAATCGGGATGCATTTTACCAGGCTGCATGGATTACACTGCATTCAATCCCAATGCATGGAATCCACTGCATTTAATGACGCTGCATGGAATCCACTGCATTCAATCGGGATGCTTTTGGCCATGGTGCATAAACTCCACTTCATTTAATCATGCTGCATGGTATCCACTGCATTCAATCGGGATGTTTTGGGATATGCTGCCTAAAATCCACTCCATTAAATCGGGATGCTTTGGGCCACGCTGCAAAAAATTCACTGCATTCATTCATGCTGCAGGAATCCACTGCATTCAATCATGCTGCATAAAATCCACTGCATTCAATCGGGATGAATTTTACCAGGCTGCATGGAATCCCCTGCATTCAATCATGCTTTATGGAATCCACTGCATTCACTCCGGTTGCATTTTACCAGGCTGCATGGAATACACTGCATTCAATCACGCTGCATCGATTTCACTGCATTCAATTGGGATCCATTGCGCCATGATGCATGGAATCCACTGCATTCAGTTGAGATCAATTGGGCCACGCTGCATAGAATCCACTGCATTGAATGGGGATCCATTTAGCCACGCTGCATTGTATACACTGCGTTCAATCAGGATGCATTTCACCACGCTGCATGGAATCCATGGCATTCAATCGGGATGTTTGTGGCCATGCTGCAAAAAATCCACTTCATTCAATCATGCTGAAGGAATCCACTGCATTCAATCATGCTGCATAAAATCCCCTGCATTCAATAGGGTTCCATTTCTTCATGCTGCATGGAATCCACTGCATTCAATCATGCTGCATAAAATCCACTGCATTCAATCGGGATGCATTTTACCACGCTGCATGGATTAAACTGCATTCAATCACAATACATGGAATCAACTGCATTCAATCGGGATGCATTTTACCAGGCTGCCTGGATTACACTGCATTCAATCACAACGCATGGAATCCACTGCATTCAATGACGCCGCATGGAATCCACTGCATTTTATCGGGATGCACTTGGCCATGCTGCATAAAATCCACTGCATTCAATCATGCTGCACGGTATCCACTGCATTCAATTGGGATGTATGGGGACATGCTGCAGAAAATTCACTGCATTAAATCTTGATGCTTTGGGACATGTTGCAAAAAATCCACTGCATTCAATCATGCTGCAAAAATCCACTGCATTCAATCATGCTGCATAAAGTCCCCTGCATTCAATAGGGTTCAATTTCTTCATGCTGCATGGAATCAACTGCATTCAATCATGCTGCATGGAATCTACTGCATTCAATCGGGATGCATTTAACCAGGCTGCATGTTTTACACTGCATTCAATCACAATGCATGGAATCCACTGCATTCAATGACGCTGCATGGAATCCACTGCATTCAATCTGGATGCTTTGGGCCATGGTGCATAAAATCCACTGCATTCAATCATGGTGCATGGTATCCACTGCATTCAATCGGGATGTTTTCGGACATGCTGCCTAAAATCCACTGCATTTAATTGGGATGCTTTGGGCCATGCTGCAAAAAATCCACTGCATTCAATCATGCTGCAGGAATCCACTATATTCAATCATGCTGCATAAAATCCACTGCATTCAATAGGGTTCCATTTCTGCATGCTGCATGGATCACACTGCATTCAATCACACTGCATGGAATCCACTGCATTCAATCGGGATGAATTTTACCAGGCTGCATATAATCCACTGCATGCAATCATGCTTCATGGAATCCACTGCATTCAATCGGGATGCATTTTACCAGGCTGCATGGAATACACTGCATTCAATCACACTGCATCGATTTCACTGCATTCAATTGGGATCCATTGTGCCATGATGCATGGAATCCACTGCATTCAGTTGAGATCAATTGGGCCACGCTGCATAGAATCCACTGCATTGAATGGGGATCCATTTAGCCACGCTGCATTGTATACACTGCGTTCAATCAGGATGCATTTCACCACGCTGCATGGAATCCATGGCATTCAATCGGGATGCTTTGGGCCATGCTGCAAAAAATCCACTGCATTCATTCATGCTGCAGGAATCCAGTGCATTCAATCATGGTGCATAAAATACACTTCATTCAATAGGGTTCCATTACTTCATGCTGCCTGGAATGCACTGAATTAAATCACGCTGCATGGAATCCATTGCATTCAATAGGGATGCATTTTACCAGGCTGCATGGAATCCACTGCATTCAATCATGCTGCATGGAATCCACTGCATTCAATCGGGATGCATTTTACCTGGCTGCATGGATTACACTGCATTCAAGCACAATGCATGGAATCCACTGCATTCAATGACGCTGCATGGAATCCTCTGCATTGAATCGGGATGCTTTTGGACATGCTGAATAAAATCTACTGCATTCAATCATGCTGCAAGGTATCGACTGCATTCAATCGGGATGTTTTCGGACATGCTGCAGAAAATCCACTGCATTAAATCGGGATGCTTTGGGCCAAGCTGCAAAAAATACAATGCATTCAATCATGCTGCAGGAATCCACTGCATTCAATCATGCTGCATAAAATCCCCTGCATTCAATAGGGTTCCATTTCTTCATGGTGCATGGAATACACTTCATTCAATCATGCTGCATGGAATCCACTGCATTCAATCGGGATGCATTTTACCAGGCTGCATGGATTACACTGCATTCAATCCCAATGCATGGAATCCACTGCATTTAATGACGCTGCATGGAATCCACTGCATTCAATCGGGATGCTTTTGGCCATGGTGCATAAACTCCACTTCATTTAATCATGCTGCATGGTATCCACTGCATTCAATCGGGATGTTTTGGGATATGCTGCCTAAAATCCACTCCATTAAATCGGGATGCTTTGGGCCACGCTGCAAAAAATTCACTGCATTCATTCATGCTGCAGGAATCCACTGCATTCAATCATGCTGCATAAAATCCACTGCATTCAATCGGGATGAATTTTACCAGGCTGCATGGAATCCCCTGCATTCAATCATGCTTTATGGAATCCACTGCATTCACTCCGGTTGCATTTTACCAGGCTGCATGGAATACACTGCATTCAATCACGCTGCATCGATTTCACTGCATTCAATTGGGATCCATTGCGCCATGATGCATGGAATCCACTGCATTCAGTTGAGATCAATTGGGCCACGCTGCATAGAATCCACTGCATTGAATGGGGATCCATTTAGCCACGCTGCATTGTATACACTGCGTTCAATCAGGATGCATTTCACCACGCTGCATGGAATACATGGCATTCAATCGGGATGTTTGTGGCCATGCTGCAAAAAATCCACTTCATTCAATCATGCTGAAGGAATCCACTGCATTCAATCATGCTGCATAAAATCCCCTGCATTAAATAGGGTTCCATTTCTTCATGCTGCATGGAATCCACTGCATTCAATCATGCTGCATAAAATCCACTGCATTCAATCGGGATGCATTTTACCACGCTGCATGGATTAAACTGCATTCAATCACAATACATGGAATCAACTGCATTCAATCGGGATGCATTTTACCAGGCTGCCTGGATTACACTGCATTCAATCACAACGCATGGAATCCACTGCATTCAATGACGCCGCATGGAATCCACTGCATTTTATCGGGATGCACTTGGCCATGCTGCATAAAATCCACTGCATTCAATCATGCTGCACGGTATCCACTGCATTCAATCGGAATGTATGGGGACATGCTTCAGAAAATTCACTGCATTAAATCTTGATGCTTTGGGACATGTTGCAAAAAATCCACTGCATTCAATCATGCTGCAAAAATCCACTGCATTCAATCATGCTGCATAAAGTCCCCTGCATTCAATAGGGTTCAATTTCTTCATGCTGCATGGAATCAACTGCATTTAATCATGCTGCATGGAATCTACTGCATTCAATCGGGATGCATTTAACCAGGCTGCATGTTTTACACTGCATTCAATCACAATGCATGGAATCCACTGCATTCAATGACGCTGCATGGAATCCACTGCATTCAATCTGGATGCTTTGGGCCATGGTGCATAAAATCCACTGCATTCAATCATGGTGCATGGTATCCACTGCATTCAATCGGGATGTTTTCGGACATGCTGCCTAAAATCCACTGCATTTAATTGGGATGCTTTGGGCCATGCTGCAAAAAATCCACTGCATTCAATCATGCTGCAGGAATCCACTATATTCAATCATGCTGCATAAAATCCACTGCATTCAATAGGGTTCCATTTCTGCATGCTGCATGGATCACACTGCATTCAATCACACTGCATGGAATCCACTGCATTCAATCGGGATGAATTTTACCAGGCTGCATATAATCCACTGCATGCAATCATGCTTCATGGAATCCACTGCATTCAATCGGGATGCATTTTACCAGGCTGCATGGAATACACTGCATTCAATCACACTGCATCGATTTCACTGCATTCAATTGGGATCCATTGTGCCATGATGCATGGAATCCACTGCATTCAGTTGAGATCAATTGGGCCACGCTGCATAGAATCCACTGCATTGAATGGGGATCCATTTAGCCACGCTGCATTGTATACACTGCGTTCAATCAGGATGCATTTCACCACGCTGCATGGAATCCATGGCATTCAATCGGGATGCTTTGGGCCATGCTGCAAAAAATCCACTGCATTCATTCATGCTGCAGGAATCCAGTGCATTCAATCATGGTGCATAAAATACACTTCATTCAATAGGGTTCCATTACTTCATGCTGCCTGGAATGCACTGAATTAAATCACGCTGCATGGAATCCATTGCATTCAATAGGGATGCATTTTACCAGGCTGCATGGAATCCACTGCATTCAATCATGCTGCATGGAATCCACTGCATTCAATCGGGATGCATTTTACCTGGCTGCATGGATTACACTGCATTCAAGCACAATGCATGGAATCCACTGCATTCAATGACGCTGCATGGAATCCTCTGCATTGAATCGGGATGCTTTTGGACATGCTGAATAAAATCTACTGCATTCAATCATGCTGCAAGGTATCGACTGCATTCAATCGGGATGTTTTCGGACATGCTGCAGAAAATCCACTGCATTAAATCGGGATGCTTTGGGCCAAGCTGCAAAAAATACAATGCATTCAATCATGCTGCAGGAATCCACTGCATTCAATCATGCTGCATAAAATCCCCTGCATTCAATAGGGTTCCATTTCTTCATGGTGCATGGAATACACTTCATTCAATCATGCTGCATGGAATCCACTGCATTCAATCGGGATGCATTTTACCAGGCTGCATGGATTACACTGCATTCAATCCCAATGCATGGAATCCACTGCATTTAATGACGCTGCATGGAATCCACTGCATTCAATCGGGATGCTTTTGGCCATGGTGCATAAACTCCACTTCATTTAATCATGCTGCATGGTATCCACTGCATTCAATCGGGATGTTTTGGGATATGCTGCCTAAAATCCACTCCATTAAATCGGGATGCTTTGGGCCACGCTGCAAAAAATTCACTGCATTCATTCATGCTGCAGGAATCCACTGCATTCAATCATGCTGCATAAAATCCACTGCATTCAATCGGGATGAATTTTACCAGGCTGCATGGAATCCCCTGCATTCAATCATGCTTTATGGAATCCACTGCATTCACTCCGGTTGCATTTTACCAGGCTGCATGGAATACACTGCATTCAATCACGCTGCATCGATTTCACTGCATTCAATTGGGATCCATTGCGCCATGATGCATGGAATCCACTGCATTCAGTTGAGATCAATTGGGCCACGCTGCATAGAATCCACTGCATTGAATGGGGATCCATTTAGCCACGCTGCATTGTATACACTGCGTTCAATCAGGATGCATTTCACCACGCTGCATGGAATCCATGGCATTCAATCGGGATGTTTGTGGCCATGCTGCAAAAAATCCACTTCATTCAATCATGCTGAAGGAATCCACTGCATTCAATCATGCTGCATAAAATCCCCTGCATTCAATAGGGTTCCATTTCTTCATGCTGCATGGAATCCACTGCATTCAATCATGCTGCATAAAATCCACTGCATTCAATCGGGATGCATTTTACCACGCTGCATGGATTAAACTGCATTCAATCACAATACATGGAATCAACTGCATTCAATCGGGATGCATTTTACCAGGCTGCCTGGATTACACTGCATTCAATCACAACGCATGGAATCCACTGCATTCAATGACGCCGCATGGAATCCACTGCATTTTATCGGGATGCACTTGGCCATGCTGCATAAAATCCACTGCATTCAATCATGCTGCACGGTATCCACTGCATTCAATCGGGATGTATGGGGACATGCTGCAGAAAATTCACTGCATTAAATCTTGATGCTTTGGGACATGTTGCAAAAAATCCACTGCATTCAATCATGCTGCAAAAATCCACTGCATTCAATCATGCTGCATAAAGTCCCCTGCATTCAATAGGGTTCAATTTCTTCATGCTGCATGGAATCAACTGCATTCAATCATGCTGCATGGAATCTACTGCATTCAATCGGGATGCATTTAACCAGGCTGCATGTTTTACACTGCATTCAATCACAATGCATGGAATCCACTGCATTCAATGACGCTGCATGGAATCCACTGCATTCAATCTGGATGCTTTGGGCCATGGTGCATAAAATCCACTGCATTCAATCATGGTGCATGGTATCCACTGCATTCAATCGGGATGTTTTCGGACATGCTGCCTAAAATCCACTGCATTTAATTGGGATGCTTTGGGCCATGCTGCAAAAAATCCACTGCATTCAATCATGCTGCAGGAATCCACTATATTCAATCATGCTGCATAAAATCCACTGCATTCAATAGGGTTCCATTTCTGCATGCTGCATGGATCACACTGCATTCAATCACACTGCATGGAATCCACTGCATTCAATCGGGATGAATTTTACCAGGCTGCATGTAATCCACTGCATGCAATCATGCTTCATGGAATCAACTGCATTCAATCGGGATGCATTTTACCAGGCTGCATGGAATACACTGCATTCAATCACACTGCATCGATTTCACTGCATTCAATTGGGATCCATTGTGCCATGATGCATGGAATACACTGCATTCAGTTGAGATCAATTGGGCCACGCTGCATAGAATCCACTGCATTGAATGGGGATCCATTTAGCCACGCTGCATTGTATACACTGCGTTCAATCAGGATGCATTTCACCACGCTGCATGGAATCCATGGCATTCAATCGGGATGTTTGTGGCCATGCTGCAAAAATTCCACTTCATTCAATCATGCTGAAGGAATCCACTGCATTCAATCATGCTGCATAAAATCCCCTGCATTCAATAGGGTTCCATTTCTTCATGCTGCATGGAATCCACTTCATTCAATCATGCTGCATGGAATCCGCAGCATTTAAGTGGGATGCATTTTACCAGGCTGCATGGAATATACTGCATTCAATCATGCTGCATAAAATCCACTGCATTCAATCGGGATGCATTTTACCACACTGCATGGATTACACTGCATTCAATCACAATACATGGAATCGACTGCATTCAATCGGGATGCATTTTACCAGGCTGCCTGGATTACACTGTATTCAATCACAATGCATGGAATCCACTGCATTCAATGACGCTGCATGGAATCCACTGCATTCAATCAGGATGCTTTGGGCCATGCTGCAAATAATCCACTGCATTCAATCATGCTGCATGAAATCCACTGCCTTCAATCGGGATGCTTTTTGCCATGCTGCATAAAATCCCCTGCATTCAATCGAGATGCATTTGGCCTCGCTGCATTGACTCCACAGCACACATTCCTGATACATTTCACCACAATGAATGGAATACTCTGCATTCAATGACGCTGCATGGAATCCACTGCATTAAATAGAGATGCTTTGGGACATGCTGCAAAAAATCCACTGCATTCAATAATTCTGCAGGAATCCACTGCATTCAATCATGCTGCATAAAATCCCCTGCATTCAATAGGGTTCCATTTCTTCATGCTGCATGGAATACACTGCATTCAATCAAGCTGCATGGAATCCACAGCATTTAATTGAGATGAATTTTACCAGGCTGAATCGAATCCACTGCATTCAATCATGCTGCATGGCATCCACTGCATTCATTCAGGATGCATTTTACCACGCTGCATGGATTACACTGCATTCATTCACAAATCATGGAATACACTTCATTCATTCGGGATGCATTTTACCAGGTTGCATGGATTACACTGCATTCAATGACGCTGCATGGAATCCACTGCATTCAATGACGCTGCATGGAATCCACTGCGTTCAATCTGGTTGCACTGGGCCTCACTGCGTTGACTCTACTAAATACATACGGGATCCATTGTGCCACAATGCAGGGAGACTTCTGCATTCACTGACGCTGCATGGAATCCACTGCATTCAATCGGGATGCTTTTGGCCATGCTGCATAAAATCCACTTCATTCAATCATGCTGCATGTAATCCACCTCATTCAATCGGGATGTTTTGGGACATGCTGCAGAAAATCCACTGCATTATTTCGGGATGCTTTGGGCAATGCTGCAAAAATCCACTGCATTCAATCATGCTGCATGAAACCACGGCATTCAATCATGATGCATAAAATCCACTGCATTCAATAGGGTTCCATTTCTTCATGCTGCTTGGAATACACTGCATTCAATCACGCTGCATCGATTTCACTGCATTCAATTGGGATCCATTGCGCCATGATGCATGGACTCCACTGCATTCAGTTGAGATCAATTGGGCCACGCTGCATAGAATCCACTGCATTGAATGGGGATCCATTTAGCCACGCTGCATTGTATACACTGCGTTCAATCAGGATGCATTTCACCACGCTGCATGGAATCCATGGCATTCAATCGGGATGTTTGTGGCCATGCTGCAAAAAATCCACTTCATTCAATCATGCTGAAGGAATCCACTGCATTCAATCATGCTGCATAAAATCCCCTGCATTCAATAGGGTTCCATTTCTTCATGCTGCATGGAATCCACTGCATTCAATCATGCTGCATAAAATCCACTGCATTCAATCGGGATGCATTTTACCACGCTGCATGGATTAAACTGCATTCAATCACAATACATGGAATCAACTGCATTCAATCGGGATGCATTTTACCAGGCTGCCTGGATTACACTGCATTCAATCACAACGCATGGAATCCACTGCATTCAATGACGCCGCATGGAATCCACTGCATTTTATCGGGATGCATTTGGCCATGCTGAATAAAATCCACTGCATTCAATCATGCTGCACGGTATCCACTGCATTCAATCGTAATGTATGGGGACATGCTTCAGAAAATTCACTGCATTAAATCTTGATGCTTTGGGACATGTTGCAAAAAATCCACTGCATTCAATCATGCTGCAAAAATCCACTGCATTCAATCATGCTGCATAAAGTCCCCTGCATTCAATAGGGTTCAATTTCTTCATGCTGCATGGAATTAACTGCATTCAATCATGCTGCATGGAATCTACTGCATTCAATCGGGATGCATTTAACCAGGCTGCATGTTTTACACTGCATTCAATCACAATGCATGGAATCCACTGCATTCAATGACGCTGCATGGAATCCACTGCATTCAATCTGGATGCTTTGGGCCATGGTGCATAAAATCCACTGCATTCAATCATGGTGCATGGTATCCACTGCATTCAATCGGGATGTTTTCGGACATGCTGCCTAAAATCCACTGCATTTAATTGGGATGCTTTGGGCCATGCTGCAAAAAATCCACTGCATTCAATCATGCTGCAGGAATCCACTATATTCAATCATGCTGCATAAAATCCACTGCATTCAATAGGGTTCCATTTCTGCATGCTGCATGGATCACACTGCATTCAATCACACTGCATGGAATCCACTGCATTCAATCGGGATGAATTTTACCAGGCTGCATGTAATCCACTGCATGCAATCATGCTTCATGGAATCCACTGCATTCAATCTGGATGCTTTGGGCCATGGTGCATAAAATCCACTGCATTCAATCATGGTGCATGGTATCCACTGCATTCAATCGGGATGTTTTCGGACATGCTGCCTAAAATCCACTGCATTTAATTGGGATGCTTTGGGCCATGCTGCAAAAAATCCACTGCATTCAATCATGCTGCAGGAATCCACTATATTCAATCATGCTGCATAAAATCCACTGCATTCAATAGGGTTCCATTTCTGCATGCTGCATGGATCACACTGCATTCAATCACACTGCATGGAATCCACTGCATTCAATCGGGATGAATTTTACCAGGCTGCATGTAATCCACTGCATGCAATCATGATTCATGGAATCAACTGCATTCAATCGGGATGCATTTTACCAGGCTGCATGGAATACACTGCATTCAATCACACTGCATCGATTTCACTGCATTCAATTGGGATCCATTGTGCCATGATGCATGGAATACACTGCATTCAGTTGAGATCAATTGGGCCACGCTGCATAGAATCCACTGCATTGAATGGGGATCCATTTAGCCACGCTGCATTGTATACACTGCGTTCAATCAGGATGCATTTCACCACGCTGCATGGAATCCATGGCATTCAATCGGGATGTTTGTGGCCATGCTGCAAAAATTCCACTTCATTCAATCATGCTGAAGGAATCCACTGCATTCAATCATGCTGCATAAAATCCCCTGCATTCAATAGGGTTCCATTTCTTCATGCTGCATGGAATCCACTTCATTCAATCATGCTGCATGGAATCCGCAGCATTTAAGTGGGATGCATTTTACCAGGCTGCATGGAATATACTGCATTCAATCATGCTGCATAAAATCCACTGCATTCAATCGGGATGCATTTTACCACGCTGCATGGATTACACTGCATTCAATCACAATACATGGAATCGACTGCATTCAATCGGGATGCATTTTACCAGGCTGCCTGGATTACACTGCATTCAATCACAATGCATGGAATCCACTGCATTCAATGACGCTGCATGGAATCCACTGCATTCAATCAGGATGCTTTGGGCCATGCTGCAAATAATCCACTGCATTCAATCATGCTGCATGAAATCCACTGCCTTCAATCGGGATGCTTTTTGCCATGCTGCATAAAATCCCCTGCATTCAATCGAGATGCATTTGGCCTCGCTGCATTGACTCCACAGCACACATTCCTGATACATTTCACCACAATGAATGGAATACTCTGCATTCAATGACGCTGCATGGAATCCACTGCATTAAATAGAGATGCTTTGGGACATGCTGCAAAAAATCCACTGCATTCAATAATTCTGCAGGAATCCACTGCATTCAATCATGCTGCATAAAATCCCCTGCATTCAATAGGGTTCCATTTCTTCATGCTGCATGGAATACACTGCATTCAATCAAGCTGCATGGAATCCACAGCATTTAATTGAGATGAATTTTACCAGGCTGAATGGAATCCACTGCATTCAATCATGCTGCATGGCATCCACTGCATTCATTCAGGATGCATTTTACCACGCTGCATGGATTACACTGCATTCATTCACAAATCATGGAATACACTTCATTCATTCGGGATGCATTTTACCAGGTTGCATGGATTACACTGCATTCAATGACGCTGCATGGAATCCACTGCATTCAATGACGCTGCATGGAATCCACTGCGTTCAATCTGGTTGCACTGGGCCTCACTGCGTTGACTCTACTAAATACATACGGGATCCATTGTGCCACAATGCAGGGAGACTTCTGCATTCACTGACGCTGCATGGAATCCACTGCATTCAATCGGGATGCTTTTGGCCATGCTGCATAAAATCCACTTCATTCAATCATGCTGCATGTAATCCACCTCATTCAATCGGGATGTTTTGGGACATGCTGCAGAAAATCCACTGCATTATTTCGGGATGCTTTGGGCAATGCTGCAAAAATCCACTGCATTCAATCATGCTGCATGAAACCACGGCATTCAATCATGCTGCATAAAATCCACTGCATTCAATAGGGTTCCATTTCTTCATGCTGCTTGGAATACACTGCATTCAATCACGCTGCATGGAACCCACTGCATTCAATTGGGATGAATTTTACCAGGCTGCATGGAATCCACTGCATTCAATCAGGCTGCATGGAATCCACTGCATTCAATCGGGATGCATTTTACCAGGCTGCATGGAATACACTGCATTCAATCACGCTGCATATATATCACTTCATTCAATTGGGATCCATTGGGCCACGATGCATGGAATCCACTGCAGTCAATCAGGATCCATGGCACCACACTGCATTGAATCCACTGCATTCAATTGAGATCAATTGGGCCACGCTGCATCGAATCAACTGCATTCAATGGGGATCCATTTAGCCACCCTGAATGGTATACACTGCGTTCAATCAGGATGCATTTCACCACGCTGCATGGCCTCCACTGTATTCAATCACACTGCATGGAATCCACGGCATTCAATCGGGATGCTTTGGGCCATGCTGCATAAAATCCACTGCATTCAATCGAGTTGCAATTGGCCTCGCTGCATGGACTCCACTGCACACAATCGTGATCCTTTTCGCCACAATGAATGGAATTTTCTGCATTCAATGACGCTGCATGGAATCCACTGCATTAAATCGAGATGCTTTGGGACATGCTGCAAAAAATCCACTGCATTCATTAATTCTGCAGGAATCCACTGCATTCAATCATGCTGCATAAAATCCCCTGCATTCAATAGAGTTGCATTACTTCATGCTGCATGGAATCAACTGCATTCAATCATGCTGCATAAAATTCACTGCATTCAATCGGGATGCATTTTACCTGGCTGCATGGAATCCACTGCATTCAATCACGCTGCATGGAATCCACTGCATTCAATCGGGATGCTTTTTACCCGTCTGCATGGAATCCACTGCATTCATTCACGCTGCATGGAATCCACTGCATTCAATCGGGATGCATTTTACCACGCTGCATGAATTACACTGCATTCAATCACAATGCATGGAATCCACTGCATTCAATGACGCTGCATGGAATCCACTGCATTCTATCGGGATGCTTTTGGCCATGCTGCATAAAATCCACTGCATTCAATCATGCTGCATGGAATCCAGTGCATCCAATCGGGATATTGTGGGTCATGCTGCATAAAATCCAATGCATTCAATCATGCTGCACCGTATCCACTGCATTCAGTCGGGATGTTTTGGGACATGCTGCAGAAAATTCACTGCATTAAATCAGGATGCTTTGGGCCATTCTGCAAAAAATCCACTGCATTCAATCATGCTGCATAAAATCCACTGCATTCAATATGGTTCCATTTCTTCATGCTGCATGGATCACACTGCATTAAATCACACTGCATGGAATCCTCTGCATTCAATCGGGATTAATTTTACCAGGCTGCATGGAATCCACTGCATTTTATCAGTATCCATTGCACCACACCGCATTGAATCCACTGCATTCAATTGAGATCAATTGGGCAACGATGCATAGAATCCACTGCATTCAATAGGGATCCAATTAGCCACACTGAATGGTATACACTGCGTTCAATCAGGATGCATTTCACCACGCTGCATGGAATCCACGGCATTCAATCGGGTTGCATGGGGCCATGCTGCATAAAATCCACTGCATTCCATCGAGATGCATTTGGCCTCGCTGCATGGACACCACTGCACACAATCGTGATCCATTTCGCCACAATGAATGGAATTCTCAGCATTCAATGACGCTGCATGGAATCCACTGCATTAAATCAGAGATGCTTTGGGACATGTTGCAAAAAATCCACTGCATTCATTAATTCTGCAGGAATCCACAGCATTCAATCATGCTGCATAAAATCCCCTGCATTCAATAGGGTTCCATTTCTTCATGCTGCATGGAATCCACTGCATTCAATCATGCTGCATAAAATCCACTGCATTCAATCGGGATGCATTTTACCACGCTGCATGGATTAAACTGCATTCAATCACAATACATGGAATCAACTGCATTCAATCGGGATGCATTTTACCAGGCTGCCTGGATTACACTGCATTCAATCACAATGCATGGAATCCACTGCATTCAATGACGCCGCATGGAATCCACTGCATTTTATCGGGATGCATTTGGCCATGCTGAATAAAATCCACTGCATTCAATCATGCTGCACGGTATCCACTGCATTCAATCGGGATGTATGGGGACATGCTGCAGAAAATTCACTGCATTAAATCTTGATGCTTTGGGCCAAGCTTCAAAAAATCCGCTGCATTCAATCATGCTGCAAAAATCCACTGCATTCAATCATGCTGCATAAAATCCCCTGCATTCAATAGGGTTCAATTTCTTCATGCTGCATGGAATCAACTGCATTCAATCATGCTGCATGGAATCTACTGCATTCAATCGGGATGCATTTTACCAGGCTGCATGGTTTACACTGCATTCAATCACAATGCATGGAATCCACTGCATTCAATGACGCTGCATGGAATCCACTGCATTCAATCTGGATGCTTTGGGCCATGGTGCATAAAATCCACTGCATTCAATCATGCTGCAGGAATCCACTATATTCAATCATGCTGCATAAAATCCACTGCATTCAATAGGGTTCCATTTCTGCATGCTGCATGGATCACACTGCATTCAATCACACTGCATGGAATCCACTGCATTCAATCGGGATGAATTTTACCAGGCTGCATGTAATCCACTGCATGCAATCATGCTTCATGGAATCCACTGCTTTCAATCGGGATGCATTTTACCAGGCTGTATGGAATACATTGCATTCAATCACACTGCATCGATTTCACTGCATTCAATTGGGATCCATTGCGCCATGATGCATGGAATCCACTGCATTCAGTTGAGATCAATTGGGCCACGCTGCATAGAATCCACTGCATTGAATGGGGATCCATTTAGCCACGCTGCATTGTATACACTGCGTTCAATCAGGATGCATTTCACACGCTGCATGGAATCCAGGGCATTCAATCGGGATGTTTGTGGCCATGCTGCAAAAAATCCACTGCATTCAATCATGCTGCATAAAATCCCCTGCATTCAATAGGGTTCCATTTCTTCATGCTGCATGGAATCCACTTCATTCAATCATGCTGCATGGAATCCGCAGCATTTAAGTGGGATGCATTTTACCAGGCTGCATGGAATCCACTGCATTCAATCATGCTGCATAAAATCCACTGCATTCAATCGGGATGCATTTTACCACGCTGCATGGATTAAACTGCATTCAATCACAATACATGGTATCGACTGCATTCAATCGGGATGCATTTTACCAGGCTGCCTGGATTACACTTCATTCAATCACAATGCATGGAATCCACTGCATTCAATGACGCTGCATGGAATCCACTGCATTCAATCGGGATGCTTTGGGCCATGCTGCAAATAATCCACTGCATTCAATCATGCTGCATGGAATCCACTGCCTTCAATCGGGATGCGTTTGGCCATGCTGCATAAAATCCCCTGCATTCAATCGAGATGCATTTGGCCTCGCTGCATTGACTCCACAGCACACAATCCTGATACATTTCACCACAATGAATGGAATACTCTGCATTCAATGACGCTGCATGGAATCCACTGCATTAAATAGAGATGCTTTGGGACATGCTGCAAAAAATCCACTGCATTCAATAATTCTGCAGGAATCCACTGCATTCAATCATGCTGCATAAAATCCCCTGCATTCAATAGGGTTCCATTTCTTCATGCTGCATGGAATACACTGCATTCAATCAAGCTGCATGGAATCCACAGCATTTAATTGAGATGAATTTTACCAGGCTGAATTGAATCCACTGCATTCAATCATGCTGCATGGCATCCACTGCATACATTCAGGATGCATTTTACCACGCTGCATGGATTACACTGCATTCATTCACAAATCATGGAATACACTTCATTCAATCGGGATGCATTTTACCAGGTTGCATGGATTACACTGCATTCAATGACGCTGCATGGAATCCACTGCATTCAATGACGCTGCATGGAATCCACTGCGTTCAATCTGGATGCACTGGGCCTCACTGCGTTGACTCCACTAAATACATACGGGATCCATTGTGCCACAATGCAGGGAGTCTTCTGCATTCACTGACGCTGCATGGAATCCACTGCATTCAATCGGGATGCTTTTGGCCATGCTGCATAAAATCCACTTCATTCAATCATGCTGCATGTAATCCACCTCATTCAATCGGGATGTTTTGGAACATGCTGCAGAAAATCCACTGCATTATTTCGGGATGCTTTGGGCAATGCTGCAAAAATCCACTGCATTCAATCATGCTGCATGAAACCACGGCATTCAATCATGCTGCATAAAATCCACTGCATTCAATAGGGTTCCATTTCTTCATGCTGCTTGGAATACACTGCATTCAATCACGCTGCATGGAACCCACTGCATTCAATTGGGATGAATTTTACCAGGCTTCATGGAATCGACTGCATTCAATCAGGCTGCATGGAATCCACTGCATTCAATCGGGATGCATTTTACCAGGCTGCATGGAATACACTGCATTCAATCACGCTGCATATATATCACTTCATTCAATTGGGATCCATTGGGCCACGATGCATGGAATCCACTGCATTCAATCAGGATCCATTGCACCACACTGCATTGAATCCACTGCATTCAATTGAGATCAATTGGGCTACGCTGCATCGAATCCACTGCATTCAATGTGGATTAATTTAGCCACGCTGAATGGTATACACTGCGTTCAATCAGGATGCATTTCACCACGCTGCATGGCCTCCACTGTATTCAATCACACTGCATGGAATCCACGGCATTCAATCGGGATGCTTTGGGCCATGCTGCATAAAATCCACTGCATTCAATCGAGTTGCATTTGGCCTCACTGCATGGACTCCACTGCACACAATCGTGATCCATTTCGCCACAATGAATGGAATTCTCTGCATTCAATGACGCTGCATGGAATCCACTGCATTAAATCGAGATGCTTTGGGACATGCTGCAAAAAATCCACTGCATTCATTAATTCTGCAGTAATCCACTGCATTCAATCATGCTGCATAAAATCCCCTGCATTCAATAGAGTTGCATTACTTCATGCTGCATGGAATCAACTGCATTCAATCATGCTGCATAAAATTCACTGCATTCAATCGGGATGCATTTTACCTGGCTGCATGGAATCCACTGCATTCAATCACGCTGCATGTAATCCACTGCATTAAATCGAGATGCTTTTGGCAATGCTGCAAAGAATCCACTGCATTCAATCATACTGAAGGAATCCACTGCATTCAATCATGCTGCATAAAATCCCCTGCATTCAATAGGGTTCCTTTTCTTCATGCTGCATGGAATCCACTTCATTCAATCATGCTGCATGGAATCCACAGCATTTAATTGGGATGCATTTTACCAGGCTGCATGGAATCCACTGCATTCAATCATGCTGCATAAAATCCACTGCATTCAATCGGGATGCATGTTACCACGCTGCAAGTATTACACTTACTCTATCACAATGCATGGATTCCACTGCCTTCAATCGGGATGCTTTTGGCCATGCTGCATAAAATCCACTGCATTCAATCGGGATGCATTGGGCCTCACTGCGTCAACTGCTGAATACAATCGGGATCCATTGTGCCACAATGCATGGAGCCTTCTGCATTCAATGACGCTGCATGGAATCCACTGCATTCAATCGGGATGCTTTGGGCCATGCTGCAAAAAATCCACTGCATTCATTCATGCTGCAGGAATCCACTGCATTCAATCATGCTGCATAAAATACATTTCATTCAATCGGGTTCCATTACTTCATGCTGCATGGAATCCACTACATTCAATCATGCTGCATGGAATCCACTGCATTTAATTGGGATGCATTTTACCCGGCTTCATGTAATCCACTGCATTCAATGACGCTGCATGGAGTCCACTGCATTTAATCGGGATGCATTTTACCAGGATGCATGTAATCCACTGCATTCAATCATGCTGCATGGAATCCACTGCATTCAATCGGGGTGCCTTTTACCACTCTGCATGGATTACACTGCATTCAATCACAATACATGGATCCACTGCATACATTCGGGATGCATTTTACCATGCGGCATGTATTACACTGCATTCAATCACAATGCATGGAATCCACTGCATTAAATCGGGATAATTTTGGCAATGCTGCATAAAATCCACCTCATTCAATCGGAATGCATTGGGCCTCACTGCGTGGACTCCACTGAATACATATGGGATCCATTGTGCCACAATGCAGGGAGTCCTCTGCATTCAATGACGCTGCATGGAATCCACTGCATTCAATCAGGATGATTTTGGCCATGCTGCATAAAATCCACTGCATTCAATCATGCTGCATGTAATCCACCTCATTCAATCGGGTGTTTTGGGACATGCTGCAGAAAATCCACTGCATTAAAGCGGGATGCTTTGGGCCATGCTGCAAAAAATCCACTGCATTCAATCATGCTGCAGGATTCCACTGCATTCAATCATGATGCATAAAATCCACTGCATTCCATCGGGATGCATTGGGCCTCGCTGCATGGTCTCCACTGCATAAAAACGAGATCCATTGAACCACAATGTATGGAATGTTCTGCATTCAATGACGCTGCATGGAATCCACTGCATTCAATCGGGATGCTTTGGGCAATGCTGCAAAAAATCCACTGCATTCAATTATGCTGCAGGAATCCATTGCATTCAATCGGGATGCTTTGGGCCATGCTGCAAATAATCCACTGCATTCAATCATGCTGCAGGTATCCACTGAATTCAATCATGCTGCATTAAATTCCCTGCATTCAATAGGGTTCCATTTCTTCATGCTGCCTGGAATACACTGCATTAAATCACGCTGCATGGAATCCACTGCTTTCAATTTGGATGCATTTTACCATGCTGCAGGAATCCACTGCATTCAATCATGCTGCATAATATCCACCGCATTCTACAGGGTCCAATTTCTTCATGCTGCATGGATTACACTGCATTCAAGCACAATGCATGGAATCCACTGTGTCAATGACGCTGCATGGAATCCACTGCCTTCAATCAGGATGCTTTTGGCCATGGTGCATAAAATCCACTGCATTCAATCATGCTGCATGGTATCCACTGCATTCAATCGGGATGTTTTGGGACATGCTGCCCTAAATCCACTGCATTCAATCGGGATGCTTTGGGCCATGCTGCAAAACATCCACTGCATTCAATCATGCTGCAGGAATCCACTGCATTCAATCATGCTGCATAAAATCCACTGCATTCAATAGGTTTCCATTTCTTCATGCTGCATGGATCACACTGCATTCAATCACACTGCATGGAATCCACTGCATTCAATCGGGATGAATTTTACCAGGCTGCTTGGAATCCACTGAATTCATTAATTCTGCATGGAATCCACTGCATTCAATCGGGATGCATTTTACCAGGCTGCATGGAATACACTGCATTCAATCACGCTGCATTGATTTCACTGCATTCAATTGGGATCCATTGCGCCATGATGCATGGAATCCACTGCATTCTATCAGAATCCATTGCACCACACTGCATTGACTCCACTGCATTCAATTGAGATCAATTGGGCCACGCTGCATAGAATCCACTGCATTCCATGGGTATCCATTTACCCACGCTGCCTGGCGTCACTGCGTTCAATCAGGATGCATTTCACCACGCTGCATGGATAACACTTTATTCAATCACAATGCATGAATATCCACTGCCATCAATCGGGATGATTTTCGCCATGCTGCCTAAACTCCACTGCATTCAATCGGGATGCATTGGGCCTCACTGCGTCAACTGCTGAATACAAACGGGATCCATTGTGCCACAATGCATGGAGTCTTCTGCATTCGATGACGCTGCATGGATTCCAATGCATTCAATCGGGATGCTTTGGGCCATGCTGCAAAAAATCCACTGCATTCATTCATGCTGCAGGAATCCACGGCATTCAATCATGCTGCATAAAAGACACTTCATTCAATAGGATTCCATTACTTCATGCTGCCTGGAATACACTGAATTCAATCACGCTGCATGGAATCCAATGCATTCAATAGGGATGCATTTTACCAGGCTGCATGGAATCCACTGCATTCAGTCATGCTGCAAGGAATCCACTGCATTCAATCGGGATGCATTTTACCAGGCTGCATGGATTACACTGCATTCAAGCACAATGCATGGAATCCACTGCATTCAATGACGCTGCATGGAATCCTCTGCATTGAATCGGGATGCTTTTGGCCATGGTGCATATAATCCACTGCATTCAATCATGCTGCATGGTATCCACTGCATTCAATCGGGATGTTTTGGGACATGCTGCCCTAAATCCACTGCATTCAATCGGCATGCCTTGGGCCATGCTGCAAAACATCCACTGCATTCAATCATGCTGCAGGAATCCACTGCATTCATTCATGCTGCATAAAATCCACTGCATTCAATAGGGTTCCATTTCTGCATGCTGCATGGATCTCACTGCACTCAATCACACTGCATGGAATCTACGGCATTCAATCGGGATGAATTTTACCAGGCTGCATTGAATCCACTGCATTCAATCAAGCTGCATGGAATCCACTGCATTCAATCGGGATGCATTTTACCAGGCTGCATGGAATACACTGCATTCAATCACGCTGCATCGATTTCACTGCATTCAATTGGGATCCATTGCGCCATGATGCATGGAATCCACTGCATTCTATCAGAATCCATTGCACCACACTGCATTGACTCCACTGCATTCAATTGAGATCAATTGGGCCACGCTGCATAGAATCCACTGCATTCCATGGGTATCCATTTACCCACGCTGCATGGTGTACACTCCGTTCAATCAGGATGCATTTCACCACGCTGCATGGAATCCACGGCATTCAATTGGGATTCTTTTGGCCATGCTGCATAAAATCCACTGCATTCAATCGAGATGCATTTGGCCTCGCTGCATGGACTCCACTGCACACAATCGTGATCCTTTTCGCCACAATGAATGGAATTTTTTGCATTCAATGACGCTGCATGGAATCCACTGCATTAAATCGAGATGCTTTGGGACATGCTGCAAAAATTCCACTGCATTCAATCATGCTGAAGGAATCCACTGCATTCAATCATGCTGCATAATATCCCCTGCCTTCAATAGGTTTCCATTTCTTCATGCTGCATGGAATCCACTTCTTTCAATCATGCTGCATGGAATCCACAGCATTTAATTGGGATGCATTTTACCAGGCTGCATGGAATCCACTGCATTCAATCATGCTGCATAAAATCCACTGCATTCAATCGGGATGAGTTTTACCACGCTGCATGGATTACACTGCATTCAATCACAATACATGGAATCCACTGCATTCAATCGGGTTGAATTTTACCAGGCTGCATGGATTACACTGCATTCAATCATGCTGCAAGGAATCCACTGCATTCAACGACGCTGCATGGAATCCACTGCATTCTATCGGGATGTTTTTTGACATGCTGCCTAAAATCCACTGCATTAAATCGGGATGCTTTGGGCCGTGCTGCAAAAAATCCACTGCATTCAATCATGCTGCATAAAATCCACTGCATTCAATAAGGTTCCATTTCTTCATGCAGCATGGATCACACTGCATTTAATCACACTGCATGGAATTAACTGCATTCAACCGGGATGACTTTTACCATGCTGCATGGAATACACTGCATTCAATCACGCTGCATTTATTTCACTGCATACAATTGGGATCCATTGCGCCATGATGCATGGAATCCACTGCATTCAATCAGAATCCATTGCACCACACTGCATTGACACCACTGCATTCAATTGAGATCAATTGGGCCATGCTGCATAGAATCCACTGCATTCAATTGGTATCCATTTAGCCATACTGAATGGTATACACTGCATTCAATCAGGATGCATTTCACCACACTGCATGGAATCCACGGCATTCAATCGGAATGCATGGGGCCATTCTGCATAAAATCCACTGCATTCAATCGGGATGCATTGGGCCTCACTGCGTGGACTCCACTGAATATATACGGGATCCATTGTGCCACAATGCAGGGAGTCTTCTGCATTAAATGACGCTGCATGGAATCCACTGCATTCAATCGGGATGAATTTTACCAGGCTGCATGGAATCCACTGCATTCAATCATGCTGCATGGAATCCACTGCATTCAATCGGGATGCATTTTACCAGGCTGCATGGAATACACTGCATTCAATCACGCTGCATCGATTTCCCTGCATTCAATTGGGATCCATTGCACCATGATGCATGGAATCCACTTCATTCAGTTGAGATCAATTGGGCCACACTGCATAGAATCCACTGCATTGAATGGGGATCCATTTAGCCACACTGAATTGTATACACTGCGTTCAATCAGGATGAATTTCACCACGCTGCATGGAATCCACGGCATTCAATCGGGATGCTTGTGGCCATGCTGCATAAAATCCACTGCATTCAATCGAGATGCATTTGGCCTCGATGCATGGACTCCACTGCACACAATCGTGATCCATTTCGCCACAATGAATTGAATTTTCTGCATTCAATGACGCTGCATGGAATCCACTGCATTAAATCGAGATGCTTTTGGCCATGCTGCAAAAAATCCACTGCATTCAATCATGCTGAAGGAATCCACTGCATTCAATCATGCTGCATAAAATCCACTGCATTCAATAGGGTTCCATTTCTTCATGCTGCATGGAATCGACTTCATTCAATCATGCTGCATGGAATCCACAGCATTTAATTGGGATGCATTTTACCAGGCTGCATGGAATCCACGGCATTCAATTGGGATGCTTGGGGACATGCTGCAAAAAATCCACTGCATTCATTCATGTTGCAGGAATCCACGGCATGCAATCATGCTAAATAAAATACACTTCATTCAATAGGGTTCCATTACTTCATGCTCCCTGGAATACACTGAATTCAATCATGCTGCATGGAATCCAATGCATTCAATAGGGATGCATTTTACCAGGCTGCATGGTATCGACTGCATTCAATCATGCTGCATGGAATCCACTGCATTCAATCGGGATGCATTTTACCAGGCTGCATGGATTACACTGCATTAAAGCACAATGCATGGAATCCACTGCATTCAATGACGCTGCATGGAATCCTCTGCATTCAATCGGGATGTTTTGGGACATGCTGAATAAAATCCACTGCATTAAATCGGGATGCATTGGGCCAAGCTGCAAAAAATCCACTGCATTCAATCATGCTGCATGGAATCTACTGCATTCAATTGGGATGCATTTTACCAGGATGCGTGGAATCCACTGCATTCAATAACAATGCATAGAATCCACTACATTCAATGACGCTGCATGGAATCATCTGCATTCAATCGGGATGCTTTTGGCCATGCTGCATAAGATCCACTGCATTCAATCGGGATGTATTGGGACATGCTGCAGAAAATCCACTGCATTTATTCGGGATGATTTGGGCCAAGCTGGAAAAAATCCACTGCATTCAATCATGCTGCAGGAATCCACTGCATTTAATCATGCTGCATAAAATACCCTGCATTCAATAAGGTTCCATTTCTTCATGCTGCCTGGAATCCACCTCATTCAATTATGCTGCATGGAATCCACTGCATTCAATCGGGATTCAATTTACCAGGCTGCATGAATTACACTGCATTCAATCACAAGCATGGAATCCACTGCATTCAATGACGCTGCATGGAATCCACTGCATTCAATCGGGATGCTTTTGGCCATGGTGCATAATATGCACTGCATTCAATCATGCTGCATGGTATCCACTGCATTCAATCGGGATGCTTTTGGCCATGCTGCATAAAATCCACTGCATTAAATCGGGATGCTTTGGGCCATGCTGCAAAAATCCACTGCATTCAATCATGCTGAAGGAATACACTGCATTCATTCATGCTGCATAAAATCCACTGCATTAAATAGGGTTCAATTTCTTCATGCAGCATGGATCACACTGCATTAAATCACACTGCATGGAATCCACTGCATTCAATTGGAATGAATTTTATCAGGCTGCATGGATTCCACTGCATTCAATCAAGCTGCATGGAATCCACTGCATTCAATCGGGATGTTTTGGGCCATGCTGCATAAAATAGACTGCATTCAATCATGCAGCAAGGAATCCACTGCATCCAATAAGGATATTTAGGGCCATGCTGCATAAAATCCACTGCATTCAATCGGGATGCATTGGGCTTCGCTGCATGGTCTCCACTGCATACAAATGAGATCCATTGCACCACAATGTATGGAATGTTCTGCATTAAATGACGCTGCATGAAATCCACTGCATTCAATCGCGATGCTTTGGGCCATGCTGCAAATAATCCACTGTATTCAATCATGCTGCATGGAATACACTGCCTTCAATCGGGATTTTGGCCATGCTGCATATAATCCACTGCATTCAATCGGATGCATTGGACCTCACTGCGCCAACCGCACTGAATACAACCGGGATCCATTGTGCCACAATGCATGGAGTCTTCTGCATTGCATGACGCTGCATGGAATCCACTGCATTCAATCGGGATGCTTGGGGCCATGCTGCAAAATATTCACTGCATTCATTCATGCTGCAGGAATCCACTGCATTCAATCATGCTGCATAAAATCCCCTGCATTCAATAGGGTTCCATTTCTGCATGCTGCATGGATCACACTGCATTCAATCACACTGCATGGAATCCATTGCATTCAATCGTGATGAATTTTACCAGGCTGCATGGAATCCACTGCATTCAATCATGCTTCATGGAATCCACTGCATTCAATCGGGATGCATTTTACCAGGCTGCATGGAATACACTGCATTCAATCACGCTGCATCGATTTCACTGCATTCAATTGGGATCCATTGCGCCATGATGCATGGAATCCACTGCCTTCAGTTGAGATCAATTGGGCCACGCTGCATAGAATCCACTGCATTGAATGGGGATCCATTTAGCCACGCTGCATTGTATACACTGCGTTCAATCTGGATGCATTTCACCACGCTGCATGGAATCCATGGCATTCAATCGGGATGTTTGTGGCCATGCTGCAAAAAATCCACTTCATTCAATCATGCTGCATGGAATCCACTTCATTCAATCATGCTGCATGGAATCCGCAGCATTTAAGTGGGATGCATTTTGCCAGGCTGCATGGAATCCACTGCATTCAATCATGCTGCATAAAATCCACTGCATTCAATCGGGATGCATTTTACCACGCTGCATGGATTACACTGCATTCAATCACAATACATGGAATCGACTGCATTCAATCGGGATGCATTTTACCAGGCTGCCTGGATTACACTGCATTCAATCTCAATGGATGGAATCCACTGCATTCAATGACGCTGCATGGAATCCACTGCATTCAATCGGGATGCTTTGGGCCATGCTGCAAATAATCCACTGCATTCAATCATGCTGCATGGAATCCACTGCCTTCAATCGGGATGCTTTTGGCCATGCTGCATAAAATCCCCTGCATTCAATCGAGATGCATTTGGCCTCGCTGCATTGACTCCACAGCACACAATCCTGATACATTTCACCACAATGAATGGAATACTCTGCATTCAATGACGCTGCATGGAATCCACTGCATTAAATAGAGATGCTTTGGGACATGCTGCAAAAAATCCACTGCATTCAATAATTCTGCAGGAATCCACTGCATTCAATCATGCTGCATAAAATCCCCTGCATTCAATAGGGATCCATTTCTTCATGCTGCATGGAATACCCTGCATTCAATCAAGCTGCATGGAATCCACAGCATTTAATTGAGATGCATTTTACCAGGCTGCATGGAATCCACTGCATTCAATCATGCTGCATGGAATCCACTGCGTTCATTCAGGATGCATTTTACCACACTGCATGGATTACACTGCATTCATTCACAATACATGGAATACACTGCATTCAATCGGGATGCATTTTACCAGGTTGCATGGATTACACTGCATTCAATGACGCTGCATGGAATCCACTGCATTCAATGACGCTGCATGGAATCCACTGCGTTCAATCGGGATGCACTGGGCCTCACTGCGTTGACTCCACTAAATACATACGGCATCCCTTGTGCCACAATGCAGGGAGTCTTCTGCATTCACTGACGCTGCATGGAATCCACTGCATTCAATCGGGATGCTTTTGGCCATGCTGCATAAAATCCACTTCATTCAATCATGCTGCATGTAATCCACCTCATTCAATCGGGATGTTTTGGGACATGCTGCAGAAAATCCACTGCATTATATCGGGATGCTTTGGGCAATGCTGCAAAAATCCACTGCATTCAATCATGCTGCATGAAACCTCGGCATTCAATCATGCTGCATAAAATCCACTGCATTCAATAGGGTTCCATTTCTTCATGCTGCTTGGAATACACTGCATTCAATCAAGCTGCATGGAACCCACTGCATTCAATTGGGATGAATTTTACCAGGCTGCATGGAATCCACTGCATTCAATCAGGCTGCATGGAATCCACTGCATTCAATCGGGATGCATTTTACCAGGCTGCATGGAATATACTGCATTCAATCACGCTGCATCAATATCACTGCATTCAATTGGGATCCATTGGGCCACGATGCATGGAATCCACTGTATTCAATCAGCATCCATTGCACCACACTGCATTGAATCCACTGCATTCAATTGAGATCAATTGGGCCACGCTGCATCGAATCCACTGCATTCAATGGGGATTCATTTAGCCACGCTGAATTGTATACACTGCGTTCAATCAGGATGCATTTCACCACGCTGCATGGCCTCCACTGTATTCAATCACACTGCATGGAATCCACAGCATTCAATCTGGATGCTTTGGGCCATGCTGCATAAAATCCACTGCATTCAATCGAGTTGCATTTGGCCTCGCTGCATGGACTCCACTGCACACAATCGTGATCCATTTCGCCACAATGAATGGAATTCTCTGCATTCAATGACGCTGCATGGAATCCACTGCATTAAATCGAGATGCTTTGGGACATGCTGCAAAAAATCCACTGCATTCATTAATTCTGCAGGAATCCACTGCATTCAATCATGCTGCATAATATCCCCTGCATTCAATAGAGTTGCATTACTTCATGCTGCATGGAATCAACTGCATTCAATCATGCTGCATAAAATTCACTGCATTTAATCGGGATGCATTTTACCTGGCTGCATGGAATCCACTGCATTCCATCACGCTGCATGGAATCCACTGCATTCAATCGGGATGCTTTTTACCCGTCTTCATGGAATCCACTGCATTCATTCACGCTGCATGGAATCCACTGCATTCAATCGGGATGCATTTTACCACGCTGCATGAATTACACTGCATTCAATCACAATGCATGGAATCCACTGCATTCAATGACGCTGCATGGAATCCACTGCATTCTATTGGGATGCTTTTGGCCATGCTGCATAAAATCCACTGCATTCAATCATGCTGCATGGAATCCAGTGCATCCAATCGGGAAATTTTGGGTCATGCTGCATAAAATCCAATGCATTCAATCATGCTGCATGGAATCCAATGCATTCTATCGGGATGTATTGGGACATGCTGCAGAAATTTCACTGCATTACATCATGATGCTTTGGACCAAGCTTCAAAAAATTCACTGCATTCAATCATGCTGAAGGAATCCACTGCATTCAGTTGAGATCAATTGGGCCACGCTGCATAGAATCCACTGCATTGAATGGGGATCCATTTAGCCACGCTGCATTGTATACACTGCGTTCAATCAGGATGCATTTCACCAGGCTGCATGGAATCCATGGCATTCAATCGGGATGTTTGTGGCCATGCTGCAAAAAATCCACTTCATTCAATCATGCTGAAGGAATCCACTGCATTCAATCATGCTGCATGGAATCCGCAGCATTTAAGTGGGATGCATTTTACCAGGCTGCATGGAATCCACTGCATTCAATCATGCTGCATAAAATCCACTGCATTCAATCGGGATGCATTTTACCACGCTGCATGGATTACACTGCATTCAATCACATACATGGAATCGACTGCATTCAATCGGGATGCATTTTACCAGGCTGCCTGGATTACACTGCATTCAATCACAATGCATGGAATCCACTGCATTCAATGACGCTGCATGGAATCCACTGCATTCAATCGGGATGCTTTTGGCCATGCTGCATAAAATCCACTTCATTCAATCATGCTGCATGTAATCCACCTCATTCAATCGGGATGTTTTGGGACATGCTGCAGAAAATCCACTGCATTATATCGGGATGCTTTGGGCAATGCTGCAAAAATCCACTGCATTCAATCATGCTGCATGAAACCTCAGCATTCAATCATGCTGCATAAAATCCACTGCATTCAATAGGGTTCCATTTCTTCATGCTGCTTGGAATACACTGCATTCAATCAAGCTGCATGGAACCCACTGCATTCAATTGGGATGAATTTTACCAGGCTGCATGGAATCCACTGCATTCAATCAGGCTGCATGGAATCCACTGCATTCAATCGGGATGCATTTTACCAGGCTGCATGGAATACACTGCATTCAATCACGCTGCATCGATATCACTGCATTCAATTGGGATCCATTGGGCCACGATGCATGGAATCCACTGCATTCAATCAGGATCCATTGCACCACACTGCATTGAATCCACTGCATTCAATTGAGATCAATTGGGCCACGCTGCATCGAATCCACTGCATTCAATGGGGATCCATTTAGCCACGCTGAATGGTATACACTGCGTTCAATCAGGATGCATTTCACCACGCTGCATGGCCTCCACTGTATTCAATCACACTGCATGGAATCCACGGCATTCAATCGGGATGCTTTGGGCCATGCTGCATAAAATCCACTGCATTCAATCGAGTTGCATTTGGCCTCGCTGCATGGACTCCACTGCACACAATCGTGATCCATTTCGCCACAATGAATGGAATTCTCTGCATTCAATGACGCTGCATGGAATCCACTGCATTAAATCGAGATGCTTTGGGACATGCTGCAAAAAATCCACTGCATTCATTAATTCTGCAGGAATCCACTGCATTCAATCATGCTGCATAAAATCCCCTGCATTCAATAGAGTTGCATTACTTCATGCTGCATGGAATCAACTGCATTCAATCATGCTGCATAAAATTCACTGCATTCAATCGGGATGCATTTTACCTGGCTGCATGGAATCCACTGCATTTAATCACGCTGCATGGAATCCACTGCATTCAATCGGGATGCTTTTTACCCGTCTGCATGGAATCCACTGCATTCATTCACGCTGCATGGAATCCACTGCATTCAATCGGGATGCATTTTACCACGCTGCATGAATTACACTGCATTCAATCACAATGCATGGAATCCACTGCATTCAATGACGCTGCATGGAATCCACTGCATTCTATTGGGATGCTTTTGGCCATGCTGCATAAAATCCACTGCATTCAATCATGCTGCATGGAATCCAGTGCATCCAATCGGGAAATTTTGGGTCATGCTGCATAAAATCCAATGCATTCAATCATGCTGCATGGAATCCAATGCATTCTATCGGGATGTATTGGGACATGCTGCAGAAATTTCACTGCATTACATCATGATGCTTTGGACCAAGCTTCAAAAAATTGACTGCATTCAATCATGCTGAAGGAATCCACTGCATTCAATCATGCTGCATAAATACCCTGCATTCAATAGGGTTCCAACTCTTCATGCTGCATGGAATTCACTTATTTCAATAATGCTGCATGGAATCCGCAGCATTTAAGTGGGATGCATTTTACCAGGCTGCATGGAATATACTGCATTCAATCATGCTGCATAAAATCCACTGCATTCAATCGGGATGCATTTTACCACGCTGCATGGATTACACTGCATTCAATCACAATACATGGAATCGACTGCATTCAATCGGGATTTATTTTACCAGGCTGCCTGGTTTACACTGCATTCAATCACAATGCATGGAATCCACTGCTTTCAATGACGCTGCATGGAATCCACTGCATTCTATCGGGATGCTTTTGGCCATGCTGCATAAAATCCACTGCATTCAATCATGCTGCACGGTATCCACTGCATTCAATCGGGATGTTTTGGGACATGCTGCAGAAAATCCACTGCATTAAATCGGGATGCTTTGGGCCAAGCTGCAAAAAATACAATGCATTCAATCATGCTGCAGGAATCCACTGCATTCAATCATGCTGCATAAAATCCACTGCATTCAATAGGGTTCCATTTCTTCATGCTGCATGGAATCAACTGCATTCAATCATGCTGCATGGAATCTACTGCATTCAATCGGGATGAATTTTACCAGGCTGCATGGTTTACACTGCATTCAATCACAATGCATGGAATCCACTGCATTCAATGACGCTGCATGGAATCCACTGCATTCAATCTGGATGCTTTTGGCCATGGTGCATAAAATCCACTGCATTCAATCATGCTGCATGGTATCCACTGCATTCAATCGGGATGTTTTGGGACATGCTGCCTAAAATATTGTGCATTTAATCGGGATGCTTAGGGCCATGCTGCAAAAAATCCACTGCATTCAATCATGCTGCAGGAATCCACTGCATTCAATCATGCTGCATAAAATCCACTGCATTCAATAGGGTTCCATTTCTGCATGCTGCATGGATCACACTGCATTCAATCACACTGCATGGAATCCACTGCATTCAATCGGGATGAATTTAACCAGGCTGCATGGAATCCACTGCATTCAATCATGCTTCATGGAATCCACTGCATTCAATCGGGATGCATTTTACCAGGCTGCATGGAATACACTGCATTCAATCACGCTGCATCGATTTCACTGCATTCAATTGGGATCCATTGCGCCATGATGCATGGAATCCACTGCATTCAGTTGAGATCAATTGGGCCACGCTGCATAGAATCCACTGCATTGAATGGGGATCCATTTAGCCATGCTGCATTGTATACACTGCGTTCAATCAGGATGCATTTCACCAGGCTGCATGGAATCCATGGCATTCAATCGGGATGTTTGTGGCCATGCTGCAAAAAATCCACTTCATTCAATCATGCTGAAGGAATCCACTGCATTCAATCATGCTGCATGGAATCCGCAGCATTTAAGTGGGATGCATTTTACCAGGCTGCATGGAATATACTGCATTCAATCATGCTGCATAAAATCCACTGCATTCAATCGGGATGCATTTTACCACGCTGCATGGATTACACTGCATTCAATCACAATACATGGAATCGACTGCATTCAATCGGGATGCATTTTACCAGGCTGCCTGGATTACACTGCATTCAATCACAATGCATGGAATCCACTGCATTCAATGACGCTGCATGGAATCCACTGCATTCAATCGGGATGCTTTGGGCCATGCTGCATAAAATCCCCTGCATTCAATCGAGATGCATTTGGCCTCGCTGCATTGACTCCACAGCACACAATCCTGATACATTTCGCCACAATGAATGGAATACTCTACATTCAATGACGCTGCATGGAATCCACTGCATTAAATAGAGATGCTTTGGGACATGCTGCAAAAAATCCACTGCATTCAATAATTCTGCAGGAATCCACTGCATTCAATCATGCTGCATAAAATCCCCTGCATTCAATAGGGATCCATTTCTTCATGCTGCATGGAATACCCTGCATTCAATCAAGCTGCATGGAATCCACAGCATTTAATTGAGATGCATTTTACCAGGCTGCATGGAATCCACTGCATTCAATCATGCTGCATGGAATCCACTGCGTTCATTCAGGATGCATTTTACCACGCTGCATGGATTACACTGCATTCATTCACAATACATGGAATACACTGCATTCAATCGGGATGCATTTTACCAGGTTGCATGGATTACACTGCATTCAATCACAATGCATGGAATCCACTGCATTCAATGACGCTGCATGGAATCCACTGCGTTCAATCGGGATGCACTGGGCCTCACTGCGTTGACTCCACTAAATACATACGGGATCCCTTGTGCCACAATGCAGGGAGTCTTCTGCACTCACTGACGCTGCATGGAATCCACTGCATTCAATCGGGATGCTTTTGGCCATGCTGCATAAAATCCACTTCATTCAATCATGCTGCATGTAATCCACCTCATTCAATCGGGATGTTTTGGGACATGCTGCAGAAAATCCACTGCATTATATCGGGATGCTTTGGGCAATGCTGCAAAAATCCACTGCATTCAATCATGCTGCATGAAACCACGGCATTCAATCATGCTGCATAAAATCCACTGCATTCAATAGGGTTCCATTTCTTCATGCTGCTTGGAATACACTGCATTCAATCAAGCTGCATGGAACCCACTGCATTCAATTGGGATGAATTTTACCAGGCTGCATGGAATCCACTGCATTCAATCAGGCTGCATGGAATCCACTGCATTCAATCGGGATGCATTTTACCAGGCTGCATGGAATACACTGCATTCAATCACGCGGCATCGATATCACTGCATTCAATTGGGATCCATTGGGCCACGATGCATGGAATCCACTGCATTCAATCAGGATCCATTGCACCACACTGCATTGAATCCACTGCATTCAATTGAGATCAATTGGGCCACGCTGCATCGAATCCACTGCATTCAATGGGGATCCATTTAGCCACGCTGAATGGTATACACTGCGTTCAATCAGGATGCATTTCAACACGCTGCATGGCCTCCACTGTATTCAATCACACTGCATGGAATCCACGGCATTCAATCGGGATGCTTTGGGCCATGCTGCATAAAGTCCACTGCATTCAATCGAGTTGCATTTGGCCTCGCTGCATGGACTCCACTGCACACAATCGTGATCCATTTCGCCACAATGAATGGAATTCTCTGCATTCAATGACGCTGCATGGAATCCACTGCATTAAATCGAGATGCTTTGGGAAATTCTGCAAAAAATCCACTGCATTCATTAATTCTGCAGGAATCCACTGCATTCAATCATGCTGCATAAAATCCCCTGCATTCAATAGAGTTGCATTACTTCATGCTGCATGGAATCAACTGCATTCAATCATGCTGCATAAAATTCACTGCATTCAATCGGGATGCATTTTACCTGGCTGCATGGAATCCACTGCATTTAATCACGCTGCATGGAATCCACTGCATTCAATCGGGATGCTTTTAACCAACTGCATGGAATCCACTGCATTCATTCACGCTGCATGGAATCCAATGCATTCAATCGGGATGCATTTTACCACGCTGCATGAATTACACTGCATTCAATCACAATGCATGGAATCCACTGCATTCAATGACGCTGCCTGGAATCCACTGCATTCTATTTGGATGCTTTTGGCCATGCTGCATAAAATCCACTGCATTCAATCATGCTGCATGGAATCCAGTGCATCCAATCGGGATATTTTGGGTCATGCTGCATAAAATCCAATGCATTCAATCATGCTGCACCGTATCCACTGCATTCAGTCGGGATGTTTTGGGACATGCTGCAGAAAATTCACTGCATTAAATCAGGATGCTTTGGGCCATTCTGCAAAAAATCCACTGCATTCAATCATGCTGCATAAAATCCACTGCATTCAATATGGTTCCATTTCTTCATGCTGCATGGATCACACTGCATTAAATCACACTGCATGGAATCCACTGCATTCAATCGGGATTAATTTTACCAGGCTGCATTGAATCCACTGCATTCAATCAGTATCCATTGCACCACACTGCATTGAATCCACTGCATTCAATTGAGATCAATTGGGCAACGATGCATAGAATCCACTGCATTCAATAGGGATCCAATTAGCCACACTGAATGGTATACACTGCGTTCAATCAGGATGCATTTCACCACGCTGCATGGAATCCACGGCATTCAATCGGGTTGCATGGGGCCATGCTGCATAAAATCCACTGCATTCCATTGAGATGCATTTGGCCTCGCTGCATGGACTCCACTGCACACAATCGTGATCCATTTCGCCACAATGAATGGAATTCTCAGCATTCAATGACGCTGCATGGAATCCACTGCATTAAATCTGAGATGCTTTGGGACATGTTGCAAAAAATCCACTGCATTCAATAATTCTGCAGGAATCCACAGCATTCAATCATGCTGCATAAAATACCCTGGATTCAATAGTGTTCCATTTCTTCATGCTGCATGGAATACACTGCATTCAATCAGGATGCATGGAATCCACATCATTTAATTGAGGTGCATTTTACCAGGCTGCATGGAATCCACTGCATTCAATCATGCTGCATGGAATCCACTGCATTCAATCGGGATGCATTTTACAACGCTGCATGAATTACACTGCATTCAATCACAATGCATGGAATCCACTGCATTCAATGACGCTGCATGGAATCCACTGCATTCTATCGGGATGCTTTTGGCCATGCTGCATAAAATACACTGCATTCAATCATGCTGCAAGGAATCCACTGCATCCAATCGCCATGTTTTTGGCCATGCTGCATAAAATCCACTGCATTTAATCATGTTGCATAAAATCCACTGCATTCAATAGGGTTCCATTTCTTCATGCTGCATGGATCACACTGCATTCAATCACACTGCATGGAATCCACTGCATTCAATCGGGATGAATTTTACCAGGCTGCTTGGAATCCACTGCATTCATTCATGCTGCATGGAATCCACTGCATTCAATCGGGATGAATTTTACCAGGCTGCATGTAATACACTGCATTCAATCACGCTGCATCAATTTCACTGCATTCTATTGGGATCCATTGCGCCATGATGCATGGAATCCACTTCATTCAGTTGAGATCAATTGGGCCACGCTGCATAGAATCCACTGCATTGAATAGGGATCCATTTAGCCACGCTGCATTGTATACACTGCATTCAATCAGGACGCATTTCACCACGCTGCATGGAATCCATGGCATTCAATCGGGATGCTTGTGGCCATGCTGCAAAAAATCCACTGCATTCAATCATGCTGAAGGAATCCACTGTATTCAATCATGCTGCATAAAATCACCTGCATTCAATAGGGTTCCATTTCTTCATGCTGCATGGAATCCACTTCATTCAATCATGCTGCATGGAATCCGCAGCATTTAAGTGGGATGCATTTTACCAGGCTGCATGGAAATCACTGCATTCAATCATGCGGCATAAAATCAACTGCATTCAATCAGGATGCATTTTACCAGGATGCATGGAATCCACTGCATTCAATCACAATACATGGAATCGACTGCATTCAATCGGGATGAATTTTACCAGGCTGCCTGGATTACACTGCATTCAATCACAATGCATGGAATCCACTGCATTCAATGACGCTGCATGGAATCCACTGCATTCTATCGGGATGCTTTTGGACATGCCGCATAAAATACACTGCATTCAATCATGCTGCAAGGAGTCCACTGCATCCAATCGCCATGTTTTTGGCCATGCTGCATAAAATCCACTGCATTCAATCGGGATGCATTGGGCCACGCTGCATTGTCTCCACTATATACAAACGAGATCCATTGCATCACAATGTATGGAATGTTCTGCATTCAATGATGCTGCATGAAATCCACTGCATTCAATCGGGATGCTTTGGGACATGCTGCAAATAATCCACTGCATTCAATCATGCTGCATGGAATCCACTGCCTTCAATCGGGATGCTTTTGGCCATGCTGCATATAATCCACTGCATTCAATCGGGATGCATTGGGCCTCACTGCATCAACCGCACTGAATACAATCGGGATCCATTGTGCCACAATGCATGGAGTCTTCTGCATTCAATGACGCTGCATGGAATACACTGCATTCAATCGGGATGCTTTGGGCCACGCTGCAAAAAATTCACTGCAATCATTCATGCTGCAAGAATCCAGTGCATTCAATCATGCTGCATAAAATACACTTCATTCAATAGGCTTCCATTACTTCATGCTGCCTGGAATACACTGAATTCAATCACGCTGCATGGAATCCAATGCATTCAATAGGGATGCATTTTACCAGGCTGCATGGAATCCACTGCATTCAATCATGCTGCATGTATCCACTGCATTCAATCATGCTGCATTAAATTCCCTGCATTCAATATGGTTCCATTTCTTCATGCTGCCTGGAATACACTGCATTAAATCTCGCTGCATGGAATCCACTGCATTCAATTGGGATGCATTTTACCTGGCTGCATGGAATCCACTGCATTCACGCATGCCGCTTGGAATCCACTGCATTCCATCGGGATGCATTTGGCCATGCTGAATAAAACCCACTGCATTCAATCATGCTGCACGGTATCCAATGCATTCAATCGGGATGTTTTCGGACATGCTGCAAAAAATCCACTGCACTAAGTCGGGATACTTTTGGCCAAGCTTCAAAAAATCCACTGCATTCAATCATGCTGCAGGAATCCACTGCATTCAAACACACTGCATGGAACCACTGCATTCCACATGGTTCAATTTCTTCATGCTGCATGGAATCCACTGCATTCAATCATGCTGCATGGAATCCACTGCATTCAATCATGCTGCATAAAATCCCCTGCATTCAATAGAGTTGCATTACTTCATGCTGCATGGAATCAACTGCATTCAATCATGCTGCATAAAATTCACTGCATTCAATCGGGATGCATTTTACCTGGCTGCATGGAATCCACTGCATTTAATCACGCTGCATGGAATCCACTGCATTCAATCGGGATGCTTTTTACCCGTCTGCATGGAATCCACTGCATTCATTCACGCTGCATGGAATCCACTGCATTCAATCGGGATGCATTTTACCACGCTGCATGAATTACACTGCATTCAATCACAATGCATGGAATCCACTGCATTCAATGACGCTGCATGGAATCCACTGCATTCTATTGGGATGCTTTTGGCCATGCTGCATAAAATCCACTGCATTCAATCATGCTGCATGGAATCCAGTGCATCCAATCGGGAAATTTTGGGTCATGCTGCATAAAATCCAATGCATTCAATCATGCTGCATGGAATCCAATGCATTCTATCGGGATGTATTGGGACATGCTGCAGAAATTTCACTGCATTACATCATGATGCTTTGGACCAAGCTTCAAAAAATTGACTGCATTCAATCATGCTGAAGGAATCCACTGCATTCAATCATGCTGCATAAATACCCTGCATTCAATAGGGTTCCAACTCTTCATGCTGCATGGAATTCACTTATTTCAATAATGCTGCATGGAATCCGCAGCATTTAAGTGGGATGCATTTTACCAGGCTGCATGGAATATACTGCATTCAATCATGCTGCATAAAATCCACTGCATTCAATCGGGATGCATTTTACCACGCTGCATGGATTACACTGCATTCAATCACAATACATGGAATCGACTGCATTCAATCGGGATTTATTTTACCAGGCTGCCTGGTTTACACTGCATTCAATCACAATGCATGGAATCCACTGCTTTCAATGACGCTGCATGGAATCCACTGCATTCTATCGGGATGCTTTTGGCCATGCTGCATAAAATCCACTGCATTCAATCATGCTGCACGGTATCCACTGCATTCAATCGGGATGTTTTGGGACATGCTGCAGAAAATCCACTGCATTAAATCGGGATGCTTTGGGCCAAGCTGCAAAAAATACAATGCATTCAATCATGCTGCAGGAATCCACTGCATTCAATCATGCTGCATAAAATCCACTGCATTCAATAGGGTTCCATTTCTTCATGCTGCATGGAATCAACTGCATTCAATCATGCTGCATGGAATCTACTGCATTCAATCGGGATGAATTTTACCAGGCTGCATGGTTTACACTGCATTCAATCACAATGAATGGAATCCACTGCATTCAATGACGCTGCATGGAATCCACTGCATTCAATCTGGATGCTTTTGGCCATGGTGCATAAAATCCACTGCATTCAATCATGCTGCATGGTATCCACTGCATTCAATCGGGATGTTTTGGGACATGCTGCCTAAAATATTGTGCATTTAATCGGGATGCTTAGGGCCATGCTGCAAAAAATCCACTGCATTCAATCATGCTGCAGGAATCCACTGCATTCAATCATGCTGCATAAAATCCACTGCATTCAATAGGGTTCCATTTCTGCATGCTGCATGGATCACACTGCATTCAATCACACTGCATGGAATCCACTGCATTCAATCGGGATGAATTTAACCAGGCTGCATGGAATCCACTGCATTCAATCATGCTTCATGGAATCCACTGCATTCAATCGGGATGCATTTTACCAGGCTGCATGGAATACACTGCATTCAATCACGCTGCATCGATTTCACTGCATTCAATTGGGATCCATTGCGCCATGATGCATGGAATCCACTGCATTCAGTTGAGATCAATTGGGCCACGCTGCATAGAATCCACTGCATTGAATGGGGATCCATTTAGCCATGCTGCATTGTATACACTGCGTTCAATCAGGATGCATTTCACCAGGCTGCATGGAATCCATGGCATTCAATCGGGATGTTTGTGGCCATGCTGCAAAAAATCCACTTCATTCAATCATGCTGAAGGAATCCACTGCATTCAATCATGCTGCATGGAATCCGCAGCATTTAAGTGGGATGCATTTTACCAGGCTGCATGGAATCCACTGCATTCAATCATGCTGCATAAAATCCACTGCATTCAATCGGGATGCATTTTACCACGCTGCATGGATTACACTGCATTCAATCACAATACATGGAATCGACTGCATTCAATCGGGATGCATTTTACCAGGCTGCCTGGATTACACTGCCTTCAAGCACAATGCATGGAATCCACTGCATTCAATGACGCTGCATGGAATCCACTGCATTCTATCAAGCTGCATGGAATCCACTGCATTCAATCAGGATGCATTTTACCAGGCTGCATGGAATACACTGCATTCAATCACGCTGCATCGATTTCACTGCATTCAATTGGGATCCATTGCGCCATGGTGCATGGAATCCACTGCATTCAGTTGAGATCAATTGGGCCACGCTGCATAGAATCCACTGCATTGAATGGGGATCCATTTAGCCACGCTGCATTGTATACACTTCGTTCAATCAGGACGCATTTCACCACGCTGCATAGAATCCATGGCATTCAATCGGGATGTTTGTGGCCATGCTGCAAAAAATCCACTTCATTCAATCATGCTGCATGGAATCCGCAGCATTTAAGTGGGATGCATTTTACCACGCTGCATGGATTACACTGCATTCAATCACAATACATGGAATCGACTGTATTCAATCGGGATGCATTTTTCCAAGCTGCCTGGATTACACTGCATTCAATCATGTTGCATGGAATCCACTGCATTCAATCGGGATGATTTTGGCCATGCTGCATAAAATCCCCTGCATTCAATCGAGATGCATTTGGCCTCGCTGCATTGACTCCACAGCACACAATCCTGATACATTTCGCCACAATGAATGGAATACTCTGCATTCAATGACGCTGCATGGAATCCACTGCATTAAATAGAGATGCTTTGGGACATGCTGCAAAAAATCCACTGCATTCAATAATTCTGCAGGAATCCACTGCATTCAATCATGCTGCATAAAATCCCCTGCATTCAATAGGGATCCATTTCTTCATGCTGCATGGAATACCCTGCATTCAATCAAGCTGCATGGAATCCACAGCATTTAATTGAGATGCATTTTACCAGGCTGCATGGAATCCACTGCATTCAATCATGCTGCATGGAATCCACTGCGTTCATTCAGGATGCATTTTACCACGCTGCATGGATTACACTGCATTCATTCACAATACATGGAATACACTGCATTCAATCGGGATGCATTTTACCAGGTTGCATGGATTACACTGCATTCAATCACAATGCATGGAATCCACTGCATTCAATGACGCTGCATGGAATCCACTGCGTTCAATCGGGATGCACTGGGCCTCACTGCGTTGACTCCACTAAATACATACGGGATCCCTTGTGCCACAATGCAGGGAGTCTTCTGCACTCACTGACGCTGCATGGAATCCACTGCATTCAATCGGGATGCTTTTGGCCATGCTGCATAAAATCCACTTCATTCAATCATGCTGCATGTAATCCACCTCATTCAATCGGGATGTTTTGGGACATGCTGCAGAAAATCCACTGCATTATATCGGGATGCTTTGGGCAATGCTGCAAAAATCCACTGCATTCAATCATGCTGCATGAAACCACGGCATTCAATCATGCTGCATAAAATCCACTGCATTCAATAGGGTTCCATTTCTTCATGCTGCTTGGAATACACTGCATTCAATCAAGCTGCATGGAACCCACTGCATTCAATTGGGATGAATTTTACCAGGCTGCATGGAATCCACTGCATTCAATCAGGCTGCATGGAATCCACTGCATTCAATCGGGATGCATTTTACCAGGCTGCATGGAATACACTGCATTCAATCACGCGGCATCGATATCACTGCATTCAATTGGGATCCATTGGGCCACGATGCATGGAATCCACTGCATTCAATCAGGATCCATTGCACCACACTGCATTGAATCCACTGCATTCAATTGAGATCAATTGGGCCACGCTGCATCGAATCCACTGCATTCAATGGGGATCCATTTAGCCACGCTGAATGGTATACACTGCGTTCAATCAGGATGCATTTCAACACGCTGCATGGCCTCCACTGTATTCAATCACACTGCATGGAATCCACGGCATTCAATCGGGATGCTTTGGGCCATGCTGCATAAAGTCCACTGCATTCAATCGAGTTGCATTTGGCCTCGCTGCATGGACTCCACTGCACACAATCGTGATCCATTTCGCCACAATGAATGGAATTCTCTGCATTCAATGACGCTGCATGGAATCCACTGCATTAAATCGAGATGCTTTGGGACATTCTGCAAAAAATCCACTGCATTCATTAATTCTGCAGGAATCCACTGCATTCAATCATGCTGCATAAAATCCCCTGCATTCAATAGAGTTGCATTACTTCATGCTGCATGGAATCAACTGCATTCAATCATGCTGCATAAAATTCACTGCATTCAATCGGGATGCATTTTACCTGGCTGCATGGAATCCACTGCATTTAATCACGCTGCATGGAATCCACTGCATTCAATCGGGATGCTTTTAACCAACTGCATGGAATCCACTGCATTCATTCACGCTGCATGGAATCCAATGCATTCAATCGGGATGCATTTTACCACGCTGCATGAATTACACTGCATTCAATCACAATGCATGGAATCCACTGCATTCAATGACGCTGCCTGGAATCCACTGCATTCTATTTGGATGCTTTTGGCCATGCTGCATAAAATCCACTGCATTCAATCATGCTGCATGGAATCCAGTGCATCCAATCGGGATATTTTGGGTCATGCTGCATAAAATCCATTGCATTCAATCATGCTGCACCGTATCCACTGCATTCAGTCGGGATGTTTTGGGACATGCTGCAGAAAATTCACTGCATTAAATCAGGATGCTTTGGGCCATTCTGCAAAAAATCCACTGCATTCAATCATGCTGCATAAAATCCACTGCATTCAATATGGTTTCATTTCTTCATGCTGCATGGATCACACTGCATTAAATCACACTGCATGGAATCCACTGCATTCAATCGGGATTAATTTTACCAGGCTGCATTGAATCCACTGCATTCAATCAGTATCCATTGCACCACACTGCATTGAATCCACTGCATTCAATTGAGATCAATTGGGCAACGATGCATAGAATCCACTGCATTCAATAGGGATCCAATTAGCCACACTGAATGGTATACACTGCGTTCAATCAGGATGCATTTCACCACGCTGCATGGAATCCACGGCATTCAATCGGGTTGCATGGGGCCATGCTGCATAAAATCCACTGCATTCCATTGAGATGCATTTGGCCTCGCTGCATGGACTCCACTGCACACAATCGTGATCCATTTCGCCACAATGAATGGAATTCTCAGCATTCAATGACGCTGCATGGAATCCACTGCATTAAATCTGAGATGCTTTGGGACATGTTGCAAAAAATCCACTGCATTCAATAATTCTGCAGGAATCCACAGCATTCAATCATGCTGCATAAAATACCCTGGATTCAATAGTGTTCCATTTCTTCATGCTGCATGGAATACACTGCATTCAATCAGGATGCATGGAATCCACATCATTTAATTGAGGTGCATTTTACCAGGCTGCATGGAATCCACTGCATTCAATCATGCTGCATGGAATCCACTGCATTCAATCGGGATGCATTTTACAACGCTGCATGAATTACACTGCATTCAATCACAATGCATGGAATCCACTGCATTCAATGACGCTGCATGGAATCCACTGCATTCTATCGGGATGCTTTTGGCCATGCTGCATAAAATACACTGCATTCAATCATGCTGCAAGGAATCCACTGCAACCAATCGCCATGTTTTTGGCCATGCTGCATAAAATCCACTGCATTTAATCATGTTGCATAAAATCCACTGCATTCAATAGGGCTCCATTTCTTCATGCTGCATGGATCACACTGCATTCAATCACACTGCATGGAATCCACTGCATTCAATCGGGATGAATTTTACCAGGCTGCTTGGAATCCACTGCATTCATTCATGCTGCATGGAATCCACTGCATTCAATCGGGATGAATTTTACCAGGCTGCATGTAATACACTGCATTCAATCACGCTGCATCAATTTCACTGCATTCTATTGGGATCCATTGCGCCATGATGCATGGAATCCACTTCATTCAGTTGAGATCAATTGGGCCACGCTGCATAGAATCCACTGCATTGAATAGGGATCCATTTAGCCACGCTGCATTGTATACACTGCATTCAATCAGGACGCATTTCACCACGCTGCATGGAATCCATGGCATTCAATCGGGATGCTTGTGGCCATGCTGCAAAAAATCCACTTCATTCAATCATGCTGAAGGAATCCACTATATTCAATCATGCTGCATAAAATCACCTGCATTCAATAGGGTTCCATTTCTTCATGCTGCATGGAATCCACTTCATTCAATCATGCTGCATGGAATCCGCAGCATTTAAGTGGGATGCATTTTACCAGGCTGCATGGAAATCACTGCATTCAATCATGCGGCATAAAATCAACTGCATTCAATCAGGATGCATTTTACCAGGATGCATGGAATCCACTGCATTCAATCACAATACATGGAATCGACTGCATTCAATCGGGATGAATTTTACCAGGCTGCCTGGATTACACTGCATTCAATCACAATGCATGGAATCCACTGCATTCAATGACGCTGCATGGAATCCACTGCATTCTATCGGGATGCTTTTGGACATGCCGCATAAAATACACTGCATTCAATCATGCTGCAAGGAGTCCACTGCATCCAATCGCCATGTTTTTGGCCATGCTGCATAAAATCCACTGCATTCAATCGGGATGCATTGGGCCACGCTGCATTGTCTCCACTATATACAAACGAGATCCATTGCATCACAATGTATGGAATGTTCTGCATTCAATGATGCTGCATGAAATCCACTGCATTCAATCGGGATGCTTTGGGACATGCTGCAAATAATCCACTGCATTCAATCATGGTGCATGGAATCCACTGCCTTCAATCGGGATGCTTTTGGCCATGCTGCATATAATCCACTGCATTCAATCGGGATGCATTGGGCCTCACTGCATCAACCGCACTGAATACAATCGGGATCCATTGTGCCACAATGCATGGAGTCTTCTGCATTCAATGACGCTGCATGGAATACACTGCATTCAATCGGGATGCTTTGGGCCACGCTGCAAAAAATTCACTGCAATCATTCATGCTGCAAGAATCCAGTGCATTCAATCATGCTGCATAAAATACACTTCATTCAATAGGCTTCCATTACTTCATGCTGCCTGGAATACACTGAATTCAATCACGCTGCATGGAATCCAATGCATTCAATAGGGATGCATTTTACCAGGCTGCATGGAATCCACTGCATTCAATCATGCTGCATGTATCCACTGCATTCAATCATGCTGCATTAAATTCCCTGCATTCAATATGGTTCCATTTCTTCATGCTGCCTGGAATACACTGCATTAAATCTCGCTGCATGGAATCCACTGCATTCAATTGGGATGCATTTTACCTGGCTGCATGGAATCCACTGCATTCACGCATGCCGCTTGGAATCCACTGCATTCCATCGGGATGCATTTGGCCATGCTGAATAAAACCCACTGCATTCAATCATGCTGCACGGTATCCAATGCATTCAATCGGGATGTTTTCGGACATGCTGCAAAAAATCCACTGCACTAAGTCGGGATACTTTTGGCCAAGCTTCAAAAAATCCACTGCATTCAATCATGCTGCAGGAATCCACTGCATTCAAACACACTGCATGGAACCACTGCATTCCACATGGTTCAATTTCTTCATGCTGCATGGAATCCACTGCATTCAATCATGCTGCATGGAATCCACTGCATTCAATCGGGATGCATTTTACCAGGCTGCATGGATTACACTGCATTCTAGCACAATGCATGGAATCCACTGCATTCAATGACGCTGCATGGAATCCTCTGCATTGAATCGGGATGCTTTTGGCCATGCTGCATAAACTCCACTGCATTCAATCATGCTGCACGGTATCGACTGCATTCAATCGGGATGTTTTGGGACATGCTGCAGAAAATCCACTGCATTAAATCTGGATGCTTTGGGCCAAGCTTCAAAAAATACACTGCATTCAATCATGCTGCAGGAATCCACTGCATTCAATCATGCTGCATAAAATCCACTGCATTCAATAGGGTTCCATTTCTTCATGCTGCATGGAATACACTGCATTCAATCATGCTGCATGGAATCTACTGCATTCAATCGGGATGCATTTTACCAGGCTGCATGGATTACACTGCATTCAATCACAATGCATGGAATCCACTGCATTCAATGACGCTGCATGGAATCCACTGCCTTCAATCGGGATGCTTTTGGCCATGGTGCATAAAATCCACTGCATTCAATCTTGCTGCATGGTATCCAGTGCATTCAATCGTGATGTTTTGGGACATGCTGCCCTAAATCCACTGCCTTCAATCGGGATGCTTTGGGCCATGGTGCAAAAAATCCACTGCATTCAATCATGCTGCAGGAATCCACTGCATTCAATCATGCTGCATAAAATCCACTGCATTCAATAGGGTTCCATTTCGGCATGCTGCATGGATCACACTGCATTCAATCACACTGCATGGAATCCACTGCATTCAATCGGGATACATTTTACCAGGCTGCTTGGAATCCACTGCATTCATTCATGCTGCATGGAATCCACTGCATTCAATCGGGATGCATTTTACCAGGCTGCATGGAATACACTGCATTCAATCACGCTGCATCGATTTCACTGCATTCAATTGGGATCCATTGCGCCATGATGCATGGAATCCACTGCCTTCAGTTGAGATCAATTGGGCCACGCTGCATAGAATCCACTGCATTGAATGGGGATCCATTTAGCCACGCTGCATTGTATACACTGCGTTCAATCAGGACGCATTTCACCACGCTGCATGGAATACATGGCATTCAATCGGGATGCTTGTGGCCATGCCGCAAAAATTCCACTGCACTCAATCATGCTGAAGGAATCCACTGCATTCAATCATGCTGCATAAAATCCCCTGCATTCAATAGGGTTCCATTTCTTCATGCTGCATGGAATCCACTTCATTCAATCATGCTGCATGGAATCCGCAGCATTTAAGTGGGATGCATTTTACCAGGCTGCATGGAAACGACTACATTCAATCATGCTGCATAAAATCCACTGCATTCAATCGGGATGCATTTTACCACGCTGCATGGATTACACTGCATTCAATCACAATACAAGGAATCGACTGCTATCAATCGGGATGCATTTTACCAGGCTGCCTGGATTACACTGCATTCAATGACGCTGCATGGAATCCACTGCATTCTATCGGGATGCTTTTCACCATGCTGCATAAAATACACTGCATTCAATCATGCTGCAAGGAATCCACTGCATCCAATCGCCATGTTTTTGGCCATGCTGCATAAATTCCACTGCATTTAATCATGTTGCATAAAATCCACTGCATTCAATAGGGTTCCATTTCTTCATGCTGCATGGATCACACTGCATTCAATCACACTGCATGGAATCCACTGCATTCAATCGGGATGCATTTTACCAGGCTGCTTGGAATCCACTGCATTCATTCATGCTGCATGGAATCCACTGCATTCAATCGGGATGCATTTTACCAGGCTGCATGGAATACACTGCATTCAATCACGCTGCATCGATTTCACTGCATTTAATTGGGATCCATTGTGCCATGATGCATGGAAACCACTGCCTTCAGTTGAGATCAATTGGGCCACGCTGCATAGAATCCACTGCATTGAATGGGGATCCATTTAGCCACACTGCATTGTATACACTGCGTTCAATCAGGACGCATTTCACCACGCTGCATGGAATCCATGGCATTCAATCGGGATGCTTGTGGCCATGCTGCAAAAAATCCACTGCATTCAATCATGCTGAAGGAATCCACTGCATTCAATCATGCTGCATAAAATCCCCTGCATTCAATATAGTTCCATTTCTTCGTGCTGCATGGAATACACTGCATTCAATCAAGCTGCATGGAATCCACAGCATTTAATTGAGATGAATTTTACCAGGCTGCATGGAATCCACTGCATTCAATCATGCTGCATGGAATCCACTGCGTTCATTCAGGATGCATTTTACCACGCTGCATGGATTACACTGCATTCATTCACAATACATGGAATACACTGCATTCAATCGGGATGCATTTTACCAGGTTGCATGGATTACACTGCATTCAATCACAATGCATGGAATCCACTGCATTCAATGACGCTGCATGAAATCCACTGCGTTCAATCGGGATGCACTGGGCCTCACTGCGTTGACTCCACTAAATACATACGGGATCCATTGTGCCACAATGCAGGGAGTCTTCTGCACTCACTGACGCTGCATGGAATCCACTGCATTCAATCGGGATGCTTTTGGCCATGCTGCATAAAATCCACTTCATTCAATCATGCTGCATGTAATCCACCTCATTCAATCGGGATGTTTTGGGACATGCTGCAGAAAATCCACTGCATTATATCGGGATGCTTTGGGCAATGCTGCAAAAATCCACTGCATTCAATCATGCTGCAAGAAACCTCGGCATTCAATCATGCTGCATAAAATCCACTGCATTCAATAGGGTTCCATTTCTTCATGCTGCTTGGAATACACTGCATTCAATCAAGCTGCATGGAACCCACTGCATTCAATTGGGATGAATTTTACCAGGCTGCATGGAATCCACTGCATTCAATCAGGCTGCATGGAATCCATTGCATTCAATCGGGATGCATTTTACCAGGCTGCATGGAATACACTGCATTCAATCACGCTGCATCGATATCACTGCATTCAATTGGGATCCATTGGGCCACGATGCATGGAATCCACTGCATTCAATCAGAATCCATTGCACCACACTGCATTGAATCCACTGCATTCAATTGAGATCAATTGGGCCACGCTGCATCGAATCCACTGCATTCAATGGGGATCCATTTAGCCACGCTGAATGGTATACACTGCGTTCAATCAGGATGCATTTCACCACGCTGCATGGCCTCCACTGTATTCAATCACACTGCATGGAATCCACGGCATTCAATCGGGATGCTTTGGGCCATGCTGCATAAAATCCACTGCATTCAATCGAGTTGCATTTGGCCTCGCTGCATGGACTCCACTGCACACAATCGTGATCCATTTCGCCACAATGAATGGAATTCTCTGCATTCAATGACGCTGCATGGAATCCACTGCATTAAATCGAGATGCTTTGGGACATTCTGCAAAAAATCCACTGCATTCATTAATTCTGCAGGAATCCACTGCATTCAATCATGCTGCATAAAATCCCCTGCATTCAATAGAGTTGCATTACTTCATGCTGCATGGAATCCACTGCATTCAATCATGCTGCATAAAATTCACTGCATTCAATCGGGATGCATTTTACCTGGCTGCATGGAATCCACTGCATTTAATCACGCTGCATGGAATCCACTGCATTCAATCGGGATGCTTTGGGCCATGCTGCCAAAAACCCACTGCATTCAATCATTCTGCAGGAATCCACTGCATTCAATCATGCTTCATGGAATCCACTGCATTCAATCGGGATGCATTTTACCAGGCTGCATGGAATACACTGCATTCAATCACGCTGCATCGATTTCACTGCATTCAATTGGGATCCATTGCGCCATGATGCATGGAATCCACTGCCTTCAGTTGAGATCAATTGGGCCACGCTGCATAGAATCCACTGCATTGAATGGGGATCCATTTAGCCACGCTGCATTGTATACACTGCGTTCAATCAGGACGCATTTCACCACGCTGCATGGAATCCATGGCATTCAATCGGGATGCTTGTGGCCATGCTGCAAAAATTCCACTGCATTCAATCATGCTGAAGGAATCCACTGCATTCAATCATGCTGCATAAAATCCCCTGCATTCAATAGGGTTCCATTTCTTCATGCTGCATGGAATCCACTTCATTCAATCATGCTGCATGGAATCCACTTCATTCAATCATGCTGCATGGAATCCGCAGCATTTAAGTGGGATGCATTTTACCAGGCTGCATGGAATCCACTGCATTCAATCATGCTGCATAAAATCCACTGCATTCAATCGGGATGCATTTTACCACGCTGCATGGATAACACTGCATTCAATCACAATACATGGAATCGACTGCTATCAATCGGGTGCATTTTACCAGGCTGCCTGGATTACACTGCATTCCATCACAGTGCATGGAATCCACTGCATTCAATGACGCTGCATGGAATCCACTGCATTCTATCGAGATGCTTTTCTCCATTCTGCATAAAATACACTGCATTCAATCATGCTGTAAGGAATCCACTGCATCCAATCGCCATGTTTTTGGCCATGCTGCATAAAATCCACTGCATTTAATCATGTTGCATAAAATCCACTGCATTCAATAGGGCTCCATATCTTCATGCTGCATGGATCACACTGCATTCAATCACACTGCATGGAATCCACTGCATTCAATCCTGCTGCAGGAATCCACTGCATTTAATCATGCTGCATAAAATACCCTGCATTCAATAAGGTTCCATTTCTTCATGCTGCCTGGAATCCACCTCATTCAATTATGCTGCATGGAATCCACTGCATTCAATCGGGATTCATTTTACCAGGCTGCATGAATTACACTGCATTCAATCACAAGCATGGAATCCACTGCATTCACTGACGCTGCATGGAATCCACTGCATTCAATCGGGATGCTTTTGGCCATGGTGCATAATATGCACTGCATTCAATCATGCTGCATGGTATCCACTGCATTCAATCGGGATGCTTTTGGCCATGCTGCATAAAATCCACTGCATTAAATCGGGATGCTTTGGGCCATGCTGCAAAAATCCACTGCATTCAATCATGCTGAAGGAATTCACTGCATTCATTCATGCTGCATAAAATCCACTGCATTAAATAGGGTTCAATTTCTTCATGCATGGATCACACTGCATTAAATCACACTGCATGGAATCCACTGCATTCAATTGGAATGAATTTTATCAGGCTGCATGGATTCCACTGCATTCAATCAAGCTGCATGGAATCCACTGCATTCAATCGGGATGTTTTGGGCCATGCTGCATAAAATACACTGCATTCAATCATGCAGCAAGGAATCCACTGCATCCAATCAGGATATTTAGGGCCATGCTGCATAAAATCCACTGCATTCAATCGGGATGCATTGGGCCTCGCTGCATGGTCTCCACTGCATACAAATGAGATCCATTGCACCACAATGTATGGAATGTTCTGCATTAAATGACGCTGCATGAAATCCACTGCATTCAATCGCGATGCTTTGGGCCATGCTGCAAATAATCCACTGTATTCAATCATGCTGCATGGAATCCACTGCCTTCAATCGGGATTTTGGCCATGCTGCATATAATCCACTGCATTCAATCGGGATGCATTGGACCTCACTGCGCCAACCGCACTGAATACAATCGGGATCCATTGTGCGACAATGCATGCAGTCTTCTGCATTGCATGACGCTGCATGGAATCCACTGCATTCAATCGGGATGCTTTTGGCCATGCTGCATAAAATCCACTGCATTCAATCATGCTGCATGTAATCCACCACATTCAATCGGGTGTTTTGGGACATGCTGCAGAAAATCCACTGCATTAAAGCGGGATGCTTTGGGCCATGCTGCAAAAAATCCACTGCATTCAATCATGCTGCAGGAATCCACTGCATTCAATCATGCTGCATAAAATCCACTGCATTCCATCGGGAGGCACTGGTCCTCGCTGCATGGTCTCCACTGCATAAAAACGAGATCCATTGAACCACAATGTATGGAATGTTCTGCATTTAATGACGCTGCATGGAATCCACTGCATTCAATCGGGATGCTTTGGGCAATGCTGCAAAAAATCCACTGCATTCAATTATGCTGCAGGAATCCATTGCATTCAATCGGGATGCTTTGGGCCATGCTGCAAATAATCCACTGCATTCAATCATGCTGCAGGTATCCACTGAATTCAATCATGCTGCATTAAATTCCCTGCATTCAATAGGGTTCCATTTCTTCATGCTGCCTGGAATACACTGCATTAAATCACGCTGCATGGAATCCACTGCTTTCAATTTGGATGCATTTTACCAGGCTGCATGGAATCCACTGCATTCAAGCATGCTGCATGGAATCCACTGCATTCCATCTGGATGCTTTTGGCCATGCTGCATAAAATCAACTGCACTCAATCATTCTGCACGGTATCCACTGCATTCACTCGGGATGTTTTGGGACATGCTGCAAAAAATCCACTGCAATAAATCGGGATGCTTTGGGCCAAGCTTCAAAAAATCCACTGCATTCAACCATGCTGCAGGAATCCACTGCATTCAATCATGCTGCATAATATCCACCGCATTCTACAGGGTCCAATTTCTTCATGCTGCATGGATTACACTGCATTCAATCACAATGCATGGAATAAACTGTGTCAATGACGCTGCATGGACTCCACTGCCTTCAATCAGGATGCTTTTGGCCATGGTGCATAAAATCCACTGCATTCAATCATGCTGCAGGAATCCACTGCATTCAATCATGCTGCATAAAATCCACTGCATTCAATAGGGTTCCATTTCTTCATGCTGCATGGAATCCACTTCATTCAATCATGCTGCATGGAATCCGCAGCATTTAAGTGGGATGCATTTTACCAGGCTGCATGGAATCCACTGCATTCAATCATGCTGCATAAAATCCACTGCATTCAATCGGGATGCATTTTACCACGCTGCATGGATTACACTGCATTCAATCACAATACATGGAATCGACTGCTATCAATCGGGATGCATTTTACCAGGCTGCCTGGATTACACTGCATTCCATCACAGTGCATGGAATCCACTGCATTCAATGACGCTGCATGGAATCCACTGCATTCTATCGGGATGCTTTTCGCCATTCTGCATAAAATACACTGCATTCAATCATGCTGCAAGGAATCCACTGCATCCAATCGCCATGTTTTTGGCCATGCTGCATAAATTCCACTGCATTTAATCATGTTGCATAAAATCCACTGCATTCAATAGGGTTCCATATCTTCATGCTGCATGGATCAGACTGCATTCAATCACACTGCATGGAATCCACTGCATTAAATCGGGATGCATTTTACCAGGCTGCTTGGAATCCACTGCATTCATTCATGCTGCATGGAATCCACTGCATTCAATCGGGATGCATTTTACCAGGCTGCATGGAATACACTGCATTCAATCACGCTGCATCGATTTCACTGCATTCAATTGGGATCCATTGCGCCATGATGCATGGAATCCACTGCCTTCAGTTGAGATCAATTGGGCCACGCTGCATAGAATCCACTGCATTGAATGGTGATCCATTTAGCCACGCTGCATTGTATACACTGCGTTCAATCAGGACGCATTTCACCACGCTGCATGGAATCCATGGCATTCAATCGGGATGCTTGTGGCCATGCCGCAAAAATTCCACTGCATTCAATCATGCTGAAGGAATCCACTGCATTCAATCATGCTGCATAAAATCCCCTGCATTCAATAGGGTTCCATTTCTTCATGCTGCATGGAATCCACTTCATTCAATCATGCTGCATGGAATCCGCAGCATTTAAGTGGGATGCATTTTACCAGGCTGCATGGAATCCACTGCATTCAATCATGCTGCATAAAATCCACTGCATTCAATCGGGATGCATTTTACCACGCTGCATGGATTACACTGCATTCAATCACAATACATGGAATCGACTGCTATCAATCGGGATGCATTTTACCAGGCTGCCTGGATTACACTGCATTCCATCACAGTGCATGGAATCCACTGCATTCAATGACGCTGCATGGAATCCACTGCATTCTATCGAGATGCTTTTCGCCATTCTGCATAAAATACACTGCATTCAATCATGCTGTAAGGAATCCACTGCATCCAATCGCCATGTTTTTGGCCATGCTGCATAAAATCCACTGCATTTAATCATGTTGCATAAAATCCACTGCATTCAATAGGGCTCCATATCTTCATGCTGCATGGATCACACTGCATTCAATCACACTGCATGGAATCCACTGCATTCAATCCTGCTGCAGGAATCCACTGCATTTAATCATGCTGCATAAAATACCCTGCATTCAATAAGGTTCCATTTCTTCATGCTGCCTGGAATCCACCTCATTCAATTATGCTGCATGGAATCCACTGCATTCAATCGGGATTCATTTTACCAGGCTGCTTGAATTACACTGCATTCAATCACAAGCATGGAATCCACTGCATTCAATGACGCTGCATGGAATCCACTGCATTCAATCGGGATGCTTTTGGCCATGGTGCATAATATGCACTGCATTCAATCATGCTGCATGGTATCCACTGCATTCAATCGGGATGCTTTTGGCCATGCTGCATAAAATCCACTGCATTAAATCGGGATGCTTTGGGCCATGCTGCAAAAATCCACTGCATTCAATCATGCTGAAGGAATTCACTGCATTCATTCATGCTGCATAAAATCCACTGCATTAAATAGGGTTCAATTTCTTCATGCTGCATGGATCACACTGCATTAAATCACACTGCATGGAATCCACTGCATTCAATTGGAATGAATTTTATCAGGCTGCATGGATTCCACTGCATTCAATCAAGCTGCATGGAATCCACTGCATTCAATCGGGATGTTTTGGGCCATGCTGCATAAAATACACTGCATTCAATCATGCAGCAAGGAATCCACTGCATCCAATCAGGATATTTAGGGCCATGCTGCATAAAATCCACTGCATTCAATCGGGATGCATTGGGCCTCGCTGCATGGTCTCCACTGCATACAAATGAGATCCATTGCACCACAATGTATGGAATGTTCTGCATTAAATGACGCTGCATGAAATCCACTGCATTCAATCGCGATGCTTTGGGCCATGCTGCAAATAATCCACTGTATTCAATCATGCTGCATGGAATCCACTGCCTTCAATCGGGATTTTGGCCATGCTGCATATAATCCACTGCATTCAATCGGGATGCATTGGACCTCACTGCGCCAACCGCACTGAATACAATCGGGATCCATTGTGCGACAATGCATGCAGTCTTCTGCATTGCATGACGCTGCATGGAATCCACTGCATTCAATCGTGATGCTTTTGGCCATGCTGCATAAAATCCACTGCATTCAATCATGCTGCATGTAATCCACCACATTCAATCGGGTGTTTTGGGACATGCTGCAGAAAATCCACTGCATTAAAGCGGGATGCTTTGGGCCATGCTGCAAAAAATCCACTGCATTCAATCATGCTGCAGGAATCCACTGCATTCAATCATGCTGCATAAAATCCACTGCATTCCATCGGGAGGCATTGGGCCTCGCTGCATGGTCTCCACTGCATAAAAACGAGATCCATTGAACCACAATGTATGGAATGTTCTGCATTCAATGACGCTGCATGGAATCCACTGCATTCAATCGGGATGCTTTGGGCAATGCTGCAAATACTCCACTGCATTCAATTATGCTGCAGGAATCCATTGCATTCAATCGGGATGCTTTGGGCCATGCTGCAAATACTCCACTGCATTCAATAATGCTGCAGGTATCCACTGCATTCAATCATGCTGCATTAAATTCCCTGCATTCAATAGGGTTCCATTTCTTCATGCTGCCTGGAATACACTGCATTAAATCACGCTGCATGGAATCCACTGCTTTCAATTTGGATGCATTTTACCAGGCTGCATGGAATCCACTGCATTCAAGCATGCTGCATGGAATCCACTGCATTCCATCTGGATGCTTTTGGCCATGCTGCATAAAATCAACTGCACTCAATCATTCTGCACGGTATCCACTGCATTCACTCGGGATGTTTTGGGACATGCTGCAAAAAATCCACTGCAATAAATCGGGATGCTTTGGGCCAAGCTTCAAAAAATCCACTGCATTCAACCATGCTGCAGGAATCCACTGCATTCAATCATGCTGCACAATATCCACCGCATTCTACAGGGTCAAATTTCTTCATGCTGCATGGATTACACTGCATTCAATCACAATGCATGGAATCCACTGTGTCAATGACGCTGCATGGAATCCACTGCCTTCAATCAGGATGCTTTTGGCCATGGTGCATAAAATCCACTGCATTCAATCATGCTGCATGGTATCCACTGCATTCAATCGGGATGTTTTGGGACATGCTGCCCTAAATCCACTGCATTCAATCGGGATGCTTTGGGCCATGCTGCAAAACATCCACTGCATTCAATCATGCTGCAGGAATCCACTGCATTCAATCATGCTGCATAAAATCCACTGCATTCAATCGGGATGCATTTTACCACGCTGCATGGATTACACTGCATTTAATCACAATACATGGAATCGACTGCTATCAATCGGGATGCATTTTACCAGGCTGCCTGGATTACACTGCATTCCATCACAGTGCATGGAATCCACTGCATTCAATGACGCTGCATGGAATCCACTGCATTCTATCGGGATGCTTTTCGCCATTCTGCATAAAATACACTGCATTCAATCATGCTGCAAGGAATCCACTGCATCCAATCGCCATGTTTTTGGCCATGCTGCATAAATTCCACTGCATTTAATCATGTTGCATAAAATCCACTGCATTCAATAGGGTTCCATATCTTCATGCTGCATGGATTACACTGCATTCATTCACACTGCATGGAATCCACTGCATTAAATCGGGATGCATTTTACCAGGCTGCTTGGAATCCACTGCATTCATTCATGCTGCATGGAATCCACTGCATTCAATCGGGATGCATTTTACCAGGCTGCATGGAATACACTGCATTCAATCACGCTGCATCGATTTCACTGCATTTAATTGGGATCCATTGTGCCAAGATGCATGGAATCCACTGCCTTCAGTTGAGATCAATTGGGCCACGCTGCATAGAATCCACTGCATTGAATGGGGATCCATTTAGCCACGCTGCATTGTATACACTGCGTTCAATCAGGACGCATTTCACCACGCTGCATGGAATCCATGGCATACAATCGGGATGCTTGTGGCCATGCTGCAAAAAATCCACTGCATTCAATCATGCTGAAGGAATCCACTGCATTCAATCATGCTGCATAAAATCCCCTGCATTCAATAGGGTTCCATTTCTTCATGCTGCATGGAATCCACTTCATTCAATCATGCTGCATGGAATCCGCAGCATTTAAGTGGGATGCATTTTACCAGGCTGCATGGAAACCACTGCATTCAATCATGCTGCATAAAATCCACTGCATTCAATCAGGATGCATTTTACCAGGATGCATGGAATCCACTGCATTCAATCACAATACATGGAATCCACTGCATTCAATCGGGATGCATTTTACCAGGCTTCCTGGATTACACTGCATTCAATCACAAGCATGGAATCCACTGCATTCAATGACGCTGCATGGAATCCTCTGCATTCAATCGGGATGCTTTTGGCCATGCTGCATAAAATCCACTGCATCAGTCATGCTGCACGGTATCCACTGCATTCAATCGGGATGTTTTGGGACATGCTGAATAAAATCCACTGCATTAAATCGGGATGCATTGGGCCAAGCTGCAAAAAATCCACTGCATTCAATCATGCTGCATGGAATCTACTGCATTCAATTGGGTTGCATTTTACCAGGATGCGTGGAATCCACTGCATTCAATAACAATGCATAGAATCCACTGCATTCAATGACGCTGCATGGAATCATCTGCATTCAATCGGGATGCTTTTGGCCATGCTGCATAAAATCCACTGCATTCAATCGGGATGTATTGGGACATGCTGCAAAAAATCCACTGCATTCAATCATGCTGCAGGAATCCACTGCATTCAATCATGCTGCATAAAATCCACTGCATTCCATCGGGAGGCATTGGGCCTCGCTGCATGGTCTCCACTGCATAAAAACGAGATCCATTGAACCACAATGTATGGAATGTTCTGCATTCAATGACGCTGCATGGAATCCACTGCATTCAATCGGGATGCTTTGGGCAATGCTGCAAAAAATCCACTGCATTCAATCATGCTGCAGGTATCCACTGAATTCAATCATGGTGATTTAAATTCCCTGCATTCAATAGGGTTCCATTTCTTCATGCTGCCTGGAATACACTGCATTAAATCACGCTGCATGGAATCCACTGCTTTCAATTTGGATGCATTTTACCAGGCTGCATGGAATCCACTGCATTCAAGCATGCTGCATGGAATCCACTGCATTCCATCTGGATGCTTTTGGCCATGCTGCATAAAATCAACTGCACTCAATCATTCTGCACGGTATCCACTGCATTCACTCGGGATGTTTTGGGACATGCTGCAAAAAATCCACTGCAATAAATCGGGATGCTTTGGGCCAAGCTTCAAAAAAATCCACTGCATTCAACCATGCTGCAGGAATCCACTGCATTCAATCATGCTGCATAATATCCACCGCATTCTACAGGGTCCAATTTCTTTATGCTGCATGGATTACACTGCATTCAATCACAATGCATGGAATAAACTGTGTCAATGACGCTGCATGGACTCCACTGCCTTCAATCAGGATGCTTTTGGCCATGGTGCATAAAATCCACTGCATTCAATCATGCTGCAGGAATCCACTGCATTCAATCATGCTGCATAAAATCCACTGCATTCAATAGGGTTCCATTTCTTCATGCTGCATGGAATCCACTTCATTCAATCATGTTGCATGGAATCCGCAGCATTTAAGTGGGATGCATTTTACCAGGCTGCATGGAATCCACTGCATTCAATCATGCTGCATAAAGTCCACTGCATTCAATCGGGATGCATTTTACCACGCTGCATGGATTACACTGCATTCAATCACAATACATGGAATCGACTGCTATCAATCGGGATGCATTTTACCAGGCTGCCTGGATTACACTGCATTCCATCACAGTGCATGGAATCCACTGCATTCAATGACGCTGCATGGAATCCACTGCATTCTATCGGGATGCTTTTCGCCATTCTGCATAAAATACACTGCATTCAATCATGCTGCAAGGAATCCACTGCATCCAATCGCCATGTTTTTGGCCATGCTGCATAAAATCCACTGCATTTAATCATGTTGCATAAAATCCACTGCATTCAATAGGGTTCCATTTCTTCATGCTGCCTGGAATGCACTGCATTAAATCACGCTGCATGGAATCCATTGCATTCAATTGGGATGCATTTTACCATGCTGCATGGAATCCACTGCATTGAAGCATGCTTCATGGAATCCACTGCATTCAATCCGGATGCATGTTACCAGGCTGCATGTATTACACTGCATTCAATGACATTGCATGGAATCCACTGCCTTCAATCGGGATGCTTTTGGCCCTGCTGCATTAAATCAACTGCATTCAATCGGGATGCATTGGGCCTCACTGCGTCAACTGCACTGAGTACAATCGGGATCCATTTTGGCACAATAAATGGAGTCCTCGATATTCAATGACGCTGCATGTAATCCAATGCATTAAATCGTAATGCTTTGAGCCATGCTGCAAAAAATCCACTGCATTCATTCATGCCGCAGGAATCCACTGCATTCAATCATGCTGCATAAAATCAACTGCATTCAATAGGGTTCCATTACTTCATGCTGTCTGGAATACACTGAATTCAATCACGCTGCATGGAATCCAATGCATTCAATAGGGATGCATTTTACCAGGCTGCATGGATTTCACTGCATTCAATCACAATGCATGGAATCCACTGCATTAAATGAGGCTGCATGGAATCCACTGCATTCTATCGGGATGCTTTTGGCCATGCTGCATAAAATCCACTGCATTCAAACATGCTGCACGGTATCCACTGCATTCAATCGGGATATTTTGGGACATGCTGCAGAATATCCACTGCAGTAAATCGGGATGCTTTGGGCCAAGCTTCAAAAAATACACTGCATTCAATCATGCTGCAGGAATCCACTGCATTCAATCATGCTGCATAAAATCCACTGCATTCTATAGGGTTCATTTTCTTCATGCTGCATGGAATCGACTGCATTCAATCATGCTGCATGGAATCCACTGCATTCAATCGGGATGCATTTTACCAGGCTGCATGGATTACACTGCATTCAATCACAATGCATGGAATCCACTGCATTCAATGACGCTGCATGGAACCCACTGCCTTCAATCTGGATGCTTTTGGCCATGGTCCATAAAATCCACTGCATTAAATCATGCTGCATGGTATCCACTGCATTCAATCGGGATGTTTTTTGACATGCTGCCTAAAATCCACTGCATTAAATCGGGGTGCTTTGGGCCGTGCTGCAAAAAATCCCCTGCATTCAATCATGCTGCATAAAATCCACTGCATTCAATAAGGTTCCATTTCTTCATGCAGCATGGATCACACTGCATTTAATCACACTGCATGGAATTAACTGCATTCAACCGGGATGACTTTTACCATGCTGCATGGAATACACTGCATTCAATCACGCTGCATTTATTTCACTGCATACAATTGGGATCCATTGCGCCATGATGCATGGAATCCACTGCATTCAATCAGAATCCATTGCACCACACTACATTGACACCACTGCATTCAATTGAGATCAATTGGGCCATGCTGCATAGAATCCACTGCATTCAATTGGTATCCATTTAGCCATACTGAATGGTATACACTGCATTCAATCAGGATGCATTTCACCACGCTGCATGGAATCCACGGCATTCAATCGGGATGCATGGGGCCATGCTGCATAAAATCCACTGCATTCAATCGGGATGCATTGGGCCTCACTGCGTGGACTCCACTGAATACATACGGGATCCATTGTGCCACAATGCAGGGAGTCTTCTGCATTAAATGACGCTGCATGGAATCCACTGCATTCAATCGGGATGAATTTTACCAGGCTGCATGGAATCCACTGCATTCAATCATGCTGCATGGAATACACTGCATTCAATCGGGATGCATTTTACCAGGCTGCATGGAATACACTGCATTCAATCACGCTGCATCGATTTCACTGCATTCAATTGGGATCCATTGCACCATGATGCATGGAATCCACTTCATTCAGTTGAGATCAATTGGGCCACACTGCATAGAATCCACTGCATTGAATGGGGATCCATTTAGCCACACTGAATTGTATACACTGCGTTCAATCAGGATGCATTTCACCACGCTGCATGGAATCCACGGCATTCAATCGGGATGCTTGTGGCCATGCTGCATAAAATCCACTGCATTCAATCGAGATGCATTTGGCCTCGATGCATGGACTCCACTGCACACAATCGTGATCCATTTCGCCACAATGAATTGAATTTTCTGCATTCAATGACGCTGCATGGAATCCACTGCATTAAATCGAGATGCTTTTGGCCATGCTGCAAAAAATCCACTGCATTCAATCATGCTGAAGGAATCCAATGCATTCAATCATGCTGCATAAAATCCACTGCATTCAATAGGGTTCCATTTCTTCATGCTGCATGGAATCGACTTCATTCAATCATGCTGCATGGAATCCACAGCATTTAATTGGGATGCATTTTACCAGGCTGCATGGAATCCACGGCATTCAATCGGGATGCTTGGGGACATGCTGCAAAAAATCCACTGCATTCATTCATGCTGCAGTAATCCACGGCATTCAATCATGCTAAATAAAATACACTTCATTCAATAGGGTTCCATTACTTCATGCTCCCTGGAATACACTGAATTCAATCATGCTGCATGGAATCCAATGCATTCAATCGGGATGCATTTTACCAGTCTGCATGGAATCGACTGCATTCAATCATGCTGCATGGAATCCACTGCATTCAATCGGGATTCATTTTACCAGGCTGCATGGATTACACTGCATTCAAGCACAATGCATGGAATCCACTGCATTCAATGACGCTGCATGGAATCCACTGCATTCAATCGGGATGCTTTTGGCCATGCTGCATAAAATCCACTGCATCAGTCATGCTGCACGGTATCCACTGCATTCAATCGGGATGTTTTGGGACATGCTGAATAAAATCCACTGCATTAAATCGGGATGCATTGGGCCAAGCTGCAAAAAATCCACTGCATTCAATCATGCTGCATGGAATCTACTGCATTCAATTGGGATGCATTTTACCAGGATGCGTGGAATCCACTGCATTCAATAACAATGCATAGAATCCACTGCATTCAATGACGCTGCATGGAATCATCTGCATTCAATCAGGATGCTTTTGGCCATGCTGCATAAAATCCACTGCATTCAATCGGGATGTATTGGGACATGCTGCAGAAAATCCACTTCATTAAATCGGGATGCTTTGGGCCAAGCTGCAAAAAATCCACTGCATTCAATCATGCTGCAGGAATCCACTGCATTCAATCTTGCTGCATAAAATACCCTGCATTCAATAAGGTTCCATTTCTTCATGCTGCCTGGAATCCACCTCATTCAATTATGCTGCATGGAATCCACTGCATTCAATCGGGATTCATTTTACCAGGCTGCATGAATTACACTACATTCAATCACAAGCATGGAATCCACTGCATTCAATGACGCTGCATGGAATCCACTGCATTCAATCTGGATGCTTTGGGCCATGGTGCATAAAATCCACTGCATTCAATCATGCTGCATGGTATCCACTGCATTCAATCGGGATGCTTTTGGCCATGCTGCATAAAATCCACTGCATTAAATCAGGATGCTTTGGGCCATGCTGCAAAAATCCACTGCATTCAATCATGCTGAAGGAATTCACTGCATTCATTCATGCTGCATAAAATCCACTGCATTAAATAGGGTTCAATTTCTTCATGCTGCATGGATCACACTGCATTCAATCATGCTGCATGGAATCCACTGCATTCAATCGGGATGTTTTGGGCCATGCTGCATAAAATACACTGCATTCAATCATGCAGCAAGGAATCCACTGCATCCAATCAGGATATTTTGGGCCATGCTGCATAAAATCCACTGCATTCAATCGGGATGCATTGGGCCTCGCTGCATGGTCTCCACTGCATACAAATGAGATCCATTGCACCACAATGTATGGAATGTTCTGCATTAAATGACGCTGCATGAAATCCACTGCATTCAATCGCGATGCTTTGGGCCATGCTGCAAATAATCCACTGTATTCAATCATGCTGCATGGAATCAACTGCCTTCAATCGGGATTTTGGCCATGCTGCATATAATCCACTGCATTCAATCGGATGCATTGGGCCTCACTGCGTCAACCGCACTGAATACAATCGGGATCCATTGTGCCACAATGCATGGAGTCTTCTGCATTGCATGACGCTGCATGGAATCCACTGCATTCAATCGGGATGCTTGGGGCCATGCAGCAAAATATCCACTGCATTCATTCATGCTGCAGGAATCCAGTGCATTCAATCATGCTGCATAAAATACACTTTATTCAATAGGATTCCATTACTTCATTCTGCCTGGAATACACTGAATTCAATCACGCTGCATGGAATCCAATGCATTCAATAGGGATGCATTTTACCAGGCTGCATGGAATCCACTGCATTCAGTCATGCTGCATGGAATCCACTGCAGTCAATCGGGATGCATTTTACCAGGCTGTATGGATTACACTGCATTCAATCAAAATGCATGGAATCCACTGCATTCAATGATGCTGCATGAAATCCACTGCATTCAATCGGGATGCTTTTGTCCATGCTGCATAAAATCCACGGCATTCAATCATGCTGCATGGAATCCAATGCATTCTATCGGGATGTATTGGGACATGCTGCAGAAAATTCACTGCATTAAATCATGATGCTTTGGACCAAGCTTCAAAAAATTCACTGCATTCAATCATGCTGAAGGAATCCACTGCATTCAATCATGCTGCATAAAATCCCCTGCATTCAATAGGGTTCCATTTCTTCATGCTGCATGGAATCCACTTCATTCAATCATGCTGCATGGAATCCGCAGCATTTAAGTGGGATGCATTTTACCAGGCTGCATGGAATATACTGTATTCAATCATGCTGCATAAAATCCACTGCATTCAATCGGGATGCATTTTACCACGCTGCATGGATTACACTGCATTCAATCACAATACATGGAATCGACTGCATTCAATCGGGATGCATTTTACCAGGCTGCCTGGATTACACTGCATTCAATCACAATGCATGGAATCCACTGCATTCAATGACGCTGCATGGAATCCACTGCATTCTATCGGGATGCTTTTGGCCATGCTGCATAAAATCCACTGCATTCAATCATGATGCACGGTATCAACTGCATTCAATCGGGATGTATGGGGATATGCTGCAGAAAATTCACTGCATTAAATATTGATGCTTTGGGCCAAGCTTCAAAAAATCCGCTGCATTCAATCATGCTGCAAATATCCACTGCATTCAATCATGCTGCATAAAATCCACTGCATTCAATTGGGTTCAATTTCTTCATGCTGCATGGAATCAACTGCATTCAATCATGCTGCATGGAATCTACTGCATTCAATCGGGATGCATTTTACCAGGCTGCATGGTTTACACTGCATTCAATCACAATGCATGGAATCCACTGCATTCAATGACACTGCTTGGAATCCACTGCATTCAATCTGGATGCTTTGGGCCATGGTGCATAAAATCCACTGCATTCAATCATGCTGCATGGTATCCACTGCATTCAATCGGGATGTTTTGGGACATGCTGCCTAAAATCCACTGCATTTAATCGGGATGCTTTGGGCCATGCTGCAAAAAATCCACTGCATTCAATCATGCTGCAGGAATCCACTGCATTCAATCATGCTGCATAAAATCCCCCGCATTCAATAGGGTTCCATTTCTGCATGCTGCATGGATCACACTGCATTCAATCACACTGCATGGAATCCACTGCATTCAATCGGGATGAATTTTACCAGGCTGCATGGAATCCACTGCATTCAATCATGCTTCATGGAATCCACTGCATTCAATCGGGATGCATTTTACCAGGCTGCATGGAATACACTGCATTCAATCACGCTGCATCGATTTCACTGCATTCAATTGGGATCCATTGCGTCATGATGCATGGAATCCACTGCCTTCAGTTGAGATCAATTGGGCCACGCTGCATAGAATCCACTGCATTGAATGGGGATCCATTTAGCCACGCTGCATTGTATACACTGCGTTCAATCAGGATGCATTTCACCACGCTGCATGGAATCCATGGCATTCAATCGGGATGTTTGTGGCCATGCTGCAAAAAATCCACTTCATTCAATCATGCTGAAGGAATCCACTTCATTCAATCATGCTGCATGGAATCCGCAGCATTTAAGTGGGATGCATTTTACCAGGCTGCATGGAATCCACTGCATTCAATCATGCTGCATAAAATCCACTGCATTCAATCGGGATGCATTTTACCAGGCTGCCTGGATTACACTGCATTCAATCACAATGCATGGAATCCACTGCATTCAATGACGCTGCATGGAATCCACTGCATTCTATCGGGATGCTTTTGGCCCTCCTGCATAAAATACACTGCATTCAATCATGCTGCATGGAATTCACTGCCTCCAATAGGGATATTTTGGGTCATGCTTCATAAAATCCAATGCATTCAATCATGCTGCACCGTATCCACTGCATTCAGTCGGGATGTTTTGGGACATGCTGCAGACAATTCACTGCATTAAATCAGGATGCTTTGGGCCATTCTGCAAAAACTCCACTGCATTCAATCATGCTGCATAAAATCCACTGCATTCAATATGGTTCCATTTCTGCATGCTGCATGGATCACACTGCATTAAATCACACTGCATGGAATCCTCTGCATTCAATCGGGATTAATTTTACCAGGCTGCATTGAATCCACTGCATTCAATCAGTATCCATTGCACCACACCGCATTGAATCCACTGCAATCAATAGGGATACAATTAGCCACACTGAATGGTATACACTGCGTTCAATCAGGATGCATTTCACCACGCTGCATGGAATCCACGGCATTCAATCGGGTTGCATGGGGCCATGCTGCATAAAATCCACTGCATTCCATCGAGATGCATTTGGCCTCGCTGCATGGACTCCACTGCACACAATCGTGATCCATTTCGCCACAATGAATGGAATTCTCAGCAATCAATGACGCTGCATGGAATCCACTGCATTAAATCAGAGATGCTTTGGGACATGTTGCAAAAAATCCACTGCATTCAATAATTCTGCAGGAATCCACAGCATTCAATCATGCTGCATATAATACCCTGCATTCAGTAGTGTTCCATTTCTTCATGCTGCATGGAATACACTGCATTCAATCAGGATGCATGGAATCCACATCATTTAATTGAGGTGCATTTTACCAGGCTGCATGGATTACACTGCATTCAAGCACAATGCATGGAATCCACTGCATTCAATGACGCTGCATGGAATCCACTGCACTCAATCGGGATACTTTTGGCAATGCTGCATAAAACCCACTGCATTCAATCGGGATGCATTGGGCCTCACTGCGTGAACTCAACTGAATACATACGGGATCCATTGTGCCACAATGCAGGGAGTCTTCTGCATTCAATGATGCTGCATGGAATCCACTGCATTCAATCGGGATGCTTTTGGCCATGCTGCATAAAATCCACTGCATTCAATCATGCTGCATGTAATCCACCTGATTCAATCGGGATGTTTTGGGACATGCTGCAGAAAATCCCCTGCATTAAATCGGGATGATTTGGGCCATGCTGTAAAAAATCCACTGCATTCAATCATGCTGCAGTTATCCACTGCATTCATTCGGAATACTTTGGGCCTTGCTGCTAATAATCCACAGCATTCAATCATGCTGCAGGTATCCACTGCATTCAATCATGCTGCACTAAATTCCCTGCATTCAATAGGGTTCCATTTCTTCATGCTGCCTGGAATGCACTGCATTAAATCACGCTGCATGGAATCCATTGCATTCAATTGGGATGCATTTTACCAGGCTGCATGGAATCCACTGCATTCAAGCATGCTTCATGGAATCCACTGCATTCAATCCAGATGCATGTTACCAGGCTGCATGTATTACACTGCATTCAATGACATTGCATGGAATCCACTGCCTTCAATCGGGATGCTTTTGGCCCTGCTGCATTAAATCAACTGCATTCAATCGGGATGCATTGGGCCTCACTGCGTCAACTGCACTGAGTACAATCGGGATCCATTTTGGCACAATACATGGAGTCCTCGATATTCAATGACGCTGCATGTAATCCACTGCATTAAATCGTAATGCTTTGTGCCATGCTGCAAAAAATACACTGCATTCATTCATGCCGCAGGAATCCACTGCATTCAATCATGCTGCATAAAATCAACTGCATTCAATAGGGTTCCATTACTTCATGCTGTCTGGAATACACTGAATTCAATCACGCTGCATGGAATCCACTGCATTCAATGACACTGCATGGAATCCACTGCATTCAATCTGGATGCTTTGGGCCATGGTGCATAAAATCCACTGCATTCAATCATGCTGCATGGTATCCACTGCATTCAATCGGGATGTTTTGGGACATGCTGCCTAAAATCCACTGCATTTAATCGGGATGCTTTGGGCCATGCTGCAAAAAATCCACTGCATTCAATCATGCTGCAGGAATCCACTGCATTCAATCATGCTGCATAAAATCCCCCGCATTCAATAGGGTTCCATTTCTGCATGCTGCATGGATCACACTGCATTCAATCACACTGCATGGAATCCACTGCATTCAATCGGGATGAATTTTACCAGGCTGCATGGAATCCACTGCATTCAATCATGCTTCATGGAATCCACTGCATTCAATCGGGATGCATTTTACCAGGCTGCATGGAATACACTGCATTCAATCACGCTGCATCGATTTCACTGCATTCAATTGGGATCCATTGCGTCATGATGCATGGAATCCACTGCCTTCAGTTGAGATCAATTGGGCCACGCTGCATAGAATCCACTGCATTGAATGGGGATCCATTTAGCCACGCTGCATTGTATACACTGCGTTCAATCTGGATGCATTTCACCACGCTGCATGGAATCCATGGCATTCAATCGGGATGTTTGTGGCCATGCTGCAAAAAATCCACTTCATTCAATCATGCTGAAGGAATCCACTTCATTCAATCATGCTGCATGGAATCCGCAGCATTTAAGTGGGATGCATTTTACCAGGCTGCATGGAATCCACTGCATTCAATCATGCTGCATAAAATCCACTGCATTCAATCGGGATGCATTTTACCAGGCTGCCTGGATTACACTGCATTCAATCACAATGCATGGAATCCACTGCATTCAATGACGCTGCATGGAATCCACTGCATTCTATCGGGATGCTTTTGGCCCTCCTGCATAAAATACACTGCATTCAATCATGCTGCATGGAATTCACTGCCTCCAATAGGGATATTTTGGGTCATGCTTCATAAAATCCAATGCATTCAATCATGCTGCACCGTATACACTGCATTCAGTCGGGATGTTTTGGGACATGCTGCAGACAATTCACTGCATTAAATCAGGATGCTTTGGGCCATTCTGCAAAAAATCCACTGCATTCAATCATGCTGCATAAAATCCACTGCATTCAATATGGTTCCATTTCTGCATGCTGCATGGATCACACTGCATTAAATCACACTGCATGGAATCCTCTGCATTCAATCGGGATTAATTTTACCAGGCTGCATTGAATCCACTGCATTCAATCAGTATCCATTGCACCACACCGCATTGAATCCACTGCAATCAATAGGGATACAATTAGCCACACTGAATGGTATACACTGCGTTCAATCAGGATGCATTTCACCACGCTGCATGGAATCCACGGCATTCAATCGGGTTGCATGGGGCCATGCTGCATAAAATCCACTGCATTCCATCGAGATGCATTTGGCCTCGCTGCATGGACTCCACTGCACACAATCGTGATCCATTTCGCCACAATGAATGGAATTCTCAGCAATCAATGACGCTGCATGGAATCCACTGCATTAAATCAGAGATGCTTTGGGACATGTTGCAAAAAATCCACTGCATTCAATAATTCTGCAGGAATCCACAGCATTCAATCATGCTGCATATAATACCCTGCATTCAGTAGTGTTCCATTTCTTCATGCTGCATGGAATACACTGCATTCAATCAGGATGCATGGAATCCACATCATTTAATTGAGGTGCATTTTACCAGGCTGCATGGATTACACTGCATTCAAGCACAATGCATGGAATCCACTGCATTCAATGACGCTGCATGGAATCCACTGCACTCAATCGGGATACTTTTGGCAATGCTGCATAAAACCCACTGCATTCAATCGGGATGCATTGGGCCTCACTGCGTGAACTCAACTGAATACATACGGGATCCATTGTGCCACAATGCAGGGAGTCTTCTGCATTCAATGATGCTGCATGGAATCCACTGCATTCAATCGGGATGCTTTTGGCCATGCTGCATAAAATCCACTGCATTCAATCATGCTGCATGTAATCCACCTGATTCAATCGGGATGTTTTGGGACATGCTGCAGAAAATCCCCTGCATTAAATCGGGATGATTTGGGCCATGATGCAAAAAATCCACTGCATTCAATCATGCTGCAGTTATCCACTGCATTCATTCGGAATACTTTGGGCCTTGCTGCTAATAATCCACAGCATTCAATCATGCTGCAGGTATCCACTGCATTCAATCATGCTGCACTAAATTCCCTGCATTCAATAGGGTTCCATTTCTTCATGCTGCCTGGAATGCACTGCATTAAATCACGCTGCATGGAATCCATTGCATTCAATTGGGATGCATTTTACCAGGCTGCATGGAATCCACTGCATTCAAGCATGCTTCATGGAATCCACTGCATTCAATCCAGATGCATGTTACCAGGCTGCATGTATTACACTGCATTCAATGACATTGCATGGAATCCACTGCCTTCAATCGGGATGCTTTTGGCCCTGCTGCATTAAATCAACTGCATTCAATCGGGATGCATTGGGCCTCACTGCGTCAACTGCACTGAGTACAATCGGGATCCATTTTGGCACAATACATGGAGTCCTCGATATTCAATGACGCTGCATGTAATCCACTGCATTAAATCGTAATGCTTTGTGCCATGCTGCAAAAAATACACTGCATTCATTCATGCCGCAGGAATCCACTGCATTCAATCATGCTGCATAAAATCAACTGCATTCAATAGGGTTCCATTACTTCATGCTGTCTGGAATACACTGAATTCAATCACGCTGCATGGAATCCAATGCATTCCATAGGGATGCATTTTACCAGGCTGCATGGATTTCACTGCATTCAATCACAATGCATGGAATCCACTGCATTAAATGAGGCTGCATGGAATCCACTGCATTCTATCGGGATGCTTTTGGCCATGCTGCATAAAATCCACTGCATTCAAACATGCTGCACGGTATCCACTGCATTCAATCGGGATATTTTGGGAGATGCTGCAGAATATCCACTGCAGTAAATCGGGATGCTTTGGGCCAAGCTTCAAAAAATACACTGCATTCAATCATGCTGCAGGAATCTACTGCATTCAATCATGCTGCATAAAATCCACTGCATTCAATAGGGTTCCATTTCTTCATGCTGCATGGAATCCACTGCATTCAATCATGCTGCATGGAATCCACTGCATTCAATCGGGATGCATTTTACCAGGCTGCATGGAATATACTGCATTCAATCACGCTGCATGGAATTCACTGCATTCAATTGGGATCCATTGCACCACGATGCATGGAATCCACTGCGTTCAATTTAAATCCATTGCACCACACTGCATGGAATCCACTGCATTCTCTCGAGATCCAGTGGGCCACACTGCATCGAATCCACTGCATTCAATCGAGATCCATTGGGCCACGCTGCATGGAATCCACTGCATTCAATCGGCATCCATTTAACCCCGCTGCATGGAATGCACTGCGTTCAATTGGGATTCATTTTACCATGCTGCATGGAATCCACTGCATTCAATGACACTGCATGGAATCCACTGCATCCATCGGGATGCATTTTACCATTCTGCATGGAATCCACTGCATTCAGTGACGCTGCATGGAATCCACTGCAGTCAATCGGGATCCATTGTGCCACATTGCAGGGAAACCACTGCATTCAATCGACATCCATTGCGCCATGCTGCATGGAATCCACTGCATTCAATTTGGATTCATTGGGCCTCACTGCATGGAATACACTGCGTTCAATCGAGATCCATTGGACCACACTGCATGGAATCCACTGCATTCAATCGGGATCCATTTAGCCATGCTTCATGGAATACACTGCGTTCAATCGGGATGCATTTTACCATGCTGCATGGAATCCACTGCATTCAATGACAGTGCATGGAATCCACTGCATCAATCGTGACGCATTTTACCATGCTGCATGGAATCCACTGCATTCAATCGGGATCCATTTAGCCATGCTTCATGGAATACACTGCGTTCAATCGGGATGCATTTTACCATGCTGCATGGAATCCACTGCATTCAATGACAGTGCATGGAATCCACTGCATCAATCGTGACGCATTTTACCATGCTGCATGGAATCCACTGCATTCACTCGGGATCCATTTAGCCATGCTGCATGTAATCCACTGCGTTTAATCGGGATGCATTTTACCATGCTGCATGGAATGCACTACATTCAATCGGGATGCTTTGGGCCATGCTGCATAAAATCCACTGCATTTAATCGGGATGCATTTTACCACGCTGCATGGAATATACTGCATTCAATCACGCTGCCTGGAATCCACTGCATTCACTCGGGATCCATTTAGCCATGCTGCATGTAATCCACTGCGTTTAATCGGGATGCATTTTACCATGCTGCATGGAATGCACTACATTCAATCGGGATGCTTTGGGCCATGCTGCATAAAATCCACTGCATTTAATCGGGATGCATTTTACCACGCTGCATGGAATATACTGCATTCAATCACGCTGCCTGGAATCCACTGCATTCAATCCTGCTGCATGGAATCCACTGCATTCAATCATGCTGCATAAAATCCACTGCATTCAATAGGGTTCCATATCTTCACGCTGCATGGCATAAACTGCATTCAAACAAGCTGCATGGAATCCAGTGCATTCAATCGAGATCCATTGGGCCACGCTGCATGGAATCCACTGCATTCAATTGGGATCCATTGTGCCACGATGCATGGAATTCACTGCAATCAATCAGAATCCACTGCACCACACAGCATGGAATCCACTGCATTCACTCGGGATCCATTTAGCCATGCTGCATGTAATCCACTGCGTTTAATCGGGATGCATTTTACCATGCTGAATGGAATGCACTACATTCAATCGGGATGCTTTGGGCCATGCTGCATAAAATCCACTGCATTTAATCGGGATGCATTGGGCCACACTCCATGGAATCAACTGCATTCAATCAAGCTGGATGGAATCCACTGCATTTAATCGGGATGCATTTTACCACGCTGCATGGAATATACTGCATTCAATCACGCTGCATGGAATTCACTGCATTCAATTGGGATCCATTGCACCACGATACATGGAATCCACTGCGTTCAATTAAAATCCATTGCACCACACTGCATGGAATCCACTGCATTCTCTCGAGATCCATTGGGCCACACTGCATCGAATCCACTGCATTCAATCGGGATCCATTTAGCCACACTGCATGGAATACACTGCGTTCAATCGGGATGCATTTTACCATGCTGCATCGAATCCACTGCATTCAGTGACGCTGCATGGAATCCACTGCATTCAATCGGGATGCTTTGGGCCTCGCTGCATAAAATCCACTGCATTTAATCGGGATGCATTGGGCCTCACTGCCTGGAATCTACTGCATTCAATCATGCTGCATGGTATCCACTGCATTCAATCATGCTGCATAAAATCCCCTGCATTTAATAGGGTTCAATTTCTCCATGCTGCATGGAATCCACTGCATTCAATCATGCTTCATTGCAACCACTGCATTCAATCGGGAACCATTGGGCCATGCTGCATGGAATCCACTGCATTCAAACACGCTGCATGGAATCCACTGCATTCAATCGGGATGCTTTATGCCATGCTGGATTATATCCACTGCATTCAATCGGGATTCATTGGGCCTCGCTGCCTGGAATCCACTGCATTCAATCATGCTGCATGGAATCCACTGCATTCAATGACACTGCATGGAATCCATTGCATTCAATAGGGTTCCATTTCTTCACGCTGCATGGCATACACTGCATTCAAACACGCTGCATGGAATCTACTGCATTCAATCGAGATCCATTGGGCCACGCTGCATGGAATTCACTGCAATCAGTCAGAATCCACTCCACCACACTGCACGGAGTCCACTGCATTCAATCGAGATCCATTGGGCCACGCTGCATGGAATCCACTGCATTCAATCGGGTTCCATTTAACCCCGCTGCATGGAATCCACTGCATCAATCGGGATGCATTTTATCATGCTGCCTGGAATACACTGCATTCAATGACACTGCATGGAATCCACTGCATCAATCGGGATGCATTTTACCATTCTGCATGGAATCCACTGCATTTAATCAGGATGCATTTTACCACGCTGCATGGAATATACTGCATTCAATCACGCTGCATGGAATTCACTGCATTCAATTGGGATCCATTGCGCCACGATGCATGGAATCCACTGCGTTCAATTTAAATCCATTGCACCACACTGCATGGAATCCACTGCATTCTCTCGAGATCCATTGGGCCACGCTGCATCGAATCCACTGCATTCAATTGGGATCCATTTAACCCCGCTGCATGGAATGCACTGCGTTCAATTGGGATGCATTTTACCATGCTGCATGGAATCCACTGCATTCAATGACACTGCATGGAATCCACTGCATCCATCGGGATGCATTTTACCATTCTGCATGGAATCCACTGCATTCAGTGACGCTGCATGGAATCCACTGCAGTCAATCGGGATCCATTGTGCCACATTGCAGGGAAACCACTGCATTCAATCGACATCCATTGCGCCATGCTGCATGGAATCCACTGCATTCAATTGGGATTCATTGGGCCTCAATGCATGGAATCCACTGCGTTCAATCGAGATCCATTGGGCCACGCTGCATGGAATCCACTGCATTCAGTGATGCTGCATGGAATGCACTACCTTCAATCGGGATGCTTTGGGCCATGCTGCATAAAATCCACTGCATTTAATCGGGATGCAATGGGCCACTCTCCATGGAATCAACTGCATTCAATCATGCTTCATTGCAACCACTGCATTCAATCGGGAACCATTGGGCCATGCTGCATGGAATCCACTGCATTCAAACACGCTGCATGGAATCCACTGCATTCAATCGGGATGCTTTGGGCCATGCTGGATAATATCCACTGCATTCAATCGGGATTCATTGGGCCTCGCTGCCTGGAATCCACTGCATTCAATCATGCTGCATGGAATCCACTGCATTCAATCATGCTGCATAAAATCCACTGCATTCAATAGGGTTCCATTTCTTCACGCTGCATGGCATACACTGCATTCAAACACGCTGCATGGAATCCAGTGCATTCAATCGAGATCCATTGGGCCACGCTGCATGGAATCCACTGCATTCAATTGGGATCCATTGTGCCACGATGCATGGAATTCACTGCAATCAATCAGAATCCACTGCACCACACAGCATGGAATCCACTGCATTCAATGGAGATCCATTGGGCCACGCTGCATGGAATCCACTGCATTCAATCCAGATCCATTGGGGCATGCTGCATGGAATCCACTGCATTCAATCGGGATCCATTTAACCCCGCTGCATGGAATCCACTGCATCAATCGGGATGCATTTTATCATGCTGCCTGGAATCCACTGCATTCATTGACACTGCATGGAATCCACTGCATCAATCGGGATGCATTTTACCATGCTGCATGGAATCCACTGCATTCAATGACAATGCATGGAATCCACTGCATCAATCGTGACGCATTTTACCATGCTGCATGGAATCCACTGCATTCAATGACAGTGCATGGAATCTACTGCATTCACTCGGGATCCATTTAGCCATGCTGCATGTAATCCACTGCGTTTAATCGGGATGCATTTTACCATGCTGCATGGAATCCACTGCATTCAGTGATGCTGCATGGAATGCACTACATTCAATCGGGATGCTTTGGGCCATGCTGCATAAAATCCACTGCATTTAATCGGGATGCATTGGGCCACGCTCCATGGAATCAACTGCATTCAATCAAGCTGGATGGAATCCACTGCATTTAATCGGGATGCATTTTACCACGCTGCATGGAATATACTGCATTCAATCACGCTGCATGGAATTCACTGCATTCAATTGGGATCCATTGCACCACGATGCATGGAATCCACTGCGTTCAATCAAAATCCATTGCAACACACTGCATGGAATCCACTGCATTCTCTCGAGATCCATTGGGCCACGCTGCATCGAATCCACTGCATTCAATCGGGATCCATTTAGCCACACTGCCTGGAATACACTGCGTTCAATCGGGATGCATTTTACCATGCTGCATGGAATCCACTGCATTCAGTGACGCTTCATGGAATCCACTGCAGTCAATCGGGATCCATTGTGCGACATTGCAGGGAAACCACTGCATTCAATCGACATCCATTGCGCCATGCTGCATGGAATCCACTGCATTCAATTGGGATTCATTGGGCCTCACTGCATGGAATACACTGCGTTCAATCGAGATCCATTGGACCACACTGCATGGAATCCACTGCATTCAATCGGGATCCATTTAGCCATGCTTCATGGAATACACTGCGTTCAATCGGGATGCATTTTACCATGCTGCATGGAATCCACTGCATTCAATGACAGTGCATGGAATCCACTGCATCAATCGTGACGCATTTTACCATGCTGCATGGAATCCACTGCATTCACTCGGGATCCATTTAGCCATGCTGCATGTAATCCACTGCGTTTAATCGGGATGCATTTTACCATGCTGCATGGAATTCACTATATTCAATCGGGATGCTTTGGGCCATGCTGCATAAAATCCACTGCATTTAATCGGGATGCATTGGGCCACGCTCCATGGAATCAACTGCATTCAATCAAGCTGGATGGAATCCACTGCATTTAATCGGGATGCATTTTACCACGCTGCATGGAATATACTGCATTCAATCACGCTGCATGGAATTCACTGCATTCAATTGGGATCCATTGCGCCACGATGCATGGAATCCACTGCGTTCAATTTAAATCCATTGCACCACACTGCATGGAATCCACTGCATTCTCTCGAGATCCATTGGGCCACGCTGCATCAAATCCACTGCATTCAATCGGGATCCATTTAACCCCACTGCATGGAATGCACTGTGTTCAATTGGGATGCATTTTACCATGCTGCATGGAATCCACTGCATTCAATGACACTGCATGGAATCCACTGCATCAATCGGGATGCATTTTACCATGCTGCATGGAATCCACTGCATTCAGTGACACTGCATGGAATCCACTGCAGTCAATCGGGATCCATTGTGCCACATTGCAGGGAAACCACTGCATTCAATCGACATCCATTGCGCCATGCTGCATGGAATCCACTGCATTCAATTGGGATTCATTGGGCCTCACTGCATGGAATACACTGCGTTCAATCGAGATCCATTGGACCACACTGCATGGAATCCACTGCATTCAATCGGGATCCATTTAGCCATGCTTCATGGAATACACTGCGTTCAATCGGGATGCATTTTACCATGCTGCATGGAATCCACTGCATTCAGTGATGCTGCATGGAATGCACTACCTTCAATCGGGATGCTTTGGGCCATGCTGCATAAAATCCACTGCATTTAATCGGGATGCATTGGGCCACGCTCCATGGAATCAACTGCATTCAATCAAGCTGGATGGAATCCACTGCATTTAATCGGGATGCATTTTACCACGCTGCATGGAATATACTGCATTCAATCACGCTGCATGGAATTCACTGCATTCAATTGGGATCCATTGCACCACGATGCATGGAATCCACTGCGTTCAATTAAAATCCATTGCACCACACTGCATGGAATCCACTGCATTCTCTCGAGATCCATTGGGCCACGCTGCATGGAATCCACTGCATTCAATTGGGATCCATTTAGCCACGCTGCATGGAATACTCTTCGTTCAATCGGGATGCATTTAACCATGCTGCATCGAATCCAGTGCATTCAGTGACGCTGCATGGAATCCACTGCATTCAATCGGGATGCTTTGGGCCTCGCTGCATAAAATCCACTGCATTTAATCGGGATGCATTGGGCCTCACTGCCTGGAATCTACTGCATTCAATCATGCTGCATGGAATCCACTGCATTCAATCATGCTGCATAAAATCCCCTGCATTTAATAGGGTTCAATTTCTCCATGCTGCATAGAATCCACTGCATTCAATCATGCTTCATTGCAACCAGTGCATTCAATCGGGTACCATAGGGCCACGCTTCATGGAATCCACTGCATTCAATCATGCTTCATTGCAACCACTGCATTCAATCGGGAACCATTGGGCCATGCTGCATGGAATCCACTGCATTCAAACACGCTGCATGGAATCCACTGCATTCAATCGGGATGCTTTGGGCCATGCTGGATAATATCCACTGCATTCAATCGGGATTCATTGGGCCTCGCTGCCTGGGATCCACTGCATTCAATCATGCTGCATGGAATCCACTGCATTCAATGACACTGCATGGAATGCACTGCATTCAATAGTGTTCCATTTCTTCACGCTGCATGGCATACACTGCATTCAAACACGCTGCATGGAACCCACTGCATTCAATCGAGATCCATTGGGCCACGCTGCATGGAATCCACTGCATTCAATCGGCATCCATTTAACCCCGCTGCATGGAATGCACTGCGTTCAATTGGGATTCATTTTACCATGCTGCATGGAATCCACTGCATTCAATGACAATGCATGGAATCCACTGCATCAATCGGGATGCATTTTACCATTCTGCATGGAATCCACTGCATTCAGTGACGCTGCATGGAATCCACTGCAGTCAATCGGGATCCATTGTGCGACATTGCAGGGAAACCACTGCATTCAATCGACATCCATTGCGCCATGCTGCATGGAATCCACTGCATTCAATTGGGATTCATTGGGCCTCACTGCATGGAATACACTGCGTTCAATCGAGATCGATTGGACCACACTGCATGGAATCCACTGCATTCAATCGGGATCCATTTAGCCATGCTTCATGGAATACACTGCGTTCAATCGGGATGCATTTTACCATGCTGCATGGAATCCACTGCATTCAATGACAGTGCATGGAATCCACTGCATCAATCGTGACGCATTTTACCATGCTGCATGGAATCCACTGCATTCACTCGGGATCCATTTAGCCATGCTGCATGTAATCCACTGCGTTTAATCGGGATGCATTTTACCATGCTGCATGGAATGCACTACATTCAATCGGGATGCTTTGGGCCATGCTGCATAAAATCCACTGCATTTAATCGGGATGCATTGGGCCACGCTCCATGGAATCAACTGCATTCAATCAAGCTGGATGGAATCCACTGCATTTAATCGGGATGCATTTTACCACGCTGCATGGAATATACTGCATTCAATCACGCTGCATGGAATTCACTGCATTCAATTGGGATCCATTGCGCCACGATGCATGGAATCCACTGCGTTCAATGTAAATCCATTGCACCACACTGCATGGAATCCACTGCATTCTCTCGAGATCCATTGGGCCACGCTGCATCGAATCCACTGCATTCAATCGGGATCCATTAAACCCCACTGCATGGAATGCACTGTGTTCAATTGGGATGCATTTTACCATGCTGCATGGAATCCACTGCATTCAATGACACTGCATGGAATCCACTGCATCAATCGGGATGCATTTTACCATGCTGCATGGAATCCACTGCATTCAGTGACACTGCATGGAATCCACTGCAGTCAATCGGGATCCATTGTGCCACATTGCAGGGAAACCACTGCATTCAATCGACATCCATTGCGCCATGCTGCATGGAATCCACTGCATTCAATTGGGATTCATTGGGCCTCACTGCATGGAATACACTGCGTTCAATCGAGATCCATTGGACCACACTGCATGGAATCCACTGCATTCAATCGGGATCCATTTAGCCATGCTTCATGGAATACACTGCGTTCAATCGGGATGCATTTTACCATGCTGCATGGAATCCACTGCATTCAGTGATGCTGCATGGAATGCACTACCTTCAATCGGGATGCTTTGGGCCATGCTGCATAAAATCCACTGCATTTAATCGGGATGCATTGGGCCACGCTCCATGGAATCAACTGCATTCAATCAAGCTGGATGGAATCCACTGCATTTAATCGAGAGGCATTTTACCACGCTGCATGGAATATACTGCATTCAATCACGCTGCATGGAATTCACTGCATTCAATTGGGATCCATTGCGCCACGATGCATGGAATCCACTGCGTTCAATTTAAATCCATTGCACCATACTGCATGGAATCCACTGCATTCTCTCGAGATCCATTGGGCCACGCTGCATCGAATCGCCTGCATTCAATCGGGATCCATTTAACCCCGCTGCATGGAATGCACTGCGTTCAATTGGGATGCATTTTACCATGCTGCATGGAATCCACTGCATTCAATGACACTGCATGGAATCCACTGCATCCATCGGGATGCATTTTACCATTCTGCATGGAATCCACTGCATTCAGTGACGCTGCATGGAATCCACTGCAGTCAATCGGGATCCATTGTGCCACATTGCAGGGAAACCACTGCATTCAATCGACATCCATTGCGCCATGCTGCATGGAATCCACTGCATTCAATTGGGATTCATTGGGCCTCACTGCATGGAATACACTGCGTTCAATCGAGATCCATTGGGCCACGCTGCATGGAATCCACTGCATTCAATCGGGATCCATTTAGCCATGCTTCATGGAATACACTGCATTCAATCGGGATGCATTTTACCATGCTGCATGGAATCCACTGCATTCAGTGATGCTGCATGGAATGCACTACCTTCAATCGGGATGCTTTGGGCCATGCTGCATAAAATCCACTGCATTTAATCGGGATGCATTGGGCCACGCTCCATGGAATCAACTGCATTCAATCAAGCTGGATGGAATCCACTGCATTTAATCGGGATGCATTTTACCACGCTGCATGGAATATACTGCATTCAATCACGCTGCATGGAATTCACTGCATTCAATTGGGATCCATTGCACCACGATGCATGGAATCCACTGCGTTCAATTTAAATCCATTGCACCACACTGCATGGAATCCACTGCATTCTCTCGAGATCCAGTGGGCCACACTGCATCGAATCCACTGCATTCAATCGAGATCCATTGGGCCACGCTGCATGGAATCCACTGCATTCAATCGGCATCCATTTAACCCCGCTGCATGGAATGCACTGCGTTCAATTGGGATTCATTTTACCATGCTGCATGGAATCCACTGCATTCAATGACACTGCATGGAATCCACTGCATCAATCGGGATGCATTTTACCATTCTGCATGGAATCCACTGCATTCAGTGACGCTGCATGGAATCCACTGCAGTCAATCGGGATCCATTGTGCCACATTGCAGGGAAACCACTGCATTCAATCGACATCCATTGCGCCATGCTGCATGGAATCCACTGCATTCAATTTGGATTCATTGGGCCTCACTGCATGGAATACACTGCGTTCAATCGAGATCCATTGGACCACACTGCATGGAATCCACTGCATTCAATCGGGATCCATTTAGCCATGCTTCATGGAATACACTGCGTTCAATCGGGATGCATTTTACCATGCTGCATGGAATCCACTGCATTCAATGACAGTGCATGGAATCCACTGCATCAATCGTGACGCATTTTACCATGCTGCATGGAATCCACTGCATTCAATCGGGATCCATTTAGCCATGCTTCATGGAATACACTGCGTTCAATCGGGATGCATTTTACCATGCTGCATGGAATCCACTGCATTCAATGACAGTGCATGGAATCCACTGCATCAATCGTGACGCATTTTACCATGCTGCATGGAATCCACTGCATTCACTCGGGATCCATTTAGCCATGCTGCATGTAATCCACTGCGTTTAATCGGGATGCATTTTACCATGCTGCATGGAATGCACTACATTCAATCGGGATGCTTTGGGCCATGCTGCATAAAATCCACTGCATTTAATCGGGATGCATTTTACCACGCTGCATGGAATATACTGCATTCAATCACGCTGCCTGGAATCCACTGCATTCAATCATGCTGCATGGAATCCACTGCATTCAATCATGCTGCATAAAATCCACTGCATTCAATAGGGTTCCATATCTTCACGCTGCATGGCATAAACTGCATTCAAACAAGCTGCATGGAATCCAGTGCATTCAATCGAGATCCATTGGGCCACGCTGCATGGAATCCACTGCATTCAATTGGGATCCATTGTGCCACGATGCATGGAATTCACTGCAATCAATCAGAATCCACTGCACCACACAGCATGGAATCCACTGCATTCACTCGGGATCCATTTAGCCATGCTGCATGTAATCCACTGCGTTTAATCGGGATGCATTTTACCATGCTGAATGGAATGCACTACATTCAATCGGGATGCTTTGGGCCATGCTGCATAAAATCCACTGCATTTAATCGGGATGCATTGGGCCACACTCCATGGAATCAACTGCATTCAATCAAGCTGGATGGAATCCACTGCATTTAATCGGGATGCATTTTACCACGCTGCATGGAATATACTGCATTCAATCACGCTGCATGGAATTCACTGCATTCAATTGGGATCCATTGCACCACGATACATGGAATCCACTGCGTTCAATTAAAATCCATTGCACCACACTGCATGGAATCCACTGCATTCTCTCGAGATCCATTGGGCCACACTGCATCGAATCCACTGCATTCAATCGGGATCCATTTAGCCACACTGCATGGAATACACTGCGTTCAATCGGGATGCATTTTACCATGCTGCATCGAATCCACTGCATTCAGTGACGCTGCATGGAATCCACTGCATTCAATCGGGATGCTTTGGGCCTCGCTGCATAAAATCCACTGCATTTAATCGGGATGCATTGGGCCTCACTGCCTGGAATCTACTGCATTCAATCATGCTGCATGGTATCCACTGCATTCAATCATGCTGCATAAAATCCCCTGCATTTAATAGGGTTCAATTTCTCCATGCTGCATGGAATCCACTGCATTCAATCATGCTTCATTGCAACCACTGCATTCAATCGGGAACCATTGGGCCATGCTGCATGGAATCCACTGCATTCAAACACGCTGCATGGAATCCACTGCATTCAATCGGGATGCTTTATGCCATGCTGGATTATATCCACTGCATTCAATCGGGATTCATTGGGCCTCGCTGCCTGGAATCCACTGCATTCAATCATGCTGCATGGAATCCACTGCATTCAATGACACTGCATGGAATCCATTGCATTCAATAGGGTTCCATTTCTTCACGCTGCATGGCATACACTGCATTCAAACACGCTGCATGGAATCCACTGCATTCAATCGAGATCCATTGGGCCACGCTGCATGGAATTCACTGCAATCAGTCAGAATCCACTCCACCACACTGCACGGAGTCCACTGCATTCAATCGAGATCCATTGGGCCACGCTGCATGGAATCCACTGCATTCAATCGGGTTCCATTTAACCCCGCTGCATGGAATCCACTGCATCAATCGGGATGCATTTTATCATGCTGCCTGGAATACACTGCATTCAATGACACTGCATGGAATCCACTGCATCAATCGGGATGCATTTTACCATTCTGCATGGAATCCACTGCATTTAATCAGGATGCATTTTACCACGCTGCATGGAATATACTGCATTCAATCACGCTGCATGGAATTCACTGCATTCAATTGGGATCCATTGCGCCACGATGCATGGAATCCACTGCGTTCAATTTAAATCCATTGCACCACACTGCATGGAATCCACTGCATTCTCTCGAGATCCATTGGGCCACGCTGCATCGAATCCACTGCATTCAATTGGGATCCATTTAACCCCGCTGCATGGAATGCACTGCGTTCAATTGGGATGCATTTTACCATGCTGCATGGAATCCACTGCATTCAATGACACTGCATGGAATCCACTGCATCCATCGGGATGCATTTTACCATTCTGCATGGAATCCACTGCATTCAGTGACGCTGCATGGAATCCACTGCAGTCAATCGGGATCCATTGTGCCACATTGCAGGGAAACCACTGCATTCAATCGACATCCATTGCGCCATGCTGCATGGAATCCACTGCATTCAATTGGGATTCATTGGGCCTCAATGCATGGAATCCACTGCGTTCAATCGAGATCCATTGGGCCACGCTGCATGGAATCCACTGCATTCAGTGATGCTGCATGGAATGCACTACCTTCAATCGGGATGCTTTGGGCCATGCTGCATAAAATCCACTGCATTTAATCGGGATGCAATGGGCCACTCTCCATGGAATCAACTGCATTCAATCATGCTTCATTGCAACCACTGCATTCAATCGGGAACCATTGGGCCATGCTGCATGGAATCCACTGCATTCAAACACGCTGCATGGAATCCACTGCATTCAATCGGGATGCTTTGGGCCATGCTGGATAATATCCACTGCATTCAATCGGGATTCATTGGGCCTCGCTGCCTGGAATCCACTGCATTCAATCATGCTGCATGGAATCCACTGCATTCAATCATGCTGCATAAAATCCACTGCATTCGATAGGGTTCCATTTCTTCACGCTGCATGGCATACACTGCATTCAAACACGCTGCATGGAATCCAGTGCATTCAATCGAGATCCATTGGGCCACGCTGCATGGAATCCACTGCATTCAATTGGGATCCATTGTGCCACGATGCATGGAATTCACTGCAATCAATCAGAATCCACTGCACCACACAGCATGGAATCCACTGCATTCAATGGAGATCCATTGGGCCACGCTGCATGGAATCCACTGCATTCAATCCAGATCCATTGGGGCATGCTGCATGGAATCCACTGCATTCAATCGGGATCCATTTAACCCCGCTGCATGGAATCCACTGCATCAATCGGGATGCATTTTATCATGCTGCCTGGAATCCACTGCATTCATTGACACTGCATGGAATCCACTGCATCAATCGGGATGCATTTTACCATGCTGCATGGAATCCACTGCATTCAATGACAATGCATGGAATCCACTGCATCAATCGTGACGCATTTTACCATGCTGCATGGAATCCACTGCATTCAATGACAGTGCATGGAATCTACTGCATTCACTCGGGATCCATTTAGCCATGCTGCATGTAATCCACTGCGTTTAATCGGGATGCATTTTACCATGCTGCATGGAATCCACTGCATTCAGTGATGCTGCATGGAATGCACTACATTCAATCGGGATGCTTTGGGCCATGCTGCATAAAATCCACTGCATTTAATCGGGATGCATTGGGCCACGCTCCATGGAATCAACTGCATTCAATCAAGCTGGATGGAATCCACTGCATTTAATCGGGATGCATTTTACCACGCTGCATGGAATATACTGCATTCAATCACGCTGCATGGAATTCACTGCATTCAATTGGGATCCATTGCACCACGATGCATGGAATCCACTGCGTTCAATCAAAATCCATTGCAACACACTGCATGGAATCCACTGCATTCTCTCGAGATCCATTGGGCCACGCTGCATCGAATCCACTGCATTCAATCGGGATCCATTTAGCCACACTGCCTGGAATACACTGCGTTCAATCGGGATGCATTTTACCATGCTGCATGGAATCCACTGCATTCAGTGACGCTTCATGGAATCCACTGCAGTCAATCGGGATCCATTGTGCGACATTGCAGGGAAACCACTGCATTCAATCGACATCCATTGCGCCATGCTGCATGGAATCCACTGCATTCAATTGGGATTCATTGGGCCTCACTGCATGGAATACACTGCGTTCAATCGAGATCCATTGGACCACACTGCATGGAATCCACTGCATTCAATGACACTGCATGGAATCCATTGCATTCAATAGGGTTCCATTTCTTCACGCTGCATGGAATCCACTGCATTCTCTCGAGATCCATTGGGCCACGCTGCATGGAATCCACTGCATTCAATCGGGATCCATTTAACCCCGCTGCATGGAATCCACTGCATCAATCGGGATGCATTTTATCATGCTGCCTGGAATCCACTGCATTCATTGACACTGCATGGAATCCACTGCATCAATCGGGATGCATTTTACCATGCTGCATGGAATCCACTGCATTCAATGACAATGCATGGAATCCACTGCATCAATCGTGACGCATTTTACCATGCTGCATGGAATCCACTGCATTCAATGACAGTGCATGGAATCTACTGCATTCACTCAGGATCCATTTAGCCATGCTGCATGTAATCCACTGCGTTTAATCGGGATGCATTTTACCATGCTGCATGGAATCCACTGCATTCAGTGATGCTGCATGGAATGCACTACATTCAATCGGGATGCTTTGGGCCATGCTGCATAAAATCCACTGCATTTAATCGGGATGCATTGGGCCACGCTCCATGGAATCAACTGCATTCAATCAAGCTGGATGGAATCCACTGCATTTAATCGGGATGCATTTTACCACGCTGCATGGAATATACTGCATTCAATCACGCTGCATGGAATTCACTGCATTCAATTGGGATCCATTGCACCACGATGCATGGAATCCACTGCGTTCAATCAAAATCCATTGCAACACACTGCATGGAATCCACTGCATTCTCTCGAGATCCATTGGGCCACGCTGCCTCGAATCCACTGCATTCAATCGGGATCCATTTAGCCACACTGCATGGAATACACTGCGTTCAATCGGGATGCATTTTACCATGCTGCATCGAATCCACTGCATTCAGTGACGCTGCATGGAATCCACTGCATTCAATCGGGATGCTTTGGGCCTCGCTGCATAAAATCCACTGCATTTAATCGGGATGCATTGGGCCTCACTGCCTGGAATCTACTGCATTCAATCATGCTGCATGGAATCCACTGCATTCAATCATGCTGCATAAAATCCCCTGCATTTAATAGGGTTCAATTTCCCCATGCTGCATGGAATCCACTGCATTCAATCATGCTTCATTGCAACCACTGCATTCAATCGGGAACCATTGGGCCATGCTGCATGGAATCCACTGCATTCAAACACGCTGCATGGAATCCACTGCATTCAATCGGGATTCTTTATGCCATGCTGGATTATATCCACTGCATTCAATCGGGATTCATTGGGCCTCGCTGCCTGGAATCCACTGCATTCAATCATGCTGCATGGAATCCACTGCATTCAATGACACTGCATGGAATCCATTGCATTCAATAGGGTTCCATTTCTTCACGCTGCATGGCATACACTGCATTCAAACACGCTGCATGGAATCCACTGCATTCAATCGAGATCCATTGGGCCACGCTGCATGGAATTCACTGCAATCAGTCAGAATCCACTCCACCACACTGCACGGAGTCCACTGCATTCAATCGAGATCCATTGGGCCACGCTGCATGGAATCCACTGCATTCAATCGGGTTCCATTTAACCCCGCTGCATGGAATCCACTGCATCAATCGGGATGCATTTTATCATGCTGCCTGGAATACACTGCATTCAATGACACTGCATGGAATCCACTGCATCAATCGGGATGCATTTTACCATTCTGCATGGAATCCACTGCATTTAATCAGGATGCATTTTACCACGCTGCATGGAATGTACTGCATTCAATCACGCTGCATGGAATTCACTGCATTCAATTGGGATCCATTGCGCCACGATGCATGGAATCCACTGCGTTCAATTTAAATCCATTGCACCACACTGCATGGAATCCACTGCATTCTCTCGAGATCCATTGGGCCACGCTGCATCGAATCCACTGCATTCAATTGGGATCCATTTAACCCCGCTGCATGGAATGCACTGCGTTCAATTGGGATGCATTTTACCATGCTGCATGGAATCCACTGCATTCAATGACACTGCATGGAATCCACTGCATCCATCGGGATGCATTTTACCATTCTGCATGGAATCCACTGCATTCAGTGACGCTGCATGGAATCCACTGCAGTCAATCGGGATCCATTGTGCCACATTGCAGGGAAACCACTGCATTCAATCGACATCCATTGCGCCATGCTGCATGGAATCCACTGCATTCAATTGGGATTCATTGGGCCTCAATGCATGGAATCCACTGCGTTCAATCGAGATCCATTGGGCCACGCTGCATGGAATCCACTGCATTCAGTGATGCTGCATGGAATGCACTACCTTCAATCGGGATGCTTTGGGCCATGCTGCATAAAATCCACTGCATTTAATCGGGATGCAATGGGCCACTCTCCATGGAATCAACTGCATTCAATCATGCTTCATTGCAACCACTGCATTCAATCGGGAACCATTGGGCCATGCTGCATGGAATCCACTGCATTCAAACACGCTGCATGGAATCCACTGCATTCAATCGGGATGCTTTGGGCCATGCTGGATAATATCCACTGCATTCAATCGGGATTCATTGGGCCTCGCTGCCTGGAATCCACTGCATTCAATCATGCTGCATGGAATCCACTGCATTCAATCATGCTGCATAAAATCCACTGCATTCGATAGGGTTCCATTTCTTCACGCTGCATGGCATACACTGCATTCAAACACGCTGCATGGAATCCAGTGCATTCAATCGAGATCCATTGGGCCACGCTGCATGGAATCCACTGCATTCAATTGGGATCCATTGTGCCACGATGCATGGAATTCACTGCAATCAATCAGAATCCACTGCACCACACAGCATGGAATCCACTGCATTCAATGGAGATCCATTGGGCCACGCTGCATGGAATCCACTGCATTCAATCCAGATCCATTGGGGCATGCTGCATGGAATCCACTGCATTCAATCGGGATCCATTTAACCCCGCTGCATGGAATCCACTGCATCAATCGGGATGCATTTTATCATGCTGCCTGGAATCCACTGCATTCATTGACACTGCATGGAATCCACTGCATCAATCGGGATGCATTTTACCATGCTGCATGGAATCCACTGCATTCAATGACAATGCATGGAATCCACTGCATCAATCGTGACGCATTTTACCATGCTGCATGGAATCCACTGCATTCAATGACAGTGCATGGAATCTACTGCATTCACTCAGGATCCATTTAGCCATGCTGCATGTAATGCACTGCGTTTAATCGGGATGCATTTTACCATGCTGCATGGAATCCACTGCATTCAGTGATGCTGCATGGAATGCACTACATTCAATCGGGATGCTTTGGGCCATGCTGCATAAAATCCACTGCATTTAATCGGGATGCATTGGGCCACGCTCCATGGAATCAACTGCATTCAATCAAGCTGGATGGAATCCACTGCATTTAATCGGGATGCATTTTACCACGCTGCATGGAATATACTGCATTCAATCACGCTGCATGGAATTCACTGCATTCAATTGGGATCCATTGCACCACGATGCATGGAATCCACTGCGTTCAATCAAAATCCATTGCAACACACTGCATGGAATCCACTGCATTCTCTCGAGATCCATTGGGCCACGCTGCATCGAATCCACTGCATTCAATCGGGATCCATTTAGCCACACTGCATGGAATACACTGCGTTCAATCGGGATGCATTTTACCATGCTGCATCGAATCCACTGCATTCAGTGACGCTGCATGGAATCCACTGCATTCAATCGGGATGCTTTGGGCCTCGCTGCATAAAATCCACTGCATTTAATCGGGATGCATTGGGCCTCACTGCCTGGAATCTACTGCATTCAATCATGCTGCATGGAATCCACTGCATTCAATCATGCTGCATAAAATCCCCTGCATTTAATAGGGTTCAATTTCCCCATGCTGCATGGAATCCACTGCATTCAATCATGCTTCATTGCAACCACTGCATTCAATCGGGAACCATTGGGCCATGCTGCATGGAATCCACTGCATTCAAACACGCTGCATGGAATCCACTGCATTCAATCGGGATTCTTTATGCCATGCTGGATTATATCCACTGCATTCAATCGGGATTCATTGGGCCTCGCTGCCTGGAATCCACTGCATTCAATCATGCTGCATGGAATCCACTGCATTCAATGACACTGCATGGAATCCATTGCATTCAATAGGGTTCCATTTCTTCACGCTGCATGGCATACACTGCATTCAAACACGCTGCATGGAATCCACTGCATTCAATCGAGATCCATTGGGCCACGCTGCATGGAATTCACTGCAATCAGTCAGAATCCACTCCACCACACTGCACGGAGTCCACTGCATTCAATCGAGATCCATTGGGCCACGCTGCATGGAATCCACTGCATTCAATCGGGTTCCATTTAACCCCGCTGCATGGAATCCACTGCATCAATCGGGATGCATTTTATCATGCTGCCTGGAATACACTGCATTCAATGACACTGCATGGAATCCACTGCATCAATCGGGATGCATTTTACCATTCTGCATGGAATCCACTGCATTTAATCAGGATGCATTTTACCACGCTGCATGGAATGTACTGCATTCAATCACGCTGCATGGAATTCACTGCATTCAATTGGGATCCATTGCGCCACGATGCATGGAATCCACTGCGTTCAATTTAAATCCATTGCACCACACTGCATGGAATCCACTGCATTCTCTCGAGATCCATTGGGCCACGCTGCATCGAATCCACTGCATTCAATTGGGATCCATTTAACCCCGCTGCATGGAATGCACTGCGTTCAATTGGGATGCATTTTACCATGCTGCATGGAATCCACTGCATTCAATGACACTGCATGGAATCCACTGCATCCATCGGGATGCATTTTACCATTATGCATGGAATCCACTGCATTCAGTGACGCTGCATGGAATCCACTGCAGTCAATCGGGATCCATTGTGCCACATTGCAGGGAAACCACTGCATTCAATCGACATCCATTGCGCCATGCTGCATGGAATCCACTGCATTCAATTGGGATTCATTGGGCCTCAATGCATGGAATCCACTGCGTTCAATCGAGATCCATTGGGCCACGCTGCATGGAATCCACTGCATTCAGTGATGCTGCATGGAATGCACTACCTTCAATCGGGATGCTTTGGGCCATGCTGCATAAAATCCACTGCATTTAATCGGGATGCAATGGGCCACTCTCCATGGAATCAACTGCATTCAATCATGCTTCATTGCAACCACTGCATTCAATCGGGAACCATTGGGCCATGCTGCATGGAATCCACTGCATTCAAACACGCTGCATGGAATCCACTGCATTCAATCGGGATGCTTTGGGCCATGCTGGATAATATCCACTGCATTCAATCGGGATTCATTGGGCCTCGCTGCCTGGAATCCACTGCATTCAATCATGCTGCATGGAATCCACTGCATTCAATCATGCTGCATAAAATCCACTGCATTCGATAGGGTTCCATTTCTTCACGCTGCATGGCATACACTGCATTCAAACACGCTGCATGGAATCCAGTGCATTCAATCGAGATCCATTGGGCCACGCTGCATGGAATCCACTGCATTCAATTGGGATCCATTGTGCCACGATGCATGGAATTCACTGCAATCAATCAGAATCCACTGCACCACACAGCATCGAATCCACTGCATTCAATCGGGATCCATTTAGCCACACTGCATGGAATAAACTGCGTTCAATCGGGATGCATTTTACCATGCTGCATCGAATCCACTGCATTCAGTGACGCTGAATGGAATCCACTGCATTCAATCGGGATGCTTTGGGCCTCGCTGCATAAAATCCACTGCATTTAATCGGGATGCATTGGGCCTCACTGCATGGAATCTACTGCATTCAATCATGCTGCATGGAATCCACTGCATTCAATCATGCTGCATAAAATCCCCTGCATTTAATAGGGTTCAATTTCTCCATGCTGCATGGAATCCACTGCATTCAATCATGCTTCATTGCAACCACTGCATTCAATCGGGAACCATTGGGCCATGCTGCATGGAATCCACTGCATTCAAACACGCTGCATGGAATCCACTGCATTCAATCGGGATTCTTTATGCCATGCTGGATTATATCCACTGCATTCAATCGGGATTCATTGGGCCTCGCTGCCTGGAATCCACTGCATTCAATCATGCTGCATGGAATCCACTGCATTCAATGACACTGCATGGAATCCATTGCATTCAATAGGGTTCCATTTCTTCACGCTGCATGGCATACACTGCATTCAAACACGCTGCATGGAATCCACTGCATTCAATCGAGATCCATTGGGCCACGCTGCATGGAATTCACTGCAATCAGTCAGAATCCACTCCACCACACTGCACGGAGTCCACTGCATTCAATCGAGATCCATTGGGCCACGCTGCATGGAATCCACTGCATTCAATCGGGTTCCATTTAACCCCGCTGCATGGAATCCACTGCATCAATCGGGATGCATTTTATCATGCTGCCTGGAATACACTGCATTCAATGACACTGCATGGAATCCACTGCATCAATCGGGATGCATTTTACCATTCTGCATGGAATCCACTGCATTTAATCAGGATGCATTTTACCACGCTGCATGGAATATACTGCATTCAATCACGCTGCATGGAATTCACTGCATTCAATTGGGATCCATTGCGCCACGATGCATGGAATCCACTGCGTTCAATTTAAATCCATTGCACCACACTGCATGGAATCCACTGCATTCTCTCGAGATCCATTGGGCCACGCTGCATCGAATCCACTGCATTCAATTGGGATCCATTTAACCCCGCTGCATGGAATGCACTGCGTTCAATTGGGATGCATTTTACCATGCTGCATGGAATCCACTGCATTCAATGACACTGCATGGAATCCACTGCATCCATCGGGATGCATTTTACCATTCTGCATGGAATCCACTGCATTCAGTGACGCTGCATGGAATCCACTGCAGTCAATCGGGATCCATTGTGCCACATTGCAGGGAAACCACTGCATTCAATCGACATCCATTGCGCCATGCTGCATGGAATCCACTGCATTCAATTGGGATTCATTGGGCCTCAATGCATGGAATCCACTGCGTTCAATCGAGATCCATTGGGCCACGCTGCATGGAATCCACTGCATTCAGTGATGCTGCATGGAATGCACTACCTTCAATCGGGATGCTTTGGGCCATGCTGCATAAAATCCACTGCATTTAATCGGGATGCAATGGGCCACTCTCCATGGAATCAACTGCATTCAATCATGCTTCATTGCAACCACTGCATTCAATCGGGAACCATTGGGCCATGCTGCATGGAATCCACTGCATTCAAACACGCTGCATGGAATCCACTGCATTCAATCGGGATGCTTTGGGCCATGCTGGATAATATCCACTGCATTCAATCGGGATTCATTGGGCCTCGCTGCCTGGAATCCACTGCATTCAATCATGCTTCATGGAATCCACTGCATTCAATCATGCTGCATAAAATCCACTGCATTCAATAGGGTTCCATTTCTTCACGCTGCATGGCATACACTGCATTCAAACACGCTGCATGGAATCCACTGCATTCAATCGAGATCCATTGGGCCACGCTGCATGGAATCCACTGCATTCAATTGGGATCCATTGTGCCACGATGCATGGAATTCACTGCAATCAATCAGAATCCACTGCACCACACAGCATGGAATCCACTGCATTCAATGGAGATCCATTGGGCCACGCTGCATGGAATCCACTGCATTCAATCCAGATCCATTGGGGCATGCTGCATGGAATCCACTGCATTCAATCGGGATCCATTTAACCACGCTGCATGGAATCCACTGCATCAATCGGGATGCATTTTATCATGCTGCCTGGAATCCACTGCATTCATTGACACTGCATGGAATCCACTGCATCAATCGGGATGCATTTTACCATGCTGCATGGAATCCACTGCATTCAATGACAATGCATGGAATCCACTGCATCAATCGTGACGCATTTTACCATGCTGCATGGAATCCACTGCATTCAATGACACTGCATGGAATCTACTGCATTCACTCGGGATCCATTTAGCCATGCTGCATGTAATCCACTGCGTTTAATCGGGATGCATTTTACCATGCTGCATGGAATCCACTGCATTCAGTGATGCTGCATGGAATGCACTACATTCAATCGGGATGCTTTGGGCCATGCTGCATAAAATCCACTGCATTTAATCGGGATGCATTGGGCCACGCTCCATGGAATCAACTGCATTCAATCAAGCTGGATGGAATCCACTGCATTTAATCGGGATGCATTTTACCACGCTGCATGGAATATACTGCATTCAATCACGCTGCATGGAATTCACTGCATTCAATTGGGATCCATTGCGCCACGATGCATGGAATCCACTGCGTTCAATTAAAATCCATTGCACCACACTGCATGGAATCCACTGCATTCTCTCGAGATCCATTGGGCCACGCTGCATGGAATCCACTGCATTCAATTGGGATCCATTTAGCCACGCTGCATGGAATACTCTTCGTTCAATCGGGATGCATTTAACCATGCTGCATCGAATCCACTGCATTCAGTGACGCTGCATGGAATCCACTGCATTCAATCGGGATGCTTTGGGCCTCGCTGCATAAAATCCACTGCATTTAATCGGGATGCATTGGGCCTCACTGCCTGGAATCTACTGCATTCAATCATGCTGCATGGAATCCACTGCATTCAATCATGCTGCATAAAATCCCCTGCATTTAATAGGGTTCAATTTCCCCATGCTGCATGGAATCCACTGCATTCAATCATGCTTCATTGCAACCACTGCATTCAATCGGGAACCATTGGGCCATGCTGCATGGAATCCACTGCATTCAATCGGGATGCTTTATGCCATGCTGGATTATATCCACTGCATTCAATCGGGATTCATTGGGCCTCGCTGCCTGGAATCCACTGCATTCAATCATGCTGCATGGAATCCACTGCATTCAATGACACTGCATGGAATCCATTGCATTCAATAGGGTTCCATTTCTTCACGCTGCATGGCATACACTGCATTCAAACACGCTGCATGGAATCCACTGCATTCAATCGAGATCCATTGGGCCACGCTGCATGGAATCCACTGCATTCTCTCGAGATCCATTGGGCCACGCTGCATCGAATCCACTGCATTCAATCGGGATCCATTTAACCCCGCTGCATGGAATCCACTGCATCAATCGGGATGCATTTTATCATGCTGCCTGGAATCCACTGCATTCATTGACACTGCATGGAATCCACTGCATCAATCGGGATGCATTTTACCATGCTGCATGGAATCCACTGCATTCAATGACAATGCATGGAATCCAATGCATCAATCGTGACGCATTTTACCATGCTGCATGGAATCCACTGCATTCAATGACACTGCATGGAATCTACTGCATTCACTCGGGATCCATTTAGCCATGCTGCATGTAATCCACTGCGTTTAATCGGGATGCATTTTACCATGCTGCATGGAATGCACTACATTCAATCGGGATGCTTTGGGCCATGCTGCATAAAATCCACTGCATTTAATCGGGATGCATTGGGCCACACTCCATGGAATCAACTGCATTCAATCAAGCTGGATGGAATCCACTGCATTTAATCGGGATGCATTTTACCACGCTGCATGGAATATACTGCATTCAATCACGCTGCATGGAATTCACTGCATTCAATTGGGATCCATTGCACCACGATACATGGAATCCACTGCGTTCAATTAAAATCCATTGCACCACACTGCATGGAATCCACTGCATTCTCTCGAGATCCATTGGGCCACGCTGCATCGAATCCACTGCATTCAATCGGGATCCATTTAGCCACACTGCATGGAATACACTGCGTTCAATCGGGATGCATTTTACCATGCTGCATCGAATCCACTGCATTCAGTGACGCTGAATGGAATCCACTGCATTCAATCGGGATGCTTTGGGCCTCGCTGCATAAAATCCACTGCATTTAATCGGGATGCATTGGGCCTCACTGCCTGGAATCTACTGCATTCAATCATGCTGCATGGTATCCACTGCATTCAATCATGCTGCATAAAATCCCCTGCATTTAATAGGGTTCAATTTCTCCATGCTGCATGGAATCCACTGCATTCAATCATGCTTCATTGCAACCACTGCATTCAATCGGGAACCATTGGGCCATGCTGCATGGAATCCACTGCATTCAAACACGCTGCATGGAATCCACTGCATTCAATCGGGATTCTTTATGCCATGCTGGATTATATCCACTGCATTCAATCGGGATTCATTGGGCCTCGCTGCATGGAATCCACTGCATTCAATCATGCTGCATGGAATCCACTGCATTCAATGACACTGCATGGAATCCATTGCATTCAATAGGGTTCCATTTCTTCACGCTGCATGGCATACACTGCATTCAAACACGCTGCATGGAATCCACTGCATTCAATCGGGTTCCATTTAACCCCGCTGCATGGAATCCACTGCATCAATCGGGATGCATTTTAACATGCTGCCTGGAATACACTGCATTCAATGACACTGCATGGAATCCACTGCATCAATCGGGATGCATTTTACCATTCTGCATGGAATCCACTGCATTTAATCAGGATGCATTTTACCTCGCTGCATGGAATATACTGCATTCAATCACGCTGCATGGAATTCACTGCATTCAATTGGGATCCATTGCGCCACGATGCATGGAATCCACTGCGTTCAATTTAAATCCATTGCACCACACTGCATGGAATCCACTGCATTCTCTCGAGATCCATTGGGCCACGCTGCATCGAATCCACTGCATTCAATTGGGATCCATTTAACCCCGCTGCATGGAATGCACTGCGTTCAATTGGGATGCATTTTACCATGCTGCATGGAATCCACTGCATTCAATGACACGGCATGGAATCCACTGCATCCATCGGGATGCATTTTACCATTCTGCATGGAATCCACTGCATTCAGTGACGCTGCATGGAATCCACTGCAGTCAATCGGGATCCATTGTGCCACATTGCAGGGAAACCACTGCATTCAATCGACATCCATTGCGCCATGCTGCATGGAATCCACTGCATTCAATTGGGATTCATTGGGCCTCAATGCATGGAATCCACTGCGTTCAATCGAGATCCATTGGGCCACGCTGCATGGAATCCACTGCATTCAGTGATGCTGCATGGAATGCACTACCTTCAATCGGGATGCTTTGGGCCATGCTGCATAAAATCCACTGCATTTAATCGGGATGCAATGGGCCACTCTCCATGGAATCAACTGCATTCAATCATGCTTCATTGCAACCACTGCATTCAATCGGGAACCATTGGGCCATGCTGCATGGAATCCACTGCATTCAAACACGCTGCATGGAATCCACTGCATTCAATCGGGATGCTTTGGGCCATGCTGGATAATATCCACTGCATTCAATCGGGATTCATTGGGCCTCGCTGCCTGGAATCCACTGCATTCAATCATGCTGCATGGAATCCACTGCATTCAATCATGCTGCATAAAATCCACTGCATTCGATAGGGTTCCATTTCTTCACGCTGCATGGCATACACTGCATTCAAACACGCTGCATGGAATCCAGTGCATTCAATCGAGATCCATTGGGCCACGCTGCATGGAATCCACTGCATTCAATTGGGATCCATTGTGCCACGATGCATGGAATTCACTGCAATCAATCAGAATCCACTGCACCACACAGCATGGAATCCACTGCATTCAATGGAGATCCATTGGGCCACGCTGCATGGAATCCACTGCATTCAATCCAGATCCATTGGGGCATGCTGCATGGAATCCACTGCATTCAATCGGGATCCATTTAACCCCGCTGCATGGAATCCACTGCATCAATCGGGATGCATTTTATCATGCTGCCTGGAATCCACTGCATTCATTGACACTGCATGGAATCCACTGCATCAATCGGGATGCATTTTACCATGCTGCATGGAATCCACTGCATTCAATGACAATGCATGGAATCCACTGCATCAATCGTGACGCATTTTACCATGCTGCATGGAATCCACTGCGTTCAATGACACTGCATGGAATCTACTGCATTCACTCGGGATCCATTTAGCCATGCTGCATGTAATCCACTGCGTTTAATCGGGATGCATTTTACCATGCTGCATGGAATCCACTGCATTCAGTGATGCTGCATGGAATGCACTACATTCAATCGGGATGCTTTGGGCCATGCTGCATAAAATCCACTGCATTTAATCGGGATGCATTGGGCCACGCTCCATGGAATCAACTGCATTCAATCAAGCTGGATGGAATCCACTGCATTTAATCGGGATGCATTTTACCACGCTGCATGGAATATACTGCATTCAATCACGCTGCATGGAATTCACTGCATTCAATTGGGATCCATTGCGCCACGATGCATGGAATCCACTGCGTTCAATTAAAATCCATTGCACCACACTGCATGGAATCCACTGCATTCTCTCGAGATCCATTGGGCCACGCTGCATGGAATCCACTGCATTCAATTGGGATCCATTTAGCCACGCTGCATGGAATACTCTTCGTTCAATCGGGATGCATTTAACCATGCTGCATCGAATCCACTGCATTCAGTGACGCTGCATGGAATCCACTGCATTCAATCGGGATGCTTTGGGCCTCGCTGCATAAAATCCACTGCATTTAATCGGGATGCATTGGGCCTCACTGCCTGGAATCTACTGCATTCAATCATGCTGCATGGAATCCACTGCATTCAATCATGCTGCATAAAATCCCCTGCATTTAATAGGGTTCAATTTCCCCATGCTGCATGGAATCCACTGCATTCAATCATGCTTCATTGCAACCACTGCATTCAATCGGGAACCATTGGGCCATGCTGCATGGAATCCACTGCATTCAAACACGCTGCATGGAATCCACTGCATTCAATCGGGATGCTTTATGCCATGCTGGATTATATCCACTGCATTCAATCGGGATTCATTGGGCCTCGCTGCCTGGAATCCACTGCATTCAATCATGCTGCATGGAATCCACTGCATTCAATGACACTGCATGGAATCCATTGCATTCAATAGGGTTCCATTTCTTCACGCTGCATGGCATACACTGCATTCAAACACGCTGCATGGAATCCACTGCATTCAATCGAGATCCATTGGGCCACGCTGCATGGTCTCCACTGCATTCTCTCGAGATCCATTGGGCCACGCTGCATGGAAACCACTGCATTCCATCGGGATCCATTTAACCCCGCTGCATGGAATCCACTGCATCAATCGGGATGCATTTTATCATGCTGCCTGGAATCCACTGCATTCATTGACACTGCATGGAATCCACTGCATCAATCGGGATGCATTTTACCATGCTGCATGGAATCCACTGCATTCAATGACAATGCATGGAATCCAATGCATCAATCGTGACGCATTTTACCATGCTGCATGGAATCCACTGCATTCAATGACACTGCATGGAATCTACTGCATTCACTCGGGATCCATTTAGCCATGCTGCATGTAATCCACTGCGTTTAATCGGGATGCATTTTACCATGCTGCATGGAATCCACTGCATTCAATTGGGATCCATTTAGCCACGCTGCATGGAATACTCTTCGTTCAATCGGGATGCATTTAACCATGCTGCATCGAATCCAGTGCATTCAGTGACGCTGAATGGAATCCACTGCATTCAATCGGGATGCTTTGGGCCTCGCTGCATAAAATCCACTGCATTTAATCGGGATGCATTGGGCCTCACTGCCTGGAATCTACTGCATTCAATCATGCTGCATGGAATCCACTGCATTCAATCATGCTGCATAAAATCCCCTGCATTTAATAGGGTTCAATTTCTCCATGCTGCATAGAATCCACTGCATTCAATCATGCTTCATTGCAACCAGTGCATTCAATCGGGTACCATAGGGCCACGCTTCATGGAATCCACTGCATTCAATCATGCTTCATTGCAACCACTGCATTCAATCGGGAACCATTGGGCCATGCTGCATGGAATCCACTGCATTCAAACACGCTGCATGGAATCCACTGCATTCAATCGGGATGCTTTGGGCCATGCTGGATAATATCCACTGCATTCAATCGGGATTCATTGGGCCTCGCTGCCTGGGATCCACTGCATTCAATAATGCTGCATGGAATCCACTGCATTCAATGACACTGCATGGAATGCACTGCATTCAATAGGGTTCCATTTCTTCACGCTGCATGGCATACACTGCATTCAAACACGCTGCATGGAACCCACTGCATTCAATCGAGATCCATTGGGCCACGCTGCATGGAATCCACTGCATTCAATCGGCATCCATTTAACCCCGCTGCATGGAATGCACTGCGTTCAATTGGGATTCATTTTACCATGCTGCATGGAATCCACTGCATTCAATGACAATGCATGGAATCCACTGCATCAATCGGGATGCATTTTACCATGCTGCATGGAATGCACTGCATTCAGTGACGCTGCATGGAATCCACTGCAGTCAATCGGGATCCATTGTGCGACATTGCAGGGAAACCACTGCATTCAATCGACATCCATTGCGCCATGCTGCATGGAATCCACTGCATTCAATTGGGATTCATTGGGCCTCACTGCATGGAATACACTGCGTTCAATCGAGATCGATTGGACCACACTGCATGGAATCCACTGCATTCAATCGGGATCCATTTAGCCATGCTTCATGGAATACACTGCGTTCAATCGGGATGCATTTTACCATGCTGCATGGAATCCACTGCATTCAATGACAGTGCATGGAATCCACTGCATCAATCGTGACGCATTTTACCATGCTGCATGGAATCCACTGCATTCACTCGGGATCCATTTAGCCATGCTGCATGTAATCCACTGCGTTTAATCGGGATGCATTTTACCATGCTGCATGGAATGCACTACATTCAATCGTGATGCTTTGGGCCATGCTGCATAAAATCCACTGCATTTAATCGGGATGCATTGAGCCACGCTCCATGGAATCAACTGCATTCAATCAAGCTGGATGGAATCCACTGCATTTAATCGAGAGGCATTTTACCACGCTGCATGGAATATACTGCATTCAATCACGCTGCATGGAATTCACTGCATTCAATTGGGATCCATTGCGCCACGATGCATTGAATCCACTGCGTTCAATTTAAATCCATTGCACCACACTGCATGGAATCCACTGCATTCTCTCGAGATCCATTGGGCCACGCTGCATCGAATCGCCTGCATTCAATCGGGATCCATTTAACCCCGCTGCATGGAATGCACTGCGTTCAATTGGGATGCATTTTACCATGCTGCATGGAATCCACTGCATTCAATGACACTGCATTGAATCCACAGCATCAATCGGGATGCTTTTTACCATTCTGCATGGAATCCACTGCATTCAGTGACGCTGTATGGAATCCACTGCAGTCAATCGGGATCCATTGTGCCACATTGCAGGGAAACCACTGCATTCAATCGACATCCATTGCGCCATGCTGCATGGAATCCACTGCATTCAATTGGGATTCATTGGGCCTCACTGCATGGAATACACTGCGTTCAATCGAGATCCATTGGGCCACGCTGCATGGAATCCACTGCATTCAATCGGGATCCATTTAGCCATGCTTCATGGAATACACTGCATTCAATCGGGATGCATTTTACCATGCTGCATGGAATCCACTGCATTCAGTGATGCTGCATGGAATGCACTACCTTCAATCGGGATGCTTTGGGCCATGCTGCATAAAATCCACTGCATTTAATCGGGATGCATTGGGCCACGCTCCATGGAATCAACTGCATTCAATCAAGCTGGATGGAATCCACTGCATTTAATCGGGATGCATTTTACCACGCTGCATGGAATATACTGCATTCAATCACGCTGCATGGAATTCACTGCATTCAATTGGGATCCATTGCGCCACGATGCATGGAATCCACTGCGTTCAATTTAAATCCATTGCACCACACTGCATGGAATCCACTGCATTCTCTCGAGATCCAGTGGGCCACACTGCATCGAATCCACTGCATTCAATCGAGATCCATTGGGCCACACTGCATGGAATCCACTGCATTCAATCGGCATCCATTTAACCCCGCTGCATGGAATGCACTGCGTTCAATTGGGATTCATTTTACCATGCTGCATGGAATCCACTGCATTCAATGACACTGCATGGAATCCACTGCATCAATCGGGATGCATTTTACCATTCTGCATGGAATCCACTGCATTCAGTGACGCTGCATGGAATCCACTGCAGTCAATCGGGATCCATTGTGCCACATTGCAGGGAAACCACTGCATTCAATCGACATCCATTGCGCCATGCTGCATGGAATCCACTGCATTCAATTGGGATTCATTGGGCCTCACTGCATGGAATACACTGCGTTCAATCGAGATCCATTGGACCACACTGCATGGAATCCACTGCATTCAATCGGGATCCATTTAGCCATGCTTCATGGAATACACTGCGTTCAATCGGGATGCATTTTACCATGCTGCATGGAATCCACTGCATTCAATGACAGTGCATGGAATCCACTGCATCAATCGGGATGCATTTTATCATGCTGCCTGGAATCCAATGCATTCAATGACACTGCATGGAATCCACTGCATCAATCGGGATGCATTTTACCATGCTGCATGGAATCCACTGCATTCAATGACACTGCATGGAATCCACTGCATTCACTCGGGATCCATTTAGCCATGCTGCATGTAATGCACTGCGTTTAATCGGGATGCATTTTACCATGCTGCATGGAATCCACTGCATTCAGTGATGCTGCATGGAATGCACTACATTCAATCGGGATGCTTTGGGCCATGCTGCATAAAATCCACTGCATTTAATCGGGATGCATTGGGCCACGCTCCATGGAATCAACTGCATTCAATCAAGCTGGATGGAATCCACTGCATTTAATCGGGATGCATTTTACCACGCTGCATGGAATATACTGCATTCAATCACGCTGCATGGAATTCACTGCATTCAATTGGGATCCATTGCACCACGATGCATGGAATCCACTGCGTTCAATTAAAATCCATTGCACCACACTGCATGGAATCCACTGCATTCTCTCGAGATCCATTGGGCCACACTGCATCGAATCCACTGCATTCAATCGGGATCCATTTAGCCACACTGCATGGAATACACTGCGTTCAATCGGGATGCATTTTACCATGCTGCATCGAATCCACTGCATTCAGTGACGCTGCATGGAATCCACTGCATTCAATCGGGATGCTTTGGGCCTCGCTGCATAAAATCCACTGCATTTAATCGGGATGCATTGGGCCTCACTGCCTGGAATCTACTGCATTCAATCATGCTGCATGGAATCCACTGCATTCAATCATGCTGCATAAAATCCCCTGCATTTAATAGGGTTCAATTTCTCCATGCTGCATGGAATCCACTGCATTCAATCAAGCTTCATTGCAACCACTGCATTCAATCGGGAACCATTGGGCCATGCTGCATGGAATCCACTGCATTCAAACACGCTGCATGGAATCCACTGCATTCAATCGGGATGCTTTGGGCCATGCTGGATAATATCCACTGCATTCAATCGGGATTCATTGGGCCTCGCTGCCTGGAATCCACTGCATTCAAACATGCTGCATGGAATCCACTGCATTCAATGACACTGCATGGAATCCATTGCATTCAATAGGGTTCCCTTTCTTCACGCTGCATGGCATACACTGCATTCAAACACGCTGCATGGAACCCACTGCATTCAATCGAGATCCATTGGGCCACGCTGCATGGAATTCACTGCATTCACTCAGAATCCACTCCACCACACTGCACGGAGTCCACTGCATTCAATCGAGATCCATTGGGCCACGCTGCATGGAATCCACTGCATTCAATCGGGTTCCATTTAACCCCGCTGCATGGAATCCACTGCATCAATCGGGATGCATTTTATCATGCTGCCTGGAATACACTGCATTCAATGACACTGCATGGAATCCACTGCATCAATCGGGATGCATTTTACCATTCTGCATGGAATCCACTGCATTTAATCAGGATGCATTTTACCACGCTGCATGGAATATACTGCATTCAATCACGCTGCATGGAATTCACTGCATTCAATTGGGATCCATTGCACCACGATGCATGGAATCCACTGCGTTCAATTTAAATCCATTGCACCACACTGCATGGAATCCACTGCATTCTCTCGAGATCCATTGGGCCACGCTGCATCGAATCCACTGCATTCAATCGGGATCCATTTAACCCCGCTGCATGGAATGCACTGCGTTCAATTGGGATGCATTTTACCATGCTGCCTGGAATCCACTGCATTCAATGACACTGCATGGAATCCACTGCATCAATCGGGATGCATTTTACCATTCTGCATGGAATCCACTGCATTCAGTGACGCTGCATGGAATCCACTGCAGTCAATCGGGATCCATTGTGCCACATTGCAGGGAAACCACTGCATTCAATCGACATCCATTGCGCCATGCTGCATGGAATCCACTGCATTCAATTGGGATTCATTGGGCCTCACTGCATGGAATACACTGCGTTCAATCGAGATCCATTGGGCCACGCTGCATGGAATCCACTGCATTCAGTGATGCTGCATGAAATGCACTACCTTCAATCGGGATGCTTTGGGCCATGCTGCATAAAATCCACTGCATTTAATCGGGATGCAATGGGCCACTCTCCATGGAATCAACTGCATTCAATCATGCTTCATTGCAACCACTGCATTCAATCGGGAACCATTGGGCCATGCTGCATGGAATCCACTGCATTCAAACACGCTGCATGGAATCCACTGCATTCAATCGGGATGCTTTGGGCCATGCTGGATAATATCCACTGCATTCAATCGGGATTCATTGGGCCTCGCTGCCTGGAATCCACTGCATTCAATCATGCTGCATGGAATCCACTGCATTCAATCATGCTGCATAAAATCCACTGCATTCAATAGGGTTCCATTTCTTCACGCTGCATGGCATACACTGCATTCAAACACGCTGCATGGAATCCAGTGCATTCAATCGAGATCCATTGGGCCACGCTGCATAAAATCCACTGCATTTAATCGGGATGCATTGGGCCTCACTGCCTGGAATCTACTGCATTCAATCATGCTGCATGGAATCCACTGCATTCAATCATGCTGCATAAAATCCCCTGCATTTAATAGGGTTCAATTTCTCCATGCTGCATGGAATCCACTGCATTCAATCATGCTTCATTGCAACCACTGCATTCAATCGGGAACCATTGGGCCATGCTGCATGGAATCCACTGCATTCAAACACGCTGCATGGAATCCACTGCATTCAATCGGGATGCTTTATGCCATGCTGGATTATATCCACTGCATTCAATCGGGATTCATTGGGCCTCGCTGCCTGGAATCCACTGCATTCAATCATGCTGCATGGAATCCACTGCATTCAATGACACTGCATGGAATCCATTGCATTCAATAGGGTTCCATTTCTTCACGCTGCATGGAATCCACTGCATTCTCTCGAGATCCATTGGGCCACGCTGCATGGAATCCACTGCATTCAATCGGGATCCATTTAGCCCCGCTGCATGGAATCCACTGCATCAATCGGGATGCATTTTATCATGCTGCCTGGAATCCACTGCATTCATTGACACTGCATGGAATCCACTGCATCAATCGGGATGCATTTTACCATGCTGCATGGAATCCACTGCATTCAATGACAATGCATGGAATCCACTGCATCAATCGTGACGCATTTTACCATGCTGCATGGAATCCACTGCATTCAATGACACTGCATGGAATCTACTGCATTCACTCAGGATCCATTTAGCCATGCTGCATGGAATCCACTGCATTCAGTGATGCTGCATGGAATGCACTACATTCAATCGGGATGCTTTGGGCCATGCTGCATAAAATCCACTGCATTTAATCGGGATGCATTGGGCCACGCTCCATGGAATCAACTGCATTCAATCAAGCTGGATGGAATCCACTGCATTTAATCGGGATGCATTTTACCACGCTGCATGGAATATACTGCATTCAATCACGCTGCATGGAATTCACTGCATTCAATTGGGATCCATTGCACCACGATGCATGGAATCCACTGCGTTCAATTTAAATCCATTGCACCACACTGCATGGAATCCACTGCATTCTCTCGAGATCCATTGGGCCACGCTGCATGGAATCCACTGCATTCAATTGGGATCCATTTAGCCACGCTGCATGGAGTACTCTTCGTTCAATCGGGATGCATTTAACCATGCTGCATCGAATCCACTGCATTCAGTGACGCTGCATGGAATCCACTGCATTCAATCGGGATGCTTTGGGCCTCGCTGCATAAAATCCACTGCATTTAATCGGGATGCATTGGGCCTCACTGCATGGAATCTACTGCATTCAATCATGCTGCATGGAATCCACTGCATTCAATTATGCTGCATAAAATCCCCTGCATTTAATAGGGTTCAATTTCTCCATGCTGCATGGAATCCACTGCATTCAATCATGCTTCATTGCAACCACTGCATTCAATCGGGAACCATTGGGCCATGCTGCATGGAATCCACTGCATTCAAACACGCTGCATGGAATCCACTGCATTCAATCGGGATGCTTTATGCCATGCTGGATTATATCCACTGCATTCAATCGGGATTCATTGGGCCTCGCTGCCTGGAATCCACTGCATTCAATCATGCTGCATGGAATCCACTGCATTCAATGACACTGCATGGAATCCATTGCATTCAATAGGGTTCAATTTCTTCACGCTGCATGGCATACACTGCATTCAAACACGCTGCATGGAATCCACTGCATTCAATCGAGATCCATTGGGCCACGCTGCATGGAATTCACTGCAATCAGTCAGAATCCACTCCACCACACTTCACGGAGTCCACTGCATTCAATCGAGATCCATTGGGCCACGCTGCATGGAATCCACTGCATTCAATCGGGTTTCATTTAACCCCGCTGCATGGAATCCACTGCATCAATCGGGATGCATTTTATCATGCTGCCTGGAATCCACTGCATTCAATGACACTGCATGGAATCCACTGCATCAATCGGGATGCATTTTACCATGCTGCATGGAATCCACTGCATTCAATGACACTGCATGGAATCCACTGCATTCACTCGGGATCCATTTAGCCATGCTGCATGGAATCCACTGCATTCAATGACACTGCATGGAATCCACTGCATTCACTCGGGATCCATTTAGCCATGCTGCATGTAATGCACTGCGTTTAATCGGGATGCATTTTACCATGCTGCATGGAATCCACTGCATTCAGTGATGCTGCATGAAATGCACTACCTTCAATCGGGATGCTTTGGGCCATGCTGCATAAAATCCACTGCATTTAATCGGGATGCATTGGGCCACGCTCCATGGAATCAACTGCATTCAATCAAGCTGGATGGAATCCACTGCATTTAATCGGGATGCATTTTACCACGCTGCATGGAATATACTGCATTCAATCACGCTGCATGGAATTCACTGCATTCAATTGGGATCCATTGCACCACGATGCATGGAATCCACTGCGTTCAATTAAAATCCATTGCACCACACTGCATGGAATCCACTGCATTCTCTCGAGATCCATTGGGCCACACTGCATCGAATCCACTGCATTCAATCGGGATCCATTTAGCCACACTGCATGGAATACACTGCGTTCAATCGGGATGCATTTTACCATGCTGCATCGAATCCACTACATTCAGTGACGCTGCATGGAATCCACTGCATTCAATCGGGATGCTTTGGGCCTCGCTGCATAAAATCCACTGCATTTAATCGGGATGCATTGGGCCTCACTGCCTGGAATCCACTGCATTCAATCATGCTGCATGGAATCCACTGCATTCAATGACACTGCATGGAATCCATTGCATTCTATAGGGTTCCATTTCTTCACGCTGCATGGCATACACTGCATTCAAACACGCTGCATGGAATCCACTGCATTCAATCGAGATCCATTGGGCCACGCTGCATGGAATTCACTGCAATCAGTCAGAATCCACTCCACCACACTGCACGGAGTCCACTACATTCAATCGAGATCCATTGGGCCACGCTGCATGGAATCCACTGCATTCAATCGGGTTTCATTTAACCCCGCTGCATGGAATCCACTGCATCAATCGGGATGCATTTTATCATGCTGCCTGGAATCCACTGCATTCAATGACACTGCATGGAATCCACTGCATCAATCGGGATGCATTTTACCATGCTGCATGGAATCCACTGCATTCAATGACACTGCATGGAATCCACTGCATTCACTCGGGATCCATTTAGCCATGCTGCATGGAATCCACTGCATTCAATGACACTGCATGGAATCCACTGCATTCACTCGGGATCCATTTAGCCATGCTGCATGTAATGCACTGCGTTTAATCGGGATGCATTTTACCATGCTGCATGGAATCCACTGCATTCAGTGATGCTGCATGGAATGCACTACATTCAATCGGGATGCTTTGGGCCATGCTGCATAAAATCCACTGCATTTAATCGGGATGCATTGGGCCACGCTCCATGGAATCAACTGCATTCAATCAAGCTGGATGGAATCCACTGCATTTAATCGGGATGCATTTTACCACGCTGCATGGAATATACTGCATTCAATCACGCTGCATGGAATTCACTGCATTCAATTGGGATCCATTGCACCACGATGCATGGAATCCACTGCGTTCAATTAAAATCCATTGCACCACACTGCATGGAATCCACTGCATTCTCTCGAGATCCATTGGGCCACACTGCATCAAATCCACTGCATTCAATCGGGATCCATTTAGCCACACTGCATGGAATACACTGCGTTCAATCGGGATGCATTTTACCATGCTGCATCGAATCCAGTGCATTCAGTGACGCTGCATGGAATCCACTGCATTCAATCGGGATGCTTTGGGCCTCGCTGCATAAAATCCACTGCATTTAATCGGGATGCATTGGGCCTCACTGCCTGGAATCTACTGCATTCAATCATGCTGCATGGAATCCACTGCATTCAATCATGCTGCATAAAATCCCCTGCATTTAATAGGGTTCAATTTCTCCATGCTGCATGGAATCCACTGCATTCAGTGACGCTGCATGGAATCCACTGCATTCAATCGGGATGCTTTGGGCCTCGCTGCATAAAATCCACTGCATTTAATCGGGATGCATTGGGCCTCACTGCCTGGAATCTACTGCATTCAATCATGCTGCATGGAATCCACTGCATTCAATCATGCTGCATTTAATCCACTGCATTCAATGACACTGCATGGAATCCATTGCATTCAATAGGGTTCCATTTCTTCACGCTGCATGGCATACACTGCATTCAAACACGCTGCATGGAATCCACTGCATTCAATCGAGATCCATTGGGCCACGCTGCATGGAATTCACTGCAATCAGTCAGAATCCACTCCACCACACTGCACGGAGTCCACTGCATTCAATCGAGATCCATTGGGCCACGCTGCATGGAATCCACTGCATTCAATCGGGTTTCATTTAACCCCGCTGCATGGAATCCACTGCATCAATCGGGATGCATTTTATCATGCTGCCTGGAATCCACTGCATTCAATGACACTGCATGGAATCCACTGCATCAATCGGGATGCATTTTACCATGCTGCATGGAATCCACTGCATTCAATGACACTGCATGGAATCCACTGCATCAATCGTGACGCATTTTACCATGCTGCATGGAATCCACTGTATTCAATGACACTGCATGGAATCCACTGCATTCACTCGGGATCCATTTAGCCATGCTGCATGTAATGCACTGCGTTTAATCGGGATGCATTTTACCATGCTGCATGGAATCCACTGCATTCAGTGATGCTGCATGGAATGCACTACCTTCAATCGGGATGCTTTGGGCCATGCTGCATAAAATCCACTGCATTTACTCGGGATGCATTTGGCCACCCTCCATGGAATCAACTGCATTCAATCAAGCTGGATGGAATCCACTGCATTTAATCGGGATGCATTTTACCACGCTGCATGGAATATACTGCATTCAATCACGCTGCATGGAATTCACTGCATTCAATTGGGATCCATTGGGCCACGCTGCATGGAATTCACTGCAATCACTCAGAATCCACTCCACCACACTGCACGGAGTCCACTGCATTCAATCGAGATCCATTGGGCCACGCTGCATGGAATCCACTGCATTCAATCGGGTTCCATTTAACCCCGCTGCATGGAATCCACTGCATCAATCGGGATGCATTTTATCATGCTGCCTGGAATTCACTGCATTCAATGACACTGCATGGAATCCACTGCATCAATCGGGATGCATTTTACCATTCTGCATGGAATCCACTGCATTTAATCAGGATGCATTTTACCACGCTGCATGGAATATACTGCATTCAATCACGCTGCATGGAATTCACTGCATTCAATTGGGATCCATTGCGCCACGATGCATGGAATCCACTGCGTTCAATTTAAATCCATTGCACCACACTGCATGGAATCCACTGCATTCTCTCGAGATCCATTGGGCCACGCTGCATCGAATCCACTGCATTCAATCGGGATCCATTTAACCCCGCTGCATGGAATGCACTGCGTTCAATTGGGATGCATTTTACCATGCTGCATGGAATCCACTGCATTCAATGACACTGCATGGAATCCACTGCATCAATCGGGATACATTTTACCATTCTGCATGGAATCCACTGCATTCAGTGACGCTGCATGGAATCCACTGCAGTCAATCGGGATCCATTGTGCCACATTGCAGGGAAACCACTGCATTCAATCGACATCCATTGCGCCATGCTGCATGGAATCCACTGCATTCAATTGGGATTCATTGGGCCTCACTGCATGGAATACACTGCGTTCAATCGAGATCCATTGGGCCACGCTGCATGGAATCCACTGCATTCAGTGATGCTGCATGGAATGCACTACCTTCAATCGGGATGCTTTGGGCCATGCTGCATAAAATCCACTGCATTTAATCGGGATGCAATGGGCCACTCTCCATGGAATCAACTGCATTCAATCATGCTTCATTGCAACCACTGCATTAAATCGGGATGCATTTTACCATGCTGCATGGAATCCACTGCATTCAGTGATGCTGCATGGAATGCACTACCTTCAATCGGGATGCTTTGGGCCATGCTGCATAAAATCCACTGCATTTAATCGGGATGCATTGGGCCACGCTCCATGGAATCAACTGCATTCAATCAAGCTGGATGGAATCCACTGCATTTAATCGGGATGCATTTTACCACGCTGCATGGAATATACTGCATTCAATCACGCTGCATGGAATTCACTGCATTCAATTGGGATCCATTGCACCACGATGCATGGAATCCACTGCGTTCAATTAAAATCCATTGCACCACACTGCATGGAATCCACTGCATTCTCTCGAGATCCATTGGGCCACACTGCATCGAATCCACTGCATTCAATCGGGATCCATTTAGCCACACTGCATGGAATACACTGCGTTCAATCGGGATGCATTTTACCATGCTGCATCGAATCCACTGCATTCAGTGACGCTGCATGGAATCCACTGCATTCAATCGGGATGCTTTGGGCCTCGCTGCATAAAATCCACTGCATTTAATCGGGATGCATTGGGCCTCACTGCCTGGAATCCACTGCATTCAATCATGCTGCATGGAATCCACTGCATTCAATGACACTGCATGGAATCCATTGCATTCAATAGGGTTCCATTTCTTCACGCTGCATGGCATACACTGCATTTAAACACGCTGCATGGAATCCACTGCATTCAATCGAGATCCATTGGGCCACGCTGCATGGAATTCACTGCAATCAGTCAGAATCCACTCCACCACACTGCACGGAGTCCACTGCATTCAATCGAGATCCATTGGGCCACGCTGCATGGAATCCACTGCATTCAATCGGGTTTCATTTAACCCCACTGCATGGAATCCACTGCATCAATCGGGATGCATTTTATCAAGCTGCCTGGAATCCACTGCATTCAATGACACTGCATGGAATCCACTGCATCAATCGGGATGCATTTTACCATGCTGCATGGAATCCACTGCATTCAATGACACTGCATGGAATCCACTGCATTCACTCGGGATCCATTTAGCCATGCTGCATGGAATCCACTGCATTCAATGACACTGCATGGAATCCACTGCATTCACTCGGGATCCATTTAGCCATGCTGCATGTAATGCACTGCGTTTAATCGGGATGCATTTTACCATGCTGCATGGAATCCACTGCATTCAGTGATGCTGCATGGAATGCACTACATTCAATCGGGATGCTTTGGGCCATGCTGCATAAAATCCACTGCATTTAATCGGGATGCATTGGGCCACGCTCCATGGAATCAACTGCATTCAATCAAGCTGGATGGAATCCACTGCATTTAATCGGGATGCATTTTACCACGCTGCATGGAATATACTGCATTCAATCACGCTGCATGGAATTCACTGCAATCAGTCAGAATCCACTCCACCACACTGCACGGAGTCCACTGCATTCAATCGAGATCCATTGGGCCACGCTGCATGGAATCCACTGCATTCAATCGGGTTTCATTTAACCCCGCTGCATGGAATCCACTGCATCAATCGGGATGCATTTTATCATGCTGCCTGGAATCCACTGCATTCAATGACACTGCATGGAATCCACTGCATCAATCGGGATGCATTTTACCATGCTGCATGGAATCCACTGCATTCAATGACACTGCATGGAATCCACTGCATTCACTCGGGATCCATTTAGCCATGCTGCATGGAATCCACTGCATTCAATGACACTGCATGGAATCCACTGCATTCACTCGGGATCCATTTAGCCATGCTGCATGTAATGCACTGCGTTTAATCGGGATGCATTTTACCATGCTGCATGGAATCCACTGCATTCAGTGATGCTGCATGGAGTGCACTACATTCAATCGGGATGCTTTGGGCCATGCTGCATAAAATCCACTGCATTTAATCGGGATGCATTGGGCCACGCTCCATGGAATCAACTGCATTCAATCAAGCTGGATGGAATCCACTGCATTTAATCGGGATGCATTTTACCACGCTGCATGGAATATACTGCATTCAATCACGCTGCATGGAATTCACTGCATTCAATTGGGATCCATTACACCACGATGCATGGAATCCACTGCGTTCAATTTAAATCCATTGCACCACACTGCATGGAATCCACTGCATTCTCTCGAGATCCATTGGGCCACGCTGCATGGAATCCACTGCATTCAATTGGGATCCATTTAGCCACGCTGCATGGAATACTCTTCGTTCAATCGGGATGCATTTAACCATGCTGCATCGAATCCACTGCATTCAGTGACGCTGCATGGAATCCACTGCATTCAATCGGGATGCTTTGGGCCTCGCTGCATAAAATCCACTGCATTTAATCGGGATGCATTGGGCCTCACTGCCTGGAATCTACTGCATTCAATCATGCTGCATGGAATCCACTGCATTCAATCATGCTGCATAAAATCCCCTGCATTTAATAGGGTTCAATTTCTCCATGCTGCATGGAATCCACTGCATTCAATCATGCTTCATTGCAACCACTGCATTCAATCGGGAACCATTGGGCCATGCTGCATGGAATCCACTGCATTCAAACACGCTGCATGGAATCCACTGCATTCAATCGGGATGCTTTATGCCATGCTGGATTATATCCACTGCATTCAATCGGGATTCATTGGGCCTCGCTGCCTGGAATCCACTGCATTCAATCATGCTGCATGGAATCCACTGCATTCAATGACACTGCATGGAATCCATTGCATTCAATAGGGTTCCATTTCTTCACGCTGCATGGCATACACTGCATTCAAACACGCTGCATGGAATCCACTGCATTCAATCGAGATCCATTGGGCCACGCTGCATGGAATTCACTGCAATCAGTCAGAATCCACTCCACCACACTGCACGGAGTCCACTACATTCAATCGAGATCCATTGGGCCACGCTGCATGGAATCCACTGCATTCAATCGGGTTTCATTTAACCCCGCTGCATGGAATCCACTGCATCAATCGGGATGCATTTTATCATGCTGCCTGGAATCCACTGCATTCAATGACACTGCATGGAATCCACTGCATCAATCGGGATGCATTTTACCATGCTGCATGGAATCCACTGCATTCAATGACACTGCATGGAATCCACTGCATTCACTCGGGATCCATTTAGCCATGCTGCATGGAATCCACTGCATTCAATGACACTGCATGGAATCCACTGCATTCACTCGGGATCCATTTAGCCATGCTGCATGTAATGCACTGCGTTTAATCGGGATGCATTTTACCATGCTGCATGGAATCCACTGCATTCAGTGATGCTGCATGGAATGCACTACATTCAATCGGGATGCTTTGGGCCATGCTGCATAAAATCCACTGCATTTAATCGGGATGCATTGGGCCACGCTCCATGGAATCAACTGCATTCAATCAAGCTGGATGGAATCCACTGCATTTAATCGGGATGCATTTTACCACGCTGCATGGAATATACTGCATTCAATCACGCTGCATGGAATTCACTGCATTCAATTGGGATCCATTGCACCACGATGCATGGAATCCACTGCGTTCAATTAAAATCCATTGCACCACACTGCATGGAATCCACTGCATTCTCTCGAGATCCATTGGGCCACACTGCATCAAATCCACTGCATTCAATCGGGATCCATTTAGCCACACTGCATGGAATACACTGCGTTCAATCGGGATGCATTTTACCATGCTGCATCGAATCCACTGCATTCAGTGACGCTGCATGGAATCCACTGCATTCAATCGGGATGCTTTGGGCCTCGCTGCATAAAATCCACTGCATTTAATCGGGATGCATTGGGCCTCACTGCCTGGAATCTACTGCATTCAATCATGCTGCATGGAATCCACTGCATTCAATCATGCTGCATAAAATCCCCTGCATTTAATAGGGTTCAATTTCTCCATGCTGCATGGAATCCACTGCATTCAGTGACGCTGCATGGAATCCACTGCATTCAATCGGGATGCTTTGGACCTCGCTGCATAAAATCCACTGCATTTAATCGGGATGCATTGGGCCTCACTGCCTGGAATCTACTGCATTCAATCATGCTGCATGGAATCCACTGCATTCAATCATGCTGCATTTAATCCACTGCATTCAATGACACTGCATGGAATCCATTGCATTCAATAGGGTTCCATTTCTTCACGCTGCATGGCATACACTGCATTCAAACACGCTGCATGGAATCCACTGCATTCAATCGAGATCCATTGGGCCACGCTGCATGGAATTCACTGCAATCAGTCAGAATCCACTCCACCACACTGCACGGAGTCCACTGCATTCAATCGAGATCCATTGGGCCACGCTGCATGGAATCCACTGCATTCAATCGGGTTTCATTTAACCCCGCTGCATGGAATCCACTGCATCAATCGGGATGCATTTTATCATGCTGCCTGGAATCCACTGCATTCAATGACACTGCATGGAATCCACTGCATCAATCGGGATGCATTTTACCATGCTGCATGGAATCCACTGCATTCAATGACACTGCATGGAATCCACTGCATCAATCGTGACGCATTTTACCATGCTGCATGGAATCCACTGTATTCAATGACACTGCATGGAATCCACTGCATTCACTCGGGATCCATTTAGCCATGCTGCATGTAATGCACTGCGTTTAATCGGGATGCATTTTACCATGCTGCATGGAATCCACTGCATTCAGTGATGCTGCATGGAATGCACTACCTTCAATCGGGATGCTTTGGGCCATGCTGCATAAAATCCACTGCATTTAATCGGGATGCATTTGGCCACCCTCCATGGAATCAACTGCATTCAATCAAGCTGGATGGAATCCACTGCATTTAATCGGGATGCATTTTACCACGCTGCATGGAATATACTGCATTCAATCACGCTGCATGGAATTCACTGCATTCAATTGGGATCCATTGGGCCACGCTGCATGGAATTCACTGCAATCACTCAGAATCCACTCCACCACACTGCACGGAGTCCACTGCATTCAATCGAGATCCATTGGGCCACGCTGCATGGAATCCACTGCATTCAATCGGGTTCCATTTAACCCCGCTGCATGGAATCCACTGCATCAATCGGGATGCATTTTATCATGCTGCCTGGAATTCACTGCATTCAATGACACTGCATGGAATCCACTGCATCAATCGGGATGCATTTTACCATTCTGCATGGAATCCACTGCATTTAATCAGGATGCATTTTACCACGCTGCATGGAATATACTGCATTCAATCACGCTGCATGGAATTCACTGCATTCAATTGGGATCCATTGCGCCACGATGCATGGAATCCACTGCGTTCAATTTAAATCCATTGCACCACACTGCATGGAATCCACTGCATTCTCTCGAGATCCATTGGGCCACGCTGCATCGAATCCACTGCATTCAATCGGGATCCATTTAACCCCGCTGCATGGAATGCACTGCGTTCAATTGGGATGCATTTTACCATGCTGCATGGAATCCACTGCATTCAATGACACTGCATGGAATCCACTGCATCAATCGGGATGCATTTTACCATTCTGCATGGAATCCACTGCATTCAGTGACGCTGCATGGAATCCACTGCAGTCAATCGGGATCCATTGTGCCACATTGCAGGGAAACCACTGCATTCAATCGACATCCATTGCGCCATGCTGCATGGAATCCACTGCATTCAATTGGGATTCATTGGGCCTCACTGCATGGAATACACTGCGTTCAATCGAGATCCATTGGGCCACGCTGCATGGAATCCACTGCATTCAGTGATGCTGCATGGAATGCACTACCTTCAATCGGGATGCTTTGGGCCATGCTGCATAAAATCCACTGCATTTAATCGGGATGCAATGGGCCACTCTCCATGGAATCAACTGCATTCAATCATGCTTCATTGCAACCACTGCATTAAATCGGGATGCATTTTACCATGCTGCATGGAATCCACTGCATTCAGTGATGCTGCATGGAATGCACTACCTTCAATCGGGATGCTTTGGGCCATGCTGCATAAAATCCACTGCATTTAATCGGGATGCATTGGGCCACGCTCCATGGAATCAACTGCATTCAATCAAGCTGGATGGAATCCACTGCATTTAATCGGGATGCATTTTACCACGCTGCATGGAATATACTGCATTCAATCACGCTGCATGGAATTCACTGCATTCAATTGGGATCCATTGCACCACGATGCATGGAATCCACTGCGTTCAATTTAAATCCATTGCACCACACTGCATGGAATCCACTGCATTCTCTCGAGATCCATTGGGCCACACTGCATCGAATCCACTGCATTCAATCGGGATCCATTTAGCCACACTGCATGGAATACACTGCGTTCAATCGGGATGCATTTTACCATGCTGCATCGAATCCACTGCATTCAGTGACGCTGCATGGAATCCACTGCATTCAATCGGGATGCTTTGGGCCTCGCTGCATAAAATCCACTGCATTTAATCGGGATGCATTGGGCCTCACTGCCTGGAATCCACTGCATTCAATCATGCTGCATGGAATCCACTGCATTCAATGACACTGCATGGAATCCATTGCATTCAATAGGGTTCCATTTCTTCACGCTGCATGGCATACACTGCATTCAAACACGCTGCATGGAATCCACTGCATTCAATCGAGATCCATTGGGCCACGCTGCATGGAATTCACTGCAATCAGTCAGAATCCACTCCACCACACTGCACGGAGTCCACTGCATTCAATCGAGATCCATTGGGCCACGCTGCATGGAATCCACTGCATTCAATCGGGTTTCATTTAACCCCACTGCATGGAATCCACTGCATCAATCGGGATGCATTTTATCAAGCTGCCTGGAATCCACTGCATTCAATGACACTGCATGGAATCCACTGCATCAATCGGGATGCATTTTACCATGCTGCATGGAATCCACTGCATTCAATGACACTGCATGGAATCCACTGCATTCACTCGGGATCCATTTAGCCATGCTGCATGGAATCCACTGCATTCAATGACACTGCATGGAATCCACTGCATTCACTCGGGATCCATTTAGCCATGCTGCATGTAATGCACTGCGTTTAATCGGGATGCATTTTACCATGCTGCATGGAATCCACTGCATTCAGTGATGCTGCATGGAATGCACTACATTCAATCGGGATGCTTTGGGCCATGCTGCATAAAATCCACTGCATTTAATCGGGATGCATTGGGCCACGCTCCATGGAATCAACTGCATTCAATCAAGCTGGATGGAATCCACTGCATTTAATCGGGATGCATTTTACCACGCTGCATGGAATATACTGCATTCAATCACGCTGCATGGAATTCACTGCAATCAGTCAGAATCCACTCCACCACACTGCACGGAGTCCACTGCATTCAATCGAGATCCATTGGGCCACGCTGCATGGAATCCACTGCATTCAATCGGGTTTCATTTAACCCCGCTGCATGGAATCCACTGCATCAATCGGGATGCATTTAACCATGCTGCATGGAATCCACTGCATTCAATGACACTGCATGGAATCCACTGCATCAATCGGGATGCATTTTACCATGCTGCATGGAATCCACTGCATTCAATGACACTGCATGGAATCCACTGCATTCACTCGGGATCCATTTAGCCATGCTGCATGGAATCCACTGCATTCAATGACACTGCATGGAATCCACTGCATTCACTCGGGATCCATTTAGCCATGCTGCATGTAATGCACTGCGTTTAATCGGGATGCATTTTACCATGCTGCATGGAATCCACTGCATTCAGTGATGCTGCATGGAATGCACTACATTCAATCGGGATGCTTTGGGCCATGCTGCATAAAATCCACTGCATTTAATCGGGATGCATTGGGCCACGCTCCATGGAATCAACTGCATTCAATCAAGCTGGATGGAATCCACTGCATTTAATCGGGATGCATTTTACCACGCTGCATGGAATATACTGCATTCAATCACGCTGCATGGAATTCACTGCATTCAATTGGGATCCATTACACCACGATGCATGGAATCCACTGCGTTCAATTTAAATCCATTGCACCACACTGCATGGAATCCACTGCATTCTCTCGAGATCCATTGGGCCACGCTGCATGGAATCCACTGCATTCAATTGGGATCCATTTAGCCACGCTGCATGGAATACTCTTCGTTCAATCGGGATGCATTTAACCATGCTGCATCGAATCCACTGCATTCAGTGACGCTGCATGGAATCCACTGCATTCAATCGGGATGCTTTGGGCCTCGCTGCATAAAATCCACTGCATTTAATCGGGATGCATTGGGCCTCACTGCCTGGAATCTACTGCATTCAATCATGCTGCATGGAATCCACTGCATTCAATCATGCTGCATAAAATCCCCTGCATTTAATAGGGTTCAATTTCTCCATGCTGCATGGAATCCACTGCATTCAATAATGCTTCATTGCAACCACTGCATTCAATAGGGAACCATTGGGCCATGCTGCATGGAATCCACTGCATTCAAACACGCTGCATGGAATCCACTGCATTCAATCGGGATTCTTTACGCCATGCTGGATTATATCCACTGCATTCAATCGGGATTCATTGGGCCTCGCTGCCTGGAATCCACTGCATTCAATCATGCTGCATGGAATCCACTGCATTCAATGACACTGCATGGAATCCATTGCATTCAATAGGGTTCCATTTCTTCACGCTGCATGGCATACACTGCATTCAAACACGCTGCATGGAATCCACTGCATTCAATCGAGATCCATTGGGCCACGCTGCATGGAATTCACTGCAATCAGTCAGAATCCACTCCACCACACTTCACGGAGTCCACTGCATTCAATCGAGATCCATTGGGCCACGCTGCATGGAATCCACTGCATTCAATCGGGTTTCATTTAACCCCGCTGCATGGAATCCACTGCATCAATCGGGATGCATTTTATCATGCTGCCTGGAATCCACTGCATGCAATGACACTGCATGGAATCCACTGCATCAATCGGGATGCATTTTACCATGTTGCATGGAATCCACTGCATTCAATGACACTGCATGGAATCCACTGCATTCACTCGGGATCCATTTAGCCATGCTGCATGGAATCCACTGCATTCAATGACACTGCATGGAATCCACTGCATTCACTCGGGATCCATTTAGCCATGCTGCATGTAATGCACTGCGTTTAATCGGGATGCATTTTACCATGCTGCATGGAATCCACTGCATTCAGTGATGCTGCATGGAATGCACTACCTTCAATCGGGATGCTTTGGGCCATGCTGCATAAAATCCACTGCATTTAATCGGGATGCATTGGGCCACGCTCCATAGAATCAACTGCATTCAATCAAGCTGGATGGAATCCACTGCATTTAATCGGGATGCATTTTACCACGCTGCATGGAATATACTGCATTCAATCACGCTGCATGGAATTCACTGCATTCAATTGGGATCCATTGCACCACGATGCATGGAATCCACTGCGTTCAATTAAAATCCATTGCACCACACTGCATGGAATCCACTGCATTCTCTCGAGATCCATTGGTCCACACTGCATCGAATCCACTGCATTCAATCGGGATCCATTTAGCCACACTGCATGGAATACACTGCGTTCAATCGGGATGCATTTTACCATGCTGCATCGAATCCACTGCATTCAGTGACGCTGCATGGAATCCACTGCATTCAATCGGGATGCTTTGGGCCTCGCTGCATAAAATCCACTGCATTTAATCGGGATGCATTGGGCCTCACTGCCTGGAATCCACTGCATTCAATCATGCTGCATGGAATCCACTGCATTCAATGACACTGCATGGAATCCATTGCATTCAATAGGGTTCCATTTCTTCACGCTGCATGGCATACACTGCATTCAAACACGCTGCATGGAATCCACTGCATTCAATCAAGATCCATTGGGCCACGCTGCATGGAATTCACTGCAATCAGTCAGAATCCACTCCACCACACTGCACGGAGTCCACTGCATTCAATCGAGATCCATTGGGCCACGCTGCATGGAATCCACTGCATTCAATCGGGTTTCATTTAACCCCGCTGCATGGAATCCACTGCATCAATCGGGATGCATTTTATCATGCTGCCTGGAATCCACTGCATGCAATGACACTGCATGGAATCCACTGCATCAATCGGGATGCATTTTACCATGCTGCATGGAATCCACTGCATTCAATGACACTGCATGGAATCCACTGCATTCACTCGGGATCCATTTAGCCATGCTGCATGGAATCCACTGCATTCAATGACACTGCATGGAATCCACTGCATTCACTCGGGATCCATTTAGCCATGCTGCATGTAATGCACTGCGTTTAATCGGGATGCATTTTACCATGCTGCATGGAATCCACTGCATTCAGTGATGCTGCATGGAATGCACTACATTCAATCGGGATGCTTTGGGCCATGCTGCATAAAATCCACTGCATTTAATCGGGATGCATTGGGCCACGCTCCATGGAATCAACTGCATTCAATCAAGCTGGATGGAATCCACTGCATTTAATCGGGATGCATTTTACCACGCTGCATGGAATATACTGCATTCAATCACGCTGCATGGAATTCACTGCATTCAATTGGGATCCATTGCACCACGATGCATGGAATCCACTGCGTTCAATTAAAATCCATTGCACCACACTGCATGGAATCCACTGCATTCTCTCGAGATCCATTGGGCCACACTGCATCGAATCCACTGCATTCAATCGGGATCCATTTAGCCACACTGCATGGAATACACTGCGTTCAATCGGGATGCATTTTACCATGCTGCATCGAATCCACTGCATTCAGTGACGCTGCATGGAATCCACTGCATTCAATCGGGATGCTTTGGGCCTCGCTGCATAAAATCCACTGCATTTAATCGGGATGCATTGGGCCTCACTGCCTGGAATCTACTGCATTCAATCATGCTGCATGGAATCCACTGCATTCAATCATGCTGCATAAAATCCCCTGCATTTAATAGGGTTCAATTTCTCCATGCTGCATGGAATCCACTGCATTCAGTGACGCTGCATGGAATCCACTGCATTCAATCGGGATGCTTTGGGCCTCGCTGCATAAAATCCACTGCATTTAATCGGGATGCATTGGGCCTCACTGCCTGGAATCTACTGCATTCAATCATGCTGCATGGAATCCACTGCATTCAATCATGCTGCATTTAATCCACTGCATTCAATGACACTGCATGGAATCCATTGCATTCAATAGGGTTCCATTTCTTCACGCTGCATGGCATACACTGCATTCAAACACGCTGCATGGAATCCACTGCATTCAATCGAGATCCATTGGGCCACGCTGCATGGAATTCACTGCAATCAGTCAGAATCCACTCCACCACACTGCACGGAGTCCACTGCATTCAATCGAGATCCATTGGGCCATGCTGCATGGAATCCACTGCATTCAATCGGGTTTCATTTAACCCCGCTGCATGGAATCCACTGCATCAATCGGGATGCATTTTATCATGCTGCCTGGAATCCACTGCATGCAATGACACTGCATGGAATCCACTGCATCAATCGGGATGCATTTTACCATGCTGCATGGAATCCACTGCATTCAATGACACTGCATGGAATCCACTGCATTCACTCGGGATCCATTTAGCCATGCTGCATGGAATCCACTGCATTCAATGACACTGCATGGAATCCACTGCATTCACTCGGGATCCATTTAGCCATGCTGCATGTAATGCACTGCGTTTAATCGGGATGCATTTTACCATGCTGCATGGAATCCACTGCATTCAGTGATGCTGCATGGAATGCACTACCTTCAATCGGGATGCTTTGGGCCATGCTGCATAAAATCCACTGCATTTAATCGGGATGCATTGGGCCACGCTCCATGGAATCAACTGCATTCAATCAAGCTGGATGGAAACCACTGCATTTAATCGGGATGCATTTTACCACGCTGCATGGAATATACTGCATTCAATCACGCTGCATGGAATTCACTGCATTCAATTGGGATCCATTGCACCACGATGCATGGAATTCACTGCAATCACTCAGAATCCACTCCACCACACTGCACGGAGTCCACTGCATTCAATCGAGATCCATTGGGCCACGCTGCATGGAATCCACTGCATTCAATCGGGTTCCATTTAACCCCGCTGCATGGAATCCACTGCATCAATCGGGATGCATTTTATCATGCTGCCTGGAATTCACTGCATTCAATGACACTGCATGGAATCCACTGCATCAATCGGGATGCATTTTACCATTCTGCATGGAATCCACTGCATTTAATCAGGATGCATTTTACCACGCTGCATGGAATATACTGCATTCAATCACGCTGCATGGAATTCACTGCATTCAATTGGGATCCATTGCGCCACGATGCATGGAATCCACTGCATTCAATTTAAATCCATTGCACCACACTGCATGGAATCCACTGCATTCTCTCGAGATCCATTGGGCCACGCTGCATCGAATCCACTGCATTCAATCGGGATCCATTTAACCCCGCTGCATGGAATGCACTGCGTTCAATTGGGATGCATTTTACCATGCTGCATGGAATCCACTGCATTCAATGACACTGCATGGAATCCACTGCATCAATCGGGATGCATTTTACCATTCTGCATGGAATCCACTGCATTCAGTGACGCTGCATGGAATCCACTGCAGTCAATCGGGATCCATTGTGCCACATTGCAGGGAAACCACTGCATTCAATCGACATCCATTGCGCCATGATGCATGGAATCCACTGCATTCAATTGGGATTCATTGGGCCTCACTGCATGGAATACACTGCGTTCAATCGAGATCCATTGGGCCACGCTGCATGGAATCCACTGCATTCAGTGATGCTGCATGGAATGCACTACCTTCAATCGGGATGCTTTGGGCCATGCTGCATAAAATCCACTGCATTTAATCGGGATGCAATGGGCCACTCTCCATGGAATCAACTTCATTCAATCATGCTTCATTGCAACCACTGCATTAAATCGGGAACCATTGGGCCACGCTGCATGGAATCCACTGCATTCAGTGATGCTGCATGGAATGCACTACCTTCAATCGGGATGCTTTGGGCCATGCTGCATAAAATCCACTGCATTTAATCGGGATGCAATGGGCCACTCTCCATGGAATCAACTGCATTCAATCATGCTTCATTGCAACCACTGCATTAAATCGGGAACCATTGGGCCACGATGCATGGAATCCACTGCATTCAATGACACTGCATGGAATCCACTGCATTCACTCGGGATCCATTTAGCCATGCTGCATGGAATCCACTGCGTTTAATCGGGATGCATTTTACCATGCTGCATGGAATCCACTGCATTCAGTGATGCTGCATGGAATGCACTACCTTCAATCGGGATGCTTTGGGCCATGCTGCATAAAATCCACTGCATTTAATCGGGATGCATTTGGCCACGCTCCATGGAATCAACTGCAGTCAATCAAGCTGGATGGAATCCACTGCATTTAATCGGGATGCATTTTACCACGCTGCATGGAATATACTGCATTCAATCACGCTGCATGGAATTCACTGCATTCAATTGGGATCCATTGGGCCACGCTGCATGGAATTCACTGCAATCACTCAGAATCCACTCCACCACACTGCACGGAGTCCACTGCATTCAATCGAGATCCATTGGGCCACGCTGCATGGAATCCACTGCATTCAATCGGGTTCCATTTAACCCCGCTGCATGGAATCCACTGCATCAATCGGGATGCATTTTATCATGCTGCCTGGAATACACTGCATTCAATGACACTGCATGGAATCCACTGCATCAATCGGGATGCATTTTACCATTCTGCATGGAATCCACTGCATTTAATCAGGATGCATTTTACCACGCTGCATGGAATATACTGCATTCAATCACGCTGCATGGAATTCACTGCATTCAATTGGGATCCATTGCGCCACGATGCATGGAATCCACTGCGTTCAATTAAAATCCATTGCACCACACTGCATGGAATCCACTGCATTCTCTCGAGATCCATTGGGCCACACTGCATCGAATCCACTGCATTCAATCGGGATCCATTTAGCCACACTGCATGGAATACACTGCGTTCAATCGGGATGCATTTTACCATGCTGCATCGAATCCACTGCATTCAGTGAAGCTGCATGGAATCCACTGCATTCAATCGGGATGCTTTGGGCCTCGCTGCATAAAATCCACTGCATTTAATCGGGATGCATTGGGCCTCACTGCCTGGAATCCACTGCATTCAATCATGCTGCATGGAATCCACTGCATTCAATGACACTGCATGGAATCCATTGCATTCAATAGGGTTCCATTTCTTCACGCTGCATGGCATACACTGCATTCAAACACGCTGCATGGAATCCACTGCATTCAATCGAGATCCATTGGGCCACGCTGCATGGAATTCACTGCAATCAGTCAGAATCCACTCCACCACACTGCACGGAGTCCACTGCATTCAATCGAGATCCATTGGGCCACGCTGCATGGAATCCACTGCATTCAATCGGGTTTCATTTAACCCCGCTGCATGGAATCCACTGCATCAATCGGGATGCATTTTATCATGCTGCCTGGAAACCACTGCATTCAATGACACTGCATGGAATCCACTGCATCAATCGGGATGCATTTTACCATGCTGCATGGAATCCACTGCATTCAATGACACTGCATGGAATCCACTGCATTCACTCGGGATCCATTTAGCCATGCTGCATGGAATCCACTGCATTCAATGACACTGCATGGAATCCACTGCATTCACTCGGGATCCATTTAGCCATGCTGCATGTAATGCACTGCGTTTAATCGGGATGCATTTTACCATGCTGCATGGAATCCACTGCATTCAGTGATGCTGCATGGAATGCACTACATTCAATCGGGATGCTTTGGGCCATGCTGCATAAAATCCACTGCATTTAATCGGGATGCATTGGGCCACGCTCCATGGAATCAACTGCATTCAATCAAGCTGGATGGAATCCACTGCATTTAATCGGGATGCATTTTACCACGCTGCATGGAATATACTGCATTCAATCACGCTGCATGGAATTCACTGCATTCAATTGGGATCCATTGCACCACGATGCATGGAATCCACTGCGTTCAATTTAAATCCATTGCACCACACTGCATGGAATCCACTGCATTCTCTCGAGATCCATTGGGCCACACTGCATCGAATCCACTGCATTCAATCGGGATCCATTTAACCCCGCTGCATGGAATGCACTGCGTTCAATTGGGATGCATTTTACCATGCTGCATCGAATCCACTGCATTCAATGACACTGCATGGAATCCACTGCATTCAATCGGGATGCTTTGGGCCTCGCTGCATAAAATCCACTGCATTTAATCGGGATGCATTGGGCCTCACTGCCTGGAATCTACTGCATTCAATCATGCTGCATGGAATCCACTGCATTCAATCATGCTGCATAAAATCCCCTGCATTTAATAGGGTTCAATTTCTCCATGCTGCATGGAATCCACTGCATTCAGTGACGCTGCATGGAATCCACTGCATTCAATCGGGATGCTTTGGGCCTCGCTGCATAAAATCCACTGCATTTAATCGGGATGCATTGGGCCTCACTGCCTGGAATCTACTGCATTCAATCATGCTGCATGGAATCCACTGCATTCAATCATGCTGCATTTAATCCACTGCATTCAATGACACTGCATGGAATCCATTGCATTCAATAGGGTTCCATTTCTTCACGCTGCATGGCATACACTGCATTCAAACACGCTGCATGGAATCCACTGCATTCAATCGAGATCCATTGGGCCACGCTGCATGGAATTCACTGCAATCAGTCAGAATCCACTCCACCACACTGCACGGAGTCCACTGCATTCAATCGAGATCCATTGGGCCACGCTGCATGGAATCCACTGCATTCAATCGGGTTTCATTTAACCCCGCTGCATGGAATCCACTGCATCAATCGGGATGCATTTTATCATGCTGCCTGGAATCCACTGCATTCAATGACACTGCATGGAATCCACTGCATCAATCGGGATGCATTTTACCATGCTGCATGGAATCCACTGCATTCAATGACACTGCATGGAATCCACTGCATCAATCGTGACGCATTTTACCATGCTGCATGGAATCCACTGCATTCAATGACACTGCATGGAATCCACTGCATTCACTCGGGATCCATTTAGCCATGCTGCATGTAATGCACTGCGTTTAATCGGGATGCATTTTACCATGCTGCATGGAATCCACTGCATTCAGTGATGCTGCATGGAATGCACTACCTTCAATCGGGATGCTTTGGGCCATGCTGCATAAAATCCACTGCATTTAATCGGGATGCATTTGGCCACGCTCCATGGAATCAACTGCATTCAATCAAGCTGGATGGAATCCACTGCATTTAATCGGGATGCATTTTACCACGCTGCATGGAATATACTGCATTCAATCACGCTGCATGGAATTCACTGCATTCAATTGGGATCCATTGGGCCACGCTGCATGGAATTCACTGCAATCACTCAGAATCCACTCCACCACACTGCACGGAGTCCACTGCATTCAATCGAGATCCATTGGGCCACGCTGCATGGAATTCACTGCAATCAGTCAGAATCCACTCCACCACACTGCACGGAGTCCACTGCATTCAATCGAGATCCATTGGGCCACGCTGCATGGAATCCACTGCATTCAATCGGGTTCCATTTAACCCCGCTGCATGGAATCCACTGCATCAATCGGGATGCATTTTATCATGCTGCCTGGAATACACTGCATTCAATGACACTGCATGGAATCCACTGCATCAATCGTGATGCATTTTACCATTCTGCATGGAATCCACTGCATTTAATCAGGATGCATTTTACCACGCTGCATGGAATATACTGCATTCAATCACGCTGCATGGAATTCACTGCATTCAATTGGGATCCATTGCGCCACGATGCATGGAATCCACTGCGTTCAATTTAAATCCATTGCACCACACTGCATGGAATCCACTGCATTCTCTCGAGATCCATTGGGCCACGCTGCATCGAATCCACTGCATTCAATCGGGATCCATTTAACCCCGCTGCATGGAATGCACTGCGTTCAATTGGGATGCATTTTACCATGCTGCATGGAATCCACTGCATTCAATGACACTGCATGGAATCCATTGCATTCAATAGGGTTCCATTTCTTCACGCTGCATGGCATACACTGCATTCAAACACGCTGCATGGAATCCACTGCATTCAATCAAGATCCATTGGGCCACGCTGCATGGAATTCACTGCAATCAGTCAGAATCCACTCCACCACACTGCACGGAGTCCACTGCATTCAATCGAGATCCATTGGGCCACGCTGCATGGAATCCACTGCATTCAATCGGGTTTCATTTAACCCCGCTGCATGGAATCCACTGCATCAATCGGGATGCATTTTATCATGCTGCCTGGAATCCACTGCATGCAATGACACTGCATGGAATCCACTGCATCAATCGGGATGCATTTTACCATGCTGCATGGAATCCACTGCATTCAATGACACTGCATGGAATCCACTGCATTCACTCGGGATCCATTTAGCCATGCTGCATGGAATCCACTGCATTCAATGACACTGCATGGAATCCACTGCATTCACTCGGGATCCATTTAGCCATGCTGCATGTAATGCACTGCGTTTAATCGGGATGCATTTTACCATGCTGCATGGAATCCACTGCATTCAGTGATGCTGCATGGAATGCACTACATTCAATCGGGATGCTTTGGGCCATGCTGCATAAAATCCACTGCATTTAATCGGGATGCATTGGGCCACGCTCCATGGAATCAACTGCATTCAATCAAGCTGGATGGAATCCACTGCATTTAATCGGGATGCATTTTACCACGCTGCATGGAATATACTGCATTCAATCACGCTGCATGGAATTCACTGCATTCAATTGGGATCCATTGCACCACGATGCATGGAATCCACTGCGTTCAATTAAAATCCATTGCACCACACTGCATGGAATCCACTGCATTCTCTCGAGATCCATTGGGCCACACTGCATCGAATCCACTGCATTCAATCGGGATCCATTTAGCCACACTGCATGGAATACACTGCGTTCAATCGGGATGCATTTTACCATGCTGCATCGAATCCACTGCATTCAGTGACGCTGCATGGAATCCACTGCATTCAATCGGGATGCTTTGGGCCTCGCTGCATAAAATCCACTGCATTTAATCGGGATGCATTGGGCCTCACTGCCTGGAATCTACTGCATTCAATCATGCTGCATGGAATCCACTGCATTCAATCATGCTGCATAAAATCCCCTGCATTTAATAGGGTTCAATTTCTCCATGCTGCATGGAATCCACTGCATTCAGTGACGCTGCATGGAATCCACTGCATTCAATCGGGATGCTTTGGGCCTCGCTGCATAAAATCCACTGCATTTAATCGGGATGCATTGGGCCTCACTGCCTGGAATCTACTGCATTCAATCATGCTGCATGGAATCCACTGCATTCAATCATGCTGCATTTAATCCACTGCATTCAATGACACTGCATGGAATCCATTGCATTCAATAGGGTTCCATTTCTTCACGCTGCATGGCATACACTGCATTCAAACACGCTGCATGGAATCCACTGCATTCAATCGAGATCCATTGGGCCACGCTGCATGGAATTCACTGCAATCAGTCAGAATCCACTCCACCACACTGCACGGAGTCCACTGCATTCAATCGAGATCCATTGGGCCATGCTGCATGGAATCCACTGCATTCAATCGGGTTTCATTTAACCCCGCTGCATGGAATCCACTGCATCAATCGGGATGCATTTTATCATGCTGCATGGAATCCACTGCATTCAATGACACTGCATGGAATCCACTGCATCAATCGGGATGCATTTTACCATGCTGCATGGAATCCACTGCATTCAATGACACTGCATGGAATCCACTGCATTCACTCGGGATCCATTTAGCCATGCTGCATGGAATCCACTGCATTCAATGACACTGCATGGAATCCACTGCATTCACTCGGGATCCATTTAGCCATGCTGCATGTAATGCACTGCGTTTAATCGGGATGCATTTTACCATGCTGCATGGAATCCACTGCATTCAGTGATGCTGCATGGAATGCACTACCTTCAATCGGGATGCTTTGGGCCATGCTGCATAAAATCCACTGCATTTAATCGGGATGCATTGGGCCACGCTCCATGGAATCAACTGCATTCAATCAAGCTGGATGGAAACCACTGCATTTAATCGGGATGCATTTTACCACGCTGCATGGAATATACTGCATTCAATCACGCTGCATGGAATTCACTGCATTCAATTGGGATCCATTGCACCACGATGCATGGAATTCACTGCAATCACTCAGAATCCACTCCACCACACTGCACGGAGTCCACTGCATTCAATCGAGATCCATTGGGCCACGCTGCATGGAATCCACTGCATTCAATCGGGTTCCATTTAACCCCGCTGCATGGAATCCACTGCATCAATCGGGATGCATTTTATCATGCTGCCTGGAATTCACTGCATTCAATGACACTGCATGGAATCCACTGCATCATTCGGGATGCATTTTACCATTCTGCATGGAATCCACTGCATTTAATCAGGATGCATTTTACCACGCTGCATGGAATATACTGCATTCAATCACGCTGCATGGAATTCACTGCATTCAATTGGGATCCATTGCGCCACGATGCATGGAATCCACTGCATTCAATTTAAATCCATTGCACCACACTGCATGGAATCCACTGCATTCTCTCGAGATCCATTGGGCCACGCTGCATCGAATCCACTGCATTCAATCGGGATCCATTTAACCCCGCTGCATGGAATGCACTGCGTTCAATTGGGATGCATTTTACCATGCTGCATGGAATCCACTGCATTCAATGACACTGCATGGAATCCACTGCATCAATCGGGATGCATTTTACCATTCTGCATGGAATCCACTGCATTCAGTGACGCTGCATGGAATCCACTGCAGTCAATCGGGATCCATTGTGCCACATTGCAGGGAAACCACTGCATTCAATCGACATCCATTGCGCCATGATGCATGGAATCCACTGCATTCAATTGGGATTCATTGGGCCTCACTGCATGGAATACACTGCGTTCAATCGAGATCCATTGGGCCACGCTGCATGGAATCCACTGCATTCAGTGATGCTGCATGGAATGCACTACCTTCAATCGGGATGCTTTGGGCCATGCTGCATAAAATCCACTGCATTTAATCGGGATGCAATGGGCCACTCTCCATGGAATCAACTTCATTCAATCATGCTTCATTGCAACCACTGCATTAAATCGGGAACCATTGGGCCACGCTGCATGGAATCCACTGCATTCAGTGATGCTGCATGGAATGCACTACCTTCAATCGGGATGCTTTGGGCCATGCTGCATAAAATCCACTGCATTTAATCGGGATGCAATGGGCCACTCTCCATGGAATCAACTGCATTCAATCATGCTTCATTGCAACCACTGCATTAAATCGGGAACCATTGGGCCACGATGCATGGAATCCACTGCATTCAATGACACTGCATGGAATCCACTGCATTCACTCGGGATCCATTTAGCCATGCTGCATGGAATCCACTGCGTTTAATCGGGATGCATTTTACCATGCTGCATGGAATCCACTGCATTCAGTGATGCTGCATGGAATGCACTACCTTCAATCGGGATGCTTTGGGCCATGCTGCATAAAATCCACTGCATTTAATCGGGATGCATTTGGCCACGCTCCATGGAATCAACTGCAGTCAATCAAGCTGGATGGAATCCACTGCATTTAATCGGGATGCATTTTACCACGCTGCATGGAATATACTGCATTCAATCACGCTGCATGGAATTCACTGCATTCAATTGGGATCCATTGGGCCACGCTGCATGGAATTCACTGCAATCACTCAGAATCCACTCCACCACACTGCACGGAGTCCACTGCATTCAATCGAGATCCATTGGGCCACGCTGCATGGAATCCACTGCATTCAATCGGGTTCCATTTAACCCCGCTGCATGGAATCCACTGCATCAATCGGGATGCATTTTATCATGCTGCCTGGAATACACTGCATTCAATGACACTGCATGGAATCCACTGCATCAATCGGGATGCATTTTACCATTCTGCATGGAATCCACTGCATTTAATCAGGATGCATTTTACCACGCTGCATGGAATATACTGCATTCAATCACGCTGCATGGAATTCACTGCATTCAATTGGGATCCATTGCGCCACGATGCATGGAATCCACTGCGTTCAATTTAAATCCATTGCACCACACTGCATGGAATCCACTGCATTCTCTCGAGATCCATTGGGCCACGCTGCATCGAATCCACTGCATTCAATCGGGATCCATTTAACCCCGCTGCATGGAATGCACTGCGTTCAATTGGGATGCATTTTACCATGCTGCATGGAATCCACTGCATTCAATGACACTGCATGGAATCCACTGCATCAATCGGGATGCATTTTACCATTCTGCATGGAATCCACTGCATTCAGTGACGCTGCATGGAATCCACTGCAGTCAATCGGGATCCATTGTGCCACATTGCAGGGAAACCACTGCATTCAATCGACATCCATTGCGCCATGCTGCATGGAATCCACTGCATTCAATTGGGATTCATTGGGCCTCACTGCATGGAATACACTGCGTTCAATCGAGATCCATTGGGCCACGCTGCATGGAATCCACTGCATTCAGTGATGCTGCATGGAATGCACTACCTTCAATCGGGATGCTTTGGGCCATGCTGCATAAAATCCACTGCATTTAATCGGGATGCAATGGGCCACTCTCCATGGAATCAACTTCATTCAATCATGCTTCATTGCAACCACTGCATTCAATCGGGAACCATTGGGCCATGCTGCATGGAATCCACTGCATTCAAACACGCTGCATGGAATCCACTGCATTCAATCGGGATGCTTTGGGCCATGCTGGATAATATCCACTGCATTCAATCGGGATTCATTGGGCCTCGCTGCCTGGAATCCACTGCATTCAATCATGCTGCATGGAATCCACTGCATTCAATTGAGATCCATTGGGCCACGCTGCATGGTATCCACTGCATTCAATCGGGATCCATTTAACCCCGCTGCATGGAATCCACTGCATCAATCGGGATGCATTTTATCATGCTGCCTGGAATCCACTGCATTCATTGACACTGCATGGAATCCACTGCATCAATCGGGATGCATTTTACCATGCTGCATGGAATCCACTGCATTCAATGACAATGCATGGAATCCACTGCATCAATCGTGACGCATTTGACCATGCTGCATGGAATCCACTGCATTCAATGACACTGCATGGAATCTACTGCATTCACTCGGGATCCATTTAGCCATGCTGCATGTAATCCACTGCGTTTAATCGGGATGCATTTTACCATGCTGCATGGAATCCACTGCATTCAGTGATGCTGCATGGAATGCACTACATTCAATCGGGATGCTTTGGGCCATGCTGCATAAAATCCACTGCATTTAATCGGGATGCATTGGGCCACGCTCCATGGAATCAACTGCATTCAATCAAGCTGGATGGAATCCACTGCATTTAATCGGGATGCATTTTACCACGCTGCATGGAATATACTGCATTCAATCACGCTGCATGGAATTCACTGCATTCAATTGGGATCCATTGCACCACGATGCATGGAATCCACTGCGTTCAATTTAAATCCATTGCACCACACTGCATGGAATCCACTGCATTCTCTCGAGATCCATTGGGCCACGCTGCATGGAATCCACTGCATTCAATTGGGATCCATTTAGCCACGCTGCATGGAATACTCTTCGTTCAATCGGGATGCATTTAACCATGCTGCATCGAATCCACTGCATTCAGTGACGCTGCATGGAATCCACTGCATTCAATCGGGATGCTTTCGGCCTCGCTGCATAAAATCCACTGCATTTAATCGGGATGCATTGGGCCTCACTGCCTGGAATCTACTGCATTCAATCATGCTGCATGGAATCCACTGCATTCAATCATGCTGCATAAAATCCCCTGCATTTAATAGGGTTCAATTTCTCCATGCTGCATGGAATCCACTGCATTCAATCATGCTTCATTGCAACCACTGCATTCAATCGGGAACCATTGGGCCATGCTGCATGGAATCCACTGCATTCAAACACGCTGCATGGAATCCACTGCATTCAATCGGGATTCTTTACGCCATGCTGGATTATATCCACTGCATTCAATCGGGATGCATTGGGCCTCGCTACCTGGAATCCACTGCATTCAATCATGCTGCATGGAATCCACTGCATTCAATGACACTGCATGGAATCCATTGCATTCAATAGGGTTCCATTTCTTCACGCTGCATGGCATACACTGCATTCAAACACGCTGCATGGAATCCACTGCATTCAATCGAGATCCATTGGGCCACGCTGCATGGAATTCACTGCAATCAGTCAGAATCCACTCCACCACACTGCACGGAGTCCACTGCATTCAATCGAGATCCATTGGGCCACGCTGCATGGAATCCACTGCATTCAATCGGGTTCCATTTAACCCCGCTGCCTGGAATCCACTGCATCAATCGGGATGCATTTTATCATGCTGCCTGGAATACACTGCATTCAATGACACTGCATGGAATCCACTGCATCAATCGGGATGCATTTTACCATTCTGCATGGAATCCACTGCATTTAATCAGGATGCATTTTACCACGCTGCATGGAATATACTGCATTCAATCACGCTGCATGGAATTCACTGCATTCAATTGGGATCCATTGCACCACGATGCATGGAATCCACTGCGTTCAATTTAAATCCATTGCACCACACTGCATGGAATCCACTGCATTCTCTCGAGATCCATTGGGCCAGGCTGCATCGAATCCACTGCATTCAATCGGGATCCATTTAACCCCGCTGCATGGAATGCACTGCGTTCAATTGGGATGCATTTTACCATGCTGCCTGGAATCCACTGCATTCAATGACACTGCATGGAATCCACTGCATCAATCGGGATGCATTTTACCATTCTGCATGGAATCCACTGCATTCAGTGACGCTGCATGGAATCCACTGCAGTCAATCGGGATCCATTGTGCCACATTGCAGGGAAACCACTGCATTCAATCGACATCCATTGCGCCATGCTGCATGGAATCCACTGCATTCAATTAGGATTCATTGGGCCTCACTGCATGGAATACACTGCGTTCAATCGAGATCCATTGGGCCACGCTGCATGGAATCCACTGCATTCAGTGATGCTGCATGAAATGCACTACCTTCAATCGGGATGCTTTGGGCCATGCTGCATAAAATCCACTGCATTTAATCGGGATGCAATGGGCCACTCTCCATGGAATCAACTGCATTCAATCATGCTTCATTGCAACCACTGCATTCAATCGGGAACCATTGGGCCATGCTGCATGGAATCCACTGCATTCAAACACGCTGCATGGAATCCACTGCATTCAATCGGGATGCTTTGGGCCATGCTGGATAATATCCACTGCATTCAATCGGGATTCATTGGGCCTCGCTGCCTGGAATCCACTGCATTCAATCATGCTGCATGGAATCCACTGCATTCAATCATGCTGCATAAAATCCACTGCATTCAATAGGGTTCCATTTCTTCACGCTGCATGGCATACACTGCATTCAAACACGCTGCATGGATTCCAGTGCATTCAATCGAGATCCATTGGGCCACGCTGCATAAAATCCACTGCATTTAATCGGGATGCATTGGGCCTCACTGCCTGGAATCTACTGCATTCAATCATGCTGCATGGAATCCACTGCATTCAATCATGCTGCATAAAATCCCCTGCATTTAATAGGGTTCAATTTCTCCATGCTGCATGGAATCCACTGCATTCAATCATGCTTCATTGCAACCACTGCATTCAATCGGGAACCATTGGGCCATGCTGCATGGAATCCACTGCATTCAAACACGCTGCATGGAATCCACTGCATTCAATCGGGATGCTTTATGCCATGCTGGATTATATCCACTGCATTCAATCGGGATTCATTGGGCCTCGCTGCCTGGAATCCACTGCATTCAATCATGCTGCATGGAATCCACTGCATTCAATGACACTGCATGGAATCCATTGCATTCAATAGGGTTCCATTTCTTCACGCTGCATGGAATCCACTGCATTCTCTCGAGATCCATTGGGCCACGCTGCATCGAATCCACTGCATTCAATCGGGATCCATTTAACCCCGCTGCATGGAATCCACTGCATCAATCGGGATGCATTTTATCATGCTGCCTGGAATCCACTGCATTCATTGACACTGCATGGAATCCACTGCATCAATCGGGATGCATTTTACCATGCTGCATGGAATCCACTGCCTTCAATGACAATGCATGGAATCCACTGCATCAATCGTGACGCATTTTACCATGCTGCATGGAATCCACTGCATTCAATGACACTGCATGGAATCTACTGCATTCACTCAGGATCCATTTAGCCATGCTGCATGTAATCCACTGCGTTTAATCGGGATGCATTTTACCATGCTGCATGGAATCCACTGCATTCAGTGATGCTGCATGGAATGCACTACATTCAATCGGGATGCTTTGGGCCATGCTGCATAAAATCCACTGCATTTAATCGGGATGCATTGGGCCACGCTCCATGGAATCAACTGCATTCAATCAAGCTGGATGGAATCCACTGCATTTAATCGGGATGCATTTTACCACGCTGCATGGAATATACTGCATTCAATCACGCTGCATGGAATTCACTGCATTCAATTGGGATCCATTACACCACGATGCATGGAATCCACTGCGTTCAATTTAAATCCATTGCACCACACTGCATGGAATCCACTGCATTCTCTCGAGATCCATTGGGCCACGCTGCATGGAATCCACTGCATTCAATTGGGATCCATTTAGCCACGCTGCATGGAATACTCTTCGTTCAATCGGGATGCATTTAACCATGCTGCTTCGAATCCACTGCATTCAGTAACGCTGCATGGAATCCACTGCATTCAATCGGGATTCTTTGGGCCTCGCTGCATAAAATCCACTGCATTTAATCGGGATGCATTGGGCCTCACTGCCTGGAATCTACTGCATTCAATCATGCTGCATGGAATCCACTGCATTCAATCATGCTGCATAAAATCCCCTGCATTTAATAGGGTTCAATTTCTCCATGCTGCATGGAATCCACTGCATTCAATCATGCTTCACTGCAACCACTGCATTCAATCGGGAACCATTGGGCCATGCTGCATGGAATCCACTGCATTCAAACACGCTGCATGGAATCCACTGCATTCAATCGGGATGCTTTATGCCATGCTGGATTATATCCACTGCATTCAATCGGGATTCATTGGGCCTCGCTGCCTGGAATCCACTGCATTCAATCATGCTGCATGGAATCCACTGCATTCAATGACACTGCATGGAATCCATTGCATTCAATAGGGTTCCATTTCTTCACGCTGCATGGCATACACTGCATTCAAACACGCTGCATGGAATCCACTGCATTCAATCGAGATCCATTGGGCCACGCTGCATGGAATTCACTGCAATCAGTCAGAATCCACTCCACCACACTTCACGGAGTCCACTGCATTCAATCGAGATCCATTGGGCCACGCTGCATGGAATCCACTGCATTCAATCGGGTTTCATTAGCCCCGCTGCATGGAATCCACTGCATCAATCGGGATGCATTTTATCATGCTGCCTGGAAACCACTGCATTCAATGACACTGCATGGAATCCACTGCATCAATCGGGATGCATTTTACCATGCTGCATGGAATCCACTGCATTCAATGACACTGCAAGGAATCCACTGCATTCACTCGGGATCCATTTAGCCATGCTGCATGGAATCCACTGCATTCAATGACACTGCATGGAATCCACTGCATTCACTCGGGATCCATTTAGCCATGCTGCATGTAATGCACTGCGTTTAATCGGGATGCATTTTACCATGCTGCATGGAATCCACTGCATTCAGTGATGCTGCATGGAATGCACTACCTTCAATCGGGATGCTTTGGGCCATGCTGCATAAAATCCACTGCATTTAATCGGGATGCATTGGGCCACGCTCCATGGAATCAACTGCATTCAATCAAGCTGGATGGAATCCACTGCATTTAATCGGGATGCATTTTACCACGCTGCATGGAATATACTGCATTCAATCACGCTGCATGGAATTCACTGCATTCAATTGGGATCCATTGCACCACGATGCATGGAATCCACTGCGTTCAATTAAAATCCATTGCACCACACTGCATGGAATCCACTGCATTCTCTCGAGATCCATTGGGCCACACTGCATCGAATCCACTGCATTCAATCGGGATCCATTTAGCCACACTGCATGGAATACACTGCGTTCAATCGGGATGCATTTTACCATGCTGCATCGAATCCACTGCATTCAGTGACGCTGCATGGAATCTACTGCATTCAATCGGGATGCTTTGGGCCTCGCTGCATAAAATCCACTGCATTTAATCGGGATGCATTGGGCCTCACTGCCTGGAATCTACTGCATTCAATCATGCTGCATGGAATCCACTGCATTCAATCATGCTGCATAAAATCCCCTGCATTTAATAGGGTTCAATTTCTCCATGCTGCATGGAATCCACTGCATTCATTCAAGCTTCATTGCAACCACTGCATTCAATCGGGAACCATTGGGCCATGCTGCATGGAATCCACCGCATTCAATCGGGATTCTTTACGCCATGCTGGATTATATCCACTGCATTCAATCGGGATTCATTGGGCCTCGCTGCCTGGAATCCACTGCATTCAATCATGCTGCATGGAATCCACTGCATTCAATGACACTGCATGGAATCCATTGCATTCAATAGGGTTCCCTTTCTTCACGCTGCATGGCATACACTGCATTCAAACACGCTGCATGGAACCCACTGCATTCAATCGAGATCCATTGGGCCACGCTGCATGGAATTCACTGCAATCACTCAGAATCCACTCCACCACACTGCACGGAGTCCACTGCATTCAATCGAGATCCATTGGGCCACGCTGCATGGAATCCACTGCATTCAATCGGGTTCCATTTAACCCCGCTGCATGGAATCCACTGCATCAATCGGGATGCATTTTATCATGCTGCCTGGAATACACTGCATTCAATGACACTGCATGGAATCCACTGCATCAATCGGGATACATTTTACCATTCTGCATGGAATCCACTGCATTTAATCAGGATGCATTTTACCACGCTGCATGGAATATACTGCATTCAATCACGCTGCATGGAATTCACTGCATTCAATTGGGATCCATTGCACCACGATGCATGGAATCCACTGCGTTCAATTTAAATCCATTGCACCACACTGCATGGAATCCACTGCATTCTCTCGAGATCCATTGGGCCACGCTGCATCGAATCCACTGCATTCAATCGGGATCCATTTAACCCCGCTGCATGGAATGCACTGCGTTCAATTGGGATGCATTTTACCATGCTGCCTGGAATCCACTGCATTCAATGACACTGCATGGAATCCACTGCATCAATCGGGATGCATTTTACCATTCTGCATGGAATCCACTGCATTCAGTGACGCTGCATGGAATCCACTGCAGTCAATCGGGATCCATTGTGCCACATTGCAGGGAAACCACTGCATTCAATCGACATCCATTGCGCCATGCTGCATGGAATCCACTGCATTCAATTGGGATTCATTGGGCCTCAATGCATGGAATACACTGCGTTCAATCGAGATCCATTGGGCCACGCTGCATGGAATCCACTGCATTCAGTGGTGCTGCATGAAATGCACTACCTTCAATCGGGATGCTTTGGGCCATGCTGCATAAAATCCACTGCATTTAATCGGGATGCAATGGGCCACTCTCCATGGAATCAACTGCATTCAATCATGCTTCATTGCAACCACTGCATTCAATCGGGAACCATTGGGCCATGCTGCATGGAATCCACTGCATTCAAACACGCTGCATGGAATCCACTGCATTCAATCGGGATGCTTTGGGCCATGCTGGATAATATCCACTGCATTCAATCGGGATTCATTGGGCCTCGCTGCCTGGAATACACTGCATTCAATCATGCTGCATGGAATCCACTGCATTCAATCATGCTGCATAAAATCCACTGCATTCAATAGGGTTCCATTTCTTCACGCTGCATGGCATAAACTGCATTCAAACAAGCTACATGGAATCCAGTGCATTCAATCGAGATCCATTGGGCCACGCTGCATGGAATCCACTGCATTCAATTGGGATCCATTGTGCCACGATGCATGGAATTCACTGCAATCAATCATAATCCACTGCACCACACAGCATGGAATCCACTGCATTCAATCGAGATCCATTGGGCCACGCTGCATGTAATCCACTGCATTCAATCGAGATCCATTGGGCCACGCTGCATGGAATCCACTGCATTCAATCGGGATCCATTGGGCCACGCTGCATGGAATTCACTGCATCAATCGGGATGCATTTTATCATGCTGCCTGGAATCCACTGCATTCATTCACACTGCATGGAATCCACTGCATCCATCGTGATGCATTTTACCATGCTGCATGGAATCCACTGCATTCAATGACAATGCATGGAATCCACTGCATCAATCGTGACGCATTTTACCATGCTGCATGGAATCCACTGCATTCAATGACACTGCATGGAATCTACTGCATTCACTCGGGATCCATTTAGCCATGCTGCATGTAATCCACTGCGTTTAATCGGGATGCATTTTACCATGCTGCATGGAATCCACTGCATTCAGTGATGCTGCATGGAATGCACTACCTTCAATCGGGATGCTTTGGGCCATGCTGCATAAAATCCACTGCATTTAATCGGGATGCATTGGGCCACGCTCCATGGAATCAACTGCATTCAATCAAGCTGGATGGAATCCACTGCATTTAATCGGGATGCATTTTACCACGCTGCATGGAATATACTGCATTCAATCACGCTGCATGGAATTCACTGCATTCAATTGGGATCCATTGCACCACGATGCATGGAATCCACTGCGTTCAATTTAAATCCATTGCACCACACTGCATGGAATCCACTGCATTCTCTCGAGATCCATTGGGCCACGCTGCATGGAATCCACTGCATTCAATTGGGATCCATTTAGCCATGCTGCATGGAATACTCTTCGTTAAAACGGGATGCAATTAACCATGCTGCATCGAATCCACTGCATTCAGTGATGCTGCATGGAATCCACTGCATTCAATCGGGATGCTTTGGGCCTCGCTGCATAAAATCCACTGCATTTAATCGGGATGCATTGGGCCTCACTGCCTGGAATCTACTGCATTCAATCATGCTGCATGGAATCCACTGCATTCAATCATGCTGCATAAAATCCCCTGCATTTAATAGGGTTCAATTTCTCCATGCTGCATGGAATCCACTGCATTCAATCATGCTTCATTGCAACCACTGCATTCAATCGGGAACCATTGGGCCATGCTGCATGGAATCCACTGCATTCAAACACGCTGCATGGAATCCACTGCATTCAATCGGGATGCTTTATGCCATGCTGGATTATATCCACTGCATTCAATCGGGATTCATTGGGCCTCGCTGCCTGGAATCCACTGCATTCAATCATGCTGCATGGAATCCACTGCATTCACTGACACTGCATGGAATCCATTGCATTCAATAGGGTTCCATTTCTTCACGCTGCATGGCATACACTGCATTCAAACACGCTGCATGGAATCCACTGCATTCAATCTAGATCCATTGGGCCACGCTGCATGGAATCCACAGCATTCAATCGAGATCCATTGGGCCACGCTGCATCGAATCCACTGCATTCAATCGGGATCCATTTAACCCCGCTGCATGGAATCCACTGCATCAATCGGGATGCATTTTATCATGCTGCCTGGAATCCACTGCATTCATTGACACTGCATGGAATCCACTGCATCAATCGGGATGCATTTTACCATGCTGCATGGAATCCACTGCATTCAATGACAATGCATGGAATCCAATGCATCAATCGTGACGCATTTTACCATGCTGCATGGAATCCACTGCTTTCAATGACACTGCATGGAATCTACTGCATTCACTCGGGATCCATTTAGCCATGCTGCATGTAATCCACTGCGTTTAATCGGGATGCATTTTACCATGCTGCATGGAATCCACTGCATTCAGTGATGCTGCATGGAATGCACTACATTCAATCGGGATGCTTTGGGCCATGCTGCATAAAATCCACTGCATTTAATCGGGATGCATTGGGCCACACTCCATGGAATCAACTGCATTCAATCAAGCTGGATGGAATCCACTGCATTTAATCGGGATGCATTTTACCACGCTGCATGGAATATACTGCATTCAATCACGCTGCATGGAATTCACTGCATTCAATTGGGATCCATTGCACCACGATGCATGGAATCCACTGCGTTCAATTAAAATCCATTGCACCACACTGCATGGAATCCACTGCATTCTCTCGAGATCCATTGGGCCACACTGCATCGAATCCACTTCATTCAATCGGGATCCATTTAGCCACACTTCATGGAATACACTGCGTTCAATCGGGATGCATTTTACCATGCTGCATCGAATCCACTGCATTCAGTGACGCTGCATGGAATCCACTGCATTCAATCGGGATGCTTTGGGCCTCGCTGCATAAAATCCACTGCATTTAATCGGGATGCATTGGGCCTCACTGCCTGGAATCTACTGCATTCAATCATGCTGCATGGAATCCACTGCATTCAATCATGCTGCATAAAATCCCCTGCATTTAATAGGGTTCAATTTCTCCATGCTGCATGGAATCCACTGCATTCAATCATGCTTCATTGCAACCACTGCATTCAATCGGGAACCATTGGGCCATGCTGCATGGAATCCACTGCATTCAAACACGCTGCATGGAATCCACTGCATTCAATCGGGATTCTTTATGCCATGCTGGATTATATCCACTGCATTCAATCGGGATTCATTGGGCCTCGCTGCCTGGAATCCACTGCATTCAATCATGCTGCATGGAATCCACTGCATTCAATGACACTGCATGGAATCCATTGCATTCAATAGGGTTCCATTTCTTCACGCTGCATGGCATACACTGCATTCAAACACGCTGCATGGAATCCACTGCATTCAATCGAGATCCATTGGGCCACGCTGCATGGAATTCACTGCAATCACTCAGAATCCACTCCACCACACTGCACGGAGTCCACAGCATTCAATCGAGATCCATTGGGCCACGCTGCATGGAATCCACTGCATTCAATCGGGTTCCATTTAACCCCGCTGCCTGGAATCCACTGCATCAATCGGGATGCATTTTATCATGCTGCCTGGAATACACTGCATTCAATGACACTGCATGGAATCCACTGCATCAATCGGGATGCATTTTACCATTCTGCATGGAATCCACTGCATTTAATCAGGATGCATTTTACCACGCTGCATGGAATATACTGCATTCAATCACGCTGCATGGAATTCACTGCATTCAATTGGGATCCATTGCGCCACGATGCATGGAATCCACTGCGTTCAATTTAAATCCATTGCACCACACTGCAGGGAATCCACTGCATTCTCTCGAGATCCATTGGGCCACGCTGCATCGAATCCACTGCATTCAATTGGGATCCATTTAACCCCGCTGCATGGAATGCACTGCGTTCAATTGGGATGCATTTTACCATGCTGCCTGGAATCCACTGCATTCAATGACACTGCATGGAATCCACTGCATCAATCGGGATGCATTTTACCATTCTGCATGGAATCCACTGCATTCAGTGACGCTGCATGGAATCCACTGCAGTCAATCGGGATCCATTGTGCCACATTGCAGGGAAACCACTGCATTCAATCGACATCCATTGCGCCATGCTGCATGGAATCCACTGCATTCAATTGGGATTCATTGGGCCTCAATGCATGGAATCCACTGCGTTCAATCGAGATCCATTGGGCCACGCTGCATGGAATCCACTGCATTCAGTGATGCTGCATGGAATGCACTACCTTCAATCGGGATGCTTTGGGCCATGCTGCATAAAATCCACTGCATTTAATCGGGATGCAATGGGCCACTCTCAATGGAATCAACTGCATTCAATCATGCTTCATTGCAACCACTGCATTCAATCGGGAACCATTGGGCCATGCTGCATGGAATCCACTGCATTCAAACACGCTGCATGGAATCCACTGCATTCAATCGGGATGCTTTGGGCCAGGCTGGATAATATCCACTGCATTCAATCGGGATGCATTGGGCCACGCTCCATGGAATCAACTGCATTCAATCAAGCTGGATGGAATCCACTGCATTTAATCGGGATGCATTTTACCACGCTGCATGGAATATACTGCATTCAATCACGCTGCATGGAATTCACTGCATTCAATTGGGATCCATTGCACCACGATGCATGGAATCCACTGCGTTCAATTAAAATCCATTGCACCACACTGCATGGAATCCACTGCATTCTCTCGAGATCCATTGGGCCACGCTGCATGGAATCCACTGCATTCAATTGGGATCCATTTAGCCACGCTGCATGGAATACTCTTCGTTCAATCGGGATGCATTTAACCATGCTGCATCGAATCCACTGCATTCAGTGGCGCTGCATGGAATCCACTGCATTCAATCGGGATGCTTTGGGCCTCGCTGCATAAAATCCACTGCATGTAATCGGGATGCATTGGGCCTCACTGCCTGGAATCTACTGCATTCAATCATGCTGCATGGTATCCACTGCATTCAATCATGCTGCATAAAATCCCCTGCATTTAATAGGGTTCAATTTCCCCATGCTGCATGGAATCCACTGCATTCAATCATGCTTCATTGCAACCACTGCATTCAATCGGGAACCATTGGGCCATGCTGCATGGAATCCACTGCATTCAAACACGCTGCATGGAATCCACTGCATTCAATCGGGATGCTTTATGCCATGCTGGATTATATCCACTGCATTCAATCGGGATTCATTGGGCCTCGCTGCCTGGAATCCACTGCATTCAATCATGCTGCATGGAATCCACTGCATTCAATGACACTGCATGGAATCCATTGCATTCAATAGGGTTCCATTTCTTCACGCTGCATGGCATACACTGCATTCAAACACGCTGCATGGAATCCACTGCATTCAATGGAGATCCATTGGGCCACGCTGCATGGAATCCACTGCATTCTCTCGAGATCCATTGGGCCACGCTGCATGGAATCCACTGCATTCAATCGGGATCCATTTAACCCCGCTGCATGGAATCCACTGCATCAATCGGGATGCATTTTATCATGCTGCCTGGAATCCACTGCATTCATTGACACTGCATGGAATCCACTGCATCAATCGGGATGCATTTTACCATGCTGCATGGAATCCACTGCATTCAATGACAATGCATGGAATCCACTGCATCAATCGTGACGCATTTTACCATGCTGCATGGAATCCACTGCATTCAATGACACTGCATGGAATCTACTGCATTCACTCGGGATCCATTTAGCCATGCTGCATGTAATGCACTGCGTTTAATCGGGATGCATTTTACCATGCTGCATGGAATCCACTGCATTCAGTGATGCTGCATGGAATGCACTACATTCAATCGGGATGCTTTGGGCCATGCTGCATAAAATCCACTGCATTTAATCGGGATGCATTGGGCCACGCTCCATGGAATCAACTGCATTCAATCAGGCTGGATGGAATCCACTGCATTTAATCGGGATGCATTTTACCACGCTGCATGGAATATACTGCATTCAATCACGCTGCATGGAATTCACTGCATTCAATTGGGATCCATTGCACCACGATGCATGGAATCCACTGCGTTCAATTAAAATCCATTGCACCACACTGCATGGAATCCACTGCATTCTCTCGAGATCCATTGGGCCACGCTGCATGGAATCCACTGCATTCAATTGGGATCCATTTAGCCACGCTGCATGGAATACTCTTCGTTCAATCGGGATGCATTTAACCATGCTGCATCGAATCCAGTGCATTCAGTGACGCTGCATGGAATCCACTGCATTCAATCGGGATGCTTTGGGCCTCGCTGCATAAAATCCACTGCATTTAATCGGGATGCATTGGGCCTCACTGCCTGGAATCTACTGCATTCAATCATGCTGCATGGAATCCACTGCATTCAATCATGCTGCATAAAATCCCCTGCATTTAATAGGGTTCAATTTCTCCATGCTGCATAGAATCCACTGCATTCAATCATGCTTCATTGCAACCAGTGCATTCAATCGGGTACCATAGGGCCACGCTTCATGGAATCCACTGCATTCAATCATGCTTCATTGCAACCACTGCATTCAATCGGGAACCATTGGGCCATGCTGCATGGAATCCACTGCATTCAAACACGCTGCATGGAATCCACTGCATTCAATCGGGATGCTTTGGGCCATGCTGGATAATATCCACTGCATTCAATCGGGATTCATTGGGCCTCGCTGCCTGGGATCCACTGCATTCAATCATGCTGCATGGAATCCACTGCATTCAATGACACTGCATGGAATGCACTGCATTCAATAGGGTTCCATTTCTTCACACTGCATGGCATACACTGCATTCAAACACGCTGCATGGAACCCACTGCATTCAATCGAGATCCATTGGGCCACGCTGCATGGAATCCACTGCATTCAATCGGCATCCATTTAACCCCGCTGCATGGAATGCACTGCGTTCAATTGGGATTCATTTTACCATGCTGCATGGAATCCACTGCATTCAATGACAATGCATGGAATCCACTGCATCAATCGGGATGCATTTTACCATTCTGCATGGAATCCACTGCATTCAGTGACGCTGCATGGAATCCACTGCAGTCAATCGGGATCCATTGTGCCACATTGCAGGGAAACCACTGCATTCAATCGACATCCATTGCGCCATGCTGCATGGAATCCACTGCATTCAATTGGGATTCATTGGGCCTCAATGCATGGAATCCACTGCGTTCAATCGAGATCCATTGGGCCACGCTGCATGGAATCCACTGCATTCAGTGATGCTGCATGGAATGCACTACCTTCAATCGGGATGCTTTGGGCCATGCTGCATAAAATCCACTGCATTTAATCGGGATGCAATGGGCCACTCTCCATGGAATCAACTGCATTCAATCATGCTTCATTGCAACCACTGCATTCAATCGGGAACCATTGGGCCATGCTGCATGGAATCCACTGCATTCAAACACGCTGCATGGAATCCACTGCATTCAATCGGGATGCTTTGGGCCATGCTGGATAATATCCACTGCATTCAATCGGGATTCATTGGGCCTCGCTGCCTGGAATCCACTGCATTCAATCATGCTGCATGGAATCCACTGCATTCAATCATGCTGCATAAAATCCACTGCATTCGATAGGGTTCCATTTCTTCACGCTGCATGGCATACACTGCATTCAAACTCGCTGCATGGAATCCAGTGCATTCAATCGAGATCCATTGGGCCACGCTGCATGGAATCCACTGCATTCAATTGGGATCCATTGTGCCACGATGCATGGAATTCACTGCAATCAATCAGAATCCACTGCACCACACAGCATGGAATCCACTGCATTCAATGGAGATCCATTGGGCCACGCTGCATGGAATCCACTGCATTCAATCCAGATCCATTGGGCCATGCTGCATGGAATCCACTGCATTCAATCGGGATCCATTTAACCCCGCTGCATGGAATCCACTGCATCAATCGGGATGCATTTTATCATGCTGCCTGGAATCCACTGCATTCATTGACACTGCATGGAATCCACTGCATCAATCGGGATGCATTTTACCATGCTGCATGGAATCCACTGCATTCAATGACAATGCATGGAATCCACTGCATCAATCGTGACGCATTTTACCATGCTGCATGGAATCCACTGCATTCAATGACACTGCATGGAATCTACTGCATTCACTCGGGATCCATTTAGCCATGCTGCATGTAATCCACTGCGTTTAATCGGGATGCATTTTACCATGCTGCATGGAATCCACTGCATTCAGTGATGCTGCATGGAATGCACTACATTCAATCGGGATGCTTTGGGCCATGCTGCATAAAATCCACTGCATTTAATCGGGATGCATTGGGCCACGCTCCATGGAATCAACTGCATTCAATCAAGCTGGATGGAATCCACTGCATTTAATCGGGATGCATTTTACCACGCTGCATGGAATATACTGCATTCAATCACGCTGCATGGAATTCACTGCATTCAATTGGGATCCATTGCACCACGATGCATGGAATCCACTGCGTTCAATTAAAATCCATTGCACCACACTGCATGGAATCCACTGCATTCTCTCGAGATCCATTGGGCCACGCTGCATGGAATCCACTGCATTCAATTGGGATCCATTTAGCCACGCTGCATGGAATACTCTTCGTTCAATCGGGATGCATTTAACCATGCTGCATCGAATCCACTGCATTCAGTGACGCTGCATGGAATCCACTGCATTCAATCGGGATGCTTTGGGCCTCGCTGCATAAAATCCACTGCATTTAATCGGGATGCATTGGGCCTCACTGCCTGGAATCTACTGCATTCAATCATGCTGCATGGAATCCACTGCATTCAATCATGCTGCATAAAATCCCCTGCATTTAATAGGGTTCAATTTCCCCATGCTGCATGGAATCCACTGCATTCAATCATGCTTCATTGCAACCACTGCATTCAATCGGGAACCATTGGGCCATGCTGCATGGAATCCACTGCATTCAAACACGCTGCATGGAATCCACTGCATTCAATCGGGATGCTTTATGCCATGCTGGATTATATCCACTGCATTCAATCGGGATTCATTGGGCCTCGCTGCCTGGAATCCACTGCATTCAATCATGCTGCATGGAATCCACTGCATTCAATGACACTGCATGGAATCCATTGCATTCAATAGGGTTCCATTTCTTCACGCTGCATGGCATACACTGCATTCAAACACGCTGCATGGAATCCACTGCATTCAATCGAGATCCATTGGGCCACGCTGCATGGAATCCACTGCATTCTCTCGAGATCCATTGGGCCACGCTGCATGGAATCCACTGCATTCAATCGGGATCCATTTAACCCCGCTGCATGGAATCCACTGCATCAATCGGGATGCATTTTATCATGCTGCCTGGAATCCACTGCATTCATTGACACTGCATGGAATCCACTGCATCAATCGGGATGCATTTTACCATGCTGCATGGAATCCACTGCATTCAATGACAATGCATGGAATCCAATGCATCAATCGTGACGCATTTTACCATGCTGCATGGAATCCACTGCATTCAATGACACTGCATGGAATCTACTGCATTCACTCGGGATCCATTTAGCCATGCTGCATGTAATCCACTGCGTTTAATCGGGATGCATTTTACCATGCTGCATGGAATCCACTGCATTCAGTGATGCTGCATGGAATGCACTACATTCAATCGGGATGCTTTGGGCCATGCTGCATAAAATCCACTGCATTTAATCGGGATGCATTGGGCCACGCTCCATGGAATCAACTGCATTCAATCAAGCTGGATGGAATCCACTGCATTTAATCGGGATGCATTTTACCACGCTGCATGGAATATACTGCATTCAATCACGCTGCATGGAATTCACTGCATTCAATTGGGATCCATTGCACCACGATGCATGGAATCCACTGCGTTCAATTAAAATCCATTGCACCACACTGCATGGAATCCACTGCATTCTCTCGAGATCCATTGGGCCACGCTGCATGGAATCCACTGCATTCAATTGGGATCCATTTAGCCACGCTGCATGGAATACTCTTCGTTCAATCGGGATGCATTTAACCATGCTGCATCGAATCCAGTGCATTCAGTGACGCTGCATGGAATCCACTGCATTCAATCGGGATGCTTTGGGCCTCGCTGCATAAAATCCACTGCATTTAATCGGGATGCATTGGGCCTCACTGCCTGGAATCTACTGCATTCAATCATGCTGCATGGAATCCACTGCATTCAATCATGCTGCATAAAATCCCCTGCATTTAATAGGGTTCAATTTCTCCATGCTGCATAGAATCCACTGCATTCAATCATGCTTCATTGCAACCAGTGCATTCAATCGGGTACCATAGGGCCACGCTTCATGGAATCCACTGCATTCAATCATGCTTCATTGCAACCACTGCATTCAATCGGGAACCATTGGGCCATGCTGCATGGAATCCACTGCATTCAAACACGCTGCATGGAATCCACTGCATTCAATCGGGATGCTTTGGGCCATGCTGGATAATATCCACTGCATTCAATCGGGATTCATTGGGCCTCGCTGCCTGGGATCCACTGCATTCAATCATGCTGCATGGAATCCACTGCATTCAATGACACTGCATGGAATGCACTGCATTCAATAGGGTTCCATTTCTTCACGCTGCATGGCATACACTGCATTCAAACACGCTGCATGGAACCCACTGCATTCAATCGAGATCCATTGGGCCACGCTGCATGGAATCCACTGCATTCAATCGGCATCCATTTAACCCCGCTGCATGGAATGCACTGCGTTCAATTGGGATTCATTTTACCATGCTGCATGGAATCCACTGCATTCAATGACAATGCATGGAATCCACTGCATCAATCGGGATGCATTTTACCATCCTGCATGGAATCCACTGCATTCAGTGACGCTGCATGTAATCCACTGCAGTCAATCGGGATCCATTGTGCGACATTGCAGGGAAACCACTGCATTCAATCGACATCCATTGCGCCATGCTGCATGGAATCCACTGCATTCAATTGGGATTCATTGGGCCTCACTGCATGGAATACACTGCGTTCAATCGAGATCGATTGGACCACACTGCATGGAATCCACTGCATTCAATCGGGATCCATTTAGCCATGCTTCATGGAATACACTGCGTTCAATCGGGATGCATTTTACCATGCTGCATGGAATCCACTGCATTCAATGACAGTGCATGGAATCCACTGCATCAATCGTGACGCATTTTACCATGCTGCATGGAATCCACTGCATTCACTCGGGATCCATTTAGCCATGCTGCATGTAATCCACTGCGTTTAATCGGGATGCATTTTACCATGCTGCATGGAATGCACTGCATTCAATCGGGATGCATTTTACCATGCTGCATGGAATCCACTGCATTCAGTGATGCTGCATGGAATGCACTACCTTCAATCGGGATGCTTTGGGCCATGCTGCATAAAATCCACTGCATTTAATCGGGATGCATTGGGCCACGCTCCATGGAATCAACTGCATTCAATCAAGCTGGATGGAATCCACTGCATTTAATCGGGATGCATTTTACCACGCTGCATGGAATATACTGCATTCAATCACGCTGCATGGAATTCACTGCATTCAATTGGGATCCATTGCACCACGATGCATGGAATCCACTGCGTTCAATTTAAATCCATTGCACCACACTGCATGGAATCCACTGCATTCTCTCGAGATCCAGTGGGCCACACTGCATCGAATCCACTGCATTCAATCGAGATCCATTGGGCCACGCTGCATGGAATCCACTGCATTCAATCGGCATCCATTTAACCCCGCTGCATGGAATGCACTGCGTTCAATTGGGATTCATTTTACCATGCTGCATGGAATCCACTGCATTCAATGACACTGCATGGAATCCACTGCATCAATCGGGATGCATTTTACCATTCTGCATGGAATCCACTGCATTCAGTGACGCTGCATGGAATCCACTGCAGTCAATCGGGATCCATTGTGCCACATTGCAGGGAAACCACTGCATTCAATCGACATCCATTGCGCCATGCTGCATGGAATCCACTGCATTCAATTTGGATTCATTGGGCCTCACTGCATGGAATACACTGCGTTCAATCGAGATCCATTGGACCACACTGCATGGAATCCACTGCATTCAATCGGGATCCATTTAGCCATGCTTCATGGAATACACTGCGTTCAATCGGGATGCATTTTACCATGCTGCATGGAATCCACTGCATTCAATGACAGTGCATGGAATCCACTGCATCAATCGTGACGCATTTTACCATGCTGCATGGAATCCACTGCATTCAATCGGGATCCATTTAGCCATGCTTCATGGAATACACTGCGTTCAATCGGGATGCATTTTACCATGCTGCATGGAATCCACTGCATTCAATGACAGTGCATGGAATCCACTGCATCAATCGTGACGCATTTTACCATGCTGCATGGAATCCACTGCATTCACTCGGGATCCATTTAGCCATGCTGCATGTAATCCACTGCGTTTAATCGGGATGCATTTTACCATGCTGCATGGAATGCACTACATTCAATCGGGATGCTTTGGGCCATGCTGCATAAAATCCACTGCATTTAATCGGGATGCATTTTACCACGCTGCATGGAATATACTGCATTCAATCACGCTGCCTGGAATCCACTGCATTCACTCGGGATCCATTTAGCCATGCTGCATGTAATCCACTGCGTTTAATCGGGATGCATTTTACCATGCTGCATGGAATGCACTACATTCAATCGGGATGCTTTGGGCCATGCTGCATAAAATCCACTGCATTTAATCGGGATGCATTTTACCACGCTGCATGGAATATACTGCATTCAATCACGCTGCCTGGAATCCACTGCATTCAATCATGCTGCATGGAATCCACTGCATTCAATCATGCTGCATAAAATCCACTGCATTCAATAGGGTTCCATATCTTCACGCTGCATGGCATAAACTGCATTCAAACAAGCTGCATGGAATCCAGTGCATTCAATCGAGATCCATTGGGCCACGCTGCATGGAATCCACTGCATTCAATTGGGATCCATTGTGCCACGATGCATGGAATTCACTGCAATCAATCAGAATCCACTGCACCACACAGCATGGAATCCACTGCATTCACTCGGGATCCATTTAGCCATGCTGCATGTAATCCACTGCGTTTAATCGGGATGCATTTTACCATGCTGAATGGAATGCACTACATTCAATCGGGATGCTTTGGGCCATGCTGCATAAAATCCACTGCATTTAATCGGGATGCATTGGGCCACACTCCATGGAATCAACTGCATTCAATCAAGCTGGATGGAATCCACTGCATTTAATCGGGATGCATTTTACCACGCTGCATGGAATATACTGCATTCAATCACGCTGCATGGAATTCACTGCATTCAATTGGGATCCATTGCACCACGATACATGGAATCCACTGCGTTCAATTAAAATCCATTGCACCACACTGCATGGAATCCACTGCATTCTCTCGAGATCCATTGGGCCACACTGCATCGAATCCACTGCATTCAATCGGGATCCATTTAGCCACACTGCATGGAATACACTGCGTTCAATCGGGATGCATTTTACCATGCTGCATCGAATCCACTGCATTCAGTGACGCTGCATGGAATCCACTGCATTCAATCGGGATGCTTTGGGCCTCGCTGCATAAAATCCACTGCATTTAATCGGGATGCATTGGGCCTCACTGCCTGGAATCTACTGCATTCAATCATGCTGCATGGTATCCACTGCATTCAATCATGCTGCATAAAATCCCCTGCATTTAATAGGGTTCAATTTCTCCATGCTGCATGGAATCCACTGCATTCAATCATGCTTCATTGCAACCACTGCATTCAATCGGGAACCATTGGGCCATGCTGCATGGAATCCACTGCATTCAAACACGCTGCATGGAATCCACTGCATTCAATCGGGATGCTTTATGCCATGCTGGATTATATCCACTGCATTCAATCGGGATTCATTGGGCCTCGCTGCCTGGAATCCACTGCATTCAATCATGCTGCATGGAATCCACTGCATTCAATGACACTGCATGGAATCCATTGCATTCAATAGGGTTCCATTTCTTCACGCTGCATGGCATACACTGCATTCAAACACGCTGCATGGAATCCACTGCATTCAATCGAGATCCATTGGGCCACGCTGCATGGAATTCACTGCAATCAGTCAGAATCCACTCCACCACACTGCACGGAGTCCACTGCATTCAATCGAGATCCATTGGGCCACGCTGCATGGAATCCACTGCATTCAATCGGGTTCCATTTAACCCCGCTGCATGGAATCCACTGCATCAATCGGGATGCATTTTATCATGCTGCCTGGAATACACTGCATTCAATGACACTGCATGGAATCCACTGCATCAATCGGGATGCATTTTACCATTCTGCATGGAATCCACTGCATTTAATCAGGATGCATTTTACCACGCTGCATGGAATATACTGCATTCAATCACGCTGCATGGAATTCACTGCATTCAATTGGGATCCATTGCGCCACGATGCATGGAATCCACTGCGTTCAATTTAAATCCATTGCACCACACTGCATGGAATCCACTGCATTCTCTCGAGATCCATTGGGCCACGCTGCATCGAATCCACTGCATTCAATTGGGATCCATTTAACCCCGCTGCATGGAATGCACTGCGTTCAATTGGGATGCATTTTACCATGCTGCATGGAATCCACTGCATTCAATGACACTGCATGGAATCCACTGCATCCATCGGGATGCATTTTACCATTCTGCATGGAATCCACTGCATTCAGTGACGCTGCATGGAATCCACTGCAGTCAATCGGGATCCATTGTGCCACATTGCAGGGAAACCACTGCATTCAATCGACATCCATTGCGCCATGCTGCATGGAATCCACTGCATTCAATTGGGATTCATTGGGCCTCAATGCATGGAATCCACTGCGTTCAATCGAGATCCATTGGGCCACGCTGCATGGAATCCACTGCATTCAGTGATGCTGCATGGAATGCACTACCTTCAATCGGGATGCTTTGGGCCATGCTGCATAAAATCCACTGCATTTAATCGGGATGCAATGGGCCACTCTCCATGGAATCAACTGCATTCAATCATGCTTCATTGCAACCACTGCATTCAATCGGGAACCATTGGGCCATGCTGCATGGAATCCACTGCATTCAAACACGCTGCATGGAATCCACTGCATTCAATCGGGATGCTTTGGGCCATGCTGGATAATATCCACTGCATTCAATCGGGATTCATTGGGCCTCGCTGCCTGGAATCCACTGCATTCAATCATGCTGCATGGAATCCACTGCATTCAATCATGCTGCATAAAATCCACTGCATTCGATAGGGTTCCATTTCTTCACGCTGCATGGCATACACTGCATTCAAACACGCTGCATGGAATCCAGTGCATTCAATCGAGATCCATTGGGCCACGCTGCATGGAATCCACTGCATTCAATTGGGATCCATTGTGCCACGATGCATGGAATTCACTGCAATCAATCAGAATCCACTGCACCACACAGCATGGAATCCACTGCATTCAATGGAGATCCATTGGGCCACGCTGCATGGAATCCACTGCATTCAATCCAGATCCATTGGGGCATGCTGCATGGAATCCACTGCATTCAATCGGGATCCATTTAACCCCGCTGCATGGAATCCACTGCATCAATCGGGATGCATTTTATCATGCTGCATGGAATCCACTGCATTCAATGACAGTGCATGGAATCCACTGCATCAATCGTGACGCATTTTACCATGCTGCATGGAATCCACTGCATTCAATCGGGATCCATTTAGCCATGCTTCATGGAATACACTGCGTTCAATCGGGATGCATTTTACCATGCTGCATGGAATCCACTGCATTCAATGACAGTGCATGGAATCCACTGCATCAATCGTGACGCATTTTACCATGCTGCATGGAATCCACTGCATTCACTCGGGATCCATTTAGCCATGCTGCATGTAATCCACTGCGTTTAATCGGGATGCATTTTACCATGCTGCATGGAATGCACTACATTCAATCGGGATGCTTTGGGCCATGCTGCATAAAATCCACTGCATTTAATCGGGATGCATTTTACCACGCTGCATGGAATATACTGCATTCAATCACGCTGCCTGGAATCCACTGCATTCACTCGGGATCCATTTAGCCATGCTGCATGTAATCCACTGCGTTTAATCGGGATGCATTTTACCATGCTGCATGGAATGCACTACATTCAATCGGGATGCTTTGGGCCATGCTGCATAAAATCCACTGCATTTAATCGGGATGCATTTTACCACGCTGCATGGAATATACTGCATTCAATCACGCTGCCTGGAATCCACTGCATTCAATCATGCTGCATGGAATCCACTGCATTCAATCATGCTGCATAAAATCCACTGCATTCAATAGGGTTCCATATCTTCACGCTGCATGGCATAAACTGCATTCAAACAAGCTGCATGGAATCCAGTGCATTCAATCGAGATCCATTGGGCCACGCTGCATGGAATCCACTGCATTCAATTGGGATCCATTGTGCCACGATGCATGGAATTCACTGCAATCAATCAGAATCCACTGCACCACACAGCATGGAATCCACTGCATTCACTCGGGATCCATTTAGCCATGCTGCATGTAATCCACTGCGTTTAATCGGGATGCATTTTACCATGCTGAATGGAATGCACTACATTCAATCGGGATGCTTTGGGCCATGCTGCATAAAATCCACTGCATTTAATCGGGATGCATTGGGCCACACTCCATGGAATCAACTGCATTCAATCAAGCTGGATGGAATCCACTGCATTTAATCGGGATGCATTTTACCACGCTGCATGGAATATACTGCATTCAATCACGCTGCATGGAATTCACTGCATTCAATTGGGATCCATTGCACCACGATACATGGAATCCACTGCGTTCAATTAAAATCCATTGCACCACACTGCATGGAATCCACTGCATTCTCTCGAGATCCATTGGGCCACACTGCATCGAATCCACTGCATTCAATCGGGATCCATTTAGCCACACTGCATGGAATACACTGCGTTCAATCGGGATGCATTTTACCATGCTGCATCGAATCCACTGCATTCAGTGACGCTGCATGGAATCCACTGCATTCAATCGGGATGCTTTGGGCCTCGCTGCATAAAATCCACTGCATTTAATCGGGATGCATTGGGCCTCACTGCCTGGAATCTACTGCATTCAATCATGCTGCATGGTATCCACTGCATTCAATCATGCTGCATAAAATCCCCTGCATTTAATAGGGTTCAATTTCTCCATGCTGCATGGAATCCACTGCATTCAATCATGCTTCATTGCAACCACTGCATTCAATCGGGAACCATTGGGCCATGCTGCATGGAATCCACTGCATTCAAACACGCTGCATGGAATCCACTGCATTCAATCGGGATGCTTTATGCCATGCTGGATTATATCCACTGCATTCAATCGGGATTCATTGGGCCTCGCTGCCTGGAATCCACTGCATTCAATCATGCTGCATGGAATCCACTGCATTCAATGACACTGCATGGAATCCATTGCATTCAATAGGGTTCCATTTCTTCACGCTGCATGGCATACACTGCATTCAAACACGCTGCATGGAATCCACTGCATTCAATCGAGATCCATTGGGCCACGCTGCATGGAATTCACTGCAATCAGTCAGAATCCACTCCACCACACTGCACGGAGTCCACTGCATTCAATCGAGATCCATTGGGCCACGCTGCATGGAATCCACTGCATTCAATCGGGTTCCATTTAACCCCGCTGCATGGAATCCACTGCATCAATCGGGATGCATTTTATCATGCTGCCTGGAATACACTGCATTCAATGACACTGCATGGAATCCACTGCATCAATCGGGATGCATTTTACCATTCTGCATGGAATCCACTGCATTTAATCAGGATGCATTTTACCACGCTGCATGGAATATACTGCATTCAATCACGCTGCATGGAATTCACTGCATTCAATTGGGATCCATTGCGCCACGATGCATGGAATCCACTGCGTTCAATTTAAATCCATTGCACCACACTGCATGGAATCCACTGCATTCTCTCGAGATCCATTGGGCCACGCTGCATCGAATCCACTGCATTCAATTGGGATCCATTTAACCCCGCTGCATGGAATGCACTGCGTTCAATTGGGATGCATTTTACCATGCTGCATGGAATCCACTGCATTCAATGACACTGCATGGAATCCACTGCATCCATCGGGATGCATTTTACCATTCTGCATGGAATCCACTGCATTCAGTGACGCTGCATGGAATCCACTGCAGTCAATCGGGATCCATTGTGCCACATTGCAGGGAAACCACTGCATTCAATCGACATCCATTGCGCCATGCTGCATGGAATCCACTGCATTCAATTGGGATTCATTGGGCCTCAATGCATGGAATCCACTGCGTTCAATCGAGATCCATTGGGCCACGCTGCATGGAATCCACTGCATTCAGTGATGCTGCATGGAATGCACTACCTTCAATCGGGATGCTTTGGGCCATGCTGCATAAAATCCACTGCATTTAATCGGGATGCAATGGGCCACTCTCCATGGAATCAACTGCATTCAATCATGCTTCATTGCAACCACTGCATTCAATCGGGAACCATTGGGCCATGCTGCATGGAATCCACTGCATTCAAACACGCTGCATGGAATCCACTGCATTCAATCGGGATGCTTTGGGCCATGCTGGATAATATCCACTGCATTCAATCGGGATTCATTGGGCCTCGCTGCCTGGAATCCACTGCATTCAATCATGCTGCATGGAATCCACTGCATTCAATCATGCTGCATAAAATCCACTGCATTCGATAGGGTTCCATTTCTTCACGCTGCATGGCATACACTGCATTCAAACACGCTGCATGGAATCCAGTGCATTCAATCGAGATCCATTGGGCCACGCTGCATGGAATCCACTGCATTCAATTGGGATCCATTGTGCCACGATGCATGGAATTCACTGCAATCAATCAGAATCCACTGCACCACACAGCATGGAATCCACTGCATTCAATGGAGATCCATTGGGCCACGCTGCATGGAATCCACTGCATTCAATCCAGATCCATTGGGGCATGCTGCATGGAATCCACTGCATTCAATCGGGATCCATTTAACCCCGCTGCATGGAATCCACTGCATCAATCGGGATGCATTTTATCATGCTGCCTGGAATCCACTGCATTCATTGACACTGCATGGAATCCACTGCATCAATCGGGATGCATTTTACCATGCTGCATGGAATCCACTGCATTCAATGACAATGCATGGAATCCACTGCATCAATCGTGACGCATTTTACCATGCTGCATGGAATCCACTGCATTCAATGACAGTGCATGGAATCTACTGCATTCACTCGGGATCCATTTAGCCATGCTGCATGTAATCCACTGCGTTTAATCGGGATGCATTTTACCATGCTGCATGGAATCCACTGCATTCAGTGATGCTGCATGGAATGCACTACATTCAATCGGGATGCTTTGGGCCATGCTGCATAAAATCCACTGCATTTAATCGGGATGCATTGGGCCACGCTCCATGGAATCAACTGCATTCAATCAAGCTGGATGGAATCCACTGCATTTAATCGGGATGCATTTTACCACGCTGCATGGAATATACTGCATTCAATCACGCTGCATGGAATTCACTGCATTCAATTGGGATCCATTGCACCACGATGCATGGAATCCACTGCGTTCAATCAAAATCCATTGCAACACACTGCATGGAATCCACTGCATTCTCTCGAGATCCATTGGGCCACGCTGCATCGAATCCACTGCATTCAATCGGGATCCATTTAGCCACACTGCATGGAATACACTGCGTTCAATCGGGATGCATTTTACCATGCTGCATGGAATCCACTGCATTCAGTGACGCTGCATGGAATCCACTGCAGTCAATCGGGATCCATTGTGCGACATTGCAGGGAAACCACTGCATTCAATCGACATCCATTGCGCCATGCTGCATGGAATCCACTGCATTCAATTGGGATTCATTGGGCCTCACTGCATGGAATACACTGCGTTCAATCGAGATCGATTGGACCACACTGCATGGAATCCACTGCATTCAATCGGGATCCATTTAGCCATGCTTCATGGAATACACTGCGTTCAATCGGGATGCATTTTACCATGCTGCATGGAATCCACTGCATTCAATGACAGTGCATGGAATCCACTGCATCAATCGTGACGCATTTTACCATGCTGCATGGAATCCACTGCATTCACTCGGGATCCATTTAGCCATGCTGCATGTAATCCACTGCGTTTAATCGGGATGCATTTTACCATGCTGCATGGAATGCACTACATTCAATCGGGATGCTTTGGGCCATGCTGCATAAAATCCACTGCATTTAATCGGGATGCATTGGGCCACGCTCCATGGAATCAACTGCATTCAATCAAGCTGGATGGAATCCACTGCATTTAATCGGGATGCATTTTACCACGCTGCATGGAATATACTGCATTCAATCACGCTGCATGGAATTCACTGCATTCAATTGGGATCCATTGCACCACGATACATGGAATCCACTGCGTTCAATTAAAATCCATTGCACCACACTGCATGGAATCCACTGCATTCTCTCGAGATCCATTGGGCCACACTGCATCGAATCCACTGCATTCAATCGGGATCCATTTAGCCACACTGCATGGAATACACTGCGTTCAATCGGGATGCATTTTACCATGCTGCATCGAATCCACTGCATTCAGTGACGCTGCATGGAATCCACTGCATTCAATCGGGATGCTTTGGGCCTCGCTGCATAAAATCCACTGCATTTAATCGGGATGCATTGGGCCTCACTGCCTGGAATCTACTGCATTCAATCATGCTGCATGGTATCCACTGCATTCAATCATGCTGCATAAAATCCCCTGCATTTAATAGTGTTCAATTTCTCCATGCTGCATGGAATCCACTGCATTCAATCATGCTTCATTGCAACCACTGCATTCAATCGGGAACCATTGGGCCATGCTGCATGGAATCCACTGCATTCAAACACGCTGCATGGAATCCACTGCATTCAATCGGGATGCTTTATGCCATGCTGGATTATATCCACTGCATTCAATCGGGATTCATTGGGCCTCGCTGCCTGGAATCCACTGCATTCAATCATGCTGCATGGAATCCACTGCATTCAATGACACTGCATGGAATCCATTGCATTCAATAGGGTTCCATTTCTTCACGCTGCATGGCATACACTGCATTCAAACACGCTGCATGGAATCCACTGCATTCAATCGAGATCCATTGGGCCACGCTGCATGGAATTCACTGCAATCAGTCAGAATCCACTCCACCACACTGCACGGAGTCCACTGCATTCAATCGAGATCCATTGGGCCACGCTGCATGGAATCCACTGCATTCAATCGGGTTCCATTTAACCCCGCTGCATGGAATCCACTGCATCAATCGGGATGCATTTTATCATGCTGCCTGGAATACACTGCATTCAATGACACTGCATGGAATCCACTGCATCAATCGGGATGCATTTTACCATTCTGCATGGAATCCACTGCATTTAATCAGGATGCATTTTACCACGCTGCATGGAATATACTGCATTCAATCACGCTGCATGGAATTCACTGCATTCAATTGGGATCCATTGCGCCACGATGCATGGAATCCACTGCGTTCAATTTAAATCCATTGCACCACACTGCATGGAATCCACTGCATTCTCTCGAGATCCATTGGGCCACGCTGCATCGAATCCACTGCATTCAATTGGGATCCATTTAACCCCGCTGCATGGAATGCACTGCGTTCAATTGGGATGCATTTTACCATGCTGCCTGGAATCCACTGCATTCAATGACACTGCATGGAATCCACTGCATCCATCGGGATGCATTTTACCATTCTGCATGGAATCCACTGCATTCAGTGACGCTGCATGGAATCCACTGCAGTCAATCGGGATCCATTGTGCCACATTGCAGGGAAACCACTGCATTCAATCGACATCCATTGCGCCATGCTGCATGGAATCCACTGCATTCAATTGGGATTCATTGGGCCTCAATGCATGGAATCCACTGCGTTCAATCGAGATCCATTGGGCCACGCTGCATGGAATCCACTGCATTCAGTGATGCTGCATGGAATGCACTACCTTCAATCGGGATGCTTTGGGCCATGCTGCATAAAATCCACTGCATTTAATCGGGATGCAATGGGCCACTCTCCATGGAATCAACTGCATTCAATCATGCTTCATTGCAACCACTGCATTCAATCGGGAACCATTGGGCCATGCTGCATGGAATCCACTGCATTCAAACACGCTGCATGGAATCCACTGCATTCAATCGGGATGCTTTGGGCCATGCTGGATAATATCCACTGCATTCAATCGGGATTCATTGGGCCTCGCTGCCTGGAATCCACTGCATTCAATCATGCTGCATGGAATCCACTGCATTCAATCATGCTGCATAAAATCCACTGCATTCGATAGGGTTCCATTTCTTCACGCTGCATGGCATACACTGCATTCAAACACGCTGCATGGAATCCAGTGCATTCAATCGAGATCCATTGGGCCACGCTGCATGGAATCCACTGCATTCAATTGGGATCCATTGTGCCACGATGCATGGAATTCACTGCAATCAATCAGAATCCACTGCACCACACAGCATGGAATCCACTGCATTCAATGGAGATCCATTGGGCCACGCTGCATGGAATCCACTGCATTCAATCCAGATCCATTGGGGCATGCTGCATGGAATCCACTGCATTCAATCGGGATCCATTTAACCCCGCTGCATGGAATCCACTGCATCAATCGGGATGCATTTTATCATGCTGCCTGGAATCCACTGCATTCATTGACACTGCATGGAATCCACTGCATCAATCGGGATGCATTTTACCATGCTGCATGGAATCCACTGCATTCAATGACAATGCATGGAATCCACTGCATCAATCGTGACGCATTTTACCATGCTGCATGGAATCCACTGCATTCAATGACAGTGCATGGAATCTACTGCATTCACTCGGGATCCATTTAGCCATGCTGCATGTAATCCACTGCGTTTAATCGGGATGCATTTTACCATGCTGCATGGAATCCACTGCATTCAGTGATGCTGCATGGAATGCACTACATTCAATCGGGATGCTTTGGGCCATGCTGCATAAAATCCACTGCATTTAATCGGGATGCATTGGGCCACGCTCCATGGAATCAACTGCATTCAATCAAGCTGGATGGAATCCACTGCATTTAATCGGGATGCATTTTACCACGCTGCATGGAATATACTGCATTCAATCACGCTGCATGGAATTCACTGCATTCAATTGGGATCCATTGCACCACGATGCATGGAATCCACTGCGTTCAATCAAAATCCATTGCAACACACTGCATGGAATCCACTGCATTCTCTCGAGATCCATTGGGCCACGCTGCATCGAATCCACTGCATTCAATCGGGATCCATTTAGCCACACTGCATGGAATACACTGCGTTCAATCGGGATGCATTTTACCATGCTGCATGGAATCCACTGCATTCAGTGACGCTGCATGGAATCCACTGCAGTCAATCGGGATCCATTGTGCGACATTGCAGGGAAACCACTGCATTCAATCGACATCCATTGCGCCATGCTGCATGGAATCCACTGCATTCAATTGGGATTCATTGGGCCTCACTGCATGGAATACACTGCGTTCAATCGAGATCGATTGGACCACACTGCATGGAATCCACTGCATTCAATCGGGATCCATTTAGCCATGCTTCATGGAATACACTGCGTTCAATCGGGATGCATTTTACCATGCTGCATGGAATCCACTGCATTCAATGACACTGCATGGAATCCACTGCATCAATCGTGACGCATTTTACCATGCTGCATGGAATCCACTGCATTCACTCGGGATCCATTTAGCCATGCTGCATGTAATCCACTGCGTTTAATCGGGATGCATTTTACCATGCTGCATGGAATGCACTACATTCAATCGGGATGCTTTGGGCCATGCTGCATAAAATCCACTGCATTTAATCGGGATGCATTGGGCCACGCTCCATGGAATCAACTGCATTCAATCAAGCTGGATGGAATCCACTGCATTTAATCGGGATGCATTTTACCACGCTGCATGGAATATACTGCATTCAATCACGCTGCATGGAATTCACTGCATTCAATTGGGATCCATTGCGCCACGATGCATGGAATCCACTGCGTTCAATTTAAATCCATTGCACCACACTGCATGGAATCCACTGCATTCTCTCGAGATCCATTGGGCCACGCTGCATGGAATTCACTGCAATCAATCGGGATCCATTTAACCCCACTGCATGGAATGCACTGTGTTCAATTGGGATGCATTTTACCATGCTGCATGGAATCCACTGCATTCAATGACACTGCATGGAATCCACTGCATCAATCGGGATGCATTTTACCATGCTGCATGGAATCCACTGCATTCAGTGACACTGCATGGAATCCACTGCAGTCAATCGGGATCCATTGTGCCACATTGCAGGGAAACCACTGCATTCAATCGACATCCATTGCGCCATGCTGCATGGAATCCACTGCATTCAATTGGGATTCATTGGGCCTCACTGCATGGAATACACTGCGTTCAATCGAGATCCATTGGACCACACTGCATGGAATCCACTGCATTCAGTGATGCTGCATGGAATGCACTACCTTCAATCGGGATGCTTTGGGCCATGCTGCATAAAATCCACTGCATTTAATCGGGATGCATTGGGCCACGCTCCATGGAATCAACTGCATTCAATCAAGCTGGATGGAATCCACTGCATTTAATCGGGATGCATTTTACCACGCTGCATGGAATATACTGCATTCAATCACGCTGCATGGAATTCACTGCATTCAATTGGGATCCATTGCACCACGATGCATGGAATCCACTGCGTTCAATTAAAATCCATTGCACCACACTGCATGGAATCCACTGCATTCTCTCGAGATCCATTGGGCCACGCTGCATGGAATCCACTGCATTCAATTGGGATCCATTTAGCCACGCTGCATGGAATACTCTTCGTTCAATCGGGATGCATTTAACCATGCTGCATCGAATCCAGTGCATTCAGTGACGCTGCATGGAATCCACTGCATTCAATCGGGATGCTTTGGGCCTCGCTGCATAAAATCCACTGCATTTAATCGGGATGCATTGGGCCTCACTGCCTGGAATCTACTGCATTCAATCATGCTGCATGGAATCCACTGCATTCAATCATGCTGCATAAAATCCCCTGCATTTAATAGGGTTCAATTTCTCCATGCTGCATAGAATCCACTGCATTCAATCATGCTTCATTGCAACCAGTGCATTCAATCGGGTACCATAGGGCCACGCTTCATGGAATCCACTGCATTCAATCATGCTTCATTGCAACCACTGCATTCAATCGGGAACCATTGGGCCATGCTGCATGGAATCCACTGCATTCAAACACGCTGCATGGAATCCACTGCATTCAATCGGGATGCTTTGGGCCATGCTGGATAATATCCACTGCATTCAATCGGGATTCATTGGGCCTCGCTGCCTGGGATCCACTGCATTCAATCATGCTGCATGGAATCCACTGCATTCAATGACACTGCATGGAATGCACTGCATTCAATAGTGTTCCATTTCTTCACGCTGCATGGCATACACTGCATTCAAACACGCTGCATGGAACCCACTGCATTCAATCGAGATCCATTGGGCCACGCTGCATGGAATCCACTGCATTCAATCGGCATCCATTTAACCCCGCTGCATGGAATGCACTGCGTTCAATTGGGATTCATTTTACCATGCTGCATGGAATCCACTGCATTCAATGACAATGCATGGAATCCACTGCATCAATCGGGATGCATTTTACCATTCTGCATGGAATCCACTGCATTCAGTGACGCTGCATGGAATCCACTGCAGTCAATCGGGATCCATTGTGCGACATTGCAGGGAAACCACTGCATTCAATCGACATCCATTGCGCCATGCTGCATGGAATCCACTGCATTCAATTGGGATTCATTGGGCCTCACTGCATGGAATACACTGCGTTCAATCGAGATCGATTGGACCACACTGCATGGAATCCACTGCATTCAATCGGGATCCATTTAGCCATGCTTCATGGAATACACTGCGTTCAATCGGGATGCATTTTACCATGCTGCATGGAATCCACTGCATTCAATGACAGTGCATGGAATCCACTGCATCAATCGTGACGCATTTTACCATGCTGCATGGAATCCACTGCATTCACTCGGGATCCATTTAGCCATGCTGCATGTAATCCACTGCGTTTAATCGGGATGCATTTTACCATGCTGCATGGAATGCACTACATTCAATCGGGATGCTTTGGGCCATGCTGCATAAAATCCACTGCATTTAATCGGGATGCATTGGGCCACGCTCCATGGAATCAACTGCATTCAATCAAGCTGGATGGAATCCACTGCATTTAATCGGGATGCATTTTACCACGCTGCATGGAATATACTGCATTCAATCACGCTGCATGGAATTCACTGCATTCAATTGGGATCCATTGCGCCACGATGCATGGAATCCACTGCGTTCAATGTAAATCCATTGCACCACACTGCATGGAATCCACTGCATTCTCTCGAGATCCATTGGGCCACGCTGCATCGAATCCACTGCATTCAATCGGGATCCATTAAACCCCACTGCATGGAATGCACTGTGTTCAATTGGGATGCATTTTACCATGCTGCATGGAATCCACTGCATTCAATGACACTGCATGGAATCCACTGCATCAATCGGGATGCATTTTACCATGCTGCATGGAATCCACTGCATTCAGTGACACTGCATGGAATCCACTGCAGTCAATCGGGATCCATTGTGCCACATTGCAGGGAAACCACTGCATTCAATCGACATCCATTGCGCCATGCTGCATGGAATCCACTGCATTCAATTGGGATTCATTGGGCCTCACTGCATGGAATACACTGCGTTCAATCGAGATCCATTGGACCACACTGCATGGAATCCACTGCATTCAATCGGGATCCATTTAGCCATGCTTCATGGAATACACTGCGTTCAATCGGGATGCATTTTACCATGCTGCATGGAATCCACTGCATTCAGTGATGCTGCATGGAATGCACTACCTTCAATCGGGATGCTTTGGGCCATGCTGCATAAAATCCACTGCATTTAATCGGGATGCATTGGGCCACGCTCCATGGAATCAACTGCATTCAATCAAGCTGGATGGAATCCACTGCATTTAATCGAGAGGCATTTTACCACGCTGCATGGAATATACTGCATTCAATCACGCTGCATGGAATTCACTGCATTCAATTGGGATCCATTGCGCCACGATGCATGGAATCCACTGCGTTCAATTTAAATCCATTGCACCATACTGCATGGAATCCACTGCATTCTCTCGAGATCCATTGGGCCACGCTGCATCGAATCGCCTGCATTCAATCGGGATCCATTTAACCCCGCTGCATGGAATGCACTGCGTTCAATTGGGATGCATTTTACCATGCTGCATGGAATCCACTGCATTCAATGACACTGCATTGAATCCACAGCATCAATCGGGATGCTTTTTACCATTCTGCATGGAATCCACTGCATTCAGTGACGCTGCATGGAATCCACTGCAGTCAATCGGGATCCATTGTGCCACATTGCAGGGAAACCACTGCATTCAATCGACATCCATTGCGCCATGCTGCATGGAATCCACTGCATTCAATTGGGATTCATTGGGCCTCACTGCATGGAATACACTGCGTTCAATCGAGATCCATTGGGCCACGCTGCATGGAATCCACTGCATTCAATCGGGATCCATTTAGCCATGCTTCATGGAATACACTGCGTTCAATCGGGATGCATTTTACCATGCTGCATGGAATCCACTGCATTCAGTGATGCTGCATGGAATGCACTACCTTCAATCGGGATGCTTTGGGCCATGCTGCATAAAATCCACTGCATTTAATCGGGATGCATTGGGCCACGCTCCATGGAATCAACTGCATTCAATCAAGCTGGATGGAATCCACTGCATTTAATCGGGATGCATTTTACCACGCTGCATGGAATATACTGCATTCAATCACGCTGCATGGAATTCACTGCATTCAATTGGGATCCATTGCACCACGATGCATGGAATCCACTGCGTTCAATTTAAATCCATTGCACCACACTGCATGGAATCCACTGCATTCTCTCGAGATCCAGTGGGCCACACTGCATCGAATCCACTGCATTCAATCGAGATCCATTGGGCCACGCTGCATGGAATCCACTGCATTCAATCGGCATCCATTTAACCCCGCTGCATGGAATGCACTGCGTTCAATTGGGATTCATTTTACCATGCTGCATGGAATCCACTGCATTCAATGACACTGCATGGAATCCACTGCATCAATCGGGATGCATTTTACCATTCTGCATGGAATCCACTGCATTCAGTGACGCTGCATGGAATCCACTGCAGTCAATCGGGATCCATTGTGCCACATTGCAGGGAAACCACTGCATTCAATCGACATCCATTGCGCCATGCTGCATGGAATCCACTGCATTCAATTTGGATTCATTGGGCCTCACTGCATGGAATACACTGCGTTCAATCGAGATCCATTGGACCACACTGCATGGAATCCACTGCATTCAATCGGGATCCATTTAGCCATGCTTCATGGAATACACTGCGTTCAATCGGGATGCATTTTACCATGCTGCATGGAATCCACTGCATTCAATGACAGTGCATGGAATCCACTGCATCAATCGTGACGCATTTTACCATGCTGCATGGAATCCACTGCATTCAATCGGGATCCATTTAGCCATGCTTCATGGAATACACTGCGTTCAATCGGGATGCATTTTACCATGCTGCATGGAATCCACTGCATTCAATGACAGTGCATGGAATCCACTGCATCAATCGTGACGCATTTTACCATGCTGCATGGAATCCACTGCATTCACTCGGGATCCATTTAGCCATGCTGCATGTAATCCACTGCGTTTAATCGGGATGCATTTTACCATGCTGCATGGAATGCACTACATTCAATCGGGATGCTTTGGGCCATGCTGCATAAAATCCACTGCATTTAATCGGGATGCATTTTACCACGCTGCATGGAATATACTGCATTCAATCACGCTGCCTGGAATCCACTGCATTCAATCATGCTGCATGGAATCCACTGCATTCAATCATGCTGCATAAAATCCACTGCATTCAATAGGGTTCCATATCTTCACGCTGCATGGCATAAACTGCATTCAAACAAGCTGCATGGAATCCAGTGCATTCAATCGAGATCCATTGGGCCACGCTGCATGGAATCCACTGCATTCAATTGGGATCCATTGTGCCACGATGCATGGAATTCACTGCAATCAATCAGAATCCACTGCACCACACAGCATGGAATCCACTGCATTCACTCGGGATCCATTTAGCCATGCTGCATGTAATCCACTGCGTTTAATCGGGATGCATTTTACCATGCTGAATGGAATGCACTACATTCAATCGGGATGCTTTGGGCCATGCTGCATAAAATCCACTGCATTTAATCGGGATGCATTGGGCCACACTCCATGGAATCAACTGCATTCAATCAAGCTGGATGGAATCCACTGCATTTAATCGGGATGCATTTTACCACGCTGCATGGAATATACTGCATTCAATCACGCTGCATGGAATTCACTGCATTCAATTGGGATCCATTGCACCACGATACATGGAATCCACTGCGTTCAATTAAAATCCATTGCACCACACTGCATGGAATCCACTGCATTCTCTCGAGATCCATTGGGCCACACTGCATCGAATCCACTGCATTCAATCGGGATCCATTTAGCCACACTGCATGGAATACACTGCGTTCAATCGGGATGCATTTTACCATGCTGCATCGAATCCACTGCATTCAGTGACGCTGCATGGAATCCACTGCATTCAATCGGGATGCTTTGGGCCTCGCTGCATAAAATCCACTGCATTTAATCGGGATGCATTGGGCCTCACTGCCTGGAATCTACTGCATTCAATCATGCTGCATGGTATCCACTGCATTCAATCATGCTGCATAAAATCCCCTGCATTTAATAGGGTTCAATTTCTCCATGCTGCATGGAATCCACTGCATTCAATCATGCTTCATTGCAACCACTGCATTCAATCGGGAACCATTGGGCCATGCTGCATGGAATCCACTGCATTCAAACACGCTGCATGGAATCCACTGCATTCAATCGGGATGCTTTATGCCATGCTGGATTATATCCACTGCATTCAATCGGGATTCATTGGGCCTCGCTGCCTGGAATCCACTGCATTCAATCATGCTGCATGGAATCCACTGCATTCAATGACACTGCATGGAATCCATTGCATTCAATAGGGTTCCATTTCTTCACGCTGCATGGCATACACTGCATTCAAACACGCTGCATGGAATCCACTGCATTCAATCGAGATCCATTGGGCCACGCTGCATGGAATTCACTGCAATCAGTCAGAATCCACTCCACCACACTGCACGGAGTCCACTGCATTCAATCGAGATCCATTGGGCCACGCTGCATGGAATCCACTGCATTCAATCGGGTTCCATTTAACCCCGCTGCATGGAATCCACTGCATCAATCGGGATGCATTTTATCATGCTGCCTGGAATACACTGCATTCAATGACACTGCATGGAATCCACTGCATCAATCGGGATGCATTTTACCATTCTGCATGGAATCCACTGCATTTAATCAGGATGCATTTTACCACGCTGCATGGAATATACTGCATTCAATCACGCTGCATGGAATTCACTGCATTCAATTGGGATCCATTGCGCCACGATGCATGGAATCCACTGCGTTCAATTTAAATCCATTGCACCACACTGCATGGAATCCACTGCATTCTCTCGAGATCCATTGGGCCACGCTGCATCGAATCCACTGCATTCAATTGGGATCCATTTAACCCCGCTGCATGGAATGCACTGCGTTCAATTGGGATGCATTTTACCATGCTGCATGGAATCCACTGCATTCAATGACACTGCATGGAATCCACTGCATCCATCGGGATGCATTTTACCATTCTGCATGGAATCCACTGCATTCAGTGACGCTGCATGGAATCCACTGCAGTCAATCGGGATCCATTGTGCCACATTGCAGGGAAACCACTGCATTCAATCGACATCCATTGCGCCATGCTGCATGGAATCCACTGCATTCAATTGGGATTCATTGGGCCTCAATGCATGGAATCCACTGCGTTCAATCGAGATCCATTGGGCCACGCTGCATGGAATCCACTGCATTCAGTGATGCTGCATGGAATGCACTACCTTCAATCGGGATGCTTTGGGCCATGCTGCATAAAATCCACTGCATTTAATCGGGATGCAATGGGCCACTCTCCATGGAATCAACTGCATTCAATCATGCTTCATTGCAACCACTGCATTCAATCGGGAACCATTGGGCCATGCTGCATGGAATCCACTGCATTCAAACACGCTGCATGGAATCCACTGCATTCAATCGGGATGCTTTGGGCCATGCTGGATAATATCCACTGCATTCAATCGGGATTCATTGGGCCTCGCTGCCTGGAATCCACTGCATTCAATCATGCTGCATGGAATCCACTGCATTCAATCATGCTGCATAAAATCCACTGCATTCGATAGGGTTCCATTTCTTCACGCTGCATGGCATACACTGCATTCAAACACGCTGCATGGAATCCAGTGCATTCAATCGAGATCCATTGGGCCACGCTGCATGGAATCCACTGCATTCAATTGGGATCCATTGTGCCACGATGCATGGAATTCACTGCAATCAATCAGAATCCACTGCACCACACAGCATGGAATCCACTGCATTCAATGGAGATCCATTGGGCCACGCTGCATGGAATCCACTGCATTCAATCCAGATCCATTGGGGCATGCTGCATGGAATCCACTGCATTCAATCGGGATCCATTTAACCCCGCTGCATGGAATCCACTGCATCAATCGGGATGCATTTTATCATGCTGCCTGGAATCCACTGCATTCATTGACACTGCATGGAATCCACTGCATCAATCGGGATGCATTTTACCATGCTGCATGGAATCCACTGCATTCAATGACAATGCATGGAATCCACTGCATCAATCGTGACGCATTTTACCATGCTGCATGGAATCCACTGCATTCAATGACAGTGCATGGAATCTACTGCATTCACTCGGGATCCATTTAGCCATGCTGCATGTAATCCACTGCGTTTAATCGGGATGCATTTTACCATGCTGCATGGAATCCACTGCATTCAGTGATGCTGCATGGAATGCACTACATTCAATCGGGATGCTTTGGGCCATGCTGCATAAAATCCACTGCATTTAATCGGGATGCATTGGGCCACGCTCCATGGAATCAACTGCATTCAATCAAGCTGGATGGAATCCACTGCATTTAATCGGGATGCATTTTACCACGCTGCATGGAATATACTGCATTCAATCACGCTGCATGGAATTCACTGCATTCAATTGGGATCCATTGCACCACGATGCATGGAATCCACTGCGTTCAATCAAAATCCATTGCAACACACTGCATGGAATCCACTGCATTCTCTCGAGATCCATTGGGCCACGCTGCATCGAATCCACTGCATTCAATCGGGATCCATTTAGCCACACTGCATGGAATACACTGCGTTCAATCGGGATGCATTTTACCATGCTGCATCGAATCCACTGCATTCAGTGACGCTGAATGGAATCCACTGCATTCAATCGGGATGCTTTGGGCCTCGCTGCATAAAATCCACTGCATTTAATCGGGATGCATTGGGCCTCACTGCATGGAATCTACTGCATTCAATCATGCTGCATGGAATCCACTGCATTCAATCATGCTGCATAAAATCCCCTGCATTTAATAGGGTTCAATTTCTCCATGCTGCATGGAATCCACTGCATTCAATCATGCTTCATTGCAACCACTGCATTCAATCGGGAACCATTGGGCCATGCTGCATGGAATCCACTGCATTCAAACACGCTGCATGGAATCCACTGCATTCAATCGGGATTCTTTATGCCATGCTGGATTATATCCACTGCATTCAATCGGGATTCATTGGGCCTCGCTGCCTGGAATCCACTGCATTCAATCATGCTGCATGGAATCCACTGCATTCAATGACACTGCATGGAATCCATTGCATTCAATAGGGTTCCATTTCTTCACGCTGCATGGCATACACTGCATTCAAACACGCTGCATGGAATCCACTGCATTCAATCGAGATCCATTGGGCCACGCTGCATGGAATTCACTGCAATCAGTCAGAATCCACTCCACCACACTTCACGGAGTCCACTGCATTCAATCGAGATCCATTGGGCCACGCTGCATGGAATCCACTGCATTCAATCGGGTTCCATTTAACCCCGCTGCATGGAATCCACTGCATCAATCGGGATGCATTTTATCATGCTGCCTGGAATACACTGCATTCAATGACACTGCATGGAATCCACTGCATCAATCGGGATGCATTTTACCATTCTGCATGGAATCCACTGCATTTAATCAGGATGCATTTTACCACGCTGCATGGAATATACTGCATTCAATCACGCTGCATGGAATTCACTGCATTCAATTGGGATCCATTGCGCCACGATGCATGGAATCCACTGCGTTCAATTTAAATCCATTGCACCACACTGCATGGAATCCACTGCATTCTCTCGAGATCCATTGGGCCACGCTGCATCGAATCCACTGCATTCAATTGGGATCCATTTAACCCCGCTGCATGGAATGCACTGCGTTCAATTGGGATGCATTTTACCATGCTGCATGGAATCCACTGCATTCAATGACACTGCATGGAATCCACTGCATCCATCGGGATGCATTTTACCATTCTGCATGGAATCCACTGCATTCAGTGACGCTGCATGGAATCCACTGCAGTCAATCGGGATCCATTGTGCCACATTGCAGGGAAACCACTGCATTCAATCGACATCCATTGCGCCATGCTGCATGGAATCCACTGCATTCAATTGGGATTCATTGGGCCTCAATGCATGGAATCCACTGCGTTCAATCGAGATCCATTGGGCCACGCTGCATGGAATCCACTGCATTCAGTGATGCTGCATGGAATGCACTACCTTCAATCGGGATGCTTTGGGCCATGCTGCATAAAATCCACTGCATTTAATCGGGATGCAATGGGCCACTCTCCATGGAATCAACTGCATTCAATCATGCTTCATTGCAACCACTGCATTCAATCGGGAACCATTGGGCCATGCTGCATGGAATCCACTGCATTCAAACACGCTGCATGGAATCCACTGCATTCAATCGGGATGCTTTGGGCCATGCTGGATAATATCCACTGCATTCAATCGGGATTCATTGGGCCTCGCTGCCTGGAATCCACTGCATTCAATCATGCTGCATGGAATCCACTGCATTCAATCATGCTGCATAAAATCCACTGCATTCGATTGGGTTCCATTTCTTCACGCTGCATGGCATACACTGCATTCAAACACGCTGCATGGAATCCAGTGCATTCAATCGAGATCCATTGGGCCACGCTGCATGGAATCCACTGCATTCAATTGGGATCCATTGTGCCACGATGCATGGAATTCACTGCAATCAATCAGAATCCACTGCACCACACAGCATGGAATCCACTGCATTCAATGGAGATCCATTGGGCCACGCTGCATGGAATCCACTGCATTCAATCCAGATCCATTGGGGCATGCTGCATGGAATCCACTGCATTCAATCGGGATCCATTTAACCACGCTGCATGGAATCCACTGCATCAATCGGGATGCATTTTATCATGCTGCCTGGAATCCACTGCATTCATTGACACTGCATGGAATCCACTGCATCAATCGGGATGCATTTTACCATGCTGCATGGAATCCACTTCAGTCAATGACAATGCATGGAATCCACTGCATCAATCGTGATGCATTTTACCATGCTGCATGGAATCCACTGCATTCAATGACACTGCATGGAATCTACTGCATTCACTCGGGATCCATTTAGCCATGCTGCATGTAATCCACTGCGTTTAATCGGGATGCATTTTACCATGCTGCATGGAATCCACTGCATTCAGTGATGCTGCATGGAATGCACTACATTCAATCGGGATGCTTTGGGCCATGCTGCATAAAATCCACTGCATTTAATCGGGATGCATTGGGCCACGCTCCATGGAATCAACTGCATTCAATCAAGCTGGATGGAATCCACTGCATTTAATCGGGATGCATTTTACCACGCTGCATGGAATATACTGCATTCAATCACGCTGCATGGAATTCACTGCATTCAATTGGGATCCATTGCACCACGATGCATGGAATCCACTGCGTTCAATTAAAATCCATTGCACCACACTGCATGGAATCCACTGCATTCTCTCGAGATCCATTGGGCCACGCTGCATGGAATCCACTGCATTCAATTGGGATCCATTTAGCCACGCTGCATGGAATACTCTTCGTTCAATCGGGATGCATTTAACCATGCTGCATCGAATCCACTGCATTCAGTGACGCTGCATGGAATCCACTGCATTCAATCGGGATGCTTTGGGCCTCGCTGCATAAAATCCACTGCATTTAATCGGGATGCATTGGGCCTCACTGCCTGGAATCTACTGCATTCAATCATGCTGCATGGAATCCACTGCATTCAATCATGCTGCATAAAATCCCCTGCATTTAATAGGGTTCAATTTCCCCATGCTGCATGGAATCCACTGCATTCAATCATGCTTCATTGCAACCACTGCATTCAATCGGGAACCATTGGGCCATGCTGCATGGAATCCACTGCATTCAAACACGCTGCATGGAATCCACTGCATTCAATCGGGATTCTTTATGCCATGCTGGATTATATCCACTGCATTCAATCGGGATTCATTGGGCCTCGCTGCCTGGAATCCACTGCATTCAATCATGCTGCATGGAATCCACTGCATTCAATGACACTGCATGGAATCCATTGCATTCAATAGGGTTCCATTTCTTCACGCTGCATGGCATACACTGCATTCAAACACGCTGCATGGAATCCACTGCATTCAATCGAGATCCATTGGGCCACGCTGCATGGAATTCACTGCAATCAGTCAGAATCCACTCCACCACACTGCACGGAGTCCACTGCATTCAATCGAGATCCATTGGGCCACACTGCATGGAATCCACTGCATTCAATCGGGTTCCATTTAACCCCGCTGCATGGAATCCACTGCATCAATCGGGATGCATTTTATCATGCTGCCTGGAATACACTGCATTCAATGACACTGCATGGAATCCACTGCATCAATCGGGATGCATTTTACCATTCTGCATGGAATCCACTGCATTTAATCAGGATGCATTTTACCACGCTGCGTGGAATATACTGCATTCAATCACGCTGCATGGAATTCACTGCATTCAATTGGGATCCATTGCGCCACGATGCATGGAATCCACTGCGTTCAATTTAAATCCATTGCACCACACTGCATGGAATCCACTGCATTCTCTCGAGATCCATTGGGCCACGCTGCATCGAATCCACTGCATTCAATTGGGATCCATTTAACCCCGCTGCATGGAATGCACTGCGTTCAATTGGGATGCATTTTACCATGCTGCATGGAATCCACTGCATTCAATGACACTGCATGGAATCCACTGCATCCATCGGGATGCATTTTACCATTCTGCATGGAATCCACTGCATTCAGTGACGCTGCATGGAATCCACTGCAGTCAATCGGGATCCATTGTGCCACATTGCAGGGAAACCACTGCATTCAATCGACATCCATTGCGCCATGCTGCATGGAATCCACTGCATTCAATTGGGATTCATTGGGCCTCAATGCATGGAATCCACTGCGTTCAATCGAGATCCATTGGGCCACGCTGCATGGAATCCACTGCATTCAGTGATGCTGCATGGAATGCACTACCTTCAATCGGGATGCTTTGGGCCATGCTGCATAAAATCCACTGCATTTAATCGGGATGCAATGGGCCACTCTCCATGGAATCAACTGCATTCAATCATGCTTCATTGCAACCACTGCATTCAATCGGGAACCATTGGGCCATGCTGCATGGAATCCACTGCATTCAAACACGCTGCATGGAATCCACTGCATTCAATCGGGATGCTTTGGGCCATGCTGGATAATATCCACTGCATTCAATCGGGATTCATTGGGCCTCGCTGCCTGGAATCCACTGCATTCAATCATGCTGCATGGAATCCACTGCATTCAATCATGCTGCATAAAATCCACTGCATTCGATAGGGTTCCATTTCTTCACGCTGCATGGCATACACTGCATTCAAACACGCTGCATGGAATCCAGTGCATTCAATCGAGATCCATTGGGCCACGCTGCATGGAATCCACTGCATTCAATTGGGATCCATTGTGCCACGATGCATGGAATTCACTGCAATCAATCAGAATCCACTGCACCACACAGCATGGAATCCACTGCATTCAATGGAGATCCATTGGGCCACGCTGCATGGAATCCACTGCATTCAATCCAGATCCATTGGGGCATGCTGCATGGAATCCACTGCATTCAATCGGGATCCATTTAACCCCGCTGCATGGAATCCACTGCATCAATCGGGATGCATTTTATCATGCTGCCTGGAATCCACTGCATTCATTGACACTGCATGGAATCCACTGCATCAATCGGGATGCATTTTACCATGCTGCATGGAATCCACTGCATTCAATGACAATGCATGGAATCCACTGCATCAATCGTGACGCATTTTACCATGCTGCATGGAATCCACTGCATTCAATGACAGTGCATGGAATCTACTGCATTCACTCGGGATCCATTTAGCCATGCTGCATGTAATCCACTGCGTTTAATCGGGATGCATTTTACCATGCTGCATGGAATCCACTGCATTCAGTGATGCTGCATGGAATGCACTACATTCAATCGGGATGCTTTGGGCCATGCTGCATAAAATCCACTGCATTTAATCGGGATGCATTGGGCCACGCTCCATGGAATCAACTGCATTCAATCAAGCTGGATGGAATCCACTGCATTTAATCGGGATGCATTTTACCACGCTGCATGGAATATACTGCATTCAATCACGCTGCATGGAATTCACTGCATTCAATTGGGATCCATTGCACCACGATGCATGGAATCCACTGCGTTCAATCAAAATCCATTGCAACACACTGCATGGAATCCACTGCATTCTCTCGAGATCCATTGGGCCACGCTGCATCGAATCCACTGCATTCAATCGGGATCCATTTAGCCACACTGCATGGAATACACTGCGTTCAATCGGGATGCATTTTACCATGCTGCATCGAATCCACTGCATTCAGTGACGCTGAATGGAATCCACTGCATTCAATCGGGATGCTTTGGGCCTCGCTGCATAAAATCCACTGCATTTAATCGGGATGCATTGGGCCTCACTGCATGGAATCTACTGCATTCAATCATGCTGCATGGAATCCACTGCATTCAATCATGCTGCATAAAATCCCCTGAATTTAATAGGGTTCAATTTCTCCATGCTGCATGGAATCCACTGCATTCAATCATGCTTCATTGCAACCACTGCATTCAATCGGGAACCATTGGGCCATGCTGCATGGAATCCACTGCATTCAAACACGCTGCATGGAATCCACTGCATTCAATCGGGATTCTTTATGCCATGCTGGATTATATCCACTGCATTCAATCGGGATTCATTGGGCCTCGCTGCCTGGAATCCACTGCATTCAATCATGCTGCATGGAATCCACTGCATTCAATGACACTGCATGGAATCCATTGCATTCAATAGGGTTCCATTTCTTCACGCTGCATGGCATACACTGCATTCAAACACGCTGCATGGAATCCACTGCATTCAATCGAGATCCATTGGGCCACGCTGCATGGAATTCACTGCAATCAGTCAGAATCCACTCCACCACACTTCACGGAGTCCACTGCATTCAATCGAGATCCATTGGGCCACGCTGCATGGAATCCACTGCATTCAATCGGGTTCCATTTAACCCCGCTGCATGGAATCCACTGCATCAATCGGGATGCATTTTATCATGCTGCCTGGAATACACTGCATTCAATGACACTGCATGGAATCCACTGCATCAATCGGGATGCATTTTACCATTCTGCATGGAATCCACTGCATTTAATCAGGATGCATTTTACCACGCTGCATGGAATATACTGCATTCAATCACGCTGCATGGAATTCACTGCATTCAATTGGGATCCATTGCGCCACGATGCATGGAATCCACTGCGTTCAATTAAAATCCATTGCACCACACTGCATGGAATCCACTGCATTCTCTCGAGATCCATTGGGCCACGCTGCATCGAATCCACTGCATTCAATTGGGATCCATTTAACCCCGCTGCATGGAATGCACTGCGTTCAATTGGGATGCATTTTACCATGCTGCATGGAATCCACTGCATTCAATGACACTGCATGGAATCCACTGCATCCATCGGGATGCATTTTACCATTCTGCATGGAATCCACTGCATTCAGTGACGCTGCATGGAATCCACTGCAGTCAATCGGGATCCATTGTGCCACATTGCAGGGAAACCACTGCATTCAATCGACATCCATTGCGCCATGCTGCATGGAATCCACTGCATTCAATTGGGATTCATTGGGCCTCAATGCATGGAATCCACTGCGTTCAATCGAGATCCATTGGGCCACGCTGCATGGAATCCACTGCATTCAGTGATGCTGCATGGAATGCACTACCTTCAATCGGGATGCTTTGGGCCATGCTGCATAAAATCCACTGCATTTAATCGGGATGCAATGGGCCACTCTCCATGGAATCAACTGCATTCAATCATGCTTCATTGCAACCACTGCATTCAATCGGGAACCATTGGGCCATGCTGCATGGAATCCACTGCATTCAAACACGCTGCATGGAATCCACTGCATTCAATCGGGATGCTTTGGGCCATGCTGGATAATATCCACTGCATTCAATCGGGATTCATTGGGCCTCGCTGCCTGGAATCCACTGCATTCAATCATGCTGCATGGAATCCACTGCATTCAATCATGCTGCATAAAATCCACTGCATTCAATAGGGTTCCATTTCTTCACGCTGCATGGCATACACTGCATTCAAACACGCTGCATGGAATCCAGTGCATTCAATCGAGATCCATTGGGCCACGCTGCATGGAATCCACTGCATTCAATTGGGATCCATTGTGCCACGATGCATGGAATTCACTGCAATCAATCAGAATCCACTGCACCACACAGCATGGAATCCACTGCATTCAATGGAGATCCATTGGGCCACGCTGCATGGAATCCACTGCATTCAATCCAGATCCATTGGGGCATGCTGCATGGAATCCACTGCATTCAATCGGGATCCATTTAACCACGCTGCATGGAATCCACTGCATCAATCGGGATGCATTTTATCATGCTGCCTGGAATCCACTGCATTCATTGACACTGCATGGAATCCACTGCATCAATCGGGATGCATTTTACCATGCTGCATGGAATCCACTGCATTCAATGACAATGCATGGAATCCACTGCATCAATCGTGACGCATTTTACCATGCTGCATGGAATCCACTGCATTCAATGACACTGCATGGAATCTACTGCATTCACTCGGGATCCATTTAGCCATGCTGCATGTAATCCACTGCGTTTAATCGGGATGCATTTTACCATGCTGCATGGAATCCACTGCATTCAGTGATGCTGCATGGAATGCACTACATTCAATCGGGATGCTTTGGGCCATGCTGCATAAAATCCACTGCATTTAATCGGGATGCATTGGGCCACGCTCCATGGAATCAACTGCATTCAATCAAGCTGGATGGAATCCACTGCATTTAATCGGGATGCATTTTACCACGCTGCATGGAATATACTGCATTCAATCACGCTGCATGGAATTCACTGCATTCAATTGGGATCCATTGCACCACGATGCATGGAATCCACTGCGTTCAATTTAAATCCATTGCACCACACTGCATGGAATCCACTGCATTCTCTCGAGATCCATTGGGCCACGCTGCATGGAATCCACTGCATTCAATTGGGATCCATTTAGCCACGCTGCATGGAATACTCTTCGTTCAATCGGGATGCATTTAACCATGCTGCATCGAATCCACTGCATTCAGTGACGCTGCATGGAATCCACTGCATTCAATCGGGATGCTTTGGGCCTCGCTGCATAAAATCCACTGCATTTAATCGGGATGCATTGGGCCTCACTGCCTGGAATCTACTGCATTCAATCATGCTGCATGGAATCCACTGCATTCAATCATGCTGCATAAAATCCCCTGCATTTAATAGGGTTCAATTTCCCCATGCTGCATGGAATCCACTGCATTCAATCATGCTTCATTGCAACCACTGCATTCAATCGGGAACCATTGGGCCATGCTGCATGGAATCCACTGCATTCAAACACGCTGCATGGAATCCACTGCATTCAATCGGGATGCTTTATGCCATGCTGGATTATATCCACTGCATTCAATCGGGATTCATTGGGCCTCGCTGCCTGGAATCCACTGCATTCAATCATGCTGCATGGAATCCACTGCATTCAATGACACTGCATGGAATCCATTGCATTCAATAGGGTTCCATTTCTTCACGCTGCATGGCATACACTGCATTCAAACACGCTGCATGGAATCCACTGCATTCAATCGAGATCCATTGGGCAACGCTGCATGGAATCCACTGCATTCTCTCGAGATCCATTGGGCCACGCTGCATCGAATCCACTGCATTCAATCGGGATCCATTTAACCCCGCTGCATGGAATCCACTGCATCAATCGGGATGCATTTTATCATGCTGCCTGGAATCCACTGCATTCATTGACACTGCATGGAATCCACTGCATCAATCGGGATGCATTTTACCATGCTGCATGGAATCCACTGCATTCAATGACAATGCATGGAATCCAATGCATCAATCGTGACGCATTTTACCATGCTGCATGGAATCCACTGCATTCAATGACACTGCATGGAATCTACTGCATTCACTCGGGATCCATTTAGCCATGCTGCATGTAATCCACTGCGTTTAATCGGGATGCATTTTACCATGCTGCATGGAATGCACTACATTCAATCGGGATGCTTTGGGCCATGCTGCATAAAATCCACTGCATTTAATCGGGATGCATTGGGCCACACTCCATGGAATCAACTGCATTCAATCAAGCTGGATGGAATCCACTGCATTTAATCGGGATGCATTTTACCACGCTGCATGGAATATACTGCATTCAATCACGCTGCATGGAATTCACTGCATTCAATTGGGATCCATTGCACCACGATACATGGAATCCACTGCGTTCAATTAAAATCCATTGCACCACACTGCATGGAATCCACTGCATTCTCTCGAGATCCATTGGGCCACACTGCATCGAATCCACTGCATTCAATCGGGATCCATTTAGCCACACTGCATGGAATACACTGCGTTCAATCGGGATGCATTTTACCATGCTGCATCGAATCCACTGCATTCAGTGACGCTGAATGGAATCCACTGCATTCAATCGGGATGCTTTGGGCCTCGCTGCATAAAATCCACTGCATTTAATCGGGATGCATTGGGCCTCACTGCCTGGAATCTACTGCATTCAATCATGCTGCATGGTATCCACTGCATTCAATCATGCTGCATAAAATCCCCTGCATTTAATAGGGTTCAATTTCTCCATGCTGCATGGAATCCACTGCATTCAATCATGCTTCATTGCAACCACTGCATTCAATCGGGAACCATTGGGCCATGCTGCATGGAATCCACTGCATTCAAACACGCTGCATGGAATCCACTGCATTCAATCGGGATTCTTTATGCCATGCTGGATTATATCCACTGCATTCAATCGGGATTCATTGGGCCTCGCTGCCTGGAATCCACTGCATTCAATCATGCTGCATGGAATCCACTGCATTCAATGACACTGCATGGAATCCATTGCATTCAATAGGGTTCCATTTCTTCACGCTGCATGGCATACACTGCATTCAAACACGCTGCATGGAATCCACTGCATTCAATCGGGTTCCATTTAACCCCGCTGCATGGAATCCACTGCATCAATCGGGATGCATTTTAACATGCTGCCTGGAATACACTGCATTCAATGACACTGCATGGAATCCACTGCATCAATCGGGATGCATTTTACCATTCTGCATGGAATCCACTGCATTTAATCAGGATGCATTTTACCACGCTGCATGGAATATACTGCATTCAATCACGCTGCATGGAATTCACTGCATTCAATTGGGATCCATTGCGCCACGATGCATGGAATCCACTGCGTTCAATTTAAATCCATTGCACCACACTGCATGGAATCCACTGCATTCTCTCGAGATCCATTGGGCCACGCTGCATCGAATCCACTGCATTCAATTGGGATCCATTTAACCCCGCTGCATGGAATGCACTGCGTTCAATTGGGATGCATTTTACCATGCTGCATGGAATCCACTGCATTCAATGACACGGCATGGAATCCACTGCATCCATCGGGATGCATTTTACCATTCTGCATGGAATCCACTGCATTCAGTGACGCTGCATGGAATCCACTGCAGTCAATCGGGATCCATTGTGCCACATTGCAGGGAAACCACTGCATTCAATCGACATCCATTGCGCCATGCTGCATGGAATCCACTGCATTCAATTGGGATTCATTGGGCCTCAATGCATGGAATCCACTGCGTTCAATCGAGATCCATTGGGCCACGCTGCATGGAATCCACTGCATTCAGTGATGCTGCATGGAATGCACTACCTTCAATCGGGATGCTTTGGGCCATGCTGCATAAAATCCACTGCATTTAATCGGGATGCAATGGGCCACTCTCCATGGAATCAACTGCATTCAATCATGCTTCATTGCAACCACTGCATTCAATCGGGAACCATTGGGCCATGCTGCATGGAATCCACTGCATTCAAACACGCTGCATGGAATCCACTGCATTCAATCGGGATGCTTTGGGCCATGCTGGATAATATCCACTGCATTCAATCGGGATTCATTGGGCCTCGCTGCCTGGAATCCACTGCATTCAATCATGCTGCATGGAATCCACTGCATTCAATCATGCTGCATAAAATCCACTGCATTCGATAGGGTTCCATTTCTTCACGCTGCATGGCATACACTGCATTCAAACACGCTGCATGGAATCCAGTGCATTCAATTGGGATCCATTGTGCCACGATGCATGGAATTCACTGCAATCAATCAGAATCCACTGCACCACACAGCATGGAATCCACTGCATTCAATGGAGATCCATTGGGCCACGCTGCATGGAATCCACTGCATTCAATCCAGATCCATTGGGGCATGCTGCATGGAATCCACTGCATTCAATCGGGATCCATTTAACCCCGCTGCATGGAATCCACTGCATCAATCGGGATGCATTTTATCATGCTGCCTGGAATCCACTGCATTCATTGACACTGCATGGAATCCACTGCATCAATCGGGATGCATTTTACCATGCTGCATGGAATCCACTGCATTCAATGACAATGCATGGAATCCACTGCATCAATCGTGACGCATTTTACCATGCTGCATGGAATCCACTGCATTCAATGACACTGCATGGAATCTACTGCATTCACTCGGGATCCATTTAGCCATGCTGCATGTAATCCACTGCGTTTAATCGGGATGCATTTTACCATGCTGCATGGAATCCACTGCATTCAGTGATGCTGCATGGAATGCACTACATTCAATCGGGATGCTTTGGGCCATGCTGCATAAAATCCACTGCATTTAATCGGGATGCATTGGGCCACGCTCCATGGAATCAACTGCATTCAATCAAGCTGGATGGAATCCACTGCATTTAATCGGGATGCATTTTACCACGCTGCATGGAATATACTGCATTCAATCACGCTGCATGGAATTCACTGCATTCAATTGGGATCCATTGCACCACGATGCATGGAATCCACTGCGTTCAATTAAAATCCATTGCACCACACTGCATGGAATCCACTGCATTCTCTCGAGATCCATTGGGCCACGCTGCATGGAATCCACTGCATTCAATTGGGATCCATTTAGCCACGCTGCATGGAATACTCTTCGTTCAATCGGGATGCATTTAACCATGCTGCATCGAATCCACTGCATTCAGTGACGCTGCATGGAATCCACTGCATTCAATCGGGATGCTTTGGGCCTCGCTGCATAAAATCCACTGCATTTAATCGGGATGCATTGGGCCTCACTGCCTGGAATCTACTGCATTCAATCATGCTGCATGGAATCCACTGCATTCAATCATGCTGCATAAAATCCCCTGCATTTAATAGGGTTCAATTTCCCCATGCTGCATGGAATCCACTGCATTCAATCATGCTTCATTGCAACCACTGCATTCAATCGGGAACCATTGGGCCATGCTGCATGGAATCCACTGCATTCAAACACGCTGCATGGAATCCACTGCATTCAATCGGGATGCTTTATGCCATGCTGGATTATATCCACTGCATTCAATCGGGATTCATTGGGCCTCGCTGCCTGGAATCCACTGCATTCAATCATGCTGCATGGAATCCACTGCATTCAATGACACTGCATGGAATCCATTGCATTCAATAGGGTTCCATTTCTTCACGCTGCATGGCATAAACTGCATTCAAACACGCTGCATGGAATCCACTGCATTCAATGGAGATCCATTGGGCCACGCTGCATGGAATCCACTGCATTCTCTCGAGATCCATTGGGCCACGCTGCATCGAATCCACTGCATTCAATCGGGATCCATTTAACCCCGCTGCATGGAATCCACTGCATCAATCGGGATGCATTTTATCATGCTGCCTGGAATCCACTGCATTCATTGACACTGCATGGAATCCACTGCATCAATCGGGATGCATTTTACCATGCTGCATGGAATCCACTGCATGCAATGACACTGCATGGAATCCAATGCATCAATCGTGACGCATTTTACCATGCTGCATGGAATCCACTGCATTCAATGACACTGCATGGAATCTACTGCATTCACTCGGGATCCATTTAGCCATGCTGCATGTAATCCACTGCGTTTAATCGGGATGCATTTTACCATGCTGCATGGAATGCACTACATTCAATCGGGATGCTTTGGGCCATGCTGCATAAAATCCACTGCATTTAATCGGGATGCATTGGGCCACACTCCATGGAATCAACTGCATTCAATCAAGCTGGATGGAATCCACTGCATTTAATCGGGATGCATTTTACCACGCTGCATGGAATATACTGCATTCAATCACGCTGCATGGAATTCACTGCATTCAATTGGGATCCATTGCACCACGATACATGGAATCCACTGCGTTCAATTAAAATCCATTGCACCACACTGCATGGAATCCACTGCATTCTCTCGAGATCCATTGGGCCACACTGCATCGAATCCACTGCATTCAATCGGGATCCATTTAGCCACACTGCATGGAATACACTGCGTTCAATCGGGATGCATTTTACCATGCTGCATCGAATCCACTGCATTCAGTGACGCTGAATGGAATCCACTGCATTCAATCGGGATGCTTTGGGCCTCGCTGCATAAAATCCACTGCATTTAATCGGGATGCATTGGGCCTCACTGCCTGGAATCTACTGCATTCAATCATGCTGCATGGTATCCACTGCATTCAATCATGCTGCATAAAATCCCCTGCATTTAATAGGGTTCAATTTCTCCATGCTGCATGGAATCCACTGCATTCAATCATGCTTCATTGCAACCACTGCATTCAATCGGGAACCATTGGGCCATGCTGCATGGAATCCACTGCATTCAAACACGCTGCATGGAATCCACTGCATTCAATCGGGATTCTTTATGCCATGCTGGATTATATCCACTGCATTCAATCGGGATTCATTGGGCCTCGCTGCCTGGAATCCACTGCATTCAATCATGCTGCATGGAATCCACTGCATTCAATGACACTGCATGGAATCCATTGCATTCAATAGGGTTCCATTTCTTCACGCTGCATGGCATACACTGCATTCAAACACGCTGCATGGAATCCACTGCATTCAATCGGGTTCCATTTAACCCCGCTGCATGGAATCCACTGCATCAATCGGGATGCATTTTAACATGCTGCCTGGAATACACTGCATTCAATGACACTGCATGGAATCCACTGCATCAATCGGGATGCATTTTACCATTCTGCATGGAATCCACTGCATTTAATCAGGATGCATTTTACCACGCTGCATGGAATATACTGCATTCAATCACGCTGCATGGAATTCACTGCATTCAATTGGGATCCATTGCGCCACGATGCATGGAATCCACTGCGTTCAATTTAAATCCATTGCACCACACTGCATGGAATCCACTGCATTCTCTCGAGATCCATTGGGCCACGCTGCATCGAATCCACTGCATTCAATTGGGATCCATTTAACCCCGCTGCATGGAATGCACTGCGTTCAATTGGGATGCATTTTACCATGCTGCATGGAATCCACTGCATTCAATGACACGGCATGGAATCCACTGCATCCATCGGGATGCATTTTACCATTCTGCATGGAATCCACTGCATTCAGTGACGCTGCATGGAATCCACTGCAGTCAATCGGGATCCATTGTGCCACATTGCAGGGAAACCACTGCATTCAATCGACATCCATTGCGCCATGCTGCATGGAATCCACTGCATTCAATTGGGATTCATTGGGCCTCAATGCATGGAATCCACTGCGTTCAATCGAGATCCATTGGGCCACGCTGCATGGAATCCACTGCATTCAGTGATGCTGCATGGAATGCACTACCTTCAATCGGGATGCTTTGGGCCATGCTGCATAAAATCCACTGCATTTAATCGGGATGCAATGGGCCACTCTCCATGGAATCAACTGCATTCAATCATGCTTCATTGCAACCACTGCATTCAATCGGGAACCATTGGGCCATGCTGCATGGAATCCACTGCATTCAAACACGCTGCATGGAATCCACTGCATTCAATCGGGATGCTTTGGGCCATGCTGGATAATATCCACTGCATTCAATCGGGATTCATTGGGCCTCGCTGCCTGGAATCCACTGCATTCAATCATGCTGCATGGAATCCACTGCATTCAATCATGCTGCATAAAATCCACTGCATTCGATAGGGTTCCATTTCTTCACGCTGCATGGCATACACTGCATTCAAACACGCTGCATGGAATCCAGTGCATTCAATCGAGATCCATTGGGCCACGCTGCATGGAATCCACTGCATTCAATTGGGATCCATTGTGCCACGATGCATGGAATTCACTGCAATCAATCAGAATCCACTGCACCACACAGCATGGAATCCACTGCATTCAATGGAGATCCATTGGGCCACGCTGCATGGAATCCACTGCATTCAATCCAGATCCATTGGGGCATGCTGCATGGAATCCACTGCATTCAATCGGGATCCATTTAACCCCGCTGCATGGAATCCACTGCATCAATCGGGATGCATTTTATCATGCTGCCTGGAATCCACTGCATTCATTGACACTGCATGGAATCCACTGCATCAATCGGGATGCATTTTACCATGCTGCATGGAATCCACTGCATTCAATGACAATGCATGGAATCCACTGCATCAATCGTGACGCATTTTACCATGCTGCATGGAATCCACTGCGTTCAATGACACTGCATGGAATCTACTGCATTCACTCGGGATCCATTTAGCCATGCTGCATGTAATCCACTGCGTTTAATCGGGATGCATTTTACCATGCTGCATGGAATCCACTGCATTCAGTGATGCTGCATGGAATGCACTACATTCAATCGGGATGCTTTGGGCCATGCTGCATAAAATCCACTGCATTTAATCGGGATGCATTGGGCCACGCTCCATGGAATCAACTGCATTCAATCAAGCTGGATGGAATCCACTGCATTTAATCGGGATGCATTTTACCACGCTGCATGGAATATACTGCATTCAATCACGCTGCATGGAATTCACTGCATTCAATTGGGATCCATTGCGCCACGATGCATGGAATCCACTGCGTTCAATTAAAATCCATTGCACCACACTGCATGGAATCCACTGCATTCTCTCGAGATCCATTGGGCCACGCTGCATGGAATCCACTGCATTCAATTGGGATCCATTTAGCCACGCTGCATGGAATACTCTTCGTTCAATCGGGATGCATTTAACCATGCTGCATCGAATCCACTGCATTCAGTGACGCTGCATGGAATCCACTGCATTCAATCGGGATGCTTTGGGCCTCGCTGCATAAAATCCACTGCATTTAATCGGGATGCATTGGGCCTCACTGCCTGGAATCTACTGCATTCAATCATGCTGCATGGAATCCACTGCATTCAATCATGCTGCATAAAATCCCCTGCATTTAATAGGGTTCAATTTCCCCATGCTGCATGGAATCCACTGCATTCAATCATGCTTCATTGCAACCACTGCATTCAATCGGGAACCATTGGGCCATGCTGCATGGAATCCACTGCATTCAAACACGCTGCATGGAATCCACTGCATTCAATCGGGATTCTTTATGCCATGCTGGATTATATCCACTGCATTCAATCGGGATTCATTGGGCCTCGCTGCCTGGAATCCACTGCATTCAATCATGCTGCATGGAATCCACTGCATTCAATGACACTGCATGGAATCCATTGCATTCAATAGGGTTCCATTTCTTCACGCTGCATGGCATACACTGCATTCAAACACGCTGCATGGAATCCACTGCATTCAATCGGGTTCCATTTAACCCCGCTGCATGGAATCCACTGCATCAATCGGGATGCATTTTAACATGCTGCCTGGAATACACTGCATTCAATGACACTGCATGGAATCCACTGCATCAATCGGGATGCATTTTACCATTCTGCATGGAATCCACTGCATTTAATCAGGATGCATTTTACCACGCTGCATGGAATATACTGCATTCAATCACGCTGCATGGAATTCACTGCATTCAATTGGGATCCATTGCGCCACGATGCATGGAATCCACTGCGTTCAATTTAAATCCATTGCACCACACTGCATGGAATCCACTGCATTCTCTCGAGATCCATTGGGCCACGCTGCATCGAATCCACTGCATTCAATTGGGATCCATTTAACCCCGCTGCATGGAATGCACTGCGTTCAATTGGGATGCATTTTACCATGCTGCATGGAATCCACTGCATTCAATGACACGGCATGGAATCCACTGCATCCATCGGGATGCATTTTACCATTCTGCATGGAATCCACTGCATTCAGTGACGCTGCATGGAATCCACTGCAGTCAATCGGGATCCATTGTGCCACATTGCAGGGAAACCACTGCATTCAATCGACATCCATTGCGCCATGCTGCATGGAATCCACTGCATTCAATTGGGATTCATTGGGCCTCACTGCATGGAATACACTGCGTTCAATCGAGATCGATTGGGCCACGCTGCATGGAATCCACTGCATTCAGTGATGCTGCATGGAATGCACTACCTTCAATCGGGATGCTTTGGGCCATGCTGCATAAAATCCACTGCATTTAATCGGGATGCAATGGGCCACTCTCCATGGAATCAACTGCATTCAATCATGCTTCATTGCAACCACTGCATTCAATCGGGAACCATTGGGCCATGCTGCATGGAATCCACTGCATTCAAACACGCTGCATGGAATCCACTGCATTCAATCGGGATGCTTTGGGCCATGCTGGATAATATCCACTGCATTCAATCGGGATTCATTGGGCCTCGCTGCCTGGAATCCACTGCATTCAATCATGCTGCATGGAATCCACTGCATTCAATCATGCTGCATAAAATCCACTGCATTCGATAGGGTTCCATTTCTTCACGCTGCATGGCATACACTGCATTCAAACACGCTGCATGGAATCCAGTGCATTCAATCGAGATCCATTGGGCCACGCTGCATGGAATCCACTGCATTCAATTGGGATCCATTGTGCCACGATGCATGGAATTCACTGCAATCAATCAGAATCCACTGCACCACACAGCATGGAATCCACTGCATTCAATGGAGATCCATTGGGCCACGCTGCATGGAATCCACTGCATTCAATCCAGATCCATTGGGGCATGCTGCATGGAATCCACTGCATTCAATCGGGATCCATTTAACCCCGCTGCATGGAATCCACTGCATCAATCGGGATGCATTTTATCATGCTGCCTGGAATCCACTGCATTCATTGACACTGCATGGAATCCACTGCATCAATCGGGATGCATTTTACCATGCTGCATGGAATCCACTGCATTCAATGACAATGCATGGAATCCACTGCATCAATCGTGACGCATTTTACCATGCTGCATGGAATCCACTGCGTTCAATGACACTGCATGGAATCTACTGCATTCACTCGGGATCCATTTAGCCATGCTGCATGTAATCCACTGCGTTTAATCGGGATGCATTTTACCATGCTGCATGGAATCCACTGCATTCAGTGATGCTGCATGGAATGCACTACATTCAATCGGGATGCTTTGGGCCATGCTGCATAAAATCCACTGCATTTAATCGGGATGCATTGGGCCACGCTCCATGGAATCAACTGCATTCAATCAAGCTGGATGGAATCCACTGCATTTAATCGGGATGCATTTTACCACGCTGCATGGAATATACTGCATTCAATCACGCTGCATGGAATTCACTGCATTCAATTGGGATCCATTGCGCCACGATGCATGGAATCCACTGCGTTCAATTAAAATCCATTGCACCACACTGCATGGAATCCACTGCATTCTCTCGAGATCCATTGGGCCACGCTGCATGGAATCCACTGCATTCAATTGGGATCCATTTAGCCACGCTGCATGGAATACTCTTCGTTCAATCGGGATGCATTTAACCATGCTGCATCGAATCCACTGCATTCAGTGACGCTGCATGGAATCCACTGCATTCAATCGGGATGCTTTGGGCCTCGCTGCATAAAATCCACTGCATTTAATCGGGATGCATTGGGCCTCACTGCCTGGAATCTACTGCATTCAATCATGCTGCATGGAATCCACTGCATTCAATCATGCTGCATAAAATCCCCTGCATTTAATAGGGTTCAATTTCCCCATGCTGCATGGAATCCACTGCATTCAATCATGCTTCATTGCAACCACTGCATTCAATCGGGAACCATTGGGCCATGCTGCATGGAATCCACTGCATTCAAACACGCTGCATGGAATCCACTGCATTCAATCGGGATGCTTTATGCCATGCTGGATTATATCCACTGCATTCAATCGGGATTCATTGGGCCTCGCTGCCTGGAATCCACTGCATTCAATCATGCTGCATGGAATCCACTGCATTCAATGACACTGCATGGAATCCATTGCATTCAATAGGGTTCCATTTCTTCACGCTGCATGGCATACACTGCATTCAAACACGCTGCATGGAATCCACTGCATTCAATCGAGATCCATTGGGCCACGCTGCATGGTCTCCACTGCATTCTCTCGAGATCCATTGGGCCACGCTGCATGGAAACCACTGCATTCAATCGGGATCCATTTAACCCCGCTGCATGGAATCCACTGCATCAATCGGGATGCATTTTATCATGCTGCCTGGAATCCACTGCATTCATTGACACTGCATGGAATCCACTGCATCAATCGGGATGCATTTTACCATGCTGCATGGAATCCACTGCATTCAATGACAATGCATGGAATCCAATGCATCAATCGTGACGCATTTTACCATGCTGCATGGAATCCACTGCATTCAATGACACTGCATGGAATCTACTGCATTCACTCGGGATCCATTTAGCCATGCTGCATGTAATCCACTGCGTTTAATCGGGATGCATTTTACCATGCTGCATGGAATCCACTGCATTCAGTGATGCTGCATGGAATGCACTACATTCAATCGGGATGCTTTGGGCCATGCTGCATAAAATCCACTGCATTTAATCGGGATGCATTGGGCCACGCTCCATGGAATCAACTGCATTCAATCAGGCTGGATGGAATCCACTGCATTTAATCGGGATGCATTTTACCACGCTGCATGGAATATACTGCATTCAATCACGCTGCATGGAATTCACTGCATTCAATTGGGATCCATTGCACCACGATGCATGGAATCCACTGCGTTCAATTAAAATCCATTGCACCACACTGCATGGAATCCACTGCATTCTCTCGAGATCCATTGGGCCACGCTGCATGGAATCCACTGCATTCAATTGGGATCCATTTAGCCACGCTGCATGGAATACTCTTCGTTCAATCGGGATGCATTTAACCATGCTGCATCGAATCCAGTGCATTCAGTGACGCTGCATGGAATCCACTGCATTCAATCGGGATGCTTTGGGCCTCGCTGCATAAAATCCACTGCATTTAATCGGGATGCATTGGGCCTCACTGCCTGGAATCTACTGCATTCAATCATGCTGCATGGAATCCACTGCATTCAATCATGCTGCATAAAATCCCCTGCATTTAATAGGGTTCAATTTCTCCATGCTGCATAGAATCCACTGCATTCAATCATGCTTCATTGCAACCAGTGCATTCAATCGGGTACCATAGGGCCACGCTTCATGGAATCCACTGCATTCAATCATGCTTCATTGCAACCACTGCATTCAATCGGGAACCATTGGGCCATGCTGCATGGAATCCACTGCATTCAAACACGCTGCATGGAATCCACTGCATTCAATCGGGATGCTTTGGGCCATGCTGGATAATATCCACTGCATTCAATCGGGATTCATTGGGCCTCGCTGCCTGGGATCCACTGCATTCAATAATGCTGCATGGAATCCACTGCATTCAATGACACTGCATGGAATGCACTGCATTCAATAGGGTTCCATTTCTTCACGCTGCATGGCATACACTGCATTCAAACACGCTGCATGGAACCCACTGCATTCAATCGAGATCCATTGGGCCACGCTGCATGGAATCCACTGCATTCAATCGGCATCCATTTAACCCCGCTGCATGGAATGCACTGCGTTCAATTGGGATTCATTTTACCATGCTGCATGGAATCCACTGCATTCAATGACAATGCATGGAATCCACTGCATCAATCGGGATGCATTTTACCATTCTGCATGGAATTCACTGCATTCAGTGACGCTGCATGGAATCCACTGCAGTCAATCGGGATCCATTGTGCCACATTGCAGGGAAACCACTGCATTCAATCGACATCCATTGCGCCATGCTGCATGGAATCCACTGCATTCAATTGGGATTCATTGGGCCTCACTGCATGGAATACACTGCGTTCAATCGAGATCGATTGGACCACACTGCATGGAATCCACTGCATTCAATCGGGATCCATTTAGCCATGCTTCATGGAATACACTGCGTTCAATCGGGATGCATTTTACCATGCTGCATGGAATCCACTGCATTCAATGACAGTGCATGGAATCCACTGCATCAATCGTGACGCATTTTACCATGCTGCATGGAATCCACTGCATTCACTCGGGATCCATTTAGCCATGCTGCATGTAATCCACTGCGTTTAATCGGGATGCATTTTACCATGCTGCATGGAATGCACTACATTCAATCGTGATGCTTTGGGCCATGCTGCATAAAATCCACTGCATTTAATCGGGATGCATTGGGCCACGCTCCATGGAATCAACTGCATTCAATCAAGCTGGATGGAATCCACTGCATTTAATCGGGATGCATTTTACCACGCTGCATGGAATATACTGCATTCAATCACGCTGCATGGAATTCACTGCATTCAATTGGGATCCATTACACCACGATGCATGGAATCCACTGCGTTCAATTTAAATCCATTGCACCACACTGCATGGAATCCACTGCATTCTCTCGAGATCCATTGGGCCACGCTGCATCGAATCCACTGCATTCAATCGGGATCCATTTAACCCCACTGCATGGAATGCACTGTGTTCAATTGGGATGCATTTTACCATGCTGCATGGAATCCACTGCATTCAATGACACTGCATGGAATCCACTGCATCCATCGGGATGCATTTTACCATGCTGCATGGAATCCACTGCATTCAGTGACACTGCATGGAATCCACTGCAGTCAATCGGGATCCATTGTGCCACATTGCAGGGAAACCACTGCATTCAATCGACATCCATTGCGCCATGCTGCATGGAATCCACTGCATTCAATTGGGATTCATTGGGCCTCACTGCATGGAATACACTGCGTTCAATCGAGATCCATTGGACCACACTGCATGGAATCCACTGCATTCAATGGGGATCCATTTAGCCATGCTTCATGGAATACACTGCGTTCAATCGGGATGCATTTTACCATGCTGCATGGAATCCACTGCATTCAGTGATGCTGCATGGAATGCCCTACCTTCAATCGGGATGCTTTGGGCCATGCTGCATAAAATCCACTGCATTTAATCGGGATGCATTGAGCCACGCTCCATGGAATCAACTGCATTCAATCAAGCTGGATGGAATCCACTGCATTTAATCGAGAGGCATTTTACCACGCTGCATGGAATATACTGCATTCAATCACGCTGCATGGAATTCACTGCATTCAATTGGGATCCATTGCGCCACGATGCATTGAATCCACTGCGTTCAATTTAAATCCATTGCACCACACTGCATGGAATCCACTGCATTCTCTCGAGATCCATTGGGCCACGCTGCATCGAATCGCCTGCATTCAATCGGGATCCATTTAACCCCGCTGCATGGAATGCACTGCGTTCAATTGGGATGCATTTTACCATGCTGCATGGAATCCACTGCATTCAATGACACTGCATTGAATCCACAGCATCAATCGGGATGCTTTTTACCATTCTGCATGGAATCCACTGCATTCAGTGACGCTGCATGGAATCCACTGCAGTCAATCGGGATCCATTGTGCCACATTGCAGGGAAACCACTGCATTCAATCGACATCCATTGCGCCATGCTGCATGGAATCCACTGCATTCAATTGGGATTCATTGGGCCTCACTGCATGGAATACACTGCGTTCAATCGAGATCCATTGGGCCACGCTGCATGGAATCCACTGCATTCAATCGGGATCCATTTAGCCATGCTTCATGGAATACACTGCATTCAATCGGGATGCATTTTACCATGCTGCATGGAATCCACTGCATTCAGTGATGCTGCATGGAATGCACTACCTTCAATCGGGATGCTTTGGGCCATGCTGCATAAAATCCACTGCATTTAATCGGGATGCATTGGGCCACGCTCCATGGAATCAACTGCATTCAATCAAGCTGGATGGAATCCACTGCATTTAATCGGGATGCATTTTACCACGCTGCATGGAATATACTGCATTCAATCACGCTGCATGGAATTCACTGCATTCAATTGGGATCCATTGCGCCACGATGCATGGAATCCACTGCGTTCAATTTAAATCCATTGCACCACACTGCATGGAATCCACTGCATTCTCTCGAGATCCAGTGGGCCACACTGCATCGAATCCACTGCATTCAATCGAGATCCATTGGGCCACACTGCATGGAATCCACTGCATTCAATCGGCATCCATTTAACCCCGCTGCATGGAATGCACTGCGTTCAATTGGGATTCATTTTACCATGCTGCATGGAATCCACTGCATTCAATGACACTGCATGGAATCCACTGCATCAATCGGGATGCATTTTACCATTCTGCATGGAATCCACTGCATTCAGTGACGCTGCATGGAATCCACTGCAGTCAATCGGGATCCATTGTGCCACATTGCAGGGAAACCACTGCATTCAATCGACATCCATTGCGCCATGCTGCATGGAATCCATTGCATTCAATTGGGATTCATTGGGCCTCACTGCATGGAATACACTGCGTTCAATCGAGATCCATTGGACCACACTGCATGGAATCCACTGCATTCAATCGGGATCCATTTAGCCATGCTTCATGGAATACACTGCGTTCAATCGGGATGCATTTTACCATGCTGCATGGAATCCACTGCATTCAATGACAGTGCATGGAATCCACTGCATCAATCGGGATGCATTTTATCATGCTGCCTGGAATCCAATGCATTCAATGACACTGCATGGAATCCACTGCATCAATCGGGATGCATTTTACCATGCTGCATGGAATCCACTGCATTCAATGACACTGCATGGAATCCACTGCATTCACTCGGGATCCATTTAGCCATGCTGCATGTAATGCACTGCGTTTAATCGGGATGCATTTTACCATGCTGCATGGAATCCACTGCATTCAGTGATGCTGCATGGAATGCACTACATTCAATCGGGATGCTTTGGGCCATGCTGCATAAAATCCACTGCATTTAATCGGGATGCATTGGGCCACGCTCCATGGAATCAACTGCATTCAATCAGGCTGGATGGAATCCACTGCATTTAATCGGGATGCATTTTACCACGCTGCATGGAATATACTGCATTCAATCACGCTGCATGGAATTCACTGCATTCAATTGGGATCCATTGCACCACGATGCATGGAATCCACTGCGTTCAATTAAAATCCATTGCACCACACTGCATGGAATCCACTGCATTCTCTCGAGATCCATTGGGCCACGCTGCATGGAATCCACTGCATTCAATTGGGATCCATTTAGCCACGCTGCATGGAATACTCTTCGTTCAATCGGGATGCATTTAACCATGCTGCATCGAATCCAGTGCATTCAGTGACGCTGCATGGAATCCACTGCATTCAATCGGGATGCTTTGGGCCTCGCTGCATAAAATCCACTGCATTTAATCGGGATGCATTGGGCCTCACTGCCTGGAATCTACTGCATTCAATCATGCTGCATGGAATCCACTGCATTCAATCATGCTGCATAAAATCCCCTGCATTTAATAGGGTTCAATTTCTCCATGCTGCATAGAATCCACTGCATTCAATCATGCTTCATTGCAACCAGTGCATTCAATCGGGTACCATAGGGCCACGCTTCATGGAATCCACTGCATTCAATCATGCTTCATTGCAACCACTGCATTCAATCGGGAACCATTGGGCCATGCTGCATGGAATCCACTGCATTCAAACACGCTGCATGGAATCCACTGCATTCAATCGGGATGCTTTGGGCCATGCTGGATAATATCCACTGCATTCAATCGGGATTCATTGGGCCTCGCTGCCTGGGATCCACTGCATTCAATCATGCTGCATGGAATCCACTGCATTCAATGACACTGCATGGAATGCACTGCATTCAATAGGGTTCCATTTCTTCACACTGCATGGCATACACTGCATTCAAACACGCTGCATGGAACCCACTGCATTCAATCGAGATCCATTGGGCCACGCTGCATGGAATCCACTGCATACAATCGGCATCCATTTAACCCCGCTGCATGGAATGCACTGCGTTCAATTGGGATTCATTTTACCATGCTGCATGGAATCCACTGCATTCAATGACAATGCATGGAATCCACTGCATCAATCGGGATGCATTTTACCATTCTGCATGGAATTCACTGCATTCAGTGACGCTGCATGGAATCCACTGCAGTCAATCGGGATCCATTGTGCCACATTGCAGGGAAACCACTGCATTCAATCGACATCCATTGCGCCATGCTGCATGGAATCCACTGCATTCAATTGGGATTCATTGGGCCTCACTGCATGGAATACACTGCGTTCAATCGAGATCGATTGGACCACACTGCATGGAATCCACTGCATTCAATCGGGATCCATTTAGCCATGCTTCATGGAATACACTGCGTTCAATCGGGATGCATTTTACCATGCTGCATGGAATCCACTGCATTCAATGACAGTGCATGGAATCCACTGCATCAATCGTGACGCATTTTACCATGCTGCATGGAATCCACTGCATTCACTCGGGATCCATTTAGCCATGCTGCATGTAATCCACTGCGTTTAATCGGGATGCATTTTACCATGCTGCATGGAATGCACTACATTCAATCGGGATGCTTTGGGCCATGCTGCATAAAATCCACTGCATTTAATCGGGATGCATTGGGCCACGCTCCATGGAATCAACTGCATTCAATCAAGCTGGATGGAATCCACTGCATTTAATCGGGATGCATTTTACCACGCTGCATGGAATATACTGCATTCAATCACGCTGCATGGAATTCACTGCATTCAATTGGGATCCATTACACCACGATGCATGGAATCCACTGCGTTCAATTTAAATCCATTGCACCACACTGCATGGAATCCACTGCATTCTCTCGAGATCCATTGGGCCACACTGCATCGAATCCACTGCATTCAATCGGGATCCATTTAACCCCACTGCATGGAATGCACTGTGTTCAATTGGGATGCATTTTACCATGCTGCATGGAATCCACTGCATTCAATGACACTGCATGGAATCCACTGCATCCATCGGGATGCATTTTACCATGCTGCATGGAATCCACTGCATTCAGTGACACTGCATGGAATCCACTGCAGTCAATCGGGATCCATTGTGCCACATTGCAGGGAAACCACTGCATTCAATCGACATCCATTGCGCCATGCTGCATGGAATCCACTGCATTCAATTGGGATTCATTGGGCCTCACTGCATGGAATACACTGCGTTCAATCGAGATCCATTGGACCACACTGCATGGAATCCACTGCATTCAATGGGGATCCATTTAGCCATGCTTCATGGAATACACTGCGTTCAATCGGGATGCATTTTACCATGCTGCATGGAATCCACTGCATTCAGTGATGCTGCATGGAATGCCCTACATTCAATCGGGATGCTTTGGGCCATGCTGCATAAAATCCACTGCATTTAATCGGGATGCATTGAGCCACGCTCCATGGAATCAACTGCATTCAATCAAGCTGGATGGAATCCACTGCATTTAATCGAGAGGCATTTTACCACGCTGCATGGAATATACTGCATTCAATCACGCTGCATGGAATTCACTGCATTCAATTGGGATCCATTGCGCCACGATGCATTGAATCCACTGCGTTCAATTTAAATCCATTGCACCACACTGCATGGAATCCACTGCATTCTCTCGAGATCCATTGGGCCACGCTGCATCGAATCGCCTGCATTCAATCGGGATCCATTTAACCCCGCTGCATGGAATGCACTGCGTTCAATTGGGATGCATTTTACCATGCTGCATGGAATCCACTGCATTCAATGACACTGCATTGAATCCACAGCATCAATCGGGATGCTTTTTACCATTCTGCATGGAATCCACTGCATTCAGTGACGCTGCATGGAATCCACTGCAGTCAATCGGGATCCATTGTGCCACATTGCAGGGAAACCACTGCATTCAATCGACATCCATTGCGCCATGCTGCATGGAATCCACTGCATTCAATTGGGATTCATTGGGCCTCACTGCATGGAATACACTGCGTTCAATCGAGATCCATTGGGCCACGCTGCATGGAATCCACTGCATTCAATCGGGATCCATTTAGCCATGCTTCATGGAATACACTGCATTCAATCGGGATGCATTTTACCATGCTGCATGGAATCCACTGCATTCAGTGATGCTGCATGGAATGCACTACATTCAATCGGGATGCTTTGGGCCATGCTGCATAAAATCCACTGCATTTAATCGGGATGCATTGGGCCACGCTCCATGGAATCAACTGCATTCAATCAAGCTGGATGGAATCCACTGCATTTAATCGGGATGCATTTTACCACGCTGCATGGAATATACTGCATTCAATCACGCTGCATGGAATTCACTGCATTCAATTGGGATCCATTGCGCCACGATGCATGGAATCCACTGCGTTCAATTTAAATCCATTGCACCACACTGCATGGAATCCACTGCATTCTCTCGAGATCCAGTGGGCCACACTGCATCGAATCCACTGCATTCAATCGAGATCCATTGGGCCACACTGCATGGAATCCACTGCATTCAATCGGCATCCATTTAACCCCGCTGCATGGAATGCACTGCGTTCAATTGGGATTCATTTTACCATGCTGCATGGAATCCACTGCATTCAATGACACTGCATGGAATCCACTGCATCAATCGGGATGCATTTTACCATTCTGCATGGAATCCACTGCATTCAGTGACGCTGCATGGAATCCACTGCAGTCAATCGGGATCCATTGTGCCACATTGCAGGGAAACCACTGCATTCAATCGACATCCATTGCGCCATGCTGCATGGAATCCACTGCATTCAATTGGGATTCATTGGGCCTCACTGCATGGAATACACTGCGTTCAATCGAGATCCATTGGACCACACTGCATGGAATCCACTGCATTCAATCGGGATCCATTTAGCCATGCTTCATGGAATACACTGCGTTCAATCGGGATGCATTTTACCATGCTGCATGGAATCCACTGCATTCAATGACACTGCATGGAATCCACTGCATCAATCGGGATGCATTTTATCATGCTGCCTGGAATCCAATGCATTCAATGACACTGCATGGAATCCACTGCATCAATCGGGATGCATTTTACCATGCTGCATGGAATCCACTGCATTCAATGACACTGCATGGAATCCACTGCATTCACTCGGGATCCATTTAGCCATGCTGCATGTAATGCACTGCGTTTAATCGGGATGCATTTTACCATGCTGCATGGAATCCACTGCATTCAGTGATGCTGCATGGAATGCACTACATTCAATCGGGATGCTTTGGGCCATGCTGCATAAAATCCACTGCATTTAATCGGGATGCATTGGGCCACGCTCCATGGAATCAACTGCATTCAATCAAGCTGGATGGAATCCACTGCATTTAATCGGGATGCATTTTACCACGCTGCATGGAATATACTGCATTCAATCACGCTGCATGGAATTCACTGCATTCAATTGGAATCCATTGCACCACGATGCATGGAATCCACTGCGTTCAATTAAAATCCATTGCACCACACTGCATGGAATCCACTGCATTCTCTCGAGATCCATTGGGCCACACTGCATCGAATCCACTGCATTCAATCGGGATCCATTTAGCCACACTGCATGGAATACACTGCGTTCAATCGGGATGCATTTTACCATGCTGCATCGAATCCACTGCATTCAGTGACGCTGCATGGAATCCACTGCATTCAATCGGGATGCTTTGGGCCTCGCTGCATAAAATCCACTGCATTTAATCGGGATGCATTGGGCCTCACTGCCTGGAATCTACTGCATTCAATCATGCTGCATGGAATCCACTGCATTCAATCATGCTGCATAAAATCCCCTGCATTTAATAGGGTTCAATTTCTCCATGCTGCATGGAATCCACTGCATTCAATCAAGCTTCATTGCAACCACTGCATTCAATCGGGAACCATTGGGCCATGCTGCATGGAATCCACTGCATTCAAACACGCTGCATGGAATCCACTGCATTCAATCGGGATGCTTTGGGCCATGCTGGATAATATCCACTGCATTCAATCGGGATTCATTGGGCCTCGCTGCCTGGAATCCACTGCATTCAAACATGCTGCATGGAATCCACTGCATTCAATGACACTGCATGGAATCCATTGCATTCAATAGGGTTCCCTTTCTTCACGCTGCATGGCATACACTGCATTCAAACACGCTGCATGGAACCCACTGCATTCAATCGAGATCCATTGGGCCACGCTGCATGGAATTCACTGCATTCACTCAGAATCCACTCCACCACACTGCACGGAGTCCACTGCATTCAATCGAGATCCATTGGGCCACGCTGCATGGAATCCACTGCATTCAATCGGGTTCCATTTAACCCCGCTGCATGGAATCCACTGCATCAATCGGGATGCATTTTATCATGCTGCCTGGAATACACTGCATTCAATGACACTGCATGGAATCCACTGCATCAATCGGGATGCATTTTACCATTCTGCATGGAATCCACTGCATTTAATCAGGATGCATTTTACCACGCTGCATGGAATATACTGCATTCAATCACGCTGCATGGAATTCACTGCATTCAATTGGGATCCATTGCACCACGATGCATGGAATCCACTGCGTTCAATTTAAATCCATTGCACCACACTGCATGGAATCCACTGCATTCTCTCGAGATCCATTGGGCCACGCTGCATCGAATCCACTGCATTCAATCGGGATCCATTTAACCCCGCTGCATGGAATGCACTGCGTTCAATTGGGATGCATTTTACCATGCTGCCTGGAATCCACTGCATTCAATGACACTGCATGGAATCCACTGCATCAATCGGGATGCATTTTACCATTCTGCATGGAATCCACTGCATTCAGTGACGCTGCATGGAATCCACTGCAGTCAATCGGGATCCATTGTGCCACATTGCAGGGAAACCACTGCATTCAATCGACATCCATTGCGCCATGCTGCATGGAATCCACTGCATTCAATTGGGATTCATTGGGCCTCACTGCATGGAATACACTGCGTTCAATCGAGATCCATTGGGCCACGCTGCATGGAATCCACTGCATTCAGTGATGCTGCATGAAATGCACTACCTTCAATCGGGATGCTTTGGGCCATGCTGCATAAAATCCACTGCATTTAATCGGGATGCAATGGGCCACTCTCCATGGAATCAACTGCATTCAATCATGCTTCATTGCAACCACTGCATTCAATCGGGAACCATTGGGCCATGCTGCATGGAATCCACTGCATTCAAACACGCTGCATGGAATCCACTGCATTCAATCGGGATGCTTTGGGCCATGCTGGATAATATCCACTGCATTCAATCGGGATTCATTGGGCCTCGCTGCCTGGAATCCACTGCATTCAAACATGCTGCATGGAATCCACTGCATTCAATGACACTGCATGGAATCCATTGCATTCAATAGGGTTCCCTTTCTTCACGCTGCATGGCATACACTGCATTCAAACACGCTGCATGGAACCCACTGCATTCAATCGAGATCCATTGGGCCACGCTGCATGGAATTCACTGCATTCACTCAGAATCCACTCCACCACACTGCACGGAGTCCACTGCATTCAATCGAGATCCATTGGGCCACGCTGCATGGAATCCACTGCATTCAATCGGGTTCCATTTAACCCCGCTGCATGGAATCCACTGCATCAATCGGGATGCATTTTATCATGCTGCCTGGAATACACTGCATTCAATGACACTGCATGGAATCCACTGCATCAATCGGGATGCATTTTACCATTCTGCATGGAATCCACTGCATTTAATCAGGATGCATTTTACCACGCTGCATGGAATATACTGCATTCAATCACGCTGCATGGAATTCACTGCATTCAATTGGGATCCATTGCACCACGATGCATGGAATCCACTGCGTTCAATTTAAATCCATTGCACCACACTGCATGGAATCCACTGCATTCTCTCGAGATCCATTGGGCCACGCTGCATCGAATCCACTGCATTCAATCGGGATCCATTTAACCCCGCTGCATGGAATGCACTGCGTTCAATTGGGATGCATTTTACCATGCTGCATGGAATCCACTGCATTCAATGACACTGCATGGAATCCACTGCATCCATCGGGATGCATTTTACCATTCTGCATGGAATCCACTGCATTCAGTGACGCTGCATGGAATCCACTGCAGTCAATCGGGATCCATTGTGCCACATTGCAGGGAAACCACTGCATTCAATCGACATCCATTGCGCCATGCTGCATGGAATCCACTGCATTCAATTGGGATTCATTGGGCCTCACTGCATGGAATACACTGCGTTCAATCGAGATCCATTGGGCCACGCTGCATGGAATCCACTGCATTCAGTGATGCTGCATGAAATGCACTACCTTCAATCGGGATGCTTTGGGCCATGCTGCATAAAATCCACTGCATTTAATCGGGATGCAATGGGCCACTCTCCATGGAATCAACTGCATTCAATCATGCTTCATTGCAACCACTGCATTCAATCGGGAACCATTGGGCCATGCTGCATGGAATCCACTGCATTCAAACACGCTGCATGGAATCCACTGCATTCAATCGGGATGCTTTGGGCCATGCTGGATAATATCCACTGCATTCAATCGGGATTCATTGGGCCTCGCTGCCTGGAATCCACTGCATTCAATCATGCTGCATGGAATCCACTGCATTCAATCATGCTGCATAAAATCCACTGCATTCAATAGGGTTCCATTTCTTCACGCTGCATGGCATACACTGCATTCAAACACGCTGCATGGAATCCAGTGCATTCAATCGAGATCCATTGGGCCACGCTGCATAAAATCCACTGCATTTAATCGGGATGCATTGGGCCTCACTGCCTGGAATCTACTGCATTCAATCATGCTGAATGGAATCCACTGCATTCAATCATGCTGCATAAAATCCCCTGCATTTAATAGGGTTCAATTTCTCCATGCTGCATGGAATCCACTGCATTCAATCATGCTTCATTGCAACCACTGCATTCAATCGGGAACCATTGGGCCATGCTGCATGGAATCCACTGCATTCAAACACGCTGCATGGAATCCACTGCATTCAATCGGGATGCTTTATGCCATGCTGGATTATATCCACTGCATTCAATCGGGATTCATTGGGCCTCGCTGCCTGGAATCCACTGCATTCAATCATGCTGCATGGAATCCACTGCATTCAATGACACTGCATGGAATCCATTGCATTCAATAGGGTTCCATTTCTTCACGCTGCATGGAATCCACTGCATTCTCTCGAGATCCATTGGGCCACGCTGCATGGAATCCACTGCATTCAATCGGGATTCATTTAACCCCGCTGCATGGAATCCACTGCATCAATCGGGATGCATTTTATCATGCTGCCTGGAATCCACTGCATTCATTGACACTGCATGGAATCCACTGCATCAATCGGGATGCATTTTACCATGCTGCATGGAATCCACTGCATTCAATGACAATGCATGGAATCCACTGCATCAATCGTGACGCATTTTACCATGCTGCATGGAATCCACTGCATTCAATGACACTGCATGGAATCTACTGCATTCACTCAGGATCCATTTAGCCATGCTGCATGGAATCCACTGCATTCAGTGATGCTGCATGGAATGCACTACATTCAATCGGGATGCTTTGGGCCATGCTGCATAAAATCCACTGCATTTAATCGGGATGCATTGGGCCACGCTCCATGGAATCAACTGCATTCAATCAAGCTGGATGGAATCCACTGCATTTAATCGGGATGCATTTTACCACGCTGCATGGAATATACTGCATTCAATCACGCTGCATGGAATTCACTGCATTCAATTGGGATCCATTGCACCACGATGCATGGAATCCACTGCGTTCAATTTAAATCCATTGCACCACACTGCATGGAATCCACTGCATTCTCTCGAGATCCATTGGGCCACGCTGCATGGAATCCACTGCATTCAATTGGGATCCATTTAGCCACGCTGCATGGAATACTCTTCGTTCAATCGGGATGCATTTAACCATGCTGCATCGAATCCACTGCATTCAGTGACGCTGCATGGAATCCACTGCATTCAATCGGGATGCTTTTGGCCTCGCTGCATAAAATCCACTGCATTTAATCGGGATGCATTGGGCCTCACTGCATGGAATCTACTGCATTCAATCATGCTGCATGGAATCCACTGCATTCAATCATGCTGCATAAAATCCCCTGCATTTAATAGGGTTCAATTTCTCCATGCTGCATGGAATCCACTGCATTCAATCATGCTTCATTGCAACCACTGCATTCAATCGGGAACCATTGGGCCATGCTGCATGGAATCCACTGCATTCAAACACGCTGCATGGAATCCACTGCATTCAATCGGGATGCTTTATGCCATGCTGGATTATATCCACTGCATTCAATCGGGATTCATTGGGCCTCGCTGCCTGGAATCCACTGCATTCAATCATGCTGCATGGAATCCACTGCATTCAATGACACTGCATGGAATCCATTGCATTCAATAGGGTTCAATTTCTTCACGCTGCATGGCATACACTGCATTCAAACACGCTGCATGGAATCCACTGCATTCAATCGAGATCCATTGGGCCACGCTGCATGGAATTCACTGCAATCAGTCAGAATCCACTCCACCACACTTCACGGAGTCCACTGCATTCAATCGAGATCCATTGGGCCACGCTGCATGGAATCCACTGCATTCAATCGGGTTTCATTTAACCCCGCTGCATGGAATCCACTGCATCAATCGGGATGCATTTTATCATGCTGCCTGGAATCCACTGCATTCAATGACACTGCATGGAATCCACTGCATCAATCGGGATGCATTTTACCATGCTGCATGGAATCCACTGCATTCAATGACACTGCATGGAATCCACTGCATTCACTCGGGATCCATTTAGCCATGCTGCATGGAATCCACTGCATTCAATGACACTGCATGGAATCCACTGCATTCACTCGGGATCCATTTAGCCATGCTGCATGTAATGCACTGCGTTTAATCGGGATGCATTTTACCATGCTGCATGGAATCCACTGCATTCAGTGATGCTGCATGAAATGCACTACCTTCAATCGGGATGCTTTGGGCCATGCTGCATAAAATCCACTGCATTTAATCGGGATGCATTGGGCCACGCTCCATGGAATCAACTGCATTCAATCAAGCTGGATGGAATCCACTGCATTTAATCGGGATGCATTTTACCACGCTGCATGGAATATACTGCATTCAATCACGCTGCATGGAATTCACTGCATTCAATTGGGATCCATTGCACCACGATGCATGGAATCCACTGCGTTCAATTAAAATCCATTGCACCACACTGCATGGAATCCACTGCATTCTCTCGAGATCCATTGGGCCACACTGCATCGAATCCACTGCACTCAATCGGGATCCATTTAGCCACACTGCATGGAATACACTGCGTTCAATCGGGATGCATTTTACCATGCTGCATCGAATCCACTGCATTCAGTGACGCTGCATGGAATCCACTGCATTCAATCGGGATGCTTTGGGCCTCGCTGCATAAAATCCACTGCATTTAATCGGGATGCATTGGGCCTCACTGCCTGGAATCCACTGCATTCAATCATGCTGCATGGAATCCACTGCATTCAATGACACTGCATGGAATCCATTGCATTCTATAGGGTTCCATTTCTTCACGCTGCATGGCATACACTGCATTCAAACACGCTGCATGGAATCCACTGCATTCAATCGAGATCCATTGGGCCACGCTGCATGGAATTCACTGCAATCAGTCAGAATCCACTCCACCACACTGCACGGAGTCCACTGCATTCAATCGAGATCCATTGGGCCACGCTGCATGGAATCCACTGCATTCAATCGGGTTTCATTTAACCCCGCTGCATGGAATCCACTGCATCAATCGGGATGCATTTTATCATGCTGCCTGGAATCCACTGCATTCAATGACACTGCATGGAATCCACTGCATCAATCGGGATGCATTTTACCATGCTGCATGGAATCCACTGCATTCAATGACACTGCATGGAATCCACTGCATTCACTCGGGATCCATTTAGCCATGCTGCATGGAATCCACTGCATTCAATGACACTGCATGGAATCCACTGCATTCACTCGGGATCCATTTAGCCATGCTGCATGTAATGCACTGCGTTTAATCGGGATGCATTTTACCATGCTGCATGGAATCCACTGCATTCAGTGATGCTGCATGGAATGCACTACATTCAATCGGGATGCTTTGGGCCATGCTGCATAAAATCCACTGCATTTAATCGGGATGCATTGGGCCACGCTCCATGGAATCAACTGCATTCAATCAAGCTGGATGGAATCCACTGCATTTAATCGGGATGCATTTTACCACGCTGCATGGAATATACTGCATTCAATCACGCTGCATGGAATTCACTGCATTCAATTGGGATCCATTGCACCACGATGCATGGAATCCACTGCGTTCAATTAAAATCCATTGCACCACACTGCATGGAATCCACTGCATTCTCTCGAGATCCATTGGGCCACACTGCATCAAATCCACTGCATTCAATCGGGATCCATTTAGCCACACTGCATGGAATACACTGCGTTCAATCGGGATGCATTTTACCATGCTGCATCGAATCCACTGCATTCAGTGACGCTGCATGGAATCCACTGCATTCAATCGGGATGCTTTGGGCCTCGCTGCATAAAATCCACTGCATTTAATCGGGATGCATTGGGCCTCACTGCCTGGAATCTACTGCATTCAATCATGCTGCATGGAATCCACTGCATTCAATCATGCTGCATAAAATCCCCTGCATTTAATAGGGTTCAATTTCTCCATGCTGCATGGAATCCACTGCATTCAGTGACGCTGCATGGAATCCACTGCATTCAATCGGGATGCTTTGGGCCTCGCTGCATAAAATCCACTGCATTTAATCGGGATGCATTGGGCCTCACTGCCTGGAATCTACTGCATTCAATCATGCTGCATGGAATCCACTGCATTCAATCATGCTGCATTTAATCCACTGCATTCAATGACACTGCATGGAATCCATTGCATTCAATAGGGTTCCATTTCTTCACGCTGCATGGCATACACTGCATTCAAACACGCTGCATGGAATCCACTGCATTCAATCGAGATCCATTGGGCCACGCTGCATGGAATTCACTGCAATCAGTCAGAATCCACTCCACCACACTGCACGGAGTCCACTGCATTCAATCGAGATCCATTGGGCCACGCTGCATGGAATCCACTGCATTCAATCGGGTTTCATTTAACCCCGCTGCATGGAATCCACTGCATCAATCGGGATGCATTTTATCATGCTGCCTGGAATCCACTGCATTCAATGACACTGCATGGAATCCACTGCATCAATCGGGATGCATTTTACCATGCTGCATGGAATCCACTGCATTCAATGACACTGCATGGAATCCACTGCATCAATCGTGACGCATTTTACCATGCTGCATGGAATCCACTGTATTCAATGACACTGCATGGAATCCACTGCATTCACTCGGGATCCATTTAGCCATGCTGCATGTAATGCACTGCGTTTAATCGGGATGCATTTTACCATGCTGCATGGAATCCACTGCATTCAGTGATGCTGCATGGAATGCACTACCTTCAATCGGGATGCTTTGGGCCATGCTGCATAAAATCCACTGCATTTAATCGGGATGCATTTGGCCACCCTCCATGGAATCAACTGCATTCAATCAAGCTGGATGGAATCCACTGCATTTAATCGGGATGCATTTTACCACGCTGCATGGAATATACTGCATTCAATCACGCTGCATGGAATTCACTGCATTCAATTGGGATCCATTGGGCCACGCTGCATGGAATTCACTGCAATCACTCAGAATCCACTCCACCACACTGCACGGAGTCCACTGCATTCAATCGAGATCCATTGGGCCACGCTGCATGGAATCCACTGCATTCAATCGGGTTCCATTTAACCCCGCTGCATGGAATCCACTGCATCAATCGGGATGCATTTTATCATGCTGCCTGGAATTCACTGCATTCAATGACATTGCATGGAATCCACTGCATCAATCGGGATGCATTTTACCATTCTGCATGGAATCCACTGCATTTAATCAGGATGCATTTTACCACGCTGCATGGAATATACTGCATTCAATCATGCTGCATGGAATTCACTGCATTCAATTGGGATCCATTGCGCCACGATGCATGGAATCCACTGCGTTCAATTTAAATCCATTGCACCACACTGCATGGAATCCACTGCATTCTCTCGAGATCCATTGGGCCACGCTGCATCGAATCCACTGCATTCAATCGGGATCCATTTAACCCCGCTGCATGGAATGCACTGCGTTCAATTGGGATGCATTTTACCATGCTGCATGGAATCCACTGCATTCAATGACACTGCATGGAATCCACTGCATCAATCGGGATGCATTTTACCATTCTGCATGGAATCCACTGCATTCAGTGACGCTGCATGGAATCCACTGCAGTCAATCGGGATCCATTGTGCCACATTGCAGGGAAACCACTGCATTCAATCGACATCCATTGCGCCATGCTGCATGGAATCCACTGCATTCAATTGGGATTCATTGGGCCTCACTGCATGGAATACACTGCGTTCAATCGAGATCCATTGGGCCACGCTGCATGGAATCCATTGCATTCAGTGATGCTGCATGGAATGCACTACCTTCAATCGGGATGCTTTGGGCCATGCTGCATAAAATCCACTGCATTTAATCGGGATGCAATGGGCCACTCTCCATGGAATCAACTGCATTCAATCATGCTTCATTGCAACCACTGCATTAAATCGGGAACCATTGGGCCACGCTGCATGGAATCCACTGCATTCAGTGATGCTGCATGGAATGCACTACCTTCAATCGGGATGCTTTGGGCCATGCTGCATAAAATCCACTGCATTTAATCGGGATGCATTGGGCCACGCTCCATGGAATCAACTGCATTCAATCAAGCTGGATGGAATCCACTGCATTTAATCGGGATGCATTTTACCACGCTGCATGGAATATACTGCATTCAATCACGCTGCATGGAATTCACTGCATTCAATTGGGATCCATTGCACCACGATGCATGGAATCCACTGCGTTCAATTAAAATCCATTGCACCACACTGCATGGAATCCACTGCATTCTCTCGAGATCCATTGGGCCACACTGCATCGAATCCACTGCATTCAATCGGGATCCATTTAGCCACACTGCATGGAATACACTGCGTTCAATCGGGATGCATTTTACCATGCTGCATCGAATCCACTGCATTCAGTGACGCTGCATGGAATCCACTGCATTCAATCGGGATGCTTTGGGCCTCGCTGCATAAAATCCACTGCATTTAATCGGGATGCATTGGGCCTCACTGCCTGGAATCCACTGCATTCAATCATGCTGCATGGAATCCACTGCATTCAATGACACTGCATGGAATCCATTGCATTCAATAGGGTTCCATTTCTTCACGCTGCATGGCATACACTGCATTCAAACACGCTGCATGGAATCCACTGCATTCAATCGAGATCCATTGGGCCACGCTGCATGGAATTCACTGCAATCAGTCAGAATCCACTCCACCACACTGCACGGAGTCCACTGCATTCAATCGAGATCCATTGGGCCACGCTGCATGGAATCCACTGCATTCAATCGGGTTTCATTTAACCCCACTGCATGGAATCCACTGCATCAATCGGGATGCATTTTATCAAGCTGCCTGGAATCCACTGCATTCAATGACACTGCATGGAATCCACTGCATCAATCGGGATGCATTTTACCATGCTGCATGGAATCCACTGCATTCAATGACACTGCATGGAATCCACTGCATTCACTCGGGATCCATTTAGCCATGCTGCATGGAATCCACTGCATTCAATGACACTGCATGGAATCCACTGCATTCACTCGGGATCCATTTAGCCATGCTGCATGTAATGCACTGCGTTTAATCGGGATGCATTTTACCATGCTGCATGGAATCCACTGCATTCAGTGATGCTGCATGGAATGCACTACCTTCAATCGGGATGCTTTGGGCCATGCTGCATAAAATCCACTGCATTTAATCGGGATGCATTGGGCCACGCTCCATGGAATCAACTGCATTCAATCAAGCTGGATGGAATCCACTGCATTTAATCGGGATGCATTTTACCACGCTGCATGGAATATACTGCATTCAATCACGCTGCATGGAATTCACTGCAATCAGTCAGAATCCACTCCACCACACTGCACGGAGTCCACTGCATTCAATCGAGATCCATTGGGCCACGCTGCATGGAATCCACTGCATTCAATCGGGTTTCATTTAACCCCGCTGCATGGAATCCACTGCATCAATCGGGATGCATTTTATCATGCTGCCTGGAATCCACTGCATTCAATGACACTGCATGGAATCCACTGCATCAATCGGGATGCATTTTACCATGCTGCATGGAATCCACTGCATTCAATGACACTGCATGGAATCCACTGCATTCACTCGGGATCCATTTAGCCATGCTGCATGGAATCCACTGCATTCAATGACACTGCATGGAATCCACTGCATTCACTCGGGATCCATTTAGCCATGCTGCATGTAATGCACTGCGTTTAATCGGGATGCATTTTACCATGCTGCATGGAATCCACTGCATTCAGTGATGCTGCATGGAATGCACTACATTCAATCGGGATGCTTTGGGCCATGCTGCATAAAATCCACTGCATTTAATCGGGATGCATTGGGCCACGCTCCATGGAATCAACTGCATTCAATCAAGCTGGATGGAATCCACTGCATTTAATCGGGATGCATTTTACCACGCTGCATGGAATATACTGCATTCAATCACGCTGCATGGAATTCACTGCATTCAATTGGGATCCATTACACCACGATGCATGGAATCCACTGCGTTCAATTTAAATCCATTGCACCACACTGCATGGAATCCACTGCATTCTCTCGAGATCCATTGGGCCACGCTGCATGGAATCCACTGCATTCAATTGGGATCCATTTAGCCACGCTGCATGGAATACTCTTCGTTCAATCGGGATGCATTTAACCATGCTGCATCGAATCCACTGCATTCAATCGGGATGCTTTGGGCCTCGCTGCATAAAATCCACTGCATTTAATCGGGATGCATTGGGCCTCACTGCCTGGAATCTACTGCATTCAATCATGCTGCATGGAATCCACTGCATTCAATCATGCTGCATAAAATCCCCTGCATTTAATAGGGTTCAATTTCTCCATGCTGCATGGAATCCACTGCATTCAATAATGCTTCATTGCAACCACTGCATTCAATCGGGAACCATTGGGCCATGCTGCATGGAATCCACTGCATTCAAACACGCTGCATGGAATCCACTGCATTCAATCGGGATTCTTTACGCCATGCTGGATTATATCCACTGCATTCAATCGGGATTCATTGGGCCTCGCTGCCTGGAATCCACTGCATTCAATCATGCTGCATGGAATCCACTGCATTCAATGACACTGCATGGAATCCATTGCATTCAATAGGGTTCCATTTCTTCACGCTGCATGGCATACACTGCATTCAAACACGCTGCATGGAATCCACTGCATTCAATCGAGATCCATTGGGCCACGCTGCATGGAATTCACTGCAATCAGTCAGAATCCACTCCACCACACTTCACGGAGTCCACTGCATTCAATCGAGATCCATTGGGCCACGCTGCATGGAATCCACTGCATTCAATCGGGTTTCATTTAACCCCGCTGCATGGAATCCACTGCATCAATCGGGATGCATTTTATCATGCTGCCTGGAATCCACTGCATGCAATGACACTGCATGGAATCCACTGCATCAATCGGGATGCATTTTACCATGCTGCATGGAATCCACTGCATTCAATGACACTGCATGGAATCCACTGCATTCACTCGGGATCCATTTAGCCATGCTGCATGGAATCCACTGCATTCAATGACACTGCATGGAATCCACTGCATTCACTCGGGATCCATTTAGCCATGCTGCATGTAATGCACTGCGTTTAATCGGGATGCATTTTACCATGCTGCATGGAATCCACTGCATTCAGTGATGCTGCATGGAATGCACTACCTTCAATCGGGATGCTTTGGGCCATGCTGCATAAAATCCACTGCATTTAATCGGGATGCATTGGGCCACGCTCCATAGAATCAACTGCATTCAATCAAGCTGGATGGAATCCACTGCATTTAATCGGGATGCATTTTACCACGCTGCATGGAATATACTGCATTCAATCACGCTGCATGGAATTCACTGCATTCAATTGGGATCCATTGCACCACGATGCATGGAATCCACTGCGTTCAATTAAAATCCATTGCACCACACTGCATGGAATCCACTGCATTCTCTCGAGATCCATTGGGCCACACTGCATCGAATCCACTGCATTCAATCGGGATCCATTTAGCCACACTGCATGGAATACACTGCGTTCAATCGGGATGCATTTTACCATGCTGCATCGAATCCACTGCATTCAGTGACGCTGCATGGAATCCACTGCATTCAATCGGGATGCTTTGGGCCTCGCTGCATAAAATCCACTGCATTTAATCGGGATGCATTGGGCCTCACTGCCTGGAATCCACTGCATTCAATCATGCTGCATGGAATCCACTGCATTCAATGACACTGCATGGAATCCATTGCATTCAATAGGGTTCCATTTCTTCACGCTGCATGGCATACACTGCATTCAAACACGCTGCATGGAATCCACTGCATTCAATCAAGATCCATTGGGCCACGCTGCATGGAATTCACTGCAATCAGTCAGAATCCACTCCACCACACTGCACGGAGTCCACTGCATTCAATCGAGATCCATTGGGCCACGCTGCATGGAATCCACTGCATTCAATCGGGTTTCATTTAACCCCGCTGCATGGAATCCACTGCATCAATCGGGATGCATTTTATCATGCTGCCTGGAATCCACTGCATGCAATGACACTGCATGGAATCCACTGCATCAATCGGGATGCATTTTACCATGCTGCATGGAATCCACTGCATTCAATGACACTGCATGGAATCCACTGCATTCACTCGGGATCCATTTAGCCATGCTGCATGGAATCCACTGCATTCAATGACACTGCATGGAATCCACTGCATTCACTCGGGATCCATTTAGCCATGCTGCATGTAATGCACTGCGTTTAATCGGGATGCATTTTACCATGCTGCATGGAATCCACTGCATTCAGTGATGCTGCATGGAATGCACTACATTCAATCGGGATGCTTTGGGCCATGCTGCATAAAATCCACTGCATTTAATCGGGATGCATTGGGCCACGCTCCATGGAATCAACTGCATTCAATCAAGCTGGATGGAATCCACTGCATTTAATCGGGATGCATTTTACCACGCTGCATGGAATATACTGCATTCAATCACGCTGCATGGAATTCACTGCATTCAATTGGGATCCATTGCACCACGATGCATGGAATCCACTGCGTTCAATTAAAATCCATTGCACCACACTGCATGGAATCCACTGCATTCTCTCGAGATCCATTGGGCCACACTGCATCGAATCCACTGCATTCAATCGGGATCCATTTAGCCACACTGCATGGAATACACTGCGTTCAATCGGGATGCATTTTACCATGCTGCATCGAATCCACTGCATTCAGTGACGCTGCATGGAATCCACTGCATTCAATCGGGATGCTTTGGGCCTCGCTGCATAAAATCCACTGCATTTAATCGGGATGCATTGGGCCTCACTGCCTGGAATCTACTGCATTCAATCATGCTGCATGGAATCCACTGCATTCAATCATGCTGCATAAAATCCCCTGCATTTAATAGGGTTCAATTTCTCCATGCTGCATGGAATCCACTGCATTCAGTGACGCTGCATGGAATCCACTGCATTCAATCGGGATGCTTTGGGCCTCGCTGCATAAAATCCACTGCATTTAATCGGGATGCATTGGGCCTCACTGCCTGGAATCTACTGCATTCAATCATGCTGCATGGAATCCACTGCATTCAATCATGCTGCATTTAATCCACTGCATTCAATGACACTGCATGGAATCCATTGCATTCAATAGGGTTCCATTTCTTCACGCTGCATGGCATACACTGCATTCAAACACGCTGCATGGAATCCACTGCATTCAATCGAGATCCATTGGGCCACGCTGCATGGAATTCACTGCAATCAGTCAGAATCCACTCCACCACACTGCACGGAGTCCACTGCATTCAATCGAGATCCATTGGGCCATGCTGCATGGAATCCACTGCATTCAACCGGGTTTCATTTAACCCCGCTGCATGGAATCCACTGCATCAATCGGGATGCATTTTATCATGCTGCCTGGAATCCACTGCATGCAATGACACTGCATGGAATCCACTGCATCAATCGGGATGCATTTTACCATGCTGCATGGAATCCACTGCATTCAATGACACTGCATGGAATCCACTGCATTCACTCGGGATCCATTTAGCCATGCTGCATGGAATCCACTGCATTCAATGACACTGCATGGAATCCACTGCATTCACTCGGGATCCATTTAGCCATGCTGCATGTAATGCACTGCGTTTAATCGGGATGCATTTTACCATGCTGCATGGAATCCACTGCATTCAGTGATGCTGCATGGAATGCACTACCTTCAATCGGGATGCTTTGGGCCATGCTGCATAAAATCCACTGCATTTAATCGGGATGCATTGGGCCACGCTCCATGGAATCAACTGCATTCAATCAAGCTGGATGGAAACCACTGCATTTAATCGGGATGCATTTTACCACGCTGCATGGAATATACTGCATTCAATCACGCTGCATGGAATTCACTGCATTCAATTGGGATCCATTGCACCACGATGCATGGAATTCACTGCAATCACTCAGAATCCACTCCACCACACTGCACGGAGTCCACTGCATTCAATCGAGATCCATTGGGCCACGCTGCATGGAATCCACTGCATTCACTCGGGATCCATTTAGCCATGCTGCATGTAATGCACTGCGTTTAATCGGGATGCATTTTACCATGCTGCATGGAATCCACTGCATTCAGTGATGCTGCATGGAATGCACTACCTTCAATCGGGATGCTTTGGGCCATGCTGCATAAAATCCACTGCATTTAATCGGGATGCATTGGGCCACGCTCCATAGAATCAACTGCATTCAATCAAGCTGGATGGAATCCACTGCATTTAATCGGGATGCATTTTACCACGCTGCATGGAATATACTGCATTCAATCACGCTGCATGGAATTCACTGCATTCAATTGGGATCCATTGCACCACGATGCATGGAATCCACTGCGTTCAATTAAAATCCATTGCACCACACTGCATGGAATCCACTGCATTCTCTCGAGATCCATTGGGCCACACTGCATCGAATCCACTGCATTCAATCGGGATCCATTTAGCCACACTGCATGGAATACACTGCGTTCAATCGGGATGCATTTTACCATGCTGCATCGAATCCACTGCATTCAGTGACGCTGCATGGAATCCACTGCATTCAATCGGGATGCTTTGGGCCTCGCTGCATAAAATCCACTGCATTTAATCGGGATGCATTGGGCCTCGCTGCCTGGAATCCACTGCATTCAATCATGCTGCATGGAATCCACTGCATTCAATGACACTGCATGGAATCCACTGCATTCAATAGGGTTCCATTTCTTCACGCTGCATGGCATACACTGCATTCAAACACGCTGCATGGAATCCACTGCATTCAATCAAGATCCATTGGGCCACGCTGCATGGAATTCACTGCAATCAGTCAGAATCCACTCCACCACACTGCACGGAGTCCACTGCATTCAATCGAGATCCATTGGGCCACGCTGCATGGAATCCACTGCATTCAATCGGGTTTCATTTAACCCCGCTGCATGGAATCCACTGCATCAATCGGGATGCATTTTATCATGCTGCCTGGAATCCACTGCATGCAATGACACTGCATGGAATCCACTGCATCAATCGGGATGCATTTTACCATGCTGCATGGAATCCACTGCATTCAATGACACTGCATGGAATCCACTGCATTCACTCGGGATCCATTTAGCCATGCTGCATGGAATCCACTGCATTCAATGACACTGCATGGAATCCACTGCATTCACTCGGGATCCATTTAGCCATGCTGCATGTAATGCACTGCGTTTAATCGGGATGCATTTTACCATGCTGCATGGAATCCACTGCATTCAGTGATGCTGCATGGAATGCACTACATTCAATCGGGATGCTTTGGGCCATGCTGCATAAAATCCACTGCATTTAATCGGGATGCATTGGGCCACGCTCCATGGAATCAACTGCATTCAATCAAGCTGGATGGAATCCACTGCATTTAATCGGGATGCATTTTACCACGCTGCATGGAATATACTGCATTCAATCACGCTGCATGGAATTCACTGCATTCAATTGGGATCCATTGCACCACGATGCATGGAATCCACTGCGTTCAATTAAAATCCATTGCACCACACTGCATGGAATCCACTGCATTCTCTCGAGATCCATTGGGCCACACTGCATCGAATCCACTGCATTCAATCGGGATCCATTTAGCCACACTGCATGGAATACACTGCGTTCAATCGGGATGCATTTTACCATGCTGCATCGAATCCACTGCATTCAGTGACGCTGCATGGAATCCACTGCATTCAATCGGGATGCTTTGGGCCTCGCTGCATAAAATCCACTGCATTTAATCGGGATGCATTGGGCCTCACTGCCTGGAATCTACTGCATTCAATCATGCTGCATGGAATCCACTGCATTCAATCATGCTGCATAAAATCCCCTGCATTTAATAGGGTTCAATTTCTCCATGCTGCATGGAATCCACTGCATTCAGTGACGCTGCATGGAATCCACTGCATTCAATCGGGATGCTTTGGGCCTCGCTGCATAAAATCCACTGCATTTAATCGGGATGCATTGGGCCTCACTGCCTGGAATCTACTGCATTCAATCATGCTGCATGGAATCCACTGCATTCAATCATGCTGCATTTAATCCACTGCATTCAATGACACTGCATGGAATCCATTGCATTCAATAGGGTTCCATTTCTTCACGCTGCATGGCATACACTGCATTCAAACACGCTGCATGGAATCCACTGCATTCAATCGAGATCCATTGGGCCACGCTGCATGGAATTCACTGCAATCAGTCAGAATCCACTCCACCACACTGCACGGAGTCCACTGCATTCAATCGAGATCCATTGGGCCATGCTGCATGGAATCCACTGCATTCAATCGGGTTTCATTTAACCCCGCTGCATGGAATCCACTGCATCAATCGGGATGCATTTTATCATGCTGCCTGGAATCCAGTGCATGCAATGACACTGCATGGAATCCACTGCATCAATCGGGATGCATTTTACCATGCTGCATGGAATCCACTGCATTCAATGACACTGCATGGAATCCACTGCATTCACTCGGGATCCATTTAGCCATGCTGCATGGAATCCACTGCATTCAATGACACTGCATGGAATCCACTGCATTCACTCGGGATCCATTTAGCCATGCTGCATGTAATGCACTGCGTTTAATCGGGATGCATTTTACCATGCTGCATGGAATCCACTGCATTCAGTGATGCTGCATGGAATGCACTACCTTCAATCGGGATGCTTTGGGCCATGCTGCATAAAATCCACTGCATTTAATCGGGATGCATTGGGCCACGCTCCATGGAATCAACTGCATTCAATCAAGCTGGATGGAAACCACTGCATTTAATCGGGATGCATTTTACCACGCTGCATGGAATATACTGCATTCAATCACGCTGCATGGAATTCACTGCATTCAATTGGGATCCATTGCACCACGATGCATGGAATTCACTGCAATCACTCAGAATCCACTCCACCACACTGCACGGAGTCCACTGCATTCAATCGAGATCCATTGGGCCACGCTGCATGGAATCCACTGCATTCAATCGGGTTCCATTTAACCCCGCTGCATGGAATCCACTGCATCAATCGGGATGCATTTTATCATGCTGCCTGGAATTCACTGCATTCAATGACACTGCATGGAATCCACTGCATCATTCGGGATGCATTTTACCATTCTGCATGGAATCCACTGCATTTAATCAGGATGCATTTTACCACGCTGCATGGAATATACTGCATTCAATCACGCTGCATGGAATTCACTGCATTCAATTGGGATCCATTGCGCCACGATGCATGGAATCCACTGCATTCAATTTAAATCCATTGCACCACACTGCATGGAATCCACTGCATTCTCTCGAGATCCATTGGGCCACGCTGCATCGAATCCACTGCATTCAATCGGGATCCATTTAACCCCGCTGCATGGAATGCACTGCGTTCAATTGGGATGCATTTTACCATGCTGCATGGAATCCACTGCATTCAATGACACTGCATGGAATCCACTGCATCAATCGGGATGCATTTTACCATTCTGCATGGAATCCACTGCATTCAGTGACGCTGCATGGAATCCACTGCAGTCAATCGGGATCCATTGTGCCACATTGCAGGGAAACCACTGCATTCAATCGACATCCATTGCGCCATGCTGCATGGAATCCACTGCATTCAATTGGGATTCATTGGGCCTCACTGCATGGAATACACTGCGTTCAATCGAGATCCATTGGGCCACGCTGCATGGAATCCACTGCATTCAGTGATGCTGCATGGAATGCACTACCTTCAATCGGGATGCTTTGGGCCATGCTGCATAAAATCCACTGCATTTAATCGGGATGCAATGGGCCACTCTCCATGGAATCAACTTCATTCAATCATGCTTCATTGCAACCACTGCATTAAATCGGGAACCATTGGGCCACGCTGCATGGAATCCACTGCATTCAGTGATGCTGCATGGAATGCACTACCTTCAATCGGGATGCTTTGGGCCATGCTGCATAAAATCCACTGCATTTAATCGGGATGCAATGGGCCACTCTCCATGGAATCAACTGCATTCAATCATGCTTCATTGCAACCACTGCATTAAATCGGGAACCATTGGGCCACGATGCATGGAATCCACTGCATTCAATGACACTGCATGGAATCCACTGCATTCAATCGGGATCCATTTAGCCATGCTGCATGGAATACACTGCGTTCAATCGGGATGCATTTTACCATGCTGCATGGAATCCACTGCATTCAGTGATGCTGCATGGAATGCACTACCTTCAATCGGGATGCTTTGGGCCATGCTGCATAAAATCCACTGCATTTAATCGGGATGCATTTGGCCACGCTCCATGGAATCAACTGCAGTCAATCAAGCTGGATGGAATCCACTGCATTTAATCGGGATGCATTTTACCACGCTGCATGGAATATACTGCATTCAATCACGCTGCATGGAATTCACTGCATTCAATTGGGATCCATTGGGCCACGCTGCATGGAATTCACTGCAATCACTCAGAATCCACTCCACCACACTGCACGGAGTCCACTGCATTCAATCGAGATCCATTGGGCCACGCTGCATGGAATCCACTGCATTCAATCGGGTTCCATTTAACCCCGCTGCATGGAATCCACTGCATCAATCGGGATGCATTTTATCATGCTGCCTGGAATACACTGCATTCAATGACACTGCATGGAATCCACTGCATCAATCGGGATGCATTTTACCATTCTGCATGGAATCCACTGCATTTAATCAGGATGCATTTTACCACGCTGCATGGAATATACTGCATTCAATCACGCTGCATGGAATTCACTGCATTCAATTGGGATCCATTGCGCCACGATGCATGGAATCCACTGCGTTCAATTAAAATCCATTGCACCACACTGCATGGAATCCACTGCATTCTCTCGAGATCCATTGGGCCACACTGCATCGAATCCACTGCATTCAATCGGGATCCATTTAGCCACACTGCATGGAATACACTGCGTTCAATCGGGATGCATTTTACCATGCTGCATCGAATCCACTGCATTCAGTGACGCTGCATGGAATCCACTGCATTCAATCGGGATGCTTTGGGCCTCGCTGCATAAAATCCACTGCATTTAATCGGGATGCATTGGGCCTCACTGCCTGGAATCTACTGCATTCAATCATGCTGCATGGAATCCACTGCATTCAATGACACTGCATGGAATCCATTGCATTCAATAGGGTTCCATTTCTTCACGCTGCATGGCATACACTGCATTCAAACACGCTGCATGGAATCCACTGCATTCAATCGAGATCCATTGGGCCACGCTGCATGGAATTCACTGCAATCAGTCAGAATCCACTCCACCACACTGCACGGAGTCCACTGCATTCAATCGAGATCCATTGGGCCACGCTGCATGGAATCCACTGCATTCAATCGGGTTTCATTTAACCCCGCTGCATGGAATCCACTGCATCAATCGGGATGCATTTTATCATGCTGCCTGGAAACCACTGCATTCAATGACACTGCATGGAATCCACTGCATCAATCGGGATGCATTTTACCATGCTGCATGGAATCCACTGCATTCAATGACACTGCATGGAATCCACTGCATTCACTCGGGATCCATTTAGCCATGCTGCATGGAATCCACTGCATTCAATGACACTGCATGGAATCCACTGCATTCACTCGGGATCCATTTAGCCATGCTGCATGTAATGCACTGCGTTTAATCGGGATGCATTTTACCATGCTGCATGGAATCCACTGCATTCAGTGATGCTGCATGGAATGCACTACATTCAATCGGGATGCTTTGGGCCATGCTGCATAAAATCCACTGCATTTAATCGGGATGCATTGGGCCACGCTCCATGGAATCAACTGCATTCAATCAAGCTGGATGGAATCCACTGCATTTAATCGGGATGCATTTTACCACGCTGCATGGAATATACTGCATTCAATCACGCTGCATGGAATTCACTGCATTCAATTGGGATCCATTGCACCACGATGCATGGAATCCACTGCGTTCAATTTAAATCCATTGCACCACACTGCATGGAATCCACTGCATTCTCTCGAGATCCATTGGGCCACACTGCATCGAATCCACTGCATTCAATCGGGATCCATTTAACCCCGCTGCATGGAATGCACTGCGTTCAATTGGGATGCATTTTACCATGCTGCCTGGAATCCACTGCATTCAATGACACTGCATGGAATCCACTGCATTCAATCGGGATGCTTTGGGCCTCGCTGCATAAAATCCACTGCATTTAATCGGGATGCATTGGGCCTCACTGCCTGGAATCTACTGCATTCAATCATGCTGCATGGAATCCACTGCATTCAATCATGCTGCATAAAATCCCCTGCATTTAATAGGGTTCAATTTCTCCATGCTGCATGGAATCCACTGCATTCAGTGACGCTGCATGGAATCCACTGCATTCAATCGGGATGCTTTGGGCCTCGCTGCATAAAATCCACTGCATTTAATCGGGATGCATTGGGCCTCACTGCCTGGAATCTACTGCATTCAATCATGCTGCATGGAATCCACTGCATTCAATCATGCTGCATTTAATCCACTGCATTCAATGACACTGCATGGAATCCATTGCATTCAATAGGGTTCCATTTCTTCACGCTGCATGGCATACACTGCATTCAAACACGCTGCATGGAATCCACTGCATTCAATCGAGATCCATTGGGCCACGCTGCATGGAATTCACTGCAATCAGTCAGAATCCACTCCACCACACTGCACGGAGTCCACTGCATTCAATCGAGATCCATTGGGCCATGCTGCATGGAATCCACTGCATTCAATCGGGTTTCATTTAACCCCGCTGCATGGAATCCACTGCATCAATCGGGATGCATTTTATCATGCTGCCTGGAATCCACTGCATGCAATGACACTGCATGGAATCCACTGCATCAATCGGGATGCATTTTACCATGCTGCATGGAATCCACTGCATTCAATGACACTGCATGGAATCCACTGCATTCACTCGGGATACATTTAGCCATGCTGCATGGAATCCACTGCATTCAATGACACTGCATGGAATCCACTGCATTCACTCGGGATCCATTTAGCCATGCTGCATGTAATGCACTGCGTTTAATCGGGATGCATTTTACCATGCTGCATGGAATCCACTGCATTCAGTGATGCTGCATGGAATGCACTACCTTCAATCGGGATGCTTTGGGCCATGCTGCATAAAATCCACTGCATTTAATCGGGATGCATTGGGCCACGCTCCATGGAATCAACTGCATTCAATCAAGCTGGATGGAAACCACTGCATTTAATCGGGATGCATTTTACCACGCTGCATGGAATATACTGCATTCAATCACGCTGCATGGAATTCACTGCATTCAATTGGGATCCATTGCACCACGATGCATGGAATCCACTGCGTTCAATTAAAATCCATTGCACCACACTGCATGGAATCCACTGCATTCTCTCGAGATCCATTGGGCCACACTGCATCGAATCCACTGCATTCAATCGGGATCCATTTAGCCACACTGCATGGAATACACTGCGTTCAATCGGGATGCATTTTACCATGCTGCATCGAATCCACTGCATTCAGTGACGCTGCATGGAATCCACTGCATTCAATCGGGATGCTTTGGGCCTCGCTGCATAAAATCCACTGCATTTAATCGGGATGCATTGGGCCTCACTGCCTGGAATCTACTGCATTCAATCATGCTGCATGGAATCCACTGCATTCAATCATGCTGCATAAAATCCCCTGCATTTAATAGGGTTCAATTTCTCCATGCTGCATGGAATCCACTGCATTCAGTGACGCTGCATGGAATCCACTGCATTCAATCGGGATGCTTTGGGCCTCGCTGCATAAAATCCACTGCATTTAATCGGGATGCATTGGGCCTCACTGCCTGGAATCTACTGCATTCAATCATGCTGCATGGAATCCACTGCATTCAATCATGCTGCATTTAATCCACTGCATTCAATGACACTGCATGGAATCCATTGCATTCAATAGGGTTCCATTTCTTCACGCTGCATGGCATACACTGCATTCAAACACGCTGCATGGAATCCACTGCATTCAATCGAGATCCATTGGGCCACGCTGCATGGAATTCACTGCAATCAGTCAGAATCCACTCCACCACACTGCACGGAGTCCACTGCATTCAATCGAGATCCATTGGGCCATGCTGCATGGAATCCACTGCATTCAATCGGGTTTCATTTAACCCCGCTGCATGGAATCCACTGCATCAATCGGGATGCATTTTATCATGCTGCCTGGAATCCACTGCATGCAATGACACTGCATGGAATCCACTGCATCAATCGGGATGCATTTTACCATGCTGCATGGAATCCACTGCATTCAATGACACTGCATGGAATCCACTGCATTCACTCGGGATCCATTTAGCCATGCTGCATGGAATCCACTGCATTCAATGACACTGCATGGAATCCACTGCATTCACTCGGGATCCATTTAGCCATGCTGCATGTAATGCACTGCGTTTAATCGGGATGCATTTTACCATGCTGCATGGAATCCACTGCATTCAGTGATGCTGCATGGAATGCACTACCTTCAATCGGGATGCTTTGGGCCATGCTGCATAAAATCCACTGCATTTAATCGGGATGCATTGGGCCACGCTCCATGGAATCAACTGCATTCAATCAAGCTGGATGGAAACCACTGCATTTAATCGGGATGCATTTTACCACGCTGCATGGAATATACTGCATTCAATCACGCTGCATGGAATTCACTGCATTCAATTGGGATCCATTGCACCACGATGCATGGAATTCACTGCAATCACTCAGAATCCACTCCACCACACTGCACGGAGTCCACTGCATTCAATCGAGATCCATTGGGCCACGCTGCATGGAATCCACTGCATTCAATCGGGTTCCATTTAACCCCGCTGCATGGAATCCACTGCATCAATCGGGATGCATTTTATCATGCTGCCTGGAATTCACTGCATTCAATGACACTGCATGGAATCCACTGCATCATTCGGGATGCATTTTACCATTCTGCATGGAATCCACTGCATTTAATCAGGATGCATTTTACCACGCTGCATGGAATATACTGCATTCAATCGCGCTGCATGGAATTCACTGCATTCAATTGGGATCCATTGCGCCACGATGCATGGAATCCACTGCATTCAATTTAAATCCATTGCACCACACTGCATGGAATCCACTGCATTCTCTCGAGATCCATTGGGCCACGCTGCATCGAATCCACTGCATTCAATCGGGATCCATTTAACCCCGCTGCATGGAATGCACTGCGTTCAATTGGGATGCATTTTACCATGCTGCATGGAATCCACTGCATTCAATGACACTGCATGGAATCCACTGCATCAATCGGGATGCATTTTACCATTCTGCATGGAATCCACTGCATTCAGTGACGCTGCATGGAATCCACTGCAGTCAATCGGGATCCATTGTGCCACATTGCAGGGAAACCACTGCATTCAATCGACATCCATTGCGCCATGCTGCATGGAATCCACTGCATTCAATTGGGATTCATTGGGCCTCACTGCATGGAATACACTGCGTTCAATCGAGATCCATTGGGCCACGCTGCATGGAATCCACTGCATTCAGTGATGCTGCATGGAATGCACTACCTTCAATCGGGATGCTTTGGGCCATGCTGCATAAAATCCACTGCATTTAATCGGGATGCAATGGGCCACTCTCCATGGAATCAACTTCATTCAATCATGCTTCATTGCAACCACTGCATTAAATCGGGAACCATTGGGCCACGCTGCATGGAATCCACTGCATTCAGTGATGCTGCATGGAATGCACTACCTTCAATCGGGATGCTTTGGGCCATGCTGCATAAAATCCACTGCATTTAATCGGGATGCAATGGGCCACTCTCCATGGAATCAACTGCATTCAATCATGCTTCATTGCAACCACTGCATTAAATCGGGAACCATTGGGCCACGATGCATGGAATCCACTGCATTCAATGACACTGCATGGAATCCACTGCATTCACTCGGGATCCATTTAGCCATGCTGCATGGAATCCACTGCGTTTAATCGGGATGCATTTTACCATGCTGCATGGAATCCACTGCATTCAGTGATGCTGCATGGAATGCACTACCTTCAATCGGGATGCTTTGGGCCATGCTGCATAAAATCCACTGCATTTAATCGGGATGCATTTGGCCACGCTCCATGGAATCAACTGCAGTCAATCAAGCTGGATGGAATCCACTGCATTTAATCGGGATGCATTTTACCACGCTGCATGGAATATACTGCATTCAATCACGCTGCATGGAATTCACTGCATTCAATTGGGATCCATTGGGCCACGCTGCATGGAATTCACTGCAATCACTCAGAATCCACTCCACCACACTGCACGGAGTCCACTGCATTCAATCGAGATCCATTGGGCCACGCTGCATGGAATCCACTGCATTCAATCGGGTTCCATTTAACCCCGCTGCATGGAATCCACTGCATCAATCGGGATGCATTTTATCATGCTGCCTGGAATACACTGCATTCAATGACACTGCATGGAATCCACTGCATCAATCGGGATGCATTTTACCATTCTGCATGGAATCCACTGCATTTAATCAGGATGCATTTTACCACGCTGCATGGAATATACTGCATTCAATCACGCTGCATGGAATTCACTGCATTCAATTGGGATCCATTGCGCCACGATGCATGGAATCCACTGCGTTCAATTAAAATCCATTGCACCACACTGCATGGAATCCACTGCATTCTCTCGAGATCCATTGGGCCACACTGCATCGAATCCACTGCATTCAATCGGGATCCATTTAGCCACACTGCATGGAATACACTGCGTTCAATCGGGATGCATTTTACCATGCTGCATCGAATCCACTGCATTCAGTGACGCTGCATGGAATCCACTGCATTCAATCGGGATGCTTTGGGCCTCGCTGCATAAAATCCACTGCATTTAATCGGGATGCATTGGGCCTCACTGCCTGGAATCCACTGCATTCAATCATGCTGCATGGAATCCACTGCATTCAATGACACTGCATGGAATCCACTGCATTCAATAGGGTTCCATTTCTTCACGCTGCATGGCATACACTGCATTCAAACACGCTGCATGGAATCCACTGCATTCAATCGAGATCCATTGGGCCACGCTGCATGGAATTCACTGCAATCAGTCAGAATCCACTCCACCACACTGCACGGAGTCCACTGCATTCAATCGAGATCCATTGGGCCACGCTGCATGGAATCCACTGCATTCAATCGGGTTTCATTTAACCCCGCTGCATGGAATCCACTGCATCAATCGGGATGCATTTTATCATGCTGCCTGGAAACCACTGCATTCAATGACACTGCATGGAATCCACTGCATCAATCGGGATGCATTTTACCATGCTGCATGGAATCCACTGCATTCAATGACACTGCATGGAATCCACTGCATTCACTCGGGATCCATTTAGCCATGCTGCATGGAATCCACTGCATTCAATGACACTGCATGGAATCCACTGCATTCACTCGGGATCCATTTAGCCATGCTGCATGTAATGCACTGCGTTTAATCGGGATGCATTTTACCATGCTGCATGGAATCCACTGCATTCAGTGATGCTGCATGGAATGCACTACATTCAATCGGGATGCTTTGGGCCATGCTGCATAAAATCCACTGCATTTAATCGGGATGCATTGGGCCACGCTCCATGGAATCAACTGCATTCAATCAAGCTGGATGGAATCCACTGCATTTAATCGGGATGCATTTTACCACGCTGCATGGAATATACTGCATTCAATCACGCTGCATGGAATTCACTGCATTCAATTGGGATCCATTGCACCACGATGCATGGAATCCACTGCGTTCAATTTAAATCCATTGCACCACACTGCATGGAATCCACTGCATTCTCTCGAGATCCATTGGGCCACACTGCATCGAATCCACTGCATTCAATCGGGATCCATTTAACCCCGCTGCATGGAATGCACTGCGTTCAATTGGGATGCATTTTACCATGCTGCCTGGAATCCACTGCATTCAATGACACTGCATGGAATCCACTGCATTCAATCGGGATGCTTTGGGCCTCGCTGCATAAAATCCACTGCATTTAATCGGGATGCATTGGGCCTCACTGCCTGGAATCTACTGCATTCAATCATGCTGCATGGAATCCACTGCATTCAATCATGCTGCATAAAATCCCCTGCATTTAATAGGGTTCAATTTCTCCATGCTGCATGGAATCCACTGCATTCAGTGACGCTGCATGGAATCCACTGCATTCAATCGGGATGCTTTGGGCCTCGCTGCATAAAATCCACTGCATTTAATCGGGATGCATTGGGCCTCACTGCCTGGAATCTACTGCATTCAATCATGCTGCATGGAATCCACTGCATTCAATCATGCTGCATTTAATCCACTGCATTCAATGACACTGCATGGAATCCATTGCATTCAATAGGGTTCCATTTCTTCACGCTGCATGGCATACACTGCATTCAAACACGCTGCATGGAATCCACTGCATTCAATCGAGATCCATTGGGCCACGCTGCATGGAATTCACTGCAATCAGTCAGAATCCACTCCACCACACTGCACGGAGTCCACTGCATTCAATCGAGATCCATTGGGCCATGCTGCATGGAATCCACTGCATTCAATCGGGTTTCATTTAACCCCGCTGCATGGAATCCACTGCATCAATCGGGATGCATTTTATCATGCTGCCTGGAATCCAGTGCATGCAATGACACTGCATGGAATCCACTGCATCAATCGGGATGCATTTTACCATGCTGCATGGAATCCACTGCATTCAATGACACTGCATGGAATCCACTGCATTCACTCGGGATCCATTTAGCCATGCTGCATGGAATCCACTGCATTCAATGACACTGCATGGAATCCACTGCATTCACTCGGGATCCATTTAGCCATGCTGCATGTAATGCACTGCGTTTAATCGGGATGCATTTTACCATGCTGCATGGAATCCACTGCATTCAGTGATGCTGCATGGAATGCACTACCTTCAATCGGGATGCTTTGGGCCATGCTGCATAAAATCCACTGCATTTAATCGGGATGCATTGGGCCACGCTCCATGGAATCAACTGCATTCAATCAAGCTGGATGGAAACCACTGCATTTAATCGGGATGCATTTTACCACGCTGCATGGAATATACTGCATTCAATCACGCTGCATGGAATTCACTGCATTCAATTGGGATCCATTGCACCACGATGCATGGAATTCACTGCAATCACTCAGAATCCACTCCACCACACTGCACGGAGTCCACTGCATTCAATCGAGATCCATTGGGCCACGCTGCATGGAATCCACTGCATTCAATCGGGTTCCATTTAACCCCGCTGCATGGAATCCACTGCATCAATCGGGATGCATTTTATCATGCTGCCTGGAATTCACTGCATTCAATGACACTGCATGGAATCCACTGCATCATTCGGGATGCATTTTACCATTCTGCATGGAATCCACTGCATTTAATCAGGATGCATTTTACCACGCTGCATGGAATATACTGCATTCAATCACGCTGCATGGAATTCACTGCATTCAATTGGGATCCATTGCGCCACGATGCATGGAATCCACTGCATTCAATTTAAATCCATTGCACCACACTGCATGGAATCCACTGCATTCTCTCGAGATCCATTGGGCCACGCTGCATCGAATCCACTGCATTCAATCGGGATCCATTTAACCCCGCTGCATGGAATGCACTGCGTTCAATTGGGATGCATTTTACCATGCTGCATGGAATCCACTGCATTCAATGACACTGCATGGAATCCACTGCATCAATCGGGATGCATTTTACCATTCTGCATGGAATCCACTGCATTCAGTGACGCTGCATGGAATCCACTGCAGTCAATCGGGATCCATTGTGCCACATTGCAGGGAAACCACTGCATTCAATCGACATCCATTGCGCCATGCTGCATGGAATCCACTGCATTCAATTGGGATTCATTGGGCCTCACTGCATGGAATACACTGCGTTCAATCGAGATCCATTGGGCCACGCTGCATGGAATCCACTGCATTCAGTGATGCTGCATGGAATGCACTACCTTCAATCGGGATGCTTTGGGCCATGCTGCATAAAATCCACTGCATTTAATCGGGATGCAATGGGCCACTCTCCATGGAATCAACTTCATTCAATCATGCTTCATTGCAACCACTGCATTAAATCGGGAACCATTGGGCCACGCTGCATGGAATCCACTGCATTCAGTGATGCTGCATGGAATGCACTACCTTCAATCGGGATGCTTTGGGCCATGCTGCATAAAATCCACTGCATTTAATCGGGATGCAATGGGCCACTCTCCATGGAATCAACTGCATTCAATCATGCTTCATTGCAACCACTGCATTAAATCGGGAACCATTGGGCCACGATGCATGGAATCCACTGCATTCAATGACACTGCATGGAATCCACTGCATTCACTCGGGATCCATTTAGCCATGCTGCATGGAATCCACTGCGTTTAATCGGGATGCATTTTACCATGCTGCATGGAATCCACTGCATTCAGTGATGCTGCATGGAATGCACTACCTTCAATCGGGATGCTTTGGGCCATGCTGCATAAAATCCACTGCATTTAATCGGGATGCATTTGGCCACGCTCCATGGAATCAACTGCAGTCAATCAAGCTGGATGGAATCCACTGCATTTAATCGGGATGCATTTTACCACGCTGCATGGAATATACTGCATTCAATCACGCTGCATGGAATTCACTGCATTCAATTGGGATCCATTGGGCCACGCTGCATGGAATTCACTGCAATCACTCAGAATCCACTCCACCACACTGCACGGAGTCCACTGCATTCAATCGAGATCCATTGGGCCACGCTGCATGGAATCCACTGCATTCAATCGGGTTCCATTTAACCCCGCTGCATGGAATCCACTGCATCAATCGGGATGCATTTTATCATGCTGCCTGGAATACACTGCATTCAATGACACTGCATGGAATCCACTGCATCAATCGGGATGCATTTTACCATTCTGCATGGAATCCACTGCATTTAATCAGGATGCATTTTACCACGCTGCATGGAATATACTGCATTCAATCACGCTGCATGGAATTCACTGCATTCAATTGGGATCCATTGCGCCACGATGCATGGAATCCACTGCGTTCAATTAAAATCCATTGCACCACACTGCATGGAATCCACTGCATTCTCTCGAGATCCATTGGGCCACACTGCATCGAATCCACTGCATTCAATCGGGATCCATTTAGCCACACTGCATGGAATACACTGCGTTCAATCGGGATGCATTTTACCATGCTGCATCGAATCCACTGCATTCAGTGACGCTGCATGGAATCCACTGCATTCAATCGGGATGCTTTGGGCCTCGCTGCATAAAATCCACTGCATTTAATCGGGATGCATTGGGCCTCACTGCCTGGAATCCACTGCATTCAATCATGCTGCATGGAATCCACTGCATTCAATGACACTGCATGGAATCCATTGCATTCAATAGGGTTCCATTTCTTCACGCTGCATGGCATACACTGCATTCAAACACGCTGCATGGAATCCACTGCATTCAATCGAGATCCATTGGGCCACGCTGCATGGAATTCACTGCAATCAGTCAGAATCCACTCCACCACACTGCACGGAGTCCACTGCATTCAATCGAGATCCATTGGGCCACGCTGCATGGAATCCACTGCATTCAATCGGGTTTCATTTAACCCCGCTGCATGGAATCCACTGCATCAATCGGGATGCATTTTATCATGCTGCCTGGAAACCACTGCATTCAATGACACTGCATGGAATCCACTGCATCAATCGGGATGCATTTTACCATGCTGCATGGAATCCACTGCATTCAATGACACTGCATGGAATCCACTGCATTCACTCGGGATCCATTTAGCCATGCTGCATGGAATCCACTGCATTCAATGACACTGCATGGAATCCACTGCATTCACTCGGGATCCATTTAGCCATGCTGCATGTAATGCACTGCGTTTAATCGGGATGCATTTTACCATGCTGCATGGAATCCACTGCATTCAGTGATGCTGCATGGAATGCACTACATTCAATCGGGATGCTTTGGGCCATGCTGCATAAAATCCACTGCATTTAATCGGGATGCATTGGGCCACGCTCCATGGAATCAACTGCATTCAATCAAGCTGGATGGAATCCACTGCATTTAATCGGGATGCATTTTACCACGCTGCATGGAATATACTGCATTCAATCACGCTGCATGGAATTCACTGCATTCAATTGGGATCCATTGCACCACGATGCATGGAATCCACTGCGTTCAATTTAAATCCATTGCACCACACTGCATGGAATCCACTGCATTCTCTCGAGATCCATTGGGCCACACTGCATCGAATCCACTGCATTCAATCGGGATCCATTTAACCCCGCTGCATGGAATGCACTGCGTTCAATTGGGATGCATTTTACCATGCTGCCTGGAATCCACTGCATTCAATGACACTGCATGGAATCCACTGCATTCAATCGGGATGCTTTGGGCCTCGCTGCATAAAATCCACTGCATTTAATCGGGATGCATTGGGCCTCACTGCCTGGAATCTACTGCATTCAATCATGCTGCATGGAATCCACTGCATTCAATCATGCTGCATAAAATCCCCTGCATTTAATAGGGTTCAATTTCTCCATGCTGCATGGAATCCACTGCATTCAGTGACGCTGCATGGAATCCACTGCATTCAATCGGGATGCTTTGGGCCTCGCTGCATAAAATCCACTGCATTTAATCGGGATGCATTGGGCCTCACTGCCTGGAATCTACTGCATTCAATCATGCTGCATGGAAACCACTGCATTCAATCATGCTGCATTTAATCCACTGCATTCAATGACACTGCATGGAATCCATTGCATTCAATAGGGTTCCATTTCTTCACGCTGCATGGCATACACTGCATTCAAACACGCTGCATGGAATCCACTGCATTCAATCGAGATCCATTGGGCCACGCTGCATGGAATTCACTGCAATCAGTCAGAATCCACTCCACCACACTGCACGGAGTCCACTGCATTCAATCGAGATCCATTGGGCCACGCTGCATGGAATCCACTGCATTCAATCGGGTTTCATTTAACCCCGCTGCATGGAATCCACTGCATCAATCGGGATGCATTTTATCATGCTGCCTGGAATCCACTGCATTCAATGACACTGCATGGAATCCACTGCATCAATCGGGATGCATTTTACCATGCTGCATGGAATCCACTGCATTCAATGACACTGCATGGAATCCACTGCATCAATCGTGACGCATTTTACCATGCTGCATGGAATCCACTGCATTCAATGACACTGCATGGAATCCACTGCATTCACTCGGGATCCATTTAGCCATGCTGCATGTAATGCACTGCGTTTAATCGGGATGCATTTTACCATGCTGCATGGAATCCACTGCATTCAGTGATGCTGCATGGAATGCACTACCTTCAATCGGGATGCTTTGGGCCATGCTGCATAAAATCCACTGCATTTAATCGGGATGCATTTGGCCACGCTCCATGGAATCAACTGCATTCAATCAAGCTGGATGGAATCCACTGCATTTAATCGGGATGCATTTTACCACGCTGCATGGAATATACTGCATTCAATCACGCTGCATGGAATTCACTGCATTCAATTGGGATCCATTGGGCCACGCTGCATGGAATTCACTGCAATCACTCAGAATCCACTCCACCACACTGCACGGAGTCCACTGCATTCAATCGAGATCCATTGGGCCACGCTGCATGGAATCCACTGCATTCAATCGGGTTCCATTTAACCCCGCTGCATGGAATCCACTGCATCAATCGGGATGCATTTTATCATGCTGCCTGGAATACACTGCATTCAATGACACTGCATGGAATCCACTGCATCAATCGGGATGCATTTTACCATTCTGCATGGAATCCACTGCATTTAATCAGGATGCATTTTACCACGCTGCATGGAATATACTGCATTCAATCACGCTGCATGGAATTCACTGCATTCAATTGGGATCCATTGCGCCACGATGCATGGAATCCACTGCGTTCAATTTAAATCCATTGCACCACACTGCATGGAATCCACTGCATTCTCTCGAGATCCATTGGGCCACGCTGCATCGAATCCACTGCATTCAATCGGGATCCATTTAACCCCGCTGCATGGAATGCACTGCGTTCAATTGGGATGCATTTTACAATGCTGCATGGAATCCACTGCATTCAATGACACTGCATGGAATCCACTGCATCAATCGGGATGCATTTTACCATTCTGCATGGAATCCACTGCATTCAGTGACGCTGCATGGAATCCACTGCAGTCAATCGGGATCCATTGTGCCACATTGCAGGGAAACCACTGCATTCAATCGACATCCATTGCGCCATGCTGCATGGAATCCACTGCATTCAATTGGGATTCATTGGGCCTCACTGCATGGAATACACTGCGTTCAATCGAGATCCATTGGGCCACGCTGCATGGAATCCACTGCATTCAGTGATGCTGCATGGAATGCACTACCTTCAATCGGGATGCTTTGGGCCATGCTGCATAAAATCCACTGCATTTAATCGGGATGCAATGGGCCACTCTCCATGGAATCAACTTCATTCAATCATGCTTCATTGCAACCACTGCATTCAATCGGGAACCATTGGGCCATGCTGCATGGAATCCACTGCATTCAAACACGCTGCATGGAATCCACTGCATTCAATCGGGATGCTTTGGGCCATGCTGGATAATATCCACTGCATTCAATCGGGATTCATTGGGCCTCGCTGCCTGGAATCCACTGCATTCAATCATGCTGCATGGAATCCACTGCATTCAATTGAGATCCATTGGGCCACGCTGCATGGTATCCACTGCATTCAATCGGGATCCATTTAACCCCGCTGCATGGAATCCACTGCATCAATCGGGATGCATTTTATCATGCTGCCTGGAATCCACTGCATTCATTGACACTGCATGGAATCCACTGCATCAATCGGGATGCATTTTACCATGCTGCATGGAATCCACTGCATTCAATGACAATGCATGGAATCCACTGCATCAATCGTGACGCATTTTACCATGCTGCATGGAATCCACTGCATTCAATGACACTGCATGGAATCTACTGCATTCACTCGGGATCCATTTAGCCATGCTGCATGTAATCCACTGCGTTTAATCGGGATGCATTTTACCATGCTGCATGGAATCCACTGCATTCGGTGATGCTGCATGGAATGCACTACATTCAATCGGGATGCTTTGGGCCATGCTGCATAAAATCCACTGCATTTAATCGGGATGCATTGGGCCACGCTCCATGGAATCAACTGCATTCAATCAAGCTGGATGGAATCCACTGCATTTAATCGGGATGCATTTTACCACGCTGCATGGAATATACTGCATTCAATCACGCTGCATGGAATTCACTGCATTCAATTGGGATCCATTGCACCACGATGCATGGAATCCACTGCGTTCAATTTAAATCCATTGCACCACACTGCATGGAATCCACTGCATTCTCTCGAGATCCATTGGGCCACGCTGCATGGAATCCACTGCATTCAATTGGGATCCATTTAGCCACGCTGCATGGAATACTCTTCGTTCAATCGGGATGCATTTAACCATGCTGCATCGAATCCACTGCATTCAGTGACGCTGCATGGAATCCACTGCATTCAATCGGGATGCTTTCGGCCTCGCTGCATAAAATCCACTGCATTTAATCGGGATGCATTGGGCCTCACTGCCTGGAATCTACTGCATTCAATCATGCTGCATGGAATCCACTGCATTCAATCATGCTGCATAAAATCCCCTGCATTTAATAGGGTTCAATTTCTCCATGCTGCATGGAATCCACTGCATTCAATCATGCTTCATTGCAACCACTGCATTCAATCGGGAACCATTGGGCCATGCTGCATGGAATCCACTGCATTCAAACACGCTGCATGGAATCCACTGCATTCAATCGGGATTCTTTACGCCATGCTGGATTATATCCACTGCATTCAATCGGGATTCATTGGGCCTCGCTGCCTGGAATCCACTGCATTCAATCATGCTGCATGGAATCCACTGCATTCAATGACACTGCATGGAATCCATTGCATTCAATAGGGTTCCATTTCTTCACGCTGCATGGCATACACTGCATTCAAACACGCTGCATGGAATCCACTGCATTCAATCGAGATCCATTGGGCCACGCTGCATGGAATTCACTGCAATCACTCAGAATCCACTCCACCACACTGCACGGAGTCCACTGCATTCAATCGAGATCCATTGGGCCACGCTGCATGGAATCCACTGCATTCAATCGGGTTCCATTTAACCCCGCTGCCTGGAATCCACTGCATCAATCGGGATGCATTTTATCATGCTGCCTGGAATACACTGCATTCAATGACACTGCATGGAATCCACTGCATCAATCGGGATGCATTTTACCATTCTGCATGGAATCCACTGCATTTAATCAGGATGCATTTTACCACGCTGCATGGAATATACTGCATTCAATCACGCTGCATGGAATTCACTGCATTCAATTGGGATCCATTGCACCACGATGCATGGAATCCACTGCGTTCAATTTAAATCCATTGCACCACACTGCATGGAATCCACTGCATTCTCTCGAGATCCATTGGGCCACGCTGCATCGAATCCACTGCATTCAATCGGGATCCATTTAACCCCGCTGCATGGAATGCACTGCGTTCAATTGGGATGCATTTTACCATGCTGCCTGGAATCCACTGCATTCAATGACACTGCATGGAATCCACTGCATCAATCGGGATGCATTTTACCATTCTGCATGGAATCCACTGCATTCAGTGACGCTGCATGGAATCCACTGCAGTCAATCGGGATCCATTGTGCCACATTGCAGGGAAACCACTGCATTCAATCGACATCCATTGCGCCATGCTGCATGGAATCCACTGCATTCAATTAGGATTCATTGGGCCTCACTGCATGGAATACACTGCGTTCAATCGAGATCCATTGGGCCACGCTGCATGGAATCCACTGCATTCAGTGATGCTGCATGAAATGCACTACCTTCAATCGGGATGCTTTGGGCCATGCTGCATAAAATCCACTGCATTTAATCGGGATGCAATGGGCCACTCTCCATGGAATCAACTGCATTCAATCATGCTTCATTGCAACCACTGCATTCAATCGGGAACCATTGGGCCATGCTGCATGGAATCCACTGCATTCAAACACGCTGCATGGAATCCACTGCATTCAATCGGGATGCTTTGGGCCATGCTGGATAATATCCACTGCATTCAATCGGGATTCATTGGGCCTCGCTGCCTGGAATCCACTGCATTCAATCATGCTGCATGGAATCCACTGCATTCAATCATGCTGCATAAAATCCACTGCATTCAATAGGGTTCCATTTCTTCACGCTGCATGGCATACACTGCATTCAAACACGCTGCATGGAATCCAGTGCATTCAATCGAGATCCATTGGGCCACGCTGCATAAAATCCACTGCATTTAATCGGGATGCATTGGGCCTCACTGCCTGGAATCTACTGCATTCAATCATGCTGCATGGAATCCACTGCATTCAATCATGCTGCATAAAATCCCCTGCATTTAATAGGGTTCAATTTCTCCATGCTGCATGGAATCCACTGCATTCAATCATGCTTCATTGCAACCACTGCATTCAATCGGGAACCATTGGGCCATGCTGCATGGAATCCACTGCATTCAAACACGCTGCATGGAATCCACTGCATTCAATCGGGATGCTTTATGCCATGCTGGATTATATCCACTGCATTCAATCGGGATTCATTGGGCCTCGCTGCCTGGAATCCACTGCATTCAATCATGCTGCATGGAATCCACTGCATTCAATGACACTGCATGGAATCCATTGCATTCAATAGGGTTCCATTTCTTCACGCTGCATGGAATCCACTGCATTCTCTCGAGATCCATTGGGCCACGCTGCATCGAATCCACTGCATTCAATCGGGATCCATTTAACCCCGCTGCATGGAATCCACTGCATCAATCGGGATGCATTTTATCATGCTGCCTGGAATCCACTGCATTCATTGACACTGCATGGAATCCACTGCATCAATCGGGATGCATTTTACCATGCTGCATGGAATCCACTGCCTTCAATGACAATGCATGGAATCCACTGCATCAATCGTGACGCATTTTACCATGCTGCATGGAATCCACTGCATTCAATGACACTGCATGGAATCTACTGCATTCACTCAGGATCCATTTAGCCATGCTGCATGTAATCCACTGCGTTTAATCGGGATGCATTTTACCATGCTGCATGGAATCCACTGCATTCAGTGATGCTGCATGGAATGCACTACATTCAATCGGGATGCTTTGGGCCATGCTGCATAAAATCCACTGCATTTAATCGGGATGCATTGGGCCACGCTCCATGGAATCAACTGCATTCAATCAAGCTGGATGGAATCCACTGCATTTAATCGGGATGCATTTTACCACGCTGCATGGAATATACTGCATTCAATCACGCTGCATGGAATTCACTGCATTCAATTGGGATCCATTACACCACGATGCATGGAATCCACTGCGTTCAATTTAAATCCATTGCACCACACTGCATGGAATCCACTGCATTCTCTCGAGATCCATTGGGCCACGCTGCATGGAATCCACTGCATTCAATTGGGATCCATTTAGCCACGCTGCATGGAATACTCTTCGTTCAATCGGGATGCATTTAACCATGCTGCTTCGAATCCACTGCATTCAGTAACGCTGCATGGAATCCACTGCATTCAATCGGGATGCTTTGGGCCTCGCTGCATAAAATCCACTGCATTTAATCGGGATGCATTGGGCCTCACTGCCTGGAATCTACTGCATTCAATCATGCTGCATGGAATCCACTGCATTCAATCATGCTGCATAAAATCCCCTGCATTTAATAGGGTTCAATTTCTCCATGCTGCATGGAATCCACTGCATTCAATCATGCTTCACTGCAACCACTGCATTCAATCGGGAACCATTGGGCCATGCTGCATGGAATCCACTGCATTCAAACACGCTGCATGGAATCCACTGCATTCAATCGGGATGCTTTATGCCATGCTGGATTATATCCACTGCATTCAATCGGGATTCATTGGGCCTCGCTGCCTGGAATCCACTGCATTCAATCATGCTGCATGGAATCCACTGCATTCAATGACACTGCATGGAATCCATTGCATTCAATAGGGTTCCATTTCTTCACGCTGCATGGCATACACTGCATTCAAACACGCTGCATGGAATCCACTGCATTCAATCGAGATCCATTGGGCCACGCTGCATGGAATTCACTGCAATCAGTCAGAACCCACTCCACCACACTTCACGGAGTCCACTGCATTCAATCGAGATCCATTGGGCCACGCTGCATGGAATCCACTGCATTCAATCGGGTTTCATTAGCCCCGCTGCATGGAATCCACTGCATCAATCGGGATGCATTTTATCATGCTGCCTGGAAACCACTGCATTCAATGACACTGCATGGAATCCACTGCATCAATCGGGATGCATTTTACCATGCTGCATGGAATCCACTGCATTCAATGACACTGCAAGGAATCCACTGCATTCACTCGGGATCCATTTAGCCATGCTGCATGGAATCCACTGCATTCAATGACACTGCATGGAATCCACTGCATTCACTCGGGATCCATTTAGCCATGCTGCATGTAATGCACTGCGTTTAATCGGGATGCATTTTACCATGCTGCATGGAATCCACTGCATTCAGTGATGCTGCATGGAATGCACTACCTTCAATCGGGATGCTTTGGGCCATGCTGCATAAAATCCACTGCATTTAATCGGGATGCATTGGGCCACGCTCCATGGAATCAACTGCATTCAATCAAGCTGGATGGAATCCACTGCATTTAATCGGGATGCATTTTACCACGCTGCATGGAATATACTGCATTCAATCACGCTGCATGGAATTCACTGCATTCAATTGGGATCCATTGCACCACGATGCATGGAATCCACTGCGTTCAATTAAAATCCATTGCACCACACTGCATGGAATCCACTGCATTCTCTCGAGATCCATTGGGCCACACTGCATCGAATCCACTGCATTCAATCGGGATCCATTTAGCCACACTTCATGGAATACACTGCGTTCAATCGGGATGCATTTTACCATGCTGCATCGAATCCACTGCATTCAGTGACGCTGCATGGAATCTACTGCATTCAATCGGGATGCTTTGGGCCTCGCTGCATAAAATCCACTGCATTTAATCGGGATGCATTGGGCCTCACTGCCTGGAATCTACTGCATTCAATCATGCTGCATGGAATCCACTGCATTCAATCATGCTGCATAAAATCCCCTGCATTTAATAGGGTTCAATTTCTCCATGCTGCATGGAATCCACTGCATTCAATCAAGCTTCATTGCAACCACTGCATTCAATCGGGAACCATTGGGCCATGCTGCATGGAATCCACCGCATTCAATCGGGATTCTTTACGCCATGCTGGATTATATCCACTGCATTCAATCGGGATTCATTGGGCCTCGCTGCCTGGAATCCACTGCATTCAATCATGCTGCATGGAATCCACTGCATTCAATGACACTGCATGGAATCCATTGCATTCAATAGGGTTCCCTTTCTTCACGCTGCATGGCATACACTGCATTCAAACACGCTGCATGGAACCCACTGCATTCAAACGAGATCCATTGGGCCACGCTGCATGGAATTCACTGCAATCACTCAGAATCCACTCCACCACACTGCACGGAGTCCACTGCATTCAATCGAGATCCATTGGGCCACGCTGCATGGAATCCACTGCATTCAATCGGGTTCCATTTAACCCCGCTGCATGGAATCCACTGCATCAATCGGGATGCATTTTATCATGCTGCCTGGAATACACTGCATTCAATGACACTGCATGGAATCCACTGCATCAATCGGGATACATTTTACCATTCTGCATGGAATCCACTGCATTTAATCAGGATGCATTTTACCACGCTGCATGGAATATACTGCATTCAATCACGCTGCATGGAATTCACTGCATTCAATTGGGATCCATTGCACCACGATGCATGGAATCCACTGCGTTCAATTTAAATCCATTGCACCACACTGCATGGAATCCACTGCATTCTCTCGAGATCCATTGGGCCACGCTGCATCGAATCCACTGCATTCAATCGGGATCCATTTAACCCCGCTGCATGGAATGCACTGCGTTCAATTGGGATGCATTTTACCATGCTGCCTGGAATCCACTGCATTCAATGACACTGCATGGAATCCACTGCATCAATCGGGATGCATTTTACCATTCTGCATGGAATCCACTGCATTCAGTGACGCTGCATGGAATCCACTGCAGTCAATCGGGATCCATTGTGCCACATTGCAGGGAAACCACTGCATTCAATCGACATCCATTGCGCCATGCTGCATGGAATCCACTGCATTCAATTGGGATTCATTGGGCCTCAATGCATGGAATACACTGCGTTCAATCGAGATCCATTGGGCCACGCTGCATGGAATCCACTGCATTCAGTGGTGCTGCATGAAATGCACTACCTTCAATCGGGATGCTTTGGGCCATGCTGCATAAAATCCACTGCATTTAATCGGGATGCAATGGGCCACTCTCCATGGAATCAACTGCATTCAATCATGCTTCATTGCAACCACTGCATTCAATCGGGAACCATTGGGCCATGCTGCATGGAATCCACTGCATTCAAACACGCTGCATGGAATCCACTGCATTCAATCGGGATACTTTGGGCCATGCTGGATAATATCCACTGCATTCAATCGGGATTCATTGGGCCTCGCTGCCTGGAATACACTGCATTCAATCATGCTGCATGGAATCCACTGCATTCAATCATGCTGCATAAAATCCACTGCATTCAATAGGGTTCCATTTCTTCACGCTGCATGGCATAAACTGCATTCAAACAAGCTACATGGAATCCAGTGCATTCAATCGAGATCCATTGGGCCACGCTGCATGGAATCCACTGCATTCAATTGGGATCCATTGTGCCACGATGCATGGAATTCACTGCAATCAATCATAATCCACTGCACCACACAGCATGGAATCCACTGCATTCAATCGAGATCCATTGGGCCACGCTGCATGTAATCCACTGCATTCAATCGAGATCCATTGGGCCACGCTGCATGGAATCCACTGCATTCAATCGGGATCCATTGGGCCACGCTGCATGGAATTCACTGCATCAATCGGGATGCATTTTATCATGCTGCCTGGAATCCACTGCATTCATTCACACTGCATGGAATCCACTGCATCCATCGTGATGCATTTTACCATGCTGCATGGAATCCACTGCATTCAATGACAATGCATGGAATCCACTGCATCAATCGTGACGCATTTTACCATGCTGCATGGAATCCACTGCATTCAATGACACTGCATGGAATCTACTGCATTCACTCGGGATCCATTTAGCCATGCTGCATGGAATCCACTGCGTTTAATCGGGATGCATTTTACCATGCTGCATGGAATCCACTGCATTCAGTGATGCTGCATGGAATGCACTACCTTCAATCGGGATGCTTTGGGCCATGCTGCATAAAATCCACTGCATTTAATCGGGATGCATTGGGCCACGCTCCATGGAATCAACTGCATTCAATCAAGCTGGATGGAATCCACTGCATTTAATCGGGATGCATTTTACCACGCTGCATGGAATATACTGCATTCAATCACGCTGCATGGAATTCACTGCATTCAATTGGGATCCATTGCACCACGATGCATGGAATCCACTGCGTTCAATTTAAATCCATTGCACCACACTGCATGGAATCCACTGCATTCTCTCGAGATCCATTGGGCCACGCTGCATGGAATCCACTGCATTCAATTGGGATCCATTTAGCCATGCTGCATGGAATACTCTTCGTTAAAACGGGATGCAATTAACCATGCTGCATCGAATCCACTGCATTCAGTGATGCTGCATGGAATCCACTGCATTCAATCGGGATGCTTTGGGCCTCGCTGCATAAAATCCACTGCATTTAATCGGGATGCATTGGGCCTCACTGCCTGGAATCTACTGCATTCAATCATGCTGCATGGAATCCACTGCATTCAATCATGCTGCATAAAATCCCCTGCATTTAATAGGGTTCAATTTCTCCATGCTGCATGGAATCCACTGCATTCAATCATGCTTCATTGCAACCACTGCATTCAATCGGGAACCATTGGGCCATGCTGCATGGAATCCACTGCATTCAAACACGCTGCATGGAATCCACTGCATTCAATCGGGATGCTTTATGCCATGCTGGATTATATCCACTGCATTCAATCGGGATTCATTGGGCCTCGCTGCCTGGAATCCACTGCATTCAATCATGCTGCATGGAATCCACTGCATTCAATGACACTGCATGGAATCCATTGCATTCAATAGGGTTCCATTTCTTCACGCTGCATGGCATACACTGCATTCAAACACGCTGCATGGAATCCACTGCATTCAATCTAGATCCATTGGGCCACGCTGCATGGAATCCACTGCATTCTCTCGAGATCCATTGGGCCACGCTGCATCGAATCCACTGCATTCAATCGGGATCCATTTAACCCCGCTGCATGGAATCCACTGCATCAATCGGGATGCATTTTATCATGCTGCCTGGAATCCACTGCATTCATTGACACTGCATGGAATCCACTGCATCAATCGGGATGCATTTTACCATGCTGCATGGAATCCACTGCATTCAATGACAATGCATGGAATCCAATGCATCAATCGTGACGCATTTTACCATGCTGCATGGAATCCACTGCATTCAATGACACTGCATGGAATCTACTGCATTCACTCGGGATCCATTTAGCCATGCTGCATGTAATCCACTGCGTTTAATCGGGATGCATTTTACCATGCTGCATGGAATCCACTGCATTCAGTGATGCTGCATGGAATGCACTACATTCAATCGGGATGCTTTGGGCCATGCTGCATAAAATCCACTGCATTTAATCGGGATGCATTGGGCCACACTCCATGGAATCAACTGCATTCAATCAAGCTGGATGGAATCCACTGCATTTAATCGGGATGCATTTTACCACGCTGCATGGAATATACTGCATTCAATCACGCTGCATGGAATTCACTGCATTCAATTGGGATCCATTGCACCACGATGCATGGAATCCACTGCGTTCAATTAAAATCCATTGCACCACACTGCATGGAATCCACTGCATTCTCTCGAGATCCATTGGGCCACACTGCATCGAATCCACTTCATTCAATCGGGATCCATTTAGCCACACTTCATGGAATACACTGCGTTCAATCGGGATGCATTTAACCATGCTGCATCGAATCCAGTGCATTCAGTGACGCTGCATGGAATCCACTGCATTCAATCGGGATGCTTTGGGCCTCGCTGCATAAAATCCACTGCATTTAATCGGGATGCATTGGGCCTCACTGCCTGGAATCTACTGCATTCAATCATGCTGCATGGAATCCACTGCATTCAATCATGCTGCATAAAATCCCCTGCATTTAATAGGGTTCAATTTCTCCATGCTGCATGGAATCCACTGCATTCAATCATGCTTCATTGCAACCACTGCATTCAATCGGGAACCATTGGGCCATGCTGCATGGAATCCACTGCATTCAAACACGCTGCATGGAATCCACTGCATTCAATCGGGATTCTTTATGCCATGCTGGATTATATCCACTGCATTCAATCGGGATTCATTGGGCCTCGCTGCCTGGAATCCACTGCATTCAATCATGCTGCATGGAATCCACTGCATTCAATGACACTGCATGGAATCCATTGCATTCAATAGGGTTCCATTTCTTCACGCTGCATGGCATACACTGCATTCAAACACGCTGCATGGAATCCACTGCATTCAATCGAGATCCATTGGGCCACGCTGCATGGAATTCACTGCAATCACTCAGAATCCACTCCACCACACTGCACGGAGTCCACAGCATTCAATCGAGATCCATTGGGCCACGCTGCATGGAATCCACTGCATTCAATCGGGTTCCATTTAACCCCGCTGCATGGAATCCACTGCATCAATCGGGATGCATTTTATCATGCTGCCTGGAATACACTGCATTCAATGACACTGCATGGAATCCACTGCATCAATCGGGATGCATTTTACCATTCTGCATGGAATCCACTGCATTTAATCAGGATGCATTTTACCACGCTGCATGGAATATACTGCATTCAATCACGCTGCATGGAATTCACTGCATTCAATTGGGATCCATTGCGCCACGATGCATGGAATCCACTGCGTTCAATTTAAATCCATTGCACCACACTGCAGGGAATCCACTGCATTCTCTCGAGATCCATTGGGCCACGCTGCATCGAATCCACTGCATTCAATTGGGATCCATTTAACCCCGCTGCATGGAATGCACTGCGTTCAATTGGGATGCATTTTACCATGCTGCCTGGAATCCACTGCATTCAATGACACTGCATGGAATCCACTGCATCAATCGGGATGCATTTTACCATTCTGCATGGAATCCACTGCATTCAGTGACGCTGCATGGAATCCACTGCAGTCAATCGGGATCCATTGTGCCACATTGCAGGGAAACCACTGCATTCAATCGACATCCATTGCGCCATGCTGCATGGAATCCACTGCATTCAATTGGGATTCATTGGGCCTCAATGCATGGAATCCACTGCGTTCATTCGAGATCCATTGGGCCACGCTGCATGGAATCCACTGCATTCAGTGATGCTGCATGGAATGCACTACCTTCAATCGGGATGCTTTGGGCCATGCTGCATAAAATCCACTGCATTTAATCGGGATGCAATGGGCCACTCTCAATGGAATCAACTGCATTCAATCATGCTTCATTGCAACCACTGCATTCAATCGGGAACCAATGGGCCATGCTGCATGGAATCCACTGCATTCAAACACGCTGCATGGAATCCACTGCATTCAATCGGGATGCTTTGGGCCATGCTGGATAATATCCACTGCATTCAATCGGGATGCATTGGGCCACGCTCCATGGAATCAACTGCATTCAATCAAGCTGGATGGAATCCACTGCATTTAATCGGGATGCATTTTACCACGCTGCATGGAATATACTGCATTCAATCACGCTGCATGGAATTCACTGCATTCAATTGGGATCCATTGCACCACGATGCATGGAATCCACTGCGTTCAATTAAAATCCATTGCACCACACTGCATGGAATCCACTGCATTCTCTCGAGATCCATTGGGCCACGCTGCATGGAATCCACTGCATTCAATTGGGATCCATTTAGCCACGCTGCATGGAATACTCTTCGTTCAATCGGGATGCATTTAACCATGCTGCATCGAATCCACTGCATTCAGTGACGCTGCATGGAATCCACTGCATTCAATCGGGATGCTTTGGGCCTCGCTGCATAAAATCCACTGCATGTAATCGGGATGCATTGGGCCTCACTGCCTGGAATCTACTGCATTCAATCATGCTGCATGGTATCCACTGCATTCAATCATGCTGCATAAAATCCCCTGCATTTAATAGGGTTCAATTTCCCCATGCTGCATGGAATCCACTGCATTCAATCATGCTTCATTGCAACCACTGCATTCAATCGGGAACCATTGGGCCATGCTGCATGGAATCCACTGCATTCAAACACGCTGCATGGAATCCACTGCATTCAATCGGGATGCTTTATGCCATGCTGGATTATATCCACTGCATTCAATCGGGATTCATTGGGCCTCGCTGCCTGGAATCCACTGCATTCAATCATGCTGCATGGAATCCACTGCATTCAATGACACTGCATGGAATCCATTGCATTCAATAGGGTTCCATTTCTTCACGCTGCATGGCATACACTGCATTCAAACACGCTGCATGGAATCCACTGCATTCAATGGAGATCCATTGGGCCACGCTGCATGGAATCCACTGCATTCTCTCGAGATCCATTGGGCCACGCTGCATGGAATCCACTGCATTCAATCGGGATCCATTTAACCCCGCTGCATGGAATCCACTGCATCAATCGGGATGCATTTTATCATGCTGCCTGGAATCCACTGCATTCATTGACACTGCATGGAATCCACTGCATCAATCGGGATGCATTTTACCATGCTGCATGGAATCCACTGCATTCAATGACAATGCATGGAATCCACTGCATCAATCGTGACGCATTTTACCATGCTGCATGGAATCCACTGCATTCAATGACACTGCATGGAATCTACTGCATTCACTCGGGATCCATTTAGCCATGCTGCATGTAATCCACTGCGTTTAATCGGGATGCATTTTACCATGCTGCATGGAATCCACTGCATTCAGTGATGCTGCATGGAATGCACTACATTCAATCGGGATGCTTTGGGCCATGCTGCATAAAATCCACTGCATTTAATCGGGATGCATTGGGCCACGCTCCATGGAATCAACTGCATTCAATCAGGCTGGATGGAATCCACTGCATTTAATCGGGATGCATTTTACCACGCTGCATGGAATATACTGCATTCAATCACGCTGCATGGAATTCACTGCATTCAATTGGGATCCATTGCACCACGATGCATGGAATCCACTGCGTTCAATTAAAATCCATTGCACCACACTGCATGGAATCCACTGCATTCTCTCGAGATCCATTGGGCCACGCTGCATGGAATCCACTGCATTCAATTGGGATCCATTTAGCCACGCTGCATGGAATACTCTTCGTTCAATCGGGATGCATTTAACCATGCTGCATCGAATCCAGTGCATTCAGTGACGCTGCATGGAATCCACTGCATTCAATCGGGATGCTTTGGGCCTCGCTGCATAAAATCCACTGCATTTAATCGGGATGCATTGGGCCTCACTGCCTGGAATCTACTGCATTCAATCATGCTGCATGGAATCCACTGCATTCAATCATGCTGCATAAAATCCCCTGCATTTAATAGGGTTCAATTTCTCCATGCTGCATAGAATCCACTGCATTCAATCATGCTTCATTGCAACCAGTGCATTCAATCGGGTACCATAGGGCCACGCTTCATGGAATCCACTGCATTCAATCATGCTTCATTGCAACCACTGCATTCAATCGGGAACCATTGGGCCATGCTGCATGGAATCCACTGCATTCAAACACGCTGCATGGAATCCACTGCATTCAATCGGGATGCTTTGGGCCATGCTGGATAATATCCACTGCATTCAATCGGGATTCATTGGGCCTCGCTGCCTGGGATCCACTGCATTCAATCATGCTGCATGGAATCCACTGCATTCAATGACACTGCATGGAATGCACTGCATTCAATAGGGTTCCATTTCTTCACACTGCATGGCATACACTGCATTCAAACACGCTGCATGGAACCCACTGCATTCAATCGAGATCCATTGGGCCACGCTGCATGGAATCCACTGCATTCAATCGGCATCCATTTAACCCCGCTGCATGGAATGCACTGCGTTCAATTGGGATTCATTTTACCATGCTGCATGGAATCCACTGCATTCAATGACAATGCATGGAATCCACTGCATCAATCGGGATGCATTTTACCATTCTGCATGGAATCCACTGCATTCAGTGACGCTGCATGGAATCCACTGCAGTCAATCGGGATCCATTGTGCCACATTGCAGGGAAACCACTGCATTCAATCGACATCCATTGCGCCATGCTGCATGGAATCCACTGCATTCAATTGGGATTCATTGGGCCTCAATGCATGGAATCCACTGCGTTCAATCGAGATCCATTGGGCCACGCTGCATGGAATCCACTGCATTCAGTGATGCTGCATGGAATGCACTACCTTCAATCGGGATGCTTTGGGCCATGCTGCATAAAATCCACTGCATTTAATCGGGATGCAATGGGCCACTCTCCATGGAATCAACTGCATTCAATCATGCTTCATTGCAACCACTGCATTCAATCGGGAACCATTGGGCCATGCTGCATGGAATCCACTGCATTCAAACACGCTGCATGGAATCCACTGCATTCAATCGGGATGCTTTGGGCCATGCTGGATAATATCCACTGCATTCAATCGGGATTCATTGGGCCTCGCTGCCTGGAATCCACTGCATTCAATCATGCTGCATGGAATCCACTGCATTCAATCATGCTGCATAAAATCCACTGCATTCGATAGGGTTCCATTTCTTCACGCTGCATGGCATACACTGCATTCAAACTCGCTGCATGGAATCCAGTGCATTCAATCGAGATCCATTGGGCCACGCTGCATGGAATCCACTGCATTCAATTGGGATCCATTGTGCCACGATGCATGGAATTCACTGCAATCAATCAGAATCCACTGCACCACACAGCATGGAATCCACTGCATTCAATGGAGATCCATTGGGCCACGCTGCATGGAATCCACTGCATTCAATCCAGATCCATTGGGCCATGCTGCATGGAATCCACTGCATTCAATCGGGATCCATTTAACCCCGCTGCATGGAATCCACTGCATCAATCGGGATGCATTTTATCATGCTGCCTGGAATCCACTGCATTCATTGACACTGCATGGAATCCACTGCATCAATCGGGATGCATTTTACCATGCTGCATGGAATCCACTGCATTCAATGACAATGCATGGAATCCACTGCATCAATCGTGACGCATTTTACCATGCTGCATGGAATCCACTGCATTCAATGACACTGCATGGAATCTACTGCATTCACTCGGGATCCATTTAGCCATGCTGCATGTAATCCACTGCGTTTAATCGGGATGCATTTTACCATGCTGCATGGAATCCACTGCATTCAGTGATGCTGCATGGAATGCACTACATTCAATCGGGATGCTTTGGGCCATGCTGCATAAAATCCACTGCATTTAATCGGGATGCATTGGGCCACGCTCCATGGAATCAACTGCATTCAATCAAGCTGGATGGAATCCACTGCATTTAATCGGGATGCATTTTACCACGCTGCATGGAATATACTGCATTCAATCACGCTGCATGGAATTCACTGCATTCAATTGGGATCCATTGCACCACGATGCATGGAATCCACTGCGTTCAATTAAAATCCATTGCACCACACTGCATGGAATCCACTGCATTCTCTCGAGATCCATTGGGCCACGCTGCATGGAATCCACTGCATTCAATTGGGATCCATTTAGCCACGCTGCATGGAATACTCTTCGTTCAATCGGGATGCATTTAACCATGCTGCATCGAATCCACTGCATTCAGTGACGCTGCATGGAATCCACTGCATTCAATCGGGATGCTTTGGGCCTCGCTGCATAAAATCCACTGCATTTAATCGGGATGCATTGGGCCTCACTGCCTGGAATCTACTGCATTCAATCATGCTGCATGGAATCCACTGCATTCAATCATGCTGCATAAAATCCCCTGCATTTAATAGGGTTCAATTTCCCCATGCTGCATGGAATCCACTGCATTCAATCATGCTTCATTGCAACCACTGCATTCAATCGGGAACCATTGGGCCATGCTGCATGGAATCCACTGCATTCAAACACGCTGCATGGAATCCACTGCATTCAATCGGGATGCTTTATGCCATGCTGGATTATATCCACTGCATTCAATCGGGATTCATTGGGCCTCGCTGCCTGGAATCCACTGCATTCAATCATGCTGCATGGAATCCACTGCATTCAATGACACTGCATGGAATCCATTGCATTCAATAGGGTTCCATTTCTTCACGCTGCATGGCATACACTGCATTCAAACACGCTGCATGGAATCCACTGCATTCAATCGAGATCCATTGGGCCACGCTGCATGGAATCCACTGCATTCTCTCGAGATCCATTGGGCCACGCTGCATGGAATCCACTGCATTCAATCGGGATCCATTTAACCCCGCTGCATGGAATCCACTGCATCAATCGGGATGCATTTTATCATGCTGCCTGGAATCCACTGCATTCATTGACACTGCATGGAATCCACTGCATCAATCGGGATGCATTTTACCATGCTGCATGGAATCCACTGCATTCAATGACAATGCATGGAATCCAATGCATCAATCGTGACGCATTTTACCATGCTGCATGGAATCCACTGCATTCAATGACACTGCATGGAATCTACTGCATTCACTCGGGATCCATTTAGCCATGCTGCATGTAATCCACTGCGTTTAATCGGGATGCATTTTACCATGCTGCATGGAATCCACTGCATTCAGTGATGCTGCATGGAATGCACTACATTCAATCGGGATGCTTTGGGCCATGCTGCATAAAATCCACTGCATTTAATCGGGATGCATTGGGCCACGCTCCATGGAATCAACTGCATTCAATCAAGCTGGATGGAATCCACTGCATTTAATCGGGATGCATTTTACCACGCTGCATGGAATATACTGCATTCAATCACGCTGCATGGAATTCACTGCATTCAATTGGGATCCATTGCACCACGATGCATGGAATCCACTGCGTTCAATTAAAATCCATTGCACCACACTGCATGGAATCCACTGCATTCTCTCGAGATCCATTGGGCCACGCTGCATGGAATCCACTGCATTCAATTGGGATCCATTTAGCCACGCTGCATGGAATACTCTTCGTTCAATCGGGATGCATTTAACCATGCTGCATCGAATCCAGTGCATTCAGTGACGCTGCATGGAATCCACTGCATTCAATCGGGATGCTTTGGGCCTCGCTGCATAAAATCCACTGCATTTAATCGGGATGCATTGGGCCTCACTGCCTGGAATCTACTGCATTCAATCATGCTGCATGGAATCCACTGCATTCAATCATGCTGCATAAAATCCCCTGCATTTAATAGGGTTCAATTTCTCCATGCTGCATAGAATCCACTGCATTCAATCATGCTTCATTGCAACCAGTGCATTCAATCGGGTACCATAGGGCCACGCTTCATGGAATCCACTGCATTCAATCATGCTTCATTGCAACCACTGCATTCAATCGGGAACCATTGGGCCATGCTGCATGGAATCCACTGCATTCAAACACGCTGCATGGAATCCACTGCATTCAATCGGGATGCTTTGGGCCATGCTGGATAATATCCACTGCATTCAATCGGGATTCATTGGGCCTCGCTGCCTGGGATCCACTGCATTCAATCATGCTGCATGGAATCCACTGCATTCAATGACACTGCATGGAATGCACTGCATTCAATAGGGTTCCATTTCTTCACACTGCATGGCATACACTGCATTCAAACACGCTGCATGGAACCCACTGCATTCAATCGAGATCCATTGGGCCACGATGCATGGAATCCACTGCGTTCAATTTAAATCCATTGCACCACACTGCATGGAATCCACTGCATTCTCTCGAGATCCAGTGGGCCACACTGCATCGAATCCACTGCATTCAATCGAGATCCATTTGGCCACGCTGCATGGAATCCACTGCATTCAATCGGCATCCATTTAACCCCGCTGCATGGAATGCACTGCGTTCAATTGGGATGCATTTTACCATGCTGCATGGAATCCACTGCATTCAATGACACTGCATGGAATCCACTGCATCAATCGGGATGCATTTTACCATGCTGCATGGAATCCACTGCATTCAGTGACGCTGCATGGAATCCACTGCAGTCAATCGGGATCCATTGTGCCACATTGCAGGGAAACCACTGCATTCAATCGACATCCATTGCGCCATGCTGCATGGAATCCACTGCATTCAATTTGGATTCATTGGGCCTCACTGCATGGAATACACTGCGTTCAATCGAGATCCATTGGACCACACTGCATGGAATCCACTGCATTCAATCGGGATCCATTTAGCCATGCTTCATGGAATACACTGCGTTCAATCGGGATGCATTTTACCATGCTGCATGGAATCCACAGCATTCAATGACAGTGCATGGAATCCACTGCATCAATCGTGACGCATTTTACCATGCTGCATGGAATCCACTGCATTCAATCGGGATCCATTTAGCCATGCTTCATGGAATACACTGCGTTCAATCGGGATGCATTTTACCATGCTGCATGGAATCCACTGCATTCAATGACAGTGCATGGAATCCACTGCATCAATCGTGACGCATTTTACCATGCTGCATGGAATCCACTGCATTCACTCGGGATCCATTTAGCCATGCTGCATGTAATCCACTGCGTTTAATCGGGATGCATTTTACCATGCTGCATGGAATGCACTACATTCAATCGGGATGCTTTGGGCCATGCTGCATAAAATCCACTGCATTTAATCGGGATGCATTTTACCACGCTGCATGGAATATACTGCATTCAATCACGCTGCCTGGAATCCACTGCATTCAATCATGCTGCATGGAATCAACTGCATTCAATCATGCTGCATAAAATCCACTGCATTCAATAGGGTTCCATTTCTTCACGCTGCATGGCATAAACTGCATTCAAACAAGCTGCATGGAATCCAGTGCATTCAATCGAGATCCATTGGGCCACGCTGCATGGAATCCACTGCATTCAATTGGGATCCATTGTGCCACGATGCATGGAATTCACTGCAATCAATCAGAATCCACTGCACCACACAGCATGGAATCCACTGCATTCAATGGAGATCCATTGGGCCACGCTGCATGGAATCCACTGCATTCAATCCAGATCCATTGGGCCATGCTGCATGGAATCCACTGCATTCAATCGGGATCCATTTAACCCCGCTGCATGGAATCCACTGCATCAATCGGGATGCATTTTATCATGCTGCCTGGAATCCACTGCATTCATTGACACTGCATGGAATCCACTGCATCAATCGGGATGCATTTTACCATGCTGCATGGAATCCACTGCATTCAATGACAATGCATGGAATCCACTGCATCAATCGTGACGCATTTGACCATGCTGCATGGAATCCACTGCATTCAATGACACTGCATGGAATCTACTGCATGCACTCGGGATCCATTTAGCCATGCTGCATGTAATCCACTGCGTTTAATCGGGATGCATTTTACCATGCTGCATGGAATCCACTGCATTCAGTGATGCTGCATGGAATGCACTACCTTCAATCGGGATGCTTTGGGCCATGCTGCATAAAATCCACTGCATTTAATCGGGATGCATTGGGCCACGCTCCATGGAATCAACTGCATTCAATCAAGCTGGATGGAATCCACTGCATTTAATCGGGATGCATTTTACCACGCTGCATGGAATATACTGCATTCAATCACGCTGCATGGAATTCACTGCATTCAATTGGGATCCATTGCGCCACGATGCATGGAATCCACTGCGTTCAATTAAAATCCATTGCACCACACTGCATGGAATCCACTGCATTCTCTCGAGATCCATTGGGCCACGCTGCATGGAATCCACTGCATTCAATTGGGATCCATTTAGCCACGCTGCATGGAATACTCTTCGTTCAATCGGGATGCATTTAACCATGCTGCATCGAATCCACTGCATTCAGTGACGCTGCATGGAATCCACTGCATTCAATCGGGATGCTTTGGGCCTCGCTGCATAAAATCCACTGCATGTAATCGGGATGCATTGGGCCTCACTGCCTGGAATCTACTGCATTCAATCATGCTGCATGGAATCCACTGCATTCAATCATGCTGCATAAAATCCCCTGCATTTAATAGGGTTCAATTTCCCCATGCTGCATGGAATCCACTGCATTCAATCATGCTTCATTGCAACCACTGCATTCAATCGGGAACCATTGGGCCATGCTGCATGGAATCCACTGCATTCAAACACGCTGCATGGAATCCACTGCATTCAATCGGGATTCTTTATGCCATGCTGGATTATATCCACTGCATTCAATCGGGATTCATTGGGCCTCGCTGCCTGGAATCCACTGCATTCAATCATGCTGCATGGAATCCACTGCATTCAATGACACTGCATGGAATCCATTGCATTCAATAGGGTTCCATTTCTTCACGCTGCATGGCATACACTGCATTCAAACACGCTGCATGGAATCCACTGCATTCAATGGAGATCCATTGGGCCACGCTGCATGGAATCCACTGCATTCAATCCAGATCCATTGGGGCATGCTGCATGGAATCCACTGCATTCAATCGGGATCCATTTAACCCCGCTGCATGGAATCCACTGCATCAATCGGGATGCATTTTATCATGCTGCCTGGAATCCACTGCATTCATTGACACTGCATGGAATCCACTGCATCAATCGGGATGCATTTTACCATGCTGCATGGAATCCACTGCATTCAATGACAATGCATGGAATCCACTGCATCAATCGTGACGCATTTTACCATGCTGCATGGAATCCACTGCGTTCAATGACACTGCATGGAATCTACTGCATTCACTCGGGATCCATTTAGCCATGCTGCATGTAATCCACTGCGTTTAATCGGGATGCATTTTACCATGCTGCATGGAATCCACTGCATTCAGTGATGCTGCATGGAATGCACTACATTCAATCGGGATGCTTTGGGCCATACTGCATAAAATCCACTGCATTTAATCGGGATGCATTGGGCCACGCTCCATGGAATCAACTGCATTCAATCAAGCTGGATGGAATCCACTGCATTTAATCGGGATGCATTTTACCACGCTGCATGGAATATACTGCATTCAATCACGCTGCATGGAATTCACTGCATTCAATTGGGATCCATTGCACCACGATGCATGGAATCCACTGCGTTCAATTAAAATCCATTGCACCACACTGCATGGAATCCACTGCATTCTCTCGAGATCCATTGGGCCACGCTGCATGGAATCCACTGCATTCAATTGGGATCCATTTAGCCACGCTGCATGGAATACTCTTCGTTCAATCGGGATGCATTTAACCATGCTGCATCGAATCCAGTGCATTCAGTGACGCTGCATGGAATCCACTGCATTCAATCGGGATGCTTTGGGCCTCGCTGCATAAAATCCACTGCATTTAATCGGGATGCATTGGGCCTCACTGCCTGGAATCTACTGCATTCAATCATGCTGCATGGAATCCACTGCATTCAATCATGCTGCATAAAATCCCCTGCATTTAATAGGGTTCAATTTCTCCATGCTGCATAGAATCCACTGCATTCAATCATGCTTCATTGCAACCAGTGCATTCAATCGGGTACCATAGGGCCACGCTTCATGGAATCCACTGCATTCAATCATGCTTCATTGCAACCACTGCATTCAATCGGGAACCATTGGGCCATGCTGCATGGAATCCACTGCATTCAAACACGCTGCATGGAATCCACTGCATTCAATCGGGATGCTTTGGGCCATGCTGGATAATATCCACTGCATTCAATCGGGATTCATTGGGCCTCGCTGCCTGGGATCCACTGCATTCAATCATGCTGCATGGAATCCACTGCATTCAATGACACTGCATGGAATGCACTGCATTCAATAGTGTTCCATTTCTTCACGCTGCATGGCATACACTGCATTCAAACACGCTGCATGGAACCCACTGCATTCAATCGAGATCCATTGGGCCACGCTGCATGGAATCCACTGCATTCAATCGGCATCCATTTAACCCCGCTGCATGGAATGCACTGCGTTCAATTGGGATTCATTTTACCATGCTGCATGGAATCCACTGCATTCAATGACAATGCATGGAATCCACTGCATCAATCGGGATGCATTTTACCATGCTGCATGGAATCCACTGCATTCAGTGACGCTGCATGGAATCCACTGCAGTCAATCGGGATCCATTGTGCGACATTGCAGGGAAACCACTGCATTCAATCGACATCCATTGCGCCATGCTGCATGGAATCCACTGCATTCAATTGGGATTCATTGGGCCTCACTGCATGGAATACACTGCGTTCAATCGAGATCGATTGGACCACACTGCATGGAATCCACTGCATTCAATCGGGATCCATTTAGCCATGCTTCATGGAGTACACTGCGTTCAATCGGGATGCATTTTACCATGCTGCATGGAATCCACTGCATTCAATGACAGTGCATGGAATCCACTGCATCAATCGTGACGCATTTTACCATGCTGCATGGAATCCACTGCATTCACTCGGGATCCATTTAGCCATGCTGCATGTAATCCACTGCGTTTAATCGGGATGCATTTTACCATGCTGCATGGAATGCACTACATTCAATCGGGATGCTTTGGGCCATGCTGCATAAAATCCACTGCATTTAATCGGGATGCATTGGGCCACGCTCCATGGAATCAACTGCATTCAATCAAGCTGGATGGAATCCACTGCATTTAATCGGGATGCATTTTACCACGCTGCATGGAATATACTGCATTCAATCACGCTGCATGTAATTCACTGCATTCAATTGGGATCCATTGCGCCACGATGCATGGAATCCACTGCGTTCAATTTAAATCCATTGCACCACACTGCATGGAATCCACTGCATTCTCTCGAGATCCATTGGGCCACGCTGCATCGAATCCACTGCATTCAATCGGGATCCATTTAACCCCACTGCATGGAATGCACTGTGTTCAATTGGGATGCATTTTACCATGCTGCATGGAATCCACTGCATTCAATGACACTGCATGGAATCCACTGCATCAATCGGGATGCATTTTACCATGCTGCATGGAATCCACTGCATTCAGTGACACTGCATGGAATCCACTGCAGTCAATCGGGATCCATTGTGCCACATTGCAGGGAAACCACTGCATTCAATCGACATCCATTGCGCCATGCTGCATGGAATCCACTGCATTCAATTGGGATTCATTGGGCCTCACTGCATGGAATACACTGCGTTCAATCGAGATCCATTGGACCACACTGCATGGAATCCACTGCATTCAATCGGGATCCATTTAGCCATGCTTCATGGAATACACTGCGTTCAATCGGGATGCATTTTACCATGCTGCATGGAATCCACTGCATTCAGTGATGCTGCATGGAATGCACTACCTTCAATCGGGATGCTTTGGGCCATGCTGCATAAAATCCACTGCATTTAATCGGGATGCATTGGGCCACGCTCCATGGAATCAACTGCATTCAATCAAGCTGGATGGAATCCACTGCATTTAATCGAGAGGCATTTTACCACGCTGCATGGAATATACTGCATTCAATCACGCTGCATGGAATTCACTGCATTCAATTGGGATCCATTGCGCCACGATGCATGGAATCCACTGCGTTCAATTTAAATCCATTGCACCATACTGCATGGAATCCACTGCATTCTCTCGAGATCCATTGGGCCACGCTGCATCGAATCGCCTGCATTCAATCGGGATCCATTTAACCCCGCTGCATGGAATGCACTGCGTTCAATTGGGATGCATTTTACCATGCTGCATGGAATCCACTGCATTCAATGACACTGCATTGAATCCACAGCATCAATCGGGATGCTTTTTACCATTCTGCATGGAATCCACTGCATTCAGTGACGCTGCATGGAATCCACTGCAGTCAATCGGGATCCATTGTGCCACATTGCAGGGAAACCACTGCATTCAATCGACATCCATTGCGCCATGCTGCATGGAATCCACTGCATTCAATTGGGATTCATTGGGCCTCACTGCATGGAATACACTGCGTTCAATCGAGATCCATTGGGCCACGCTGCATGGAATCCACTGCATTCAATCGGGATCCATTTAGCCATGCTTCATGGAATACACTGCATTCAATCGGGATGCATTTTACCATGCTGCATGGAATCCACTGCATTCAGTGATGCTGCATGGAATGCACTACCTTCAATCGGGATGCTTTGGGCCATGCTGCATAAATCCACTGCATTTAATCGGGATGCATTGGGCCACGCTCCATGGAATCAACTGCATTCAATCAAGCTGGATGGAATCCACTGCATTTAATCGGGATGCATTTTACCACGCTGCATGGAATATACTGCATTCAATCACGCTGCATGGAATTCACTGCATTCAATTGGGATCCATTGCACCACGATGCATGGAATCCACTGCGTTCAATTTAAATCCATTGCACCACACTGCATGGAATCCACTGCATTCTCTCGAGATCCAGTGGGCCACACTGCATCGAATCCACTGCATTCAATCGAGATCCATTGGGCCACGCTGCATGGAATCCACTGCATTCAATCGGCATCCATTTAACCCCGCTGCATGGAATGCACTGCGTTCAATTGGGATTCATTTTACCATGCTGCATGGAATCCACTGCATTCAATGACACTGCATGGAATCCACTGCATCAATCGGGATGCATTTTACCATTCTGCATGGAATCCACTGCATTCAGTGACGCTGCATGGAATCCACTGCAGTCAATCGGGATCCATTGTGCCACATTGCAGGGAAACCACTGCATTCAATCGACATCCATTGCGCCATGCTGCATGGAATCCACTGCATTCAATTGGGATTCATTGGGCCTCACTGCATGGAATACACTGCGTTCAATCGAGATCCATTGGACCACACTGCATGGAATCCACTGCATTCAATCGGGATCCATTTAGCCATGCTTCATGGAATACACTGCGTTCAATCGGGATGCATTTTACCATGCTGCATGGAATCCACTGCATTCAATGACAGTGCATGGAATCCACTGCATCAATCGTGACGCATTTTACCATGCTGCATGGAATCCACTGCATTCAATGACACTGCATGGAATCTACTGCATTCACTCGGGATCCATTTAGCCATGCTGCATGTAATCCACTGCGTTTAATCGGGATGCATTTTACCATGCTGCATGGAATCCACTGCATTCAGTGATGCTGCATGGAATGCACTACATTCAATCGGGATGCTTTGGGCCATGCTGCATAAAATCCACTGCATTTAATCGGGAAGCATTGGGCCACGCTCCATGGAATCAACTGCATTCAATCAAGCTGGATGGAATCCACTGCATTTAATCGGGATGCATTTTACCACGCTGCATGGAATATACTGCATTCAATCACGCTGCATGGAATTCACTGCATTCAATTGGGATCCATTGCGCCACGATGCATGGAATCCACTGCGTTCAATTAAAATCCATTGCACCACACTGCATGGAATCCACTGCATTCTCTCGAGATCCATTGGGCCACGCTGCATGGAATCCACTGCATTCAATTGGGATCCATTTAGCCACGCTGCATGGAATACTCTTCGTTCAATCGGGATGCATTTAACCATGCTGCATCGAATCCAGTGCATTCAGTGACGCTGCATGGAATCCACTGCATTCAATCGGGATGCTTTGGGCCTCGCTGCATAAAATCCACTGCATTTAATCGGGATGCATTGGGCCTCACTGCCTGGAATCTACTGCATTCAATCATGCTGCATGGAATCCACTGCATTCAATCATGCTGCATAAAATCCCCTGCATTTAATAGGGTTCAATTTCTCCATGCTGCATAGAATCCACTGCATTCAATCATGCTTCATTGCAACCAGTGCATTCAATCGGGTACCATAGGGCCACGCTTCATGGAATCCACTGCATTCAATCATGCTTCATTGCAACCACTGCATTCAATCGGGAACCATTGGGCCATGCTGCATGGAATCCACTGCATTCAAACACGCTGCATGGAATCCACTGCATTCAATCGGGATGCTTTGGGCCATGCTGGATAATATCCACTGCATTCAATCGGGATTCATTGGGCCTCGCTGCCTGGGATCCACTGCATTCAATCATGCTGCATGGAATCCACTGCATTCAATGACACTGCATGGAATGCACTGCATTCAATAGTGTTCCATTTCTTCACGCTGCATGGCATACACTGCATTCAAACACGCTGCATGGAACCCACTGCATTCAATCGAGATCCATTGGGCCACGCTGCATGGAATCCACTGCATTCAATCGGCATCCATTTAACCCCGCTGCATGGAATGCACTGCGTTCAATTGGGATTCATTTTACCATGCTGCATGGAATCCACTGCATTCAATGACAATGCATGGAATCCACTGCATCAATCGGGATGCATTTTACCATGCTGCATGGAATCCACTGCATTCAGTGACGCTGCATGGAATCCACTGCAGTCAATCGGGATCCATTGTGCGACATTGCAGGGAAACCACTGCATTCAATCGACATCCATTGCGCCATGCTGCATGGAATCCACTGCATTCAATTGGGATTCATTGGGCCTCACTGCATGGAATACACTGCGTTCAATCGAGATCGATTGGACCACACTGCATGGAATCCACTGCATTCAATCGGGATCCATTTAGCCATGCTTCATGGAATACACTGCGTTCAATCGGGATGCATTTTACCATGCTGCATGGAATCCACTGCATTCAATGACAGTGCATGGAATCCACTGCATCAATCGTGACGCATTTTACCATGCTGCATGGAATCCACTGCATTCACTCGGGATCCATTTAGCCATGCTGCATGTAATCCACTGCGTTTAATCGGGATGCATTTTACCATGCTGCATGGAATGCACTACATTCAATCGGGATGCTTTGGGCCATGCTGCATAAAATCCACTGCATTTAATCGGGATGCATTGGGCCACGCTCCATGGAATCAACTGCATTCAATCAAGCTGGATGGAATCCACTGCATTTAATCGGGATGCATTTTACCACGCTGCATGGAATATACTGCATTCAATCACGCTGCATGGAATTCACTGCATTCAATTGGGATCCATTGCGCCACGATGCATGGAATCCACTGCGTTCAATTTAAATCCATTGCACCACACTGCATGGAATCCACTGCATTCTCTCGAGATCCATTGGGCCACGCTGCATCGAATCCACTGCATTCAATCGGGATCCATTTAACCCCACTGCATGGAATGCACTGTGTTCAATTGGGATGCATTTTACCATGCTGCATGGAATCCACTGCATTCAATGACACTGCATGGAATCCACTGCATCAATCGGGATGCATTTTACCATGCTGCATGGAATCCACTGCATTCAGTGACACTGCATGGAATCCACTGCAGTCAATCGGGATCCATTGTGCCACATTGCAGGGAAACCACTGCATTCAATCGACATCCATTGCGCCATGCTGCATGGAATCCACTGCATTCAATTGGGATTCATTGGGCCTCACTGCATGGAATACACTGCGTTCAATCGAGATCCATTGGACCACACTGCATGGAATCCACTGCATTCAATCGGGATCCATTTAGCCATGCTTCATGGAATACACTGCGTTCAATCGGGATGCATTTTACCATGCTGCATGGAATCCACTGCATTCAGTGATGCTGCATGGAATGCACTACCTTCAATCGGGATGCTTTGGGCCATGCTGCATAAAATCCACTGCATTTAATCGGGATGCATTGGGCCACGCTCCATGGAATCAACTGCATTCAATCAAGCTGGATGGAATCCACTGCATTTAATCGAGAGGCATTTTACCACGCTGCATGGAATATACTGCATTCAATCACGCTGCATGGAATTCACTGCATTCAATTGGGATCCATTGCGCCACGATGCATGGAATCCACTGCGTTCAATTTAAATCCATTGCACCATACTGCATGGAATCCACTGCATTCTCTCGAGATCCATTGGGCCACGCTGCATCGAATCGCCTGTATTCAATCGGGATCCATTTAACCCCGCTGCATGGAATGCACTGCGTTCAATTGGGATGCATTTTACCATGCTGCATGGAATCCACTGCATTCAATGACACTGCATTGAATCCACAGCATCAATCGGGATGCTTTTTACCATTCTGCATGGAATCCACTGCATTCAGTGACGCTGCATGGAATCCACTGCAGTCAATCGGGATCCATTGTGCCACATTGCAGGGAAACCACTGCATTCAATCGACATCCATTGCGCCATGCTGCATGGAATCCACTGCATTCAATTGGGATTCATTGGGCCTCACTGCATGGAATACACTGCGTTCAATCGAGATCCATTGGGCCACGCTGCATGGAATCCACTGCATTCAATCGGGATCCATTTAGCCATGCTTCATGGAATACACTGCATTCAATCGGAATGCATTTTATCATGCTGCATGGAATCCACTGCATTCAGTGATGCTGCATGGAATGCACTACCTTCAATCGGGATGCTTTGGGCCATGCTGCATAAAATCCACTGCATTTAATCGGGATGCATTGGGCCACGCTCCATGGAATCAACTGCATTCAATCAAGCTGGATGGAATCCACTGCATTTAATCGGGATGCATTTTACCACGCTGCATGGAATATACTGCATTCAATCACGCTGCATGGAATTCACTGCATTCAATTGGGATCCATTGCACCACGATGCATGGAATCCACTGCGTTCAATTTAAATCCATTGCACCACACTGCATGGAATCCACTGCATTCTCTCGAGATCCAGTGGGCCACACTGCATCGAATCCACTGCATTCAATCGAGATCCATTGGGCCACGCTGCATGGAATCCACTGCATTCAATCGGCATCCATTTAACCCCGCTGCATGGAATGCACTGCGTTCAATTGGGATTCATTTTACCATGCTGCATGGAATCCACTGCATTCAATGACACTGCATGGAATCCACTGCATCAATCGGGATGCATTTTACCATTCTGCATGGAATCCACTGCATTCAGTGACGCTGCATGGAATCCACTGCAGTCAATCGGGATCCATTGTGCCACATTGCAGGGAAACCACTGCATTCAATCGACATCCATTGCGCCATGCTGCATGGAATCCACTGCATTCAATTTGGATTCATTGGGCCTCACTGCATGGAATACACTGCGTTCAATCGAGATCCATTGGACCACACTGCATGGAATCCACTGCATTCAATCGGGATCCATTTAGCCATGCTTCATGGAATACACTGCGTTCAATCGGGATGCATTTTACCATGCTGCATGGAATCCACTGCATTCAATGACAGTGCATGGAATCCACTGCATCAATGGTGACGCATTTTACCATGCTGCATGGAATCCACTGCATTCAATCGGGATCCATTTAGCCATGCTTCATGGAATACACTGCGTTCAATCGGGATGCATTTTACCATGCTGCATGGAATCCACTGCATTCAATGACAGTGCATGGAATCCACTGCATCAATCGTGACGCATTTTACCATGCTGCATGGAATCCACTGCATTCACTCGGGATCCATTTAGCCATGCTGCATGTAATCCACTGCGTTTAATCGGGATGCATTTTACCATGCTGCATGGAATGCACTACATTCAATCGGGATGCTTTGGGCCATGCTGCATAAAATCCACTGCATTTAATCGGGATGCATTTTACCACGCTGCATGGAATATACTGCATTCAATCACGCTGCCTGGAATCCACTGCATTCAATCATGCTGCATGGAATCCACTGCATTCAATCATGCTGCATAAAATCCACTGCATTCAATAGGGTTCCATTTCTTCACGCTGCATGGCATAAACTGCATTCAAACAAGCTGCATGGAATCCAGTGCATTCAATCGAGATCCATTGGGCCACGCTGCATGGAATCCACTGCATTCAATTGGGATCCATTGTGCCACGATGCATGGAATTCACTGCAATCAATCAGAATCCACTGCACCACACAGCATGGAATCCACTGCATTCACTCGGGATCCATTTAGCCATGCTGCATGTAATCCACTGCGTTTAATCGGGATGCATTTTACCATGCTGCATGGAATGCACTACATTCAATCGGGATGCTTTGGGCCATGCTGCATAAAATCCACTGCATTTAATCGGGATGCATTGGGCCACACTCCATGGAATCAACTGCATTCAATCAAGCTGGATGGAATCCACTGCATTTAATCGGGATGCATTTTACCACGCTGCATGGAATATACTGCATTCAATCACGCTGCATGGAATTCACTGCATTCAATTGGGATCCATTGCACCACGATACATGGAATCCACTGCGTTCAATTAAAATCCATTGCACCACACTGCATGGAATCCACTGCATTCTCTCGAGATCCATTGGGCCACACTGCATCGAATCCACTGCATTCAATCGGGATCCATTTAGCCACACTGCATGGAATACACTGCGTTCAATCGGGATGCATTTTACCATGCTGCATCGAATCCACTGCATTCAGTGACGCTGCATGGAATCCACTGCATTCAATCGGGATGCTTTGGGCCTCGCTGCATAAAATCCACTGCATTTAATCGGGATGCATTGGGCCTCACTGCCTGGAATCTACTGCATTCAATCATGCTGCATGGTATCCACTGCATTCAATCATGCTGCATAAAATCCCCTGCATTTAATAGGGTTCAATTTCTCCATGCTGCATGGAATCCACTGCATTCAATCATGCTTCATTGCAACCACTGCATTCAATCGGGAACCATTGGGCCATGCTGCATGGAATCCACTGCATTCAAACACGCTGCATGGAATCCACTGCATTCAATCGGGATTCTTTATGCCATGCTGGATTATATCCACTGCATTCAATCGGGATTCATTGGGCCTCGCTGCCTGGAATCCACTGCATTCAATCATGCTGCATGGAATCCACTGCATTCAATGACACTGCATGGAATCCATTGCATTCAATAGGGTTCCATTTCTTCACGCTGCATGGCATACACTGCATTCAAACACGCTGCATGGAATCCACTGCATTCAATCGAGATCCATTGGGCCACGCTGCATGGAATTCACTGCAATCAGTCAGAATCCACTCCACCACACTGCACGGAGTCCACTGCATTCAATCGAGATCCATTGGGCCACGCTGCATGGAATCCACTGCATTCAATCGGGTTCCATTTAACCCCGCTGCATGGAATCCACTGCATCAATCGGGATGCATTTTATCATGCTGCCTGGAATACACTGCATTCAATGACACTGCATGGAATCCACTGCATCAATCGGGATGCATTTTACCATTCTGCATGGAATCCACTGCATTTAATCAGGATGCATTTTACCACGCTGCGTGGAATATACTGCATTCATTCACGCTGCATGGAATTCACTGCATTCAATTGGGATCCATTGCGCCACGATGCATGGAATCCACTGCGTTCAATTTAAATCCATTGCACCACACTGCATGGAATCCACTGCATTCTCTCGAGATCCATTGGGCCACGCTGCATCGAATCCACTGCATTCAATTGGGATCCATTTAACCCCGCTGCATGGAATGCACTGCGTTCAATTGGGATGCATTTTACCATGCTGCATGGAATCCACTGCATTCAATGACACTGCATGGAATCCACTGCATCCATCGGGATGCATTTTACCATTCTGCATGGAATCCACTGCATTCAGTGACGCTGCATGGAATCCACTGCAGTCAATCGGGATCCATTGTGCCACATTGCAGGGAAACCACTGCATTCAATCGACATCCATTGCGCCATGCTGCATGGAATCCACTGCATTCAATTGGGATTCATTGGGCCTCAATGCATGGAATCCACTGCGTTCAATCGAGATCCATTGGGCCACGCTGCATGGAATCCACTGCATTCAGTGATGCTGCATGGAATGCACTACCTTCAATCGGGATGCTTTGGGCCATGCTGCATAAAATCCACTGCATTTAATCGGGATGCAATGGGCCACTCTCCATGGAATCAACTGCATTCAATCATGCTTCATTGCAACCACTGCATTCAATCGGGAACCATTGGGCCATGCTGCATGGAATCCACTGCATTCAAACACGCTGCATGGAATCCACTGCATTCAATCGGGATGCTTTGGGCCATGCTGGATAATATCCACTGCATTCAATCGGGATTCATTGGGCCTCGCTGCCTGGAATCCACTGCATTCAATCATGCTGCATGGAATCCACTGCATTCAATCATGCTGCATAAAATCCACTGCATTCGATAGGGTTCCATTTCTTCACGCTGCATGGCATACACTGCATTCAAACACGCTGCATGGAATCCAGTGCATTCAATCGAGATCCATTGGGCCACGCTGCATGGAATCCACTGCATTCAATTGGGATCCATTGTGCCACGATGCATGGAATTCACTGCAATCAATCAGAATCCACTGCACCACACAGCATGGAATCCACTGCATTCAATGGAGATCCATTGGGCCACGCTGCATGGAATCCACTGCATTCAATCCAGATCCATTGGGGCATGCTGCATGGAATCCACTGCATTCAATCGGGATCCATTTAACCCCGCTGCATGGAATCCACTGCATCAATCGGGATGCATTTTATCATGCTGCCTGGAATCCACTGCATTCATTGACACTGCATGGAATCCACTGCATCAATCGGGATGCATTTTACCATGCTGCATGGAATCCACTGCATTCAATGACAATGCATGGAATCCACTGCATCAATCGTGACGCATTTTACCATGCTGCATGGAATCCACTGCATTCAATGACAGTGCATGGAATCTACTGCATTCACTCGGGATCCATTTAGCCATGCTGCATGTAATCCACTGCGTTTAATCGGGATGCATTTTACCATGCTGCATGGAATCCACTGCATTCAGTGATGCTGCATGGAATGCACTACATTCAATCGGGATGCTTTGGGCCATGCTGCATAAAATCCACTGCATTTAATCGGGATGCATTGGGCCACGCTCCATGGAATCAACTGCATTCAATCAAGCTGAATGGAATCCACTGCATTTAATCGGGATGCATTTTACCACGCTGCATGGAATATACTGCATTCAATCACGCTGCATGGAATTCACTGCATTCAATTGGGATCCATTGCACCACGATGCATGGAATCCACTGCGTTCAATCAAAATCCATTGCAACACACTGCATGGAATCCACTGCATTCTCTCGAGATCCATTGGGCCACGCTGCATCGAATCCACTGCATTCAATCGGGATCCATTTAGCCACACTGCATGGAATACACTGCGTTCAATCGGGATGCATTTTACCATGCTGCATCGAATCCACTGCATTCAGTGACGCTGAATGGAATCCACTGCATTCAATCGGGATGCTTTGGGCCTCGCTGCATAAAATCCACTGCATTTAATCGGGATGCATTGGGCCTCACTGCCTGGAATCTACTGCATTCAATCATGCTGCATGGAATCCACTGCATTCAATCATGCTGCATAAAATCCCCTGCATTTAATAGGGTTCAATTTCTCCATGCTGCATGGAATCCACTGCATTCAATCATGCTTCATTGCAACCACTGCATTCAATCGGGAACCATTGGGCCATGCTGCATGGAATCCACTGCATTCAAACACGCTGCATGGAATCCACTGCATTCAATCGGGATTCTTTATGCCATGCTGGATTATATCCACTGCATTCAATCGGGATTCATTGGGCCTCGCTGCCTGGAATCCACTGCATTCAATCATGCTGCATGGAATCCACTGCATTCAATGACACTGCATGGAATCCATTGCATTCAATAGGGTTCCATTTCTTCACGCTGCATGGCATACACTGCATTCAAACACGCTGCATGGAATCCACTGCATTCAATCGAGATCCATTGGGCCACGCTGCATGGAATTCACTGCAATCAGTCAGAATCCACTCCACCACACTGCACGGAGTCCACTGCATTCAATCGAGATCCATTGGGCCACGCTGCATGGAATCCACTGCATTCAATCGGGTTCCATTTAACCCCGCTGCATGGAATCCACTGCATCAATCGGGATGCATTTTATCATGCTGCCTGGAATACACTGCATTCAATGACACTGCATGGAATCCACTGCATCAATCGGGATGCATTTTACCATTCTGCATGGAATCCACTGCATTTAATCAGGATGCATTTTACCACGCTGCATGGAATATACTGCATTCAATCACGCTGCATGGAATTCACTGCATTCAATTGGGATCCATTGCGCCACGATGCATGGAATCCACTGCGTTCAATTTAAATCCATTGCACCACACTGCATGGAATCCACTGCATTCTCTCGAGATCCATTGGGCCACGCTGCATCGAATCCACTGCATTCAATTGGGATCCATTTAACCCCGCTGCATGGAATGCACTGCGTTCAATTGGGATGCATTTTACCATGCTGCATGGAATCCACTGCATTCAATGACACTGCATGGAATCCACTGCATCCATCGGGATGCATTTTACCATTCTGCATGGAATCCACTGCATTCAGTGACGCTGCATGGAATCCACTGCAGTCAATCGGGATCCATTGTGCCACATTGCAGGGAAACCACTGCATTCAATCGACATCCATTGCGCCATGCTGCATGGAATCCACTGCATTCAATTGGGATTCATTGGGCCTCAATGCATGGAATCCACTGCGTTCAATCGAGATCCATTGGGCCACGCTGCATGGAATCCACTGCATTCAGTGATGCTGCATGGAATGCACTACCTTCAATCGGGATGCTTTGGGCCATGCTGCATAAAATCCACTGCATTTAATCGGGATGCAATGGGCCACTCTCCATGGAATCAACTGCATTCAATCATGCTTCATTGCAACCACTGCATTCAATCGGGAACCATTGGGCCATGCTGCATGGAATCCACTGCATTCAAACACGCTGCATGGAATCCACTGCATTCAATCGGGATGCTTTGGGCCATGCTGGATAATATCCACTGCATTCAATCGGGATTCATTGGGCCTCGCTGCCTGGAATCCACTGCATTCAATCATGCTGCATGGAATCCACTGCATTCAATCATGCTGCATAAAATCCACTGCATTCGATAGGGTTCCATTTCTTCACGCTGCATGGCATACACTGCATTCAAACACGCTGCATGGAATCCAGTGCATTCAATCGAGATCCATTGGGCCACGCTGCATGGAATCCACTGCATTCAATTGGGATCCATTGTGCCACGATGCATGGAATTCACTGCAATCAATCAGAATCCACTGCACCACACAGAATGGAATCCACTGCATTCAATGGAGATCCATTGGGCCACGCTGCATGGAATCCACTGCATTCAATCCAGATCCATTGGGGCATGCTGCATGGAATCCACTGCATTCAATCGGGATCCATTTAACCACGCTGCATGGAATCCACTGCATCAATCGGGATGCATTTTATCATGCTGCCTGGAATCCACTGCATTCATTGACACTGCATGGAATCCACTGCATCAATCGGGATGCATTTTACCATGCTGCATGGAATCCACTGCATTCAATGACAATGCATGGAATCCACTGCATCAATCGTGACGCATTTTACCATGCTGCATGGAATCCACTGCATTCAATGACACTGCATGGAATCTACTGCATTCACTCGGGATCCATTTAGCCATGCTGCATGTAATCCACTGCGTTTAATCGGGATGCATTTTACCATGCTGCATGGAATCCACTGCATTCAGTGATGCTGCATGGAATGCACTACATTCAATCGGGATGCTTTGGGCCATGCTGCATAAAATCCACTGCATTTAATCGGGATGCATTGGGCCACGCTCCATGGAATCAACTGCATTCAATCAAGCTGGATGGAATCCACTGCATTTAATCGGGATGCATTTTACCACGCTGCATGGAATATACTGCATTCAATCACGCTGCATGGAATTCACTGCATTCAATTGGGATCCATTGCACCACGATGCATGGAATCCACTGCGTTCAATTAAAATCCATTGCACCACACTGCATGGAATCCACTGCATTCTCTCGAGATCCATTGGGCCACGCTGCATGGAATCCACTGCATTCAATTGGGATCCATTTAGCCACGCTGCATGGAATACTCTTCGTTCAATCGGGATGCATTTAACCATGCTGCATCGAATCCACTGCATTCAGTGACGCTGCATGGAATCCACTGCATTCAATCGGGATGCTTTGGGCCTCGCTGCATAAAATCCACTGCATTTAATCGGGATGCATTGGGCCTCACTGCCTGGAATCTACTGCATTCAATCATGCTGCATGGAATCCACTGCATTCAATCATGCTGCATAAAATCCCCTGCATTTAATAGGGTTCAATTTCCCCATGCTGCATGGAATCCACTGCATTCAATCATGCTTCATTGCAACCACTGCATTCAATCGGGAACCATTGGGCCATGCTGCATGGAATCCACTGCATTCAAACACGCTGCATGGAATCCACTGCATTCAATCGGGATGCTTTATGCCATGCTGGATTATATCCACTGCATTCAATCGGGATTCATTGGGCCTCGCTGCCTGGAATCCACTGCATTCAATCATGCTGCATGGAATCCACTGCATTCAATGACACTGCATGGAATCCATTGCATTCAATAGGGTTCCATTTCTTCACGCTGCATGGCATACACTGCATTCAAACACGCTGCATGGAATCCACTGCATTCAATCGAGATCCATTGGGCCACGCTGCATGGAATCCACTGCATTCTCTCGAGATCCATTGGGCCACGCTGCATCGAATCCACTGCATTCAATCGGGATCCATTTAACCCCGCTGCATGGAATCCACTGCATCAATCGGGATGCATTTTATCATGCTGCCTGGAATCCACTGCATTCATTGACACTGCATGGAATCCACTGCATCAATCGGGATGCATTTTACCATGCTGCATGGAATCCACTGCATTCAATGACAATGCATGGAATCCAATGCATCAATCGTGACGCATTTTACCATGCTGCATGGAATCCACTGCATTCAATGACACTGCATGGAATCTACTGCATTCACTCGGGATCCATTTAGCCATGCTGCATGTAATCCACTGCGTTTAATCGGGATGCATTTTACCATGCTGCATGGAATGCACTACATTCAATCGGGATGCTTTGGGCCATGCTGCATAAAATCCACTGCATTTAATCGGGATGCATTGGGCCACACTCCATGGAATCAACTGCATTCAATCAAGCTGGATGGAATCCACTGCATTTAATCGGGATGCATTTTACCACGCTGCATGGAATATACTGCATTCAATCACGCTGCATGGAATTCACTGCATTCAATTGGGATCCATTGCACCACGATACATGGAATCCACTGCGTTCAATTAAAATCCATTGCACCACACTGCATGGAATCCACTGCATTCTCTCGAGATCCATTGGGCCACACTGCATCGAATCCACTGCATTCAATCGGGATCCATTTAGCCACACTGCATGGAATACACTGCGTTCAATCGGGATGCATTTTACCATGCTGCATCGAATCCACTGCATTCAGTGACGCTGAATGGAATACACTGCATTCAATCGGGATGCTTTGGGCCTCGCTGCATAAAATCCACTGCATTTAATCGGGATGCATTGGGCCTCACTGCCTGGAATCTACTGCATTCAATCATGCTGCATGGTATCCACTGCATTCAATCATGCTGCATAAAATCCCCTGCATTTAATAGGGTTCAATTTCTCCATGCTGCATGGAATCCACTGCATTCAATCATGCTTCATTGCAACCACTGCATTCAATCGGGAACCATTGGGCCATGCTGCATGGAATCCACTGCATTCAAACACGCTGCATGGAATCCACTGCATTCAATCGGGATGCTTTATGCCATGCTGGATTATATCCACTGCATTCAATCGGGATTCATTGGGCCTCGCTGCCTGGAATCCACTGCATTCAATCATGCTGCATGGAATCCACTGCATTCAATGACACTGCATGGAATCCATTGCATTCAATAGGGTTCCATTTCTTCACGCTGCATGGCATACACTGCATTCAAACACGCTGCATGGAATCCACTGCATTCAATCGGGTTCCATTTAACCCCGCTGCATGGAATCCACTGCATCAATCGGGATGCATTTTAACATGCTGCCTGGAATACACTGCATTCAATGACACTGCATGGAATCCACTGCATCAATCGGGATGCATTTTACCATTCTGCATGGAATCCACTGCATTTAATCAGGATGCATTTTACCACGCTGCATGGAATATACTGCATTCAATCACGCTGCATGGAATTCACTGCATTCAATTGGGATCCATTGCGCCACGATGCATGGAATCCACTGCGTTCGATTTAAATCCATTGCACCACACTGCATGGAATCCACTGCATTCTCTCGAGATCCATTGGGCCACGCTGCATCGAATCCACTGCATTCAATTGGGATCCATTTAACCCCGCTGCATGGAATGCACTGCGTTCAATTGGGATGCATTTTACCATGCTGCATGGAATCCACTGCATTCAATGACACGGCATGGAATCCACTGCATCCATCGGGATGCATTTTACCATTCTGCATGGAATCCACTGCATTCAGTGACGCTGCATGGAATCCACTGCAGTCAATCGGGATCCATTGTGCCACATTGCAGGGAAACCACTGCATTCAATCGACATCCATTGCGCCATGCTGCATGGAATCCACTGCATTCAATTGGGATTCATTGGGCCTCACTGCATGGAATACACTGCGTTCAATCGAGATCCATTGGGCCACGCTGCATGGAATCCACTGCATTCAGTGATGCTGCATGGAATGCACTACCTTCAATCGGGATGCTTTGGGCCATGCTGCATAAAATCCACTGCATTTAATCGGGATGCAATGGGCCACTCTCCATGGAATCAACTGCATTCAATCATGCTTCATTGCAACCACTGCATTCAATCGGGAACCATTGGGCCATGCTGCATGGAATCCACTGCATTCAAACACGCTGCATGGAATCCACTGCATTCAATCGGGATGCTTTGGGCCATGCTGGATAATATCCACTGCATTCAATCGGGATTCATTGGGCCTCGCTGCCTGGAATCCACTGCATTCAATCATGCTGCATGGAATCCACTGCATTCAATCATGCTGCATAAAATCCACTGCATTCGATAGGGTTCCATTTCTTCACGCTGCATGGCATACACTGCATTCAAACACGCTGCATGGAATCCAGTGCATTCAATCGAGATCCATTGGGCCACGCTGCATGGAATCCACTGCATTCAATTGGGATCCATTGTGCCACGATGCATGGAATTCACTGCAATCAATCAGAATCCACTGCACCACACAGCATGGAATCCACTGCATTCAATGGAGATCCATTGGGCCACGCTGCATGGAATCCACTGCATTCAATCCAGATCCATTGGGGCATGCTGCATGGAATCCACTGCATTCAATCGGGATCCATTTAACCCCGCTGCATAGAATCCACTGCATCAATCGGGATGCATTTTATCATGCTGCCTGGAATCCACTGCATTCATTGACACTGCATGGAATCCACTGCATCAATCGGGATGCATTTTACCATGCTGCATGGAATCCACTGCATTCAATGACAATGCATGGAATCCACTGCATCAATCGTGACGCATTTTACCATGCTGCATGGAATCCACTGCATTCAATGACACTGCATGGAATCTACTGCATTCACTCGGGATCCATTTAGCCATGCTGCATGTAATCCACTGCGTTTAATCGGGATGCATTTTACCATGCTGCATGGAATCCACTGCATTCAGTGATGCTGCATGGAATGCACTACATTCAATCGGGATGCTTTGGGCCATGCTGCATAAAATCCACTGCATTTAATCGGGATGCATTGGGCCACGCTCCATGGAATCAACTGCATTCAATCAAGCTGGATGGAATCCACTGCATTTAATCGGGATGCATTTTACCACGCTGCATGGAATATACTGCATTCAATCACGCTGCATGGAATTCACTGCATTCAATTGGGATCCATTGCACCACGATGCATGGAATCCACTGCGTTCAATTAAAATCCATTGCACCACACTGCATGGAATCCACTGCATTCTCTCGAGATCCATTGGGCCACGCTGCATGGAATCCACTGCATTCAATTGGGATCCATTTAGCCACGCTGCATGGAATACTCTTCGTTCAATCGGGATGCATTTAACCATGCTGCATCGAATCCACTGCATTCAGTGACGCTGCATGGAATCCACTGCATTCAATCGGGATGCTTTGGGCCTCGCTGCATAAAATCCACTGCATTTAATCGGGATGCATTGGGCCTCACTGCCTGGAATCTACTGCATTCAATCATGCTGCATGGAATCCACTGCATTCAATCATGCTGCATAAAATCCCCTGCATTTAATAGGGTTCAATTTCCCCATGCTGCATGGAATCCACTGCATTCAATCATGCTTCATTGCAACCACTGCATTCAATCGGGAACCATTGGGCCATGCTGCATGGAATCCACTGCATTCAAACACGCTGCATGGAATCCACTGCATTCAATCGGGATGCTTTATGCCATGCTGGATTATATCCACTGCATTCAATCGGGATTCATTGGGCCTCGCTGCCTGGAATCCACTGCATTCAATCATGCTGCATGGAATCCACTGCATTCAATGACACTGCATGGAATCCATTGCATTCAATAGGGTTCCATTTCTTCACGCTGCATGGCATACACTGCATTCAAACACGCTGCATGGAATCCACTGCATTCAATCGAGATCCATTGGGCCACGCTGCATGGAATCCACTGCATTCTCTCGAGATCCATTGGGCCACGCTGCATCGAATCCACTGCATTCAATCGGGATCCATTTAACCCCGCTGCATGGAATCCACTGCATCAATCGGGATGCATTTTATCATGCTGCCTGGAATCCACTGCATTCATTGACACTGCATGGAATCCACTGCATCAATCGGGATGCATTTTACCATGCTGCATGGAATCCACTGCATTCAATGACAATGCATGGAATCCAATGCATCAATCGTGACGCATTTTACCATGCTGCATGGAATCCACTGCATTCAATGACACTGCATGGAATCTACTGCATTCACTCGGGATCCATTTAGCCATGCTGCATGTAATCCACTGCGTTTAATCGGGATGCATTTTACCATGCTGCATGGAATGCACTACATTCAATCGGGATGCTTTGGGCCATGCTGCATAAAATCCACTGCATTTAATCGGGATGCATTGGGCCACACTCCATGGAATCAACTGCATTCAATCAAGCTGGATGGAATCCACTGCATTTAATCGGGATGCATTTTACCACGCTGCATGGAATATACTGCATTCAATCACGCTGCATGGAATTCACTGCATTCAATTGGGATCCATTGCACCACGATACATGGAATCCACTGCGTTCAATTAAAATCCATTGCACCACACTGCATGGAATCCACTGCATTCTCTCGAGATCCATTGGGCCACACTGCATCGAATCCACTGCATTCAATCGGGATCCATTTAGCCACACTGCATGGAATACACTGCGTTCAATCGGGATGCATTTAACCATGCTGCATCGAATCCACTGCATTCAGTGACGCTGCATGGAATCCACTGCATTCAATCGGGATGCTTTGGGCCTCACTGCCTGGAATCTACTGCATTCAATCATGCTGCATGGTATCCACTGCATTCAATCATGCTGCATAAAATCCCCTGCATTTAATAGGGTTCAATTTCTCCATGCTGCATGGAATCCACTGCATTCAATCATGCTTCATTGCAACCACTGCATTCAATCGGGAACCATTGGGCCATGCTGCATGGAATCCACTGCATTCAAACACGCTGCATGGAATCCACTGCATTCAATCGGGATTCTTTATGCCATGCTGGATTATATCCACTGCATTCAATCGGGATTCATTGGGCCTCGCTGCCTGGAATCCACTGCATTCAATCATGCTGCATGGAATCCACTGCATTCAATGACACTGCATGGAATCCATTGCATTCAATAGGGTTCCATTTCTTCACGCTGCATGGCATACACTGCATTCAAACACGCTGCATGGAATCCACTGCATTCAATCGGGTTCCATTTAACCCCGCTGCATGGAATTCACTGCATCAATCGGGATGCATTTTAACATGCTGCCTGGAATACACTGCATTCAATGACACTGCATGGAATCCACTGCATCAATCGGGATGCATTTTACCATTCTGCATGGAATCCACTGCATTTAATCAGGATGCATTTTACCACGCTGCATGGAATATACTGCATTCAATCACGCTGCATGGAATTCACTGCATTCAATTGGGATCCATTGCGCCACGATGCATGGAATCCACTGCGTTGAATTTAAATCCATTGCACCACACTGCATCGAATCCACTGCATTCTCTCGAGATCCATTGGGCCACGCTGCATCGAATCCACTGCATTCAATTGGGATCCATTTAACCCCGCTGCATGGAATGCACTGCGTTCAATTGGGATGCATTTTACCATGCTGCATGGAATCCACTGCATTCAATGACACGGCATGGAATCCACTGCATCAATCGGGATGCATTTTACCATTCTGCATGGAATCCACTGCATTCAGTGACGCTGCATGGAATCCACTGCAGTCAATCGGGATCCATTGTGCGACATTGCAGGGAAACCACTGCATTCAATCGACATCCATTGCGCCATGCTGCATGGAATCCACTGCATTCAATTGGGATTCATTGGGCCTCAATGCATGGAATCCACTGCGTTCAATCGAGATCCATTGGGCCACGCTGCATGGAATCCACTGCATTCAGTGATGCTGCATGGAATGCACTACCTTCAATCGGGATGCTTTGGGCCATGCTGCATAAAATCCACTGCATTTAATCGGGATGCAATGGGCCACTCTCCATGGAATCAACTGCATTCAATCATGCTTCATTGCAACCACTGCATTCAATCGGGAACCATTGGGCCATGCTGCATGGAATCCACTGCATTCAAACACGCTGCATGGAATCCACTGCATTCAATCGGGATGCTTTGGGCCATGCTGGATAATATCCACTGCATTCAATCGGGATTCATTGGGCCTCGCTGCCTGGAATCCACTGCATTCAATCATGCTGCATGGAATCCACTGCATTCAATCATGCTGCATAAAATCCACTGCATTCGATAGGGTTCCATTTCTTCACGCTGCATGGCATACACTGCATTCAAACACGCTGCATGGAATCCAGTGCATTCAATCGAGATCCATTGGGCCACGCTGCATGGAATCCACTGCATTCAATTGGGATCCATTGTGCCACGATGCATGGAATTCACTGCAATCAATCAGAATCCACTGCACCACACAGCATGGAATCCACTGCATTCAATGGAGATCCATTGGGCCACGCTGCATGGAATCCACTGCATTCAATCCAGATCCATTGGGGCATGCTGCATGGAATCCACTGCATTCAATCGGGATCCATTTAACCCCGCTGCATGGAATCCACTGCATCAATCGGGATGCATTTTATCATGCTGCCTGGAATCCACTGCATTCATTGACACTGCATGGAATCCACTGCATCAATCGGGATGCATTTTACCATGCTGCATGGAATCCACTGCATTCAATGACAATGCATGGAATCCACTGCATCAATCGTGACGCATTTTACCATGCTGCATGGAATCCACTGCGTTCAATGACACTGCATGGAATCTACTGCATTCACTCGGGATCCATTTAGCCATGCTGCATGTAATCCACTGCGTTTAATCGGGATGCATTTTACCATGCTGCATGGAATCCACTGCATTCAGTGATGCTGCATGGAATGCACTACATTCAATCGGGATGCTTTGGGCCATGCTGCATAAAATCCACTGCATTTAATCGGGATGCATTGGGCCACGCTCCATGGAATCAACTGCATTCAATCAAGCTGGATGGAATCCACTGCATTTAATCGGGATGCATTTTACCACGCTGCATGGAATATACTGCATTCAATCACGCTGCATGGAATTCACTGCATTCAATTGGGATCCATTGCACCACGATGCATGGAATCCACTGCGTTCAATTAAAATCCATTGCACCACACTGCATGGAATCCACTGCATTCTCTCGAGATCCATTGGGCCACGCTGCATGGAATCCACTGCATTCAATTGGGATCCATTTAGCCACGCTGCATGGAATACTCTTCGTTCAATCGGGATGCATTTAATCATGCTGCATCGAATCCACTGCATTCAGTGACGCTGCATGGAATCCACTGCATTCAATCGGGATGCTTTGGGCCTCGCTGCATAAAATCCACTGCATTTAATCGGGATGCATTGGGCCTCACTGCCTGGAATCTACTGCATTCAATCATGCTGCATGGAATCCACTGCATTCAATCATGCTGCATAAAATCCCCTGCATTTAATAGGGTTCAATTTCCCCATGCTGCATGGAATCCACTGCATTCAATCATGCTTCATTGCAACCACTGCATTCAATCGGGAACCATTGGGCCATGCTGCATGGAATCCACTGCATTCAAACACGCTGCATGGAATCCACTGCATTCAATCGGGATGCTTTATGCCATGCTGGATTATATCCACTGCATTCAATCGGGATTCATTGGGCCTCGCTGCCTGGAATCCACTGCATTCAATCATGCTGCATGGAATCCACTGCATTCAATGACACTGCATGGAATCCATTGCATTCAATAGGGTTCCATTTCTTCACGCTGCATGGCATACACTGCATTCAAACACGCTGCATGGAATCCACTGCATTCAATCGAGATCCATTGGGCCACGCTGCATGGTCTCCACTGCATTCTCTCGAGATCCATTGGGCCACGCTGCATGGAATCCACTGCATTCAATCGGGATCCATTTAACCCCGCTGCATGGAATCCACTGCATCAATCGGGATGCATTTTATCATGCTGCCTGGAATCCACTGCATTCATTGACACTGCATGGAATCCACTGCATCAATCGGGATGCATTTTACCATGCTGCATGGAATCCACTGCATTCAATGACAATGCATGGAATCCAATGCATCAATCGTGACGCATTTTACCATGCTGCATGGAATCCACTGCATTCAATGACACTGCATGGAATCTACTGCATTCACTCGGGATCCATTTAGCCATGCTGCATGTAATCCACTGCGTTTAATCGGGATGCATTTTACCATGCTGCATGGAATCCACTGCATTCAGTGATGCTGCATGGAATGCACTACATTCAATCGGGATGCTTTGGGCCATGCTGCATAAAATCCACTGCATTTAATCGGGATGCATTGGGCCACGCTCCATGGAATCAACTGCATTCAATCAAGCTGGATGGAATCCACTGCATTTAATCGGGATGCATTTTACCACGCTGCATGGAATATACTGCATTCAATCACGCTGCATGGAATTCACTGCATTCAATTGGGATCCATTGCACCACGATGCATGGAATCCACTGCGTTCAATTAAAATCCATTGCACCACACTGCATGGAATCCACTGCATTCTCTCGAGATCCATTGGGCCACGCTGCATGGAATCCACTGCATTCAATTGGGATCCATTTAGCCACGCTGCATGGAATACTCTTCGTTCAATCGGGATGCATTTAACCATGCTGCATCGAATCCAGTGCATTCAGTGACGCTGCATGGAATCCACTGCATTCAATCGGGATGCTTTGGGCCTCGCTGCATAAAATCCACTGCATTTAATCGGGATGCATTGGGCCTCACTGCCTGGAATCTACTGCATTCAATCATGCTGCATGGAATCCACTGCATTCAATCATGCTGCATAAAATCCCCTGCATTTAATAGGGTTCAATTTCTCCATGCTGCATAGAATCCACTGCATTCAATCATGCTTCATTGCAACCAGTGCATTCAATCGGGTACCATAGGGCCACGCTTCATGGAATCCACTGCATTCAATCATGCTTCATTGCAACCACTGCATTCAATCGGGAACCATTGGGCCATGCTGCATGGAATCCACTGCATTCAAACACGCTGCATGGAATCCACTGCATTCAATCGGGATGCTTTGGGCCATGCTGGATAATATCCACTGCATTCAATCGGGATTCATTGGGCCTCGCTGCCTGGGATCCACTGCATTCAATAATGCTGCATGGAATCCACTGCATTCAATGACACTGCATGGAATGCACTGCATTCAATAGGGTTCCATTTCTTCACGCTTCATGGCATACACTGCATTCAAACACGCTGCATGGAACCCACTGCATTCAATCGAGATCCATTGGGCCACGCTGCATGGAATCCACTGCATTCAATCGGCATCCATTTAACCCCGCTGCATGGAATGCACTGCGTTCAATTGGGATTCATTTTACCATGCTGCATGGAATCCACTGCATTCAATGACAATGCATGGAATCCACTGCATCAATCGGGATGCATTTTACCATTCTGCATGGAATTCACTGCATTCAGTGACGCTGCATGGAATCCACTGCAGTCAATCGGGATCCATTGTGCCACATTGCAGGGAAACCACTGCATTCAATCGACATCCATTGCGCCATGCTGCATGGAATCCACTGCATTCAATTGGGATTCATTGGGCCTCACTGCATGGAATACACTGCGTTCAATCGAGATCCATTGGACCACACTGCATGGAATCCACTGCATTCAATCGGGATCCATTTAGCCATGCTTCATGGAATACACTGCGTTCAATCGGGATGCATTTTACCATGCTGCATGGAATCCACTGCATTCAATGACAGTGCATGGAATCCACTGCATCAATCGTGACGCATTTTACCATGCTGCATGGAATCCACTGCATTCACTCGGGATCCATTTAGCCATGCTGCATGTAATCCACTGCGTTTAATCGGGATGCATTTTACCATGCTGCATGGAATGCACTACATTCAATCGTGATGCTTTGGGCCATGCTGCATAAAATCCACTGCATTTAATCGGGATGCATTGGGCCACGCTCCATGGAATCAACTGCATTCAATCAAGCTGGATGGAATCCACTGCATTTAATCGGGATGCATTTTACCACGCTGCATGGAATATACTGCATTCAATCACGCTGCATGGAATTCACTGCATTCAATTGGGATCCATTGCGCCACGATGCATGGAATCCACTGCGTTCAATTTAAATCCATTGCACCACACTGCATGGAATCCACTGCATTCTCTCGAGATCCATTGGGCCACGCTGCATCGAATCCACTGCATTCAATCGGGATCCATTTAACCCCACTGCATGGAATGCACTGTGTTCAATTGGGATGCATTTTACCATGCTGCATGGAATCCACTGCATTCAATGACACTGCATGGAATCCACTGCATCCATCGGGATGCATTTTACCATGCTGCATGGAATCCACTGCATTCAGTGACACTGCATGGAATCCACTGCAGTCAATCGGGATCCATTGTGCCACATTGCAGGGAAACCACTGCATTCAATCGACATCCATTGCGCCATGCTGCATGGAATCCACTGCATTCAATTGGGATTCATTGGGCCTCACTGCATGGAATACACTGCGTTCAATCGAGATCCATTGGACCACACTGCATGGAATCCACTGCATTCAATCGGGATCCATTTAGCCATGCTTCATGGAATACACTGCGTTCAATCGGGATGCATTTTACCATGCTGCATGGAATCCACTGCATTCAGTGATGCTGCATGGAATGCACTACCTTCAATCGGGATGCTTTGGGCCATGCTGCATAAAATCCACTGCATTTAATCGGGATGCATTGGGCCACGCTCCATGGAATCAACTGCATTCAATCAAGCTGGATGGAATCCACTGCATTTAATCGAGAGGCATTTTACCACGCTGCATGGAATATACTGCATTCAATCACGCTGCATGGAATTCACTGCATTCAATTGGGATCCATTGCGCCACGATGCATGGAATCCACTGTGTTCAATTTAAATCCATTGCACCACACTGCATGGAATCCACTGCATTCTCTCGAGATCCATTGGGCCACGCTGCATCGAATCGCCTGCATTCAATCGGGATCCATTTAACCCCGCTGCATGGAATGCACTGCGTTCAATTGGGATGCATTTTACCATGCTGCATGGAATCCACTGCATTCAATGACACTGCATTGAATCCACAGCATCAATCGGGATGCTTTTTACCATTCTGCATGGAATCCACTGCATTCAGTGACGCTGCATGGAATCCACTGCAGTCAATCGGGATCCATTGTGCCACATTGCAGGGAAACCACTGCATTCAATCGACATCCATTGCGCCATGCTGCATGGAATCCACTGCATTCAATTGGGATTCATTGGGCCTCACTGCATGGAATACACTGCGTTCAATCGAGATCCATTGGGCCACGCTGCATGGAATCCACTGCATTCAATCGGGATCCATTTAGCCATGCTTCATGGAATACACTGCATTCAATCGGGATGCATTTTACCATGCTGCATGGAATCCACTGCATTCAGTGATGCTGCATGGAATGCACTACCTTCAATCGGGATGCTTTGGGCCATGCTGCATAAAATCCACTGCATTTAATCGGGATGCATTGGGCCACGCTCCATGGAATCAACTGCATTCAATCAAGCTGGATGGAATCCACTGCATTTAATCGGGATGCATTTTACCACGCTGCATGGAATATACTGCATTCAATCACGCTGCATGGAATTCACTGCATTCAATTGGGATCCATTGCGCCACGATGCATGGAATCCACTGCGTTCAATTTAAATCCATTGCACCACACTGCATGGAATCCACTGCATTCTCTCGAGATCCAGTGGGCCACACTGCATCGAATCCACTGCATTCAATCGAGATCCATTGGGCCACACTGCATGGAATCCACTGCATTCAATCGGGATCCATTGTGCCACATTGCAGGGAAACCACTGCATTCAATCGACATCCATTGCGCCATGCTGCATGGAATCCACTGCATTCAATTGGGATTCATTGGGCCTCAATGCATGGAATCCACTGCGTTCAATCGAGATCCATTGGGCCACGCTGCATGGAATCCACTGCATTCAGTGATGCTGCATGGAATGCACTACCTTCAATCGGGATGCTTTGGGCCATGCTGCATAAAATCCACTGCATTTAATCGGGATGCAATGGGCCACTCTCCATGGAATCAACTGCATTCAATCATGCTTCATTGCAACCACTGCATTCAATCGGGAACCATTGGGCCATGCTGCATGGAATCCACTGCATTCAAACACGCTGCATGGAATCCACTGCATTCAATCGGGATGCTTTGGGCCATGCTGGATAATATCCACTGCATTCAATCGGGATTCATTGGGCCTCGCTGCCTGGAATCCACTGCATTCAATCATGCTGCATGGAATCCACTGCATTCAATCATGCTGCATAAAATCCACTGCATTCGATAGGGTTCCATTTCTTCACGCTGCATGGCATACACTGCATTCAAACACGCTGCATGGAATCCAGTGCATTCAATCGAGATCCATTGGGCCACGCTGCATGGAATCCACTGCATTCAATTGGGATCCATTGTGCCACGATGCATGGAATTCACTGCAATCAATCAGAATCCACTGCACCACACAGCATGGAATCCACTGCATTCAATGGAGATCCATTGGGCCACGCTGCATGGAATCCACTGCATTCAATCCAGATCCATTGGGGCATGCTGCATGGAATCCACTGAATTCAATCGGGATCCATTTAACCCCGCTGCATGGAATCCACTGCATCAATCGGGATGCATTTTATCATGCTGCCTGGAATCCACTGCATTCATTGACACTGCATGGAATCCACTGCATCAATCGGGATGCATTTTACCATGCTGCATGGAATCCACTGCATTCAATGACAATGCATGGAATCCACTGCATCAATCGTGACGAATTTTACCATGCTGCATGGAATCCACTGCGTTCAATGACACTGCATGGAATCTACTGCATTCACTCGGGATCCATTTAGCCATGCTGCATGTAATCCACTGCGTTTAATCGGGATGCATTTTACCATGCTGCATGGAATCCACTGCATTCAGTGATGCTGCATGGAATGCACTACATTCAATCGGGATGCTTTGGGCCATGCTGCATAAAATCCACTGCATTTAATCGGGATGCATTGGGCCACGCTCCATGGAATCAACTGCATTCAATCAAGCTGGATGGAATCCACTGCATTTAATCGGGATGCATTTTACCACGCTGCATGGAATATACTGCATTCAATCACGCTGCATGGAATTCACTGCATTCAATTGGGATCCATTGCACCACGATGCATGGAATCCACTGCGTTCAATTAAAATCCATTGCACCACACTGCATGGAATCCACTGCATTCTCTCGAGATCCATTGGGCCACGCTGCATGGAATCCACTGCATTCAATTGGGATCCATTTAGCCACGCTGCATGGAATACTCTTCGTTCAATCGGGATGCATTTAACCATGCTGCATCGAATCCACTGCATTCAGTGACGCTGCATGGAATCCACTGCATTCAATCGGGATGCTTTGGGCCTCGCTGCATAAAATCCACTGCATTTAATCGGGATGCATTGGGCCTCACTGCCTGGAATCTACTGCATTCAATCATGCTGCATGGAATCCACTGCATTCAATCATGCTGCATAAAATCCCCTGCATTTAATAGGGTTCAATTTCCCCATGCTGCATGGAATCCACTGCATTCAATCATGCTTCATTGCAACCACTGCATTCAATCGGGAACCATTGGGCCATGCTGCATGGAATCCACTGCATTCAAACACGCTGCATGGAATCCACTGCATTCAATCGGGATGCTTTATGCCATGCTGGATTATATCCACTGCATTCAATCGGGATTCATTGGGCCTCGCTGCCTGGAATCCACTGCATTCAATCATGCTGCATGGAATCCACTGCATTCAATGACACTGCATGGAATCCATTGCATTCAATAGGGTTCCATTTCTTCACGCTGCATGGCATACACTGCATTCAAACACGCTGCATGGAATCCACTGCATTCAATCGAGATCCATTGGGCCACGCTGCATGGTCTCCACTGCATTCTCTCGAGATCCATTGGGCCACGCTGCATGGAATCCACTGCATTCAATCGGGATCCATTTAACCCCGCTGCATGGAATCCACTGCATCAATCGGGATGCATTTTATCATGCTGCCTGGAATCCACTGCATTCATTGACACTGCATGGAATCCACTGCATCAATCGGGATGCATTTTACCATGCTGCATGGAATCCACTGCATTCAATGACAATGCATGGAATCCAATGCATCAATCGTGACGCATTTTACCATGCTGCATGGAATCCACTGCATTCAATGACACTGCATGGAATCTACTGCATTCACTCGGGATCCATTTAGCCATGCTGCATGTAATCCACTGCGTTTAATCGGGATGCATTTTACCATGCTGCATGGAATCCACTGCATTCAGTGATGCTGCATGGAATGCACTACATTCAATCGGGATGCTTTGGGCCATGCTGCATAAAATCCACTGCATTTAATCGGGATGCATTGGGCCACGCTCCATGGAATCAACTGCATTCAATCAAGCTGGATGGAATCCACTGCATTTAATCGGGATGCATTTTACCACGCTGCATGGAATATACTGCATTCAATCACGCTGCATGGAATTCACTGCATTCAATTGGGATCCATTGCACCACGATGCATGGAATCCACTGCGTTCAATTAAAATCCATTGCACCACACTGCATGGAATCCACTGCATTCTCTCGAGATCCATTGGGCCACGCTGCATGGAATCCACTGCATTCAATTGGGATCCATTTAGCCACGCTGCATGGAATACTCTTCGTTCAATCGGGATGCATTTAACCATGCTGCATCGAATCCAGTGCATTCAGTGACGCTGCATGGAATCCACTGCATTCAATCGGGATGCTTTGGGCCTCGCTGCATAAAATCCACTGCATTTAATCGGGATGCATTGGGCCTCACTGCCTGGAATCTACTGCATTCAATCATGCTGCATGGAATCCACTGCATTCAATCATGCTGCATAAAATCCCCTGCATTTAATAGGGTTCAATTTCTCCATGCTGCATAGAATCCACTGCATTCAATCATGCTTCATTGCAACCAGTGCATTCAATCGGGAACCATTGGGCCATGCTGCATGGAATCCACTGCATTCAAACACGCTGCATGGAATCCACTGCATTCAATCGGGATGCTTTGGGCCATGCTGGATAATATCCACTGCATTCAATCGGGATTCATTGGGCCTCGCTGCCTGGGATCCACTGCATTCAATCATGCTGCATGGAATCCACTGCATTCAATGACACTGCATGGAATGCACTGCATTCAATAGGGTTCCATTTCTTCACGCTGCATGGCATACACTGCATTCAAACACGCTGCATGGAACCCACTGCATTCAATCGAGATCCATTGGGCCACGCTGCATGGAATCCACTGCATTCAATCGGCATCCATTTAACCCCGCTGCATGGAATGCACTGCGTTCAATTGGGATTCATTTTACCATGCTGCATGGAATCCACTGCATTCAATGACAATGCATGGAATCCACTGCATCAATCGGGATGCATTTTACCATTCTGCATGGAATTCACTGCATTCAGTGACGCTGCATGGAATCCACTGCAGTCAATCGGGATCCATTGTGCCACATTGCAGGGAAACCACTGCATTCAATCGACATCCATTGCGCCATGCTGCATGGAATCCACTGCATTCAATTGGGATTCATTGGGCCTCACTGCATGGAATACACTGCGTTCAATCGAGATCGATTGGACCACACTGCATGGAATCCACTGCATTCAATCGGGATCCATTTAGCCATGCTTCATGGAATACACTGCGTTCAATCGGGATGCATTTTACCATGCTGCATGGAATCCACTGCATTCAATGACACTGCATGGAATCGACTGCATCAATCGTGACGCATTTTACCATGCTGCATGGAATCCACTGCATTCACTCGGGATCCATTTAGCCATGCTGCATGTAATCCACTGCGTTTAATCGGGATGCATTTTACCATGCTGCATGGAATGCACTACATTCAATCGTGATGCTTTGGGCCATGCTGCATAAAATCCACTGCATTTAATCGGGATGCATTGGGCCACGCTCCATGGAATCAACTGCATTCAATCAAGCTGGATGGAATCCACTGCATTTAATCGGGATGCATTTTACCACGCTGCATGGAATATACTGCATTCAATCACGCTGCATGGAATTCACTGCATTCAATTGGGATCCATTGCGCCACGATGCATGGAATCCACTGCGTTCAATTTAAATCCATTGCACCACACTGCATGGAATCCACTGCATTCTCTCGAGATCCATTGGGCCACGCTGCATCGAATCCACTGCATTCAATCGGGATCCATTTAACCCCACTGCATGGAATGCACTGTGTTCAATTGGGATGCATTTTACCATGCTGCATGGAATCCACTGCATTCAATGACACTGCATGGAATCCACTGCATCCATCGGGATGCATTTTACCATGCTGCATGGAATCCACTGCATTCAGTGACACTGCATGGAATCCACTGCAGTCAATCGGGATCCATTGTGCCACATTGCAGGGAAACCACTGCATTCAATCGACATCCATTGCGCCATGCTGCATGGAATCCACTGCATTCAATTGGGATTCATTGGGCCTCACTGCATGGAATACACTGCGTTCAATCGAGATCCATTGGACCACACTGCATGGAATCCACTGCATTCAATCGGGATCCATTTAGCCATGCTTCATGGAATACACTGCGTTCAATCGGGATGCATTTTACCATGCTGCATGGAATCCACTGCATTCAGTGATGCTGCATGGAATGCACTACCTTCAATCGGGATGCTTTGGGCCATGCTGCATAAAATCCACTGCATTTAATCGGGATGCATTGGGCCACGCTCCATGGAATCAACTGCATTCAATCAAGCTGGATGGAATCCACTGCATTTAATCGAGAGGCATTTTACCACGCTGCATGGAATATACTGCATTCAATCACGCTGCATGGAATTCACTGCATTCAATTGGGATCCATTGCGCCACGATGCATGGAATCCACTGTGTTCAATTTAAATCCATTGCACCACACTGCATGGAATCCACTGCATTCTCTCGAGATCCATTGGGCCACGCTGCATCGAATCGCCTGCATTCAATCGGGATCCATTTAACCCCGCTGCATGGAATGCACTGCGTTCAATTGGGATGCATTTTACCATGCTGCATGGAATCCACTGCATTCAATGACACTGCATTGAATCCACAGCATCAATCGGGATGCTTTTTACCATTCTGCATGGAATCCACTGCATTCAGTGACGCTGCATGGAATCCACTGCAGTCAATCGGGATCCATTGTGCCACATTGCAGGGAAACCACTGCATTCAATCGACATCCATTGCGCCATGCTGCATGGAATCCACTGCATTCAATTGGGATTCATTGGGCCTCACTGCATGGAATACACTGCGTTCAATCGAGATCCATTGGGCCACGCTGCATGGAATCCACTGCATTCAATCGGGATCCATTTAGCCATGCTTCATGGAATACACTGCATTCAATCGGGATGCATTTTACCATGCTGCATGGAATCCACTGCATTCAGTGATGCTGCATGGAATGCACTACCTTCAATCGGGATGCTTTGGGCCATGCTGCATAAAATCCACTGCATTTAATCGGGATGCATTGGGCCACGCTCCATGGAATCAACTGCATTCAATCAAGCTGGATGGAATCCACTGCATTTAATCGGGATGCATTTTACCACGCTGCATGGAATATACTGCATTCAATCACGCTGCATGGAATTCACTGCATTCAATTGGGATCCATTGCGCCACGATGCATGGAATCCACTGCGTTCAATTTAAATCCATTGCACCACACTGCATGGAATCCACTGCATTCTCTCGAGATCCAGTGGGCCACACTGCATCGAATCCACTGCATTCAATCGAGATCCATTGGGCCACACTGCATGGAATCCACTGCATTCAATCGGCATCCATTTAACCCCGCTGCATGGAATGCACTGCGTTCAATTGGGATTCATTTTACCATGCTGCATGGAATCCACTGCATTCAATGACACTGCATGGAATCCACTGCATCCATCGGGATGCATTTTACCATTCTGCATGGAATCCACTGCATTCAGTGACGCTGCATGGAATCCACTGCAGTCAATCGGGATCCATTGTGCCACATTGCAGGGAAACCACTGCATTCAATCGACATCCATTGCGCCATGCTGCATGGAATCCACTGCATTCAATTGGGATTCATTGGGCCTCACTGCATGGAATACACTGCGTTCAATCGAGATCCATTGGACCACACTGCATGGAATCCACTGCATTCAATCGGGATCCATTTAGCCATGCTTCATGGAATACACTGCGTTCAATCGGGATGCATTTTACCATGCTGCATGGAATCCACTGCATTCAATGACAGTGCATGGAATCCACTGCATCAATCGTGACGCATTTTACCATGCTGCATGGAATCCACTGCATTCAATCGGGATCCATTTAGCCATGCTTCATGGAATACACTGCGTTCAATCGGGATGCATTTTACCATGCTGCATGGAATCCACTGCATTCAATGACAGTGCATGGAATCCACTGCATCAATCGTGACGCATTTTACCATGCTGCATGGAATCCACTGCATTCCTCGGGATCCATTTAGCCATGCTGCATGTAATCCACTGCGTTTAATCGGGATGCATTTTACCATGCTGCATGGAATGCACTACATTCAATCGGGATGCTTTGGGCCATGCTGCATAAAATCCACTGCATTTAATCGGGATGCATTGGGCCACGCTCCATGGAATCAACTGCATTCAATCAAGCTGGATGGAATCCACTGCATTTAATCGGGATGCATTTTACCACGCTGCATGGAATATACTGCATTCAATCACGCTGCATGGAATTCACTGCATTCAATTGGGATCCATTGCGCCACGATGCATGGAATCCACTGCGTTCAATTTAAATCCATTGCACCACACTGCATGGAATCCACTGCATTCTCTCGAGATCCATTGGGCCACGCTGCATCGAATCCACTGCATTCAATCGGGAGCCATTTAACCCCACTGCATGGAATGCACTGTGTTCAATTGGGATGCATTTTACCATGCTGCATGGAATCCACTGCATTCAATGACACTGCATGGAATCCACTGCATCCATCGGGATGCATTTTACCATGCTGCATGGAATCCACTGCATTCAGTGACACTGCATGGAATCCACTGCAGTCAATCGGGATCCATTGTGCCACATTGCAGGGAAACCACTGCATTCAATCGACATCCATTGCACCATGCTGCATGGAATCCACTGCATTCAATTGGGATTCATTGGGCCTCACTGCATGGAATACACTGCGTTCAATCGAGATCCATTGGACCACACTGCATGGAATCCACTGCATTCAATCGGGATCCATTTAGCCATGCTTCATGGAATACACTGCGTTCAATCGGGATGCATTTTACCATGCTGCATGGAATCCACTGCATTCAGTGATGCTGCATGGAATGCACTACCTTCAATCGGGATGCTTTGGGCCATGCTGCATAAAATCCACTGCATTTAATCGGGATGCATTGGGCCACGCTCCATGGAATCAACTGCATTCAATCAAGCTGGATGGAATCCACTGCATTTAATCGAGAGGCATTTTACCACGCTGCATGGAATATACTGCATTCAATCACGCTGCATGGAATTCACTGCATTCAATTGGGATCCATTGCGCCACGATGCATGGAATCCACTGCGTTCAATTTAAATCCATTGCACCACACTGCATGGAATCCACTGCATTCTCTCGAGATCCATTGGGCCACGCTGCATCGAATCGCCTGCATTCAATCGGGATCCATTTAACCCCGCTGCATGGAATGCACTGCGTTCAATTGGGATGCATTTTACCATGCTGCATGGAATCCACTGCATTCAATGACACTGCATGGAATCCACTGCATCAATCGGGATGCTTTTTAACATTCTGCATGGAATCCACTGCATTCAGTGACGCTGCATGGAATCCACTGCAGTCAATCGGGATCCATTGTGCCACATTGCAGGGAAACCACTGCATTCAATCGACATCCATTGCGCCATGCTGCATGGAATCCACTGCATTCAATTGGGATTCATTGGGCCTCACTGCATGGAATACACTGCGTTCAATCGAGATCCATTGGGCCACGCTGCATGGAATCCACTGCATTCAATCGGGATCCATTTAGCCATGCTTCATGGAATACACTGCATTCAATCGGGATGCATTTTACCATGCTGCATGGAATCCACTGCATTCAGTGATGCTGCATGGAATGCACTACCTTCAATCGGGATGCTTTGGGCCATGCTGCATAAAATCCACTGCATTTAATCGGGATGCATTGGGCCACGCTCCATGGAATCAACTGCATTCAATCAAGCTGGATGGAATCCACTGCATTTAATCGGGATGCATTTTACCACGCTGCATGGAATATACTGCATTCAATCACGCTGCATGGAATTCACTGCATTCAATTGGGATCCATTGCGCCACGATGCATGGAATCCACTGCGTTCAATTTAAATCCATTGCACCACACTGCATGGAATCCACTGCATTCTCTCGAGATCCATTGGGCCACGCTGCATCGAATCCACTGCATTCAATCGGGATCCATTTAACCCCACTGCATGGAATGCACTGTGTTCAATTGGGATGCATTTTACCATGCTGCATGGAATCCACTGCATTCAATGACACTGCATGGAATCCACTGCATCCATCGGGATGCATTTTACCATGCTGCATGGAATCCACTGCATTCAGTGACACTGCATGGAATCCACTGCAGTCAATCGGGATCCATTGTGCCACATTGCAGGGAAACCACTGCATTCAATCGACATCCATTGCGCCATGCTGCATGGAATCCACTGCATTCAATTGGGATTCATTGGGCCTCACTGCATGGAATACACTGCGTTCAATCGAGATCCATTGGACCACACTGCATGGAATCCACTGCATTCAATCGGGATCCATTTAGCCATGCTTCATGGAATACACTGCGTTCAATCGGGATGCATTTTACCATGCTGCATGGAATCCACTGCATTCAGTGATGCTGCATGGAATGCACTACCTTCAATCGGGATGCTTTGGGCCATGCTGCATAAAATCCACTGCATTTAATCGGGATGCATTGGGCCACGCTCCATGGAATCAACTGCATTCAATCAAGCTGGATGGAATCCACTGCATTTAATCGAGAGGCATTTTACCACGCTGCATGGAATATACTGCATTCAATCACGCTGCATGGAATTCACTGCATTCAATTGGGATCCATTGCGCCACGATGCATGGAATCCACTGTGTTCAATTTAAATCCATTGCACCACACTGCATGGAATCCACTGCATTCTCTCGAGATCCATTGGGCCACGCTGCATCGAATCGCCTGCATTCAATCGGGATCCATTTAACCCCGCTGCATGGAATGCACTGCGTTCAATTGGGATGCATTTTACCATGCTGCATGGAATCCACTGCATTCAATGACACTGCATTGAATCCACAGCATCAATCGGGATGCTTTTTACCATTCTGCATGGAATCCACTGCATTCAGTGACGCTGCATGGAATCCACTGCAGTCAATCGGGATCCATTGTGCCACATTGCAGGGAAACCACTGCATTCAATCGACATCCATTGCGCCATGCTGCATGGAATCCACTGCATTCAATTGGGATTCATTGGGCCTCACTGCATGGAATACACTGCGTTCAATCGAGATCCATTGGGCCACGCTGCATGGAATCCACTGCATTCAATCGGGATCCATTTAGCCATGCTTCATGGAATACACTGCATTAAATCGGGATGCATTTTACCATGCTGCATGGAATCCACTGCATTCAGTGATGCTGCATGGAATGCACTACCTTCAATCGGGATGCTTTGGGCCATGCTGCATAAAATCCACTGCATTTAATCGGGATGCATTGGGCCACGCTCCATGGAATCAACTGCATTCAATCAAGCTGGATGGAATCCACTGCATTTAATCGGGATGCATTTTACCACGCTGCATGGAATATACTGCATTCAATCACGCTGCATGGAATTCACTGCATTCAATTGGGATCCATTGCGCCACGATGCATGGAATCCACTGCGTTCAATTTAAATCCATTGCACCACACTGCATGGAATCCACTGCATTCTCTCGAGATCCAGTGGGCCACACTGCATCGAATCCACTGCATTCAATCGAGATCCATTGGGCCACACTGCATGGAATCCACTGCATTCAATCGGCATCCATTTAACCCCGCTGCATGGAATGCACTGCGTTCAATTGGGATTCATTTTACCATGCTGCATGGAATCCACTGCATTCAATGACACTGCATGGAATCCACTGCATCCATCGGGATGCATTTTACCATTCTGCATGGAATCCACTGCATTCAGTGACGCTGCATGGAATCCACTGCAGTCAATCGGGATCCATTGTGCCACATTGCAGGGAAACCACTGCATTCAATCGACATCCATTGCGCCATGCTGCATGGAATCCACTGCATTCAATTGGGATTCATTGGGCCTCACTGCATGGAATACACTGCGTTCAATCGAGATCCATTGGACCACACTGCATGGAATCCACTGCATTCAATCGGGATCCATTTAGCCATGCTTCATGGAATACACTGCGTTCAATCGGGATGCATTTTACCATGCTGCATGGAATCCACTGCATTCAATGACAGTGCATGGAATCCACTGCATCAATCGTGACGCATTTTACCATGCTGCATGGAATCCACTGCATTCAATCGGGATCCATTTAGCCATGCTTCATGGAATACACTGCGTTCAATCGGGATGCATTTTACCATGCTGCATGGAATCCACTGCATTCAATGACAGTGCATGGAATCCACTGCATCAATCGTGACGCATTTTACCATGCTGCATGGAATCCACTGCATTCCTCGGGATCCATTTAGCCATGCTGCATGTAATCCACTGCGTTTAATCGGGATGCATTTTACCATGCTGCATGGAATGCACTACATTCAATCGGGATGCTTTGGGCCATGCTGCATAAAATCCACTGCATTTAATCGGGATGCATTGGGCCACGCTCCATGGAATCAACTGCATTCAATCAAGCTGGATGGAATCCACTGCATTTAATCGGGATGCATTTTACCACGCTGCATGGAATATACTGCATTCAATCACGCTGCATGGAATTCACTGCATTCAATTGGGATCCATTGCGCCACGATGCATGGAATCCACTGCGTTCAATTTAAATCCATTGCACCACACTGCATGGAATCCACTGCATTCTCTCGAGATCCATTGGGCCACGCTGCATCGAATCCACTGCATTCAATCGGGATCCATTTAACCCCACTGCATGGAATGCACTGTGTTCAATTGGGATGCATTTTACCATGCTGCATGGAATCCACTGCATTCAATGACACTGCATGGAATCCACTGCATCCATCGGGATGCATTTTACCATGCTGCATGGAATCCACTGCATTCAGTGACACTGCATGGAATCCACTGCAGTCAATCGGGATCCATTGTGCCACATTGCAGGGAAACCACTGCATTCAATCGACATCCATTGCACCATGCTGCATGGAATCCACTGCATTCAATTGGGATTCATTGGGCCTCACTGCATGGAATACACTGCGTTCAATCGAGATCCATTGGACCACACTGCATGGAATCCACTGCATTCAATCGGGATCCATTTAGCCATGCTTCATGGAATACACTGCGTTCAATCGGGATGCATTTTACCATGCTGCATGGAATCCACTGCATTCAGTGATGCTGCATGGAATGCACTACCTTCAATCGGGATGCTTTGGGCCATGCTGCATAAAATCCACTGCATTTAATCGGGATGCATTGGGCCACGCTCCATGGAATCAACTGCATTCAATCAAGCTGGATGGAATCCACTGCATTTAATCGAGAGGCATTTTACCACGCTGCATGGAATATACTGCATTCAATCACGCTGCATGGAATTCACTGCATTCAATTGGGATCCATTGCGCCACGATGCATGGAATCCACTGCGTTCAATTTAAATCCATTGCACCACACTGCATGGAATCCACTGCATTCTCTCGAGATCCATTGGGCCACGCTGCATCGAATCGCCTGCATTCAATCGGGATCCATTTAACCCCGCTGCATGGAATGCACTGCGTTCAATTGGGATGCATTTTACCATGCTGCATGGAATCCACTGCATTCAATGACACTGCATGGAATCCACTGCATCAATCGGGATGCTTTTTACCATTCTGCATGGAATCCACTGCATTCAGTGACGCTGCATGGAATCCACTGCAGTCAATCGGGATCCATTGTGCCACATTGCAGGGAAACCACTGCATTCAATCGACATCCATTGCGCCATGCTGCATGGAATCCACTGCATTCAATTGGGATTCATTGGGCCTCACTGCATGGAATACACTGCGTTCAATCGAGATCCATTGGGCCACGCTGCATGGAATCCACTGCATTCAATCGGGATCCATTTAGCCATGCTTCATGGAATACACTGCATTCAATCGGGATGCATTTTACCATGCTGCATGGAATCCACTGCATTCAGTGATGCTGCATGGAATGCACTACCTTCAATCGGGATGCTTTGGGCCATGCTGCATAAAATCCACTGCATTTAATCGGGATGCATTGGGCCACGCTCCATGGAATCAACTGCATTCAATCAAGCTGGATGGAATCCACTGCATTTAATCGGGATGCATTTTACCACGCTGCATGGAATATACTGCATTCAATCACGCTGCATGGAATTCACTGCATTCAATTGGGATCCATTGCGCCACGATGCATGGAATCCACTGCGTTCAATTTAAATCCATTGCACCACACTGCATGGAATCCACTGCATTCTCTCGAGATCCAGTGGGCCACACTGCATCGAATCCACTGCATTCAATCGAGATGCATTGGGCCACGCTGCATGGAATCCACTGCATTCAATCATGCTTCATTGCAACCACTGCATTCAATCGGGAACCATTGGGCCATGCTGCATGGAATCCACTGCATTCAAACACGCTGCATGGAATCCACTGCATTCAATCGGGATGCTTTGGGCCATGCTGGATAATATCCACTGCATTCAATCGGGATTCATTGGGCCTCGCTGCCTGGGATCCACTGCATTCAATCATGCTGCATGGAATCCACTGCATTCAATGACACTGCATGGAATGCACTGCATTCAATAGGGTTCCATTTCATCACGCTGCATGGCATACACTGCATTCAAACACGCTGCATGGAACCCACTGCATTCAATCGAGATCCATTGGGCCACGCTGCATGGAAGCCACGGCATTCAATCGGCATCCATTTAACCCCGCTGCATGGAATGCACAGTGTTCAATTGGGATGCATTTTACCATGCTGCATGGAATCCACTGCATTCAATGACACTGCATGGAATCCACTGCATCAATCGGGATGCATTTTACCATTCTGCATGGAATCCACTGCATTCAGTGACGCTGCATGGAATCCACTGCAGTCAATCGGGATCCATTGTGCCATATTGCAGGGAAACCACTGCATTCAATCGACATCCATTGCGCCATGCTGCATGGAATCCACTGCATTCAATTGGGATTCATTGGGCCTCACTGCATGGAATACACTGCGTTCAATCGAGATCGATTGGACCACACTGCATGGAATCCACTGCATTCAATCGGGATCCATTTAGCCATGCTTCATGGAATACACTGCGTTCAATCGGGATGCATTTTACCATGCTGCATGGAATCCACTGCATTCAATGACAGTGCATGGAATCCACTGCATCAATCGTGACGCATTTTACCATGCTGCATGGAATCCACTGCATTCAATGACACTGCATGGAATCTACTGCATGCACTCGGGATCCATTTAGCCATGCTGCATGTAATCCACTGCGTTTAATCGGGATGCATTTTACCATGCTGCATGGAATCCACTGCATTCAGTGATGCTGCATGGAATGCACTACATTCAATCGGGATGCTTTGGGCCATGCTGCATAAAATCCACTGCATTTAATCGGGATGCATTGGGCCACGCTCCATGGAATCAACTGCATTCAATCAAGCTGGATGGAATCCACTGCATTTAATCGGGATGCATTTTACCACGCTGCATGGAATATACTGCATTCAATCACGCTGCATGGAATTCACTGCATTCAATTGGGATCCATTGCGCCACGATGCATGGAATCCACTGCGTTCAATTAAAATCCATTGCACCACACTGCATGGAATCCACTGCATTCTCTCGACATCCATTGGGCCACGCTGCATGGAATCCACTGCATTCAATTGGGATCCATTTAGCCACGCTGCATGGAATACTCTTCGTTCAATCGGGATGCATTTAACCATGCTGCATCGAATCCACTGCATTCAGTGACGCTGCATGGAATCCACTGCATTCAATCGGGATGCTTTGGGCCTCGCTGCATAAAATCCACTGCATTTAATCGGGATGCATTGGGCCTCACTGCCTGGAATCTACTGCATTCAATCATGCTGCATGGAATCCACTGCATTCAATCATGCTGCATAAAATCCCCTGCATTTAATAGGGTTCAATTTCCCCATGCTGCATGGAATCCACTGCATTCAATCATGCTTCATTGCAACCACTGCATTCAATCGGGAACCATTGGGCCATGCTGCATGGAATCCACTGCATTCAAACACGCTGCATGGAATCCACTGCATTCAATCGGGATGCTTTATGCCATGCTGGATTATATCCACTGCATTCAATCGGGATTCATTGGGCCTCGCTGCCTGGAATCCACTGCATTCAATCATGCTGCATGGAATCCACTGCATTCAATGACACTGCATGGAATCCATTGCATTCAATAGGGTTCCATTTCTTCACGCTGCATGGCATACACTGCATTCAAACACGCTGCATGGAATCCACTGCATTCAATCGAGATCCATTGGGCCACGCTGCATGGAATCCACTGCATTCTCTCGAGATCCATTGGGCCACGCTGCATGGAATCCACTGCATTCAATCGGGATCCATTTAACCCCGCTGCATGGAATCCACTGCATCAATCGGGATGCATTTTATCATGCTGCCTGGAATCCACTGCATTCATTGACACTGCATGGAATCCACTGCATCAATCGGGATGCATTTTACCATGCTGCATGGAATCCACTGCATTCAATGACAATGCATGGAATCCACTGCATCAATCGTGACGCATTTTACCATGCTGCATGGAATCCACTGCATTCAATGACACTGCATGGAATCTACTGCATTCACTCGGGATCCATTTAGCCATGCTGCATGTAATCCACTGCGTTTAATCGGGATGCATTTTACCATGCTGCATGGAATCCACTGCATTCAGTGATGCTGCATGGAATGCACTACATTCAATCGGGATGCTTTGGGCCATGCTGCATAAAATCCACTGCATTTAATCGGGAAGCATTGGGCCACGCTCCATGGAATCAACTGCATTCAATCAAGCTGGATGGAATCCACTGCATTTAATCGGGATGCATTTTACCACGCTGCATGGAATATACTGCATTCAATCACGCTGCATGGAATTCACTGCATTCAATTGGGATCCATTGCACCACGATGCATGGAATCCACTGCGTTCAATTAAAATCCATTGCACCACACTGCATGGAATCCACTGCATTCTCTCGAGATCCATTGGGCCACGCTGCATGGAATCCACTGCATTCAATTGGGATCCATTTAGCCACGCTGCATGGAATACTCTTCGTTCAATCGGGATGCATTTAACCATGCTGCATCGAATCCAGTGCATTCAGTGACGCTGCATGGAATCCACTGCATTCAATCGGGATGCTTTGGGCCTCGCTGCATAAAATCCACTGCATTTAATCGGGATGCATTGGGCCTCACTGCCTGGAATCTACTGCATTCAATCATGCTGCATGGAATCCACTGCATTCAATCATGCTGCATAAAATCCCCTGCATTTAATAGGGTTCAATTTCTCCATGCTGCATAGAATCCACTGCATTCAATCATGCTTCATTGCAACCAGTGCATTCAATCGGGTACCATAGGGCCATGCTTCATGGAATCCACTGCATTCAATCATGCTTCATTGCAACCACTGCATTCAATCGGGAACCATTGGGCCATGCTGCATGGAATCCACTGCATTCAAACACGCTGCATGGAATCCACTGCATTCAATCGGGATGCTTTGGGCCATGCTGGATAATATCCACTGCATTCAATCGGGATTCATTGGGCCTCGCTGCCTGGGATCCACTGCATTCAATCATGCTGCATGGAATCCACTGCATTCAATGACACTGCATGGAATGCACTGCATTCAATAGGGTTCCATTTCATCACGCTGCATGGCATACACTGCATTCAAACACGCTGCATGGAACCCACTGCATTCAATCGAGATCCATTGGGCCACGCTGCATGGAAGCCACGGCATTCAATCGGCATCCATTTAACCCCGCTGCATGGAATGCACTGTGTTCAATTGGGATGCATTTTACCATGCTGCATGGAATCCACTGCATTCAATGACACTGCATGGAATCCACTGCATCAATCGGGATGCATTTTACCATTCTGCATGGAATCCACTGCATTCAGTGACGCTGCATGGAATCCACTGCAGTCAATCGGGATCCATTGTGCCACATTGCAGGGAAACCACTGCATTCAATCGACATCCATTGCGCCATGCTGCATGGAATCCACTGCATTCAATTGGGATTCATTGGGCCTCACTGCATGGAATACACTGCGTTCAATCGAGATCGATTGGACCACACTGCATGGAATCCACTGCATTCAATCGGGATCCATTTAGCCATGCTTCATGGAATACACTGCGTTCAATCGGGATGCATTTTACCATGCTGCATGGAATCCACTGCATTCAATGACAGTGCATGGAATCCACTGCATCAATCGTGACGCATTTTACCATGCTGCATGGAATCCACTGCATTCAATGACACTGCATGGAATCTACTGCATGCACTTGGGATCCATTTAGCCATGCTGCATGTAATCCACTGCGTTTAATCGGGATGCATTTTACCATGCTGCATGGAATCCACTGCATTCAGTGATGCTGCATGGAATGCACTACCTTCAATCGGGATGCTTTGGGCCATGCTGCATAAAATCCACTGCATTTAATCGGGATGCATTGGGCCACGCTCCATGGAATCAACTGCATTCAATCAAGCTGGATGGAATCCACTGCATTTAATCGGGATGCATTTTACCACGCTGCATGGAATATACTGCATTCAATCACGCTGCATGGAATTCACTGCATTCAATTGGGATCCATTGCGCCACGATGCATGGAATCCACTGCGTTCAATTAAAATCCATTGCACCACACTGCATGGAATCCACTGCATTCTCTCGAGATCCATTGGGCCACGCTGCATGGAATCCACTGCATTCAATTGGGATCCATTTAGCCACGCTGCATGGAATACTCTTCGTTCAATCGGGATGCATTTAACCATGCTGCATCGAATCCACTGCATTCAGTGACGCTGCATGGAATCCACTGCATTCAATCGGGATGCTTTGGGCCTCGCTGCATAAAATCCACTGCATTTAATCGGGATGCATTGGGCCTCACTGCCTGGAATCTACTGCATTCAATCATGCTGCATGGAATCCACTGCATTCAATCATGCTGCATAAAATCCCCTGCATTTAATAGGGTTCAATTTCCCCATGCTGCATGGAATCCACTGCATTCAATCATGCTTCATTGCAACCACTGCATTCAATCGGGAACCATTGGGCCATGCTGCATGGAATCCACTGCATTCAAACACGCTGCATGGAATCCACTGCATTCAATCGGGATTCTTTATGCCATGCTGGATTATATCCACTGCATTCAATCGGGATTCATTGGGCCTCGCTGCCTGGAATCCACTGCATTCAATCATGCTGCATGGAATCCACTGCATTCAATGACACTGCATGGAATCCATTGCATTCAATAGGGTTCCATTTCTTCACGCTGCATGGCATACACTGCATTCAAACACGCTGCATGGAATCCACTGCATTCAATCGAGATCCATTGGGCCACGCTGCATGGAATCCACTGCATTCTCTCGAGATCCATTGGGCCACGCTGCATGGAATCCACTGCATTCAATCGGGATCCATTTAACCCCGCTGCATGGAATCCACTGCATCAATCGGGATGCATTTTATCATGCTGCCTGGAATCCACTGCATTCATTGACACTGCATGGAATCCACTGCATCAATCGGGATGCATTTTACCATGCTGCATGGAATCCACTTCAGTCAATGACAATGCATGGAATCCACTGCATCAATCGTGACGCATTTTACCATGCTGCATGGAATCCACTGCATTCAATGACACTGCATGGAATCTACTGCATTCACTCGGGATCCATTTAGCCATGCTGCATGTAATCCACTGCGTTTAATCGGGATGCATTTTACCATGCTGCATGGAATCCACTGCATTCAGTGATGCTGCATGGAATGCACTACATTCAATCGGGATGCTTTGGGCCATGCTGCATAAAATCCACTGCATTTAATCGGGATGCATTGGGCCACGCTCCATGGAATCAACTGCATTCAATCAAGCTGGATGGAATCCACTGCATTTAATCGGGATGCATTTTACCACGCTGCATGGAATATACTGCATTCAATCACGCTGCATGGAATTCACTGCATTCAATTGGGATCCATTGCGCCACGATGCATGGAATCCACTGCGTTCAATTAAAATCCATTGCACCACACTGCATGGAATCCACTGCATTCTCTCGAGATCCATTTGGCCACGCTGCATGGAATCCACTGCATTCAATTGGGATCCATTTAGCCACGCTGCATGGAATACTCTTCGTTCAATCGGGATGCATTTAACCATGCTGCATCGAATCCAGTGCATTCAGTGACGCTGCATGGAATCCACTGCATTCAATCGGGATGCTTTGGGCCTCGCTGCATAAAATCCACTGCATTTAATCGGGATGCATTGGGCCTCACTGCCTGGAATCTACTGCATTCAATCATGCTGCATGGAATCCACTGCATTCAATCATGCTGCATAAAATCCCCTGCATTTAATAGGGTTCAATTTCTCCATGCTGCATAGAATCCACTGCATTCAATCATGCTTCATTGCAACCAGTGCATTCAATCGGGTACCATAGGGCCACGCTTCATGGAATCCACTGCATTCAATCATGCTTCATTGCAACCACTGCATTCAATCGGGAACCATTGGGCCATGCTGCATGGAATCCACTGCATTCAAACACGCTGCATGGAATCCACTGCATTCAATCGGGATGCTTTGGGCCATGCTGGATAATATCCACTGCATTTAATCGGGATTCATTGGGCCTCGCTGCCTGGGATCCACTGCATTCAATCATGCTGCATGGAATCCACTGCATTCAATGACACTGCATGGAATGCACTGCATTCAATAGTGTTCCATTTCTTCACGCTGCATGGCATACACTGCATTCAAACACGCTGCATGGAACCCACTGCATTCAATCGAGATCCATTGGGCCACGCTGCATGGAATCCACTGCATTGAATCGGCATCCATTTAACCCCGCTGCATGGAATGCACTGCGTTCAATTGGGATTCATTTTACCATGCTGCATGGAATCCACTGCATTCAATGACAATGCATGGAATCCACTGCATCAATCGGGATGCATTTTACCATGCTGCATGGAATCCACTGCATTCAGTGACGCTGCATGGAATCCACTGCAGTCAATCGGGATCCATTGTGCGACATTGCAGGGAAACCACTGCATTCAATCGACATCCATTGCGCCATGCTGCATGGAATCCACTGCATTCAATTGGGATTCATTGGGCCTCACTGCATGGAATACACTGCGTTCAATCGAGATCGATTGGACCACACTGCATGGAATCCACTGCATTCAATCGGGATCCATTTAGCCATGCTTCATGGAATACACTGCGTTCAATCGGGATGCATTTTACCATGCTGCATGGAATCCACTGCATTCAATGACAGTGCATGGAATCCACTGCATCAATCGTGACGCATTTTACCATGCTGCATGGAATCCACTGCATTCACTCGGGATCCATTTAGCCATGCTGCATGTAATCCACTGCGTTTAATCGGGATGCATTTTACCATGCTGCATGGAATGCACTACATTCAATCGGGATGCTTTGGGCCATGCTGCATAAAATCCACTGCATTTAATCGGGATGCATTGGGCCACGCTCCATGGAATCAACTGCATTCAATCAAGCTGGATGGAATCCACTGCATTTAATCGGGATGCATTTTACCACGCTGCATGGAATATACTGCATTCAATCACGCTGCATGGAATTCACTGCATTCAATTGGGATCCATTGCGCCACGATGCATGGAATCCACTGCGTTCAATTTAAATCCATTGCACCACACTGCATGGAATCCACTGCATTCTCTCGAGATCCATTGGGCCACGCTGCATCGAATCCACTGCATTCAATCGGGATCCATTTAACCCCACTGCATGGAATGCACTGTGTTCAATTGGGATGCATTTTACCATGCTGCATGGAATCCACTGCATTCAATGACACTGCATGGAATCCACTGCATCAATCGGGATGCATTTTACCATGCTGCATGGAATCCACTGCATTCAGTGACACTGCATGGAATCCACTGCAGTCAATCGGGATCCATTGTGCCACATTGCAGGGAAACCACTGCATTCAATCGACATCCATTGCGCCATGCTGCATGGAATCCACTGCATTCAATTGGGATTCATTGGGCCTCACTGCATGGAATACACTGCGTTCAATCGAGATCCATTGGACCACACTGCATGGAATCCACTGCATTCAATCGGGATCCATTTAGCCATGCTTCATGGAATACACTGCGTTCAATCGGGATGCATTTTACCATGCTGCATGGAATCCACTGCATTCAGTGATGCTGCATGGAATGCACTACCTTCAATCGGGATGCTTTGGGCCATGCTGCATAAAATCCACTGCATTTAATCGGGATGCATTGGGCCACGCTCCATGGAATCAACTGCATTCAATCAAGCTGGATGGAATCCACTGCATTTAATCGAGAGGCATTTTACCACGCTGCATGGAATATACTGCATTCAATCACGCTGCATGGAATTCACTGCATTCAATTGGGATCCATTGCGCCACGATGCATGGAATCCACTGCGTTCAATTTAAATCCATTGCACCATACTGCATGGAATCCACTGCATTCTCTCGAGATCCATTGGGCCACGCTGCATCGAATCGCCTGCATTCAATCGGGATCCATTTAACCCCGCTGCATGGAATGCACTGCGTTCAATTGGGATGCATTTTACCATGCTGCATGGAATCCACTGCATTCAATGACACTGCATTGAATCCACAGCATCAATCGGGATGCTTTTTACCATTCTGCATGGAATCCACTGCATTCAGTGACGCTGCATGGAATCCACTGCAGTCAATCGGGATCCATTGTGCCACATTGCAGGGAAACCACTGCATTCAATCGACATCCATTGCGCCATGCTGCATGGAATCCACTGCATTCAATTGGGATTCATTGGGCCTCACTGCATGGAATACACTGCGTTCAATCGAGATCCATTGGGCCACGCTGCATGGAATCCACTGCATTCAATCGGGATCCATTTAGCCATGCTTCATGGAATACACTGCATTCAATCGGGATGCATTTTATCATGCTGCATGGAATCCACTGCATTCAGTGATGCTGCATGGAATGCACTACCTTCAATCGGGATGCTTTGGGCCATGCTGCATAAAATCCACTGCATTTAATCGGGATGCATTGGGCCACGCTCCATGGAATCAACTGCATTCAATCAAGCTGGATGGAATCCACTGCATTTAATCGGGATGCATTTTACCACGCTGCATGGAATATACTGCATTCAATCACGCTGCATGGAATTCACTGCATTCAATTGGGATCCATTGCACCACGATGCATGGAATCCACTGCGTTCAATTTAAATCCATTGCACCACACTGCATGGAATCCACTGCATTCTCTCGAGATCCAGTGGGCCACACTGCATCGAATCCACTGCATTCAATCGAGATCCATTGGGCCACGCTGCATGGAATCCACTGCATTCAATCGGCATCCATTTAACCCCGCTGCATGGAATGCACTGCGTTCAATTGGGATTCATTTTACCATGCTGCATGGAATCCACTGCATTCAATGACACTGCATGGAATCCACTGCATCAATCGGGATGCATTTTACCATTCTGCATGGAATCCACTGCATTCAGTGACGCTGCATGGAATCCACTGCAGTCAATCGGGATCCATTGTGCCACATTGCAGGGAAACCACTGCATTCAATCGACATCCATTGCGCCATGCTGCATGGAATCCACTGCATTCAATTTGGATTCATTGGGCCTCACTGCATGGAATACACTGCGTTCAATCGAGATCCATTGGACCACACTGCATGGAATCCACTGCATTCAATCGGGATCCATTTAGCCATGCTTCATGGAATACACTGCGTTCAATCGGGATGCATTTTACCATGCTGCATGGAATCCACTGCATTCAATGACAGTGCATGGAATCCACTGCATCAATCGTGACGCATTTTACCATGCTGCATGGAATCCACTGCATTCAATCGGGATCCATTTAGCCATGCTTCATGGAATACACTGCGTTCAATCGGGATGCATTTTACCATGCTGCATGGAATCCACTGCATTCAATGACAGTGCATGGAATCCACTGCATCAATCGTGACGCATTTTACCATGCTGCATGGAATCCACTGCATTCACTCGGGATCCATTTAGCCATGCTGCATGTAATCCACTGCGTTTAATCGGGATGCATTTTACCATGCTGCATGGAATGCACTACATTCAATCGGGATGCTTTGGGCCATGCTGCATAAAATCCACTGCATTTAATCGGGATGCATTTTACCACGCTGCATGGAATATACTGCATTCAATCACGCTGCCTGGAATCCACTGCATTCAATCATGCTGCATGGAATCCACTGCATTCAATCATGCTGCATAAAATCCACTGCATTCAATAGGGTTCCATTTCTTCACGCTGCATGGCATAAACTGCATTCAAACAAGCTGCATGGAATCCAGTGCATTCAATCGAGATCCATTGGGCCACGCTGCATGGAATCCACTGCATTCAATTGGGATCCATTGTGCCACGATGCATGGAATTCACTGCAATCAATCAGAATCCACTGCACCACACAGCATGGAATCCACTGCATTCACTCGGGATCCATTTAGCCATGCTGCATGTAATCCACTGCGTTTAATCGGGATGCATTTTACCATGCTGCATGGAATGCACTACATTCAATCGGGATGCTTTGGGCCATGCTGCATAAAATCCACTGCATTTAATCGGGATGCATTGGGCCACACTCCATGGAATCAACTGCATTCAATCAAGCTGGATGGAATCCACTGCATTTAATCGGGATGCATTTTACCACGCTGCATGGAATATACTGCATTCAATCACGCTGCATGGAATTCACTGCATTCAATTGGGATCCATTGCACCACGATACATGGAATCCACTGCATTCAATTAAAATCCATTGCACCACACTGCATGGAATCCACTGCATTCTCTCGAGATCCATTGGGCCACACTGCATCGAATCCACTGCATTCAATCGGGATCCATTTAGCCACACTGCATGGAATACACTGCGTTCAATCGGGATGCATTTTACCATGCTGCATCGAATCCACTGCATTCAGTGACGCTGCATGGAATCCACTGCATTCAATCGGGATGCTTTGGGCCTCGCTGCATAAAATCCACTGCATTTAATCGGGATGCATTGGGCCTCACTGCCTGGAATCTACTGCATTCAATCATGCTGCATGGTATCCACTGCATTCAATCATGCTGCATAAAATCCCCTGCATTTAATAGGGTTCAATTTCTCCATGCTGCATGGAATCCACTGCATTCAATCATGCTTCATTGCAACCACTGCATTCAATCGGGAACCATTGGGCCATGCTGCATGGAATCCACTGCATTCAAACACGCTGCATGGAATCCACTGCATTCAATCGGGATTCTTTATGCCATGCTGGATTATATCCACTGCATTCAATCGGGATTCATTGGGCCTCGCTGCCTGGAATCCACTGCATTCAATCATGCTGCATGGAATCCACTGCATTCAATGACACTGCATGGAATCCATTGCATTCAATAGGGTTCCATTTCTTCACGCTGCATGGCATACACTGCATTCAAACACGCTGCATGGAATCCACTGCATTCAATCGAGATCCATTGGGCCACGCTGCATGGAATTCACTGCAATCAGTCAGAATCCACTCCACCACACTGCACGGAGTCCACTGCATTCAATCGAGATCCATTGGGCCACGCTGCATGGAATCCACTGCATTCAATCGGGTTCCATTTAACCCCGCTGCATGGAATCCACTGCATCAATCGGGATGCATTTTATCATGCTGCCTGGAATACACTGCATTCAATGACACTGCATGGAATCCACTGCATCAATCGGGATGCATTTTACCATTCTGCATGGAATCCACTGCATTTAATCAGGATGCATTTTACCACGCTGCGTGGAATATACTGCATTCAATCACGCTGCATGGAATTCACTGCATTCAATTGGGATCCATTGCGCCACGATGCATGGAATCCACTGCGTTCAATTTAAATCCATTGCACCACACTGCATGGAATCCACTGCATTCTCTCGAGATCCATTGGGCCACGCTGCATCGAATCCACTGCATTCAATTGGGATCCATTTAACCCCGCTGCATGGAATGCACTGCGTTCAATTGGGATGCATTTTACCATGCTGCATGGAATCCACTGCATTCAATGACACTGCATGGAATCCACTGCATCCATCGGGATGCATTTTACCATTCTGCATGGAATCCACTGCATTCAGTGACGCTGCATGGAATCCACTGCAGTCAATCGGGATCCATTGTGCCACATTGCAGGGAAACCACTGCATTCAATCGACATCCATTGCGCCATGCTGCATGGAATCCACTGCATTCAATTGGGATTCATTGGGCCTCAATGCATGGAATCCACTGCGTTCAATCGAGATCCATTGGGCCACGCTGCATGGAATCCACTGCATTCAGTGATGCTGCATGGAATGCACTACCTTCAATCGGGATGCTTTGGGCCATGCTGCATAAAATCCACTGCATTTAATCGGGATGCAATGGGCCACTCTCCATGGAATCAACTGCATTCAATCATGCTTCATTGCAACCACTGCATTCAATCGGGAACCATTGGGCCATGCTGCATGGAATCCACTGCATTCAAACACGCTGCATGGAATCCACTGCATTCAATCGGGATGCTTTGGGCCATGCTGGATAATATCCACTGCATTCAATCGGGATTCATTGGGCCTCGCTGCCTGGAATCCACTGCATTCAATCATGCTGCATGGAATCCACTGCATTCAATCATGCTGCATAAAATCCACTGCATTCGATAGGGTTCCATTTCTTCACGCTGCATGGCATACACTGCATTCAAACACGCTGCATGGAATCCAGTGCATTCAATCGAGATCCATTGGGCCACGCTGCATGGAATCCACTGCATTCAATTGGGATCCATTGTGCCACGATGCATGGAATTCACTGCAATCAATCAGAATCCACTGCACCACACAGCATGGAATCCACTGCATTCAATGGAGATCCATTGGGCCACGCTGCATGGAATCCACTGCATTCAATCCAGATCCATTGGGGCATGCTGCATGAAATCCACTGCATTCAATCGGGATCCATTTAACCCCGCTGCATGGAATCCACTGCATCAATCGGGATGCATTTTATCATGCTGCCTGGAATCCACTGCATTCATTGACACTGCATGGAATCCACTGCATCAATCGGGATGCATTTTACCATGCTGCATGGAATCCACTGCATTCAATGACAATGCATGGAATCCACTGCATCAATCGTGACGCATTTTACCATGCTGCAGGGAATCCACTGCATTCAATGACAGTGCATGGAATCTACTGCATTCACTCGGGATCCATTTAGCCATGCTGCATGTAATCCACTGCGTTTAATCGGGATGCATTTTACCATGCTGCATGGAATCCACTGCATTCAGTGATGCTGCATGGAATGCACTACATTCAATCGGGATGCTTTGGGCCATGCTGCATAAAATCCACTGCATTTAATCGGGATGCATTGGGCCACGCTCCATGGAATCAACTGCATTCAATCAAGCTGAATGGAATCCACTGCATTTAATCGGGATGCATTTTACCACGCTGCATGGAATATACTGCATTCAATCACGCTGCATGGAATTCACTGCATTCAATTGGGATCCATTGCACCACGATGCATGGAATCCACTGCGTTCAATCAAAATCCATTGCAACACACTGCATGGAATCCACTGCATTCTCTCGAGATCCATTGGGCCACACTGCATCGAATCCACTGCATTCAATCGGGATCCATTTAGCCACACTGCATGGAATACACTGCGTTCAATCGGGATGCATTTTACCATGCTGCATCGAATCCACTGCATTCAGTGACGCTGAATGGAATCCACTGCATTCAATCGGGATGCTTTGGGCCTCGCTGCATAAAATCCACTGGATTTAATCGGGATGCATTGGGCCTCACTGCATGGAATCTACTGCATTCAATCATGCTGCATGGAATCCACTGCATTCAATCATGCTGCATAAAATCCCCTGCATTTAATAGGGTTCAATTTCTCCATGCTGCATGGAATCCACTGCATTCAATCATGCTTCATTGCAACCACTGCATTCAATCGGGAACCATTGGGCCATGCTGCATGGAATCCACTGCATTCAAACACGCTGCATGGAATCCACTGCATTCAATCGGAATGCTTTATGCCATGCTGGATTATATCCACTGCATTCAATCGGGATTCATTGGGCCTCGCTGCCTGGAATCCACTGCATTCAATCATGCTGCATGGAATCCACTGCATTCAATGACACTGCATGGAATCCATTGCATTCAATAGGGTTCCATTTCTTCACGCTGCATGGCGTACACTGCATTCAAACACGCTGCATGGAATCCACTGCATTCAATCGAGATCCATTGGGCCACGCTGCATGGAATTCACTGCAATCAGTCAGAATCCACTCCACCACACTGCACGGAGTCCACTGCATTCAATCGAGATCCATTGGGCCACGCTGCATGGAATCCACTGCATTCAATCGGGTTCCATTTAACCCCGCTGCATGGAATCCACTGCATCAATCGGGATGCATTTTATCATGCTGCCTGGAATACACTGCATTCAATGACACTGCATGGAATCCACTGCATCAATCGGGATGCATTTTACCATTCTGCATGGAATCCACTGCATTTAATCAGGATGCATTTTACCACGCTGCATGGAATGTACTGCATTCAATCACGCTGCATGGAATTCACTGCATTCAATTGGGATCCATTGTGCCACGATGCATGGAATCCACTGCGTTCAATTTAAATCCATTGCACCACACTGCATGGAATCCACTGCATTCTCTCGAGATCCATTGGGCCACGCTGCATCGAATCCACTGCATTCAATTGGGATCCATTTAACCCCGCTGCATGGAATGCACTGCGTTCAATTGGGATGCATTTTACCATGCTGCATGGAATCCACTGCATTCAATGACACTGCATGGAATCCACTGCATCCATCGGGATGCATTTTACCATTCTGCATGGAATCCACTGCATTCAGTGACGCTGCATGGAATCCACTGCAGTCAATCGGGATCCATTGTGCCACATTGCAGGGAAACCACTGCATTCAATCGACATCCATTGCGCCATGCTGCATGGAATCCACTGCATTCAATTGGGATTCATTGGGCCTCAATGCATGGAATCCACTGCGTTCAATCGAGATCCATTGGGCCACGCTGCATGGAATCCACTGCATTCAGTGATGCTGCATGGAATGCACTACCTTCAATCGGGATGCTTTGGGCCATGCTGCATAAAATCCACTGCATTTAATCGGGATGCAATGGGCCACTCTCCATGGAATCAACTGCATTCAATCATGCTTCATTGCAACCACTGCATTCAATCGGGAACCATTGGGCCATGCTGCATGGAATCCACTGCATTCAAACACGCTGCATGGAATCCACTGCATTCAATCGGGATGCTTTGGGCCATGCTGGATAATATCCACTGCATTCAATCGGGATTCATTGGGCCTCGCTGCCTGGAATCCACTGCATTCAATCATGCTGCATGGAATCCACTGCATTCAATCATGCTGCATAAAATCCACTGCATTCGATAGGGTTCCATTTCTTCACGCTGCATGGCATACACTGCATTCAAACACGCTGCATGGAATCCAGTGCATTCAATCGAGATCCATTGGGCCACGCTGCATGGAATCCACTGCATTCAATTGGGATCCATTGTGCCACGATGCATGGAATTCACTGCAATCAATCAGAATCCACTGCACCACACAGCATGGAATCCACTGCATTCAATGGAGATCCATTGGGCCACGCTGCATGGAATCCACTGCATTCAATCCAGATCCATTGGGGCATGCTGCATGGAATCCACTGCATTCAATCGGGATCCATTTAACCACGCTGCATGGAATCCACTGCATCAATCGGGATGCATTTTATCATGCTGCCTGGAATCCACTGCATTCATTGACACTGCATGGAATCCACTGCATCAATCGGGATGCATTTTACCATGCTGCATGGAATCCACTGCATTCAATGACAATGCATGGAATCCAATGCATCAATCGTGACGCATTTTACCATGCTGCATGGAATCCACTGCATTCAATGACACTGCATGGAATCTACTGCATTCACTCGGGATCCATTTAGCCATGCTGCATGTAATCCACTGCGTTAATCGGGATGCATTTTACCATGCTGCATGGAATCCACTGCATTCAGTGATGCTGCATGGAATGCACTACATTCAATCGGGATGCTTTGGGCCATGCTGCATAAAATCCACTGCATTTAATCGGGATGCATTGGGCCACGCTCCATGGAATCAACTGCATTCAATCAAGCTGGATGGAATCCACTGCATTTAATCGGGATGCATTTTACCACGCTGCATGGAATATACTGCATTCAATCACGCTGCATGGAATTCACTGCATTCAATTGGGATCCATTGCACCACGATGCATGGAATCCACTGCGTTCAATTAAAATCCATTGCACCACACTGCATGGAATCCACTGCATTCTCTCGAGATCCATTGGGCCACGCTGCATGGAATCCACTGCATTCAATTGGGATCCATTTAGCCACGCTGCATGGAATACTCTTCGTTCAATCGGGATGCATTTAACCATGCTGCATCGAATCCACTGCATTCAGTGACGCTGCATGGAATCCACTGCATTCAATCGGGATGCTTTGGGCCTCGCTGCATAAAATCCACTGCATTTAATCGGGATGCATTGGGCCTCACTGCCTGGAATCTACTGCATTCAATCATGCTGCATGGAATCCACTGCATTCAATCATGCTGCATAAAATCCCCTGCATTTAATAGGGTTCAATTTCCCCATGCTGCATGGAATCCACTGCATTCAATCATGCTTCATTGCAACCACTGCATTCAATCGGGAACCATTGGGCCATGCTGCATGGAATCCACTGCATTCAAACACGCTGCATGGAATCCACTGCATTCAATCGGGATGCTTTATGCCATGCTGGATTATATCCACTGCATTCAATCGGGATTCATTGGGCCTCGCTGCCTGGAATCCACTGCATTCAATCATGCTGCATGGAATCCACTGCATTCAATGACACTGCATGGAATCCATTGCATTCAATAGGGTTCCATTTCTTCACGCTGCATGGCATACACTGCATTCAAACACGCTGCATGGAATCCACTGCATTCAATCGAGATCCATTGGGCCACGCTGCATGGAATCCACTGCATTCTCTCGAGATCCATTGGGCCACGCTGCATCGAATCCACTGCATTCAATCGGGATCCATTTAACCCCGCTGCATGGAATCCACTGCATCAATCGGGATGCATTTTATCATGCTGCCTGGAATCCACTGCATTCATTGACACTGCATGGAATCCACTGCATCAATCGGGATGCATTTTACCATGCTGCATGGAATCCACTGCATTCAATGACAATGCATGGAATCCAATGCATCAATCGTGACGCATTTTACCATGCTGCATGGAATCCACTGCATTCAAACACGCTGCATGGAATCCACTGCATTCAATCGGGATTCGTTATGCCATGCTGGATTATATCCACTGCATTCAATCGGGATTCATTGGGCCTCGCTGCCTGGAATCCACTGCATTCAATCATGCTGCATGGAATCCACTGCATTCAATGACACTGCATGGAATCCATTGCATTCAATAGGGTTCCATTTCTTCACGCTGCATGGCATACACTGCATTCAAACACGCTGCATGGAATCCACTGCATTCAATCGGGTTCCATTTAACCCCGCTGCATGGAATCCACTGCATCAATCGGAATGCATTTTAACATGCTGCCTGGAATACACTGCATTCAATGACACTGCATGGAATCCACTGCATCAATCGGGATGCATTTTACCATTCTGCATGGAATCCACTGCATTTAATCATGATGCATTTTACCACGCTGCATGGAATATACTGCATTCAATCACGCTGCATGGAATTCACTGCATTCAATTGGGATCCATTGCGCCACGATGCATGGAATCCACTGCGTTCGATTTAAATCCATTGCACCACACTGCATGGAATCCACTGCATTCTCTCGAGATCCATTGGGCCACGCTGCATCGAATCCACTGCATTCAATTGGGATCCATTTAACCCCGCTGCATGGAATGCACTGCGTTCAATTGGGATGCATTTTACCATGCTGCATGGAATCCACTGCATTCAATGACACGGCATGGAATCCACTGCATCCATCGGGATGCATTTTACCATTCTGCATGGAATCCACTGCATTCAGTGACGCTGCATGGAATCCACTGCAGTCAATCGGGATCCATTGTGCCACATTGCAGGGAAACCACTGCATTCAATCGACATCCATTGCGCCATGCTGCATGGAATCCACTGCATTCAATTGGGATTCATTGGGCCTCACTGCATGGAATCCACTGCGTTCAATCGAGATCCATTGGGCCACGCTGCATGGAATCCACTGCATTCAGTGATGCTGCATGGAATGCACTACCTTCAATCGGGATGCTTTGGGCCATGCTGCATAAAATCCACTGCATTTAATCGGGATGCAATGGGCCACTCTCCATGGAATCAACTGCATTCAATCATGCTTCATTGCAACCACTGCATTCAATCGGGAACCATTGGGCCATGCTGCATGGAATCCACTGCATTCAAATACGCTGCATGGAATCCACTGCATTCAATCGGGATGCTTTGGGCCATGCTGGATAATATCCACTGCATTCAATCGGGATTCATTGGGCCTCGCTGCCTGGAATCCACTGCATTCAATCATGCTGCATGGAATCCACTGCATTCAATCATGCTGCATAAAATCCACTGCATTCGATAGGGTTCCATTTCTTCACGCTGCATGGCATACACTGCATTCAAACACGCTGCATGGAATCCAGTGCATTCAATCGAGATCCATTGGGCCACGCTGCATGGAATCCACTGCATTCAATTGGGATCCATTGTGCCACGATGCATGGAATTCACTGCAATCAATCAGAATCCACTGCACCACACAGCATGGAATCCACTGCATTCAATGGAGATCCATTGGGCCACGCTGCATGGAATCCACTGCATTCAATCCAGATCCATTGGGGCATGCTGCATGGAATCCACTGCATTCAATCGGGATCCATTTAACCCCGCTGCATGGAATCCACTGCATCAATCGGGATGCATTTTATCATGCTGCCTGGAATCCACTGCATTCATTGACACTGCATGGAATCCACTGCATCAATCGGGATGCATTTTACCATGCTGCATGGAATCCACTGCATTCAATGACAATGCATGGAATCCACTGCATCAATCGTGACGCATTTTACCATGCTGCATGGAATCCACTGCATTCAATGACACTGCATGGAATCTACTGCATTCACTCAGGATCCATTTAGCCATGCTGCATGTAATCCACTGCGTTTAATCGGGATGCATTTTACCATGCTGCATGGAATCCACTGCATTCAGTGATGCTGCATGGAATGCACTACATTCAATCGGGATGCTTTGGGCCATGCTGCATAAAATCCACTGCATTTAATCGGGATGCATTGGGCCACGCTCCATGGAATCAACTGCATTCAATCAAGCTGGATGGAATCCACTGCATTTAATCGGGATGCATTTTACCACGCTGCATGGAATATACTGCATTCAATCACGCTGCATGGAATTCACTGCATTCAATTGGGATCCATTGCACCACGATGCATGGAATCCACTGCGTTCAATTAAAATCCATTGCACCACACTGCATGGAATCCACTGCATTCTCTCGAGATCCATTGGGCCACGCTGCATGGAATCCACTGCATTCAATTGGGATCCATTTAGCCACGCTGCATGGAATACTCTTCGTTCAATCGGGATGCATTTAACCATGCTGCATCGAATCCACTGCATTCAGTGACGCTGCATGGAATCCACTGCATTCAATCGGGATGCTTTGGGCCTCGCTGCATAAAATCCACTGCATTTAATCGGGATGCATTGGGCCTCACTGCCTGGAATCTACTGCATTCAATCATGCTGCATGGAATCCACTGCATTCAATCATGCTGCATAAAATCCCCTGCATTTAATAGGGTTCAATTTCCCCATGCTGCATGGAATCCACTGCATTCAATCATGCTTCATTGCAACCACTGCATTCAATCGGGAACCATTGGGCCATGCTGCATGGAATCCACTGCATTCAAACACGCTGCATGGAATCCACTGCATTCAATCGGGATGCTTTATGCCATGCTGGATTATATCCACTGCATTCAATCGGGATTCATTGGGCCTCGCTGCCTGGAATCCACTGCATTCAATCATGCTGCATGGAATCCACTGCATTCAATGACACTGCATGGAATCCATTGCATTCAATAGGGTTCCATTTCTTCACGCTGCATGGCATACACTGCATTCAAACACGCTGCATGGAATCCACTGCATTCAATCGAGATCCATTGGGCCACGCTGCATGGAATCCACTGCATTCTCTCGAGATCCATTGGGCCACGCTGCATCGAATCCACTGCATTCAATCGGGATCCATTTAACCCCGCTGCATGGAATCCACTGCATCAATCGGGATGCATTTTATCATGCTGCCTGGAATCCACTGCATTCATTGACACTGCATGGAATCCACTGCATCAATCGGGATGCATTTTACCATGCTGCATGGAATCCACTGCATTCAATGACAATGCATGGAATCCAATGCATCAATCGTGACGCATTTTACCATGCTGCATGGAATCCACTGCATTCAATGACACTGCATGGAATCTACTGCATTCACTCGGGATCCATTTAGCCATGCTGCATGTAATCCACTGCGTTTAATCGGGATGCATTTTACCATGCTGCATGGAATGCACTGCATTCAATCGGGATGCTTTGGGCCATGCTGCATAAAATCCACTGCATTTAATCGGGATGCATTGGGCCACACTCCATGGAATCAACTGCATTCAATCAAGCTGGATGGAATCCACTGCATTTAATCGGGATGCATTTTACCACGCTGCATGGAATATACTGCATTCAATCACGCTGCATGGAATTCACTGCATTCAATTGGGATCCATTGCACCACGATACATGGAATCCACTGCGTTCAATTAAAATCCATTGCACCACACTGCATGGAATCCACTGCATTCTCTCGAGATCCATTGGGCCACACTGCATCGAATCCACTGCATTCAATCGGGATCCATTTAGCCACACTGCATGGAATACACTGCGTTCAATCGGGATGCATTTTACCATGCTGCATCGAATCCACTGCATTCAGTGACGCTGAATGGAATCCACTGCATTCAATCGGGATGCTTTGGGCCTCGCTGCATAAAATCCACTGCATTTAATCGGGATGCATTGGGCCTCACTGCCTGGAATCTACTGCATTCAATCATGCTGCATGGTATCCACTGCATTCAATCATGCTGCATAAAATCCCCTGCATTTAATAGGGTTCAATTTCTCCATGCTGCATGGAATCCACTGCATTCAATCATGCTTCATTGCAACCACTGCATTCAATCGGGAACCATTGGGCCATGCTGCATGGAATCCACTGCATTCAAACACGCTGCATGGAATCCACTGCATTCAATCATGCTGCATGGAATCCACTGCATTCAATGACACTGCATGGAATCCATTGCATTCAATAGGGTTCCATTTCTTCACGCTGCATGGCATACACTGCATTCAAACACGCTGCATGGAATCCACTGCATTCAATCGGGTTCCATTTAACCCCGCTGCATGGAATCCACTGCATCAATCGGGATGCATTTTAACATGCTGCCTGGAATACACTGCATTCAATGACACTGCATGGAATCCACTGCATCAATCGGGATGCATTTTACCATTCTGCATGGAATCCACTGCATTTAATCAGGATGCATTTTACCACGCTGCATGGAATATACTGCATTCAATCACGCTGCATGGAATTCACTGCATTCAATTGGGATCCATTGCGCCACGATGCATGGAATCCACTGCGTTCAATTTAAATCCATTGCACCACACTGCATGGAATCCACTGCATTCTCTCGAGATCCATTGGGCCACGCTGCATCGAATCCACTGCATTCAATTGGGATCCATTTAACCCCGCTGCATGGAATGCACTGCGTTCAATTGGGATGCATTTTACCATGCTGCATGGAATCCACTGCATTCAATGACACGGCATGGAATCCACTGCATCCATCGGGATGCATTTTACCATTCTGCATGGAATCCACTGCATTCAGTGACGCTGCATGGAATCCACTGCAGTCAATCGGGATCCATTGTGCCACATTGCAGGGAAACCACTGCATTCAATCGACATCCATTGCGCCATGCTGCATGGAATCCACTGCATTCAATTGGGATTCATTGGGCCTCAATGCATGGAATCCACTGCGTTCAATCGAGATCCATTGGGCCACGCTGCATGGAATCCACTGCATTCAGTGATGCTGCATGGAATGCACTACCTTCAATCGGGATGCTTTGGGCCATGCTGCATAAAATCCACTGCATTTAATCGGGATGCAATGGGCCACTCTCCATGGAATCAACTGCATTCAATCATGCTTCATTGCAACCACTGCATTCAATCGGGAACCATTGGGCCATGCTGCATGGAATCCACTGCATTCAAACACGCTGCATGGAATCCACTGCATTCAATCGGGATGCTTTGGGCCATGCTGGATAATATCCACTGCATTCAATCGGGATTCATTGGGCCTCGCTGCCTGGAATCCACTGCATTCAATCATGCTGCATGGAATCCACTGCATTCAATCATGCTGCATAAAATCCACTGCATTCGATAGGGTTCCATTTCTTCACGCTGCATGGCATACACTGCATTCAAACACGCTGCATGGAATCCAGTGCATTCAATCGAGATCCATTGGGCCACGCTGCATGGAATCCACTGCATTCAATTGGGATCCATTGTGCCACGATGCATGGAATTCACTGCAATCAATCAGAATCCACTGCACCACACAGCATGGAATCCACTGCATTCAATGGAGATCCATTGGGCCACGCTGCATGGAATCCACTGCATTCAATCCAGATCCATTGGGCCACGCTGCATCGAATCCACTGCATTCAATCGGGATCCATTTAACCCCGCTGCATGGAATCCACTGCATCAATCGGGATGCATTTTATCATGCTGCCTGGAATCCACTGCATTCATTGACACTGCATGGAATCCACTGCATCAATCGGGATGCATTTTACCATGCTGCATGGAATCCACTGCATTCAATGACAATGCATGGAATCCACTGCATCAATCGTGACGCATTTTACCATGCTGCATGGAATCCACTGCGTTCAATGACACTGCATGGAATCTACTGCATTCACTCGGGATCCATTTAGCCATGCTGCATGTAATCCACTGCGTTTAATCGGGATGCATTTTACCATGCTGCATGGAATCCACTGCATTCAGTGATGCTGCATGGAATGCACTACATTCAATCGGGATGCTTTGGGCCATGCTGCATAAAATCCACTGCATTTAATCGGGATGCATTGGGCCACGCTCCATGGAATCAACTGCATTCAATCAAGCTGGATGGAATCCACTGCATTTAATCGGGATGCATTTTACCACGCTGCATGGAATATACTGCATTCAATCACGCTGCATGGAATTCACTGCATTCAATTGGGATCCATTGCACCACGATGCATGGAATCCACTGCGTTCAATTAAAATCCATTGCACCACACTGCATGGAATCCACTGCATTCTCTCGAGATCCATTGGGCCACGCTGCATGGAATCCACTGCATTCAATCGGGATCCATTGCACTACACTGCATGGAATCCACTGCATTCCATATGATCCATTGGGCCAAGCTGCATGCAAACCACCGCATTAACTTGGGATGCATTTCACACTGCTGCATGGAATCCAGTGCATTCCATCCCACTGCAAGGACTCCAATGCCTTCAATCGGTATCAATTACACCAAGCTGCATGGAATCCACTTCATTCAATCGAGAAACATTGCACCGCTCTGCATAGAATACACTGCATTCAATCATGCTTCATGGAATCCACTGCATTCAATCGGGATCCATTGGGCCACACTGCATGGAATCCACTTCATTCAATCAGGATCCATTGGGCCAATCTGCATGCAATCCACTGCATTCACTCGGGATGCATTTCACACTGCTGCATGGACTCCAGTGCATTCAATCACACTGCATGGAATCCACTGCATTCAATCGGTATCAATTACACCAAGCTGCATGGTATCCACTTCATTCAATCGAGATACATTGCACCACTCTGCATAGAATACACTGCATTCAATCACGCTGAATTGAATCCACTGCATTCACTCGGGATGCATTTCAAAACGCTGCATTGAATAATCTGCATTCATTCACGCTGCTTGTGATCCACTGAATTCAATCAGGTACCATTGGGCCACGTTTCAAGGAATGCACTGCATTCCATCGGGATCCATTGCACAATGCTGCATGGAATCCACTGCATTCAATCACGCTGCATTGAATCCACTGCATTCAATTGGCATCAATCTTTCCAAGCTGCATGGAATCCACTGCATTCAATCGGGGTACTTTGCACCATGCTGCATGGAATCCACTGCATTCCATCATGCTGCATGGGATCCACTACATTCAATCGTGTTCCATTGTGCCGAACTGCATGGCATCCACTGAATTCAGTCACACTGCATGGAATCCACTGCATTCAATTGGGGATGCATTGTAACACGCTGCATGGAATCCCCTTCATTCAATCATGCTGTATGGAATCCAATGCATTCAATGGGATCAATTGTACATCGCTGCATGGAATACACTGCATTCAATCATGCTGCATGCAATCCACTTCATTGCATTGGGTTCCATTGCAGCACGCTGCATGGAATTGACTGCATTCAGTCATGCTGCATAAAATCAATGGCATTCCATCGGGATCCACTTGGCCACACTGCATGGAATCCACTGCATTAATTCGGGATCCATTTCCCCATGCTGCATGGAATCCACTACATTCCATCGGAATCCATTGCACCACGCTGCATGGAATCCACTGCATTCAATCGGTATTCATTGAGCCACGATGCATGGAATCCACTGCATTAAATCACGCATCATGGAATCCACCACATTCAATCATGCTGCATGTAATCCATTGCATTCCATCGGGATCCATTGTGCAAGCTACATGGAATCCACTGCATTCAATCATGCTGCATGGAATCCAATGCATTCAATTGGGATGCATTGAACCATGCTGCGTGGAAGTCACTTCATTCAATCGGGATGCTTTGAGCCATCCTGCATAAAATCCACTGCATTCAATCGGGATGCATTGGGCCTCGCTGCATGGAATCCACTGCATTCAATCACGCTGCATTCTATCCACTGCTTTCAATTGAGATCCATTGTTCCATGCTGCATGGAATCCACTGCATTCAATCATGCTGCATGGGATCCACTACATTCAATCGTGTTCCATTGTGCCAAACTGCATGGAATCCACTGCATTCAATCATGCTGCATGGAATCCTCTGCATTCAATTTGGATCCATTGAACCATTCTACAAGGAATCCACTGCATTTAGTCATGCTGCATAGAATCCACTGCATTCAATCGGGATGCAATGTAACATGCTGCATGGAACCCACTGCATTCAATGATGCTTCATGGAATCCACTGCATTCAATCGGGATGTATTTTTCCACGCTGCATGGAATCCACTGCATTCAATCACACTGCATTGAATCCACTGCATTCAATTTGGATCAGTTGTACAATGCTGAATGGAATCCACTGCATTCAATCATGCTGCATGGAATCCACTGCATTCAATCGGGATCAACTGTACAATGCTGCATGGAATCCACTGCATTCAATCATGCTGCATGAAATCCACTGCATTCAATTGGGATGCATTGAACCAGGCTGTATGGAATCCACTGCATTCATTCGGGAACCATTTTCTATGCTGCATGGAATCCACTGCCTTAAATCATTCTGCATGGAATCCAAAGCATTCAATGGGCTCAATTTCTCCAGCTGCATGGAATCCACTGCATTAAATCATGCTGCATGGAATCCACTGCATTCAATTGGGAAGCATTGGGCCATGCTGCATAAAATCCACTGCATTCAATCATGCTGCATGGAACTTATTACATTCAATCATGCTGCACATAATCCACTGCATTCCATCAGGATCCTTTACGCCATGCTGCATGGAATCCACTGCATTCCATCGGCATCCATTGCACCATACTGCATGGAATCCACGGCATTCAATCGGGATCCATTGCGCCATGATGCCTGGAATCCACAGCATTCAAAAGAATCCATTGTGCCACACTTCATGGAATCCACTGCATTCAATTGAGATCCATTGGGCCACACTGCATGGAATCCACTGCATTCAATCGGGATCAATTGCGCCAAGATGCAGGGAAACCACTGCATTCAATCGGGATCAATTGCATTGCACCGCATGGAATCCACTGCATTCAATCTGTATTCATTGGGCCAAGATGCGTGGAATCCACTGCATTCAACCACGCTGCATGGAATCCACTGCATTCAATCGGCATCCATTTGGCCACACAACATGGAATCCACTGCATTCAATCAGGATCCATTGGGCCAAGCTGCATGCAATCCACTGCATTCACTCGGGATGCATTTCACACTGCTGCATGGACTCCAGTGCATTCAATCACACTGCATGGAATCCACTGCATTCCATCGGTATCAATTACACCAAGCTGCATGGAATCCACTTCATTCAATCGAGATACATTGCACCACTCTGGATAGAAACCACTGCATTCCATCAGGCTTCATGGAATCCACTGCATTCAATCGGGATCCATTGGGCCACACTGCATGGAATCCACTGCATTCACTCGGGATCCATTGGGCCAAACTGCATGGAATCCACTGCATTGAATCTTGATGCATGCAATCCACTGCATTAAATTGGTATCAATTACACAATGCTGAGGGGAATCCACTGCATTCAATCCGGATCCATTGCAGCTTGCTGCATGGATTCCACTTCATTCAACCTGGATACTTTTCCCCAAGCTGCATGCAATCCACTGCATTCACTCGGGATGCATTTCCCAACGCTGCATGGAATCCAGTGCATTCAATCATGCCGCATAGAATCCACTGCATTCAATCAGTGTCCATTGGGCCATGCTGCATGGAATCCACTGCATTCAATCAGGATCCATTGGGCCAAGCTGCATGCAATCCACTGCATTCACTCGGGATGCATTTCACACTGCTGCATGGAATCCAGTGCATTCAATCACACTGCATGGAATCCACTGCATTCAATCAGGATCCATTGGGCCATGGTGCACGGAAGCCACTGCATTCAATCGGGATCCATTGCACTACACTGCATGGAATCCACTGCATTCCATATGATCCATTGGGCCAAGCTGCATGCAAACCACCGCATTAACTTGGGATGCATTTCACACTGCTGCATGGAATCCAGTGCATTCCATCCCACTGCAAGGACTCCAATGCCTTCAATCGGTATCAATTACACCAAGCTGCATGGAATCCACTTCATTCAATCGAGAAACATTGCACCACTCTGCATAGAATACACTGCATTCAAGCATGCTTCCTGGAATCCACTGCATTCAATCGGGATCCATTGGGCCACACTGCATGGAATCCACTTCATTCAATCAGGATCCATTGGGCCAATCTGCATGCAATCCACTGCATTCACTCGGGATGCATTTCACACTGCTGCATGGACTCCAGTGCATTCAATCACACTGCATGGAATCCACTGCATTCCATCGGTATCAATTACACCAAGCTGCATGGAATCCACTTCATTCAATCGAGATACATTGCACCACTCTGCATAGAATCCACTGCATTCAAGCATGCTTCCTGGAATCCACTGCATTCAATCGGGATCCATTGCACCACGATGCATGGAATCCACTGCGTTCAATTAAAATCCATTGCACCACACTGCATGGAATCCACTGCATTCTCTCGAGATCCATTGGGCCACGCTGCATGGAATCCACTGCATTCAATTGGGATCCATTTAGCCACGCTGCATGGAATACTCTTCGTTCAATCGGGATGCATTTAACCATGCTGCATCGAATCCACTGCATTCAGTGACGCTGCATGGAATCCACTGCATTCAATCGGGATGCTTTGGGCCTCGCTGCATAAAATCCACTGCATTTAATCGGGATGCATTGGGCCTCACTGCCTGGAATCTACTGCATTCAATCATGCTGCATGGAATCCACTGCATTCAATCATGCTGCATAAAATCCCCTGCATTTAATAGGGTTCAATTTCCCCATGCTGCATGGAATCCACTGCATTCAATCATGCTTCATTGCAACCACTGCATTCAATCGGGAACCATTGGGCCATGCTGCATGGAATCCACTGCATTCAAACACGCTGCATGGAATCCACTGCATTCAATCGGGATGCTTTATGCCATGCTGGATTATATCCACTGCATTCAATCGGGATTCATTGGGCCTCGCTGCCTGGAATCCACTGCATTCAATCATGCTGCATGGAATCCACTGCATTCAATGACACTGCATGGAATCCATTGCATTCAATAGGGTTCCATTTCTTCACGCTGCATGGCATACACTGCATTCAAACACGCTGCATGGAATCCACTGCATTCAATCGAGATCCATTGGGCCACGCTGCATGGAATCCACTGCATTCTCTCGAGATCCATTGGGCCACGCTGCATCGAATCCACTGCATTCAATCGGGATCCATTTAACCCCGCTGCATGGAATCCACTGCATCAATCGGGATGCATTTTATCATGCTGCCTGGAATCCACTGCATTCATTGACACTGCATGGAATCCACTGCATCAATCGGGATGCATTTTACCATGCTGCATGGAATCCACTGCATTCAATGACAATGCATGGAATCCAATGCATCAATCGTGACGCATTTTACCATGCTGCATGGAATCCACTGCATTCAATGACACTGCATGGAATCTACTGCATTCACTCGGGATCCATTTAGCCATGCTGCATGTAATCCACTGCGTTTAATCGGGATGCATTTTACCATGCTGCATGGAATGCACTGCATTCAATCGGGATGCTTTGGGCCATGCTGCATAAAATCCACTGCATTTAATCGGGATGCATTGGGCCACACTCCATGGAATCAACTGCATTCAATCAAGCTGGATGGAATCCACTGCATTTAATCGGGATGCATTTTACCACGCTGCATGGAATATACTGCATTCAATCACGCTGCATGGAATTCACTGCATTCAATTGGGATCCATTGCACCACGATACATGGAATCCACTGCGTTCAATTAAAATCCATTGCACCACACTGCATGGAATCCACTGCATTCTCTCGAGATCCATTGGGCCACACTGCATCGAATCCACTGCATTCAATCGGGATCCATTTAGCCACACTGCATGGAATACACTGCGTTCAATCGGGATGCATTTTACCATGCTGCATCGAATCCACTGCATTCAGTGACGCTGAATGGAATCCACTGCATTCAATCGGGATGCTTTGGGCCTCGCTGCATAAAATCCACTGCATTTAATCGGGATGCATTGGGCCTCACTGCCTGGAATCTACTGCATTCAATCATGCTGCATGGAATCCACTGCATTCAATCATGCTGCATAAAATCCCCTGCATTTAATAGGGTTCAATTTCTCCATGCTGCATGGAATCCACTGCATTCAATCATGCTTCATTGCAACCACTGCATTCAATCGGGAACCATTGGGCCATGCTGCATGGAATCCACTGCATTCAAACACGCTGCATGGAATCCACTGCATTCAATCATGCTGCATGGAATCCACTGCATTCAATGACACTGCATGGAATCCATTGCATTCAATAGGGTTCCATTTCTTCACGCTGCATGGCATACACTGCATTCAAACACGCTGCATGGAATCCACTGCATTCAATCGGGTTCCATTTAACCCCGCTGCATGGAATCCACTGCATCAATCGGGATGCATTTTATCATGCTGCCTGGAATACACTGCATTCAATGACACTGCATGGAATCCACTGCATCAATCGGGATGCATTTTACCATTCTGCATGGAATCCACTGCATTTAATCAGGATGCATTTTACCACGCTGCATGGAATATACTGCATTCAATCACGCTGCATGGAATTCACTGCATTCAATTGGGATCCATTGCGCCACGATGCATGGAATCCACTGCGTTCAATTTAAATCCATTGCACCACACTGCATGGAATCCACTGCATTCTCTCGAGATCCATTGGGCCACGCTGCATCGAATCCACTGCATTCAATTGGGATCCATTTAACCCCGCTGCATGGAATGCACTGCGTTCAATTGGGATGCATTTTACCATGCTGCATGGAATCCACTGCATTCAATGACACGGCATGGAATCCACTGCATCCATCGGGATGCATTTTACCATTCTGCATGGAATCCACTGCATTCAGTGACGCTGCATGGAATCCACTGCAGTCAATCGGGATCCATTGTGCCACATTGCAGGGAAACCACTGCATTCAATCGACATCCATTGCGCCATGCTGCATGGAATCCACTGCATTCAATTGGGATTCATTGGGCCTCAATGCATGGAATCCACTGCGTTCAATCGAGATCCATTGGGCCACGCTGCATGGAATCCACTGCATTCAGTGATGCTGCATGGAATGCACTACCTTCAATCGGGATGCTTTGGGCCATGCTGCATAAAATCCACTGCATTTAATCGGGATGCAATGGGCCACTCTCCATGGAATCAACTGCATTCAATCATGCTTCATTGCAACCACTGCATTCAATCGGGAACCATTGGGCCATGCTGCATGGAATCCACTGCATTCAAACACGCTGCATGGAATCCACTGCATTCAATCGGGATGCTTTGGGCCATGCTGGATAATATCCACTGCATTCAATCGGGATTCATTGGGCCTCGCTGCCTGGAATCCACTGCATTCAATCATGCTGCATGGAATCCACTGCATTCAATCATGCTGCATAAAATCCACTGCATTCGATAGGGTTCCATTTCTTCACGCTGCATGGCATACACTGCATTCAAACACGCTGCATGGAATCCAGTGCATTCAATCGAGATCCATTGGGCCACGCTGCATGGAATCCACTGCATTCAATTGGGATCCATTGTGCCACGATGCATGGAATTCACTGCAATCAATCAGAATCCACTGCACCACACAGCATGGAATCCACTGCATTCAATGGAGATCCATTGGGCCACGCTGCATGGAATCCACTGCATTCAATCCAGATCCATTGGGCCACGCTGCATCGAATCCACTGCATTCAATCGGGATCCATTTAACCCCGCTGCATGGAATCCACTGCATCAATCGGGATGCATTTTATCATGCTGCCTGGAATCCACTGCATTCATTGACACTGCATGGAATCCACTGCATCAATCGGGATGCATTTTACCATGCTGCATGGAATCCACTGCATTCAATGACAATGCATGGAATCCACTGCATCAATCGTGACGCATTTTACCATGCTGCATGGAATCCACTGCGTTCAATGACACTGCATGGAATCTACTGCATTCACTCGGGATCCATTTAGCCATGCTGCATGTAATCCACTGCGTTTAATCGGGATGCATTTTACCATGCTGCATGGAATCCACTGCATTCAGTGATGCTGCATGGAATGCACTACATTCAATCGGGATGCTTTGGGCCATGCTGCATAAAATCCACTGCATTTAATCGGGATGCATTGGGCCACGCTCCATGGAATCAACTGCATTCAATCAAGCTGGATGGAATCCACTGCATTTAATCGGGATGCATTTTACCACGCTGCATGGAATATACTGCATTCAATCACGCTGCATGGAATTCACTGCATTCAATTGGGATCCATTGCACCACGATGCATGGAATCCACTGCGTTCAATTAAAATCCATTGCACCACACTGCATGGAATCCACTGCATTCTCTCGAGATCCATTGGGCCACGCTGCATGGAATCCACTGCATTCAATCGGGATCCATTGCACTACACTGCATGGAATCCACTGCATTCCATATGATCCATTGGGCCAAGCTGCATGCAAACCACCGCATTAACTTGGGATGCATTTCACACTGCTGCATGGAATCCAGTGCATTCCATCCCACTGCAAGGACTCCAATGCCTTCAATCGGTATCAATTACACCAAGCTGCATGGAATCCACTTCATTCAATCGAGAAACATTGCACCGCTCTGCATAGAATACACTGCATTCAATCATGCTTCATGGAATCCACTGCATTCAATCGGGATCCATTGGGCCACACTGCATGGAATCCACTTCATTCAATCAGGATCCATTGGGCCAATCTGCATGCAATCCACTGCATTCACTCGGGATGCATTTCACACTGCTGCATGGACTCCAGTGCATTCAATCACACTGCATGGAATCCACTGCATTCAATCGGTATCAATTACACCAAGCTGCATGGTATCCACTTCATTCAATCGAGATACATTGCACCACTCTGCATAGAATACACTGCATTCAATCACGCTGAATTGAATCCACTGCATTCACTCGGGATGCATTTCAAAACGCTGCATTGAATAATCTGCATTCATTCACGCTGCTTGTGATCCACTGAATTCAATCAGGTACCATTGGGCCACGTTTCAAGGAATGCACTGCATTCCATCGGGATCCATTGCACAATGCTGCATGGAATCCACTGCATTCAATCACGCTGCATTGAATCCACTGCATTCAATTGGCATCAATCTTTCCAAGCTGCATGGAATCCACTGCATTCAATCGGGGTACTTTGCACCATGCTGCATGGAATCCACTGCATTCCATCATGCTGCATGGGATCCACTACATTCAATCGTGTTCCATTGTGCCGAACTGCATGGCATCCACTGAATTCAGTCACACTGCATGGAATCCACTGCATTCAATTGGGGATGCATTGTAACACGCTGCATGGAATCCCCTTCATTCAATCATGCTGTATGGAATCCAATGCATTCAATGGGATCAATTGTACATCGCTGCATGGAATACACTGCATTCAATCATGCTGCATGCAATCCACTTCATTGCATTGGGTTCCATTGCAGCACGCTGCATGGAATTGACTGCATTCAGTCATGCTGCATAAAATCAATGGCATTCCATCGGGATCCACTTGGCCACACTGCATGGAATCCACTGCATTAATTCGGGATCCATTTCCCCATGCTGCATGGAATCCACTACATTCCATCGGAATCCATTGCACCACGCTGCATGGAATCCACTGCATTCAATCGGTATTCATTGAGCCACGATGCATGGAATCCACTGCATTAAATCACGCATCATGGAATCCACCACATTCAATCATGCTGCATGTAATCCATTGCATTCCATCGGGATCCATTGTGCAAGCTACATGGAATCCACTGCATTCAATCATGCTGCATGGAATCCAATGCATTCAATTGGGATGCATTGAACCATGCTGCGTGGAAGTCACTTCATTCAATCGGGATGCTTTGAGCCATCCTGCATAAAATCCACTGCATTCAATCGGGATGCATTGGGCCTCGCTGCATGGAATCCACTGCATTCAATCACGCTGCATTCTATCCACTGCTTTCAATTGAGATCCATTGTTCCATGCTGCATGGAATCCACTGCATTCAATCATGCTGCATGGGATCCACTACATTCAATCGTGTTCCATTGTGCCAAACTGCATGGAATCCACTGCATTCAATCATGCTGCATGGAATCCTCTGCATTCAATTTGGATCCATTGAACCATTCTACAAGGAATCCACTGCATTTAGTCATGCTGCATAGAATCCACTGCATTCAATCGGGATGCAATGTAACATGCTGCATGGAACCCACTGCATTCAATGATGCTTCATGGAATCCACTGCATTCAATCGGGATGTATTTTTCCACGCTGCATGGAATCCACTGCATTCAATCACACTGCATTGAATCCACTGCATTCAATTTGGATCAGTTGTACAATGCTGAATGGAATCCACTGCATTCAATCATGCTGCATGGAATCCACTGCATTCAATCGGGATCAACTGTACAATGCTGCATGGAATCCACTGCATTCAATCATGCTGCATGAAATCCACTGCATTCAATTGGGATGCATTGAACCAGGCTGTATGGAATCCACTGCATTCATTCGGGAACCATTTTCTATGCTGCATGGAATCCACTGCCTTAAATCATTCTGCATGGAATCCAAAGCATTCAATGGGCTCAATTTCTCCAGCTGCATGGAATCCACTGCATTAAATCATGCTGCATGGAATCCACTGCATTCAATTGGGAAGCATTGGGCCATGCTGCATAAAATCCACTGCATTCAATCATGCTGCATGGAACTTATTACATTCAATCATGCTGCACATAATCCACTGCATTCCATCAGGATCCTTTACGCCATGCTGCATGGAATCCACTGCATTCCATCGGCATCCATTGCACCATACTGCATGGAATCCACGGCATTCAATCGGGATCCATTGCGCCATGATGCCTGGAATCCACAGCATTCAAAAGAATCCATTGTGCCACACTTCATGGAATCCACTGCATTCAATTGAGATCCATTGGGCCACACTGCATGGAATCCACTGCATTCAATCGGGATCAATTGCGCCAAGATGCAGGGAAACCACTGCATTCAATCGGGATCAATTGCATTGCACCGCATGGAATCCACTGCATTCAATCTGTATTCATTGGGCCAAGATGCGTGGAATCCACTGCATTCAACCACGCTGCATGGAATCCACTGCATTCAATCGGCATCCATTTGGCCACACAACATGGAATCCACTGCATTCAATCAGGATCCATTGGGCCAAGCTGCATGCAATCCACTGCATTCACTCGGGATGCATTTCACACTGCTGCATGGACTCCAGTGCATTCAATCACACTGCATGGAATCCACTGCATTCCATCGGTATCAATTACACCAAGCTGCATGGAATCCACTTCATTCAATCGAGATACATTGCACCACTCTGGATAGAAACCACTGCATTCCATCAGGCTTCATGGAATCCACTGCATTCAATCGGGATCCATTGGGCCACACTGCATGGAATCCACTGCATTCACTCGGGATCCATTGGGCCAAACTGCATGGAATCCACTGCATTGAATCTTGATGCATGCAATCCACTGCATTAAATTGGTATCAATTACACAATGCTGAGGGGAATCCACTGCATTCAATCCGGATCCATTGCAGCTTGCTGCATGGATTCCACTTCATTCAACCTGGATACTTTTCCCCAAGCTGCATGCAATCCACTGCATTCACTCGGGATGCATTTCCCAACGCTGCATGGAATCCAGTGCATTCAATCATGCCGCATAGAATCCACTGCATTCAATCAGTGTCCATTGGGCCATGCTGCATGGAATCCACTGCATTCAATCAGGATCCATTGGGCCAAGCTGCATGCAATCCACTGCATTCACTCGGGATGCATTTCACACTGCTGCATGGAATCCAGTGCATTCAATCACACTGCATGGAATCCACTGCATTCAATCAGGATCCATTGGGCCATGGTGCACGGAAGCCACTGCATTCAATCGGGATCCATTGCACTACACTGCATGGAATCCACTGCATTCCATATGATCCATTGGGCCAAGCTGCATGCAAACCACCGCATTAACTTGGGATGCATTTCACACTGCTGCATGGAATCCAGTGCATTCCATCCCACTGCAAGGACTCCAATGCCTTCAATCGGTATCAATTACACCAAGCTGCATGGAATCCACTTCATTCAATCGAGAAACATTGCACCACTCTGCATAGAATACACTGCATTCAAGCATGCTTCCTGGAATCCACTGCATTCAATCGGGATCCATTGGGCCACACTGCATGGAATCCACTTCATTCAATCAGGATCCATTGGGCCAATCTGCATGCAATCCACTGCATTCACTCGGGATGCATTTCACACTGCTGCATGGACTCCAGTGCATTCAATCACACTGCATGGAATCCACTGCATTCCATCGGTATCAATTACACCAAGCTGCATGGAATCCACTTCATTCAATCGAGATACATTGCACCACTCTGCATAGAATCCACTGCATTCAAGCATGCTTCCTGGAATCCACTGCATTCAATTGGGATCCATTGGGCCACCCTGCATGGAATCCACTGCATTCACTTGGGATCCATTTCACAACACTGCATTGACTCCACTGCATTGAATCTTGATGCATGCAATCCACTGCATTAAATTGGTATCAATTACACAATGCTGCAGGGAATCCACTGCATTCAATCCGGATCCATTGCAGCATGCTGCATGGATTCCACTTCATTCAACCTGGAAACATTGCCCCATGCTGCATGCAATCCACTGCATCCACTCGGGATGCATTTCCCAACGCTGCATGGAATCCAGTGCATTCAATCATGCCGCATAGAATCCACTGCATTCAATCAGTGTCCATTGGGCCATGCTGCATGGAATCCACTGCATTCAATCAGGATCCATTGGGCCAAGCTGCATGCAATCCACTGCATTCACTCGGGATGCATTTCACACTGCTGCATGGACTCCAGTGCATTCAATCACACTGCATGGAATCCACTGCATTCAATCGGTATCAATTACACCAAGCTGCATGGTATCCACTTCATTCAATCGAGATACATTGCACCACTCTGCATAGAATACACTGCATTCAATCACGCTGAATTGAATCCACTGCATTCACTCGGGATGCATTTCAAAACGCTGCATTGAATAATCTGCATTCATTCACGCTGCTTGTGATCCACTGAATTCAATCAGGTACCATTGGGCCACGTTTCAAGGAATGCACTGCATTCCATCGGGATCCATTGCACAATGCTGAATGGAATATACTGCATTCAATAGGGATGCATTGGGCCTCGCTGCATGGAATCCACTGCATTCAATCACGCTGCATTGAATCCACTGCATTCAATTGGCATCAATCTTTCCAAGCTGCATGGAATCCACTGCATTCAATCGGGGTACTTTGCACCATGCTGCATGGAATCCACTGCATTCCATCATGCTGCATGGGATCCACTACATTCAATCGTGTTCCATTGTGCCGAACTGCATGGCATCCACTGAATTCAGTCACACTGCATGGAATCCACTGCATTCAATTGGGGATGCATTGTAACACGCTGCATGGAATCCCCTTCATTCAATCATGCTGTATGGAATCCAATGCATTCAATGGGATCAATTGTACATCGCTGCATGGAATACACTGCATTCAATCATGCTGCATGCAATCCACTTCATTGCATTGGGTTCCATTGCAGCACGCTGCATGGAATTGACTGCATTCAGTCATGCTGCATAAAATCAATGGCATTCCATCGGGATCCACTTGGCCACACTGCATGGAATCCACTGCATTAATTCGGGATCCATTTCCCCATGCTGCATGGAATCCACTACATTCCATCGGAATCCATTGCACCACGCTGCATGGAATCCACTGCATTCAATCGGTATTCATTGAGCCACGATGCATGGAATCCACTGCATTAAATCACGCATCATGGAATCCACCACATTCAATCATGCTGCATGTAATCCATTGCATTCAATCGGGATCCATTGTGCAAGCTACATGGAATCCACTGCATTCAATCATGCTGCATGGAATCCAATGCATTCAATTGGGATGCATTGAACCATGCTGCGTGGAAGTCACTTCATTCAATCGGGATGCTTTGAGCCATCCTGCATAAAATCCACTGCATTCAATCGGGATGCATTGGGCCTCGCTGCATGGAATCCACTGCATTCAATCACGCTGCATTCTATCCACTGCTTTCAATTGAGATCCATTGTTCCATGCTGCATGGAATCCACTGCATTCAATCATGCTGCATGGGATCCACTACATTCAATCGTGTTCCATTGTGCCAAACTGCATGGAATCCACTGCATTCAATCATGCTGCATGGAATCCTCTGCATTCAATTTGGATCCATTGAACCATTCTACAAGGAATCCACTGCATTTAGTCATGCTGCATAGAATCCACTGCATTCAATCGGGATGCAATGTAACATGCTGCATGGAACCCACTGCATTCAATGATGCTTCATGGAATCCACTGCATTCAATCGGGATGTATTTTTCCACGCTGCATGGAATCCACTGCATTCAATCACACTGCATTGAATCCACTGCATTCAATTTGGATCAGTTGTACAATGCTGAATGGAATCCACTGCATTCAATCATGCTGCATGGAATCCACTGCATTCAATCGGGATCAACTGTACAATGCTGCATGGAATCCACTGCATTCAATCATGCTGCATGAAATCCACTGCATTCAATTGGGATGCATTGAACCAGGCTGTATGGAATCCACTGCATTCATTCGGGAACCATTTTCTATGCTGCATGGAATCCACTGCCTTAAATCATTCTGCATGGAATCCAAAGCATTCAATGGGCTTCAATTTCTCCAGCTGCATGGAATCCACTGCATTAAATCATGCTGCATGGAATCCACTGCATTCAATTGGGAAGCATTGAGCCATGCTGCATAAAATCCACTGCATTCAATCATGCTGCATGGAACTTACTGCATTCAATCATGCTGCAAATAATCCACTGCATTCCATCAGGATCCTTTACGCCATGCTGCATGGAATCCACTGCATTCCATCGGCATCCATTGCACCATACTGCATGGAATCCACGGCATTCAATCATGCTGCATGGAATCCACTGCATTCAATCATGCTTCATTTCAACCACTGCATTCAATCGGGAACATTGGGCCATGCTGCATGGAATCAACTGCAAACAATCACGCGGCATGGAATCCACTGCATTCAATCGGGGTGATTTGGGGCATGCTGCATTAAATTCACTGCATTCAATCGGGATCCCTTGGGCCTCACTGCATGGAATCCACTGCATTCAATCGGGATCCATTGCGCCATGATGCCTGGAATCCACAGCATTCAAAAGAATCCATTGTGCCACACTGCATGGAATCCACTGCATTCACTCGAGATCCATTGGGCCACACTGCATGGAATCCACTGCATTCAATCGGGATCAATTGCGCCAAGCTGCAGGGAAACCACTGCATTCAATCGGGATCAATTGCATTGCACCGCATGGAATCCACTGCATTCAATCTGTATTCATTGGGCCAAGATGCATGGAATCCACTGCATTCAACCACGCTGCATGGAATCCACTGCATTCAATCGGCATCCATTTGGCCACACAACATGGAATCCACTGCATTCAATCAGGATGCATTGGGCCAAGCTGCATGCAATCCACTGCATTCACTCGGGATGCATTTCACACTGCTGCATGGAATCCAGTGCATTCAGCCACACTGCATGGAATCCACTGCATTCCATCGGTATCAATTACACCAAGCTGCATGGAATCCACTTCATTCAATCGAGATACATTGCACCACTCTGGATAGAAACCACTCATTCCATCAGGCTTCATGGAATCCACTGCATTCAATCGGGATCCATTGGGCCACACTGCATGGAATCCACTGCATTCACTCGGGATCCATTGGGCCACACTGCATGGAATCCACTGCATTGAATCTTGATGCATGCAATCCACTGCATTAAATTGGTATCAATTACACAATGCTGAGGGGAATCCACTGCATTCAATCCGGATCCATTGCAGCATGCTGCATGGATTCCACTTCATTCAACCTGGATACTTTTCCCCAGCTGCATGCAATCCACTGCATTCACTCGGGATGCATTTCCCAACGCTGCATGGAATCCAGTGCATTCAATCATGCCGCATAGAATCCACTGCATTCAATCAGTGTCCATTGGGCCATGCTGCATGGAATCCACTGCATTCAATCAGGATCCATTGGGCCAAGCTGCATGCAATCCACTGCATTCACTCGGGATGCATTTCACACTGCTGCATGGAATCCAGTGCATTCAATCACACTGCATGGAATCCACTGCATTCAATCAGGATCCATTGGGCCATGGTGCACGGAAGCCACTGCATTCAATCGGGATCCATTGCACTACACTGCATGGAATCCACTGCATTCCATATGATCCATTGGGCCAAGCTGCATGCAAACCACCGCATTAACTTGGGATGCATTTCACACTGCTGCATGGAATCCAGTGCATTCCATCCCACTGCAAGGACTCCAATGCCTTCAATCGGTATCAATTACACCAAGCTGCATGGAATCCACTTCATTCAATCGAGAAACATTGCACCACTCTGCATAGAATACACTGCATTCAATCATGCTTCATGGAATCCACTGCATTCAATCGGGATCCATTGGGCCACACTGCATGGAATCCACTTCATTCAATCAGGATCCATTGGGCCAATCTGCATGCAATCCACTGCATTCACTCGGGATGCATTTCACACTGCTGCATGGACTCCAGTGCATTCAATCACACTGCATGGAATCCACTGCATTCCATCGGTATCAATTACACCAAGCTGCATGGAATCCACTTCATTCAATCGAGATACATTGCACCACTCTGCATAGAATCCACTGCATTCAAGCATGCTTCCTGGAATCCACTGCATTCAATCGGGATCCATTGTGCTACACTGCATGGAATCCACTGCATTCACTTGGGATCCATTTCACAACACTGCATTGACTCCACTGCATTGAATCTTGATGCATGCAATCCACTGCATTAAATTGGTATCAATTACACAATGCTGCAGGGAATCCACTGCATTCAATCCGGATCCATTGCAGCATGCTGCATGGATTCCACTTCATTCAACCTGGATACATTGCCCCATGCTGCATGCAATCCACTGCATTCACTCGGGATGCATTTCCCAACGCTGCATGGAATCCAGTGCATTCAATCATGCCGCATAGAATCCACTGCATTCAATCAGTGTCCATTGGGCCATGCTGCATGGAATCCACTGCATTCAATCAGGATCCATTGGGCCAAGCTGCATGCAATCCACTGCATTCACTCGGGATGCATTTCACACTGCTGCATGGAATCCAGTGCATTCAATCACACTGCATGGAATCCACTGCATTCAATCAGGATCCATTGGGCCATGGTGCACGGAAGCCACTGCATTCAATCGGGATCCATTGCACTACACTGCATGGAATCCACTGCATTCCATATGATCCATTGGGCCAAGCTGCATGCAAACCACCGCATTAACTTGGGATGCATTTCACACTGCTGCATGGAATCCAGTGCATTCCATCCCACTGCAAGGACTCCAATGCCTTCAATCGGTATCAATTACACCAAGCTGCATGGAATCCACTTCATTCAATCGAGAAACATTGCACCGCTCTGCATAGAATACACTGCATTCAATCATGCTTCATGGAATCCACTGCATTCAATCGGGATCCATTGGGCCACACTGCATGGAATCCACTTCATTCAATCAGGATCCATTGGGCCAATCTGCATGCAATCCACTGCATTCACTCGGGATGCATTTCACACTGCTGCATGGACTCCAGTGCATTCAATCACACTGCATGGAATCCACTGCATTCCATCGGTATCAATTACACCAAGCTGCATGGAATCCACTTCATTCAATCGAGATACATTGCACCACTCTGGATAGAAACCACTCATTCCATCAGGCTTCATGGAATCCACTGCATTCAATCGGGATCCATTGGGCCACACTGCATGGAATCCACTGCATTCACTCGGGATCCATTGGGCCACACTGCATGGAATCCACTGCATTGAATCTTGATGCATGCAATCCACTGCATTAAATTGGTATCAATTACACAATGCTGAGGGGAATCCACTGCATTCAATCCGGATCCATTGCAGCATGCTGCATGGATTCCACTTCATTCAACCTGGATACTTTTCCCCAGCTGCATGCAATCCACTGCATTCACTCGGGATGCATTTCCCAACGCTGCATGGAATCCAGTGCATTCAATCATGCCGCATAGAATCCACTGCATTCAATCAGTGTCCATTGGGCCATGCTGCATGGAATCCACTGCATTCAATCAGGATCCATTGGGCCAAGCTGCATGCAATCCACTGCATTCACTCGGGATGCATTTCACACTGCTGCATGGAATCCAGTGCATTCAATCACACTGCATGGAATCCACTGCATTCAATCAGGATCCATTGGGCCATGGTGCACGGAAGCCACTGCATTCAATCGGGATCCATTGCACTACACTGCATGGAATCCACTGCATTCCATATGATCCATTGGGCCAAGCTGCATGCAAACCACCGCATTAACTTGGGATGCATTTCACACTGCTGCATGGAATCCAGTGCATTCCATCCCACTGCAAGGACTCCAATGCCTTCAATCGGTATCAATTACACCAAGCTGCATGGAATCCACTTCATTCAATCGAGAAACATTGCACCACTCTGCATAGAATACACTGCATTCAATCATGCTTCATGGAATCCACTGCATTCAATCGGGATCCATTGGGCCACACTGCATGGAATCCACTTCATTCAATCAGGATCCATTGGGCCAATCTGCATGCAATCCACTGCATTCACTCGGGATGCATTTCACACTGCTGCATGGACTCCAGTGCATTCAATCACACTGCATGGAATCCACTGCATTCCATCGGTATCAATTACACCAAGCTGCATGGAATCCACTTCATTCAATCGAGATACATTGCACCACTCTGCATAGAATCCACTGCATTCAAGCATGCTTCCTGGAATCCACTGCATTCAATCGGGATCCATTGTGCTACACTGCATGGAATCCACTGCATTCACTTGGGATCCATTTCACAACACTGCATTGACTCCACTGCATTGAATCTTGATGCATGCAATCCACTGCATTAAATTGGTATCAATTACACAATGCTGCAGGGAATCCACTGCATTCAATCCGGATCCATTGCAGCATGCTGCATGGATTCCACTTCATTCAACCTGGATACATTGCCCCATGCTGCATGCAATCCACTGCATTCACTCGGGATGCATTTCCCAACGCTGCATGGAATCCAGTGCATTCAATCATGCCGCATAGAATCCACTGCATTCAATCAGTGTCCATTGGGCCATGCTGCATGGAATCCACTGCATTCAATCAGGATCCATTGGGCCAAGCTGCATGCAATCCACTGCATTCACTCGGGATGCATTTCACACTGCTGCATGGAATCCAGTGCATTCAATCACACTGCATGGAATCCACTGCATTCAATCAGGATCCATTGGGCCATGGTGCACGGAAGCCACTGCATTCAATCGGGATCCATTGCACTACACTGCATGGAATCCACTGCATTCCATATGATCCATTGGGCCAAGCTGCATGCAAACCACCGCATTAACTTGGGATGCATTTCACACTGCTGCATGGAATCCAGTGCATTCCATCCCACTGCAAGGACTCCAATGCCTTCAATCGGTATCAATTACACCAAGCTGCATGGAATCCACTTCATTCAATCGAGAAACATTGCACCGCTCTGCATAGAATACACTGCATTCAATCATGCTTCATGGAATCCACTGCATTCAATCGGGATCCATTGGGCCACACTGCATGGAATCCACTTCATTCAATCAGGATCCATTGGGCCAATCTGCATGCAATCCACTGCATTCACTCGGGATGCATTTCACACTGCTGCATGGACTCCAGTGCATTCAATCACACTGCATGGAATCCACTGCATTCAATCGGTATCAATTACACCAAGCTGCATGGTATCCACTTCATTCAATCGAGATACATTGCACCACTCTGCATAGAATCCACTGCATTCAAGCATGCTTCCTGGAATCCACTGCATTATATCGGGTTCCATTAGGCCACACTGCATGGAATCCACTGCATTCACTCGGGATCCATTTCACAATGCTGCATTGACTCCACTGCATTGAATCTTGATGCATGGAATCCACTGCATTAAATTGCTATCAATATCTCAATGCTGCAGTGAATCCACTGCATTCAATCGGGATCCATTGCAGCATGCTGCATGGATTCCACTTCATTCAACCTGAATACATTGCCCCATGCTGCATGCAATCCACTGCATTCACTCGGGATGCATTTCACACAGCTGCATGGAATCCAGTGCAATCAATCACACTGCATGGAATCCACTGCATTCAAACAGTGTCCATTGGGCCATGCTGCATGGAATCCACTGCATTCAATCTGGATCCATTGGGCCAAGCTCCATGCAATACGCTGCATTCACTCGGGATGCATTTCACACTGCTGCATGGACTCCAGTGCATTCAGCCACACTACATGGAATCCACTGCATTCCATCGGTATCAATTACACCAAGCTGCATGGTATCCACTTCATTCAATCGAGATACATTGCACCACTCTGCATAGAATACACTGCATTCAATCACGCTGAATTGAATCCACTGCATTCACTCGGGATGCATTTCAAAACGCTGCATTGAATAATCTGCATTCATTCACGCTGCTTGTGATCCACTGAATTCAATCAGGTACCATTGGGCCACGTTTCAAGGAATGCACTGCATTCCATCGGGATCCATTGCACAATGCTGCATGGAATATACTGCATTCAATAGGGATGCATTGGGCCTCGCTGCATGGAATCCACTGCATTCAATCACGCTGCATTGAATCCACTGCATTCAATTGGCATCAATCTTTCCAAGCTGCATGGAATCCACTGCATTCAATCGGGGTACTTTGCACCATGCTGCATGGAATCCACTGCATTCCATCATGCTGCATGGGATCCACTACATTCAATCGTGTTCCATTGTGCCGAACTGCATGGCATCCACTGAATTCAGTCACACTGCATGGAATCCACTGCATTCAATTGGGGATGCATTGTAACACGCTGCATGGAATCCCCTTCATTCAATCATGCTGTATGGAATCCAATGCATTCAATGGGATCAATTGTACATCGCTGCATGGAATACACTGCATTCAATCATGCTGCATGCAATCCACTTCATTGCATTGGGTTCCATTGCAGCACGCTGCATGGAATTGACTGCATTCAGTCATGCTGCATAAAATCAATGGCATTCCATCGGGATCCACTTGGCCACACTGCATGGAATCCACTGCATTAATTCGGGATCCATTTCCCCATGCTGCATGGAATCCACTACATTCCATCGGAATCCATTGCACCACGCTGCATGGAATCCACTGCATTCAATCGGTATTCATTGAGCCACGATGCATGGAATCCACTGCATTAAATCACGCATCATGGAATCCACCACATTCAATCATGCTGCATGTAATCCATTGCATTCAATCGGGATCCATTGTGCAAGCTACATGGAATCCACTGCATTCAATCATGCTGCATGGAATCCAATGCATTCAATTGGGATGCATTGAACCATGCTGCGTGGAAGTCACTTCATTCAATCGGGATGCTTTGAGCCATCCTGCATAAAATCCACTGCATTCAATCGGGATGCATTGGGCCTCGCTGCATGGAATCCACTGCATTCAATCACGCTGCATTCTATCCACTGCTTTCAATTGAGATCCATTGTTCCATGCTGCATGGAATCCACTGCATTCAATCATGCTGCATGGGATCCACTACATTCAATCGTGTTCCATTGTGCCAAACTGCATGGAATCCACTGCATTCAATCATGCTGCATGGAATCCTCTGCATTCAATTTGGATCCATTGAACCATTCTACAAGGAATCCACTGCATTTAGTCATGCTGCATAGAATCCACTGCATTCAATCGGGATGCAATGTAACATGCTGCATGGAACCCACTGCATTCAATGATGCTTCATGGAATCCACTGCATTCAATCGGGATGTATTTTTCCACGCTGCATGGAATCCACTGCATTCAATCACACTGCATTGAATCCACTGCATTCAATTTGGATCAGTTGTACAATGCTGAATGGAATCCACTGCATTCAATCATGCTGCATGGAATCCACTGCATTCAATCGGGATCAACTGTACAATGCTGCATGGAATCCACTGCATTCAATCATGCTGCATGAAATCCACTGCATTCAATTGGGATGCATTGAACCAGGCTGTATGGAATCCACTGCATTCATTCGGGAACCATTTTCTATGCTGCATGGAATCCACTGCCTTAAATCATTCTGCATGGAATCCAAAGCATTCAATGGGCTTCAATTTCTCCAGCTGCATGGAATCCACTGCATTAAATCATGCTGCATGGAATCCACTGCATTCAATTGGGAAGCATTGGGCCATGCTGCATAAAATCCACTGCATTCAATCATGCTGCATGGAACTTACTGCATTCAATCATGCTGCAAATAATCCACTGCATTCCATCAGGATCCTTTACGCCATGCTGCATGGAATCCACTGCATTCCATCGGCATCCATTGCACCATACTGCATGGAATCCACGGCATTCAATCATGCTGCATGGAATCCACTGCATTCAATCATGCTTCATTTCAACCACTGCATTCAATCGGGAACATTGGGCCATGCTGCATGGAATCAACTGCAAACAATCACGCGGCATGGAATCCACTGCATTCAATCGGGGTGATTTGGGGCATGCTGCATTAAATTCACTGCATTCAATCGGGATGCCTTGGGCCTCACTGCATGGAATCCACTGCATTCAATCGGGATCCATTGCGCCATGATGCCTGGAATCCACAGCATTCAAAAGAATCCATTGTGCCACACTGCATGGAATCCACTGCATTCACTCGAGATCCATTGGGCCACACTGCATGGAATCCACTGCATTCAATCGGGATCAATTGCGCCAAGCTGCAGGGAAACCACTGCATTCAATCGGGATCAATTCCATTACACCGCATGGAATCCACTGCATTCAATCTGTATTCATTGGGCCAAGATGCATGGAACCCACTGCATTCAATCACGCTGCATGGAATCCACTGCATTCAATTGGCATCCATTTGGCCACACAACATGGAATCCACTGCATTCAATCAGGATCCACTGGGCCAATCTGCATGCAATCCACTGCATTCACTCGGGATGCATTTCACACTGCTGCATGGACTCCAGTGCATTCAATCACACTGCATGGAATCCACTGCATTCAATCGGTATCAATTACACCAAGCTGCATGGAATCCACTTCATTCAATCGAGATACATTGCACCACTCTGCATAGAATCCACTGCATTCAAGCATGCTTCCTGGAATCCACTGCATTCAATCGGGATCCATTGGGCCACACTGCATGGAATCCACTGCATTCACTCGGGATCCATTTCACAACACTGCATTGACTCCACTGCATTGAATCTTGATGCATGCAATCCACTGCATTAAATTGGTATCAATTACACAATGCTGAGGGGAATCCACTGCATTCAATCCGGATCCATTGCAGCATGCTGCATGGATTCCACTTCATTCAACCTGGAAACATTGCCCCATGCTGCATGCAATCCACTGCATTCACTCGGGATGCATTTCCCAACGCTGCATGGAATCCAGTGCATTCAATCATGCCGCATAGAATCCACTGCATTCAATCAGTGTCCATTGGGCCATGCTGCATGGAATCCACTGCATTCAATCAGGATCCATTGGGCCAAGCTGCATGCAATCCACTGCATTCACTCGGGATGCATTTCACACTGCTGCATGGAATCCAGTGCATTCAATCACACTGCATGGAATCCACTGCATTCAATCAGGATCCATTGGGCCATGGTGCACGGAAGCCACTGCATTCAATCGGGATCCATTGCACTACACTGCATGGAATCCACTGCATTCCATATGATCCATTGGGCCAAGCTGCATGCAAACCACCGCATTAACTTGGGATGCATTTCACACTGCTGCATGGAATCCAGTGCATTCCATCCCACTGCAAGGACTCCAATGCCTTCAATCGGTATCAATTACACCAAGCTGCATGGAATCCACTTCATTCAATCGAGATACATTGCACCACTCTGCATAGAATCCACTGCATTCAAGCATGCTTCCTGGAATCCACTGCATTCAATCGGGATCCATTGGGCCACACTGCATGGAATCCACTGCATTCACTTGGGATCCATTTCACAACACTGCATTGACTCCACTGCATTGAATCTTGATGCATGCAATCCACTGCATTAAATTGGTATCAATTACACAATGCTGCAGGGAATCCACTGCATTCAATCCGGATCCATTGCAGCATGCTGCATGGATTCCACTTCATTCAACCTGGATACATTGCCCCATGCTGCATGCAATCCACTGCATTCACTCGGGATGCATTTCCCAACGCTGCATGGAATCCAGTGCATTCAATCATGCTGCATAGAATCCACTGCATTCAATCAGTGTCCATTGGGCCATGCTGCATGGAATCCACTGCATTCAATCAGGATCCATTGGGCCAAGCTGCATGCAATCCACTGCATTCACTCTGGATGCATTTCACACTGCTGCATGGAATCCAGTGCATTCAATCACACTGCATGGAATCCACTGCATTCAATCAGGATCCATTGGGCCATGGTGCACGGAAGCCACTGCATTCAATCGGGATCCATTGCACTACACTGCATGGAATCCACTGCATTCCATATGATCCATTGGGCCAAGCTGCATGCAAACCACCGCATTAACTTGGGATGCATTTCACACTGCTGCATGGAATCCAGTGCATTCCATCCCACTGCAAGGACTCCAATGCCTTCAATCGGTATCAATTACACCAAGCTGCATGGAATCCACTTCATTCAATCGAGAAACATTGCACCACTCTGCATAGAATACACTGCATTCAATCATGCTTCATGGAATCCACTGCATTCAATCGGGATCCATTGGGCCACACTGCATGGAATCCACTTCATTCAATCGAGATACATTGCACCACTCTGCATAGAATACACTGCATTCAATCACGCTGAATTGAATCCACTGCATTCACTCGGGATGCATTTCAAAACGCTGCATTGAATAATCTGCATTCATTCACGCTGCTTGTGATCCACTGAATTCAATCAGGTACCATTGGGCCACGTTTCAAGGAATGCACTGCATTCCATCGGGATCCATTGCACAATGCTGCATGGAATATACTGCATTCAATAGGGATGCATTGGGCCTCGCTGCATGGAATCCACTGCATTCAATCACGCTGCATTGAATCCACTGCATTCAATTGGCATCAATCTTTCCAAGCTGCATGGAATCCACTGCATTCAATCGGGGTACTTTGCACCATGCTGCATGGAATCCACTGCATTCCATCATGCTGCATGGGATCCACTACATTCAATCGTGTTCCATTGTGCCGAACTGCATGGCATCCACTGAATTCAGTCACACTGCATGGAATCCACTGCATTCAATTGGGGATGCATTGTAACACGCTGCATGGAATCCCCTTCATTCAATCATGCTGTATGGAATCCAATGCATTCAATGGGATCAATTGTACATCGCTGCATGGAATACACTGCATTCAATCATGCTGCATGCAATCCACTTCATTGCATTGGGTTCCATTGCAGCACGCTGCATGGAATTGACTGCATTCAGTCATGCTGCATAAAATCAATGGCATTCCATCGGGATCCACTTGGCCACACTGCATGGAATCCACTGCATTAATTCGGGATCCATTTCCCCATGCTGCATGGAATCCACTACATTCCATCGGAATCCATTGCACCACGCTGCATGGAATCCACTGCATTCAATCGGTATTCATTGAGCCACGATGCATGGAATCCACTGCATTAAATCACGCATCATGGAATCCACCACATTCAATCATGCTGCATGTAATCCATTGCATTCAATCGGGATCCATTGTGCAAGCTACATGGAATCCACTGCATTCAATCATGCTGCATGGAATCCAATGCATTCAATTGGGATGCATTGAACCATGCTGCGTGGAAGTCACTTCATTCAATCGGGATGCTTTGAGCCATCCTGCATAAAATCCACTGCATTCAATCGGGATGCATTGGGCCTCGCTGCATGGAATCCACTGCATTCAATCACGCTGCATTCTATCCACTGCTTTCAATTGAGATCCATTGTTCCATGCTGCATGGAATCCACTGCATTCAATCATGCTGCATGGGATCCACTACATTCAATCGTGTTCCATTGTGCCAAACTGCATGGAATCCACTGCATTCAATCATGCTGCATGGAATCCTCTGCATTCAATTTGGATCCATTGAACCATTCTACAAGGAATCCACTGCATTTAGTCATGCTGCATAGAATCCACTGCATTCAATCGGGATGCAATGTAACATGCTGCATGGAACCCACTGCATTCAATGATGCTTCATGGAATCCACTGCATTCAATCGGGATGTATTTTTCCACGCTGCATGGAATCCACTGCATTCAATCACACTGCATTGAATCCACTGCATTCAATTTGGATCAGTTGTACAATGCTGAATGGAATCCACTGCATTCAATCATGCTGCATGGAATCCACTGCATTCAATCGGGATCAACTGTACAATGCTGCATGGAATCCACTGCATTCAATCATGCTGCATGAAATCCACTGCATTCAATTGGGATGCATTGAACCAGGCTGTATGGAATCCACTGCATTCATTCGGGAACCATTTTCTATGCTGCATGGAATCCACTGCCTTAAATCATTCTGCATGGAATCCAAAGCATTCAATGGGCTTCAATTTCTCCAGCTGCATGGAATCCACTGCATTAAATCATGCTGCATGGAATCCACTGCATTCAATTGGGAAGCATTGGGCCATGCTGCATAAAATCCACTGCATTCAATCATGCTGCATGGAACTTACTGCATTCAATCATGCTGCAAATAATCCACTGCATTCCATCAGGATCCTTTACGCCATGCTGCATGGAATCCACTGCATTCCATCGGCATCCATTGCACCATACTGCATGGAATCCACGGCATTCAATCATGCTGCATGGAATCCACTGCATTCAATCATGCTTCATTTCAACCACTGCATTCAATCGGGAACATTGGGCCATGCTGCATGGAATCAACTGCAAACAATCACGCGGCATGGAATCCACTGCATTCAATCGGGGTGATTTGGGGCATGCTGCATTAAATTCACTGCATTCAATCGGGATGCCTTGGGCCTCACTGCATGGAATCCACTGCATTCAATCGGGATCCATTGCGCCATGATGCCTGGAATCCACAGCATTCAAAAGAATCCATTGTGCCACACTGCATGGAATCCACTGCATTCACTCGAGATCCATTGGGCCACACTGCATGGAATCCACTGCATTCAATCGGGATCAATTGCGCCAAGCTGCAGGGAAACCACTGCATTCAATCGGGATCAATTCCATTACACCGCATGGAATCCACTGCATTCAATCTGTATTCATTGGGCCAAGATGCATGGAACCCACTGCATTCAATCACGCTGCATGGAATCCACTGCATTCAATTGGCATCCATTTGGCCACACAACATGGAATCCACTGCATTCAATCAGGATCCACTGGGCCAATCTGCATGCAATCCACTGCATTCACTCGGGATGCATTTCACACTGCTGCATGGACTCCAGTGCATTCAATCACACTGCATGGAATCCACTGCATTCAATCGGTATCAATTACACCAAGCTGCATGGAATCCACTTCATTCAATCGAGATACATTGCACCACTCTGCATAGAATCCACTGCATTCAAGCATGCTTCCTGGAATCCACTGCATTCAATCGGGATCCATTGGGCCACACTGCATGGAATCCACTGCATTCACTCGGGATCCATTTCACAACACTGCATTGACTCCACTGCATTGAATCTTGATGCATGCAATCCACTGCATTAAATTGGTATCAATTACACAATGCTGAGGGGAATCCACTGCATTCAATCCGGATCCATTGCAGCATGCTGCATGGATTCCACTTCATTCAACCTGGAAACATTGCCCCATGCTGCATGCAATCCACTGCATTCACTCGGGATGCATTTCCCAACGCTGCATGGAATCCAGTGCATTCAATCATGCCGCATAGAATCCACTGCATTCAATCAGTGTCCATTGGGCCATGCTGCATGGAATCCACTGCATTCAATCAGGATCCATTGGGCCAAGCTGCATGCAATCCACTGCATTCACTCGGGATGCATTTCACACTGCTGCATGGAATCCAGTGCATTCAATCACACTGCATGGAATCCACTGCATTCAATCAGGATCCATTGGGCCATGGTGCACGGAAGCCACTGCATTCAATCGGGATCCATTGCACTACACTGCATGGAATCCACTGCATTCCATATGATCCATTGGGCCAAGCTGCATGCAAACCACCGCATTAACTTGGGATGCATTTCACACTGCTGCATGGAATCCAGTGCATTCCATCCCACTGCAAGGACTCCAATGCCTTCAATCGGTATCAATTACACCAAGCTGCATGGAATCCACTTCATTCAATCGAGATACATTGCACCACTCTGCATAGAATCCACTGCATTCAAGCATGCTTCCTGGAATCCACTGCATTCAATCGGGATCCATTGGGCCACACTGCATGGAATCCACTGCATTCACTTGGGATCCATTTCACAACACTGCATTGACTCCACTGCATTGAATCTTGATGCATGCAATCCACTGCATTAAATTGGTATCAATTACACAATGCTGCAGGGAATCCACTGCATTCAATCCGGATCCATTGCAGCATGCTGCATGGATTCCACTTCATTCAACCTGGATACATTGCCCCATGCTGCATGCAATCCACTGCATTCACTCGGGATGCATTTCCCAACGCTGCATGGAATCCAGTGCATTCAATCATGCTGCATAGAATCCACTGCATTCAATCAGTGTCCATTGGGCCATGCTGCATGGAATCCACTGCATTCAATCAGGATCCATTGGGCCAAGCTGCATGCAATCCACTGCATTCACTCGGGATGCATTTCACACTGCTGCATGGAATCCAGTGCATTCAATCACACTGCATGGAATCCACTGCATTCAATCAGGATCCATTGGGCCATGGTGCACGGAAGCCACTGCATTCAATCGGGATCCATTGCACTACACTGCATGGAATCCACTGCATTCCATATGATCCATTGGGCCAAGCTGCATGCAAACCACCGCATTAACTTGGGATGCATTTCACACTGCTGCATGGAATCCAGTGCATTCCATCCCACTGCAAGGACTCCAATGCCTTCAATCGGTATCAATTACACCAAGCTGCATGGAATCCACTTCATTCAATCGAGAAACATTGCACCACTCTGCATAGAATACACTGCATTCAATCATGCTTCATGGAATCCACTGCATTCAATCGGGATCCATTGGGCCACACTGCATGGAATCCACTTCATTCAATCAGGATCCATTGGGCCAATCTGCATGCAATCCACTGCATTCACTCGGGATGCATTTCACACTGCTGCATGGACTCCAGTGCATTCAATCACACTGCATGGAATCCACTGCATTCAATCGGTATCAATTACACCAAGCTGCATGGTATCCACTTCATTCAATCGAGATACATTGCACCACTCTGCATAGAATCCACTGCATTCAAGCATGCTTCCTGGAATCCACTGCATTATATCGGGTTCCATTAGGCCACACTGCATGGAATCCACTGCATTCACTCGGGATCCATTTCACAATGCTGCATTGACTCCACTGCATTGAATCTTGATGCATGGAATCCACTGCATTAAATTGCTATCAATATCTCAATGCTGCAGTGAATCCACTGCATTCAATCGGGATCCATTGCAGCATGCTGCATGGATTCCACTTCATTCAACCTGAATACATTGCCCCATGCTGCATGCAATCCACTGCATTCACTCGGGATGCATTTCACACAGCTGCATGGAATCCAGTGCAATCAATCACACTGCATGGAATCCACTGCATTCAAACAGTGTCCATTGGGCCATGCTGCATGGAATCCACTGCATTCAATCTGGATCCATTGGGCCAAGCTCCATGCAATACGCTGCATTCACTCGGGATGCATTTCACACTGCTGCATGGACTCCAGTGCATTCAGCCACACTACATGGAATCCACTGCATTCCATCGGTATCAATTACACCAAGCTGCATGGTATCCACTTCATTCAATCGAGATACATTGCACCACTCTGCATAGAATACACTGCATTCAATCACGCTGAATTGAATCCACTGCATTCACTCGGGATGCATTTCAAAACGCTGCATTGAATAATCTGCATTCATTCACGCTGCTTGTGATCCACTGAATTCAATCAGGTACCATTGGGCCACGTTTCAAGGAATGCACTGCATTCCATCGGGATCCATTGCACAATGCTGCATGGAATATACTGCATTCAATAGGGATGCATTGGGCCTCGCTGCATGGAATCCACTGCATTCAATCACGCTGCATTGAATCCACTGCATTCAATTGGCATCAATTTTTCCAAGCTGCATGGAATCCACTGCATTCAATCGGGGTACTTTGCACCATGCTGCATGGAATCCACTGCATTCCATCATGCTGCATGGGATCCACTACATTCAATCGTGTTCCATTGTGCCGAACTGCATGGCATCCACTGAATTCAGTCACACTGCATGGAATCCACTGCATTCAATTGGGGATGCATTGTAACACGCTGCATGGAATCCCCTTCATTCAATCATGCTGTATGGAATCCAATGCATTCAATGGGATCAATTGTACATCGCTGCATGGAATACACTGCATTCAATCATGCTGCATGCAATCCACTTCATTGCATTGGGTTCCATTGCAGCACGCTGCATGGAATTGACTGCATTCAGTCATGCTGCATAAAATCAATGGCATTCCATCGGGATCCACTTGGCCACACTGCATGGAATCCACTGCATTAATTCGGGATCCATTTCCCCATGCTGCATGGAATCCACTACATTCCATCGGAATCCATTGCACCACGCTGCATGGAATCCACTGCATTCAATCGGTATTCATTGAGCCACGATGCATGGAATCCACTGCATTAAATCACGCATCATGGAATCCACCACATTCAATCATGCTGCATGTAATCCATTGCATTCAATCGGGATCCATTGTGCAAGCTACATGGAATCCACTGCATTCAATCATGCTGCATGGAATCCAATGCATTCAATTGGGATGCATTGAACCATGCTGCATGGAAGTCACTTCATTCAATCGGGATGCTTTGAGCCATCCTGCATAAAATCCACTGCATTCAATCGGGATGCATTGGGCCTCGCTGCATGGAATCCACTGCATTCAATCACGCTGCATTCTATCCACTGCTTTCAATTGAGATCCATTGTTCCATGCTGCATGGAATCCACTGCATTCAATCATGCTGCATGGGATCCACTACATTCAATCGTGTTCCATTGTGCCAAACTGCATGGAATCCACTGCATTCAATCATGCTGCATGGAATCCTCTGCATTCAATTTGGATCCATTGAACCATTCTACAAGGAATCCACTGCATTTAGTCATGCTGCATAGAATCCACTGCATTCAATCGGGATGCAATGTAACATGCTGCATGGAACCCACTGCATTCAATGATGCTTCATGGAATCCACTGCATTCAATCGGGATGTATTTTTCCACGCTGCATGGAATCCACTGCATTCAATCACACTGCATTGAATCCACTGCATTCAATTTGGATCAGTTGTACAATGCTGAATGGAATCCACTGCATTCAATCATGCTGCATGGAATCCACTGCATTCAATCGGGATCAACTGTACAATGCTGCATGGAATCCACTGCATTCAATCATGCTGCATGAAATCCACTGCATTCAATTGGGATGCATTGAACCAGGCTGTATGGAATCCACTGCATTCATTCGGGAACCATTTTCTATGCTGCATGGAATCCACTGCCTTAAATCATTCTGCATGGAATCCAAAGCATTCAATGGGCTTCAATTTCTCCAGCTGCATGGAATCCACTGCATTAAATCATGCTGCATGGAATCCACTGCATTCAATTGGGAAGCATTGGGCCATGCTGCATAAAATCCACTGCATTCAATCATGCTGCATGGAACTTACTGCATTCAATCATGCTGCAAATAATCCACTGCATTCCATCAGGATCCTTTACGCCATGCTGCATGGAATCCACTGCATTCCATCGGCATCCATTGCACCATACTGCATGGAATCCACGGCATTCAATCATGCTGCATGGAATCCACTGCATTCAATCATGCTTCATTTCAACCACTGCATTCAATCGGGAACATTGGGCCATGCTGCATGGAATCAACTGCAAACAATCACGCGGCATGGAATCCACTGCATTCAATCGGGGTGATTTGGGGCATGCTGCATTAAATTCACTGCATTCAATCGGGATGCCTTGGGCCTCACTGCATGGAATCCACTGCATTCAATCGGGATCCATTGCGCCATGATGCCTGGAATCCACAGCATTCAAAAGAATCCATTGTGCCACACTGCATGGAATCCACTGCATTCACTCGAGATCCATTGGGCCACACTGCATGGAATCCACTGCATTCAATCGGGATCAATTGCGCCAAGCTGCAGGGAAACCACTGCATTCAATCGGGATCAATTCCATTACACCGCATGGAATCCACTGCATTCAATCTGTATTCATTGGGCCAAGATGCATGGAACCCACTGCATTCAATCACGCTGCATGGAATCCACTGCATTCAATTGGCATCCATTTGGCCACACAACATGGAATCCACTGCATTCAATCAGGATCCATTGGGCCAATCTGCATGCAATCCACTGCATTCACTCGGGATGCATTTCACACTGCTGCATGGACTCCAGTGCATTCAATCACACTGCATGGAATCCACTGCATTCCATCGGTATCAATTACACCAAGCTGCATGGAATCCACTTCATTCAATCGAGATACATTGCACCACTCTGCATAGAATCCACTGCATTCAAGCATGCTTCCTGGAATCCACTGCATTCAATCGGGATCCATTGGGCCACACTGCATGGAATCCACTGCATTCACTTGGGATCCATTTCACAACACTGCATTGACTCCACTGCATTGAATCTTGATGCATGCAATCCACTGCATTAAATTGGTATCAATTACACAATGCTGCAGGGAATCCACTGCATTCAATCCGGATCCATTGCAGCATGCTGCATGGATTCCACTTCATTCAACCTGGATACATTGCCCCATGCTGCATGCAATCCACTGCATTCACTCGGGATGCATTTCCCAACGCTGCATGGAATCCAGTGCATTCAATCATGCTGCATAGAATCCACTGCATTCAATCAGTGTCCATTGGGCCATGCTGCATGGAATCCACTGCATTCAATCAGGATCCATTGGGCCAAGCTGCATGCAATCCACTGCATTCACTCGGGATGCATGTCACACTGCTGCATGGAATCCAGTGCATTCAATCACACTGCATGGAATCCACTGCATTCAATCAGGATCCATTGGGCCATGGTGCACGGAAGCCACTGCATTCAATCGGGATCCATTGGGCCATGGTGCACGGAAGCCACTGCATTCAATCGGGATCCATTGCACTACACTGCATGGAATCCACTGCATTCCATATGATCCATTGGGCCAAGCTGCATGCAAACCACCGCATTAACTTGGGATGCATTTCACACTGCTGCATGGAATCCAGTGCATTCCATCCCACTGCAAGGACTCCAATGCCTTCAATCGGTATCAATTACACCAAGCTGCATGGAATCCACTTCATTCAATCGAGAAACATTGCACCACTCTGCATAGAATACACTGCATTCAATCATGCTTCATGGAATCCACTGCATTCAATCGGGATCCATTGGGCCACACTGCATGGAATCCACTTCATTCAATCAGGATCCATTGGGCCAATCTGCATGCAATCCACTGCATTCACTCGGGATGCATTTCACACTGCTGCATGGACTCCAGTGCATTCAATCACACTGCATGGAATCCACTGCATTCCATCGGTATCAATTACACCAAGCTGCATGGAATCCACTTCATTCAATCGAGATACATTGCACCACTCTGCATAGAATCCACTGCATTCAAGCATGCTTCCTGGAATCCACTGCATTATATCGGGTTCCATTAGGCCACACTGCATGGAATCCACTGCATTCACTCGGGATCCATTTCACAATGCTGCATTGACTCCACTGCATTGAATCTTGATGCATGGAATCCACTGCATTAAATTGCTATCAATATCTCAATGCTGCAGTGAATCCACTGCATTCAATCGGGATCCATTGCAGCATGCTGCATGGATTCCACTTCATTCAACCTGGAAACATTGCCCCATGCTGCATGCAATCCACTGCATTCACTCGGGATGCATTTCCCAACGCTGCATGGAATCCAGTGCATTCAATCATGCCGCATAGAATCCACTGCATTCAATCAGTGTCCATTGGGCCATGCTGCATGGAATCCACTGCATTCAATCAGGATCCATTGGGCCAAGCTGCATGCAATCCACTGCATTCACCCAGGATGCATTTCACACTGCTGCATGGAATCCAGTGCATTCAGTCACACTACATGGAATCCACTGCATTCCATCGGTATCAATTACACCAAGCTGCATGGAATCCACTTCATTCAATCGAGATACATTGCACCACTCTGCATAGAATCCACTGCATTCAAGCATGCTTCCTGGAATCCACTGCATTCAATCGGGATCCATTGGGCCACACTGCATGGAATCCACTGCATTCACTTGGGATCCATTTCACAACACTGCATTGACTCCACTGCATTGAATCTTGATGCATGCAATCCACTGCATTAAATTGGTATCAATTACACAATGCTGCAGGGAATCCACTGCATTCAATCCGGATCCATTGCAGCATGCTGCATGGATTCCACTTCATTCAACCTGGATACATTGCCCCATGCTGCATGCAATCCACTGCATTCACTCGGGATGCATTTCCCAACGCTGCATGGAATCCAGTGCATTCAATCATGCTGCATAGAATCCACTGCATTCAATCAGTGTCCATTGGGCCATGCTGCATGGAATCCACTGCATTCAATCAGGATCCATTGGGCCAAGCTGCATGCAATCCACTGCATTCACTCGGGATGCATTTCACACTGCTGCATGGAATCCAGTGCATTCAATCACACTGCATGGAATCCACTGCATTCAATCAGGATCCATTGGGCCATGGTGCACGGAAGCCACTGCATTCAATCGGGATCCATTGCACTACACTGCATGGAATCCACTGCATTCCATATGATCCATTGGGCCAAGCTGCATGCAAACCACCGCATTAACTTGGGATGCATTTCACACTGCTGCATGGAATCCAGTGCATTCCATCCCACTGCAAGGACTCCAATGCCTTCAATCGGTATCAATTACACCAAGCTGCATGGAATCCACTTCATTCAATCGAGAAACATTGCACCACTCTGCATAGAATACACTGCATTCAATCATGCTTCATGGAATCCACTGCATTCAATCGGGATCCATTGGGCCACACTGCATGGAATCCACTTCATTCAATCAGGATCCATTGGGCCAATCTGCATGCAATCCACTGCATTCACTCGGGATGCATTTCACACTGCTGCATGGACTCCAGTGCATTCAATCACACTGCATGGAATCCACTGCATTCAATCGGTATCAATTACACCAAGCTGCATGGTATCCACTTCATTCAATCGAGATACATTGCACCACTCTGCATAGAATCCACTGCATTCAAGCATGCTTCCTGGAATCCACTGCATTATATCGGGTTCCATTAGGCCACACTGCATGGAATCCACTGCATTCACTCGGGATCCATTTCACAATGCTGCATTGACTCCACTGCATTGAATCTTGATGCATGGAATCCACTGCATTAAATTGCTATCAATATCTCAATGCTGCAGTGAATCCACTGCATTCAATCGGGATCCATTGCAGCATGCTGCATGGATTCCACTTCATTCAACCTGAATACATTGCCCCATGCTGCATGCAATCCACTGCATTCACTCGGGATGCATTTCACACAGCTGCATGGAATCCAGTGCAATCAATCACACTGCATGGAATCCACTGCATTCAAACAGTGTCCATTGGGCCATGCTGCATGGAATCCACTGCATTCAATCTGGATCCATTGGGCCAAGCTCCATGCAATACGCTGCATTCACTCGGGATGCATTTCACACTGCTGCATGGACTCCAGTGCATTCAGCCACACTACATGGAATCCACTGCATTCCATCGGTATCAATTACACCAAGCTGCATGGTATCCACTTCATTCAATCGAGATACATTGCACCACTCTGCATAGAATACACTGCATTCAATCACGCTGAATTGAATCCACTGCATTCACTCGGGATGCATTTCAAAACGCTGCATTGAATAATCTGCATTCATTCACGCTGCTTGTGATCCACTGAATTCAATCAGGTACCATTGGGCCACGTTTCAAGGAATGCACTGCATTCCATCGGGATCCATTGCACAATGCTGCATGGAATATACTGCATTCAATAGGGATGCATTGGGCCTCGCTGCATGGAATCCACTGCATTCAATCACGCTGCATTGAATCCACTGCATTCAATTGGCATCAATCTTTCCAAGCTGCATGGAATCCACTGCATTCAATCGGGGTACTTTGCACCATGCTGCATGGAATCCACTGCATTCCATCATGCTGCATGGGATCCACTACATTCAATCGTGTTCCATTGTGCCGAACTGCATGGCATCCACTGAATTCAGTCACACTGCATGGAATCCACTGCATTCAATTGGGGATGCATTGTAACACGCTGCATGGAATCCCCTTCATTCAATCATGCTGTATGGAATCCAATGCATTCAATGGGATCAATTGTACATCGCTGCATGGAATACACTGCATTCAATCATGCTGCATGCAATCCACTTCATTGCATTGGGTTCCATTGCAGCACGCTGCATGGAATTGACTGCATTCAGTCATGCTGCATAAAATCAATGGCATTCCATCGGGATCCACTTGGCCACACTGCATGGAATCCACTGCATTAATTCGGGATCCATTTCCCCATGCTGCATGGAATCCACTACATTCCATCGGAATCCATTGCACCACGCTGCATGGAATCCACTGCATTCAATCGGTATTCATTGAGCCACGATGCATGGAATCCACTGCATTAAATCACGCATCATGGAATCCACCACATTCAATCATGCTGCATGTAATCCATTGCATTCCATCGGGATCCATTGTGCAAGCTACATGGAATCCACTGCATTCAATCATGCTGCATGGAATCCAATGCATTCAATTGGGATGCATTGAACCATGCTGCATGGAAGTCACTTCATTCAATCGGGATGCTTTGAGCCATCCTGCATAAAATCCACTGCATTCAATCGGGATGCATTGGGCCTCGCTGCATGGAATCCACTGCATTCAATCACGCTGCATTCTATCCACTGCTTTCAATTGAGATCCATTGTTCCATGCTGCATGGAATCCACTGCATTCAATCATGCTGCATGGGATCCACTACATTCAATCGTGTTCCATTGTGCCAAACTGCATGGAATCCACTGCATTCAATCATGCTGCATGGAATCCTCTGCATTCAATTTGGATCCATTGAACCATTCTACAAGGAATCCACTGCATTTAGTCATGCTGCATAGAATCCACTGCATTCAATCGGGATGCAATGTAACATGCTGCATGGAACCCACTGCATTCAATGATGCTTCATGGAATCCACTGCATTCAATCGGGATGTATTTTTCCACGCTGCATGGAATCCACTGCATTCAATCACACTGCATTGAATCCACTGCATTCAATTTGGATCAGTTGTACAATGCTGAATGGAATCCACTGCATTCAATCATGCTGCATGGAATCCACTGCATTCAATCGGGATCAACTGTACAATGCTGCATGGAATCCACTGCATTCAATCATGCTGCATGAAATCCACTGCATTCAATTGGGATGCATTGAACCAGGCTGTATGGAATCCACTGCATTCATTCGGGAACCATTTTCTATGCTGCATGGAATCCACTGCCTTAAATCATTCTGCATGGAATCCAAAGCATTCAATGGGCTTCAATTTCTCCAGCTGCATGGAATCCACTGCATTAAATCATGCTGCATGGAATCCACTGCATTCAATTGGGAAGCATTGGGCCATGCTGCATAAAATCCACTGCATTCAATCATGCTGCATGGAACTTACTGCATTCAATCATGCTGCAAATAATCCACTGCATTCCATCAGGATCCTTTACGCCATGCTGCATGGAATCCACTGCATTCCATCGGCATCCATTGCACCATACTGCATGGAATCCACGGCATTCAATCATGCTGCATGGAATCCACTGCATTCAATCATGCTTCATTTCAACCACTGCATTCAATCGGGAACATTGGGCCATGCTGCATGGAATCAACTGCAAACAATCACGTGGCATGGAATCCACTGCATTCAATCGGGGTGATTTGGGGCATGCTGCATTAAATTCACTGCATTCAATCGGGATGCCTTGGGCCTCACTGCATGGAATCCACTGCATTCAATCGGGATCCATTGCGCCATGATGCCTGGAATCCACAGCATTCAAAAGAATCCATTGTGCCACACTGCATGGAATCCACTGCATTCACTCGAGATCCATTGGGCCACACTGCATGGAATCCACTGCATTCAATCGGGATCAATTGCGCCAAGCTGCAGGGAAACCACTGCATTCAATCGGGATCAATTCCATTACACCGCATGGAATCCACTGCATTCAATCTGTATTCATTGGGCCAAGATGCATGGAACCCACTGCATTCAATCACGCTGCATGGAATCCACTGCATTCAATTGGCATCCATTTGGCCACACAACATGGAATCCACTGCATTCAATCAGGATCCATTGGGCCAATCTGCATGCAATCCACTGCATTCACTCGGGATGCATTTCACACTGCTGCATGGACTCCAGTGCATTCAGTCACACTGCATGGAATCCACTGCATTCCATCGGTATCAATTACACCAAGCTGCATGGAATCCACTTCATTCAATCGAGATACATTGCACCACTCTGCATAGAATCCACTGCATTCAAGCATGCTTCCTGGAATCCACTGCATTCAATCGGGATCCATTGGGCCACACTGCATGGAATCCACTGCATTCACTTGGGATCCATTTCACAACACTGCATTGACTCCACTGCATTGAATCTTGATGCATGCAATCCACTGCATTAAATTGGTATCAATTACACAATGCTGCAGGGAATCCACTGCATTCAATCCGGATCCATTGCAGCATGCTGCATGGATTCCACTTCATTCAACCTGGATACATTGCCCCATGCTGCATGCAATCCACTGCATTCACTCGGGATGCATTTCCCAACGCTGCATGGAATCCAGTGCATTCAATCATGCCGCATAGAATCCACTGCATTCAATCAGTGTCCATTGGGCCATGCTGCATGGAATCCACTGCATTCAATCAGGATCCATTGGGCCAAGCTGCATGCAATCCACTGCATTCACTCGGGATGCATTTCACACTGCTGCATGGAATCCAGTGCATTCAATCACACTGCATGGAATCCACTGCATTCAATCAGGATCCATTGGGCCATGGTGCACGGAAGCCACTGCATTCAATCGGGATCCATTGCACTACACTGCATGGAATCCACTGCATTCCATATGATCCATTGGGCCAAGCTGCATGCAAACCACCGCATTAACTTGGGATGCATTTCACACTGCTGCATGGAATCCAGTGCATTCCATCCCACTGCAAGGACTCCAATGCCTTCAATCGGTATCAATTACACCAAGCTGCATGGAATCCACTTCATTCAATCGAGAAACATTGCACCACTCTGCATAGAATACACTGCATTCAATCATGCTTCATGGAATCCACTGCATTCAATCGGGATCCATTGGGCCACACTGCATGGAATCCACTTCATTCAATCAGGATCCATTGGGCCAATCTGCATGCAATCCACTGCATTCACTCGGGATGCATTTCACACTGCTGCATGGACTCCAGTGCATTCAATCACACTGCATGGAATCCACTGCATTCAATCGGTATCAATTACACCAAGCTGCATGGTATCCACTTCATTCAATCGAGATACATTGCACCACTCTGCATAGACTCCACTGCATTCAAGCATGCTTCCTGGAATCCACTGCATTATATCGGGTTCCATTAGGCCACACTGCATGGAATCCACTGCATTCACTCGGGATCCATTTCACAATGCTGCATTGACTCCACTGCATTGAATCTTGATGCATGGAATCCACTGCATTAAATTGCTATCAATATCTCAATGCTGCAGTGAATCCACTGCATTCAATCGGGATCCATTGCAGCATGCTGCATGGATTCCACTTCATTCAACCTGAATACATTGCCCCATGCTGCATGCAATCCACTGCATTCACTCGGGATGCATTTCACACAGCTGCATGGAATCCAGTGCAATCAATCACACTGCATGGAATCCACTGCATTCAAACAGTGTCCATTGGGCCATGCTGCATGGAATCCACTGCATTCAATCTGGATCCATTGGGCCAAGCTGCATGCAATCCACTGCATTCACTCGGGATGCATTTCACACTGCTGCATGGACTCCAGTGCATTCAATCACACTGCATGGAATCCACTGCATTCCATCGGTATCAATTACACCAAGCTGCATGGTATCCACTTCATTCAATCGAGATACATTGCACCACTCTGCATAGAATACACTGCATTCAATCACGCTGAATTGAATCCACTGCATTCACTCGGGATGCATTTCAAAACGCTGCATTGAATAATCTGCATTCATTCACGCTGCTTGTGATCCACTGAATTCAATCAGGTACCATTGGGCCACGTTTCAAGGAATGCACTGCATTCCATCGGGATCCATTGCACAATGCTGCATGGAATATACTGCATTCAATAGGGATGCATTGGGCCTCGCTGCATGGAATCCACTGCATTCAATCACGCTGCATTGAATCCACTGCATTCAATTGGCATCAATCTTTCCAAGCTGCATGGAATCCACTGCATTCAATCGGGGTACTTTGCACCATGCTGCATGGAATCCACTGCATTCCATCATGCTGCATGGGATCCACTACATTCAATCGTGTTCCATTGTGCCGAACTGCATGGCATCCACTGAATTCAGTCACACTGCATGGAATCCACTGCATTCAATTGGGGATGCATTGTAACACGCTGCATGGAATCCCCTTCATTCAATCATGCTGTATGGAATCCAATGCATTCAATGGGATCAATTGTACATCGCTGCATGGAATACACTGCATTCAATCATGCTGCATGCAATCCACTTCATTGCATTGGGTTCCATTGCAGCACGCTGCATGGAATTGACTGCATTCAGTCATGCTGCATAAAATCAATGGCATTCCATCGGGATCCACTTGGCCACACTGCATGGAATCCACTGCATTAATTCGGGATCCATTTCCCCATGCTGCATGGAATCCACTACATTCCATCGGAATCCATTGCACCACGCTGCATGGAATCCACTGCATTCAATCGGTATTCATTGAGCCACGATGCATGGAATCCACTGCATTAAATCACGCATCATGGAATCCACCACATTCAATCATGCTGCATGTAATCCATTGCATTCCATCGGGATCCATTGTGCAAGCTACATGGAATCCACTGCATTCAATCATGCTGCATGGAATCCAATGCATTCAATTGGGATGCATTGAACCATGCTGCGTGGAAGTCACTTCATTCAATCGGGATGCTTTGAGCCATCCTGCATAAAATCCACTGCATTCAATCGGGATGCATTGGGCCTCGCTGCATGGAATCCACTGCATTCAATCACGCTGCATTCTATCCACTGCTTTCAATTGAGATCCATTGTTCCATGCTGCATGGAATCCACTGCATTCAATCATGCTGCATGGGATCCACTACATTCAATCGTGTTCCATTGTGCCAAACTGCATGGAATCCACTGCATTCAATCATGCTGCATGGAATCCTCTGCATTCAATTTGGATCCATTGAACCATTCTACAAGGAATCCACTGCATTTAGTCATGCTGCATAGAATCCACTGCATTCAATCGGGATGCAATGTAACATGCTGCATGGAACCCACTGCATTCAATGATGCTTCATGGAATCCACTGCATTCAATCGGGATGTATTTTTCCACGCTGCATGGAATCCACTGCATTCAATCACACTGCATTGAATCCACTGCATTCAATTTGGATCAGTTGTACAATGCTGAATGGAATCCACTGCATTCAATCATGCTGCATGGAATCCACTGCATTCAATCGGGATCAACTGTACAATGCTGCATGGAATCCACTGCATTCAATCATGCTGCATGAAATCCACTGCATTCAATTGGGATGCATTGAACCAGGCTGTATGGAATCCACTGCATTCATTCGGGAACCATTTTCTATGCTGCATGGAATCCACTGCCTTAAATCATTCTGCATGGAATCCAAAGCATTCAATGGGCTTCAATTTCTCCAGCTGCATGGAATCCACTGCATTAAATCATGCTGCATGGAATCCACTGCATTCAATTGGGAAGCATTGGGCCATGCTGCATAAAATCCACTGCATTCAATCATGCTGCATGGCACTTACTGCATTCAATCATGCTGCAAATAATCCACTGCATTCCATCAGGATCCTTTACGCCATGCTGCATGGAATCCACTGCATTCCATCGGCATCCATTGCACCATACTGCATGGAATCCACGGCATTCAATCATGCTGCATGGAATCCACTGCATTCAATCATGCTTCATTTCAACCACTGCATTCAATCGGGAACATTGGGCCATGCTGCATGGAATCAACTGCAAACAATCACGCGGCATGGAATCCACTGCATTCAATCGGGGTGATTTGGGGCATGCTGCATTAAATTCACTGCATTCAATCGGGATGCCTTGGGCCTCACTGCATGGAATCCACTGCATTCAATCGGGATCCATTGCGCCATGATGCCTGGAATCCACAGCATTCAAAAGAATCCATTGTGCCACACTGCATGGAATCCACTGCATTCACTCGAGATCCATTGGGCCACACTGCATGGAATCCACTGCATTCAATCGGGATCAATTGCGCCAAGCTGCAGGGAAACCACTGCATTCAATCGGGATCAATTCCATTACACCGCATGGAATCCACTGCATTCAATCTGTATTCATTGGGCCAAGATGCATGGAACCCACTGCATTCAATCACGCTGCATGGAATCCACTGCATTCAATTGGCATCCATTTGGCCACACAACATGGAATCCACTGCATTCAATCAGGATCCATTGGGCCAATCTGCATGCAATCCACTGCATTCACTCGGGATGCATTTCACACTGCTGCATGGACTCCAGTGCATTCAATCACACTGCATGGAATCCACTGCATTCAATCGGTATCAATTACACCAAGCTGCATGGAATCCACTTCATTCAATCGAGATACATTGCACCACTCTGCATAGAATCCACTGCATTCAAGCATGCTTCCTGGAATCCACTGCATTCAATCGGGATCCATTGGGCCACACTGCATGGAATCCACTGCATTCACTTGGGATCCATTTCACAACACTGCATTGACTCCACTGCATTGAATCTTGATGCATGCAATCCACTGCATTAAATTGGTATCAATTACACAATGCTGCAGGGAATCCACTGCATTCAATCCGGATCCATTGCAGCATGCTGCATGGATTCCACTTCATTCAACCTGGAAACATTGCCCCATGCTGCATGCAATCCACTGCATTCACTCGGGATGCATTTCCCAACGCTGCATGGAATCCAGTGCATTCAATCATGCCGCATAGAATCCACTGCATTCAATCAGTGTCCATTGGGCCATGCTGCATGGAATCCACTGCATTCAATCAGGATCCATTGGGCCAAGCTGCATGCAATCCACTGCATTCACTCGGGATGCATTTCACACTGCTGCATGGAATCCAGTGCATTCAATCACACTGCATGGAATCCACTGCATTCAATCAGGATCCATTGGGCCATGGTGCACGGAAGCCACTGCATTCAATCGGGATCCATTGCACTACACTGCATGGAATCCACTGCATTCCATATGATCCATTGGGCCAAGCTGCATGCAAACCACCGCATTAACTTGGGATGCATTTCACACTGCTGCATGGAATCCAGTGCATTCCATCCCACTGCAAGGACTCCAATGCCTTCAATCGGTATCAATTACACCAAGCTGCATGGAATCCACTTCATTCAATCGAGATACATTGCACCACTCTGCATAGAATCCACTGCATTCAAGCATGCTTCCTGGAATCCACTGCATTCAATCGGGATCCATTGGGCCACACTGCATGGAATCCACTGCATTCACTTGGGATCCATTTCACAACACTGCATTGACTCCACTGCATTGAATCTTGATGCATGCAATCCACTGCATTAAATTGGTATCAATTACACAATGCTGCAGGGAATCCACTGCATTCAATCCGGATCCATTGCAGCATGCTGCATGGATTCCACTTCATTCAACCTGGATACATTGCCCCATGCTGCATGCAATCCACTGCATTCACTCGGGATGCATTTCCCAACGCTGCATGGAATCCAGTGCATTCAATCATGCTGCATAGAATCCACTGCATTCAATCAGTGTCCATTGGGCCATGCTGCATGGAATCCACTGCATTCAATCAGGATCCATTGGGCCAAGCTGCATGCAATCCACTGCATTCACTCGGGATGCATTTCACACTGCTGCATGGAATCCAGTGCATTCAATCACACTGCATGGAATCCACTGCATTCAATCAGGATCCATTGGGCCATGGTGCACGGAAGCCACTGCATTCAATCGGGATCCATTGCACTACACTGCATGGAATCCACTGCATTCCATATGATCCATTGGGCCAAGCTGCATGCAAACCACCGCATTAACTTGGGATGCATTTCACACTGCTGCATGGAATCCAGTGCATTCCATCCCACTGCAAGGACTCCAATGCCTTCAATCGGTATCAATTACACCAAGCTGCATGGAATCCACTTCATTCAATCGAGAAACATTGCACCACTCTGCATAGAATACACTGCATTCAATCATGCTTCATGGAATCCACTGCATTCAATCGGGATCCATTGGGCCACACTGCATGGAATCCACTTCATTCAATCAGGATCCATTGGGCCAATCTGCATGCAATCCACTGCATTCACTCGGGATGCATTTCACACTGCTGCATGGACTCCAGTGCATTCAATCACACTGCATGGAATCCACTGCATTCAATCGGTATCAATTACACCAAGCTGCATGGAATCCACTTCATTCAATCGAGATACATTGCACCACTCTGCATAGAATACACTGCATTCAATCACGCTGAATTGAATCCACTGCATTCACTCGGGATGCATTTCAAAACGCTGCATTGAATAATCTGCATTCATTCACGCTGCTTGTGATCCACTGAATTCAATCAGGTACCATTGGGCCACGTTTCAAGGAATGCACTGCATTCCATCGGGATCCATTGCACAATGCTGCATGGAATATACTGCATTCAATAGGGATGCATTGGGCCTCGCTGCATGGAATCCACTGCATTCAATCACGCTGCATTGAATCCACTGCATTCAATTGGCATCAATTTTTCCAAGCTGCATGGAATCCACTGCATTCAATCGGGGTACTTTGCACCATGCTGCATGGAATCCACTGCATTCCATCATGCTGCATGGGATCCACTACATTCAATCGTGTTCCATTGTGCCGAACTGCATGGCATCCACTGAATTCAGTCACACTGCATGGAATCCACTGCATTCAATTGGGGATGCATTGTAACACGCTGCATGGAATCCCCTTCATTCAATCATGCTGTATGGAATCCAATGCATTCAATGGGATCAATTGTACATCGCTGCATGGAATACACTGCATTCAATCATGCTGCATGCAATCCACTTCATTGCATTGGGTTCCATTGCAGCACGCTGCATGGAATTGACTGCATTCAGTCATGCTGCATAAAATCAATGGCATTCCATCGGGATCCACTTGGCCACACTGCATGGAATCCACTGCATTAATTCGGGATCCATTTCCCCATGCTGCATGGAATCCACTACATTCCATCGGAATCCATTGCACCACGCTGCATGGAATCCACTGCATTCAATCGGTATTCATTGAGCCACGATGCATGGAATCCACTGCATTAAATCACGCATCATGGAATCCACCACATTCAATCATGCTGCATGTAATCCATTGCATTCCATCGGGATCCATTGTGCAAGCTACATGGAATCCACTGCATTCAATCATGCTGCATGGAATCCAATGCATTCAATTGGGATGCATTGAACCATGCTGCGTGGAAGTCACTTCATTCAATCGGGATGCTTTGAGCCATCCTGCATAAAATCCACTGCATTCAATCGGGATGCATTGGGCCTCGCTGCATGGAATCCACTGCATTCAATCACGCTGCATTCTATCCACTGCTTTCAATTGAGATCCATTGTATCATGCTGCATGGAATCCAATGCATTCAATTGGGATGCATTGAACCATGCTGCATGGAAGTCACTTCATTCAATCGGGATGCTTTGAGCCATCCTGCATAAAATCCACTGCATTCAATCGGGATGCATTGGGCCTCGCTGCATGGAATCCACTGCATTCAATCACGCTGCATTCTATCCACTGCTTTCAATTGAGATCCATTGTTCCATGCTGCATGGACTCCACTGCATTCAATCATGCTGCATGGGATCCACTACATTCAATCGTGTTCCATTGTGCCAAACTGCATGGAATCCACTGCATTCAATCATGCTGCATGGAATCCTCTGCATTCAATTTGGATCCATTGAACCATTCTACAAGGAATCCACTGCATTTAGTCATGCTGCATAGAATCCACTGCATTCAATCGGGATGCAATGTAACATGCTGCATGGAACCCACTGCATTCAATGATGCTTCATGGAATCCACTGCATTCAATCGGGATGTATTTTTCCACGCTGCATGGAATCCACTGCATTCAATCACACTGCATTGAATCCACTGCATTCAATTTGGATCAGTTGTACAATGCTGAATGGAATCCACTGCATTCAATCATGCTGCATGGAATCCACTGCATTCAATCGGGATCAACTGTACAATGCTGCATGGAATCCACTGCATTCAATCATGCTGCATGAAATCCACTGCATTCAATTGGGATGCATTGAACCAGGCTGTATGGAATCCACTGCATTCATTCGGGAACCATTTTCTATGCTGCATGGAATCCACTGCCTTAAATCATTCTGCATGGAATCCAAAGCATTCAATGGGCTTCAATTTCTCCAGCTGCATGGAATCCACTGCATTAAATCATGCTGCATGGAATCCACTGCATTCAATTGGGAAGCATTGGGCCATGCTGCATAAAATCCACTGCATTCAATCATGCTGCATGGCACTTACTGCATTCAATCATGCTGCAAATAATCCACTGCATTCCATCAGGATCCTTTACGCCATGCTGCATGGAATCCACTGCATTCCATCGGCATCCATTGCACCATACTGCATGGAATCCACGGCATTCAATCATGCTGCATGGAATCCACTGCATTCAATCATGCTTCATTTCAACCACTGCATTCAATCGGGAACATTGGGCCATGCTGCATGGAATCAACTGCAAACAATCACGCGGCATGGAATCCACTGCATTCAATCGGGGTGATTTGGGGCATGCTGCATTAAATTCACTGCATTCAATCGGGATGCCTTGGGCCTCACTGCATGGAATCCACTGCATTCAATCGGGATCCATTGCGCCATGATGCCTGGAATCCACAGCATTCAAAAGAATCCATTGTGCCACACTGCATGGAATCCACTGCATTCACTCGAGATCCATTGGGCCACACTGCATGGAATCCACTGCATTCAATCGGGATCAATTGCGCCAAGCTGCAGGGAAACCACTGCATTCAATCGGGATCAATTCCATTACACCGCATGGAATCCACTGCATTCAATCTGTATTCATTGGGCCAAGATGCATGGAACCCACTGCATTCAATCACGCTGCATGGAATCCACTGCATTCAATTGGCATCCATTTGGCCACACAACATGGAATCCACTGCATTCAATCAGGATCCATTGGGCCAATCTGCATGCAATCCACTGCATTCACTCGGGATGCATTTCACACTGCTGCATGGACTCCAGTGCATTCAATCACACTGCATGGAATCCACTGCATTCAATCGGTATCAATTACACCAAGCTGCATGGAATCCACTTCATTCAATCGAGATACATTGCACCACTCTGCATAGAATCAACTGCATTCAAGCATGCTTCCTGGAATCCACTGCATTCAATCGGGATCCATTGGGCCACACTGCATGGAATCCACTGCATTCACTTGGGATCCATTTCACAACACTGCATTGACTCCACTGCATTGAATCTTGATGCATGCAATCCACTGCATTAAATTGGTATCAATTACACAATGCTGCAGGGAATCCACTGCATTCAATCCGGATCCATTGCAGCATGCTGCATGGATTCCACTTCATTCAACCTGGAAACATTGCCCCATGCTGCATGCAATCCACTGCATTCACTCGGGATGCATTTCCCAACGCTGCATGGAATCCAGTGCATTCAATCATGCCGCATAGAATCCACTGCATTCAATCAGTGTCCATTGGGCCATGCTGCATGGAATCCACTGCATTCAATCAGGATCCATTGGGCCAAGCTGCATGCAATCCACTGCATTCACTCGGGATGCATTTCACACTGCTGCATGGAATCCAGTGCATTCAATCACACTGCATGGAATCCACTGCATTCAATCAGGATCCATTGGGCCATGGTGCACGGAAGCCACTGCATTCAATCGGGATCCATTGCACTACACTGCATGGAATCCACTGCATTCCATATGATCCATTGGGCCAAGCTGCATGCAAACCACCGCATTAACTTGGGATGCATTTCACACTGCTGCATGGAATCCAGTGCATTCCATCCCACTGCAAGGACTCCAATGCCTTCAATCGGTATCAATTACACCAAGCTGCATGGAATCCACTTCATTCAATCGAGATACATTGCACCACTCTGCATAGAATCCACTGCATTCAAGCATGCTTCCTGGAATCCACTGCATTCAATCGGGATCCATTGGGCCACACTGCATGGAATCCACTGCATTCACTTGGGATCCATTTCACAACACTGCATTGACTCCACTGCATTGAATCTTGATGCATGCAATCCACTGCATTAAATTGGTATCAATTACACAATGCTGCAGGGAATCCACTGCATTCAATCCGGATCCATTGCAGCATGCTGCATGGATTCCACTTCATTCAACCTGGATACATTGCCCCATGCTGCATGCAATCCACTGCATTCACTCGGGATGCATTTCCCAACGCTGCATGGAATCCAGTGCATTCAATCATGCTGCATAGAATCCACTGCATTCAATCAGTGTCCATTGGGCCATGCTGCATGGAATCCACTGCATTCAATCAGGATCCATTGGGCCAAGCTGCATGCAATCCACTGCATTCACTCGGGATGCATTTCACACTGCTGCATGGAATCCAGTGCATTCAATCACACTGCATGGAATCCACTGCATTCAATCAGGATCCATTGGGCCATGGTGCACGGAAGCCACTGCATTCAATCGGGATCCATTGCACTACACTGCATGGAATCCACTGCATTCCATATGATCCATTGGGCCAAGCTGCATGCAAACCACCGCATTAACTTGGGATGCATTTCACACTGCTGCATGGAATCCAGTGCATTCCATCCCACTGCAAGGACTCCAATGCCTTCAATCGGTATCAATTACACCAAGCTGCATGGAATCCACTTCATTCAATCGAGAAACATTGCACCACTCTGCATAGAATACACTGCATTCAATCATGCTTCATGGAATCCACTGCATTCAATCGGGATCCATTGGGCCACACTGCATGGAATCCACTTCATTCAATCAGGATCCATTGGGCCAATCTGCATGCAATCCACTGCATTCACTCGGGATGCATTTCACACTGCTGCATGGACTCCAGTGCATTCAATCACACTGCATGGAATCCACTGCATTCAATCGGTATCAATTACACCAAGCTGCATGGAATCCACTTCATTCAATCGAGATACATTGCACCACTCTGCATAGAATACACTGCATTCAATCACGCTGAATTGAATCCACTGCATTCACTCGAGATGCATTTCAAAACGCTGCATTGAATAATCTGCATTCATTCACGCTGCTTGTGATCCACTGAATTCAATCAGGTACCATTGGGCCACGTTTCAAGGAATGCACTGCATTCCATCGGGATCCATTGCACAATGCTGCATGGAATATACTGCATTCAATAGGGATGCATTGGGCCTCGCTGCATGGAATCCACTGCATTCAATCACGCTGCATTGAATCCACTGCATTCAATTGGCATCAATTTTTCCAAGCTGCATGGAATCCACTGCATTCAATCGGGGTACTTTGCACCATGCTGCATGGAATCCACTGCATTCCATCATGCTGCATGGGATCCACTACATTCAATCGTGTTCCATTGTGCCGAACTGCATGGCATCCACTGAATTCAGTCACACTGCATGGAATCCACTGCATTCAATTGGGGATGCATTGTAACACGCTGCATGGAATCCCCTTCATTCAATCATGCTGTATGGAATCCAATGCATTCAATGGGATCAATTGTACATCGCTGCATGGAATACACTGCATTCAATCATGCTGCATGCAATCCACTTCATTGCATTGGGTTCCATTGCAGCACGCTGCATGGAATTGACTGCATTCAGTCATGCTGCATAAAATCAATGGCATTCCATCGGGATCCACTTGGCCACACTGCATGGAATCCACTGCATTAATTCGGGATCCATTTCCCCATGCTGCATGGAATCCACTACATTCCATCGGAATCCATTGCACCACGCTGCATGGAATCCACTGCATTCAATCACGCTGCATTCTATCCACTGCTTTCAATTGAGATCCATTGTTCCATGCTGCATGGAATCCACTGCATTCAATCATGCTGCATGGGATCCACTACATTCAATCGTGTTCCATTGTGCCAAACTGCATGGAATCCACTGCATTCAATCATGCTGCATGGAATCCTCTGCATTCAATTTGGATCCATTGAACCATTCTACAAGGAATCCACTGCATTTAGTCATGCTGCATAGAATCCACTGCATTCAATCGGGATGCAATGTAACATGCTGCATGGAACCCACTGCATTCAATGATGCTTCATGGAATCCACTGCATTCAATCGGGATGTATTTTTCCACGCTGCATGGAATCCACTGCATTCAATCACACTGCATTGAATCCACTGCATTCAATTTGGATCAGTTGTACAATGCTGAATGGAATCCACTGCATTCAATCATGCTGCATGGAATCCACTGCATTCAATCGGGATCAACTGTACAATGCTGCATGGAATCCACTGCATTCAATCATGCTGCATGAAATCCACTGCATTCAATTGGGATGCATTGAACCAGGCTGTATGGAATCCACTGCATTCATTCGGGAACCATTTTCTATGCTGCATGGAATCCACTGCCTTAAATCATTCTGCATGGAATCCAAAGCATTCAATGGGCTTCAATTTCTCCAGCTGCATGGAATCCACTGCATTAAATCATGCTGCATGGAATCCACTGCATTCAATTGGGAAGCATTGGGCCATGCTGCATAAAATCCACTGCATTCAATCATGCTGCATGGCACTTACTGCATTCAATCATGCTGCAAATAATCCACTGCATTCCATCAGGATCCTTTACGCCATGCTGCATGGAATCCACTGCATTCCATCGGCATCCATTGCACCATACTGCATGGAATCCACGGCATTCAATCATGCTGCATGGAATCCACTGCATTCAATCATGCTTCATTTCAACCACTGCATTCAATCGGGAACATTGGGCCATGCTGCATGGAATCAACTGCAAACAATCACGCGGCATGGAATCCACTGCATTCAATCGGGGTGATTTGGGGCATGCTGCATTAAATTCACTGCATTCAATCGGGATGCCTTGGGCCTCACTGCATGGAATCCACTGCATTCAATCGGGATCCATTGCGCCATGATGCCTGGAATCCACAGCATTCAAAAGAATCCATTGTGCCACACTGCATGGAATCCACTGCATTCACTCGAGATCCATTGGGCCACACTGCATGGAATCCACTGCATTCAATCGGGATCAATTGCGCCAAGCTGCAGGGAAACCACTGCATTCAATCGGGATCAATTCCATTACACCGCATGGAATCCACTGCATTCAATCTGTATTCATTGGGCCAAGATGCATGGAACCCACTGCATTCAATCACGCTGCATGGAATCCACTGCATTCAATTGGCATCCATTTGGCCACACAACATGGAATCCACTGCATTCAATCAGGATCCATTGGGCCAATCTGCATGCAATCCACTGCATTCACTCGGGATGCATTTCACACTGCTGCATGGACTCCAGTGCATTCAATCACACTGCATGGAATCCACTGCATTCAATCGGTATCAATTACACCAAGCTGCATGGAATCCACTTCATTCAATCGAGATACATTGCACCACTCTGCATAGAATCAACTGCATTCAAGCATGCTTCCTGGAATCCACTGCATTCAATCGGGATCCATTGGGCCACACTGCATGGAATCCACTGCATTCACTTGGGATCCATTTCACAACACTGCATTGACTCCACTGCATTGAATCTTGATGCATGCAATCCACTGCATTAAATTGGTATCAATTACACAATGCTGCAGGGAATCCACTGCATTCAATCCGGATCCATTGCAGCATGCTGCATGGATTCCACTTCATTCAACCTGGAAACATTGCCCCATGCTGCATGCAATCCACTGCATTCACTCGGGATGCATTTCCCAACGCTGCATGGAATCCAGTGCATTCAATCATGCCGCATAGAATCCACTGCATTCAATCAGTGTCCATTGGGCCATGCTGCATGGAATCCACTGCATTCAATCAGGATCCATTGGGCCAAGCTGCATGCAATCCACTGCATTCACTCGGGATGCATTTCACACTGCTGCATGGAATCCAGTGCATTCAATCACACTGCATGGAATCCACTGCATTCAATCAGGATCCATTGGGCCATGGTGCACGGAAGCCACTGCATTCAATCGGGATCCATTGCACTACACTGCATGGAATCCACTGCATTCCATATGATCCATTGGGCCAAGCTGCATGCAAACCACCGCATTAACTTGGGATGCATTTCACACTGCTGCATGGAATCCAGTGCATTCCATCCCACTGCAAGGACTCCAATGCCTTCAATCGGTATCAATTACACCAAGCTGCATGGAATCCACTTCATTCAATCGAGATACATTGCACCACTCTGCATAGAATCCACTGCATTCAAGCATGCTTCCTGGAATCCACTGCATTCAATCGGGATCCATTGGGCCACACTGCATGGAATCCACTGCATTCACTTGGGATCCATTTCACAACACTGCATTGACTCCACTGCATTGAATCTTGATGCATGCAATCCACTGCATTAAATTGGTATCAATTACACAATGCTGCAGGGAATCCACTGCATTCAATCCGGATCCATTGCAGCATGCTGCATGGATTCCACTTCATTCAACCTGGATACATTGCCCCATGCTGCATGCAATCCACTGCATTCACTCGGGATGCATTTCCCAACGCTGCATGGAATCCAGTGCATTCAATCATGCTGCATAGAATCCACTGCATTCAATCAGTGTCCATTGGGCCATGCTGCATGGAATCCACTGCATTCAATCAGGATCCATTGGGCCAAGCTGCATGCAATCCACTGCATTCACTCGGGATGCATTTCACACTGCTGCATGGAATCCAGTGCATTCAATCACACTGCATGGAATCCACTGCATTCAATCAGGATCCATTGGGCCATGGTGCACGGAAGCCACTGCATTCAATCGGGATCCATTGCACTACACTGCATGGAATCCACTGCATTCCATATGATCCATTGGGCCAAGCTGCATGCAAACCACCGCATTAACTTGGGATGCATTTCACACTGCTGCATGGAATCCAGTGCATTCCATCCCACTGCAAGGACTCCAATGCCTTCAATCGGTATCAATTACACCAAGCTGCATGGAATCCACTTCATTCAATCGAGAAACATTGCACCACTCTGCATAGAATACACTGCATTCAATCATGCTTCATGGAATCCACTGCATTCAATCGGGATCCATTGGGCCACACTGCATGGAATCCACTTCATTCAATCAGGATCCATTGGGCCAATCTGCATGCAATCCACTGCATTCACTCGGGATGCATTTCACACTGCTGCATGGACTCCAGTGCATTCAATCACACTGCATGGAATCCACTGCATTCAATCGGTATCAATTACACCAAGCTGCATGGAATCCACTTCATTCAATCGAGATACATTGCACCACTCTGCATAGAATACACTGCATTCAATCACGCTGAATTGAATCCACTGCATTCACTCGAGATGCATTTCAAAACGCTGCATTGAATAATCTGCATTCATTCACGCTGCTTGTGATCCACTGAATTCAATCAGGTACCATTGGGCCACGTTTCAAGGAATGCACTGCATTCCATCGGGATCCATTGCACAATGCTGCATGGAATATACTGCATTCAATAGGGATGCATTGGGCCTCGCTGCATGGAATCCACTGCATTCAATCACGCTGCATTGAATCCACTGCATTCAATTGGCATCAATTTTTCCAAGCTGCATGGAATCCACTGCATTCAATCGGGGTACTTTGCACCATGCTGCATGGAATCCACTGCATTCCATCATGCTGCATGGGATCCACTACATTCAATCGTGTTCCATTGTGCCGAACTGCATGGCATCCACTGAATTCAGTCACACTGCATGGAATCCACTGCATTCAATTGGGGATGCATTGTAACACGCTGCATGGAATCCCCTTCATTCAATCATGCTGTATGGAATCCAATGCATTCAATGGGATCAATTGTACATCGCTGCATGGAATACACTGCATTCAATCATGCTGCATGCAATCCACTTCATTGCATTGGGTTCCATTGCAGCACGCTGCATGGAATTGACTGCATTCAGTCATGCTGCATAAAATCAATGGCATTCCATCGGGATCCACTTGGCCACACTGCATGGAATCCACTGCATTAATTCGGGATCCATTTCCCCATGCTGCATGGAATCCACTACATTCCATCGGAATCCATTGCACCACGCTGCATGGAATCCACTGCATTCAATCGGTATTCATTGAGCCACGATGCATGGAATCCACTGCATTAAATCACGCATCATGGAATCCACCACATTCAATCATGCTGCATGTAATCCATTGCATTCCATCGGGATCCATTGTGCAAGCTACATGGAATCCACTGCATTCAATCATGCTGCATGGAATCCAATGCATTCAATTGGGATGCATTGAACCATGCTGCGTGGAAGTCACTTCATTCAATCGGGATGCTTTGAGCCATCCTGCATAAAATCCACTGCATTCAATCGGGATGCATTGGGCCTCGCTGCATGGAATCCACTGCATTCAATCACGCTGCATTCTATCCACTGCTTTCAATTGAGATCCATTGTTCCATGCTGCATGGAATCCACTGCATTCAATCATGCTGCATGGGATCCACTACATTCAATCGTGTTCCATTGTGCCAAACTGCATGGAATCCACTGCATTCAATCATGCTGCATGGAATCCTCTGCATTCAATTTGGATCCATTGAACCATTCTACAAGGAATCCACTGCATTTAGTCATGCTGCATAGAATCCACTGCATTCAATCGGGATGCAATGTAACATGCTGCATGGAACCCACTGCATTCAATGATGCTTCATGGAATCCACTGCATTCAATCGGGATGTATTTTTCCACGCTGCATGGAATCCACTGCATTCAATCACACTGCATTGAATCCACTGCATTCAATTTGGATCAGTTGTACAATGCTGAATGGAATCCACTGCATTCAATCATGCTGCATGGAATCCACTGCATTCAATCGGGATCAACTGTACAATGCTGCATGGAATCCACTGCATTCAATCATGCTGCATGAAATCCACTGCATTCAATTGGGATGCATTGAACCAGGCTGTATGGAATCCACTGCATTCATTCGGGAACCATTTTCTATGCTGCATGGAATCCACTGCCTTAAATCATTCTGCATGGAATCCAAAGCATTCAATGGGCTTCAATTTCTCCAGCTGCATGGAATCCACTGCATTAAATCATGCTGCATGGAATCCACTGCATTCAATTGGGAAGCATTGGGCCATGCTGCATAAAATCCACTGCATTCAATCATGCTGCATGGAACTTACTGCATTCAATCATGCTGCACACAATCCACTGCATTCCATCAGGATCCTTTAGGCCATGCTGCATGGAATCCACTGCATTCCATCGGCATCCATTGCACCATACTGCATGGAATCCACGGCATTCAATCATGCTTCATTTCAACCACTGCATTCAATCGGGAACATTGGGCCATGCTGCATGGAATCAACTGCAAACAATCACGCGGCATGGAATCCACTGCATTCAATCGGGGTGATTTGGGGCATGCTGCATTAAATTCACTGCATTCAATCGGGATCCCTTGGGCCTCACTGCATGGAATCCACTGCATTCAATCGGGATCCATTGCACCATGATGCCTGGAATCCACAGCATTCAAAAGAATCCATTGTGCCACACTTCATGGAATCCACTGCATTCAATTGAGATCCATTGGGCCACACTGCATGGAATCCACTGCATTCAATCGGGATCAATTGCGCCAAGCTGCAGGGAAACCACTGCATTCAATCGGGATCAATTGCATTGCACCGCATGGAATCCACTGCATTCAATCTGTATTCATTGGGCCAAGATGCATGGAATCCACTGCATTCAACCACGCTGCATGGAATCCACTGCATTCAATCGGCATCCATTTGGCCACACAACATGGAATCCACTGCATTCAATCAGGATCCATTGGGCCAAGCTGCATGCAATCCACTGCATTCACTCGGGATGCATTTCACACTGCTGCATGGAATCCAGTGCATTCAGCCACACTGCATGGAATCCACTGCATTCCATCGGTATCAATTACACCAAGCTGCATGGAATCCACTTCATTCAATCGAGATACATTGCACCACTCTGGATAGAAACCACTGCATTCCATCAGGCTTCATGGAATCCACTGCATTCAATCGGGATCCATTGGGCCACACTGCATGGAATCCACTGCATTCACTCGGGATCCATTGGGCCACACTGCATGGAATCCACTGCATTGAATCTTGATGCATGCAATCCACTGCATTAAATTGGTATCAATTACACAATGCTGAGGGGAATCCACTGCATTCAATCCGGATCCATTGCAGCATGCTGCATGGATTCCACTTCATTCAACCTGGATACTTTTCCCCAAGCTGCATGCAATCCACTGCATTCACTCGGGATGCATTTCCCAACGCTGCATGGAATCCAGTGCATTCAATCATGCCGCATAGAATCCACTGCATTCAATCAGTGTCCATTGGGCCATGCTGCATGGAATCCACTGCATTCAATCAGGATCCATTGGGCCAAGCTGCATGCAATCCACTGCATTCACCCGGGATGCATTTCACACTGCTGCATGGAATCCAGTGCATTCAATCACACTGCATGGAATCCACTGCATTCAATCAGGATCCATTGGGCCATGGTGCACGGAAGCCACTGCATTCAATCGGGATCCATTGCACTACACTGCATGGAATCCACTGCATTCCATATGATCCATTGGGCCAAGCTGCATGCAAACCACCGCATTAACTTGGGATGCATTTCACACTGCTGCATGGAATCCAGTGCATTCCATCCCACTGCAAGGACTCCAATGCCTTCAATCGGTATCAATTACACCAAGCTGCATGGAATCCACTTCATTCAATCGAGAAACATTGCACCACTCTGCATAGAATACACTGCATTCAAGCATGCTTCCTGGAATCCAATGCATTCAATCGGGATCCATTGGGCCACACTGCATGGAATCCACTTCATTCAATCAGGATCCATTGGGCCAATCTGCATGCAATCCACTGCATTCACTCGGGATGCATTTCACACTGCTGCATGGACTCCAGTGCATTCAATCACACTGCATGGAATCCACTGCATTCCATCGGTATCAATTACACCAAGCTGCATGGAATCCACTTCATTCAATCGAGATACATTGCACCACTCTGCATAGAATCCACTGCATTCAAGCATGCTTCCTGGAATCCACTGCATTCAATCGGGATCCATTGGGCCACACTGCATGGAATCCACTGCATTCACTTGGGATCCATTTCACAACACTGCATTGACTCCACTGCATTGAATCTTGATGCATGCAATCCACTGCATTAAATTGGTATCAATTACACAATGCTGCAGGGAATCCACTGCATTCAATCCGGATCCATTGCAGCATGCTGCATGGATTCCACTTCATTCAACCTGGAAACATTGCCCCATGCTGCATGCAATCCACTGCATTCACTCGGGATGCATTTCCCAACGCTGCATGGAATCCAGTGCATTCAATCATGCCGCATAGAATCCACTGCATTCAATCAGTGTCCATTGGGCCATGCTGCATGGAATCCACTGCATTCAATCAGGATCCATTGGGCCAAGCTGCATGCAATCCACTGCATTCACTCGGGATGCATTTCACACTGCTGCATGGAATCCAGTGCATTCAATCACACTGCATGGAATCCACTGCATTCAATCAGGATCCATTGGGCCATGGTGCACGGAAGCCACTGCATTCAATCGGGATCCATTGCACTACACTGCATGGAATCCACTGCATTCCATATGATCCATTGGGCCAAGCTGCATGCAAACCACCGCATTAACTTGGGATGCATTTCACACTGCTGCATGGAATCCAGTGCATTCCATCCCACTGCAAGGACTCCAATGCCTTCAATCGGTATCAATTACACCAAGCTGCATGGAATCCACTTCATTCAATCGAGATACATTGCACCGCTCTGCATAGAATACACTGCATTCAATCATGCTTCATGGAATCCACTGCATTCAATCGGGATCCATTGGGCCACACTGCATGGAATCCACTTCATTCAATCAGGATCCATTGGGCCAATCTGCATGCAATCCACTGCATTCACTCGGGATGCATTTCACACTGCTGCATGGAATCCAGTGCATTCAATCACACTGCATGGAATCCACTGCATTCAATCCGGATCCATTGGGCCATGCTTCATGGAAGCCTCTGCCTTCATTCGGGATCCATTGTGCTACACTGCATGGAATCCACTGCATTCCATCAGGATCCATTGAGCCAAGCTGCATGCAATCCCCTGCATTCACTCGGAATGCATTTCACACTGCTGCATGGACTCCAGTGCATTCAATCACCCTGCATGGAATCCACTGCATTCAATCGGTATCAATTACACCAAGCTGCATGGAATCCACTTCATTCAATCGAGATACATTGCACCACTCTGCATGGAATCCACTGCAATCAATATTGCTGCATGGAATCCACTGCATTCATTTGGGATGATTTCGGCCACGCTGCATTAAATCCACTGCATTAAATCGGGATGCCTTGTGCCTCGCTGCATGGAATACACTGCATTCAATCGAGATTCATTTCCCCACGGTGCATGGAATCCACTGCATTCAATAAGAATCCATTGTGCCACACTGCATGGAATCCACTGCATTCAATCAGGATCCATTGGGCCATGATGCATGAAATCCACTGCATTCAGTCGGGATCCATTGTGCTATGCTGCATGGAATCCACTGCATTCAATCAGGATCCATTGGGCCAAGCTGCATGCAATCAATTGCATTCACCCAGGATGCATTTCACACTGCTGCATGGAATCCAGTGCATTCAGTCACACTGCATGGAATCCACTGCATTCCATCGGTATCAATTACACCAAGCTGCATGGAATCCACTTCATTCAATCGAGATACATTGCACCACTCTGCATAGAATCCACTGCATTCAAGCATGCTTCCTGGAATCCACTGCATTCAATCGGGATCCATTGGGCCACACTGCATGGAATCCACTGCATTCACTTGGGATCCATTTCACAACACTGCATTGACTCCACTGCATTGAATCTTGATGCATGCAATCCACTGCATTAAATTGGTATCAATTACACAATGCTGCAGGGAATCCACTGCATTCAATCCGGATCCATTGCAGCATGCTGCATGGATTCCACTTCATTCAACCTGGAAACATTGCCCCATGCTGCATGCAATCCACTGCATTCACTCGGGATGCATTTCCCAACGCTGCATGGAATCCAGTGCATTCAATCATGCTGCATAGAATCCACTGCATTCAATCAGTGTCCATTGGGCCATGCTGCATGGAATCCACTGCATTCAATCAGGATCCATTGGGCCAAGCTGCATGCAATCCACTGCATTCACTCGGGATGCATTTCACACTGCTGCATGGAATCCAGTGCATTCAATCACACTGCATGGAATCCACTGCATTCAATCAGGATCCATTGGGCCATGGTGCACGGAAGCCACTGCATTCAATCGGGATCCATTGCACTACACTGCATGGAATCCACTGCATTCCATATGATCCATTGGGCCAAGCTGCATGCAAACCACCGCATTAACTTGGGATGCATTTCACACTGCTGCATGGAATCCAGTGCATTCCATCCCACTGCAAGGACTCCAATGCCTTCAATCGGTATCAATTACACCAAGCTGCATGGAATCCACTTCATTCAATCGAGATACATTGCACCGCTCTGCATAGAATACACTGCATTCAATCATGCTTCATGGAATCCACTGCATTCAATCGGGATCCATTGGGCCACACTGCATGGAATCCACTTCATTCAATCAGGATCCATTGGGCCAATCTGCATGCAATCCACTGCATTCACTCGGGATGCATTTCACACTGCTGCATGGAATCCAGTGCATTCAATCACACTGCATGGAATCCACTGCATTCAATCCGGATCCATTGGGCCATGCTTCATGGAAGCCTCTGCCTTCATTCGGGATCCATTGTGCTACACTGCATGGAATCCACTGCATTCCATCAGGATCCATTGAGCCAAGCTGCATGCAATCCCCTGCATTCACTCGGAATGCATTTCACACTGCTGCATGGACTCCAGTGCATTCAATCACCCTGCATGGAATCCACTGCATTCAATCGGTATCAATTACACCAAGCTGCATGGAATCCACTTCATTCAATCGAGATACATTGCACCACTCTGCATGGAATCCACTGCAATCAATATTGCTGCATGGAATCCACTGCATTCATTTGGGATGATTTCGGCCACGCTGCATTAAATCCACTGCATTAAATCGGGATGCCTTGTGCCTCGCTGCATGGAATACACTGCATTCAATCGAGATTCATTTCCCCACGGTGCATGGAATCCACTGCATTCAATAAGAATCCATTGTGCCACACTGCATGGAATCCACTGCATTCAATCAGGATCCATTGGGCCATGATGCATGAAATCCACTGCATTCAGTCGGGATCCATTGTGCTATGCTGCATGGAATCCACTGCATTCAATCAGGATCCATTGGGCCAAGCTGCATGCAATCAATTGCATTCACCCAGGATGCATTTCACACTGCTGCATGGAATCCAGTGCATTCAGTCACACTGCATGGAATCCACTGCATTCCATCGGTATCAATTACACCAAGCTGCATGGAATCCACTTCATTCAATCGAGATACATTGCACCACTCTGCATAGAATCCACTGCATTCAAGCATGCTTCCTGGAATCCACTGCATTCAATCGGGATCCATTGGGCCACACTGCATGGAATCCACTGCATTCACTTGGGATCCATTTCACAACACTGCATTGACTCCACTGCATTGAATCTTGATGCATGCAATCCACTGCATTAAATTGGTATCAATTACACAATGCTGCAGGGAATCCACTGCATTCAATCCGGATCCATTGCAGCATGCTGCATGGATTCCACTTCATTCAACCTGGAAACATTGCCCCATGCTGCATGCAATCCACTGCATTCACTCGGGATGCATTTCCCAACGCTGCATGGAATCCAGTGCATTCAATCAGTGTCCATTGGGCCATGCTGCATGGAATCCACTGCATTCAATCAGGATCCATTGGGCCAAGCTGCATGCAATCCACTGCATTCACTCGGGATGCATTTCACACTGCTGCATGGAATCCAGTGCATTCAATCACACTGCATGGAATCCACTGCATTCAATCAGGATCCATTGGGCCATGGTGCACGGAAGCCACTGCATTCAATCGGGATCCATTGCACTACACTGCATGGAATCCACTGCATTCCATATGATCCATTGGGCCAAGCTGCATGCAAACCACCGCATTAACTTGGGATGCATTTCACACTGCTGCATGGAATCCAGTGCATTCCATCCCACTGCAAGGACTCCAATGCCTTCAATCGGTATCAATTACACCAAGCTGCATGGAATCAACTTCATTCAATCGAGAAACATTGCACCGCTCTGCATAGAATACACTGCATTCAATCATGCTTCATGGAATCCACTGCATTCAATCGGGATCCATTGGGCCACACTGCATGGAATCCACTTCATTCAATCAGGATCCATTGGGCCAATCTGCATGCAATCCACTGCATTCACTCGGGATGCATTTCACACTGCTGCATGGACTCCAGTGCATTCAATCACACTGCATGGAATCCACTGCATTCAATCGGTATCAATTACACCAAGCTGCATGGAATCCACTTCATTCAATCGAGATACATTGCACCACTCTGCATAGAATACACTGCATTCAATCACGCTGAATTGAATCCACTGCATTCACTCGGGATGCATTTCAAAACGCTGCATTGAATAATCTGCATTCATTCACGCTGCTTGTGATCCACTGAATTCAATCAGGTACCATTGGGCCACGTTTCAAGGAATGCACTGCATTCCATCGGGATCCATTGCACAATGCTGCATGGAATATACTGCATTCAATAGGGATGCATTGGGCCTCGCTGCATGGAATCCACTGCATTCAATCACGCTGCATTGAATCCACTGCATTCAATTGGCATCAATCTTTCCAAGCTGCATGGAATCCACTGCATTCAATCGGGGTACTTTGCACCATGCTGCATGGAATCCACTGCATTCCATCATGCTGCATGGGATCCACTACATTCAATCGTGTTCCATTGTGCCGAACTGCATGGCATCCACTGAATTCAGTCACACTGCATGGAATCCACTGCATTCAATTGGGGATGCATTGTAACACGCTGCATGGAATCCCCTTCATTCAATCATGCTGTATGGAATCCAATGCATTCAATGGGATCAATTGTACATCGCTGCATGGAATACACTGCATTCAATCATGCTGCATGCAATCCACTTCATTGCATTGGGTTCCATTGCAGCACGCTGCATGGAATTGACTGCATTCAGTCATGCTGCATAAAATCAATGGCATTCCATCGGGATCCACTTGGCCACACTGCATGGAATCCACTGCATTAATTCGGGATCCATTTCCCCATGCTGCATGGAATCCACTACATTCCATCGGAATCCATTGCACCACGCTGCATGGAATCCACTGCATTCAATCGGTATTCATTGAGCCACGATGCATGGAATCCACTGCATTAAATCACGCATCATGGAATCCACCACATTCAATCATGCTGCATGTAATCCATTGCATTCCATCGGGATCCATTGTGCAAGCTACATGGAATCCACTGCATTCAATCATGCTGCATGGAATCCAATGCATTCAATTGGGATGCATTGAACCATGCTGCGTGGAAGTCACTTCATTCAATCGGGATGCTTTGAGCCATCCTGCATAAAATCCACTGCATTCAATCGGGATGCATTGGGCCTCGCTGCATGGAATCCACTGCATTCAATCACGCTGCATTCTATCCACTGCTTTCAATTGAGATCCATTGTTCCATGCTGCATGGAATCCACTGCATTCAATCATGCTGCATGGGATCCACTACATTCAATCGTGTTCCATTGTGCCAAACTGCATGGAATCCACTGCATTCAATCATGCTGCATGGAATCCTCTGCATTCAATTTGGATCCATTGAACCATTCTACAAGGAATCCACTGCATTTAGTCATGCTGCATAGAATCCACTGCATTCAATCGGGATGCAATGTAACATGCTGCATGGAACCCACTGCATTCAATGATGCTTCATGGAATCCACTGCATTCAATCGGGATGTATTTTTCCACGCTGCATGGAATCCACTGCATTCAATCACACTGCATTGAATCCACTGCATTCAATTTGGATCAGTTGTACAATGCTGAATGGAATCCACTGCATTCAATCATGCTGCATGGAATCCACTGCATTCAATCGGGATCAACTGTACAATGCTGCATGGAATCCACTGCATTCAATCATGCTGCATGAAATCCACTGCATTCAATTGGGATGCATTGAACCAGGCTGTATGGAATCCACTGCATTCATTCGGGAACCATTTTCTATGCTGCATGGAATCCACTGCCTTAAATCATTCTGCATGGAATCCAAAGCATTCAATGGGCTTCAATTTCTCCAGCTGCATGGAATCCACTGCATTAAATCATGCTGCATGGAATCCACTGCATTCAATTGGGAAGCATTGGGCCATGCTGCATAAAATCCACTGCATTCAATCATGCTGCATGGAACTTACTGCATTCAATCATGCTGCACATAATCCACTGCATTCCATCAGGATCCTTTACGCCATGCTGCATGGAATCCACTGCATTCCATCGGCATCCATTGCACCATACTGCATGGAATCCACGGCATTCAATCATGCTTCATTTCAACCACTGCATTCAATCGGGAACATTGGGCCATGCTGCATGGAATCAACTGCAAACAATCACGCGGCATGGAATCCACTGCATTCAATCGGGGTGATTTGGGGCATGCTGCATTAAATTCACTGCATTCAATCGGGATGCCTTGGGCCTCACTGCATGGAATCCACTGCATTCAATCGGGATCCATTGCACCATGATGCCTGGAATCCACAGCATTCAAAAGAATCCATTGTGCCACACTGCATGGAATCCACTGCATTCACTCGAGATCCATTGGGCCACACTGCATGGAATCCACTGCATTCAATCGGGATCAATTGCGCCAAGCTGCAGGGAAACCACTGCATTCAATCGGGATCAATTGCATTGCACCGCATGGAATCCACTGCATTCAATCTGTATTCATTGGGCCAAGATGCATGGAATCCACTGCATTCAACCACGCTGCATGGAATCCACTGCATTCAATCGGCATCCATTTGGCCACACAACATGGAATCCACTGCATTCAATCAGGATGCATTGGGCCAAGCTGCATGCAATCCACTGCATTCACTCGGGATGCATTTCACACTGCTGCATGGAATCCAGTGCATTCAGCCACACTGCATGGAATCCACTGCATTCCATCGGTATCAATTACACCAAGCTGCATGGAATCCACTTCATTCAATCGAGATACATTGCACCACTCTGGATAGAAACCACTGCATTCCATCAGGCTTCATGGAATCCACTGCATTCAATCGGGATCCATTGGGCCACACTGCATGGAATCCACTGCATTCACTCGGGATCCATTGGGCCACACTGCATGGAATCCACTGCATTGAATCTTGATGCATGCAATCCACTGCATTAAATTGGTATCAATTACACAATGCTGAGGGGAATCCACTGCATTCAATCCGGATCCATTGCAGCATGCTGCATGGATTCCACTTCATTCAACCTGGATACTTTTCCCCAAGCTGCATGCAATCCACTGCATTCACTCGGGATGCATTTCCCAACGCTGCATGGAATCCAGTGCATTCAATCATGCCGCATAGAATCCACTGCATTCAATCAGTGTCCATTGGGCCATGCTGCATGGAATCCACTGCATTCAATCAGGATCCATTGGGCCAAGCTGCATGCAATCCACTGCATTCACTCGGGATGCATTTCACACTGCTGCATGGAATCCAGTGCATTCAATCACACTGCATGGAATCCACTGCATTCAATCAGGATCCATTGGGCCATGGTGCACGGAAGCCGCTGCATTCAATCGGGATCCATTGCACTACACTGCATGGAATCCACTGCATTCCATATGATCCATTGGGCCAAGCTGCATGCAAACCACCGCATTAACTTGGGATGCATTTCACACTGCTGCATGGAATCCAGTGCATTCCATCCCACTGCAAGGACTCCAATGCCTTCAATCGGTATCAATTACACCAAGCTGCATGGAATCCACTTCATTCAATCGAGAAACATTGCACCACTCTGCATAGAATACACTGCATTCAAGCATGCTTCCTGGAATCCACTGCATTCAATCGGGATCCATTGGGCCACACTGCATGGAATCCACTTCATTCAATCAGGATCCATTGGGCCAATCTGCATGCAATCCACTGCATTCACTCGGGATGCATTTCACACTGCTGCATGGACTCCAGTGCATTCAATCACACTGCATGGAATCCACTGCATTCCATCGGTATCAATTACACCAAGCTGCATGGAATCCACTTCATTCAATCGAGATACATTGCACCACTCTGCATAGAATCCACTGCATTCAAGCATGCTTCCTGGAATCCACTGCATTCAATCGGGATCCATTGGGCCACACTGCATGGAATCCACTGCATTCACTTGGGATCCATTTCACAACACTGCATTGACTCCACTGCATTGAATCTTGATGCATGCAATCCACTGCATTAAATTGGTATCAATTACACAATGCTGCAGGGAATCCACTGCATTCAATCCGGATCCATTGCAGCATGCTGCATGGATTCCACTTCATTCAACCTGGAAACATTGCCCCATGCTGCATGCAATCCACTGCATTCACTCGGGATGCATTTCCCAACGCTGCATGGAATCCAGTGCATTCAATCATGCCGCATAGAATCCACTGCATTCAATCAGTGTCCATTGGGCCATGCTGCATGGAATCCACTGCATTCAATCAGGATCCATTGGGCCAAGCTGCATGCAATCCACTGCATTCACTCGGGATGCATTTCACACTGCTGCATGGAATCCAGTGCATTCAATCACACTGCATGGAATCCACTGCATTCAATCAGGATCCATTGGGCCATGGTGCACGGAAGCCACTGCATTCAATCGGGATCCATTGCACTACACTGCATGGAATCCACTGCATTCCATATGATCCATTGGGCCAAGCTGCATGCAAACCACCGCATTAACTTGGGATGCATTTCACACTGCTGCATGGAATCCAGTGCATTCCATCCCACTGCAAGGACTCCAATGCCTTCAATCGGTATCAATTACACCAAGCTGCATGGAATCCACTTCATTCAATCGAGAAACATTGCACCGCTCTGCATAGAATACACTGCATTCAATCATGCTTCATGGAATCCACTGCATTCAATCGGGATCCATTGGGCCACACTGCATGGAATCCACTTCATTCAATCAGGATCCATTGGGCCAATCTGCATGCAATCCACTGCATTCACTCGGGATGCATTTCACACTGCTGCATGGACTCCAGTGCATTCAATCACACTGCATGGAATCCACTGCATTCAATCGGTATCAATTACACCAAGCTGCATGGTATCCACTTCATTCAATCGAGATACATTGCACCACTCTGCATAGAATCCACTGCATTCAAGCATGCTTCCTGGAATCCACTGCATTATATCGGGTTCCATTAGGCCACACTGCATGGAATCCACTGCATTCACTCGGGATCCATTTCACAATGCTGCATTGACTCCACTGCATTGAATCTTGATGCATGGAATCCACTGCATTAAATTGCTATCAATATCTCAATGCTGCAGTGAATCTACTGCATTCAATCGGGATCCATTGCAGCATGCTGCATGGATTCCACTTCATTCAACCTGAATACATTGCCCCATGCTGCATGCAATCCACTGCATTCACTCGGGATGCATTTCACACAGCTGCATGGAATCCAGTGCAATCAATCACACTGCATGGAATCCACTGCATTCAAACAGTGTCCATTGGGCCATGCTGCATGGAATCCACTGCATTCAATCTGGATCCATTGGGCCAAGCTCCATGCAATACGCTGCATTCACTCGGGATGCATTTCACACTGCTGCATGGACTCCAGTGCATTCAGCCACACTACATGGAATCCACTGCATTCCATCGGTATCAATTACACCAAGCTGCATGGTATCCACTTCATTCAATCGAGATACATTGCACCACTCTGCATAGAATACACTGCATTCAATCACGCTGAATTGAATCCACTGCATTCACTCGGGATGCATTTCAAAACGCTGCATTGAATAATCTGCATTCATTCACGCTGCTTGTGATCCACTGAATTCAATCAGGTACCATTGGGCCACGTTTCAAGAAATGCACTGCATTCCATCGGGATCCATTGCACAATGCTGCATGGAATATACTGCATTCAATAGGGATGCATTGGGCCTCGCTGCATGGAATCCACTGCATTCAATCACGCTGCATTGAATCCACTGCATTCAATTGGCATCAATTTTTCCAAGCTGCATGGAATCCACTGCATTCAATCGGGGTACTTTGCACCATGCTGCATGGAATCCACTGCATTCCATCATGCTGCATGGGATCCACTACATTCAATCGTGTTCCATTGTGCCGAACTGCATGGCATCCACTGAATTCAGTCACACTGCATGGAATCCACTGCATTCAATTGGGGATGCATTGTAACACGCTGCATGGAATCCCCTTCATTCAATCATGCTGTATGGAATCCAATGCATTCAATGGGATCAATTGTACATCGCTGCATGGAATACACTGCATTCAATCATGCTGCATGCAATCCACTTCCTTGCATTGGGTTCCATTGCAGCACGCTGCATGGAATTGACTGCATTCAGTCATGCTGCATAAAATCAATGGCATTCCATCGGGATCCACTTGGCCACACTGCATGGAATCCACTGCATTAATTCGGGATCCATTTCCCCATGCTGCATGGAATCCACTACATTCCATCGGAATCCATTGCACCACGCTGCATGGAATCCACTGCATTCAATCGGTATTCATTGAGCCACGATGCATGGAATCCACTGCATTAAATCACGCATCATGGAATCCACCACATTCAATCATGCTGCATGTAATCCATTGCATTCAATCGGGATCCATTGTGCAAGCTACATGGAATCCACTGCATTCAATCATGCTGCATGGAATCCAATGCATTCAATTGGGATGCATTGAACCATGCTGCGTGGAAGTCACTTCATTCAATCGGGATGCTTTGAGCCATCCTGCATAAAATCCACTGCATTCAATCGGGATGCATTGGGCCTCGCTGCATGGAATCCACTGCATTCAATCACGCTGCATTCTATCCACTGCTTTCAATTGAGATCCATTGTTCCATGCTGCATGGAATCCACTGCATTCAATCATGCTGCATGGGATCCACTACATTCAATCGTGTTCCATTGTGCCAAACTGCATGGAATCCACTGCATTCAATCATGCTGCATGGAATCCTCTGCATTCAATTTGGATCCATTGAACCATTCTACAAGGAATCCACTGCATTTAGTCATGCTGCATAGAATCCACTGCATTCAATCGGGATGCAATGTAACATGCTGCATGGAACCCACTGCATTCAATGATGCTTCATGGAATCCACTGCATTCAATCGGGATGTATTTTTCCACGCTGCATGGAATCCACTGCATTCAATCACACTGCATTGAATCCACTGCATTCAATTTGGATCAGTTGTACAATGCTGAATGGAATCCACTGCATTCAATCATGCTGCATGGAATCCACTGCATTCAATCGGGATCAACTGTACAATGCTGCATGGAATCCACTGCATTCAATCATGCTGCATGAAATCCACTGCATTCAATTGGGATGCATTGAACCAGGCTGTATGGAATCCACTGCATTCATTCGGGAACCATTTTCTATGCTGCATGGAATCCACTGCCTTAAATCATTCTGCATGGAATCCAAAGCATTCAATGGGCTTCAATTTCTCCAGCTGCATGGAATCCACTGCATTAAATCATGCTGCATGGAATCCACTGCATTCAATTGGGAAGCATTGGGCCATGCTGCATAAAATCCACTGCATTCAATCATGCTGCATGGAACTTACTGCATTCAATCATGCTGCAAATAATCCACTGCATTCCATCAGGATCCTTTACGCCATGCTGCATGGAATCCACTGCATTCCATCGGCATCCATTGCACCATACTGCATGGAATCCACGGCATTCAATCATGCTGCATGGAATCCACTGCATTCAATCATGCTTCATTTCAACCACTGCATTCAATCGGGAACATTGGGCCATGCTGCATGGAATCAACTGCAAACAATCACGCGGCATGGAATCCACTGCATTCAATCGGGGTGATTTGGGGCATGCTGCATTAAATTCACTGCATTCAATCGGGATGCCTTGGGCCTCACTGCATGGAATCCACTGCATTCAATCGGGATCCATTGCGCCATGATGCCTGGAATCCACAGCATTCAAAAGAATCCATTGTGCCACACTGCATGGAATCCACTGCATTCACTCGAGATCCATTGGGCCACACTGCATGGAATCCACTGCATTCAATCGGGATCAATTGCGCCAAGCTGCAGGGAAACCACTGCATTCAATCGGGATCAATTCCATTACACCGCATGGAATCCACTGCATTCAATCTGTATTCATTGGGCCAAGATGCATGGAACCCACTGCATTCAATCACGCTGCATGGAATCCACTGCATTCAATTGGCATCCATTTGGCCACACAACATGGAATCCACTGCATTCAATCAGGATCCATTGGGCCAATCTGCATGCAATCCACTGCATTCACTCGGGATGCATTTCACACTGCTGCATGGACTCCAGTGCATTCAATCACACTGCATGGAATCCACTGCATTCAATCGGTATCAATTACACCAAGCTGCATGGAATCCACTTCATTCAATCGAGATACATTGCACCACTCTGCATAGAATCCACTGCATTCAAGCATGCTTCCTGGAATCCACTGCATTCAATCGGGATCCATTGGGCCACACTGCATGGAATCCACTGCATTCACTCGGGATCCATTTCACAACACTGCATTGACTCCACTGCATTGAATCTTGATGCATGCAATCCACTGCATTAAATTGGTATCAATTACACAATGCTGAGGGGAATCCACTGCATTCAATCCGGATCCATTGCAGCATGCTGCATGGATTCCACTTCATTCAACCTGGAAACATTGCCCCATGCTGCATGCAATCCACTGCATTCACTCGGGATGCATTTCCCAACGCTGCATGGAATCCAGTGCATTCAATCATGCCGCATAGAATCCACTGCATTCAATCAGTGTCCATTGGGCCATGCTGCATGGAATCCACTGCATTCAATCAGGATCCATTGGGCCAAGCTGCATGCAATCCACTGCATTCACTCGGGATGCATTTCACACTGCTGCATGGAATCCAGTGCATTCAATCACACTGCATGGAATCCACTGCATTCAATCAGGATCCATTGGGCCATGGTGCACGGAAGCCACTGCATTCAATCGGGATCCATTGCACTACACTGCATGGAATCCACTGCATTCCATATGATCCATTGGGCCAAGCTGCATGCAAACCACCGCATTAACTTGGGATGCATTTCACACTGCTGCATGGAATCCAGTGCATTCCATCCCACTGCAAGGACTCCAATGCCTTCAATCGGTATCAATTACACCAAGCTGCATGGAATCCACTTCATTCAATCGAGATACATTGCACCACTCTGCATAGAATCCACTGCATTCAAGCATGCTTCCTGGAATCCACTGCATTCAATCGGGATCCATTGGGCCACACTGCATGGAATCCACTGCATTCACTTGGGATCCATTTCACAACACTGCATTGACTCCACTGCATTGAATCTTGATGCATGCAATCCACTGCATTAAATTGGTATCAATTACACAATGCTGCAGGGAATCCACTGCATTCAATCCGGATCCATTGCAGCATGCTGCATGGATTCCACTTCATTCAACCTGGAAACATTGCCCCATGCTGCATGCAATCCACTGCATTCACTCGGGATGCATTTCCCAACGCTGCATGGAATCCAGTGCATTCAATCATGCTGCATAGAATCCACTGCATTCAATCAGTGTCCATTGGGCCCTGCTGCATGGAATCCACTGCATTCAATCAGGATCCATTGGGCCAAGCTGCATGCAATCCACTGCATTCACTCGGGATGCATTTCACACTGCTGCATGGAATCCAGTGCATTCAATCACACTGCATGGAATCCACTGCATTCAATCAGGATCCATTGGGCCATGGTGCACGGAAGCCACTGCATTCAATCGGGATCCATTGCACTACACTGCATGGAATCCACTGCATTCCATATGATCCATTGGGCCAAGCTGCATGCAAACCACCGCATTAACTTGGGATGCATTTCACACTGCTGCATGGAATCCAGTGCATTCCATCCCACTGCAAGGACTCCAATGCCTTCAATCGGTATCAATTACACCAAGCTGCATGGAATCCACTTCATTCAATCGAGAAACATTGCACCGCTCTGCATAGAATACACTGCATTCAATCATGCTTCATGGAATCCACTGCATTCAATCGGGATCCATTGGGCCACACTGCATGGAATCCACTTCATTCAATCAGGATCCATTGGGCCAATCTGCATGCAATCCACTGCATTCACTCGGGATGCATTTCACACTGCTGCATGGACTCCAGTGCATTCAATCACACTGCATGGAATCCACTGCATTCAATCGGTATCAATTACACCAAGCTGCATGGTATCCACTTCATTCAATCGAGATACATTGCACCACTCTGCATAGAATCCACTGCATTCAAGCATGCTTCCTGGAATCCACTGCATTATATCGGGTTCCATTAGGCCACACTGCATGGAATCCACTGCATTCACTCGGGATCCATTTCACAATGCTGCATTGACTCCACTGCATTGAATCTTGATGCATGCAATCCACTGCATTAAATTGCTATCAATATCTCAATGCTGCAGTGAATCCACTGCATTCAATCGGGATCCATTGCAGCATGCTGCATGGATTCCACTTCATTCAACCTGAATACATTGCCCCATGCTGCATGCAATCCACTGCATTCACTCGGGATGCATTTCACACAGCTGCATGGAATCCAGTGCAATCAATCACACTGCATGGAATCCACTGCATTCAAACAGTGTCCATTGGGCCATGCTGCATGGAATCCACTGCATTCAATCTGGATCCATTGGGCCAAGCTCCATGCAATACGCTGCATTCACTCGGGATGCATTTCACACTGCTGCATGGACTCCAGTGCATTCAGCCACACTACATGGAATCCACTGCATTCCATCGGTATCAATTACACCAAGCTGCATGGTATCCACTTCATTCAATCGAGATACATTGCACCACTCTGCATAGAATACACTGCATTCAATCACGCTGAATTGAATCCACTGCATTCACTCGGGATGCATTTCAAAACGCTGCATTGAATAATCTGCATTCATTCACGCTGCTTGTGATCCACTGAATTCAATCAGGTACCATTGGGCCACGTTTCAAGGAATGCACTGCATTCCATCGGGATCCATTGCACAATGCTGCATGGAATATACTGCATTCAATAGGGATGCATTGGGCCTCGCTGCATGGAATCCACTGCATTCAATCACGCTGCATTGAATCCACTGCATTCAATTGGCATCAATTTTTCCAAGCTGCATGGAATCCACTGCATTCAATCGGGGTACTTTGCACCATGCTGCATGGAATCCACTGCATTCCATCATGCTGCATGGGATCCACTACATTCAATCGTGTTCCATTGTGCCGAACTGCATGGCATCCACTGAATTCAGTCACACTGCATGGAATCCACTGCATTCAATTGGGGATGCATTGTAACACGTTGCATGGAATCCCCTTCATTCAATCATGCTGTATGGAATCCAATGCATTCAATGGGATCAATTGTACATCGCTGCATGGAATACACTGCATTCAATCATGCTGCATGCAATCCACTTCATTGCATTGGGTTCCATTGCAGCACGCTGCATGGAATTGACTGCATTCAGTCATGCTGCATAAAATCAATGGCATTCCATCGGGATCCACTTGGCCACACTGCATGGAATCCACTGCATTAATTCGGGATCCATTTCCCCATGCTGCATGGAATCCACTACATTCCATCGGAATCCATTGCACCACGCTGCATGGAATCCACTGCATTCAATCGGTATTCATTGAGCCACGATGCATGGAATCCACTGCATTAAATCACGCATCATGGAATCCACCACATTCAATCATGCTGCATGTAATCCATTGCATTCAATCGGGATCCATTGTGCAAGCTACATGGAATCCACTGCATTCAATCATGCTGCATGGAATCCAATGCATTCAATTGGGATGCATTGAACCATGCTGCATGGAAGTCACTTCATTCAATCGGGATGCTTTGAGCCATCCTGCATAAAATCCACTGCATTCAATCGGGATGCATTGGGCCTCGCTGCATGGAATCCACTGCATTCAATCACGCTGCATTCTATCCACTGCTTTCAATTGAGATCCATTGTTCCATGCTGCATGGAATCCACTGCATTCAATCATGCTGCATGGGATCCACTACATTCAATCGTGTTCCATTGTGCCAAACTGCATGGAATCCACTGCATTCAATCATGCTGCATGGAATCCTCTGCATTCAATTTGGATCCATTGAACCATTCTACAAGGAATCCACTGCATTTAGTCATGCTGCATAGAATCCACTGCATTCAATCGGGATGCAATGTAACATGCTGCATGGAACCCACTGCATTCAATGATGCTTCATGGAATCCACTGCATTCAATCGGGATGTATTTTTCCACGCTGCATGGAATCCACTGCATTCAATCACACTGCATTGAATCCACTGCATTCAATTTGGATCAGTTGTACAATGCTGAATGGAATCCACTGCATTCAATCATGCTGCATGGAATCCACTGCATTCAATCGGGATCAACTGTACAATGCTGCATGGAATCCACTGCATTCAATCATGCTGCATGAAATCCACTGCATTCAATTGGGATGCATTGAACCAGGCTGTATGGAATCCACTGCATTCATTCGGGAACCATTTTCTATGCTGCATGGAATCCACTGCCTTAAATCATTCTGCATGGAATCCAAAGCATTCAATGGGCTTCAATTTCTCCAGCTGCATGGAATCCACTGCATTAAATCATGCTGCATGGAATCCACTGCATTCAATTGGGAAGCATTGGGCCATGCTGCATAAAATCCACTGCATTCAATCATGCTGCATGGAACTTACTGCATTCAATCATGCTGCAAATAATCCACTGCATTCCATCAGGATCCTTTACGCCATGCTGCATGGAATCCACTGCATTCCATCGGCATCCATTGCACCATACTGCATGGAATCCACGGCATTCAATCATGCTGCATGGAATCCACTGCATTCAATCATGCTTCATTTCAACCACTGCATTCAATCGGGAACATTGGGCCATGCTGCATGGAATCAACTGCAAACAATCACGCGGCATGGAATCCACTGCATTCAATCGGGGTGATTTGGGGCATGCTGCATTAAATTCACTGCATTCAATCGGGATGCCTTGGGCCTCACTGCATGGAATCCACTGCATTCAATCGGGATCCATTGCGCCATGATGCCTGGAATCCACAGCATTCAAAAGAATCCATTGTGCCACACTGCATGGAATCCACTGCATTCACTCGAGATCCATTGGGCCACACTGCATGGAATCCACTGCATTCAATCGTGATCAATTGCGCCAAGCTGCAGGGAAACCACTGCATTCAATCGGGATCAATTCCATTACACCGCATGGAATCCACTGCATTCAATCTGTATTCATTGGGCCAAGATGCATGGAACCCACTGCATTCCATCAGGCTTCATGGAATCCACTGCATTCAATCGGGATCCATTGGGCCACACTGCATGGAATCCACTGCATTCACTCGGGATCCATTGGGCCACACTGCATGGAATCCACTGCATTGAATCTTGATGCATGCAATCCACTGCATTAAATTGGTATCAATTACACAATGCTGAGGGGAATCCACTGCATTCAATCCGGATCCATTGCAGCATGCTGCATGGATTCCACTTCATTCAACCTGGATACTTTTCCCCAAGCTGCATGCAATCCACTGCATTCACTCGGGATGCATTTCCCAACGCTGCATGGAATCCAGTGCATTCAATCATGCCGCATAGAATCCACTGCATTCAATCAGTGTCCATTGGGCCATGCTGCATGGAATCCACTGCATTCAATCAGGATCCATTGGGCCAAGCTGCATGCAATCCACTGCATTCACTCGGGATGCATTTCACACTGCTGCATGGAATCCAGTGCATTCAATCACACTGCATGGAATCCACTGCATTCAATCAGGATCCATTGGGCCATGGTGCACGGAAGCCGCTGCATTCAATCGGGATCCATTGCACTACACTGCATGGAATCCACTGCATTCCATATGATCCATTGGGCCAAGCTGCATGCAAACCACCGCATTAACTTGGGATGCATTTCACACTGCTGCATGGAATCCAGTGCATTCCATCCCACTGCAAGGACTCCAATGCCTTCAATCGGTATCAATTACACCAAGCTGCATGGAATCCACTTCATTCAATCGAGAAACATTGCACCACTCTGCATAGAATACACTGCATTCAAGCATGCTTCCTGGAATCCACTGCATTCAATCGGGATCCATTGGGCCACACTGCATGGAATCCACTTCATTCAATCAGGATCCATTGGGCCAATCTGCATGCAATCCACTGCATTCACTCGGGATGCATTTCACACTGCTGCATGGACTCCAGTGCATTCAATCACACTGCATGGAATCCACTGCATTCCATCGGTATCAATTACACCAAGCTGCATGGAATCCACTTCATTCAATCGAGATACATTGCACCACTCTGCATAGAATCCACTGCATTCAAGCATGCTTCCTGGAATCCACTGCATTCAATCGGGATCCATTGGGCCACACTGCATGGAATCCACTGCATTCACTTGGGATCCATTTCACAACACTGCATTGACTCCACTGCATTGAATCTTGATGCATGCAATCCACTGCATTAAATTGGTATCAATTACACAATGCTGCAGGGAATCCACTGCATTCAATCCGGATCCATTGCAGCATGCTGCATGGATTCCACTTCATTCAACCTGGAAACATTGCCCCATGCTGCATGCAATCCACTGCATTCACTCGGGATGCATTTCCCAACGCTGCATGGAATCCAGTGCATTCAATCATGCCGCATAGAATCCACTGCATTCAATCAGTGTCCATTGGGCCATGCTGCATGGAATCCACTGCATTCAATCAGGATCCATTGGGCCAAGCTGCATGCAATCCACTGCATTCACTCGGGATGCATTTCACACTGCTGCATGGAATCCAGTGCATTCAATCACACTGCATGGAATCCACTGCATTCAATCAGGATCCATTGGGCCATGGTGCACGGAAGCCACTGCATTCAATCGGGATCCATTGCACTACACTGCATGGAATCCACTGCATTCCATATGATCCATTGGGCCAAGCTGCATGCAAACCACCGCATTAACTTGGGATGCATTTCACACTGCTGCATGGAATCCAGTGCATTCCATCCCACTGCAAGGACTCCAATGCCTTCAATCGGTATCAATTACACCAAGCTGCATGGAATCCACTTCATTCAATCGAGAAACATTGCACCGCTCTGCATAGAATACACTGCATTCAATCATGCTTCATGGAATCCACTGCATTCAATCGGGATCCATTGGGCCACACTGCATGGAATCCACTTCATTCAATCAGGATCCATTGGGCCAATCTGCATGCAATCCACTGCATTCACTCGGGATGCATTTCACACTGCTGCATGGACTCCAGTGCATTCAATCACACTGCATGGAATCCACTGCATTCAATCGGTATCAATTACACCAAGCTGCATGGTATCCACTTCATTCAATCGAGATACATTGCACCACTCTGCATAGAATCCACTGCATTCAAGCATGCTTCCTGGAATCCACTGCATTATATCGGGTTCCATTAGGCCACACTGAATGGAATCCACTGCATTCACTCGGGATCCATTTCACAATGCTGCATTGACTCCACTGCATTGAATCTTGATGCATGGAATCCACTGCATTAAATTGCTATCAATATCTCAATGCTGCAGTGAATCTACTGCATTCAATCGGGATCCATTGCAGCATGCTGCATGGATTCCACTTCATTCAACCTGAATACATTGCCCCATGCTGCATGCAATCCACTGCATTCACTCGGGATGCATTTCACACAGCTGCATGGAATCCAGTGCAATCAATCACACTGCATGGAATCCACTGCATTCAAACAGTGTCCATTGGGCCATGCTGCATGGAATCCACTGCATTCAATCTGGATCCATTGGGCCAAGCTCCATGCAATACGCTGCATTCACTCGGGATGCATTTCACACTGCTGCATGGACTCCAGTGCATTCAGCCACACTACATGGAATCCACTGCATTCCATCGGTATCAATTACACCAAGCTGCATGGTATCCACTTCATTCAATCGAGATACATTGCACCACTCTGCATAGAATACACTGCATTCAATCACGCTGAATTGAATCCACTGCATTCACTCGGGATGCATTTCAAAACGCTGCATTGAATAATCTGCATTCATTCACGCTGCTTGTGATCCACTGAATTCAATAAGGTACCATTGGGCCACGTTTCAAGAAATGCACTGCATTCCATCGGGATCCATTGCACAATGCTGCATGGAATATACTGCATTCAATAGGGATGCATTGGGCCTCGCTGCATGGAATCCACTGCATTCAATCACGCTGCATTGAATCCACTGCATTCAATTGGCATCAATTTTTCCAAGCTGCATGGAATCCACTGCATTCAATCGGGGTACTTTGCACCATGCTGCATGGAATCCACTGCATTCCATCATGCTGCATGGGATCCACTACATTCAATCGTGTTCCATTGTGCCGAACTGCATGGCATCCACTGAATTCAGTCACACTGCATGGAATCCACTGCATTCAATTGGGGATGCATTGTAACACGCTGCATGGAATCCCCTTCATTCAATCATGCTGTATGGAATCCAATGCATTCAATGGGATCAATTGTACATCGCTGCATGGAATACACTGCATTCAATCATGCTGCATGCAATCCACTTCATTGCATTGGGTTCCATTGCAGCACGCTGCATGGAATTGACTGCATTCAGTCATGCTGCATAAAATCAATGGCATTCCATCGGGATCCACTTGGCCACACTGCATGGAATCCACTGCATTAATTCGGGATCCATTTCCCCATGCTGCATGGAATCCACTACATTCCATCGGAATCCATTGCACCACGCTGCATGGAATCCACTGCATTCAATCGGTATTCATTGAGCCACGATGCATGGAATCCACTGCATTAAATCACGCATCATGGAATCCACCACATTCAATCATGCTGCATGTAATCCATTGCATTCAATCGGGATCCATTGTGCAAGCTACATGGAATCCACTGCATTCAATCATGCTGCATGGAATCCAATGCATTCAATTGGGATGCATTGAACCATGCTGCATGGAAGTCACTTCATTCAATCGGGATGCTTTGAGCCATCCTGCATAAAATCCACTGCATTCAATCGGGATGCATTGGGCCTCGCTGCATGGAATCCACTGCATTCAATCACGCTGCATTCTATCCACTGCTTTCAATTGAGATCCATTGTTCCATGCTGCATGGAATCCACTGCATTCAATCATGCTGCATGGGATCCACTACATTCAATCGTGTTCCATTGTGCCAAACTGCATGGAATCCACTGCATTCAATCATGCTGCATGGAATCCTCTGCATTCAATTTGGATCCATTGAACCATTCTACAAGGAATCCACTGCATTTAGTCATGCTGCATAGAATCCACTGCATTCAATCGGGATGCAATGTAACATGCTGCATGGAACCCACTGCATTCAATGATGCTTCATGGAATCCACTGCATTCAATCGGGATGTATTTTTCCACGCTGCATGGAATCCACTGCATTCAATCACACTGCATTGAATCCACTGCATTCAATTTGGATCAGTTGTACAATGCTGAATGGAATCCACTGCATTCAATCATGCTGCATGGAATCCACTGCATTCAATCGGGATCAACTGTACAATGCTGCATGGAATCCACTGCATTCAATCATGCTGCATGAAATCCACTGCATTCAATTGGGATGCATTGAACCAGGCTGTATGGAATCCACTGCATTCATTCGGGAACCATTTTCTATGCTGCATGGAATCCACTGCCTTAAATCATTCTGCATGGAATCCAAAGCATTCAATGGGCTTCAATTTCTCCAGCTGCATGGAATCCACTGCATTAAATCATGCTGCATGGAATCCACTGCATTCAATTGGGAAGCATTGGGCCATGCTGCATAAAATCCACTGCATTCAATCATGCTGCATGGAACTTACTGCATTCAATCATGCTGCAAATAATCCACTGCATTCCATCAGGATCCTTTACGCCATGCTGCATGGAATCCACTGCATTCCATCGGCATCCATTGCACCATACTGCATGGAATCCACGGCATTCAATCATGCTGCATGGAATCCACTGCATTCAATCATGCTTCATTTCAACCACTGCATTCAATCGGGAACATTGGGCCATGCTGCATGGAATCAACTGCAAACAATCACGCGGCATGGAATCCACTGCATTCAATCGGGGTGATTTGGGGCATGCTGCATTAAATTCACTGCATTCAATCGGGATGCCTTGGGCCTCACTGCATGGAATCCACTGCATTCAATCGGGATCCATTGCGCCATGATGCCTGGAATCCACAGCATTCAAAAGAATCCATTGTGCCACACTGCATGGAATCCACTGCATTCACTCGAGATCCATTGGGCCACACTGCATGGAATCCACTGCATTCAATCGTGATCAATTGCGCCAAGCTGCAGGGAAACCACTGCATTCAATCGGGATCAATTCCATTACACCGCATGGAATCCACTGCATTCAATCTGTATTCATTGGGCCAAGATGCATGGAACCCACTGCATTCAATCACGCTGCATGGAATCCACTGCATTCAATTGGCATCCATTTGGCCACACCACATGGAATCCACTGCATTCAATCAGGATCCATTGGGCCAATCTGCATGCAATCCACTGCATTCACTCGGGATGCATTTCACACTGCTGCATGGACTCCAGTGCATTCAATCACACTGCATGGAATCCACTGCATTCAATCGGTATCAATTACACCAAGCTGCATGGAATCCACTTCATTCAATCGAGATACATTGCACCACTCTGCATAGAATCCACTGCATTCAAGCATGCTTCCTGGAATCCACTGCATTCAATCGGGATCCATTGGGCCACACTGCATGGAATCCACTGCATTCACTCGGGATCCATTTCACAACACTGCATTGACTCCACTGCATTGAATCTTGATGCATGCAATCCACTGCATTAAATTGGTATCAATTACACAATGCTGAGGGGAATCCACTGCATTCAATCCGGATCCATTGCAGCATGCTGCATGGATTCCACTTCATTCAACCTGGAAACATTGCCCCATGCTGCATGCAATCCACTGCATTCACTCGGGATGCATTTCCCAACGCTGCATGGAATCCAGTGCATTCAATCATGCCGCATAGAATCCACTGCATTCAATCAGTGTCCATTGGGCCATGCTGCATGGAATCCACTGCATTCAATCAGGATCCATTGGGCCAAGCTGCATGCAATCCACTGCATTCACTCGGGATGCATTTCACACTGCTGCATGGAATCCAGTGCATTCAATCACACTGCATGGAATCCACTGCATTCAATCAGGATCCATTGGGCCATGGTGCACGGAAGCCACTGCATTCAATCGGGATCCATTGCACTACACTGCATGGAATCCACTGCATTCCATATGATCCATTGGGCCAAGCTGCATGCAAACCACCGCATTAACTTGGGATGCATTTCACACTGCTGCATGGAATCCAGTGCATTCCATCCCACTGCAAGGACTCCAATGCCTTCAATCGGTATCAATTACACCAAGCTGCATGGAATCCACTTCATTCAATCGAGATACATTGCACCACTCTGCATAGAATCCACTGCATTCAAGCATGCTTCCTGGAATCCACTGCATTCAATCGGGATCCATTGGGCCACACTGCATGGAATCCACTGCATTCACTTGGGATCCATTTCACAACACTGCATTGACTCCACTGCATTGAATCTTGATGCATGCAATCCACTGCATTAAATTGGTATCAATTACACAATGCTGCAGGGAATCCACTGCATTCAATCCGGATCCATTGCAGCATGCTGCATGGATTCCACTTCATTCAACCTGGAAACATTGCCCCATGCTGCATGCAATCCACTGCATTCACTCGGGATGCATTTCCCAACGCTGCATGGAATCCAGTGCATTCAATCATGCTGCATAGAATCCACTGCATTCAATCAGTGTCCATTGGGCCCTGCTGCATGGAATCCACTGCATTCAATCAGGATCCATTGGGCCAAGCTGCATGCAATCCACTGCATTCACTCGGGATGCATTTCACACTGCTGCATGGAATCCAGTGCATTCAATCACACTGCATGGAATCCACTGCATTCAATCAGGATCCATTGGGCCATGGTGCACGGAAGCCACTGCATTCAATCGGGATCCATTGCACTACACTGCATGGAATCCACTGCATTCCATATGATCCATTGGGCCAAGCTGCATGCAAACCACCGCATTAACTTGGGATGCATTTCACACTGCTGCATGGAATCCAGTGCATTCCATCCCACTGCAAGGACTCCAATGCCTTCAATCGGTATCAATTACACCAAGCTGCATGGAATCCACTTCATTCAATCGAGAAACATTGCACCGCTCTGCATAGAATACACTGCATTCAATCATGCTTCATGGAATCCACTGCATTCAATCGGGATCCATTGGGCCACACTGCATGGAATCCACTTCATTCAATCAGGATCCATTGGGCCAATCTGCATGCAATCCACTGCATTCACTCGGGATGCATTTCACACTGCTGCATGGACTCCAGTGCATTCAATCACACTGCATGGAATCCACTGCATTCAATCGGTATCAATTACACCAAGCTGCATGGTATCCACTTCATTCAATCGAGATACATTGCACCACTCTGCATAGAATCCACTGCATTCAAGCATGCTTCCTGGAATCCACTGCATTATATCGGGTTCCATTAGGCCACACTGCATGGAATCCACTGCATTCACTCGGGATCCATTTCACAATGCTGCATTGACTCCACTGCATTGAATCTTGATGCATGCAATCCACTGCATTAAATTGCTATCAATATCTCAATGCTGCAGTGAATCCACTGCATTCAATCGGGATCCATTGCAGCATGCTGCATGGATTCCACTTCATTCAACCTGAATACATTGCCCCATGCTGCATGCAATCCACTGCATTCACTCGGGATGCATTTCACACAGCTGCATGGAATCCAGTGCAATCAATCACACTGCATGGAATCCACTGCATTCAAACAGTGTCCATTGGGCCATGCTGCATGGAATCCACTGCATTCAATCTGGATCCATTGGGCCAAGCTCCATGCAATACGCTGCATTCACTCGGGATGCATTTCACACTGCTGCATGGACTCCAGTGCATTCAGCCACACTACATGGAATCCACTGCATTCCATCGGTATCAATTACACCAAGCTGCATGGTATCCACTTCATTCAATCGAGATACATTGCACCACTCTGCATAGAATACACTGCATTCAATCACGCTGAATTGAATCCACTGCATTCACTCGGGATGCATTTCAAAACGCTGCATTGAATAATCTGCATTCATTCACGCTGCTTGTGATCCACTGAATTCAATCAGGTACCATTGGGCCACGTTTCAAGGAATGCACTGCATTCCATCGGGATCCATTGCACAATGCTGCATGGAATATACTGCATTCAATAGGGATGCATTGGGCCTCGCTGCATGGAATCCACTGCATTCAATCACGCTGCATTGAATCCACTGCATTCAATTGGCATCAATCTTTCCAAGCTGCATGGAATCCACTGCATTCAATCGGGGTACTTTGCACCATGCTGCATGGAATCCACTGCATTCCATCATGCTGCATGGGATCCACTACATTCAATCGTGTTCCATTGTGCCGAACTGCATGGCATCCACTGAATTCAGTCACACTGCATGGAATCCACTGCATTCAATTGGGGATGCATTGTAACACGCTGCATGGAATCCCCTTCATTCAATCATGCTGTATGGAATCCAATGCATTCAATGGGATCAATTGTACATCGCTGCATGGAATACACTGCATTCAATCATGCTGCATGCAATCCACTTCATTGCATTGGGTTCCATTGCAGCACGCTGCATGGAATTGACTGCATTCAGTCATGCTGCATAAAATCAATGGCATTCCATCGGGATCCACTTGGCCACACTGCATGGAATCCACTGCATTAATTCGGGATCCATTTCCCCATGCTGCATGGAATCCACTACATTCCATCGGAATCCATTGCACCACGCTGCATGGAATCCACTGCATTCAATCGGTATTCATTGAGCCACGATGCATGGAATCCACTGCATTAAATCACGCATCATGGAATCCACCACATTCAATCATGCTGCATGTAATCCATTGCATTCAATCGGGATCCATTGTGCAAGCTACATGGAATCCACTGCATTCAATCATGCTGCATGGAATCCAATGCATTCAATTGGGATGCATTGAACCATGCTGCATGGAAGTCACTTCATTCAATCGGGATGCTTTGAGCCATCCTGCATAAAATCCACTGCATTCAATCGGGATGCATTGGGCCTCGCTGCATGGAATCCACTGCATTCAATCACGCTGCATTCTATCCACTGCTTTCAATTGAGATCCATTGTTCCATGCTGCATGGAATCCACTGCATTCAATCATGCTGCATGGGATCCACTACATTCAATCGTGTTCCATTGTGCCAAACTGCATGGAATCCACTGCATTCAATCATGCTGCATGGAATCCTCTGCATTCAATTTGGATCCATTGAACCATTCTACAAGGAATCCACTGCATTTACTCATGCTGCATAGAATCCACTGCATTCAATCGGGATGCAATGTAACATGCTGCATGGAACCCACTGCATTCAATGATGCTTCATGGAATCCACTGCATTCAATCGGGATGTATTTTTCCACGCTGCATGGAATCCACTGCATTCAATCACACTGCATTGAATCCACTGCATTCAATTTGGATCAGTTGTACAATGCTGAATGGAATCCACTGCATTCAATCATGCTGCATGGAATCCACTGCATTCAATCGGGATCAACTGTACAATGCTGCATGGAATCCACTGCATTCAATCATGCTGCATGAAATCCACTGCATTCAATTGGGATGCATTGAACCAGGCTGTATGGAATCCACTGCATTCATTCGGGAACCATTTTCTATGCTGCATGGAATCCACTGCCTTAAATCATTCTGCATGGAATCCAAAGCATTCAATGGGCTTCAATTTCTCCAGCTGCATGGAATCCACTGCATTAAATCATGCTGCATGGAATCCACTGCATTCAATTGGGAAGCATTGGGCCATGCTGCATAAAATCCACTGCATTCAATCATGCTGCATGGAACTTACTGCATTCAATCATGCTGCAAATAATCCACTGCATTCCATCAGGATCCTTTACGCCATGCTGCATGGAATCCACTGCATTCCATCGGCATCCATTGCACCATACTGCATGGAATCCACGGCATTCAATCATGCTGCATGGAATCCACTGCATTCAATCATGCTTCATTTCAACCACTGCATTCAATCGGGAACATTGGGCCATGCTGCATGGAATCAACTGCAAACAATCACGCGGCATGGAATCCACTGCATTCAATCGGGGTGATTTGGGGCATGCTGCATTAAATTCACTGCATTCAATCGGGATGCCTTGGGCCTCACTGCATGGAATCCACTGCATTCAATCGGGATCCATTGCGCCATGATGCCTGGAATCCACAGCATTCAAAAGAATCCATTGTGCCACACTGCATGGAATCCACTGCATTCACTCGAGATCCATTGGGCCACACTGCATGGAATCCACTGCATTCAATCGTGATCAATTGCGCCAAGCTGCAGGGAAACCACTGCATTCAATCGGGATCAATTCCATTACACCGCATGGAATCCACTGCATTCAATCTGTATTCATTGGGCCAAGATGCATGGAACCCACTGCATTCAATCACGCTGCATGGAATCCACTGCATTCAATTGGCATCCATTTGGCCACACAACATGGAATCCACTGCATTCAATCAGGATCCATTGGGCCAATCTGCATGCAATCCACTGCATTCACTCGGGATGCATTTCACACTGCTGCATGGACTCCAGTGCATTCAATCACACTGCATGGAATCCACTGCATTCAATCGGTATCAATTACACCAAGCTGCATGGAATCCACTTCATTCAATCGAGATACATTGCACCACTCTGCATAGAATCCACTGCATTCAAGCATGCTTCCTGGAATCCACTGCATTCAATCGGGATCCATTGGGCCACACTGCATGGAATCCACTGCATTCACTTGGGATCCATTTCACAACACTGCATTGACTCCACTGCATTGAATCTTGATGCATGCAATCCACTGCATTAAATTGGTATCAATTACACAATGCTGAGGGGAATCCACTGCATTCAATCCGGATCCATTGCAGCATGCTGCATGGATTCCACTTCATTCAACCTGGAAACATTGCCCCATGCTGCATGCAATCCACTGCATTCACTCGGGATGCATTTCCCAACGCTGCATGGAATCCAGTGCATTCAATCATGCCGCATAGAATCCACTGCATTCAATCAGTGTCCATTGGGCCATGCTGCATGGAATCCACTGCATTCAATCAGGATCCATTGGGCCAAGCTGCATGCAATCCACTGCATTCACTCGGGATGCATTTCACACTGCTGCATGGAATCCAGTGCATTCAATCACACTGCATGGAATCCACTGCATTCAATCAGGATCCATTGGGCCATGGTGCACGGAAGCCACTGCATTCAATCGGGATCCATTGCACTACACTGCATGGAATCCACTGCATTCCATATGATCCATTGGGCCAAGCTGCATGCAAACCACCGCATTAACTTGGGATGCATTTCACACTGCTGCATGGAATCCAGTGCATTCCATCCCACTGCAAGGACTCCAATGCCTTCAATCGGTATCAATTACACCAAGCTGCATGGAATCCACTTCATTCAATCGAGATACATTGCACCACTCTGCATAGAATACACTGCATTCTATCATGCTTCATGGAATCCACTGCATTCAATCGGGATCCATTGGGCCACACTGCATGGAATCCACTTCATTCAATCAGGATCCATTGGGCCAATCTGCATGCAATCCACTGCATTCACTCGGGATGCATTTCACACTGCTGCATGGACTCCAGTGCATTCAATCACACTGCATGGAATCCACTGCATTCAATCCGGATCCATTGGGCCATGCTTCATGGAAGCCTCTGCCTTCATTCGGGATCCATTGTGCTACACTGCATGGAATCCACTGCATTCAATCAGGATCCATTGAGCCAAGCTGCATGCAATCCCCTGCATTCACTCGGAATGCATTTCACACTGCTGCATGGACTCCAGTGCATTCAATCACCCTGCATGGAATCCACTGCATTCAATCGGTATCAATTACACCAAGCTGCATGGAATCCACTTCATTCAATCGAGATACATTGCACCACTCTGCATGGAATCCACTGCAATCAATATTGCTGCATGGAATCCACTGCATTCATTTGGGATGATTTCGGCCACGCTGCATTAAATCCACTGCATTAAATCGGGATGCCTTGTGCCTCGCTGCATGGAATACACTGCATTCAATCGAGATTCATTTCCCCACGGTGCATGGAATCCACTGCATTCATTAAGAATCCATTGTGAAACACTGCATGGAATCCACTGCATTCAATCAGGATCCATTGGGCCAATCTGCATGCAATCCACTGCATTCACTCGGGATGCATTTCACACTGCTGCATGGACTCCAGTGCATTCAATCACACTGCATGGAATCCACTGCATTCAATCGGTATCAATTACACCAAGCTGCATGGTATCCACTTCATTCAATCGAGATACATTGCACCATTCTGCATAGAATCCACTGCATTCAAGCATGCTTCCTGGAATCCACTGCATTATATCGGGTTCCATTAGGCCACACTGCATGGAATCCACTGCATTCACTCGGGATCCATTTCACAATGCTGCATTGACTCCACTGCATTGAATCTTGATGCATGGAATCCACTGCATTAAATTGCTATCAATATCTCAATGCTGCAGTGAATCCACTGCATTCAATCGGGATCCATTGCAGCATGCTGCATGGATTCCACTTCATTCAACCTGAATACATTGCCCCATGCTGCATGCAATCCACTGCATTCACTCGGGATGCATTTCACACAGCTGCATGGAATCCAGTGCAATCAATCACACTGCATGGAATCCACTGCATTCAAACAGTGTCCATTGGGCCATGCTGCATGGAATCCACTGCATTCAATCTGGATCCATTGGGCCAAGCTCCATGCAATACGCTGCATTCACTCGGGATGCATTTCACACTGCTGCATGGACTCCAGTGCATTCAGCCACACTACATGGAATCCACTGCATTCCATCGGTATCAATTACACCAAGCTGCATGGTATCCACTTCATTCAATCGAGATACATTGCACCACTCTGCATAGAATACACTGCATTCAATCACGCTGAATTGAATCCACTGCATTCACTCGGGATGCATTTCAAAACGCTGCATTGAATAATCTGCATTCATTCACGCTGCTTGTGATCCACTGAATTCAATCAGGTACCATTGGGCCACGTTTCAAGGAATGCACTGCATTCCATCGGGATCCATTGCACAATGCTGCATGGAATATACTGCATTCAATAGGGATGCATTGGGCCTCGCTGCATGGAATCCACTGCATTCAATCACGCTGCATTGAATCCACTGCATTCAATTGGCATCAATTTTTCCAAGCTGCATGGAATCCACTGCATTCAATCGGGGTACTTTGCACCATGCTGCATGGAATCTACTGCATTCCATCATGCTGCATGGGATCCACTACATTCAATCGTGTTCCATTGTGCCGAACTGCATGGCATCCACTGAATTCAGTCACACTGCATGGAATCCACTGCATTCAATTGGGGATGCATTGTAACACGCTGCATGGAATCCCCTTCATTCAATCATGCTGTATGGAATCCAATGCATTCAATGGGATCAATTGTACATCGCTGCATGGAATACACTGCATTCAATCATGCTGCATGCAATCCACTTCCTTGCATTGGGTTCCATTGCAGCACGCTGCATGGAATTGACTGCATTCAGTCATGCTGCATAAAATCAATGGCATTCCATCGGGATCCACTTGGCCACACTGCATGGAATCCACTGCATTAATTCGGGATCCATTTCCCCATGCTGCATGGAATCCACTACATTCCATCGGAATCCATTGCACCACGCTGCATGGAATCCACTGCATTCAATCGGTATTCATTGAGCCACGATGCATGGAATCCACTGCATTAAATCACGCATCATGGAATCCACCACATTCAATCATGCTGCATGTAATCCATTGCATTCAATCGGGATCCATTGTGCAAGCTACATGGAATCCACTGCATTCAATCATGCTGCATGGAATCCAATGCATTCAATTGGGATGCATTGAACCATGCTGCGTGGAAGTCACTTCATTCAATCGGGATGCTTAGAGCCATCCTGCATAAAATCCACTGCATTCAATCGGGATGCATTGGGCCTCGCTGCATGGAATCCACTGCATTCAATCACGCTGCATTCTATCCACTGCTTTCAATTGAGATCCATTGTTCCATGCTGCATGGAATCCACTGCATTCAATCATGCTGCATGGGATCCACTACATTCAATCGTGTTCCATTGTGCCAAACTGCATGGAATCCACTGCATTCAATCATGCTGCATGGAATCCTCTGCATTCAATTTGGATCCATTGAACCATTCTACAAGGAATCCACTGCATTTACTCATGCTGCATAGAATCCACTGCATTCAATCGGGATGCAATGTAACATGCTGCATGGAACCCACTGCATTCAATGATGCTTCATGGAATCCACTGCATTCAATCGGGATGTATTTTTCCACGCTGCATGGAATCCACTGCATTCAATCACACTGCATTGAATCCACTGCATTCAATTTGGATCAGTTGTACAATGCTGAATGGAATCCACTGCATTCAATCATGCTGCATGGAATCCACTGCATTCAATCGGGATCAACTGTACAATGCTGCATGGAATCCACTGCATTCAATCATGCTGCATGAAATCCACTGCATTCAATTGGGATGCATTGAACCAGGCTGTATGGAATCCACTGCATTCATTCGGGAACCATTTTCTATGCTGCATGGAATCCACTGCCTTAAATCATTCTGCATGGAATCCAAAGCATTCAATGGGCTTCAATTTCTCCAGCTGCATGGAATCCACTGCATTAAATCATGCTGCATGGAATCCACTGCATTCAATTGGGAAGCATTGGGCCATGCTGCATAAAATCCACTGCATTCAATCATGCTGCATGGAACTTACTGCATTCAATCATGCTGCAAATAATCCACTGCATTCCATCAGGATCCTTTACGCCATGCTGCATGGAATCCACTGCATTCCATCGGCATCCATTGCACCATACTGCATGGAATCCACGGCATTCAATCATGCTGCATGGAATCCACTGCATTCAATCATGCTTCATTTCAACCACTGCATTCAATCGGGAACATTGGGCCATGCTGCATGGAATCAACTGCAAACAATCACGCGGCATGGAATCCACTGCATTCAATCGGGGTGATTTGGGGCATGCTGCATTAAATTCACTGCATTCAATCGGGATGCCTTGGGCCTCACTGCATGGAATCCACTGCATTCAATCGGGATCCATTGCGCCATGATGCCTGGAATCCACAGCATTCAAAAGAATCCATTGTGCCACACTGCATGGAATCCACTGCATTCACTCGAGATCCATTGGGCCACACTGCATGGAATACACTGCATTCAATCGGGATCAATTGCGCCAAGCTGCAGGGAAACCACTGCATTCAATCGGGATCAATTCCATTACACCGCATGGAATCCACTGCATTCAATCTGTATTCATTGGGCCAAGATGCATGGAACCCACTGCATTCAATCACGCTGCATGGAATCCACTGCATTCAATTGGCATCCATTTGGCCACACAACATGGAATCCACTGCATTCAATCAGGATCCATTGGGCCAAGCTGCATGCAATCAATTGCATTCACCCAGGATGCATTTCACACTGCTGCATGGAATCCAGTGCATTCAGTCACACTGCATGGAATCCACTGCATTCCATCGGTATCAATTACACCAAGCTGCATGGAATCCACTTCATTCAATCGAGATACATTGCACCACTCTGCATAGAATCCACTGCATTCAAGCATGCTTCCTGGAATCCACTGCATTCAATCGGGATCCATTGGGCCACACTGCATGGAATCCACTGCATTCACTTGCGATCCATTTCACAACACTGCATTGACTCCACTGCATTGAATCTTGATGCATGCAATCCACTGCATTAAATTGGTATCAATTACACAATGCTGCAGGGAATCCACTGCATTCAATCCGGATCCATTGCAGCATGCTGCATGGATTCCACTTCATTCAACCTGGAAACATTGCCCCATGCTGCATGCAATCCACTGCATTCACTCGGGATGCATTTCCCAACGCTGCATGGAATCCAGTGCATTCAATCATGCCGCATAGAATCCACTGCATTCAATCAGTGTCCATTGGGCCATGCTGCATGGAATCCACTGCATTCAATCAGGATCCATTGGGCCAAGCTGCATGCAATCCACTGCATTCACTCGGGATGCATTTCACACTGCTGCATGGAATCCAGTGCATTCAATCACACTGCATGGAATCCACTGCATTCAATCAGGATCCATTGGGCCATGGTGCACGGAAGCCACTGCATTCAATCGGGATCCATTGCACTACACTGCATGGACTCCACTGCATTCCATATGATCCATTGGGCCAAGCTGCATGCAATCAATTGCATTCACCCAGGATGCATTTCACACTGCTGCATGGAATCCAGTGCATTCCATCCCACTGCAAGCACTCCAATGCCTTCAATCGGTATCAATTACACCAAGCTGCATGGAATCCACTTCATTCAATCGAGATACATTGCACCACTCTGCATAGAATACACTGCATTCAATCATGCTTCATGGAATCCACTGCATTCAATCGGGATCCATTGGGCCACACTGCATGGAATCCACTTCATTCAATCAGGATCCATTGGGCCAATCTGCATGCAATCCCCTGCATTCACTCGGAATGCATTTCACACTGCTGCATGGACTCCAGTGCATTCAATCACCCTGCATGGAATCCACTGCATTCAATCGGTATCAATTACACCAAGCTGCATGGAATCCACTTCATTCAATCGAGATACATTGCACCACTCTGCATGGAATCCACTGCAATCAATATTGCTGCATGGAATCCACTGCATTCATTTGGGATGATTTCGGCCACGCTGCATTAAATCCACTGCATTAAATCGGGATGCCTTGTGCCTCGCTGCATGGAATACACTGCATTCAATCGAGATTCATTTCCCCACGGTGCATGGAATCCACTGCATTCAATAAGAATCCATTGTGCCACACTGCATGGAATCCACTGCATTCAATCAGGATCCATTGGGCCATGATGCATGAAATCCACTGCATTCAGTCGGGATCCATTGTGCTATGCTGCATGGAATCCACTGCATTCAATCAGGATCCATTGGGCCAAGCTGCATGCAATCAATTGCATTCACCCAGGATGCATTTCACACTGCTGCATGGAATCCAGTGCATTCAGTCACACTGCATGGAATCCACTGCATTCCATCGGTATCAATTACACCAAGCTGCATGGAATCCACTTCATTCAATCGAGATACATTGCACCACTCTGCATAGAATCCACTGCATTCAAGCATGCTTCCTGGAATCCACTGCATTCAATCGGGATCCATTGGGCCACACTGCATGGAATCCACTGCATTCACTTGGGATCCATTTCACAACACTGCATTGACTCCACTGCATTGAATCTTGATGCATGCAATCCACTGCATTAAATTGCTATCAATATCTCAATGCTGCAGGGAATCCACTGCATTCAATCCGGATCCATTGCAGCATGCTGCATGGATTCCACTTCATTCAACCTGGATACATTGCCCCATGCTGCATGCAATCCACTGCATTCACTCGGGATGCATTTCCAAACGCTGCATGGAATCCAGTGCATTCAATCATGCCGCATAGAATCCACTGCATTCAATCAGTGTCCATTGGGCCATGCTGCATGGAATCCACTGCATTCAATCAGGATCCATTGGGCCAAGCTGCATGGAATCCACTGCATTCAATCGGTATCAATTACACCAAGCTGCATGGTATCCACTTCATTCAATCGAGATACATTGCACCACTCTGCATAGAATACACTGCATTCAATCACGCTGAATTGAATCCACTGCATTCACTCGGGATGCATTTCAAAACGCTGCATTGAATAATCTGCATTCATTCACGCTGCTTGTGATCCACTGAATTCAATCAGGTACCATTGGGCCACGTTTCAAGGAATGCACTGCATTCCATCGGGATCCATTGCACAATGCTGAATGGAATATACTGCATTCAATAGGGATGCATTGGGCCTCGCTGCATGGAATCCACTGCATTCAATCACGCTGCATTGAATCCACTGCATTCAATTGGCATCAATCTTTCCAAGCTGCATGGAATCCACTGCATTCAATCGGGGTACTTTGCACCATGCTGCATGGAATCCACTGCATTCCATCATGCTGCACGGGATCCACTACATTCAATCGTGTTCCATTGTGCCGAACTGCATGGCATCCACTGAATTCAGTCACACTGCATGGAATCCACTGCATTCAATTGGGGATGCATTGTAACACGCTGCATGGAATCCCCTTCATTCAATCATGCTGTATGGAATCCAATGCATTCAATGGGATCAATTGTACATCGCTGCATGGAATACACTGCATTCAATCATGCTGCATGCAATCCACTTCATTGCATTGGGTTCCATTGCAGCACGCTGCATGGAATTGACTGCATTCAGTCATGCTGCATAAAATCAATGGCATTCCATCGGGATCCACTTGGCCACACTGCATGGAATCCACTGCATTAATTCGGGATCCATTTCCCCATGCTGCATGGAATCCACTACATTCCATCGGAATCCATTGCACCACGCTGCATGGAATCCACTGCATTCAATCGGTATTCATTGAGCCACGATGCATGGAATCCACTGCATTCAATCGGGGTGATTTGGGGCATGCTGCATTAAATTCACTGCATTCAATCGGGATGCCTTGGGCCTCACTGCATGGAATCCACTGCATTCAATCGGGATCCATTGCGCCATGATGCCTGGAATCCACAGCATTCAAAAGAATCCATTGTGCCACACTGCATGGAATCCACTGCATTCACTCGAGATCCATTGGGCCACACTGCATGGAATCCACTGCATTCAATCGGGATCAATTGCGCCAAGCTGCAGGGAAACCACTGCATTCAATCGGGATCAATTCCATTACACCGCATGGAATCCACTGCATTCAATCTGTATTCATTGGGCCAAGATGCATGGAACCCACTGCATTCAATCACGCTGCATGGAATCCACTGCATTCAATTGGCATCCATTTGGCCACACAACATGGAATCCACTGCATTCAATCAGGATCCATTGGGCCAATCTGCATGCAATCCACTGCATTCACTCGGGATGCATTTCACACTGCTGCATGGACTCCAGTGCATTCAATCACACTGCATGGAATCCACTGCATTCAATCGGTATCAATTACACCAAGCTGCATGGAATCCACTTCATTCAATCGAGATACATTGCACCACTCTGCATAGAATCCACTGCATTCAAGCATGCTTCCTGGAATCCACTGCATTCAATCGGGATCCATTGGGCCACACTGCATGGAATCCACTGCATTCACTTGGGATCCATTTCACAACACTGCATTGACTCCACTGCATTGAATCTTGATGCATGCAATCCACTGCATTAAATTGGTATCAATTACACAATGCTGCAGGGAATCCACTGCATTCAATCCGGATCCATTGCAGCATGCTGCATGGATTCCACTTCATTCAACCTGGAAACATTGCCCCATGCTGCATGCAATCCACTGCATTCACTCGGGATGCATTTCCCAACGCTGCATGGAATCCAGTGCATTCAATCATGCCGCATAGAATCCACTGCATTCAATCAGTGTCCATTGGGCCATGCTGCATGGAATCCACTGCATTCAATCAGGATCCATTGGGCCAAGCTGCATGCAATCCACTGCATTCACTCGGGATGCATTTCACACTGCTGCATGGAATCCAGTGCATTCAATCACACTGCATGGAATCCACTGCATTCAATCAGGATCCATTGGGCCATGGTGCACGGAAGCCACTGCATTCAATCGGGATCCATTGCACTACACTGCATGGAATCCACTGCATTCCATATGATCCATTGGGCCAAGCTGCATGCAAACCACCGCATTAACTTGGGATGCATTTCACACTGCTGCATGGAATCCAGTGCATTCCATCCCACTGCAAGGACTCCAATGCCTTCAATCGGTATCAATTACACCAAGCTGCATGGAATCCACTTCATTCAATCGAGATACATTGCACCGCTCTGCATAGAATACACTGCATTCAATCATGCTTCATGGAATCCACTGCATTCAATCGGGATCCATTGGGCCACACTGCATGGAATCCACTTCATTCAATCAGGATCCATTGGGCCAATCTGCATGCAATCCACTGCATTCACTCGGGATGCATTTCACACTGCTGCATGGAATCCAGTGCATTCAATCACACTGCATGGAATCCACTGCATTCAATCCGGATCCATTGGGCCATGCTTCATGGAAGCCTCTGCCTTCATTCGGGATCCATTGTGCTACACTGCATGGAATCCACTGCATTCAATCAGGATCCATTGAGCCAAGCTGCATGCAATCCCCTGCATTCACTCGGAATGCATTTCACACTGCTGCATGGACTCCAGTGCATTCAATCACCCTGCATGGAATCCACTGCATTCAATCGGTATCAATTACACCAAGCTGCATGGAATCCACTTCATTCAATCGAGATACATTGCACCACTCTGCATGGAATCCACTGCAATCAATATTGCTGCATGGAATCCACTGCATTCATTTGGGATGATTTCGGCCACGCTGCATTAAATCCACTGCATTAAATCGGGATGCCTTGTGCCTCGCTGCATGGAATACACTGCATTCAATCGAGATTCATTTCCCCACGGTGCATGGAATCCACTGCATTCAATAAGAATCCATTGTGCCACACTGCATGGAATCCACTGCATTCAATCAGGATCCATTGGGCCATGATGCATGAAATCCACTGCATTCAGTCGGGATCCATTGTGCTATGCTGCATGGAATCCACTGCATTCAATCAGGATCCATTGGGCCAAGCTGCATGCAATCAATTGCATTCACCCAGGATGCATTTCACACTGCTGCATGGAATCCAGTGCATTCAGTCACACTGCATGGAATCCACTGCATTCCATCGGTATCAATTACACCAAGCTGCATGGAATCCACTTCATTCAATCGAGATACATTGCACCACTCTGCATAGAATCCACTGCATTCAAGCATGCTTCCTGGAATCCACTGCATTCAATCGGGATCCATTGGGCCACACTGCATGGAATCCACTGCATTCACTTGGGATCCATTTCACAACACTGCATTGACTCCACTGCATTGAATCTTGATGCATGCAATCCACTGCATTAAATTGGTATCAATTACACAATGCTGCAGGGAATCCACTGCATTCAATCCGGATCCATTGCAGCATGCTGCATGGATTCCACTTCATTCAACCTGGATACATTGCCCCATGCTGCATGCAATCCACTGCATTCACTCGGGATGCATTTCCCAACGCTGCATGGAATCCAGTGCATTCAATCATGCCGCATAGAATCCACTGCATTCAATCAGTGTCCATTGGGCCATGCTGCATGGAATCCACTGCATTCAATCAGGATCCATTGGGCCAAGCTGCATGCAATCCACTGCATTCACTCGGGATGCATTTCACACTGCTGCATGGAATCCAGTGCATTCAATCACACTGCATGGAATCCACTGCATTCAATCAGGATCCATTGGGCCATGGTGCACGGAAGCCACTGCATTCAATCGGGATCCATTGCACTACACTGCATGGAATCCACTGCATTCCATATGATCCATTGGGCCAAGCTGCATGCAAACCACCGCATTAACTTGGGATGCATTTCACACTGCTGCATGGAATCCAGTGCATTCCATCCCACTGCAAGGACTCCAATGCCTTCAATCGGTATCAATTACACCAAGCTGCATGGAATCCACTTCATTCAATCGAGAAACATTGCACCACTCTGCATAGAATACACTGCATTCAATCATGCTTCATGGAATCCACTGCATTCAATCAGGATCCATTGGGCCACACTGCATGGAATCAACTTCATTCAATCAGGATCCATTGGGCCAATCTGCATGCAATCCACTGCATTCACTCGGGATGCATTTCACACTGCTGCATGGACTCCAGTGCATTCAATCACACTGCATGGAATCCACTGCATTCAATCGGTATCAATTACACCAAGCTGCATGGAATCCACTTCATTCAATCGAGATACATTGCACCACTCTGCATAGAATACACTGCATTCAATCACGCTGAATTGAATCCACTGCATTCACTCGGGATGCATTTCAAAACGCTGCATTGAATAATCTGCATTCATTCACGCTGCTTGTGATCCACTGAATTCAATCAGGTACCATTGGGCCACGTTTCAAGGAATGCACTGCATTCCATCGGGATCCATTGCACAATGCTGAATGGAATATACTGCATTCAATAGGGATGCATTGGGCCTCGCTGCATGGAATCCACTGCATTCAATCACGCTGCATTGAATCCACTGCATTCAATTGGCATCAATCTTTCCAAGCTGCATGGAATCCACTGCATTCAATCGGGGTACTTTGCACCATGCTGCATGGAATCCACTGCATTCCATCATGCTGCATGGGATCCACTACATTCAATCGTGTTCCATTGTGCCGAACTGCATGGCATCCACTGAATTCAGTCACACTGCATGGAATCCACTGCATTCAATTGGGGATGCATTGTAACACGCTGCATGGAATCCCCTTCATTCAATCATGCTGTATGGAATCCAATGCATTCAATGGGATCAATTGTACATCGCTGCATGGAATACACTGCATTCAATCATGCTGCATGCAATCCACTTCATTGCATTGGGTTCCATTGCAGCACGCTGCATGGAATTGACTGCATTCAGTCATGCTGCATAAAATCAATGGCATTCCATCGGGATCCACTTGGCCACACTGCATGGAATCCACTGCATTAATTCGGGATCCATTTCCCCATGCTGCATGGAATCCACTACATTCCATCGGAATCCATTGCACCACGCTGCATGGAATCCACTGCATTCAATCGGTATTCATTGAGCCACGATGCATGGAATCCACTGCATTAAATCACGCATCATGGAATCCACCACATTCAATCATGCTGCATGTAATCCATTGCATTCAATCGGGATCCATTGTGCAAGCTACATGGAATCCACTGCATTCAATCATGCTGCATGGAATCCAATGCATTCAATTGGGATGCATTGAACCATGCTGCGTGGAAGTCACTTCATTCAATCGGGATGCTTAGAGCCATCCTGCATAAAATCCACTGCATTCAATCGGGATGCATTGGGCCTCGCTGCATGGAATCCACTGCATTCAATCACGCTGCATTCTATCCACTGCTTTCAATTGAGATCCATTGTTCCATGCTGCATGGAATCCACTGCATTCAATCATGCTGCATGGGATCCACTACATTCAATCGTGTTCCATTGTGCCAAACTGCATGGAATCCACTGCATTCAATCATGCTGCATGGAATCCTCTGCATTCAATTTGGATCCATTGAACCATTCTACAAGGAATCCACTGCATTTAGTCATGCTGCATAGAATCCACTGCATTCAATCGGGATGCAATGTAACATGCTGCATGGAACCCACTGCATTCAATGATGCTTCATGGAATCCACTGCATTCAATCGGGATGTATTTTTCCACGCTGCATGGAATCCACTGCATTCAATCACACTGCATTGAATCCACTGCATTCAATTTGGATCAGTTGTACAATGCTGAATGGAATCCACTGCATTCAATCATGCTGCATGGAATCCACTGCATTCAATCGGGATCAACTGTACAATGCTGCATGGAATCCACTGCATTCAATCATGCTGCATGAAATCCACTGCATTCAATTGGGATGCATTGAACCAGGCTGTATGGAATCCACTGCATTCATTCGGGAACCATTTTCTATGCTGCATGGAATCCACTGCCTTAAATCATTCTGCATGGAATCCAAAGCATTCAATGGGCTTCAATTTCTCCAGCTGCATGGAATCCACTGCATTAAATCATGCTGCATGGAATCCACTGCATTCAATTGGGAAGCATTGGGCCATGCTGCATAAAATCCACTGCATTCAATCATGCTGCATGGAACTTACTGCATTCAATCATGCTGCAAATAATCCACTGCATTCCATCAGGATCCTTTACGCCATGCTGCATGGAATCCACTGCATTCCATCGGCATCCATTGCACCATACTGCATGGAATCCACGGCATTCAATCATGCTGCATGGAATCCACTGCATTCAATCATGCTTCATTTCAACCACTGCATTCAATCGGGAACATTGGGCCATGCTGCATGGAATCAACTGCAAACAATCACGCGGCATGGAATCCACTGCATTCAATCGGGGTGATTTGGGGCATGCTGCATTAAATTCACTGCATTCAATCGGGATGCCTTGGGCCTCACTGCATGGAATCCACTGCATTCAATCGGGATCCATTGCGCCATGATGCCTGGAATCCACAGCATTCAAAAGAATCCATTGTGCCACACTGCATGGAATCCACTGCATTCACTCGAGATCCATTGGGCCACACTGCATGGAATACACTGCATTCAATCGGGATCAATTGCGCCAAGCTGCAGGGAAACCACTGCATTCAATCGGGATCAATTCCATTACACCGCATGGAATCCACTGCATTCAATCTGTATTCATTGGGCCAAGATGCATGGAACCCACTGCATTCAATCACGCTGCATGGAATCCACTGCATTCAATTGGCATCCATTTGGCCACACAACATGGAATCCACTGCATTCAATCAGGATCCATTGGGCCAAGCTGCATGCAATCAATTGCATTCACCCAGGATGCATTTCACACTGCTGCATGGAATCCAGTGCATTCAGTCACACTGCATGGAATCCACTGCATTCCATCGGTATCAATTACACCAAGCTGCATGGAATCCACTTCATTCAATCGAGATACATTGCACCACTCTGCATAGAATCCACTGCATTCAAGCATGCTTCCTGGAATCCACTGCATTCAATCGGGATCCATTGGGCCACACTGCATTGAATCCACTGCATTCACTTGCGATCCATTTCACAACACTGCATTGACTCCACTGCATTGAATCTTGATGCATGCAATCCACTGCATTAAATTGGTATCAATTACACAATGCTGCAGGGAATCCACTGCATTCAATCCGGATCCATTGCAGCATGCTGCATGGATTCCACTTCATTCAACCTGGATACATTGCCCCATGCTGCATGCAATCCACTGCATTCACTCGGGATGCATTTCCCAACGCTGCATGGAATCCAGTGCATTCAATCATGCCGCATAGAATCCACTGCATTCAATCAGTGTCCATTGGGCCATGCTGCATGGAATCCACTGCATTCAATCAGGATCCATTGGGCCAAGCTGCATGCAATCCACTGCATTCACTCGGGATGCATTTCACACTGCTGCATGGAATCCAGTGCATTCAATCACACTGCATGGAATCCACTGCATTCAATCAGGATCCATTGGGCCATGGTGCACGGAAGCCACTGCATTCAATCGGGATCCATTGCACTACACTGCATGGACTCCACTGCATTCCATATGATCCATTGGGCCAAGCTGCATGCAAACCACCGCATTAACTTGGGATGCATTTCACACTGCTGCATGGAATCCAGTGCATTCCATCCCACTGCAAGCACTCCAATGCCTTCAATCGGTATCAATTACACCAAGCTGCATGGAATCCACTTCATTCAATCGAGATACATTGCACCACTCTGCATAGAATACACTGCATTCAATCATGCTTCATGGAATCCACTGCATTCAATCGGGATCCATTGGGCCACACTGCATGGAATCCACTTCATTCAATCAGGATCCATTGGGCCAATCTGCATGCAATCCCCTGCATTCACTCGGAATGCATTTCACACTGCTGCATGGACTCCAGTGCATTCAATCACCCTGCATGGAATCCACTGCATTCAATCGGTATCAATTACACCAAGCTGCATGGAATCCACTTCATTCAATCGAGATACATTGCACCACTCTGCATGGAATCCACTGCAATCAATATTGCTGCATGGAATCCACTGCATTCATTTGGGATGATTTCGGCCACGCTGCATTAAATCCACTGCATTAAATCGGGATGCCTTGTGCCTCGCTGCATGGAATACACTGCATTCAATCGAGATTCATTTCCCCACGGTGCATGGAATCCACTGCATTCAATAAGAATCCATTGTGCCACACTGCATGGAATCCACTGCATTCAATCAGGATCCATTGGGCCATGATGCATGAAATCCACTGCATTCAGTCGGGATCCATTGTGCTATGCTGCATGGAATCCACTGCATTCAATCAGGATCCATTGGGCCAAGCTGCATGCAATCAATTGCATTCACCCAGGATGCATTTCACACTGCTGCATGGAATCCAGTGCATTCAGTCACACTGCATGGAATCCACTGCATTCCATCGGTATCAATTACACCAAGCTGCATGGAATCCACTTCATTCAATCGAGATACATTGCACCACTCTGCATAGAATCCACTGCATTCAAGCATGCTTCCTGGAATCCACTGCATTCAATCGGGATCCATTGGGCCACACTGCATGGAATCCACTGCATTCACTTGGGATCCATTTCACAACACTGCATTGACTCCACTGCATTGAATCTTGATGCATGCAATCCACTGCATTAAATTGGTATCAATTACACAATGCTGCAGGGAATCCACTGCATTCAATCCGGATCCATTGCAGCATGCTGCATGGATTCCACTTCATTCAACCTGGATACATTGCCCCATGCTGCATGCAATCCACTGCATTCACTCGGGATGCATTTCCCAACGCTGCATGGAATCCAGTGCATTCAATCATGCCGCATAGAATCCACTGCATTCAATCAGTGTCCATTGGGCCATGCTGCATGGAATCCACTGCATTCAATCAGGATCCATTGGGCCAAGCTGCATGGAATCCACTGCATTCAATCGGTATCAATTACACCAAGCTGCATGGTATCCACTTCATTCAATCGAGATACATTGCACCACTCTGCATAGAATACACTGCATTCAATCACGCTGAATTGAATCCACTGCATTCACTCGGGATGCATTTCAAAACGCTGCATTGAATAATCTGCATTCATTCACGCTGCTTGTGATCCACTGAATTCAATCAGGTACCATTGGGCCACGTTTCAAGGAATGCACTGCATTCCATCGGGATCCATTGCACAATGCTGCATGGAATATACTGCATTCAATAGGGATGCATTGGGCCTCGCTGCATGGAATCCACTGCATTCAATCACGCTGCATTGAATCCACTGCATTCAATTGGCATCAATCTTTCCAAGCTGCATGGAATCCACTGCATTCAATCGGGGTACTTTGCACCATGCTGCATGGAATCCACTGCATTCCATCATGCTGCATGGGATCCACTACATTCAATCGTGTTCCATTGTGCCGAACTGCATGGCATCCACTGAATTCAGTCACACTGCATGGAATCCACTGCATTCAATTGGGGATGCATTGTAACACGCTGCATGGAATCCCCTTCATTCAATCATGCTGTATGGAATCCAATGCATTCAATGGGATCAATTGTACATCGCTGCATGGAATACACTGCATTCAATCATGCTGCATGCAATCCACTTCATTGCATTGGGTTCCATTGCAGCACGCTGCATGGAATTGACTGCATTCAGTCATGCTGCATAAAATCAATGGCATTCCATCGGGATCCACTTGGCCACACTGCATGGAATCCACTGCATTAATTCGGGATCCATTTCCCCATGCTGCATGGAATCCACTACATTCCATCGGAATCCATTGCACCACGCTGCATGGAATCCACTGCATTCAATCGGTATTCATTGAGCCACGATGCATGGAATCCACTGCATTAAATCACGCATCATGGAATCCACCACATTCAATCATGCTGCATGTAATCCATTGCATTCAATCGGGATCCATTGTGCAAGCTACATGGAATCCACTGCATTCAATCATGCTGCATGGAATCCAATGCATTCAATTGGGATGCATTGAACCATGCTGCGTGGAAGTCACTTCATTCAATCGGGATGCTTTGAGCCATCCTGCATAAAATCCACTGCATTCAATCGGGATGCATTGGGCCTCGCTGCATGGAATCCACTGCATTCAATCATGCTGCATGGGATCCACTACATTCAATCGTGTTCCATTGTGCCAAACTGCATGGAATCCACTGCATTCAATCATGCTGCATGGAATCCTCTGCATTCCATTTGGATCCATTGAACCATTCTACAAGGAATCCACTGCATTTAGTCATGCTGCATAGAATCCACTGCATTCAATCGGGATGCAATGTAACATGCTGCATGGAACCCACTGCATTCAATGATGCTTCATGGAATCCACTGCATTCAATCGGGATGTATTTTTCCACGCTGCATGGAATCCACTGCATTCAATCACACTGCATTGAATCCACTGCATTCAATTTGGATCAGTTGTACAATGCTGAATGGAATCCACTGCATTCAATCATGCTGCATGGAATCCACTGCATTCAATCGGGATCAACTGTACAATGCTGCATGGAATCCACTGCATTCAATCATGCTGCATGAAATCCACTGCATTCAATTGGGATGCATTGAACCAGGCTGTATGGAATCCACTGCATTCATTCGGGAAGCATTTTCTATGCTGCATGGAATCCACTGCCTTAAATCATTCTGCATGGAATCCAAAGCATTCAATGGGCTTCAATTTCTCCAGCTGCATGGAATCCACTGCATTAAATCATGCTGCATGGAATCCACTGCATTCAATTGGGAAGCATTGGGCCATGCTGCATAAAATCCACTGCATTCAATCTGTATTCATTGGGCCAAGATGCATGGAACCCACTGCATTCAATCACGCTGCATGGAATCCACTGCATTCAATTGGCATCCATTTGGCCACACAACATGGAATCCACTGCATTCAATCAGGATCCATTGGGCCAAGCTGCATGCAATCAATTGCATTCACCCAGGATGCATTTCACACTGCTGCATGGAATCCAGTGCATTCAGTCACACTGCATGGAATCCACTGCATTCCATCGGTATCAATTACACCAAGCTGCATGGAATCCACTTCATTCAATCGAGATACATTGCACCACTCTGCATAGAATCCACTGCATTCAAGCATGCTTCCTGGAATCCACTGCATTCAATCGGGATCCATTGGGCCACACTGCATGGAATCCACTGCATTCCCTTGCGATCCATTTCACAACACTGCATTGACTCCACTGCATTGAATCTTGATGCATGCAATCCACTGCATTAAATTGGTATCAATTACACAATGCTGCAGGGAATCCACTGCATTCAATCCGGATCCATTGCAGCATGCTGCATGGATTCCACTTCATTCAACCTGGAAACATTGCCCCATGCTGCATGCAATCCACTGCATTCACTCGGGATGCATTTCCCAACGCTGCATGGAATCCAGTGCATTCAATCATGCCGCATAGAATCCACTGCATTCAATCAGTGTCCATTGGGCCATGCTGCATGGAATCCACTGCATTCAATCAGGATCCATTGGGCCAAGCTGCATGCAATCCACTGCATTCACTCGGGATGCATTTCACACTGCTGCATGGAATCCAGTGCATTCAATCACACTGCATGGAATCCACTGCATTCAATCAGGATCCATTGGGCCATGGTGCACGGAAGCCACTGCATTCAATCGGGATCCATTGCACTACACTGCATGGAATCCACTGCATTCCATATGATCCATTGGGCCAAGCTGCATGCAAACCACCGCATTAACTTGGGATGCATTTCACACTGCTGCATGGAATCCAGTGCATTCCATCCCACTGCAAGCACTCCAATGCCTTCAATCGGTATCAATTACACCAAGCTGCATGGAATCCACTTCATTCAATCGAGATACATTGCACCACTCTGCATAGAATACACTGCATTCAATCATGCTTCATGGAATCCACTGCATTCAATCGGGATCCATTGGGCCACACTGCATGGAATCCACTTCATTCAATCAGGATCCATTGGGCCAATCTGCATGCAATCCCCTGCATTCACTCGGAATGCATTTCACACTGCTGCATGGACTCCAGTGCATTCAATCACCCTGCATGGAATCCACTGCATTCAATCGGTATCAATTACACCAAGCTGCATGGAATCCACTTCATTCAATCGAGATACATTGCACCACTCTGCATGGAATCCACTGCAATCAATATTGCTGCATGGAATCCACTGCATTCATTTGGGATGATTTCGGCCACGCTGCATTAAATCCACTGCATTAAATCGGGATGCCTTGTGCCTCGCTGCATGGAATACACTGCATTCAATCGAGATTCATTTCCCCACGGTGCATGGAATCCACTGCATTCAATAAGAATCCATTGTGCCACACTGCATGGAATCCACTGCATTCAATCAGGATCCATTGGGCCATGATGCATGAAATCCACTGCATTCAGTCGGGATCCATTGTGCTATGCTGCATGGAATCCACTGCATTCAATCAGGATCCATTGGGCCAAGCTGCATGCAATCAATTGCATTCACCCAGGATGCATTTCACACTGCTGCATGGAATCCAGTGCATTCAGTCACACTGCATGGAATCCACTGCATTCCATCGGTATCAATTACACCAAGCTGCATGGAATCCACTTCATTCAATCGAGATACATTGCACCACTCTGCATAGAATCCACTGCATTCAAGCATGCTTCCTGGAATCCACTGCATTCAATCGGGATCCATTGGGCCACACTGCATGGAATCCACTGCATTCACTTGGGATCCATTTCACAACACTGCATTGACTCCACTGCATTGAATCTTGATGCATGCAATCCACTGCATTAAATTGGTATCAATTACACAATGCTGCAGGGAATCCACTGCATTCAATCCGGATCCATTGCAGCATGCTGCATGGATTCCACTTCATTCAACCTGGATACATTGCCCCATGCTGCATGCAATCCACTGCATTCACTCGGGATGCATTTCCCAACGCTGCATGGAATCCAGTGCATTCAATCATGCCGCATAGAATCCACTGCATTCAATCAGTGTCCATTGGGCCATGCTGCATGGAATCCACTGCATTCAATCAGGATCCATTGGGCCAAGCTGCATGGAATCCACTGCATTCAATCGGTATCAATTACACCAAGCTGCATGGTATCCACTTCATTCAATCGAGATACATTGCACCACTCTGCATAGAATACACTGCATTCAATCACGCTGAATTGAATCCACTGCATTCACTCGGGATGCATTTCAAAACGCTGCATTGAATAATCTGCATTCATTCACGCTGCTTGTGATCCACTGAATTCAATCAGGTACCATTGGGCCACGTTTCAAGGAATGCACTGCATTCCATCGGGATCCATTGCACAATGCTGCATGGAATATACTGCATTCAATAGGGATGCATTGGGCCTCGCTGCATGGAATCCACTGCATTCAATCACGCTGCATTGAATCCACTGCATTCAATTGGCATCAATCTTTCCAAGCTGCATGGAATCCACTGCATTCAATCGGGGTACTTTGCACCATGCTGCATGGAATCCACTGCATTCCATCATGCTGCATGGGATCCACTACATTCAATCGTGTTCCATTGTGCCGAACTGCATGGCATCCACTGAATTCAGTCACACTGCATGGAATCCACTGCATTCAATTGGGGATGCATTGTAACACGCTGCATGGAATCCCCTTCATTCAATCATGCTGTATGGAATCCAATGCATTCAATGGGATCAATTGTACATCGCTGCATGGAATACACTGCATTCAATCATGCTGCATGCAATCCACTTCATTGCATTGGGTTCCATTGCAGCACGCTGCATGGAATTGACTGCATTCAGTCATGCTGCATAAAATCAATGGCATTCCATCGGGATCCACTTGGCCACACTGCATGGAATCCACTGCATTAATTCGGGATCCATTTCCCCATGCTGCATGGAATCCACTACATTCCATCGGAATCCATTGCACCACGCTGCATGGAATCCACTGCATTCAATCGGTATTCATTGAGCCACGATGCATGGAATCCACTGCATTAAATCACGCATCATGGAATCCACCACATTCAATCATGCTGCATGTAATCCATTGCATTCAATCGGGATCCATTGTGCAAGCTACATGGAATCCACTGCATTCAATCATGCTGCATGGAATCCAATGCATTCAATTGGGATGCATTGAACCATGCTGCATGGAAGTCACTTCATTCAATCGGGATGCTTTGAGCCATCCTGCATAAAATCCACTGCATTCAATCGGGATGCATTGGGCCTCGCTGCATGGAATCCACTGCATTCAATCATGCTGCATGGGATCCACTACATTCAATCGTGTTCCATTGTGCCAAACTGCATGGAATCCACTGCATTCAATCATGCTGCATGGAATCCTCTGCATTCAATTTGGATCCATTGAACCATTCTACAAGGAATCCACTGCATTTAGTCATGCTGCATAGAATCCACTGCATTCAATCGGGATGCAATGTAACATGCTGCATGGAACCCACTGCATTCAATGATGCTTCATGGAATCCACTGCATTCAATCGGGATGTATTTTTCCACGCTGCATGGAATCCACTGCATTCAATCACACTGCATTGAATCCACTGCATTCAATTTGGATCAGTTGTACAATGCTGAATTGAATCCACTGCATTCAATCATGCTGCATGGAATCCACTGCATTCAATCGGGATCAACTGTACAATGCTGCATGGAATCCACTGCATTCAATCATGCTGCATGAAATCCACTGCATTCAATTGGGATGCATTGAACCAGGCTGTATGGAATCCACTGCATTCATTCGGGAACCATTTTCTATGCTGCATGGAATCCACTGCCTTAAATCATTCTGCATGGAATCCAAAGCATTCAATGGGCTTCAATTTCTCCAGCTGCATGGAATCCACTGCATTAAATCATGCTGCATGGAATCCACTGCATTCAATTGGGAAGCATTGGGCCATGCTGCATAAAATCCACTGCATTCAATCTGTATTCATTGGGCCAAGATGCATGGAACCCACTGCATTCAATCACGCTGCATGGAATCCACTGCATTCAATTGGCATCCATTTGGCCACACAACATGGAATCCACTGCATTCAATCAGGATCCATTGGGCCAAGCTGCATGCAATCAATTGCATTCACCCAGGATGCATTTCACACTGCTGCATGGAATCCAGTGCATTCAGTCACACTGCATGGAATCCACTGCATTCCATCGGTATCAATTACACCAAGCTGCATGGAATCCACTTCATTCTATCGAGATACATTGCACCACTCTGCATAGAATCCACTGCATTCAAGCATGCTTCCTGGAATCCACTGCATTCAATCGGGATCCATTGGGCCACACTGCATGGAATCCACTGCATTCACTTGCGATCCATTTCACAACACTGCATTGACTCCACTGCATTGAATCTTGATGCATGCAATCCACTGCATTAAATTGGTATCAATTACACAATGCTGCAGGGAATCCACTGCATTCAATCCGGATCCATTGCAGCATGCTGCATGGATTCCACTTCATTCAACCTGGAAACATTGCCCCATGCTGCATGCAATCCACTGCATTCACTCGGGATGCATTTCCCAACGCTGCATGGAATCCAGTGCATTCAATCATGCCGCATAGAATCCACTGCATTCAATCAGTGTCCATTGGGCCATGCTGCATGGAATCCACTGCATTCAATCAGGATCCATTGGGCCAAGCTGCATGCAATCCACTGCATTCACTCGGGATGCATTTCACACTGCTGCATGGAATCCAGTGCATTCAATCACACTGCATGGAATCCACTGCATTCAATCAGGATCCATTGGGCCATGGTGCACGGAAGCCACTGCATTCAATCGGGATCCATTGCACTACACTGCATGGACTCCACTGCATTCCATATGATCCATTGGGCCAAGCTGCATGCAAACCACCGCATTAACTTGGGATGCATTTCACACTGCTGCATGGAATCCAGTGCATTCCATCCCACTGCAAGCACTCCAATGCCTTCAATCGGTATCAATTACACCAAGCTGCATGGAATCCACTTCATTCAATCGAGATACATTGCACCACTCTGCATAGAATACACTGCATTCAATCATGCTTCATGGAATCCACTGCATTCAATCGGGATCCATTGGGCCACACTGCATGGAATCCACTTCATTCAATCAGGATCCATTGGGCCAATCTGCATGCAATCCCCTGCATTCACTCGGAATGCATTTCACACTGCTGCATGGACTCCAGTGCATTCAATCACCCTGCATGGAATCCACTGCATTCAATCGGTATCAATTACACCAAGCTGCATGGAATCCACTTCATTCAATCGAGATACATTGCACCACTCTGCATGGAATCCACTGCAATCAATATTGCTGCATGGAATCCACTGCATTCATTTGGGATGATTTCGGCCACGCTGCATTAAATCCACTGCATTAAATCGGGATGCCTTGTGCCTCGCTGCATGGAATACACTGCATTCAATCGAGATTCATTTCCCCACGGTGCATGGAATCCACTGCATTCAATAAGAATCCATTGTGCCACACTGCATGGAATCCACTGCATTCAATCAGGATCCATTGGGCCATGATGCATGAAATCCACTGCATTCAGTCGGGATCCATTGTGCTATGCTGCATGGAATCCACTGCATTCAATCAGGATCCATTGGGCCAAGCTGCATGCAATCAATTGCATTCACCCAGGATGCATTTCACACTGCTGCATGGAATCCAGTGCATTCAGTCACACTGCATGGAATCCACTGCATTCCATCGGTATCAATTACACCAAGCTGCATGGAATCCACTTCATTCAATCGAGATACATTGCACCACTCTGCATAGAATCCACTGCATTCAAGCATGCTTCCTGGAATCCACTGCATTCAATCGGGATCCATTGGGCCACACTGCATGGAATCCACTGCATTCACTTGGGATCCATTTCACAACACTGCATTGACTCCACTGCATTGAATCTTGATGCATGCAATCCACTGCATTAAATTGGTATCAATTACACAATGCTGCAGGGAATCCACTGCATTCAATCCGGATCCATTGCAGCATGCTGCATGGATTCCACTTCATTCAACCTGGATACATTGCCCCATGCTGCATGCAATCCACTGCATTCACTCGGGATGCATTTCCCAACGCTGCATGGAATCCAGTGCATTCAATCATGCCGCATAGAATCCACTGCATTCAATCAGTGTCCATTGGGCCATGCTGCATGGAATCCACTGCATTCAATCAGGATCCATTGGGCCAAGCTGCATGGAATCCACTGCATTCAATCGGTATCAATTACACCAAGCTGCATGGTATCCACTTCATTCAATCGAGATACATTGCACCACTCTGCATAGAATACACTGCATTCAATCACGCTGAATTGAATCCACTGCATTCACTCGGGATGCATTTCAAAACGCTGCATTGAATAATCTGCATTCATTCACGCTGCTTGTGATCCACTGAATTCAATCAGGTACCATTGGGCCACGTTTCAAGGAATGCACTGCATTCCATCGGGATCCATTGCACAATGCTGCATGGAATATACTGCATTCAATAGGGATGCATTGGGCCTCGCTGCATGGAATCCACTGCATTCAATCACGCTGCATTGAATCCACTGCATTCAATTGGCATCAATCTTTCCAAGCTGCATGGAATCCACTGCATTCAATCGGGGTACTTTGCACCATGCTGCATGGAATCCACTGCATTCCATCATGCTGCATGGGATCCACTACATTCAATCGTGTTCCATTGTGCCGAACTGCATGGCATCCACTGAATTCAGTCACACTGCATGGAATCCACTGCATTCAATTGGGGATGCATTGTAACACGCTGCATGGAATCCCCTTCATTCAATCATGCTGTATGGAATCCAATGCATTCAATGGGATCAATTGTACATCGCTGCATGGAATACACTGCATTCAATCATGCTGCATGCAATCCACTTCATTGCATTGGGTTCCATTGCAGCACGCTGCATGGAATTGACTGCATTCAGTCATGCTGCATAAAATCAATGGCATTCCATCGGGATCCACTTGGCCACACTGCATGGAATCCACTGCATTAATTCGGGATCCATTTCCCCATGCTGCATGGAATCCACTACATTCCATCGGAATCCATTGCACCACGCTGCATGGAATCCACTGCATTCAATCGGTATTCATTGAGCCACGATGCATGGAATCCACTGCATTAAATCACGCATCATGGAATCCACCACATTCAATCATGCTGCATGTAATCCATTGCATTCAATCGGGATCCATTGTGCAAGCTACATGGAATCCACTGCATTCAATCATGCTGCATGGAATCCAATGCATTCAATTGGGATGCATTGAACCATGCTGCGTGGAAGTCACTTCATTCAATCGGGATGCTTTGAGCCATCCTGCATAAAATCCACTGCATTCAATCGGGATGCATTGGGCCTCGCTGCATGGAATCCACTGCATTCAATCATGCTGCATGGGATCCACTACATTCAATCGTGTTCCATTGTGCCAAACTGCATGGAATCCACTGCATTCAATCATGCTGCATGGAATCCTCTGCATTCCATTTGGATCCATTGAACCATTCTACAAGGAATCCACTGCATTTAGTCATGCTGCATAGAATCCACTGCATTCAATCGGGATGCAATGTAACATGCTGCATGGAACCCACTGCATTCAATGATGCTTCATGGAATCCACTGCATTCAATCGGGATGTATTTTTCCACGCTGCATGGAATCCACTGCATTCAATCACACTGCATTGAATCCACTGCATTCAATTTGGATCAGTTGTACAATGCTGAATGGAATCCACTGCATTCAATCATGCTGCATGGAATCCACTGCATTCAATCGGGATCAACTGTACAATGCTGCATGGAATCCACTGCATTCAATCATGCTGCATGAAATCCACTGCATTCAATTGGGATGCATTGAACCAGGCTGTATGGAATCCACTGCATTCATTCGGGAAGCATTTTCTATGCTGCATGGAATCCACTGCCTTAAATCATTCTGCATGGAATCCAAAGCATTCAATGGGCTTCAATTTCTCCAGCTGCATGGAATCCACTGCATTAAATCATGCTGCATGGAATCCACTGCATTCAATTGGGAAGCATTGGGCCATGCTGCATAAAATCCACTGCATTCAATCTGTATTCATTGGGCCAAGATGCATGGAACCCACTGCATTCAATCACGCTGCATGGAATCCACTGCATTCAATTGGCATCCATTTGGCCACACAACATGGAATCCACTGCATTCAATCAGGATCCATTGGGCCAAGCTGCATGCAATCAATTGCATTCACCCAGGATGCATTTCACACTGCTGCATGGAATCCAGTGCATTCAGTCACACTGCATGGAATCCACTGCATTCCATCGGTATCAATTACACCAAGCTGCATGGAATCCACTTCATTCAATCGAGATACATTGCACCACTCTGCATAGAATCCACTGCATTCAAGCATGCTTCCTGGAATCCACTGCATTCAATCGGGATCCATTGGGCCACACTGCATGGAATCCACTGCATTCACTTGCGATCCATTTCACAACACTGCATTGACTCCACTGCATTGAATCTTGATGCATGCAATCCACTGCATTAAATTGGTATCAATTACACAATGCTGCAGGGAATCCACTGCATTCAATCCGGATCCATTGCAGCATGCTGCATGGATTCCACTTCATTCAACCTGGAAACATTGCCCCATGCTGCATGCAATCCACTGCATTCACTCGGGATGCATTTCCCAACGCTGCATGGAATCCAGTGCATTCAATCATGCCGCATAGAATCCACTGCATTCAATCAGTGTCCATTGGGCCATGCTGCATGGAATCCACTGCATTCAATCAGGATCCATTGGGCCAAGCTGCATGCAATCCACTGCATTCACTCGGGATGCATTTCACACTGCTGCATGGAATCCAGTGCATTCAATCACACTGCATGGAATCCACTGCATTCAATCAGGATCCATTGGGCCATGGTGCACGGAAGCCACTGCATTCAATCGGGATCCATTGCACTACACTGCATGGAATCCACTGCATTCCATATGATCCATTGGGCCAAGCTGCATGCAAACCACCGCATTAACTTGGGATGCATTTCACACTGCTGCATGGAATCCAGTGCATTCCATCCCACTGCAAGCACTCCAATGCCTTCAATCGGTATCAATTACACCAAGCTGCATGGAATCCACTTCATTCAATCGAGATACATTGCACCGCTCTGCATAGAATACACTGCATTCAATCATGCTTCATGGAATCCACTGCATTCAATCGGGATCCATTGGGCCACACTGCATGGAATCCACTTCATTCAATCAGGATCCATTGGGCCAATCTGCATGCAATCCCCTGCATTCACTCGGAATGCATTTCACACTGCTGCATGGACTCCAGTGCATTCAATCACCCTGCATGGAATCCACTGCATTCAATCGGTATCAATTACACCAAGCTGCATGGAATCCACTTCATTCAATCGAGATACATTGCACCACTCTGCATGGAATCCACTGCAATCAATATTGCTGCATGGAATCCACTGCATTCATTTGGGATGATTTCGGCCACGCTGCATTAAATCCACTGCATTAAATCGGGATGCCTTGTGCCTCGCTGCATGGAATACACTGCATTCAATCGAGATTCATTTCCCCACGGTGCATGGAATCCACTGCATTCAATAAGAATCCATTGTGCCACACTGCATGGAATCCACTGCATTCAATCAGGATCCATTGGGCCATGATGCATGAAATCCACTGCATTCAGTCGGGATCCATTGTGCTATGCTGCATGGAATCCACTGCATTCAATCAGGATCCATTGGGCCAAGCTGCATGCAATCAATTGCATTCACCCAGGATGCATTTCACACTGCTGCATGGAATCCAGTGCATTCAGTCACACTGCATGGAATCCACTGCATTCCATCGGTATCAATTACACCAAGCTGCATGGAATCCACTTCATTCAATCGAGATACATTGCACCACTCTGCATAGAATCCACTGCATTCAAGCATGCTTCCTGGAATCCACTGCATTCAATCGGGATCCATTGGGCCACACTGCATGGAATCCACTGCATTCACTTGGGATCCATTTCACAACACTGCATTGACTCCACTGCATTGAATCTTGATGAATGCAATCCACTGCATTAAATTGGTATCAATTACACAATGCTGCAGGGAATCCACTGCATTCAATCCGGATCCATTGCAGCATGCTGCATGGATTCCACTTCATTCAACCTGGATACATTGCCCCATGCTGCATGCAATCCACTGCATTCACTCGGGATGCATTTCCCAACGCTGCATGGAATCCAGTGCATTCAATCATGCCGCATAGAATCCACTGCATTCAATCAGTGTCCATTGGGCCATGCTGCATGGAATCCACTGCATTCAATCAGGATCCATTGGGCCAAGCTGCATGGAATCCACTGCATTCAATCGGTATCAATTACACCAAGCTGCATGGTATCCACTTCATTCAATCGAGATACATTGCACCACTCTGCATAGAATACACTGCATTCAATCACGCTGAATTGAATCCACTGCATTCACTCGGGATGCATTTCAAAACGCTGCATTGAATAATCTGCATTCATTCACGCTGCTTGTGATCCACTGAATTCAATCAGGTACCATTGGGCCACGTTTCAAGGAATGCACTGCATTCCATCGGGATCCATTGCACAATGCTGAATGGAATATACTGCATTCAATAGGGATGCATTGGGCCTCGCTGCATGGAATCCACTGCATTCAATCACGCTGCATTGAATCCACTGCATTCAATTGGCATCAATCTTTCCAAGCTGCATGGAATCCACTGCATTCAATCGGGGTACTTTGCACCATGCTGCATGGAATCCACTGCATTCCATCATGCTGCATGGGATCCACTACATTCAATCGTGTTCCATTGTGCCGAACTGCATGGCATCCACTGAATTCAGTCACACTGCATGGAATCCACTGCATTCAATTGGGGATGCATTGTAACACGCTGCATGGAATCCCCTTCATTCAATCATGCTGTATGGAATCCAATGCATTCAATGGGATCAATTGTACATCGCTGCATGGAATACACTGCATTCAATCATGCTGCATGCAATCCACTTCATTGCATTGGGTTCCATTGCAGCACGCTGCATGGAATTGACTGCATTCAGTCATGCTGCATAAAATCAATGGCATTCCATCGGGATCCACTTGGCCACACTGCATGGAATCCACTGCATTAATTCGGGATCCATTTCCCCATGCTGCATGGAATCCACTACATTCCATCGGAATCCATTGCACCACGCTGCATGGAATCCACTGCATTCAATCGGTATTCATTGAGCCACGATGCATGGAATCCACTGCATTAAATCACGCATCATGGAATCCACCACATTCAATCATGCTGCATGTAATCCATTGCATTCAATCGGGATCCATTGTGCAAGCTACATGGAATCCACTGCATTCAATCATGCTGCATGGAATCCAATGCATTCAATTGGGATGCATTGAACCATGCTGCGTGGAAGTCACTTCATTCAATCGGGATGCTTTGAGCCATCCTGCATAAAATCCACTGCATTCAATCGGGATGCATTGGGCCTCGCTGCATGGAATCCACTGCATTCAATCATGCTGCATGGGATCCACTACATTCAATCGTGTTCCATTGTGCCAAACTGCATGGAATCCACTGCATTCAATCATGCTGCATGGAATCCTCTGCATTCCATTTGGATCCATTGAACCATTCTACAAGGAATCCACTGCATTTAGTCATGCTGCATAGAATCCACTGCATTCAATCGGGATGCAATGTAACATGCTGCATGGAACCCACTGCATTCAATGATGCTTCATGGAATCCACTGCATTCAATCGGGATGTATTTTTCCACGCTGCATGGAATCCACTGCATTCAATCACACTGCATTGAATCCACTGCATTCAATTTGGATCAGTTGTACAATGCTGAATGGAATCCACTGCATTCAATCATGCTGCATGGAATCCACTGCATTCAATCGGGATCAACTGTACAATGCTGCATGGAATCCACTGCATTCAATCATGCTGCATGAAATCCACTGCATTCAATTGGGATGCATTGAACCAGGCTGTATGGAATCCACTGCATTCATTCGGGAACCATTTTCTATGCTGCATGGAATCCACTGCCTTAAATCATTCTGCATGGAATCCAAAGCATTCAATGGGCTTCAATTTCTCCAGCTGCATGGAATCCACTGCATTAAATCATGCTGCATGGAATCCACTGCATTCAATTGGGAAGCATTGGGCCATGCTGCATAAAATCCACTGCATTCAATCATGCTGCATGGAACTTACTGCATTCAATCATGCTGCAAATAATCCACTGCATTCCATCAGGATCCTTTACGCCATGCTGCATGGAATCCACTGCATTCCATCGGCATCCATTGCACCATACTGCATGGAATCCACGGCATTCAATCATGCTGCATGGAATCCACTGCATTCAATCATGCTTCATTTCAACCACTGCATTCAATCGGGAACATTGGGCCATGCTGCATGGAATCAACTGCAAACAATCACGCGGCATGGAATCCACTGCATTCAATCGGGGTGATTTGGGGCATGCTGCATTAAATTCACTGCATTCAATCGGGATGCCTTGGGCCTCACTGCATGGAATCCACTGCATTCAATCGGGATCCATTGCGCCATGATGCCTGGAATCCACAGCATTCAAAAGAATCCATTGTGCCACACTGCATGGAATCCACTGCATTCACTCGAGATCCATTGGGCCACACTGCATGGAATACACTGCATTCAATCGGGATCAATTGCGCCAAGCTGCAGGGAAACCACTGCATTCAATCGGGATCAATTCCATTACACCGCATGGAATCCACTGCATTCAATCTGTATTCATTGGGCCAAGATGCATGGAACCCACTGCATTCAATCACGCTGCATGGAATCCACTGCATTCAATTGGCATCCATTTGGCCACACAACATGGAATCCACTGCATTCAATCAGGATCCATTGGGCCAATCTGCATGCAATCCACTGCATTCACTCGGGATGCATTTCACACTGCTGCATGGACTCCAGTGCATTCAATCACACTGCATGGAATCCACTGCATTCAATCGGTATCAATTACACCAAGCTGCATGGAATCCACTTCATTCAATCGAGATACATTGCACCACTCTGCATAGAATCCACTGCATTCAAGCATGCTTCCTGGAATCCACTGCATTCAATCGGGATCCATTGGGCCACACTGCATGGAATCCACTGCATTCACTTGGGATCCATTTCACAACACTGCATTGACTCCACTGCATTGAATCTTGATGCATGCAATCCACTGCATTAAATTGGTATCATTTACACAATGCTGCAGGGAATCCACTGCATTCAATCCGGATCCATTGCAGCATGCTGCATGGATTCCACTTCATTCAACCTGGAAACATTGCCCCATGCTGCATGCAATCCACTGCATTCACTCGGGATGCATTTCCCAACGCTGCATGGAATCCAGTGCATTCAATCATGCCGCATAGAATCCACTGCATTCAATCAGTGTCCATTGGGCCATGCTGCATGGAATCCACTGCATTCAATCAGGATCCATTGGGCCAAGCTGCATGCAATCCACTGCATTCACTCGGGATGCATTTCACACTGCTGCATGGAATCCAGTGCATTCAATCACACTGCATGGAATCCACTGCATTCAATCAGGATCCATTGGGCCATGGTGCACGGAAGCCACTGCATTCAATCGGGATCCATTGCACTACACTGCATGGAATCCACTGCATTCCATATGATCCATTGGGCCAAGCTGCATGCAAACCACCGCATTAACTTGGGATGCATTTCACACTGCTGCATGGAATCCAGTGCATTCCATCCCACTGCAAGGACTCCAATGCCTTCAATCGGTATCAATTACACCAAGCTGCATGGAATCCACTTCATTCAATCGAGATACATTGCACCGCTCTGCATAGAATACACTGCATTCAATCATGCTTCATGGAATCCACTGCATTCAATCGGGATCCATTGGGCCACACTGCATGGAATCCACTTCATTCAATCAGGATCCATTGGGCCAATCTGCATGCAATCCACTGCATTCACTCGGGATGCATTTCACACTGCTGCATGGAATCCAGTGCATTCAATCACACTGCATGGAATCCACTGCATTCAATCCGGATCCATTGGGCCATGCTTCATGGAAGCCTCTGCCTTCATTCGGGATCCATTGTGCTACACTGCATGGAATCCACTGCATTCAATCAGGATCCATTGAGCCAAGCTGCATGCAATCCCCTGCATTCACTCGGAATGCATTTCACACTGCTGCATGGACTCCAGTGCATTCAATCACCCTGCATGGAATCCACTGCATTCAATCGGTATCAATTACACCAAGCTGCATGGAATCCACTTCATTCAATCGAGATACATTGCACCACTCTGCATGGAATCCACTGCAATCAATATTGCTGCATGGAATCCACTGCATTCATTTGGGATGATTTCGGCCACGCTGCATTAAATCCACTGCATTAAATCGGGATGCCTTGTGCCTCGCTGCATGGAATACACTGCATTCAATCGAGATTCATTTCCCCACGGTGCATGGAATCCACTGCATTCAATAAGAATCCATTGTGCCACACTGCATGGAATCCACTGCATTCAATCAGGATCCATTGGGCCATGATGCATGAAATCCACTGCATTCAGTCGGGATCCATTGTGCTATGCTGCATGGAATCCACTGCATTCAATCAGGATCCATTGGGCCAAGCTGCATGCAATCAATTGCATTCACCCAGGATGCATTTCACACTGCTGCATGGAATCCAGTGCATTCAATCACACTGCATGGAATCCACTGCATTCCATCGGTATCAATTACACCAAGCTGCATGGAATCCACTTCATTCAATCGAGATACATTGCACCACTCTGCATAGAATCCACTGCATTCAAGCATGCTTCCTGGAATCCACTGCATTCAATCGGGATCCATTGGGCCACACTGCATGGAATCCACTGCATTCACTTGGGATCCATTTCACAACACTGCATTGACTCCACTGCATTGAATCTTGATGCATGCAATCCACTGCATTAAATTGGTATCAATTACACAATGCTGCAGGGAATCCACTGCATTCAATCCGGATCCATTGCAGCATGCTGCATGGATTCCACTTCATTCAACCTGGATACATTGCCCCATGCTGCATGCAATCCACTGCATTCACTCGGGATGCATTTCCCAACGCTGCATGGAATCCAGTGCATTCAATCATGCCGCATAGAATCCACTGCATTCAATCAGTGTCCATTGGGCCATGCTGCATGGAATCCACTGCATTCAATCAGGATCCATTGGGCCAAGCTGCATGCAATCCACTGCATTCACTCGGGATGCATTTCACACTGCTGCATGGAATCCAGTGCATTCAATCACACTGCATGGAATCCACTGCATTCAATCAGGATCCATTGGGCCATGGTGCACGGAAGCCACTGCATTCAATCGGGATCCATTGCACTACACTGCATGGAATCCACTGCATTCCATATGATCCATTGGGCCAAGCTGCATGCAAACCACCGCATTAACTTGGGATGCATTTCACACTGCTGCATGGAATCCAGTGCATTCCATCCCACTGCAAGGACTCCAATGCCTTCAATCGGTATCAATTACACCAAGCTGCATGGAATCCACTTCATTCAATCGAGAAACATTGCACCACTCTGCATAGAATACACTGCATTCAATCATGCTTCATGGAATCCACTGCATTCAATCAGGATCCATTGGGCCACACTGCATGGAATCAACTTCATTCAATCAGGATCCATTGGGCCAATCTGCATGCAATCCACTGCATTCACTCGGGATGCATTTCACACTGCTGCATGGACTCCAGTGCATTCAATCACACTGCATGGAATCCACTGCATTCAATCGGTATCAATTACACCAAGCTGCATGGAATCCACTTCATTCAATCGAGATACATTGCACCACTCTGCATAGAATACACTGCATTCAATCACGCTGAATTGAATCCACTGCATTCACTCGGGATGCATTTCAAAACGCTGCATTGAATAATCTGCATTCATTCACGCTGCTTGTGATCCACTGAATTCAATCAGGTACCATTGGGCCACGTTTCAAGGAATGCACTGCATTCCATCGGGATCCATTGCACAATGCTGAATGGAATATACTGCATTCAATAGGGATGCATTGGGCCTCGCTGCATGGAATCCACTGCATTCAATCACGCTGCATTGAATCCACTGCATTCAATTGGCATCAATCTTTCCAAGCTGCATGGAATCCACTGCATTCAATCGGGGTACTTTGCACCATGCTGCATGGAATCCACTGCATTCCATCATGCTGCATGGGATCCACTACATTCAATCGTGTTCCATTGTGCCGAACTGCATGGCATCCACTGAATTCAGTCACACTGCATGGAATCCACTGCATTCAATTGGGGATGCATTGTAACACGCTGCATGGAATCCCCTTCATTCAATCATGCTGTATGGAATCCAATGCATTCAATGGGATCAATTGTACATCGCTGCATGGAATACACTGCATTCAATCATGCTGCATGCAATCCACTTCATTGCATTGGGTTCCATTGCAGCACGCTGCATGGAATTGACTGCATTCAGTCATGCTGCATAAAATCAATGGCATTCCATCGGGATCCACTTGGCCACACTGCATGGAATCCACTGCATTAATTCGGGATCCATTTCCCCATGCTGCATGGAATCCACTACATTCCATCGGAATCCATTGCACCACGCTGCATGGAATCCACTGCATTCAATCAGTATTCATTGAGCCACGATGCATGGAATCCACTGCATTAAATCACGCATCATGGAATCCACCACATTCAATCATGCTGCATGTAATCCATTGCATTCAATCGGGATCCATTGTGCAAGCTACACTGCATTCAATCATGCTGCATGGAATCCAATGCATTCAATTGGGATGCATTGAACCATGCTGCGTGGAAGTCACTTCATTCAATCGGGATGCTTAGAGCCATCCTGCATAAAATCCACTGCATTCAATCGGGATGCATTGGGCCTCGCTGCATGGAATCCACTGCATTCAATCACGCTGCATTCTATCCACTGCTTTCAATTGAGATCCATTGTTCCATGCTGCATGGAATCCACTGCATTCAATCATGCTGCATGGGATCCACTACATTCAATCGTGTTCCATTGTGCCAAACTGCATGGAATCCACTGCATTCAATCATGCTGCATGGAATCCTCTGCATTCAATTTGGATCCATTGAACCATTCTACAAGGAATCCACTGCATTTAGTCATGCTGCATAGAATCCACTGCATTCAATCGGGATGCAATGTAACATGCTGCATGGAACCCACTGCATTCAATGATGCTTCATGGAATCCACTGCATTCAATCGGGATGTATTTTTCCACGCTGCATGGAATCCACTGCATTCAATCACACTGCATTGAATCCACTGCATTCAATTTGGATCAGTTGTACAATGCTGAATGGAATCCACTGCATTCAATCATGCTGCATGGAATCCACTGCATTCAATCGGGATCAACTGTACAATGCTGCATGAAATCCACTGCATTCAATCATGCTGCATGAAATCCACTGCATTCAATTGGGATGCATTGAACCAGGCTGTATGGAATCCACTGCATTCATTCGGGAACCATTTTCTATGCTGCATGGAATCCACTGCCTTAAATCATTCTGCATGGAATCCAAAGCATTCAATGGGCTTCAATTTCTCCAGCTGCATGGAATCCACTGCATTAAATCATGCTGCATGGAATCCACTGCATTCAATTGGGAAGCAGTGGGCCATGCTGCATAAAATCCACTGCATTCAATCATGCTGCATGGAACTTATTACATTCAATCATGCTGCACATAATCCACTGCATTCCATCAGGATCCTTTACGCCATGCTGCATGGAATCCACTGCATTCCATCGGCATCCATTGCACCATACTGCATGGAATCCACGGCATTCAATCATGCTTCATTTCAACCACTGCATTCAATCGGGAACATTGGGCCATGCTGCATGGAATCAACTGCAAACAATCACGTGGCATGGAATCCACTGCATTCAATCGGGGTGATTTGGGGCATGCTGCATTAAATTCACTGCATTCAATCGGGATCCCTTGGGCCTCACTGCATGGAATCCACTGCATTCAATCGGGATCCATTGCGCCATGATGCCTGGAATCCACAGCATTCAAAAGAATCCATTGTGCCACACTTCATGGAATCCACTGCATTCAATTGAGATCCATTGGGCCACACTGCATGGAATCCACTGCATTCAATCGGGATCAATTGCGCCAAGCTGCAGGGAAACCACTGCATTCAATCGGGATCAATTTCATTGCACCGCATGGAATCCACTGCATTCAATCTGTATTCATTGGGCCAAGATGCATGGAATCCACTGAATTCAACCACGCTGCATGGAATCCACTGCATTCAATCGGCATCCATTTGGCCACACAACATGGATTCCACTGCATTCAATCAGGATCCATTGGGCCAAGCTGCATGCAATCCACTGCATTCACTCGGGATGCATTTCACACTGCTGCATGGAATCCAGTGCATTCAATCACACTGCATGGAATCCACTGCATTCAATCAGGATCCATTGGGCCATGGTGCACGGAAGCCACTGCATTCAATCGGGATCCATTGCACTACACTGCATGGAATCCACTGCATTCCATATGATCCATTGGGCCAAGCTGCATGCAAACCACTGCATTAACTTGGGATGCATTTCACACTGCTGCATGGAATCCAGTGCATTCCATCCCACTGCAAGGACTCCAATGCCTTCAATCGGTATCAATTACACCAAGCTGCATGGAATCCACTTCATTCAATCGAGAAACATTGCACCACTCTGCATAGAATACACTGCATTCAAGCATGCTTCCTGGAATCCACTGCATTCAATCGGGATCCATTGGGCCACACTGCATGGAATCCACTTCATTCAATCAGGATCCATTGGGCCAATCTGCATGCAATCCACTGCATTCACTCGGGATGCATTTCACACTGCTGCATGGACTCCAGTGCATTCAATCACACTGCATGGAATCCACTGCATTCCATCGGTATCAATTACACCAAGCTGCATGGAATCCACTTCATTCAATCGAGATACATTGCACCACTCTGCATAGAATCCACTGCATTCAAGCATGCTTCCTGGAATCCACTGCATTCAATCGGGATCCATTGGGCCACACTGCATGGAATCCACTGCATTCACTTGGGATCCATTTCACAACACTGCATTGACTCCACTGCATTGAATCTTGATGCATGCAATCCACTGCATTAAATTGGTATCAATTACACAATGCTGCAGGGAATCCACTGCATTCAATCCGGATCCATTGCAGCATGCTGCATGGATTCCACTTCATTCAACCTGGAAACATTGCCCCATGCTGCATGCAATCCACTGCATTCACTCGGGATGCATTTCCCAACGCTGCATGGAATCCAGTGCATTCAATCATGCCGCATAGAATCCACTGCATTCAATCAGTGTCCATTGGGCCATGCTGCATGGAATCCACTGCATTCAATCAGGATCCATTGGGCCAAGCTGCATGCAATCCACTGCATTCACTCGGGATGCATTTCACACTGCTGCATGGAATCCAGTGCATTCAATCACACTGCATGGAATCCACTGCATTCAATCAGGATCCATTGGGCCATGGTGCACGGAAGCCACTGCATTCAATCGGGATCCATTGCACTACACTGCATGGAATCCACTGCATTCCATATGATCCATTGGGCCAAGCTGCATGCAAACCACCGCATTAACTTGGGATGCATTTCACACTGCTGCATGGAATCCAGTGCATTCCATCCCACTGCAAGGACTCCAATGCCTTCAATCGGTATCAATTACACCAAGCTGCATGGAATCCACTTCATTCAATCGAGAAACATTGCACCGCTCTGCATAGAATACACTGCATTCAATCATGCTTCATGGAATCCACTGCATTCAATCGGGATCCATTGGGCCACACTGCATGGAATCCACTTCATTCAATCAGGATCCATTGGGCCAATCTGCATGCAATCCACTGCATTCACTCGGGATGCATTTCACACTGCTGCATGGACTCCAGTGCATTCAATCACACTGCATGGAATCCACTGCATTCAATCGGTATCAATTACACCAAGCTGCATGGTATCCACTTCATTCAATCGAGATACATTGCACCACTCTGCATAGAATACACTGCATTCAATCACGCTGAATTGAATCCACTGCATTCACTCGGGATGCATTTCAAAACGCTGCATTGAATAATCTGCATTCATTCACGCTGCTTGTGATCCACTGAATTCAATCAGGTACCATTGGGCCACGTTTCAAGGAATGCACTGCATTCCATCGGGATCCATTGCACAATGCTGAATGGAATATACTGCATTCAATAGGGATGCATTGGGCCTCGCTGCATGGAATCCACTGCATTCAATCACGCTGCATTGAATCCACTGCATTCAATTGGCATCAATCTTTCCAAGCTGCATGGAATCCACTGCATTCAATCGGGGTACTTTGCACCATGCTGCATGGAATCCACTGCATTCCATCATGCTGCATGGGATCCACTACATTCAATCGTGTTCCATTGTGCCGAACTGCATGGCATCCACTGAATTCAGTCACACTGCATGGAATCCACTGCATTCAATTGGGGATGCATTGTAACACGCTGCATGGAATCCCCTTCATTCAATCATGCTGTATGGAATCCAATGCATTCAATGGGATCAATTGTACATCGCTGCATGGAATACACTGCATTCAATCATGCTGCATGCAATCCACTTCATTGCATTGGGTTCCATTGCAGCACGCTGCATGGAATTGACTGCATTCAGTCATGCTGCATAAAATCAATGGCATTCCATCGGGATCCACTTGGCCACACTGCATGGAATCCACTGCATTAATTCGGGATCCATTTCCCCATGCTGCATGGAATCCACTACATTCCATCGGAATCCATTGCACCACGCTGCATGGAATCCACTGCATTCAATCGGTATTCATTGAGCCACGATGCATGGAATCCACTGCATTAAATCACGCATCATGGAATCCACCACATTCAATCATGCTGCATGTAATCCATTGCATTCAATCGGGATCCATTGTGCAAGCTACATGGAATCCACTGCATTCAATCATGCTGCATGGAATCCAATGCATTCAATTGGGATGCATTGAACCATGCTGCGTGGAAGTCACTTCATTCAATCGGGATGCTTTGAGCCATCCTGCATAAAATCCACTGCATTCAATCGGGATGCATTGGGCCTCGCTGCATGGAATCCACTGCATTCAATCATGCTGCATGGGATCCACTACATTCAATCGTGTTCCATTGTGCCAAACTGCATGGAATCCACTGCATTCAATCATGCTGCATGGAATCCTCTGCATTCAATTTGGATCCATTGAACCATTCTACAAGGAATCCACTGCATTTAGTCATGCTGCATAGAATCCACTGCATTCAATCGGGATGCAATGTAACATGCTGCATGGAACCCACTGCATTCAATGATGCTTCATGGAATCCACTGCATTCAATCGGGATGTATTTTTCCACGCTGCATGGAATCCACTGCATTCAATCACACTGCATTGAATCCACTGCATTCAATTTGGATCAGTTGTACAATGCTGAATGGAATCCACTGCATTCAATCATGCTGCATGGAATCCACTGCATTCAATCGGGATCAACTGTACAATGCTGCATGGAATCCACTGCATTCAATCATGCTGCATGAAATCCACTGCATTCAATTGGGATGCATTGAACCAGGCTGTATGGAATCCACTGCATTCATTCGGGAACCATTTTCTATGCTGCATGGAATCCACTGCCTTAAATCATTCTGCATGGAATCCAAAGCATTCAATGGGCTTCAATTTCTCCAGCTGCATGGAATCCACTGCATTAAATCATGCTGCATGGAATCCACTGCATTCAATTGGGAAGCATTGGGCCATGCTGCATAAAATCCACTGCATTCAATCATGCTGCATGGAACTTACTGCATTCAATCATGCTGCAAATAATCCACTGCATTCCATCAGGATCCTTTACGCCATGCTGCATGGAATCCACTGCATTCCATCGGCATCCATTGCACCATACTGCATGGAATCCACGGCATTCAATCATGCTGCATGGAATCCACTGCATTCAATCATGCTTCATTTCAACCACTGCATTCAATCGGGAACATTGGGCCATGCTGCATGGAATCAACTGCAAACAATCACGCGGCATGGAATCCACTGCATTCAATCGGGGTGATTTGGGGCATGCTGCATTAAATTCACTGCATTCAATCGGGATGCCTTGGGCCTCACTGCATGGAATCCACTGCATTCAATCGGGATCCATTGCGCCATGATGCCTGGAATCCACAGCATTCAAAAGAATCCATTGTGCCACACTGCATGGAATCCACTGCATTCACTCGAGATCCATTGGGCCACACTGCATGGAATCCACTGCATTCAATCGGGATCAATTGCGCCAAGCTGCAGGGAAACCACTGCATTCAATCGGGATCAATTCCATTACACCGCATGGAATCCACTGCATTCAATCTGTATTCATTGGGCCAAGATGCATGGAACCCACTGCATTCAATCACGCTGCATGGAATCCACTGCATTCCATATGATCCATTGGGCCAAGCTGCATGCAAACCACCGCATTAACTTGGGATGCATTTCACACTGCTGCATGGAATCCAGTGCATTCCATCCCACTGCAAGGACTCCAATGCCTTCAATCGGTATCAATTACACCAAGCTGCATGGAATCCACTTCATTCAATCGAGAAACATTGCACCACTCTGCATAGAATACACTGCATTCAAGCATGCTTCCTGGAATCCACTGCATTCAATCGGGATCCATTGGGCCACACTGCATGGAATCCACTTCATTCAATCAGGATCCATTGGGCCAATCTGCATGCAATCCACTGCATTCACTCGGGATGCATTTCACACTGCTGCATGGACTCCAGTGCATTCAATCACACTGCATGGAATCCACTGCATTCCATCGGTATCAATTACACCAAGCTGCATGGAATCCACTTCATTCAATCGAGATACATTGCACCACTCTGCATAGAATCCACTGCATTCAAGCATGCTTCCTGGAATCCACTGCATTCAATCGGGATCCATTGGGCCACACTGCATGGAATCCACTGCATTCACTTGGGATCCATTTCACAACACTGCATTGACTCCACTGCATTGAATCTTGATGCATGCAATCCACTGCATTAAATTGGTATCAATTACACAATGCTGCAGGGAATCCACTGCATTCAATCCGGATCCATTGCAGCATGCTGCATGGATTCCACTTCATTCAACCTGGAAACATTGCCCCATGCTGCATGCAATCCACTGCATTCACTCGGGATGCATTTCCCAACGCTGCATGGAATCCAGTGCATTCAATCATGCCGCATAGAATCCACTGCATTCAATCAGTGTCCATTGGGCCATGCTGCATGGAATCCACTGCATTCAATCAGGATCCATTGGGCCAAGCTGCATGCAATCCACTGCATTCACTCGGGATGCATTTCACACTGCTGCATGGAATCCAGTGCATTCAATCACACTGCATGGAATCCACTGCATTCAATCAGGATCCATTGGGCCATGGTGCACGGAAGCCACTGCATTCAATCGGGATCCATTGCACTACACTGCATGGACTCCACTGCATTCCATATGATCCATTGGGCCAAGCTGCATGCAAACCACCGCATTAACTTGGGATGCATTTCACACTGCTGCATGGAATCCAGTGCATTCCATCCCACTGCAAGGACTCCAATGCCTTCAATCGGTATCAATTACACCAAGCTGCATGGAATCCACTTCATTCAATCGAGAAACATTGCACCGCTCTGCATAGAATACACTGCATTCAATCATGCTTCATGGAATCCACTGCATTCAATCGGGATCCATTGGGCCACACTGCATGGAATCCACTTCATTCAATCAGGATCCATTGGGCCAATCTGCATGCAATCCACTGCATTCACTCGGGATGCATTTCACACTGCTGCATGGACTCCAGTGCATTCAATCACACTGCATGGAATCCACTGCATTCCATCGGTATCAATTACACCAAGCTGCATGGTATCCACTTCATTCAATCGAGATACATTGCACCACTCTGCATAGAATACACTGCATTCAATCACGCTGAATTGAATCCACTGCATTCACTCGGGATGCATTTCAAAACGCTGCATTGAATAATCTGCATTCATTCACGCTGCTTGTGATCCACTGAATTCAATCAGGTACCATTGGGCCACGTTTCAAGGAATGCACTGCATTCCATCGGGATCCATTGCACAATGCTGAATGGAATATACTGCATTCAATAGGGATGCATTGGGCCTCGCTGCATGGAATCCACTGCATTCAATCACGCTGCATTGAATCCACTGCATTCAATTGGCATCAATCTTTCCAAGCTGCATGGAATCCACTGCATTCAATCGGGGTACTTTGCACCATGCTGCATGGAATCCACTGCATTCCATCATGCTGCATGGGATCCACTACATTCAATCGTGTTCCATTGTGCCGAACTGCATGGCATCCACTGAATTCAGTCACACTGCATGGAATCCACTGCATTCAATTGGGGATGCATTGTAACACGCTGCATGGAATCCCCTTCATTCAATCATGCTGTATGGAATCCAATGCATTCAATGGGATCAATTGTACATCGCTGCATGGAATACACTGCATTCAATCATGCTGCATGCAATCCACTTCATTGCATTGGGTTCCATTGCAGCACGCTGCATGGAATTGACTGCATTCAGTCATGCTGCATAAAATCAATGGCATTCCATCGGGATCCACTTGGCCACACTGCATGGAATCCACTGCATTAATTCGGGATCCATTTCCCCATGCTGCATGGAATCCACTACATTCCATCGGAATCCATTGCACCACGCTGCATGGAATCCACTGCATTCAATCGGTATTCATTGAGCCACGATGCATGGAATCCACTGCATTAAATCACGCATCATGGAATCCACCACATTCAATCATGCTGCATGTAATCCATTGCATTCAATCGGGATCCATTGTGCAAGCTACATGGAATCCACTGCATTCAATCATGCTGCATGGAATCCAATGCATTCAATTGGGATGCATTGAACCATGCTGCGTGGAAGTCACTTCATTCAATCGGGATGCTTTGAGCCATCCTGCATAAAATCCACTGCATTCAATCGGGATGCATTGGGCCTCGCTGCATGGAATCCACTGCATTCAATCATGCTGCATGGGATCCACTACATTCAATCGTGTTCCATTGTGCCAAACTGCATGGAATCCACTGCATTCAATCATGCTGCATGGAATCCTCTGCATTCCATTTGGATCCATTGAACCATTCTACAAGGAATCCACTGCATTTAGTCATGCTGCATAGAATCCACTGCATTCAATCGGGATGCAATGTAACATGCTGCCTGGAACCCACTGCATTCAATGATGCTTCATGGAATCCACTGCATTCAATCGGGATGTATTTTTCCACGCTGCATGGAATCCACTGCATTCAATCACACTGCATTGAATCCACTGCATTCAATTTGGATCAGTTGTACAATGCTGAATGGAATCCACTGCATTCAATCATGCTGCATGGAATCCACTGCATTCAATCGGGATCAACTGTACAATGCTGCATGGAATCCACTGCATTCAATCATGCTGCATGAAATCCACTGCATTCAATTGGGATGCATTGAACCAGGCTGTATGGAATCCACTGCATTCATTCGGGAACCATTTTCTATGCTGCATGGAATCCACTGCCTTAAATCATTCTGCATGGAATCCAAAGCATTCAATGGGCTTCAATTTCTCCAGCTGCATGGAATCCACTGCATTAAATCATGCTGCATGGAATCCACTGCATTCAATTGGGAAGCATTGGGCCATGCTGCATAAAATCCACTGCATTCAATCATGCTGCATGGAACTTACTGCATTCAATCATGCTGCAAATAATCCACTGCATTCCATCAGGATCCTTTACGCCATGCTGCATGGAATCCACTGCATTCCATCGGCATCCATTGCACCATACTGCATGGAATCCACGGCATTCAATCATGCTGCATGGAATCCACTGCATTCAATCATGCTTCATTTCAACCACTGCATTCAATCGGGAACATTGGGCCATGCTGCATGGAATCAACTGCAAACAATCACGCGGCATGGAATCCACTGCATTCAATCGGGGTGATTTGGGGCATGCTGCATTAAATTCACTGCATTCAATCGGGATGCCTTGGGCCTCACTGCATGGAATCCACTGCATTCAATCGGGATCCATTGCGCCATGATGCCTGGAATCCACAGCATTCAAAAGAATCCATTGTGCCACACTGCATGGAATCCACTGCATTCACTCGAGATCCATTGGGCCACACTGCATGGAATACACTGCATTCAATCGGGATCAATTGCGCCAAGCTGCAGGGAAACCACTGCATTCAATCGGGATCAATTCCATTACACCGCATGGAATCCACTGCATTCAATCTGTATTCATTGGGCCAAGATGCATGGAACCCACTGCATTCAATCACGCTGCATGGAATCCACTGCATTCAATTGGCATCCATTTGGCCACACAACATGGAATCCACTGCATTCAATCAGGATCCATTGGGCCAATCTGCATGCAATCCACTGCATTCACTCGGGATGCATTTCACACTGCTGCATGGACTCCAGTGCATTCAATCACACTGCATGGAATCCACTGCATTCAATCGGTATCAATTACACCAAGCTGCATGGAATCCACTTCATTCAATCGAGATACATTGCACCACTCTGCATAGAATCCACTGCATTCAAGCATGCTTCCTGGAATCCACTGCATTCAATCGGGATCCATTGGGCCACACTGCATGGAATCCACTGCATTCACTTGGGATCCATTTCACAACACTGCATTGACTCCACTGCATTGAATCTTGATGCATGCAATCCACTGCATTAAATTGGTATCAATTACACAATGCTGCAGGGAATCCACTGCATTCAATCCGGATCCATTGCAGCATGCTGCATGGATTCCACTTCATTCAACCTGGAAACATTGCCCCATGCTGCATGCAATCCACTGCATTCACTCGGGATGCATTTCCCAACGCTGCATGGAATCCAGTGCATTCAATCATGCTGCATAGAATCCACTGCATTCAATCAGTGTCCATTGGGCCATGCTGCATGGAATCCACTGCATTCAATCAGGATCCATTGGGCCAAGCTGCATGCAATCCACTGCATTCACTCGGGATGCATTTCACACTGCTGCATGGAATCCAGTGCATTCAATCACACTGCATGGAATCCACTGCATTCAATCAGGATCCATTGGGCCATGGTGCACGGAAGCCACTGCATTCAATCGGGATCCATTGCACTACACTGCATGGAATCCACTGCATTCCATATGATCCATTGGGCCAAGCTGCATGCAAACCACCGCATTAACTTGGGATGCATTTCACACTGCTGCATGGAATCCAGTGCATTCCATCCCACTGCAAGGACTCCAATGCCTTCAATCGGTATCAATTACACCAAGCTGCATGGAATCCACTTCATTCAATCGAGATACATTGCACCGCTCTGCATAGAATACACTGCATTCAATCATGCTTCATGGAATCCACTGCATTCAATCGGGATCCATTGGGCCACACTGCAAGGAATCCACTTCATTCAATCAGGATCCATTGGGCCAATCTGCATGCAATCCACTGCATTCACTCGGGATGCATTTCACACTGCTGCATGGAATCCAGTGCATTCAATCACACTGCATGGAATCCACTGCATTCAATCCGGATCCATTGGGCCATGCTTCATGGAAGCCTCTGCCTTCATTCGGGATCCATTGTGCTACACTGCATGGAATCCACTGCATTCAATCAGGATCCATTGAGCCAAGCTGCATGCAATCCCCTGCATTCACTCGGAATGCATTTCACACTGCTGCATGGACTCCAGTGCATTCAATCACCCTGCATGGAATCCACTGCATTCAATCGGTATCAATTACACCAAGCTGCATGGAATCCACTTCATTCAATCGAGATACATTGCACCACTCTGCATGGAATCCACTGCAATCAATATTGCTGCATGGAATCCACTGCATTCATTTGGGATGATTTCGGCCACGCTGCATTAAATCCACTGCATTAAATCGGGATGCCTTGTGCCTCGCTGCATGGAATACACTGCATTCAATCGAGATTCATTTCCCCACGGTGCATGGAATCCACTGCATTCAATAAGAATCCATTGTGCCACACTGCATGGAATCCACTGCATTCAATCAGGATCCATTGGGCCATGATGCATGAAATCCACTGCATTCAGTCGGGATCCATTGTGCTATGCTGCATGGAATCCACTGCATTCAATCAGGATCCATTGGGCCAAGCTGCATGCAATCAATTGCATTCACCCAGGATGCATTTCACACTGCTGCATGGAATCCAGTGCATTCAGTCACACTGCATGGAATCCACTGCATTCCATCGGTATCAATTACACCAAGCTGCATGGAATCCACTTCATTCAATCGAGATACATTGCACCACTCTGCATAGAATCCACTGCATTCAAGCATGCTTCCTGGAATCCACTGCATTCAATCGGGATCCATTGGGCCACACTGCATGGAATCCACTGCATTCACTTGGGATCCATTTCACAACACTGCATTGACTCCACTGCATTGAATCTTGATGCATGCAATCCACTGCATTAAATTGGTATCAATTACACAATGCTGCAGGGAATCCACTGCATTCAATCCGGATCCATTGCAGCATGCTGCATGGATTCCACTTCATTCAACCTGGATACATTGCCCCATGCTGCATGCAATCCACTGCATTCACTCGGGATGCATTTCCCAACGCTGCATGGAATCCAGTGCATTCAATCATGCCGCATAGAATCCACTGCATTCAATCAGTGTCCATTGGGCCATGCTGCATGGAATCCACTGCATTCAATCAGGATCCATTGGGCCAAGCTGCATGCAATCCACTGCATTCACTCGGGATGCATTTCACACTGCTGCATGGAATCCAGTGCATTCAATCACACTGCATGGAATCCACTGCATTCAATCAGGATCCATTGGGCCATGGTGCACGGAAGCCACTGCATTCAATCGGGATCCATTGCACTACACTGCATGGAATCCACTGCATTCCATATGATCCATTGGGCCAAGCTGCATGCAAACCACCGCATTAACTTGGGATGCATTTCACACTGCTGCATGGAATCCAGTGCATTCCATCCCACTGCAAGGACTCCAATGCCTTCAATCGGTATCAATTACACCAAGCTGCATGGAATCCACTTCATTCAATCGAGAAACATTGCACCACTCTGCATAGAATACACTGCATTCAATCATGCTTCATGGAATCAACTGCATTCAATCAGGATCCATTGGGCCACACTGCATGGAATCAACTGCATTCACTCGGGATGCATTTCACACTGCTGCATGGACTCCAGTGCATTCAATCACACTGCATGGAATCCACTGCATTCCATCGGTATCAATTACACCAAGCTGCATGGTATCCACTTCATTCAATCGAGATACATTGCACCACTCTGCATAGAATACACTGCATTCAATCACGCTGAATTGAATCCACTGCATTCACTCGGGATGCATTTCAAAACGCTGCATTGAATAATCTGCATTCATTCACGCTGCTTGTGATCCACTGAATTCAATCAGGTACCATTGGGCCACGTTTCAAGGAATGCACTGCATTCCATCGGGATCCATTGCACAATGCTGAATGGAATATACTGCATTCAATAGGGATGCATTGGGCCTCGCTGCATGGAATCCACTGCATTCAATCACGCTGCATTGAATCCACTGCATTCAATTGGCATCAATCTTTCCAAGCTGCATGGAATCCACTGCATTCAATCGGGGTACTTTGCACCATGCTGCATGGAATCCACTGCATTCCATCATGCTGCATGGGATCCACTACATTCAATCGTGTTCCATTGTGCCGAACTGCATGGCATCCACTGAATTCAGTCACACTGCATGGAATCCACTGCATTCAATTGGGGATGCATTGTAACACGCTGCATGGAATCCCCTTCATTCAATCATGCTGTATGGAATCCAATGCATTCAATGGGATCAATTGTACATCGCTGCATGGAATACACTGCATTCAATCATGCTGCATGCAATCCACTTCATTGCATTGGGTTCCATTGCAGCACGCTGCATGGAATTGACTGCATTCAGTCATGCTGCATAAAATCAATGGCATTCCATCGGGATCCACTTGGCCACACTGCATGGAATCCACTGCATTAATTCGGGATCCATTTCCCCATGCTGCATGGAATCCACTACATTCCATCGGAATCCATTGCACCACGCTGCATGGAATCCACTGCATTCAATCGGTATTCATTGAGCCACGATGCATGGAATCCACTGCATTAAATCACGCATCATGGAATCCACCACATTCAATCATGCTGCATGTAATCCATTGCATTCAATCGGGATCCATTGTGCAAGCTACATGGAATCCACTGCATTCAATCATGCTGCATGGAATCCAATGCATTCAATTGGGATGCATTGAACCATGCTGCATGGAAGTCACTTCATTCAATCGGGATGCTTTGAGCCATCCTGCATAAAATCCACTGCATTCAATCGGGATGCATTGGGCCTCGCTGCATGGAATCCACTGCATTCAATCATGCTGCATGGGATCCACTACATTCAATCGTGTTCCATTGTGCCAAACTGCATGGAATCCACTGCATTCAATCATGCTGCATGGAATCCTCTGCATTCAATTTGGATCCATTGAACCATTCTACAAGGAATCCACTGCATTTAGTCATGCTGCATAGAATCCACTGCATTCAATCGGGATGCAATGTAACATGCTGCATGGAACCCACTGCATTCAATGATGCTTCATGGAATCCACTGCATTCAATCGGGATGTATTTTTCCACGCTGCATGGAATCCACTGCATTCAATCACACTGCATTGAATCCACTGCATTCAATTTGGATCAGTTGTACAATGCTGAATGGAATCCACTGCATTCAATCATGCTGCATGGAATCCACTGCATTCAATCGGGATCAACTGTACAATGCTGCATGGAATCCACTGCATTCAATCATGCTGCATGAAATCCACTGCATTCAATTGGGATGCATTGAACCAGGCTGTATGGAATCCACTGCATTCATTCGGGAACCATTTTCTATGCTGCATGGAATCCACTGCCTTAAATCATTCTGCATGGAATCCAAAGCATTCAATGGGCTTCAATTTCTCCAGCTGCATGGAATCCACTGCATTAAATCATGCTGCATGGAATCCACTGCATTCAATTGGGAAGCATTGGGCCATGCTGCATAAAATCCACTGCATTCAATCATGCTGCATGGAACTTACTGCATTCAATCATGCTGCAAATAATCCACTGCATTCCATCAGGATCCTTTACGCCATGCTGCATGGAATCCACTGCATTCCATCGGCATCCATTGCACCATACTGCATGGAATCCACGGCATTCAATCATGCTGCATGGAATCCACTGCATTCAATCATGCTTCATTTCAACCACTGCATTCAATCGGGAACATTGGGCCATGCTGCATGGAATCAACTGCAAACAATCACGCGGCATGGAATCCACTGCATTCAATCGGGGTGATTTGGGGCATGCTGCATTAAATTCACTGCATTCAATCGGGATGCCTTGGGCCTCACTGCATGGAATCCACTGCATTCAATCGGGATCCATTGCGCCATGATGCCTGGAATCCACAGCATTCAAAAGAATCCATTGTGCCACACTGCATGGAATCCACTGCATTCACTCGAGATCCATTGGGCCACACTGCATGGAATACACTGCATTCAATCGGGATCAATTGCGCCAAGCTGCAGGGAAACCACTGCATTCAATCGGGATCAATTCCATTACACCGCATGGAATCCACTGCATTCAATCTGTATTCATTGGGCCAAGATGCATGGAACCCACTGCATTCAATCACGCTGCATGGAATCCACTGCATTCAATTGGCATCCATTTGGCCACACAACATGGAATCCACTGCATTCAATCAGGATCCATTGGGCCAATCTGCATGCAATCCACTGCATTCACTCGGGATGCATTTCACACTGCTGCATGGACTCCAGTGCATTCAATCACACTGCATGGAATCCACTGCATTCAATCGGTATCAATTACACCAAGCTGCATGGAATCCACTTCATTCAATCGAGATACATTGCACCACTCTGCATAGAATCCACTGCATTCAAGCATGCTTCCTGGAATCCACTGCATTCAATCGGGATCCATTGGGCCACACTGCATGGAATCCACTGCATTCACTTGGGATCCATTTCACAACACTGCATTGACTCCACTGCATTGAATCTTGATGCATGCAATCCACTGCATTAAATTGGTATCAATTACACAATGCTGCAGGGAATCCACTGCATTCAATCCGGATCCATTGCAGCATGCTGCATGGATTCCACTTCATTCAACCTGGAAACATTGCCCCATGCTGCATGCAATCCACTGCATTCACTCGGGATGCATTTCCCAACGCTGCATGGAATCCAGTGCATTCAATCATGCCGCATAGAATCCACTGCATTCAATCAGTGTCCATTGGGCCATGCTGCATGGAATCCACTGCATTCAATCAGGATCCATTGGGCCAAGCTGCATGCAATCCACTGCATTCACTCGGGATGCATTTCACACTGCTGCATGGAATCCAGTGCATTCAATCACACTGCATGGAATCCACTGCATTCAATCAGGATCCATTGGGCCATGGTGCACGGAAGCCACTGCATTCAATCGGGATCCATTGCACTACACTGCATGGAATCCACTGCATTCCATATGATCCATTGGGCCAAGCTGCATGCAAACCACCGCATTAACTTGGGATGCATTTCACACTGCTGCATGGAATCCAGTGCATTCCATCCCACTGCAAGGACTCCAATGCCTTCAATCGGTATCAATTACACCAAGCTGCATGGAATCCACTTCATTCAATCGAGATACATTGCACCGCTCTGCATAGAATACACTGCATTCAATCATGCTTCATGGAATCCACTGCATTCAATCGGGATCCATTGGGCCACACTGCATGGAATCCACTTCATTCAATCAGGATCCATTGGGCCAATCTGCATGCAATCCACTGCATTCACTCGGGATGCATTTCACACTGCTGCATGGAATCCAGTGCATTCAATCACACTGCATGGAATCCACTGCATTCAATCCGGATCCATTGGGCCATGCTTCATGGAAGCCTCTGCCTTCATTCGGGATCCATTGTGCTACACTGCATGGAATCCACTGCATTCAATCAGGATCCATTGAGCCAAGCTGCATGCAATCCCCTGCATTCACTCGGAATGCATTTCACACTGCTGCATGGACTCCAGTGCATTCAATCACCCTGCATGGAATCCACTGCATTCAATCGGTATCAATTACACCAAGCTGCATGGAATCCACTTCATTCAATCGAGATACATTGCACCACTCTGCATGGAATCCACTGCAATCAATATTGCTGCATGGAATCCACTGCATTCATTTGGGATGATTTCGGCCACGCTGCATTAAATCCACTGCATTAAATCGGGATGCCTTGTGCCTCGCTGCATGGAATACACTGCATTCAATCGAGATTCATTTCCCCACGGTGCATGGAATCCACTGCATTCAATAAGAATCCATTGTGCCACACTGCATGGAATCCACTGCATTCAATCAGGATCCATTGGGCCATGATGCATGAAATCCACTGCATTCAGTCGGGATCCATTGTGCTATGCTGCATGGAATCCACTGCATTCAATCAGGATCCATTGGGCCAAGCTGCATGCAATCAATTGCATTCACCCAGGATGCATTTCACACTGCTGCATGGAATCCAGTGCATTCAGTCACACTGCATGGAATCCACTGCATTCCATCGGTATCAATTACACCAAGCTGCATGGAATCCACTTCATTCAATCGAGATACATTGCACCACTCTGCATAGAATCCACTGCATTCAAGCATGCTTCCTGGAATCCACTGCATTCAATCGGGATCCATTGGGCCACACTGCATGGAATCCACTGCATTCACTTGGGATCCATTTCACAACACTGCATTGACTCCACTGCATTGAATCTTGATGCATGCAATCCACTGCATTAAATTGGTATCAATTACACAATGCTGCAGGGAATCCACTGCATTCAATCCGGATCCATTGCAGCATGCTGCATGGATTCCACTTCATTCAACCTGGATACATTGCCCCATGCTGCATGCAATCCACTGCATTCACTCGGGATGCATTTCCCAACGCTGCATGGAATCCAGTGCATTCAATCATGCCGCATAGAATCCACTGCATTCAATCAGTGTCCATTGGGCCATGCTGCATGGAATCCACTGCATTCAATCAGGATCCATTGGGCCAAGCTGCATGCAATCCACTGCATTCACTCGGGATGCATTTCACACTGCTGCATGGAATCCAGTGCATTCAATCACACTGCATGGAATCCACTGCATTCAATCAGGATCCATTGGGCCATGGTGCACGGAAGCCACTGCATTCAATCGGGATCCATTGCACTACACTGCATGGAATCCACTGCATTCCATATGATCCATTGGGCCAAGCTGCATGCAAACCACCGCATTAACTTGGGATGCATTTCACACTGCTGCATGGAATCCAGTGCATTCCATCCCACTGCAAGGACTCCAATGCCTTCAATCGGTATCAATTACACCAAGCTGCATGGAATCCACTTCATTCAATCGAGAAACATTGCACCACTCTGCATAGAATACACTGCATTCAATCATGCTTCATGGAATCCACTGCATTCAATCAGGATCCATTGGGCCACACTGCATGGAATCAACTTCATTCAATCAGGATCCATTGGGCCAATCTGCATGCAATCCACTGCATTCACTCGGGATGCATTTCACACTGCTGCATGGACTCCAGTGCATTCAATCACACTGCATGGAATCCACTGCATTCAATCGGTATCAATTACACCAAGCTGCATGGAATCCACTTCATTCAATCGAGATACATTGCACCACTCTGCATAGAATACACTGCATTCAATCACGCTGAATTGAATCCACTGCATTCACTCGGGATGCATTTCAAAACGCTGCATTGAATAATCTGCATTCATTCACGCTGCTTGTGATCCACTGAATTCAATCAGGTACCATTGGGCCACGTTTCAAGGAATGCACTGCATTCCATCGGGATCCATTGCACAATGCTGAATGGAATATACTGCATTCAATAGGGATGCATTGGGCCTCGCTGCATGGAATCCACTGCATTCAATCACGCTGCATTGAATCCACTGCATTCAATTGGCATCAATCTTTCCAAGCTGCATGGAATCCACTGCATTCAATCGGGGTACTTTGCACCATGCTGCATGGAATCCACTGCATTCCATCATGCTGCATGGGATCCACTACATTCAATCGTGTTCCATTGTGCCGAACTGCATGGCATCCACTGAATTCAGTCACACTGCATGGAATCCACTGCATTCAATTGGGGATGCATTGTAACACGCTGCATGGAATCCCCTTCATTCAATCATGCTGTATGGAATCCAATGCATTCAATGGGATCAATTGTACATCGCTGCATGGAATACACTGCATTCAATCATGCTGCATGCAATCCACTTCATTGCATTGGGTTCCATTGCAGCACGCTGCATGGAATTGACTGCATTCAGTCATGCTGCATAAAATCAATGGCATTCCATCGGGATCCACTTGGCCACACTGCATGGAATCCACTGCATTAATTCGGGATCCATTTCCCCATGCTGCATGGAATCCACTACATTCCATCGGAATCCATTGCACCACGCTGCATGGAATCCACTGCATTCAATCGGTATTCATTGAGCCACGATGCATGGAATCCACTGCATTAAATCACGCATCATGGAATCCACCACATTCAATCATGCTGCATGTAATCCATTGCATTCAATCGGGATCCATTGTGCAAGCTACATGGAATCCACTGCATTCAATCATGCTGCATGGAATCCAATGCATTCAATTGGGATGCATTGAACCATGCTGCGTGGAAGTCACTTCATTCAATCGGGATGCTTAGAGCCATCCTGCATAAAATCCACTGCATTCAATCGGGATGCATTGGGCCTCGCTGCATGGAATCCACTGCATTCAATCACGCTGCATTCTATCCACTGCTTTCAATTGAGATCCATTGTTCCATGCTGCATGGAATCCACTGCATTCAATCATGCTGCATGGGATCCACTACATTCAATCGTGTTCCATTGTGCCAAACTGCATGGAATCCACTGCATTCAATCATGCTGCATGGAATCCTCTGCATTCAATTTGGATCCATTGAACCATTCTACAAGGAATCCACTGCATTTAGTCATGCTGCATAGAATCCACTGCATTCAATCGGGATGCAATGTAACATGCTGCATGGAACCCACTGCATTCAATGATGCTTCATGGAATCCACTGCATTCAATCGGGATGTATTTTTCCACGCTGCATGGAATCCACTGCATTCAATCACACTGCATTGAATCCACTGCATTCAATTTGGATCAGTTGTACAATGCTGAATGGAATCCACTGCATTCAATCATGCTGCATGGAATCCACTGCATTCAATCGGGATCAACTGTACAATGCTGCATGGAATCCACTGCATTCAATCATGCTGCATGAAATCCACTGCATTCAATTGGGATGCATTGAACCAGGCTGTATGGAATCCACTGCATTCATTCGGGAACCATTTTCTATGCTGCATGGAATCCACTGCCTTAAATCATTCTGCATGGAATCCAAAGCATTCAATGGGCTTCAATTTCTCCAGCTGCATGGAATCCACTGCATTAAATCATGCTGCATGGAATCCACTGCATTCAATTGGGAAGCATTGGGCCATGCTGCATAAAATCCACTGCATTCAATCATGCTGCATGGAACTTACTGCATTCAATCATGCTGCACATAATCCACTGCATTCCATCAGGATCCTTTACGCCATGCTGCATGGAATCCACTGCATTCCATCGGCATCCATTGCACCATACTGCATGGAATCCACGGCATTCAATCATGCTTCATTTCAACCACTGCATTCAATCGGGAACATTGGGCCATGCTGCATGGAATCAACTGCAAACAATCACGTGGCATGGAATCCACTGCATTCAATCGGGGTGATTTGGGGCATGCTGCATTAAATTCACTGCATTCAATCGGGATCCCTTGGGCCTCACTGCATGGAATCCACTGCATTCAATCGGGATCCATTGCGCCATGATGCCTGGAATCCACAGCATTCAAAAGAATCCATTGTGCCACACTTCATGGAATCCACTGCATTCAATTGAGATCCATTGGGCCACACTGCATGGAATCCACTGCATTCAATCGGGATCAATTGCGCCAAGCTGCAGGGAAACCACTGCATTCAATCGGGATCAATTTCATTGCACCGCATGGAATCCACTGCATTCAATCTGTATTCATTGGGCCAAGATGCATGGAATCCACTGAATTCAACCACGCTGCATGGAATCCACTGCATTCAATCGGCATCCATTTGGCCACACAACATGGAATCCACTGCATTCAATCAGGATCCATTGGGCCAAGCTGCATGCAATCCACTGCATTCACTCGGGATGCATTTCACACTGCTGCATGGAATCCAGTGCATTCAATCACACTGCATGGAATCCACTGCATTCAATCAGGATCCATTGGGCCATGGTGCACGGAAGCCACTGCATTCAATCGGGATCCATTGCACTACACTGCATGGAATCCACTGCATTCCATATGATCCATTGGGCCAAGCTGCATGCAAACCACCGCATTAACTTGGGATGCATTTCACACTGCTGCATGGAATCCAGTGCATTCCATCCCACTGCAAGGACTCCAATGCCTTCAATCGGTATCAATTACACCAAGCTGCATGGAATCCACTTCATTCAATCGAGAAACATTGCACCACTCTGCATAGAATACACTGCATTCAAGCATGCTTCCTGGAATCCACTGCATTCAATCGGGATCCATTGGGCCACACTGCATGGAATCCACTTCATTCAATCAGGATCCATTGGGCCAATCTGCATGCAATCCACTGCATTCACTCGGGATGCATTTCACACTGCTGCATGGACTCCAGTGCATTCAATCACACTGCATGGAATCCACTGCATTCCATCGGTATCAATTACACCAAGCTGCATGGAATCCACTTCATTCAATCGAGATACATTGCACCACTCTGCATAGAATCCACTGCATTCAAGCATGCTTCCTGGAATCCACTGCATTCAATCGGGATCCATTGGGCCACACTGCATGGAATCCACTGCATTCACTTGGGATCCATTTCACAACACTGCATTGACTCCACTGCATTGAATCTTGATGCATGCAATCCACTGCATTAAATTGGTATCAATTACACAATGCTGCAGGGAATCCACTGCATTCAATCCGGATCCATTGCAGCATGCTGCATGGATTCCACTTCATTCAACCTGGAAACATTGCCCCATGCTGCATGCAATCCACTGCATTCACTCGGGATGCATTTCCCAACGCTGCATGGAATCCAGTGCATTCAATCATGCCGCATAGAATCCACTGCATTCAATCAGTGTCCATTGGGCCATGCTGCATGGAATCCACTGCATTCAATCAGGATCCATTGGGCCAAGCTGCATGCAATCCACTGCATTCACTCGGGATGCATTTCACACTGCTGCATGGAATCCAGTGCATTCAATCACACTGCATGGAATCCACTGCATTCAATCAGGATCCATTGGGCCATGGTGCACGGAAGCCACTGCATTCAATCGGGATCCATTGCACTACACTGCATGGAATCCACTGCATTCCATATGATCCATTGGGCCAAGCTGCATGCAAACCACCGCATTAACTTGGGATGCATTTCACACTGCTGCATGGAATCCAGTGCATTCCATCCCACTGCAAGGACTCCAATGCCTTCAATCGGTATCAATTACACCAAGCTGCATGGAATCCACTTCATTCAATCGAGAAACATTGCACCGCTCTGCATAGAATACACTGCATTCAATCATGCTTCATGGAATCCACTGCATTCAATCGGGATCCATTGGGCCACACTGCATGGAATCCACTTCATTCAATCAGGATCCATTGGGCCAATCTGCATGCAATCCACTGCATTCACTCGGGATGCATTTCACACTGCTGCATGGACTCCAGTGCATTCAATCACACTGCATGGAATCCACTGCATTCAATCGGTATCAATTACACCAAGCTGCATGGTATCCACTTCATTCAATCGAGATACATTGCACCACTCTGCATAGAATACACTGCATTCAATCACGCTGAATTGAATCCACTGCATTCACTCGGGATGCATTTCAAAACGCTGCATTGAATAATCTGCATTCATTCACGCTGCTTGTGATCCACTGAATTCAATCAGGTACCATTGGGCCACGTTTCAAGGAATGCACTGCATTCCATCGGGATCCATTGCACAATGCTGAATGGAATATACTGCATTCAATAGGGATGCATTGGGCCTCGCTGCATGGAATCCACTGCATTCAATCACGCTGCATTGAATCCACTGCATTCAATTGGCATCAATCTTTCCAAGCTGCATGGAATCCACTGCATTCAATCGGGGTACTTTGCACCATGCTGCATGGAATCCACTGCATTCCATCATGCTGCATGGGATCCACTACATTCAATCGTGTTCCATTGTGCCGAACTGCATGGCATCCACTGAATTCAGTCACACTGCATGGAATCCACTGCATTCAATTGGGGATGCATTGTAACACGCTGCATGGAATCCCCTTCATTCAATCATGCTGTATGGAATCCAATGCATTCAATGGGATCAATTGTACATCGCTGCATGGAATACACTGCATTCAATCATGCTGCATGCAATCCACTTCATTGCATTGGGTTCCATTGCAGCACGCTGCATGGAATTGACTGCATTCAGTCATGCTGCATAAAATCAATGGCATTCCATCGGGATCCACTTGGCCACACTGCATGGAATCCACTGCATTAATTCGGGATCCATTTCCCCATGCTGCATGGAATCCACTACATTCCATCGGAATCCATTGCACCACGCTGCATGGAATCCACTGCATTCAATCGGTATTCATTGAGCCACGATGCATGGAATCCACTGCATTAAATCACGCATCATGGAATCCACCACATTCAATCATGCTGCATGTAATCCATTGCATTCAATCGGGATCCATTGTGCAAGCTACATGGAATCCACTGCATTCAATCATGCTGCATGGAATCCAATGCATTCAATTGGGATGCATTGAACCATGCTGCGTGGAAGTCACTTCATTCAATCGGGATGCTTTGAGCCATCCTGCATAAAATCCACTGCATTCAATCGGGATGCATTGGGCCTCGCTGCATGGAATCCACTGCATTCAATCATGCTGCATGGGATCCACTACATTCAATCGTGTTCCATTGTGCCAAACTGCATGGAATCCACTGCATTCAATCATGCTGCATGGAATCCTCTGCATTCAATTTGGATCCATTGAACCATTCTACAAGGAATCCACTGCATTTAGTCATGCTGCATAGAATCCACTGCATTCAATCGGGATGCAATGTAACATGCTGCATGGAACCCACTGCATTCAATGATGCTTCATGGAATCCACTGCATTCAATCGGGATGTATTTTTCCACGCTGCATGGAATCCACTGCATTCAATCACACTGCATTGAATCCACTGCATTCAATTTGGATCAGTTGTACAATGCTGAATGGAATCCACTGCATTCAATCATGCTGCATGGAATCCACTGCATTCAATCGGGATCAACTGTACAATGCTGCATGGAATCCACTGCATTCAATCATGCTGCATGAAATCCACTGCATTCAATTGGGATGCATTGAACCAGGCTGTATGGAATCCACTGCATTCATTCGGGAACCATTTTCTATGCTGCATGGAATCCACTGCCTTAAATCATTCTGCATGGAATCCAAAGCATTCAATGGGCTTCAATTTCTCCAGCTGCATGGAATCCACTGCATTAAATCATGCTGCATGGAATCCACTGCATTCAATTGGGAAGCATTGGGCCATGCTGCATAAAATCCACTGCATTCAATCATGCTGCATGGAACTTACTGCATTCAATCATGCTGCAAATAATCCACTGCATTCCATCAGGATCCTTTACGCCATGCTGCATGGAATCCACTGCATTCCATCGGCATCCATTGCACCATACTGCATGGAATCCACGGCATTCAATCATGCTGCATGGAATCCACTGCATTCAATCATGCTTCATTTCAACCACTGCATTCAATCGGGAACATTGGGCCATGCTGCATGGAATCAACTGCAAACAATCACGCGGCATGGAATCCACTGCATTCAATCGGGGTGATTTGGGGCATGCTGCATTAAATTCACTGCATTCAATCGGGATGCCTTGGGCCTCACTGCATGGAATCCACTGCATTCAATCGGGATCCATTGCGCCATGATGCCTGGAATCCACAGCATTCAAAAGAATCCATTGTGCCACACTGCATGGAATCCACTGCATTCACTCGAGATCCATTGGGCCACACTGCATGGAATCCACTGCATTCAATCGGGATCAATTGCGCCAAGCTGCAGGGAAACCACTGCATTCAATCGGGATCAATTCCATTACACCGCATGGAATCCACTGCATTCAATCTGTATTCATTGGGCCAAGATGCATGGAACCCACTGCATTCAATCACGCTGCATGGAATCCACTGCATTCCATATGATCCATTGGGCCAAGCTGCATGCAAACCACCGCATTAACTTGGGATGCATTTCACACTGCTGCATGGAATCCAGTGCATTCCATCCCACTGCAAGGACTCCAATGCCTTCAATCGGTATCAATTACACCAAGCTGCATGGAATCCACTTCATTCAATCGAGAAACATTGCACCACTCTGCATAGAATACACTGCATTCAAGCATGCTTCCTGGAATCCACTGCATTCAATCGGGATCCATTGGGCCACACTGCATGGAATCCACTTCATTCAATCAGGATCCATTGGGCCAATCTGCATGCAATCCACTGCATTCACTCGGGATGCATTTCACACTGCTGCATGGACTCCAGTGCATTCAATCACACTGCATGGAATCCACTGCATTCCATCGGTATCAATTACACCAAGCTGCATGGAATCCACTTCATTCAATCGAGATACATTGCACCACTCTGCATAGAATCCACTGCATTCAAGCATGCTTCCTGGAATCCACTGCATTCAATCGGGATCCATTGGGCCACACTGCATGGAATCCACTGCATTCACTTGGGATCCATTTCACAACACTGCATTGACTCCACTGCATTGAATCTTGATGCATGCAATCCACTGCATTAAATTGGTATCAATTACACAATGCTGCAGGGAATCCACTGCATTCAATCCGGATCCATTGCAGCATGCTGCATGGATTCCACTTCATTCAACCTGGAAACATTGCCCCATGCTGCATGCAATCCACTGCATTCACTCGGGATGCATTTCCCAACGCTGCATGGAATCCAGTGCATTCAATCATGCCGCATAGAATCCACTGCATTCAATCAGTGTCCATTGGGCCATGCTGCATGGAATCCACTGCATTCAATCAGGATCCATTGGGCCAAGCTGCATGCAATCCACTGCATTCACTCGGGATGCATTTCACACTGCTGCATGGAATCCAGTGCATTCAATCACACTGCATGGAATCCACTGCATTCAATCAGGATCCATTGGGCCATGGTGCACGGAAGCCACTGCATTCAATCGGGATCCATTGCACTACACTGCATGGAATCCACTGCATTCCATATGATCCATTGGGCCAAGCTGCATGCAAACCACCGCATTAACTTGGGATGCATTTCACACTGCTGCATGGAATCCAGTGCATTCCATCCCACTGCAAGGACTCCAATGCCTTCAATCGGTATCAATTACACCAAGCTGCATGGAATCCACTTCATTCAATCGAGAAACATTGCACCGCTCTGCATAGAATACACTGCATTCAATCATGCTTCATGGAATCCACTGCATTCAATCGGGATCCATTGGGCCACACTGCATGGAATCCACTTCATTCAATCAGGATCCATTGGGCCAATCTGCATGCAATCCACTGCATTCACTCGGGATGCATTTCACACTGCTGCATGGACTCCAGTGCATTCAATCACACTGCATGGAATCCACTGCATTCAATCGGTATCAATTACACCAAGCTGCATGGTATCCACTTCATTCAATCGAGATACATTGCACCACTCTGCATAGAATACACTGCATTCAATCACGCTGAATTGAATCCACTGCATTCACTCGGGATGCATTTCAAAACGCTGCATTGAATAATCTGCATTCATTCACGCTGCTTGTGATCCACTGAATTCAATCAGGTACCATTGGGCCACGTTTCAAGGAATGCACTGCATTCCATCGGGATCCATTGCACAATGCTGAATGGAATATACTGCATTCAATAGGGATGCATTGGGCCTCGCTGCATGGAATCCACTGCATTCAATCACGCTGCATTGAATCCACTGCATTCAATTGGCATCAATCTTTCCAAGCTGCATGGAATCCACTGCATTCAATCGGGGTACTTTGCACCATGCTGCATGGAATCCACTGCATTCCATCATGCTGCATGGGATCCACTACATTCAATCGTGTTCCATTGTGCCGAACTGCATGGCATCCACTGAATTCAGTCACACTGCATGGAATCCACTGCATTCAATTGGGGATGCATTGTAACACGCTGCATGGAATCCCCTTCATTCAATCATGCTGTATGGAATCCAATGCATTCAATGGGATCAATTGTACATCGCTGCATGGAATACACTGCATTCAATCATGCTGCATGCAATCCACTTCATTGCATTGGGTTCCATTGCAGCACGCTGCATGGAATTGACTGCATTCAGTCATGCTGCATAAAATCAATGGCATTCCATCGGGATCCACTTGGCCACACTGCATGGAATCCACTGCATTAATTCGGGATCCATTTCCCCATGCTGCATGGAATCCACTACATTCCATCGGAATCCATTGCACCACGCTGCATGGAATCCACTGCATTCAATCGGTATTCATTGAGCCACGATGCATGGAATCCACTGCATTAAATCACGCATCATGGAATCCACCACATTCAATCATGCTGCATGTAATCCATTGCATTCAATCGGGATCCATTGTGCAAGCTACATGGAATCCACTGCATTCAATCATGCTGCATGGAATCCAATGCATTCAATTGGGATGCATTGAACCATGCTGCGTGGAAGTCACTTCATTCAATCGGGATGCTTTGAGCCATCCTGCATAAAATCCACTGCATTCAATCGGGATGCATTGGGCCTCGCTGCATGGAATCCACTGCATTCAATCATGCTGCATGGGATCCACTACATTCAATCGTGTTCCATTGTGCCAAACTGCATGGAATCCACTGCATTCAATCATGCTGCATGGAATCCTCTGCATTCAATTTGGATCCATTGAACCATTCTACAAGGAATCCACTGCATTTAGTCATGCTGCATAGAATCCACTGCATTCAATCGGGATGCAATGTAACATGCTGCATGGAACCCACTGCATTCAATGATGCTTCATGGAATCCACTGCATTCAATCGGGATGTATTTTTCCACGCTGCATGGAATCCACTGCATTCAATCACACTGCATTGAATCCACTGCATTCAATTTGGATCAGTTGTACAATGCTGAATGGAATCCACTGCATTCAATCATGCTGCATGGAATCCACTGCATTCAATCGGGATCAACTGTACAATGCTGCATGGAATCCACTGCATTCAATCATGCTGCATGAAATCCACTGCATTCAATTGGGATGCATTGAACCAGGCTGTATGGAATCCACTGCATTCATTCGGGAACCATTTTCTATGCTGCATGGAATCCACTGCCTTAAATCATTCTGCATGGAATCCAAAGCATTCAATGGGCTTCAATTTCTCCAGCTGCATGGAATCCACTGCATTAAATCATGCTGCATGGAATCCACTGCATTCAATTGGGAAGCATTGGGCCATGCTGCATAAAATCCACTGCATTCAATCATGCTGCATGGAACTTACTGCATTCAATCATGCTGCACATAATCCACTGCATTCCATCAGGATCCTTTACGCCATGCTGCATGGAATCCACTGCATTCCATCGGCATCCATTGCACCATACTGCATGGAATCCACGGCATTCAATCATGCTGCATGGAATCCACTGCATTCAATCGGGAACATTGGGCCATGCTGCATGGAATCAACTGCAAACAATCACGTGGCATGGAATCCACTGCATTCAATCGGGGTGATTTGGGGCATGCTGCATTAAATTCACTGCATTCAATCGGGATCCCTTGGGCCTCACTGCATGGAATCCACTGCATTCAATCGGGATCCATTGCGCCATGATGCCTGGAATCCACAGCATTCAAAGGAATCCATTGTGCCACACTTCATGGAATCCACTGCATTCAATTGAGATCCATTGGGCCACACTGCATGGAATCCACTGCATTCAATCGGGATCAATTGCGCCAAGCTGCAGGGAAACCACTGCATTCAATCGGGATCAATTTCATTGCACCGCATGGAATCCACTGCATTCAATCTGTATTCATTGGGCCAAGATGCATGGAATCCACTGAATTCAACCACGCTGCATGGAATCCACTGCATTCAATCGGCATCCATTTGGCCACACAACATGGAATCCACTGCATTCAATCAGGATCCATTGGGCCAAGCTGCATGCAATCCACTGCATTCACTCGGGATGCATTTCACACTGCTGCATGGAATCCAGTGCATTCAATCACACTGCATGGAATCCACTGCATTCAATCAGGATCCATTGGGCCATGGTGCACGGAAGCCACTGCATTCAATCGGGATCCATTGCACTACACTGCATGGAATCCACTGCATTCCATATGATCCATTGGGCCAAGCTGCATGCAAACCACCGCATTAACTTGGGATGCATTTCACACTGCTGCATGGAATCCAGTGCATTCCATCCCACTGCAAGGACTCCAATGCCTTCAATCGGTATCAATTACACCAAGCTGCATGGAATCCACTTCATTCAATCGAGAAACATTGCACCACTCTGCATAGAATACACTGCATTCAAGCATGCTTCCTGGAATCCACTGCATTCAATCGGGATCCATTGGGCCACACTGCATGGAATCCACTTCATTCAATCAGGATCCATTGGGCCAATCTGCATGCAATCCACTGCATTCACTCGGGATGCATTTCACACTGCTGCATGGACTCCAGTGCATTCAATCACACTGCATGGAATCCACTGCATTCCATCGGTATCAATTACACCAAGCTGCATGGAATCCACTTCATTCAATCGAGATACATTGCACCACTCTGCATAGAATCCACTGCATTCAAGCATGCTTCCTGGAATCCACTGCATTCAATCGGGATCCATTGGGCCACACTGCATGGAATCCACTGCATTCACTTGGGATCCATTTCACAACACTGCATTGACTCCACTGCATTGAATCTTGATGCATGCAATCCACTGCATTAAATTGGTATCAATTACACAATGCTGCAGGGAATCCACTGCATTCAATCCGGATCCATTGCAGCATGCTGCATGGATTCCACTTCATTCAACCTGGAAACATTGCCCCATGCTGCATGCAATCCACTGCATTCACTCGGGATGCATTTCCCAACGCTGCATGGAATCCAGTGCATTCAATCATGCCGCATAGAATCCACTGCATTCAATCAGTGTCCATTGGGCCATGCTGCATGGAATCCACTGCATTCAATCAGGATCCATTGGGCCAAGCTGCATGCAATCCACTGCATTCACTCGGGATGCATTTCACACTGCTGCATGGAATCCAGTGCATTCAATCACACTGCATGGAATCCACTGCATTCAATCAGGATCCATTGGGCCATGGTGCACGGAAGCCACTGCATTCAATCGGGATCCATTGCACTACACTGCATGGAATCCACTGCATTCCATATGATCCATTGGGCCAAGCTGCATGCAAACCACCGCATTAACTTGGGATGCATTTCACACTGCTGCATGGAATCCAGTGCATTCCATCCCACTGCAAGGACTCCAATGCCTTCAATCGGTATCAATTACACCAAGCTGCATGGAATCCACTTCATTCAATCGAGAAACATTGCACCGCTCTGCATAGAATACACTGCATTCAATCATGCTTCATGGAATCCACTGCATTCAATCGGGATCCATTGGGCCACACTGCATGGAATCCACTTCATTCAATCAGGATCCATTGGGCCAATCTGCATGCAATCCACTGCATTCACTCGGGATGCATTTCACACTGCTGCATGGACTCCAGTGCATTCAATCACACTGCATGGAATCCACTGCATTCAATCGGTATCAATTACACCAAGCTGCATGGTATCCACTTCATTCAATCGAGATACATTGCACCACTCTGCATAGAATACACTGCATTCAATCACGCTGAATTGAATCCACTGCATTCACTCGGGATGCATTTCAAAACGCTGCATTGAATAATCTGCATTCATTCACGCTGCTTGTGATCCACTGAATTCAATCAGGTACCATTGGGCCACGTTTCAAGGAATGCACTGCATTCCATCGGGATCCATTGCACAATGCTGAATGGAATATACTGCATTCAATAGGGATGCATTGGGCCTCGCTGCATGGAATCCACTGCATTCAATCACGCTGCATTGAATCCACTGCATTCAATTGGCATCAATCTTTCCAAGCTGCATGGAATCCACTGCATTCAATCGGGGTACTTTGCACCATGCTGCATGGAATCCACTGCATTCCATCATGCTGCATGGGATCCACTACATTCAATCGTGTTCCATTGTGCCGAACTGCATGGCATCCACTGAATTCAGTCACACTGCATGGAATCCACTGCATTCAATTGGGGATGCATTGTAACACGCTGCATGGAATCCCCTTCATTCAATCATGCTGTATGGAATCCAATGCATTCAATGGGATCAATTGTACATCGCTGCATGGAATACACTGCATTCAATCATGCTGCATGCAATCCACTTCATTGCATTGGGTTCCATTGCAGCACGCTGCATGGAATTGACTGCATTCAGTCATGCTGCATAAAATCAATGGCATTCCATCGGGATCCACTTGGCCACACTGCATGGAATCCACTGCATTAATTCGGGATCCATTTCCCCATGCTGCATGGAATCCACTACATTCCATCGGAATCCATTGCACCACGCTGCATGGAATCCACTGCATTCAATCGGTATTCATTGAGCCACGATGCATGGAATCCACTGCATTAAATCACGCATCATGGAATCCACCACATTCAATCATGCTGCATGTAATCCATTGCATTCAATCGGGATCCATTGTGCAAGCTACATGGAATCCACTGCATTCAATCATGCTGCATGGAATCCAATGCATTCAATTGGGATGCATTGAACCATGCTGCGTGGAAGTCACTTCATTCAATCGGGATGCTTTGAGCCATCCTGCATAAAATCCACTGCATTCAATCGGGATGCATTGGGCCTCGCTGCATGGAATCCACTGCATTCAATCATGCTGCATGGGATCCACTACATTCAATCGTGTTCCATTGTGCCAAACTGCATGGAATCCACTGCATTCAATCATGCTGCATGGAATCCTCTGCATTCAATTTGGATCCATTGAACCATTCTACAAGGAATCCACTGCATTTAGTCATGCTGCATAGAATCCACTGCATTCAATCGGGATGCAATGTAACATGCTGCATGGAACCCACTGCATTCAATGATGCTTCATGGAATCCACTGCATTCAATCGGGATGTATTTTTCCACGCTGCATGGAATCCACTGCATTCAATCACACTGCATTGAATCCACTGCATTCAATTTGGATCAGTTGTACAATGCTGAATGGAATCCACTGCATTCAATCATGCTGCATGGAATCCACTGCATTCAATCGGGATCAACTGTACAATGCTGCATGGAATCCACTGCATTCAATCATGCTGCATGAAATCCACTGCATTCAATTGGGATGCATTGAACCAGGCTGTATGGAATCCACTGCATTCATTCGGGAACCATTTTCTATGCTGCATGGAATCCACTGCCTTAAATCATTCTGCATGGAATCCAAAGCATTCAATGGGCTTCAATTTCTCCAGCTGCATGGAATCCACTGCATTAAATCATGCTGCATGGAATCCACTGCATTCAATTGGGAAGCATTGGGCCATGCTGCATAAAATCCACTGCATTCAATCATGCTGCATGGAACTTACTGCATTCAATCATGCTGCAAATAATCCACTGCATTCCATCAGGATCCTTTACGCCATGCTGCATGGAATCCACTGCATTCCATCGGCATCCATTGCACCATACTGCATGGAATCCACGGCATTCAATCATGCTGCATGGAATCCACTGCATTCAATCATGCTTCATTTCAACCACTGCATTCAATCGGGAACATTGGGCCATGCTGCATGGAATCAACTGCAAACAATCACGCGGCATGGAATCCACTGCATTCAATCGGGGTGATTTGGGGCATGCTGCATTAAATTCACTGCATTCAATCGGGATGCCTTGGGCCTCACTGCATGGAATCCACTGCATTCAATCGGGATCCATTGCGCCATGATGCCTGGAATCCACAGCATTCAAAAGAATCCATTGTGCCACACTGCATGGAATCCACTGCATTCACTCGAGATCCATTGGGCCACACTGCATGGAATCCACTGCATTCAATCGGGATCAATTGCGCCAAGCTGCAGGGAAACCACTGCATTCAATCGGGATCAATTCCATTACACCGCATGGAATCCACTGCATTCAATCTGTATTCATTGGGCCAAGATGCATGGAACCCACTGCATTCAATCACGCTGCATGGAATCCACTGCATTCCATATGATCCATTGGGCCAAGCTGCATGCAAACCACCGCATTAACTTGGGATGCATTTCACACTGCTGCATGGAATCCAGTGCATTCCATCCCACTGCAAGGACTCCAATGCCTTCAATCGGTATCAATTACACCAAGCTGCATGGAATCCACTTCATTCAATCGAGAAACATTGCACCACTCTGCATAGAATACACTGCATTCAAGCATGCTTCCTGGAATCCACTGCATTCAATCGGGATCCATTGGGCCACACTGCATGGAATCCACTTCATTCAATCAGGATCCATTGGGCCAATCTGCATGCAATCCACTGCATTCACTCGGGATGCATTTCACACTGCTGCATGGACTCCAGTGCATTCAATCACACTGCATGGAATCCACTGCATTCCATCGGTATCAATTACACCAAGCTGCATGGAATCCACTTCATTCAATCGAGATACATTGCACCACTCTGCATAGAATCCACTGCATTCAAGCATGCTTCCTGGAATCCACTGCATTCAATCGGGATCCATTGGGCCACACTGCATGGAATCCACTGCATTCACTTGGGATCCATTTCACAACACTGCATTGACTCCACTGCATTGAATCTTGATGCATGCAATCCACTGCATTAAATTGGTATCAATTACACAATGCTGCAGGGAATCCACTGCATTCAATCCGGATCCATTGCAGCATGCTGCATGGATTCCACTTCATTCAACCTGGAAACATTGCCCCATGCTGCATGCAATCCACTGCATTCACTCGGGATGCATTTCCCAACGCTGCATGGAATCCAGTGCATTCAATCATGCCGCATAGAATCCACTGCATTCAATCAGTGTCCATTGGGCCATGCTGCATGGAATCCACTGCATTCAATCAGGATCCATTGGGCCAAGCTGCATGCAATCCACTGCATTCACTCGGGATGCATTTCACACTGCTGCATGGAATCCAGTGCATTCAATCACACTGCATGGAATCCACTGCATTCAATCAGGATCCATTGGGCCATGGTGCACGGAAGCCACTGCATTCAATCGGGATCCATTGCACTACACTGCATGGAATCCACTGCATTCCATATGATCCATTGGGCCAAGCTGCATGCAAACCACCGCATTAACTTGGGATGCATTTCACACTGCTGCATGGAATCCAGTGCATTCCATCCCACTGCAAGGACTCCAATGCCTTCAATCGGTATCAATTACACCAAGCTGCATGGAATCCACTTCATTCAATCGAGAAACATTGCACCGCTCTGCATAGAATACACTGCATTCAATCATGCTTCATGGAATCCACTGCATTCAATCGGGATCCATTGGGCCACACTGCATGGAATCCACTTCATTCAATCAGGATCCATTGGGCCAATCTGCATGCAATCCACTGCATTCACTCGGGATGCATTTCACACTGCTGCATGGACTCCAGTGCATTCAATCACACTGCATGGAATCCACTGCATTCAATCGGTATCAATTACACCAAGCTGCATGGTATCCACTTCATTCAATCGAGATACATTGCACCACTCTGCATAGAATACACTGCATTCAATCACGCTGAATTGAATCCACTGCATTCACTCGGGATGCATTTCAAAACGCTGCATTGAATAATCTGCATTCATTCACGCTGCTTGTGATCCACTGAATTCAATCAGGTACCATTGGGCCACGTTTCAAGGAATGCACTGCATTCCATCGGGATCCATTGCACAATGCTGAATGGAATATACTGCATTCAATAGGGATGCATTGGGCCTCGCTGCATGGAATCCACTGCATTCAATCACGCTGCATTGAATCCACTGCATTCAATTGGCATCAATCTTTCCAAGCTGCATGGAATCCACTGCATTCAATCGGGGTACTTTGCACCATGCTGCATGGAATCCACTGCATTCCATCATGCTGCATGGGATCCACTACATTCAATCGTGTTCCATTGTGCCGAACTGCATGGCATCCACTGAATTCAGTCACACTGCATGGAATCCACTGCATTCAATTGGGGATGCATTGTAACACGCTGCATGGAATCCCCTTCATTCAATCATGCTGTATGGAATCCAATGCATTCAATGGGATCAATTGTACATCGCTGCATGGAATACACTGCATTCAATCATGCTGCATGCAATCCACTTCATTGCATTGGGTTCCATTGCAGCACGCTGCATGGAATTGACTGCATTCAGTCATGCTGCATAAAATCAATGGCATTCCATCGGGATCCACTTGGCCACACTGCATGGAATCCACTGCATTAATTCAGGATCCATTTCCCCATGCTGCATGGAATCCACTACATTCCATCGGAATCCATTGCACCACGCTGCATGGAATCCACTGCATTCAATCGGTATTCATTGAGCCACGATGCATGGAATCCACTGCATTAAATCACGCATCATGGAATCCACCACATTCAATCATGCTGCATGTAATCCATTGCATTCAATCGGGATCCATTGTGCAAGCTACATGGAATCCACTGCATTCAATCATGCTGCATGGAATCCAATGCATTCAATTGGGATGCATTGAACCATGCTGCGTGGAAGTCACTTCATTCAATCGGGATGCTTTGAGCCATCCTGCATAAAATCCACTGCATTCAATCGGGATGCATTGGGCCTCGCTGCATGGAATCCACTGCATTCAATCATGCTGCATGGGATCCACTACATTCAATCGTGTTCCATTGTGCCAAACTGCATGGAATCCACTGCATTCAATCATGCTGCATGGAATCCTCTGCATTCAATTTGGATCCATTGAACCATTCTACAAGGAATCCACTGCATTTAGTCATGCTGCATAGAATCCACTGCATTCAATCGGGATGCAATGTAACATGCTGCATGGAACCCACTGCATTCAATGATGCTTCATGGAATCCACTGCATTCAATCGGGATGTATTTTTCCACGCTGCATGGAATCCACTGCATTCAATCACACTGCATTGAATCCACTGCATTCAATTTGGATCAGTTGTACAATGCTGAATGGAATCCACTGCATTCAATCATGCTGCATGGAATCCACTGCATTCAATCGGGATCAACTGTACAATGCTGCATGGAATCCACTGCATTCAATCATGCTGCATGAAATCCACTGCATTCAATTGGGATGCATTGAACCAGGCTGTATGGAATCCACTGCATTCATTCGGGAACCATTTTCTATGCTGCATGGAATCCACTGCCTTAAATCATTCTGCATGGAATCCAAAGCATTCAATGGGCTTCAATTTCTCCAGCTGCATGGAATCCACTGCATTAAATCATGCTGCATGGAATCCACTGCATTCAATTGGGAAGCATTGGGCCATGCTGCATAAAATCCACTGCATTCAATCATGCTGCATGGAACTTACTGCATTCAATCATGCTGCAAATAATCCACTGCATTCCATCAGGATCCTTTACGCCATGCTGCATGGAATCCACTGCATTCCATCGGCATCCATTGCACCATACTGCATGGAATCCACGGCATTCAATCATGCTGCATGGAATCCACTGCATTCAATCATGCTTCATTTCAACCACTGCATTCAATCGGGAACATTGGGCCATGCTGCATGGAATCAACTGCAAACAATCACGCGGCATGGAATCCACTGCATTCAATCGGGGTGATTTGGGGCATGCTGCATTAAATTCACTGCATTCAATCGGGATGCCTTGGGCCTCACTGCATGGAATCCACTGCATTCAATCGGGATCCATTGCGCCATGATGCCTGGAATCCACAGCATTCAAAAGAATCCATTGTGCCACACTGCATGGAATCCACTGCATTCACTCGAGATCCATTGGGCCACACTGCATGGAATACACTGCATTCAATCGGGATCAATTGCGCCAAGCTGCAGGGAAACCACTGCATTCAATCGGGATCAATTCCATTACACCGCATGGAATCCACTGCATTCAATCTATATTCATTGGGCCAAGATGCATGGAACCCACTGCATTCAATCACGCTGCATGGAATCCACTGCATTCAATTGGCATCCATTTGGCCACACAACATGGAATCCACTGCATTCAATCAGGATCCATTGGGCCAATCTGCATGCAATCCACTGCATTCACTCGGGATGCATTTCACACTGCTGCATGGAATCCAGTGCATTCAATCACACTGCATGGAATCCACTGCATTCAATCGGTATCAATTACACCAAGCTGCATGGAATCCACTTCATTCAATCGAGATACATTGCACCACTCTGCATAGAATCCACTGCATTCAAGCATGCTTCCTGGAATCCACTGCATTCAATCGGGATCCATTGGGCCACACTGCATGGAATCCACTGCATTCACTTGGGATCCATTTCACAACACTGCATTGACTCCACTGCATTGAATCTTGATGCATGCAATCCACTGCATTAAATTGGTATCAATTACACAATGCTGCAGGGAATCCACTGCATTCAATCCGGATCCATTGCAGCATGCTGCATGGATTCCACTTCATTCAACCTGGAAACATTGCCCCATGCTGCATGCAATCCACTGCATTCACTCGGGATGCATTTCCCAACGCTGCATGGAATCCAGTGCATTCAATCATGCCGCATAGAATCCACTGCATTCAATCAGTGTCCATTGGGCCATGCTGCATGGAATCCACTGCATTCAATCAGGATCCATTGGGCCAAGCTGCATGCAATCCACTGCATTCACTCGGGATGCATTTCACACTGCTGCATGGAATCCAGTGCATTCAATCACACTGCATGGAATCCACTGCATTCAATCAGGATCCATTGGGCCATGGTGCACGGAAGCCACTGCATTCAATCGGGATCCATTGCACTACACTGCATGGAATCCACTGCATTCCATATGATCCATTGGGCCAAGCTGCATGCAAACCACCGCATTAACTTGGGATGCATTTCACACTGCTGCATGGAATCCAGTGCATTCCATCCCACTGCAAGGACTCCAATGCCTTCAATCGGTATCAATTACACCAAGCTGCATGGAATCCACTTCATTCAATCGAGATACATTGCACCGCTCTGCATAGAATACACTGCATTCAATCATGCTTCATGGAATCCACTGCATTCAATCGGGATCCATTGGGCCACACTGCATGGAATCCACTTCATTCAATCAGGATCCATTGGGCCAATCTGCATGCAATCCACTGCATTCACTCGGGATGCATTTCACACTGCTGCATGGAATCCAGTGCATTCAATCACACTGCATGGAATCCACTGCATTCAATCCGGATCCATTGGGCCATGCTTCATGGAAGCCTCTGCCTTCATTCGGGATCCATTGTGCTACACTGCATGGAATCCACTGCATTCAATCAGGATCCATTGAGCCAAGCTGCATGCAATCCCCTGCATTCACTCGGAATGCATTTCACACTGCTGCATGGACTCCAGTGCATTCAATCACCCTGCATGGAATCCACTGCATTCAATCGGTATCAATTACACCAAGCTGCATGGAATCCACTTCATTCAATCGAGATACATTGCACCACTCTGCATGGAATCCACTGCAATCAATATTGCTGCATGGAATCCACTGCATTCATTTGGGATGATTTCGGCCACGCTGCATTAAATCCACTGCATTAAATCGGGATGCCTTGTGCCTCGCTGCATGGAATACACTGCATTCAATCGAGATTCATTTCCCCACGGTGCATGGAATCCACTGCATTCAATAAGAATCCATTGTGCCACACTGCATGGAATCCACTGCATTCAATCAGGATCCATTGGGCCATGATGCATGAAATCCACTGCATTCAGTCGGGATCCATTGTGCTATGCTGCATGGAATCCACTGCATTCAATCAGGATCCATTGGGCCAAGCTGCATGCAATCAATTGCATTCACCCAGGATGCATTTCACACTGCTGCATGGAATCCAGTGCATTCAGTAACACTGCATGGAATCCACTGCATTCCATCGGTATCAATTACACCAAGCTGCATGGAATCCACTTCATTCAATCGAGATACATTGCACCACTCTGCATAGAATCCACTGCATTCAAGCATGCTTCCTGGAATCCACTGCATTCAATCGGGATCCATTGGGCCACACTGCATGGAATCCACTGCATTCACTTGGGATCCATTTCACAACACTGCATTGACTCCACTGCATTGAATCTTGATGCATGCAATCCACTGCATTAAATTGGTATCAATTACACAATGCTGCAGGGAATCCACTGCATTCAATCCGGATCCATTGCAGCATGCTGCATGGATTCCACTTCATTCAACCTGGATACATTGCCCCATGCTGCATGCAATCCACTGCATTCACTCGGGATGCATTTCCCAACGCTGCATGGAATCCAGTGCATTCAATCATGCCGCATAGAATCCACTGCATTCAATCAGTGTCCATTGGGCCATGCTGCATGGAATCCACTGCATTCAATCAGGATCCATTGGGCCAAGCTGCATGCAATCCACTGCATTCACTCGGGATGCATTTCACACTGCTGCATGGAATCCAGTGCATTCAATCACACTGCATGGAATCCACTGCATTCAATCAGGATCCATTGGGCCATGGTGCACGGAAGCCACTGCATTCAATCGGGATCCATTGCACTACACTGCATGGAATCCACTGCATTCCATATGATCCATTGGGCCAAGCTGCATGCAAACCACCGCATTAACTTGGGATGCATTTCACACTGCTGCATGGAATCCAGTGCATTCCATCCCACTGCAAGGACTCCAATGCCTTCAATCGGTATCAATTACACCAAGCTGCATGGAATCCACTTCATTCAATCGAGAAACATTGCACCACTCTGCATAGAATACACTGCATTCAATCATGCTTCATGGAATCCACTGCATTCAATCAGGATCCATTGGGCCACACTGCATGGAATCAACTTCATTCAATCAGGATCCATTGGGCCAATCTGCATGCAATCCACTGCATTCACTCGGGATGCATTTCACACTGCTGCATGGACTCCAGTGCATTCAATCACACTGCATGGAATCCACTGCATTCAATCGGTATCAATTACACCAAGCTGCATGGAATCCACTTCATTCAATCGAGATACATTGCACCACTCTGCATAGAATACACTGCATTCAATCACGCTGAATTGAATCCACTGCATTCACTCGGGATGCATTTCAAAACGCTGCATTGAATAATCTGCATTCATTCACGCTGCTTGTGATCCACTGAATTCAATCAGGTACCATTGGGCCACGTTTCAAGGAATGCACTGCATTCCATCGGGATCCATTGCACAATGCTGAATGGAATATACTGCATTCAATAGGGATGCATTGGGCCTCGCTGCATGGAATCCACTGCATTCAATCACGCTGCATTGAATCCACTGCATTCAATTGGCATCAATCTTTCCAAGCTGCATGGAATCCACTGCATTCAATCGGGGTACTTTGCACCATGCTGCATGGAATCCACTGCATTCCATCATGCTGCATGGGATCCACTACATTCAATCGTGTTCCATTGTGCCGAACTGCATGGCATCCACTGAATTCAGTCACACTGCATGGAATCCACTGCATTCAATTGGGGATGCATTGTAACACGCTGCATGGAATCCCCTTCATTCAATCATGCTGTATGGAATCCAATGCATTCAATGGGATCAATTGTACATCGCTGCATGGAATACACTGCATTCAATCATGCTGCATGCAATCCACTTCATTGCATTGGGTTCCATTGCAGCACGCTGCATGGAATTGACTGCATTCAGTCATGCTGCATAAAATCAATGGCATTCCATCGGGATCCACTTGGCCACACTGCATGGAATCCACTGCATTAATTCGGGATCCATTTCCCCATGCTGCATGGAATCCACTACATTCCATCGGAATCCATTGCACCACGCTGCATGGAATCCACTGCATTCAATCGGTATTCATTGAGCCACGATGCATGGAATCCACTGCATTAAATCACGCATCATGGAATCCACCACATTCAATCATGCTGCATGTAATCCATTGCATTCAATCGGGATCCATTGTGCAAGCTACATGGAATCCACTGCATTCAATCATGCTGCATGGAATCCAATGCATTCAATTGGGATGCATTGAACCATGCTGCGTGGAAGTCACTTCATTCAATCGGGATGCTTAGAGCCATCCTGCATAAAATCCACTGCATTCAATCGGGATGCATTGGGCCTCGCTGCATGGAATCCACTGCATTCAATCACGCTGCATTCTATCCACTGCTTTCAATTGAGATCCATTGTTCCATGCTGCATGGAATCCACTGCATTCAATCATGCTGCATGGGATCCACTACATTCAATCGTGTTCCATTGTGCCAAACTGCATGGAATCCACTGCATTCAATCATGCTGCATGGAATCCTCTGCATTCAATTTGGATCCATTGAACCATTCTACAAGGAATCCACTGCATTTAGTCATGCTGCATAGAATCCACTGCATTCAATCGGGATGCAATGTAACATGCTGCATGGAACCCACTGCATTCAATGATGCTTCATGGAATCCACTGCATTCAATCGGGATGTATTTTTCCACGCTGCATGGAATCCACTGCATTCAATCACACTGCATTGAATCCACTGCATTCAATTTGGATCAGTTGTACAATGCTGAATGGAATCCACTGCATTCAATCATGCTGCATGGAATCCACTGCATTCAATCGGGATCAACTGTACAATGCTGCATGGAATCCACTGCATTCAATCATGCTGCATGAAATCCACTGCATTCAATTGGGATGCATTGAACCAGGCTGTATGGAATCCACTGCATTCATTCGGGAACCATTTTCTATGCTGCATGGAATCCACTGCCTTAAATCATTCTGCATGGAATCCAAAGCATTCAATGGGCTTCAATTTCTCCAGCTGCATGGAATCCACTGCATTAAATCATGCTGCATGGAATCCACTGCATTCAATTGGGAAGCATTGGGCCATGCTGCATAAAATCCACTGCATTCAATCATGCTGCATGGAACTTACTGCATTCAATCATGCTGCACATAATCCACTGCATTCCATCAGGATCCTTTACGCCATGCTGCATGGAATCCACTGCATTCCATCGGCATCCATTGCACCATACTGCATGGAATCCACGGCATTCAATCATGCTTCATTTCAACCACTGCATTCAATCGGGAACATTGGGCCATGCTGCATGGAATCAACTGCAAACAATCACGTGGCATGGAATCCACTGCATTCAATCGGGGTGATTTGGGGCATGCTGCATTAAATTCACTGCATTCAATCGGGATCCCTTGGGCCTCACTGCATGGAATCCACTGCATTCAATCGGGATCCATTGCGCCATGATGCCTGGAATCCACAGCATTCAAAAGAATCCATTGTGCCACACTTCATGGAATCCACTGCATTCAATTGAGATCCATTGGGCCACACTGCATGGAATCCACTGCATTCAATCGGGATCAATTGCGCCAAGCTGCAGGGAAACCACTGCATTCAATCGGGATCAATTTCATTGCACCGCATGGAATCCACTGCATTCAATCTGTATTCATTGGGCCAAGATGCATGGAATCCACTGAATTCAACCACGCTGCATGGAATCCACTGCATTCAATCGGCATCCATTTGGCCACACAACATGGAATCCACTGCATTCAATCAGGATCCATTGGGCCAAGCTGCATGCAATCCACTGCATTCACTCGGGATGCATTTCACACTGCTGCATGGAATCCAGTGCATTCAATCACACTGCATGGAATCCACTGCATTCAATCAGGATCCATTGGGCCATGGTGCACGGAAGCCACTGCATTCAATCGGGATCCATTGCACTACACTGCATGGAATCCACTGCATTCCATATGATCCATTGGGCCAAGCTGCATGCAAACCACCGCATTAACTTGGGATGCATTTCACACTGCTGCATGGAATCCAGTGCATTCCATCCCACTGCAAGGACTCCAATGCCTTCAATCGGTATCAATTACACCAAGCTGCATGGAATCCACTTCATTCAATCGAGAAACATTGCACCACTCTGCATAGAATACACTGCATTCAAGCATGCTTCCTGGAATCCACTGCATTCAATCGGGATCCATTGGGCCACACTGCATGGAATCCACTTCATTCAATCAGGATCCATTGGGCCAATCTGCATGCAATCCACTGCATTCACTCGGGATGCATTTCACACTGCTGCATGGACTCCAGTGCATTCAATCACACTGCATGGAATCCACTGCATTCCATCGGTATCAATTACACCAAGCTGCATGGAATCCACTTCATTCAATCGAGATACATTGCACCACTCTGCATAGAATCCACTGCATTCAAGCATGCTTCCTGGAATCCACTGCATTCAATCGGGATCCATTGGGCCACACTGCATGGAATCCACTGCATTCACTTGGGATCCATTTCACAACACTGCATTGACTCCACTGCATTGAATCTTGATGCATGCAATCCACTGCATTAAATTGGTATCAATTACACAATGCTGCAGGGAATCCACTGCATTCAATCCGGATCCATTGCAGCATGCTGCATGGATTCCACTTCATTCAACCTGGATACATTGCCCCATGCTGCATGCAATCCACTGCATTCACTCGGGATGCATTTCCCAACGCTGCATGGAATCCAGTGCATTCAATCATGCCGCATAGAATCCACTGCATTCAATCAGTGTCCATTGGGCCATGCTGCATGGAATCCACTGCATTCAATCAGGATCCATTGGGCCAAGCTGCATGCAATCCACTGCATTCACTCGGGATGCATTTCACACTGCTGCATGGAATCCAGTGCATTCAATCACACTGCATGGAATCCACTGCATTCAATCAGGATCCATTGGGCCATGGTGCACGGAAGCCACTGCATTCAATCGGGATCCATTGCACTACACTGCATGGAATCCACTGCATTCCATATGATCCATTGGGCCAAGCTGCATGCAAACCACCGCATTAACTTGGGATGCATTTCACACTGCTGCATGGAATCCAGTGCATTCCATCCCACTGCAAGGACTCCAATGCCTTCAATCGGTATCAATTACACCAAGCTGCATGGAATCCACTTCATTCAATCGAGATACATTGCACCGCTCTGCATAGAATACACTGCATTCAATCATGCTTCATGGAATCCACTGCATTCAATCGGGATCCATTGGGCCACACTGCATGGAATCCACTTCATTCAATCAGGATCCATTGGGCCAATCTGCATGCAATCCACTGCATTCACTCGGGATGCATTTCACACTGCTGCATGGAATCCAGTGCATTCAATCACACTGCATGGAATCCACTGCATTCAATCCGGATCCATTGGGCCATGCTTCATGGAAGCCTCTGCCTTCATTCGGGATCCATTGTGCTACACTGCATGGAATCCACTGCATTCAATCAGGATCCATTGAGCCAAGCTGCATGCAATCCCCTGCATTCACTCGGAATGCATTTCACACTGCTGCATGGACTCCAGTGCATTCAATCACCCTGCATGGAATCCACTGCATTCAATCGGTATCAATTACACCAAGCTGCATGGAATCCACTTCATTCAATCGAGATACATTGCACCACTCTGCATGGAATCCACTGCAATCAATATTGCTGCATGGAATCCACTGCATTCATTTGGGATGATTTCGGCCACGCTGCATTAAATCCACTGCATTAAATCGGGATGCCTTGTGCCTCGCTGCATGGAATACACTGCATTCAATCGAGATTCATTTCCCCACGGTGCATGGAATCCACTGCATTCAATAAGAATCCATTGTGCCACACTGCATGGAATCCACTGCATTCAATCAGGATCCATTGGGCCATGATGCATGAAATCCACTGCATTCAGTCGGGATCCATTGTGCTATGCTGCATGGAATCCACTGCATTCAATCAGGATCCATTGGGCCAAGCTGCATGCAATCAATTGCATTCACCCAGGATGCATTTCACACTGCTGCATGGAATCCAGTGCATTCAGTCACACTGCATGGAATCCACTGCATTCCATCGGTATCAATTACACCAAGCTGCATGGAATCCACTTCATTCAATCGAGATACATTGCACCACTCTGCATAGAATCCACTGCATTCAAGCATGCTTCCTGGAATCCACTGCATTCAATCGGGATCCATTGGGCCACACTGCATGGAATCCACTGCATTCACTTCGGATCCATTTCACAACACTGCATTGACTCCACTGCATTGAATCTTGATGCATGCAATCCACTGCATTAAATTGGTATCAATTACACAATGCTGCAGGGAATCCACTGCATTCAATCCGGATCCATTGCAGCCTGCTGCATGGATTCCACTTCATTCAACCTGGAAACATTGCCCCATGCTGCATGCAATCCACTGCATTCACTCGGGATGCATTTCCCAACGCTGCATGGAATCCAGTGCATTCAATCATGCCGCATAGAATCCACTGCATTCAATCAGTGTCCATTGGGCCATGCTGCATGGAATCCACTGCATTCAATCAGGATCCATTGGGCCAAGCTGCATGCAATCCACTGCATTCACTCGGGATGCATTTCACACTGCTGCATGGACTCCAGTGCATTCAATCACACTGCATGGAATCCACTGCATTCAATCGGTATCAATTACACCAAGCTGCATGGAATCCACTTCATTCAATCGAGATACATTGCACCACTCTGCATAGAATACACTGCATTCAATCACGCTGAATTGAATCCACTGCATTCACTCGGGATGCATTTCAAAACGCTGCATTGAATAATCTGCATTCATTCACGCTGCTTGTGATCCACTGAATTCAATCAGGTACCATTGGGCCACGTTTCAAGGAATGCACTGCATTCCATCGGGATCCATTGCACAATGCTGAATGGAATATACTGCATTCAATAGGGATGCATTGGGCCTCGCTGCATGGAATCCACTGCATTCAATCACGCTGCATTGAATCCACTGCATTCAATTGGCATCAATCTTTCCAAGCTGCATGGAATCCACTGCATTCAATCGGGGTACTTTGCACCATGCTGCATGGAATCCACTGCATTCCATCATGCTGCATGGGATCCACTACATTCAATCGTGTTCCATTGTGCCGAACTGCATGGCATCCACTGAATTCAGTCACACTGCATGGAATCCACTGCATTCAATTGGGGATGCATTGTAACACGCTGCATGGAATCCCCTTCATTCAATCATGCTGTATGGAATCCAATGCATTCAATGGGATCAATTGTACATCGCTGCATGGAATACACTGCATTCAATCATGCTGCATGCAATCCACTTCATTGCATTGGGTTCCATTGCAGCACGCTGCATGGAATTGACTGCATTCAGTCATGCTGCATAAAATCAATGGCATTCCATCGGGATCCACTTGGCCACACTGCATGGAATCCACTGCATTAATTCGGGATCCATTTCCCCATGCTGCATGGAATCCACTACATTCCATCGGAATCCATTGCACCACGCTGCATGGAATCCACTGCATTCAATCGGTATTCATTGAGCCACGATGCATGGAATCCACTGCATTAAATCACGCATCATGGAATCCACCACATTCAATCATGCTGCATGTAATCCATTGCATTCAATCGGGATCCATTGTGCAAGCTACATGGAATCCACTGCATTCAATCATGCTGCATGGAATCCAATGCATTCAATTGGGATGCATTGAACCATGCTGCGTGGAAGTCACTTCATTCAATCGGGATGCTTAGAGCCATCCTGCATAAAATCCACTGCATTCAATCGGGATGCATTGGGCCTCGCTGCATGGAATCCACTGCATTCAATCACGCTGCATTCTATCCACTGCTTTCAATTGAGATCCATTGTTCCATGCTGCATGGAATCCACTGCATTCAATCATGCTGCATGGGATCCACTACATTCAATCGTGTTCCATTGTGCCAAACTGCATGGAATCCACTGCATTCAATCATGCTGCATGGAATCCTCTGCATTCAATTTGGATCCATTGAACCATTCTACAAGGAATCCACTGCATTTAGTCATGCTGCATAGAATCCACTGCATTCAATCGGGATGCAATGTAACATGCTGCATGGAACCCACTGCATTCAATGATGCTTCATGGAATCCACTGCATTCAATCGGGATGTATTTTTCCACACTGCATGGAATCCAGTGCATTCAATCACACTGCATTGAATCCACTGCATTCAATTTGGATCAGTTGTACAATGCTGAATGGAATCCACTGCATTCAATCATGCTGCATGGAATCCACTGCATTCAATCGGGATCAACTGTACAATGCTGCATGGAATCCACTGCATTCAATCATGCTGCATGAAATCCACTGCATTCAATTGGGATGCATTGAACCAGGCTGTATGGAATCCACTGCATTCATTCGGGAACCATTTTCTATGCTGCATGGAATCCACTGCCTTAAATCATTCTGCATGGAATCCAAAGCATTCAATGGGCTTCAATTTCTCCAGCTGCATGGAATCCACTGCATTAAATCATGCTGCATGGAATCCACTGCATTCAATTGGGAAGCATTGGGCCATGCTGCATAAAATCCACTGCATTCAATCATGCTGCATGGAACTTACTGCATTCAATCATGCTGCACATAATCCACTGCATTCCATCAGGATCCTTTACGCCATGCTGCATGGAATCCACTGCATTCCATCGGCATCCATTGCACCATACTGCATGGAATCCACGGCATTCAATCATGCTTCATTTCAACCACTGCATTCAATCGGGAACATTGGGCCATGCTGCATGGAATCAACTGCAAACAATCACGTGGCATGGAATCCACTGCATTCAATCGGGGTGATTTGGGGCATGCTGCATTAAATTCACTGCATTCAATCGGGATCCCTTGGGCCTCACTGCATGGAATCCACTGCATTCAATCGGGATCCATTGCGCCATGATGCCTGGAATCCACAGCATTCAAAAGAATCCATTGTGCCACACTTCATGGAATCCACTGCATTCAATTGAGATCCATTGGGCCACACTGCATGGAATCCACTGCATTCAATCGGGATCAATTGCGCCAAGCTGCAGGGAAACCACTGCATTCAATCGGGATCAATTTCATTGCACCGCATGGAATCCACTGCATTCAATCTGTATTCATTGGGCCAAGATGCATGGAATCCACTGAATTCAACCACGCTGCATGGAATCCACTGCATTCAATCGGCATCCATTTGGCCACACAACATGGAATCCACTGCATTCAATCAGGATCCATTGGGCCAAGCTGCATGCAATCCACTGCATTCACTCGGGATGCATTTCACACTGCTGCATGGAATCCAGTGCATTCAATCACACTGCATGGAATCCACTGCATTCAATCAGGATCCATTGGGCCATGGTGCACGGAAGCCACTGCATTCAATCGGGATCCATTGCACTACACTGCATGGAATCCACTGCATTCCATATGATCCATTGGGCCAAGCTGCATGCAAACCACCGCATTAACTTGGGATGCATTTCACACTGCTGCATGGAATCCAGTGCATTCCATCCCACTGCAAGGACTCCAATGCCTTCAATCGGTATCAATTACACCAAGCTGCATGGAATCCACTTCATTCAATCGAGAAACATTGCACCACTCTGCATAGAATACACTGCATTCAAGCATGCTTCCTGGAATCCACTGCATTCAATCGGGATCCATTGGGCCACACTGCATGGAATCCACTTCATTCAATCAGGATCCATTGGGCCAATCTGCATGCAATCCACTGCATTCACTCGGGATGCATTTCACACTGCTGCATGGACTCCAGTGCATTCAATCACACTGCATGGAATCCACTGCATTCCATCGGTATCAATTACACCAAGCTGCATGGAATCCACTTCATTCAATCGAGATACATTGCACCACTCTGCATAGAATCCACTGCATTCAAGCATGCTTCCTGGAATCCACTGCATTCAATCGGGATCCATTGGGCCACACTGCATGGAATCCACTGCATTCACTTGGGATCCATTTCACAACACTGCATTGACTCCACTGCATTGAATCTTGATGCATGCAATCCACTGCATTAAATTGGTATCAATTACACAATGCTGCAGGGAATCCACTGCATTCAATCCGGATCCATTGCAGCATGCTGCATGGATTCCACTTCATTCAACCTGGATACATTGCCCCATGCTGCATGCAATCCACTGCATTCACTCGGGATGCATTTCCCAACGCTGCATGGAATCCAGTGCATTCAATCATGCCGCATAGAATCCACTGCATTCAATCAGTGTCCATTGGGCCATGCTGCATGGAATCCACTGCATTCAATCAGGATCCATTGGGCCAAGCTGCATGCAATCCACTGCATTCACTCGGGATGCATTTCACACTGCTGCATGGAATCCAGTGCATTCAATCACACTGCATGGAATCCACTGCATTCAATCAGGATCCATTGGGCCATGGTGCACGGAAGCCACTGCATTCAATCGGGATCCATTGCACTACACTGCATGGAATCCACTGCATTCCATATGATCCATTGGGCCAAGCTGCATGCAAACCACCGCATTAACTTGGGATGCATTTCACACTGCTGCATGGAATCCAGTGCATTCCATCCCACTGCAAGGACTCCAATGCCTTCAATCGGTATCAATTACACCAAGCTGCATGGAATCCACTTCATTCAATCGAGATACATTGCACCGCTCTGCATAGAATACACTGCATTCAATCATGCTTCATGGAATCCACTGCATTCAATCGGGATCCATTGGGCCACACTGCATGGAATCCACTTCATTCAATCAGGATCCATTGGGCCAATCTGCATGCAATCCACTGCATTCACTCGGGATGCATTTCACACTGCTGCATGGAATCCAGTGCATTCAATCACACTGCATGGAATCCACTGCATTCAATCCGGATCCATTGGGCCATGCTTCATGGAAGCCTCTGCCTTCATTCGGGATCCATTGTGCTACACTGCATGGAATCCACTGCATTCAATCAGGATCCATTGAGCCAAGCTGCATGCAATCCCCTGCATTCACTCGGAATGCATTTCACACTGCTGCATGGACTCCAGTGCATTCAATCACCCTGCATGGAATCCACTGCATTCAATCGGTATCAATTACACCAAGCTGCATGGAATCCACTTCATTCAATCGAGATACATTGCACCACTCTGCATGGAATCCACTGCAATCAATATTGCTGCATGGAATCCACTGCATTCATTTGGGATGATTTCGGCCACGCTGCATTAAATCCACTGCATTAAATCGGGATGCCTTGTGCCTCGCTGCATGGAATACACTGCATTCAATCGAGATTCATTTCCCCACGGTGCATGGAATCCACTGCATTCAATAAGAATCCATTGTGCCACACTGCATGGAATCCACTGCATTCAATCAGGATCCATTGGGCCATGATGCATGAAATCCACTGCATTCAGTCGGGATCCATTGTGCTATGCTGCATGGAATCCACTGCATTCAATCAGGATCCATTGGGCCAAGCTGCATGCAATCAATTGCATTCACCCAGGATGCATTTCACACTGCTGCATGGAATCCAGTGCATTCAGTCACACTGCATGGAATCCACTGCATTCCATCGGTATCAATTACACCAAGCTGCATGGAATCCACTTCATTCAATCGAGATACATTGCACCACTCTGCATAGAATCCACTGCATTCAAGCATGCTTCCTGGAATCCACTGCATTCAATCGGGATCCATTGGGCCACACTGCATGGAATCCACTGCATTCACTTCGGATCCATTTCACAACACTGCATTGACTCCACTGCATTGAATCTTGATGCATGCAATCCACTGCATTAAATTGGTATCAATTACACAATGCTGCAGGGAATCCACTGCATTCAATCCGGATCCATTGCAGCATGCTGCATGGATTCCACTTCATTCAACCTGGATACATTGCCCCATGCTGCATGCAATCCACTGCATTCACTCGGGATGCATTTCCCAACGCTGCATGGAATCCAGTGCATTCAATCATGCCGCATAGAATCCACTGCATTCAATCAGTGTCCATTGGGCCATGCTGCATGGAATCCACTGCATTCAATCAGGATCCATTGGGCCAAGCTGCATGCAATCCACTGCATTCACTCGGGATGCATTTCACACTGCTGCATGGAATCCAGTGCATTCAATCACACTGCATGGAATCCACTGCATTCAATCAGGATCCATTGGGCCATGGTGCACGGAAGCCACTGCATTCAATCGGGATCCATTGCACTACACTGCATGGAATCCACTGCATTCCATATGATCCATTGGGCCAAGCTGCATGCAAACCACCGCATTAACTTGGGATGCATTTCACACTGCTGCATGGAATCCAGTGCATTCCATCCCACTGCAAGGACTCCAATGCCTTCAATCGGTATCAATTACACCAAGCTGCATGGAATCCACTTCATTCAATCGAGAAACATTGCACCACTCTGCATAGAATACACTGCATTCAATCATGCTTCATGGAATCCACTGCATTCAATCAGGATCCATTGGGCCACACTGCATGGAATCAACTTCATTCAATCAGGATCCATTGGGCCAATCTGCATGCAATCCACTGCATTCACTCGGGATGCATTTCACACTGCTGCATGGACTCCAGTGCATTCAATCACACTGCATGGAATCCACTGCATTCAATCGGTATCAATTACACCAAGCTGCATGGAATCCACTTCATTCAATCGAGATACATTGCACCACTCTGCATAGAATACACTGCATTCAATCACGCTGAATTGAATCCACTGCATTCACTCGGGATGCATTTCAAAACGCTGCATTGAATAATCTGCATTCATTCACGCTGCTTGTGATCCACTGAATTCAATCAGGTACCATTGGGCCACGTTTCAAGGAATGCACTGCATTCCATCGGGATCCATTGCACAATGCTGAATGGAATATACTGCATTCAATAGGGATGCATTGGGCCTCGCTGCATGGAATCCACTGCATTCAATCACGCTGCATTGAATCCACTGCATTCAATTGGCATCAATCTTTCCAAGCTGCATGGAATCCACTGCATTCAATCGGGGTACTTTGCACCATGCTGCATGGAATCCACTGCATTCCATCATGCTGCATGGGATCCACTACATTCAATCGTGTTCCATTGTGCCGAACTGCATGGCATCCACTGAATTCAGTCACACTGCATGGAATCCACTGCATTCAATTGGGGATGCATTGTAACACGCTGCATGGAATCCCCTTCATTCAATCATGCTGTATGGAATCCAATGCATTCAATGGGATCAATTGTACATCGCTGCATGGAATACACTGCATTCAATCATGCTGCATGCAATCCACTTCATTGCATTGGGTTCCATTGCAGCACGCTGCATGGAATTGACTGCATTCAGTCATGCTGCATAAAATCAATGGCATTCCATCGGGATCCACTTGGCCACACTGCATGGAATCCACTGCATTAATTCGGGATCCATTTCCCCATGCTGCATGGAATCCACTACATTCCATCGGAATCCATTGCACCACGCTGCATGGAATCCACTGCATTCAATCGGTATTCATTGAGCCACGATGCATGGAATCCACTGCATTAAATCACGCATCATGGAATCCACCACATTCAATCATGCTGCATGTAATCCATTGCATTCAATCGGGATCCATTGTGCAAGCTACATGGAATCCACTGCATTCAATCATGCTGCATGGAATCCAATGCATTCAATTGGGATGCATTGAACCATGCTGCGTGGAAGTCACTTCATTCAATCGGGATGCTTTGAGCCATCCTGCATAAAATCCACTGCATTCAATCGGGATGCATTGGGCCTCGCTGCATGGAATCCACTGCATTCAATCACGCTGCATTCTATCCACTGCTTTCAATTGAGATCCATTGTTCCATGCTGCATGGAATCCACTGCATTCAATCATGCTGCATGGGATCCACTACATTCAATCGTGTTCCATTGTGCCAAACTGCATGGAATCCACTGCATTCAATCATGCTGCATGGAATCCTCTGCATTCAATTTGGATCCATTGAACCATTCTACAAGGAATCCACTGCATTTAGTCATGCTGCATAGAATCCACTGCATTCAATCGGGATGCAATGTAACATGCTGCATGGAACCCACTGCATTCAATGATGCTTCATGGAATCCACTGCATTCAATCGGGATGTATTTTTCCACGCTGCATGGAATCCACTGCATTCAATCACACTGCATTGAATCCACTGCATTCAATTTGGATCAGTTGTACAATGCTGAATGGAATCCACTGCATTCAATCATGCTGCATGGAATCCACTGCATTCAATCGGGATCAACTGTACAATGCTGCATGGAATCCACTGCATTCAATCATGCTGCATGAAATCCACTGCATTCAATTGGGATGCATTGAACCAGGCTGTATGGAATCCACTGCATTCATTCGGGAACCATTTTCTATGCTGCATGGAATCCACTGCCTTAAATCATTCTGCATGGAATCCAAAGCATTCAATGGGCTTCAATTTCTCCAGCTGCATGGAATCCACTGCATTAAATCATGCTGCATGGAATCCACTGCATTCAATTGGGAAGCATTGGGCCATGCTGCATAAAATCCACTGCATTCAATCATGCTGCATGGAACTTACTGCATTCAATCATGCTGCACATAATCCACTGCATTCCATCAGGATCCTTTACGCCATGCTGCATGGAATCCACTGCATTCCATCGGCATCCATTGCACCATACTGCATGGAATCCACGGCATTCAATCATGCTTCATTTCAACCACTGCATTCAATCGGGAACATTGGGCCATGCTGCATGGAATCAACTGCAAACAATCACGTGGCATGGAATCCACTGCATTCAATCGGGGTGATTTGGGGCATGCTGCATTAAATTCACTGCATTCAATCGGGATCCCTTGGGCCTCACTGCATGGAATCCACTGCATTCAATCGGGATCCATTGCGCCATGATGCCTGGAATCCACAGCATTCAAAAGAATCCATTGTGCCACACTTCATGGAATCCACTGCATTCAATTGAGATCCATTGGGCCACACTGCATGGAATCCACTGCATTCAATCGGGATCAATTGCGCCAAGCTGCAGGGAAACCACTGCATTCAATCGGGATCAATTTCATTGCACCGCATGGAATCCACTGCATTCAATCTGTATTCATTGGGCCAAGATGCATGGAATCCACTGAATTCAACCACGCTGCATGGAATCCACTGCATTCAATCGGCATCCATTTGGCCACACAACATGGAATCCACTGCATTCAATCAGGATCCATTGGGCCAAGCTGCATGCAATCCACTGCATTCACTCGGGATGCATTTCACACTGCTGCATGGAATCCAGTGCATTCAATCACACTGCATGGAATCCACTGCATTCAATCAGGATCCATTGGGCCATGGTGCACGGAAGCCACTGCATTCAATCGGGATCCATTGCACTACACTGCATGGAATCCACTGCATTCCATATGATCCATTGGGCCAAGCTGCATGCAAACCACCGCATTAACTTGGGATGCATTTCACACTGCTGCATGGAATCCAGTGCATTCCATCCCACTGCAAGGACTCCAATGCCTTCAATCGGTATCAATTACACCAAGCTGCATGGAATCCACTTCATTCAATCGAGAAACATTGCACCACTCTGCATAGAATACACTGCATTCAAGCATGCTTCCTGGAATCCACTGCATTCAATCGGGATCCATTGGGCCACACTGCATGGAATCCACTTCATTCAATCAGGATCCATTGGGCCAATCTGCATGCAATCCACTGCATTCACTCGGGATGCATTTCACACTGCTGCATGGACTCCAGTGCATTCAATCACACTGCATGGAATCCACTGCATTCCATCGGTATCAATTACACCAAGCTGCATGGAATCCACTTCATTCAATCGAGATACATTGCACCACTCTGCATAGAATCCACTGCATTCAAGCATGCTTCCTGGAATCCACTGCATTCAATCGGGATCCATTGGGCCACACTGCATGGAATCCACTGCATTCACTTGGGATCCATTTCACAACACTGCATTGACTCCACTGCATTGAATCTTGATGCATGCAATCCACTGCATTAAATTGGTATCAATTACACAATGCTGCAGGGAATCCACTGCATTCAATCCGGATCCATTGCAGCATGCTGCATGGATTCCACTTCATTCAACCTGGAAACATTGCCCCATGCTGCATGCAATCCACTGCATTCACTCGGGATGCATTTCCCAACGCTGCATGGAATCCAGTGCATTCAATCATGCCGCATAGAATCCACTGCATTCAATCAGTGTCCATTGGGCCATGCTGCATGGAATCCACTGCATTCAATCAGGATCCATTGGGCCAAGCTGCATGCAATCCACTGCATTCACTCGGGATGCATTTCACACTGCTGCATGGAATCCAGTGCATTCAATCACACTGCATGGAATCCACTGCATTCAATCAGGATCCATTGGGCCATGGTGCACGGAAGCCACTGCATTCAATCGGGATCCATTGCACTACACTGCATGGAATCCACTGCATTCCATATGATCCATTGGGCCAAGCTGCATGCAAACCACCGCATTAACTTGGGATGCATTTCACACTGCTGCATGGAATCCAGTGCATTCCATCCCACTGCAAGGACTCCAATGCCTTCAATCGGTATCAATTACACCAAGCTGCATGGAATCCACTTCATTCAATCGAGATACATTGCACCGCTCTGCATAGAATACACTGCATTCAATCATGCTTCATGGAATCCACTGCATTCAATCAGGATCCATTGGGCCACACTGCATGGAATCAACTTCATTCAATCAGGATCCATTGGGCCAATCTGCATGCAATCCACTGCATTCACTCGGGATGCATTTCACACTGCTGCATGGACTCCAGTGCATTCAATCACACTGCATGGAATCCACTGCATTCAATCGGTATCAATTACACCAAGCTGCATGGAATCCACTTCATTCAATCGAGATACATTGCACCACTCTGCATAGAATACACTGCATTCAATCACGCTGAATTGAATCCACTGCATTCACTCGGGATGCATTTCAAAACGCTGCATTGAATAATCTGCATTCATTCACGCTGCTTGTGATCCACTGAATTCAATCAGGTACCATTGGGCCACGTTTCAAGGAATGCACTGCATTCCATCGGGATCCATTGCACAATGCTGAATGGAATATACTGCATTCAATAGGGATGCATTGGGCCTCGCTGCATGGAATCCACTGCATTCAATCACGCTGCATTGAATCCACTGCATTCAATTGGCATCAATCTTTCCAAGCTGCATGGAATCCACTGCATTCAATCGGGGTACTTTGCACCATGCTGCATGGAATCCACTGCATTCCATCATGCTGCATGGGATCCACTACATTCAATCGTGTTCCATTGTGCCGAACTGCATGGCATCCACTGAATTCAGTCACACTGCATGGAATCCACTGCATTCAATTGGGGATGCATTGTAACACGCTGCATGGAATCCCCTTCATTCAATCATGCTGTATGGAATCCAATGCATTCAATGGGATCAATTGTACATCGCTGCATGGAATACACTGCATTCAATCATGCTGCATGCAATCCACTTCATTGCATTGGGTTCCATTGCAGCACGCTGCATGGAATTGACTGCATTCAGTCATGCTGCATAAAATCAATGGCATTCCATCGGGATCCACTTGGCCACACTGCATGGAATCCACTGCATTAATTCGGGATCCATTTCCCCATGCTGCATGGAATCCACTACATTCCATCGGAATCCATTGCACCACGCTGCATGGAATCCACTGCATTCAATCGGTATTCATTGAGCCACGATGCATGGAATCCACTGCATTAAATCACGCATCATGGAATCCACCACATTCAATCATGCTGCATGTAATCCATTGCATTCAATCGGGATCCATTGTGCAAGCTACATGGAATCCACTGCATTCAATCATGCTGCATGGAATCCAATGCATTCAATTGGGATGCATTGAACCATGCTGCGTGGAAGTCACTTCATTCAATCGGGATGCTTAGAGCCATCCTGCATAAAATCCACTGCATTCAATCGGGATGCATTGGGCCTCGCTGCATGGAATCCACTGCATTCAATCACGCTGCATTCTATCCACTGCTTTCAATTGAGATCCATTGTTCCATGCTGCATGGAATCCACTGCATTCAATCATGCTGCATGGGATCCACTACATTCAATCGTGTTCCATTGTGCCAAACTGCATGGAATCCACTGCATTCAATCATGCTGCATGGAATCCTCTGCATTCAATTTGGATCCATTGAACCATTCTACAAGGAATCCACTGCATTTAGTCATGCTGCATAGAATCCACTGCATTCAATCGGGATGCAATGTAACATGCTGCATGGAACCCACTGCATTCAATGATGCTTCATGGAATCCACTGCATTCAATCGGGATGTATTTTTCCACCCTGCATGGAATCCACTGCATTCAATCACACTGCATTGAATCCACTGCATTCAATTTGGATCAGTTGTACAATGCTGAATGGAATCCACTGCATTCAATCATGCTGCATGGAATCCACTGCATTCAATCGGGATCAACTGTACAATGCTGCATGGAATCCACTGCATTCAATCATGCTGCATGAAATCCACTGCATTCAATTGGGATGCATTGAACCAGGCTGTATGGAATCCACTGCATTCATTCGGGAACCATTTTCTATGCTGCATGGAATCCACTGCCTTAAATCATTCTGCATGGAATCCAAAGCATTCAATGGGCTTCAATTTCTCCAGCTGCATGGAATCCACTGCATTAAATCATGCTGCATGGAATCCACTGCATTCAATTGGGAAGCATTGGGCCATGCTGCATAAAATCCACTGCATTCAATCATGCTGCATGGAACTTATTACATTCAATCATGCTGCACATAATCCACTGCATTCCATCAGGATCCTTTACGCCATGCTGCATGGAATCCACTGCATTCCATCGGCATCCATTGCACCATACTGCATGGAATCCACGGCATTCAATCATGCTTCATTTCAACCACTGCATTCAATCGGGAACATTGGGCCATGCTGCATGGAATCAACTGCAAACAATCACGTGGCATGGAATCCACTGCATTCAATCGGGGTGATTTGGGGCATGCTGCATTAAATTCACTGCATTCAATCGGGATCCCTTGGGCCTCACTGCATGGAATCCACTGCATTCAATCGGGATCCATTGCGCCATGATGCCTGGAATCCACAGCATTCAAAAGAATCCATTGTGCCACACTTCATGGAATCCACTGCATTCAATTGAGATCCATTGGGCCACACTGCATGGAATCCACTGCATTCAATCGGGATCAATTGCGCCAAGCTGCAGGGAAACCACTGCATTCAATCGGGATCAATTTCATTGCACCGCATGGAATCCACTGCATTCAATCTGTATTCATTGGGCCAAGATGCATGGAATCCACTGAATTCAACCACGCTGCATGGAATCCACTGCATTCAATCGGCATCCATTTGGCCACACAACATGGAATCCACTGCATTCAATCAGGATCCATTGGGCCAAGCTGCATGCAATCCACTGCATTCACTCGGGATGCATTTCACACTGCTGCATGGAATCCAGTGCATTCAGCCACACTGCATGGAATCCACTGCATTCCATCGGTATCAATTACACCAAGCTGCATGGAATCCACTTCATTCAATCGAGATACATTGCACCACTCTGGATAGAAACCACTGCATTCCATCAGGCTTCATGGAATCCACTGCATTCAATCGGGATCCATTGGGCCACACTGCATGGAATCCACTGCATTCACTCGGGATCCATTGGGCCACACTGCATGGAATACACTGCATTGAATCTTGATGCATGCAATCCACTGCATTAAATTGGTATCAATTACACAATGCTGAGGGGAATCCACTGCATTCAATCCGGATCCATTGCAGCATGCTGCATGGATTCCACTTCATTCAACCTGGATAATTTTCCCCAAGCTGCATGCAATCCACTGCATTCACTCGGGATGCATTTCCCAACGCTGCATGGAATCCAGTGCATTCAATCATGCCGCATAGAATCCACTGCATTCAATCAGTGTCCATTGGGCCATGCTGCATGGAATCCACTGCATTCAATCAGGATCCATTGGGCCAAGCTGCATGCAATCCACTGCATTCACTCGGGATGCATTTCACACTGCTGCATGGAATCCAGTGCATTCAATCACACTGCATGGAATCCACTGCATTCAATCAGGATCCATTGGGCCATGGTGCACGGAAGCCACTGCATTCAATCGGGATCCATTGCACTACACTGCATGGAATCCACTGCATTCCATATGATCCATTGGGCCAAGCTGCATGCAAACCACCGCATTAACTTGGGATGCATTTCACACTGCTGCATGGAATCCAGTGCATTCCATCCCACTGCAAGGACTCCAATGCCTTCAATCGGTATCAATTACACCAAGCTGCATGGAATCCACTTCATTCAATCGAGAAACATTGCACCACTCTGCATAGAATACACTGCATTCAAGCATGCTTCCTGGAATCCACTGCATTCAATCAGGATCCATTGGGCCACACTGCATGGAATCCACTTCATTCAATCAGGATCCATTGGGCCAATCTGCATGCAATCCACTGCATTCACTCGGGATGCATTTCACACTGCTGCATGGACTCCAGTGCATTCAATCACACTGCATGGAATCCACTGCATTCCATCGGTATCAATTACACCAAGCTGCATGGAATCCACTTCATTCAATCGAGATACATTGCACCACTCTGCATAGAATCCACTGCATTCAAGCATGCTTCCTGGAATCCACTGCATTCAATCGGGATCCATTGGGCCACACTGCATGGAATCCACTGCATTCACTTGGGATCCATTTCACAACACTGCATTGACTCCACTGCATTGAATCTTGATGCATGCAATCCACTGCATTAAATTGGTATCAATTACACAATGCTGCAGGGAATCCACTGCATTCAATCCGGATCCATTGCAGCATGCTGCATGGATTCCACTTCATTCAACCTGGATACATTGCCCCATGCTGCATGCAATCCACTGCATTCACTCGGGATGCATTTCCCAACGCTGCATGGAATCCAGTGCATTCAATCATGCCGCATAGAATCCACTGCATTCAATCAGTGTCCATTGGGCCATGCTGCATGGAATCCACTGCATTCAATCAGGATCCATTGGGCCAAGCTGCATGCAATCCACTGCATTCACTCGGGATGCATTTCACACTGCTGCATGGAATCCAGTGCATTCAATCACACTGCATGGAATCCACTGCATTCAATCAGGATCCATTGGGCCATGGTGCACGGAAGCCACTGCATTCAATCGGGATCCATTGCACTACACTGCATGGAATCCACTGCATTCCATATGATCCATTGGGCCAAGCTGCATGCAAACCACCGCATTAACTTGGGATGCATTTCACACTGCTGCATGGAATCCAGTGCATTCCATCCCACTGCAAGGACTCCAATGCCTTCAATCGGTATCAATTACACCAAGCTGCATGGAATCCACTTCATTCAATCGAGAAACATTGCACCACTCTGCATAGAATACACTGCATTCAATCATGCTTCATGGAATCCACTGCATTCAATCGGGATCCATTGGGCCACACTGCATGGAATCCACTTCATTCAATCAGGATCCATTGGGCCAATCTGCATGCAATCCACTGCATTCACTCGGGATGCATTTCACACTGCTGCATGGACTCCAGTGCATTCAATCACACTGCATGGAATCCACTGCATTCAATCGGTATCAATTACACCAAGCTGCATGGAATCCACTTCATTCAATCGAGATACATTGCACCACTCTGCATAGAATCCACTGCATTCAAGCATGCTTCCTGGAATCCACTGCATTCAATCGGGATCCATTGGGCCACACTGCATGGAATCCACTGCATTCACTTGGGATCCATTTCACAACACTGCATTGACTCCACTGCATTGAATCTTGATGCATGCAATCCACTGCATTAAATTGGTATCAATTACACAATGCTGCAGGGAATCCACTGCATTCAATCCGGATCCATTGCAGCATGCTGCATGGATTCCACTTCATTCAACCTGGATACATTGCCCCATGCTGCATGCAATCCACTGCATTCACTCGGGATGCATTTCCCAACGCTGCATGGAATCCAGTGCATTCAATCATGCCGCATAGAATCCACTGCATTCAATCAGTGTCCATTGGGCCATGCTGCATGGAATCCACTGCATTCAATCAGGATCCATTGGGCCAAGCTGCATGCAATCCACTGCATTCACTCGGGATGCATTTCACACTGCTGCATGGAATCCAGTGCATTCAATCACACTGCATGGAATCCACTGCATTCAATCAGGATCCATTGGGCCATGGTGCACGGAAGCCACTGCATTCAATCGGGATCCATTGCACTACACTGCATGGAATCCACTGCATTCCATATGATCCATTGGGCCAAGCTGCATGCAAACCACCGCATTAACTTGGGATGCATTTCACACTGCTGCATGGAATCCAGTGCATTCCATCCCACTGCAAGGACTCCAATGCCTTCAATCGGTATCAATTACACCAAGCTGCATGGAATCCACTTCATTCAATCGAGATACATTGCACCACTCTGCATAGAATACACTGCATTCAATCATGCTTCATGGAATCCACTGCATTCAATCGGGATCCATTGGGCCACACTGCATGGAATCCACTTCATTCAATCAGGATCCATTGGGCCAATCTGCATGCAATCCACTGCATTCACTCGGGATGCATTTCACACTGCTGCATGGACTCCAGTGCATTCAATCACACTGCATGGAATCCACTGCATTCAATCGGTATCAATTACACCAAGCTGCATGGTATCCACTTCATTCAATCGAGATACATTGCACCACTCTGCATAGAATCCACTGCATTCAAGCATGCTTCCTGGAATCCACTGCATTATATCGGGTTCCATTAGGCCACACTGAATGGAATCCACTGCATTCACTCGGGATCCATTGCGCCATGATGCCTGGAATCCACAGCATTCAAAAGAATCCATTGTGCCACACTGCATGGAATCCACTGCATTCACTCGAGATCCATTGGGCCAAACTGCATGGAATACACTGCATTCAATCGGGATCAATTGCGCCAAGCTGCAGGGAAACCACTGCATTCAATCGGGATCAATTGCATTGCACCGCATGGAATCCACTGCATTCAATCTGTATTCATTGGGCCAAGATGCATGGAACCCACTGCATTCAATCACGCTGCATGGAATCCACTGCATTCAATTGGCATCCATTTGGCCACACAACATGGAATCCACTGCATTCAATCAGGATCCATTGGGCCAATCTGCATGCAATCCACTGCATTCACTCGGGATGCATTTCACACTGCTGCATGGACTCCAGTGCATTCAATCACACTGCATGGAATCCACTGCATTCAATCGGTATCAATTACACCAAGCTGCATGGAATCCACTTCATTCAATCGAGATACATTGCACCACTCTGCATAGAATCCACTGCATTCAAGCATGCTTCCTGGAATCCACTGCATTCAATCGGGATCCATTGGGCCACACTGCATGGAATCCACTGCATTCACTTGGGATCCATTTCACAACACTGCATTGACTCCACTGCATTGAATCTTGATGCATGCAATCCACTGCATTAAATTGGTATCAATTACACAATGCTGCAGGGAATCCACTGCATTCAATCCGCATCCATTGCAGCATGCTGCATGGATTCCACTTCATTCAACCTGGATACATTGCCCCATGCTGCATGCAATCCACTGCATTCACTCGGGATGCATTTCCCAACGCTGCATGGAATCCAGTGCATTCAATCATGCCGCATAGAATCCACTGCATTCAATCAGTGTCCATTGGGCCATGCTGCATGGAATCCACTGCATTCAATCAGGATCCATTGGGCCAAGCTGCATGCAATCCACTGCATTCACTCGGGATGCATTTCACACTGCTGCATGGAATCCAGTGCATTCAATCACACTGCATGGAATCCACTGCATTCAATCAGGATCCATTGGGCCATGGTGCACGGAAGCCACTGCATTCAATCGGGATCCATTGCACTACACTGCATGGAATCCACTGCATTCCATATGATCCATTGGGCCAAGCTGCATGCAAACCACCACATTAACTTGGGATGCATTTCACACTGCTGCATGGAATCCAGTGCATTCCATCCCACTGCAAGGACTCCAATGCCTTCAATCGGTATCAATTACACCAAGCTGCATGGAATCCACTTCATTCAATCGAGATACATTGCACCGCTCTGCATAGAATACACTGCATTCAATCATGCTTCATGGAATCCACTGCATTCAATCGGGATCCATTGGGCCACACTGCATGGAATCCACTTCATTCAATCAGGATCCATTGGGCCAATCTGCATGCAATCCACTGCATTCACTCGGGATGCATTTCACACTGCTGCATGGAATCCAGTGCATTCAATCACACTGCATGGAATCCACTGCATTCAATCCGGATCCATTGGGCCATGCTTCATGGAAGCCTCTGCCTTCATTCGGGATCCATTGTGCTACACTGCATGGAATCCACTGCATTCAATCAGGATCCATTGAGCCAAGCTGCATGCAATCCCCTGCATTCACTCGGAATGCATTTCACACTGCTGCATGGACTCCAGTGCATTCAATCACCCTTCATGGAATCCACTGCATTCAATCGGTATCAATTACACCAAGCTGCATGGAATCCACTTCATTCAATCGAGATACATTGCACCACTCTGCATGGAATCCACTGCAATCAATATTGCTGCATGGAATCCACTGCATTCATTTGGGATGATTTCGGCCACGCTGCATTAAATCCACTGCATTAAATCGGGATGCCTTGTGCCTCGCTGCATGGAATACACTGCATTCAATCGAGATTCATTTCCCCACGGTGCATGGAATCCACTGCATTCAATAAGAATCCATTGTGCCACACTGCATGGAATCCACTGCATTCAATCAGGATCCATTGGGCCATGATGCATGAAATCCACTGCATTCAGTCGGGATCCATTGTGCTATGCTGCATGGAATCCACTGCATTCAATCAGGATCCATTGGGCCAAGCTGCATGCAATCAATTGCATTCACCCAGGATGCATTTCACACTGCTGCATGGAATCCAGTGCATTCAGTCACACTGCATGGAATCCACTGCATTCCATCGGTATCAATTACACCAAGCTGCATGGAATCCACTTCATTCAATCGAGATACATTGCACCACTCTGCATAGAATCCACTGCATTCAAGCATGCTTCCTGGAATCCACTGCATTCAATCGGGATCCATTGGGCCACACTGCATGGAATCCACTGCATTCACTTGGGATCCATTTCACAACACTGCATTGACTCCACTGCATTGAATCTTGATGCATGCAATCCACTGCATTAAATTGGTATCAATTACACAATGCTGCAGGGAATCCACTGCATTCAATCCGGATCCATTGCAGCATGCTGCATGGATTCCACTTCATTCAACCTGGATACATTGCCCCATGCTGCATGCAATCCACTGCATTCACTCGGGATGCATTTCCCAACGCTGCATGGAATCCAGTGCATTCAATCATGCCGCATAGAATCCACTGCATTCAATCAGTGTCCATTGGGCCATGCTGCATGGAATCCACTGCATTCAATCAGGATCCATTGGGCCAAGCTGCATGCAATCCACTGCATTCACTCGGGATGCATTTCACACTGCTGCATGGAATCCAGTGCATTCAATCACACTGCATGGAATCCACTGCATTCAATCAGGATCCATTGGGCCATGGTGCACGGAAGCCACTGCATTCAATCGGGATCCATTGCACTACACTGCATGGAATCCACTGCATTCCATATGATCCATTGGGCCAAGCTGCATGCAAACCACCGCATTAACTTGGGATGCATTTCACACTGCTGCATGGAATCCAGTGCATTCCATCCCACTGCAAGGACTCCAATGCCTTCAATCGGTATCAATTACACCAAGCTGCATGGAATCCACTTCATTCAATCGAGAAACATTGCACCGCTCTGCATAGAATACACTGCATTCAATCATGCTTCATGGAATCCACTGCATTCAATCAGGATCCATTGGGCCACACTGCATGGAATCAACTTCATTCAATCAGGATCCATTGGGCCAATCTGCATGCAATCCACTGCATTCACTCGGGATGCATTTCACACTGCTGCATGGACTCCAGTGCATTCAATCACACTGCATGGAATCCACTGCATTCAATCGGTATCAATTACACCACCTGCATGGAATCCACTTCATTCAATCGAGATACATTGCACCACTCTGCATAGAATACACTGCATTCAATCACGCTGAATTGAATCCACTGCATTCACTCGGGATGCATTTCAAAACGCTGCATTGAATAATCTGCATTCATTCACGCTGCTTGTGATCCACTGAATTCAATCAGGTACCATTGGGCCACGTTTCAAGGAATGCACTGCATTCCATCGGGATCCATTGCACAATGCTGAATGGAATATACTGCATTCAATAGGGATGCATTGGGCCTCGCTGCATGGAATCCACTGCATTCAATCACGCTGCATTGAATCCACTGCATTCAATTGGCATCAATCTTTCCAAGCTGCATGGAATCCACTGCATTCAATCGGGGTACTTTGCACCATGCTGCATGGAATCCACTGCATTCCATCATGCTGCATGGGATCCACTACATTCAATCGTGTTCCATTGTGCCGAACTGCATGGCATCCACTGAATTCAGTCACACTGCATGGAATCCACTGCATTCAATTGGGGATGCATTGTAACACGCTGCATGGAATCCCCTTCATTCAATCATGCTGTATGGAATCCAATGCATTCAATGGGATCAATTGTACATCGCTGCATGGAATACACTGCATTCAATCATGCTGCATGCAATCCACTTCATTGCATTGGGTTCCATTGCAGCACGCTGCATGGAATTGACTGCATTCAGTCATGCTGCATAAAATCAATGGCATTCCATCGGGATCCACTTGGCCACACTGCATGGAATCCACTGCATTAATTCGGGATCCATTTCCCCATGCTGCATGGAATCCACTACATTCCATCGGAATCCATTGCACCACGCTGCATGGAATCCACTGCATTCAATCGGTATTCATTGAGCCACGATGCATGGAATCCACTGCATTAAATCACGCATCATGGAATCCACCACATTCAATCATGCTGCATGTAATCCATTGCATTCAATCGGGATCCATTGTGCAAGCTACATGGAATCCACTGCATTCAATCATGCTGCATGGAATCCAATGCATTCAATTGGGATGCATTGAACCATGCTGCATGGAAGTCACTTCATTCAATCGGGATGCTTAGAGCCATCCTGCATAAAATCCACTGCATTCAATCGGGATGCATTGGGCCTCGCTGCATGGAATCCACTGCATTCAATCACGCTGCATTCTATCCACTGCTTTCAATTGAGATCCATTGTTCCATGCTGCATGGAATCCACTGCATTCAATCATGCTGCATGGGATCCACTACATTCAATCGTGTTCCATTGTGCCAAACTGCATGGAATCCACTGCATTCAATCATGCTGCATGGAATCCTCTGCATTCAATTTGGATCCATTGAACCATTCTACAAGGAATCCACTGCATTTAGTCATGCTGCATAGAATCCACTGCATTCAATCGGGATGCAATGTAACATGCTGCATGGAACCCACTGCATTCAATGATGCTTCATGGAATCCACTGCATTCAATCGGGATGTATTTTTCCACGCTGCATGGAATCCACTGCATTCAATCACACTGCATTGAATCCACTGCATTCAATTTGGATCAGTTGTACAATGCTGAATGGAATCCACTGCATTCAATCATGCTGCATGGAATCCACTGCATTCAATCGGGATCAACTGTACAATGCTGCATGGAATCCACTGCATTCAATCATGCTGCATGAAATCCACTGCATTCAATTGGGATGCATTGAACCAGGCTGTATGGAATCCACTGCATTCATTCGGGAACCATTTTCTATGCTGCATGGAATCCACTGCCTTAAATCATTCTGCATGGAATCCAAAGCATTCAATGGGCTTCAATTTCTCCAGCTGCATGGAATCCACTGCATTAAATCATGCTGCATGGAATCCACTGCATTCAATTGGGAAGCATTGGGCCATGCTGCATAAAATCCACTGCATTCAATCATGCTGCATGGAACTTACTGCATTCAATCATGCTGCACATAATCCACTGCATTCCATCAGGATCCTTTACGCCATGCTGCATGGAATCCACTGCATTCCATCGGCATCCATTGCACCATACTGCATGGAATCCACGGCATTCAATCATGCTTCATTTCAACCACTGCATTCAATCGGGAACATTGGGCCATGCTGCATGGAATCAACTGCAAACAATCACGTGGCATGGAATCCACTGCATTCAATCGGGGTGATTTGGGGCATGCTGCATTAAATTCACTGCATTCAATCGGGATCCCTTGGGCCTCACTGCATGGAATCCACTGCATTCAATCGGGATCCATTGCGCCATGATGCCTGGAATCCACAGCATTCAAAAGAATCCATTGTGCCACACTTCATGGAATCCACTGCATTCAATTGAGATCCATTGGGCCACACTGCATGGAATCCACTGCATTCAATCGGGATCAATTGCGCCAAGCTGCAGGGAAACCACTGCATTCAATCGGGATCAATTTCATTGCACCGCATGGAATCCACTGCATTCAATCTGTATTCATTGGGCCAAGATGCATGGAATCCACTGAATTCAACCACGCTGCATGGAATCCACTGCATTCAATCGGCATCCATTTGGCCACACAACATGGAATCCACTGCATTCAATCAGGATCCATTGGGCCAAGCTGCATGCAATCCACTGCATTCACTCGGGATGCATTTCACACTGCTGCATGGAATCCAGTGCATTCAATCACACTGCATGGAATCCACTGCATTCAATCAGGATCCATTGGGCCATGGTGCACGGAAGCCACTGCATTCAATCGGGATCCATTGCACTACACTGCATGGAATCCACTGCATTCCATATGATCCATTGGGCCAAGCTGCATGCAAACCACCGCATTAACTTGGGATGCATTTCACACTGCTGCATGGAATCCAGTGCATTCCATCCCACTGCAAGGACTCCAATGCCTTCAATCGGTATCAATTACACCAAGCTGCATGGAATCCACTTCATTCAATCGAGAAACATTGCACCACTCTGCATAGAATACACTGCATTCAAGCATGCTTCCTGGAATCCACTGCATTCAATCGGGATCCATTGGGCCACACTGCATGGAATCCACTTCATTCAATCAGGATCCATTGGGCCAATCTGCATGCAATCCACTGCATTCACTCGGGATGCATTTCACACTGCTGCATGGACTCCAGTGCATTCAATCACACTGCATGGAATCCACTGCATTCCATCGGTATCAATTACACCAAGCTGCATGGAATCCACTTCATTCAATCGAGATACATTGCACCACTCTGCATAGAATCCACTGCATTCAAGCATGCTTCCTGGAATCCACTGCATTCAATCGGGATCCATTGGGCCACACTGCATGGAATCCACTGCATTCACTTGGGATCCATTTCACAACACTGCATTGACTCCACTGCATTGAATCTTGATGCATGCAATCCACTGCATTAAATTGGTATCAATTACACAATGCTGCAGGGAATCCACTGCATTCAATCCGGATCCATTGCAGCATGCTGCATGGATTCCACTTCATTCAACCTGGAAACATTGCCCCATGCTGCATGCAATCCACTGCATTCACTCGGGATGCATTTCCCAACGCTGCATGGAATCCAGTGCATTCAATCATGCCGCATAGAATCCACTGCATTCAATCAGTGTCCATTGGGCCATGCTGCATGGAATCCACTGCATTCAATCAGGATCCATTGGGCCAAGCTGCATGCAATCCACTGCATTCACTCGGGATGCATTTCACACTGCTGCATGGAATCCAGTGCATTCAATCACACTGCATGGAATCCACTGCATTCAATCAGGATCCATTGGGCCATGGTGCACGGAAGCCACTGCATTCAATCGGGATCCATTGCACTACACTGCATGGAATCCACTGCATTCCATATGATCCATTGGGCCAAGCTGCATGCAAACCACCGCATTAACTTGGGATGCATTTCACACTGCTGCATGGAATCCAGTGCATTCCATCCCACTGCAAGGACTCCAATGCCTTCAATCGGTATCAATTACACCAAGCTGCATGGAATCCACTTCATTCAATCGAGAAACATTGCACCGCTCTGCATAGAATACACTGCATTCAATCATGCTTCATGGAATCCACTGCATTCAATCGGGATCCATTGGGCCACACTGCATGGAATCCACTTCATTCAATCAGGATCCATTGGGCCAATCTGCATGCAATCCACTGCATTCACTCGGGATGCATTTCACACTGCTGCATGGACTCCAGTGCATTCAATCACACTGCATGGAATCCACTGCATTCAATCGGTATCAATTACACCAAGCTGCATGGTATCCACTTCATTCAATCGAGATACATTGCACCACTCTGCATAGAATACACTGCATTCAATCACGCTGAATTGAATCCACTGCATTCACTCGGGATGCATTTCAAAACGCTGCATTGAATAATCTGCATTCATTCACGCTGCTTGTGATCCACTGAATTCAATCAGGTACCATTGGGCCACGTTTCAAGGAATGCACTGCATTCCATCGGGATCCATTGCACAATGCTGAATGGAATATACTGCATTCAATAGGGATGCATTGGGCCTCGCTGCATGGAATCCACTGCATTCAATCACGCTGCATTGAATCCACTGCATTCAATTGGCATCAATCTTTCCAAGCTGCATGGAATCCACTGCATTCAATCGGGGTACTTTGCACCATGCTGCATGGAATCCACTGCATTCCATCATGCTGCATGGGATCCACTACATTCAATCGTGTTCCATTGTGCCGAACTGCATGGCATCCACTGAATTCAGTCACACTGCATGGAATCCACTGCATTCAATTGGGGATGCATTGTAACACGCTGCATGGAATCCCCTTCATTCAATCATGCTGTATGGAATCCAATGCATTCAATGGGATCAATTGTACATCGCTGCATGGAATACACTGCATTCAATCATGCTGCATGCAATCCACTTCATTGCATTGGGTTCCATTGCAGCACGCTGCATGGAATTGACTGCATTCAGTCATGCTGCATAAAATCAATGGCATTCCATCGGGATCCACTTGGCCACACTGCATGGAATCCACTGCATTAATTCGGGATCCATTTCCCCATGCTGCATGGAATCCACTACATTCCATCGGAATCCATTGCACCACGCTGCATGGAATCCACTGCATTCAATCGGTATTCATTGAGCCACGATGCATGGAATCCACTGCATTAAATCACGCATCATGGAATCCACCACATTCAATCATGCTGCATGTAATCCATTGCATTCAATCGGGATCCATTGTGCAAGCTACATGGAATCCACTGCATTCAATCATGCTGCATGGAATCCAATGCATTCAATTGGGATGCATTGAACCATGCTGCGTGGAAGTCACTTCATTCAATCGGGATGCTTTGAGCCATCCTGCATAAAATCCACTGCATTCAATCGGGATGCATTGGGCCTCGCTGCATGGAATCCACTGCATTCAATCATGCTGCATGGGATCCACTACATTCAATCGTGTTCCATTGTGCCAAACTGCATGGAATCCACTGCATTCAATCATGCTGCATGGAATCCTCTGCATTCAATTTGGATCCATTGAACCATTCTACAAGGAATCCACTGCATTTAGTCATGCTGCATAGAATCCACTGCATTCAATCGGGATGCAATGTAACATGCTGCATGGAACCCACTGCATTCAATGATGCTTCATGGAATCCACTGCATTCAATCGGGATGTATTTTTCCACGCTGCATGGAATCCACTGCATTCAATCACACTGCATTGAATCCACTGCATTCAATTTGGATCAGTTGTACAATGCTGAATGGAATCCACTGCATTCAATCATGCTGCATGGAATCCACTGCATTCAATCGGGATCAACTGTACAATGCTGCATGGAATCCACTGCATTCAATCATGCTGCATGAAATCCACTGCATTCAATTGGGATGCATTGAACCAGGCTGTATGGAATCCACTGCATTCATTCGGGAACCATTTTCTATGCTGCATGGAATCCACTGCCTTAAATCATTCTGCATGGAATCCAAAGCATTCAATGGGCTTCAATTTCTCCAGCTGCATGGAATCCACTGCATTAAATCATGCTGCATGGAATCCACTGCATTCAATTGGGAAGCATTGGGCCATGCTGCATAAAATCCACTGCATTCAATCATGCTGCATGGAACTTACTGCATTCAATCATGCTGCACATAATCCACTGCATTCCATCAGGATCCTTTACGCCATGCTGCATGGAATCCACTGCATTCCATCGGCATCCATTGCACCATACTGCATGGAATCCACGGCATTCAATCATGCTGCATGGAATCCACTGCATTCAATCATGCTTCATTTCAACCACTGCATTCAATCGGGAACATTGGGCCATGCTGCATGGAATCAACTGCAAACAATCACGCGGCATGGAATCCACTGCATTCAATCGGGGTGATTTGGGGCATGCTGCATTAAATTCACTGCATTCAATCGGGATGCCTTGGGCCTCACTGCATGGAATCCACTGCATTCAATCGGGATCCATTGCGCCATGATGCCTGGAATCCACAGCATTCAAAAGAATCCATTGTGCCACACTGCATGGAATCCACTGCATTCACTCGAGATCCATTGGGCCACACTGCATGGAATCCACTGCATTCAATCGGGATCAATTGCGCCAAGCTGCAGGGAAACCACTGCATTCAATCGGGATCAATTCCATTACACCGCATGGAATCCACTGCATTCAATCTGTATTCATTGGGCCAAGATGCATGGAACCCACTGCATTCAATCACGCTGCATGGAATCCACTGCATTCCATATGATCCATTGGGCCAAGCTGCATGCAAACCACCGCATTAACTTGGGATGCATTTCACACTGCTGCATGGAATCCAGTGCATTCCATCCCACTGCAAGGACTCCAATGCCTTCAATCGGTATCAATTACACCAAGCTGCATGGAATCCACTTCATTCAATCGAGAAACATTGCACCACTCTGCATAGAATACACTGCATTCAAGCATGCTTCCTGGAATCCACTGCATTCAATCGGGATCCATTGGGCCACACTGCATGGAATCCACTTCATTCAATCAGGATCCATTGGGCCAATCTGCATGCAATCCACTGCATTCACTCGGGATGCATTTCACACTGCTGCATGGACTCCAGTGCATTCAATCACACTGCATGGAATCCACTGCATTCCATCGGTATCAATTACACCAAGCTGCATGGAATCCACTTCATTCAATCGAGATACATTGCACCACTCTGCATAGAATCCACTGCATTCAAGCATGCTTCCTGGAATCCACTGCATTCAATCGGGATCCATTGGGCCACACTGCATGGAATCCACTGCATTCACTTGGGATCCATTTCACAACACTGCATTGACTCCACTGCATTGAATCTTGATGCATGCAATCCACTGCATTAAATTGGTATCAATTACACAATGCTGCAGGGAATCCACTGCATTCAATCCGGATCCATTGCAGCATGCTGCATGGATTCCACTTCATTCAACCTGGAAACATTGCCCCATGCTGCATGCAATCCACTGCATTCACTCGGGATGCATTTCCCAACGCTGCATGGAATCCAGTGCATTCAATCATGCCGCATAGAATCCACTGCATTCAATCAGTGTCCATTGGGCCATGCTGCATGGAATCCACTGCATTCAATCAGGATCCATTGGGCCAAGCTGCATGCAATCCACTGCATTCACTCGGGATGCATTTCACACTGCTGCATGGAATCCAGTGCATTCAATCACACTGCATGGAATCCACTGCATTCAATCAGGATCCATTGGGCCATGGTGCACGGAAGCCACTGCATTCAATCGGGATCCATTGCACTACACTGCATGGAATCCACTGCATTCCATATGATCCATTGGGCCAAGCTGCATGCAAACCACCGCATTAACTTGGGATGCATTTCACACTGCTGCATGGAATCCAGTGCATTCCATCCCACTGCAAGGACTCCAATGCCTTCAATCGGTATCAATTACACCAAGCTGCATGGAATCCACTTCATTCAATCGAGAAACATTGCACCGCTCTGCATAGAATACACTGCATTCAATCATGCTTCATGGAATCCACTGCATTCAATCGGGATCCATTGGGCCACACTGCATGGAATCCACTTCATTCAATCAGGATCCATTGGGCCAATCTGCATGCAATCCACTGCATTCACTCGGGATGCATTTCACACTGCTGCATGGACTCCAGTGCATTCAATCACACTGCATGGAATCCACTGCATTCAATCGGTATCAATTACACCAAGCTGCATGGTATCCACTTCATTCAATCGAGATACATTGCACCACTCTGCATAGAATACACTGCATTCAATCACGCTGAATTGAATCCACTGCATTCACTCGGGATGCATTTCAAAACGCTGCATTGAATAATCTGCATTCATTCACGCTGCTTGTGATCCACTGAATTCAATCAGGTACCATTGGGCCACGTTTCAAGGAATGCACTGCATTCCATCGGGATCCATTGCACAATGCTGAATGGAATATACTGCATTCAATAGGGATGCATTGGGCCTCGCTGCATGGAATCCACTGCATTCAATCACGCTGCATTGAATCCACTGCATTCAATTGGCATCAATCTTTCCAAGCTGCATGGAATCCACTGCATTCAATCGGGGTACTTTGCACCATGCTGCATGGAATCCACTGCATTCCATCATGCTGCATGGGATCCACTACATTCAATCGTGTTCCATTGTGCCGAACTGCATGGCATCCACTGAATTCAGTCACACTGCATGGAATCCACTGCATTCAATTGGGGATGCATTGTAACACGCTGCATGGAATCCCCTTCATTCAATCATGCTGTATGGAATCCAATGCATTCAATGGGATCAATTGTACATCGCTGCATGGAATACACTGCATTCAATCATGCTGCATGCAATCCACTTCATTGCATTGGGTTCCATTGCAGCACGCTGCATGGAATTGACTGCATTCAGTCATGCTGCATAAAATCAATGGCATTCCATCGGGATCCACTTGGCCACACTGCATGGAATCCACTGCATTAATTCGGGATCCATTTCCCCATGCTGCATGGAATCCACTACATTCCATCGGAATCCATTGCACCACGCTGCATGGAATCCACTGCATTCAATCGGTATTCATTGAGCCACGATGCATGGAATCCACTGCATTAAATCACGCATCATGGAATCCACCACATTCAATCATGCTGCATGTAATCCATTGCATTCAATCGGGATCCATTGTGCAAGCTACATGGAATCCACTGCATTCAATCATGCTGCATGGAATCCAATGCATTCAATTGGGATGCATTGAACCATGCTGCGTGGAAGTCACTTCATTCAATCGGGATGCTTTGAGCCATCCTGCATAAAATCCACTGCATTCAATCGGGATGCATTGGGCCTCGCTGCATGGAATCCACTGCATTCAATCATGCTGCATGGGATCCACTACATTCAATCGTGTTCCATTGTGCCAAACTGCATGGAATCCACTGCATTCAATCATGCTGCATGGAATCCTCTGCATTCAATTTGGATCCATTGAACCATTCTACAAGGAATCCACTGCATTTAGTCATGCTGCATAGAATCCACTGCATTCAATCGGGATGCAATGTAACATGCTGCATGGAACCCACTGCATTCAATGATGCTTCATGGAATCCACTGCATTCAATCGGGATGTATTTTTCCACGCTGCATGGAATCCACTGCATTCAATCACACTGCATTGAATCCACTGCATTCAATTTGGATCAGTTGTACAATGCTGAATGGAATCCACTGCATTCAATCATGCTGCATGGAATCCACTGCATTCAATCGGGATCAACTGTACAATGCTGCATGGAATCCACTGCATTCAATCATGCTGCATGAAATCCACTGCATTCAATTGGGATGCATTGAACCAGGCTGTATGGAATCCACTGCATTCATTCGGGAACCATTTTCTATGCTGCATGGAATCCACTGCCTTAAATCATTCTGCATGGAATCCAAAGCATTCAATGGGCTTCAATTTCTCCAGCTGCATGGAATCCACTGCATTAAATCATGCTGCATGGAATCCACTGCATTCAATTGGGAAGCATTGGGCCATGCTGCATAAAATCCACTGCATTCAATCATGCTGCATGGAACTTACTGCATTCAATCATGCTGCACATAATCCACTGCATTCCATCAGGATCCTTTACGCCATGCTGCATGGAATCCACTGCATTCCATCGGCATCCATTGCACCATACTGCATGGAATCCACGGCATTCAATCATGCTTCATTTCAACCACTGCATTCAATCGGGAACATTGGGCCATGCTGCATGGAATCAACTGCAAACAATCACGTGGCATGGAATCCACTGCATTCAATCGGGGTGATTTGGGGCATGCTGCATTAAATTCACTGCATTCAATCGGGATCCCTTGGGCCTCACTGCATGGAATCCACTGCATTCAATCGGGATCCATTGCGCCATGATGCCTGGAATCCACAGCATTCAAAAGAATCCATTGTGCCACACTTCATGGAATCCACTGCATTCAATTGAGATCCATTGGGCCACACTGCATGGAATCCACTGCATTCAATCGGGATCAATTGCGCCAAGCTGCAGGGAAACCACTGCATTCAATCGGGATCAATTTCATTGCACCGCATGGAATCCACTGCATTCAATCTGTATTCATTGGGCCAAGATGCATGGAATCCACTGAATTCAACCACGCTGCATGGAATCCACTGCATTCAATCGGCATCCATTTGGCCACACAACATGGAATCCACTGCATTCAATCAGGATCCATTGGGCCAAGCTGCATGCAATCCACTGCATTCACTCGGGATGCATTTCACACTGCTGCATGGAATCCAGTGCATTCAATCACACTGCATGGAATCCACTGCATTCAATCAGGATCCATTGGGCCATGGTGCACGGAAGCCACTGCATTCAATCGGGATCCATTGCACTACACTGCATGGAATCCACTGCATTCCATATGATCCATTGGGCCAAGCTGCATGCAAACCACCGCATTAACTTGGGATGCATTTCACACTGCTGCATGGAATCCAGTGCATTCCATCCCACTGCAAGGACTCCAATGCCTTCAATCGGTATCAATTACACCAAGCTGCATGGAATCCACTTCATTCAATCGAGAAACATTGCACCACTCTGCATAGAATACACTGCATTCAAGCATGCTTCCTGGAATCCACTGCATTCAATCGGGATCCATTGGGCCACACTGCATGGAATCCACTTCATTCAATCAGGATCCATTGGGCCAATCTGCATGCAATCCACTGCATTCACTCGGGATGCATTTCACACTGCTGCATGGACTCCAGTGCATTCAATCACACTGCATGGAATCCACTGCATTCCATCGGTATCAATTACACCAAGCTGCATGGAATCCACTTCATTCAATCGAGATACATTGCACCACTCTGCATAGAATCCACTGCATTCAAGCATGCTTCCTGGAATCCACTGCATTCAATCGGGATCCATTGGGCCACACTGCATGGAATCCACTGCATTCACTTGGGATCCATTTCACAACACTGCATTGACTCCACTGCATTGAATCTTGATGCATGCAATCCACTGCATTAAATTGGTATCAATTACACAATGCTGCAGGGAATCCACTGCATTCAATCCGGATCCATTGCAGCATGCTGCATGGATTCCACTTCATTCAACCTGGAAACATTGCCCCATGCTGCATGCAATCCACTGCATTCACTCGGGATGCATTTCCCAACGCTGCATGGAATCCAGTGCATTCAATCATGCCGCATAGAATCCACTGCATTCAATCAGTGTCCATTGGGCCATGCTGCATGGAATCCACTGCATTCAATCAGGATCCATTGGGCCAAGCTGCATGCAATCCACTGCATTCACTCGGGATGCATTTCACACTGCTGCATGGAATCCAGTGCATTCAATCACACTGCATGGAATCCACTGCATTCAATCAGGATCCATTGGGCCATGGTGCACGGAAGCCACTGCATTCAATCGGGATCCATTGCACTACACTGCATGGAATCCACTGCATTCCATATGATCCATTGGGCCAAGCTGCATGCAAACCACCGCATTAACTTGGGATGCATTTCACACTGCTGCATGGAATCCAGTGCATTCCATCCCACTGCAAGGACTCCAATGCCTTCAATCGGTATCAATTACACCAAGCTGCATGGAATCCACTTCATTCAATCGAGAAACATTGCACCGCTCTGCATAGAATACACTGCATTCAATCATGCTTCATGGAATCCACTGCATTCAATCGGGATCCATTGGGCCACACTGCATGGAATCCACTTCATTCAATCAGGATCCATTGGGCCAATCTGCATGCAATCCACTGCATTCACTCGGGATGCATTTCACACTGCTGCATGGACTCCAGTGCATTCAATCACACTGCATGGAATCCACTGCATTCAATCGGTATCAATTACACCAAGCTGCATGGTATCCACTTCATTCAATCGAGATACATTGCACCACTCTGCATAGAATACACTGCATTCAATCACGCTGAATTGAATCCACTGCATTCACTCGGGATGCATTTCAAAACGCTGCATTGAATAATCTGCATTCATTCACGCTGCTTGTGATCCACTGAATTCAATCAGGTACCATTGGGCCACGTTTCAAGGAATGCACTGCATTCCATCGGGATCCATTGCACAATGCTGAATGGAATATACTGCATTCAATAGGGATGCATTGGGCCTCGCTGCATGGAATCCACTGCATTCAATCACGCTGCATTGAATCCACTGCATTCAATTGGCATCAATCTTTCCAAGCTGCATGGAATCCACTGCATTCAATCGGGGTACTTTGCACCATGCTGCATGGAATCCACTGCATTCCATCATGCTGCATGGGATCCACTACATTCAATCGTGTTCCATTGTGCCGAACTGCATGGCATCCACTGAATTCAGTCACACTGCATGGAATCCACTGCATTCAATTGGGGATGCATTGTAACACGCTGCATGGAATCCCCTTCATTCAATCATGCTGTATGGAATCCAATGCATTCAATGGGATCAATTGTACATCGCTGCATGGAATACACTGCATTCAATCATGCTGCATGCAATCCACTTCATTGCATTGGGTTCCATTGCAGCACGCTGCATGGAATTGACTGCATTCAGTCATGCTGCATAAAATCAATGGCATTCCATCGGGATCCACTTGGCCACACTGCATGGAATCCACTGCATTAATTCGGGATCCATTTCCCCATGCTGCATGGAATCCACTACATTCCATCGGAATCCATTGCACCACGCTGCATGGAATCCACTGCATTCAATCGGTATTCATTGAGCCACGATGCATGGAATCCACTGCATTAAATCACGCATCATGGAATCCACCACATTCAATCATGCTGCATGTAATCCATTGCATTCAATCGGGATCCATTGTGCAAGCTACATGGAATCCACTGCATTCAATCATGCTGCATGGAATCCAATGCATTCAATTGGGATGCATTGAACCATGCTGCGTGGAAGTCACTTCATTCAATCGGGATGCTTTGAGCCATCCTGCATAAAATCCACTGCATTCAATCGGGATGCATTGGGCCTCGCTGCATGGAATCCACTGCATTCAATCATGCTGCATGGGATCCACTACATTCAATCGTGTTCCATTGTGCCAAACTGCATGGAATCCACTGCATTCAATCATGCTGCATGGAATCCTCTGCATTCAATTTGGATCCATTGAACCATTCTACAAGGAATCCACTGCATTTAGTCATGCTGCATAGAATCCACTGCATTCAATCGGGATGCAATGTAACATGCTGCATGGAACCCACTGCATTCAATGATGCTTCATGGAATCCACTGCATTCAATCGGGATGTATTTTTCCACGCTGCATGGAATCCACTGCATTCAATCACACTGCATTGAATCCACTGCATTCAATTTGGATCAGTTGTACAATGCTGAATGGAATCCACTGCATTCAATCATGCTGCATGGAATCCACTGCATTCAATCGGGATCAACTGTACAATGCTGCATGGAATCCACTGCATTCAATCATGCTGCATGAAATCCACTGCATTCAATTGGGATGCATTGAACCAGGCTGTATGGAATCCACTGCATTCATTCGGGAACCATTTTCTATGCTGCATGGAATCCACTGCCTTAAATCATTCTGCATGGAATCCAAAGCATTCAATGGGCTTCAATTTCTCCAGCTGCATGGAATCCACTGCATTAAATCATGCTGCATGGAATCCACTGCATTCAATTGGGAAGCATTGGGCCATGCTGCATAAAATCCACTGCATTCAATCATGCTGCATGGAACTTACTGCATTCAATCATGCTGCAAATAATCCACTGCATTCCATCAGGATCCTTTACGCCATGCTGCATGGAATCCACTGCATTCCATCGGCATCCATTGCACCATACTGCATGGAATCCACGGCATTCAATCATGCTGCATGGAATCCACTGCATTCAATCATGCTTCATTTCAACCACTGCATTCAATCGGGAACATTGGGCCATGCTGCATGGAATCAACTGCAAACAATCACGCGGCATGGAATCCACTGCATTCAATCGGGGTGATTTGGGGCATGCTGCATTAAATTCACTGCATTCAATCGGGATGCCTTGGGCCTCACTGCATGGAATCCACTGCATTCAATCGGGATCCATTGCGCCATGATGCCTGGAATCCACAGCATTCAAAAGAATCCATTGTGCCACACTGCATGGAATCCACTGCATTCACTCGAGATCCATTGGGCCACACTGCATGGAATCCACTGCATTCAATCGGGATCAATTGCGCCAAGCTGCAGGGAAACCACTGCATTCAATCGGGATCAATTCCATTACACCGCATGGAATCCACTGCATTCAATCTGTATTCATTGGGCCAAGATGCATGGAACCCACTGCATTCAATCACGCTGCATGGAATCCACTGCATTCCATATGATCCATTGGGCCAAGCTGCATGCAAACCACCGCATTAACTTGGGATGCATTTCACACTGCTGCATGGAATCCAGTGCATTCCATCCCACTGCAAGGACTCCAATGCCTTCAATCGGTATCAATTACACCAAGCTGCATGGAATCCACTTCATTCAATCGAGAAACATTGCACCACTCTGCATAGAATACACTGCATTCAAGCATGCTTCCTGGAATCCACTGCATTCAATCGGGATCCATTGGGCCACACTGCATGGAATCCACTTCATTCAATCAGGATCCATTGGGCCAATCTGCATGCAATCCACTGCATTCACTCGGGATGCATTTCACACTGCTGCATGGACTCCAGTGCATTCAATCACACTGCATGGAATCCACTGCATTCCATCGGTATCAATTACACCAAGCTGCATGGAATCCACTTCATTCAATCGAGATACATTGCACCACTCTGCATAGAATCCACTGCATTCAAGCATGCTTCCTGGAATCCACTGCATTCAATCGGGATCCATTGGGCCACACTGCATGGAATCCACTGCATTCACTTGGGATCCATTTCACAACACTGCATTGACTCCACTGCATTGAATCTTGATGCATGCAATCCACTGCATTAAATTGGTATCAATTACACAATGCTGCAGGGAATCCACTGCATTCAATCCGGATCCATTGCAGCATGCTGCATGGATTCCACTTCATTCAACCTGGAAACATTGCCCCATGCTGCATGCAATCCACTGCATTCACTCGGGATGCATTTCCCAACGCTGCATGGAATCCAGTGCATTCAATCATGCCGCATAGAATCCACTGCATTCAATCAGTGTCCATTGGGCCATGCTGCATGGAATCCACTGCATTCAATCAGGATCCATTGGGCCAAGCTGCATGCAATCCACTGCATTCACTCGGGATGCATTTCACACTGCTGCATGGAATCCAGTGCATTCAATCACACTGCATGGAATCCACTGCATTCAATCAGGATCCATTGGGCCATGGTGCACGGAAGCCACTGCATTCAATCGGGATCCATTGCACTACACTGCATGGAATCCACTGCATTCCATATGATCCATTGGGCCAAGCTGCATGCAAACCACCGCATTAACTTGGGATGCATTTCACACTGCTGCATGGAATCCAGTGCATTCCATCCCACTGCAAGGACTCCAATGCCTTCAATCGGTATCAATTACACCAAGCTGCATGGAATCCACTTCATTCAATCGAGAAACATTGCACCGCTCTGCATAGAATACACTGCATTCAATCATGCTTCATGGAATCCACTGCATTCAATCGGGATCCATTGGGCCACACTGCATGGAATCCACTTCATTCAATCAGGATCCATTGGGCCAATCTGCATGCAATCCACTGCATTCCCTCGGGATGCATTTCACACTGCTGCATGGACTCCAGTGCATTCAATCACACTGCATGGAATCCACTGCATTCAATCGGTATCAATTACACCAAGCTGCATGGTATCCACTTCATTCAATCGAGATACATTGCACCACTCTGCATAGAATACACTGCATTCAATCACGCTGAATTGAATCCACTGCATTCACTCGGGATGCATTTCAAAACGCTGCATTGAATAATCTGCATTCATTCACGCTGCTTGTGATCCACTGAATTCAATCAGGTACCATTGGGCCACGTTTCAAGGAATGCACTGCATTCCATCGGGATCCATTGCACAATGCTGAATGGAATATACTGCATTCAATAGGGATGCATTGGGCCTCGCTGCATGGAATCCACTGCATTCAATCACGCTGCATTGAATCCACTGCATTCAATTGGCATCAATCTTTCCAAGCTGCATGGAATCCACTGCATTCAATCGGGGTACTTTGCACCATGCTGCATGGAATCCACTGCATTCCATCATGCTGCATGGGATCCACTACATTCAATCGTGTTCCATTGTGCCGAACTGCATGGCATCCACTGAATTCAGTCACACTGCATGGAATCCACTGCATTCAATTGGGGATGCATTGTAACACGCTGCATGGAATCCCCTTCATTCAATCATGCTGTATGGAATCCAATGCATTCAATGGGATCAATTGTACATCGCTGCATGGAATACACTGCATTCAATCATGCTGCATGCAATCCACTTCATTGCATTGGGTTCCATTGCAGCACGCTGCATGGAATTGACTGCATTCAGTCATGCTGCATAAAATCAATGGCATTCCATCGGGATCCACTTGGCCACACTGCATGGAATCCACTGCATTAATTCAGGATCCATTTCCCCATGCTGCATGGAATCCACTACATTCCATCGGAATCCATTGCACCACGCTGCATGGAATCCACTGCATTCAATCGGTATTCATTGAGCCACGATGCATGGAATCCACTGCATTAAATCACGCATCATGGAATCCACCACATTCAATCATGCTGCATGTAATCCATTGCATTCAATCGGGATCCATTGTGCAAGCTACATGGAATCCACTGCATTCAATCATGCTGCATGGAATCCAATGCATTCAATTGGGATGCATTGAACCATGCTGCGTGGAAGTCACTTCATTCAATCGGGATGCTTTGAGCCATCCTGCATAAAATCCACTGCATTCAATCGGGATGCATTGGGCCTCGCTGCATGGAATCCACTGCATTCAATCATGCTGCATGGGATCCACTACATTCAATCGTGTTCCATTGTGCCAAACTGCATGGAATCCACTGCATTCAATCATGCTGCATGGAATCCTCTGCATTCAATTTGGATCCATTGAACCATTCTACAAGGAATCCACTGCATTTAGTCATGCTGCATAGAATCCACTGCATTCAATCGGGATGCAATGTAACATGCTGCATGGAACCCACTGCATTCAATGATGCTTCATGGAATCCACTGCATTCAATCGGGATGTATTTTTCCACGCTGCATGGAATCCACTGCATTCAATCACACTGCATTGAATCCACTGCATTCAATTTGGATCAGTTGTACAATGCTGAATGGAATCCACTGCATTCAATCATGCTGCATGGAATCCACTGCATTCAATCGGGATCAACTGTACAATGCTGCATGGAATCCACTGCATTCAATCATGCTGCATGAAATCCACTGCATTCAATTGGGATGCATTGAACCAGGCTGTATGGAATCCACTGCATTCATTCGGGAACCATTTTCTATGCTGCATGGAATCCACTGCCTTAAATCATTCTGCATGGAATCCAAAGCATTCAATGGGCTTCAATTTCTCCAGCTGCATGGAATCCACTGCATTAAATCATGCTGCATGGAATCCACTGCATTCAATTGGGAAGCATTGGGCCATGCTGCATAAAATCCACTGCATTCAATCATGCTGCATGGAACTTACTGCATTCAATCATGCTGCACATAATCCACTGCATTCCATCAGGATCCTTTACGCCATGCTGCATGGAATCCACTGCATTCCATCGGCATCCATTGCACCATACTGCATGGAATCCACGGCATTCAATCATGCTGCATGGAATCCACTGCATTCAATCATGCTTCATTTCAACCACTGCATTCAATCGGGAACATTGGGCCATGCTGCATGGAATCAACTGCAAACAATCACGCGGCATGGAATCCACTGCATTCAATCGGGGTGATTTGGGGCATGCTGCATTAAATTCACTGCATTCAATCGGGATGCCTTGGGCCTCACTGCATGGAATCCACTGCATTCAATCGGGATCCATTGCGCCATGATGCCTGGAATCCACAGCATTCAAAAGAATCCATTGTGCCACACTGCATGGAATCCACTGCATTCACTCGAGATCCATTGGGCCACACTGCATGGAATACACTGCATTCAATCGGGATCAATTGCGCCAAGCTGCAGGGAAACCACTGCATTCAATCGGGATCAATTCCATTACACCGCATGGAATCCACTGCATTCAATCTGTATTCATTGGGCCAAGATGCATGGAACCCACTGCATTCAATCACGCTGCATGGAATCCACTGCATTCAATTGGCATCCATTTGGCCACACAACATGGAATCCACTGCATTCAATCAGGATCCATTGGGCCAATCTGCATGCAATCCACTGCATTCACTCGGGATGCATTTCACACTGCTGCATGGAATCCAGTGCATTCAATCACACTGCATGGAATCCACTGCATTCAATCGGTATCAATTACACCAAGCTGCATGGAATCCACTTCATTCAATCGAGATACATTGCACCACTCTGCATAGAATCCACTGCATTCAAGCATGCTTCCTGGAATCCACTGCATTCAATCGGGATCCATTGGGCCACACTGCATGGAATCCACTGCATTCACTTGGGATCCATTTCACAACACTGCATTGACTCCACTGCATTGAATCTTGATGCATGCAATCCACTGCATTAAATTGGTATCAATTACACAATGCTGCAGGGAATCCACTGCATTCAATCCGGATCCATTGCAGCATGCTGCATGGATTCCACTTCATTCAACCTGGAAACATTGCCCCATGCTGCATGCAATCCACTGCATTCACTCGGGATGCATTTCCCAACGCTGCATGGAATCCAGTGCATTCAATCATGCCGCATAGAATCCACTGCATTCAATCAGTGTCCATTGGGCCATGCTGCATGGAATCCACTGCATTCAATCAGGATCCATTGGGCCAAGCTGCATGCAATCCACTGCATTCACTCGGGATGCATTTCACACTGCTGCATGGAATCCAGTGCATTCAATCACACTGCATGGAATCCACTGCATTCAATCAGGATCCATTGGGCCATGGTGCACGGAAGCCACTGCATTCAATCGGGATCCATTGCACTACACTGCATGGAATCCACTGCATTCCATATGATCCATTGGGCCAAGCTGCATGCAAACCACCGCATTAACTTGGGATGCATTTCACACTGCTGCATGGAATCCAGTGCATTCCATCCCACTGCAAGGACTCCAATGCCTTCAATCGGTATCAATTACACCAAGCTGCATGGAATCCACTTCATTCAATCGAGATACATTGCACCGCTCTGCATAGAATACACTGCATTCAATCATGCTTCATGGAATCCACTGCATTCAATCGGGATCCATTGGGCCACACTGCATGGAATCCACTTCATTCAATCAGGATCCATTGGGCCAATCTGCATGCAATCCACTGCATTCACTCGGGATGCATTTCACACTGCTGCATGGAATCCAGTGCATTCAATCACACTGCATGGAATCCACTGCATTCAATCCGGATCCATTGGGCCATGCTTCATGGAAGCCTCTGCCTTCATTCGGGATCCATTGTGCTACACTGCATGGAATCCACTGCATTCAATCAGGATCCATTGAGCCAAGCTGCATGCAATCCCCTGCATTCACTCGGAATGCATTTCACACTGCTGCATGGACTCCAGTGCATTCAATCACCCTGCATGGAATCCACTGCATTCAATCGGTATCAATTACACCAAGCTGCATGGAATCCACTTCATTCAATCGAGATACATTGCACCACTCTGCATGGAATCCACTGCAATCAATATTGCTGCATGGAATCCACTGCATTCATTTGGGATGATTTCGGCCACGCTGCATTAAATCCACTGCATTAAATCGGGATGCCTTGTGCCTCGCTGCATGGAATACACTGCATTCAATCGAGATTCATTTCCCCACGGTGCATGGAATCCACTGCATTCAATAAGAATCCATTGTGCCACACTGCATGGAATCCACTGCATTCAATCAGGATCCATTGGGCCATGATGCATGAAATCCACTGCATTCAGTCGGGATCCATTGTGCTATGCTGCATGGAATCCACTGCATTCAATCAGGATCCATTGGGCCAAGCTGCATGCAATCAATTGCATTCACCCAGGATGCATTTCACACTGCTGCATGGAATCCAGTGCATTCAGTAACACTGCATGGAATCCACTGCATTCCATCGGTATCAATTACACCAAGCTGCATGGAATCCACTTCATTCAATCGAGATACATTGCACCACTCTGCATAGAATCCACTGCATTCAAGCATGCTTCCTGGAATCCACTGCATTCAATCGGGATCCATTGGGCCACACTGCATGGAATCCACTGCATTCACTTCGGATCCATTTCACAACACTGCATTGACTCCACTGCATTGAATCTTGATGCATGCAATCCACTGCATTAAATTGGTATCAATTACACAATGCTGCAGGGAATCCACTGCATTCAATCCGGATCCATTGCAGCATGCTGCATGGATTCCACTTCATTCAACCTGGATACATTGCCCCATGCTGCATGCAATCCACTGCATTCACTCGGGATGCATTTCCCAACGCTGCATGGAATCCAGTGCATTCAATCATGCCGCATAGAATCCACTGCATTCAATCAGTGTCCATTGGGCCATGCTGCATGGAATCCACTGCATTCAATCAGGATCCATTGGGCCAAGCTGCATGCAATCCACTGCATTCACTCGGGATGCATTTCACACTGCTGCATGGAATCCAGTGCATTCAATCACACTGCATGGAATCCACTGCATTCAATCAGGATCCATTGGGCCATGGTGCACGGAAGCCACTGCATTCAATCGGGATCCATTGCACTACACTGCATGGAATCCACTGCATTCCATATGATCCATTGGGCCAAGCTGCATGCAAACCACCGCATTAACTTGGGATGCATTTCACACTGCTGCATGGAATCCAGTGCATTCCATCCCACTGCAAGGACTCCAATGCCTTCAATCGGTATCAATTACACCAAGCTGCATGGAATCCACTTCATTCAATCGAGAAACATTGCACCACTCTGCATAGAATACACTGCATTCAATCATGCTTCATGGAATCCACTGCATTCAATCAGGATCCATTGGGCCACACTGCATGGAATCAACTTCATTCAATCAGGATCCATTGGGCCAATCTGCATGCAATCCACTGCATTCACTCGGGATGCATTTCACACTGCTGCATGGACTCCAGTGCATTCAATCACACTGCATGGAATCCACTGCATTCAATCGGTATCAATTACACCAAGCTGCATGGAATCCACTTCATTCAATCGAGATACATTGCACCACTCTGCATAGAATACACTGCATTCAATCACGCTGAATTGAATCCACTGCATTCACTCGGGATGCATTTCAAAACGCTGCATTGAATAATCTGCATTCATTCACGCTGCTTGTGATCCACTGAATTCAATCAGGTACCATTGGGCCACGTTTCAAGGAATGCACTGCATTCCATCGGGATCCATTGCACAATGCTGAATGGAATATACTGCATTCAATAGGGATGCATTGGGCCTCGCTGCATGGAATCCACTGCATTCAATCACGCTGCATTGAATCCACTGCATTCAATTGGCATCAATCTTTCCAAGCTGCATGGAATCCACTGCATTCAATCGGGGTACTTTGCACCATGCTGCATGGAATCCACTGCATTCCATCATGCTGCATGGGATCCACTACATTCAATCGTGTTCCATTGTGCCGAACTGCATGGCATCCACTGAATTCAGTCACACTGCATGGAATCCACTGCATTCAATTGGGGATGCATTGTAACACGCTGCATGGAATCCCCTTCATTCAATCATGCTGTATGGAATCCAATGCATTCAATGGGATCAATTGTACATCGCTGCATGGAATACACTGCATTCAATCATGCTGCATGCAATCCACTTCATTGCATTGGGTTCCATTGCAGCACGCTGCATGGAATTGACTGCATTCAGTCATGCTGCATAAAATCAATGGCATTCCATCGGGATCCACTTGGCCACACTGCATGGAATCCACTGCATTAATTCGGGATCCATTTCCCCATGCTGCATGGAATCCACTACATTCCATCGGAATCCATTGCACCACGCTGCATGGAATCCACTGCATTCAATCGGTATTCATTGAGCCACGATGCATGGAATCCACTGCATTAAATCACGCATCATGGAATCCACCACATTCAATCATGCTGCATGTAATCCATTGCATTCAATCGGGATCCATTGTGCAAGCTACATGGAATCCACTGCATTCAATCATGCTGCATGGAATCCAATGCATTCAATTGGGATGCATTGAACCATGCTGCGTGGAAGTCACTTCATTCAATCGGGATGCTTTGAGCCATCCTGCATAAAATCCACTGCATTCAATCGGGATGCATTGGGCCTCGCTGCATGGAATCCACTGCATTCAATCACGCTGCATTCTATCCACTGCTTTCAATTGAGATCCATTGTTCCATGCTGCATGGAATCCACTGCATTCAATCATGCTGCATGGGATCCACTACATTCAATCGTGTTCCATTGTGCCAAACTGCATGGAATCCACTGCATTCAATCATGCTGCATGGAATCCTCTGCATTCAATTTGGATCCATTGAACCATTCTACAAGGAATCCACTGCATTTAGTCATGCTGCATAGAATCCACTGCATTCAATCGGGATGCAATGTAACATGCTGCATGGAACCCACTGCATTCAATGATGCTTCATGGAATCCACTGCATTCAATCGGGATGTATTTTTCCACGCTGCATGGAATCCACTGCATTCAATCACACTGCATTGAATCCACTGCATTCAATTTGGATCAGTTGTACAATGCTGAATGGAATCCACTGCATTCAATCATGCTGCATGGAATCCACTGCATTCAATCGGGATCAACTGTACAATGCTGCATGGAATCCACTGCATTCAATCATGCTGCATGAAATCCACTGCATTCAATTGGGATGCATTGAACCAGGCTGTATGGAATCCACTGCATTCATTCGGGAACCATTTTCTATGCTGCATGGAATCCACTGCCTTAAATCATTCTGCATGGAATCCAAAGCATTCAATGGGCTTCAATTTCTCCAGCTGCATGGAATCCACTGCATTAAATCATGCTGCATGGAATCCACTGCATTCAATTGGGAAGCATTGGGCCATGCTGCATAAAATCCACTGCATTCAATCATGCTGCATGGAACTTACTGCATTCAATCATGCTGCACATAATCCACTGCATTCCATCAGGATCCTTTACGCCATGCTGCATGGAATCCACTGCATTCCATCGGCATCCATTGCACCATACTGCATGGAATCCACGGCATTCAATCATGCTTCATTTCAACCACTGCATTCAATCGGGAACATTGGGCCATGCTGCATGGAATCAACTGCAAACAATCACGTGGCATGGAATCCACTGCATTCAATCGGGGTGATTTGGGGCATGCTGCATTAAATTCACTGCATTCAATCGGGATCCCTTGGGCCTCACTGCATGGAATCCACTGCATTCAATCGGGATCCATTGCGCCATGATGCCTGGAATCCACAGCATTCAAAAGAATCCATTGTGCCACACTTCATGGAATCCACTGCATTCAATTGAGATCCATTGGGCCACACTGCATGGAATCCACTGCATTCAATCGGGATCAATTGCGCCAAGCTGCAGGGAAACCACTGCATTCAATCGGGATCAATTTCATTGCACCGCATGGAATCCACTGCATTCAATCTGTATTCATTGGGCCAAGATGCATGGAATCCACTGAATTCAACCACGCTGCATGGAATCCACTGCATTCAATCGGCATCCATTTGGCCACACAACATGGAATCCACTGCATTCAATCAGGATCCATTGGGCCAAGCTGCATGCAATCCACTGCATTCACTCGGGATGCATTTCACACTGCTGCATGGAATCCAGTGCATTCAATCACACTGCATGGAATCCACTGCATTCAATCAGGATCCATTGGGCCATGGTGCACGGAAGCCACTGCATTCAATCGGGATCCATTGCACTACACTGCATGGAATCCACTGCATTCCATATGATCCATTGGGCCAAGCTGCATGCAAACCACCGCATTAACTTGGGATGCATTTCACACTGCTGCATGGAATCCAGTGCATTCCATCCCACTGCAAGGACTCCAATGCCTTCAATCGGTATCAATTACACCAAGCTGCATGGAATCCACTTCATTCAATCGAGAAACATTGCACCACTCTGCATAGAATACACTGCATTCAAGCATGCTTCCTGGAATCCACTGCATTCAATCGGGATCCATTGGGCCACACTGCATGGAATCCACTTCATTCAATCAGGATCCATTGGGCCAATCTGCATGCAATCCACTGCATTCACTCGGGATGCATTTCACACTGCTGCATGGACTCCAGTGCATTCAATCACACTGCATGGAATCCACTGCATTCCATCGGTATCAATTACACCAAGCTGCATGGAATCCACTTCATTCAATCGAGATACATTGCACCACTCTGCATAGAATCCACTGCATTCAAGCATGCTTCCTGGAATCCACTGCATTCAATCGGGATCCATTGGGCCACACTGCATGGAATCCACTGCATTCACTTGGGATCCATTTCACAACACTGCATTGACTCCACTGCATTGAATCTTGATGCATGCAATCCACTGCATTAAATTGGTATCAATTACACAATGCTGCAGGGAATCCACTGCATTCAATCCGGATCCATTGCAGCATGCTGCATGGATTCCACTTCATTCAACCTGGATACATTGCCCCATGCTGCATGCAATCCACTGCATTCACTCGGGATGCATTTCCCAACGCTGCATGGAATCCAGTGCATTCAATCATGCCGCATAGAATCCACTGCATTCAATCAGTGTCCATTGGGCCATGCTGCATGGAATCCACTGCATTCAATCAGGATCCATTGGGCCAAGCTGCATGCAATCCACTGCATTCACTCGGGATGCATTTCACACTGCTGCATGGAATCCAGTGCATTCAATCACACTGCATGGAATCCACTGCATTCAATCAGGATCCATTGGGCCATGGTGCACGGAAGCCACTGCATTCAATCGGGATCCATTGCACTACACTGCATGGAATCCACTGCATTCCATATGATCCATTGGGCCAAGCTGCATGCAAACCACCGCATTAACTTGGGATGCATTTCACACTGCTGCATGGAATCCAGTGCATTCCATCCCACTGCAAGGACTCCAATGCCTTCAATCGGTATCAATTACACCAAGCTGCATGGAATCCACTTCATTCAATCGAGATACATTGCACCGCTCTGCATAGAATACACTGCATTCAATCATGCTTCATGGAATCCACTGCATTCAATCGGGATCCATTGGGCCACACTGCATGGAATCCACTTCATTCAATCAGGATCCATTGGGCCAATCTGCATGCAATCCACTGCATTCACTCGGGATGCATTTCACACTGCTGCATGGAATCCAGTGCATTCAATCACACTGCATGGAATCCACTGCATTCAATCCGGATCCATTGGGCCATGCTTCATGGAAGCCTCTGCCTTCATTCGGGATCCATTGTGCTACACTGCATGGAATCCACTGCATTCAATCAGGATCCATTGAGCCAAGCTGCATGCAATCCCCTGCATTCACTCGGAATGCATTTCACACTGCTGCATGGACTCCAGTGCATTCAATCACCCTGCATGGAATCCACTGCATTCAATCGGTATCAATTACACCAAGCTGCATGGAATCCACTTCATTCAATCGAGATACATTGCACCACTCTGCATGGAATCCACTGCAATCAATATTGCTGCATGGAATCCACTGCATTCATTTGGGATGATTTCGGCCACGCTGCATTAAATCCACTGCATTAAATCGGGATGCCTTGTGCCTCGCTGCATGGAATACACTGCATTCAATCGAGATTCATTTCCCCACGGTGCATGGAATCCACTGCATTCAATAAGAATCCATTGTGCCACACTGCATGGAATCCACTGCATTCAATCAGGATCCATTGGGCCATGATGCATGAAATCCACTGCATTCAGTCGGGATCCATTGTGCTATGCTGCATGGAATCCACTGCATTCAATCAGGATCCATTGGGCCAAGCTGCATGCAATCAATTGCATTCACCCAGGATGCATTTCACACTGCTGCATGGAATCCAGTGCATTCAGTCACACTGCATGGAATCCACTGCATTCCATCGGTATCAATTACACCAAGCTGCATGGAATCCACTTCATTCAATCGAGATACATTGCACCACTCTGCATAGAATCCACTGCATTCAAGCATGCTTCCTGGAATCCACTGCATTCAATCGGGATCCATTGGGCCACACTGCATGGAATCCACTGCATTCACTTCGGATCCATTTCACAACACTGCATTGACTCCACTGCATTGAATCTTGATGCATGCAATCCACTGCATTAAATTGGTATCAATTACACAATGCTGCAGGGAATCCACTGCATTCAATCCGGATCCATTGCAGCCTGCTGCATGGATTCCACTTCATTCAACCTGGAAACATTGCCCCATGCTGCATGCAATCCACTGCATTCACTCGGGATGCATTTCCCAACGCTGCATGGAATCCAGTGCATTCAATCATGCCGCATAGAATCCACTGCATTCAATCAGTGTCCATTGGGCCATGCTGCATGGAATCCACTGCATTCAATCAGGATCCATTGGGCCAAGCTGCATGCAATCCACTGCATTCACTCGGGATGCATTTCACACTGCTGCATGGACTCCAGTGCATTCAATCACACTGCATGGAATCCACTGCATTCAATCGGTATCAATTACACCAAGCTGCATGGAATCCACTTCATTCAATCGAGATACATTGCACCACTCTGCATAGAATACACTGCATTCAATCACGCTGAATTGAATCCACTGCATTCACTCGGGATGCATTTCAAAACGCTGCATTGAATAATCTGCATTCATTCACGCTGCTTGTGATCCACTGAATTCAATCAGGTACCATTGGGCCACGTTTCAAGGAATGCACTGCATTCCATCGGGATCCATTGCACAATGCTGAATGGAATATACTGCATTCAATAGGGATGCATTGGGCCTCGCTGCATGGAATCCACTGCATTCAATCACGCTGCATTGAATCCACTGCATTCAATTGGCATCAATCTTTCCAAGCTGCATGGAATCCACTGCATTCAATCGGGGTACTTTGCACCATGCTGCATGGAATCCACTGCATTCCATCATGCTGCATGGGATCCACTACATTCAATCGTGTTCCATTGTGCCGAACTGCATGGCATCCACTGAATTCAGTCACACTGCATGGAATCCACTGCATTCAATTGGGGATGCATTGTAACACGCTGCATGGAATCCCCTTCATTCAATCATGCTGTATGGAATCCAATGCATTCAATGGGATCAATTGTACATCGCTGCATGGAATACACTGCATTCAATCATGCTGCATGCAATCCACTTCATTGCATTGGGTTCCATTGCAGCACGCTGCATGGAATTGACTGCATTCAGTCATGCTGCATAAAATCAATGGCATTCCATCGGGATCCACTTGGCCACACTGCATGGAATCCACTGCATTAATTCGGGATCCATTTCCCCATGCTGCATGGAATCCACTACATTCCATCGGAATCCATTGCACCACGCTGCATGGAATCCACTGCATTCAATCGGTATTCATTGAGCCACGATGCATGGAATCCACTGCATTAAATCACGCATCATGGAATCCACCACATTCAATCATGCTGCATGTAATCCATTGCATTCAATCGGGATCCATTGTGCAAGCTACATGGAATCCACTGCATTCAATCATGCTGCATGGAATCCAATGCATTCAATTGGGATGCATTGAACCATGCTGCGTGGAAGTCACTTCATTCAATCGGGATGCTTAGAGCCATCCTGCATAAAATCCACTGCATTCAATCGGGATGCATTGGGCCTCGCTGCATGGAATCCACTGCATTCAATCACGCTGCATTCTATCCACTGCTTTCAATTGAGATCCATTGTTCCATGCTGCATGGAATCCACTGCATTCAATCATGCTGCATGGGATCCACTACATTCAATCGTGTTCCATTGTGCCAAACTGCATGGAATCCACTGCATTCAATCATGCTGCATGGAATCCTCTGCATTCAATTTGGATCCATTGAACCATTCTACAAGGAATCCACTGCATTTAGTCATGCTGCATAGAATCCACTGCATTCAATCGGGATGCAATGTAACATGCTGCATGGAACCCACTGCATTCAATGATGCTTCATGGAATCCACTGCATTCAATCGGGATGTATTTTTCCACACTGCATGGAATCCACTGCATTCAATCACACTGCATTGAATCCACTGCATTCAATTTGGATCAGTTGTACAATGCTGAATGGAATCCACTGCATTCAATCATGCTGCATGGAATCCACTGCATTCAATCGGGATCAACTGTACAATGCTGCATGGAATCCACTGCATTCAATCATGCTGCATGAAATCCACTGCATTCAATTGGGATGCATTGAACCAGGCTGTATGGAATCCACTGCATTCATTCGGGAACCATTTTCTATGCTGCATGGAATCCACTGCCTTAAATCATTCTGCATGGAATCCAAAGCATTCAATGGGCTTCAATTTCTCCAGCTGCATGGAATCCACTGCATTAAATCATGCTGCATGGAATCCACTGCATTCAATTGGGAAGCATTGGGCCATGCTGCATAAAATCCACTGCATTCAATCATGCTGCATGGAACTTACTGCATTCAATCATGCTGCACATAATCCACTGCATTCCATCAGGATCCTTTACGCCATGCTGCATGGAATCCACTGCATTCCATCGGCATCCATTGCACCATACTGCATGGAATCCACGGCATTCAATCATGCTTCATTTCAACCACTGCATTCAATCGGGAACATTGGGCCATGCTGCATGGAATCAACTGCAAACAATCACGTGGCATGGAATCCACTGCATTCAATCGGGGTGATTTGGGGCATGCTGCATTAAATTCACTGCATTCAATCGGGATCCCTTGGGCCTCACTGCATGGAATCCACTGCATTCAATCGGGATCCATTGCGCCATGATGCCTGGAATCCACAGCATTCAAAAGAATCCATTGTGCCACACTTCATGGAATCCACTGCATTCAATTGAGATCCATTGGGCCACACTGCATGGAATCCACTGCATTCAATCGGGATCAATTGCGCCAAGCTGCAGGGAAACCACTGCATTCAATCGGGATCAATTTCATTGCACCGCATGGAATCCACTGCATTCAATCTGTATTCATTGGGCCAAGATGCATGGAATCCACTGAATTCAACCACGCTGCATGGAATCCACTGCATTCAATCGGCATCCATTTGGCCACACAACATGGAATCCACTGCATTCAATCAGGATCCATTGGGCCAAGCTGCATGCAATCCACTGCATTCACTCGGGATGCATTTCACACTGCTGCATGGAATCCAGTGCATTCAATCACACTGCATGGAATCCACTGCATTCAATCAGGATCCATTGGGCCATGGTGCACGGAAGCCACTGCATTCAATCGGGATCCATTGCACTACACTGCATGGAATCCACTGCATTCCATATGATCCATTGGGCCAAGCTGCATGCAAACCACCGCATTAACTTGGGATGCATTTCACACTGCTGCATGGAATCCAGTGCATTCCATCCCACTGCAAGGACTCCAATGCCTTCAATCGGTATCAATTACACCAAGCTGCATGGAATCCACTTCATTCAATCGAGAAACATTGCACCACTCTGCATAGAATACACTGCATTCAAGCATGCTTCCTGGAATCCACTGCATTCAATCGGGATCCATTGGGCCACACTGCATGGAATCCACTTCATTCAATCAGGATCCATTGGGCCAATCTGCATGCAATCCACTGCATTCACTCGGGATGCATTTCACACTGCTGCATGGACTCCAGTGCATTCAATCACACTGCATGGAATCCACTGCATTCCATCGGTATCAATTACACCAAGCTGCATGGAATCCACTTCATTCAATCGAGATACATTGCACCACTCTGCATAGAATCCACTGCATTCAAGCATGCTTCCTGGAATCCACTGCATTCAATCGGGATCCATTGGGCCACACTGCATGGAATCCACTGCATTCACTTGGGATCCATTTCACAACACTGCATTGACTCCACTGCATTGAATCTTGATGCATGCAATCCACTGCATTAAATTGGTATCAATTACACAATGCTGCAGGGAATCCACTGCATTCAATCCGGATCCATTGCAGCATGCTGCATGGATTCCACTTCATTCAACCTGGATACATTGCCCCATGCTGCATGCAATCCACTGCATTCACTCGGGATGCATTTCCCAACGCTGCATGGAATCCAGTGCATTCAATCATGCCGCATAGAATCCACTGCATTCAATCAGTGTCCATTGGGCCATGCTGCATGGAATCCACTGCATTCAATCAGGATCCATTGGGCCAAGCTGCATGCAATCCACTGCATTCACTCGGGATGCATTTCACACTGCTGCATGGAATCCAGTGCATTCAATCACACTGCATGGAATCCACTGCATTCAATCAGGATCCATTGGGCCATGGTGCACGGAAGCCACTGCATTCAATCGGGATCCATTGCACTACACTGCATGGAATCCACTGCATTCCATATGATCCATTGGGCCAAGCTGCATGCAAACCACCGCATTAACTTGGGATGCATTTCACACTGCTGCATGGAATCCAGTGCATTCCATCCCACTGCAAGGACTCCAATGCCTTCAATCGGTATCAATTACACCAAGCTGCATGGAATCCACTTCATTCAATCGAGATACATTGCACCGCTCTGCATAGAATACACTGCATTCAATCATGCTTCATGGAATCCACTGCATTCAATCGGGATCCATTGGGCCACACTGCATGGAATCCACTTCATTCAATCAGGATCCATTGGGCCAATCTGCATGCAATCCACTGCATTCACTCGGGATGCATTTCACACTGCTGCATGGAATCCAGTGCATTCAATCACACTGCATGGAATCCACTGCATTCAATCCGGATCCATTGGGCCATGCTTCATGGAAGCCTCTGCCTTCATTCGGGATCCATTGTGCTACACTGCATGGAATCCACTGCATTCAATCAGGATCCATTGAGCCAAGCTGCATGCAATCCCCTGCATTCACTCGGAATGCATTTCACACTGCTGCATGGACTCCAGTGCATTCAATCACCCTGCATGGAATCCACTGCATTCAATCGGTATCAATTACACCAAGCTGCATGGAATCCACTTCATTCAATCGAGATACATTGCACCACTCTGCATGGAATCCACTGCAATCAATATTGCTGCATGGAATCCACTGCATTCATTTGGGATGATTTCGGCCACGCTGCATTAAATCCACTGCATTAAATCGGGATGCCTTGTGCCTCGCTGCATGGAATACACTGCATTCAATCGAGATTCATTTCCCCACGGTGCATGGAATCCACTGCATTCAATAAGAATCCATTGTGCCACACTGCATGGAATCCACTGCATTCAATCAGGATCCATTGGGCCATGATGCATGAAATCCACTGCATTCAGTCGGGATCCATTGTGCTATGCTGCATGGAATCCACTGCATTCAATCAGGATCCATTGGGCCAAGCTGCATGCAATCAATTGCATTCACCCAGGATGCATTTCACACTGCTGCATGGAATCCAGTGCATTCAGTCACACTGCATGGAATCCACTGCATTCCATCGGTATCAATTACACCAAGCTGCATGGAATCCACTTCATTCAATCGAGATACATTGCACCACTCTGCATAGAATCCACTGCATTCAAGCATGCTTCCTGGAATCCACTGCATTCAATCGGGATCCATTGGGCCACACTGCATGGAATCCACTGCATTCACTTCGGATCCATTTCACAACACTGCATTGACTCCACTGCATTGAATCTTGATGCATGCAATCCACTGCATTAAATTGGTATCAATTACACAATGCTGCAGGGAATCCACTGCATTCAATCCGGATCCATTGCAGCATGCTGCATGGATTCCACTTCATTCAACCTGGATACATTGCCCCATGCTGCATGCAATCCACTGCATTCACTCGGGATGCATTTCCCAACGCTGCATGGAATCCAGTGCATTCAATCATGCCGCATAGAATCCACTGCATTCAATCAGTGTCCATTGGGCCATGCTGCATGGAATCCACTGCATTCAATCAGGATCCATTGGGCCAAGCTGCATGCAATCCACTGCATTCACTCGGGATGCATTTCACACTGCTGCATGGAATCCAGTGCATTCAATCACACTGCATGGAATCCACTGCATTCAATCAGGATCCATTGGGCCATGGTGCACGGAAGCCACTGCATTCAATCGGGATCCATTGCACTACACTGCATGGAATCCACTGCATTCCATATGATCCATTGGGCCAAGCTGCATGCAAACCACCGCATTAACTTGGGATGCATTTCACACTGCTGCATGGAATCCAGTGCATTCCATCCCACTGCAAGGACTCCAATGCCTTCAATCGGTATCAATTACACCAAGCTGCATGGAATCCACTTCATTCAATCGAGAAACATTGCACCACTCTGCATAGAATACACTGCATTCAATCATGCTTCATGGAATCCACTGCATTCAATCAGGATCCATTGGGCCACACTGCATGGAATCAACTTCATTCAATCAGGATCCATTGGGCCAATCTGCATGCAATCCACTGCATTCACTCGGGATGCATTTCACACTGCTGCATGGACTCCAGTGCATTCAATCACACTGCATGGAATCCACTGCATTCAATCGGTATCAATTACACCAAGCTGCATGGAATCCACTTCATTCAATCGAGATACATTGCACCACTCTGCATAGAATACACTGCATTCAATCACGCTGAATTGAATCCACTGCATTCACTCGGGATGCATTTCAAAACGCTGCATTGAATAATCTGCATTCATTCACGCTGCTTGTGATCCACTGAATTCAATCAGGTACCATTGGGCCACGTTTCAAGGAATGCACTGCATTCCATCGGGATCCATTGCACAATGCTGAATGGAATATACTGCATTCAATAGGGATGCATTGGGCCTCGCTGCATGGAATCCACTGCATTCAATCACGCTGCATTGAATCCACTGCATTCAATTGGCATCAATCTTTCCAAGCTGCATGGAATCCACTGCATTCAATCGGGGTACTTTGCACCATGCTGCATGGAATCCACTGCATTCCATCATGCTGCATGGGATCCACTACATTCAATCGTGTTCCATTGTGCCGAACTGCATGGCATCCACTGAATTCAGTCACACTGCATGGAATCCACTGCATTCAATTGGGGATGCATTGTAACACGCTGCATGGAATCCCCTTCATTCAATCATGCTGTATGGAATCCAATGCATTCAATGGGATCAATTGTACATCGCTGCATGGAATACACTGCATTCAATCATGCTGCATGCAATCCACTTCATTGCATTGGGTTCCATTGCAGCACGCTGCATGGAATTGACTGCATTCAGTCATGCTGCATAAAATCAATGGCATTCCATCGGGATCCACTTGGCCACACTGCATGGAATCCACTGCATTAATTCGGGATCCATTTCCCCATGCTGCATGGAATCCACTACATTCCATCGGAATCCATTGCACCACGCTGCATGGAATCCACTGCATTCAATCGGTATTCATTGAGCCACGATGCATGGAATCCACTGCATTAAATCACGCATCATGGAATCCACCACATTCAATCATGCTGCATGTAATCCATTGCATTCAATCGGGATCCATTGTGCAAGCTACATGGAATCCACTGCATTCAATCATGCTGCATGGAATCCAATGCATTCAATTGGGATGCATTGAACCATGCTGCGTGGAAGTCACTTCATTCAATCGGGATGCTTTGAGCCATCCTGCATAAAATCCACTGCATTCAATCGGGATGCATTGGGCCTCGCTGCATGGAATCCACTGCATTCAATCACGCTGCATTCTATCCACTGCTTTCAATTGAGATCCATTGTTCCATGCTGCATGGAATCCACTGCATTCAATCATGCTGCATGGGATCCACTACATTCAATCGTGTTCCATTGTGCCAAACTGCATGGAATCCACTGCATTCAATCATGCTGCATGGAATCCTCTGCATTCAATTTGGATCCATTGAACCATTCTACAAGGAATCCACTGCATTTAGTCATGCTGCATGGAACCCACTGCATTCAATGATGCTTCATGGAATCCACTGCATTCAATCGGGATGTATTTTTCCACGCTGCATGGAATCCACTGCATTCAATCACACTGCATTGAATCCACTGCATTCAATTTGGATCAGTTGTACAATGCTGAATGGAATCCACTGCATTCAATCATGCTGCATGGAATCCACTGCATTCAATCGGGATCAACTGTACAATGCTGCATGGAATCCACTGCATTCAATCATGCTGCATGAAATCCACTGCATTCAATTGGGATGCATTGAACCAGGCTGTATGGAATCCACTGCATTCATTCGGGAACCATTTTCTATGCTGCATGGAATCCACTGCCTTAAATCATTCTGCATGGAATCCAAAGCATTCAATGGGCTTCAATTTCTCCAGCTGCATGGAATCCACTGCATTAAATCATGCTGCATGGAATCCACTGCATTCAATTGGGAAGCATTGGGCCATGCTGCATAAAATCCACTGCATTCAATCATGCTGCATGGAACTTACTGCATTCAATCATGCTGCACATAATCCACTGCATTCCATCAGGATCCTTTACGCCATGCTGCATGGAATCCACTGCATTCCATCGGCATCCATTGCACCATACTGCATGGAATCCACGGCATTCAATCATGCTTCATTTCAACCACTGCATTCAATCGGGAACATTGGGCCATGCTGCATGGAATCAACTGCAAACAATCACGTGGCATGGAATCCACTGCATTCAATCGGGGTGATTTGGGGCATGCTGCATTAAATTCACTGCATTCAATCGGGATCCCTTGGGCCTCACTGCATGGAATCCACTGCATTCAATCGGGATCCATTGCGCCATGATGCCTGGAATCCACAGCATTCAAAAGAATCCATTGTGCCACACTTCATGGAATCCACTGCATTCAATTGAGATCCATTGGGCCACACTGCATGGAATCCACTGCATTCAATCGGGATCAATTGCGCCAAGCTGCAGGGAAACCACTGCATTCAATCGGGATCAATTTCATTGCACCGCATGGAATCCACTGCATTCAATCTGTATTCATTGGGCCAAGATGCATGGAATCCACTGAATTCAACCACGCTGCATGGAATCCACTGCATTCAATCGGCATCCATTTGGCCACACAACATGGAATCCACTGCATTCAATCAGGATCCATTGGGCCAAGCTGCATGCAATCCACTGCATTCACTCGGGATGCATTTCACACTGCTGCATGGAATCCAGTGCATTCAATCACACTGCATGGAATCCACTGCATTCAATCAGGATCCATTGGGCCATGGTGCACGGAAGCCACTGCATTCAATCGGGATCCATTGCACTACACTGCATGGAATCCACTGCATTCCATATGATCCATTGGGCCAAGCTGCATGCAAACCACCGCATTAACTTGGGATGCATTTCACACTGCTGCATGGAATCCAGTGCATTCCATCCCACTGCAAGGACTCCAATGCCTTCAATCGGTATCAATTACACCAAGCTGCATGGAATCCACTTCATTCAATCGAGAAACATTGCACCACTCTGCATAGAATACACTGCATTCAAGCATGCTTCCTGGAATCCACTGCATTCAATCGGGATCCATTGGGCCACACTGCATGGAATCCACTTCATTCAATCAGGATCCATTGGGCCAATCTGCATGCAATCCACTGCATTCACTCGGGATGCATTTCACACTGCTGCATGGACTCCAGTGCATTCAATCACACTGCATGGAATCCACTGCATTCCATCGGTATCAATTACACCAAGCTGCATGGAATCCACTTCATTCAATCGAGATACATTGCACCACTCTGCATAGAATCCACTGCATTCAAGCATGCTTCCTGGAATCCACTGCATTCAATCGGGATCCATTGGGCCACACTGCATGGAATCCACTGCATTCACTTGGGATCCATTTCACAACACTGCATTGACTCCACTGCATTGAATCTTGATGCATGCAATCCACTGCATTAAATTGGTATCAATTACACAATGCTGCAGGGAATCCACTGCATTCAATCCGGATCCATTGCAGCATGCTGCATGGATTCCACTTCATTCAACCTGGAAACATTGCCCCATGCTGCATGCAATCCACTGCATTCACTCGGGATGCATTTCCCAACGCTGCATGGAATCCAGTGCATTCAATCATGCCGCATAGAATCCACTGCATTCAATCAGTGTCCATTGGGCCATGCTGCATGGAATCCACTGCATTCAATCAGGATCCATTGGGCCAAGCTGCATGCAATCCACTGCATTCACTCGGGATGCATTTCACACTGCTGCATGGAATCCAGTGCATTCAATCACACTGCATGGAATCCACTGCATTCAATCAGGATCCATTGGGCCATGGTGCACGGAAGCCACTGCATTCAATCGGGATCCATTGCACTACACTGCATGGAATCCACTGCATTCCATATGATCCATTGGGCCAAGCTGCATGCAAACCACCGCATTAACTTGGGATGCATTTCACACTGCTGCATGGAATCCAGTGCATTCCATCCCACTGCAAGGACTCCAATGCCTTCAATCGGTATCAATTACACCAAGCTGCATGGAATCCACTTCATTCAATCGAGATACATTGCACCGCTCTGCATAGAATACACTGCATTCAATCATGCTTCATGGAATCCACTGCATTCAATCAGGATCCATTGGGCCACACTGCATGGAATCAACTTCATTCAATCAGGATCCATTGGGCCAATCTGCATGCAATCCACTGCATTCACTCGGGATGCATTTCACACTGCTGCATGGACTCCAGTGCATTCAATCACACTGCATGGAATCCACTGCATTCAATCGGTATCAATTACACCAAGCTGCATGGAATCCACTTCATTCAATCGAGATACATTGCACCACTCTGCATAGAATACACTGCATTCAATCACGCTGAATTGAATCCACTGCATTCACTCGGGATGCATTTCAAAACGCTGCATTGAATAATCTGCATTCATTCACGCTGCTTGTGATCCACTGAATTCAATCAGGTACCATTGGGCCACGTTTCAAGGAATGCACTGCATTCCATCGGGATCCATTGCACAATGCTGAATGGAATATACTGCATTCAATAGGGATGCATTGGGCCTCGCTGCATGGAATCCACTGCATTCAATCACGCTGCATTGAATCCACTGCATTCAATTGGCATCAATCTTTCCAAGCTGCATGGAATCCACTGCATTCAATCGGGGTACTTTGCACCATGCTGCATGGAATCCACTGCATTCCATCATGCTGCATGGGATCCACTACATTCAATCGTGTTCCATTGTGCCGAACTGCATGGCATCCACTGAATTCAGTCACACTGCATGGAATCCACTGCATTCAATTGGGGATGCATTGTAACACGCTGCATGGAATCCCCTTCATTCAATCATGCTGTATGGAATCCAATGCATTCAATGGGATCAATTGTACATCGCTGCATGGAATACACTGCATTCAATCATGCTGCATGCAATCCACTTCATTGCATTGGGTTCCATTGCAGCACGCTGCATGGAATTGACTGCATTCAGTCATGCTGCATAAAATCAATGGCATTCCATCGGGATCCACTTGGCCACACTGCATGGAATCCACTGCATTAATTCGGGATCCATTTCCCCATGCTGCATGGAATCCACTACATTCCATCGGAATCCATTGCACCACGCTGCATGGAATCCACTGCATTCAATCGGTATTCATTGAGCCACGATGCATGGAATCCACTGCATTAAATCACGCATCATGGAATCCACCACATTCAATCATGCTGCATGTAATCCATTGCATTCAATCGGGATCCATTGTGCAAGCTACATGGAATCCACTGCATTCAATCATGCTGCATGGAATCCAATGCATTCAATTGGGATGCATTGAACCATGCTGCGTGGAAGTCACTTCATTCAATCGGGATGCTTAGAGCCATCCTGCATAAAATCCACTGCATTCAATCGGGATGCATTGGGCCTCGCTGCATGGAATCCACTGCATTCAATCACGCTGCATTCTATCCACTGCTTTCAATTGAGATCCATTGTTCCATGCTGCATGGAATCCACTGCATTCAATCATGCTGCATGGGATCCACTACATTCAATCGTGTTCCATTGTGCCAAACTGCATGGAATCCACTGCATTCAATCATGCTGCATGGAATCCTCTGCATTCAATTTGGATCCATTGAACCATTCTACAAGGAATCCACTGCATTTAGTCATGCTGCATAGAATCCACTGCATTCAATCGGGATGCAATGTAACATGCTGCATGGAACCCACTGCATTCAATGATGCTTCATGGAATCCACTGCATTCAATCGGGATGTATTTTTCCACCCTGCATGGAATCCACTGCATTCAATCACACTGCATTGAATCCACTGCATTCAATTTGGATCAGTTGTACAATGCTGAATGGAATCCACTGCATTCAATCATGCTGCATGGAATCCACTGCATTCAATCGGGATCAACTGTACAATGCTGCATGGAATCCACTGCATTCAATCATGCTGCATGAAATCCACTGCATTCAATTGGGATGCATTGAACCAGGCTGTATGGAATCCACTGCATTCATTCGGGAACCATTTTCTATGCTGCATGGAATCCACTGCCTTAAATCATTCTGCATGGAATCCAAAGCATTCAATGGGCTTCAATTTCTCCAGCTGCATGGAATCCACTGCATTAAATCATGCTGCATGGAATCCACTGCATTCAATTGGGAAGCATTGGGCCATGCTGCATAAAATCCACTGCATTCAATCATGCTGCATGGAACTTATTACATTCAATCATGCTGCACATAATCCACTGCATTCCATCAGGATCCTTTACGCCATGCTGCATGGAATCCACTGCATTCCATCGGCATCCATTGCACCATACTGCATGGAATCCACGGCATTCAATCATGCTTCATTTCAACCACTGCATTCAATCGGGAACATTGGGCCATGCTGCATGGAATCAACTGCAAACAATCACGTGGCATGGAATCCACTGCATTCAATCGGGGTGATTTGGGGCATGCTGCATTAAATTCACTGCATTCAATCGGGATCCCTTGGGCCTCACTGCATGGAATCCACTGCATTCAATCGGGATCCATTGCGCCATGATGCCTGGAATCCACAGCATTCAAAAGAATCCATTGTGCCACACTTCATGGAATCCACTGCATTCAATTGAGATCCATTGGGCCACACTGCATGGAATCCACTGCATTCAATCGGGATCAATTGCGCCAAGCTGCAGGGAAACCACTGCATTCAATCGGGATCAATTTCATTGCACCGCATGGAATCCACTGCATTCAATCTGTATTCATTGGGCCAAGATGCATGGAATCCACTGAATTCAACCACGCTGCATGGAATCCACTGCATTCAATCGGCATCCATTTGGCCACACAACATGGAATCCACTGCATTCAATCAGGATCCATTGGGCCAAGCTGCATGCAATCCACTGCATTCACTCGGGATGCATTTCACACTGCTGCATGGAATCCAGTGCATTCAGCCACACTGCATGGAATCCACTGCATTCCATCGGTATCAATTACACCAAGCTGCATGGAATCCACTTCATTCAATCGAGATACATTGCACCACTCTGGATAGAAACCACTGCATTCCATCAGGCTTCATGGAATCCACTGCATTCAATCGGGATCCATTGGGCCACACTGCATGGAATCCACTGCATTCACTCGGGATCCATTGGGCCACACTGCATGGAATACACTGCATTGAATCTTGATGCATGCAATCCACTGCATTAAATTGGTATCAATTACACAATGCTGAGGGGAATCCACTGCATTCAATCCGGATCCATTGCAGCATGCTGCATGGATTCCACTTCATTCAACCTGGATAATTTTCCCCAAGCTGCATGCAATCCACTGCATTCACTCGGGATGCATTTCCCAACGCTGCATGGAATCCAGTGCATTCAATCATGCCGCATAGAATCCACTGCATTCAATCAGTGTCCATTGGGCCATGCTGCATGGAATCCACTGCATTCAATCAGGATCCATTGGGCCAAGCTGCATGCAATCCACTGCATTCACTCGGGATGCATTTCACACTGCTGCATGGAATCCAGTGCATTCAATCACACTGCATGGAATCCACTGCATTCAATCAGGATCCATTGGGCCATGGTGCACGGAAGCCACTGCATTCAATCGGGATCCATTGCACTACACTGCATGGACTCCACTGCATTCCATATGATCCATTGGGCCAAGCTGCATGCAAACCACCGCATTAACTTGGGATGCATTTCACACTGCTGCATGGAATCCAGTGCATTCCATCCCACTGCAAGGACTCCAATGCCTTCAATCGGTATCAATTACACCAAGCTGCATGGAATCCACTTCATTCAATCGAGAAACATTGCACCACTCTGCATAGAATACACTGCATTCAAGCATGCTTCCTGGAATCCACTGCATTCAATCGGGATCCATTGGGCCACACTGCATGGAATCCACTTCATTCAATCAGGATCCATTGGGCCAATCTGCATGCAATCCACTGCATTCACTCGGGATGCATTTCACACTGCTGCATGGACTCCAGTGCATTCAATCACACTGCATGGAATCCACTGCATTCCATCGGTATCAATTACACCAAGCTGCATGGAATCCACTTCATTCAATCGAGATACATTGCACCACTCTGCATAGAATCCACTGCATTCAAGCATGCTTCCTGGAATCCACTGCATTCAATCGGGATCCATTGGGCCACACTGCATGGAATCCACTGCATTCACTTGGGATCCATTTCACAACACTGCATTGACTCCACTGCATTGAATCTTGATGCATGCAATCCACTGCATTAAATTGGTATCAATTACACAATGCTGCAGGGAATCCACTGCATTCAATCCGGATCCATTGCAGCATGCTGCATGGATTCCACTTCATTCAACCTGGATACATTGCCCCATGCTGCATGCAATCCACTGCATTCACTCGGGATGCATTTCCCAACGCTGCATGGAATCCAGTGCATTCAATCATGCCGCATAGAATCCACTGCATTCAATCAGTGTCCATTGGGCCATGCTGCATGGAATCCACTGCATTCAATCAGGATCCATTGGGCCAAGCTGCATGCAATCCACTGCATTCACTCGGGATGCATTTCACACTGCTGCATGGAATCCAGTGCATTCAATCACACTGCATGGAATCCACTGCATTCAATCAGGATCCATTGGGCCATGGTGCACGGAAGCCACTGCATTCAATCGGGATCCATTGCACTACACTGCATGGAATCCACTGCATTCCATATGATCCATTGGGCCAAGCTGCATGCAAACCACCGCATTAACTTGGGATGCATTTCACACTGCTGCATGGAATCCAGTGCATTCCATCCCACTGCAAGGACTCCAATGCCTTCAATCGGTATCAATTACACCAAGCTGCATGGAATCCACTTCATTCAATCGAGAAACATTGCACCGCTCTGCATAGAATACACTGCATTCAATCATGCTTCATGGAATCCACTGCATTCAATCAGGATCCATTGGGCCACACTGCATGGAATCAACTTCATTCAATCAGGATCCATTGGGCCAATCTGCATGCAATCCACTGCATTCACTCGGGATGCATTTCACACTGCTGCATGGACTCCAGTGCATTCAATCACACTGCATGGAATCCACTGCATTCAATCGGTATCAATTACACCACCTGCATGGAATCCACTTCATTCAATCGAGATACATTGCACCACTCTGCATAGAATACACTGCATTCAATCACGCTGAATTGAATCCACTGCATTCACTCGGGATGCATTTCAAAACGCTGCATTGAATAATCTGCATTCATTCACGCTGCTTGTGATCCACTGAATTCAATCAGGTACCATTGGGCCACGTTTCAAGGAATGCACTGCATTCCATCGGGATCCATTGCACAATGCTGAATGGAATATACTGCATTCAATAGGGATGCATTGGGCCTCGCTGCATGGAATCCACTGCATTCAATCACGCTGCATTGAATCCACTGCATTCAATTGGCATCAATCTTTCCAAGCTGCATGGAATCCACTGCATTCAATCGGGGTACTTTGCACCATGCTGCATGGAATCCACTGCATTCCATCATGCTGCATGGGATCCACTACATTCAATCGTGTTCCATTGTGCCGAACTGCATGGCATCCACTGAATTCAGTCACACTGCATGGAATCCACTGCATTCAATTGGGGATGCATTGTAACACGCTGCATGGAATCCCCTTCATTCAATCATGCTGTATGGAATCCAATGCATTCAATGGGATCAATTGTACATCGCTGCATGGAATACACTGCATTCAATCATGCTGCATGCAATCCACTTCATTGCATTGGGTTCCATTGCAGCACGCTGCATGGAATTGACTGCATTCAGTCATGCTGCATAAAATCAATGGCATTCCATCGGGATCCACTTGGCCACACTGCATGGAATCCACTGCATTAATTCGGGATCCATTTCCCCATGCTGCATGGAATCCACTACATTCCATCGGAATCCATTGCACCACGCTGCATGGAATCCACTGCATTCAATCGGTATTCATTGAGCCACGATGCATGGAATCCACTGCATTAAATCACGCATCATGGAATCCACCACATTCAATCATGCTGCATGTAATCCATTGCATTCAATCGGGATCCATTGTGCAAGCTACATGGAATCCACTGCATTCAATCATGCTGCATGGAATCCAATGCATTCAATTGGGATGCATTGAACCATGCTGCATGGAAGTCACTTCATTCAATCGGGATGCTTAGAGCCATCCTGCATAAAATCCACTGCATTCAATCGGGATGCATTGGGCCTCGCTGCATGGAATCCACTGCATTCAATCACGCTGCATTCTATCCACTGCTTTCAATTGAGATCCATTGTTCCATGCTGCATGGAATCCACTGCATTCAATCATGCTGCATGGGATCCACTACATTCAATCGTGTTCCATTGTGCCAAACTGCATGGAATCCACTGCATTCAATCATGCTGCATGGAATCCTCTGCATTCAATTTGGATCCATTGAACCATTCTACAAGGAATCCACTGCATTTAGTCATGCTGCATAGAATCCACTGCATTCAATCGGGATGCAATGTAACATGCTGCATGGAACCCACTGCATTCAATGATGCTTCATGGAATCCACTGCATTCAATCGGGATGTATTTTTCCACGCTGCATGGAATCCACTGCATTCAATCACACTGCATTGAATCCACTGCATTCAATTTGGATCAGTTGTACAATGCTGAATGGAATCCACTGCATTCAATCATGCTGCATGGAATCCACTGCATTCAATCGGGATCAACTGTACAATGCTGCATGGAATCCACTGCATTCAATCATGCTGCATGAAATCCACTGCATTCAATTGGGATGCATTGAACCAGGCTGTATGGAATCCACTGCATTCATTCGGGAACCATTTTCTATGCTGCATGGAATCCACTGCCTTAAATCATTCTGCATGGAATCCAAAGCATTCAATGGGCTTCAATTTCTCCAGCTGCATGGAATCCACTGCATTAAATCATGCTGCATGGAATCCACTGCATTCAATTGGGAAGCATTGGGCCATGCTGCATAAAATCCACTGCATTCAATCATGCTGCATGGAACTTATTACATTCAATCATGCTGCACATAATCCACTGCATTCCATCAGGATCCTTTACGCCATGCTGCATGGAATCCACTGCATTCCATCGGCATCCATTGCACCATACTGCATGGAATCCACGGCATTCAATCATGCTTCATTTCAACCACTGCATTCAATCGGGAACATTGGGCCATGCTGCATGGAATCAACTGCAAACAATCACGTGGCATGGAATCCACTGCATTCAATCGGGGTGATTTGGGGCATGCTGCATTAAATTCACTGCATTCAATCGGGATCCCTTGGGCCTCACTGCATGGAATCCACTGCATTCAATCGGGATCCATTGCGCCATGATGCCTGGAATCCACAGCATTCAAAAGAATCCATTGTGCCACACTTCATGGAATCCACTGCATTCAATTGAGATCCATTGGGCCACACTGCATGGAATCCACTGCATTCAATCGGGATCAATTGCGCCAAGCTGCAGGGAAACCACTGCATTCAATCGGGATCAATTTCATTGCACCGCATGGAATCCACTGCATTCAATCTGTATTCATTGGGCCAAGATGCATGGAATCCACTGAATTCAACCACGCTGCATGGAATCCACTGCATTCAATCGGCATCCATTTGGCCACACAACATGGAATCCACTGCATTCAATCAGGATCCATTGGGCCAAGCTGAATGCAATCCACTGCATTCACTCGGGATGCATTTCACACCGCTGCATGGAATCCAGTGCATTCAATCACACTGCATGGAATCCACTGCATTCAATCAGGATCCATTGGGCCATGGTGCACGGAAGCCACTGCATTCAATCGGGATCCATTGCACTACACTGCATGGAATCCACTGCATTCCATATGATCCATTGGGCCAAGCTGCATGCAAACCACCGCATTAACTTGGGATGCATTTCACACTGCTGCATGGAATCCAGTGCATTCCATCCCACTGCAAGGACTCCAATGCCTTCAATCGGTATCAATTACACCAAGCTGCATGGAATCCACTTCATTCAATCGAGAAACATTGCACCACTCTGCATAGAATACACTGCATTCAAGCATGCTTCCTGGAATCCACTGCATTCAATCGGGATCCATTGGGCCACACTGCATGGAATCCACTTCATTCAATCAGGATCCATTGGGCCAATCTGCATGCAATCCACTGCATTCACTCGGGATGCATTTCACACTGCTGCATGGACTCCAGTGCATTCAATCACACTGCATGGAATCCACTGCATTCCATCGGTATCAATTACACCAAGCTGCATGGAATCCACTTCATTCAATCGAGATACATTGCACCACTCTGCATAGAATCCACTGCATTCAAGCATGCTTCCTGGAATCCACTGCATTCAATCGGGATCCATTGGGCCACACTGCATGGAATCCACTGCATTCACTTGGGATCCATTTCACAACACTGCATTGACTCCACTGCATTGAATCTTGATGCATGCAATCCACTGCATTAAATTGGTATCAATTACACAATGCTGCAGGGAATCCACTGCATTCAATCCGGATCCATTGCAGCATGCTGCATGGATTCCACTTCATTCAACCTGGAAACATTGCCCCATGCTGCATGCAATCCACTGCATTCACTCGGGATGCATTTCCCAACGCTGCATGGAATCCAGTGCATTCAATCATGCCGCATAGAATCCACTGCATTCAATCAGTGTCCATTGGGCCATGCTGCATGGAATCCACTGCATTCAATCAGGATCCATTGGGCCAAGCTGCATGCAATCCACTGCATTCACTCGGGATGCATTTCACACTGCTGCATGGAATCCAGTGCATTCAATCACACTGCATGGAATCCACTGCATTCAATCAGGATCCATTGGGCCATGGTGCACGGAAGCCACTGCATTCAATCGGGATCCATTGCACTACACTGCATGGACTCCACTGCATTCCATATGATCCATTGGGCCAAGCTGCATGCAAACCACCGCATTAACTTGGGATGCATTTCACACTGCTGCATGGAATCCAGTGCATTCCATCCCACTGCAAGGACTCCAATGCCTTCAATCGGTATCAATTACACCAAGCTGCATGGAATCCACTTCATTCAATCGAGAAACATTGCACCGCTCTGCATAGAATACACTGCATTCAATCATGCTTCATGGAATCCACTGCATTCAATCAGGATCCATTGGGCCACACTGCATGGAATCAACTTCATTCAATCAGGATCCATTGGGCCAATCTGCATGCAATCCACTGCATTCACTCGGGATGCATTTCACACTGCTGCATGGACTCCAGTGCATTCAATCACACTGCATGGAATCCACTGCATTCAATCGGTATCAATTACACCAAGCTGCATGGAATCCACTTCATTCAATCGAGATACATTGCACCACTCTGCATAGAATACACTGCATTCAATCACGCTGAATTGAATCCACTGCATTCACTCGGGATGCATTTCAAAACGCTGCATTGAATAATCTGCATTCATTCACGCTGCTTGTGATCCACTGAATTCAATCAGGTACCATTGGGCCACGTTTCAAGGAATGCACTGCATTCCATCGGGATCCATTGCACAATGCTGAATGGAATATACTGCATTCAATAGGGATGCATTGGGCCTCGCTGCATGGAATCCACTGCATTCAATCACGCTGCATTGAATCCACTGCATTCAATTGGCATCAATCTTTCCAAGCTGCATGGAATCCACTGCATTCAATCGGGGTACTTTGCACCATGCTGCATGGAATCCACTGCATTCCATCATGCTGCATGGGATCCACTACATTCAATCGTGTTCCATTGTGCCGAACTGCATGGCATCCACTGAATTCAGTCACACTGCATGGAATCCACTGCATTCAATTGGGGATGCATTGTAACACGCTGCATGGAATCCCCTTCATTCAATCATGCTGTATGGAATCCAATGCATTCAATGGGATCAATTGTACATCGCTGCATGGAATACACTGCATTCAATCATGCTGCATGCAATCCACTTCATTGCATTGGGTTCCATTGCAGCACGCTGCATGGAATTGACTGCATTCAGTCATGCTGCATAAAATCAATGGCATTCCATCGGGATCCACTTGGCCACACTGCATGGAATCCACTGCATTAATTCGGGATCCATTTCCCCATGCTGCATGGAATCCACTACATTCCATCGGAATCCATTGCACCACGCTGCATGGAATCCACTGCATTCAATCGGTATTCATTGAGCCACGATGCATGGAATCCACTGCATTAAATCACGCATCATGGAATCCACCACATTCAATCATGCTGCATGTAATCCATTGCATTCAATCGGGATCCATTGTGCAAGCTACATGGAATCCACTGCATTCAATCATGCTGCATGGAATCCAATGCATTCAATTGGGATGCATTGAACCATGCTGCGTGGAAGTCACTTCATTCAATCGGGATGCTTAGAGCCATCCTGCATAAAATCCACTGCATTCAATCGGGATGCATTGGGCCTCGCTGCATGGAATCCACTGCATTCAATCACGCTGCATTCTATCCACTGCTTTCAATTGAGATCCATTGTTCCATGCTGCATGGAATCCACTGCATTCAATCATGCTGCATGGGATCCACTACATTCAATCGTGTTCCATTGTGCCAAACTGCATGGAATCCACTGCATTCAATCATGCTGCATGGAATCCTCTGCATTCAATTTGGATCCATTGAACCATTCTACAAGGAATCCACTGCATTTAGTCATGCTGCATAGAATCCACTGCATTCAATCGGGATGCAATGTAACATGCTGCATGGAACCCACTGCATTCAATGATGCTTCATGGAATCCACTGCATTCAATCGGGATGTATTTTTCCACCCTGCATGGAATCCACTGCATTCAATCACACTGCATTGAATCCACTGCATTCAATTTGGATCAGTTGTACAATGCTGAATGGAATCCACTGCATTCAATCATGCTGCATGGAATCCACTGCATTCAATCGGGATCAACTGTACAATGCTGCATGGAATCCACTGCATTCAATCATGCTGCATGAAATCCACTGCATTCAATTGGGATGCATTGAACCAGGCTGTATGGAATCCACTGCATTCATTCGGGAACCATTTTCTATGCTGCATGGAATCCACTGCCTTAAATCATTCTGCATGGAATCCAAAGCATTCAATGGGCTTCAATTTCTCCAGCTGCATGGAATCCACTGCATTAAATCATGCTGCATGGAATCCACTGCATTCAATTGGGAAGCATTGGGCCATGCTGCATAAAATCCACTGCATTCAATCATGCTGCATGGCACTTATTACATTCAATCATGCTGCACATAATCCACTGCATTCCATCAGGATCCTTTACGCCATGCTGCATGGAATCCACTGCATTCCATCGGCATCCATTGCACCATACTGCATGGAATCCACGGCATTCAATCATGCTTCATTTCAACCACTGCATTCAATCGGGAACATTGGGCCATGCTGCATGGAATCAACTGCAAACAATCACGTGGCATGGAATCCACTGCATTCAATCGGGGTGATTTGGGGCATGCTGCATTAAATTCACTGCATTCAATCGGGATCCCTTGGGCCTCACTGCATGGAATCCACTGCATTCAATCAGGATCCATTGCGCCATGATGCCTGGAATCCACAGCATTCAAAAGAATCCATTGTGCCACACTTCATGGAATCCACTGCATTCAATTGAGATCCATTGGGCCACACTGCATGGAATCCACTGCATTCAATCGGGATCAATTGCGCCAAGCTGCAGGGAAACCACTGCATTCAATCGGGATCAATTTCATTGCACCGCATGGAATCCACTGCATTCAATCTGTATTCATTGGGCCAAGATGCATGGAATCCACTGAATTCAACCACGCTGCATGGAATCCACTGCATTCAATCGGCATCCATTTGGCCACACAACATGGAACCCACTGCATTCAATCAGGATCCATTGGGCCAAGCTGCATGCAATCCACTGCATTCACTCGGGATGCATTTCACACTGCTGCATGGAATCCAGTGCATTCAGCCACACTGCATGGAATCCACTGCATTCCATCGGTATCAATTACACCAAGCTGCATGGAATCCACTTCATTCAATCGAGATACATTGCACCACTCTGCATAGAATCCACTGCATTCAAGCATGCTTCCTGGAATCCACTGCATTCAATCGGGATCCATTGGGCCACACTGCATGGAATCCACTGCATTCACTCGGGATCCATTGGGCCACACTGCATGGAATCCACTGCATTGAATCTTGATGCATGCAATCCACTGCATTAAATTGGTATCAATTACACAATGCTGAGGGGAATCCACTGCATTCAATCCGGATCCATTGCAGCATGCTGCATGGATTCCACTTCATTCAACCTGGATACTTTTCCCCAAGCTGCATGCAATCCACTGCATTCACTCGGGATGCATTTCCCAACGCTGCATGGAATCCAGTGCATTCAATCATGCCGCATAGAATCCACTGCATTCAATCAGTGTCCATTGGGCCATGCTGCATGGAATCCACTGCATTCAATCAGGATCCATTGGGCCAAGCTGCATGCAATCCACTGCATTCACTCGGGATGCATTTCACACTGCTGCATGGAATCCAGTGCATTCAATCACACTGCATGGAATCCACTGCATTCAATCAGGATCCATTGGGCCATGGTGCACGGAAGCCACTGCATTCAATCGGGATCCATTGCACTACACTGCATGGAATCCACTGCATTCCATATGATCCATTGGGCCAAGCTGCATGCAAACCACCGCATTAACTTGGGATGCATTTCACACTGCTGCATGGAATCCAGTGCATTCCATCCCACTGCAAGGACTCCAATGCCTTCAATCGGTATCAATTACACCAAGCTGCATGGAATCCACTTCATTCAATCGAGAAACATTGCACCACTCTGCATAGAATACACTGCATTCAAGCATGCTTCCTGGAATCCACTGCATTCAATCGGGATCCATTGGGCCACACTGCATGGAATCCACTTCATTCAATCAGGATCCATTGGGCCAATCTGCATGCAATCCACTGCATTCACTCGGGATGCATTTCACACTGCTGCATGGACTCCAGTGCATTCAATCACACTGCATGGAATCCACTGCATTCCATCGGTATCAATTACACCAAGCTGCATGGAATCCACTTCATTCAATCGAGATACATTGCACCACTCTGCATAGAATCCACTGCATTCAAGCATGCTTCCTGGAATCCACTGCATTCAATCGGGATCCATTGGGCCACACTGCATGGAATCCACTGCATTCACTTGGGATCCATTTCACAACACTGCATTGACTCCACTGCATTGAATCTTGATGCATGCAATCCACTGCATTAAATTGGTATCAATTACACAATGCTGCAGGGAATCCACTGCATTCAATCCGGATCCATTGCAGCATGCTGCATGGATTCCACTTCATTCAACCTGGAAACATTGCCCCATGCTGCATGCAATCCACTGCATTCACTCGGGATGCATTTCCCAACGCTGCATGGAATCCAGTGCATTCAATCATGCCGCATAGAATCCACTGCATTCAATCAGTGTCCATTGGGCCATGCTGCATGGAATCCACTGCATTCAATCAGGATCCATTGGGCCAAGCTGCATGCAATCCACTGCATTCACTCGGGATGCATTTCACACTGCTGCATGGAATCCAGTGCATTCAATCACACTGCATGGAATCCACTGCATTCAATCAGGATCCATTGGGCCATGGTGCACGGAAGCCACTGCATTCAATCGGGATCCATTGCACTACACTGCATGGACTCCACTGCATTCCATATGATCCATTGGGCCAAGCTGCATGCAAACCACCGCATTAACTTGGGATGCATTTCACACTGCTGCATGGAATCCAGTGCATTCCATCCCACTGCAAGGACTCCAATGCCTTCAATCGGTATCAATTACACCAAGCTGCATGGAATCCACTTCATTCAATCGAGATACATTGCACCGCTCTGCATAGAATACACTGCATTCAATCATGCTTCATGGAATCCACTGCATTCAATCGGGATCCATTGGGCCACACTGCATGGAATCCACTTCATTCAATCAGGATCCATTGGGCCAATCTGCATGCAATCCACTGCATTCACTCGGGATGCATTTCACACTGCTGCATGGACTCCAGTGCATTCAATCACACTGCATGGAATCCACTGCATTCAATCGGTATCAATTACACCAAGCTGCATGGAATCCACTTCATTCAATCGAGATACATTGCACCACTCTGCATAGAATCCACTGCATTCAAGCATGCTTCCTGGAATCCACTGCATTCAATCGGGATCCATTGGGCCACACTGCATGGAATCCACTGCATTCACTTGGGATCCATTTCACAACACTGCATTGACTCCACTGCATTGAATCTTGATGCATGCAATCCACTGCATTAAATTGGTATCAATTACACAATGCTGCAGTGAATCCACTGCATTCAATCCGGATCCATTGCAGCATGCTGCATGGATTCCACTTCATTCAACCTGGATACATTGCCCCATGCTGCATGCAATCCACTGCATTCACTCGGGATGCATTTCCCAACGCTGCATGGAATCCAGTGCATTCAATCATGCCGCATAGAATCCACTGCATTCAATCAGTGTCCATTGGGCCATGCTGCATGGAATCCACTGCATTCAATCAGGATCCATTGGGCCAAGCTGCATGCAATCCACTGCATTCACTCGGGATGCATTTCACACTGCTGCATGGAATCCAGTGCATTCAATCACACTGCATGGAATCCACTGCATTCAATCAGGATCCATTGGGCCATGGTGCACGGAAGCCACTGCATTCAATCGGGATCCATTGCACTACACTGCATGGAATCCACTGCATTCCATATGATCCATTGGGCCAAGCTGCATGCAAACCACCGCATTAACTTGGGATGCATTTCACACTGCTGCATGGAATCCAGTGCATTCCATCCCACTGCAAGGACTCCAATGCCTTCAATCGGTATCAATTACACCAAGCTGCATGGAATCCACTTCATTCAATCGAGATACATTGCACCACTCTGCATAGAATACACTGCATTCAATCATGCTTCATGGAATCCACTGCATTCAATCGGGATCCATTGGGCCACACTGCATGGAATCCACTTCATTCAATCAGGATCCATTGGGCCAATCTGCATGCAATCCACTGCATTCACTCGGGATGCATTTCACACTGCTGCATGGACTCCAGTGCATTCAATCACACTGCATGGAATCCACTGCATTCAATCGGTATCAATTACACCAAGCTGCATGGTATCCACTTCATTCAATCGAGATACATTGCACCACTCTGCATAGAATCCACTGCATTCAAGCATGCTTCCTGGAATCCACTGCATTATATCGGGTTCCATTAGGCCACACTGCATGGAATCCACTGCATTCACTCGGGATCCATTTCACAATGCTGCATTGACTCCACTGCATTGAATCTTGATGCATGGAATCCACTGCATTAAATTGCTATCAATATCTCAATGCTGCAGTGAATCCACTGCATTCAATCGGGATCCATTGCAGCATGCTGCATGGATTCCACTTCATTCAACCTGAATACATTGCCCCATGCTGCATGCAATCCACTGCATTCACTCGGGATGCATTTCACACAGCTGCATGGAATCCAGTGCAATCAATCACACTGCATGGAATCCACTGCATTCAAACAGTGTCCATTGGGCCATGCTGCATGGAATCCACTGCATTCAATCTGGATCCATTGGGCCAAGCTCCATGCAATACGCTGCATTCACTCGGGATGCATTTCACACTGCTGCATGGACTCCAGTGCATTCAGCCACACTACATGGAATCCACTGCATTCCATCGGTATCAATTACACCAAGCTGCATGGTATCCACTTCATTCAATCGAGATACATTGCACCACTCTGCATAGAATACACTGCATTCAATCACGCTGAATTGAATCCACTGCATTCACTCGGGATGCATTTCAAAACGCTGCATTGAATAATCTGCATTCATTCACGCTGCTTGTGATCCACTGAATTCAATCAGGTACCATTGGGCCACGTTTCAAGGAATGCACTGCATTCCATCGGGATCCATTGCACAATGCTGCATGGAATATACTGCATTCAATAGGGATGCATTGGGCCTCGCTGCATGGAATCCACTGCATTCAATCACGCTGCATTGAATCCACTGCATTCAATTGGCATCAATTTTTCCAAGCTGCATGGAATCCACTGCATTCAATCGGGGTACTTTGCACCATGCTGCATGGAATCCACTGCATTCCATCATGCTGCATGGGATCCACTACATTCAATCGTGTTCCATTGTGCCGAACTGCATGGCATCCACTGAATTCAGTCACACTGCATGGAATCCACTGCATTCAATTGGGGATGCATTGTAACACGCTGCATGGAATCCCCTTCATTCAATCATGCTGTATGGAATCCAATGCATTCAATGGGATCAATTGTACATCGCTGCATGGAATACACTGCATTCAATCATGCTGCATGCAATCCACTTCATTGCATTGGGTTCCATTGCAGCACGCTGCATGGAATTGACTGCATTCAGTCATGCTGCATAAAATCAATGGCATTCCATCGGGATCCACTTGGCCACACTGCATGGAATCCACTGCATTAATTCGGGATCCATTTCCCCATGCTGCATGGAATCCACTACATTCCATCGGAATCCATTGCACCACGCTGCATGGAATCCACTGCATTCAATCGGTATTCATTGAGCCACGATGCATGGAATCCACTGCATTAAATCACGCATCATGGAATCCACCACATTCAATCATGCTGCATGTAATCCATTGCATTCAATCGGGATCCATTGTGCAAGCTACATGGAATCCACTGCATTCAATCATGCTGCATGGAATCCAATGCATTCAATTGGGATGCATTGAACCATGCTGCATGGAAGTCACTTCATTCAATCGGGATGCTTTGAGCCATCCTGCATAAAATCCACTGCATTCAATCGGGATGCATTGGGCCTCGCTGCATGGAATCCACTGCATTCAATCACGCTGCATTCTATCCACTGCTTTCAATTGAGATCCATTGTTCCATGCTGCATGGAATCCACTGCATTCAATCATGCTGCATGGGATCCACTACATTCAATCGTGTTCCATTGTGCCAAACTGCATGGAATCCACTGCATTCAATCATGCTGCATGGAATCCTCTGCATTCAATTTGGATCCATTGAACCATTCTACAAGGAATCCACTGCATTTAGTCATGCTGCATAGAATCCACTGCATTCAATCGGGATGCAATGTAACATGCTGCATGGAACCCACTGCATTCAATGATGCTTCATGGAATCCACTGCATTCAATCGGGATGTATTTTTCCACCCTGCATGGAATCCACTGCATTCAATCACACTGCATTGAATCCACTGCATTCAATTTGGATCAGTTGTACAATGCTGAATGGAATCCACTGCATTCAATCATGCTGCATGGAATCCACTGCATTCAATCGGGATCAACTGTACAATGCTGCATGGAATCCACTGCATTCAATCATGCTGCATGAAATCCACTGCATTCAATTGGGATGCATTGAACCAGGCTGTATGGAATCCACTGCATTCATTCGGGAACCATTTTCTATGCTGCATGGAATCCACTGCCTTAAATCATTCTGCATGGAATCCAAAGCATTCAATGGGCTTCAATTTCTCCAGCTGCATGGAATCCACTGCATTAAATCATGCTGCATGGAATCCACTGCATTCAATTGGGAAGCATTGGGCCATGCTGCATAAAATCCACTGCATTCAATCATGCTGCATGGAACTTACTGCATTCAATCATGCTGCAAATAATCCACTGCATTCCATCAGGATCCTTTACGCCATGCTGCATGGAATCCACTGCATTCCATCGGCATCCATTGCACCATACTGCATGGAATCCACGGCATTCAATCATGCTGCATGGAATCCACTGCATTCAATCATGCTTCATTTCAACCACTGCATTCAATCGGGAACATTGGGCCATGCTGCATGGAATCAACTGCAAACAATCACGTGGCATGGAATCCACTGCATTCAATCGGGGTGATTTGGGGCATGCTGCATTAAATTCACTGCATTCAATCGGGATGCCTTGGGCCTCACTGCATGGAATCCACTGCATTCAATCGGGATCCATTGCGCCATGATGCCTGGAATCCACAGCATTCAAAAGAATCCATTGTGCCACACTGCATGGAATCCACTGCATTCACTCGAGATCCATTGGGCCACACTGCATGGAATCCACTGCATTCAATCGGGATCAATTGCGCCAAGCTGCAGGGAAACCACTGCATTCAATCGGGATCAATTGCATTGCACCGCATGGAATCCACTGCATTCAATCTGTATTCATTGGGCCAAGATGCATGGAATCCACTGCATTCAACCACGCTGCATGGAATCCACTGCATTCAATCGGCATCCATTTGGCCACACAACATGGAATCCACTGCATTCAATCAGGATGCATTGGGCCAAGCTGCATGCAATCCACTGCATTCACTCGGGATGCATTTCACACTGCTGCATGGAATCCAGTGCATTCAGCCACACTGCATGGAATCCACTGCATTCAATCGGTATCAATTACACCAAGCTGCATGGAATCCACTTCATTCAATCGAGATACATTGCACCACTCTGCATAGAATCCACTGCATTCAAGCATGCTTCCTGGAATCCACTGCATTCAATCGGGATCCATTGGGCCACACTGCATGGAATCCACTGCATTCACTTGGGATCCATTTCACAACACTGCATTGACTCCACTGCATTGAATCTTGATGCATGCAATCCACTGCATTAAATTGGTATCAATTACACAATGCTGAGGGGAATCCACTGCATTCAATCCGGATCCATTGCAGCATGCTGCATGGATTCCACTTCATTCAACCTGGAAACATTGCCCCATGCTGCATGCAATCCACTGCATTCACTCGGGATGCATTTCCCAACGCTGCATGGAATCCAGTGCATTCAATCATGCCGCATAGAATCCACTGCATTCAATCAGTGTCCATTGGGCCATGCTGCATGGAATCCACTGCATTCAATCAGGATCCATTGGGCCAATCTGCATGCAATCCACTGCATTCACTCGGGATGCATTTCACACTGCTGCATGGACTCCAGTGCATTCAATCACACTGCATGGAATCCACTGCATTCAATCAGGATCCATTGGGCCATGGTGCACGGAAGCCACTGCATTCAATCGGGATCCATTGCACTACACTGCATGGAATCCACTGCATTCCATATGATCCATTGGGCCAAGCTGCATGCAAACCACCGCATTAACTTGGGATGCATTTCACACTGCTGCATGGAATCCAGTGCATTCCATCCCACTGCAAGGACTCCAATGCCTTCAATCGGTATCAATTACACCAAGCTGCATGGAATCAACTTCATTCAATCGAGATACATTGCACCACTCTGCATAGAATACACTGCATTCTATCATGCTTCATGGAATCCACTGCATTCAATCGGGATCCATTGGGCCACACTGCATGGAATCCACTTCATTCAATCAGGATCCATTGGGCCAATCTGCATGCAATCCACTGCATTCACTCGGGATGCATTTCACACTGCTGCATGGAATCCAGTGCATTCAATCACACTGCATGGAATCCACTGCATTCAATCCGGATCCATTGGGCCATGCTTCATGGAAGCCTCTGCCTTCATTCGGGATCCATTGTGCTACACTGCATGGAATCCACTGCATTCAATCAGGATCCATTGAGCCAAGCTGCATGCAATCCCCTGCATTCACTCGGAATGCATTTCACACTGCTGCATGGACTCCAGTGCATTCAATCACCCTGCATGGAATCCACTGCATTCAATCGGTATCAATTACACCAAGCTGCATGGAATCCACTTCATTCAATCGAGATACATTGCACCACTCTGCATGGAATCCACTGCAATCAATATTGCTGCATGGAATCCACTGCATTCATTTGGGATGATTTCGGCCACGCTGCATTAAATCCACTGCATTAAATCGGGATGCCTTGTGCCTCGCTGCATGGAATACACTGCATTCAATCGAGATTCATTTCCCCACGGTGCATGGAATCCACTGCATTCAATAAGAATCCATTGTGCCACACTGCATGGAATCCACTGCATTCAATCAGGATCCATTGGGCCATGATGCATGAAATCCACTGCATTCAGTCGGGATCCATTGTGCTATGCTGCATGGAATCCACTGCATTCAATCAGGATCCATTGGGCCAAGCTGCATGCAATCAATTGCATTCACCCAGGATGCATTTCACACTGCTGCATGGAATCCAGTGCATTCAGTCACACTGCATGGAATCCCCTGCATTCCATCGGTATCAATTACACCAAGCTGCATGGAATCCACTTCATTCAATCGAGATACATTGCACCACTCTGCATAGAATCCACTGCATTCAAGCATGCTTCCTGGAATCCACTGCATTCAATCGGGATCCATTGGGCCACACTGCATGGAATCCACTGCATTCACTTGGGATCCATTTCACAACACTGCATTGACTCCACTGCATTGAATCTTGATGCATGCAATCCACTGCATTAAATTGGTATCAATTACACAATGCTGCAGGGAATCCACTGCATTCAATCCGGATCCATTGCAGCATGCTGCATGGATTCCACTTCATTCAACCTGGATACATTGCCCCATGCTGCATGCAATCCACTGCATTCACTCGGGATGCATTTCCCAACGCTGCATGGAATCCAGTGCATTCAATCATGCTGCATAGAATCCACTGCATTCAATCAGTGTCCATTGGGCCATGCTGCATGGAATCCACTGCATTCAATCAGGATCCATTGGGCCAAGCTGCATGCAATCCACTGCATTCACTCGGGATGCATTTCACACTGCTGCATGGAATCCAGTGCATTCAATCACACTGCATGGAATCCACTGCATTCAATCAGGATCCATTGGGCCATGGTGCACGGAAGCCACTGCATTCAATCGGGATCCATTGGGCCACACTGCATGGAATCCACTTCATTCAATCAGGATCCATTGGGCCAATCTGCATGCAATCCACTGCATTCACTCGGGATGCATTTCACACTGCTGCATGGACTCCAGTGCATTCAATCACACTGCATGGAATCCACTGCATTCAATCGGTATCAATTACACCAAGCTGCATGGTATCCACTTCATTCAATCGAGATACATTGCACCACTCTGCATAGAATCCACTGCATTCAAGCATGCTTCCTGGAATCCACTGCATTATATCGGGTTCCATTAGGCCACACTGCATGGAATCCACTGCATTCACTCGGGATCCATTTCACAATGCTGCATTGACTCCACTGCATTGAATCTTGATGCATGGAATCCACTGCATTAAATTGCTATCAATATCTCAATGCTGCAGTGAATCCACTGCATTCAATCGGGATCCATTGCAGCATGCTGCATGGATTCCACTTCATTCAACCTGAATACATTGCCCCATGCTGCATGCAATCCACTGCATTCACTCGGGATGCATTTCACACAGCTGCATGGAATCCAGTGCAATCAATCACACTGCATGGAATCCACTGCATTCAAACAGTGTCCATTGGGCCATGCTGCATGGAATCCACTGCATTCAATCTGGATCCATTGGGCCAAGCTCCATGCAATACGCTGCATTCACTCGGGATGCATTTCACACTGCTGCATGGACTCCAGTGCATTCAGCCACACTACATGGAATCCACTGCATTCCATCGGTATCAATTACACCAAGCTGCATGGTATCCACTTCATTCAATCGAGATACATTGCACCACTCTGCATAGAATACACTGCATTCAATCACGCTGAATTGAATCCACTGCATTCACTCGGGATGCATTTCAAAACGCTGCATTGAATAATCTGCATTCATTCACGCTGCTTGTGATCCACTGAATTCAATCAGGTACCATTGGGCCACGTTTCAAGGAATGCACTGCATTCCATCGGGATCCATTGCACAATGCTGCATGGAATATACTGCATTCAATAGGGATGCATTGGGCCTCGCTGCATGGAATCCACTGCATTCAATCACGCTGCATTGAATCCACTGCATTCAATTGGCATCAATCTTTCCAAGCTGCATGGAATCCACTGCATTCAATCGGGGTACTTTGCACCATGCTGCATGGAATCCACTGCATTCCATCATGCTGCATGGGATCCACTACATTCAATCGTGTTCCATTGTGCCGAACTGCATGGCATCCACTGAATTCAGTCACACTGCATGGAATCCACTGCATTCAATTGGGGATGCATTGTAACACGCTGCATGGAATCCCCTTCATTCAATCATGCTGTATGGAATCCAATGCATTCAATGGGATCAATTGTACATCGCTGCATGGAATACACTGCATTCAATCATGCTGCATGCAATCCACTTCATTGCATTGGGTTCCATTGCAGCACGCTGCATGGAATTGACTGCATTCAGTCATGCTGCATAAAATCAATGGCATTCCATCGGGATCCACTTGGCCACACTGCATGGAATCCACTGCATTAATTCGGGATCCATTTCCCCATGCTGCATGGAATCCACTACATTCCATCGGAATCCATTGCACCACGCTGCATGGAATCCACTGCATTCAATCGGTATTCATTGAGCCACGATGCATGGAATCCACTGCATTAAATCACGCATCATGGAATCCACCACATTCAATCATGCTGCATGTAATCCATTGCATTCAATCGGGATCCATTGTGCAAGCTACATGGAATCCACTGCATTCAATCATGCTGCATGGAATCCAATGCATTCAATTGGGATGCATTGAACCATGCTGCGTGGAAGTCACTTCATTCAATCGGGATGCTTTGAGCCATCCTGCATAAAATCCACTGCATTCAATCGGGATGCATTGGGCCTCGCTGCATGGAATCCACTGCATTCAATCACGCTGCATTCTATCCACTGCTTTCAATTGAGATCCATTGTTCCATGCTGCATGGAATCCACTGCATTCAATCATGCTGCATGGGATCCACTACATTCAATCGTGTTCCATTGTGCCAAACTGCATGGAATCCACTGCATTCAATCATGCTGCATGGAATCCTCTGCATTCAATTTGGATCCATTGAACCATTCTACAAGGAATCCACTGCATTTAGTCATGCTGCATAGAATCCACTGCATTCAATCGGGATGCAATGTAACATGCTGCATGGAACCCACTGCATTCAATGATGCTTCATGGAATCCACTGCATTCAATCGGGATGTATTTTTCCACGCTGCATGGAATCCACTGCATTCAATCACACTGCATTGAATCCACTGCATTCAATTTGGATCAGTTGTACAATGCTGAATGGAATCCACTGCATTCAATCATGCTGCATGGAATCCACTGCATTCAATCGGGATCAACTGTACAATGCTGCATGGAATCCACTGCATTCAATCATGCTGCATGAAATCCACTGCATTCAATTGGGATGCATTGAACCAGGCTGTATGGAATCCACTGCATTCATTCGGGAACCATTTTCTATGCTGCATGGAATCCACTGCCTTAAATCATTCTGCATGGAATCCAAAGCATTCAATGGGCTTCAATTTCTCCAGCTGCATGGAATCCACTGCATTAAATCATGCTGCATGGAATCCACTGCATTCAATTGGGAAGCATTGGGCCATGCTGCATAAAATCCACTGCATTCAATCATGCTGCATGGAACTTACTGCATTCAATCATGCTGCAAATAATCCACTGCATTCCATCAGGATCCTTTACGCCATGCTGCATGGAATCCACTGCATTCCATCGGCATCCATTGCACCATACTGCATGGAATCCACGGCATTCAATCATGCTGCATGGAATCCACTGCATTCAATCATGCTTCATTTCAACCACTGCATTCAATCGGGAACATTGGGCCATGCTGCATGGAATCAACTGCAAACAATCACGCGGCATGGAATCCACTGCATTCAATCGGGGTGATTTGGGGCATGCTGCATTAAATTCACTGCATTCAATCGGGATGCCTTGGGCCTCACTGCATGGAATCCACTGCATTCAATCGGGATCCATTGCGCCATGATGCCTGGAATCCACAGCATTCAAAAGAATCCATTGTGCCACACTGCATGGAATCCACTGCATTCACTCGAGATCCATTGGGCCACACTGCATGGAATCCACTGCATTCAATCGGGATCAATTGCGCCAAGCTGCAGGGAAACCACTGCATTCAATCGGGATCAATTCCATTACACCGCATGGAATCCACTGCATTCAATCTGTATTCATTGGGCCAAGATGCATGGAACCCACTGCATTCAATCACGCTGCATGGAATCCACTGCATTCAATTGGCATCCATTTGGCCACACAACATGGAATCCACTGCATTCAATCAGGATCCATTGGGCCAAGCTGCATGCAATCAATTGCATTCACCCAGGATGCATTTCACACTGCTGCATGGAATCCAGTGCATTCAATCACACTGCATGGAATCCACTGCATTCCATCGGTATCAATTACACCAAGCTGCATGGAATCCACTTCATTCAATCGAGATACATTGCACCACTCTGCATAGAATCCACTGCATTCAAGCATGCTTCCTGGAATCCACTGCATTCAATCGGGATCCATTGGGCCACACTGCATGGAATCCACTGCATTCACTTGGGATCCATTTCACAACACTGCATTGACTCCACTGCATTGAATCTTGATGCATGCAATCCACTGCATTAAATTGGTATCAATTACACAATGCTGAGGGGAATCCACTGCATTCAATCCGGATCCATTGCAGCATGCTGCATGGATTCCACTTCATTCAACCTGGAAACATTGCCCCATGCTGCATGCAATCCACTGCATTCACTCGGGATGCATTTCCCAACGCTGCATGGAATCCAGTGCATTCAATCATGCCGCATAGAATCCACTGCATTCAATCAGTGTCCATTGGGCCATGCTGCATGGAATCCACTGCATTCAATCAGGATCCATTGGGCCAAGCTGCATGCAATCCACTGCATTCACTCGGGATGCATTTCACACTGCTGCATGGAATCCAGTGCATTCAATCACACTGCATGGAATCCACTGCATTCAATCAGGATCCATTGGGCCATGGTGCACGGAAGCCACTGCATTCAATCGGGATCCATTGCACTACACTGCATGGACTCCACTGCATTCCATATGATCCATTGGGCCAAGCTGCATGCAAACCACCGCATTAACTTGGGATGCATTTCACACTGCTGCATGGAATCCAGTGCATTCCATCCCACTGCAAGGACTCCAATGCCTTCAATCGGTATCAATTACACCAAGCTGCATGGAATCCACTTCATTCAATCGAGATACATTGCACCGCTCTGCATAGAATACACTGCATTCAATCATGCTTCATGGAATCCACTGCATTCAATCGGGATCCATTGGGCCACACTGCATGGAATCGACTTCATTCAATCAGGATCCATTGGGCCAATCTGCATGCAATCCCCTGCATTCACTCGGAATGCATTTCACACTGCTGCATGGACTCCAGTGCATTCAATCACCCTGCATGGAATCCACTGCATTCAATCGGTATCAATTACACCAAGCTGCATGGAATCCACTTCATTCAATCGAGATACATTGCACCACTCTGCATGGAATCCACTGCAATCAATATTGCTGCATGGAATCCACTGCATTCATTTGGGATGATTTCGGCCACGCTGCATTAAATCCACTGCATTAAATCGGGATGCCTTGTGCCTCGCTGCATGGAATACACTGCATTCAATCGAGATTCATTTCCCCACGGTGCATGGAATCCACTGCATTCAATAAGAATCCATTGTGCCACACTGCATGGAATCCACTGCATTCAATCAGGATCCATTGGGCCATGATGCATGAAATCCACTGCATTCAGTCGGGATCCATTGTGCTATGCTGCATGGAATCCACTGCATTCAATCAGGATCCATTGGGCCAAGCTGCATGCAATCAATTGCATTCACCCAGGATGCATTTCACACTGCTGCATGGAATCCAGTGCATTCAGTCACACTGCATGGAATCCACTGCATTCCATCGGTATCAATTACACCAAGCTGCATGGAATCCACTTCATTCAATCGAGATACATTGCACCACTCTGCATAGAATCCACTGCATTCAAGCATGCTTCCTGGAATCCACTGCATTCAATCGGGATCCATTGGGCCACACTGCATGGAATCCACTGCATTCACTTGGGATCCATTTCACAACACTGCATTGACTCCACTGCATTGAATCTTGATGCATGCAATCCACTGCATTAAATTGGTATCAATTACACAATGCTGCAGGGAATCCACTGCATTCAATCCGGATCCATTGCAGCATGCTGCATGGATTCCACTTCATTCAACCTGGATACATTGCCCCATGCTGCATGCAATCCACTGCATTCACTCGGGATGCATTTCCCAACGCTGCATGGAATCCAGTGCATTCAATCATGCCGCATAGAATCCACTGCATTCAATCAGTGTCCATTGGGCCATGCTGCATGGAATCCACTGCATTCAATCAGGATCCATTGGGCCAAGCTGCATGCAATCCACTGCATTCACTCGGGATGCATTTCACACTGCTGCATGGAATCCAGTGCATTCAATCACACTGCATGGAATCCACTGCATTCAATCAGGATCCATTGGGCCATGGTGCACGGAAGCCACTGCATTCAATCGGGATCCATTGCACTACACTGCATGGAATCCACTGCATTCCATATGATCCATTGGGCCAAGCTGCATGCAAACCACCGCATTAACTTGGGATGCATTTCACACTGCTGCATGGAATCCAGTGCATTCCATCCCACTGCAAGGACTCCAATGCCTTCAATCGGTATCAATTACACCAAGCTGCATGGAATCCACTTCATGCAATCGAGAAACATTGCACCGCTCTGCATAGAATACACTGCATTCAATCATGCTTCATGGAATCCACTGCATTCAATCGGGATCCATTGGGCCACACTGCATGGAATCCACTTCATTCAATCAGGATCCATTGGGCCAATCTGCATGCAATCCACTGCATTCACTCGGGATGCATTTCACACTGCTGCATGGACTCCAGTGCATTCAATCACACTGCATGGAATCCACTGCATTCAATCGGTATCAATTACACCAAGCTGCATGGTATCCACTTCATTCAATCGAGATACATTGCACCACTCTGCATAGAATACACTGCATTCAATCACGCTGAATTGAATCCACTGCATTCACTCGGGATGCATTTCAAAACGCTGCATTGAATAATCTGCATTCATTCACGCTGCTTGTGATCCACTGAATTCAATCAGGTACCATTGGGCCACGTTTCAAGGAATGCACTGCATTCCATCGGGATCCATTGCACAATGCTGAATGGAATATACTGCATTCAATAGGGATGCATTGGGCCTCGCTGCATGGAATCCACTGCATTCAATCACGCTGCATTGAATCCACTGCATTCAATTGGCATCAATCTTTCCAAGCTGCATGGAATCCACTGCATTCAATCGGGGTACTTTGCACCATGCTGCATGGAATCCACTGCATTCCATCATGCTGCATGGGATCCACTACATTCAATCGTGTTCCATTGTGCCGAACTGCATGGCATCCACTGAATTCAGTCACACTGCATGGAATCCACTGCATTCAATTGGGGATGCATTGTAACACGCTGCATGGAATCCCCTTCATTCAATCATGCTGTATGGAATCCAATGCATTCAATGGGATCAATTGTACATCGCTGCATGGAATACACTGCATTCAATCATGCTGCATGCAATCCACTTCATTGCATTGGGTTCCATTGCAGCACGCTGCATGGAATTGACTGCATTCAGTCATGCTGCATAAAATCAATGGCATTCCATCGGGATCCACTTGGCCACACTGCATGGAATCCACTGCATTAATTCGGGATCCATTTCCCCATGCTGCATGGAATCCACTACATTCCATCGGAATCCATTGCACCACGCTGCATGGAATCCACTGCATTCAATCGGTATTCATTGAGCCACGATGCATGGAATCCACTGCATTAAATCACGCATCATGGAATCCACCACATTCAATCATGCTGCATGTAATCCATTGCATTCAATCGGGATCCATTGTGCAAGCTACATGGAATCCACTGCATTCAATCATGCTGCATGGAATCCAATGCATTCAATTGGGATGCATTGAACCATGCTGCATGGAAGTCACTTCATTCAATCGGGATGCTTTGAGCCATCCTGCATAAAATCCACTGCATTCAATCGGGATGCATTGGGCCTCGCTGCATGGAATCCACTGCATTCAATCATGCTGCATGGGATCCACTACATTCAATCGTGTTCCATTGTGCCAAACTGCATGGAATCCACTGCATTCAATCATGCTGCATGGAATCCTCTGCATTCAATTTGGATCCATTGAACCATTCTACAAGGAATCCACTGCATTTAGTCATGCTGCATAGAATCCACTGCATTCAATCGGGATGCAATGTAACATGCTGCATGGAACCCACTGCATTCAATGATGCTTCATGGAATCCACTGCATTCAATCGGGATGTATTTTTCCACGCTGCATGGAATCCACTGCATTCAATCACACTGCATTGAATCCACTGCATTCAATTTGGATCAGTTGTACAATGCTGAATGGAATCCACTGCATTCAATCATGCTGCATGGAATCCACTGCATTCAATCGGGATCAACTGTACAATGCTGCATGGAATCCACTGCATTCAATCATGCTGCATGAAATCCACTGCATTCAATTGGGATGCATTGAACCAGGCTGTATGGAATCCACTGCATTCATTCGGGAACCATTTTCTATGCTGCATGGAATCCACTGCCTTAAATCATTCTGCATGGAATCCAAAGCATTCAATGGGCTTCAATTTCTCCAGCTGCATGGAATCCACTGCATTAAATCATGCTGCATGGAATCCACTGCATTCAATTGGGAAGCATTGGGCCATGCTGCATAAAATCCACTGCATTCAATCATGCTGCATGGAACTTACTGCATTCAATCATGCTGCAAATAATCCACTGCATTCCATCAGGATCCTTTACGCCATGCTGCATGGAATCCACTGCATTCCATCGGCATCCATTGCACCATACTGCATGGAATCCACGGCATTCAATCATGCTGCATGGAATCCACTGCATTCAATCATGCTTCATTTCAACCACTGCATTCAATCGGGAACATTGGGCCATGCTGCATGGAATCAACTGCAAACAATCACGCGGCATGGAATCCACTGCATTCAATCGGGGTGATTTGGGGCATGCTGCATTAAATTCACTGCATTCAATCGGGATGCCTTGGGCCTCACTGCATGGAATCCACTGCATTCAATCGGGATCCATTGCGCCATGATGCCTGGAATCCACAGCATTCAAAAGAATCCATTGTGCCACACTGCATGGAATCCACTGCATTCACTCGAGATCCATTGGGCCACACTGCATGGAATACACTGCATTCAATCGGGATCAATTGCGCCAAGCTGCAGGGAAACCACTGCATTCAATCGGGATCAATTCCATTACACCGCATGGAATCCACTGCATTCAATCTGTATTCATTGGGCCAAGATGCATGGAACCCACTGCATTCAATCACGCTGCATGGAATCCACTGCATTCAATTGGCATCCATTTGGCCACACAACATGGAATCCACTGCATTCAATCAGGATCCATTGGGCCAAGCTGCATGCAATCAATTGCATTCACCCAGGATGCATTTCACACTGCTGCATGGAATCCAGTGCATTCAATCACACTGCATGGAATCCACTGCATTCCATCGGTATCAATTACACCAAGCTGCATGGAATCCACTTCATTCAATCGAGATACATTGCACCACTCTGCATAGAATCCACTGCATTCAAGCATGCTTCCTGGAATCCACTGCATTCAATCGGGATCCATTGGGCCACACTGCATGGAATCCACTGCATTCACTTGGGATCCATTTCACAACACTGCATTGACTCCACTGCATTGAATCTTGATGCATGCAATCCACTGCATTAAATTGGTATCAATTACACAATGCTGAGGGGAATCCACTGCATTCAATCCGGATCCATTGCAGCATGCTGCATGGATTCCACTTCATTCAACCTGGAAACATTGCCCCATGCTGCATGCAATCCACTGCATTCACTCGGGATGCATTTCCCAACGCTGCATGGAATCCAGTGCATTCAATCATGCCGCATAGAATCCACTGCATTCAATCAGTGTCCATTGGGCCATGCTGCATGGAATCCACTGCATTCAATCAGGATCCATTGGGCCAAGCTGCATGCAATCCACTGCATTCACTCGGGATGCATTTCACACTGCTGCATGGAATCCAGTGCATTCAATCACACTGCATGGAATCCACTGCATTCAATCAGGATCCATTGGGCCATGGTGCACGGAAGCCACTGCATTCAATCGGGATCCATTGCACTACACTGCATGGACTCCACTGCATTCCATATGATCCATTGGGCCAAGCTGCATGCAAACCACCGCATTAACTTGGGATGCATTTCACACTGCTGCATGGAATCCAGTGCATTCCATCCCACTGCAAGGACTCCAATGCCTTCAATCGGTATCAATTACACCAAGCTGCATGGAATCCACTTCATTCAATCGAGATACATTGCACCACTCTGCATAGAATACACTGCATTCAATCATGCTTCATGGAATCCACTGCATTCAATCGGGATCCATTGGGCCACACTGCATGGAATCGACTTCATTCAATCAGGATCCATTGGGCCAATCTGCATGCAATCCCCTGCATTCACTCGGAATGCATTTCACACTGCTGCATGGACTCCAGTGCATTCAATCACCCTGCATGGAATCCACTGCATTCAATCGGTATCAATTACACCAAGCTGCATGGAATCCACTTCATTCAATCGAGATACATTGCACCACTCTGCATGGAATCCACTGCAATCAATATTGCTGCATGGAATCCACTGCATTCATTTGGGATGATTTCGGCCACGCTGCATTAAATCCACTGCATTAAATCGGGATGCCTTGTGCCTCGCTGCATGGAATACACTGCATTCAATCGAGATTCATTTCCCCACGGTGCATGGAATCCACTGCATTCAATAAGAATCCATTGTGCCACACTGCATGGAATCCACTGCATTCAATCAGGATCCATTGGGCCATGATGCATGAAATCCACTGCATTCAGTCGGGATCCATTGTGCTATGCTGCATGGAATCCACTGCATTCAATCAGGATCCATTGGGCCAAGCTGCATGCAATCAATTGCATTCACCCAGGATGCATTTCACACTGCTGCATGGAATCCAGTGCATTCAGTCACACTGCATGGAATCCACTGCATTCCATCGGTATCAATTACACCAAGCTGCATGGAATCCACTTCATTCAATCGAGATACATTGCACCACTCTGCATAGAATCCACTGCATTCAAGCATGCTTCCTGGAATCCACTGCATTCAATCGGGATCCATTGGGCCACACTGCATGGAATCCACTGCATTCACTTGGGATCCATTTCACAACACTGCATTGACTCCACTGCATTGAATCTTGATGCATGCAATCCACTGCATTAAATTGGTATCAATTACACAATGCTGCAGGGAATCCACTGCATTCAATCCGGATCCATTGCAGCATGCTGCATGGATTCCACTTCATTCAACCTGGAAACATTGCCCCATGCTGCATGCAATCCACTGCATTCACTCGGGATGCATTTCCCAACGCTGCATGGAATCCAGTGCATTCAATCATGCCGCATAGAATCCACTGCATTCAATCAGTGTCCATTGGGCCATGCTGCATGGAATCCACTGCATTCAATCAGGATCCATTGGGCCAAGCTGCATGCAATCCACTGCATTCACTCGGGATGCATTTCACACTGCTGCATGGAATCCAGTGCATTCAATCACACTGCATGGAATCCACTGCATTCAATCAGGATCCATTGGGCCATGGTGCACGGAAGCCACTGCATTCAATCGGGATCCATTGCACTACACTGCATGGAATCCACTGCATTCCATATGATCCATTGGGCCAAGCTGCATGCAAACCACCGCATTAACTTGGGATGCATTTCACACTGCTGCATGGAATCCAGTGCATTCCATCCCACTGCAAGGACTCCAATGCCTTCAATCGGTATCAATTACACCAAGCTGCATGGAATCCACTTCATTCAATCGAGAAACATTGCACCGCTCTGCATAGAATACACTGCATTCAATCATGCTTCCTGGAATCCACTGCATTCAATCGGGATCCATTGTGCCACACTGCATGGAATCCACTTCATTCAATCAGGATCCATTGGGCCAATCTGCATGCAATCCACTGCATTCACTCGGGATGCATTTCACACTGCTGCATGGAATCCAGTGCATTCAATCACACTGCATGGAATCCACTGCATTCAATCGGTATCAATTACACCAAGCTGCATGGTATCCACTTCATTCAATCGAGATACATTGCACCACTCTGCATAGAATACACTGCATTCAATCACGCTGAATTGAATCCACTGCATTCACTCGGGATGCATTTCAAAACGCTGCATTGAATAATCTGCATTCATTCACGCTGCTTGTGATCCACTGAATTCAATCAGGTACCATTGGGCCACGTTTCAAGGAATGCACTGCATTCCATCGGGATCCATTGCACAATGCTGAATGGAATATACTGCATTCAATAGGGATGCATTGGGCCTCGCTGCATGGAATCCACTGCATTCAATCACGCTGCATTGAATCCACTGCATTCAATTGGCATCAATCTTTCCAAGCTGCATGGAATCCACTGCATTCAATCGGGGTACTTTGCACCATGCTGCATGGAATCCACTGCATTCCATCATGCTGCATGGGATCCACTACATTCAATCGTGTTCCATTGTGCCGAACTGCATGGCATCCACTGAATTCAGTCACACTGCATGGAATCCACTGCATTCAATTGGGGATGCATTGTAACACGCTGCATGGAATCCCCTTCATTCAATCATGCTGTATGGAATCCAATGCATTCAATGGGATCAATTGTACATCGCTGCATGGAATACACTGCATTCAATCATGCTGCATGCAATCCACTTCATTGCATTGGGTTCCATTGCAGCACGCTGCATGGAATTGACTGCATTCAGTCATGCTGCATAAAATCAATGGCATTCCATCGGGATCCACTTGGCCACACTGCATGGAATCCACTGCATTAATTCGGGATCCATTTCCCCATGCTGCATGGAATCCACTACATTCCATCGGAATCCATTGCACCACGCTGCATGGAATCCACTGCATTCAATCGGTATTCATTGAGCCACGATGCATGGAATCCACTGCATTAAATCACGCATCATGGAATCCACCACATTCAATCATGCTGCATGTAATCCATTGCATTCAATCGGGATCCATTGTGCAAGCTACATGGAATCCACTGCATTCAATCATGCTGCATGGAATCCAATGCATTCAATTGGGATGCATTGAACCATGCTGCATGGAAGTCACTTCATTCAATCGGGATGCTTTGAGCCATCCTGCATAAAATCCACTGCATTCAATCGGGATGCATTGGGCCTCGCTGCATGGAATCCACTGCATTCAATCATGCTGCATGGGATCCACTACATTCAATCGTGTTCCATTGTGCCAAACTGCATGGAATCCACTGCATTCAATCATGCTGCATGGAATCCTCTGCATTCAATTTGGATCCATTGAACCATTCTACAAGGAATCCACTGCATTTAGTCATGCTGCATAGAATCCACTGCATTCAATCGGGATGCAATGTAACATGCTGCATGGAACCCACTGCATTCAATGATGCTTCATGGAATCCACTGCATTCAATCGGGATGTATTTTTCCACGCTGCATGGAATCCACTGCATTCAATCACACTGCATTGAATCCACTGCATTCAATTTGGATCAGTTGTACAATGCTGAATGGAATCCACTGCATTCAATCATGCTGCATGGAATCCACTGCATTCAATCGGGATCAACTGTACAATGCTGCATGGAATCCACTGCATTCAATCATGCTGCATGAAATCCACTGCATTCAATTGGGATGCATTGAACCAGGCTGTATGGAATCCACTGCATTCATTCGGGAACCATTTTCTATGCTGCATGGAATCCACTGCCTTAAATCATTCTGCATGGAATCCAAAGCATTCAATGGGCTTCAATTTCTCCAGCTGCATGGACTCCACTGCATTAAATCATGCTGCATGGAATCCACTGCATTCAATTGGGAAGCATTGGGCCATGCTGCATAAAATCCACTGCATTCAATCATGCTGCATGGAACTTACTGCATTCAATCATGCTGCAAATAATCCACTGCATTCCATCAGGATCCTTTACGCCATGCTGCATGGAATCCACTGCATTCCATCGGCATCCATTGCACCATACTGCATGGAATCCACGGCATTCAATCATGCTGCATGGAATCCACTGCATTCAATCATGCTTCATTTCAACCACTGCATTCAATCGGGAACATTGGGCCATGCTGCATGGAATCAACTGCAAACAATCACGCGGCATGGAATCCACTGCATTCAATCGGGGTGATTTGGGGCATGCTGCATTAAATTCACTGCATTCAATCGGGATGCCTTGGGCCTCACTGCATGGAATCCACTGCATTCAATCGGGATCCATTGCGCCATGATGCCTGGAATCCACAGCATTCAAAAGAATCCATTGTGCCACACTGCATGGAATCCACTGCATTCACTCGAGATCCATTGGGCCACACTGCATGGAATCCACTGCATTCAATCGGGATCAATTGCGCCAAGCTGCAGGGAAACCACTGCATTCAATCGGGATCAATTCCATTACACCGCATGGAATCCACTGCATTCAATCAGGATCTATTGGGCCATGGTGCACGGAAGCCACTGCATTCAATCGGGATCCATTGCACTACACTGCATGGAATCCACTGCATTCCATATGATCCATTGGGCCAAGCTGCATGCAAACCACTGCATTAACTTGGGATGCATTTCACACTGCTGCATGGAATCCAGTGCATTCCATCCCACTGCAAGGACTCCAATGCCTTCAATCGGTATCAATTACACCAAGCTGCATGGAATCCACTTCATTCAATCGAGATACATTGCACCGCTCTGCATAGAATACACTGCATTCAATCATGCTTCATGGAATCCACTGCATTCAATCGGGATCCATTGGGCCACACTGCATGGAATCCACTTCATTCAATCAGGATCCATTGGGCCAATCTGCATGCAATCCACTGCATTCACTCGGGATGCATTTCACACTGCTGCATGGAATCCAGTGCATTCAATCACACTGCATGGAATCCACTGCATTCAATCCGGATCCATTGGGCCATGCTTCATGGAAGCCTCTGCCTTCATTCGGGATCCATTGTGCTACACTGCATGGAATCCACTGCATTCAATCAGGATCCATTGAGCCAAGCTGCATGCAATCCCCTGCATTCACTCGGAATGCATTTCACACTGCTGCATGGACTCCAGTGCATTCAATCACCCTGCATGGAATCCACTGCATTCAATCGGTATCAATTACACCAAGCTGCATGGAATCCACTTCATTCAATCGAGATACATTGCACCACTCTGCATGGAATCCACTGCAATCAATATTGCTGCATGGAATCCACTGCATTCATTTGGGATGATTTCGGCCACGCTGCATTAAATCCACTGCATTAAATCGGGATGCCTTGTGCCTCGCTGCATGGAATACACTGCATTCAATCGAGATTCATTTCCCCACGGTGCATGGAATCCACTGCATTCAATAAGAATCCATTGTGCCACACTGCATGGAATCCACTGCATTCAATCAGGATCCATTGGGCCATGATGCATGAAATCCACTGCATTCAGTCGGGATCCATTGTGCTATGCTGCATGGAATCCACTGCATTCAATCAGGATCCATTGGGCCAAGCTGCATGCAATCAATTGCATTCACCCAGGATGCATTTCACACTGCTGCATGGAATCCAGTGCATTCAGTCACACTGCATGGAATCCACTGCATTCCATCGGTATCAATTACACCAAGCTGCATGGAATCCACTTCATTCAATCGAGATACATTGCACCACTCTGCATAGAATCCACTGCATTCAAGCATGCTTCCTGGAATCCACTGCATTCAATCGGGATCCATTGGGCCACACTGCATGGAATCCACTGCATTCACTTGGGATCCATTTCACAACACTGCATTGACTCCACTGCATTGAATCTTGATGCATGCAATCCACTGCATTAAATTGGTATCAATTACACAATGCTGCAGGGAATCCACTGCATTCAATCCGGATCCATTGCAGCATGCTGCATGGATTCCACTTCATTCAACCTGGAAACATTGCCCCATGCTGCATGCAATCCACTGCATTCACTCGGGATGCATTTCCCAACGCTGCATGGAATCCAGTGCATTCAATCATGCCGCATAGAATCCACTGCATTCAATCAGTGTCCATTGGGCCATGCTGCATGGAATCCACTGCATTCAATCAGGATCCATTGGGCCAAGCTGCATGCAATCCACTGCATTCACTCGGGATGCATTTCACACTGCTGCATGGAATCCAGTGCATTCAATCACACTGCATGGAATCCACTGCATTCAATCAGGATCCATTGGGCCATGGTGCACGGAAGCCACTGCATTCAATCGGGATCCATTGGGCCACACTGCATGGAATCCACTTCATTCAATCAGGATCCATTGGGCCAATCTGCATGCAATCCACCGCATTAACTTGGGATGCATTTCACACTGCTGCATGGACTCCAGTGCATTCAATCACACTGCATGGAATCCACTGCATTCAATCGGTATCAATTACACCAAGCTGCATGGTATCCACTTCATTCAATCGAGATACATTGCACCACTCTGCATAGAATCCACTGCATTCAAGCATGCTTCCTGGAATCCACTGCATTATATCGGGTTCCATTAGGCCACACTGCATGGAATCCACTGCATTCACTCGGGATCCATTTCACAATGCTGCATTGACTCCACTGCATTGAATCTTGATGCATGGAATCCACTGCATTAAATTGCTATCAATATCTCAATGCTGCAGTGAATCCACTGCATTCAATCGGGATCCATTGCAGCATGCTGCATGGATTCCACTTCATTCAACCTGAATACATTGCCCCATGCTGCATGCAATCCACTGCATTCACTCGGGATGCATTTCACACAGCTGCATGGAATCCAGTGCAATCAATCACACTGCATGGAATCCACTGCATTCAAACAGTGTCCATTGGGCCATGCTGCATGGAATCCACTGCATTCAATCTGGATCCATTGGGCCAAGCTCCATGCAATACGCTGCATTCACTCGGGATGCATTTCACACTGCTGCATGGACTCCAGTGCATTCAGCCACACTGCATGGAATCCACTGCATTCCATCGGTATCAATTACACCAAGCTGCATGGTATCCACTTCATTCAATCGAGATACATTGCACCACTCTGCATAGAATACACTGCATTCAATCACGCTGAATTGAATCCACTGCATTCACTCGGGATGCATTTCAAAACGCTGCATTGAATAATCTGCATTCATTCACGCTGCTTGTGATCCACTGAATTCAATCAGGTACCATTGGGCCACGTTTCAAGGAATGCACTGCATTCCATCGGGATCCATTGCACAATGCTGAATGGAATATACTGCATTCAATAGGGATGCATTGGGCCTCGCTGCATGGAATCCACTGCATTCAATCACGCTGCATTGAATCCACTGCATTCAATTGGCATCAATCTTTCCAAGCTGCATGGAATCCACTGCATTCAATCGGGGTACTTTGCACCATGCTGCATGGAATCCACTGCATTCCATCATGCTGCATGGGATCCACTACATTCAATCGTGTTCCATTGTGCCGAACTGCATGGCATCCACTGAATTCAGTCACACTGCATGGAATCCACTGCATTCAATTGGGGATGCATTGTAACACGCTGCATGGAATCCCCTTCATTCAATCATGCTGTATGGAATCCAATGCATTCAATGGGATCAATTGTACATCGCTGCATGGAATACACTGCATTCAATCATGCTGCATGCAATCCACTTCATTGCATTGGGTTCCATTGCAGCACGCTGCATGGAATTGACTGCATTCAGTCATGCTGCATAAAATCAATGGCATTCCATCGGGATCCACTTGGCCACACTGCATGGAATCCACTGCATTAATTCGGGATCCATTTCCCCATGCTGCATGGAATCCACTACATTCCATCGGAATCCATTGCACCACGCTGCATGGAATCCACTGCATTCAATCGGTATTCATTGAGCCACGATGCATGGAATCCACTGCATTAAATCACGCATCATGGAATCCACCACATTCAATCATGCTGCATGTAATCCATTGCATTCAATCGGGATCCATTGTGCAAGCTACATGGAATCCACTGCATTCAATCATGCTGCATGGAATCCAATGCATTCAATTGGGATGCATTGAACCATGCTGCATGGAAGTCACTTCATTCAATCGGGATGCTTTGAGCCATCCTGCATAAAATCCACTGCATTCAATCGGGATGCATTGGGCCTCGCTGCATGGAATCCACTGCATTCAATCACGCTGCATTCTATCCACTGCTTTCAATCGAGATCCATTGTTCCATGCTGCATGGAATCCACTGCATTCAATCATGCTGCATGGAATCCTCTGCATTCAATTTGGATCCATTGAACCATTCTACAAGGAATCCACTGCATTTAGTCATGCTGCATAGAATCCACTGCATTCAATCGGGATGCAATGTAACATGCTGCATGGAACCCACTGCATTCAATGATGCTTCATGGAATCCACTGCATTCAATCGGGATGTATTTTTCCACGCTGCATGGAATCCACTGCATTCAATCACACTGCATTGAATCCACTGCATTCAATTTGGATCAGTTGTACAATGCTGAATGGAATCCACTGCATTCAATCATGCTGCATGGAATCCACTGCATTCAATCGGGATCAACTGTACAATGCTGCATGGAATCCACTGCATTCAATCATGCTGCATGAAATCCACTGCATTCAATTGGGATGCATTGAACCAGGCTGTATGGAATCCACTGCATTCATTCGGGAACCATTTTCTATGCTGCATGGAATCCACTGCCTTAAATCATTCTGCATGGAATCCAAAGCATTCAATGGGCTTCAATTTCTCCAGCTGCATGGAATCCACTGCATTAAATCATGCTGCATGGAATCCACTGCATTCAATTGGGAAGCATTGGGCCATGCTGCATAAAATCCACTGCATTCAATCATGCTGCATGGAACTTACTGCATTCAATCATGCTGCAAATAATCCACTGCATTCCATCAGGATCCTTTACGCCATGCTGCATGGAATCCACTGCATTCCATCGGCATCCATTGCACCATACTGCATGGAATCCACGGCATTCAATCATGCTGCATGGAATCCACTGCATTCAATCATGCTTCATTTCAACCACTGCATTCAATCGGGAACATTGGGCCATGCTGCATGGAATCAACTGCAAACAATCACGCGGCATGGAATCCACTGCATTCAATCGGGGTGATTTGGGGCATGCTGCATTAAATTCACTGCATTCAATCGGGATGCCTTGGGCCTCACTGCATGGAATCCACTGCATTCAATCGGGATCCATTGCGCCATGATGCCTGGAATCCACAGCATTCAAAAGAATCCATTGTGCCACACTGCATGGAATCCACTGCATTCAATTGAGATCCATTGGGCCACACTGCATGGAATCCACTGCATTCAATCGGGATCAATTGCGCCAAGCTGCAGGGAAACCACTGCATTCAATCGGGATCAATTCCATTACACCGCATGGAATCCACTGCATTCAATCTGTATTCATTGGGCCAAGATGCATGGAACCCACTGCATTCAATCACGCTGCATGGAATCCACTGCATTCAATTGGCATCCATTTGGCCACACAACATGGAATCCACTGCATTCAATCAGGATCCATTGGGCCAAGCTGCATGCAATCAATTGCATTCACCCAGGATGCATTTCACACTGCTGCATGGAATCCAGTGCATTCAATCACACTGCATGGAATCCACTGCATTCCATCGGTATCAATTACACCAAGCTGCATGGAATCCACTTCATTCAATCGAGATACATTGCACCACTCTGCATAGAATCCACTGCATTCAAGCATGCTTCCTGGAATCCACTGCATTCAATCGGGATCCATTGGGCCACACTGCATGGAATCCACTGCATTCACTTGGGATCCATTTCACAACACTGCATTGACTCCACTGCATTGAATCTTGATGCATGCAATCCACTGCATTAAATTGGTATCAATTACACAATGCTGAGGGGAATCCACTGCATTCAATCCGGATCCATTGCAGCATGCTGCATGGATTCCACTTCATTCAACCTGGAAACATTGCCCCATGCTGCATGCAATCCACTGCATTCACTCGGGATGCATTTCCCAACGCTGCATGGAATCCAGTGCATTCAATCATGCCGCATAGAATCCACTGCATTCAATCAGTGTCCATTGGGCCATGCTGCATGGAATCCACTGCATTCAATCAGGATCCATTGGGCCAAGCTGCATGCAATCCACTGCATTCACTCGGGATGCATTTCACACTGCTGCATGGAATCCAGTGCATTCAATCACACTGCATGGAATCCACTGCATTCAATCAGGATCCATTGGGCCATGGTGCACGGAAGCCACTGCATTCAATCGGGATCCATTGCACTACACTGCATGGAATCCACTGCATTCCATATGATCCATTGGGCCAAGCTGCATGCAAACCACCGCATTAACTTGGGATGCATTTCACACTGCTGCATGGAATCCAGTGCATTCCATCCCACTGCAAGGACTCCAATGCCTTCAATCGGTATCAATTACACCAAGCTGCATGGAATCCACTTCATTCAATCGAGATACATTGCACCACTCTGCATAGAATACACTGCATTCAATCATGCTTCATGGAATCCACTGCATTCAATCGGGATCCATTGGGCCACACTGCATGGAATCGACTTCATTCAATCAGGATCCATTGGGCCAATCTGCATGCAATCCCCTGCATTCACTCGGAATGCATTTCACACTGCTGCATGGACTCCAGTGCATTCAATCACCCTGCATGGAATCCACTGCATTCAATCGGTATCAATTACACCAAGCTGCATGGAATCCACTTCATTCAATCGAGATACATTGCACCACTCTGCATGGAATCCACTGCAATCAATATTGCTGCATGGAATCCACTGCATTCATTTGGGATGATTTCGGCCACGCTGCATTAAATCCACTGCATTAAATCGGGATGCCTTGTGCCTCGCTGCATGGAATACACTGCATTCAATCGAGATTCATTTCCCCACGGTGCATGGAATCCACTGCATTCAATAAGAATCCATTGTGCCACACTGCATGGAATCCACTGCATTCAATCAGGATCCATTGGGCCAAGCTGCATGCAATCAATTGCATTCACCCAGGATGCATTTCACACTGCTGCATGGAATCCAGTGCATTCAGTCACACTGCATGGAATCCACTGCATTCCATCGGTATCAATTACACCAAGCTGCATGGAATCCACTTCATTCAATCGAGATACATTGCACCACTCTGCATAGAATCCACTGCATTCAAGCATGCTTCCTGGAATCCACTGCATTCAATCGGGATCCATTGGGCCACACTGCATGGAATCCACTGCATTCACTTGGGATCCATTTCACAACACTGCATTGACTCCACTGCATTGAATCTTGATGCATGCAATCCACTGCATTAAATTGGTATCAATTACACAATGCTGCAGGGAATCCACTGCATTCAATCCGGATCCATTGCAGCATGCTGCATGGATTCCACTTCATTCAACCTGGAAACATTGCCCCATGCTGCATGCAATCCACTGCATTCACTCGGGATGCATTTCCCAACGCTGCATGGAATCCAGTGCATTCAATCATGCCGCATAGAATCCACTGCATTCAATCAGTGTCCATTGGGCCATGCTGCATGGAATCCACTGCATTCAATCAGGATCCATTGGGCCAAGCTGCATGCAATCCACTGCATTCACTCGGGATGCATTTCACACTGCTGCATGGAATCCAGTGCATTCAATCACACTGCATGGAATCCACTGCATTCAATCAGGATCCATTGGGCCATGGTGCACGGAAGCCACTGCATTCAATCGGGATCCATTGGGCCACACTGCATGGAATCCACTTCATTCAATCAGGATCCATTGGGCCAATCTGCATGCAATCCACTGCATTCACTCGGGATGCATTTCACACTGCTGCATGGACTCCAGTGCATTCAATCACACTGCATGGAATCCACTGCATTCAATCGGTATCAATTACACCAAGCTGCATGGTATCCACTTCATTCAATCGAGATACATTGCACCACTCTGCATAGAATCCACTGCATTCAAGCATGCTTCCTGGAATCCACTGCATTATATCGGGTTCCATTAGGCCACACTGCATGGAATCCACTGCATTCACTCGGGATCCATTTCACAATGCTGCATTGACTCCACTGCATTGAATCTTGATGCATGGAATCCACTGCATTAAATTGCTATCAATATCTCAATGCTGCAGTGAATCCACTGCATTCAATCGGGATCCATTGCAGCATGCTGCATGGATTCCACTTCATTCAACCTGAATACATTGCCCCATGCTGCATGCAATCCACTGCATTCACTCGGGATGCATTTCACACAGCTGCATGGAATCCAGTGCAATCAATCACACTGCATGGAATCCACTGCATTCAAACAGTGTCCATTGGGCCATGCTGCATGGAATCCACTGCATTCAATCTGGATCCATTGGGCCAAGCTCCATGCAATACGCTGCATTCACTCGGGATGCATTTCACACTGCTGCATGGACTCCAGTGCATTCAGCCACACTGCATGGAATCCACTGCATTCCATCGGTATCAATTACACCAAGCTGCATGGTATCCACTTCATTCAATCGAGATACATTGCACCACTCTGCATAGAATACACTGCATTCAATCACGCTGAATTGAATCCACTGCATTCACTCGGGATGCATTTCAAAACGCTGCATTGAATAATCTGCATTCATTCACGCTGCTTGTGATCCACTGAATTCAATCAGGTACCATTGGGCCACGTTTCAAGGAATGCACTGCATTCCATCGGGATCCATTGCACAATGCTGCATGGAATATACTGCATTCAATAGGGATGCATTGGGCCTCGCTGCATGGAATCCACTGCATTCAATCACGCTGCATTGAATCCACTGCATTCAATTGGCATCAATCTTTCCAAGCTGCATGGAATCCACTGCATTCAATCGGGGTACTTTGCACCATGCTGCATGGAATCCACTGCATTCCATCATGCTGCATGGGATCCACTACATTCAATCGTGTTCCATTGTGCCGAACTGCATGGCATCCACTGAATTCAGTCACACTGCATGGAATCCACTGCATTCAATTGGGGATGCATTGTAACACGCTGCATGGAATCCCCTTCATTCAATCATGCTGTATGGAATCCAATGCATTCAATGGGATCAATTGTACATCGCTGCATGGAATACACTGCATTCAATCATGCTGCATGCAATCCACTTCATTGCATTGGGTTCCATTGCAGCACGCTGCATGGAATTGACTGCATTCAGTCATGCTGCATAAAATCAATGGCATTCCATCGGGATCCACTTGGCCACACTGCATGGAATCCACTGCATTAATTCGGGATCCATTTCCCCATGCTGCATGGAATCCACTACATTCCATCGGAATCCATTGCACCACGCTGCATGGAATCCACTGCATTCAATCGGTATTCATTGAGCCACGATGCATGGAATCCACTGCATTAAATCACGCATCATGGAATCCACCACATTCAATCATGCTGCATGTAATCCATTGCATTCAATCGGGATCCATTGTGCAAGCTACATGGAATCCACTGCATTCAATCATGCTGCATGGAATCCAATGCATTCAATTGGGATGCATTGAACCATGCTGCATGGAAGTCACTTCATTCAATCGGGATGCTTTGAGCCATCCTGCATAAAATCCACTGCATTCAATCGGGATGCATTGGGCCTCGCTGCATGGAATCCACTGCATTCAATCACGCTGCATTCTATCCACTGCTTTCAATCGAGATCCATTGTTCCATGCTGCATGGAATCCACTGCATTCAATCATGCTGCATGGAATCCTCTGCATTCAATTTGGATCCATTGAACCATTCTACAAGGAATCCACTGCATTTAGTCATGCTGCATAGAATCCACTGCATTCAATCGGGATGCAATGTAACATGCTGCATGGAACCCACTGCATTCAATGATGCTTCATGGAATCCACTGCATTCAATCGGGATGTATTTTTCCACGCTGCATGGAATCCACTGCATTCAATCACACTGCATTGAATCCACTGCATTCAATTTGGATCAGTTGTACAATGCTGAATGGAATCCACTGCATTCAATCATGCTGCATGGAATCCACTGCATTCAATCGGGATCAACTGTACAATGCTGCATGGAATCCACTGCATTCAATCATGCTGCATGAAATCCACTGCATTCAATTGGGATGCATTGAACCAGGCTGTATGGAATCCACTGCATTCATTCGGGAACCATTTTCTATGCTGCATGGAATCCACTGCCTTAAATCATTCTGCATGGAATCCAAAGCATTCAATGGGCTTCAATTTCTCCAGCTGCATGGAATCCACTGCATTAAATCATGCTGCATGGAATCCACTGCATTCAATTGGGAAGCATTGGGCCATGCTGCATAAAATCCACTGCATTCAATCATGCTGCATGGAACTTACTGCATTCAATCATGCTGCAAATAATCCACTGCATTCCATCAGGATCCTTTACGCCATGCTGCATGGAATCCACTGCATTCCATCGGCATCCATTGCACCATACTGCATGGAATCCACGGCATTCAATCATGCTGCATGGAATCCACTGCATTCAATCATGCTTCATTTCAACCACTGCATTCAATCGGGAACATTGGGCCATGCTGCATGGAATCAACTGCAAACAATCACGCGGCATGGAATCCACTGCATTCAATCGGGGTGATTTGGGGCATGCTGCATTAAATTCACTGCATTCAATCGGGATGCCTTGGGCCTCACTGCATGGAATCCACTGCATTCAATCGGGATCCATTGCGCCATGATGCCTGGAATCCACAGCATTCAAAAGAATCCATTGTGCCACACTGCATGGAATCCACTGCATTCAATTGAGATCCATTGGGCCACACTGCATGGAATCCACTGCATTCAATCGGGATCAATTGCGCCAAGCTGCAGGGAAACCACTGCATTCAATCGGGATCAATTCCATTACACCGCATGGAATCCACTGCATTCAATCTGTATTCATTGGGCCAAGATGCATGGAACCCACTGCATTCAATCACGCTGCATGGAATCCACTGCATTCAATTGGCATCCATTTGGCCACACAACATGGAATCCACTGCATTCAATCAGGATCCATTGGGCCAAGCTGCATGCAATCAATTGCATTCACCCAGGATGCATTTCACACTGCTGCATGGAATCCAGTGCATTCAATCACACTGCATGGAATCCACTGCATTCCATCGGTATCAATTACACCAAGCTGCATGGAATCCACTTCATTCAATCGAGATACATTGCACCACTCTGCATAGAATCCACTGCATTCAAGCATGCTTCCTGGAATCCACTGCATTCAATCGGGATCCATTGGGCCACACTGCATGGAATCCACTGCATTCACTTGGGATCCATTTCACAACACTGCATTGACTCCACTGCATTGAATCTTGATGCATGCAATCCACTGCATTAAATTGGTATCAATTACACAATGCTGAGGGGAATCCACTGCATTCAATCCGGATCCATTGCAGCATGCTGCATGGATTCCACTTCATTCAACCTGGAAACATTGCCCCATGCTGCATGCAATCCACTGCATTCACTCGGGATGCATTTCCCAACGCTGCATGGAATCCAGTGCATTCAATCATGCCGCATAGAATCCACTGCATTCAATCAGTGTCCATTGGGCCATGCTGCATGGAATCCACTGCATTCAATCAGGATCCATTGGGCCAAGCTGCATGCAATCCACTGCATTCACTCGGGATGCATTTCACACTGCTGCATGGAATCCAGTGCATTCAATCACACTGCATGGAATCCACTGCATTCAATCAGGATCCATTGGGCCATGGTGCACGGAAGCCACTGCATTCAATCGGGATCCATTGCACTACACTGCATGGAATCCACTGCATTCCATATGATCCATTGGGCCAAGCTGCATGCAAACCACCGCATTAACTTGGGATGCATTTCACACTGCTGCATGGAATCCAGTGCATTCCATCCCACTGCAAGGACTCCAATGCCTTCAATCGGTATCAATTACACCAAGCTGCATGGAATCCACTTCATTCAATCGAGATACATTGCACCACTCTGCATAGAATACACTGCATTCAATCATGCTTCATGGAATCCACTGCATTCAATCGGGATCCATTGGGCCACACTGCATGGAATCGACTTCATTCAATCAGGATCCATTGGGCCAATCTGCATGCAATCCCCTGCATTCACTCGGAATGCATTTCACACTGCTGCATGGACTCCAGTGCATTCAATCACCCTGCATGGAATCCACTGCATTCAATCGGTATCAATTACACCAAGCTGCATGGAATCCACTTCATTCAATCGAGATACATTGCACCACTCTGCATGGAATCCACTGCAATCAATATTGCTGCATGGAATCCACTGCATTCATTTGGGATGATTTCGGCCACGCTGCATTAAATCCACTGCATTAAATCGGGATGCCTTGTGCCTCGCTGCATGGAATACACTGCATTCAATCGAGATTCATTTCCCCACGGTGCATGGAATCCACTGCATTCAATAAGAATCCATTGTGCCACACTGCATGGAATCCACTGCATTCAATCAGGATCCATTGGGCCATGATGCATGAAATCCACTGCATTCAGTCGGGATCCATTGTGCTATGCTGCATGGAATCCACTGCATTCAATCAGGATCCATTGGGCCAAGCTGCATGCAATCAATTGCATTCACCCAGGATGCATTTCACACTGCTGCATGGAATCCAGTGCATTCAGTCACACTGCATGGAATCCACTGCATTCCATCGGTATCAATTACACCAAGCTGCATGGAATCCACTTCATTCAATCGAGATACATTGCACCACTCTGCATAGAATCCACTGCATTCAAGCATGCTTCCTGGAATCCACTGCATTCAATCGGGATCCATTGGGCCACACTGCATGGAATCCACTGCATTCACTTGGGATCCATTTCACAACACTGCATTGACTCCACTGCATTGAATCTTGATGCATGCAATCCACTGCATTAAATTGGTATCAATTACACAATGCTGCAGGGAATCCACTGCATTCAATCCGGATCCATTGCAGCATGCTGCATGGATTCCACTTCATTCAACCTGGATACATTGCCCCATGCTGCATGCAATCCACTGCATTCACTCGGGATGCATTTCCCAACGCTGCATGGAATCCAGTGCATTCAATCATGCCGCATAGAATCCACTGCATTCAATCAGTGTCCATTGGGCCATGCTGCATGGAATCCACTGCATTCAATCAGGATCCATTGGGCCAAGCTGCATGCAATCCACTGCATTCACTCGGGATGCATTTCACACTGCTGCATGGAATCCAGTGCATTCAATCACACTGCATGGAATCCACTGCATTCAATCAGGATCCATTGGGCCATGGTGCACGGAAGCCACTGCATTCAATCGGGATCCATTGCACTACACTGCATGGAATCCACTGCATTCCATATGATCCATTGGGCCAAGCTGCATGCAAACCACCGCATTAACTTGGGATGCATTTCACACTGCTGCATGGAATCCAGTGCATTCCATCCCACTGCAAGGACTCCAATGCCTTCAATCGGTATCAATTACACCAAGCTGCATGGAATCCACTTCATTCAATCGAGAAACATTGCACCGCTCTGCATAGAATACACTGCATTCAATCATGCTTCATGGAATCCACTGCATTCAATCGGGATCCATTGGGCCACACTGCATGGAATCCACTTCATTCAATCAGGATCCATTGGGCCAATCTGCATGCAATCCACTGCATTCACTCGGGATGCATTTCACACTGCTGCATGGACTCCAGTGCATTCAATCACACTGCATGGAATCCACTGCATTCAATCGGTATCAATTACACCAAGCTGCATGGTATCCACTTCATTCAATCGAGATACATTGCACCACTCTGCATAGAATACACTGCATTCAATCACGCTGAATTGAATCCACTGCATTCACTCGGGATGCATTTCAAAACGCTGCATTGAATAATCTGCATTCATTCACGCTGCTTGTGATCCACTGAATTCAATCAGGTACCATTGGGCCACGTTTCAAGGAATGCACTGCATTCCATCGGGATCCATTGCACAATGCTGAATGGAATATACTGCATTCAATAGGGATGCATTGGGCCTCGCTGCATGGAATCCACTGCATTCAATCACGCTGCATTGAATCCACTGCATTCAATTGGCATCAATCTTTCCAAGCTGCATGGAATCCACTGCATTCAATCGGGGTACTTTGCACCATGCTGCATGGAATCCACTGCATTCCATCATGCTGCATGGGATCCACTACATTCAATCGTGTTCCATTGTGCCGAACTGCATGGCATCCACTGAATTCAGTCACACTGCATGGAATCCACTGCATTCAATTGGGGATGCATTGTAACACGCTGCATGGAATCCCCTTCATTCAATCATGCTGTATGGAATCCAATGCATTCAATGGGATCAATTGTACATCGCTGCATGGAATACACTGCATTCAATCATGCTGCATGCAATCCACTTCATTGCATTGGGTTCCATTGCAGCACGCTGCATGGAATTGACTGCATTCAGTCATGCTGCATAAAATCAATGGCATTCCATCGGGATCCACTTGGCCACACTGCATGGAATCCACTGCATTAATTCGGGATCCATTTCCCCATGCTGCATGGAATCCACTACATTCCATCGGAATCCATTGCACCACGCTGCATGGAATCCACTGCATTCAATCGGTATTCATTGAGCCACGATGCATGGAATCCACTGCATTAAATCACGCATCATGGAATCCACCACATTCAATCATGCTGCATGTAATCCATTGCATTCAATCGGGATCCATTGTGCAAGCTACATGGAATCCACTGCATTCAATCATGCTGCATGGAATCCAATGCATTCAATTGGGATGCATTGAACCATGCTGCATGGAAGTCACTTCATTCAATCGGGATGCTTTGAGCCATCCTGCATAAAATCCACTGCATTCAATCGGGATGCATTGGGCCTCGCTGCATGGAATCCACTGCATTCAATCATGCTGCATGGGATCCACTACATTCAATCGTGTTCCATTGTGCCAAACTGCATGGAATCCACTGCATTCAATCATGCTGCATGGAATCCTCTGCATTCAATTTGGATCCATTGAACCATTCTACAAGGAATCCACTGCATTTAGTCATGCTGCATAGAATCCACTGCATTCAATCGGGATGCAATGTAACATGCTGCATGGAACCCACTGCATTCAATGATGCTTCATGGAATCCACTGCATTCAATCGGGATGTATTTTTCCACGCTGCATGGAATCCACTGCATTCAATCACACTGCATTGAATCCACTGCATTCAATTTGGATCAGTTGTACAATGCTGAATGGAATCCACTGCATTCAATCATGCTGCATGGAATCCACTGCATTCAATCGGGATCAACTGTACAATGCTGCATGGAATCCACTGCATTCAATCATGCTGCATGAAATCCACTGCATTCAATTGGGATGCATTGAACCAGGCTGTATGGAATCCACTGCATTCATTCGGGAACCATTTTCTATGCTGCATGGAATCCACTGCCTTAAATCATTCTGCATGGAATCCAAAGCATTCAATGGGCTTCAATTTCTCCAGCTGCATGGAATCCACTGCATTAAATCATGCTGCATGGAATCCACTGCATTCAATTGGGAAGCATTGGGCCATGCTGCATAAAATCCACTGCATTCAATCATGCTGCATGGAACTTACTGCATTCAATCATGCTGCAAATAATCCACTGCATTCCATCAGGATCCTTTACGCCATGCTGCATGGAATCCACTGCATTCCATCGGCATCCATTGCACCATACTGCATGGAATCCACGGCATTCAATCATGCTGCATGGAATCCACTGCATTCAATCATGCTTCATTTCAACCACTGCATTCAATCGGGAACATTGGGCCATGCTGCATGGAATCAACTGCAAACAATCACGCGGCATGGAATCCACTGCATTCAATCGGGGTGATTTGGGGCATGCTGCATTAAATTCACTGCATTCAATCGGGATGCCTTGGGCCTCACTGCATGGAATCCACTGCATTCAATCGGGATCCATTGCGCCATGATGCCTGGAATCCACAGCATTCAAAAGAATCCATTGTGCCACACTGCATGGAATCCACTGCATTCACTCGAGATCCATTGGGCCACACTGCATGGAATCCACTGCATTCAATCGGGATCAATTGCGCCAAGCTGCAGGGAAACCACTGCATTCAATCGGGATCAATTCCATTACACCGCATGGAATCCACTGCATTCAATCTGTATTCATTGGGCCAAGATGCATGGAACCCACTGCATTCAATCACGCTGCATGGAATCCACTGCATTCAATTGGCATCCATTTGGCCACACAACATGGAATCCACTGCATTCAATCAGGATCCATTGGGCCAATCTGCATGCAATCCACTGCATTCACTCGGGATGCATTTCACACTGCTGCATGGACTCCAGTGCATTCAATCACACTGCATGGAATCCACTGCATTCCATCGGTATCAATTACACCAAGCTGCATGGAATCCACTTCATTCAATCGAGATACATTGCACCACTCTGCATAGAATCCACTGCATTCAAGCATGCTTCCTGGAATCCACTGCATTCAATCGGGATCCATTGGGCCACACTGCATGGAATCCACTGCATTCACTTGGGATCCATTTCACAACACTGCATTGACTCCACTGCATTGAATCTTGATGCATGCAATCCACTGCATTAAATTGGTATCAATTACACAATGCTGCAGGGAATCCACTGCATTCAATCCGGATCCATTGCAGCATGCTGCATGGATTCCACTTCATTCAACCTGGAAACATTGCCCCATGCTGCATGCAATCCACTGCATTCACTCGGGATGCATTTCCCAACGCTGCATGGAATCCAGTGCATTCAATCATGCCGCATAGAATCCACTGCATTCAATCAGTGTCCATTGGGCCATGCTGCATGGAATCCACTGCATTCAATCAGGATCCATTGGGCCAAGCTGCATGCAATCCACTGCATTCACTCGGGATGCATTTCACACTGCTGCATGGAATCCAGTGCATTCAATCACACTGCATGGAATCCACTGCATTCAATCAGGATCCATTGGGCCATGGTGCACGGAAGCCACTGCATTCAATCGGGATCCATTGCACTACACTGCATGGAATCCACTGCATTCCATATGATCCATTGGGCCAAGCTGCATGCAAACCACCGCATTAACTTGGGATGCATTTCACACTGCTGCATGGAATCCAGTGCATTCCATCCCACTGCAAGGACTCCAATGCCTTCAATCGGTATCAATTACACCAAGCTGCATGGAATCCACTTCATTCAATCGAGATACATTGCACCGCTCTGCATAGAATACACTGCATTCAATCATGCTTCATGGAATCCACTGCATTCAATCGGGATCCATTGGGCCACACTGCATGGAATCCACTTCATTCAATCAGGATCCATTGGGCCAATCTGCATGCAATCCACTGCATTCACTCGGGATGCATTTCACACTGCTGCATGGAATCCAGTGCATTCAATCACACTGCATGGAATCCACTGCATTCAATCCGGATCCATTGGGCCATGCTTCATGGAAGCCTCTGCCTTCATTCGGGATCCATTGTGCTACACTGCATGGAATCCACTGCATTCAATCAGGATCCATTGAGCCAAGCTGCATGCAATCCCCTGCATTCACTCGGAATGCATTTCACACTGCTGCATGGACTCCAGTGCATTCAATCACCCTGCATGGAATCCACTGCATTCAATCGGTATCAATTACACCAAGCTGCATGGAATCCACTTCATTCAATCGAGATACATTGCACCACTCTGCATGGAATCCACTGCAATCAATATTGCTGCATGGAATCCACTGCATTCATTTGGGATGATTTCGGCCACGCTGCATTAAATCCACTGCATTAAATCGGGATGCCTTGTGCCTCGCTGCATGGAATACACTGCATTCAATCGAGATTCATTTCCCCACGGTGCATGGAATCCACTGCATTCAATAAGAATCCATTGTGCCACACTGCATGGAATCCACTGCATTCAATCAGGATCCATTGGGCCATGATGCATGAAATCCACTGCATTCAGTCGGGATCCATTGTGCTATGCTGCATGGAATCCACTGCATTCAATCAGGATCCATTGGGCCAAGCTGCATGCAATCAATTGCATTCACCCAGGATGCATTTCACACTGCTGCATGGAATCCAGTGCATTCAGTCACACTGCATGGAATCCACTGCATTCCATCGGTATCAATTACACCAAGCTGCATGGAATCCACTTCATTCAATCGAGATACATTGCACCACTCTGCATAGAATCCACTGCATTCAAGCATGCTTCCTGGAATCCACTGCATTCAATCGGGATCCATTGGGCCACACTGCATGGAATCCACTGCATTCACTTGGGATCCATTTCACAACACTGCATTGACTCCACTGCATTGAATCTTGATGCATGCAATCCACTGCATTAAATTGGTATCAATTACACAATGCTGCAGGGAATCCACTGCATTCAATCCGGATCCATTGCAGCATGCTGCATGGATTCCACTTCATTCAACCTGGATACATTGCCCCATGCTGCATGCAATCCACTGCATTCACTCGGGATGCATTTCCCAACGCTGCATGGAATCCAGTGCATTCAATCATGCCGCATAGAATCCACTGCATTCAATCAGTGTCCATTGGGCCATGCTGCATGGAATCCACTGCATTCAATCAGGATCCATTGGGCCAAGCTGCATGCAATCCACTGCATTCACTCGGGATGCATTTCACACTGCTGCATGGAATCCAGTGCATTCAATCACACTGCATGGAATCCACTGCATTCAATCAGGATCCATTGGGCCATGGTGCACGGAAGCCACTGCATTCAATCGGGATCCATTGCACTACACTGCATGGAATCCACTGCATTCCATATGATCCATTGGGCCAAGCTGCATGCAAACCACCGCATTAACTTGGGATGCATTTCACACTGCTGCATGGAATCCAGTGCATTCCATCCCACTGCAAGGACTCCAATGCCTTCAATCGGTATCAATTACACCAAGCTGCATGGAATCCACTTCATTCAATCGAGAAACATTGCACCGCTCTGCATAGAATACACTGCATTCAATCATGCTTCATGGAATCCACTGCATTCAATCAGGATCCATTGGGCCACACTGCATGGAATCAACTTCATTCAATCAGGATCCATTGGGCCAATCTGCATGCAATCCACTGCATTCACTCGGGATGCATTTCACACTGCTGCATGGACTCCAGTGCATTCAATCACACTGCATGGAATCCACTGCATTCAATCGGTATCAATTACACCAAGCTGCATGGAATCCACTTCATTCAATCGAGATACATTGCACCACTCTGCATAGAATACACTGCATTCAATCACGCTGAATTGAATCCACTGCATTCACTCGGGATGCATTTCAAAACGCTGCATTGAATAATCTGCATTCATTCACGCTGCTTGTGATCCACTGAATTCAATCAGGTACCATTGGGCCACGTTTCAAGGAATGCACTGCATTCCATCGGGATCCATTGCACAATGCTGAATGGAATATACTGCATTCAATAGGGATGCATTGGGCCTCGCTGCATGGAATCCACTGCATTCAATCACGCTGCATTGAATCCACTGCATTCAATTGGCATCAATCTTTCCAAGCTGCATGGAATCCACTGCATTCAATCGGGGTACTTTGCACCATGCTGCATGGAATCCACTGCATTCCATCATGCTGCATGGGATCCACTACATTCAATCGTGTTCCATTGTGCCGAACTGCATGGCATCCACTGAATTCAGTCACACTGCATGGAATCCACTGCATTCAATTGGGGATGCATTGTAACACGCTGCATGGAATCCCCTTCATTCAATCATGCTGTATGGAATCCAATGCATTCAATGGGATCAATTGTACATCGCTGCATGGAATACACTGCATTCAATCATGCTGCATGCAATCCACTTCATTGCATTGGGTTCCATTGCAGCACGCTGCATGGAATTGACTGCATTCAGTCATGCTGCATAAAATCAATGGCATTCCATCGGGATCCACTTGGCCACACTGCATGGAATCCACTGCATTAATTCGGGATCCATTTCCCCATGCTGCATGGAATCCACTACATTCCATCGGAATCCATTGCACCACGCTGCATGGAATCCACTGCATTCAATCGGTATTCATTGAGCCACGATGCATGGAATCCACTGCATTAAATCACGCATCATGGAATCCACCACATTCAATCATGCTGCATGTAATCCATTGCATTCAATCGGGATCCATTGTGCAAGCTACATGGAATCCACTGCATTCAATCATGCTGCATGGAATCCAATGCATTCAATTGGGATGCATTGAACCATGCTGCGTGGAAGTCACTTCATTCAATCGGGATGCTTTGAGCCATCCTGCATAAAATCCACTGCATTCAATCGGGATGCATTGGGCCTCGCTGCATGGAATCCACTGCATTCAATCACGCTGCATTCTATCCACTGCTTTCAATTGAGATCCATTGTTCCATGCTGCATGGAATCCACTGCATTCAATCATGCTGCATGGGATCCACTACATTCAATCGTGTTCCATTGTGCCAAACTGCATGGAATCCACTGCATTCAATCATGCTGCATGGAATCCTCTGCATTCAATTTGGATCCATTGAACCATTCTACAAGGAATCCACTGCATTTAGTCATGCTGCATAGAATCCACTGCATTCAATCGGGATGCAATGTAACATGCTGCATGGAACCCACTGCATTCAATGATGCTTCATGGAATCCACTGCATTCAATCGGGATGTATTTTTCCACGCTGCATGGAATCCACTGCATTCAATCACACTGCATTGAATCCACTGCATTCAATTTGGATCAGTTGTACAATGCTGAATGGAATCCACTGCATTCAATCATGCTGCATGGAATCCACTGCATTCAATCGGGATCAACTGTACAATGCTGCATGGAATCCACTGCATTCAATCATGCTGCATGAAATCCACTGCATTCAATTGGGATGCATTGAACCAGGCTGTATGGAATCCACTGCATTCATTCGGGAACCATTTTCTATGCTGCATGGAATCCACTGCCTTAAATCATTCTGCATGGAATCCAAAGCATTCAATGGGCTTCAATTTCTCCAGCTGCATGGAATCCACTGCATTAAATCATGCTGCATGGAATCCACTGCATTCAATTGGGAAGCATTGGGCCATGCTGCATAAAATCCACTGCATTCAATCATGCTGCATGGAACTTATTACATTCAATCATGCTGCACATAATCCACTGCATTCCATCAGGATCCTTTACGCCATGCTGCATGGAATCCACTGCATTCCATCGGCATCCATTGCACCATACTGCATGGAATCCACGGCATTCAATCATGCTTCATTTCAACCACTGCATTCAATCGGGAACATTGGGCCATGCTGCATGGAATCAACTGCAAACAATCACGTGGCATGGAATCCACTGCATTCAATCGGGGTGATTTGGGGCATGCTGCATTAAATTCACTGCATTCAATCGGGATGCCTTGGGCCTCACTGCATGGAATCCACTGCATTCAATCGGGATCCATTGCGCCATGATGCCTGGAATCCACAGCATTCAAAAGAATCCATTGTGCCACACTTCATGGAATCCACTGCATTCAATTGAGATCCATTGGGCCACACTGCATGGAATCCACTGCATTCAATCGGGATCAATGGCGCCAAGCTGCAGGGAAACCACTGCATTCAATCGGGATCAATTTCATTGCACCGCATGGAATCCACTGCATTCAATCTGTATTCATTGGGCCAAGATGCATGGAATCCACTGAATTCAACCACGCTGCATGGAATCCACTGCATTCAATCGGCATCCATTTGGCCACACAACATGGAATCCACTGCATTCAATCAGGATCCATTGGGCCAAGCTGCATGCAATCCACTGCATTCACTCGGGATGCATTTCACACTGCTGCATGGAATCCAGTGCATTCAGCCACACTGCATGGAATCCACTGCATTCAATCAGGATCCATTGGGCCATGGTGCACGGAAGCCACTGCATTCAATCGGGATCCATTGCACTACACTGCATGGAATCCACTGCATTCCATATGATCCATTGGGCCAAGCTGCATGCAAACCACCGCATTAACCTGGGATGCATTTCACACTGCTGCATGGAATCCAGTGCATTCCATCCCACTGCAAGGACTCCAATGCCTTCAATCGGTATCAATTACACCAAGCTGCATGGAATCCACTTCATTCAATCGAGAAACATTGCACCACTCTGCATAGAATACACTGCATTCAAGCATGCTTCCTGGAATCCACTGCATTCAATCGGGATCCATTGGGCCACACTGCATGGAATCCACTTCATTCAATCAGGATCCATTGGGCCAATCTGCATGCAATCCACTGCATTCACTCGGGATGCATTTCACACTGCTGCATGGACTCCAGTGCATTCAATCACACTGCATGGAATCCACTGCATTCCATCGGTATCAATTACACCAAGCTGCATGGAATCCACTTCATTCAATCGAGATACATTGCACCACTCTGCATAGAATACACTGCATTCAATCATGCTTCCTGGAATCCACTGCATTCAATCGGGATCCATTGGGCCACACTGCATGGAATCCACTGCATTCACTTGGGATCCATTTCACAACACTGCATTGACTCCACTGCATTGAATCTTGATGCATGCAATCCACTGCATTAAATTGGTATCAATTACACAATGCTGCAGGGAATCCACTGCATTCAATCCGGATCCATTGCAGCATGCTGCATGGATTCCACTTCATTCAACCAGGAAACATTGCCCCATGCTGCATGCAATCCACTGCATTCACTCGGGATGCATTTCCCAACGCTGCATGGAATCCAGTGCATTCAATCATGCCGCATAGAATCCACTGCATTCAATCAGTGTCCATTGGGCCATGCTGCATGGAATCCACTGCATTCAATCAGGATCCATTGGGCCAAGCTGCATGCAATCCACTGCATTCACTCGGGATGCATTTCACACTGCTGCATGGAATCCAGTGCATTCAATCACACTGCATGGAATCCACTGCATTCAATCAGGATCCATTGGGCCATGGTGCACGGAAGCCACTGCATTCAATCGGGATCCATTGCACTACACTGCATGGACTCCACTGCATTCCATATGATCCATTGGGCCAAGCTGCATGCAAACCACCGCATTAACTTGGGATGCATTTCACACTGCTGCATGGAATCCAGTGCATTCCATCCCACTGCAAGGACTCCAATGCCTTCAATCGGTATCAATTACACCAAGCTGCATGGAATCCACTTCATTCAATCGAGAAACATTGCACCGCTCTGCATAGAATACACTGCATTCAATCATGCTTCATGGAATCCACTGCATTCAATCAGGATCCATTGGGCCACACTGCATGGAATCAACTTCATTCAATCAGGATCCATTGGGCCAATCTGCATGCAATCCACTGCATTCACTCGGGATGCATTTCACACTGCTGCATGGACTCCAGTGCATTCAATCACACTGCATGGAATCCACTGCATTCAATCGGTATCAATTACACCAAGCTGCATGGAATCCACTTCATTCAATCGAGATACATTGCACCACTCTGCATAGAATACACTGCATTCAATCACGCTGAATTGAATCCACTGCATTCACTCGGGATGCATTTCAAAACGCTGCATTGAATAATCTGCATTCATTCACGCTGCTTGTGATCCACTGAATTCAATCAGGTACCATTGGGCCACGTTTCAAGGAATGCACTGCATTCCATCGGGATCCATTGCACAATGCTGAATGGAATATACTGCATTCAATAGGGATGCATTGGGCCTCGCTGCATGGAATCCACTGCATTCAATCACGCTGCATTGAATCCACTGCATTCAATTGGCATCAATCTTTCCAAGCTGCATGGAATCCACTGCATTCAATCGGGGTACTTTGCACCATGCTGCATGGAATCCACTGCATTCCATCATGCTGCATGGGATCCACTACATTCAATCGTGTTCCATTGTGCCGAACTGCATGGCATCCACTGAATTCAGTCACACTGCATGGAATCCACTGCATTCAATTGGGGATGCATTGTAACACGCTGCATGGAATCCCCTTCATTCAATCATGCTGTATGGAATCCAATGCATTCAATGGGATCAATTGTACATCGCTGCATGGAATACACTGCATTCAATCATGCTGCATGCAATCCACTTCATTGCATTGGGTTCCATTGCAGCACGCTGCATGGAATTGACTGCATTCAGTCATGCTGCATAAAATCAATGGCATTCCATCGGGATCCACTTGGCCACACTGCATGGAATCCACTGCATTAATTCGGGATCCATTTCCCCATGCTGCATGGAATCCACTACATTCCATCGGAATCCATTGCACCACGCTGCATGGAATCCACTGCATTCAATCGGTATTCATTGAGCCACGATGCATGGAATCCACTGCATTAAATCACGCATCATGGAATCCACCACATTCAATCATGCTGCATGTAATCCATTGCATTCAATCGGGATCCATTGTGCAAGCTACATGGAATCCACTGCATTCAATCATGCTGCATGGAATCCAATGCATTCAATTGGGATGCATTGAACCATGCTGCGTGGAAGTCACTTCATTCAATCGGGATGCTTTGAGCCATCCTGCATAAAATCCACTGCATTCAATCGGGATGCATTGGGCCTCGCTGCATGGAATCCACTGCATTCAATCACGCTGCATTCTATCCACTGCTTTCAATTGAGATCCATTGTTCCATGCTGCATGGAATCCACTGCATTCAATCATGCTGCATGGGATCCACTACATTCAATCGTGTTCCATTGTGCCAAACTGCATGGAATCCACTGCATTCAATCATGCTGCATGGAATCCTCTGCATTCAATTTGGATCCATTGAACCATTCTACAAGGAATCCACTGCATTTAGTCATGCTGCATAGAATCCACTGCATTCAATCGGGATGCAATGTAACATGCTGCATGGAACCCACTGCATTCAATGATGCTTCATGGAATCCACTGCATTCAATCGGGATGTATTTTTCCACGCTGCATGGAATCCACTGCATTCAATCACACTGCATTGAATCCACTGCATTCAATTTGGATCAGTTGTACAATGCTGAATGGAATCCACTGCATTCAATCATGCTGCATGGAATCCACTGCATTCAATCGGGATCAACTGTACAATGCTGCATGGAATCCACTGCATTCAATCATGCTGCATGAAATCCACTGCATTCAATTGGGATGCATTGAACCAGGCTGTATGGAATCCACTGCATTCATTCGGGAACCATTTTCTATGCTGCATGGAATCCACTGCCTTAAATCATTCTGCATGGAATCCAAAGCATTCAATGGGCTTCAATTTCTCCAGCTGCATGGAATCCACTGCATTAAATCATGCTGCATGGAATCCACTGCATTCAATTGGGAAGCATTGGGCCATGCTGCATAAAATCCACTGCATTCAATCATGCTGCATGGAACTTATTACATTCAATCATGCTGCACATAATCCACTGCATTCCATCAGGATCCTTTACGCCATGCTGCATGGAATCCACTGCATTCCATCGGCATCCATTGCACCATACTGCATGGAATCCACGGCATTCAATCATGCTTCATTTCAACCACTGCATTCAATCGGGAACATTGGGCCATGCTGCATGGAATCAACTGCAAACAATCACGTGGCATGGAATCCACTGCATTCAATCGGGGTGATTTGGGGCATGCTGCATTAAATTCACTGCATTCAATCGGGATCCCTTGGGCCTCACTGCATGGAATCCACTGCATTCAATCGGGATCCATTGCGCCATGATGCCTGGAATCCACAGCATTCAAAAGAATCCATTGTGCCACACTTCATGGAATCCACTGCATTCAATTGAGATCCATTGGGCCACACTGCATGGAATCCACTGCATTCAATCGGGATCAATTGCGCCAAGCTGCAGGGAAACCACTGCATTCAATCGGGATCAATTTCATTGCACCGCATGGAATCCACTGCATTCAATCTGTATTCATTGGGCCAAGATGCATGGAATCCACTGAATTCAACCACGCTGCATGGAATCCACTGCATTCAATCGGCATCCATTTGGCCACACAACATGGAATCCACTGCATTCAATCAGGATCCATTGGGCCAAGCTGCATGCAATCCACTGCATTCACTCGGGATGCATTTCACACTGCTGCATGGAATCCAGTGCATTCAGCCACACTGCATGGAATCCACTGCATTCCATCGGTATCAATTACACCAAGCTGCATGGAATCCACTTCATTCAATCGAGATACATTGCACCACTCTGGATAGAAACCACTGCATTCCATCAGGCTTCATGGAATCCACTGCATTCAATCGGGATCCATTGGGCCACACTGCCTGGAATCCACTGCATTCACTCGGGATCCATTGGGCCACACTGCATGGAATCCACTGCATTGAATCTTGATGCATGCAATCCACTGCATTAAATTGGTATCAATTACACAATGCTGAGGGGAATCCACTGCATTCAATCCGGATCCATTGCAGCATGCTGCATGGATTCCACTTCATTCAACCTGGATACTTTTCCCCAAGCTGCATGCAATCCACTGCATTCACTCGGGATGCATTTCCCAACGCTGCATGGAATCCAGTGCATTCAATCATGCCGCATAGAATCCACTGCATTCAATCAGTGTCCATTGGGCCATGCTGCATGGAATCCACTGCATTCAATCAGGATCCATTGGGCCAAGCTGCATGCAATCCACTGCATTCACTCGGGATGCATTTCACACTGCTGCATGGAATCCAGTGCATTCAATCACACTGCATGGAATCCACTGCATTCAATCAGGATCCATTGGGCCATGGTGCACGGAAGCCACTGCATTCAATCGGGATCCATTGCACTACACTGCATGGAATCCACTGCATTCCATATGATCCATTGGGCCAAGCTGCATGCAAACCACCGCATTAACTTGGGATGCATTTCACACTGCTGCATGGAATCCAGTGCATTCCATCCCACTGCAAGGACTCCAATGCCTTCAATCGGTATCAATTACACCAAGCTGCATGGAATCCACTTCATTCAATCGAGAAACATTGCACCACTCTGCATAGAATACACTGCATTCAAGCATGCTTCCTGGAATCCACTGCATTCAATCGGGATCCATTGGGCCACACTGCATGGAATCCACTTCATTCAATCAGGATCCATTGGGCCAATCTGCATGCAATCCACTGCATTCACTCGGGATGCATTTCACACTGCTGCATGGACTCCAGTGCATTCAATCACACTGCATGGAATCCACTGCATTCCATCGGTATCAATTACACCAAGCTGCATGGTATCCACTTCATTCAATCGAGATACATTGCACCACTCTGCATAGAATCCACTGCATTCAAGCATGCCTCCTGGAATCCACTGCATTATATCGGGTTCCATTAGGCCACACTGCATGGAATCCACTGCATTCACTCGGGATCCATTGCGCCATGATGCCTGGAATCCACAGCATTCAAAAGAATCCATTGTGCCACACTGCATGGAATCCACTGCATTCACTCGAGATCCATTGGGCCACACTGCATGGAATACACTGCATTCAATCGGGATCAATTGCGCCAAGCTGCAGGGAAACCACTGCATTCAATCGGGATCAATTCCATTACACCGCATGGAATCCACTGCATTCAATCTGTATTCATTGGGCCAAGATGCATGGAACCCACTGCATTCAATCACGCTGCATGGAATCCACTGCATTCAATTGGCATCCATTTGGCCACACAACATGGAATCCACTGCATTCAATCAGGATCCATTGGGCCAATCTGCATGCAATCCACTGCATTCACTCGGGATGCATTTCACACTGCTGCATGGACTCCAGTGCATTCAATCACACTGCATGGAATCCACTGCATTCAATCGGTATCAATTACACCAAGCTGCATGGAATCCACTTCATTCAATCGAGATACATTGCACCACTCTGCATAGAATCCACTGCATTCAAGCATGCTTCCTGGAATCCACTGCATTCAATCGGGATCCATTGGGCCACACTGCATGGAATCCACTGCATTCACTTGGGATCCATTTCACAACACTGCATTGACTCCACTGCATTGAATCTTGATGCATGCAATCCACTGCATTAAATTGGTATCAATTACACAATGCTGAGGGGAATCCACTGCATTCAATCCGGATCCATTGCAGCATGCTGCATGGATTCCACTTCATTCAACCTGGAAACATTGCCCCATGCTGCATGCAATCCACTGCATTCACTCGGGATGCATTTCCCAACGCTGCATGGAATCCAGTGCATTCAATCATGCCGCATAGAATCCACTGCATTCAATCAGTGTCCATTGGGCCATGCTGCATGGAATCCACTGCATTCAATCAGGATCCATTGGGCCAAGCTGCATGCAATCCACTGCATTCACTCGGGATGCATTTCACACTGCTGCATGGAATCCAGTGCATTCAATCACACTGCATGGAATCCACTGCATTCAATCAGGATCCATTGGGCCATGGTGCACGGAAGCCACTGCATTCAATCGGGATCCATTGCACTACACTGCATGGAATCCACTGCATTCCATATGATCCATTGGGCCAAGCTGCATGCAAACCACCGCATTAACTTGGGATGCATTTCACACTGCTGCATGGACTCCAGTGCATTCCATCCCACTGCAAGGACTCCAATGCCTTCAATCGGTATCAATTACACCAAGCTGCATGGAATCCACTTCATTCAATCGAGATACATTGCACCGCTCTGCATAGAATACACTGCATTCAATCATGCTTCATGGAATCCACTGCATTCAATCGGGATCCATTGGGCCACACTGCATGGAATCCACTTCATTCAATCAGGATCCATTGGGCCAATCTGCATGCAATCCACTGCATTCACTCGGGATGCATTTCACACTGCTGCATGGAATCCAGTGCATTCAATCACACTGCATGGAATCCACTGCATTCAATCCGGATCCATTGGGCCATGCTTCATGGAAGCCTCTGCCTTCATTCGGGATCCATTGTGCTACACTGCATGGAATCCACTGCATTCAATCAGGATCCATTGAGCCAAGCTGCATGCAATCCCCTGCATTCACTCGGAATGCATTTCACACTGCTGCATGGACTCCAGTGCATTCAATCACCCTGCATGGAATCCACTGCATTCAATCGGTATCAATTACACCAAGCTGCATGGAATCCACTTCATTCAATCGAGATACATTGCACCACTCTGCATGGAATCCACTGCAATCAATATTGCTGCATGGAATCCACTGCATTCATTTGGGATGATTTCGGCCACGCTGCATTAAATCCACTGCATTAAATCGGGATGCCTTGTGCCTCGCTGCATGGAATACACTGCATTCAATCGAGATTCATTTCCCCACGGTGCATGGAATCCACTGCATTCAATAAGAATCCATTGTGCCACACTGCATGGAATCCACTGCATTCAATCAGGATCCATTGGGCCATGATGCATGAAATCCACTGCATTCAGTCGGGATCCATTGTGCTATGCTGCATGGAATCCACTGCATTCAATCAGGATCCATTGGGCCAAGCTGCATGCAATCAATTGCATTCACCCAGGATGCATTTCACACTGCTGCATGGAATCCAGTGCATTCAGTCACACTGCATGGAATCCACTGCATTCCATCGGTATCAATTACACCAAGCTGCATGGAATCCACTTCATTCAATCGAGATACATTGCACCACTCTGCATAGAATCCACTGCATTCAAGCATGCTTCCTGGAATCCACTGCATTCAATCGGGATCCATTGGGCCACACTGCATGGAATCCACTGCATTCACTTGGGATCCATTTCACAACACTGCATTGACTCCACTGCATTGAATCTTGATGCATGCAATCCACTGCATTAAATTGGTATCAATTACACAATGCTGCAGGGAATCCACTGCATTCAATCCGGATCCATTGCAGCATGCTGCATGGATTCCACTTCATTCAACCTGGATACATTGCCCCATGCTGCATGCAATCCACTGCATTCACTCGGGATGCATTTCCCAACGCTGCATGGAATCCAGTGCATTCAATCATGCCGCATAGAATCCACTGCATTCAATCAGTGTCCATTGGGCCATGCTGCATGGAATCCACTGCATTCAATCAGGATCCATTGGGCCAAGCTGCATGCAATCCACTGCATTCACTCGGGATGCATTTCACACTGCTGCATGGAATCCAGTGCATTCAATCACACTGCATGGAATCCACTGCATTCAATCAGGATCCATTGGGCCATGGTGCACGGAAGCCACTGCATTCAATCGGGATCCATTGCACTACACTGCATGGAATCCACTGCATTCCATATGATCCATTGGGCCAAGCTGCATGCAAACCACCGCATTAACTTGGGATGCATTTCACACTGCTGCATGGAATCCAGTGCATTCCATCCCACTGCAAGGACTCCAATGCCTTCAATCGGTATCAATTACACCAAGCTGCATGGAATCCACTTCATTCAATCGAGAAACATTGCACCGCTCTGCATAGAATACACTGCATTCAATCATGCTTCATGGAATCCACTGCATTCAATCGGGATCCATTGGGCCACACTGCATGGAATCCACTTCATTCAATCAGGATCCATTGGGCCAATCTGCATGCAATCCACTGCATTCACTCGGGATGCATTTCACACTGCTGCATGGACTCCAGTGCATTCAATCACACTGCATGGAATCCACTGCATTCAATCGGTATCAATTACACCAAGCTGCATGGTATCCACTTCATTCAATCGAGATACATTGCACCACTCTGCATAGAATACACTGCATTCAATCACGCTGAATTGAATCCACTGCATTCACTCGGGATGCATTTCAAAACGCTGCATTGAATAATCTGCATTCATTCACGCTGCTTGTGATCCACTGAATTCAATCAGGTACCATTGGGCCACGTTTCAAGGAATGCACTGCATTCCATCGGGATCCATTGCACAATGCTGAATGGAATATACTGCATTCAATAGGGATGCATTGGGCCTCGCTGCATGGAATCCACTGCATTCAATCACGCTGCATTGAATCCACTGCATTCAATTGGCATCAATCTTTCCAAGCTGCATGGAATCCACTGCATTCAATCGGGGTACTTTGCACCATGCTGCATGGAATCCACTGCATTCCATCATGCTGCATGGGATCCACTACATTCAATCGTGTTCCATTGTGCCGAACTGCATGGCATCCACTGAATTCAGTCACACTGCATGGAATCCACTGCATTCAATTGGGGATGCATTGTAACACGCTGCATGGAATCCCCTTCATTCAATCATGCTGTATGGAATCCAATGCATTCAATGGGATCAATTGTACATCGCTGCATGGAATACACTGCATTCAATCATGCTGCATGCAATCCACTTCATTGCATTGGGTTCCATTGCAGCACGCTGCATGGAATTGACTGCATTCAGTCATGCTGCATAAAATCAATGGCATTCCATCGGGATCCACTTGGCCACACTGCATGGAATCCACTGCATTAATTCGGGATCCATTTCCCCATGCTGCATGGAATCCACTACATTCCATCGGAATCCATTGCACCACGCTGCATGGAATCCACTGCATTCAATCGGTATTCATTGAGCCACGATGCATGGAATCCACTGCATTAAATCACGCATCATGGAATCCACCACATTCAATCATGCTGCATGTAATCCATTGCATTCAATCGGGATCCATTGTGCAAGCTACATGGAATCCACTGCATTCAATCATGCTGCATGGAATCCAATGCATTCAATTGGGATGCATTGAACCATGCTGCATGGAAGTCACTTCATTCAATCGGGATGCTTTGAGCCATCCTGCATAAAATCCACTGCATTCAATCGGGATGCATTGGGCCTCGCTGCATGGAATCCACTGCATTCAATCATGCTGCATGGGATCCACTACATTCAATCGTGTTCCATTGTGCCAAACTGCATGGAATCCACTGCATTCAATCATGCTGCATGGAATCCTCTGCATTCAATTTGGATCCATTGAACCATTCTACAAGGAATCCACTGCATTTAGTCATGCTGCATAGAATCCACTGCATTCAATCGGGATGCAATGTAACATGCTGCATGGAACCCACTGCATTCAATGATGCTTCATGGAATCCACTGCATTCAATCGGGATGTATTTTTCCACGCTGCATGGAATCCACTGCATTCAATCACACTGCATTGAATCCACTGCATTCAATTTGGATCAGTTGTACAATGCTGAATGGAATCCACTGCATTCAATCATGCTGCATGGAATCCACTGCATTCAATCGGGATCAACTGTACAATGCTGCATGGAATCCACTGCATTCAATCATGCTGCATGAAATCCACTGCATTCAATTGGGATGCATTGAACCAGGCTGTATGGAATCCACTGCATTCATTCGGGAACCATTTTCTATGCTGCATGGAATCCACTGCCTTAAATCATTCTGCATGGAATCCAAAGCATTCAATGGGCTTCAATTTCTCCAGCTGCATGGAATCCACTGCATTAAATCATGCTGCATGGAATCCACTGCATTCAATTGGGAAGCATTGGGCCATGCTGCATAAAATCCACTGCATTCAATCATGCTGCATGGAACTTACTGCATTCAATCATGCTGCAAATAATCCACTGCATTCCATCAGGATCCTTTACGCCATGCTGCATGGAATCCACTGCATTCCATCGGCATCCATTGCACCATACTGCATGGAATCCACGGCATTCAATCATGCTGCATGGAATCCACTGCATTCAATCATGCTTCATTTCAACCACTGCATTCAATCGGGAACATTGGGCCATGCTGCATGGAATCAACTGCAAACAATCACGCGGCATGGAATCCACTGCATTCAATCGGGGTGATTTGGGGCATGCTGCATTAAATTCACTGCATTCAATCGGGATGCCTTGGGCCTCACTGCATGGAATCCACTGCATTCAATCGGGATCCATTGCGCCATGATGCCTGGAATCCACAGCATTCAAAAGAATCCATTGTGCCACACTGCATGGAATCCACTGCATTCACTCGAGATCCATTGGGCCACACTGCATGGAATCCACTGCATTCAATCGGGATCAATTGCGCCAAGCTGCAGGGAAACCACTGCATTCAATCGGGATCAATTCCATTACACCGCATGGAATCCACTGCATTCAATCTGTATTCATTGGGCCAAGATGCATGGAACCCACTGCATTCAATCACGCTGCATGGAATCCACTGCATTCAATTGGCATCCATTTGGCCACACAACATGGAATCCACTGCATTCAATCAGGATCCATTGGGCCAATCTGCATGCAATCCACTGCATTCACTCGGGATGCATTTCACACTGCTGCATGGACTCCAGTGCATTCAATCACACTGCATGGAATCCACTGCATTCCATCGGTATCAATTACACCAAGCTGCATGGAATCCACTTCATTCAATCGAGATACATTGCACCACTCTGCATAGAATCCACTGCATTCAAGCATGCTTCCTGGAATCCACTGCATTCAATCGGGATCCATTGGGCCACACTGCATGGAATCCACTGCATTCACTTGGGATCCATTTCACAACACTGCATTGACTCCACTGCATTGAATCTTGATGCATGCAATCCACTGCATTAAATTGGTATCAATTACACAATGCTGCAGGGAATCCACTGCATTCAATCCGGATCCATTGCAGCATGCTGCATGGATTCCACTTCATTCAACCTGGAAACATTGCCCCATGCTGCATGCAATCCACTGCATTCACTCGGGATGCATTTCCCAACGCTGCATGGAATCCAGTGCATTCAATCATGCCGCATAGAATCCACTGCATTCAATCAGTGTCCATTGGGCCATGCTGCATGGAATCCACTGCATTCAATCAGGATCCATTGGGCCAAGCTGCATGCAATCCACTGCATTCACTCGGGATGCATTTCACACTGCTGCATGGAATCCAGTGCATTCAATCACACTGCATGGAATCCACTGCATTCAATCAGGATCCATTGGGCCATGGTGCACGGAAGCCACTGCATTCAATCGGGATCCATTGCACTACACTGCATGGAATCCACTGCATTCCATATGATCCATTGGGCCAAGCTGCATGCAAACCACCGCATTAACTTGGGATGCATTTCACACTGCTGCATGGAATCCAGTGCATTCCATCCCACTGCAAGGACTCCAATGCCTTCAATCGGTATCAATTACACCAAGCTGCATGGAATCCACTTCATTCAATCGAGATACATTGCACCGCTCTGCATAGAATACACTGCATTCAATCATGCTTCATGGAATCCACTGCATTCAATCGGGATCCATTGGGCCACACTGCATGGAATCCACTTCATTCAATCAGGATCCATTGGGCCAATCTGCATGCAATCCACTGCATTCACTCGGGATGCATTTCACACTGCTGCATGGAATCCAGTGCATTCAATCACACTGCATGGAATCCACTGCATTCAATCCGGATCCATTGGGCCATGCTTCATGGAAGCCTCTGCCTTCATTCGGGATCCATTGTGCTACACTGCATGGAATCCACTGCATTCAATCAGGATCCATTGAGCCAAGCTGCATGCAATCCCCTGCATTCACTCGGAATGCATTTCACACTGCTGCATGGACTCCAGTGCATTCAATCACCCTGCATGGAATCCACTGCATTCAATCGGTATCAATTACACCAAGCTGCATGGAATCCACTTCATTCAATCGAGATACATTGCACCACTCTGCATGGAATCCACTGCAATCAATATTGCTGCATGGAATCCACTGCATTCATTTGGGATGATTTCGGCCACGCTGCATTAAATCCACTGCATTAAATCGGGATGCCTTGTGCCTCGCTGCATGGAATACACTGCATTCAATCGAGATTCATTTCCCCACGGTGCATGGAATCCACTGCATTCAATAAGAATCCATTGTGCCACACTGCATGGAATCCACTGCATTCAATCAGGATCCATTGGGCCATGATGCATGAAATCCACTGCATTCAGTCGGGATCCATTGTGCTATGCTGCATGGAATCCACTGCATTCAATCAGGATCCATTGGGCCAAGCTGCATGCAATCAATTGCATTCACCCAGGATGCATTTCACACTGCTGCATGGAATCCAGTGCATTCAGTCACACTGCATGGAATCCACTGCATTCCATCGGTATCAATTACACCAAGCTGCATGGAATCCACTTCATTCAATCGAGATACATTGCACCACTCTGCATAGAATCCACTGCATTCAAGCATGCTTCCTGGAATCCACTGCATTCAATCGGGATCCATTGGGCCACACTGCATGGAATCCACTGCATTCACTTGGGATCCATTTCACAACACTGCATTGACTCCACTGCATTGAATCTTGATGCATGCAATCCACTGCATTAAATTGGTATCAATTACACAATGCTGCAGGGAATCCACTGCATTCAATCCGGATCCATTGCAGCATGCTGCATGGATTCCACTTCATTCAACCTGGATACATTGCCCCATGCTGCATGCAATCCACTGCATTCACTCGGGATGCATTTCCCAACGCTGCATGGAATCCAGTGCATTCAATCATGCCGCATAGAATCCACTGCATTCAATCAGTGTCCATTGGGCCATGCTGCATGGAATCCACTGCATTCAATCAGGATCCATTGGGCCAAGCTGCATGCAATCCACTGCATTCACTCGGGATGCATTTCACACTGCTGCATGGAATCCAGTGCATTCAATCACACTGCATGGAATCCACTGCATTCAATCAGGATCCATTGGGCCATGGTGCACGGAAGCCACTGCATTCAATCGGGATCCATTGCACTACACTGCATGGAATCCACTGCATTCCATATGATCCATTGGGCCAAGCTGCATGCAAACCACCGCATTAACTTGGGATGCATTTCACACTGCTGCATGGAATCCAGTGCATTCCATCCCACTGCAAGGACTCCAATGCCTTCAATCGGTATCAATTACACCAAGCTGCATGGAATCCACTTCATTCAATCGAGAAACATTGCACCGCTCTGCATAGAATACACTGCATTCAATCATGCTTCATGGAATCCACTGCATTCAATCAGGATCCATTGGGCCACACTGCATGGAATCAACTTCATTCAATCAGGATCCATTGGGCCAATCTGCATGCAATCCACTGCATTCACTCGGGATGCATTTCACACTGCTGCATGGACTCCAGTGCATTCAATCACACTGCATGGAATCCACTGCATTCAATCGGTATCAATTACACCAAGCTGCATGGAATCCACTTCATTCAATCGAGATACATTGCACCACTCTGCATAGAATACACTGCATTCAATCACGCTGAATTGAATCCACTGCATTCACTCGGGATGCATTTCAAAACGCTGCATTGAATAATCTGCATTCATTCACGCTGCTTGTGATCCACTGAATTCAATCAGGTACCATTGGGCCACGTTTCAAGGAATGCACTGCATTCCATCGGGATCCATTGCACAATGCTGAATGGAATATACTGCATTCAATAGGGATGCATTGGGCCTCGCTGCATGGAATCCACTGCATTCAATCACGCTGCATTGAATCCACTGCATTCAATTGGCATCAATCTTTCCAAGCTGCATGGAATCCACTGCATTCAATCGGGGTACTTTGCACCATGCTGCATGGAATCCACTGCATTCCATCATGCTGCATGGGATCCACTACATTCAATCGTGTTCCATTGTGCCGAACTGCATGGCATCCACTGAATTCAGTCACACTGCATGGAATCCACTGCATTCAATTGGGGATGCATTGTAACACGCTGCATGGAATCCCCTTCATTCAATCATGCTGTATGGAATCCAATGCATTCAATGGGATCAATTGTACATCGCTGCATGGAATACACTGCATTCAATCATGCTGCATGCAATCCACTTCATTGCATTGGGTTCCATTGCAGCACGCTGCATGGAATTGACTGCATTCAGTCATGCTGCATAAAATCAATGGCATTCCATCGGGATCCACTTGGCCACACTGCATGGAATCCACTGCATTAATTCGGGATCCATTTCCCCATGCTGCATGGAATCCACTACATTCCATCGGAATCCATTGCACCACGCTGCATGGAATCCACTGCATTCAATCGGTATTCATTGAGCCACGATGCATGGAATCCACTGCATTAAATCACGCATCATGGAATCCACCACATTCAATCATGCTGCATGTAATCCATTGCATTCAATCGGGATCCATTGTGCAAGCTACATGGAATCCACTGCATTCAATCATGCTGCATGGAATCCAATGCATTCAATTGGGATGCATTGAACCATGCTGCGTGGAAGTCACTTCATTCAATCGGGATGCTTTGAGCCATCCTGCATAAAATCCACTGCATTCAATCGGGATGCATTGGGCCTCGCTGCATGGAATCCACTGCATTCAATCACGCTGCATTCTATCCACTGCTTTCAATTGAGATCCATTGTTCCATGCTGCATGGAATCCACTGCATTCAATCATGCTGCATGGGATCCACTACATTCAATCGTGTTCCATTGTGCCAAACTGCATGGAATCCACTGCATTCAATCATGCTGCATGGAATCCTCTGCATTCAATTTGGATCCATTGAACCATTCTACAAGGAATCCACTGCATTTAGTCATGCTGCATAGAATCCACTGCATTCAATCGGGATGCAATGTAACATGCTGCATGGAACCCACTGCATTCAATGATGCTTCATGGAATCCACTGCATTCAATCGGGATGTATTTTTCCACGCTGCATGGAATCCACTGCATTCAATCACACTGCATTGAATCCACTGCATTCAATTTGGATCAGTTGTACAATGCTGAATGGAATCCACTGCATTCAATCATGCTGCATGGAATCCACTGCATTCAATCGGGATCAACTGTACAATGCTGCATGGAATCCACTGCATTCAATCATGCTGCATGAAATCCACTGCATTCAATTGGGATGCATTGAACCAGGCTGTATGGAATCCACTGCATTCATTCGGGAACCATTTTCTATGCTGCATGGAATCCACTGCCTTAAATCATTCTGCATGGAATCCAAAGCATTCAATGGGCTTCAATTTCTCCAGCTGCATGGAATCCACTGCATTAAATCATGCTGCATGGAATCCACTGCATTCAATTGGGAAGCATTGGGCCATGCTGCATAAAATCCACTGCATTCAATCATGCTGCATGGAACTTATTACATTCAATCATGCTGCACATAATCCACTGCATTCCATCAGGATCCTTTACGCCATGCTGCATGGAATCCACTGCATTCCATCGGCATCCATTGCACCATACTGCATGGAATCCACGGCATTCAATCATGCTTCATTTCAACCACTGCATTCAATCGGGAACATTGGGCCATGCTGCATGGAATCAACTGCAAACAATCACGTGGCATGGAATCCACTGCATTCAATCGGGGTGATTTGGGGCATGCTGCATTAAATTCACTGCATTCAATCGGGATGCCTTGGGCCTCACTGCATGGAATCCACTGCATTCAATCGGGATCCATTGCGCCATGATGCCTGGAATCCACAGCATTCAAAAGAATCCATTGTGCCACACTTCATGGAATCCACTGCATTCAATTGAGATCCATTGGGCCACACTGCATGGAATCCACTGCATTCAATCGGGATCAATGGCGCCAAGCTGCAGGGAAACCACTGCATTCAATCGGGATCAATTTCATTGCACCGCATGGAATCCACTGCATTCAATCTGTATTCATTGGGCCAAGATGCATGGAATCCACTGAATTCAACCACGCTGCATGGAATCCACTGCATTCAATCGGCATCCATTTGGCCACACAACATGGAATCCACTGCATTCAATCAGGATCCATTGGGCCAAGCTGCATGCAATCCACTGCATTCACTCGGGATGCATTTCACACTGCTGCATGGAATCCAGTGCATTCAGCCACACTGCATGGAATCCACTGCATTCAATCAGGATCCATTGGGCCATGGTGCACGGAAGCCACTGCATTCAATCGGGATCCATTGCACTACACTGCATGGAATCCACTGCATTCCATATGATCCATTGGGCCAAGCTGCATGCAAACCACCGCATTAACCTGGGATGCATTTCACACTGCTGCATGGAATCCAGTGCATTCCATCCCACTGCAAGGACTCCAATGCCTTCAATCGGTATCAATTACACCAAGCTGCATGGAATCCACTTCATTCAATCGAGAAACATTGCACCACTCTGCATAGAATACACTGCATTCAAGCATGCTTCCTGGAATCCACTGCATTCAATCGGGATCCATTGGGCCACACTGCATGGAATCCACTTCATTCAATCAGGATCCATTGGGCCAATCTGCATGCAATCCACTGCATTCACTCGGGATGCATTTCACACTGCTGCATGGACTCCAGTGCATTCAATCACACTGCATGGAATCCACTGCATTCCATCGGTATCAATTACACCAAGCTGCATGGAATCCACTTCATTCAATCGAGATACATTGCACCACTCTGCATAGAATACACTGCATTCAATCATGCTTCCTGGAATCCACTGCATTCAATCGGGATCCATTGGGCCACACTGCATGGAATCCACTGCATTCACTTGGGATCCATTTCACAACACTGCATTGACTCCACTGCATTGAATCTTGATGCATGCAATCCACTGCATTAAATTGGTATCAATTACACAATGCTGCAGGGAATCCACTGCATTCAATCCGGATCCATTGCAGCATGCTGCATGGATTCCACTTCATTCAACCAGGAAACATTGCCCCATGCTGCATGCAATCCACTGCATTCACTCGGGATGCATTTCCCAACGCTGCATGGAATCCAGTGCATTCAATCATGCCGCATAGAATCCACTGCATTCAATCAGTGTCCATTGGGCCATGCTGCATGGAATCCACTGCATTCAATCAGGATCCATTGGGCCAAGCTGCATGCAATCCACTGCATTCACTCGGGATGCATTTCACACTGCTGCATGGAATCCAGTGCATTCAATCACACTGCATGGAATCCACTGCATTCAATCAGGATCCATTGGGCCATGGTGCACGGAAGCCACTGCATTCAATCGGGATCCATTGCACTACACTGCATGGACTCCACTGCATTCCATATGATCCATTGGGCCAAGCTGCATGCAAACCACCGCATTAACTTGGGATGCATTTCACACTGCTGCATGGAATCCAGTGCATTCCATCCCACTGCAAGGACTCCAATGCCTTCAATCGGTATCAATTACACCAAGCTGCATGGAATCCACTTCATTCAATCGAGAAACATTGCACCGCTCTGCATAGAATACACTGCATTCAATCATGCTTCATGGAATCCACTGCATTCAATCAGGATCCATTGGGCCACACTGCATGGAATCAACTTCATTCAATCAGGATCCATTGGGCCAATCTGCATGCAATCCACTGCATTCACTCGGGATGCATTTCACACTGCTGCATGGACTCCAGTGCATTCAATCACACTGCATGGAATCCACTGCATTCAATCGGTATCAATTACACCAAGCTGCATGGAATCCACTTCATTCAATCGAGATACATTGCACCACTCTGCATAGAATACACTGCATTCAATCACGCTGAATTGAATCCACTGCATTCACTCGGGATGCATTTCAAAACGCTGCATTGAATAATCTGCATTCATTCACGCTGCTTGTGATCCACTGAATTCAATCAGGTACCATTGGGCCACGTTTCAAGGAATGCACTGCATTCCATCGGGATCCATTGCACAATGCTGAATGGAATATACTGCATTCAATAGGGATGCATTGGGCCTCGCTGCATGGAATCCACTGCATTCAATCACGCTGCATTGAATCCACTGCATTCAATTGGCATCAATCTTTCCAAGCTGCATGGAATCCACTGCATTCAATCGGGGTACTTTGCACCATGCTGCATGGAATCCACTGCATTCCATCATGCTGCATGGGATCCACTACATTCAATCGTGTTCCATTGTGCCGAACTGCATGGCATCCACTGAATTCAGTCACACTGCATGGAATCCACTGCATTCAATTGGGGATGCATTGTAACACGCTGCATGGAATCCCCTTCATTCAATCATGCTGTATGGAATCCAATGCATTCAATGGGATCAATTGTACATCGCTGCATGGAATACACTGCATTCAATCATGCTGCATGCAATCCACTTCATTGCATTGGGTTCCATTGCAGCACGCTGCATGGAATTGACTGCATTCAGTCATGCTGCATAAAATCAATGGCATTCCATCGGGATCCACTTGGCCACACTGCATGGAATCCACTGCATTAATTCGGGATCCATTTCCCCATGCTGCATGGAATCCACTACATTCCATCGGAATCCATTGCACCACGCTGCATGGAATCCACTGCATTCAATCGGTATTCATTGAGCCACGATGCATGGAATCCACTGCATTAAATCACGCATCATGGAATCCACCACATTCAATCATGCTGCATGTAATCCATTGCATTCAATCGGGATCCATTGTGCAAGCTACATGGAATCCACTGCATTCAATCATGCTGCATGGAATCCAATGCATTCAATTGGGATGCATTGAACCATGCTGCGTGGAAGTCACTTCATTCAATCGGGATGCTTTGAGCCATCCTGCATAAAATCCACTGCATTCAATCGGGATGCATTGGGCCTCGCTGCATGGAATCCACTGCATTCAATCACGCTGCATTCTATCCACTGCTTTCAATTGAGATCCATTGTTCCATGCTGCATGGAATCCACTGCATTCAATCATGCTGCATGGGATCCACTACATTCAATCGTGTTCCATTGTGCCAAACTGCATGGAATCCACTGCATTCAATCATGCTGCATGGAATCCTCTGCATTCAATTTGGATCCATTGAACCATTCTACAAGGAATCCACTGCATTTAGTCATGCTGCATAGAATCCACTGCATTCAATCGGGATGCAATGTAACATGCTGCATGGAACCCACTGCATTCAATGATGCTTCATGGAATCCACTGCATTCAATCGGGATGTATTTTTCCACGCTGCATGGAATCCACTGCATTCAATCACACTGCATTGAATCCACTGCATTCAATTTGGATCAGTTGTACAATGCTGAATGGAATCCACTGCATTCAATCATGCTGCATGGAATCCACTGCATTCAATCGGGATCAACTGTACAATGCTGCATGGAATCCACTGCATTCAATCATGCTGCATGAAATCCACTGCATTCAATTGGGATGCATTGAACCAGGCTGTATGGAATCCACTGCATTCATTCGGGAACCATTTTCTATGCTGCATGGAATCCACTGCCTTAAATCATTCTGCATGGAATCCAAAGCATTCAATGGGCTTCAATTTCTCCAGCTGCATGGAATCCACTGCATTAAATCATGCTGCATGGAATCCACTGCATTCAATTGGGAAGCATTGGGCCATGCTGCATAAAATCCACTGCATTCAATCATGCTGCATGGAACTTATTACATTCAATCATGCTGCACATAATCCACTGCATTCCATCAGGATCCTTTACGCCATGCTGCATGGAATCCACTGCATTCCATCGGCATCCATTGCACCATACTGCATGGAATCCACGGCATTCAATCATGCTTCATTTCAACCACTGCATTCAATCGGGAACATTGGGCCATGCTGCATGGAATCAACTGCAAACAATCACGTGGCATGGAATCCACTGCATTCAATCGGGGTGATTTGGGGCATGCTGCATTAAATTCACTGCATTCAATCGGGATCCCTTGGGCCTCACTGCATGGAATCCACTGCATTCAATCGGGATCCATTGCGCCATGATGCCTGGAATCCACAGCATTCAAAAGAATCCATTGTGCCACACTTCATGGAATCCACTGCATTCAATTGAGATCCATTGGGCCACACTGCATGGAATCCACTGCATTCAATCGGGATCAATTGCGCCAAGCTGCAGGGAAACCACTGCATTCAATCGGGATCAATTTCATTGCACCGCATGGAATCCACTGCATTCAATCTGTATTCATTGGGCCAAGATGCATGGAATCCACTGAATTCAACCACGCTGCATGGAATCCACTGCATTCAATCGGCATCCATTTGGCCACACAACATGGAATCCACTGCATTCAATCAGGATCCATTGGGCCAAGCTGCATGCAATCCACTGCATTCACTCGGGATGCATTTCACACTGCTGCATGGAATCCAGTGCATTCAGCCACACTGCATGGAATCCACTGCATTCCATCGGTATCAATTACACCAAGCTGCATGGAATCCACTTCATTCAATCGAGATACATTGCACCACTCTGGATAGAAACCACTGCATTCCATCAGGCTTCATGGAATCCACTGCATTCAATCGGGATCCATTGGGCCACACTGCCTGGAATCCACTGCATTCACTCGGGATCCATTGGGCCACACTGCATGGAATCCACTGCATTGAATCTTGATGCATGCAATCCACTGCATTAAATTGGTATCAATTACACAATGCTGAGGGGAATCCACTGCATTCAATCCGGATCCATTGCAGCATGCTGCATGGATTCCACTTCATTCAACCTGGATACTTTTCCCCAAGCTGCATGCAATCCACTGCATTCACTCGGGATGCATTTCCCAACGCTGCATGGAATCCAGTGCATTCAATCATGCCGCATAGAATCCACTGCATTCAATCAGTGTCCATTGGGCCATGCTGCATGGAATCCACTGCATTCAATCAGGATCCATTGGGCCAAGCTGCATGCAATCCACTGCATTCACTCGGGATGCATTTCACACTGCTGCATGGAATCCAGTGCATTCAATCACACTGCATGGAATCCACTGCATTCAATCAGGATCCATTGGGCCATGGTGCACGGAAGCCACTGCATTCAATCGGGATCCATTGCACTACACTGCATGGAATCCACTGCATTCCATATGATCCATTGGGCCAAGCTGCATGCAAACCACCGCATTAACTTGGGATGCATTTCACACTGCTGCATGGAATCCAGTGCATTCCATCCCACTGCAAGGACTCCAATGCCTTCAATCGGTATCAATTACACCAAGCTGCATGGAATCCACTTCATTCAATCGAGAAACATTGCACCACTCTGCATAGAATACACTGCATTCAAGCATGCTTCCTGGAATCCACTGCATTCAATCGGGATCCATTGGGCCACACTGCATGGAATCCACTTCATTCAATCAGGATCCATTGGGCCAATCTGCATGCAATCCACTGCATTCACTCGGGATGCATTTCACACTGCTGCATGGACTCCAGTGCATTCAATCACACTGCATGGAATCCACTGCATTCCATCGGTATCAATTACACCAAGCTGCATGGTATCCACTTCATTCAATCGAGATACATTGCACCACTCTGCATAGAATCCACTGCATTCAAGCATGCCTCCTGGAATCCACTGCATTATATCGGGTTCCATTAGGCCACACTGCATGGAATCCACTGCATTCACTCGGGATCCATTGCGCCATGATGCCTGGAATCCACAGCATTCAAAAGAATCCATTGTGCCACACTGCATGGAATCCACTGCATTCACTCGAGATCCATTGGGCCACACTGCATGGAATACACTGCATTCAATCGGGATCAATTGCGCCAAGCTGCAGGGAAACCACTGCATTCAATCGGGATCAATTCCATTACACCGCATGGAATCCACTGCATTCAATCTGTATTCATTGGGCCAAGATGCATGGAACCCACTGCATTCAATCACGCTGCATGGAATCCACTGCATTCAATTGGCATCCATTTGGCCACACAACATGGAATCCACTGCATTCAATCAGGATCCATTGGGCCAATCTGCATGCAATCCACTGCATTCACTCGGGATGCATTTCACACTGCTGCATGGACTCCAGTGCATTCAATCACACTGCATGGAATCCACTGCATTCAATCGGTATCAATTACACCAAGCTGCATGGAATCCACTTCATTCAATCGAGATACATTGCACCACTCTGCATAGAATCCACTGCATTCAAGCATGCTTCCTGGAATCCACTGCATTCAATCGGGATCCATTGGGCCACACTGCATGGAATCCACTGCATTCACTTGGGATCCATTTCACAACACTGCATTGACTCCACTGCATTGAATCTTGATGCATGCAATCCACTGCATTAAATTGGTATCAATTACACAATGCTGAGGGGAATCCACTGCATTCAATCCGGATCCATTGCAGCATGCTGCATGGATTCCACTTCATTCAACCTGGAAACATTGCCCCATGCTGCATGCAATCCACTGCATTCACTCGGGATGCATTTCCCAACGCTGCATGGAATCCAGTGCATTCAATCATGCCGCATAGAATCCACTGCATTCAATCAGTGTCCATTGGGCCATGCTGCATGGAATCCACTGCATTCAATCAGGATCCATTGGGCCAAGCTGCATGCAATCCACTGCATTCACTCGGGATGCATTTCACACTGCTGCATGGAATCCAGTGCATTCAATCACACTGCATGGAATCCACTGCATTCAATCAGGATCCATTGGGCCATGGTGCACGGAAGCCACTGCATTCAATCGGGATCCATTGCACTACACTGCATGGAATCCACTGCATTCCATATGATCCATTGGGCCAAGCTGCATGCAAACCACCGCATTAACTTGGGATGCATTTCACACTGCTGCATGGACTCCAGTGCATTCCATCCCACTGCAAGGACTCCAATGCCTTCAATCGGTATCAATTACACCAAGCTGCATGGAATCCACTTCATTCAATCGAGATACATTGCACCGCTCTGCATAGAATACACTGCATTCAATCATGCTTCATGGAATCCACTGCATTCAATCGGGATCCATTGGGCCACACTGCATGGAATCCACTTCATTCAATCAGGATCCATTGGGCCAATCTGCATGCAATCCACTGCATTCACTCGGGATGCATTTCACACTGCTGCATGGAATCCAGTGCATTCAATCACACTGCATGGAATCCACTGCATTCAATCCGGATCCATTGGGCCATGCTTCATGGAAGCCTCTGCCTTCATTCGGGATCCATTGTGCTACACTGCATGGAATCCACTGCATTCAATCAGGATCCATTGAGCCAAGCTGCATGCAATCCCCTGCATTCACTCGGAATGCATTTCACACTGCTGCATGGACTCCAGTGCATTCAATCACCCTGCATGGAATCCACTGCATTCAATCGGTATCAATTACACCAAGCTGCATGGAATCCACTTCATTCAATCGAGATACATTGCACCACTCTGCATGGAATCCACTGCAATCAATATTGCTGCATGGAATCCACTGCATTCATTTGGGATGATTTCGGCCACGCTGCATTAAATCCACTGCATTAAATCGGGATGCCTTGTGCCTCGCTGCATGGAATACACTGCATTCAATCGAGATTCATTTCCCCACGGTGCATGGAATCCACTGCATTCAATAAGAATCCATTGTGCCACACTGCATGGAATCCACTGCATTCAATCAGGATCCATTGGGCCATGATGCATGAAATCCACTGCATTCAGTCGGGATCCATTGTGCTATGCTGCATGGAATCCACTGCATTCAATCAGGATCCATTGGGCCAAGCTGCATGCAATCAATTGCATTCACCCAGGATGCATTTCACACTGCTGCATGGAATCCAGTGCATTCAGTCACACTGCATGGAATCCACTGCATTCCATCGGTATCAATTACACCAAGCTGCATGGAATCCACTTCATTCAATCGAGATACATTGCACCACTCTGCATAGAATCCACTGCATTCAAGCATGCTTCCTGGAATCCACTGCATTCAATCGGGATCCATTGGGCCACACTGCATGGAATCCACTGCATTCACTTGGGATCCATTTCACAACACTGCATTGACTCCACTGCATTGAATCTTGATGCATGCAATCCACTGCATTAAATTGGTATCAATTACACAATGCTGCAGGGAATCCACTGCATTCAATCCGGATCCATTGCAGCATGCTGCATGGATTCCACTTCATTCAACCTGGATACATTGCCCCATGCTGCATGCAATCCACTGCATTCACTCGGGATGCATTTCCCAACGCTGCATGGAATCCAGTGCATTCAATCATGCCGCATAGAATCCACTGCATTCAATCAGTGTCCATTGGGCCATGCTGCATGGAATCCACTGCATTCAATCAGGATCCATTGGGCCAAGCTGCATGCAATCCACTGCATTCACTCGGGATGCATTTCACACTGCTGCATGGAATCCAGTGCATTCAATCACACTGCATGGAATCCACTGCATTCAATCAGGATCCATTGGGCCATGGTGCACGGAAGCCACTGCATTCAATCGGGATCCATTGCACTACACTGCATGGAATCCACTGCATTCCATATGATCCATTGGGCCAAGCTGCATGCAAACCACCGCATTAACTTGGGATGCATTTCACACTGCTGCATGGAATCCAGTGCATTCCATCCCACTGCAAGGACTCCAATGCCTTCAATCGGTATCAATTACACCAAGCTGCATGGAATCCACTTCATTCAATCGAGAAACATTGCACCACTCTGCATAGAATACACTGCATTCAATCATGCTTCATGGAATCCACTGCATTCAATCAGGATCCATTGGGCCACACTGCATGGAATCAACTTCATTCAATCAGGATCCATTGGGCCAATCTGCATGCAATCCACTGCATTCACTCGGGATGCATTTCACACTGCTGCATGGACTCCAGTGCATTCAATCACACTGCATGGAATCCACTGCATTCAATCGGTATCAATTACACCAAGCTGCATGGAATCCACTTCATTCAATCGAGATACATTGCACCACTCTGCATAGAATACACTGCATTCAATCACGCTGAATTGAATCCACTGCATTCACTCGGGATGCATTTCAAAACGCTGCATTGAATAATCTGCATTCATTCACGCTGCTTGTGATCCACTGAATTCAATCAGGTACCATTGGGCCACGTTTCAAGGAATGCACTGCATTCCATCGGGATCCATTGCACAATGCTGAATGGAATATACTGCATTCAATAGGGATGCATTGGGCCTCGCTGCATGGAATCCACTGCATTCAATCACGCTGCATTGAATCCACTGCATTCAATTGGCATCAATCTTTCCAAGCTGCATGGAATCCACTGCATTCAATCGGGGTACTTTGCACCATGCTGCATGGAATTCACTGCATTCCATCATGCTGCATGGGATCCACTACATTCAATCGTGTTCCATTGTGCCGAACTGCATGGCATCCACTGAATTCAGTCACACTGCATGGAATCCACTGCATTCAATTGGGGATGCATTGTAACACGCTGCATGGAATCCCCTTCATTCAATCATGCTGTATGGAATCCAATGCATTCAATGGGATCAATTGTACATCGCTGCATGGAATACACTGCATTCAATCATGCTGCATGCAATCCACTTCATTGCATTGGGTTCCATTGCAGCACGCTGCATGGAATTGACTGCATTCAGTCATGCTGCATAAAATCAATGGCATTCCATCGGGATCCACTTGGCCACACTGCATGGAATCCACTGCATTAATTCGGGATCCATTTCCCCATGCTGCATGGAATCCACTACATTCCATCGGAATCCATTGCACCACGCTGCATGGAATCCACTGCATTCAATCGGTATTCATTGAGCCACGATGCATGGAATCCACTGCATTAAATCACGCATCATGGAATCCACCACATTCAATCATGCTGCATGTAATCCATTGCATTCAATCGGGATCCATTGTGCAAGCTACATGGAATCCACTGCATTCAATCATGCTGCATGGAATCCAATGCATTCAATTGGGATGCATTGAACCATGCTGCGTGGAAGTCACTTCATTCAATCGGGATGCTTAGAGCCATCCTGCATAAAATCCACTGCATTCAATCGGGATGCATTGGGCCTCGCTGCATGGAATCCACTGCATTCAATCACGCTGCATTCTATCCACTGCTTTCAATTGAGATCCATTGTTCCATGCTGCATGGAATCCACTGCATTCAATCATGCTGCATGGGATCCACTACATTCAATCGTGTTCCATTGTGCCAAACTGCATGGAATCCACTGCATTCAATCATGCTGCATGGAATCCTCTGCATTCAATTTGGATCCATTGAACCATTCTACAAGGAATCCACTGCATTTAGTCATGCTGCATAGAATCCACTGCATTCAATCGGGATGCAATGTAACATGCTGCATGGAACCCACTGCATTCAATGATGCTTCATGGAATCCACTGCATTCAATCGGGATGTATTTTTCCACGCTGCATGGAATCCACTGCATTCAATCACACTGCATTGAATCCACTGCATTCAATTTGGATCAGTTGTACAATGCTGAATGGAATCCACTGCATTCAATCATGCTGCATGGAATCCACTGCATTCAATCGGGATCAACTGTACAATGCTGCATGGAATCCACTGCATTCAATCATGCTGCATGAAATCCACTGCATTCAATTGGGATGCATTGAACCAGGCTGTATGGAATCCACTGCATTCATTCGGGAACCATTTTCTATGCTGCATGGAATCCACTGCCTTAAATCATTCTGCATGGAATCCAAAGCATTCAATGGGCTTCAATTTCTCCAGCTGCATGGAATCCACTGCATTAAATCATGCTGCATGGAATCCACTGCATTCAATTGGGAAGCATTGGGCCATGCTGCATAAAATCCACTGCATTCAATCATGCTGCATGGAACTTATTACATTCAATCATGCTGCACATAATCCACTGCATTCCATCAGGATCCTTTACGCCATGCTGCATGGAATCCACTGCATTCCATCGGCATCCATTGCACCATACTGCATGGAATCCACGGCATTCAATCATGCTTCATTTCAACCACTGCATTCAATCGGGAACATTGGGCCATGCTGCATAGAATCAACTGCAAACAATCACGTGGCATGGAATCCACTGCATTCAATCGGGGTGATTTGGGGCATGCTGCATTAAATTCACTGCATTCAATCGGGATCCCTTGGGCCTCACTGCATGGAATCCACTGCATTCAATCGGGATCCATTGCGCCATGATGCCTGGAATCCACAGCATTCAAAAGAATCCATTGTGCCACACTTCATGGAATCCACTGCATTCAATTGAGATCCATTGGGCCACACTGCATGGAATCCACTGCATTCAATCGGGATCAATTGCGCCAAGCTGCAGGGAAACCACTGCATTCAATCGGGATCAATTTCATTGCACCGCATGGAATCCACTGCATTCAATCTGTATTCATTGGGCCAAGATGCATGGAATCCACTGAATTCAACCACGCTGCATGGAATCCACTGCATTCAATCGGCATCCATTTGGCCACACAACATGGAATCCACTGCATTCAATCAGGATCCATTGGGCCAAGCTGCATGCAATCCACTGCATTCACTCGGGATGCATTTCACACTGCTGCATGGAATCCAGTGCATTCAATCACACTGCATGGAATCCACTGCACTCAATCAGGATCCATTGGGCCATGGTGCACGGAAGCCACTGCATTCAATCGGGATCCATTGCACTACACTGCATGGAATCCACTGCATTCCATATGATCCATTGGGCCAAGCTGCATGCAAACCACCGCATTAACTTGGGATGCATTTCACACTGCTGCATGGAATCCAGTGCATTCCATCCCACTGCAAGGACTCCAATGCCTTCAATCGGTATCAATTACACCAAGCTGCATGGAATCCACTTCATTCAATCGAGAAACATTGCACCACTCTGCATAGAATACACTGCATTCAAGCATGCTTCCTGGAATCCACTGCATTCAATCGGGATCCATTGGGCCACACTGCATGGAATCCACTTCATTCAATCAGGATCCATTGGGCCAATCTGCATGCAATCCACTGAATTCACTCGGGATGCATTTCACACTGCTGCATGGACTCCAGTGCATTCAGTCACACTGCATGGAATCCACTGCATTCCATCGGTATCAATTACACCAAGCTGCATGGAATCCACTTCATTCAATCGAGATACATTGCACCACTCTGCATAGAATCCACTGCATTCAAGCATGCTTCCTGGAATCCACTGCATTCAATCGGGATCCATTGGGCCACACTGCATGGAATCCACTGCATTCACTTGGGATCCATTTCACAACACTGCATTGACTCCACTGCATTGAATCTTGATGCATGCAATCCACTGCATTAAATTGGTATCAATTACACAATGCTGCAGGGAATCCACTGCATTCAATCCGGATCCATTGCAGCATGCTGCATGGATTCCACTTCATTCAACCTGGAAACATTGCCCCATGCTGCATGCAATCCACTGCATTCACTCGGGATGCATTTCCCAACGCTGCATGGAATCCAGTGCATTCAATCATGCCGCATAGAATCCACTGCATTCAATCAGTGTCCATTGGGCCATGCTGCATGGAATCCACTGCATTCAATCAGGATCCATTGGGCCAAGCTGCATGCAATCCACTGCATTCACTCGGGATGCATTTCACACTGCTGCATGGAATCCAGTGCATTCAATCACACTGCATGGAATCCACTGCATTCAATCAGGATCCATTGGGCCATGGTGCACGGAAGCCACTGCATTCAATCGGGATCCATTGCACTACACTGCATGGAATCCACTGCATTCCATATGATCCATTGGGCCAAGCTGCATGCAAACCACCGCATTAACTTGGGATGCATTTCACACTGCTGCATGGAATCCAGTGCATTCCATCCCACTGCAAGGACTCCAATGCCTTCAATCGGTATCAATTACACCAAGCTGCATGGAATCCACTTCATTCAATCGAGAAACATTGCACCGCTCTGCATAGAATACACTGCATTCAATCATGCTTCATGGAATCCACTGCATTCAATCAGGATCCATTGGGCCACACTGCATGGAATCAACTTCATTCAATCAGGATCCATTGGGCCAATCTGCATGCAATCCACTGCATTCACTCGGGATGCATTTCACACTGCTGCATGGACTCCAGTGCATTCAATCACACTGCATGGAATCCACTGCATTCAATCGGTATCAATTACACCAAGCTGCATTGTATCCACTTCATTCAATCGAGATACATTGCACCACTCTGCATAGAATACACTGCATTCAATCACGCTGAATTGAATCCACTGCATTCACTCGGGATGCATTTCAAAACGCTGCATTGAATAATCTGCATTCATTCACGCTGCTTGTGATCCACTGAATTCAATCAGGTACCATTGGGCCACGTTTCAAGGAATGCACTGCATTCCATCGGGATCCATTGCACAATGCTGAATGGAATATACTGCATTCAATAGGGATGCATTGGGCCTCGCTGCATGGAATCCACTGCATTCAATCACGCTGCATTGAATCCACTGCATTCAATTGGCATCAATCTTTCCAAGCTGCATGGAATCCACTGCATTCAATCGGGGTACTTTGCACCATGCTGCATGGAATCCACTGCATTCCATCATGCTGCATGGGATCCACTACATTCAATCGTGTTCCATTGTGCCGAACTGCATGGCATCCACTGAATTCAGTCACACTGCATGGAATCCACTGCATTCAATTGGGGATGCATTGTAACACGCTGCATGGAATCCCCTTCATTCAATCATGCTGTATGGAATCCAATGCATTCAATGGGATCAATTGTACATCGCTGCATGGAATACACTGCATTCAATCATGCTGCATGCAATCCACTTCATTGCATTGGGTTCCATTGCAGCACGCTGCATGGAATTGACTGCATTCAGTCATGCTGCATAAAATCAATGGCATTCCATCGGGATCCACTTGGCCACACTGCATGGAATCCACTGCATTAATTCGGGATCCATTTCCCCATGCTGCATGGAATCCACTACATTCCATCGGAATCCATTGCACCACGCTGCATGGAATCCACTGCATTCAATCGGTATTCATTGAGCCACGATGCATGGAATCCACTGCATTAAATCACGCATCATGGAATCCACCACATTCAATCATGCTGCATGTAATCCATTGCATTCAATCGGGATCCATTGTGCAAGCTACATGGAATCCACTGCATTCAATCATGCTGCATGGAATCCAATGCATTCAATTGGGATGCATTGAACCATGCTGCGTGGAAGTCACTTCATTCAATCGGGATGCTTAGAGCCATCCTGCATAAAATCCACTGCATTCAATCGGGATGCATTGGGCCTCGCTGCATGGAATCCACTGCATTCAATCACGCTGCATTCTATCCACTGCTTTCAATTGAGATCCATTGTTCCATGCTGCATGGAATCCACTGCATTCAATCATGCTGCATGGGATCCACTACATTCAATCGTGTTCCATTGTGCCAAACTGCATGGAATCCACTGCATTCAATCATGCTGCATGGAATCCTCTGCATTCAATTTGGATCCATTGAACCATTCTACAAGGAATCCACTGCATTTAGTCATGCTGCATAGAATCCACTGCATTCAATCGGGATGCAATGTAACATGCTGCATGGAACCCACTGCATTCAATGATGCTTCATGGAATCCACTGCATTCAATCGGGATGTATTTTTCCACCCTGCATGGAATCCACTGCATTCAATCACACTGCATTGAATCCACTGCATTCAATTTGGATCAGTTGTACAATGCTGAATGGAATCCACTGCATTCAATCATGCTGCATGGAATCCACTGCATTCAATCGGGATCAACTGTACAATGCTGCATGGAATCCACTGCATTCAATCATGCTGCATGAAATCCACTGCATTCAATTGGGATGCATTGAACCAGGCTGTATGGAATCCACTGCATTCATTCGGGAACCATTTTCTATGCTGCATGGAATCCACTGCCTTAAATCATTCTGCATGGAATCCAAAGCATTCAATGGGCTTCAATTTCTCCAGCTGCATGGAATCCACTGCATTAAATCATGCTGCATGGAATCCACTGCATTCAATTGGGAAGCATTGGGCCATGCTGCATAAAATCCACTGCATTCAATCATGCTGCATGGAACTTATTACATTCAATCATGCTGCACATAATCCACTGCATTCCATCAGGATCCTTTACGCCATGCTGCATGGAATCCACTGCATTCCATCGGCATCCATTGCACCATACTGCATGGAATCCACGGCATTCAATCATGCTTCATTTCAACCACTGCATTCAATCGGGAACATTGGGCCATGCTGCATGGAATCAACTGCAAACAATCACGTGGCATGGAATCCACTGCATTCAATCGGGGTGATTTGGGGCATGCTGCATTAAATTCACTGCATTCAATCGGGATCCCTTGGGCCTCACTGCATGGAATCCACTGCATTCAATCGGGATCCATTGCGCCATGATGCCTGGAATCCACAGCATTCAAAAGAATCCATTGTGCCACACTTCATGGAATCCACTGCATTCAATTGAGATCCATTGGGCCACACTGCATGGAATCCACTGCATTCAATCGGGATCAATTGCGCCAAGCTGCAGGGAAACCACTGCATTCAATCGGGATCAATTTCATTGCACCGCATGGAATCCACTGCATTCAATCTGTATTCATTGGGCCAAGATGCATGGAATCCACTGAATTCAACCACGCTGCATGGAATCCACTGCATTCAATCGGCATCCATTTGGCCACACAACATGGAATCCACTGCATTCAATCAGGATCCATTGGGCCAAGCTGCATGCAATCCACTGCATTCACTCGGGATGCATTTCACACTGCTGCATGGAATCCAGTGCATTCAGCCACACTGCATGGAATCCACTGCATTCCATCGGTATCAATTACACCAAGCTGCATGGAATCCACTTCATTCAATCGAGATACATTGCACCACTCTGCATAGAATCCACTGCATTCAAGCATGCTTCCTGGAATCCACTGCATTATATCGGGTTCCATTAGGCCACACTGCATGGAATCCACTGCATTCACTCGGGATCCATTGCGCCATGATGCCTGGAATCCACAGCATTCAAAAGAATCCATTGTGCCACACTGCATGGAATCCACTGCATTCACTCGAGATCCATTGGGCCACACTGCATGGAATACACTGCATTCAATCGGGATCAATTGCGCCAAGCTGCAGGGAAACCACTGCATTCAATCGGGATCAATTCCATTACACCGCATGGAATCCACTGCATTCAATCTGTATTCATTGGGCCAAGATGCATGGAACCCACTGCATTCAATCATGCTGCATGGAATCCACTGCATTCAATTGGCATCCATTTGGCCACACAACATGGAATCCACTGCATTCAATCAGGATCCATTGGGCCAATCTGCATGCAATCCACTGCATTCACTCGGGATGCATTTCACACTGCTGCATGGACTCCAGTGCATTCAATCACACTGCATGGAATCCACTGCATTCCATCGGTATCAATTACACCAAGCTGCATGGAATCCACTTCATTCAATCGAGATACATTGCACCACTCTGCATAGAATCCACTGCATTCAAGCATGCTTCCTGGAATCCACTGCATTCAATCGGGATCCATTGGGCCACACTGCATGGAATCCACTGCATTCACTTGGGATCCATTTCACAACACTGCATTGACTCCACTGCATTGAATCTTGATGCATGCAATCCACTGCATTAAATTGGTATCAATTACACAATGCTGCAGGGAATCCACTGCATTCAATCCGGATCCATTGCAGCATGCTGCATGGATTCCACTTCATTCAACCTGGATACATTGCCCCATGCTGCATGCAATCCACTGCATTCACTCGGGATGCATTTCCCAACGCTGCATGGAATCCAGTGCATTCAATCATGCCGCATAGAATCCACTGCATTCAATCAGTGTCCATTGGGCCATGCTGCATGGAATCCACTGCATTCAATCAGGATCCATTGGGCCAAGCTGCATGCAATCCACTGCATTCACTCGGGATGCATTTCACACTGCTGCATGGAATCCAGTGCATTCAATCACACTGCATGGAATCCACTGCATTCAATCAGGATCCATTGGGCCATGGTGCACGGAAGCCACTGCATTCAATCGGGATCCATTGCACTACACTGCATGGAATCCACTGCATTCCATATGATCCATTGGGCCAAGCTGCATGCAAACCACCGCATTAACTTGGGATGCATTTCACACTGCTGCATGGAATCCAGTGCATTCCATCCCACTGCAAGGACTCCAATGCCTTCAATCGGTATCAATTACACCAAGCTGCATGGAATCCACTTCATTCAATCGAGATACATTGCACCACTCTGCATAGAATACACTGCATTCAATCATGCTTCATGGAATCCACTGCATTCAATCGGGATCCATTGGGCCACACTGCATGGAATCCACTTCATTCAATCAGGATCCATTGGGCCAATCTGCATGCAATCCACTGCATTTACTCGGGATGCATTTCACACAGCTGCATGGAATCCAGTGCAATCAATCACACTGCATGGAATCCACTGCATTCAAACAGTGTCCATTGGGCCATGCTGCATGGAATCCACTGCATTCAATCTGGATCCATTGGGCCAAGCTCCATGCAATACGCTGCATTCACTCGGGATGCATTTCACACTGCTGCATGGACTCCAGTGCATTCAGCCACACTACATGGAATCCACTGCATTCCATCGGTATCAATTACACCAAGCTGCATGGTATCCACTTCATTCAATCGAGATACATTGCACCACTCTGCATAGAATACACTGCATTCAATCACGCTGAATTGAATCCACTGCATTCACTCGGGATGCATTTCAAAACGCTGCATTGAATAATCTGCATTCATTCGCGCTGCTTGTGATCCACTGAATTCAATCAGGTACCATTGGGCCACGTTTCAAGGAATGCACTGCATTCCATCGGGATCCATTGCACAATGCTGAATGGAATATACTGCATTCAATAGGGATGCATTGGGCCTCGCTGCATGGAATCCACTGCATTCAATCACGCTGCATTGAATCCACTGCATTCAATTGGCATCAATCTTTCCAAGCTGCATGGAATCCACTGCATTCAATCGGGGTACTTTGCACCATGCTGCATGGAATCCACTGCATTCCATCATGCTGCATGGGATCCACTACATTCAATCGTGTTCCATTGTGCCGAACTGCATGGCATCCACTGAATTCAGTCACACTGCATGGAATCCACTGCATTCAATTGGGGATGCATTGTAACACGCTGCATGGAATCCCCTTCATTCAATCATGCTGTATGGAATCCAATGCATTCAATGGGATCAATTGTACATCGCTGCATGGAATACACTGCATTCAATCATGCTGCATGCAATCCACTTCATTGCATTGGGTTCCATTGCAGCACGCTGCATGGAATTGACTGCATTCAGTCATGCTGCATAAAATCAATGGCATTCCATCGGGATCCACTTGGCCACACTGCATGGAATCCACTGCATTAATTCGGGATCCATTTCCCCATGCTGCATGGAATCCACTACATTCCATCGGAATCCATTGCACCACGCTGCATGGAATCCACTGCATTCAATCGGTATTCATTGAGCCACGATGCATGGAATCCACTGCATTAAATCACGCATCATGGAATCCACCACATTCAATCATGCTGCATGTAATCCATTGCATTCAATCGGGATCCATTGTGCAAGCTACATGGAATCCACTGCATTCAATCATGCTGCATGGAATCCAATGCATTCAATTGGGATGCATTGAACCATGCTGCGTGGAAGTCACTTCATTCAATCGGGATGCTTAGAGCCATCCTGCATAAAATCCACTGCATTCAATCGGGATGCATTGGGCCTCGCTGCATGGAATCCACTGCATTCAATCACGCTGCATTCTATCCACTGCTTTCAATTGAGATCCATTGTTCCATGCTGCATGGAATCCACTGCATTCAATCATGCTGCATGGGATCCACTACATTCAATCGTGTTCCATTGTGCCAAACTGCATGGAATCCACTGCATTCAATCATGCTGCATGGAATCCTCTGCATTCAATTTGGATCCATTGAACCATTCTACAAGGAATCCACTGCATTTAGTCATGCTGCATAGAATCCACTGCATTCAATCGGGATGCAATGTAACATGCTGCATGGAACCCACTGCATTCAATGATGCTTCATGGAATCCACTGCATTCAATCGGGATGTATTTTTCCACCCTGCATGGAATCCACTGCATTCAATCACACTGCATTGAATCCACTGCATTCAATTTGGATCAGTTGTACAATGCTGAATGGAATCCACTGCATTCAATCATGCTGCATGGAATCCACTGCATTCAATCGGGATCAACTGTACAATGCTGCATGGAATCCACTGCATTCAATCATGCTGCATGAAATCCACTGCATTCAATTGGGATGCATTGAACCAGGCTGTATGGAATCCACTGCATTCATTCGGGAACCATTTTCTATGCTGCATGGAATCCACTGCCTTAAATCATTCTGCATGGAATCCAAAGCATTCAATGGGCTTCAATTTCTCCAGCTGCATGGAATCCACTGCATTAAATCATGCTGCATGGAATCCACTGCATTCAATTGGGAAGCATTGGGCCATGCTGCATAAAATCCACTGCATTCAATCATGCTGCATGGAACTTATTACATTCAATCATGCTGCACATAATCCACTGCATTCCATCAGGATCCTTTACGCCATGCTGCATGGAATCCACTGCATTCCATCGGCATCCATTGCACCATACTGCATGGAATCCACGGCATTCAATCATGCTTCATTTCAACCACTGCATTCAATCGGGAACATTGGGCCATGCTGCATGGAATCAACTGCAAACAATCACGTGGCATGGAATCCACTGCATTCAATCGGGGTGATTTGGGGCATGCTGCATTAAATTCACTGCATTCAATCGGGATCCCTTGGGCCTCACTGCATGGAATCCACTGCATTCAATCGGGATCCATTGCGCCATGATGCCTGGAATCCACAGCATTCAAAAGAATCCATTGTGCCACACTGCATGGAATCCACTGCATTCACTCGAGATCCATTGGGCCACACTGCATGGAATACACTGCATTCAATCGGGATCAATTGCGCCAAGCTGCAGGGAAACCACTGCATTCAATCGGGATCAATTCCATTACACCGCATGGAATCCACTGCATTCAATCTGTATTCATTGGGCCAAGATGCATGGAACCCACTGCATTCAATCACGCTGCATGGAATCCACTGCATTCAATTGGCATCCATTTGGCCACACAACATGGAATCCACTGCATTCAATCAGGATCCATTGGGCCAATCTGCATGCAATCCACTGCATTCACTCGGGATGCATTTCACACTGCTGCATGGACTCCAGTGCATTCAATCACACTGCATGGAATCCACTGCATTCCATCGGTATCAATTACACCAAGCTGCATGGAATCCACTTCATTCAATCGAGATACATTGCACCACTCTGCATAGAATCCACTGCATTCAAGCATGCTTCCTGGAATCCACTGCATTCAATCGGGATCCATTGGGCCACACTGCATGGAATCCACTGCATTCACTTGGGATCCATTTCACAACACTGCATTGACTCCACTGCATTGAATCTTGATGCATGCAATCCACTGCATTAAATTGGTATCAATTACACAATGCTGCAGGGAATCCACTGCATTCAATCCGGATCCATTGCAGCATGCTGCATGGATTCCACTTCATTCAACCTGGATACATTGCCCCATGCTGCATGCAATCCACTGCATTCACTCGGGATGCATTTCCCAACGCTGCATGGAATCCAGTGCATTCAATCATGCCGCATAGAATCCACTGCATTCAATCAGTGTCCATTTGGCCATGCTGCATGGAATCCACTGCATTCAATCAGGATCCATTGGGCCAAGCTGCATGCAATCCACTGCATTCACTCGGGATGCATTTCACACTGCTGCATGGAATCCAGTGCATTCAATCACACTGCATGGAATCCACTGCATTCAATCAGGATCCATTGGGCCATGGTGCACGGAAGCCACTGCATTCAATCGGGATCCATTGCACTACACTGCATGGAATCCACTGCATTCCATATGATCCATTGGGCCAAGCTGCATGCAAACCACCGCATTAACTTGGGATGCATTTCACACTGCTGCATGGAATCCAGTGCATTCCATCCCACTGCAAGGACTCCAATGCCTTCAATCGGTATCAATTACACCAAGCTGCATGGAATCCACTTCATTCAATCGAGATACATTGCACCGCTCTGCATAGAATACACTGCATTCAATCATGCTTCATGGAATCCACTGCATTCAATCGGGATCCATTGGGCCACACTGCATGGAATCCACTTCATTCAATCAGGATCCATTGGGCCAATCTGCATGCAATCCACTGCATTCACTCGGGATGCATTTCACACTGCTGCATGGAATCCAGTGCATTCAATCACACTGCATGGAATCCACTGCATTCAATCCGGATCCATTGGGCCATGCTTCATGGAAGCCTCTGCCTTCATTCGGGATCCATTGTGCTACACTGCATGGAATCCACTGCATTCAATCAGGATCCATTGAGCCAAGCTGCATGCAATCCCCTGCATTCACTCGGAATGCATTTCACACTGCTGCATGGACTCCAGTGCATTCAATCACACTGCATGGAATCCACTGCATTCAATCGGTATCAATTACACCAAGCTGCATGGAATCCACTTCATTCAATCGAGATACATTGCACCACTCTGCATGGAATCCACTGCAATCAATATTGCTGCATGGAATCCACTGCATTCATTTGGGATGATTTCGGCCACGCTGCATTAAATCCACTGCATTAAATCGGGATGCCTTGTGCCTCGCTGCATGGAATACACTGCATTCAATCGAGATTCATTTCCCCACGGTGCATGGAATCCACTGCATTCAATAAGAATCCATTGTGCCACACTGCATGGAATCCACTGCATTCAATCAGGATCCATTGGGCCATGATGCATGAAATCCACTGCATTCAGTCGGGATCCATTGTGCTATGCTGCATGGAATCCACTGCATTCAATCAGGATCCATTGGGCCAAGCTGCATGCAATCAATTGCATTCACCCAGGATGCATTTCACACTGCTGCATGGAATCCAGTGCATTCAGTCACACTGCATGGAATCCACTGCATTCCATCGGTATCAATTACACCAAGCTGCATGGAATCCACTTCATTCAATCGAGATACATTGCACCACTCTGCATAGAATCCACTGCATTCAAGCATGCTTCCTGGAATCCACTGCATTCAATCGGGATCCATTGGGCCACACTGCATGGAATCCACTGCATTCACTTGGGATCCATTTCACAACACTGCATTGACTCCACTGCATTGAATCTTGATGCATGCAATCCACTGCATTAAATTGGTATCAATTACACAATGCTGCAGGGAATCCACTGCATTCAATCCGGATCCATTGCAGCATGCTGCATGGATTCCACTTCATTCAACCTGGATACATTGCCCCATGCTGCATGCAATCCACTGCATTCACTCGGGATGCATTTCCCAACGCTGCATGGAATCCAGTGCATTCAATCATGCCGCATAGAATCCACTGCATTCAATCAGTGTCCATTGGGCCATGCTGCATGGAATCCACTGCATTCAATCAGGATCCATTGGGCCAAGCTGCATGCAATCCACTGCATTCACTCGGGATGCATTTCACACTGCTGCATGGAATCCAGTGCATTCAATCACACTGCATGGAATCCACTGCATTCAATCAGGATCCATTGGGCCATGGTGCACGGAAGCCACTGCATTCAATCGGGATCCATTGCACTACACTGCATGGAATCCACTGCATTCCATATGATCCATTGGGCCAAGCTGCATGCAAACCACCGCATTAACTTGGGATGCATTTCACACTGCTGCATGGAATCCAGTGCATTCCATCCCACTGCAAGGACTCCAATGCCTTCAATCGGTATCAATTACACCAAGCTGCATGGAATCCACTTCATTCAATCGAGAAACATTGCACCGCTCTGCATAGAATACACTGCATTCAATCATGCTTCATGGAATCCACTGCATTCAATCAGGATCCATTGGGCCACACTGCATGGAATCCACTTCATTCAATCAGGATCCATTGGGCCAATCTGCATGCAATCCACTGCATTCACTCGGGATGCATTTCACACTGCTGCATGGACTCCAGTGCATTCAATCACACTGCATGGAATCCACTGCATTCAATCGGTATCAATTACACCAAGCTGCATGGAATCCACTTCATTCAATCGAGATACATTGCACCACTCTGCATAGAATACACTGCATTCAATCACGCTGAATTGAATCCACTGCATTCACTCGGGATGCATTTCAAAACGCTGCATTGAATAATCTGCATTCATTCACGCTGCTTGTGATCCACTGAATTCAATCAGGTACCATTGGGCCACGTTTCAAGGAATGCACTGCATTCCATCGGGATCCATTGCACAATGCTGAATGGAATATACTGCATTCAATAGGGATGCATTGGGCCTCGCTGCATGGAATCCACTGCATTCAATCACGCTGCATTGAATCCACTGCATTCAATTGGCATCAATCTTTCCAAGCTGCATGGAATCCACTGCATTCAATCGGGGTACTTTGCACCATGCTGCATGGAATCCACTGCATTCCATCATGCTGCATGGGATCCACTACATTCAATCGTGTTCCATTGTGCCGAACTGCATGGCATCCACTGAATTCAGTCACACTGCATGGAATCCACTGCATTCAATTGGGGATGCATTGTAACACGCTGCATGGAATCCCCTTCATTCAATCATGCTGTATGGAATCCAATGCATTCAATGGGATCAATTGTACATCGCTGCATGGAATACACTGCATTCAATCATGCTGCATGCAATCCACTTCATTGCATTGGGTTCCATTGCAGCACGCTGCATGGAATTGACTGCATTCAGTCATGCTGCATAAAATCAATGGCATTCCATCGGGATCCACTTGGCCACACTGCATGGAATCCACTGCATTAATTCGGGATCCATTTCCCCATGCTGCATGGAATCCACTACATTCCATCGGAATCCATTGCACCACGCTGCATGGAATCCACTGCATTCAATCGGTATTCATTGAGCCACGATGCATGGAATCCACTGCATTAAATCACGCATCATGGAATCCACCACATTCAATCATGCTGCATGTAATCCATTGCATTCAATCGGGATCCATTGTGCAAGCTACATGGAATCCACTGCATTCAATCATGCTGCATGGAATCCAATGCATTCAATTGGGATGCATTGAACCATGCTGCGTGGAAGTCACTTCATTCAATCGGGATGCTTTGAGCCATCCTGCATAAAATCCACTGCATTCAATCGGGATGCATTGGGCCTCGCTGCATGGAATCCACTGCATTCAATCACGCTGCATTCTATCCACTGCTTTCAATTGAGATCCATTGTTCCATGCTGCATGGAATCCACTGCATTCAATCATGCTGCATGGGATCCACTACATTCAATCGTGTTCCATTGTGCCAAACTGCATGGAATCCACTGCATTCAATCATGCTGCATGGAATCCTCTGCATTCAATTTGGATCCATTGAACCATTCTACAAGGAATCCACTGCATTTAGTCATGCTGCATAGAATCCACTGCATTCAATCGGGATGCAATGTAACATGCTGCATGGAACCCACTGCATTCAATGATGCTTCATGGAATCCACTGCATTCAATCGGGATGTATTTTTCCACGCTGCATGGAATCCACTGCATTCAATCACACTGCATTGAATCCACTGCATTCAATTTGGATCAGTTGTACAATGCTGAATGGAATCCACTGCATTCAATCATGCTGCATGGAATCCACTGCATTCAATCGGGATCAACTGTACAATGCTGCATGGAATCCACTGCATTCAATCATGCTGCATGAAATCCACTGCATTCAATTGGGATGCATTGAACCAGGCTGTATGGAATCCACTGCATTCATTCGGGAACCATTTTCTATGCTGCATGGAATCCACTGCCTTAAATCATTCTGCATGGAATCCAAAGCATTCAATGGGCTTCAATTTCTCCAGCTGCATGGAATCCACTGCATTAAATCATGCTGCATGGAATCCACTGCATTCAATTGGGAAGCATTGGGCCATGCTGCATAAAATCCACTGCATTCAATCATGCTGCATGGAACTTATTACATTCAATCATGCTGCACATAATCCACTGCATTCCATCAGGATCCTTTACGCCATGCTGCATGGAATCCACTGCATTCCATCGGCATCCATTGCACCATACTGCATGGAATCCACGGCATTCAATCATGCTTCATTTCAACCACTGCATTCAATCGGGAACATTGGGCCATGCTGCATGGAATCAACTGCAAACAATCACGTGGCATGGAATCCACTGCATTCAATCGGGGTGATTTGGGGCATGCTGCATTAAATTCACTGCATTCAATCGGGATCCCTTGGGCCTCACTGCATGGAATCCACTGCATTCAATCGGGATCCATTGCGCCATGATGCCTGGAATCCACAGCATTCAAAAGAATCCATTGTGCCACACTTCATGGAATCCACTGCATTCAATTGAGATCCATTGGGCCACACTGCATGGAATCCACTGCATTCAATCGGGATCAATTGCGCCAAGCTGCAGGGAAACCACTGCATTCAATCGGGATCAATTTCATTGCACCGCATGGAATCCACTGCATTCAATCTGTATTCATTGGGCCAAGATGCATGGAATCCACTGAATTCAACCACGCTGCATGGAATCCACTGCATTCAATCGGCATCCATTTGGCCACACAACATGGAATCCACTGCATTCAATCAGGATCCATTGGGCCAAGCTGCATGCAATCCACTGCATTCACTCGGGATGCATTTCACACTGCTGCATGGAATCCAGTGCATTCAATCACACTGCATGGAATCCACTGCACTCAATCAGGATCCATTGGGCCATGGTGCACGGAAGCCACTGCATTCAATCGGGATCCATTGCACTACACTGCATGGAATCCACTGCATTCCATATGATCCATTGGGCCAAGCTGCATGCAAACCACCGCATTAACTTGGGATGCATTTCACACTGCTGCATGGAATCCAGTGCATTCCATCCCACTGCAAGGACTCCAATGCCTTCAATCGGTATCAATTACACCAAGCTGCATGGAATCCACTTCATTCAATCGAGATACATTGCACCACTCTGCATAGAATCCACTGCATTCAAGCATGCTTCCTGGAATCCACTGCATTCAATCGGGATCCATTGGGCCACACTGCATGGAATCCACTGCATTCACTTGGGATCCATTTCACAACACTGCATTGACTCCACTGCATTGAATCTTGATGCATGCAATCCACTGCATTAAATTGGTATCAATTACACAATGCTGAGGGGAATCCACTGCATTCAATCCGGATCCATTGCAGCATGCTGCATGGATTCCACTTCATTCAACCTGGAAACATTGCCCCATGCTGCATGCAATCCACTGCATTCACTCGGGATGCATTTCCCAACGCTGCATGGAATCCAGTGCATTCAATCATGCCGCATAGAATCCACTGCATTCAATCAGTGTCCATTGGGCCATGCTGCATGGAATCCACTGCATTCAATCAGGATCCATTGGGCCAAGCTGCATGCAATCCACTGCATTCACTCGGGATGCATTTCACACTGCTGCATGGAATCCAGTGCATTCAATCACACTGCATGGAATCCACTGCATTCAATCAGGATCCATTGGGCCATGGTGCACGGAAGCCACTGCATTCAATCGGGATCCATTGCACTACACTGCATGGAATCCACTGCATTCCATATGATCCATTGGGCCAAGCTGCATGCAAACCACCGCATTAACTTGGGATGCATTTCACACTGCTGCATGGAATCCAGTGCATTCCATCCCACTGCAAGGACTCCAATGCCTTCAATCGGTATCAATTACACCAAGCTGCATGGAATCCACTTCATTCAATCGAGAAACATTGCACCGCTCTGCATAGAATACACTGCATTCAATCATGCTTCATGGAATCCACTGCATTCAATCAGGATCCATTGGGCCACACTGCATGGAATCCACTTCATTCAATCAGGATCCATTGGGCCAATCTGCATGCAATCCACTGCATTCACTCGGGATGCATTTCACACTGCTGCATGGACTCCAGTGCATTCAATCACACTGCATGGAATCCACTGCATTCAATCGGTATCAATTACACCAAGCTGCATGGAATCCACTTCATTCAATCGAGATACATTGCACCACTCTGCATAGAATACACTGCATTCAATCACGCTGAATTGAATCCACTGCATTCACTCGGGATGCATTTCAAAACGCTGCATTGAATAATCTGCATTCATTCACGCTGCTTGTGATCCACTGAATTCAATCAGGTACCATTGGGCCACGTTTCAAGGAATGCACTGCATTCCATCGGGATCCATTGCACAATGCTGAATGGAATATACTGCATTCAATAGGGATGCATTGGGCCTCGCTGCATGGAATCCACTGCATTCAATCACGCTGCATTGAATCCACTGCATTCAATTGGCATCAATCTTTCCAAGCTGCATGGAATCCACTGCATTCAATCGGGGTACTTTGCACCATGCTGCATGGAATCCACTGCATTCCATCATGCTGCATGGGATCCACTACATTCAATCGTGTTCCATTGTGCCGAACTGCATGGCATCCACTGAATTCAGTCACACTGCATGGAATCCACTGCATTCAATTGGGGATGCATTGTAACACGCTGCATGGAATCCCCTTCATTCAATCATGCTGTATGGAATCCAATGCATTCAATGGGATCAATTGTACATCGCTGCATGGAATACACTGCATTCAATCATGCTGCATGCAATCCACTTCATTGCATTGGGTTCCATTGCAGCACGCTGCATGGAATTGACTGCATTCAGTCATGCTGCATAAAATCAATGGCATTCCATCGGGATCCACTTGGCCACACTGCATGGAATCCACTGCATTAATTCGGGATCCATTTCCCCATGCTGCATGGAATCCACTACATTCCATCGGAATCCATTGCACCACGCTGCATGGAATCCACTGCATTCAATCGGTATTCATTGAGCCACGATGCATGGAATCCACTGCATTAAATCACGCATCATGGAATCCACCACATTCAATCATGCTGCATGTAATCCATTGCATTCAATCGGGATCCATTGTGCAAGCTACATGGAATCCACTGCATTCAATCATGCTGCATGGAATCCAATGCATTCAATTGGGATGCATTGAACCATGCTGCGTGGAAGTCACTTCATTCAATCGGGATGCTTTGAGCCATCCTGCATAAAATCCACTGCATTCAATCGGGATGCATTGGGCCTCGCTGCATGGAATCCACTGCATTCAATCACGCTGCATTCTATCCACTGCTTTCAATTGAGATCCATTGTTCCATGCTGCATGGAATCCACTGCATTCAATCATGCTGCATGGGATCCACTACATTCAATCGTGTTCCATTGTGCCAAACTGCATGGAATCCACTGCATTCAATCATGCTGCATGGAATCCTCTGCATTCAATTTGGATCCATTGAACCATTCTACAAGGAATCCACTGCATTTAGTCATGCTGCATAGAATCCACTGCATTCAATCGGGATGCAATGTAACATGCTGCATGGAACCCACTGCATTCAATGATGCTTCATGGAATCCACTGCATTCAATCGGGATGTATTTTTCCACGCTGCATGGAATCCACTGCATTCAATCACACTGCATTGAATCCACTGCATTCAATTTGGATCAGTTGTACAATGCTGAATGGAATCCACTGCATTCAATCATGCTGCATGGAATCCACTGCATTCAATCGGGATCAACTGTACAATGCTGCATGGAATCCACTGCATTCAATCATGCTGCATGAAATCCACTGCATTCAATTGGGATGCATTGAACCAGGCTGTATGGAATCCACTGCATTCATTCGGGAACCATTTTCTATGCTGCATGGAATCCACTGCCTTAAATCATTCTGCATGGAATCCAAAGCATTCAATGGGCTTCAATTTCTCCAGCTGCATGGAATCCACTGCATTAAATCATGCTGCATGGAATCCACTGCATTCAATTGGGAAGCATTGGGCCATGCTGCATAAAATCCACTGCATTCAATCATGCTGCATGGAACTTATTACATTCAATCATGCTGCACATAATCCACTGCATTCCATCAGGATCCTTTACGCCATGCTGCATGGAATCCACTGCATTCCATCGGCATCCATTGCACCATACTGCATGGAATCCACGGCATTCAATCATGCTTCATTTCAACCACTGCATTCAATCGGGAACATTGGGCCATGCTGCATGGAATCAACTGCAAACAATCACGTGGCATGGAATCCACTGCATTCAATCGGGGTGATTTGGGGCATGCTGCATTAAATTCACTGCATTCAATCGGGATCCCTTGGGCCTCACTGCATGGAATCCACTGCATTCAATCGGGATCCATTGCGCCATGATGCCTGGAATCCACAGCATTCAAAAGAATCCATTGTGCCACACTTCATGGAATCCACTGCATTCAATTGAGATCCATTGGGCCACACTGCATGGAATCCACTGCATTCAATCGGGATCAATTGCGCCAAGCTGCAGGGAAACCACTGCATTCAATCGGGATCAATTTCATTGCACCGCATGGAATCCACTGCATTCAATCTGTATTCATTGGGCCAAGATGCATGGAATCCACTGAATTCAACCACGCTGCATGGAATCCACTGCATTCAATCGGCATCCATTTGGCCACACAACATGGAATCCACTGCATTCAATCAGGATCCATTGGGCCAAGCTGCATGCAATCCACTGCATTCACTCGGGATGCATTTCACACTGCTGCATGGAATCCAGTGCATTCAATCACACTGCATGGAATCCACTGCACTCAATCAGGATCCATTGGGCCATGGTGCACGGAAGCCACTGCATTCAATCGGGATCCATTGCACTACACTGCATGGAATCCACTGCATTCCATATGATCCATTGGGCCAAGCTGCATGCAAACCACCGCATTAACTTGGGATGCATTTCACACTGCTGCATGGAATCCAGTGCATTCCATCCCACTGCAAGGACTCCAATGCCTTCAATCGGTATCAATTACACCAAGCTGCATGGAATCCACTTCATTCAATCGAGATACATTGCACCACTCTGCATAGAATCCACTGCATTCAAGCATGCTTCCTGGAATCCACTGCATTCAATCGGGATCCATTGGGCCACACTGCATGGAATCCACTGCATTCACTTGGGATCCATTTCACAACACTGCATTGACTCCACTGCATTGAATCTTGATGCATGCAATCCACTGCATTAAATTGGTATCAATTACACAATGCTGCAGGGAATCCACTGCATTCAATCCGGATCCATTGCAGCATGCTGCATGGATTCCACTTCATTCAACCTGGATACATTGCCCCATGCTGCATGCAATCCACTGCATTCACTCGGGATGCATTTCCCAACGCTGCATGGAATCCAGTGCATTCAATCATGCCGCATAGAATCCACTGCATTCAATCAGTGTCCATTGGGCCATGCTGCATGGAATCCACTGCATTCAATCAGGATCCATTGGGCCAAGCTGCATGCAATCCACTGCATTCACTCGGGATGCATTTCACACTGCTGCATGGAATCCAGTGCATTCAATCACACTGCATGGAATCCACTGCATTCAATCAGGATCCATTGGGCCATGGTGCACGGAAGCCACTGCATTCAATCGGGATCCATTGCACTACACTGCATGGAATCCACTGCATTCCATATGATCCATTGGGCCAAGCTGCATGCAAACCACCGCATTAACTTGGGATGCATTTCACACTGCTGCATGGAATCCAGTGCATTCCATCCCACTGCAAGGACTCCAATGCCTTCAATCGGTATCAATTACACCAAGCTGCATGGAATCCACTTCATTCAATCGAGAAACATTGCACCGCTCTGCATAGAATACACTGCATTCAATCATGCTTCATGGAATCCACTGCATTCAATCAGGATCCATTGGGCCACACTGCATGGAATCCACTTCATTCAATCAGGATCCATTGGGCCAATCTGCATGCAATCCACTGCATTCACTCGGGATGCATTTCACACTGCTGCATGGACTCCAGTGCATTCAATCACACTGCATGGAATCCACTGCATTCAATCGGTATCAATTACACCAAGCTGCATGGAATCCACTTCATTCAATCGAGATACATTGCACCACTCTGCATAGAATACACTGCATTCAATCACGCTGAATTGAATCCACTGCATTCACTCGGGATGCATTTCAAAACGCTGCATTGAATAATCTGCATTCATTCACGCTGCTTGTGATCCACTGAATTCAATCAGGTACCATTGGGCCACGTTTCAAGGAATGCACTGCATTCCATCGGGATCCATTGCACAATGCTGAATGGAATATACTGCATTCAATAGGGATGCATTGGGCCTCGCTGCATGGAATCCACTGCATTCAATCACGCTGCATTGAATCCACTGCATTCAATTGGCATCAATCTTTCCAAGCTGCATGGAATCCACTGCATTCAATCGGGGTACTTTGCACCATGCTGCATGGAATCCACTGCATTCCATCATGCTGCATGGGATCCACTACATTCAATCGTGTTCCATTGTGCCGAACTGCATGGCATCCACTGAATTCAGTCACACTGCATGGAATCCACTGCATTCAATTGGGGATGCATTGTAACACGCTGCATGGAATCCCCTTCATTCAATCATGCTGTATGGAATCCAATGCATTCAATGGGATCAATTGTACATCGCTGCATGGAATACACTGCATTCAATCATGCTGCATGCAATCCACTTCATTGCATTGGGTTCCATTGCAGCACGCTGCATGGAATTGACTGCATTCAGTCATGCTGCATAAAATCAATGGCATTCCATCGGGATCCACTTGGCCACACTGCATGGAATCCACTGCATTAATTCGGGATCCATTTCCCCATGCTGCATGGAATCCACTACATTCCATCGGAATCCATTGCACCACGCTGCATGGAATCCACTGCATTCAATCGGTATTCATTGAGCCACGATGCATGGAATCCACTGCATTAAATCACGCATCATGGAATCCACCACATTCAATCATGCTGCATGTAATCCATTGCATTCAATCGGGATCCATTGTGCAAGCTACATGGAATCCACTGCATTCAATCATGCTGCATGGAATCCAATGCATTCAATTGGGATGCATTGAACCATGCTGCGTGGAAGTCACTTCATTCAATCGGGATGCTTAGAGCCATCCTGCATAAAATCCACTGCATTCAATCGGGATGCATTGGGCCTCGCTGCATGGAATCCACTGCATTCAATCACGCTGCATTCTATCCACTGCTTTCAATTGAGATCCATTGTTCCATGCTGCATGGAATCCACTGCATTCAATCATGCTGCATGGGATCCACTACATTCAATCGTGTTCCATTGTGCCAAACTGCATGGAATCCACTGCATTCAATCATGCTGCATGGAATCCTCTGCATTCAATTTGGATCCATTGAACCATTCTACAAGGAATCCACTGCATTTAGTCATGCTGCATAGAATCCACTGCATTCAATCGGGATGCAATGTAACATGCTGCATGGAACCCACTGCATTCAATGATGCTTCATGGAATCCACTGCATTCAATCGGGATGTATTTTTCCACCCTGCATGGAATCCACTGCATTCAATCACACTGCATTGAATCCACTGCATTCAATTTGGATCAGTTGTACAATGCTGAATGGAATCCACTGCATTCAATCATGCTGCATGGAATCCACTGCATTCAATCGGGATCAACTGTACAATGCTGCATGGAATCCACTGCATTCAATCATGCTGCATGAAATCCACTGCATTCAATTGGGATGCATTGAACCAGGCTGTATGGAATCCACTGCATTCATTCGGGAACCATTTTCTATGCTGCATGGAATCCACTGCCTTAAATCATTCTGCATGGAATCCAAAGCATTCAATGGGCTTCAATTTCTCCAGCTGCATGGAATCCACTGCATTAAATCATGCTGCATGGAATCCACTGCATTCAATTGGGAAGCATTGGGCCATGCTGCATAAAATCCACTGCATTCAATCATGCTGCATGGAACTTATTACATTCAATCATGCTGCACATAATCCACTGCATTCCATCAGGATCCTTTACGCCATGCTGCATGGAATCCACTGCATTCCATCGGCATCCATTGCACCATACTGCATGGAATCCACGGCATTCAATCATGCTTCATTTCAACCACTGCATTCAATCGGGAACATTGGGCCATGCTGCATGGAATCAACTGCAAACAATCACGTGGCATGGAATCCACTGCATTCAATCGGGGTGATTTGGGGCATGCTGCATTAAATTCACTGCATTCAATCGGGATCCCTTGGGCCTCACTGCATGGAATCCACTGCATTCAATCGGGATCCATTGCGCCATGATGCCTGGAATCCACAGCATTCAAAAGAATCCATTGTGCCACACTTCATGGAATCCACTGCATTCAATTGAGATCCATTGGGCCACACTGCATGGAATCCACTGCATTCAATCGGGATCAATTGCGCCAAGCTGCAGGGAAACCACTGCATTCAATCGGGATCAATTTCATTGCACCGCATGGAATCCACTGCATTCAATCTGTATTCATTGGGCCAAGATGCATGGAATCCACTGAATTCAACCACGCTGCATGGAATCCACTGCATTCAATCGGCATCCATTTGGCCACACAACATGGAATCCACTGCATTCAATCAGGATCCATTGGGCCAAGCTGCATGCAATCCACTGCATTCACTCGGGATGCATTTCACACTGCTGCATGGAATCCAGTGCATTCAGCCACACTGCATGGAATCCACTGCATTCCATCGGTATCAATTACACCAAGCTGCATGGAATCCACTTCATTCAATCGAGATACATTGCACCACTCTGGATAGAAACCACTGCATTCAAGCATGCTTCCTGGAATCCACTGCATTCAATCGGGATCCATTGGGCCACACTGCATGGAATCCACTGCATTCACTCGGGATCCATTGGGCCACACTGCATGGAATCCACTGCATTGAATCTTGATGCATGCAATCCACTGCATTAAATTGGTATCAATTACACAATGCTGAGGGGAATCCACTGCATTCAATCCGGATCCATTGCAGCATGCTGCATGGATTCCACTTCATTCAACCTGGATACTTTTCCCCAAGCTGCATGCAATCCACTGCATTCACTCGGGATGCATTTCCCAACGCTGCATGGAATCCAGTGCATTCAATCATGCCGCATAGAATCCACTGCATTCAATCAGTGTCCATTGGGCCATGCTGCATGGAATCCACTGCATTCAATCAGGATCCATTGGGCCAAGCTGCATGCAATCCACTGCATTCACTCGGGATGCATTTCACACTGCTGCATGGAATCCAGTGCATTCAATCACACTGCATGGAATCCACTGCATTCAATCAGGATCCATTGGGCCATGGTGCACGGAAGCCACTGCATTCAATCGGGATCCATTGCACTACACTGCATGGAATCCACTGCATTCCATATGATCCATTGGGCCAAGCTGCATGCAAACCACCGCATTAACTTGGGATGCATTTCACACTGCTGCATGGAATCCAGTGCATTCCATCCCACTGCAAGGACTCCAATGCCTTCAATCGGTATCAATTACACCAAGCTGCATGGAATCCACTTCATTCAATCGAGAAACATTGCACCACTCTGCATAGAATACACTGCATTCAAGCATGCTTCCTGGAATCCACTGCATTCAATCGGGATCCATTGGGCCACACTGCATGGAATCCACTTCATTCAATCAGGATCCATTGGGCCAATCTTCATGCAATCCACTGCATTCACTCGGGATGCATTTCACACTGCTGTATGGACTCCAGTGCATTCAATCACACTGCATGGAATCCACTGCATTCCATCGGTATCAATTACACCAAGCTGCATGGAATCCACTTCATTCAATCGAGATACATTGCACCACTCTGCATGGAATCCACTGCAATCAATATTGCTGCATGGAATCCACTGCATTCATTTGGGATGATTTCGGCCACGCTGCATTAAATCCACTGCATTAAATCGGGATGCCTTGTGCCTCGCTGCATGGAATACACTGCATTCAATCGAGATTCATTTCCCCACGGTGCATGGAATCCACTGCATTCAATAAGAATCCATTGTGCCACACTGCATGGAATCCACTGCATTCAATCAGGATCCATTGGGCCATGATGCATGAAATCCACTGCATTCAGTCGGGATCCATTGTGCTATGCTGCATGGAATCCACTGCATTCAATCAGGATCCATTGGGCCAAGCTGCATGCAATCAATTGCATTCACCCAGGATGCATTTCACACTGCTGCATGGAATCCAGTGCATTCAGTCACACTGCATGGAATCCACTGCATTCCATCGGTATCAATTACACCAAGCTGCATGGAATCCACTTCATTCAATCGAGATACATTGCACCACTCTGCATAGAATCCACTGCATTCAAGCATGCTTCCTGGAATCCACTGCATTCAATCGGGATCCATTGGGCCACACTGCATGGAATCCACTGCATTCACTTGGGATCCATTTCACAACACTGCATTGACTCCACTGCATTGAATCTTGATGCATGCAATCCACTGCATTAAATTGGTATCAATTACACAATGCTGCAGGGAATCCACTGCATTCAATCCGGATCCATTGCAGCATGCTGCATGGATTCCACTTCATTCAACCTGGATACATTGCCCCATGCTGCATGCAATCCACTGCATTCACTCGGGATGCATTTCCCAACGCTGCATGGAATCCAGTGCATTCAATCATGCCGCATAGAATCCACTGCATTCAATCAGTGTCCATTGGGCCATGCTGCATGGAATCCACTGCATTCAATCAGGATCCATTGGGCCAAGCTGCATGCAATCCACTGCATTCACTCGGGATGCATTTCACACTGCTGCATGGAATCCAGTGCATTCAATCACACTGCATGGAATCCACTGCATTCAATCAGGATCCATTGGGCCATGGTGCACGGAAGCCACTGCATTCAATCGGGATCCATTGCACTACACTGCATGGAATCCACTGCATTCCATATGATCCATTGGGCCAAGCTGCATGCAAACCACCGCATTAACTTGGGATGCATTTCACACTGCTGCATGGAATCCAGTGCATTCCATCCCACTGCAAGGACTCCAATGCCTTCAATCGGTATCAATTACACCAAGCTGCATGGAATCCACTTCATTCAATCGAGAAACATTGCACCGCTCTGCATAGAATACACTGCATTCAATCATGCTTCATGGAATCCACTGCATTCAATCAGGATCCATTGGGCCACACTGCATGGAATCCACTTCATTCAATCAGGATCCATTGGGCCAATCTGCATGCAATCCACTGCATTCACTCGGGATGCATTTCACACTGCTGCATGGACTCCAGTGCATTCAATCACACTGCATGGAATCCACTGCATTCAATCGGTATCAATTACACCAAGCTGCATGGAATCCACTTCATTCAATCGAGATACATTGCACCACTCTGCATAGAATACACTGCATTCAATCACGCTGAATTGAATCCACTGCATTCACTCGGGATGCATTTCAAAACGCTGCATTGAATAATCTGCATTCATTCACGCTGCTTGTGATCCACTGAATTCAATCAGGTACCATTGGGCCACGTTTCAAGGAATGCACTGCATTCCATCGGGATCCATTGCACAATGCTGAATGGAATATACTGCATTCAATAGGGATGCATTGGGCCTCGCTGCATGGAATCCACTGCATTCAATCACGCTGCATTGAATCCACTGCATTCAATTGGCATCAATCTTTCCAAGCTGCATGGAATCCACTGCATTCAATCGGGGTACTTTGCACCATGCTGCATGGAATCCACTGCATTCCATCATGCTGCATGGGATCCACTACATTCAATCGTGTTCCATTGTGCCGAACTGCATGGCATCCACTGAATTCAGTCACACTGCATGGAATCCACTGCATTCAATTGGGGATGCATTGTAACACGCTGCATGGAATCCCCTTCATTCAATCATGCTGTATGGAATCCAATGCATTCAATGGGATCAATTGTACATCGCTGCATGGAATACACTGCATTCAATCATGCTGCATGCAATCCACTTCATTGCATTGGGTTCCATTGCAGCACGCTGCATGGAATTGACTGCATTCAGTCATGCTGCATAAAATCAATGGCATTCCATCGGGATCCACTTGGCCACACTGCATGGAATCCACTGCATTAATTCGGGATCCATTTCCCCATGCTGCATGGAATCCACTACATTCCATCGGAATCCATTGCACCACGCTGCATGGAATCCACTGCATTCAATCGGTATTCATTGAGCCACGATGCATGGAATCCACTGCATTAAATCACGCATCATGGAATCCACCACATTCAATCATGCTGCATGTAATCCATTGCATTCAATCGGGATCCATTGTGCAAGCTACATGGAATCCACTGCATTCAATCATGCTGCATGGAATCCAATGCATTCAATTGGGATGCATTGAACCATGCTGCGTGGAAGTCACTTCATTCAATCGGGATGCTTAGAGCCATCCTGCATAAAATCCACTGCATTCAATCGGGATGCATTGGGCCTCGCTGCATGGAATCCACTGCATTCAATCACGCTGCATTCTATCCACTGCTTTCAATTGAGATCCATTGTTCCATGCTGCATGGAATCCACTGCATTCAATCATGCTGCATGGGATCCACTACATTCAATCGTGTTCCATTGTGCCAAACTGCATGGAATCCACTGCATTCAATCATGCTGCATGGAATCCTCTGCATTCAATTTGGATCCATTGAACCATTCTACAAGGAATCCACTGCATTTAGTCATGCTGCATAGAATCCACTGCATTCAATCGGGATGCAATGTAACATGCTGCATGGAACCCACTGCATTCAATGATGCTTCATGGAATCCACTGCATTCAATCGGGATGTATTTTTCCACGCTGCATGGAATCCACTGCATTCAATCACACTGCATTGAATCCACTGCATTCAATTTGGATCAGTTGTACAATGCTGAATGGAATCCACTGCATTCAATCATGCTGCATGGAATCCACTGCATTCAATCGGGATCAACTGTACAATGCTGCATGGAATCCACTGCATTCAATCATGCTGCATGAAATCCACTGCATTCAATTGGGATGCATTGAACCAGGCTGTATGGAATCCACTGCATTCATTCGGGAACCATTTTCTATGCTGCATGGAATCCACTGCCTTAAATCATTCTGCATGGAATCCAAAGCATTCAATGGGCTTCAATTTCTCCAGCTGCATGGAATCCACTGCATTAAATCATGCTGCATGGAATCCACTGCATTCAATTGGGAAGCATTGGGCCATGCTGCATAAAATCCACTGCATTCAATCATGCTGCATGGAACTTATTACATTCAATCATGCTGCACATAATCCACTGCATTCCATCAGGATCCTTTACGCCATGCTGCATGGAATCCACTGCATTCCATCGGCATCCATTGCACCATACTGCATGGAATCCACGGCATTCAATCATGCTTCATTTCAACCACTGCATTCAATCGGGATATTGGGCCATGCTGCATGGAATCAACTGCAAACAATCACGTGGCATGGAATCCACTGCATTCAATCGGGGTGATTTGGGGCATGCTGCATTAAATTCACTGCATTCAATCGGGATCCCTTGGGCCTCACTGCATGGAATCCACTGCATTCAATCGGGATCCATTGCGCCATGATGCCTGGAATCCACAGCATTCAAAAGAATCCATTGTGCCACACTTCATGGAATCCACTGCATTCAATTGAGATCCATTGGGCCACACTGCATGGAATCCACTGCATTCAATCGGGATCAATTGCGCCAAGCTGCAGGGAAACCACTGCATTCAATCGGGATCAATTTCATTGCACCGCATGGAATCCACTGCATTCAATCTGTATTCATTGGGCCAAGATGCATGGAATCCACTGAATTCAACCACGCTGCATGGAATCCACTGCATTCAATCGGCATCCATTTGGCCACACAACATGGAATCCACTGCATTCAATCAGGATCCATTGGGCCAAGCTGCATGCAATCCACTGCATTCACTCGGGATGCATTTCACACTGCTGCATGGAATCCAGTGCATTCAATCACACTGCATGGAATCCACTGCACTCAATCAGGATCCATTGGGCCATGGTGCACGGAAGCCACTGCATTCAATCGGGATCCATTGCACTACACTGCATGGAATCCACTGCATTCCATATGATCCATTGGGCCAAGCTGCATGCAAACCACCGCATTAACTTGGGATGCATTTCACACTGCTGCATGGAATCCAGTGCATTCCATCCCACTGCAAGGACTCCAATGCCTTCAATCGGTATCAATTACACCAAGCTGCATGGAATCCACTTCATTCAATCGAGAAACATTGCACCACTCTGCATAGAATACACTGCATTCAAGCATGCTTCCTGGAATCCACTGCATTCAATCGGGATCCATTGGGCCACACTGCATGGAATCCACTTCATTCAATCAGGATCCATTGGGCCAAGCTGCATGCAATCCACTGCATTCACTCGGGATGCATTTCACACTGCTGCATGGACTCCAGTGCATTCAATCACACTGCATGGAATCCACTGCATTCCATCGGTATCAATTACACCAAGCTGCATGGAATCCACTTCATTCAATCGAGATACATTGCACCACTCTGCATAGAATCCACTGCATTCAAGCATGCTTCCTGGAATCCACTGCATTCAATCGGGATCCATTGGGCCACACTGCATGGAATCCACTGCATTCACTTGGGATCCATTTCACAACACTGCATTGACTCCACTGCATTGAATCTTGATGCATGCAATCCACTGCATTAAATTGGTATCAATTACACAATGCTGCAGGGAATCCACTGCATTCAATCCGGATCCATTGCAGCATGCTGCATGGATTCCACTTCATTCAACCTGGAAACATTGCCCCATGCTGCATGCAATCCACTGCATTCACTCGGGATGCATTTCCCAACGCTGCATGGAATCCAGTGCATTCAATCATGCCGCATAGAATCCACTGCATTCAATCAGTGTCCATTGGGCCATGCTGCATGGAATCCACTGCATTCAATCAGGATCCATTGGGCCAAGCTGCATGCAATCCACTGCATTCACTCGGGATGCATTTCACACTGCTGCATGGAATCCAGTGCATTCAATCACACTGCATGGAATCCACTGCATTCAATCAGGATCCATTGGGCCATGGTGCACGGAAGCCACTGCATTCAATCGGGATCCATTGCACTACACTGCATGGACTCCACTGCATTCCATATGATCCATTGGGCCAAGCTGCATGCAATCAATTGCATTCACCCAGGATGCATTTCACACTGCTGCATGGAATCCAGTGCATTCCATCCCACTGCAAGCACTCCAATGCCTTCAATCGGTATCAATTACACCAAGCTGCATGGAATCCACTTCATTCAATCGAGAAACATTGCACCGCTCTGCATAGAATACACTGCATTCAATCATGCTTCATGGAATCCACTGCATTCAATCAGGATCCATTGGGCCACACTGCATGGAATCCACTTCATTCAATCAGGATCCATTGGGCCAATCTGCATGCAATCCACTGCATTCACTCGGGATGCATTTCACACTGCTGCATGGACTCCAGTGCATTCAATCACACTGCATGGAATCCACTGCATTCAATCGGTATCAATTACACCAAGCTGCATGGAATCCACTTCATTCAATCGAGATACATTGCACCACTCTGCATAGAATACACTGCATTCAATCACGCTGAATTGAATCCACTGCATTCACTCGGGATGCATTTCAAAACGCTGCATTGAATAATCTGCATTCATTCACGCTGCTTGTGATCCACTGAATTCAATCAGGTACCATTGGGCCACGTTTCAAGGAATGCACTGCATTCCATCGGGATCCATTGCACAATGCTGAATGGAATATACTGCATTCAATAGGGATGCATTGGGCCTCGCTGCATGGAATCCACTGCATTCAATCACGCTGCATTGAATCCACTGCATTCAATTGGCATCAATCTTTCCAAGCTGCATGGAATCCACTGCATTCAATCGGGGTACTTTGCACCATGCTGCATGGAATCCACTGCATTCCATCATGCTGCATGGGATCCACTACATTCAATCGTGTTCCATTGTGCCGAACTGCATGGCATCCACTGAATTCAGTCACACTGCATGGAATCCACTGCATTCAATTGGGGATGCATTGTAACACGCTGCATGGAATCCCCTTCATTCAATCATGCTGTATGGAATCCAATGCATTCAATGGGATCAATTGTACATCGCTGCATGGAATACACTGCATTCAATCATGCTGCATGCAATCCACTTCATTGCATTGGGTTCCATTGCAGCACGCTGCATGGAATTGACTGCATTCAGTCATGCTGCATAAAATCAATGGCATTCCATCGGGATCCACTTGGCCACACTGCATGGAATCCACTGCATTAATTCGGGATCCATTTCCCCATGCTGCATGGAATCCACTACATTCCATCGGAATCCATTGCACCACGCTGCATGGAATCCACTGCATTCAATCGGTATTCATTGAGCCACGATGCATGGAATCCACTGCATTAAATCACGCATCATGGAATCCACCACATTCAATCATGCTGCATGTAATCCATTGCATTCAATCGGGATCCATTGTGCAAGCTACATGGAATCCACTGCATTCAATCATGCTGCATGGAATCCAATGCATTCAATTGGGATGCATTGAACCATGCTGCGTGGAAGTCACTTCATTCAATCGGGATGCTTTGAGCCATCCTGCATAAAATCCACTGCATTCAATCGGGATGCATTGGGCCTCGCTGCATGGAATCCACTGCATTCAATCACGCTGCATTCTATCCACTGCTTTCAATTGAGATCCATTGTTCCATGCTGCATGGAATCCACTGCATTCAATCATGCTGCATGGGATCCACTACATTCAATCGTGTTCCATTGTGCCAAACTGCATGGAATCCACTGCATTCAATCATGCTGCATGGAATCCTCTGCATTCAATTTGGATCCATTGAACCATTCTACAAGGAATCCACTGCATTTAGTCATGCTGCATAGAATCCACTGCATTCAATCGGGATGCAATGTAACATGCTGCATGGAACCCACTGCATTCAATGATGCTTCATGGAATCCACTGCATTCAATCGGGATGTATTTTTCCACCCTGCATGGAATCCACTGCATTCAATCACACTGCATTGAATCCACTGCATTCAATTTGGATCAGTTGTACAATGCTGAATGGAATCCACTGCATTCAATCATGCTGCATGGAATCCACTGCATTCAATCGGGATCAACTGTACAATGCTGCATGGAATCCACTGCATTCAATCATGCTGCATGAAATCCACTGCATTCAATTGGGATGCATTGAACCAGGCTGTATGGAATCCACTGCATTCATTCGGGAACCATTTTCTATGCTGCATGGAATCCACTGCCTTAAATCATTCTGCATGGAATCCAAAGCATTCAATGGGCTTCAATTTCTCCAGCTGCATGGAATCCACTGCATTAAATCATGCTGCATGGAATCCACTGCATTCAATTGGGAAGCATTGGGCCATGCTGCATAAAATCCACTGCATTCAATCATGCTGCATGGAACTTATTACATTCAATCATGCTGCACATAATCCACTGCATTCCATCAGGATCCTTTACGCCATGCTGCATGGAATCCACTGCATTCCATCGGCATCCATTGCACCATACTGCATGGAATCCACGGCATTCAATCATGCTTCATTTCAACCACTGCATTCAATCGGGAACATTGGGCCATGCTGCATGGAATCAACTGCAAACAATCACGTGGCATGGAATCCACTGCATTCAATCGGGGTGATTTGGGGCATGCTGCATTAAATTCACTGCATTCAATCGGGATCCCTTGGGCCTCACTGCATGGAATCCACTGCATTCAATCGGGATCCATTGCGCCATGATGCCTGGAATCCACAGCATTCAAAAGAATCCATTGTGCCACACTTCATGGAATCCACTGCATTCAATTGAGATCCATTGGGCCACACTGCATGGAATCCACTGCATTCAATCGGGATCAATTGCGCCAAGCTGCAGGGAAACCACTGCATTCAATCGGGATCAATTTCATTGCACCGCATGGAATCCACTGCATTCAATCTGTATTCATTGGGCCAAGATGCATGGAATCCACTGAATTCAACCACGCTGCATGGAATCCACTGCATTCAATCGGCATCCATTTGGCCACACAACATGGAATCCACTGCATTCAATCAGGATCCATTGGGCCAAGCTGCATGCAATCCACTGCATTCACTCGGGATGCATTTCACACTGCTGCATGGAATCCAGTGCATTCAGCCACACTGCATGGAATCCACTGCATTCCATCGGTATCAATTACACCAAGCTGCATGGAATCCACTTCATTCAATCGAGATACATTGCACCACTCTGGATAGAAACCACTGCATTCAAGCATGCTTCCTGGAATCCACTGCATTCAATCGGGATCCATTGGGCCACACTGCATGGAATCCACTGCATTCACTCGGGATCCATTGGGCCACACTGCATGGAATCCACTGCATTGAATCTTGATGCATGCAATCCACTGCATTAAATTGGTATCAATTACACAATGCTGAGGGGAATCCACTGCATTCAATCCGGATCCATTGCAGCATGCTGCATGGATTCCACTTCATTCAACCTGGATACTTTTCCCCAAGCTGCATGCAATCCACTGCATTCACTCGGGATGCATTTCCCAACGCTGCATGGAATCCAGTGCATTCAATCATGCCGCATAGAATCCACTGCATTCAATCAGTGTCCATTGGGCCATGCTGCATGGAATCCACTGCATTCAATCAGGATCCATTGGGCCAAGCTGCATGCAATCCACTGCATTCACTCGGGATGCATTTCACACTGCTGCATGGAATCCAGTGCATTCAATCACACTGCATGGAATCCACTGCATTCAATCAGGATCCATTGGGCCATGGTGCACGGAAGCCACTGCATTCAATCGGGATCCATTGCACTACACTGCATGGAATCCACTGCATTCCATATGATCCATTGGGCCAAGCTGCATGCAAACCACCGCATTAACTTGGGATGCATTTCACACTGCTGCATGGAATCCAGTGCATTCCATCCCACTGCAAGGACTCCAATGCCTTCAATCGGTATCAATTACACCAAGCTGCATGGAATCCACTTCATTCAATCGAGAAACATTGCACCACTCTGCATAGAATACACTGCATTCAAGCATGCTTCCTGGAATCCACTGCATTCAATCGGGATCCATTGGGCCACACTGCATGGAATCCACTTCATTCAATCAGGATCCATTGAGCCAAGCTTCATGCAATCCACTGCATTCACTCGGGATGCATTTCACACTGCTGTATGGACTCCAGTGCATTCAATCACACTGCATGGAATCCACTGCATTCCATCGGTATCAATTACACCAAGCTGCATGGAATCCACTTCATTCAATCGAGATACATTGCACCACTCTGCATGGAATCCACTGCAATCAATATTGCTGCATGGAATCCACTGCATTCATTTGGGATGATTTCGGCCACGCTGCATTAAATCCACTGCATTAAATCGGGATGCCTTGTGCCTCGCTGCATGGAATACACTGCATTCAATCGAGATTCATTTCCCCACGGTGCATGGAATCCACTGCATTCAATAAGAATCCATTGTGCCACACTGCATGGAATCCACTGCATTCAATCAGGATCCATTGGGCCATGATGCATGAAATCCACTGCATTCAGTCGGGATCCATTGTGCTATGCTGCATGGAATCCACTGCATTCAATCAGGATCCATTGGGCCAAGCTGCATGCAATCAATTGCATTCACCCAGGATGCATTTCACACTGCTGCATGGAATCCAGTGCATTCAGTCACACTGCATGGAATCCACTGCATTCCATCGGTATCAATTACACCAAGCTGCATGGAATCCACTTCATTCAATCGAGATACATTGCACCACTCTGCATAGAATCCACTGCATTCAAGCATGCTTCCTGGAATCCACTGCATTCAATCGGGATCCATTGGGCCACACTGCATGGAATCCACTGCATTCACTTGGGATCCATTTCACAACACTGCATTGACTCCACTGCATTGAATCTTGATGCATGCAATCCACTGCATTAAATTGGTATCAATTACACAATGCTGCAGGGAATCCACTGCATTCAATCCGGATCCATTGCAGCATGCTGCATGGATTCCACTTCATTCAACCTGGATACATTGCCCCATGCTGCATGCAATCCACTGCATTCACTCGGGATGCATTTCCCAACGCTGCATGGAATCCAGTGCATTCAATCATGCCGCATAGAATCCACTGCATTCAATCAGTGTCCATTGGGCCATGCTGCATGGAATCCACTGCATTCAATCAGGATCCATTGGGCCAAGCTGCATGCAATCCACTGCATTCACTCGGGATGCATTTCACACTGCTGCATGGAATCCAGTGCATTCAATCACACTGCATGGAATCCACTGCATTCAATCAGGATCCATTGGGCCATGGTGCACGGAAGCCACTGCATTCAATCGGGATCCATTGCACTACACTGCATGGAATCCACTGCATTCCATATGATCCATTGGGCCAAGCTGCATGCAAACCACCGCATTAACTTGGGATGCATTTCACACTGCTGCATGGAATCCAGTGCATTCCATCCCACTGCAAGGACTCCAATGCCTTCAATCGGTATCAATTACACCAAGCTGCATGGAATCCACTTCATTCAATCGAGAAACATTGCACCGCTCTGCATAGAATACACTGCATTCAATCATGCTTCATGGAATCCACTGCATTCAATCAGGATCCATTGGGCCACACTGCATGGAATCCACTTCATTCAATCAGGATCCATTGGGCCAATCTGCATGCAATCCACTGCATTCACTCGGGATGCATTTCACACTGCTGCATGGACTCCAGTGCATTCAATCACACTGCATGGAATCCACTGCATTCAATCGGTATCAATTACACCAAGCTGCATGGAATCCACTTCATTCAATCGAGATACATTGCACCACTCTGCATAGAATACACTGCATTCAATCACGCTGAATTGAATCCACTGCATTCACTCGGGATGCATTTCAAAACGCTGCATTGAATAATCTGCATTCATTCACGCTGCTTGTGATCCACTGAATTCAATCAGGTACCATTGGGCCACGTTTCAAGGAATGCACTGCATTCCATCGGGATCCATTGCACAATGCTGAATGGAATATACTGCATTCAATAGGGATGCATTGGGCCTCGCTGCATGGAATCCACTGCATTCAATCACGCTGCATTGAATCCACTGCATTCAATTGGCATCAATCTTTCCAAGCTGCATGGAATCCACTGCATTCAATCGGGGTACTTTGCACCATGCTGCATGGAATCCACTGCATTCCATCATGCTGCATGGGATCCACTACATTCAATCGTGTTCCATTGTGCCGAACTGCATGGCATCCACTGAATTCAGTCACACTGCATGGAATCCACTGCATTCAATTGGGGATGCATTGTAACACGCTGCATGGAATCCCCTTCATTCAATCATGCTGTATGGAATCCAATGCATTCAATGGGATCAATTGTACATCGCTGCATGGAATACACTGCATTCAATCATGCTGCATGCAATCCACTTCATTGCATTGGGTTCCATTGCAGCACGCTGCATGGAATTGACTGCATTCAGTCATGCTGCATAAAATCAATGGCATTCCATCGGGATCCACTTGGCCACACTGCATGGAATCCACTGCATTAATTCGGGATCCATTTCCCCATGCTGCATGGAATCCACTACATTCCATCGGAATCCATTGCACCACGCTGCATGGAATCCACTGCATTCAATCGGTATTCATTGAGCCACGATGCATGGAATCCACTGCATTAAATCACGCATCATGGAATCCACCACATTCAATCATGCTGCATGTAATCCATTGCATTCAATCGGGATCCATTGTGCAAGCTACATGGAATCCACTGCATTCAATCATGCTGCATGGAATCCAATGCATTCAATTGGGATGCATTGAACCATGCTGCGTGGAAGTCACTTCATTCAATCGGGATGCTTTGAGCCATCCTGCATAAAATCCACTGCATTCAATCGGGATGCATTGGGCCTCGCTGCATGGAATCCACTGCATTCAATCACGCTGCATTCTATCCACTGCTTTCAATTGAGATCCATTGTTCCATGCTGCATGGAATCCACTGCATTCAATCATGCTGCATGGGATCCACTACATTCAATCGTGTTCCATTGTGCCAAACTGCATGGAATCCACTGCATTCAATCATGCTGCATGGAATCCTCTGCATTCAATTTGGATCCATTGAACCATTCTACAAGGAATCCACTGCATTTAGTCATGCTGCATAGAATCCACTGCATTCAATCGGGATGCAATGTAACATGCTGCATGGAACCCACTGCATTCAATGATGCTTCATGGAATCCACTGCATTCAATCGGGATGTATTTTTCCACGCTGCATGGAATCCACTGCATTCAATCACACTGCATTGAATCCACTGCATTCAATTTGGATCAGTTGTACAATGCTGAATGGAATCCACTGCATTCAATCATGCTGCATGGAATCCACTGCATTCAATCGGGATCAACTGTACAATGCTGCATGGAATCCACTGCATTCAATCATGCTGCATGAAATCCACTGCATTCAATTGGGATGCATTGAACCAGGCTGTATGGAATCCACTGCATTCATTCGGGAACCATTTTCTATGCTGCATGGAATCCACTGCCTTAAATCATTCTGCATGGAATCCAAAGCATTCAATGGGCTTCAATTTCTCCAGCTGCATGGAATCCACTGCATTAAATCATGCTGCATGGAATCCACTGCATTCAATTGGGAAGCATTGGGCCATGCTGCATAAAATCCACTGCATTCAATCATGCTGCATGGAACTTATTACATTCAATCATGCTGCACATAATCCACTGCATTCCATCAGGATCCTTTACGCCATGCTGCATGGAATCCACTGCATTCCATCGGCATCCATTGCACCATACTGCATGGAATCCACGGCATTCAATCATGCTTCATTTCAACCACTGCATTCAATCGGGAACATTGGGCCATGCTGCATGGAATCAACTGCAAACAATCACGTGGCATGGAATCCACTGCATTCAATCGGGGTGATTTGGGGCATGCTGCATTAAATTCACTGCATTCAATCGGGATCCCTTGGGCCTCACTGCATGGAATCCACTGCATTCAATCGGGATCCATTGCGCCATGATGCCTGGAATCCACAGCATTCAAAAGAATCCATTGTGCCACACTTCATGGAATCCACTGCATTCAATTGAGATCCATTGGGCCACACTGCATGGAATCCACTGCATTCAATCGGGATCAATTGCGCCAAGCTGCAGGGAAACCACTGCATTCAATCGGGATCAATTTCATTGCACCGCATGGAATCCACTGCATTCAATCTGTATTCATTGGGCCAAGATGCATGGAATCCACTGAATTCAACCACGCTGCATGGAATCCACTGCATTCAATCGGCATCCATTTGGCCACACAACATGGAATCCACTGCATTCAATCAGGATCCATTGGGCCAAGCTGCATGCAATCCACTGCATTCACTCGGGATGCATTTCACACTGCTGCATGGAATCCAGTGCATTCAATCACACTGCATGGAATCCACTGCACTCAATCAGGATCCATTGGGCCATGGTGCACGGAAGCCACTGCATTCAATCGGGATCCATTGCACTACACTGCATGGAATCCACTGCATTCCATATGATCCATTGGGCCAAGCTGCATGCAAACCACCGCATTAACTTGGGATGCATTTCACACTGCTGCATGGAATCCAGTGCATTCCATCCCACTGCAAGGACTCCAATGCCTTCAATCGGTATCAATTACACCAAGCTGCATGGAATCCACTTCATTCAATCGAGAAACATTCCACCACTCTGCATAGAATACACTGCATTCAAGCATGCTTCCTGGAATCCACTGCATTCAATCGGGATCCATTGGGCCACACTGCATGGAATCCACTTCATTCAATCAGGATCCATTGGGCCAATCTGCATGCAATCCACTGCATTCACTCGGGATGCATTTCACACTGCTGCATGGACTCCAGTGCATTCAATCCCACTGCATGGAATCCACTGCATTCCATCGGTATCAATTACACCAAGCTGCATGGAATCCACTTCATTCAATCGAGAAACATTGCACCGCTCTGCATAGAATACACTGCATTCAATCATGCTTCATGGAATCCACTGCATTCAATCAGGATCCATTGGGCCACACTGCATGGAATCCACTTCATTCAATCAGGATCCATTGGGCCAATCTGCATGCAATCCACTGCATTCACTCGGGATGCATTTCACACTGCTGCATGGACTCCAGTGCATTCAATCACACTGCATGGAATCCACTGCATTCAATCGGTATCAATTACACCAAGCTGCATGGAATCCACTTCATTCAAGCGAGATACATTGCACCACTCTGCATAGAATACACTGCATTCAATCACGCTGAATTGAATCCACTGCATTCACTCGGGATGCATTTCAAAACGCTGCATTGAATAATCTGCATTCATTCACGCTGCTTGTGATCCACTGAATTCAATCAGGTACCATTGGGCCACGTTTCAAGGAATGCACTGCATTCCATCGGGATCCATTGCACAATGCTGAATGGAATATACTGCATTCAATAGGGATGCATTGGGCCTCGCTGCATGGAATCCACTGCATTCAATCACGCTGCATTGAATCCACTGCATTCAATTGGCATCAATCTTTCCAAGCTGCATGGAATCCACTGCATTCAATCGGGGTACTTTGCACCATGCTGCATGGAATCCACTGCATTCCATCATGCTGCATGGGATCCACTACATTCAATCGTGTTCCATTGTGCCGAACTGCATGGCATCCACTGAATTCAGTCACACTGCATGGAATCCACTGCATTCAATTGGGGATGCATTGTAACACGCTGCATGGAATCCCCTTCATTCAATCATGCTGTATGGAATCCAATGCATTCAATGGGATCAATTGTACATCGCTGCATGGAATACACTGCATTCAATCATGCTGCATGCAATCCACTTCATTGCATTGGGTTCCATTGCAGCACGCTGCATGGAATTGACTGCATTCAGTCATGCTGCATAAAATCAATGGCATTCCATCGGGATCCACTTGGCCACACTGCATGGAATCCACTGCATTAATTCGGGATCCATTTCCCCATGCTGCATGGAATCCACTACATTCCATCGGAATCCATTGCACCACGCTGCATGGAATCCACTGCATTCAATCGGTATTCATTGAGCCACGATGCATGGAATCCACTGCATTAAATCACGCATCATGGAATCCACCACATTCAATCATGCTGCATGTAATCCATTGCATTCAATCGGGATCCATTGTGCAAGCTACATGGAATCCACTGCATTCAATCATGCTGCATGGAATCCAATGCATTCAATTGGGATGCATTGAACCATGCTGCGTGGAAGTCACTTCATTCAATCGGGATGCTTAGAGCCATCCTGCATAAAATCCACTGCATTCAATCGGGATGCATTGGGCCTCGCTGCATGGAATCCACTGCATTCAATCACGCTGCATTCTATCCACTGCTTTCAATTGAGATCCATTGTTCCATGCTGCATGGAATCCACTGCATTCAATCATGCTGCATGGGATCCACTACATTCAATCGTGTTCCATTGTGCCAAACTGCATGGAATCCACTGCATTCAATCATGCTGCATGGAATCCTCTGCATTCAATTTGGATCCATTGAACCATTCTACAAGGAATCCACTGCATTTAGTCATGCTGCATAGAATCCACTGCATTCAATCGGGATGCAATGTAACATGCTGCATGGAACCCACTGCATTCAATGATGCTTCATGGAATCCACTGCATTCAATCGGGATGTATTTTTCCACGCTGCATGGAATCCACTGCATTCAATCACACTGCATTGAATCCACTGCATTCAATTTGGATCAGTTGTACAATGCTGAATGGAATCCACTGCATTCAATCATGCTGCATGGAATCCACTGCATTCAATCGGGATCAACTGTACAATGCTGCATGGAATCCACTGCATTCAATCATGCTGCATGAAATCCACTGCATTCAATTGGGATGCATTGAACCAGGCTGTATGGAATCCACTGCATTCATTCGGGAACCATTTTCTATGCTGCATGGAATCCACTGCCTTAAATCATTCTGCATGGAATCCAAAGCATTCAATGGGCTTCAATTTCTCCAGCTGCATGGAATCCACTGCATTAAATCATGCTGCATGGAATCCACTGCATTCAATTGGGAAGCATTGGGCCATGCTGCATAAAATCCACTGCATTCAATCATGCTGCATGGAACTTATTACATTCAATCATGCTGCACATAATCCACTGCATTCCATCAGGATCCTTTACGCCATGCTGCATGGAATCCACTGCATTCCATCGGCATCCATTGCACCATACTGCATGGAATCCACGGCATTCAATCATGCTTCATTTCAACCACTGCATTCAATCGGGAACATTGGGCCATGCTGCATGGAATCAACTGCAAACAATCACGTGGCATGGAATCCACTGCATTCAATCGGGGTGATTTGGGGCATGCTGCATTAAATTCACTGCATTCAATCGGGATCCCTTGGGCCTCACTGCATGGAATCCACTGCATTCAATCGGGATCCATTGCGCCATGATGCCTGGAATCCACAGCATTCAAAAGAATCCATTGTGCCACACTTCATGGAATCCACTGCATTCAATTGAGATCCATTGGGCCACACTGCATGGAATCCACTGCATTCAATCGGGATCAATTGCGCCAAGCTGCAGGGAAACCACTGCATTCAATCGGGATCAATTTCATTGCACCGCATGGAATCCACTGCATTCAATCTGTATTCATTGGGCCAAGATGCATGGAATCCACTGAATTCAACCACGCTGCATGGAATCCACTGCATTCAATCGGCATCCATTTGGCCACACAACATGGAATCCACTGCATTCAATCAGGATCCATTGGGCCAAGCTGCATGCAATCCACTGCATTCACTCGGGATGCATTTCACACTGCTGCATGGAATCCAGTGCATTCAATCACACTGCATGGAATCCACTGCACTCAATCAGGATCCATTGGGCCATGGTGCACGGAAGCCACTGCATTCAATCGGGATCCATTGCACTACACTGCATGGAATCCACTGCATTCCATATGATCCATTGGGCCAAGCTGCATGCAAACCACCGCATTAACTTGGGATGCATTTCACACTGCTGCATGGAATCCAGTGCATTCCATCCCACTGCAAGGACTCCAATGCCTTCAATCGGTATCAATTACACCAAGCTGCATGGAATCCACTTCATTCAATCGAGAAACATTGCACCACTCTGCATAGAATACACTGCATTCAAGCATGCTTCCTGGAATCCACTGCATTCAATCGGGATCCATTGGGCCACACTGCATGGAATCCACTTCATTCAATCAGGATCCATTGGGCCAATCTGCATGCAATCCACTGCATTCACTCGGGATGCATTTCACACTGCTGCATGGACTCCAGTGCATTCAATCACACTGCATGGAATCCACTGCATTCCATCGGTATCAATTACACCAAGCTGCATGGAATCCACTTCATTCAATCGAGATACATTGCACCACTCTGCATAGAATCCACTGCATTCAAGCATGCTTCCTGGAATCCACTGCATTCAATCGGGATCCATTGGGCCACACTGCATGGAATCCACTGCATTCACTTGGGATCCATTTCACAACACTGCATTGACTCCACTGCATTGAATCTTGATGCATGCAATCCACTGCATTAAATTGGTATCAATTACACAATGCTGCAGGGAATCCACTGCATTCAATCCGGATCCATTGCAGCATGCTGCATGGATTCCACTTCATTCAACCTGGAAACATTGCCCCATGCTGCATGCAATCCACTGCATTCACTCGGGATGCATTTCCCAACGCTGCATGGAATCCAGTGCATTCAATCATGCCGCATAGAATCCACTGCATTCAATCAGTGTCCATTGGGCCATGCTGCATGGAATCCACTGCATTCAATCAGGATCCATTGGGCCAAGCTGCATGCAATCCACTGCATTCACTCGGGATGCATTTCACACTGCTGCATGGAATCCAGTGCATTCAATCACACTGCATGGAATCCACTGCATTCAATCAGGATCCATTGGGCCATGGTGCACGGAAGCCACTGCATTCAATCGGGATCCATTGCACTACACTGCATGGAATCCACTGCATTCCATATGATCCATTGGGCCAAGCTGCATGCAAACCACCGCATTAACTTGGGATGCATTTCACACTGCTGCATGGAATCCAGTGCATTCCATCCCACTGCAAGGACTCCAATGCCTTCAATCGGTATCAATTACACCAAGCTGCATGGAATCCACTTCATTCAATCGAGAAACATTGCACCGCTCTGCATAGAATACACTGCATTCAATCATGCTTCATGGAATCCACTGCATTCAATCAGGATCCATTGGGCCACACTGCATGGAATCCACTTCATTCAATCAGGATCCATTGGGCCAATCTGCATGCAATCCACTGCATTCACTCGGGATGCATTTCACACTGCTGCATGGACTCCAGTGCATTCAATCACACTGCATGGAATCCACTGCATTCAATCGGTATCAATTACACCAAGCTGCATGGAATCCACTTCATTCAATCGAGATACATTGCACCACTCTGCATAGAATACACTGCATTCAATCACGCTGAATTGAATCCACTGCATTCACTCGGGATGCATTTCAAAACGCTGCATTGAATAATCTGCATTCATTCACGCTGCTTGTGATCCACTGAATTCAATCAGGTACCATTGGGCCACGTTTCAAGGAATGCACTGCATTCCATCGGGATCCATTGCACAATGCTGAATGGAATATACTGCATTCAATAGGGATGCATTGGGCCTCGCTGCATGGAATCCACTGCATTCAATCACGCTGCATTGAATCCACTGCATTCAATTGGCATCAATCTTTCCAAGCTGCATGGAATCCACTGCATTCAATCGGGGTACTTTGCACCATGCTGCATGGAATCCACTGCATTCCATCATGCTGCATGGGATCCACTACATTCAATCGTGTTCCATTGTGCCGAACTGCATGGCATCCACTGAATTCAGTCACACTGCATGGAATCCACTGCATTCAATTGGGGATGCATTGTAACACGCTGCATGGAATCCCCTTCATTCAATCATGCTGTATGGAATCCAATGCATTCAATGGGATCAATTGTACATCGCTGCATGGAATACACTGCATTCAATCATGCTGCATGCAATCCACTTCATTGCATTGGGTTCCATTGCAGCACGCTGCATGGAATTGACTGCATTCAGTCATGCTGCATAAAATCAATGGCATTCCATCGGGATCCACTTGGCCACACTGCATGGAATCCACTGCATTAATTCGGGATCCATTTCCCCATGCTGCATGGAATCCACTACATTCCATCGGAATCCATTGCACCACGCTGCATGGAATCCACTGCATTCAATCGGTATTCATTGAGCCACGATGCATGGAATCCACTGCATTAAATCACGCATCATGGAATCCACCACATTCAATCATGCTGCATGTAATCCATTGCATTCAATCGGGATCCATTGTGCAAGCTACATGGAATCCACTGCATTCAATCATGCTGCATGGAATCCAATGCATTCAATTGGGATGCATTGAACCATGCTGCGTGGAAGTCACTTCATTCAATCGGGATGCTTAGAGCCATCCTGCATAAAATCCACTGCATTCAATCGGGATGCATTGGGCCTCGCTGCATGGAATCCACTGCATTCAATCACGCTGCATTCTATCCACTGCTTTCAATTGAGATCCATTGTTCCATGCTGCATGGAATCCACTGCATTCAATCATGCTGCATGGGATCCACTACATTCAATCGTGTTCCATTGTGCCAAACTGCATGGAATCCACTGCATTCAATCATGCTGCATGGAATCCTCTGCATTCAATTTGGATCCATTGAACCATTCTACAAGGAATCCACTGCATTTAGTCATGCTGCATAGAATCCACTGCATTCAATCGGGATGCAATGTAACATGCTGCATGGAACCCACTGCATTCAATGATGCTTCATGGAATCCACTGCATTCAATCGGGATGTATTTTTCCACCCTGCATGGAATCCACTGCATTCAATCACACTGCATTGAATCCACTGCATTCAATTTGGATCAGTTGTACAATGCTGAATGGAATCCACTGCATTCAATCATGCTGCATGGAATCCACTGCATTCAATCGGGATCAACTGTACAATGCTGCATGGAATCCACTGCATTCAATCATGCTGCATGAAATCCACTGCATTCAATTGGGATGCATTGAACCAGGCTGTATGGAATCCACTGCATTCATTCGGGAACCATTTTCTATGCTGCATGGAATCCACTGCCTTAAATCATTCTGCATGGAATCCAAAGCATTCAATGGGCTTCAATTTCTCCAGCTGCATGGAATCCACTGCATTAAATCATGCTGCATGGAATCCACTGCATTCAATTGGGAAGCATTGGGCCATGCTGCATAAAATCCACTGCATTCAATCATGCTGCATGGAACTTATTACATTCAATCATGCTGCACATAATCCACTGCATTCCATCAGGATCCTTTACGCCATGCTGCATGGAATCCACTGCATTCCATCGGCATCCATTGCACCATACTGCATGGAATCCACGGCATTCAATCATGCTTCATTTCAACCACTGCATTCAATCGGGAACATTGGGCCATGCTGCATGGAATCAACTGCAAACAATCACGTGGCATGGAATCCACTGCATTCAATCGGGGTGATTTGGGGCATGCTGCATTAAATTCACTGCATTCAATCGGGATCCCTTGGGCCTCACTGCATGGAATCCACTGCATTCAATCGGGATCCATTGCGCCATGATGCCTGGAATCCACAGCATTCAAAAGAATCCATTGTGCCACACTTCATGGAATCCACTGCATTCAATTGAGATCCATTGGGCCACACTGCATGGAATCCACTGCATTCAATCGGGATCAATTGCGCCAAGCTGCAGGGAAACCACTGCATTCAATCGGGATCAATTTCATTGCACCGCATGGAATCCACTGCATTCAATCTGTATTCATTGGGCCAAGATGCATGGAATCCACTGAATTCAACCACGCTGCATGGAATCCACTGCATTCAATCGGCATCCATTTGGCCACACAACATGGAATCCACTGCATTCAATCAGGATCCATTGGGCCAAGCTGCATGCAATCCACTGCATTCACTCGGGATGCATTTCACACTGCTGCATGGAATCCAGTGCATTCAATCACACTGCATGGAATCCACTGCACTCAATCAGGATCCATTGGGCCATGGTGCACGGAAGCCACTGCATTCAATCGGGATCCATTGCACTACACTGCATAGAATCCACTGCATTCCATATGATCCATTGGGCCAAGCTGCATGCAAACCACCGCATTAACTTGGGATGCATTTCACACTGCTGCATGGAATCCAGTGCATTCCATCCCACTGCAAGGACTCCAATGCCTTCAATCGGTATCAATTACACCAAGCTGCATGGAATCCACTTCATTCAATCGAGAAACATTGCACCACTCTGCATAGAATACACTGCATTCAAGCATGCTTCCTGGAATCCACTGCATTCAATCGGGATCCATTGGGCCACACTGCATGGAATCCACTTCATTCAATCAGGATCCATTGGGCCAATCTGCATGCAATCCACTGCATTCACTCGGGATGCATTTCACACTGCTGCATGGACTCCAGTGCATTCAATCACACTGCATGGAATCCACTGCATTCCATCGGTATCAATTACACCAAGCTGCATGGAATCCACTTCATTCAATCGAGATACATTGCACCACTCTGCATAGAATCCACTGCATTCAAGCATGCTTCCTGGAATCCACTGCATTCAATCGGGATCCATTGGGCCACACTGCATGGAATCCACTGCATTCACTTGGGATCCATTTCACAACACTGCATTGACTCCACTGCATTGAATCTTGATGCATGCAATCCACTGCATTAAATTGGTATCAATTACACAATGCTGCAGGGAATCCACTGCATTCAATCCGGATCCATTGCAGCATGCTGCATGGATTCCACTTCATTCAACCTGGATACATTGCCCCATGCTGCATGCAATCCACTGCATTCACTCGGGATGCATTTCCCAACGCTGCATGGAATCCAGTGCATTCAATCATGCCGCATAGAATCCACTGCATTCAATCAGTGTCCATTGGGCCATGCTGCATGGAATCCACTGCATTCAATCAGGATCCATTGGGCCAAGCTGCATGCAATCCACTGCATTCACTCGGGATGCATTTCACACTGCTGCATGGAATCCAGTGCATTCAATCACACTGCATGGAATCCACTGCATTCAATCAGGATCCATTGGGCCATGGTGCACGGAAGCCACTGCATTCAATCGGGATCCATTGCACTACACTGCATGGAATCCACTGCATTCCATATGATCCATTGGGCCAAGCTGCATGCAAACCACCGCATTAACTTGGGATGCATTTCACACTGCTGCATGGAATCCAGTGCATTCCATCCCACTGCAAGGACTCCAATGCCTTCAATCGGTATCAATTACACCAAGCTGCATGGAATCCACTTCATTCAATCGAGAAACATTGCACCGCTCTGCATAGAATACACTGCATTCAATCATGCTTCATGGAATCCACTGCATTCAATCAGGATCCATTGGGCCACACTGCATGGAATCAACTTCATTCAATCAGGATCCATTGGGCCAATCTGCATGCAATCCACTGCATTCACTCGGGATGCATTTCACACTGCTGCATGGACTCCAGTGCATTCAATCACACTGCATGGAATCCACTGCATTCAATCGGTATCAATTACACCAAGCTGCATGGAATCCACTTCATTCAATCGAGATACATTGCACCACTCTGCATAGAATACACTGCATTCAATCACGCTGAATTGAATCCACTGCATTCACTCGGGATGCATTTCAAAACGCTGCATTGAATAATCTGCATTCATTCACGCTGCTTGTGATCCACTGAATTCAATCAGGTACCATTGGGCCACGTTTCAAGGAATGCACTGCATTCCATCGGGATCCATTGCACAATGCTGAATGGAATATACTGCATTCAATAGGGATGCATTGGGCCTCGCTGCATGGAATCCACTGCATTCAATCACGCTGCATTGAATCCACTGCATTCAATTGGCATCAATCTTTCCAAGCTGCATGGAATCCACTGCATTCAATCGGGGTACTTTGCACCATGCTGCATGGAATCCACTGCATTCCATCATGCTGCATGGGATCCACTACATTCAATCGTGTTCCATTGTGCCGAACTGCATGGCATCCACTGAATTCAGTCACACTGCATGGAATCCACTGCATTCAATTGGGGATGCATTGTAACACGCTGCATGGAATCCCCTTCATTCAATCATGCTGTATGGAATCCAATGCATTCAATGGGATCAATTGTACATCGCTGCATGGAATACACTGCATTCAATCATGCTGCATGCAATCCACTTCATTGCATTGGGTTCCATTGCAGCACGCTGCATGGAATTGACTGCATTCAGTCATGCTGCATAAAATCAATGGCATTCCATCGGGATCCACTTGGCCACACTGCATGGAATCCACTGCATTAATTCGGGATCCATTTCCCCATGCTGCATGGAATCTACTACATTCCATCGGAATCCATTGCACCACGCTGCATGGAATCCACTGCATTCAATCGGTATTCATTGAGCCACGATGCATGGAATCCACTGCATTAAATCACGCATCATGGAATCCACCACATTCAATCATGCTGCATGTAATCCATTGCATTCAATCGGGATCCATTGTGCAAGCTACATGGAATCCACTGCATTCAATCATGCTGCATGGAATCCAATGCATTCAATTGGGATGCATTGAACCATGCTGCGTGGAAGTCACTTCATTCAATCGGGATGCTTAGAGCCATCCTGCATAAAATCCACTGCATTCAATCGGGATGCATTGGGCCTCGCTGCATGGAATCCACTGCATTCAATCACGCTGCATTCTATCCACTGCTTTCAATTGAGATCCATTGTTCCATGCTGCATGGAATCCACTGCATTCAATCATGCTGCATGGGATCCACTACATTCAATCGTGTTCCATTGTGCCAAACTGCATGGAATCCACTGCATTCAATCATGCTGCATGGAATCCTCTGCATTCAATTTGGATCCATTGAACCATTCTACAAGGAATCCACTGCATTTAGTCATGCTGCATAGAATCCACTGCATTCAATCGGGATGCAATGTAACATGCTGCATGGAACCCACTGCATTCAATGATGCTTCATGGAATCCACTGCATTCAATCGGGATGTATTTTTCCACGCTGCATGGAATCCACTGCATTCAATCACACTGCATTGAATCCACTGCATTCAATTTGGATCAGTTGTACAATGCTGAATGGAATCCACTGCATTCAATCATGCTGCATGGAATCCACTGCATTCAATCGGGATCAACTGTACAATGCTGCATGGAATCCACTGCATTCAATCATGCTGCATGAAATCCACTGCATTCAATTGGGATGCATTGAACCAGGCTGTATGGAATCCACTGCATTCATTCGGGAACCATTTTCTATGCTGCATGGAATCCACTGCCTTAAATCATTCTGCATGGAATCCAAAGCATTCAATGGGCTTCAATTTCTCCAGCTGCATGGAATCCACTGCATTAAATCATGCTGCATGGAATCCACTGCATTCAATTGGGAAGCATTGGGCCATGCTGCATAAAATCCACTGCATTCAATCATGCTGCATGGAACTTATTACATTCAATCATGCTGCACATAATCCACTGCATTCCATCAGGATCCTTTACGCCATGCTGCATGGAATCCACTGCATTCCATCGGCATCCATTGCACCATACTGCATGGAATCCACGGCATTCAATCATGCTTCATTTCAACCACTGCATTCAATCGGGAACATTGGGCCATGCTGCATGGAATCAACTGCAAACAATCACGTGGCATGGAATCCACTGCATTCAATCGGGGTGATTTGGGGCATGCTGCATTAAATTCACTGCATTCAATCGGGATCCCTTGGGCCTCACTGCATGGAATCCACTGCATTCAATCGGGATCCATTGCGCCATGATGCCTGGAATCCACAGCATTCAAAAGAATCCATTGTGCCACACTTCATGGAATCCACTGCATTCAATTGAGATCCATTGGGCCACACTGCATGGAATCCACTGCATTCAATCGGGATCAATTGCGCCAAGCTGCAGGGAAACCACTGCATTCAATCGGGATCAATTTCATTGCACCGCATGGAATCCACTGCATTCAATCTGTATTCATTGGGCCAATATGCATGGAATCCACTGAATTCAACCACGCTGCATGGAATCCACTGCATTCAATCGGCATCCATTTGGCCACACAACATGGAATCCACTGCATTCAATCAGGATCCATTGGGCCAAGCTGCATGCAATCCACTGCATTCACTCGGGATGCATTTCACACTGCTGCATGGAATCCAGTGCATTCAATCACACTGCATGGAATCCACTGCACTCAATCAGGATCCATTGGGCCATGGTGCACGGAAGCCACTGCATTCAATCGGGATCCATTGCACTACACTGCATGGAATCCACTGCATTCCATATGATCCATTGGGCCAAGCTGCATGCAAACCACCGCATTAACTTGGGATGCATTTCACACTGCTGCATGGAATCCAGTGCATTCCATCCCACTGCAAGGACTCCAATGCCTTCAATCGGTATCAATTACACCAAGCTGCATGGAATCCACTTCATTCAATCGAGAAACATTGCACCACTCTGCATAGAATACACTGCATTCAAGCATGCTTCCTGGAATCCACTGCATTCAATCGGGATCCATTGGGCCACACTGCATGGAATCCACTTCATTCAATCAGGATCCATTGGGCCAAGCTGCATGCAATCCACTGCATTCACTCGGGATGCATTTCACACTGCTGCATGGACTCCAGTGCATTCAATCACACTGCATGGAATCCACTGCATTCCATCGGTATCAATTACACCAAGCTGCATGGAATCCACTTCATTCAATCGAGATACATTGCACCACTCTGCATAGAATCCACTGCATTCAAGCATGCTTCCTGGAATCCACTGCATTCAATCGGGATCCATTGGGCCACACTGCATGGAATCCACTGCATTCACTTGGGATCCATTTCACAACACTGCATTGACTCCACTGCATTGAATCTTGATGCATGCAATCCACTGCATTAAATTGGTATCAATTACACAATGCTGCAGGGAATCCACTGCATTCAATCCGGATCCATTGCAGCATGCTGCATGGATTCCACTTCATTCAACCTGGAAACATTGCCCCATGCTGCATGCAATCCACTGCATTCACTCGGGATGCATTTCCCAACGCTGCATGGAATCCAGTGCATTCAATCATGCCGCATAGAATCCACTGCATTCAATCAGTGTCCATTGGGCCATGCTGCATGGAATCCACTGCATTCAATCAGGATCCATTGGGCCAAGCTGCATGCAATCCACTGCATTCACTCGGGATGCATTTCACACTGCTGCATGGAATCCAGTGCATTCAATCACACTGCATGGAATCCACTGCATTCAATCAGGATCCATTGGGCCATGGTGCACGGAAGCCACTGCATTCAATCGGGATCCATTGCACTACACTGCATGGAATCCACTGCATTCCATATGATCCATTGGGCCAGGCTGCATGCAAACCACCGCATTAACTTGGGATGCATTTCACACTGCTGCATGGAATCCAGTGCATTCCATCCCACTGCAAGGACTCCAATGCCTTCAATCGGTATCAATTACACCAAGCTGCATGGAATCCACTTCATTCAATCGAGAAACATTGCACCGCTCTGCATAGAATACACTGCATTCAATCATGCTTCATGGAATCCACTGCATTCAATCAGGATCCATTGGGCCACACTGCATGGAATCCACTTCATTCAATCAGGATCCATTGGGCCAATCTGCATGCAATCCACTGCATTCACTCGGGATGCATTTCACACTGCTGCATGGACTCCAGTGCATTCAATCACACTGCATGGAATCCACTGCATTCAATCGGTATCAATTACACCAAGCTGCATGGAATCCACTTCATTCAATCGAGATACATTGCACCACTCTGCATAGAATACACTGCATTCAATCACGCTGAATTGAATCCACTGCATTCACTCGGGATGCATTTCAAAACGCTGCATTGAATAATCTGCATTCATTCACGCTGCTTGTGATCCACTGAATTCAATCAGGTACCATTGGGCCACGTTTCAAGGAATGCACTGCATTCCATCGGGATCCATTGCACAATGCTGAATGGAATATACTGCATTCAATAGGGATGCATTGGGCCTCGCTGCATGGAATCCACTGCATTCAATCACGCTGCATTGAATCCACTGCATTCAATTGGCATCAATCTTTCCAAGCTGCATGGAATCCACTGCATTCAATCGGGGTACTTTGCACCATGCTGCATGGAATCCACTGCATTCCATCATGCTGCATGGGATCCACTACATTCAATCGTGTTCCATTGTGCCGAACTGCATGGCATCCACTGAATTCAGTCACACTGCATGGAATCCACTGCATTCAATTGGGGATGCATTGTAACACGCTGCATGGAATCCCCTTCATTCAATCATGCTGTATGGAATCCAATGCATTCAATGGGATCAATTGTACATCGCTGCATGGAATACACTGCATTCAATCATGCTGCATGCAATCCACTTCATTGCATTGGGTTCCATTGCAGCACGCTGCATGGAATTGACTGCATTCAGTCATGCTGCATAAAATCAATGGCATTCCATCGGGATCCACTTGGCCACACTGCATGGAATCCACTGCATTAATTCGGGATCCATTTCCCCATGCTGCATGGAATCCACTACATTCCATCGGAATCCATTGCACCACGCTGCATGGAATCCACTGCATTCAATCGGTATTCATTGAGCCACGATGCATGGAATCCACTGCATTAAATCACGCATCATGGAATCCACCACATTCAATCATGCTGCATGTAATCCATTGCATTCAATCGGGATCCATTGTGCAAGCTACATGGAATCCACTGCATTCAATCATGCTGCATGGAATCCAATGCATTCAATTGGGATGCATTGAACCATGCTGCGTGGAAGTCACTTCATTCAATCGGGATGCTTAGAGCCATCCTGCATAAAATCCACTGCATTCAATCGGGATGCATTGGGCCTCGCTGCATGGAATCCACTGCATTCAATCACGCTGCATTCTATCCACTGCTTTCAATTGAGATCCATTGTTCCATGCTGCATGGAATCCACTGCATTCAATCATGCTGCATGGGATCCACTACATTCAATCGTGTTCCATTGTGCCAAACTGCATGGAATCCACTGCATTCAATCATGCTGCATGGAATCCTCTGCATTCAATTTGGATCCATTGAACCATTCTACAAGGAATCCACTGCATTTAGTCATGCTGCATAGAATCCACTGCATTCAATCGGGATGCAATGTAACATGCTGCATGGAACCCACTGCATTCAATGATGCTTCATGGAATCCACTGCATTCAATCGGGATGTATTTTTCCACGCTGCATGGAATCCACTGCATTCAATCACACTGCATTGAATCCACTGCATTCAATTTGGATCAGTTGTACAATGCTGAATGGAATCCACTGCATTCAATCATGCTGCATGGAATCCACTGCATTCAATCGGGATCAACTGTACAATGCTGCATGGAATCCACTGCATTCAATCATGCTGCATGAAATCCACTGCATTCAATTGGGATGCATTGAACCAGGCTGTATGGAATCCACTGCATTCATTCGGGAACCATTTTCTATGCTGCATGGAATCCACTGCCTTAAATCATTCTGCATGGAATCCAAAGCATTCAATGGGCTTCAATTTCTCCAGCTGCATGGAATCCACTGCATTAAATCATGCTGCATGGAATCCACTGCATTCAATTGGGAAGCATTGGGCCATGCTGCATAAAATCCACTGCATTCAATCATGCTGCATGGAACTTATTACATTCAATCATGCTGCACATAATCCACTGCATTCCATCAGGATCCTTTACGCCATGCTGCATGGAATCCACTGCATTCCATCGGCATCCATTGCACCATACTGCATGGAATCCACGGCATTCAATCATGCTTCATTTCAACCACTGCATTCAATCGGGAACATTGGGCCATGCTGCATGGAATCAACTGCAAACAATCACGTGGCATGGAATCCACTGCATTCAATCGGGGTGATTTGGGGCATGCTGCATTAAATTCACTGCATTCAATCGGGATCCCTTGGGCCTCACTGCATGGAATCCACTGCATTCAATCGGGATCCATTGCGCCATGATGCCTGGAATCCACAGCATTCAAAAGAATCCATTGTGCCACACTTCATGGAATCCACTGCATTCAATTGAGATCCATTGGGCCACACTGCATGGAATCCACTGCATTCAATCGGGATCAATTGCGCCAAGCTGCAGGGAAACCACTGCATTCAATCGGGATCAATTTCATTGCACCGCATGGAATCCACTGCATTCAATCTGTATTCATTGGGCCAAGATGCATGGAATCCACTGAATTCAACCACGCTGCATGGAATCCACTGCATTCAATCGGCATCCATTTGGCCACACAACATGGAACCCACTGCATTCAATCAGGATCCATTGGGCCAAGCTGCATGCAATCCACTGCATTCACTTGGGATGCATTTCACACTGCTGCATGGAATCCAGTGCATTCAGCCACACTGCATGGAATCCACTGCATTCCATCGGTATCAATTACACCAAGCTGCATGGAATCCACTTCATTCAATCGAGATACATTGCACCACTCTGGATAGAAACCACTGCATTCCATCAGGCTTCATGGAATCCACTGCATTCAATCGGGATCCATTGGGCCACACTGCATGGAATCCACTGCATTCACTCGGGATCCATTGGGCCACACTGCATGGAATCCACTGCATTGAATCTTGATGCATGCAATCCACTGCATTAAATTGGTATCAATTACACAATGCTGAGGGGAATCCACTGCATTCAATCCGGATCCATTGCAGCATGCTGCATGGATTCCACTTCATTCAACCTGGATACTTTTCCCCAAGCTGCATGCAATCCACTGCATTCACTCGGGATGCATTTCCCAACGCTGCATGGAATCCAGTGCATTCAATCATGCCGCATAGAATCCACTGCATTCAATCAGTGTCCATTGGGCCATGCTGCATGGAATCCACTGCATTCAATCAGGATCCATTGGGCCAAGCTGCATGCAATCCACTGCATTCACTCGGGATGCATTTCACACTGCTGCATGGAATCCAGTGCATTCAATCACACTGCATGGAATCCACTGCATTCAATCAGGATCCATTGGGCCATGGTGCACGGAAGCCACTGCATTCAATCGGGATCCATTGCACTACACTGCATGGAATCCACTGCATTCCATATGATCCATTGGGCCAAGCTGCATGCAAACCACCGCATTAACTTGGGATGCATTTCACACTGCTGCATGGAATCCAGTGCATTCCATCCCACTGCAAGGACTCCAATGCCTTCAATCGGTATCAATTACACCAAGCTGCATGGAATCCACTTCATTCAATCGAGAAACATTGCACCACTCTGCATAGAATACACTGCATTCAAGCATGCTTCCTGGAATCCACTGCATTCAATCGGGATCCATTGGGCCACACTGCATGGAATCCACTTCATTCAATCAGGATCCATTGGGCCAATCTTCATGCAATCCACTGCATTCATTCGGGATGCATTTCACACTGCTGTATGGACTCCAGTGCATTCAATCACACTGCATGGAATCCACTGCATTCCATCGGTATCAATTACACCAAGCTGCATGGAATCCACTTCATTCAATCGAGATACATTGCACCACTCTGCATAGAATCCACTGCATTCAAGCATGCTTCCTGGAATCCACTGCATTCAATCGGGATCCATTGGGCCACACTGCATGGAATCCACTGCATTCACTTGGGATCCATTTCACAACACTGCATTGACTCCACTGCATTGAATCTTGATGCATGCAATCCACTGCATTAAATTGGTATCAATTACACAATGCTGCAGGGAATCCACTGCATTCAATCCGGATCCATTGCAGCATGCTGCATGGATTCCACTTCATTCAACCTGGATACATTGCCCCATGCTGCATGCAATCCACTGCATTCACTCGGGATGCATTTCCCAACGCTGCATGGAATCCAGTGCATTCAATCATGCCGCATAGAATCCACTGCATTCAATCAGTGTCCATTGGGCCATGCTGCATGGAATCCACTGCATTCAATCAGGATCCATTGGGCCAAGCTGCATGCAATCCACTGCATTCACTCGGGATGCATTTCACACTGCTGCATGGAATCCAGTGCATTCAATCACACTGCATGGAATCCACTGCATTCAATCAGGATCCATTGGGCCATGGTGCACGGAAGCCACTGCATTCAATCGGGATCCATTGCACTACACTGCATGGAATCCACTGCATTCCATATGATCCATTGGGCCAAGCTGCATGCAAACCACCGCATTAACTTGGGATGCATTTCACACTGCTGCATGGAATCCAGTGCATTCCATCCCACTGCAAGGACTCCAATGCCTTCAATCGGTATCAATTACACCAAGCTGCATGGAATCCACTTCATTCAATCGAGAAACATTGCACCACTCTGCATAGAATACACTGCATTCAATCATGCTTCCTGGAATCCACTGCATTCAATCGGGATCCATTGGGCCACACTGCATGGAATCCACTTCATTCAATCAGGATCCATTGGGCCAATCTGCATGCAATCCACTGCATTCACTCGGGATGCATTTCACACTGCTGCATGGACTCCAGTGCATTCAATCACACTGCATGGAATCCACTGCATTCCATCGGTATCAATTACACCAAGCTGCATGGAATCCACTTCATTCAATCGAGATACATTGCACCACTCTGCATAGAATCCACTGCATTCAAGCATGCTTCCTGGAATCCACTGCATTCAATCGGGATCCATTGGGCCACACTGCATGGAATCCACTGCATTCACTTGGGATCCATTTCACAACACTGCATTGACTCCACTGCATTGAATCTTGATGCATGCAATCCACTGCATTAAATTGGTATCAATTACACAATGCTGCAGGGAATCCACTGCATTCAATCCGGATCCATTGCAGCATGCTGCATGGATTCCACTTCATTCAACCTGGAAACATTGCCCCATGCTGCATGCAATCCACTGCATTCACTCGGGATGCATTTCCCAACGCTGCATGGAATCCAGTGCATTCAATCATGCCGCATAGAATCCACTGCATTCAATCAGTGTCCATTGGGCCATGCTGCATGGAATCCACTGCATTCAATCAGGATCCATTGGGCCAAGCTGCATGCAATCCACTGCATTCACTCGGGATGCATTTCACACTGCTGCATGGAATCCAGTGCATTCAATCACACTGCATGGAATCCACTGCATTCAATCAGGATCCATTGGGCCATGGTGCACGGAAGCCACTGCATTCAATCGGGATCCATTGCACTACACTGCATGGAATCCACTGCATTCCATATGATCCATTGGGCCAAGCTGCATGCAAACCACCGCATTAACTTGGGATGCATTTCACACTGCTGCATGGAATCCAGTGCATTCCATCCCACTGCAAGGACTCCAATGCCTTCAATCGGTATCAATTACACCAAGCTGCATGGAATCCACTTCATTCAATCGAGATACATTGCACCACTCTGCATAGAATACACTGCATTCAATCATGCTTCATGGAATCCACTGCATTCAATCGGGATCCATTGGGCCACACTGCATGGAATCCACTTCATTCAATCAGGATCCATTGGGCCAATCTGCATGCAATCCACTGCATTCACTCGGGATGCATTTCACACTGCTGCATGGACTCCAGTGCATTCAATCACACTGAATGGAATCCACTGCATTCAATCGGTATCAATTACACCAAGCTGCATGGTATCCACTTCATTCAATCGAGATACATTGCACCACTCTGCATAGAATCCACTGCATTCAAGCATGCTTCCTGGAATCCACTGCATTATATCGGGTTCCATTAGGCCACACTGCATGGAATCCACTGCATTCACTCGGGATCCATTTCACAATGCTGCATTGACTCCACTGCATTGAATCTTGATGCATGGAATCCACTGCATTAAATTGCTATCAATATCTCAATGCTGCAGTGAATCCACTGCATTCAATCGGGATCCATTGCAGCATGCTGCATGGATTCCACTTCATTCAACCTGAATACATTGCCCCATGCTGCATGCAATCCACTGCATTCACTCGGGATGCATTTCACACAGCTGCATGGAATCCAGTGCAATCAATCACACTGCATGGAATCCACTGCATTCAAACAGTGTCCATTGGGCCATGCTGCATGGAATCCACTGCATTCAATCTGGATCCATTGGGCCAAGCTCCATGCAATACGCTGCATTCACTCGGGATGCATTTCACACTGCTGCATGGACTCCAGTGCATTCAGCCACACTACATGGAATCCACTGCATTCCATCGGTATCAATTACACCAAGCTGCATGGTATCCACTTCATTCAATCGAGATACATTGCACCACTCTGCATAGAATACACTGCATTCAATCACGCTGAATTGAATCCACTGCATTCACTCGGGATGCATTTCAAAACGCTGCATTGAATAATCTGCATTCATTCACGCTGCTTGTGATCCACTGAATTCAATCAGGTACCATTGGGCCACGTTTCAAGGAATGCACTGCATTCCATCGGGATCCATTGCACAATGCTGCATGGAATATACTGCATTCAATAGGGATGCATTGGGCCTCGCTGCATGGAATCCACTGCATTCAATCACGCTGCATTGAATCCACTGCATTCAATTGGCATCAATCTTTCCAAGCTGCATGGAATCCACTGCATTCAATCGGGGTACTTTGCACCATGCTGCATGGAATCCACTGCATTCCATCATGCTGCATGGGATCCACTACATTCAATCGTGTTCCATTGTGCCGAACTGCATGGCATCCACTGAATTCAGTCACACTGCATGGAATCCACTGCATTCAATTGGGGATGCATTGTAACACGCTGCATGGAATCCCCTTCATTCAATCATGCTGTATGGAATCCAATGCATTCAATGGGATCAATTGTACATCGCTGCATGGAATACACTGCATTCAATCATGCTGCATGCAATCCACTTCATTGCATTGGGTTCCATTGCAGCACGCTGCATGGAATTGACTGCATTCAGTCATGCTGCATAAAATCAATGGCATTCCATCGGGATCCACTTGGCCACACTGCATGGAATCCACTGCATTAATTCGGGATCCATTTCCCCATGCTGCATGGAATCCACTACATTCCATCGGAATCCATTGCACCACGCTGCATGGAATCCACTGCATTCAATCGGTATTCATTGAGCCACGATGCATGGAATCCACTGCATTAAATCACGCATCATGGAATCCACCACATTCAATCATGCTGCATGTAATCCATTGCATTCAATCGGGATCCATTGTGCAAGCTACATGGAATCCACTGCATTCAATCATGCTGCATGGAATCCAATGCATTCAATTGGGATGCATTGAACCATGCTGCATGGAAGTCACTTCATTCAATCGGGATGCTTTGAGCCATCCTGCATAAAATCCACTGCATTCAATCGGGATGCATTGGGCCTCGCTGCATGGAATCCACTGCATTCAATCACGCTGCATTCTATCCACTGCTTTCAATTGAGATCCATTGTTCCATGCTGCATGGAATCCACTGCATTCAATCATGCTGCATGGGATCCACTACATTCAATCGTGTTCCATTGTGCCAAACTGCATGGAATCCACTGCATTCAATCATGCTGCATGGAATCCTCTGCATTCAATTTGGATCCATTGAACCATTCTACAAGGAATCCACTGCATTTAGTCATGCTGCATAGAATCCACTGCATTCAATCGGGATGCAATGTAACATGCTGCATGGAACCCACTGCATTCAATGATGCTTCATGGAATCCACTGCATTCAATCGGGATGTATTTTTCCACGCTGCATGGAATCCACTGCATTCAATCACACTGCATTGAATCCACTGCAATCAATTTGGATCAGTTGTACAATGCTGAATGGAATCCACTGCATTCAATCATGCTGCATGGAATCCACTGCATTCAATCGGGATTAACTGTACAATGCTGCATGGAATCCACTGCATTCAATCATGCTGCATGAAATCCACTGCATTCAATTGGGATGCATTGAACCAGGCTGTATGGAATCCACTGCATTCATTCGGGAACCATTTTCTATGCTGCATGGAATCCACTGCCTTAAATCATTCTGCATGGAATCCAAAGCATTCAATGGGCTTCAATTTCTCCAGCTGCATGGAATCCACTGCATTAAATCATGCTGCATGGAATCCACTGCATTCAATTGGGAAGCATTGGGCCATGCTGCATAAAATCCACTGCATTCAATCATGCTGCATGGAACTTACTGCATTCAATCATGCTGCAAATAATCCACTGCATTCCATCAGGATCCTTTACGCCATGCTGCATGGAATCCACTGCATTCCATCGGCATCCATTGCACCATACTGCATGGAATCCACGGCATTCAATCATGCTGCATGGAATCCACTGCATTCAATCATGCTTCATTTCAACCACTGCATTCAATCGGGAACATTGGGCCATGCTGCATGGAATCAACTGCAAACAATCACGTGGCATGGAATCCACTGCATTCAATCGGGGTGATTTGGGGCATGCTGCATTAAATTCACTGCATTCAATCGGGATGCCTTGGGCCTCACTGCATGGAATCCACTGCATTCAATCGGGATCCATTGCGCCATGATGCCTGGAATCCACAGCATTCAAAAGAATCCATTGTGCCACACTGCATGGAATCCACTGCATTCACTCGAGATCCATTGGGCCACACTGCATGGAATCCACTGCATTCAATCGGGATCAATTGCGCCAAGCTGCAGGGAAACCACTGCATTCAATCGGGATCAATTGCATTGCACCGCATGGAATCCACTGCATTCAATCTGTATTCATTGGGCCAAGATGCATGGAATCCACTGCATTCAATCACGCTGCATGGAATCCACTGCATTCAATCGGCATCCATTTGGCCACACAACATGGAATCCACTGCATTCAATCAGGATGCATTGGGCCAAGCTGCATGCAATCCACTGCATTCACTCGGGATGCATTTCACACTGCTGCATGGAATCCAGTGCATTCAGCCACACTGCATGGAATCCACTGCATTCCATCGGTATCAATTACACCAAGCTGCATGGAATCCACTTCATTCAATCGAGATACATTGCACCACTCTGGATAGAAACCACTGCATTCCATCAGGCTTCATGGAATCCACTGCATTCAATCGGGATCCATTGGGCCACACTGCATGGAATCCACTGCATTCACTCGGGATCCATTGGGCCACACTGCATGGAATCCACTCCATTCAATCTGTATTCATTGGGCCAAGATGCATGGAACCCACTGCATTCAATCACGCTGCATGGAATCCACTGCATTCAATTGGCATCCATTTGGCCACACAACATGGAATCCACTGCATTCAATCAGCATCCATTAGGCCAAGCTGCATGCAATCCACTGCATTCACTCGGGATGCATTTCACACTGCTGCATGGAATCCAGTGCATTCAGCCACACTGCATGGAATCCACTGCATTCCATCGGTATCAATTACACCAAGCTGCATGGAATCCACTTCATTCAATCGAGATACATTGCACCATTCTGCATAGAATCCACTGCATTCCATCAGGCTTCATGGAATCCACTGCATTCAATCGGGATCCATTGGGCCACACTGCATGGAATCCACTGCATTCACTCGGGATCCATTTCACAACACTGCATTGACTCCACTTTATTGAATCTTCATGCATTGAATCCACTGCATTAAATTGGTATCAATTACACAATGCTGAAGGAAATCCACTGCATTCAATCCGGATCCATTGCAGCATGCTGCATGGATTCCACTTCATTCAACCTGGATACATTGCCCCACGCTGCATGCAATCCACTACATTCACTCGGGATGCATTTCCCAACGCTGCATGGATCAAGTGCATTCACTCATGCCGCATGGATCCACTGCATTCAATCAGGATTCTTTGGGCCATGCTGCATGGAATCCACTGCATTCAATCAGGATCCATTGGGCCAAGCTGCATGCAATCCATTGCATTCACTCGGGATGCATTTCACACTGCTTCATGGAATCCAGTGCATTCAATCACACTGCATGTAATCCACTGCATTCAATCGGTATCAATTACACCAAGCTGCATGGAATCAACTTCATTCCATCGAGATACATTGCACCACTCTGCATAGAATCCACTGCATTCAAAAATGCTTCATGGATTTGACTGCATTCTATTGGTATCCATTGGGCCACACTGCATGGAATCCACTTCATTCAATCAGGATCCATTGGGCCAAGCTCCATGCAATCCACTGCATTCACTCTGGATGTATTTCACACTGCTGCATGGAATCCAGTGCATTCAATCACACTGCATGGAATCCACTGCATTCAATGGGATCCATTGCGCTACACTGCATGTAATCCACTGCATTCAATCTGGATACATTGTGCCACGCTGAATGGAATACACTGCATTGAATCATGCTGCATGGAATCCACTCTATTCAATCGAGATCCATTTGGCCACACTGCATGAAATATCAGTACCATCTTTCTGGTATTAAAACAAACATGCTCAATTCATCAGGCTTGGCTTCAGTCACGGCTTCTTACTCAGGGGCCATACTGAAAAGTGAGGCTGATCTCAAAATGCAAGAAGAAAACTTTACTATTTCTCTTGAGCAAAAAAGCTCAGGGATTATCACAGCTGCCCAAAATAATGCCATCAAAGTCCCCAATTCATTCAGCAGCACCAGCCACATTCTCCACCTACCTAAACCCCTGACCATCCAGGGCATGACAGTGGCCAGCTCACAATACAACACTGATGCTCTGTGTATCTTTGCACCTGACTCCAGAGGGACACAAGCCATTCTGACAACCAGTGAACCCTTCGAGCACTCTAAACACACTGCCACACAACCATCTTCTGGCCCCATCCTCTAGACCTCTTCTCTAACAGCCACTCTCAGGTTTTCCTCCTCTCCCTGGATCAGCAGTCCCTGCATTCATGAAATATAAAAAGTGCCCTTCTTTCTCTCTCAAAGCTTTTCAGAGACCTGGGGCCAGCCTACATCAGGCCTCTCTGTTTAAACCCTCAGCCCCTGCCCCATCATGTCATGACAGCCTTCTTTCTTTTTCATATATTCTTGCACTTTTGTTTTTATGAAGATAGATATATATATAGATATAAATTTTGAAGATAGATATATATAAATTTTTTCTTAACTTTCCAACTAGTATTACTTGATTCAGAAAACAAAGTCTTGCTTCTTTTCTTTCTTTTTTCTCTTTCACTCTTTCCCTCTTTCTTTCTTGATTTAGTGATCCCACCAGAAGTGTGCATGAGTTGTCTGCCCATTGATGGTTTTCAAACCACACAGGATCCCAAACCCAACCCAGTGACAAAGAGAAATCATTAACCCGGGGATCCAGAAGGGAACCCAGTGAGAGCTTTCTTTTCATCAATCTACATGCCTTAATTCACCCAAGCTGGCTTTCAATTGTGGCTTCATACAAGATGTATATAGAGAACAAAGAGGTTCACATGGAAAGAAAATGACAGAGTTTCAGGAGACCTCTTAAGAGAAAAACACATAGGTTAGCACAGCTACTCAACAAAATATTACTGTTTTACCACCTTGCATTCACTAACCCCTAACCCTAAATTTAAGCCTAACCCTAACCATAACCCCAAACCCTAGCCTTAATCCATAAGCCTAAACCTAACTCTAATCCTAACCAAAACCTTAACCCTAACCTCCTAATGTTAACCCTAACCCTGCCCACTAACTGTAACCCTAACCCTAAACCTATCTCCAACTCTGGATCCCCACATCCTTGGCTCCTGTACCTTCCTCCATGTGCAAAGCTGGAGATTGATGAGGGGTCCTTCCCACAGAGTCACTGAACCTCCTTCTGGCCCCTCGTCCACATATAAGTGCTTTCATTGCACTGCCTGCCTGGGTGAAGAAGGAAATCCCTCTGCCTCAGGCTCGGCCTTTCCACAACCTGATTCCCCTCTGCCACAGAGCCTGAGGAAGTCAGAGGCTCCGGGGATCTGGACAACTTTGGGCAGTGATTCTGCCCCCTGGAGGCAGGAGGGTAAAGGGCAGGAGGAGACCTCTCCTGGGAGGAAGGTGCCTGAAGGTGGGCTGTCAGGAAGCCCCGCCGAGATGAGAGGTAGGGTCTATTCTGCAGGTAGTGGAGAGGGGTGGGAAGGCCCTTTTTACAGGCTCCACCTGGCATCCTGGTCTGTGGAGGAGGGCAGAGCAGAGAGCACGGGACCAGTGAGGAGCTGCAGTCAGGGAAGGGGGAAGAGAGCAGAGGGGGCGGGGCAGGAAATGTGAGGGTGGGAGGTGGAGGGAAGGTGGGAGGGAGCCCATGGGGCCTGAGTTTGGATGGAGGTAAGGAATGAGAAGCCAGCCAGGTGCTTTGGGGAAGCTGAGTGGACGTCCCCATAAGAGACCAGTAGCCCAAGTCCACTGGCAGCAAAGACAGAGGGATGAGGGTTCTGAATGGAGGGGTGAGAGGTCCCCTGGAGAATTCACCCTAGAAAGCCTCTGAGCCATCCAAACATTTGTCTACTCTGTTCCTTGACTTCCAGCTGGGGTGGGGGGTGCAGGTGGACAAGGCACTTCACTGAGTGGAGGACTCACCTAGAGGAGCAGATGGGAATGAGGAAAGGGGGAGTGGCCTTGAGGTCAGCATCAGGTGCAGCTGGGTCTGCAGGTGTGGATGTGCCCTGGGCATCCACTTCCACCCACTGAGGTCACCTACCCTGGTCAGGGCTGGGACAAGGGCCACTCAGGGTGGAAGGGCTGGACACTTCAGTGGAGCACTTGATGGTTTGTTGACCAATGTGCTCAGAGAACACTGCCATGGGAACTGGGGAAAAATGCAACAGAGCCCTGGAGTGAGATTCTTTTCTGCTCCAGCCCTGGGATCCAGTGACCACAGTGATGGACAGTGACCAGAGCTCAGCCATCCAGTCAGGTCATTCTCACTTCAAGTCCACTGACCACAGAGCCCTGTGGTCACACCCAGGACACCCTCACTTCCTGGTCCTCTGACTACTGGCCCCTGAAATCACACTCAGGACCCCTTCGTTTCTTCATTTACCTATCCTCTGGCCACTGGGAACTGTCAGGATCACACTCAGGACAACTTCACCTCCTTTTCTCTGACCACAGGACCCTGTGGCCACAAATAGCAATCCTCATATCCAGTCCTCTGACCACTGGATGCCATGGTCACAGGCAGGAGGTCCTCAAGCCCTCTGTGAGGCCCTGGTCAGCCAGGAGGATCTGGCAGCCCTCGGCTGGTCAATGAGATCCCCACAGTGTGAGTCCATCTGGAAATGGGGGTTGCAGCTGGTGCTGGGATGGGAGCAGATCCGCTCTGTGATGTAGCTCTGCCCACACCCCCAGGAGTGGGAGTTCCATCCAGTCACAGCCCAGCGTGTTGGATGACGTGCTCAGGCCCACTTTGGAAGGAGAGATGCTAGAGGAGGCAGAGCTGAGGCCAGAAACGCTGTGGGCTCAGAGGACACAGTAAGTACGCTGTCCACCTGCATGTGGGCTTGAGGTGGGGTGGGGGTGGAGGGTGGTCTGTGCTTCCCTCAGGCCCCCACTCCTCCTTCCACTCTGGGACCCAGGGGCTGGAGGGACCAGGGCCCTAGGAAAGCATTTGCTCACAGGCTTGGTGTTCCCAGCACAGAGGGTGGGGGCCACACTGTGTGGAGCCACTGAGCCATCAGGACTCCTGGTCTGCAGCTCAGGGGGGCTATGACAAGGCCACCATCTCCTGTGCTGCTCACCAAGTCAGCAGATCAGGTCGGGGTCAGGGAAAAGCTCTTGGCTGAGGTCTCCTTTCGTCCTTATGCTCCAGGGACAGGGCCATCAGGGCTGGTCGGTGTGGGTGAGAACTTGGGGAGACTGCTGACTGTTCAGGGCATCCAATGATAACTTAGGCAGTGCAGTGAGTATTTGGCGAGCCCACTGAGCTTTGGGAGAGCCCAGGGAGTGTTCAGAAGGCCTGATGAGTGTTCCATGGGGCTGATGAGCATCTGGGTAGCCTGTTGACCATTCAGAGGGGCCTGGTAAGCCTTTGGGGAGCCAATAAGCTTTGGGGGAGCACTCTGAGCTTTTGGAAGGCCTGTGAGCATGGGGGGCCTCTGGTGGGGGGAGGATATGAGCTTTGGGTGGGTTTTCCATCCATATGCGCATTCATCCTTTCCTTCAGCAGAGAAGGATTTCCCGTGTTTACTCTGCATGAGTCACCACCTGCACATGCGCATGGGGAGAGCTGGAGCCTTGCTGAGTAGTCACAGGTGGGCAGCCCAAATGTCTCACCTGGCCATGCTTAACCCATGTTGCCCCCCACGCATTTGTGAAAGCCTCTCCTTGTGCTCACAGAGTCCCATGTTGACTGAGAAGGCAGAGGGTGGAGTGGATCCAGCTGAGGATGTGCTTGGTGGAGAGGGTGGCAGGATGCACAGGTGCACTCAGCTGACTCCCAGTGGTGTGGTGCTGCCCAAGGGCTTGAGGCAAGGGAGTGGGGTCACCTGGGTGGTTCTTGGTTGGCACTAGTGCTGAGCACACTTGAATCTCTACTTGGAAACCAGAGAGCTGTGGTCTGCAGCAAGGGAGAGGATGGGTGACCACATCTGTGCACCTGGGAGGTGATCTGTGCCTAGTAAGTGCAGGATTGGTATCCATGGGGATGGGACAATTTTCCTCCCATCATGGACAAACTCATGAGCTTCTCAGGTTGAGGGGCAAAAGGGATGATGAGGGACTTATTACAAAGCGACCCAGATTCTGATGAAACAGGGCTGGGGACATAGGGACAGGAGGGGACAGGGCACCCAGTGATCAGATGACCTGAGTTATGGGGAGAGTCCTGGGGACATGAGGACCAGAGTGGACAGGACACTCTTAGAGTCATGTGACTTGTGTTTGGGGAGAGATCTCCTTTGCAATGGAGAAGAAGACACAAACCCACAGGTGTCCCCATAATGGTGACAGACACACAGGTGTCCCCAAATGGTGACAGACACAGAGGTGCCCCCTGATGATGACAAAGGGCACACCAACTAGTACCCTACCTGAGAGGGGACTCACATCCAGAGGTGCCTCATACTGCCCATGCATGGGCCCTGCAATGAGTGATTTGCTCTATGTCACTCTCTCAGTCCCTTGAGGCCTGTGAAATAAATTCAAATCCAGTTGGGAATCTTTTATTTCAAAAGAATTATTTTGAGGAAAAAGGAGGCACTATTACAGGGGAAGAGGGTACTAATAGGGGGACTGTTACAGTGGGGGGTGGTCACTGTAGAGGAAGGACTATATTTCTACAAGGAGCACTAGGGAGGTGACTCATGTAGAGATGTGTCAGTGTGATGTGGATATGAAATAAGTGGGGCTAAGACAATGTGGGGGCACAATACTGTGGGGAGGGGACTCTTACCATAAAGGAGGACTACTACTGTAGTGGGGGGATGATTACTGTGGGGGGGATTTTACATTGTGGGGATTATGATAATGTGGGGGTGTGCAATAGAGAAGGGACTGTGACAATAGAGGGGCTGCTAAAATAAAGGGGATTAGTACAATAGAGGAGGACCATTCTGTAGAGGGGGTGATGACAGTGAGGCAGCACTATTTCTTTCCTCTTACCATAGAGGGGAGACTGTTACCACTGAGAGGGGACTATTATCAGGTAGATGAGGCTATTCCAATGGAGGGTAGTCTATTGCCATAGATTGAGGACTATTAATATAGAGGGGGTATTATTATAGAGTGGGGGCCATAATAGTTGGGGAGCACTTTCACTGTAGAAGTGGAACCACAACAAAAGGGAACTATTATTGTAGAGCAAGGACTGTGATGCTGGAGAGGCACTGTTAGTGTATACGGGGATAGACCAATAGAGGATGATGATGATCCTGTTGAGGGGCTGTGACTCTGAGGCAGGAGAGAACAATAGAGGAGGACAATTGCTGTAAAGGGGAGACTCTTACTGTATGGGTAATATAACAATGGAAGAGTGATATTGCTGTCGGGGGGGGGGGGACTGTGACAATAGAGGTAATGACTGTCAAGGTCTGCAGGCATCTGGGGACTTGGAGCAAAGGAGGTTTCTCTGTGGAGAGGAGTAAACACAAGTATAGGGTCCCAGGTGTGGGGCTGGCATGAAGGTGACCTGAAGGTACATGGGTCAGAGTCCTCGACTCAGGAGTTGCCCAGAGAGGGGCTTCTGCCTAGATGGATGGCAGGGGATGCAGGTGGGTGGGAAGGAGGGGGACATGTGGGCAACCAGCTTTGCTCTGAGCAGTCCTGGGAAGGAGTGGGTCACCTCCAGGCTGACGAGCTTGGAGGGATCCTGTCTGTGTGGCCTGGTCAGGAAGGAGGTCCTGAGTCTCAGCTGGGTTGTTGTGGGAAGACCATTCCAGACACAGAGGGGGAGGGGGTTTCTGGACCTTCAGGTCACCTTCACCATTGTGGAAAGGCAATGGGCTGGACAGGAGGAGAGGACAGTCAGGCCTGGGCTGTGACAGGAGGAGGAGACACTCTGATCCTGGGCTGTGACAGGAGGATGGTACCGTTTTACATGGGCTGTGATGAGGAGGGAGCACTCAGAACTAGACTGTGACAAGAGGGGACCATCGATATGGGCTGGGACATGAAGGGGGGGGCAATCTGACCTTGGCTGTGACAGAAGGGAGAGGACATTCCACAAACATCAAAGAGAAAACAGCATTTATTCTGGAAGCAACGTGAAACTGCAGTTGACACACATCACAGGCGACATCAGGGGTCCCTGCTGAGGTTCTGCAGAGATGGAAGAGTGTCACCCTTTGTGCAGCTGCATGGAGACCACCTGCTCCACCTAGGCTCCTAGATAAACAGTCACATTTTCTTCATGGTGGAGGTTGACTGGGCTCAAACCATGACACTTCCATACTCTTGTTCGTGAAGTTGTGAAAAGTCCATTTTGTCCTGATTGTATGAACTAGCTATGTGCTGATATTCCCCAGTATTGCAAAGAAGGACTTCTCATGCCCAAACAGAAAATTACTCTACAGAGAATAATTTTGGAATGCCTTTCAAGCAAAGAAAACTACAGGAGGCACACCAGGGCTCAGAGAGGAAGAGGAAGGACATTGGTGTCTTTGCCATAATGATAGGAGAAGTCAACGTGGGAAAGAGGCAAGGGTGGCTCCTGAGCAAAGAGGCATTGGGAATGGAGTCCGTAGATGGATGTGAATGCACAAGGAAACCACAATGCTTGCAATCTCTTGGTTTAGGGAGTTATGTTGATGGCCATGCAGCCCAGTTGGCATGAACTAGCTCTGTGCTGTTTGCCCCACTTGTGCAAACAAGGCATGGTCATGCGCAATCTGCTGTCTCCTGAAAGGAGAACATGTTTGAAGTGCCTCTCAGGCACTGGAAAGTCCCTGCACCAAACCAGGGCTCCGAGGCCAATAGGGGACCCTTTTGGTTTCTGTGCTCTAATTATAGGAGAAGTCTAGCTGTGGAAAAAGCAAGGGTTGATTTCCTGAGCAAAGTCCAAATAGGGCTGGGGTGCGTTCACAGATTTGATGATGCAGTTGAACCACGAAGCTCCCAAACTCTTGTATCTGGGGTGTGTGAAATGGATTTTTGCCCAGGTTGTAGGAACTAGCTCTGTGTTGCTTTTCCCAGATGTGGAAAAGAATGAATTCTCCTGCCAAAGCAGGCTTCTCCTCAAAGGAGATACAGTTTGGAATGCCTTTCATGGGATGGAAACACCATGCATGGAACCAGTGCTCAGAGAGCAAGAGGACACATATTGGCTCATCTCCTGAAACGTGTAGGAGAATTCTAGGGGAGGGGGGGGAAGGCAAGGGTTGCTTTCCGGAGCATAGATGCATTTGGGCTCGTGTCTTTTCACTGAGTTGAATATAAGTTGCAACCAAGACGCTCCCAATGTCTTGTTGGTGACATTTGGATAAAGCGTGCTTTGCCCTGGTGATATGAACTAGCTATGTGATGCTTATCCCCAAGATGGAAAAGAAGGAGTTCTCATGCCAAGTCAGACTTCTCCTCTAAGGAGAACACATGTGGATTGGCTGTCAAGCCACCTAAACTGCCTGCACCAAAATGTTGCTCAGACAGGTTGAGGCAGCACATGTGTATATGATCCATACTTACTGGAAAAGTCTTGGTGGGACATAGGCAAGGGTTGCTTTCCTGAGCCCAGAGGCATTGGGGCTGCTGTACCTTCATGGGGTTGGTTGACCTGTTGACCCAGGAATCGCCCAAAGGCTCGGGGGCTGAGTGTGTGAGTTGGCAATTTTACCCTGGTTGTATGAACTGGCTATGTGCAGCTTGTCCCTGAGAAGGCAAAGAAGGATTTCACATGCTCCCTCAGAGTTCACCACAAAGGAGAACACGTTTGGAGTGCCTGGTGATGGATGGAAAATGCGTGCAATGAGCCAGGGCTTTGAGAGCAAGAGGAAGCACATTGGCATTGTTCCCACAATTGTAGGAGAAGTCTAGTTAGGAAATAGGCAAGGTTTTCTTTCCTGAACTAAGTCACATTGGGGCTGAAGTCTGTATACTGAGGTGAATGTAGAAATGAACATCGTTGCTTACAACTTCTTGTTTTCTGGAGTTGTTTTGATGGACATTCTGCCCTGTTTGTATGAACTAGCCCTGTGCTGTTTTCCCCACTTGTGCATGGTCATGCCCAGTCTTCAGTCTCCTGAAAAGAGTACACGTTTGAAGTGTCTTTCAGGCAATGAAAATCGCTTAACCAAACCAGTGCTCTGAGTTGAAGAGGCACCTCTTCAGTTTCTGTTCTCAAATTGTAGAAGAAGTCTAGCTGTGAAAAAAACAAGGGTGGATTTCCTAGGCCAAGTCACATTGGGGTTGGAGTGCTTTCACGAATTTGATGAAACAGTGGAACCAGGAATTTTCCATACTCTTGTTTGTGGTGTTTGTGGAATGGCTCGTATGTCCTGATTGTACACACTACCTCCGTGCTTCTTTTTCCTGATATGGAAAAGAAGGAATTCTCCTGCCAAATCAGGGTTCTCCTCAAAGGAGATCCAGCTCGGAGTGCCTTTCATGGGATGGAAACACCATGTACTGAATGAGTGCTCAGAATGCAAGAGGCAACACATTGGTTTATCTCCCACAACAGGTAGGAGAATTCTAGGGGGGGAAAGGCAAGAGTTGCTTTCCTGAGCATAGATGCAGTTGGGCTAGTGTCCTTTCACTGAGTTGATTACAAGTTGCAACCAAGTCGCTTCCAATCTCTTGGTGACGTTTGGGTAGTGGCCATTTTGCCCAGGTTGTTCGAACTAGCTATGTGCTGCTTATTCCCAAGATGGAAAAGAAGGACTTCTCGTGACAAATTAGACTTCTCTTCTCAGGAGAACATGTTTGGAGTGGCTTTCAAGCCCTCTAAACTTCCTGCAACAACATATTGCTCAGAGAGGTTGAGGCAGCACCTGTGTTTATGAGCCATCCTTACTGGACAAGTCTAGGTGGGACATAGGCAAGGGTTTCTTTCCTGAGCCCAGAGGCATTTGGGCTGCTGTACCTTCATGGGGTTGGTTGACCTGTTGAATCAGGAAGCTTCTAAAAGCTTGGTGGCTGAGTTTGTGAATTGGCAATTTTACCCTAGTTATATGAACAGGCTATGTACTGCCTGTACCTGAGAGGGAAAAGAAGGAATTATCATGCCCCCTCAGAGTTCTCCACAAAGGAGAACACGTTTGGAGTGCCTTCGGAGGGATGGCAAATCCGTGCAACGTACCAGGGCTCAGAGAGCAAGAGGCAGCACACTGGCATTTTTCCCACAATTATAGGAGAAGTCTGGTTTGGAAATAGGCAAAGGTTGCTCTCCTGAACACAGAGGCATTGGGGCTGGTGTCCATTCAATGAGTTGAATATCCTCTAAATAATGACGCTTATCTGCTCTTGTTGTGACGTTTGTGAAATGTCCATTTTGCCCTTGTCGTACAAACTAGCTATGTGCTGATATTCCCCGATATGGCAAAGAAGGACTTCTCCTGCCAAATCAGACCCTTCCTCTACAGAGAACACTTTTTCAATACCTTTCAAGCAAAGAAAACTCCCTGCTGCACACCAGTGCTCAGAGGGGAAGAGGCAGGACATTTGTGTCTTTGCCAAAATGATAGGAGAATTTGATGTGGGAAAGAGGCACGGGAGGCTTTCCTGATCCAAGACGCATTGGAGATATAGTCTGTATACAGAGGTGAATGTAGGAAGCAACCCCGTTGCTTGCCATCTCTTGTTTTCTGGAGCTTTTGCGATGGCAGTTCTGCCCTGTTTGTACAAACTAGCCCTGTGCTCTTTTCTCTGCTTGTGCAAACACAGCATGGTCATGCCCAATCTGCCATCTCCTGAAAAGAAAATAGGTTTGAAGTGCCTTTCAGACAATGGAAAGTACCTGCACCAAACGAGGGCTCCAAGGCTAAGAGGGACCAAATTGTCTTCTGTGCCCTAATTATAGGAGAAACTAGAGGTGCAAAAAGCGAGGGTTGATTTCTTTCTTGAGTGAAGTCCAAATGGGGCTGAGGTACGATCTCAGATTTGATGATACAGTGGAAACATGAAGCTTCCAAACTCTTGACTGCGGTTTTGTGAAATGGCTCTTTTGCTCTTATTTGTACGAACGATCTCTGTTCTGGTTTTTCATGCTATGGAAAAGAAGGACTTCTCCTGCCAAATCAGGGTTCTCCTCAAAGGAGATCCACTTGGCAGTGACTTTCATGGGATGGAAACACCATCCACGGAACCGGTGTTCAGAGAGTAAGAAGCACCCCATTGTTTTATCTCCTGCAACATGTAGGGGAATTCTAGGGGTGAAAAAGGCAAGGGTTGCTTTCCTGAGCATAGATGCAGTTGGGCTTGTGTCTTTTCCCTGAGTTGAATACACGTTGCTGGCAATCTCTTGTTTTCTGGAGTTTTTGCAATGGCAATGCTGCCCTGTTTGTAGGAACTAGCCCTGTGCTTTTTTCCCTGCTTCTGTAAACAAGGCATGGTCATGCCCAATTTGCCATCTCCTGAAAGGAGAACCCTTTTAAAGTATCGTTCAGGCAATGGAAAGTCCATGCACCAAACCAGGGCTATGAAGCCAAGAGGGACCACTTTGGTTACTGTGACCTAATTATAGGAGAAGTCTAGCTGTGAAAAAAGCAAGTGTTGATTTCCTGAGTGAAGTCACAATGGGGCTGGGTTTGCTCAAGTATTTGATGATACAGTTGTACAAGGAAGCTTCCAAATTCTTGATTGTGGTATCCATGAAATGGCTCTTTTCCCTGATTGTATGAACTACCTCTGTGCTACATTTCCCTTAATGGAACTGAAGGAATTCTCCTGCCAAATCAGGCTACTCCTCAAAGGATATCCTCCAAGGAGATCATGTTTGGAGTGCCTTTCATGGGATGTATACACCGTGCATGGAACCAGTGCTCAGAGAGCAAGAGGAAACCCATTGGTTTATCTCCTGCAATGTGTAGGAGAATTCTCAGGGGAAAAGGGCAAGTGTTGTTTTCCTGAGTAGAGATTCGTTTGGGTTAGTGTCTTTTTACTGAGTTGAATATGCGTTGCAACCAGGTTGCTTCAAATCTCTTGTTGGCAACGTTTGGGTCGAGGCAATTTTGCCCTGGTTGTATGAACTAGCTACATGCTGCTTATCCACGAGATGTAAAAGAAGGATGTCTCATGCCAAATCACACTTCTCTTCTAAGGAGAACACGTTTGGAGTGGCTTTTAAGCCATCTAAATTGCCTGCACCAATCTATTGCTCAGAGAGGATGAGGCAGCACATATGTTTGTGAGCCATACTTACTGGAAATATCTAGGTGGGAAATAGGCAAGGGTGGCTTTCCTGATCCCAGAGGCATTGGGGCTGCTGTGCCTTCATGGGTTTTTTTAGTTGTTGAACCAGGAACCTTCTAATCCCTTGGGGGCAGAGTGTGTAATTGCACAATTTTTACCCTGATTGTACGAAAAGGCTATGTGCTGCTTGTCCCTGATATGGAAAGAATGATTTCTCATGCCCTCTCAGAGTTCTCCAATGAATGAGAACACGTTTGGAGTGCCTTTTGATTGATGGCAAATCCTTGCAATGTACCAGGGCTCAGAGAGCAAAAGGCAGCATATTGGAATTGTTCCCACAATTGTATGAGAAGTCTAGTTTGGAACAAGGCAAAGGTTGCCTTCTTGAACCAAGATGCACTGGGGCTGGTGTTTGTTCATTGAGTTGAATATCCTTTGCAACCATGACGCTGCCAAGCTCTTGGTTGTGACGATTGTGAAGTGTCCATTTTGCCCTGGTTGTAAGAACAAGCTCTGTGCTGATATTCCCTGATATTTCAAAGAAGTATTCTCCTGCCAAATCAGAACCTTCCTCTACAGAGAACACTTTTGGAATGCCTTTCAAGGAAAGGAAACCCCCTGCCACATACCAGTGCTCAGAGGGGAAGAGGCAGGACATTGATGTCTTTGCCAAAACAACAGGAGAATTTGATGTGGGAAAGGCCAGGGTGGCTTTCCTGAGCCAAGAGGCATTCGGGATGGTGTCCGTATATGGGGTGGATGTACGAGGTAAATATGTTTCTTGAAATCTCTTGTATTTTGGAGTTATTGTGATGCTCATTCTGCCCTGTTGGTACAAACTAGCCCTGTGCTCTTTTCCCTGCTTGTGCAAACAAGGCATGGTCATGCACAATCTGCCATCTCCTGAAAGGAGAACACGTTTGATGTGTCATTCAAGCAATGGAAATTCCCTGCACCAAACCAAGGCTCTGAAGACAAGAGGGACCACTTTGGTTTCTGTGCTCTAATTATAGGAGAAGTCTAGCTGTGAAAAAAAGCAAGTGTTGATTTCCTGAGTGAAGTCACAATGGGACTGGGGTTCCTTCATTTACTTGATGATACAGTTGAACCAGGAAGCAATGAAACTCATGATTTTGCTGTTTGTGAAATGGCTCTTTTGCCCCGATTGTACGAACTAGCTCTGTGCTCCTTTTCCCTGATATGGAAAAGAAAAAATTATCCTGCAAAATCAGGCTTCTCCTCAAAGGAGATCCAGTTTGGCGTGCCTTATGTGGCGTGGAAACTGTGTACACATAATCAGTGCTAAGAGAAGTAGAGGCCACTCATTGGTTGATTTCCCACAACATGAAGGACAATTCTGGGGGGAGAAGGCAAGGGTTGCTATCCTGAGCATAGATGCTTTGGGGCTATTGTCTTTTCACTGAGTTGAATACACGTTGCAATCAAGCCTGTTCCAATCTCTTCTTGGTGATGTTTGTGTAAAGGCCATTTTGCCCTGGTTGTACCAACTACCTATGAGCTGCTTATCCTCGAGATGTAAAAGAAGGATGTCTTATGCCAAATCAGAATTCTCTTCTAAGGAGAACACGTTTGTAGTGGCTTTCAAGCCATTAAACTCTCTGCACCAACAAATTGTTCTGAGAGTTTGAGGCAGCCCCTGTGTTTATGTCTTACTTACTGGAAAAGACTTGGTGGGAAATAGGCAAGGGTGGCTTTCCTGAGTCCAGAGGAATTGGGGCAGCTGTACCTTCAAGGGCTTGGTTTCCCTGTTGAAGCAGGAAGCCTCTAAATTCTCGGTGTCTGAGTTAGTGAATTTGCAATTTTTACCCTGATTGTATGAACTGGCTATGTGCTGCTTGTATCTGATATTTAAAAGAAGGATTTCTCATGAATCCTCAGAGTTCTCCAAAAAAGGAGACCATATTTGGAGTGCTTTTTGAGGGATGGCAAACCTGTGCAATGTACCAGGGCTCAGAGAGCAAGAGGCAGTACATTGAAATTGTTCCCACAGTTGTAGCAGAATTCTACTGGGGAATAGGCAAGGGTTATTTTCTTGAACCCAGACACATTGGGGCTGGTGTCTGTTCATTGAGTTGAATATCCTCTGCAAACTTGAGGCTCCCAAACTCTTGTTGTGACGTTTAGGAAAAGTCCATTTTGCCCTGGTCGTACAAACTAGGAATGTGCTGATATTCCCCGATACTTCAAAGAAGGATTCTCCTGCCAAATCAGACCATTCCTCTACAGAGAACACTTTTGGAATGCCTTCCAAGCAAAGGAAACACTCTGCCACACACCAGTGCTCAGGAGAGGAAGAGACAGGCCATTGGTGTCTTTGCCATAATGATATGAAAATTCGATGTGGGGAAGAGGCCAGGGTGGCTTTGCTGAACCAAGTGGCATTGGGGTTGGAGTCTGTATAAGGAGGTGAATGAATGAAGCATCCACGTTGCTTGCTATGTCGTGTACTCTGGAGATACTTCAATGGCCATTATGCCCTGTTTGAATGAAGTAGCAATTTGGTCTTTTCCCTGCTTGTGCAAACAAGACATGGTATGCCCAATCTGACATCTCCAGAAAGGAGAACCCTTTTGAAGTGCATTTCAGGCAATGGAAATTCCCTGAAACAAACCAGGGCACCGAAGCCAAGAGGTACCACTTTGGTATCTGTGTCCTAACTATAGGAGAAGTCTAGCTGTGAAAAATGCAATGGTTGATTTCCTGAGTAAAGTCAGAGTGGGGCTGGGGTGCATTCACAGTTTTGATGATACAGTGGAACCAGGAAGCTTCCAAATTCTTGGTTGTGGTGTGTGTGAAATGGCTCTTTTGCCTTGAATGTACGAAGTAGCTCTGTGCTGATTTTTCCTAATACGGAAAGAAGGTATTCTCCTGCCAAGTCAGACTTCTCCCCAAAGGAGGTTCAGTTTGGAGTGACTTTCATGTGATGGTAACAGTGTGCACACTACTAGTGCTCAGAGAGCTAGAGGCAACATATTCGTATATTTCCTGCAATGTGTACGAGAATTCGAGGAGGGAAAAAGGCAAGGGTTGCTTTCCTGAGCAAAGATGAATTTGGGCTCGTGTCTTTTCATTGAGTTGAATACATATTGCCACCAAGTCACTTCCAATCTCTTGTTGGTGATGTTTGGGTAAAGGCTGTTTTGCCCTGGTTGTACGAACTAGCTATGTGCTGCTTATCTCCAAGAGGGAAAAGATGTATGTCTCAAGCCATATCAGACTTCTCTTCTAAGGAGAACACGTTTGGAGTGGCTTTCAAGCAATCTAATCTGCCTGTGCCAATATTTTGCTCAGAGAGCATGAGGCAGCACATATGTTTGTGAGCAGTACTTACTGGAAATATCTAGGTGGGAAATATGCAAGGTTGCTTTCCTGAGCCCAGAGACATTGGGGCTGCTGTAACTTCACAGTGTTGGTTTACCAGTTGAACCAGGAAGCTTCTAAATTCTTGGGGGCTGAATTTGTGAATTGGCAATTTTTACCCTGATTGTACTCACAGGCTATGTGCTGCTTGTCCCTGATATGGAAAAGAAGGGTTTCTCATGCCCCCTCAGAGATCTCCCAAAATACAGAACACATCTGGAGTGGCTTTGGAGTAATGGCAACTCCATGCAATGAATCAGAGCTCAGAGAGCAAGAGGCAGCACATTGGAGTTGTTCCTGCAATTGTAGGAGAGGTCTCATTTGAAAATAGGCAAGGGCTGCTTTCCTTAACCAACATTGGGGCTGGTGTCTGTTCATTGAGTTGAATATCTTCTGCAACCATGATGCTTCCAAACTCTTGCTGTGATGTTTAGGAAATATCTATTTTGCCCTGGTCGTACAAACTTGGTATGTGCTGACATTCCCTGATATTACAAAGAAGGATTCTCCTGCCATATCAGACCCTCTACAGAGAACAATTTTGGAATGCCTTTCAAGGAAAGGAAACTCCCTGCCACACACCAGTGCTCAGAGAGGAAGAGGCAGGACATTAGTGTCTTTGCCATAATGATAGGAGACATTGCTTTGGGAAAGAGTCCAGGGTGGCTTTCCTGAGCCAAGGGGCATTGGGGATTGGTTCAATATACGGAGGTGAATGAAGGAAGCAACCATGTTTATTTCAATCTCTTGTTTTCTGGAGTTATTTCAATGGCCATTCTGCCCTGGTTTTATGAACTAGCCCTGTTCCTTTGTCCCTGCTTGTGCAAACAAGGCATGGTGTTGCACAATCTGCCATCTCCTGAAAGGAGAACATGTTTGAAGTGTTTTCAGGCAGTGGGAAGCCCCTGCACCAAACCAGGGCTCTGAAGCCAAGAGGTGCCACTTTGGTTTCTGTGTCCTAATTATAGGAGAAGTCTAGCTGTGCAAAAAGCAAGTGTTGATTTTCTGAGTGAAGTCACTATCGGACTGGGTTGCATTCAAGTATTTGATGATACAGTTGAACAAGGAAGCATACAAACACTTGATTGTGGTGTTTGTGAAATGACTCTTTTGCCCTGAATATATGAACTAGCTCTGTGATGCTTTTCCCTGAAATGTAAAAGAAGGAATTCTCACACTATATCAGGCTTCTCCTCAAAGGAGATCCAATTTGGTGTGCCTTTCATGGGATGGAAACTTCATGCACGGAACAAGGGCTCAGAGATCTAGAGGCAAGCTTTGGTTTATTTCCCATAATATGTAAGAGAATTCTAGGTGTGAAAAGACAAGGTTTGCTTTCCTGAGCATAAATGCAGTTGGGATCATGTCTTTTCATTGAGTTGAATACACATTGCATCTAAGTCGCTTGTCATTGGTATAAATGTTGAACCAGGAATCTTCTAAACGCTTGGTCCTGAGTTTATTAATTGGCAATGTTTAGCCTGATTGTACAAAGAGGCTATGTGTTGCTTGTCTCTGATATGGAAAAAAAAGGATTTCTAATGCCCCATCAGAGTTCTCAAAAAAAGGAGAACCCATTTGAAATGCCTTTTGAGGGATGGAAATTCTATGCAAAGAACCAGGGCTCAGAGGGCAAGAGGCAGCACATTGGAGTTGTTCCCGCAATTGTAGGAGAAGACTAGTTTGGGAATAGGCAAGGGTTGCTTTCCTGAACCAGGACCCATTGGGGCTGGTGTCCGTACATTGAGTGGAATATCCTCTGCAACCATGACGCTTCCAAATTCTTGGTTGTGACATTTGTGAAATGTCCATTTTGCCCTGGTCATATGAACTAGCTATGTGCTGATATTCCCCAATACTGCAAAGAAGGACTTCTGCCAAATGAGACCCTTCCTCTACAGAGAACACTTCTGGAATGTGTTTCAAGCCAAGGAATCTCCCTACCACATGCCATTGCACAGAGGGGAAGAGGAAGGACATTGGTGTCTTTGCCATAATGATAGGAGAGTTTGATATGGGCAAGAGGCCAGGGTGGCTTCCCTGAGCCAAGAGGCATTGGGGATGGAGGCCGTATACAGAGGTGAATGAATGAAGCAACCACGTTGCTTGCTATCTCTTGATTTCTGGAGTTGTTTTGATGGCCATGCTTCCCTGTTTGTACAAACTAGCCCTGTGCTGTTTTCCCTGCTTGTGCAAACACAGCACGGTCAAGACCAATCTGCCATCTCCTGAAAAGAGAATATGTTTGAAGTGCTTTTCAGGAAATGCAAATTCCATGCACCAAGGTGAAGAGGGAATATTTTGGTTTCTGTGCCCTAATTATAGGAGAATCTAGATGTGCAAAAAGCAAGGGTTGATTTCCTGAGTGAAGTCCAAAGGGAGCTGTTGTGTCCTCACGGATTTGATGATACAGTGGACCCAGGAAGCTTTCAAACTCTTGACTGTGGTTTTGTGAAGTGGATCTATTCCCCTTATTTGTATGAACTAGCACTGTGCTCCCTTTTCCTGATATGAAAAAGAAGGAATCCTCCTGCCAATGCAGGCTTCTCCTCAAAGGAGATCCAGTTTGCAGTGCTTTTCAAGGGATGGAAACAGGGTTCACGGCACCAGTGTTCAGAAAGCTAGAGCCAACCCATTGGTTGATCTCCCAAAACTCATAGGAGAGTTGGAGGGGGGGGGAAGGCAAGGATTGCTTTCTGGGGCATAGATGCATTTGGGATCGTGTCTTTTCACTAAGTTGAATACATGATGCAACCAAGTCACTTCCAAAATCTTTTTGGTGACGTTTTTTGTAAAGGCCTTTTTGCCCTGGTTGTAAGATGGAAAAGAAGGATGTCTCATGCCAAGTCAGAATTCTCTTTTAAGGAGAACACATTTGGATTGGCTTTCAAGACATCTAAACTGCATACACCAGCCTACATATCAGAGAGGTTGAGGCAGCACCTGTGTTTATGAGCCATAATTCCTGGGAAAGTCTAGGTGGGAAATAGGCAAGGGTTACTTTCCTGAGCCCAGAGGCATTGGGGCTGCTGTACTTTCACAGGGTTTTTTTCCCTGCTGAACCAAGTAGCTTCTAAATGCTTGGGGGCTGAGTTTGTGAATTGGCAATTTTTTCCCTGATTGTATGCACAGGTTATGTGCTGCTTTTCCCTGATATGGAAAAGAAGGATTTATCATGCCCCCGCAGAGTTCTCCAAAAAAAGGAGAACACGTTTTGACTGCCTTTGGAGGGATGGAAAATCCGTGCAATGTACCAGGGCTCTGAGAGCAAGAGGCAGCACATTGGAATTGTTCTCGCAATTGTAAGAGAAGTCTAGTGAGGAAATAGGCAAGGGTTGCTTTCCTCAACCAAGACACATTGGGGCTGGTGTCCATTCATTGAGTATTGAATATCCTCTGCACCCATGAAGCTTCCAAACTCTTGGTTGTGACGTTTGTTAAATGCCCATTTTGCCCTGCTAGCTACATGCTGATATTCTCCAATAGGGCAAAGAAGGACTTCTGTCAAATCAGACCCTTCCTCTACAGAGAACACTTTTTCAATGCCTTTCAAGCAAAGGTAACTCCCTGCCACACACCAGTACTCAGAGAGGAAGAGGCAGGACATTGGTGTCTTTTCCACAATGACAGGAGAATTCAATGTGGGCAAGAGTCAAGGGTGGCTTCCCTGAGCCAAGCCGCATTGGGGATGGAGGCTTTATACAGAGGTGCATGTATGAAGAAACCATGTGGTTTGCAATCTCTTGATTTCTAGAGTTTTGCCAATGCCATTCTGCCTTTTTTTGTAAGAACTAGCCCTTTGCATTTTCCCCTGCTTGTGCAAGCATGGCATGGTCATGCCCAATCTGCTGTCTCCTGAAAGGAGAACACGATTGAAGTGACTTTCAGGCAATGGAAATTCCCTGCACCAAACCAGGGCTCCGAAGCCAAGAGGGACCGCTTTGGCTTCTGTGCCATAGGTATAGGAAAAGTCTAGCTGTGAAAAAAGTAAGGGTTGATTTCATGAGCGATGTCACAATGTGGCTGGGGTGCATTCATGGATTTGATGATACAGTTGAACCAGGAAGCTTCCAACCTCTTGATTTGGGTTTTCATGAAATGGCACTTTTGCCCTGGATGTACAATCTAGCCTTCTGCTTTTTTTTCCGATAGGGAAAAGAAGGAATTCTCCTGCCACATCTAGCTTCTCCTCAAAGTAGATCCAGTTGGAGTGCCTTTCAAGGGATGGAAACAGCGTGCACAGAACCAGTGCTAAAAGAGCAAGAGGCAACCTATTGCTTGATATCCCACAACATGAAGGAGAATTCTAGGGGGCGAGGGGAAGGCAAGGGTTGCTTTCCTGAGCATAGATGCATTTGGGCTCGTGTTTTTCCACTGAGTTGAATACATGTTGCCACCAAGTCACTTCCAAACTCTTGTTGGTGATGTTTGTACAAAGGGAGTTTTGCCATGGTTGTACGAACTAGCTATGTGCTGCTCATCCCTGAGATGGAAAGGAAGGATGTCTCATGCCAAATCACACTTCTCTTCTAAGGAGAGCACATTAGGAGTGGTTTTGAAGCCCTCTAAAGTGCCTGCACCTATGTAACGCTCAGAGAGGTTGATGCAGCACATTGTTTATGAGTCATACTTTCTGGAAATATCTAGGTGGGAAATAGGCAAGGGTTGCTTTCCTGAACCCAGAGGCATTAGTGCTACTCTGCCTTCACAGTGTTGGTTAACTTGTTGAACCAGGAACAATGCTTGGGGCTGAGTTTGTGTATTGGCAAATTTAACACTGAATGTAGGAAAAGGGTATAGGCAGCTTGTCCCCAATATGTAAAGGAAGGATTATTCATGGCCCCTCAGACTTCTCCAAAATTGATAACACGTTTAGAGTGCCTTTTGAGTGATGGCAAATACATGCAATGAACCAGGGCTCAGAGAGCAAGAGGCAGCACATTGGAATTTTCCCGCAATTGTAGGAGAAGACTAGGGAGGAAATAGGCAAGGGTTGCTTTCCTCAACCAAGATGTATTGGGTTTGTATTCATTGACTTGATTATCCTCTGCAACCATGAGACATCCAAACCCTTGGTTGTGACATTTGTGAAATGTCTATATTGCCCTGGTCTTAAGAACTAGCTATGCACTGATATTCCCTGATAATTTCAAACAAGGAATCTCCTGCCAAATCAGAAATTTCCTCTACAGAGAACACTTTTGGAATGCCTGTCAAGAGGCATTGGGGTTGGAGTCTGTATGCAGAGGTGAATGAATGAGGCAACCACATGGCTTGCAATTTCTTGTTTTCTGGAGTTTTGGCATGAGAAGCCCTTCTTTGCATTACCTTTGTAAAATTTCCAATTTGCAAACTCACCCCACAAGCCTTTAGAAGTTCCCTGGTTCAGCAGGTCAGCAAAACCCATGAAGGTACAGCCACCCCAATGCCTCTGTGCTCAGGAAAGCCACCCATGCCTATTTCCCACCTAGATTTTTCCAGTAAGTATGGCTCATATACACATGTGTTGCCTCATTATTTCTGGGAAATAGTTTGGTGCAGGCAGCTTCGATGGTTTGATAGCCACTCCAACCGTGTTCTTCAGAGAAGAGAAGTCTGATTTGGCATGATAATTCCACATTTTCCATCTCGAGGATGAGCAGCACATAGCCAGTTCATACAACCAGGGCAAGGCAGGAGATAGCAGATTGTGCATGACCATGCCGTGTTTGCACAAGTGTGGAAAACAGAACAGGGCTAGTTTGTACAAAGAGGGCAAAATGGCCATCAAAACAACTCCAGAAAACAAGAGATTGCAAGCAACATGGTTGCTCAATACATTCACCTCCGTCTACAGACTCCATCTCCAATGCCTCTTTGCTCAGGAAAGCCACCCTTGCCTCTTTCCCACATCAAATTCTCCTGTCCTTATGGCAAAGACACCAAGGTCCTGCCTCTTCCTCTCTGGGCCCTGTTGTGCAGCAGGGAGTTTTCTTTGCTTGAAAGGTATTGAAAAAGTGTTCTCTGTAGAGGAAGGTTCGGATTTGGCAGGTGAAATCCTGCTTTGCAGTATCAGGGAATATCAGCACAGAGCTAGTTCATAAAACCAGGGCAAACTGGACATTCCACAAACTTCACAAACAAGAGTTTGGAAGCTTCATGGGTGCAGAGGATATTCAACTCAATGAATGGACACCAGCCCCGATGTGCCTGGTTTCAGGAAAGCAACCCTTGCCTATTTCCTCACTAGACTTCTACAATTGTGGGAACAATGCCAGAGTGCTGCCTCTTGCTCTCAAAGCCCTGGTTCATTGCATGCTTTTTCCATCCCTCCAAAGGCACTCCAAACGTGTTCTCCTTTGTGGAGAACTCTGAGGGAGCATGAGAAATCCTTCTTTTCCTTCTCAGGGAAAAGAGGATGAGAGTGGTGGTCATGAGGGTAAAGAAGGAGATAATATTTTTCATCCAAATATACAACCCATCTGATGGAACAGACTTTAGATGAGTATCAACATACCTCGAGACAACACCTCAGGTTGCCCATCATCCAACCCTCGAGGTGTGAAGGTTAGATCTTACCACATGCTGCCCAAAATGCACCTCTCATCTCACAGAGTGGCAGTTGTGACACAAGGCTCAATGGGCAGCATCCCACTGCTGGGGCAACCAGTTGGCCTGGAATGTTCAGAGGGGAAGCAATTCTGCCCACTTTAGGCACAACTGCTCTCTGTAGAATTGTGGCTGTTTCCCTGGACATGTGTGGCATTTAAGTGTCAAAAGTGTATTTAAACTCTGCATCCCAGAACTACCCATTATTACCCTCAGGATGAAAAGCACAAATGTGAGTGACAAAGACCCACATAACATATAGACTGGATCCTGAAACCTAGTAAAGAGTGAGGAGGAACACAATATTAGGATCACTTTATATGTGAATTGGCTTTTCACCTCAGGGAAAAGATCTATGTCCTTTACCCTGATCCCCACATCATGTCATTTGAGTTGAATAGGGTGCCAAACAGGGGCTCTAACCCCTACCTTCCAGTGGAGAGTGGGGAATTTTAGGGCCTCATTTCTATAGTCTTGCCAATAATGAATGAAATACGTTGGACAAAAGTACTGTTTCTTCCCTGAACTTGGATATCCATCTGAACCACTGACACCTCATCGGCAATGAGATCTTGCCCTTAACTCTTGCTTGAATCAAAATATCCTTTATTTATCCCCCTCTCTCTACCTGTACTTCTATCACATTCTCTCAAATAGTACCACCACAAGCTTTCCTCTGTTGATCTTTGAAAAATTATCTCAGCCAGGACAGCCGTCCAAGACTTTGCAGGAAAATTACCCTCCGTCTTCTAATCCCCATCCAAAGTACAATCTTTGTTCCAGAAAGAGCCCCTCTCTAGGAAAAGAGACATTCAAACTCGGGCCATCCTCCCCCCAGTAAAACAATGATCAGCCCATCACTATGAACCCCTGACAACCTTTTCTTGACTGCATTCTAATGGGCTCAAATTTGGACTCAGAGAAAAAATCCTTTTCACCACATTCACATGAGGGCTCTATCAAGAATCAGCTTTCCTCCATCAGACCACACAAGGAAGATGAATTCTTTTGGATTCACTGGGGAGGTGGACATTTTGTCGAGTGCATGTGGGATTTAGGATTTGATGTCTGTGACTCTTCATGTCTCAATGCATTTGCATAGGAACTCTGTCTGAGCAATCTTGACCAAGGCCTGGGTAACAGTGGGCCAGAATGCAAGATTTCTGTCACCCAAACATAGTCCATTATGGGAAACAACTCATCTATCTCTAGACCCAGGACTTGCAGGAACAGAGCCCCCTATCCTCCAGGTGGGAACCCTCAAGACCCTCAATATGAAGAACTCATGCCAAGGCTCACAGAAGTCAGCAGGGAGATCTTGCTTCCCTTTCTAAAAATTGTGGTCACCACTGACAATTTCGCACTGGCTCTGGTAAACAAAGTACCTGCCAGCATCCTAAGCGAATGGGGGCTTTGGCTCATCAATCCATGGATATACAACATGAAATGTCCAGGTTCCAATCTCTGTTTAAAATTCCTTTTCCTTTCATCTGCTGGCATGTCTTTTTAACTATTGACATGTACATTCAGAAGAGCGGAGCAGTAAATTTACCCTTTAGAATAAATTTATCAGGTGTGATATAGAGATCTTCATGCTTGATGAAGGCAGAAGGGCAAGTATTCCGTGTTTGTACTCTGTAGTGATGTGTTAATTATGGCCAAAATAGAGTAGTTACATTTTCCCCTATTTAGTTAAAGATTTAAGGTGGCCTGCACACTGCTACCCTTAAGAAATACCCTGATCAAACTACAAGCCTCTAGAACTGATTTCTCGGTACACTGATGAGAGTGGTGGCCATAAGGCAAAGGTGGAGATCATATTTTTCACCCAAATATACCACCCATAAAATGGAATAGCCTTTAAATAACTATGAACATACCTCGAGACCTACAGGAGGTGTGGACATCTGCTCAACGAGCCACTCTCAGGCTTTCCTCTCTCTGGCTCAGCAGTCCCTGGTGCTGCATTGTCTTAGGCCCATAGGAGGGTGGGGTCTCTTTCCCCCACTTTAAGCAAAGACCAAGAAGGGCCCTTCCTCTTGAGCTCTATCTCTCTCTCTCAAAGACTTTCAGAGTGAGGAGGACCACTTGCACCATGTCTCGCTCTGGAAACCCTTGTCTCCACATCAATCAGGTCATAACAGCCTGCTTCCGTTTTGGATAGAGCCTTGCACATATGTATGGATGAAGACAGGTGTGTAAGGATGGAATGAGTATTTTGGTCTTCATTTTCTCCCTTTCATTCCTTCCTTCTTACAGTTCAGTCTGGCCTCAATTCTTTCCTTCTTCCTTGTTTGATCTTGCTGGTTATCTTTCCCACTTTCTCTCAAAATGGATTGACCCCACCTGGAGTGTGCCTGATTTGGATCCCCATCAATATTTGCCAACATGCCATGGTTCCCAAACCCACAACACTGACCCAATCAGCCCTTTTCCCCAGGGGGCCAGAAGGGAGCTCAGGGAGTACTTTCTTTGGATGAGTTAATATAGCAGCTTGCGTATGCCTGGGCTGGATCTAGCTCACACAATCTCACCAGGTGCCTAGAAAGAAAAGAGTAGCCTCCCAAGGAAAGACACAGGGAGGATCATGAGCCCTCTGTAGAGATTATGTCCCGTGCTTGGCACTGCTGCTCTCCCTAAGACCTCTGTTTTGGCACCTCCTGTTCATCCCTTGCAGGTACTTTTGGCACATCCCAAAACCCAGGGCATGCTGGGATTCCAAATGGAACAGCTCAAGGACACACACCAGGAAGGAGAACCCAGGTGACAAATGGGGAGGAGGCCTGAAGCCACATCGCCCATATCCAGAGAGCCAGAGGGCATCCAGCACCAGAAAAAAAAAAAAAAAAACACCAACCCTATTTCCTAGAGAATTCCATATCCCAAAGATATCGAGGCTCCTCCACAGTTCTGCCCCCATGGCCATCCTTAGGAGGCCTTTGAATAACAACAACCCTTGGCCAGAGTGTGGAAAAGATGGTGCACACCAACAGGGTTTGTGTGTACATCCATCTGTTCAACCACTACAGAACACAAGATCCAGGCCATCGCAAAACGAACCCTGGCATGACTGTTGGACCCAGCACTACAACTCATGGCCCTGTCTCCAAAGCAATGTTCTCTTTCACAACTTAAACACCCCACTACATTCAGGCAGCCCTCTTCCCAAGAGCAAGGCATGGAAAAACAATCCATGTCCATGGACATATATTCGGACTAGGAAGCAGATGTCCCTATGCACAAGGAAGTGGACTCAGCAATAGAATGTCACCCAAAAAAAGGTGCCATTGGCAACCACACTGTTGGACAGAGAAATGCTCACACGACACCATATAAGTCTGTGAGACAGACACACAAACACTTGGTAACCCTGTCCCTCTCTAATATTACCAATGACACCCAGGAACCTTCCTACAGAAATGAAACACTTGGACTGCCATACTGAGGGTGGTTGCCAAATGGGAGGGGGAGGTTGTGGGAATGATGGGATTTGGGAAGTCATAGACCCAAACCCTTGCCCTCACAGTGGGTTGTGGAGACATCCTGCTGTGGAACAGAAGATATGATATATAGTCACTCTTCTTGGAACCAAAGGCAGGAGAATGTGAGGGAAACAGTATGGATAGACATGTTCGATGGGATCCCTTTGTGGTGAAACTGCAATGGATCCACTTCTAGTAAGCGACAATCCAAAATGAGTCATGAAACTAAAAACCTGAAAAATGAGCATCTCAGCATTCACCAGAGAAGGTGTCAGGGTCTAGACCATTGCCCCTTGGGAAAAGAGACAGACCTAAGGACTCCATGGATTCAGTCAAGTTTTCCAAGCCTAGCCACATCGGACCCGACCTAATGACCTGGTGTGGATGAAGTCACGAGTATAAAGACATGATGCGTTTTGAATTTATTCACTTACTGAGTTATTTACCTGCACACATGTGTGGCATGCAGATCCACTCTGCTCTGCAAAAACATCCACTCCTACGCTGGATATTTCAAGGCTGGCCCTTAAAACCCCCTCACACCCCAGATGCTGCGTCAGGAGAGACGTAAGATTGATATATCTATCCCTTTCCTTACCTCTTTTTCATATTATGTGTGCACGCACGTGTGTGTGTGTGTATGTAAATATAAAGAGAGAGAAAGAGACTGATAGAAAGAGAGAGAAAAAGCGAGATTGTCAGTGATTCACTTCTTTATCCATTCAGCTCATTGGTTTGAATCACTCCTTATTTATCCATTGATTTGGGTGCCCTCTGCCACACGGAGATGTAGTCTGGCCAGAGGTGGATCAACAAATACAGCTCTTGCCCCAGGCATAGCAGGGACCAACAGAGAATCTTCAGGCTTGCAGCTACATGGGGACTCCCTGAAATATTGCTGGGGGAGACCAATCAATCGTCCTTAACTCATCAGACCTGGATTCAGTCAGACGTCCATCTCCTGGTGCCCTCCTGACAAGGGAGGCTCCTCTGGAAAGGTGAGAAGGACATTTCCCTCTGCCTCCTGAATGGAATAATGCACAGGGCTTAGCCAAGCTGCCCACACTCTTGCCACCTAAGCCCCATGTATTCCCCAGCACCACCCTCCTTCTGACTTCCCTGAAACCCTGATGGGGAGGGTCTTGACCAGGGCCAGCTCACTGTTCAATCACTTGGTGGTGTGTGTCTGGGCACATGCATCTAGAGGAACCCAAGACATGACAATACCCAAGACATGCTTCAAGACTTTGAAGCCCACTGCCACCAAACCAGGCTGCCAATCCACCTCCAAATCCGGAAGGGAAACTTCTGCCCTCTGCCTGACAGGAGGTGTCTTGGAGGAGAGGGTCCCTGGGGCCCAGGAAACACCCGCACATCCTCTGTGTGATTGCTGTGAGTGCGTTCTGCTCAACACTCCATCAGCCCCAAAAGCAGAGCCTTTCTGTTTGGAGTCTTGCAGCTCTCACCTCTTCCATCATTGGACCTGCACCTGAGGCCTTAGAAGGGGACCTGGCACCCTCATGTTGACACTCTCAGGCTTTCCAACTCTCTCTGGCTCAGCAGTCCCTTGGGCTGCAATGTCTGGGGCCCATAGGAGGGCCCCTACAACTGCTTTCAGCAAAGACCAAGAAGGGCCCTTCCACGTGGGCTCTCGCTCTCTCGCTCTCTCGCTCTCTCACTCTCTCAAATGCTTTCAGAGTATGGAGGCCAACCTACACCATGCCTCGCTCTGGAAACCATTCTCTCCAAATCCATCAGGTGGCGCCTGCCTGATTCCTTTTGGATAGAACCTTACACATATGTATGGATGAATATAGGTGTGTAGGGATGGAATGAGTACTTTTGTCTTAATTTTTCCACTTTTATTCCTTCCTTTGTACAGTTAAGTCTGGCCTCGACTCTTACTTTCTTCCTTGTTTGATCTTGCTGGTTTTCTCTTTCCTGCATTCTCTCAAAAAGGAATTGACCCCACATGGAGCATGCCTGATTAAGATCCCCTTTGATTCTCCCAAGGCCCAGGGTTTACCAAGCCCACCACACTGACCAAATTAGCACTTTTCTCCAGGGAGCCTGAAAGTAGCCCAAAAGAACTTTCTTTGGATCAGTCAATAGAGCAGCCTTCTGCAGAAGCCCGACCTGGCTCTCGCTCACATCACCTCACCAGGTGCCTTGAAAGAAGAGAAGAGCCTCCCATGGAAAGACAAAGGGAGGTTCATGAGCCCTCTTGAGAGACTATGCATGGCACTTGGCACTGCTGCTTTCCCTAAGAGCTCCATTTTAGCAACTCCTGTTTAATCCTTGCAGGCACTTTATGCACATCCGAAAGCCCAGGTCATGCTAGGCTTCCAAATTTGAACAGATCAAGTCTGGAAACAAGGAAAGTATATCCAAAACAAGTAACCCAGTTTACAAACAGGGAGGATGCCTGAGTCAACATTCCCTGAATTCAGATAGACATAGGGCATCCAGCACCAAAAATATAACACCATTTCTCATTCCTAAATAATTCCAAACCCCAATAAGGTAGAGGTTCCTCCTCAGCCCTGTCCCCACAGCCATCATTAGGAGGCCTTCAAATTACAACCCCTGGGCAGAGTGTGGCAAGAATGTGCCCTCCCACAAAGTGGGTGTGTACATACCTTTGTTCAACCACTATGGACCACTAAATCCCAAAAAGAACCCTGGCCTGACTGTCGGACCCAGCATTACCACTCATAGCCCTGTCTCCAGAAAAGTATTCTCTTCCAAAACTTATACACCTCACTATGATCAGGCAGCATGCTACACAAGGGCAAGGCATGAAAAACTATTATTTGTCTGTGGAGAGAATATTGGATTAGGAAGCAGCTGTCCCTATACACAACGGAAGATCACTCAGCAATAAAATTGCACAGATGATGGTGCCATAGGCAGACACAGTCTTGGAAAATGCAACGTTCAGATGAAATGGAATATGTCTGTGTGAGAGACACACACATCATGTGACACCCTTCCTCTTGAATATTACAAATGACACCCAGGAAACTTCCTACAGGAAAGAAACCCTTGGACTGCCATACAGATTGCAGTTGCCAAATGGGAGGGGAAGGTGTGCGAATGGCTGGGATTTGGGAGATCATTGATCCAAGGCCTTGATCTTGCAGTGTGTTGCAGATATCCTGCTGTGTAAAAGAGGGTTTGGTATCTAGTCACTGTTCTTGGAACCAAAGGGAGGAGAATGTGTGTAAAACTGGATGGATAGACATGTGTGATGGGATAACTTTTTTGGGAAACTGCAATGGATCCACTGATAGTAAGCAACAATCAAAAATATGTCATGAGAGACGGGACAAGATGGCGGAGGAGTAGGGGGACACGCTCGCCGTCTCCCACAATCACAACAAAAAAAAGCACATCTACAGAATAAATGACTCGCACAGAACAGCAACCAAGCACTGGCAGAGGAACCTAAACTCCAATAATGGCAAGAAGTTCATGACATTACTGGGCAGAATGGGAGAAAAGAGGAGAGTGAGAGAAGGTGAATCTGAGCAGGACGGGCGCTCCCGAAAGGGAACTGAGGAGGAGAAAGGGATCCCGCACCCTGGAAAGTCACCTACTCAGGGGAAAGATCAAATGAACCGGAGGAATCTCCAGATGCAGAGAAGAGTGTAGCAGTAAGTTGGAGTACTGAAAAGCCAATCAAGAACCGAACAGACCATCTGAACTATGGGCACAATCACCAAAAATTGAGATGCCTGGGTGGGGGCTGGGCACCAAGTCCTCGGCTCCAGAGGTTAGTCCCTGGGAAAGGGCCGGGGAATGCTCAGGTGGGGGCTGGGCACCGAGACCTCGGCTCCAGAGGTTAGTCCCTGAGAGAGGGCTGGGGGGGGCGTGGAGCGGAGACTGCTTGGGAGGTCTAGAAACCGGCCTGTCAAGTTTGACGGGGCAGAGACTGCCTGGGAGACTAGAAAACAAAGCTGTCACAGAGGAAGGGAGCAATACTCTAGGGGTGGGGAAGTGGAAAGCCGCATCAGAGGGAACCTGGGAGAAGAACCTGGTCTGCACCCATGCTGGGGAGGGGAGAGAAGAAGGGGTGGGTCCCCATAGAATACTCCCCATGCCACAGCAAGCTTACAGGCCCGCTATCTAGCAGAAAGCTGTGCTTCCCAGTGCATCTCCTCCCCCCACCCCCACCACCCCCTATGCTCTCGCCGGACCTGGGGCTGCCTGCCACCCAGGAGGGCTGGCCTCAACAATTGCCTGAAGCCTACCACTGCAGGCGCTGTCCCTGCACAGGCCTGCCTGCCCTTTGGAGGGGCTACACTTCCGCAGAGCAGCACCAAACACCACCAGCCCCTGAGAAAAGGCCTGCAGCCCAGAAAGGCTAGAACAAGCCTAGCCAGGCTGTGAACAGATCTGCCTAATTCTCGGATGGTTTTTCTGAGTCAGGCTGCCCTGGGGAGGAGCCTCTTGGGTTTTCAGCGGCCCTGCTACCCGCCCAAGCTCCCAAGGGGTGCCGAGCTATAGTGGATCAGCTGCATAGGACTGCCAGCTCCAGGATCCCCTGCAGCCCAGAAAAGCTGCAACATGCCTGGCTGAGCTGGAAAAAGATCTCAGATGGTCTTTCTGAGTCAGGCTGCCCTGGGGAGGAGCCTCTTGGGTTATCAGCGGCCCTGCTAGCCACCCAAGCCCTCAGGGGGTGCCCCACTCCTGCAGAATAGCTGCTCAGCCCCCTGGAGGAGCCCCTGAAGCCCGGAAAAGCTTCAACAAGCTTGGCCAGACTGTGAAAAGATCCGCCAACATTCGCAGGCCGTCCTTCTGAGTTGGGCTGCCCTAGAGAAGAGCCTCTTAGGTTCTCAGTGACCCAGAGAGCTGCTCCAGCCCCCAGAGGGTGCTGCACTCCTGAGGAACATCTGCCCAACACTGCCAACCCCCTGCAGAACCCCACAGCCTAAAAACACCAGAGCAAGCTCTGCCTGACCAAGTGAAATCTGCTACCATCGTGGTGTGGACCTCCCAGTCCTGTCTGCCCTCAGGAAGTCCTCCTTTGCTTCAAAGAAACACTGTTAGCCCCATCAACACTCCAGAAAAGCCACACTGCCTCAAAAAAGATTGACCAACAACGCCAGCCCTCAGGAAATATTCCACGGCAGTGACAAGGCAAACACTGCCTGATAACGGAGAGTACAACTCCCTCAGGAGAAAGAAAACAACAAGCAAGATGAAGAAGCTGAGAAACCACCCCCAGTCAAACCAACAGGAGAACTCACCTAAAACAATCAACAATGAAACAGATCTCTGCAGCCTGACAGACCTGGAGTTCAAAAGAGAAATAGTGAAAACACTGAAGGAATTAAGAGAAGATATGAACAGTAATGCAGATACCCTCAGAAAGGAACTAGAAAATATAAGGAGGTGCCAAGAAAAACTAGAACATTCATTTGCAGAGATGCAAACTGAACTAAGGGCAGTAAAAACCAGAATGAATGATGCAGAAGAACGAATCAGTGATATGGAAGATAGAAAAATGTAAATCACCCAATCAGGTCAGCAGATAGAAAACCGAATCAAAAAACAGGAAAGCAATATAAGAGACCTATGGGATAATATAAGGCGGGCCAATCTACGCATAATAGGAATTCCAGAAGGAGTAGAAAAAGATAAGGGAATGGAAAATATATTTGAAGAAATTATCGCTGGAAACTTCCCATATCTAAAGGATACTGGGTTCAAGATACAAGAAGCACAGAGGGCCCCAAACAAACTGAACCCAAATAGACCCACACCAAGACACATCATAATAAAAATGGCAAAATTTATTGATAAAGAGAGGAGCCTAAAGGCAGCAGGAGAAAAGCAGAATGTTACCTACAAGGGAACCCCCATAAGATTATCAGCTGATTTCTCTACAGAAACACTACAGGCCAGGAGGGAATGGCAAGAGATACTTAAAGTGCTAAAAGGAAAAAATATGCAACCTAGAATACTCTATCCAGCAAGAATATCATTTAAAATAGAAGGGGAAATAAAAAATTTTTCCAACAAACCAAAACTTAAAGAATACAGCAACACAAAACCCAGGTTAAAGGAAATATTGAAAGGGCTTCTCTAAACCAAAAAGCAAGGAAGGAAAGGGAAGAAAAAAGAAAAGGAAAAAAAAAAGAAGAAGAGGAAGAACTAGGACTGAGGAAACCGCAATCAGAGAGCGGTCACTCAAATAAGCCGGCATACAGATTTAATCATGAACATGCTTCAAACAAAATAAAATTAAAAAGAAAAAAATGAAAAAGAGTCATCAAAACCATAAAATGTGGGCAAGGGATGTTAGGAAATAAATAACCCTTTTAGTTTGTTTGTTTGTATGTTTCTCTTCTTAACTTTAATATAGTAATGAAGTGTTTGAACTTACAGGACCATCAGGCTAAAACACACAATTATGGGAAGGGGTTAGCATACTTAAAAAATAGAGCAACCACAAGCCAAAACCAAATATTGCATTTGCAGAAAATGAAAAAAAAATACACTCAAGCAGATAATAACAGGAGACCATCCAACCAAAAAAAAAAAAAAAGGAAGAATGGAAAACCATAGAATCAACTGGAACACAAAGACACAAAGTTCAAAATGGCAATAAATAATCATCTATCAATTATCACCTTAAATGTCAATGGACTGAATGCCCCAATCAAAAGACACAGAGTGGCTGAGTGGATAAAAAGGCAAAAACCTTCAATATGCTGCCTACAAGAAACTCACCTTAGGACAAAAGATACATATAGATTGAAAGTGAAAGGGTGGGGAAAAATATTTCACGCCAATAGACATGACAGAAAAGCAGGAGTCGCAACACTCATATCAGGCAAAATAGACTTTAAAACAAAAGACATAAAGAAAGACAAAGAAAGACACTACTTAATGATTAAGGGATCCATCCAAGGAGAGGATGTTACTATCATCAACATATATGCCCCAAATATAGGAGCACCCAGATACATACATCAAATATTAACAGACATAAAGGGAGATATTGATGAGAATACAATCATAGTAGGAGACCTTAATATGCCCCTCACATCAATGGACAGATCCTCTAGACAGAAAACCAATAAAGCAACAGAGATCCTAAAGGAAACAATAGAAAAGTTAGACTTAATTGATATCTTCAGGACACTACATCCAAAAAAATCAGAATACACATTCTTCTCAAATGCTCATGGAACATTCTCAAGAATCGACCACATATTGGGACACAAAGCTAACCTCAATAAATTTAGGAGCATAGAAATTATCTCAAGTATCTTCTCTAAACCACAATGCCATGAAATTAGAAATCAACCATGGGAAAAGGAAAGAGAAAAAACCTACTACATGGAGACTAAACAACATGCTACTAAAAAACCAATGGGTCAATGAGGAAATCAAGAAGGACATTAAAAACTACCTTGAAACAAATGATAATGAAGACACAACCTCTCCAAATCTATGGGATGCTGCAAAAGCAGTGCTCAGAGGGAAATTCATAGCAATACAGGCCTTTCTTAGAAAAGAAGAAAGATCTGAAATCGACAACTTAACCCTCCACCTAAATGAATTAGAAAAAGAAGAACAAAAAAGTCCTGAAGTCAGCAGAAGGAAGGAAATTATAAGATCATAGAGGAAATCAATAAAATAGAGACTCAAAAAACAATAGAGAAAATTAATAAAACCAAGAGCTGGTTCTTTGAAAAGGTGAACAAAATTGACAAACCCCTGGCCAGACTCACTCAAAAGAGGAGAGAAAGAACCCAAATAACCAAAATTATAAATGAAAAAGGAGAAATCACAACGGATACAGCAGAAATACAAAAAACCATAAGAGAATACTATGAACAACTGTATGGCAACAAGTTTGACAATCTGGAAGAAATGGACAATTTTCTAGAATCTTACAGCCTGCCAAAACTGAATCAAGAAGAAACAGACCAACTGAACAGACCAATCACTAGAAATGAAATTGAAGAGGTCATAAAATCTCTCCCTACAAATAAAAGTCCAGGACCAGATGGCTTCACAGGTGAATTTTATCAAACATATAAAGAGGAACTGGTGCCCATCCTCCTTAAACTCTTTCAAAAGGTTGAAGAAGAAGGAATACTCCCAAAGACATCCTATGAGGCCACCATCACCCTCATTCCAAAACCAGACAGAGATACCACCAAAAAAGAAAACTATCGGCCAATATCATTGATGAATATAGATGCAAAAATTCTCAACAAAATCTTAGCCAACCGAATCCAACAACATTCCAAAAAAATTATACACCATGACCAGGTTGGGTTCATCCCACGTTCACAAGGATGGTTCAACATACACAAATCAATCAGCACCATACACCACATTAACAAAAAAAAGTCAAAAATCATATGATCATCTCAATAGATGCAGAAAAAGCACTTGACAAAGTCCAACATCCATTCATGATCAAGACCCTCACCAAGGTGGGTATAGAGGGAACATTCCTGAATATAATCAAAGCCATTTATGATAAACCCACAGCAAATATAATACTCAATGGGGAAAAACTGAAAGCCTTCTCACTCAAATCTGGAACAAGACAGGGATGCCCACTCTCACCACTGCTCTTCAACATAGTTTTGGAAGTCCTAGCCACAGCAACGAGGCAAACAAAAGAAATAAAATGCATCCATATAGGAAGAGAAGAGATAAAACTGTCACTGTATGCAGATGAAATGATACTATACATAGAAAACCCTAAGGACTCAACCCCAAAACTGCTTGAACTGATGAATAAATTCAGCAAAGTAGCAGGATATAAGATTAACATTCAGAAATCAATTGCATTTCTGTATACCAGCAATGAAATATTAGAAAAGGAATACAAAAATACGATACCTTTTAAAATTGCACCACAAAAAAAATCAAATACCTCAGAATACACCTGACCAAGGAGGTAAAGGACCTATATGCCGAGAACTATAAAACTCTAATCAAAGAAATCAAAGAAGATGTAAAGAAATGGAAAGGTATTCCATATTCCTGGATTGGGAAAATCAATATTGTAAAAATGGCCATACTACCCAAAGCAATCTACAGATTCAATGCAATCTCTATCAAATTACTCAGGACAGTTTTCACAGAACTAGAACAAACAATCCAAACATTTATATGGAACAACAAAAGACCCAGAATCGCCAAAGCAATCCTGAGAAACAAAAACCAAGCAGGAGGCATAACTCTCCCAGACTTCAAGAAATACTACAAAGCCACAGTCATCAAAACAGTGTGGTACTGGTATCAAAACAGACAGACAGACCAATGGAACAGAATAGAAAATCCGGAAATAAACCCTGACACCTATGGTCAATTAAGCTTTGACAAAGGAGGCAAGAACATAAAATGGGAACAAGAAAGTCTATTCAGCAAGCATTGCTGGGAAACCTGGACAGCTGCATGCAAAGCAATGAAACTAGAACACACCCTCACACCATACACAAAAATAAACTCCAAATGGCTGAAAGACTTAAATATACGACAGGACAACATCAAACTCCTAGAAGAAAACATAGGCAAAACACTCTCGGACATCAACATCATGAATATTTTCTCAGGTCAGTCTCCCAAAGCAATAGAAATTAGAGCACAAATAAACACATGGACCTCATCAAACTGAAAAGCTTTGCACAGCAAAGGAAACCCAAAGGAAAACAAAAAGACAACTTTCAGAATGGGAGAAAATAGTTTCAAATGATACAACCGACAAGGGCTTAATCTCTAGAATATATGAGCAACTTATACAACCCAACAGCAAAAAAGCCAATCAATCAATGGAAAAATGGGCAAAAGACCTGAATAGACATTTCTCCAAGGAAAATATACAGTTGGCCAGCAAACACATGAGAAAATGCTCCACATCGCTGATTATAAGAGAAATGCAAATCAAAACTACCATGAGATACCGCCTCACACCAGTCACAATGGCCATCATTAATGAGTCCACAAATAACAAGTGCTGGAGGGGCTGTGGAGAAAAGGGAACTCTCCTGCACTGTTGGTGGGAATGTAAACTGGTACAGCCACTATGGAGAACAGTTTGGAGATACCTTAGAAATCCATACATAGAACTTCCATATGACCCCGCAATCCCACTCTTGGGCATCTATCCGGACAAAGCTCTACTTAAAAGAGACACATGCACCCGCACGCTCATTGCAGCACTATTCACAATAGCCAGGACATGGAAACAACCCAAATGTCCACCAACAGAGGATTGGATTAGGAAAAAGTGGTATATATACACAGTGGAATACTACTCAGCCATAAAAAAGAATGACATCATGCCATTTGCAGCAACATGGATGGAACTAGAGAATCTCATCCTGAGTGAAATGAGCCAGAAAAACAAAGACAAATACCATATGATATCACTTATAACTGGAATCTAATATCCAGCACAAATGAACATCTCCTCAGAAAAGAAAATCATGGACTTGGAGAAGAGATTTGTGGCTGCCTGATGGGAGGTGGAGGGAGTGGGAGGGATCGGGAGCTTGGGGTTATCAGATACATCTTAGAGTAGATGTACAAGGAGATCCTGCTGAGTAGCATTGAGAACTTTGTCTAGATACTCATGTTGTAACAGAAGAAAGGCTGGGGAAAAAATGTAATTGTAATGTATACATGTAAGGATAACCTGACCCCCTTGCTGTACAGTGGGAAAATTTTTAAAAATTATTTTTAAAAAAAGGTTAGTTATAACATATTCCTTTATTTTCAGATTTTTCTTCAAGATTACGACCTATATTTTTCTTAAAAGGTCAATAACAGTAGCTATTCTATTCTATATAAAGAACAAAGCTTTAATAAGTAATAGACTGTGATACCTAACTTTCTTTAGCTAGAGGCATATATAGTTAACAGAAACACATGAGAACTTTAGGTTCATGACATTCTTGAGGCTGCGGTTTATTTGGCACCAGCAAGCTCAGCATATAACCCATTGTCCTGACTTACGTAAGTTCCAAGCCACCAATTTCAATAGAGAGGACTATTATACATAAAAATTGTTAAGTGCCCCCACAAGGGATGAAAGTTACAGGTGACACTATTATTTAATAAAAAAATATATCTGTTGTAAAAAAATGGCAATTTGTAGGACATACAACACTTTTCCCAGCCCCGAACTTCTTTTCATGTGATGGGACTGAAATCATAAAAGTTTCCCCTGTATGCTCTTACAAAATAGGTGCCATAAATTGTTACTCCAAAACAAAGGCTTTTTCCATTACATAGTTTAAATGACTTCACTCTGTTTTGGTCCAGGTGTTTTATGTACCCAGGGCAAATCCTTAGCTGTAAGAAAGCTGTGAATCAAAGTTAGAAAAAGAAGGATAAACACAGAAAAAATAGATTAACATATTTTTAGGGGATGTCATTTTTATTTTCCAGGAAACTGATGTTTTTCAAGGAATTTCTCTGTAATCCTTCTTTCTTCAGCTTGTCTGTAGCTCTGCTAACCAGACAAGCCTCATGCAGGTGCCAACTGTGGATTTGTTTTCTTTACTGGAGCAACCTTATGGCTCCCGACAGAGGGTGTTCCCTCAGGGGACGGTGCTGCTGCTGGCCCAGTGCCAGGTGTGGAGCTTGAGGGAGATGAGGAAGGCATTCATGTGTCCAGCGAGGCCAGTCCTGGTCATCTCACAACCACCACTGCTTCTTCATCCTGTTACAGAGGAGGGCCCTGGACTTGGAGCTTGGATATGGAGAAACTAAAATCAGCCCCAATCCAGTCTGATCCATTCTCTCTGAAGCAGGGTGAGGACCAAGAGAACAGCCCCAGGAGTTACTGTAAGCTGCAGAGAGGACAGGGAGGAGGAGACATGGGGATGGAGAGAAACCCACCTTGCTGTCAGTGTCACCAGACCAGGGAGCCCCAGATCTTCACAGTGAGGCTGCAAAGGAGATAAGTTGCATCCCAACACACAGTGGGAAAGCTATCTGCACCCAGGGGTTCCCCATGTCATCCTTGTCCATGAGGACTCCTGGAGCAGTGGTTATATACTCAAGTGCTAGATAAGACTTAACTGCTTATGTTTTAATATATACTTTACCTCTACATGTGCATGTGTATGTGCAAGTGTGTTTATATATGTGTGTTTTCTGACCACTGCCTTCTTCTGCTGATATACTTTATCAAGATCATGTTCTGCCTCAAACTCATTGCAAAGATTTTTAGACAATTAAATTTATACTTCAGGTTAAAGTTTTGCATGATTTAATTTAAATTTTTTGAACATTTTATGACATAATGAACATTCAGGCCAGAATTGTGCTGACATATATAATATGTGGCCCAAAAATTTTAAGTTTATCCATAAAATAAAATAGCTTAGGAAGATATTCATTCTAAACTGTGGTTCTTTTTATATTTCCTGTGATTTGAAAATATAGAATGAAAAATAAAATGTTTCCAAATCCACCACCAATAAAAGCTCTTTCAAGTTTATAGAACCATTTGGTAAAGTTTAAGATCAGATGATCAGAAACCTCAATTTGGAGTTCCCATCATGGCTCAGTAGTTAACAAATCCAACTAGGAACCACGAGGTTTCAGGTTCAATACCTGGCCTTGCTCAGTGGGTTAAGGATCCAGCATTGACCTGAGCTGAGGTATAGGTTGCAGACACGGCTCAGATCCCACGTTGCTGTGGCTCTGGCATAAGCCAGTGGCCTATTAGACCCCTAGCCTGCAAACCTCCATGTGCCACTGGAGCAGCCCTAGAAAAAGCAAAAAAAAAAAAAGAAAGGAAGAAATCTCAATTTACACTGCATTAAAGAGTGACTAGTAGTAGTCCCACTAACTAGTAGTAGCACCCTGAGTAGAGGAACAGTCCAGAGTGTGGGCTCAAGGAAAACTTTCACACTGTTGCCCACTCACCAAGCACACGCAGGGTGCCATGCACAGCAGGGCAGAGCTGGGGTCTAGAACCCTGAGCAGAAGGGGAAGACCTGCTGTGCTCATGGCCCAGAGTTTCTATCACATGTTGGATTTCTCTGTGCATGGACATTAAGGTCAGAGGTAAGGAGAGTCCCCAAAGGGATGTTTACCAGGCGATGGTGACCTAATAGGGCCTGAGGATGCCAGTGACATCAGGGCTCTAATCTTCTGGCTGACAGTGTCAGCTTCAGCAGGTGGGGAAATGTGGCCACCTGAGATGGATCCTGCTGTGTCAGAGAGGAGGGGGCCGGGCCAGACTTACAGCCCCAGAGCCCAGGACCCAGAGAGGGTTTCTCCACCACCCACTACGACTGCAGCCCCTTCTCAAGTATCTCAATCCCCAGGGGCTCCCTGTTGAAATGGACAGTATCCCTCTTACTTTCTCAGAATTTCTAAGATCAGGCCTAGGACTGAACTGTGGTGATTGTCTGCTGTCTAATGGCAGTTTTGTGAGATAGTGACTTATAGGATGTCTGATGCTGTGGCCCAGGAGTCTAGACTATGAGGTTTTCATTGTTATGAATTAAACTGATAGCATTACATTCATCCCAGGTCATATTCTGTGAGGAACACAGCCTCATTGACATAAAAAGCACTTAACATATATGATACATACAGTAGATGAGTCTGCCCTATGTATATATTGGTGAGTCAATCAACAATTAAAAGTATGGAACATTTCATTTTCCTTCACAGTATACAGCCTTACATTTAGGTCTTTAATCCATATTTTGAGTTTTCTTTATATGGTGATAGAGAACATTCTAGTTTCATTCTTTTACATGTATCTTTCAAGTTTTCCCAGTTTGATGAGACAAGCATTTCATAATTGAGTATATTACACCCTCCCGTCATCAGCTGTTTTGGGTGTTGGCTACATCTGTGATGACCCAGGGAAGGAGAGGACTCTGCCCCAAGTTCAAGTAGCAATAGGAGTGGCTCATCTATTTGGGCCATATGATCAGCACAGCACGTGGTCCTGGTTACAGCTGGATTAGACAGGGGTTCTGAAAAGCTCAGATGTAAAATCACTTTATAGATTTCTAGACTTGTAGTGAAAAACAACTCCATGCTCAAAAAACAAACAAAAACTATACATTCTTTGAAAAAATCAGCTCCCCAAAGGTCAAAGACCTCTGATAACATATGTCTGTAGGACAATAAGCAGCTATGTGATTGAACTGCCCACTGTAATCTGTTAACTTGATATCCATCAAGTTATCAGTGTTTCTAGGGCTCAGCAGCAGTCAATCTTAGGATAGTGCTGGGTCTTTGAGGACTGGGTCTAAGCAAATTCAGCAGGCAGACTCCATCTCCATGGGAAGGACCTAAGTACCCACATCAGTTACCACCATGGCCCTAACGCCTCTTCATCAGCTTAGAGTTTGGCATCAGAGGGGCACTTAAGCAGGTGACTTGAGAAAGAATACTTCAGGCTTGTCCTGGACGCACTGGTGTCATATGTTGGCGTGAGTAAGACTGCAGAGCTCCCGCCCTACAGCCCCACTCATGCTGGGCTCTGAAATGAACTGCTGAGTCAGCATATGCTGGAGCACTGCACATGGTCACCAACTTAGTCTGAACAGAGACGTGACCAGAGACAAGGATGTTCAGAGATTTCTGGAGAGCTGGTTCCTCAAGGGCTTGGAAAGAGATGATGGGGAGGTGAAAATCTAGGACTTCTGGGGAAAGGGCTATGGGAATACATAAGAATTGTGTCCAAATGAGGAGAAAATGGTACAAGATGAAAATTACAACTCAATTTTATAAACGTTGAGCTAGAGCCCCAGACCAGAAATTGTCTGAATTGAAAGGAAACCAACTGAAAAGGACCCAGAAACTCCTTCTGGGCTGCCTGGTGACATTCTCGTGGTTGTCAGGTGGCTGATGTCCCTTAGTTGTAGTGCTGTCCACATTCCCAGGCACCCAACAGCTGGCAGCAACTGACATGGGAAATGCTCCCCCAAAGCCAAGTGAGCACTCAAGTGTGCCCCCACAAACTGGTTGAGATTTCCATTTCTATCCAGAGTGTTGAATGCCTGTCTTTTCCTTAAAGAGAGGGATCACCTGACAGCTTCTCTGATTCTGGAGACCACACATTCCACCAGCAGGAGGGTCAGTCTGGCTCAGGGACCAGAGGTCTTTGAATCTGCCAGATGTGAGAGGAGCCAGGAAAGCAAACTGTACCCTGCAGCCTAGTGCCAGCAGCCCTGCCAGCTGGGCTTGTGAGGACACAGGGGACTCGATCAAAGACATCAGCCATCTGGACACAACTGACATCTAGTGACCACCTGGCTGAAGGATAATGAACTTAGTGGCTGCTCCAGAGAGGCCTTGGCAGCTGTTCCCAGGAGCGGGTGTAGGGGGAACCCCCTGTGTGGGGAGGAAGGAAGAGGCTCTGGGCAGCTATCCTTGGGGCACCCTGACCCCTGCCTACACAGAAGGGGACCCGGGTGGGACTGAGGCCTCCAGGCCTCTCCCTCCAGCCTCTCCAGACATTTCCCCTAAGCTCAGGCTGGCATCCCCACATCCTCTGGGTCCTGCAGCTGTTCCTGCACCCTGAGATTGGAGCACCCTTGGGAGGCCTTTGTTAGGAGCTGTGACTCTATGCAAGGTCCAGGGAGTCTCCTGCTCACAGGAGAACGTGCAGCATTCCCACACTCCACATTGGGCATTGGAGCAACAAGCCATTTGCTTTTCAGATAAAATTGTGCCCACTGTGAATACATGTAGAAACTTGCTCTGAAGACTTGTCATTTTTTGCGTCTCCTCTAAACTTCTTGCTGTAAGCCATTTTTTTCTTTTTTCTTTATTTTCTGAACTTTCTAGTTAATCCAAGTTTAGCTGCTCTTTCTATGGAATATCTCATGCTGGATATGAAATAATCTCTCATTGGATTTTCTGATCAAAAACAGGATTATATCATACTGCAGATCTGAAACTATTTCTCTTTGATTATACCATGTCATTATGTGGAACCAGCATGCTTACTCTTCAGATTTTTTTTTAGAGCTTTTTAACAAATGGGATCTATTTGATATGTCTATTTTCTATAATTATACCTAGAAACTATGAGTCAGATATATAAACATGAAATGAACATGTCATCAAAATCAACATTTATTTATTTTCTGATTGCTCTCTTTTTATGGTAATATATGATCCAGATTGTATTCTCAAAAAAAAATTTTAGTTGCCAAAAGGCAATAACATTCATTTTGAGGTAGAACTTCAGAGGGTATGGAAAGACAACATTGCAAAATGTCCAATAAATAAAAGGGTAAATTGGAGAAGTTGTATTTTCATTGAATCAGAGAGTGACGGAAAATATAATAACACAGCCTAAAATGTAAACTAAAAATATCCCTATCTAGTGGCACCAATTAATTTTTTACCTGACATTATACTTTTCTATATTACTCCCAAGACTGTATCTGTATAAAAGCTCTGGCCAGTCCTTAGTAGAAAATCTGAACTGAAAAAGGGGAATTCAGATGAGTCTTTGTTGTCCCAAAGGCCAACTTTCATAACTGGCCTGTTTCTAAGGAGACATTACTCCAAGGTCATGCAGCTGACAGGGCCTTAACAGATAGTGTTCAAGGAGGAGCTGAGGCTCTGCTGGTCCACTGTCCTCTGCTGCACCTCATGGCCCTGGTATACATAGGTTCCCTCTGTACCCACTTTCAGGAAGGCCTTTATGAGAAATGAGTGTTGGATGGCTGTCAAAAGCTTGTTTTGCATCTATAGAGATGATGTATGGTTTTTATTCTTCAGTTTGTTAATATGGTGTATCACACTGATTGATTTGCCGATATTGAAAAATCTTTGCATCCCTGGGAAAATGCCACTTGGTCATATGGTACAATGCTTTTAACGTATTGTTGGATTCAATTTGCTTGTATTTTGTTGAGGATTTTGCATCTATATTCACCAGTGATATTGGCCGTTAATTGTCTCTCTTTTTTTGTGGTTTCTTTATTCAGTTTTTGTTATCAGGGTGATGGTGGCTCTCACAGAATGGTTTGGGAGTGTTCCTTCCTCTGCAATGTTTTGGAATAGTTTCAGAAGGATAAGTGTTAGCTCTTCTTTAAGTGTTTGATGGGATTCACCTGTGAAGCCATCTGGTCCCTGACTTTTGTTTGTCGGACATTTTTAATTTTTTATTTATTTATTTATTTTTGTCTTTTTGCCATTTCTTGGGCCACTCCCAGGGCATATGGAGGTTCCCAGGCTAGGGGTCGAATCAGAGCTGCAGCCACCGGCCCATGCCAGAGCCACAGCAATGCAGGATCCGAGCCACATCTGCAACCTACATCACAGCTCAAGGCAACGCCGGATCGTCAACCCACTGAGCAAGGGCAGGGACCGAACCTGCAACCCCATGGTTCCTAGTTGGATTCGTTAACCACTGCGCCACAACGGGAACTCCCCGGACTTTTTAAATCACAGTTTCAATTTCAGTGCTTATACTTGGTCCATTTATCTTTTCTATCTCTTTTTTGTTTAGTCTTGGAAGATTGTACTTTTCTAGGAATTGTTCCTTTTCTTCTAGGTTGGCCATTTTATTGACATGGAGTTGCTGGTCTCTTATGATTCTTTGTATTTTGTGATGTCCATTATAATTTGAATTTTTCACTTTGAATTTTATTGATTTGAGTCTAACTTCATTGATTTGACAAATGATTTTTAAAATTCCTAACCTCAAATTTTTAATATTTTCTTTCCCACAAATTTCACATGAAGGCTGCTTGTATAGACTGTGACCTGGCCCATGTTAAAGGAGTAGGAAGGAAGCTATGCTGAAAAAGGAGAATCGGAAAGTGGAGAGAATAGGAAAAACCATTTTTGAATATTATGACATTTTATTTTTTAAATATATTCCCAAATCTGCTAAATCCAAATGTGTATCTAACTTGTTTTTTTACAAACCAGTGAGAATTGTCCACCTGTTAGACTGACTGCATCCATCTGACACCTGACTGCACAGGATGTGGAAGGGAGGAGGCTCACTCCCCTCTCTCTTTTCTCAAGTCTCTTTGCTCAGAGGTCATTGAGACCTGTCCCTTCACCTGCTGCTTCTGTCACAGCAGTCTGTGCAGCTGAAGGTATCCTAACCTGTGACATCTGAGGTGCCACTGAAACATTCATCTTCCTGAGCCTCAGCTACACCGTCTGCCCCTGGCTTTCCCACTTCTTCCTCTTACACAGACTCAGAGCATATGCCCCTCTGCTCCCCAGACAACACACACATGTGTGCAGCTGGGCCCCCCAGGAGAGGGGTTTGTGTTAAGGTCTGTATCACTGTGGGAGGATATTATCTGCTTTGCTGGCAGTAATGAACTCCCACATCCTCAGCCTCCATGCTGCTGATTTTTAGGGTGAAATCTGTCCCTAACCCACTGCCACTGAACCTGTCAGGGACCCCAGAGGCTGTGTTGGTAGCATAATAGATCAGGTTTTGTAGAGACTGGCCTGGTTTCTGCAGGTACCAATGCAGATAATTGTTTCTACCTCTGTGTAGGAGGCTCTGACTGGACTTACAGGAGATGGAGACTGGCTCTCCAGGGCTGACTGACAGGGGAAGTGGGGTCTGGGTCAGCACGATGGCCCCACTGGATCCTAAAGGAAAGAGTAAAGTCAAAGATTCTCAACAATTGATAAGCCAATTTTGGAAGTTCCTTTTTCCTTATTTCAGTCTACATTATTTTTTATTTCAATTGAGATCCTAAAGAATCAACTTCAAAAAGAACCCAGGATTTCTGAAGCACAAAGTGTCTGAAATTTGCCTACATTCCACCCCCATTCTGTTTCACCACCTTCAGCAGAGGACAGGGACTTGGGTTTCATCTGGATCCTCCTCATCCTCACAGACACAGACATCTCATGCCCTTGGCAGAGGGTGAGAGATGTGCACATACATGTGGGCAAATACACATGAAAAGCAGCGCTGCCCCCACAGTGCCCCCTTCCCCTTCTCATCTCCCCTCCATCCTCACCTGGGACACAGAGCAAGAGGAGCCCCAGGAGCAGAGCAGGGAACCTCATGTTCAGCTGTGAATGGAGGAGCCCTGATCAGTCCAAGCTAGACTAGAGCTGCCCTTTTATGTCAGACTGGCCAGGGCAGGTCCTCCCTAGGGGGCAGCATGCAAATCCCCTGGTGGGGGCAGCAGAGGGGGGGCAGCAGAGAGAGGGCCTCTCCTGTGACAAAGGAAGATAAAATGTCTCCATGTTAAAGGGAAACGAATATGCTGCCTAAGTGGTAAAGGCCCACAGGGAATTTTTCCTTCAATTTATCTAGTTTTTTGGAACTTTCCCAGTCACATTTACACGTCTCTCTAACAGGGTTGTATTTCCATAAATATTTGGTTATTTTTGTTCTTTTTTATGTTTGTTTAAAAGACTCTGATTTGTTTGCATTTTATTGAGATAAAACACATACAGAAAAGAGGGCAGAAATAAGTGAATGATTGAATATGGTTTATAGAATTTCACTATCTAGATGAATATACAGAATATTTTGAATACCTTAAACGCCTCATTCATGCACTTTCCCAGTCAATAATAGTGCCAACCAAGATAACTTCATTCTTACACCTGTCACAATAGTTTGGGTTTTCTTACACTTGAATAATATCCACTCAGGTACACATTCTGTTCTCCTCAGATTTTTCCTGTCTCTATATTTACTAAGTCTGCCATGTTTTCCTCAGACTTCAGTTTTTTAAAGCTGCTCTTCTACAGAGAAGATTGTAAAATAAATTAAGTTACTCTTAAAACACAAATTATTCTGTGATGGCCATTTACCCCCGAAGAAAGGAAAAGAAGAATGGGATTTGTTAAAGCTTGGTCTTCCCCACCAAGGAATGGTTATAACTGAGTCAAATATGTGGACAAAAAAACAGACTTTTCTGCCACTTAGAATATTTCTGGAGTTCCCATCATGGCTCAGTGGTTAACGAATCTGACTAGGAACCATGAGGTTATGTGTTCGATCCCTGGCCTTGCTCAGTGGGTTAAGGATCGGCATTGCCGTGAGCTGTGGTGTAGGTTGCAAACACAGCTTGGATGCCACATTGCTGTAGCTCTGGTGTAGGCTGGTGGCTACAGCTCTGTTTGGACCCCTAGCCTGGGAACATCCATATGCTGCAGGAACGGCCCAAGAAATGGCAAAAAGACAAAAAAAAAAAAAAAGAATATTGCTGAAATGAAATGGAAACGTACAAAAGTACTGGGCTACTTCTAAAGGGTGAGACTGAGATACAATACCTTTGATGCGCTATCAGGCTTCATGCCATTGAGACACTATGAAAAAATGAGATTCTGGTTTTCAATTGTTGAATATGTGGCTATATTCACATGACACTTCATTCTAAAAATTCATATTTTTTCAAGCTATGTATATATACAAAACAGGGTGTTCCCATTGTTGAGCAATATATGTATTGCTTTTTTATGGTTGCATTGTGGTATATGGAAATTCCAAGGATAGGAATTGAATTGGAGCTGCAGATGCCAGCCTATGCCACAGTCACAGCAACTAGGGATCCAAGCTGCATCAGCAACCTATACCACAGCTCACAGCAATGCTGGATCCCTGACCCACTGAACAAGGCAATGGATTGAACTTGCATCCTCATGGATACTAGTCTGATTCATTTCCACTGATCAACAATGGGAACTCCCTGTTTTGTATATATACATAGCTTGAAATATATATATATATATATATATATATATATATATATATATATGCACTTATATATATACAGGTAGACATGTATATATATATTTATATGAAGGTGTGTATAGATATGTATATGTATATCTCAGCTCACTAAGCAGTGGGACTGTATCTTTGACTGTTGTTGAACATAAAACACCTGGAGACAGAGGAGACTTTGGGGTCTAAAGAGGGAGGACTTCAGAGAAGGGCCATTCAGTCTTACTAGTTAGAGTTAGTTTGATTTAGGCTCTTAGAGAAAGACTTAGAAGAAAAGTACTTGAAGAAGTCAAAGATGATTTAAAACAGTCAAATTCAGCTTAGAAACTATTACCTAACGAGACCAAATGGCTTATAAAAAATAAATAAATACAGTGTCTAAGGGCTCACAACAGTTTCATCCTTAGGCGGTCACTTTGCACTTTTTACCCTGCAGTTACAAGGTCTCAGAGAGCTGGAGCTCAAAGGAGTTTGTTTCCATAGGAATCCAGCAAGTAATACCATGACCTTCTGACAATAACAGGGTCATATTCCATGTGTGTATGGATATTTATATATATATACACCATGTCTTTATCTATTCATCTGATGATGGGCTCTTGGTGGCTTCCTTATCCTGGCTGTTGTTAATATGGTGCTATCAACATTAGGGTTCATGTATCCTTTTAAATTAGGGTTCCCATCATGGCTCAGCAGAAATGAATCTGACTAGCATCCATGAGGACACAGGTTCGATCCCTGGCCTCGCTCAGTAGGTTAAGGATCTGGTGTTGCCATAAGCAGTGCTATGGGTTGCAGATGCAGCTTGGATCTGGCATTGCTGTGGCTGTGGTGTAGACCAGCAGCTATACCTCTGATAGGAACCCTAGCCTGGGAACCTCCATATGCCACCAATGTGCCCTCAAAAGATAAAATAAATAAATTAGTGTTTTCATTTCTTCATATAAATACCCAGGCCTGGAATTTGTGCATCATAGGGGAGTACTAATTTCAATTTTTGAGGTACCTCCATCCTGTTTTCCACAGCAGCTGCTGCAACTTACACTCCCACCAACTGTGTGCTAGTGCTCCCTTTTCTCTGCACCCTTAGCAACCCACTTATGACTTCTTGTCTTTCTGATGATCCTTTTCTAACAGGTGGGAGGTGATATTTCACTCTGGTTTGAGTTGCCTTTCTCTTGTGATTAATGATGTTACCTATCTTTTCATGTGCCTGTGGGCAATCTGTATGACTTCTTTGGGAAGTGCCTATTCAGCCATAAAAAAAGAATAAAATCTTGCCATTGGTGACAACATGGATGGACCTGGAGAGTATTATGCTTAGTGAAAGAAGTCAAACAGAGAAAGGCACATCCGATTTTCACTTATATGTGGAATCTAAAATAAAAAACAAAGGAGAAAATATAACAAAACAAACACACTTACAGATTCAGAGAATAAAGTAGTGGTTTCTCAAGGGAGAGAAGTAGAGGGGTGAGGAGGGAAAGAGGTGAAATAAGTGAGGGGGATTAAAAAGTACAAACTGCCAGTAATAAAATTCACAAGGATGTAATACATAGCACAGGAAATATAGTCAATATTTTAAAGCAACTTCATATGGTATGTAATCTATAAAAATACTGAATCAGGGAGTTCCTGTCATGACTGAGTAGTAACAAGCCTGAATAGTATCCATGAGGGTGCAGGTTCGATCCCTGGCCTCGCTCAGAGGGTTAAGGATCCAGCATTGTAGTGACCTGTGGTGTAGGTCACAGATGCAGCTTGGATCCTTTGTTGCTGTGGCTGTGGAGTAGGCCAGCAGCTGCAGCTCCAATTTGACCCCTAGCCTGGGAACTTCCACATGCTGCAGGTGCAGCCCTAAAAAGACAAAAAAAATTGAAGCCAATATCACACTAAAATAAATACAGTATCATAAGTCCACTGTATTTCAGTGAATAAATAAAGCAACATCAGTTTAGAAGGATAGCTAACTTGGGGTAAGACCACGTTTAGAGGAAGCCAGGGAGAGAAATCGTGCAGTAACGTGGATGGAGCTCTGTGACCACATGGAGGACTCATCAGCCAGGATGCTCAGAATCCAATCCAGTCCAACAAATATGGAGGCTCTGGCTAGAGGACACTCACATGAGATTTAAATCTCTTCATTGTTTTAAGATTTTTGTATGCAGATTGTTTGCAGTTTTAAGAGAGTAATTGTATGGTGTGACCCAGCTTGTAACAAGGATTTCCTGACCAGAGAGACTGAGGGAAGGAGGGTTTTCTCAAGGCACAAAGTAGCCTCTTCCTGGGGTCCCTGACAACTTCTGTGACCCAGTGGGAACTACAATGAGGTTGTTAATTTGGCAGTGACATCAGGGCTGTGCTCCTGGTGCTTGGACAACAGGTGCCCACTCCTTTAGGCCAGTGATGCTGAGAGCCAAGGGAAGGGGCTGCCTGGAGCCATCTATAAGCTGCACCAGCCACCTGCCCTGGGCATTGGTGATCTGACAACAGGGACCCCCAAGATGGCTCTAAGGAGATCTCCCATCCTACCAGTTCCTCCAATAGTGTGACATTGACACTTCCTATTGGACATATTAGCGTGTGTTTTCTCCCTGTAAATCTAGATAAGCCAGGGGTTGTGGTGGAAGTAACACTATGCATCCTCTGAAATTATAAGAGATCAAAGAGGCTGTATAACTTCTGCCTATATGCTTGGGGCAAGGTGTAATAGGCCAACACCCACTATGCTACCTTGGAGATGACTCCAGCACCAGCCACCATCTGACTGCATCCCTGTAAAAAACACCAAGCAGGAACCTCAGTGAGCTAAGGAAACATCTGCAGTCTCTGCATTATTAGTGCAATGATTGCACTTTTCCAGCACCACAAAGTCTTGAGGCAATTTTTTAAAATCAATAACTAGAAGGCCAAATACTCAATAAATAATGAATGTGGAAATAAAGAAGGGTATACTACTGCTAAAGGAATCTAGTAAAATTATAACATTCTTCTTATACTTTATGTTTTATCTTTATGTTTGCCATTCTGCCAAAATAAGCATCATATAAAATAAGTTCAGTAAAACTAGAAGGATATGTAGAAAATACAATGAAAGAAAATAAGGAAACTCAATAATGGAAAGTTTTACCAGGTCCATGAATTGGGAGACTTAATATTGTAAATAGGATAGCCCTCCCCAAATTATTTTAATTCATTCACCATCAAAATAGATTTTAAGTAGTTCCCGTGGTGGTGCAGTGGTTAACAAATCTGATGAGGAACCATGAAGTTGCAGGTTCAATCCCTGGCCTTGCTCAGTGGGTTAAGGATCCAGCATTGCCGTGAGCTGTGGTGTAGTTTGGAGACACAGCTCAGATACCGCATTGCTGTGGCTCTGCCATAGTCCAGTGGCTGCAGCTCTGATTCGACCCCCTAGCCTGGGAACCTTCATATGCCACAGATGCAGCCCTAGAAAAGACAAAAAGCCAAAATAATATCTTTGAACATCATTGATTAATTTTGTTTATCTTTGGACTTGGTAAAATAGAATCATAGAAAGTGATGTATTTTGTTTCTACCTTGTTTTGCATAGTGGTATACCTGCAAAATTTACCCAGTTTCTTCTATGTGGTAGCAGTTTATGTAGCTCATTCATACATAGAATTTCATTTTATTTATTTATTATACTGCTCATTTACATTTAGGCTAATTCCCAGTTTTAGACTATCACACATAATGCTATGCATGTTAGTGTGCATTTTTTTTCAGGGCACATCAGCAGAAGAGCTGATCACAAGGGATGTATATATTCACAATTAATTCTCCAACTTGTTTTACCACCTTAAACTTCAAACACAATGTATAATCACTCTAGTTGCTTCATTCCCTTCACTCTATTTGGCATTGTTAGTCTTTTCATGTTTAGTCATCCTACTGAATATTTAGTGATAGCCTTTGTGAGTTTCATTTTTAATACTCTAATAATTATTGAGGTTGAGGAACTTTTTTTTATCCTTATTGACCACTTGTATATACTTTAATATGTTCTGTATCTTCAAAAGGTGTCCCAGAATTCCTGATGTGGTTGAGTGGGTTAAGGACTCAATGTTCTCTCTGTGAGGAAAAACCAAGGAATCTGAGCCCAAACATTGCCATGAAGTAACTTTTCAGAACTTTTAAGATTTCCAAATAAAGGCAGAGATACTAAAACTGAGCAGTCACCACAGCAGCTGCTTACAAAGGAGGGAACTATCGCATCAAATAAACACTTGAAAGTCTCACAGAGGTTTCTGTATCATGTTGAATCACTGTGAGTACCCACTGTTACACTGGTAACAGTAATAAACTGCAGCATCTTCAGGTTCCAAGCTGCTGATGGAGAGAGTAAAGTCTGTCCCATACCCACTGCCACTGAACTGGGCTGGGATGCCAGGGGCCCTGCTGGATGCAGTATAGATGAGGATCTTGGGAGCCTGCCTGGTTTCTGCTGGTACCACCTTAAGTAGCTGCTCACACTCTCACTGGCCCCTTGGAATCAAAGATAGGGAGGCTGGGGACTGTGTCAATATGACTTCTCCAAGGGTATCTTAGATTGGGGAGAAAAAAATAGAAAAGTCACCTTGTCATCAAGAGCTTATCTAATGTTTCCCAGCAGATTCAGGATCATTCATCTACATATGAGGTTTAACTGTTAGGTTTGCTCAGCAAAGATCCCAGGAGGACTAAACAAGATGGACGAAGTTTGCACTGGCATGCAGAACCAGTCCTCGTTCCTCTCACCTGGGAGCCAGAGTAACAGGAAGCAGAGAAGCTGAGCTGGGGCTTCCATGATTCACTCTGTGCTCTCACTACTGCAGACCTTCCTCAGAGATGGACCCACATGTTTATGAGCTCTGGGCACAGGGTGGACTGGGAGATAGATGCAAAGCAGCTGGGGTGGGTGAGCTGGGATTCCAGCTGCAGAGACCACATGCCTCCTCTGCTGTACATTTGAGCAACCCATCCCCAGGTGCTCATGTCAGAGAAGGCTGTTGGCTCATCCTGAACAAAGACTTTCTCTCCTGTGGTCACAGAATTTAATTTCTGCATCCTCCTGCCTCACCAGTTCTCTGGACTTAGCCAGATGGTGTTTGACATGATCCTCTTGGAAACAAAATAGATGCTGGTGGTCCCATTTCTCTTTATACCCCAATGTGCCTAGATGTCTCCCTTGGTGCATAGTTGGATCAGGGTGAAATGAGAAGTTGAGCATAGCTTTATATTCCACATTTACTTTTCATCTGCTGCTTAGAGAGATCAGCCTGTGGCCTCTGAGGCTGCCTTATTATTATTGGAATCAGTAAGGAGTAACCTCCAATTAGGCCCTGCAACGTGGGTGCAAGAATGACCCAAAATGCATGGATGAGCAGGTCTTCAATGTTCTCATCAACACAAACAACTGGTAATTATGGGGAGTGATGGATGTGTTTACTGACTTTATCAGGGTCCTCATTTTCCAATATGCATGTGTATCAAATTATAACATTGTAGACCTTCAACTTCCACAATGTTGTATGTCAATTTTATCTTGATAAAGCTGAAAAGAATTGTTTGAAGAAAGGTCAGTAGTTATTCATGATAAAACCTTCAGCAAGCGGGGAACAATGAAAAAAAATCCCATTATCTGATAAGGAGTCTATGATAATCACACAGCGAACACCATACTAATGATAAAATATTGGAAACTTAACCCTTCGAATTGGAAAAAAAAAGTCAGGGATATCTGCTCTTACCTCTTATATTCAAGATTATACTGGAAGTCATAGCAGATACAATATGGCAAGACAAAAAAAAATAAGAGGCACAAGTTAAGTTTGCAAAAAAAAAGAAGCAAATTCTCTTCACTTATAATAATAATCTATGTACATAAATACTTAATGAATCTAAAAATAAACCAGTATAAATAAAAATTAAGCAAAGTCTCTTATTCAATGTCAGTATAAACTGTGTTAAAAATATATTTAAGTAAATGGAAATTTTTCCATGTTCAGAGTGGAGGACAGTACTAATACTGTTCTTTCCAAATTGACACATAGAAACAGAGGAATTCAGTTAAAATCACCAAAGAATCATTTTCAGAAGTTAATTTTAGAACATATATGGAAAGACAAATGACCTAGAATATATTCAGGAAAATCTTTTTTGGTCTTTTTGTCTTTTAGGTCTTCATTAGTGGCATATGGAGGTTCCCAGGCTAGGTGGTCAAATTGGAGCTGTAGCTGCTGGCCCACACAACAGCCACAGCAACAATGGATACTTAAGCACTGAGTGAGTCCAGGGATCAAACCCACTTCCTAATGGATGCTAGTTGGGTTTGTTAACCACTGAGCCACGTTGGGAACTCCATTTTTTTTTATTTGAGAGAATCTTAAGGAAGAAAATAAAGTAAAAAATTATAATACTGAGGGAGGTAGAGCAAGATGTCAGAGGAGTAAGAGGTTGTGCTCACCTTCTCCCACAAACACATCAAAAAAACACATCTATATGTAAAACTACTCACACAGAACATCAGCTGAATGCTGGCAGAAGAACTTAAACCTCCAAAAAGGGCAAGAAACTTGACATAACTGGGTAGAACAAAATAAAAAAGAGAGAGAGAGAAGGAATCAGGATGGGACTAGCATTCCTGTGAGGTAGCTGTGAAGGAGAAAAAGAACCCACCTCCTGGGAAGTCACCTAACTGATGAAAGATTGACTGGGTCAGTGGGACCTCAAAGTCCCGAGAAAACGTGGTAGCTGGACTGAGAGCAGCAGAGCAGAGTGAGAGCTGTGGGATTTCAAAGTCACTGAGAAAAATGCAGCAGCTGGACTGAAAGCAGCAAAGTAGAGTGAGAGCCACACAGATCATCTGAACCACCGGCCCAGACACCACAACCTGAGAGGCTCAGGTGGGGGCTGGGCACTGAGACTCAGGCTCTGGAGGTCAGTCCTGGGGAGAGAACTGGGGATGGCATGAGGGGCTAAGGATCAGTGTGTCACAGGCTAAGGAGAGGAACACCATGGAAGAGGGAACCTGGGAGAAGGTCTGGACCTGCAGGAGATGCAAGGTGCTATTGTTGGGGAGGGGGGGGGAGGGGCAAGCCACCATAGGAAACTCCCTGCATTGGAGTGGGTGCATGCCCACAGGCTAAGAGGGTAGGGCTGCTCTGTGGAGGCTCTGGGTGGTGAGAAACCTCTTGCTCATTTAAGGGAGATTAGATGCTTCTTGTGCAGGCTACCAGTGGCCAGGCACCTATTGTATGGGCTAAGGGCATAACAAGGCTAAGTGCAATGTGGTGCCTTTGCACAACTACAGGTGGCAGGGACAGACTGTGGTGGTCATCTCAGAGGCCATAAGGAGGACTGGATTGCCGCCACTGGGGGCCTGTGGGTGGGTTCCAGCAGCAACCCCAGTCACCTCAGGGGGTGCCAAAAAAGAAAAAGGAGAGCATTGCAACCAAGCACCATATGCTATTGCTCTCACTCCCTTGGGAACACACCCATCCTGCAGCTGCCACTGCCAAATGCTCTGAGTGAGCCCCAGACACTTGGTCACTGTCCCTTCCCAAGACCCTACAACTAGGAGCAACTGGTGCAGCACCTCCTGCAGGGGCTAAGTGGGACAGGGTATTTCTTGCATGGTCTGCAACTGGCAGGGGCAAACCACTGCAGTTATCCCTGATTCCAGAGGTGGGCATGGCCCACTGCCATTGGAGATAGCTGAACAAAAATCACTTGCAGTCCCATTCATCTCAAGGGCACCACAGAGGAGGACATTATGAACTTTTTCAGATTCCTTCAGAAAGGAACTAGAAAATATAAGGTGGAGCCAAGAAAAACTAGAAAATTCATTTGCAGAGATACAAACTGAGCTTAAGGCAATAAAGAGCAGAATAAATAATGCAGAGGAAAGAATTAGTGATGTGGAAGATAAAATAATGGAAATCACCCAATCAGAACAGCACAGAAAACCAAATGAAAAAACAAGAAAGCAATGTAAGAGACCCATGGGATAATATAAGGTGGGCAAATCTATGCATAATAGGAATTCCAGAAGGAAAAGAAGAAGAAAAGGGGATTGAAAATATATTTTAAAAAATTATGGCTGAAAACTTCCAAATCTAAAGCATACTGATATCAAGATACAGGAAGCACAGAGGGCCCCAAACAAGCTGAACCCAAACAGGCCCACACCAAAACATATTATAATAAAAATGGCAAAAGTTAAAAATAAAGAGAGGATTCTAAAGGCAGCAAGAGAAAATGAAAGTATTAATTGTAAGGGTTACCCCATAAAGCTATCAGCTGATTTCTCTACAGAAACACTACAGGCCAGAAGGGAGTAGAAAGATATATTTAAAGTGCTGAAAGGAAAACAATTGCAGCCTAGAATACTCTCTCCAGTAAGAATATCATTTAAATTAGAAGGGGAAATAAAGAATTTCTCCAACAAACAAAAGTTAAAAGAGTACAGCAATACTAAACTCATTCTGAAAGAAATACCAAAAGGGCTTCTCTAAATTAAAAAAAAAGTGAAAAAAGAAAAAAAGAATTAGGATGGAGGAAACCACAATTGGAGAGCAGTGACTTAAATAAGCCAGCATACAGATATAAATATGAGGATGTTAGAAAAAAAAAAGCCATCAAAATCATACAATGTGGGGAAGTAAAGTAAGAAAATACAGATCCTTTTTTCAATTTTAATGATTTTTCTGAGCCTATATGACTGTCAGGCAAAAGCAAGCAGATACAGGAAGGGCTTAGTGTGCTTAAAAAACAGGGCAATCACAAATCAAAACCAAACATTACATTCACAAAAACTGAAAAGAAAATTACTCAAGCATAAAATAAATGGAAACCATCCAACCCCAAAAAAGATGAAAAGAGAAACACAGAATTAACTTGAAAACAAGGTTTAAAATGGCAATAAATACGTATCTATCAATAGTCACCTTAAATGTCAATGGACTAAATACTCCCATCAAAAGACACGGAGTGGCAGATTGGATAAAAAAGCAAAAACCTTCAATCTGCTGCCTACAAGAAACTCACCTTAGAGCAAAGGACAAACATAGATTGAAAGTGAGGAGATGGGAAAAGATATTTCATGCCAATGAACCAGACAGGAAAGCAGAAATTGCCATACTCATATCAGACAAAATAGACTTTAAAAGGAAGGCCATAAAGAAAGACAAAGAAGGACACTATTTAATGGTTAAAGGATCCATTCAAGAAGAGGATATTACAATCATCAATATATATTCCCCTAATATAGGAGCACCCAGATACCTACAACAAATACATAAAAGGAGAAATTGATGGGAGTACAATCATACTAGGAGACTTTAATACCCCACTCACAACAATGGACAGATCCTCTAGACCGAAAATCAATAAGGCAACAGAGATCCTAAAGGACACAATAGAAAATTAGACTTAATTGATATTTTCAGGACATTACATCCAAAAAAATCAGAGTATACATTCTTCTTGAATGAATATGGAACATGCTCAAGAATTTATCACATACTAGGGCACAAAGCTAACCTCAACAAATTTAAGAATATAGAAGATATTTCAAGTATCTTCTCTGACCACAATGGCATGAAACTAGAAATCAACCACAGGAAAGGAAATGTGAAAAAAAAAAAAACTTACTACATGGAGACTAAACAACATGCTACTAAAAAACCAATGGGTCAATGAAGAAATCAAGAAGGAAATTAAAAGATACCTTGAGACAAATGATAATAAAGACACATCCACTCAAAATTTATGGGATGCTACAAAAGCAGTGCTCAGAGGGAAATTCATAGCAATGCAGGCTCAATTCCTCAAAAAAGAAGAAAAATCTCAAATTAACAACTTAACCCAACACCTAAATGAATTAGAAAAAGAAGAACAAACGAAACCTAAAATCAGCAGAAGGAAGGAAATCATAAAGATCAAAGAGGAAATCAATAAAATAGAGATTCAAAAAAAAATAGACAAAATCAATTAAACCAAGAGATGATTCTTTAAAAACATAAACAAAATTGACACACCTCTGGCTAGACTCACCAAGAAGAGGAGAGAAAAAAAACAAATAAACAGAATCAGAAATGAAAAAGGAGACATCACAACAGATGCTGCAGAAATACAAAAAACTATGTGAGAATAATATGAACAATTATATGCCAACAAATTTGACAACTTCCTGGAGACTTACAGCTTGCCAAAACTGAATCAAGAAGAAATAGATTAACTGAACAGACTGATTACTAGAAATGAAATTGAATATGTTGTAAAAACACTCCCTACAAATAAAAGTCCAGGACCAGATGGCTTCACAGGTGACCTCTACCAAACATAAAAGAGGAACTTATACCCATCCTCCTTAAACTTTTCCAAAAGGTTGAAGAAGAAGGAACACTCCCAAAGACATTATATGACACCACCAACACCCTAAATCCAAAACCAAAGATACCACCAAAAAAGAAAACTATATATTTGATGAATATAGATGCAAAAATTCTCAACAAAATTTTAGTCATCTGAATCCAACAACATATAAAAAAAGATCATACACCATGACTAGGTGGGATTCATCCCAGGTGGGCAAGAATGGTTCAACATACACAAATCAATCAACGTCATACACCACATTAACAAAAGAAAAGTCAAAAACAACATGATTATCTCAATAGATGCAGAAAAAGCATGTGACAAAGTCCAACATCCATTCATGATCAAAACTCTTGCCAAAGTGGGTATAGAGGGAACATACCTTAACGTAATCAAAGCCATTTACAACAAACCCACAGCAAATATAATACTCAATGGAGAAAAGCTGAAAGCCTTTCCACTAAAATCTGGAACAAGACAAGGATGTCTACTCTCACCACTGGAGACATCAACATATTACTGGAAGTTCTAGCCACAGCAATCAAGCAAACAACAACAACAAGAAATAAAAGCCATCCAAATAGGAAGAGAAGAGGTAAAACTATCACCCTATGCAGATGACATGATACTATATAGAGAAAACCCTAAGGGCTCAACCCAAAAACTACTTGAACTGGTCAACAAATTCAGCAAAGTAGCAGGATATAAGATGAACATTCAGAAGTCAGTTGCATTTCTGTATACTAACAATGAAATATTAGAAAAGGAACACAAAAATACGATACCTTTTAAAATTGCACCACAAAAAAATCAAATACCTCAGAATACACCTGACCAAGGAGGTAAAAATTTATATGCTGAGAACTATAAAACATTTATCAAAGAAATTAAGGAGATGTAAAGAAATGGAAAGATATTCTATGCTCCTGGATTGGGAAAATTAATATTGTAAAAATGGCCATACTACCCAAAGAAATCTACAAATTCAATGCAATCCCTATCAAATTACCCAGGACAGTTTTCACAGAACTAGAACAAACAATCCAAAACTTTTAATGGAACCACAAAAGACCCAGAATCGCCAAAGCAATCCTGAGAAACAAAAACCAAGCAGGAGGCATAACTCTCCCAGACTTCAGGAAATATTACAAGGACACAGTCATCAAGACAGTGTGGTACTGGTACCAAAACAGACATATAGACCAATGAAACAGAATAGAGAACCTGGAAATAAACCCTGACACCTATGGTCAATTAAGCTTTGACAAGGGAGGCAAGAACATCAAATGGGAAAAAGAAAGTCTATTCAGCAAGCATTGCTGGGAAACCTGGACAGCTGCATGCAAAGCCATGAAACTAGAACACACCCTCACACCATGCATGAAAATAAACTCCAAATGGCTGAAAGACTTAAATATAAGACAAGACACCATCAAACTCCTAGAAGAGAACATAGGCAAAACACTCTCTGACATCAACATCATAAATATTTTCTCAGGTCAGTCTCCCAAAGCAATAGAAATTAGAGCAAAAATAAACCCATGGGACCTAATCAAACTGAAAAGCTTTTGCACAGCAAAGGCAACCCAAAAGAAAACAAAAAGACAACTTACAGAATAGGAGAAAACAGTTTCAAATGATGCAACGGACAAGGGCTTAATCTCTAAAATATACAAGCAATGTATAAAACTCAACAGCAAAAAAGCCAACAACCCAGTGGAAAAAAAATGGGCAAAAGACCTGAATAGACATTTTTCCAAGGAAGATAAACAGATGGCCAAAAAGCACATAAAAAAAATGTTCAACATCCCTGATTATTAGAGAAATGCAAATCAAAACTCTACCATGAGATATCACCTCACACCAGTCAGAATGGTCATCATTAATAAGTCCACAAATAACGAATGCTGGAGGGGGTGTGGAGAAAAGGGAACACTCCTGGATGGTTGCTGGCAATGTAAACTGGTACAGCCACTATGGAGAACAGTATGGAGGTACCTTAGAAATCTATACATAGAACGACCTTATAATCCAGCAATCCCACTCTTGGGCATCTATCCGGACAAAACCTTCCTTAAAAAAGACACATGTACCCACATGTTCATTGCAGCTCTATTCACAATAGCAAAGAGCTGGAAACAACCCAAATGTCCATCAACAGATGATTGGATTCAGAAGATGTGGTATATATACACAATGGAATACTACTCATCCATAAAAAAGAACAAAATAATGACATTTGCAGTAACATGGATGGAACTAGAGACTCTCATACTGAGTGAAATAAGTCAAAGAGAAAGACAAATACCATGTGATATCACTCATATCTGGTATCTAATATACAGCACAAATGAACCTTTCCACAGAAAAGAAAATCATGGACTTGGAGAATAGACTTGTTGTTGCCCAGGGGGAGGGGGAGGGAGTGGGAGGGGGTGGGAGGGATTGGGATCTTGGGGTCAACAGATGCAAACTATTGCTCATAGAATGGATTTACAATAAGATCCTGCTGTGTAGCACTGAAAACTATGTCTAGATACTTACAACATAGCACGACAATGGGAGAAAAAATTATGTATACATGTATGTGAAACTGGGTCCCCATGACGTACAGTGGGAAAAAAAAAAGTGTGCTTGGGGAAATAACAATAAAAAATAAATAAAATAAATAAAATTTTTGTGATGAATACAAAAAAAATAAAGAATGATCCTGAGTTCAAAAAAATAAAATAATTTAAATTATTAATTAATTATATTTAATCAATGGAAAAATGGGCAAAAGACCTGAATAGACATTTCTCCAAAGAAGATATACAGATGGCCAACAAACACATGAAAAAATGCTCAACATCGCTGATTATAAGAGAAATGCAAATCAAAACTACCATGAGATACCACCTCACACCAGTCAGAATGGCCATCATTAATAAATCCACAAATAACAAGTGCTGGAGGGGCTGTGGAGAAAAGGGAACCCTCCTGCACTGCTGGTGGGAATGTAAACTGGTACAGCCACTATGGAGAACAGTTTGGAGATACCTTAGAAATCTATACATAGAACTTCCATATGACCCCGCAATCCCACTCTTGGGCATCTATCCGGACTCTATTTAAAAGAGACACATGCACCCGCACGCTCATTGCAGCACTATTCACAATAGCCAGGACATGGAAACAACCCAAATGTCCATCAACAGATGATTGGATTCGGAAGAGGTGGTATATATACACAGTGGAATACTACTCAGCCATAAAAAAGAATGACATAATGCCATTTGCAGCAACATGGATGGAACTAGAGAATCTCATCCTGAGTGAAATGAGCCAGAAAGACAAAGGCAAATACCATATGATATCACTTATAACTGGAATCTAATATCCAGCACAAATGAACATCTCCTCAGAAAAGAAAATCATGGACTTGGAGAAGAGACTTGTGGTTGCCTGATGGGAGGGGGAGGGAGTGGGAGGGATCGGGAGCTTGGGCTTATCAGACACAACCTAGAATAGATTTACAAGGAGATCCTACTGAATAGCATTGAGAAATATGACTAGATACTCATGTTGCAACAGAACAAAGGGTGGGGGAAAAACTGTAATTGCAATGTATACATGTAAGGATAACCTGACCCCCTTGCTGTACAGTGGGGAAATTAAAAAAAAATAAAAATAAAATAAAAATAAAAAAAAACAAGCAAACAACAACAAAAAAATAAATAAAATAAAATAATTTAAATTATTAATTAATTATATTTATTATCCATTGTTTATTATTTTAAATATTATTATTTTTTAAAATAATAAAATAAATAATAAACAAATATTTATTATTTGTATTTGTATTTAGTATTTAGTATTTAATAAATTTATTATTTATTTATTAAATTTATTAAATTAAAAAATTTTTTCAAATTTCTTTAAATTTAAAATAATTTAAATACATTTATCTATTTAAATTTATTAAAATAATTTAAATACATTTATCTATTTAAATTTATTTAAAATAATTTAAATAAATTTATTTACTACTTTTAATTTTATTTAAAAATAAATAAGATTTTTAAAATTTTATTTTAAAAATAAGATTTTTAAAATTTTATTGAAGTATAGTTGAGTTACAATATCATGTTAATTTCAGGTGTGTGGCACAGTGATTCAGTTATACATACATATGAGAATTGTATAATTTTAATGCTTATTTTATAAAGTAAAATGTTTTAACATCTGTTCTCTAAATTTCCATCATAGAAACTAATTAAAAATTAGATATTAAAATTTTGTTTGTTTGTTTATTGCATACTCCCCTGTAACACAAGGTAAATTTTGCCTGTTAAGATTTATCTGCTTAGGAGTTCCCATCGTAGCGCAGTGGAAACGAATTCAACTAGGAACCATGAATCTGTGGGTTTGATTCCTGGCCTCGCTCAGTGGGTGAAAGATCTAGTGTTGCTGTGAAGTGTGGTGTAGTTTGCAGATGAGGCTCGGAGCCTGTGTTGCTGTGGCTGGACATAGGCCGACAGCTACAGCTCCAATTGGACCCGTAGCCTGGGAACCTCCATATGCCATGGGTGTGGCCCTAAAAGGATAAAAGACAAAAAAAAAAATTTATCTGCTTAGATCAGTACCAGGAAATACTCAGTAGGAAAAAAAAAAAAGTTGGAGTTCCCATTGTAGTGCAGCAGAAATGAATCCGACCAGTATCCATGAGGATGTGGGTTCAATCCCTGGCCTCCTTCAGTGGGTTAAGGATCTGGTGTTTCAGTGAGCTGTGGCATAGGTTGCAGATGCAATCTGGGATGCTGTGTTGCTGTGGATGGAGTGTAGGCTGCAGCTCAGATTAGACCCCTAGACTGGGAACTTCCACATGCACTGGGTGAGGCCCTAAAAAAAAAGTTGAATACCTCATAAGATTAGGGTAATTTTAAAAATTAGAATAAAAATAATAAAAAACAACTCTCAAAAACAAGTTGTGATTTCTCACCCTTTCATGTACTCTTATATCACATCAGCTTACTCTGTCTGGAATGGTTGGGTTTCTGGCTCTAAAATACATGAGTTTTCCTTAGCTACTTCCTGTTTCTTGTTTAATTCACTGTAGTAACAAAGCAAAAATGTAATACTTCAACAATATCCAGCATTACAAGGGGATGCTTTTATTTGGCCATGGTCATTTTTTATCCTAATTAGACTTACAATAGTCACAAAGAAAATATTTATTGAGCACGTACTATGTGCCCAGAAGTCTTATATTAGGATACATCAATGCACGAAAAGACATAGCTCCCTGGCTCTATGGAGGTTCTAAGGCTCTATGAGAAGGAGTCAGGCTATAAAGTATAAATATCATAAAGGGGAGTTCCCCTTCAGTGGAAACAATCTAGTATCCATGAAGACTCAGGTTGCTCCCTGCCCTCTAACTAAATAAATAATAAAATAAAATAAACATTGTAAAGAAATAAATAAACCTGAGAAGTACTTTGAACAAAGATTTGGGGCAGGATGCACTCAGTGCATGATTGGAGTGAGCATTGAGAAGGGAAGTTTGGGGCCATTTTGAAAATACCCTTCTGGCGGCTGCTGTGAGAAGAGACTGCAGGTGGGCAAGGGGAGAGCCTGGTGGTCTTTGAGGAGGGTACAGCCCTGGTCCAGGTGAAAGATGATGAAGGCTTGTAGCATGAGGTGGAAATGGTGAGGGGTGGGCAGATTTGGGATATATTTGAGATCTGGGATTATTTGATCCTCTTCTATTTTCTCCTAGGTTCCTGGCACATCATGTTGACGCACATGTAATTAATCTTGTTTGTTTGTTTTCTTTTTTGGCTGCCCCCCCCCGCCACATATGGAGTTCCAGGGCCAGGAGTCAGATCCTAGCCACAATTGCAACCTACCCCACAGTGGGGCAACACAGTATCCTTAACCCACTGTGCCCACTGGGGACTGAACCTGCAGCCCAGCAGTTCCAGAGACACTGGCCATCCCCTTGTGCCACAGTGGGATTATTTTGTTTTGTTTTCCTCCTCAAGGAGACTATTCCCATTCTTAATTGCACAGCGGGATTTTTTTTTGCCTTTTTGCTTTCTTTTTTTTTTTTTTCCCTGTTCTATAGCGTGGGGGTCAAGTTGTTCTTACATGTATACATTTTTCCCCCACCCTTTGTTCTGTTGCAATATGAGTATCTAGATATAGTTCTCAATGCTACTCAGCAGGATCTCCTTGTACATCTATTCTAAGATGTATCTGATAACCCCAAGCTCCCAATCCCTCCCGCTCCCTCCCCCTCCCCCTGGGCAACAACAAGTCTATTCTCCAAGTCCATGATTTTCTTTTCTGAGGAGATGTTCATTTGTGCTGGATATTAGATTCCAGTTATAAGTGATATCATATGGTATTTTTCTTTGTCCTTTCTGGCTCATTTCACTGAGTATGAGAGTCTCTAGTTCCATCCATGTTGCTGCAAATGACAATATGTCATTCTTTTTTATGGCTGAGTAGTATTCCATTGTGTATGTATACCACTTCTTCCGAATCCAGTCATCTGTTGATGGACATTTGGGTTGTTTCCATGTCCTGGCTATTGTGAATAGTGCTGCAATGAGCGTGCGGGTGCATGTGTCTCTTTTAAGTAGAGTTTTGTCCGGATAGATGCCCAAGAGTGGGATTGCAGGGTCATGTGGAAGTTCTATGTATAGATTTCTAAGGTAACTCCAAACTGTTTTCCATAGTGGCTGTAGCAGTTTACATTCCCACCAACAAACAGTACAGTGGGATTTTTGAATGACAGTATTTCCTCTGCCTGCTGGCTCTCAAGAAGTCATTTACTCTTAGATTTCTTTTGAATAACCAGGACTGAGCCTCTGTCTCACATTTTCTTTACCTAATTACTGCTCTCTTCTGAAAAAAAAAGGCTAACTAACTCCAACATTATTAATCTTAACCTCTTATCCAAAGAACTCAGTCTAGCATTTTCTCCATTGCTTGTACATTATTTTGTTTCTTTGTCATCTTAGCAATAAAATAAAATATCACCTTTTCCCTCTGAATCTTAGCTATTAAAAACACCATCTTATTTAATCATACCAATTGGCTTTCAAACATTCAATGAAAGTACAAAATGGTGTTAAAGAACCAAACCCCTGTCTTCAGGAAATTGCATAGGGAGCCATGTGTCAGTGCCTCTCACAGAATTGTTCCCATCAGCTATCTACACACAACTGCTGTGTTGTTACACTATTATTGCAGAAACTCCATCTCTGTACACTGTTGCCCAAATAGAAATGCAGAGACAGAGTTTTGGGTGAAGGAGAAAAAGACAGCTTTATTGCTTTTCCAAGCAAAGGAGCTACAGCTGGCTAATGCCCTAAAGACTGTGCCCCCCTTTGGGAGAAAGTGGGAGGTGGTGGTATAGTTTGAGAGTGAAAAATAGGGCCATTGATAAGGCTCAGGGTAAATGAGAACTTACATTGTTTTTTGTTTTTTTTTTGTCTTTTAGGGCCACACCTGAGGCATGTGGAGGTTCCCAGGCTAGGGGTCTAATCAGAGCTGTAGCCACTGGCCTAAACCACAGCCACAGCAACATGAAATCCAAGCAACATCTGCAACCTACACCACAGCTCACAGCAATGCCAGATCCTTAACCCACTGAGCGAAGCCAGGGATGGAACTTGCATCTTCAAGGATACTAGTCCAGTTTGTTAACTTGTGAGCCACGACTGGAACCCCTGCATTGTTTTTTCAAAGCTGGTGTTTAGGTGGTCCCAGGATTGGTTCTGAGGATCCTTCTTTTGGAATGAAGAATGCTTTGCCAACATCTTCCATTTGTTGGGGGTTTTGGTTCTATAGAAGAACTCAAAGATATTGTTATGTATGTTCCTTGAAGAGGACCCAGGACCCTGCCCCAAGGCTGCACTGTTGTCTCTTGACTGTTCTTCCCTGGTCCATTACCTGATTAGCAACTGTTTGAACCTGCTTTTTGGAACATGGGGGATGTCATGGAGGTTGAAGCCCATTCCCCAAGAATAAGAAATGGGGACACAGAAAAGCCTGTGTGCCCAGGAGCCCCACAGAGCCCTATTCAGTTGTCACCCCTTCTATGAATCAGATTTGTTGATTAGAATGATGGCTTACTATGATCTTAGCATATTTCATAACCTAGCTCTTCAACTGGAAGACAGGAATAAAACACACTTCTCATACCAAGACCTAGCTCAATTCATGACACATAGTAAGCTTTTGATAAATATTGCAGCCATTCATATCAAGACGGCCTAACTGGAGTTCCCACCGTGGCTCAGTAGTAATGCACCCAACCAGTATCCATGAGTATGCAGGTTCGATGTCTGGCCTTGGTCATTGGGTTAAGGATTCAGCCTTGCCTTGAGCTGTGGTGTAGGTCAGAGACATGGCTTGGACATGGCATTGCTGTGGTTGTGGTGTAGGCAGACAGCTACAGCTCCAATTCAACCCCTAGCCTGGGAACTTCCATATGCTGTGGGTGTGACCCCTAAAAAAAAATAAATAAATAAAAAAAAAAAAGATGGCCTTGCTCAAGTCACTTAGGAACATTGGTTTGCTCCTTTGTAAACATTGGTTTGTTCCTTTGTAAATGAGGACATGCTAGGATTCCTCCCAGTTCTTCATCTCACAAATCTATATATATAAATTACAGTTATTAGCTCTTATGTTTAGAGAAGTTGCATTTACCAACTTTGGCCACTAGAGGGAGATAGGTGATCATTATAACGATGGTGTTTTACATTATTTTGGTCTCAAGAAGGTACTCTTGCTCTGCACTTAAAGCTGACCATGGTAAAGCAAGGCAAAGAACTGCTCCATTTTCCTCATAGGCTGTGATTATCAGAGAAATTCAGAGAGTCACCTTTTCCAATTCAGCAATAATCTATCAGCAAAACCTCCAAGAGAACACATTTAAGAAGGAATGTTCAAGTCCATGGTTTTCTTTTCTATGGAAAGGTTCATTTGTGCATTATATTAGATTCCAGATATGTGATATCATATGGTATTTGTCTTTCTCTTTCTGACTTACTTCACTCAGTATGAGAATCTCTAGTTCCATCCATGTTGAGGCAAATGGCATTATTTCATTCTTTTCTATGGCTGAGTAGTATTCCATTGTGTATATATACCACATTTTCCTAATCCAATTGTCTGTCAAGGGGGAGGGGGAGGGAATGGGGTGGTTGGGGAGCTTGGGGAGCTTGGGGTTAATAGATACAAACTATTTCCTTTCACATGGATTAGCAATGAGATCCTGCTGTGTAGCACTGGGAACTATGTTTAGTCACCTGTGATGGAGCATGATAATGTGTGAAAATAGAATGTGTACATGTATGTGTAACTGGTCACCATGCTGTACAGTAGGAAAAAAATTGTATTTGGGAAATAACTATTAAAATAATAGTAATAATAAAAATAAAATATTCAACTTAGAAATTAAAAGAAAGGAATGTTAAAAAATAATCTCTTTAAATTTTGTATTGGCTAATTATCACTGAAGCATTCTTTAAGTGTTACTTATATGCTCTTTGTGTAAAAGTAGTTAGAAGTCTGTATATTCTGTTCATATCAGCATTATTTATAGTATGGAAAAAGCAGATACTAGCCAAAAATTCAAAAATAGAACGGTGGAGGGGAAGACACATGGTTTTTCCAAATAGTAATGGTCACTAAAAGTGATATTGGTAACAACAAAAAATGACATAAAAGAAATTTATGTATTGTTGAGTGAAAAAAATCAAGACAACTTTAAAATGATCATTACATTTCAATCTTGACCCTAAACATACAAAGAAAAGAAAGAAATCAACCAAAATTTTAGAGAGTCTGTCCCTGTTAGTAGGTTTAGCAGTTGTTATTTCTTGCTTTAAAATTCTCCAGTATAAACTGGTATTACTTTTGTATTTTAAAACAAAACAGACAAAAAAAATAGTGCATACACTTTCCAGTAGATTCATCTGATCAATCATACCTGTACTTCTGGCATCAGCAAACATTAACATTGAATACATCCTTCCCTCCCCTGTGTCCCTACCTTTTAGGGCCATACCCATGGCACATGGAGGTTCCCAGGCTAGGGGTTGCATTGGAGCTACAGCTGCCTGCCTACACCACAGCCACAGTCACGTGGGACCCAAGCTGTGTCTGCAACCTATACTACAGCTCATGGCAATGCTGGATCCTTAACCCACTGAGCAAGGCCAGGGATTGAATCCAAGGATACTACTCAGGTTCCTTTCTACTGTGCCATCGGAACTCCCACACTGAACACATTTCTGGCACCATCCATTTCTTGGCTTTACCTTAAAAATTCCTGAGATGAAAGACTTCTTCCCTCATATAGCCTATTATGTGTCTGGTTAGTTTTGAGTATGGTAACATTCCTGATACAAAGCCAACTCTGCCTCTTCTAATTTCCATCCATCACTTCTGCTCTGCCTTCTGACCCAAATTCCATAAGAGGACTCCACAGGTTTGAGGTGAGCTCATGTGACTCCCTTGTCCTGCAAGGGTTTTCTTGTCCAAGCTAAAGAGCTGACATCAGTTACTTCATTCTGTTAACAATTCCCTAAATGTCAGATACTGTGCCAGGCCCTGACATTTAGTAAGGAGCACAGCAAGGATTACTAAAGCTCTAAATCATCACCAATCATTACCTGAACATAATGATTAATCTTAACATCATGGAAAATTGGAACTGCAGTCATTGGGTGTTTCCCTTGTGAGACAGGGGCACCCAATAGCTCTGTAAAGTATTTTTGCCACAAAAGTTAAACATGAACTTATTAAGCCTGTAGAGATAACTTCCTTCAATGAGAAATATAGGAAATAGAGAAAGATAAATGATAGCATGAAGAAGCAAATAGACAAATCCAGGTAGTCCTACCCTGATTAGGACAATTAATCTGACATCTGCAGCAGGTCAATGGCAAGGAGGCTAAAGGAAAGAGGGATCATTCTAGATTAGAGAATCAAGGGTCACAGCAACCAAATTTAATGTGTTAAAATTATTTGGATCCTTATGCTCACATGTTTACCATAAAACAATAATTATGGTATAGTTAGGGAAATACAATTATGGACAAGGTAATAAATTATATTAAGAAATGAATGTTTATTTTGTATGATAATCAGGGTCACATTATTACTTTTATGTGTTCTAGAAACTTTTTTTATTACTCAAATGAATTTATCACATCTGTAGTTTTATAATGATCATAACAATCCAATTTCACAGGATTTCCATCTCATAACCCAAGCACATCCCCCCACCCCACAAACTGCCTCCTCCAGAGAAAATAAGATTTTCAATGTCTGTGAGTCAGCATCTGTTCTGCAAAGAAGTTCAGTCTGTCCTTTTTTCAGACTCCACATGTCCTTGAAAGCATTTGATGTTGGTGTCCTATCGTACGGCTGACTTCACTTAGCATGATAATTTCTAGGTCCATCCATGTTGCTAAAAATGCCAGTATTTCATTCCTTTTAATGGCTGAGTAATATTCCATTGTGTATATGTACTACATCTTCTTAATCCACTCCTCTGTCGATGGATATTTAGGTTGTTTCTATGTCTTGGCTATTGTAAATAGTGCTGCAATGAACATGGGAGTACATGTGTCTTTGCGAGTCATGGTTTTCTCTGGATAGATGCCCAGGAGTGGGATTGCTGCATCAAATGGTAGTTCTATTTTGAGTTTTCTGAGGAATCTCCATACTGTTTTCCACAGTGGTTGCACCAATTTACAATCCCACCAACAGTGTAATAGTGTTCCTTTTTCTCCACACCCTTTCCAGCACTTATTGTTTGTAGACTTTTTGAAGGTGGCCATTCTGGCTGGTGTAAGGTGGTACCTCACAGTGGTTTTGATGTGCATTTCTCTAAGAATGAGTGATGTTGGACATCTTTGCATGTGTTTTTTGGCCACCCATATGTCTTCTTTGGAGAACTGTCTGTTTGGATCTTCTGCCCATTTTTTGATGGGGTTGTTTATTTTTTTGGTATGGAGCTGCAGAAGGAGTTTGTAAATTTTGGAGATGAATCCCTTGTCAGTTGATTCACTGGCAAAGATTTTCTCCCATTCTGTGGGTTGTCTTTTCATTTTGTTTAGGGTTTCCTTTGCTGTGCAGAAACTTTTAAGTTTGATTAGGTCACATTTGTTTATTTTTGTTTTTATTGTCAATACTCTAAGAGGTGGATCTGAGAAGATGTTGCTGTCATTTATGTCAGAGAGTGTTTGGCCTATATTTTCCTCTAAGAGTTTTATAGTGTCTGGTCTTATATCTAGGTCTTTCATCCAGTTTGAGTTTATTTTTGTGTCTGGTGTTAGGGAGTGTTCTAATTTCATTCTTTTCCATGTGGCTGTCCAGTTTTCCCAGCACCACTTATTGAACAAGCTGTCCTTTCTCCATTGTATATCCTTGCCTCCTTTGTCATAGATGAGTTGGCTGTAAGTGCATGGGTTTAATTCTGGGCTTTCTATCCTGTTGCACTGATCTATATTTCTATCTTGTGCCAGTACCATACAGTTTTGATGATTGTTGCTCGGTAGTAGAGTCTGAAGTCTGGGAGCCTGATTCCTCCAGTTCCATTTTTCTTTTTCAGGATGTCTTTGGCTATTCTGGGTCTTTCGTACTTCCAAACAAACTTTAAAATATTTCTTTTGAGTTCTGTAAAAAATGTCCTTGGTCATTTGATAGGGATTGCATTGAATCTGTATATTGCCTTAGATAATATAGTCATTTTGATAATATTAACTCTTCCAATCCACAAGCATGGTATGTTTTTCCATCTATTTGTGTCATCTTTGATTTCTTTTATCAGTGTCTTATGGTTTTCAGGGTACAGGTTTTTGTCTCTTTAGGTAGCTTTACTCCCAGGTATTTTATTCTTTTGGATGCAATGGTAAGTGGGATTGCTTCCCTAATTTCTCTTTCTGATCTTTCATTGTAAGTGTATAGAAATGTCATTGATTTCTGTGTATTAATTTTGTATCCTGCGACTTTGCCAAATTCATGGATGAGCTCTAACAGTTTTCTGGTAGAGTCTTTAGGATTCTCTAGGTATAGTACCATGTCACCTGCAAACAGGGATAGTTTTACTTCTTCCTTTCCAATTTGAATTCCTTTTATTTCTTTTACTTCTCTGATTGTCATGGCTAGGACTTCCCAAACTATGTTGAAGAGTAGTGGTGAGTGCAGACATCCTTGTCTTGTTCCTGATCTCAGCGGGAATTCTTTCAGCTTTTCACCATTGAGAATGATGTTTGCTGTGGGTTTGTCATATATGGCCTTTATGATGTTGAGGTAGGTTCCCGCTATGCCCACTTTCTGAATGATTTTTATCAGAAGTGGTGTTGGATTTTGTCAAAGGCTTTTTCAGCATCTATTGAGAGGACATGCAGTTTTTGTTCTTCAGTTTGCTAATGTGGTGTATCACAATGATGGATTTGTGGATATTGAAGAACCCTTGCATCCCTGGGATAAATCCTACTTGATCATGATGTACAGTCCTTTTAATGTATTGTCGGATGCGGTGTGTTCGTATTTTGTTGAGGATATTTGCATTGATGTTCATCAGTGAAATTGGCCCATAGTTTTCTTTTTTTGTGGAATCTTTGTCTGGTTTTTGTATCAGGGTGATGGTGGCCTCATAGAATGAGTTTGGGAGTATCCCTTCCTCTGCAATTTTTTTGAAATAGTTTCAGAAGGAGAGGTGTCAGCTCTTCTCTAAATGTTTGATAGAATTCGCCTGTGAAGCCATCTGGTCCTGGACTTTTGTTTGTTGGAAGTTTTTTCATCACAGTTTCAATTTCAGTTCTTGTGATGGGTCTGTTCATCTTGGTTTAGTCTTGGAAGATTGCACTTTTCTAAGAAATTGTCCATTTCTTCTAGGTTTTCCATTTTATTGGCATATAGTTGCATACAGTAGTCTCTTATGATCCTTTGTATTTCTGTGATGTCTGTTGTTACTTCTCCTTTTCCATTTTTAATAGATTTGAGTCCTCTCTCTTTTTTTCTTGATAAGTCTGGCTAAGGGTTTATCAATTTTGTTGATCTTTTCAAAGAACCCATTTTTTCATTTTATTGATCTTTTCTATGGTTTTCTTTGTTTCTATTTCATTGATTTCTGCTCTGATCTTTATGATTTCTTTCCTTCTACTAATTTTAGGTCTTGTCTGTTCTTCTCTCTTGAGCTGCTTTAGATGTAAAGTTAGCTTGTTTATTTGAGCTTTTTCTTATTCCAAGGTAGGCTTGTATTGCTATAAACTTTCCTCTTAGAACGGCTTTTGCTGCATCCCATAGATTTTGGAATGTCATATCTTTGTTGTCATTTGCTTCTAGGTATTTTTTAATTTCCTTTTTGATTTCTTCAGTGATCCATTGGTTGTTTAGTAGCATGTTGTTTAGTCTCCACGTGTTTGTGTTTTTTGCAGATTTTTTCTTGTTGTTGATTTCCAGTCATATGGCATTGTGGTCAGAAAAGATACTTGATATGATTTCAATTTTCTTAAAGTTACTGAGGTTGGATTTTCAGCCCAGGATATGATCCATCTTAGAGAATGTTCCATGTGCACTTGAGAAGAATGTGTATTCTGTTGCTTTTGGATGGAATGTCCTATAAATATTTATTAAGTCCATCTGGTTTAACGCATCCTTCAGGGCCTGTGTTTCCTTATTGATTTTCTATCTCATTGATCTGTCCATTGCTGTAAGTGGGGAGTTAAATTCCCCACTATTATTGTGTTATTGTTGATTTGTCCTTTTAAGGTTGTTAGCAGTTGCCTTATATGTTGTGATGAAGCTAGGTTGGGTGCATAGATATTTAAAATTGTTATATCTTCTTCTCCGATTGATCCTTTGATCATTATGTAATGACTTTCTTTGTCCCTTAAAATATTCTTCATTTTAAAGTCTATTTTGTCTGATATGAGTATTGCTACTCTAGCTTTCTTTTGATCCCCATTTTCATGAAATATTTTCTTCCACCCTTTCCCTTTCAATTTGTATGTGTCCCTAGAAGTGAAGTGGGTCTCTTGAAGACAGCATATATATGGGTCTTGTTTTTGTATCCATTCAGCCAGTCTGTGTTTTTTGGTTGGGGCGTTTAGTCCATTAACATTTAAGGTAATTATTGATATGTATGTTCTTATTGCCATTTTATTAATTGCTTTGGATTTATTTTTGTTACTCTTTTTTCTTTTCTTCTTCTCTTGTTCTCTCTTCTTGTGGTTTGATGACTATTTTTATTGTTGTATTTGAATTAATTTTTCTTTGTTTCTGTATCAATTGTAGATTTTTGGTTTGCAGTTATTCTGAAGTTTTGGTATAAGAGTCTATATGTATACAAGATTGTTTTAAGTTGTTGTTCTCTTAATTGCAAGTTCATCTCCAGTGTCCAGCATTTGTACCCACCTCTTCTCATGTTTTCTGATTTTGGTGATATAATTGTGCATGGATGATTTCGTATCTTTACTGTATATATACCTTTACTGGTGAGCCTTGTCATTTGTGGAATTTTTGTTTCCTGTTACTGTCTTTTCTTTTTTGCCTAGAGAAGTTCCTTTAGTATTTATCATAAGCCTGGTTTAGTGTTGCTGAATTCTCTCAGCTTTTGCTTATCTGTGAAGGTTTTGATTTCTCCTTCAAATCTGAATGAGAGCCTTGCTGGGTAGAGTAATCTTGTTTTTTCCTTTCATCATGTTAAGTATATCATGCCACTCCCTTCTGGCCTGCAGAGTTTCAGCTGAAAAATCTGCTGATAACCTTATTGAAATTCCCTTGTATGTTTTTTGTTTCCTTTCCCTAGCTGATTTCAAGATTTTCTCTTTGTCTTTAATTTTGGTCAGTTTGATTAATATGTGTCTTGGGGTGTTCCTCCTTGGGTTTATTTTATATGGTACTGGTTGTGCTTCTTGGATTTGAGTGGGTGTTTCCTTTCCCATGTTAGGGAAGTTTTTGGCTATTATCTCTTGGAATGTTTTTTCTGTCCCCTTCTCTCTCTCTTCTCATTCTGGCACCCCTGTAATATGGATATTGGTGCATTTAACGTTGCCCCAGAGTTCTCTGAGACTCTCATTTGGTTTCTTCATTTGTTTTCAATTTTCTTTCTCTTTGCTGTTCCACATTTGTAATTTCTTCTAATCTGTCCTCCACCTTGCTTATTCATTCTTCTGCCTCCTGTAGTCTGCTATTAGCTGCTTCTAGTGAATTTTTTATTTCAGTTATTGTATGTTGCATCTCTTCTTAAGTTTTATATCTTGTATCTCTTTGCTCAGTGTTTCCTGTAAGTTATCCATCTTTGCCTCCAGTTTATTTCCAATGTCTGTCATCATCTTCAGCATCAACAGTCTAAAAAGTATTTTTCTGGGAGGCTGAGAATCTCCTGATCACTTAGCTGATTTTCTCGGGTTTTTCCTTTCTCCCTCATCTAAGTTATACTTCTCTGTCTTTTCATTTTTATAGGTTTTTGGTGTGGTGACATTTTTACAGATAATAGAATTGTAGCCTCTCTTACTTCTGGTGTCTGCCCCCCCTTGTGGCTGAAGTCGGTATGGGGCTTGCTGTAGGCTTCCTGATGGGAGGGGCTGATGCCTGCCTACTGGTAGGTGGAGCGGATTCTAATCCCTCTGGTGGGTGGGGCTTAGTCTCTGCATGGGATTAGAGGCAGCTGTGTACCTGAGGGGTCTTTAGGTAGGTTTACTGAGGGGCGGGGCTGTGATCCCACCTGGATTGTTGTTTGCCCTGGGGCTTCTCAGGGCTGACTGATGGGTGGGGCCGGGTTTTCCCAAAATGGCCACCTCCAGAGAAAGGCAACTGCTGCTGAATATGCTAAATACGCCTGAGAGCTTTGCTTTCAATGTCCTTCCCTCACAACAAGCCACATTCACCCCTGTTTTCCCAGGATGTCCTCCAAGAACTGCAGTCAGGTTTGACCCAGATTCCTATGGAGACTTTGCTTTGCCCTGGGACCCAGTGCATGTGAAAGTCTGTTTGCGCCATTTAAGAATGGGGTCTCCGTTTCCCCCAGTCCCATGGAGCTCCTGCGCACAAGCCCCACTGGCTTTCAATGCCAGATGCTCCAGGGGCTCTTTCTCCCAGTGCCAATCCCCACACATGGGAGTTTGATGCAGGGCTCAGAACTCTCACTCCTGTAGGTGAGTCTCTGTGAACCAGTTAGTTTCCAGTCTGTGGGGCCTCCCATCTGGTAGGTATGGGGTTGTTTATAAAACAAAATCCCCCCTCCTACCTCTTGACGTGGCCTCCTCCTCTTTGTCTTCTGGAGTAGGACATCTTTTTTGAGGTTTCTGGTCCATTCAAGTGATGATTGCTCAGCCTTCAGCTGTGAATTTTGTTGTTTTTAGGGGAGAAGTTGAGCTACAGTCCTTCTATTCCATCTTAATCCAATCTCAAAGAAAGTTTTAAAATCCTGATAGTTGAATATGTTTTTTCCAATCCCAATATGACATTATCGCAAGCCTTTTTTTCCTTGGTGTTTAGTCTGGTTTCATGGACTTATGGGGGGCCACATGCAGAGGCCTCACTCCCCGCATTTGAGGCCTGCATTCCTCATGGGAAGCAGCTGCGTGGACACCTCAGCTTGCTGGGCAGCCCTATGCAAAAGCACTGCATGTTCCTGTGCTCAATTAAAGATCTGGGCTCTGTCTTAGGCAGCGGCAGTGGCTCCTTGGTGAGGCTCCGGCAGCACAGGCCTGATGGCAGCAGCGACAACCACTCAGGTGGCTGCCCCTGGACCTGTGGGGCATTCAGGTGGCAGGGGCCTGCTCAATGCTGGCACTATGGGCTCAGGTCCCAGCACGGGTGGTGGCAGCAGCATGGGTGGGCTGTTCTAGGAACTTTTGTGTCTGTGAACTCCTTCCTGAATAGAAAAAAAATATATTATAAAATTGTATTTTATGAACTATTGATGTAAAGACTAACAAAATTCAAGGTGGATTCAGTATTATATATTCAGTATTACTATATTTATTTTTTTCTGATTTTAAAAGAAGTAAAAATCAAAACAATTTTCTAGGCCCCTAAAAGTACTGTGGGTCTTGTGACTGTTGCCATTATGCTCAATGGATCACTTAGCACCAGTGACAATGCCACAGAGAATTGAAGGAAGTGCTTCACAATTGTTTCACACCATAGAGTAAGTCAATAAGAATTTAACTCAGGGAAACAAGAGCCTGAAGATGAGACCATAAACGAAAACAGAATAAAACTGAGAGATTGCAATTCTAAGGAGAAAAAGTTAGAACCCACATAAATAACATCATTAAAAATTAATACATAAATTAGAAACAGCAAAGAAGAGAAGTCATTGATATCATCCATTTGTGCTGCTGTAACAAAATAGCACAGACTGGGTGGCCCAAGAACAGCAGACATACGTTGCTCACAGTTGTGGAGGCTGGAAGTCTGAGATCAGGGTGCCAGTATGGTCAGGTGAGGTCCCTCTTCTGAGTCACAGGCTTTTCATTGTAACCTCACATTGTGGAAAGGATTAGGGAGCTCTGCAGTTCCTCTTTTATAAGGCTACTAGTCCCATTCAGGAGGTGCCATCCTTATGGCCTAATCACTTCCCAAAGGCCTCATTTCCCAATCCCTTCTTCTTGCAGGTTAGATTTTCATCCTATAGATATAAAAATTTATGAACATTCAGACCATAGCAATTACCACTTGAAATGTTTTGACCAAATAAAGACTGGTAATAATCACAAAGAAGTCCTAAAACAAAGACTAAGATGAAATAAATTAGTCTACATATCCCCAGTCCTATTTGCTGATCCACAATAGAGTGGAGCTCATACAAGGTCCTAGCCATTTGCCTCTTGATGAGCTCAGGGTGACCTATGACTCTTTAAAAGTGTGGTGCCCAGAGTGGAATACAGTTTCCCAGTTATGGTCATATCAACAGGGAGTAGGGCAAACACTTGATATAATTTGTCTTCAGTTAGTATTAACCCAGGGTGATAGCTGGAATATCTGGATCAATTCAAGGAAACAGACCTCATCTGGGAATCTTAAAGAAGGAGGTGCTGCTATTCTTGGGAATTCTGTTTGTACTATTGTAGCTGGAAATGCAGCACCAGGTGCATATTCTGTATAGAATCATATGTATAGAGCTGGATATTGAATACTGTTGAGACCAGGCACATTCTTTCCAATACAATAAAATTATCATCCAATCATCTTCATTTATTCTACTTACCCAGCCCCTGTAGACATCTGAATGGTAACTCCTGCATCAACCAGTAAAATGCTCACCCGACGGGTAAAATTTGCAATCTTTATGAAGGGTTCTCTGCAAATATGTGACAGAAGAGGTTTGGAAGCAAAGATTCTGACCCCAGCCATGATGGAATAAAAGGTATCAACCTTCCCCTCCTACTGCGGTCAATAAAGATAGAACTGGAATGACACTGCAGTTAGTAAGCAGGGATTTGTAAACAGTATGATAAATACGTTCAAGGATTTAAAGGAAAGCATGGCTATAATGAGTGAACATATAGAAGAATCTAAATGTAGAAATAGTGATTATTTTTACAAGAATGAAATGGAAATTCTACAGCTGAAGAAAAGTAGTGTTGAAAAGTGTAAATTCATAGATTTGGGGTCAAAACAGACTGAAAAAATATACTAACCAAAAAATGGTGAGGTCAAAAAAATGGCCACAAAACATCTCTTCCTGATCTACTTCTCCTTCGTGGAAAACTTTACTGAAGAAAAAGTGGTCTACTCACTTACTATGCCCAGAGACACTTCACATTTCTTTCAGTTTCCAGTTGTTTGCTCACATCATCCCTTTATCCATCATCAGGAAAGTTACCCAGGAAGGCTGTGCCTATGCCAAGAGGTAAAGTCTTCACCATTGATTGGTAATTGAATGAGGGCTAGATATGTACTATTCTTGGAATGAATTCTCTACAAGTCAGACAATATTAGCTTCATACTACTTCCTCTAGTGTCTTTCATTACAGCATTTAAAGCTCTCATATCAGCATATTATTTTTTAATTATTGAGAAAATATCACTTTTAGAGAGTCCCTATACCCTGTACTATCTCGACTGTCTCCTACCTATACATTTGTCTGGAATCTCATCTATTTCTTCCTTTAAATACTACAGGAATTTTAAAGTATTCTCAAAATTATCTGAGACTTAGCTTAATTGCTACCTCCTTCATTAGGCCTCCTTTGTTCCCCCTGATCAATACCTTGTTCAGAACTCCCAGAGAATTTGGGATCTGACCAATACTCTTTTTTTTTTTTCTTTTTAGGGCTGCACCTTCAGCATATGGAGGTTCCCAGGCTAGGGCTTCAATCAGAGTTACAGCTGCCGGCCCACAGCCACAGCAACACCAGATCCAAGCCACGTCTGCAACCTACATCACAGCTCATGGATCCTTAACCCACTGAGTGAGGCCAGGGATGGAACCTGCAACCTCATGATTCCTAGTTGGATTCATGTCTGCTGTGCCATGACAGGAACTAAGGGATCTGACCAATACTTTTGAGTTACATTTTCATAGTGGTTATTTTTTGGTTTTGGTTTTCTTTTTAAGTCTGCACTTAAAAAGAATATGGAAACACATGGAAGTTCCCAGGCTAGAGGCTGAATCGCAGCTTCAGCTGGGGACTACACCACAGCCACGGCAATACCATATCCAGGCTGCATCAGCGACCTATGCTGCAGCTTGCAGCAACACTGGATCTTTACTCCACTAAGGAAGGCCTGGGCTTGAACCTGCATCCTCATGGACACTGTGTTAGGTTCTTAACCCACTGAGCCACAATGGGAACTCCAGTAGTAGTTGTTTTTGTATGAATGTTTTACATTCTATTCAGGACTGTAAACTTCCAGAAAGCAGGAACCATGTGTTCTATAACCACAGTCCCCACAGTACACAGGGTAGTGGACTTTATACCGTGTTTTCATTTTGTTATATGTGATCACAGAAGAAAATGGAGTCTTCCTGTCTAGTTTTGGAAGGATGGATCAATATCTGTCAAAGGGTCAGTAAACAAGTCACAATGTCTAAAATACTGAAGCAATAAACTTTGTGTGGAAGAGTCAGAGGAACTAAGTGCCTTTGAGTAAGCAGCCCTTGAAGACTTGAAACCAGGCTTAGGGGAAAATTTGGAAAACTTCAGAGTTGTATAGAAGAGGTATATGTGGGGAAAAGGAAAGATGCAGCTTCTAGTTCTTGGGATATCTGAATATAGGGACAAGGACAGTGACTGGGCTTGAACCTAGATGGTGAGACTAAGAGGTCAACTGGGCACAGCATTTGGGAAGATGGGAGGCAGTGTGGATCTCCCTTAGTTGGGAGAGGCTGGGTAAATATCAGGGAGGACTACATGTAAGGAGCTGAGGTCTCACTAACCCAAGGAGGAGGATAGAAGGTACCATCATGAGAATTGTGTTGCCACAAAGCCACTCTCCTTCAGACAGGCCCCCCTGCCGGTCCTGGGACTTAGACCAGCAGCCATCGGACAGGAAGAGATGTTGGTCAACAGCACTTCGTTGTGGCAGGTGGGAGGGAATGGCAGCAAATGTGCTCCAGGCAGGGACTCACCTGCTCCCGGGAACTCCGAGTTTCCCAAAGTTCCCTTATGACCCAAAGGCCAGACTTTCTGAAAGTTTGCATTCTCAAGCAATTTAATGTAATTTGCCTAGTAATTATTAGCAGTTGTGGTTCCATGAACTGATATATAATACCGAAGAGAAATATGATTTTTCAATGATGATAATTGCCTTTTTAAATGATGATAATTGCCTTTTTAAAACAAGTTAATGTTCTCATAATATTCTTTCTCTTTTTTTGTTGGTTGGTCATGCCAGACTATTTTAGTCATACTTTAAAATAAATAATCAAATCTTGGTTTCCATTCTTAGGTTAAGATTTCTCCCAGTTTCATTTTTTCCAATTTTTTCCACTGTTGCAATTAATATTTTGCAAGGGCTTACTGACTTCTTGATTTTTTTAACTATTTTAATTACTTGGTTAGGTGTTCTGTAGAGGATTTTATTTTTCTTTTTAAAGTCTGGATTAATGCTACATATTGTATACTGGCTGCTGCTTTCCCTGCATCTTGTACAGTTACTGGTTTTATCTCTAGTATATCCATCATCTGCAGATAATTACTTAGTGTCTCCTTTTTGTTTATACCTAGGGAGCCACTGGATATGCAGTATCCCTGGCTGTCTATATGTTTTTGTGCTGGAATTTGATTTTTCACTATATCCATATCAGAAACAAACAAACCAACAAACAAAAACATGTGCCCAAGCTTCTGCCTGTGGAATGCTCAGCGAGAGCTCTCAATGGGAGATGAGAGACTGCCCCTCAGCCCACCAGGATGAGACCACTTTGAGCTGCAGAACAAGAAAATACCTCTTCACACATCTTTAGACAAAGCCCTCAGAAAACTCCACCCAAGTCCCTGAACTTCACCAATTGTGAATTAAAAGGACTAGATTTCCTCCAGAGGCCTGAAAATTTCTCAAACCTCAGTGCACAAATTAGAACAACACTGTAGGCTTCTTTGAAAAAATCAGTGCCTGATCCCACCGGAGTCCACAAGAATCGGATCTCTGGAGGTGGAGCCAGCTCCCACAGGTGACTCTACCTGTGGTTTGCTCTCACTTGTAACCAACAAGGCTTGAAAGCCACTATGCCAGGCTACCCAAAGTCAACTTAGAAGCTATTACTGGGGAAGTACTTCCCCACAGCTGGAACCATGGGACATACCACACTGGCACCAGTGGCAGAACAGTGAGAAAGAATACCCAAAGAGAACCACTGGCTGAACGGGGAGAGCACAGGTGAGAAGAGCTTGAAGCCAAGGGTCAACACCCATTAGTCCAGATGCTATGGCCCTGCTTTGTTGGTCTTTTCTTCCTACATGTGGCAAATGCAAGGACAAGGGTTCTACAAACCTGATTACTTTGAAAAAGGTAATTCTTTTTTCAAAAACAAAGTGATTTTGTTGTTTCCATCTTTCTTTTTCTTAGGCATTCTTACAACTTGGGGGCTATTGCTGCTTGACAAACTTCAAAGTGGTCCATATGGTTGTTATATTGCAGTGCTGAATGAATCATGGGAATTAAGTTATTCGCTTTCAGCTTGGTCTCTTTCCCTAATTCTGTAAGCCTGTTCTCTGTTCCCTTTATTCAGCTATTAATGACATCCAGTGTGCCTCTGAGGGTCAAATTGTGTCATGTGCTGAGAAAAGAATTCTTCAAAGCTTTTGAGCTTTTAAGTAGAAGAGGTGAGAGCACAGATGCCTTGAGCTAGCTGTGGTCTCTGATACCTCTCCTCTCCCTGGGCCTCTTCTTCCCCAGGCCAGTGGGTGGTAAGAGCTGACTCTCAGCCAGCATGGGCTGGTGAGGAAGTGGGGTGGGCAGGAGATGTCTAAGCTTCCTGCTGTGCTCTCCTGCCTACTATAGTTTTAAATTAAATTACTACTGCTGCTGCATCTGGAAAACCATCTATAACAGTCTTTCTTCCTTTCTTGCATTCCTGCTTGCTTAATTTCCTTCCAGCCTCCTCTCACTTGTTCTTTTCCTTCCTTCCTTCTTTTCTCCCTCACTTACCCACCTTCCCTTCCTCCCCCTTTGTTACTCCCCCCTTCTTTTTCTCCCTAACTCTTCTTTCCCTTCTCCCTCTTATTTCTCCTTCTTGCCCTCTCTTTCTCTCCCTCTCTCTCTCTCCAACCCTCTCCGTCTTTCGTTCCTTCCTGCCTCCCTTCCTTCCTTTCTTCTGACTTTCTTTCCTGTCTTTTTTATTTCTCTGCCTATTATTCAGCTGGAAAATCTGAGCTGAGCAATCTAGCTGCTTGTCTGAGCCCTCTCCAAGTTGAAATCTCTCAATGTGAATTATTTTCTTGATCTCTAATCACAGTTTTCTTCAATATTAGAAATAGAAATATAGACATTTTCTTCCCAATTTAGCCAGGTCCAAGAGCATTTCAGAGACATTCCACTGTTGTAAATAAGGATGGCTTGAGCATTACTGCATGGTAACACCTATGCCCATGTGCTTCTTGCCTTAGCTCAGACCCTGCCCAGAGGGACTCCAGAGCTTCCACCTCTTAAAAGCCACTCTTGCTTCTAGCCAGATGCTTTTCAATCAGATAAGCCTGGTTGCTGGCATTGAACTGAGTCTTGCTTTTCTCTCTGCATAACTTTCAAATTCAGCCCCCAGGCTCTCAGTCTGATTTTAGTACCTTGTCTACACCATATCCCCATTACCACTTATAAACAGGCACTAGTCCAATTTACATAACAGGTGCCTATAAATCACCCCGATCATGTTGGGGAAAGGGAGTCCTTCTTCCTCTTCCTTCTTGTCACTGTGACAGGCATAGCTTTCCTCCAAGGAATTATTGTGGTGGCATAGGACTGAGATGGGAAGAAGCAAATAAGACATGTCCTTCTCCATTATACATCTGATCTGTCACTATTAAATCAACTGTATGGTCAATAATGAGTATCACTTATTGTCTTTAACCAATATGAGCTTACGTCCGTCGTGCTCCTAGAACTTGTCAAGCCCAGCCCACAGCCACCCAAATGGATCAACGGACAAGACAGGTTACAAACTCAATATTCCACTAACATTTTATGGGACCACTGCAGAGAACGTTGGCTTGTTTGGATCACATAAGCATCCACTGTCCCTAATTTTCGAATAATAGCACCTGATGACTTTCTAACCGTTCTCCCCAGACTCCCATCCCTTATCTTCTGATAATGGTACTCAGTCTGTCTCCTGCCCTGGGGATAGGACCATGACTCATACCAGGCCAATCAGAGCCTTGCATTCCCTTGGCCACAGTGATTGGTTCTGGGATCGAGCCACATTTTAATTCATACCCCTAAACTCTCTATCACCAGAACTCACCTGAACCTACAAATTCCATCTTTGTGTCAGCAGCTCTGGGTTGGGTTTCTGTCAATTGCAACCAGAAGAATGTTGATGATTCAGCATTGGAGTCTGGTACCTGTGAGGGTGTTCACGTGCAAGGTCAACTACCAGTGCAGGAGCCTTATACCTGGCCTCAGGTAGCTGAGCAGGTGCTCTGACTGAGACTTCTGGGGGGAAGAAGTGACATCTGGGGGTCAGTGTGGAGTAGAATGTGTGAACACAGGATGGGTACACAAAGGACTGGTCATCAGAGTGGACTTCTAGCCATGTCCCAGGGCTGTCACCAGTCCCCAGATCTCTGCTCTGCCTCCCTCCCAACCTGGACTTTTTTGGTGTCTCTTTTTCCCCTGTTGTAATGAATTCAACGACGCTATCATTGTGTGTCACTTTGTTACTTTTCAAGTCCTGTCCAGACTCACCCTTGATCTTTCTCGTTGATACCCAGGGCTCATAAAAAAGATAATCTTGCTATTTGTGACCACATGATGGACCTTGAGGGCTTTATGTGAAGTGACATAACCTGACAGAGAAAGACAAATACCATATAATCTCACTTAGAGGTGGAATCTTAAGAAACAAAACAAGACAAAAAATAAGCTCAGAGAAACAACATATTAGTGGTTGCTAGAGGCCTGGGATGGGGGATGAAATGGGTAAAGAGGGTCAAAAGATATAAACTTCCAGTTATTAAATAGGTAAATCATGGGGAAGAAATTCATGTATGGTGATGGCGATAGTTAATAATACTACATTGCATATTTAAAAGTTGCTAAGAGAATAGATCTTAAAATTTCTCATCACAAGAAAAAAATGTTTTGGAGTTTCCCGGTGGCACGGCTGGTTAAGGATCCATTGTTGTCACTGCTGTGGCTCAGCTTGCAGCTGTGGAACAAGTACAGTCCCTAGCCTGGGAACATCCACATGCTTCAGGCACAGCCAAAAAAAAAAAAAAAAAAAAAGAGAGAGAGAGGGAGAGACAGAGGAAAGAAAAAATGTTTTGAAACTATGTATGGTGACATGTTAACTAGACTTATTGCAGTGATCATTTCACAATATATACAACTACTGAATCATTATGTTGTACACCTGAAATTAACAGAATGTTCTATGTCAATTACATCTCAATTGTCAATTACATCACAGTTAAAAAAAAATACCCAAGGCTCTGCAGCCTGTTTTCTTCTCCTTCTCCTTTCACGGTTCATGGCAGTGATGGTCATCGGACACTAAGTCCGCTGTCTCAGAAACCCCTGTACACCCTCTCAAGCCCTCACCTGAACAGCTGGGCTCTCAAAGACCACGTGCAGCCAAGGCCAAGTTTCCCTGACAATGGTGGTCCTCAACTCTTAGGTGCACAGAATCACTGGGAAAGCTTAGATGAAATACCCAGGCCTGGGTCCCATCTGCAGCTCTTCTGATGTACTTGTCCATGGGTTGTGCCCAGACCTCAGCATTTTGTAAAACTCCCCAGATGATCCTAATATGCAGCTAAACAGTGAGGGTCTCTTCACAGTTTCTGGGGGAGGTCTGAACATGGCCCTCTCTACCTACTTGTTCAATGTAATGGAAGTGCAGGCAGAAACACAGAAGGCCTCATGCAACATTGCAGATGATGTCAGCCTTTTCTTAGGACCTTTGTGTGGTTCCTGCTGCATGAGGAATGGCCTGGAAGGCTCTGTGTGACCTAACCCCTGGACCCTCATCTGAAAACAGTCTCTGTCACACACGGTGACTCAGCCCACTGTCCTTCATTTTGCTCCCTCTGCCTGGGAACCTCCCTCAGGGTCTGACTCCTCTCATTACATAGTTCTTGGAGTACAAGTTCCCTTCTCAGAGGGGTCTTCCCCGACCCCTCACCACACCTCAGCTAAAGCAGGTAATCTTCCCTGTCACTGCACTGTGTGACTGAAATTGTATAGCACTGAACACTATTGAAAGTGATCTTGGGTTTTCTCTCTCTCTCTATCTCTCTTTTTTTTTTTTCTGCTTTTTATTGCTGCATTCGTGGCATATATAAGTTCCAAGGCTAGGGGCTAAGTTAGAGCTGCAGCTGCTGGCCTACACCATAGCCAACAGCAATGCAGGATCCGAGCCACATCTGAGACCTACATCGCAGCTCACAGCTACGCCGGATCCTTAACCCACTGACTGAGGCCAGGGATTGAACCCCCATCCTCATGGATCCTATTTGGGTTTGTTACCTCTGAAACATAACGAGAACTCCTTGGACTTTCTCTATAGTTATTTGTTGTCCCCTCCCCCGACACACTCCAGAATGTAAGCCCCAAAGAGATGGCAATTCTTTCTTTTCTTTCACCTCTACATCCCCAGCAGTTAGCACCAGAGAGTACAACTACCCTTCAGCAAATAAATGCTAAGTGGATGCCTCACCCCTAGTGGGAGGTACAGGTGGGCTGAGAACAGAAGACATCCCATTTCACCACATGGGGGCAGCACATACCTGACAACCGCGGTCTTTTCCTTTACACAGACCTCTGAGGTCTGGAGAAATCGTCAGCCCTTTTGGCTTTCCAAGTTTCCATGTCTTTCTGAAGAAGCTACATGCAGTGAGGACCAGCCATCTAACCATTGAAAAGGAATTTAAAACTTAAACTCTCCCTACCTAGCCTCAGTTGTTCTGTCTCTATAATGGGCATATTAATATTCTTCCAGACTATTCTTAAATAATTCTTATTCTTAAATTATTCTTAAATAAATTGCCATTTCTTTTTTATAAATTTTTGCCATAGGTTTAGGTAAACAAAATGAATCCACGAAACATGCAGCAGTAAAGTGCTAAGATTTGGCAGTTTACTCAGTTTAAAATGAAAAGAGCAGCACGGAAAGGGGAAAGAAGAAAGCGGCTCAGAGAAAGAAGACCTGAGTTTGAGTCCTGCTTGGATCTCTGTCTGTCACTTAATCTCTAAGGAAGTGTCTGGTTTCAGCATATGACTGGTGCCTCATGCATGTCTGTTGAAAAAACAAATACATTTGTAAAGTGGGAACAATAATAATAATAATAATAATAATAACAATAGTCTCTGGGGTTGTAAGAATTAAATGAGGTCATGAATTCAAACAGGCTTAGTAATTCATGAAATGCTGTGATATATTATGTGTCATTAGAAGCCAACTGCATGGCTGAACAATAAGAGAGCCTGAGGTCTCTGTACACTGAAAGTACCAGGGAAGGCTTCCCAGAGGTGAGGAGAGAAGACAAGAGCTAAGCATCCTTCTCCATCACTATCAGCAAATCTTCAGCCAGAAGATGCCTACGAGGGAGCAGGAGGCTATTTTGCCCTTACTAAGGAGAAAGATGCGTTCTTACTCAGGAACAGAGGCCAGAAACACAGAGCTGAGGGGTGTTTTCTTCCCAACCAAATGGGATCCAATCATATTTCTGGTAAGACTCCCTCCACCTCACCTCAAACATGATAGCCTCCTCAGAAGAAAGGCTCTCAGTCCATTCAGAATCTTACTATTGCCTTCATAATTATTATCGCTATGACTATGACAGTCATTATAAGGAAGAGCATCCAAATTTAGGAAAGCAGAGGAAGGAGGGGATGCTGGGGCTCTGAGCAAAGTTAGAAGGCCAGCAAATTGGCATACATGTCAAAGGTTCTACTCAGGGATTATTCCCAGCGTGGGAAGTTGTGGGAAGCTGGGTGTGAGAAGCAGGGGTGGAGAGTAACTCACTGTACCATGGTCAGAGAAAGCCCTTTCCTCCTCCTCCCTGCCCAAGTGTCTTCCATTCGCCTGTGCAGTGTCTTTGGTATCCTCCACTTCTTCTCCATCCCTTCCGAGATTGCCCGTGCTCAGGTCCACATCACCTCATGCCCAGGTTATCACAAACTCCCATCACCCACCTCCCAGCTTCCGGGTTCACCAGTCCTTCTAGTGCAACTCCACAAGGTCTTCCCCAAACAGATGGCATCATGTTCCTCCCCTGTTCAAAGTCAGAAGGAACTTCTCATTCATTAGAACACATCTGTTGAAGTCTTCATCACGGCTTGCAAACCTTCGTAGACCAGCCATTACTTTAATCCTATCAGCCCACAGATGGAAAGACAGACTCACGGTGCCTGTACCCACCCCACTCATTCATGCCTTGAGCCCCCACATATCTTAGCCTGATGGTCTGGAAATACTTCATCATCCATCCACCTGCCTTTTAAAGGCCTCCAAAGCCCTGGCTCGGACCACCTCCTCCAAACAGTTCCAATATTGGGATCATTTTCTCTTCCACCTGTCCCAAGTGTCTGATTTGAGTCCAGAATACTCTGCCTTGGATTTGAACTACAAACTTCGCACTGCTGGCTCCCTCAGATCTACAGTTCCTAAAGGTGAAGATCAGTACTTGTGTCACCTCCTGCACTAGTGTTTAGCATCCAGAAATGGATGGAGCTGAACAAATGCTGGTGAGTTGAAAGTGCATTTCATTATGTTCCTTCGACTTGTTTTTGCAAAGAGCGTGCGGGTGTAATGACCATGAGTGTTACACACAGACAAATGGAGGCTGGACAACTTGGCCTTGGCCAGACACCAAGTGATGGAACCATACGTAGAGCTGAGCTCCATACAAAAAAGCAAGAGCGGGCCCCTCCTAGGTGGTGCATCCTGGTGGGGAAATGCCCCTGGTAGCTCCGATGAATCATAATAATATAATTCAGTGCTTAAGAATCCAGCCCCTGTGTCTGGATCCTGGTCTCATCATTTCTGCCTCTATGATTCTGGGGGACGTTTCTTGACCTCTGTGTCTCCTCCTGTAATAGCAACCTCATCGAATTGCAGATAAATTAGACAGCACCAATTATCTCACATTGAATCAGGCACATACTGATACACAGCTAGAGCTTTGTTGTTATTAAATCAGCACTAAGAGCAATGAAAAACAGTGGACTCGGATTTCTCTTTTGTCCCTGGGAATAGCAGTGAGGCGCCCAAAGTACCATCCCAGGAATGAGGAGGAGAAGGAGAGGCTGGAAAAACACCCCCTGGTCGGCTGAGCACATTCCCAAGATACCAGGCCACCCATCGGCATTTCCCAAGCAACAGGTCACTGTCATTTCCTCCCCCCACGCCCTGGGAAAGTGCACAAATTGAGTTCATTCCCTAAGCCCCTGTCTCCTGTTCTCAGGCCCAGTCGTGACCCTCACTAGCTATTTGATACTCTAAGAGGCAGGTATCCACCATGTTGAATGTGGGCCCAGACTTGTCACCAAGGCACATGGGAGGAGAAAGCAGCTTGCTCAGAAAGAGTGAGAATCAGTGTGTGGAGGAAGGGCTTCCTCGCTCCTGTGAACCCAGAGAAGTATTAACTGAAGGTGAATCCAAATGGAGTCTTCCAAATGGAAGACAGAAGACAGAGAGAAAAAAGAGGAGCTTCAACAGTGACTTGGAATCTGGAGAGGTCTGCTTCCTAGGAAGGAGCTACAGAGGCTCAGGAGTTCAGACCCTCATGTCAGCCCGGCCCCATCACTTCTAACTGCATGGCTTTGGGCAAGTTACTTAAGCATCTGGCAATTCATTTCCTTACTTCAAAAAGTAAAAGTATTGCCAGCATCCATATCAGAATTATGAGGACTGAATGACATAATACAGATAAATGCTTAGAACACCGACCAGGCCAAGGCTCACTTGGTTAAGAGGGTTGGCAATGACGCTAATTGGACCCTGACACAGACTGGGTGAGTGTTTTTATTCCCATTTCACAGTTGAGTAAACTCTGACTTGAGAAGTTAAGTGCCTTGCCCAGGGATAGTACATAGCTGACCTTCTAACCCAAATTCCCTTCTGTTGCTGCCCAGGACCCCAGCGAGGGATCCAGACACCCCTATGGAGGAGGAGCTGAGGCCACAATGGACTTTCTTCTTGGAAAATCAGGGGACAAGGAAGATCCAAACTAAAAACCAACTGAGCCTAACATCCAGATAAAACATCAAAGCGCTCCAAGTCATTGCATAGAACCAAATCAAATCATGTCTTCCAGAAAGGCTTTCTCCTCTTCTTGCCCAAATGGCCAAATTGTGCAAGATTTAAACACTCTCCCAGCTGGATCTGTACACCTTTAGGTCATGGAAGGTTTTACCACCAGAGGCCCATATGAGGTTTCTTCTAGAAAGAGTCCCAAGTCTGTGGGCATCAGCAGAGAAGGCAAGGAGGCCCCAGGCTTGCTCTCAGAGCTAATTCAGGATGGCCTGAGTAGCAGAAAAAGACCACCTCTCTAGGACGTCCCCCACTCTGGGTGCTTGCTCGACCCCAGGTAATATCTGCTCAGTCAAAGCCTCATGGAAGTACTGATTGGTTAGAACTAAGAGGCAGGGGTGACCCCAAGAGTAACAAATGGCTTGAAGGAGTCACAAGCTGTTGCTATTGATGTGATGTTACTGGGAGCTGGCCTTTGACTGTCATTGCTCTGGTCCCTGCCACCTATGTGATGGCATGACAGGTGCTCCGCAGACACCTGTCAAAAAGAAGAAAGAGGAGCCACCATCCTTGGAATTGAGCTTAGGTGCACCCTCAAGCAGCCACTTGCTCCTTTGGTCCTCACAGCAGTTCTAAGAGTTCCCCTCAGCAGCTGCTATTATCCATGGATGCACTCAAAGGCTCATCTGGAGGTGTGAGAGCTTCTGAGCTCAATCCCATGAGCTCTCTGCGATGCCACACTCAAGAAGAAGAGGCTGCAGGGGAAGGGGGAGGGGTGCTGCCGAGTGCATTCTGGGACTAGTGCCAGCTCTTTGCTTCCTTCTCCTCCTTTCTCTGCACAGACTGCACAGGGAACCAGAAGCTAGGGCTCCGGGTGGCATTCTGCCTTAGTTGTCACTCTCACTTGCTTCTCTAAGAGGAAGAACCAGTGGTGCCTGACTCCTCCCAGGCTCCCTGACCACCACCTACTGCCTCCCCACCCCGCTTACCAGGCCTCCTGTCACCCAGTCCTCTGGGCTCCAGTCCTGTCCAGTCTGTCTCTCAAGGTCAGTCCCATCACCATCCTCCCTGACCACCTGGAGTCCCTCCTTCTCAAAAATTCATAGAATCTGTCTGAAAACCCTGGGTCCTGTCACGCTGAAGGTCCTGTCTATCTCTCTCCTCCACTGGGTAGTTTTAATCATCTCATGTCCATTTTGAGCACCTTCCTCACCTGAGTTGCCCCCAAAATCCTCCAGCCTCCCAGGGTTCCAGTTCTACCTGGCCTTCCTTTTCAGCAGGTGACAGACTTTCTCTGGTTCAGGCAGGTCAGGCCCCGCCCCCAGGATGAGCAGCCATCCCCCTCCTCCTCAGTGAAGAGAGAGGCAGGGAAAACGGGGAGGGCAGGGCCAGAAGGATGCAAGTGTTACAGGAGTAGGAGTGAGCCTGAGGGTAGCTCTGTGAACCCACTGACCCGGGGCCTTGATGGGGCAGCCAAGGCATGATGTGGAGCTTGGTACAGTGGCTGTTTAGAACACACCCCCTTCCTCATGCCCTGCGTGGACATTTAATTTTTTTTATTGTGTTCAGAACCACTGTAGGAATGCTGGAGTTCAGGATCGAACTGCCCACAACTCTGCCATCTTTTGGGCCTCATGTCAGGGCAGGAATTGAAGCACAGGAGGCCTGCCCAACTTCTATAAGCCAAGAGAATATGCTAGTGACAACCCAGAGTCCCAGGGAGGAGGGCATGGGGACTCTGCACCGGGTCAGCCGCCCAGATTTGCCCTGAGGAACAGACATCAACAGAGGCACAGATGCAGGTGGGAGCATCATTCTGATCATTAGAAATCAGATGTCCTCAAATGTGGTAACTTTCAAAGTCCAATGCTATCCAGCATAGTAGAGTTTGAGGCATCAAGCCTTGTAAGAAGCCCTGGTGTCCACTGTCCTGGGGAGGCTGGCCACTGGCCTGGCTCATCTTCTCTGCAAATCAAAAGCAGGTTGGCTGGACTTCTCTGGGGCAGGGAGGACCCAGAGGTCTCCAAAGAGCCTGTGGTGGGAAGGGGTGATGTGCGGAACAGAGTCTGAGAAATGGCTTCTCATTTGAGCTCAATAGCTAACTATGTGTGTGGCCAGGAAAGTAGCCCTTTTGTCCACAGGGCCTCCCTCTGAAATTTGGAAGTTGGTCCAGATTGGTGGTCTCAAGCTAGGGTGGGTGCCATAGTCATCACTTTGAAGCTTGTTAAAGAACAGAGGGCCAGACCCCACCCTACCCCACCCAGCACATGCGCGCGCGCACACACACACACACACACACACACACACACACACACACACACAGTTTCAAATTCAGCAGGTCAGGGGTGGGGCTTGAGCCTGCATTTCAAGCAAGTTCCCCTAGGGGGCGGATGCTGCTGAATCGGAGACCTCATGAGAACCTAAGCGATGACTACTAGGGCTTCTTCTAGCTCTGAAGTTTTAGGTTCTGGTTTCTAAGAAGTACCTAAATGGGAAGAATAGCTTTAGAAATAAAGGAGAATTGTAGAAACAGTGAGAGGAGACATTTCCAAACACATCACCCGGCTGTGGCCACAGGCAGGCACCCCATCATGGCCCAGGCCTAGCAGGAATGGAGCAATGGGCCTGATGGATCTGCTCTCTCCTTGCTTCTGCTCTCAGGGTTTCTTTTCGTTTGGTTTTCATTGGAGTCTACATCTGAGACAATATTTCATGACGCCAGCTGCTGGAGTCGGTAATGAAATACTTTATGTGAGAGCATTTTGAAAATATGAAGTATAAGGCAGGGGGTTATTTTTAATGTATGTTTATACTTTCTCCTTTATCTCCTTCAAAACAGCAAATTATGATTGCTATAAAAGACAGAGATGTAGTTGATAGTAGAGAGCTGAATGGGAGAGAATTGAACCAATGTGAATTAAATAAGAGTTGCATTATTCCCACTTATGGAAACTGAACACTGAATGTAGGCAAGAGAGGAAGCCAAGGTGGCTCCAAAAGTGAGGGACCAGCTATCCCTGAGGCCTGGGAAGAGAATGGACAACACAGCAGGGCAGAACATGGGTGTCGTGTCAAACGCCAAGTGGGGAGAATATTTGCTTTCAGAGGTCCTGGAGCCACATGGAAACATGGGACCCTGGACTCTGGTGAGCCCAAATGCTACGGGGCCTAAAGACAGAACATTTGGTGACCATTCCCAGAATGAGAGCTCTGGCTCCATAACCCCTGGCCAATGTCCTTCCTGCCATCTCAACATCTGCCTGTGACCTCGGAGTTAGCTCCCTGTCAGTAGAGCAGAGCAACTTAGCCGTGGACCTGGGCCCTTCTCATTTAGGTTTTCTGCCTACACTTGTGCAGCTGCTCCTTTCTGCCATCTGCCCCAGTGCCCCCTCCACACATACGAGTGGAGACACCTACAGGCACTGAAAGGCGGTGGAACACAGCTCTCCCATGAGCAATAATACCACCTTCGACCCCAGGACAACCAAGACCCCTGCCCTAGGCCCTGTAACTTGAGGACCTTGCTCTGGCCTCTGAAGCCATGACTCATCCCATGAGATGAAGAGTCAGAGGCTGGAGTTCCCGCTATAGTGTACTGGGATTGTTGGTGTCTCTGGAGTGCTGGGATGCAGTTTCCATCCCTGGCCCGGCACAGTGAATGAAAGGACCCGGAGTTGCTGCAACTGACTTTGTAGGGTCACAACTATGGCTCAGATCTGATCCCTGGCCTAGGAATTCCATATGCCGTGGGTTTGCTGAAAAAGGGGGAAAAAAAGAAGTCTGAGGTGCTAAGGAGTCAAGCCCCCCAGGAGCCCCTCCTCATGGGGACCATGTTCCAGTTCGCATGCCTATAGCTGGTGGGGGAGCCAAGGGGCAGCTGTTGTGCAGAGGGCTGCAGTGGACCCAGTCTGTCCGTACACCTGTGTACAAATCCCCTCAGGGTTCAGGTCAGAGCTGGGGATGGGAGGACAATGTGGCCTCAACCCTGCCAGTATAACTGAGCTAAGTGCCAGCTTCACAAAGGCATTATATTGCATTTGTATTTGGGAAGAGGCTAAAGAGAGGCAAAGCTGGGCAGAGTCCCAGCCAAGGGTCAGGGCCTGCCTCGAGATCTGGCTAGAGGAGCCTGGGCAGGTGGGCGCAAGGCCTGCAGAGTCCCATGGCCCCAGCAAGGCCCCCACCCTGCTGGAAGAATGGCCCAGCGTCACTCAAGAGCCCTTCTCACAGGATCAGCTGCACTCTTCACTCGAGTTGTTTCAAGCCCAGATCCCAGTTACCCTTGAGAACTCTTGGAAGTGGACCACCGGCCAGGGTGGCGCCAGGCAACCCAGGCCTCAAGAACCCCATGACCTTCTCCTGACCTCTGTGTGGGAACAGGATGAGCAGAAGCCCTCAGAGGAGCCCAGTAGGCAACATGTTTTTCAAATACAGCTGAGGCACCAAAAGACCTGATTTCTGTGGGCAGCACCAGGATCTGAACAGGCAGGGGCACTGATCTATTTAACTACTAATAGGAACTACTATTACTATTAAATGTAAGTCTTGGATTTAGGCTTAAAAAAGCCAGCTGAACAAGTATCAACTGGAAGAGGCCCCAATTACCAGATCATTGAAAACACAGACTGTAAGCATGCTGCAAATTCACCTGAGCCAACAGCCTGATGAAACAAAACCTTAAACAAAGATGAGGTGTTCCTGTTGTGGCTCAGTGGTAACAAACCTGACTAGTATTCATGAGGACATGGGTTTGATCCTTGGCCTCTCTCAGTGGGTTAAGGATTCAGCATTGCTGTGAGCTGTGGTGTAGTTTGCAGACACAGCTTGGATCTGGCATTGCTGTGGCTGTGGGACAGGTAGGGGTTACAGCTTTGATTCGACCCCTAGCCTGGGAATTTACATATGCTTCACTTGCAGCCCTAAAAGGAAAAGAAAAAAAAAAAAACCAGAAGACAAATGCCACCTTAGAGTGTGTTAACACAAGTACCAGAGTCAAAGCAAAGGAGGTAAAAATGGGTCAGGCCATATCTGGTGTATCGTGTTCTGTTTTAAGTAGCCCATTTTTAAGACCATAATTATAAGCCAGAATATTCTCTACTCTATAGAAGGATATGGTGAGGAGCTTGGAAGAATTTTTAAGGAAATGGTTGTTCAGCCTTGAGGAGGCATGCATCCAGGGGATTGGGGACCTACCTTCCAATATTTGGGGGGTTGTATATGAGAATGCTTATTTCAACCTGGGTGGAATGCTGAGAAACACACCCCCATTGATAGAAACCGACCTGCCTTTTTGTAGAAGAGCATGGCCTTCAATACCAAGGCCCCTAAAAATTCTCATGCTCTTTGGTCCAGGATTTCTATTGCTAGGAATTTTGTCAAAGACGTCCTTAGAATGTGGCAAAAATTTTCCTACAATAATGTTTACTGCCCTGTTATTTACAACATGGAAAAGCTAGAAACAACTTAAGTGTCCAACAGTAAGGAAATGGTTACACACATTGTGATACATCCAGGCCATAGAAAAGTTGGCAACCATTAAAAATACGTCTTGAGAATTTTCTGTGTGGCTCAGATGTTAACAAATCTGACTAGCATCCATGAGGATGCAGGTCAATCCCTGGCCTTGCTCCGTGGGTTGGGGATCTGGCATTGCTGTGAGCTGTAGTGTAGGTCACAGATGTGGCTTGGATACCTCATTGCTGTGGCTGTGGCATAGGCTGGTGGTTACAGCTCCAATACAACCCCTTGCCTGGGAACCTCCAAATGCCATTGGGTGCAGCCCTAAAAGCAAAAACAAAAATCTTCAAAGACTATTTAGTGATATGAGAAATGGTCACCATGTCAGCAGAAAGAATGAGCTGGAGTTCCCTGGTGGTGCAGCAGGTTAAGGATCTAGCATTGTCATTGCAGCAGCTCAGGTCACTGCCATGGCGAGGGTTCAGCCCCTAGCCCAGGAAATTCCACATTGAGCAGGTGTGGAGAAAGGAAAAGAAAGGAAATAAGAGAAGGGAAAAGAAAAGAAAAAGAAAAGAACAAGCAGGATTCAATACCCAAAGTCAAATACAATTTTAACTTTATAAAACACATTGGAAGAATTATACCAGAGTACTAACAATGCTGATAACAATGTGTTATATTTATCAGTGATTTTTTTCATATCCACTTTTCTGTGTTTTTCAAGTTTTCTGCAAGGCATAAGTATCATCTTTATAATCAGGAAAAAATATTTGAAGAGCAGTTGTGTAAATAGGTGATGGACTCAGGGATGAAGTAGCAGCTGGAACTACCTGGTACCAACTTCCCAGTGAGGTGGAGGCCTCCTGGTCTCTGAGTTTCCAAGCCTGCACTGGGTGGGATGTTGAAGAAGAGGGCTGCTAAGTATAAGAACCCAAAGGATGAAAAGGGAAAATGACATTTCCTGTGGTCCTGGCAGAGTCAGGATATTCTAAGTCTGAGATTTATCATCAAAATAACTCCTGGAATGACCTAAAGCTGGTAACCTGAATCCAGGACTGTCTGCCTGTTCAGCGCATGACCGAAAGAGCCTTTTTCCTCAAGACCCAGGGCTGCTCTAGCCACCTGTTCATATGGCCAGCCTGCATCTCTTCTTGGGATCAAGAAACAGGTGGCAGATTTGTGGCAGGTTATTGTTTTCTAGTGCAGATTTGTAAAGTCTTAGAGTGGAGACCTCTCTGGGATATAGGAGGTGCTCAGCAAGTGGCTGGAACACAGCTGGATTCTCAGACTCCAGCATCCTCCCCATCACCAGGCATCTTGGGGGGCCACTCATGTGATTCAAAACTCCAACTGATGGACTATCTTTTAAAGATTGTAGAAGAGATACCCTTTGTATCCCTGAAGCCTGAAGTTACCCTCAGCAGCAAATCATCCAAAGGTAATATATCTTCTTTTCCTCCCTCACCTTTTCTGCCTTACTCATCTGCAGCCATTTGGCTAAGGTGCCAAAAAGCCATTTAGCCCAGGTCCCTTTCACAGAGGGAAATACTGAGTCTGCCAGCAAAAGTCCAGCGACACGTCTGTCTCCCATCAAGCATTTAGATTTTTAGAGGGTTACTTGAGTGGATGAGTTATTATTTTCATGAGAGATCTTCAATGTATCTCAGGAAAAAAAAAAAGCCACAGATGTAATAATATTTAGAAATTTCCCAGCAGACTGATGAATTCCTGAGTTATCAGCCACTGCTCCTTCCTTCCCCTCCCTCCCCCCACCAGCTATACCCTCACATATATGCACACAGGTACTAGCACACACACGCATGCACGCCGCATGCATGCACACACACACACACACACACACACACACACACACACACACACACACCTTCCCCCTAAGGGCTCTGAGTGTTACTAATTTGAACAGTTCCTGACTCTTACCAGCAGAGCATGGAAAATAGCAGTTGTGTTTCAAGAAAGTCTGTCCTCAGGGGACAAGCTCCACCAGGAACCCCCCTGGACCTACAGGAGGTCTACATACACCTTCCATCTACTACAGACACCAGTCTATCAAGGGACTCAGCTCTGAGGGTCAATGTCATTCGCATTGTCAAGAAATAAAAGGTTCTCCCATTTCAGAACCATGGCGGCAGCATAGGGAAAGGATTATCTATTGTTTTTCTGATTTTCAAGAATTTTAGGAGTTCACATTGTGGCTCATTGGGTTAAGAACATGACATAGTGTCCATGAGAATACAGGTTTGACCCCTGGCCTCGCTCGGTGGGTTAAGGATGGGGTGTTGTCATAAGCTGTGGCATAGCTCACAGATGTGGCTTGGATCTGGTGTTGCTGTGGCTGTGGTGTAGAGTGGTGGCTGTGGTGTAGACTGGCAGCTGCAGCTCCAATTCAACGCATAGCCTGGGAATCTCCATATGCTGCAAGTGCAGCTGTGGAAGAAAAAAAGAATTTTAAAGTAGCCTTTAGTTGAAAACAGTATGGTAGTTTCTCAAAAATGAAAGTTAGAACTACCATACAACCCAGCACTTCCACACCTGGGTAGATATATAAAAAAATTGAAAACACTAAGTCAAAAAGATTCATGCACCCAATAGCAGCATTATTTACAACTGCCAAGATGTGGAAGCAGCCTAAGAATCCATCAACAGATGAATGGATAAAGAAAATGTGATATACATATACATACATATGTATGTCACATCTTATATGTATATATGTATGTATATGTGTATACACACACACACACACACACATCTACAGTGGAATAGTATGCAGCCAAAAAAATGAAATTTTACCATTTGTAACAACATGGATGGACTTGGAGGGTATTGCGCTAAGGGAAATAGGTCAGACAGAGAAAGACAAATATTGTATGATATCACTCATATGTAGAATCTAAAAAATACCATAAACTAGTGAATATAACAAAAAAGAAGCAGACTCACAGATACAGAAAACAAATTAGTGGTTAGCCATGGGGAGAGGGAAGCAGGGAGAGGTGACATAGGAGTAATGGATTAAGAGGTACAAACTATGTGTAAAAATATCTATAAAGATATGCTGTACAACATTGAAACTACAGCCAATATACTTTATGACTATAAATGGAGTATAACCCTTAAAAATTGTGAATCACTATATTATACACCTGTAACTTATATAATATTGTATATCAATTATACTTCAAGGGAGTTGGCGCAGCAGAAACGAATTGGACTAGGAACCATGAGGTTTCAGGTTCAATTCCTGGCCTTGATCAGTGGGTTAAGGATCCAGCATTGCCTTGAGCTGTGGTGCAGGTCACAGACGCAGCTTGGATCTGGCATTGCTGTGGCTGTGGTGTAGGTCAGAGGCAGCAGCTCTAATTAGACCCCTAGCCTGGGAACCGCCATATGCCGTGGGTGCGGCCCTAAAAGACAAAAGACGAAAAAAAAAATTATACTTCAATAAAAAATAAATTTTAAATAAATTTTAAAAAATAAATTTTAAAAGTAGTTTCCTTTAGATATGCTGTCTTTCCAGATCCTCCTACACCCTGAATATTTTCTAAGAAAAGGAAATCTTGGGAGTTCCTGCTGTGGTGCAGTGGGTTAAGAATCTGACTGCCGCACCTCAGGTCGCTTCAGTGGGGAGGGTTCAATCCCCAGCCTATCAGTTGGTTTAAGGATCTGGGCATTGCCACAACTGCAGCACTGTTTGCAGCTAAGGCTCAGATTCAACCCCTGGCCCAGGAACTTTCATATGCTGCGGGTGCAGTTATAAAAAAAGAAAAGAAAAGGCAGTCTCTGACCATGAATACATATTTATGAGAGTCAGAAATGCCAACTTGGACCATTCCATCCAGCAGAAGAAGACTTCACTGCCAACCTCCATAACATCATCTCCAGAGGATCTAAATATTCCCTTAGAACCATATAGACAGCCTTATAGATGTTATGGGTATCTGGCTGTATGACCTTGGGGAGCTCAGCTGACATCTCTGGATGTCACTCTCTTGCTTTATAAAATGAGAGTTGTGTGATCACCAAGACACTTCCCAGTTTCAAATTGTATAACTCTATCCCGCTATGAATTCATCCAGACCCACAGTTGGCAAACTATAGTTTGCAGGTCAAATTCATCTCACTACTGTGTTTGTAAATAAAGTTTTATTAGAACACACTCATGTCCATTTTTATGTATTATCTGTGGCTGATTTCACATTACCATGGCAAAGTTGAGTAATTTTTTTTCCTTTATTTTCTTTTTATAGCCACACCTGCAGCATGTGGAAGTTCCCAAACTAGGGGTCAGATCAGAACTACAGCTGTGGCCTATGCTATAGCCACAGCAATAATGGATCCAAGCCACATATGTGACTTACGCCACAGCTTGTGGCAACACTGGATCCTTAACCCACTGAATGAGGCCAGGGATAAAACCTGCATCATCTCAGACACTTATATTGGGTTCTTAACCCATAGAGCCACAGAGGAAGTGTAAAGCTGAGTACTTGTGACAGAGCTGCCACAAAACCAAAAATAATTACTATCTGTTCTTTTATAGAAAAAGTTTACCAACTCCTGGTGTAAACCGTTAGAAACTGAGGTAGCCTGAGTTAGACAAAGAGACACCAGGTATTCTGCAGGGAGCAGGTAGCATTAACCCATAGACTGGGAAGCTATTTGTGTTTCCAGCCTGTGCCGCCTTTTGGATCACACAGCAGGCAGCAAACTTATGGGACGTAAGTAGAATTTTCTCATCACTGTCCTAAAACTGCAGCTTCCAAGCTTCAGTGAATGTGCCCTTGGCAGGCACACCTGTCTTGTCCCCTCCCTTCCCTCCACCACCCCAAAGCTCTCCATCACATCTCTGATCACCCTTCCTCTTTCTAGACTTTCCTGTTTGTTTTGTTTTAAGTCTGTCCTCAAACAGAAGGCTCTCCCTCCCTTTGAGTGTCTTCCTTGCTCTGCTCTGGACCGTGTCCAGGTTGATTATGTCTCAAAGCTGTACACTTCCAGGAGCAAACTGTGGCTTCCAGCAAGGGGGGATGTTTGGGCCATGGGGCCATGGGGCCATGGGGTCATGGGGCTCAGGGGCTCAGGGATGGAGGACCAAGATCTGCGGTCAGACCTGGGTTGAAATCCTGACTCCCAAACCTTCTAGGCATAAGGCCTTCATCACTAACAGCCAAGTGGCCTCCTGGACCTCTAAGGTGGTTGTATACTGTTGTGAGCAGGTGAGACATGGGATGTAGAGCAGAACCGGCATGAATGCACACCCAAGATGGATAGTGGGCTGATGATGCCGTGTGTGGCTGCCTGTCTTTAGAGAAATCAGCTGTGATTTCAAATGTATATTTGTATGCATGGGAGCATTATATGTGTGTATCTAGATATACAGTGGAAATCACAACTGACTTCTCTGAAAATAAGACTCTCTCTTACTCTCTCTATATATACACATACATAGATAAGTATATGTATGTATACTTATATAGTTGTATATATATATTTTATTTATATAATACTTTTAACTAATAGAATGTTTCCAAGCTGAGCGCTAGGCTCCTTGCAGGCACTCAACCTCACCCATCTTTCTGCACATCTGGGGGCCAGTGTGCCACCTGACCTATCAGACTGCCTTGGAGAAGGGACCCTGAAGGCCACCACATGGCCCAGAAAAATAAATTCCAGGAGAATTTAAAACTATAAATGAGGAGCTATAATTCCTCCATAAATACTTGGGAAGTCATGTTTTCAGTTGGACGGCTCTCAGAACCTGTGTCTCAAAAGTTATTTAGCCAACCTTGATTGAACATGGAATAGAAGCCAAATCCTTCCAAATAGGACATTTCCTTTGCACCCCTAAGTATTGGTTTACAACTCATTAGCCATTTGACAGGGCAGCTGGGAGGGCAGGGGCAGGGGAGAATTGTAACCCTGGAGAGTCCCGGGCCTTTGTCACCTGGAGATCATGAATCTCCATGATGTTCAGGAAAGCCTGTGAGAACACACTTCCCATCACAAGCAGCTAGTGTGCACCCCAACATCTAGGAACTGCAGAACACCCCAAATCCCTGTGGGCCCTAACCTCGGTGCCCAGCGCCCTGTGAGTCTGATTCCACTGATCTTCCCCTGAACAGCTTACCTTGCAAGTGGCTCATTTGTCCTTTAGCTGCCAGGTGCCAAACGCAGAGAGTGGCCTGAGGAGGCCCTTTTCCCCAAACCCCAGAGTTGCACCGTCTCAAACACAGCCAGAGGAAGATTCCCTGAGAGCTGAGAGGAGCCCCAAGCTGCTCCCTCCTCACCTGGATGTGCCCTGGGTAACCGAGTATTTTGAAAAGCAGAAAAGTTTCCAAAGGCCTCTGCTGGCTGGTGGCTCCCATTAGCCTGAGCAGACCCCTATCTCTCATCAGGATCACACATTAATGACAGAGACAAGCCCTCAGGAAGATGAAAGGCTTTGTATAATTAAAAAGATAAGAGCGGGCCTGGGAGAAGGAAATTGGGATTCAATTAACACTAGTGCTCTCCCCTCACCCTCCCCCGCTATCAAATGTTCCACTCGGAAGGGCCCTCTCTGCTCCAAGAGGGAAAGCCTGAAGGGCTCTTATTTATGGCCTGGCTGGAGTGGGGCTTGGGGCCTTCCTCAGCTAGGGAGTTTGTTTACTTAGAGCTCAAGAAGGGAGGGCAAGAGCAACACGAATCCTGCCAAAGGAGGTAACGAGCTGCTTTTGACTCCTTTTCTTTCCTCGTCTCAGCTCCTCTGATCTTCTTGACAGGGGAAGAAAAAATATTCAATAGAAGGTCTATTTCCTTCCTCCTTCAGCCTGGGGCTGACACAACAGGCTAAGGGTCACTGCTGAGAAAGCTCTGTGGGGTTATTTGTGTTGGGAAACCAGGCCATTTCCCCCTTTCTGTCTTTCTCAAGTTTCTGTGGAGGCAGAAGGAAGATAAGGTTGGGGACGCAGCTGCTCCAAGGATCTGTGGGCCTGGACGTGTGGGGAGCCCGGCCTCTGGGAACCCTGCTTCTGGGGTCCTCTGAAGGACCCTAAAGCCAGGGGAGAGCAGAGTTCACCAGTGTCCATGGTCTAAGCTGGGGTCAGTAAGGTGGGGACAGTTTGTGGGGGTGGGGGCTCCAGCCAAGGGCAGCAGCTGACACCAGGTCTGTGAAAGTTGATCCCAACTTGCCTTTACCTGTGAGCCTTTTACTTCATGGCTCACCTGTGGTAAAGGCAGATCTAGGTCCCGGGACCCTGCAGACTCAGAACATGTTGGGCTGTTTGGATGGATGGGCTGTTTTGAAAAGTCTGCTTTTGCTGAAGGCCGGGGAAGTTTCTCCCTGCCTCTCTTTTCAAGGAGCTCATGGAACGCTCAGTCAGAACCCTCCCCACCAAAAAGCATCTCTCAGGCACCTGGCAGGGCCCTCGAGACTGCATGCCACCAGGTCAATGGGGTCCATGAACCCAAGGAGGATGACTTGAGAAAGCCAACCCATGATAATCTGGAACCAAGAAGACAGAAAATAGTACAACAGGTGGAAGGAGTGGAGAAATTTGCAGATAAGGCATAATAATCAGGATATTAGATCCTCTTCTATGCCCTGTTAATCATCTGCAAGCTCTTTTCAAGGTTGTACACTGACCTCACTTCATACGCTGCAGACACCTCAAGCTCAAGATAGTTAAAGCCAAACTCCCCATTTTAACTACATCCAATATCTTTTCCTCCCTTGCTCCCTATTTCAGCAAATGCCTACATTAGGACTTGCTAACCACGAGTCTCTCAAAAAATGACGTAGAAGAAACAATGCCACCCCTATCTTCCTCTGAGTTGACAGAATCAAGTAGACAGCCTAGAAAGAGACACATTTTGGAAAATATAAAATGCGAGGCAGATCACCAAAGCTGGGGACCTTGACTCTCCTCTCTCTTGCTGCCCACGTCAGTCACCTCCTTAGAGACTCTCAAAGCAGGACCTCTGAGTCACATGAGATGAAGACACAACAGCACTCTGTAAGCTGCAGTGGGCAACACCTGTGAGAAGGTGACAAACCAGTGCCTTCCAGCCCCAGGGACCTACCTCGGGTGCAATGCATGGCCGCCTCCATAGAACCTTATCAGAGATCGAAACTGAATTTTAAGTATGGAGCACAGTGTTGACAAGGTAGCAGGACTTTTAAACTGTTGGGGAGAGGAGAACAGCAGCACAGCAAGTTTGAAGGATAGCTATTTGGACTCAGTTATAATGTGAGGATCTTAGAGACAATCGGCCATAGACCTCACTTTTCAGACACACCGTGTAAACTGAGAGAGAGTGTGGATGCCGGCCCCCAAGATAATCTCCTGGAACTCATGCCCTGTGAAGTCCATTCCCAGACCGATTAGGGCTGACCTGTGTAACCAATGGGACACTGAGGAAACCGAGACTTGGAACTTCAGAGCCTACTAGACAAAGCATGTTGCGACTTCTTCCTTGGATCATGCACTCTGGGAAGCCAGCTGCCATGTCATGAGGACACTCAAGCAGTCTTATGGAGAAGCCCACATGGCAAGGAATTGCAGCCTCTCTGCCAACAACCACATGAGCAAACCCTTTTGGAAGCAGACTCTCCAGCCCCAGCCTTCAGATAAGCGCAACGCTGGGTAATGACTGTGAGCCAGAACTTCCCAACTGTCCCATTCCCAGATTCCTGACCCACAAAAATGTGAGATACAAATGTTTGTTATTTGAATTTACTAAATTGTGGGATTATTTTCTATACAGCAATAGATAGCTAATACAGAGAATGTGTATCACCTACTAATGTTCTGTATTTTCACAGTGTGTCCAGGTCATTTTCTCGTTGCATTCTCTTTTCTTTTGGGGGCCTTACCTGTGGCATATGGAAGTTTCCAGGTTAGGAGTCCAATCGGAGCTGCAGCCACTGGCCTATCCCACAGCCATAGCAATGCAGGATCTGAGCTGCATCTGCAACCAACACCATAGCTTGCATCAATACCAGATCCTTAACCCACTGAGCGAAGCCAGGGATTGAACCCGCATCCTCAGGGACACTAGTTTGATTCTTAATCCACTGAGCCACAATGGGAATTCCCTCATTTTATCCTTTTTTGTCTCTCTTTCTCTCATTTATTTATTTTTTTATTTTTATTTTTTTGGTCTTTTTTAGGGCCACGCTTGTGGCATATGGAAGATCCCAGGCTAGGGGTCAAATCAGAGCTGTAGCTGCTGGCCTATACCACAGCCACAACAACACCAGATCCAAGCTGTGTCTGCAACCTACACCACAGGTCATGGCAATGCCAGATCCTTAACCCTCTGAGTGAGGCCAGGGACTGAACCTGCATCCTCATGGGTACTAGTAAGATTTGTTTCCACTGGGCCACGACAGGAACTCCTCATTCTTAAACTTACTTCTCTCAGAGTAGAGAAGCTGAGCCTTGTAGAGGTTAAGTAGCTTCTCCAAGTTCACATTACACATGGTAGAAGAAACAGGTAAAGAAGCCAAGCATTCCAACTTCTAGTGTTTTCTCTCTGCACAAAAGCCAGCTTTTGAAATCACATTATGTAGGCATTTGCATCCTTGGTCATTGTCTAGGGCCTCCACTATTTTCTAAGAACTGCTTGCTCTAGAGCAGAAATGGGGACAGCATCACAGTAGATTAGGGAGTCATCTCAGCTTTAGCATAACCTGCTAAGCTAGCCTGAGTACTCCCAGCCATCATTTAACAAGCTTCAACTGAGTGCCTGCCATATGACAAGTGTCGAAGAAGCCACGTCTACAGGATGCATTTCCTAGAGGCACAGTTCAATAGAGAAAAAAAAAAGAGAGAGAGAGAGAGAGAGAAAAGAAAAAATAAGAAAGCTATAACATTTGAGCCTGAAATGTCACAGGGAGCCAAGGAAGTTATCTGATGGATTGCCCTGTCATCTCTAAGCCAAAAGAAAAAAATCTCAGATCAATCAATGTGTTCCTGCCCTTTTAATCCAAACAGTATTTTACAGCATCAGACCACAAAGGAATTATTTTCTTAGACATTCAACAATGTTTGAGGATTTCTGAGTACTTTGCCAGAAAGCAGTACGTGAGAACTGCAGTCTGTTCTAATGTCCACATCTCCTATTGACTTAGATTATATGTAAAAATATGCTATAAGACATATGTGAGCCTACCTCATGCTGGTTCATTTTCTCATTCATTCACTGACTTATTCTGCAGAGCCCACTGTCCACATGGCTCTGCCCTAGACAATGCACAATGAAGGGCCCCTCAGGTACTTGTATTCTAACTGCCCAGGTCAAGGACACCTCCTGTCTTCTCCGGCCCTGCTCCTCCCTCTTGCTTACTTCCTGGTCAGTGGGCATGTTCTCCAGCATCATCCCCTCTAGGGCCTCTCCTCTAGGCTTCTACCATCTGCCCTTTGGATCACATGTTTGCCTCTCGGGCTCAGGTCCTTTGGGAATATACTTCATTTGCAGAGTAGGCTGAAAAACTCTGTCCCTGATACAGAAATATGACTGACAACCACGAGTTATGTTCTGAAGCTTTAAGAAGGACAAGCACTTGAGCCTGCCTTCATAGCAAAGGCTTCCAAGTGAGGTGAACTTCAATTGGATATTTGCCAGTGCTCAAGTCCTGCCTCCTCTCATCCCAGGTCTTAACTCACATCACTTCTGTCTCCTCCAAGCAATCCTTCCTGACCCCCCTCAGAGCAATCATTCCCTTTCCCATCATGTTTGGTTCCTCCAACTCAGTTACCAGCTTTGTATTTTAATTTCCCATGTGCGCATCTACCTCTCCCACTAGACTGTGAGTCATCATTGGGCGTGATTGTATCCATAGACTGTCAGTATCAACCCTCATTTTACAAGTGATGAAATGAAAGCACAGAGAAGTAAAATACCTTCCTCAGGGGCTACCAGTAAGAAGCGGCAGAACTGGAATTTGAACTTACGTCATCTGACTGCAGAACTCATGCTCTTCATGCCTTCACAAGACTGGAAGTCATCGCTTGCAGGTTATTCCAGATCTACCTGTCTTCAGTTTCCTTCTAATTATTTTTCCTGTAGGGATCCAAGTCAGTAGACAAAAACTCTTTTGTACATCCTTTCAAATGATTTATGGCAGAAAGGAGTATTTCCTCTGGATTTTTCTTTTGAGGTTTAAATAGATCCATTCTCTCAAGTGTTTTTATAAGATTAGATGCTGCTAGCTCCCTCACCAGCTTGGGCATGCTGTGGAGTAAACTTGAGTTTATAATAATTCTCATAGACTATGATACCTAGAAGTGAACACAATATCAGAGGTTTGGTTCAACCAGCATGGAGTAAAATGAAGTGATGATTCCCTGTTTGAGGCGGAGCAGAGGGCACACACTTAAACTTAAGGAAAAGCCACTTATAAGGGCATAGGGTGATAGTGAGTCAGAAAAGGAGACAAAAAGCAGAGATGATAAAGCCTTAGGGAGGCTGCAGGAAGGGTCCATTCTAGTCAAAGTTTAAAGTGCTATGAGGGAGTTCCCATTGTGACAAAGTGGAAGCAAATCCGACTAGTATCCATGAGGATTCGGGTTTGATCCTGGCCTCACTCAGTGGGTTAAGGATCCGGTGTTGCTGTGAGCCATGGTCAGTAGCTGTAGCTCTGATTCGACCCCTAGCCTGGTAACTTCCATATGTTGTGGTGTATGGCCCTAAAAAAAAGCAAAAAATAACAAAAATTAAAATTAAAAAAAAAATAAAGTGCTATGCAAGCTAAGAGAAGCAAGAGTTTAAAGATGCAGCAGTGTGGCTCACAATGTGAGATTTTGCAGAAGGGTTCCGAAGAATAAGAACCCAAGAAGACAGACAAATCTGCTGGCTTGGGGAGATCAGTTGGGAGGAAATGCTGTAGTTATAGAAAGAGCAATCGATGAGACAGCAGTGTAATTCACGTTACAAAAAGGAAAAGAGGAGGATGGTGGCTGGTGGGAGGCAGGGCAGGCAACAAGGTCAAGTAAGAGGTTGTTTATATGCCATGAAGGTGGGAAGATAGGTATTATTCAATCGAGAGGGGAGAATGAATAAAGAGAGAAAGATTGAGCTTGCTGAAACCAGTGTAAAACGGGGGAGGCAGGCATGATGCAAGGGAAAAAGAGTGCATGGCTAGTAGAGATAGACATATCTGAAGGTCTGAAAGTCTGAAGGTACAAAAAAGGGGAGCTGATAGAAGCCCTCCCTCAGTGCTTTCTCAGGTACAAAACTTATTCATGTTCATTATTGTGTAGGATTATACACCAGTCTGAGGGGGGAGGTGTTATTATTTCCAGTTTATATGTAAAACAATGGAGGTTCATGAAAGGTAAGAGAATTTCCCAAGATCCAAGATTTTCTGACTTGTAATCCTTTTTTTTCTGACCCTACAATGGCAGCCTATGACACTGTGTATCAGAGGGTTCAGTAAGCTGTGAATTGAGAACTACATCCTAAAAGGGAAGCAAGAGAAATAAGTTATTGAGGAGAGTTAAAGGCTAATGAGAACTAAGATGAAGTACAGAACTGTAGAAAAGGGGTCAGCAAGAAATGAATAGAAAGTTCATCTGAAAGCATCCAGAACATCAGGGGAGATGGAAGAAGTTTGCACTGGTCCAAAGGAGCCCAGCTCCAATCTCATATCCTGATAAACAATAATCCATCCATTCATTCCACTAAGCTTAGTGAGTACCACTGTGTCAGTGAGCCAGTACATGACTCTGTGCAGGAGTTTTACGTGGCCAGAGGCAGAGTTGATGGCACATGATGTATGTGAATCAGCACAGTAGTCCTACATGGCACAATGTGACCCAAGAGTGAAGTGCTTGCACAGACACCCATAGGAAATGGAAGGGTTCCAGGGGAGTGGGTAGAATGTCCCTGCAGAGTGTTACACCAAGAATTATACATGTGTTCAAGAATGAAAATGAAAGCATGGAGTTCCTGTTGTGGTGCAGGGGAAAAGAATCCAACTAGGAACAATGAAGTTGCGGGTTTGATCCCTGGCCTCGCTCAGTGGGTTAAGGATCTGGCGTTGCTGTGAGCTGTGGTATAGGCTGCACATGCAGCTCAGATCCCAAGTTGCTGTGGTTCTGGTGTAGGCTGGCAGCTGCAGATCTGATTCGACCCCTGGCCTGGGAACCTCCGTATGCTGCAGGTGCAGCCCTAAGAAAACAAAAAGACCAAAAAAAAAAAAAAGAAAAAGAAAAAGAAGAAGAATGATGATAATGAAAGCAGCTAAAGAAACAGAAAACTTGGTGTTCATGAATGTGAGTAAAATCAAGTCTTGTTACTTAAAAGGGCTGCAAGAGGACTCAGAATTATTTCAGTGGAGAATACTCTTCCTCAAGAAAGAGAATTATAAACAGAAATTATTTAAAGTTGACACTAAAGATCACTAACAGCCACTAAGGAGAGACTCAGAAACTTGGAATTCTTTTAGGCAATGGCTAAAGTCTCTTCATGTTCGGAAGGCTACTTTCAAGGTGCTAACAAAGTAGGACTCAAAATGCCAGGACACCCAGGCCTCATCCTTTTTTTTTCCTGTCCATTTCTCTATATTCATCTTCAACAAGCAATTCTGGGAAGAGCCTGGAATTGCAGCTGGAAAGTGTGAAGCAAGCCTTGTTCGGGCAGGAGCCCAGCACATGTGAGTCAGAATGGTCATTCAAGGTTTCTGGGCAGCTCCAGCATCTTCTGAGTTGCCGTCAGGTTTTCCTGCAGTCTCTGCTTTCTCCAGTGCCTGTAACACCTCCACATCTGATTCGCCTGCCAGCTACAGCCCTCCACAGACAAAGGCCACCAGCACAGAGAGCTGCAGTGTCCCTGGACACATCCACCATCAGCTGCCAGATGTGCAGCATCCTTGAGGTTACTAAAGCCTGGCATGGGTCTCCTGGTGCCACCTTGGCATGTGAACAGATATCTACAGTCTCATCAATGTCCCCAAATCAATATACCCCTGGAGGACCTGGGTCCTAGTTAGAACTTTACAGCATATGCATGAGGGGGAACCCATTATAAAACAGCTCCAACAATGCACAAAAATTACTTTCAAAGATGCTTTCATTTTTGAGAGGTGAGAGAGTCCAGAAGCTGTTTGTAAGAATGCCCATCTCTAGTTCTGCTAGAAATCTGGGCTCAGTAACAGCGCTTTCTTTTTAAAAATATTTTATTTTATTTTATTTTATTATTTTATTTTGTTTTATTTTGTTGTTTTAGGGCCGAACCTGTGGCATATGGAGGTTCCCAGGCCAGGAGTCGAATCAGAGCTGTAGCTGCTGGCCTACACCACAGTCACGGGAATGCCACATCCAAGCCACGTCTTCGACCTACACCACAGCTCAAGGCAACACTGAAACCTTAAGCTAGGGACTTAAGCTAGGGATCGAACCTGCATCTTCATGGATACTAGGCAGATTCTTTTCTGCTGAGCCACAATGGGAACTCCTAAAAGAATGTTATTTTTCTTAGCATGTAGTTGATTTACACAGTGTTGTGTCAATTTCTACAACACAGCACAGTGACCAGTCATACACATACACACATACACACACACACACACACACACACACACACACACACACACACACACATACCTTCTTTTTCTGCTACTATCTTCCACCATGTTCTATCCCTAGACATTGGCTGTATGGACATTGTTACTGTGCTGAATGATAATGTTTTCTGAACCCCAAACTGAATTGTGTGATCTGACCTATGATTGTACATGTGAGGACGATGGGATAACATGTTAGAAACTGGTTCAGCACATACAGGTAGAGTCACCATTATGTAGTAATAAGAATTCGAGTTGACCAACCTGAGCATCTGATTCCTGGCAACTTCACCTGCTCTGTGAACTTGAGCAAGTCTTAGACTCTCAGACAGCCCACCTCATGGTATTATAAGAATGAAACAGACCAATCTACTAAAACGGCCAAATGATATATTATAATTATTATTTTTCCAATAAATGATAAGAAATTCTTTCAGTTCAACTCCAGAGCCTAGAGTCTAAATATTTGACAGTGACTTTCCCTGCATGGCGTTCTTCCTCATCAGCCAGTCCCAGCTCAGTAATACATAGCAAGTTTCCTTTTTGCCAGTTATCCTCAATCATTTTTAGCATAGAATTTTCACAGCCCCATGCTCTCTAAAATGAGTTTGAAACTAAATCAGAAGGTTTGAGGAAGGGAGCTTGGTGAACTAAAACTAATAATTCATTTGGGAGCCTACATCTTATTTTCATGTGTGGTACATCCAAGACTTGACTCACTTTGGACTGGAGCTATTAGCAAATATTCATGGGACCTTAATTTTGGGAGTGCTACCAAACACATCCCCTAGGCCTTTTTTCCTTTTTTTTTTAGAGCCGCACCTGGGGCATATGAAGGTTCCCAGGCTAGGGATCAAATTGGAGCTGTAGCTGCTGGCCACAACCATACCAACATGGGATCTGAGCTGCATGGAAACCTACCCCACAGCTCACCGCAATGCCAGATCCTTAACCCACTGAGTAGGACCAGGGATGGAATCTGCGTCCTCATAGATGCCAGTCAGATTCGTTTCCACTGTGGGCTCGTTCTTATGCCAGAAACTTTCATATCCTTAAAAATACAAAATTTAATGTAATCATCAATGAAGTTTCTAGGGTTGAAGTATTTCCATTTAGTAAATGAGGAAATGGAAGCCTCAAAAAAAATTAAAAATGTGCCCCAAATTATACAAATAATTGTCGGCTGGGATTTTAGCCCCTTTCTTCAAGTCTTATATTCTTTTCACTATACCACCTCTGCAAAAAAAAAAAAAAAAAAAAAATCTCAGTGGAGTTCCCATTGTGGCTCAGCAGAAATGAATCCGACTAGTATCCATGAAGATGCTGGTTCGAAGGTCAGGAATCCGGCGTTGCCGTGAGCTGTGGTGTAGGTCACAGACACAGCTCGGATCTGGCGTTGCTGTGGATATGGCGAATGCCGGTGGCTACAGCTCTGATTAGACCCCTAGCCTGTGAACCTCCACATGCAGCGGTTGTGGCCCTAGAAAGACAAAAACAAAAAACAAAAAACAGAATTGATGCTGTAGGTCAACGAGGAAGCAGCTACTCAACAAATCTTTTTGGGACAACTGGTAAGCCATAAGGAAAAAAATAAATTGGAATTCTACTTCAGAGCAAATACAAAATCAATTTAAGATGACTTAATAACTTAAATGTGAAGAGTAAAATTTTAAACTTAGAAGAAACTATGAGGGGATAGTTTTAGGACCTCAGGATAGGAAATACTTTTATTTGAAAACACAATATAAGAAATAAAGTCATAAAGAAAAGATCATTAACTTTGACTATGTTGAAATTAAGTGTACTCTTCGTCTAAATATATTGTGAAAAAAATGAAAAGACAAGCCACAAGCTGGGAGGAAATATTTGCAATACATAATCAACAATAGATTTTCAGAACAGAATTTTTGTAAATCAGTGAGAAAAAAACAATCTGACAAAAAAAAAGTCAAAAGAAATCATCTTTTACAGAAGAGGAAGCACAAGTTGCCAATAAATATACAAAAATTCACTCAACCTCACTGGTAATTGGGAAAATTAATATTAAAACCACAGTGAGGAGTTCCTGTCATGGCTCAGTGGTTAACGAACCAGACTAGTACACATGAGGATGCGGGTTTGATCCCTGGACTCGTTCAGTGGGTTAAGGATCCACCGTTCCTGTGAGCTGTGGTATAGGTCACAGATGCAGCTTGGATCCCATGTTGCCATGGCTGTGGTGTAGGCTGGCAGCTACAGCTCCGATTTGACACCTAGCCTGGGAATTTCCATGTGCTGCAAGGTGGCCCTGAAAGAAAAACAAACAAACAAACAAAAAACAATGAGAAAGAATTTTGTACCCCCAAATTTTAAAAGTCTGATAAAACCAAGTGCTGGTGGAAAAAGTGAAGCAAGCATTCTCACTGCTGGTGGGAGTGAACATTGACACAGCCACGTGGGAAAAAAACTTAGCATCATCCATTACGGTGTGAAATACATTTCCTGTAACCCCAAATTTATGCTCCTAGGTATGTACCCCAAAAAACCCTTGGCTCTTGCAGCAAGAGACATTGAAAAGAATGGCCCACAGCAGCGTTACTGTCGTTGAAAAATATACTGGAAACAAATCAGCCAAGCAAATGTTCATTACCAGGAAAATGAATGACTAACTTTTGACATCATCCTAGACCAGAATAGCGTATAGCCATGAAAAGAAAGCACAGTGGTAAACACCAACACACAGAAACTTCACAAACATCTACTGAAGAAAAAGAGAAAAAAAACTCAGCTAGCTGCACAAAAATACACGTATTGCGTGATAGGCTTATGTAAAATTCAAAATATGAAATATTAATCAATTGTTTGGAATACACGGATTTGGGGCTAACTGTGAAGAAAAGAAAAAATAAGCCCAGAATTCAGGATACTGTCCACCCCTGCTGGGGGTTTGGGGTCTCCAAATGTTCCACGGGTGGTGTTCTGTTTCTCAAGTTGTGTGGCATTTATACTGGTTATATACACACTTTATTATGTAAGTCTTTACCCTTATATATTCTACAAGGGCTATATTGTGAGTATGAGTTTGGTGGAGAATCCAGACAAGGAAAATTATATCTATAATTCAGAGTAGATAGCCAGCTATCACCCTGGACACACCTCAACCCAGTAACAACACTAAGCTCCTCTTATTGAGTCTATATGGCCAGTGCCTGGCATGTAGATCATTACAGATGCATAATGATAACTTGATAAAGGAAATAACAGTGGAGGATTGACTGGCTGGATGGTGGATGGACAGATGGATGATGAAAGAGGCAGCCAGCTCAGAGCCTAAATAGCATGAAGGTATTTAATAGAAGCTCTAGGGCCAACAGGGGAAGGAAGCAGGAAACTAAGACTTGAGAACTGCAACCAGAACTTCCTTTCTCCTATCTCCTGAATGCACTCCATCAGGTAAAATTAGAATCATCTAATTTATCTCAAGCCCAATTGAATCATTCTTTATTAAACGGAAAGCAGACTGACTATTAATTTTGCACAACCCTCTCGTCGCTACCCCACGCTCACTAACCTGCTTGGAGATTCACCTCTTCTTTCTCGAGATTTGACCCTGACCCCTGCTCCCCTATCCACACTGAATCGGATTGAATCCTTTGAATGCACTTTGATGACAGACACTCCTTACTGATTTTCAAGCGTGATGCCCTTGTGGGCCCTTCTAGGCAATAAACTTGATGAAGGGAAATGTGTCTTATTCATCTGTTAATCCTGCACCTATTACAGCACCTGACAGATCACGTGTGTTAGACACATACTTCTTTTGAAATGAACAGACACTGAGATTGCGTTGTATTTAAGAAAGTGAATCTAAGGCAATGATTCCAAAACTCAACTACTGGAGTTTCCTGGCGGCCTAGTGGTTAAGGATTTGGTATTGTCACTGCCGTGGCTTAGGTTAGATCTCTGACCCAGGAACTTTTGTACAGCATGGGCACAGCCGGAGGGGGCGGGGGGAGCGGGAGGGGTGGGGGGAGAGAGAGAGAGAGCAAAATGCAAGCAGAGTGGGAATCTCAGAGTCAGAAGAAGGGCAAAATTACAAAGGAGACCCTAGGCTGATTATGGCTAAGATGTAAAAAAGCAATTTAAATCAAGTCCTGAAGTCTTGCTGCGTCCTCTACGAAGCCAAGCAAATCTGATGCATATAATACACCTAGAGGGCCACACGCAGCCCAGGGGACAGAGTGGCTCCATAAAGTTTGGGCTGAGCTATCTTTAGAAGGTTAAATAAAAGTCAGTTTTGTGAAAATTGGGTATTTGAGAGAATATTCCTTTTAGTATTTATCCCTGGAAAATACTCACATTAGGGCCTGCTGGAAAGGACTGGCAGGTGACAAGATTGGGAAGATATGCAGAAACACAGGGAGGTGAGGAAGGACAGAAGAATGTCATTCACAGAGAAGTGTGAACCTTAATGTTATTAATCACCCCTCCAATCACTCAGGCCATGTCTGCATTTATCCTATACTAATTCTGGGGCCGGAGCCAAAGCTCGGTTGAAATCCTTCTAGCAGACATTACTGGAAATTCTTCTAAAAAATCTGTCCAAATTGCTTTATTTTATCTCTACACTAAAAGCTTCTTTACATCCAAATGTAAAGGCAGGGAGTTCCTGTTGTGATGCAGCAGAAACAAATCCCACTAGGAGCCATGAGGTTTCAGTTTTGATCCCTGGCCTTGCTCAGAGGGTTAAGGATCTGGCATTGCCATGAGCTGTAGTGTAGGTGGCAGACGCCGCTCAGATCTGGCATTGCTGTAGCTGTGGTGTAAGCCGGCAGCTGTAGCTCCGATTAGACCCCTGGCCTGTGAACCTCCATATGCTGTGGGCGTGGCCCTAAAAAGAAAAAAAAAAAATTGTAAAGGTAGACCAGGTTAGAATTCTTAATTGGTTCTGATATTTCTTTCCTGCTTCCTTTTGAGAATATCTCAAATCTTGTTAGTTTAGTCTGACGGGTAAAAGCTGTTATTGTTCAGCTTCTGGACGACATGCTTCACAACAGGCAACACATGGCTGACTCACCACTGGCTACTTGCTGGCATTATCTTAACCTGTGAACGTGCCTTATCCTTGTAACAGCCACAAGAGGGTACTTGGGCCGAGATTATTGCCCCATTTTCTAGATGAGAAAATTGGGTCTTGAGAGCTAAAGCAGACTGAGCAGAGATTAGTATCCAGGGCCATCTGATTTCATCTCCTTCTAGGTGATAGTCATAAAAAGACATCTCTAAGGAACTCTGGGCTCTCTACAAGTATTATCAGATATTTCCACCCACTTTGAGGGCAAAGAAAACCACCATTAAATCATGGGAAACTTGGGGGCGGGAATGAGCACAGAACCAGGCCTCCTAAAGGTGAATATGTCTACTGGCTGAATTTGGTTTGGGAACCTCATGGAGCATCGGGGCTTTGAGAATGTCAGCCAGTGAGAACTTCCCACTGCCAGTGGTCCTTCTTCTTTCCTTTTCCTCGTCTTTCCCTTCTTCCTCTTTTCATTTCTCTCCTGTCTTACTGTCTTCCATTAAATGAGCATTTCCACGTACCTACCATGTACAAACTATGTGCTAGGAGCTGGGATGCAGGGATAAAGTAGACATGGACCCATAGTTACGTTGACGAATAAGTATGGGACTATATCATTACACAGTGTGAGAGAGGCTACCCAAACTCGAGGGAAGTGTACACAGGCAGAGTCAAATTCATCTCCTTCTCTTCAGCGACTCCAGGACCATGCTTCCAATGGGCGAGAACACCCAGGCACCTCTGCCAGGTGTGCGAAGACATGTCTGCCAGGGAACCCAATCACCAATCACACGTTGCATTCAGGAAGGACAGCGTGATCACATGAAGGAAGAGCCATCAGTCAGGGGTGGAAGGAAGGAGGGGCCGGGAGAGGGGAAATCAACAAAATTCCTTCCTAATCAGTCACACCCCTACTCCCACTTTCAGCCCCTCCACCTCTCAAGGAGGACTTTGTCTTCTCTCTATCCTTAATCTTTGTAAATAAGAATAGGAAGTGTAAATTGCATCAGCACTGAAGAGCAGGACAGAGCTAAAGCTTGCCTGTCGAGTGGAGGAGGAAGATCCATTCCAATATTTATTTATTATTATTATTTGGAGGAGAGGAAAAAAAAGCCAGAAATATTTCCAAAATGTCAACACTATTAAGGAAATCTGAACACCTTAATCCATTTAAATGTCAGCTAGAACCGGGTGCAGGTTTTCGGGGAGGGGAGATTGAGGAAGTAAGGAGAGGCAGAGGGAATTAATGCCAGATTCCACATAATCTATCAAAGTTTCTTTCTTTTCTTAATATATTAAATATTAAATGCTTCTTTGCATCTGAGTGAGAGAGGAGACAAAAAGGGACCAGGGTGGAACTCATAAATGCCTAGATAATTGGTTTTGAGGGTTTTTTTTTTCTTCTTTCTTTCTTTCTTCTTGGCGGATTCTCAATTTCCCTATAAAAGAGAAAATTCATTTCCAGTCGCTAATGTAATGTCAGCGTGCTGTTTACTAAGCATGGATGATGTATAGGGGACACTACTTTCAGAGGACTACTTAATGATGCATAGAATTAAATCCTGGGCTCCTCAGCTGAGCCTCCTCCCTCCCTCCTGGTTCCCAGGCTCCCAGTGCATCTTGGGAGAAGCAGGGTTGGCATAACCTGTCTCCCCAGTTGCTAGAATTCTGGGGTCTCTACTGGGGAAGCTTGAAAATAGCCCCTTAGCCTCAGCAGACCCATTTGCCCCAGGCACACCCTGGGAAGACCTCCTTGGCAGAAAGAAGCTTATGGACAACAGGAAAGACTGCTGCTTGGTGCTGGTGGGACAGGAGTAGAGCATTAATTGAGGCATCCAGTGCAGGGGTGTTGGGGGGTGTGGGGGTGAGGTGGGGGCAGGGTAGAATTGGAGACCCTTGACTGGAAGAGCACTGGCCAGGATGAGCTGGAGGTGGAGCTTCTTGGAACTCTCCCTTTGCCCTCTGGAAACCTCAGCATTCAGATGTCAAAGAAAATAGATGTGGACTGTTCAGCTGCATCCCTGGGGGTCTGCACGGCTGTCATTGCCAGGGCAGCACCTTAGCCCTCCTGAACTAGCTGGCGTTTGTGTCAGCTCATGAGGCTCACATGGGGGGTGGGGCAAGGCAGCCTGAGGTGGCCTGGCCTCATGAGGGGCAGCACCCTGCAGTTGGACCACCCAGCTTCATGCCCTGGGAGAGTGGCCCAGCCATGCCACCTAAGAGACCCCAGGTGGGCTGGCATGGCCCCCTGGACATGGGGAGAGAAGATAAACAGTGGCTTTGGTGGTGAGTCGAGGAAGGGCAGGAATGCAGGTCTCATTGTGGCGGTATGTGGAGGGGGGAACCAGACAACCTTTTCTGCATCTCCTCTAGGGCTGCTCTGGCCCCTACCAACCCACTGAGGCTGAAATCTGGTTCCTTTCCTCCCCCTGGGTAAGTTGAATGACCTTATTTCCTTTGTCCTCCTGAGCATCTGATGTCACTGTCCACTCCTACTTTCTAGATACCCTCTACTTCCCTGGCATCCTGATGCTGCTCTACTTCTGACAGCTCTTTGCCCATTTCCCTCATGGGTGTCTTTTGTTCCTCAGGTCTGTACACTCTTGACTTTCTTCGGGCATCTTTCACAAGAACTCACTCCTTCTCTGTGTTTTCATGGCCTATGTAGGTTCTTGTCTTTCCTGACTCCAGGCTGCTATGTCTAGTCTAAGATTCTGGGCTCCCAGGGCACGTTGGCAACTACTTCTAGACACCTTGGAAGAGATGCCTCTCTCTTGGGGCACATTCAGTACCATCCCTACAGTCATACATTCAGTATCATCCCTTCCACTACCTCATTTCTGCCCATGCTTTTGCCATTTTTCCAAGCTCCCAGGTCAGAAAACTTAGAGTCATCATTTAGCAGTTTTGAAATATCCCCCGGCTTCTGTCTTTCCTACTCCTCCCTCATCCCAGCTTACCATGACCTGGCTCTTATGCCTGGATTCCCGCCAAAGCCCCCCAGGTCCCCCCTGCCCCCAGTCTACCCAACGCTGACTCATCTTCACAAAACAGCATTTCTGCCAAGTCATTTGACAGAGGCTGGTCACCACCTCCTCAGTGGAGTCCAGATTCTCAGCACGGAGCTCACCCCGCCTCAAAGGCGGCTCAGGCCCAGGGGAACATCATCATGCACTGGTCAAAACTGGGAGGATACCCCAGACCCCAGCCTCCTTGTGGAGGAAAAAGTGAAGAAACTGAGAGTTTCCCTACCTGAAGAAGGGAAGTGAAACATTTGAGCTTAATTTGAAAATCTAAAGAGTGACTCTGCAGACATGCAGGATCAGAAGCAGATTGACCCAGTGGGATATATGTCTAGAACCAGTGGACACAAGAAATCATGGGCTAGATTTTAGCAGACAGAGACATCTAAAGATGAAATTGTCAGGAGTTCCTGTTGTGGTTCAGCAGAAATGAATCCAACTAGTATCCATTAAGATGCGGGTTCAATCCCTGGCCTGGCTCAGTTGGTTAACGCTCCAGTGTTGCCATGAGCTGTGGTATAGGTCATAGATGCAGCTCAGATCCCAAGTTGCTGTGGCTGTGGCATAGGCCAGAGGCTGTAGGATCTGACCCTTAGCCTGGGAACTTCCATATGCGTGGGTGGGGTCCTAAAAAGCAAAATAAAAAAATTTAAATTTAAATTTAAATTTAAAAAGTAAATAAAGATGAAATTGTCTACACCTGTCTTTATATATATTCCAACAAAGACTGACAAACACAGGTAGGGACATTATAGCAGAGACCCACATATGGGGGTTGGTAGGACAGGAAAAATTTTCCTAGAAGGGCTTTAAAAAGTTTTCCCCACCCAGAGGTCCTATGCTGTTCTACCTGACTTCAAGACCCTGACCTTATGTCTGTATCCATCTTCCTTCTCCATGTCCTCAGCATGTGTCCAGGCAGGACAGATTCTTCACTGCCCAAACACGCTCAGTGCAAGTCTCCAGGTGGCTTCCTGAATGAAGAAGGGCCTCCTATTGATCCTTCAGACCCACTCATACTGCTCTGCTCTCTCCTGCCTTCGACTCATAGCCCTTCAACCAATGACTTTGTACTGTCCTCCTCCTCCTCACCCTCAAATTCTTCTAAGTGTGACTCCCTTGTGACCTCATGATCTGATCATGATGCTTCTTTTGCAGTTTCACAGTATCTAACACAGACCCTTGTGCACACTAGCCATTAATAAATATTTGATCAGTTGATTGATTAAAAACTAGGACATACACATGTTCACTGCTCACCCTGATTCTTGCTCTGTTAGCCTCGCCAGATGAAAATTGTCCTTGAAAGAAAGACCCTGTCTGTGGATTTCCATTGCATACTGAATAAAAGCACGGTACCCAGACCCCGTCCCATTACACCCTGATCATAAGTTATCTTTTCAAACAGTTTCTTCAGCCCTCGCCACCATGCCACACTCTTTGCTCTGGCCATGATTAATTCCCACTGTTCCCCTCGCCTGGAATACACCCTTCCCATCTTAGTTCATCTGGAAAATTCCTATTCAACTCTTCACCTTCTCGGTGAAGCTATCCCTGATGACCTCTAAGGTGGCTCCTTCACCCCCTCCTCTGTGCTCCCATGACACTTTGGGCAGAACTCCATTATATCACTCACCATATTTTATTATAGTTAATTGTGTACACATCTGCCTTCCCCATCATATGATGTGCTTGCCCTTCAAGGGCAAGGACAATGTCTTACCCATCTCTCATCCCTCTAGTGCCCAGCAGAGTATAAGGTATACAATAAATATTTAATTAATAAGGGTAGCGGGAAGAGATAGAAAGAAAGGGAGACATGGAGAAAGGGATACAGAGAAGGAAGAAAAAGAGAGGAAAAATCATGAGTAGTGAGGGGGTTATGACAAGAAGATGATGAAGGACATAATGACTGGCCCACAAGTAATAGGTGACTGAGAAGGTACTTTGTGAGACTTCATGGATCTGGAAAAAAAAAAGAGAGAGAGAGAGGAGAGAGAGAGGGATCTTGGCCTTCTCTTAGGAGCATCCACTGGTTACAGCTTCCTTGTATTATGGTCCATGTTGGAGCAAATCTCTCTCTCTTCTGGAACCCTGAGTTCCCTCTGTGTAGAAGAGAGAAAAGAGTACTTCCATGAAGGCCAGATATCTTGAGTGATGGATAACTTGGCACAAGTTCTTGGGCCCATGTGCTGCCTGGCATTGTGGTTTATTAAGCCCATGGAGAGGGAAGGTGGTCCTGGGCCTCACAGTGATGTCAAGACAAGTCAGACTGACTTTCCTTGGTGCCATTTCTCAGAAGAGTTGGTCCTCAGGAAAGCTCTGACTGTGGGTTCCCTGCCTAGTCAATGCTGCTAATTGGAATCTGGGCCAGAGCAGAGAACTAGGGGTACAATCTGATGGACTTGAGATATGTTTCTCCCCCAAGAATCTTTATGGTTCTTTGCTTATAGCAGAGCTGAGATGATTAATCGCCCCCGCCACCCCACAAAATCTCAAACTGAGTCTATAGGAGTTTGTACATAAACAGCTTGATGAGCAATTGAGTGGTTTGCCCTGGAAGCCCATTTTTTGGAAAGAATCAAAGGAACCTCATAAGATAATTCACCATTAGGAAGAAAACATTTAAAAGTGAACCAGACCAAGGGTTAGAGGGTCATGGCAGTACTGTATGCAGCATTTGGGTTTCTTTAGGAACTTGTCCCAACTGACCTACCCTGAGTTCACAAGGAGAAAATAGGTCTGTGTGCCTTTAAATTGAAAGAGGGGTTTCAGTAGATTCTGAGTCTATGAGGTATAGGTAACCCAGCTTGGAGACTTCCCCCAGTTGAGCACAGACGTACAGTGTTCCCACTTCCTAAAAGCATTAATGATTGAGCACTACCTTCAGATGGCAGAGCCCCCAGTGGTGGCATTTCTGGGAAGAACAAGGTGCATTGCTCACCAGTAGAGATGACAGACCAAAATAACAGAAGCCCTCACCAGAGAAGCCCAGACTAAAATGCCTACAGAAGCTACCCCTTTGAGGGGAGGAAAAGATTGCATGAGGAAGCAGGAGTCAAAGGTAGCAAGCTTCAAAATTATTATTAAAGTGTCATCACCTGAATGCACAAACACGTGAACTTTAAGACATTGAGGATACACTGTTGAGCTGTTGTCATTGTCCTTTTACCTTTTTTGGTTTGTTTAAATACAGAGAGTGATGGTGCAGGCTAGCAGAAGAGGAAATAAAACAGTGCTGGCAGATTCAAGTCATGACACCTCCAGCCATGTTGTTCTCAAAGTTCAGGCTCAGCATATGGGGCATCCACCCCCTAAAGACAAGGGGATCCATCTGGGAGCCTTGGTTTCAGCCCTGAGAGGCAGGTACTGAGGAGATGGTAAAGTGGGAGGCAGTTCAAAGTTCACCTTAAGTGTGTCAGAACAGTTCTTTCTTCCTTAGAGGCACCTCAGCATCAGCAGAAAGAGATTTCAAATGAGCTCCAAGAAGGAAGACACCTTGTCCTTTGTTAGTTCAGCCAAGAACTCTCTGCTTAACTCCAGATTGGTCCATCTGAGCTCCTGTGGCTTGGGCACAGCCAGTATTTGTCTTTGTGATATTTCTGGAACCCTTGGCTTTTCACCATCAAATATGAATATGTTTAGATTATTTCTTCTAGATTTTGCCCTTTAACATAGTGACCTTTATATAATATCCTGGTTTCTCTCCCTTCTCATTTCCTCCACAATCCAACCCACTTCCATTTCATCATCCACAATCCTATCCTCAACCATTGTTAGGCCCTCTGTCTTGAAAAAAATGGACCAGCCCAAAGAGGACATGAAGACCATGCAAAATCTGCCCATCCAATGTTCAGCATCCCTCTCTCCAAAGTCATGGGGTCACCAGGGCCTCCAAAGCTGGCTCTGAACTCAGACCCATCTCTTTCCTCAGCCCCACTGTCTCCTACCCACCTCAGAATGCAATATCCCGGGTCCTATAAACTCTTCCAGGGTTGAAACTTTAATGATTAACATGAGCACCTGGGTTACATTTTCCTGGGCCTTTTTAAAAAATTTTTAAATAAAGTACGGTTGATCTACAATGTTATGTCACTTTCTGCTGTACAGCAAAGTGACCTAGTCATGTATACATGACACTTTCCCCATATTTTCTTCCATCATGCTCTACCACAAGAGACTGGATATAGTTCCCTGTGCTATACAGTAGGACTTCATTGCTTATCCATTCTAAACATAATAGAATATTATAGTTTGCATCTACTTTGAAGTCGCCAAGGCAGGATATTTCTACTCCAGTCATTGATGTTAGGAGATACTTGAAGCACGCTCATTTCATTTCTGGGAAAAGCACCATGACCAAGCTTCTGGGGGACCTGAGCCCCCGAGAGACACCCCACACCTAGTCCACACCTTTCGTGTTCTGTTCTGGTCTGTCTCAGGTATGGGTCAGTGTCCCAGCCTCACTGCTTCTGGGAGGTTTCTGCACTGGGGACAGTTAGCAGCCACATAAGCCTTTGTCTCAAACCCGTAGTGGCTGATAGTTCCAGTTACATTAGCCATAAAGGAAACTTACTTATTTGCCCACTCCATCTCTCTCTCTCTCTCTCTCTCTCTATCTCTCTCTCTCCCTCTCTCTCTCTCTCTCTCTCTCTCTCTCTCTCTCTCTCTCAATCTCTCTCTATCTCTCGTAGTTGCTCATCCATGCTTACCTACCTCTAAAGTAGTTCCATGGGGTTTTTTCAAAGTTAAAGCTAGAAAGACGTTAAAAGGTCCTATCTTGGGGCTGCAATGAAATACGGGAAATTTCATCCCTCTGGATGACACTTGAGACAGTTATAAATAACTAAAATTAGAAATTTGGGACGGGAAGAGTTTGCCAGCTGTTATTCTCAAAGCCAAGAGTGGAAACAGGCCCTTCGCAAAGGGAGCAGTCAGGGAGGGTGGTGGGGGTGGGGGGCACTGAGAAAATGGAGGTGTTGAATAAAGCTTGCTGGACTAGGAAATGAGACCTGGAGATAGAAACACTACCCAAACCTTCCTGAGGCCATAAAGACTCCCTCACACGGCTCCCCCAAGGGCACGTCCCACACATGTGTAAATAACAGAAGGGGTTCCAGCGGGCTAAGTGGGCACAGGAGGAAGGGAGGCCATTCAGACTGCACTCCAAGTATCTCAGGGCAAAGTCTGCTCAAGCACCTCTTTCCAAATTAGGATCTGGAGAAAATGTGCTCAGCTTCCCCAATGTTAAGCCTAAATAATTAAAGTGGGAAAAAGAAAGTCTGTTCAGCAAGCATTGCTGGGAAACCTGGACAGCTGCATGCAAAGCCATGAAACTAGAACACACCCTCACACCATACACAAAAATAAACTCAAAATGGCTGAAAGACTTAACTATAAGACAGGACACCATCAAACTCCTAGAAGAAAACATAGGCAAAACACTCTCTGACATCAACCCTGTGAATATTTTCTCAGATCAGTCTCCCAAAGCAATAGAAATTAGAGCACAAATAAACCCATGGGACCTCATCAAACTGAAAAGCTTTTGCACAGCAAAGGAAACCAAAAAGAAAACAAAAAGACAACTTTCCGAATGGGAGAAAATAGTTTCAAATGATGCAACCAACAAGGGCCTAATCTCTAGAATATATAAACAACTTATACAACCCAACAGCAAAAAAGCCAATCAATCAATGGAAAAATGGGCAAAAGACCTGAATAGACATTTCTCCAAGGAAGATATACAGTTGGCCAGCAAACACATGACAAAATGCTCAACATCGTTGATTATAAGCGAAATGCAAATCAAAACTACCATGAGATACCACCTCACACCAGTCAGAATGGCCATCATTAATAAATCCACAAATAACAAGTGCTGGAGGGGCTGTGGAGAAAAGGGAACCCTCCTGCACTCTTGGTGGGAATGTAAACTGGTACAGCCACTGTGGAGAACAGTTTGGAGATACCTTAGAAATCTATACATAGAACTTCCATATGACCCCACAATCCCACTCTTGGGCATCTATCCGGACAAAACTCTACTTAAAAGAGACACATGCACCCGCATGTTCATTGCAGCACTATTCACAATAGCCAGGACATGGAAACAACCCGAATGTCCATCAACAGAGGATTGGATTAGGAAAAAGTGGTATATATACACAGTGGAATACCACTCAGCCATAAAAAAGAATGACATAATGCCATTTGCAGCAACATGGATGGAACTAGAGAATCTCATCCTGAGTGAAATGAGCCAGAAAGACAAAGACAAATACCATATGATATCACTTATAACTGGAATCTAATATCCAGCACAAATGAACATCTCCTCAGAAAAGAAAATCATGGACTTGGAGAAGAGACTTGTGGCTGCCTGATGGGAGGTGGAGGGAGTGGGAGGGATCAGGAGCTTGGGCTTATCAGACACAACTTGGAATAGATGTACAAGGAGATCCTGCTGAGTAGCATTGAGAACTTTGTCTAGATACTCATGTTGCAACAGAAGAAAGGCTGGGGGAAAAAAAGTCATTGTAATGTATACATGTAAGGATAACTTGATCCCCTTGCTGTACAGTGGGAAAATAAAATAAAATATAAAAAAAAGAAGTAGAAATAAACAAACCAAAAAATAATAATAATAATAACTAAAAGTAACCGCCGCTGAGGGCTTTCTCTATGTCAGACGCTACAAAGTTCTTGACATGCATTTACATACTCCTCACAACAAACAAATGAGGCAGTCTTATTGTAGATCCCAATATAAAGATGAAAATACTGAGGTGTGGGGAAATTAATAGATTTCAGCGCACCTGTATTTCAAACCTGAGTTTGTCTGTCTATCTACATGGGCTGTCTGAAGACTCAGTAGCAGCCTTCGCATCTTATTGTTCCCTGGGACTGCAGACATGACCATGGGCTTTCTCCCCTTCATGGTTCATTCTCCCCCTCATCAGACTGTGGCAGAAAGACCAACCATCTTAGGATGGTCAACTAGAAAGTTAGCCAACTACCCATGCCCATGGACAACACCTCTGATTCGTAAGGTTTTCTTATATGTGTTCTCTTTCAGCTATCACAGGCGACTAAATATCTAACCAGAGGGAGGTTTCCTTGTCTCTAAAATGAGCATAAAATCACCTGCATTGCAATCATCAAAGATAAGACAATTATGGGAAAGCCTCTGGAACAGCATCAGGCAAAGAATTTACTTTTTCAACAAATATGAGGTTCCTTCCAACTCTCTCCAAAGTGGATGGATGCATAAGCAGCAAGTACTTCGGTCTCACAACTGCATTTCCACCTGGCCAGGCTTCCTCTCTGGAAACAAGCACATCTTGGCACCCTATGCCTCTTCTCTGGCTTACCTTCCTCCCTTCTCCCTTCGCTTCCCCTCTTCCACCCCAAATGCCTTGTAACTGCAAGTCCTAAATGGATTTACAATGTGGCACTGTGTTTTAGGGCGAATCTAAAAGAAAGTGTTCCCAAAGGTCCTGTTGTGGCTTAGCAGGTTACATACTGGACTAGTATCCATGAGAATGCAGTTTGATCCCTGGCCCCACTCAGTGGGTTAAGGATCTGGCATTGCTGTGGCTACAGTGTAGGATGGCAGCTGCACTCCACTTCAACCCCTAGCCTGGAAACTTCCATATGCCACAGGTGCATCCCTAAAAAGCAAAAAAATAAATAAATAAATAAATGAAAATAAAAGAAAGGGTTCCCATGGTGGCTTAGTAGGTTGTGAATCTGATGCTTCCTCTCTTGAGGATGCAGGTTTGATCCCTGGCCCCACTCAGTGGGTTAAGGATCCAGCACTGCCAAAGCTGTGGTGTAGGTGACAAATGAGGCTTGGATCCCACATTGCTGTGGCTGTGGTGTAGGCCAGCAGCTGCAGCTCCAATTTGACCCCTAGTCTGGGAACTTCCATGTGCCACGGGTGTGGCCCTAAAAAGAAAAAAAAAATCTAAAAGAAGATCCAGGTTGGGATTGGGCAAGGGATATTTTGGGGTGACAGCTTACAGAGGTCTTTGGGGAGGGAAGGGCTCAGGTCACTAAGAAAAGGCACATAGCACTGAGAGTCTGACAGGTGAGTGCATACAAGTAAATCAGGGATGAGTATGTACACAGATGCACGCACACACACACACACAAACACACCAGCAAGGGCCTGGGTAGAGCTCACTTCCAACAGTAGTAGTCTCAGCAAATGAGCAGCTTCTCAGGCAACCTGCTTTCTAGGAAACACTCATTCTTTTTCAGGGCCTGCATCAAATATGATCATATATGATTGCTTATGTGGCCAAATGTGTCTGAGGACCACCAGTCCCCTCAGCTGCCCCTAAGGGAGTTCCACAGGTCCTTAGGGCTCTATGACTTACACTCTGAAAAACACAGCCTTAAACCAGAGAAAAAAAATGCAGCGTCTCAAGGTCGGGAGGCAGAGGGACCATGGTTGACCTTCAGATCACACAGTACGGGCAGTTGCCAATCTGGCTTTGGAGGGGTGGGTTGCCTGGGTCTTTAGTGACTCGGTGGAGTCCCTGCACCAGTGCTTGACTGTTGTGTCCACAATTCTTGTTTGGGGAGAGACTGATAAACCCCTGTTTATTTGAGCTTCTTCATTTAGATTTCCTGTTACATGCAGGTCAACATGGGTCCTAACTGATCCGTCATTGCTATCCATTCCTCTCCTAGCCTCCCACATCCCAAGCTTACCTCCCTGTCTGATGCTCACTCTGTCACCCTGTACCTCACATCTCTTATTCTCTCCCCCTGCACAAATCATTCAAAATGGCTTCACTGCCATATTCCTCGCAGTATCCCTGGGTCTCCGATCCATGCTTGGCACAGAGTAGGCACCCAATGAACATTTCTTAAGCAGACAAATGAATTGTCTAGGCAACCCTGCCCTGCTCCCATTATCCTGTTCAACCTCCATCTCAAACCCTGACCCCTTGGCCCTCTCCTATCTCGTATTTCTTATTGCCTATGGAAGACTTCTATTTGGTTGACCTTCCAACCCCTGCAACAAAACTTGTCTAAAGCAGAGCTTGTTATTTTTCCTTCTAAACCAGAGCCCCTTTCCACTTTCCCTATTACTGCTAGCAGCTCAATTAGCCTTAGGACCGCACAGTCATCGCTCTTCATTTTTCTCTTGCCTTGGCATTCACTCCCTGCCTGCTCTTTCTCAGCAAGGTCTTCCAGACCCCGGGTTCTCCCTTTTCACAGCCCACTCCTGATCCAGGCACATGCTCCATGCTGGGAGCCCCAGGAGGTTTTGTTCAGGATACCACCAGGCATGGCTATTTCCAGTTCCCTGATACAGATGTGCTCGATAGTGAGTGTTGGGTTCAGGTCCAGTCACAAAGAGCGCTCAGCAAGTGTGTGATGAGGGGACGAGGGGGTGGATGGATGATCCCTCACTGACTTCTTCTTTGGGAGGGGGGTCATCTATGCCCTATCTTCCCAAGGTGAACACAGTCATTTCAAGGATGGACTGGAGGCATTTCTTAATTCTTCAAGTTTCTTTCATCCTCAAAACCAATCTGACAACTTATCCCCTTGCCTCTACCTTCACACTCTCTGTCCCTTTCTCCTGATTCTGGACCACTGCCCTTGATGGAGTGGCATCCACATGACAGCTGCAGGGAAGGGGCCATGATAGGGAGTCCATAGTGATCTCAACAGTCTGTTTGTGGCAACAGGTGGTGCAATCCATCCACCTTCTCCTGCTGTTGTCTTTCCCAGCTTTTTTCTTCACTTCTGTCTAAAAAGCACTTCCAAGTTCCTCTTCCCTTCAACAGTCACCTTATAATTCTATATTCCAAATAAATAGATAAATAAAAAAAAGAAAAAAGAAAGACAAATTTTCTCCATAGGCAAGGCCAGCTGACTCTCTTCACCACCCATCTGTAAATTCCAACCCCATACCCACTTAAAGTTGTCTTCACAGGAAGAATGGGGGAGAGGATTTTGCCCACCTTAGCATACTTTCTGGGTATAACTATGTGTCTAGGATGAGATTTGGGGTTCCCTGCACCCCCTACCTCCACACTGCTCAGCCCATCTTTGTTGACCAATGTATACAGGGCTGAGACTCTTCCTAAGAAAACAAGTTGGGATTGGGATGTACACAGGTGACATTTACGGGGTCATTATGGAAGCCAGATTGCTGTGAGTAACTCCAGTCACTGTTCTGAGTCAATCTGGACGTGGGACATAAGCAGAAGATGGAAATGGTTCTGCAGAGGATGAGGCCACCACTATGTGCACCCAGCTGGATCAGCCCTCTGGTGGCCAGCATGTTCTTCTGCAGAGGAAAGACTGTGTGTATGCATTGTTAAATGAGCTGCAAAGTTTCAGGGTTCAAGCAACTCTCCTTGCGTGCCCAGTAAAGGTGTCCCAGAGGAAGAGAAGAGACAAAACTCTCCCATTTCACAGATGCTCAGCCAACAGCCATCTGGAGCAAGTGGTGGTGGCCACCCTTCAACAGGCCACTTAAGCAGAGTGATGCTGGGAACGCAGCCAAAAAGCAAGCGGCATCCACAGAGGAGGAGAGCAAAGAGATTCATGAGAGCACCAATCATGACACCCCAGCACTGTCTGAGATGGATGAGAGGAGCCACGGGTGGGTGAAGCACTGGAGGAAGCAGGATCACGGCCTCAAGTTCCCAGGAGTGACCTCTCCAGTACCAGGAACGAAGCACAGAGAAGGCTGTGACCTCATTATACCCACACACAGTGAGGTGAAGGAGCATTCAGATTATATAAGGACTCCTCCAGGTCAAGGTACATCAAACAAGCCCAAACTAGGGAGACAAGTAGGAAGAAAAGAAAAACAAGACCATGGGCTTCCAAAGCATGGAGCACTTTTGAGATGGCTGAGTGCTTGGATGGAGGCTTGGTTTGGTCGGGGTTGGATGGGAGAGGAAGGACACATCAGGAAGTGAGTCACTGGTTCCCACCCAGGCTACCCTGAGCCATCACCGTCCTCAGAGTTGTGGGGAGATCAGGGTGGTCTAAAAACTGGAAGACTTGGAGACTGGTGACTCCAATTTCTCCTCCTTGTAATTGATGAGGCAAATGGACTTTGCACAAAAGGAAATAATTAAAAGTAGCATTGGGATGACATATCATGCAAGGCCCCCATTAGCCCATAACAATTCTTACTATATCCTCAGGAGATATGGCGGTCCTCATTTTAAAGCTAAGAAGTAAAAGTTCAGCTACATTAAATAATACCCAACAATGCATGCCTTGGTTTCCCTGCACACCTTGCTCTGATGAAGAGGAATGTGTTGCAGGGGGGGTGGTTAATTATAAGAACTTGGTAGAATTCTAAGCCAGTCCTTTTATCATTAAGTATGATGCATATAAAAACATATACTATTTTTTTTAAATCATCAAGTAGAGGGAGTTCCCCAGTGGCCTGGCAGTTAAGGACTTGGTGTTTTCATTGCAGTGGGGCATGGGTTCGATCCCTGGCCTAGGAACTTCTGCATGCTGAGGGCACTGCCAAAAAAAATCATTACATACAAATTGTGCAGATTTTTTTTTCCTTTTTTTAAACTTTTTTTTGGCTGCACCTGCAGCATACAAAAATTCCCTGGTCAGGGATCGAACAAAAGCCATAGCAGTGACAATACAGAACCTTAACCCACTGAACCACCATGGAACTCTACAAATTGGGAAGATGTTTAAGGACTGGAAAGTCACATAAAAGAGTGAGAAAATGTGAGTCAGAAAAATTCAGGAATGACCCAGTGTTTAGAGTGTGTTAGAATTCATTTAAAAGTGTATATGTGTGTGAATCCCACCCATAAACTACTGAATCAGAATCCCTGGGGAACTGCCTGTATACACCAAGCTGTCCAAGTGATTCTGCTATATGTGAAAATTTGAGAAAAAATGACCTAGGTTACAGTTTCCCTTAATTTATAATTATCAAGACAAATGATTAACTAGTTCGTAAAAACCCACATTTCTTGATTGCTGTCATGTTTCTCTCTGATAATAACTGTGGAACTTCATGAGGACTTACTCCCTGCCATGTGGGTATAACCTGACTTAATTTTCACAAAAATTAAGGATGAGTATTATATCCTCACTTTATAAAACTAGGACCTAAAGTTCAGTGAGATGGGGTGTTTTGGTTGACATTAAGCATCCTGTTAATATGTGGCAAAGCTGAGCTCTGCCTCCACGCCCCGGTTCAGTCCACTGTACCCACCATCATCCCTCCTCCTTTGCAGGAGGCTGGGTTGGGATAGGTGGGAAGAGTGTCATGTGACTCACCCACTGCCTCAAAAAAAAAAAAAAATGAGCTCCATTCTTGGCACAGGTGTGGACATTTCTTGCAGCCTCAAAGAAAGGTTTTTGAGAAGAACCTGATGAAGAGATGAGGAGCATATATGGCCTCGATAAATGCCAGAAGGAACAGTGAGCTTGTCTGAGAAAAAAATGATGAGAAATTAGAGAGGGAGTTTGAGGTGAAAGATATAAGAGCAGAGTAGATGGAGAAAGGGAGGTGGGCTCGAGGAATGTCAGTAGTTTGGACCCAGAAACTGTGGAAAGTGAACGAGTGAGGTTCTGTGAGAGGGAAATTGGGTAGAAGGGAGAGGAAGGAATTGTCCTGACTGAGGGGAAGGGTTCAAGGATAGGGCTGCTGCGAATGAAGGGGGAAGTATTAGAGCAAGAAAGAGCTGAGGGGGTGGGGAAGGGGGAGGCAAGAGGTAGACCCTTTGGAATTCCCATCATGGCACAGCGGAAATAAATCTGACTAGGAACCATGAGGTTGTAGGTTCAATCCCTGGCCTTTCTCAGTGGATTAAAGATCTGGTGTTGCCGTGAGCTGTGGTGCAGTTGAAGATGCGGTTTGGATCTGATGTTGTGGCTGTGGTGTAGGCCGGCAGCTGTAGCTCCAACTGGACCCCTAGACTGGGAACCTCCATATGCCACAGGTGCAGCCCTAAAAAGCAAAAATAAAAAAAAAAAAAGAGAGAGAGAGAGAGAGAGAGAGAGAGAGAAGAAGAAGAAGAAGAAGAGGTAGACCCATTATTTCTAAGCCAAACTCAATCAAACCTATAATTGATAAATTTTAGAGACATACTCTAGTCCCATAGTTCTCAAAAGTTTGATCTCAGGATCTCTACATTCTAAAAAATTAGCAAGCAGCCCAAGAGCATTGTTTGTGTGGGTTATAGGTATCAATTTTTATTATATTATAAATCAAAGCTGACACCTTTTATATATATTTATTCATTTAAAAGTAATAATGAGCTCAATCATGTTCATATAGATAACACATTTTATGGAAAATATTTTCCAAAACGAGTGAGCCAAGGGTCATTACTACACATTTGCAGATCTCTTTAATGTGTGGCTTAAGAGAAAAGAGCTGACTTTTCACACTTGCTTTTACAATTAGTGTGTATTGGCTGAGGTGTATCAAAAAAACTCTGGTCTCTTAATGTGGTGTATCACACTGACGGATTTGCAGATATTGAAGAAACCTTGCATCCCTGGGGTAAATCCCTCTTGATCATTTTAATGTATTGTTGGATGCAGTTTGCTAGTATTTTGTTGAGGATTTTTGCACCAATGTTCATCAGTGAAATTGTCCTGTAGTTTTCTTTTTTTGTGGTATCTTTGTCTGGTTTTGGTATCAGGGTGATGGTGGCCTCATAGAATGAGTTTGGGAGTATCCCTCCCTATTTTTTGAAATAGTTTCAGAAGGAGAGGTGTTAGCTCTTCTCTAAATGTTTGATAGAATTTGCCTATGAAGCCATCTGGTCCTGGACTTTTGTTTGTTGGAAGTTTTTTAATCCCAGTTTCCATTTCAGTTCTTGTGATTCGTCCATTCATCTTTTCTATTTCATCTTGGTTTAGTCTTGGAAGATTGTACTTTTCTAAGAATTTGTCCATTTCTTCTAGGTTTTCCGTTTTATTGGTGTAGAGTTGCATACAGTAGTCTCTTAAAATCCTTTGTATTTCTGTGATGTCTGTTGTTACTTCTTTTTCATTTCTAATTTTATTGATTTGAGTCCTCTCTCTTTTTTTTCTTGATAAGTCTGGATACGGGTTTATCAATTTTGTTGATCTTTTCAAAGAACCAGCTTTTCATTTCATTGATCTTTTCTATGATTTTCTTGGTTTCTATTTCATTGATTTCTGCTCTGATCTTTATGATTTCTTTCCTTCTACTAACTTTAGGTCTTGTCTGTTCTTCTCTCTTGAGATGCTTTAAACGTAAAGTTAGCTTGTTTATTTGAGCTTTTTCTTGTTTTCCGAGGTGGGCTTGTATTGCTATAAACTTTCCTCTTAGCACAGCTTTTGCTGTATCCCATAGGTTTTGGAGTGATGTATCTTTGTTGTCATTTGCTTCTAGGTATATTTAATGTCCTCTTTGATTTCTTCAGCTCATTGCAGCACTATTTGCAACAGCCAAGACATGGAAACAACCTAAATATCCATGGACAGAGGAGTGGATTAAGAAGATGTGGTACATATACGCAATGGAATATTACTCAGCCATTAAAAGGAATGAAATACTGGCATTTTTAGCAACATGGATGGACCTAGAAATTATCATGCTAAGTGAAGTCAGCCATACAATGAGACACCAACATCAAATGTTTTCACTGATATGTGGAATCTGAAAAAAGGACAGACTGAACTTCCTTGCAGAACAGATGCTAACTCACAGACATTGAAAAACTTGTAGTCTCTGGAGGAGACAGTTTGTGGGGTGGGGGGATGTGCTTGGGTTATGGGATGGAAATCCTGTGAAATTGGATTGTTATGATCATTATACAACTACAGATGTAATAAATTCATTTGGGTAATAAAAAAAAGCTGAGTTTGGATATGGATCAAGATGTTATTTTATTAGCACTTTAGCAGGACTGTGTGATTATCGCATGATGAGCAAGTGGTGGACGGCAGATTAAGCAGAGGGAAGCGTGGGAGCTTTGGCCAGTCCCTGTAAACAGCCTGATTCTGGTCATGCATAATTTCCTGCCCCATCCAGCAGGGGACCCTCAGTTGTGGTTGAATGAATTAAATTGGGAATTTGTCACATTGCAAAAAAACAAAAAACAAAACAACAACAACAAAAAACCTCTAGTCTCACGGATACGTAATTGGAAAAAGGAAGAGCATATTTAATCTCCTTTTCCAAGAATTATGGGCACTTTTCTTTGACATGACCTCACTCTGACCCTACACAACAATGGTAGTTTTTTAAAAGTTATTTCGATGTGGAATCCAAAACCACAGGAACAAGATTTTTGTACCTTCTTACTTTATTTTTTGCTTTTTGTTTTTTGCTTTTTACGGCCGCAACTGTGGCATATGGACGTTCCGAGGCCAGGGGTCAAATAGGAGCTGTAGCTGCTGGCCTATGCCACAGCCACAGCAACACCAGATCCAAGCCGCATCTTCAACCTACATCATAGCTCATGGCAACATGGGATCCTTAACCCACTGAGTGAGGTCAGGGATCGAACCTGCCACCTCTTGGTTCCTAGTTGGATTCATTTCCACTGAGCCACGCCCGGAACTCCACCTTCTTACTTTGACATGCATTGACCTAGTTTGCACCCTGAGTGGATGTTTCACCCAAACGTGATTTGTATCACACATCGGTCATTTGGAACATGTTGGCTCAGGGACCTTGCAGATCTTCGAAATGTACAATAGAAAGCCCACCGGACACTTGTGAGCAAGTGAGCAAAGCAGGAGCAAATGATTTTGAAATAGCGTTGTCCTCAGAGACCCCCTGAGAGGGCCTCAGGGAGTCCAGGGGTCCTAGACCGCACTTTGAAAATCATTGCTCTTGTATATGGAAAAGTGTCCTGAGAGTTGCCCCTGAGGCAGAGTGGGTTAAGGATCCAGCATTGTCACAGTTGTGGCATAAGTTGCATCTGTGACTTGGATTCAGTTCTTGGCCCAGGAACTCCATATGCCCCAGGTAAAGCCAAAAAGAGAGAGAAAGAGAGAGAGAGCAAAAGAGAGAGAGAGAAAGAGAGAGACAGAAAGATAAAGAGAGAGGGAGGGAGGAGGAAGGAAGGAAGGAAGGAAGGAAGGAAGGAAGGAAGGAAGGAAGGAAGGAAGGAGAGTCCTGAATTAGGAATCAGACAACCTGAGTACTCCATCAGATTCTGCTTCTCATTAGCTTGGCCATAGCCCTGAACTTCTCTAAGCCTCTTCGGTCAAACCAGATGACATTGTTTCTTAAAAACGCCCCATGAATCCCCTCCACCAAGCCCATACCTCATTCTGTCTGAAATATACTCTTCTCCACCCAGTTCTCCAGTTGCCACCTGTCACCTTCATTCCGTCTGGAGGCCCAGCCCCTTAGCTGCCCCTTCTGTGACACATTTCTGTTTTTCCCTCCCAAGGCCTCTGCTGCCTTCTTTTGGACCTCTCTTGGGGATCGTACCCCCCTCCACTCCGAGTAAAAACGGCCAGAGTGCTTATCCTGCACCTCCACCTCTGCTCCCCCCAACCCACGCTGTGAGTCCCTGAAAAGTGGAGACCACTGGTCTCATTCACGTTCGTGTCCCCTTCGGCTACGAGCCCTGTGCCTGATGTGGAGGTAGGCATCCTGCGCAAGTGAAATTAATTGGTTAGCATGTTTCAGAAAGATCTATCTGTAAGGCTGAATGGATATTTATGGGAGAAGAGGCAGGGAAGAGGTGACTGGGAGGTGAAGGAAGAGGAATGACAGTGAATGGAAATAATGAGAAGGATGCCGAGAGGAGAGGTCAATGTACCAGCCCATAGGTCTCAGAGCGAAATAAAGACCTGGGACAGGATCGGGGTGTGGTGAGAAGATAAGAAGGACGTTTTTAGGATGGATTTGAAGGGTAGAGATGGGTGGGATGCTTGTGAAATGGCATTCTGTTAGATTAAGAAAACCAAAGGCTACTTTGCATGACAATCCTGAGAGGCTAGTGGGCTGAGAGGGCTGAGACCTGGGGCAGCACCGGGGTGGATACTTTCATGAGTGAGGGGCGGGGACAGTGGTCAGAGGAAGCAGGTCCATGTGGCCGTGTTTCTCATTCTCTCTGCAAACAGTTTCAAGGATGCTGCTGGCTCCCAGGCACCCAGAAATCTCTGCCAGCTCCCACTCATCTGGTGAGGAGTGAGCCCACACAGGGCAGAATTAGAAAAGAGCTAGACACTCAAAACCTCTATTTTTTTTCTCCTCAAATATTTGCGGAGAGGGAGTGTGGCATGCGTACAGGAAACGCAGTGCTTATTGCTCATACTACATTAAAATTCAGATTGGCTGGTGCAATATCCCCAGCATAACTGCTCTGTACTGATATTTTTATAACTCTTAATATCAAACAAATTGCCTCTTCACTGAGACAGTTTAATGTGACGGGGGCTGTGCCCGCCAGCTTCCTCATGCCGGCCCCATAAAGATCACCGTTCTGTTACTGGGGACAGAGGAGCCATGAATTTCTTATAAAAAATATGGCTGGATTATGCAGAGTAAATCTTGGACCGTATTAAAGGAATCACGGTGTTTTAATTTCTTTTCTCTCCCCACCACATCCCCCGCCGCATCTTTTCCTACTAATAAAATGAAGTGAGGAGCCTCCAGATTGAATCAGCTGTGAATCATCTTTTTTGGCAGAGGTCCCTATTCTTGTCATACTCATGCCTCTTCCCCAGTCATCAATGGATGCTTTCCGCCCCACCCACCCTCAACAGATGTCACCTCTCTCCCTCGTGATCTGAGGGGGAAAGAGATTTGCATGGATTTTCCTAGGAAATCCCTACCAAGCTGTCAACTTCAGGGTCAAGAGAGTCTTCCTGTTTGGTCAGGTTTTGCCTCAATGAAAATGGCACAGTAGAAAGGGAACCACAGATGACATTCTAGTCTGCTTCCCAAGCTCATTCCATCAGAAACCCCCTTTACTACCACCACGAACTCTTACACCATCTCAAAAAAACAGACTTATTAAACAGTTGGCTCTCCCTTTCATGTATTCATCCAAGACCTATTCAAATGTCAATCAGAGCAATCCATTTGGGATAATAAGTATTCACCAACCCAGCTGGTGTATCAACCCAAAGCAAAGAAACAGACATTGTATTAGCCCAAGATGCTTTATGAGAGGTAATCCCCATATTTTTCAAATATTGAAAATAGTTCATGGACTCCCCCCTCCCCACATTACAGCCTCAGAAAGCCGCTCAGGACACAGAGGTTTACAACAAGTGATGTAAGGTGTCTGCAAAGGCCCAAGACATAGATTGACTGGAAGGGTTAGGTCCACAGAGATCTCAGGACAGGGCATGCAAATTGCCATTTGTTTATAACAAAAAGTGCTGATATCAGCAAGAACCCAAAGAGCAAATAATGAGATGGTTTTGCCTCGTCTTTCAGCCCTCCTAAGACCCACACGCTCCAGACTGACAGACAAACATAAAGACGGACACCTTGTTTTTCAAGGAAGGGAGGTGAACCTCCACCTCAAAAATACCTGGTTACTATGGTTACCTGTATAGGGTCCCTGAATTCTAAATTTTTCTGCAACATCTTTATGCCTCTAATCCCCTAATCCCTTTCTCCTTTTCCATTCATATGCTACTGGACCCTTTTCATACTAGACTCCTAGGATGATCCCCCCCTTTTCAAATGTAATTTTAGGACACTGAAATTAGCATAATTATATAATTATAATTTGGCTCAATTTAATAATAATCAAAATGAACAAAAGGTATGCCTTGTTCAAGAAATAGTACACAGAACATTCATAAATAAACTGTGTCCATTTAAAATTATATCTTAGAAGAATATTTAATATCATAAAAAAGGTATGCACAATAAAATACTCCGTGGACGTAGAGGATCAAAAGTTGTTGTGTACCATATGACATTTTTCTTTTCAAACTCAGAGAAATACCAAACTATAGAATTAACAGATGATATTTATTTTGTTATTCGTGTTTACCTCTATTTTCTTAATGTTCAACAACAACAAAAAATAAAGTATTTATTTTATATATTTATCTTTTGGCCATGCATGTGGATGTTCCTGGGCCAGGGATCGAACCCGCACCACAGCAGGAATCTGAGCCACCAATGCCGAATCCTCAACCTGCTGAGCCACAGAACTTCAAATGTATTGTTTTTATTTATTCTTTTTTTTAATTGTTTTTAAATTAAGGAAAAATATAGCTTGAAAAACTGACTCCAGTGCACATCTCATTAGAGCTGGAAAATGGAGTCTGGAGTTTGCAAGCCAGTCTTGTGTTCCTGCAAGTACTCCCTTCACAAATAGTACCAAGGCCCTGTGGTGAGGCAGCCCCAAGGTACCGGGTACTGCAAGAAAACCCAAGACCTACCACCTGCCGTCAGGGAGCTTACAGTTAAACCCCTCCCTGCCTTAGAGGTGAGACCTGGATGAGCCGGTAGGTCCTGAGTGCGCCTGTGACCAGGACACAAACCTAGTTGAGCTCCCATGGGATCTGGGTATGGCTGAAGTAGCCTGGACCTCAGATGGGGCCTGGAGCGACTCCCCCGCATGCACCCACCCACCGCAGCCCGGGTCCAGGACCATGAGACACCCACCCACTCACCCCTACTTCGGTCCCCTCCCCGCCCCTCCTCCCTCTCTCGTGTTGGTTTCTAGGGAGCACCTCCAAAGAGACCTGCAACTCCACCCCCAATCTGTTGCTGGTGCCCGTCTCCAAAGGTTTCTGCGCTTTTCAGCGCCAAGTCCTGGGGAAGAAAGAAAGGCGGCCCTGGGGCTGGAAGTTCTTCTGATGGTGGGAGGGGGGGGTTCCCTGGAGTCTGCGGCAGATGGGGGAGGTCCCAGTGGGGCGCACGTGGATGAATTTCTGGGAGGAAACCATGTACCATCCGCTCTCTCTCGCTGCCATCCAGTGTTTTCTTCCCCCAGTGAGTCTCTTAATTTTGCTCATTTATCTTAAAGAGCTCCGTAAGCGCCGTGGGCTCTGGTGGGGGGGCCCGTATGGGGGCTCCGACACCCGACCCCCACGCCTGGCTCCCAGAGGAGCCATCCAGCGCGGACTAAATCTCATTTTCCTACAAATAGTTTGTCAGAAGCAGCAGGGCAAGTAATAAATCACCGAGAGCGAGAGCGGAGAGGGAAAAGGGGGAGGCCGGGCGAGGGGAGGGCGGGGCCGAGGGCGGAGGGAGGGCTGCGGGCCCAGATGCCGGCGGCCAGGAGGGAGGGGGCGAGAGGGAGGGGGCGAGAGGGAGGGGGCGGGTGCGGAGAGGGGCACTGGGGAAGAAAAACACACAGAAAAGGAGGGAAGGAGATAAAGAGACAAAGAGTGGAAAACCAGGGAGGATGAGGAACGGAGAAGGGGCGAGCACTTGGAGAGAACGCAGGGGGAGAGGGAGAAGGGGAAGGAAGGAAGAGAAACTGGGCAAGAAAAGGAGGTAGCAAGGCAACAAGGGAGAGGAAGGAAAATGACATAAGAAAATGAATCCACAATGGTCTTGAGATGTCTGGTCAAGAAGCAGACATGAAAAAAGATGGTGAGCAGAGATGCCCCAGTTCCTCTGCCACCTTCTGGGTCCTGGGCTGTTGGGGAACCTGCCATCTGACTCCCAGTCCTTCTCCCCGCCTCTGTCCTGGCTCCCTGCTCCAGGTGGATAAATGCAGGATGGAGGGGTCATCCTGGTCCAGCCTGGAGAGAAAAGCTCCAGTCACTGCAGGTGTGTGTGTGCACACGCGTACATTACAGGGAGAGAGGAAAATCTACATCCTCATTATTATAATGAAGCTGTGTGGCCTGAAGCAAGCCACCTGACTCCTTAGGTGCCTTAGCTTCCTCATCTAGAAAAGGGGAATGATAATCCCTATTTCCAGGCTCTGGAGGACTTGGAAAAGGTAACCCACAGGGAAAACCATCCAGCACACAGGGCGGGCTGTTGATTAGGAAAAGGAGCCTCCTTTGAGTGTCTGTGGTCAGTGAACTTGGCCTGGCAGCCCTGGAGCTGGGACCTTCGGAATCTGCACTGCCTGGCCACCCCTACAGCCTGTGATCGCCAGCCAGGCACTCTGATCCTTCAGCTGTCAACGCAAGCACACTCCAGTGCTTTCTGCACTGCCTTTGGTCTCCCCCAGGAAGCTTTGAACGCTGGTGAGATCATCATTGTCAAGCTCTCTGGGCTTCTGCTGCAAGGGCAACCAGATAAGGGGGACCACGAGCTGCCCGCCTTCCACTCCATCCCCAAGCCCAGTTTCGGCTTCTCCTGCTGTTCCCCTCCCCCTCCTCCCTAGCTGCTGAGATGGAGCTCACTTTCTAGGGGATAACTTGGATACCTTTATAGGAGGAAAGAGGGAAAGGGTGCCTGTGGGAGCCCAGGTCGTGAAGGCTAGACTCTTATCTGTGTGGGTCGCAGAACTATCCCCAACACCTAGCACAGCAGTGGCACATAGTGGCCTCAGAAACTGAATGGAATTCATTTAATATCATGAATATGTATTCACTCATTCATGCTTTATGGCAGTAAAGAAGCTGTTGTGATTGCATTTTGTGGGATGGGCAACCAAGATACAAAATCACCAGTCAAGGAAGGGGAACAGCTGAGATTTGACACACATGCCCTCCCCCACAAAGCGTGTGTTCCTTCCACTGCAGTCCAGGGCTCAGCACCCTGCCCCTCTTCATTACTCTTCAGGGGGTTCCCATTGTGGTTCAGCAGTAATGAACCTGACTAGCATCCATGAGAAAGTGGGTTCAATCCCTGGCCTTGATCAGTCGGTTAAGGATCCAGTGTCGCTGTGAGCATCGGTGTAGGTCACAGACAAGGCTCAGATCCCCGTGTTGCTGTGGCTGTGGCCAGCAGCTGCAGCTCTAATTCTATCCCTAAGCTGGGAGCTTACAAATGCCATACCTGCGGGATGGCCCTAAAAAGTCAATAAAAATTAAAAAAAAATTACTCTTCAAACAGCCTGTGTTGATCTAGGGCCTCCTGATGCCCAGGGTTAGAGATGGCATAAGGTCCCAAACCTGCGGTCTCCACCCTGCCTTCTCTTTACCCACTGGATCTGGACACCAGACGTTACAGGGGGCTCATTTAGGGGGAATCCTTCCTTTCTGGACTCTGTGCCATTGGCATCATCCTCTAGCCCTGATCTTCAGACTATGCCACTGTCATACAGACCCTGAGCCCCCAGCCACTGCCCAGTTTGGGGCTTGGAGGATGAGGTCACCTGCCCCAGATCCTCTCTCCCCTCAGGGTTTTGGACTTCATCCATGCCTGCTCTGCTCCTGTGCCTTCTGACCCTCCAGTGAAGTGAGCTTCCTCTAGGGACCCCACATCCAACCCTGGCAAGGAGCAAAGCCCAGGGGAAAAGAGAACTCAGGTCTTCTCTCTGCCATTTACCAGCTAGATGACCCTGGTCAATTGTTTTCACCTCTCCAGGCCTCAGGTTCCTCAACTGGAAAATGGGGATAGAAATAAAATCTGTGCCTAACTCCCAGAGCTGTTGTGAGAATCAATTAAGGCAAAATCTGGAAAGCACTTTACAAATGGGAAGGCCCAGGACTCTGCACCTCCTCCTCATGGCAGACCCCCAGCTCTCTGCCTAACGGCCCTGCCCTCCCAGCCCCACGTGCACATGACCCACCAGTCCAGGGTCTGAACCCTGAGGCCTACAGATGCCAGCCCACCCCTCATGAGGAATAATTACACAGCACCATTTAAAATCCAGATGGAGCTTCATTAGTGAGCCAATTTAGAAAAGGTAGATTAAAGCAGTGGCTAGGATCCCTGGTAGGATTAAAGAATCGAGTTTTAAAATGCCAGCTCTACCACTTAGTAACAGTATTAGGAGTTCTCTTTGTGGCTCAGAGGTAACAAACCCGACTAGCATCCATGACGACTCGGGTTCAATCCCTGGCCTTGCTCAGTGGGTTAAGGATCAGGCATTGCCATGAGCTGTGGTGTAGGTTGCAGATGTGGCTCAGGTTCGGCATTGCTGTGGCTGTGGTGTAGGCTAGCAGCTGCAGCTATCACAACCCCTAGCCTGGGAACTTCCACATGCCTGTGGAAAAAAAAAGAAAGAAAAAAACTATATTAACCTTGGACACTTATTGTACCTCTCTAAACCTCAGCTTCTCCAACTGTAAAATGGGATGATAATAATACCCATCATACAAGATAGACGATGTATATAAAATAAGCACCCAATAAATGCCTACTACCATTATTTCCCCTTATTTTTTCTTTTTTATTAATTTATTTTTTAAATTAATGTATAGTTGATTTATAAAGGTGTACCACTTTCTTCTGTATAGCAAAGTGATAGTCATATATATATATACACACACACACATATATACACATACATACATATATATATATATATATATATATATATATATATATACACACACTCCCTTTCTTATCCCCTTATTTTTGTTTTGACTCCTCAACAATAAATCAGTAAACAAACTATGTAGCTTCCAGCCTCTTTCTCAGCTGTCCCAGTGCTGGTACCTTGGTGCCCGTCCTTATCCTCTCCTCTTTCAGCTGCAGCCTCTCCTCCCAGCCTGCAAACCACCCACTCAGCTCTGGTCTGGCCTCATGACCAAGGTGAAAACCCGCTTGGTGTTCCCAGGATGCCAGACAACAGAAAAAAGAAGAGGTGACTATAACAGCCATTCACAATGATGGGGTGGTGAGCAAGGTTGGAGAGGTAATGTGACCTGCTCAAGGGCATGGGGATGCCACAGTCAGAACCACTGCTAGACTCCTGGACTCCTGGGCCCATCCTTTCCATTATCCCACCCAAAGCCCTTGTGGGATGTTAAATTCCTCACAGCCTAGACCTGGCTTCCCATCTAACAGCACCCTCTGCCTCAAAGCCCTTGGCAAGGTGCCCATAAAACCCTGCTCTCTCCCAGTCCATCATCTTAGCCCCTTTCCCTCACCCTAACTCTTCCCTCTACCATCCTTCCAGCCTTCAATTCTCACCCACACAATACGTTTAGGACTCACCCATGGCCGCACCAGGCTTCCCACTGGCTGTAGGAACCAGAAACAGGTGCACGGTCTCTGCCTTCCAGGAGCCCCAGTGTAGTGAGTGCCCGGCCTTCTGGCCCTAGTCAGCTCCTTTAGTCCCTAAAGCCCACTTCCTCCAGGAAGCTCTCCCAGATTGACACACTGGTGGTGGAAGACTGCTACCTAAGTCTTCGCCAATCGTGCTGTTCCTCTCTGGAAATTCTTTTTGTTTTTGTTTTTGTTTTTTATCTTTTTGTCTTTTTAGGGCTGCACCTGTGGCATATGGAGGTTCCCAGGCTAGGGGTCGAATCAGAGCTGCAGCTGCCAGCCTACACCACAGCCACAGCAACACCAGATCCGAGCCACATCTGCAACCTACACCACAGGTCATCACAACGCTGGATCCTTAACCCACTGAAAGAGGCTAGGGATCGAACCTGCATCCTCATGGTTCTTAGATTTGTTTCTGCCATGCCACAATGGGAATTCCTGGAAATTCTTTATGTGGGGGGTATTCTTATCTCCTTTTGAAAATTGAACTTTTCTCCCTGTTGTATGGCTCACAGTTTTTAAAAATTAAAGTTTTGAAAACAAAGACTCTCTTGTCTCGGGTTCCTGGATCTAGAAGCCCACATCGCTGTTAGACTGCATTTTAAGAGCTGAGGTCAACCTTGGTTCCCTGCGACTCACCGGGAATTAAGGCTCAGAAGGCTACCAGCAGGAGGGGGTAGCCAGGCCCACCTAGGGGAGGAGGAGAAAGGCACAGAACCTCGCTGACACCATCCAAGAGGAGACAAAGCAACAGCAGAGGAGGAAAAAAACGTTTCTGGATGTGGAGAATCTGGGGAGAAACCACCTCTGATTCTGCTCACCTTCAACACACCCTTCCTTGGAGGAGCAGCTAAAATGGCCCACCCCTCACCATAGTGCTCTGATTCTTACCTGCCCAGGGGCTCCTTCTATGGGAACACCCGACTCTGCATGCACCTGCCAGGTAGGCTTCGTGGATTCTGTGCAGGAATTTTGCACACTTACATCTGTGCACAGCTTTGCTTCTTCTTCTCTGTGGTTCAGCTTTGCGGTTCAGCTTCCCGAAGAGAAGCCAGGCTCTATCAACCTCTGTATCCCCTCCCTCCACAACTTCCTCCCTGATTTATTGCCTGTTACTTAGTAGGTGCTCACTAAATGTTTGGAAGGGAGGGAAGGGAGAGGGGAAAGAAAGAAAGGAAGAAAGAAGAGAGAAGGAGAGAAAGAAAGAGGAGAAGGAGAGGGGAAAGCAGGAAGGAGGATCAGGATATGCTCTCAGGTGGAAAAAAAAAAAATTTCTGTCAACAAAGCCGGCTCTGTCTGTGTGTCTCCTCTCTGCCTCCGCTGCCCCACCCCCCTACCCCGGCCCCAAGCATGGATAAGGGGACTTGGGAATTTTCTATCATCACCCTGGGTGTAGATCCCCATCTCCCCAGCACCCTGGGTAGAACCCAGCACTTTATGGGTCACACTGAAAATGTGTTTCTGATGAGAATTAACAGCTGCAAACTCCTTTGGATGATTCAGAGTCTCAGGTCGGCAACCTTGAGTAGGATCCAGTAAGATAGAAGAAATCCATCAGCACCCAGCATCATTACTCCTTTTGGGTACAGAGGTTGCTGAGCTAAGAGGGAATGCCGGCAGCCAGGCAGACCCGGATGATGGCTGGAGGGCAGGGAGCTCTGAGCTGGGGTATTAAGACTGGAGCCTGCTGAAGTGCCAATTGATGCAAATGTTCTCCTCTATTTCTCTTTTTTTTTTTCAGGGAACTGGGGGAATCTCAGCTCCCCGTGGTCATTTCTCCCCAGCAGAGGAGGAATTAGCTACAGAATGCCCTGGTGAGCAGGGCCCAGGAAAGGGCTACACCAGAGCCTTAACTGCTCGGGCCAGAGCTGCTGAAAGCTGGCAGCATGGCCCTGGACCATTTCAGTTAGCCGAACTTGTCCTCAGCTCGAAAACCTCTTTTCCCGCTCAAGGGGGTCCCATGTCCCATGTTCAGTCTTTACATACTGTTTTGTGAGGTAAGAAGTTTCAATGAGATATGGAAAGATGGATGTTTTTGTTTGGTTTTGTTTGGTTTTGTGTGTTTTCCAGAAAAAAAACCTTAGGCTGTGATTTTTTTTTTTTTTTTTTTTTGGTCTTTTTAAGGCCATACCCGCAGCATATGGAGGTTCCCAGGCTAGGGGTCTAATTGGAACTGTTGCTGCCAGCCTACGCCAGAGACACAGCAATGCCAGATCCAAGCCATGTCCGCTACCTACATTGCAGCTCACGGCAACACTGGATCCTTAACCCACTGAGTGAGGCCAGGGATTGAACCTGAACCTCATGGTTCCTAGTTGGATTCCTTTCCACTGTTAGGCTATGATTTTTATTTAAATTCAAAACTAATTTTTTGGAGTTCCTCCTGTGGCTCTGCAAGTTAAGAACCTGACTAGGGTCCATGAGGATGCAGATTTGATCCCTGGATTTGCTCAGCGGGTTATGGATCTGGTGTTGCCACATGCTGCAGTGTAGTTCACTGATGACTTGGATCTGGCGTGGCTGTGTTGTAGGCTGGCAGCTGCAGCCCTGATTCAACCCCTAGCCCAGGAACTGTCTTATGCCACAGGTGCTGACATAAGATGAAAAGGAAAAAAAAAAAAAAAAACTAATTCTTCTTCCACTTCTCATACTTCTGGTTTTTCCTCGAGTGTTGCCAACCACATGATAGTCTACTCTGCTCTCAAACTCACTCAAGAACCTGGTTACTCTTTGTCACACATGTTCAAACATTCTCCACCTGTTCAATCATCCAGCAAAGGTCTCACTGGGCACATACCATAAGCAAAGCTACAAGGGAAACAAAGCTGAGTGACACAGCACTGCCTTTAAGAAGCTTCTTTATAGGAGAAAGACATTAAGCAAATCAATTATTGTATTATGACATCATTCATTCCATACAAAATAATGCCCTAGAATATCAGAGTTGATCAAAACTTTAGAGGTCATCCAGCCTTTAAAATACCCAGTTCCAGAGTTCCCGCCGTGACTCAGAGGTTAATGAACCCAGCTAGTATCGATGAGGACACGAATTCCATCCCTGGCCCCTCTCAGTGGGTTAAGGACCCAGCATTGCAATCCTGAAAAAAAAACAAAAAACAAAAAACCACAGTTCCTTCTCTATCAGTCTTACAAATCCAATCAGAGCACCATCTTTGCCTTGCCACTGGCATTTGGAAGACCTATGTTCTGTGGCTATGGGAAAGAGATCAGAGCCTCTTTATGAATCCTCTAAGAGAAAAGTCTGCCCTTCCATGGGCTTCCAAGTCTCTCTCTATCCTGCTGTCCTATTTAAGCCAGAGTTGAACTCACCAGTCCTCAGCTCCTTCCCCTGCTGAATGAGAGGGTTGGACAACATGACTTCTAAGACGCTTCCAGCTCTAACATTTTACAACCTATGATTAAGACCGAGATGACATTGCTCAACCTGCTGTCCAGAGGGTGACCCGCCAACTTTCATAAAAACAATCATCATTAACCTATGTTAATTGGTCAATAAAACCATCACAGTTTTACAGCATGCAACTTGGGACCTGCCAAGACCGGTACTACTGAGGAGCCAAGTGGAAGTTCAGCTTTAGACACAGAAAGAGCTAAGGGTGGAGTTCCCAACGTGGCGCAGTAGTTAATGAATCCGACTAGAAACCATGAGGTTGCGGGTTCAATCCCTGGCCTTGCTCAGTGGGTTAACGATCCGGTTTTGCTGTGAGCTGTGGTGTAGGTCGCAGATGTGGCTCCGATCCCGTGTTGCTGTGGCTGTGACCTAGGCCAGCGGCTACAGCTCTGATTCGACCCCCAGCCTGGGAACCTCCATATGCCACAGGAGCGGCCCTAGAAAAGGCAAAAAGACAAAAAAAAAAAAAAAAAAAGGAAAGAGAGAAAGAGCTAAGGGTAACCGCCAGAGCCATGCTAAGACTCAAACTTATTTGGGCCGAGATGAGAACAGCTGAGGGAGAAACTAAACCAACATGTAAAGCCATCTCAGTGTTAGAAGAACATGGGCCGGTCCGAGGAGGTTTTCTGGGTGGGTAGTTACCAGAAGACGAATCCAGAGGGCTATTCCCCCAGCCCCAACACTACGCCCAACCAATGCCTTCATCATGAAACTCCATTCCAAGCCTCTGTATTCAAAGAAAATTAGTAATCATTGATGGTTTTACATTGTTGTCATTTTGTTTTGAATTTAAGCCCTGCCCCAAGACTGTTGGGAGAGCTATTTATTTTTAATTTTTTTATTCATTTATTTATTTATGTTTGCTTTTTAGGACTGCTCCTGTGGCATATGGATGTTCCCAGGCTAGGGGGTGGAATCGGAGCTCACAGATGTCAGCCTACACCAGAGCTCACAGCAATGCCGGATCCCCAACCCACGTTGAGGATCAAACCCGCATCCTCATGGATACTAGTCAGATTTGTTTCCACTGTGCCACGACCGGAACTCCAGGAAGTAGTTCTTCAAATAGAGGATAATTTTAGTTTGTCCTAGAGCTTGCTGGCTTGACTGCCGGGGAAGGGACATTGCACATGGATAATATCACAGAAGTGTCTTCCTACTGACTATTCCTGGGTCCTTCAAAGACCAGCACTGTCACCTCTGGGGCAGGGAAGTTTGTGATCAGTGAATAGGGGCTGGGGTCTGCCTTCCAGCCTCATCTGACAGCTTCTCCCCATCCTCCCCTCAAGTGTCTTAAATCTGCTCATTATCTGCCCTATTTACGTTTGAGGACTCTCTCTCATGCCTGACTCTTCATTTGCCCCTTGGACTTGACAGAATTCTGCTGAACTCTCAGCTCACCCTCAAAACTATCCTCTTTGGTGCCGCTCTGTTGATAATCAAAGAGAGTTGTTTAATGTCACCAACCCCTACAGATATCATACTGAATCTTGCTGAATTCTGACAATTCCAAGAGATCAGAACTGTCCTCACCATTGTATAGCTAAGGAAACTGAGATCCAGAGAGTTGAAATACCTTGCCAGGGTCATCTACAGGTAATTGGTGGAGCCAGGATTATAAAAAAATGGGCTTGCTTCCAAAGCACTTTCTCCATCCTTTAGACCCCACCCCATTGACACCCTGGCCAGGTCGACCTTGGCCCTCCCTCAAGGAGGAAGGAGATAGTTACATTCACTGTAAATTATCAGCAATTTCACCTTGCCAATGGAGAGAGGAAAATGGAGGTTGAGAACTGTGAGAGGCAACCATGCCAGTCACGAGCCAAAGGACCCAGGAAAAAAGCCGCAAGAGGACAGCAGTGGGTTTGGAGGTCATGGAGGTAAGGAGTCAGAGTGGTGCAGATGAAAGTAGGCAACTCAAGCAAATGTAAGACATTGGAAGCTGCGGTGAGAGGCGGCTTTTAGCACAAGGCACATCCTGCCATGGGGAGGGCAGTTCATTATGGATGCTGCATGTGGCCAGACAGGAGGAGACCTCGAAGGTCAGCCATCCAGCTTCCATCATCCTGTGTTATCTCTGCCAAGAAGCCTCCCAGCCTAGTACAGAAAGCCAAAGTCACTGGACTTGTATGGATCATTAGACAAAGCCCCTGTATGGTGACTACCAGGTTACAGAAGGAAAATGTACACGCTTAGACCTGCAATTCTACACCTGCCATTTTCCCCCCTGAACATGGCAGAAATGTGGCTGCCCTGGAATAGTCAAGGCAGGCTCCACTTTGCTGAATCTTCATTCTGAAAAAAAGAGATTCTTCAGGTTACCTGCAGGTTGCTCAAGTTCAACTTGGAGGTGAGTTTTCCAGAATATGTCCACTGGATAAAATGAGGATGCCTGCAAATGTGCAACCCAATGAAGCCTGGCGGACAGTGGCTGCGATCATCTGCCCAGGCACCTGGAGGTGTACTTTTTACTTAACAGAACCCTGCTTATTCCCCTATTGCAGTATCACTAGCCCCAAAATTTCCAGAAACTTATGTCTGAAAGTTAAACAAGAATGTGACTGGTTGTATGTACATATTTAATTAATGCTTATGTAAGTATAAGACATTAAACACTGTCATATGTGTATTCTAGATGCTCAGCTAACAATACATAATATTTTTGTGCTTTTTTAATTAATTTTTTTTTTTTGGCCATGCCCACAGGACATGGATGTTACCGGACCAGGGATAGAACCTGAGCCACAGCATTGACCCAAGCAGCTGCAGTGACAAACAGATACTTAACAAAAGGGAAGTCCAACTGCTGTTAGTGTTTTAATGGAATAATAAGCAGTCTTCCCCAAGTACTCACAATGAACAAAGCACCTAATATGTGAAAAACATTGACAGGGAGCATTGAATATCCAAGCCATGAGGATGGATCTAGTTCTGCTGAGTTGTGGTATTGTTCAAACCACTTACTCTCTCTGAGCCTTGGTTTTCTCACCTGTAACTCCGGGAAGTTAAGGCCACTTCCTAAGCCCCACCCTCCCCAGCCTCTCCCTCCTCTATCGCCCCAGCAGCACTGACTTTCTTGGGGAGCTTTGTCCCCACCAGGATCCCTCCCAGCACATGGCTGCTGCATTTCTCCACCTGCTCACTTTTTCTCAATTCTCAGCCCACTTGGCATCCGTCGTCCTTCAGATCTCTGTTCAAGCATCATTTCTTAGAGAAGCCTCACTGAGAACCAGCCAGGTCAAATCCTTCCATTAAAGACCATGCTGCACCACATTTATCACTAATGGAGATGTACGTGCATGTGTGTAATTATTTCATTTGTGCTTATCTCCTCCACTGGACTCTGCTCCTGAGAAGAGAGGCTATCTGTAGTCATAACGGAACCCCAATAAGTAGAACATAGTGGGGGCTCAATTAATGCGTGTTGAGTGAAGGAATAAAAGGAATTAATCAATTGATATAAAACAGGGTGACATCCACCTAATAATCATAATCATAATAGAACGGCTTACTCCCACCACCATACGCCCTCCCCCAACATAAGACTCTTACTTTCAGGTACATATAATCTCAAACTGTAAATACCCGACCTTGTAAATATTTCATTCCTTCTGCCGGTGCCACCACCCACTATTCTTCTACCCAACCATGGTGTCCTAGTGGACAGTGCCCTTAACGTCAGGTATGAATAATTGTCCACCTCCTGCTAGTTCTCCACCACTCCCTTTCTCTCCATAAGTGTGACGTGATCCTTCCCTCTTGGCTCCTCTCCCTCAGGAGAGAGACCTGTGCGGAAGGCCCTAAGTCATTTTGCTTATCGAATCAGCTGTGGTTTAGAGTCTTTAAAGAAATCTGTGTTTCCCTCTTTCCCTCTCCTGTCTGTCTTTCCTCCTCTTCATACCTCTCTTTCTTACCCTCTTCTTCCTCTAGCCATTCTATTTGTGAGCCAGAACTTGACCTTAATCATGACGGATAAATGCCAGAGCAGTGCCCCAGTGATCCATCTGAATCAATGAGAAGGAGAGAGGAGTTAGATATAAAGAAACCAACTTCAAAAGTCCTCGAGCATGCCCCTCATCCTTCCCTGGGATTCCCACAAAAGTCTACCCCTTTGGCTTCCCCCAGTCTGTTCTATCTCTTCCAGAGTTCAGTATGCAGGGCCATGGCAGACACAGCATATTCAACTTTCAGACGCATTGTTTAATGACTAAAGCAGCAAGACTATGATATTGTAGATGTGCAGGATCTCAGCTACACTGTAATTGGCCAATGCAGGGATGCTAAAAGTTATAACATGGTTTCTATGCAAAAGGTCCAGACTCCCAAAATCCTTCATAACTTTCACCCTCCCTTCAGAGAAGTTGAATGCAATCATGCAGACGATCTGTTGCAGTTAAGGCCACCTAAACTCTAAAAGAATGATGGTAATATTAGGTCTTCAGCCTGGCATCAACATGGAGCTCCTAGAAGCACAGGTCCTGAGGTCCATGACCAATGAGGTTCATGCAAAGACTCCAGCAGCAATAGCAACAGCAGTGATACTTCTAAAATTCTGTCTCCACCCCCCTGAGGGTCTCCTTGTGCCTGGACCCTCCGTCTCTGGTAGAGCTCGCTTCCTCTCTCTCATCACCTCTCCTTACCACCCAGCGCTCAAGGGAGCCTGCAGTCAAGGCCAAGTTCCCCTGTGGTGCAATGGGTTGGTGGCATCTTTGCAATGCCAGGACACAAGTTCGATCCCTCACCCAGCACAGCTGGTTAAAGGATCCAGTGTTACCGCAGTTGAGGCGTAGGTCAAAACTATAGCTCAGATCTGATCCCTGGCCCAGAAGCAGGGCAGGCCAAAAAAGAAAAAAATTCACAACCCAATGGAGCACCAGCAGCCATCTTTCATGAAGCATCTCCTAAGGGTGTGTCATGCCCTTTTGCAAACACTGCCAAGCAATCCATAAGGCAGCAATGACTGTTCCCACTTTACAGAGGTGGAGACTCAAGTTAAGTGACAGAGGCTGGATGGGGGAGCAGAGGGCTAAACGTCACCAGCGGCCCTCTTCCCTCTAAAGACCTATACCTCCTGCCCCTCCCAGTCCTGGGAGCTGATGTGAATGTATCTGGGTCCCTTCCACGGGGGCGCTTTACAGAGAGTCCAGGGCAGACAAAGCCCAAATGGCGAGCCCAGCATATGCACACAGAGGGAAACCTGAGATGAGCCCTAGAGAAAAACTCTCAGGAGTCCAATCAGAGGGGTGACGGCTTAGAGCCAGGGAACCAAAGAACAGACCTGGAGCCAAAAGCCAGGAAAGGTGAGCAGTAAAGAGCAGGAATCTCTAGGTGAAAGAATCAGATCTCGGCTGAGAAGTCTGGAGCTCTAGCAGAGCACAGATGTTCAGTCATGTCACCAATTTCAGTGCAACTGGGGCATCTAAGGAGGCAGGGCCCACAGCCCCTCCCAAGAAGGAGCAGCCCCTTTCAGAGCATGGAGGCGGACACCCCCTTCCTACAGTAGGTGGGGCTCTGAGATGTTATATCAATGACTTGAGTCCAAATTTAATGTGCTAGGAAGATTCACCTGTGAAAGATCCATGAGAGGTTCTAAAGGAGTTGAAGATGACTGAATAACCAGCCACACACCTCCCCAGCCATTTCTGGACTGCAAGCTCATGTTCTGGCAAAGCAGGCCTTCCAGAAGCCGGGTGGCTGGGCTGACTCTGGCCCATATTTTATGAGCCCACCCTGGTTTCTGTTGAGCAGCTAACCACTGATTATTGCCACTGACAGCCACTGTGGCCTATTTGTCATGGTCTCCAGAGAAGGAGAGCCACAACCTTCTTCACAAACTTATTTCAGTTTCTATGCCTCCTCTTCTCTTCAGCCCCTCTTCCTGCACCCCCACTTCAGGAGGGGGTCACCAGCCCCAATAGTTCCTTCGTGGGCTAACAAGCCATTTTAACTTTTCACAATCCCGCCTTTTCTTTTTCTGCAGAATATCCAGATGTGCCTTCTTCTCCCCTCCAAACAGGGAACCTCTGGCTAAAGAGCAAGGCATTGGAGCACAGTGATGACAACTAGTAGGGGGCTGGTCTGGTGGCTTGACCTCTCTGAGTCATGGGCTCCTCCTCTATATAAGGTAGTGAGAAATAGTGCCCACCACATAGGGGATAGGTTCCCAGGAGGATGGAGACAGACCACCTCCTCCAACCCCCAAATGTGTCTGTTACTTTGGAGACATGCTGTGGACACCTTTTCCCAGAACGTGGAGGCTCAAGTTGGGCAGTGAGAAACAACGGCCTGTGGAAAACAACTGCCTTCATAGATTAACCACTTACAAGGATTAACTGCCCCGTGTTATGGGACTCGACCCCCTACCCCTCCCTTGACCTTCCCCTCCTCCGTCTTCATCGTTCTTGCCACACATTCCTGCCATGAACTCCATCCAGCTGCAGATTCCCATCATGCATCCTTTATAAGCCTAGCACCTCCATGCAGTCAGAGTTGGAGCCATCCCGAGCTCAGCCCATGCCCTTCTGATGCCTTAGTAAATCTCTCTTGCTTTACCAACTTGGCCTTGTGCATTCCTCCCTCAGCAAACCTAACATAGGAGGTTTGGAGAATCGAGTACATCACACATACTACCTGGCACCAGGTAGCTGTGACCATCACCGCATCAACCTCCGTCCACCGACTATAACAATGTCCTCCATATGGTTCATGCTTCACAATTGCCTGAGGGCTCTCAGGAGACTCTACTTGGCCCCAGTTTGCCTGATGCTTACGTAGGTGTGGCTGCAGCGAGGTCTTAAAATACCTGTGTTAGTCTTCAATCCACCATCCAACTCTTTCTCTTAAATATGTATGCTGTGCAGCAGGTTCTAAAGCAGATAAAGAACAAACAGATTTAAATCTTGTTAACAAATATCCATTGTGACTTCCAACACTAAGCAAAGGAGCTATTATTTGGGAAATGCAAATAATGATAGACATGGTTCTTGTCCTGAGAGCTTATAAGTGATTTGGCAGAGATACCCAGTCAGGAGACATGCACACACACACTCACATGCAAATGCACATGCATGCACATACACAAGTACACACACACACACACACACACACACACGCTTCCATGTCCCATAGCAAGAAGGCCAGACCAGGTTGTTGAATCAAAGCAGGTTTTCCAGTGAGGTTCCTGCCCTCTGATTCTCTGAGGTGTATGCAAGGTCTGTGGCTTCTGCCTCCAGTAGATTTCCCTGGAAGATAGGCAGTTTCCTTAACCAAGAGAAAGAGGTCAGGGGAAGAGAAAGGACCTGATGTCAAGGGGACACCTCTGTTCTTGTTCCCCGTGCTCTATATGCATTCCACTTATTTCATTCAGTCCTAGAACAGCACTGCAAAGCACTGCATCACCCCGATCCCTCTTCAAGCCTGAAGGACTTGTTCACCAGATTTCAGATCTCTCTGTATCTGCATTTGGCTGAAGAGAGGCAGCTCACCCAATGTCAAGCCCCTTATCCAGTGAGTGGTCAATATGGGGCTTTAAAGGCCTGGACTCTTCACCCCAACTCAGGGCAACTCTGTAGGTGTAGCCCAGCTTCAGAGCCCTGCTTGCCATGTAGCACAGTCAGCTTCTGCCTCTGCCCAGTCCTGCTTCCTTCCCTTCCTCTTCCCGTGCTGATCCCAGATGCTCTCGGCAATAAACTTCCCACACGCTAATTTCTATATGAAGAAATAGAGGCTCAGAGAGGTTCAATAACTTCCCCCATGTTACACAGCTCTTAAGTGGCAGAGCTGGCCTCAACCCCAAGTTAGTGTGCCAGTAAGACTCTTATTTTCAGTGCATAAGATGAAACACTTCCCATTTGTCCTTGAACTAAAAAAACTCTCTGAAAAGAACAGGATGTCTATTTCAGGCCAGTAAGAGTCCAAACAAGATCAAGTCTTAAGTCTTAATATAGATTTTAGGGAGTTCCCATTGTGACTCAGCTGGTTAAGAACCCGACTAGTGTCCATGATGGTTCTATCCTTGGCCTCACTCAGTAGGTTAAGGATCTGGTGTTGCTGTGGATGTGAGGTAGGCTGGCAGCTGCAACTCTGATTTGACCCCTAGCCTGGGAACTTCCATATGCCACAGGGGCCGCCCTAAAAAGAAGAAAAGTATAATAAGAACAAAGCAGATTATGGAGGTCCTGTCAAGGCGCAGTGGAAAAAGAATCCGACTAGGAACCATGAGGTTGCGGGTTCGATCCCTGGCCTCGCCCAGTGGGTTAAGGATCCGGCATCACCAAGAACAAGTAGGTCACAGATGCAGCTCGGATCCCGTGTTGCTGTGGCTGTGGCAAAGGCCAGCGGCTGTAGCTCTGATTCGACCCCTAGCCTGGGAACCTCCATATGCTGTGGTTGCAGCCCTAAAAACAATAATAATCATAAAAATAATAAACAGATTATAACCACTCTGCCCCCCCCCCCACTGAGAAGCCATCATTGACCATCTGTATAGGAGGCCTCATGAAAATGACAAGTGCAGGGAGACCTCGCGGGAATTCCTGCAAGAGAAGAGCAAGCCTCCAGCACTGGGACCCACCTAGCCTCTTACATTTGGTGTGACTTTAAACAAGTTACTCACCACATTTGGGCTTCGGTTTTCTCATCTATAAAATAGAAGTAGTAACTCTCCCTCAAAATTGTTTGGGGGATTAAATGGCATGATAAGTACTTTAAAACTATTTTGAAATGCACAAAATATTCCAGTTCAGTAGGGATGCAGAGCCTAGAAAATGTGATGATAATGGGCATTTACCAAGAAACCAAGGCCAACTCTATCAGCTTCACAGTCTGCCTGGCCCACCTTGAGGCTCCCACGTTTCATAAGAGGCTGCTGATACTCTCAGGGCAACCTCAAAATGACTTTCCCTGTCCATCCTGAGCAGCAGGGGACACTGGAACAAGCAGGGGGCTGGGTGTCAGGAGACCTAGATAGTAGTCCTGGCTTTCTTTTTCTTTTTGATTTTTTTTTCTGTCTTTTTGTCCTTTTAGGACCTCACCAGTGACATATGGAGGTTCCTAGGCTAGGAGTCTAATTGGAGCTGTAGCCACCAGCCTACACCAGAGCCACAGCAATGCCAGATCTGAGCCACACCTGCAACCTGCCAGGGATCAAACCCGCAACCTCATGGTTCCTAGTCGGATTTGTTTTTGCTGCACCATGATGGGAAATCCAGTCCTGGTTTTCTTAAAAATGAGCTATGTAACTTCAAAAGCCACCTCCGTTCCATCTGGGTCTGGTTTCCTCTTTTTTTTTTTTTTTTTTTTTTTGGTCCTTTTGCCTTTTCTAGGGCCGCTCCTGCGGCATATGGAGGTTCCCAGGCTAGGGGTCGAATCGGAGCTGCAGCCGCCGATCTACACCAGAGCCACAGCAACGTGGGATCTGAGCCACATCTTCGACCCACACCCAGCTCACGGCAACGCCAGAACCTTAACCCACTGAGCAAGGCCAGGGATTGAACCCGCAACCTCATGGCTCCTAGTCGGATTCGTTAACCACTGCGCCATGACGGGAACTCCATTCCTCTTTTTTTGATATGAGGAGATTGGACTAGATGTTCCTTAGTATCCCCTCCCTCTGAGGCATGAGGAATTCTATGATATCCAAGGTCTTTTATTTATTTTTTTTCGTTAACTTAATTTTTTCTTGATTAATTTTATTACATTTATAGTTGTACAATGATCATCACAACCAAATTTTATAGCATTTCCAGTGTCTTCTAAAAGAAATGTCTTCCTCCACCACTCCACCCCTATTCCTAGCAACCACCACTTCCAGCCTTCACCCTGGGGGATGACTCTTTGCAGCCTAGGTCGGGGACCAGGGATGGCAGGAAAGGGACAGCAAGACTGCCCACAAACTTAGGGTCACTCAGAGTCCCTGGAACTCCTGGGCAACATTAGCCAACACTGGTGGCTGTTTCTCAGTGGATATATGACTACCAAACCCTCACCAGGTGGGCCCGAGTGTGCACCAAGGCTGTTGGCTTCCATGCGCCAGCTGGTGGTTCATTTGCATCAAGCCTAATAACATGCTTATTGTTTCATCCAGCATCTCAAGAGCTGCACCCTAATCTTACAATAAGTCAAAGCAAACCCAACTGGAAGAGGAAGAGTGCTGGAAAAGAGTCGAGTGAGCACACATCAAAGTGATAGACGACAATTGTTTCAAAAGTCAGTTTGCAAAGTTAACGACCCAGGCATTCTGCCTAGGTTCTGCCCACCTCGTCCCCGCGCACCTTGGCATGTGGGGCAACAGGGAGATGGAGCAGCTGTAACTCTCACCTGGTGGAGGGCTGGTACCCTTCTCCCAAAGGCCCACCCCGCAAGAGATGTGCTCCCAGAAAAAAAGGGTGGGTGTCTTGGTTTGCAGAGATGGAAAATGTCCCCATGACTGAAAAATCATCACCTACATGTTTCAGATTATATAGAAGGTTTTCAAAGTGATACCAGGGTTTCAGAAAGAAATACAGTGTATTGATGACTTTGAGAAAAATTGGAAGAGCTCTATTTCATTAATTTTTCCTTCATTTCTGTATTCTTTCACTCAAAATTCCTTGATAAGTACCTGCCACGTGCCATTTACTTGACTATCAACTGAACTCGTGAGAATCCCCATATGATTACGAAATTAAACAGAAGGGTGATAATGAGTAACTTTTTGTAATCAGTTTATAAAGAGCATTTTGCAAATTCACTTTGGTGCAGGTATTGTGGCAAAGGGACCATCAGATGCTTTGTCTTATCTATGCTGATACCACCTTCCCGCACAGGTGACATTTATAAAAGATTCTGTGTGGCTGCCAGAGGAAACGTATCCTATAAGTAGACCCAAAGTCATTTACAAGTGTCAGGATTAACTCCCTAGTTCAGAGAGGGTCAAGGGGTCATTGAATGCAGCAACCCAATTGACTGGGGCCCTGTGATAAGATGTAGTCTAGGGCCAATGTGGAGCAGTAGGAAAGGATGCCTTGGAGGAGAGAGGGGGTATTTGGCATCCTGGCTTTTCCACCTTTTTTTTTTTTTCTTTTTATGGCCACACCCACAGCATCTGGAAGTTCCTGAGCCAGAAATTGAATTTGAGCTGCACCTGTGGTGCCAGGTGGGGATCAAACCTACACCTCCTCAGCAACCTGAGCCACAGCAGTCAGATTCTTAACCTACTTCACCACAGCAGGAACTCCCGAGCTTTTCCATCTTGAAGGCTGAATCCCAGCATCCTTCAGGTCCACTGATCAGAAAGCTTCCCAAGCTGTTCATTTTCTCCTAAGAATGTACTTATGCCAAGGTCCAGGCCTTTTTCAGGGGTGAAGATCTGAGCTGGAGAGATGAGCACACATCCTGAGCCGAGTGCAGAAGTGCTGAAGCCCAGATTGTCTGTTGCCTCCCTCCCTGGGCAATGGACCCAACAAAGGAAGCAAGCTCTTTCCTCCTAGGAGAGAGTAATGGTTACATGTAATATGGAGTAGACAGGAACCATTCCCCTGGGACTTGAAAAACCTGCCCCCACATTTGTCCAGGAGCTGACTGCAGAGGCTGCAGCTCTTCATGAGTTGGCTCCAAAGACATCTGCGCTCCTCACCTTGTGTCCGTGTAATTAACCACCAGTTGTTCCCGCTATGTGGAACACGGGCCAGGCCACCTCTGCAATGTCCTGTGGGGATGGTCCAAGTCTGATTGGCAGACAATTGGCAGGCAGGAGAAACTCCTGCAATGCTTGGCTGAAAAGACTGAGGACAATCCAATGTTTTCTTCCCCACCTCATATCATCCCAATTGTCCTCTTCTGTCTCCTTCACAGCATTCCCCGGCCGGAATACTTGTGGCCAGCAGCACTCCTACACACTGACCCCACAACTCCTCTGAGGTGGTCCAGTTCAGCCCAAATTTCCACTTCTGGATGGAAAAATTTGGTCTGAATCCCTAATGTCATTGAATTCTAGTGTATCTAAGCTAGAAGAAAACTTTAAATATCTTGAGGGAAATCTCACTGCCATGCAGAAGAGGACGCTTACCCTTGGTATAGCCAAGGACACACACCTGGCCCAGGCAAGACTGCCTGACTCCCTGGGCTGGTCATGGTCACATTCCACTCCAGTTGATCCTCCCCCAGACCCTCTAAGACATTCAATTCACAGCAGTCTGGACCCTCATGATCTGCTTAGAAAGCCTCACTGCTACTTTAACTCTCATTTCTGCATCTTCAATACCAATCTCTTTTTTTTAAATTGAAATATAATTGATTTACAATATTGTGTTAGTTTCAGGTGTACAGCAAAGTGATTTTTTTTATTCTTTTCCATTATAGGTTATTACAACATACTGAATATAGTTGCCTGTGCTATGGCAGTAAATCCTTGTTGTTTATCTACTTTATATATGTACATTTTAGTCCCATGTTCCTAATTTACCCTCTGCCCCCCCACCATCGGTAACCCTATGTTTGTTTTCTATGTCTACGAGTCTGTATGTTTTGTAAATAAGTTCATTTATACTATTCTTTGGATACTACATATAAGTGATATCATATAATATTTGCCTTTCTCTGTCTGACTTCATTTAGCACGATAAACTCTAGGTCCATCCATGTTGCTGCAAATGGCATTATTTCATTCTTTTTTTACACCTAATATTCCATTATATATATGTATAAACCCCATCTTCTTTGTCCCTTCCTCTGTCATAAACATTTAGGTTACCTCCGCGTCTTGGCTTTTGTAAATAGTACTACAATGAACACTGGGGTGGATGTATCTCTTCAAATTAGAGTTTTCACCTTTTTCTGGATATATGCCCAAGAGTGAGATTGCTGGATCATATCATAACTCTATTTTTGTTTTTTTGAGGAATATCCATACTTTTTTCCATAGTGACTACACCAATTTGTATTCCCATCAATAGTGTAGGTGGGCTTAACTTTTCTCTACACCCTCTCCAGCATTTATTATTTGTATATTTTTTATGATGGCAATTTTGGCTGGCATGAGGGGATACCTCATTGCAGTTTTTATTTGCTTTTCTCTAATAATTAGTGATCCTGAGCATCTTTTCATGTGCTTGTTGGCCATTGGTATGTCTTCTTTGGAGAAATGTCTATTTAGGACTTCTGCTCTTTTTTTTTTCTTTTTTTTTTTTTGATAGTTGTATGAGCTGTTTCTATATTTTGGAAATTAAGCCTTTGTCAGTCACATCATTTGCAAATATTTTCTCTAACCCTGTGGGTTGTCTTTTTGATTTGTCTATGGTTTCCTTTGCTGTTATAAGCTTATAAGTTTGAGCAGGTCCCATTTGTTCATTTTTGCATTTATTTCTTTTGCCTTGGGAGACTGACCTAAGAAAATATTGGTATGATTTGTGTCAGAGAATATTTTGTCTATGTTCTCCTCTAGAAGTTTTATGGTGTCATGTCTTATATTTAAGTCTTTAATGCATTTTGAGTTTATTTTTGTGTGTGGTGTGAGAAAGAGTTCTAACTTCATTGATTTACATGCAGAGCTCCATATTGCCCAATACCACTTCCTAAAGAGACTGACTTTTCTCCATTGTATATTATTGCCACCTTCACTGAAGATTAATTGACATTAAGTGTGTAGCTTTATTTCTGGGCTCTCGATTCTGTTCCACTGATCTATATCTCTGATTTTTGTGCCAGTACCATGCTGTTTTGATTGCTATAGCTTTGTAGAATTGTCTAAAGTCCAAAAGGGTTATGCCTCAAGCCTTGGGGGTTTTTTAAATCAGGATCAGCACAACCTCTTATTTAAAGTCCAGACCTATTTTTTTCAGATATCAAAAGATTCCACAGACACAGATGATAGAACTCTGTTGTCCTCCTTTTTCCTACAGCTATGCTGTCATCTGTGTTCCTGACTGTAACAATTCAGTTCTGGGTATGGATCTATTCTGGGAGAAAATATGTACCTGCCACTTTGATCTCAGCCAGGTAGCCACAGGTAAATTGCTGTGTGGGCTTCAGGTCAGACAGGAAAATAGATGGAAGACAACCAAGATGATTGGCATCCTCTGGTTGCCACATTCAGGGACTGAAAATCCCTTTCTCCCCAGATGACTCCATCTATCTTGGGGGAGGGGTGTTACAACCTAGTTCTGCCCAAAGGTGAAGTGTAAAGTCTCTGTAAAGTCCATACTACTAATTAACTCTATGTGACAATCTCACTAATGTTTAAACATGACCTTAGTTCCCCCAGACCAAGCATCTCCTCTTCTCTTGTCCTAGTATCTCCAGGTCCCAGTACTCACGGGATCTAATCCCCAGACCACTGCAGCAACACACCCTGGTTATGCTCCCAGAGATGAAACCCCATGTACAGTACTCAGAAGGAACCTGGATGGGAAGAAGGAGTGTCACCTCCCATGTTCCAGCAGTGATGACCATCCGGGCAGCCTGAGGTTTTGTCAGCTTTCAGGGCAGCACATTCTGCAGGACCTCTTTCCAATTTTCTGAGAAAATGGGGCTCAGTCTCCATCAGCAACATCTCCTTCCTGTCCTCGGCCGGAACATCTTACTGTGTCTTCTCACAGCCTCTCCTACACTTTTATCAAAGTGCTTCTCAAATCCTTCCTCTTTTGTGGGTTCTCCTTGCTAGGATGAGGGGTGGATGGCTTCTCCTAAATACAATCTATAAAATAAGGGGACTGAGTTGGGTGATGAATAAGGTCTCTTCCAGCTCATCTATCCTGCCAAGTTAACTGAACCTCTGCTTCCTGTTTATTCTTCTCCTCAAATTATGATCAGGCCTGGCCCAGCACTATTGCTTAGTAAACCCTTGCTCATTAAATTGAATGGATGAACACTGAGCGATGGAATGGAATGGGGAAGGCAGGTGTTGATAAGGAGGGGGCCAATCATGCAAAAAGAGGCAGAGGCTTTTTCCCCAGAAAGTGACTCAAGGGGTCTAGGGCAGATGGGAGTGGCCAGAAGGGATGACAGATCTCAAAAGGAAAGAGGAGAGAGCAGTGCCTCATGGCTGTGCCTCTTGTTTGGGATTCTGGATTCTGGTAGAGATAAAAAAGAGGGATTGGAGGATAAAGGGCGTGATTGTCCTTAGGCCAGGAGCTTCAAGACCACAGTTTGAGAGGCACCCACTTCTGTGCTCCAAACCTCAGTTCCCTCACCTGAAAAATGAAAGACTTGGAAACCAGAGTTCCCATCGTGGCACAGTAGAAATGAATCTGACTAGGAAACATGAGTTGTGGGTTCGATCCCTGGCCTCACTCAATGGGTTAAGGATCCGGTATTGCCAGGAGCTGTGGTGTAGATCGTAGACATGGCTCGGATCTGGCGTTGCTGTGGCTGTGGCATAGGCCAGCAGCTACAGCTCTGACTGGACCCCTAGCCTGGGAATATCCATGTGCTGCCGGTGCAGCCCTAAAAAGACAAAAAAAAAAAAAAAAAAAAAAAAAAAAGACTTGGAACCAAAGTCTCAAACTGTGGTCTGAACCTCTTAGGAATGCAGAGTCCCAGGCCCCCAGGACCAAATCAGCCTTTAACCAGACTCCCAAGTGATGCCCTTTGTGCTAAAGTGTGAGTGTGGCTATCCTGGACAAGCTCCCTGGGACCCCAAACCTGGCAACGGTCAGAACTGAGCACTGGGTCCCCAACAGAGTTCAAACCCTGCTGCACCCCCAAATCATCTGGGAAATTTTAAAATCTCATGTCCTCAAGGGGCCTTTGTGGGAGGACAGCTTATCCTGTATCTTGATTGGAGCAGTGGTTCTATATATGTACAAATTTGTTCAAATCCATGAAATGCATGCTTTGAATGAGTGTATTTTGTTGTATTCAAATGATAGCTCAGTAAACTTGACTTAAAAATAGCACTAGATCTTTTACTGAACAGTAAAGCTGCAAGAAGGAATGTTGTCTTCAAAGATATCAAGGGAGTTCCCATTGTGGCTCAGCAGTAGTGAGCCTGACTAGTATCCATGAGGACACAGGTTCAATCCCTGATCTCGCTCAGTGGGTTAAGGATCCGTCATTGCCAGGAGCTGTGGTGTAGGTCGTAGATGCAGATCGGATCTCGAATTGCTGTGGCCATGATGTAAGCCAGTAGCTGCAGCTCCGATTCAATCCCTAGCCTGGGAACTTCCATGTGCCACAGGAGCAGCTCTAAAAAGAAAAAAAAAAATATTAAGAATGTCTTAAGACATCGTCCTTTTCTCCCCTTGGAGAGGGGCTGTGCTCAAACATGAACGTGAGGTAGAGTGTTTTCCAAGGGGTCCAATCAGTGTTTCTTTACCTGTTTTTAAAAATGTTCCAGAGTTCCCTAGTGGAGCAGTAGGTTAAGGATCCAGCATTGTCACTGTTGTGGCTATAGTCACTGCTGTGGTGTGGGGTCAGTCCCTGGCCCAGGAACTTCCCCATACCGCAGGCATGGCCAAAAAATAGATAAAATAAAATAAAATAAAATAAAAATATTCTCACCTACCTCCCCCCCACACACACACACACTCCCAATGCCACAGCCCATACAAATAAGGTCAAAATTGTAGGTGTCTTTTAAACTTCTCCAAGTCATTCTAGTGGACAGCCAGGATGAGAACTACTTAGCACCTCTTGCAAGGGTCAGCCATCAATTTGGGGGGTTTCTCTGGGACTCTTGAGTACCCAGCACTGTGCCAAGGACAGGAGAGGGCAAGATGGAGGAACAGCATGGGGACACATCATGTCCCTGAGTAATTTACCATCTGATCTGAGATGCAAGACAGGAGCCTGCATCAAAAAGAAGTGAAATTCTCGGCGTTCCCTTCTTGGCTCAGTGGAAACGAATCTAACTTGTAACTATGAGGGTGCCAGTTTCGATCCCTGGCCTCATTCAGGGGGTTAAGGATCTGGCGTTGCTCTGAGCTGTGGTGTAGGTAACAGACATGTCTCAGATCTGGTATTTCTGTGGCTGTGGCGTAGGTTGGCAGCTGCAGCTCCAACTGGACCCCTAGCCTGGGGACCTCCATATGCCATGGGTGCAGCCCCCCCAAGAAAGACCAAAAAAAAGAAAAAGTGAAATTGTAACAGAGGCAGGGCCACTGCCACAACCAGAGGAGCCCATAACCTCAGGGGGGCGAGACAAGGGTGGAGCATCCCCTGGATCAGGCAGATACTCACCTGCAAGGCAGCTTGCAAGAGCCCTCCCCCTGCCTCCCATGCCACTCCTACTTTTAGAGATGAATAAGTGGAGACTCAGAAAAGTTAAGCAGCTTCTCCAAGGTCACGCAGCCAGGAAGGGAGGAGGTAGACCTTGAACCCATGCCAGCTGGCACAGGCAGAGATCTCCCCAATTTTATCAATATGCCAGAACCAATCAATTGCTAAACACTGTGATGCTCCAATCTGGGACATGGAAGCGAAAAGCAAGCCACAGCAGCTGTGGGGCGTGTGTCTTGGGGTGTCTCTGGGTGACATCTACCCAGCTGGCACTCACAGGGAGAGGTGACAGAGAAGCGGGCACAGGTGCCTGGTGCCTCCTTGGAAAGAGGAACCACCACGTGCAAGGGGAATAATTCAGCTCCAGGAGGTGCGGGCAGGGTGAGCCCCACGGCCCCACCTCCTTTGCCAGGGCAACGTAGGACGTCAGACAACACTGCAGCCGCCTCATTATTGGGCTGCTCGGGCATTGTTCCTGGGACAATGGTTTCCGGCCAGGGTTTTGTGTGGGGCTGCCAGCCAAAGTTATTAACCACAGGAGCTGCCTTTGAGGGACATCCAAGGGAGGGGTGAAAGGTCACCCAGAGCAGCGAGGGGAGCGGAAGTGGGAGGGAGAGGCAGCACAAAAGAGAGGGATGAGCCCCTGTCCCCCTCCCCCGCCTCTTGAAGGAACCAGGAACAGAGCTGGGCCCAGGGGAGGCACTGGGAAGGCAGGGGATTGTCAGGAGGAAGTTCCCGCTGCTGCCTGGGGTGGTTGGCCATCCCCACAGGTCTTGGAGGTGGGAGCAGAGATGGGGACAGACTGCCCCGAACTGGGGCGACCGGACACAGGAAGTGGTCACAGCGGCTGGGCATAGGGTTTCTCCACTCCCTCCTGACCTGGGAATTAGGCCCTAGAGAGAGCTGGTGACCACCTGCCTTTAGTCAGACAGGGGAACTGGTGACCAGACAGGACGAGGACTCCATGTAGGGCCAAGCCCCCATCATGGGCAGCACTGGAGACCCTGCCACAGGGAGGAGGCCAGAATCATCTGGAGGATGCCAATCATCTGGAGCCTCCATCTTCCCCTCAGACCCCCTCCCACACAGTGTCCTGAGTTCCCATGACCCCAGCTTCCCAGAGATGCCAAGAGGCAGCACCACCCCCCAACCTGCCAAGCGCAGGGAAGGCAGTCTTTTCCTGCTTCTCAAAGGTAAGAAAGCTGGACTGCTCTTCCGGGGAGGCCACCACCCACTGGAGGCCTCTCCCCTACTCTCCTGTCCCAAGAGAAGATGCATGGACCCGAATTTGCCACCCAGAGTAGGACCAGATGTTCCAGAGCTTCAGGTCATGAGGCCGAAAGAGGTCCATGTCTTGTCCAAGGTCAGTGGGGTCAGAGATGGCGTGGCGGCAATCAGTTGAATTATAAGAGCAGCATTTGGAGTCCCTGTTGTGGCTCAGCAGGTTAAGAACCTCATGGATGCAGGTTGAATCCCTGGTCCCACTCAGTGGGTTAAGGATCTGGCCTCGCTGTGAGCTGCGGTTTAGTTTGCAGACACAGCTCAGATCTGGTATGGCTATGGCTGTGGCATAGGCCAGCAGTTGTAGCTCCAATTGGACCCCTTGCTTGGGAACTTCCATACTCTGGAGGCATGCCCATAAAAAAATGAGTAAAATAAATAAATAAAATTTAAAAAATAAAAGAAGCTTTTACAGCTCTTTCTAAGTTTGGATAGGTCAGAGTTATGACAGGAAAGCATAAATTATTCCACTCAACTTTTATCTTTAAGGTTATTCCTTTTTTTTTTTTTTTTTTTTTAGGGCCACTCCTGCAACATACAGAAGTTCCCAGGCTAAGGGTCGAATCGGAGCTACAGCTGCTGGCCTCCACCACAGCCACAGCAACATAGGATCCGAGCCACGTCTGCCACCTACACTGTAGCTCACAGCAATGCCAGATCCTTAACCCACCAAGCGAGGCCAGAGATCAAACCCACATCCTCATGGACCCTAGTTCATTAACCGCTGAGCCACGAAGGGAACTCCTATCCCTTTCATAAAACTAAAAAGAATGTTTTGGTTCCATGATATGGAGGCTTGGAAGAGAGAACAAAAGAAAACCATCTAAGAGTGTGAGGAATCCATGTGTTGCTGGGAGGGACTGGGGCATAGCAGGTTTGAGGGGCTGCAGTTGGAACAACCCTGGGAAATCCTACATCCCATCCCTGCTCTCCAGTTCCTTGTCCCAGATCTTGTTCCTGTTCCCAAGTCACACAGGTCCCCTCCTCTTCTTCCCTCACTGTGTGCCCCCAACACCCCCCATCAGCATCTCTCAGCCTTCCTCCTCCCTAGCTCCTGCTCCCCGCATGCCACACCCTGATTCGAGACTTATGCATGGCGCTCCCTCCCCTCAGACCTGGTAGCTTGTCCCCCAACTCCCCTCTCCCACCCAGCACGTTCCAAGGAAGCCCCACAGGGATCACCCAGCTCTCCCCAGCCTCACCCTAATTCCAGACACCCTCCACAGCTTTGCTCAGCTCTAGCCATCTCTTCCTGCCCTGCTCTGGGGGCTTCTTCTGGCTGAGGGATGGCTGCCCCTCATACCCCACAACTGCTCTTTCAGAAGCCAAACAGCTGACCTTAGTGGGGTAAATAGCCAGGGAGAGGCCTTCATTTTAACAAACCCATAGTGAGCAGATCAAACTAAGGTAAACGTGGAGTCTGTCTCTCTCTCTCCCTCCCTCTCTTCTTTCTCTTATGCACATGCCTTTAAACACACACACACACACACACACGCACGATCATACACATACACGTAAAGTCTCACACCACCACGCCACAACCCCCACAAATGTTGCCTATGTTCCCGCAGTCGTTCTGGCCACCGTCCTTGTCTCTCCAGAGCCAAGGACACTAGGCCCCTGCCCTCAATCCTCTGTCCTGAAGACCGCAAACACTGCAACCCTGACCCAAAGCATATGGCTACCCCAAACTGCAGCAGGAAATACAAAAGGCTTTAGTTTTCCCCTCGGGAGGCTCCATCCTTGTGGCACCCTGACACTATGGGCCCACATGTCATGGGATGAACGGCTCATAGGGACAGGACTTAGTCCAGCTCATGCCCTGGGCCCACTCCAGCCCTCTCCTCACCAACACCCCAAAATCCCAAACTTCCCAGAATCTGGCAATAGAGGAAAAGCCAACAACAACAGGAGGAAGTTGAGATGGGGAAAGGGTTTGGGGGAGTAGAAAGCAAATGAAATGTTAAAAAAAAAATTAAGCAATACTTGCATTCTCATTAGTAGGAACATGTGAGATGAAGCACGTTATGTTATTAGGCATTCTCTCGATTCAGTAAACACAAGCTGAATAAATTTATAAATATCAGCATTAAGTGAGATTTAACGGGGAGCTGTTTATCTTCTGCCTGTCAGGCAAGAGGCGATGCTCTCCGTGTAGGCTCAGCAGCGGTGCAGTCTCCACTTGCCTGCCCAGGGCTCCTCCAACAGCACAGTGAGAGTCTGGGTGACTTGAGGACTCTACACTTCTCTGAGCGCAAACTCCTTAAATGCAGCCTTAATGCGACCTCCCAAGTCTGTTGGAGGATCAAATGAGTTACTGTTTGGCAAGTGCCTGGCCTGTGGTAGGTCCACGGGGCTGGAGGAAAAATCCCTAAGGCCATGGGCACTGCCAGCCTAGTTGGAAGGAGACAGGCAGCAGGTGCAGGGCTGGCAAATTGGCCCAGCAGAGGATAAGCATTTGGGGAGCCTGGCTGTGTAGTATCCTGCTAACTGCAGCCACGAAGGGGAATTTGTGTAGGTGCCTCCATCTGGCTAACCCTCTGTCTCCTCCTGCTGCGTCCTGAACATCCCTCTGATGCCCCAGCCTATGTGACCATGGCCCAGGGAGGCCATATGCAGTGAGTACCAAGTGGTCAGAGAACAAGATCCCTGAGATCAAGGGGACTTCATGTGATGGCGGAGACCTGAACATTGGGGAGATGGGGGCCCCCACGCCTCTGCCATGCCTGAAATCTGCCCCTACCCCTTGCCTGGACCCCATGCGCAATCTGAGCCTGTTCCCCGGCTCTGTGAATAAACAGCCCAGATTCCAAAGGCCTTCCTAGGCCACACAACATCTCCTGGAGCCATCAGCAACCTGTGTGAAGCCTGGACCTTGGGCTATATCTAGGGAACCATCTTACACACACACACACACACACACACACACACAGTGTCTCTCTTTTGCTCTCTTTCGCTCTCTCCCTCATAAAATAAATTATACTACATATGACATAAAACAAACTTGCCCTCCTGGTCTATCTTGCTGTATATGATCTTCTACATAAAGACAAGGCACAGCAACAAAGAGACGTTGACTACGTGATGGACACCAATTGTCAGCCATCCAGTGAGGTTTCCTTTATTGAAAGAAGCCATAACTTCCCAGCAGAGAACTTGAGAACAGAACATACACTTGGGCTACATATGAATGAGGAGATACACCCAAAATTTCATATCATCATGCACGACAAGCCTTGAACTCTTCTTCTCTTCTCTCCTTCCTGTATGGGGCTCTCCAGACCCCAAGGACGCACCCCTAAAGTTATCCTGAGATGCTGTGTGGCCAGGCAGTATTTTCACAGCACAGAGGGTGGATATCACGCCTAAAAATGTGCAATGGGGAGTTCTAATTGTGGTTCAGTGGGTTAAGAACCCAACTAGCGTTCATGAGGATACAGGCCTCACTTGGTGGGTTAAGGATCCAGTATTGCCACAAGCTGTGGTGTAGGTCGAAAATGTAGCTCAGATCTGGGATGGCTCTGTCTGTCATGTAGGCCTCATTTGCTCCTCTGATTCTACCCCTAGCCTGGAAACTTCCGTATGCCACAGGTGTGGCCCTAAATAGACAAAAAAAAATGAGCAATGGGATGGCACCACCCCTGAAACACACACACACACACACACACACACACACTCAAGGCAGGCAGGTCAGCTCGAGGAAGGCCACCCCTACCCATCCTAGGAATGGCCATCAGAGCCCCATGCTATCATTTCTAAAGAGAAATCGAAGCAGCTAGCATGCATGGGGACCACACAGGGGCCCCTGGGGAAGTCCCCGGAAATCTCAGAATGTCTGCCTCCTCATCAATGGAGTGAAGGGTCATCTCTCAAGCCCCCACCAGCTGCAAATTTTACTTATGGCCATTATTGTGCTCTCTGGCTGCGCCGTGAATGAATTTTCTGGGGGGCTGAGTCATAGAGAATAAGCATCAGCTGCTTATTTGCAGATCCTCGATGGCAAGGGTATTGGGTTTTATGGGAGATAATCACTCGGGTAAATTCCATCACTCAACAACATTTATAGAAAGCTGGCTATGTGTGAGGCTCTACTAGAGCCTCTGGAAAAAAAAAAATGGAATTAGTTTGGAAATCCTATATCCCCAAACAAACAGCATAGGAGAGAGAGGGTAAGCCCAGGCCTCGTTGCATCTATAGTTATCTATATTCCTAATTTGTCTGCTACTTATGTTTTTGCTATCGTTGCTATGAGGGTCTCAGCCAGCAGAATTGAATATAGATCAGACCTCCACAGGACTCAATAGCCCCGGTCTAAAGCTGGGGCCGCAGTAATGGCAAGAAAGTACATCTCACTGGAAGGGTCTTACCTACTCTTGTGGGAGTCTGACCATGTTCAGAGTGCCACAGTATTTCTGGAAACCTCAGAACAATTGTACAGAGACTGATATAAATGAAGGGAAAATAAAAATTGGAAGGGTCATGGTATTATTACCAGTCATAGGGAAGCCAAGAGGAGAAACAAGTTGTTTCTTTGATCGAGGGACATGAGCGTGTGTGTGTGTGTGTGTGTGTGTGTGTGTGTGTGAAGAGAATGTGTAGTGCTTGGGATATATTACCTTTGAGGCTCTTCAGTGATTTCCAAGTGGCAATGCTTGCCCTGGGCTCGGGAGACAATCAGGCCAGGGAGATATATTTGTTATCTACTCGGAAGAGAGCATTGAAGCATGAAGGTTGGGAGTAGGCCAGGGGAGAGAGTGAGTTGAAAGAAGAGAATGTGACCGAGGCCTCAACATTAAAATGCACCTTGACCCGGAAATGGGGAGAGAAGGTCAAGGCGTGGAAGAAGGCGCATGGCATCAGTACAGAAGACGGGAGGAGCCACAGGTGGGCGTAGTACCTGGACGTCAGCTTAGCAGAGATTCAAGGCAAAGAGAAAAGGTACTGTGATAAACACTGCAGGGCAGTCCCAAGGAGAAAGATGAAGGATAAGGATAGGGAGCAAACCTATTGAATTCGACATTGACTGACCTTTGGAGGAACAAGGTATGGCGAGAAACCCAACTATAAGAAGCCAAGAGAAGGAGTTCCCACTGTAGCTCAGTGGTAATGAACCGGACTAGTATCCATGAGGACTGGTTTGATCCTTGGCCTGGCTCAGTGGGTTAAGGATCCGGCTTTGCTGCAAGCTGTGGTATAGGTCACAGATGCAGTTTGGATCCCACATTGCTGTGCCTGTGCTGCAGCCCAGCAGCTGCAGCTCCAATTCGACCCCTGGCCTGAGAACTTCCATATGCCACAGGTTTGGCTCTAAAGAAAAAAAAGACGAAGCAGCCAAGGGAGAATTTGTTTTAGGAAGCTTTTTATTAATCACTGATGGAGTTGAGCTCCTGCCATGTGTCCTGGCCATCTTAGGGTCCTTTTGCATTAACTGAATATTAGATCATTTCCTTAGGTCTTTTTGCTGTTAAACTGTTTAGCTTTTCTTATTGGTTTGGAGGACTGCTTTATACAATGTGATTACCATTTTGTTGTTGCTGTTGATTAAAGCTATTGCAAAAAAAAAAAAAAAAAAAAAGCCAAGGAACGAGTTGGCACCTAGAACTAAAGATATATGACATCCTAATCCCTGGTACCCGTGAACATGTCCTTATTTGGAAATAGGGTCTTTGTAGGTATAATCAAGTTAAAATGAGCCTTTAATCCAGTATGATTGGTGTTCTTATAAGAGAGAGGAGAATGCCACATGAAGACACAGACACACTGAGGAATGGCATCTATGTGAATAAAAGGCAGAGAATGGAGTTCTGCTGTCACAAGCCAAGGGTTGCCTGAGTGATCCAATGCTGAAAGAGGCAAAGAAGTATCCTCCCTTAGAGGTTTCTGAGAAAGCATGAACCTGCCAACCCTTTGATTTCAGACTTCTGGCCTCCAGAACCATGAGACAGTAGATTTCTGCTGTGTTCAAGCACCCAATAAGTGGAACTTTGCCATGGCAGAGCTAGAAAATGAATACAGGCAGTGAAAGTAACTGTAAAACTTTGTTCATGAAGAGATGAAATTAAACACTTTTAGTAAGAGGAATGTTTTTCATGGAAACCTCTGAGTATGTTCACAGAATAAGGAGAAAGGAGTCCATAGAGAGTGAGAAGTTGGAAACTCAAAACAAGAGAAGAATGTATATGCCTATTATAGCTCCAAAAAAAAAGGAAGAATGGTTACTGAAGCATGGAGGAGGCAGAAGGAGATTGAAATTGGCCTTTAAGGGAGGTGGGCAGGGGGACTTTTTTCTTCTGAGGCCAACTGTCCTAAAGAAAGCAGAGCCCGAGGCAAGGATTGAAGTGCTGACACTTTGCTGTTGTTTGTTTTCCTTTTTTTCCCCCTTTTACAGCCACACCTGTGGCTTATGGAAGTTCCTGGGTCAGGGGTCAAATCAGAGCTGCAGCTGCAGGCCTACCCCACAGTCACGGCAACACCATATCCGAGGCACATCTGCAACCTATGCTCCACCTTGTGGCAACACTGGATCCTTAACCCACTGATTGAGGCCAGGGATCAAACCCGCATCCTCAGGGACACCATGTCAGGTTCTGAACCAACTGAGCCACCACGAGAACTCCCTGTATGGGAGAAAGATACAAGCCCAGGACAGTGAGAGAAAGGGAAAAATGGAAAGAAGGTGAGGAAAGATGCGAATGAACCACTTGATGAAATGCAGTCCTGGGCTAGAGGAAGCTTCACAACCAACTGCAGAGACACACAGTAAGGCACTCGTGAAGCATGTTCACTCAGCACGCTGGGCTTCCCAAGAAGAGCTGCAAAGAGAAATCAAAGCTTGTGAGTATCCACTGAAAGGAGGAGAGGATTTTATCTCACCATTCCCCTTTAGTCTCTCACTTCCCACCAATCAAGATTTATCAAAAAAAAAAAAAAAAAAAGTTTTATCCACCAGTGAGCAAATGCCCCTGAACTTCTGGATAGCCTCATTCAGTCTTTATCCACCAAAACGCCAAATCTCATGATGTGATAAAGTCTGCAGGTGGATGACTCTGAATGGGATGGATATCAAACAAGAGAGGGAGAAAGGAGGAATCCAAGAAAGCACACAAAATTTGTGGCTCATAAAAGCATACTTCATTGCACTTCCCGGATACTGCGTTTTCTGCAAGTTATTGTGGCAGCCCTATGTTGAGCATCTATTGACACCATTCTTCCAAAGGCATTTGCTCACTTCATGTCCCCAGGTCACATTTCGTTAACTGCCACAGTCTTTCAAACTTCTCCATTATTATTATACCTGTTGTGGTGATCTGTAATCAGTGATCTTTGATGCTATTATTGCAAAAATGAAACACTGAAGGCTCTATGATGGCTCGTGTTTTTAAATGAAGATGGGGGAGGAGTCCCTGTCATGGCGCAGCAGAAACGAATCCAACTAGCGACCATGAGGTTGCGGGTTCAATCAGTGGGTTCAGGATCCGGCGTTGCCATGAGCTGTGGTGTAGGTTGCAGACACGGCTCGGATCTGGCGTTGCTGTGGCTCTGGCATAGGCTCTGTTGCTAATCAGCAACAGTTCTGATTAGACCCCTAGCCTGTTCCCATTAGACCCCTAGCCTTCCCTCCATAAGTCATGGGTGTGGCCGTAAAAGGACAAAGACAAAAAAAAAAAAAAAGATGGGTACATTTTTTAAGACGATGCAATTGCAGGAGTTTCCCATCATGGCACAGTGGAAACAAATAGGACTAGGAACCATGACTTTGTGGGCTCATCCCTGGCCTCACTCAGTGGGTTACGAGATCTGGCATTACCGTGAGCTGTGGTGTAGGTCGCAGACGTGGCTCAGATCCCATGTTGCTGTAGCTGTGGTGTAGGCCAGAGCTCTAGCTCAGGTTGGACCCCTAGCCTGGGAACCTCCATATGCTTTGGGTGCGGCCCTAAAAAGCCAAAAAAAAAAAAAACCAGAAACAAACACTACAATTGCACACTTAAGAGACCACAGTAGAGCATAAACATAACTTTCATAGGCACTGGGCAACCAAAATTGTGTGTGACTCACTTTATTGGAATATTAACTTAATTGTGGTGGTCTGGAACTGAATCCGCAGTATCTCAGAGATGTGCCTGTTCACCAAGGAAAAGGGGAAAATGGATGAGTGGAAATATAGAAACTTTCAAGTGGGAGAATTTGAGGAAATTGACCTTGAATGGTTATTGATGAGACACAGCTCAAGTAAACTACGGGAAAGGAAGGGGTAGGGAATGCAGTGGAGACCCCATAGCCTTAAGGAGGTAGGAGAATTAATTCAAGGATAATTAAAATAAACATCATTATAAATGTTATAGAATCCTAGAATTTCAGAGCTAGACCTCAAGAATCACTTTGTTTGGCTTACATTAAATGTGAGGCAACGAAGGCCTGGAGGCCATTAGTGACAAGTAACCATGTACATTTACAACACTTACTCAGTGGAAGAGCCCTTTCTCAGTAATGAGCACTTTGTGATTTTTTGTGGATAGTTTTGAAAGCGTGAGTTAAACCCTCTATCTGCTCTGCTACCAGAGCCCAGGAGAAATCATGCTAGAGGTTGTCATCCAGACACTTCTCCACCTAGTGGCACCTACCTGACTTACAGGCAGAGTCCCGCCAGTGGGAAGAAACAGCAGAGGGACAGTCTCAGAATCTCAGAAGGATGCCTGAAGGGCTCAGACCTCCTGCACAGACCCAGACCAGCTTCTCCTGGACTTGTCTCTCCTTTGCCTCAGTACTCAGGGACGCGCATGTTTGTTGTTCCCTTCCCTTCCCCCGGTACACACTCTGTTCCCCAACCTGTAGCATCTTTTCCTATTAAAGGAAATCAGACCTAGGGAGAAAGAAACAAACAAAACTTGTGATGTTTGGCCAGTGCTTGTCCTGGGCCCTAATTCTTTGAAGGTTCCCAAGATGGTGATTGGAAAGAAGACTTACACACGTACGCACACATGTAAGAAACACAGGCACTGAGACTCTATGTCTGATGGGCCTTCTCTTGCTTTTTCTTTGACTCTGAAAGATGAGTCTCACCAACTTCAGCCACCGCCCTCCACCCCACTGCCACCACTTTCTCTGACTTCTCCCTAGGAAAGGCCATGTGCCTTCTGCCCCTTGTCGCAGTCAGAAAGTCCAGCCAAAGCAGAATCAACAGCTACTGGACTCAGAGGAACATCCCTGGAGTCTCCAGATTAGTTTCTGGGAGGACTCCCTTTTGGAATTTGATCCCAGTTACACTGAAAATGCAAGAAGCGTTGCTGCAGCTGTGGTGTTGAGTCCATTCCTGGCCCTGGAGCTTCCGTATGCCCCAGGTGCAGCCACAAAAATTAAAATCAAATGCCAAGAAGGAATTGATGTGTTGATTCACCAAATCTCCACATCAGGGCTAGAGATAGGTTTAAAGCTCAAAGGAGTTCATTTAGAACAAAGAAAAAGAAAATGAATGAAAAAAAAAAAGAAATTCTATTTTTCAATCTAGCAGTGAAAATATTCTCTGAGCAGTCTGCTGACAAAACATTTTTAGGGCCAAGAGCAGAATTTCTCAGAGAAGACTGAAGAATGAATGCAGTCATAGTTTTTTAGCTACCACAAACTTAGCAGCTTAGAGCAACAAACATTTTTTTTTTTTTCTTTTAGGACTGCACTGGAAGCATATGGAGGTTCCCAGGCTAGGGTTTGAATCAGTATAGCTGCTGGCCTACACCACAGCCACTGCAACTTGGGACCCAAGCCGCATCTGCAACCTGCACCACAGCTCACCAAGGCCAGAGATTGAACCCACGTCCTCATGGATACTAGTCGGATTCATTACCACTGAGTCACAACAGGAGCTCCAACAAACATTTATTATCATACATGGTAACTGCAGGTCCAGAACCCAGGAGCTCCGTAGCTAGGTGCTTTCAGGCTCACGGTTTCTCAGACATTACTGTCAAATTATCAACTAGGCCTGCGTTCATCTGAAGGCTGGACTCGGGCTGGAAGATTCAAGGTACTTCCTGCACATGGTTGTTGATGGGGTAGGGTTGGGGGGAGGGGGCTCAGTCCTTGCCACACCCTCCATTTCACCCTCAGGCTTCTCTTCCTGAGTAAAACATCCTCTATATGCTTTTAATTCACCCTCAGTAGGGATGGTTTAGAGTCCCTTTATACTCCTCTGGTGCCTTCTGTTTCTGTTTCTCAGTCTCCCACTTTGAAGGTCTTTCTTAGAACTAAACTCATAACCCAGGTGTGGTGTGACTCAAAAAGAAAGTGAAGGGAATATTACCAACTTTATCTCGGATATGATTTTAATCCCAATGCCACCAAAGACTGTAAACTTTCCGTCAGCCATACTCCTCCTGCAAATTGTACCTGCTAAACAGAGCTGACCCTTTGGGGTCATGCTTTTGGCTTTGGGGGTGGCAACAAGCTAGTCAAATGGCCCAGTGTTCGGATGGGCCTTTGGACTAATATTGTCACACTCCTCCCCAGAAAAACATGTTCGTTCTAATATATCTCTAGAGTCATAATGCCTTCATTGGAGGAGATACCTATTAAGGATCATTTCAATCAAGCTGCTCTCATGTTCTTTGTCCAGGAGGCCAAAGTCTGGGGATTCAAGGGACTGGTCCAGGCTCCTTGTGCCTTCCAGATGGGCTTTCCCACCCCCACCCCCAATCTCTGGCATCAGAGGGTCTAGGGCCAGATGCTGGCCCCAACACTCATGACTAGGAGACCCTCAGAGCCTCCCTTGTCTCAGCTGTGAAACAGACAACATTCACCTTTCAGTTGTTGATGAGAGTGATCTGAGATAATGCTCCTGGAAAGTGCCCTGTGGGTGTTAGTTTTTGCCATTGCTTATGTCAGTCTCCCCACCACCCTCAGTTCAGTGAGGCACACATGGGCAAGAGAAATGGAGAAGGTGGGGGGTGGCGGCAGGCTTACCCCACTGCAGGGTGCATGGCTGGGAAAATGCTAATGAAAGACTTCTATCTTCCACGTGCTTCACCAGAGGAATGAAGTGCTAAATTTTTCGCTCTGAAACCCACCTCTAAAGGGAATCCTGAACTTAGCCAGCTCTATCCTGGGCCTAGAATGGTGTTGACTGACTGTCGGTCTGGGCTGGCTCCAGAAGGCAAAGGAATGCCTTAGTTCCAGGGGCTTCACATGATAAAGTGAGTGGGAATGTTGCCTCCTCTCCTCCTGAGCATTGCAGGAGGGGCCAATATCATGACAGCCCCCTTGAGAAGACAACAGGATTATTAGTACCCCAACCAGTGAATAAGAGGTTCTGAACCTACATTGGGGTCCATGTCTTTTTCCTCCATGTTTAACATGGAAGGCTGAGTCTAATTCTGAGCCCACTCATTCGTTCTCTATTTGCTATCTACTCTGTATCAGACACTGCATGGAAGAAATCAGAGGAAAACACTGTGCCCCACCCAGTGGGCCCATTTCCCCATCAAAGGATGTGAAAGGCACTTTGTAGAAAAGGAAGAGCTAGTTTATAGAAGTTGGGAGGTGAATCTTCGGAATCAATCTGAGAAAAGGAACCACGACTTCACAGAAACAAAGAAGCCATCTCTGCAGCTCCTCTTCCTTATCTTTAGGGATGGAGCCTGACACTTAAAAGGGGGTTGGCCCTGCTCCTGTCTCTCTGGCCTTGAGACATTCGATCATTGGTAGGAGGGGAGGGGGATATAGGACTGGTGATGGATGAGACTCCAGTGAGTGGGGCACTAAGCAGACAGATTATGGGGGGAACCTCAGATATTGATGAAGCCAGACCTCAGATACTGAGGCAGAGGCAGGGTTAGGGTCAGAAGCAAAGACCTTGATCTAGAGTCTCCCAGGTCTGTGTCTTACCTTCTCCGGAGCATGTGCACCTGGAACAGAAGGAGTCTGGTCTCCCCAAGGTGGCACTTCCTCTCCTCCTGAATAAGAAAAGCCAACTATGGGCTTAAGCCATCTATGTAACCTTGGTGAACTTGCCTGATGTGTCTAAGTATCAGAATATTTTTTTTTTCCTTTTAATGGTGACGCCCATGGCATATGGAGGTTCCCTGGGCTAGGGGGTCAAATCGGACTTAGAGCTGCCAGCCTACGCCACAGCCACTGAAATGCCAGATCCAAGCTGCATCTGCAACCTACACCACAGCTTGCAGCAACAAAAGATCCTTAACCCACTGAGCGAGGCCAGGGATTGAACTCACATCCTCATGGACACTATGTCAGGTTCGTAATACACTTAGCAACAACAGGAACTCCAGAATCTTCTTTTTTATTTATTTATTTATTTATTTATTTTAATGGCCACACCCACAGCACTTGGAAGTGCCCAGGCTAGGGATTGGATCCTAGCCACAGTTGCAAGCTATGCTGGATCCTTTAATCCACTGTACCCGGCCTTAGCAGCAACCTGAGCCACTGCAGTCAGATTCTTAAACCACTGCCCCATGGTGGGAATTCCCCAAATCTTCTTTTTAATACTCACCAGTGTGTGGCATTGACTGGCAGTCACATCTGCTGTCCTCTGAACTCCAGTGTCCTTCAGGAGAAGCCTTCCTGCAGTTTTAGTCACCATCTACCTCACATGGAAATTCTTTGTGTAACACAACTCTCCTGCTCAGCAATCAGTTTCTTTAGGATAGGAGTTCCTGTTGTAGCTCAGCAGTAACGAACCTGACTAGTGTCCATGAGGATGCCAGTTCAGACCCTGGCCTCGCTCAGTGGGTTCAGGATCTGGCATTGCTGTGATCTGTGGTGTAGGTTGCAGACACGGCTCAGTACAAGCATTGCTGCGGCTGTGGCTGTGGCCAGCAGCTGTAGCTCTGATTAGCCCCCTAGCCTGGAAACCTCCATATGCCAAGGGTGTGGCCCTGAAAAGTGGGGGGAAAAAAAAAAGATAATTGTCACCTGGCCTGAAATACCACAGGGTCTGGCAAACATAAATGATTAGAATATACCTGGCTTCCTCGTGGATTCAACACACACACATACATGACCAGCCCTGAGGCTGCAGAGACACAGAGGATCCTGCCCTGGCTTCAGGGACCAAGGCAGAATCGTCTGTAAACGCTGCTTGGAGGGAGGCTTGGGCCACGCCCACGCGGGCTTGGGAAGCTGCAGACCCTCTGCTCCCTCCAAGGGCGAGCCAGGCAGGGCGACCAAGGGGCCAGAAAGCTGGCAGGTCCCCGACCTGCCCTGCGGTGCGGGTCCCCAGGGGAGCGCGCAGGGAACCCAGGGACTGTGGGCCTTCCAGGGCACCAAGCAACGATGCACCCAGAACCTGCTGGCTCATTCTGATATTGAGGCTGCATAAAGGGAAGGATTCCATGCAAATGAAGGCCAATGTAGCAGAAGGCTGAGTACCTTTCATTAAAGGAAGGCACCTGGAGCCCCAGCCCAGGGGAAGAGGGGAGGACTGGAGCAAGTGTGGGCACTGCAGGACCGGGAGGGGAAGACACCCAAAGGGGAGACACCCTTTGCTCACAGCCCCTCCTCTCATATCCAGAGCAAAGGAGGGGGCGACCTCGCCTGGCCACCTTAGGGGCAAGGCCATGACGCCTGGAGAAGGGAGGGGCTTTTCTGTCCTTTGGAAGCAAAGTGTTCTGACTTTGTGCTGCTGGCCCAGCACCCTAGGACCCAACTCTAAGACCCCAGAATGGAAATTGTCTAGAGGAAATAATCTGCCCCAAGTGACCAGGCAAGTGAGAAATAGAGTCAGTCTTCCAGGACTGCAAGCATCAGGGCCCTTCTGCTGGCAGCTGGAAAGTCCAAGTAGCTGTAAGGCCAAGAGAGGCTTTTAGGGGAGCCTTTCATCGCCCACACTATTTCTTCATCTTCATTGTCATCTTCGCCTTCCTCTTCTTCTCCTTTTTCTTCCTCATCCTCTTCTCATCTTCTTCTCATCCTCTTCTTCATCCTCTCCCTCCTCCCTCCCCTTCCTCCCCCTTGTTCTTCTCCTCCTCCTTCTTCTTCCCTAAAATTTGCAGAGCACTTAGCCCTGAGCCATAAACTTTCCTTTCTTATTTAATCCTCACACACCATTGAAATGTAGGTGTCCTCACTATCTGCATCTCAGCCACTGAGCCCCCAAGAGGGCTAAATTACATGCACAAACCCTGCAATAAGTGGCAGAGCAGAGCCTCCAAGACTGTCCAACCCCAAAGTTCAAGGTCTCAGGCCCTTTTCTTTAGGAGTTTAGGGCAACCCAGAATGGCAGAAAGGGCATGTGCCCAATACCTTGGACAGCACCTGACGCATAGCTGGTGCTCCCCAGGGTAGGTGCTCAAAAACTGCAGTGCTTCTCCTCTCTTGCCCAGACTTCCCTTCATGTGGCCAGGGAGGGTGCCTTCCCCTGGAAGATGACTCTGGAGAGACAAAACATGGGATGTAGAAACCCCCTGCTGGGCCGGGTGATGGGAAAGGCATCTCAGGTGCCTCTAGACCAACGTCTTTCCAACAAAGGGTAATGGGGAAGGATGAGGCTGTTCACTGTCTCTCCCTTTTTCTTGGTGGAAAGGTGTGCTGAGGACTGAACCCATTATGAGTGCCCAGAACCCAAGTCGGTCCTGGTTGCCTTCAGGTTCCTTGAATCAGATTCACCTCGTGTGTGTGTGTGTGTGTGTGTGTGTGTGTGTGTGTGTGTGTGTGTGTGTGTGTGTGTGTGTGTCTTTTTAGGGCCGAACCCTCATCATATGGAAGTTCCCAGGCTAGGAGTCAAACCAGAGCTGTAGCTGCTGGCCTACACCACAGCTTATGGCAATGCCAGATCCTTGACTCACTGAACAAGGCCGGGGATTGAACCTGCATCCTCATGGATGCTAGTCGAATTCGTTTCCACTGAGCCACGACAGGAACTCCAGATTCACTTTTTTTTTTGCATTCGCTACATACCAGGCACTCAAGAATCCTGCAGTGTACTAAGCAAAGGAATATTCCTTACTCACCTGCCTGTTAAAATCAAGGTTGCTGTGGCCACCAAGCTGAATGCTACTTCATCACACCCTGTCTCCTGGCATCACCTGTAAGGAAAAAAGTAAATAACCCAAGTAGTGTTGGATCCCTTACAGTCACTAAAGGCCTGTGAAGCAAAACCTGCCAGTGAGTTTTACGAGTGTCACTAAGGTCCAAAGCCCTGCAAGGCAGCTCATTCCTAGAAGGACAGTAACAAACACATTCTTGTTATGCAGGCCAATCCAATATTTGATAGACCTCATTTCCTTTAAGATTAGCTACAATCACGTATGATAGGGATCATCATATCCATTTCACAGATGAGGAAATTAAGGCTCAGAGAGGTTAGGTAGCCTGCCCAGGAACTTTCAGCTTGAAAGTGGGAAATCTTGGCTGCACTCCCCTGACAGCTCAGAGACACTGCCCAGAAATCCACCCCTCCAAGCTGTCTCTGAGTTCAGCAATTTTCACCCTGACTTCAGAAGCCCCAAATCCTTGTCTACTGCTCATCAGTTCTGTGGAGGAAGATCTTTCTCCAGGAAAGGACTTCATGGGGATTCCAGGACACAGACACAAGAAGAGGAAAATCTTGGAATTTCTAAAAAATCAAAGTGAGTGATCAACAGTTTTCACCACCCAAAGTAAAGGCTGGAAGGCAATGATTAATGCCAAAGTGTCATCAAGGGTCAAACAGTAACAGTTTGCAAAGTGTCCACCACTGCTTGTGGGGCTCGAAGCCAAGGTGGGCTTCCTTCTCCCCAGGTCTCAGAGGACAGAAGACACCCCTCCTCCTGCAGGGCCATTGTGGCAGCACCCTCCCCAGTTTGATCCCCTGTAATTCAGGGCCCCCAAAGTTCTGGCAGTGATGGAATGGGGCATGGCTTGGCAAGGGGACCTGCATGTTTAGCACAATGACCTGATTGTGTGGCTTGTTTCAATTCAGCAGTGCTCATGTGGTCACATGTCCCCTGGACAGCAGGTGCTGTGACCTTTGCCCAGAGATTTGGAACCCTGAATGGCAGAACTGAATGCCAAAGAGGAGGAAGGTGGTCTGGCTGACTCCCACTGCCCCCTGGGATTGGGGGCAGGCCACTCCATGCATACCTCCCACTGACCCTGGCCAGGGCCTGAGCCCAGCCCCCACCCACATTCCACTCAGAGGATCATCAGCTGCCCAGAGCAAAGAAGAGAGAGGAAGGCAACCTCTCCAGGGGAAAACTTGAGGGCTATTGAGTTTCTGCTTCCACCACTAACTGCCAGGAACCCAGGAGGGGTGTGTAAGGCTGAGACTTTTGTTCAGTGTTTGTCCTTTTAACTGCTGTGCGCTCAGGTGCCCAGTGCAACGCCATCACAATAAGGCATTGTGTTTTCCTGCTGCTCGCATTTGTTCCATCAAATTCTCATGCAAACACACATGTTTGCTGAGCTCCTTCTGGGTGCCTAGCACTGTCCTAGGCACCAAGGACACAGAAAAGCAAGAACATTGGATGGAAATGCACTGCCTTCAAAACCCTTACCTGCTCCTGCAGGAAGACAAGATAAGCAAATAAGAGACAGACAGAGCGTGTCAAATGGTAGAAATAAAAACAGAGTAGGAGTTCCCATGATGGTGCAGTGGAAACACATCTGACTAGGAACCATGAGGTTGTGGGTTCGACCCCTGGCCTTGCTCAGTGGGTTAAGTATCCAGCGTGGCCATGTGCTCTGGTGTAGGTCGTAGATGTGGCTTGGATCTGGTGTTGCTGTGGCTGTGGTGTAGGCCCGTGGCTACAGCTCCGATTCGACCCCTAGCCTGGGAACATCCATATGCCGCGATGTGGCCCTTTTAAAAAAAAAAAAAAAAGAAAGAAAGAAAGAAAGGAAATAAAACAGAGCGACAAGGATAATGGGGGGGGCTGGGGGACTAGGAAAGGGTTCAGAGACAGACAGTGATGTGAACCAAGACTTGGAGGTGAGAGTGCTAGCACCATGCTAACTGTGGAAGGAACAGCAGCAGAAAGTGAGGAACAGCAGAAAGGAACAGAAGGAACCGCAGCGGAAAGATCCAGAATGAGCGCAATCTTGGAGGAAGTGACGCAAGCAAAGAGGTCACTGTGGCCAGAGAGAATAAAAGAGGAAACAATGAGGGAAATGACGGGGTGGTGTGTGCTGACTGAGTAGGAATTTAGGGGTCATTTAGGAATTTTGTCATTTTCCCTGAGCAAGGAGGCTGCTGCTCACATGTGTCCCATCAAATACTCACACAAGAACACAGGTTTACTGAGCTCCTCCTGGGTGCCAGCTACTGTCCTAGACACCAGGGACACAGAAGGCACTGAATATGAATCGGAAGGTATTGGAATCACATAAATACATACATATCACATATATATACACACACACACACACACACATATGTAATATATAGCAATATGTTATTATATATAGCAATATATATTATATAGTATATTGAGTGGTCTTTGTTCAGGACACATCTCTAGGAAATCCTCCTCTGCACTTGAACTTGAGAACCAGTATACTTTCCACTTCCCATTTAGTCCTTCTTTTTTTTTTTTTTTTTTTTTTTTTGTCTTTTTGTCTTTTTGTTGTTGTTGTTGTTGCTATTTCTTGGGCCGCTCCTGTGGCATATGGAGATTCCCAGGCTAGGGGTTGAATCGGAGCTGTAGCCACCGGCCTACGCCAGAGCCACAGCAACACGGGATCCGAGCCGCGTCTGCAACCTACACCACAGCTCACGGCAATGCCGGATCGTTAACCCACTGAGCAAGGGCAGGGACCGCACCCGCAACCTCATGGTTCCTAGTCGGATTCGTTAACCACTGCGCCACGACGGGAACTCCCCATTTAGTCCTTCTTTAAAGAGTTGGGGATGCCCAGGCCCAGATAAACTGAGTTATTTCCCCAAGGTCCCACATCCTGGTCCCAAGTCTGGTACCCTAACCTCCTGACTCTCAGCCAATCCTTAGTTTATATCCTAATAGAGGAAGATATCCCCTGTATAACTTTCCATGCCCTCCTCCATCCTGGTCCTCCTGGTGTTTCTCTGTCACTCAGCCACAAGTGTCCAGATCAGAGAGGGGTTTGGAGTCCCAAATCTTGGGCATCTTTAGGCTCTTGCCCCTGCCCCATCCCATCAGCCCATTGAGGACAGTCTGGGTCCTGGACCAACATCTCCATTCTCCCTTGTCTGATCTGTTACCAGACAGAAAGTTCCCCTTGGCCATGGGGAGTTTTTGAGGTGAGAAGAGCCAGATCTGCCTGCACTGGCGGGGGGGTGGGGGGTACCCAGGGTCCAAGCCCTTCAGAAAACATAGGAAGTTAGGACAGGGTTGGCACTTATATTCAATCTGGTCTTCACAGGGCTGCAGACTACCACCACCAGACCAAGGGTAAAATTGAGAGCCACAGAGTTCCTGCCGTGGAGTAGCAGAAATGAATCCTACTAGGAACCACGAAGTGTTGTGTTCGAACCCTGGCCTCACTCAGTGAGTTAAGGATCCAGCGTTGCCGTGAGCTGTGGTGTAAGTCACAGGCCTGGGAACTTCCATATGCCATGGGTGTGCCCCTAAAAAAAAAAGAAAAGAAAAGAAAAAGAAAGAAAGGAATTGAGAGTGCCCAGGTGACTAGACACTGTTTCCACCTCCCCATCATTGCTTCTCTGCACCCCCACTGCTCCCATCATCCCTCAAGGCATTAAGGTACCACAGCCTCCCCTCTCTGCCTCCGCCTGCAGCCTGGTCTGCTCCTAACTATTCTTTACACCACACCAGGTAGAGCTTTCTGAAACGAGAATCTGGCCAGTCCTTTCCCTCTGCTAAAGTTTCTCTAGACACTCTCCTTTGCTTTTTAGGATAAAGTCCAAATTCCTTAATGTGCCTAAGGATTTGCATGAGCCCCCCCTGCACACTTTCCCAGTCCTGTCTCTCAGACCTCATCAAACCTGCGTGTGCGCACGTGCACGCACACACACACACACACACCCTAAGGATTTGCCTAAGGATTTGCATGAGCCCCCCTGCACACTTTCCCAGTCCTGTCTCTCAGCCCTCATCAAACCTGCGTGCACACACACACACACACACACACACACACACACACACCCTATAATTACACTTTATTTCCCACTACAGTGAGTTCAGTTCCCCAACCATGCTGCCCCCACACCCCTGCTCCCCAAGTCTCTGGACCTTCACATGCATTATGTTTTTCTGCTCATGCCAGCAAATTCTACTCCCTCCCTTTCCTCTGTTTGCCTGGTGGGTTCTACCTCTTTCTTCTGACCTCTGCCTAGAAGTCCCTTGTTAACAGCCAGAATTCTATGAGGTGACTTCCAGATTCTGTGTGCCCCGTGCCTCCTGCACCCCACTCCAACCCCATCACAGCACACAGCACACCTCCCTGCAAGAACCTGGCTATTTGTTCCATGAAGACACGATTCTTGTTTTGGTCCCCACTGTGTGCCCAGGTCCTGGCAGAGTGCTCAGCACTGAGCTGATGCTCAAGAAATATTTTTAGGAGTTCCCGTCGTGGCGCAGTGCTTAACGAATCCGACTAGGAACCATGAGGTTGCGGGTTTGGTCCCTGCCCTTGCTCAGTGGGTTAACGATCCGGCGTTGCCGTGAGCTGTGGTGTAGATTGCAGACACAGCTTGGATCCCGCATTGCTGTGGCCCTGGCGTAGGCTGGTGGCTACAGCTCCGATTCAACCCCTAGCCTGGGAACCTCCATATGCCGCGGGAGCGGCCCAAAAGAAATAGCAAAAAAAAAAAAGACAAAAAAAATAAAAAATTTAAAAAAAGAAATATTTTTACAACTAAATGTATGGAAAGGAAAGGGTTGGGGGAGAGAGGAAGGATGAAAGGAAGGGAGGGAGGAAAGAAGGAAGGAAGGGGAGAAAAAGAGAAAGAGCTCTCCTGGTGAGATAATCCCGGCATTATATTCAACATTGTAATTGCTTCAAATTCATCACATTTCTTAACAGTTTACAAATCACTTTCACATCACCTGGCTGATAGGCTGTGACTATCACATGCATTTTTTTTTTTTTACACTAAGTATGAAGAACCTGAGAATCAGAGTGGGTGAGTGACTTTCCCTAGGTCACACAGCTCAGGGCAGAACTGCATCATACATCCAGGACTCTCTGGCTTGAAGTTCACAACTCCTCAGGCTCCAGAGTGGAGAGGCAAAGGACCAAGTGTGGGAGTCCAGCTCTCTCCTGAATTTTGAAGAAGAAACGATAGCACTGAACTCAGTCACCCAATTTGCCTGTGAAGGGGGCCTTAGGATCCCGGGGGGCTGAAACCTACTCTCTCTTTGTTCCCTGATTAGTTTGGGACAGTCCAGAAGGCTCTCAAGATGACGAACCTTCCCCAAGCAGCATTTGTCACTGCGTGGCAATGACCACAAAGCCTGGAGGGATTGGGAGCTTGGGCTTATCAGACACAACTTAGAATAGATTTACAAGGAGATCTTGCTGAGAAGCATTGAGAACTATGTCTAGATACTCATATTGCAACAGAACAAAGGGTGGGGAGAAAAAATGTATACATGTAAGGATAATTTGATCCCCTTGCTGTACAGTGGGAAAAAAATAAATTAAAAAAAAAAAAAAGAACATCATAGGATGGCAATGACCCTGGATCGGAAAACCAGCACCTTCTTACTCTGCCCAATGCTTATCTTCCTTCTTGAAGGAGATATTCAAGAGCAATGAAAAGAGAAGCCCAACCAGGCTTGTAGGAAGCCAGTTCATCCATGCCTATTTCAAAGGTGCCCACCTCATGCTCCTATGATCCCATTTCTCACTTTTGATTTCTCCGAGAATATATCTAAACATGCACAAAGAGTCCCCTGCAGAGTAATGCTGATCAGAAAAAAATGAGAGATAAATATCCATCAAAAGGTTAGTTGCTCAGACTAGGTCCAATCCACATTTTGGACTCTGATGGAGACATTCAAAAGGAAAAGGTAGAGCTATATGTCCTGAAATGCAAAGATGCTCCAGACACAGCTAAGTAAATAAAGGCAACTTGCAAACCTTACATCCCGTATGCTACTGCATATACTAAAGCACACACTCCTAAAAGCAGAGGTCATTATTTCTACACTTACAGACATAAGGTATGAAGAGAAAAGGTTTGGAAAAGCAAGTATGGAATAAATTAAGAGGATTACCTCAGGCTAAAGGCTGTAAGAAGGGAGACATTTGTCTTTACTGCAAAAAGTATTTATGATAGATGATGTGCTGAAGCTAAAAGTAAATAAATAAATAAAAAAGAAAAGGAGGAAAGACTCTGGCTTTTCAATGAATCGGTAAGTGGCAGCTCAGCTGGGAGGCTGAGTCCCACGTCTGTTCCTCCAGGAATGGAGTCTTATATTCTGACCTCCACCTTCTAGAACATGGGCACAGAGTCTGAGAAGAAAGCTCTCAGGCTGAAGGGTGTGGCAGCCCCTTCAGGGTGCAGAGCAGGTCTCAGGCCCCCCAGGGTGGGTACACACCCACAAATGGGGCTGGAAAGGGATGAGCACATACCTGGGAACCCTGTGCTTTGGTGTTGCAAGTTCAGCTTTTCTCCCAAGTGCCTTTTGGAATCTCTCAGTGTCTCCTGATATCCTGAGGATGGTGACAGTGACACTATCCCAAGGTCCATCTCTTCCTTTATTTTTTGGCTATACCCTTGGCATGTGAAAGTTACCAGGTCAGGGATCAAACCTATGCCACAGCAGCAACCCAAGCTACTGCAGTGACAGCACTGGATCCTTAACCCACTGCTCCGCAGGAGAACTCCTCTCTATCACCTGTATTGTGACTGGTTTTACTTCTAGTCACTGACCATTACTGAGCATTCACTGTGCTCCAAGGGCTCTGATTTAAACACGATCTAATCTGAGAGAAGTTATTAGTCTTACTGCTCAGACTCAGTTACTTTGACTCAGAGAGGTTGGGTGCTTGGCACGAGGTCACACAGCCCATGCAGGAATGTGCCAGGATTCCAGCTTTGGGCATCAGATTCCTAGCCCTGCACATCACCGTGACTCCAACCATTTCTCTGCATTATGGAAGGATGGGTACCAGGACTGAGTAAGAAATGATCCTTCTCCAGGACTCTGGGCTCTCTCCTGGAGACTGAGTAAGCCGGAGGGACATGATTCTACTTGGGAAACTGAAGTCTCAGAGCAACAGGATGAAAGTCCGTCAAGTGAGAGGGAATGTGATTGAAACAAGCAGAAATCATCAAGGCCACAGCACACGTCCTGAGGTTCAAAGGAGAGAGGTGGAGGATAAAGGAAAGGAACTGCCACCTTACATAAAGATCATGTACCTAAAAATGGGAGGAACTGGAGTTCCTGCTGTGGCTCAGCGGAAACAAATCTAACCAGGATCCATGAGGATGCAGGTTCGATCTCTGGCCTCACTCAGTGGGCTAAGGATCTGGCGTTGCCATGAGCTGTGGTGCAGGTTGCAGACACAGCTCGGATCTGGTGTTGTTGTGACAGTGGCGTGGACTGGCAGCTACAGCTCTGATTCGACCCCTAGCCTGGGAACTTCCATATGCCATGGGTGTGGCCCTAAAAGAGAAACTAAATAAATAAATAAGGGAAGAACTTTTTTTAAAAGCTCAGGAAAAGGTATTTGTTTAAGGCCGGAGGATCTCAAGTATAAGGTGACAGTAGTTGATAACCCTGGATTATATAGTTGAAATTTACTAAGAGTAGAACTTAAACATTTTTGCCAGAGTTCCTGCTGTGGTGCAGTGGATTGAGATCCGGCACCGTCTCTGTAAAGGTGCGGGTTCAATCACCAGCCCCATACAGTCGGTTGAGGATCTGTTGCCACTGCTCTGGGGTAGGTTGCAGCTGCGGCTCAGATTCAGTCCCTGGCCCACTTCCACATGCCGTGGGTGTGGCTGAAAAAAACACACAAAAAAACATTCTCACCAAAATAAACAAATACATGAGATGATTAATTAAATGATTAATTAACTAGACGTGGGAATCCTTTCACAATGTACACATATATCAAACCACGACAACATATGCCTTAAACATCTTATGATTTTGTCAATTATATTTCAATAAAGCTGGAAAAAATAGGAAAAAAGAAAGAAAACGTGTAGGTGGATGATTAACTTGTTGCTGCAGCAAATGCATTCTGTGTCTACACTTTGCCAAGTGTGTGGGAATCCAGTTAGGGAGAGAAGCAGGACTCTCCGTGACCCCAACTTAATTTTTTTTTTTTTTTCGTTCTTTCATTCACCTGGCCTGTCCCTGGGTCTAGGAAGCATAAGCCTCATTACTAGGGGTCAAGCTTCCTCCCAGCAGGCCATTAGTGGCCCTGGAAACTGATCAACAAAACACTTATTCTAGTTCTTTCTCTTTTCTTTCTTTCTTTTTTTTTTTTTTTTTTTTTTTTGGCCACACCCACCACATGCAGAATTTCCTGGGCCAGGGATTGAACCAACACCACAGCAGTGACAAGGTTGGATCCTTAACCTGCTCCAGTTTGGTCTAAACCTTTCCTGGAGCTATTGCTGCTGTCCATGCCCTCTGAACACCCCATGGGGTCAGGGAGAGCGTACTTAGTAGAGGCCTGAGATAAGCCCGAGTTCCGATCCTGTTTCTATCACCCATCAAGGCGAAGGCCCAGAGCAGCCTCTGTGCCCCTGTTGCCTCAAAACTCAGCTCCACTGGGTGCTATGGAAAACAAACAGGGTTCTACGTAAGGCGCTCAGCAGTTCCTGGCATTTAGTAACACTGGATAAATAAGAGTAAAGGTAGCTGCTATTGTTAGAAGGAAATGCCACACTCAGCGTTCCCTCAGCGTGATGCTGTGTCTGCCCCTTTACAGTCACCAAGGAGGGCCACCTCGCTGGGACACAGGAGCATGAAGGCAAAAGCGGGGGTCCAGCGCCCGGCTCCTCCAAACACCGGGTGGGCAGGAGCCATAGGGCCTGCAGTCAAGCACAAGAGGTCTAAACGGAGGAGCATGGCAAAGTGCCTGGATCACTCAGCTCAGAATCTGAGAAGCCTTCCAGGGGGCAGGCGGGGGCAAGAGGCAGATTAGCACTCACTCTTCTCTGTCCCTCAGTTTCTCCCCTCTCTCCCTACCCTGCCACCAGGGTCTCTGGTCCTTTCATTAGGGCCCTGGGTACCTAGAGGGTCAAGGTAGGCCACACTCTGTCCTGTGGTTTGTGCCAATGGCAGGAACCTCTGGCCTTAAAAGCCACAGAGAACAAAGCCAGCCCTGAGTCAGATGAAAAGCCCCCATCTGGCTTTTTTCCTTGGCGCCTCCCCAGGAATGGCTGTCAGGATGGCCGCCCCCTCCGGTGCCCTGGCGGTGGCCTGGGAGGATTCCTAGCCTGACTCCCTGCTGCTCTGGGCTCCCTGAGGGACCGGGCCACAGGGAGGGCATTCCTGCCTGGTGAGGTGCTCTTTTCTCCTGTGGCAGGAAAGTTTTCTGGCCATGGGAGTCTGACCTCACCCTGGCCACTCCCTGGGATCCAGAACCTTCCTTCCTAATGGGAGGCAAGGCGGGTTAGGTGTTGGAGAGTGAGGGAACCAGGCAGGGCTGAGCAGAATTTCCAGCACTTAAAGCAAAAGGCTGGGGTCACTAGCACTTATCTGGACGTGGAGTCAGCCCCCTGCCCATTGGGTAACCTTGGACTCACTACTCACTTTTCCTAGGGATCCGTCTTCTCGTCTGCAAAATGGGTTGCCATTTTGTAACTTTTAAAAAATGATTAAAAGGGGAGTTTCGTGGCTCAGCAGTAACAAACCCAACTAGTACACATGAGGACATGGATTCGATCCCTGGCCTCGCTCAGTGGGTTAAGGATCCAGCATTGCCATGAGCTGTGGTTGCAGATGCAGATCCTGTGTTGTTCCTGTGGCTGTGGTGTAGGCTGGCAGCTGTAGCTCCGATTCGACCCTTAATCTGGGAATTTCCATATGCTGCAGGTGTGGCCATAAAAAGAAGAAGAAGAAGAAAAAAAAAACTATTAAAAAGAAAAAAATTCTGACCCATGTGATCCCATCTCTACACTGGTCCCTTCCTCTCCTTCTGTCACCTTTCTCTCTGTTTTCCCAGTGAGGTTCTTTCTTACTCAACCCTGAAAACCCTAGGTCTACCCCCCAGGAGCGCAGGTGACTGCCCCCAAAGAGCTCGAGGGACATGTGCCCCGGGCACACCTCCCACCCCCACCAACTGGAAAAATGCCACAGGTGGCTTTTTCCAAACTGCTTTCCACTTCCTCTCACCTGCCAGGACCTGTATTTCTATTTCTGTGTTTTGAAAGCCTGGGGGTGGGGGTGGGGGAGCTGGGGTAATTAATGATTGATTCTCGGGCACAGCTGCCAGGAGGCCTCCAGGCAGGCTGTTGGCCATTTCCTGAGGTGTGGGGACAGGGTAGAAATCCGTGTGACTGTGGCACAACCAGACAGGTCTTGGTTGGAGAAGGGGGAGCGCTGGGGGCGGCGGGAGGGGGGGAGTTTCCTGAACACTTCTGCCCTCTCCAAGTGGTACAAAGTCAGGGGGCAGAAGCTCTGCCCTGGAGCTGGCCCTCCCCCTCTGCCACTGGCTCTGCTCCCCTCTTTCTGGGCCAAAGACTATTCATCACTCCCCTCATAGACACCACCCCCCTCCCCCTGCTGCTGCCCTGGTAGCCCCCGCACCCACCCTGCACCCAGGGCACCAGCACGTACTCACTGGCCCTTTCCTGCCCAGCAGCTCACCTGTCCATCACCCAACAGCTTTGGGGTGTTTGAAGAACTCACCCTGCTGCTGGGAAAGGATGAAAAGAACCGACTTCTACAGCAAAATTTTAGAGGAGTTTTAACTCTGCCCTTCTTGGAAATATCGCCCTGCCTTTGTTGTCTAATAATAATTAACTTTTGTCCAGAGCTGTAGCTTTCAAAGGGCTTTACGTCGTTTGTAATGCTATTCATCCTCACAGCAAGCCTAGGAGGTGGGACTCCCTCTCTCTTCCCCCCCACCCACATCCTACAGAAGAGGAAACTGAGGCTCAGAGAAAGGAAAGTGTCCCATTTCACACAGCCGGGTGGGAGCACTAGCCTTCCAACTCAGAGCGGAGAGCTGCTGTTTCCTTCCCAAAGGATGCACTTTAGTCCCCGGCTTGTTTACTGTGTAGGGGAAGGTGGCAGGACAAGTAGGCAAGGAGGGTTGTCCAGGGCAGGGATCTCTTCCAAGCCTGGCCTCTGGGCAGCTGGCACTGAGAAACTGCTGAGACTGACCTTCAAAGGGACCTGAGGTTCTCTCTCCTGGGATCCAGGGAATTGAGCAGGCCAAAAGCCCCCATGGACCATACTGGGGTTCAAGGACCTGAGCCAGGAGGAAGCAGGATTCTGGCTGCACAGTGAAACACCCACCCTGGAGGCAGTTGAAACACTGAGCTTATTAAAGACCCCAAACAACCTTCCTTCCTAGCTTTTCAGATTTCTCTGAGGACCGTTCAGTATTTTAGCCCCCAAAACCCCACATCTCGGGAACATCCTCAGCCTCATCTGTGAAAAACCCTATCACCAGCTCAGTGGATTTCAGAGGAATTGCAAAAAGAAAGATCACCTTTGAAGCTTCAACAGATTGACCTCTAATTTTAAAATCACAGAACACTCCCTGGAGTTAGGCCACTGCCTGAGAGGTGCATTAAACTCTTTGAACGTTGAACTGCAAGAATTTTCCTTTTCACAAAGAAATATTCAGATCTGTCAAAATGAAGAAACTAGGGTCACTCTCTCTTCTCGATTGATTTTCATATTGGCAATGAATTAAATTTTCTTGGAGAACCAAGAGCTGGTTCTTTGAAAAGGTGAACAAAATTGATAAACCCCTGGCCAGACTCACTAAAAAGAGGAGAGAAAGAACCCAAATCACCAAAATTATAAATGAAAAAGGAGAAATCACAACGGATACAGCAGAAATACAAAAAACCATAAGAGAATACTATGAACAACTATATGGCAATAAGTTTGACAATCTGGAAGAAATGGACAATTTTCTAGAATCTTACAGCCTGCCAAAACTGAATCAAGCAGAAACAGACCAACTGAACAGACCAATCACCAGAAATGAAATTGAAGAGGTCATAAAATCACTCCCTACAAATAAAAGCCCAGGACCAGATGGCTTCACAGGTGAATTCTATCAAACATATAAAGAGGAATTGGTGCCCATCCTCCTTAAACTCTTTCAAAAGGTTGAAGAAGAAGGAATACTCCCAAAGACATTCTATGAGGCCACCATCACCCTCATTCCAAAACCAGGCAGAGATACCACCAAAAAAGAAAACTATCGCCCAATATCATTGATGAATATAGATGCAAAAATTCTCAACAAAATCTTAGCCAACCGAATCCAACAACATATCAAAAAAATTATACACCATGACCAGGTTGGGTTCATCCCAGGTTCACAAGGATGGTTCAACATACGCAAATCAATCAACATCATACACCACATTAACAAAAAAAAGGTCAAAAATCATATGATCATCTCAATAGATGCAGAAAAAGCATTTGACAAAGTTCAACATCCATTCATGATCAAGACCCTCGCCAAAGTGGGTATAGAGGGAACATTCCTGAATATAATCAAAGCCATTTATGATAAACCCACAGCAAATATAATCCTCAATGGGGAAAAACTGAAAGCCTTCTCACTCAAATCTGGAACAAGACAGGGATGCCCACTCTCACCACTGCTCTTCAACATCGTTTTGGAAGTCTTAGCCACAGCAATTAGACAAACAAAAGAAATCAAAGGCATCCATATAGGAAGAGAAGAGATCAAACTGTCACTGTATGCAGATGACATGATTCTATACCTAGAAAACCCTAAGGACTCAACCCCAAAACTCCTTGAACTGATTAATAAATTCAGCAAAGTGGCAGGATATAAGATTAACATTCAGAAGTCAGTTGCATTTCTGTATACCAGCAATGAAGCATTAGAAAAGGAATACAAAAATACGATACCTTTTAAAATTGTACCTCACAAAATCAAATACCTCGGAATACACCTAACCAAAGAGGTAAAGGACCTATATGCCGAGAACTATAAAACCTTAATCAAAGAAATCAAAGAAGATGTAAAAAAATGGAAAGATATTCCATGTTCCTGGATTGGAAAAATCAATATTGTGAAAATGGCCATCCTACCCAAAGCAATCTACAGATTCAATGCAATCCCTATCAAATTACCCATGACATTTTTCACAGAACTAGAACAAACAATCCAAACATTTATATGGAACCACAAAAGACCGAGAATCGCCAAAGCAATCCTGAGAAACAAAAACCAAGCAGGAGGCATCACTCTCCCAGACTTCAAGAAATACTACAAAGCCACAGTCATCAAAACAGTGTGGTACTGGTATCAAAACAGACAGACAGACCAATGGAACAGAATAGAGAATCTGGAAATTAACCCTGACACCTATGGTCAATTAATCTTTGACAAGGGAGGCAAGAACATCAAATGGGAAAAGGAAAGTCTATTCAGCAAGTATTGCTGGGAAACCTGGACAGCTGTATGCAAAGCAATGAAACTAGAACACACCCTCACACCATGCACAAAAATAAACTCCAAATGGCTGAAAGACTTAAATATACGACAGGACACCATCAAACTCCTAGAAGAAAACATAGGCAAAACACTCTCTGACATCAACATCATGAATATTTTCTCAGGTCAGTCTCCCAAAGCAATAGAAATTAGAGCAAAAATAAACCCATGGGACCTCATCAAACTGAAAAGCTTTTGCACAGCAAAGGAAACCCAAAAGAAAACAAAAAGACAACTTACAGAATGGGAGAAAATAGTTTCAAATGATGCAACTGACAAGGGCTTAATCTCTAGAATATACAAGCAACTTATACAACTCAACAGCAAAAAAACCAATCAATCAATGGAAAAATGGGCAAAAGACCTGAATAGACATTTCTCCAAGGAAGATATACAGATGGCCAACAAACACATGAAAAAATGCTCAACATCGCTGATTATAAGAGAAATGCAAATCAAAACTACCATGAGATACCACCTCACACCAGTCAGAATGGCCATCATTAATAAATCCACAAATAACAAGTGCTGGAGGGGCTGTGGAGAAAAGGGAACCCTCCTGCACTGCTGGTGGGAATGTAAACTGGTACAGCCACTATGGAGAACAGTTTGGAGATACCTTAGAAATCTATACATAGAACTTCCATATGACCCTGCAATCCCACTCTTGGGCATCTATCCGGACAAAGCTCTACTTAAAAGAGACACATGCACCCGCATGTTCATTGCAGCACTATTCACAATAGCCAGGACATGGAAACAATCCAAATGTCCATCGACAGAGGATTGGGTTCGGAAGATGTGGTATATATACACGATGGAATACTACTCAGCCATAAAAAAGGATGACATCATGCCATTTGCAGCAACATGGATGGAACTAGAGAATCTCATACTGAGTGAAATGAGCCAGAAAGACAAAGACAAATACCATATGACATCACTTATAACTGGAATCTAATATCCAGCACAAATGAACATCTCCTCAGAAAAGAAAATCAATCATGGACTTGGAGAAGAGACTTGTGGTTGCCTGATGGGAGGGGGAGGGAGTGGGAGGGATCGGGAGCTTGGGCTTATCAGACACAACTTAGAATAGATTTACAAGGAGATCCCGCTGAATAGCATTGAGAACTATGTCTAGATACTCATGTTGCAACAGAAGAAATGGTGGGGGAAAAACTGTAATTGTAATGTATACATGTAAGGATAACCTGACCCCCTTGCTGTACAGTGGGAAAATAAAATTAAAAAAAAAAAAAAAAAAAAAAAAAAAAAAAAAAAAATTTTCTTGGAGAAACATAGAGTTAAAAAAAAAATTGTAACTGGGTTTAAATCACAGGTTGCCAGATAAGAGTCTCTGTGTGAAAGTCTTATGGACATCAAATCTGAGAAGGGCAAGAGAAGAAGCTGTTGGTTTTTAAAAGCATGTTCTAAATTTCCCATTGCTCTGAGCTTCTCTTAGTCAGGATGCTAAATTTATTTTGAAATTTTCCATCAAAGGAAGGCTTGCAATATTGATACATAACTAAAAGGATCACAGACTTTTTTATTTTTTTATTTTTCTAATTTTATTATAGTTGATTACAGTGTTCTGTCAATTTCTGATGTGCAGTAAAGTGACCCAGTTATACAAATATGCATACATTCTTTTTCTCACATTTCCTCCATCATGTGCCATCACAAGTGATTAGACATAGTTCCCTGAAACTATACAGCAGGACCTCATTGCTTATCCACTTCAAATGCAATAGCATCTACTAATCCCAAACTCCCAGTCCATCCCACTTCCTCCTCCTTCCCCTTGGCAACCACAAGTCTGTTTGCCATGTCCATGAGTTTGTTTCTTTTCTGTACATAGGTTCATTTGAGCCTAAATTAGATTCTAGATATAAGTGATATCATATGGGGATATTTTTTAAGTCACAGAAAAAACTATGATAAAAGCTATTTTTATAATTATACATACAATCATATGTATGTGCATGTATATATATATATAAATTTCATATATAAATGTGTGTGTTTGTGCATATATATATATTTCAACCTCTTCATTTTGTGAAGAGTTGGGATACTGGTTAATAACCAATTCCTTGGCCATGGTTGAAAAGAATTAGGATGTCGCAAGGCACCCAGGCCTGTTTTCCCACACTAATGAGCAGGCAGGCCCAGACCATGAGGGCTTTCTTACTGTTCGTTGGCTTGTTACTTAAGAAGACTTTCTCTGTGGATCATCCTGGCCATCAGCTACGTCACCTGTGGTCTGGGGAAGGGGCGCTCTCAAGTGTGAGGATGTGTTGTGGGGGCTTTTTCATATTATGTTTTCACATTTAAATGAATGTTTTTTTAAAAATGAACTCACAGGTGGGACAGGAATGTTTTGATAACTTACTTTCGTCCTTTGAGAACTTTTGCCAAAAATGGGGAGGATAAAGGGGGGCTTGTTTCGTTGAGCAAGAGGAAAGCACTGGGCAGAATGAATGCATAGGTCTGCATGTTATCGGTACCTGTCAGCCCCTCAGCTTGGGTAGACCTTCTGAGGTTGCCAGAACTGTTTGGATGAAGGCTTATCAGACCCAATGTGGAGCACTTGCCTCCCTAGCAGGGAGGGGAACCAGGGTGGACAGTCGGCTTCCACACTCCACAGCTCCCCTGAAGACACAGGGCTGGTGCCAGAACAGCATGGGGTCAGTGGGACCTACACCCTACACAGATGTCCACTTTCATCATGACACCACTCTTCCTTCCTCTCTTTCTGGAGTGGAAGGGAGGACTGACCAGAGAAGTATCTAGACATTTTGAAACCACAGAGCAATTTTTTTGTTCATTAGGGCCGCACCTATGGCCTATGGAAGTTCCCAGGCTAGGAGTCAATTTGGAGCTACAGCTGCCAGCCTCCACCACAGCCACAACAATGCGGTTTCCCAGCTGCATCTATGGCTCTATGACCTAAGCCACAGCTTGTGGCAACACTGAATTCTTAACCCACTGAGTGAGGCCAGGAATCGAACCCATATCCTCATGGATACTAGTCAGGTTCATAACCCACTAAGCCACAATGGGAACTCCTGAAACCACAGAGCAATTTGAAGTAATAATTTTTGAGAAGCCTTTATGACAATAAAGCATAATTGTTGTTTTGTTTAGAAACATGTATAGATGTGGAGGATCCCTTTCAGGACAGACATATCCTTCCTCCTTTCACAATGTGATTAATTTCTGCTAAATCCAGAAAGGAGAAAGACTGGGTTTAAGAAGGAAAGGAATCAACCTGAAAGATAGGGCATTTTTTTTTCTTTTTTAAAGAAAAATTGTATGTGTTCACATAGGCACAAGCCTCCTGAGTCACCCCAGTTGCCTTGTCCCTTCCCAGTCTGGAAAGCTCCAGCTCCGGAATCCCAGAGCAGCCCCTCCATGCCAGGACCACCCACTATACTCACCTGTAACCCCAGAGCACCGCCTGAGAAGGGGAGCACCCAGGCCTTGTCCCACGGCCCCGCTGATACTGCAGGACCTTGTTCACTCATACCTTCCTCCCTGTACCTGCCTCCCCAACACAAGAGAAGACCCGTGAGGGAGACAGGGGCCAGCTTTCACCCCTACCAAGGGCTTCCATCCCCACCCAAGGGAGCCCTTCTCACCCACACCCAGGCCTCCGTGGCCCTAAGGCTAATGATTCCCAAAGGGTAGCCAGAGGTTAGCCTTTCTAACACCCTTCCGTGTTGAGCTGAAATCTAGACTTTCCTTGCCTGTCCTCCAGACTCTTCTTCCAAGTTCCAAACCCTCAGGGAGCAAGAAAGGAGGCTGGGGGCTCTGTGTTTGGAAGAGAAAGGACTTCCTGGGGAATCGGTTCCCTAGCAGTGTGAGAGGGGAGCTTGACTGGTATGGAAGGAATGGGTTCCCAGCCAGTTTAGGAATTTGCCCCCAGGGGGTGAGGTCCACCTCAGTGATGGGAAGGTGGGAGCATTTCTCCTCCAGCCCACCAACAGGCCAACAGGCATCTACTTTGAGAACCAGGAATAAGAACAAGTTCCCTCTTACAAAAGAAGAGGAGTGAGGGAAGGCCTTGGGGTGCACAGAGCCGCCATGTCTCTCACATCTGGTGTCACCCACCCCAGAGGGTGAAGCAGAGACCCTCCTCCTCAGGTCCTGAGGCCTTCAGCTCCCACTCCTCAGCAATATCCCCAGGCCTGAGTTAGGGCTCAGCTGCCTCTCTCTCGTCTCTCCACTGGAAACAGAAGCTCCAGCGAATGTTTCTAACTCCTGAGTCCACTCAGCCATGTCCCCCTTGCAAAATCCTCCCCTTCCCGCACCCCCCTGCACCCAGCCAGCCAATCCGCGGCCTGCGAGCCTCTCCAGACCCATCTCTCCGGGCCCTGGCGGGATAAAACCAGTCGGCGATGCCGGGTGGATGGGAACAAACTTCGGAAGGAGGAGAGACGCGGGGCCCAGGGCACCCTCGCGGGCGGACCCGGGAAGTGAGGGCCTGTGGCCGGCTGGCCAGGTAGGCTGCTCAGGGGTTGGCTGAAAGCTGACTGGGAGAAGGGGGGCTGACTGGAGGAGAGGGTCCCCGGAAGCCTGGCAGCCTTTTCTCTCTCAAGTTAAACTGGATCAGGCTGGGGCGGCAGAGACGGAGGGCACCGGGCTGGAGTTTGGGGCTGCCCAGCGGACCCTGGTCCCGGAGCCTCCCGGCCGGCGCATGTGTTAGGCCAGGCTGAGGTTGGCCACACTTCGCCTACAAATCCTGCGACTCCTGCTTCGCGATGAAAGCCTCAGGGGTAGGGCCTGGGGAGGAGATCCAAGGCGGCGGACAGGGAGTCTCATGCCCCTGCCCCGGGTCTGTGCAGGGCAGCGGCGTGGTGGCGGGCGCGGCGGGGACCTGCGTGAGGAAGCCCTGAGCCCTTGGCGGGCTGCGAGCGACTCCCCGGCGATGCCTCACAACTCCATCAGATCGGGTAAGGACGCGGAGTGGCCGGGAGCCCCGAGCCCCCGCGTCGCGTGCTCCCCTGCGTGCGCTCGGGTCGGTGGGGCTGGGGAGCGGACGCTCGGGCTCGCGGGATCCCTCGCGTGGGGACGCAGCTGGGGACGCCTGGGGCCTGGCTCTCCGCGGTGGCCGCCTCGCCGGTCTCAGGCCCTGAGGTGCCCTCCGCCCGGCGGAAGCGCCCCGCCCAAGGCTGGGTTTCTGCGGACGGCATGGAGCAGCGAGGGGCTCTCCGTGAGGTCTGAGGGGTGGCCCTCGCGCCCCACCCGCGTCTGGCCCTGCCCATCAGAGTGAGCATCCTGCGCGCTCTCAGGCCCTGCGCACTATCCGTGCTGGACTTGCAGTTCCCCTGCCCTCGACCTCTAAGCCCGTGTCCCCGAGTGCGCGCAGCTCTTGCCCGTGGCTCTCCGGGTGGGACCCCGAGCCCCGCGCACCTCTCAAGCCAACAGGAAAGGAGAAGCCCGGGAACCGAGAATGCACCCGTGGACTCTCGGGCTTCTCCTTGCCCAGCACCGAGCAGGCGGTGACCCGCGCGCGGGTCGTCTGGCTTGAGAGGACTGAGCTGCCCGCGGGCAGAACCCCACTACCCAGCGGCTCCCGGACTCAGGGCCTTTAAAAGCGCCTGGGTTCCCTGGCTGCGGCTCCTGCTCTCCCCACCTCCTGGCCCAGGCCAGGGTGGTCTGTGCCAGGAAAGAGCCGCAGGGTCGGGCGGGTTGGCGCGGTGGGCACGGCCACCCGGGCGCTCAGAGAGTGTGGACTGCAGGCAGAAGAGCGGCCCGGCCCGCGGTGATGGATGGAGCCAGGCCGGCCGCGGGGAAGGCGATTTATGGAGCCAGGGCGCAGCGCTATCGATTTGGGCCGGCGGAGTGAGAGGAAATCAATATCTCAGATGAATTCTCCGCGAAAATGAAGTCCCGCTCTGCAAACGGGACATTTGTTATAATAAGGAGGGTCGGATCGGGCGCGGCGCGAGGCTGAGATCTCAATTTAGCTCCGAGCGCGGAGGTCCAAGCTGCGCCGCGCTGCCTCGGGTCTGGGGGCCCAGGCTTCACCCGCCCAGGCGCGGGAACCCCCCGGGGCGCCGGAAGGTTTCACCTTTGGGTTCGCTCTACCTGCGGAGACAGTCAGCAACACGATCCCTCTCCACTCCCGTCCCCCCAGGGTAGCAGGGCAACAGCCGCCCTGGCCGCCTTCTGCGGGGGCCAGGCCTCCAGAGGTGCAGAGTGGAGACCTCACAGCCCTTCCCAGAGCTGCGAGGTCGGCGAGCCGGGGGTCGGAGCAGAAAGCCTGGTACCCCTTTCCAGGCGAGCCAGGGCGCCACGCCACCTCCTTGACCACTTTTTTGAGACCAGGACCAGTAGTCTTTAGTCCCATAGTCTTTAGCCAAACGGCGGTATAAAAACAGACTTCGCCCTCGCCTTGGGATCAGGACGGTTTCTGAGGCCAGGCGCGCGGCGCCTGGTGCTGAATCGCCTGGCGGGTCCCGGTGCTTCTGCTCCCCTGGCTGGTTCTTTCCCCCACCCCGGACCTTCCCCTGACCTTTCTGGCGGTGAGAAGTGCAGGTGTTCTCGGACCTCGGATTTACCGTGCTGGACCAGACCTTTTCCCCCCGGTCGCTGTTCGAGAAATAAGAGGATGTCACGGTCCCTCGGGTTGGCTTGATTTTGTTTTCGCTACTGATTTTCATTACGGAAGCACTCATTAGGATAAATGGAAATAAAGAAGGAAAGAAGAGAGGGTGCAATTTATTTTTACTTTATTTTTAATCAGCAACAGACCCAGACAGTGAGAAACCGAATTTCCATTAGCTCAGACGCAAATCGCCCTTAGGTTTCTGGAGGGAGCCGTCCGCCCCCGGCCCAGCCTGGGGCAGAGGTCTGTTCTCTCTCTTGAGGAGGCTGAGGGTCTCCTTCTCTCCTCTCCCCGCTAAACAAAGAAAGAAATAAACCTGAGATGCACAGAGGATGAGGCTTTCTCATTTAATTTAATGCTGATAAATCAAAGGAAATCACCTAAAACGTAGCTCAAACAATTCAAGGCTGTCGACTCTTTCTTTCCTAAATGCTCTCTAAACAAACCTCAGCAAGAGACACTCTGTCTTTCTGATCAATTGACTTGATGCCATTACTTACATTTAGAGCCAAATGCATAAGATGAGCCCTCCTGTTTCTAAAGCCCATTTCTCTCCTAGGTCTCAGAGGCTTCCCCCCTTTCCCAAGATACTACCATTTCTGAGTTCGGCTTTGCGGGGAGAGCTTCCCTTGAAGCTTTTCCTGGAGCAGGATCCGGGGCGCAGGTGGCCGCGGGCCTTTTTCGCGGGACCGAGACCGAGCGCACCGCTTCCAATAATCCGGACGCTGGAGAAAAGTTTCTTGAGCGGCTTCTGGCCATCCCAGGCTCCTGCGACTCACCCTGGGCTCACTCTTGGCCCGATATTGCTTCGCAGAGAGATCTTTAAAAATAAAAATACATTTTTTTTCTACAGTTTTATTCTGAAGGGGTGTGAGAAGGAAAGAGAGAAAGATTCTGAATTGCCGCTGGTCATCAATGAGTTGAACGTTCCCTAAAATCCGCTGGGAATTTTGTAGCATCAGGGAACAAAGATCCTCCAAAGCAAAAACTTTTCTTTTTAATAGTCAAAGATGCGTGAGAAACGCCACATAAATATTAAAGTGTAAATAAAACTCCATCCGTTATGAAGAGAGTTTAGTAAAAAAGCAAGCAGGTTGTGGAGTTAAAAGTTACCCACAATAACTTCTGAGAAACCTTCTCCCCAAGCTTCTTAAAACAGATCGTTGAAGAAGTCCAATGAGACTTTAGAGGAACATACCTAACTTTCTTGGATCGCAGATATAAAGCCCCCGTTCCCTCTTCTTAGTTTCCAAAAGGAGCCAAGGGGGCCTAGGGTTATTTTCCTCCTATTTCCTATTTTCTTGCCTGGATTGAAAAAGAAGATCTTGGGTTGAGTAGAGAGGTATTGGGGTTCTTGAATTCATCTTTGTTTCAAGATAGTACATCCCCCCCCTCAATGCAAGTTAATTAGGAGATAATTTAGCTACCTTGTGAATTAGTTTTAAGATGAGTATCTTTTCAAGCTTTGTCACTTTAATTGCCCCACTGATTGATAAGAAGTAATTATTTCTAATTGACACTTTTTTGATGTCTATTGGAAGAATTTATTTGGGACATTTTTGGGTGGAAGAAAACTTAATTAATTTTATCAGTCTATACCCAAAAGGGCTCTGCATAATTTTGCTAAAGAGAACAGAGGAGGTAAAGGAAAACAACACGAAAATCAATCTCGGGATTTTAATTATTAATAGATATTCTGGTTCAAAGGAGAACATCTACTATTCTAATAACATCTCAAAACTTTCTATTTATGGTCTGAAATCTTGAATTTTAATATGGTACATGCTTTACTGGTTTGCATTTTCCAGGGGATATACTTACGATCCCTGTATATGCGGACTTCATCTTGGAGGTTACTCAGCTTTGTAATTAATTTTTGTGAAAAGTAAGATCAGTAGAACTCAGTACACTTAGAATAAATGGCAGCCTTTTTGTAAGAGCTAATCGTAAGAAAGATTTACTAATAGTCATCCTTGTTCTGTAATTATTGATAGAGTTGGGTATAAAGGTGAAACTTTACTTATGGTGACATGCCTTTTCATACCTAAACCTCAGACCTCAGAGTAAACAGTTTAATCATTCACACCCTCCAGAATGCATTGCTGTGAAAGAGAAAGAAGGGAAAAAGGATAAAGAGAAAAAGGAAAGATGCTGAAAGGAGGCAATGGGGGAGGGGAGGTGAAAAGGGAAGTAAGTGGCTAGAGAGAAAAAAAATGAAAGAAGTCATTTCAGAAACGAAGGTAGCCAGGTGCATGGCAGCTTTGTCATTCAATATAAGAAAATTAAAACTCTGGTTCAGAACACCATCCCTTTGAACTAACCTTATCTTAACCACAACCCCTAACCACCACTTTTTTATGCATAAAAAAAAGCAGGATCTTTGGGGAGCCGCCTGGTCTGGGTCTTGGGTGTCTAGATGTTGAAGTTTGTATTTGGTGTCCATGAAAAGGAAGCAAGAAAATACACAAGGTACTGGCAGCTTATAAAGCGATTCGAGTGTTGTTTATTTTTATTATTAAAGCCCCTGTGATCTTCCCTCCTCGTTGTGTATCCACGAACTTTTTGTGGGTAGACTTGTGACTCATTGACATAGGAAAACACTTCCACATTAACCCAAAGTGGAGACACACGCCCCCGCACACGCACACCCAGACGCGCCTGAAATCAGAGCAGCATCAGCAGACAAGAGGCTCTCCTGTCAGGTTCATTTAAGCCAGTGCCTTTTTCCATCACTTATGTATAAAACCTTCCATCACTTATGCATAAAACCTTGTCTGCTTTTAATGCTGTTTCTCCCAGATTACGTGGAGCCACAAGAATGAGGAAACATTTTAAATGAAAAAGAAGTTTAAGACGTACAAACAGCAGATAATATCGCATACCAAACTCACTATTAGTGAAACTGAAAAATATATATATAAATAATGCAAAAAAAAACCAGCAAGGGAGAGTTTAGTAATGGAAAATTCCCCTGCAATTAAATGAAACAATAATTTAGTGGAGATATGCCTGAATGAATTAGCATTTATTAATTGGTTCTCATAAAAACAATTTGTGTGTGCGTGTGTTTGGGGGGGTAGTGTTGAAAGTATGGATTTTTCATAGGAAAAGTTTCTCAAATATTCATATGAAATTATGTAGTGATCACAGTGTATTTTGTGAAAAAATCCCAATTTTCTCACTGGCAAAATTTCACCTGCACACAGAGGGTGGGGGTAAAGAATGCACCCCTTTTAGATCAAAAAAAGGAAGCTGGTCCCCTCTTCTCTTGGGACACTTACGGGCAGCATGAAACTAGTGGGGAACACGTGGGCAGAGTCTGCTATTCTTAAAAACATCCCAACTGGGTCCTGAGTGGACTCCCAGGTGACCCATCTCCTCTGGGACACAGCTTACTGAGGCCGAGGAGGAGGAGGAGGAGGCTGCTTTGTGGCTCTCTCCCCCACCCCACCCTATCAGCCTGCTCCAGCATCCTTGCCAGCGCCAGCTCCAGCGGCAGGAACTGCAGTTTGTAATCTCAGCAAGGAGCTTGCTAGGGTTGACTGGTGCAGGGATGTGTTTACTTTCTCTCGCCACAGTTGGTCTGTCTTCAGTTCTAAGTATTTTAAAGCCGCTCTATTTATCAGTTCAAGAGGTGGCAAGTTCTCAGTTGCGCCATGAAAGCTTTGAGCTCCGAGGTTCTGAGTACACAAAGAGCCAAAAGATAAAAGAAATCACTTCGTTTAAGGTAGAAAAAAAAAAAGATGATTTTCAAAGGAGGGGGGCAGGGGAATGGGCCCCCATTTAAGATGGCAGTTTGCTTTTGTTTTAGTCGAGGCATGGGGCAAAGCTGAGTCACCAGCTGCCAGGAGCCCTCACTGGCTTCAGAGGTAGAACTTGGGGGTGTGAAACACCCTCCAAAAAGAGAAGCATGCAACCCGACTGGGCACTCAGGGCTCTTTGGGGCAGTGATTCTTTTTGGAACACCTCAGGCCAGGTTCTTTCGGAGGCCGAGCTAAAAGGCATTCTGCCTGGTGTGTGCAATGCCCTCTGGCACCAGAGCTGCCAGGGAAAAGGAGAGCAGAGAATAATAGCCACAGATCTCCTTGTGGCTGAAAACTTCACCCTCCTGGGTCAATCCCAGTTTCCCCAGTCCACAGCCAGTGACCCTGGGATAGAGTCTCCGAGTCAGGGTACAGTGGGCTGGGGTACAATCTTTGGTCAGGTCACTTTTAAGTAGATCTTTGTACTTATGTCCTGAGGTCTAGAGTTAGGGCTAACAGGCCTGTCTGAGTTTCTGAAAACCCCTCCAGATCCCACCCTTGGCCAGGTGGGCCACTTGAACAAATGTCTTTTATGTGGGCCATGGGTCAGAAAAATCTCCACGGGAATGTTTCTGTTTTAAACTCACAATTCACGTCACCGAGTCTGGACTTTACTTTGACTGGGGCTCCTTCCCCAGGAAGGACAAAGGGCCTGGGTAGAAAACAAGCGTCTCCTTGCTGAACCATGTCCAAGATCAAGGGCAGGGAAGTCAGGAGTCCTCCAGGGACATGTGGGTTCTGTTTCTGTGTTGACTCCTAAGGATCCTCCCATAGTCCTGAATGCCAAGGATCACCCAGGCTCAGCACAGCCAGCCCACAGCCGCTCCAGCTCTGCTGGGCCACCTTCCTATCCAAAGAAAAGACCCAGAACACAAAGTGCTGAGCAGGGCTCATGCCTACCACTCTGCTGGAAACTGAGGCCAGCACGCTTGGTGAGGGGGCTCGAGGGCTTCTTTGATTGTGACAGGGAGGGGCTTCAGCCTCTCGTCTTGGTTTCCTCACTCGTGTCCCCCAGGCTCAATTAAACCAGATCCCTTTTCAGGGCCGTTCTCAGTCTTTCCATCTGCAAAATGGAGACCATGGTCCTTATCTGGATGTCCCTCCTGGAGGTTGCTGTGAGGAGGGAGGAGGAAAGGCAGAGAGAGACAGGAAGCTTTCTTTTAACAACACTCACTCTCAGGCTGCCATGCTTCTACCTGCACCCCCCCCCCAAAAAAAAAGGGAGCTATCTCCAAGCACCTCCGTAAATTGCAGGCCAGCAAGGGAGCTTACTTCCTGACAGTTTCCAAACTACACTCAGCCTCCCTGCCTGGGTGCATTTCAGAGACTAAATTAGTTCATGTGATGGAAACAGCTTCAGAATTTCTGGGAAGACTTGCCCATCAACCAGGGGTGGTCGACAAACGCTGCATCCCTGGACAGGTGGAGGAGTGCTTTTGAGATGCTAGACCATGTTGCCCCAAATTTAAGTCCATTCTCTTTGCTGCCTCCGGGGTGTCCCTCTCACACAGGGGTTCAGAATCAAGCCATTTGGGCCTTTGATTCCACTGGTACCAGTAGCTTTTGGAAAGGGGATTAATTTTAATGTTGCCCCTTTTTGCTATGGAGGGTAGCCTCCCAGATCCTGGCTGGTGGCATTTCTCTGATGCAAACCCATCTTTGGTTTAAGCAGAGAGAGGTTGAGAGAGAAACCACTTCTTCCCTCCATCCTTTTTAAATTCTTCTTTTTTCCATCCTCAGCTCTAGTGCTTATCCGTGTATTCTTCTGCACTTGTTTCCCTAAGTGGCCTTGGAGTGACCTGAGTCGTTAGTGCTAATTAGTCCACCGGGACATATTGTCGCTGTCAGACCAGCATAGCAGAGAGGTCGGAAGCTGGTTGGGTAATACATCTCAGAGAGAAACAGCTTAATTTGCTGCCATGGTGTGAACTGCATGTTTGCACACACCCAGGGCCCACTGTGTTGGATTTTGTTGCATTTTGTCAAAATGCATTTCATTTTGACTCCCCAGCCTCTCTGGGAGCACAGCAGGACTATTATTCCTAGGATCAATTCCGGAGCCATGAGGTGTCCAGAGGGCCAGGGAATTTTGAAGTCACTGTGAAGCCAGGGTGGGCTGGGTGGCAACCTCCCCACCTCTGCAGGTGGAGGGAGGGGCTTCACCTCCGAGGCTTTGCCTGTGAACCAGACTTTGTTGCTTTCTCTGTGTGTGATGTTAGGCAAGTTTATTGTCTCTCTGGGCTCAAATGCCCTCTGTATAAAATAGGGGATGTTGCAAGATTTCTAGAAAGTACTGAAAGTAAACCCAGTATCCTCCCCTGGCACATAGCAGCTACTCAAGAATTTCCTCCTGCTCCACATAAGTAAGGGTCCCCAGGGAGGAGAGGCTCCCAGAATCCTCCAGGGTATATGTCCAAACATGCCACTGTCTTAATATTTCCTGTGAAAGTTTCTGTAACTTGAGACCTAGAGTCAAGATTTTGTTCCAGTTAAGATTTAGGGCAGACCTCTTAATATTCCACCTGGACTAAATAATAGGCCCACGCCATAGAGGTATCGGATTAAATGATTCAGGAGAAGTGCTGACTCAGAGCCCCGGGGCCATGATCTGCTGCTACCCCAGCGCACCCTGAGAAAGGATTCCTTATTTCATTTAATCAGAAAACCCAGTCATAGGGGAAGCAGTAGACTCATGATAAAACGGACTGTTCGTGGACATTATGTTGGCTTCCAGAACATTCTGGATTTTCAGTAGAATTGTTCTTAGAGGAATGACGAGCCAAAGAGGGTGTGCATCCATGCTGTGTGTAGCTGAGATAGAACTGACGGAAGATGTGCCTTGAGCACCAGTCCTTAATCAACACAGAACCACAGGTTTTTATTTTAAAAGAATAAGAATCCATGAATCTTGGGTCTTCTTCTCCCTTCTCCCTCCGTCCCTCCAGCCCCAGCTCTGCCTCCTGTCCTCTATTTTCCTACTTGGTGTAATAATAATCCAGCTTTGGCACAATCGCAAGCCCTGGTTGACATTTAAAAGTCTGAGATTAGCTGAGCATCAAATCTAGGACTCCAGCTCTGTTTCACCCTTTTCCTCCAACCTGAGATTGTTCTTGACAACTGTCACAACGGAGATGACCCATCCTCTCAGGTGGGTGTCTGGCTGTGACTTCAGTTGGAGGAAGAGGATGGGAGGGAAAAGGCGAGGGCAAGAGAGGAGCTAGAATGTGAGGGTCAGCATTTTCATTCAATCCCACGAGCCCTCACGGATGCCACCCACTATGTGCAGGGTGCTAGGCCAGTGGCAGTGACATCAGCTGCCAGGGTAGTCCAGGTAAATCACAGCAGGGAGAGGCACCTTTTCAGGGCCGAGGGATGAGGTCTTGTGATTCCCTTTGAAGGGGGGAAGACCAGAGCACCAGGAAGGAATATCATCAAACAAGATCATTCAAGGACTAACAACTAACTAGCCAGGAGGTGGGGGCACCAAAGGTCATTCATCATCAGCAGCCACCCTGGCACAACCACGTCATCACCAATGGCAGATAAACCTCCTCTGGCCTTTGGGGGTCTGCTCCATCCCTGGAGCACTCACTGTTCCAGAAAGGCAGCGCATGCGGCCGTGTCGGGTCAGCCAGCTCCATGACGGTCTACACAGGGGCTCTGGATGGCCGGCCAGCTTGTGGCAAAATGTTGCAGAGTTCTAGGTGCCAAGGCTGTGGACACCTGCCCACTTGGGTCGAGTCAGAAATGCCTTCTAGACACGTCCGATGCTTAACCCTTGTGTCTTCAGAGATTTGTGGATTTTATAGGACTTTCCCCTCTAGACAGAGTAACAAGGCCCAGGTCCTCCCAGTCCCCATGCTCTCTGGTGATATGACACCCCCACCCTGCCACCCCATCTCCTGCTGGCCTCTGAGTGGGCTAGACAGTGTCCCCAACTCAGGGCTCACCCCCTTGGGAGTGGCACTGCACCCCAGAGTCCTGCTGGCAGCCACACATTGCCGTCCTGTGCGCTTTGTCACAGTTGCTCTTCTCAGAGCCTGGCTATGTTCCATTGGCTGGAAGGCGTCCATTTCCCCAGCAGCACACCTTGCCCCGACCCACGCTGTTCTCCCTCCCCGCCCCACCCCCCAGAGGTCATTCTCTCCCACCATGTACACCCAACTGTGCACAGCCTCCTATTGTTTGCAGACTGTTTTTTGTGTGTTCACCAGTCCATCCCAGGTAGGTGGTGCCCGCCTTAAGTCCAGGGAGCCTCATTCCCCCTGGAGGGAGGACAAAAGGGGGTGCCAAAGTGGCTGGACTTTGGGGGTCCAAGGCACATGGCTTGGAATCCCCACTTGACCAAGTACACCTGTGTGATGTCGGGGGCCCTTTCCCTCAACCTGGGAAGCAGACTCATGGTTCCCGCCTCGGCCTCCATGGACCTCGTGTCTGTGCAGCACACTGCCCAGCCGTCCTCAGCCCCTCAGCTCAAACGCCACCTCCCCCTAAAGCCTTCTGAGATTTCTCTCCTCCTCCCCAGGGTCCCTGGCCCTTCCTTGTCAGGACAGATTTTCCAGCCTACTTTGTGTAGCAATGTCCATTTCAGAGCCCCCCACCTTCTAGGCTTGAGGATCACACATCATAGGAGCTTCCAAGATTTCATTACACCAAATAGTCCACCTAGACCAGGAGCTGTTCAAGGCCAGAGGGAGAGGCCCTGTCACCGTATTTGACTGACAAGGAGCCAGAGACCCGGAGAGCTGTGCCTCCCCCAGGCGTGTGGCAGAGCAGCCGCTGATGTGGATAAGCAGGGCTCCCAGGATGCCACGCTGCCTTCCCGGGGGTGGCCTGGGGCAGAGTGAGCCCTAAGCTGGGGGATGCGGAAAAGCCCTGCTGATGGGACTCAAAGCCAGTGAGAACTGCCAGGACACACAGACAGAAGTGCGTGAGCACACACACACACAACACACACTCTCATACATGCTTAAAGCCCAGTGAGAGCCTCCAGGATATGCAGACACAAATGCACACACACACACACATTCACACAACACACACTCCCACATATGCACACTCACACAATATATACTCCCATACAGACTCAAAGCCTAGTGAAAGCTGCCAGGACACAGACACGAGTGCACACACGTACACATACTCGCATAACACACCAACATACAGAGATACACACACTCACACAACACACCCTCATACAATACACACACTCATACATGTACTCACTCAACACACACTCCCATACACACCAAGGTACAGACACACACGATGGAGGCCAGGTCTGTGGTGAGGCACAGGGTGTGAAGTCTAAGGAGCCCCCACTCTCGGGCTCATTGAAGAGCCAGGTCAGCCCCGAGAGCCAGCACCTCTGTAAATTCTGTGCCCTGGACGCCTGGCTGTCCAGGTCTGCTGTCTGTGATACGCATTCACACCTACCCAGTTATACCCGCACTCATATACACCTGTGTCATACATACACACAAGCATACACGCGCATACAGTACTCACCCTCTCACACACAGAACCCCACATGCGTGTGCAGAACCCAGTCCTAGGTCTGTGGGCAATCAAGAGGAAACCCCAAGATGTCCCTAATTCAATTACAGGAGCAGTTGATGAGCCCTGACTGAGTTTACGACCCTGGACGTGGCAGGGAAATCGGGGTCCCAAAGTCTGGGGAGCCTGCCCTGTGCTGGGGATCAACCCTCGTCAGTCTAGCATGGGTTCACTGATGGTGACCTCCTTGTGGTTGAAACCTGTGCTTTGAGATCTCAGCAGAGAACCTCACTGTCCAGCCACGACCCTTGCAGGCACCCCAGTTAAATTATGGGGCATGGGTGGCTGTGGGGCCCTGCAGAGCCCTCGTTGTCAAATGAGACCCGGGGGTTGTCAGTCATTGGTTCGGGTCACTTGTCTGGCTGCAACACTTGGGATCTGGGGTTCCTGTGACTCTTCCCAGATGGGGACAGAGTTACCAAGCCGGTAGACCACAGCAGCAGGACTCACCTGGTCTAGAATCTGGCCTTTTGGTCCCCGAGGATGACCATAAAAAAGCGGATGGCTGAGGGCTGTCACTCGAGGGCCCCTCTGCCCAAGACATGAGAATATCCTCGCTCAGAAGCCCTGGGAGCTCTGCCCTGGCCCTTAGGAACTCACACACCCTTGTACAAAACCTGTGTGGAGAACAGGAGCAAGAACCACAGTCTCACGGATACCAACCCCATGCTTGCTGCAGGGAACTGATCATTATGAACACGTGGTACATCAGGAATGTGCACTTGGTCAACAACTGTTTGTATCTTTTCATAAATCAGGGATTCTCAAACAGTGTTTCCTTGCAGAGCTAGCAGAGGTGCCCACTCACTGCTATAGTGAAACAGTTAACAGTGGCAGGAAAAAGGACTTTCATGGATGAAATACCTTTGAGTTGAAGGTGTATTTTTTAAAAATTTAATGGCCCCTACCTCACATTTTCCTTAAGACCTAGGCTCTGATTTAGTAGCCCCTTCTAATTTTCACTATGTCGAGCTGACTATTTTGTGACATTCTTGGCAGAACAGGGTGTGTGACCCCCCAGAAGCCCCGACCCCTGGAAACAGCTGGGGTTGATGTGAAGCCGGAATTGCATGATGCCCACCGAGGGGCTATGATGTCCCCATCCTGTGAAATGTGAGGTCTTCGTGCCTGCATCAGAAGGCACCCTGATCATTTCCATCACCGAGAATTTATGTTGCCACCATCCAAAGAAAGAAATCAGGTCGCTGTGCCACCTCCTCTCATCTCTACTTTTCCTGCTAAGCCCCCTCCTTTCCAGGCACATGGTATAATATAGCACATGTGTGCTGATCATTTAAGAATCCAGTGGTTTTGTGGGTGGTAAGGACACACCCAGAAAAGGTAGGCTTCTGGGTCTGGGTCTCCTGTCACCCAGCATTGTTGGGCATGCATCCTCTTGCCCAACCCACCTTGTGAAGTTGCCCCTTTGTTTCATTCTCAGTTTCCCTTGCGCACACCTGGAACCATGGCACCTCTGCTTGAGATTTTCTCTGAAGATCCTGTCATCCATGGAATTTCTATCCAGTCACCTGTCTTAGTCGGCTCTAGCTGTTACAGCAAAATGCCATGGACTGGGTGGCTTAAACAACAGGCATTTATTTCTCACTGCTCTGGAGGTTGGAAGTCCAAGGTTAAGGTGCCAGTGTGGTCAGGCTCTGGTGAGGGCTCTCTTCCTGGCTTGAAGATGGCTGCCTTCTCACTGAGTCCTCCTGTGGGCTCTCCTCAGTGCAGGACCCTGGAGAGAGAGAGCTCTGCTGTCTCCTCCTCTCCTGAGAAAGATGCCAATCCCATCATGAGCGGCCCACCTTCACGACCTCATCTAACCTGCATCATCTCTCAAAGGCTTTATTTCCAAATCCTATCACGTTGGGAACAAGCATTTCACTGTATGCATTTGGGGGCGGAACACCAACATTCAGCCTATAACACCAGCTGTAGAAATCATATTTTTCTGCTTCTCAGCTGCACATACTATGGGGTCCACTCTCCGGAGCTGCCTCTTTTCCCTGTCCTCTATGGTCCTATGACAAACCTGTCTCCTCTCCTCCTGGCCTTTTTCTCTCCTAAGTGGGTACTCCGTATGGACTCTGTGTCTGGATCATGGCAGGTTTTACCCCATCTCCTAAGATGTCCCTTCCGTCTCTGGCTCTAACTCCCAGGCATACTTGCACTAGCCTGGCAGTGCACACCCCTCCCCACCCCCAAACTGTCTCAATTACTCCCCATTCTTATGACATGTTCTCCCCAATCATGTATCCCCTGGCTACAGAAGCCTTGAATTCTAACTCCCAAGTTGTCTCAAAGGGCCTTGTGACTACTATTCAGTTCAGTAAGTAAACATCCACCAAGCCCTTCAGTATAGTGGGCGCGGAGGTAGGCTTCAGGGTTACAGGACTCAAGAGACCGCCCCTCTGCCTTCATGCTGACATTCTAGAGAGAAAAGAAAAGCAAATTAGACTTTTAGCCACCAGCAAAGAGAGAAAGGAAAGGCTTTGGTCCAGAGAGACGCAAAATGCTGAGCTGGTGGGAGGGAGGAGGCGTGCTGGGCTGTGAGTGGTGGTGGTGGGACCCTGCCTTCAGATGGGGCAGGAATCCCCCAGGGGCCCTGGGAGGGACCAGCAGAGCAGAGATGAGACATCCTGGGAGTGTGTGCAGGTTCCCAAGTGCAGGGTCAGCCCTAGGCAAAGGGGACTGCAATAGGAAGACAAGTAGAGTTCATACATACTCTGGGGGGCTGGGGTCAGAGAAGCCACCGAAGGTGTCCATCCTAACCCTGCTGTCCATCAAAGCCTGGGTCAAGGGCACTCAGTGTATATGTGAATACCTGCCTCCACTTCACACTCCCCTTGACACTGATTTCTGTATTCCTTTTATTTCTCTTGCTAGATCCACGGACCTGTTTACTCTGTCCTACCTGGGCTTTGTGATGTTTTTATTCTGTGGAACAGCTTGGCAGTAATCTGTGATTGCTAGATGAGTCACATTATCAAAACGTTCTGATTTCGTGCCTTTCCCAGCCCTGTTCCAGAGAATCTTAGCCTGGTGATTTTCCGAAAGAATCTTAGAGTCCGGCTCACCCTCCCTTTGAATCCAATCATTAACTGGCATCTGTGGGCAGATGGCTGGTGTACAATCCGAGAAGATTCTATCCCACCCACTTGACCTCATTCCTCACTATTTCCGTATGCAAACCCATGTTCCAGCCAACTAGTCTTTGTTTACAAAACATGCCGTGTACATTGCCACCTCTTTGCCTTTGCCCCCTTGGTGGCAGCTGCCTGGAACCTCGTCCCCACCCCCATGCCATGACCAAGCTCTACTCAAGTTCCACGTCCTCCACCAGACCCCCTCTGATGCCCTCCATGTTTAGTGACCATCACATCTGACTGCCTGCTGCACCGACATCTGAACTAGAGTAAGAATTCTTTTCATTCTCTCCATAGCCCAGCACTTTTCATAAAATCCTGTATGGAGGGAGTGGTCTGCAAATCTCTAGACAGTTTTCACCTAATCCCCCAGTAAGACTTTCATTGTCTTACTTGTTGACCTACCTCAGTCCATTTGGATCTTGATCTTTTCACATGATAATGGCTGTAATGACTCTACTATTTTCTCTATAATAAGTGGCCACTCTGGGTCTGAAGACAGAGGGAAAACAGCCATTTGGGGAAACTGATGCAGCCAGGATTGCCCAAAGATGCCCCCACTAGGACACCTTCCTGATCCTGTCCCATCTTGCTGGCTTGAACTCAGATGCAGGGTGGCAAGGCAGGGAACAAGGGACCACTGGAAGTCACACACACTGGCAGGCAGAGGCAATACTGACCCAGCAGGGGGCCTTCCTGGGAGATGTTAGGTATCACTGGGCAGGGTGGTTGACCAGATTTAGGATGCATCTGGGAGGACCAGTAGGTATGAGATTCTGTAGGCTAGGGAAAAAAAAAAATTCCCTGAACAGTATCTGGCACATAGTAGATATAGGCTAGATGTTTAACAAATATTTGCCAAGTGAAAAAAACTTTTTGAAAATTTGCTCTATACAGATGTTTCTCGAGAGTGGTCCCTAGTGAATCAGCAGAAGCTCCTGGGGCTCTGTTCATACGTATGGGGCCAGAATTCCCACTGTGGCACATCAGGATTGGTGGCATCTCTGGAGCACTGGAATGTGGGTTTGATACTGGAGCACAGTGGGCTAAGGATCCACATTATGTAGGTCAGATCTGATCTCTGGCCCAGGAACTCCAGATGCCGAGAAGCAGAGAAAGGAAAAAGAGAGAGAGAGAGAGAGAGAGAGAGAGAGAGAGAAAGAGAGAAAGAGAGAAAGAAAGAAAGAAGGAAGGAAGGAAGGAAGGAGGGAAGGAAGGAAGGGAGAGAGGGAGGGAGGAAGAAAAAAAAAATGCGGGTCCCTGAAATCTGCATCCTTCACAGGCTTCCCATGATGCTGCTATAGATCAGCATCTGAGAACCACGGGTCTAGAATCAGCCCACCTTAAGCCCCACCAGAGGTCTCTCCACATGGAGCCTCTCATGCCAGCCTTCTGAAGAGACAGCTCTTCTCCCTGCCCTCCCCCCTCAACCCCCCAGAAATTCCCCATCTGGCTGTGGGAAGAAGTGGGTCACACTCGGGTGTGGTCTCAGCTCTGCTCCTAACTGGCCGTGCACGAGCCACTCACCTTCCAAGATGGCGTCTTCATCTACAAGACGGGCTCAAATTGGGAGTTCCCATTGTGGCGCAGTGGAAGTGAATCCAACTAGCATCCACAAGGATGCAAATCCGATCCCTGGCCTCACTCAGTGGGTTAAAGGATCTGGTGTTGCCATGAGCTGTGGTATAGGTTGCAGATGTGGCTCAGATCCAGTGCTGCTGTGGCTGGGGTGTAGGCCAGCAGCCGTAGCTCAGATTCAACCCCTAGCCTGGGAACGTCCATATGCTGCAAATTCGGCCCTAAAAAGACAAAAAACAGACCAAAAAATGGGCAAAAACTGCCACCCCCTTCTCTCCCACAGAGTTGTGAAAACCCATCCCAGAGTTGTTGTGAGGTAACCAAGACCCAGTTGATATTTGTGGAATTGGATTAAATTTCAGAATCACTTGCCTGACGGCACTTTGAAAGGGCTCAGCAAATGGTAGGTGAGTTCAGACCCAACCTTTAGACTGGATCCAGAAAGTTCTTGAAAGGAGGAGAAGCCTGGAAGTCTTAGTGGACTGAGGGGAACATGGTCTGGCTGGGCAAGCAGGATGGACACTTATGAGAGGCTTTGCTGTGTTGATACGTTGATGCTCTTGCATTTAAGAAAAATTTGCCACAGGATGGAAGGATTGGAAATGGATCAGGATGGTGGCTCTGTGGGCAGATGGCGCGAGAAGCTGGTGCATGAAAAGAGGGTCAGATGCTAGAAAGCCTTTGCTTTGAGCTTGCTTTCTGCTGAGAAGTCACTTGGGGAGGCAGGCAGACACCCAGAAGAGCAGCCCAAGCTGGTTTCCCCAAGCCTTCCATGTCCTGCTCAAAGCTAGAAGCTTGTTGATCTGCACATTTGTTTCTGGGGCTGCCTAACAAAGTACCACAATCTTGGGAACTTCGCAACAGTATTGTCTGGTGGTTCAGGAGGCTGGAGGTCTGAGATCAAGGTGGGCAGGGTTGGTTCCTCCTGAGGGCTGAGAGGGAGACTGTTCCACACTGCTTCTGGGGGTCCGGCCATGTGCTGGCTGGTTGCATCATGACTCCAGGCTTCACATGGGATTCTCCCTGTGGTCAGGTTTCCCCCTTTAAAAGGCCATGGCCACTCTGGATTAGGGCCCCCAATGGCCTGATCATAACTTGATCATCTGCAAAGACCCTGTTTCCATATAAGGTCACATTCTGAAGTACAGGGGTTTAGGACCACCATGTGGGAGTTTGGAGGGACCTGATTCAATGCATAACAATCTGAGTGTTGCAGCTGGTTGATCTGGCTCAGAACCTGGCCCCCCACCGCCCCTGCCTCACTCCAAGTGCCACCAGTTATAGGAGCCCTGGTTTGGGACTGAGAGAGGGAGGAGAAACCAACACATGTTCCCTTTGGAGCCTTTCTTGTTGCTCACAGGCCCGTACCCCCACAGAGGAAGGGACTCTGCTTCCCAAACCCAGGACCCTCAGAAAAGAGTTTCAAGATTGGATTCAGGAGTTCCCATTGTGGCTCAGCAGGTTAAGAACTAGGATCCCTAAGGATGAGGGTTTGATCCCTGGCCTCACTCAGTGGATTAAGGATCCAGCATTGCTGCAAGCTGCAGTGTAGGTCATAGACGGGGCTTGGACCTGGCATTGCTGTGGTTGTGGTGAGGGCCTGCAGCTGCAGCTCTGATATAACCCCTAGCCCAGGAAATTCCATATGCTGTGGGCGTGACCCTAAAAAAAAAAAAAAAAAAAAGTGTCCTGTTCACCACACAAGAAAAGCAAAAGACAAGCAATCTGAATAGAAGACTAACACTTTTTCAGGGTGTGCCTGGGCTCAGAACAGATTCTGTTCAGTCCCCCTCAGTCTTCTTTGCATTCTTCCAAGATGGCCCCAGTTGAGACAGTGCTGAGGTCCCAAAGGGCCCACTTGGGAGGATGGGAACTTAGGTCAGAAAACATGAGCTCTGGAGTTCCCTGGCGGCTTGGCAGGTAAGGATCTGGCATTGTCACTGCAGCAGCTTGGGTTGTTGCTGTGGTGCTGGTTTGATCCCTGGCCCTGGAACTTCCAGATGCCCCCCCCCCAAAAAAAGTGAGTCCTGCCCTGGCTATACTGTGTGTGACATAGACAGGTGGCCTCTCTGGCCAGAGACAATCTCAGAAGTGCCCCAGAGTCTGGCCCCCCCAGGATGCTCCACATGCGTCGCCTCACTAGCCGTCCCCAGAGCCCCTCACTCCAACGTACTGCGGGTCACGCACAGCCCACGGGGCCCATTTTGTGCACGTCCATCTTCTTTCCACTTGCCACCTCTGGGCTGCCCCCTAGTAGTTCCCTCCCTGGCAAAGTTGCCCCACGGTCCCCACAGAGCTCTCACTGTGCCCCCTTCTGGCAGTTTTCAGCCCGAGGGCAGTCCCAGGGTTGTGGATATCAGGACTAAAAGTACAGTAGGAGTTCTCATGAGGTTCAGTAACAAACAGTTAGTATCCATGAGGACTCAGGTTCAATCCTGGCCTCGCTCAGTGGGTTAAGAATCCTGCGTTGCTGTGGCCACGGCCGGCAGCTGCAGCTCTAATTCAACCCCTAGCCTGGGAACTTCCATGTGCCGTGAATGTGGCCCTAAAAAAAAAACAAAAACAAACAAACAAACAAACAAAGGGCAGTAAAGACTATCTGCTCCCTCGTGCCAGACGAGGACACCGAGGCACAGACAGACAGACAGACCAGCAGGGTCCCCGGTGTCGGGACCCAGGTCTCCTCGACCTCAGCAGTGTCACTTCCTCCCCTGACACCACAGCCTACAGGCTGAGTCTGTCCCCCTCTGTGCCTGCCTGTTTTCCCCAGAGGCTTTTAGTGTATAATCCCCTTTGCAGCCATGCCAGTTCTGGGGAACCAGCTCCCCACAGGTGTGGAAAACACAGACACGCAGTTTTGTCACAGATTTTGTTCGGTGTGTCAGGCTCAAAAGAGCACTTCTTCATTTGTTTCTACCAGTTTCACTCCTCAGGGCGGCCAGGCTCCTTCCTGTCCCCACAACCAGGCCTGAGGACTCTGTACACCCCCCCCCCCTGCACACACACACACACAAAGGACCTTTCTAACTATGTCTAGTGCTCAAGCCCCCTTTCCAGTCAGTCACTTCTCTTTTTTTTTTCTTTTCATTTTTTTTTATTAAAGTATAGTTGATATGCAATTCCTTCAATTTCTTCTGTACAGCAATGTGACCCAGCGACACATACACATACATTCTATTTTATTATATTTTTTGTCTTTTTAGGGCTGCACCTGCGGCATATGAAAGTTTCCAGGCTCGAATCAGAGCTACACCTGCCGGCCTATGCCACAGCCACAGCAATGCAGGATCCAAGGCGACTCTACAACCTACACCACAGCTCATGGCAACACCAGATCCTTAACCCACTGAGCGAGGCCAGGGATCGAACCTGCATCCTCGTGGATACTAGTCAGATTCGTTTTCCCTGAGCCACGACAGAAATGCCTTTGTGTGTGTGTGTGTGTGTGTGTGTGTGTGTGTGTGTGTGTGTGTGTGTACTATCTTCCCTCATATTCTAACCCAAGAGACTCGGTGCAGTTCCCTTACCTTAGTTAAGGTCCAGGAGCATAGAATCTCAGTTTGAGAGAATCTTAAAGATCATTTAGTTCAACCCTCTAGGTGAGGCAAGAACCCCCCTTCTCTACTTTTGGGATTCCACTTATACTCCAGATGCCCACGTTCCTCTGGCGTCTCCATCACCAAGTGACCCCACCTCAGCAGCTGCCCTCCCCCACCTTCCTCCCCACACCCTGCATTCTCTTCCCACCACAGAACCTTCTAGCTACTTCTCTGTTTTCTCCCCCGCCCATCTCTGGGTGAGTTTTAATCAGTGTCCACAAGCCCCACATTTATAACACGATAACTCCGAGGGGTAGAACCTAGTAGAACGTTATAACCTATGTCATAGGAATATGGATTATATATGATCCACCTTCGTCCCCACCACACACACTCATACACACAGAAATGACACACTCATACACACAGAAATGCACACACACACACACACACACACACCCCACCATAAATATTCCACGAGGTTCTAGAAAGACTTGAAGGAGCTAGTGTTCGTGGATGGAGTTTAAAACTTTAATGTTCTATAAGGTGTCAGAGATGATTAACCTCTAAGTTTCTCAAGGGCAAGAACTATGTCTTCAACTCAGAAACCATCTCCCCACATACACACGGCCTGGAATATGATTCAATATAGAGTGAGTGCTCGTGGAATTAAAATCTAATGATCTGAAAACTGCTTTAATATTGACCTGTTTAAAAAAAAACAGCATTCATATCCTCAGGACTCTGACCCTGGGGGGGACTGAAGGGTTAGCCCAGTGGTTTGTGCAGATGCTGGACTTCCAGGCACAGGTTCAGTGGGTGCTCACACCCCTGCCTCACGTTCTCCACTCTCCCCCAAGTGCAGCCGCCCTGGCCTTTTCTACTGCAGCCCCAGGTGTGTGAGGCTAGGGGTCTGGAGGCACCTGAGAGGCCCGCTGCAAAGGCACTGACAATGACCTCTAGGGACCTCCAATAAGCACTGGGAAGTTCCATTCACAGTCTCTGAACGGAACTTCATGTTTCATCAATTAAATCATAAATACATTTATGACCTTGCAATAAATATTTATTGACCATCTACTGAGTGGATGTCAAGTCTTGGGCAATGGCCAGAGGAACTTTTTAAAAATACAGACACCATGCCAAGAGATTCTGATTGAACTGACCAGAGGTGGGAAGTGTCTGTACAGCCCAGGTATTTTAGCAGGCAGCCAGGGCAGGACATGCCGCTCCCTTTCCTGCAAAACAAGCCTGTCCAGACAGGACATTGCACCTGCCCACAAGGAACCCAGAGTCTAGGGGGCAGGCAGAACACCGGCCTCAGGAAAGGCCCGCTATGAGACAGGTGAAGGGCTGCGGAACAGGATGGTGGATGGGAAGGTTGGGAAGGTTGGGTAAGTTCCTGAGAGCCGGCCCAGGGGGGCTTTGTCACTGAAACATGATGGCCAGGGAGTGGGGTGCCTTTGAGCCACCCCAAAACCACAGCCACAGAGAGGAGGCTTCGCCTGTTCAGGACAGGGAGGGAGTGTGTTTCCAGATGGGGAAACAGAGGAGAGACAGTGCCCACTCTCGGTCACAGGGAGAAAGTGGACTGATGCTGTTCGGTTTACCAGAACATTCTCAGTTGGGATCTGAGAACGCTGGCGGAAGCCTCCAAAAGTCTTTGAGACAGCCCCCAAAGGGAACCTAGCCAGAGGACCCTTGTATCCTGTGCCACTTGCCTCCCACTCTGTAGCCTCTGTGTTCCAAGCCTTCCAGACTGGCTCGGGGAAAAGGCAAGGCTTCTTATCCAGCACTTTTCTCAGGGAGCTTAGAGGTCTACTGACATTAACAAGCTCCATCCCTGGACACCCACGCCCTGGGTCCCTTCCTGGGAGGGAGGTGACAGGGTTAATCTAGGGGCTAAGGGAGGTGGAGAAAGGCCTTGAAACTTCACAGGGAAAGCCAATCGGATTAATAGAAGAAGAGAGAGGGGGGTAGACCATTAGGAAGACAAAGAGAAAATCATGCTGGAGCAATAGAAAGGGAAATCTAATATCAACTAGGGAAAAATAAATGGAGATTAGGGCAAACAAATTAGCTTTAATGGGTTCAATGCTAATACAAGAATAACAGCCGAGCTGTGAATGCCTTTGAGGGGAAGATGGGATGAAGAACCAGAGCAGTCATGCAGGCAATAAAGACAACGCAGGAGGGGGCATTGGCCGAGGGAGGAGGGGGGATGGTAGAGAGAAGGGAAAGCTCGGGGTGAAGAGCTGGGGGTGCGGTCTGCTGTCCTGGAGGTGAGGGACAGACGGGGACAGGGAAGGGGCTGAGAGGAGCAGAGGTGATCGGCAAGGAATGGAAACAGAAGCAAGCAAGACCATGGGGAGAGACTGAGGATGGAGGAATAAAAACCAGAGCAGGAAAGACTGGGATGGATGGAGACAAAGAGAAGGGAGAAGGATAAACCCACGTGGGAAGGGGCCGGCGAGGGCATGTATACAATGGAATTAGGCTCCTTCTACAACTAAAGAAAGTCTTACCAAAAGAAAAATCAGGCCCCAACCAAATAGAAAAACCCCACGAGGACTCAAGTGGCCTCTGCAGTGCAGCCATGCTTGGGAGGTGACCTGAAGATGGCTTTGCCCTCAGAGAAGGATCTGACTATCCATCCAGAAGGACCACAGGCTACCAGGGGCCTGACTCTCCGTTCTGCCCCTTTGTAATGATGCAGCCTTGGGCAAGTTACAGACCGTCTCTGCTCTCATCGCCACATCTGTAAAGTGGGGATGATGTGCTGATATGAGAAGAGAAGGAGAAGATGCTTAGCTTGGAGAGCTGAGTCTGGCTCCAGTGGGCACCCCTCCTACCATGCTGGCTGCCAGCCTTGACTTGTGGGGTGGTGGTAGGAGAATACTGAAAATAGCCGTTGCTTGCTTCCTTCTTCCCTCTTTCCTCTTCTTCTAAGTCCAACATTGCTAAAATACCAGCCACATTTGGCCCTTTCCTAGCTGAAGGTGAATCCAGGGGAATCCTTTTTATACCCGATCCCGACCCCGTCTCCAGCCTTCCCAGCCTCCCTAGCCTCCCTCCCTGTTGGAGATGAAAGGCTGGGGCTACTAGACCTGGGATGGGGTAGGAGCACAATGAATAGGTCCCCGAGGTCAAGGAGCCAGTCCAGGCCACAGCTTGGACAAGTTGTGACCTGGGCCAGAGCTAAGGCAGTGCTGGATCCTTGACCCACTGCACCGGCGGGGATCGAACCTCCACCATCTCAAGGACAACTCTGGATCCTTAACCTGATGCACCACAGTAGGAACTCCTGAAGAAAGGCTTTTTAAATTATCCGCAGTAGGGAACAAGGACCTAATATACAGCACAGGGAAATCTACTCAATACTACATGAAAACCTAAAATGGGAAAAGAATCTGAAAAGGAATGGACATATGTATACGTGTAACTGAACGAATCATTTTGTTGTACACCCGAAACAACATTGTGAGTCGACTATATTCTGATAAAATTAAATAATAAATATTTTTTAAAAATAATGAGGCTAACATCTCCCACCCTCCGAGCTGATCTCTAACGCAAGAGCATCTGAGGAAGCCTAGCTTCTTACCTCTGATTCCGAGGGCTCTGGGGGCCCTCAGATTTGCCAGGACTTCAGCATGTAGGAGGTTGGTCTTCATGGCCTCACTACCTGGGGGCCTCATAGGCTGTGTGAAAATACATGGAGGCCCTGTGAGAGAGTGACCAACAGATCTGGAGAATGAATCAACAAGAAGCAGCCCAGGAATCCGTGTATAACCTCCTAGTGGGGGATTCCAGGAGAAGAAAGAGGAGCTGGGATTATTTCCTGCCCCTTAGGGTATCCTAGAACCTTGCCCTTTGCTCAACACTAAGAATTTGTGAAGAGCAAGAGCAGAAAATGATCCCGGCAGGAAGAGGGGTAGATAGAGTGGGAGGGCTTGGTCACCTGCTGAGAAATAAGTTCCTTCAATTGAAACCATTCCAGGGAGCTCCTGTTGTAGCTCAGCAGGTTAAGAGCCTGACGTAGCATCTGTGCAGGTTCCATCCCTAGCCTTGCTCAGTGGGTTAAGAGTCTGGAGTTGCCGCAAGCTGTGATGTAGGTCAGAGATGCAGCTCAGATCTGATGTCACTGTGGCTGTGGCATAGGCCTGAGCTGCAGCTTTGCTTTAACTCCTAGCCTGGGAACTTCCCATATGCCACAGGTGCAGCCCTAAAAAGAAAAAAGAAAACAAAAAAAAAAAAACAAAAACAAAAAAAAAACACTAGAACCCACCCATCTTGATCCCTGAATATCCCAGGAACCTGGAACCATGCCTGGCATGGAGGCAGCAATAGTCAGGTGGTAGTGGAGAATGTTTGTCTGAGTGCTGTACACACACACCTGGGAAGAGAGGTGAAGTTCATGCCAAGGTCATAGTTTAGAACAGGGGTTTGAATGTAGGCAGTCTGTCTCCTGAGCCTGCTCTCTTAACCTCTAGCCTATATAGCTTCCATGGATGAAAATAAATGAATAAATGGACATCAGGGCTAAAGGATAGATTTAAAAACTGCTTGTCAGTTTGTGTTTCTATGAGGGACAGATCTGAGGGCCACAAGGCAGGCTGTAGAAACCTGGAGGCTGGTACAAGGCCTCCCCTTGTCGCCTGTGGTTCTTGTCAGTGTTGCCTCAGCAACAGCAGGTGATCCAGAGCCCAGCTCTCCCAGGACCAGCCTCCAGTGCCCCTCTAGGTACCAGGAGATGCCACCACCTTGGAGGTCCAAGCCCCAGCTCCCTGGGCTCCTCCTCCAAGCATCAATGTTCTGCTAACTCCAGCCTCATCCCTCTCTTCCCTGGGTCCTCGGAACTGTGGCTTCTTCTTGCAATCACTGTCACAGGGTTACCCCAGTGCTCTCTGTGCTCTTACAGCCTCTGACACCCAGATAACTCCCTCCATTAAAGCCCCTCTGTTGAAGTACCTAGAATCGGTTTTGGGTTTGAGTTTATTTTTGTGCATGGTGTGAGGGTATGTTCTAGTTTCATTGATTTACATCCAGCTGTCCAATTTTCCCAGCACCATTTGCTGAAAAGCTGTCTTTTTCCCATTTTATATTCTTACCTCCAGTTTCAAAGATTAATTAGTTATAGTCATCTGGGTTTATTTCTGGAATCTCTCTTCTGTTCCATTGATCCACGCATCTGTTTTTATACCAGTACCACACTGTCTTGATTACTATAGCTTTGTGATATTGTCTGAAGTCTGGGAAAGTTATGCCTCCTGATTTTCTCCTCCCCCACCCCAGGGTGACTTTGGCAATTCTGGGTCTTGTACGGATCCATATACATTTTTGGATTATTTGTTCTAGTTCTGTGAAAAAATGTCATGGATAATTTGATGGGGATCATATAAAATCTGTGGATTGCGGAGTTCCCGATGTGGTGCAGTGGTTAACGAATCCGACTAGGAACCATGAGTTTGCGGGTTCGGTCCCTGCCCTTGCTCAGTGGGTTAACGATCCGACGTTGCCGTGAGCTGTGGTGTAGGTTGCAGACGTGGCTCGGATCCCGCATTGCTGTGGCTCTGGTGCAGGCCGGTGGCTACAGCTCCGATTCGACCCCTAGCCTGGGAATCTCCATATGCTGCAGAAGCGGTCCAAGAAATAGCAAAAAAAAAAAAAAAAAAAAAATCAGTAGATTGCTTTGAGTAGTATGGCTATTTTAACAATATTAATTCTTCCAATCCAGGAGCATTCTATTTCTTTGAATCTGCTTTAATTTCCTTGATTGAGGTTTTATACTTCTCAGCAGAGGTCTGAAACAACAGGGTTCTAGGACTGGTTTGGTCACTTGTTCATGTCCTTGGCCTTGAAGCCAGAGCACAGTGCCAAGCTCCTTAGTGGTGAGAACTAAGGAAGCAGTTTCTTTTTTACCTACAGGACCATAGCAGACCAAGGGGAAGCACCAATCAGAAGCCCTGACTCAGAAACTTCTCAAATGGGCTCCTGAGTCTGGGATGACCAAGTTCCCAGGAAGCTTTTGCAACTAAACTATGCTCCTCCCTAGCTGGAGCCTTCTTTCATGGTTCTTTCCCTCGGTGCCTGGTGAAATCTCCCCACCAGAGCTGTAAACCCCTCATCATTCTCCATAAGCCTCTATGGCCAGGATTAGAAGGAAAAGGCTTCCCATGCTGGAGTCCAAAGACTCACACTGGTGGCAGTTTTCTCCTTGGTGTAAAATGATGATGGTAGCACTCATTTCACAGGGTTTTCCTCCCAAACCAAGGCAGCATGTGAGCCCCACAAGTATCCTGCATTTCAGGTTGACCCTGAAGGTCAGATGTAAAAGCCAACAGGAAGGGCCCTGCATTCGCCCAGGGCTCCTGCAGAAGGAAGGCAAATCTCTTTGCCTGCACCATGTCTGGACCCCCTTTCTAAAAACAACTCATGTCTAAGAGTATATATCTTTGAAAGGGACAGAGTTCTACTGAAGGCAAAATGTGTGGGCTTCATTCAGCTTGTTTTGGACCTGCTCTCTTTCTTCCTTCTCCCTTTATCCCTCCCTTACCTCCTTCCTTTGTTCCTCCCTCTTTCCTTCCTTCTAGTAATCAACTCAACCAGCATTTATTAGATGCATACTCTGCATCAAGCCTTGTACTAGATACTAGGGTTTGAGAGATAAAAGAAGCCACATGCAGGCACATGATCTCTGCAACATGACACAACAAGTATAAAGACACCCTTATATTCTGCTACATGTAGTGGTAGAGATCACGCCCTGGCAAGTTTAAAAGGACCTGAGAGAGCAGGCAAGGAAGGCAGGGAAGGCTTCCTATAGAAGGCGGCTTCCAGAAACTGGAAGCTTTCTTCAACACAGTCAGACTTGGGTTTCAGATGTATTACTCCCCAGCAAAGTGTCCCACGTGCAGGTGGAGAGCAGAGACCAGTGAATCCAGTTGACTACTTAACCTCTACTGACCCTCATCCCCAATTATCTGTCACTTAGAGCGTTTTCTTGGATCACCAGGAAGGAATTCCATGTCTTGCCCTCCACCCCATTATTCTTCAATAACGCATGCTATTGTATCCTTTTTTAGCATCTATCCAAATGATAATTGCACGTCTATTGTCTGTTTACTTTTAAAATATCAATCTCTTCCTAGATTGGCAGCTTCACGAGGGCAGAGATCAATTCAATGGACTCAGTTCTAGTAAAGTAGAGCTGCAGGGCCCTTCCTTGAGGGACAGGGCGGTTAGTAAACCTGGCGAGATTCCCAGGTCACCCCAAAGCAGGCTCTGTACCACCGGCTGCAGTCCAGCTGAGGCTCAAACACTCACCTTGACATTCTTTGGGGCTAAAACGAGAGTCCACAGTAGCAAGTAGAAAAGGTCCCAGTACAACCCATTGAACCATTGTCACTTTCGGGCTGGACAGTGGTGTGAGGAATCAGGTGGAAAGTAAAAGAGGAAAAAGTCTCTTAGGATGAGATGTGGGAGTCTTGGCATGATGAATCCACTCCACAACCATCTCAACAGCCCCTCAGATTTGTAAAGCATCTTTCTGCCACATGTACTTACCAGAAGCATGAATTGAACTTTGGGGATAGGTGTCCTGTAGACATAGACAGAGCCTCCAGACCTTGAGCATTCATAAAGGGATGAAAACAGGTTAAATTACTGTCCAATGCAGCCAGTGCTGGAACAGACTTGGGCCGAGGATTATGGGGCACAGGGAAAGGGTCCTTGTCTCAAGTCTGGGTGCTAGAACAAGAGTTTGGGGCATGACCTTTCTCTTTTCCCCCCACCATCCCTCAGAGCCCTATAAGGAGTGAACAAGGACCAAAGGAAGTCCTAAGAGCTCCCAAAATTGTCCCTTTTCCCAAGCACAGGATTCTGGGCAGTGGGCTTTCCCCAGAGCTTTCCAGAGTTCAGTCCACCACTGCAGGTTCAGTGCTTTCTTCCCCCAGGCCAGTTGGAGGCCCCTTGGCCTAGGACTTCACACTCAGAACCCACTTGGTCTGGTCCAGCCAGGCCGTCTCACCTCCCTCCTCCACCCCCACGACTCTTCAGACCATGCCAAGGGCCTTTGCTCAGGGAGCGTCAAACCTCTTCCTCATTCACACCTCCCCACACCCCACCTGTCAGGCCAACCCAGGGCTCCCACTCGTTTCTGGCGTCCGGCCTCAGAACCCACCCATCCACAGCCACATGGATAGGTGGTCAACATGGTAGGCGGCTGGCACCCACCACCCCCCCAGGGCAGGAAGGAAGGCTGCACCCACCTCTAGGTACTTGGTGGTGACTCGGGGAGTCCACTCCCCCACACCGGACACAGGAGGGACAGAAGCCCTTCCGTTGTGGGGACTCAGCTCCAAACCTCAAACCATCAGGGCCATCTCCATCTGCAGCCAGCAGCCTCTTTCCAAATTCCCATCCTGCCTGTTCTACAGTCAGTCAGTGTCTTCCCGTCTCCAGAGAGCACCCAGGCGAGGTGCGAGGATTTGCCTCTGGTGGAAGCTTCTGCACTTGACCACTGCCTTGTCTCTTTTCCTGCAGCTTCCCTCCGACCACTGACAGGCTCCCTGAGCCTCTGACTTACCTTTTTCAAGGCATCTCTGGAATTTAAAAAAAAAAGGGGGGGGGATACAAATGGACTTATTTACAGAACAGAAACAGACTCACAGACTTTGAAAATCTTATGGTTACCAGGAGTTCCCGTCATGGCTCAGCAGTTAACGAACCCAACTAGCAACCATGAGAACATGGGTTCAATCCCTGGCCTCTCTCAGTGGGTCAAGGATCTGGCATTGCTGTGAGCTGTAGTGTAGGTCACAGACGTGGCTTGGGTCATGCATTGCTGTGGCTCTGGCTGTGGCCAGCAGCTATAGCTCCTACTGGACCCCTTAGCCTGGGAACCTCCATATGCCGAGGATGCAGCCGTTAAAAAAAAAAAACAAACAAACTTATGGTTACCAAAAGGGACAAGTGCAGGGTAGGGGGTAGATTGGGGGTTTGACATTTGCACACTGAGGTCTATGGAATGATTGGCCAGTGAGGACCTGCTGAATAGCACAGAGAACTCTACCCAGTATTCTGTGATGATCTATGTGGGAAAAGAATTGGAAAGAGAATGGATAGTGTACATGGATAACTGAATCACTTTGTGGTGCAGCATAAATTATTACAACCTAGTCAATCAACTATACTTCACTAAAACTAAAATAAAATAAAAATTTAATTTAATTTTTTAATTAATTAATTTTAAAATATTTAATTGATCAATTGATTGACTTAATTTTTTAAAAAATTAAAAAAAAGAAATTTCTCCCTGAACAGGGTGATTCCTAGTTTATCTGATTATATCCCCCAAAGAGTTTAAGTTCCTCGAGGACCAGTTTTCTCGTTTTATTAAAGGCTATCTCTTCGGTGCTTTGGACCTGATTCCTGGTAGGCACTGGGTACATAGGCGTTGAGATAGAAGGAAATGAAAACTGTAATCTACAGATAATAAGAATTATTATTCGAAGAAAATGGGGCTAGGTTGGGGGCTGTCAGTTATTTTCTGAAATTCTGCTTACCAGCCATTGCCTGGCTTAAACCAGTGGTTCTCAAAGTGTGGCCCCAGACCAACAGCATCAACGCCATCCAGGAGCTTTTCAGAAACACCAGTTCTTGGTTCCAGCTCTTCCTACTGATTCAGACACTCAGGTCATTTGACCTCAGCAGCTCGTGGGTTTGACAGCCCCCCAAGTAACTCTGATGCCCAACCAATTTTGAGAACCACTGCTCCAACCCAAGCTCGGCCGTGACATTCAACCATGCAACTTTTAAACATTAGGAACACTTTACACTTTTATCAACCAACCAATCGCTTCTCCATCCTCACTCCTCCTTCTTTGCATATGTCTTCAAATAGGTCAGCTGCAGATGCCGCAAGAAGTTATGTTTAGGTCCCATTCAACAGATGGAAAAGCTAAGGTTGAAAATAACTCCAACTTTCTCAAGGGATAAAATTATAACAGACAGGAAATGGAGTGTAATCTTTCAAAATAGTTTAAAAAATAGATTGTTTAAAACAAATTTAAAATAATGATAACCCTTGGGAAAAAAAGAAAGAATGGCCCCTCAAGAGACGTAAAGGATAAAAAAATTTTTTTTTTCCAGAGTTCCCATTGTGGCGCAGCAGAAACAAATCTGATTGGGAACCATGAGGTTGTGGGTTCCATCCCTGTCCTCACTCAGTGGGTTAAGGATCCGGCCATGAACTGTGGTGTAGGTTGCAGATACGGCTTGGATCCCACGTGGCTGTGTCTGTGACATACGCTGGCAGCTGTAGTTCCAGTTAGACTCTTAGCCTGGGAAACTCCATATGCCACAGATGCATAAAAAGCAAAAAAAAAAAAAAAAAAAAAAAAAAGAAAAGAAAAAAAATTGTTTTAAGAATTTAGGCAACTTTACAGAATAAAAAAAATTGGTAACAACAAAAAAAAAATTAAACAGGCAGAGTCAATGCAGGAATCTGGCCCAATGCGCTTTGCACAATAGCACAAAGTCACAGAAGCAAATAAAATAAGATAAAGCAGCAGAGAATCCATGATCTTTCCCTTCACCAATGCTGGTTGATCCAGTAAATAACCTTTCAGGAGGGTTCCTGAGGACTTGGGTTTCTAAGGCTCCTGATCAGTCCTTCAGGAAGATTTAGGACAAAGGCCACACAGCTTCAGTGGAGAAATAGGGTAAATTTTTTTTAAGGCACAATTTCCAATTCATACCAACAAAATATAGCTTTTGGTTTTCTAAACCTGCTACTTTTCTAGGGTGGAAAATTTCAGCTGTAGGAACCCTTGCTTCCAGATGGAGAGGGCCTCACACAAACTTCTAAGTTCTGATGACCTAAAGTTCTGGAAAATGGGGACAAAGCTGGGCAGCTCAAGGACTTGTCTGCTTGGGTGGCTGTCTGGCGCCCCCTTGTGTTCAGTATCTGGACCCAAAAGATCGAAAAAGCGGCATGGAGGAAGAAAAGCCAGGGGCAAATGTCAAAGCCAATTAACACAGGATGGCCCGGTGACCAGGGAGAAGCCAGCAGAGTGGGCTCAGGAGTGGGTGCGGGGCCCTCCGCCCAAAATCTAGAGTATCTTCACAGCCCTGGTGGAAACACACTCACTAGGACAAGTTGCCCGGAACCAGATAGACAGGTGGAGCATTTATCAAGCTCATCCAATTACCTCCACCAGGGAGATGGACCTTCATGTCCCTCCCGCTGGGTGTTTGGCCAGCGGGCTTTCCCTCCTGATTTAGAGCCCAGGCCAGAGGCGCTTATAGCCTTAAAAAAAAAAACAACACACAGCAGAAATTGACTGCTCTGCTGAAGGCAGCTGGGGTCCCTGAGGACACACTGCAAGGCAGTTCTGAATGTGCTAAGTCAGTGGGTGGTAATGGGTACAGTATGCCCAGCAGAGGCACTTCCCATCCCTGGCTGTAAATAGTCCTTAAGGGGCTCACGCAGAGGGCCTGGCATTGGTCCTCCTCCTCTCTTCTGGCTCCCCCTGCCTCCCAGCCCCAGGGCTCTGCCATCCCAGCCAGATCACCAAATCATCCTCCAGCCTTGGACCATAGGGCCGATGCCAAGTTTCCAGGGTTATGGAACAGGGCTCACCAGCAACACTGATGGGAGCCTTAATCCTTGATTAGACCCTGGCTTCTCCTCATATGAGCTGAGTCACATTTGTCATATACTAATCATAAAACTCTCTCAGCCCTAGTCTCCTCATTGGCAAGAGAAAGATCTCAGGCCTGAAGTTAGCCCAAGCCCAACCTGGATCTAGGGATTTTAGAGAGTTGCACATGTTAATAAATCTAACAGACACCTTCTGGCCTCTAAGCCTTTGCACGTGCTATTCCACTGTCCGGAACAGTTTTTGTCTTCATCTCTTTCTCTAGTCCGACGCCTCTTGATCTAGCTTAGAATTCTTGGGGACCCCTTCTATGGTCCTCTGAGCCTAGGCTCAGTCCCCTCTGGGGATTGCCATAAGCCCCTGCATGTCCCCAGTCCCAGCAGTGGCCATGTCGTGTGGTCATTGTCTGGCTAGACCTTCCTTTGAATCCCATGAGGCAAGAGCAGGGATCACATCTGCCTTATCCCTGCAGCATCTGCAGGGCCTGGTATGGCACCTGGTACATACTGGGCTCTCAATAAATATGTATTGAATAGTGGATAGGCTCAGAAGGAAACACAGGCTGGGGCCAGAGGGCAGAGGCCAAGTCAGGAAGCCAGCTAAGAAAACACACACACTACATGACGTGTCCATGTTCTGTACTTCTGCCCACAGCCCGACATGCCGGTTTTGGAACCCCTGGAACATGGGCCAGTGACATCTCTGGCTGCCCTTTCAGTTCTCTTAACAGAGCTCAGGACATTCAGACCATGGCTCAAGCCCACTCTGCCCCAGCTCAACCAGAAATGCTCTGCTTTTATTCTTTTGTGTCTGTGTTTCTCAGTGTGATTGTCCTTAAAAATCTGGCTCTATGGAACAGACTTGTTGCTAAGAGGGGGGAAGGATTGGGAGTTTGGGGTTAGCAGCTGCACACTATTATACAGAGGATGGATAAAGCACAAGGAACTATATTCAATATTCTATGATAAATCAAAATGGAAAAGAATATAAAAATATACATATAGGCATAATTTTTAAAAGTTTTTAAAGTTTTTATATTATAGTTGATTTACAGTGTTCTGTCAATTTCTGCTGTACAGCAGTGACCCAGTTCTACATTTATATACATTCTTTTTTTCACATTATCCTCCGTCATGTTCCATCACAAATGATTAGATATAGTTCTCTGTGCTGAATTACTTTGCTATATGGCAGAAATTAACATAGCATTGTAAACAACTATATTTCAATAATTTTTTTAAAAAAAATCTGACCCTGTGGTTCAAAAGAAGAATAAGAGAAACTTAAATACCACTGATTTTATCCTATGACCTCACCCTATAGATGAGGAACAGAGAAGAGAGGGGATTTTCCCCAAGGTCACACAGCTCAGCATCAGAGTAGGAAGACCCTGAATCCTCAACTCTTTAGATACTTTCCAGAGGAAGGGAAGGAGCTGGTGGTGGGGGCTGTCACTTGGAGGGAGGTGCTGAGGGTCTGAGAGGGGACTGAGCAGATGCAAAAATCCCTAGATGGGGATGTACCCCTCTGGGACGTCATTCACAACCAGCCCTCGTCCTCCTCAGAGGCAGGAAGCAGGAGGGGGTGCAGCGGGGGCACCAGAAGGTATGACCGACTGTGGGAGTTCAAGTTCAGGGGCTTTGAACACCCACCACCCCCACGCTGGCTGACTTGCTGCCTGGCCCTGACAACTGTCCCCGGGGCTACTGTCTTTCAGGCCATGGAGGGCTGAACCAGCTGGGAGGGGCCTTTGTAAATGGCAGACCCCTGCCGGAAGTGGTGCGTCAGCGCATCGTGGACCTGGCCCACCAGGGCGTGAGGCCCTGCGACATCTCCCGCCAGCTCCGAGTCAGCCATGGCTGTGTCAGCAAGATCCTCGGCAGGTAAGCACGAAATTCACCCCGCACCCCCTCCCTGCTGGGCATGCCTTCTGAGGCCCACCTCTAGGTCAGCCTCCCCCTCCACGGAATTGGGTCCAATCCCCGTGTCCAATTCCCAGGACCTGAATAGGAGGTGGAGGTGCTTCTGGGCCTCCCACACCTGCTGCTCTTCTGTGGTTTCTTGCCCCTCCTGACTCCTCTGTCCATTTCTCCTTCCTTTCACGTCTCCTTCCCTCTCTGTCTCCTTTGCCCCACATCCCTTTCTTTTTGGCCTCACCCACAGCATGTGGAAGTTCCGCAGGCCAGGGATCAAACCCGTGCTACCGCAGCAACCCGAGCCATAGCAGTGACAATGCCAGATCCTTAACAGGCTGAGCCACCAGGGAACTCCCTGTCCCATTTTCTAAAGGCTTCTCTGTTCCTAAAGCAGAAGAATCTTCACAAAGGCCCTCCCCCTCCTGAGATAGAGGAAAACACAGCCACCTGGGGACATGTGATCAGAGGTGGCTCCCAGCATGAGGAACTTCTGAGTTTGTGCTTTTTAGATGGTAACTCCCAGGGCACCTCCGACAGAAGCACGGGGATTGCTCCATGAAATGCAGATCCTAAGCCCCAGGCCAGAGTCCAGCAGCACCTTCTCTGGTAGCCAGACTCAGATGCTGTGATTTTTTAATGAGATGTGCAGGTGACACTTATGAACACCAACAGAGCAGATGTTCAGAGCCCTGGCTGTGAAGTAGAGCCTCCCGGAGAAAAAAAATTAATGTTTAGGTCCCAGTCCATATCAGTTAAGCAGAACTTGAGGGGAATGAGCCCAAGTTTCAATATAGTGTTAAGCCCTCCTTGAGTGACTCTCAAAGATTTCGAGAGTGATTTTCTGAAGCCAGAGTTGAGAACTGCTGACCCAGAGGTTCAGAAGGGACTAGGAACAGCAAAGCTCTGGACTGACACAGCCTGGAAAGCCACTCCCAGCAGAAGTGCCCACATGAGGGGGATTTGGGGCTTTATGTCAGCTCGGTGTACCTGTCTCCCTCACCCAACCTGTAAGTGGATCCAAGAGGAGCTCTGGTCAAAGAGGTCAAGGCCTGATCTGTTGTTGAACATGGACAACCCTGCCTTCCTGGCCAGAGATGTAAAAGAAAAGCATGGCATCCAGCAGTGGTGGGGGAGGGGTCCTCCAGTATCCTAAGGAGGGGACCAGCGATGGAGGAGAAAGAGCCAGATTTTATCTCATGGCGGAAGACGGCAGTTTCTGGAGTTCCCATTGTGGCTCAGTGGTAACAAACCAACTAGTATCTATGAGGGCAAAGATTCGATCCCCGGCCCCGCTCAGTGAGCTGCCGTGAACTGTGGTGTAGGTCACAGATGTGGCTCAGATCCTGCGTTGCTGTGGCTGTGGCGTAGGCCAGCAGCTGTAGCTCCAATTCAAGCCTGGAATATCCGTATGCTGTGGGTGTGGCTCTAAAAAGAAAACAAAAAAAAAAGAGAGCAGAGTTTCCACCAGGAGGGGAGGCTGGCTATCCTGACACATGGATCTGCCAAAGCAGCTAGTTGGGGGATGGGAGGTGGGGGGAGACAGAGAGCACAGACCCTGGTAGAGAAGGCTCAGCTTAAGGAGCTAGACACGGCCAGGGCTCCAGGACAGGCTGGGGGTCCAGAGTCCACGAGGAGCAGCTTCAACCTGAACCATGTAACCTGGTGGAAAACCAGTGGTCAGGGGTGTGTAGAGGGGGTGGGGTGGGGATTATGGAGAACAAAGGTACACCCAGCAAGACAGGACAGAGGACCCACTGACCCCAACTGACCTGCTGGGGAGGGAGGGACAAAACAGGGATGGCTGAGAACAGCAGGTCCTGCTTCAGCCAAGAAAAGTGGGACGGAGAAAAGCGTCACCTTGAACCTGGATGCACACATAGAGCACATAAGGCAAAACGTTCCTTCTTGGAGGGGAGATGTTTTGTGCCCCATAAGGTAGCCTCTGCAGGTGCTCAGGTGCAGGCAATGGGCCAGAGGGATGACAGGAAAGAGAGAAGACAGGTGTCCTGGGTTGAGGTCTTCGGGAGAGAGTTCTGGTTTGGCAGCAGCATAAACCTACCCATGCAAGGGAAACAGGCAGTGCTTGGAACATTGTGTTGGAGGCCAGCCTTGGGGCGTGATTCACCTCCAGGCCCCTCCCCAGAAGCCTCAGAGGGGTACAGGGGAACAAGAGTCTCAGGCTAAGTTCCCACCCAAAGACCCCACCTGCTTATTGGGTAATTCTCTGGGGGTTCTCTATTGGAGTAGGTACTACGAGACTGGCAGCATCCGGCCTGGAGTGATAGGGGGCTCCAAGCCCAAGGTGGCCACCCCCAAGGTGGTGGAGAAGATCGGGGACTACAAGAGGCAGAACCCAACCATGTTTGCCTGGGAGATCCGAGACCGGCTCCTGGCCGAGGGCGTCTGTGACAATGACACTGTGCCCAGTGTCAGCTCCATCAACAGGTGAGAGGGCCACGGAAGTCAGGGGCCGGGGCACCTGGGCTTGGGGGAATCAAGACAGAGACCTGGGAGTCCCTGTTGTGGCTCAGCGGTAATGAACACAACTAGTTTCCATGAGAATGTGGGTTCAGTTTCTGACCTCGCTTAGTGGATTAAGGATCCGGCGTTGCCGTGAGCTGTGGTGAAGTTTCAGACATGGCTCGAATACCATGTTGCTGTGGCTGTGGTGTAGGCTGGCAGCTGTAGCTCTGATTCGACCCCTAGCCTGGGAACCTCCATATGCTGTGGATGTGGCCTTAAAAGGCAAAAAAAAAAAAAAAAAAAAAGAGGATGTAGGCCTGCAGAAGGGCCTGGCTTGAGTGGAACAGAGACTGGCAAGGGGCCCGAATGCTGGAGAGTCGAGCCCAGAAGTGCCCGGGGGGCCCAGGTCAGGTAGGGCGGGTACATGCCTCCCACCTCCTCACTGTGGTGCTGGCCCCCTCCTCTCCCAGGCCCACTCCTAACTCCCCACCACCTCACCTGACTCCCCCACCCCATTGGACTCTTTGCAGTTTCCTTCCTCTAGCATCAACCACATCCTCTTTCATTCAAAAAAAGAAACTTCTTTTTGCATTGATCCTTTCCTGAGCGAGGCACAAGACCCCTAACCTGGCCCTCGTTCAGGCATTCACTCTTTGGTTTAGTCATTGCATGATTCACTCATTACCTCAATCAAGCATTCACTTGCTCACTCAGTCATTCTCACACACATAATTTATTCAAGTATAGGCCCTGGGAACACACAATTCTTGTCTGAGTGGAGCTTACAGTCCAGTGGGAAAACAGACACTAATCAAGTACTAATTAAGGGCCCCCACAAACAACTGTAAAAATGCAGCTCTATATCCCCCTAAAGAGAGAAATATGAGGGTATTGAGCTGGGGTGGCTTAGTTTAGGGAGGTTATGAAAAGATGCCCCTGAGTAAGAAATAACTAATGAGTTAACCACTAGAAAGCGGGGAGTGAACAGAGCTCTGAAACAGCACATGCAAAGGCCCTGTGTCTAATAGGACCTCATTACAAGATCTCAATACAAGAAGCTGAAAGACAGCTAGTAGGTATAGAGGAGGGGAGCATGAGGTGGGCTCAGGTGATGTCAGCAAACACTGCCCTTCAGTGGCTGCTAGTCATGCTATGAATTTTGGCCTCTGATCTATAAGCAATGGGAAGGACTTGGGTAGATGTTAAACACAAGGCTGACTTGTACCTCAGAAAGTCCACTCTGGCTGCAATAGAAAAAAAAGAGGAGAAAGGGCCAAGAGCAGACAAGGGTGGGCCTGTGAGCAACCCTGGACAGAGAGAGCTGGTTGTGATCATGACCGTGAGATACAGAAAGAAACCGATGCTGGAGAGACTTACAAGGTTAAACCCTCAGAACCTGATGATTGGCTCCACGGAGGAGGGAGGGAGGCAGGGGTCAAGCCCCACCTGTATTTCTGCCTTGAGTGACCAGGAGGACTAATCATGAAAGGGGAACAGTGGGAAGGACCAGGTGTGGGGATTAAGGTCATGGGTTTGAGTGTGGACAGTTTGAGTGGGATGGCCCAGGTGGGATCACAAAAGGACAAGAGGGACACCCAGGAGCCCTGTTTCCTGTTCTTCTTTTTTTGGGGGGTCAGGGGGCATACCTGCGGCTTATGGCATATGGAGGTTTCCGAGCTAGGGGTGGAATGGGAGCTGCAGCTGCTGGCCTATGCCACAGCCACAGCAACACGGGATCCGAGCCAAATCTACAATCTACACTACAGCTCATAGCAGTGCCGGATCCTTAACCCACTGAGCAAGGCCAGGGATGGAACCTGCATCCTCATGGATACTAGTCAGGTTCTTAACTAGTAGCAGGAACTCCTCCTGCTCTTCTAAGGACCCTTCTTCTCTTCCTTTCAGAATCATCCGGACAAAAGTACAGCAACCATTCAACCTCCCCATGGACAGCTGCGTGGCCACCAAGTCCCTGAGCCCAGGACACACACTGAGTGAGTGCCCAGGGCCCTACAGGCACACTCAGCCCCTGGTGCATGCACATACACACACACACAGGCCCATGTGGGCACACACATCAAGTCACACACAGACACGCCCACACAGACAAAGCCTTGCTGGGATCCCAGGAGGGGTGGAGACACTTCAGGCAAGGACCCTGGCACTAACGGGTCCCCTGACCCCTCCGCACTGGCAGCAGTGCTCTTGGGCATGTCTTTCCCACATCCTGACCCTTGTCTCTCCCAACTCCAGTCCCTAGCTCAGCTGTGACGCCCCCAGAGTCTCCTCAGTCGGATTCTCTGGGCTCCACCTACTCCATCAATGGGCTCCTGGGGATTGCCCAGCCTGGCAGTGACAGCAAGAGGAAAACGGATGACAGTGAGTGCTGCAGGGACCAGAGGGCAGATTGGGGGCTGGGGGGAGGGGCAGTTTGCTGAGGTTCTGATGGGACAGAATCCCGCTTTAGGTCTTAAAGATAGGCCTATCTTTAAGAGGCCACAGCCACCCCCAGTGCCCCAGTGCCCAGTTTGCTCCACAGTCTGGCCCAGGAGATGGGCCAACAGGCCCCCTGAAAGCTTTCTCCCTGCCTGGGGACACCCGCCAGGTGACCAGGACAGCTGCCGGCTGAGCATCGACTCCCAGAGCAACAGCAGCGGGCCCCGCAAGCACCTGCGCACGGATGCCTTCAGCCAGCACCACCTGGAGCCACTCGAGTGCCCTTTTGAGCGGCAGCACTACCCGGAGGCCTACGCCTCCCCCAGCCACACCAAAGGCGAGCAGGTGAGAGCAGCCACGCGCATGCATGGGAGGTAAGCCGGTGGAGCAGGGGCGGAGCAAGGCATGGTCTCTGCAAGCTCGCTCAGCAGCCTGCTGTCCTGCCATGAGGGCAGCTAGAAATTGCTGAATGGGCTCAGGGCACGTGCTCCCTGCAGCTCCAAGCCTCAGGCATGCTAGCATCTTCCTCTTCATCCTCCCAGAAGCCCTCATGCCTTCCCTCACCCATAGCCTCTAAGCTTAAGAGCAAGGCAACCAGCTGTGCCATCCCCGTGCTGGCGTGGCTTCCCCAGACGGCCGGGTAAGATCCCACAACAATAAAGCCACAGCTCCAGCTTTTACACCATGACTTCAACCAGCACCTCCAGCCCTGCCTTGGGCCACTCTCGCCTGTGCTCCCTCGCTCCTGCCTGGCTCATGCTCCCCATCACGCCACTCATGTTCACACCTCTCTGCCCCGGCACAAGGTGTGCCCTCCTGGCGGAATGCCTTTCCTCCCACTTCTCTGCCTGGAAAAATACTGCTTGGCCATTATTCGGTCGTTATGACTCAGCTCCAGCATCACCTGGGCCCTGAATCCCTCCCTGCCCTCCAGACTCGCTTCACCCCTCCCCCTGGCCTGTGCTTCTGAACATCCAGCAGACCGCTCCCCAGAACATACCGGGTATCCTAACCATCCAGTGGACAGAGATGTAGAGACATGGCAGATTTCTTAAGGAGAGCACAGCATCTTGAGACATCTTTTTTATCTCCATCACCTAACACTGTGCCTCTCTTATAATACCCCATAAAAGCATACTGAGGGAACCTGACTAGTGTCCACAAGGATGCAGGTTCAATCCCTGGCCTCACTCAGTGGGTTAAGGATCCAGCATTGCCCTGAGCTGTGGTGTGGGTCACAGATGCAACTGGCATTGCAGTGGCTGTGGCATAGGCCAGGAGCTGTAGCTCTGATTTGACCCCTAGCCTGGGAACTTCCATATACTGCACATTTGGCCCTAAAAAAAAAAAAAAAAAAAAAAAAAAAAAAGCATATTGAGTGAATGTGTTGAAAAATCCAGCCCAGTAAACAGCAAGGGAAGTTTTATTTCAAGTGCTCAGGACAGGTGAAATGGCTTCTAATGGGCTGGCTTCTATGAAAAGCTGGCAGAGATGTCAAAGGTACCCCCACCTCTGTCCTGAGCCCAACAAAAGCTCCATGCCTCTGCCCTAACTTCCAGGCCCGCTGGTCTCTCCCTTCATTATCTTCTCTCCACACAAGAGTTGCAATGTCTCTCTCTCTCTCACCCTGCCAGGCCAGCCCGCTGAGGATTTTCGCTAGGGCAGTGTCTGCTCATGCTGTCATTTGATCCAGGAGTGAGGGGAGCCTGTACACCTTTAAGATCTGAGTAGGACAATGGTTACGATGCCGGTAATCAGCTGAACCATTGCCAGTGACCGTCTGGGCTGCTGGACTGGTGCCAGCCCTGCAGCTGGGCAGGCAATCTGCGTCAGCGATTTTATCAGCCTGGGCTGTGGCACCCAGGCACAGTGCAGAGAAAGCTGGCCGTCAGCAGTCCTGGGGAGCGGGCCAGGCGCTCATCCACGAGTCAGCACATCCCCCCCCCGGGCAGGGGGAGGGAATGGGGCCTCAGCAGTGGCCCGCTGTGTGAGAAGGGGCCTGCACAGCCCAGAGCCTGGTAGGATAGAGAAACTCCTGCTGCTGAGACCCTGGCTCCATTCCTAAGCCTCCCAAGGGAGCCTGCTTGATTACAAGGAGCCTGCAGCAAGCTGGCAATGTTGAGTCTTGAGCTAGAGGGACCTTAGGGACCACCTAGTCCAATCTTTCCATTTGTGCAGAGGTGACCCAGGGCCAGAGAGCATAGAGAGCGCTTGGGGAAGCAAAGCCCTGTGGAGCTCAGGCCTCCCAGCTCCGGTTTCACTCAACCCAGCCCATGGTCATCAGCTTTGGATATGGTGCTTCTACCTGAGTTCTTATATAAAGACTGGGGAAGAAAAAAAAAAAGAGTTTAAAATCCAGAACTACTGCAAACCCTCACCCTACTGATGAGGAGACAGAGGCTTCATTGTGTCCATCACTCATTCATTCCCTCCCTCGGCCAATCATTCATGTCCCTCCTTGGTGCTGAGGGGCAGGGAGAACCCAACCTGTGCCCAGAGCTCCTCGTGTCCAGGCCCTGGCCTTCCTCACCCTTGGTGACTGTCAGCGCTGCTAAAGGAAGACTCCATGCTCTCCCACTGAGCACAGGAAGGCCCTCTGGTCCGAGGAGCCAAGGCAGCAGCACAGGTTCTCACCCTTGACCTTAGGATGGGGCGAGGGCATGGCCATCTTTTCTGTAAAATCAACAAAGGGCAAAGCCTTCAACAGAAAAGTCCAGTGGCCTCATTTCTGGTTGGTATGCCACTACCAGGCATAGTCAGGAGTCTACGAAGCACTCGTGCCTGTATTTTACAGGTGCATCAAGAAGCAGATCAATACGAGTTCCTGCTGTGGCTTAGTGGGTTCAGAACCTGATTAGTATCCATGAGGATGTGGGTTAAGGATCCGGTATTGCTGTGACTGGCTGGCAGCTGCAGCTCAGAACTTCCATATGTCATAGGTGCTGCCCTAAAAAGTAAAAAAAAAAAAAACAGATTATGACTATTACAATGACAGTCCAATAATTGAGTAGCTTCTGGAGTTCCCATCGTGGCTCATCAGAAACATATCTAACTAGTGTCCATGAGGATGCAGTTTCAATCCCTTGGCCTTGTGGTTTAAGGAGCTGGCAATGCTGTGGCTGTGGTGTAGGCCGGCAGCTGTAGCTCTGATTTGACCCCTAACCTGGGAACCTCCATATGCCAAGGGTGTGGTCCTAAAAAGACAAAAAAAAAAAAAAAAAAAAAAAAAAAAAAAAAAAAGACTTGAGCAGCCTCTGTCTCTTTGCATAACTCTGAAATAGCTGTTTATTGAGTACGTGTCACCCAGCAGTCTGTGCTAAGCGTTTAATGTAGGTGTATAAAATCTCATTCCCTCCTTGCATCAACCTTGTGAAGTATATTCTGTCCTCCCTGTTATACAGGGAGAAGATCAAGGCTCAGAAAGGTCAAGGAGACTAAAGCCACTTGGTCTGGCCACTGCAGAGGCAGGGCTCAAACTTGCCCAAGTGCCAAAACATTGTGCCCCCTGCACCCCAATTCAAGTTCAATCCCAATAAGAAATCCATTCATCACTGGGATGTCTAAGCCATTCAGGGCAACATCCCCAAAGTTTCTCACTATATAGGTTTGTTTTTCATTGAATTGCCTAGATTTTGGAAAGCTGTAGGATTTCAAGAAGGTATCTGGTGTCAAATCAACCCCTCCATAAAACATCTTAAACTCTTCTTACACTGTCTAGAAATTAAGTCTTGTGTTCAATTTCATGAAGCCAGGCTCTAAGCAACCCCACCCTGCCTAGAAGCAGTCTCCCTCGGGAGGCAAGGAACCAGAGTACCATTTAGTTAGTAATTGCCACTACACAGTAATGGTGCCTTTGTGGCCTCCAGAATTGACTGTGTCTTCTAAAAGTCCCTGGCACGGGAAGGGCTGTGGCTCCTAGGAGAACCCAGCTTGATGGAAATTGTTGAAAGCAATTGCCTTTCGAGGAGCAGTTATGTAACCATGGAGCAGGCCTTGATTTCAGTTTTGCCCACTGGTTGACAGGGCGCATGGTTGACATGTGTGACACATGGGGAGCAGGTGTGTGCTGCCTGGTGCCCTGGTGGAAGAGGGGTAAGGTGAGGGGTGGCGTACCCTTGCCTTTAACTGAACAAAATAGTCTTGGCGGGAGCATCACAGGAGATGGCTCTGCCCATGTCAGGGAAAGCCAGGTGGAGTCTAAAAGCGAGGTTTTAATGAAGAAAACTCCCAGGTAGCTGACAGAGAGTTTTTGTTTTTTTCTTTTTTGGCTGCCCCTTGGCATATGGAGCTCCTGGGCCAGGGATCCAATCTGAGCCATGGTCATGACCTAAGTCACAGTTGCAGCAATGCCAGATCCTTAACCCACTGTGCCAGGCTGGGGATCAAACCTGCATCCCAGCGCTCCCAGAAGACCCAGTTGTGCCGTGGCGGGAACTCCAAGAGTTTTTCAAACAAAATTAACAAAATTAACCCCATGTATCATCTTCAAGTTGAACCTGCACATTTAGATTTGCTTGGATTTGGAGTTTCTCCTGGGGGGAGAAATCCACCTGTTCTGCTGGGGTATCAAGTCTGCCGTTTTATTGACGGAGAGGGTGTCTGGGTCAGGATCCAATGTCCTCAGTTTAATGCCTGTTTCATACACACCCGGTCATTTATTTATCTCTCTGGGCTTCAAGCTCTCCACTTATAAAACAGACATAAGATCGCTCAACCACACCCCAGGGCTCTTGGGGGCCATGCCTCTGAATGACACAGGCAGTCTTCGCAAATGAAGACGTGGTCAGAAGGCGCTCCAGTTGTGGCTAGTGCCCGTAAGGATGCGAGTTCAATCCCTGGCCTCACTCAGTGGGTTAAGGATCCGGGTTGCTGTGGCTGTGGCTCTGATTCGACCCCTGGTCTGGGAACTTCCATATGCCACAGAAGCGGCCGTAAAAAGGAAAAAAAGAAAAAAGAAAAAACTGGTCAGGATGTTATCAACTGCAGAGCAGTGGCTGAGAATGTGGGCACTTGGCCCAGACCCCTGAGGTTTGAATCCTGGCTCTGCCCCATGAGAGCGTGGGGCAAGTTTCTGGACCTCTCTGCATTTCCAGGCTGGAGAAGAATTAAATGAAAGAATGCAGCGAAGCACTCTGAAGGGTCCCACTTGCCTACTGCCCCCACCCTGCCCTGCATCCAAACAGGGTCAGGAGACCAGAAAGGAGCCGGGAGTCCAGCCGAGGTGTGGTCCTTGGGAGCAGAAGCTCCATTCTGTGCCTGGCCCGCGGGCCACCAGCTGGGGCTCCAGAAGGGAAAATCCTGAGCCTGGGACTGGGAGAAAAACAGTAAGGCTGTGGGTCAGAGTGTAAGAGCCCAGGAAACAGGCCAAGGGGAGTAAAGAATGAGTGGGAATGGGGACAGTGAGGAAGGGCATGTTCCTTGGCGAGACTGGACAGTGGGGTCTCTAGGTAGGCCTGCCGCCCAGAGCCTCTGTGAGCTGACTTCTTTTTGTTCCCCAGGGCCTCTATCCGCTGCCCTTGCTCAACAGCGCCCTGGACGACGGGAAGGCCACCCTGACCCCTTCCAACACACCCTTGGGGCGCAACCTCTCTACTCACCAGACCTACCCCGTGGTGGCAGGTACGATGCCCAGAATCTCCTGGGCCACGCGGCCAAGCTGCGAGGATGGGCTGAGGGGCAGAGCTGGCTGATGGTGAAGGGGAAGGTTTTAGGGTGCTGGGCCGGGAGAGGAGAGGCGGGCTGTGCCGGCTGGGCCTCCAGGTAGGTCCAGAGGGTCTCGTCTTCTATCCTCAGCCCCTCCTCCTCCTGGCCCCCGTCCCTGCCGCGGGGCGCGCGCAGCCCGCGTCTACGCTAGCAGAGGCACAAAAAGGAGGTAGAGCGCGCTCGCCCCTCCTCCCCCGACCTGAGGGACACCGCGTAGCCCCTCCCACCCAGCCCCTCCCCCAGCCGCAGGGAGGAGCCCACCCGCCGCCGCCGCCGCCGCAGCCGCTGCAATCCCCAGCCCCATACATCTCATGGCTTGGATTGTGCATGTTCCCACCCCGTCATCTCACACCCCTCTCTCCTTGTTGTCTCCCTCCCTCCGGCAGATCCTCATTCACCCTTCGCCATAAAGCAGGAAACCCCCGAGGTGTCCAGTTCTAGCTCCACCCCTTCCTCTTTATCTAGCTCCGCCTTTTTGGATCTGCAGCAAGTCGGCTCCGGGGTCCCAGCTGGTGCCTCGGTCCCGCCCTTCAATGCCTTTCCCCATGCTGCCTCCGTGTACGGGCAGTTCACGGGCCAGGCCCTCCTCTCAGGTACGACAGGGAGGTCCCGGGCCATGTAGCCATGCGGGGGGCGGGAGGGGGGTTTCTCAGGGCCGGCCGCCAGGCCCCTGGTTTTGGGTACAGCCCTTTCTCTGGCCCCCAGTCCTGTCCACCATCCCCCAATTCCTGATTCCTCTAGCGACTCTTGAAGGTACAGCAGAGCCAAGCTGTGGGAGGGGCAGGCACTCTGGGGGTGCCTGGAAGTGGGGTGCCTGGCTGATTTCCCGAAACCCGAGGCTTCATGGAAGAGCAGGAAAGGCCAGGAGCCAGGCTCCCTAAAGCTGTGAAAACACACGTGGTCTGGGTAAAACATAGAAAAGAGAAAAAAAAAGAGAGAGAGAGAAAACTTTGGAGGGAGAAAAGCCTTGGCTTTGCGAGCCCAATTCTGGATCAAATTTCTAAAGACAGAGGGTCAGTCCAGTTGGGTCTCCATAGTGTAACTGTGGTTGTGCCCAGCTTCACGGTGTCACCCTTGGAGGACATTCAAGCAGAGTGACTCACTGACCCCAGCGGTGGAGAAGCAGGGACCTCTGGTCAGGACCCTCACTGGCCTCAAAACATTTAAAGCTGGAAGCGCCTTGGGGGCATTTAGAGCAAATCTCTCCTTACACTGATGGAAGAGGGAAAGGGGCCTGGCCAAGGCCCCTGAATAGGACCAGGGGTCCAGTAGGGTGAGGGCTCGGCCTGCGTGTGCCCAGTGGGTCAGACCCCAGCAGAGCTGGGTCTCCCTGATAGAAGAACATCAGGCAATCTAGCCAGGGTCTGAGCAGCGGCTGAGTTGGAGATGTTTGGCTTGGGCAGGAGAAGGCCTGGGGGGGAGTGAGGGTGGGGGACAGAGGCCCCTGACAGTCTTTAGATATCTGAAGGACCATCACAAAGATAGAATCTTCAGATGTGGGCCCAAGGCATTGAACCAGGACTCACAGAGGAAGCCAGGAGTGGGGCAGACCAGACCAGGACCAGTGGATTTTCAAACTTACTGGACCTCAGAACACTCTTGTGAAATGCAAGCTTTGACGGGAGCCAGGTCTCCAAACCAGGCAGATGAAGAGTTGCTCTGTCTGAAGTAGGGGCTTTTCCCACAGAAAGCCCCTGAACTTGAAAATCACTGCACCAAAAGAACCAGACCTCTCCCCACCCAGAGGGACCACAGGGTCACCTTATTCAAGTTCACTGACCCTTTCTTATATCTGTCTCTACATTTTATATCTGTCTGGCACCTAGGATTTTTTTTTTTTTTTTTCTTGTGCATCCCTGCATCTAATGAGGGAGGTCCTCTCAGAAGAGGTGGGCTCAGAGGTAAAGGCTTCATGAAAGAAACCCAGTGTGTGGGCAGAGGCAGCATTTAAGGATCTTAAGCAAGAGGAAAGTGTTGACTCAGAGTGCAGAATTTCAAAAGAGGGTGAAGTCAGCGGAGATGGGTCATTTGTTTTGACCAAAGTAATTTAAGAAGAAAAATCTGTGAGCTGAGTGATGTCAGCCAGAGAAAATGGGACCGGGACAGGAGGGGAGGGAGGCAGAGGAGGAGAAGAAACTGACATCCACAGTGGGGTGGACCAGCCCAGGCTTCGGGCCTGCCTCCGTGGTGATGGGGAACAGCTCTTCACTTCCTGTGGGAGCTCTGGAGAGGTTTGGCAGGACCAACCAGAGAGTAGAGGGCATGATGGAGGACACTGGGAAGCCGATAAATCAGAGCACAGCCTTGGGTGCTGGTGTGAGGTGTTGCCTTGAACAGCCCAGTGCAGACTCCCTGTCCCAAAGCCCCCTGCTCCCTCCCCTTGCTGTCAGCCTTTTTCGAGCAGCAAGCACCCCCTGTCAACATGCAATCAAATCAGGGGGATGCTTCCAACTTCTATGAGCTCTTAGTTTAAAGGACATGCCCTCTCCGGACCACTGTAGGCCTGGGAGGTCACCCCCCCACACACACCCCATGGGACAGAGCAGCTGACAGCAGACACTTGGTGGTCATGCAGGCAGGGGTGCCCCAGAGCCAGGCCCAGGTGATGCTGAAGGGCGTGGTGTGATCCCCGTGAAAGCTGTGGAGGCCAGCCTGAGGGCTGAAGAGGCAGCACAGAGGCAGGGGCTCTGAGAAGAGCAAGTGGTGCCCAGGTTTGGCAGGACTGGGTCCGGGAGAGTCGTGAGAGCAGGAGGCAAGTCAAGGCTGCAGTTCATAGAGCTGGACCAGCCCCGGGGCTCAGACACGAGGCCCATGATGGCTGGCATCCATGCTGAGCCCAAGCGTTGGCCTGGAGCTCCTGCAAGTCTGCGCACCTGCTGCCTCTAGTCAAGACTGGACATAAATATCTACCATGTGGCTGACCCACGGTAAGAGGGCCAGGGGGACGTGGCAGTGAGAAAGCAGATTAGGAAGGAAATGATCTCAAGAGTCTGGAGGCTGGAAACCTATTCAAGGAAGAGATGCACTTGAAGGGGAGTTCCCTTTGTGGCTCAGTGGTTTAAGATCCCGACTAGGATCCATGAGGATATGGGTTCGATCTCTGGCCCCACTCAATGGGGTGGCTGTGGCTGTGGTGTAGCTCCAATTCAACCCCTAGCCTGGGAACCTCCATAAGCTGCAGTGTGGACCTAGAAAGACAAAAAAAAAAAAAAAAAAAAAAAAAAAAAAGGAGGAAGGAAGGAAGAGAGGGAGGGAGGAAAGAAGGGAGGGAAGCCAAGACCCAGTTGTTCTGATCCCCCCACTTCCCATCATATGCCCAGTCCGAGACCCACCTTACTGGCTGAGAGCAGCATTGAGGCTGTCCTTGTTCTGGTGGTTCCAGGGCTGACTCCATCTCAGCTGGCGAGAAAGCCCTGACTTTGGTTTTATCATCAAAGAGTCCGTTACACGCCTCCATCCTTTTGTGCAAAATTATATTTAATCCTGCCAAAGAGATGTCTGGATTGCCATAAATTCTCCTAGCTATCAGAGCCAGATAAGACATTGAAAAGAGGTCACATGGAGGGCAGACATCAAAGGGGGGCAGATAAAGTGCTCTGAAGTCACCTCTACCCTCAAATTCCTCCGAGTCATGGTGTTCTGATCCTGGTCCCTACCCATATTCAGAGTATTTACCAATCTATCAAGGGTGCTAGTGTTTTCTTCTAGAGCCTCGCCTCTCAGCCAGTCAACAACAGCTGTAGCTACATCCGCTTCTTAAAAATAAGACTGTATTAGAAGTATATTTAAGAGCAGAGGAGATGGAATTACAAACCAAAGATAAACTTAGGCTGAATGAAAAATTAATTAGGTTAGTCTGGGTTGAAGTGCGTCCAGCTCATGGCTTCTGTGATTTCTAAGAAGGTCGCAAGGTTCTTGGCTTTGGGTGAAGAGATTGCATGTTTAGGGAATTGAAGCAGTCTCTTGGGAACTGATAGGAAAGTTGGTGGTGTGGAGTCCAGGGGAAGGCCATCATGAGGACAGTCGCAGCAGGCTTTTCAAAAGGTCAAGTTTCCCCGGGAGAAAGGCTGCAGGAGCCTGTTCCAGCCTCTGACTCAGAAACCTCTGTCCCACTGGGAGAAAATCAGGGGGACTAAGAGGAGATGAAAATTAAAATTACCCAAAGTACTGGGAGGCTGAGTACTAGAATATTAAGGCTGATGAATTCTTCTTCCAAGAGCAGTTTGGGAGCAAGTTCTTGTGGGATGGGACGCACGGGGCCACCTGTGACTAAATTAAATTGGGGCTTAAGGGGAGCTTGTGCCCTGGTACTCTGCCCACTGAGCTGCAAAGCTCCCTTGGCATGTGACAATTGATAGAATGTGTCCATGGCACTAATCAGCATGCACCTGTGGCTTGAAACCCTGGCTCTGAATAATGCTGATAACATCATGGTCATAGTAATAAGGTGCATGTGGCCGCTCTTATTTTTTTTTCCCTATGTTGCATGGGAAACTGAGGCTGGAGGCATGTAAGATGCTGGTCTCAGGGCATCTGGAAAATGGGTTGTAGAGGCAGAATAAAGACAGAGATCCTCAGGTTCGTAGCCCCTTCCTTCTGGAGGAAGGGCAGAGGTCCAGTAGGCCTGGTCTTGTTGGTTGACACCCCAGGCTTGGTTCCAGAAGCCCATCCCAGTCTATCCCCATCTTGATTTAGTGTCTGGCCTTGCTAATTAAGCGCTCTTACCTACTGCTGTATCTCTAAGTGCTTGGAAAAGTACCTAGGACATGAGAGTTGCTCAATCAGTATTTGTTGAATGGCATCTCTAGGAATAGAGATAAGGAGTCAGTTACTGATATGTTGACAGTATGCAAGCTTTCATGGGATATCCTTTCCCTTTCGTTATTATGAGGCACCCCCTGGAGAGGCTGCCAAGGACCTCAGGGGGGCTGATGGGAGGGAAGTTGGACAAATATTGCACTGGAGCGTATGTGCTTGGTAAGTGGGTTGATGCAGAAGTCCTAGGAGAAAAAGCAACTTCCAGTGTGGAAGAGGTAAAGACGTTCGGGTAACACAGTGGCTGTCATTCAGAGGTGATTTTGCCCCTCTGGGGAGATCTGACAATATCTGAGACATTTGTGTTTATTAAACCGGGTTGAAACTGCTCAGGGCATCTCATGGGTAGATACCAGGGACCCTGCTCAGCATCCTAAAATGCACAGGACAGCCCCCCACAGAGAATTCCGGGGTCCCAAGTGTCAGTAGTGCTCATAAACATCACCAAGAACCAGGATGACCAAACAATGTCATCATTCAAACTGGGGCGTGTTGGAGTTCCCGTTGTGGCTCAGTGGTTAGCGAATCTGACTAGGAACCATGAGGTTGCAGGTTCAATCCCTGGCCTTGCTCAGTGGGTTAAGGATCTGGCGTTGCCATGAGCTGTGGTGTAGGTTGCAGATGTGGCTTGGATCCTGCGTTGCTGTGGCTGTGGCGTAGGCTGGCAGCTGCAGCTCTGATTAGACCCCTAGCCTGGGAACCTCCATATGCCGCAGGAGTGGCCCTAGAAAAGGCAAAAAGACAGGGGAAAAAAAAAAAACTGGGGCATGTTGAGAGTGAAACTGGCATTATTAATAAATGTGCTGGGACAGTGGTCACAACCTCGGCAGGCCAAGATGTATTGTCACCTTGCCAGGAATCCTTGGGTGAGGGAGAATGTGATGGGTCTGCAGGACATGGGGTAGTGGAAGAAGGGATGTGGGTGAAGGACTGTGGTTGTTGGCACATGGTACCAATGGAGAGAAACTCACCAGGCCAGTTAGTCAGTTAGGCAGGGTGTCCAGAATGGGGGGCTTTTCTTTTCTTTTCTTTTCTTTTTTTTTTAGGGCTGCATCTACAGTATATAGAAGTTCCCTGGCTAGCGGTCGAATCAGAGTTGCAGCTGCTGGCCTACACCACAGCTCAAGGCAATGCTGGATCCTTTACCCACTGAGCGAGGCCAGAGATTGAACCTACATCCTCATGGATACTAGTTGGGCACATAACCCACTGAGTCACAAAGGGAACTCCCAGAATGGGAAGCTTTGACTACTTGATGGGGAGGAGAGGCAGAGCCAGGGAAATCAGGACTTCACAGAGCAGGCTCTGTGCCACCAAGGCAAGGGGATTACCCACGAATTATTGGTAAACGAAAAGAGAGATGGTTGTCTGTTTTGCTGAAAATGGTTCTTTTCAGGAGTAAGATGGACAGATGTCAATGGCGCACAGTAATGTGTAAACACTGTCTGTCTGCCCGTATCTCCTTTCTAGGTCAGGAGTAAGCAGTATGTTTCATGACTGCAATAGGTTCTACTCACCTGAAAGGCCAGGTTGAGGAGCAGGAACCCCTCCTCTGGCTCAGTGGGAAAGAGTGCGGCAAGTGATTAGCAATGTCTGCCACAGGTCTGCAAAAGGAGAAGGATGGGCCCACAAGCCTCCCCTTCGCTGTCCCTACAGAGGGCCTTATTCTTGGGTCTCCTCTGAGCTGACCCTGAAAGGGAGTGAGCTCTGAGTCCAACGGCCTTTCAGTGTGTTTACTTAGGCCTCTGTGTTGGCTGCTATGTGGATGTGATAGGGGACCCCAAAGACCTAGAGAACATAGCCCCCAGCCTCCCTCCAAAGCCATCACACTGTAATGGGTGAATATGATTCATGTAAAGAGCATCATTGGAGGACAGGGCACTGCAGAAGCCAGTGCCCCCTACGTGGTGGAGCCAGTGGCCTGGTGAAGGCCAGCAGAGGAGAAGGGAGCTTGGGCTCAGAGGAGAAGGGAAGAAAGAATGGCTTGGAAGAGAGTGGGAACAGCAGAGCAAGGACTTGCAGAGCCTCAGGGGAGCGAGACAGCAAGTACAGGAGCCCACAATCATCCCCTAATGACCCTTTGCTGTATTTTCCAGGGCGAGAGATGGTGGGGCCCACGCTGCCTGGATACCCACCCCACATCCCTACCAGTGGACAGGGCAGCTATGCCTCTTCTGCCATCGCAGGCATGGTGGCAGGTAAGGGGAGGGGCTGGGCAGAGGGGAGGCATCGTAAGGAGGAAGTGGTGGTCCCAGGTGGAGCAAGAGGGGACAAGAGGTATTGTGTGCCCCACCCCTAGACTTCCCGAAGAGCATAGGAGGATGCATCTTCTTGGAAATGCCTGGAGAAAAGACCTGAGTGCAGTTCTGGCTCCTCAGCTCTTCCCAGCTCAGTCCCCTTCTTCCCAGATGCTCCCATATTCCCCACCATGATGAAACTGGGAGGGACTGAGACAGACTGGTGTCCAGGTGGGAACTCTGCCATTTCTTGTGGTGATGCAGTGAGTGAGGCTTGATGGAGAGCCCTCTGGGGGCCATCAAAACACTCTGAGCTATGGGAGTTCCCATTGTGGCTCAGCAGTAATGAACCTGACTCATATCCATGAGGATGTGGGTTCCATCCCTGGCCCTCACTCAGTGGGTTAAGGATCCGGCGTTGCTACAGTATTGGTCCCAAATGCACCTTGGATCTGGCGTTGCTTTGGCTGTGGCATAGGCTGGCAGCTGCTGTTCTGATTCGACCCTTAACCTGGGAACTTCCATATGCTGCAGGCGTGGGTCTAAAAAGAATAAAAACAAAAACAAAACAACACTCTGAACTAAACCTAAGCCCAGCCTTCGAGTAACTGTGGTCTCCCAGTTACTCAGCTCTAATGAGTTTGCCCATGCTGCCAAATCCGAACATGAATGGTGCTGGTGATGATGGTGATGAAGATGGCGGAACCATAGCATCTTCACCCCATGCTCACGCGAGCCTGCACAGACAGGACCCATGGCCTGGGTACCCCAAAGGTACTCCGCTAGAGTGTGAGAGGAGCGGTGCCTTTCCCCCCATCTTCACCTGGACTGTCCTGGAATCTTCCCCGCCACCCAGCAGGGAACCAAGTTACCAGGGTCTGGACACTTGAGGACAGTGGGTTTCTTTAGGTGCATCTCACTCTTTTAGGAACTGTAGAGGAAGGATTCAAGGATGGATAGGGTAGAATAGAGCCATTTCCACTGGTCGGAGAGGCCTGAGGACTTGGAGCATCTGGAAGGGGTTCTGATGAATCAAGGTATCTGTGACCCCCTTGCCAGCCCTGGGCCAGTGTCTCTGGCTCAGGATATTCACCCAGGCCTGCTTCTCTGCCCTCCTCCCTGCCCCTGCTGACAGGGGTGATTCTCCGCCAGCCACCCACTCTGGGTGCCCTGTGCCAGGCAGGTGGGCTGGGCTCTCCCAGGCAGAGAGAGGGGAGGGAGGAGGGAGGGAGGGAAGGGGCCTCTGAGCTCCTGGGAACCCGCTGAGCTGGCACTTGTTGCTGCCTGGTTACCGTGGCGATGTGCTTAATGCAGCGTTGAAAATACAGAATACTGACTCCTCTCTCCCTCCTGGCCCCGGATTCCCTCCCTCCCTCCCTTCCTCTTCTGGAGCGTGAAATGAGATTGGTCAAGATAAAAAAGGAAAAGATTCGGTTATTTTTTTAAGAGTGTGGATAATGGGGCCTCTCAATCAAAATCCCAGGCTCCAGTCGGCTCCCCCCATCCCCCTTCCAACCTCTCCACCTCTCCCCACCGCCGGCTGCTTAGGGGAGGAGGAAGCTGAAAGCACAGGCTTTTCTCTTAATTATGACTCATTCCCCTGAGGGCAGACCCAGGGCAAGGGGTTCCTGGGGCCCAGAATCTGACCTGTGAGGGAGCTGGAAGGCGCAGGCCTCTCATCAAAGGCCCTTAGGTTGTTTCCATAAAGACCTCATCCTGAGTGGGTTTCGTGGAAAAAATAAACAAATAATACAAGTACAGCATATGGACTACAAGGGAATTGCAAGAGAGGGCTTTCCTGGCATGGTGCATGGGCTCCCAAGAAGTTACACGCAAATCAGTTTTCAGAAAATGGAATATTTGGAGTTCCTGTTGTGGCTCAGTGGTTAATGAATCTGACTAGGAACCATGAGGTTGCTAGTTTGATCCCTGGCCTTGCTCAGTGGGTTAAGGATCTGGCATTGCCTTGAGCTGTGGTGTAGGTCACAGACGTGGCTCCCATCCCATGTTGCTGTGGCTGTGGCTGTGGCTGGCAGCTATAGCTCCGAGTGGACCCCTAGTCTGGGAAGCTCCATATGCCGTGGGTGGGTGCGGCCCTAAAAAGACAAAAAGGAAGGAGGGAGGGAGGGAAGAAAAGAAAGAAGAGAAGAGAAGAGAAGAGAGAAAAGAAAAGAACAAAAAAAGAGAAGAGAAAAGAAAAGAAAAGAAAATGGAATATTATTTAAATGATCCCCTGGTTCCTGAGAACTCCATGATGCCAGTGAATTCTTAAGGAATTTTTTTGTAGAAAAAAAATACTTGTCCATCTCTTACCAGTGGTCACAATTTCCTACTTGACTGAATGGGGATTCCGTCCATTAAAATCAGTAAACCTTCACTGAGCATCTACTGTGTGCTAGGTGTATACAAAATGCTCATAGCAAGGCATACCAATGGCATTCTTCAATCAATTGTGGAAGGAAGGAAGAAATCATTTATCACATACTTTCTGTGCACCTGGCCATTCATAGATAGAAGTTTATTTCTCATTAATCCTCACCTTAAGACTGGGAAGCTGGAATGATCTTAGTTTTATGGAGATAAGGAAACAAGCTTAGAAAGACAAAGTGGTGTGCTCCAGGTTATAATCATACTAAGTGGCTGGGTTGTTCCACCACAGTTCTTTTTATTTCAAATCTAGGGTTCTTTCCACTACGCTACACTGCCTCCCACCACACCAGAAGCAATGATACAAGCTGTAGGACCAGAATACAGATCTCTCTTGTCCATTCGTCTTCTGTTTTGCATGCTAATTGTTGTGTTGTTGTTTCTTCCACATTAACACAGTTAATAACCCCCTGACCAGTCCCGGAGCTGAACTGACAACCCTAGATAGATGTTCTCTCCATCTTCATTCATTCCTCTTGATATTTTTCCATGCATCCATGCATCTTCACATCCATTCTTCCATCCTTCATCCTTCCTTCATCCATCCTTTCTTCCATCTATCCATCCATCTACACATCCGTCAGTCTATCTTTCTATTCATCCATTCTTCTCCCCTCATCCATCCTTCTATCCCTCTATCCATCCATCCATCCATCCATCCTTCCATATATCCATCCTTTCATCTATCCATCATCCACGCTTCCATCATCCATCCTTTCAACCATCCACTACTTTTCATTTAAAAAATAGTGGTTGAGGAACTATGGTATGAGATGCTGGGGATGTAGTCGTGAATAAGATAGGTTCCTCTATTCATGGAGCTTACAGCCTAATACTGGGGGAAAAATATAGTACAAACAACAAATGGATAAAGAAGATAACTTCAGATAGTGATAAGCACTAGGAAGACAGCAAAATGGAATGATGTAATAAAAAGCCACAGGGAGAGAAGATAAATACTTTAGATTGGGTGATCAGGAAAGGCCTCTCTGAGAAGGTGTTCAGAATGGTCAGCCAAGTGATAAACTGGGGCGGACCATCCCCAGTCCAAAAGAACAGCAAGTGCAAAGGCCCCAGGACAGGAACTAGTTTAGCATGATCACACAGAGAAAGAGGGTGAGTATATCCAAGAACGGTGAGTGAGAGGAACAAGCACTGCAAGATGAGGAGATGTGGGGAGTGGATGGGTTGAATTTGAAGACCACTCAGGCCACTGGGAAAACAGATGATAGAAAGTCAAAAGAGGAAAACACAGAGACCAGTTAGAGAAGGGACAGTTGCAGTTGTTCACACAAGACATGGCGGTGGTGTGGGCCAGGGAAGTAGCAGAGGAGGAGGAGAAAGAGACGTGGATGGTGGCGGCAAGGAGGCATGGGGGGGATTGGAGGAAGAAGAGGTAGAGCATCAGGCATGTGGAGGTCAGGTGTTCCACTGGGTCGTGTTAGGATTGAAACACCTCCTAACTACCCAGGTGAATACATCAGTAGGCACATGATGAATGTCTGAAGTTGGCAAAGAACCCTGACTAGGGCGTACACAGAGCTGTTATTTAATATCAAGGGATGACACAAGATCACTAGAAAGAAGATGTGGATGGAAAATCACAGAAGGCTCACAAACCAAGCCTTGGGGTTCTTCAACATTCAGAGGGGTAGCAGCAAAGGAGCCAGCAAGGCCGGAGAATAGGAAAAGTCCCTGGGTTAGGAGGCAGCCATGAGCGTGGGCATCATGAAACCCAAAGGTGTGGTGGGAGTGACCAACTGAATCAACATCTGCTGAGAGATTGGGGGCGGTGATGGAATGATCGGGGTAGAGGTTGTGGGAATTTAAGGGGATCAGCATTGGCTCCTTTGGAGGGGGGTGAAGAAGGGAGAGCAGAGAAGGGCTGGTAGCTGGAGAGGAATGTGGGAAAAGAGGATTTTTAAAAGAGAAGAGAGCAGGGCGTGTTTGCTGGCTAAGGTAGCAATGAGTTGGAAAGAGAGAATTGATGAAGAGTGAAGAGAAGGGCTAAATTGAAGTCCTGAGGAAGATGGGTGGGACAGAATGCAGAGCAAAGAGGATGGGAAGGCCTTTCACAAGTGCAGGGACGTCTCTTCTGCTGTGGCTGCAGGTGGGTTTGCAGAGCCGATGGTAGGTAGATGCTGCTCCCTGGAGTGTACCACCTCCTGAGCCCCATCCCCTACCCCACCTTCTGTATGAACCTGGCAGATAGGTACTCTGTCATTGCGTGTTCCATCAAAGAGCATGTGAGTGAGTGAGTGAATAAGTGACACAGGCAGAGGGCAAGCACCTTGTATTCCCGCCTCTCTTCCTGTCCTTTGGAGCCAGCTGTGGGCTGTGGTTGGCGTTGGGCTGGGAGCAGAGGGGGGAATAAAGGCACGAGGTCGCTTGCTGTGTAGCCAGTGTAGAATCGGCTTCCTTCAAGGGTACACTGAACCCAGGGAGGTGTGGGGTGTCCCACTGGGTACAGGAAAGAGCCCTGGAGTAGGCATGGGGGGGCCGGGGGACTGGCACAACCTCTTATGGAGCATGTGGCCTGCTGCAAATGTCTCTCCTTCTCTGGGTAGTGGTGAGGTCATTTATTCGTTTCCTTTCTTTCCCTTTGCTTTTTTCCTCCCTGCCCTCTTTTTTTTCCGCTTTTTAGGGCCGCACCTACGGCATGTGGAAGTTCCCAGACTAGGGGTCAAATTGGAGCTGCAGCTGCCGGCCTACACCACAGCCACAGCAATGCCAGATCCGAGCCACATCTGCAACCTACACCACAGCTCATGGCCATGCCAGATCCTTAACCTGATGGGCGAGGCCAGGGATGATACCCGCATCCCCATGGATACTAGTCAGGTTCATTATCTCTGAGCCACAGTGGGCACTCCATCCCTCCCTTCTTTTACATGTATTTTTTGTGTGTCTGACTTGCCTTAGACTTAGTTCCTGCCCCTAAGGAACTTCCTGTGTTACTGCCTGTTGCCTGCCATTCCTCCTGTGCAGCTGTCTCTTTCTCTGCCAGGGAAGCGGCCCCCACTGGCGCCAGTTCAGTCTTTAAACTGGTTGGATGATGGCCGGTGTGAGGCTCTGTTGAGCTTTATTTGAGCATCCATCTAATGGAACAATCATAAGAACCAGCGTTTCTTGACTGCTTTTTATATTCCAAGCCTGGTGCCCATAAGCATTTGAAGTATGTTATCTAACTGAGTCCTTGCCAAAACCCTATGAATTAGGAATAGTAATTTGCCCCATTTTACAGATGAGGAAACCAAGGCTCAGAGGGATTCAGTGACTTGTCCAAGGCTACACAGCTAGGAAGTGGGCCATGAAGAGTTGACTCCAGGCAGGCTGGCTCCAGAGTCTGGGAGAGACCAGGAGCCCCAGAAGGCACTGGGCTCAAAGGAGCAGATGGAATCTGGAAGGCAGTGTGGACCTTTCATCGGAGCTCAGGGCTGGCAGGAACCTAGCTTTGGGGATGGAATTGTCTCCTAAGGGCGTAAATGGATTATCTGAAATTTAGAGTTAAGAGCCTTCCAGTCAACCTCTGCTCTGCCATTTCCCAGGTGTGATTTGAGGCGAACTCCTTAATCGTGCTGTGCTCCGATTTCCTCTTCTATAAATTGGCCCTATTAATGAGCGCTTCATAGGAAGACTAGGAGAATAAGGGGGAGGAGTGTGTGGGAAAGGGGTTTGCCTGCTTTAAACTCTGTCCTGAGTCCCACCAGTACTTGGGGTGGTCTGCTCAGCTTGGTCATTGTTATTTAAAGGGATACCTTTTTTTCTTTTTTTTTTCTTTTAGGACTGCACTCACAGCATATGGAAGTTCCCAGGCTCAGGGTCAAATCAGAGCTGCAGCTGCCAACCGACACCACAGTCATAGCAGTGCTGGCTCCCAGCCACATCTGTGACCTACACTGCAGCTCACGGTAATGCCCAGTCCTTAACTTACTGGGCTGGGCCAGGGATCAAGCCTGCATCCTTATGGTTACTAGTCAGGTTCTTAATACTCTGAGCCACAACGCAAACTCCTGTAGGCCACCAAGTTTATACTTATTGAGTCCTTCCATGATCGCTAAACCCCCCTCACTCACACTGGCCCCTCCTGGAAAGGCTTTATTTATTTATTTTATTTTATTTTAATTTTTTGGTCTTTTTGCCTTTTCTGGTGCCACTCCCATGGCATATGGAGGTTCCCAGGCTAGGGGTCCAATCGGAGCTGTAGCCGCCGGCCTACACCAGAGCCACAGCAACACGGGATCCAAGCCGTGTCTGTGACCGACACCACAGCTCACAGCAACGCCAGATCCTTAACCCACTGAGCAAGGCCAGGGATCAAACCCGCAACCTCATGGTTCCCAGTCGGATTCATTAACCACTGAGCCACAATGGGAACTCCTAGAAAGGCCTTTTTACAGAAGGCCCAGGCAGGTAGAATTGGTTAGAACCTGGGCACCTGGAGTCACAGCGCAGCTTCCAAACTCCACCAAATCCTCCAGCTGTGTGAGCTCCTGCAGATCCCCAAGCCTCTCTTTCTTCATCTGGAAAATGGGTGTAATAACAATGCCTACCTCCTGGGGTTTCTCTGAGGCTGAGCTTGTCAGGGCTGTACCTCCAGAACCTGACAGAAAGGGCATTGCCTAGATGATGCAGACTGAGGGGCTCCAGAAGGGCTGATGGAGGGCCCTTCCCAGCTCTCACTCTCCAAGCCCTGGCTCCACCTGTCCCCTGGGATGCCAGTCCTGCAGGCCCTTGTCCCCATTGTCCCCAGCCTCCCATTGATGCTGTGTACCTCATGGGGGGGTCTCTCACCTGTGTGCCTCCCACAGGAAGCGAGTACTCTGGCAACACCTACGGCCACACCCCCTACTCCTCCTACAGCGAGGCCTGGCGCTTCCCCAACTCCAGCTTGCTGAGTAAGTCGCCCTCTGCTGAGCAGGGCAGGTCAGGGGGGCAAGGCTGGGCCAAAAGTTGCCTGAGAGCTGGGAGGCCCCTCTAGGTGGAGGGCCTGGGGAAACAGGTGTTGTCCATAATGCAGGCAGGTAGAGAGAAGGCAGGGTACCAGCTTGTCTAGGGGAAGAGGCAGAAGGGAGAGAGAGTTCCGTGCATCGCTCTCCCTTCTCCTTCCCAAAGACATGTTCATGAACTCTTTGCGTTGTGTAAGATTCAGGGCTTGGGCCTTGGGAGGGCAAGGGTGGACTCCTGCGAAGTCTTGGAGGGGGTTCCCTGCCTTCAGGGACCCAGGGTCCTACAACTGCAGACTCTGGCGCAGGTGTGCCCTGCCTGCGTGTGGCTGCCCCCTGCCGGGGAGCATGCTGATTGCAAACAGTGCCATCCTGTGGTTGCCATCTAAGTGGCTGGCAGGTACTCGTGATTCAGTACCAAAGCCCTCACATGGAAATCCTCTGTTCCACTACCTTCCTGATACTTGGCTTGAGATGCGGGTAGCCCTCAGGATCAAGATCCAGAGAGGGAGCTTTGGAGCCGCTTGTTGCCCCTGTCCGCCTGGGCCTAGGCTGGGGAGAGAAGCTTTACTGGAAACTGAGCCCCATAAATGGGGAACATGAGGGATGGCCTTGAGGGTCTCAGAGCAAGCCCGAGCCCGACAGAAGCCACAGCGCAGTGCGGCCAGCCCCAAGGGCACTGTCGCAGGCCTGGTGGGACTGTCCATTCCTGTTCCTCAGACCCTGCCCTCTCCTCCCAATACCCCATGATGTTCCAGAAATGACTAGGAGTCTGATTGACCTGGCTGGTGTTTACCAGATGGGCTCAAGCCTCCCTTCTGTTCAGTTTAGCCAGAAAAGATGAGACCATTGAGATATTCCTCCTCCAAGAAGCCTTCCCAGGCTTCCCATCCTGCAGGTGTGCAGAGCCTCCAGGTGGGGGGGCCCTCAAATGCTCATCCCCCTTGCCAATCAGAATCCAATTCCCCCTCTTCCCCCCAGTTCCTAAGAAGAAGCTTCTGTGACCTCACACCTTTCTGGCAAGACTGGAGAAGGCCCCAGTTATGCCCAGGGTACTTGGCACTTGGGGGTTCCAGATGTAACTGCTCTCTCTGGTCCTCTCCCTGATACCAGATGGTTGAAGGTCAAAGGAGTTGTGGGGGGAAGGGCAAGGAGCCACTGTTCTCCTTCTGGCCAGAAACTCAAAGGTGAGGCCAGAGGAGGAGGAAATAGGGCCAGAGAGGAGTTAATCTTTGATGATCAGATAGGCCAGGGGGATCAATGATTAACTTGTGCTGTCTTAAAGGTTAGCAGATGCAGGGGAGGGCTGTGGTGCAATTTCCCCTTCTGATCAGCAGTGATGTTCTTATTTTTCTTTAACGTATCCAGGTTCCCCATATTATTACAGTTCCGCATCAAGGGCGAGTGCACCGCCCACCACCGCCACGGCCTTTGACCATCTGTAGTTGCCATGGGGACAGTGGGAGCCACCGAGCCACAGGAGGACTCAGTCTGGGACAGGCCCCAGAGAGTCACACAAAGGAATCTTTATTTATTACATGAAAAATAACCACAAATCCAGCATCGCGGCTCACTCCCTGTGTGGTTGATTTAATGAACCGTGAGAGACAGGACGACTCTGGAGAAGGCCGCACTGTCCTCCAAGACTCCTTAATGAGGGCCCGGGAGTCCCAGGAAGAGAGAACCCCCACCCCCCCCACCCCCGTTCCAAAGAGACAGAATTGGAGGAGAGATGTGGAGAGAAGAGGGGACAGCAAGGAGCTTGGGGGGGATGGCACAGGGACCCACGACAACAACGGGCTTGGGGGCCACACAGGCGCCTTTGTGGCTCCACCATCGACCCGCTCTAGCAGTTGTGGGCTGGGAGGGCTTCTGTCCAGCCTACCAACCACAGGGGTGCGAAGCACCCCCCCCCCCCCCCCCCCCCCGCCACCAACCACTCAGAGTCACCTTCTCTATGCAGCTTGCTAGGCTCTTCCTGCCCCTCCCTCTTGGCCGCGGGTTGAGGACTGGGTCTGGCCAAGCAGGAGCTCCACCTGGTGGTCGCCGCCCTCTTAGCCGCTGCTGTGAATGTAGCTCCATCCCAGGAGCCCCTCCCCCTATTACAGACCAGCCTATTAGCCCTAGAGACGGACATTCCAAGGCGCCCGGGCTCCTGGGGGTGGGGTGCGGCCCAGGCCAGGGCGGGCCAGGAACAGCACCTGGAGACCTGCCTCTGCTCCCAGCGGCCCTGTCAAACCTGCTGCCGAAGGCGAAGCCCGCAGCTACCCAAGACACCTTAGGATGACGCCCCCAAACCTGCCGTGGAGGTTCCCTCTCTGGCCCCACAGCTCCTCCCCGCCCCCAACCCCCAGGCCTGACTGTAAATACTGTAAATGAGGCTCTGCTTGAGTCAAGCTTTCCTCTTCCTCTCAGTGAATTGTCTCCCTGCCTTATTGGTCTTCTCTTCCTTGACGCTTCTTTCTTTTTTTAAAGATCACCCACCATTGCCACATGACTCAATAAACCATTACTCTTGGTCTCCAGCTTTGGGATTGGCTGGGGAAGGAGGTACCCCGAAACTGGGCTTGCTCCAGAGAACCTTCGGGTCCAGGGGCCAATGAGCTCACTTTGGAGCTGGGAGTCGAAAGGACCATTAATGCCCATTGGCACATGCCCTGGCCCTTGAGATTTGTGACTTAGCACAGGGCTTCTGACCCATAGAGAAGTTCAAGGCAAACCACATATTCCCAAGCTTTGATTGCTCCTATAATGAGTGAATGCCAGGATAAAATAAGCACATGGCCTGGGGCCTGGCCAATCCCAGACTCCCCACAAGCAGTTGCTATTTTTATTGACAGGAAGCCAGAGAATCAGCCAGGAAGGATGGTGACAGATCAGGAACAGCTCTCCCTTGGAGCCCACCTAAACAGCACCTAGGATCCCCATGGTGGGAGAGGAGGGAAGGGAGGACATTTCCTGGCCTCTGCTGCTTGGGGGCCTCACATAAACTAAGTTGGCATTCGCCCCATTTTACATATGGAGAAACAGAGGCTCAGGGGGAAAATGAAAGAACTTGCCCAAGGCAGGAAGTGGTAGTCAATCCAGTCCTCTTGGCTTAAGCCCAGGACTTTGGCCCAGTACCACAGGTCCCTCAGCCAGGGGTTCTAGACCCAGGGGAGGTCCCAGGACTGCCATTGAAAGCCGTTTCTTTGGTGTGTGTGTGTATGGTTCCCAAATATTTGCCAAGACTTCAGCAATTGAGAAGCTGGGGCTGGAAGGGGCAAGGGAGCCACTGTAGAAACTTAGGACAAACCCTTCTACAAAATTTTGGAGAACAGGGTGGAACTTACAATGGTGACTTCCAAAGGCTCTGCCCCCAAGAGGGTGCATGACTGGTATCTGTGTGGACCCTCTCTGTGAGGGACCTGGCTGGACCAAGAGGCAGGATGCCCAGGTCAGTGCTGACAGCCAGGCAGATGACAGCCGAGGTTGAGTTCAATGGCAGAGGAGAGTCCTCACCCACCCAGGCATTCCCAGGCTGGGACAGCAGAGGCTGAGAGCTCTCGCCGCCCTGGTCCTCCCAAAAGAGAGGCCAAAAGTGCTCACTGAGGATGACATAGGAATTGTGAAACCACGGGGGAGGGGGGGACTGTCCCACAAAGAAATCCAGTCCCCAGGTCTTCCTAGGAGATCAGAGGTAAGGCTCACTTTTCAATTACAGGACTTCCTTCCAGCCGTGAACATGGTGGCAGGACTGAACCCCATTATCCGAGGCTCTTCATGATCCCAAACCTCCAGGCTCCTGAGCCCCCTCAGACACCTGCCACACAGGAATCGCCTGGAGATGGGGCCCCAAAGATCCTGCAGAGCGATCCTTCGCATTGCAGCCAAACCCTTTCTAGGAACAGCCTCTCAAAGCCCCGAATAACAAGGGACTTGGGCTGTGCTTTGGCTGAGCCTCCCAGGACACCCTGCTCAGGGCAGGTGTTGGTGCATGCGTGGTGGGCTCTGGCTGGTACCTCTCCAGAGGCTCCGTCCACAGTCAAGTCACAGATCTCCCTGCTGGGTTGGAAACTACAGTCATCTACGTGCTGCCAGAGAGAGATGATCTGAGGGTCCCCAGTGTCAGGAGTGGTGTTGGGACAAATAGGGATGGTACATGAGGGGGTCACCGAAAAGGAGTATGAGGAGAATGATGGGAGGACAAGGTCTGGGGGCCAAGTAGCTGCATGGGAAGTGGGGGAGGGGTGGTTTGCTGTGTGGCCCATCCCAGCCCTGGTTTCTCTGAAGGCATGAGAGAGCGCTGACGGAACTGGGGATGAGGGCTGGGCCTGAGGCATTGCCAGGGCGATGAGGGCCCAAGCCCCCCGCCGCCCCCTGTTGCCTCCTTGAACCATTCCTTTCATGCCCGGGTGACGTGGCCTCCTCAGCTTTCCAGGCCACTCTCCCTTGTCCGGCATCCTAACCCCTCCTCCTCCAGGCCAGCCCAGGGTGCGGGTGATCACGGCGGTCTGTGCTGGCCAAGCAGCCCCCCGCAGGGTGGTGGGTTTGCTGCTGGGAGACAGAGCAGCTGCTTGAACCCTGCCTCGGTCCACGAGGAGGGGAAATGACCCATCTTTCTAAGGAGGGCTGAAGCTCCTGTAAACCTCTGGCCCCTACCCCAGGGCCTGTGGGGGTAGGGGGTAGCTGGGATTGCTGCTCCAAGGTCAGCCCCCAGGCTGGTTCTGGCTCCTCCCTCACTCCGCCAACATTCTGCCTGCCCTCGGTTGGTACTAAAAACCATGTTCCTTCTGCCCCTCATGTGCCAGACATATACTCAGACCACCTCTGATGAGAGAACTAAGTGACCACAGTCTACAGATGGGGAAGTAGAGGCCAGAGAAGGTGAGGGGCTTCCTAAAATGTCCCCTCCCCCACCCGCCCTCCTGCCTCCTCCCCAAACACACAGCTTTCCCATTTAAGTCTTCTTAGGCTCGTCCTTTGGGAGTGGGTGCCGGAGAGGAGGCTGGAGATCTCTAGCCACCCTAGTCAGTGGCCTTGAGCTTCAGAAGGATTGGGGTTCCCTCCCTGCCCCCCTTCACCCCCTCTCAACTGCCCTCCCTCCCCTCCCCCATCCTCAGACATTCCAACAACCCTTCAATTAGGCTTCATTTTTGTCAGTTTACAAAACGTATTCATACCCATTTTTGTCTCCAATTCTGAACATTGGCCCTGTTTTGCACTTGGGGAAACTGAGGAGCAAGAGATGGCTTCATTTTTCAAGGTTATTCAGAGGAGCAGGGACCACAGCCCCACCCTAATCTAAGACGAAAACTACATCAGCTGGACATGGCCAGGCTTTGGCAGAGGCCTCAGGCTCCTATGGCTTTGTGGGGATTGCCAGTTACGTGGCCACCAAGAGCACTGCCACACACTCCCGACTTCAGGGATGATCCTGGATGAAAGGCCCAGGGGACAGCCTACAGGTGGAAAAGGAGCCCTGGGGATGGAAGAAAATGCCAGGTCAGCCTCCGTCCTTGACCTTGAGTCCACCCCCCAGGCCACTCCTTAGCAGCCTCTCTCCAGCCTTTAGGGTCTTCAAGCATGTCCACCTGCAGGGAATCTGGTTGTTCCTCTGCCTCAGTTTGTGTGTCGCCCGCAGGCAGGGGGTGGGGTGGGGGGGTGACCTGGCCATGCTGCCCACAGCTCTGATTCTGGCAAAAGTGCCCCATTCTACATGCTCCAAAGGCTGCCTCCTCTCTCTCCCTCTCACCTTCTCCTTTTTTCCATCTCCTTTAAGTTTCTTACTCCCACCCCTCTTCTGCTAAGTCCAGAACAACTACGCCTCTGAGAGACCTATGGGAGAGAGAAAGTGAAACATTCAGAGGACTTAGAAGTCCTGCATCCATTGCTCAGGAAATGCTGAAAGCATCTCTCCTCCCCCATCTCCTTCCGGTCTGGTTTCTTTTCTCGTTACTTTATTCTCTTCCTCCAGCTCTTGAGGGCACTTGTGACACAGATGCTGGAGGGCCTTATCTCCTGATGGCAGATACTGATCCCCCAAACCCCCTGCTCTCATGAGCATGCGAGCCTGTGCACACCCACCCCCATCCCCCACCTCCGCCCCCAAACACACACCTACATCTCTAAACCCTTCAAATGGAACCAGGTGCTTGGCTTCCTGGAGAAAGCAGGCAAGGCTGGTCCCCTCCCAGCCAGCATCCTCCCCTGGGCAGCCCCCCTTTTCCTTCTTTTGCAAAGCAGCAAAGGGTAAGCCCCAGCTGTGGAGAGGCAGCCCGAGATTTGGGGCAGATTTGGGGTGGGGTCTGGGTCTGGTGGGTGGAGGGAAGTGGAGCTTTGTGTTGCCAGAGAAGGGAGGTCGGGGCCCAGCTCCCCTGCATCTGTGCCTGGTGGCAGCCGGCCAGACTGTGGAGTGAGGCGCTGCCTGCAGCCTCCCAGGGAAATGTGATTTCCCCTTGAGTGAAGCGGACTGTGCAGTGTGGAAATTGGCTCTTTTCTGAGCGAGTGGCGGCTGTTCTGGAGTTGGGGCGGGCTGGGGCCCGCGGGAGGCCGTGCTGGCCCCCGGAGTGAGCCGGGAGCAGCCATGTGCTGAGAACTCATTAGGGATAAATCAAACTAGTACCAGCGTGAAGCCAACACCCCCCCCAACACCGCACCTCCTGGTCCCCCCTTCCTCTGAGACCCCCCTCCCTCTCCCCGCAGCCAAGTCATCCTTCCCTGTGCAACGGGAGCCCAAGCCCACACGCATGCACACAATCACACACACACAGCCCCTCCTGCTGCCCCAACTCCAGGGGCTGGCCTGGAATGAGAGACGCATGTGTGTACAAATAAATCTTGTTTGTTTGATATGCGTTTGCTTTTTGCAGGGAAGGGGGCGTGAAGCTGGATACTAACAACCTTGGCCTAGGAACTCACATTCCCTCCACCCTAACCTTCCATTGCCATGGAGACTGCCTTTTCACTACATCAGTGCCCCCACAGCCACCCCGCCCCACCTGCGAGAGGAGTGCACCCTGGGAGGCCCAGCCCAGAGCATCCCCAAGTGGCTCCTATGGCCCAGTCTACCGGCACGCCACCCCGCCCCCACCTCCGCAGGGGACTTCACTGAAGCAGGCAAGACATTGTCCCTGCACAGATGGGCTTGGTCTGTATGGAAAATCATGTCCCCACCAAAAGGAAGAAGGAAAAGAAAGAGAAGAAAGTTAAGAATGAAGGAAGGGGTTTAAGTTCCTGTTGCAGCTTAGTGGGTTAAGAACCCGACTAGTATCCATGAGGATACAGCTTCAATCCCTGGCTCCACTCAGTGGGTTAAGGATCTAGTGTTGCTCTGGCTGTGGTGCAGGTTGGCAGCTGCACCTCTGTTTCAGCCCCTAGGCTGGGGACTTCCATATGCTCCAGATGCTGCCCTAAAAAGGAAAAGAAGAAGATCAAAAGAATGTGACTATTACGATGGCAGAGTCCAAGCATAGCTAAGCATAACTCTGAAATAGCTATTTATTGAGCATGTGGGGTCAGGGATGGGGCAGTGGCCATTAGTTGAGTTATAAGAGAAGCGTTTGGAGTTCCTGTTATGGCTAAGCACTAATGAATCTGACAAGTATCAATGAGGATGCAGATTCCATCCCTGGCCTCGCTCAGTGGGTTACGGATCCTGCATTGCTGTGAGCTGTGGTGTGGGTGGCAGACGAGGCTAGGATTTGGCATTGCTGTGGCTTGGGACTGTGGTGTAGGCTGGCAGCTGCAGCTCTGGTTTGACCCCTAGCCTGGAAACTTCCATATTCCACAGGTGCAGCAGAAACAAACAAACAAACAAAACAAAACAAAACCAAAGAGAGAGAGAAAGAAAAGAAAAAAGAAGGAAGGGGCTTAAGACCTTTTGTTCTCGATGAGGTTTTCCCTGCTGAAAGTGCAGCCAAGCCCTCCACAGGACCACCCTCTCTGCCGATGATGAGGAAGAGGGCCTGTTCTTCTGGGGGCTAAGTTTGAGAGTGTTAGTGGAGCTCTTGGGGTCATAACAGCACCCGTGTTGTCCTCTGACCCCTCCTTGGAGACAGTAGCCAGTGTTGTTGTGTTGCTCTAGAGCCCAGGCCTGGTATGGGACTGTGTCCTTGCCTGTCACCTCCCCATCTGCCACCCCAGGGAACTCCTCAGCTTCCTCGGCTGTAAAATGCACAGCTCAGGCCAGAACGAAGTCTGGCCCTAACATCAATAGTCCCCTGGCTCAGTGAAGCCATTATGGGACTCATCTGACTGGTTCAGGTATGATGCCCTCTTTCCCCCAAATTCCCAGGTAACTTTCCATTAGGCAAACACTGCATTTCCATATGTGGAATCTAGTTGCTGTTTGGGGTGGGGATGGGGTGGCTTCTGGTGCCCCACCCACCTGCCCAGGGCACTAGGGTCCTGCCTCCCCTCCAGCTGGACTAAAGCCAGGCTTGTAAAGGATTTCAGGCAGGGGCATAAACCTGAGTGAAATGAATTAGCCACAGTTAAAATAGGCAAAGGCAAAGAACTCACATTCATTGATGAATTTACTCATTGGGAAGTAGTTCATGAAACACCTACTTTGTGCCAGACCCTGCCAAAGGCACCTAGAAGGAAACAAGATGCACCCAATGGGATTACACCACCACTGTTGCCACCCAAAATAACAACACAACCCCTCAGCGCTTAGAAATGGGATGCTCATTAAAATCGCTGTAGAGTAAGATGGGAAAGAGATAAAGGCCAAAGAAGAGATATAAAGTGCTGTCTGGTTTCAGGTAGTTTCTGCAAAATCCCTCATGTCCCCCTATCCCCAAGCCCTTCTCAGGCATCCATTGCTTCGCCAAGTTGCAAACTCTAGGAACATCAAATGCAAACCCTAAACCTCAGGCCTAAGAGTCAGACTCCTTTTCCTGGAAAAGGACTAGTGTCCTGAGCTTCTGCCTGACACAGAAGGTGTTAGGCAAAAGGATTCACAATATAAGCACCCTTTCCTAAACCCCCTTGCACCCCACTGCAGCCACTCACTGCTGGCCTGGTCCCTGCCAAGCTAACTGGACTAAAGCCTGGGTCTTGCTCTGAGCTGCATCTTTGTTCCTACAGGGGACCAGTGAGGGGGTGTGTGTTCAAAATAAACCACAAGCTCCCTTCCCTGCAGTCTTGGCTGGCCCCCGTCTCACCATCTCAATAACCTCTTGAGCCTAGCTCCCTGACCGCAGGTCCAAGGACAGAGGGGAGAAGGCGGAAGAGGTTCCTGGGTGGAGAGGGTGGGGGAAGAAGCCCAGGAGGGGAGGCAGGTGAAAGGTACATGGGGTGGAGAAGCCACTTGGCTATGGGTTCCACATCTCCATCTCTTGTGTTCTTCCTCCCCACAAGCTCCAGCTCAGGGTGGTGACAGTGACACGGGCCTTGGGGACAGGCCTCCATCATCTCTCTACCCATGCACATTTCCATCAAGCTCTACGTGGAGGATGGAGGGAGAGGCCTTTAGAGGCTGAAAAGCACTGGTGGCAGGGGAGGGGGAGCAGGTGCCTTCTCCCAGCAGTCAGTCTGGGTGGGGGTGGGTGGGGGTAGGCTGAGACCCTGGCCGGGGCTTGGAGCCCATCTGAGCATGTCGCCTGCTAAGGAGGAGTGGAGGCAGGGGAGGGGAGGGCGGGGAGGTGAATAAATAATAGGAAATAAAACTTCATGAAGCAGAAAATAAAAGGCAGATTATACAGATGTGGCAATTTGAAGGATCATTGCCTCTGTCCTCTTTTTAACTGCTGCATCTGGAGTTTTGAAGCCGTTTATCCCCTCCCTCCCTCTGCCAGGTCCCTGCCTGGCTGGAGGCCCCCACGGGGCCAAGGCACGGGTGCAACGCCACCTCAAACACTCAGCTGGTGGCGTTTCCTAGCGCCTACGCGCTGCTGCCCAGCCTGGGACAGGCCAGCGGGGCTGGGGCACTGGGTGAAAAGCTAGAAGGGTGGGCCAGGTGTCTGGGGACAAAGCTTTGAGTGAGGTGTGGCTGGGGCTACCTGTGCAGGGAAAGGTAGTGTCGGTAAGACAGCAGAGTGTGGGTGAGGACAGGTTGGTTATGGAGAGTATGGTGGCATGGGGGTAATAGAAAGGAACCGGGATGGTTGGGAACAGGGTGGTAATTTGGGTGGAGCCCAAGGAAGGGTACCCCTTGCCCAAAGGTGATTTGGATGAGGTTTGGCTAGAGGGTGAGGCCTGCAGCGCTGTCTTCATGCTGGCAGCTTCTTCTTGTCTTCATCAAAATTCATTTGTTAAGCCTCCATTTGACACCATGCCAGGTGCTATTATAAACAGACATGGTCCCTGCCCTTAAGGAATTTCCAACCTAGGACACACACAGGCTGACATTTTGTTTATTTTATTTTAAATATTAATGTATTCCTCACCTCATTCCAGAGAGGATTTGAGACAGCTCACAGGAAATGCCTGCGATAAATTAGTCAAATAGATATCAGAAATAAAGCATCAGGATAGCAGAAAATACATCATGGGTGGTATAGTGTATCCTGAGCGGCTGCAGCTAAGCTGTCAGTCCCCCTGGAGTTTCTTGGTGGCCAGGTGAAAGTGCTGTCACGGTCACTTACCAGGCCTCATGTGCTCAACGAGGGAGTCAGAGCCTCTCTGAGTAGGTACGTCCTCCCCATCCTGTCCGTGTCACACTGGAGGGGAACAAAGAAATCAGAAAACCAGAAGCTTCTACCTGACACACAAGGTGAGGCAAAGCCCCACCTGGCTCAAATCTCCTCATAATCCTGGTGTGTTGTCTTTCCAAGCAATGAACCACCTGTCACAGAACCATTAATAGAAACGGGAGAGTCCAAGGAGTCCCATTGTGGCTCAGCGAGTTAAGAACCTGACTAATATCCACGAGGATGCAGGTTTGATCCCCTTGGCCTCCTTCAGTGGGCTAAGGATCCAGTGTTGCTGTGAGCTATGGTGTAGGTCGCAGACGCAGCTCAGATCCTGCGTTGTTGTGGCTATGGTGTAGGCCAGTAGCTGCAGCTCCAATTCCACCCTTGCCTGGGAACCCCCATATGCTGCAGGTGTGGCCCTAAAAAAAAAAAAAAGAAGGAGGAGGAGGAGGATGGGGTGGGGGGAGGCAGAAAGAAAGAAAAAAAAGAAAGGAAGAAAAAGAAAAAAGAGAAAAAAGAAAAAGGAAGGAAGGGAGAAAGAAAGGAAAGAAAGAAAGGAAAGAAAGAAAGAAAGAAAGAAAGAAAGAAAGAAAGAAAGAAAGAAAGAAAGGAAGGAAGGAAGGAAGGAAGGAAGGAAGGAAGGAAGGAAGAAACAAACAGGGGAGTCCACCAGGGATGGGTTTAGGGGAGAGGACACAGTTCAGTCTCACGTGTAAGAGTAACATCTGTACAGCAAGGTACCATTTCCAGGAGGGTTTACTGAGGGGCCAGGTTCTACAGACAGAACTCCAGGTCTGAAATTCAGAGCCAAGATCGGGGCTGACAGCTTAGATGGGGAGTCTTTTCCTGGAAGCTATCCTGATGGCCTGCCCTGAGCCAGGAGCCATCTCTGCGGCTCCACCTTAGGAGAAGGCTGAGTTCAGGACTTGGGGGAGCAAACAGAAGAAAGACGGAAAAAGAACAAGCAAGAAAGTAGAAGAAGAACCCAGAGACGTGGAGGACGGGCAGCCCAGGGAAGATCCAGTTTTGAGATTTACATTTTTCGCAGCCAGGCGTCAGACCCTGGACAAGTCCCTGGGTTACAATGGAAATCAACTGGCCTGTTCCCACTCTTGGGAGGTTTATGTGCTACTGGGAGCAGAGAAATGGGAAAGAAGAAAAGGGGAGGGGGGGAATGTAGAAAGGTAGGCTTTGATGTGATAGAGAATAACTGCCAATGGGGAGGACCCAAGGAAGGCTTCGTGGAGGAGGTGATATGTGGCTGGCAATGGGTCTCCCCCTGCCCCGGCCTGCCACTCAGAATTTCTCAGCAGCTGATCCCAGTCCCCATCCTTTGGGTGACACTGCTTCCACACCCCACCCCCTGTGATTACCTTAAGCCCCTAGTGACTGGCTCAGACGTGGGCACCCAGCCCAAGAGATCCTACTCTGGGCTTGGCTCTGAAGGTTTCCACAAGCAGGTATTCTCTGTGCACAAGGTCTGTACCAAGAAGAGGGCGTTATGGGGGTTCCCGGGGCCACCCTGATATCATGAGGTACCTGTCTCCTTAGCCTGGGAGATGGAACCCAGAAGAGCAAGAGGGAAGCTTGGGCCTCCGGCTCAGCCTGAAGCCCCAGACTCAGCCTCACCTAACCTGGACGCAGCATCCAGTCATTGGAAGTCAATCAATGTTCTTTTCTGCTAAAGCCCATGAGAGTTGACATCTGTTACTTGCAAGGTCGAGGCAGAGGGAGAGCTGAGCTCAGAGGCCCAGACTCAGGGCAGACCTACACCAGAGCCCAGAGGAAAGGAGGGTGCTGAGGAAGGCCAGCCAGCCGGCCTTCCTTCTGTGCCAGGCATTGTTCTGAGATGTTTACATGCATAACTTCGCTTAATCCTCCCCAGGACCTTCTGAGGCAAGCAGAGTCATATGTCCCTCTTTTTTTTTTGTCTTTTTAAAGCCACCCATGGCATGTGGAGGTTCTCAGGTTAGAAGTCGAATCGGAGCTGCAGCTGCCAGCCTACACCACAGCCTAACAGCAATGCCGGCTAGGGTGGAGACAAGGTCAGTCTAGGCCTGTGAGGTCTGATCTGTTCCACGCTCCAGGATTGGGACTGGGGGCTCATTCATATTTTGCCTTTGTAGGTTCCCTGGGACAATTCTGGGCGGGGGGTGGGGAGTGGGTGAGCGCTAGACCCTTCCACAGTAGGCTCTGGAAACTTTTCCTCTCCATCTGCCGAAAGATGTAAAGTCTCAATCCTTTGCCTGGCAGAGACCTCTCCAGAGAGTGGGAGGCATGGCCTGAGACCAGGGGTCAAGGAAATGGAAAGGGTCGGTTCTGGTTACAGCACTTCAGGGTGTGTGGCAGGTACCCCACGTTTCTGTTCTCCAGGAGCATAGCTGTTGCAGCTGGACAACAGGGCCTTGGAAGCTTGGAAGATGCAAGGCCGCCCCCCGGTGGTCACATGTCATAACTGCAGCCCCACAACCCGCCTCCACCTCCAGGCCAGCCCAGGCCTGGGCAGCACTAGCCGGGGAGGCCATGAGATCACCTGGCTCTGCAGGCCTCATGTGCCCAGGTGAAAGGGAGGTGCCAGTTCCAGAAGAGCAGAGAAGCATGGAAGTGTCACACATATGCACACATGCAAACAAACCTCTGCCTTTTATTCTGGTTTTAGAAGCAGACAGGTCAGTGAGGTCAAATAACGCACTCACGGCCACTGAGCCTGTAAGCATCACTCCTGGGCCAAGTCACGTTCACCTGGCCCTAGGCATCCACTTCAATCAAATGAGTCAGGAGGACAATGTGTGGCTGTTAACTGCTGCCACACATCAGAGTCAACCAGGGAGCTTTAAAAACACCTATCGGTGCCCCTGACACAGACCTACTGTATCCAATCCCTGGGCGGGATTCAGCGTGGCTCCCAGTGAAATAAAATGTGCATCTATCTACACTGCTAGTTGGGAACCAGAGAGCAGGATGGCTATCTCCTGGAGGCCAGGGACAGCTCCATTTGTGTTTGAATCCCTTAGTCCTGGCCCATAAAAAGGAGTTAATATCATTTGCGAAGTGAAAGAATGAACACATGAGTGGATGAATAAAGGATTCTGAGGGCCCCTCCAACTATAAGAGGAACAGTGCTCTCCACACATGCCCACAGCCACGAACACTTCCAGGAACTGCTTGACTCCCCCGCCTCCACCCCAACGCACACCTCCTTCTTGGTTGGCTCGTATTTATTGCGCACCAATTGGGTGCATGGCCCAGCCCCGGGCCCTGGCCAGACCACCCCCCCCTCGTGGCCCCCTAAGTGTTGTTCCAGGCCCCGGGGGCTGGTTATAAGCAAGGACTGGACGACAGGGCCAGCAAGCAGGCTGGTGATGCCGTGCGTCAGCCAGCAGGCGGGCAGCCGAAGAGGCCCCTCTTGGCAGGCGGCCAGCTCGCACACCTGGCTGAACAGAGACAATGGTGGTGGCTCCAGCGGCCCAGCCTCCTTCCCACTGGCAGAGCCTCAGGCGCACGAGTGTCCGGAAGCTCCCGCAGCAAACAGCCCACCTGGGAGGCAGCCAGAGGGAGCCCAAGGGACTTCCAGGGAGGGCAGCAGTGAAGGGCCCAGAAAGGTCCCCCACCCCACCTCCCCCCACCACGATGCACTTTCAGGGAAGGGAGCCACCCTCCACCCACTCCTCACAGCTCTCTAGAGCCCCACGTGGATGCGTCACCACCTCCCACCCTCTCTAGGGTCTGAATCTGGAGAACCTCTTTCCCTGCTCTGGGGGAGGCAAAGGCCCCTAGTTCCAGGGCTCTCGACTGAGTTCTGCAGGCCTCCACTCAGGCTCTGAGGATCAGCCAGTGGCCGTAGGGGGCGAGGCCTCTCATTTGCGCCCCACCCCCCCAACCCATGTAGGACCTGGGGAGAGGACATAAGGGGCTGGGCCACAGAGGCAGCCTCACTGAGCCCTCCTCTAACCTAGCTGCCCAGAAGCCTGTCCCCCCAGTAGGTGGGGCCTGGCTAGGGTTTCTTCATACCCAGCAGGTCACCAGGTTCCCAGAGCCAGCTCACTGTCAGGGCTGCAGTCCCCTAGCGTGATGGCCCAGAGGCTGCCGCCCCAACCTCTGTCCCGGAGGCCCCTGGGTCCTCATAGGCTGACTTTCTCAAACAATGCTCTGCTGCCCCCAGGCCCAGGAAAGGTGACCGCTGTGGATTCTGGAGGGACGGAAGGTGACATGGGACGAACTGTGGGAGCAGAGCCAAATCCTTGCCCTCCCTCCTCCCTCAGATCGGCCAGGGGCGGGGGCAGCAAAATTAGGCAAACTCCAGTGCAGATGGAGGACCATGGGGAAGCGTTGTTGTCCTTCAGGAGGAAGGGGCGGGGCCTCATCACCATCAGGGAGCCACTGAAACAAGGCTGTTCCTAAGGACTTCATTCCCAGTCCACTCCAGACCCAGGAGTCGGTGAGGTGGTACCAGCTTCACAGCTGATTGCGGTTCCGCTTGGGAATGATCTTTCGGTAGGTTCTGCGCTCTGAGATGTTGCGTTTGACCTTGGCTGTGGTGGGGGCCTCGTCCTGGTGCAGGGACGGGCTGGAGTGGGACTTCTTCAGGCTGGGCTTGGGCTCCTGAGTGCCGGCGGCCTCCCTCCCCAGCTGCTCCTCCCACAGGTCAAGGCTGTCCGCAGGGCAGCGCAGACGGGCCACCAGCAGTTCCACGTAAGTCTCGTAGCGGGTTTTCTGCAACACACAGGCCCCACCGCCTTAGCACCACCCTGGTCCAGGTGGGCAGGAGGCTGGGCCCCTGAGGGACAAACAGCTCCCATGTGTATGATGCTGTGGCTATAAAAACTTCTGCAGGAAGAGGGCGGCACCAATGGCTGGCATCTGCTTGAGCAACTGTCTCTGCAGAGACCCTGCCATTCTCTGGATGTACTACATTAACAGCTATTGGCCAGCTCTGTGCTAACAGCTACACTGTGCGCTACTGTAACTAACATCTCTAGACCACCTTTCACCTCTGAGACACTAAAAGATCCATCGCCCACTAGGCCTGAGATCGGTGCTGTGCTGCACACAAACAGTGCGCATCTGTACGCAACTCTAATTGAGTCTGAATCGCATTTTAACAGTTGGCATCTGGAGAGCGTGTGGCTAACTACCCTCATCTGTTTAACACTCCTCAGGCCTCAGCACTTAGATACAGTTTCCAGTGTATTTAGGGCTTCCCCACCTCCAGCCCACTGGATCCCCATCCCAGCCCTGGGAGGTTGGGCAGGTGTCAGTGCTCTGCTTTATAGAGAAGGAAATGAAGCCTGGTGAGGGCCAGGGCCTTGCTAAAGGTCCCAGCGGGTGGAGGGTGGGGGGGCTAGGGAGGGATTGCTGCAGGCGGAGCTGAGTCCTATTGGCCACACCCCAGGGGCCTCTGGGAAGTGACATGCCCACAGCCCTAGATCTAGCCAGAGCCATTAAGGCCGAAGGATGAGCTAGAAAGGGTGGGGGAGAGTAGCACCAGGGCCAGGGGCACAGCCAGGAGGTGACCTTGAGCTCACTTCTCCAGTCTTTGCCCCTGGATGGCCTCTGACTGCCTCTGTTCCCACACTGCCCCTTACCCACCCTCCTTGTGAATGTGGGCACAGGGTGGGGGTTGGGGGTGGAGGAAAAAAACATTTTGGCATTGTTCAGGGAGCTAACAAAGGTCATTCCTTAGTTAAGACCATACGTGAGGCATGGAGGTAATTGAAATCTCCTAAAAATGTATCAGGTTTGGACAAGTTGTTTAATCCGTCCATGCCTAAGTCTCCTCATCTGTAAAATAAGGCTGAAAGTCCCTATCCCAGAGTGGTAAAACAACTAAACAAGATAATTCATACAATAGAAGCTTCCGAAATACTGCCTAGTATTATTAGATAGGTATTAGGGTAAATAATTCTGTTAAAACATAGTTTCTCCTTCAATTTAGGGAAAGTCAAATATACTCTTAGGAGAGAAAATATGTATAAAACAATATTCCCTAAGAGTGTGTCTGGGAGTTCTCACTGTGGCGCAAGGGGATCCATGGCGTCTTGGGAGCACTGGGACACAGGTTTGATCCCCAGCCTGGCAAAGTGGGTTAAGGATCCGGCATTGCTGCAGCCGCGGCTTAGGTCTCAACCAAGGCTGGGAACTCCATATGCTGCGGGGACGGTCAAAAAAGGAAAAATACACAGTGTTTTTGGACAAGCAGATGCTATGTGTCCCCAGAACAAGAAGTGAAGCGGCCTGAGTACACATGGACATATAAACTTTGTGCACGCGTGTGCACATGCTCCTGTGCAGATCCTGCACAGAGCCCAGGGTTCTCACGTTGCATGCCTCACCTAGACTTGAGCGGCCTTGGAAGCCAAGGCTGCTGGGACGGCCGTGGCCACAAGAGGGCGGTAGAGAGTCCAGCCAAGGAGGCCGGAGAGGCCTGGAGGAAGGTGAAGACGCCTCACCTCGTACTCCAGATACTCCTTCCGCAAGCGGTAGTCCTCCAGCTCGCGGCTGCGGCCCCGGCGCTCCGGTAAGTTCCTCTGCAGATCCAGCAGATCGTCGGAGGCAGCGTCCAGGCAGTTCTCGTGGGATCGATGCTGTTCCTCCTGGGAGCGGGAGGCGGTGGGGGAAGCTGTTCCAAGCCTCCACTACTCCGTTCCCAGGCCCAGGTGTGCAGCCCAAGGCCGCCCTCCCTCCTTTCCTGGGCCCAGGTGTACAACTCCATTCCGGATCCCGGGGCCAGGTGCTCAGCCCAGCTGGCTTCCTTTTCCTAGGCCAGGTGCGGAGCCTCTCATCTCCTGTCTAGTCCCCAGGGGTGCACCCCACCCCTGCAGCATCCCGCCCCTCCCCCAGGCCATACCAGGGAGCTCTGCGCCGGGCCCATCGGCAGGATGGGCCGGACGAATCTACGTTGGGAGCCCACCGCGGCCGGGAAGGGTGGCGCTGAGTGCGTGGCAGCCGCCAGGTTGATGCGCGCGATCCAGGAAGTCATCTCTTGGGCAGTGCTGCGGGCAGAAGTGGCCGTCTGTCCCCAAGGCCAGGGTTGGTTCTGTCACCTATCCCCGCCCCCAGCCTCTTGTGTTGGCTGCTCTGACCAGCAGCTCCGACTCAAAGCCTCCGGATTCAAAAGCCAGAAGCCCTGCCACTAGCGAAGGTGGTTGACCTCTGCCCGTGGTTTTTCCTCATCGGTCCAAGAAGCAAATCTGGGACAGCAATAGAGTTCACATCAAATACCCCCAAATGATCAATTGTCAGTGACTTCCTGCCATCCTCTGTTCAGAACTGGGAGGCTCAGACCGACTTTTCAAGATGCAGCTTGATCCAGGGTGGGGCCCTGCCATCAGAGGGTGGGAGGGGTGCAGGGCAGAAAACTGGGGCTTTGCTGCTTGCCTTTGCCCCCCACCCCGGACTTACGGTGCCTGGAAGAGGTAGAGGCGCCAGTCGGCTGTGCGCAGCTGGAAGACATGCGGCTTCTTGGTGTAATGGGTGGCGGGGGTGGCCAGCGAGTGGTGCACCCCCACAGGCTCGTCCACCATCTGCCCCACCAAACTCTCGCCCTCCAGCCTGAGGTCCTCTCCCTGCCACAGGGCGCAGGGGCTCAGAAAAGAGGTTTTCCTCAGTTGTCCAGCCTCCCACCTGGCCCATCCCTGTGCGGACTGCCTCCCTACCTTCAGGAAGTAGAGCACCATCCCTCGCAGTAAGGTATGGATCATCTTCCAGCCACGCTTGCCCCAAGGTGCTGTGGGGGGGCAGAACCGGAAGGTGGTGGTGCCCTCCCATCTGGACACAGCCCCCCCCCACTCTTCCCGCCAGCTCCAGCCCCTCCCAGGATGCACAGAAACACGAAGAAGCACACCACAGCAAAACACTACCGAACACAAACAGGCAGTATCGCCTCTCATTCGTACTGGCAACCACCCTTAGACACCAAAACAGAAATATTTACAAACAACGGAAGTGGATGTTCACACAGCCCATCCCCCCTCCAAACACCCACCCACAAGCACAGCTCTTCTCAGACACCCTTCCAGTCCCATCCAGAGAGGCACAGGGGCTCAGATGCTCGGGCAGAAGGCCTTCTTCCCCGGGGTTACTGCCTGGTCTTGCTTGGGCCCCATGGTTTCTTCACAGCCACAAGCCAGTCCCTGGGCTGGTCACCGCTCCCCAACCCATCTGGGATCCTGAGACTGCCCTGGTCACGTGGCTGCCCTGCTGCAAAGCTTCAACTGGCTGTGGAGTGAGGCCCCATTGTACCTCCTGCCATCTTTCACACAACCTCCCTCCACTGTGCTTGGTGGGGATCTTGCTGCCCGGACTACAAATAACCAGACCCTCTTTTCTTCCAAGGTTCAGCTCAGAAACCATTGCTTCCCAAAGCCTTAACTCCCCTGTACCCATAGCCCATCCCCAAACAAAAACAGAAGGCCTTCCTTTTATCCCAGACACTGGTGGGCTTGTCTCATCCCCACCTTAGCTCGGGTGCTCAGGGGCTGGAGGGGGGCGCTGATATAGCTCTGTCTCTGTTCCTTCTCCTGCTCCGGGCACCTTACATGGCCCTCAACTCACAGTTACCACTGAGGAAGGAACCTGGGGGGCCCATCCTCTGCCTTAGTCCACACACACGCCCCTGTTCACGGCCCATGGCCCCCCCGAGGCAGCAGGCAGACACTCACTCTTCTTGCCATCCGCATCCTGATGCATCTTCCGAGCCAGGATGCCCTGCTTGTAGGTGGGGACTGTGGGGTCCTGTGCCAGCTGGAGGAAGGGGTTGCTCATCTTGCCAGCTGGGGGAGATGGCCGGGCCTTCTCGGGCGTGGCTGCATCTTCCTCGTCCCTGGACATCAGACGATTGATGGGGCTGGCACCACACCTCAGGACCCCCCAGAAGTCTCCTTCAAAGCCAGTCCATCACTTCCTGTCACCCCTCTGCCCTCGCAGCTTCTGGCTCTTGCAGGTGAGACCTGGACCCCTGCACCCTCTCTGACACTGGCCCAATGCCTGCCCCTGGCTCCCGCCACGCAGAGGGGTGCACTGCCCAGAACTCTCCAACTCGCAGGTGGGTGGGTGGAGGGAGGGGGAGGGGGTCTCACGTACACAGCCCACTCCAGCTTCTCACTCCGGATAGACCAGTACAGGGCCTGGAAGAGAAGCACACAGGTGGGCGGGGAGCCTCAGGCCCTGGGGCTCATGGGGCCGGGCAGAGGTCGGCCAGGTGTACCACAGCTTGTTGCTGCCTCCACCCCAAGAAGCTGCCCTTCTTCCCTGGGCAGCAACCCATGCACCCATGTACCAGTTTATGGTGCATCTGCCATGGTCCCAGCAATGGGCTGGGAACTGGAGTCACAGGGAGGATCAAAATAATCCTAGTCCTTACTTGGGCTCAGTGAGGCCTGAACTAGTTCCCTTGAGGGGGAAATGAATCTACCACATAGCATCCTGCTCAGAGGGATGTGTCATAGCAACCCATGTCTGGGGAGTGAGTGAATAAGTGACTTGGAAATGATATCACCAAGAGCACTCATGCAGCTAGCTTGCTTCTGTAGCCCTGGCCATGCCTAGCGGGTGCTCGGTGCCTAGTAAGTGTTCAATTAATGATTACTGGAGAGGAGTTCCCACTGTGGCTCAGCAGGTTAAGGACCCGACTAGTATCCATGAGGTTGCTGGTTCGATCCCTGGCCTCGCTCAGTGGGTTAAGGATCTGGTGTTGCCATGAGCTGTGGTGTAGATCGCAGACGCAGCTCAGATATGGTGTTGCTGTCGCTGTGGTACTGGCCGGCAGCTGCAGCTCTGATTTGACCCCTAGCCTGGGAACTTCCATATGCCGCAGGTGCCGCCCTTTAAAAAAAAATGTACACTGGAGACAAGAGAACAAGTGCTGTAACTGCTTATGAAAGCAGGCTGCGTGCCAGGCACTGGGCTAGGCACTTGACAATCTTTATTTCACTGTGATAATGACACTGTACAATGGCTACTAGCTACAGAGAAATTTACCTTGGCCAAGGAGGAAGCTGCCCAAGACTAGAATTCAAATCCTGAAGCCCCTTGCTTCCAAAAGCTAGCTCTAGACTGCTGCCACTTGAAGCTTAGCCCAGAGACTTTGCCCAGAACCAGTGCCCCTGAGACTTGAGTGGGCCTAAGGATCACCCAGAAGCATAACAGAACATGGTAGTGGCCCAGCCCTCATACTTTCTTTTTTTTTTTTTTTTGGCCACCCCAAGACATGAATTTCCTGTGCCAAGGATCAGAACCGAGCCGCAGTCACAACCTAAACTGCAGCTGCATCCTTAACCCACTATGCTGGCTGGGGATGGAACTTGCATCCCAGTGCTCCCCAAACACCACTGATCCCATTGTGCCACAAGGGGACTCCAGATGCTTTCTGATCCACCAGGTCCAGGGCAGGGGGCCTGGGAGTTCCCATAAGCTAACAAATTCCAAGAGGACGCTGATGCCACCAGCAGGGGCCTACACTTTCATATCCCTTCATTAAACAAGGCCTGTCCACTCAAGGACACTTGGGCAGAGCCAGGCCTCATCCTCCTGGGAAAAAGAGCCAAGGCTCCAGGCTACCGGCAGCCCCTGTGCGCCTCCCCCACCTCCGCCCCATAGTACCTTGAGCAGTTCCTTGGGGAAGTTCCCACCATCCTGCAAGCCATTCAGGTTGGTTATGAACTCCTGGCAGCTCATGCTCTTCCCGATGTTCTGTGGCCACATTGAGAGGAAGGACAGCTGGCACACACACTCCAAGCCAGCAGAATAATCCCCGATCCTGTCCTGCCTGAACCCACCCCAGGTCTCAGCTCCCCTTTCCGGGACCCACAGGCACTATCCCCACCCTCTCACCTGTCCGTGCAGGTCCGTGTTAAGGAGCATGATGGCACAGGTCAAAGTGTGCACGCAATCTGCCCCCGAGAGAGAAAGCTCATTGCAAGCCAAACTCCTGCGTCTCCTCTGCCCATGCTGGACAGGGTGACCCCCAAAGGCCTCCACAGACCCCCACCAGCTGCCACCCAGCGAACCCCTGAGCACACTGGAGCAGTTCCCTGCCATCCTTCAAAGGGCCGGCCCCTCCCTACCTACTGAGGAGAAGAGCCCGGGGTTGCAGTAATGGAAGCGCTTGGAGAACTGGTAGAGGATCCGCTCGCGCTCCTGGGTCTCCCCGCTGAGCACCAGGGCCTGGAGGAAGCCCCTGGAAGGCGGGTGGGGGTCCAGGCAGAGCCCAGCAGCCCCAAAGCTTAGGGCTGGGTCCCAGCCTCTCTGGGGGCTGCCGCCCCTCCCCCACCCCACCATCCCTCCTTCCCAGAGAGGCCCCAGAGTCTTACCGGAGCGCGCGGTCCAGGCTCTGGCCTCCAAACTGGAAGAAGGAGAGGTACTCCTCAGCCACAGCCCTGCTGAAGTCGCTGCTATAGAGGGGAAGTGGGGGTGAGGCCTGTGCTGGGGGCCTAGGGGCTGCATACATCCTTGGCCTGATGTGACCAAGGGAAAGGCACAGCTAGGCTGGACCCCAGGTCCCAAGAGGGCAGTGGCACCTCACTGGCTCCCCATCCAGTGCTGATGGAGAGGGACACAGTTGGGGGTGGGGGCAGCAGATGGTCCAGTCCAGCAGCTCTAAGCAGGACTGGGGGTGCAGAGGCAGGCATGGCAAGGGTCTGGGGGGAGAAGGAGACAGGGTGCAATGGACAGGACAGGCGTTACATATAGGACAAGAAGCCAGTGGTGGGGCTGGAGGGACACAGGGCAGACTGGGGTGGCTGTGCAGGAAGCCCACTGCAGCTCCTCCCTTTCCTGCCTCAGGCTCCTGCCTTGGTCAAGTTCAAAGCCTCTTACTTCTTCCGCAGAAAGGCGGCTACTTCGGACTTCCGGAAGCCCTCCAGGTGGTAGAGGCGAGAGGCCAAGTTCCAGGCCATCTTGTCGTTCCTGATGCCATTAGCCAGCTTGTCTCCAGCCTGTGGCCCTAGGCCTTCCTCTGGTAGCAGTGCTTGGGGCATGGGGCTCTCAGGAAGCCTGCAAAAGCCCATCACCGTCAGGGTCCTCAGATTCCCAGTTGGGAAGGACACAAGGGGTTCTGGGTCAAGTGTCTTTGAGGTCGGTTGTGGATGGGGATGCTCAGAGTTCACACGCAGAGCTCAGGGGGCAGCTGGAGCTCCGTGGCCTTGAGTGGTAGGGGAGGTGCTGGACCAGGGCCTCTCCTGGGGAAGAGGCAGGGTCACAGGCCGGTCACGGCCTGGCTGGCCTGACCTGGACACAGGAGGGAGGACTTGGAGAGGGCAGTATCCACACAAAGCCAACAAGGGCCGGGGCCAAGCCTGGTCCCAGCACTTCCTCGGGTAAATCACAGGGATGTGCTGAGCATCATTTACCTCGGGTGGCAGGTGCAACCCTTTCAAGACCCCAGCAGTATCTCCTCCACCCCAAGGAGGTAGGATTACCTCCCCAAACCACCAGCCACTTGTGTCCCTCGCTGGTCCTACCCTCCTCACAATGCCTCCATGCTCCCCTTTCCCTCCCCCAACTCCAGCCTCCAGCCCCCACTCTGAGATCCGGAGCCAAAGAAGGTGCAAGGACGAGGCAAGAATGGGAAGCTAGACCAGCTGGAGGAACCACAGAAGTGGCTTCCCACGCCTGCCTTCCCGAGCCAGTGGACCCGTTATGAAGAAGGCCCTCAGCACAGGGGCTTGGTTGGTGATCCACAGGGGTGCACAGGCCCAGGCAGCACCCTCCCCCCGACCCCCAGCAGAATTGGAGACCTCTCAGAACCTCAGAAGTCTCCCCGTCCCACCTCTACCTGACTCTCGAATTTTCCCCACCACAGTGCAACCCGGTGGAGGAGCCTCGTTATAACCGTCATCATCTATGTGCCCGCGTTAGGGAGTTGGAGGGATCAGCAAAACTCATCACAGTATGAAAATGAACTGTCCACTTATAAAATTCAGAGGCACTCGACTGCCTTCTCCACCCCGCACGAATGTACATCTCTGCCCCCGACCCAGTCAGGATCTTTGCTGACAACTTCTCACTGCTTCCCGAGGCCCAGCCACATCCAGCAAGGCAGGGCCAACATCACGGGAGCCAACTGAAAAGGGAAATTACAAATCTTGACAAAAGATGCGATGAAGTCCATGAAAGTGATGCTGGAAGCCTCCAGGGGTCACGTGGAAAGCCGCAAACAAATGAGGAACAGGAAGAGTTAGTTCCGTGAACAACTGGAGAGGCGAAAACAAACCTAACGACACAAGATAGTTTTCTTGTGGTGCAGTGGGTTAGGGATCTGGCATTGTCACCGCAGCAGCTTGGCTCACTGCTGTGCCGCGGGTTAGATCCCCAGCCCAAGAACTTCCATGTGCCACGAGGGCCAATAATAATAACAACAGTAATGACACACTTGTTCCCTTTACAGAGAACTACTTGGGTAATCAGCGGACGAAGTCCTAAAATGCCTTTAGAAAAATGACCTTGTTAATTAGCACTGTTTACCATATAAATGGGGAGGGATTTTGAGGAAAAAAAAAAACAGCGCAAATGTAAATCGTTATGGAATTCTATATTTCAAATGAAAGAACTGTATAGTGTGTGAATTATATTTCGATAAAGCTGTTATTAAATTAAATTGCCCTTTATGAACTCACTGTGAAATGAAGTATGAAGGAAAGACATCTCATTGGGCCATCAAACTAGGCCAAGAAAATTAGACCTCCTCCTACACTGTCTTAAATAAAATTAAATAAATGTATTTATTTAATACTTGGGGTCATTTGACCAAGAAAAGCATCAAATGAGCCTTTTTTCATTATTTACTATGAAAGTATGGTTCTCATTTTAGGTGGATTTACTTTTATTTGGGGTTGAATTAACTTTAATATTTGGTCACAGTTTTGGGGTTAACCCTGCTCTGGACCCCACCATCCACCATTCCTTTGGTCCCAAGCAAACCTCCCGTTGCCACCCGGGATCCCAGCCAGCACCCTGGACCTCCAGGCACAGCCTCAAATTCAAAGCAGCAGCATCCCCACATCACAAGGTCTGACCACCCCCGCCCCCCATCCTCCGACCTGCCTAGTACAACCCCCGTTTTCCTGGGGCACACAGCTCTGGTTAGGTTCACCCTGCCTCCCCCTGGGGTCCTCGCCTAGTGTCCAAGCACAGACGTGTCTCCCTCAGCACATTCAAGCCCTGCCACACTTGTTCAAGACTACCCACTCTACTGTTTCTTGTGCCTCCAAACCCTCCAGTCATATAATCCTAGCTTAACACTTATTAGTACATTAAGGCCCAATGTGCATTTCTCACACTCCTCCCAGATCAGGTACTCTTTTTTTTTTCTTTTTAGGAACATGTGGACATTCCCAGGCTAGGGGTTGAACTGCCTATATTCCACAGCTACAGCAACACAGGATCCTCAACCCACCAAGCGAGGCCAGGGATCAAACCCACATCCTCAGGGATATGAGTTGGATTTCTCACCTGCTGAGCCCCAGCGGGAACTCCCAGCCCAGGTATGCTTAGATGCCAGCATAATTAGGAGGCAGAGGGCCAGCAGCTGGATGGACACTTACCCTTCAGGAGAAGTCAGGCGAACATCAGGCTGGACAGCTCCAGCCTCCGCAGTCCTGGCTGGGCCTTCACTCTTTACTTCCTTCCCCAGGTTCAGAGTACCTCCCGCCTCCTCTGTCTCCAGGGAATGAGGCTCTGCCCCATCGGTCTCTAGGAGTGACGGGCTGGAAGCATCTAGTGCCCACTTGGGAAGCTCGCTGCCTGGCTGGTGGCTCCGGAGCTGCGGGCTGCCTTTGCCGGAGGACACGGGGCTGGGCTGGGGGCCGGGGCCTCTGCCCTCTGACTCAGGGCTGCTCGGCTCCAGAGAAGAGGCAGGGCTCCCCCAGGAGCCAGGGGTCTCAGTACAGGGAGCAGACCCCTGGGGACACTCGGCATCCCTGTCACCTGAGGAAAGGCGTGGAGTGAGGCTGGCACCCAGTGAGGAGAAGGCCAAGGGGCCTGGCAGAGCCAGGAGGACAGCTTGGTCTGCCACCTCCAGCAGCTCCCCCTGCCCTGAACCCTCCCGGGGCTCTTCCTTGGAGCTGCACATTCTGTCCCTCCCTCAAGCCTCCCACACACAGATGCAGAGGACTCCCGAGGCAACCAGGGGTTCAGGACTTGCTAAACCACCAAGACCCAGGCATCTGAAAGGCTGGGTCTTTTGTACATTTCTTTTTTCTGGTTTTTCTTTTTTTTTTTTTTTGCTTTTCAGGGCTGTACTGGCGACATATGGAGGTTCCCAGGCTAGGGGTTGAATTGCAGCTACAGCTGCTGGCCTACACCACAGCCACAGCCACACCAGATCTGAGCCGTGTCTGCAACCTACACCTCAGCTCCTGGCAATGCCGGATCCTTAACCCACTGAATGAGGCCAGGGATCGAACATCCAACCTCATGGTTCCTAGTCAGATTCATTTCCACTGCACCATGACAGGAACTCCTTTTTTTAATTTTTTAAATGATTTTTATTTTTTCTGTTATAATTTACTGTTATAGTTTTCTGTTATAGTTCTATCAATTTCTACTGTACAGTCATTCATATATATACATTCTTTTTCTCACATTATCCTGTACATTTATTTACTCTATGAGATGAGTATTTTTTTCCTTTTTTTTTTTTCCCTTTTTAGGATCTCACCCATAGCATATGGAAGTTCCCAGGCTAGGGGTTGAATCAGACCTTCAGTGGCAGGCCTAGACCATGGCCATAGCCACTCCTTAACCCACTGAGTGAGGCCGGGGATCGAGCCTGCATCCTCATGGGATACTAGTCAGGTTCTTAACCTACTAAGCCACAACGGGAACTACAAGATGAGTATTTTAAAACCTCTTGGATTGAGGGAATTCCAGAGGCAGAAGCAGGATTTAACCCCAAGTCGGCCTGGTTCCTGCACAATCCAAGATGACCCCTTAATGACACCCCTGGATCCAAGAATGTTCTTTGTCCCCACTCCCAGTCCCAAAGCCTCCAACCTCCCAACTTCCCAGAGCCCCTAATCTCACCTCTGTCCTGGGAGCTGAGAGGCTCCAGGGGCCAGGAAGGAACCTCTTCTCTCTGCCAACCCTCAGGGCTGGGCAGGGCCTGTGGAGAGAGACAAGGTGCAGCCATGAGCCTTGGAGGCACTGAGAGGTGAAGGGGACAGTGTTGGGGGGACTAAGACTATTGGGAGCCCCTCCTTCCCTGCTGTCCTCCTACCCAGACCACTCGGCCTGGTCTGGGCCTCAGTTCAGAAAAGGCACCCTGGATGGGGCCCATCACCATGGGTCCCGGAAGTCACTGGGTTCAGGTTCCTTCTTTACAGATGGAGAAGGTGAGGCCCAGAGAGGAGAAGTCACTTGCCCAAGGTTGCACAGGATTGGGGGTGGTGCTGGAGTCAGATCCCACTTGTCCTATTTCCCAGGTCAATGCTTTGTCCTCACAGGATGCTGCAGACTGGATGAGGTCAAGGCTGTCTTCCAGGGGAGCCTCAGGGAAGAAGAGTGGAGAGAGGTTTGCCCCCAGAGGGAAACTCCTCCGGGGCCTTGCCCGCACCCCAGCCTCAGGCCACAGACTTCAAGTCTTCTCTGCTCTGTTCTCCCTCCCTTCAGATGGCCTCCTGTAGCACCCACCCCAGCAGGGGATGTGTCGCAGGGCAGGGAAGGTGACAGCCCCCTGGCACTGGCCTGGGCTCTGCCATCCCAAATGGGGGAGCAAACTGCCACTCCCAAGACCTCCCTTTGAGGACCCCAGGGGCCCTGGAGCAACCAGGCTCCAGAACACGCTTCCCAGGACAGAGTCACAAGGTATGCGCAGAGACCCCCCTCCTGTGGGTGGAGGGGCCTGGGCTGGTCAGCAGCTCCTCTGATCTCGGGGTCAGGCAGCTCTTCCCCATTGTTCTCTGGGATCAGAGAGATTAGAAAGTCACAGCCCTGCTTTTCCATCTTGAGTTTCCTTATCTGCTCAGCAGAGGCCTCCCTGGGAAAAATGTGTTCACACACTTGTCTCCATCATGTGCCCGTGCTGATATCAAGGACCTCTGCCACTGTGTGATAACGGGCCTGATCTAGTGACACTAAAAGATGGTGAGCCGAAAGTAGCAAAATGCTGAAATCTCTCCCCAAAGTAGAGGACTCTTAAAGTGGACATCTCCCCAGCAGGGGCAGAGGTCACCCCTGCAGGCTGCCCCCTGCCCTGTTACAGTGGGAAAGTCTTAGAGGTGGAGGAGGAGAGTCTGAGATTGGCCTGGAACACGCTGCACCCGGAGGAGCTGTTTGTTCTCCAAATGTGTCCAGACACAACCCCTTGGAGCTGGAGACATTGTGGACCTCACTGCCGTGGTATTCAGCTGACATCAATGGCATCCAGAAAATTCCCTCTGACTCTGAAGGCCACGCTGGACCCGCTGGATGTTGCTTTATTCCTCCAGGATCCCCCAAAGCCCCAGCATCAGGAAAGAGCGTACTGGGCTCCGGTGACAGAGGGAGGGCCTTCCTTCTGTGTCTCCGAGCACAGGTGGGGCCCAGGCTGTCACTTACCTCACTCTCCCGCTGGCTAGAAGGTGCTGTGGGGATCCCCTCGGTGGCGGCATCCACTGTGGCCCAGGCAGAAGTGTGCAGTCGGTAGATGGGCACGGGGAACGGAGGCGTGGTGGGCCCCCCAGGATTCTCTGTGTCCTCTGGGTCGGTCTCAGAGCCCAGCTGCCAGGGCACTCTGCCTCCTGGGGGTGGCAGCTCCGGGCTCTGTGGGCTCTGGGGCCCAGTGGTCACATCTGCACAGCAGTCTGAGAATCCCCAGGAAAAGTGTGTTTCTGAAGCACTGGTGTCTGAGCAAGGGCTCTCCAGGAAGAGGGGGTTGTCAAAGAAGAGGCTCTCCTCCTCGGCACCCCACTCTGGGGAGGAATCTGGCGTCCCCTCCCTCAGCCACCCCGGGTTCTGGTCGTCCCCTTCGGGCCTGCTGCCGTCTTCTCCCAAGGCCTCGTCCTCATCCACATCCATGTCCACAGCGGGCCCTGGGTCCTGGGGGGCCACAGGGCTCGAGGGGAAGGCGGGGAGATCGGTAGGGGCTGTAGGCAGGCAGCATCTCAGCTCAGCTCTGAGCCCCTCTGTCTTCTCCAGCTCCTCCTCCAGGTCCAGGACACACATCTGGGCCTGCAGGATGCCCGCCCAGAACACCACCTGAGTGGACGTGCTCTGGCTCTGCCTTGGGCTCCCCAGGGGTTGGCTGTCCCTGGGTGACCTGGAAGATTCTGACTGCTGCCTGGCCTCATCCTGTGAAGGACCGATCCCCAGGTGCATGGGCTCCGGACTGGAGGCCCCGGGATAAGCATCTTGCCTCACTGAATCGGGAGAGTAAGAAGGCCAGGTCTGCTCCCCCCAAGGCTGGAGAGGGTCCTGACGGTCGCCTGTCTCCCTCAGGTGCACCCCTGGGTGGGGCCGCAGGTTATCTCCCAGATAGACGTCGAGAAACTCCACAGGTTTGGCGGGTTCACAGAGTCTGTCGTCACCCATCATCCACAGAGTGCAAGCTGCGCAGGAGGCCCAGAAAGCATCCGCCTTCACAAGCCCATCACGTAGATTAGAGGGAGCACTGGCCAGGAGGGTGACCGGGACCCCACATCTACCCTGGAAGGGCCCAAGGCAAACGGAGGTTAGCACAGCAGGGCTGTCCGTCCCGGAAGCACACGTCTATCAAGTTACACGTGGTTTTGAGTTTCTGCCTTATCAGTAACCCCAAAGCTTGGCCGCTGCCTTCTGTAGCCCTGCAGAGGTGGAATGTACCTTCCACGCCATCTGACCCACAATCACAACTGCTTGCGCTAGGGCGGCACCCACCCCAAGGACACTCATCCATTGGCTGAAGGTGGCCACAGGGGCTGAAACGGATGAACTGGGCAAACCAGATCCTCCTCTTGGGAACCTATGTTGGAGAATGTCAGGGCCAAGAGGGTTGGTAGCTGGAGCAGAAGGGGGAAATGTCAAAAGAGGGTGAAAGCATGGCAAACAAAAAACAACATGTAAGCCAATGTACATGGGCGCCAAACAGATGCAGGCTAGAGGTTAAGGGAAGGGACAGACTCAAGGGAAAAGCGGGTACCCAGGAAAGAAAGACCACAGCATGTCTCTCATCCACCTCCCAAGGTTCCTGTCTTCGGGGCCTGCATCCTTGCCAGGGCTGGTTCTTGGGCACAGCTGTGCAGCCTGCCCAGGTGGAAGCAGGTAACGGGTGCTGGCTGATCTCAGCCTGGGCTTCTGCAGGGGGACACTTCAGGCCACGTGGGCTGCATGGGGAGGAGACTGCTGCCTCCTGGGGAGGGGGAGGGAGAGGCTGGGGATGCACAGCCACATCTACCTGGGGCTGCATCACATCTGCTCAGAGCTGCCCAGTGCATCAGCCACACCGGCACTCTGGGTGGGGCCTGATGGAATGCAGCCAAGGAATCTCTCAGGGTATTTTCTAGAAGCATGCATCTCCATCCCCTGAGTGTGGTCCCCAGGTTACATGGTTTTGGGGGTAGCCTTGCTTCTGCAGAACAACTGGCTTTTTGGAATTCTCCTATGGCACAGAGGGTCAAGAATCTGGTGTGGTCATTGCTGCAGCGGCTCAGGTGGCTGCTTTGGCGCAGGTTTAATCTCTAGCCAGGGAACTTCCACATGCCATGAGCAAGACCAAAAAACCAACTGGCTTGTTCTGATATCATGTATACAATGCAACTCGTAGCTGGGCCTGTTTCCCTCTGGGTACTGGTCCTCAGGAAATGCAGGGTAAGAAGGCCGGCCCTCTGTAAGATTTCCCAGTATCAGATGTACTCTGGACTGCATCGCATCATTCAGTTTCCCTTTGCCTCCCTTTCTTCACTCACAGATCTCTAATTTTTTTTAAGGCCACACCTGTGGCATATGGAAATTCTCAGGCTAGGGGTCGCATCAGAGCTGCAGCTACTGGCCTGCACCACAGGCACAGCAACGCCAGATCCGAGCTGCATCTGAGGCCTACACCACAGCTCACAGCCACACCGGATCCTTAACCTACTGAGGCCAGGGATTGACCCTGCATCCGCATGGTTACTAGTCATGTTCTTAACCTGCTAAGTAGCAACGGGAACTCCCTGGGTATCTAGTTTGGGGACTGCATATAAACTGTATTGAAATATTTGGGGGCAAAAAGAAACACACACATACACATAACACCTGCTCCCAACCGGTAACCAGGCATGACTTTCACCTCTCACCTACTTCACGGCCAATCATGAGACACTCAATACATGGGAAAGTTCAAAGCTGGGAAACTAAGTCTGGGTGGGGTCCTACTGCTTAAGGTCACCTACAATGCTTGGGTGGGCACTGTTCCTTTTTCACGAGGTGCCCAAGAGAAACAAGACAGGACCACTGCGAATTTCACTTTCTCCATCTCCTGGCAAGCATCCTCCTAAAAGTCCCTCAAAACCAGAATCCCTTGCTGAGTCGGTAGCTCTCCCTTGGTCCTGACCCCCACATTCCTCACTTTGAGCAGAGCAAAAAAGTCTGTAATTGCTGAACTGAGGCCTCTGAAGCATTAGGCCCCCAGGAAGCACCCCATCCAGCCTTCAGGGCATCCACCATGGTCACTGCTGTGGCATGGGTCGCTGCTGTGGCGTGGGTTTGATCTCTGGCCCAGTAACTTCCACATGCCACAGGCATGGCCAAATAAATAAATATGTGAAATAAAGCAGGAAACTGTTAATGACCACACTAAACATAAATCCAGAAGAAATGGGGGCTTCCTCACCATAGATTCAAAGGGAAAGAAAAATCAGAGACACTGGAGTAGCTTTCCAGAGACCAAAGGGAAGAGAGCAGATGTCTGGGGCCCAAGGGAGATGGGGTGGGGACTGGGGATGGAGGTGAGGAAGCAAGGCAGATGGGTCCACACAGGCGCACATGACCTCTTGGTAGAGTTGCCACATTTAGTAAATAAACAATAGAGCATGCCCAATATTTGGGACATTTTTGTACTAAAAAATGACTCCTTTTTTATCCAAAATTCAGTTTTAGCTCTGCATTGTATCTGGCAACCCAACCCCATGTTAAGAGTATCCCTCGCCCCCATGATGTGTCACTCATTAGCCTGTGCTCTGCAGCACTGAGCTCACTGTCTCATCAGCCACCCCAGGGCTGAGATAAGTGATAACATCACCTTCCTACTAATAAAGAAACAAGGCTCAGAGAGCTTCAGAAATGTGTCGGAGTAGCTCAGCAGGTGGGTCTGAGAAACTGGGGTCTGAACCCAGGCCTATGGCTCCCTTAAGCAGCACTCTCTTTTTCTACCTAGGAAATCAGTTTCCTTGGGCATGCATGGATTGAATGAAGTATGACTTCCTTCTGAAGCTGAGCCCCTTAATGCACTTGTTTTCCCCACTGTCCAGGGCAGGGCCTGCCTGACTCAGAGGTGGCACTCCAGGAGTGTTTGTGAAACTAAGAGAAAAGATGGAGGTACGATTGGATAGGTGGATAGATGGATGGAAGGATGGATGAATGGAGGGATGCATGGATGGACGGATGGATGGATGGATGGATGGACGGATGGATGGGTAGATGGAGAGATGAATGGATGGATGGAAGGATGAATAAATGGATAGGTGGGTGAAGATGTAAATGTGCCCTTAGAAAGCCTATCCTCATCAACCTTACTACAGGACTGGGGAAACTGAGGCTTGGAGGAGGAGCTTTAGCACCATTATGACATTATGACTTCTTGCTGAGGGACAATCCAGCCATGAGTCAATAACACCTTCTTCCCAGGAAGCCCAGTGCCTTAAGGGCAGAGGTTTCCCAGAGGTGGCTCCTGCCAGGACAGCCCAGTAGCCAAAATGGTCCCCTGGGTGCTGCTTCTGAGACAGCAGTTGGACAGAGAGGAGGAGACTCCAGGACCCATTCAACCCTCTGGCCTGTGCTCTCCACTTGTGGAAGGGTTAGTGGAACTGCAAGTTTGAGAAGTTTCTCTCCCTGGAGTTCCCATTGTAGCTCAGCAGTCAAGGAACCCGACTAGCATCCTTGAGGATGCAGGTTCAATCCCCGGCCTCACTCCGTGGGTTAAGGATCTGGTGTTACTGTGAGCTGTCGTGTAGGTTGCAGACTCGGCTCTGATGTGGCATTGCTGTGGCTGTGTTGTAGGGCAGCAGCTACAGCTCCAATTGGATCCCTAGCATGGGAACCTCTGTGTACTGCTGGTGCAGCCCTAAAAGAAGACAAAAAAAAAAAAAGGAGTTTCTTTCCTTTTCTCATTTTCCTGCCACCTTCAACCATACCACTTTCTCTGCCCTTTTATTGCTCTTCCCTGAATGAAGGGGCAGGATGACCTAAGGGGTGTGGTCTCTTCTTAGAGCCATCACAGCAATCCTGCCAGGCACCTGGGTGAGGACAGCATGCCCCAGCAAGGGTGGAGGGTCAAGGGTCAAGGGTGGAGACCAGTCTCTGTTTCCTGGAGGTAGGATGGCACATCCTAGGCAGAGGGCACCCAGAACTGAGGAGCAGAGCCCAGGTCTCATGCATCTAGAACTTTTCTGGTTTCTTTCTTTCTTTCTTTTTTTAACCCATTGGTGTTTAGTGATCTCTTGAAATCACTCAAGTATCCTAGCCCGAACAAAGAAGGGAGAAAGTACCTGCCACAGGCCTCTTAGGTAGGTATTGTTACCTCTGAAACTAGCAGTCCTTCATTTTTCTAAGCACCATGCTGACTCAGGAAACTCAAAGAAAAGTTCAGGGTGAAGTGAAATGGCTCTTCAGAATCCAAGACAATGCTTGGAGCTCCAGAAGCCAGTGAGGAGAAGGAGCAGGGAGGGGGCTGAGGATCGGGGAGGAGAGAGCAGGTGCTCCATGAGCAACCCCCCCAGGGCTCCCGTCTTGAGCGTAGTGACCTCTCCAGGGGCTGAACCTACATCGAGCAGATGGGCAGTGAAGGACACAGAAACCAACAGCTATGGGACCTAACATCCCTCCCATTGTCACCCAAATCTATCCTGGGCTTCAAGGAAAGGTCTTTTCTTTCCTTTTTGGGGGGGTGTGGTGGGGGGTGCACCTGCAGCATATGGAAGTTCCCAGGTTAAAGGTGGAATTGGAGCTGCAGCTGCCAGGCTACATCATAGCCACAGCAATGCCAGATCTGAACCATATCTGCGAACTACACCACAGCTCACGGCAATGCCAGGTCCTTAACCCACTGAGAGAGGCCAGGGAGCGAACTACATCCTCATGGATACCAGTCAGGTGCACAACCTGCTGAGCCACAATGGAAATTCCAAAGCAAGTCCTTTCTGACCTTGGAACGGGGAGGAGCCCAGATGGTACCTGGATGATCCTTTTCGAGAGTGGGTTTGCTTTCCATTCGGTGCGTGGGCACATGGCCTGAGCCCTGAGGTGCAGAGAGGTCACAGCAGGCTGGTGAGAGCCTACCCAAGTGGAGATGGGGACAGCAGTGGGTGTCCTGCATTCACCCCCCTCCTGCCCCACACCTGGAGGCTCACAGACTAGACTCAAACTAAGTACAACTCAAATCCTAAGAGCCTGGTGACTCTGGCCAAAAACTTCACCTGGCTCCTTGCCTGGGAAAGAAGGAAATCAGATGGCTAAAGCTAGTCCAAAGGTCTGTTATAAAATGGAGGGGGCCCGGGATCTAACGCAGGGCCCAGCCCTTGGTAGGTGCTCAGAAATACCATGTCCTGCTCAGATTAATGCTGCTGCTTTGTGGGTCCACTTAGAGAAGCCAAAATGAACAAAAACAAACCAAGGACCCTTCCTAACAGCACAGATTCAGGCCAGTGGGGCTTCCTCAGTCCCCCAGGAGTCTGTCTGCTTTGAGTGTCCCATTTGGAGTGTGCGTCTTTCCTTTTAAGCTTTTTTTTTTTTTTTTTTTTTTTTTTGCTTTTCAGGGCCGCACCTGAAGCATATGGAACTTCCCAGGCTAGGGGTAGAGTCGGAGCTGCAGCTGGCAGCCTACACCACAGCCACAGCAATATGGGATCCGAGCTGTGTCTGCGACCTACACCACGGCTCATGACCACACCGGATCCTTTAACCCACTGAGCGAGGCCAAGGATCGAACCCACATCCTCGTGGATGCTAGTTGGGTTCATAACCCACTGAGCCATAATGTAAACTCCTCCTTTTGAGCTTCTAACTCAGAAAACTTCCTTTTGAGCTGGAAATGTTTCCTTCCTATGCAAAAAGCAAAGGCTCTAGGCCCAGCCAGGGATTTAGGAGGTGACCTGTGCTGTCCTTTCACAGCCAGGGAAGGGAGCCAGGTTAGGGGTCTTGTCCCTAAGGGCAGGAGCTGAAGGTGGGGTCGTCCCCCGCCCCCGCCCCCGTCCGGAGTTGCAGGACAGACACCCCTGCCTGAACCTGGAGCCAGAGCAGCCAAAGTACATGACTAGAGGCACCCCACATCCTGCCCACACGGAAGGAGGCTTCATGCATATGTACGTGTGTGTGCACACACACACCCCACACACACCCCCACACACCACTGGGTGCTGAGAACCTTGAGGTGGGTTCAGCTGGAACTCAGGCAGGGAGGGAGAATGGAGGGGGCAGAGAGGGTGGTGGGGCTGAGAGGATGGGGGCACAGAGAGGAAGGAAGGCCAAGAGGATGAGGGGGCAGAGTGCCAATGGGTCTCCAGGGCAGCTACTGCCTGGGAAGGACAAGGAGGCTCAGGGCCAGGCTGGGCCTCTTTCCCTGCTTCCTGAATCTCCCCCTTCTACAAAAGGCCTAGAGCCCAGGTTCTAATCCCTAGACTGGGTGGTTCCTTCTGTGCAGCGGAAGGAACCCTTGATGCCCTAAAGCCGGGGTAGATTGGCCTCCTGGCTATGGCCCCACAGTCCTCTGGGGCATTTATTATCAGCTGATGACAGCTCACCCTTCCCAGCCTTTCAGCAGAGGAGTGACACCACTCCTGAGACCTTAGCCCTAGAATAAATGGGCAGTGGCTGAGGATAACAACCACTAGCAAGTCTGACAGTGTCCCAAACAGGGACGCCTTTGAGGGTGAGACAGTTCCTGTTACCCCTGAGGTCGATAGGCCTAACCCAGTGCCACCTGGGGAACACCAGCAAGTTGGGCCCCTACCCCCACATGGCCTTCCTGGAAGGCTCATTTGGGGCGTCTGGGCACACCAGCCCCCCACTGGGTACCAGTCACCAGGGACCCGGGGAGGCCCACAGGACCTGTAGGAAGGAGTTTCTCGGCCCTTCACCCTCATGATTCAGATCCTCAGGGGCACTAAGGAGGCCAGGGTACTGGGGCCAGAGGAGGAATCAGGGAAAGGGCTGGGCTGGGGGAGGAGGCGGGTGGAAAGAAGGAAGGGGGATGATGGAGCTGTAGCCCAGGCCCAGCTCACAGCAGGGGCACGCGCAGAGGCCTACGGAACCCTCCTTCCTGCCCGCCTGCTCCAGCAGCCACCACAGGGCCCACTGGTGACTCTCGGCATCCCTGCCCCCAGCCCAGGCAGGCCCACCTTGCTCACCTCCAAAGGTCCCGGGAAGGGGTGTGTGGGTCTGGCTCCTCAGGCACGGTTCTGCTGCCTGATCTGTCCACCCCGTTGAATGGGGAACGTGGCGGCTGGAGCTTCCGACTTCCGCTCCCCTCTCCACACTCACCCCCCCCACTCCCCGCGGCCTCCGGGGCACCCCAGCTGCTCTGCACCTCACACTTCCTGCCCTGAGACGAGAGCTCCCGCTCCCAGGCCCAGCGCCTCTGGCCCCCTGCCCCTGTTCCTGGGGGTCCCCCACCTTCCACGGCCCAGAGTCAAGGGCCTGGGAAAGAAAGAGGAAGATGTAGTGCCCTGACCGTGACCACGCCCTGCCCCTCCTCCCTGCGGTTCCATCACCAGGTTCTCCTCTCTGCCCAGTTCTCAGTTCCTTGCAGGGCACCCACTGGGGCTCAGCAGAACCCTGGGGCTGGCAACTTTTCTTTTCCCATCGATGTATATGTGGCTGTGCCTGGTGTAGGCAATAATGGCCCTGGGTACAACTGTCCTGTAGTGACAAGGTGTCCCTCAATAGCCCCTGAGCCACCCCCCTCACCCATATTATAAAGCATTGCTATATTCATGACTTGTAGCCAGAGGCAGGTTCAGAAAGGTTAAGCCACTGCAAGGGTTGCACAGCTGGGAAATCACAGAGCTGTGGTTAGAACTCAGAGCATCTGACCACATGCACTAACTCATCCATTCCCACGACTGATTCTCAGTCAATGTCTGAGGGACACAGGTCACAGGTGTCCAGAATGTGAGGCTGAGGCTGGAGGAACCGCACTCATGGTACCAATCTGTGTTCCAGCCTGAAGCACCGCCCGCTTCCCTACTGACGGTCTGAAGACCGTCCTGAGCTCCAGTCCTCATAAATCCAATGGCCCAGAAGATTCTTCAATGTGCGAGGCACTCAGACCCAGGCCAGCCTGGCCCACAGGGCAGAGGGTGTGGGGCTTCAGCTCCAGCCCTGCCCCCGCCACCCCACGCCCCCAACCAAACACACAGGGCGAGGAGTCCACAGGGACATGCCTACCAGGCCTTTCTCTACCACACTCTGGGGACCCAGAAGCCTGGGATTCTCTACTTCCCAGACCCTCAGGGCACCTACCCATCTCCCCTGCAGGGGACACTGCATCACTGTGCAGACTAACCTGGGGGAGGGGGAAAGACAGAGAGGGGATGGACAGGGCCTGGACCACGGGCGAGTCCCCCCCCCAGTCCATGCACAGGCTGTACCAAACCAGGGAAGGGAAGAGAAAGAGTAGGGGCTAAAGGCTGGGGTGGGTTCTGCTGCCACAGCCACGTTCAGCAGAGGCTGAGAATCCTAATTCAAACCTGCATCTCCAGGTCGTAAGTAAAGTGGGCAGCAGGAGAAGAGGACACACGTCTTATATCAGTGCCTCGGCTGCAGTGTTACAATATCCACATATCCAAACACATGAGGGGGGCTCCGCTGCTCACTTTCTGGGGCTGACGCTGTTGGAGGTAGGCTTATCTCCACCTCAGAGCAATGCAAACCCAGCTCACCCCCTCTCCAAGCTGCTCCTCCAGTAGGGAGATTTTATTTTTGTTTTGTTTTGGGCCACACCCACAGCATATGGAAGTTCCCAGGCTAAGGGTAGAATCAGATCTGCAGCTGCAGGCCTACACCACAGCCACAGCAACACTGGATCCTTAACTGAGGATTGAGGCCAGGGATTGAACCCACAATTTCATGGTTCCCTAGTCACATTCTTTTCCGCTGTGCCATGGGGGAAACTCCTGCAGGGGGATTTTATATCGCTATGCCCAGCCAGCGAAGCCAGAGACCTAGTCACCTTGACCTAATGCAGACCCTCCCTCAGGCTTCCAGCCTCACAGAGGGTCCAGAATGTGGCCATGGCTCTGCCAGCACCAGCTCTGTGTTGTCCCCACGTGAGAAGCTGCTGACTATCAGGACTAAAACTCTAGAACCCTGTCCTTAGGTTCTTACAATCTAGTGACAGACAGAAAATAAACAAGGCAGGAAGTAATTAACGCGCGATTATAAACTGTGCCTCATGCTGGCCACGGAAGGGGTGGAGAGAGAGGAAAATGAGCATCGGGCAAGCCCACTGACAGGGGACACCAGGGGTACGCTATGCCCGTGAAGGGGAGCCAGCAGATGAGAAGTGTGAGGTGGGCATTTGGGGCAGATGTCTAATTTCTTAACCTGAGACTAGAAAGGTCTCCGGGAGGTAACGGAACAGAAAACAGAAAGCCAGCCAGTGTGACTGGTGCAGCTGGCTGAGGGGAGGGTGGGAGAGGAGGATGGGGTCACATCCCACAAGGTCCCCAGGGGTAGCCAGGGTGCATGTAAGCAGGGAAGTGACAGGTGTATTTATTTTTAAGATCGCCTGCTGCTGCATGGAGCATAGACAGTTGAGGACTCTGTGAGGGCAGGAAGACCAGACAGGGGCTGTGTGACAGTCCAGGGGAGGTGGGACATTGGCTTGAAGCAGAGTCAGAAAGGGCAGAGAAAGGGAGACAGAGGATGTGGGATCTTTATTGGGGATGCTTGGTAGAACCTGCTGCTTAAGTGATGACAGAGAAGTCAAGGGTGACTTCTGGATTTCTGTATTCTTCTACTTCTTCTTTTTTTTTTTTTTTTTGTCTTTTTAGGCCACACCTGTGGCATATGAAGTTCCCAGGATAGGGGTCGAATCTGAGCTGTAGCTGCTCACCTATACCACAGCCACAGCAACGTAAGATCTGAGCTGTGTCTTTGACCTACACCACAGCTCACGGCAATGCTGGATCCTTAACGCACTGAGTGAGGCCAGGGATTGAACCCTCCTTCTCATGGATGGTAGTCGGGTTTGTTAACCACTGAGCCATGATGGGAACTCCTGGATTTCTGGCTTGAACAACTGTATGATGGTCATCATATTTACAGAGCTGGGAAAGAATTGGGGAGATGTGGCTTAGGGGAAAGAATGAAGAGAGTTTCGTTCTTTAAATATCAGGTTTGAGATCTGGGTGAGGAACTCAGGCAGGAGGAGCTTGCCCCTGGAACTGACAGGAGAGGCTGGGCTGGGAAAAGGAGCCCAAGGGTGACCAGCAGGGAGGTGGCCCATTCTTCCCCAAGAGAAGCCGGCACAGCAGGCGAGAAGGGGCTGACGAGGAGCTGAAAGAAACACTTGAGAGGGTGTGTCGTCACCCAAGACAGAGAGGAGAAAGATAACTTGAGAAGGAGGAAGTGGTGGGCTGTGTCAAATGCCACTGGAAAGGGTCAGAAGATAAAGAACAAAGTGACTGCTGACCATGGCCACAAGGAGGTTACAGACAAGCCGGGGGCGGGGCAGGAGGCACAAGGCGACAGAAACCAGGTAAGCAGGAAGTGAGGGCTGATGAGGACCCCTGAGGAAGGGGGTCTGGTCTCTGCCACGGCCCAGCACCCGCCCCACCCCCACCCCCTGCCAGGCTGGCTGGGCCCAGTGGGCCCACTGGGTCAGACACACTGCAGATCAGGCCCGGTGCCAGTGCTCAGTCTCCTGCATGTGCTTCTGAGTCTCCATCCTTCCCTTGACTTCTCAAGGGTGAGGACTGGTCCATTCACCTCCATTGCTGCCCAGGTGGTACAGGAGAGGGGCTGGCTCACCAACCCTTTGATGAATGAATGAGGAGGAAAAGCGGTTCGGCTTCCATTGTTCCATCCCATCAAGCACTATGGTGGGAAGTGAGATGGGCCTCTTCCCCTTCCTCCTGGGCACTGGGTCTCCTGGGTGTTGGGTGTATATCTGGGGGGACTTGGGGTGTGGCTGGGGCTTACGGCACACTCCAGGAAGAGCTCCATCTCCTAGAACTTTCACCTCCTTCCCAAGGTGCAAAACTTGACGGGGGTGGGGGGTGGGGGCGCTACAAGGAGGGCCCCCCAGCTCACTGGGAGTGCAGCCCTGGTTTGGGCGGACCAGGGAAACTGGCTCCTGTCCCCAGAGTCCCTGCCTGCAGTGAGCTTTTATCAGCTGTGCCCCCTCCCACTCCTGGGGGCCTGGGGGTCCCCGCCCAGCTCACCATCCCCCTCCCCAGGGCCCAGCAGACACACAGCCTCCTGCCCTGACCACAGCCCTGGAGGCAGGCAGCCTTGCCTGGCAGCCCCTTCCGCCCCCTCCCTCGAGGTGAGTGACTTCCTGTTTGCCTGCGGGAGGAAGCCGCTCAGCACAGGTGGGGAGGTGGCTGGCTCACAGACTGAGCGAGAATGGGGCAGTGGAACCCACTTTCCAAGGAAGCACACGCCCTGCCCCGTGAGAGGCAGGGGGGTAAGGAAGGGAACCTGCACCTGACTGATAACTACCTCTCACAGAGGGCCTCTCGGCGCCTACATGCACCCGGCCCCTTACAGGCAGCATCGCCAAACCCAAGAGTCTGGTGTGGCAGTGGGGCATTATTATCTCCATGCTACAGACGAGGAGACCCAGGGTCAGAGTGGTCACTCAGGCTGGATTTGAACCCACGACTGCCAAACCAAAGACACTGTGTGCTATACCCTGTTGCCATCTGCATGCTGCTGATACAAAGAAGCAGGGCTTCCTTCCAAGCAAGCAGGCCTACTGAGATCCCTGCCTGAGCTCACTTCTACAGCTCAAAGCTTATGAAAATCCTAAGTGGATGGACGCTTACTGGCTACTGGGCAGGATGAGAGCTGAGGCACACCTCCGTGTGCCCCTGTGTCCCTGAACTTGTCTCTGAAAAGGTTCCTCTAGGGAGACCTGGGAGTGAGGCAGACACATGCCCCTTCCCTCAGAAAATGCCCTATTCCCTCCTAGTTCTCTGGTCTCCCCAAGCCTAGGCCTTCAGGGAGGTCAGACACCTGCCTCCCTAAACATTCCTCTGCCAGGTTAGAGAGTGACAGTCCACTGGCCAACTGGGCTGTGGGGTCCCTGGGAATCAGAGCAGAGAACTGGGGGGGGGGGTGTAGGGCCAGGGTGAGGGTCTCCAGGGACTGAGGCCCCCGCAGGGCCCCTGTGCCCCTCCCTGATGCCTGCGATCTTAGACTGGGAGGGAGAAGTCTCTCGGAGGCAGGGCAGTGAGTAAAGGAGACATGGTCCAGCAATAACCCCCTCACCAACTGCCCTACACTCATGGCCACCAAAGCTGCCCTTGTTTTCCTGGGGAAGGGCAGGAAGTCATACTTACAAAAGGGGGTGACAAGCTTCTATTTCTTGGACTCAGTTGCCCAATCCCCTGGTGGGCACAGTAACCTTGGGAGGCATCCCCACCTGGCTTGTGGACAGGTGCCCAGGCCACAGCTCCCTGCCCCTCGTCTTTCTTGGCAAAGTCTGGCCCCAGCTGCTCTCTCCCAAGACTCCCCTGCTCGGCTTCCTCAATCCCACCCTGTGTTTGCAGATGAGCGCTTTCCCTGCAGCCACTGGTCACATGTAAGCAACAGGTAGGGCATAACAGTTAGTCACCTCCGTCCTGGAGCCTCCTTGGCATCCAGAAGATGCTCACAAACATCTCTTGAAATACACATGTGTTAAGATCCTTATAAAAGCAAAAATGCTTGCAATCTCTACATCCACCAGGAACCATATAAATCAATTCTGGTAGAGGAATCTAATTTAAAAAAAAAAGATACGAATGAGCTCATTCACAAAACAAACAGACTCACAGACTGCAAAATCAAACCTACAGTTACCAAAGGGGAAATATAGGTAGGGAGATAAATTAGGAGCTAGGGATTAACAGATACACACTATTATATAGAAAAGAGATAACCAACAAGGGCCAAATGTACTGCACAGGGAACTCTACTCAATATTCTGTAATGACCTACATGGGAAAAGAACCTGAGAAAGAGTGGATATTTGTATTTGTATATAATTCACTTTGCTATATACCTAAAAATAACACAACATCGTTAATCAACTATACTCCAATAAAATATTTTTTAAAATGAGCCATATGGTGAACCTCGGCAACCTCTAACTATCTTGTTTCTGAGGAGTATTTTGTAAAGTGGAAAAGATTCTCATGGCGTATTATTAAGAAAACTGATTACACATTCAGTACGGTCTTAATTTCTAAAATATCTAAAATTTCTGGATATCTATGCTTGATAACAATACACATGATTTGAAGCTCTTTATGTTTTCTTCATATGTACCTGTCTAAAAACAAATATGTTATCAGCAAAAAATAAAAGTACTAGAAAATTAAATTGGTTGAATTAAATAATGATTGAATTTCTCTGCTCATTTTAAAGACCAGGATATTCTTGGTGTTCCCTTGGATGCATTGGGTTAAGGATCTGGTGTTATCACTGCAGCAGTGGGGGTCGCTTCTGTGGCATGGGTAAAAAGACTGGGAGGTCTTTGCCCACCCTCGTTTCCTGCCCCACTCCCCACCATGCCCAGTTGCGAGTGGAGGCTGAGAAGGGGTATGAGATGTGGGGGTGGTGCAGGAGAGGGTCTGCATGGGTCACCCCTCACTGCTACTACCTCTCAACTGGCTGTAGTTCGACCTCTCTGATGTTGGCGTAGGGACCTACACCCCAGAACTGGTATGGAGTCTATTTTAAGATGAAGACATTGGAGATCTGACAGAGGTAGTAAGAAGCTTTCTCAGAACTTCTCTTATCTCACCAAAAGAAGCAACTTCTGAGAAATAAGTCTGCCATAAATTTCTTCTACAGGGCAGGAAAGAATTCAATAAAACCTACCTCAAATCCCTTTTCTAGGATTTATGGCCCAGAAAGTGATAGAAAAAACACCCATGCTGTAGAGACAAACATCACTAGCTTTCGCATTTATTTTAAAAAACCCATTTATCTTTCCTAAAGCAATCTATTTGTTCTTCCCCCTCCCTTTCTCCTATTAATTTAGGTATCCTTTAATCCTTTAACAAGCCAACTACTTCTTTGATTGGCTCCCATGTGCAGGCCAATAAACCTTTTTCTACTGTTAATCATTTGTTGGGGTTGTCAGTTTAATTTGCAGGTTCCGGTGACTACATCTTAGAGGGTAGAAGAAAAGATTTTTTTTTTTTTCATGGCTGTACCTGAGGCATATGGAAGTTCCATGGCCAGGAACTGAATTCAAGCTGCAGGTGTGACCTATATTACAGCTGCAGCAATGCCAGGTGCTTTAACCTAATGTACCACAGTGGGAACTCCCAAAGTTTTTTCTTCCCCTCTCCAACAAAGATTATCTCCTCCATGAATCTAAAGCTCTATTTGCCTAAGTAGGCATATGGTACACCTGATTAACATTTTTAATAGTTAAGCATGTATTTGAATATGAGTAAAAACCTATGATCTCATAGATATTATTGCTAAGGACCACACTAAAGTAAACAATGCCTACTTTACAATGTTTTTGTCAGATTGTGTGTATGCAAGGAAAATATTAAATAAAATATTATGTGGTTGCCAAGCAGGGGGAAGGGAATGGGATGGACTGGGAGTTTGGGGTTAGGAGATGTAACGTATTCCATTTAGAATGGGTGAGCAATGAGGTCCTGTTGTATAGCACAGGGAACTATATCCAGTCTCTTGGGATAGACTATGATGGAAGATAATATAAGAAAGAGAATGTATATATGACTGGTCACTTTCCTGTACAGCAGAAATTGGCACAACACTGTCAATCAACTACAATAATAAAAAATAAAGGGGAAAAATAGCATAGGTAGAAACCTCTTAAGTCAAAAATCATGACAAGCTATGCCAACCAGGATACACTCTGTGCAGATGAATGCAACCTTTCAAGCACCTACTCTTTGGGAGGAAGAATTGAGGGTCTTCCTTCTTCCTTCTTTAATCAGATATTAATTGATGAATAGGAATTCAGGTGTACAATTAGTAGGAAGGCAAGGCTCTGGGGTTGCATAAATGACAGAACAGGTATGCTCTGACCCAGTGAAAGAGGAAGCCAAAACTCAGAGCAGGGCACTTCCAGGGGCCACTCGAAGGGTCCAGGGGCCTGGACCTAAGTCTGCCCAGAGCCACAAAACCCTGGGCTCCCGAGGTGCTCTGTGTGCCAGCTGGAGTGTATGATCTTTCTCAATAGGTGCCCACAGGCACAGAGGGGCAGCCTCTGGCTGGCACAGCACTGGGATCCCTCCCTGGGGAGGGAGCCTGCACACCTGTGCTCCCTGAGGCCCTTTCACTCCAGTGGGCCTCAGCCCTTCCACGCATCCCCCAAGGGCGCGCTGAGAGAGGCCAGGAAGGTAGGGACCCTCCTTGGACATCCTGGTTTGTAAGGGCCCTAATTCCACCCCTGTCCACGCTTCAGTGCTGAAAGGAGGCTTTCCTGAGGTCGGGATGCCAGCAAAGGGCAGAGTTCAAAAGTGCATCTGGGCCTCCCTGCTGGCCCAGCTTGTACATCCACTTCTTTTCCCTGCATACCTGCCCTGGGCTTTGTTTCAGCCAGGACTCTTGCCCTGAATGCTCTCCTATGGTGACCTCACTCCCTCCCCCTCCACATTCATCTCTTACCTACACACCCAGGGTTCATGAACCCTCCCCAGCCTGGGGAATCTTCTAACCAGGTGAGCAGGACTTCAGAATTAGTAGATGCCCAATTGCCTGTCCATGTGCCCGCGACTGTGGCTCTCCTTCCACATGAGGGCCCAGGCCTGCCCTCCAGGGTCCTGTCTGTGGGATCACATGAGCCCAGCTTCCAGTGTTCTCAGGCTGGACACCACCCTAGACTCCTCATGCCCACAGCACCCAGTCCTGCTGGTCCTCCCTCCCTGGCAGCCCCACTGCTCCCCTCTTATCTGGAGAACACTGGGGACCTCCTGCCTCTCGAGTTCACATTCATGGTCCACCACAATTCACCTCCAGGAGATGGCTCCTGCCCTTGAAAACCTTCCTGACCAACCCCACCCCACTGCCTCACCCCATTGCCTTTAGGGAAAGCCCAACACTGGCATTTGAGACCCCCAGCCTCTGCAAAGACCACACCTCACCCTGTACCGAGACCCCAGCAGTCTATGGGGCTCCCCTGAGCGTTCCTGGAAATTTCACACATTGGTGTGTCCCCATGCTGCACTCCTGGTCAGCTCTGTTCCCTTCCACATCCTCCTTTCCACCTGCCTGACCCTCTTCATCTTCCATGGCTCACCCCCATCATGCCATGTCTCCAAACAAGATTTCTAGACCATGCCAGGGAGAATCAATGGTTATGATAATTCCCTAACTCCAGCCACAGAATGTAGTGCAGCAACCAGAAACGACAAACCAAGTATCCAGACAGCAGCCAGATAAATCTTCTTAAAAACCAGCATCGAGTTTGAAAGGAAGCTCGTATTTGTAGCACAATACAATGTATGTAAGTCTGCAATATGTGTATACATAAATCAACAGCATATATTTCTCAATAACAGTCCAGATCCTGGGATACACACATCATAAATACATCGGAGTAGCTGCTGCTCCCAAAGGCAGGGAAGATGGTCAGTGGGACCAGAGATAATGGATGAAAAGGAAATCACAGTAAGACCCCTTACAGTTTTTTTTTTTTTTCTTTTGGCCACTTTTTGGCCACTCCACAGCCCATGGAAGTTTCCGGGCCAGGGATCAGGTCCGAGACACAGTTGTGACCTACGCCTCAGCTGTGGCAATGGCGGCTCATTTAACCCACTGTGCCAGGCTAGGGATCGAACCTGTGTCTTGGCACTGTAGAGATGCCACTGATCCCACTGAGCCACAGCAAGAACTCCCCCCTTATAATTTGATCATAACAAGAGAAAAATCCAAGTTGCACCACAGGCCAAGGACGTGAACAGTCTGCAGGGGAGAAAGACAAAGGGCTTAAAACATATGTGAGACTCACACACTGCTCACTATTAAGACCCATTAAAACGACAATGGGACACCATTGTTTCATCTGTCAAATTGATGAGAACAATTGATGACACAGAGTTGGCAGAGCCTTGGGGAAGCACACAGTCCAGGGAATAGTAAGTCAGACCGCACCTTTGAAAACAGGCTGGCAGCATCAGTTGAAATCTAAAATATCCAGAGCTTTTCAATCACTAATTCCGTGTTTAGGAATTTCTCCTGCAGAATTTGTCACAGAAGGGAGCAAAAATGTAGATATAAATATCCTTCGTGCAAACAAAGAAACAAACATGGGGGAAACAATTGAGACGACCATAACAGAATGACTAAATAAATATGGTCCATCCATTCAACATTACACATTTTTTTTTCTTTTTAGGGCTGCACCCAAGGCAGATGGAAGTTCCCAGGACAGGGGTTGAATCGGAGCTACACCAGAGGTATAGGGGTTGCTGGCCTACACCACAGCCACTGCAGCACGGGATCTGAGCCACATTTGCAATCTACACCACAGCTCGTGGCAAAGCTGGATCCTTAACCCACTGAGCAAGGCCAGGGATTGAACCTACATCCTCATGGATACTAGCCAGGGTCATTACTGTTGAGCCACCATGGGAACTCCTTACATACTTTAAAAGGGCGGAATATATCTATTTGTCCGAACCAGAATAAGTATATTAAAGTGGGAAAAATAATACTCAAGGTTCAGACCTGAGTATTATTACTATTTGTGTAAGAAGGGGGGGAAAAGAGAAAAAGCATAATACATACATTCTCCTTTACAAACAGAACGTTTCTGCAAGTATCTCAACTGCCTCTGAAAAGGACTGGAAATCAGAGGACAGGAGAAGGAAGGAGATTTTCATTGTGTTCTCTAAGGGCTGTTAAAATGAACATTACAAAAAAAAATTAACACAGACAAGTAGCACCTTTCAAACACTCTTTAAAGAATTTTTGGAGCTCCCATCGTGGCTCAGCAGAAACGAATCAGACTAACATCCATGAGGATGCAGGTTTGATCCCCGACCTCAATCAGTGGGTTAAGGATCCAGCCATGAGCTGTGGTGTAGGTCACAGATGTGGCTCAGATCTGGTGTTGCTGTGGCTGTGGTGTAGGCCAGCAGCTATAGCTCCCATTGGACGTCTAGCCTGGGGACCTCCATATGCCTCAGGTGCAGCCCTGAAAACACCAAAAAAAAAAAAAAAAAAAAAAAAAAATTAACTCATGCAAATGTCTTAAAAAGAAGAAAAGAGATGGAATGCACCCATACCTCCTGCTATCTTCTAACCACCTCCTGCTGGGAGGCCCCCTGGAGACTCCTCCACTGCACAGAATCGTCCCTTCAGCCAAAACCTCTTCTTCTCCTTCTCTCAGGACACTTGGCTCTAAAACTGCACCATTTGGTTATAAATCCCGATCCTTCACTTACTAGCTGTCTAACAGTGGGCAGCTTTGTGATTCTCTCTGGGCGTCAGTATTTCATCTGGGAAACAGGATAACATATACATCACAGACTTGCTGAGGACGATTTGTGTTTGCACATAAGGGGCTCAAAGAAAAGCCTGGCATAGAATACATTCTCAGTATACCTCTCTGTTTAAGTCTGCTAATAATTTTTTTTTTCTTTTTAGGGCCACACCTGTGGCATATAGAAGTTCCCAGGCTAGGGGTTGAATTGAAGCTGCAGCTGAGGCCCAGGCCCCAGACAGCAATGCCAGATCCGAGCCGCATCTGCAACCCACGCCACAACTTGTGGCAGCACCAAATTCTTAACCCACTGAGTGAGGCCAGGGATCAAACCTGAATCCTTATGGATACTAGTCGGGTTCTTAACCTGTTGAGCCATACCGGGAACTCCATAAGATTATCCATTTTAAGAATAAAAGAATAATGGAATTTTCCTAGAAGGCAATAGTTTTTCTCCCTATATCCAGTTTGCAGTGTTTACTGATTTGGAAAATGCCACTTTAGCCAGAAATTTTTGTTTTTTTTTGTTTTTTTTTGTTTTTTTTTTTGCATACGGAAGTTCCTGGGCCAGGGATTGAATCTGAGTAGCAGCTGTGACCTATACGGAAGCTGCAGCAATGCCAGATCCTTTAACCCACTGCACTGATCAAACCTGCTCCTCTGCAGTGACCCAAGCTGCTGCAATCGGATTCTTTCTTTTTTTGCCTTTTTTTAGGACTGCACCCGAGGCATATGGACGTTCCCAGTTAGGGGTTGAGTTGGAGCTACAGCTGCTGGCCACAGCCACAGCCACAGCCACGAAGGATCTGAGCCTTGTCTACAACCTATACCACAGCTCACGGCAACGCCGGATCACCAACCCACTGATTGAGGCCAGGGATTGAACCCGCGTCCTCATGGATACTAGTCGGATTCGTTTCCGATGAGCCACTACGGGAACTCCCTGAAGTTGGATTCTTAACCCACTGTGCCACAGCAGGAAGTCCAAGCTGCTCTGCTTTTGTTCATTGCATTTATCTGACATGACATTGAAATTGTTGTTATTGTTATTATCCATTTATCTCCATCACCAAACAAGCTCTATGTGGGGAAAGGCTCTCCGTTCAGGAATGTATCCTTAACACCCAGAATACAGCCTCACATACGCGCCTCAGTATTTGAATGAGTTAACAGGATATGTCTTCTAGGGAAAGTTAAGTCTCTGCCTCAGATTTAAGCCTCCCAACAAGAAGGACACTCTAAGGACTCCAGAGAGGGACTACTCACCACTCGTCCATTGCTCATGGACCCCCTGTGGAAAGCTCACCTGCTCATGGTCACAGACGATATTCTATCCTGTGCCCCAGAGTTTGAGGGCCTGAAAGTATTACTGTTTTCCCACCTCATTTAGAAAGCCTGCTTCTGAGCTTTTCTAGCTAAAGGCCAAGTTCTCTGATCTGTTTCACAGTCATGCTCATCATCATCCTGCTTTATTTTGTTTCACAGCATTTATCACTCTCAGAAATAATGTGATTCATCTGCTAACTGCCTATTTTCTCTCTTGCACAAGTCATGTAAACCAGAGCAGATGTATTCCCAGTGCCTATGAGCATGGTTAGTAGTTTTCAGGAGCTGGGGATTAGCAGAGTCAAACTAGTAAATACAGGCTGGATAAACAACAAGGTCCTACTGTATAGCACAGGGAACTATATTCAATATCCTGTGATATGCTATAATGGAAAAGAATATGAAAAAGAATATATATATGTGTGTATATAACTGAATCTCTTTGCTATACAGCAGAAATTAACACAACGATGCAAATCAACTATACTTGAATAAGTTTTTTTCCCTTTTTTTGGCCACCCATGGCATATAGAGTTCCTGGGCTGGGAATCAGATCCCAGCCACAGCTGCAACACACACTGCAGCTGTGGCAACACCAGATCCTTTAACCCACTGTGCTGTGCAGGGGATCGAAACTACGTCCTGGTGCTGCAAAGACACAGTTGAGCCCGTTGAACCACACTGGGAACTCCTTCAACGAAATTTTTTAAAAAAGTAATTGGGAGTCCCCATTGTGGTTCAGCGGAAACGAATCCAACTAGGAACTATGAGGTTGCAGGTTCGATCCCTGGCCTCAATCAGTGGGTTAGGATCTGGCGTTGTTGTGAGCTGTGGTGTAGGTCGCAGACGCAGCTCAGATCTGGTGTTGCTATGGCTCTGGCGTAGGCGGGCAGCTCTAGCTCCGATGTGACTCCTAGCCATATGCTGCAGGCGCAGCCCTCAAAAGACAAGACAAAAAAAAAAAAAAAAAGTAATTGGCACTCAGTAAATATATGTTGAATGAATGAATGCCTGACTCTTCAGACCCCTCACACAAGGGAAACACCACATCTGGAAGAGAAGAATGAATCACTCAGCGCTGACTGCTGTCTAAACCTGACCTTGGTGTGTTTCTTATGTAGAAGGGCTCAGAGACATCCAATTAGTTGCAAATTACATTCAATCAGCTCTGAACCAGGGGAAGGACTGGGCTAATGAGGTTCAAGGGCAGGTGGAGCCCCCAGCTGCTCAGGCCTTCATGTTGATGCTCCCTACCTGACCTAGACTTGCAGGACATGTACTGAAGGGTTTGGACCCATGACCTGCATGCACTGAGCGAAGCAGTGCACCACCTTGCAGCCTGGGGAAAAAAATCCAGCCAAGAACTCACAGCCCTAGCTCCACTGTTCTATTGAAAGATGCTAAACTCAATCCTAGGGCCAGAAAGAAGCCTAAGGGGGAATGTGAGTTTGTCAGCTGAGCAAATGCTGTTTACCTTCTTAGGAATTCTCTGATCTTTTCTGACCAGACACACCCAGAAGGGCCAAGCAAAGGGCCCAGCATCCAAGGGAGAGCACTCCTGGGAGGCAGCCGGGCAGGAGGGCCAGGCTTGAGCCAGGCAGGGAGCAGGAAGGGTGGCTCAGCTGGGTCAAGGGCCTACAGGCCACTGAGGCCAATGGGAGATAGGGAGGAAGGCCCTCAGTGTCGCCCAGCTATGATGCTAGATGGTTTTAAGGGTTCCTCCAGCTCTCCAGCAGGGCCTGAGCCCAGATGTACCCAGCCTGGCTGGAGGAGCCTGTGGAGCCAGCACACCCAGGCCAGGGCTGACTTTCCCACTGGGCCACAGCGTCCCCCTGTTGTCCCCGTCTCCGCCCCTGATGCGGTTGAATTCTGAGCAACCCTCAATCGCCCTCACCCCTCCCGCCACCTCTTTCTGCTCCCCTGGCTGCACAGGTGCTCCCCCCGCTCGGAGTCCCCGGTGCACTCTCCCCATCGAGGACACACTGTCCCCACGTGCCCTTACCCTTGTCCCACCGGGCTCCTGCTCTGGCCGCCCACCTGTCCGGGAGTCCCATGGCGGGTGTGTGGGGGGTGCTGCGGAGCGGCTGCTGCGCGGGGTGGGGGCCAGGCCTGTCGTGCTCGGCGCTTGGCTCTCGGGAGGGACTGGGTTTCCGGCCGCGAGGAGACTGAGGGCGGCGGCCCGGCGGGCGGCGCGGGGCGGGGCGGGCGAAGCCGTCCGACTGGTCTGACCGCGGCGGCGCAGAGCCTGGCGCCTCCTGCACGACCTACGCTGTCCCCGCGGCCAGGCTGCTGGCGCCCCAGTCCTCTTCCAGCCCAGAAACCAGCCAGAAACCCAAGCCCGACCCTGACGTGTGCGCGCCCCCAGCGGGGTCATAATCGGAGTCCCTCCAAACCCATCCTATAAGATTTCTTTCGGGGGCGCAAGAAAAATTGCATTGAGTTCAGAGTTTCAGCAGTCTGTAACTTGACTGACGGAGAACTTTAGCTAGCTGGTTTGGAGGCAAATAGTTGTGTCTTGAAACTTGAATATGTTTTTGCAAACATCTCGGACGTCGTAGTATTGCCAAGAAGCTCATATTTTTCAATGTTCCACTTGATGCCACTCTCTGATTTGTACTTCTGTGACTGTATTAGGCACCATATGTGAAAATCAAAGTTAAATGATGCCATATTCCAAGTATAGCCAGGGATATTTTAGCGTCCCCAGAGACTGGCAACGTGGAAAAATATATTTGCATCAGATAATGCCCCAAATGGAGCTGACCAGGTCCTGTAGGAGCAACAACAGCAGCTAATATTTAATTTATGAGTTTTATGGATGTGTCAGGCAATACCGCTTTTTTTTCTTTTTATGGCACACCCAAGGCGTATGGAAGTTTCCAAGCTAGGGGTCCAATCATCTGATCAGAGCTGCAGCTGTGGGCCTACACCACAGCCAAGGCAAAATGCCACATCGTAGCCACATCTTCCACCTATATGCCACAGCCACAGCAATGGCCAGATCCTTTTTTTTTTTTTTTTTTTACTTTTCAGTGCTTCACCCTCGGCATATGTAGGTTCCCAGGCTAGGGGTCTAATCCAAGCTACAGCTGCCAGCCTATGCCACAGCCACAGCCACATCAGATCTGAGCCTCGCCTGTGAACTACACCACAGCTCACAGCAACGCAGGAATCTTAATCCATGGAGCAAGGCCCAGGGATTGAATCCTCGACCTCAAGGTTCCTAGTTGGATTCGTTTCCTCTGTGCTATGATGGGAACTCCAGCAATGGCCAGGTCCTTAACCCACAAATCAAGGCCAAGGATCAAACCCGCATCCTCACAGACCCTATGCTATTTTTTTTTTTTTTTTTTTTGTCTTTTTGCCTTTTCTAGGGCCACTCCCACGGCATATGGAGGTTCTCAGGCTAGGGGTCTAATTGGAGCTGTTGCTGCCAGTCTACGCTAGAGCCACAGCAACACGGGATCTGAGCTGTGTCTGAGACAGCTCATAGCTCACAGCAACGCCAGATCCTCAAGCCACTGAGCAAGGCCAGGGATCAAACCTGCAAGCTCATGGTTTCTAGTTGCATTTGTTAGCCATTGAGCCATGACGGGAACTCTCTTTGTTGGATTCTTAATCCATTGAACCACAACAGGAACTATCCCCCTCTTTTTTTCGTTTCTACCTGTCCTGATACTTAATCCTTATAACCACCCTCAGAGGTAGGAATCTTTCCATATAATGACAAAACTGAGGCACAGAGAGGTTAAGCAACCTGACCAAGGTCACACAGACAATCAGAAGCCAGAGGCCATGCTCTTCATCACCATGCAATGATGCTGCTTTGTCTTTTTTAACCTGTCACTACGTCAGCAATCCTATAACTTATTAGCTGTTCCTTTGTTAGTTCCACACACATGTATTGTGCATCTACTGTATGTAGTCAGGTACTGACTCGGCACTTGGGGTAGAAGGCTGAATCGAATGCTCCCAAAGTTTGCAGCCTAGCAGGGGGAATAAGCAGTGGTATGATGGGAGATAAGCAGTGGTACTAGGAAGTGAGGGGTCACTCCCTGAGGGGTAAAGTCCTGGAAAGAAGAGACCCTTGGAGGAGAGCGGTCCAACACCTGCAGGCAAACTTCCCTCGATTCCTTGGCTGACTCTTGAATGAACACGATTGGGGCAAGAATGCACATGACCCAAAGGAAAGCAATAACTGAGTAGAGATTTGAGCAGTTAGTTGCCTGCTGCTGGGGAATTTGGAATCAAGTCCCGCCATCTTGAAGGGGCTTGGTTAGCACTTTGGACTGTCCACTGAAATCTCAGAATGGCCACAACTAAGGAGTAAAAATTGCATCCTAGGGTTAAGGGATGTACCCCAGGATTAGGGGCAAATCAAAAGAAATACATCCAAAATCTAAAACCAAGCCTCCACAAAACCAAGGTGAGTGTCCAGTAATTTAACTTCCTGCTAGAAGAAAATTTGACCCTCTTCAGAGCCAAATAAAAGAAGCCAGACCATCTACAATGTATCATTCACAATATCTACCATACAACAACAGCAAAAAGTATTAGACTTCTAAAGAAACAGAATATGTGTACTATGGTCAGGAGGTGGAAAAAAACAGTCAATTAAAATATAATTTTAAAGGAAATTAATGCTAACTAAAGGAAAATTGTTTCCCTGCACGCTCTCAACACTGCCGATGATCAAATGTGTGGGTGTTCCCTGATGTTAAGGAATTTTCCAACTCTTTGGACACCGACAGGGTGTTCTACAATTTAATTAGGATACTTAGTTAGTGCAGCCCCCGCAAATTAAGGGCTCAGTCTCACAGGATTGCTCCCCACTTCAGATGCAAATCTCAAGTTGTCACCTATACCTCTGAGCCATAGGTTTGTTAATTGCTAGACTGGGCCACAGACCTCAGGAATCACTTCACTTCCTATTACCAATTGATTATAAAGGATATAACTCAGAAACAACCAAATGCAATGAATGCACAGGACAAGGTATGTGGAAAGGGTATATACGCAGTTTCCATACATCATTTATCTTTTTTTTTTTTTTTCTTTTTAAGGCTGCACCTGTGGCATATGGAAGTTCCCAGGATAGGGGTTGAATCAAAGCTGTAGCTGCCAGCCTATGCCACAGCCACAGCCACACCAGATCCGAGCCACATCTGCAAACTACACCAAAGTTTGCAGCAAACTTAACCTGCTGAACGAGGCCAGGATCAAACCCTTACTCTCAGTGATACTAGTTGGGTTCTTAACCCACTGAGCCACAGCAGGAACTCCCATACTATTGTTTATCATTTACCAAATTGATATTGTAGGGTATTGCACCACCACCAACAGAATACATAGTCTTTTCAAGTGCATGTGGAACATTAACCAACACAACTATAGACTATAAAACAATCTCTAGCTTTCAGTGGGTTGAGATTTTTATTGATCATGTCTTATCAATCATGGTGAAATTAGTCTAGAAATAACAGCAGTACTTTACCTAGAATATGCCCCCAATATTTGAAAATCAAGCAATGTGTCTCAAAATAACCTAAGGGTCAAAGAAGAGATTGCAGGGAAAATTAGAAAATACTTCAAACTGAAATGGCATAAACGTAGATAAACAATATAACAGAAGTAGAGTGTCTGAATACAGAGCCACATATGCCTGGTCAATGGGCATCTTTTGGCAAAGGTGTCAAGGTAATTCAATGGAAAAAGGACAGTCTTTTCACAAATAGTTCTGGAACACCTAGAAATCTAGAAAATGAACCTAGGGACATGTATTTAGAATATATAAAGAAATCTTTCAACTCATTAACAAAAAGACAACTAAAAAATGAGCAAAGTATCTGAATAGATATTTCTTTAAGTTACACAAATGACGAATAAGCATATGAAAAGATGCTTAATTTCATTAGACATCTGAGAAATACAAATCAAAATGACAATGAGGGTGTTCCCCGTCGTGGTGCAGCAGAAACGAATCCGACTAGGAACATGAGGTTGTGGGTTCGATTCCTGGCCTCGCTCAGTGGGTTCAGGATCTGGCGTTGTTGTGGCTCTGGCATAGGCCAGCAGCTATAGCTCTGATTAGACCCCTAGCCTGGGAACCTCTATATGCCGCGGGTGCAGCCCTTAAAAAAAAAAAAAAAAAAAAAACCAGGAGTTCTCATCGTGGTGCAGTGGTTAACGAATCCGACTAGGAACCATGAGGTTGCAGGTTTGGTCCCTGGCCTTGCTCAGTGGGTTAAGGATCCGGCATTGCCGTGAGCTGTGGTGTAGGTCACAGACGCTCGGATCCTGAGTTGCTGTGGCTCTGGCATAGGCTGGTGGCTACAGCTCCAATTAGACCCCTAGCCTGGGAACTCCATATGCCGCGGGAAGCGGCCCTAGAAAAAGCAAAAAAAAAAAAAAAAGCCAAAAAGCCCCCAAAACCCCAAAATGACAATGAGATACTATTTCACATCCATTAGGCTGGATTTGGTAAAAGATAATGACAAGTGTCAGTGAGGGTATGTGGAAATGGGAGTCCTCATGTGCTGCTGGTTGGATTATAAAATGATCTAGCAACTTTGGAAAATAGTTTGTCAAGATAAATCATAGAAGTAATATATGACCTACAATTGCATTTTTTTTTTTCTTCTTAGGGCCACACCTGCAGGAAATTCCCACGCTAGGGGGTCAAATCGGAGCTGGAGCTGCTGGTCTACACCACAGCCACAGCAACACCAGATTCCAGACACATCCACAACCTACACTGCAGCTTCAGGAACACCAGATCCTTAACCCACTGAATGAGGCCAGGGATCAAACCCACATCCTCATGGATGCTAGTTGGGTTCTTAACCCACTGGGCCATAATGGAAACTCCTTTAATTGCGCTTCTGATACCCAAGAGAAATGAAAATACATGTCCACAAAAAATTGGTACATAAATGTGCTTAGCAGCGTTATTCATAACAGCCCAAACTGGAAACATATCAAATGTCCTTTAACTGATGAATGAATAAACAATATGTAGTAGTCTGTCCATACAATGAAATATTATTCAGCCCTAATGATCCATGATATTACAATATGGATTAACTTTGAAAATATTACACTAAGTTAAAGAACTCAGGCACAAAAGTTGACATGTTACATGACTCCATTTATAGAAAATGTCTGAAAAAGGCAAATCTATAGAGACAGAAAGTAGATTAATCATTGCCTAGGACAGGGGGAAAGGGGAAACTAAGAGTTATGGCTAAAAGATACAGAGTTTCTTTGGAGGAGTGACATGATGAAGTTGTGGTGATGGTTGCACAACTCTATGAAATATACTTGTATCAGTCAAAGTTCCCCACAGCAATAGAACCAAGAGGAGATATAAATATACAGAGAGAGATAGAATTATTATAGTGATTGACTCATGATGTGACACCTGCAAGCTGGAGCTAGGAAGCCAGTGGTACGAGTCCTAGTCTGAGTCTCAAAGACCATGTCCAAGGGCAGGAAATCATGGATCTCGCAACTTAAGCAAAGAGAGCACATTTGTCCTTCCTACGTTTTTTTGTTCTATCCAGATCCTCAAGAAATCGGATGATGTTCACAAGCAATGGCGGGGGCCCTGCTTTATGCTGCAGTCTGCCCATTCAAATGTTAATCTCCTTCAGAAACCCCCTCACAGACACACCCCCAAATGATGTTTTGCAACTACCAGGTTTACAGTATCCTTAGCCCAGTCTAGTTGACACACAAGATTAATCATCACAAGACTAAAAACTACTGGACTGTACACTGTAAATGGGAGAACTGTGTGGCATGAGAACGATGGTGTCTCAATTACGTTGCTAGAAACAAAATCAAAAGAATCTTGTGCCTTACCTCACACCACACATAAAAATTAGATCAAGATAGACCATAGACATCTATATATAAACCAAAGCTATAAAACATCCAGGAGGAATGTTTGCAACTTTTTTTATTTAAAGGGCTACACCCAAAGCATAGTCTGAGGTTCCCAGACTAGGGGTCTAATCAGAGCTGTAGACACTGGCCTAAACCACAGCCACAGCAACACAGGATCCAAGTTGCATCTGTGACCTACACCACAGCTCACGGCAATGCCAGATCCTTAACCCACTGAGCAAGGCCAGGGATTGAACCTGGGTTCCCATGGATGCTGGTCAGATTCGTTTTTTGCTGAGCCACAACAGAAATTCCGAGGCAAAGTTTTTTTTGTAAATTCAATAAAAAGATCTAATAAGCAGAACTTTATTTGAAAATTTCAAATTCTGTAAATCAAAGTACCCTGTTAGGAAAATGAATAGGCAAACCCCCAATTAGGAGAAAATATTCACAAAATATTTATCTGACAAAAAAATCATATTCAGATTATATTCAACTTCTGCAAATAATAGAAAGATAAACCACTCAGTTAAAGTAGCAGCCACCATGAAAAAATGCTCAACATTGCTAATTATTAGAGAAATGCAAATCAGAACTACAATGAGGTATCTCTTCACACTGGTCAGGATGGCCATCATCTAAAAGTCTACAAATAATAAATGCTGGAGAGGATGTGGAAAAAAGGGAACTCTCCTGAACTGTTGGAGGGAATGTAAGTTGGTGCAGACACTATGGAGAAAAGTATGGAAGTTCCTTGGAAAACTGAAAATAGAGTTACCATATTATCCAGCAATCCCACTCCTGGGCATATATCTGGAAAAGATGAAAATTCCAATTTGAAAAGATACATGCACCCCCAATGTTCACAGCAGTATTATTTACAACAGTCAAGACATGAAAGTGTCTATCAATAGAGGAATGGATAAAGAAAGTGAGATATGTATCTATATATGGAATATTACTTAGTCATAAAAAATGAAATAATGTCATTTGTAGCAACACGGATGGACCTAGAGTTTATCACACTAAGTGAAGTAAGTCAGACAGAGAAAGTCAAATACCATATATCATTTATATATGAAATCTAAAAAATGGCACAATGATCTTATTTACAAAATGGAAACACTCAAAGATGGAAGACATAGAAGTCAAATTTATGGTTGTCAAAGGGGAAAGGAAGGGGATAAATTAGGAGTTTGGAATTAACAGATACACACTACTATATATAAAATAAAAAACAAGGACCTACCATATAGCATGGGGAACTATATTCAATATCATGTAATAACATATAATGGAAAAGAGTCTGAAAAAGAATACACATATATCTAAAACTGACTCTGTGCTGTACACTTGAAACCATCACCACATTGTAAATCAAAGCTACTTCAACTAAAAAATGAAATTAAAATAATGGCCTGGAGTACTCATCGTGGCTCAGTGGATTAAGGACCTGACATTGTCTCTGGGAGGATGCAGGTTTGATCTCTCGCCTTGAGCAGTTGGTTGAAGATCCGGGATTGCCACAAGCTGCTGCATAGGCTGCAGCTGCACTTCCAATTTGATCCCTGGCTGGGAAACTTCCATATGCCACTGGTATGGCTATAAAAAGAAAAAAAAATGTTGCAGTCTCCATGTGAAACCATTGTAGGGGGAGAACACTTAGGTGTAATTTTATTCCGTTTCTCCCAAGTTAACTGGGGAAAGAAGGTTGAGAAATGTGGTAGGGATTTGATGGTAGGTAAACAATTCCATTGACCTGGCTTCTGTGGTCACCTCCTTCCTACAGAGACTGCAGGGAGGAGTAACAACCCAGCTTGATGGGGAAGTCAGAGCTTGAACTCACCCTTGGTCCTAATTTCCTCGATCGTTTGTTGTGGGTGGTTACATGGAAAACTGTCATTTCAAAGCAGCAAGCATTTTTGTCCTGAGAAAGATGAACAGTTGGAAAGCCCCTTGGGGCAGGAAGATCCTTTGTTCTGGGCAAAGAAGGGTGACATTTGATAGCACATTTGCAAAGCAAAAGTCATACTCCAAAAAAGAGTCATTAGAGAGTTGGTCTGCAGGCGACGTGAACCGGGGACCAACAAGGGACCCCACCTCTGCACACAGCTTCCTTCTGTTTTTTTCCTCTCAATCGGGATTGGACTTGACTTTGCCTGCAAAATGTTGCTTCTTCTTGGGAACATGTGTATTATTGAAACATGTGATCACAGGCCAGGTTTTTCCCTGGGACCTAATGGCAGCATCCAGTGCTATTTGGGGACACAAGTGCCACCTAGTGGTCCAAGAGCTGGGAAAAGAGAGGTTCTTTCCTCTCCAGCCTGTGGCACCTGGAGAAGTAGAGGCTCTGGGATTATTTGGAGACACTGCCCTTGGTGTAGACACTGATGATTAAGGAGAGGAGGGATGTGGAGGGAGTTTGGGGTGAAGGTTCTGACAGACATGAGTGAGGGTCCCCCACTGAGTCATCCCTGAAATACTGGGGAAGGGGGCTTTGCATCAGGGGACAATGAGGGGCTTAGGGGGAAGCTGGACGAGGACCAAGACATTCAGGTGGTGTATCTGCTTTGCTTCCACAGGCTGGTGACATCTGGAGACACTTGAGTTATAACATTATTAAAGTAGTTTTTATAGAGAGCTTTTTATGCAGACTGTCACATATGTTATTTAATCGTCCAAATGACTCTGAGAAGCATTATGATTTTGGTTTTTCAAATGAATGAAATGAGCCTCAGAAAGCTTAAGCAGCTTGTTCAGAGTCATCCAACTGGACCTTACTCCTGGGCCTTCTGACTTCAAATTAGAGACTTTTTTTTTTTTTTTTTTTTTTTTGGTCTTTTTTAGGGCCGCAGCTGTGGCATATGGAGGTTTCCAGTCTAGGGGGCTATTCGGGACTGCAGCTGCTGGCCTATGCCACAGCCACAGCAATGCCAGATTCGAGCCGAGTCTATGACCTATACCGAGTCTGTGACTTCCTGCAGCAACAGAAAATGGGGATTGCAGCTAGCGCATGGTAGGGGCTGGGCTTTAGGGAAAGAGAGAGTGAGAATATGAAACACTAGGCCAAGCCTTGGGATCCTGCCCATAGTGCGGGGAGGTTGGGCAATGGCAGCCCAGTGGCACCAGTGGACAGTGCCCTTAGGACAGTGGCACCTCCTATTCAGTTTTTTCTTGTGTTTGTGAGTGTGTGTGTGCATGTGTGGTTTGTTTTGTTTTGTTTTTGCCCTGGCTGCAGCAGCTTGATATGGGATCTCAGTTTCCAGACCAGGGTTTAAATATTGAACCCGGGCTGCAGTGTTGAAAGTGTTGAGTCCTAACCACTAGGCCACCGTGGAACTCGTTCTTATTCAGTTTTAATTGTGCTTCGTGTTATCTCTGCCGTAATTCTTCCTTCCTTTCTTCTTTTTATATTTATTCCACACATTCCCCTATACTGAGAATTTTATGGCTCTCACACAGGGGCATAGAAACATCCAGTTAATCCCCTTAAGGGAAAATACTCCTTTGGAAAATACTCCAACAGCAAGTTTTGTCCTTCAACAGTTTTCCACTCCTGGCTAAGCCGCTAGGGGGCGCTCTGTGTGTTGTCTCCAGCACCTGGAAGTGACACGGAGTCCATGCCGCATGAAGGCTGTTGAATTAATAATCAGGCACTGATGTGGGGACATATCTTTGCCCTAAATGGAGCTTGAGACGTCGTAGGGAAAAATATTTTAAAATAAGCAAACGAGCAAATATATAACACGTCAGAAGGTAATCATTGCTAGAAAGAAAAAGCAGGACACAGGGCAAGTGAAAGAGACACAGGTGGATTTGGAAGATAGAAGGCTATTTTAGATGGGGTAATCAAAAAAGATCTCTTGGATAAGGTACCATTTGTGCAGAAGTCGCAAAGTAGAAGACGAAACAAGCCAAGTGGATCTGCAGGGCGTGGAGGGCCGGGAGCAGCAGTCTGAGTTCACTGGCCACCAAGACAGCTCTTCTGCTCTGACCTCAAGTCACATTTTCCGAGTCATCCGACTCTGCGTGGACTTTTCCTAGGGAGAGGTGGCAGGCACGGCTGTCTGGACCTCCAGCTGCCACCTACCAACATGATAAAGCGCATGTTTCCTTTGCAGGTGTGACGCTGGGCTTTCTCTGTTGAGTTCCGGCGGGGGCCGGGGGGGGGGGGGCGGAGGGCGGGGGGTGGAGGAGGGTGGGGTGTTCTCTCTAGGGCGGAGGTGGGGATGGGTGGAGTTCATTCCACCTATCAATCAATCATCCAGGTCAGGGGTCCTCTTCGGAAAGGGCACCACAGTATATGGACTTTCAAGCAGGGATAAGAAAACCCTTAGCATTTCTTGGGTCTCACCCTTTGGAGAATAGACATGGATAAAAGCTAGATACTTGTCAGGGGTCAGATCCTACGTGTAAATAGCCCAAATTAGGGCTAAACTACAGTTCAATTGATATGCTAATGCGGATAAACGTTGCCTGGAGTGAAAAGCCAACTTTTTGTTAGGGAGACTTTAAAATCTAGACCTGTAAAGCCCTGAGAGCATGAACAGGCCGAATTATTTGTTTTCTCAAGGTTTTCCCCCAAATTAAAATGTAAACAGGATTATCTTCAGGGAAAAATACTGACCCCTGGTGGAAATTTCTTGAACGGCTTTTTTAAAATTCCCTCACAGACTGGCTAGCATTGGTAGACATAAAGGCAGAGGCAAAACTGTATTGCAAGCTGAACATTCCTGTTTAAGCTTTCTCATGCTAAGAACCCCAACATAAATAGTGTATTTCACTATCTCTCCAAACTTTTCTGAGATCTGGGTTTAATATCAAGCATGAGATTTACCACGATGACTTAGGCATTTCGTGGTTACATGAAAACAACATTATTTGGTTTCCCCAAGTTTTGCAAAAATTTCGCCCCAGTTTAACACTTACTATTATAGCACAATCTATGCCCCCAAAAGTTAAGCTGAAAGTGTCTTGACCAGAGTGAGGAAATAAAAAAACTTCTTCCACCAAAATCAATTGCCCCTAAAACCAAGTTCTTCTGCCAAGTTTATGATTAACCTCTCCATCCAAAACTTTATTCCCTTTCTTGTCCCAAGATTGAAGAGTAGCAAAGACAAAAGAGGATTATAACCTAGCAGGACCCTTTGGGGCCTTCCCATGACAGACCCTCGTCCTCTGCCTGCCTCTTATTCATAGAAAAACTTTAGCCTCCTAACTTGGCCTTCCCTGAGTCCCAAATAATAAACTTAATCAGAGAAATGAGAAAATGCAGAAACAAAGGGAAACAGTCAAGCAAGACAAAATAACAATAGTTTAGCCATTAAATAAAGTCAAGTCCCTTTAGTTCCTCCTCAAGGAATATAGATAATATTCTGCGCTATATCCTGGAGCTGTTTTGCAGATACTGACCCCCAGAATGTGGAAGACGTTAACTGTATGCTCTCCACAAGCATATAGGCCCCAGACCAGCTGGAACCAGAAGGTTGATGGTATTGACTCCCAGTACCTCACCAGCAACCAGTCAGAATAACATCCAAGAGCTGATCACACACTCCACAACCCCCACCACCCTTCCTCACCTTGTCATTAGAAACCCTTCTCTGGAGTTCTCGTCATGGCGCAGTGGAAACAATCCCACCAGGAACCATGAGGCTGCAGGTTCGATCCCTGTACTCGCTCAGTGTGTTAAAGATCTGGTGTTGCTGTGAGGTGTGGTATAGGTCGCAGATGCGACTTGGATCCGGATTGCTGTGGCTGTGGCTGCGGCCTGCAGCTTTAGCTCTAACTCCACCCCTAGCCTGGGAACTTCCATATGCAGCAGGTGCGGCCCTAAAAAAGACAAAAAGACAAAACAAAAACAAAAACAAAAACAAAAAACCAACCCTTCCCTGAAAGACTTCAAGGAGTTGAGCTTTCTGAGCATTAGCCACCCATACTCCTTACTTGGCACCTGCAATAAGTGATGCACTTCTCTTCACCACAACTGGTGTCAGTAAATTGGCCTTTTTGCACAAGTTTGCACAAAAGGACCCAAGTTTTGTTCAGTAACACTATCTTATGCCTAAATTAAAATATAGTCAAAATATTCCAAGGGCTTGGTAAGGAGCCTTTCTCTGAAGTTGAATACCCTCTACCTCCTTGGCAATTTCAGATGCTGCCAGGCGCCAGGCGGGGTTCACACTGAGGGAGTAGCAGAGAAGGCTTGGCTTCAGGGTCCTTGAGTCAGGAGCTTTCTGGTCCAGGGGGTTTTGGCCTTGACACACTGATATCACAGCCCACCCTGGGCCACCCCCAAACCAGTTTGACCATCACCTTTTTTTTTTTTCTTTTTAGGGCCATACCCTAAAAAGTTATGGTTTCTTCACAGCAGGCTGAGATCCATTAGCTCAAAATCCACCCCTGCCTAACCCAAACGTTTCCACATCACTCAAGCAGCAGATTTTTGAGCCATTTCAAGCCTGCCAGCTTGCATACCCCATGGATGGCTACCCAGCCTCTGCCAGCCATGGGGGATCCCCAGGCCAGAAAGCCCCCAAGCCATTGCAGTCCTTTGGAGCTCTCTGCCCCAGAGATTCCCAGTGTGCTGTAGAGTGACATCATTTACACACAGGAGCCCCCTGCCTCCAAATCCCCTTGGCCTCCTCCTCTTCTAAGAAGAGACCCACAACTCCTGTGTTGCTTCTGGGCAGACCTCTGTTGGGAGGGACCTCAGAAAGCAGCCCTCATAAAACTCATGTGTGCTACTGCCACCTCATGGTCATATCTTTTTCCTTGACCAGCTCCCAGGTCCCTCAAACCCCCTAGACCCTGGGGCCTTTCTCATTTTCTAGGCCTCTTTCCGAATGTCCCCAGCCTAAGCCCTCTCTCTCTGAAAATTTTCTGACCAATGCACTATGTTAATGCCTATTGCTATATCAACAACCAATTTATTTATTCACCAAATACTTATTGAGCCCCCAGGACCTACCATGTGGTACTTGGAATACATCATGGAATAAAATAGATGAAATCTCTCATGTGTGGACCTGACATTCCGGCAGGATGAGAACGGCTTAAAGCTTTTCCTCTTAAAGAACGCTTTAAACCAAAGTGAAGAGACAGTAAGAGCAGAGTTTTGGGTCTCGTCAGTGAGCTAGTAGTAAGGATAGTGACGACATAGGTTGGGTTTATAATCGTGGGAGTCAGTTTTTTTTTTTTTTTTTTTTCTTTTTAGGGCCACACCCACAGCATATGGAAGTTCCTAGGCTAGGGGTCCAATAGGAGCTGCAGCTGGAGGCCCACACCATAGCCACAGCAATGCTGGATCCGAGCCACATCTGTGGCCTACACCACAGCTCACACCAGATCCTTAACCCATTGAGTGAGGCCAGAGATTGAACCTGCATTCTCATGGATACTAGTCAGGCTCTTAACCCAATGAGGCACAACGGGAACTCCACGAGAGTCAGTTTACTAGAAATGCCAGGGCTTATCCACCTCTTTAAAGCAGAGCTTCTCAGACTTTAATGTGCAGCCCATCATCTGGAGACTTGGTTGACAAGAGCCTCAGTCAGTAAGTCTGGTGTGGGCCTGGCATTCTGCATCTTAACTCCCAAAGGAGGGTGCCACTGCTGTGCCCTGGACCACACTTTGAGCAACGAGACTTTAAAATACATTCCTTCAATAAATGTTATCGGCTTGGATACATAAAAATAAAGATAAAAATTTAGGTATGGATCAGAGTTAATTTTTGAAGTTTCAACATTATACATGCTCATTGTAAAAAATATGCAAGTATAACCAGGGAGTGCCACTGTAGATGGTTTGACATCCAAAGCCCTTCTACGCAGGTATTACCTATAAATAGGCATCCTTGCACAGCTTAATCTTTTTTTTAAATTATTTTTAGTTTCCATTTTATTGAGATAAAATTGAGAAATGCAATTGGGAGATGTTTTTAAAAAATAAAATAACAAAACAGAAGCAGACTCACTAACATAGAGAACAGACTTGTGGTTGCCGAGGGGTTGGGGGGAGGAAGTGGGATGCAGTTTGGGGTTAGCAGATAAGCAATGAGTTCTTGCTGTATAGCACAGGGAATTATATCCAGTCTCTTGGGATAGAACATGATGGAAGATAATGTGAGAAAAAGAATGTATAGTATGACTGGGTCACTTTGCTGGACAGCAGAAATTGGTACAACATTGTAAAGCAACTATAATTTAAAAAAATTAAGTTGGGATGTTTCACATTAAAGTAAAATGAAATAAAACAAAATAAAACAAAATAAAATAAAATAAAATAAAATAAAATAAAGTAAAATAAAAGATTCCTTCCATCACGGACTCCTGTAGGACTTATGATAGTAATCATAACATTCCTGCCAACCACAAAAAGTTATTGCAAGGATTAAATGAGATGACTCAGCCCTTTTCATTCATTGTTTTCTGCCGTCAGAGGTGAGAAAACCGAGGCTCTAAGACTCACTCATGAGCACAGTTGGAAACACGAGACCTAGGAAGGGTCTCCAGAGTTCCAGGGCTCCCGTGCTGCCTCACCTCTTACTAGGCTATGACTGGCTGCTTGATCAAGTCTCATGAAGTGTCTGAGCCTTGGGCTTCATGTCCAGGAACTGGAGGGAAGGATGATTATGGAGCCTCACAAATGTTATCTGCTCTTGTCTCCATGAAGCCTTGAAGAGTTTTCTGCCTTGAACTTCCTCCCTTTCCCAGGATTGAACATATATCAAAGTCCCACACACACTTATATCACACATTTACTGCATGTCCTCTTTATCCATGTCCTCATGGAGCAGTGGCTCCTGCCATGTCACACACGAGGAAGAGGAAGCTGAGGTGTCAGGTGACCTCATCATCATCATAGGATCTGGAATCTAGACAAGATCTTAAGGAGTTCCCATTGTGGTTTGGTGGTTAACGAATCCAACTAGGAACCATGAGGTTGTGTGTTTGATTCCTGGCCTCGCTCAGTGGGTTAAAGATCCCATGTTGCTGTGGCTGTGGCATAGGCCCTCGGCTATAGCTCTAATTAGACCCCTAGACTGGCAACCTTCATATGCCATGGGTGCGACCCTAGAAAAGGTAAAAAAGAAAAAAAAATAGATAAGATCTTAAAAGTTTTCTCCAGTTGGTTGCCTTTTAACCTATTTGGTTTGATTTGTTTTTAGCAATGACATCTTTTCAAATAAAGCCATGCAGGGAAGTTGTTTCTGGACCAGAGGGTTGGGTAGGAGCCATGTTCTAGGGATGGAGCCTGCCTTCTCAGGCTTGCTCTCCTGAGGTTCCCTTTCCAGGGACCTCAGAGAGGTATCTGAGGGAAAACCCCAATCTAACCCTAATCTAAACCAATGCCCTTCTAGGACAAGTGGGGACCAGGCCTTGAGGAGGGAGGTGATGTGACCAAAATCATACAGTAGGTTTTTGGCCCAGGCTGGGGATGTTGACTCTAGGACCCTGGGGACCAAGCTCAGAAGTCAGCAGAAACCTGGGCAAGAAGAAGGACAGCGCCCCTCGCAGGCCTGACTCTATTAGCCAGGTATGTTTGATACATAGTCAATCTTAGGATCCTGCCTTCCCACCTCATGGGGCCAAATTCAACATTCTACCTGTTAACATAACCGTTTTCCAGATGCCCCCTCCCTCACATCCTAGTGGAGAGGGCTTGTGGGGGCATGGGAAGGCATGATTTTTATTTTTAGACATTTCAAAATTGTGAATGTAACATGCATGCAGAAAACCACCTACCACATCCAAGCCAAGAAATAGAATGCTGCCTGGCTCCTCTATCTCCCAGGAGTTGGCTGCCACCTGGCTTTCAGGCAGAGGGTATCCTTGCTGCCCTCTGAGTGCACATCTATCTCTGCCTCCTCTTTGATTCCTTCCATAGTCCATTGGTTGTTTAGTAGCTTATGGTTTAGTCTCCACATGTTTGTGTTTTTTGCAGTTTTTTCTTCTAGAGTGGATATCTAGTCTCATAGCATTGTTAAGTCGGAAAAGATGCTTGATATGATTCCAATTTTCTTAAGTTTGCTGAGGCTTGATTTGTGGTCTAGGATGTGATCTATCCTAAAGAATGTTCTGTGTGCACTTTGAGAAGAGTGTATTTGCTGCTGCTTTTGGATGGAATGAATGTTCTATCCATGTCAGTTAAGTCCATCTGGTCTAAACTGTCATTTAAGACCTGTGTTTCCATATTGATTTTCTGTCTGGATGATCAGTCCACTGATATAAGTGGGGTGTTAAAGTTCCCCACTATCACTGTGTTACTATTGATTTTCTTCTTTTATGGTATCCCTACATATTCCATCCCATATCAGCTCCATCTTCCTGTTTTGAACTTTATGCAAATGAATTTGTGCTCTGTGCCTGCTTTTTGGAATTCTTGAGCCCCACATGATGTTTTTAAGATTCATCTCTATGTGTCTGAAGTGGCTGTGGTTCATCCGTTTCTTTGTTGCCCAGTATGGCCTTGTATGAATGTACATGTCTTACCCCTTCATTCTTCTGAGATGTGTGTTTGTGCTGTTTCCAGTTGGGGGCTACTGTGGACACATTTTTGGCAGGGAGTTTTTCTCTCCTGCTATCCAAGGAGAGTGAGGACCCAGGAGGGAGGGACTCAGAGGAGAGACAGTCAGGCCAGACCCCAGGGCTTAAAAGGCAGGTGTACCTCACCATTTCTCAGCAGTCTTTGCACCAAGCCCAGCAAGGCCACAAATACAGCCAGCAAAATAGATGAGTTTTCAAGGTTTTATTGTAAAATAGAGCTTAAGTCACAGGGAGTGGGAAACTTTCCACTCAACATATACAACATATGTTCACTGAGCACCTGCTGAGGGCCATGCCAAGTGCATGGCCCTGCGGAGACCTGAGACATGGAGGGTAGGCATGGGGTCATAGGTCACACTCCCTGCTCTTAGGGGCTTGCAGGAAGATGGGGAGAGATAGAGGCACGACATTTTCCAGACAAGTCTCAGAGTGCTAGAAATGCTAAAATGGTCAAGGAATGATTCTTTCCTCCCAGGAGGTCAGGAGAAGCCACATTGGTGCTGTGCCTTGGGAGCTGGGGGTCTTTGGATGGGAGAGTGGGGGAGAGGACAGCACTACTGGCAGCTACAAGAAGTCTGGAGTGGAGAAGATGCTCACGGCCCGGGCAAGGAAGTCTAGACTTCCAGCAACATTTCAGAAAGAAAAAAAAAAACCAACAAAACAGGAGATCAACCTAAAGTCCTCCAACTTTTCATTTTTGCAGATTAGGGCATCACAAAATAAGCCAGAAAAAAGGGAAAGCTACCACTTCCTGTTACCATCATTTTCTAAACTCAGGAATATCTTAATCTATCACCCTCTTCCAGAAAGGACATCATCTCCAAATAAAGAACTCTCTTTTAAAGTTGGATTAATTAAAAAAAAATTAGGAAATCCTTATTTTCCATTTTGCCACAGACCCTAAAAATCTTGCCAATGAAGCAGCACTGTTTGCATAAGGAGGAATGGTAGCTCCTTGGGGGCAGGTCAGCCTGAGGGATCTGGAGCCTGGAAGGTGGAGTGAGGGAGGAGGAAGGGCTTGGGAGAGGATAGCAGAGGGGGTCCAGGCTGGCCACGGGGCCTGGGCTTTACCATGAAGGCACAGGCGACACTGGGGGCTCTGAGCAGGGCTGTGGTTCCATTTGTACTTTAGATAGACCTCTGTGGAGGCAGCATGGAGGCTGGGTGAGTGGAGGAGGCTGAAGTCAGAGTCCTTCCCAGGGCCTTGTATCCCCTCCTGAGAGTTCTGGGTCAAGGCCACCCTGCTGAGCCCCAGAAGGCCCCAGGCAGGGTGGAGAGGCATCTCTGATGTCAAGGACCTGGGGAACAGGGGCAGGGAGGCTGGGCAGCATTACTGGTCCTGCTGGAAGTAGAACTTGGTGACCTTGACGGCTGCTTTGGGCGTGTTGGTGAGGCCGACAGGCTGGTCTGCCTCTAGTGCAGTGCAGAGGAACCAGCCAGGACAGGCGGCTGACTCAAAGCTGGTGGTGGGGCCACTGTCGGAGCGGATGAAGGTGAAGCGCTTGTCCTGCTCGCTGTTCTTTCTCAGGTCTGTGATGTTAACTGGCTGGAGGACAAGGGGGAGCAGGTGAGGGTGGCGGAGCTGAGGGGCCCTTGCATCCCATGCCCCCAGAACATGGACCTCTGGCTGCCCAGTGCCGGAGAAACGGTGGCCTAGAGCCTCTGCAGGACACCATGAACCCCGGGTCACTTAGGACAGCTGTGACACAAAGAGACTGTCTTGGTCTCATAGATTTGGTCTTCTTGATTTGAAGAAGTCTTGCCCCTCCAGCCCTGGGTCAGTACATTTGGCAAATACATAGCACTATCAGCAGAGGGCAAGGCCGGTGGAGGCTGGACCCTGTTATGTCTGCATGTCTGAGAAGCTGGGAAGGGTGTTGAGTCCATGTGACGTGTTACACACCATATCCTGGTCATTCCTAGTCCACACAGGCAGGGACTCTCCAAAAATGTGCCTATCCACTAGTGGACGTAAGGGAAAAGGCCACAGTCATGGCCACTCACATTTGGGTTAAGATTTTGTCCAACAATATCCTGATACAAAGCTATCCTTTCCCAGGGCTGGCAGCCCATGCCTGGGTCCAAGGAAGACATGGCCTGGGATGGGATGTGGACTGTGGGTTTGAGTAGATATGTGTTGGAAGAGAAAAGTCCTGAAGGTTGGCTTTAATGGAAGAGGGCAAGTCCAAGTGGGCTGGGGGCCTTTGAGCAAGGGGGTGGCATTGAGAGATTGAGGTCCCCAAAGGAACCATGTTCACACTCTGGTAGTCCCCTCTCTCACTGAGTCTAGACTTAGTCACGTGACTGGCTTTGGCCAATGAGACATCAGCAGTGTGATGCAGGCAGAAGTTTAATAAGCACTTGCCCGTTGAGGTTTGTCTTTTTGGAGTGGTCACTCTTGGAAGCCAGCAGCCGTGTTGTAAGGAAGTTCAAGAGAGCCTGGAGGATGAGACCCAGCAACAGCCAAGTCCTCTGCTGAATGTGGCTGCAGGAGGCACCCCATCTACACCATGTAACACAGAACTTCCCATCTGATTCTGGTCAACCTACAGAATCGTGAGCACATTGTGGTCGTTTTAGCCACAGGGTTTGGAATGGTTGTTACCTGAAGAAGGTCCTTACCTCCAACTGGAGCTTCATCTCATCACCAGACTTGACACAGGACAGGCACAGCTTCCCTCCATGGATCCCCAGGAACACAAAATGAGGCTCAACAGGCACCACATCTATCTTCTCTGGGGAAGGACAAGGGGGGAACTTCAGATTGTTGAGAAGAGGAGGCAGAGATGGTGAAGAGAGAGCAACCTGGACTCTCCATGAAGTTTTTTTCCTATCCCCCTAAAACCCCAAAGTCCGAGGGACAGCAAGGCCCCGTCTTCCCGGTCTGCATCTAAACAGAAGGTCCAACCAAGCACTCCATCTAGCTACTCCTCAAGGACCAATGAACCTAGATGCTGCTCCAGGTAATTTCTTCCTTTCCTGTCAACAGGTGTGCTGCTCATGCATTGGGAAAACAGCACAAAAGATTATGAGTGGGGCTACAGGGCTTGGTCCACAGAAACTGGGGTGACTTTGAACCCACCTCTTCCCCGCAGTGTTCTCCATGCCCTCATGGGAGAGTGAAAACATCAGCCTCTCTGTGCTGTAGAATCCTCCTTAGGAGAGTTATCAGAAGGACAGGTGGGGTCTAACACCCTTTGAGGGAGGTGGGCAGAGTCCAGGGGGATGGGGATAAAGCCATTCTATAAAACCAAGCCAGGCAATGGGGCCATTGAAAACATCCTGGAAGGCTAGGGCTGAAAGAACCCCACATCCAATTTCCCTTCTTTTCCTTAGGGGAAAACTAAAGAATGGAGTGGATGAACCTTGTCCAAGTTCATCCAGCTGGACATGGATCCAGAACTTGACTAAATGCGGTGTTAAGGGACATAATTTATGGTGTATTACTTTTGAGTGGGAATTAGAGTTTGAACACACAGGAACACAGGGGCTTCTTAGGTGAGGGAGGAAAGAAAAGGCTGATTTTGCCCTCTGGGTCCTGCCCCTCTCAGCTATGGCCATGGGCCCATGGTGCCTGTAGGTGGTGGCGCCCAAGGATACAAGAAGTGTCCTTCAGTGGCCAGGCCTCTCCAGCCTCAAACTCAGCCACAAAGAACCAACAGGGATTAGGGCATGGCACCTAAATTCCCCAGGGTCAGTGCACAGTGCTGCAAAGTGGCCCAGTGCCCACATGGCATCAGCCTTCCTGGTAGCCACTCACCTTCCAGTTTAGTATTTGGTCCTTGCAAGTATCCAGCAACTAATTGGTTATTCCTCAGGTAGAAAGTCTTCTGGTTGACATCCCAGATTCTGAAAGGCAGAAGGAGCCAGCTGTAGTGGATAGCCACTGTATGCCCAGCCCCACATTCAGCCCTTTCCGGTGTTCCCCAGAGTTCCCCAAATCTGCGTCCAACTTTCTGCTGGAGTGTGGAATGGAGTACACCCAAGCATGGATATGGAGTCCGAGGTTGACGCTGGCTCAACTCCTACAGCTGGTGAGCCATGAACCCGCCTTGCATGTTTCTCCTCGCCTTGCTCCTCATTCTCAGATTCCCAGGGCAGCCCTCTTCTACTTTAATAAAGCAGACTCTAGAGAAGCACCATCCACAGAACTTCCTGGGTGCAGAAATGTTCTGTGTCTGCCCTGTCCAATATGGAGGCCACCAGCCACAGGTGGCTATAGAGTTCTTAAAATGTGGTACAACTGAGGATCGAGTCTTCAATATTCTTCTTTTTTTTTTGGTCTTTTTGCCTTTTCTACGGTCGCTCCCACAGCATATGGAGGTTCCCAGGCTAGGGGTCTAATCAGAGCTGTAGCCGCTGGCCTACCCCAGAGCCACAGCAACACGGGATCCGAACCACGTCTGCAACCTACACCACAGCTCACGGCAACGCAGGATCCTTAACCCACTGAGCAAGGGCAGGGATTGAACCCGCAACCTCATGGTTCCTAGTTAGATTAGTTAACCACTGAGCCATGATGGGAACTCCCTCTTTTGTTTTTCTAAATTTAAATTTAAAGAGTCATTTGAGATTTGAGGACTCCACAACACAGAGTTAGAAGTTTCAAGGGTCAGAGCCTCTTGGAGCTAACTTGCTGCAATCCTTAGACCGTGAAGGTCTGTCCACAGAGCCTGTCCGCCATCAGCCAGTGTCTTCCTCTGGGTCTGGCAGGGGTCACTGTGCCCAGGCATAAGCCAGCTCCCTGTCCGGCTCACCCCATGGCTTGTTTCTGGCTCTCAGTCTTTTCTTCTTGGGGAAGAGCCCATTTCAGGTGAGAGCAGGGCTGGCAGCTGTGATAGGTGATAAGCAGAGCCCCAGCCAGGATGTGCACCCTCTGTTCCCTGATGCCCATCAACATGACCTTGGACCTTTTCTCCTGACCTCTGAAAGGGGTCTAACAACGCCCACCTCAGCAGGTGGCTTTGAGGTGCCTGTGAGCTTCATGAAAGGAGGTCAGGCAAATGTAATGTTCTTGGCTCAAGTGAGCATTTGACCTTCCGTGACTCTTCGTTGTTCCTGGATGTGTTTAATCCCGTCCAAGGGAATTAAACATCCCTAACAAGCTAGAAGCTTCTAGGAGCATCTTAGGAAGAGGCAGAGGCAACCTCCGTGTGGCATAGTTCCCACGTCTGGGAAGGGTAGGGAGTTTTCTGCAACACAAATCCTGGGATATGTCCGCCCAGAGGCCCCATTGAGACAGCACTCTGTTTTTATCAGCATCACAGCCTCCTACTTTTACAGCGAGGATGAGGACATCTTCACACAGTCCTGGACCCAACTTTTAAAGAGATGGTAGTGGTTTTCAGGCGCTTTACTGCTCACAAACTACGGTCACACTATTATCCTTTGACCTTCACTACCACCCTGTAAGGCAGGCACATTAGCACTAACCCCGTGTCACAGATGGGCAAACTGAGGCTCCTGGGGAGCTGGATCCTCCAATGTGTCAACACCGACAAGCAGTTGTTCACAATCAGTCTAGAACTCTGGGCAGTGCCCTTCTCACGGCACCACTCTCTGCTTCTTTTGCCGGGCATGCTCTGCCAGGCTCAAACCCCAGCATGGCCCCTGACCACGTGTCTGTCACTCACTAGGTGGCCAGGCTCTCTGGGAAAGTTTTGGCTCTCTCTTCAGCCAAGCTTTGCACATCTGGGCTATTTTGAAATACCAGCCCTGAGGACCAGGGATGAAGCAGCCCCTTAACTCAAATTTCAAATACTTTTCTAGCCCAAACCCAGTTTTCAGGCCCCACAGAACCTGGCAGCCCCAGCCAACTGTGGCCCGTCTCCACGTCCCATCTGTCCAGGCCCAACTCTTTGGGGGGCAGCCTTACCTGAAGGCTTGCATCCTGCAAGGTCTCTTTCCCAAGGGGTGGCAGGCAGTCTCTGAGTGGAACAGGAAAAGGAGGAAAGAGATTAGGTAACTGCACAGATACCTGCTAACTTCCATCTTGTGACCATGCAACAACAGGACACTGCCATTTCGGACCCGGAGGAGCGGCTTATAAAGAAAATAGTCACTCACCAGGCCAGGCTGTTGCACCCTGTCCCCCTGTGAGAAGCGGAAACGCCCTCACATTTCCAAAAAAGAGAAACCTTGCTGTTGTCACTTTCAACCCTGCCGAGTGTCGCAATAGGATGTTGTAACCCCTTCCCTCCCCTTTTCCTCTATGCAATTTCCCCAAAATTGAGATTTCTGTTTCCCCTTCACCAAGTTCCTGGGAAGAAGAGCTCAATGAAAACCAAACCAAACCCCCTTATCTGCCCCCCAGGTATTCTGAGACTTTTAAAAAGCAGATTTGAGTAGAAATGCTTCCCTTTCTTAATAAGCCAAGTGGCGGAGCACCCAGCTCATGTGACAGGCTCAGGCCACTTTGTGTTCACTGAAGAAGGGCCAGCCTCACTGGACTCTGGACCTGGGACTGGCAAATGCTCTGTCAAGGACCAGATAGTAAACATTTTAGGATTTGTGGGGCCATTCGTCACCATGAGGCAACCTGGCTATTTTAGCTTCTAAGCAGCCGTGGACAATCTGTAACCCAACGAGTGAATTGTGTTCCAATACAACTTTATTTACAAAAACAGGTGGTGGCCAGATGGGGCCTGGAGGTTTCTGACTCCTGCTCTGGAGTAAACTTCCTGAGGGGGCTTCAAAACCAATGCTCATCTTGTTCTTGACATCTTGGAAGTTACAGTCTTGGGGAAATGGGGTGAACTCAGCCCTGGGACAGAAATAAATCCAAAATCCAGCTCTACCAGGTGCTGTGTGACCTGAAGCAAGTCTCTTACTTTAGCCTCTGTTTCTCCCTCCTTATGCTCAGAATGAGGTTGATTATGCTATCCTCATAGGTACAGGGAGAGAAGGAAGAAAGGAAGGAAGGAAAGAAAGATGGAAGGAAGTGAGGGAGGGAGGAAGACGGGTTGGAAGCTAAGATTTGTGGCTCCTAGTGGGCACTGAGAAACAGTAACTTCTCTGCTCCCTACAAAAGGTAAGTCTATTCCTATTTATGGACAGAAAAGACTTGAAGTGGATCCTACACAGTCTCTGGTAGGAGGATGTAACATGAGCGCAGAAGTGTAGACTGTAGTGTTTGAGACCTGGCTGAGCCCTCAGCATCATCCAACCTCCATCAGTCAAGTCTTCTGAAGAAGACCCAGAAAGGCCCAGAGAGGGGAGGGCATCTGCCCCAGGTCACACAGCTCATCCATGTCAAAGGTACAGCCAGAAATCCAGGTCCCCTGATTCCCATCCTCTTCTAGGAGCAGACCTTTAGGGGTCTGACTTTATTGCCAGCCTGCCAATCAGAGGCTGTGTCCAAACGAGGATTGAAAACTTTCAAAGCAGAAGACTACACGGTGTATTGGAAAGTTGCTGAGAGAGTAGATCTCACTACAAGCTAAAAAAAAAAAAAAAATTAGAAAAAGGTATAGCTACGTATGCTGCGGGGCAAATCATTATGCTGTACATCTGAAACTCACATAAACTCATATGTCAGTTATACCTCGATAAAAACATTTCTTTTAAAGATGAAGTTTGTAAATGAATGTCTCATGTCTTTTTTAACAATTCAATGTATTTTATTATAGTCAATGAACGGTGATGGTTGTTCAACCATCATCATAGCCAAATTTTAAAACATTTCCTACCCAAACCTCCCGTCCGGTCCACTCCTTCCTCCCCCGCAAAAAGCTCCTCTTTCAGAGCAACTGGAACCTTTCTGCAAAAATTTTATCACCTCCCTAAGAGAGTCAAAACAGCACGCAGGCACATTCCTTGCTCTTTTTTCACCAACCATGAGAACTTGAGGGATCCTAGTCACCTTTGAAATGTGTGCAAGAAATAAGGTCTACTTTTGCGGGGGGGAATGGGGTGGGAGTTGTTTGGTTTTGTTTGTTTGTGTGGGGTCTGGCTGAAGGAGATGATGCATATGAACCTGCTGGGTTATTGGCCACTTCCAGTATTTTGCTGAATTGAGTTTCTGGTACACTTATGAGTCACCAGGTCCCTAACTTGGTCATTACACCTGCTGTAAGGGAAGGCAACTAGCTCCTCACTGGGATAAGTTCTCACCTTCTTGTCTTTCTTAGGCTAATTCTGAAGTCCTTCTCCTTTGTTAATTCAGCATCCTTAAAAATTGTGCTTGAAGTTCCCATTGTGGCTCAGCGGTAACCAACCCGACTAGTATCTGTAAGGATGCAGGTTTGATCCCTGGCCTCTTTCAGAGGGTTAAGGATCCAGCATTGCCATGAGCTGTGGTGTAGATCACAGACATGGCTCGGATCCCGAGTTGCTGTGGCTGTGGTGTAGGCTGGCAGCTGCAGCTCCAGTTTGACCCCTAGCCTAGGAACCTCCATATGCCATGGATGTGGTCCTTAAAAAAATATATTGTTGGTAAAGATTAAAGGGCACTGACTTGCTCAAGTGAGACAGAGGGCACCATCCTGGCTGTGGGGCCTGGGTAGACAGTCCTCTCTGTTCCCAACACAAATTCAAAGAGACAGCTTTCTCCTTGAGAGCAGAGGCCCTGGATCCCCATCTCCTCACCCACCCCCATATCCTACACCTGTGCCCTTTCTCTTTGTGTCCCCAAAAGTGTCCCAGCAGGCCTTTCTGGGCGTAGGCGCAGGAGTCCCTGCGGACAGTCTCTGGAACCAAGCCTACCTGGCTGCATCCTCCAACCTCACTAAGAGCTGGGCCACCCAGGCAATGTGCCAGAACTCTCTGGGTCTCAGTTTCATCAGCCATTCGATGGGGCTGACGGATTGCTACGAGGATGGTGGGTGACACTGCACACGTGGTACTGATCCCAGACCTTCGCTCTAAGAACTGCTCAAATAATTGGGAGCTATCAAGTCTGCTCCATCACTCCAGGTAAATTGGGTGGGGTCAGTCACAACGCCCAGTCCCCCAGCCAACCTGCTCTGCAAGCCTGCTTGACTCCAAAAGGAGAGGCTTTCACTCCTGGGGTGCCGGGGAGGATGTGAGTGAGTGGGGAGGCCCTTTCCTCATGTGTCTGGCCACAATCCCACCCCTGGTTCTGTCTCATCGAAGTTGTCTGTGTCCCTGTGACTCCTGCCCACCCACGGGGTGCCTCTGACTAAACGTATGCTTGGCCCTTCACTCCACTTCCTGAATGAAGGTTCCTGACCACACCACCAGGAGGGCTCTGCCTCTCCAGTCAGCACACTGTGCTTTTCCCCCAGCCCCAGACGTCACAGCTGTACCTGCTGCCTTCCACGTGCTGAGCCCTGCCCTGCTAGACATCGGTGACGTGAGAAACAACTAAGACCCACTTAAAGGGAAACTGGACAGCCAGGCTGAATTCGTGTCCTAGGAGTAACACGGACAGGCTCTGTGGGGACCCCACAGTGAGCCTTCATCGTTGACGCCTCTGCAGTGTTCAGTGCAGTCTGGCCGTATAGGAAGCATTCAATAGAGGGAAGCTCTTTCTTAACTTCAGTTAATGGCATCTTTCGGTTCCTAGGATTCCCATTACTTCCCTTTTTTTGGGTATGGTTTCTAGTTCTCTGCCAAAAGTTTCAGTCTTGTCTTGTGAATCCCTGATCCTATTCTTCATTCATGGTTCTTTCTTTCAAAGGCTGTTCCTGTTGATGCCATTATTTGAATCCCCTGGGTCTCTTTCTAGTGCCTTTTTTTCCTCTGGTGCACAGACTGTCTGGCATATGCTAGATTACTTTGTTTTTTGTTTGTTTGTTTGTTTCTTTGGGGGGGGGGCACGTCTATGGCATATGGAAGTTTCCAGGCTAAGGGTCTAATCAGAGCTGCAACTGCTGACCTACGCCACGGGCACAACAATGCCAGACCCGAGTCACGTTGCTTATTTACTTTGCAGCTTGCAGCGGCACTGGATCCTTAACCCACTGAGCAAGGGCAGGGTTCGAACCCACATCCTCATGGATATTAGTCGGATTCTTAGCCTGCTGAACCACAATTCTGCCCAATAACTTTGTATTGACTGCTGGACACTATATAGCCAACAATGTGGGGGGCATCTAAGGCTCTGGATGACATTGTAGGTATCCAGAGACAGTTCACGTCTGTTCCTGCTGGGCACTGAGGCCAGGGGCACTGGAGCCCCAGGTGACTTCACCCAAACAGGGCTTGGAATGCTTCAGAACTGGGCTTTGGGAATGGTGAGGGCTTCTCCTTTTCTGTTCAATCCTAATGCTCCAAGGTCCCAGCCCAAACCTGGAGTGTTTACGGGGACCCTTCCTTCTCAGTGGCACATAAAGTGCAAACTGTATCCTCCTCCGACCCCTGAGAACCATGAGCCTGCCCAAAGGAGTGATGGAAAATATGAGCAGGAGCCAGAAAAGGAAGGACATTTAATTCCACTCCAACGAGCAGGGAATTTATCCAAAAGAAAATTGAATCAGACGGCGACATGGTCAGATTTGTTTTATTACGATCATCCTGGGGACAGGGGACAGAGGGATCAGACTTGGACTGAGCTTTGGGGTGACCGAACCTGAAAGGTCACATCAGGCGTGACCCTGATCTTGGCAGTGGGTGTCGACAGCTGAATCTCCAAAAAGATTTCCCATGTAGAGCCTCTGCTCTCAGGTGTAAATACACCTTTCATGATACCCATGTTACGGAATGTGAAGTTGGAAAAAGATGGACTCTTGCTACCTCCAACATCCTTCAAGGACAGGGAAACATGACTGCTCTCTAGTCTTTTGGGAGAAAGAAATCATTCCCGCATTTCACAACTCCAGTCTCCCTCCTCCTCAGCCCAAGTGGCTCACTCCACAGGTTGCTGTTCCCTTGCCAAAAAACAATCTCAACAGCTAAATCCAGCTTATCAGGAAACTTGATGAATCTTGGCACAAATATTTTCAGCTGTGCCTCCTGGAAATGCATTTCTTGTCACTGAAGTACCTTTGGTAAACATTAAAGCTTCTGGCTTTGGTTGGACAGGTGTGCACCTTGTGTTGTAATAGCTTAATCTCGTATTTAGAATCTTCAGCCAATTCTTGAATGCTTGAGTATCACAGTGCATACAACACAAGACAGGCAATGCCATTGTCTAAACTTTGTCAATTTTTACTAAGATAATGGCACAAAGACTCCAGTTACTCTCTCCAAGGGATGAGTTAATATATTAATACAAAGAGGAGGAAAAAACAAAAATACAAGCTCCCATAGTATAATCTGCTGTTTTCTCTTTTTTTTCACCTACCCAGCCCTGCCAGATAGCCAAGTCAGTTTTAACTAAATCCTGTAGTTTATCAGAAGCTCCCTAAAAGAGCAGGTCAGGTTCAGAGACAGGCGTTCTCAGCATCTCTGCCCATTCTGGCTGATGAAGTTCAAGAGATTGTGTATAAAGTCACCCATGAGTGACTGCTTCTCAGAAGCTTGCTATCCTCCCAAGTTTAAATGATAAATTTACTATGAATCCTTTCTGAGGTTTGGTGTTTTCCAAGATGATCTTTGTTCCAGCAGTTGCTATGTTTGATATGGAACTGCATGGAAAGTCATTATTTATCTAGTGATCTTGTGTTTTCTGAGGTGCATGTTTGCTCTTGCCTTCTGGGCTTTGATGATAAGCTTTGTGGCAGTTTCTCTGCAGGCAGGAGGAGATGGGGAGGAATAAGAACTTGGGGGAGGCAACAAAAGTTCTTGCCTGCAGTGTTTTGGTCTCTGTGTTCTACTTACTTTCTTTCTTTCTTTTTTTAAACGAACAAGGCATGGCATTTGGAATCAGAAGAACTTTTGCTTGTTTGGATTTTTCTGGGGGTGGGTTGGCTGTGCCCACGACACGTGGCAGTTTCCAGGCCAGGGACTGAACCCGAGCCACAGTGACAATGCTGGATCCTAACCTACTGAGCCACCGAGAACACCCGTGTCCTACTTTTTCATATAGATATTATTTATTCCTCATAATACCTGTGCAAAGCAAGTATATTCACACCCACTCTCTTGAGATGGGGATATACTTATAATCGAGGCTCAGAAGGATTAAATCACTTTCCCTAGATCCTGGCTAAGCCAGGATTTGAACCCAGTTCTTGTATTCCTTCCCACATTGCAGTCCGGCCAGAGAGGCAGCTGACATTTTTTCCTTTCTGCTTTATTGCTCAGTTAACAGAAACAGGAATTATAATTGTTCTTATGCTGTTCCTTTTGTTTTGAACTTGCATCTTATAGAGCAAGGTTGGATTCCACAGTTGTTTGGAAATGTTAGGAAGTTTTCTACTAGTGAGGAAAGAATGATTCTAAAACCTTACATAGGTTAAAGAGAAACTGCTTTACCTGGTTATGGACCAGGGTGGCCAGTTGCCTGGTTTTTCCAAGATCCTCCTGGTTTTAGAACTAAAAGTCCTGCATCCTGGGAAACCCCTCCATCCCAGGAATCAGCCCTATCATGTGAACCCTTAAAAGGTGCTGGCACCATCTGGTGGCTAGTGCTGCAAATTGCAAGCATAATTCAATCGTCGTATCTTGTCAGATTATCCTAGTCGCAGAGATGTTGTCCATTGTATTAGATGGATAGACAGAAAAAACACACCAGGAGTTTCCGTCTTGACTTAGCGATAATGAATCCAACTAGTAACCATGAGGATGTGGGGTTGGATCCCTGGCCTTGGTCAGTGGGTTAAAGATCCAGCATTTCCATTAGCTGTGGTGTAGGTTGCAGATGTGGCCTGAATCCTATGTTGCCATGGCTGGCAGCTGTAGCTCCAATTTGATTCGACCCCTATCCTGGGAACAGCCATATGCCATAGGTGTGGCCCTAAAAAGCCAAAAAAAAAAAAAAAAAAGAAAGAAAGAAAGAGAAAAGAAAAGAAAAGGAAAAGCATACCAGAGTACCTGAAAAATTTAGTAAGTCTTCCACTCAAGAGAAGAGACTATAGCAGGTACAATATTGGTCAATCTCTCTCATTCTGATCAAGTTAACATTTATTTAAGCCATTCATATTTAATTTCCTCCAACTATGTAATCAAGATACTCTAGTAGCTCAAAATTACTATCAAACTTAGGTCAATAGAAAGGATCTACTTTTTCATTATCATTGTCTCCCCGTCCTCCTCCTCTTCCTCCTCCTTCCCTTCAGGTCAGCAGTGTAGAGAGGAAGCAGGTCCAGTGAGATAAATGCATTGTCCAAGGTAACACAGACTACACACAGGATGGCCCCATCTTCATCCTTGTCTCTGTCCTTACTTTCCCAGCTCTTCTGTCAAACCATGAATATTTCTAGGTTTTATCTTTTCAGAGCCCTGTTCTCTGGTTGGTATCAGTGGTACCACCTATACTCCTGGTCTTAGATGGACAACGTGGTTCCTCTGCCAAGGAAACGTGGTGTCTTCACTGTACTTACATGCACTTGTCTCCTCATCTCAATCCAATTCAAGTCATACACTTTATTTAGCACCTACTATGTGTCAGTTTAATATTTTGGATGAGCCTTTTATAAGTATAGTGATGACTTCACATTATATCCCTGTCTTGTTCCTGTCTTCTTCTTCCTTTACACATTTGAAAGAGACATAAGACCACGGGCTAACAGTTTAACACACCCCACTGGAGACTGTTACACCCACTAGGGGAAGGGGGAAGGTTTGCTGCTCCTGGAATCACTGCTGTGGTTTACAAAGCATTTCTCCCTCCATGATCTCATTTGGTCTCTGTGCTCCTAGAGCCTATCCAGTGGTTTGGAGAGAGATTGCTGTCAAAGCCAGCTCCTCCCCCTGTACTGGCTGTCTGGCCTTGGGCAAATTACTTAACCTCGCTAAGCTTGTTTCCTCTTCTGAAAAATGTGAACCATAACAGTCCTTCCTCATATGATTATTGTGAGAATTAAATAAGACAAACCAAGTCAGTATTTCAGCATAATGCCCAGCTTGTAGTTGCACTGTGGGAGTACTAGTTATTACTGTGCTACTGAAACCTCAAGTTTGCCAGCTTCCTCTTGATAGTGAGGAATGTGAGACTCAGAAAGGAGAAATAGTTTACCCATTAGAGGCCAACTTAAAATTAGAAATTGGATCTTCAGACCACTAATCTTGAGATCTTTCCTCTGTTCCACACATATCTTTTTTTTTTTTTTTAATGTCTGCACCCACAGCATATGGAAGTTCCCCAGCCAGAGATCAAATCTGAGCTGCAGCTGCAGCACCAGCAGATCTTTAACCCATTACATGAGGTGAGGATCGAACTCACTCCTCCATAGCAACCCGAGCCACTGCAGACAGATTCTTAACCCGCTGAGCCACAGCAGGAACTCCCCCACATATCTTAACCAGAGGTTGCAAACCAGTGGCTCCTAGATTGAATATTTGGTGTGCTCATGTTATTGTTTCACTTAACTAGAACACTACACATCACAAAATCAGAATATCTGATTCTTTTAGAAACATGAGAGGTTCTGGCCACTGGGGCTTGCATGCCCATGGGGCAATCATCTGCTGGAAATGACAAGTGACAGGCCCTAATTCTCCACAGTCTCTACCCTTCCCTATTACCCCGCAGATCTATGGCTGAGTGCCAGATTCTTATAGTATTTCTCATGGAGCTCAAGCTGTTCTTTCTCTCTTTTTACAGAAACATTTCACCAACTTCCAAGTCTCTATCAACAGTAGGAAATGACCGATGGACTCCGAGGTCGCCATGATTTTTCTCACTGCAGGCATGCTTCCTCTGTTCACCTGCTTCCCCAGCACGCACCAGCTTGCAGCCCCTGCCTCCAAACATCTGCATGTTCTCCCCATGGACGCTGTTGCCTGCACACTGGCCTGCACCAGACAGGCCCAGTACTCCATGCCCTTGACACTTCCCTTGAAGGCTGCTCTTCAAGAGTCTGAAAGTATTTAGTAAATACTTTTCATTACCATTTTTCAGATGGAATAATAGGAGTGGAAGGAGCTTACCTAAAGCTATGAGGAGGGCCTGGTAGAATACAGGTTCTTCCTAGCTCTTCCAGCTTCTGGCTCTAGACTGAGTGGTGGCACAGGAAGGAAGAATAGCCAGGCCACTTCTGTGCTACTCTTCCCGGGAGAGCTGCCCCCTCCTTCCTGATGACCTGTGGAGGGGGAGAGGAGGAGCCCTAGCCTGCCCTCCCACATACCCATGCAGGGCTGGCCACCCCAAGGAGGTGGACAAGCCCAGCTTCTGGAAAGGTGACTCAGGCTAACAGAAGCCAAACTGGTTCTGATCTGCATAAAACTGGAAGTCACATGTGAGGAGCCAGATGAGTGGGGCTGGACTTTTGTGCCCATCCAACGCCAACTATCTGCGTGCAGTCATTCATCCATACAAGGTGGGTGGACTTAACCCTGGGCGCCAGGTACTTTTCCAGGCACAGAATGTCCCTGATGTTCTAATGGAGGAAGGGCAGACAAGAAACAAGTAAACAAACTAACTTCCTACGGCCGTAAATGCCAGAGGGAAATAAAAAACATGAGGTTTTCAGAATTCCCTGGTGACACAGCAGGTTAAGGATCTGGTGTTGTCACTGCTGTGGCTCAGGCAGATCCCTGGCAGCGCGGGTTCGATCCCTGGCCAGAGAACTTGCACATGCTGCAGGCAGGACCCAAAAAAGGAGGGTGCCTAGAATGGGTGGATTTTAGGAAAAGTGGTCAGAGGAACCCTCCCTGAGGTGACATTTGAGCTGACACTTGAATGATTAAGGAAGGGGAAGAGTGTTCTGGGGGAGGACAAGCAAGCATAAAGGCCCTTGGGAGGAATGATCATGGTTGGACTGAGGCCAGTATGGTTGGGGCATGGCTTGGGGGCAGCAGGGTATCCGTCCTCTCCTCAGTTACCCTGCAGCCGCATGCCCAGCTGCTGATGTGATGCTATGCTCGAGACCGGTTACCCCATTCCCATCTTCTCTGGAAGATTCTATGTTCTAGACCTCCTCCTTTAAAAAAATTATTTTATTTTATTTTTAATTTAATTTAACTTTTATTTTATTTTAATTTATTTTATTTTCATCTTCTTAGGGCCACACCTGCAGCATATGGAAGTTCCCGGGCTAGGGGTTGAATTTGAGCTATAGCTGCCAGCATATGCCACAGCCACAGCAACATGGGATCCTTAACCCACTGAACGAGGCCAGGGATCAAACCTGCATCCTCATGGCGATTAGTCGGGTTCTGATCCCGTTGAGCCACATCAGGAACTCCTAGACACTCTCTTCCTCTTTGCCATTCAGAACTGACCTGCTCACTAGCTTCAAGCCCTGGGACCCTGCCATCAGGGAGCAGACAATTCAGGAATACTTAAAACCGTCATCCAGGCTGGCACTGGATCCTCACAAGGCTCCGATCCCAGGTCTTGTCCCCAGATCTGCAGATACGTGACTCGGGGCATGTGTCCCTTCCCTTCTCCAGGCCACTTTCTGATAACTGCAAAGGGAGCAGCCCCACCCTGCCCCACCCTGCCCTGCCCCAGGTGAAGGGCTGGCAGAAAGAAGGGATGGCTGGAAGACCACAAAAACCTTTATTTATTTATTTATTTGGTTTTTAGGACTGCACCTGAAGCATATGGAGGTTCTCAGGCCAGGGGTTCAATCTGAGCTATAGCTGCTGGCCTATACCACAGCCACAGCAACGTGGGATCCGAGCCGTGTCTGCGACCTACACCACAGCTCACTGAAACATCGAATCCCTAACCCACTGAGCAAGGCCAGGGATTGAACCCTCATCCTCATGGATACTAGTCAGATTCATTAATCACTGATCCACTATGGGAACTCCCCCCAAATCTTTATTTTTTAAAAAACTTTTTTATTATAGTTGATTTGCAATGTTCTGTCAATTTCTCTGTACAACAAAGTGACCCAGTTATACATTTATATACATTCTATTTCTCTCATATTATTTGTACAGCAAAGTGACCCAGTTTATATATATGTATATGTGTATATGTGTGTGTGTGTGTATATATATATATATACATATATATGTAAATTTTCTTTTTCTCATATTATCTTCAGGCAGATCCAGACAGATCCTCTAGACAGAAAATCAGTAAGGTCACAGAGAACCTAAATGATACAATAGAACAATTAGACTTGATATTTTTGCCAAAAGCTTTATAAACTCTGCCCTTTGCTGTAGGTGATGTCTCAGGGAGCAGATGATGGGGAGGCCAGCCTAGTGGCTGCCCCTGATCATGTCACCATCAAGCCTGTCATCTCTGGAGGGAAGGACAGGCCAGTCGCTTGAGGAAGGGGTCGTCATTCAGGACCCTCTCCAAAGGGGTCTGGGAGGAGCAGTTCACTGTCCCCTAACCCTGTCTCTGTGTTCCAGGGCCCTGTGGCTCAGCCCCCCCAGGGGGCCTCAAGTGGGGCTGGGAGTTGCAGGGTGCCAGATCCTGGCAGGGCTGATGCCCTGACCACAGGGACTTCCCATGGGGCCTCACTTCCTGCTCTCGACAGCCTGGCCTTGCCACCTAGAATGCCAAGGCCTCTGAGCCAGAGCTGGGAATTTTTGAAGCAGGTTTTGTAGAGAAACCTTGGTTAATGAATCAGGAACTCAGTTTTGTAAACCTGGAAAGTTGGGTCTCAGGGCAGCTGGGAAGGTGCTAGAGGATGCGAGCTCGGTCACTGTGGTGCGTGTCTGTTATTACAACAGTAGGGCTGCTCTGGGAGGCGGGCTCTGGTGCCCGGAGTTTCAGCTCCTGCCCAAACGACATCTATGTGATCCCGAGCACCTCTGGAGAATAAGAATAAGACTGGAGCCCCTGTCAAAGGGGGTGGCTGTGAGGTGGTGCTCAGAATACAAAAAGCACCATTTAAGGATTAGCTATATTGGAATTCCCTTTGTGGCTCAGCATTAACCAACCTGGTTAGTAGCCATTAGGACATGTGTTCGATCCCTGGCCTGGCTTAGTGGGTTAAGGATCCCGTGTTGCTGTGGCTGTGGTGTAGGCTGGCAGCTATAGCTCTGATTCGACCCCTAGCCTGGGAACCTCCACATGCCATGGGTGTGGCCCTAAAATTAAAAAAAAAAATGTATTGGCTACATTCTTGCAGGATGTGGGTCTGATGTCTCTCCTGGGGAGCCAGGGGCCCAGCAGAGAGGGTAAACTGGGCTGCCAGGCAGGGCCAGGGGACGGCCTGTGGATCTGAGCACAGCCTGGCCTTCCCTGACATGGGCCACATCCAGGGTGGAAGGACCCTTTGTGGGCACCTCTAAGCCCCCAGGCCTGGCTCACCCCAGAGCTCTCCTCTGCAGGCCTTTCCGGCACACCTCCAAAGCTGCAAGGCTCTGAGGGACCACAGCCTGGCCTTGGGTACCCAGAGCCCCCGAGAAGCCTGGAGCTATATGTCCCAGAGGTTGGGGAGACTGGCAGTGGTGGGAAGAGCTGGCATTTGGGAATCTGAGAACTCTCGGTGGCTGGCGACCCTTGGCTGTGGAGGGCATGGGAATGCTTCTGAAGAATCCCAGCAACAGTGATGGACCACTCCCTCCAGCACTGACTTGCCTTGGGCCAGCCCCCTGCACAAGGAGGAAGGGTGGTGGGGGTGGGTGGTGGTGGAAGAAACGGTGAAGGCAGGAGGGAACAGGGGAGCAGGTGTCAGGAATGAGGGAGTGAGATATTGAGGCCAGCTGCCATTAGAACCCTGTTTTGGATTGAGACAGTCGCAGGTGAGGTCTCCTGGCAGGAAAGTTCCCAGGGCCCCAAAGAGAAGTCCTGCAATGAAACAGAAGGCTGGGCCACTAGTCACACTCAAGAGTGGGGCTCCTGGCCTGTGGGAAGCCTAAGAACGCAGGGAATCCCTCCACGGCAGCCAGGGACTTTGCGGTGCAGTCAGAATTCCTGGAGAGACTTAGCTACAAGCTGCTCTCTGCTGGGTAACAGGAACCTGCAATTGACCTGTGGGCTGTTACAAAGTATTGCACCATTGGGGAAAAAGCCTGTGCCCAGGAACAGAACAGCCCCCGAGTCTGGGGTTGCCCCAGATCAAGAAGCAGCTTCAGTTAAGTGGATCCCAGCGCTGGGGGCTGGAGTCACAGGCTTTGACCTCAGGAGGGCCTGCCTGTCTGGGTCTGTTGCAAGAACACAGGGCTTGTACCTCAGCCAGACCAGCCTCTCCGCAGTGTCCAGGAAGAGTGCTTCTCGTGGATGGCTCCAGGCAAGCTCACTGCCTCTGTGGTTCATGCCTGCCTGACAGAGGGTGTTTTTTAGTTATGTGCACAGAATCTAGTGTGCAATGGCGATTGGCATGCAGGCATTTGTTGAGGAGTTATCTCAGAATTGCCACCTGTACTATGTGAAGAAGGAAGGACTGGAATTTCTGTCGAGGTGCAGTGAAAACGAATCCAACTGGTATCCATGAGGATGCAGGTTTGATTCCTGGCCTCGCTCAGTGGGTTAAGGATCCTGTGTTGCCATGAGCTGTGGTGTAGGTTGCAGACTCAGCTCAGATCCCATGTTGCTGTGGCTCTGGTGTAGGCTGGCAGCTATAGCTCCGATTCAACTCCTAGCTGGGAACTTCCATATGCCTTGAGTATGGCCCTAAAAAGCAAAATAAAAAAAGAAGGAAGGACTAAGCCAAAATGTAACTGAGCAGGACCCTTTGCGGCCTTCTTGGGGCAGGCCCTCCCACATATCCTCTGCTTTAACTCCTCTCTTTAACATGTTTTCTTTTTCTTTCTCTCTTCCTCTCTCTCTTTTTCTTTCTTTCTTTCTTTCTTTCTTTCTTTCTTTCTTTCTTTCTTTCTTTCTTTCTTTCTTTCTTTCTCTTTCCCTTTCTTTCTTTCTTTCTCTCTCTCTTTCTTTCTCTTTCTTTCTTTCTTTCTTTCTTTCTTTCTTTCTTTCTTTCTTTCTTTCTTTCTTTCTCTTTCCCTTTCTTTCTTTCTCTCTCTCTCTCTCTCTTTCTTTCTTTCTCTTTCTTTCTTTCTTTCTCTTTCTTTCTTTCTTTCTTTCTTTCTTTCTTTCTTTCTTTCTTTCTTTCTTTCTTCCTTCCTTCCTTCCTTCCTTCCTTCCTTTCCTTTCTTTCCTTTCTTTCCCTTCTTTCTTTGTCTTTTTAGGGCCGCAGCCACAGCATGTAGAAGTTCCCAGGATAGGGGTCAAATCAGAGCTGCAGCCGCCAGCCTACACCACAGCTCACAGCAACACCGGATCCTTAATCCACTGAGCGAGTTGGGTTCATTTCCACTGAACCATGACAGGAGCTCCTTAACATGTGTCTTGTTGTAGGGTCACAGGAACATGGTGACCTGCCCTCTGGGGACAGCTGCAAGAACAAAGGATTTGTGCACCAGGAAGTTTGCAACACCAACCAAGCCCCTCCCTCACCTTGCCTTTAAATATACTTTGCAATTTAGGGATATTTGGAAGGACACAAGCCATCTGGTTCCTTGCATGGCCCTGCGATAAACTTTTCTCTGCTCCAAACTCTGATATTTTGGTTTGTTTGGCCTCACTGTGCTTTGGGCACACAGACTTGTGTGAACAAAAAAAGGAGTTGAATTTCACAAGGGCCTCTGCCTATCCCTTGGGAGATCTGGAGCTAGGGTAGCCCTGGCAAGGAAGTCAGGCCTTTATGGCCCCACATTGGAGGGTCATAGGGTGCAGGTTACCCTTGGAAAGAAGATGTGGCCTCTTCAGCTGTGGGCCATCTTCATGAGGTTGGGGCAGGCAGTCTGGGCAGCGCCCCCAGCAAAAGCTGTGGTAACAGTGACTGATGACAGCTGTCATGCTTTCATGCGGGCTGTCTTGCTGAATTTTCACAACAGTCTTTATTTAGTTTTAGCCCCTTGGCCCTCAGAGGGCTTAATTTTTTTTTTTTTTTTTTTTTTTTTTTTTTTTTTGCCTACCCCCATGTCATGTGGAAGTTCCAGGGCCAGGGATGGAACCTCTGCCATAGTAGTGACCCGAGCCACAGTGCTGACAACACCAGATCCTTAACCCACTAGGTCACCAGGAAACTCCTCCAAACAGTCTTTAGAATGTATAATTAGTGTAGTTCCTGCTGTGGGACTGTGTGTTAAGAATCCCACTGCAGTGGCTTGGGTGGCTTCAGAGGTACAGGTTTGATCCTCAGCCTGGGAATTTCCATGTGCCATAAAAACGCAAAAATAGGGAGTTCCTCTGTGGCTCATTGTTTTAAAGACCCAACACTGGTCACTGCTGAAGCTTGGGTTGCTGCTGTGGCAAGGGTTCGATCCTTGGCACAGGAAACTTCCACATGCCATGGGAGTGGCTGAGAGAAAAACAAAGTTAAAATATTTTAAAAAGTAAAGATATATAAGTAAACATTTTTAAAAGAATTTATAATTATTATCTTAATTTTACAGATGAGGAAACCGAGGGACAGAACCATTTGATTTAGAGCCCACTTACCCACACCATAATGTCTCCTTTACCAATAAAGCACTACATGTATATTCAAGAAACTTCAGTTCAGGAGTTCCCAGTGTGGCTCAGTGGTTAACGAACCAGACTAGTGTCCATGGGGATGTGGGTTCAATCCCTGGCCTTGCTCAGTGGCTCAGAGATCCGGCATTGTCTTGAGCTGTGATGTAGGCCACAGACTCCACTCGGATCCTGAGTTGCTGTGGCTGTGATGTAGGCTGGCAGCTACAGCTCTGATTCGACCCCTAGCCTGGGAGTGTCTATATGCCATGGGTGCAGCCCTAAAAAGACAAAAAACAAAAAAACAAAAAACAGAAAGAAAATTTGGTGCAGAAAAGCTTAACTTCTCATTTACCCACTGACTGTTCCTAGGCAAGCCTTTACTCCTCTCAGAAATCCGATTTTCCCAGCTCTAAAGCAGAGGTCATGATGCTTGTCCTACTTTTTACCTCCCTCATAGAATTGTTGCTGAGGCCAATAAAAAACAAGGCTGGGTTTGCTGGTGTGCCTTGTGAACTGCTAAATCCTGTTCAAACAGAAGATGGAATTCTTATTCCTCATGCAGGACAGTACATGACCTAAGGGATCAGCACACCTGACTGCCTCCTGCCAGGGGGGGACCTTGCTCCGAAGCCACAGGAGCATTATGGAAGGGGTGCTGGGATCTTCAAGGGCCGGCCAGCGCTTGAACCTATTCCTACCCATAATTTCAGAAGATGGAAGAGAGTGAAAGCCTTTGTCTCTTGTAGCAAGATCTTTGTCTTTATTTTAGGGATTCGTCTGAGGCTTTTTCTGGGGTTAATATGCTGGGGAGCCTGATGTGGTTGATCAGAGAAGTTGCAGACTGTGGAAGCCAGGATTTTAAGCCACCAGCATGGAAAGAAATCCTGGGACAAGGACAAAAGGGCACAGAGAAGAGGTCTTCCTATAACCCAGAATGACAGTTGTTTCCTCCAATAGCTCCAGAGTGGGACCTGGGATCTGAGGGTTGGCACCACTGCCAGGCCAGGAGAGGGCTGTGTGTGTGTGTGCGTGTGCGTGTGCATGTGTGTGTGCATGTGTGTGTGTGTGTGTGTGTGTGTGTGTGTGTGTGTATGTGCGCTCGCGCTCAAACATATGCATATGTACATGCACGCACATGGGTATGCAGTGATTGACCTGGGGTCAGAGGACCACGAGGCCTCTTGATTCATTTACAACCAGAGAAATCTCCATCCAGATCTGCCTAAACGCTTTCTTTTTTTTGTCTTTTTAGCATATGGAGGGTTCCAGGCTGGGGGTCAAGACAGAGCTGTAGCTGCTGGCATATGACACAGCCACAGCAATGCCAGATCCAAGCTGCATCTGTAACCTACACCACAGCTCATGGCAACACCAGATCCTTAACCTGCTGAGCGAGGCCAGGGATCGAACCTGTGTCCTCATGGATACTAGTCAGATTCATTTCCGCTGAGCCACGATGGGAACTCCTACCTAAACACGTATTGAAGGTGACTTTGGTCCTTGAGCAAAGGCATACCATCCCCAGAGTAACAGATGATGAGAAAAAGCGCTACAGGTGAGGTGTGGCCTCAATGAGGAGGGAGCAGAGCCCAGGAGAAGCCAAGGCACCGTCCAAGTATTACCTCTTCCTGTATGGGGAGTTTCCCCATCTGTGAAATGCCAGCACTGGTAATACCAGCAAAGCTTAGCAGAGCAACATGGACAAGTACCTACACGTCAGCTGAGAGCTCAACACTTTCTTTAAGGTGAGGTTATTTATTTATTTACCAGTCATACAAGTTTAGAAAGGTCACGGTACTTGTGGTAAAATAAATACTTGGTTACTAGGTCATGGCCTTCCCCTTCTTCTCCTTTTTTTTTTTTTCTTTTTAGTGCTATACCTGTGGCATATGGAGGTTCCCAAGCTAGGGACTGAATTGGAGTTGCAGCTGCAGGCCTTTGCTACAGCCATGGCAACACTGGATCTGAGCCATATCTGCAACCTATGCAGCAGCTTGTGGCGACGCTGGATCCTTAACCCACTGAGTGAGGCCAAGGATTGAACTGGCATCCTCATGGATACTAGTAGGGTTCTTAACCTCCTGAGCCACAATGGGAACTCAGGCCTTCCCCTTCTTATTAGTACTTTCTCAATGAAATTCTGCTCTGAGATTCAGAGTGACCCCAGCTCCCTTCTGGTTGGTGCTTGACTGTGTTCCTTTACACTTTTGCTTTTTAACTTTTCTGTTTAATATTTTAGGCATATCTCTTGTAAATAGCATTAGGCCAGATTTTAAAATCCAATCTGACAGTCTTTCAACTAGGAAGTTTTGTTCATATTCATTTTTTATCCCTTTTTATGTACTTGGACTTGCTTTATGACCTTGATTTTTTTTAAATTTCTATTTTAGTCCTTTTTCAATGCTTCTTATTTCTCTTCTTTGGCCATTTTAGGGGGAGGTTATTATTGTTTTTTACCTTGAGTCCCCCTTCCCTTATTGGTTTAGAAGTTACATACTATGTTTCTGCTCTTTTAGTAGTTACAACTGAAGTTTTTACCATGAATATTTTACTTTTCAGGGTCTAAGGGTAAAGAAATATCTAAATTTCCTTCTCCCCAAATATCTGGATTTATGAGCACTTTTAACTTTAATCATCAGCCTCTCAGCCTATACATTATTGTGGAATGGCATTTTAGTTCTGTCCTTCCTTTAACCCCACATTTAGGGCTTGTTTTTTTTTTTAACAGACAAGTCAAGGTTTGTTTACATTTGACTACATGTTTACTGGTTTCTTGTCTCACTATTCTTATTTACATTCCAGATCTCCTGTGATAGGCAGAATAATGACCCCCCAAAATATCTCATCTTATTTCTTGTGAATCTGTTATGTTACAAGGGGTGTAAAAGTTGCTTATCAGCTAACTTTAAAATAGGGAGGTTATCCTGAATTATCTGGCTGGGTCCAATGAAATCACAAGGGAGCTTTGAAGTAGAAGAGATGTCACAGAGAAATAGCATAAGAAGGACCCAACTGCCATTGCTTGCTTTGCAGATGGAGGAAGGAGCCATGAGCCAAGCAATGCAGGCTGCCTCTAGAAGATAGGAAAAAAAAAGGGTGTGGACTGTCCCCTAGAGCCCCCAGCAGCCCTGCTCACACCTTGAACATGGCCCAATGAAACTTGTATCAGAATCCTAACCTAAACAAATGGAAGTCAACAATTTTGTGTTGTTCTAAGGCACTAAGTTTATGAAAATCTGTATAGCAACAACAACAAAAACTAATATGTTTTCTTTCTGAGATCATTTCCTTATTTTCAAAACACCCTTTTAGATATTCCTTTAAGGAGGGTTCATTGGTGATAAATTTGTTTATTGTTTATCTGGAAATATCTTGTGTCCTTTTCCTTTAATTCTTTTTTGTTTGTTTTATTTTTGGGGAGGGGCATATGGAAGTTCCCGAACTAGGAGATGAATTGGAGCTGCAGCTGCCAGTCTATGCCACAGCTATGTGCAACCTGTGTCACAGCTTGAGGCAACACCAGATCCTTAACCCACTGAGTGAGGCCAAGGATTGAACCTGCATCCTCATGAACACTATGTCAGGTTCTAAATTGGTTGAACCCCAGTGGGAACTCCTGTCTCCTTTTTCTTAAGAGATGGTTTCAATCTGTAAACAATTCTGTATTAACAGTTAATTTTCTCTTAGCCCTTTGAAGATGGCATTCAACTGTCTTCCTGCTTCCACTGTTATAGAGAGGTCAGCTGTCAGTCTTCTGGTAAAATAATCTCTAACTTCAATGTTTTATAGATTCATCACAGTGCATCTCTGTGTGTATCTTTATTTATATTCTTTGTAGGAACTGTGTTTCCTGGATCTGTGGATTCATTTATTTATCAGTTCTGAACTATTCTAAGACATTAATACCTCCAGTATTTTTTCCTCCCTGCTCTCTTTTTCCACCTTAATGGGCTATGATTAGATGTGTGTTAGACTTTATCATGCTATCCTTGCAGTGTCTTAACATGTCTGTCATACATTGAGTTGTGCTGTTTCCATGCTTTGCACTCCATGTAATTTTTTTGGACTGAACTTTCAGTGCAATAATTCTTCTTTAGGGAGTTCCATTGCAGCTCAGCAGTAATGAACCCGACTGGTATCCATGAGAATGTGGGTTTGATCCCTGGCCCACCTCACTGGGTTAAGGATCTGATGTTGCCATGAGCTTTGGCTTGGATCCCTTGTTGCTGTAGCTGTGGCGCAGGATGGCAGCTGCAGCTCCAATTCGACTCATATCCTGGGAACTTCCATATGCCTCAGGTGTGGCCCTAAAGAGACCAAAAAAAAAAAAAAAAAAACCCAAAAAACAATAAAACAATAAAACTGTCCTTTAACTGTCATTCATTCTGCTGTTTAAACCACTCACTGAGTTTTTATTGCAAAAACTATATTTACTATTTCTAAAATCTCGATTTATTTCTCAAACTGCCAGATCATTTATTATGCTTGTCTCTTGCTCACTTTTTAGTTCAATTCTTTACATTAAATATTTTACACATAGTTATTTAAAATTCTGAATCTGATAAAACTGAAGTCTTTGGGGCTCCCTGTTATTTTTGTCTCAGACTCTAAGGTCCACCCATCACTGGGAGCATGTTAGTTAGAGGGTCTGAATGGTGAGGTCAAATTCCCGTCAGATTTGAAGTCTACCCAGCCATAACTTCAAAATTCTCTTAAAAAAAAGGAAAAAGAAAAGAAATAAAGACCACATGGAATTTACTTACAACATTAACTTTCTAACACAAAACAGTTCAGCTCTTTAAGATAGCTAAAAATAGCAATAATTAAATGAACATCTTAGTTAAAGCAGTTATTACAAAACAAACGCTCCCAACCTAAGAGGGGTCTCTGCATGGACCTGAGGGCCATGAACTCGTTTAGATTTTATGCAACACGTCAGGTTCATTTTGGGGATAAGGACTCATATCTCTAAAGGGCGTATAATCTTAAAAAAGATCGAGAATCACTAATCCAGAGAAACTATAGAAATGAAAATAAACCCTAAGGTATTATTTTTTATCTTTCTGGTTCCTAATCCATCCTTTCATTTCTGTAGCTTCCAAGAGAGACCTTAGCTCATTTCCCATGCATGATTTTGGAGTCATAGAAGTTGGAAAGAAAAATATTAAAATTCCAATAAATAAATGAGTGGAGGAAAATCTGCAAAAAGTTGAAATCAGATGGAAAACTGAAATATAGAAAATGCTTAGCTGCCACCATTAGAAGGAAATCATAGACAAAATAAAGTATTTACAACTAATAATTAACAAAAATTAGGAAAAGCACACTTCCCAAACCTGGTGAGTTTGCAGTAAAATATTATGCCAGTGACAAGCTATTGTCCCAGCTTTTTCAGAAGATAATTATGTGTCATGTAACAAAAGCCATGAAAATATTACAAATCTTTGATCCTTTAATCCCATTTTGGAAATTTTCAACAGAAAATAATGCAAGGGGGAGTTCCCGTCGTGGCGCAGTGGTTAACGAATACGACTAGGAACCATGAGGTTGCGGGTTCGGTCCCTGCCCTTGCTCAGTGGGTTAACGATCCGGCGTTGCCGTGAGCTGTGGTGTAGGTTGCAGACGTGGCTCGGATCCCGCGTTGCTGTGGCTCTGGCGTAGGCCGGTGGCTACAGCTCCGATTCAACCCCTAGCCTGGGAACCTCCATATGCCCCGGGAGCGGCCCAAGAAATAGCAACAACAACAACAACAACAGACAAAAGACAAAAGACCAAAAAAAAAAAAAAAAAAAAAAAAAGAAGAAAATAATGCAAGGGATTAAAAACCACATGATTATTTCAGCATGGATGAACACCATGCTGAAGAAGTAGAATTAATTAATAGTGCTCCATTTCTGGGAAAGTATGCAACAATTTTAAAATGTTTAATTTTAAAGTCTGAGTATGGAGTTCGCGTCGTGGCACAGTGGTTAACGAACCAGACTAGGAACCATGAGGTCGCAGTTTTGATCCCTGCCCTTGCTCAGTGGGTTAATGATCTGGTGTTGTCATGAGCTGTGGTGTAGGTCGCAGATGCGGCTTGGATCCTGCATTGCTGTGGCTCTGGTGTAGGCTGGCAGCTACAGCTCCGATTCGACCCCTAGCCTGGGAACCTCCATGTGCCGTGGGAGTGGCCCAAGAAATGGCAAAAAGACAAAAAAAAAAAAAAAAAAAAAGAGGGACTGAGTAGCAAACATCAAAGATGCTTATAATACACTGTTGGTGACACCCAAGTGAGGCTCAAAAAAAAGGAATATTTCTGAGGTGCATAGTTCTCAGAAGCTATGGACCTAAGATGGATGCAAATTTCCCTCTATTTTAAAAAAAGTTCTGAACAGTTGGTCGTGCCTCATGATCGGATGACCGTGTTGTATGAGTAACAAACTGAGAAACCTATGACTCCATGGATAGAGTTTACAGTTCTCAGCAAACAAATCTCACCAAAAACATCACTCTGGAACATACTAAATGGGCAACGTAGTGATTTCTGAATGGAATAATAAGTGGACCAAATGTTTGCTTACCCTGATCTCATGACGGATGATGTAGAACCGGCATGGCTTTGGGACTTGACTGGAACGGTTGAGGGGTTTTCTTTTCACAGACTCTTCAGTCATCATTCATGTCAATAGTAGACCCTGATGCCATAAGCTCTTGACTCATCATCATGGTTGCCAGCCTACTCACTCTTGCCAACCTCATCTACCATCTTCATTCTGCATAATTCTCCCTCTACCCAGAATGCCCTTCTCCTGGCCATAAACTCATTCACCTCTGAGCTCAAAAGCCACCTCCTCTGAGAAGTTGCCTCAGAGGAGGTGGCCTCTGATGCATTTCCCCATCAATGTTAGTGCTTCTTCCCAGGGCTCCCCTGCCCTTCTTATTATTTCCACACCGCTGTATTGTGTTATGGTAAATTGTGATTCCCACCTGTGAAATCAGAATAATGTTTAATTCATAGCAAAATGGATCAAATATGGGATTTGGAATTGGATAAACCTGGTTTTAAATTTTGGTCCAACGTTGACTAGCGCTATGACCTTGGACAAAAAAGTTGCTGAGCTTCTCTGGACTTCAATTTCTTCCTCAGTACAAGAGAAGTCAAGGAAAACCTGCTCATGAGACTATTAGCACAGGTTAAATATTCAACAAATGTTAGCTACACACTCGGGCAATGAACCCCTGGAGTAGACTAAGACGGAAGTCTTTTGATTCTCAGCTCCGTGCCACACCTCATGGACTAGGGGAGGTATCTGAAGCACGCAACACCCAGCTCCTTCAGACAACAAGAGTAAATATAAGTCTAGAAATCAGCAGTTGCTTTTCCTGTATCCTTGGAGCCCTCAGACATTGGGGAACTCCCTTCACCCATATCCTTCTGCCCCCACCGTGAGGAGGCCCAGAAATAGATCACTGTAGGGGCAAGAGGAATCAGAGCCCCTAACCACTGTTTAGACTTCCGCCCCCTCCCATTGCTGGGCCAAGAGACAGTGACTCACTGCTGACATCACCCATGACACCCACTGGTCTTAGAGCTGATGACCTTATGACATGAAGAAACTGTCCTTCTGAGAAGCATCTCTTCCAAGTTACTAAAGATTCATCTCCTCTCCTACTGTCATTACTCTGAACTTAACTTACCTCTGAGTGACCCCTTAACCCTGAAATTACTTGGTGGGGACCTCATCTTCTGTGTTACTGAGAAGGATTAGGACATTTTCAGCGACTTCCTTCACTTCCTCCCTCAAGACTGTAGTAGAATAATAACAATGTGTAATGATAACAATCAGAGTCTAGAATCAAATGGGACCCAGAGGTGAGTCTGGTGTCTGTCCATTATTAGCTGAATCATCTATAGTACATTTTCTAACCTCTGGCCACTTACCTGGGTCCCTTACCTTGGAAAATCGTGTTAAAAAAAAAAAAACCCACCTTTGTGGTACAACTGAAACTAACACAATGTTGTAAAGTGACTATATTCCAATGAAATAAAAAAAAAATAATAACTTGGTGAAAGAACCAGAAACCTTGTAGGTACTCAGCAAATGTGATTATCCACTTTCTTTACTTTCAAAATATTATTGTTCCTTCCTTTCTGTCCCAGAAATTCCAGCTGGTGGACAGACATCTCCCCAATAAAACATATCCTACATAGGACACCCAGAGTGTCTATGCCAGAATCCATCAACTTCCCACTCCACCCTTCGAACCACCCTATTTCTGTTGATGACACATCTTGGATTTGTTTCCTATCGCTGCTGTATGTAGGGAATGACCAAAATTTAATGGCCTAAAAAGTAAATATATGAGCTCTAGTCTTGTAGATCAGAAGTCTGGTGAAGCTGCCACTGGCAAAATCCAGGTGTCACCATGGCTGTTTATGCTGGAGGCTCAGGTAAGAATCCTTTCCCTCACATCTTCCGTCTCTAGAAGCACCCATGACCCCATGACCGCATTGCCCTGACCTCTCCTTCTGTCATCACATCTCCTCTCCAACTCCCATTTCCACCTTTCTACTATGGGAGCCTGTCGTGAAGACCATGTTGGCATAAGAAGCGAGATAATGTCCTTTTGTAGGTGGAGGAGGATGGTGGGCATAAGGCTTGCTACGATCAGGGCTGTGATTTAAAACAACTGTTCACAGGAGTTCCCGTCATGGCACAATGGAAACGAATCTGACTAGGAACCTTGAGGTCGAAGGTTCAGTCCCTGGCCTTGCTCAGTGGGTTAAGGATCTGGCATTGCGGTGAGCTGTGATGTAGTTCACAGAGGTGGCTCAGATCCCGTGTTGCTGTGGCTGTGGTGTAGGCCAGAGACTACAGCTCCAATTCCACCCCTAGCCTAGGAACCTCCATATACTTCGTGTGTGGCCCTAAAAAGCAAAAAAATAAAATGACTGTTCACAGACTTTTGAATAACTCATGCTGGTGCATTTTTTTTTTTAAATTTAAGAAATCGTCTTTTAATTTTTTTTTTTTTCATCTTTTTAGGGCTGCACTTGAGGCATATGGAAGTTCCCAGGCTGGGGGTTGAATCAGAGCTGCAGCTGCCAGCCTACGCTGCAACCACAACATAGGATTCGAGCCACATCAGTGACACCACAGCACAGCTCATGGCAAGTTCAAATGATGGAGCCAGATCTTTAACCCACTGAGCAAGCCCAGGGATCAAACCCCACCTTGTGGATACTAGTCAGGTTCGTTACCACTGAGCCACAAGGGAAACTCCTCATCTTTTAATTTTGACAAAGACCTTAATAAAAATACAAAGTAACATCTACTGTCACTATGATTTCATCAAAGAAAGGCTGTTTTTACACTCCTCCCCTTCCACAATTGGAACAACTTGTCCAACGGATTGAAATAGCCCTTTAGGAGCAGAAGCCCTAACTTTCTTCTGCCTGTAATCTCTCCCCAGCTCCAGTCTGCCTTCTGCACGATTGCCAAAGCTTTCAGAGCAGTGGTTCCTACATATTGGTTCTTAGACCAGCTCCAAATACAATGAGAAAAGTGAGAGCCCTGTACTTGATGTCTAAACAGTGAGAGCCTTGTGCTTGATGTTTAAGTAGAGTTGCTGTTAACATTTTGCTTTTTGAGAAGGGCTGGCCTTTCTTCTGTGATTGTATCCCTTTTGGGGGGTGTAAAGTGGCCTTTCTTTTATGAAGCAACAGTGATAGTAAATGCAGCTTGTTATTTTTATTAAGCTCTTTGTTAAAATCAAAGGCTGATTTCCCAAATTAAAAAAAAAAAATTCACTGGGAGTTCCTGTTGTGCCTCAGCAAGTTAAGATCCTGACTAGTATCCATGAGGGTGTAGGTTCGATCCCTGGCCTTGCTCAGTGGGTTAAGGATCCAGCACTGCCACAGGCTGCAGTGTAGGTCCCACATGTGACTTGGATTTGATGTGGCTGTGGGTATGGTGAAGGCTAGCAGCTGCTGCTTCAATTCGACCCCTGGCCTGGGAATTTCCATATGCTGCTGCAAATGTGGCCCTAAAAAGAAAAAAAAATTCACTGGCATGAGTTATTCAAAAGTCTGTGAATAGTGGCTTTAAATCATAACCCTGACCATAACAAGCCTTCTGCCCCCAAATCACTCCCAGTCTAAAAAGGTTAATGCCTCCGTCCACCTGCAAAAGGAGACCATCCCGCTGCTTCTGCAAGCCAGGGGACCTTTCACTGCCTCTAGAGCTCTCCCTGCCCCCACACCCCTTCCTCTGGCTTGCTTTGCTCCTTCAAACTGCCACGTTCTCTTTCGCGCATATATTTGTCTGCTGAAATCCTGGTGGTCCCTCAAAGCCCATACAGAACGCAGCTTCCCTCACGCAGTCTTCCTGATGCTCCAGCTTTTGGCCTCCCCATCTTCCTTGCAGGCTAGTTGGACCTCGCAGCACCAAATCTTAGCTGATTTGAGCCTGTTGGCACCCTTTACCCAGAAGGAGAAGGAACAGGTAGAGATGATGATAAACCCAGGCTTGCAGTCAGGAAGATCTGGACTGGAATCTGGTCTCCACCACTTACTCACCAAGGCCAACGTCCTATCTCCCCTGAGCCTCAGTTTCTTGGTTTGCGTGGTAGGGTCTGAAAGGGTCCCTCATGAGAGGTGCCCTGGGAAAGTGGTGCTCAATACAGCACTGTCAGGGTCAACCATAGGCCAACTGCCTCTTTGTAAAGACCAGGAGCCACTCCTTCTGTTCCCCAGAGCCTCCAGCCCTCAGCCTGTCCTGGTACCACATCTTGGCATTTTCTACTTCTCCTGAGACAGGACTCAACTAGCCCCTGGCCATGTGAATATGAGCGTGTCTAACCACAAAATATTTCCAACTCGTCAGCTTTTAAGAAATCTCCCTCTTCTGGTTTTTTCTTTTTCTCTTTTTCTCTTCACAGCCACATCTGTGGCATACGGAATTTCCCAGGCTAAGGGTCGAATCAGAGCCACAGCTGTGGTCTACGCCATAGGCAGAGCAATACCACATCTGAGCCACATCTTCGACCTACACTGCAGCTTGCAGCAATGACGGATCCCTAACCCTCTGAGTGAGGCCAGGGATCGAACCTGTATCCTCATGGAGACAATGTTGGGTTCTTAACCTGCTGAGCCACAACGGGAACTCCTTTTTTCCATTTTTTAAAGTTTTATTGAAGAATAGTCAATTTACAACATTGTGATAGTTTCTGCTATACTACAAAGTGATTCAGTCATACATGTACATACACCCATTCCCTTTCAGATTTTCTTCCCTCATAGATTGTCACAGAATACTGGGCGGAATTACCTGTGCTCTATAGCAGGTCTCTGTTAGTCAGTCAGTCATTCCATATACTTCAGTGTGCACACTCCAATCCCATCCCTTCTCTATTGAGTGAGTGGCCCTTTTCTCTGTCCTTTCTTGGCCTTTCCTCCTCAATTTGCCCCCACCCCTAAAATCTTCCTTTGATTTCTGCCTATTTTCTTTCCTTCTTCTTCTTCTTCCTCCTTTTTTTTTTGTCTTTTTAGGGCCATACCATGGCAATATTCAGTTTCCCAGGCTAGGGGTAGAATAAGAGCTGCAGCTGCTGGCTTACACCGCAGCCACAGCAGTATGGGATCTGAGCTATATCTTCAACCTACACCACAGCTCATGGCAAAGCCGGATTCTTAACCCACTGAGCAAGGCCAGGGATTGAACCATCATCCTCATGGATGCTAGTCAATTTCATTACTGCTGAGCCACAATGGGAACTCCCTCTGCCCATTTTCTGAGTCAGTTCTCCAAACTTTCCATCCATTCTAGAACCTACCTGATCATTTCTTCAGTACATTACTTTTTTATTTTCATTAGTCTGAGTTGCTTTCCATTACTTGTCCCTCAATTCCCAGCTGATAAAGTCAGGCCTGTCAACAATGACTGACTTTTCACACTATTGTTGTCAACATTGCACCTGCCACTACTGACACTTATGGTCACCAAATGTGTGAGAGTGTTACATGAGACAGTTTCAGATCTCAGGACATATTTTTATATTTCAGTGTTTATTCTCAGATATAACAGAGAAAGATGTAGCTTGTACATTCAACTTGTGATTTCACGGATATCAAATGAGGAGGAGATGGATAATTCCTATTTTTAAAATGTGTCTGGGAGTTTCTGCTGTGGTGCAGTGAGTTAAGAATCCAAATGCATTGGCTTGGATTGCTGCAGAGGTGTGGGTTGGATCCCAGTGTAGTGGGTTAAGGATCTGGCATTGCTGCAGCTGCAGCATAGTCACAGCTGTCCAATTCAACCCCTGGCCCCGGGAACTTTCATATGCTGATGGTGTGGCCATTAAAAAAAAAAAAAAAAAAAGGTCTGTAGTGCAGCTGCTTTTTATTTTCTATCGACTAACTACACAGGCTTTCCGCTGAGGGTAAATCCACCACCTATCATGTCTGGGTAGGAAATAGGGCTTGCTTTCCATTTCCTAACTTGAAAGAACCAAATACTCCCTTCCTTTTCCCTGGACAGTGACGGGGGTGGGGGTGGGCACATTGCTAGAACCAGAATGGCTGTGTGCTGCAACAGAGGACTTTGAACTTGCAAAGACACAGCAAGCATTAAGTTATCCATGGCAGGGAGTTCCCATTGTGGCTCAGTGATAATGAATCTGACAGTATCCATGAGGACATGGGTTCGATGGCCTTGCCATGAGCTGTGATGTAAGTCGCAGAAGCAGCTCAGATCTGCGTTTCCCTGGCTGTGGTGTAGGCCGGAAGCTGCAGCTCCAATTTGACCTCTAGCCTGGGAACTTCCATAAAAAAGCTTAAAAAAAGGGTTATCCATGGCAGCAGTGGTAGCAGCTGTTATCCTAATCCCTCCCTTTATGGGTGAACATCTCGATAACAGTAAGCACTGAATGAGATCCAGAATATCAGAGTAAGTTGTCCACAGTCACAGAGAGACTGTGGAGAAGGGTTCATGGCGGGGCAAGACCTCTGCCCCCTGTCCCCACGTCCCTTGGGGCCAGCGCTCTGTGGACGACGCTTTCCACACTCTCCCACAGGAGGAGACTTGTCATTGTGAGTCAGCCACCACATGAGCATGAGCCCCACTCGTGCTGATTCTAAATTGGGCTCCAAGTGCAAAGTGGAAGCCTGAGTGGACCCTGGGCTTCGTGGAGAGGAATAGGAGAGTGTTGGCTCATGTTAAAACCCAGCAAGGCCTGCACAGTGGGACAGGGGGGAGGGAGGTGGGGCAGCTGCCCTACGGAGAGCTTTGCCTTCTCTCTATGGTCACGCTTGGATCTGGACCATGTCTTGTTACTATGACTCCATAGGCGTGGGAAGGGACAGTGCACATGCTCGCCTGGCTCCTCAGCATTTTTTTTTTTTTTTTTTTTTTTTTTTTTTTTTTTTTGCCTCTTTCCAGCTTGTCGTTGCAATGCCTAGAAAGCTGAAAACACTCTCTCAGACTCCAGGGAGTCAATCCTGCCAATCAAATACATCCACAGGAAACCCGAGATCAGAAAGCATTATTTGGGGAGAGTAGTCTATTCTCTTACTGCAGAGTTTAGCAGGCACTGCAGGCCTCACAGGCTGGCTTTCTGGTCTCCAGATTCTGGGTGAGGCTGTGTTCCTGAAGCCAACAGCCTTGGCAGCTGCCTCCTGGTTCCTGCGTTGGGCTCCACTGGTGTTACCTGAAGACAGGAGTTGTGACAGCACCTTCCTGATGGTGGGAGAGATGACGATTCCCCCAGCAAGCCAGTTCTGGAATGTTCTTCTAGGGATTATTCCTGGATGCCTAAGGTAAAGGACATTTTAAATGTAAATCCCCCAATTTTTTTTTTTTTTTTTTTTTTTTTTTGCCTTTTATGTCCACACCCGCAGCATGTAGAGGTTCCCAGGATAGGGGTCCAATCAGAACTACAGCTGCTGGCCTACACCACAGCCACAGCAATGCCATATCCAAGCCACGTCTTGTACCGACACCACAGCTCACAGCCATGCCAGATCCTTAACCCATTGAGTGAGGCCAGGGATCGAACCCACAACCTCATGGTTCTTGGTTGGATTCATTTCCACTGCACCGCAACGGGAATTCCTAAATCCCCAATTTTTTTTTACATGAAAACATTTCCTGATAATTTCCTGATTAAATCAGCCAGAGTATTTTCTGTTGCCTGCAACCGAATACTAACAAATCAACATTCTAGCATCTTCCTCATCTCATTGCCTTAGCATGTGTTCTTGGCTCCATCTAAAATTCCTCTTGCCCTGACTCTGCCTAGATAATGCCTACTTTTACTTCAACACTTGGTCAAACATCCCCTCTTCCTTCCTTTACTGCCAATTTCCAGTATGGTTTAGTTCCTTTTCTTTTTTATTCCAAGGTCCTCTGCATCTTTCTTTTCTGTCTTCCTTCCCTCCTTCTTTCCTTCCTTCTTTCATTTGTTCTTATTCCCTCTCTCTCTTCCTTACATTCACTCTTTCTTTTCTTTCATTTACTCATTTATCATATATTTACTAAGTACTTACTATAAGACAATCAAGGCAGATACAAAAATTCATAGGGCTCAGCCTCTGCCCCTAAGTGCTCCCAGATTAACTGAAGAGGCTCACAATTAAAAGAGAGTTTGGCAGGTGCTATGATGGAGGTGATCCAGGGTCTCATAGGAGCATAGAGAGGAGATTCTTCAACTGGTCACTGGGCTGCACATTGCTGCCCAGAAAGGTTGAGTCCTTAGCTGAGTTCCAAAGTGTGGGTTAAATTAGCCAGTGAAGTGGAAGAGGAATGATTTTCTAAACAGAAGGAGCAGTTTGTGCTAAGACAGATCTTGTGACAGAAAATAGCATCCCTTGGGTTCCCACTGTGGCCCAGAGGGTTAAGAATACCGAGTCGTCTCTGAGGCAGAGCAGGTTTAATCCCTGGTCCGGCACAGCGGGTTAAGGATCTGGAGTTGCCGTGAGCTGTGGCATAGGTCACAGCTACAGCTTGGATTCAACCCCTAGCCTGGGAACTGCCCATATGCCACGGGTGTGGCCATAAAAAGGAAAAATAAAAGGGGGCGGGAGGAGTAACCAGCTAGAAAAAAAAAAAAATCTTCCTGGAGATCTCAAGAAGCACAGGTGAAGAGAGAAGCAGGAAACAGGACTGCGGGATTCAGGCAAAAGGGAAAGCAGACCAGGGGGTGTCACTGATCTGGGCCTGGGTGAATTTCCCTTACCCTGGCCAATCAGGACACCAGAGAGGATTACAGAAGCCAGGACTTCTTGGGCCACCTGGAAGGAAGGGACCCTCCTGAAAGTCCCCAGTCCCCATTACCAACCAGTTCTAGCTCTATCCCCTGGCTATTCCTGGTCTTCCTTTCACCTTATTTAGAGATTAAGAAAGTAAATCTACGTCTACTAATCCCTGGCACAGTAAAACTTCCCTTTCTTTGCCCTAAAAAAATGTCTCCTCTAAGACTCAACCAAGTCATGTCTGAAGCGCTAGCCACTTCCCTTTGCTCAACTTCAAGAACTCCATTGCTTCCTGAGCTGTGTGCAGACTATTTGAGACAGCCGCAGAGGCTGCCACCAAGGACCGCACAGTCTGGTGACCCATGGGCCTCAAGGGCGGGGGTTGCAAGTGTCTGCCATTGGCTTTGAGGTCAGGCAGTCAGAAACAATTGAGCACTGGCCAGAGCTCCTCCGGGTCACCACCAGGGAAACCATTTCTGTGAAAACCCTGGCAGTTATTTTGCAAAATCACATCTCCTGCAGGGGTGGTTTGTAAGCCCTAATGGGCTTTCCTCCATCTGCTCTCCAGCAGAACTGTTTATCCTAAGGAGGGTTAATCCAAGAAAACTGATCTGGGTTTACCATTGACACAACTCTGACCATCCCTCCACTCTCTTGTTTTTTGTTTTTTTTTTTTTGTGGGTTTTTTGCCTTTTTTTTAGGGCCAAGTGTATGGCATATGGAGGTTCTCAGGCTAGAGGTTGAATTTGGAGCTGCAGCTGCTGGCCTGTGCCACAGTCAGAGCAACACCATATCCAAGCCACATCTGTGACCTACCCCACAGCTCTCTGCAATGCCAGATCCTTAACCCACTGAGCAAGGCCAGGGATAGAACCTGCGTCCTCATGGATACTAGTTGGATCCATTTCCACTGGGACACAATAGGAACGTCCCCAGCACTCCCATTGGAGGACTCACTTTGTGACAAATAAGTTTCCACTTCCTTTACTCTCTCTTTTTTTTCATCCTGTGTCACTAACCGAAATTATATTCAGTATGTTGTTGTTTGGGTGTTTATTTTCTATTTCTTGACACTGGAATGTAAATTATTTTTTGTATATAATATATATTTGTATTTTTTATTAGAGTATAGTTAACTTACAGTGTTGTGTCAATTTCCCCTGATTTCTAATGACTTGGTCACAGGTATATATACATTTTTTTCTCATACGATCTTCCATCATGTTCTATCCCAAGAGATTGGATATAGTTCCCTGTAAATCCCTTAATATGCCCCAATACCCCAAACAGGATCATGGGCAAAGCAGGTGCCCTATAGTTATTTCTTAAATGAATGACTCTATCCTTTCATGGTCTTTTCTAAATGTTCCCCTGGTTCTGGCTTTAGCTGACACTTGGCTTTCCTTCTCAAGGAGAAAGAACTCATGCCTCTACACACAGGATAGTTCCCGGCCAGGAAGCTGGGGTCAACATTGGGTCATCTCTCCAGTGACATCACATTATGACCCCAGCCACCTGGTACAATGGACGACCAACCCAAACAAAAGCCCCAGTTCTTAGATGTTTGTACCATCCTATAGCTCTCAGCTATTGACCTCCTGGTCATACCCCTCCACTTATTAAATATTTGGCACCCGGAACCAAGTCCTCTTCTTTGTCCCAAAAGCCAAGGAGCCTCGTGCCCATTTGGATGACCAACCCCATGGCCTCTCAGGCCCTTGATTTTTCTCATCTCTAATGACTTCTGCCTCTACTTTCTTTTATATCCACTCCCAGGTTCATACCCTGTGCCTGGTCATCACTCTTCACCTCTAGAAAGTTCAAGCATCCTACTGTCTGACCACAACAGACCATCTTTATGGCCTGTTTCTCCTTCTTTGCTCACCTTCTCTCCACTGTTCTTGCTGCTCATGTTCTTCAAACACCAGGAATAGAGACCTCTATTCCTTTGACCTACTAAACTTGGCTCTAATGTTCCCTCCTTCCAGCCCCTCACTTGATATTCTTTTGCCAATATTCCCTACTTCCTGGCCCCTCTGCCCTCCCATTGCACTGCCTGGCAAAGCTCTGGACCTATTCAATGTCTGCCCTCTCAGATCCTGCACCAAAATCACTGAGCACCTCGAAAGATCATGGCTGTTGGGCTCCATTGCACATCGACAGTACTGAAACCAACTGGCCTTCACAGTTGCTTAGCAAACCTTCCATCTTTCTATAATCTGCTGGATACTCCCTCTCCATCAGGAAATCTTCCCCACTTTCTTCAGTATCCTACCCTGCCTCCTCTTCCTTCACTGACAGCAAAATAAGAAAAACAAACAAAAAAACAAAAAAACCAGAAGTTAGAAGAAGACTGTCTCAACTGACCTTCAATCCACTTATTGAATATTTATTCTTTTTTTCTCTTTCCTCTCATCCATCAGAAGCAGAGGCCCCACTCTTATTCAAGACCAGCCCCTACTCTTTTGCTTTGGGGACCATTTCATTTACTCTCACCCCTTAATTCAGTTATTCTCCATCATTTAGTGACACCCTGTGTGCCTGGTCCCATGCTAAGGGCCTGGGGCATTAGCTTACTCAGTCACCCTCCAAAAGGCTATGATGAGGTAGCCACTATTGGTGCACCCTCACTTTGCCTGCTCGAGTTTACACACAGTGGGAGAAAAACACTTTATGCTCCCTATTCCACTATCATTAAATAAAATCCTCTTTAGTCCTTTTCCATTTTTTCTGGTGAAATTAAGCCAAAGGCCTGCTGTTTGCTTGTCATCCAAATAATATTCCTCTTAGTGTCAGTTATCATAATGAACAAACACAAAATCTCAGCAATACAAGAGGTATTTCCTCTCCCTCAGAGCATCAGTGGGAGAGAGAATGGTTCTGTATCATAAACTAGTTGAAAGAATCCACTTTGAGAAACATTAAATTGAGAACAGCCAGAGACTATCACCTTTTTTTCTGTGCATTATGAAGACCTGTATAAATATTCATTACTATCTCCAATGTGTCTGTTCTTAGTGAAGATAAATATGCCCTTGCAAGTAGTAGTTGAACAAAGGGGTCTTATACAACACTGAAGTCTTCAGAAGTTGTGATGTCCTGTAGAAATAGCCCAGAAAAAGAAACCTGTAATTTGAAAGTGTTTTAATTGGTAATGTGTTGCCATTGTAGTTTTACAACATGCCCACATATTCTTTGGGGTTTTCTCATTAAGAGGTGGAGTCTTATTGTTCTCCCTTTGAATGTGGGCTGACCTTAGTGATGCATTTATAATGAGCAGAATAAAGTAGAAGTATAGAGACTCTCATACTATAGGGAAGTAAGTCAGAAAGAGAAAGACAAATACCATATGAGATCACTTATATCTGGAATCTAACATACAGCACAAATGAAACTTTCCACAGAAAAGAAACTCAAGGACTTGAAGAACAGACTTGTGGTTGCCAAGGGGGTGGGGAGGGAGTGGGATGGACTGGGAGTCTGGGGTTAATAGATGCAAACTATTACATTTGGAGTGGATAAGCAATGAGGTTCTACTGTATAGCATGGGGAACTACATCTGGTCAGTTGTGATGGATCATGATGGAGGATAATGTGAGAAAAAGAATACATATATATGTGTATATATATATATGTATGAATGAATGAATAGGTCACTTTTCTGTACAGTAGAAGTTGACAGAACACTGTAAATCAAATTTTAAATTTAAAATAAAAAAAGTGATGCTGAATTACTTCCAAAGCCAGTCATCCAAATTATACAGCTCTGCCTGGCTCTCTCCCAAGACACTCACTCTTGGAACCCAGTAACCATGCTGTAGGGAAGCCCAACTAGCATGGAGAAGCCTTGCAGGGTGTTTTGGTCAACAGCCCCACTGAGGTCCCAACAAAGAGCCAGAATTACCTCCAGATCTGTGAATGAAGGAGCATCAGAGGACTCCAGCTCCTACCTTTTGAGCCACCTCAGCTGATATAGGGTGAGTAAGAAATGAGAAGTTCCCCCTTGAGCCCTGCTCAATTGCAGACTCATAAGCAAAATATTTAGTGCATCCTTTTTTTCCCCCCTTAAGCCACTGAGTTTCAGGATGGTTTGTTTCACAATAATAGATAAAAGAGTTGCCTTGGAAATAATGCTGAAAAAGCATTTCCATATCCTTAAATGGCATAAAGATCTAAAAGATTTCTTGTTGAGACTTTTGTTTCAGATGTATCATGGAAAGATAAAGGCGTATGACCCTGCTATATTTGTAATTTCAAAGGAACTTGAGTATGTCTATTTCAATCAGTTCACTCAGATGAGAAATTGCAGGGGAGAAATTTAGTCAGATGGATTTTCTCCAGAGCCCAAACACTCATCCAAGAACACATACTGCATCCTACCCTGTTCTGCCCAGCCCGTCCGTCTTCTGAAGCCACTTGTTTAGACCTGTCACATTTCGAAAAGTCCTTCCATTGGACATGCATCTCCTTCTAGCTATGCCGGTATCTCTCTCTTCCCCTTCACAACCGAAGCTACTGAAAAAAATCACCTCTACTCATTGTTTCCATGTACTCACCTTCCACTCTCTCTTGAAGGACTTTTGCTCAACCACCTTCCTGAAAGCTCTCCAGGGTCTCATAGCTTCTATTCCCAATGGACGTTTCACAGACTTGATCAGACTTGTGCTGTTAGCGTTCTACATTGTTGATTCTCACTTCAAACACCTTTTCTCTAGAGTTCCATGCTCTGTCTCATGGTCTTCCTTCCACCCCTGAAGTCCTTTCTTTCTTAGCTCCCAACAAAGCCCCGGCATCCTCTCAATTACTCTCTGTCCTGACCATCTTCTCTTTTATTATTTTAGTTATTTATTTATTTGGCCATGCCCGCAGCATGAAGAAGTTCCGAGGCCAGGGATTGAACCAGTGCCACAGAATCCACAGAGCTACAGCAGCAACGTCAGATCCTTAACCTGCTGAACCACCAGGAACTCCAACTTATTCTCTTTTAAACTAATTTCTCTTTGTTTCATTCACTTCCAAAGTTCAGTTATCTTCTTTATGCTGAAAACTCTTAAATTTATGTCTCCATTCTAAATTCCTCTCCTGAACTCTTCTCATTGAACACCTCTATCTGGATGTTTAGGTGCACCTCAGACCTCAACATAGTCAAAAGATGGTCTTACTCTCTTTCTCCCCAAACTGCCACCCTCTCCTCCATTGTTCCTTGTCTGTCAATGGAATCATCATTCATCAATAGAATCACCACCCATCAGTAGTAATATCCACTAATGGACAACAAAACTAGAAATTTAGTTATCACCTCCATTCTGCATAAAATAAATCACCAAAATCAATCAGCTCTACCTTCTTACTGTATCTTAAATCCATTCACTTATGTCAAATCCCCTGCAAAAATCATTCGCCACTCATCTCTCAACTGGACTGGAGGGGAGCAACACTATAGCAAGGAAAATCACATGAGAGGCTGAGCCAGTGTCCATTCTCCAGCCAGCAGCCAGAAGAGATTATTTCGAGAGGCAAATCTGATCATGTCATTTCCTTGTTTGAAATCACCCATTGACCTCCTGTTAAAAACTAGGCTTCCAGGAGTTCTCTTGCGGCTCGGTGGGTTAAGGCTCTAGTGTAGTCACTGCAGTGGCTGGGGTCACTGCTGTGGCAGGGTTTGATCCCCGACCTGGGAACTTCTGTGTGCTGCAGGCACAGCCGAAAAAAACTAAAACCAAGTTCTCAGTGTGCCTCATTGAGTTTCATGATCTGGCTCCTAGCTTCCTCCCAGCCACATTGGTGCCTCTCCCCCCTTTCCTTGTACGCTTCGCTCCAGCCACTTCCAGCTCCTTGGAGAGAATTAGCAAACAGCCTCCTCTCCTGATTTTAATCTCATCTGCTAGAAAATCATTAGAGATACTGGCTTTTTAGTATAAGGCACGTTATTGCCATCTGCCATAACATGGTCATAACAAATATTAAAGAGTATAGTATCAAAACATGGATGGTGCCCCCTAGAGCCAAAGACCTGCACATCTGTATGAGGTGGTTCCAGCAGCTTGGTATTCGTTTATGAGCCTATGAAAGCGAACAGGCCAGTCTTTGCCCCTTAGGAGCTCACAGTCTGGTGCCACATGATAAGAATGTTGATGGAATTCCCCCTGCGGCTTGGTGGATTGAAGCTCTTGCATTCCCACAGCTGTGGCATAGGTCACAGCTGCGGCTCGGAGTCGATCCCTGGCCTGGGAACTTCCATAAGCTGTGGGTGTGGCCCAAAGAAGAGAATGTTGCTAAGGAGGCAAGCATCCCCCTGCTGCCGGCAGAGAACTGTCAGCCAGTAAGAATGGGCTCTGGCATACCTGTATTCCCTTGTTGGGATCTCTTTAGGGTGGGAGCTCCTGTACCTGTGGCTAAGTCATTGGCCAGGCCTAGGAAGTACCACCTACAAGGTGCCATGACTGCGTGCCCAGGGACAGAACAGTGAGGAGAGACACCCAAACTTCAGAGTAGGAAGCGAGGGAACATCAGACTTGAACCCTCATCCCAAACCATGCCCCTTCCGGGCATTAGCCAGTCCTGGGCAAAGCACCGCCTGCCCCCAGTGGAGTCTATTCTAGAGAATTTCCAGAACAAAGCTTCCCTGAATTTCCATGCTGGTCACCCCCTCGCCATTCTCGCGGGGTGTATGTATGGGGAAGTCATGACGGATGCACAGCATCACATAATGAGGATGATTTTCCATCTTCTATGACTAATGAGCCCGAGCAGAGAAGGACATGCTGGTCACTTTGGAGGCACATATTCTTGTGTAGGAGAGTTATGTTTTGATTCTCAACTTCCTGTTTTCTTTATTTCTTTTTTGTCATGGAAACATACACGTCCAGAGGGCCATGTGCTCTGACTGGGATCTAATTTCTGTGGGGCCGATGCTGAAGGGAGTTCATTCTACACTGGGGATCCTTAGAGGCTTCCCTAGAATCACATAGAGGCTTCCTGGAAGCTCAGGTTCCTGGCCTCCGCTCCAGCCAGTTGGAGGTGGAGACCCAGGGATCAGATTTAACCAGCTGACGGAAGTGGCCAAGAGAACTGGAGAACCTGTGGTGCTCTGGAGGCAACTTGTTATTTAACATGGTAAACATGCCGATCTAAATGGTCTACCACGTGAACAATGTGGAGGGGAGAGAGTCTCGGATGAGGGTCAGGCTACGCTTGAAGATACCGGTGAAAATGTTCTCTTCATCTGCAGTTTGCTCAGAAGCCTGCAAAGCCACCGATTAGGCTCTTGCTCTGTCCTTGACACTGAGTCCAGGGCTTTGGAGAGCAAGAAAGGGATTTGAGAAGGCTTTGGGATTTGAAAGAAATTTTCCTCTACTCTTCTAGGTTCTTCTGGCTGGTCTAAGAATTAAACTGACGTGAGACTTAACAGGAGAAAATCAAACAAAAGTTTAATAATGTGTACACATGGGAGAGACCCAGGAGACCTGTGTAGCACACACCGAAATGGCTGAAAACCTTACCTTAAATCTTAAATATCAGCTAAAGATAAAAGAGGATGTTGAACATGATGGAGGATAATGTGAGAAAAACTGTATACATATATCTATATATACTCTACATAAAAACTATATCTATATCTATATATATGACTGGGTCACTTTGCTGTTCAGCAGAAATTGACAGAACATTATAAATCAACTAAATAGAAAAAAGTCTTAAAAGAAAAGAGGATGTTGAGGGGCCAGGGGTGGTTTGGGACTTCAAAGGGAAGGAAAGCAATTGACACGGAGATGGAAAAGCAAATGTTTGGTAAACCAATGTTTGCTGGCCAAACAGGGACCATGGGGCCCAGAGGGGAATTTCAACCAACCGACTAGGCTAGGTTTCTCCCTGTCTACCTAGTTCTCCCTGTAGTTATTTAAGGTGATCAACTCCCTTCCCAGAACAGGTCCTTTACCTACATTCTTTTAGGCAATTAGAGAGAAAGCCAAAGTTTTTCCTAAATCCTTTGGGCCGTGATTGTTTTCACCTTGAAATAATCTACATGCCTGAGAGACATTTGGGGGTGGTCATTTTTGCTCTCCTACGGGCAGTCAAATCTTATGCGTATCTCCTAGCATGGAATATAAAGCAGGATTCAGTAAATACACATGGGAGAAAAGGGAAGCAGGAAAATACAAGGGCAGAAATATCCAAAGAATAGCATAAGAACATTTATCACAATAAATACGGCTGGGGAGACACAGAGCATTGTGGAAAATATAAACTGTTGTTGTTTTAAGTTGATAAGTTTGGGCTTGGTTGTTACAGAGCAGTAGATAATTGAGACACCAAGCAAAGGGCTTTGGACGTGGGCTGGAGATCTGAGGCCCTGTTCACCTCTGCCAGCCCTCCTTCTGGAAACTAGCCCCCTCCCTACTCCTCCCTCTCACTTCTACAGGCCTTCCTGACTAATCTGGACTGGTGCCTAGATTCTCCCTAGAGCCTGACCACCAAATGAGACCATCTGGGGAATCCCACTTTAGTTTCCTGGGACTCTTCCCCGTGGCCACCTGTGTCACCACTAGTCCCGCAACATACTTGTGCATTTATTCCCATATTCACTCAGCAGAAGTTGATGAGTGCCCGACACATGTCATAAAAACCTATGCATGCTTGTGAAATACCAATGAACACAACAAGCCAAAACTCTCCACCCTGTGGAACTTGTATTCTAGTGGAAGAAGGGAAAAAATACTGAAGAAATAAAATTCATATTTTACGACCAGACAACATAAAATTTTTCTCTGCCGATTTGGGCTTTTTCCCTCCCCTTTAGTGTGGCTTGTGTATCTGTGTTAACCAGACTTTCTTAGCCGATAACATTCCTTCTTAACCTCTTAAAGGGTCATGATGACCCACTCTTTTGTACGTGCAGATCTGGAATGTGTCAACTGTGTCAATACGTCATTGGATGTGTAACCGTTTATCTCAAAAATGTGTCTCCCTGTGCTTTGACCTCTGACAGTGGAACAGTCCCCAGAGCTTTCTGAAAGACTGCCTCCTGGTTTATAATCCTCTCGCTGGCTGGCGTAAAATTTTCCTTCTTAGATTGACTATTGAGTCATCTTTTTCCATTGACAGTACAATAAATAAGTCATCAGAGACGGGGTTAGAATGTGATAATACTGTAGGGGAAACAGGAGAGCCGAGATTCAGAGAGGGGTATGGGTTGCAGGCTTAAATGAAGTGAGCAGAGGAGCCTTTCACTGAGGAAGTGAAACTTCTGGGCAGAAGGGTCGTGCAAAGGCCCTAGGGTGGTATCAGGCCTGGAGAATTTGTCTATAGCAAGGAGTGAGGAATGTGATATGGCTGAAGGAAATTTCACAGATAGAGGCAGGTAGGGGAATAGACCAGAGATAACTGTATAGAGTTTTCCAGAGAAAATATATCTCAAACAGCTATGGAAGCCAAGAAGCCCCATGGTCTTTTGACCAAGCAGGTAAGCTGGTGGTATAATTCAGTTTGAGTCTAAAGCCATGAGAACCACTGGGGGGCAGGGGTGGGGGCACTGCTGGTTTATATCCTGGACTCCAAAGACTCTAGAATCAAGAGCTCCAATGTCCCAGGGCAGGAGAAGATGGACATTCCAGCTCAAAAAGAGAGAGAGCAAATGCATCCTCTCTCAGCCTCTTGGTTCCATTGGCAGCTTTCATGGATTGCATGACACCATGCATATTGGTGCTTGCATCTCCCTTAGTCTACTGAGTCAAATGCTAACCTCTTCCAGAAATGCTCTCACAAACACATCCAGGAACAGTGCTTTACCAGCCCTCTGGGCATCCCTTCATTCAGCCAAGTTGATGCATAAATTATATATACAAGAACTCATTCTCCCCATAAACCCATGACGATTCATTGGACTCATGTTCCCTGGAACCAGTCTGGAAAATTCTTAGCTCGGAGATAACCCATGCCTGCAGTCCTCTGAGCAGACAGACTCACGTGACTGTGCTATTTTGACAGTTTCCCGTCCTAAGGCACCTCAAAAAATGTCTGTAGGAAACGGTCCAGCGTGGAAGAGCTGGAGCTGAAACCCCAGGCGGCTAGCCTCCTATCACTCTATTGCTTCAACCCCAGCCTGGGTAAGGGTGTCCCAAGGGAGTCAGAGGCGGGGTGAGTGTGGGAGAGGCTGATTCAATGCAGTGTCTCTGTCCCAGGCAGAGGGGCTGACCCACTGTGAACACTAAATATCCAAGGGATTGATGTAGTTGAGTTGCTCACACAGCTCCAGTCCCTAAAAGCAGCGCTGAAATTGCTCTTTGTCGCCACCTGCAGCCCACAAGCCCCACTGCAGGCTCCTAGCCTCAGAAAAGGGCCCCTGAGATACACATCCTGGAGTGCTTGGAGTTTGTGCCTTTCAAGGGGACCGAGATTAGAATTGACTTTAGGGATATATAGACTTTTTGTTTTGGTGTAATCACTAGCAAACTTCTTCTTTTTTTTTTTTTTTGTCTTTTGTCTTTTTAGGGCCGCACCCACAGCAAATGGATGTTCCCAGTCTAGGGGTCCAATTGGAGCTGCAGCTACTGGCCTACACCACAGCCACAGCAATGCCAGATCCAAGACGTGTCTGTGACCTACACCACAGCTCACAGCAACACCGGATCCTTAGCCCACTGAGTGAGGCCAGGGATCGAACCTGCAACCTCATGGTTCCTAGTCAGATTTGCCTCTGCTGTGCCATGAGAGGAACTCCACTAGCAAACCTCTTAAATGCACAAATGTAAAAATCCGACTGGAAAAGTAGTCCAGTTATTCAAATGCCAGTGCTTCTAAGACATTAACTTTTCTCTTTACGCTCATCATGTTCATTTCTGTCATGTTCATGTATAACATGGTTGCATGTCACATTGCAGAATGGTCTGAGCAGGACCCTGTGGGGATGGACCTGGACAGACCCCCATGTCCTCCGTCTGCTTCTTGTTTGTAGAAAATCTTTAGCCTCCTAGGTCTTCACTGAGTGCCAAAGAATAAATTTAATCAGAGAAGTGACAGAATGCAGAAACAAAGGAGAACAGTCAAGCCAGACAAAATAGCAATAGCTTAGCTGTTAAAGTCAAGGACTTTTAGTTCCTCCTCAAAGACTACAGATAGTATTCTGAGCAATGTTTTTTGGGCTGTTTTGAAGATTCTGAAACCTCCAAGAGGTGGAAGAAGCCATGCTTCTTACAAGCGTGTAGACTCCAGACTGGTTGGAATCAGAAGGTTGATAATGTTGACTTTTAGTTACCTCACCTCCCACCAATCAGAAGACCGTCCATGAGCTGATCCCACCCTCCACAACCCCCCTCCCTCAACCCATCTTTAAAGACCTTTCTCTGAGAACTATCAGGGAGTTCCAGCCTTTAAGCACGAACCTCCCAGACCCTTTGCTTGGCACCTGCAATAAATATGCACTTTCTTTCATCACAACCTTGTGTCAATAGATTGGCTTCACTGCATGTGAGTGGACCCAATGGTATCCCAGAAGATTTGTTTTTCTTGAGTTTTCCTCTTCACTTTTACTTTTTCCTCCCAAAATCTGGGTTTAGATTTATCCACTGCCATGTGCTCTATAGCCTGTGGAGTTCTGTCTGTGATTTTTTTTGCAAATTGTTTGTAGGGGCTATAGTGCGGTCATGGGATCAAAACATGAAAATTTGGGTCCCAAGGGGAGTGTGATAGATTTTTCAATCTGTGTGACTCAGGACACACAAGTAACAGGAGACCCTGAACGTGTCACCCCCTGGTATAAAGTTGCTTCAGAGCTTCTCAGAAGAAAGACTAGGTCCTCTATCTATCAGCCAAAAAGTCTGGATACACACACACACACACACACACACACACACACACACACACTCATGCACACATAGTTCTCATGGCACCCATGTGTGTATATGTTCACACACGCATGCACACAGAGGCTGTCTATGGAACAAAGGCCGAGGAAGGATGAATTTGCCCTCTCTTTTCCTCGAGCTAGAATGTCCTTCTTCTCCCACCCTTGGCCATTGGAGCTTCTGATTCTAGAGCCTTCAGAGTCCAGGACCTACACCTGCAGTGCCCTCCTTCCTTTCCCCATTTTTCCAGCCTGGTTCTCATGCCTTTGGACTCAAACTGAATTATACCACGAGCTTTCCTGGTGAGCAGATTGTGGGGCTTCTTGGCTTCCATAACTTTTGGATATATATATATACGTATATGTATCACCTACTATTTCTCTGGAACCCTATACAGTTATCAGGACTTCCTTCAAGCCTGTCTCTGGCTGCCTCCTCCACCTGCCCCAGCATCTTCATGGGGCCCTCACCTGGCTGGCCCCCAGGCATGTTTCACCCCCTCTAACTCCTTCCCTGACCCTGTTGGATGGTTCTCCCCATCGCCCAGTTCCCTGGTGCTGCCTGAATGAGAGGTTGTCACACTGTGTTCTAATCACCTGCTTACTAGTTCCTGGCTCAGCACCTGCCAGCTGAGTTCCCTCTGAGATGTAAAGGGTAGATAAAACCTAAAGTGTGCCTCTCCCAGGAATGTACATAATAATAGCCCTGATGGTCTGGTTGCAGAATGAAGACTTTGGCAAGATCACTGGGAAGGAGGAAGAGTTTCAGGGACATGACTTGGGAGGGGAGAGAAGAATATATTCCTGGCCTCTTTGAACAGTGCCTCTCAGAAGCTGTTTCCATTCTTACTCTGAAATCCCCAGGGCAAGAACATCTCATCATTATCTTTGACAGAGCTCTGCAGAATTTCAGCCCAAGGCTCCCTGAGTGCTGTTTGGAGCATTTTCTAGTTTTTCCATAGAAAGCAGTCAGTGGATGTTTGCTTTACTTCTTAACCCCTGGTGGCCTCTCCTATGTGGTGTGTCTTTATTTTTTTGTCTTTTGTCCTTTTAGGGCCGCACCTGCGGCATATGGAGGTTCCCAGGCTAGAGGTCTCATCGGAGCTGTAGCTGCTGGCCTAGGCCAGAGCCACATCAACGCCAGATCCTAGCCTCATCTTCGACCTACACCACAGCTCACGGCAACACCAGATCCTTAATCCACTGATTGAGGCCAGGGATCCAACCTGCAACCTCATGGTTCTTAGATTCGTTTCCACTGCACCACAATGAGAACTCCCTATGTGGTGTGTCTTTAAAGGGTGGGAACCAAGTCTTCTAAATCTCTTGTATCCTCTTCCTCTCCTAAGCACTAATGCAGAATTGACATGTATCAGATGCTCCAAATGGTTTTTACCTAAATATAGACCTTGGTCCAAGTAATCTTTGCTGGCCCTTCTTCTGCGAGCTGTGCCTACAACTCACCCAGGTATACCCAGCCTCCTCCCACTCCTGGCCCTGCTCCAAGTTGGGTCAAGTTGAGTCACCACTGGTGAAGGAGATGAGCTGGGGTCAGGCCAACCTTGTAACCACAGCTTCAAAGCTGGTTCCAGGCAAGACCAAAAAGCAGGGAGCTGGGGAAGGAGGCAGCTGAGATGAGCTAAAGCCCTAGTAGCAGCTGGGTTGGTTGACCTCAGGAGCCCAGACTTAAAATCTGGGTCCTACTATAACCAAGCAGGGCCATGTGGGGATCCTGGGCACACAAGCCTTTCTGTGTCCCCCATTTCTTGTTTTTAGGGAATAAACTTTAGCCTCCAGGACCTTCCCTGAATTCCAAAGGGCAGTTGCTAATCAGGGAAGGGAGGAGGCGCAGAGACCAGGGAGGAGCAGTCCAGAGACAATAGTGCAGCTTTTGGGTAGGGTCCTTAGTTCTCTTCAAGGAATGTACAAAGCAGTATCTTTGAGGCTTTCTGAGGAACTACAACCCCCAGCCAACTGAAGATATTAACTACTTGATGAAGCTTTCTTCATTCTAGAGAGGAGGGCCATCAGAACCAGTCCTGGGGACACTAAACACCAGCTCTGAAAAACAAAATAAGTTTGCCTTTACCCAGATCCTATCTGTGGCCCTATTTTCTACTCCCCACCTCCCAGTCTCTCCTAAGAGGGGGCACAGTATTTAGGGCAATAGCCTGTTGTTACCCTCCTTTGCTTGGCACAGCAATGAAATTATTTTTTCTCCTTCACCCAAAACTCTGTCTCCAAGTTTCTATTCAGCACCAGTGGGCAGAGGCCAGTTTCAGCAACACTACTTGAAATACTTGTATGATTCCTCCAGGTTTCCTGCATAATGTCTAATCTCCTCTACCAGGTATCCACAACCAAGCCCCACCTATCTTCCCATCTTAATTTTGACAACTCCTTAGCCACAGGCCCTGGGTCCTTGCACTTGGATGTCAGATTTATTGAGAGTTCTCCACCATCACACCTTCTTGAGGAGTTGCCTCTGCCTAGGAATGCCCGTCGCTGAAACTGACAGCACTTATGACTCAAACCCAGCCTAAACCCAGAATGGGACTTGAACCCATGGTTTTTAAATTGGAATCACTCACCCAGTGTCTGGATTACTGAAGTTCAGGTTCTTTTTGCCTCAGTGAAGAAGGAATTCAGTGAAAGACAATGTGATAGGCACAAAATAGATATATTAATATAGGACGCTTGTGAGAGGTGTAAGCAGGCAGGCAAGGAGGCTCTCCCCTGAGGATCAGGTGGGCTACAGTTTTATCATCCAGGGAGAGTGGGGATGGGAAAAGACGGCCTATTTTTCTTTCTTCTAGTATAGCTCCTCTTGGTATCCAGTAAGAGAGTATTTGACCCTATAAGGTCAAACTAGGACTGTCATGGTGGGCTTCTTCAAATCAGCAGAAGGGTGGTCCTTGAACTCCTGCCCTTGGTGTGAACAGAATGCAGGCTCACCCCATCCCCCACCCAGTGACCTGCCTCCTCCACTAGTCAAGCAAGCCTGCTTTGTTCTGATGGCTCCCTTGAACAATTATTAACTTACAGTGATCTCCCAAAGTTCCCTAGGTTTCCCTCTCTATCTCTGGTCCGTTATAGGGGCTTCTACAACCACTTTTGTAACTGTCCTACTCCATCCCTATCATCCCCATATCCTCCCCCTGGAAACTTTTTCCTTGAGGCGCAGATGAAATGCTCTTTCCTTTGTGCAGCTCCTTCTGCCAACTGCACCTCCATATATTGCAAGGATGTCCATATACCTCACACCATAGTTATTCTCATGCTATATCCTGAATGAGCCACAAGAACCACCCCAGCCTCCGCAAGTTCATTTAAGACTCTGGCGCTTGCTCAGTGCCCTTTATATGCCAGCAGCTGCTCTGGGCTCTGGTGATCCCAAATTGAACAGAACATTCCCTCAAAAAGTGCAGAGTAATAGCAGCACATAAACACATAGTTTATGTAATAGCCAGGTGATAAAGTGAGGGGGCTTATGCAGCCCATGGGAGAGGGGGGATCTAAAACTATTATAGCCATGAAGCCTAGCTTGTCTATCCTCTGCTTAAACTCTTCCTATTGCATCCCTTTGCACTTAAAAAAAATCAAAACCCTCATTTGCCTTCCAGGCACCCCACGATGCAGCTCCTGTTGGTCTCGCTCACTGCCTAAGTTTCTCCATCTCCAAGCTCCAGCCCCCAAGCCTTGCAGTGCTATATGGACACTCTGAGTCCCTTCTGTCTCAGGGCTGTGACTGTGCTAGTTCTCTCCTGCCTCACTCCAGGTTCCACTCCCTCCTGTCCTTCAGCTTCAGCTTACATGTCACCTCTTCCCAAAAGCCAGAGTCACCTCCCCTGAGTGCCATCTCTAATGTTACCTCCACCCCAACCCTCTCTCATGCAACTTGCCCTTGATTTCTTTCTTGTTTGTGAATTTGCTCATTTAGAGTTTCTCACACTCAATTATCCATGGCAGGGAGTTCCCATTGTGGTGCAGTGGAAACAAATCTGACTTGGAACCATGAGGTTGCAGGTTCGATCCCTGGCCTCGCTCAGTGGGTTAAGGATCCGGTGTTGCTGTGAGCTGTGGTGTAGGTGGAAGACTCGGCTCAGATCTGCTGTGGCTGTGGCTGTGGTGTAGGCTGGCAGCTGAAGCTCCTGTTGGACCCCTAGCCTGGGAACCTCCATATACTGAGGGTATGGCCCTAAAAAGCAAAAAAAAAAAAAAAAAAAAAATTATCCACTGCAAGGAAGCTTGTTTATGTTGCCCCTAGAATAAGAGTGGAATATCAAATTGTGAAATGACGTTGGGTGTCAAATGGGCCAGATGTACATCTGTGTGCCCTTCTTTCAGTCCAGTCTCTTTCCCTATCAAATTTGTGTTAGGGTCATTCTGAAAGAGAAGACACACTGCTCTTCACTGTCCTGGACCACAGAACATGTTGGACAGATGCTGCGTGTACAAGAGGAAGAGAACCACGGGCTCTCTGCTCTAGCTGGAGCCATAGATTGATCCTCTATGAAGTGCAGAGGCATCTGGGCTCTGAGGATGAGAGTCAGTTTGAACTCTCAGTCAAGCGCTGGCCCTATTATCCCAGCTATAACCAGTCAACCTAATTCATCGGTTCCACAGAAACAGCCTCAGGACACTCACTGCCTCTCCATCACTGCCCTGCCTTGCTCCTCACATAGCAACGATAGCAGACAACTAATGGTACTGGTGGTACCAGCCACTCAGTTGGATGACTGATGCACTGGGAAGTACCTGACTGAAAAATCATGACCCGAACCAAAACTGAAATTGGAAGCAGCCCAAGGCATTGTCCGTGACAGAGGAAGAGAGCTGGGTTCTGACTGGAGTGTCTTAGTTATTTCTAGAATATCTGGAGCAGAGGGACCAGGGAAGAAGCCTTATCTAGGCTTCCAAGAAGAGCTCACCAGTTTACCCAAGCCCCTTGTATTAAACACTGCACACAGGGGGAGTTGCCGTGCTGGCTCAGCAGATTAAGAATCTGACTAGTATCCATGAGGATGAGGGTTCGATCCCTGGCCTTGCTCAGTGGGTTAAGGATCCGGCATTTCCCCAAACGTGATGTAGGTCCCAGACTTGGCTCAGACCCCCCCATGAGCTGGCAGATACATCTCCAATTTGACCCCTGTCTGGGGAAGTTCCATAAGCCACAGGTGCACCTCTAAAAACAAACAAACGAAAACCCCACTCCACACTGGGGCCTACTAAAGTCTTATATTAGTTACCTATTGCTGCTGTAACAAATTCTCACACACTTAATGGCTTCAAACAGCACACATTTATTATTGTACAGTTCTGGAGGTCGGCCATCTGAAATGGGGTTCATTGGACTGAAATCAAGTTGTCACAACCTACACCATGTTTCTTCTGGAAGCATATCCTTTCCCTTGCCTTTCCCAGCTTCTAGGAACCACCTTGGCTCATCACCCCTTCCTCCATCTTCAAAGTGAACAGCATCACATCTTCCCATCTCTCTTGGGCTCTCGCCCTCCTCCCTCCCTCACTGGAGGACCCTTGTGATGGGCCCTACGGGATAATCCAGGATGCACTAGCCTCCACATAATCATGGGCACAAGGTAAGATAGCATATTCACAGGTTCAGGGATCAGGATGTGGGACCACTGCTTGGCCTACAAAGGTTGAGCTCAGTCTGGGGGCTCCAGGCTGGACCTCGGCTTCCTGCCTCCCTACCGACTCTGTTCAAAGTAGAATTCAGTGCAGGCCGATGGCTCACTCTCTTCGATGAGCTGGACTGGCTGCGGGGGCTCAGAGGAGCGGCAGAGAAACCAGCCAGGGCAGGCGGCAGCCTCCAGCCTGAAGGCGGGGCCAGAGCTTCTCTGGAAGAAGGTAAAGCGAGTGGCCTGTTCGCCGCCCTTGTACAGGTCCTCTATGTTTACATCCTATGGGGGCAAGGCAGAGGCTGTGGGTGGGGCTGCTGTTTTGAGTGTCAGCCCTAGAGAGACCTGACGGGGCAAGTCTTTCCCCAGTGAACTACCCTCTGCTTGTTCTGGGGGTAAGGCCCTGGGCACTGAGTGCAGAGGGAGATGGTGGAAACCTGAACTGGAGGGGCAGGTGGACCTGGCCAGAATCCACAGCTGAGCACAGAGACTCCGGAGCATCTCAGAGGCCAGGCCAGGTCAGGTATGCCGGGGCACCAGAATGGGGTGTGGTCTCTCACCTTCAGCTCCAGGAGAGGTCCCTCTCCAGTCTCCACACATGCCAGGCAACGGCTGCCTCCCTGGAGCCCCAGGAAGATGGGGACCTTGGTGCGGTCCAGGCCTCTGCTGTCCAGGTCTCGGTTGGGGAGAATGCAGATCTTCTCTGGGAGGGAGGAGAGAAGAGAGCCAGGAGGTGAGGGGACCCCAGGACACAAGCTTTTTTTTTTTTTTTCTTTCTTTTTTTAAGGTCACACCTGTGGCATATGGAAGTTCCCAGGTTTGGGGTTGAATAGGAACTGCAGCTGCTGGACTGCACCACAGGCATTGCAATGCCACACTGGAGCTGCATTTGTAACCCACGCTGCAGCTTGTGTCAATGCAGGATCCTTAACCCACTGAGCGGAGCCAGGGATCCAACCTGCATCCTCATGGATACTAGCTGGTCTTCATGTTACTGCTGAGCCGTGATGGACACTCCCCCAGACCGAAAGTTCTTGAACAAACTGAGGTTCAGGCAGGAATGGACCGGGCCAGGGCACAGCTAGCCTGGGGCCTGCATGGGGCTGCAGGGTGAGCCGGGGCTGTTGAAGGGGTGCTGGCTCTGCACTAGGAGAGGTCTTCAGCGGCTCCCTGCCTCTCCTCCTGCAACAGCGAGGTAGATGGAGCTGGGTGAGGCCCGAAGTGTCGAGGCCCCGGACGCTCACCTGCACAGCAGTTGTCTGCATCAGGATCTCCCACCAGTAGCTGGCCGTTTCGCAGGTACAGAGCCTTCTGATCCACATCCTTAAGTCTGGAACAGGATAGCAGTGCTAATACTCCGCCCCCTTCCAGTGCCACTGAGCCCCCACCCTTTCACCCCGTGCTCTGAATGCCCACACCAAGTACAGGGCTCGAGATTTTTTGAGAGACTGCACATTTTTTTCTTTTCTTCTTTCTTTCTTATTTTCTTTATTTCTTCCTTCCTTTCTTTCTTTTTTCTTTTCATATAAAGGTTCCCAGGCTAGGGATTGAGTCGGAGCTACAGCTGTCAGTCTACACTACAGCCATAACAACAGGGAACACAAGCTGTGTCTGTGACCTACACCACAGCTCACAGCAACCTGGATCCTTAGCCCACCAAGCAAGGCCAGGGATCAAACCCGCATCCTCATGGATACTAGTTGGGTGCTTAACCCACTGAGCCACAGTGGGAACTCCAGGTATTGCATCTTTCTTTTCCCCGGGCTTGGTCCCTGTGGGGCCCTGGGGATGGGATGTGAGCCTGTGTCTTCTTACTGACGGATGAGTTTTCCTGACCCACCAGCCCTTTTCCATGGCCCTCCTCAGAAAGTTCCTGACACAGTTCCCAATGTCTCTGGGATACGGTGAGGCTTATGCCAGATTTCCTTGGCCCACCTGATTCTCCATAGATGTTTATTCTCATTCAATGAATCCTCCTTATTCCCGCCTGATTCTCCATAGATGTTTATCCTCATTCAATAAGGATTCATTGAATGTATAATATTCTTATTCCCACCCAATTCTCCATAGATGTTTATTCTCATTCAATAAGGATTCATTTTATGTATAATAAAGTATGATTTTGATTTCAGATATTTTAGATTTTTTATAGAAGAGAATTCACAAATTAGAGAAAAAAATCCTATATGACAGTAAGTGTGCCAGCCTGGCCATGCTGCTCCAGCAACAGTGCAAGTGTGTAAGGAGTGGGGGGAGAGGCTCCTTGTGGGTGCCAAATACAGATAGTCAGCAGAGAGCTGGAGCAGGGCCTGATGGCAGGCCCCAACGTTGGCTCTGGTTCAAACCATCAGCTGGGGAAGCCAGGAAAGAACCGTGGTGAGTCTGTGCAAAGTCAAAGCCACACCCCTGGGTTAGCCCTTGGCTGGCTGGTCTCAAAGATGGCCTGGGGAGCCCTCCTCACCTTCAAGGGCAGAAACTCTGGACCGGTACGTCCACCTCCAGGAGATTCTTCTCCCTCAATAATAACAACTAATGATAACACCCTTAGCTAATGACTGCGTGTGTTTTAAAGCAGGTTCACACATACAATAAAAATGAAGATCTGAAAAGAGCCTGGGTTTGCCAGGTAGCATTCTCCCTCCAACCTGGATACCCGGGAACTCTGGATATATAACTCACCTGCCAGCAACAGTCTGTTCAGACACCAGAACCCAGGCTCAATACCTCAGAGAGCCGACATCTGTTTGTCATTTGCACACTTCATGCACATGCGTTTTGCCTCCCAGCCACGTTGTAACTTCCCCAGTGGCCCTGACCAGTCCCCATGTCTAGGATAGGACAGGCCTATGGAGATGCTGAGGAAATACATCCTAGGCTCAATCCTATCTTATTTTTTTTTTATACCTTAACTCATTCCTCGAAGGGCTTGAGATAGTTTACAACAAAAATCACAGGCCATAAAGTGGTAAACTCTAATTAAAAATGCAAATGTCCAATGAGATAAAATGCAAGTAAAAGTGGGAAGCCCAGACTGGCCACAGAGGCTAATGTATAAAGATGCTGCCATTGAAATTCACAGTTATCTCTGATCTTATAGAGAAAGGAGGTCGAAGCAGCACGGGGAACACGGAGTCTAAGTCCTGTGTAACATCAGGTATTTTATAACCTCTTTGAGATTCAATGTCCAGATCTATAAAATGGGCTTAGTAATGCTCCCCTGGTGGATTTCTCAGGATGGGGGCAAGATAGTAGAATGGCTGGCATCTTGTAGAAGCTCAGGAAAGAAAGCTACTGTGATTATGATGATGATGGAGTTTAATTATGGGGCACTTGAGATTTCTGGGGTGAGAAGGATCCTCGTTCCTCTGATGCAACTTTCTTTTCTTCCTTTGTAATCCCAGACCCCTTGATTAAGAAAGGGAGAACTCCAGAGAGACTTACATGTAGTATCTTGCTGTGGGGAGGGAGCACATCCTGCAGTCAGGGGTCCTTGATGAGAGGGAAGAAGAAAAAAGCTGTCAGAGGATGAATGGATAAAGAAAGTGTGGTACGTGTACACAATGGAATACTACTCAGCCAAGAAAAAGAATGAAATCATGATATTTGCAACAACACGGATGGATGGATCTAGAGATGATCATACTAGGTGAGGTAAGTCAGACAGTGAAAGACAAATATCATATGATATCACTTACATGCAGAATCTTAAAAAATGATACAAATGAATGAACTTATTTCAAAACAGAAATAGACTCAGACACTGCACTGATGCCAGCTCTGGGAAACCAGATAATAGGCTCCCCCAAAGAGTTCATCCAGGAGCCTTTACTGGGGCTGAGCTGGGATGAGGTGCACTCCAGCCTCACAGTTTCAGGATGAACCTGGCTCAAAACCTGTCTCACTCCCCATCTGACGCCCCAGCTTGGCCTTAAAGTCACAAACTTCTGGAACTATAACACCAGTTCGGTTCTTCTCAACCCCCTCCTTTTCTTTTCTTTCTTTCTTTCCTTCTTTCTTTCTTTCCTTCTTTCTTTCTTTCTTTCTTTCTTTCTTTCTTTCTTTCTTTCTTTCTTTCTTTCTTTCTTTCTTCCTTTTTTTTGCTTTTTAGGGCCACACCCAAGGCATATGGAGGTTCCCAGGTTAGGCATCGAATTGGAGCTACAGCTTCCAGCCTACACCTCAGCCACAGCAACATGGGATCCAAACTGCATCTGTGTCCTACACCATGGCTTACAGCAATGCTGGATCCCTGACCCACTTAGTGAGGCCAGGGATCGAACCACAACCTCTTGGTTCCTAATTGGATTCATTTCTGCTGCGCCACGACGGGAACTCCCTCTTCTCACTCTTTAATGAACGTATAAATCACCTGCAGCTCTTGTTAAAATACAGATTCTGATTTCTTAGGTCTGGGGTGGGACCAACGACTCTGCAACTAGATGATATTAATGTTGCTGGTCCCTGGACCACACTTTGAGTAGCGAAGAACTAGTTGATCCCCCCAGTCCTGATAGGCCAACAGCAGCTTGACCCCGATGCAAGCCCACTTGATGCTGTGCTCTCTCTCTCAGCCAAATATTAGTACTCCTTTGGTTGTGGCAGAAGAAATGTGGGTAGCCTGGTCTAGCTGGAGCGTCCCTGTGTGAAGCTGGACAGGCAAGCTGATGACTCCCACTTTTAGCCGGTGTCAGATCAAAAAGCCAGTAGGAGTTCAGGGCTGGTCCAGTCCAACATGATTCCCCTGAGGCCCCCAGAAGCCTCTTGTCCTGTTCCAGCCCTCAAATCCAGTGTCTCTCCTAAAGACTCCCAAATCAGAAAGCCCTGCCTGGGTTCTGGATAGACTGTGATGGAGTGAGGATGGTGTTGGAATGAAAAGTCAGCTCTAGTCCATCAGAAAGCCTGAAGCCCTGGTGTTGAGCATCTGCCATGGTACTTCCCAATGCACCACCGCATCCCCAAAGCTTTCCCTTCTCTATTGTCCCCAAGTGTCCTTTCACTGGACTTTGGTCTATTCTCGTCTCTGGACACCATCTTTGGCCATCTCAGACCACCTCAATTCACCTGTCCTGAATCAAATACTACCACCAAACAGTCCTGGGCTTCTTGTGTTCATTTGTACATCACACTTGCCCTACCCTCTTCTTCATCCTCCTACACATGATCTCCATCAAATCTGCTCTCTTCAAGACCACTATTAACTTCCATGCAGCCAAATCCAAACCCTTTTTTGATTCCTCTGATCACTGGCCACTGGCTCTGGAAATTCTTGACATTGATTCACACCTCTCCATTTTCTCCTTCTCAAGTCTATTTTAGAGTCTCCCTTTTGTTGGGGAGTGGAAATCCCTAAAGCTGGACATCATAAGCCAATGCCCTAAGCACTTCTCTTTCATATCCCTTGGAGCTGCAGTCCATCCTCTCACAGCTGCTATGATCGTCCTTCTCTAACGCCTCCCAAGCCCAGAGTGAACATCCTGCTTCCATCATCAGTCTACAGCACTCTGCCCTTTGGACCCCTTGCCATCATGCCCAGCCAAATGTACCTCAGGTCAAATCCATCTTCTCCTCCCAGCCCTTTCGTCCCTCCCAGTTTCATTTCTCTCACCACCATAATCTTCCTCTAGACAGTGAGATTCAAGGCCTGGGAACTGTTGATAATTTCTCCTACTCTTCCTGACTCTACGGCAGCTGTATCCACTTGTTCCAATAAATGGCTTCTTCAAAATATAGCTTTGTTTTCTTCATAGCCATAGAACTGTGCCTGTATTCCCAATTTCTCTGCCTTTAAACCAACCGAACCTATGTGAGGAACTCGGACTCATAGTCTAAGTACGGTTTTCCTCACGTCACCGACCAGGTCTAGAATCCCACTGGCTTCCCACTGTATGACACACTTATTTAAGAGTATCTCACTTCCCCAGGGACCCTAAACCACTCCTCTTCCCCAGACAATGAGACTTCTTATCTTCTCAGTGGGCATACTCAAAGTTATCTTGATCTTCCCACCTCAAAATGCATCCCTCCTCAATGCTGTCTGTTCAGATCTTTTGGCATTAGGGTCACTGGACACGGTGTTATTATCTACAGGTTGAGTATCCAGTTCTGCCAAGTTAATTATCGACACAGAGTAATAGCTCAGACATGCAGGTCATGTCATTTAACCTCTAATCTTCAGTTTCAGCATCTATAAAATCATGGAATTAGAGTATGTGGTTAAGATCCTTTCTAGATCAAACTATCAATGATTCCATGACTCAGAGTTTAATGAATCTTTCCTTTACCATTGCAACCATACTCTGAACTCATATTAAATTTCACTGTATTATTTATTGCTTTCCATATAGACATTTATAAAAGTTAACCAGCTCTTGAAGCCATGAAGCATAGCTTGTAGCTCTCTCTACCTGTTCCAACTAAGATACATTGATGCTTACAAGCAGGATATAAAAGCACACACAGCAGATTTGAAAGGCAAGTTTGGTTCTAGACCTAGCTCTTCTACCAATTTGTTTTGCCACCTTGGAAATTGGAAAGTCCCTTTTGTCCTTAGGCCTCCAATGTATTATCATTGGAATGAGAGACTTGGCAAAGTCGATATATTTCAAAAATACTTTAAGTTTCACAAGGAAATTTTACACAGATCAAAATGCAAGTTAAATGGAGAAAAAGCACCTGATTTGACATAGAGAGCAGACTTATGGTTTCCAAGGGGGAGAGGATAGGTGAGGGATGGATTGGGAATTTGGGATCAGTAGATGCAAACTATGATGTACAGAATGGATCAACAACAAGGTCCTGCTGGATAGCCCTATATCTAATATCCTGTGATAAACTGTAATGGAAAAGAATATGAAAAAGAACGTATATGTAGGTATAACTGAATCTCTTTGCTGAACAGCAGGAGTTAACACAACACTGTAAATCAACATACTTCCCTAAAATAAATGTTTTTAACAAAGCACCTGCTTTGCTGAAGCAGAGCGTGATGGAGACCCTAGAACCCGGTTAGCACTGACTCCTGAAGCAGACACTGGGGAATTTCTAAATAACCCCAAGCTTCACCAATACCACTGGCCTAGATGATTTCTTCCGAAATTACTTTCTAAAGTCTACGGTCCTCAATAGTTAAAAATCTTGACTTGTCTTGACATGTACCTTCTCCCCAAGTTCTTCCTATGTGCCCCTAGACTTATTTAGCAATCCATGGTGTTCTGTGGAGGGAATACCTTCCTATAGAGGGCTTTCCAGGAGGAATTAAAGAGATATGGACAGAGAGAGAAGGATTGAGAGAAAGAGACAACACTGCCGGGCCCCCACTGACCTGCAGATCCCGATGCCTGGAACCTCCAACTGATTTCTCCAGGGCACCTCCACTGAGTTTATATTGCCTGACTGGGGTGGGTCAGGCCTGTATCAATCTTTATAATTGGCTCCAGGACAGAGAAGAAGGGCCTAGGTATTTCACAATGTCTCTGGCACAGTGTGGATAATAAGAAGGTGGGCGTATTAACGAGTGTTTGTTGAAAGGGGAGAGAGTCACCCATAAAACCTTAGCAGAAGCCAGGCTCTGGGGCCCTTCTCAGGGATAATGTCATTGATACCATCATTGGTGGTTTTGGCAGACAGATAAATGACACTGGGGTCAAAGACCTTCATGTCACCTTCCTTTCGGTACCCTGCAGGGCTCCATCCTAGGCTTAGAAAGGCAGAAAGGCAGAAAGGGTCTTTCTGAAAGGCTTAAGAACAGACTTTTTCTGTAGCCAGGTTGTGGCCAGCAAGGCAATGTGAGAATGGGGTGCTGATGGCATCAGGAGTATGGCCCTGTTTGGAAAGATGAGAAGGAAGTGTCTGTTTTTCAATAGGTACTATTAGTTGGTACCAGCTTGATGAGATAGAATGTCTAAGGAAACCCACTGCAGACAGAGGACATTGGCCTTAGATTCATCATGGGACTGAGCACGTGCCCTGTGCCCTGGACTAGGAGGGCACATGGCACAGGGTGAGCAGGACAGGGGTAAACAACACTCAGGCCTCTAATTGACGTTACTTAATTCAGCCCATCCATCCACTTACCCATCTGTCTATCCATACATCAGTCCATCGAACCATCTATCCATCCACCCATCCATCAGTCCATCTACTCATCCATCAGTGCATCTAACCACCCATCCATCAGTCCATTTACCCATCCATTTGTCCTTCTATCCATCCATCCATTCATCTACCTGCTCACAGGGGCAGAGACACTTGGGCACAGTATTCTCTGGAGAGCATCTTCTTTATTGTAATTCACCCTCGCAGGTCATTTGGAAAATTCCATAAAGGATTTGGTTGGTATGTGGGAGAGGTCAGTCCAATACCTAGAGGTCCTCAGAGTAAAAGATGAGATGGGCAGAGAGGGGACCAGATTTCTCTTCTCTAAGACCAGTGGTCATTCTTCATCTCTCTCCCAATCTCTTATCCCCTCAGCGGAAAATGTCAAAGTGTGGAATATTATTCCAGGCAATCAGTGAGCTTTTACTGAACGTTTACAAGGCCGTGTGACAAAGCACACAAGACATGGTACCTGTTCTTAAGTAGCTTTACCGTCCAGCTGGGGAGCTAAGTCATAAACACTTGAAAAGATAATTAACAAGACCAGACTCTCTAATCTGTGAGCCAAGGGAATATTGGAGACAATAGAAGCAAGAACCTCCTTGAATAAAAAGAAAAATTCCTAGACTTGAAAGGGCCTTAGACAGGGTGTCCTAGGCTCCCTCCAGATTGAAGAATTCATGCTATAGCTTCCCTGAGAAACAGATCAATCAGGCTCTGTTTCAAGCCCAACAGAATCAAGGACCTCACAACCTCTTGAAAAATCTCTAGTGATATGTGTGGTCCTTATGGTTGTAGTTTGGGGGAGCAGTCACATCATTTCCACTTCTCCGTCCTATGTGTACTTCCTGGAATTATACAGAACAAATGTTGCAGTCTCCTACTAGGCTGGATTTAGTGCCTGAAAGGGGGAAGTGCTGTCTGTTTATTGCCTCTTCAAGATAAAGACCCTCAACTTCTTAGTCTTATAATTTTGTCTTGGGACCCTCTCTGTTCTTCAGGGTGCACTATTAGTCCCCAGTGCCTACAAGAGGGATAAATTCCACATGATGTGGCACTGTACCTCTGTAAATATGGACTAGCCTGGAGGCTTATATTGAAACTGAAGGAATCTAAAACCACTAAACGTCTTTCACTTGAACAGTCATGATGTCCTTCAGCCCACACTTTCCTAAATGAAGTATTTTATAGTCTTCCTTTTTCAACTATGTTTGTCAGCTCATCCATGCTAAAGCCCTTTTGAATCCTTTTGTTGGCCTATAAATGATGTAGCGGTCACTGCAGGCTGGAGAAAACTTCAGGAATGAGCTGGAATTTCAGTTGTTCCGCAAGGGGTGGGTCTGTTGAGATGAGTGGAGGAGAAAGAATAGTCTGGGGTGGAGGAAGAATTTCCACATCCTACACGCACTGGATTCCAATGATTTGCCAAAGGATATTTGAGGTGCTTAGAAATAAACAGATACAGCCTTGACCTTGAGGTCATTTGAGGGGTGTGGACCCCAAGTCAATTTATTCCAAGGAGCAGAAGTTGGCTTAGAGGTGTACATGAGGAATTGTCAGAGCAGATGGCCGGGAATCTCAACTCAGCCAGGCTGGTCTGATGGGCAGGGTGCAGAAAAAATACCTGGGTCTCAGATTTGGGCCCTCCTCTGGCTTCTGCTCTCCTCCTCAGGGTTTATATAGGGACACTGCAGTCACAGCCCCTGGCATGTACGTCTGAGGGTGCAAATGTAGTCAACAAAGATCTAAACCTTGTAGGAACCAGGAACATTCAACTGAGGTGGTATGATCAGTTTTGAAATCAGATGTTCGGGGAAATAAAAGACCTGCTGTTCATTTTGAAAAGGAAAATGTAAGTCCCAGAGAAAATTGTGATCATATAAATAAATACATTTATTTCTCTTTCCCAGTATATCGGTTATCTATTCTGTGTAACAAGTGATACCCTTACTTAGCAAGGCAAAGCAAGAACACTGGGTGACTCTGCTTTGGGGTTTCTCATAGGCTGCAGTTGCTCAGGGATGCATTGCCTGAAGGCCTGCCTGGGCTGGAGAAGCTGCCATCAAGCTCACTTGTGTGGCAGGAGGCTTCATTTTTTTCACCAATGGACCTCCTTAGAGGGCTGCTGGCACAAGGCAGCTGGCTTACCCCCCAGAGAAAGTGAACAAAGGCATGGAGAAACCAAGGCAGGAGCCACAGTGTCTTTTATGAACTAATCTCAGAAGTGGCCGAATATCATTTCTGCCATGTTTTGTTGGTTGCAGAGACAACTCTGGTGCAGTGTGGGAGGGACCCACATGGGGTGTGAATCCCAAGAGACAGGGATCATCATCGCTGTTTTGCTTCTTAAGGCCGCCCTAACCAAGTGCCGCACACGAACCTGGTGGCTTAAAACACAGAAATGTATTCCTCCACAGTTCAGGAAATCAGAAGGCCATACTCCCTCTCAAGGCTCTGGGCAAGAATTCTTGCCTCTTGGCTTCTGGGTCAATGGCATACCTTGCCTGGTGGCACTGTAACCCCAATCTTGGCCCCGTGTTTTCGTAGCCTTCTTCTTTGGGTGTCTCTCTTCTTATAAGGATACGAATCAGATTGGATTTAATCCTCCCTCACATACAATAACCTCTTAATTCACTGCATCTACAAAGACCCTACCCCCAAACAAGGTCACAGTCTGAGGTTCCCTGGAGGACATGAATTGTGGGGAACACTATTCAACCAGCCCAGGAGACTTCCTTAGAGGCTGGAACCCACCCCTAGGAATCTAAGAAGGCCGTGACCAATCCAGATCAAAATACAGGATTTTCCTATCTGTCATTTCCTCTCCTGAGAGACTCCAGCCACATTAACTCATCCCAAACTCCTGCACAGCCTGGCTGAGGTCCATTTTCTGATTCCTGTTGTTACCAACCAGAGCAGAGGAGCTAAATCCAATTTCACTCAGGAGGAAGAAAAATGAGGAGAGTCAGAAACAACATTCGCTCTGCTTCCCTCAAACTTATTTTTTCTTCTTATTAATCCATCTTCACTATAGAACAATTAGAAAATACAGATACTGGAGAAAACCATAATTTGAAAAGACACATGCACCCCAATTTTCCTTGCAGCACTATTTATGACAGCCAAGGCATGGAAGCAACCTAAAGGTCCCTCAACAGAGGAATGGATAAAGAAGATGTGGTACATATATAATGGACTATTACTCAGCCATAAAAAAGAATGAACTCGTGCCATTTGCAGCAACATGGATGGACCTAAAAATCAGACCAAGTGAAGTAAGTCAGAGGAAGACAAATACCCTATGAATCACTAATATGCGAAATCTAACAAAAATGATATAAAATAACTTACAAGACAAACGGACGCAAAGATTTTGCAACTAAATTTATGGTTACCAAAGGGGAAATGTGCGGTGGGAGGGATAAATTGGGGGGTTGGGATGAATATATATATATACTATATGTAAAATAGATCAGTAACAAAGACATACTGCATAGCACAGGGTAATCTACTCAATACTGTATAATATCATATATGGGAAATGAATCTGAAAAAGAACAGATATATGTATATGCACAACTGATTTACTTTGCTGTACACCTAAAACTAACACAACTTTCTAAGTCAACTATACTCCATTAAAATTTATTTTTTAAAAACAAAAATACAGATAAACAAAAAGAACAAAAAGAAAAATAACCTCTGATACCACCACCCTGACATCACTAAAATGAAAGTAAACTCTTTCTGACTTTTGTTTCTATGCGGAAACATACAGACAGGTATTTTTTTCATTAAAGGGAATTTGCAAGATATGCTACTTTGTAACTCATTTTTTTTTCACTCAATAATATGTCAAGAGCATCTTTCTACATGAATAGCCACCTTGGGTTTCAAAAGGTAAAACATGTCCTTCCATCTTCTGCACCAGAGCCATTTCCTTGGACACTACCATCCTCTCATGCCCGTGGCTAAGCATGAGGGTAGAGGTGAAAAAGGTGGTGTATGATGGCAGCCAAGTTGAAGAGAAGGGGGAGGGGGCTGGGCCTTGGGTCCCTCACTCTCCCTCTCCTGCACAGTGGGACCTAATGGGTGGCTGATAGCCCCAACAGGATCAACTGGGGATGGGCTGGCCTGTGGGACACAGGGCCATTGGGTAAACCAACCCAAATCATGATGGATTCTCCCCACTCCCCAGACCCTGACCCCTTAAGGGTTTATCTCTGGTGGTTTTGCAAGATTTGACACCAGTAGCACCACCCAGTGGGGAAGGAAACTATAGACAAAGCCCCAAATCTCAGAAGGATTTACCCAAACTGGGAAACAGACAGAGGAAGTGTGGCTGTGTGCCCAGCCCATCCAAGGGGGGAGCCCTGGGAGCAGAGGCAGGTTCATCACCATGGGGTTCTCTTCCTGTGCCTCCCGCCCCGGCCTGAGCTGGTCTGCAGGGAGCCCAGGGGGCATGTTGCACTAGTCACATGGCTGGAAGTAGAAGTCAGTGATGGGGTCATCCCAGCTGGCATCCTTTGGGAGCTGGGTGAGTCGGAGAGGCTGGTCTGCCTCGGGCATGGTGCAGAGAAACCAGCCCGGGTAGGCGGCCGACTCGAAGCTGGATGTAAGCCCTGTGTCCCGCCGGTAGAAGGTGAAACTCTTGGACTCCTTGGCTCCATGGTAGAGCTCCATGATGTTCACCGACTACAAGCAGAGGGCACGGCAGGTGAGGGGCAGGAGGCAGGCCGAGGGCACGGGAGGCAGAGCTGCCATCCACAGAACTCTGCCAGGGAGGGGTGCCCGCGCTGCCGTGGGATGGGCATCCTTGGCTTAATGACGCCACGTGGTGAGGCTGCCCTGAGGGGACCCACCTCTAGCTTCAGAATTGGTTCCTGCCCCGTCCCACACGACAGGCACTGGCTCCCACCCTGGACGCCCAGGATGACTGGAGAGAACTTGGCATCCAGGGACCGATTGGGGACAACGCTGATCTCCTCACCTGAGGAAGGAAGCACACTCCAGAGCTTTGACCGCCCCTCTCTCACTCTCCCCACCCTGTGCCCAGGCTGAGCAGGAGCAGGGGCCTTGTAGCAACTGTCATGGAGGGAAGGGTGGTCTCCTGCCGGGTGGCCCAGGGGACATCAAGGGGCACAGCATATGGTACCCCTCCCCCCCCCACACAATGCCCACTCCCTTGTCCAGTCTTCTCCAAGCCCCAAGGGAGATTTTACCATCTCTCTCTCTCTCTCTTTTTTTTTTTTTTTGGTCTTTTTAGGGCCACATCCTCGGCATATGGAAGTTTCCAAGCTAGGGGTCTAATCAGAGTTGCAACTGCCAGCCTACACCACAGCCACAGTAACACTGGATCCTTAAACCACTGAGTGAGGCCAGGGATAGAACCCGAGTCCTCATGGATACCAGCCGGGTTCGTTACTGCTGAGCCACTAGGTGAACTCCTGACCACCTCTTTTAATGCCCCTGGACCCTCCAGCATCTTTTCTTAATTTTGTCTTGATGAGCCTCCCATTAGCATTATTGGGACATCTTTCTATTCCCTGTAAGAGTCCTGAGAACAGAAAAGGGTCTCATTCCTCTTTTCCACACAATCCCTCCATCACACACACACACACACACACACACACACACACACACACACACAGCCTCACAGAGGTCTCTGCCTGGCCTCAGCACCCAGTAAGGATGTTCCAGGTGGGCAGGTTATGCTGCTTTAGGGAGAAGGTACATCATGCTGGGTGGAGCAGAGTGAATTAGCATGAGGCCAGGTGATGCCACTTGCTGCTCTGGGTCCCTGCACTGTGAGTAACCAAGGACCCTCAGAGAGCAGAGGGTACCCAAGAGGACCCACTCCCCCTTAGGGGTAAAGATGTTGGAGAACCTTGTAAATCAACAATAATTCCAAAATTTTTTTTTTTTAAAAAGGTGTGAAGAACCTGCCATAGTTCATTCCTCAGCACCGGCTCTCAGGAAAAAGGATGTTTGACCCAAGACCACCTATGAGGAAATGACAAAATCTCCATCTTGGAAAATACCCCCACTTCTGCATTGAGGCTTCCAGTGGAACCAGGGCATGGCACCACGCTGGAAGCTGTGGTATTTCTTTTGGTCCTTGCTCAGAGCCTGGTTTTGTGATGCCCCATCTACTATGTCGGGCCCAGGGTCTGTAGACTTGTGCCAATGTTTTTGACCCTCTTCAGTTCCCTCCCTTCAGAGTTCATAGAGACCTGGGGACTTGGGGTCACGTTTTGTCACCAACCTTTAATGACCTTCCCTGCTTTAAGCCCTCCGGCTAGAAGCTGGTTATCTTGCAGATAAAGCACCTTCAGTGCTGCATCCTTCATTCTGAAACAACAGCCAGGAGGACACACAGTTAGGGGAGGTGGGTGTGCTCCAGCTTGCCTGGGCCCTAGAGAGTCCCCCAGTTTCAGGCACTGTCACTCTCTCTTCCTACTGCACTGGAAAGTTCTCTCCCAGCCCTGCCAGGTTCATGCCTACCAATAGGACAATCCATAGCCTCCCATTTTACTCTGGGATTGGCCTCTTGACCTTATTCAATTAATTCTGGACTAACTAAACTCTTCCATGTGTTATATTGGGAAAGAAACTAAACTTGGCCTTGAAGTCCTGCGTTCTCATCCTGACTATGCCACCTTCACTGCTGAGTCACAACAGGTGAGACAATCTCCCTTTCTGGGTCTGAGTTTACTCATTGCTAAACTGAGAAGATGGGTTAGATGCTGCTCAGGCCTCTTCCAGATGGAAATGCACCTTCATTGACTTCTGCCTTTACCTCTGCGTTTATCGGCCAATTAGCCCCAACCAAGTGAGGAGTTTATTTTCTGTTTTTTCTTTTTAGGCCCTCATCTGTGGCATATGGAAGTTCCTGAGCTAGGGGTCCAAATGGAGCTGCAGCTGCCTGCTTACACCACAGGCACGGCAATACCAGATCCCCAACCCATTGAATGAGGCCAAGGGGATCAAACCCACATCCTCATGGATACTAGTCACATTCTTAACCCCCGAGGCACAATGGGAACTCCAGGAATTTCTTTAAATTTAAAATTGTTTCCTTTTGCTTTCTTTCACATCTACGATCTCAACTGATTTTCTGACCTCCTGTGAGGTGAAAGATGCATTCTAAAGGGGGTTCCTCCAAATGTTATATGGAAGAAAAAGTATGCTGGGTACAGATTCGACGTTGGCTAAACATAATTAAACACATCTCTACTTCGAAGTGACCAATATGCTGAGTTGTGCTATGGTCCTGTTTTATGACCTAGAAAGCAGTACTTCCCCCATTTCATTGACTGAGGAACGCCCCTGAATAAAGCCACTCATAGGACTGAGGGTTCCACAGAACACACTTTGGGAAAAGCTATGCTAGATTCTGAATTGAGTGAGAGCAGACTTATCTTATTCACTGTTGCAAAAGTCCAGAGCATAGCTGGCTCAGCACATGGCAGTGGACAGACAGACTGATGAAAGACTTCTGCTGTTGCTGTTTTGTCCCAAAGGGCAGCAAGAAGGTAGTGGCCAAACCGTCATCAATTAATCCTTGTGGGTGGTGACACCTGAGCCTCCTAACTCCCATTCTCATTGGGATGGACAAGGTCACAGCTCTATACAGGGTGAGTCCCTCCCTCTCATCAGGGAACCCCCAGAAAGGGGCCGGACACAGTCTTGGAGAATTCACTGCCTTCTCTAAGGGCAGTGAGGTTTATCCACACCTTCCCTGCTGCCACCCTACCAAGAGAGCCCCGGCTCCAGACAGTCATAGCCCAGCCCTCCCTGGAAAGGCTGGACAACAGATCTACATGTAAGTGACCCCCCACAAAGGACATGACCAGATCGGAAGTTCAGACACTCACCGGAAGCACAGCGCCCCACTCAGGACCATCTTGAGCTTCACAGGGTGTGGACTCTCCTATTTTGAGATAACAGATAATCTTAGGTGGAGAGAGAGGCAAGGCTGGCAGGGGCTTTTTAGCAAGCAGCCTCCCAAGCCCCACCCCATCCTCAGCATGGGAACAACCCCCACAAAGCTGATGCTTTTAGGTCTGGGATTGGAGGAGGATGGCGCCCAGCTCCTCAAAGGACACCTCAGAATGCTTTTGTCTCCTGGCGGAGCCTGTGATTTCTGCCTGCTCCTTCAAGGATGCCTCAGCCCTTTTAATGATGCTCTAGGGAGGGGCCCCTGAAACTGCCTCGGCCTCAGGAGTGGCAGGATTTCCAGAGTGATTTCATATGACCTTAAGCTTCCAGAAATACCTGCTGCTCATTTTCTCTCTCAGGGAGGGACGCTTCTGGAGACAGTCTTCTTCCAGCAATTCTGAAGGACTTTCAGGGGCTTTCCAGCCTTTCATGAGCACTCAGCTCCTGCATATCTGGCCCTTCCAGACCCAAGGGCATCAGGCAGAGGGCAGCTCGAGGAGAGCAGATTCTAGAATGACCACAATTCCCCTTCCTCCTCCCCTCCTTCCTTCTCTCCCTCTTTTCTTCCCTCCCTCCTTCTTTTCCCCCTGCCTCCTTGCTTTTGCCATGCATACGTATGGGAAACATTGGAGGTGAAGGTATCCTGCTTAGGGGATGTTAAGTCTTTATATTCATTGAAGAAAATCCTGAAAATCTAGAATGACCAAAAAGAAAAACCATGAACATGTGTCTTCTGTGTGTACATCATCAGCAAACCAAGGACAACAGTTTTTCCTCTGCACATATGTACATGTAATCATCACACTTTACATACAATCACACCCCAGAATCTGCACTCTTCAACCCACTTTTTTAAGGTAGCAAAATAGCAAAATCTCTTTCCATACCAAGTATAATGATATCAGAACATCGAATAGTTGTATAGTGTTTCATTCTATAGATGTAACATTATTTATTTATGGCAATCAGTTATTAGTCTTTATTATTATTATTTTTATTATTGTGTTATTGAAAATAAAGTTGTGGCAAACATCTCTGTACCAACATATTTGCTCATGTGTCTTGTCATTTTCTTAGGAAGTAAAACCCAGTTTGGGGCATCTTTGATGGACTTTCTTCAGTACCCAATTGATAAAATAACTTGTGATTTTGTAAAAAATCATGCAGATTTAATCCATCCATACACTCTCTGTGATGGATCTAAATGAAAGATAAGCATCATTGCATAATAACAATTTATTTATGTCTTGAGTACTGCTGATAACCATTTATTGTTATGGCGTACATTGTAAAGAAATTGTGTTCAGTCATATATTGTAAAATGTCCTTAAGATGTTCAAAAATAAACAAAATATCAAGTTGTTCAAAGGATAGAAAAATAGATCATCACTCATAATGCCACTAATGTGATAAACACTCTTCAGAAAATGTAGAGACTTATGCAACATTATCAAGTTGGCATACATTGGCCAACTAGAAATGACACTATTTTTGCAAATGGTTGCAAAAAAGAACAAAACAAAACAGAAACTCCAGAAAGTGTTAGCCAATAGGCAAGGTGGCTTTAAGGAAACAGGCTCGCATCTGGAAAGTGTTAATAGAGAAGCAGATTTTGTTTCCCCTAAAAAGGCACAATGCCATTGGTCCAGGATACCCTCTCTGATTTCCCTACCCCAGTGATACGCATCTGTCTGACCTCTGGATGCTGCCATGGTGCTTTATAAAGCTCTTTCTCATTCTGCTAATAAGGAGTGAGGCCAGGACATGTGCCCCTGAGATGCTGAGGGTACTAGAGGATGTCTCTGCCAGCTCCTGCAATGTGCATAACAGGGGAAGGATCCAGAGGGAATGAATGGGGCAAAGACTGGATGAGCCAAGGTGAAGGTGAGAAAAATAAAACAAGCCCCTGTTAAGAAGAGTTCTCCCTCTGAACTTGAAAATAAGGCACAATGATGGTGGCACGTGTTCTCCATATCATCCTGGAGCATGGTCAAACTGGCCCTGCCAACAGTTACCCACTTCTCTGGGGAATGTCTATCTTTGTTTGATTTAATTAATGTAGATTAGATATCAAACTCTGTGAAGTTAGATGGAAGAGAAGATTGATAAATTGCAAATGATTTCTACCTGATAGGAACAATGGCCCCAGAGGGTACAGTTGTATTGCCTTGCAATCCATTAGGCAGTTTTTTTAAATCTAAGCTGATCTATTCCACTATTTCTTCCCTTACTGACCATATCAGCCTCTGTTCCTTGACTTATCTTTTGAATCAGCTTTATCATCCTGCCAGTTCCTTTATTTATTAATAGTGAGAAGTCTTTGACACAGGCTCACTCTGTGTTTGCATGAGAATTTTGGATTTCTTGAAAATTAAACTGGCATGACCTAAGACAATATTATTTTCTCAGCAGACTCACATACCATGTGCGCTGGTTTTAAAATACATCCACGAATTCTTTGAAACTCTACCCTTTAACAGGCTGAGATTATTTCTCCTTCCTTTGAGTGTGGGCTGGACTCAGTGACTTGCTTCTAAAGAACAGAAGCAAGATGGTGAAAGATGTCACTTCTGAGGCTAGGCTAGGTCATAGAAGGCGTTGCAGCTTCCTCCTTCACCTCTTTCTTTCTTTCTTTCTTTCTTTCTTTCTTTCTTTCTTTCTTTCTTTCTTTCTTTCTTTCTTTCTTTCCCTCTCTCTCTTTCTTTCTTTCTCTTTCTTTCTTTCTCTGTCTCTCTCTCTCTTTCTTCCTTTCTTTCTTTCTTTCATTCTTTCTTTCTCTGTCTCTCTCTCTTTCTTTCTCTCTCTCTCTCTCTCTCTTCCTTCCTTCCTTCTTTCATTTTTTTTGTATTCTTTTTATAGCCACACCTGCGGTATATAGAGGTTCCCAGGCTAGTGGTCCAGTCGGGTTCTTAACCCTCTGAACCACAATGGGAACTCCCCTCCTTGACCTTCCTTGAACCACTCACCTGTGAGGAGCCAGCTACCATGTTGTAAGCAGCCTATGGCAAGGCCCACGTGGTGAGGAACTTGGACCTTTTGCCTGAGTTCATGCTCAAACCCGCCAGCCCCTCTCAAGCCTTCAGCTGACACCACTTTTCAGATTCCTGATTTTGAGAATATATGGGAAATAATAAATATTTGTTGTTTTAAGCTGCTACATTTGGGGATAATTTCTTAAACAGCTGTGGGTAAGTAATACACCTTGTCACCACATGGCATGCAGTTTTTACTTTCAATTCGTCATGGATTTATATGACCATGGAGATGCCCAGAGGCTGTGAAGGGGTAATGATCCCCACGGCCACCTCATCACCCTTGAGAGAGTGGCTTCTGCTCTTGCCATAGAGACGAGGACTCACATAGCCCCAGTGTACAACCTGTACATATGTACAGAAGGACACATTCATAGGTTATTATAACAAAATGGTATTTTTTTGTTAAATAGATACATTTAACAATAATTGAAATAACTAGTATTGAGTTTGTAATTCACTATGCCCCTTGGATGATGTTTAGTGGTTGGCCTAAATGTTCTCATTTTGGCCTCAGAACTGCCCCATGCGGTAAATACCACTATTATCATGTTTCATTTATGGATGTGGAAACCAGGCATAGGAAGATGAACCATAGCCTGATATTGGACCTATAATTAGTATGAGTCAAAACCAAATCCAGGAAACCCGAGTCCAAAGCTATTGACCCTCAAGACACAACGCAGCCTACACCACAGGCACAGCAACACCAGATCCGAGCCACGTCTGTGACCTACACCACAGCTCACAGCAATGCTGGATCCTTGACCCAGTGAGTGAGGCCAGGGATTGAACCTGTATCCTCGTGGATCCTAGTTGGGTTTGTTAGCACTAAACCATGACCTGAACTCCCTCTCAGAGAGTTCTAATGCTTCTGGCTCCTCATTCTCTTGACATAGCAGTTAAGACCAGGGTGGACAACCTCAGCCTGTGGGCTAAGATGGGCTCACTGTTTGTTTTACCATGCTTATTCGCTTACACAGTCTATGGCTGCTCCTGTACTACAACGATAATGCTGAATATATGTGACAGAAAATGCATAGTTGTCGAAGCCTAAGAAATTTAGGACCTGGCTCTTAGAGAAGAATTGTGCTGAACTCTGGTCAAGACTGTCTAGACTTGAGTTTCCATTGTGGCTCAGAGGGTTAAGAACATGATATAGGAGTTCCCATCATAGCTCAGTGGTTAATGAACTTGACTGCTAACCATGAGGTTGTGGGTTCGATCCCTGGCCTCTCTCAGTGGGTTAGGGATCTGGCATTGCTGTGGCTGTGGTGTAGGCTGACAGCTGCAGCTCTGATTCAATCCCTAGCCTAGGAACCTCCATATGCTGTGGGTGCATCCCTGAAAAAACAAAAAACAAAAAACAAACAAACAAACAAAAAAAGACAAAAGACCAAAAAAAAAAAAAACCACGATATAGTCTCCATAAGGATTTGGGTTTGATATCTGGCCCCACTCAGCCAGTTAAAGATCGGCATTGCCAAGAGCTGTGGTACAGGTCACTGATTCAGCTCAGATCCTGTGTTGCTGTGGCTGTGGTGTAGGCTGGTAGCTGCAGCTCCAATTCAACACCTTAGCCTGGGAACTTTCATATGCCACGGGTGTGGCTGCTGAAAAAAAAAAAATAGGACTGTCTAGACTCAAATCCCAAATCTATTACTTATTAGCATGTGTCTTTCATCTAGTTATTTAACCTTTTTGTGTTTTGAAGTTCTAATTTGTGAAGGGAGGGGAAAGAGTGCTTACCCAGGGTGGTTGATAAGATTAAATGAGCTGATAAGGTCAAGTGTTAGGAAGCATGCCTGGCACGTCTCAGGCGCTGAAACTTCAGCTATATCACCCACGGCAGCCACTCCATGGCCTTGGGAAATTTGCTTCACCTCTCTGATGTGATGATTCACCTAGCCTCCTTTTGTTTTTCTATGAAGAGGAGAGCAATACCCTCTGGTTGTCATGAAGACCGGAAGAGACAGAGGCTGTGAAGTGCATGGCGGGCACTTAGCACAAACCCGCAGACACTTGCCTCCCGCCTCTTCTGTGTTTCCTGGTCTCTGAGGCCGCCAGCCCCGGCCATGTAGAGAGGAAACTGGGAACACGAAAGAGGCCAAGTTTACATTCACCTAAATTGGGTCTAGTTCAAGGCCAATCACTTCATTGCATGTGCTAATGTGCTTACCTGGGCCAGTGAAGAAGGTCCCCACTTGGCATGGCTGGGTGATTGCACTGCATGCTACAGGATTTCCAAGTTACTTACAAGAAGGTTGGTTAACATTCGCCATACACTCACTGTGCCCAACACCATCAAAAGCAGTACAGCCGCTGCTGTGCCAGGGGTCCCATGAGATAGGTGCTATTCTTATTCCCATTTAACTGATAAGACAAAATAAGGCTTAGAGAGGTTAAGCAACTCAACCAAGATCACAGACTAGCAAGAGATGGACTTGGTATTGGTACCCTGGCAGTTCGATTCTGCACTAACTTACCCCCAGCCCCTGCAGTGAACAAACCAACCACGTAGTACATACAGAATCAAGCAATAGAGGGAAGGAGGGCAGAGCTGGAGGCTAAGGCATCTCTCTTCCAGGGGTCTCTTTGCAGGGAGGACCAAGGGGCTTCTCAAGAAGAACAGAAAGGCAGTGGAAACCACCAGAGTTGGTCCAGAGACAAAGGGCTCCACCATTGCTGAGTGTGGCAGACCTCAGGATGACAGGGGTCACTCACACCTTGGGTGGATCACACCTGTGGGCTTAGGACATTGTGAAGTCTCCACATGGCACAGGAGAGATGAGAGTGATGAACAGACAGCCTCCAGGGACCCCCGAGTGGAAAGGGGACATCCTATATGGCCCTGGACTCCTACCCCCACTCCAGCCACATTCTATCGTCACTGTGAGAGTGACAGAGGAAAAGATGCTGCTGGCCCCCTAGCATCTGAGAAATGCTGAACTCCTCGTGGAATCACTGCAGATCTGGGCACTGCAGCTTGGGGCTGAGCCAGAGAGGTGTCGCTTTGTTGGCTTTGCTTAGTCTGGTGGCATCTTCTAGGGTGCGAGGGCTGGGGAATAGGCCAGTTCTACAAGCTGGGATCAGGAATGTGAGGGCGACGCAGGAGGTGGCGTGAGGACCTGTGTGTGTCGCACCCACAGGCAGTTTCTCCCAACTGAGTCACCAAGGGCGTGACCAGAGCCACAGGCAGCCTCCTTACCTCACATCCAGGTGATACCCTCTGGGGCCTGAGGACTTACCTCCCACAGAGAGTGGGCTTTGGTCACTGCTGGACTTCTGTCTGCAGAGCAGCTAGGACATGAGCCAGCATCTGGACCTGGGCAGAACTGGAATTATGTGGCAGGAAAAAGCCAGCAGTTCAGGAGTGCTGGTCTGGTTCCCTTCTCCCTGCTCCCTGGGCCCTCCCCTCCTCCTGCTCCACCAGTGTAGGCTCTGTGTGCACAGCTAGGACTTCACCAGAGAGGGCGCTTTCCCAGAGGCTGGAGCAGGTAGATCACACTTCGATGCATCACTTCCAAACATCCATGGAACCAGTCCATGCAGACTGCTCCTTTCCACAAAGGACTTGGATCAGTGAGCACCCCCAGCAGAGCGTGGCAGGGCAAGTGGAGCTGCAGTGGTGCTCCTGGGAGGAGGCCCTAAGACTTCCTTAGCTCTGTCAGTGATGCTTGGCACAGGGTGCATAAAATCATTCCCTTTTTGAGCTTCTTAAGAACAGGGACTATTTCTTCTATTTTAATTGTTTTTTTCTGTTTTGGGATAACATTGATTACAATGTATTTGTACATTTGTCTTTTCTAGTTTAAAAATTTTTATTACAGGAGTTCCTGTTGTGGCTCAGTGAAAACAAACCTAACTAGTATCCATGAGGACATGGGTTCAATCCCTGGCCTCAGTCAATGGGATTAAGGACCCGGTGTTGCTGTGAACTCTGGTGTCAGTTGCAGACGCAGCTCCGATTAGACCCCTAGCCTAGGAACTTCCACATACCACACCTGTAGAAGCCTCTCTGCCCCAAAATTATTATTATCGTTAACTGTGGTAAAGTACCTATAACACAAAAGTTACCATTTTAACCATTTTTAGGTGTATAGTTCAATGTGTTAAGTACAGTGTGCAACCATTATTACCATCCATTTCCAGAACTTACAAAACTGAAACTTTGTATCCATTAAACATTAACTCCTCCTTTCTCCCTCCCCCCAACCCCTGGAACCCACAATTCTACATCTGTCTCTGAATTTGACTACTCTAAGTTTTGTAATCATGGCCAAGGAGTTAAGGTGATGGACTTGCATTATATTGCTCTAAGTACCTCACATAAGTGGAATAATATGGTATTTGTCCTTTTGCGATGGGCTTATTTCACTTAACACGATGTCCTCATCCATGTTGGAGCATGTGTGAGAGTTTCCTTCCTTTTTAAGGCTGAGTAACATTGCATTGTTTGAATATACCACACCTTATTTATTTATTTATCCATCGATGGACACTGAGTTGCCTCCATTGGTGGGTGGGGGGGCTATTGTGAGTGATGTTACTGTGAACATGGGTGTTCAAATATCTGTTCAAGTCCCTGCTTTCGATTCTTTGGGGTATACACCTAGAAGTAAATTGTTGATTCCTATAGTAATTCTATATTTAATTTTTTAGGAACCACCATACTGGTTTCCATAAGAGCTGCATTTTACAGTTCCGCCAGCTATACACAAACGTTTCTGTTTCAACTTCTTCAGGTTCTCACCAGCACTTGCCATTTTCTGTTGTGGTGTTGTTGTCTTTAATAACCACGCTGACCCATATGAGATAGTATCTCATGACTCTGGTTTGCATTTCCCTAATGATTAGCGATGTTGAACTTTTTTTTTTTTTTTAATTCCTGATAGCCATTTGTGTATCTCCTTTGGGGAAGCTTAAATAACATTTCAAATCATCTGACCATTTTTGAATCAGGTTGTTTGTTTTATGGTTGTTGAGTTGTAGGAGTTCTTTGTATATGCTGGATATTAACTTCTTATCATATGTATAATTCCCAATCAGGGGTTTCTTTTTCATTCTTTTATTAAAAAGATACTTGGCAATGTACTTTAATGTATAGAAGGTTTTTTTTTTATGTAGTCCCATTTATCTATTTTTTCTTTTATTGTCTTTTGGTGTCCAAGAAATCATTGTCAATCAAACATCATGAAGCTTTTTCTTTATGTCTTCTTCTAAGGGTTTTATAGTTTAACTCTTACATGCTAGTCTTTGGCCTCTTTTGAGTTGATTTTCATATGTGGTATAAGGAATGGATCCGACTTCATTCTTTTGCAAGGTGGATATCTAGTTTTCCCAGCATCATTTGTTGAAATGATTGTCCTTTCCCCTTTGAATGGTCTTGACACACGTGTGAAAATCAATTGATCATCTGTGTGAGGGTTATTTCTCTTCTATTTATCCATATGTCTTTTTTTTTCATATGTGTTTCTTTGCAATGAGAGCAACTTTGTGGCTTTGTACAATCACCACCACAGTCAAGATACAGAGCTATCCCATCACCACGAGGCTCTCTCATGCTACCCCTTTATAGCCACAGTCTAGCCTCCACCCCAAACCCTAATCCTTAGTGACCACTATCTGCCTTTTTTTTTGGTCTTTTGTCCTTTTGTCCTTTTAGGGCTGCATCTGGAGCATATGGAGGTTCCCAGGCTAGGGGTCTAATCGGAGCTGTTGCTGCGGGCCACAGCCACAGCCACAGCAAAGCCAGATCCAAGCCACGTCTTCAACCTACACCACAGCTCATGGCAACGCCAGATCCTTAACCCACTGAGAGAGGCCAAGGATCAAACCCACAATCTCATGGTTTCTAGTTGGGTTCTTTTCTGCTAAGCCAAGACGGGAACTCTACTATCTGCTTTTTAAAAAGCTCCAATTTGCTGGGAACATTTTAGTTTGACTCCTGTTGCTTCAGCATAAGTATTAATAATGTCTTTACACGTGTTTTTTATAAAGCGTCCTAGTTTGATAATATATTTAATTCATTTTCCTTTACTGAGATTACAAATGTTTTTTGTTGCACCTACCCTGTGATTTTTGTCTTAGGTTTTCTGCTTAACATAATTTTTGCTGTGCTACCTTCATGATTTTGACTTGCCTGATTTAATATTTTGTGTGTGTTTGTTTGTTTCACTGCCTTCTCTTCTAATGTATGAGGAGCATACAAGTCTATTCTTATTTTTTATACCGTTAACTTAAATTTCTGATACATAGAAAGCGTTTTTTCATTTTCTTTAAAAATATGTGTTATTTGTTATTCTGCACATTATATGCTACAGGATGAAACTCGGGGCCAATTTATGTGCTTTAAATAAATTAGATTTTTATTTCTTAGAAGAAATTGAAGGGTTAATATATTGAGGTCAGTTTATATCAGGGGTCAGCAAACTATGGCCCATAAGCCAAATCTGGCCCACCAGCTATTTTGCACAGTCTATGAGCTAAGAATATTTTTCACATTTTTTAATAAGTGAAATAAAATTTTTAAAAGATAATATTTCAGAGAAGTAACATTAATATGAATTTCAAATTTCAGTGTCCATAAGTAAGGTTTATTGTGACATGGCTTTGCTCATTGACTTATGTATTGTCTATGCCTATTTTTGTGCTGCTTCTTCAACAGAGCTGAATGGTCGTCGCAGAGACTGTAGGCTGACAAAGCCTAAAATCTTTATCATTTGGTCCTTTATGGAAAAAACTTTGCCAACCACTAGATCACTAGTCAAATGTTGCCTTGCTGTGCTTCCTTAGTTCAGGTATGCATAGATTTTTCACTTTTTTTTGCTTTTCAGGGCCCAATCCATGGCATTTGGAAGTTCCCAGGCTAGGGGTTGATTTGGAGCTGTAGCTGCTGGCCTTCACCACAGCCACAGCAACATCGGATCTGAACCATGTCTGTAACCTACACCACAGCTCATGGCAACACTGGATCCTTAACCCACTCAGCAAGGCCAGGGATCAAACCCAAATCCTTATGGATACTAGTAGGATTTGTTTCCACTGTGCCGCAATGGGCACTCCACCTGCATTCTAGCTTTGATCTGGCATTTCTGATAACAGTATCTTCTGCATGTGATTTATCTTTCCAGATACACAGTAAAATCTTAGGAAGACAAGTTCGTCAGTCACATTGAGAGGCTGAACCACATTGCATTGTATAGAAGCTAATCTGAGACTCTTTCTATAAATATAAGTGGGTTACAGTTTTGGGGGGAAAAAACTGTAACTGCAATGTATACATCTAAGGATAACCTGACCCCCTTGCTGTACAGCGGGAAAATAAAAAAAAAAAAATTTCTACTTAGAAAAGTTTTGAAATCTTCTTTGCACTGCGATTACAGCATTATTACTATCAATTTTCTTAATTGGATTTGCTCTACTCAAATGGATAGTTGTTTCCCAGTATATGTGACAAATAAAGTAAAGCATTACAAAACTGAATATTTTAAGGAAAAATATTGTGTCATTTTACTGCAGTTAATCTTTTGAGATGTATTGCTATATGTGTCTACATAATTTGGGACACTATTTTTCTTACATGTTCCATATTCTTTTTGAAACTACTGAATACCTCTGAAACTGTAATACTCCCTACTTTTCTACATATGATTCTATTTACTTCCATGTTGTACTAACCCCCTTTATGTTAAAACATGTTAGTCTGTTTCTTTATATGCATTAAAAGTAGTGAATTACTAAACCAAAAAAAATATAAGTGGGGATTCTGTGGTATTAAGATGTACTGAGCTCTGGTTCTAGCAGGGTGGGGTAATAAGAATCAAATCTAACTCCCCACCTGAATCAACTAAAAAAAGAAAAAGAAAAAAGAAAATCTGTGAAACTATGGTTTTCAAGTACCAAAAAAGGTGTTTGAAGCCATTGAAAGGCAATGATCCTTCAGAGACAGGAAAAAATGAGGTGACTCAATAATTACCCTAGCTTTGGCACAGAAACTTGGGCAGGGCCCATCATTCTTTCTGAGCAAAAGAGATGGAGTTTTCAGTCCATGGAGATAACGGTAGTTAGAGATAATAAAATAGATTATGAGAGGGAAGAGCTGCATAGAAAACAGAATCTGGAAGGTCCTTAGAGGAACCTCAATGATAATCAGCAGAGTGGTCAATGCACGTGGGTGAGGAACCGACCCAATGGAGATAAAAACATTCTAAACAAGCCAGACTGGAAATCTCATAATTCGCAAGACATTGAGGTATGGTATTCAGAGATATCTTGCTTAAGGAGTGGAAAAAAGGAGTTCCCTTGTGGCTCAGAGGGTTAAGGTTCAGGTGATGTCACTGCTGTGGCTCTGGTTAACAGCTGTGGCACAGGTTTGACCCCTGGCTCAGGAGCTTCCGCATGCCATGGGTGTGACCAAAACCAAAAAAAGTGGAAAATAATTAAACCTGGACTAGGAGTTCCTGTCCTGGCACAGTGGAAATGAATCTGACTAGGAACCATGAGGTTTTGGGTTTGATCCCTGGCCTTGCGCAGTGGGTTAAGGAGCTGGCGTTGCTGTGAGCTGTGATGTAGGTCACAGATGTGGCATTGCTGTGGCTGTTGTGTAGGCCAGCAGCTGTAGCTCTGATTGGAGCCCTAGCCTGGGAACCTCATATGCCTAGGGTGTGGCCTTAAAAAGACAAAAAAAAATCCCACAAAACCTGGACTAAACATTGCTGTGGCCCCACCTATCAAATCTGAAAAAAAAGACTAATGTAATGTAATGATGACTAATGTAATGTCACATCCTAAATGGGACCCGGAACAGAAAAAGGATGTTAGGTAAAATTAAAGACTAGATAATATAATGTGTCAATACTGGTATATTAGCTGTAACAAATTTGTACTATGCTAATGAAAAATGTTAATAATAGGGAAAACAGAGAGCTGGGTGTATAGAACTCTCTGAAATGATTTTGTAAATCTTAAACTGTTCTAAAATTAAATGTTTAATTCAAAGACAACCAGCATCCAATAAAGTAAAATTCATAATGTCTGACATCCAATCAAAGACTACTAAGCAGTCAAAGAAAAAGAAAAAATAGACAGAGTAGGAGGAGCAAAGTAAGTTGGAACCAAACAGAACTGACACATACGTTAAAATAAAAAAAAAAATACAGGACATCAAAACAATTATTAAAACTAAAGTTCAGATTTTTAAAAGAAGAATGAAAGATTTTAAGGTGAAAACTACAATGTCTAGGATGAAATAAACAATGCATGAGTTTAATAGAAAATTTGGTATTACAGAAGAAATGATTAGTAAGCTTTAGGACATAGCAATACAAAATACCTCAAATAATGTATATAGAGAAAAGACAAAAACAAACAAAAAAGGAGAATTAGTGAGATGTAGGGCGACCTCTACTATAGAAATGGCCTAATATATATGTAATTGAAATCCTTGAAGGAGAAAATAAAGAGAGACAAAAATATATGTATAGGAGTTCCTGTCCTGGCGCAGTGGTTAACAAATACGACTAGGAACCATGAGGTTGCGGGTTCGGTCCCTGCCCTTGCTCAGTGGGTTATCGATCCGGTGTTGCGGTGAGCTGTGGTGTAGGTTGCAGAGGCGGCTCGGATCCCATGTTGCTGGGCTCTGGCGTAGGCTGGCAGCTACAGCTCTGATTAGACCCCTAGCCTGGGAACCTCCATGTGCCGTGGGAGTGGCCCAAGAAATGGCAAAAAGACAAAAAAAAAAAAAATGTATAAAGAAAGAGTGGTCAGATTTTCCCCAAATTTGATGAAAACTATAAACTCTTAAGTCCAAGAGGCTCAATGAACTTCATGCACGTAAAACATAAGAAAACTACACCGGGAACATCATAATTAAGTTGCTCAAAAAACAATGTTAACGGGAAAATCTTAAAAGCAGCCAGAGGAAAAAAGATACTTTACATATCTAGAAACAATAATAAGGATGACAGAATATTATTTTTTGTCAGAAGAAAATGCACATGAGAAGGCAGTGGAGAAACACATTTGAAGCATTAAAAGAAATAACTGTCAACTATACATTTATAGTTATATACAACTAGCAACCCATTAGGTATATAACTAGTGACTTTTATATTTATTACAACCTATTTTTAATTCTCATCAATAATATGAGTATATTTTTATGCTTTAATTATACAATAAAACCTTTTAAAGCTTTTTGTTTAGAATGGAAAATATTGGTTTAAATTAGGATAAACCTGAAATCAGTGAAATCTACAAAGTGGGATGTCATTTAAATGTGTGCAAATTTGTTTTTATATCTGTAGTATTTTAGGCATGTGAAGTTTTGTCTGTCTCTAATTTAAAAAGTTAAAATTTAAACAATGATGACATTTTCTTTAAGTACAGTGATCCATTCTCATTGGCTGAGTGAAGAGATTATGGAGGAATGAGTCATGTGGTAATTGACAATACTGAAACCTACACATAATAAAATGAAAACATTTCCATTTCCAATAAGCCATTCTCTCTGGGTAGCCACTGTTAGCAGTTTGCTCGTCTGGGTAGCCACTCTTAGCAGTTTGCTTGTGGTGTATCTTTCTAGCCATACACATTTCCTAATTAAATGTCCACATGTACATTTGACCAATGACAATATGCTGTAATTTCTGCTCTGAAATAGTAACACTGTCTTCGCTTGTTATGAAAACAGTCATCTTTAAAACAGGTCCCAAGTTTGGATTCCAATGAATATGCTTAAAAGATGTGGGAATTATGTAAGTTCCTTGGCCTCTCTAAACTTATTTCCTCATTTGTAAATGGGGTAACAACTGCTGAGAAAGAAGAAATCATATTCTGGGATGAGTTAGTCATGAAAACTTTCACCCTTTGGGTGGAGTGACTAGTAATCCCGGTTTTTGCCTATTGTCTCAAAGTGCTCTTTTTGAATCTCAGAAGTAGCCTGGTTTGTGTGCCATGGCTTAACACCTGCATGTTAAGTGCTAAGGGTTGGCATGTTGAGGCTTGCTGAGAGGATTAAATGAGATATGGTCTGGTGTGATGTGAGCTCTGTATATTAAACCTATGAGTAAATTATCAATATATATTAAGTCAATATAAACATAAATTACTTTAGTGCTTTCACTTTCATTTACATATCTTTACTATTAAACAATGCAAGTTAGACATAAGTAGACATACAGGAAGTGAGCTTATTATAGTTCCACTTAGATTTTAAATTTAGAGCAAATATCCAAAAAGCAAGATAAAAAAACAGCTCTGTGGTATAATTAAGATAGATATCATAATATTGATTGTACAAGATTTATCATCAGGTTAAAATATGGCAAAAATTTGAACAAAGGCCACTATTAGAGCTGCTGACATTCAATGACTGCATTTTTCATATTGTGTATGTATCTAATGTAAAAAAGATTTTCATTATTTTGTATCTCTTCATCAAAAGAAATTTGGTCTTATGTAGAACACACTTGTGTTTGCCAAGGGGAAGGTGGGATAGGGGAGGGACACACTGGGAGTTTGGGATTAGCAGATGTAAACTTTTTTGTTTTTGCTTTTTAGTGCTGCACTTGTGGCATAGCTCCCAGACTAGGAGTCGATTCAGGGCTGAAGCTGTGGGCCTACACCACAGCCATTGCAACGAAGGATCTGAGCAGGGTCAGCCTACATCACATCTCATGGCAACGCCAGATCCTTAACCCACTGAGCGAGGCCAGGGATTGAACCTGCGTCCTCATGTATGCTAGTTAGGTTTACAACCGGCTGAGCCACAGCGGGAACTCCCGAAAACTATTATGTAATAGATAAACAGCAAGGTCCTACTGTATACCACAGGGAACTATATTTGAGAATATGATGGAGTTACTGTCCTGGTGCAGTGGTAAATGAATCCGAATAGGAACCATGAGGTTTTGGGTTCGATTCCTGGCCTTGCTCAGTGGGTTAAGGATATGGTGTTGGCATGAGCTGTGGTGTAGGTCGCAGAGTCGGCTTGGATCCCATGTTGCTGTGCTCTGGTGTAGGCCGGTGGCCACAGCTCCAATTAGACCCCTAGCCTGGGAACCTCCATGTGCCGCAGGAATGGTCCTAGAAAAGACCAAAAAAAAAAAAGTTAAAAAAAAAAGAATATGAAAAAGGATATAGATATATGTATAACAAAATCACTTTTCTGTACAACAGAGTACAACATGGTAAATCAATTATACGTCAATAAAATTAACTTTTTTTTTTTTTTTTCAGGGCCGCACCCATGGCATAGGGAGGTTCGCAGGCTAGAGGTTGAATCATGGCTGCAGCTGCCGGCCTGCACCACAGTGACAGCAACTCAGGATCCAAGCCGTGTCTGCAACCTACATACACCTCTGCTCACAGCAATGCTGGATCCCTAACCCACTGAGCAAGGCCAGGGATGGGACCTGAATACTAGTCGGATTCTTAATCCACTGAGCCACAGCAGGAACTCTCAATAAAATAGATTTTTTTAAAAAAAGAAATTTGGTCTTTCAGAAACTTAATAGGTCCTTATTAAAATTTAAATGAAAACACAATGGATGGATAACAGTATTTAGGGGTTAAAGTATCCACTTCAGAACTCATCCTGGTCTGGGACTTCCAGCCTCTATAACTGAGAAAGCTGATAAAAAGCTAATGTGTCAAACTTCATGAATGCAAGAAGATACAAGATTTCTGGGTCACGGATAAGGATAGTTTTTTCCATACATGGTGATGATACAGCTGGTGTCAGAGCAAAAAGTCAGAAGCTGAAACCTCCGTGGGAACCAGAGCCAGCATAGAAAATCAGAACTGTAATTGAGCAAATGCTAGACGCTCAGAGGGGACAAGTCTGAGAATGAAGAGCTGGAGGGGGACCCAGTCATGGGGACCCCACCACATTCGTGAATTTTACCTCCAGGATGTGGATCAGGTTCTCACAGTAAATAGCAGAGAAAAATCTTTTGTGCTTCTCTGGAAGAGGGAGAGGAAAAAGAACCACTTTGCAGGGTCACGTATTCTTAGTTCCTCATATATTGAGTAATTTTGGATTGTTCCCAAAATGCTGTATTATAGAATGTATTGTTACATTCCTCTGAAGTCTGTATTTCCGTTTTAGCTTGCAGTTAGACTCAAAATGCAAATTCTGTCTCTCAAGTTACAGCCTGTATCTCAGATCAGTTCTTTTATCTTTAGCCGAGCTTCTGGGCATAGGTCAAGGATCAGCCAAAGATCTGAGTGGTTTTTACTCAGAATTTTGTGGCTCTCTCTTACTGCCTCTCTCCTGCTAAGATTACCTCCTCTCTTTGCAGGGGTGGTTGTTGTCCCTAAATCGGTCCCCTGGTCCTTCAAGAAAGACTGTCGGGTTTTCTGTTAGTTTTAACTATTTCATACTGTCTGACTTTGGTTCGCTTTTGGTCTAAAACTGTAAAAATGGGAATTGACCCTGGCAGATCCTTTTTTCTAAGTGACTGCTTCCCTCCAGAGTCTCCCTGCATGCATTTTCTGAGGTTCACTCACCAGTGCATTCAAGTTCTCTCTACACCAGGTCTTACAGTTGTTTTTGTGAAAATCTTGGTCCCGGTAGGAGCCTACTTGAGACACCAAAATAAACTCATACCTATTTTAAGAATGTCTTTCATAATTGGAATTGGAGAGTTAAGTTAAATTGACTAATTTCTGAAATAAATTGAGAGTTAAGTTAAATTGACTGATTTCTGTCAATTTCTTTCCATCATTCTTCCATTTTTTTTTCTTTGCTTTCTTTCTTATAACTTTTTTGTTTCCTTTTCTCCTTCCTTTAGTGCCTTCAATTGGATACAGTGAGGAGGTTTTGTTTGTTTTTCTTCTATTCATCTTCTTCTCAAGTTCGGAAGTTACATATTCCCTATTACATTTGGTAGTTACAAGAGCTATTCTAACAATCTTTCTTGACTTAATGACATACAAAGTTAGCTATTATTTATTATGTTTTTTCCTTGCAATGATATAAAAATTTTTAATTAAAGTATAGTTGATGTACAGTGTTGTGTCAATTTCCGCTGATACAGAAATTTATATATATATAGCATTCTTTCTCTCATATTATCTTCCATCATGTTCTATCCCAAGAGATTGGATATAATTCCCTGTGGTGTACATTAGGACCTCATTGCTTATCCATTCTAAATGTAATAGTTTGAATCTATTAACCCCAAACTCCCAGTCCATCCCACTCCCTACCCCTCACCTTGGCAACCACAAGTCTGTTCTCTATCTAAATATAGAATTACCATATGATCCAGCAATCCCACTCCTGGGCATATATCCAGACAAAACTGTAATTCAAAAAGATATATGCACCACTATGTTCATTGCAGCACTAGTCACAGTAGTCAAGACATAGAAATGACATAAATGTCCATCAACAGATGAATGGATTAAGATGTGGTACATATATACAATGGAATACTACTCAACCATAAAAAAGAATGATACAATGTCATTTTCAGCAACATGGATGCAACTAGAGATTCTCACACTAAGTGAAGTAAGTCAGAAAGAGAAAGACAAATACTGTATCATTATCATTTTATGGGGAATCTAAAACATGGTACAAATGCTGTATAGCACTGGGAACTATGTCTAGTCACTTATGATGGAGCATGATAATGTGTGAAAATAGAATGTGTACATGTATGTGTAACTAGGTCACCATGCTGTACAGTAGAAAAAAAAATTGTATTGGGGAAATAACTATTAAAATAATAATAACAAAAAAATAAAATAAAAAATATGTAGTACAAATGAACCTATCTACAGAATAGAAACAGACTCACAGATGGAGTTTTAGCTGGGGAACTGTGCCATAGTGAGTATGGCCGTAAGGGTAGGATGGTGATTACTTCCCGGGGTACCTGAGTTTTCCCCCTTTGAGGGCTCCCTGAGTTTTGTGATGAGGACAGAGTAGGACTGCCCACCATTTGGCTTGTAAAGGTCTTGTTGAGGGGCCAAGCGAGAGCAGAATTCAAAGCTGATGCATGCCTTATCCTACAAAGCCAACACTATGTCCTGGGACATCAAGATGACTGGATTGAAGGAGACGCAGGGACCATTCTGGACTAGTTGGTATCCCACCTAGAGACAGGAGGTTGTGTGCAGAAATCCAAGTTCATCTACCCTTTAAGCCATTGAACTTCAAGGACAGGACCAATGGTTATTTGCCTTCAAGAGGATGTGGTATATATGGTCTGAAATAGACAGTTTCCCACTGAGTCTCTCTCATTGCTGAGTTCTTCACCTGAAACACATGAATAGATGGAAATGGAGCAGTTGATGGGATGGGCTCTTTTCACCTGTCCCTGAATCCGCAGACTCTCTACAGCTTAATCTTTTGTCCTCATCTCTGACTTTTGGTCTCCCTCTCCTACAATGGATCCTTGAAGTCATGTAGCTTGTCTTTTCTCCAGGTGACCTGGGATTACTGCCCCTCCCCCAAATACCTCATCGCATAGTTTCTCACCTGAGCCTTTGGCTTGAACCCTTTACTATTCTACATCTGCCCCACTTCAACCATCCTCCTCAATTTGGGGCCAAAGTGGTCTGAGACTCAAGGATGTTACCCAGTACCACGCAGTTCACTCAGTGAACTACAACAGTGGAGCAACTAGAGGTCACAGCTGGGTTTGAGATCTCCTACCAGGAAATGACCCTTCTTATAGGAATTGGCCCTTCTAAAGAAGAAGCGTGGAGCAGAGACTGGCTGAAAGTAAATGGGCATGCCCAGGTTATTCCCGACTTCCCAGTGTGAAAGCTCCTTTATCTTCAAAGAAAAAGAAGTATCACTGGTCATTCTGGTACAGAATGACCATCCTGAACATTGGGTAGATCCCTGAGCCCAGCCAGAAATAAGGGGCCGTCTGGGGTTGGGACTGTGGATCTGATCTGGGTCCTCTGTTTTCTGAAAGTCTCCCCTCTACCACTTTGTAGCAAGAAGAAAAGCATTTTTCCTGCCTGGGAAGTGCAAAGCACAGATCCCAAGCTGTCTCCTGGCCCAAGTTACCAATGCGCTCTGTCCTCTGAGGACATCTCAGCTCCACCTAAGGTTTTGTCATGGAGAGGAGGGAAGGGACTCTCAAGTTACCATTTAACCTGAGGAGGAGCAGTACAACTAGACTTCAAATGTCATCATCAAAGGCTCATTCCTGTGATTCATTCTCTCAGGGAAGGAAATGCCCAGAAAAGTTCTCTCATTGCAGATCTGCCTTAATTAGGATGCACAAATTAAACTGGACTGAGAAATACAAAATTACTCATGCAAATTTAGTAATACCACACATCTATTCCTTTCCTTGATCTGACCATGGGTCAAATCAGCACATAAAATTTAGGATATAATTTTAATGAGAATTTACCTCTAAAGTATAAAATGTACTAAAACAAATCACCATAAGTATACCAGGTAAAATATTTTTTAAAACTATAAGGATATACAAAAATCCCATCATTCATATGGTGATTTGAAGAGTGTACAAAAACATAAAGTATGGACTCGTTGGGTCTTCTACAGGAGCTAGGTCTTCCAAAAGAGCATAATCTTGTATTCTCTGGTCTGTCAAGAGGAACCACAACTGAGTCTCAAGGGAACTCTTAGAAAGAGCAAAGGATCTTGATGCTGGAACATCCATGTAGGCCATGACAGAGAAGAACCTGGATATGTTGGTGTTGGAGAGAAAGAAATTTTTCTCTCCCCTCTGGGTTCTTCTAGCTGGTATAAAAATTAAGTTGAGGAGTTCTCATCATGGCTCAGCTGATTAAGAACCTGACATGCCCATGAGGATGTGGGTTCCATCCTTGCCCTCACTCAGAGGGTTAAGGATCTGGCATTGCTGCAAGTTGATGTGTAGCTTGCTGATGTGGCTCGGACCTAGTGTTGCTCTGCCCTACAGCTCTGATTCGACCCCTAACCAGGGAACTTCCATATGCTACAGGTGTGGCCCCCCCCCAAAAAAAAAAGAAAAAAGAAAAAAGAGAGAAAGAAAAGAAAGAAAAAAATTAAACCGACATGAGACAGATTAACAGGAGAAAAATCGCATTAAATTTAATAACATGTACATGTGAGAGAGCCCCAGGAAACTGGGTCACTCACCAAAATGGCTGAAACCATGACCTTAATTATCATCTTCAACTGAAGACAAAAGAGGGTGTCGGGGTTAGTGGTTTGGGACTTCTAAGGGAGGAAGGCCATTCACATAAGACGGAAAAGCAAGTGACCGGTAAGTCAAAGTTCGATGATCCAAGAGGAGACAATGGGACCTAGCGAGGAATTTTAATAAACAGACTTTGCTAGGTTCCTCCCTGTTTACTGCATTTAGTTCACACTAATATCTATCTATGGTTGTAGCCTCAATCCTGGAATAGGTCCTCTAATACAGGCTGCAAGTAGAAATTCAAAAACAAACAAACAAAAACTTCCTGAGTCTTCTGTTTCTTAAAATCAGCCTACATGAATCCTCATGCTAAGGAGACATATCTTGGCGTGGCCAATGTTGCTCTCCTACAGTGGACACACAGCCTGATGGAGGTTGAGAGCCATTCTCCATCCGCGGTCAGATTTCCACACAGATACTCTTGTTCCTCACGCGGAGGAAGAGAGGGAGGTACTACTCGGTTCACAAGCACATCTAAACACACCTAAGAGAGAAGAATTTGGAGCCAGGGTTTCCCCCATTCTAAAAATTCATGTCTAGTCTTAGCAATTATTTTGCTACAATTACAGTGACTCTACTCCATTCTCCCGACTGGAGAAACTTACGGAAGGGCTCATTTCCCACAGGGTGAATGCAGGTAGGATGGGCACTATGGCCAGTGGAGTCCTAGGTTTTGTCTGGCCCAGATGTGGCCTCCTCTGATTGCTTGAATCACCAAAGCTGGGCCTTGCACATTATCCACCTTGCTCTAAACCAGGAAAGGAACATCTTTTGGGTTTGCAGCGTTGAGAAATCAGGATGAGACACTCTGGGCAGGATCAAGGGCTTACTCATTCTTTGGGCTCAGGAGCTTCTGGAAGCCTGAGAGTGGCCTGTCGAGGAAGTGAGCTCCTTGGGCATCACAAAAAATGTACATTGCTGGGGGGGGAGGAGTTCCAGTTCATCACTGATTTTGTCACCAGAAAGAGCAAGGATTGAGGCAGAATTTCTAACTTGAGCAGGAAAAATAAGCTTGATGCCCTAGAGAGAATTCTTCAGATGTTTGGTTTTTCTCTTGAGGAGGAAAAGGGAGAGAGGCCATGGTTTAAGATGGGGATAAATCCTCTTGGATTTCATAGAGTTCTCTCCTTAAAGGGGACCCAGTCCCCCACCCCCACCCCAGTAAAAAAAGAGAAAAACATTTTCAGACAAGGAAAATAAGGACACAGAATCATACTACTTTAATTCATTTTAATTTTTACCACTGTAACACATACATATTGCTTTAAAAATTCAAATTTTTAAAGTGCATAACTACAAACAACAGAGCCCTGCTCATACTTTTCCCCCCTCAGGCATTTCCTCTCAGGCATCCATTTTCTTTCTTTTAGCCCCATGCTCAGCTCTAGTTGGGAAAGTTTTCTCTATCTCGAGACTGGATCATCCCAGGAAACCCCACCTCTCTTTCCTGGGTCTTTTTTCTTTTTAATCTCTTCCCCTTTCTTTTTTTCTTTTTGTTTTTTAATTAATAGTTGATTTACACTGCTGTGCCAATTTCTGCTCTACAACAAAGTGACCCAGTCATACATACATTCTTTTTCTCATATTATCTTCCATAATGGTCAATCCCAAAAGATTGACCTGTACAGCAGGACCTCATTGCTCATCCATTCCAAATGCAATAGTCTAGTCCCCTTCCTAGGGTGTATATGAAGGACAATTACAGCATCTAGGTATAAACATGAGCACATTTCTTTTTCTTCTCCTTTCTGCCATGGTTGCTTTAGATTTTACTCTATACACTCCATCTTCCCCACTGGGTATCAGATCCTCTGACAACATTCCAGTCAAAGTGTCAAAACTTGCTTGTCGTTTCACTCAGAAGGGTGGTAGGAACGTGGAGGTGAGGTTTTTTGGCTCCAAGGAAGCAGTCCCCCTTCTTTTACCAGGTCTCCCACCCCAAGGTTGGGGGCAGGGTGAGGGTGGGAATGCAGAGTTCTTGCAGCACTGGCTTCAGGCTGCAAATGGTCCCCCCACCCTCCACTGCCTGGTTTCACCTGATTTCAGTAGGTGGTGTGGGAGGAAGAATTTTTCATCAACCCTTCTAGATTCTTCTGACTGGTATAAAAGTTAAGTTGGTATGAGATGGATTAGTAGGGGCGATGAAATAACTGCTTAATAATGTGTCTATGAGAGCGAGCCAGGAAAGTGGAGGAGCCCATCGCAATGGTCGAAACCCTCATCTTAAATACGGTGTCATCGCAACACAAAAGGGTAGGTTGGGATAGGATGTCAAAGGGGAGATAGGCCGTGGAGTTGGAGACGGAAAGCAAACGTGTGGTGAAACAGATGTTTGCTGGGCCCTGCGGAGACAACAGGACAGAGAGTGGACTATAATCTCTAGGCCTCACCTGAGTGATCCCACCACACGCAGCCCAAACACTTTGCTACTAGCTCTGGCAGTAGCTCTATCCCTTGAACAGATCCTTCATCTAAATCCTTCAGGCAGTTAAGGGATGAGTCAAAGGAAAGACTTTCTGAGTCTTCTGCTTTCTTAAAAACAATCAGCTCAGGAGTTCCCGTTGTGGCTCAGTGGGTTAAGATCCTGATGAGTATCCAGGAGGAAGGGAGTTGGATCCCTGGCCTTGCTCAGTGCATTAAGGATCTGGCGTTGCCATAATCTGCAGCATAGGTCAAGGATGTGGTTCAGATCTAATGTTACTGTGGCTGTGACACAACATATGCTGGCAACTGTGGAAATTCCATATGCTGTGGGTGCAGCCCTAGAAAGATAATAAAATAAATACATATATAAATAAAATAAGTCCAAAATAACCCTTCTGCCAAAAGGTGTATTTTTTTGGGGGGGGGGCAAATTGTGCCTCTCTATGGTTGTATGTGTGCAGTTTGTTGACCTTCAGCACCACCCTACCTCCCCCCACCATTTAGCATCCTCAGAGGGTCCTGAGCAGTTTCCAGACTGTTCTCAGGGTTGGGCATTCATCACTTGACCCATTGATTCCTTGGAGAAAAATCCGTTGGTCCCAAGCCTTCTGCCAACCCCAGGCTTTCTCACAGAGTCCTGACAGCCTCTGGGATTATTGCCTACCCCCACCCAGCCCCGGCCTGAGTGTCTCAAACTCTTGAGTTGCAATGGGAGTTTGTACCAACTGCTTCCCCATGATGACATGAAATTCACATTTTAAGGGAAGACAAGAAAAATTTAAACATAAAACCCGTGCATCTGCATTGAGCCTTAGCCAGACCTCCCCAAGGGCAGAAACACCTGACCAAATATAAAGATCAATTTTTCCCGTCCTGGAGCAGTGTAAACGAGTATGACTAGGATTCACGAGGACACAGGTTCAATCCCTGGATTTGCTAAGTGGGTTAAGGATCTGGCATTGCCGAGAGCTGTGGTGTAGTTTGCAGACACAACCCAGATCTGGCGTTGCTGTGGCTGTAGCTCTGATTCGACCCCTAGCCTGGGAACTTCCATATGCCAGGGGTATGGCCCTAGAAAAAAGCAAATAATAATAATAATAGTACTAAAGATCAATTTTTCCTCTTCTAGAGCCAGCCATGTACCTCCTTAGAAGGTAGCATTTCGTTCTCAACCCTTGCCTTGCAAGTACAGAAGTCTTTGGTGACCTTTATGTGCAATGCCAATATCCCATTTCCCTGAAAGATGCCACAATGCCCAACAGACAGGTTAGGGGACCCGGGGAGACGCTGGGTCACACCACATGGAAGTTCTTAGCATAATACTTAACTCATGACCCTATTAATAGCTCTATTATTCACATCCTGCTTATTTTTTTTTTTTCTTTTTAGGGCTGCACCTGCGGCCTATGGAAGTTACCAGGCTAGGGGTCCAATGGGAGCTGCAGCTACCGACCTACACCACAGCCGCAGCAACACAGGATCCAAGCCAGGTCTTCTTCCTTCACCACAGCTCACAGCAATGCCAGATCCTTAACCCACTGAGCAAGACCAGGGATAGAACCTGCATCCTCACAGATACTAGTCGGGTTCTTAACCCACTGAACCACAATGGGAACTCCCATATTCTGCCTGTTTTACAAGATTATTGTTTCTTTTTTCTTTTGTTTGTTTGTTTGTTTTGTGTCTTTTTAGGGCTGCACTCATGGTATATGGAGGTTCCCAGGCTAGGGGTCAACTGGAGCTATAGCTGCTGGCCTATACTACAGCCACAACATCAGATCTGAGCCCTGTCTGTGACCTACACCACAGCTCACGGCAATGCTGGATCCTTAACCCAATGAGCGAGGCCAGGGATCGAACCTGCGTCCTCATAGATGCTAATCAGATTCTTTTCCACTGAGCCATGACGGGAACTCCCAAGATTATTGTTCCTTGCATTACCCAATGTGTGACTGAGCCTTAGATAAAATTAATGATGACTAGGAGTTCCCTTGTGCTAAATCTTGGTTAAGGATTTGGCATTCTCACTGCTGAGGCTGGGGTTTGATCCCTGGCCTGGGAACTTTCATAGTGACCCAAAAAAACCCCAAATAACCTATTAAAAATTATTATAATTAGGCAATTTGAAATGATTGCTCAAATAAATAGTATATAGTATATGGAAAGAAGCAACAAGAGGAAGCTGTTTTCTGGATTATAACAGACAAGTAAGACAGGAAATCTGGAGGCTTTGGCTGTCATTAACAAGGCCTAGTCTAGTAAAGCATATTGAGTGGCCTATCAATTACATCCTCACTTGAGCTGAGCAAGAGCATTCCTAAACACCAGGGGAGGAATTGGTCACAAAATGCCTCCCGAACCTTGGTCAACATTGAGACTGGGGTTTTGTTGTGGCTCAATGGTAATGAATCCACCTAGTATCCATGAGGATGTGGATTCGATCCCTGGTCTCGCTCAGAAAGTTAAGGATAACGGCATTGCCGTGAGCTGTGGTGTAGGTCAGATTCAGCTCAGATCTGGTGTGGCTGTGGCTGTTGCCTAGGCCAGCAGCTGTAGATCCAATTCGACCACTAGTCTGGGAACTTCGATATGCTGCATGTGCAGCCCTAAAATGAAAAAAAAAAAAAAAAATTAAGACCAAAAAGAAAGAGATTGTAAAATAAAGAATGCTGCATGTGCAGCCCTAAAATGAAAAAAAAAATTAAGACCAAAAAGAAAGAGATTGTAAAATAAAGAATGCTGCATGTGCAGCCCTAAAATGAAAAAAAAAAAAATTAAGACCAAAAAGAAAGAGATTGTAAAATAAAGAATGCTGCATGTGCAGCCCTAAAATGAAAAAAAAAAAAAAAAATTAAGACCAAAAAGAAAGAGATTGTAAAATAAAGAATGTTGCCTACCATCCAGTTCTACCAGAATCAGGTCATTAGGCCCTGCGGTCGCTGATGTACAGTACACCCTGAAAGGAATTCAGGACAGAGATCAAGATGAGGCTTCTTGTACTCTAGGAAAAGTGACAGACGGGCCCTAAGATGGTTAGGTATTTTCAGGAGAAAATTTCAAGAACTCGGTTTCTTGCATCTTCCCATACTTAGAAAAGGACTAAAAACACCAGGATATCTGTTCTTCAGGAATAACAGTAACCTTCTACCAAGATGAGAGCCTGATAGCACTTAGCTCTTTGCCAAAATCATAGGCAAACTGGCCCCCCCACCCCCGACCTCTTTGGAAACTCCTCAGAGCTGTCAGAGACTGTCTCCCAACTTGTTATTCTCAGATTGGCTTGAATAAAATTTCCCATTTCTTTCTTAGATTGACTATTGATTAATGTTTTTTTTTTGACCCCAAAATGTTGCCCCACAGTCTCTTTTCTTCTTTAAAATTTGTTTTTAATTTTTAAAATTTGTATTCGTCTTTAAAATTGAAGTATAGTTGATTTACAATTTACTATTAGTTTCAGGTATACAGAAGAGTGATTCTGCTTCTTTTTAAAATTTTATTATAATTGATTTACAATGTTCTGTCAATTGCCACCATACAGCAAAGTGACCCAGTCATATACACATATATGCATTCTTTTTCTCATATTATCTTCCATCATGTTCCGTCAAAAGTGATTGGATATAGCTCCCTACTCATCAGGACCTTATTGCTTATCCATTCTAAATGGAACAGTTTGCATCTACTAACCCCAATACACCAGTCCATCCCTCTCCCTCCTCCTCCCCCTCGGCAACCACAAGTCTGTTCTCTATGTCCATGAGTTTGTTTCTGTCCTGTAGATATGTTCATTTATGCCATATTTTAGATTCCACATATAAGTGATTTCCTATGGTATTTCTGCCTTACTTCACTTAGTATGAGAACCTCCAGTTGCATCCATGTTGCTGCAAATGACAAATTTTGTTCTTTTTTTTATGGCTGAGTAGAATTCCCTTGTGTATATGTACCACATCTTCTTAATCCATGCATCTGTTGATGGACATTTAGGTTGCTTCCATGTCTTGGCTGCTGTGAATAGTGCTGCTATGAGCCTCAGAGTCTCTTTAAGCTCTGCTGGCATAGAAAATCCTAAAGAGTCTTCTCTCTTCACAAATCTCTAGAACACCCCCACACTTCCCAGACACTGAGAATTGGAAAGGGGACTGGAGACGCTGTGAGCCCGATCTTCAGCCTTGGAGGACATGTCCCTCTTCTGAATCCTGATGGAGGAATTTTTGAGTCATCTTCAGGGACAGGACGCCTTCAGGTGGCCTGCCCTGGGCTCTGAGGGCCTGAGGACCTGTCAGGTGGAGATGCTTTTCACCAGCACCCCTTCATCCAGCCCTAGAAATTACTTTATCTGATTCCAGGGAGCATCCATGTTCATCTCTCAGGGTCCAGGCACCTGACTCAGGTCAGTCCCATGACTCAGTTTTCATCATTTCATGTCTTTATTTTCATGGTTCAGGGGACTTCCCCAGCCTTCTTTCTTTGAGCAGCTCTGAGCAGTCTGACCTGCACTGCAGCTGTCATTTCCCCACCCAAGTCCTTACCCATGAACAGCTTTCCAGGGAGAGAAGCCTCCACATGCTTCTCTGGCTAAAAGCCCAGAAGCCGGGCCTGGTTCAGTCAAAGCACAGGGGCCTGTAAGAGAGACTGCCGCATCCCCAGCACAGAGACCTTGATCCACACCAGTGTCTGGGCCCCTGTGCTGGGAAGCTGCTGCCCCTGATCCCATGCTCACTGCTGTGCTTTGGCCTGTGGTGGCCACAGGTAAGAGCCATGGCCCATGCAGAAATCAAGGGGCTCTATACAGCAGGACTCACTGCTCCTCCATTTAGTCAAAGTCTAGTTCCCTTTCCAATGCATTTATGAAGGACCATCACAGCATCTAGGTATAACCATGAACATAATTCTTTTCCTTGTCTGCTATGGCCACTTTAGGTTTTACTGTATGCACTCCATCTTCCCCTCTGGGTATCAGGTCCTCTGAACCAAGAGCACAGCTGCTTCTCGTGGGCAGTGAGTTAATGGGATCATAGTCCTCAGAGCAGGGCTGGAAGTGGCAGGACTGGAGACAGAGAAGGAGGGCGTTGAGGAAATGAGGCCCTGAACTGGCCTTGAACTTGCAGGGGCCAGATGGGCTAGGGGACATTGACCTCCAAGAGGGGACAAGGCCCTCCCCCTACCTGTTCCTTGCTGTCCCAGCATGAGACAGGGAGGGGATGCTTATCCTGAGTCAGGGAGCAGCAAATCCTAAGCAGGTGGACCTGCTCACCTTCTGCGATGCTCGCCTCCTGGCCCATCCCACAATAGTCCCTGCAGCCCCTGCGGCCAAGGCTCAGAGCAGCTGGTGGGTTGGGAAGGTCTTAGGGTCCTTCTCTGGCCTCACAGGCTCTGAGAACACAACTCCAACACATTGCTGATGAGCCTACTTTCCATGAGTCATTGTTCCCCGAGGCCTCATTGGTTGTCCTAAGCTTCATCCTTCCATTCAGGAGAAAAGAGAGCATCTCCAGTGGGAAGATGTCCACAATTCTCAGTTGCAAGATCACAGAGTGCTTGGTTTTCTCTTCCAACAAATAAAAGAAACTGGAGATCGAGAAAAGAAATAGAAAATATCGACCCTGGAAAGAATGGGTGAGAGGGAGCAAGAGTCAAGTAGACTTGCACTTGAGGGTTCGGTTGCTGAATGGAAGAGATTCAGGGGATCAGCTATCTTTTTAAGTATAACCCCCCCTCTGTCAGTCTGTGGGTAATCCCTCACTCATTCCACAGCCTTGGATCTGACAAAGGCCACCTTCACATGAGCTTAAGAATGCAACAGCCCCAGCGCTGACATCTCGAATAGAAGAGTTTCTCAAAAGTTGGAGGACACCATCATAGAAACTAGTGTTTCGGAGATTAGAATGGAAAGATAACTTGGCTATGGCTCACTTTCTCCATCTGTCTATGCTGGAATGATGAAAAGTGACCCCAGGGAACAAGAATGGGGGCTGGGAAAATTGAAGCAGGAGGAGGAAGGAAGCCAAGGCAAGAGGATGTTCCTGAGCTCAGCACTCCTGCCGGCAACAGTGACTCAGTCCTGCTGGGACCCTCTGAAGAACCCTGGGGAATGCATCCCAGACTTGTCCACTTCAGTGATGAAAGAGAGCAGGGTTTTCCTACCCACTTCCATCCCCCATGCGCGTAGGGTTCCCAGCCATTGCAAAGCCTGATACACCTGCTCATCATGTGCAAAGAAGGGCAAGTTCTCGTGAAAGAAGAGAGCTTATCATGCTCACAGTCATGTTTAGGGCATTGCAGTAAATTGCAGTGACCATGTGATTGGTTAAGTGAATTTCTTAAATTATACTACAGTTAAATTCATAAATTCCACCCTCCCCAAATGGACAACTGGCATAAAACCATCCCGATAAAGAAACTGTTGATTGAATGTTCTACTAAAATTCTATAAAACATGAATAATAACAAGAAAATATCAGAGCTGATGCCTGAAAAAAAATGTAAACCACTATTAATGATTCTATGTTTTTTTTTTCTTTTTATCATGGCACCTGTGGTATATGGAAGTTCCCAGGCTAAGGATTGAATCAGAGCTGCAGCTGCCCACCTACACTACAGCCACAGCAATGCCAGATGCAAGCCATGTCTACAACCTACACCACAGCTGATGGCAACGCCGGATCCTTAACCCACTGAGCGAGGTCATGGATCAAACTCACATCCTCATGGATACTAGTACATTTCTTAACCTGCTGAGACACAACAGGAACTGCTAATGATTCTTTGAAACACAGATTGATTTACCTTCACTGTGGTTAACAATTTTTTTTTTTTTTTTTGCTTTTTAGGGCCACATAGCATATGGATGTTCCCAGGCTAGGGGTCTAATGGGAGCTTCAGCTGCTAGGCAGAGTCATTGCCACAGCAATGCAGAATCCAAGCTGCATCTGCGACCTATACCATAGCTTATGGCAATGCCAGATCCTTCACCCACTGAGGGAGGCTAGGGGTTGAACCTGCAACCTCATGGTTCCTAGTCAGATTCTTTTCTGCTGCGTCATGATGGGAACCCTTGCTTAACAATTAGTCTTAACCAAAGTATATATTATGTGTCAAATTATTAACTAATGACATTATTAATCCATCATGATTATCAAGATGTAAATTTTTTATTTCACATTCATCTTACCCTTTAGATATGTCTTTTGAAGTACATATTATAATGTTTATAATGAACATACATAGAATTAATAACATATTCTTTTATTGATACAGTTGTATGAACAAAAACGCTCAAAATTCACATCTCTAGGCCATGAGTTAGCAGAAGAAATAGGAAGAGAGGCTATAGGATTTAGCCTTGTTAGGTGTTGAATTAGCTGGACTTGGCATCTAGGTGGGTGGTAGAACAAGGTCAAGAAGGAATAGAAAGTGACTCTTAGGTCTCATGTTCAAGTGGAGGACATGGTGTATTTGGAGTATATCTAGATGGTATCTGGAGGCAGAGATGGCTTTGGGGTAATGAGAATGAGGTGGACAATGGATGATGACATCAAGGTGGTCTCTTAAGACGACCTACTATGTTTCGAAACAGAAGAATCTCTGATTGCTTGATCCTCTGTTCTGCACTCCGCCAACCAGAATCCAGGCTAGATATTGTTTTCATCTTCTAAATAGAAGTTCGTGCTTTGGGTTTGGCCCCTCTGCTTGGTGAGAGTGACAGACTGTCCCACCGTGGAGGAGGTAGCTAGGAACCATCCAGGGCAGGAGAATGACTGAAAGACGAAGGTGGACCCCTCCTCGATGTGGAAAAAGAGAAAGGGTGGCTGCCCTTTGGCCTCAAAGTATAGGTTCATGATATCTTTCTCCTGGGGGTAGGAAAGAGGCTTGTTAGAAAGGATTACTGGGAGGAAGAAGCTAAACTAACTCAGGCCTGGGAGTGTCTCCTTTCCCCCAAAGGGACAGACAGAGGCTAAGGACACAGGCAGATGGAAGGGAGATACCAGATTTCAAAACAGGCAACCCACTGGATCGCAGGAGATTGGCTCCACCCCGGGATCCTATCACACAAGGTGCTTCTGATTCTTAACACAGCATGGTCTTCCTGGAGAACAGAAGGACGGGGAGCTATCTTTCATGGTTGCACCCAGGTGAAGGTTCAGGCTAGTGGTTTTAGACATTTCAGCTCCCTTCATAAGCAGAATTCATAATTACAAATCTTGTTCTCAGTATGGGGACCATATGCATATGTCCCATAAAATTCAGAATAACAATCTCCCGTCTTGTCTCCACTGCCATGCAGTAGCCTTTGCCTAAGAGGGACACTTCCCTCCACTCAGAGGATTTCTGGGAGGCAGTGAAAGAGGACTGAGGATGGAGAGACCACCCTTTTTGGCCTTTCTGAAACATTGCCATTGGTGTAGTCTCTGGTCTGCCAGAGGATGCTCGGCCATGAAGTGTTATACCCATTCTGAAGCTAGCTTGCATTGACTTAGGGATCAGCCAGATTTCCTTCTTTGCATTGAATATCCAGAATTGAAAACCTGTAGCTTTTATTCAGGAACATATTAAATGAAATTAAAATTTCATCCCATAGCACTTCTCTCACCTTAAGCTGCAAAGTAGGCTGGCCCCGGATTTCTGTGCAGTAGAGACAGAGATTTTGGTCCTTGACTCCCAGGTAAAATGGAGTACCTTTCTTTTCATCATAGATTCCTGCATCTCTACATGCTATCGTGGAAAGAGAGACTGGAAATACAGGGAAAATGGAAACAGGTGTCAGACTCCAAGCAGGGGAAAGGCCAGTCCTTCTCTTCTGACACTCAGTTACTCCCCAAGCCAGAGGGATGCTGAGCAGCCAGGACCACACCGCCCCTCACCACCACCCAAAGGCACTTCCCATGAGCCTCATTGTGGAGACACTTCATCGTTATCTGAAATCCATTTCTCTTTCCTTCCTAAATCTTAGAAGCCCATTTGTCACCAGGACACATTACTTCCCCAAAATAAAAATAAATTTCCCACCACACTCTGAGCTAACTTTGACCATATGCTTACGTTCTAGCCCATGAGATAGAAGTGGAGGTGTTGTGGGGGGGATTTTGAAGAATATTCTTTAAAACAGGGAGTTCCCGTCGTGGCGCAGTGGTTAACGAATCCAACTAGGAACCATGAGGTTGCGGGTTCGGTCCCTACCCTTGCTCAGTGGGTTAACGATCCGGCGTTGCCGTGAGCTGTGGTGTAGGTCGCAGACGCGGCTCGGATCATGCGTTGCTGTGCCTCTGGCGTAGGCCGGTGGCTACAGCTCCGATTCAACCCCTAGCCTGGGAACCTCCATATGCCGCGGGAGCGGCCCGAGAAATAGCAACAACAACAACAACAACAACAACAAAAGACAAAAAGACAAAAGACAAAAAATAAATAAATAAATAAATAAATAAATAAATAAAAGAAGTTGACCTGGCTGGGAGGAGCTTTTTCTTATACCCTATGTCTTCATACTTAGAGGATGGTGGAAGTGATCTTGATGTTGGTAATGCTGAATTCTGGAATCCTTGGATTCTGGTGGCAACATGGAGACATGATACTGCTCTCAGCCTGCTCTCTTAGGCTTCTTTTCCATGAGAAAGGCAGAAACTCCTATTTTATTTAAGTCCCTGAGGTTTCTGTCACTATCTGCTGAGTTTAATTCCCAATTAATTTAGAAGGTGATTCCCAGGAATCTGGGTGTTTTGTATCTATCCTTCTGGGCAGGGGGCGGGGAATATATCCATTCAACATGTTTTACTGAATACCTGTTCAAGATAGGGCATCGGAGATTCCACTAAGAACAAGAGAGACATTGTCACTGCTGCCACAGAAAATGAGAGGAAATGATATAAGCAAAGAAATGACCAGAACCACAATAAATGGTCACACCTGCTTTGGGGAAAGTGACTAAAACCTGGGACAGTAGCAGAGAGACCAAACTGATATAGGGGAGCCAGGAAAGTCATCTCTGCAGAGGTGAAGTTCAAGCCACGTCCTTAAAGCTAAGAGGAAGCTAGCACATGAAGAAAAGTGAATAGGATGGTGGAGGGGGTTGGACAAAGAATGTTGACAGGAAAAGGAAATGTAAGAGCCTTTATGAGGACTAGATCTCAGTAAGTTTGAGGCTCTGAATGAAGACTGGTGTGCCTGAGATATCCCCACTGCCCCCTACCCCACCTCCACCACCAAAACAGAAACACATGGGCATGATGTTCTTCAGTTAACATAGTAAGAGAACCCTTGATGCTCTGTGGAGGCTGGATGGGAAGATACACAGTGATGCGAGAAGGAAGGAAGTAGGAAGTGATAACATCAGACTAGGTGAAAGAATATGCTATTATCTTAGAAATAAAGCATATTGTGCACATAGACTCATCAGCCTCTGCTCATGGATTAAATGGAGGTTGAGGAAAAGGAGAAAATCAGGATGGCTCCTGTATCTCTGGCTCCAACAATCAGGACAGTGCCACTAACAGAGATGGTGAACACTGGGCCCATGACGGGTTCTGAGGAGTCAGATCCACAGTTCCATTGTGGACAGGTGTAGTTAGAGATGTCCCAAATGACATCAAAAGGACATGGGTAAAATTCATCTGGGTTGGAAGCATAAATGCCAGAATGAAGGCGCAAAGCCTCAATCCCAAAGTCCATCTCCCAGTCCCTCCAGAAGACTAGTATGATAGAGGTAGACTGAGCTCTGAAAATCCGAAGTGTTTGGAGATTTTACAGAGAAAGTGGAGTCCAAAAGGAGGGAGCAAAAGGGGGACCGTGACCCGTAGAGAATGGTCCTGCAGAAGGAGAGGATGGAGAGTGCTCATGAAAGTTCAGTTATGCTGCTGCCCCTGAGGAACCAAACACGAGGACAGGAATTCCCATCGTGGCTCAGTGGCAGCGAACCCGACTAATATCCATGAGGATACGGGTTCGATCCTTGGCCTTGCTCAGTGGGTTAAATGATCCGACATTGCCATGAGCTGCAGTGTAGGTCGAAGATGAAGCTCAGATCTGGCCGTTGCAGTGGATGTGGCTGTGGCTGTGGCTGTCAGCTGCAGCTCCAATTCGACCCCTAACCTGGGAACATCCTTATGGCGTGGGTGTGGCCATAAAAAGACCGAAAAAAAAAAAAAAAAAAAGCGAGGCCAAAGAAGTGTATTTTGTGACCTTAGAATGAGAAGCTGGAGGGGAGTGGTCAAAGAATAGTTCAGTAGTTTTATTGTTTGATGGAAGCATGAAAGGAGGAGGAAGGAATATTCCCCCATTATTAGACATTAGAAAAGTGAGGTATAATAGTGGAAAGATGAAGGAGTTTGAATCTAAGGACAGTTGAAATTTAAGGCACTCCAAGGAGGTCAGCTGGGAATTGAATGAGCAATGCCTTCTTAACTAAGGACATTTTCTCTGGAGAGGAGAGCTGCCGACGTATCCCACCCCCATTTCTGGGTGGGGATTTCCTTTGTGTGAGGGAACTATCTGCTCTTTCTTGCCTTCCTTGTCAACATTGACCTGGTACCCAGAGGTAGTTGAGACCAGGCTCACGCAAGTTCAGCCCCATCCCCGGTGGAGCTGGCCTCGCTTGAAGAGGAACCACAGTGGCTTTGATTGGCACTCACCAGGTTTGACATTGTTGCTAAAAGGAACGGCTATTAAAGAATTTCCTTTCAGGATCCACACCATCTGCTGAGAATCACGAATAAGCCGATAGATGGGAATTGTCAGTGCTGCGGGAGAAGAGAAAAGCACAACAGATACAGGAGGTGATTATAAACTTCAGGACTCTGTATCCCGATAATATTGGCTTTTGAATTCCCAGGGGTAGCTTTACTGCTCTGACAAAGAGTGGCTGTGGGAGAAAGGGAAGGGAAATAAGGCAGGGGCTGACTTGTGGATCAAAACATCTGGAAGGATCTGGAAGGATCTGGAAGGATCCACATGCATCCATGGTCCCAGGAGATGTTCAAGATACCTTTTTTTTCTAGGGTTATTGGTGACATGTCTTTCTTTCCAACTGATGGTCTCTGGGTAGTAACAACACCAGAAATATTAAAATAGGTCTTCAACATGCTGTTTGTTCCATCTTTACCCTCTTTATCCAAATAAATAAGCCATTCTAAATTCACATGGGAAGAAAATGGCTAAATAAGATTTTCAAATTCAAGGTTTTCTGATCTATTTTAGCAAAAACAAATATATTTGTAGCTGAGTAAATGATAAGTGCCTTTGAACCCTATTTCTTTGGAGATGACCAAAAGAGGTATTCCCAGGTGGCTTTGTGATTTACCACTTACACTGATGTTCCATGTTGGCTTCAGGGCTTTCCACGCAGATAAGAAGATCAGATGGTGGAGCAACTGTGATCAGCAGTTGGTCTTGTGAGGGAAGAAAGATATGTTATCCCTTTCTCTCCCCTCCCCTTGGAATTCTATGGAAAAGCTACTGCCCTGAGATCCTGTCTTAGATGCAGATTTGAGACTAAAAATGGGAAGAGTGTTGTTCCAGGGCCATCAAACCCCAAGTGAATGCTCCCATCACTGTGGCGGCTGGTGGTCCTGGCTCTCCAGCCTGCAGTGGCCTTGGGATGCCCTCCAGCCATCACATCTGGGATGGTTAGGAGGTTCCAGAGCATCGACCCATCTAGTGTCTGGATTTAGAGGAAGGGAGAGTGTGTGTCTTTCTCCACGGAGCCCCCTGCATAGCTGACTGGCAAGCCACCATCATCCCAGCTTCAAGCTTGAACTTCCTTCATATCTGGCAGCTAACCTGTCTCTCCCCCGCATCTTCCCCCATTCCAAATCCAAAGAGGCATCTCTAGGGATCCTACACAAGGACACCCATGGGCCCCATTAGATATTTGATGTCAGGGCACATCTGCCTCCAGGCTTCTGGTTAGGGCCCCAGGACAATTCCCCAGGGAGAACCCTGACTCCCCACGATGGGAATCAGTTGTTCACATCCTCTCTGCCTCGGGATCCCCAGTGCCTGATGCTATAGCCATCCCTGGAGAGGGAGTAACACCACCACCTGCACTCTTAGGAGGAGTCCCACCTCCTCTGACTCCCTGTGTCTTAGACCAAGGTCTCCAGAGGCTCCCCAAGGCTAGACAGAGAGCAGTGAAAGAAAGTCCCACACACATGGCTCCTGAGCATCAGGAGTTACTTTGTCCAGAGAGGCTCTTGTCCTCAAGCCCAATGTGAAGTCTCTACCTGTATCCAAAGTCCCTGGGAAGCTGTCCAGGAATCCCTGACCTTTAAATGAATGAGGAAGGAGGGTTATTTCCTGGATTTGGGTGTGCCCACTTCAGTAAGAAAGCTAGCCTGGGTCAGAGGTCCCATGAGTATTCAGTGGGTGACTGAGAGGCAATACAGGTGTGGTTGAGCTGGGGTCCTAGAGAAACCAGAGCAGGGTAAATGCCAGGAAGCACCAATGAGGAAATACAGAAAAGGCCAGATGCTGGGTTAAGAAGGAGGACTTCCTTCTGGGCCATTTCAGAGAGATAGGTGTGGCTGGCTTGATTTACTGACTGTGTGAGCCATAGCCTCATTCATATCTGATTTAGGGCAATTCATAGTCCACCTCTCAGAGTTTTACATAAATAATTTTTTTTTTTTGTCTTTTTAGGGCGGCATCTGCAGCATAGGGAAGTTCCCAGGCTAGGTAGGGGTTGAATCGGAGCTGCAGCTGCTGGCATACACCATAGCCACAAACAGACATAGCAACGCCAGATCCAAACCACATCCACAACCTTCACTGCAGGACACTAGATCCTTAACCTACTGAGTGAGGCCAGGGATTAAACTCACATCTTAATGGATACTAGTTGGATTCTTAAACCACTGAGCCATGACGGGAATTGCACATAACCAATATTGAGAGCTCATTCCGTATCTGGTAATGTTGTAAGAGGTTTACCTGATTAATCTTTTCATCCTCACAGCAAAACTTTAGGGACCACTCATCTTTATGTCTTATGTAATAAACAGTTCCTGAGAGATGGCAAACTTACCCAAAGCCCCACATTAACTAAGAAATTCAGCGAAATGAAGAGCCAAGTCTTCCTGGGTTTGTTTTGGCTTTTTTTTTTTTTTTTGGCTGCAGGTGCAGCATATGGAGGTTCCCAGGCTTGGCGTTGAATTGGAGCTATAGCCACCGGCCTACACCACAGCCACAGCAATTCAGGATCCGAGCCTCATCTGTGACCTACCCCACAGCTCACGGTAACACCGGATACTTAACCCACTGAGCAAGGCCAGGGATCGAACCTGCATCCTCATGGATCCTAGTCAAATTTGTTTCCACTGAGCCATGATGGGAACTCCCAATCTTTCTGTTCTCATCTACTCTGTGATGTGTTTCCTCTGGGTCAGGGTCTCCTGCACCTGAGCCAGTTGAGACACTAGGAGGCTTTGTGGTCGGTGGTGGATATTAAAACCTGCACAGTGTCTCAGAGAGGAGACTCACATAGAAGGAGAAAACTTAGAGGGCCTGTGACTTCCTATCTCTGCATCAGGATCAGACTCAGCCTCAGCATCGGTGGTAAAAGGGAATCATTACCCTCAAAACTGATATTGTTGGTGAGACCTATAAGTTAAAAAAAAAAAAAGTCTACTCATTTACGACAAAGTTTGCCTCTGTGTAACTCACAACCACTGATCAACCACAAGTCTATTCTCCAAAATCCACCCAGATCCTCTCCTCTGGAGTACTTTGATGACCCCTGACTGGACTCCTCCTTCTGTTCTTACCTTGCTAGAGTTAAACTTCCATCTGGCAGTGCTGCTATGGCTCCCCTGCTCAGAGCTCACCAATGGCTTTGAATCACAGCCAGAGAGCTCTCACCACGCCTCACCCAAGCACACAAGACCCAAGCTTGTCTCTCCAGACACCTTCTATCCCTGGCCTTCCAATCCCCCTGCTCTAGCTGCTCTGGGGTCTTGCGGGTGCTCCCACCAAGAAAGCTCATCCTTGCCTGAGACTTTCATGTTTCTCTGCAGGATGGGCTTTCCAAGATCGTTATGGGGTTCACCTCCTCACTTCTTCTATGCATTTGCAGAAAAACCAACCTCTAAGTGAGATCTTCCTTGACTGCCCTATCTCCAAGAACCCCCTCACTCACGCTCTGATGTCTATATCTTCATTATTTTCTTTATAACATGTATACTTCTGTCATTATGCACTGAAATATGGAGTATGATTTCTATTACTGAGGCTTTCTTTGTGTCCCCCACCCCAGTAGTGAGGCTGGGGGAAACCTGAGTTTAGGAAGATATCACCTTCCCCAACCATCCCACGGGTTCTTCTTTGCAATGAGAGACTTCATGAGAACCTCCTTTTCAAACTATAAAACCCCTGATACATGCAGAGTCAATATTACGACCACAATATTCTATTAAAGCCACTGCATTCATAACAGAGCAACTGAGAGGAAAAATAATGAGAAGATCAAATTTTTATTTCACAAATTTAATGAGATCCAGTGATAATGCTTTAGGTAAAAGCTTCATAAACATTAGATCTTCATTAAAACCAGCAGAGGAGTTCCCATTGTGGCTCAGTGGAAACAAATCTGACTAGTATCCATGAGGACGCAGGTTCAATCCCTGGCCTTGCTCAGTGGAAAGATCTGATGTTGTTGTGAGGTGTCATGTAGGTTGCAGACATGGTCCAGGTCGTGCATTACTGTGGCTGTGGTGTAGGCCAGCAGCTGCAGCTCCAATTCAACCCCTAGCCTGGGAATTTACAGATGCCACAGCAAATAAAATAAAATAAAATAAAGTAAAATAAAATAAAATTAAATTAAAATTTTAAAAAAAGAAACAGCTGAATATGTAACTTCCCTGAGACACAAGTCACGCCCAGGAAGGGGTCAACTTTCTTTTTGGCCTTTTCTTTTATGGAACTTATATGTCAGCATCTTCCCAGCAGGAGCCAAAAGATGTTGATTCAATGCCATGGAGCAATGTATCTGAAAATCCAGAGGTCTGGACTTGAAAGAATCATGACGCTCTTTTCTTATTTGAAGCATCATTAGCAAGTATGTTGAGTTTTCTTTATTATTTTTGTAAAGGTGTCATCATTTAGCTATGTGGCCATGCAAAGATCCTCAGTTTCTTTGGACTGTTTTCCATATGGCCCCTAAGAAAGGGCACAGAGCCTGGCCCAACACTCGGGTCATTGCCTGAATGTGTGGGTAGTGGAGAGTCGGCAGCAAGCTAACCCTTGTGTGAAAAGCCCAACCATAGTTTCTTCCTTCCTATTCTAGATGAGGATTTGACTGCTTACTCCCCTCTTAACCTAGCTTGGACTATCAAACACTGGACCTAATTCTGGCAACTCAGTCTTTCCTTGTTGAATGGTCAGTATGGCAATGTTCATCTCAGAAGCACTTTTTTTTTCTCCTTTCTTTAATTTTTAACTGAAGAACAGTTGATTTACAATGTTGTGCTTCAGAAGCACTTTGAGGGCTAGAACAAAGGGAACCAAGGTAAGACTCTCTGGGTGGAGAACAACCCCCAACCCAAGATCAACCTTAAGGCTTTAGTACAGTGAACCCAAAGTCAGTGGTGTAGAATTTCCCCAGTTCTTGGGTAAGAATGAGAGGACAGCCTCCATTGGGGCAGGAGGCGATGAACCAGCCGGGGAAGACCACAGACTCAAAGGTGGAGGTGCTGCCGTTCTTGTTGTGGTAGAAGAGGAAGGGCTTCACGGGCTCTGCCTGGTTGTACAGATCCATTATCTTCTGTTCCTGAATGGCCCCCAGGAGAAACATAACAGCTTGAATGGTTCCACATTTTTTACACATGAACAGTTTCTATCCAAGACAGCTTTCTCATGAAAGCTGCCTGGGCACCTCTATTTCATACTATACCATTAAAAGTTATAGGTCCCCTTCTACACTGTTGGTGGGAATATAAACTGGTACAGCTACTATGGAAAACAGTATGGAGGTTCCTTAGAAAACTAAATACAAAGCTACCACATGAGCCAGAAATCCCACTCCTGGGCATATAGCCAGACAAAACTACAATTAAAAAGATACATGCACCCCTAAGTTCATTGCAGCACTATTCGCAATAGCCAAGACATAGAAACAACCTAAATCTCCATCAGCAGAGGAATGGATTAAGAGTATATAGTACATATATACAATGGAATACTACTCAGCCATAAAAAGAATGATACAATGCCATTTGCAGCAACATGGATGCAACAAGAGATTCTCATACTAAGTGAAGGCAATCAGAAAGAGAAAAACAAATACCATATGATATCACTTATGTGGAGAATCTAAAACATGGCACAAATGAACCTATCTACAGAACAGAGACAGACTCACAGACATGAAGAGCAGACTTGTGGTTGCCAAGAGGTAGAGGGAGGGGGATAGACATGGAGTTTGGGGTTGGTAAGTGTGAACTATTAAATTTAGAATGGATAAACAATGATGTCCTGCTGTATAGCACAGGGAACTATATCCCATCTCTTGGGATAGAACATAATGGAAGACAATATGAGAAAAAGAATATATATATATATCTTCCATTATGTTCTATCACAAGAGATAGGATATATATATATATATGACTGGGTCACTTTGCTGTACAGCAGAAATTGGCACAACATTGTAAATCAAATATACTTTAATAAATAATACTTTGTAAATGTTAAGCTTAGGGTTGAAATATTAGTCTACAAATATTAGTCCCCATTGTGAGGCTTTGAAGGAAAATAATGTTGATGTAAAAGATTTTGAGAATATAAAAGACAATTTGGCCACTACCTATTAGCTTAGAAATGGGGAAACTCAAGGAATATTTGCATAAAAGTTACCATGAATTTTAAATTAAGACAAAGTTGTTTTCTGTCAGGTGTCTCCAACCATAGAACAATTGACATTTGGGTAGAATAGTCCTCTGTTGTAGGGGACTGCCTTGTGTACAGGGGAGGTTTAGCAGCCCCCGGCCTCTGCCCGCTAGAGATCAGTAGCATATTCTCCAGCCTCCAGGTGTGGCAAACAAAAATATCTCCAGCCATTGACAAATTTCTGGAGTGCAAAACAGCCCTTTGTCAAAAACCACTGTTTTATGTCTTGTCATCAAATAGAGTGTTTGCTATGCTTGTTTCCTAAAGCATACAAAGTCCTAGTTTGTGATCTTCTGATAAGGTAAAATATTTTTAAAATATTGGAGACTAGCAATCATTAAAACGTTTGTTACAGAGAATTAGTTTTGTTCACTTAAAGTTGAAAATTAGCCTTTGTCAAAAAGACGTTTTAATTTGCTCATCCACCTAGTGATAATAAACTACTGCAAATGCCATTCCTGATTCTACCCACACAAATACTGTTGGCCCTCCCTATCAGTAGCTTCTGCTTCTGTGGAATCAACCAACTGTGGACCAAAAGTATTCAAGAAAAAAACAAACCCAAGAAAATTCCCAAGAGTAAAACTCGAATTTGCTGTGTGCTAGTAACTATTTATATAGCGTTTACATTGTATTGGGTATTGTAAGTAATCTAGAGATGAATTAAAGTATATGGAAGGAAGAGTTTACATTGTGCTTCAGCAGGTTAAGAACCCAATGTAGTCTCTGCGAGGACGTGGGTTCAATCCCTGGCCTCACTCAGTGGATTAAGGATTGATCCAAAGTGGCCGAAGAGGTGATGTTGATGTGAAGATCTAGTGTTGCCATGGCTGTAGGGTAGGCCTCAGCGGCAGCTCCAATTCCACCCCTAGCCTGGTAACCTCCATATGCCATGGGTGTGGCCCTAAAAAGCAAAAAAAAATTAAAAAATAAAGGAATTTGAGTATCACTTTGGTATCCATGGAGGGTGAAGTGATCCTGCAATAAATCCCCCACAGATACAAAGAGATGACTCTGTGTGTGTGTGTGTGTGTGTGTGTGTGTGTTTACACACATATTCCATATCTACTTACATTCTATTGGAGTTAGGAATAAATTTAAAAGTCTTCCTCTTTGCTGAATTATTTTTAAAGTTAAAAAATATTAAAAATAATAAAATAATAAAAATAATTTAAAAATAAATTATTTTAAAATTTATTTTAGATTAGTTTCAAAAATCCCTGCAATTTTTTCTTATTCTTTAATAGTATGCACAACCCAAAAAGAACCAAAATAAATATGCATAAGGATAATAAATAACTTGTCCTTTAAAAGATCCTAAAAATCTAGAGTTTCCATCCAACGAGCACGTGACAAGACCCTTATTTTCTGTACTCACCTTAAGCTGTAGTGTGGGCTGCTCATTGACCTTTGTGCAGAACAGGCAGAGCTCTGGTTCCTTCAGTCCCAGGTAGATGAGAGACCCTTTGTCCTTCTCAAGAGCCTCCATATGATTGCATGGGATTAAGGTAACAGTGGCTGGGAACACAACACAGTCACAGAACAACCCCATGATCACCCTCTAGCTCATCATGGCCTGTGAGATAAGCCCAGTTAATAAGGCGATGAATAGTGAAGTGAAAAACTGAGCACACAACACGCAACAGAATTGGCCAAAAGGACTGCCTTTGACAGACCTTGGCTACTCACCAGGAACCATGTTGTTCTTCCTTGGGACTGCTTTAAGGGTCTGGTCTTGAAGGACCCACACCTGATGATTGACATCCTGAATATTCCCCCAAAGTGGGTGTGGCATGGATAACACTAAAAAAAAAATCAAAATGCAAATATGAGGGTGAGGGTACAGAAGAGCTTCCCTTTCCAATTTCTTTCCCTTTCACATACCTTTGCTACTCATTTTTGGTGGTAATGTTCCAGAAGGGCCGAGGGTTGATGGTGTTTATGTGCAGAATGACCCCCCAGGAGGACCCGTGTCAGTTCCAAGCCACAGTTCAGCCCTAAGTCAGAAAAAGAGCTGGTAACTAGCCCAAGAGTAACCCCAGTCAGATCTACACACCAAGAACCCACCTCTCTCCTTTACCTGCTCGCCTTCTTTGACCTAGCTTTCCTTCCAGCAGAAGCAGCTGAACCTATGACTCTTGTCCAGGCCTAAACCCGGAGCCTTAAGAAGGCAGGCGTGCCAAGGCCAGAGGCCCAGAAGCAAGAGAAGCTCAGCAGGCTTTGCAGCTACAGGGGACCTGGTGTGCCTAACCTATGAACTATGGCTTCCTAGGCCCTCTGCTGCTCTGATGGACTCTGACAGGGCCCAAGCCGTTGATCCATATCAGGAAGGAAGGAGGTTCTGCATACCCAGGTCTAGGACGGCCCAGAACCTTGAGTATTTGCTGAGATCCTGGTGCCAGGGGATGCAGTGCGGCTTTATATAAGGAAGTGTCAGTCACAGCACGGTTGTGACCTGTCATGCACCCTGAAAAAGGAGGGCAAGCTAAGACTTTAAGAGCAACCTCCAGGAAATTTAGTCATCCAACAGTGAGTTTGAGGAAAGAAGTATTATGGGACTGCCCCATTGCCAGTGACTAAACTCTGATGCTGCAGAATGATACAATGTAATGTTATTCCTAAACGTGGAAACCCCCAATGGGTGCAAGGTAGACTGATGAAGGGATGAGTTCCCTAAGACCTGTGTAGTTTATAAACACTCCTGGTCCAATCGCCACACCTCCTCCAATCTCAGATAAAAACAAAACAAGAGCAAAACAAAAATCAAAAATACCCACCCCAGTATAAGTTCCTCCAGCTTCTCAGAGCCTCACCTGGGCAAGGCCAGTTCTTGTACACCCTGGCCCTCATGGACTCTAGATTAGTGGGGAAGGGAGACAGGCTCTCAGATGCTCCAGTGCCCTGAGCTAGCAGACATGCATTAGGTCTTCCCCAAAGGGAAGCTGAGACAGTGCTATCAAACTCTGCCCCACCCTCTCAGCCCATCTGAGTTCACTTTCTCTGTGGTTCCCTGGCACCTTTCAGCACCACACCTCAAGGGCTTGCATCTCAGGGTCAACCTCAACCAACTGGGGAAGAGACTGGTGGATAAGTTTCCCAGCCTCCTCAACCTCTGGTGAGACAATGCTAAGATTTCTCACAGGATTCCTAGCTACCTCATCAGCTTACCTGGCCACATCAAGACACCCTCGTGTTCACACCCTACACTTTTCCAAGGGATTCTTGCTTCTTATTGGCATTTGAAAGGCTACTACAGCCTTGTCCTGGGTAGCCCCATAGCAGACCCCTCAGAATTGTGGAGTCATGAAGTGCCCACACTTAAGTGTGCAACAGGTTTACGGAAGTCAAAACTGGGATTCTGGAGTTCTGGTTATGGCTCAGCAGTAACAAACTCTACTAGTAACCATGAGAATGTGGGTTTTGTCCCTTGCTCAGTGGGTTAAGGATCCGGGGTTGCTGTGAGCTGTGGTGTAGGTTGCAGACATAGCTTGTATCCCAAGTTGCTGTTGCTGTGGTGTAGGCCAGTGGCTGCAGCTCTGATTGGACCCCTAATCTGGGAACCTCCATTTGCCACAGGTGTGACCCTAAAAAGCAAAAAACCAAAAACAAACAAAAAAATGTAATTCATAATCAAGCTGAGTCTATAAAGAGGTGCTGCTCCAATTATCCATTAGCATAAGTTGATTTCTACACTCTAAGAAGAAAATCCAGAGCCAATGACATCACCCCACGTTCCTTATACAGGACTGGACACACTTGGATACCTTAAGGAGAAGGTCTCAGTGTCTTGCCAAAAGGGACAAAGAAGCAAATATCCAGGACACACTGGTATGGAAGCTGCATATACTGATGCAAACTTATTCATGACCACAACAGATAAGATACAGGTCCTTTCAAATACCTTATTTCATCCTACAAATACATAGGGCTCTATAACACCTGGGAACTTAGCCCACAATGCCTAGTGGAGGTGAAGGTGGCTTTGATGATCTCAGATAACCTAAGACCTCTATGTATCTCTCCCTAGGATAAAGGTGACAGCCTTTACAGCCAAGGATGAGATGAGACATTGAGTCCAATATGATGAAGGAAACTTCTCCTTTTGTGAGAACAGAACTCTATAGGAATACAACTTAGAAATACAGCCTCTTTTCTCTCTTAAGCTATCCAGGACTGGATCTATCTTGGGATTTAATTTCTTGGCCCAAACATATCTATCCTTCACTACTTGGGTCAATGTCTAATAGTCACCTCAGCCCCATAAATCCTTCCCAAGTCTGATGGCATAGTCCCTGCTCTTCAATTTGACCGTTATTCACTTGCTGCCAAGTTGTTACATGGAACTGTCCTTGTTCTGTACACCCTTAATATGCAAATGTGGTCCATGGAGCAGCAGCATCTTCTAGTTGTTTGTCAGAAACACAGAATCTCTAGCTGTTTGTCAGAAACACAGACTTGCAGAATCAGGATCTGAAATAAAGGAGCGACAAAACCACTGTATGTTCTATGCTGATATAGAACACACCCATGCCAGTACTCTAGTTAGATCAGCACAAAAATAAAAAAGTCAGGATTCAGGGGCTTCCTGGCCCTGTCTGATGGAAAGGAGACAAGAAACCAGACTCACTCTCAAATTTTCTAGGTCTCTGGGACCTATGGGAGGTAGGTTGTCTTAGCACGGACGAAAGGGAGGGAAGATGAAAATAGTAAAGAAAAGAAGTTATTCCTGGGAGATCTTGTCATGGCTCAGAGGATAACAAATCCAACTAGTATCCATGAGGATGCAGGTTCGATCTTTCAAGTTGTTGTGGCTGTGGCATAGGCCAGTAGCTACAGCTCCAGTTCGACCCTATCCTGGGAAACTCCGTATGCCACGGGTGTGACCCTAAAAAGAAAAAAAAAAAGTCATTCCTGGAAGGCTGTGTCATAGACAGACCCTCACAAGGATTTTCACTTGGTATACTTAGTCTGATTGAGCCAGGACCCTCAAACTGTATTTGGTTTAATGTAGGCCAAACACTTTCATCAGAAGGAAAGAAAAAGCCTCTCCAGAGGAGGGTAGATTCACTCAAATAATTTTCCAAAGAAAAAAGCCATAAGTAATTGAAGATTACCAGGCATACAAGCAAACAAAATCATAACAAGAACAAAAACAGAAAAGAAACAAAATGAAGCAAGATAGCAGAAACATACCTACACAGACATCAGATTTTGTAATTACTATACACAGAGTTCAAAACAACTGTTCTATGTTTAACAAACAATTATCTAGAAGAGCAACCTATGAAAATTGGCAAGTTTGGAAGACCCATACAGCATCTCTAGAACCATAAAATGCAATAAACAAAAGAAGCCAATATTTGTATTTGGTGACAGACAGCACATAGCAGAAGAATTAAAGAGTGATGTCAGAAGAGTGGTGGTTTAAGAATTTCTAACGCTTGTCCCCTCCCAGAAACATCAATTTGAACAACTACCTTCACAAGAGCTCAGGATTCCCAGAGCACAGAAATAAAAGAAGATGCACTGAAGAAGGTAGGAAAGACAGGTTCACATTACTCCCATCACCCCTCTGCCATGGAGACATCCAACCTATGGGAGAAGGAGGTGAAATAAGGACCTGACTTCACAGCAGATTCTACCATAAGCACCCCTGGCACTGGACCAGCTCTTGCGGCCCCAGGTTATTAGCCTACCACAGCACCAGTCCAGTTACCCTGGCCCCAGCTCCTGGTGGGCTTGTGCAAATTCAGGCTACCAGGCCACCTCAGCACCAGGCAGGCTCCCAGGAGCCCAGGCTCCAGGTAGGCTCTTTGCCCTCCCTGGCACCAGGTTGACTCCCATGGCCCCAGGTTCCCAGCCTGCCTCCAGCACAGGAATGACTTCCACAGACCTAAAATCCAGATGAGCTTTCATGGAAGCAGGCTCCTGGCCTGTCTCAGTGCTAGGCTGGTGCTACTGACTCCAGGCTTTAGACAAGGTACCCTGATGAAGGCATGCTCCCATGGACACAGGCACCCAGCCCAGCCCAACACTGAGCTGCTCTACAGCCCCAGCTCCCAGACTGACTCTCATGGCAACTTCCAGGCTGGCCCCCATGGACCCAACATCCAGGCTGGCCCATGAACCCTGTAACTATAGGCTACAGGATGAATCCCACGCTCCAGATGTCAGGATTATCTAAGTGCTAGGGTGGCCCAGGTGGCCCCAGATTCCCAGCCAACTCCCATGAACCCAGGCTCTAAGTCTATCACAGCAGCATGCCAGCCCCTCTGGACACAAATGCTAGGCCCACCCCAGTGGTTCCTAGGACCCAATTGGCCTGCACAGACCCAGTATCCAGGCCCAACCACAGACTCAGATGCCAGGCCAGCTGCAGTGAACCCAGACACAAGACTGGCCCCTATGAATCCAAGCACCAGGTCTGGCCACCTGCTGACCCAGCCACAAGACCTGCCTGTCAAAGGACTCCAGCAGCAAGTCCTCCCATGGATACCACTAGATGCTCCACTCAAATTCTCTGGACAGTTCTGGGCTCTCCCTTTCAAAGCCAGACTATAAAGACTGGAAGAGGCAACTACCTCCTTAAATGCAGAGACACCAAAAAAGGCCACAAGGACCACAAATAATCAAGAAAACATGACTCCACAAAAGGAAACTAATAAAACTCCAATGACTGACACTAAAGAAATGGAGACAGGGAGTTCCTGTCATGACTCAGGGGGTTAAGGACCCTCCCCCTCCCCCCGATATATTGTCTATGAGGATGAGGTTTTGATTCATGGCCTCGCTCCGTGGGTTAAAAATCCATCATTGCCACAAGATGTGATATAAGCCACAGATGCGGCTCAGATCCAGAGTTGCCATGGCTGTGGCATAGGTGGTCAACTGTGGCTCTGATTTGACCCCTATCCCAGGAACTTCCATATGCCATAGGTGCAGCCATAAAAATAAAAAGAAAGAAAGAAGGAAGGAAGGAAGGAAGGAAAGAAAGAAAGGGAGATAAATGGACTGACAAATAATTCTGGAATAATCCTCTAAAGAAATTCAATGAGCTACAAGAGCACACAGATAATAAAATGAAATTAGAAAAATAATGCATCAAAACATGAGTCCAAAAAAAAAACAAACATAAACCATTAAATAAAAACCAACAGAAATCCCAGAGTTGAAGGACCCTTCAATTTTGCAGTGACTAAGCCGAAGAATTCCATAGACAGCTATGAAACAGAAACAGACTCATAGACTTAGAGAACAGATTTGTGGTTACCAAGGGGGAGGGAGGGAGGAGGAGGGGTGGATTGAGAGTTCAAGATTAGTAGAGGCAAACTGTTATATATCCAATGGATAAAAAGTGAGATCTTATTGTATAGCACAGGGAACTAACTATATTCAGTATAAACTGTAATGGAAAAGATAAGTAAGTAAGTAAATAAATAAAGAATAAATATCTGAATCACTTTATCGTACACCAGAAACTAACATAACATTGTAAATTAATTAAATAAATACCCTCTATACCTACTCAATATTTATTTTATTTTATTTTATTTATTTATTTATTTTTTTTGTCTTTTTTTTTGCCTTTTCTAGGGCTGCTCCCATGGCATATGGAGGTTCCCGGGCTAGGGGTCTTATCGGAGCTGTAGCTGCTGGCCTAAACCAGAGCCACAGCAACTCAGGATCTGAGCCAAGTCTGCAACCTACACCACAGCTCATGGCGATGCAGGATCCTTCACCCACTGAGCAAGGCCAGGGATCGAACCCACAACCTCATGGTTCTCAGTCAGATTTGTTAACCACTGAGCCATGGCGGGAACTCCAATATTTATTTTTTAAACATAGAAAGTAGGTCCTGAAGAGATTTCCTGAATTTTCTGGAAATCATAAGAATAATATAACAACATTTATCATTTATTGCTTACTGTGAATTCATTCCTTCATTAAATTCTCATAACCATTTCTTTAAAGCCATATGTAACAATAATTTAAATAATGCATAAAACAAAACAAAAAAGCTAAAACATCAATTATTTAAAAGAGAAATAAATCACGCATAAGTTTAAAAAAATAAATAAATTCGGGCATATGGGAAAGCCAGTAATTCTTTCATCTAAATTTTACAAAAAGTAAAATCATTTATGAAAGCTTTAAGTAAAAATACACAGATATTGAAATCCTAAAACATAGATCCATGCGGAATGACAAACATTTTGTTCCTTTCCAGAGGCTAGGGGCTTAATCTAGACAGCCTCAGGGAGAGGTCCTGTTGCAGGAGAAAAGAGACACCAAGACTTTGCACCAAGGCTTTTTACCAGGAAGCAGAGTTTATGCGCACCGGCACTGGCTCAGCGGATTAATATCCAGAGGCTGAGCCCTGAACACAGTGGAGTGTCACCTTGTGTACTCCATTAGTTTTCCTGCTGCATCTAAATTTCTTTGCCCTCCTTATCAGGTATACTATAAATTTTGAGCAGACATCTATATGCGTCTCCACTCATGGATATAGGTTATGTTACATTACCGCAGAACTGCGCATGCCTACACAGATGCTGGATTAGCACCTTGCCTTCGCTTTTTGACCTGTCAGGGCCTTGCCCACTCCCCACTGCAGTCCTGCAGGCAGGGGTGGTACAGCCTCCCAGTGAGGAGAAAGAGGGGCCACTTCCCCATCCTATGGCCTCCTCCAGCCCATTGGCAAAATTAAGCACCACAATTTGCTTGACAGAAAGAATACTCGACAAAGGAAAATTATTTTAAATTCAAATGTTGTGTTGAAGACAACCGATGATGTCCTTGAAACCCTCATTTTTTCAAAGACCGTGAACACCGTCTTGAGTTTTCCACCTAGAAGAATAAACTTTGTCACCAGTCCTCTTATCTCCGACTTTTCCACTTTCCAAAACAAGATTTTCTCCTCCATGTAGCCAGCTTTCTCTAGGTCTCACTGGCTGTGGGAAGGGGTTCATACCGACCAGGATGACTCATTTGTCTGAGCCTTCTTACACAAAGCTGTGGGAGTGGCTCACCCCTGAAATGCTGAGGAGAGCTTTTGTTCCTCTTTACCCCCTCATTCCCTGCCCCCTGCAGAGGGCAAGTGATTTTTCCCCATTAGCTTTGTAGGAGAAAATGTCCCAATAAAATGTAGAAAGGAGAGACCCCAGCCATGATGACAAAGCAAAGTCTAGCCCACTGCCCAACCAGTCCTCCCCCATGCATCTGCTTCCGCATCTACTACCTTGCCTGACGTCACTCCAGTCCAACTAGTCAGGCTTGGACCCGGAAGATGTAACCCATAAAAGCCTTATGAAACCCTTCTTCCGGGCTCAGACTCTGGAGAGCGATCTCCTCTGAGCCCGCCTGCGTAATAAAACTGAGTTCTCCAACTCTCCAAGTGCTCGCTTGGTTTCTCACCGGGTAAAAGAGCTGATCCACTGCAGCTGCAAAGCTGCCGGAGCTGGTACGCTACAGCCACGGGGCTGTCGCCAGAGCTGATACGCTGCAGCGCAGGGCTGCTGAGTATCTGCTGTAACAGCTTGAGGAATTTGTTTACTAACCCACTTGACAGAGGGAGATTTCAGAGGGATGAGGAAAAAAGCCTGTGACACAGAACCTTGCCTCCTGATATTGAATGTACTCTGCTAAGTATTATTTTGCCCGCTCTAGACACAGCTCAGCCAATAGGGAACTGTGTGTTGTGATTTGTAATAAGAAATATACATTTAGCCTTGGTCCCCATTTCTGGCACAGAGCTCCTGGGACCCTTGGAATTTCTTTGATAGGGAGAGCAATAAATGTCTTTTGTATGTTAATGAGGTGCTTTGGTGAGTTTCCAGGAAGTCTCACCATTCCCTTAGAGAGTTGGAACTTTAATTGCCACCCAGCCCTGACCTCCGGGGAGAGGGGAGGGGCTGGAGGTTGAATCAGTTGCCAATGGCCAATGATTTAATCTCTCCTAGCTGTGTCATGAAAACAGTATAAAAACCCAAAATTATGGGGTTTGGAGAACTTTTAGATTGGTCAACACGTTCAAATTTGGGGAGAGCGGTGCCCTCGGGGAGCACAGGAGCATGATCCTCTGTCTCTGTTCCTTGTCACATGCACCTCTTCCATCTCTGGCCCTAGTCTAAACCTTGTAAATTGGAATTGACCGGGACTGTTTTAATGTACTAGGTCTAAAGTTCACCCAAACACCTGAGTGTTTCATTTACACCCCCAGGTGATTCCAGGACTGCTTCACGTTTGAGAAACGGAAGCACAACACAGTTCAGCACTTCTGTCATTGCATGATGATGATGGTAGCCCAGAGGGCTCCGCCTGGGATGGGTCATCTGCTGACATCCTGCTGCATGAGGACAGCCCCAGAGATGGGAATGAGGTGGTTCAGGTTTGCCATCGTGCTCTGTATAATTGTTGCTGATTTCTCAGTGTTTCATAATACCCCAACGCCAAGAGACAGAAATTGAAAGATCCAAAATCAAGAGTATCATTATTTCCAACGCCAAAATTAATGTCAGTACCACCCTCAGCAAGTCACATCAACTCCATGTACCTCCCTTTCCCCATCCATAGTATGAAAAGCCTGAAGAATATGATGTCATTAAGAATTATCCAATTCCGGAGTTCCCGTTGTGGTGCAGTGGTTAACGAATCCGACTAGGAACCATGAGGTTGCGGGTTCGGTCCCTGCCCTTGCTCAGTGGGTTAACGATCCAGCGTTGCCGTGAGCTGTGGTGTAGGTTGCAGACGCGGCTCGGATCCCGCGTTGCTGTGGCTCTGGCGTAGGCCGGTGGCTACAGCTCCGATTCAACCCCTAGCCTGGGAACCTCCATATGCCGTGGGAGCGGCCCAAGAAATAGCAACAACAACAACAGCAAAAAGACAAAAAGACAAAAGACAAAATAAATAAATAAATAAATAAAAGATTAGAAAAAAAAAAAAGTATTATCCAATTCCTGGGAGGAAAACAAGGCAAAAAGATTACTGATGTCGTTCTTTTTAAGTGAAGTATGGTTGGTTTACCATGTTTCAGGTATACAACAAAGCAATTTGGTTTTTCATTTTTTTTTGCGGGGGTGTCTTTTTTTTTTGCTTTTTAGGGCCACAGCTGTGGTGTATGGAGTTTCCCAGGCTAGGGGTCGAATCAGTGCTGTAGCCACTGGTCTATGCCGCAGCCACAGCAATGCCAGATCTGAGCTGTGTTTGCAACCTACATCCCAGCTCAGGGGCAACATCGGATCCTTAACCCATTGAGCGAGGCCAGAGATCAAACCTGTGTCCTCTGGATGCTAATCAGATTTGTTTCCACTGAGCCACAATGGAAACTCCAAAAGCAATTCAGTTTTATATGTACTTTCCTTTTCAGATTCTTTTTCATTATAGGTTATTACAAGATACTGAATGTAGTTCCCTGTGCTATACAGTAGGTCCCTGTTTTTTTTCTATTTTATGCATAATAGTGTGTATCTGTTAATCACAAATTCCCAATTTATCCTTCTCCCCCTTTCCCCTTTGGTAATCATAAGTTTGTTTTCTATGTCTGTGAGTCTGTTTCTGTTTTGTAAATAAGTTCATTTGTATAATTTTTTAGATTCCACTTATATGTGTTATATGGTATTTGTTTTTCTCTGTCTGACTGACTTCATTTAATAAGATAATCTCTAGGTCCATCTATGTTGGTATAAATGGCATTATTTCATTCGTTTTTATGACTTAGTAGTATCCCACTATATATATATATATACACACACACACACATATATTCACATATTCTTTTTTCATTTTTAAAAATTGTATTGAAGAGTAGTTGATTTACAAGATTGTGATAATTTCTGCTGTATAACAAAGTGATTCAGTTACACATGTACACACATCCATTTTCTTTCAGCTTCTTTTCCTACATAGATCATCATAGATTATTGGGTAGAGTTCCCTGTGCTATACAGCAGGTCCCTGATGGCCAATTGTTCCATAGACCTCAGTGTGCATATGCCAACCCCAAACCACCAGTTTATCCCTCCCCTCTCACCTGTCTCCTTTGGTAACCACAGGTTTTTCAAAGTCTGTGAGTCTGTTTCTATTCTGTAAATAAGTTCATTTGTATTCTTTTTTAAAATTTCACATGTAAGTGATATCATATGATGTCTGTCACTGTCTGATGAATTTTACCTAGTATGATAATTTCTAGGTCTATCCATGTTGCTGCAAATGGCATTATTTCATTTTTATGGCTGAGTAATATTCCATTGTATATATGCACTTTTTTTTTTTTTTTTTTTTTTTTGCTTTTTAGGGCCACACTCAAGACACATGGAAGTTCACAGGCTAGGGGTCAAATTGGAGCTGTAGCCACCAGCCTACACCACAGCCACAACAATTTGGAATCTGAGCTGTGTCTGCAACCTACACCACGCTCACAGCAATGTGGGATCCTTAACCCACTGAGCAAGACCAGGGATTGAACCTGCGTCCTCATGGATACTAGTCAGATTTGTTTCTGCTAAGCCACGACAAGAACTCCTATGCATTACATCTTTATCCATTCATCTGTCAATGTACATTTAGGTTTCTTTCATGTCTTGGCAATTGTAGATAGTGCTGCCATGAACATTGAGGTACATGTATATTTTCAAATTAGAATTTTCATCACTTCTAGGCATATATCCAGGTGTGGGATGGCTGGATCATATGGTAAATCTATTGTTTAGTTTTTTAAGGAATGTCCATACTGTTCTTCATAGTGGTTACCCCATTTGACATTCCCACCAATAGTCTAGGAGGGCTCCCTTTTCCCTATGGGTGTGCCTTTGCAATGTCATACTAGAGCATTATCTACAGGCTCACCCAAGGGTCAACTCATTTGCTATGAACACAGTTTTGTTTGACTTACTCTTAACTTGTAGAAGATAAAGAGCATATGATTTTTGTCCATGCAAATGACATTAAATCCCATAGAAAAGATAATGTATGAATTGAACTTCAAGAAATAGAAGTAAAAGCATTTACATAGACAGGTGTGGGAAAACAGAAAAAGAACAGCAAAAGACTTTGGAGTTGCCTCAGGAAATAGAAAGTCCTTGGCTCAGAATATGATAGGGGCAGAAGAACACTGCTTTGAACCATAGACATTATGAATTTGATTTGGTAAGAATGTTCTTTTTTAAAGCCTAAGGGGAAAAAAAAATGTCTCGCTGACATGAAGAATTAGTAATCACAACCATTGGTCTGAGGGTCTTAGGGAGCATCTTCGGTCCCCATACCCACCTGTTTGAGTCAGGGGAGAGCATCTTCAGGAAGTAGCTTTGGCCTTCAGCAGTCCTGGTGCCAGAAGATGTGAGCCCCAAAGCAGCTTAAAAGAAAATCATCCTGCTCAACTGTTTTCTCTGTAACAGTGACTGTAGTGGCAAGGTGCTTAATTATCCCCTGGACCCCAAAGCCCCTCTCCCAGTGCATCAAGGCTCTCTGTGGCACCTTGTTGCTGAAGATCCAGAAGAACCAAATCTTTGAATGAATGTTGGCCTGGAGCTCCTGGTACTCAGATGAAAGAGCAGTTGACATAGAAAATGCATGAAAACTGGGCATGCACCAGGAGATCACCTGAAATTAAAGGTGTTGCTACTCACAGGAGCTTTCCGTGATTTCATACACTGCCAGATTGGGTGTGATATTTCTCAAATGTGATGGGTAAGCCAAGGATCCATGGATGTCTGTTCTGTTCTTTAAGCTATGAGATAATTGGGTTTTCATTTTGATTACTCTCTAAATATGTTATCAGAATCACTTCCGGATCCCCAGAATGACCACTTTACCCCTGAGCCCAGCTACACAACAGCAGGACTTATATTTGAGTTTTGAGTGACCGCTTATGTGGGCCAAGTGACAGTCCAGGGTGTCACAGTGCCTGCATGAACAAAGATTTCACAGTAGAGAAAGGATAAGGGAAAACTGAATCATCACACAGCCTAGTAGGATGGAGTTGCCATATCACCCAGAACCATAATCATGTCACAAGAGAATGTGTCATCAGATCCCAATTGTCAGGTGCAACAATTGACAATGTAACCACGTAAACTGGCAGATGTAACAACCCGACACCATTTATTAGCAGTAAGTGTAGTACTAAATAGCCAGTGACTAATTCTTCTATTTGCTATTCCAGAACTAATTGGTTTAGTGCCTACTTTAATGTTGACTTTTATAAAACTGCATGCTAAAAATATATTTAATTGAAGAAGAAAACTTTTAAGAATCAGACATAGTGAATTACCATGCAACTAGAGACTCTCATACTAAGTGAGCCAAGTCAGAAAGAGAAAGACAAATACCATATGATATCACTTATACCTGGAACCTAATACATAGCACAAATGGACTTATCTACAGAACAGAAACGAATTCATGGACGTAGAGAACAGACTTGTGGTTGCCAAGGGGGAGGGGGAGGGAGTGGGGTGGACTGGGAGTTTGGCACCAGTAGATGCAAACTATTGCATTTGGAATAGATAAGCAGTATGATCCTGCTGTGTAGAACAGGGAACTATATCCAATCACTTGTGATGGAACATGATGGAGGATAATGCAAGAAAAAGAATGTGTATATATGTATAACTGGGTCATTTTGCTGCACAGCAGAAATTGACAGAACATTTAAAATCAACTATAATAAAAATTTTTTAACTTGAAAATTGTTTTTAAGAGATACTGCTTTACTGATGGCTTACTAACATGCCTAGTAGAGTATGTGGTCCTATAGTCCAAAAGTTTAAAAAAAACTAAATTACTGGTCCTATTCTGTTGGTTGTATTTAAGCAAACCTAATTTTCTGCATTTGCAGTATCAGAGTGAAAATATCTACTCTGTACAGAACCAGATCTGAGCTACATCTTTCTACAATTATACCCTCAATCAGTTATTTTATTTCATCAGAATGTATCATCCAAAGCATGGCTGGTGGGAAAGCTAGGCTCTCTGTCCCCAAAAAGGGGCATGTTTACTGCAGTTTTTAAAGGGAGTATGTGATGGTGAGTATGCCTAAAAGGAAAAGCCTAGAGGAAGCAGAGACAAAGCAAGGCCATGGTACTGCACAAAAAGTCAAAGAGCAGTGCCCTTTAACACGCAATATCCCCGACCCCACCCTCTCACCATTGATAAGCCCCAGTGCTCACCCACAGTGGTGTCTTCATTCAATTACTCTTGCTGATTTCAGCTGACTCTGTATTTCCTGTTTAATTTTATGCTAGGCTTTTTTTTTATTGCATAAATACATGGTGTTTATATTTGGCTTTATGTTAACACATTAGAATTAGACAAAAATAATTAAGAATTGTTTTTCTTTACATGGTCCTAACCCTTTAAAGGCTGTATTATACACCTTGCAATATACCAGCAACATATCATGATTATGAGAAATGTAATCTCATAAGGAAAGAAAACAAAACAAAAACAAAGATCAGCTCCACACTAGTCCCAGGATTTGGGGTACAATTCATGAGCTCAGAGGCTTTACAACTACCCCCTGGGGAGAGACCCCTGTTGTTCTGGGGCCCCAATGTGCTTATACAGCTGGCTTGAGGGACAGACAATTTCAGCTTGCAACAGAGCCTCACATCCCATCCCTCCGACTACTGAGCCCACATTCTGTTCCTTGGTTCCCACAAAGTCATCGCTTCTTCATTCATATATGACAAGAACGGGGCGTGGCCCACTTCTCAGCATCCATGTGAAATGAGATCATACAGATGAAAACACATTGGAAACTAGAAATTTTAAGACAAAGCTGCCGCCACTAGGTGGCGATCAAAAGACCTGAAATCTAAAATGAAGGCCGTATTGTACATTTTCCCTCGGTCAGAAGTGTGGATGATGGGCTGGCCTCTCTCAGAGGAGGCGATGAACCAGCCAGGAAAGGCCACGGACTCAAAGCTGGAGGTCCTGGTGGTCTTGTTGTGATAGAAGAGGAAGGACTTCACGGGCTCGGCCTGATTGTGCAGACCCAGTATCTTCTGCTCCTGGAACCGGACAGAAAACTCCAGAAGGAGAAGCAGGGCTGTATGAGTAGTTCCAGGCTACTTGTACACAACCAGTAAACATTGCAAAGTTTGCAACAAATAAATATTGCATCTATTAAAGCAACAGCTGAGTGGGCTTATTTTCCCAGCCCCCACCCTCAAATCCAGAGGTGGCATGGGAATGACACAGCGGGCTGGTTAAAGGACAAGTGGTCACACTTGAATGACGGATTGGAACTCTCACCATACTAGAGGCTGAGGGGACCCCCAAGGAAAAGGAAAGACGTGCAAATTTGTAGCAGGAAGCCTAGGACCACTCCACAGCTCATGGCAATGCCTGATCCTTAACCCACTGAGCGAGGCCAGGGATTGAACTGGCATCCTCATGGATACTCATCGGGTTTGTAACATGCTGAGCCACAACAGGAACTCCTTGAATGACTTTTGCTGTAATTATCATAAAATTCAAAGTCTTTACTACCAGAGCCTGTAGAGTCTACACCATCCAGCTCTCACTTACACAGCTGAAAACATACGGTTCAGTCCTCATCTTTGACGTCGCAATCCACACTGACTGTGTCAGCAAGTCCCGTTGACTCCACTTATCCTATTTCCAGAATCTGACCATTGTCTTCCGACCCCCGCACCATCCCCTCAGCCCTCAGAACACACCTGGATCACCCCAAAGTCTCCGGGAGGGCTTTCGCCTTGACCTTCACCCTCTGCTTCAGGTGGCAGCCAAAATAATCCTTTGTATTTATTGCTCCGAAGTTTTAATTATAGTTGATTTACAATATTCCCTCCATTTCTGCTGTACAGCAAAAAACAATTCTGTTTAAACCTCTGCCCATTCATGTCACTCCTCTGTTCCCGACATTCAAACAATTTCCTGTTTCACTCTGATTGAAAGGGAAAGTTCTCACAAGGTCTGCAAGGCCCTTCATGACCCGTCTCCTCCCACCTTGCCCATTCCTTCACTAGTCCTTGAACTTGCCCTCCCTGGACAGCCTGCCGGCTAACTCCCTGGTGTCGTCTACTCTGTGTTAAAACCCCCCATTTGTGATAATCCCTGCTGCTTTGCTTATCATGGCAGCCAGACGCCAACTGTTCCCGGCACTGCCAGTCTCTCTACCCTGCTCTACTCTTCTTTCCCAGGGAGCATAACACCCTTTAACCTCTCATGATTTACCTGCGATGATTACACTTCTTGTGGATCACCTCTCTCCTCCCACTAGAATCCAGGCCCCAGGAGGGCAGGGCTCTTTGCCACTCTGTGCACTGACAATTCTCCGATACCTGTAACAGGGTCAGCAGCCAGTGAGAAAGCACATCTTTGCTGACTTGGATTGGACTGGTTTGAATCAGACTGAATCGCAGTAAACTGAAGTTATAAGAAACAAGTGGTTTACGATAGGCAGTTATACTAAATACATACATACATACATACATACACAAAACCAACCAGAGAACTTGAACGGTAACACAGCAAAAGTTGACATTTCAAAAACACAATAGAAGGCTAATTTAGAAGCATTCTCATTGTGGCTCAGTGGGTTAAGGACCTAACATTGTCTCTGTGGGGATGCGGGTTCAATCCCTGGCCTCCCTCAGTGGCTTAAGGATCTGGCATTGCTGCAAGCTGTGGTGTAGGTCACAGATGTGGCTGGATCTGGGGTTGCTGTGGTTGTGGCGCAGGCTGCAGCTCCAGCTTCAGTTCAACCACCAGCAGCCTCGGAACTTCTGTGTGCAACAAGTGCAGCTATAAAAAATTAAAAAAAATAAAATAATTGAGCAGACAGTATGGGAATTAAAAGGTAATCATGATCTTGGAGACTGAATCAAGAATCCTCCCAGATTTCCACATAGAAAAGACAAAAAATATGAAAAACTAGGTGATCTATTGAAGTGAGATCTAGAAATTCCAGTGACTGATGAATAAGAATTCCTAAAGGAGGAAGAAAGCAGAATAAAGGAGAGAATATACTTGAAGAAACAACGGCTGAAAGTACCATAGTATTCAAGATAAGGGTCCTCAACTAGTGAGAGGCAGGATTAAATCAAAGAAAAGCCAACTGCATGCACATTATTCAAAAGGAGCTAGGAATAAATACGCTTAAGGACAGGAGGATATTACACTTTTGTTTGTTTGCTTTTGTCACCCACCTTCAGCTGCAATGTGGGCTGTCCCCCAATGTCCTGACAATACAGACACCTTTCTGGATTCTCTATTCCAAAATAAGTGGGAACCCCTTTGCCTTGCTCAAGAGACTCCGGATACTTGCATGGGACAACAGTGACGGTGACTGATACGAGGGGACAAAGTGTCAGTGTCCTTTGGAAGTCAGGAAAGACCAGGATTTTCCAGGCAGGGCTGGAAGAGACCTTAAGAATGTAATCCTTACTAACCTAGACCCATAGAGTGGCCATCCCGATATTCATTCATTCATTCATTCATTCATTCATACCATGTGCCAAGCACAGCCCTAGGAAATGGAGCAAACACAGTTCAACAGAAAGCAGACCCTACCCTTGAGATTTGCACACCTCTCTTTGAACACCTGGGGGTGGGATGCTTCAAACCCAAGCAGCCCTCTGATCCTTGGAGAGCTCTGTCCATGGGCAAGTTTTGCCTACGATGATGCTGCCTTCCCATGGTACCCACCCAGTTCATCCTCCTAAGACACCAGAAGTCCTCAGAGGCCACCAGCCTCTCCTTTTCCCTAGGTCAGGCCTTCACATTGCTGAAAGCAGCTCTCCTGCCTCCCAGGAGGCCGCCCCACTCCCTCTGCTTTCTGTGCCCTGGGCCAAGACAGCCCTTCCCAGGCGGGTGTGGGATTCCTCCCCCTCCAGGAAGCTGCACTTTCAGGAAAGGCTGGATGCCAGCCTCCCAGCCGCGCTGACCTGAGGGGCAGCCACACCATGACCTCCACCTACCTGGAGCCACACTGCTACTCCGTGGAACGGTCATGAGGGTCTGACCCCGAAGGATCCACACCTGTTGACTCAAGTCGGAGACTTGCCCAGTCTGAGGTTTATCCATGACTGTTGAAACGAAAAAGAATAATGAAGAAACATGGCCAAGGTTGCTGTACCCGATGCTTGGAGAAAGATCAGCTAGCCCAGGACTCTCAGGAAGGTGGGGTCAGGGTCTGTACACCAAGACCACCAGCTCTCGTGTGACCCATCGGTCCAGCCTTTCTTTCCAGTGAAGCTGTGGGCTCTGGTGAGCAGGGCAAGGGCCATCGCAGTCTAAGAGGCTTCCCATAATTACACGGATAAGGCCCAGACACTCGCTTTGATGCTCACTCCGTGCTTGGCCCAGGGCTGGGTCTGGAACTGGAGCCATGAGTAAGAAATGGTCCTCGCCCTCTGGGATCCTGTGGTCCAGTGGGAGGTGGGCAGCACTGGGTGGTGAGGCCCCTACGGAGGAGGGGCAGAGGCAGCTGGGGCGTCTGGAAGAGACAGGCATGAGCGCAGGTGTCCCCAGCCTCCAGACTCCTTCCCAGCATCACCTGTTGCATGGGGTCTTCCACGGTCTCCCCAAGTGCCTACCACAGTGGGGTTGTCTCGGCACCTGCGGGGACAGTGAGAGGTGGTCTGAGCCTCAGGAAATGTTTCCCAGGCCCTCCCGGGACACCAGTTCCTAAGGTCCTGATTCCGGACAGGGAGCTGGGAAGCCTGGCCTGAGGCCCAGGATCTGAGCCATCTCTTGGGACAAAGGTTCAAGGTAGGAGCTCCTGTTGTGGCTCAGCAGGTTAAAAACCCAACTAGTATCCATCAGGATGCTGGTTCAATCCCTGGCCTCGCTCAGTGGGCTAAAGATCCAGTGTGGCCTTGAGCCGCGGCCTAGGTCGCAGATCTGGCATTGCTGTGACTGCGGCTGTGGTACAGGCTGGCAGCTGCAGGTCTGATTCGACCCCTAGCCCAGGAACTTCCATATGCAGCCCTAAAAAGAAAAAAGAAACAAATTTTTAAATTAGAGTTCCCACAGTGGCACAATGGGATCAGGGGCACCTTGGGAACACTGGGACAAAGGCTTGATCCCTGACCCAGCGCAGTGGGTTAAGAATCCAGTGAAGCCACAGCTGTCACTCAGGTCGCAGATTGCGGCTCAGATCTGATGCCTGGCCTGGGAGCTCCATATGACTTGGGTGGCCAAAAAATGACAAACATAAAGCAAAAAACAAAACAAAACAACTTCAGGGCAAACTTAGGAAGGGATACCAAGCAGAATTTCCCTCCACCCAGAAATCCAGCCAGAGACAGTGTCTCCCTAGAGGTTCCAAGACCAGGCCTGACTTTGGACCTTAAATGCCCCACTGCCCCTGATGCCTCTGCCGCCTCCTGCCAGCATCCCTCCCCCACTGCCCCTGGCCAGGGCTTCCACCTGGCTGCAGGGAGAGACCCGTGGCAGGGCAGCTATGCCAGGCTCCCCCAGGAACCCGCCAGTAAGAAGCAGCAAGCCCCACACAGGACCAGACACGGACCCAGCCTGGCGTGGTTCCATCCCTTCACCAAAGCACAGCAAAGAGGGAAGGCGCAAGTGTCAAGAACCTTCCAGCTATCTATTGGCCCGCAAGGACCTTTATCAAAAGGGTAGGGGACTGAAATGCAGCCCCGGCATCTCCCCAGAGCAGCGGCAGGTTCTGACAGGGCCGGGGGCATTTATCTGGAAAGCACAGGGAGGTTCCAGCTTCCTCCGTGGGGCGTGACAATCTTATGACATGAAAGAAAGCTGGGTCCTCCTGCCTGCTGATCCTGTGGGGTGCAGATGAAGAAAATGCAGCTTCAGCATGAGTCTGACCTGGCTGGGTTCCCTCAGAAATAAGCCCCAAGCAGAGCCCCACCAACGGGGTTAATGACAGACCCTGGGTTTCTCAGGAAGGGTAGACCGACCAAGGGACTTTCCCCAGACCCTGTTCTGTGGCCGAGTCACTCTGGGGCTGGACCAGAGATGCAGGCTCAGAGGGACTCCACCACCTGGGGCCAGGAAGCGTGCCCGCTGCAGTCCTAACCCTAAGAGAGTCCTATGAGGCCACAATCAGCTGTGCTCTCAGCCAGGCACCTTGTGGCATGCTGAGCCACCCAACCGTTCCACCTCCACCTCAGGCCACCCCTGAATGGAGGGTTAGGCTAAAAGCCCCTCCACCCACACTCTTTCTGCCCCTCGGAGATGCACCTCCGGGCTCTTGGGAGTCCCAGGCATTGACCAGCACAGCCTTGAATGAGGTAATCCCAGCCCCTGGAGCCACAAATACAGTTGACTCCAGATCCTCTCAAGGGCTAAAGAAGTACGCAGTGATGTCTTCAAAAACTGAGCCCCAGATGCCAACATACCCCTCACTCATCCTCTGCTCTAGTCATGCAGGACACCTGCAGGTGCTCAATAAATGGTAAGCTAGTTTTCTGTATGTTTGTTTCACACACACACACACACACACACACCCCATCTGCTGAGGTCAAGCATAAAAACTTTCTGAGACACAAGTTGACTTGACTCAAGTGAATTTTGAAGGAGGGGCTAGAAGCACTTGCAGCTTCATATTGACCTGCCTAGCGGAGGTGGGGGGTGGGAGGTGGGAGGGAAATTTGCAAAGAATAAGATAGAAGCTTCTAAGCAAGCACCTCCACGAGCCCCTCTTCCTAACCCTGACAAGAGTTTCCTAGCTCCACCCCTCATACATTTCACCCCCATCTCCTTTTTGGCCTTAGAGGAAGGTGGTCCTTTTCTGTTGAGGCCTCAGTCCCATCACTTTTGTTTTCTAGTTGATCTGTCACTCCTGGAGAGAGAGTGTGGCAGTGAACTCAGACACACTTCTGTTCAAAGCCAGGCTCAGCCACTGTCACCTCTTGAGTCCTCTCTACCCAGCTGAAGGTTCTCTCAGTCATGCATCCATCAAGGTATCCCACTTCTCAGGATGCTGACCACAAAATAGCATCTAAAATGCTCCACCAATGGGTCCCCAAGTTCCTGAGTTCTCTGTTTCCATCAGGATCCCGTCTGGAAAGCAGAACCCACACAAGGAATTGCAAACAAAGGGAACTGAGCACAAGAAACTGGTTACGTAACTGTTAGAAGGCTAAAGAGGGCAAGGGAGGAGCTCCTGTTGTGGTTCAGCAGGTTAAGGACCTGACATAGTGTCTGTGAGGATGTGGGTTCAATCCCAAGCCTCGCTCATGGGGTTAAGGATCTGGCATTGCCACAAGCTTTGGGATAGGTCGCAGGTGAGGCTCAGATCTGGTGTTTCTGCGGCCGTGGCTGTGGCTGGCGGGTGCACCTCCAATTCAACCACTAGCCTGGGAATTTCCATATGAAGCAGGTGCAGAATTAAAAAAAAAAATCTTTGACAAGGGAGGCAAGAACATAAAATGGGAAAAGGAAAGTCTATTCAGCAAGCATTGCTGGGAAACCTGGACAGCTGCATGCAAAGCAATGAAACTAGAACACACCCTCACACCATGCACAAAAATAAACTCCAAATGGATGAAAGACTTAAATATACGACAGGACACCATCAAACTCCTAGAAGAAAACATAGGCAAAACACTCTCTGACATCAACATCATGAATATTTTCTCAGGGCAGTCTCCCAAAGCAATAGAAACTAGAGCAAAAATAAACCCATGGGACCTCATCAAACTGAAAAGCTTTTGCACAGCAAAGGAAACCCAAAAGAAAACAAAAAGACAGCTTACAGAATGGGAGAAAATAGTTTCAAATGATGCAACGGACAAGGGCTTAATCTCTAGAATATATAAGCAACTTATACAACTCAACAGCAAAAAAGCCAATCAATCAATGGAAAAATGGGCAAAAGACCTGAATAGACATTTCTCCAAAGAAGATATACAGATGGCCAGCCAACACATGAAAAAATGCTCAACATCGCTGATTATAAGAGAAATGCAAATCAAAACTACCATGAGATACCACCTCACACCAGTCAGAATGGCCATCATTAATAAATCCACAAATAACAAGTGCTGGAGGGGCTGTGGAGAAAAGGGAACCCTCCTGCACTGCTGGTGGGAATGTAAACTGGTACAACCACTATGGAGAACAGTTTGGAGATACCTTAGAAATCTATACATAGAACTTCCATATGACCCTGCAATCCCACTCTTGGGCATCTATCCGGACAAAGCTCTACTTAAAAGAGACACATGCACCCGCATGTTCATTGCAGCACTCTTCACAATAGCCAGGACATGGAAACAACCCAAATGTCCATCGACAGAGGATTGGATTCGGAAGAGGTGGTATATATACACAATGGAATACTACTCAGCCATAAAAAAGAATGACATAATGCCATGTGCAGCAACATGGATGGAACTAGAGAATCTCATCCTGAGTGCAATGAGCCAGAAAGACAAAGACAAATACCATATGATATCACTTATAACTGGAATCTAATATCCAGCACAAATGAACATCTCCTCAGAAGAGAAAATCATGGACTTGGAGAAGAGACTTGTGGTTGCCTGATGGGAGGGGGAGGGAGTGGGAGGGATCGGGAGCTTGGGCTTATCAGACACAACCTAGAATAGATTTACAAGGAGATCCCGCTGAATAGCATTGAGAACTATGTCTAGATACTCATGTTGCAACAGAAGAAATGGTGGGGGAAAAACTGTAATTGTAATGTATACATGTAAGGATAACCTGACCCCCTTGCTGTACAGTGGGAAAATAAAATAATAAAAAAAAAAAAAAAAAAAGATTATGAAGGAGTTGCCGAGGTGTTCCAGAGGGCACCAAACGTAAGACAGAATCACGAGGAAACCAAAGAATCTAGGAAACCTAGGAGCTTAAAGGAGGAACCTCGAAGGACTGATGCTGAGACTTTAGGAGGGGTTCCTCTGCCAAACTGATGCTCAGACCTCTGAAAAGAGAGTGTGGCCTGATGAGGGCATGAGCCACAAAGGTGGAGATGAGGGCTCAGCCCTGGAGCTGCTCAGAGCCCAAGGGCCACAGCCAGAGAGCTGTAGTCCCACTGATTCAAGAGCCTTTTGGAGCAGGTTGGTGCCATCACTTGCAAGAAAGTAGTAACCACTTTAAAAAGACAGAAGTCCCTGTGGCATTTTACACCTGCGGTGTGACCTTAGGAGAAACAGCGTTTCTTGTCAGTTGGCTTGGTCTGTCCTCCCAGCCCGATTAATGGCAGGACTGATTTTCTCTTTCAGTCCCCAGCCAGTTTTGACTCTCAGATTTTGGCCTTTTTCAGAGGGGATAGGCCTGAGGTGGTGGTGGGCGAGGGGGGGGGGGCAGCTGACACTAAGATCTACTACTGAGGAGTTCCCAGGTGGCACAGTGGGTTAAGGACCTGGCATTTTCACTGCTGTGGCTCAGATCGCTCCTATGACACAGGTTTGATCCCTAGCCTGGGGATTTCCACGTGCCAGAGGTGCCACCAAAAAGAAAAAAAAAATGGCCTACTACTCATAGTTTTGTTATTTTTCAGCTGAGTGGGTAAATTATTTATGAAAGAGGGCATACAAAATCGGTAAATTAAAGCCCTCTGAAGAGGGCTTCTACTTAGTTAACAGTAGTATGTCAAGAGTTCCCATTGTGGCGTGGTAGAAATGAATCCGACTAGCATCCATGATGACGCAGGTTTGATCAGTGGGTTAAGGATCGGCTTTGCCATGAACTGTGGTGTAGGTCACAGATGCAGCTCAGATCCCACATTGCTGTGGCTGTGGTGTAAGCTGGCCGCTGTAGCTCCAATTGGACCCCTAGCCTGGGAACATCCATATGCCGAGGGTGCGGCCCTAAAAAGACAAAAAAAAAAAAAAAGACTAAAAAAAGGTAAATATCCAATAAATAGAAGTAATTAGAGTTCACCCTACTAGTAATTAATGAGATGCAAATCCAAGCTAATGGGATTGCTTCCACCCATCAGGAAGACACAAATTAAAAAGCTAACAGGCAATGGTGGGAGGAAACAGATTCACTCATTGTATGGATGCACGTGTGAATTAGCACAGCCTTTTCAGAAAGCAATTTCTCAGAAATCTAGAATGTGTGTATCCTCTGACCCTTCAATTCTACTTATGATAATCTACTGTTTCCAATGCTTTTAGCTTCAAAAGCGGGAAAAATCCAATCTCAAAAATGCAAGTGGCTAAAACAATAAAAATACTTAGTTGATGATGGAGTTGGAAGCCCTGGGGTAGTGTAGGGTCAGAGTTGCTGATCTGCTCCTTCTGTGACATCAATAGGGATCAGCATTTTTTTCGATTCTCTGTGAACCGACATTCACAAACTTAAGGTCACGTCCCTTCAAGTCGGTAAGATAATTGTCTGTGATGATCAGAACTGCATGCTCAGTCATTTCTATCCTGCAAGAAAAATAATGTCTCTCCCACATCAAAGGCTTTCAAGACTGTGTGGGTCAACTTGGGAGACAGGCTGTGCCAGTCGGGTCCTAACAAGCAACATATGACACATTCACATTTGGCACTTTGAAGTAAGTGTAATAATGGAGTTATTTACAAAGATGTGGGCAGAGGACAGGGGAAATCCCAAGGCATAGGGCAGAAACCTGGAGTTGCTAACAGTAGCCTATACCCCTGACCACCCATGGGCTTGAAGGGACAAGAGAAGGAAATGGTGACCAGAACCCGGAGAGAGAGCTTTGTGGACAGGGACACTTAATGGGAGTGATGACCTTCATCAGGGAAAAAAGAAAAAAAAAAATCAGGCTAATTTGCAGTGATGCAGGTGGACCTATAAATGATCATACTAAGTGAAGTCAGACAAAGACAAATATCATATGATATCACTTATATATAGAATCTAAAATAATGATATAAATAAACTTATTTTCAAAATACAAATAGACTCACAGACATAGAACAAACCTATGGTTACCGAGGGGGATACACACCACTGAATATAAAACAGATAAACAACAAAGACCAATTTATAGCTCAGGGAACTATACTCAATACCTTGTAAGAATCCATAATGGAAAAGATTCTGAAAAGAAATGTATATATATATATTTGACTCACTTTGCTCTATACCTGCAACTAAGACAACAATTGTCAATTGACTATACTTTGATTTAAAAAAAAAAAAGTTCAGGTCAGATGGGTGGCCCAGAAGGAAGGAACCAGAAAATAAATACCCCGACCTCACCTCTTCCCACCACCCAGTTTCCTTCCAGGGATTCTTGAGGGGCAGCAGAAGTCATCCAGCATCTTCCAAGCCTTCTGCCCTTGGGTCCACGTTCTTCCTCCAGGGGTGGGAAATCTGTGTTCCCTAACCCAAGCAAAAGATGCAAAAGTTATTAGCTTCTGGAGCATCACAGGCTAGGTCAATACGAATATGGTCATAATTGTCTTTAAGCTATTCCCAGGGTTATTCAAATGAGGTGGGTAGAGCAACGGGCAGGAGTGGGGAGGAAAGAGTTAGGCGTCCACTGATAACACTCCTTGCTTCTCCATCTCCTCACCAGGTATAATTTGGTCATCATGGCTGCCTCCTTCTTCCACCACCCGTTCCACACTTCCCTTACCTTCCACCAGCACCTCGGCTGCATGCTCTTCTTCACCAGGAGGGTGAAGCAAGCCCTCATTTCTGTGGAAGCAGAGTCCTGGGTGTTGTATATTGGTGCTGCAGTTTCCCATTGACTAAAACTACTGGGCGAGGGAGTAATAAAACATGTAATAAGGACGTGCCCCGGGAAATCCTACGGTTTCCAGACAAATGTCCTGCTTACCCCCACTGAGAAGCAGCAAGCCAGTTTCCCCAGAGTCATCAGGATCAATCACCCCAACCAGTAAGGTAATTCCTTTCTACCTGCTTATTCGGTGAGCCCCAACAGCCATGGGGCAGTCTCAGCTTCCACTTCCTCAAGTCCTGTTTCCCAGGCCCCTTGTTTGTTGGAGAGCTAACATCAGACTTTAGGTCTCAAAGCTCACACGATCCTTTCTTCCTTCTAAAACTGGAGACCGTCATGGCAGTCCAGCCTCCTTTCATGGCGGCAACATGCCGAAGACATGGAGATGATACACGCAGTTCTAAAGGCAGGAAAGAAAGTATTTGAACCTAAAGAACGTTTGCTTTAAAACAGAAATAACTCACAGACGTTGAAAACAAACTTATGATTACCAAAGGGGAATGGAGAAGGGATAAATCAGGAGTGTGGGATTAACAGATGCACACTATTATATATAAAATGGATAGACAATAGGACCTATACTGTATGATACAGGGAACTATATTCAATATCTTGTAATATATTTTTTTTGTTTTATTTGTTTGTTTGTTTGTTTTTACTTTTTAGGGTCAAACCTTGGGCGTGGGGAAGTTCTTTGGCTAGGGGTTGAATCGGAGCTGCAGTTGCTAGCTTACACCGCAGCTCAAGGCAATGCCATATCCTTAACCCAATGAGTGAGTCCAGGGATCGAACCCACATCCTCATAGATATTAGTCAGGTTCGTAACTCACTGAGCTGCAACGGGAACTCCATCTTGTAATAACTTTCAATGAAAAATAATCTGAGATATATATATATAACTGGATCATTGTGCTATGCACTAGAAAGAAAACATTGTAAACCAGCTATATGTCGGGTTTCTTTAAAATGTTTTCTAAAAGAAGTCAGAGAATTTCCCGTTGTGGTTCAGTGGAAACCAGCCCAACTAGTGCCTATGAGGATGCAGGTTCTACCCCTGGCCTTCGCTCAGGGGGTTAAGGATCCAGTGTTGCTCTGAGCTGTGGTGTACGTCGCAGATGTGGCTTGAATCCCATGTTGTTGTGGCTGCGGTGTAGACTGGCAGCTGCAGCTCTGATTTGGCCCCTAGACTGGGAACTTCCATATGCTGCAGGTTGCGGCCCTAAAAAGCAAAAAAAAAGTCAGAAGTTATAACATTTCTACCAAATCAGCCACTCTCGTGAAATATGGCTCATTGAGCTTAAAAATGTATTTTAAAATGACTTTCACCTATTTCTCTTTTGTTTAATTAATAAAGCAGTTTCAGGTGTATAAGAAAATGCAGCAGAAAGTATAGGGATTCTCATATCCCCCTACCCCTTACCACCACATGCACACATACACATGCACACATACACAGCCTGACAAGTTTCCCTATTATTAAGATCTTGCATTAGCAGCATATTTGTTATAACTGATGAACTAGTATGACATATCTAACCATGTATAATATTGATACACAATCACTAACTAAAGCAAATAGTTTACATTACGCGTTACTCTTGTGCTACACAGTTCTGAGTTTTGACAAAGGCATAATGTTATATAGCTTCCGTTACAATATCATAAATGATCATTTCGGAGTTCCTGTCATGGCTCAGTGGTTAACGAACCCGACTAGCAACCATGAGGATGCGGGTTTGATCCCTGGCCTCTCTCAGTGGGTTAAGGATCTGGCATTGCCATGTGGGACAAGAAACTCCCCCTGCAGAACACGGAGGAGACACTGATGCTGAAAACTATTCAAGAATGTGGAAGACTGGAGTTCCCATCAAGGTGCCTCAGAAACAAATCTGAATAGGAACCATAAGGTTGGGGGTTCAATCCCTGGCCTTGCTCAGTGGGTCACGGATCTGGCATTGCAATGAGCTATGGTGTAGGTTGCAGATGTGGCTCAGATCTGGCATTGCTGTGGATGTGGCATTGTCTGGCAGCTATAGCTCTGATTCCACTGCTAGCCTAGAAATTTCCATATGTCACATGTGTGGCCCTAAAAAAGAAATAAAAAGTCACTTCTTTTTTTTTTTTTGTCTTTTTAGGGCTGCACCTGTGGCATATGGAGGTTCTGAGGCTAGGGGTCTAATGGGAGCTGTAGCTAGGGGCCTATACCACAGCCCCAGCAACACCAGATCTGAGCTACATCTGCAACCTGCACTGCAGCTCACAGAAATGCCAGATCCTTAACTCAGTGAGTGAGGCCAGGGATCAAACCCATAACCTCATGGTTCCTAGTTGGATTCCTTCCTGCTGTGCCATGATGGGAACTCCAAAAATTCACTTCTTTTAAAAAAAAAACCTTTGGAGTTCCCATCATGGCTAAGTGGAAATGAACCTGACTAATAACCATGAAGATGGAGGTTCCATCCCTGGTCTTGCTCAGTGAGTAAAGATCCAGTGTTGCCTTGAGCTGTGGTGTAGGTCACAGATATGGCTTGGATCCTGTGTTGCTGTGGCTGTGGTGTAGACTGGCAGCTACAACTCCAATTAGACCCCTAGCCTGGGAACTTCCATATGCCACAGATGCAGCCCTAAAAAGACAAAAATACATTATTTTAAAAGATTTTAATTTTTTCTATTATAGTTGAGTTACAATGTTCTGTCAGTTTCTGCTGTACAGCAAAGTGATCCAGTCATACACATTCCTTTTCTCACATTCTCCTCCATGATGTTCCATCACAAGTGACTGGATATAGTTCCCTGAGCTCTACAGCAGGATCTCATTGCTTATCCACTCCAAAAGCAATAGTTTCCATCTACTAACCCCAAACTCCCAGTCCATCCCACTAAGTCACTTCCAATGTGTCACTTTGCCTCTGGCTGAATTCTTTCTGTGTTGAACCAAAGCCCCTAGGAGCCCACATCTCCCCCAGGCACCATCTAGTGTTTTCAATTTAAGGTAACAAAGGAAACACAAGCACCCCCTAAGGAGCATTTATCACTCTGCTCTAGCCCACTGTTGAAACATAGCCCTAGTATTGTCAGATTTTTTTTAAGGCTAGAAATTCAGGTTTTTTAATGTGAAGTCTCTTGGTTTTAATGTTAGGAACTGGTTGGTATTGTAATATAATTCTGTGTGGGCTGAGGGAAATCATCTTTGGCAGGGATCTTTCCCCAGGTTGGCCAGTTTGCAAACTTTGATATTCAGCAGGGCTGGTGGAGAGTCCCTTATCATTGTCAGTCATGAAGGTAACCTGTGATGGCTCACTATATGCTCAGTGTCCAGTCTGTTTCCAAGGAGCCCAAGGGCACATTAAAAATGGTTTATTGACCAAGCTTATGTCGAAGTCTTGTTTAATCTATTCATGTGACTTACAAATCTTTCATGTTTCCAGCAGCCAGACCTGAGGCAAATTCAGCCCTGACTCTTTCTAATGATCCTTGAGTCTGTCAAGATGTGTGCAATTTGATTGTCTTGTATTAACTGGGAGCCAGTGGTTGGAATTTTTCCCCTAGGTATGGTGGGGATGCCTGGGAGGGAGGCTGACTCTGTGTGTGTGTGTGTGTGTGTGTGTGTGTGTGTTTATATGTGCACATGTGAGGGCAATGTTGGGATAAAAGGGAGGGCAATATTTTGGTGTGGAAAACTGAACCAAAATGCTACAAGCAAAAGAATTCCTGGGACTGGGAGGAGTTTTGACCTGGGATGAGACAAGTACCCTTGTGAAAATGTCAGAAATATTGAGGAGAAATAAGTTCTTTCATTTTTGTTTTTCATGGTTTCACCTGTGGCATAAGGAAGTTGGAGGGCTAGGAGCAGAATCAAAGCTGCAGCTGCTGACCACGGCCACAGCCATAGCAGCACCAAACTGAGCCATGTCTGTGACCTATGCTGTAGCTTGTGGGAACACTGGATCCTTAACCCACTGAGTGAGGCCAGGGATCACACCTGCACCCTCAGGAGATAACGTTGAGTCATTAACCCACTGAGCCCTGATGGGAACTCCTTTCTTCACCACCACACTCTCATTTTAAAAATGAGTGTCAAGTAGAGTTTTCCAGAAGCAACATGACAAGTGATGTTGTCATGGCTTCAGTGGCTAATGAAAGATGAAAAGAATGTTTTAAAGATTTGTTTTAAAACAAACCTCTTTGGGGTCCTCACTATTTTTTAAGGGGATAAAGGGATCCTGAGATCAAAGAGTTTGAGGATTGATGGTCTGGGTAGTTGCTGTCCACCTGGGCTGTACATTAAGGTCAAGAGTGTGGGGTTCACTTAGTGCTGCTGCCTGAACTGCACCCCAAACTATTTGTCACTAAATCCCTGCGGATAGGAAGTCACCCCGTCACCACTACCCTCACCATCGATATCATTATTATCACCATCATCCTTCTCAGCATTGCACCTAGGGACAGTCCACCATGGCTCAGGTCCTGTGCTCTGTGATGTACCTCTAATTCTTTCAACTGCCCAGAGAGGCCAGTGTGATCTTACTCTACAACAGGAGAATCTGGATCAGAAAGACTGAGGTGAGCAAGTTCCAAAGCTGAAAGAGTTGGAGCCAGGATTGCAAAACTGTTCCCTCTACTTCTTCAGTGTTCCCAGTCTTTGCTCTTTGGAAAACCTCTTTAAGTTTGTCATCATACTCTAACCTCACCATGGCTTTAGATACATTTTATAAATAAACTACTAAGCTATAATTGTTTATGTTTTAAAGCACATGTTAAAAACCATGCAATGCACAATTGGGACATCTCCTCAATCAGGACATCTTCTTAATGGGGACATATCCTCTGTTCAGGTCATCTTATAGAAGTAAGAGTTTTAACTAGAGAAACAACCCCCACCCCTGACCCCTGGCTGAGGAGGCAGCTGCCTGCCTGATATCAGCTTTGTTTGCCCCATACCACCCTTCTTGCAATATTGCAGCAGCTTCATAGACACTATCACTGTCTGCTTGGGGAATGGGGAGGGCTGGGCTACTTGCATGGGAAAACCAAGTCCCCCTCAGACTCTGGAGGTGACTCCTCTGAGCGAACACCAGTGCTGAATAAACCAGGCTATTTCACATCTCCAAGTGCAGCTTGTCTCTTTCTGCTGCAAGGGTTTCTGCAACAGTATGACAGCAGAGTTGAGGCAAGTCTATCTAAAAGCAGAGAGACCCAATCCCTTGGCCCACTGGGAAGGACTTAATGTGGTTAAATACACAATTTTCCCTGACATTTTGGGAAAGTCTCTGCCACCTCATAGCTCTTACCTTGGTGGATCTCATCCTGGGCTCAGTTCATGGGTTGATGAAGGAAGGAATAAGACCCTTCTATGTTTTGCTATTCTTTGCAGGGAAGAGTGGCATGGAGGTACGGATGGGATGGCCATTGTACGAGAGAGAAAGACAGGGGCTATGCAATTCCCTGGGCTGTCTAAGGACCCAGAAATCAGCTTTTCAAGTTTCAAGGGATATGTAGGACTGGGTCACTTTGCTATACAGCAGAAAGTAGCAGAGCATTGCAAATCCACTTGAACAGAAAAAGAAAAAAAATAAAAATTAAAAAAACAACTGAATTTCTAGGGAAGGGATGAAGACTGCATTTGCACAGCACATGGAATCCCAGCATCTGGCACAGCTCCTCCTGCAAATAAGTCCTTAAAAGTGGAAAGAAGCATTCTTGTTGTGGCTCAGAGGGTTCAGGAGATGATGCTGTCTCTGTGAGGATGTGTTTTTGATCCCCAGCCCCCCTCAGGGGGTTAAAGATCTGGCATTGCCATGAGCTGTCATATAGTTCCCAGATGTGGCTCAGATCTGGTGTCACTGTGGCTGTGGCATAGGCTGGCAGCCGCAGCTCTGATTTGACCCCTGGCCCAGGAACTTCCATATGCCACAGGTGTGCCTGTTTAAAAAGAAAAGAAAAAAAGGAAGAATTAAATGAATTGAACATGTGAATGAACAAATGAACAAATCAGCTGCACAGAAAAGGGACCTCCAGGTTTATTTTTCCACAAGGATTGACATCTTCCCGATACTATTTTTCTTCATGCTCAGGGTCCTGTCACTTTTTTTCCCTTTGTTGTGGTAGGATGCTGCTCCTCATGGTCTGTGTCTGAGGTTAGACTCTACACTGTCAGTATGGCTTGCTGGAGCCCAGTCACCAAAATGGCTTTCAGCTGTGTCATGCACCAAGCTTTCCAATAAAACATACTAGAAGGAGGTGATGCTTCTCAAAGAATGATCTGAAGCCACCTGCACCAGAATCATGTGGGGAGCTTTGTAAAAGTACATATTTCTGGGCTTAACCCTGGACCAGCTAAATTGGAATCTTGGTGCCTAAGAACCTGGGAATTTACATTTATTGTGATTTTTTTTTCACCTTTCTCTTTTTTTTAAAAAAATTTGGATAGATACTACAGCCACATGATCCCAAATCCCAAAATATAAGATTTTAATAAAAAATTAATACATTAAAAATAATTTATTTTAGTATAGTTTTAGGCTTATGGAAAAGTTGTGACAATAGTACTGAAAATACCCATACAGCTCACCTCCAGATTCCTCTATTTTTAACACCTTATGTTAGTAGGGTACATTTTTCATAGCGAATGAACCAATATTGGTGTATTATTATTATTAACTAAAGTAATACTTTCAATTAAACAAAACCATACTTGAGGCAGAACAAGAAACATTTAACACAAAAATTTTTCTCTGCCTTTTGAGCCACTACCCTCTTCCCTTTAGTGTGCATTGTGTGGTCTGCATTATATATTAACTAGATCCTTTTAGAATACATAGGAATCCCTACTGGCAAAAAAAAAAAAAAGCCTTTTCCTCCCGGCACCGGTGATGTAACTCCTTAGATTACATTTCTTTCTCAGTCCTGTAAGAGGTCACAATGACCCCCTCCTCTCCTCGTTGGACTACATAAACTGTCAATACATTACTGTGATGTATAACCCTTTTCCTCAAAAATGTATACAACTGTGCTTTGTCCTATAATGGGTGAAACAGTGCTCAGAATTTTCTGAAAGACTGTCAGAGGTTATATTCTTAAGATTATAATCCTTAGGTCACAATCCTAGGTTATAATCCTCAGGTTGGTTTGAACAAAATTTCCCATTTCTTTCTTAGATGGACTATCAATTAATTTTTCATCAACCCTTCATTCAGATTTTGTTATTTTTTACCTAAATTTCTTTTGCTGTTCCAGGATTCCATCCACATTAAAATTAGTCATCACATCTCCATAGGCTCCTTTTTATTTATTTATCTATTTATTTATTTATTTTGCTTTTTAGGGCTGCAGCTGCAGCACATGGAGGTTCCCAGACTAGGGGTCAAAGTGGAACTATAGCTGCCAGCTTACACCACAGCCACAGCAAAATGGGATCTGAGCCATGTCTTCAACCTACACCAAGCCCATGGCAACACTGGATCCTTAACCCACTGATCAAGCTCAGGAATCAAACCCACAACCTCATGGTTACTAGTCTGATTCATTTCCACGGTGCCACATTGGGAACATCTGGGGTGCCATACAGGAACTCCTCCTCTTGATGTGTATAACAACTGAAGAATACTTGTCAAATATTTATATACAGACATTGGTGGAAAAATGTAAGATTGAAATGAGCAGACTTGCATTCAGGAGATGTTAGTTAATAGCAGCACAAGTAATGAAGTTCGAAATCCTCTCTTTACCGTCCTCTAATTGCTTCTTACAGCAAACAAAACCACATTGTTGTATCCACTTTCCTACTCTGTGTTTTGTTCTGGATTTTGTCCCATTTGCTGCCCAGCTCTTGTTCTCTCTGAATCTCATACCAGAGATGGGGTCCCTGCTCCTTGCTGATGCTGCCTAGGTGTTCAGCTGGATGAGTCTACAGCGTGACCCAGAGTCCTTGTCTCCATGCTCTTTGCACCTACTAGGACTTGCTGATCCTTGTGTGGGATCCAATCCTGGCTCCCTGACCAAATGCTCATGGACACAATACATTCCTGTGCTCTCCCAGACACCAGACAGCATGTCTCCATCATGTGCAGCTGGGTCAGGTCCAAAAGCACTGTTAGCCTTCCAGCTTCTCCTGCTATGAGTGCCTGTGCACAGGACCACATGTGAAGTCCTATGGTGATGCAGGATGCAAAAGTCAGAGTGATAGCAAAGTAACACCCCAATTTTTTGGGGTTGGTTGGAGTATAGAATTTACTCCCAGTTGCTATGGCTGTGGTTTAGGCTGGCAGCTGCAGCCCCAATCTGACCCCTAGTCTGGGAAACTCCATATATAATTTACTTCCCAGTACTCACTCCATTAAGGCCAGGTCTTTGGATCAGCTGCCTAAGAGAGTATTTGGATCCACATGGCACAAAATCATTCCCAGAATTACTCACCCACACTTCTATGGCAAACTCCAGGAAGCAGGGTCTGGTGTGCTCTTAGGAGAAGAGCAGGGTCAATAGGAGACTGCACCCAGCTTTCAGGCTGCCTGAGCCCACAGTTTGAGAGGAAGAGGCAGAGCCACATGCCCAAGGCATTCTCCCCAATACATTCTCCCCAAATGCCAGACCTTCCTGTCTTCCAGGCTGAGGAAGGATGTGTGAAAGGAAGACAGTTTCCTTTCCCTTTGCATGAAGGCTGTGAAGTTTCACCAGATCCCTGGGAAACACCATTCTTTCAGGCTGAGTTGACTGTGCTTAAGAGACATTGGGCCAGTCATTAATAAGTCTACATTCTTATTATGTAGGTTTACTAGAGATGAAACTCTGGGCTTCTCAGAAGGTAAGAGTCCTATAAAAATTCACACTTGGGCCAAAGAGTACCTCTAAAGCAGGACTTGTGAGGTGTGCACAGATCCCACTCCTCCCTGTTGACCTTGATCAGTAAGTGAGTTTGTGGAATTTTCCCAGGAAATGAATGGGACAAGAGAAATCCTGGAGGGGTGAGTGAAGCTTTGCCACTGCTGTCTGGATAAACCAGTCATCTTCACCCAAAGATTTGGGGCTCTGAGGGCCTGACCCACCAGCTGGGTGGTTTTGAATCTTCTAGATGGCTTTCTTTCCTCCCAATTAGTCTGGGGCAGAGAAGGTAGTGGAATCTGGGTTGGAAACATGACCTCTGCTCAGGGCTTGTGAGCGCCCTCTGGAGGAATAAGCATTGGCTCAAGGGAAACAATTAAAAGAGGGAAACAATTAAAATGACTCTGAAGCTTGAAGGGAGAGGCCTTAATATGCCAGAGGCCAAATCCCTGAGCTTTCTTTCTTTCTTTTGTCTTTTGTCTTGTTTGAGCCCTACACCGCTGCTCAAGGCAATGTCGGATCCTTAACCCACTGAGCAAGGCCAGGGATCATACCTGCAACCTCATGGTTCCTAGTCAGATTCATTTCTGCTGCACCATGAGGGTAACTGCCCCCACCTTTTGTCTTTTGTAAATCCCTGAGCTTTCAGCTCAGAGTTGCCAAACTAAAAATCAAGATGTTGGTCTGAATAATATGGATTTGCTTAAGGTTACAATAAAGAGGTTTGGGACCAGCCCAGCTCCCTGTATGTGGCTTATGTGGAGGCCATCATGCTCATTCTCTCCCTGAGATGGTGGCAAGTAGACACCAGAAGGGCACAGGTACCAGACACTGAAATTCCCCAGTGCCAGAGAGTGCCAGAATGGTGACCTTGAGACCATGTCCTGGCTGTAGGAGCTCAGAGCAGTAGAAGGCAGGGCTGTGTCAGACACTGGGTGGAACCTTCACCTCAGACATGGGGTTTGGAGTTTGCTTTTCCATAATTCTCTGTGCTGTCAATGTGCAAAAGTTGTGTGGATTACAACCAGGCATTGCATTCAGGCATGTCTCAAACTTAATGTTTTATGGAGCAGCATCCTCCAGATTATTCTCAAAGTCAAGGTGGGCCAGGTATCCAAGGAATGCCATGCATGAGTTTCTGACAAGTAAGGACTGTAGGTGGTTCTGCAGTTAGAAACCAGTTAGTTCTATTTCACCTTCATTTTCTACTGGGAGAGCTATGTATAATGTCATCATTGTTTCTCAGCTTTAGTGTTTCTTAAAATATTCAGAAAAGGGAGCTCCCCTGTGGCTGAGTGGTAACAAACCCAACTAGTATCCATGAGGATATGGGTTCGATCCCTGGCCTCACTCAGAGCTTAAGGACCCAGCGTTGCTGTGAGCTGTGGTATAGATTGCAGTTGCAGCTCCATTTTGACCTCTAGCCTGGGAACTTCCATATGCTGTGGGGTGCCTAAAAAGCAATCACAGAGACAAACATCACACACACACACACACACACACACAGAAAAGAAATTAGGCAGTAAACATCCCCTGATACTCCTTATAATCCCATTTGTGTGTGCCAAACTGTCTCTGATCTCAAAGGAGGCCAGAGGCACCCTCTGGAGCCAGGCCCAAGCCTGACCTCTGTGAGTTCTGCCCACTCAGGTAAGTCTCCTGCGTGACCTGATGAGGGTGGTGAGGGGTGAGGATGGGGGATGGGCCAGTTATCTTAGTGGAGCGGGAGATCCAGGCTGGGGATGCCTGAGGGAGCTGGGAGTTGCATTCTGGGCAGAAGCAAATCTCACTCAGGAGGGTCAATAAGAGAGATAAGTGCAAAGTGGGCCTCTGCCTTTCCAGAGAGGTGCAGGTAACACACATCTGTTGAGGGGCACAAGAGAAGAAAAGTTTGGAGCCTGGTGGTCCTTCTGACCATTGCAGCAAGGCTGGCAACCCTGACTTCCTTCCTCTCAGAGCTGATGAAACCAGAAGCTTGGCCAGCAGGGGGCATGCAGGAGCCTACCTGCAGAGGGCCATCTGTGAACCTCCCATAATCCCAGGCAGAAATGGCTAAATATCACCACTTTCAGGGTGCAGAAAGTGAGGGACAGAGTCAGGTCACCCGTCCCAGGTGACACAGGGAGTAAGCCACAAATGATGGCATTTAAAGGTACTGTAAGGAGGAGACAAGATGGCAGAAGAGTAGAGGGACATGCTCGCCCTCTCTCACAAACACAACAACAAAAAACACATCTACAGGATAAATGACTCGCAGAGAACAGCAACCAATCGCTGGCAAAGAACCTAAACTCCAATAACGGCAAGAAGTTCGTGACATTACTAGGTAAAACAAGAGAAAAGAGGAGAGTGAGAGGAGGTGAATCTGAGCTGGATGGGTGCTCCTTAAAGGGAACTGCGGGGGAGAAATTGATCCTGCACCTTGGAAAGTCAGCTACTCTCGGGAAAGATCAACCAAACTAGAGGAATCTCCAGATGCAGAGAAGAGTGCAGCAGTAAGTCGGAGTTCAAAAGCAGATGGAGAACTGAATGGATCATCTGAACTATGGGCACAGTCACGAAAAATTGAGATGCCTGGGTGGGGGCTGGACACTGAGACCTTGGCTCTGGAAGTTAGTCCTTGCGAAAGGGCTGGGGTAGGGAGGGTGGAGCGGAGACTGCTTGGGAGGTTTAGGAACCAGTCTGTCAAGTTTAACTGGACAGAGACTGCCTTGGAGACTAGAAAGCAAAGCGTCACAGGGGGAGGGAGCAATACTCAAAGGGTGGGGAAGTGGAAAGCCATATCAGAGGGAACCTGGGAGAAGAGCCAGGTGTGCACCCATGTTGGGGAGGGGAGAGAAGAAGGGATGGGTCCCCATAGAATACCCCCCATGCCACAGCAAGCATACCGGCCCACTAGCTAGCAGAAAGCTGTGCTTCCCAGTGCATCCCCTCCCCCAACCCCTGCCACCCCCTATGCACTCGCCAGACATGGGGCTGCCTGCCATCTGGGAGGGCTGGCTTCAATAATTGCCTGAAGCCTACCACTGCAGGAGCTATCCCAGAAATGGTCTGCTTGATCTTTGGAGGGGCTACACCCCCACAGAGCAGCACCAAACACCACCAGCCCCTGAGAAAAGGCCTGCAGCCCAGGAAGGCTACAGGACTGGCCAGGCCAGGAAAAGATCTGCCTAATTCTTGGACAGTCCTTCCAAGTCAGGCTGCCCTAGGGAAGAGCCTCTTTGGTTTGGAGTGGCCCAGCTAGTCACCCCAGCTCTTAGGGGGAGCTGAAATCTCGTGGAACAGCTGCACAGGACTGCCAGTTCTCTGCAGGACCCCCTTCCGCCCAGAAAAACTACAACAAGCCTGGCCAGGCCATGAAAAGATGTTCCTAATTCTCGGAGTGTCCTTCCAAGTTGGGCTGACCTGGGGAAGAGCCTCTTGGTTTCTCAGTGACTCAGAGAGCTGCTCCAGCCCTCAGGGGGTGCTGCACTCCTGAGGAAAAGCTGCCCAACACCGCCAACCCCCTGCAAGAACCCCACAGCCTAAAAACACTAGAGCAAGCTCTGCCTGACTGAGTGAAATCTGCTACCATCGTGGTGTGGACCTCCCAGTCCTGTCTGCCCTCAGGAAGTCTTCCTTTGCTTCAAAGAGACCCTGTTAGCCCATCAACACTCCAGAAAAGCCACACTGCCTCAAAAAAAGACTGACCAACAACACAAGCCCTCAGGAAACATTCCATGGCAGTGACAAGGCAAACACTGCCCAGGTATGAAGAGTACAACTCCACTAGGAAAAAGAAAACAACAAGCAAGATGAAGAAGCTGAGAAACCACCCCCAGTCAAACCAACAGGAGAACTCACCTAAAACAGTCAACAATGAAACAGATCTCTGCAGCCTGACAGACCTGCAGTTCAAAAGAGAAATAGTGAAAATACTGAAGGAATTAAGAGAAGATATGAACAGTAATGCAGACACCCTCAGAAAGGAACTAGGAAATATAAGGAGGAGCCAAGAAAAACTAGAACATTCAGGAGTTCCCATCGTGGCGCAGTGGTTAGTGAATCCGACTAGGAACCATGAGGTTGCGGGTTCAGTCCCTGCCCTTGCTCAGTGGGTTAACGATCCGGCGTTGCCGTGAGCTGTGGTGTAGGTTGCAGATGCGGCTCGGATCCCTCATTGCTGTGCCTCTGGCGTAGGCCGGTGGCTACAGCTCCAATTCAACCCCTAGCCTGGGGACCTCCATATGCCGCGGGAGCGGCCCAAGAAATAGCAACAACAACAACAACAAAAGACAAAAAAAAAAAAAAAAAAAAAAAAAAGAAAAACTAGAACATTCAGTTGCAGAGATACAAACTGAACTAAGGGCAGTAAAAACCAGAATGAATAATGCAGAAGAATGCATCAGTGATGTGGAAGACAGAATAATGGAAATCACCCAATCATGTCAGTGGACAGAAAACCAAATAAAAAAAAAAAAAACAGGAAAGCAATGTAAGAGACCTATGGGATAATATAAAGTGGGCCAATCTACGCATAATAGGAGTTCCAGAAGGAATAGAAAAAGATAAGGGGATGGAAAATGTATTTGAAGAAATTATCACTGGAAACTTCCCAAATCTAAAGGATACTGAGTTCAAGATACAGGAAGCACAGAGGGCCCCAACCAAGGTGAACCCAAATAGACCCACATCAAGACACATAATAATAAAAATGGCAAAACTAGTGATAAAGAGAGGATCCTAAAGGCAGCAAGAGAAAAGCAGAATGTTACCTACAAGGGAACCCCCATAAGATTATCAGCTGCTTTCTCTGCAGAAGCACTACAGGCCAGGAGGGAATGGCAAGAGATATTTAAAGTGATAAAAGGAAAAAAATATGCAACTTAGAATACTCTATCCAGCAAGAATATCATTTAAAATAGAAGGAGAAATAAAAATTTTTCCCAACAAAAAAAAGCTAAAAGAATAGAGCAATACAAAACCCAGGCTAAAAGAAATACTGAAAGGGCTTCTCTAAACCAAAAAGAAAGGAAGGAAGGAAAGGAAGGGAAGAAAAGAAAAAAAAGAAAAAGAAGAAGAAGAACTAGGATTGAGGAAACCACAATCAGAGAGCAGTCACTCAAATAAGCCAGCATACAGTTTTAATCACAAATATGTTTCAAACAAAATAAAATTAAAAAGAAAAAAAGAGTCATCAAAATCATAAAATGTGTGCAAGGGATGTTATGAAATAAGTAGACCCATTTTGTTTGTTTGTTTTTATGTTTCTCTTCTTAATTTTAATATAGTAATGAAGTGTTTGACCTACAGGACCATCAGGATAAAACACACAATTATAGGAAGGGGTTAGCATACTTAAAAAAACAGAGCAACCACAAGCCAAACCCAAATATTGAATTCACAAAAAATTAAAAAAAAACAATTTAGCAGATAATAACCATAGACCATCCAAAATAAATAAATAAATAAAAGAAAGGAAGAATGGAGAACCATAGAATCAACTGGAACACGAGGTTCAAAATGGAAATAAATAATCATCTATTAATTATCACCTTAAATGTCAATGGACTGAATGCTCCAATCAAAAGACACAGAGTGGCTGAGTGGATAAAAAGGCAAAAACCTTCAATATGCTGCCTACAAGAAACTCACCTTAGGACAAAGGATACATAGAGATTGAAAGTGAAAGGGTGGGGAAAAATATTTCACGCCAATAGACATGACAGAAAAGCAGGAGTTGCAACACTCATATCAGACAAAATAGACTTTAAAACAAAAGACATAAAGACAAAGAAGGACACTATTTAATGATTAAGGGATCCATCCAAGGAGAGGATGTTACTATCATCAACATATATGCCCCAAATACAGGAGCACCCAGATACATACAACAAATATTAACAGACATAAAGGGAGAAATTGATGGGAATACAATCATAGTAGGAGACTTGTATACCCCCCTCACATCAATGGACAGATCCTCTAGACAGAAAACCAATAAAGCAACAGAGATCCAAAAGTAAAGAATTAAAAACTTAATTGATATCTTCAGGACACTACATCCAAAAAAATCAGAATACACATTCTTCTCAAATGCTCATGGAACATTCTCAAGAATCAACCACATATTGGGACCCAAAGATGACCTCAACAAATTTAGGAGCATAGAAATTATCTCAAGTATCTTCTCTGACCACAACACCATGAAATTAGAAATCAACCATGGAAAAAGGAATGAGAAAAAGCCTACTACATGGAGATTAAACAACATGCTACTAAAAAACCAATGGGTCAATGAGGAAATCAAGAAGGAAAGTAAAAAATACCTTGAAACAAATGATAATGAAGACACAACCTCTCAAAATCTATGGGATGCTGTGAAAGCAGTGCTCAGAGGGAAATTTATAGCAATACAGGCCTTTCTCAAAAAAGAAGAAAGATTCCAAATTGACAACTTAACCCTCCACCTAAACAAATTAGAAATAGAAGAACAAGAAAGACCTAGTCAGCAGAAGGAAGGAAATTATAAAGATCAAAGAGGAAATCAATAAAATAGAGATTCAAAAAACAATAGAAAACAATAATAAAACCAAGAGCTGGTTCTTTGAAAAGGTAAACAAAATTGACACACCCCTGGCCAGATTCACTAAAAAGAGGAGAGAAAGAACCCAAATAACCAAAAGTATAAATGAAAAAGGAGAAATCACAACGGATACAGCAGAAATACAAAAAACCATAAGAGAATACTATGAACAACTATATGTCAACAAATTTGACAATCTGGAAGAAATGGACAATTTTCTAGAATCTTACAGCCTGCCAAAACTGAATCAAGCAGAAACAGACCAACTGAACAGACCGATCACTAGAAATGAAATTGAAGAGGTCATAAAATCACTCCCTACAAATAAAAGTCCAGGACCAGATGGCTTCACAGGCGAATTCTATCAAACATACAAAGAGGAACTGGTGCCCATCCTCCTTAAACTCTTTCAAAAGGTTGAAGAAGAAGGAATACTCCCAAAGACATTCTATGAGGCCACCATCACCCTCATTCCAAAACCAGACAGAGATAACAACAAAAAAGAAAACTATCGCCCAATAGCATTGATGAATATAGATGCAAAAATTCTCAACAAAATCTTAGCCAACCGAATCCAACAGCATATCAAAAAAATCATACAGCTTGACCAGGTACGGTTCATCCCAGGTTCACAAGGATGGTTCAACATATGCAAATCAATCAACATCATACACCACATTAACAAAAAAAAGGCAAAAATCATATGATCATCTTAATAGACGCAGAAAAAGCATTTGACAAAGTCCAACATCCATCCATGTTCAAGACTCTCACCAACGTGGGTATACAGGGAACATTCTTGAACATAATCAAAGCCATTTATGACAAACCCACAGCAAATATAATACTCAATGGGGAAAAACTAAAAGCCTTCTTATGCAAATCTGGAACAAGACAGGGATGCCCACTCTCACCACTGCTCTTCAACATCGTTTTGGATGTCCTGGCCACAGCAATTAGACAAACAAAAGAAATAAAAGGCATCTCAATAGAAAGAGAAGAGATGAAACTGTCACTGTATGCAGATGACATGATACTATACCTAGAAAACCCTAAGGACTCAACCCAAAACCTCCTTGAACTGATTAATAAATTCATCAAAGTAGCAGGATATAAGATTAACATTCAGAAGTCAGTTGCATTTCTGTATACCAGCAATGAAACATTAGAAAAAGAATCCAAAAATACGATACCTTTTAAAATTGCACCTCACAAAATCAAATACCTCGGAATACACCTGACCAAGGAGGTAAAGGACTTATGTGCCGAGAACTCTAAAACTTTAATCAAAGAAATCAAAGAAGATGTAAAGAAATGGAAAGATATTCCATGTTCCTGGATTGGAAACATCAATATTTTAAAAATGGCCATTCTACCCAAAGAAATCTACAGATTCAATGCAATCCCTATCAAATTACCCAGGACAGTTTTCACAGAACTAGAACAAACAATCCCAAAATTTATTTTTTTAATTAATTAATTTATTTATTTATTTTTGTCTTTTTTTTTTTGCTATTTCTTTGGGCCGATTCTGCGGCATGTGGAGGTTCCCAGGCTAGGGGTCGAATCGGAGCTGCAGCCGCTGGCCTACGCCAGAGCCACAGCAATGCGGGATCCAAGCCGTGTCTGCAACCTACACCACAGCTCACGGCAATGCCAGATAGTTAACCCACTGAGCAAGGGCAGGGATCGAACCTGCAACCTCATGGTTCCTAGTCGGATTCGTTAACCACTGCGCCACGACGGGAACTACCAATCCCAAAATTTATATGGAACCACAAAAGACCCAGAATCGCCAAAGCAATCCTGAGAAGCAAAAACCAAGCAGGGGGCGTAACTCTCCCAGACTTCAAGAAACATTACAGTAATCAAAACAGCGTGGTACTGCTATCAAATCAGACAGAACAATGGAGCAGAATAGAGAACCCGGAACTAAACCCTGACACCTATGGTCAATTAATCTTTGACAAGGGAGGCAAGAACATAAAATGGGAACAAGAAAGTCTATTCAGCAAGCATTGCTGGGAAACCTGGACAGCTGCATGCAAAGCAATGAAACTAGAACACACCCTCACACCATGCACAAAAATAAACTCCAAATGGCTAAAAGACTTAAATATGAGACAGGACACCATCAATCTCCTAGAAGAAAACACAGGCAAAACACTCTCTGACATCCACATCATGAATATTTTCTCAGGTCAGTCTCCCAAAGCAATAGAAATTAGAGCAAAAATAAGCCCATGGGACCTAATCAAACTGAAAAGCTTTTGCACAGCAAAGGAAACCCAAAAGAAAACAAAAAGACAACTTACAGAATGGGAGAAAATAGTTTCAAATGATGCAACTGACAAGGGCTTAATCTCTAGAGTATATAAACAACATATACAACCCAACAGCAAAAAAAGGCATTCAATCAATGGAAAAATGGGCAAAAGACCTGAATAGACATTTCTCCAAAGAAGATATACAGATGGCCAACAAACACTTGAAAAAATGCTCAACATCGCTGATTAGAAGAGAAATGCAAATCAAAACTACCATGAGATACCACCTCACACCAGTCAGAATGGCCCTCATTAATAAATCCACAAATAACAAGTGCTGGAGGGGCTGTGGAGAAAAGGGAACCCTCCTGCCCTGTTGGTGGGCATGTAAACTGGTACAACCACTATGGAGAACAGTTTGGAGATACCTTAGAAATCTATACATAGAACTTCCATATGACCCCACAATCCCACTCTTGGGCATCTATCCGGACAAAACTCTACTTAAAAGAGACACATGCACCCGCACGCTCATTGCAGCACTATTCACAATAGCCAGGACATGGAAACAACCCAAATGTCCATCGACAGAGGATTGGATTCGGAAGAGGTGGTATATATACACAATGGAATACTACTCAGCCATAAAAAAGGATGACATAATGCCATGTGCAGCAACATGGATGGAACTAGAGAATCTCATCCTGAGTGCAATGAGCCAGAAAGACAAAGACAAATACCATATGATATCACTTATAACTGGAATCTAATATCCAGCACAAATGAACATCTCCTCAGAAGAGAAAATCATGGACTTCGTGGATAGACTTGAGGCTGCCTGATGGGAGGGGGAGGGAGTGGGAGGGATCGGGAGCATGGGCTTATCAGACACAACTTAGAATAGATTTACAAGGAGATCCTGCTGAGTAGCATTGACAACTATATCTAGACAGACATGTTGCAACAGAAGAAAGGGTGAGGTAAAAATTTATACATGTAAGAGTAACTTGATCCCCATGCTCTACAGTGGGAAAAAAAAAGAGAATGGTTTTGAGGATTTCCAGTCATTCTTTTGTGGTGCAGAAGGTTAAGGATCTAACTTCATCACTGCAGACATCCAGATCGCTGCTGTGGCATTCCATCCTAGGCCTGGGATCCTCCACCTGTGGCAGATAAAACCAAAACAACAAGAAAAAATTCAGTGTGTTCAAATCCACTCCTAAACTGGGATCCTGGGTTCAAGTACCAAGCTACCTTGTAGGTTGATTCAAGTCCCACCCTCAAGTTTGTGTTGGTTGAAGTCCCAGCCAAGGAGTTTCACTGTATTCCTCATATATACGACATAAACGGATTGTACATCCATACTAATAGGCCCTCGACTGAATGAACATGGCCCTTATGCATAGGCAGATAATCCAACCAAGTTCACCATTAGACACACAATCCCAAAACTCATGGGTGAAAACACCATGTGCCAAATATTCCCCTGAACACCAAGTTACAAACACCTAAACACCAATTCCTTGAGTATGCCTCTGTTACATCTCAAAACCCTTCAAATATAACACTCACCCTTAAAAACGCTCACCAAAACACAAACATGATCTCCCCTTATACACACATATCCATAGACCTAACCAACTGATATCCAGATTCCCAACAACCTATTAAATATGTACAAACCCCACCTAGGCTTGCACATCATTCATGATTTACATCAGACTACAAAGAGGTGGTGAGCACTACATTCAGGAAAGTTGTCCCCACCATGGACCCAAGCATGCCGTTTGAATATGAGTGTTGACTGATATTTTTATGTTCAAAAGGAAGACACAAGTGAAACTATGATCATGTACCTTGGCTCTTCACTGATTTTCCAGTGACCTGCGCTACTTCCTGGGAAGTGAATAAGGGTTTTCAAATTGAAAGTTCATTCCTTCTAGATTTCCTACTCTTTAGAACCACACACTGGAATGGCACACATTTTAATGGTCCACAAACTTTATGCACCTGCCTCTGGAGGCCCTGCAATCACTCAAGTCTTCATGCAGCCTGACCCACAGTGCTGCTAGTAAACTTCAGAGGAAACACTGCTCTGGACCTCAGCTCCATGCTGGCATGAACCCACACAGAGGAGGGCCCAGATATCCTACAGCACGAGAAGGAGTGCTCACACCCAACACGTGAAGAGTCCCCATATGCCTTACCAGGGCCTTCACAGAATTAAGTGGAAAGGCTGCCATGTCTGGCCCACCCCCAGGCGGGCCACCCATTGGGAAACCACCCTCTGCCCTCATGCATGCGCTACTGGATTCCCAAGCAGACCCACCTCAACAGATACTGGGAACAGTTGGTGGAGTGTAGTCCCTGCACCTGACAGCCCTAGCCACTAGCGGACATGTGCATGGTTGCTGGCGTGGGATGTGTGAATACCTAGCCCAGGAATTCTTGCATGAGAGGAATATAATGGAGAATTGGCATCCTCTGGGGAGGTTTTTTTTTTGATATGTCTTCTCATTGCGATCTTTCTGACCTTCTCCTCTTTAACCTCTCTCTTGTGAGATGATCTCCCACATTCAAATTGCAAACTTGAAAACTGTCCATTTAGATATGATCCCCATGAAAGAGTTTGGAGAGCTCCAGCCTAAGCACGGTATCCTCAATTTGGGCCAAGGGCATTCATGCCCTTTGGGCTGCAGTTCCTTAGTTTTGCTTACTGTTTTTTCTAGAAATATTAGGTCCTTTTACCTAGCAAGCCTTAGGGTTCCATTAAAAAGAATTTCTAGCAATGAATTGTAGACATGGAAAACACTCTGAGAGAACTTTCTCCTGTTTCCATGCCTAGAGCTTTTCCAAATGCATTTGTTCTACTCGAATGTTTTGCTCTCAGTGTAGTTAGTTAATGCATGGAAGTTTTTCAATAAAGGTTGATTCATAGGTGTTTCCTTTGTAAGGTTTTGGTTATCCTTGTGAAGTAAACTTGACAATCTTGGCCAATTACAGCACAGCAGGTACTTTGGGAACATTTGTACTCTCCCTCCCTACTTCTTTGACTACATCACAGAATTTCCGTTGGCAATCAACCAACAAATAAATAGGAGCAGATTCAACTTACTGACCTGACATTGTCATACTTTGCAAAGAAATGTGAACCATCAGGACCGTTCTCCGGTTAGCTGCAACGTTGGAGCATTTCTTCATCAACAGGATACCTCTCATGACCCCTTACATCTAACAACACCAAGAGCTCCCAAGGGCACAGACTTGAAACGTCCACAAGACACAAACCTGGAATCTCTCAGTGCCTTTAAATTTCCATCAGCAAGTGGGAAATTACCTGTCTTCTGATGCTTGTGATCCATTTCCAGAGATGTTTCTCCTCAGCTGTCAGTGCCTGCCCTGAAGCTCTCTGCAGGAATAATCAGATAAGGGTCCAAAAGACATTGAGACACCCACATGCATGACTGGTTTTCCCTAATTACATTTCAGCTAATTTGATTATCTCTGCCTCTAGGATGTAGGGTTTTGAGGTAGTAAACAAAAATTGATTGCAGAATTGGGAATGTCACTTTTCCACAATGTGATTTTCTATCAGGGTCCCTGAGAAGATGCATTCAAATACTATATCAGAGCGATGAGTGAGCATCTTGTAAATAATCGGTTGAATGGTGGAACAAGGGGAGGAGACAACAAGAAGCCTGCCCTTCTTGAGAGCCTGGGTACAATGCCTGCCTCACCAATCCTCTCATATGAAGTTATTGGTTGAAAAACATTTAAAATTTTCATTACAAGAGCTCAAATACAGAGAAATATTTCCAAATTGTTTATTTTTTCAATCCCCCATCAAGAGGTACTTGATAGAAAGCTCACCATGATATTGCTTGAAATCCTCTCACTCTCTTTTGAGTCCATTTTTCTTTGCAAGGGGTAAGAAGCTTCTGAAGCATCTTCCCAAGTCTTTTTCTCAATGTGGGACACTCCTTATAAACCTCTCTTGCCTTCCCCGACACCCTAACATCAGTAGGAATTGTAGTGGTGCTACAGCAGAGAATGAATTTCACCTCCCAAGAGATTTGGTTGCAGTCCTATTAGGTTTTCACCCCTCATCTCCCTTGATGAGTTTCCTAATTGTCCTCTCTTCTCACCACACAAAACATGAATACTCATTCATATCATTAGGAGAGTGATGAGGTGACATTAATTCCCAACATGAAAATAAGAGTCAGAGAACTGTTTCTCATTTGTGTCTCTGTTTTGTTTTCTAAGGGATGCAGATGGGACCATAGGTAATGATGAGCCTAGATTCTAAAGTGGAAGGCTATGGGATGCGGACAGGAAATTCACAAGCTTATAAGCAGGGCTTGCAGACCAGGTCTTAGATGGGATTGGCTTTGTCCAAAAGGAGAGTGGACAATGGTGGATAAAATACCGGCACTCTCTCAAGGTGCACATGCATTTCATGGGTAGTTGATTTTTTAAATCCTAGAAATATAAGGAGTTCCCATTGCGGCTCAGCAGAAATGAACCTGACAAGTACACATGAGGTTGCACTTTTGACCCCTGGCCTCCCTCAGAGGAATAAGGATCTGGTGTTGCCTTGAGCTATGCTGTAGGTCACAGACACAGCTTGCATCCCACATTGCTGTGGGTGTCCATAGGCCTGTAGCCGTAGGTCCGATTTGACTCCCATTCTGGAACTCACATATGTTGCAGGTCTGGCCCTAAAAAGGAAAATAAATAAAAGACCAAAAAAAAACCCCAGATCTCTGGGATATTTAGTACATTAACTTGTCTTCTTGTCCCTTATTTCTGTCCTTAACCCCATGAAGCACAAACACTCAATCCTATATCCTGCCTCTTCCATTGACATTTCATCCTGCAGATTTGGGGTCCCTTTGCCATTTTATTTTGGGTTGGACCAAAATGCACATTTCAGGTTCTAGTCCAAGTTCTCATCCTCTCTAGAACTGCTCACTACTAAGCGCCTAATATGTTACCCTTTTTGGCTAGTCTTGCCAGATAAATGCTGATGCTGAGGGAAAGGTAAATTTCAGATAAATAGGGAAAGAACTTTCAGTAAAGATATGTCCAAAATGTTGCATAGGACAGAGTTAAGGCTAAAGGCAGGCACTGTGTATGGGAAATGAAAAATTCAAATGGAGCTGGATATTTACTTTTGATATTGCCTGGGTTTGAACACTCTGTTCTTTCAGTTCCTTGAATTTCAAGAAAATGTAGAAACTCCCATAATAAAGGTTAGTCCAGTAACAGAGGAGCCACAATGGCAGTATGAAGGTGACAAAAATAATATACTCAGATATATGGAGACAAGATTTAATTTTCTATTTTTCCTTTTTACTTTTTTTCAAGATGAACTCTTACCTTATAATTGTTAAGTTTTCCATTGCAGTTGATTTACAATGCTTTGTCTATTTCAACTGTACAGCAAAGGACCCTGTCATACAGACACACACACACACACACACACATACATACACACATATATATACACATATATTATATATATATAATCGCTTTCTCACATTATCCTCCAACATTTTACATCCCTGTGCACATTTTAATTTTCAGAGACAAAGAAATAATTTTTGAAAAGGCAAATGGGTTGCATTCAATGTTCCTTGCCCAAAAGATCTCTGAAAAGATGTGAATGAAACAGGTAACACTGATTACCAGTGGGAACGAGGACTGAGTGGACAGGGGAAAGAGGGGGGAGGAGGACTCAACACTGCATATTCTATTTTGCACAAGTGGATTGTGAACCCTGAGAAGGGAGGTTTTGTGGAGAATATTACATTCAATCATTAAAAAGGTAAAACATACAATACTTACCAGCAATGTCATCATACGGGAAACACATCACACTGATCTCTGGTCTTGGACACGTGGGCTGTGCAGCGGCTTTTTGGATAGGCTGGGCCTTTCCAGCACAAGGGAACATGAGGAAGGTGGGTCCTGCTGGATGCTGGTTGGCACACAAGGACAGCTTCCTTAGCAAAGACGGACACACACCAATCACAAATGGTGGGTCTGCTGAGAGAAGCCAAACCATAAACATTGGGTTCCAGGTGGCCATGAAAACCCAAGTGGTTATCAGATGATAAAAGGTGAATTTTGTTCAGAAAGTCTGGCCTCTGGGGAAGGAAGCCAAGAGCCAGGACGGAAGCTGAGGGGGTTGAAGGACAACAAACAAGTTGATGAATAACAAAGGGAAAGGGAACATCAAGACAAACCTTGGTGCTGTGACTCTGAAAACCAACACATACATTGCCTGACGAGGCACTTGACAATTGTCTGGCCCCTGCATAAGGTGGAAGAAACGTCTGGTTCTTGCCTCCCTGTAGAGGCCAGCATGGAATGGCACCCCACCCCCACCCAGGCTCACCTGCCCTCAGCCCCTCCCCCACTGCAGAATGACTGGAGGCCCGCATTCTACTGTTGAGATTCAAACTTGGGCTCCTTTACTTGCGTCCTGAGCATCTGTTGGGGCAGGTCCCTCGCTGGGTCCTGCTCTTGACTGTCCACGTTGAGGCCACCAGCCCGTGGTGGTCCAGGCCCATGCCTGTGGGAATGGCTTCAGAAGGCAGTAAGCCTCTAGACAGGGGCTGTTTTCCAAGAGAAAGGGCCTCCCTCAAATCCCTGGTTTCCATTGTGATACTTCACTGTGGACATGAAGTTGGACTGAAGGAGAGGAAGGTGAGAGCACTGCACCCCAGGGTCATCTCCCCTGGGAAGCCTGGGGGCCTATAGAAACCTGAGCCTGCCCTGGGGAGGACAGCTGCTTGGAGGTGGTTATAGAGAACTTGCTCTGGTTGGGGAAGTAGGATGGCAGCAGGCAGGTTGGTTGTTTCTAGAAGGGAGACAAGCCACTTGGAACGTGTGTGTAGCCAGTGTCCTCTTGCTATTCAATTTTATAAAAAAACTTACTAATTTCAACCAATAGAGGAGAGTACTTTGAAATGGGGAAAAGATTAAATTTTAGAAAATTTGTAAGGAATGACATCTTGTGGAGTTCCCACTGGGGTGCAGCAGGTTAAGGATGTGGCATTTCCACAGTTCCAGCTTAGGTGGGATTCAGTCCCTGGCCTCTTTCTCTATGCAGCAGGTAGAGCCAAAAACCGCCCCCCAAAACTTGACATTTTATTCTACTCATGCCTACAGAATCTAGGCAGAGAGGCTGTTTTCACAACTAGGAAATTAATTGTTATTCCTAAGCCATTCATTCCTTAACAGTTCTAGTCTTTTATATGTATTAATCTCTTTAAAAAACATAAGAATCTTGCCAATACCTATGATTTTTATCAACGAACCCATTTTATCAACTGTCAGTGCCATGGCTATACATGTAAGAAATCTAAAATATATATGTGTGTATCTCATATACCAAGTTTGCTATTTTTCTGTCTTTTGCTTTTTACAGCTGCACTTGCAGCATGGGGGAGGTCCCAGGCTATGGGTCTAATCAGAGCTACAGCTGCTCATCACAGCCACAGCCACAGCAATGAGGTATCCAAGCCATGTCTATGAACTACAGAAGAGCTCACGGCAATGCCAGATCTCTGACCCATTTAGTGAGGCCAGGGATCAACCCTGCATCTTCATGGATACCATTCATATTTGCTTCCACTGTGCCACAAAAGGAACCCCTTGAGTTTGCTATTTCTTTTTTTTTTAATTTTTTTATTTTCCCACTGTACAGCAAGGGGGTCCGGTTATCCTTACATGTATACATTACAATTACATTTTTTCCTCCACCCTTTGTTCTGTTGCAACATGAGTTTCTAGACAAAGTTCTCAATGCTATTTAGCAGGATCTCCTTGTAAATCTATTCTAAGTTGTGTCTGATAAGCCCATGCTCCCGATCCCTCCCACTCCCTCCCCCTCCCATCAGGCAGCCTCAAGTCTATCCACGAAGTCCATGATTTTCTCTTCTGAGGAGATGTTCATTTGTGCTGGATATTAGATTCCAGTTATAAGTGATATCATATGGTATTTGTCTTTGTCTTTCTGGCTCATTGCACTCAGGATGAGATTCTCTAGTTCCATCCATGTTGCTGCACATGGCATTATGTCATCCTTTTTTATGGCTGAGTAGTATTCCATTGTGTATATATACCACCTCTTCCGAATCCAATCATCTGTCGATGGACATTTGGGTTGTTTCCATGTCCTGGCTATTGTGAATAGTGCTGCAATGAGCGTGCGGGTGCATGTGTCTCTTTTAAGTAGAGATTTGTCCGGATAGATGCCCAAGAGTGGGATTGTGGGGTCATATGGAAGTTCTATGTATAGATTTCTAAGGTATCTCCAAACTGTTCTCCATAGTGGCTGTACCAGTTTACATGCCCACCAACAGGGCAGGAGGGTTCCCTTTTCTCCACAGCCCCTCCAGCACTTGTTATTTGTGGATTTATTAATGAGGGCCATTCTGACTGGTGTGAGGTGGTATCTCATGGTAGTTTTGATTTGCATTTCTCTTCTAATCAGCGATGTTGAGCATTTTTTCAAGTGTTTGTTGGCCATCTGTATATCTTCTTTGGAGAAATGTCTATTCAGGTCTTTTGCCCATTTTTCCATTGATTGAATGCCTTTTTTTGCTGTTGGGTTGTATATGTTGTTTATATACTCTAGAGATTAAGCCCTTGTCAGTTGCATCATTTGAAACTATTTTCTCCCATTCTGTAAGTTGTCTTTTTGTTTTCTTTTGGGTTTCCTTTGCTGTGCAAAAGCTTTTCAGTTTGATTAGGTCCCATGGGCTTATTTTTGCTCTAATTTCTATTGCTTTGGGAGACTGACCTGAGAAAATATTCATGATGTGGATGTCAGAGAGTGTTTTGCCTATGTTTTCTTCTAGGAGATTGATGGTGTCCTGTCTCATATTTAAGTCTTTTAGCCATTTGGAGTTTATTTTTGTGCATGGTGTGAGGGTGTGTTCTAGTTTCATTGCTTTGCATGCAGCTGTCCAGGTTTCCCAGCAATGCTTGCTGAATAGACTTTCTTGTTCCCATTTTATGTTCTTGCCTCCCTTGTCAAAGATTAATTGACCACAGGTGTCAGGGTTTATTTCTGGATTCTCTCTTCTGTTCTTTTGGTCTGTCTGTCTGTTTTGATACCAGTACCATACTCTTTTGATGACTGTGGCTTTGTAGTATTTCTTGAAGTCTGGGAGAGTTACGCCCCATGCTTGGTTTTTGTCTCTCAGGATTGCTTATGATACCTTTTAAAATTGCACCTCACAAAATCAAATACCTCGGAATACACCTGACCAAGGAGGTAAAGGACGTATATGCCGAGAACTATAAAAGTTTAATCAAAGAAATCAAAGAGGATGTAAAGAAATGGAAAGATATTCCATGTTCCTGGATTGGGAAAATCAATATTGTAAAAATGGCCATACTACCCAAAGCAATCTACAGATTCACTGCAATCCCTATCCAATTACCCATGACATTTTTCATAGAACTAGAGCAAACAATTCAAACATTTATATGGAACCACAAAAGACCCAGAATCGCCAAAGCAATCCTGAGTTTGCTATTTCTCATATCACACTCTCCCTCCCTCAATCAATCCAATGGTGCTGTGGGGTGATCAGTCTTGACACAGACACCTTTCCTGGGTTCCCCTCACAGAGCCCTGTTCTGGACCCCATACCCACCTTAGCGATCCCTTCCTCCACACTCCTTTCTGAACTGAGCTTCTCTAGGCCCCACTGGACAGCTGCTGACATACTCTACATGGATGAAACATCCCAGTAGGTTATGTGACAGCAGGTTATCTGGTAGAGCTGTAAGAACCAGAGGGACTCAACTCTTGGCCACGCTCAGGCTGCACACACCCCAAACACTTTGCTTCCTGATAGCAGTGACTTTCAAACAAGATTCTTACTCAAGTCCCAGAGAATAATGCAGACATGGGTGCTAGCTGCATGTACATTTCATAAGAAAGGACTTATGATCTTAGAATAAATCTAATCACAACACACATTATAAAATTCATCAACCAATAAGTGAGTCATCTGGGGGACATCTACAGTACAATACTTTCATCTCAGTCTTTCAGAGGTTTCTTAAAATAGTTTTGGAATTTATTTGACCAGGGGGAGGGGTTGGTCAGGGGATTTAGAAAGAGCCCATCACACATTCCCCATCGGACAACAATGTCCTGGAAGGCAGCAACAATGGCTTCCTGCCACCAGCACCAGAGCAGCAAGACTAGGGTCAACTCTGTACTCCCTGAAAACATGCTCAATGACTGGTAAAGAGTATTTAAGCTCCACAAACATAAGACTTCCTCCTCCAGTATGAGGACACTCCAAGAACCACTCACAGAGCCCCATCCTCTCAGATTACAATGAAGAAACAATGGCTGGAAGAAGTGGAGTCATTTGACCAAGGCCACCCAGTAGCTTGGAGTCCAAGTAAATAAATTTATTTAGCAAACAAGGGTCTGGAAACCAGTGCAGTAAAGTCCTCATCATCAGAGTGATTTTATCATTCTTCAGCCAGCCAGCCATATATTTGTTCTATTAAACTTTCACCACACAGCCTTGGCTTTAATATTGTCACATGCATTCCTCTTCTCTCCCCAGAAGAGTGATGCTCTTTGAGGCACAAGATTCCCTCCAAATTCCATGTTAACTGTCCAGGAGAGCCTGGCTCTGCTGGGTGAGGAAGGACCATCACCTGACTGAGTGCTGCTGGAGGCAGCAAGCCAGCTCAGCAATGCCTCAGGTCCTGAGTGGACTCACTGGGAAGGCTGGTCTTGTCACTTGGCAGGGGCTGTCACAGCAGCTGCATGTCTGTCATAACCACATTAGGTGTCCAGGGCTGACTGAGGGGCCAGAGTGTGGGAGGAGGCTGAGTGCTGGCTGTATAATTAAGACCTAGGAGAGGTACAGAACAACACCCACACACTCACTTCAACCCTGGGAGAAAGCCTGAGGCCAATGTGAACCATGAAGGTCAAGGGTGGATGCTGCAGGAATAAGGGGATAAAGCTCTGTCTTCCTCATTGAGCACCCTTGCTGGGTAGATCTCTCCTCTGGGACTGTGACCCTCTCTCTGTAAACCAAACTGTCACCAGTCTGAGGTCTTATGTGAAGATGGATCTTCCACATATCAAATTAGGTTCTAGGCTTAACAAGAGTCTTCTTGGCACATACTTAGTGGGATGACATTAGTGATGGGGGCCAAAACCCTGCTGTAAGCCATGGTGCTCCATGGCCTGCAGGGTCCTTCGGTGGGGGAGAACTGTGGTCCAGTGACTGCAGGGGCCTATGTCTCATGGGGAGGGACCCAGGATGTCAGTCATCACATATGTGTTTCATCAGAGGGGTCACGTGCTTCATGGTAGGCGAATCAGGAAGGAGCATGTGCCAGGAGCTAGGATGCAAGGGCAAGGCTGTCTGAGAGCCTCAGTTACTGACCGCAGCTGCATTTTCCACAGGCCACATGCTGTTGGAACTAGACTTTGGTGCAAGCAAGTTTAGAGGGGTTCTCCATGGTGGGAGCTGTGTTCTCTCCTGATGGCACTCTGCCCATGCCAGCCTTGTGGTGTGAAGACAGAATGAGGATTGGGTGGGCTCAGTTTCTCCGCTGTGAAACCTGCATAAAAGGAGCTGAAACTCAGATATTCAGGCTTATGGACTGTCAGTGAGACCATGCTCCTTGCCTCTGATCCTTTCCTGCTTCCTCATCCTATTTCTTCACCAGTGAGCCTGAAAAGTAGGCATGGATATAGGAATGGAGGATGGAGGCTCCAGCCCAGCAGCACAGTGGTGCTGACCAGTGAGGCATGGAAGTCCTCATGTGTTGCCGAGGCTCATCGTCCAGCATAGATGCAGGCAAAGCCCAGTGAAGATTTCAAAGTCAAGAGGAGAGTGTACTCAGAAGGCTGTGCCTGGACATCTCTGACTCTAGAATGAAGCTTGCTCAGAGGCAGAGGGGAAACCAACCAGTCAGTTGGTTAGAGAAAAGCCTTTAGCTCTGCCACTTAAACTAACAAACTTACAAATTACCTGACAGGTTTGGGACAACTCGAGGAATCCTCAGAAGACTAGGGTCAACTTCCTAGCAAGTTTTGTTCTAACAAGAGGGGGAGGAAGCCCTGTATTTTAGCAAATAGCTGGGAGAGGAGGAACGAGCCAAGTGAAAAGGCAGATGAGGCTGGCAGCCCCGGGCAATCTTCAAAAAATTACTGGGAGAAACCCAGGGGGAGCGAGGAAGCTGTTGATGGGAGGTTCTGTTCCTGGTGGGGGTGGGGGGCTGCTGTTCTGCTGCAGAACTTGGAAAGCTGAGTCAAGCCATGGTGCTTGATTTAGCTTGGCTTGGTCTTTCTCAGGTGGAGCATTTGACAGGCACCTGCAGAGCTCTCTCTGGACCCCAGAGAGCTCAGACTACAAATCGTCATTAGCAAAAGGTTCACAGCTTAGGTTAAGAAATGAGAAGGGACTAGGTCCATCTTCAGCAGATGAAGAAACAAGGAGGCACTCTTTTCTGCACAGAAGCCAAAGACAGCAGCCTTAAAATGTCTTGGGCCAGTTTGAAGAAGTATAGGGAAAAGAGCAATGGTTGTAAGGAATGCAGGACCCTCAATTTTGTTTGGAAGTTGCTTATTATAATTGCAGATTCCATCATCATCTGGGGTGTGGGAACCCTTGAGAACAGAAAAGGGGATTTCGGAAGTTTTAACACACAGCCTATACATGGTGAAGAGACAGGAAATGCCATGAAACCTGAAGGTGCCCCCAATGCAAGTTACACACTTGTTAGCTGACAGTGGGGCTTTGGATGCCATTTTTCAGGGCGAAAGGCAGTCTGTCTAAAGGGTAGAAGGTGTCCCTAGAACATAGAAACTCTGTGTCACAACCCATTGACCGGAGACAGCTTTTAATTGACCATGGATTTTTGAGGCTAGAGTCTGGTGAAATTATGCACTTTTAATGGCAACTTGGAGGAGCTGAACCAGGACATGCGCTGCTCTTTTCTCTCTTTGATTCCTTGTCCATCGTCCTCCTCTACACACTGCAAGCCATCTGCCATAGTCTGTAACTGGTGACAACTGTGCAGATTTAAACTGCAGGAGAGGCATCAGGCTCTGCAAACTCCGCATTTCCAAAATCGCTGTTTGGACTGTAAGCTGACCAAATAGACACATTTAGGATTTGGGTTCCTGTTTCCCAGCCAGAAATGCAGGCCTGGAAAAAGATGCTTCTCTATCTTGACACAAAGCTTTGTCTTGACAATTCATTGGAGCGTTGAGAAAATGGAACACAGAAGTCTCAGAGTTGGTGCAGCCCAATTTGGAAGCACGGGGAGGCTCCACATCCATTCCGGGGAAAATGAATTATGCTGCAGGTTCCGAAGAAGATCCTGACATTATCAGGAGCCGCTCTCACTAGGGCCCTCTGGTCAGGACCAGCCAGAGGAAGAAAAAGGAGGAGAGAAGAGATGCTTTTCAGGTATCTTAGGTCTTGAGTTGATGATGGGAGGGAGCTGGGTGAGAAATTTTACAAAGTTATAACACATTGTTACGATCCCTCACCTCGTCAGCTCCTGTCTGCTTGACAAGGACAATATCCCTTCAGGAAAATAAGAAATAAAATGGAAAGTGGCCTCACGATGAAATTACCTGAAGCAATGGCCTGATATGTTACAGAGTGTTGGGAGCAACATTAAAAAGGCATTTGTAACTGGCCACCTCCATGGCTCCAAGTGGAAGCTGATGCAGGCCTTCTCAGTCCCAGGGCTTTTGTGAGAGTTGGCCCCTCATGACCACTCTTGGCAAGCCAGGCCTGGGACCCTGGGGACCCCACCTGGGAAAAATTCCTTTTAAAGAGTCACAGCCCCTCTTACATGGACATTCTAGCAAGAGTCACGTCTGGGCAGAGGGTCAGAGGCATTCGCACCTGTGAGAGGACGAAGGAGGAGCCCAGCACCAAAGGGGGCTGGAAGTTGGCGACTGTCACCACAATAATCTAATTATTACTCTGCTCCTGTCCCCTCCTGAATAACTTTTTTATTGAAGTAGAGTGGATTTCCAATGTTGTGTGTCAGGTGTGCAGAAAAGTGATTCCATTATACCCCTGCATGTGTATATCTAGTCTTTTCCAGATTCGTTTCCATTACAGGTTCGTACAAGATGCTGATAGGTTGTCTATTTGATATTTAGTAGTGCTGATAACGTCCTCAATCTACCATAACTGGGCCCATCTGAATGACACCCAACACCGCTCCTTCCTGAAGGCTTTCCTCTCAAGCTGGATGCCTGTCAAGATTCCTGTGCTGTGTGACAGCCCTCTCACTGCTGGCCCTGCAGTCAGCCCCTTCTCCACTTCCTCTAGCTGTCCTCTCACCTCATCACCATCCACCCCGCCTTATTCCCACCTCATTAGGGACCTCCCACTTCACCACCACCCTCCCATCTCATCGCCATCCTCCCACCTCATCACCACCCTCCCATCTCACCACCACCCTCACATCTCATCTCCGTCTTCCCCACCGCCCCCTCACTCCCTCAGCACCACCACCTGCTCCCCACTGGCTCTTCTGGCGCCCTGGACTCCTCTGCCCCCCTCCTCAGGCCTCCTTCTCCTCAGCAGTTCAACTGTCACCTACAAAGCCCATTAACAATTCCCTGCTCATCAAAGTACAGTCTGGGAAATAAAGCAAAGTCTACCTTTTCTTTTCCTTTGTGCTTGGCGGGGTTTCAGTTGCTTGCAGGGCGCAGTGCAGAGACACCACGCCTGCACTGCAGACCCCAGTTAGGGAAGCAGCTGCGCCAGCCGTTAAAAAACTAACGGTTCCTGAGGAAACTAAGAGCAACACCGCGATTCAAGATGGCAGCGGACTGGGATTGGGTGTGAGCCGTGTGCCCCCGCCTCCCGCGGCCTGCCGAGGCCCCGCCCCCCCAGCACAGGCCCTGCCGAGGCCCAGCTCCCCTGGCACACGGCCTGGCGAGGCTCCGCCTCCCTGACACGCGGCCTGCCGCGGACCCCCTGTCCGCGCGCTGCTCGTCGAAGCACCGCCTCCCCGCGCGTGGCCTGCCGAGGCCACGCCCCCCCAGGAAACGGGCTGCCGAGGCCCCGCCTCCCCCGCTCGGCCTGCCGAAGCCGCGCCCCCCAGTCTCATAGCCCGCCGAGGCCACGCCCCCCGGCAGAGGGCCTGCCGAGGCCCCGCCCACCTGGCATATGGCCTGCCCCACCTGTCAGAGAGCGACCTGCCGAAGCCCCGCCTCCCCGCGCGCGGCCTGCCGAGGCCCCGCCCCCCCAGGAAACGGCCTGCCGAGGCCCCCCTCCCCCGCTCAGCCCGCAGAAGCCGCGCCCCCCAGTCACATAGCCTACCAAGGCCCCGCCCCCCCGGCAGAGGGCCTGCCGAGGCCCCGCCCCCCAGGACACGTGCTGCAGAGGCCCCGCCCCCCCGGCACAGGGACTGCTGAGGCCCCGCCTCCCTGGCACGCGGCCTGCCGAGGCCCCCGCTGTCAGCGCGCGGCCTGCCGAAGTCCCGCCTCCCCGCGCGCTGCCTGCCGAGGCCCCGCCCCCCCAGGTCACGGCCTGCCGAGGCCCTGCCTCTCCGCAGGCCACCGAGGGGGGATTCCCCCCCCACCCCCCCGCACAGGGCCTGCTAAGGCCCCGTCTTCCCCCGTGTGGCCTTCCGAGGCTCTTTCCCCCCCCCCCCCCATGGACTGAGGAGACCCTGTGAAGCTCCCAGGCCCGCCTGGCTGCAGAGTGCGTGCTTGGAGCTCACAGCCCCCTGTCTTCGATGATGGAGAATGCTTTCCTTTCCTTCCCTGGGCAGGAGCCACAGGGGCAGTTGGACCCTTGATGCGGCCCAACTGGAAAGTGTCAGGAACACAGCCTCCACCTGGTCTCTGTGCCTACTGCTGGAAGCTACCGTGTCCAGCTCCCTTGGCCCATCCCCAGCTCTACCCACAGTGGTTACCCTCTGCTCCCCACTGCTGGCCAGGTCCCACCTAGGCCACCATCCCGGGGCCTCTGGCCGCTCACAGTCCCTCCATATACCTGCCACCTGCAGTCCCTCCCTGCACCTGCTCCCTCCAGGCCTCTTCCACCTTGTCCTCTGTCCCCCACAACCACACTGTTCCCACCCCTCCCTCACTGGTCCCCAGCTTCAGTCTCATCCACTCAGGTGTCCTTTCCTCCTCCTGGTCCCTCTCTGGAGCACACTGCCAGGTCCACCAGCAACACTCGGTCCCCGTCTCTTGTTTGTTTTCTCTTTTCTCCACTAGAATGTAAGCCCCAAGCAGGGATTTTACTCTCCTGTCCTCTTTGCTGTGTTCCCAGTACCTCGAATAGTGTCTGGCGTGAGCTGAATGCTCCATAAACACTTGGTGAGTGAAAGGTGATGTGATGTGATGTGACAAGACAGTCCTGATTGGGAGAGGAGAGAAAAGTGACCAATGGTGAGCAGTCCTCAGGGAAGTGCTGACCCTTTCATGAGTGGGATGTTGGTGACAAGGTAACCAACTTGGACAGAAGACTCAGAAAGGTAGAGAGGGTGCCCAGGAGCTGAACAGAAGGAATGATGTGTTTACATTCAGACTCTCCCTGAGGAGTAGATGGGAATGTTTTCATTGCTCACCAGAGAGTCAAAGGGCATCTAAATAAATTGCTGACAATTTTGCTAAGTACAGTGCTTTTCGCTTGGTAGATGCACAAGGCAACTAACATATATAGCATCTACCAGCTTAAAAGCAATACTACCAGAATTATATAAAACTATATTTGAAAGTTTCTTTTAATAACATCTTGGGTGTTTTCTTTAAGTCTAATTTTGTTCTGCAAAAGGGATGAGGTGTTGGTTCCTAGTAAAATAAGTCTACTTCCTCAATGTCTTTATTCCCATATACTAGATCTTGTAACTACACTGGAGCTAAAAATTGCAAAACATAATTTCCACATTTGGCCGATAAAATCTAATGTACATTTAGAGTGTTATACTTTGCAAAGCCAAAGGAAAAGAATGTAGGTTATGGGACCTGGATACTTGGATTTGAAGAGTGTATCCGACATCCTAGCCATTCTGAACCTTGGTTTCATCAACTGAAAAATGGGAATCCTGTTGTGTCTAGAACCAGTATAATTTTAGTGACTAACAGCGTGTGCTACGGGTAGTACATGCTCCAGAGTGCTGCTAACAACCTATACTTTCTCAGTTACTAAAATCCCAAACAAAACGGCCTACCTAATCTTGATGCTATTAAACAATTTTTAGGGGTTGTGATGCTATCACAACTCAAAAATTCTTTTAACTCTGAAAACCCAAAACATTCATAAAAACCATCCAAAAAGTTTTTATGCAAATGAGTCAGCTTTGAAGTGGAGAAGATATAAAGCACATATTGCATTATCTCCTGAATACTTTCATAAAGAACAGGGCTCCTGAAGTTCCCAACGTGGCTCAGTGGAAATGAATCTGACTAGCATCGCTGAGGACACAAGTTGGGTTCCTGACCTCCCTCAGTGGGTTAAGGTTCCAGCATTGCTGTGAGCTGTGGTGTAGGCTGCAGATGTGGCTTGCATCCCTCATTGCCGTGGCTGTGGTGTAGGCTGGTGGCTACAGCTCTGATGCAACCCCTAGCCTGGGAACCTCCATATGCCATGGATGCAGCCCTAAGGGGGAAAAAAAAAACACACACACACACAACAACAGGGTTTCTGAAATGGCATGCAAGTACCTTGTTACACAATTCCATCCGAGTTTCTCAGAATGACATTATTAATTCTTTTTTTTCAAAAAGGACTTTAGAACCATAGGATTTCCCTAAACAAATGACCTTGTTCTACAGATGAGGACATGAAGAGCAACTCCTACCTGGTTGTACAGGCAAGACCTGGCACAGTCTCTAGACTGCTAATTCATTCCTCTGTCATCTGCATGATGGCTGGGGCAGCCAGTAACCCAGACAAAAAGAAAGCCATGGAAGGGAGACAGGCCAATAATATCTTCCAGATGAGCCTTGCCCACCTCCAGTCTCCTGACGCAAGCATTTCCGTATTGCAGATCTTCTCACACGTGGCTCACCCACCAGCTGTGGATAACTGCCCTGAACATGGGGCCCTGGCTCACCCTCCACATCTGCACAGCCTAAAAGGATAACAGGTCATGCACCTGGAGAAAGCATCACTCCAACACACACTGTAGGTGCCTTGCGAGGAGGATAAAAGCCAGGGCTTGAGGAGCCAGGGAGTGGGGAGCTCATTCCCAGAGTGCTCAGAAGAAGGAAGTGCTCAAGGGACAGGAAGTGTACAGTATGTTCTGGCTGGCAGAGGTCTGCCCTGGCTTCCACATGGTTCACCACTGGATCTTCCATCTGGTGGGAAGATGTTATTGATTTTATATATATACACATACAGTTGGTTCTCATTAGTCACAGATTCCATATCAGAGAATTCACCTATTCACTAAAAATGTATTTGTCACCCCAAGTCAGGGCTTGGGGTGCTTTTGCTCACATGTGGACACACGCAGAGAAGAGAAAAATTCATCTACCTACAAATACATTTCCAGCTGAGGCTGAACAAAGCAAAACTCTGCCTTCCTGTTTCCACTCATACTGTAAGCAAATGCCCCTTCTCTGGTCTATTTAGTGCCACATTTCCCCACATTTTTGTGGTGTGTGTGTGTGTGTGATTTTTTTTTTTATTAAATTTTATTTTCCCACTGTACAGCAAGGGGGTCAGGTTATCCTTACATGTATACATTACAATTACAGTTTTTCCCCCACCATTTCTTCTGTTGCAACATGAGTATCTAGACATAGTTCTCAATGCTATTCAGCGGGATCTCCTTGTAAATCTATTCTACGTTGTGACTGATAAGCCCAAGCTCCCGATCCCTCCCACTCCCTCCCCCTCCCATCAGGCAACCACAAGTCTCTTCTCCAAGTCCATGATTGATTTTCTTTTCTGAGGAGATGTTCATTTGTGCTGGATATTAGATTCCAGTTATAAGTGATGTCATATGGTATTTGTCTTTGTCTTTCTGGCTCATTTCACTCAGTATGAGATTCTCTAGTTCCATCCATGTTGCTGCACATGGCATTATGTCATCCTTTTTTATGGCTGAGTAGTATTCCATCGTGTATATATACCACATCTTCCGAATCCAATCCTCTGTCGATGGACATTTGGATTGTTTCCATGTCCTGGCTATTGTGAATAGTGCTGCAATGAACATGCGGGTGCATGTGTCTCTTTTAAGTAGAGCTTTGTCCGGATAGATGCCCAAGAGTGGGATTGCAGGGTCATATGGAAGTTCTATGTATAGATTTCTAAGGTATCTCCAAACTGTTCTCCATAGTGGCTGTACCAGTTTACATTCCCACCAACAGTGCAGGAGGGTTCCCTTTTCTCCACAGCCCCTCCAGCACTTGTTATTTGTGGATTTATTAATGATGGCCATTCTGACTGGTGTGAGGTGGTATCTCATGGTAGTTTTGATTTGCATTTCTCTTATAATCAGCGATGTTGAGCATTTTTTCATGTGTTTGTTGGCCATCTGTATATCTTCCTTGGAGAAATGTCTATTCAGGTCTTTTGCCCATTTTTCCATTGATTGATTGGTTTTTTTGCTGTTGAGTTGTATAAGTTGCTTGTATATTCTAGAGATTAAGCCCTTGTCAGTTGCATCATTTGAAACTATTTTCTCCCATTCTGTAAGTTGTCTTTTTGTTTTCTTTTGGGTTTCCTTTGCTGTGCAAAAGCTTTTCAGTTTGATGAGGTCCCATGGGTTTATTTTTGCTCTAGTTTCTATTGCTTTGGGAGACTGACCTGAGAAAATATTCATGATGTTGATGTCAGAGAGTGTTTTGCCTATGTTTTCTTCTAGGAGTTTGATGGTGTCCTGTCGTATATTTAAGTCTTTCAGCCATTTGGAGTTTATTTTTGTGCATGGTGTGAGGGTGTGTTCTAGTTTCATTGCTTTGCATACAGCTGTCCAGGTTTCCCAGCAATGCTTGCTGAATAGACTTTCCTTTTCCCATTTGATGTTCTTGCCTCCCTTGTCAAAGATTAATTGACCATAGGTGTCAGGGTTAATTTCCAGATTCTCTATTCTGTTCCATTGGTCTGTCTGTCTGTTTTGATACCAGTACCACACTGTTTTGATGACTGTGGCTTTGTAGTATTTCTTGAAGTCTGGGAGAGTTATGCCTCCTGCTTGGTTTTTGTTTCTCAGGATTGCTTTGGCGATTCTGGGTCTTTTGTTGTTCCATATAAATGTTTGGATTGTTTGTTCTAGTTCTGTGAACAATGTCATGGGTAATTTGATAGGGATTGCATTGAATCTGTAGATTGCTTTGGGTAGGATGGCCATTTTCACAATATTGATTTTTCCAATCCAGGAACATGGAATATCTTTCCATTTTTTTACATCTTCTTTGATTTCTTTGATTAAGGTTTTATAGTTCTAGGCATATAGGTCCTTTACCTCTTTGGTTAGGTGTATTCCGAGGTATTTGATTTTGTGAGGTACAATTTTAAAAGGTATCGTATTTTTGTATTCCTTTTCTAATGCTTCATTGCTGGTATACAGAAATGCAACTGACTTCTGAATGTTAATCTTATATCCTGCCACTTTGCTGAATTTATTAATCAGTTCCAGTAGTTTTTGGGTTGAGTCCTTAAGGTTTTCTATGTAAAGTATCATGTCATCTGCATACAGTGACAGTTTGATCTCTTCTCTTCCGATATGGATGCCTTTTATTTCTTTTGTTTGTCTAATTGCTGTGGCTAAGACTTCCAAAACTATGTTGAAGAGCAGTGGTGAGAGTGGGCATCCCTGTCTTGTTCCAGATTTGAGTGAGAAGGATTTCAGTTTTTCCCCATTGAGGATTATATTTGCTGTGGGTTTATCATAAATGGCTTTGATTATATTCAGGAATGTTCCCTCTATACCCACTTTGGCGAGGGTCTTGATCATGAATGGATGTTGAACTTTGTCAAATGCTTTTTCTGCATCTATTGAGATGATCATATGATTTTTGACTTTTTTTTTGTTAATGTGGTGTATGATGTTGATTGATTTGCGTATGTTGAACCATCCTTGTGAACCTGGGATGAACCCAACCTGGTCATGGTGTATAATTTTTTTGATATGTTGTTGGATTCGGTTGGCTAAGATTTTGTTGAGAAGTTTTGCATCTATATTCATCAATGATATTGGGCGATAGTTTTCTTTTTTGGTGGTATCTCTGTCTGGTTTTGGAATGAGGGTGATGGTGGCCTCATAGAATGTCTTTGGGAGTATTCCTTCTTCTTCAACCTTTTGAAAGAGTTTAAGGAGGATGGGCACCAATTCCTCTTTATATGTTTGATAGAATTCACCTGTGAAGCCATCTGGTCCTGGACTTTTATTTGTAGGGAGTGATTTTATGACCTCTTCAATTTCATTTCTAGTGATTGGTCTGTTCAGTTGGTCTGTTTCTGCTTGATTCAGTTTTGGCAGGCTGTAAGATTCTAGAAAATTGTCCATTTCTTCCAGATTGTCAAACTTATTGCCATATAGTTGTTCATAGTATTCTCTTATGGTTTTTTGTATTTCTGCTGTATCCGTTGTGATTTCTCCTTTTTCATTTATAATTTTGGTGATTTGGGTTCTTTCTCTCCTCTTTTTAGTGAGTCTGGCCAGGGGTTTATCAATTTTGTTCACCTTTTCAAAGAACCAGCTCTTGGTTTTATTAATTTTCTCTATTGTTTTTTGAGTCTCTATTTTATTGATTTCTTCTTTGATCTTTACAATTTCCTTCCTTCTGCTGACTTTAGGACTTCTTTGTTCTTCTTTTTCTAATTCATTTAGGTGGAGGGTTAAGTTGTCAATTTGGGATCTTTCTTCTTTTTTGAGAAAGGCCTGGATTGCTATAAATTTCCCTCTGAGCACTGCTTTCGCAGCATCCCATAGATTTTGAGAGGTTGTGTCTTCATTATCATTTGTTTCAAGATAGTTTTTAATTTCCTTCTTGATTTCCTCATTGACCCATTGGTTTTTTAGTAGCATGTTGTTTAGTCTCCATGGAGTAGGTTTTTTCTCTTTCCTTTTCCCATGGTTGATTTCTAATTTCATGGCATTGTGGTCAGAGAAGATACTTGAGATAATTTCTATGCTCCTAAATTTATTGAGATTCGCTTTATGTCCCAATATGTGGTCGATTCTTGAGAATGTTCCATGAGCATTTGAGAAGAATGTGTATTCTGATTTTTTTGGATGTAGTGTCCTGAAGATATCAATTAAGTCTAACTTTTCTATTGTTTCCTTTAGGATCTCTGTTGCTTTATTGGTTTTCTGTCTAGAGGATCTGTCCATTGATGTGAGGGGGGTATTTAGGTCTCCTACTATGATTGTATTCTCATCAATATCTCCCTTTATGTCTGTTAATATTTGTTGTATGTATCTGGGTGCTCCTATGTTTGGGGCATATATGTTGATGATAGTAACATCCTCTCCTTGGATGGATCCCTTAATCATTAAATAGTGTCCTTCTTTGTCTTTCTTTATGTCTTTTGTTTTAAAGTCTATTTTGTCTGATATGAGCGTTGCAACTCCTGCTTTTCTGTCATGTCTATTGGCATGAAATACTTTTCCCCAGCCTTTCACTTTCAATCTATATGTATCTTTTGTCCTAAGGTGAGTTTCTTGTAGGCAGCATATTGAAGGTTTTTGCCGTTTTATCCACTCAGCCATTCTGTGTCTTTTGATTGGGGCATTCAGTCCATTGACATTTAAGGTGATAATTGATAGATGATTATTTATTGCCATTTGATCCTCGTGTTCCAGTTGATTCTATGGTTCTCCATTCTTCTTTTTTTTTTTTTTTTTTGGTTGGATGGTCTCCTGTTATTATCTGCTTGAGTGTATTTTTTTTTTTTCATTTTTTGCAAATGCAATATTTGGTTTTGGCTTGTGGTTGCCCTGTTTTTTAAGTATGCTAACCCCTTCCCATAATTGTGTGTTTTAGCCTGATGGTCCTGTAAGTTCAAACACTTCATTATTATATTAAAATTAAGAAGAGAGACATACATACAAACAAAAAGGATTATTTACCTCCTAACATCCCTTGCCCACATTTTATGGTTTTGATGACTCTTTTATTTTTTTCTTTTTAATTTTATTTTGTTTGAAGCATGTTCATGATTAAATCTGTATGCTGGCTTATTTGAGTGACTGCTCTCTGATTGTATCTTCCTCATTCCTAGTTCTTCCTCTTCTTCTTCTTCTTCTTTTTTTTTTTTCTTTTCTTTTTTCTTCCCTTTCCTTCCTTTCTTTTTGGTTTAGAGAAGCCCTTTCAATATTTCCTTTAACCTGGGTTTTGTGTTGCTGTATTCTTTAAGTTTTTGTTTGTTGGGAAAAATTTTTATTTCCCCTTCTATTTTAAATGATATTCTTGCTGGATAAAGTATTCTAGGTTGCATATTTTTTCCTTTGAGCACTTTAAATATCTCTTGCCATTCCCTCCTGGCCTGTAGTGTTTCTGTAGAGAAATCAGCTGATATTCTTATGGGGGTTCCCTTGTAGGTAACATTCTGTTTTTCTCTTGCTGCCTTTAGGATCCTCTCTTTATCACTAACTTTTGCCATTTTTATTATGATGTGTCTTGGTGTGGGTCTGTTTGGGTTCAGTTTGTTTGGGGCCCTCTGTGCTTCTTGTATCTTGAATCCAGTATCCTTTAGATTTGGGAAGTTTCCAGCGATAATTTCTTCAAATATATTTTCCATTCCTTTATCTTTTTCTACTCCTTCTGGAATTCCTATTATGCGTAGATTGGCCCGTTTTATATTATCCCATAGGTCTCTTATATTGCTTTCCAGTTTTTTGATTCGGTTTTCTGTCTGTTGACCAGATTGAGTGATTTCCATTATTCTATCTTCCATATCACTGATTCGTTCTTCTGCATTATTCATTCTGGTTTTTACTGCCCCTAGTTCAGTTTGCATCTCTGCAAATGAATGTTCTAGTTTTTCTTGGCTCCTCCTTATATTTTCTAGCTCCTTTCTGAGGGTATCTGCATTGCTGTTCATATCTTCTCTTAATTCCTTCAGTATTTTCACTATTTCTCTTTTGAACTCCAGGTCTGTCAGACTGCAGAGATCAGTTTCATTGTTGACTGTTTTAGGTGAGTTCTCCTGTTGGTTTGACTGGGGGTGGTTTCTCAGCTTCTTCATCTTGCTTGTTGTCTTCTTTCTCCTGAGGGAGTTGTACTCTCCGTTATCGGGTAGTGTTTGCCTTGTCACTGCCCTGGAATATTTCCTGAGGGCTGTCGTTGTTGGTCAATCTTTTTTGAGGCAGTGTGGCTTTTCTGGAGTGTTGATGGGACTAACAGTGTTTCTTTGAAGCAAAGGAGGACTTCCTGAGGGCAGACAGGACTGGGAGGTCCACCCCACGATGGTAGCAGATTTCACTTGGTTCTCAGCACCCCCTGGGGTCTTGGGCGGGTAGCAGGGCCCTTGGAGACTCAAGAGGTTCCTCCCCAGGGCAGCCCGACTCAGAAAGACCGTCTGAGATCTTTCCCCGATTCCGCCAGGCTTGTTGCAGCTTTTCTGGGCTGCAGGGGGTCCTGCCTGGAGCTGGCAGTCCTATGCAGCTGGTCCACTAGGTCTCAGCACCCCTTGGGGTCTTGGGCGGGTAGCAGGGCCTTTGGAGACTCAAGAGGCTCCTCCCCAGAACAGCCCGACTCAGAAAGACCGTCTGAGATCTTTTCCCAAGTCGGCCAGGCTTGTTGCAGCTTTTCTGGGCTGCAGGGGGTCCTGCCTGGAGCTGGCAGTCCTATGCAGCTGGTCCACTAGGTCTCAGCACCCCTTGGGGTCTTGGGCGGGTAGCAGGGCCTTTGGAGACTCAAGAGGCTCCTCCCCAGAACAGCCCGACTCAGAAAGACCGTCTGAGATCTTTTCCCAAGTCGGCCAGGCTTGTTGCAGCTTTTCTGGGCTGCAGGGGGTCCTGCCTGGAGCTGGCAGTCCTATGCAGCTGGTCCACTAGGTCTCAGCACCCCCTGGGGTCTTGGGCGGGTAGCAGGGCCCTTGGAGGCTCAAGAGGCTCCTCCCCAGGACAGCCTGACTCAGAAAGACCGTCTGAGATCTTTTCCCAATTCGGCCAGGCTTGTTGCAGCTTTTCTGGGCTGCAGGGGGTCCTGCCTGGAGCTGGCAGTCCTATGCAGCTGGTCCACTAGGTCTCAGCACCCCCTGGGGTCTTGGGCGGGTAGCAGGGCCCTTGGAGGCTCAAGAGGCTCCTCCCCAGGACAGCCCGACTCAGAAAGACCGTCTGAGATCTTTTCCCAAGTCGGCCAGGCTTGTTGCAGCTTTTCTGGGCTGCAGGGGGTCCTGCCTGGAGCTGGCAGTCCTATGCAGCTGGTCCACTAGGTCTCAGCACCCCCTGGGGTCTTGGGCGAGTAGCAGGGCCCTTGGAGGCTCAAGAGGCTCCTCCCCAGGACAGCCTGACTCAGAAAGACCGTCTGAGATCTTTTCCCAAGTCGGCCAGGCTTGTTGCAGCTTTTCTGGGCTGCAGGGGGTCCTGCCTGGAGCTGGCAGTCCTATGCAGCTGGTCCACTAGGTCTCAGCACCCCCTGGGGTCTTGGGCGGGTAGCAGGGCCCTTGGAGGCTCAAGAGGCTCCTCCCCAGGACAGCCCGACTCAGAAAGACCGTCTGAGATCTTTTCCCAAGTCGGCCAGGCTTGTTGCAGCTTTTCTGGGCTGCAGGGGGTCCTGCCTGGAGCTGGCAGTCCTATGCAGCTGGTCCACTAGGTCTCAGCACCCCTTGGGGTCTTGGGCGGGTAGCAGGGCCCTTGGAGGCTCAAGAGGCTCCTCCCCAGGGCAGCCCGATTCAGAAAGACCGTTTGAGATCTTTTCCCGATTCGGCCAGGCTTGTTGCAGCTTTTCTGGGCTGCAGGGGGTCCTGCCTGGAGCTGGCAGTCCTATGCAGCTGGTCCACTAGGTCTCAGCACCCCCTGGGGTCTTGGGCGGGTAGCAGGGCCCTTGGAGGCTCAAGAGGCTCCTCCCCAGGACAGCCCGACTCAGAAAGACCGTCTGAGATCTTTTCCCGATTCGGCCAGGCTTGTTGCAGCTTTTCTGGGCTGCAGGGGGTCCTGCCTGGAGCTGGCAGTCCTATGCAGCTGGTCCACTAGGTCTCAGCACCCCCTGGGGTCTTGGGCGGGTAGCAGGGCCCTTGGAGACTCAAGAGGCTCCTCCCCAGGACAGCCCGACTCCGAAAGACCGTCTGAGATCTTTTCCCAATTCGGCCAGGCTTGTTGCAGCTTTTCTGGGCTGCAGGGGGTCCTGCCTGGAGCTGGCAGTCCTATGCAGCTGGTCCACTAGGTCTTAGCACCCCCTGGGGTCTTGGGCGTGTAGCAAGGCCCTTGGAGACTCAAGAGGCTCCTCCCCGGGGGAGCCCGTCTCAGAAAAACCGTCGGAGAATTAGGTCGATCTATTCACGGCCTGGCTAGGCTTGTTCTAGCTTTTCTGGGCTGCAGGCCTTTTGTAGGGGGCTGGTGGTGTTTGGTGCTGCTCTGTGGAAGTGTAGCCCCTCCAAAGGGCAAGCTGGCCTGTGCAGGGAGAGCCCCTGCGGTGGTAGGCTTCAGGCAATTGTTGAGGCCAGCCCTCCTGGATGGCAGGCAGCCCCAGGTTCGGCGAGAGCGTAGGGGGTGGCGGGGGTGGGGGGAGGGAATGCACTGGGAAGCACAGCTTTCTGCTAGCTAGCGGGCCTGTAAGCTTGTTGTGGCGTGGGGGGTATTCTATGGGGACCCACCCCTTCTTCTCTCCCCTCCCCAGCACGGGCGCAGACCAGGCTCTTCTCCCAGGTTCCCTCTGAGGCGGCTTTCCACTTCCCCGCCCCTAGAGTATTGCTCCCTTCCTCTGCGACAGCTTTGTTTTCTAGTCTCCCAGGCAGTCTCTGCCCCGTCAAATGGTTTAGAGACCTCCCAAGCAGTTTCCGCTCTTCCGCGCCCCCCTAGCCCGGGGACTAATCTCTGGAGCCGAGGTCTCGGTGCCCAGCCCCCCCCCCCCCAGGCGTCCCCCGGCCCTTTCTTGGGGACTAACCTTCGGAGGCGAGGTCTCGGTGCCCAGCCCCCACCCAGGCGTCCCCCGGCCCTTTCCCGGGGACTAACCTCTGGAGCCGAGGATTCGGTGCCCAGCCCCCACCCAGGCGTCTCAATTTTTGGTGACTGTGCCCGTAGTTCAGATGGTCCGTTGGGTTCTTGATCGTTTTTCCGTACTCCGACTTACTGCTACACTCTTCTCTGCATCTGGAGATTCCTCCGGTTCGTTTGATCTTTCCCCCGGTAGGAGACTTTCCAGGGTGCGGGATCCCTTTCTCCTCCGCAGTTCCCTTTCGGGAGCGCCCGTCCCGCTCGGATTCACCTTCTCTCACTCTCCTCTTTTCTCCCGTTCTGCCCAATAATGTCACGAATTTCTTGCCGTTATTGGAGTTTAGGTTCCTCTGCCAGCGATTGCTTGTTGTTCTGTGCGACTCATTTCTTCTGTAGATGTGCTTTTTTTGTTGTGTTTGTGGGAGAGGGCGAGCGTGTCCCCCTACTCCTCCGCCATCTTGTCCTCTCTCTGATTTAACTCTTTCAAATGGCCCCCATGTTCAGTGCTGAAGTGTTGTCTAGGACTTTATGGGGGAAAATACATTGGTTAGATACATTTTGTTTACACATAGGATTACAGTGCAATTGGCTGTGAGTTCAGTGCCAATGAAACAACAGTGTATATTAAACAAGGTGTCTTTAAACAGAAACACACATAAAATAAGCTTTTGTATTTATCAAGAGACAAAAAGGTGTGACCAGAGGCTGGCAGGAACCTAACCCTGAATTTCCCATGGGCGCAGTGGTTCAGTGTTCACTGATTCCATGTTTGTGGTGACTACAGACCCCAACCACATGACAATGAGGACTGAATAGGTATGTATATACCCATGCACTCATACATAAATATGCACTCATCCATGTCCGTGTAATGATACAAACATGCATGGGGGCATATGGCATGTGGCTCCAGTCATGGTTTCATGAAGAGACTGTCATGGTTCTGTAACCTATATTGTGAAAGCAGGAAATTTCAGGAGACGAAAGTGAAAAAAGAAATGCACCAAGACTCTGTGCATTAACCATTCATCAGTGGCCTGAATCCAGGATAAGACATGAATGAGATGGGCCATTCCACATGGCTTTGCAGGGAGATTTTATATCTTCCTGATAACAACTTGACTCCATCAGGCCTGTGAGAGTTCCAGCACACAAGCGATTTTAATGCACCTAGATGGTAATACTTTTCCCCAAATTTCAATATTCTAAGTATTTTAAGAGTCACAAATTACTTGCTCCCAAATAATTTATATGGACAAACTTTAAACAGTAATGATCTAAGCAAAATGTGCATCCCATGGGCATGACATAAAAAAAGAGGCTTTTCCAATTGTCAACCTTTTGAAGCAGCATTATCATCTTTGCAGTTCCCATAGCAACATGTTCCATTGCTTGGGTGACAGTGATCTTGTGCTAAACTAACTTGGAAAACAAATGGACATTTCCTCCTGAGTGTCCTCACATCTCACAGTTGCCTCCAAGCCATAGAGGGTTGATGTACCCAGTGCAGCTTCGTGAAGAGTTATGAGGACATTTCATAAACAAGTTTCCAGGATTTGGCCTGTTAAAGCAGTTTTCAACTTCAAGAGCTTTCCAACATGAACCACATCGCCCTTTGTGTTATGCCATGGAGATTGTCCCAGCTGCAGAACAGATGCCAAGGGAAGACATGCCATCTTGGGTGGATTTGCAGCAGTTCCACAAAGGACCTGAGGGAGAGGGTGGGATGGAAGATGCCCAGTCCTACCGTCACCAACTCAGGCAGCAGGAGCCATTCTGGGAAAAGTGGATGAGATGCAGCAACCATGAAAGGCCAGTTTCTCCTTCCACAAACCACGTGGTAGAGCCACAATGCAGGATGGTACTCCCATGTTGGTTTCATCCTATCCATATTTTCATGAGTATGGAATCTCATAAGGGAAGGTCTCATACATGCACAGGGGTGGAAGAGATAGTTATAGGAGTGGAGGGGCTATTTTAAAGTACATTTTAGCCCAGAAACCTAGAAAGGACTCCATGCTTTCTCCCAATGCCTCTCACAACTGGTTTGTTTGAATGACACATGTAGTTAGGACATTTCTTGAGAAAAAGTGAAATGTAGAGAATGGAATGTCAGTCAGTGGATTTGCAGGCACAGACACACTGTCCTAGTGCATATTTTTCTCCTGAAATAATCAAATATAATTTAGGCACTTTATAATTAACCCAAAGGGGGCTTTTAACAAAGAGCACAGAGCTCTAAGTTGAAAACGTACACTTGCAGAGTGTGTCCACAGCCAACTTTGTTTTTCAAAAGGAAAATGTGTCCTCTCACTGCTTGAATTCAACCAGAAGGATGTGAACCAGGCATAGAGAAGGAGGCCTGGCCTCTCGGGTCCCTGAGATAGTGTAAGGCTGAGTCCTATGGGAGAAGACAGGGTCTCATCTCTCAAATTGTAATGGTTAGAGAAGCCAACTGGTGGACTTTTAAATAATTATAAAGGAAAGAGAAATAATTTGAGAATAAGGCAAGAAAATATAATGAAATCCTAAAACCTGATATAGACCATACACTCCATGTGAAGGCTAGAATGAGCAGTTCCAAATCACAGAGGGCTAAAGAAGGCGGGGAGCCTTCTCACACCTGCTAGAACTTGTCACACTTCAGGCTATGTTTTCTCTGCAGAGGAGAAGTAGCAATACTACAGGACCGAGGAAGGTGGAAGGCACCTCCCCTTCCTAGTATCGAGTACTGTGACTGCCTCCTTGATTTCTGTTTCCAGTGACTCAGCCAGTTCTAAAACGCTCCTGCATACTGTGTGCCCAAGACATTGCAAATAAAATCAGAGGCCATGGTGGTGCATCACTGGGCCTCAGGGTCCAGTGTGCTAGCTTTTGCTTCCCTAAAAGCCAAGATCATTGCTATGAGCCTAGGTCATTGCCATGAGCATACTTCAAAGCTTCTTCAGCATTCTTGCCTCTTCAATACCTCGCTCAGTCTGTCTCGCTCAGACACTATTCAGCGACGCAAGATCTGAGCCATATCTTTGACATACACCACAGCTCTCGGCAACACTGGATCCTCCACCCAGTGAGCAAAGCCAAGGATAGAACCCGAATCCTCATGGATACTAGCTGGATTTGGTTCTGCTGTGCCACAATGGGAACTCCCTGAAACCCAGGTTTATATCCTGTTAGATTCTCATTCTTACTCTTTTTCCCTTGGTATGCACTCATGTTCATATTCTCCCTCTCTCTCTCTCTCAAAAAAAAAAAAAAAAAAAAAAAAAAAAAAAAAGGAAAAAAGAAAGAAAAAAAGGAGTTCCAATCATGGCTCAGGGTCCACTGAACAACATCCAAGAGGAGACAGGTTTGAGCCTTGAGCTTGTTCAGTGGGTTAAGGATCCAGCGTTGCCATGAGCTGTGTTGTAGGTCTCAGATGTGGCTTTGATCCTGCATTGCTGTGGCTGTGGTGTGAGCTGGCAGGTATAGTTGCCATTCGACCCCTAGCCTGAGAACCTCCATATATATATATTTCCACAGCATGGCCAATGCATTGTTAGATATTGAACCAATGATAGGCGGAAAATTGTAGATTGTTTTGCATTTACCTTACTGTGTATGAGACTGAGCACTTTCTCAGAAGTTTAAAAGCTGCTTGTATTTTTTGTCAACATCTTTGGTACGTACTTCATAAAAATCACTCAGCTGCAAACTCCTCCAAATGTTCCCTCAGGAGAAGCCCTCAGACATGGACTTCCTGGGTCAGAATTTGCATTTTTAAAAATCTTTCTCCACAAATTGCCTGTTGATCCTCCTGCCAGGACACAGACCCGAGACATCTCCCTTCAGTCACCATCGGCTCTGTGTCTCATAGGTGGGAAATGACACCTCTGTGTTCTCAGAGGTGGCGGCTGGCACCTCTAAGCCTGCTCAGGGAGGGGGAGGGGCAGGCCCCGCCAGGCACCCACTCCCCCCGCAGGGCACCCCCCCATCCCCCTACCCCATCGCCTTCAGCCCCGCCCCCGTCGCCTTCAGCCCCTCCCCCATCGCCTTCAGCCCCTCCCGGTTACCTTGAGCCCCGCGCCAGCTCCCAGCCCCGCCCGCTGAGCAGCTCCACCCTCCCGCCTACGCAGCCCCGCCCCACCTGCTGTCCGGCCTTGCCCCTGGGCAGTGCGGCCCCTCCCCTTGCGTGATCTGGCGTCACTGGTCACGTGATGGCAGCGCAGGCTTGAGAAGGGGCGGCGGTGAGTGTTCCTGAGGCTGGCCCAGTCTGCAACTCGCGTGACTCCCCTTGAGTGAAGCGCCCTGAGCCGTGATGGCGAGGGCCTAAGGGAAGGCGCTGACGGGCCTAGGGCCGCCTTCCCTGGCTGCCCTCGGCCTCCCAGTCCGGAGCTCCTGCCCCTGCCGTTGCTAGGCGGCCGCCTCTGGGCGCAGAGGGCGGGGCAGGCTTATGGGGAAGGGGCTGGCTGCCTGTGCGTGGGAGGGGCTGTGACTTTGGAGCATACCTGTGCCAGGCAGAAGGCCATGGAGCAGTACTGCATCTTGGGCCGCATAGGGGAGGGCGCTCATGGCAACTTTTTCAAGGCCAAGCACGTGGAGGTGAGCACCCAGTCCTTCCTTCGGTTGGAGATCTACCCCATATTCCGACCCATGTTGGGCCATTGCTCCTGCCTCCCATCAGATTCTTGTGGCATGTGCCTATTTCTTTGGCCCCCTTGGTGGGGGTGGGGTGGGGTGCGTCCAGGTTGCGGCCAGTTACCAGCGGTGCTTTTAGATGGCAAGTGTTCCCTGTGAGCACTGTGTGGTTACCTCTGAGCTGTTTTCCCAGTACCAAGACTCCTGGGCCTGATTTCCTTCCAGAATGGGGTAGGGGGCGCGTTCCACTCTCACGAGGGCCTCAAGCCTCGCATCCCATTCCTTTTCCCAGCCCGGGATGGGGTAGCAGTGTCTGCGTCCTGTCCCAAACAGACTGGAGAGATCGTGGCCCTCAAGAAGGTGGCCCTACCGCGGCTGGAGGATGGCATCCCCAACCAGGCCCTGCGGGAGGTCAAGGCCCTGCAGGAGATTGAGGACAGTCAGTATGTGAGTAGGGCTGGTGCCCTGTGCTGGGGTTCCTGCCCTTATCCACTCACTTCCACCCTGGGGACTTGCTGTCTTTTGCTTCCTCACCCCTCACTACTCCCTTTCCTGTCCACTTGTTCACCCTTATTCCCCCCCAGTTATTTCATTCCTCACTCACTCCCTCTCTGTTCACCCACTTATTTCTTTGTGTACTTATTCATTTATTCACTAACATCCCTTTTTGCTCAAAACTTTTAATGAATTCTAATAATAAGGATAATTGCCACCCATTGAGCTCCCATTGTGTTCCGCAGGCTGGATTAGCAGCTTTATGTACATTGTCTTTCTTCTTCTTTTTTTTTTTTTTTTTTTGGTCTTTTTAGGGCCACACCCACAGCATATGGCGGTTCCCAGGCTAGGGGTCTAATCAGAGCTGTAGCTGCCGGCCTACCACAGCCACAGCAACAGCAACGTGGGATCTGAGCCCTGTCTCTGACCTACACCACAACTCACAGCAACACCGGATCCTTAACCCACTGAGTGAGGCCAGGGATCTAACCTGCAACCTCATGGATCCTAGTTAGATTCCTTTCTGCTGACCCATAATGGGAACTCCACATTGTCCTTCTGAGTTTTCTCCTCTGATTGGGGAATCAGTACATTTTAACCTTGGGGCCCCCATAGGCTCTACCCTCTGCTGGGCACTGGTGACAAACACTGACCCTGACCTGGCTCTTGAGAACTGAAGTGAAAGTAGTAAGGAGATGGACAGAGGTGCAGGACCCTCCTGGCCTCATTTGTGCTGTGATGGGCCCAGGAGGGGCTGTGGGTACAGGAGGAGAGACACTGCACCCGCCCAGCCTCATTCTCTCTGTGCACATCTCTCTTGACCGTGTCCTGAGTAGAGAATGTGTGTAATTTCCTGGGGAATCCCAAGGGCAGGTCCACCCACCCAACAATGGGTGATACTCTGGCTTGTTGCTTATCCTCTGGAGATGTTCGTGCTATATTGGGTGCCAAAACCATATTATACAACTGCATGTGTCATCCTGGTTTTGTGCAAAAGTATTTTGTATACATCTGTGCATACATATCTGTATGTGCCATATCTGTTGCAAAGTCTGGTGGAATATACTTGTGAGGTTGACAGTAGGTGATAGGATTTTTCTTTTGTGATTTTTTTTTTTATCAGTTTGTGCATTATCTGAATGTTGTGTGTTTGTTTCAATCTGTAAAATGATTGTCTCCTACTCTCAAAATCAGAAAAGCAATAATATGGCCCTTCACTTTTTTGTTTTTTTGGCTTTTAGGGCCACACCCACAGCATATGGAGGTTCCCAGGCTAAGGGTCTAATCAGAGCTACAGCTGTCAGCCCACACCACAACCACAGCAATGCCAGATCCAAGCCACTTCTGTGACCTACACCAGAGCTCATGGCAACACCGGATCCTTAACCCACTAAGCAAGGCCAGGGATCAAACCCGCAACCTCATGTTTCCTAGTCGGATTCCTTTCCCCTGCACCATGATGGAAACTCCTCCAGTCTCTTTTTCTATTCATTCAACACTTAAGTTTCTCTTGCCTGACAAGTACGTCTAGGCTCCAGGAGTACAGAGCAGCCTCCTTCCTGTTCTCGCCTCTGGAGCCCTGTGCTCACTGTCCCCCTGCCCAGAACTCCTTCCCAGATCCCTGCATAAGTGAGCCCAGCCCATCTCTTCTGTCTTCATCAGAACCTTCATCAAGATACCCAATAGATTTGTTCTTATGCCTGTCAATCATTTGTCCCCCGAACTCCTTAAAGCCCATCAGGACCCCCTCGCTCTTGCTCCTGCTCACTGCTGTGCAGCCTGGCCCTTGTGACCTGTGGGCCCTCAGGAAGTATATGTGACATATCTCCTGCTGTCCCAGCGCTGGGAGATGTGACCACCAGTGCCTTCTCTTGGTTCTGGGAGTTAATGGCTGTAGAAGAAACAGGAGGTGACCTCTGTGTGTGTGTGTGTGTGTGTGTGTGTTTCCAGGTGATTTTCCAGTTCGTAGGCTGGGTGGGGGACCAGACACTGCCCTAAGTGGATTTTCTTAGACGTCCTTTCTCCTGCACTTTACTGGAGCATTAGAGTAGGGTCTTGCCTTCTGTTGGGAGAGGGGAGCACATGAGAGCACCTAGCTCCCTGATTCTAAGCTCAGATCTCCTGTCACCTTTTCTGCCTGGTCTTCTGTTGGGGCAAGAGCCGAGAGTTCCACAGAGGGTGTGAGCCACATGAGTCTGGGGGCTGATGGGATGCCTCTCCCCCCTCCCCCACAGGTTGTGCAGTTGAAGGCTGTGTTCCCGCATAGTGCAGGCTTTGTGCTGGCCTTTGAGTACATGCTGTCAGATCTGGCTGAGGTGCTGCGCCATGCCCAGAGGCCACTGGCCCAGGTGCAGGTCAAGAGCTATTTGCAGATGCTGCTCAAGGGCATTGCCTTCTGCCATGCCAAAAACAATTGCGCATTGGGTCAGTTCCAGCATGGGCTGGGGTGGGACCTGGGGGTGGCTTGGCTGGAGGTAGGCCAGCTCTTGATGTAGGGCATGCTTGAGGAGGGGACAGAGGGGTCAGGGACCATGGGTGAGTGGCCAGGGGTATAGCCCTGCAGGAGGTGCGGTCCTGGGCTGACCTGGGTGCTCAGCCTGCCCAGCTCTCTTATCCTGAGGTCCCATGGGTTCTCACAGGGAACTGTTGCCTCTTTTTGTGCCCTCAGGACCTGAAACCAGCCAACTTGCTAATCAGCGCCTCACGCCAGCTCAAGATAGCAGACTTTGGCCTGGCCTGGGGCCTTTTCCCCAGATGGCTGCCGCCTCTACATGCACCAGGTGGCCACCAGGTATGGAGGACCAGTTCCCAGGCAGGACCAGGCAATGGCCAGGCCCCGACCCTCCCCCTGGGGAAGAGATGCTTCTGGAGCTTCTGTCCAAACAGTGTTCCAAGAGCTGGTGTGGGGGCCAGGGTGACCTTCTGGCGCAGGCAGCTTCTTGACAGACGGGTGACTTGGCTCTGACCACCTGCCATCCACTCACAGGTGGTACTGAGCCCCTGAGCTCCTGTATGGTGCCCGCCAGTACAATCAGGGTATCGACCTGTGGTGAGCCTCCTGTGGGCTGGGCAGGTGGTGGGGTGTGGGTGCTCGAGTGTTCTGTTCCCGCTGGGCATTGAGGTCTCCAGGCTATTAGGGGCTGATTTCCTGCTGTGAGCTTAAACATACAGGGGTGCCCTGGGGGAGTCTCCCTTGGTGAGAGTATCTCTGAGGAGTTGTGGTCACTGTTCTTTTTCATGAGAATTTTGAGCTGGGTGGGGATCAGGTGGGATGGGAGTGGCTGTCCCAGGAGGAGGTCTCTGGGTGGAGGTTGGGGAGGTGGTCTGGCCATGGAACATCTCTCTGCAGGGAATGACACCCTGAGACACAGTGTCCCTGAGCCTGGGGCCCTGGATAGGAAGGCCCTGAACAGTTCTCTAGGGTAGGATGGTCTGTTTCTGCCTGAAACTGTGAGACTTGGGGGCCGTTTTGGAGGTCTTCCCTGGGATGGGAGGACAGGGTGTATGTCCAGAATGGGAGGCTCTGAGAGGTCTTAGAACTGCTGAGGGGTTGAGGCCTGAGAGCTGCAGAGGAAGGGGCATAAGCTCTGTGTTCTAGGCTTGAGGTCTTTCCCGGTTTGGGGGTCTGTATTCTTCACTCTGAAGCCTCTAAGCTACTTTGTGGGTGTTTTGACCCTGGTGTCAGGTGTGAGTGCTGGTGCGGGGAGATCTGTGGCTGTGCTGAGGTCTCTGAGATGTTTGTGTTCTGTATGTGCAGTGCCGTGGGCTGGATCCTGGGGGAGCTGTTGAATGGGTCTCCCCTTTTCCCAGGGGAGAATGACATCAAACAGCTTTGCTGAGTGCTTTGCCTCTTGGGCACCCCCAGCCCTCAAGTCTGACACCTGGACAGGTGTCCTCTGTCTCCCCAAGAACTAGTGACTCCCCTGGCCCACACCTTCTCTCCGGTGGCCCCACAACTCCCTGACCTTCCATTCTCTGTCCTGGCTCAGCTCAGGGGCTCCTCCTGCCCTTCTGGATGCAGGAGAGCTGATCCGTATCCCATCCCCTGTCTGTTCCGACCTGTCCCTGGCACTCACACAGCTCTTACCCAGCTGGGCACAGAGTGGGCTCCCATGAAGTAGAAGAAGGACTGAAAGACTGATTGAGTGCATGATGACAGAGTGACCTGGTGCAAGCAGGGGCTCAGCAGGGCAGGGGCCAGCCCTGACGGGCCTGCTTCTTCTCCAGGAGATGACTACAACAAGATCTCCTTCAAGGAGCAGGTGCCTGTGCCCTTGGAGGAGGTGCTGCTGGATGCCTCTCCCCAGGCTTTGGTCTTTCTGGGGAGGTTCCTCCTCTACCCTCCACTCCAGCGCATTGCAGCCTCCCAGGTAGGCAACACCCAATGCCCTGAGCCTCCTCATTCGTGCTCATGTGACCCAGCAGTTTGAGGTCCCCCAGAACCCGTGATGGGCTGGGACAGAACCCCCAGAGCCAGGGCAGGAGGGTGTGGAGCAGCTGAGCCTCTCCTGAGCAGACCCCAGAGGGGCTGCAGCAGCCAGGGGTGGCCCGTTAGAAGGGTGTGCCCACATTGCAGAAGAGCACATCTCCAAGTTATTGGTGACTCACCTCTTAATGCCTTTATTCCTTCAGTAAGTATTTACTCAGCATCTGGCACACGCCAGGCATTGTCCTGGGCCCTGGTGCAGAGTGAACAGACAGACGCAGCTCGTGTCTGTGGGGTGTCCAGCCTGTGGTGAGGCAGGGCAGCCAGTCTGTGACAGCCCTGAGGAGTGATGTTGGAACTGACTTTGGGGTCACGTAAGGCTTCCTGGAGAAGGATCAGTTTAAGCACAGGGAGCTGTTTCCCCAAGAGAAATAATGAACAGAGGCCTGGAGAGGAGAACCCAGGACAGGTGGATTGTGGCTGGAAGGCAGGGGAGGAGGGCAGGGCCACCTGCCAATGGCAGGGATGGCATCAGAGCCTCTATTGGGTGTACCTGTCCTCCCCTCCTTGCCCTTGGCACTCATACCCTGGTGAGTTCCCATGTCAGCAGTGCCTTCAGAGTGTACTGAGGCCAACTGACCCCTTCTCAGCTCCCTGCTGCTGTCCCCAGTCTAAGTCACCCCCCTGTCCTCACCCCCATTGTATGCTTCCCCTCCTGCCCATTCCCCTGGCAGAGAGGGGGATCTTGTCCAGGGAGGCTGTCACACCCTCCCCTGCAGGGCCCTCCTGTGGCTCCCTCTCAGAGGAGAAACTCAGGTCCTAGTGGCCCTCAGGCATCACACACTAGGGGCCATCCCCTTGGTGACCCTGGCAGCTCCCATTCCACTTGCTCTGGGGCACCTCCATGTTCCTGGGCCTCACTCATTCATCCTTCAGGTCTCTTCTCAAGCACCACCTCCCGGGGGCTTCCCCTGCCCATCTTCAGGTCTGCAGCCTTTCCGCTGTTCCTCTTTCCTCCTCACTGTCCACCCCCCACAGCACTCATCATCCAATGTGCTCTTTCTCCTACTACTTTATATGATTTATTCCCCTACTCCTCTTTGCTCTGTTTGCTGCTGCATCCTGGGTCCCTGGAGCAGTGCTTGGGCAGCAAGCACTCAGAGGCTTGGAGTCAGCTGCACTGATGAGCAGAGGGAGGAAAGCCTCTTCAGGGCAATGTTGACATCTCCCCCTCAAAGGGAAGTGAGCTGAAGCTGGGATGGGGAGGTGACTGGTTTCCTTTTGCTGTCCCTTGCTTGCTGCCCTCAGGCCCTCCTGCACCAGTACTTCTTCACAGCTCCCCTGCCGGCCCACCCCTCGGAGCTGCCGATTCCCCACTGCCCAGGGGGACCTACCCCCAAGGCCCACCCAGGGTCTCCCCACGTCCATGACTTCCATGTGGACTGGCCTCTGGAGGAGTCGCTGTTGAACCCAGAGCTGATTTGGCCCTTCATCCTGGAGGGCTGCTGAGATGCTGGGCCAGGCCCCGCCAGCGTGCTCCCCACCAGAACCACCCAGGCCTCTTGTTCCCCAGCTCTGTCCTGATTCAGCCACAGGCTGTACCTGGTCCTCCTCTCAGCTGGGTGATGAGGACATCCAGCCCCAGCAGAGGGCACCTGCGGCCTGCGCTGTCAGCTCCCATCTGTGTGCTGCTGACAGGTCCATCCAAGGAGGCAGTGAGTGCTGCTGCTGTGTCTGCCACCGTGCTGCTTCTCTAGCTGCCACCTTCTTGGTCAGGGACGGCCTCGGTAGAGCCATCTGTGGGAGCACTGAGTGTGAGATGTCAGAAACCCAAGTGGGAAGGGAAGTGTGGTTTGATTTTGTTCTCAGAGACATTAAGCACTAGTTCAATTCTGAGATTTAGGATAAAACCCAAATAGTCCTACCTGATGTGTACCCCTCTTCTGCTCCTGTTGAGGGACATGCCTGAGGTAGCATGGTCTCCTGGCCCTTGCTTGTCTCTGGTCACTTGGAAAGTAGCCCCATTCATGGCCACCTTAGTCTTGGGGACTTTCTAGGTGCTTCATGTTTTGAAGCTCCCACTTGAAGGTGAGATGACAGAAGTCAAGGCCAGGGATGGCTCAAGTTGGGGACCCAATAAGTGAACCTCCACATCTTTTCTTTTTTTTCTTTTTTAGGGCTGAACCTGTGGCATATGGAAATTCCCAGGTGAGGGGTCAAATCACAGCTACTGCTGCCAGCCTACACCACAGCCACAGCAACACCAGATCCAAGCCTCATCTGCAACCTATACCACAGCTCATGGCAAGACCGAATCCCCAACCCTCCAAGCAAGCTCAGGGGTTGAACCTGCATCCTGATGGATCCTAGTCAGGTTAATAACCCCTGAGCCATAAAGTGAACTCTGTGACCCTCCACATCTTAATCTGGTTACATCACCCTCAGGATAAGCATGAACCAGGACCACACGGGCCACCTCCTTAATCAGAGACACCAGGCAAATAGGACAGATCTTCCTGAAACTCATTTGTTAACTCAGTAAATCTCAATACAGTCTGAACTGGCTCTTGTTTTCTGTCTTTTGTCTTTTTGTTGTTTTGTTGTTGTTGTTGCTATTTCTTGGGCCGCTCCCGCGGCATATGGAGGTTCCCAGGCTAGGGGTTGAATCGGAGCTGTAGCCACCAGCCTATGCCAGAGCCACAGCAACGTGGGATCCAAGCCGCGTCTGCAACCTACACCACAGCTCACGGCAATGCCGGATCATTAACCCACTGAGCAAGGGCAGGGACCGAACCCGCAACCTCATGGTTCCTAGTCGGATTCATTAACCACTGCGCCACGATGGGAACTCCTGTTTTTCTAATTTAATAATTTGGTAAGTCAATTCTGAAATATATGCAGAAATGAAAGGGTTAAGAGGAGGAGGCAGAAGCCAAAGAAAAGGAGAAAGATGATGAATGGACTTAGCGTATCATATCCCAAGACTCAGGGCTAAAACAAATAAGAAGTGTGGTGTTGGCTTAGAGATATGTAAAAGCAGACAAATGGAGAAACTTACTCTTAGCAATCTTTTAGTTTAAAATATTCATTTTGTTCCCATGTGGATAAACTCCTGTGAGCACAGAGTTCACAGAGAACTAATGCTGCCACAGTCACTGCCTTCCAGGTTTTTAGAGGGAAAGCACAGTTGTTGCTTACAGGGTAAAGTCTGAGTGTCTCATAGGTCTTCAAAGATATTTTAAGGATCTGGCCTCTGCCTGTTGGACCAGCCACATCTGTAGAGTCTAACCTTTAGCTCTTTCTAGTTATCTCTCATCTCCACATAAATGAAGTCTGTACCCATACCCTGACTGCTGATCTCTGGCCAGTTCCACTCACAAAGATCCTAAACCTTAGTCCACCCTGACATTGACCCTCACCTTGGCCTTGAGCCTTACGCTGAACCTCACCCTGACCCTGACATACAGTCACCCTCACTCAATTCTTTGCCAACTCCTTCCCCACCTATACTTGGCTTGAATCTTGGCATTGACTCTCAGCCTCACTCAAACTCTGACCCTGCTTGACCTAGAATTAACCTTGTGTATGAACTTGGCTCTCATCTTCACCTTAACACTGACCCTCTAATTGACACATTTGATGTTCATTATAACCCTGATCTTGACTTACCTTGACAACAACAAGTTCTCTCCCACTGATCATGACCCAGAACATTACCATGAATGAACCACTGCTGTTCTCAATCTGATTATGACCTTTAACTCTGCTCCTAGAATGTATCCTTGACAAAGACTATCATACCAACCTACCCTGCCCTTGAACTTGAGCCTTGGTATTGAACTACACTATGCCAAAGGTGAAAGAAATATCTGTACCCCAAGCCTGACCATAACCCTAATCTTAATCCTGATTTTGACCTGGACCTCAATTTCACCCTGACCTGGGTCTTCATCCAAACACAGAGCCTCATCACTGACACCCTAATCCCATCCTGACATTAAAGCTGACCTAGACCCTGATCCTGAAATTGAACTTCACACTGACATTGACCTTCATTTTTATGTTGAATGTTCATCCTCAGTCTGATCACCTTCATTTGACCCATCATATCACACTGAACCTTAACCTTGAACCTGATTTTTGACTAAACCAAACTGATCATCTCTGATAATCACAATAATGTCCCCCCAAAGACGCCCATGTCCTGACCTATGAATATATTGCCTTAAACAAAAAAGGGACTTTGCCATGTGATTAAGGGTACATATTTGAGATCGAAAGAGTATCCTGGATTATGCAGATTGGGCCAGTGTAATTGGTGGTGGGGAGGGAGAGGTGGAGGAGGACTTGATTCTTTCCAGCAGCAAGAGGAAAGGAATCCCACCTTGACTTCTAATTGACCTTGGCCTTCACTCTGATCCTGGCAGTTATCCTCATGGTTGATCTTGACTCTAAATCTGCTTTGATGCTTAATCCTGAATATCAACCTCGCCCTCACCTTGACTGAATCCTATTCAGAACTGGACATTCACTGTCAACCTGAATCCAACTTTCAATCGTTCTTTCATCCTGACAACCATAATCCTTACCCTGACCTCATCCTCTTACGGATCCTCTCCGATGATGGAGTCTCAACCTGATCCTCACACTGATCCTCGAACCTGATTCTGACACCATGAGCCTGACCATTGTCTTATCTTGCCCCCTACCTGATCTAGAATTTTACCCTGGACCCTCACCCTCATTCTGATCTTCATCACTGTCTGCCACCCTGACTGCTCTGACACTGAACTTGATCATGACACTTGCTTTTACATTACATTTACATTGTTATCATTTACACTAACTCTGATCTGATCTTGGTCAGGGCCATAACCAAGTCCAGAGTGAGGTCCTGGTATCAGGGCCAAGGCTGGGGTAAGAGCCAGGGTGGGTGCCATGACAAGGGAGGCACCAGGTTTTGGGCAAGGGCCAGTGCCATGGCAGGAGGGAGGCTGAGGGTCATTGTGAAGGTGGGAGTCAGGGCTAGGGCGAAGTGTGTGTTAGAGTGTGCCTGAGTCAGGTAGGGACAAGGGTGTGGTAGATGTCTGATGTTCATAAAATCAAGGGTTTTGATTAGGGCGAGGCTGAGGAAAAGGACCAAATTCTGCATAAGGGCCAGCACCAGGGCAAGGGCTCAAAAGGTGCTGGGTTCAGGGACACCCGAAGGTCCAGCGTGGTCTGGGTAAGGGCAAAGATCAGAGTGAGGATGAATGTCAGTGTGAGGGAGGAGGCAAGGGTCTGCCGAGTGTTGGGACAATGTGAGAGCCAAGGGGCAGGGCAGAGACCAGTGGAAGGCCAAACAGAAGTGGGTTTGGCAAGCTTTGGGACCTGAGAGGGGATGCTGGCAAGGATCAACCTGGAAGGGCTCAGCCTATGGGGTGGAAGCAGGGTGGAGCAGGGTATGGCCTGTGGGGTGGAAACACCGGCAAGGCGTGGCCTGGCCAGAGCACCTAGGGCGGCAGGGGCCATTTGGGTTTGCATGAGTTGCTTCACGTTTTCTCGTTTCTGGAGGCCTGAGACCTGCTCTGAGCCACCCAGCTGGACAAGGTAGCGCTTCCTGTCCCAAGCGACAGGCAGGGCATGGTTCATGGTCCTGGTGTGACCATGCCAGTCCAACCCTCTGGACTTCAGTTTCCCAAATCTGGGAGGGGGAGTTGGGTGGCCCTGAATACGTACTTGGCAGAGGATATGTGTGGTCCCTAAAGTCATAACCTCGGTGGCCTTTGGAGGGATTGCTCTGAAAGTCTCCTGCCCCTCTGGCTGCCCCTGCATCTGGAGCTCCTGGGGGTTGGCCTGTTCTGGGTACCTGTAAACAAGATAAACCCCTTTGTTTGGCTTAATGATCCCACGTCTTTTGGAATATTCTGGAATTTCCCTTCTGGAGTTTTCCTGGAAGGCCATGATTTCCCCATGAGTGGCACCTTCTTCAGGCTCACTGGGTCGAACTCCCATACTGGCTGCACCAAGTGCCTGTTGAGTGCTTTAATTTGAGTAGCACTTCCCCCCAAGCTACAGGTGTGCTCAGCACACCTGCAACTAAATGATTTATAGGATCTTTGTGTCATGTCAGTTCTTCTCCCCTCTAAACTTTTTCCTAGGAGCTGAATGTTTGTCTCTTTCATCACTGTGTGTATAATCACTGTAGACACCCAGTGGACGGCCTGACATTTAATGTACTTGCAGTGAATGAATTTATTTACTTTTAAAATACATTATTGGAGTTCCCTTCCTTCCAGCTCAATGGTAATGAACCTAACTAGTCTCCACGAGGACCCTGGTTCAATCCCTGGTCTTGCTCAGTGGGTTCATCCCAAGTTGCAGTGAGCTGTGGCATAGGTTGCAGATGCAACTCGGATGTGGTGTTGCTGTGGTTGTGGTATAGGCTGGCAGCTACAGCTCGGATGCGAACCCTACCCTGGGAACTTCTGTATTCCTGTGAGTATGGCCCTAAAAGGACCAAAATGAAATAACATAAAGTAAAATAAATTTTTAAAATACAGTATTATATTGGAGTTCCTGTTGTAGCTCAGTGGTAACAAACCAGACTAGTATCCATGAGGATGTGGGTTTGCTCTCTGGCCCCATTCAGAAGGTTAAGGATCCAGCATTGCCGTGAGCTGTGGTGTGGGTCACAGACATGGCTCAGATCTGGTGTGGCTGTGGCTGTAGTGTAGGGAAGGAGCTGCAGCTCCGATTTGACCCCTAGCCTGGGAGCTTCCATATGCCCCAGGTGTGGCCATGAAAAGCAAAATCAATCAATCAATCAATCAATCAATGCATGATTATGTAACTTTACATGATCAGACCCTTGCCTGAATTCTGTAATTATGATTTTATTTTATTTATTTGTCTTTTGTCTTTTTAGGGCCACACCCATGGCATATGAAGGTACCCAGGCTAGGGGTTGAATCGGAGCTGTAGCCACTGGCCTACATCACAGCCACAGCAACAAGGGATCTGAGGTGCATCTGTGGCCTACACCACAGGTCACAGCAACACTGGATCCTTAGCCCACTGAACAAGGCCAGGGATTGAACCCACAACCTCATGGTTCCTAGTCGGATTTGTTTCTGCTGCCACCAGGACGGGAACTCCTCAACTTCACATTCTTACCAGCCAAAAAAAAACTTATTAAAGGCTGAGAGAAACTTTGGTCTTGGATGAGTGAGGGCTGTTGAAGTGGGTCCTGGGCTCAGAGAGGATGGTGGTTATTTCTGCCAGAGCTTGGAGAGCCGCATATGTGGATGGCATCCTCAGAGGGTCTGGACCATAAGAAAGCTCCGGAGGGTTTCCACTGAAGCTGTGTAGGCTCTAGAATCCAGGGTGGACCAGCCAGAAAGGCCACAAAGTTGGAGGATGCAGGTGTGGGCTTGAGGGAGGGGGAGACATGGCTCTCTGACCCCTTACCAGGGCCACCCTGAGCCTCTTCTTAATACTTCTACAGAGAGCAGTGTGTGGGAACAGGGCCTGTGTGCCCTCGCTGAGCTAGCAGTTCCATTCCACCACCTTGGCATCTCTGCCACATGCTTTCAGCCAGTGCCTAAATTTACTCCATTGAAGCCACCTGCTAATGGGCTCTGATGCTCTGATGGAGATCAGGGAGTTCCTGTCAAGGCACAGTGGAAATGAATACCACTAGGAACCGTGAAGTTGTGGGTTTGATCCCTGCCCTCGTTTAGTGGGTTAAGGATCTGGCATTGCCATGAGCTGTCATATAGGTCATAGATGCAGCTTTGATCTGGTGTTGCTGTGACTCTGGCATAGGCCAGTGGCTACAGATCAGATTAGACCCCTAGCCTGGGAACCTCCATAAGCCATGGGAGCAGCTCCAGAAAAAGAAAAAAAAAATGACATGACAAAGTTATTCATTGAATCATAGTTTAAATAGCAAAAGATTGGAAGCACCATAGATGTCCATCCATAAGAGACTGTCTAAATTTTGATCCACCTATCAAATAGAAAACCATACTACCTCAAAAATGAACAGGCATGCTTTTTTTTTTTTTTTTTTTAGGACTGCAGCCACGTCATATAGAAGTTCCCTATGCCACAGTCACAGCAACGCTGGACCCTTGACCCACTGAACCAGGCCAGGGATCAAACCGGAGTCCTCATGGATACTAGTCGGGTTTGTTACTGCTGAGCAAGAACAGGAACTCCCCAGGATGCTTTTTAATGTATAGTAATAGAAAGATGTCTAAGATATATTATTAAGTTAAAAAAGGTAAGATGAGGAGTTCTTTTGTGACACAGCATGTTAAGGATCAGGCATTTGCACTGCAGTGGATTAGGTTGTTGCCATGGCCTGGATTTGATCCCTGGCCAGGGAAGCTCCGTACACTGTGTGCACGGTCAAAAAAAAAGGCAAGATGAAAAATAGAGCATAGAGAGTGCCACTAGCTGTGTAAAAGGAAAATAATATAAATAATACTTATTTATGCATCATACATAATATGTCTGGAAAAACTACTGAAAAATTTCATGATTGTGGTTACCTGATAGAGGGACTAGAAGGATTGTGGACAGAATAAGAGGCCAACTTTTCACTGGACCTCTTTGTAGTCTTTGAAATGTGAACTGTAAAATTTATTAATTCTTCTTCTTTTTTTTTTTTTTTTTTTTGGTTTTTGGAGCCTCACCTGCAGCATATGGAAATTCCCAGGCTACGGGTTGAATCAGAGCTACAGCTGCTGGCCACAGCCACAGCAACAAGGGACTCAAGCCACATCTATGACCTATACTGAAGCTCATGGCAATGCTGGATCCTGGACCCACTGAGCAAGGCCAGGGATTGAACTTGCATCCTCATGGATACTAATCATATTTGTTTCTGCTGCTCCACAATGAGAAATTTCCAAAAGAAGTACCAGAAGGGTCTTGAAGAGGTATTTGCACATCCATATTCATAATCGCACTGTTCACAGTAGGCAGATGAAGGAAGCAACGCAAGTGTCCATAGACAGATAAATGACCAAAAAATGCAGTATATCCATGCAATGGAATATTATTCATTACGCTTGGTGGGTTTTTTGGGTTTTTCTTGTTTGTTTGTTTGTTTTTTCTTTTTAGGCAAAAGACCTGTGGCATATGGAAGTTCCCAGGTTAGGGGTTGAATCAGAGCTGCACTGCTGGCCTATGCCACAGTTCACAGCAACGCTGGATCCTTAACCCACTGATCAAGGCCAGGGATCAAACCTGAGTCCTCATGGATACTTGTTTCTTACCACTGAGCCACAAAGGGAACTCCCTATTCATTCTTAAAAAGGAAGAAAAATCTGACACATGCTACAATATGAATGAACCTTTAGGATATTATGCTAACTGAAAAAAGCCAGTCACAAAAAAAAAAAAAAAAAAGCGTGTGATTTCACTTATATAAGGTGTGTAGAGAAGTCAAATTCATATTGAGAGAAGTTAACTGATGGTTGCTGGGGCTAAGGAGAGGAGGAAATGGGATGCTGTTTAATGGGTATTGGGTTTCAGTTTTACAAAATGAAAAGTTCTGGATATTGGTTGCACAATACTATAAATACACTTCACACTACTGAACTGAATACTTGGAAATGGTTCAGATGGTAAATTTTATATGTGTTCTTTCCCACAATTAAACTTTAAAGAAGGAAACAGAATCTGAAGGGCTGGTAGGACAACAACAGTATATCTAATATTTAGGAGAGGAGGACGAGATCAGGGCTGACAAAAAGCTGGAAGCTTCACAAATTTGAGGAAAGGCAAAATCTGCAGATTCAAGAAGCTGTGTGAGGAGTTCCCATCGTGGCACAGTGAAAACGAATCTGACTAAGAACCATGAGGTTTCGGGTTCAATCCCTGGCCTACCTCAGTGGGTTAAGGATCTGGCATTGCCCTGAGCTGTGGTGTAGGTCGCAGATGGTTTGGATCTGGCATTTCTGTGGCTGCTGTGTAGGCCAGCAGTTGTAGGTCTGATTTGACCCCCCAGCCTGGGAACCTCCATATGCTGCGCATGCAGCCCTAGAAAAGACAAAAAAAAATTAAAAGTTAAAAAATAAAATAAAAAAAAAGTATCCATACAGAGATGCCACATTGCTTACTGGTGCAAAATATCTCTAATTCCTGTGATTTCTTGTTAGAAGCCATGGAGGCCAGAAGGAAATAGCACACCATTTTTTAAGTGCTAAGAGAAAGGAACTGTTAACAGAATTCTATATCCAGTGAGAATATCCTTCAGGAATGAAAGTGAAAAGAGATTTTCTCAGATGAAGGAATATCCTTCAGGAATGAAAGTGAAAAGAGATTTTCTCAGATGAAGGAAAACCGAGTGAATTTGTTGCCAGTGGATCTAATCTGAAAATTCCTAAAGGATCTTCTTGAGACAGAAGGGGAATGATAATAGAAAGAAGCATGGAATATCAAGAGTGAAAAAGAGGAATATCCAGGGTTGGTATTTGATGAGGATAAAATTATTCTCCACTGAGGTTTTTCTTTCTTTTTCTTTTTTCTTTCTTTCTTTCTTTCTTTTTTTTTTTTTTTTTTTTTTTTTTTTTTTTTTTTGTCTTTTCTAGGGCTGCTTCCCGTGGTGTATGGAGATTCCCAGGCTACAGGTCAAATGAGAGCTGTAGCCACTGGCCTATGCCAGAGCCACAGCAATGCCAGAGCTGAGCCACATCTGCAACCTACACCACAGCTCACAGCAATGCCAGATCCTTAAGCCACATGAGCAAGGCCAGGGATCGAACCCACAACCTCATGGTTCCTAGTCATATTCATTAATCACTGCACCACAACGGGAACTCCTCCACTGAGGTTTTAAAAATGATGTTTGATGTTTCAAAACAAAAAACTACTGTGGTATTTGAAGTGGTTCTCAATGTATTTGCAAACAATATTTAAAACAAAGTCAGAAACTACTAAAAAAAATGAGGTGTACATGGGCCAACTGAAAGAGCTTCCAATGGCCAAAGTGAAGCAATTTGACCAAGAAAATAAGTAATATAGTAGTAGTTTATAACCCAAAGTATAAAATAAATGGCTATGAATCCCTATTAATAAATAAATGACTAAATTAATAATTCAGACAATCAATAAGGAATAATAAAAATATTTTGTACAGAAGAATTCCAAATAACTTATGTAGGTACTCTGTTCTCAGGACGTGCAGCACAATTTCCTGCTTTTAACTGTAGACTGATTATCATGTCTTATTGTTAAAAAGGACAATATAGAAAGGGAATAAAAAAACAGTGGAAAAATCTAACAGGAGTCAAGGTCAACAACACAAGTGCTAAGTCCTTCCTAGAGTATGTGTATCATTGATATGTGAAGAGAATGGCACTTTACCTCTGTGATCTTCTCCCCAAAGTCCATAAACTGCATCTAATCATGAAGAAACATCAGGCATATTCCAAGCGGGGGACATTCTACAAAATAAGTGACCAGCATCCTCAAAACTGTCAAGGTCATCAAAAAAAAGGTGTCTGAGAAATTGTCACAGCCCAAGAGGGGCCTAAGGAGACATGACAACTAAAAGTAACTTGGTATCATAAATGGAATACTAGAACAGAAAAAACACATGAGGTGAAAACTAAGGAAGTTTGAATAAAAAGTATGGATTTTAAAGTATGGACTTCAGGAATTCCATACTTTAAATTGGCTTAGTGGGTTATGAATCCGACAGGGTCCATGAAGATGTGGGATCTATCCCTGGCCTTGCTCAGTGGATTAAGGATCAGAATGTAGCATCACTGCAAGCTGCAGCATGGGTTGCCATTGTGGCTGGAATCCAGCATTGCTGTTGCTGTGGCTGTGGCATAGGCTGGCAGCTGCAGCTCCGATTCAACCCCTAGCCTGGGAACTTTCTAGAGGCCCTAAAATATATATTTTTAAAACAGAAAGTATATACACATTTTTGTTTGTTGTGGTTGTTTTTTTTTTTTTTTTTTTTTTTTCCCCAGGGTTGCACTCGCAGCATATGGAGGTTCTCAGGCTAGGGGTCGAATGGCAACTATACCTGCCAGCTCACACCACAGCCACAGCAATGCAGGATCAAAGCCACATCTGAGACCTACAACACAGCTCATGGCAACGCTGGATCCTTAACCCACTGAACAAGCTCAAGGCTCAAACCTGTCTCCTCTTGGATGTTGTTCAGTGGACCCTGAGCCATGATTGGAACTCCTTTTTTTCTTTCTTTTTTCCTTTTTTTTTTTTTTTTTTTTTTTTTTTTGAGAGAGAGAGAGAGGGAGAATATGAACATGAGTGCATACCAAGGGAAAAAGAGTAAGAATGAGAATCTAACAGGATATAAACCTGGGTTTCAGGGAGTTCCCATTGTGGCACAGCAGAACCAAATCCAGCTAGTATCCATGAGGATTCGGGTTCTATCCTTGGCTTTGCTCACTGGGTGGAGGATCCAGTGTTGCCGAGAGCTGTGGTGTATGTCAAAGATATGGCTCAGATCTTGCGTCGCTGAATAGTGTCTGAGCGAGACAGACTGAGCGAGGTATTGAAGAGGCAAGAATGCTGAAGAAGCTTTGAAGTATGCTCATGGCAATGACCTAGGCTCATAGCAATGATCTTGGCTTTTAGGGAAGCAAAAGCTAGCACACTGGACCCTGAGGCCCAGTGATGCACCACCATGGCCTCTGATTTTATTTGCAATGTCTTGGGCACACAGTATGCAGGAGCGTTTTAGAACTGGCTGAGTCACTGGAAACAGAAATCAAGGAGGCAGTCACAGTACTCGATACTAGGAAGGGGAGGTGCCTTCCACCTTCCTCGGTCCTGTAGTATTGCTACTTCTCCTCTGCAGAGAAAACATAGCCTGAAGTGTGACAAGTTCTAGCAGGTGTGAGAAGGCTCCCCGCCTTCTTTAGCCCTCTGTGATTTGGAACTGCTCATTCTAGCCTTCACATGGAGTGTATGGTCTATATCAGGTTTTAGGATTTCATTATATTTTCTTGCCTTATTCTCAAATTATTTCTCTTTCCTTTATAATTATTTAAAAGTCCACCAGTTGGCTTCTCTAACCATTACAATTTGAGAGATGAGACCCTGTCTTCTCCCATAGGACTCAGCCTTACACTATCTCAGGGACCCGAGAGGCCAGGCCTCCTTCTCTATGCCTGGTTCACATCCTTCTGGTTGAATTCAAGCAGTGAGAGGACACATTTTCCTTTTGAAAAACAAAGTTGGCTGTGGACACACTCTGCAAGTGTACGTTTTCAACTTAGAGCTCTGTGCTCTTTGTTAAAAGCCCCCTTTGGGTTAATTATAAAGTGCCTAAATTATATTTGATTATTTCAGGAGAAAAATATGCACTAGGACAGTGTGTCTGTGCCTGCAAATCCACTGACTGACATTCCATTCTCTACATTTCACTTTTTCTCAAGAAATGTCCTAACTACATGTGTCATTCAAACAAACCAGTTGTGAGAGGCATTGGGAGAAAGCATGGAGTCCTTTCTAGGTTTCTGGGCTAAAATGTACTTTAAAATAGCCCCTCCACTCCTATAACTATCTCTTCCACCCCTGTGCATGTATGAGACCTTCCCTTATGAGATTCCATACTCATGAAAATATGGATAGGATGAAACCAACATGGGAGTACCATCCTGCATTGTGGCTCTACCACGTGGTTTGTGGAAGGAGAAACTGGCCTTTCATGGTTGCTGCATCTCATCCACTTTTCCCAGAATGGCTCCTGCTGCCTGAGTTGGTGACGGTAGGACTGGGCATCTTCCATCCCACCCTCTCCCTCAGGTCCTTTGTGGAACTGCTGCAAATCCACCCAAGATGGCATGTCTTCCCTTGGCATCTGTTCTGCAGCTGGGACAATCTCCATGGCATAACACAAAGGGCGATGTGGTTCATGTTGGAAAGCTCTTGAAGTTGAAAACTGCTTTAACAGGCCAAATCCTGGAAACTTGTTTATGAAATGTCCTCATAACTCTTCACGAAGCTGCACTGGGTACATCAACCCTCTATGGCTTGGAGGCAACTGTGAGATGTGAGGACACTCAGGAGGAAATGTCCATTTGTTTTCCAAGTTAGTTTAGCACAAGATCACTGTCACCCAAGCAATGGAACATGTTGCTATGGGAACTGCAAAGATGATAATGCTGCTTCAAAAGGTTGACAATTGGAAAAGCCTCTTTTTTTATGTCATGCCCATGGGATGCACATTTTGCTTAGATCATTACTGTTTAAAGTTTGTCCATATAAATTATTTGGGAGCAAGTAATTTGTGACTCTTAAAATACTTAGAATATTGAAATTTGGGGAAAAGTATTACCATCTAGGTGCATTAAAATCGCTTGTGTGCTGGAACTCTCACAGGCCTGATGGAGTCAAGTTGTTATCAGGAAGATATAAAATCTCCCTGCAAAGCCATGTGGAATGGCCCATCTCATTCATGTCTTATCCTGGATTCAGGCCACTGATGAATGGTTAATGCACAGAGTCTTGGTGCATTTCTTTTTTCACTTTCGTCTCCTGAAATTTCCTGCTTTCACAATATAGGTTACAGAACCATGACAGTCTCTTCATGAAACCATGACTGGAGCCACATGCCATATGCCCCCATGCATGTTTGTATCATTACACGGACATGGATGAGTGCATATTTATGTATGAGTGCATGGGTATATACATACCTATTCAGTCCTCATTGTCATGTGGTTGGGGTCTGTAGTCACCACAAACATGGAATCAGTGAACACTGAACCACTGCGCCCATGGGAAATTCAGGGTTAGGTTCCTGCCAGCCTCTGGTCACACCTTTTTGTCTCTTGATAAATACAAAAGCTTATTTTATGTGTGTTTCTGTTTAAAGACACCTTGTTTAATATACACTGTGGTTTCATTGGCACTGAACTCACAGCCAATTGCACTGTAATCCTATGTGTAAACAAAATGTATCTAACCAATGTATTTTCCCCCATAAAGTCCTAGACAACACTTCAGCACCGAACATGGGGGCCATTTGAAAGAGTTAAATCACACACACACACACACCACAAAAATGTGGGGAAATGTGGCACTAAATAGACCAGAGAAGGGGCATTTGCTTACAGTATGAGTGGAAACAGGAAGGCAGAGTTTTGCTTTGTTCAGCCTCAGCTGGAAATGTATTTGTAGGTAGATGAATTTTTCTCTTCTCTGCGTGTGTCCACATGTGAGCAAAAGCACCCCAAGCCCTGACTTGGGGTGACAAATACATTTTTAGTGAATAGGTGAATTCTCTGATATGGAATCTGTGACTAATGAGAACCAACTGTATGTGTATATATATAAAATCAATAACATCTTCCCACCAGATGGAAGATCCAGTGGTGAACCATGTGGAAGCCAGGGCAGACCTCTGCCAGCCAGAACATACTGTACACTTCCTGTCCCTTGAGCACTTCCTTCTTCTGAGCACTCTGGGAATGAGCTCCCCACTCCCTGGCTCCTCAAGCCCTGGCTTTTATCCTCCTCGCAAGGCACCTACAGTGTGTGTTGGAGTGATGCTTTCTCCAGGTGCATGACCTGTTATCCTTTTAGGCTGTGCAGATGTGGAGGGTGAGCCAGGGCCCCATGTTCAGGGCAGTTATCCACAGCTGGTGGGTGAGCCACGTGTGAGAAGATCTGCAATACGGAAATGCTTGCGTCAGGAGACTGGAGGTGGGCAAGGCTCATCTGGAAGATATTATTGGCCTGTCTCCCTTCCATGGCTTTCTTTTTGTCTGGGTTACTGGCTGCCCCAGCCATCATGCAGATGACAGAGGAATGAATTAGCAGTCTAGAGACTGTGCCAGGTCTTGCCTGTACAACCAGGGAGGAGTTGCTCTTCATGTCCTCATCTGTAGAACAAGGTCATTTGTTTAGGGAAATCCTATGGTTCTAAAGTCCTTTTTGAAAAAAAAAGAATTAATAATGTAATTCTGAGAAACTCGGATGGAATTGTGTAACAAGGTACTTGCATGCCATTTCAGAAACCCTGTTGTTGTGTGTGTGTGTGTGTTTTTTTTTCCCCCTTAGGGCTGCATCCATGGCATATGGAGGTTCCCAGGCTAGGGGTTGCATCAGAGCTGTAGCCACCAGCCTACACCACAGCCACGGCAATGAGGGATGCAAGCCACATCTGCAGCCTACACCACAGCTCACAGCAATGCTGGAACCTTAACCCACTGAGGGAGGTCAGGAACCCAACTTGTGTCCTCAGCGATGCTAGTCAGATTCATTTCCACTGAGCCACGTTGGGAACTTCAGGAGCCCTGTTCTTTATGAAAGTATTCAGGAGATAATGCAATATGTGCTTTATATCTTCTCCACTTCAAAGCTGATTCATTTGCATAAAAACTTTTTGGATGGTTTTTATGAATGTTTTGGGTTTTCAGAGTTAAAAGAATTTTTGAGTTGTGATAGCATCACAACCCCTAAAAATTGTTTAATAGCATCAAGATTAGGTAGGCCGTTTTGTTTGGGATTTTAGTAACTGAGAAAGTATAGGTTGTTAGCAGCACTCTGGAGCATGTACTACCCGTAGCACACGCTGTTAGTCACTAAAATTATACTGGTTCTAGACACAACAGGATTCCCATTTTTCAGTTGATGAAACCAAGGTTCAGAATGGCTAGGATGTCGGATACACTCTTCAAATCCAAGTATCCAGGTCCCATAACCTACATTCTTTTCCTTTGGCTTTGCAAAGTATAACACTCTAAATGTACATTAGATTTTATCGGCCAAATGTGGAAATTATGTTTTGCAATTTTTAGCTCCAGTGTAGTTACAAGATCTAGTATATGGGAATAAAGACATTGAGGAAGTAGACTTATTTTACTAGGAACCAACACCTCATCCCTTTTGCAGAACAAAATTAGACTTAAAGAAAACACCCAAGATGTTATTAAAAGAAACTTTCAAATATAGTTTTATATAATTCTGGTAGTATTGCTTTTAAGCTGGTAGATGCTATATATGTTAGTTGCCTTGTGCATCTACCAAGCGAAAAGCACTGTACTTAGCAAAATTGTCAGCAATTTATTTAGATGCCCTTTGACTCTCTGGTGAGCAATGAAAACATTCCCATCTACTCCTCAGGGAGAGTCTGAATGTAAACACATCATTCCTTCTGTTCAGCTCCTGGGCACCCTCTCTACCTTTCTGAGTCTTCTGTCCAAGTTGGTTACCTTGTCACCAACATCCCACTCATGAAAGGGTCAGCACTTCCCTGAGGACTGCTCACCATTGGTCACTTTTCTCTCCTCTCCCAATCAGGACTGTCTTGTCACATCACATCACATCACCTTTCACTCACCAAGTGTTTATGGAGCATTCAGCTCACGCCAGACACTATTCGAGGTACTGGGAACACAGCAAAGAGGACAGGAGAGTAAAATCCCTGCTTGGGGCTTACATTCTAGTGGAGAAAAGAGAAAACAAACAAGAGACGGGGACCGAGTGTTGCTGGTGGACCTGGCAGTGTGCTCCAGAGAGGGACCAGGAGGAGGAAAGGACACCTGAGTGGATGAGACTGAAGCTGGGGACCAGTGAGGGAGGGGTGGGAACAGTGTGGTTGTGGGGGACAGAGGACAAGGTGGAAGAGGCCTGGAGGGAGCAGGTGCAGGGAGGGACTGCAGGTGGCAGGTATATGGAGGGACTGTGAGCGGCCAGAGGCCCCGGGATGGTGGCCTAGGTGGGACCTGGCCAGCAGTGGGGAGCAGAGGGTAACCACTGTGGGTAGAGCTGGGGATGGGCCAAGGGAGCTGGACACGGTAGCTTCCAGCAGTAGGCACAGAGACCAGGTGGAGGCTGTGTTCCTGACACTTTCCAGTTGGGCCGCATCAAGGGTCCAACTGCCCCTGTGGCTCCTGCCCAGGGAAGGAAAGGAAAGCATTCTCCATCATCGAAGACAGGGGGCTGTGAGCTCCAAGCACGCACTCTGCAGCCAGGCGGGCCTGGGAGCTTCACAGGGTCTCCTCAGTCCATGGGGGGGGGGGGGGAAAGAGCCTCGGAAGGCCACACGGGGGAAGACGGGGCCTTAGCAGGCCCTGTGCGGGGGGGTGGGGGGGGAATCCCCCCTCGGTGGCCTGCGGAGAGGCAGGGCCTCGGCAGGCCGTGACCTGGGGGGGCGGGGCCTCGGCAGGCAGCGCGCGGGGAGGCGGGACTTCGGCAGGCCGCGCGCTGACAGCGGGGGCCTCGGCAGGCCGCGTGCCAGGGAGGCGGGGCCTCAGCAGTCCCTGTGCCGGGGGGGCGGGGCCTCTGCAGCACGTGTCCTGGGGGGCGGGGCCTCGGCAGGCCCTCTGCCGGGGGGGCGGGGCCTTGGTAGGCTATGTGACTGGGGGGCGCGGCTTCTGCGGGCTGAGCGGGGGAGGGGGGCCTCGGCAGGCCGTTTCCTGGGGGGGCGGGGCCTCGGCAGGCCGCGCGCGGGGAGGCGGGGCTTCGGCAGGTCGCTCTCTGACAGGTGGGGCAGGCCATATGCCAGGTGGGCGGGGCCTCGGCAGGCCCTCTGCCGGGGGGCGTGGCCTCGGCGGGCTATGAGACTGGGGGGCGCGGCTTCGGCAGGCCGAGCGGGGGAGGCGGGGCCTCGGCAGCCCGTTTCCTGGGGGGGCGTGGCCTCGGCAGGCCACGCGCGGGGAGGCGGTGCTTCGACGAGCAGCGCGCGGACAGGGGGTCCGCGGCAGGCCGCGTGTCAGGGAGGCGGAGCCTCGCCAGGCCGTGTGCCAGGGGAGCTGGGCCTCGGCAGGGCCTGTGCTGGGGGGGCGGGGCCTCGGCAGGCCGCGGGAGGCGGGGGCACACGGCTCACACCCAATCCCAGTCCGCTGCCATCTTGAATCGCGGTGTTGCTCTTAGTTTCCTCAGGAACCGTTAGTTTTTTAACGGCTGGCGCAGCTGCTTCCCTAACTGGGGTCTGCAGTGCAGGCGTGGTGTCTCTGCACTGCGCCCTGCAAGCAACTGAAACCCCGCCAAGCACAAAGGAAAAGAAAAGGTAGACTTTGCTTTATTTCCCAGACTGTACTTTGATGAGCAGGGAATTGTTAATGGGCTTTGTAGGTGACAGTTGAACTGCTGAGGAGAAGGAGGCCTGAGGAGGGGGGCAGAGGAGTCCAGGGCGCCAGAAGAGCCAGTGGGGAGCAGGTGGTGGTGCTGAGGGAGTGAGGGGGCGGTGGGGAAGACGGAGATGAGATGTGAGGGTGGTGGTGAGATGGGAGGGTGGTGATGAGGTGGGAGGATGGCGATGAGATGGGAGGGTGGTGGTGAAGTGGGAGGTCCCTAATGAGGTGGGAATAAGGCGGGGTGGATGGTGATGAGGTGAGAGGACAGCTAGAGGAAGTGGAGAAGGGGCTGACTGCAGGGCCAGCAGTGAGAGGGCTGTCACACAGCACAGGAATCTTGACAGGCATCCAGCTTGAGAGGAAAGCCTTCAGGAAGGAGCGGTGTTGGGTGTCATTCAGATGGGCCCAGTTATGGTAGATTGAGGACGTTATCAGCACTACTAAATATCAAATAGACAACCTATCAGCATCTTGTACGAACCTGTAATGGAAACGAATCTGGAAAAGACTAGATATACACATGCAGGGGTATAATGGAATCACTTTTCTGCACACCTGACACACAACATTGGAAATCCACTCTACTTCAATAAAAAAGTTATTCAGGAGGGGACAGGAGCAGAGTAATAATTAGATTATTGTGGTGACAGTCGCCAACTTCCAGCCCCCTTTGGTGCTGGGCTCCTCCTTCGTCCTCTCACAGGTGCGAATGCCTCTGACCCTCTGCCCAGACGTGACTCTTGCTAGAATGTCCATGTAAGAGGGGCTGTGACTCTTTAAAAGGAATTTTTCCCAGGTGGGGTCCCCAGGGTCCCAGGCCTGGCTTGCCAAGAGTGGTCATGAGGGGCCAACTCTCACAAAAGCCCTGGGACTGAGAAGGCCTGCATCAGCTTCCACTTGGAGCCATGGAGGTGGCCAGTTACAAATGCCTTTTTAATGTTGCTCCCAACACTCTGTAACATATCAGGCCATTGCTTCAGGTAATTTCATCGTGAGGCCACTTTCCATTTTATTTCTTATTTTCCTGAAGGGATATTGTCCTTGTCAAGCAGACAGGAGCTGACGAGGTGAGGGATCGTAACAATGTGTTATAACTTTGTAAAATTTCTCACCCAGCTCCCTCCCATCATCAACTCAAGACCTAAGATACCTGAAAAGCATCTCTTCTCTCCTCCTTTTTCTTCCTCTGGCTGGTCCTGACCAGAGGGCCCTAGTGAGAGCGGCTCCTGATAATGTCAGGATCTTCTTCGGAACCTGCAGCATAATTCATTTTCCCCGGAATGGATGTGGAGCCTCCCCGTGCTTCCAAATTGGGCTGCACCAACTCTGAGACTTCTGTGTTCCATTTTCTCAACGCTCCAATGAATTGTCAAGACAAAGCTTTGTGTCAAGATAGAGAAGCATCTTTTTCCAGGCCTGCATTTCTGGCTGGGAAACAGGAACCCAAATCCTAAATGTGTCTATTTGGTCAGCTTACAGTCCAAACAGCGATTTTGGAAATGCGGAGTTTGCAGAGCCTGATGCCTCTCCTGCAGTTTAAATCTGCACAGTTGTCACCAGTTACAGACTATGGCAGATGGCTTGCAGTGTGTAGAGGAGGACGATGGACAAGGAATCAAAGAGAGAAAAGAGCAGCGCATGTCCTGGTTCAGCTCCTCCAAGTTGCCATTAAAAGTGCATAATTTCACCAGACTCTAGCCTCAAAAATCCATGGTCAATTAAAAGCTGTCTCCGGTCAATGGGTTGTGACACAGAGTTTCTATGTTCTAGGGACACCTTCTACCCTTTAGACAGACTGCCTTTCGCCCTGAAAAATGGCATCCAAAGCCCCACTGTCAGCTAACAAGTGTGTAACTTGCATTGGGGGCACCTTCAGGTTTCATGGCATTTCCTGTCTCTTCACCATGTATAGGCTGTGTGTTAAAACTTCCGAAATCCCCTTTTCTGTTCTCAAGGGTTCCCACACCCCAGATGATGATGGAATCTGCAATTATAATAAGCAACTTCCAAACAAAATTGAGGGTCCTGCATTCCTTACAACCATTGCTCTTTTCCCTATACTTCTTCAAACTGGCCCAAGACATTTTAAGGCTGCTGTCTTTGGCTTCTGTGCAGAAAAGAGTGCCTCCTTGTTTCTTCATCTGCTGAAGATGGACCTAGTCCCTTCTCATTTCTTAACCTAAGCTGTGAACCTTTTGCTAATGACGATTTGTAGTCTGAGCTCTCTGGGGTCCAGAGAGAGCTCTGCAGGTGCCTGTCAAATGCTCCACCTGAGAAAGACCAAGCCAAGCTAAATCAAGCACCATGGCTTGACTCAGCTTTCCAAGTTCTGCAGCAGAACAGCAGCCCCCCACCCCCACCAGGAACAGAACCTCCCATCAACAGCTTCCTCGCTCCCCCTGGGTTTCTCCCAGTAATTTTTTGAAGATTGCCCGGGGCTGCCAGCCTCATCTGCCTTTTCACTTGGCTCGTTCCTCCTCTCCCAGCTATTTGCTAAAATACAGGGCTTCCTCCCCCTCTTGTTAGAACAAAACTTGCTAGGAAGTTGACCCTAGTCTTCTGAGGATTCCTCGAGTTGTCCCAAACCTGTCAGGTAATTTGTAAGTTTGTTAGTTTAAGTGGCAGAGCTAAAGGCTTTTCTCTAACCAACTGACTGGTTGGTTTCCCCTCTGCCTCTGAGCAAGCTTCATTCTAGAGTCAGAGATGTCCAGGCACAGCCTTCTGAGTACACTCTCCTCTTGACTTTGAAATCTTCACTGGGCTTTGCCTGCATCTATGCTGGACGATGAGCCTCGGCAACACATGAGGACTTCCATGCCTCACTGGTCAGCACCACTGTGCTGCTGGGCTGGAGCCTCCATCCTCCATTCCTATATCCATGCCTACTTTTCAGGCTCACTGGTGAAGAAATAGGATGAGGAAGCAGGAAAGGATCAGAGGCAAGGAGCATGGTCTCACTGACAGTCCATAAGCCTGAATATCTGAGTTTCAGCTCCTTTTATGCAGGTTTCACAGCGGAGAAACTGAGCCCACCCAATCCTCATTCTGTCTTCACACCACAAGGCTGGCATGGGCAGAGTGCCATCAGGAGAGAACACAGCTCCCACCATGGAGAACCCCTCTAAACTTGCTTGCACCAAAGTCTAGTTCCAACAGCATGTGGCCTGTGGAAAATGCAGCTGCGGTCAGTAACTGAGGCTCTCAGACAGCCTTGCCCTTGCATCCTAGCTCCTGGCACATGCTCCTTCCTGATTCGCCTACCATGAAGCACGTGACCCCTCTGATGAAACACATATGTGATGACTGACATCCTGGGTCCCTCCCCATGAGACATAGGCCCCTGCAGTCACTGGACCACAGTTCTCCCCCACCGAAGGACCCTGCAGGCCATGGAGCACCATGGCTTACAGCAGGGTTTTGGCCCCCATCACTAATGTCATCCCACTAAGTATGTGCCAAGAAGACTCTTGTTAAGCCTAGAACCTAATTTGATATGTGGAAGATCCATCTTCACATAAGACCTCAGACTGGTGACAGTTTGGTTTACAGAGAGAGGGTCACAGTCCCAGAGGAGAGATCTACCCAGCAAGGGTGCTCAATGAGGAAGACAGAGCTTTATCCCCTTATTCCTGCAGCATCCACCCTTGACCTTCATGGTTCACATTGGCCTCAGGCTTTCTCCCAGGGTTGAAGTGAGTGTGTGGGTGTTGTTCTGTACCTCTCCTAGGTCTTAATTATACAGCCAGCACTCAGCCTCCTCCCACACTCTGGCCCCTCAGTCAGCCCTGGACACCTAATGTGGTTATGACAGACATGCAGCTGCTGTGACAGCCCCTGCCAAGTGACAAGACCAGCCTTCCCAGTGAGTCCACTCAGGACCTGAGGCATTGCTGAGCTGGCTTGCTGCCTCCAGCAGCACTCAGTCAGGTGATGGTCCTTCCTCACCCAGCAGAGCCAGGCTCTCCTGGACAGTTAACATGGAATTTGGAGGGAATCTTGTGCCTCAAAGAGCATCACTCTTCTGGGGAGAGAAGAGGAATGCATGTGACAATATTAAAGCCAAGGCTGTGTGGTGAAAGTTTAATAGAACAAATATATGGCTGGCTGGCTGAAGAATGATAAAATCACTCTGATGATGAGGACTTTACTGCACTGGTTTCCAGACCCTTGTTTGCTAAATAAATTTATTTACTTGGACTCCAAGCTACTGGGTGGCCTTGGTCAAATGACTCCACTTCTTCCAGCCATTGTTTCTTCATTGTAATCTGAGAGGATGGGGCTCTGTGAGTGGTTCTTGGAGTGTCCTCATACTGGAGGAGGAAGTCTTATGTTTGTGGAGCTTAAATACTCTTTACCAGTCATTGAGCATGTTTTCAGGGAGTACAGAGTTGACCCTAGTCTTGCTGCTCTGGTGCTGGTGGCAGGAAGCCATTGTTGCTGCCTTCCAGGACATTGTTGTCCGATGGGGAATGTGTGATGGGCTCTTTCTAAATCCCCTGACCAACCCCTCCCCCTGGTCAAATAAATTCCAAAACTATTTTAAGAAACCTCTGAAAGACTGAGATGAAAGTATTGTACTGTAGATGTCCCCCAGATGACTCACTTATTGGTTGATGAATTTTATAATGTGTGTTGTGATTAGATTTATTCTAAGATCATAAGTCCTTTCTTATGAAATGTACATGCAGCTAGCACCCATGTCTGCATTATTCTCTGGGACTTGAGTAAGAATCTTGTTTGAAAGTCACTGCTATCAGGAAGCAAAGTGTTTGGGGTGTGTGCAGCCTGAGCGTGGCCAAGAGTTGAGTCCCTCTGGTTCTTACAGCTCTACCAGATAACCTGCTGTCACATAACCTACTGGGATGTTTCATCCATGTAGAGTATGTCAGCAGCTGTCCAGTGGGGCCTAGAGAAGCTCAGTTCAGAAAGGAGTGTGGAGGAAGGGATCGCTAAGGTGGGTATGGGGTCCAGAACAGGGCTCTGTGAGGGGAACCCAGGAAAGGTGTCTGTGTCAAGACTGATCACCCCACAGCACCATTGGATTGATTGAGGGAGGGAGAGTGTGATATGAGAAATAGCAAACTCAGGATTGCTTTGGCGATTCTGGGTCTTTTGTGGTTCCATATAAATGTTTGAATTGTTTGCTCTAGTTCTATGAAAAATGTCATGGGTAATTGGATAGGGATTGCAGTGAATCTGTAGATTGCTTTGGGTAGTATGGCCATTTTTACAATATTGATTTTCCCAATCCAGGAACATGGAATATCTTTCCATTTCTTTACATCCTCTTTGATTTCTTTGATTAAACTTTTATAGTTCTCGGCATATACGTCCTTTACCTCCTTGGTCAGGTGTATTCCGAGGTATTTGATTTTGTGAGGTGCAATTTTAAAAGGTATCATAAGCAATCCTGAGAGACAAAAACCAAGCATGGGGCGTAACTCTCCCAGACTTCAAGAAATACTACAAAGCCACAGTCATCAAAAGAGTATGGTACTGGTATCAAAACAGACAGACAGACCAAAAGAACAGAAGAGAGAATCCAGAAATAAACCCTGACACCTGTGGTCAATTAATCTTTGACAAGGGAGGCAAGAACATAAAATGGGAACAAGAAAGTCTATTCAGCAAGCATTGCTGGGAAACCTGGACAGCTGCATGCAAAGCAATGAAACTAGAACACACCCTCACACCATGCACAAAAATAAACTCCAAATGGCTAAAAGACTTAAATATGAGACAGGACACCATCAATCTCCTAGAAGAAAACACAGGCAAAACACTCTCTGACATCCACATCATGAATATTTTCTCAGGTCAGTCTCCCAAAGCAATAGAAATTAGAGCAAAAATAAGCCCATGGGACCTAATCAAACTGAAAAGCTTTTGCACAGCAAAGGAAACCCAAAAGAAAACAAAAAGACAACTTACAGAATGGGAGAAAATAGTTTCAAATGATGCAACTGACAAGGGCTTAATCTCTAGAGTATATAAACAACATATACAACCCAACAGCAAAAAAAGGCATTCAATCAATGGAAAAATGGGCAAAAGACCTGAATAGACATTTCTCCAAAGAAGATATACAGATGGCCAACAAACACTTGAAAAAATGCTCAACATCGCTGATTAGAAGAGAAATGCAAATCAAAACTACCATGAGATACCACCTCACACCAGTCAGAATGGCCCTCATTAATAAATCCACAAATAACAAGTGCTGGAGGGGCTGTGGAGAAAAGGGAACCCTCCTGCCCTGTTGGTGGGCATGTAAACTGGTACAGCCACTATGGAGAACAGTTTGGAGATACCTTAGAAATCTATACATAGAACTTCCATATGACCCCACAATCCCACTCTTGGGCATCTATCCGGACAAAACTCTACTTAAAAGAGACACATGCACCCGCACGCTCATTGCAGCACTATTCACAATAGCCAGGACATGGAAACAACCCAAATGTCCATCGACAGATGATTGGATTCGGAAGAGGTGGTATATATACACAATGGAATACTACTCAGCCATAAAAAAGGATGACATAATGCCATGTGCAGCAACATGGATGGAACTAGAGAATCTCATCCTGAGTGCAATGAGCCAGAAAGACAAAGACAAATACCATATGATATCACTTATAACTGGAATCTAATATCCAGCACAAATGAACATCTCCTCAGAAGAGAAAATCATGGACTTCGTGGATAGACTTGAGGCTGCCTGATGGGAGGGGGAGGGAGTGGGAGGGATCGGGAGCATGGGCTTATCAGACACAACTTAGAATAGATTTACAAGGAGATCCTGCTAAATAGCATTGAGAACTTTGTCTAGAAACTCATGTTGCAACAGAACAAAGGGTGGAGGAAAAAATGTAATTGTAATGTATACATGTAAGGATAACCGGACCCCCTTGCTGTACAGTGGGAAAATAAAAAAATTAAAAAAAAAAGAAATAGCAAACTCAAGGGGTTCCTTTTGTGGCACAGTGGAAGCAAATATGAATGGTATCCATGAAGATGCAGGGTTGATCCCTGGCCTCACTAAATGGGTCAGAGATCTGGCATTGCCGTGAGCTCTTCTGTAGTTCATAGACATGGCTTGGATACCTCATTGCTGTGGCTGTGGCTGTGATGAGCAGCTGTAGCTCTGATTAGACCCATAGCCTGGGACCTCCCCCATGCTGCAAGTGCAGCTGTAAAAAGCAAAAGACAGAAAAATAGCAAACTTGGTATATGAGATACACACATATATATTTTAGATTTCTTACATGTATAGCCATGGCACTGACAGTTGATAAAATGGGTTCGTTGATAAAAATCATAGGTATTGGCAAGATTCTTATGTTTTTTAAAGAGATTAATACATATAAAAGACTAGAACTGTTAAGGAATGAATGGCTTAGGAATAACAATTAATTTCCTAGTTGTGAAAACAGCCTCTCTGCCTAGATTCTGTAGGCATGAGTAGAATAAAATGTCAAGTTTTGGGGGGCGGTTTTTGGCTCTACCTGCTGCATAGAGAAAGAGGCCAGGGACTGAATCCCACCTAAGCTGGAACTGTGGAAATGCCACATCCTTAACCTGCTGCACCCCAGTGGGAACTCCACAAGATGTCATTCCTTACAAATTTTCTAAAATTTAATCTTTTCCCCATTTCAAAGTACTCTCCTCTATTGGTTGAAATTAGTAAGTTTTTTTATAAAATTGAATAGCAAGAGGACACTGGCTACACACACGTTCCAAGTGGCTTGTCTCCCTTCTAGAAACAACCAACCTGCCTGCTGCCATCCTACTTCCCCAACCAGAGCAAGTTCTCTATAACCACCTCCAAGCAGCTGTCCTCCCCAGGGCAGGCTCAGGTTTCTATAGGCCCCCAGGCTTCCCAGGGGAGATGACCCTGGGGTGCAGTGCTCTCACCTTCCTCTCCTTCAGTCCAACTTCATGTCCACAGTGAAGTATCACAATGGAAACCAGGGATTTGAGGGAGGCCCTTTCTCTTGGAAAACAGCCCCTGTCTAGAGGCTTACTGCCTTCTGAAGCCATTCCCACAGGCATGGGCCTGGACCACCACGGGCTGGTGGCCTCAACGTGGACAGTCAAGAGCAGGACCCAGCGAGGGACCTGCCCCAACAGATGCTCAGGACGCAAGTAAAGGAGCCCAAGTTTGAATCTCAACAGTAGAATGCGGGCCTCCAGTCATTCTGCAGTGGGGGAGGGGCTGAGGGCAGGTGAGCCTGGGTGGGGGTGGGGTGCCATTCCATGCTGGCCTCTACAGGGAGGCAAGAACCAGACGTTTCTTCCACCTTATGCAGGGGCCAGACAATTGTCAAGTGCCTCGTCAGGCAATGTATGTGTTGGTTTTCAGAGTCACAGCACCAAGGTTTGTCTTGATGTTCCCTTTCCCTTTGTTATTCATCAACTTGTTTGTTGTCCTTCAACCCCCTCAGCTTCCGTCCTGGCTCTTGGCTTCCTTCCCCAGAGGCCAGACTTTCTGAACAAAATTCACCTTTTATCATCTGATAACCACTTGGGTTTTCATGGCCACCTGGAACCCAATGTTTATGGTTTGGCTTCTCTCAGCAGACCCACCATTTGTGATTGGTGTGTGTCCGTCTTTGCTAAGGAAGCTGTCCTTGTGTGCCAACCAGCATCCAGCAGGACCCACCTTCCTCATGTTCCCTTGTGCTGGAAAGGCCCAGCCTATCCAAAAAGCCGCTGCACAGCCCACGTGTCCAAGACCAGAGATCAGTGTGATGTGTTTCCCGTATGATGACATTGCTGGTAAGTATTGTATGTTTTACCTTTTTAATGATTGAATGTAATATTCTCCACAAAACCTCCCTTCTCAGGGTTCACAATCCACTTGTGCAAAATAGAATATGCAGTGTTGAGTCCTCCTCCCCCCTCTTTCCCCTGTCCACTCAGTCCTCGTTCCCACTGGTAATCAGTGTTACCTGTTTCATTCACATCTTTTCAGAGATCTTTTGGGCAAGGAACATTGAATGCAACCCATTTGCCTTTTCAAAAATTATTTCTTTGTCTCTGAAAATTAAAATGTGCACAGGGATGTAAAATGTTGGAGGATAATGTGAGAAAGCGATTATATATATATAATATATGTGTATATATATGTGTGTATGTATGTGTGTGTGTGTGTGTGTGTGTCTGTATGACAGGGTCCTTTGCTGTACAGTTGAAATAGACAAAGCATTGTAAATCAACTGCAATGGAAAACTTAACAATTATAAGGTAAGAGTTCATCTTGAAAAAAAGTAAAAAGGAAAAATAGAAAATTAAATCTTGTCTCCGTATATCTGAGTATATTATTTTTGTCACCTTCATACTGCCATTGTGGCTCCTCTGTTACTGGACTAACCTTTATTATGGGAGTTTCTACATTTTCTTGAAATTCAAGGAACTGAAAGAACAGAGTGTTCAAACCCAGGCAATATCAAAAGTAAATATCCAGCTCCATTTGAATTTTTCATTTCCCATACACAGTGCCTGCCTTTAGCCTTAACTCTGTCCTATGCAACATTTTGGACATATCTTTACTGAAAGTTCTTTCCCTATTTATCTGAAATTTACCTTTCCCTCAGCATCAGCATTTATCTGGCAAGACTAGCCAAAAAGGGTAACATATTAGGCGCTTAGTAGTGAGCAGTTCTAGAGAGGATGAGAACTTGGACTAGAACCTGAAATGTGCATTTTGGTCCAACCCAAAATAAAATGGCAAAGGGACCCCAAATCTGCAGGATGAAATGTCAATGGAAGAGGCAGGATATAGGATTGAGTGTTTGTGCTTCATGGGGTTAAGGACAGAAATAAGGGACAAGAAGACAAGTTAATGTACTAAATATCCCAGAGATCTGGGGTTTTTTTTTGGTCTTTTATTTATTTTCCTTTTTAGGGCCAGACCTGCAACATATGTGAGTTCCAGAATGGGAGTCAAATCGGACCTACGGCTACAGGCCTATGGACACCCACAGCAATGTGGGATGCAAGCTGTGTCTGTGACCTACAGCATAGCTCAAGGCAACACCAGATCCTTATTCCTCTGAGGGAGGCCAGGGGTCAAAAGTGCAACCTCATGTGTACTTGTCAGGTTCATTTCTGCTGAGCCGCAATGGGAACTCCTTATATTTCTAGGATTTAAAAAATCAACTACCCATGAAATGCATGTGCACCTTGAGAGAGTGCCGGTATTTTATCCACCATTGTCCACTCTCCTTTTGGACAAAGCCAATCCCATCTAAGACCTGGTCTGCAAGCCCTGCTTATAAGCTTGTGAATTTCCTGTCCGCATCCCATAGCCTTCCACTTTAGAATCTAGGCTCATCATTACCTATGGTCCCATCTGCATCCCTTAGAAAACAAAACAGAGACACAAATGAGAAACAGTTCTCTGACTCTTATTTTCATGTTGGGAATTAATGTCACCTCATCACTCTCCTAATGATATGAATGAGTATTCATGTTTTGTGTGGTGAGAAGAGAGGACAATTAGGAAACTCATCAAGGGAGATGAGGGGTGAAAACCTAATAGGACTGCAACCAAATCTCTTGGGAGGTGAAATTCATTCTCTGCTGTAGCACCACTACAATTCCTACTGATGTTAGGGTGTCGGGGAAGGCAAGAGAGGTTTATAAGGAGTGTCCCACATTGAGAAAAAGACTTGGGAAGATGCTTCAGAAGCTTCTTACCCCTTGCAAAGAAAAATGGACTCAAAAGAGAGTGAGAGGATTTCAAGCAATATCATGGTGAGCTTTCTATCAAGTACCTCTTGATGGGGGATTGAAAAAATAAACAATTTGGAAATATTTCTCTGTATTTGAGCTCTTGTAATGAAAATTTTAAATGTTTTTCAACCAATAACTTCATATGAGAGGATTGGTGAGGCAGGCATTGTACCCAGGCTCTCAAGAAGGGCAGGCTTCTTGTTGTCTCCTCCCCTTGTTCCACCATTCAACCGATTATTTACAAGATGCTCACTCATCGCTCTGATATAGTATTTGAATGCATCTTCTCAGGGACCCTGATAGAAAATCACATTGTGGAAAAGTGACATTCCCAATTCTGCAATCAATTTTTGTTTACTACCTCAAAACCCTACATCCTAGAGGCAGAGATAATCAAATTAGCTGAAATGTAATTAGGGAAAACCAGTCATGCATGTGGGTGTCTCAATGTCTTTTGGACCCTTATCTGATTATTCCTGCAGAGAGCTTCAGGGCAGGCACTGACAGCTGAGGAGAAACATCTCTGGAAATGGATCACAAGCATCAGAAGACAGGTAATTTCCCACTTGCTGATGGAAATTTAAAGGCACTGAGAGATTCCAGGTTTGTGTCTTGTGGACGTTTCAAGTCTGTGCCCTTGGGTGCTCTTGGTGTTGTTAGATGTAAGGGGTCATGAGAGGTATCCTGTTGATGAAGAAATGCTCCAACGTTGCAGCTAACCGGAGAACGGTCCTGATGGTTCACATTTCTTTGCAAAGTATGACAATGTCAGGTCAGTAAGTTGAATCTGCTCCTATTTATTTGTTGGTTGATTGCCAACGGAAATTCTGTGATGTAGTCAAAGAAGTAGGGAGGGAGAGTACAAATGTTCCCAAAGTACCTGCTGTGCTGTAATTGGCCAAGATTGTCAAGTTTACTTCACAAGGATAACCAAAACCTTACAAAGGAAACACCTATGAATCAACCTTTATTGAAAAACTTCCATGCATTAACTAACTACACTGAGAGCAAAACATTCGAGTAGAACAAATGCATTTGGAAAAGCTCTAGGCATGGAAACAGGAGAAAGTTCTCTCAGAGTGTTTTCCATGTCTACAATTCATTGCTAGAAATTCTTTTTAATGGAACCCTAAGGCTTGCTAGGTAAAAGGACCTAATATTTCTAGAAAAAACAGTAAGCAAAACTAAGGAACTGCAGCCCAAAGGGCATGAATGCCCTTGGCCCAAATTGAGGATACCGTGCTTAGGCTGGAGCTCTCCAAACTCTTTCATGGGGATCATATCTAAATGGACAGTTTTCAAGTTTGCAATTTGAATGTGGGAGATCATCTCACAAGAGAGAGGTTAAAGAGGAGAAGGTCAGAAAGATCGCAATGAGAAGACATATCAAAAAAAAAACTCCCCAGAGGATGCCAATTCTCCATTATATTCCTCTCATGCAAGAATTCCTGGGCTAGGTATTCACACATCCCACGCCAGCAACCATGCACATGTCCACTAGTGGCTAGGGCTGTCAGGTGCAGGGACTACACTCCACCAACTGTTCCCAGTATCTGTTGAGGTGGGTCTGCTTGGGAATCCAGTAGCGCATGCATGAGGGCAGAGGGTGGTTTCCCAATGGGTGGCCCGCCTGGGGGTGGGCCAGACATGGCAGCCTTTCCACTTAATTCTGTGAAGGCCCTGGTAAGGCATATGGGGACTTTTCACGTGTTGGGTGTGAGCCCTCAGCACTCTTTTTCACTCTGTAGGATATCTGGGCCCTCCTCTGTGTGGGTTCATGCCAGCATGGAGTTAAGGTCCGGAGCAGTGTTTCACCACAGTTTATTGGCAGCACTGTGGGTCAGGCTGCGTGAAGACTTGAGTGATTGCAGGGCCTCCAGAGGCAGGTGCATAAAGTTTGTGGGCCATTAAAATGTGTGCCATTGCAGCATGCAGTTCTCAAGAGTAGGAAAGCTAGACAGAAACATTTCCAACTGGAAAACCCTCATGCACTTCCCAGGAAGTAGCGCAGGTCACTGGAAAATCAGTGAAGAGCCAAGGTACATGATCATAGTTTCATTGGTATCTCCTTTAGAACATAAAAATTACTGTCAATGCTCATATTCAAAAGGCATGCTTGGGTCCATGGTGGGGACAACTTTCCTGAATGTAGTGCTCACCAACTCTTTGTAGTCTGATGTAAATCATGAATGATGCACAAGCCTAGATGGGGTTCAGACATATTTGATAGGTTGTTGGGAGTCTGGTGGATGGTCAGATATCTGGGTTGCTTAGGTCTATGGATATGTGTGTATAAGGGGAGTTCATGCCTGTGTTTTGGTGAACGTTTTTTAAGGGTGAGTGTTATATTTGAAGGGTTTTGAGATGTAACAGAGGCACTCTCAAGGAGCTGGTGTTTAGGTGTTTGTAAGTTGGTGTTCAGGGGAATATTTGGCACATGGTGTTTTCACCCATGATTTTTGGGATTGTGTGTCTAATGGTGGACTTGGATTATCTGCCTATGCATAAGGGCCATGTTTGGTCATTACGGGGGTCTGTTCATTTGGGTGTACAATCCATTTATGTTGTATATGTGGGGAATGTAGTGAAACTCTGTGGCTGGTACTTCAACCCAGCCAAAATTGAGAGTGGGACTTGAATCAACCTGCACGGTAGTTTGGCACTTGAACCCAGATCCCAAGTTAGGAGTGGACTGGAACACAATGATTATTATTTTTTCTTTTTTTGGTTTTATCTGCTACATGTGGAGGTTCCCAGGCCCAGGATTGAATGCCACAGCAGCGATCTGGATGGCTGCAGTGACAAAGTTGGATCCTTAACCTTCTGTGCCACAAAAGAATGACTCGAACTCCTCAAAACCACTGTCTTTTAAGGAAAAACCTCTCTCCCAGTGTCAGGACTCATGAAGCTCAGGCTTTTCTGACTCATTGCAGAATGAATTCAGCTTGAGACAAAGCAGCAGGCAATGAGTGAGTTTTTTAGCATAAGACACTTATGAGAGAGAGAGAAGCAGGCTGGCAAGGGAGCAGAGCAGCCCCAAGAACCAAGAGAGCTCCATTTCTATAATCCAAGGAAAAGAGGAGAAGGGAGAAGTCTGCCTTCTTCCTCATTTGGGGGCAGATGGCAAGGCTTACATCTTTTGTCCCTCGCTTTGCCCCTACATGGCTTAACCAGGTCAGTCAACCATGCTATTGAAGTCCTGTGTGTATTACCAGGAGTGTGGTAACATGTACAATATGGCAATTCATCTCAGGTTTTAAGCTAATGTCCCCATTTACCTAGTTTTGTCCCCTGTCATCTATATTTCTGTCTTGGGTATGTGAAAAAATGCTGCTTTTCAAGGACTACTAACTCCATGACTTCATGCAACAGGATTTACTCTTCCTATGTGTTGTCCTATGTTTTAAGTATGGGGGTTTGTGTCTGACACATAGAGGCCCCTGGTCTTCCTTCAAGTTAGTGTAGATCATAGCTGGGTTCCATTCCTTGAGTGCTCCTCAGCTTACACCAGTTCCCCAAACTCTGTTAAACCTTGTCTTTCACCCCCAGTGGGACTTTTCATGTATTTTAAGTATCCGAATCTATCCTTATCTTTAGGATGATTATTTGTGTATTTGTAGCATGTTGTATGCTTCTTGGCTTTTCTGTGTAGCAGTTTTTCAGGAGCTGTGTGTGTGTCTTTTGATGTATTTAGGGCAAGTCTGAAACTTTTATGAGACTGGTGAATATTCCATAGGTGGCTCTCCTGTGTTTCTGTGCTTCTGTATTTGCATGAAGGCTGGGTGGGGGGGGGGAGTGTGATTTTATGTATATGCAGAGCATGTATTATATGTGTATTTGGTGCTAAATGCATAGGGGTTATACGTTGCCATATTTGTAGTGTCCTGGGTAATTGTGGGTATATTTGGGGCTTGTGGAGAGGAGTTGTGTGTATGAGTTTGTGTGTGTATTCAAGGGGCACGGTCATTTGGTAGAATATTTGCTGGGGCTATGCACTTGTATTTTTCAGTAGGGAGATTTTAGGCCTAAATATTTGGGGAAGTGCACATGTGTGTTTCTTTGTTATTTATTATTTATTTATTCATTTTTTTTTTTTTTGCTGTACAGCATGGTGACCAAGTTACACATACATGTATGCACAGGTTTTCATCGCATTGTTGTGTGGCAATGTAAGTATCTAGACAGAATTCTTAATGCCACACAGCAGGATCTCATTGTACATCCATTCCAAGATCAATAGTTTGCACCTGTTAACCCCAAGCTCCCAATCCCTCCCACTCCCTCCCTCTCTCCCTGGGCAGCCACAAGTCCATTCTCCAAGTCTATTATTTTCTCTTCTGTGGAAATGTTCATTTGTGCTGTATATTAGATTCTAGTTATAAGTGATGTCCTATGGTCTTTGTTTTTCTCTTTCTGACTTATTTCCCTGAGGATGAGAGTCTCTAGTTCCATTCATGGTGACACAAATGGCCTCATGTCCTTTTTTATGGTTGAGTAGGATTTCATTGTGTATGTATACCACATCTTCCCAATCCAATCATCTGTTGATGGACATTTGGGTTGGTTCCCATGTCTTGGCTATTGTGAATAGAGCTGTAATGACCATGCAGGTGCATGTGTGTTTTTCAAGGAAGGTTTTGTCCGTATGTATGCTCAAGAGTGGGATTGTGGGGTCATAGGGTAGTTCTAGGTATAGATGTCTAAGGTACCTCCATATGGTTCTCCATAGTGGCTGTACCAGCTTACATTCCCACCAACAGGGCAGGAGGGTTCCCTTTTCTCCACACCCCCTCCAGCACTTGTGATTTGTGGACTGATGAATGATGGCCATTGTGACTGGTGTGAGGTGGTATCTCATGGTCGTTTTGGTTTGCACTTCTCTAATAATCAGGGATGTTGAGCATTGCTTCAGGTGCTTGTTGGCCATCTGTGTATCTTCCTTGGAGAAATGTCTCTTCAGGTCTTTTGCCCATTTTTCCATTGGGTGGTTGGCTTTTCTGCTGTTGAGTTGCATATGTTGCTTGTATATCCTAGAGATGAAGCCCTTGTCCATGGCATTGTTTGAAACTATTTTCTCCCATTGTGAAAGTTGTCTTTGTGTTTTCTTGCTGGTTTCCTTTGCTGTGCAAAAGCTTGTGAGTTTGACTAGGTCCCATTGGTTTATTTTTGCTCTTCTTTATGTTGCCTTGGGAGAAGGACCTGTGAACATATTCATGAGGTTGATGTCAGAGAATGCTTTGCCTATGTGCTCTTCCAGGAGTTCGTATGTGTGTTTCTAATGGAGAGATGAGGTTCTGTGTTTATTCAGGGGAGTTGGAGACTTGCATTGATGTGTAGGAGAAATATGGGCTATGGTTATGTGTTAGTAGATGCAGGTGTGTGAGCTGGCTCCTCTTATCATTTGATAGATGGAAGTCACTTCATATGTGGTTTTCTGGAGATATGTCCATGGGTCTTACTTGCATATCCATGTTTGTATGTCTATCACCAGGTGCATGACTGCCCAAGTCTTGTTTGCATGGCTTGGAGTTGTTAGGAGTGTGCAAAGTATGTGCCTTTGGAGAATGCTAAGGTGTTATGTGTTTGTTGCTAATGTGTTTGTTAATAGGTACTAAGAGATGGTCTGTCTGTGTCTATCCAGGGGAGGGCAAAAACATACATACATTTGACACACATACACTTAGAGTGCCCTTTGGTGTCTATGTTGGGGGAGGAGGAGGGTGGTTGTATTTTGAAGAGGTGGCATCATGCCTAGTGTTTGGGGCATCTGTATGTCCAAGGGTTGGGAATATCTGGATGTGTGTGTCCATAGGTGTTTAACATTTGTATATGTATCTTAGTCAGTGTAGGCTAATTGTGGCTGTGTGTGTTTTTGAGTTCCTGGAGCTTATGTGGTATGTATTCTGAGAGGTGTGAGAAGTCTGTTTGTGTGTTTGGAAACCAAGAAACGGTGTAGGCTGTGTATGTGTTCAGGAGTCCTGGATTGGCTGTGTTTTAGGGCTATGGCATGGCATACGGGCTATGCATGAGACAACTGAGGACTTGCTGGTTTTCGTGAGCCTGTACATGTAGGTATTCAACATGGACAACTGGTTGGTAGGTAGGTTGCACCTGTTTTATTCAGGCCCATGTTTTGGATGTGTATAGAGTTGGAGTGTTACCAGCTAGAGTTCTTGGCCTTCCTTAATCAAGAGCAGTTGATAAGATGCTGGAGGAGAAACTCAGTGAAGGCTTTATTCAGGACACCTGCTTCAGCATAGAGGCACTGAAGCAATCACCAGGTTCCCTCGTTCACCTTCTCACTGAGTAGCGGTGAGCTAGTTCCTTCTATGGGGTGAGGATAGGGGCATGTCCAGGGATTGGGCCGGGGGGTGGCTGAGGGGGCTTGCCCACCCCACCCCTTTAGTGTGGTGCATGTAGGGGGCATGCATAGTCCTCTGCTTTTGCTCTCTGTTCTTCAGAAGTGGCAGTTGTATTTTTCTCATGATTTGTCCGCAATGTGCAAGCAGAGTTCTTTCTCATTGTTTATACTTTTGCTGTATTTTGTTACCCAGGAGATATTTGTCCAGGTGCATTCCCTGCAGCCACTGCAGCCACTGCAGCCAAGGGTGCCAGGTCCCAACCTGTCTCAGTAGGAGAGGCAGTGGAAAATTCCAGGTGAGTAGGAATTTGTCTGTAAAACTTTAGAATTTGTGTCTATTGAGATATGTAAACTTAGGCGGTCAGTTTGTATGGTGATTCACACTGAGGATTAAAAGGTACATGTGTGCTCAGAAGACACACACACACACACACACATATGTATGTGTGATGTCCTTTGCTTACATCCCCTGGTGGGTGTTGAGGGTCCTCCTCAGAGTGTAAGTGGATTGTGTGCACATGCATATATGAAAGGGCACTGGAACTGGTTCAGACTAGCTTGGGATAATCGGCTCTGTGTTCGGTTACCTCAGCTTTGTAATTTGAGTTTGCTCATGTTTGGAATGTTCATACCATGCAGATATCACATCTGAAATGTCACCTGAGTTTCTTGAAGAGCTTCAAAAATGCATTTAGAGCATATCACTCATCTGTGTGTTATGACTTAATTATGTGGCAAGCCAGAATATTCAGGCATCATTGGTGTGTGTGTATATCACATTATATTTGAATTGTGAGTGGGGCATCCTGGGTGATGTGCCATTTTATGTGTGCCTTGGCCCTTCATTCTGAATCACAGCATTGCTCCTCTCAGGTTGATTCAATCTTTAGGGTCAAGAATTCCTCCCTCCAAATGCTGGTGAATTCCAGTGGAAATCATGTGGATGGATTTAGGGTATATGTACCTTAGGCAGGGACACACCTTCAGCATTTGTATGGTCCTAGAATCTGTGGCCCTAGAAGGGTGAGGCTGATTGCAGATCACTCTCTAGCACAGAACCTTCTCAGGTGTGTGGTTGGCCAACAAGCAGCAGTCAGGAAGTCGTGGGGATTCATGGATAAGAGGTAAGGTGGGCAAGTGTTCTCCCAGGAAAATCCCCTGAGAATCAGTTGGGCAAGCACAGGTATTCCTGGCTCTTCTGTGGCACAGCTGGTAGGCCAGGACACCGTGCACATGGGGTCCAGATGGTTCAAGTCTCTAGAGCCATGTGTCCCTGTGCCCAGTTGCCCCAGTGTGGTGGGAACTACTGTTGGTCAGGCTGGCAAGCTGTATGAGCAATTCTCCACCACCATATCTCTGTGGAAACCTAAGTCCTCAGGGATAGGCAGGACCTCTAGGGTCAGTGAGCTGACAAGGACAAAGGTGGGGAGGCCTTGTCTCTAAGGGAGGCTTGGGGAGTGAGGCCTGGAGAGCCTGGGGAGTCCTTCTCTGAGGAGATATGGCTCTGATATTCCCAAACCTTTAGACATGGTCCCTGTTCTTTTCTGAATGTTCAGGATGCTTCTAACAATGGCGAGTTCATCTCAGGTCCTTGGTTCTCAGATGACCTGACCCTAGTTTTCTTTATTCCACATCCAGCCATCAACCCAACAGGGAGCCATATGCTCACCATGTCCACCAGCTGACCCTACAGCCTCCTGCTTCCCTTCCCAAAATAGACCCCTCTATTTTGACTCAGCCCCTGGATTCCATACAGTGAAGTGTTAGTGACCTCTAGGATGATATTCAAGAGCCTCAACCTGAACGGGCTTGCAAAATAGTAACTTTTTATAAGCCATTCCTAACATCTTCCCTGCTCACACTGATAGGTGGACAATTCCATCATAGTCACAAAGAAGGGTGAATCTGTGGCAGCCTTTGGAGCCTGTGGAATCTCGTTTTGTAGCATTTGGGGTTCCATACATTTAAAAGGTCACTCAGCCTACTTCAGCTTCCCTTTTAGCAGATTGATAAATAAAAGACAGAAAATAATGGTCTCCAGAGGAGACAGTTTGGGGGGTGGGGGGATGTGCTTGGGCTGTGGATGGAAATCCTGTGAAATTGGATTATTATGGTCATTGTGCAATTACAGATGAGTAATAAATAATAATAGTAAAATAAAATAAAATAAAATAAAATAAATCATGGACGGTAATGTACAGCATGGTGACTGCAGTTAATACCACGTTGTGTGTTGGAGAGTAGCTGAGAGAATGGATCTCAAGAGTCCTTGGATGCCCTAGTGGAGAGTGGGTTAAGGATCCAGTGGTATCATTGCTGTGGCTCAGGTCACTGCTGTGGCGCAGGTTCAATACCTGGCTCAGAAACTTCTGCATGTCACAGGCACAGCCAAAAGGAAAAAAAAAGTTCTTATCACAGAAAGAAAATGTGTAACTCTTTGTGGTAATGGCTATTAACTAGGTTTACTGTGATCATTTTACACTGACAGTTTTAGCCACTACTCTTCCTATTTGGATGGCTTTTATTTCTTTTGTTTGTGTGTTTGCTGTGGATAGAACTTCTAGTAATATGTTGAATACCATTGGTGCTGAGAGTGGGCATCTGTGTCTTGCTCCATATTTTCATGGGAAGGCTTTCAGCTTTTCTCCATTGAGTATTATATTTTCTGCGGGTTTGTCATAAATGGCTTTATTTATGTTAAGGATTGTTCCCCCTTAGACCCACTTTATTAAGAGTTTTGATCATGAATATATGTTGGACTTTGTCAAATGCTTTTTCTGCATCTTTTGAGATGATCATGTGGTTTCTGACTTTTTTGTTAATGTGGTGCATGGCATTGTTTGATTTGAGTGTGTTGAACCATCCTCGTGAACCTGGGGTGAATCCCACCTGGTAACGGAAAGTTTTTCAAAGTCATTTTCTGTTCTACACAGAAGTTGTATCCATATTTTTTTAGATCCCACATATAAGTGATAGCATATGATATTGGTGTCTCACGTCTTACTAACTTCACTTAGCATGATACTGTCTATATCCATCCATGTTGCTGCAAGTGCCATTAGTTCTTTCATTTTAATGGCTAATATCCCATGGTGTTTATGTACCACCTCTTCTTTATCCATTCTTCTGTTGATGGACATTTAGGTTGCTTCCAGATCTTGGCTATTGTAAAGTGCTTCAGTGGACACTTTTCAAGTCATGGATTTCTCTGGATAGATGCCCAGGAGTGGGATTTCTGGATCATATGATAATTCTGTTTTTAGTTTTTTTGAGACATGATCATAGTGTTTTCCACAGTGGCTGTATCAATTTTCATTCCCACCAACACTGTTAAGAGGGTCCCCATTTCTCCACATCCTCTACAGCACTTATTTATTGCAGACTATTTGATGATGGCTATTCTGGTGGGTATGAGGGAGTATCTCATTGTATCTTGATTTGTATTTTTTTAATAAGTAGTGATGTTAAACATCTTTTCTTGTGCTTTATGACCATCTGTCTGTCTCCTTTGGAGAATTGTCTAAGTCTTCTGCCCATTTTTTTGGAGGTGATTATAAATTTTGGAGATGAATCCCTTGTCAGTTGCTTCATTTGCAAATATTTTCTCCCATTCCATGGGTTGTCTTTTTTTTGTTGTTTAGGGTCTCCTTTCCTGTGCAAAACCTTCTAAGTTTATGTATGTATGTATGTATGTATTCATTTGTTTGTTTTTTTTATTATTTTTAATTCATTGATTTTAGATTATAATGTTTTTTTCCATTATAGCTGTTTTTCAGGATTCTGTCAATTTTTTACTCTATGGCAAGGTGGCCCAGTCTCACCTACATATATATCTTTTTTCTCACATTATTCTCCATCATAAGTGTCTAGACATAGTTCCCAGGGCTATATTGAATTTTATTACATTTATAGTTGTTCAGCAAACATAACAACCTGATTTTACGGCATTTCCTTCCCAAACACCCAACCTACCCCACCTACTCCCCAACTTGTCTCCTTTGGAAACCATTAGTTTTCCAAAGTCTGTTAGTCTATTTCTGCTCTGCAAAGATGTTCATTGTATCCCTTTTTTAGATTCCACCTATAAGTGATATCATATGATGTTTGTCTTTCACTGTCTAACTTCACTTAGGACAATAATTTCTAGGTCCATCCATGCTGCTGTAAATGGCATTATTTCATTCTTTATGATTTATTTTATTTTATTTTTTTGCATTTTAGGGACAAACCTAGGGCATATGGAAGTTTCCATTTAGGGATTGAATCCCAGCTGCAGCTGCTGGTCTACACCACAGTCCAAGCAACATGGCATCAGCCACATCTATGACCTACACCACATTTGACAGCAATGCCAGCTCCCTGACTCACGGAAGAAGGCTTGGGTTCAAACCTGCATCCACATGGATACCAGCCAGATTCATGACCACTGGGCCACTGTGGGAACTCCCATCATTCATTTGTATGATTGGGTGATATTCCATTGTGTATATGGACCACATCTTCTTTATCTCCTCCACTGCCGATGGACATTTAGGTTGTTTGCATGGCTTGGGTATTGTACCTAGTACTGCAATGAACATTGGAGTACAGGTATCTTTTCAAGTCATGTTTTCTCTGGAGAGATGCCCAGGAGTAGGATTGCTGGATCAAGGGTAATTCTATTTTTAGTGTTCTGAGGAATCTCCACACTCTTTTCCATAGTATTGCACCAATTTGCATTCCCACCAAAAGTATGATAAGGGTTCCATTTTCTCCACCCCTCTTCAGCATTTCCAGTTTGTAAACTTTTTAATGATGGCCATGCTGGGTGGTGTAAGGTAGTTCCTCCTAGTAGTTTTGATTTGCATTTCTCTAATAATTAGTGCTGTTGAACATCTTTTCATGTGTTTTTTGGCCATCTGTTATGTCTTCTTTGGAGAATTGTCGGTTTAGGTCTTCTGCCCATTCTTTGATGTGGTTATTTTCTTGTTTGTAATTGAGCTGCAGGGGTAGCTATAAATTTTGGAGATGAACCCCTTGTCAGTCTCTTCATTTGCAAATATGTTCTCCCATTCTTTGGGTTGTCTTTTTGTTCTGTTTAGGGTTTCCTTTGCTGTGCAGAAAGTTTTAAATTTAATTAAGTCCCATTGATTTTTTTTGTTCTTATTGTTATTACTCTAGGAGGTGGATCTGAGAAGATATTGCTTTGGTTTATATCAGAGAGTGTTTGGCCTAGGTTTTCCTTCAAGAGTTTTATGTTATCTGGTCTTCTATTTAGGTCTTTCATCCATTTTGCATTTATTGTTGTGTGTGGTGTTAGGAAGTGTTCTGATTTCATTCTTTTCCATGTGGCTGTCCAGGTTTCATGGCATCATTTATTGAAGGTACAGTCTTTTCTCTATTGTATGTTCTCGCTTCTATTGCCATAGATTAGTTGACTGTAGGCGTGTGGGTTTAATTCTGGGCTTTCTATCCTGTTCCACTGATGTACATTTCTGTCTTTGTGACAGTACCATATGGTTTTGATGCTTAGTAGAATAATCTGAAGTCAGGGAACTTGATTCTTCCAGCTCTGTTTTGCTTTCTCAGGATGTCTGGCTATTCTGAGCCTTTCATGCTTTCAAACAAACTTTTAGATATTTTCTTCTAGTTCTACAAAAACTGTCCTTGGTAGTTTGATAGGGATTGCATTGAATCTGCAGATTGCCTTGGGTAGTACAGTAATTTTGATAATATTGATTCTTCCAATCCAAAAAGATGGTATTTCCATCTGTTTGTGTGACCTTTGATGTCTTTCATCAGTGTCTTATAGTCTTCAGAGTACAGGTCTCTTGTCTCTTTAGGTAGGTTTATTCCTATGAATTTCATTCTCATTGATGTGATGGTTGATGGGATTGTTTCCTGAATTTCTCTTTCTGATCGTTCATTCTTCGTATATAGAAATGCCATGAATTTCTGTGTATTAATTTTGTATTCTGTGACTTTTCCAAATTCATCAATGAATGCTAACAGTTTTCAGGTAGCATCTTTAGGATTTTCTAGGTATAGTATCATGCCTCCGCAAATAGAGTTGTACCTCTTCCTTTCCAATTTGGATTCCTTTTATTTCACTTTCTTCTCTGATTGCCATGCCCAAGACTTCCAAAACTATGTTGAATATTAGTGGTGAGAGCAGACATCCTTCACCACAGAGGGAATTCTTTCAGCTTTTTACCATGCACAATGATGTTAGCTGTGTGTTTGTCATATATGCCCTTTAGAATGTTGAGGTAGGTTCCTTCCGTACCCATGTCTGAAGGGATTTTATGGGTGTTGCATTTTGTGAAAGTCTTTCTCTGCACCTATGGAGAGGATGATATGGTTTTTATTCCTCAGTTTGTTAATGTGGTGTATCATACTGTTTGATTTGTGGATATTGAAGAATCCTTGCATTGCTGGGACAGATCCCACTTGATCATAATGTACAAACCTTTCAATGTACTGTTGGATTTGTTTTGCTAGTATTTTGGTGAGGATTTTTGCATCTAGATTCATTGGAGATATTGGCCAGTAGTTTTCTTTTTTTGTGGCATCTTTGTCTGGTTTTGATATCAGGGTGATGGTGGACTTCTAGAATGAGTTTGGAAGCATTCATTCCTCTGAAAGTTTTTGGGATAGTTTCAGAGGAATAGGTGTTATCTCTTCTCTAAATGTTTGAATCGAATTCCCTGTGAAGCCATCTGGTCCTAGACTTTTATTTTTTGGAATTTTTTAAATCACAGTTTCAATTTCTGTGCTTGTGATTGGTCCATTCATCTTTTCTAGTTCATCTTGGTTTAGTCTTAGAAGATAGTAGTTTTCTAAGAATTTGTCCATTTCTTCTAGGATTTCCCTTTTATTGGTATAGATTTATTGGTATGTAGTAGTCTCGTAGGATCCTCTGTATTTCTGTGATGTCCTTTGTAACTTCTCCTTTTTCATCTCTAATTTTATGGATTTGAGTCCTCTTTTTTTTTTTTTTGATAAGTCTGACTAAGGGTTTTTCAATTTTGTTGATCTTTTCAAAGAACCAGTTTTTATTTTTATTGCTCTTTTCTATGGTTTTCTTCCTTTCTATTTCATTCATTTCTGCTCTGATCTTTATTATTTCTTTCCTTCTTATATCTTTAGGTCTTGTCTGTTACACTCTCTCAGGCTGCTTGAGATGTGAAGTTAGGTTGTTTATTTGAGCTTTCTCTTGTTTCCTGAGGTATGCTTGTATTGCTATAAACTTCCCTCTTAGAACTGCTTTTGCTATAGTTTTCCTCTTTGATCTCTTCGATGATCCATTGGTTGTTTGGTAGCATGTTGTTTAGCCTTCATGTCTTTGTGTGTGTGTGGTTTTTGGCAATTTTTTTCTTGTTGATTTCAAGTTGAATAGCGTTGTGTTTGGAAAAAGATGCTGGATATGATTTCCATTTTCTTAAAGTTACCAAGGCTTGATTTGTGGCCCAGAATGTGATCATTCCTAGAGCAAATTCCATGTGCACTTGAGAAGAAGTGTATTCTGCTGCTTTTGGATGGAATGTCCTATAACTCTCTATTCAATCCATCTGGTCTAATGCTTCATTTAGGGCCTGAGTTTTCTTGTTGATTTTCTGTCCGGATGATCTGTCCATTGCAGTAAGTGGGGTGTTAAAGTCCCCTGCTCTATGGTGTTGTTGTTAATTTCTCCTTTTAAGGTTGTTAGCAGTTGCCTTATATATTGAAGTGATCCTGGATTGGTCCTTTGATCATTATGTAATGCCCATCTTTTTCTCTTATCATATTCTTTATTTTCAGGCCTATTTTGTCTGATATGAGTATCATTACTCCAGCGTTTTTGATTGCCATTTGCATGGAATATTTTCTTCCATCCTCTCATTTTCAATTTGTATGTGTCCCTAGAAAGTGAAGTGGGTCTCTTGAAGACAGCATATGTATGGGTCTTGCTTTTGTATCCATTCAGCCAGTCTAGATCTTTTGGTTGGGGCATTTAGTCCGTTTACATGTAAGCTATTTACTGATTTGTATGTTCTTATTGCCATTTCATTAACTGTTTTGGATTTGTTGCTGTTGCTCTTTTTTCTTCCCTTCTTCTCTTGTTCTCTCCTTTTGTGGATTGATGACTACCTTTAGCGTTGTATTTGAGTTGATTGCTCTTATTTGTGTGTGTATCTATTGTAGGTCTTTGGCCTGTAGTTACCCTGAAGTTTTGAGATAGGTGTCTCTCTCTCTCTGATTGTTTTAAGTTGTTGGTCTCTTAATTGGAAGTGCATCTCCAGTGTCCTGCATTTGTACCCTCCTCTTCTCCCAATTTCTGGATTTGGTAGCATATTGAAGCGTGGATGATTTCCTACATTTACTGTGTCTATGCCTTTACTGGGTATATGCCTTTACTGGTGATCCTTGTCATTTGTAGTGTTTTGGTTTCTAGTTGTGGCCTTTTCTTTGCCTCAGGAAGTTCTTTCAGTATTTGTTGTAAATCTGGGTTAGTGGTGCTGAAGGCTCTTAACTGTTGTTTGTCTGTAAAGCTTTTGCTTTCTCCTTCAAATCAGAATGAAAGCCTTGCTGGGTAGAGTAATCTTGGTTGGAGATTTTTCCTTTCATCTCATTAAGTATATTGTGCCACTCCCTTCTGGCCTGCAGAGCTTCTGCTGAAAAATCAGCTGAAAAGCTTTTCAGGATTCCCATGGATGTTATGTGTTTGTTTTCCCTAGATGCTTTCCATATGTTCTCTTTGTCTTTAATTTTGTCCAGTTTCGTGAATATGTGTCTTGGGGTGTTCCTCCTTGGGTTTATTTCATATGGTACTCAGTGTGCTTCCTAGATTTCAGTGAGTGATTCCTTCCCCATGGTAGGGAAGTTTTGGCCTATTATCTCTTCAAATAGGTTCTCTGGCCTTTTCTCTCTCTCTTCTTCTTTTGGCACCCCTATAATGCAGATGTTGGTGCATGTAATGTTGTCCTAGAGTTCTCTTAGACTGTCTTCCAATCTATTCAATCTTTTTTCTTTTTCTGTTCCACATCAGTGATTTCCAGTAGTGTGTCCTCCACCTCACTTGTTCATTCTTCTGCCTCATGTATTCTGTTGTTGGCTGCTTCTAATGAATTTTATATTTCAGGTATTGTATTTTTCATCTCTGCTTGCTTCAGTCTTAAATTTCGTATTTCTTTGCTCAGTGTTTCCTGTAAATTATCAGTCTTTGCCTCCCATCTGTTTCCAATGCCCTGCATCACATTCATGATCATCAGTCTAAAGTCTTTTTCCTGGATGCTGATACTCTGCAGATCACTTAGCTGTTTTTCTGGGGTTTTTCTCTCTCCTTCATCTGGGTTATGGTTCTCTGCCTTTACATTTTTATAGGTTTTTGGTGTGGTCTCCTTTTTCCAGAAAACAATGTGGTAGCCCCTCTTTCTTCTGAAGTCCGCACCCTTTGTGGCTGAAGTTGGTGTGGGGGCTTGCTATAGGCTTCCTGATGGAAAGGACTGGTGCCTGCCCACTGGTAGGTGGAGCTGCTTCTTATCCCTCTGGAGGATGGGTCTTTGCTCTGGGTGAGATTAGAGGCAGTTGTGTGATTAGGGTGTCTTTAGGCAGCCTGTTTACTGATGGGTGGGGCTGTGATCTCACCTGGATTCGTGTTTGACCTGGGGCTTCTCAGCGCTGATAGGTGGGGCCGGATTTTCCCAAAATGGCCACCTCTAGAGGAACACATGCCAGTGAGCACTCCTGAGACTTTTGCTTCCAGTGTCCTTCCCCAGCAGTGATCCACAGTCACTCCCTGTTTTCCCAGGAGATCCTCCAAGAACTGCAGTCAGGCCTGCCCCAGATTCCCATGGAGTCTCTACTTTGTCTGGGACCCCGTGGATATGAAAGCCTGTGTGTACCTTTCAAGAATGGGGTTTCTGTCTCCCCCAGTCCCATGGAGCTTTAGCACAGAAGCCCTACTACCCTCAATGCCAGATGCTCTGGGGGCTCTTTCTCCCAATGCCATACCCCCAGGTATGGGGATCCAATGTGGGACTCAGAACTCTCGCTCCTGTAGGTGGGTCTCTGTGACACAGTTCCTTTCCAGTCTGTGTGCTGCCCACATGATGCTCATGGGCTTGTGTATATCACATAATAGGCCTTCCTACCACCTTGATGTGGTCTCCTCTTTGTTTCTTGGAGTAGGATATCTTTTTTGAAAGTTTCCAATCCATTTTGTTGAAGGTTGTTCAGCATTTGGTGGTAATTTTGTTGTTTTGAAGAGAGCAGGTGAACTCCATTCCTTCTGTCCTGCCATCTTAATCCAGTCCCCTTCTCCTCATTTTTCAACTGGGTTTTGTTTGTTTGTTTGTTTTGTTTTTGCTGTTGCATTGTATAAGTTGTTTGTATGTTTTGGAAATTAAGCTCTTGTCAGTTACATTATTTGAAACTCTTTTCTCCCATTGCATAGATTGTCTTTTTGCTTTTTTAAAGTTTTCCATTGCTGTGCAAATGCTTGTGGGCTTGATTAGCTCCCATTGGTTTATTTTTGTTTTTTCATTCTATTGCTTTGGGGGACTGACCTAAGAAAACCTTTCAATGTTTGATGTCAGGGAATGTTTCGCCTATGATCTCTTCCAGGAGTTTTATGATGTCTTATCTTATGTTTAAGTTTTTAAGCCATTTTGAGTTTATTTTTGTGTATGGTATGAGAGTGTGTTCTAGTTCTAGTATGAGAGTGTGATTTACGTGGAATTGTTCTGCTTTGTCCATACCACTTGGGGAGGGGTCAATCTTTCCCTGATTTTGTATTCTTGCCTCGTTTGTCAAAGATTGTTTGACCATAGTTGTCTGGGGTTATTTCTGGGTTCTGTATTCTGTTCCATTGGAGTGTATGTCGTTTTGGTACCGGTACCACACTGTCTTGATGATTGTAGCTTTGTAATATTGTCTGAAGTCTGAGAGAGTTATGCCTCCTGCTTGGTTTGTGTTCCTCAGGATTGCTTTGGCAATTCTGAGTCTTTTATGGATCCATATCAATTTTTGGATTGTTTGTTCTAGTTCTGTGAAAAATGGCATGGGTAATTTGATAGGGATTGCTTTGAATCTGTTGATTGATTTGGGTAGGAGGGTCATGTAAATGATATTAATTCTTCCAATCCAGGAGTGTGGAACATCTTTCTGTTTCTTTGAATCCTCTTTAACTGTCTTGAGTGAAGTTGTAGAGTTCTCAGCATGGAAGTCTTTCACCTCCTTGGTCAGGTTAACAGCTGTTGCCTTATGTTTTGAGGTAACCCTCTTTCGGGTGCATATGTATTTACCATCCCTATGCATGCTTCTTGGATTGATCCTTTGATCATTATGTAATGACCTTGTTTGTCTCTTATAATATTCTTTATTTTAAGGTTTAATTTGTCTGAAAAGAGTATTGCTGCTCCAGCTTTCTTTTGACTCCATATGCATGGAATATTTTCTTCCATCCCCTCGCTTTCAATTTTCATATGTCCCTAGAACTGACGTGAGTCTCTTGGAGACAGCATATATGTGGGTCTTTAGTATCCATTCAGCCTGTCTATATCTTTTGGTTGGGGCATTTAGTCCAATGACATTACCATTTTATGAACTGATTTGTATTTGTTTTTGTTGGCCTCTTTTCCTTCCCTTCTCTTCTCTTGTGGTTTGATGACTCTATATAGTGTTGTGTTTGGACGGCTTTTTATTATTTTTGTGTGTATTGATTGTAGATTGTTGGTCACAGTTCCCATGAAGTTTTGATATAGGATTCTATCTATATACAAATTGTTTTAAGTTGTTGGTCTCTTAGTTGCAAATGCAACTCTGGTATGCTGCATTTTTACCCTCTTTGGATGATTTATGGATTTTTCAGCATATTTATGTGTGGATGATTTCCTGCCTTTACTATATGTATATGTATATGTTTACTGGTAAGCCGTGTCGTTTTTAGTATTTTTTATTTTAGTGGTGGCCTTTTCATGTCCACCTCTTGAAGTTCCTGTAGTATTTGTTGTAAAGCTGGTTTGGTAGTGTTGAAAACCTTCCTGGGCTTCGCTTGTATGTTATGTGTTTCTTTTCCCTAGCTGCTTTCAACATTTTCTGTTTGTCTTTAATTTTGGTCAGTTTCATGAATATGTGTCTTGGGGTGTTCCTCCTTGGGTTTGTTTTCTATTGTACTCGTTGTGCTTCCTGGATTTGAGTGAGTGGTTCCTTTCCCATGTTAAGGAAGTTTTTGTTATGTGCTCTGGCCCTTTCTCTCTCTCTTCTGCTTCTGGTACCCCTATAATGCAGATGTTGGTGCATGTCATGTTGTTCCAGAGTTCTCATGGACTGCCTCCATTTCTTTTCAATCTTTTTTTCTCTTCTGTTCCTCGTCAGTGATTTCCACCAGGCTGTCTTCCATCTCACTTATTCATTTTTCTGCCTTCTGCATTCTGTTACTGTTTCCTTTGATGTGAATTTTTTTATTTCAGCTATTGTGTTTTTCGTCTCTGCTTGCTTAATCTTAAAATCTTCTATTTGTTGGGTTTTCTTGTAACTTGTCTCTCTTTGCCTCCAGTTTATTTCCATGTTCTTGAGCCATCTTGACTATCATTAGTCTAAGGTCTTTTTTGTGGAAGTTGATAATCTTCAGATCGTTTAATTGCTTTTCTGTTTTTTTTCTTCTTCCTTTATCTGAGTCATAATTCTATGCCTTGTCCTTTTGTAGAGCTTTTGAGTGTGATCTCCTTTTTGCAAACAATAGGGTTGTAGACTCTCATACCTGAGGGTTCTCCCTACTATTCTTCCTGTTACTCAAATGTGACCTCAAGTGATTTCTGGTCTGTCTACTTTCCCTTCTATGTGGGACACAGTGCATGAGAAAGAGCCTTCCTGGAACTGAGAGGTGAAGACTTCTAAATTTGGAAAACCTGACTCTTGATCAGCGATGCTTTCAGAGAAAGATCTGGATCATTCCAGATCAAGGAGAACTGTGCCAATTAAGAAAATGAAATCTTCATCAAACTTCAAGTTGTGAAGGCCTGTAGAGGGAGGTCTCACAACCTACTTCTCATGGTCAATAGCTTTTGTAAACAGTGCTTCAGGGACATTTGAGGTGCATGTGCCTTTTGAAGGACATTTCAGTAGAGGGAAATGTTTGATTTTGATGAAATATGATTTTCCATTTTTTTTCTTTTTTTGGGTAATTTTTTTTGTCCTGTGTAAGACTTCTTTATCAAGCCCAACAACCCAGAGATTTTTCTCCTAGTTTTTTTTTTTTTTTTTTTGGTAAAAATTTCACAGTCTCGAAATTTGCATTTGAATCTATGCCCCATTTTGTAGAATTTCAGTATCCGTTAAAAACTATCCCTTTTCCATTCTACTTCTCTATAACTTTTGTGTTAAGCCATTCCAGTTTGCTGTATTGGTATGTGTCTATTTCTGTATTCTCTATCCTGTACACCAAACTATGAATCTATTCCTCCACCAATGCTAATCTATCTTCCATAGGGCTTTATATGGAGCCTAATAGCCTCAAATTTTAATTTTCTTTCTCAAAATAATTTTAGCTATTTTGGCTCCTTTTCTTTATACATGTTATAATAAGCTTGTCCATGTTGACAAAAGCAATTCTGTTGGAAGTGGACAGTTTATTATGTGGAGTCTTCCAGACTGTGAATATTATCTATGTATATGCCTACACATTTGTTTAGGTCTTATAGGGTTTTATCATACAAATCAAATCCTCTATCAAAACATTTCTAACGAGAGTTCCCATTATGGGTCCCTGATGAAGAACCTGATATAGTGGCCATGAGGATGTGGGGTGATTCTCTGGCCTGGCTCAGTGGGGTAAGGTACTTTTATTGCCACAAGCTATAGTGTAGGGTGCAGATGCCAGTTGGATATGGTGTTGCTGTTGCTGTGGTGTTGGTTGCTAGCTGTAGCTCCATTTTGATCCCCTAGCCTGAGAACTTCCACAAGCTGCAGGAGCAGCCATAAACTTATATGTATAACCAAATATTTCATTTTTTGGAACTGTTCTGTATTGCATTGTGTTTTTGGTTTGGGCTACCAGATGTCCCTTTTTAGCATTTACAAATATGATGAATGTTTCTGTGTTGATCTTCTCTCCTGAGACTTTGGTAAAGGAACCTCCATCTCTTCAGTGTACCTTAAGAGAATTGTTGGGATTTTCTGTGGAGGTAGCCATGCTATCCATGAACATGGACAGTTATATTTCTTCATTTCTATTCTGTATGTCTTCATTTCTTTTTCTTGCCATGCTGCATTGGCAAGTCCCTGCAGTGCTAAGTAGAATGGAAGAAATGAGAAAGGACATTCTGACCTTCTTTTGAGTTTAGGAGGAAAACATTCATTCTTTCACCTTTCAGTAGGATGCTTAGTGTAGGTATTTTGTAGATGTTCTGTACTGGGTTGAAGGAGTGTTCTTCCTGGTCTTCTGAGAGTTTCTAACATGAATGGGTTGTTGAACATTGCCAAATGCTTTTTCTGTAGTAATTGATGTGACCATGTACGTTTTCTTCTTTAACAGCAAACTACACTGATGATTTTTAAATACTAAACCAAGCTTGTATTCCTACAATAAACTCCATTTGATTATAATGCATTGTCAGTTCGTTTGTTCTTCAGATATTGGTTGAGTATTGCAATTTTTTTTTGTAGTTTCCGTTCAGGAAAACTTAAGCTATTGATTTTGAGACCTTTCTTCTTTTGTATTGCAGAAGCATCTAGTGCCATTTGTTTCCATCTTAACAATGGTTTATCTGGATCCAATCACATTTTATGGACTGTATCTTCCTTTGCATTCAGTTCTATTCATTTCAAAATTTTTCTTTGAGAGTCATCTTTAACCATGGGTTATTTAGAAGTGTGCATCTCAATTTCCACATATTTGGAGGCTCACTTCTCATTCTCATTGTTATACAAGGGGAAGCTTATACTTTGGACACGGTGGAGTGAAATGTAATGACTATTTGTTTATCTTATAGGTTCCTCAAGTGTCATTGGTGTGAACCTTTTGAATATTAATTTTACACGGGAGTTCTCAGACTTTTCACTTATACAGTAACCATAAGGGAATTGCCTGAATATATGAATTCATGCTGCTGAAGTTGTGTTTATCAAGGGAAGTTCACAGACAGAACAATAGTAGGAGAATTTGTGGGTCGCCATTGCACATTGATTTCCGGGTCAGCACCCAGAGACTCTGTTCGGACCCAGCGTTCAGGAGAGGGGCCCAGATCTTGGGCTTGGTGCTTTTTATTGCATGATCAGAGAAGTCCAGGCCCCCTGTGGGCAGGGACTACAACCAGCATGGTGACATGCAGGATGCAGGTTGAGTAGCTGGCTGCGGGATGAGCGCTCAGGGTGGGGGAAGCTCCAGCCTCTTTCCTGCTGCTCAGGGTGGGTCTGAGCTGTGGGTGCAGCCATAAGTCTCAGAAGGCCAAAGTGGCTGAGTCACTAGGCAGCACTTCCCATCTCTGTCAGCCATAAGCCCTGGCTATGGGCAGTGACCCTGAAGTCCCAGGAAGGCCAGGCTTTCTCCTGCAGGGAGGTTGTCTTGCCCAAGTCAGCCCTGCCCTCTCACTACTTCAGAAACCGAAATCTCATCACTCCATCTTGCTACCTCCCAAAACATGGGATTGCCAAACTTTTGTTTTTGTCTTTTTGTATTTTCTAGGGCTGCACACATGGCATGTGGAGGTTTCAAGGCCAGGGGTCTACTCAGAGCTGTAGCCACTGGCCTATGCCAGAGCAACAGCAGCACAGGATCTGAGCCACTACTGCGACCTACATCACAGCTCTCAGCAATGCTGGATCCTTAACCCACTGAGCGAGGCTAGGAATAGAACCTGCAACCTCATGATTCCTAGTCAGATTTGTTAACCAATGAGCCATGGTGGTCACTCCCCAAACGTTCTTTTTCAAATATTAGTAACATCATTTTCTAGAAGAAGTACAACCGAACCCCAGTTAACCAGGAAGCAGCTACTGCAATTAAGCAAGTTTCCCCTAAGACAAGACCCTTAGCTACACCCATGGGCTATCTTTCATTTCTCCTATGTGCTTCTGAGAAGTAAAATGTTGATGTTCAAGATCTCCAATGATCGGTGTGCTAGCAATAATTTCTATGAAAGCAGGAAGCTCCTCACCCTGAAGCAGAGGAGGTAAGGAGGCAGTAGGTGATAACTCTTTGCTCTGCTCCCACTTTTAAACCCTCCATATCCCTGCCATTTGAGGAAGGAAGGCAGTGCCTTGGAACACTACCCAGCTTCCAGGTGTGTCACTTCCCCTGTCTGACAAGAGGTCACCTACAAGCCAGAGGGCCCAAATCCTCCCTCGTACACAACTGCTCCCTGCCCCCCACTTAAAAATTCCCTTCAGAGCCCTTTGCCTGCACAATTGTAATAGCTGTATTGTTAATATATGATGTCTGTGACTTAGAAAAGTGTTACTCCTTGCCTTGTTCTTGGAGAAACATGGCCTTTGGTAGGGAGAACCCAGACCAGGTGGCCCACAGCCTCTGTCAGGTGTGTTCCTTCAGCCAATGCTCTGATTCCATGTTGAGAGTTTCGGAGATGAGACTTTCTGTGTTGTCAATGGGCAGGCTTCCCCTTCGTGTGTATCATAGCCAAAGGTTGTCCAGCACCTGCCTCTCCCTCAGACAAGCTGCAGCCATGCTACCCCTGCAATTAGGAACCTCCTTTATCCACCCTGTGGATGGTAGTCAATTCTCTGATTCCATGAATGTATCATCCGTTAGACCACTATTGATTTATTTTATTTTATGTATGTATTTTTTGTCAAGTTTGGCTCCATCTGCAGCATGTAGAGGTTCCCTGACTAGGGGTCAAATGTAAGCTACAGCTGATTCTGTTGAATGAAAATTCCATTTAATTAATTTTAATTTCATTCTTTTTCTTTTTGTGTTCTTTTTTTTCTTTCTTTTCTTTTCTTTTTTTTTTTTTTTTTGGTGGGGTTCATTCTGGACTTATGGAAGTGCCCCTGCTAGGAATTGAATTAGAACTTGAGCTTCCATCCTATGCCACAGCCACAGCAATGCAGGATCAAAGCTACATGACACTACACCACAGCTCGTGGCAACTCTGGAACTTTAACCAAATGAGCAAGGCTAGGTATCATACCCATGTCCTCACAGATAGCAGTTGTGTTCATTACCTCAGAGCCATGACAGGAACTCCTTCTATTTCATTCCTTTTATGGTTTGAAGAACATTAGTGTAATTTGTCATTTGCAGTCCATGCACCTTAATGTTAAACCTAGTCTATTTCATTTTTTGGTTTTGTTACTTTCCTTTTTTGGCCACACTCTTGGCATATGGGGGTTGCTTGGAACAAGGCAGGATACTTAGGCCTCTTTCCCAGAGCAGGAACTCTATTCCTGGTCTTTGTAAAGTCTTAGGTCTTGCTCTTTCTAAAGCTATCTGGGTGTTGATGCCACTGGGGTGGTGCAGGGATTTGACAAGGTGCAATACTCAGAGTTCCCATAGTGGCTCTCTGGAAATAAATCTGACTTGTATCCATGAGGATGCCAGTTCGATCCCTGACCTTATCAGGGGGTTAACGATCCAGCATTGCTGTGAGCTCTGTGTAGGTTGAAGATGCATCTCAGATCTGGCTTTGCTGTGGCATAGGCCAGTGTCTCCAGCTCTGATGTGACCCCTAGCCTGGGAACCTTCTTAGGCCATTGGTGCAGCCTTAAAAAGAAAAAAATAATTAAATCACGATGGACTACTCCACTCAAGTCCCTAATCATCTATGAATTTCCTCTCAACCATTCCCATCTTTCTGTCCTCATTGGGACTAAGAGGCACCTGCCTCCACCATTTTGCCCATTGCAATAATCCCACTGAGAATAGTGGATTCTCCCCCATCGATGAGGCAGAGAAGCAGAAAGTCCTGTCCCTACAGCCAAGCCTTTTCCTCTCTGGCCAGGCCACCCACACAGGGCACCCTGGATGAGTGTAGGATCATCCCAGCCTGTCATCTGGCGACTTCAGGGAAGCAGAGAGAAACTCCCTAAAGGTAAAGGCTGTCACCAGCCTCCACTCTAGGAACTGCTGAGTGTTCAGAGGGCTGAAAGGCACAAAAGCAGCTCCAAATCCCTTGAAGGTAGGGGGATGCAGATAATGGTAGAGATGCCCCAGATGCCCACTAGTCAGGCAGGCTTGAGAGACGGAGATGATGTGGGGGTTCCTGGGGATAGTGAAATCTGTGTGCTCCCCAGAGTAGCTTGATGAGTCCTTGTCTTTGTGGAGGAAAGATTTCATGGTTCACCTGTAAATCCAGAGCACCTGTGACAGCCCTCATCCTTCTTTCCTCCAAAGAACACTCTGTGGAGCAACACAGACATGAGCAAGATGACAGTGGACCATGAATATTTCCCATAAAACTATCTTTGTCCACATTTTACATACTTCATCCCAATGGTGCTTCTGTGCACACCCAGACCCAAATCCCCCACTACCTAACCCCCCGCAGGGCCACCCCTCTCCTGGCTCTGATAGCCTTGCCCTTCCTCCCTGCCCCTATGTCAGCCAGGATCAGTGCTGGGACTAAAGAGAGCCCCTAGGCTTCCTGTTGGGCTTGCACTGGAAAGATGGCCCACTGTTCACTACTGGATGCAGTGGAACATCCTCTTCCCTGTGACACATGTGTTACACCTTCTCTTTTTGGTCTGTCAGGGTAAACAAGCCCCTGTCTAGGGCTGGTCTCCCAAAGACTCCCAGGTCAGTCCTGGGCATGGGCAGGTTCTCTGTGGTGGCCAGGCCTCCACACAGAGCCAGCTGCTGGGGAGGCTGGGCTGATGCCTATTCTCTGGGGGGTGGGGTGACCCAGTGAGCTCGTTGAGTCCCCCAGCCTGCAGAGTCCCCACAAGGCCTGTGGTGGGGACTTGGCTCTGGGGCAGCACCAAGGACAGCAGGTTGTGCTGAGGTTCCAGGAGGAAGGTCAGGGTGGGGAGATCCTCCTCCTCCTTACTGGAGCTGTTCCCCAGCCCTCAGGTCTCCCTAAGAGGACAGGTCTCCTCAAGAACCTCATTGGCCCTGGGTCCTGATCGAGGTCCCTGAGGAGGATGGAGGGATGTCCTGACCTCTTGAAGAGAGAACTGAGCCTTTGAGCTGTAAGGCCACTCACTGCTGGTTGTGCCTTAGAAGGGCCTTGAAATCAATCTCTGGTTTGCAGGATTCTTTGGTGACCCCAGTCTGACCCCAGCCTTAGGGAACACAAGAGTGCCTTGGTCTCTGGTGGCACTCCAGTGGCATGGCTGCAGTGTTTGGGTTGTGCCCCAGGGCTGGCCTTCCTAAGAGCACAGGCTGAGGGTGATCAGGTGGAAGGGAAAGTGAGAGACTCTAATGTCCATTTCCTAAGCCTAGAGCATGCACATTGGAGGGCAGTGCTGGGGGGCCATAGACCTGTGTGTGGGTGGTTTTAGGACCAGCTGAAGCCTCATGTGCCATGGGAGGGAGAGGAAAGTGGGCACATGTAAGAGTCACATGTGAGGAAGTGCAGAACCTTTAATTTCCCAGGGGTGTCCCCACCAGCCCACTTCTTAGGCATACCTCATGGGGCTGCTTAGGCATGGAGGAGGGAGAAGAGTTAGAAAACTGACCATGTCCATAACCCAGAGGGACAAAGGGCAGGTGAGACCCCCTTCAGGGGCTGTTCTAGTGGAAAGACTAATACCACAGTGCGGTTAAAGGAACAATGTTGGGACATTGGCCATCCCTAGGTCCCTATTTATTTTTTAAATGTATAAAACGTTATTTTTTTCTTATCTTTTATTTATATATATATTTTATCAACTGTACAGCATTGTGACCCAGTTACACTTACATGTATACCTTCTTTTTTCTCACATTACATGTTCCATCATAAGTGACTAGGGCTGCACAGCAGGATCCCATTGCTAATCCATCCCAAAGGCAATATTCTGCATCGATTTACTCCAAGCTTCCAATCCAACGCACTCCCTGGCCCTCCCCCTTGGCAAACACAAGGCTATTCTCCAAGAGAATTATTTTCTTTTCTGTGGAAAGGTTTCTTTGTGCCGTATACTATATTCCAGATATAAGTGATATTGTATGGTATTTGTCTTTCTCTTTCTGACTTGCCTCACTCAGGATGTGAGCATCTAGTTCCATCCATGTTGCTGCAAATGGCATTATATTTTATTGCTGAGTAGGATTCCATTGTGTATATATACCACATCTTCCCAATCCAATCACCTGTCGTTGGACAATTGAGTAGTTTCCATGTCTTGGCTATTGTGAATAGTGCTGTAATGAACATGTGGGTGCATGTGTCTTTTTTAAGGAGAGTTTTGTCTGGATAGATACCCAAGAGTGGGATTGCAGGGTCATACGGTAGTTTGATGTACAGATATCTAAGGTACCTCCCTACTGTTCTCCCTAGTGGTTGTACCAGCATCCATTCCCATCAACAGGGCAGGAGGGTTCCCTTTTCTCCACACCCCCTCCAGCATTTGTTATTTGTGGACTTATGAATGATGGCCATTGTGACTGGTGTGAGGTGGTATCTCATATTCGTTGTGATTTGCATTTCTCTAATAATCAGTGATACTGAGCATTGTTTCAGGTGCTTGCTGGCCATCTGTATATCTTCCTTGGAGAAATGTCTCTTTAGGTCTTTTGCCCATTTTTCAATCGCATTATTGCTGTTCTTGCTGTTGAGTTGTATAAGTTGTTTGTCTATTTTAGAGATGAGGCCCTTGACAGTTGCATCATTGGAAACTATTTTCCCTCATTCTCTAAGTTGTCTTTTTTTTTTCTTTTTGGTTTCCTTTGCTGTGCAAAAGCGTGTATGTTTGATTAGGTCCCATTGGTTTATTTTTGCTTTTATTTCTATCGCTTTGGGAGACTAACCTGAGAAAACATTTGTAAGGTTGATTTCAGAAAATGTGCTGCCTATTTTCTCTTCCAGGAGTTTGATGGTGTCTTGTCTTGTATTTATGTTTTTCATCCATTTTGGGTTTATTTTGGTGCATAGTGTGAGAGTGTGTTCTAGTTTCACTGATTTGCATGCTACTGTCCAGGTTTCCCAGCAGTACTTGCTGAAAAGACTGTCTTTCCCCCATTTTGTATTCTTGACTCCTTTGTCAAAGATTAATTTCCCATAGGTGTTTGGGTTTATTTCTGGATTCTCTATTCTGTTCCATTGGTCTGTCTGTCTGTTTTGGTACCAGACGCACACTGTCTTTGATGACTGTGGCTTTGTAATAGTGCCTGAAGCCTGAGAGAGCTATGCCTCCTGCTTGGTTTTTGTTTCTCAGAATTGCTTTGGCAATCATGGGTCTTTTGTGGTTTCATAAAAATATTTGGACTGTTTGTTCTAGTTCTGTGTAAAATGGAGTGGGTAATTGTATCAGGGTTGCATTGAATCTGTAGATAGCTTTGGGTAGTATGGCCATTTTTACAATATTAATTTTTTTTCCATCCAGGAGCATGGACTATCTTTCCATTTCTTTACATCTTTAATTTCCTTGATTAATGTTTTATATTTCTTGGCATATAAGTCTTTCACCTCCTGGGTCAGGTGTATACACAGGTATTTGATTTTTTGGGTTGCAATTTTAAAAGGTATTGTATTATTGTATTCCTTTTCTAATATTTCATTGTTGGTATACAGAAATGCGACTGATTTCTGAATGTTAATCTTATATCCTGCTACTTTGCTGAATTTGCTGAGCAGTTCAGGTAATTTTGGGGTTCGTCCTTGGGGTTTTGTATTTATTGTATCTTGTCATCAGCATAGAGTCACAGCTTTATCACTTCTCTTCCGATTTGGATGCCTTTTATTTCTTTGTTTGTCTGATTGCTGTGGCTAGGACTTCCAATACTATGTTGAATAATAGGGATGAGAGTGTGCATTCTTGTCTTGTTCCAGATTTTTGTGGGAAGGCTTTCAGCTTTTCTCCATTGAGTATTATATTTTCTGTGGGTTTCTCTTAAATGGCTTTGATTATGCTAAGGAATGTTCCCTCTAGACCCACTTTGGTAAGGGCTTTTAATCATAAAATGATGTTGGACTTTGGCAAATGCTTTATCTGCCCCTATTGAGAGGATCATGTCATTTTTGAGTTTCGTTTTGTTAACGTGATGTATGATGTTGACTGATTTACCTCTTCTTTTTTGGCAGCATCTTTGGTTTTGGAATGAAGGTAATGGTGGCATCCTAGAATGTCTTTGGGAGTATTCCTTCTTCTTCAACCTTTTGGAAAAGTTGTAGGAGTGTGGGTGTAAGTTCCTCCTTGTTTGTTTGGTAGAATTCACCTGTGAAATCATCTGGTCCTGGACTTTTATTTGTAGGGAGTGTTTTTATGACATATTCAATTTCATTTCTAGTGATTGGTCTGTTCAGTTGATCTATTTCTTCTTGATTCAGTTTTGGTGGGTTGTACATCTCTAGGAAGTTGTCCATTTCTTCCAGGTGGTTGAATCTGTTGGCACATAATTGTTGTTAGTATTCTCTCATGGTTTTTTTTTTTTCCTTCTGTAGTATCCATTGTGCCTTCTCCTTTTTCATTTCTGATTTTTGTACTTTGGGTTTTTTTTCTCTCCTCTTCTTGGTGAGTCTAGCCAGAGGTTTGTCCATTTTGTTGACCTTTTCAAAGAACCAGCTCTTGGCTTGATTGATTTTGTCTATTGTTTTTTGAATCTCTATTTTATTGATTTCCTCTTAGATCTTTATGATGTCCTTGTTTCTGCTGACTTTAGGTTTTTCTTGTTGTTCTTTTTCTAATGCATTGTGGTGGTGGGTTAAATTGTCCATTTGAGATTTTTCTTCTTTTTGGAGAAAGGCCTGTATTGCTATGAACTTCCCTCTGAGCACTGCTTTTGTGGCATCCCTTGGATTTTGAGTGATTGTGTCTTCATGATCATTTGTCTTGAGGTTTTTTTTTTAAATTTCCTTCTTGATTTCCTCATTGACCCATTGGTTTTTTAGTAGCATGTTATTTAGTCTCCATGTAGTAGGTTTTTTTCTCACTTCCTTTCCTGTGACTGAGTTCTAGTTTCATGCCATTGTGGTCAGAGAAGGTATTTGAAATAATTTCTATACTCCTAAATTTGTTGAGGTTAGCTTTGTGCCCCAAGATGTGATCAATTCTTGAGAATGTTCCATGTGCACTTAAGAAGAATGTGTATTCTGTTGTTTTGGATGTAATGTCCTCAAAATGTCAATTAAGTCTAACTTTTCTGGTATTTCCTTTAGGATCTCTGTTGCCTTATTGATTTTCTGTCCGGAGGATCTGTCCATTGATGTGGGTGGGGTGTTAATTCTCCTACTATGATTGTATTCCCATCAATTTCTCCTTTTATCTCTGTTATATTTGTTGGAGGTATCTGGGTCCTCCAATATTAGGGGCATATATATTGATGATTGTAATATCCTCTTCTTGAATGGATCTTTTAACTATTCAATGCTATCCTTCTTTGTCTTTCTTGATGGCCTTGATTTTAAAGTCTCTTTTGTCTGATATGAGTACTGCAACTCCTGCTTTCCTGTCTTGTCCGTTGGCATGAAATCTCTTTTCCCACCCCTCACTTTCAATCTGTAAGTGTCCTTTGCCCCAAGGTGAGTGTATGGTAGGCAGCAGATTGAAGGATTTTGCTTTTTTATCCCAATCTGCCACTCTGTGTCTTTTGATTGGAGCATTCAGCCCATTGACATTTCAGGTGATTATTGATAGATATGTATTTATTTCCATTTTAAGCCTTATTTTCCAGTTGATTCTATGTTTCTCTTTTCTTCCTTTCCTTGTTTGGTTGGGTGATTTCCATTTATTTTATGCTTGAGTATTTTCTTTTCAGTTTTTGTGAATGTAGTGTTCGGTTTTGATTTGTGGTTGCCCTGTTTCTTTAAGTATGTTAACCCCTTCCTATATCTGCTTACTTTAGCCTGATAGTCATATAGGCTAAACACATCATTAAAAAATTAAAAAAGAATCTATTTCTTCTTACTTCCCTTTCCCACAGTGTTTGATTTGGATGCCTTTTCTTTTTTTAACATCTTCATGTTTAGGTCTGTATGCTGACTTATTTAAGTGATGGCTTTCCAATTGTGGTTTCCTCCATCCTATATCTTCCTTTTTTTTTAATTACAGAAGCCCTTTAAGTATTTCTTTTAGAATGGGTTTCGTGTTGCTGTACTCTTTCAGCTTTTGATTGTTGGAGAAATTCTTTATTTCTCCGTCTATTTTAAATGATTTTCTTGCTGGATAGAATATTCTAGTTTGCAGATTTTCTTCCTTTCAGTGGTTTAATTATATCTTGCCACTCCCTCCTGGCCTTTAGTGTACCTGTAGCGATATCAGCTGATTGCCTTATTTGGGTTCCCTTGTAGTTAACGCTTTGCTTTTCTCTTGCTGCCTTTGGAATCTTCGCTTTATCTTTACATTTTTGCCATTTTTATTATAATATGTCTTGGTGTGGGCCTGTTTGGGTTCCACTTGTTTGGGGCCCTCTGTGTTTCCTATATCTTGTTATCAGTATCCATTAGATTTGGAAAATTTTCAGCCAGGATTTCTTCAAATGTATTTTCAGTCTGCTTTTCTTTTTCTTCTCCCTCTAGAATCCATATTATGCATAAATTTGCCTGCTTTATATTATCCCATAGGTCTCATATTTCTTTCATTTTTTTCCATTTGGTTTTCTGTCTGCTGTCCTGATTGGGTGATTTCCATTATTCTCTGTTCCACATCACTAATTCTTTCCTCTGCATTATTCATTCAGGTCTTTATAGCCTTTCCTTCAGTTTGTATCTCTGCAAATGAATTTTCTAGTTTTCTTGGCTCCTCCTTATATGTTCTCATTCCTTTCTAAGGGAATCTGCATTCCTGTTCCAATCCTCTCTTAATTCCTTCCGTATTTTCACCCTGTCTCTTTTGAACTCCAAGTCTGTCAGACTGCAGAGGTCTGTTTCCTTGTTGACTGCTTTGGGTGAATTCACCTGTTGTTTTAACTGGGAATTCATTTCTGAGGTTCTTCATCTTGCTTGTGTTTTTCTTTTTGTGTGAATTTCGGGAAGCCAAACGGTATTTTTGTAAGTCTGTGTCTATGCAAGAATACCCCTTTGTATCTTTTTTGGGGGGTTACTCTTTATTATTGGTGTGGGGGTTTGGGTCTTTGCTGTCTCTTTCTTCTGCATGAGAAGTGTGTTATCCCCATGATGCTCAGTATGTTTTCAGGGAGAAGAGGGCAATGAGTAGGGCCAGCATTCAGGGCCTGGTCATTGGGCTCTCAACAGAAGCAAAGACCTGCAGGAAGGCGGCACAGGTTACTCCTATTTACAGGGCCCTGGGAAGCCGTAATGAGCTCAAAAGTACCTTCAAGGTGGCCAGAGAATTTGGCTGTAGCTGCAGCAGGGTGTGTGAGTTCCCAGGGATGTGAGAACATCAACAGCTTGTGTTTGATTGCAGTGTCCTCCTCTGAGATGATTGGAATGTCAGGTGGTGCCTGTTCAGGGATCCCTAGTGGGAGTGGGCCATGACCATCTAGCTTCAGTGGTAACTGTGTTGGTTTGCATCCACCACCTGTAGACCATGCATGAGGTGATCTGTCTGTCTTAGCCCACATAGGAGGTGCTGCTCAGGCTGCTCCGAGTTGCAGGATCCTGGGAAGTGCCAGAGATCTGGCCTATGGGTACTGCCCTGAACATTCAGTATTGGCAGCAGCAGGGCCAGTGTGTTCCCAAGGGTGCAAGAGAACCAAGAGTTGATTCAGTCATAATGCCTTCCTCTGTGATGCCCTTGAGGTGAATGGGGCTGCAGTAGGTGCCTGTTCCCCAACCCCTAATGGTGTCAGCTCACTGCCACCGCTGGAGCTAGAGATAACTTTGGTGGTTTGCCCTATCACCTGTAAAATCATGCAAGAAGCACCTGGTCCTGCTTAGCCCTGACAGGATGTGGGAACAAGGTGCTCTTAGTTGCAGGTTCCTAGGAAGGGACAGTGATCAAGCATATGGGCACCTCTTGGAATGTTTGGCAGTGGTGGCTGCAGGGTGAGTGTGCCCCCAAAGGAGTGAGAGCACCATCAGGTGAGGTTCCATTGTAGTGTCCTTTTCTATGATACCCTCTGAAATGGTTGGGTCTGCAAGTAATTTTTGTTCAGATATCCCCAGCTGTGGTAGGCCACACCACCTCTGGAGTCAGGGATAATTGCAGTGGTTTGCTCCTGCCACCCACAGGTCTGGTCCACCATGAGCTAGTAAGCAGCTTCTCACTGCTCCAGAGCCTAAGTCTCAGTGCCCAGCAACCCCCCCCCCCCCGAGAATCTCAGGCTGTGGTGTCTGTGCCAGCAGTTCAGATGATCTGTGCTTCTCTCACTCTGCTTTTCAGTTCTCAGGCCTTCTGCTGTGCTTTCTTCAGTATGTTGGAGATCCCTCTGACTCAGCTGATCTTTCTGTTTGTTAGGTTGCTTCTCAGGGTGTGGGTTCCCTTTCTCCTTCACAGCTCCCTCTCAGGAAAGCGAGTCCTGTCCTGATTCCTTTTCTCTCTTTTTTTTCTTTTGTTCTACCTGGTTATGTCAGGAGTTTCTTGCCCTTTTTGGAGGTTTAAGATTTTCTGCCAGCATTCAGTTGATGTCCTGTGTGAATCCTTTTAGATGGAGATGTGTGTATATTTTTTTTTTTTTGATGTGTTTGTGGGAGAGGGTGAGCATGTCCTCTTACCCTTGTGCCATCTTGCCTCTACCCCTAGGCCCCTATTAACTTTGTCTTTACCTCCATTGGGCAGGTGGGTAACTGACTAAGGCCCCACTTTGGGGGCTGAAGTCCCTGAGGAGCTGAACTCACTAGAGCTGGAGTAAGCAGACCCTATTCCCCCTTCATCCACTGCAAGTTCTGAATCTGGAAGTCATCCTCCACTTCAAATTCCATGAACCTTGGGGGTGTTGAGGGACAGGCCTCAGTGAGAAAAAGGCCTGGGCTCTGGAGCCCACTGAGGGCAGCAGGACTGAGGGGATGAGGAGAGGGTGTCCTTGGGGCTGTCAGGGCCTGTGAGGTGCTATTCCAGCAGGGAGCCACTCTAGGGCAAGTACATGATCTGGGCCACCTCCTGCTTTACCAGCCCTGGAGGGCATGGCCCAGCAGAGACCCAGGTTGCTTAATTGAACCAGGACTACTGGACATATGGTGGCCCATGGGGGCCCCTGCTCATGCCCCCCCTATCCTTGTGTGTCCCACAGGAATGGTGATGGCCAGCAGCCTTGTCAGGCAGGTGTCCTCACAGTAGCCTTGCCCAAATCTAGGTCCTGGGTCTGTAAGTGAGAGTTCTGGAACACACACCTGACACAGGGCTCAGGAGAGGCTGGAGATGGGATGCTAAACTTAGCAGACAGGCCTCACGTTCCTCTGAGAGGTGCTTATTTGTTTGGTTTTGGTTTTGAAACTAGGGGATTCCCATGCAGAAAACACAGGGAAAGCCAGTCCACTGCTGATGAGGAGAGGGGTTCCAAGTGTTAGATCAGTGATCACTGGCCACCCAACACACAGCTTGGGGTGGAGTGCATTTCCCTGCACAGTCCCTGTGCCCAGAGTGGACCCTTCCTGGGCTCCTAGGGTTCCCAAGACCATCCTGAGGCCTTATGTCAGGACAGGGACAGGTCAGCCTCATGTGGGGGCAGTGCTCCTGGTGGAAGAAGGACAGAATAGCCAAGGTCTCCAGGTGAGGGGAGTAAGGCCTCTGGGATGCAGGGAACAGTATGTGTTGGGTGCCAGCCTCCTCTGTTCTCTCTGCTGGTCACCATCACAGTCATATCCTGCCCTGCGGTCTGGCCCTCACCCACCCCCTCATCCACCATGTACCCAACAGCCCGGGATGCTGACTCACTTTGCCACCATCTCATAGAAGTTCATCCTGTCAAAGATGCTTGTGTGCTGCCATTCCTTCATGGCCCAACACTGTCCCTTCTCCAATGTCATGGTTGGTTTCAGTGGGCCAGAGAGTGAAGCACTGGGCTGCAAGCCCTCAGGGTCAGTCTCCTATTACAGCCCCACCTCCAGCTGCCTGAGCACCTCCATTCCTTCTCCTCCATGTTTCCCACCACAGCCTGACTGAGGGTCAGTAGTGTGAGGGGTGGGTGTCTGTAGAGCAAGACAGGCCTTCCTGGTTGCTGTTGCCACCACCTCACACTCCTTAGAGGATGAGCATCCATTCCCAGGCCATAGCTGGAATGCTGTACCTTGGGGAACTCTTTCCTCTCCAGGACTGCAGTTTCATATAAAATTCAGCATCATCAATGAGGGAGGGCATGTGCCAGGATAGCTGCTAACAGGTCAGATAAGCCCAAGGACTCTTCTGCCCGGTCCTCTCAACTAGGTGTCATTGTACCCCTTATATGAAGGACCTTAAGTCTAGGAGGGAGATTCCTTCCAGGCTCACAGCTCTAGTAGGAAAGAACCTTGCCTTAAGAGAGCACTACCACCTCCTTGTTGTAACTGGAAGTCTCCAGAACAACAAGGACCACATATGCATAAAACTCTCTCCTGAGCCTGCCTGTCCTATGCCTCCTCTGAAGTGATAGTCCCTGGCCACCATACACCCAACTTCTTGTTGAAAGGATGCAGCAGCACAGAAGATGGTGCCATTCACCTCTTGGCTCCTGACATTACAGAAGGACCCTCTCTGACTGCTAGTCTGTGGTAAATTTACCATGGAAACACAGAAGGTAATGTGGCTGGACCCACGGGGTGGGGGTCAGCTGAGAGAAGACACTGAAAGGATGTCATGGACTGGACATGTGACACATGTGAATGACAACATGCCTCTTCATGGCATGGACATCACCCTCAACCTTCCTTCTGTCTAGGCTGAAGGATTCCTAGAAAGCTAGTCAGTGAGTCCATGGCCAGTTCCTCTTTAGTGAAGGCTCCAGGTGAGCTCATGAGCTCTCCAGAATGCACTCAAATGAGGAAGCAAGAGAAAAGTTCTGCATTAGGGCTCTGGGGCAGGTGCTTCTGGGCCAGAGATTTTAGGCACTGCCAGCCTTGGGAGTTCTCAGCTCTTGCTGTTCAAAGAGTCATCCTGAGGGACCCCATTCTTGGAGGAGGATAGGCTGTCTGCCCTGGATGCACCATGTGGCCATGGGCCAGAGCTCACTGGGGGCAGACTGGGGCCAGCTGGGCAGCTGATTGTGCAGCTTGAGGAGGAAGGCCTGTGACCCACTCTCCCTTGCAAGCCTGAGCTACTGCAACAGCCAGTGTGGCCACAACACTCTCCACTGCAGGGGTTTCTAGGAATAGGGTTACAGGACAAGCAACAAGCCCTCCCACTGAGGGCCCCAGGAGCTCCCTTTGGGGGTACCTGGGTAAGGCCAAAGATCTGAGTCTGGTGGGGCAATGCTGGCTTTCCTTCTGATCTGACTTAGACAGTGATTTTGCAAACCCCTGGGGCACTGAGGTCATGGTCAGTATTAGCCACCAGAGATCTCCTGGTGAAGGCTGGCAGGAATAAGGTGCTGCCAGGTGGGAGTAATGGGGTCATGGGTGGTGGCAGGTGCAGCTCCAAGGGTGGCTTCAATGGGGGGCCAGGAGTGGATGGAGAAAAGTGGAGTGCTCTGAAATGGGACAGGGAGGCATGAGGCTTAATGATGGCTGCTGTGCTGAGCATGCTGTGGAGATGCTCTTGAGACAAAGGAAAGTGGTGAATGGAGGAGAATGGGCAACTGGGTAGGGAGTTTCCTGGTGAATCAGACTGTACATCTCAACAGGCAAGGGCATTTGAACAGGGGAAACTGTGCAGTGTTGGAGGGTTTTTCATGTTCTCATCTCCAGTTGAGAATTATTCCACTGGTGAATTTGTTCCCATGCACCAAGTTCCCTGCCTCCTGTCTGCTGAGAAGAGGTTAGGCACAGCAGCACTCACTCAGAGAGCCTCACTAAGGAACTCCAACACTCAGCCCTCACAGACTGTCCCCAAGTCCTGGAGCTTGGAGCACATCTACTCTGAACAATGCTCCTCAGCAAGGTCATTAGCATATAGGGACCCTCTCCAAGCCAGTATCCACTCACTGTAAGTCCATTTTTTGGACAGGCAGTGTATAAAGTCTTAGGGCCACACCTTCTGATAAGCAGTTCCTTTGCACTTGCCAATATAAATCTGCTCTTCCTTTCTTTCATGACCTCTCCTAACAAAACTGAAAGGCTGAGAAAGTCACTCTGCACACAGAACCTTGATACAATCGCATAACGCACCTGCCCATCATGCACCTGCCTCACAGAACCACCCATATTGGACTTTGAACAGAGGAGAGTTTCCACCATCCCATCCCCAGGACCCTGAGTCACTGCCATCATGCAGTTGTGTTCCTAGGAGAGGAGTCTAAGATTTAAGCATGTATCCCCTGGATTCTGTCATTTCACAGCCACTATTGGCTGCAGAGGATTAGCACAGGCTGAGGGAGTGTCATGTTGCATAGATCGTGGGAGTACAGGCTGCCTGAGGTCCTTCCCCTTCCAGATCCCAACAATGGAAGGTGAAGACAAACTGAGAAGCAGGCATGAGTCAGGTGCCATTGTGGTAAAGCTGTCTGTTCAGCAGAGGGAGGTACCCACCACTATGCACCTAATTAATCTCAACAGGGGAAAAGGAGGTTTCATGGTAGCACAGAAGATCGTCTTCCTCTTCTGGGCTACAACACATCCCTCTTTAACAAGGAATCAGCCTTCATAGACATTCCATCACAACCACCCCCCCCTTCACACATGTGATCCCTGTCCATGAAATGGTGACGTGAAATAGGAACATACTCTTCACCTCAAAGTCAGGCCTGAGCATCTGCTGTGAGATACCAGACAGGATGATGTAGGTCTGAAGAAATGTGTTTCCATGAAAGGGAAAAAAATACAGAACAACTCAGAAACAGGAGTCTTAGCTTGGTTGAAGTCACATGGCTGCACCTCCCTTGTGGAATCCAAGGCAACAGTTCCCTGACCTGAGGAGTGAGCTCTGGGCTGGAAGGAGTGGAAGAGGCCTGGGCTGTGGCAGAGTAACTTTGGGCCCAGCTTAGAGAGGACCACTTCAATGCACATGTGGCCACAGTCACCCACCCCATTGAATAGTTTTCTGACTGACCATCTCACCCCATGCTCCCATTAGATACAGTATGCACCCATTCACATCCCTTAGAAAGATCTAATGAGGCAAGCTTCAGATGCCTAAGGAACACAAGACAGGGCTAGGCTTTCCCCATGACCCTCCCTCTGCCAAGAGCAGATATCAAGCCACATTCCCTACACACACATTTCAAAGTGCCTTGTCTCCCTTCTAGAGAAAGTCAACCTTCCTGATGCAATCCTTCCTCCAAACCCAGAGCATGTCCTCTTTTTCCACCTCCAAGCATCTGTCCTCCCATGGGTAGGCTGAGGTGTCTACAGGCCCCTCTAGGCCCCCCAGTGTGAGGGGTCCCTGGGGTGCAGTTCTCTCTCCTTCCTGTCCTTCCATCCAACTATGTGTCCACAGTGAAGTATCACATGTGAACCGCAGGGATTTGAGGGATGGCAGGGTCTTTGGGAACCCATCCCAAGTCTATTGGCTTACCTCCTTGTGAAACCATTCACACAGGCTTGGGCCTAGAGCACTGCTGCCTGGTAGCCTCAAAGCAAAAAGTCAAGACCAGGACCCAGAGAGTGACCTGCTTCAGCAGATGCTCAGGATTCAAGTAAAGGAGGCCAAGTTTGAGTCTCAAGCTTCGAAGGGGGGACTCAAGTCATTCTGCAGTGGGGTAGGGGCTGAGGGAAGGTGGGCCTGGTTGGGTTTGGAGTGACACTCCGTGTTGGCCTCTGGCAGGTAGGCAAGAACCAGAAGTTTCTTCCACATTACACAGTGGCAGGATAGTTGGTGTATGCCTCTTTGGGCAATTTACAAATTGGTTTTCAAAGTCATAGCATTAGTTTTGACTTGATCTTCCCTTTCACTTTTTTATTCATCAGCATAGTTTTTTTTTTTTTTCACTTCTTTACCCTAAACCCGCTCTGCTTCTGTCCTGGCTCTTGACTTACTTCAAAACAGCCTAGGCTTTCTGAACAAAATTGACATTTTATCATCTGATAAACACATAAGTATTAATGGCCACATGGAACCTCTTAGTCATAAACTAAAATGAAGGCCTAAACAGTAGAAATTTGACAGAACACTGTAAACTAGGAAGAATGGGAAAAAATAATTATATATACATAATGAAGGCCTAAGAAATGGTAAGTCCCATGACTCATTGACACTCTCAGACCCGGACCTGCAGTCTCCACTTTATTGGACCTCCACTGGCAGCACAACAAAGCCCATGAAGTGGCTGACTTCCCAAGGACAAAGACTGCCCCAAGGAGAATGTTAAGTTTTATACCAGGATCTTAACTGCTGTCCCAAATGTATAGGACTTAGCACATGATCCCCTGCCTATAAATCCTGATTCTTTCCCAAGGCTGAGGGGTCCTGTGTTCCTTTTGCTCAGTGCTCCAAACCTCTCTGCTGGTTCATAAATCTTGCCTGATATGTCACTGCTCTGGTCAACTGTCTTTCTCCAGTTCTCTAACATTTTGGTGCCAAACCCTGGAGGGATACACACCCACCCCTTTCCAATGTCCAGGCTTCCACAAATGCTCCAAGACTTGGAGGGATAGCTGAAACACCAGCCAGGGCTACACTCTGGGGTGTTCTGCAGGTCCCTGTAGGTTCTAGGGGCAAGTAGCTTTGGTCTGAAAGAGTGGATGCCTCCTCTGTTTCTAAACTCTTTCCCTGCTTTCCATCTCCTAAGCCTGAGTCTTTCAGTGAACAGAGTGAGACTATTGGGACAATTGAAGATTTAGTCCAGGGCTACTCCACAGTGACCTCTGATTTCTCTGGCCCTCTCTCCCAGTTACTACTGCTCAGATGAGTGGAAGTGTCCTCTTCCTTGTGACTGTTGAGCACTGGGATCTCAAGTGCCTTCTGATGATTCCCATCACATGGCACCCCACACTGGCCTCCACTTCAAGGCCATTGGAAGTTGAGTAAATACTGGATTTCTCCTCCACCACTCTCTCCCCAAACCCGGTCTGATGTCATTGCCATTTTTCTTTTCCTTTTTCTTTTTTGCTTTTTAGGGTGACACCCATGGCATGTAGGAGGTTCCCAGGCTAGGGGTCTAATGCAGCTTTAGCTGCTGGCCTACACCACAGCCATAGCAACACAGGATCTAAGCCACATCTGCAACCTACACCACAGCTCATGGCAATGCCAGATCCTTAACTCACTGAACAAGTTCAGGGTTCAAACCTGTGCCCTCCTGGATGCTAGTGAGATTTGTTAGCTGCTGAGTCATGATGGAAACTCCCCTCCTTGCCATTTTTTATTTCCTCTTTAAAATCTGGATGTTGAGTCAGCTGCGTTTCCATGTGGTCCCAGGGAACAGGTACTCCCCCTTCTCAGCAAAGACATTTCCTGATCAGGCACAATCATCGTTCAGATCATAGACTTCACAGGGAGAACCCCTCTGACCATCTAGGTGGTCTATCTTGTTTAGATCTTAGGCCCTCTCAGGGGGATACCTCTCTGAGCACCTGTATGGGTTTTTAGACTCCTCTATTCCCAAATTAACACCACGGGGGCCTCCTCCTGTCAGCGTCCACAAGATACAGCTTTAGGGTGATTTTGGACAATCTTTCATCTCTGAGACTCCATCAGATGTTAAGCACAAGTGTCTCATTTCCTTCTGTCACGTGGCTTGGCCCAAACATAAATTAGATAATGGGAGCCAATGGCCTGAGACTGGTCCATTCAATTTCAAAATCCCAGGAGATCTTGAGAATTTTTTTTCCAGCACAATGGGAAATGGTCAGATGTTCCCTACATTAAAGCTTTTATCTATTTTATGTGTGTGTGTGTGTGTGTGTCTTTTTAGGGCTGTGCTCATGGCACTTGGATGTTCCCAGGCTACGGGTTGAACTGGAGGTGTGGCAGTTGGGCCATAGCCACAGCAATGCCAGATCTGAGCCATGTCTGCAACCTACAACACAGGTCATAGCAATGCCAGATCCTTAAGCCTCTGAGGAAGACCAGTGTTCAAACCTGTGTCCACATGGATCCTAGTCAGATTTGTTCCTTCTGAGCCAAGACAGGAATTCCAAGCTTTTATCTCTTTAAGATCTCAACCCTCTCTTTGCTCTGACTGTAGCTCATATCAGGTTCTTCTGTTAAATGAATGCCCTCCTCCCATTTCACCTCACCTGCAGGAAAAAACTAAACAGCCTCCCCCTTATGTTTCTTCAAACTCTGACTTTAATCCTAGTGATGCCTCAGCACCTCCTTCAATCCTGCACAACCATAAGCCTCCTCCTCCCCCTCCCACCAATTCCATGCACCCAAGTACTACAGCCCCTACACCTTCTTCTCTCCCTCCCACCATTGTTCTTCCTCCTCTTCTTCCATGCCCCAAGAATCCTAATTCCCACTCCCAACATGCAGCCCCCTCCCATAACAACAACCCCTTTTATGACCCCCTTGACAAGATCTTGATCAGCAATCCCCCCTGAGGCCCCAAACCTTCCTTTAAGAGAGGTTGCTGGAGTTGAAGGAAGAGTCAGGGTTCATGTGCCTTTGTCTTTGGGAGACTTATCCCAAATAGGGAAAATGTTTAGGTTCCTTCACCTCAGACTCAACTACCTACACAAAAGAGCTCCAGTATCTTATTCACTCCTACGACTTCACTTGGAAAGACATTTGTGTTATCCTTAGCTGTTTTCTGTCCCCTGAAGAAAGGGAATGAATTTATCTGGCAGCCCAAGCCCATGCAGACACCTTACATACCAAGATCCTGCTAACAGTCCTGTTGGAACTCTAGCTATCCCTTGTGTGGATCCTAATTGGAACTATCAGATAGACTCCCAGGACAGAGGCTCGAGAGGCCACCTTATCTCTTGCCTAATAGAAAGAATGAAGTCCTCATTAAAAATAGTTACTTAGGATAAAATTAGAGAAATAATACAGGAACCCCAAGAAAATCCAGCCATTTTTATGTCAAGGCTTATAGTATACTACCCTAAGTATCTTACCCTAAATCTAGAAAGTCAAGAGAGATAAATTCATTTGCATATGCATTTCACCTCCCAATCAGCACAAGATATTAAAAAAATATGTGGAAACTAGAGGACGGTCTTTTGTTCCAACCAAGGCATCTCATTAAAACTGCCTTTAATGGTCTTTAATAATGCTGAGGAAGAACATAAGGCCCCTAAACTGAAGAGGTCCATGACTGAATATCAGCTTCTTGCTTCTGCCATATAGGGAAATCCTCAAAAACAAACCATGGACCCCCTGAGGCATACAAACTTACAGAACAACCTCCCCTCCCAGGGCCTATTTCAAAGGTGGCTTAGAGGGGCATTGGGCAAATGAATGCCATAACCCAAAACCCTGCCAGGCCCTTCTCCAAAATTCAGTCAGAATGGACATTGGAAAGTGGACTGTGGGAAGCCAGGACAGCCCACCATCTCCTCCACAAAACCTACCTTGGAGACCATCAACATGAACAACCTGTTGGGCCTGGCCATGGAGGATGGGTGGGGCCTGAGGCCACCAGGCCCCAGCTTCCTACCACCACTCTGGAGCCTCAGGGAGCTCTGGCAGGAGCAGATAAGATTATTTTGTTCTTATTGGACTTGGGGGCATTATACTCAGTATTACCTATTTTACAGGGTCTTACCTACACCTCCCCTACTTCTATCATGGGGGTAAAGTGGTTGCCCACTACACCCCAACAGACTGGACCTTTACTTTGCACACTTGTAAACACCACTTTCTGCCACCTAATTCCTAGGTATTCCCACATGTGCTATGCTTATAATAGGGATGAATATTTTGACTAAGTTCCAGGGATACATTGAATTTCCTATACAACCAAACACAAACTTCCTATATCTGGGCCAGTCAGATTTGGGGCCCACTCCCCCAGTCATTCCCACCTCCCCTTGGATGTCAATCCCATTGTTTGGGACACCCATATACCCTCCATTGCTAGACATCATTCTCCAATTCTCATAAGACTAAATGATCTTCCTAAATTTCCTATCCAATCTCAATATCCTATTAGCCTAGAAGCACAGAGAGAATGAAAGCCTATAATTCAGCTTCTCCTCAAGGCCAACGTCCTCAAACCTACTCACTTTCTGTTCAATATTCCTATCCTTCCTGTAAAAAAACTAGACAGATGCTTCCGATTAGTTCAGGATCTTGGCCTCATCAATCTGGTACTCCTTCCCATTAACACAGTGGTCCCAAGTCCCTATACTCTTCTGTCTCGTATACCTCCTAACACTCCTCATGTCTCTGTTCTTGACCTAAAAGATGCCCTTTTTACCCTTCCTCTACACCCTTCATGCCAGGAATTATTTCCATTCACGTGGACTGACCACAATATTCTTTTAGACCCTCAGTTAACCTGGACAGTCCTTCCTCAGGGTTTTAGAGACAGCCCACATTTCTTTGGCTAACCCTCAGCCACAGATCGTAACCACTTAGGGCACTGGAGGGCCAACTCACCCACCAGTGGAGCAGACCCATCAGCCACAACTGGGGCCTTTTAATTTCTGGGCTCCTCCTGAGATGGAGACCTGGCCAGAGGGCCCTGACCAGGTAGAGGGAAAAGAGACTTTGTTGGCCCTTTGCCTCTCCCTTTCCCATTTTTCTTTCTTTTTTTAATTAATTAAATTTTTTAAAATATTTTCTTCCACTGTACAGCACGGGGAGCAAGTTACTCTTACATGTATACAATTTTTTGCCACCCTTGGTTCTGTTGCAATATGAGTATCTAGACATAGTTCTCAATGCTACTCAGCAGGATCTGCTTGTAAATCTGTTCTAAGTTGTATCTGATAACCCCAAGCTCCCGATCCCTCCCACTCCCTCCCTCTCGCATCAAGCAGCCCCACAAGTCTATTCTCCAAGTCCATGATTCTCTTTTCTGTGGAGATGTTCATTTGTGCTGGATATTAGATTCCAGTTATACGTGATATCATATGGTATTTGTCTTTGTCTTTCTGGCTCATGTCACTCAGTATGAATCTCTAGTTCATCCATGTTGCTGCAAATGGCATTATGTCATTCTTTTTTATGGCTGAGTAGTATTCTATTGTGTATATATACCACCTCTTCCAAATCCAAACATCTGTTGATGAACATGTGGGTTGTTTCCATGTCCTGACTATTGTGAATAGTGCTGCAATGAGCATATGGGTGCATGTGTCTCTTTTAAGTAGAGTTTTGTCCGATCATATGCCCAAGAGTGGGATTGTGGGGTCATATGGAAGTTCTATGTATACATTTCTGAGGTATCTCCAAACTGTTCTCCATAGCGGCTGTACCAGTTTCCATTCCCACCAACAGGGCGGGAGGGTTCCCTTTTCTCCACAGCCCCTCCAGCACTTGTTATTTGTGGACTTATGAATGATGGCCATTCTGACTGGTGTGAGGTGGTATCTCATGGTAGTTTTGATTTGCATTTCTCTTCTAATCAGCGATGTTGAGCATTTTTTCATGTGTTGGCTGGCCATTTGTATCTTCCTTGGAGAACAGTCTATTCGGGTCTTTTGCCCATTTTTCCATTGATTGATTGGCTTTTTTGCTGTTGAGTTGTATAAGTTGCTTATATATTCTAGAGATTAAGCCCTTGTCGGTTGCATCATTGGAAACTGTTTTCTCCCATTCTGAAAGTTGTCTTTTTGTTTTCTTTTGGGTTTCCTTTGCTGTGCAAAAGCTTTTCAGTTTGATTAGGTCCCATGGGTTTATTTTTGCTCTAATTTCTATTGCTTTGGGAGACTGACCTGAGAAAATATTCATGCTGTTGATGTCCAAGAGTGTTTTGCCTATGTTTTCTTCTAGGAGTTTGATGGTGTCCTGTCTTATATTTAAGTCTTTCATCCATTTGGAGTTTATTTTTGTGCATGGTGTGAGGGTGTGTTCTAGTTTCATTGCTTTGCATGCAGCTGTCCAGGTTTCCCAGCAATGCTTGATGAATAGACGTTCTTGTTCCCATTTGATGTTCTTGCCTCCCTTGTCAAAGATTAATTGACCGTAGGTGTCAGGGTTTATTTCCGGGTTCTCTCTTCTGTTGCATTGGTCTGTCTGTCTGTTTTGATACCAGTACTACACTGTTTTGGTGACTGTGGCTTTGTAATATTTCTTGAAGTCTGGGAAAGTTATGCCCCCTGCTTGGTTTTTGTTTCTCAGGATTGCTTTGGCAATTCTGGGTCTTTTGTGGTTCCATATAAATTTTGGGATTGTTTGTTCTAGTTCTGTGAAAAATGTCCTGGGTCATTGGATAGGGATTGCATTGAATCTGTAGATTGCTTTGGGTAGTATGGCCATTTTTACAATATTGATTTTTCCAATCCTTGAACATGGAATATCTTTCCATTTCTTTACGTCTTCTTTGATTAAAGTTTTATAGTTCTTGGCATATAAGGTAAAGGTACCTCCTTGGTCAGGTGTATTCCGAGGTATTTGATTTTGTGAGGTGCAATTTTAAAAGGTATCGTATTTTTGGATTCCTTTTCTAATATTTCATTGCTGGTATACAGAAATGCGACTGACTTCTGACTGTTAATCTTATATCCTGCTACTTGACTGAATTTATTAATCAGTTCCAGTAGTTTTTGGGTTGAGTCCTTAAGGTTTTCTATGTAAAGTATCATGTCATCTGCATACAGTGACAGTTTGATCTCTTCTCTTCCGATATGGATGCCTTTTATTTCTTTTGTTTGTCGAATTGCTGTGGCCAGGACTTCCAAAACTATGTTGAAGAGCAGTGGTGAGAGTAGGAATCCCTGTCTTGTTCCAGATTTGAGTGAGAAGGCTTTCAGTTTTTCCCTATTGAGGATTATATTTGCTGTGGGTTTATCATAAGTGGATTTGATTATGTTCAGGAATGCTCCCTTGATACCTACCAATGGACAGATCCTCTAGACAGAAAACCAATGAAGCAACAGAGATCCTGAAGGAAACAATAGAAGTTAGATTTAATTGATATCTTCAGGACACTACATCCAAAAGAATCAGAATACACATTCTTGTCAACAACACATGGAGCATTCTCAAGAATTGACCACATATTGGGACACAAAGCTAACCTCAATAAATTTAGGAGCATAGAAATTATCTCAAGTATCTTCTCTGACACAATGCCATGAAACTAGAAATCAACCACAGGAAAAGAAATGAGAAAAAACCTACTACATGGAGACTAAACAACATGCTACTAAAAAACCAATGGGTCAATGAGGAAATCAAGAAGGAAATTAAAAATACCTTGAGACAAATGATAATGAAGACACAACCTCTCAAAATCTATGGGATGCCGCAAAAGCAGTGCTCAGAGGGAAATTTATAGTGATACAGGCCTTTCTCAAAAAAGAAGATCCCAAATTGACAGCTTAACCTTCCATCTAAGCAAATTAGAAAAAGAACAAAAAACACCCAAAGTCAGCAGAAGGAAGGAAGTTATAAAGATCAAAGAAGAATTCAATAAAGTAGAAATTCAAAAAAACAATAGAGAAAATTAATAAAACCGAGAGCTGTTTCTTTGAAAAGGTAAACAAAATTGACACACCCCTGGGCAGACTCACTAAAAAGAGGAGAGAAAGAACTCAAATATAATTAAAAATGAAAAAGGAGAAATCACAACAGATACTGCAGTAATACAAAAAAACCATACGAAAATACTATGAACAACTCTATGCCAACAAATTTGACAATCTGGAAGAAATGGTCAATTTTCTAGACTCTTACAGCCTGCCAAAACTGAATCAAGAAGAAACAGACCAACTGAACAGACCAATCACTAGAAATGAAATTGAAGAAGTCATAAAAGCACTCCCTACAAATAAAAGTCCAGGGCCATCTGGCTTCACAGGCGAATACTATCAAACATATAAAGAGGATCTAGTGCCCATCCTCCTTAAAGTCTTTCAAAAGGTTGAAGAAGAAGGAATACTCCCACCATTCTACGATGCCATCATCACCCTAATTCCAAAACCAGACAGAGATAACACCAAAAAAGAAAACTATCGGGCCAATATCTTTGATGAATATAGATGCAAAATTTCTCCACAAAATCTTAGCCAGCTGAATCCAACAACATATCCAAAAATTATACACCATGACCAGGTAGGGTTCATCCCAGGTTCACAAGGATGGTTCACCATATGCAAATCAATCAACATCATACACCACATTAAGAGAAGTCAAAAATCATATGATCTTCTCGATAGATGCAGAAAAAGCATTTGACAAAGTCCAACATCCATTCCTGATCAAGACCCTCTGTTTCTTTTTTGAAATAAATTCTATGTCTTTGTCTATATTCTTCGTTTATTCATTCACCACCTTCCACCTTGCTGACTTCCTTTTGTTAATTATGTGTGTTCTTCTTTTGCTATTTCAGAATACCTAAGGCAGTTGTTTAAAATGTTCATCTAGGAGTTCCTGTTGTGGCTCAGTTGTTAACAAATCTGACTAGGAACCATGAGGTTACGGGTTTGATCCCTGGCTTTGCTCAGGGGTTAAGGATCCAGCATTGCTGTGAGCTCTGGTGTAGGTTGCAGGTGTGGCTTGGATCCTGCATTGCTATGGCTCTGGAATAGGCCAGTGACTATAGCTCCGATTAGACCCCTAGACTGGGAATCTCCATATGCCATGGGAGCAGCCCTAGAAAAGGCAAAAAGACAAAAGAAAAAAAAAGAAAAAAAGAAAAAGAAAAAGTTTATCTAGCCACTGTGAAGCCTATGTTTCTTTATGCTCATTTGCTTCAGATTTATTAATGTTCCTTTGAATGAGCCACATCTACCTTTTTATTTCTATATTTTGTGAGCATTTATCAAAAGTTGCATATGCAGGAGTTCCCGTCGTGGCGCAGTGGTTAACGAATCCGACTAGGAACCATGAGGTTGCAGGTTCGGTCCCTGCCCTTGCTCAGTGGGTTAATGATCCGGCGTTGCCGTGAGCTGTGGTGTAGGTTGCAGACGCGGCTCGGATCCCACGTTGCTGTGGCTCTGGTGTAGGCCGGCGGCTACAGCTCCGATTCGACCCCTAGCCTGGGAACCTCCATATGCCGCGGGAGCGGCCCAAAGAAGTAGCAAAAAGACAAAAAAAAAAAAAAAAGGAAAAAAAGAAAAAAATTTAAAAAAAGTTGCATATGCAGGAAAAAAAAAACAAAAACAAACAAACACCACGTTACCCAGTCTTGTATCTTGGATATGTGCAAATGAAGACCTTTACTAAACAGACCAGTGCTCTCAGGTCTTTTCTGAGGATGTGCCTTCACTGGGAGTGTGTGTGTGCTTCCCCAGCGCCTTAATCCTCTCCCCCACACACAGTTGCTTTTAAGTATTTAATTTCCCTAAAAACCTCACCTTTGTCTTCTTGGCCCTTACATGTTTTATTGCATTCTTCTGTCAGTCATCTCTGACCTCCACATGTGTGCAGGTCTACAGTTGCCATGAACTTCTCCTGTGCCATTGAATCCATCATCATTTTACTGATATGTAAAATGTCCCACCATCCCTATCTCAACTTCAAGTCATGTTTGACAGAAATCAGATTCTGGAGACAGTGCCTGGCCTGCCAAACCCTGCAATCAAGTTGCACTCTTGTGTTTCTCCCAGTGGAGGACCAGTGGTTGGTTCCTCTACTGCACCATATTCATTCACAATGGGTGAGGAATAGAGGAGGCAGAATATCATGGAATTTGCTATCATTTTGAGTGTGACCCTTTCTCAATTGGCTATTCACTTGATTGCTTCAGATTACTCTTTGTCTTCTAGAGCTTCCACAAAGCTATTCTTACCTGATTGTTTCCTTGATATTTTCATGGGGTTAAAGACCTGGAGCCTCCTAATCTGCCATCTTGCCTATATCACTCCTCTCCTTCATTTCTGAAAGGTAGTTTTATCAGATACAGAATTCATGGTTCATAGTTCTTCTTTTTTGTTCCCTAAATATGAAAGTATACTAGGCTTTTTCCTTGATGCTTTCAAAATTCTCTTTGTCATGGGTTTTGTCAATTAACTATAGTATCTGTGTAGACCTGTAGTTTATCTTGTTGGAGTTCATTGAGTTTCTTGGATGTATACATTCATGTATTACATCATATTTGAGGAGTTGGGGCATTTTTCTCCCAATATTTTCCCTGACTTCTGATTCCCTTTTCTGGGTGTAATTCCTATTATATGTATCATGTGGATTCCTATTATATGTATGTTGGCCTACTTAATGGTGTCCTATATGTCTGTTACATTCTGCTCAATATTGTCCATTCTTGCCTCTCTCCACTCCTCAGAGTGGATAGCCTCAGTCAGTTCTTCTTCAAAGAGGCCAATTCATTATTCTGCCAGCTCAAATCTGTTAGTAATTCCCCCAATGCCTTTTTCATTCCCAGCTGTACTTTTCAACACTAGAATATACATTTGATTCCTTTTTGTAATTTCTGTCTCTCTATTAGCATTCTCCATTTGGTTAGGCACCAGTTTCCTGAGTTTTTTTAGTTCTTGGTCCCAAATTTCACTTTGTACTATGGGAATATATAAGAGAGTGACTAAAAGTCCTTGTAATGCCTCACCGCATGAATCATATTTCCTTTTTTAATTTCCATACCTCATAATTCTTTGTTGAAACCTTTTGTGTTAAAAAATGTAAGGAGACATTGTAGAAATCAGATTCTCCCTTCTCATCATGATTTGATGTTAATGCTGTTTGTTTGGTTGTTGTTGGTGGTGGTATGGCTCCTGTTTCTTCAAGTCTAGCTTGCATTTGGGAAGATGTAATGGTTGTTACTGGTTGGAAGTTTTCTGATATGAGATGCCTATACTGCTTTTGGGAATTGATTGCAAATTAATATAAAGAGTTACTTTGAGATAAATTCTCATGTTCCATTCTACGAACATTTAAGATTCAAATATTTAACAAAGAGTATTAAATACATGGTGACCTAGGACTTTTCCTTTTAAAAGTATTTGATTGGGAGTTCCCCTCATGGCTCAGTAGAAATGAATCTGACCAGCATCCATGAGGACACAGGTTCAGCCCCTGGCCTTGCCCAGCAGGTGAAGGATTCAGCATTTCCATGAGCTGTGGTGTAGGTCACAGATATGGCTCAGAGCTGGCATTGCTGTAGCTGTAGTGGAGGCCAGCAGCTAGAGCTCTGATTCTACCCCTATCCAGGGAACCTCCATATGCTACAGGTTTGGCCCTAAAAAGACACAAACAAAAACAAAAACACAGTGTTTGTTTGGAAGTATCCAATGGTGATATATTTTTAAAATGTATCTTATATGGTTATTTCCCCCAACACACTTTTTTCTCCCAATATACAGCATGGGGACCCAGTTACACATACATATATACATAATTTTTCTCCCATTGTAAGTATCTAGACATAGTTCTCAGTGCTACACAGCAGGATCTCATTGTTAATCCATTCCAAGAGCAATAGTTTAAACTCAAGCATCAGATCACCTCATACTCCCAATCCCTCCCACTCCCTCCCCCTCCCCCCAGGCAACCACAAGACTATTCTCCAAGTCCATGAATTTCTTTTCTGTGGAAAGGTTCATTTGTGCTGTATATTAGATACCAGATGTGAGTGATATCATATGGCATTTGTCTTTCTCTTATTTCACTCAGGATGAGAGCCTCTAGTTCCATCCATGTTGCTGCAAATGGCATTATTTCATTCTCTTTTATATCCGAATAGGACTCCATTGTGTATATATACCACATCTTCCTTATCCACTCATCTGTTGATGGACATTTGGGTTGTTTCCTTGTCTTGGCTATTGTAAATAGAGCTGCAGTGAACATGTGGGTGCATGTGTCTTTTTGAAGGAACATTTTGTCCAAATATATGCCCATGAGTGGAATTGCTGGATCATATGGTAGTTCTATGAATAGATTTCTAAGGTACTTCCATACAGTTCTCCATAGTGGCTGTACCAGTTTCCATTCCCACCAACAGTGCAGGAGGGTTCCGTTTTCTCCACACCTGCTCCAGCATTTGTTATTTGTGGACTGATGAATGATGGCCATTCTGATTGGTGTGATGTGGTATCTCATGGTAGTTTTGGTTTGCTTTTCTCTAATAATCAGTGATGAGTGGTGTTGATCATTTTTTCATGTGCTTGTTGGCCTTCTGTATATCTTCCTTGGAGATATTTTGAATAAATACACACACACTCACACACGCACACACACACAGCCACACCATACCTTGGGCTGTCGGTGACTGCTGTATCATATGACAGGTGTACATTTATTTTCTGAGGAACTTCCACACCGTTTTCCTTAGCGGTTGTACCAATTTACATTCCCACCAACATGATAGGAGGGTTCTCTTTCCTTATTTGTAGACTTTTTGATGATGGCTATTCTGACTGGTGTGAGGTGAGACCTCATGGTAGTTTTTATGTGCATTTCTCCCATAATTATTTACACTTAGCATCTTTTCATGTGCTTTTTGGAAATCATTCTGTCTTTGGAGGAATGTGTATTTAGGTCTTCTGCCCATTTTTCAATGGATTGTTTATTTTTTAACCTGAACTATATGAACCATTTTTATATTTTGGAGGTGAATTCCTTGTCATTTGCTTCATTTTCAAGTACTTTCTCTCATTGTGTGGGTTGTTTTTCATTTTTTTATGGATTCCTTTTCTGTGTATAAGCTTTTGAGTTTATAGGTCCATTTTTTTTCCTTTTAGGGCATGGTGGCATATGTAAGTTCCCAGGCTAGGGGTGGAATTGGAGCTGCAACTGCAAGCCTACAGCACAGAAACAGCAAAGTGGGATCCGAGCCTCATCTGTGACCTATACCACAGATGCTTAATTCACTAAGTGAGGCCGGAGATCAAACCCATGTCCTCATGAATACTAGTCAGTTTCATAACTGGCTGTGCCAAAAGGGCAATTCCCAATTTCTTCATTTTTGTTTTCTTTTTCATTATTCTAGAGGGGGCATCAAAAAGGGTTTGCTGCCATACTTATCGAAGAGTGATCTGCCTGTTTTCCTCCAAGAATTTTGATGTAAGTTTCTGGCCTTTCATTTTGGTCTTTAACCCATTTTGATTTTGTTTTTGTGCATGGTGTTGTATTGCTTGTATTCTTGATAAAGAATGACCCACCAGGAAATGGAGTTTCAAGGTGCAGACCTTGCTATTTTAAATAGTCTGGATGGGGTAAGTATGAGAGAATATCCATTTGTTCTAGGCAAGAGAATTAGGGATCTAGGAGTTCCCACTGTGGCACAGTGGAAGTCAACAAACCCCTAGTCTGCGAATTTCCATATGTCATGTGTGCAGCCTTAAGAAAGGGAAAGAAGAAAGAGAGAAAAGAAGAAAGAAAAGAAAAATTAGAGCTCTTTAATACAAGGTGATAAAGGTGTGATTGAACAGATACCTACTTATGTTAGGACATAAACTATCGGATAAAGAGAAATGTAGAAAAAGATCTAGAATTTTAATATAGCTTTGTAATATTTTCCTACTTTCTATGCTATCTTCAAAGTCTAGGATGACTTCAGACTTAGGGACCAATCTGCCTAACACATGGAAGAATGAAATATAGTTTTATCAAAAGAACATTCTCTAACTGAAGATTGCAGTCTGTATTTACTCAAGAGTAATGACTTGCAATAATAACAGCTAACATTATATGACACATCCTGCTTGCTGGACACTAATCAAAGCACTTTACCTTTATTAACATATGTTATTCTCACAGCATCCCTTGGAGATGGATGCCATTACTGCAATGCTCTTACTCCATTTAAAGTTCTGTAAACAGCGTTGCAGAGAAGTTAAGTAACTTTCCCTTAAGCCATAGTTAAATAAGCCAGGATTTGAAGCCTACCTGTCTGGCTGCAGTTTCCATGCTTTCCAAACTTAACCTAAACCACTTCATATAAGCCAAAGTGAAAAGGTTACAGAGTAGCTACAACCATATTTAGAGGGCCTAGGACGAAGCTGCCCAGCCCTTCTTAAGCAAATAGCTGGTATTTTTCAGAATTGCCCCATGGCAATTGGCTCAAGGGAAGAAGGGAAAGATCATAGAGACCAGCTGATAGATGCACAGGGTTAACCAGCTTCAAAGGGTTTAGCAAAACGTTGATGATCTTCACATGTGGAATGTACCATAAGTACAAACTGGAATCCCGCACATGAGTTTAACTCAGGTCACATCTGGCCTGGATGGATGAGGATGCTGATGATTTTGGAGAGATGGCAGAGAGTGATGGCTTGAAGTGAGATCTTAATTCTCTGCTCAGGAATGGAAGCTGGGAAGCCTGGATGAAACAGGAATATTAGCCACTCGACCAGCTGGGGACTACCAACTGAATTGCCTTGATTCTCACCCCCTGTTGAAGGCAAGAATATTTAAAGCAAGCAAAGTCTGTGAAATCAGGTACAGAGTTTATTGTTAGAAACACAGTACACTTAGCTATGTTGTCTGTTTGTCTAAGGCAGAGGCAAAGCAGTAGGATACACACAAAGGAGGAGTGAGAATGCAATCATCCCCATCATTGAGGAGTGTCCCAGAGAAGTGATTTAAAACACTTAGGGAAGTTCATCTGGGTCTTTGTTTCCCATTGGCCAAAGTTCTTATTTCATTTTGCACACCTGATCGGACCCAGGTCCTCCCCAATATGCGTGCACATCTTTTGGTCAAGATGGATTCCTCACTGGCAGTAACATAGCCTAAGTTTTTATTGGCTGGTGACCCCTCCCTTTCTGACCCAGAGGAGTCTTTCTGTGCATGTGAAGTTGGTTCTCCTTCGCCCTAAGGATAGGAAGTGTGTGACCTCTTTATCTTTGACCCAAGCAGGGCTTAGGCCCTAAATGCCCATGATGTGTTCATTGCTTTAAGTGTCCAAAAAGGCCAATTCCACTTCTTTAACTTGTTCTTGCATTTTTATCTTCAGGTATAAATAGGTGGCTGATAGGAAATGTTTATGCTCGATCCCATCTATCTCCTGACTCATGGAGAGGCTAATTTGGGAGGAAAGTGTCCTCCATACTCCCAGAGAGACACTGTGAATTCCCCTGTAAGGGATATTAGGCTTTATTATCTTCCCTCATTAGAGCATTGGCATGAATCTACAAAGGCATAAGGCCATTGTCCTTAGTTACTATCCTCTTAGTTATTATTACCCAGGACTAAAGGATGACCTGGCCAGTGTCTGCACTTCATGGACAGTTACTGCTGAAGCACACCAGAGATTAGGAATACTCCATACAACATACCCATGGAGTCATCCTTGCTTGTGTGCTAAAAGGTGATCCATTTCTAGAATTGCATGTGTTTCTTAGGACTCTTCTCGTACCCAGTGCATTAGAGCAAGATCACCAGAAGTGAATCTTAGATGGGGACACTTGGGAAAATCCTTGAAAATGTGCTCATGAACTGGGGACTGAGGAAAATAGGATAAGGCAGGGGAAGAAACAGAACCTTATCCTGGTCCTCAAGGGACCTCTCTCTGGAACATGAAGAACACAGAGTTGGTCCCCCTGGAGATGAAAGGGCTCAATTTGACCCTACCCTCTGCCAGATGCCAGTTTCTGCTGATAGCATAGGCTTGTGACTTCTTGAATAAGGAAGTATGTGCCTGGGTGTGGGTAATGCCCTGTGAAGGAAGCAGCTGTGAACCCTTAGCAACAACACTCAGCCACCAGGAAAGAGGCACCCCAGCGAAGGAAACCAGGTGCCACCAAGAGCCTCTGCCACAGACCTTTAAAGGGAAGGACAAAAACCATGGAGTTTGGAGTTCCCTCAGGCTCTGCAGGTTAAGGATCTGGTATTTTCACTGTTGTGGCCCTGATTACAGCTGTGGCCCTGGTTACAGCTGTTCAGGTTCAATCCCTAGCCTAGAAAATTCCGCATGCCATAAGAATGGAAAAAAAAAAAGTTAAAGAAAGAAAGAAGAAGAAAAGTAAATTCCCATTGTGGTTAAGCTATAAGGAGCCAGACAGGTATCTATGAGGAGGTGGGTTCCACCCCTGGCCTCCCTCAGTAGGTAAAGGACCAGGCATTTCCATAAGCTATGGTGTAGATCACAAAGGCAGGTTGGATCTGGCATTGCTGTGGCTGTGCTGTAGACCAGCAGCTGTACTTCTGATTCGACTCATAGCCCGAGAACTTCCATATGCAACAGGTCTGGCACTAAAAATAAAAATAAAGTAAAACAATGGAGCTCAAAAAACTTAGAGGAAGGGCTAAGGTCAGGACTAGAAGGAGCAAGCACTGTCTCAAAGTTAGCTTAAGCCCCCCATTCTCAATCCCCACTGTGGGCCTGGGCCTCTCATGCAAAAGAATGGTTCAGCCCCTGTAGCCATTGGAGTAAGAGATTCATGGTCTAAAAGCATAAATGAATACCCAATTCTTTCTCCAAAGCCTGCTATCCCCCCTTGTGGGAAACCCATGGGCCTCCTATATACTGGAGCTACATGTCCCTCTGTACCACTTCTTCTCCTCAGACCATTTCTTCAGAGGAGCCATGGAGGTAGGTGGCAGGGCAGGGTAGGTGCCATTCCTAACCCCCAGCCTCCCAAGAAGGAATAAAATGTGGCTTGGTGAGGAACCCAGAAACTTCCTCCAGAGACTGACCAAATAGACTGTTTATCCTGCCCTTGGCTGGGCACAGCCATAAACCAGGCATTACAGTGCCTCTAAAGGATTCTGCATATTTAACAGAAGAGTGTTGTTTCCTTTCATTCAACCATTTTAACAAAGAAGTTGACAGGGCTTTTGTTCCTTTGCTTGATTCCATATGGAAGACAATTATCACCACTTGCTTAGAAGAAAGAGGTGCCACTTTCTCTTTGTATTGGCCCCAAAACACACCACACCACACATGCACAAGTATATACTAGCAAAGGGATTCAAGTGCAGGTATACATGCATATAAGCACGCACACACACACACACATCCCTTCCCTTTTAGCTCTGGCTCTGGGAGACATGACTAAAGCCAAGAGGCTTCATTGGAAACAGGGTGCCCCAGCCTCCATCTCCAGGTATTCCCAAGCTGCCCCCACCAAAGCTGGCCAAGGTCCACTCAAATTCTCCACAACTCCAGTTGAGGTACTAGAACCAGTGTTTCATCTGTTCTTCTGAAATCCATCCAGTCAAGATTTTCTAATTTCCCCAAACTACAAACTCTGCTTTTATTCCATGCAAATCCCCCTGTACCACCAAAGCCTTCAGGCCTGTGGAGATTGATCGTGCATGATCATTCAGGGCCCAAGGCAAAAGAAAGTGGCCAGTCCCAGACTGAGCACTGGGGCACTGGCTGAGGAGGCATGGCCTGAGCTGGATATAGGAGTGGGTATCCAGCTCCTTAGCCTGTGACTAGATGACTGTGGAGGGTTTGCCTGAGGTCCTGGGTCTGGGGGCTGGCACAGGGGCAAGACTCACAGGATGAGGCCAGTGATTGCAGGGCTGGCAGTGGGGGAAGATGTCCTTCACTTGTGTTGTGGGAAGATGAGTGTGCAGCTTCTGGCTCTCATTTAGCTGTTGGAAGACTGAGGAAGTGTTGAGAATGAAGACCATTTTAAGACATATCACCCTTCACACAGGGACAGCATTCAGAACAAAAACCCACTGATTCTTTTCATGTCTCCCAAGACAGCAAATACCATGGTGTTCTCAACAGTTGAGGGAATGCGTTATAGCAGTCTAAAAAAGGTGCTGAGAGGTGTGTGTTGGAAATGACCTGGAAGGTTTTTCCTCCATCCTTAACAAGTATTTCCTAGAGGATTACATCCTCGGTTCTTGATCATGGCATGTGGACTAGGTAGAGAAACTCAGAGACACAGTCTAGGCCAGCAATCCCTTTAAGGATTTTGGTTCGTGGTGACCCCAGTCAATCTGAGATCCTCTCTTTTCTTTTCTTCCCTTTACAAATTATTGTAAATGGGAGAATTTCCAGGAGTCACATTGTGGCACAGCAAAAATGAAGCTGACTACTATCCATGAAGTTGTAAGTTCCATATATGGCCTTGCTCAGTGGGTCAGGAACGAATGTTGCCATGAGCTACTGTGTACATCTCAGATGTGGTTTGGATCCTGCATGGCTGTGGCTGTGGTATATGCCAGCCTCTGTAGCTCCAGCTCAACCCCCAGCCTGGGAGCTTCTATATGCCACAGGTGCAACCCTAAGATACAAAAACAAAGAAAAAGAAATAATATTTCCACCCAAAAAAAAGCTCTTAAAGATATCAAATTTGCAGGCCTTGTTCCATTACACTGCTTTTTTTCACCCTAAGATGAGGAAAAATACTGTGAACTATAAGTGCAATATACCAGGCCTTGGCAGATGTACCTGACTCACCAAACATGAGATGTGTTTAATAAACACTCTACAAAAGTGGTCAGCAAAGTCCAATTAACCACGGGTTTTGTGAGTGGAGGTCTGTTGGCCCACAGCCGCACTTGATCTTTCTGTACTGTTTATGGCAGTTTTCACATACAACAGCCAAGGTGAGTGCTTGCAACACTGACAATAAAGACTACAACACCTAAAATGTTTACAATCTGGTCCTTTACAGAAAATTACTCCTCCCATCTGGGGAAAGACCCTAGCTACCAATACTAACAAGAAGAGCTTCCAGGAAACCCCTTCCTCCATTACCTCCTCGGCAAGCCATCCAGTAAACTTAGTTTGGGTCCTCTCTCCTCCCTTCCTCAGTGATTTCCTCTCTCTCTCTGTATATGTGCGTAGGTGTTGCTAGATCTAGAGGCTCCTGAGAAATGGCCCTGATAGTCATCCACAAGTGCTGGCCCTGCTGGACTTCCACTGGGACTGTGCATGTCCTTTCAGTCTTGGTGTACAGATCTGGCCATCATGGGTCCCACCATGGCTGGTCTCTCAGCATTGAATGTGCTCTAGTTCAGCTCACTGAACTCTCAGGGAATTTCCTTGTTAAGCATGGCTGCCCACGTGTTCAGAACTCATGGTGGGTGTGTGCATTTCTGACCAGCAGGTTCCATACTTAGTTGTGATGCTAAGGTTCTGACAGCTGATCTTTCAGCATTTCACTCTTGTCTCCTTGTCTGTGATGTGATGGGAAGAGAAGAGCACCCACTGCCTTCCTCTTGGCTTGTTTTTATTCCCAGCTGGGTTACCAAAATCTAAGGTTAGCAAGAAACTACACATCATTGCAGACGCCCTGTTCAGTGTCTTCTGTATTAAATATGGTGATGGGTTTAAATACAGCTAACACTGCCCTTCTGGGAGCCAAAGCTTCTAATCAGACTGTTCACTCCTCATCATTTTTGTCCTTACTTCACAGTGTGGCAAAGTTTAGCTAAAATGATTAAAAATGACAATATCCACTTTGGGAAACCCTAAACCTTAACACGGTTTTCCACATCCAGAAATTCCTCAATAAAAAGAGACCTAAAAATAGTTTTCAGTTAATCATACCATTTTCCAGAATGTAGGAAAAAATCAATGTATAAACTCTGTTAAATAATCTAAAGCTGTTCTTGTACCAGTTGATATTTTCAAACCAATACGTACTTCAATAATTATGCATAATCTCAAATGTTCCAAAGAAAAAGCAAAAAATATCCATGCCAATTGGCTCCTTAAAGACACATCTTCTCTAGCTGCAATTGTAATTGTGAGGAACTGTATAGCAGTGAGTTAAATGAATGACCACAGCACTAGGTTACAATAAAATCAAGAATGCTGTGCATTCACTGCTGTAAAACAATTAAAAAATTTTAAGACTTGGTCTATAAAGGGAAACATTTTTAGTACTAGACAACTTTCATAATATATCTTCATGATTATATCATAGTGTGAAATATACTGAGCATAATATACGTTATAATAGATTCTGACCTATTTTCCCATGAAAAGCCTAATTAACCAAAATATATCAAATTTCTAACATATGTTTTTTTGCTCTGATAAAACAACAGCAAATTTAAGATAAAATGCAAATATGCATTATAACTGATCAGAAAATCAGTGGTTCAGTGATTTGCAGTGAGGGGTACAAATCATATGACCTTATACAGCTTCTCTATAAACAGTGTATATGAATTCTAAAAGTGTGGCCTTAAAGATTTTAACATCAAAATTGACGTGTTGTTCTTTAAAAACTTTTTGAATTTGGAGATCCCTCTGTGGCACAATGGCTTCGGGATCTGGCATTGCCTCAGCAGGCATAGGTTTCCTGGGAACTTCTGTAAGCTGTGGGAGTAGCAAAAATGTTTTTTTTTTTTTTAATTTAATATGAAAGGTTTTAATTGAAACCTTGAGAAATCCCTAATAAATGTATTTTAGCTAATGTTTCTTACGGAAATAAGAATTTTTAAATTTAGTAAACAAATATATGTAGTTGCCATGCAATCATTTTACTTCTATTCTTTCCTACAAATATCAAGGTTCAGCAAAAATGTTCTGTAAAATATTTTAGGCTTTAAAGATGATACCTTACCTGTCACAAATAATCAACTCTGCTGTTGCAGCATGAAAGCAGGCCCAGGCAACACCCAAACAAGTGTGACCATGTTACAGTAAAACTGTATTTACCAAAACAGATAGTGGGCCAGACTAGACCCACAGGCTGGCCTGTGCCAACCCCTATGTGCATAATCTTTTGTCTTTTTTTTTTCTTCTCTTTTTGCCATTTCTTGGGCTGCTCTCATGGCATACGGAGTTTCCCAGGCTAGGGGTCCAATGAGAGCTATAGCCACCGGCCAACACCAGAGCCACAGCAACGTGGGATCCAAACCACATCTGTGACCTACACCATAGCTCAAGGCATTGCTGGATCCTTAACCCACTGAGCAAGGCCAGGGATCAAACCCACAACCTCATGGTTCCTAGGTGGATTCACTAAGCACTGCGCCACGATAGGAACTCCCATAATCTTTGTTCTTTAAAAGCTTAAATTCTGGAGTCCTACATTCTCAATGCAGAATTTACATTTTCTTAATAAGTTTAAGTTTATTTATGATTGAAAATTAAAGTTTTACATATCTTACATCATTTATGCATGATTATAAATGCCTACATACACACATACACAGGAATGATGATAGAAGAAAAAAAAGCTGGCATATGAAAAAAGGAAGGACATGAATACTGTGACTTTGTGTATACTAGCTGTTCCCCATATGAAGAAATTAATACTGTTGGCTTTTGTACACTCAAGGAAAATAAGCTTAATTGTGGCTCACAGGAATACTTTCAATTTCCAAGAGTTGTTTTGGACTTTGATTCTGCCTGTAACCATATGCCTCAGAATTTGTGTTAGGTTTTCTAGCAGTATGCTTTGCATTGGCTATGTTCCCAAGTTAAGAAGTACAGTTTCAGCAAGGTACAACCCTTGGCTCAGTTTTGCAGGATGAAGTCAGGAGTGACACAATGTCAAGATGATGAAAAACACCAAATTGGCTGAGGTTTATTGGAGCATCCTTACATCAACCACATCTTCAAGAAATGCAACTGAGATTTGTTCTTGTGGAAATGGTAAGTAAGCCCACCACCTGTTGTGGCGGGGAGATCAGTGGTCCAAACACTCTGGCACCCAGCTATTCAGTTACAGAGGATGTCCATGTGTCTTGGGGATTCCTCCAGGTGATGACCTCTCTGTCTGCTTCCAGCTAGCTGAGGTCTGTGTACTCTTATCATAGCTTCAAACCTCATTATATTCCAAAAGCCATACAGCTCTGATTCCAGTCTGTAACCCATGGATTGTGGAGACAGCTGATGTATGGAGAGAGCACTTAACTTGCTATCATCTAGCTGCACCCTTGTAATTTCCCTCAAGGGTAGGGATAATTTGCACACTTGACAAAACTTGCAACTACTACCACCTAATTCTTTTCATGATGTTTTTCACAAATCGAAGAACATGGGACTGAAAGAAAGGAAAAGAGGAGGGAGGGAGAGAGAGACCAAACTTATTAAGACCCTAGAATGTCAGTGCATCTCTATGCAGAGGGAGATAAAGCAGTGAGTGTTTCTGAAAGGGAAAGGAAAGAAAAAAGAGGGGGAAGGGCAGAAATATGAAGTGTATTGGTCAGGGTTCTCCAGAGAAGTTTCAACCAATAGAAATGTGTATAGGGATAGATATTGGTTCATTTTAAGGAACTGACTCATGAGATTTTGGAGGCACAGTTAACCCAAAATCTGATGGGGAGTCCAGCAGGCCTGCAGTCTCAGGAAAGAATTTTGATGAGTCCAAAAGCTGTCTGCTGGCAAAATTCCTTTTTGCTCAGGGAAGATCATTCTTGGTTCTTTTACAGCCTTCAGCTGCTTTGATGAAACCCACCCATATCATAGAGGGTAATCTTTTTTACTTAAAGTGCCCAAGGATTTAAATATTAATCTAATCCAAAACATACCTTCACAGAAACATCCAGGACATCTGATCATGTATCTGGGCACTGAGCCCCAGCCACATTGACACCTAAATTAACCATCATATAAAGAGAACTCGTGGTGAGGAGAAAGGCATGTGCACAGAGAGAGATGAAGTATGTTTTTCTTCGTTTCTGGTTACTCTGTTCCATCATGTTGTAGCAGGAATACTTGAGTTCCAACTAACTCAAATACTGTAAAATTTACACAAAGAAAATTTCCTGAAATATGTCATAAACTTTCTTTTCTAACCCTAAAGGGTTGGAAGATATGCAAGATCAAAGCAGGAGTCTCTATCTAGTTTTTGTACTTAAAATGTACCTTTCCTCTTTGAGAAATTTAAACTGAATTTTGAGATAGTTATGCATCCACATACAATTGTAAGAAATTATAGCGCTCCTGTGTACCCTTCATGGTTTTCACCAGTGGCAACATCTTGCAAAATCATAGTACAAGAGTTTAACAAAATTATTCACGTTGATACAGTCCATCGATTATATTCAGGTTCCCAAGTTTCTCATATATGAATTTTGTGTGTGTATGTGTCTGTGTGTGTCTGTGCATGTATTTACCTCATGCAATTTTATCATATGGATGTATCCATGTATTCACCGCCAAAGTAAAGGCACAAAACAAGAGTTTCATTCCCATAAGGATCCCTCATGTTGCCCTTTTAGTCACACCCACTTTTCTTCTGTCCCCTTAACTTCATCTTTAAGCAAAGGTAACCCTGACTATTTTCTTCCTAATTTTATCAGCTCGAGAGTATTATATAATTGGAATCATACAGGATGTAACCTCTCGGGGTGGGCTTTTTCATTCAGTGTAACTTGCATGGTAATTTACCTAAGTTGTTATTTTTAGCAGCAGGGGACTCTTTTTCATTGCTGAGCTCCTAATATTGAATCAACATTGCATATGAAGAATTACTTCTACTTGGTCATAAGGTATCATTCTATATATACATGATGGATTTAAAATGCTAAACTTTTTGAGAGAGCTTGTGTGTATCTTCATGAGAGATACTCATCTATACCTTTACAGTTTTGTACTTTCTTTATCTGCTTTTGGTATCAAATTAGTACTGGCCTCATAAAAGATTAGGAAAAGTTTCCTCTTCTAATTTCTGGAAGAGATGATGGACAGTTCTACTTCCAATGTTTTGTAGAATACTTCAGGGGAATCATCTGGACGAGGACATTTATTTAGTTTCCTTAATGATTATGTAACTTTTCAGATTATCTATTTTATCAGGTATGTTGGTATCTGATTTTTGAGGTGTTGTTCCATTTTCTCTAGGACACAATTCATGAGAACAGTAAAACTGTTCATAGTAATCTCTCACTGGCATTTTAATGACTACAGGATCTATCATGAGAGCCCATTTCCCACCTGATATTGATGATTTGTATCATGTCTATTAGTTTTGTCATAATTACAACAGGTTAATGAATTGTATTTTACCATTTGAAGAATGAAATTTTTTCCATATTTGTTGTTTTTCTGTGTGAATTACAGTGATTTCTGCTTTTATCTCTATTATTTCTATCCATCTCTTTTGAGTTTATTTTGCTCTTTCAATTTTCTTGAAGTACAAATTTAAACTACAGATTTGAAACATTTCTTAATCGCATAATGTGAGCATTTAGTGCTATAAATATTCCCCTCATCTTGGCTTCAGCAGGGTTCTACAAGTTTGATATGTTGCACTGTTTTCACTTAGTGCTATGTATTTTTTTGTTATTATCTTTGAAATGACTTCCTGCTTGACCCATCGTTTATGACTATGTGGTTAACTTTCAACATTTTTAGAGGTTCTCCTGTTGTGTGTTATTTAAAAGTGTAGTTTGATTCCATTTTGGTTGAAGAATGTATTCTTCATGATTTCATTTCTCTTGAATTGGTTGAAGTGTGTTTTGTTGCTCAGGATAAGGCAGAAGATTCATGAGTACATTAAACAAAACATGTAGAAGTTCCTTCATGGCTCAGGAGGTGAGAGGATCTGGCATTGTCACTGTTAGTGTGTGTAGACATTCTATAATCATGCATAAATTATGTAAGGTATTTAAAGTTTACTTTTCAATCATAAATAAATTCCAACATAGGATATAAAGATAATGTAAATTCTACATTGATAATGTAAGATGCCAGAACTTAAGTTTTAAAAGACCAAGGATTGTGCATGTAGGGGGGAGTGTGTACCAGCCTTTGTGTCCAGTCTGGCCAACAGCCTGTTTAGGTAAATACAGATTTGTTTTAACATGGTCACACTTAAAAATAAGTGTTGCCTGTGGCTGCTTTCATCCTACAACAGCAGAGTTGACAATTTAAAACAGATGAAGTATAGTCTTTAAAGCCTGAAAATATTTACATTGTGATCCTTTACAAGACATTTTCGCTGACCCCCAATATTTGCAGAAAAGAATAGAAGTAAAGTTACTGCATTGCAAATACGTACATTTGTTTACTAAAGCTAAAACTTGATTTCCACAAGAAACATTAGATAAAATATATTCAGGTTTCAAAAAGAATTGATGAAAGACTTTACGTATTAAATTAAAACCATTTTTTTTCCCTCACTGACACTGTGGCATATGAAAGTTCCCAGGAAAAACCCTAGATCCTTAACCCTCCTCACTAAAATCAGAAAATTATCACTGGTTATATAAGGTCTTAGGACTTCTTTATCAAAAGCTACCTGGGGGTGGAAGCCAGTGGGCTGGTGAGGTTGGGAACACTGAGCTCAACATGATCTAAGTCACCCAAATACATTAACGGGCCATGAAATCTGAGTCACCCATTCCCCCCATTGTTTTGTCCTCACTGGGCTGAAGAGGCAGCTGCCTCCACCATTTTGAACATTGCAACAACACAACTAAGACGATAGGATGCTCCCCCACACACAAGGCACCGAAGCAGAAAGTCCTATTCTTACAGCCAAGCCTTTTCCTCTCTGACCAGGCAAACCACACAGGACACCCTGGAGGAGTGGAGGATCACCCCAGCCTGACATCCAGCCACTTCAGAGAGGCAAAGAGAAACTCTGTAGAGGTAAGGGCTGCCTCCAGCCTCCATTCTCACGACTGGTGAGTGTCCAGAGGGCTGAACGGCACAAAAGCAGCTCTCCATCCCCAGAGTGTTCCGGGATGCAGAGCATGGAACCGATGCCCCAGAAGCCCCCTAGCCCAGCAGGCTGGAGAGACAGGGATGATGAGGCTGTCCCTGGGGCTAGTGAGAGCTGTGTACTCCCAGGAGCAGTCTGGGCATCCTTGTCTCTGTGGAGGAAAGACTTAGTCATTCACCTGTGGATCCAGACTGCCTGGGATCTCACACATGCTTCGTTCCTCTCAGATCCCCTCTCTGTCTTCGGAGGACCCATCTCTGAGGACACAGGCCCATGCAAGATGACAGTGGACCAAGTGCATTTCACAACAGAATGATTTTATCCATGTTTTACATCCCCCATCGCAAAGGAGCTACTGTGCCCACCCACACACACCCAGACCCAAGTCCCCAACACCTAACCCCACCCACCCACACCCCCTCCTGGCTCTGGTCATTCTGTCCTTCCTCCCCACCCCTATGGCAGCCAGGATGGTTGCTAGGACCTGGAGGAGCCCAAGGCTTCCATGGGGGCTGCCCAATTGGACTGGCTCTGGAAGGCTGGCCCACCGTTCCCTACTGGCTGCAGTGCCACTTCCTCCTCCTCCGCGTAACACATGGGTCACACCTGCTCCTTTTGGGCTGGGAAGGGTCAACCAGCCCCAGAGCCAGGGTGTGCCTCCCAGAGCCTCGCAGGTCAGCCCTAGGCCTGGCCAGGTCCTCAGCAGCAGCCAGGCCTCCACACCGAGCCCGCTTTCTAGACTTGGCAGCTTCCAGGGGGCCTGAGCTGAGGCCCATTCTCTGGGGCACGGGGGCCTGGAAAGCTTGCTGGGCCCTCTGCCCTGCAGTGCAGACAAGACCCGAGGCAGGGACAGGGCTCTGTGGCAGCCCCCAGGGCAGCAGGCTGTGGTGAAGGCCCAAGAGGAAGGCCAGGCTGGGGAGCTCCTCCTCATCCTCACTCAGCCCGTGACCCAGCCCTGCAGTTCCAATAAGAGGAGAGGCCTCCCTGAGAACCTTGCTGGCCCTGGGTCCTGATGGAGGGCCCAAGCGCTTTGTGCCCTAGTGAGGAAATGGCTGTGCTGTTCCAGCCTGAGTGGGTTCCTGCTATCCTGGAGAGGGCACAGAGCCTTTGTGCCTGAACAGGCCCCTGTCTGTTTGGTGGTGCCTTAGATGGCCATGGAAATCCATCTGGGGTGTACAGGTTTCATCTCTGACCCCAGGCTGTGGGCCTTGCTCGTTCCTCTGGGCATCGTGTTGGGCCACAGACTCTGAAGGTCTTGAGTCCAGGTGGGGTGCCCTGTGATTGGGGGTGGCTGGCACCCCGTCGTCCTCCTCCAAGGCCAGGACTTGTGTCTGCACTAGCTGGTGGGAGGGAGGTGGACAGTGATTGCTCTGCACCCTCCAGGGATAGCCGGGGCTTATGGGCAGGGGGAGGTGAGATGGGACTCACATCCACAGACAGAGACTGTGGCCCTCCTGCCTTCCTCCTGCACCTTCTCCCCAGCAGGTTCCTTGCCCTGTCCCCGGCTCCCCTCCTCCCAGTCCATTCCTCATGCCCTGCACCCACCTGGGCAGCCTCCTGGGTGCAGGGCCTCTCTGTCAGGGGAGGGAGGGACAGAGCCTTCAGGGCCTCCTGCTCTAGGGCTCTCCCAGGCCCTGGCTGACCTGGGTCGTTTCCTCCTGGATTTCCAGGGTCACCTGGGTTTCCCCGTGCCTCCAGTCTCCCTAGTGTCAGTCCCTCCCCTGGCCACCTTTTCAGGGGAGAGTCCTTCCTCCTGCACCAGCTCCTCAGCCAGGCCCGAGAGATCCAACTCTGGTTCTGGGGAAAGCAACTCTGCCAGGAATCGGGGGTGAATGACCGCCTCCACCTGGAATGGAAGGGAGAGGCTGTGAGCAGCCTTGGCAGGTGTGCCCTGGGAGGCAGGAGGGCCTGGGGGAAACATGACTAGCAGAGGCAAATCCAGAGTTCCCCTCACAAAGGGGGAGCTTTCAAACTCCCATAGGTATTGTCTACTCTCACATAAACACACACACACACTCACAAGCAGGTGCACATGCAGACACATGGGCTCCAAAGCACAAACACATAGGCACCGAAACAGACACACAAATAGGCACCGACACAGACACACAAAGTCCTCCAAAGAGAGAGAGTGATACACACATGTACAACTTTCACATCCACATATACACATCCTATGCACCAAAGTACACTCAGACACACAGGAAGACACACAGATGTCGGGGTCAAGGACCAGAGCCTAAATCCCATTATCCTGGGCCAAAGCCAGAACTAGGGTGCTAAGAGCATCTCTCCCTGGAATCCTGGAGTCTCAGACTCCAGGCCCAGCCCACCTTGGTGTCAAAGTCCTCCTGGGAACACAGCTTGTCCACGTAGCTGAGGAGATCCGGGTCTGGGAATCAGCCGACCTCATCCTGTGGCAGCTCATATCCATCCTCTTGATATTCCATATCTGACTCCCCTGTGGCTGAGGGGCCAGGACCCACCAGTGCCTGCGGGATGTCCCCATGCTCCCTGCGAGCCTCAGGGGGAATCTCCTTGGGGGCCTTGTTCTCCAGCAGCTGCCAGGCTCTGCGTGGCCTTGGGTGGGTGTGCTGGACCCTGGGGCCATGTTTCCTTGGAGCACAGGCTGAGGCAGAGCAGGAGGAAGGGAAAGTGAGGGGACCCAGCGCCCAGAAGTTGACCCCTGAGCAGGCACAGGGGAGGGCATTGTTGTGGGGCAATGGATATGCATGTGGGAAGGGGGAGGAGCAGCCAGAGCCTCAGGTTTGGTGGGAGGCCAGATTCAAGTCAGGGACAGGTAAAAGTCAGGTGTGAGAACGTGTGGAACGTCTAATGATCAAGGGTCTCCCCACCAGCACACTTGTTAGGCAGATTTCACAGGGGCCCCTTAGACAGGGAGGAGGGTGATGAGGTTCTAAATGGACCAGGTCCACACCGCAGAGGGGTAAAGGCGGACTGAGACACCCTCGGAGGCTATCCGTGTTGAAAGACCAATGCCCCCTTTAGTGGAAAGGACCCATCTGGGAACAGGGACCAGGCCTAGGCCTCTCTTACCCGTGCCTTGACCTCCAGGGGGAAGGTGATTCACAGATGAGTGCCCCTTTTGCAGGATGTGGGTTCCTGAGGAGCCAGCTTTGGTGGAGCTGGAGGAGGCATGCCCTGTGCCCGCGTTGTGCAGGCCACGTTCCCCATGCTGATCTCATTCTCTGCCTCAAATTGCATGAACCTGGGGGTGTTGAGGGACAGGCCCCAGTGAGAAAACCACCTGGGCTCTGGAGCCCACCCAGGGCAGCAGGACCGAGGGGGTGAGGAGAGGGTGTCCTTGGGGTGTCAGGGCCCTGTGGGGTGCTGTCGCAGCAGGGAGCTGCTCTGGTGCAGGTCCAAGATCTGGGCCTCCTCCTGCCTGACCAGCCCTGGAGCTGGAGGGCATGGCCCAGCAGAGACCCAGGTCAATCTCTGGGACCAGGCTTAGGGGACACCATTTGTGATTGGTGTGTGTCCGTCTTTCCTAAGGAAACCGTCCTTGTGTGCCAACCAGCATCCAGCAGGACCCACCTTCCTCATGTTCCCTTGTGCTGGAAAGGCCCAGCCTATCCAAAAAGCCACTGCACAGCCCACGTGTCCAAGACCAGAGATCAGTCTGTCGTGTCTCCCGTATGATGACATTGCTGGTAAGTCTTGGAGCTTTTCCCTGTTAAATGTTTGAATGTAACATTTTCAACAAATCCTCCCCTCACAGGGATCACAGTCCACGTGTGCCGAATAGCATACGGAGTGCTGAGTCCTCCTCCCCCCTCTTTCCCCTGTCCACTCAGTCCTCGTTCCCACCAGGGATCAGAGACACCTGTTTCATTCACATCTTTTCAGAGATCTTTTGGGCAAGCAACTTTGAATGCCATCCGTTTGCCTTTGCAGGTAGTATTCCTTTGTCTCTGGTTGAAATGTACCATGTGCACAGGGAACTCCATCTTGGACTTGTGATGGAAAAGGTTGGGGGATAATGTGAGAAAGTGATTACATATGTATCCCATATAGATATATATGTATCATATATCATATATACATACATCTGTCTGTACGACAGGGTCCTTTGGCGACGCAGCAGAAGTAGACAAAACATTGTAAATCAACTGCAGTGGAAAACCTAACCTCTTGTAAGATCAAAGAGTTCCTCTTGAGAAAGAGTGAAAAAGGAAACGAGAAAATTAAATTGCGTCCCCGTAGACCTGAGTATCTTTCCTTTTGTTGCCTTCCTACTGATATCGTGGCTCCTCTGTTACTGGATTCATTTTTAACATGGGAGTTCCTTCATTCTCTTGAAATTCAATGTACTGAAAGGGCAGAGTGCTCAAAGCCAGCCAAAAACAATAGTAAATGTGCAGCTCCATTTGAGTTTTTCATTTCCCATACACAGTGCCTGCATTTAGCCTGACCTGTGTCCCGTGCACCATTTTGGACATATCTTTACTGCAAGTACTTTCCCTGTGTATCTGAAATTTACCTTTCCCTTGGAATCAGCATGCATCTGGCAAGACTCGCCCATAAGGGTACCATATTAGGCTACAGGGAGTGGGCAGTTCTTGAGGGGAGGAGAACTTGAAGTGGAGACCCAAAGGTGCCTTTTGGTCCAACCCAAAAGAAAATGGCAAAGGGACCCCAAATCTGCAGGCTCTTTGGATGAAATGGCAATTGGAGAGCCAAGAGATACTATTGCGTCTTTGAGCTTTATGTGGTTAAGGACAGAAGTAAGGGAGGAGAAGACACAATCTTCTCTTTCCTTATGTGAAAGAACCAGATGTGTGTGTGTGGGGTGGTCTCTTGGTTTAATTGCTTTCTCCTTTGGGGGACACACGTGCTGCCTATGGATGTTCCTAGGCTAGGAGTCACATTGGACCTGCACGAGCAGACCTCTGCCATAGCCAGAGCAATGTGGGATCCAAGCTGCATCTGGGACCTACAGCACAGCTCAGGGCAACCCCAGATCCTTATTCTACTGAAGGAGGCTGGCATGGAGTGTGCATCCTCACAGATCCTAGGGGGGTTTATGTCTGCTGAGCCATGATGGGAATTGCTGGCTTTTGTAGGTGTGAAAACATCGACTGCCCGTGATGTTGGGTGTGCCCTTTGACACAGTGCCAGCTTTTTATCCACCAATGTCCAATCTCCACGTGTCCAAACCCACTCGCATCAACGTCCTCCCCAGCAAGCCCTGCTTGAAAGCTGGTGCATTTCCTGTCTGCATCCCATACCCTTGCTCTTGAGAATCGAGGCTCGTCCTTGCCTATGGTGCTGTCTGCATGGGAATCAACGTAGCATCCCTGACACAGCCAAACGGAAACACACCTGAGGAAACGTTCAGATTGGGAGTTAAGGTCAGCTTATCACGATGCAAGTGATAGGAATGCGTATGTCCGTCTGGTGTGGTGAGAGGCGAGGTCTCGGGAACATCATCAAGGGAGGTGAGGGGTGAAACCTCCTAGGACTGCAAGCAAATCTCTTGGGAGGCAAGAGTCCCTGTGTGCAGTAGCAGAAGTACAATTCCTCCTGCTGTTAGGGTGTTGGGCAAGGAAGGAGAGGTTGAAAGGATTGTTGCAGATTGAGAAAAAGGACTTGTGTGGGTGCTTCCGAAGCTTCTTGCCCCTTGCAAAGGAACATGGACTCCAAAGAGGGTGAGAAGCTGAGGCGAGAGTATCTCCTGCAATGCCATGGTGAGCTTTGTAGGAAGAAACTCTGGATGGGGCACTGCACAACTGAGCACCATGGGAATAGGGCTCTCTATTGGAGCTTTTACACTGAAGAAACATTTCAAGGGTTTTCAAACAAGACCTTCATATGAGAAGATTGCTGAGGCCCCCTTTGTACCCAGGCATTCAGGAAGGCCAGGCATCCTTGTTGCTTCCTCCCCTTCTTCAGCCACTCCTGCAATTTGTTACAAGATTCTCACGCATAGCTCAGATGTAGTATTTGTGGGGGTTTCTTGTTTGGTTGGTTTTGAATTGTTCTTCCCCCAAGACAATGGTTTTGCTACTGTACAGCATGGTGACCCAGGTACACACACATGTACACATTCTAGTCGCTCCCATGAGCATGCTCCATCACAGGTTCCCAGTGCTACACAGCAGGATCTCATTGCTAATCCACACCGAAGCCAATCCTTTGCATCCCTTCACCCCAAGCTCCCAATCCACCACACTCCCTCCCCAGATGTCCTATTGGCATGAGTCTTCTCAGGGACACTGATACAAAAGTTGCATTGTGGAAACGAGGTGCTCCTAAATCTTCCATCATTTTTGACTGACTTTGGACTTCTGAGGGCCGCATCCATGGCATCGGGAGATTGCCAGGCGAGGGGTCCAATCAGAGCTGTGGCCCCTGGCCTATGCCAGTGCCACAGCAATGCCAGATCCCAGCCGTGATAGCAACCTACACCGCAGCTCACATCAACACCTGATCCTTAACCTACCAGGCGAGGCCAGGGATGGAACCCGCAACTTCATGGTTCCTAGTCAGATTCGGTTCTGATTCACCATGGCACGAACTCCTTCTGTTGTTCATTATTTTATACTACCTCAGAACCCTACATGCCGACATCGGAGAGGCAGAGGTTGTCAAATCAGCTGCACTGTAATTAGGGAAACCAGTCATGGAAGTGGGTGTCTCAACGTCCTTTGGACCATGACCTCTGATTGTTCCTGCAGAGAACTTCGGGGCAGGCACTGGCGGCTGAGGAGAAACATCTCTGGAGATGGATCACTAGCATCAGGAGACAGTGAACCTTCCACTCCCACATGGAAATTGAAAGGCACCGAGAGATCCCAGGTTTGTGTCTTGTGGACGTTTCACGTCTGTGCCTTGGGTGCTCTGGGTGACATCATAGAGATGTAAGGGTCTTGTGAGGTATCCTGTGGAGGAAGAAATGCTCTGATGTTGCCATGGACCAGAAAAGGGATCTGAGGGTTCAAGTATCTTTGGCGAGCATTCCCAAGTCAGGTGGGTATGTTGAATCTGCTGCTACTTCTTTGTGGGTGGATGGCCACCTGAACTTCCATGATGTCGTGCCAGACGTAGCGAGGGTGAGGAATAGTGTTCCCAAAGTACCTGCTGTCTTGTGACTGGCCAAGAGGGTCAAGTTCAGCTCACACACAGCCTAAGGGCATGAATGTGCTTAGGCATGAATATGCTTAGGCTGGATCTGTGCAAACACTTGTATGGGGAACCTATCTAAATGCATGGGTTTCACCAATGCACTGCTGTCTTGTGACTGGCCAAGAGGGTCAAGTTTAGCTCACCAGCATAACCAGGACAACCAGAACCGTACAAAGGAGACACACCTGTGCACCAACCTTTATTGAACAAGCTCCATGTATTAAAGAAAGACATGAAGAACAAACATGCGTGGAGAATCGAGGCATTTGGAAATTCTCTAGGCATGGCGACAGGAGCACCATCTCTGAAGAGAGGTTCCCAGATCTCCAATTGCGTGCTAGAATGGTTCTTTAATGGATCCATCCAATTTGCTAGGGGAAAGACCCTTCTCTTTCTAGACGAGCAAATCCCAACCCAAAGAGTCCACACAGCCTAAGGTACTGTGGCCCAAAGGGCATGAATGTCCTTGGCCCACTTTGAGGATTCTGTGCTTAGGCTGGATCTCTGCAAACTCTTGTATGGGGATCCTATCTAAATGCATGGGTTTCACCGATGCAGTGTGACCGTGGGGGCTCATCTCCCAAGAGATAGGGTTTAAGAAGAGATGGCCACAGAAGCTCCCAGGGAGAAGACAGGAAGACAACACCAGAGAGCTTTCCAGCGAATGCAAATCCTCCATGACATTCCTGTCTTGGAGGGAGCTCCTGGGCCAGCTCTTCTGATGCTTCCTTCCCTCCCTCCTCTTCCCACCTGTCCCCTGCTGACTGAGCTGTTGTGCACAGAGACTCCCATCCTCCAACCGCTCCTAGTGTCTGTTGAGGAGGGTCCGCTTGGGTAGTCAGTAGTGCACGTGGGAGCAAAGAGGGTGGTTTCCCAAGGGGTGGCCTGCTTGAGGGTGGGGCCCGTCCTGGTGGCCTTTAGCATTCATTCCATGACAGCCCTGCTAAGGAATATGGGGACTCTTCAGCCATTGGGTGTGACCGCTCTGTGCTCTTGTGCACGCTGCAGACTCCTTGTGCCCTCCTCCATGTGGGTTCATGCCCGCATGGAGCTCAGGTCCGGAGCAGTGTTTCCACCACAGCTTTTAGCAGCACTGTGGATCAGGCTGCTGGGAGACTTGAGGGACTGTGGGGCCTATGGAGGCAGGGGGCTAAAGTGTGTGAGTGATTAAAATGGGTGGCATTCCAGTGTGCCTGCCGTTCCAAAGCGTAGGAAAGCTCGAAGGAAGAATTTCCAATTTGAAAACCCTCATGGGGTTCACAAGAAGTAGCTCAGGGCACGGGAAAAGGAGTGAAGATGTACCATCCAGGCTGCTAGTTTCACTGGTGTCTTCCTTTTTCACATTCCAATGTCGGTCAGCACTTCTGTTCAAACGGCATGCTTGGGTCTCTGTTGGGGGCAGCCTTGCTGAATGTAGTGCTGACCACCTAGTTGTAGTCCGATGTAAATCGTGATGGATTTGCAAGCCTAGGGGGGATTGGTACAAGGCCACCTGGTTGTCGGGAATCTGGTAATCCGTCAAAGGTGAGGGTTGGTTGGGTTTTGTCTATGGATATGTGTGTAAGGGGAGATCATGCCTGTGTTTGGGTGAGCGTTTGTCTTTGGAGGGTGCTGAGATGTAACAGAGGCATAGTCCAGGAGCTGGCGTTTAGGTGTTTGTAAGTTGGTGTTCAGGGGCCTATTTTTCATGGATGTTTTCCGCCATGAATTTGGGGATTGTGTGTCTCCTGGTGGACTTAGTAGGATTATCTGCCTAGGCTTCAGGGCGATGTTAGGGAAGTCCAGGGGCCGATCTGTGTATTTGTACCTTTGGGGCCTGTAGTGAAACTTCGTGGTTGGGACTTGACCCCAGCCAAAATTGAGAGTGGGACTGGGAATCTACGTTGCCCTCAGCTTGGCACCTGAATCCAGGATCCCAGGTTCAGAGAGGATTCGAGCGCACAGACTTCTTCTTTTTGGTGGCATCTGCCCCATGTGGAGTTTCCCCGTCCACAGACGGAGTGCCACAGCAGCAATCGGGACCACTGCAGTGAACACTCAGAATCCTTAGCCTTCCGTGCCACAAAGGAACGCCTCGACCTGCTCAAACCCACTGTCTTTGCACTGTCAGACCCCTCACCAGGTGTCAGGATTTGATGAAGCTCTGGTTCTTCTGCTTCGTGGCAGGAAGAATTTGGCAGGAAGCGAAGCCCCAGGTAAAGAGTGAGTTTAGGAGCATAAGACCCTGGGGGGAGATACGCGTAAGCTGGCCAGGGAGCAGAGCAGCCCCAAGAACCAAGAGAGCTACATTTCTAGAATCCAAGGCCCAGTGGGGAGGGGAGAAGACTGCCTTCTTCCTCATTGGAGGGTGGATATCAAGGCTTCCATCTCCAGCTCCTCCTTGTGCCCTATATGGATGGTGTGCCCTGGGCTGTCACAGTGCTTGTTCAAATCGGTGTGTATTCCCAGGCATTTGGTCATATATCAACTGGGGTAATTCATCTCAGGTTTCCATCTCCTGTCCTCTTTTACCTAGGCATGTCCCCTCTCCCCTGTGTTTCTGTCTGGGTGAGGTGCAGAAATGCTCCTTGTCCAGGACTCTTCTCTCCTTGACCTCATGCAGCAGGACTCGATCTCCACATCTGTTGTCTTGTGCTTGAACTCTTGGGGGTTGTGTCTTGAGCGTGTCTGGCACTTGGATGCATCTGGTCTTCCTTCAAGTCGGGTAAGTCATGGCTGGGTTCCTTTTCTTGAGTGATCATCAGCTTTAGACCATTTCGAAGACCCCTTGAAAGCTTGTCTTTAACCCATCCCCCGTGGGCGGTTTCTGCTCTTTAAGGATCCTCCTCTGCCCTTCCCTTTAGGATGATTATTTGTGTGTTCATGGCCTGTCATATGGCTCTTTGCTTTTTTGTGTGTAGCACATGTTCCAGAGCTGTGCATGTGTCTTTTGATGTGTAGAGGGCGAGTCGGCCTATCTTCTGGGACAGGTGAATGCTATATAGGTCGGGGTGCCGTATTGGTATGCTTCTGGATTCTGCATGCTGGAAGAGTGCATGCCCTTGGATGGAGCCTTGGGGAGTGTGGGTTTATGGATATGCCGAGAGTGTGTTATATGCGTGTTTGGAGGAAAGGACGTAGGGTGCTAGGTTTGCACTTGTGTCGTGTACTGAGTAATTGCGGGTCTGCTTGGGTGTTTTGGAGAGTTGTGTGTAGAATGCGTTTGAGTGTGTATTCCAGGGGCATGGGCATTTGGAGGCATATTCGCTGGGGCTATGCCCTTGTAGTTTTCAGGAGGGACATGTTAGGCTTATATATGTGGGGACGTGGGGAAGTGTGTGTCTGCTGGAGAGATGAGGTTCTGTGTTTCTACAGGGGCGTGGGAGACGTGCATTTCTTGGTGTGAGAAATATGTGCTGTGGTTATGTGTTACGAGTTTGCAGATGGATGAGCTGGGTCCTAGGATCATTGGATATGTGGAAGTCATTTCCTCTGTGGTTTGCTGGCGATAGGTCCATGTGTCCTACGTGTGTCTACTCGTTTGTGTGTCTATCACCAGGTGCACCAATGACCAGGTTGTGTTCCTATGGTATGGAGGTGTTGGGAGTGTGCCACGTTGCTTCTTGGCAGAATGCCGAGGTGTTTCTACAGGTCCTAGGTACGAAGAGATGGTGTGTCCACATTGAGGGTGAGGGCTGAAATACATATGCAGTTGACACCAACACAGGTGCAGTGTCCTGGCAGGGCGGTTGTCTTCTGGAGAGGTGGCACCATGTCTAGTGTTTGGGGCATCTGTATGTTCAAGGGTTGGGAATATTTGTCTGTGTGTGTCCATAGGTGTTTGAGACGTGTACCTGTGTATTGGTACGTGTAGGCGGATTGCGGCTGTGTGTGTATTTGAGGTCCTGGGGCTTCTGTAGTATGTATTTGGAGGGATGTCAGAGGTAGGTGTGTGTATTTGGAAACAAAGAAATCTCATAGGCGATGTGTGTGTGTTCTGGAATCCTGGCCTAGAAGTACTGTAGGGCTGTGGCCTTGCCTATGGGCTGTGCGTGAGGCGACTGTGTAGGAGCTGGTGGTAGTGAGCCTGTATACGAGGTAGTCATTGTGTACCACTGGTCGGTGTTTGTGTTCAGGCCCCTGTTGGGTATGTGCATGTGAAGACCTCAGGTGGTCTAGTTTTGTTTGTGGGGAAGTGGGTGGAGTTGGGGGTTGGCCTTTTCTTGTCTTTTCAGGGCAGACCCATGGCATTTGGAAATGCCCTGGCTATGGTGGAATTGGCGCTGCAGCTGCAGCTGCCAGCCACGGCCACAGAAAGGCCAGATCTGAGGTGCATATGGGACCTGCTCCATATCTGAAGGCAATCCTGGATCCAGGGATTGCACCTGCCTTTTCTCCTATACGGGTCAGGTTCATTCCAGTGTTGCCCCGACGGGAATGCCTGCTGGAAGTTTTTTCCTCACAACGTCATTTTCAGTTCTTGGCATCAGCCCAGTCATCTTTTCTAGGTCATCGGAGTTTAGTCTTGGCAGATTGTACTTTGCTAGGGAGGTGTCCATTTCGTCTAGGAAGTCTGTTTTCTTGGCATAGAGTTGCTTTTAGTAGTCTCTTCTGATCCTCTGTATTCTGGGATGTCCATTGGAAGCTGGTGTGCATTTTGATGGTTATTGATTTGAGTCCACTCTTTTTTCCCTGATGAGTCTGGCTAAGGGTTTATCCATATGGTGGATGTATTCAAAGAAGCAGTTGTAGCTGCATTGATCTTTCCGATGGTTTTCTTCGCTGCTCTTTCCTTTCTGCTCTGATCATTAGGATGTCTTTCCTTGTGTTTGTCTTTCTCTGGTTGCTTTGGGCATAAGGCCAGGTTGTTTGTTGGTGGTTTTCCTTGTTGGCTGAGGTAGGCTTGTATTGCTGGAAAGGTCCCTCTTCGATCTGCCTTTGCTGCATCCCATAGGCTTTGGATTGTTATGTCTTTGGTGTCACTTGCTTCTTGGGATCTTCAGATTTCCTCTTTGGTTTCTCCAGCACTCCCTTGGTTGTTGAGTAGCATGTTGTCGAGTTTCCGGGCGTTGGTGTTTGTTGCCATTGTTTTCTTGGTGGTTGATTTCGAGCCTCATAGCGTTGGGTTCATACAAGCTGTGGGATAGGATTTCCATTTCCTTCCATGTACAGTGGCTTGCTTGGTGACGCAGCATGTGATCGGTCCTAGGGAATGTCGGGTGTGCCCTTGAGAGGAGTGTGTATCCTGCTTCATTGGGATGGAAAGCGCTCTACCTATGGAGGAAGTGCCCTGTGGTCCAATGCATTATTGAAGGCCTGGTTCCCTTGTTGATTTTATGTCTGGAGGACCCGTACGTTGATGGGAGTCGGGTGGGAAGGCCCCCTGCTCTGACTGTGTTAGTGTCCATTTCTCCTTTTACGGTTGTAGCAGTTGCCTTCTACATTGCGGGGATCCTGTATTGGGTGCATATAGGTTTCCAATTCCCATCTCCTCTCCTTGGATTGATCCTTGACCGTTACGTAATGACCTTCGTTGTGTCTTATTAATATGCTTTATTTGAAGGTCTCTTTTGTGTGATGGGGGTGTTTCTACTCCGTCTCTCTTTTAATTCCCACGCACGAGGAATATTTTCTTGCATCCTCTCACTTTCAATTTGTATATGTCCCTCAAACTGAAGGGGGTCTCTTGAAGACAGCAGGTCTACCTATCTGTCTATCCCTCTACCTATCTGGATCGAGATCGAGATGGAGATCGAGATGGAGAACGAGACGGAGCTCTCGATCTAGACCCAGAGAGAAGGAGATGCGTCTTCTTTTTGTATGCATGCAGCCAGTCGATGTCTTTCGGTTGGGGCATTTTGTGCATTTGCATTGAAGGTGCTTCTTGATCTGTATGTTCTTATGGCCATGTTATTAGCTGTGTCAGATTGGGTTTTGTTGGTCTTTTCCCGTCCTCCCTTGTTCTCTGCTCTTGTGGTTTGATGACTGCCTCTAGTGGGGTGTTTGTTGGGTGTTTTTTGATTGTTATTTCCCCGAGACAATTTTTTCCACTGCCCAGCATTGTGACCCAGTTCCCCATACATGTATAATTCGTCTTTGTGCCATTATCATGCTCCATCATAAGTGATTCGACCTCGTCCTCAGTGCTACACAGCAGGATCTCCTTGCTAATCCCTTCCAAAAGCAGTCGTTTGCATCCAATAACCCCAAGCTCCCCATCCATCCCACTCCCTCCCCTCGCTCTAGGCAACCACAAGTCTATTCTCCAAGTGCATGAGTTCCTTTAGGTGGAAAGGTTCCTTTGGGCTGTATATGAGACTCCTCATATGAGTGATGTCGTATGGTAGTCGTCCTTCTCTTTCGGACTTCCTTCACTCAGGATGAGAGGGTCTCGTTCCACCCATGTTGCTGCAGATGGCATTAGGGTGCTCTGTTTTATGGCGCAGGAGTATTTCATTGTGTGTATATAACGCTTCTTCTTTGGCTCTTAATTGTTATTTCCCCGATACAATCTTGTTTTCTACTGTACAACGTGGTGACCCAGTTACACATACCTGTAGGCATTCTATGTTCTCACATTATCATGCTCCGTCAAACATGACTAGACAATGTACCCAGCGCTACACAGCAGGATCTCATTGCTAATCCATTCCCAAGGCAATAGTGGGCAGGCATTAACCCCAAGCTCCCCATCCACCCCACTCCCTCCCCCTCCCCTCCCCCTTGGCCACCACAAGCCTATTCTGCAAGTCCATGAGTTGCTTTTCTGTGGAAAGGTTCATTTGTGCCGTATATGAGATTCCAGATATAAGTGTGTGGTATCCTCTTCTGGAATGGATCCCTTAACCGTGAACTAGTGTCCTTCTTTGCCTTTCTCGATGGCCTTCGTTTTAAAGGCGATTTTGTTGGATATGAGCAGCGCTACTCCTGATCTCCTGTCTTGTCCATTGGCATGAAATATCTTTTCACATCCCCTCCCTTTCAATCTATACGTGTCCTTTGCCCTCGGGTGAGCTTGTCTAGGCAGCAGATTGAAGGTTTTTGCTTTGGTACCCAATCTGGCACTCTGTGTCTTTTGATGGCAGCATTCGGTCCCGGAACAATTCAGGTGGTCATTGATAGATGTTTCTTGATTGCCATTTGAAGCCTTGTTTTCAGGTTGAGTCTATGTTTCTCTTTTCTTCTTTCTTTTCCTTTGAGTGAATGGGTTCCGTTGATTCTCTGCTGGAGTCCTTTCCTTTTCAGATTTTTGAATGTAGTGGTGGCTTTTGGGTTGGGGTTGCTCTGTTTTGTTGTTATGTTAACCCCTTCGTATGTCTGCTCACTTTAGCCTGACCGTTACATAAAACCAAATCGTCATTGAAACAAGACAAAGGATCTACATTTTCTTCCATTCCTCGCCCTCATTGTATGATTTGATGTAGTTTATTTCATTTTATGTTTTTGACATCTTCATGGTTAGATCTGTACGCTGGCTTCTCTAAGTCACTGCTTTCCAATGGTTTTTTTCTTTTTTCTTTTTTTGAATTGGAGAAGCCTTAGAGTATTTCTTTCAGAATGGGTTTTGTATTGCAGTACTCTTTCAGTGTTGGTTTGTTGGAGAAATTCTTGATTTCCCCTTCGATTTGAAATGATAGTCTTGCTGGATAGGGTATTTGGAGGAGGCAGATTATTTGTTCTTTCTTTCAGTGCTTTCAAAGGGACTCGCCACCCCCTTCTGGCCTGGAGTGTTTCTGTAGAGAAAACTGCTGATAACCTTATTGGGGTTCCCTCATCATGAATGCCTTGCTTTTCTCTTGCTGCCTTTGGCCTCCTCCCTTTCTGTTTACCTTTGGCCATACTGATCAGAATAGGTCTTGCTGCGTGCCTGTTTGGGTTCAACTTGTTTGGGGCTCTCTGTCCTTCCCGTATCTTGCTATCACTCTCCTGCACTTGTTGCTTTAAAACCTCGATTGCAGGACTCCCTGTCGTGGTGCCCTGGAAACTGGCAATGGCCCCTGCCCCTCTCCCCCAGCCACAAGGACCAGACCCTCCCTTTGGCTGATGACATGAGGAGATTTCCCACCAGATGGCCCAGCCCTGAGCGCACTAACTCTAGGAAGTCCCAGCCACTCTGTTTCTAAGCCCCACTGACCCCCTGAGCAAGACCGGCTGCCTCCAACAGGCCTGGGTATGGGCATCTTCTGAAAAGGCTCAACCAAGACCTTGAGAGAACACCAGACGTCTAAAGGAATGAGAAAGGAAGAGGGTCCCGGTTAGGGGTGTGCTGGTGCAGCCCAGGGCCTTGCCAGAGCTGAGGTCTGCAGGGGCTTGAGCTGGCCAGGCTCCACTCCCACACCAGCTCTCTTGGGCCCTGTTGGTACCTATGTCCCTTCTCGGCCTTGGACAGTGCCTTCTTCTGGACCTCCAGGGGTTCTCCAGGCACAGAGGCCCATCTGCTGATAGATTGAAACCTGTGATTGTCCTGAGGGTCAGTCAGGAGCTTCCTCCATCAGGACGCCCGTGCCTGCCTGCATGGCTTACACAGGCTCATCAGCCATGGGATGCCAGGCTTTGGAACTTCCCAGAAGTACAACTGAGTGACCGTGCATGGCAGAGACTCCTCTGACCTAGCTCTGTTGCTTGCAGCCTAAGTCCCCTGTCCTCCGGAGGGAGGTCCCAGGGGGGTGCCCTCATCTGTGACCTCCCTTTTTCAGGGTGTCTCGTGGGGATGGCCCGCTGGGGCTTAGACGGCTGACACGCCCCCTACCCCAGCATCTTCACCAATATCACCTGCTTCTCCCATGGGACCGATGAGATCCAGAAGCACATGCCTCTCCCTGAGCCCACGGTCCCTCCTCCTCACACCCAGGTCCCATCGCAGTCTCTGCAGGCTGCTGGCTCTCCTGGGCCTGGCACAGGCTTTGTGCCCCCAGAGACTGGCCCCTGCTGCTGTCCATGCTCGAGGTCCTGCAGCAGGCCTGGTGCAGACCCCCCAAGCTCCTGTGCTCCTGTCTCTGCCTCAGACTCCAGTCTCCATTTGGCAAACAGCCACCCCTCCCCCACCAGCTCCATCAGCTTTCCAGGGCCCCATCTTGGCCTTCCTGTGCCACAGTGGCCACCCCACAAACCAAGCCTGCAATCTCCAATAACCAAAAGGAAAGTCTCCTCCTGCTGCTGCCTTGGGGCCCTACGGCCCCTCCTGTCGTCCGTCCTTCCTTCTTCTGTTGGGGTCCTCCATCTGACTCCCTGGACAAGGGGAGAGGACATGAGAGGGAGAGTGTCCCAGGAGGAAGGTAGGAGTGGGGATGCTGGTGGAGCCCAGCTGGGGGCAGAGAGGGTGTCTTCCCTTGAGACTCCTTCCTGCCCTGGGAGTGCCCAGGCCTTCAGAGGGAATCGGTCAGCTCCAGCTGCCATCACCAATCCCATGGGCAATGGGGCTTGAATAACAAGAATGTATCAACTCACCGTTTCGGAGCCCAGCCTTCTGAGATCCCGGTATAAACCAGCTGGGTTGGCCCTGAGGCTTCTCTCCTTGGATTTCAGATGCCCATCTCTGGCCTGCGCCCTCATATCAGCTCCCTCTGTGGGACTCAGGGTCTAAATTTGCCCTTTCTATAGGGGCACCCATCCTATTGTATTAGGGGCCACCTTAGTGACCTGATTTCAGCTCTTTCTGTACAAACTCTGCTGCAGGGCTTGCGGGGGTGTTGCCCTGGAACTGAACCCGAGAAGGAACCAGGAGTGTTCAGGTTCGATCCCTGGCCTCGCTCAGGAAGGGAAGGATCCAATGTGGCCATGAGCTGAGGTGTAGGTCTCAGACCCGGCTTGGATGTGGCATTGCGGTGGCTGTGGTGTAGGCCGGCTGCCAAAGCTCCGATCGATCGATGGATCGTTCGGATGCCAAGCCCGAGAACTTCCATATGCCGCCACAGCAGCCCCATCCAAACAAACAAGCATAGGCAATGGAAAGACAAAGAAAAGACTGCTCCACCTAAGGTCATGTTCGGAGGTCCTGGGGGAGAAGACTTCCACATATGAACTTCGGGTAATAGAGCTGTAGCCCCTTTTGGCAGGTGTCTCCAGTTCCAGGGATGAAGGGTCTTTTGGAAAGTAAAGGAACATCAGTCCTGGGGTTGGGATGAAGGAGGATCGACTCCCCAAAGTGAGGGGGGGACGTTTCCAGAGTGCAGGGCACTCGAGCCGGATCAGAGCCCATGACCCAAGGCCATGGGGCAGGGGGTTCCAGCCCGTGGCATATAAGGCTGTTGAAGGAACGGAGTCTAGGCGACAGAGAGGGAAGCTGAGAGAGGAGCTCCAGCGCCAGGCTGTGAGATGAGGTCCAGGCCTCACAGCACTCTGCTCCTACATTGGATTCCCAGCACCCTCTTTCAGCACGCCCACGGCCCCGCTCTCCATAGCCTGAAGGGGAACAACTCACTGCCCACCTTTCTGGCCCCCACCCCCACATGAACACCTGCCTTCGGTCCAAGGGCCCCAGCCAGCCTGGCCCAAGGGGTCCACAACTCCAGCACTTGGAGCCTGATGTCTCCTTTTCGGCTTAGCTGTCTCGGGCCAACCCGAGGGAGTTCCTGGAAGCAGTGTTGTTGCAATCCTTCCTGCCCTCTGCCTGACCCAGTGTTCTCATGTAGCCAGCAGGATCCCGGGAAGCCTCACAGTGGACCCAGCCTTCAGGACTCACAGTGCTATGGTGGGTGACCTATCTCTTCCTAACGTTTGCCCATTTTCTGGTGGAATAGGTCCCGCTGTTATGGTCGTGTCTTGGCAGTGCCTTATTCCCTCGAGACACCAGACTTGGGTCAGATGTGTGGTTGGCAGGTAGTTTCTCCAAACCTGTAGCTTCTTTTCAGCTAGGAAAATATTTCCATGTGATGAGGTCCGTTTTCTGTCTGGGGTAGGGTTTTGGCTGTCATGGGGAAGAACGCTTATCTTTTCATTGTTGCTGATGTTGTTGTTGCCTATTCCAGCGGTATTGATGTACTTATCTTCCGTTTGATTGAAAGGACAGTGAGGTACCATGTTGTGCTATTTCCTGCTGTGTCGCAAAGTGATTCGGTCATACATACACACACACCCCTTCTCCCTCAGATTCTATGCCCATATCGACTATCACTAACTGTGGGCTAGAGTTCCCTGGGCTCTACCACAGGTTCCTGTTGGCCGGTCATTCCATGTACTCCGTGTGCAGAAGCCAGTCCCAAACCCCCAGTCCCTCCTGCCCCGGACTTGGCTCCTTTGGTACCCATCGGGTTATCCAAGGCTGGGAGTCTGTTTCTGTTCCGTGCACACGTTCATTTGTGTCCTCTCTTTCGGTTCCACTTAGAAGTGGTATCATACGATGTTTGTCTTTCCCTGTCCACCTTCACTTAGGATGATAATTTCCAGGTCCATCCTTGCTGCTGCAGCGTTCATGATTCCATTCTCTTGTATGATTGTGTGATGTCCCCCCGTACATATGAACCTCATCCTCTTTATCCATGCCTCGGCCGATGGACATTTAGCTTGCTCCCTTGTCTTGGCTATTGGAAATGGTGCTTCAGTGGACATTGGGGTGCATGTATGTTTTGAAGGGCCTTTCTTTCCTTTTGATGAAGTCCAACTTTCTGTTCTTTCCTTCCCTTTTGGGATAATGTTTTTCTTGTCATGTGGAAGACCCCTTTGCCAAGCCTGAGGACCCAGAGGTTTGCTCCAATTGTTTTTTCTTAGGTGTGGTAAACGTTGCATCGTTTGTATTTATACACATTTTACATTTGCACTGAATGTTCCATGATGAGTTCATTTTCGTATCGGATAAAAACCCTATCCCTATTCCATTCTACTGCCCTTGAGCTTCCGTATTAGAACATCCCAGGTTGGTGTATTGCTATGGATCTATTTCTGCATTCTCTATCTGTACACTGAACTCTGTCTGCCTCTATCCCGCCAGCAATGCCAAGCTGCCTTCCATAGAGCGTTCTCATAAGCCGAATCACCTCGCACTTTAATGTGCTTTCTCGAAATTATGTTTGATGTTCTGGCTCCGTTATCTTTTCTTTATCCATTTTAGAATAATTTCATCCATGTGGGCCAAAAAGAAAAAATAAAAAAAAACACTTCTGTTGGAATTTGGCCGTATTCTGTGTTGAGTCTTCCCATCCATGCGTATAATAGGTGTCCGCATTATTGTAGGCCTTGTTTCATTTTATCATACAGATGCTCTATCCCAAATATGTATCCCCGGATTTCCCATTGTGGCTCAGTTTGGGATGAACCTGAAAGAGTGTCCAGGAGGATGTGGGTTCAATCCCTGACCTGGCTCAGTGGGATGAGGGTCCAGTGGTGCCACCAGCGGCAGTGTGGCTTGGACCTGGTGTTGGTGGGGCTTTGCTGTAGGCTGGTAGCTGTAGCTCCAGGTTGACCCCCTTGCCTGGGACCTTCCATATGCCGTGGGTGCAGCCATAGAATGACCGATGGAACCAAATGCTTCAAGGTTTTGGCAAGTCTTGTGTATTGCATGGTGTTTTTCATTTTGGTGCCATGTTCTTTTGTGGGATTTACACACATGATGAAGGTGTTTGTGTGGACCTAGTATACTGAGACTTTGATAAAGTGACCTCCATCTCTGCCGTGTGCCTTGGAGATTCGGTGGGCCTTCCCATGGAGGTAGCCTTGCTATCCATGAGCATGGAGAATTATGTTTGTGCCTGTCTCATCTGTAGGTCTTTCTTTGTTTTTCCTGCCATGCTGCCCTGGCTCGTAGCTACAGTACTAAGTAGAAAAGGAGAAATGAGAAAGAACTTTCTGACCTGTTTTGGATGGAGGAGGAAGACGTTCATTCTTTCGCCATCACGCAGGAGGCTTGGTGTAGCTTTTTGTCGAGATGTTCTTTACGGGGTTCAAGGAGTGTCCTTCTCTTCCTAGACTTCTGAGCGTTTCTTACATGAATGGGCGTGGCACATGTTCTGCAAGCGCCATTGTGACCATGTAGGTTTTCCTCAGTAATGTCTTCATGCAGCCTATAAAGTTGATGGTTGTGCATAGTAAGCCAAGCTAGTGTTCCTTGGCTAGAGTCCGTCTGAACATAGGGTATTGTCGTGAGCTTCTTTGTTCCTGCGTTTGCTGTATTTTGTGATTTGTATTTTCTCAATGCCTTGTGTGAAAACGAGGGTTGTTGATGGGCAACCTGGCATCTTTTGTATTCTATAAGCATTTCATGCCATTTGCTTCGCTCTTAACACCAGTTTGTCTGGATCCTACCACCTGTTAGGTACTGCACGTTCCTTTGCCTACCGTTCTATATATTTTCCAAGTTCTCCTGGAGAGGCCTCTTTGAGCATGGAGTCGTTCGAAGGGTGCATCTCCATGTCCACATATCTGGAGGCTTCCTTTCTTCTCATTCTCGTTGTTCTGCAATGGACAGCATATGCTTTGGACCCAGTGGAGTGAAATGCAGTGGCTCTTTGTTTCCTTATCGTAGAGGTTCTCCAAACATCCCAGGCAGGAACGGCTCCAATATGACTGTGACAGAGGAGTTCTCTGCCTATTTCCCTTACACTGTAACCATAAGGGGATTACCTGAACATGGAAATGCCAGGCTTCTGAAGATGTGTCTGACAGGGCCAGTTCACAGCCACCCCTGCCCATTGTTGTCTGGATCAGCTTACAAGTGGAGAGAGAGCCAGGGTTCAGGAGGGGGCCCAGATGCAGCGCTCTGATGCTTTCTATGGCCGTGGTCCCATGTGGGCATTGGCTACCACCAGAAGGCTGACATGCAGGAGCCGGGTGCAGTCCCTGGCAGGGGGATCAGCACTCCCAGTGGGCAAAGCTCCAGCCTCTCTCCTACTGCCCAGGGCAATTCTGAGCTGTGGGCGCTGCCACCAGGCTCTGAAGGCCAATGACAGAGGCACCAGGAGGCACTCCCCAGCACTGTCAGCCACAGTCCCTGGCTGTTGGCAGGGACTGTGATGGCCCAAGGAAGAAGGCCCACCTCCCAGCTGCAGGGAGGTGGTCTTGAGCAAGTCAGAACTGCCCTTTCTCATCTTCAGCAAGCAACATTTCCATCCCTGCCTGTTGCTTCCTCCCAACCCATGCGGTTGCCAGTCTTTCTTTGTCAAACCTCTTCCAAAGCACTTCGTGAAAGGAAGGGCATCCTTACCCTGACTGACTGAGAAGTACCTCTTGGAAATAAGCAAGTTTCCCCTCACCCAAGACTCTTAGCTCCTTCCAAGGACCATCCTTGCTCTCTCCTGCATGCTGCTGAGTAGCAAAATGTTGGGGACCCAGAACTCCTCCAATGAGTGGTATGCTAGCACTAGCTTCTGTGACAACAGGAAGCTCCTCCCCCCCAGGTAGAGGCAGTCAGGAGACCGTAGGTGATGGCTCTGTGCTCTGTGCCCCCTTGAAACCCTTTGCATCCCTGCCATCTGAGGAAGGAAGGCAGTGCCTGGGAAATCACCCTGGTAACAGATGCGTCACTTGGCCTGTCTGGCAAGAGGTCACCTGTGAGCCAGAGGGCCCGAATCCCCTCTGGAACACACTGCTGCATCCCCACCACCCAAACAGGCCCTTCCAATAAGGCACGATGGCCTGGCCGTTGGAATGGCTGGACACTGAAGGTATGCGGTCTGTGACTGGGACACAGGGGACTCGGTGCCTTGGTCTTGGGGACACATGGCATTGCAAAGGCAGAACCCAGGCCAGGGGCCCCACATCCTAAGTCAAATGGATTTCCTCAGCCAATGGTTTGACTCCGCCTTGAGGGGTTTGGAGATGAGCCTTTCCCCGGTATCAGAGGGTCAGCTTCCCCTTGGTGTCTGTCATAGACAAAGAGTGTCCAGCCACTGTCTCTGTCTCACACAAGCTGCACCAATCCAGCCCCTGAAATTGGGAAGCTCCTTCACCCACCCTGGGCATGGCGGCCATTTCTGTGATGCAGTGAATGTGCCATCCATTAATCCACTGTTTCCTTTTTGGTTGGAGGGATGCGTGGATAGATGGAGTCTCTGATTGGCATTGGAGGGCCCCACCTGCAGCATAGGGAAGTTCCCCGACTCGGGGTCGAATCAGAGCTGGCATTGCTGTTCTACGCTACAGCCACAGCAATGCCAGATCCAAGCCACATCCATAGCCCACACCACAGCTCAAGGCAATGCTGGATTGCTTAACCCACTGCACAAGGCCAGGGCTCAAACCCACGTACTCATGGATAGCAGTCAGATTCTTCATCTTCTGAGCCATAATGGGAACTCCCTAAAATACTATTTGGTGATGGTCTGTACATCTTTCCTTTCTGCAAATTCTATTGCATTCTTTTCTTTTCCATTTTGAGTCAGCTGCATTGGGGCCTGTGGGCTGTTCCAGGCCAGGGGTCGAGTCCAAGCTGCACCTGCTGGCCTATGGCACAGCCACAGCAATACAGGATCTGAGGCATGTCTCATACCTACACCACAGCTGACGGCAATGCCAGAACCTTAGCCCAGTAAGCCATGCCATGTCTCATCCCCGCGTCCCCATGGATCCTAATCAGTGTCCTTAGAGCCGAGCCACACGAACTCCTGCTCTTTCACGTTTTAATGGATTGAAAAGCATGAGTGAATGGCTCACTTTAAGTGTGCCTGCACTTGGCATTAATCCTAGATTTTTGGCGTTTGGGGCATTTTGCTTTTTCTTTTTTTTGTTTGCTTGTTTTTTATTTTGTAAGTGTTGGCTGCCCCTGTGGCACACAGACGTTCCCAGGGACAACCCAAGATCCTTAACCCTCCTCACCCCAATCGAAAACTTATCCCTGATCACGTAAAGTCCCAGGTCTTCTTGTATCAAAAGCTCCATGGGGGTGGAAGCCAGTGGGCTGGTGAGGTTGGGAACGCTGAGCTTCACATGATGGAACCTCCCCCAAGCCAATCACAGGTCATGAGATTACAGTCACTCACTCCCTCCTTTGTTTTGTCCTCACTGGGACTAAGAGGCCGCTGCCTCCACCATTTAGCACATGGCAATAATCCCACCAAGACGATAGGATGGTCCCCCACCCACAAGGCACCAAAGCAGAAAGTCCTGTCCCTACAGCCAAGCCTTTTCCTCTCTGGACAGGCCACCCCCACGGGACACCCTGGAGGAGTGGAGGATCACCCCAGCCTGTCATGTGGCCACTTCAGAGAGGCAGAGAGAAACTCTCTAGAGGTAAGGGCTGCCTCCAGCCTCCATTCTCACGACTGGTGAGTGTCCAGAGGGCTGAACGGCACAAAAGCAGCTCTCCATCCCCAGAGTGTTCCGGGATGCAGAGCATGGAACCGATGCCCCAGAAGCCCCCTAGCCCAGCAGGCTGGAGAGACAGGGATGATGAGGCTGTCCCTGGGGCTAGTGAGAGCTGTGTACTCCCAGGAGCAGCCTGGGCATCCTTGTCTCTGTGGAGGAAAGACTTATTCCTTCACCTGTGGATCCAGACTGCCTGGGATCTCACACATGCTTCGTTCCTCTCAGATCCCCTCTCTGTCCTCAGACGACCCATCTCTGAGGACACAGGCACATGTAAGACGACAGTGGACCAAGTGCATTTCACAACAGAACGATTTTATCCATATTTTACATCCCCCATCGCAAAGGAGCTACTGTGCCCACCCACACACACCCAGACCCAAGTCCCCACCACCTAACCCCACCCACCCCCACCCCCTCCTGGCTCTGGTCATTCTGTCCTTCCTCCCCACCCCTATGGCAGCCAGGATGGTTGCTAGGACCTGGAGGAGCCCAAGGCTTCCATGGGGGCTGCCAAGTTGGACTGGCCGTGGAGGGCTGGCCCACCGTTCCCTACTGGCTGCAGTGCCACTTCCTCCTCCTCCGTGTGACACATGGGTCACACCTGCTCCTTTTGGGCTGGGAAGGGTCAACCAGCCCCAGAGCCAGGGTGTGCCTCCCAGAGCCTCGCAGGTCAGCCCTAGGCCTGGCCAGGTCCTCAGCAGCAGCCAGGCCTCCACACCGAGCCCGCTTTCTAGACTTGGCAGCTTCCAGGGGGCCTGAGCTGAGGCCCATTCTCTGGGGCACGGGGGCCTGGGAAGCTTGCTGGGCCCTCTGCCCTGCAGTGCAGACAAGACCCGAGGCAGGGACAGGGCTCTGTGGCAGGCCCCAGGGCAGCAGGCTGTGGTGAAGGCCCAAGAGGAAGGCCAGGCTGGGGAGCTCCTCCTCATCCTCACTCAGCCCGTGACCCAGCCCTGCAGTTCCAATAAGAGGAGAGGCCTCCCTGAGAACCTTGCTGGCCCTGGGTCCTGATGGAGGGCCCAAGCGCTTTGTGCCCTAGTGAGGAAATGGCTGTGCTGTTCCAGCCTGAGTGGGTTCCTGCTATCCTGGAGAGGGCACAGAGCCTTTGTGCCTGAACAGGCCCCTGTCTGTTTGGTGGTGCCTTAGATGGCCATGGAAATCCATCTGGGGTGTACAGGTTTCATCTCTGACCCCAGGCTGTGGGCCTTGCTCGTTCCTCTGGGCATCGTGTTGGGCCACAGACTCTGAAGGTCTTGAGTCCAGGTCGGGTGCCCTGTGATTGGGAGTGGCTGGCACCCTGTCGTCCTCCTCCAAGGCCAGGACTTGTGTCTGCACTAGCTGGTGGGAGAGAGGTGGACAGTGACTGCTCTGCACCCTCCAGGGAGAGCCGGGGCTTATGGGCAGGGGGAGGTGAGATGGGACCCACATCCACAGACAGAGACTGTGGCCCTCCTGCCTTCCTCCTGCACCTTCTCCCCAGCAGGGTCCTTGCCCTGTCCCCAGCTCCCCTCCTCCCCTTCCATTCCTCCTGCCCTGCACCCACCTGGGCAGCCTCCTGGGTGCAGGGCCTCTCTGTCAGGGGAGGGAGGGACAGAGCCTTCAGGGCCTCCTGCTCTAGGGCCCTCCCCGGCCCTGGCTGACCTGGGTCGTTTCCTCCTGGATTTCCAGGGTCACCTGACTACCCCCCCCTGCCCCCAGTCTCCCTAGTGTCAGTCCCTCCCCTGGCCACCTCTTCAGGGGAGAGTCCGTCCTCCTGCTCCAGCTCCTCAGCCAGGCCCGAGAGATCCAGCTCTGGTTCTGGGGAAAGCAACTCTGCCAGGAATCGGGGGTGAATGACCGCCTCCACCTGGAATGGAAGGGAGAGGCTGTGAGCAGCCTTGGCAGGTGTGCCCTGGGAGGCAGGAAAGCCTGGGAGAAACGTGACTAGCAGAGGCCAATCCAGAGTTCCCCTCACAAAGGGGGAGCTTTCAAACTCCCATAGGTATTGTCTACACTCACATAAACACACACACACATTCACAAGCAGGTGCACATGCAGACACATGGGCTCCAAAGCACAAACACATAGGCACCGACCCAGACACACAAAGGCCTACAAAGAGAGAGACACACACACATGTACAACTTACACATCCACATATACACATCCTATGCACCAAAGTACACTCAGACACACAGGAAGACACACAGATGTCAGGGTCAAGGACCAGAGCCTAAATCCCATTATCCTGGGCCAAAGCCAGAACTAGGGTGCTAAGAGCATCTCTCCCTGGAATCCTGGAGTCTCAGACTCCAGGCCCAGCCCACCTTGGTGTCAAAGTCCTCCTGGGAACACAGCTTGTCCACGTAGCTGAGGAGATCCGGGTCTGGGAAGCAGCCGTCCTCGTCCTGTAGCAGCTCATATCCATCCTCTCGACATTCCATATCTGACTCCCCTGTGGCTGAGGGGCCAGGACCCACCAGTGCCTGCGGGATGTCCCCATGCTCCCTGCGAGCCTCAGGGGGAATCTCCTTGGGGGCCTTGTTCTCCAGCAGCTGCCAGGCCCTGCGTGGCCTTGGGTGGGTGTGCTGGACCCTGGGGCCGTGTTTCCTTGGAGCACAGGCTGAGGCAGAGCAGGAGGAAGGGAAAGTGAGGGGACCCAGCGCCCAGAAGCTGACCCCTGAGCAGGCACAGGGGAGGGCATTGTTGTGGGGCAATGGATATGCATGTGGGAAGGGGGAGGAGCAGCCAGAGCCTCAGGTTTGGTGGGAGGCCAGATTCAAGTCAGGGACAGGTAAAAGTCAGGTGTGAGAACGTGTGGAACATCTAATGATCAAGGGTCTCCCCACCAGCACACTTGTTAGGCAGATTTCACAGGGGCCCCTTAGACAGGGAGGAGGGTGATGAGGTTCTAAATGGACCAGGTCCACACCGCAGAGGGGTAAAGGCGGACTGAGACACCCTCGGGGGCTATCCGTGTTGAAAGACCAATGCCCCCTTGAGGGAAAAGGACCCATCTGGGAACAGGGACCAGGCCTAGGCCTCTCTTACCTGTACCTTGACCTCCAGGGGGGAGGTGATTCACAGACTGAGTGCCCCTTTTGCGGGATGTGGGTTCCTGAGGAGCCAGCTTTGTTGGAGCTGGAGGAGGCATGCCCTGTGCCCGCGTTGTGCAGGACACGTTCCCCATCCTGATCTCATCCTCTGCCTCAAATTGCATGAACCTGGGGGGTGTTGAGGGACAGGCCCCAGTGAGAAAACCACCTGGACTCTGGAGCCCACCCAGTGCAGCAGGACCAAGGGGGTGAGGAGAGGGTGTCCTTAGGTCTGTCAGGAGCCTGTGAGGTGCTGTCACAGCAGGGAACTGCAGTGGCAGATATCCAAGATCTGGGCCTCCTCCTGCCTGACCAGCCCTGGAGCTTGAGGGCATGGCCCAGCAGAGACCCAGGTCAATCTCTGGGACCAGGCTTAGGGACACATGGTGGGCAGTGGGGGCCCCTGCTCATGTGCCTCCGGACCTTGTCTGACCCAAACAATGGAGATGGCCAGTGGCCTGGTCTGGCACGTATCTCCACAGAGCCCTTGCCTGAACCCAGAACCTGGGGCTGGGAGTGAGAGTCTGGGAGAGCACGCATGAGACAGGGCCCAGCACAGGCTGGAGTGGGGATCCTACCATTAGAGGTGAGGCATCTCTTGCCACTGAGAGCTAGCTGCTCCTTTGGTTTTGTTTGGAAACTAGGAGGTTCACATGCAGAAATGACAGGGAGGGCCAGAGACCCATGGGCTTCCCCAGGGATGGCCGGTTGCCCATTCCAGCCATCGTTGATGAAGAGAGGCCTACCACATGCTAGGTCAGTGATGGCTAGGCACCCAGCATGAAGGGGTGCCAGGCTGCCGGGTGGAGTCCTCAGCCCTGCACAGCCCCCATGCCTTCAGGGGACCCCCTCCTGGGCTGCCGTGCTCCCCAAGGCCATCCTGAGGCCTCCCCACATCAGCATCACGGTAGGGCAGAGCTCCTGGGACAGACAGGCTGGAAGAGCCAAGCTCTCCAGGTGGCAGAGGGGATTCTGGAGGCCAATAGGATTTGGGGATTCAGGGAAGAAGAGGTGTCAGGTGCCAGCCTCCTCTTGCATCCTCTCTGATTGCTAGCACCAGAGCCAGATCCTGCCCTGGGGCCTGCCCATCACCCACCACCCACCCCACCATGTCGCCCATGGCCCAGGACCCTGACTCACTTTGCTGCCATTTCATAAAAGGCCATCCTCTCAACGGTGCTCATGTGCTGCCATTCCTGCATGGCCTGCCGCATGCCCTCCTCCAGCGTCATGGTGGGCTTCAGGCGAGCCAGGGTGCGAAGCACTGGGCTGTAAGCCCTCAGGGTCAGTCTCTTGGTGCAGCCCAGCCCCCAACTGCCCAACCCCACCCAGCTCCAAGGCCTCCATGGGCCCCACCCCTGCCAAACCCAGGCTCAAGAGGGGGAGACGAGGGTGTCTGGAGAGCAAAGGCAAGCCTTCCTGGTGCCTGGTGCCACCACCTCCCACTCACCAGAGGATGCTTGTCCACTCCCTGGCTATAGCTGGGACACTCTGGCTGGGGGCGGGTTGCCATCTCATATAAAACGCAGCCCCATCAATGCGGGAGGGCAGGCGCCAGTCTACCAGCTAACAGGTCTGAGAAGCCCAAGGATTCTTCTGCCCAGGTCTCTGCACTAGATGGCCTAGTCCCCCTTTTCGGAGGGACCTCGGGTCTAGGAGGGATGTTCCTGCCAGGTTCACAGCTCTAGGAGGATAGACCCTTGCCCGTCTATCTATGGACAGCTCGACCACCTCCCCGTTCACACTGGACTTCTTCAGAACAACAAGGACCGGGCATGCAGAAAGCTCCGTCCTGGGCCTGAATGTCCTAAGCCTTATCTGAAGTGATACCCACTGGCTGCCAGAGGCCCAGGTCCATGTTGAAAGGAGGTAGCACCAGAGAAGCAGGTCCCATTCAAACTCTGGCTCCTCACATCCGAGCAGGACCCTCTTGGACTGCTCTCCTGCACTCAATGTTATCATGGCAGTGCAGAACGTGAGACAACTGGTCTTGCATGGTGGTGGTAGCTGAGCTAAGGCACGGACGGGATGTCATGGACTGGACGTGGGACACATCTGAGTGCAGACGTGCCTCCTCATAGCATGGACATTGCTGTCAACCCTCCTTCTCTCGAGGTGAAAGGATGCCTGGAAACCTAAGCAGGGAGTCCATGCCAAGGTCCTGTATATGCGAAGGCTCCAGCTGAGCTAATGAGGGTCTGAGAGGTCACTTACATGAGAAAGCAGGAGAGAGCTTCCGCATCGGGGCTCTGGGGCAGGTGGCTGCGGGCCAGGGACTTGAAGCGCTGCCAGCGTCGGAAGTTCTGATAGACGCTCTTATGGTGAGAGGCGTCCTCCTGAGGGCCCGTGTGCTGGGAGGCATGCAGGCTGCCTGTCCCAGAGGTGCCATGTGGCCACGGCCCAGAGGTCCCTGGGGGCAGGATGAAGGCCATCTGGGCAGCTGGAGGTGCCGCTTGAGGAGGAAGGCCTGGGGCCAAGCCTCCCTTGCCAGCCTGAGCTGCTGCAATAGCTGTGGCAGCCACCCCGCTGTCCCCCACAGGGCTTGCTATGCAAAGGGGTGCAGGACACAAAGCACTCCCCATGAGGGCCCTGGAAGCATTCCCATTGAGGGGGGCCTGAGGGCGCCCAAAGGCCTGAGACTGGTGGGGCAATGCTGACCTCCCTCCTGACCAGACTGGGACAGGGATGTTGCCAAGCCCTGGGGCAATGGGGCCATGGTCAGCAGGAGTCACCCGAGGTGTCATGGGGTGAGGTGGCTGCAATAGGGTGCTGCCAGGCAGGAGTAATGGGGCCATGGGCGGTGGCAGGTGCTGCTCCCAAGCTGGCTGGGGTTGGGAGCCAGGAGTGGGGGGAGGATAGGAGCGTGAGGCCCCAGGGGGCATGACCACATCCGTGCCCAGCAGTGGAAATGCTGTGGAGAGAAAGGAAAGGGGTGAATGGAAGAGGAGAATGGGTGACATGGACGGAAGCTCTCTGGGGACTCAGAGGGCACACCTCAGTGGGAGAGGGCATTTGGCCCGAGGAAGCTGTGTGTTGTGCAGATGTCGTGGAGGGATGTTCATGGTCTTGACCCCCACACCCAGTTCCCTGCCCCTGTCTACCGAGAAATGCTCAGCTCAGCAGCAGGGATTGGAGAGCCTCCCTGAGGAGCTCCCTGACACCTCGTCCTCACAGGCTGTCCCCACGTCCTGGACCTGAGAGGACATCTACTCTGAGCATGCCCCTCAGCAAGGTCACTGGCAGGTAAGGGCCTTCTCCAAGGTCCTTCCAGGCACCGTGAGGCCTTTGATGGACCTCCACTGTCTAAAGTCGAAGGGCCTCACATCCTCCTCAACCCTTCCTCTCGGGATGCTCAGCACACATCTGTTCTCTCATACTTTCCTGACCTCACACAACACCTCTCAAAGGCTGCGAAGATCGCTCTGCACACAGAACCCTTAGACAAACACAGAACAGCCCCACCAAGCATGCACCTGCCTCTCCGAACCACCCAGAGTGGACACTTCACGGGGGCTAAGGTGTGCCACCCCATCCTGATGGCCCTGAATCCCTCCCACCATGCAGTTCTGCTCCTCAGAGAGAAGTCTGAGAAGTCGGTGTGTGTCCCCTGCATTTTTGCCACTTCCCATCCAGGGTTGGCTTCCGAAGATGAGCACGGGCCCAGGGCGGATCATGTGACAAGGGTCATGGGAGTGGAGGCTGCCTGTGATCCTTCCCCTTCCAGCTCCCAACAATGGAAAGTGAGGAGAAACTGAGAAGCAGGCAGGAGTCAGGTGCCATTGTGAGAAAACCGCCCATTCAGGAGAAGGAGGTACATACCACGAGGCACCGAATTGACCTCCACAGGTGTTCTAGGAGGTTTGAGAGTAGCAGACTAGATCATCTTCCTGCTTCTGTGCTACACTGCTTCACCCCGCCTCTTTACAAAGGAAGCAGCCTTCCTAGGCATTCCACCTGCACCAGCCTCTCTCCACATGTAGTAGTAGTGACTTGAAATAGGAACACACTCTTCATCTCAAAGTCAGGCCTCAGCTTCTGCTGTGAGCCACCTGACACGCTGTGCCATGTCTGCAGAGACGTATTTCCACAAAAGGGAAACCAATACAGAACACCTCAGGCCCACGAGTCTTAGCTTGGGTGAAGTCACGTGGTTGCCCTTCCCTTGTGGACTCCAAGGCCAGAGTTGCCTGACCTGAGAAGTGAGTTCTGGGTGGGATGGAGGGAAACGTTCTGGGCTGTGGCAGTGAGAGTCACATCCTGCTCAGCTCAGAGCAGACCCTTTCCTGAGCATGTGGCCACAGACAACACTCACCAGCACTGAATCATTTTCTGACTATACCCTCACATTCCACGCCCCCATTAGCCAGAGTATGCGCCAGTTCCAATCCCTTAGAGAGGTCTGGTGAGGCGAGCTTCAGATGCCTGAGGACCACAAGGCGGGGCTAGGCTTTCCCCATGACCCACCCAGGGCCAGCCACAGGACACTGGCTCCACACACGTTCCAAGTGGCTTGTCTCCCTTCTAGAAACCGCCAACCTGCCTGCTGCCATCCTGCCTCCCCAACCAGAGCAAGGCCTCTTGAACCACCTCCAAGCAGCTGTCCTCCCCAGGGAAGCCTCAGGTTTCTACAGGCTCCCCAGCTGAGATGTCCCTGGGGTGCAGTGCTGTCGCCTTCCTCTCCTTCCGTCCAACTCCATGTCCACAGTGAAGGGTCCCAACGGAAACCCAGGGATTTGAGGGAGGCCCTTTCTCTTGGAAAACAGCCCCTGTCTAGAGGCTTACCGCCTTCTGAAGCCATTCCCACAGGCATGGGCCTGGACCACCACGGGCTGGTGGCCTCAACGTGGACAGTCAAGAGCAGGACCCAGCGAGGGACCTGCCCCAACAGATGCTCAGGACGCAAGTAAAGGAGCCCAAGTTTGAATCTCAACAGTAGAATGCGGGCCTCCAGTCATTCTGCAGTGGGGGAGGGGCCGAGGGCAGGTGAGCCTGGGTGGGGGTGGGGTGCCATTCCATGCTGGCCTCTGCAGGGAGGCAAGAACCAGACGTTTCTTCCACCTTATGCAGGGGCCAGACAATTGTTGAGTGCCTCGTCAGGCAATGTATGTGTTGGTTTTCAGAGTCACAGCACCAAGGTTTGTCTTGATGTTCCCTTTCCCTCTGTTATTCATCAACTTGTTTGTTGTCCTTCAATCCCCTCAGCTTCCGTCCTGGCTCCAGGCTCCCTTCCCCAGAGGCCAGACTTTCTGAATAAAATTCACCTTTTATCATCTGATAACCACTTGGGTTTTCATGGCCACCTGGAACCCAATGTTTATGGTTTGGCTTCTCTCAGCAGACCTACCATTTGTGATTGGTGTGTGTCCGTCTTTTAAGGAAACCATCCTTGTGTGCCAACCAGCATCCAGCAGGACCCACCTTCCTCATGTTCCCTTGTGCTGGAAAGGCCCAGCCTATCCAAAAAGCCACTGCACAGCCCACGTGTCCAAGACCAGAGATCAGTCTGTCGTGTCTCCCGTATGATGACATTGCTGGTAAGTCTTGGAGCTTTTCCCTGTTAAATGTTTGAATGTAACATTTTCAACAAATCCTCCCTTCTTGGGGATCACAGTCCACGTGTGCCGAATAGCATATGGAGTGCTGAGTCCTCCTCTCCCCTCTTTCCCCTGTCCACTCAGTCCTCGTTCCCACCAGGGATCAGAGATACCTGTTTCACTCACATCTTTTCAGAGATCTTTTGGGCAAGCAACTTTGAATGCCATCCGTTTGCCTTTGCAGGTAGTATTCCTTTGTCTCTGGTTGAAATGTACCATGTGCACAGGGAACTCCATCTTGGACTTGTGATGGAAAAGGTTGGGGGATAATGTGAGAAAGTGATTACATATGTATCCCATATAGATATATATGTATCATATATCATATATACATACATCTGTCTGTACGACAGGGTCCTTTGGCGACGCAGCAGAAGTAGACAAAACATTGTAAATCAACTGCAGTGGAAAACCTAACCTCTTGTAAGATCAAAGAGTTCCTCTTGAGAAAAAGTTAAAAAGGAAACGAGAAAATTAAATTGCGTCCCCGTAGACCTGAGTATCTTTCCTTTTGTTGCCTTCCTACTGATATCGTGGCTCCTCTGTTACTGGATGCATTTTTAACATGGGAGTTCCTCCATTCTCTTGAAATTCAATGTACTGAAAGGGCAGAGTGCTCAACGCCAGGCAAAAACAATAGTAAATGTGCAGCTCCATTTGAGTTTTTCATTTCCCATACACAGTGCCTGCATTTAGCCTGACCTGTGTCCCGTGCACCATTTTGGACATATCTTTACTGCAAGTACTTTCCCTGTGTATCTGAAATTTACCTTTCCCTTGGAATCAGCATGCATCTGGCAAGACTCGCCCATAAGGGTACCATATTAGGCTACAGGGAGTGGGCAGTTCTTGAGGGGAGGAGAACTCGGAGTGGAGACCAAAAGGGGCCTTTTGGTCCAACCCAAAAGAAAATGGCAAAGGGACCCCAAATCTGCAGGCTCTTTGGATGAAATGGCAATTGGAGAGCCAAGAGATACTATTGCGTCTTTGAGCTTTATGTGGTTAAGGACAGAAGTAAGGGAGGAGAAGACACAATCTTCTCTTTCCTTATGTGAAAGAACCAGATGTGTGTGTGTGGGGTGGTCTCTTGGTTTAATTGCTTTCTCCTTTGGGGGACACACGTGCTGCCTATGGATGTTCCTAGGCTAGGAGTCACATCAGACCTGCACGAGCAGGCCTCTGCCATAGCCAGAGCAATGTCGGATCCAAGCTGCGTCTGCAGGACCTACAGCACAGCTCAGGGCAACCCCGGATCCTTATTCTACTGAAGGAGGCTGGCATGGAGTGTGCATCCTCACAGATCCTAGGGGGGTTTATGTCTGCTGAGCCATCATGGGAATTGCTGGCTTTTGTAGGTGTGAAAACATCGACTGCCCGTGATGTGGGTGTGCCCTTTGACACAGTGCCAGCTTTTTATCCACCAATGTCCAATCTCCACGTTTCCAAACCCACTCATATCAACGTCCTCCCCAGCAAGCCCTGCTTGAAAGCTGGTGCATTTCCTGTCTGCATCCCATACCCTTGCTCTTGAGAATCGAGGTTTGTCCTTGTCTATGGTGCTGTCTGCATGGGAATCAACGTAGCATCCCTGACACAGCCAAACAGAAACACACCTGAGGAAACGTTCAGATTGGGAGTTAAGGTCAGCTTATCACGATGCAAGTGATAGGAATGCGTATGTCCGTCTGGTGTGGTGAGAGGCGAGGTCTCGGGAACATCATCAAGGGAGGTGAGGGGTGAAACCTCCTAGGAGTGCAAGCAAATCTCTTGGGAGGCAAGAGTCCCTGTGTGCAGTAGCAGAAGTACAATTCCTCCTGCTGTTAGGGTGTTGGGCAAGGAAGGAGAGGTTGAAAGGATTGTTGCAGATTGAGAAAAAGGACTTGTGTGGGTGCTTCCGAAGCTTCTTGCCCCTTGCAAAGGAACATGGACTCCAAAGAGGGTGAGAAGCTGAGGCGAGAGTATCTCCTGCAATGCCATGGTGAGCTTTGTAGGAAGAAACTCTGGATGGGGCACTGCACAACTGAGCACCATGGGAATAGGGCTCTCTATTGGAGCTTTTACACTGAAGAAACATTTCAAGGGTTTTCAAACAAGACCTTCATATGAGAAGATTGCTGAGGCCCCCTTTGTACCCAGGCATTCAGGAAGGCCAGGCATCCTTGTTGCTTCCTCCCCTTCTTCAGCCACTCCTGCAATTTGTTACAAGATTCTCACGCATAGCTCAGATGTAGTATTTGTGGGGGTTTCTTGTTTGGTTGGTTTTGAATTGTTCTTCCCCCAAGACAATGGTTTTGCTACTGTACAGCATGGTGACCCAGGTACACACACATGTACACATTCTAGTCGCTCCCATGAGCATGCTCCATCACAAGTTCCCAGTGCTACACAGCAGGATCTCATTGCTAATCCACACCGAAGCCAATCCTTTGCATCCCTTCACCCCAAGCTCCCAATCCACCACACTCCCTCCCCAGATGTCCTATTGGCATGAGTCTTCTCAGGGACACTGATACAAAAGTTGCATTGTGGAAACGAGGTGCTCCCAAATCTTCCATCATTTTTGACTGACTTTGGACTTCTGAGGGCCGCATCCATGGCATCGGGAGATTGCCAGGCTAGGGGTCCAATCAGAGCTGTGGCCCCTGGCCTATGCCAGTGCCACAGCAATGCCAGATCCCAGCCGTGATGGCAACCTACACCGCAGCTCACATCAACACCCGATCCTCAACCCACCAGTCGAGGCCAGGGATGGAACCCGCAACTTCATGGTTCCTAGTCAGATTCGGTTCTGATGCACCATGACATGAACTCCTTCTGTTGTTCATTATCTTATACTACCTCAGAACCCTACATGCCGACATCGGAGAGGCAGAGGTTGTCAAATCAGCGGCACTGTAATTAGGGAAACCAGTCATGGAAGTGGGTGTCTCAACGTCCTTTGGACCATGACCTCTGATTGTTCCTGCAGAGAGCTTCGGGGCAGGCACTGGCGGCTGAGGAGAAACATCTCTGGAGATGGATCACTAGCATCAGGAGACAGTGAACCTTCCACTCCCACATGGAAATTGAAAGGCACCGAGAGATCCCAGGTTTGTGTCTTGTGGACGTTTCACGTCTGTGCCCTTGGGAGCTCTGGGTGTTGTCAGATAGATGTAAGGGTCTTGAGAGGTATCCTGTGGAGGAAGAAATGCTCTGATGTTGCCATGGACCAGAAAAGGGATCTGAGGGTTCAAGTATCTTTGGCGAGCATTCCCAAGTCAGGTGGGTATGTTGAATCTGCTGCTACTTCTTTGTGGGTGGATGGCCACCTGAACTTCCATGATGCCGTGCCAGACGTAGGGAGGGAGAGGAATAGTGTTCCCAAAGTACCTGCTGTCTTGTGACTGGCCAAGAGGGTCAAGTTTAGCTCACCAGCATAACCAGGACAACCAGAACCGTACAAAGGAGACACACCTGTGCACCAACCTTTATTGAACAAGCTCCATGTATTAAAGAAAGACATGAAGAACAAACATGCGTGGAGAATCGAGGCATTTGGAAATTCTCTAGGCATGGCGACAGGAGCACCATCTCTGAAGAGAGGTTCCCAGATCTCCAATTGCGTGCTAGAATGGTTCTTTAATGGATCCATCCAATTTGCTAGGGGAAAGACCCTTCTCTTTCTAGACGAGCAAATCCCAACCCAAAGAGTCCACACAGCCTAAGGTACTGTGGCCCAAAGGGCATGAATGTCCTTGGCCCACTTTGAGGATTCTGTGCTTAGGCTGGATCTCTGCAAACTCTTGTATGGGGATCCTATCTAAATGCATGGGTTTCACCGATGCAGTGTGACCGTGGGGGCTCATCTCCCAAGAGATAGGGTTTAAGAAGAGATGGCCACAGAAGCTCCCAGGGAGAAGACAGGAAGACAACACCAGAGAGCTTTCCAGCGAATGCAAATCCTCCATGACATTCCTGTCTTGGAGGGAGCTCCTGGGCCAGCTCTTCTGATGCTTCCTTCCCTCCCTCCTCTTCCCACCTGTCCCCTGCTGACTGAGCTGTTGTGCACAGAGACTCCCATCCTCCAACCGCTACTAGTGTCTGTTGAGGAGGGTCCGCTTGGGTAGTCAGTAGCGCACGTGGGAGCAAAGAGGGTGGTTTCCCAAGGGGTGGCCTGCTTGAGGGTGGGGCCCGTCCTGGTGGCCTTTAGCATTCATTCCATGACAGCCCTGCTAAGGAATATGGGGACTCTTCAGCCATTGGGTGTGACCGCTCTGTGCTCTTGTGCACGCTGCAGACTCCTTGTGCCCTCCTCCATGTGGGTTCATGCCCGCATGGAGCTCAGGTCCGGAGCAGTGTTTCCACCACAGCTTTTAGCAGCACTGTGGATCAGGCTGCTGGGAGACTTGAGGGACTGTGGGGCCTATGGAGGCAGGGGACTAAAGTGTGTGAGTGATTAAAATGGGTGGCATTCCAGTGTGCCCGCCGTTCCAAAGCGTAGGAAAGATCGAAGGAAGAATTTCCAATTTGAAAACCCTCATGGGGTTCACAAGAAGTAGCTCAGGGCACGGGAAAAGGAGTGAAGATGTACCATCCAGGCTGCTAGTTTCACTGGTGTCTTCCTTTTTCACATCCCAATGTCGGTCAGCACTTCTGTTCAAACGGCATGCTTGGGTCTCTGTTGGGGGCAGCCTTGCTGAATGTAGTGCTGACCACCTAGTTGTAGTCGGATGTAAATAGTGATGGATTTGCAAGCCTAGGGGGGATTGGTATAAGGCCACCTGGTGGTCGGGAATCTGGTAATCCGTCAAAGGTGAGGGTTGGTTGGGTTTTGTCTATGGATATGTGTGTAAGGGGAGATCATGCCTGTGTTTGGGTGAGCGTTTGTCTTTGGAGGGTGCTGAGATGTAACAGAGGCATAGTCCAGGAGCTGGCGTTTAGGTGTTTGTAAGTTGGTGTTCAGGGGCCTATTTTTCATGGATGTTTTCCGCCATGAATTTGGGGATTGTGTGTCTCCTGGTGGACTTAGTAGGATTATCTGCCTAGGCCTCAGGGCGATGTTAGGGAAGTCCAGGGGCCGATCTGTGTATTTGTACCTTTGGGGCCTGTAGTGAAACTTCGTGGTTGGGACTTGACCCCAGCCAAAATTGAGAGTGAGACTGGAATCAACCTTGCCCTCAGCTTGGCACCTGAATCCAGGATCCCAGGTTCAGAGAGGATTCGAGCGCACAGACTTCTTCTTTTTGGTGGCATCTGCCCCATGTGGAGTTTCCCCGTCCACGGACGGAGTGCCACAGCAGCAATCGGGACCACTGCAGTGAACACTCAGAATCCTTAGCCTTCCGTGCCACAAAGGAACGCCTCGACCTGCTCAAACCCACTGTCTTTTCACTGTCAGACCCCTCACCAGGTGTCAGGATTTGATGAAGCTCTGGTTCTTCTGCTTCGTGGCAGGAAGAGTTTGGCAGGAAGCGAAGCCCCAGGTAAAGAGTGAGTTTAGGAGCATAAGACCCTGGGGGGAGATACGCGTAAGCTGGCCAGGGAGCAGAGCAGCCCCAAGAACCAAGAGAGCTACATTTCTAGAATCCAAGGCCCAGTGGGGAGGGGAGAAGACTGCCTTCTTCCTCATTTGGGGGTGGATATCAAGGCTTCCATCTCCAGCTCCTCATTGTGCCCTATATGGATGGTGTGCCCTGGGCTGTCACAGTGCTTGTTCAAATCGGTGTGTATTCCCAGGCGTTTGGTCATATATCAACTGGGGTAATTCATCTCAGGTTTCCATCTCCTGTCCTCTTTTACCTAGGCGTGTCCCCTCTCCCCTGTGTTTCTGTCTGGGTGAGGTGCAGAAATGCTCCTTGTCCAGGACTCTTCTCTCCTTGACCTCATGCAGCAGGACTCGATCTCCACATCTGTTGTCTTGTGCTTGAACTCTTGGGGGTTGTGTCTTGAGCGTGTCTGGCACTTGGATGCATCTGGTCTTCCTTCAAGTCGGGTAAGTCATGGCTGGGTTCCTTTTCTTGAGTGATCATCAGCTTTAGACCATTTCGAAGACCCCTTGAAAGCTTGTCTTTAACCCATCCCCCGTGGGCGGTTTCTGCTCTTTAAGGATCCTCCTCTGCCCTTCCCTTTAGGATGATTATTTGTGTGTTCATGGCCTGTCATATGGCTCTTTGCTTTTTTGTGTGTAGCACATGTTCCAGAGCCGTGCATGTGTCTTTTGATGTGTAGAGGGCGAGTCGGCCTATCTTCTGGGACAGGTGAATGCTATATAGGTCGGGGTGCCGTATTGGTATGCTTCTGGATTCTGCATGCTGGAAGAGTGCATGCCCTTGGATGGAGCCTTGGAGAGTGTGGGTTTATGGATATGCCGAGAGTGTGTTATATGCGTGTTTGGAGGAAAGGACGTAGGGTGCTAGGTTTGCACTTGTGTCGTGTACTGAGTAATTGCGGGTCTGCTTGGGTGTTTTGGAGAGTTGTGTGTAGAATGCGTTTGAGTGTGTATTCCAGGGGCATGGGCATTTGGAGGCATATTCGCTGGGGCTATGCCCTTGTAGTTTTCAGGAGGGACATGTTAGGCTTATATATGTGGGGACGTGGGGAAGTGTGTGTCTGCTGGAGAGATGAGGTTCTGTGTTTCTACAGGGGCGTGGGAGACGTGCATTTCTTGGTGTGAGAAATATGTGCTGTGGTTATGTGTTACGAGTTTGCAGATGGATGAGCTGGGTCCTAGGATCATTGGATATGTGGAAGTCATTTCCTCTGTGGTTTGCTGGCGATAGGTCCATGTGTCCTACGTGTGTCTACTCGTTTGTGTGTCTATCACCAGGTGCATGAATGACCAGGTTGTGTTCCTATGGTATGGAGGTGTTGGGAGTGTGCCACGTTGCTTCTTGGCAGAATGCCGAGGTGTTTCTACAGGTCCTAGGTACGAAGAGATGGTGTGTCCACATTGAGGGTGAGGGCTGAAATGCATATGCAGTTGACACCCACACAGGTGCAGTGTCCTGGCAGGGCGGTTGTCTTCTGGAGAGGTGGCACCATGTGTAGTGTTTGGGGCATCTGTATGTTCAAGGGTTGGGAATATTTGTCTGTGTGTGTCCATAGGTGTTTGAGACGTGTACATGTGTATTAGTACGTGTAGGCGGATTGTGGCTGTGTGTGTATTTGAGGTCCTGGGGCTTCTGTAGTATGTATTTGGAGGGATGTCAGAGGTAGGTGTGTGTGTTTGGAAACAAAGAAATCTCATAGGCGATGTGTGTGTGTTCTGGAATCCTGGCCTAGAAGTACTGTAGGGCTGTGGCCTTGCCCATGGGCTGTGCGTGAGACGACTGTGTAGGAGCTGGTGGTAGTGAGCCTGTATACGAGGTAGTCATTGTGCACCACTGGTCGGTGTTTGTGTTCAGGCCCCTGTTGGGTATGTGCATGTGAAGACCTCAGGTGGTCTAGTTTTGTTTGTGGGGAAGTGGGTGGAGTGGGGGGTTGGCCTTTTCTTGTCTTTTCAGGGCAGACCCATGGCATTTGGAAATGCCCTGGCTATGGTGGAATTGGCGCTGCAGCTGCAGCTGCCAGCCACGGCCACAGCAAGGCCAGATCTGAGGTGCATATGGGACCTGCTCCATATCTGAAGGCAATCCTGGATCCAGGGATTGCACCTGCCTTTTCTCCTATACGGGTCAGATTCATTCCAATGTAGCCACGACGGGAATGCCTGCTGGAAGTTTTTTCCTCACAACGTCATTTTCAGTTCTTGGCATCAGCCCAGTCATCTTTTCTAGGTCATCGGAGTTTAGTCTTGGCAGATTGTACTTTGCTAGGAAGGTGTCCATTTCGTCTAGGAAGTCTGTTTTCTTGGCATAGAGTTGCTTTTAGTAGTCTCTTCTGATCCTCTGTATTCTGGGATGTCCATTGGAAGCTGGTGTGCATTTTGATGGTTATTGATTTGAGTCCACTCTTTTTTCCCTGATGAGTCTGGCTAAGGGTTTATCCATATGGTGGATGTATTCAAAGAAGCAGTTGTAGCTGCATTGATCTTTCCGATGGTTTTCTTCGTTGCCCTTTCCTTTCTGCTCTGATCATTAGGATGTCTTTCCTTGTGTTTGTCTTTCTCTGGTTGCTTTGGGCGAAAGGCCAGATTGTTTGTTGGTGGTTTTCCTTGTTGGCTGAGGTAGGCTTGTATTGCTGGAAAGGTCCCTCTTCGATCTGCCTTTGCTGCATCCCATAGGCTTTGGATTGTTATGTCTTTGGTGTCACTTGCTTCTTGGGATCTTCAGATTTCCTCTTTGGTTTCTCCAGCACTCCCTTGGTTGTTGAGTAGCATGTTTTCGAGTTTCCAGGCGTTGGTGTTTGTTGCCATTGTTTTCTTGGTGGTTGATTTCGAGCCTCATAGCGTTGGGTTCATACAAGCTGTGGGATAGGATTTCCATTTCCTTCCATGTACAGTGGCTTGCTTGGTGACGCAGCATGTGATCGGTCCTAGGGAATGTCGGGTGTGCCCTTGAGAGGAGTGTGTATCCTGCTTCATTGGGATGGAAAGCGCTCTACCTATGGAGGAAGTGCCCTGTGGTCCAATGCATTATTGAAGGCCTGGGTTCCCTTGTTGATTTTATGTCTGGAGGATGGGAGTCGGGTGTGAAGGCCCCCTGCTCTGACTGTGTTAGTGTCCATTTCTCCTTTTACGGTTGTAGCAGTTGCCTTCTACATTGCGGGGATCCTGTATTGGGTGCATATAGGTTTCCAATTCCCATCTCCTCTCCTTGGATTGATCCTTGACCGTTACGTAATGACCTTCGTTGTGTCTTATTAATATGCTTTATTTGAAGGTCTCTTTTGTGTGATGGGGGTGTTTCTACTCCGTCTCTCTTTTAATTCCCACGCACGAGGAATATTTTCTTGCATCCTCTCACTTTCAATTTGTATATGTCCCTCAAACTGAAGGGGGTCTCTTGAAGACAGCAGGTCTACCTATCTGTCTATCCCTCTACCTATCTGGATCGAGATCGAGATGGAGATCGAGATGGAGAACGAGACGGAGCTCTCGATCTAGACCCAGAGAGAAGGAGATGCGTCTTCTTTTTGTATGCATGCAGCCAGTCGATGTCTTTCGGTTGGGGCATTTTGTGCATTTGCATTGAAGGTGCTTCTTGATCTGTATGTTCTTATGGCCATGTTATTAGCTGTGTCAGATTGGGTTTTGTTGGTCTTTTCCCGTCCTCCCTTGTTCTCTGCTCTTGTGGTTTGATGACTGCCTCTAGTGGGGTGTTTGTTGGGTGTTTTTTGATTGTTATTTCCCCGAGACAATTTTTTCCACTGCCCAGCATTGTGACCCAGTTCCCCATACATGTGTAATTCGTCTTTGTGCCATTATCATGCTCCATCATAAGTGATTCGACCTCGTCCTCAGTGCTACACAGCAGGATCTCCTTGCTAATCCCTTCCAAAAGCAGTCGTTTGCATCCAATAACCCCAAGCTCCCCATCCATCCCACTCCCTCCCCTCGCTCTAGGCAACCACAAGTCTATTCTCCAAGTGCATGAGTTCCTTTAGGTGGAAAGGTTCCTTTGGGCTGTATATGAGACTCCTCATATGAGTGATGTCGTATGGTAGTCGTCCTTCTCTTTCGGACTTCCTTCACTCAGGATGAGAGGGTCTCGTTCCACCCATGTTGCTGCAGATGGCATTAGGGTGCTCTGTTTTATGGCGCAGGAGTATTCCATTGTGTGTATATACCGCGTCCTCTTTGGCTCTTAATTGTTATTTCCCCGATACAATCTTGTTTTCTACTGTACAACGTGGTGACCCAGTTACACATACCTGTAGGCATTCTATGTTCTCACATTATCATGCTCCGTCAAACGTGACTAGACATTGTACCCAGCGCTACACAGCAGGATCTCATTGCTAATCCATTCCCAAGGCCATAGTGGGCAGGCATTAACCCCAAGCTCCCCATCCACCCCACTCCTTCCCGCTCCCCTCCCCCTTGGCCACCACAAGTCTATTCTGCAAGTCCATGAGTTGCTTTTCTGTGGAAAGTTTCATTTGTGCCGTATATTAGATTCCAGATATAAGTGTGTGGTATCCTCTTCTGGAATGGATCCCTTAACCGTGAACTAGTGTCCTTCTTTGCCTTTCTCGATGGCCTTCGTTTTAAAGGCGATTTTGTTGGATATGAGCAGCGCTACTCCTGATCTCCTGTCTTGTCCATTGGCATGAAATATCTTTTCACATCCCCTCCCTTTCAATCTATACGTGTCCTTTGCCCTCGGGTGAGCTTGTCTAGGCAGCAGATTGAAGGTTTTTGCTTTGGTACCCAATCTGGCACTCTGTGTCTTTTGATGGCAGCATTCGGTCCCGGAACAATTCAGGTGGTCACTGATAGATGTTTCTTGATTGCCATTTGAAGCCTTGTTTTCCCGTTGAGTCTATGTTTCTCTTTTCTTCTTTCTTTTCCTTTGAGTGGATGGGTTCCATTGATTCTCTGCTGGAGTCCTTTCCTTTTCCGATTTTTGAATGTAGTGTTGGCTTTTGGATTGGGGTTGCCCTGTTTGGTTGTTATGTTAACCCCTTCGTATGTCTGCTCACTTTAGCCTGACCGTTACATAGGACCAAACGCGTCATTGAAACAAGACAAAGGATCTACATTTTCTTCCATTCCTCGCCCTCATTGTATGATTTGATGTAGTTTATTTCATTTTATGTTTTTGACATCTTCATGGTTAGATGTGTATGCTGGCTTCTCTAAGTCACTGCTTTCCAATGGTTTTTTTCTTTTTTTTTTTTTGAATTGGAGAAGCCTTAGAGTATTTCTTTCAGAATGGGTTTTGTATTGCAGTACTCTTTCAGTGTTGGTTTGTTGGAGAAATTCTTGCTTTCGCCTTCGATTTGAAATGATAGTCTTGCTGGATAGGGTATTTGGAGGAGGCAGATTATTTGTTCTTTCTTTCAGTGCTTTCAAAGGGTCTCGCCACCCCCTTCTGGCCTGGAGTGTTTCTGTAGAGAAAACTGCTGATAACCTTATTGGGGTTCCCTCATCATGAATGCCTTGCTTTTCTCTTGCTGCCTTTGGCCTCCTCCCTTTCTGTTTACCTTTGGCCATACTGATCAGAATAGGTCTTGCTGCGTGCCTGTTTGGGTTCAACTTGTTTGGGGCTCTCTGTCCTTCCCGTATCTTGCTATCACTCTCCTGCACTTGTTGCTTTAAAACCTCGATTGCAGGACTCCCTGTTGTGGTGCCCTGGAAACTGGCAATGGCCCCTGCCCCTCTCCCCCAGCCACAAGGACCAGACCCTCCCTTTGGCTGATGACATGAGGAGATTTCCCACCAGATGGCCCAGCCCTGAGCGCACTAACTCTAGGAAGTCCCAGCCACTCTGTTTCTAAGCCCCACTGACCCCCTGAGCAAACCGGCTGCCTCCAACAGGCCTGGGTATGGGCATCTTCTGAAAAGGCTCAACCAAGACCTTGAGAGAACACCAGATGTCTGAAGGAATGAGAAAGGAAGAGGGTCCCGGTTAGGGGTGTGCTGGTGCAGCCCAGGGCCTTGCCAGAGCTGAGGTCTGCAGGGGCTTGAGCTGGCCAGGCTCCACTCCCACACCAGCTCTCTTGGGCCCTGTTGGTACCTATGTCCCTTCTCGGCCTTGGACAGTGCCTTCTTCTGGACCTCCAGGGGTTCTCCAGGCACAGAGGCCCATCTGCTGATAGATTGAAACCTGTGATTGTCCTGAGGGTCAGTCAGGAGCTTCCTCCATCAGGACGCCCGTGCCTGCCTGCATGGCTTACACAGGCTCATCAGCCATGGGATGCCAGGCTTTGGAACTTCCCAGAAGTACAACTGAGTGACTGTGCATGGCAGAGACTCCTCTGACCTAGCTCTGTTGCTTGCAGCCTAAGTCCCCTGTCCTCCGGAGGGTGGTCCCAGGGGGGTGCCCTCATCTGTGACCTCCCTTTTTCAGGGTGTCTCGTGGGGATGGCCCGCTGGGGCTTAGACGGCTGACACGCCCCCTACCCCAGCATCTTCACCAATATCACCTGCTTCTCCCATGGGACCGATGAGATCCAGAAGCACATGCCTCTCCCTGAGCCCACGGTCCCTCCTCCTCACACCCAGGTCCCATCGCAGTCTCTGCAGGCTGCTGGCTCTCCTGGGCCTGGCACAGGCTTTGTGCCCCCAGAGACTGGCCCCTGCTGCTGTCCATGCTCGAGGTCCTGCAGCAGGCCTGGTGCAGACCCCCCAAGCTCCTGTACTCCTGTCTCTGCCTCAGACTCCAGTCTCCATTTGGCAAACAGCCACCCCTCCCCCACCAGCTCCATCAGCTTTCCAGGGCCCCATCTTGGCCTTCCTGTGCCACAGTGGCCACCCCACAAACCAAGCCTGCAATCCACAATAACCAAAGGAAAGTCTCCTCCTGCTGCTGCCTTGGGGCCCTACGGCCCCTCCTGTCGTCCGTCCTTCCTTCTTCTGTTGGGGTCCTCCATCTGACTCCCTGGACAAGGGGAGAGGACATGAGAGGGAGAGTGTCCCAGGAGGAAGGTAGGAGTGGGGATGCTGGTGGAGCCCAGCTGGGGACAGAGAGGGTGTCTTCCCTTGAGACTCCTTCCTGCCCTGGGAGTGCCCAGGCCTTCAGAGGGAATCGGTCAGCTCCAGCTGCCATCACCAATCCCACGGGCAATGGGGCTTGAATAACAAGAATGTATCAACTCACCGTTTCGGAGCCGAGCCTTCTGAGATCCCTGTATAAACAAGCTGGGTTGGCCCTGAGGCCTCTCTCCTTGGATTCCAGATGCCCATCTCTGGCCTGCGCCCTCACATCAGCTCCCTCTGTGGGACTCAGGGTCTAAATTTGCCCTTTCTATAGGGGCACCCATCCTATTGTATTAGGGGCCACCTTAGTGACCTGATTTCAGCTCTTTCTGTACAAACTCTGCTGCAGGGCTTGCGGGGGTGTTGCCCTGGAACTGAACCCGAGAAGGAACCATGAGTGTTCAGGTTCGATCCCTGGCCTCGCTCAGGAAGGGAAGGATCCAATGTGGCCATGAGCTGTGGTGTAGGTCTCAGACCCGGCTTGGATGTGGCATTGCGGTGGCTGTGGTGTAGGCCAGCTGCCAAAGCTCCGATCGATCGATGGATCGTTCGGATGCCAAGCCTGGGAACTTCCATATGCCGCCCCAGCTGCCCCATCCAAACAAACAAACGTAGGCAATGGAAAGACAAAGAAAAGACTGCTCCACCTAAGGTCATGTTCGGAGGTCCTGGGGGAGAAGACTTCCACATATGAACTTCGGGTAATAGAGCTGTAGCCCCTTTTGGCAGGTGTCTCCAGTGCCAGGGATGAAGGGTCTCTTGGAAAGTAAAGGAACATCAGTCCTGGGGTTGGGATGAAGGAGGATCGACTCCCCAAAGTGAGGGGGGGACGTTTCCAGAGTGCAGGGCACTCGAGCCGGATCAGAGCCCATGACCCAAGGCCATGGGGCAGGTGGTTCCAGCCCGTGGCATATAAGGCTGTTGAAGGAACGGAGTCTAGGCGACAGAGAGGGAAGCTGAGAGAGGAGCTCCAGCGCCAGGCTGTGAGATGAGGTCCAGGCCTCACAGCACTCTGCTCCTACATTGGATTCCCAGCACCCTCTTTCAGCATGCCCATGGCCCCGCTCTCCATAGCCTGAAGGGGAACAACTCACTGCCCACCTTTCTGGCCCCCACCCCCACATGAACACCTGCCTTCGGTCCAAGGGCCCCAGCCAGCCTGGCCCAAGGGGTCCACACCTCCAGCACTTGGAGCCTGATGTCTCCTTTTCGGCTTAGCTGGCTCAGGCCAACCCGAGGGAGTTCCTGGAAGCAGTGTTGTTGCAATCCTTCCTGCCCTCTGCCTGACCCAGTGTTCTCATGTAGCCAGCAGGATCCCGGGAAGCCTCACAGTGGACCCAGCCTTCAGGACTCACAGTGCTATGGTGGGTGACCTATCTCTTCCTAACTTTTGCCCATTTTGTGTTGGAATAGGTCCCGCTGTTATGGTCGTGTCTTGGCAGTGACTTATTCCCTCGAGACACCAGACTTGGGTCAGATGTGTGGTTGGCAGGTAGTTTCTCCAAACCTGTAGCTTCTTTTCACCTAGGAAAATGTTTCCATTTGATGAGGTCCGTTTTCTGTCTGGGGTAGGGTTTTGGCTGTCATGGGGAAGAACGCTTATCTTTTCATTGTTGCTGATGTTGTTGTTGCCTATTCCAGTTGTATTGATGTACTTATCTTCAGTTTGATTGAAAGGACAGTGAGGTACCATGTTGTGCTATTTCCTGCTGTGTCGCAAAGTGATTCGGTCATACATACACACACACCCCTTCTCCCTCAGATTCTATGCCCATATCGACTATCACTAACTGTGGGCTAGAGTTCCCTGGGCTCTACCACAGGTTCCTGTTGGCCGGTCATTCCATGTACTCCGTGTGCAGAAGCCAGTCCCAAACCCCCAGTCCCTCCTGCTGTGGACTTGGCTCCTTTGGGACCCATCCGGTTTTCCAAAGCTGGGAGTCTGTTTCTGTTCCGTGCACATGTTCATTTGTGTCCTCTCTTTCGGTTCCACTTAGAAGTGGTATCATACGATGTTTGTCTTTCCCTGTCCACCTTCACTTAGGATGATAATTTCCAGGTCCATCCTTGCTGCTGCAGCGTTCATGATTCCATTCTCTTGTATGATTGTGTGATGTCCCCCCATACATATGAACCTCATCCTCTTTATCCATGCCTCGGCCGATGGACATTTAGCTTGCTCCCTTGTCTTGGCTATTGGAAATGGTGCTTCAGTGGACATTGGGGTGCATGTATGTTTTGAAGGGCCTTTCTTTCCTTTTGATGAAGTCCAACTTTCCGTTCTTTCCTTCCCTTTTGGGATAATGTTTTTCTTGTCATGTGGAAGACCCCTTTGCCAAGCCCGAGGACCCAGAGGTTTGCTCCAATTGTTTTTTCTTAGGTGTGGTAAACGTTGCATCGTTTGTATTTATACACATTTTACATTTGCACTGAATGTTCCATGATGAGTTCATTTTCGTATCGGATAAAAACCCTATCCCTATTCCACTCTGCTGCCCTTGAGCTTCCGTATTAGAACATCCCAGGTTGGTGTATTGCTATGGATCTATTTCTGCATTCTCTATCTGTACACTGAACTCTGTCTGCCTCTATCCCGCCAGCAATGCCAAGCTGCCCTCCATAGAGCGTTCTCATAAGCCGAATCACCTCCCACTTTAATGTGCTTTCTCATCATTATGTTTGATGTTCTGGCTCCTTTATCTTTTCTTTATCCATTTTAGAATAATTTCATCCATGTGGGCCAAAAAATAAAAAAAATAAAAAAAAAACACTTCTGTTGGAATTTGGCCGTATTCTGTGTTGAGTCTTCCCATCCATGTGTATGATACGTGTCCGCATTGTTGTAGGTCTTCTTTCGTTTTATCATACAGATGCTCTATCCCAAATATGTATCCCCGGATTTCCCATTGTGGCTCAGTTTGTGATGAACCTGAAAGAGTGTCCAGGAGGATGTGGGTTCAATCCCTGACCTGGCTCAGTGGGATGAGGGTCCAGTGGTGCCACCAGCGGCAGTGTGGCTTGGACCTGGTGTTGGTGGGGCTTTGCTGTAGGCTGGTAGCTGTAGCTCCAGGTTGACCCCCTTGCCTGGGACCTTCCGTATGCCATGAGTGCAGCCATAGAATGACCGATGGAACCAAATGCTTCAAGGTTTTGGCAAGTCTTGTGTATTGCATGGTGTTTTTCGTTTTGGTGCCATGTTCTTTTGTGGGATTTACACACATGATGAAGGTTTTTGTGTGGACCTAGTATACTGAGACATTGATAAAGTGACCTCCATCTCTTCCGTGTGCCTTGGAGATTCGGTGGGCCTTTCCGTGGAGGTAGCCATGCTATCCATGAGCATGGAGAATTATGTTTGTGCCTGTCTCATCTGTAGGTCTTTCTTTGTTTTTCCTGCCATGCTGCCCTGGCTCGTAGCTACAGTACTAAGTAGAAAAGGAGAAATGAGAAAGAACTTTCTGACCTGTTTTGGATGGAGGAGGAAGACGTTCATACTTTCACCATCACCCAGGAGGCTTGGTGTAGCTTTTTGTCGAGATGTTCTTTATGGGGTTCAAGGAGTGTCCTTCTCTTCCTAGACTTCTGAGCGTTTCTTACATGAATGGGTGTGGCACATGTTCTGCAAGCGCCATTGTGACCATGTAGGTTTTCCTCAGTAATGTCTTCATGCAGCCTATAAAGTTGATGGTTGTGCATAGTAAGCCAAGCTAGTGTTCCTTGGCTAGAGTCCCTCTGAACATAGGGTATTGTCGTGAGCTTCTTTGTTCCTGCGTTTGTTGTATTTTGTGATTTGTATTTTCTCAATGCCTTGTGTGAAAACGTAGGTTGTTGATGGGCAACCTGGCATCTTTTGTATTCTATAAGCATTTCGTGCCATTTGCTTCGCTCTTAACACCAGTTTGTCTGGATCCTACCACCTGTTAGGTACTGCACGTTCCTTTGCCTACTGTTCTATATATTTTCCAAGTTCTCCTGGAGAGGCCTCTTTGAGCATGGAGTCGTTCGAAGGGTGCATCTCCATGTCCACATATCTGGAGGCTTCCTTTCTTCTCATTCTCGTTGTTCTGCAATGGACAGCATATGCTTTGGACCCAGTGGAGTGAAATGCAGTGGCTCTTTGTTTCCTTATCGTATAGGTTCTCCAAACATCCCAGGCAGGAACGGCTCCAATATGACTGTGACAGAGGAGTTCTCTGCCTATTTCCCTTACACTGTAACCATAAGGGGATTACCTGAACATGGAAATGCCAGGCTTCTGAAGATGTGTCTGACAGGGCCAGTTCACAGCCACCCCTGCCCATTGTTGTCTGGATCAGCTTACAAGTAGAGAGAGAGCCAGGGTCCAGGAGGGGGCCCAGATGCAGCGCTCTGCTGCTTTCTATGGCCGTGGTCCCATGTGGGCATTGGCTACCACCAGAAGGCTGACATGCAGGAGCCGGGTGCAGTCCCTGGCAGGGGGATCAGCACTCCCAGTGGGCAAAGCTCCAGCCTCTCTCCTACTGCCCAGGGCAGGTCTGAGCTGTGGGTGCAGCCACCAGGCTCCGAAGGCCGATGACAGAGGCACCAGGAGGCACTCCCCAGCTCTGTCAGCCACAGTCCCTGGCTGTTGGCAGGGACCGTGATGTCCCAAGGAAGAAGGCCCACCTCCCAGCTGCAGGGAGGTGGTCTTGAGCAAGTCAGAACTGCCCTTTCTCGTCTTCAGCAAGCAACATTTCCATCCCTCCCTGTTGCTTCCTCCCAACCCATGCAGTTGCCAGTCTTTCTTTGTCAAACCTCTTCCAAAGCACTTCGTGAAAGGAAGGGCATCCTTACCCCGACTGACTAAGAAGCACCTCTTGGAAATAAGCAAGTTTCCCCTCACCCAAGACTCTTAGCTCCTTCCAAGGACCATCCTTGCTCTCTCCTGCATGCTGCTGAGTAGCAAAATGTTGGGGATCCAGAACTCCACCAATGACTGTTATGCTAGCAATAGCTTCTGCGACAGCAGGAAACTCCTCCCCCCCAGGCAGAGGCGGTCAGGAGACTGTAGGTGATGGCTCTGTGCTCTGTGCCCCCTTTCAAGCCCTTTGCATCCCTGCCATCTGAGGAAGGAAGGCAGTGCCTGGGAAATCACCCTGGTTACAGATGCGTCACTTGGCCTGTCTGGCAAGAGGTCACCTGTGAGCCAGAGGGCCCGAATCCCCTCTGGAACACACTGCTGCATCCCCACCACCCAAACAGGCCCTTCCAATAAGGCACGATGGCCTGGCCGTTGGAATGGCTGGACACTGAAGGTATGCTGTCTGTGACTGGGACACAGGGGACTCGGTGCCTTGGTCTTGGAGACACATGGCATTGGAAAGGCAGAACCCAGGCCAGGGGCCCCACATCCTAAGTCAAATGGGTTTCCTCAGCCAATGGTTTGACTCCGCCTTGAGGGGTTTGGAGATGAGCCTTTCCCTGGTATCAGAGGGTCAGCTTCCCCTTGGTGTCTGTCATAGACAAAGAGTGTTCAGCCCCTGTCTCCATCTCACACAAGCTGCACCAATCCAGCCCCTGAAATTGGGAAGCTCCTTCACCCACCCTGGGCATGGCGGCCATTTGTGATGCGGTGAATGTGCCATCCATTAATCCACTGTTTCCTTTTTGGTTGGAGGGATGCGTGGATAGATGGAGTCTCTGATTGGCATTGGAGGGCCCCACCTGCAGCATAGGGAAGTTCCCCGACTCGGGGTCGAATCAGAGCTGGCATTGCTGTTCTACGCTACAGCCACAGCAATGCCAGATCCAAGCCATATCCGTAGCCCACACCACAGCTCAAGGCAATGCTGGATTGCTTAACCCACTGCACAAGGCCAGGGCTCAAACCCACGTACTCATGGATAGCAGTCAGATTCTTCATCTTCTGAGCCATAATGGGAACTCCCTAAAATACTATTTGGTGATGGTCTGTACATCTTTCATTTCTGCAAATTCTATTGCATTCTTTTCTTTTCCATTTTGAGTCAGCTGCATTGGGGCCTGTGGGCTGTTCCAGCCCAGGGGTCGAGTCCAAGCTGCACCTGCTGGCCTATGGCACAGCCACAGCAATACAGGACCTGAGGCATGTCTCATACCTACACCACAGCTGACGGCAATGCCAGAACCTTAGCCCAGTAAGCCATGCCATGTCTCATCCCCGCGTCCCCATGGATCCTAATCAGTGTCCTTAGAGCCGAGCCACACGAACTCCTGCTCTTTCATGTTTTAATGGATTGAAAAGCATGAGTGAATGGCTCACTTTAAGTGTGCCTGCACTTGGCATTAATCCTAGATTTTTGGCGTTTGGGGCATTTTGCTTTTTCTTTTTTTTGTTTGCTTGTTTTTTATTTTGTAAGTGTTGGCTGCCCCTGTGGCACACAGACGTTCCCAGGGACAACCCAAGATCCTTAACCCTCCTCACCCCAATCGAAAACTTATCCCTGATCACGAAAAGTCCCAGGTCTTCTTGTATCAAAAGCTCCCTGGGGCGGATGCCAGTGGGCTGGTGAGGTTGGGACCACTGAGCTTCACATGATGGAACCTCCCCCCAAGCCAATCACAGGTCATGAGATTACAGTCACTCACTCCCTCCTTTGTTTTGTCCTCACTGGGACTAAGAGGCCGCTGCCTCCAACATTTACCACATGGCAATAATCCCACCAAGACGATAGGATGGTCCCCCACCCACAAGGCACCGAAGCAGAAAGTCCTGTCCCTACAGCCAAGCCTTTTCCTCTCTGGACAGGCCACCCCCACGGGACACCCTGGAGGAGTGGAGGATCACCCCAGCCTGTCATGTGGCCACTTCAGAGAGGCAGAGAGAAACTCTCTAGAGGTAAGGGCTGCCTCCAGCCTCCATTCTCACGACTGGTGAGTGTCCAGAGGGCTGAATGGCACAAAAGCAGCTCTCCATCCCCAGAGTGTTCCGGGATGCAGAGCATGGAACCGATGCCCCAGAAGCCCCCTAGCCCAGCAGGCTGGAGAGACAGGGATGATGAGGCTGTCCCTGGGGCTAGTGAGAGCTGTGTACTCCCAGGAGCAGCCTGGGCATCCTTGTCTCTGTGGAGGAAAGACTTATTCACATGTGGATCCAGACTGCCTGGGATCTCACACATGCTTCGCTCCTCTCAGATCCCCTCTCTGCCCTCAGACGACCCATCTCTGAGGACATAGGCACATGCAAGACGACAGTGGACCAAGTGCATTTCACAACAGAACGATTTTATCCATGTTTTACATCCCCCATCGCAAAGGAGCTACTGTGCCCACTCACACACACCCAGACCCAAGTCCCCACCACCTAACCCCACCCACCCCCACCCCCTCCTGGCTCTGGTCATTCTGTCCTTCCTCCCCACCCCTATGGCAGCCAGGATGGTTGCTAGGACCTGGAGGTGCCAAAGGCTTCCATGGGGGCTGCCCAGTTGGACTGTCCCTGGAAGGCTGGCCCACCGTTCCCTACTGGCTGTGGTGCTACTTCCTCCTCCTCCGTGTGACACATGGGTCACACCTACTCCTTTTGGGCTTGGTAGGGTCAACCAGCCCCAGAGCCAGGGTGTGCCTCCCAGAGCCTCGCAGGTCAGCCCTAGGCCTGGCCAGGTCCTCAGCAGCAGCCAGGCCTCCACACCGAGCCCGCTTTCTAGACTTGGCAGCTTCCAGGGGGCCTGAGCTGAGGCCCATTCTCTGGGGCACAGCGGCCTGGGAAGCTTGCTGGGCCCTCTGCCCTGCAGTGCAGACAAGACCCGAGGCAGGGACAGGGCTCTGTGGCAGGCCCCAGGGCAGCAGGCTGTGGTGAAGGCCCAAGAAGAAGGCCAGGCTGGGGAGCTCCTCCTCATTCTCACTGAACCCATGACCCAGCCCTGGGGCTCCACTAAGAGGAGAGGCCTCCCTGAGAACATTGCTGGCCATGGGTCCTGATGGAGGGCCCAAGCGCTTGGTGCCCTGGCGAGGAAACGGCTGTGCTGTTCCCGCCTGAGGGGGCTCCTGATATCCTGGAGAGGGCACAGAGCCTTTGTGCCTGAACAGGCCCCTGTCTGTTTGGTGGTGCCTTAGATGGCCATGGAAATCCATCTGGGGTGTACAGGTTTCATCTCTGACCCCAGGCTGTGGGCCTTCCTCGTTCCTCTGGGCATCGTGTTGGGCCACAGACTCTGAAGGTCTTGAGTCCAGGTGGGGTGCCCTGTGATTGGGAGTGGCTGGCACCCCGTCATCCTCCTCCAAGGCCAGGACTTGTGTCTGCACTAGCTGGTGGGAGAGAGGTGGACAGTGACTGCTCTGCACCCTCCAGGGAGAGCCGGGGCTTACGGGCAGGGGGAGGTGAGATGGGACTCACATCCACAGACAGAGCCTGTGGCCCTCCTGCCTTCCTCCTGCACCTTCTCCCCAGCAGGGTCCTTGCCCTGTCCCCGGCTCCCCTCCTCCCCTTCCATTCCTCCTGCCCTGCACCCACCTGGGCAGCCTCCCGGGTGCAGGGCCTCTCTTGTCAGGGGAGGGAGGGACAGAGCCTTCAGGGCCTCCTGCTCTAGGGCTCTCCCCGGCCCTGGCTGACCTGGGTCGTTTCCTCCTGGATTTCCAGGGTCACCTGACTACCCCCCCCTGCCCCCAGTCTCCCTAGTGTCAGTCCCTCCCCTGGCCACCTCTTCAGGGGAGAGTCCGTCCTCCTGCTCCAGCTCCTCAGCCAGGCCCGAGAGATCCAGCTCTGGTTCTGGGGAAAGCAACTCTGCCAGGAATCGGGGGTGAATGACCGCCTCCCCCTGGAATGGAAGGGAGAGGCTGTGAGCAGCCTTGGCAGGTGTGCCCTGGGAGGCAGGAAAGCCTGGGAGAAACGTGACTAGCAGAGGCCAATCCAGAGTTCCCCTCACAAAGGGGGAGCTTTCAAACTCCCATAGGTATTGTCTACACTCACATAAACACACACACACACTCACAAGCAGGTGCACATGCAGACACATGGGCTCCAAAGCACAAACACATAGGCACCGACCCAGACACACAAAGGCCTACAAAGAGAGAGACACACACACATGTACAACTTACACATCCACATATACACATCCTATGCACCAAAGTACACTCAGACACACAGGAAGACACACAGATGTCAGGGTCAAGGACCAGAGCCTAAATCCCATTATCCTGGGCCAAAGCCAGAACTAGGGTGCTAAGAGCATCTCTCCCTGGAATCCTGGAGTCTCAGACTCCAGGCCCAGCCCACCTTGGTGTCAAAGTCCTCCTGGGAACACAGCTTGTCCACGTAGCTGAGGAGATCCGGGTCTGGGAAGCAGCCGTCCTCGTCCTGTGGCAGCTCATATCCATCCTCTCGACATTCCATATCTGACTCCCCTGTGGCTGAGGGGCCAGGACCCACCAGTGCCTGCGGGATGTCCCCATGCTCCCTGCGAGCCTCAGGGGGAATCTCCTTGGGGGCCTTGTTCTCCAGCAGCTGCCAGGCCCTGCGTGGCCTTGGGTGGGTGTGCTGGACCCTGGGGCCGTGTTTCCTTGGAGCACAGGCTGAGGCAGAGCAGGAGGAAGGGAAAGTGAGGGGACCCAGCGCCCAGAAGCTGACCCCTGAGCAGGCACAGGGGAGGGCATTGTTGTGGGGCAATGGATATGCATGTGGGAAGGGGGAGGAGCAGCCAGAGCCTCAGGTTTGGTGGGAGGCCAGATTCAAGTCAGGGACAGGTAAAAGTCAGGTGTGAGAATGTGTGGAACATCTAATGATCAAGGGTCTCCCCACCAGCACACTTGTTAGGCAGATTTCACAGGGGCCCCTTAGACAGGGAGGAGGGTGATGAGGTTCTAAATGGACCAGGTCCACACCGCAGAGGGGAAAAGGGGGACTGAGACCCCCTCGGGGGCTATCCGTGTTGAAAGACCAATGCCCCCTTGAGTGGAAAGGACCCATCTGGGGACAGGGACCAGGCCTAGGCCTCTCTTACCTGTACCTTGACCTCCAGGGGGAAGGTGATTCACAGACTGAGTGCCCCTTTTGCGGGATGTGGGTTCCTGAGGAGCCAGCTTTGTTGGAGCTGGAGGAGGCATGCCCTGTGCCCGCGTTGTGCAGGACACGTTCCCCATCCTGATCTCATCCTCTGCCTCAAATTGCATGAACCTGGGGGGTGTTGAGGGACAGGCCCCAGTGAGAAAACCACCTGGGCTCTGGAGCCCACCCAGGGCAGCAGGACCGAGGGGGTGAGGAGAGGGTGTCCTTAGGTCTGTCAGGGCCCTGTGAGGTGCTGTCGCAGCAGGGAACTGCAGTGGCAGATATCCAAGATCTGGGCCTCCTCCTGCCTGACCAGCCCTGGAGCTGGAGGGCATGGCCCAGCAGAGACCCAGGTCAATCTCTGGGACCAGGCTTAGGGACACATGGTGGGCAGTGGGGGCCCCTGCTCATGTGCCCCCGGACCTTGTCTGACCCAAACAATGGAGATGGCCAGTGGCCTGGTCAGGCACGTGTCCCCACAGAGCCCTTGCCCGAACCCAGAACCTGGGGCTGGGAGTGAGAGTCTGGGAGAGCACGCATGAGACAGGGCCCAGCACAGGCTGGAGTGGGGATCCTACCATTAGAGGTGAGGCATCTCTTGCCACTGAGAGCTAGCTGCTCCTTTGGATTTGTTTGGAAACTAGGAGGTTCACATGCAGAAATGACAGGGAGGGCCAGAGACCCATGGGCTTCCCCAGGGATGGCCGGTTGCCCATTCTAGCCATCGTTGATGAAGAGAGGCCTACTACATGCTAGGTCAGTGATGGCTAGGCACCCAGCATGAAGGGGTGCCAGGCTGCCGGGTGGAGTCCTCAGCCCTGCACAGCCCCCATGCCTTCAGGGGACCCCCTCCTGGGCTGCCGTGCTCCACAAGGCCATCCTGAGGCCTCCCCACATCAGCATCACGGTAGGGCAGAGCTCCTGGGACAGACAGGCTGGAAGAGCCAAGCTCTCCAGGTGGCAGAGGGGATTCTGGAGGCCAATAGGATTTGGGGATTCAGGGAACAGGAGGTGTCAGGTGCCAGCCTCCTCTTGCATCCTCTCTGATTGCTAGCACCATAGCCAGATCCTGCCCTGGGGCCTGCCCATCACCCACCACCCACCCCACCATGTCGCCCATGGCCCAGGACCCTGACTCACTTTGCTGCCATTTCATAAAAGGCCATCCTCTCAACGGTGCTCATGTGCTGCCATTCCTGCATGGCCTGCCGCATGCCCTCCTCCAGCGTCATGGTGGGCTTCAGGCGAGCCAGGGTGCGAAGCACTGGGCTGTAAGCCCTCAGGGTCAGTCTCTTGGTGCAGCCCAGCCCCCAACTGCCCAACCCCACCCAGCTCCAAGGCCTCCATGGGCCCCACCCCTGCCAAACCCAGGCTCAAGAGGGGGAGACGAGGGTGTCTGGAGAGCAAAGGCAAGCCTTCCTGGTGCCTGGTGCCACCACCTCCCACTCACCAGAGGATGCTTGTCCACTCCCTGGCTATAGCTGGGACACTCTGGCTGGGGGCGGGTTGCCATCTCATATAAAACGCAGCCCCATCAATGCGGGAGGGCAGGCGCCAGTCTACCAGCTAACAGGTCTGAGAAGCCCAAGGATTCTTCTGCCCAGGTCTCTGCACTAGATGGCCTAGTCCCCCTTTTCGGAGGGACCTCGGGTCTAGGAGGGATGTTCCTGCCAGGTTCACAGCTCTAGGAGGATAGACCCTTGCCCGTCTATCTATGGACAGCTCGACCACCTCCCCGTTCACACTGGACTTCTTCAGAACAACAAGGACCGGGCATGCAGAAAGCTCCGTCCTGGGCCTGAATGTCCTAAGCCTTATCTGAAGTGATACCCACTGGCTGCCAGAGGCCCAGGTCCATGTTGAAAGGAGGTAGCACCAGAGAAGCAGGTCCCATTCAAACTCTGGCTCCTCACATCCGAGCAGGACCCTCTTGGACTGCTCTCCTGCACTCAATGTTATCATGGCAGTGCAGAAAGTGAGACAACTGGTCTTGCATGGTGGTGGTAGCTGAGCTAAGGCACGGACGGGATGTCATGGACTGGACGTGGGACACATCTGAGTGCAGACGTGCCTCCTCATAGCATGGACATTGCTGTCAACCCTCCTTCTCTCGAGGTGAAAGGATGCCTGGAAACCTAAGCAGGGAGTCCATGCCAAGGTCCTGTATATGCGAAGGCTCCAGCTGAGCTAATGAGGGTCTGAGAGGTCACTTACATGAGAAAGCAGGAGAGAGCTTCCGCATCGGGGCTCTGGGGCAGGTGGCTGCGGGCCAGGGACTTGAAGCGCTGCCAGCGTCGGAAGTTCTGATAGACGCTCTTATGGTGAGAGGCGTCCTCCTGAGGGCCCGTGTGCTGGGAGGCATGCAGGCTGCCTGCCCCAGAGGTGCCATGTGGCCACGGCCCAGAGGTCCCTGGGGGCAGGATGAAGGCCATCTGGGCAGCTGGAGGTGCCGCTTGAGGAGGAAGGCCTGGGGCCAAGCCTCCCTTGCCAGCCTGAGCTGCTGCAATAGCTGTGGCAGCCACCCCGCTGTCCCCCACAGGGCTTGCTATGCAAAGGGGTGCAGGACACAAAGCACTCCCCATGAGGGCCCTGGAAGCATTCCCATTGAGGGGGGCCTGAGGGCGCCCAAAGGCCTGAGACTGGTGGGGCAATGCTGACCTCCCTCCTGACCAGACTGGGACAGGGATGTTGCCAAGCCCTGGGGCAATGGGGCCATGGTCAGCAGGAGTCACCCGAGGTGTCATGGGGTGAGGTGGCTGCAATAGGGTGCTGCCAGGCAGGAGTAATGGGGCCATGGGCGGTGGCAGGTGCTGCTCCCAAGCTGGCTGGGGTTGGGAGCCAGGAGTGGGGGGAGGATAGGAGCGTGAGGCCCCAGGGGGCATGACCACATCCGTGCCCAGCAGTGGAAATGCTGTGGAGAGAAAGGAAAGGGGTGAATGGAAGAGGAGAATGGGTGACATGGACGGAAGCTCTCTGGGGACTCAGAGGGCACACCTCAGTGGGAGAGGGCATTTGGCCCGAGGAAGCTGTGTGTTGTGCAGATGTCGTGGAGGGATTTTCATGTTCTGACCTCAGTGGGAGAGGGCATTTGGCCCGAGGAACCTGTGTGTTGTGCAGATGTCGTGGCGGGATGTTCATGGTCTTGACCCCCACACCCAGTTCCCTGCCCCTGTCTACCGAGAAATGCTCAGCTCAGCAGCAGGGATGGGAGAGCCTCCCTGAGGAGCTCCCTGACACCTCGTCCTCACAGGCTGTCCCCACGTCCTGGACCTGAGAAGTCATCTACTCTGAGCATGCCCCTCAGCAAGGTCACTGGCAGGTAAGGGCCTTCTCCAAGGTCCTTCCAGGCACCGTGAGGCCTTTGATGGACCTCCACTGTCTAAATCGAAGGGCCTCACATCCTCCTCAACCCTTCCTCTCGGGATGCTCAGCACACATCTGTTCTCTCATACTTTCCTGACCTCACACAACACCTCTCAAAGGCTGCGAAGATCGCTCTGCACACAGAACCCTTAGACAAACACAGAACAGCCCCACCAAGCATGCACCTGCCTCTCTGAACCACCCAGAGTGGACACTTCACAGGGGCTAAGGTGTGCCACCCCATCCCGATGGCCCTGAGTCCCTCCCGCCATGCAGTTCTGCTCCTCAGAGAGAAGTCTGAGAAGTCGGTGTGTGTCCCCTGCATTTTTGCCACTTCCCATCCAGGGTTGGCTTCCAAAGATGAGCACGGGCCCAGGGCGGCTCATGTGACAAGGGTCATGGGAGTGGAGGCTGCCTGTGGTCCTTCCCCTTCCAGTTCCCAATAATGGAAAGTGAGGAGGAACTGAGAAGCAGGCAGGAGTCAGGTGCCCTTTGAGAAAACCGCCCATTCAGGAGAAGGAGGTACATACCACGAGGCACCGAATTGACCTCCACAGATGCTCTAGGAGATTTCACAGTAGCAGACTAGATCATCTTCCTGCTTCTGTGCTACACTGCTTCACCCCCCCCTTTACAAAGGAAGCAGCCTTCCTAGGCATTCCACCTGCACCAGCCTCTCTCCACATGTAGTAGTAGTGACTTGAAATAGAAACACACTCTTCATCTCAAAGTCAGGCCTCAGCTTCTGCTGTGAGCCACCTGACACGCTGCGCCATGTCTGTAGAGATGTATTTCCACAAAAGGGAAACCAATACAGAACACCTCAGGCCCACGAGTCCTAGCTTGGGTGAAGTCACCTGGTTGCCCATCCCTTGTGGAATCCAAGGCCACAGTTGCCTCACCTGAGAAGTGAGTTCTGGGCGGGATGGAGGGAAACGTTCTGGGCCGTTGCAGCGAGAGTCACATCCCGCCCAGCTCAGAGCAGACCCTTTCCTGAGCATGAGGCCACAGACAACACCCACCAGCACTTAATCGTTTTCTGACTATACCCTCACATTCCACGCCCCCTTTAGCCAGAGGATGCGCCAGTTCCAATCCCTTAGAGAGGTCTGGTGAGGCGAGCTTCAGATGCCTGAGGACCACAAGGCGGGGCTAGGCTTTCCCCATGACCCACCCAGGGCCAGCCACAGGACACTGGCTCCACACACGTTCCAAGTGGCTTGTCTCCCTTCTAGAAACCGCCAACCTGCCTGCTGCCATCCTGCCTCCCCAACCAGAGCAAGGCCTCTTGAACCACCTCCAAGCAGCTGTCCTCCCCAGGGCAGCCTCAGGTTTCTACAGGCTCCCCAGCTGAGATGTCCCTGGGGTGCAGTGCTGTCGCCTTCCTCTCCTTCCGTCCAACTCCATGTCCACAGTGAAGGGTCCCAACGGAAACCCAGGGATTTGAGGGAGGCCCTTTCTCTTGGAAAACAGCCCCTGTCTAGAGGCTTACCGCCTTCTGAAGCCATTCCCACAGGCATGGGCCTGGACCACCACGGGCTGGTGGCCTCAACGTGGACAGTCAAGAGCAGGACCCAGCGAGGGACCTGCCCCAACAGATGCTCAGGACGCAAGTAAAGGAGCCCAAGTTTGAATCTCAACAGTAGAATGCGGGCCTCCAGTCATTCTGCAGTGGGGGAGGGGCCGAGGGCAGGTGAGCCTGGGTGGGGGTGGGGTGCCATTCCATGCTGGCCTCTGCAGGGAGGCAAGAACCAGACGTTTCTTCCACCTTATGCAGGGGCCAGACAATTGTCGAGTGCCTCATCAGGCAATGTATGTGTTGGTTTTCAGAGTCACAGCACCGAGGTTTGTCTTGATGTTCCCTTTCCCTCTGTTATTCATCAACTTGTTTGTTGTCCTTCACCCGCCTCAGCTTCCGTCCTGGCTTCAGGCTCCCTTCCCCAGAGGCCAGACTTTCTGAACAAAATTCACCTTTTATCATCTGATAACCACTTGGGTTTTCATGGCCACCTGGAACCCAATGTTTATGGTTTGGCTTCTCTCAGCAGACCCACCATTTGTGATTGGTGTGTGTCCGTCTTTCCTAAGGAAACCGTCCTTGTGTGCCAACCAGCATCCAGCAGGACCCACCTTCCTCATGTTCCCTTGTGCTGGAAAGGCCCAGTCTATCCAAAAAGCCACTGCACAGCCCACGTGTCCAAGACCAGAGATCAGTCTGTCGTGTCTCCCGTATGATGACATTGCTGGTAAGTCTTGGAGCTTTTCCCTGTTAAATGTTTGAATGTAACATTTTCAACAAATCCTCCCTTCTTGGGGATCACAGTCCACGTGTGCCGAATAGCATATGGAGTGCTGAGTCCTCCTCTCCCCTCTTTCCCCTGTCCACTCAGTCCTCGTTCCCACCAGGGATCAGAGATACCTGTTTCATTCACATCTTTTCAGAGATCTTTTGGGCAAGTAACTTTGAATGCCATCCGTTTGCCTTTGCAGGTAGTATTCCTTTGTCTCTGGTTGAAATGTACCATGTGCACAGGGAACTCCATCTTGGACTTGTGATGGAAAAGGTTGGGGGATAATGTGAGAAAGTGATTACATATGTATCCTATATAGATATATATGTATCATATATCATATATACATACAGCTGTCTGTACGACAGGGTCCTTTGGCTACGCAGCAGAAGTAGACAAAACATTGTAAATCAACTGCAGTGGAAAACCTAACCTCTTGTAAGATCAAAGAGTTCCTCTTGAGAAAGAGTAAAAAAGGAAACGAGAAAATTAAATTGCGTCCCCATAGACCTGAGTATCTTTCCTTTTGTTGCCTTCCTACTGATATCGTGGCTCCTCTGTTACTGGATGCATTTTTAACATGGGAGTTCCTCCATTCTCTTGAAATTCGATGTACTGAAAGGGCAGAGTGCTCAACGCCAGGCAAAAACAATAGTAAATGTGCAGCTCCATTTGAGTTTTTCATTTCCCACACACAGTGCCTGCATTTAGCCTGACCTGTGTCCCGTGCACCATTTTGGACATATCTTTACGGCAAGTACTTTCCCTGTGTATCTGAAATTTACCTTTCCCTCGGAATCAGCATGCATCTGGCAAGACTCGCCCATAAGGGTACCATATTAGGCTACAGGGAGTGGGCAGTTCTTGAGGGGAGGAGAACTCAGAGTGGAGACCAAAAGGTGCCTTTTGGTCCAAACCAAAAGAAAATGGCAAAGGGACCCCAAATCTGCAGGCTCTTTGGATGAAATGGCAATGGAAGAGCCAAGAGATACTATTGCGTCTTTGAGCTTTATGTGGTTAAGGACAGAAGTAAGGGAGGAGAAGACAAAATCTTCTCTTTCCTTATGTGAAAGAACCAAAAGTGTGTGTGGGCGGGTCTCTTGGGTTTAATTGCTTTCTCCTTTGGGGGACACACGTGCTGCCTATGGATGTTCCTAGGCTAGGAGTTACATCAGACCTGCACGAGCAGGCCTCTGCCATAGCCAGAGCAATGTGGGATCCAAGCTGCATCTGGGACCTACAGCACAGCTCAGGGCAACCCCGGATCCTTATTCTACTGAAGGAGGCTGGCATGGAGTGTGCATCCTCACAGATCCTAGGGGGGTTTATGTCTGCTGAGCCATCATGGGAATTGCTGGCTTTTGTAGGTATGAAAACATCGACTGCCCGTGATGTGGGTGTGCCCTTTGACACAGTGCCAGCTTTTTATCCACCAATGTCCAATCTCCACGTGTCCAAACCCACTCGCATCAACGTCCTCCCCAGCAAGCCCTGCTTGAAAGCTGGTGCATTTCCTGTCTGCATCCCATACCCTTGCTCTTGAGAATCGAGGCTCGTCCTTGCCTATGGTGCTGTCTGCATGGGAATCAACGTAGCATCCCTGACACAGCCAAACGGAAACACACCTGAGGAAACGTTCAGATTGGGAGTTAAGGTCAGCTTATCACGATGCAAGTGATAGGAATGCGTATGTCCGTCTGGTGTGGTGAGAGGCGAGGTCTCGGGAACATCATCAAGGGAGGTGAGGGGTGAAACCTCCTAGGACTGCAAGCAAATCTCTTGGGAGGCAAGAGTCCCTGTGTGCAGTAGCAGAACTACAATTCCTCCTGCTGTTAGGGTGTTGGGCAAGGAAGTAGAGGTTGAAAGGATTGTTGCAGATTGAGAAAAAGGACTTGTGTGGGTGCTTCCGAAGCTTCTTGCCCCTTGCAAAGGAACTTGGACTCCAAAGAGGGTGAGAAGCTGAGGCGAGAGTATCTCCTGCAATGCCATGGTGAGCTTTGTAGGAAGAAACTCTGGATGGGGCACTGCACAACTGAGCACCATGGGAATAGGGCTCTCTATTGGAGCTTTTACACTGAAGAAACATTTCAAGGGTTTTCAAACAAGACCTTCATATGAGAAGATTGCTGAGGCACCCATTGTACCCAGGCATTCAGGAAGGCCAGGCTTCCTTGTTGCTTCCTCCCCTTCTTCAGCCACTCCTGCAATTTGTTACAAGATTCTCACGCATAGCTCAGATGTAGTATTTGTGGGGGTTTCTTGTTTGGTTGGTTTTGAATTGTTCTTCCCCCAAGACAATGGTTTTGCTACTGTACAGCATGGTGACCCAGGTACACACACATGTACACATTCTAGTCGCTCCCATGAGCATGCTCCATCACAAGTTCCCAGTGCTACACAGCAGGATCTCATTGCTAATCCACACCAAAGCCAATCCTTTGCATCCCTTCACCCCAAGCTCCCAATCCACCCCACCCCCTCCCCAGATGTCGTATTGGCATGAGTCTTCTCAGGGACACTGATACAAAAGTTGCATTGTGGAAACGAGGTGCTCCCAAATCTTCCACATTTTTTGACTGACTTTGGACTTCTGAGGGCCGCATCCATGGCATCGGGAGATTGCCAGGCTAGGGGTCCAATCAGAGCTGTGGCCCCTGGCCTATGCCAGTGCCACAGCAATGCCAGATCCCAGCCGTGATGGCAACCTACACCGCAGCTCACATCAACAACCGATCCTCAACCCACCGGGCGAGGCCAGGGGTGGAACCCGCAACTTCATGGTTCCTAGTCAGATTCGGTTCTGATGCACCATGACATGAACTCCTTCTGTTGTTCATTATCTTATACTACCTCAGAACCCTACATGCCGACATCGGAGAGGCAGAGGTTGTCAAATCAGCTGCACTGTAATTAGGGAAACCAGTCATGGAAGTGGGTGTCTCAACGTCCTTTGGACCATGACCTCTGATTGTTCCTGCAGAGAGCTTCGGGGCAAGCACTGGTGGTTGAGGAGTAACATCTCTGGAGATGGATCACTAGCATCAGGAGACAGTGAACCTTCCACTCCCACATGGAAATTGAAAGACACCGAGAGATCCCAGGTTTGTGTCTTGTGGGCGTTTCACGTCTGTGCCCTTGGGAGCTCTGGGTGTTGTCAGATAGATGTAAGGGTCTTGAGAGGTATCCTGTGGAGGAAGAAATGCTCTGATGTTGCCATGGACCAGAAAAGGGATCTGAGGGGTCAAGTTTCTTTGGCGAGCATTCCCAAGTCAGGTGGGTATGTTGAATCTGCTGCTACTTCTTTGTGGGTGGATGGCCACCGGAACTTCCATGATGTCGTGCCAGATGTAGGGAGGGAGAGGAATAGTGTTCCCAAAGTACCTGCTGTCTTGTGACTGGCCAAGAGGGTCAAGTTTAGCTCACCAGCATAACCAGGACAACCAGAACCGTACAAAGGAGACACACCTGTGCACCAACCTTTATTGAACAAGCTCCATGTATTAAAGAAAGACATGAAGAACAAACATGCGTGGAGAATCGAGGCATTTGGAAATTCTCTAGGCATGGCGACAGGAGCACCATCTCTGAAGAGAGGTTCCCAGATCTCCAATTGCGTGCTAGAATGGTTCTTTAATGGATCCATCCAATTTGCTAGGGGAAAGACCCTTCTCTTTCTAGACGAGCAAATCCCAACCCAAAGAGTCCACACAGCCTAAGGTACTGTGGCCCAAAGGGCATGAATGTCCTTGGCCCACTTTGAGGATTCTGTGCTTAGGCTGGATCTCTGCAAACTCTTGTATGGGGATCCTATCTAAATGCATGGGTTTCACCGATGCAGTGTGACCGTGGGGGCTCATCTCCCAAGAGATAGGGTTTAAGAAGAGATGGCCACAGAAGCTCCCAGGGAGAAGACAGGAAGACAACACCAGAGAGCTTTCCAGCGAATGCAAATCCTCCATGACATTCCTGTCTTGGAGGGAGCTCCTGGGCCAGCTCTTCTGATGCTTCCTTCCCTCCCTCCTCTTCCCACCTGTCCCCTGCTGACTGAGCTGTTGTGCACAGAGACTCCCATCCTCCAACCGCTCCTAGTGTCTGTTGAGGAGGGTCCGCTTGGGTAGTCAGTAGCGCACGTGGGAGCAAAGAGGGTGGTTTCCCAAGGGGTGGCCTGCTTGAGGGTGGGGCCCGTCCTGGTGGCCTTTAGCATTCATTCCATGACAGCCCTGCTAAGGAATATGGGGACTCTTCAGCCATTGGGTGTGACCGCTCTGTGCTCTTGTGCACGCTGCAGACTCCTTGTGCCCTCCTCCATGTGGGTTCATGCCCGCATGGAGCTCAGGTCCGGAGCAGTGTTTCCACCACAGCTTTTAGCAGCACTGTGGATCAGGCTGCTGGGAGACTTGAGGGACTGTGGGGCCTATGGAGGCAGGGGGCTAAAGTGTGTGAGTGATTAAAATGGGTGGCATTCCAGTGTGCCTGCCGTTCCAAACCATAGGAAAGCTCGAAGGAAGAATTTCCAATTTGAAAACCCTCATGGAGTTCACAAGAAGTAGCTCAGGGCTCGGGAAAAGGAGTGAAGATGTACCATCCAGGCTGCTAGTTTCACTGGTGTCTTCCTTTTTCACATCCCAATGTCAGTCAGCACTTCTGTTCAAACGGCATGCTTGGGTCTCTGTTGGGGGCAGCCTTGCAGAATGTAGTGCTGACCACCTAGTTGTAGTCGGATGTAAATCGTGATGGATTTGCAAGCCTAGGGGGGATTGGTACAAGGCCACCTGGTTGTCGGGAATCTGGTAATCCGTCAAAGGTGAGGGTTGGTTGGGTTTTGTCTATGGATATGTGTGTAAGGGGAGATCATGCCTGTGTTTGGGTGAGCGTTTGTCTTTGGAGGGTGCTGAGATGTAACAGAGGCATAGTCCAGGAGCTGGCGTTTAGGTGTTTGTAAGTTGGTGTTCAGGGGCCTATTTTTCATGGATGTTTTCCGCCATGAAGTTGGGGATTGTGTGTCTCCTGGTGGACTTGGTAGGATTATCTGCCTAGGCCTCAGGGCAATGTTAGGGAAGTCCAGGGGCCGATCTGTGTATTTGTACCTTTGGGGCCTGTAGTGAAACTTCGTGGTTGGGACTTGACCGCAGCCAAAATTGAGAGTGGGACTGGAATCTACCTTGCCCTCAGCTTGGCACCTGAATCCAGGATCCCAGGTTCAGAGAGGATTCGAGCGCACAGACTTCTTCTTTTTGGTGGCATCTGCCCCATGTGGAGTTTCCCCGTCCACGGACGGAGTGCCACAGCAGCAATCGGGACCACTGCAGTGAACACTCAGAATCCTTAGCCTTCCGTGCCACAAAGGAACGCCTCGACCTGCTCAAACCCACTGTCTTTGCACTGTCAGACACCTCACCAGGTGTCAGGATTTGATGAAGCTCTGGTTCTTCTGCTTCGTGGCAGGAAGAATTTGGCAGGAAGCGAAGCCCCAGGTAAAGAGTGAGTTTAGGAGCATAAGACCCTGGGGGGAGATACGCGTAAGCTGGCCAGGGAGCAGAGCAGCCCCAAGAACCAAGAGAGCTACATTTCTAGAATCCAAGGCCCAGTGGGGAGGGGAGAAGACTGCCTTCTTCCTCATTGGAGGGTGGATATCAAGGCTTCCATCTCCAGCTCCTCATTGTGCCCTATATGGATGGTGTGCCCTGGGCTGTCACAGTGCTTGTTCAAATCGGTGTGTATTCCCAGGCATTTGGTCATATATCAACTGGGGTAATTCATCTCAGGTTTCCATCTCCTGTCCTCTTTTACCTAGGCGTGTCCCCTCTCCCCTGTGTTTCTGTCTGGGTGAGGTGCAGAAATGCTCCTTGTCCAGGACTCTTCTCTCCTTGACCTCATGCAGCAGGACTCGATCTCCACATCTGTTGTCTTGTGCTTGAACTCTTGGGGGTTGTGTCTTGAGCGTGTCTGGCACTTGGATGCATCTGGTCTTCCTTCAAGTCGGGTAAGTCATGGCTGGGTTCCTTTTCTTGAGTGATCATCAGCTTTAGACCATTTCGAAGACCCCTTGAAAGCTTGTCTTTAACCCATCCCCCGTGGGCGGTTTCTGCTCTTTAAGGATCCTCCTCTGCCCTTCCCTTTAGGATGATTATTTGTGTGTTCATGGCCTGTCATATGGCTCTTTGCTTTTTTGTGTGTAGCACATGTTCCAGAGCCGTGCATGTGTCTTTTGATGTGTAGAGGGCGAGTCGGCCTATCTTCTGGGACAGGTGAATGCTATATAGGTCGGGGTGCCGTATTGGTATGCTTCTGGATTCTGCATGCTGGAAGAGTGCATGCCCTTGGATGGAGCCTTGGGGAGTGTGGGTTTATGGATATGCCGAGAGTGTGTTATATGCGTGTTTGGAGGAAAGGACGTAGGGTGCTAGGTTTGCACTTGTGTCGTGTACTGAGTAATTGCGGGTCTGCTTGGGTGTTTTGGAGAGTTGTGTGTAGAATGCGTTTGAGTGTGTATTCCAGGGGCATGGGCATTTGTAGGCATATTCGCTGGGGCTATGCCCTTGTAGTTTTCAGGAGGGACATGTTAGGCTTATATATGTGGGGACGTGGGGAAGTGTGTGTCTGCTGGAGAGATGAGGTTCTGTGTTTCTACAGGGGCGTGGGAGACGTGCATTTCTTGGTGTGAGAAATATGTGCTGTGGTTATGTGTTATGAGTTTGCAGATGGATGAGCTGGGTCCTAGGATCATTGGATATGTGGAAGTCATTTCCTGTGTGGTTTGCTGGCGATAGGTCCATGTGTCCTACGTGTGTCTACTCGTTTGTGTGTCTATCACCAGGTGCATGAATGACCAGGTTGTGTTCCTATGGTATGGAGGTGTTGGGAGTGTGCCACGTTGCTTCTTGGCAGAATGCCGAGGTGTTTCTACAGGTCCTAGGTACGAAGAGATGGTGTGTCCACATTGAGGGTGAGGGCTGAAATGCATATGCAGTTGACACCCACACAGGTGCAGTGTCCTGGCAGGGCGGTTGTCTTCTGGAGAGGTGGCACCATGTGTAGTGTTTGGGGCATCTGTATGTTCAAGGGTTGGGAATATTTGTCTGTGTGTGTCCATAGGTGTTTGAGACGTGTACATGTGTATTAGTACGTGTAGGCGGATTGTGGCTGTGTGTGTATTTGAGGTCCTGGGGCTTCTGTAGTATGTATTTGGAGGGATGTCAGAGGTAGGTGTGTGTGTTTGGAAACAAAGAAATCTCATAGGCGATGTGTGTGTGTTCTGGAATCCTGGCCTAGAAGTACTGTAGGGCTGTGGCCTTGCCCATGGGCTGTGCGTGAGACGACTGTGTAGGAGCTGGTGGTAGTGAGCCTGTATACGAGGTAGTCATTGTGCACCACTGGTCGGTGTTTGTGTTCAGGCCCCTGTTGGGTATGTGCATGTGAAGACCTCAGGTGGTCTAGTTTTGTTTGTGGGGAAGTGGGTGGAGTGGGGGGTTGGCCTTTTCTTGTCTTTTCAGGGCAGACCCATGGCATTTGGAAATGCCCTGGCTATGGTGGAATTGGCGCTGCAGCTGCAGCTGCCAGCCACGGCCACAGCAAGGCCAGATCCGAGCTGCATCTGGGACCTGCTCCATATCTGAAGGCAATCCTGGATCCAGGGATTGCACCTGCCTTTTCTCCTATACGGGTCAGGTTCATTCCAGTGTAGCCCCGACGGGAATACCTGCTGGAAGTTTTTTCCTCACAACGTCATTTTCAGTTCTTGGCATCAGCCCAGTCATCTTTTCTAGGTCATCGGAGTTTAGTCTTGGCAGATTGTACTTTGCTAGGGAGGTGTCCATTTCGTCTAGGAAGTCTGTTTTCTTGGCATAGAGTTGCTTTTAGTAGTCTCTTCTGATCCTCTGTATTCTGGGATGTCCATTGGAAGCTGGTGTGCATTTTGATGGTTATTGATTTGAGTCCACTCTTTTTTCCCTGATGAGTCTGGCTAAGGGTTTATCCATATGGTGGATGTATTCAAAGAAGCAGTTGTAGCTGCATTGATCTTTCCGATGGTTTTCTTCGCTGCTCTTTCCTTTCTGCTCTGATCATTAGGATGTCTTTCCTTGTGTTTGTCTTTCTCTGGTTGCTTTGGGCATAAGGCCAGGTTGTTTGTTGGTGGTTTTCCTTGTTGGCTGAGGTAGGCTTGTATTGCTGGAAAGGTCCCTCTTCGATCTGCCTTTGCTGCATCCCATAGGCTTTGGATTGTTATGTCTTTGGTGTCACTTGCTGCTTGGGATCTTCAGATTTCCTCTTTGGTTTCTCCAGCACTCCCTTGGTTGTTGAGTAGCATGTTGTCGAGTTTCCGGGCATTGGTGTTTGTTGCCATTGTTTTCTTGGTGGTTGATTTCGAGCCTCATAGCGTTGGGTTCATACAAGCTGTGGGATAGGATTTCCATTTCCTTCCATGTACAGTGGCTTGCTTGGTGACGCAGCATGTGATCGGTCCTAGGGAATGTCGGGTGTGCCCTTGAGAGGAGTGTGTATCCTGCTTCATTGGGATGGAAAGCGCTCTACCTATGGAGGAAGTGCCCTGTGGTCCAATGCATTATTGAAGGCCTGGGTTCCCTTGTTGATTTTATGTCTGGAGGACCCGTGCGTTGATGGGAGTCGGGTGGGAAGGCCCCCTGCTCTGACTGTGTTAGTGTCCATTTCTCCTTTTACAGTTGTAGCAGTTGCCTTCTACATTGCGGGGATCCTGTATTGGGTGCATATAGGTTTCCAATTCCCATCTCCTCTCCTTGGATTGATCCTTGACCGTTACGTAATGACCTTCGTTGTGTCTTATTAATATGCTTTATTTGAAGGTCTCTTTTGTGTGATGGGGGTGTTTCTACTCCGTCTCTCTTTTAATTCCCACGCACGAGGAATATTTTCTTGCATCCTCTCACTTTCAATTTGTATATGTCCCTCAAACTGAAGGGGGTCTCTTGAAGACAGCAGGTCTACCTATCTGTCTATCCCTCTACCTATCTGGATCGAGATCGAGATGGAGATCGAGATGGAGAACGAGACGGAGCTCTCGATCTAGACCCAGAGAGAAGGAGATGCGTCTTCTTTTTGTATGCATGCAGCCAGTCGATGTCTTTCGGTTGGGGCATTTTGTGCATGTGCATTGAAGGTGCTTCTTGATCTGTATGTTCTTATGGCCATGTTATTAGCTGTGTCAGATTGGGTTTTGTTGGTCTTTTCCCGTCCTCCCTTGTTCTCTGCTCTTGTGGTTTGATGACTGCCTCTAGTGGGGTGTTTGTTGGGTGTTTTTTGATTGTTATTTCCCCGAGACAATTTTTTCCACTGCCCAGCATTGTGACCCAGTTCCCCATACATGTGTAATTCGTCTTTGTGCCATTATCATGCTCCATCATAAGTGACTCGACCTCGTCCTCAGTGCTACACAGCAGGATCTCCTTGCTAATCCCTTCCAAAAGCAGTCGTTTGCATCCAATAACCCCAAGCTCCCCATCCATCCCACTCCCTCCCCTCGCTCTAGGCAACCACAAGTCTATTCTCCAAGTGCATGAGTTCCTTTAGGTGGAAAGGTTCCTTTGGGCTGTATATGAGACTCCTCATATGAGTGATGTCGTATGGTAGTCGTCCTTCTCTTTCGGACTTCCTTCACTCAGGATGAGAGGGTCTCGTTCCACCCATGTTGCTGCAGATGGCATTAGGGTGCTCTGTTTTATGGTGCAGGAGTATTCCATTGTGTGTATATACCGCGTCCTCTTTGGCTCTTAATTGTTATTTCCCCGATACAATCTTGTTTTCTACTGTACAACGTGGTGACCCAGTTACACATACCTGTAGGCATTCTATGTTCTCACATTATCATGCTCCGTCAAACGTGACTAGACATTGTACCCAGCGCTACACAGCAGGATCTCATTGCTAATCCATTCCCAAGGCAATAGTGGGCAGGCATTAACCCCAAGCTCCCCATCCACCCCACTCCCTCCCCCTCCCCTCCCCCTTGGCCACCACAACTCTATTCTGCAAGTCCATGAGTTGCTTTTCTGTGGAAAGGTTCATTTGTGCCGTATATTAGATTCCAAATATAAGTGTGTGGTATCTTCTTCTGGAATGGATCCCTTAACCGTGAACTAGTGTCCTTCTATGCCTTTCTCGATGGCCTTCATTTTAAAGGCGATTTTGTTGGATATGAGCAGCGCTACTCCTGATCTCCTGTCTTGTCCATTGGCATGAAATATCTTTTTGCATCCCCTCCCTTTCAATCTATGCGTGTCCTTTGCCCTCGGGTGAGCTTGTCTAGGCAGCAGATTGAAGGATTTTGCTTTGGTACCCAATCTGGCCCTCTGTGTCTTTTGATGGCAGCATTCGGTCCCAGAACAATTCAGGTGGTCATTGATAGATGTTTCTTGATTGCCGTTTGAAGCCTTGTTTTCCCGTTGAGTCTATGTTTCTCTTTTCTTCTTTCTTTTCCTTTGAGTGAATGGGTTCCGTTGATTCTCTGCTGGAGTCCTTTCCTTTTCCGATTTTTGAATGTAGTGTTGGCTTTTGGATTGGGGTTGCCCTGTTTTGTTGTTATGTTAACCCCTTCGTATGTCTGCTGACTTTAGCCTGACCGTTACATAGGACCAAACGCGTCATTGAAACAAGACAAAGGATCTACATTTTCTTCCATTCCTCGCCCTCATTGTATGATTTGATGTAGTTTATTTCATTTTATGTTTTTGACATCTTCATGGTTAGATCTGTACGCTGGCTTCTCTAAGTCACTGCTTTCCAATGGTTTTTTTCTTTTTTCTTTTTTTTTAATTGGAGAACCCTTTGAGTATTTCTTTCAGAATGGGTTTTGTATTGCAGTACTCTTTCAGTGTTGGTTTGTTGGAGAAATTCTTGCTTTCCCCTTCGATTTGAAATGATAGTCTTGCTGGATAGGGTATTTGGAGGAGGCAGATTATTTGTTCTTTCTTTCAATGGGTCTCATCACCCCCTTCTGGCCTGTAGTGTTTCTGTAGAGCAAACTGCTGATAACCTTATTGGGGTTCCCTCATCATGAACGCCTTGCTTTTCTCTTGCTGCCTTTGGCCTCCTCTCTTTCTGTTTCACTTTGGCCATATTTATCAGAAGAGGTCTTGCTGCGTGCCTGGTTGGGTTCAAGTTGTTTGGGGCTCTCTGTCCTTCCCGTATCTTGCTATCACTCTCCTGTAGTTGTTGCTTTAAAACCTCGATTGCAGGACTCCCTGTTGTGGTGCCCTGGAAACTGGCAATGGCCCCTGCCCCTCTCCCCCAGCCACAAGGACCAGACCCTCCCTTTGGCTGATGACATGAGGAGATTTCCCACCAGATGGCCCAGCCCTGAGCGCACTAACTCTAGGAAGTCCCAGCCACTCTGTTTCTAAGCCCCACTGACCCCCTGAGCAAACCGGCGGCCTCCAACAGGCCTGGGTATGGGCATCTTCTGAAAAGGCTCAACCAAGACCTTGAGAGAACACCAGATGTCTAAAGGAATGATAAAGGAAGAGGGTCCCAGTTAGGGGTGTGCTGGTGCAGCCCAGGGCCTTGCCAGAGCTGAGGTCTGCAGGGCCTTGAGCTGGCCAGGCTCCACTCCCACACCAGCTCTCTTGGGCCCTGTTGGTACCTATGTCCCTTCTCGGCCTTGGACAGTGCCTTCTTCTGGACCTCCAGGGGTTCTCCAGGCACAGAGGCCCATCTGCTGATAGATTGAAACCTGTGATTGTCCTGAGGGTCAGTCAGGAGCTTCCTCCATCAGGACGCCCGTGCCTGCCTGCATGGCTTACACAGGCTCATCAGCCATGGGATGCCAGGCTTTGGAACTTCCCAGAAGTACAACTGAGTGACCGTGCATGGCAGAGACTCCTCTGACCTAGCTCTGTTGCTTGCAGCCTAAGTCCCCTGTCCTCCGGAGGGTGGTCCCAGGGGGGTGCCCTCATCTGTAACCTCCCTTTTTCAGGGTGTCTCGTGGGGATGGCCCGCTGGGGCTTAGACGCCTGACACGCCCCCTACCCCAGCATCTTCACCAATATCACCTGCTTCTCCCATGGGACCGATGAGATCCAGAAGCACATGCCTCTCCCTGAGCCCACGGTCCCTCCTCCTCACACCCAGGTCCCATCGCAGTCTCTGCAGGCTGCTGGCTCTCCTGGGCCTGGCACAGGCTTTGTGCCCCCAGAGATTGGCCCCTGCTGCTGTCCATGCTCGAGGTCCTGCAGCAGGCCTGGTGCAGACCCCCCGAGCTCCTGTGCTCCTGTCTCTGCCTCAGACTCCAGTCTCCATTCGGCAAACAGCCACTCCTCCCCCACCAGCTCCATCAGCTTTCCAGCGCCCCATCTTGGCCTTCCTGTGCAACAGTGGCCACCCAACAAACCAAGCCTGCAATCTCCAATAACCAAAGGAAATCAACTCATCGTCTGGTGCCCAGCCTTCTGAGATCCCGGTATAAACAAGCTGGGTTGGCCCTGAGGCCTCTCTCCTTGGATTCCAGATGCCCATCTCCGGCCTGCGCCCTCACATCAGCTCCCTTGTGGGACTCAGGGTCTAAATTTGCCCTTTCTATAGGGGCACCCATCCTATTGTATTAGGGGCCACCTTAGTGACCTGATTTCAGCTCTTCCTGTACAAACTCTGCTGCAGGGCTTGCTCTGGTGTTGCCCTGGAACTGAACCCGAGAAGGAACCATGAGTGTTCAGGTTCGATCCCTGGCCTCGCTCAGGAAGGGAAGGATCCAATGTGGCCATGAGCTGTGGTGTAGGTCTCAGACCCGGCTTGGATGTGGCATTGTGGTGGCGGTGGTGTAGACAGGCTGCCAAAGCTCCGATCGATCGATGGATCGTTCGGATGCCAAGCCTGGGAACTTCCATATGCCGCCCCAGCTGCCCCATCCAAACAAACAAACGTAGGCAATGGAAAGACAAAGAAAAGACTGCTCCACCTAAGGTCATGTTCGGAGGTCCTGGGGGAGAAGCCTTCCACATATGAACTTCGGGTAATAGAGTTGTAGCCCCTATTGGCAGGTGTCTCCAGTTCCAGGGATGAAGGGTCTCTTGGAAAGTAAAGGAACATCAGTCCTGGGGTTGGGATGAAGGAGGATCGACTCCCCAAAGTAAGGGGGGGACGTTTCCAGAGTACAGGGCACTCGAGCCGGATCAGAGCCCATGACCAAAGGCCGTGAGGCCGGGGGTTCCAGCCCATGGCATATAAGCCTCGTGAAGGAACGGAGTCTAGGCGACAGAGAGGGAAGCTGAGAGAGGAGCTCCAGCGCCAGGCTGTGAGATGAGGTCCAGGCCTCACAGCACTCTACTCCTACATTGGATTCCCAGAACCCCCTTTCAGCATGCCCACGGCCCCGCTCTCCATAGCCTGAAGGGGAACAACTCACTGCCCACCTTTCTGGCCCCCACCCCCACATGAACACCTGCCTTCGGTCCAAGGGCCCCAGCCAGCCTGGCCCAAGGGGTCCACACCTCCAGCACTTGGAGCCTGATGTCTCCTTTTCAGCTTAGCTGGCTCAGGCCAACCCGAGGGAGTTCCTGGAAGCAGTGTTGTTGAAATCCTTCCTGCCCTCTGCCTGACCCAGTGATCTCATGTAGCCAGCAGGATCCCGGGAAGCCTCACAGTGGACCCAGCCTTCAGGACTCACAGTGCTATGGTGGGTGACCTATCTCTTCCTAACTTTTGCCCATTTTGTGTTGGAATAGGTCCCGCTGTTATGGTCGTGTCTTGGCAGTGACTTATTCCCTCGAGACACCAGACTTGGGTCAGATGTGTGGTTGGCAGGTAGTTTCTTCAAACCTGTAGCTTCTTTTCAGCTAGGAAAATGTTTCCATTTGATGAGGTCCGTTTTCTGTCTGGGGTAGGGTTTTGGCTGTTATGGGGAAGAACGCTTATCTTTTCATTGTTGCTGATGTTGTTGTTGCCTATTCCAGCGGTATTGATGTACTTATCTTCCGTTTGATTGAAAGGACAGTGAGGTACCATGTTGTGCTATTTCCTGCTGTGTCGCAAAGTGATTCGGTCATACATACACACACACCCCTTCTCCCTCAGATTCTATGCCCATATCGACTATCACTAACTGTGGGCTAGAGTTCCCTGGGCTCTACCACAGGTTCCCGTTGGCCGGTCATTCCATGTACTCCGTGTGCAGAAGCCAGTCCCAAACCCCCAGTCCCTCCTGCTGTGGACTTGGCTCCTTTGGGACCCATCCTGTTTTCCAAGACTGGGAGTCTGTTTCTGTTCCGTGCACACGTTCATTTGTGTCCTCTCTTTCGGTTCCACTTAGAAGTGGTATCATACGATGTTTGTCTTTCCCTGTCTACCTTCACTTAGGATGATAATTTCCAGGTCCATCCTTGCTGCTGCAGCGTTCATGATTCCATTCTCTTGTATGATTGTGTGATGTCCCCCCGTACATATGAACCTCATCCTCTTTATCCATGCCTCGGCCGATGGACATTTAGCTTGCTCCCTTGTCTTGGCTATTGGAAATGGTGCTTCAGTGGACATTGGGGTGCATGTATGTTTTGAAGGGCCTTTCTTTCCTTTTGATGAAGTCCAACTTTCTGTTCTTTCCTTCCCTTTTGGGATAATGTTTTTCTTGTCATGTGGAAGACCCCTTTGCCAAGCCCGAGGACCCAGAGGTTTGCTCCAATTGTTTTTTCTTAGGTGTGGTAAACGTTGCATCGTTTGTATTTATACACATTTTACATTTGCACTGAATGTTCCATGATGAGTTCATTTTCCTATGGGATAGAAACCCTATCCCTATACCATTCTACTGCCCTTGAGCTTCCGTATTAGGACATCCCAGGTTGGTGTATTGCTATGGATCTATTTCTGCATTCTCTATCTGTACACTGAACTCTGTCTGCCTCTATCCCGCCAGCAATGCCAAGCTGCCCTCCATAGAGCGTTCTCATAAGCCGAATCACCTCCCACATTAATGTACTTTCTCGAAATTATGTTTGATGTTCTGGCTCCTTTATCTTTTCTTTATCCATTTTAGAATAATTTCATCCATGTGGGCCAAAAAAAAAATCAAAAAAAAAAAAACTTCTGTTGGAATTTGGCCATATTCTGTGTTGAGTCTTCCCATCCATGTTTATGATACGTGTCCGCATTGTTGTAGGTCTTCTTTCGTTTTATCATACAGATGCTCTATCCCAAATATGTATCCCCGGATTTCCCATTGTGGCTCAGTTTGTGATGAACCTGAAAGAGTGTCCAGGAGGATGTGGGTTCAATCCCTGACCTGGCTCAGTGGGATGAGGTTCCAGTGCTGCCACCAGCGGCAGTGTGGCTTGGACCTGGTGTTGGTGGGGCTTTGCTGTAGGCTGGTAGCTGTAGCTCCAGGTTGACCCCCTTGCCTGGGACCTTGCATATGCCGTGGCTGCAGCCATAGAATGACCGATGGAACCAAATGCTTCAAGGTTTTGGCAAGTCTTGTGTATTGCATGGTGTTTTTCATTTTGGTGCCATGTTCTTTTGTGGGATTTACACACATGATGAAGGTGTTTGTGTGGACCTAGTATACTGAGACTTTGATAAAGTGACCTCCATCTCTTCCGTGTGCCTTGGAGATTCGGTGGGCCTTCCCGTGGAGGTAGCCATGCTATCCATGAGCATGGAGAATTATGTTTGTGCCTGTCTCATCTGTAGGTCTTTCTTTGTTTTTCCTGCCATGCTGCCCTGGATCGTAGCTACAGTACTAAGTAGAAAAGGAGAAATGAGAAAGAACTTTCTGACCTGTTTTGGATGGAGGAGGAAGACGTTCATTCTTTCGCCATCACGCAGGAGGCTTGGTGTAGCTTTTTGTCGAGATGTTCTTTACGGGGTTCAAGGAGTGTCCTTCTCTTCCTAGACTTCTGAGCGTTTCTTACATGAATGGGCGTGGCACATGTTCTGCAAGCGCCATTGTGACCATGTAGGTTTTCCTCAGTAATGTCTTCATGCAGCCTATAACATTGATGGTTGTGCATAGTAAGCCAAGCTAGTGTTCCTTGGCTAGAGTCCCTCTGAACATAGGGTATTGTCATGAGCTTCTTTGTTCCTGCGTTTGTTTTATTTTGCGATTTGTATTTTCTCAATGTCTTGTGTGAAAACGTAGGTTGTTGATGGGCAACCTGGCATCTTCTGTATTCTGTAAGCATTTCGTGCCATTTGTTTCGCTCTTAACACCAGTTTGTCTGGATCCTACTACCTGTTAGGTACTGCACGTTCCTTTGCCTACCGTTCTATATATTTTCCAAGTTCTCCTGGAGAGGCCTCTTTGAGCATGGAGTCGTTCGAAGGGTGCATCTCCATGTCCACATATCTGGAGGCTTCCTTTCTTCTCATTCTCGTTGTTCTGCAATGGACAGCATATGCTTTGGACCCAGTGGAGTGAAATGCAGTGGCTCTTTGTTTCCTTATCGTATAGGTTCTCCAAACATCCCAGGCAGGAACGGCTCCAATATGATTGTGACAGAGGAGTTCTCTGCCTATTTCCCTTACACTGTAACCATAAGGGGATTACCTGAACATGGAAATACCAGGCTTCTGAAGATGTGTCTGACAGGGCCAGTTCACAGCCACCCCTGCCCATTGTTGTCTGGATCAGCTTACAAGTAGAGAGAGAGCCAGGGTCCAGGAGGGGGCCCAGATGCAGCGCTCTGCTGCTTTCTATGGCATGAACATTGTAGCCGTGGTCCCATGTGGGCATTGGCTACCACCAGAAGGCTGACATGCAGGAGCCGGGTGCAGTCCCTGGCAGGGGGATCAGCACTCCCAGTGGGCAAAGCTCCAGCCTCTCTCCTACTGCCCAGGGCAGGTCTGAGCTGTGGGTGCAGCCACCAGCCTCCGAAGGCCAATGACAGAGGCACCAGGAGGCACTCCCCAGCTCTGTCAGCCACAGTCCCTGGCTGTTGGCAGGGACCGTGATGTCCCAAGGAAGAAGGCCCACCTCCCAGCTGCAGGGAGGTGGTCTTGAGCAAGTCAGAACTGCCCTTTCTCGTCTTCAGCAAGCAACATTTCCATCCCTGCCTGTTGCTTCCTCCCAACCCATGCGGTTGCCAGTCTTTCTTTGTCAAACCTCTTCCAAAGCACTTCGTGAAAGGAAGGGCATCCTTACCCCGACTGACTAAGAAGCACCTCTTGAAAATAAGCAAGTTTCCCCTCACCCAAGACTCTTAGCTCCTTCCAAGGACCATCCTTGCTCTCTCCTGCATGCTGCTGAGTAGCAAAATGTTGGGGATCCTGAACTCCTCCAATGACTGGTGTGCTAGCAATAGCTTCTGTGACAACAGGAAGCTCCTCCCCCTCAGGCAGAGGCGGTCAGGAGACCGTAGGTGATGGCTCTGTGCTCTGTGCCCCCTTTCAAACCCTTTGCATCCCTGCCATCTGAGGAAGGAAGGCAGTGCCTGGGAAATCACCCTGGTTACAGATGCGTCACTTGGCCTGTCTGGCAAGAGGTCACCTGTGAGCCAGAGGGCCCGAATCCCCTCTGGAACACACTGCTGCATCCCCACCACCCAAACAGGCCCTTCCAATAAGGCACGATGGCCTGGCCGTTGGAATGGCTGGACACTGAAGGTGTGCTGTCTGTGACTGGGACACAAGGGACTCGGTGCCTTGGTCTTGGAGACACATGGCATTGGAAAGGCAGAACCCAGGCCAGGGGCCCCACATCCTAAGTCAAATGGGTTTCCTCAGCCAATGGTTTGACTCCGCCTTGAGGGGTTTGGAGATGAGCCTTTCCCTGGTATCAGAGATTCAGCTTCCCCTTGGTGTCTGTCATAGACAAAGAGTGTCCAGCCACTGTCTCTGTCTCACACAAGCTGCACCAATCCAGCCCCTGAGATTGGGAAGCTCCTTCACCCACCCTGGGCATGGCGGCCATTTTTGTGATGCAGTGAATGTGGCATCCATTAATCCACTGTTTCCTTGTTGGATGGAGGGATGCATGGATAGATGGAGTCTCTGATTGGCATTGGAGGGCCCCACCTGCAGCATAGGGAAGTTCCCCGACTCGGGGTCGAATCAGAGCTGGCATTGCTGTTCTACGCTACAGCCACAGCAATGCCAGATCCAAGCCATATCCGTAGCCCACACCACAGCTCAAGGCAATGCTGGATTGCTTAACCCACTGCACAAGGCCAGGGCTCAAACCCACGAACTCATGGATAGCAGTCAGATTCTTCATCTTCTGAGCCGTAATGGGAACTCCCTAAAATACTATTTGGTGATGGTCCGTACATCTTTCCTTTCTGCAAATTCTATTGCATTCTTTTCTTTTCCATTTTGAGTCGATGCATTGAGGCCTGTGCGCTGTTCCAGGCCAGGGGTCGAGTCCAAGCTGCACCTGCTGGCCTATGGCACAGCCACATCAATACAGGATCTGAGGCATGTCTCATACCTACACCACAGCTGACGGCAATGCCAGAACCTTAGCCCAGTAAGCCATGCCATGTCTCATCCCCATGTCCCCATGGATCCTAATCAGTGTCCTTAGAGCCGAGCCACACGAACTCCTGTTCTTTCATGTTTTAATGGATTGAAAAGCATGAGTAAATGGCTCACTTTAAGTGTGCCTGCACTTGGCATTAATCCTAGATTTTTGGTGTTTGGGGCATTTTGCTTTTTCTTTTTTTTGTTTGCTTGTTTTTTATTTTGTAAGTGTTGGCTGCCCCTGTGGCACACAGACGTTCCCAGGGACAACCCAAGATCCTTAACCCTCCTCACCCAAATCCAAAACTTATCCCTGATCACGTAAAGTCCCAAGTTTTCTTGTATCAAAAGCTCCCTGGTGGTGGATGCCAGTGGGCTGGTGAGGTTGGGACCACTGAGCTTCACATGATGGAACCTCCCCCGAAGCCATTAACAGGCCATGAGATTAACGTCACTCACTCCCTCCTTTGTTTTGTCCTCACCGGGACTGAGAGGCCGCTGCCTCCACCATTTAGCACATGGCAATAATCCCACCAAGACGATAGGATGGTCCCCCACCCACAAGGCACCGAAGCAGAAAGTCCTGTCCCTACAGCCAAGCCTTTCCCTCTCTGGACTGGCCGCCCTCACGGGACACCCTGGAGGAGTGGAGGATCACCCCAGCCTGTCATGTGGCCACTTCAGAGAGGCAGAGAGAAACTCTCTAGAGGTAAGGGCTGCCTCCAGCCTCCATTCTCACGACTGGTGAGTGTCCAGAGGGCTGAATGGCACAAAAGCAGCTCTCCATCCCCAGAGTGTTCCGGGATGCAGAGCATGGAACCGATGCCCCAGAAGCCCCCTAGCCCAGCAGGCTGGAGAGACAGGGATGATGAGGCTGTCCCTGGGGCTAGTGAGAGCTGTGTACTCCCAGGAGCAGCCTGGGCATCCTTGTCTCTGTGGAGGAAAGACTTATTCACATGTGGATCCAGACTGCCTGGGATCTCACACATGCTTCGCTCCTCTCAGATCCCCTCTCTGTCCTCAGACGACCCATCTCTGAGGACACAGGCACATGCAAGACGACAGTGGACCAAGTGCATTTCACAACAGAACGATTTTATCCATGTTTTACATCCCCCATCGCAAAGGAGCTACTGTGCCCACCCACACACACCCAGACCCAAGTCCCCACCACCTAACCCCACCCACCCACACCCCCTCCTGGCTCTGGTCATTCTGTCCTTCCTCCCCACCCCTATGGCAGCCAGGATGGTTGCTAGGACCTGGAGGATCCCAAGGCTTCCATGGGGACTGCCCAGTTGGACTGGCCCTGGAAGGCTGGCCCACCGTTCCCTACTGGCTGCAGTGCCACTTCCTCCTCCTCCGCGTAACACATGGGTCACACCTACTCCTTTTGGGCTGGGTAGGTTCAACCAGCCCCAGAGCCAGAGTGTGCCTCCCAGAGCCTCGCAGGTCAGCCCTAGGCCTGGCCAGGTCCTCAGCAGCAGCCAGGCCTCCACACCGAGCCCGCTTTCTAGACTTGGCAGCTTCCACGGGGCCTGAGCTGAGGCCCATTCTCTGGGGCATGGGGGCCTGGGAAGCTTTCTGTGCCCTCTGCCCTGCAGTGCAGACAAGACCCGAGGCAGGGACAGGGCTCTGTGTCAGCCCCCAGGGCAGCAGGCTGTGGTGAAGGCCCAAATGGAAGGCCAGGCTGGGGAGCTCCTCCTCATCCTCACTGAACCCGTGACCCAGCCCTGGTGCTCCACTAAAAGGAGAGGCCTCCCTGAGAACCTTGCTGAGAACCTTGCTGGCCCTGGGTCCTGATGGAGGGCCCGAGCGCTTTGTGCCCTGGCAAGGAAATGGCTGTGCAGTTCCAGCCTGAGGGGGTTCCTGATATCCTGGAGAGGGCACAGAGCCTTTGTGCCTGAACAGGCCCCTGTCTGTTTGGTGGTGCCTTAGATGGCCATTCTCAGATGAAGGAAAACCGAGTGAATTTTTTGCCAGTGGATCTAATCTAAAAATTCCTAAAGGATCTTCTTGAGATAGAAGGGGAATGATTATAGGAAGAAACATGGAATATCAGGAGTGAAAAAGAGGAGTATCCAGTGTTGATATTTGATGAGGATAACATTATTCTCCACTGAGGTTTTTCCTTCTTTTTCTTTTTTCTTTTCTCTTTTTGACTTTTCTAGGGCTGCTTCCCGTGGTGTATGGAGATTCCCAGGCTACAGGTCAAATGAGAGCTCTAGCCACTGGCATATGCCAGAGCCACAGCAATGCCAGAGCTGAGCCACATCTGCAACCTACACCACAGCTCACAGCAATGCCAGATCCTTAAGCCACATGAGCAAGGCCAGGGATCGAACCCACAACCTCATGGTTCCTAGTCATATTCGTTAACCACTGTGCCACAACGGGAACTCCTCCACTGAGGTTTTAAAAATGATGTTTGATGTTTCAAAACAAAAAACTACTGTGGCATTTGAAGTGGTTCTCAATGTATTTGCAAACAATATTTAAAAGAGAAAGTCAGAAACTACTAAAAAAAAATGCGGTGTACATGGGCCAACTGAAAGAGCTTCCAATGGCCAAAGTGAAGCAATTTGACCAAGAAAATAAGTAATGTAGTAGTAGTTTATAACCCAAAGTATAAAATAAATGGCTATGAATCCCTATTAATCAATAAATGCCTAAATTAATCATTCAGTCAATCAATAAGGGATAATAAAAATATATTGTACAGAAGAATTCCAAATACTTATGTAGGTACTCTGTTCTCAGGACGTGCAGCACAATTTCCTGCTTTTAACTGTAGACTGATTATCATGTCTTATTGTTAAAAAGGACAATATAGAAAGGAAATAAAAAGACAGTGGAAAAATCTAACAGGAGTCAAGGTCAACAACACAAGGGCTAAGTCCTTCCTAGAGTATGTGTATCATTGATATGTGAAGAGAATGGCACTTTACCTCTGTGATCTTCTCCCCAAAGTCCATAAACTGCATCTAATCATGAAGAAACATCAGGCATATTCCAAGTGGGGGACATTCTACAACCTAAGTGACCAGCATCCTCAAAACTGTCAAGGTCATCAAAAACAAGGTGTCTGAGAAATTGTCACAGCCCAAGAGGGGCCTAAGGAGACATGACAACTAAATGTAACCTGGTATCATAGATGGAATACTAGAACAGAAAAAACACATGAGGTGAAAACTAAGGAAGTTTGAATAAAAAGTATGGATTTTAAAGTATGGACTTCAGGAATTCCATACTTTAAATTGGCTCAGTGTGTTAAGAACCCGACAGGGTCCATGAAGATGTGGGATCTATCCCTGGCCTTGCTCAGTGGATTAAGGATCAAAATGTAGCATCACTGCAAGCTGCCACATGGGTTGCCATTGTGGCTGGGATCCAGCATTGCTGTTGCTGTGGCTGTGGCATAGGCTGGCAGCTGCAGCTCCGATTCAACCCCTAGCCTGGGAACTTCCTAGAGGCCCTAAAACATATATATTTTAAACAGAAAGTATGTATATATATTTGTTTGTTGTTTTTTCTTTTTTCCAGGGCCATACTCGCAGCATATGGAGGTTCTCAGGCTAGGCGTCAAATTGGAACTATACCTGCCAGCTCACACCACAGCCACAGCAATGCAGGATCAAAGCCACATCTGAGACCTACAACACAGCTCATGGCAACGCTGGATCCTTAACCCACTGGACAAGCTCAAGGCTCAAACCTGTGTCCTCATGGATGTTGGTCAGAGGACATTGAGCTATGATGGGAACACCTTTTTTCCTTTTTTTTTTTTTTTTTTTTGAGAGAGAGAGAGGGAGAATATGAACATGAATGCATACCAAGGGAAAAAGAGTAAGAATGAGAATCTAACAGGATATAAACCTGGGTTTCAGGGAGTTCCCATTGTGGCACAGCAGAACCAAATCCAGCTAGTATCCATGAGGATTCGGGTTCTATCCCTGGCCTTGCTCACTGGGTGGGGGATCCAGTGTTGCCGAGAGCTGTGGTGTATGTCAAAGATATGGCTCAGATCTTGCGTCGCTGAATAGTGTCTGAATAGACAGACTGAGTGAGATATTGAAGAGGCAAGAATGCTGAAGAAGCTTTGAAGTATGCTTGTGGCAATGACCTAGGCTCATAGCAATGATCTTGGCTTTTAGGGAAGCAAAAGCTAGCACACTGGACCCTGAGGCCCAGTGATGCACCACCATGGCGTCTGATTTTATTTGCAATGTCTTGGGCACTCAGTATGCAGGAGCCTTTTAGGACTGACTGAGCCACTGGAAGCAGAAATCAAGGAGGAAGTCACAGTACTCGGTACTAGGAAGGGGAGGTGCCTTCCACCTTCCTCGGTCCTGTAGTATTGCTACTTCTCCTCTGCAGAGAAAACATAGCCTGAAGTGTGACAAGTTCTAGCAGGTGTGAGAAGGCTCCCCGCCTTCTTTAGCCCTCTGTGATTTGGAACTGCTCATTCTACCCTTCACATGGAGTGTATGGTCTCTATCAGGTTTTAGGATTTCATTATAGTTTCTTGCCTTATTCTCAAATTATTTCTCTTTCCTTTATAATTATTTAAAAGTCCACCAGTTGGCTTCTCTAACCATTACAATTTGAGAGATGAGACCCTGTCTTCTCCCATAGGACTCAGCCTTACACTATCTCAGGGACCCGAGAGGCCAGGCCTCCTTCTCTATGCCTGGTTCACATCCTTCTGGTTGAATTCAAGCAGTGAGAGAACACATTTTCCTTTTGAAAAACAAAGTTGGCTTTGGACACACTCTGCAAGTGTACGTTTTCAACTTAGAGCTCTGTGCTCTTTGTTAAAAGCCCCCTTTGGGTTAATTATAAAGTGCCTAAATTATATTTGATTATTTCAGGAGAAAAATATGCACTAGGACAGTGTGTCTGTGCCTGCAAATCCACTGACTGACATTCCATTCTCTACATTCCACTTTTTCTCAAGAAATGTCCTAACTACATGTGTCATTCAAACAAACCAGTTGTGAGAGGCATTGGGAGAAAGCATGGAGCCCTTTCTAGGTTTCTGGGCTAAAATGTACTTTAAAATAGCCCCTCCACTCCTATAACTATCTCTTCCACCCCTGTGCATGTATGAGACCTTCCCTTATGAGATTCCATACTCATGAAAATATGGATAGGATGAAACCAACATGGGAGTACTGTCCTGCATTGTGGCTCTCCCACGTGGTTTGTGGAAGGAGAAACTGGCCTTTCATGGTTGCTGCATCTCATCCACTTTTCCCAGAATGGCTCCTGCTGCCTGAGTTGGTGACGGTAGGACTGGGCATCTTCCATCCCACCCTCTCCCTCAGGTCCTTTGTGGAACTGCTTCAAATCCACCCAAGATGGCATGTCTTCCCTTGGCATCTGTTCTGCAGCTGGGACAATCTCCATGGCATAACACAAAGGGCGATGTGGTTCGTGTTGGAAAGCTCTTGAAGTTGAAAACTGCTTTAACAGGCCAAATCCTGGAAACTTGTTTATGAAATGTCCTCATAACTCTTCACGAAGCTGCACTGGGTACATCAACCCTCTATGGCTTGGAGGCAACTGTGAGATGTGAGGACACTCAGGAGGAAATGTCCATTTGTTTTCCAAGTTAGTTTAGCACAAGATCACTGTCACCCATGCAATGGAACATGTTGCTATGGGAACTGCAAAGATGATAATGCGGCTTCAAAAGGTTGACAATTGGAAAAGCCTCTTTTTTTATGTCATGCCCATGGGATGCACATTTTGCTTAGATCATTACTGTTTAAAGTTTGTCCATATAAATTATTTGGGAGCAAATAATTTGTGACTCTTAAAATATTTAGAATATTGAAATTTGGGGAAAAGTATTACCATCTAGGTGCATTAAAATCGCTTGTGTGCTGGAACTCTCACAGGCCTGATGGAGTCAGAGTTGTTATCAGGAAGATGTAAAATCTCCCTGCAAAGCCATGTGGAATGGCCCATCTCATTCATGTCTTATCCTGGATTCAGGCCACTGATGAATGGTTAATGCACAGAGTCTTGGTGCATTTCTTTTTTCACTTTCGTCTCCTGAAATTTCCTGCTTTCACAATATAGGTTATAGAACCATGACAGTCTCTTCATGAAACCATGACTGGAGCCACATGCCATATGCCCCACGCATGTTTGCATCATTACACGGACATGGATGAGTGCATATCTATGTATGAGTGCATGGGTATATACATACCTATTCAGTCCTCATTGTCATGTGGTTGGGGTCTATAGTCACCACAAACATGGAATCAGTGAACACTGAACCACTGCGCCCATGGGAAATTCAGGGTTAGGTTCCTGCCAGCCTCTGGTCACACTTTTTTGTCTCTTGATAAATACAAAAGCTTATTTTATGTGTGTTTCTGTTTAAAGACACCTTGTTTAATATACACTGTTGTTTCATTGGCACTGAACTCACAGCCAATTGCACTGTAATCCTATGTGTAAACCAAATGTATCTAACCAATGTATTTCCCCCCCATAAAGTCCTAGACAACACTTCAGCACCAAACATGGGGGCCATTTGAAAGAGTTAAATCACACACACACACACCACAAAAATGTGGGGAAATGTGGCACTAAATAGACCAGAGAAGGGGCATTTGCTTACAGTATGAGTGGAAACAAGAAGGCAGAGTTTCGCTTTGTTCAGCCTTAGCTGGAAATGCATTTGTAGGTAGATGAATTTTTCTCTTCTCTGTGTGTGTCCACATATGAGCAAAAGCACCCCAAGCCCTGACTTGGGGTGACAAATACATTTTTAGTGAATAGGTGAATTCTCTGATATGGAATCTGTGACTAATGAGAGCCAACTGTATGTGTATATATATAAAATCAATAACATCTTCCCACCAGATGGAAGATCCAGTGGTGAACCATGTGGAAGCCAGGGCAGACCTCTGCCAGCCAGAACATACTGTACACTTCCTGTCCCTTGAGCACTTCCTTCTTCTGAGCACTCCGGGAATGAGCTCCCTACTCCCTGGCTCCTCAAGCCCTGGCTTTTATCCTCCTCACAAGGCACCTACAGTGTGTGTTGGAGTGATGCTTTCTTCAGGTGTATGACCTGTTATCCTTTTAGGCTGTGCAGATGTGGAGGGTGAGCCAGGGCCCCATGTTCAGGGCAGTTATCCACAGCTGGTGGGTGAGCCACGTGTGAGAAGATCTGCAATATGGAAATGCTTGCGTCAGGAGACTGGAGGTGGGCAAGGCTCATCTGGAAGATATTATTGGCCTGTCTCCCTTCCATGGCTTTCTTTTTGTCTGGGTTACTGGCTGCCCCAGCCATCATGCAGATGACAAAGGAATGAATTAGCAGTCTAGAGACTGTGCCAGGTCTTGCCTGTACAACCAGGGAGGAGTTGCTCTTCACGTCCTCATCTATAGAACAAGGTCATTTGTTTAGGGAAATCCTATGGTTCTAAAGTCCTTTTTGAAAAAAAAAAGAATTAATAATGTAATTCTGAGAAACTCGGATGGAATTGTGTAACAAGGTACTTGCATGCCATTTCAGAAACCCTGTTTTTGTCTGTTCCCCCCCCCCCTTAGGGCTGCATCCGTGGCATATGGAGGTTCCCAGGCTAGGTGTTGCATCAGAGCTGTAGCCACCAGCCTACACCTCAGCCACAGCAATGAGGGATGCAAGCCACATCTGCAGCCTACACCACAGCTCACAGCAATGCTGGAACCTTAACCCATGGAGGGAGGTCAGGAACCCAACTTGTGTCCTCAGCGATGCTAGTCAGATTCACTTCCACTGAGCCACGTTGGGAACTCAAGGAGCCCTGTTCTTTATGAAAGTATTCAGGAGATAATGCAATATGTGCTTTATATCTTCTCCACTTCAAAGCTGACTCATTTGCATAAAAACTTTTTGGATGGTTTTTATGAATGATTTGGGTTTTCAGAGTTAAAAGAATTTTTGAGTTGTGATAGCATCACAACCCCTAAAAATTGTTTAATAGCATCAAGATTAGGTAGGCCGTTTTGTTTGGGATTTTAGTAACTGAGAAAGTATAGGTTGTTAGCAGCACTCTGGAGCATGTACTACCCGTAGCACACGCTGTTAGTCACTAAAATTATACTGGTTCTAGACACAACAGGATTCCCATTTTTCAGTTGATGAAACCAAGGTTCAGAATGGCTAGGATGTCGGATACACTCTTCAAATCCAAGTATCCAGGTCCCATAACCTACATTCCTTTTCTTTGGCTTTGCAAAGTATAACACTCTAAATGTACATTAGATTTTATCGGCCAAATGTGGAAATTATGTTTTGCAATTTTTAGCTCCAGTGTAGTTATAAGATCTAGTATATGGGAATAAAGACATTGAGGAAGTAGACTTATTTTACTAGGAACCAACACCTCATCCCTTTTGCAGAACAAAATTAGACTTAAAGAAAACACCCAAGATGTTATTAAAAGAAACTTTCAAATATAGTTTTATATAATTCTGGTAGTATTGCTTTTAAGCTGGTAGATGCTATATATGTTAGTTGCCTTGTGCATCTACCAAGCGAAAAGCACTGTACTTAGCAAAATTGTCAGCAATTTATTTAGATGCCCTTTGACTCTCTGGTGAACAATGAAAACATTCCCATCTACTCCTCAGGGAGAGTCTGAATGTAAACACATCATTCCTTCTGTTCAGCTCCTGGGCACCCTCTCTACCTTTCTGAGTCTTCTGTCCAAGTTGGTTACCTTGTCACCAACATCCCACTCATGAAAGGGTCAGCACTTCCCTGAGGACTGCTCACCATTGGTCACTTTTCTCTCCTCTCCCAATCAGGACTGTCTTGTCACATCACATCACATCACCTTTCACTCACCAAGTGTTTATGGAGCATTCAGCTCACGCCAGACACTATTCGAGGTACTGGGAACACAGCAAAGAGGACAGGAGAGTAAAATCCCTGCTTGGGGCTTACATTCTAGTGGAGAAAAGAGAAAACAAACAAGAGACGGGGACCGAGTGTTGCTGGTGGACCTGGCAGTGTGCTCCAGAGAGGGACCAGGAGGAGGAAAGGACACCTGAGTGGATGAGACTGAAGCTGGGGACCAGTGAGGGAGGGGTGGGAACAGTGTGGTTGTGGGGGACAGAGGACAAGGTGGAAGAGGCCTGGAGGGAGCAGGTGCAGGGAGGGACTGCAGGTGGCAGGTATATGGAGGGACTGTGAGCGGCCAGAGGCCCCGGGATGGTGGCCTAGGTGGGACCTGGCCAGCAGTGGGGAGCAGAGGGTAACCACTGTGGGTAGAGCTGGGGATGGGCCAAGGGAGCTGGACACGGTAGCTTCCAGCAGTAGGCACAGAGACCAGGTGGAGGCTGTGTTCCTGACACTTTCCAGTTGGGCCGCATCAAGGGTCCAACTGCCCCTGTGGCTCCTGCCCAGGGAAGGAAAGGAAAGCATTCTCCATCATCGAAGACAGGGGGCTGTGAGCTCCAAGCACGCACTCTGCAGCCAGGCGGGCCTGGGAGCTTCACAGGGTCTCCTCAGTCCATGGGGGGGGTTGAGGTGCCAAGGCAGGCGCTGGGGCTCGGCGGGGGGCCGCAGAGCCTCTGCAGGCGGCGTGGGGGGGGGGGAAGAGCTTCGGAAGGCCACACGGGGGAAGACGGGGCCTTAGCAGGCCCTGTGCGGGGGGTGGGGGGGGAATCCCCCCTCGGTGGCCTGCTGAGAGGCAGGGCCTCGGCAGGCCATGACCTGGGGGGGCGGGGCCTCGGCAGGCAGCGCGCGGGGAGGCAGGGCCTCGGCAGGCCGCGTGCCAGGGAGGCGGGGCCTCAGCAGTCCCTGTGCCGGGGGGGGGGGGGGGGGGCCTCTGCAGCACGTGTCCTGGGGGGCGGGGCCTCGGCAGGCCCTCTGCCGGGGGGGCGGGGCCTTGGTAGGCTATGTGACTGGGGGGCGCGGCTTCTGCGGGCTGAGCGGGGGAGGCGGGGCCTCCGCAGGCCGTTTCCTGGGGGGGGCGGTGCTTCGACGAGCAGCGCGCGGACAGGGGGTCCGCGGCAGGCCGCGTGTCAGGGAGGCGGAGAGGGTCCAGAAGGAGGAAAGGACACCTGAGTGGATGAGACCAAAGCTGGGGACCAGTGAGGGAGGGGTGGGAACAGTGTGGTTGTGGGGGACAGAGGACAACGTGGAAGAAGCCTGGAGGGAGCAGGTGCAGGGAGGGACTGTGAGCGGCCAGAGGCCCCGGGATGGTGGCCTAGGTGGGACCCGGCCAGCAGCGGGGAGCAGAGGGTAACCACTGCAGGTAGAGCTGGGGATGTGCCAAGGGAGCTGGACACGGTGGCTTCCAGCAGTAGGCATAGAGACCAGGTGGAAGTTGTGTTCCTGACACTTTCCAGCTGGGCCGCATCAAGGGGCCACCTGCCCTCGTGGCTCCAGCCCAGCGAAGGAAAGGAAAGCATTCTCCATCACCCGAAGACGGGGCTGTGAGCTCCAAGCACACACTCTGCAGTCAGGCGGGCCTGGGAGCTTCACAGTGTCTCCTCAGTTCATGGGCGGGGGGCGGGGGGCGGGGGGGGGTGGTGGTGGCGAGGTGACAAGGCAGGCGCGCTGGGGCTCGGCGGTGGGGCGCAGAGCCACTGCAGGCGGCGTGGGGTGGCGGCGGTGGGGGGGGGCAGACTCGGCAGGAAGACGGGGCCTTAGCAGGCCCTGTAGGGTGCGAAGGGGACCCCCCTCAGTAGGCCTTGCGGGGAGGCAGGGCCTCTTCAGTCCAGGTGCCAGGGGGGCGGGGCCTCGGCAGGCTGTGTGACTGGGGGGCGTGGCTTCTTCAGGCCGACCTGGGGAAGGCGGGGCTTCAGCAGGCCGCGTGCTGAGGAGGCGGGGCCTCGGCAGGCTGTGTGACTGAGGGGCGCGGCTTCTGCGGGACTTGCGCGGACAGGGCGGGGGGGGGGGGGGGGGGCCCTTCTGCAGGCCACGTGCCAGGTGGGCAAGGCTTCTGCAGGCCGCGGGCGGGGAGGCGGGGTTTCGGCAGGCCCTGCGCCGGGGGGGCGGGGCCTCCGCAGGCTATGTGACTGGGGGGCGCGGCTTCTGGGGGCCGCGCGGGGAGGTGGGGCCTAGACAGGCCTTGTGCTGGGGGGACGGGGCCTGGGCAAGCCATGCGCGGGGAGGCGGGGTCTCGGCGGGCCGTGTGCCTGGGGGGCGGGGCCTCAGCAGGCCAAGTGCCAGGTGGGCAAGGTTTCTGCAGGCCCCGCGCGGGGAGGCGGGGCCTCGGCAAGCCATGTGCCAGGGAGGCAGGGCCTTGGCAGGCCGCGTGCCAGGGAGGAGAAGCCTCGGCAGGCCCTGTGCCGTGGGGGCGGGGCCTCGGCAGGCCGCGCGCGGGGAGGTGGTGCTTCGACAGGCCGCGCGCGGGGGGAGCGGGGCCTCGGTAGGCTATACGACTGGGGGGCGCGGCTTCTGCAGGCCGAGCCAGGGAGGCGGGGCCTCGGCAGGCCTTTTCCTGGGGGGACGGGGCCTAGGCAGGCCGCGCGCGGGGAGGCGGGGCCAGGGCAGGCCTTTTCCTGGGGGGATGTGGCCTCGGCAGGCCGCGTGCCAGGGAGGCGGGACCTCGGCAGGCGTTTCCTGGGGGGCGGGGCCTCGCAGGCCGCGCGCTGACAGGGGGTCCTCGGCCGGCCTTGTGCCAGGTTGGCGCGGCTACTGCAGGCCGAGCGCGGGGGGGGGGCCCTCGGCTGTCAATGTGCCCGGGGGGCGTGGCCTCGGCTGGCCGCGCGCGGGGAGGCGGGGCCTCGGCAGGCCATGTGCCAGGTTTCGGGGCCTCTGCAGGCCCTCTGCCGGGGGGCTTTGCCTCAGCAGGCTATGTGACTGGGGGGCGAGGGTTCTGCAGGCCGAGCGCGGGGGGGCGGGGCCTCGGCTGGCAATGTGCCCGGGGGGCGGGGCCTCGGCAGGCCGCGGGAGGCGGGGACACACGGCTCACACCCAATCCCAGGCACAGCCTAGTTCACAGTCCGCTGCCATCTTGAATCGCGGTGTTGCTCTTATTTCCTCAGGAACCGTTTTTTAACGGCTGGCGCAGCTGCTTCCCTAACTGGGGTCTGCAGTGCAGGCGTGGTGTCTCTGCACTGCGCCCTGCAAGCAACTGAAACCTGGCCAAGCACAAAGGAAAAGAAAAGGTAGACTTTGCTTTATTTCCCAGACTGTACTTTTATGAGCAGGGAATTGTTAATGGGCTTTGTAGGTGACAGTTGAACTGCTGAGGAGAAGAAGGAGGCCTGGGGGGGGCAGAGGAGTCCAGGGCGCCAGAAGAGCCAGTGGGGAGCAGGTGGTGGTGCTGAGGGAGTGAGGGGGCGGTGGGGAAGACGGAGATGAGATGTGAGGGTGGTGGTGAGATGGGAGGATGGTGATGAGGTGGAAGGTTGGCGATGAGATGGGAGGGTGGTGGTGAGATGGGGAAGACGGAGATGAGATGAGAGGGTGGTGGTGAGATGGGGAGGATGGTGATGAGGTGGGAGGTTGGTGATGAGATGGAGGGTGGTGGTGAAGTGGGAGGTTGGTGATGAGATGGGGGGGTGGTGGTGAGGTGGAAGGATGCCAGTGATGAAGTGGGGAGGACAGCGATGAGGTGGGGTTACGGAGATGAGGTGGGAGGATGGTGGAGTTGAGCTGAGAGAGAGGGTGGTTAGGAGATCTGCGGTGAGGTGGGAGGATGGGGGTGAAGGAGGAGGGTGGCGATGGGATGGTGACAGCTGTGATGAAGTGGGAGGTCGGTAATGAGGTGGGAATAAGGCGGGGTGGGTGGTGATGAGGTGAGAGGACAGCTAGAGGAAGTGGAGAAGGGGCTGACTGCAGGGCCAGCAGTGAGAGGGCTGTCACACAGCACAGGAATCTTGACAGGCATCCAGCTTGAGAGGAAAGCCTTCAGGAAGGAGCGGTGTTGGGTGTCATTCAGATGGGCCCAGTTATGGTAGATTGAGGATGTTATCAGCACTACTAAATATCAAATAGACAACCTATCAGCATCTTGTACGAACCTGTAATGGAAACGAATCTGGAAAAGACTAGATATACACATGCAGGGGTATAATGGAATCACTTTTCTGCACACCTGACACACAACATTGGAAATCAACTCTACTTCAATAAAAAAGTTATTCAGGAGGGGACAGGAGCAGAGTAATAATTAGATTATTGTGGTGACAGTCGCCAACTTCCAGCCCCCTTTGGTGCTGGGCTCCTCCTTCGTGCTCTCACAGGTGCGAATGCCTCTGACCCTCTGCCCAGACGTGACTCTTGCTAGAATGTCCATGTTAGAGGGGCTGTGACTCTTTAAAAGGAATTTTTCCCTGGTGGGGTCCCCAGCGTCCCAGGCCTGGCTTGCCAAGAGTGGTCATGAGGGGCCAACTCTCACAAAAGCCCTGGGACTGAGAAGGCCTGCATCAGCTTCCACTTGGAGCCATGGAGGTGGCCAGTTACAAATGCCTTTTTAATGTTGCTCCCAACACTCTGTAACATATCAGGCCATTGCTTCAGGTAACTTCATCGTGAGGCCACTTTCCATTTTATTTCATATTTTCCTGAAAGGATATTGTCCTTGTCAAGCAGACAGGAGCTGACGAGGTGAGGGATCGTAACAATGTGTTATAACTTTGTAAAATTTCTCACCCAGCTCCCTCCCATCATCAACTCAAGACCTAAGATACCGGAAGAGCATCTCTTCTCTCCTCCTTTTTCTTCCTCTGGCTGGTCCTGACCAGAGGGCCCTAGTGAGAGCGGCTCCTGATAATGTCAGGATCTTCTTCGGAACCTGCAGCATAATTCATTTTCCCCGGAATGGATGTGGAGCCTCCCCGTGCTTCCAAATTGGGCTGCACCAACTCTGAGACTTCTGTGTTCCATTTTCTCAACGCTCCAATGAATTGTCAAGACAAAGCTTTGTGTCAAGATAGAGAAGCATCTTTTCCCAGGCCTGCATTTCTGGCTGGGAAACAGGAGCCCAAATCCTAAATGTGTCTATTTGGTCAGCTTACAGTCCAAACAGCGATTTTGGAAATGCAGAGTTTGCAGAGCCTGATGCCTCTCCTGCAGTTTAAATCTGCACGGTTGTCACCAGTTACAGACTATGGCAGATGGCTTGCAGTGTGTAGAGGAGGACAATGGACAAGGAGTCAAAGAGAGAAAAGAGCAGTGCATGTCCTGGTTAAGCTCCTCCAAGTTGCCATTAAAAGTGCATAATTTCACCAGACTCTAGCCTCAAACATCCATGGTCAATTAAAAGCTGTCTCCGGTCAATGGGTTGTGACACAGAGTTTCTATGTTCTAGGGACACCTTCTACCCTTTAGACAGACTGCCTTTCGCCCTGAAAAATGGCATCCAAAGCCCCACTGTCAGCTAACAAGTGTGTAACTTGCATTGGTGGCACCTTCAGGTTTCATGGCATTTCCTGTCTCTTCACCATGTATAGGCTGTGCGTTAAAACTTCCGAAATCCCCTTTTCTATTCTCAAGGGTTCCCACACCCCAGATGATGATGGAATCCGCAATTATAATAAGCAACTTCCAAACAAAATTAAGGGCCCTGCTTTCCTTACAACCATTGCTCTTTTCCCTATACTTCTTCAAACTGGCCCAAGACATTTTAAGGCTGCTGTCTTTGGCTTCTGTGCAGAAAAGAGTGCCTCCTGGTTTCTTCATCTGCTGAAGATGGACCTAGTCCCTTCTCATTTCTTAACCTAAGCTGTGAACCTTTTGCTAATGATGATTTGTAGTCTGAGCTCTCTGGGGTTCAGAGAGAGCTCTGCAGGTGCCTGTCAAATGCTCGACCTGAGAAAGACCAAGCCAAGCTAAATCAAGCACCATGGCTTGACTCAGCTTTCCAAGTTCTGCAGCAGAACAGCAACCGCCCACCCCCACCAGGAACAGAACCTCCCATCAACAGCTTCCTCGCTCCCCCTGGGTTTCTCCCAGTAATTTTTTGAAGATTGCCCGGGGCTGCCAGCCTCATCTGCCTTTTCACTTGGCTCGTTCCTCCTCTCCCAGCTATTTGCTAAAATACAGGGCTTCCTTCCCCTCTTGTTAGAACAAAACTTGCTAGGAAGTTGACCCTAGTCTTCTGAGGCTTCCTCGTGTTGTCCCAAAGCCTGTCAGGTAATTTGTAAGTCTGTTAGTTTAAGTGGCAGAGCTAAAGGCTTTTCTCTAACCAACTGACTGGTTTCCCCTCTGCCTCTGAGCAAGCTTCATTCTAGAGTCAGAGATGTCCAGGCACAGCCTTCTGAGTACACTCTCCTCTTGACTTTGAAATCTTCACTGGGCTTTGCCTGCATCTATGCTGGACGATGAGCCTCGGCAACACACGAGGACTTCCATGCCTCACTGGTCAGCACCACTGTGCTGCTGGGCTGGAGCCTCCATCCTCCATTCCTATATCCATGCCTACTTTTCAGGCTCACTGGTGAAGAAATAGGATGAGGAAGCAGGAAAGGATCAGAGGCAAGGAGCATGGTCTCACTGACAGTCCATAAGCCTGAATATCTGAGTTTCAGCTCCTTTTATGCAGGTTTCACAGCTGAGAAACAGCCCACCCAATCCTCATTCTGTCTTCACACCACAAGGCTGGCATGGGCAGAGTGCCATCAGGAGAGAACACAGCTCCCACCATGGAGAACCCCTCTAAACTTGCTTGCACCAAAGTCTAGTTCCAACAGCATGTGGCCCGTGGAAAATGCAGCTGCGGTCAGTAACTGAGGTTCTCAGACAGCCTTGCCCTTGCATCCTAGCTCCTGGCACATGCTCCTTCCTGATTCGCCTACCATGAAGCACGTGACCCCTCTGATGAAACACATATGTGATGACTGACATCCTGGGTTTCTGCCCATGGCAAGTAGGCCCCTGCAGTCACTGGACCACAGTTCTCCCCCACCGAAGGACCCTGCAGGCCATGGAGCACCATGGCTTACAGCAGGGTTTTGGCCCCCATCACCAATGTCATCCCACTAAGTATGTGCCAAGAAGACTCTTGTTAAGCCTAGAACCTAATTTGATATGTGGAAGATCCATCTTCACATAAGACCTCAGACTGGTGACAGTTTGGTTTACAGAGAGAGGGTCACAGTCCCAGAGGAGAGATCTACCCAGCAAGGGTGCTCAATGAGGAAGACAGAGCTTTATCCCCTTATTCCTGCAGCATCCACCCTTGACCTTCATGGTTCACTTTGGTCTCAGGCTTTCTCCCAGTGTTGAAGTGAGGGTGTGGGTGTTGTCCTGTACCTCTCCTAGGTCTTAAGAGTACAGCCAACACTCAGCCTCCTCCTACACTCTGGCCCCTCATTCAGCCCTGGACACCTAATGTGGATATGACAGACATGCAGCTGCTGCGACAGCCCCTGATGAGTGCCAACACCAGCCTTCCCAGTGAGTCCACTCAGGACCTGAGGCATTGCTCAGCTGGCTTGCTGCCACCAGCAGCACTGAGTCAGGTGGTGGTCCTTCCTCACCCAGCAGAGCCAGGCTCTCCTGGACTGTTAACATGGAATTTGGAGGGAATCTTGTGCCTCAAAGAGCATCACTCTTCTGGGGAGAGAAGAGGAATGCATGTGACAATATTAAAGCCAAGGCTGTGTGGTGAAAGTTTAATAGAACAAATATATGGCTGGCTGGCTGAGGAATAATAAAATCACTCTGATGATGAGGACTTTACTGCACTGGTTTCCAGACCCTTGTTTGCTAAATAAATATATTTACTTGGACTCCAAGCTACTGGGTGACCTTGGTCCAATGACTCCACTTCTTCCAGCCATTGTTTCTTCATTGTAAACTGAGAGGATGGGGCTCTGTGAGTGATTATTGGAGTATCCTCGTACTGGGGGAGGAAGTCTCATATTTTTGGAGCATAAATACTCTCTACCAGTTACTGGGCATGTTTTCAGGGGGTGAAGAGTTGACCCTAGTCTTGTTGCTCTTGTGCTGGTGGCAGGAAGCCATTGTTGCTGCCTTCCAGGACATTGTTGTCCGATGGGGAATGTGTGATGGGGTCTTTCTAAATCCCCTGACCAACCCCTCCCCCTGGTCAAATAAATTCCAAAACTCTTTTAAGAAACCTCTGAAGGACTGACATGAAAGTATTTGTACTGTAGATGTCCCCCAGATGATTCATTTATTGGTTGATGAATTTTATAATGTGTGATTAGATTTAGTCTAAGATCATAAGTCCTTTCTTATGAAATGTACATGCAGCTAGCACCCATGTCTGCATTATTCTCTGGGACTTGAGTAAGAATCTTGTTTGAAAGTCACTGCTATCAGGAAGCAAAGTGTTTGGGGTGTGTGCAGCCTGAGCGTGGCCAAGAGTTGAGTCCCTCTGGTTCATGCAGCTCTACCAGATAACCTGCTGTCACATAACCTACTGCGATGTTTCATCCATGTAGAGTATGTTAGCAGCTGTCCGGTGGGGCCTAGAGCAGCTCACTGCAGAAAGGAGTGTGGAGAGAGGGGTGGCTGAAGTGGGTATGGGGTCCAGAACAGGGCTCTGTGAGGGGAACCCAGGAAAGGTGTCTGTGTCAAGACTGATCACCCCACAGCACCATTGGAATGATTGAGGGAGGGAGAGTGTGATATGAAAAATAGCAAACCCAAGGAGTTCCTGTTGTGGCACAGTGGAAACAAATCTGACTGGTATCCACGAGGATGCAGGGTTGATCCCTGGCCTCACTAAATGGGTCAGAGATCCGGCATTGCCGTGAGCTCTGGTATAGGTCATAGACATGGCTTGGATACCTCATTGCTGTGACTGTGGCTGTGGCTGTGACCAGCAGCCACAGCTCTGATTAGACCCATAGCCTGGGAACTCCCCTATGCTGCAGGTGTGGCCCTAAGAAGCAAAAGGCAGAAAAATAGCAAACTCGGGATATGCAATACACACATATATATTTTAGATTTCGTACATGTATAGCCATGGCACTGACAGTTGATAAAATGGGTTCATTGATAAAACCGTAGGTATTGGCAAGATTCTTATGTTTCTTAAAGAGAGATTAATACATATAAAAGATTAGAACTGTTAAGGAATGAATGCCTTAGGGATAACAATTAATTGTCTAGTTGTGAAAACAACCTCTCTGCCTAGATTCTGCAGGCAGGAGTACAGTGAAATGTCAGGTTTTCTGGGTTTTTTTTGGCTGTACCTGCAGCATAGAGAAACAGGCTAGGGACTGAATCCCACCTAAGCTGGAACTGTGGAAATGCCACATGCTTAACCTGCTGCACCCCCGTGGGAACTCCACAAGATGTCATTTCTTACAAATTTTCTAAAATTTAATCTTTACCTGTTTCAAACGACTCACCTCTATTGGTTGAAATTAGTAAGTTTTGTTATAAAATTGAATAGCAAGAGGAAACTGGCTACATACACGTCCCAAGTGGCTTGTCTTCCTTCTAGAAACCGCCAACCTGCCTGCTGCCATCCTGCCTCCCCAACCAGAGCAAGGCCTCTTGAACCACCTCCAAGCAGCTGTCCTCCCCAGGGCAGCCTCAGGTTTCTACAGGCTCCCCAGCTGAGATGTCCCTGGGGTGCAGTGCTGTCGCCTTCCTCTCCTTCCGTCCAACTCCATGTCCACAGTGAAGGGTCCCAACGGAAACCCAGGGATTTGAGGGAGGCCCTTTCTCTTGGAAAACAGCCCCTGTCTAGAGGCTTACCGCCTTCTGAAGCCATTCCCACAGGCATGGGCCTGGACCACCACGGGCTGGTGGCCTCAACGTGGACAGTCAAGAGCAGGACCCAGCGAGGGACCTGCCCCAACAGATGCTCAGGACGCAAGTAAAGGAGCCCAAGTTTGAATCTCAACAGTAGAATGCGGGCCTGCAGTCATTCTGCAGTGGGGGAGGGGCCGAGGGCAGGTGAGCCTGGGTGGGGGTGGGGTGCCATTCCATGCTGGCCTCTGCAGGGAGGCAAGAACCAGACATTTCTTCCACTTTATGCAGGGGCCAGACAATTGTTGAGTGCCTCGTCAGGCAATGTATGTGTTGGTTTTCAGAGTCACAGCACCAAGGTTTGTCTTGATGTTCCCTTTCCCTTCGTTATTCATCAACTTGTTTGTTGTCCTTCAACCCCCTCAGCTTCCGTCCTGGCTCTTGGCTTCCTTCCCCAGAGGCCAGACTTTCTGAACAAAATTCACCTTTTATCATCTGATAACCACTTGGGTTTTCATGGCCACCTGGAACCCAATGTTTATGGTTTGGCTTCTCTCAGCAGACCCACCATTTGTGATTTGTGTGTGTCCGTCTTTCCTAAGGAAGCCGTCTTGTGTGCCAACCAGCATCCAGCAGCACCCACCTTCCTCATGTTCCTTTGTGCTGGAAAGGCCCAGTCTATCCAAAAAGCCGCTGCACAGCCCACGTGTCCAAGACCAGAGATCAGTCTGACGTGTTTCCCATATTATGACATTGCTGGTAAGTATTGTATGTTTTACCTTTTTAATGATCGAATGTAATATTTTCAACAAATCCTCCCTTCTCAGGGATCACAATCCACTTGTGTGAGATAGAATTTGCAGTGTTGAGTCCTCCTCCCCCCTCTTTCCCCTGTCCACTCAGTCCTCGTTCCCACTGGTAATCAGAGATACTTGTTTCATTCACATCTTTTCAGAGATCTTTTGGGCAAGGAACATTGAATGCAATCCATTTGCCTTTTCAAAAATTATTTCTTTGTCTCTGAAAATTAAAATGTGCACAGGGATGTAAAATGTTGGAGGATAATGTGAGAAAGCAATTATATATGTATAATATATATGTATATATACGTGTGTGTGTGTCTGTATGACAGGGTCCTTTTGCTGTACAGTTGAAATAGACAAAGCATTGTAAATCAACTGCAATGGAAAACTTAACAATTATAAGGTAAGAGTTCATCTTGGAAAAAAGTAAAAAGGAAAAATAGAAAATTAAATCTTGTCTCCGTATATCTGAGTATTATTTTTGTCACCTTCATACTGCCATTGTGGCTCCTCTGTTACTGGACTAACCTTTATTATGGGAGTTTCTACATTCTCTTGAAATTCAAGGAACTGAAAGAACAGAGTGTGCAAATCCAGGCAATATCAAAAGTAAATATCCAGCTCCATTTAAATTTTTCATTTCCTATACACAGTGCCTGCCTTTAGCCTTAACTCTGTCCTATGCAACATTTTGGACATATCTTTACTGAAAGTTCTTTCCCTATTTATCTGAAATTTACCTTTCCCTCAGCATCAGCATTTATCTGGCAAAACTAGCCAAAAAGGGTAACATATTAGGCGCTTAGTAGTGAGCAGTTCTAGAGAGGATGAGAACTTGGACTAGAAACTGAAGTGTGCATTTTGGTCCAACCCAAAATAAAATGGCAAAGGGACCCCAAATCTGCAGGATGAAATGTCAATGGAAGAGGCAGGATATAGGATTGAGTGTTTGTGCTTCGTGGGGTTAAGGACAGAAATAAGGGACAAGAAGACAAGTTAATGTACTAAATATCCCAGAGATCTGGTTTTTTTTTTTTTGGTCTTTTATTTATTTTCCTTTTTAGGGCCAGACCTGCAACATATGTGAGTTCCAGAATAGGAGTCAAATCGGACCTACGGCTGCAGGCCTATGGACACCCACAGCAATATGGGATGCAAGCTGTGTCTGTGACCTACAACATAGCTCAAGGCAACACCAGATCCTTCTTTCACTGATGGAGGCCAGGGATCAAACCCACATCCTCGTGGATACTTGCCAGGTTCGTTTCTGCTGAGCGACATTGGAAACTCCTTGTATTTCTAGGATTTAAAAAATCAACTACCCGTGAAATGCATGTGCACCTTGAGAGAGTGCCAGTATTTTATGCACCAATGTCCACTCTCCTTTTGGACAAAGCCAATCCCATCTAAGACCTGGCCTGCAAGCCCTGCTTATAAGCTTGTGAATTTCCTGTCTGCATCCCATAACCTTCCACTTTAGAATCTAGGCTCATCATTACCTATGGTCCCATCTGCATCCCTTAGAAAACAAAACAGAGACACAAATGAGAAACAGTTTTCTGACTCTTATTTTCATGTTGAGAATTAATGTCACCTTACACTCTCCTAATGATATGAATGAGTAGTCATGTTTTGTGTGGTGAGAAGAGAGGACAATTAGGAAACTTGCCAAGGGAGATAAGGGGTGGAAACCTAATAGGACTGCAACCAAATCTCTTGGGAGGTGAAATTCATTCTCTGCTGTAGCACCACTACAATTCCTACTGATGTTAGGGTGTCGGGGAAGGCAAGAGAGGTTTATAAGGAGTGTCCCACAGTGAGAAAAAGACTTGGGAAGATGCTTCAGAAGCTTCTTACCCCTTGCAAAGAAAAATGGACTCAAAAGAGAGTGAGAAGCTGAGGTGAGAGGATTTCAAGCAATATCATGGTGAGCTTTCTATCAAGTAGCTCTTGATGAGGGATTGAAAAAATAAACAATTTGGAAATATTTCTCTGTATTTGAGCTCTTATAATGAAAATTTTAAATGTTTTTCAACCAATAACTTCATATAAGAGGATTGGTGAGGCAAGCATTGTACCCAGGCTCTCAAGAAGGGCAGGCTCCTTGTTGTCTCCTCCCCTTGTTCAGGCATTCAACCAATTATTTATAAGATCCTCACTCATAGCTCTGATATAGTATTTGAATGCATCTTCTCAGGGACCCTGATAGAAAATCACATTGTGGAAAAGTGACATTCCCAATCTGCAATCAATTTTTGTTTACTACCTCCAAACCCTACATCCTAGAGGCAGAGATAATCAAATTAGCTGAAATGTAATTAGGGAAAACCAGTCATGGATGTGGGTGTCTCAATGTCTTTTGGACCCTTATCTGATTATTCCTGCAGAGAGCTTCAGGGCAGGCACTGAGAGCTGAGGAGAAACATCTCTGGAAATGGATCACAAGCATCAGAAGACAGGTAATCTCCCACTTGCTGATGGAAATTTAAAGGCACTGAGAGATTCCAGGTTTGTGTCTTGTGGAGGTTTCAAGTCTGTGCCCTTGGGAGCTCTTGGTGTTGTTAGATGTAAGGGCTCATGAGAGGTATCCTGTTGATGAAGAAATGCTCCAACGTTGCAGCTAACCGGAGAACAGTCCTGATGGTTCACATTTCTTTGCAAAGTATGACAATGTCAGGTCAGTAAGTTGAATCTGCTCCTATTTATTTGTTGGTTGATTGCCAACGGAAATTCTGTGATGTAGTCAAAGAAGTAGGGAGGGAGAGTACAATTGTTCCCAAAGTACCTGCTGTGGTATAATTGGCCAAGATTGTCAAGTTTACTTCACACGGATAACCAAAACCTTACAAAGGAAACACCTATGAATCAACCTTTATTGAAAAACTTCCATGCATTAACTAACTACACTGAGAGCAAAACATTTGAGTAGAACAAATGCATTTGGAAAAGCTCTAGGCATGGAAACAGGAGAAATTTCTCTCAGAGTGTTTTCCATGTCTACAATTCATTGCTAGAAATTCTTTTTAATGGAACCCTAAGGCTTGCTAGGTAAAAGGACCTCATATTTCTAGAAAAAACAGTAAGCAAAACTAAGGAACTGCAGCCCAAAGGGCATGAATACCCTTGGCCCAAATTGAGGATACCGTGCTTAGGCTGGAGCTCTCCGAACTCTTTCATGGGGATCATATCTAAATGGACAGTTTTCAAGTTTGCAATTTGAATGTGGGAGATCATCTCACAAGAGAGAGGTTGAAGAGGAGAAGGTCAGAAAGTTCTCAATGAGAAGACATATCAAAAAACTCCCCAGAGGATGCCAATTCTCCATTATATTCCTCTCTTGCAAGAATACTTGGGCTAGGTATTCACACATCCCACGCCAGCAAGCATGCACATGTCCACTAGTGGCTAGGGCTGTCAGGTGCAGGGACTACCCTCCACCAACCGCTCCTAGCATCTGTTGAGGCGGGTCTGCTTGGGAAGCCAGTAGTGCATTCATGAGGGCAGAGGGTGGTTTCCCAACGGGTGGCCCGCCTGGGGGTGGGGCCAGTCATGGCGGCCTTTCTGCTTAATTCTGTGAAGGCCCTGGTAAGGCATATGGGGACTTTTCACGTGTTGGGTGTGAGCCCTCAGCACTATTTTTCACTCTGTGGGATATCTGGGCCCTCCTCTGTGTGGGTTCATGCCAGCATGGAGTTAAGGTCCGGAGCAGTGTTTCCACCACAGTTTATTGGCAGCACTGTGGGTCGGGCTGCATGAAGACTTGAGTGATTGCAGGGCCTCCAGAGGCAGGTGCATAAAGTTTGTGGGCCATTCAAATGTGTGCCATTCCAGCATGCAGTTCTCAAGAGTAGGAAAGCTAGACAGAAACATTTCCAACTGGAAAACCCTCATGCACTTCCCAGGAAGTAGCGCAGGTCACTGGAAAATCAGTGAAGAGCCAAGGTACATGATCTTAGTTTCATTGCTGTCTCCTTCAGAACATAAAAATTACTGTCAATGCTCATATTCAAAAGGCATGCTTGGGTCCATGGTGGGGACAACTTTCCTGAATGTAGTGCTCACCATTTCTTTGTAGTCTGATGTAAATCATGAATGATGCACAAGCCTAGATGGGGTTCATACATATTTGATAGGTTGTTGGGAGTCTGGTGGGTGGTCAGATATCTGGGTTGGTTAGGTCTATGGATATGTGTGTATAAGGGGAGTTCATGCCTGTGTTTTGGTGAACGTTTTTAAGGGTGAGTGTTATATTTGAAGGGTTTTGAGATGTAACAGAGGCACACTCAAGGAGTTGGTGTTTAGGTGTTTGTAAGTTGGTGTTCAGGGGAATATTTGGCACATGGTGTTTTCACCCATGAGTTTTGGGATTGTGTGTCTAAAGGTGGACTTGGATTATCTGCCTATGCATAAGGGCCATGTTTGGTCATTAGGGAGGTCTGTTTGTTTGGGTGTACAATCCATTTATGTTGTATATGTGGGGAATGTAGTGAAACTCCGTGGCTGGGACTTCAACCCAGCCAAAATTGAGAGTGGGACTTGAATCAACCTGCACGGTAGTTTGGCACTTGAACCCAGGATCCCAGGTTAGGAGTGGACTGGAACACAATGATTATTTTTTCTCCTTTTTTTGATATTATCTGCCACATGTGGAGGTTCCCAGGCCCAAGACTGAATGCCACAGCAGCGATCTGGATGGCTGCAGTGACAAAGTTGGATCCTTAACCTTCTGTGCCACAAAAGAATGACTCCAACTCCTCAAAACCACTGTCTTTTAAGGAAAAACCTCTCTCCCAGTGTCAGGACTCATGAAGCTCAGGCTTTTCTGACTCATTGCAGAATGAATTCAGCTTGAGACAAAGCAGTAGGCAATGAGCGAGCTTTTTTAGCATAAGACACTTGTGAGAGAGAGAGAAGTAGGCTGGCAAGGGAGCAGAGCAGCCCCAAGAACCACGAGAGCTCCATTTTTATAATCCAAGGAAAAGAGGAGAAGGGAGAAGTCTGCCTTCTTCCTCATTTGGGGGCAGATGTCAAGGCTTACATCTTTTGTCCCTCACTTTGCCCCTACATGGCTTAACCAGGTCAGTCAACAATGCTATTGAAGTCCTGTGTGTATTACCAGGAGTGTGGTAACATGTACAATATGGCAATTCATCTCAGGTTTCCAGCTAATGTCCCCATTTACCTAGTTTTGTCCCCTGTCATCTATATTTCTGTCTTGGGTATGTGAAAAAATGCTGCTTTTCAAGGACTACTAACTCCATGACTTCATGCAACAGGATTTACTCTTCCTATCTGTTGTCCTATGTTTTAAGTATGGGGGTTTGTGGCTTCAGCATGTCTGACTCATACAGGCCCCTGGTCTTCCTTCAAGTTAGTGTAGATCATAGCTGGGTTCCATTCCTTGAGTGCTCCTCAGCTTACACCAGTTCCCCAAACTCATAAACCTTGTCTTTCACCCCCAGTGGGACTTTTCATGTATTTTAAGTATCCGAATCTATCCTTATCTTTAGGATGATTATTTGTGTATTTGTAGCATGTTGTATGCTTCTTGGCTTTTCTGTGTAGCAGTTTTTCAGGAGCTGTGTGTGTGTCTTTTGATGTGTTTAGGGCAAGTCTGAAACTTTTATGAGACTGGTGAATATTCCATAGGTGGCTGTCCTGTGTTTCTGTGCTTCTGTATTTGCATGAAGGCTGGGTGGGGGGGGAGTGTGATTTTATGTATATGCAGAGCATGTATTATATGTGTATTTGGAACTAAATGCATAGGTGTTATACGTTGCCATATTTGTAATGTCCTGGGTAATTGTGGGTATATTTGGGGCTTGTGGAGAGGAGTTGTGTGTATGAGTTTGTGTGTGTATTCAAGGGGCATGGTCATTTGGTAGAATATTTGCTGGGGCTATGCACTTGTATTTTTCAGTAGGGAGATTTTAGGCCTAAATATTTGGGGAAGTGCACATGTGTGTTTCTTTGTTATTTATTATTTATTTATTCATTTATTTTTTTTTCCCGCTGTACAGCATGGTGACCAAGTTACGCATACATGTACGCACAGGTTTTCATCACATTGTTGTGTGGCAATGTAAGTATCTAGACAGAATTCTTAATGCCACACAGCAGGATCTCATTGTACATCCATTCCAAGATCAATAGTTTGCACCTGTTAACCCCAAGCTCCCAATCCCTCCCACTCCCTCCCTCTCTCCCTGGGCAGCCACAAGTCCATTCTCCAAGTCTATTATTTTCTCTTCTGTGGAAATGTTCATTTGTGCTTTATATTAGATTCTAGTTATAAGTGATGTCCTATGGTCTTTGTTTTTCTCTTTCTGACTTATTTCCCTGAGGATGAGCGTCTCTAGTTCCATTCATGGTGACACAAATGGCCTCATGTCCTTTTTTATGGTTGAGTAGGATTCCATTGTGTATGTATACCACATCTTCCCAATCCAATCATCTGTTGATGGACATTTGGGTTGGTTCCTATGTCTTGGCTATTGTGAATAGAGCTGTAATGCCCATGCAGGTGCATGTGTCTTTTTCAAGGAAAGTTTTGTCCGGATGTATGCTCAAGAGTGGGATTGCGGGGTTATAGGGTAGTTCTAGGTATAGGTGTCTAAGGTACCTCCATGTGGTTCTCCATAGTGGCTGTACCAGCTTACATTCCCACCAACAGGGCAGGATGGTTCCCTTTTCTCCACACCCCCTCCAGCACTTGTGGTTTGTGGACTTATGAATGATGGCCATTGTGACTGGTGTGAGGTGGTATCTCATGGTCGTTTTGGTTTGCACTTCTCTAATAATCAGGGATGTTGAGCATTGCTTCAGGTGCTTGTTAGCCATCTGTGTATGTTCCTTGGTGCAATGTCTCTTCAGGTCTTTTGCCCATTTGTCCATTGGGTGGTTGGCTTTTCTGCTGTTGAGTTGCATATGTTGCTTGTATATCCTAGAGATGAAGCCCTTGTCCATGGCATTGTTTGAAACTATTTTCTCCCATTGTGAAAGTTGTCTTTGTGTTTTCTTGCTGGTTTCCTTTGCTGTGCAAAAGCTTGTGAGTTTGACTAGGTCCCATTGGTTTATTTTTGCTCTTCTTTATGTTGCCTTGGGAGAAGGACCTGTGAACATATTCATGAGGTTGATGTCAGAGAATGCTTTGCCTATGTGCTCTTCCAGGAGTTCGTATGTGTGTTTCTAATGGAGAGATGAGGTTCTGTGTTTATTCAGGGGAGTTGGAGACTGGCATTGATGTGTAGGAGAAATATGGGCTATGGTTATGTGTTAGTAGATGCAGGTGTGTGAGCTGGCTCCTCTTATCATTTGATAGATGGAAATCATTTCATATGTGGTTTTCTGGAGATATGTCCATGGGTCTTACTTGCATATCCATGTTTGTAGGTCTATCACCAGGTGCATGACTGCCCAAGTCTTGTTCGCATGGCTTGGAGTTGTTAGGAGTGTGCAAAGTATGTTCCTTTGGAGAATGCTAAGGTGTTATGTGTTTGTTGCTAATGTGTTTGTTAATAGGTACTAAGAGATGGTCTGTCTGTGTCTATCCAGGGGAGGGCAAAAACATACATACATTTGACACACATACACTTAGAGTGCCCTTTGGTGTCTATGTTGGGGGAGGAGGAGGGTGGTTGTATTTTGAAGAGGTGGCATCACGCCTGGTGTTTGGGGCATCTGTATGTCCAAGGGTTGGGAATATCTGGATGTGTGTGTCCATAGGTGTTTGACATTTGTATATGTATCTTAGTCAGTGTAGGCTACTTGTGGCTGTGTGTGTATTTGAGTTCCTGGAGCTTATGTGGTATGTATTCTGAGAGGTGTGAGAAGTCTGTGTGTTTGGAAACCAAGAAACGGTGTAGGCTGTGTGTGTGTTCAGGAGTCCTGGATTGGCTGTGTTTTAGGGCTATGGCATGGCATACGGGCTATGCATGAGACAACTGAGGACTTGCTGGTTTTCGTGAGCCTGTACATGTAGGTATTCCACATGGACAACTGGTTGGTAGGTAGGTTGCACCTGTTTTATTCAGGCCCATGTTTTGGATGTGTATAGAGTTGGAGTGTTACCAGCTAGAGTTCTTGGCCTTCCTTAATCAAGAGCAGTTGATAAGATGCTGGAGGAGAAACTCAGTGAAGGCTTTATTCAGGACACCTGCTTCAGCATAGAGGCACTGAAGCAATCACCAGGTTCCCTCGTTCACCTTCTCACTGAGTAGCGGTGAGCTAGTTCCTTCTATGGGGTGAGGAGAGGGGCATGTCCAGGGATTGGGCCAGGGGGTGGCTGAGGGGGCTTGCCCACCCCACCCCTTTAGTGTGGTGCATGTAGGGGGCATGCATAGTCCTCTGCTTTTGCTCTCTGTTCTTCAGAAGTGGCAGTTGTATTTTTCTCATGATTTGTCCGCAATGTGCAAGCAGAGTTCTTTCTCATTGTTTATACTTTTGCTGTATTTTGTTCCCCAGGAGATGTTTGTCCAGGTGCATTCCCTGCAGCCACTGCAGCCACCGCAGCCAAGGGTGCCAGGTCCCAACCTGTCTCAGTAGGAGAGGCAGTGGAAAATTCCAGGTGAGTAGGAATTTGTCTGTAAAACTTTAGAATTTGTGTCTATTGAGATATGTAAACTTAGGCGGTCAGTTTGTATGGTGATTCACACTGAGGATTAAAAGGTACATGTGTGCTCAGAAGACACACACACACACACACACACATACGTATGTGTGATGTCCTTTGCTTACATCCCCTGGTGGGTGTTGAGGGTCCTCCTCAGAGTGTAAGTGGATTGTGTGCACATGCATATATGAAAGGGCACTGGAACTGGTTCAGACTAGCTTGGGATAATCGGCTCTGTGTTCGGTTACCTCAGCTTTGTAATTTGAGTTTGCTCATGTTTGGAATATTCATACCATGCAGATATCACATCTGAAATGTCACCTGAGTTTCTTGAAGAGCTTCAAAAATGCATTTAGAGCATATCACTCATCTGTGTGTTGTGACTTAATTATGTGCCAAGCCAGAATATTCAGGCATCATTGGTGTGTGTGTATATCACATTATATTTGAATTGTGAGTGGGGCATCCTGGGCGGTGTGCCATTTTATGTGTGCCTTGGCCCTTCATTCTGAATCACAGCATTGCTCCTCTCAGGTTGATTCAATCTTTAGGGTCAAGAATTCCTCCCTCCAAATGCTGGTGAATTCCAGTGGAAATCATGTGGATGGATTTAGGGTATCTGTACCTTAGGCAGGGACACACCTTCAGCATTTGTATGGTCCTAGAATCTGGGGCCCTAGAAGGGTGAGGCTGATTGCAGATCACTCTCTAGCACAGAAGCTTCTCAGGTGTGTGGTTGGCCGACAAGCAGCAGTCAGGAAGTCGTGGGGATTCATGGATAAGAGGTAAGGTGGGCAAGTGTTCTCCCAGGAAAACCCCCTGAGAATCAGTTGGGCAAGCACAGGTATTCCTGGCTCTTCTGTGGCACAGCTGGTAGGCAAGGACACCGTGCACATGGGGTCCAGATGGTTCAAGTCTCTAGAGCCATGTGTCCCTGTGCCCAGTTGCCCCAGTGTGGTGGGAACTACTGTTGGTCAGGCTGGTAAGCTGTATGAGCAATTCTCCACCACCATATCTCTGTGGAAACCTAAGTCCTCAGGGATAGGCAGGACCTCTAGGGTCAGTGAGCTGACAAGGACAAAGGTGGGGAGGCCTTGTCTCTAAGGGAGGCTTGGGGAGTGAGGCCTGGAGAGCCTGGGGAGTCCTTCTCTGAGGAGATATGGCTCTGATATTCCCAAACCTTTAGACATGGTCCCTGTTCTTTTCTGAAGGTTCAGGATGCTTCTAACAATGGCGAGTTCATCTCAGGTCCTTGGTTCTCAGATGACCTGACCCTAGTTTTCTTTATTCCACATCCAGCCATCAACCCAACAGGGAGCCATATGCTCACCATGTCCACCAGCTGACCCTACAGCCTCCTGCTTCCCTTCCCAAAATAGACCCCTCTATTTTGACTCAGCCCCTGGATTCCATACAGTGAAGTGTTAGTGACCTCTAGGATGATATTCAAGAGCCTCAACCTGAACGGGCTTGCAAAATAGTAACTTTTTATAAGCCATTCCTAACATCTTCCCTGCTCACACTGATAGGTGGACAATTCCATCATAGTCACAAAGAAGGGTGAATCTGTGGCAGCCTTTGGAGCCTGTGGAATCTCGTTTTGTAGCATTTGGGGTTCCATACATTTAAAAGGTCACTCAGCCTGCTTCAGCTTCCCTTTTAGCAGATTGATAAATAAAAGACAGAAAATAATGGTCTCCGGAGGAGACAGTTTGGGGGGTGGGGGGAATGCTTGGGCTTTTGATGGAAATCCTGTGAAATTGGATTATTATGGTCATTGTGCAATTACAGATGAGTAATAAATAATAATAGTAAAATAAAATAAAATAAAATAAAATAAAATAAAATAAAATAAAATAAATCATGGACGGTAATGTACAGCATGGTGACTGCAGTTAATACCACGTTGTGTGTTGGAGAGTAGCTGAGAGAATGGATCTTAAGAGTCCTTGGATGCCCTAGTGGAGAGTGGGTTAAGGATCCAGTGGTATCATTGCTGTGGCTCAGGTCACTGCTGTGGCGCAGGTTCAATACCTGGCTCAGAAACTTCTGCATGTCACAGGCACAGCCAAAAGGAAAAAAAAAGTTCTTATCACAGAAAGAAAATGTGTAACTCTTTGTGGTAATGGATATTAACTAGGTTTACTGTGATCATTTTACACTGACAGTTTTAGCCACTACTCTTCCTATTTGGATGGCTTTTATTTCTTTTGTTTGTGTGTTTGCTGTGGATAGAACTTCTAGTAATATGTTGAATAACATTGGTGCTGAGAGTGGGCATCTGTGTCTTGCTCCATATTTTCATGGGAAGGCTTTCAGCTTTTCTCCATTGAGTATTATATTTTCTGCGGGTTTGTCATAAATGGCTTTATTTATGTTAAGGATTGTTCCCCCTTAGACCCACTTTATTAAGAGTTTTGATCATGAATATATGTTGGACTTTGTCAAATGCTTTTTCTGCATCTTTTGAGATGATCATGTGGTTTCTGACTTTTTTGTTAATGTGGTGCATGGCATTGTTTGATTTGAGTGTGTTGAACCATCCTTGTGAACCTGGGGTGAATCCCACCTGGTAACGGAAAGTTTTTCAAAGTCATTTTCTGTTCTACACAGAAGTTGTATCCATATTTTTTTAGATCCCACATATAAGTGATAGCATATGATATTGGTGTCTCACTGTCTTACTAACTTCACTTAGCATGATACTGTCTATATCCATCCATGTTGCTGCAAGTGCCATTAGTTCTTTCGTTTTAATGGCTAATATCCCATGGTGTTTATGTACCACCTCTTTATCCATTCTTCTGTTGATGGACATTTAGGTTGCTTCCAGATCTTGGCTATTGTAAAGTGCTTCAGTGGACACTTGGGTGCCTAGGTCTTTTCAAGTCATGGATTTCTCTGGATAGATGCCCAGGAGTGGGATTTCTGGATCATATGATAATTCTGTTTTTAGTTTTTTTGAGACATGATCATAGTGTTTTCCACAGTGGCTGTATCAATTTTCATTCCCACCAACACTGTTAAGAGGGTCCCCATTTCTCCACATCCTCTACAGCACTTATTTATTGCAGACTTTTTGATGATGGCCATCCTGGTGGGTATGAGGGAGTACCTCATTGTATCTTTATTTGTATTTTTTTTAATAAGTAGTGATGTTAAACATCTTTTCTTGTGCTTTATGACCATCTGTCTGTCTCCTTTGGAGAATTGTCTAAGTCTTCGGCCCATTTTTTTGGAGGTGATTATAAATTTTGGAGATGAATCCCTTGTCAGTTGCTTCATTTGCAAATATTTTCTCCCATTCCATGGGTTGTCTTTTTTTTTGTTGTTTAGGGTCTCCTTTCCTGTGCAAAACCTTCTAGGTTTATGTATGTATGTATGTATGTATTCATTTGTTTGTTTTTTTTATTATTTTTAATTCATTGATTTTAGATTATAATGTTTTTTTCCATTATAGCTGTTTTTCAGGATTCTGTCAATTTTTTACTCTATGGCAAGGTGGCCCAGTCTCACTTACATATATATCTTTTTTCTCACATTATTCTCCATCATAAGTGTCTAGACATAGTTCCCAGGGCTATATTGAATTTTATTACATTTATAGTTGTTCAGCAAACATAACAACCTGATTTTACGGCATTTCCATCCCAAACACCCAGCCCACCCCACCTACTCCCCAACTTGTCTCCTTTGGAAACCATTAGTTTTCCAAAGTCTGTTAGTCTATTTCTGCTCTGCAAAGATGTTCATTGTATCCCTTTTTTAGATTCCACCTATAAGTGATATCATATGATGTTTGTCTTTCACTAACTTCACTTAGGACAATAATTTCTAGGTCCATCCATGCTGCTGTAAATGGCATTATTTCATTCTTTATGATTTATTTTATTTTATTTTTTTGCATTTTAGGGACAAACCTAGGGCATATGGAAGTTTCCATTTAGGGATTGAATCCCAGCTGCAGCTGCTGGTCTACACCACAGTCCCAGCAACATGGCATCAGCCACATCTATGACCTACACCACATTTGACAGCAATGCCAGCTCCCTGACTCATGGAAGAAGGCTTGGGTTCAAACCTGCATCCACATGGATACCAGCCAGATTCATGACCACTGGGCCACTGTGGGAACTCCCATCATTCATTTGTATGATTGGGTAATATTCCATTGTGTATATGGACCACATCTTCTTTATCTCCTCCACTGCCGATGGACATTTAGGTTGTTTGCATGGCTTGGGTATTGTACCTAGTACTGCAATGAACATTGGAGTACAGGTATCTTTTTAAGTCATGTTTTCTCTGGAGAGATGCCCAGGAGTAGGATTGCTGGATCAAGGGTAATTCTATTTTTAGTGTTCTGAGGAATCTCCACACTCTTTTCCATAGTATTGCACCAATTTGCATTCCCACCAAAAGTATGATAAGGGTTCCATTTTCTCCACCCCTCTTCAGCATTTCCAGTTTGTAAACTTTTTAATGATGGCCATGCTGGGTGGTGTAAAGTAGTTCCTCCTAGTAGTTTTGATTTGCATTTCTCTAATAATTAGTGCTGTTGAACATCTTTTCATGTGTTTTTTGGCCATCTGTTATGTCTTCTTTGGAGAATTGTCGGTTTAGGTCTTCTGCCCATTTGTTGATGTGGTTATTTTCTTGTTTGTAATTGAGCTGCAGGGGTAGCTATAAATTTTGGAGATGAGCCCCTTGTCAGTCTCTTCATTTGCAAATATGTTCTCCCATTCTTTGGGTTGTCTTTTTGTCCTGTTTAGGGTTTCCTTTGCTGTGCAGAAAGTTTTAAATTTAATTAAGTCCCATTGATTTTTTTTGTTCTTATAGTTATTACTCTAGGAGGTGGATCTGAGAAGATATTGCTTTGGTTTATATCAGAGAGTGTTTGGCCTAGGTTTTCCTTCAAGAGTTTTATGTTATCTGGTCTTCTATTTAGGTCTTTCATCCATTTTGCATTTATTGTTGTGTGTGGTGTTAGGAAGTGTTCTGATTTCATTCTTTTCCATGTGGCTGTCCAGGTTTCATGGCATCATTTATTGAAGGTACAGTCTTTTCTCTATTGTATGTTCTCGCTTCTATTGCCATAGATTAGTTGACTGTAGGCGTGTGGGTTTAATTCTGGGCTTTCTATCCTGTTCCACTGATGTACGTTTCTGTCTTTGTGCCAGTACCATATGGATTTGATGCTTAGTAGAATAATCTGAAGTCAGGGAACTTGATTCTTCCAGCTCTGTTTTGCTTTCTCAGGATGTCTGGCTATTCTGAGCCTTTCATGCTTTCAAACAAACTTTTAGATATTTTCTTCTAGTTCTACAAAAACTGTCCTTGGTAGTTTGATAGGGATTGCATGGAATCTGCAGATTGCCTTGGGTAGTACAGTAATTTTGATAATATTGATTCTTCCAATCCAAAAAGATGGTATTTCCATCTGTTTGTGTGACCTTTGATGTCTTTCATCAGTGTCTTATAGTCTTCAGAGTACAGGTCTCTTGTCTCTTTAGGTAGGTTTATTCCTATGAATTTCATTCTCGTTGATGTGATGGTTGATGGGATTGTTTCCTGAATTTCTCTTTCTGATCGTTCATTCTTAGTATATAGAAATGCCATGAATTTCTGTGTATTAATTTTGTATTCTGTGACTTTTCCAAATTCATCAATGAATGCTAACAGTTTTCAGGTAGCATCTTTAGGATTTTCTAGGTATAGTATCATGCCTCCGCAAATAGAGTTGTACCTCTTCCTTTCCAATTTGGATTCCTTTTATTTCACTTTCTTCTCTGATTGCCATGCCCAAGACTTCCAAAACTATGTTGAATATTAGTGGTGAGAGCAGACATCCTTCACCACAGAGGGAATTCTTTCAGCTTTTTACCATGCACAATGATGTTAGCTGTGTGTTTGTCATATATGCCCTTTAGAATGTTGAGGTAGGTTCCTTCCGTACCCATGTCTGAAGGGATTTTATGGGTGTTGCATCTTGTGAAAGTCTTTCTCTGCACCTATGGAGAGGGTGATATGGTTTTTATTCCTCAGTTTGTTAATGTGGTGTATCATACTGTTTGATTTGTGGATATTGAAGAATCCTTGCATTGCTGGGACAGATCCCACTTGATCATAATGTACAAACCTTTCAATGTACTGTTGGATTTGGTTTGCTAGTATTTTGGTGAGGATTTTTGCATCTAGATTCATTGGAGATATTGGCCAGTAGTTTTCTTTTTTTGTGGCATCTTTGTCTGGTTTTGCTATCAGGGTGATGGTGGACTTCTAGAATGAGTTTGGAAGCGTTCATTCCTCTGAAAGTTTTTGGAATAGTTTCAGAGGAATAGATGTTATCTCTTCTCTAAATGTTTGAATCGAATTCCCTGTGAAGCCATCTGGTCCTAGACTTTTATTTTTTGGAATTTTTAAAATCACAGTTTCAATTTCTGTGCTTGTGATTGGTCCATTCATCTTTTCTAGTTCATCTTGGTTTAGTCTTAGAAGAAAGTAGTTTTCTAAGAATTTGTCCATTTCTTCTAGGATTTCCCTTTTATTGGTATAGATTTATTGGTATGTAGTAGTCTCGTAGGATCCTCTGTATTTCTGTGATGTCCTTTGTAACTTCTCCTTTTTCATCTCTAATTTTATGGATTTGAGTCCTCTTTTTTTTTTTTTGATAAGTCTGACTAAGGGTTTTTCAATTTTGTTGATCTTTTCAAAGAACCAGTTTTTATTTTTATTGCTCTTTTCTATGGTTTTCTTCATTTCTATTTCATTCATTTCTGCTCTGATCTTTATTATTTCTTTCCTTCTTATATCTTTAGGTCTTGTCTGTTACACTCTCTCAGGCTGCTTTAGATGTGAAGTTAGGTTGTTTATTTGAGCTTTCTCTTGTTTCCTGAGGTATGCTTGTATTGCTATAAACTTCCCTCTTAGAACTGCTTTTGCTATAGTTTTCCTCTTTGATCTCTTCGATGATCCATTGGTTGTTTGGTAGCATGTTGTTTAGCCTTCATGTCTTTGTGTGTGTGTGGTTTTTGGCAATTTTTTTCTTGTTGATTTCAAGTTGAATAGCGTTGTGTTTGGAAAAAGATGCTGGATATGATTTCCATTTTCGTAAAGTTACCAAGGCTTGATTTGTGGCCCAGAAAGTGATCATTCCTACAGCAAATTCCATGTGCACTTGAGAAGAAGTGTATTCTGCTGCTTTTGGATGGAATGTCCTATAACTCTCTATTCAATCCATCTGGTCTAATGCTTCATTTAGGGCCTGAGTTTTCTTGTTGATTTTCTGTCCGGATGATCTGTCCATTGCAGTCAGTGGGGTGTTAAAGTCCCCTGCTCTATGGTGTTGTTGTTAATTTCTCCTTTTAAGGTTGTTAGCAGTTGCCTTATATATTGAAGTGATCCTGGATTGGTCCTTTGATCATTATGTAATGCCCATCTTTTTCTCTTATCATATTCTTTATTTTCAGGCCTATTTTGTCTGATATGAGTATCATTACTCCAGCGTTTTTGATTGCCATTTGCATGGAATATTTTCTTCCATCCTCTCATTTTCAATTTGTATGTGTCCCTAGAAAGTGAAGTGGGTCTCTTGAAGACAGCATATGTATGGGTCTTGCTTTTGTATCCATTCAGCCAGTCTAGATCTTTTGGTTGGGGCATTTAGTCCGTTTACATGTAAGCTATTTACTGATTTGTATGTTCTTATTGCCATTTCATTAACTGTTTTGGATTTGTTGCTGTTGCTCTTTTTTCTTCCCTTCTTCTCTTGTTCTCTCCTTTTGTGGATTGATGACTACCTTTAGCGTTGTATTTGAGTTGATTGCTCTTATTTGTGTGTGTATCTATTGTAGGTTTTTGGCCTGTAGTTACCCTGAAGTTTTGAGATAGGCGTCTCTCTCTCTCTGATTGTTTTAAGTTGTTGGTCTCTTAATTGGAAGTGCATCTCCAGTGTCCTGCATTTGTACCCTCCTCTTCTCCCAATTTCTGGATTTGGTAGCATATTGAAGCGTGGATGATTTCCTACATTTACTGTGTCTATGCCTTTACTGGGTATATGTCTTTACTGGTGATCCTTGTCATTTGTAGTGTTTTGGTTTCTAGTTGTGGCCTTTTCTTTGCCTCAGGAAGTTCTTTCAGTATTTGTTGTAAATCTGGGTTAGTGGTGCTGAAGCCTCTTAACTGTTGTTTGTCTGTAAAGCTTTTGCTTTCTCCTTCAAATCAGAATGAAAGCCTTGCTGGGTAGAGTAATCTTGGTTGGAGATTTTTCCTTTCATCTCATTAAGTATATCGTGCCACTCCCTTCTGGCCTGCAGAGCTTCTGCTGAAAAATCAGCTGAAAAGCTTTTCAGGATTCCCATGTATGTTATGTGTTTGTTTTCCCTAGATGCTTTCCATATGTTCTCTTTGTCTTTAATTTTGTCCAGTTTCGTGAATATGTGTCTTGGGGTGTTCCTCCTTGGGTTTATTTCATATGGTACTCAGTGTGCTTCCTAGATTTCAGTGAGTGATTCCTTCCCCATGGTAGGGAAGTTTTGGCCTATTATCTCTTCAAATAGGTTCTCTGGCCTTTTCTCTCTCTCTTCTTCTTTTGGCACCCCTATAATGCAGATGTTGGTGCATGTAATGTTGTCCTAGAGTTCTCTTAGACTGTCTTCCAATCTATTCAATCTTTTTTCTTTTACTGTTCCACATCAGTGATTTCCAGTAGTGTGTCCTCCACCTCACTTGTTCATTCTTCTGCCTCATGTATTCTGTTGTTGGCTGCTTCTAATGAATTTTATATTTCAGGTATTGTATTTTTCATCTCTGCTTGCTTCAGTCTTAAATTTCGTATTTCTTTGCTCAGTGTTTCCTGTAAATTATCAGTCTTTGCCTCCCATCTGTTTCCAATGCCCTGCATCACATTCATGATCATCAGTCTAAAGTCTTTTTCCTGGAGGCTGATACTCTGCAGATCACTTAGCTGTTTTTCTGGGGTTTTTCTCTCTCCTTCATCTGGGTTATGGTTCTCTGCCTTTACATTTTTATAGGTTTTTGGTGTGGTCTCCTTTTTCCAGAAAACAATGTGGTAGCCCCTCTTTCTTCTGAAGTCCGCACCCTTTGTGGCTGAAGTTGGTGTGGGGGCTTGCTATAGGCTTCCTGATGGAAAGGACTGGTGCCTGCCCACTGGTAGGTGGAGCTGCTTCTTATCCCTCTGGAGGATGGGTCTTTGCTCTGGGTGAGATTAGAGGCAGTTGTGTGATTAGGGTGTCTTTAGGCAGCCTGTTTACTGATGGGTGGGGCTGTGATCTCACCTGGATTCGTGTTTGACCTGGGGCTTCTCAGCGCTGATAGGTGGGGCCGGATTTTCCCAAAATGGCCACCTCTAGAGGAACACATGCCAGTGAGCACTCCTGAGACTTTTGCTTCCAGTGTCCTTCCCCAGCAGTGATCCACAGTCACTCCCTGTTTTCCCAGGAGATCCTCCAAGAACTGCAGTCAGGCCTGCCCCAGATTCCCATGGAGTCTCTACTTTGTCTGGGACCCCGTGGATATGAAAGCCTGTGTGTACCTTTCAAGAATGGGGTTTCTGTCTCTCCCAGTCCCATGGAGCTTTAGCACAGAAGCTCTACTACCCTCAATGCCAGATGCTCTGGGGGCTCTTTCTCCCAATGCCATACCCCCAGGTATGGGGATCCAATGTGGGACTCAGTACTCTCGCTCCTGTAGGTGGGTCTCTGTGACACAGTTCCTTTCCAGTCTGTGTGCTGCCCACATGATGCTCATGGGCTTGTGTATATCACATAATAGGCCTTCCTACCATCTTGATGTGGTCTCCTCTTTGTTTCTTGGAGTAGGATATCTTTTTTGAAAGTTTCCAATCCATTTTGTTGAAGGTTGTTCAGCATTTGGTGGTAATTTTGTTGTTTTGAAGAGAGCAGGTGAACTCCATTCCTTCTGTCCTGCCATCTTAATCCAGTCCCCTTCTCCTCATTTTTCAACTGGGTTTTGTTTGTTTGTTTGTTTTGTTTTTGCTGTTGCGTTGTATAAGTTGTTTGTATGTTTTGGAAATTAAGCTCTTGTCAGTTACATTATTTGAAACTCTTTTCTCCCATTGCATAGATTGTCTTTTTGCTTTTTTTAAAGTTTTCCATTGCTGTGCAAATGCTTGTGGGCTTGATTAGCTCCCATTGGTTTATTTTTGTTTTTTCATTCTATTGCTTTGGGGGACTGACCTAAGAAAACCTTTCAATGTTTGATGTCAGGGAATGTTTCGCCTATGATCTCTTCCAGGAGTTTTATGATGTCTTATCTTATGTTAAATTTTTAAGCCATTTTGAGTTTATTTTTGTGTATGGTATGAGAGTGTGTTCTAGTTCTAGTATGAGAGTGTGATTTACGTGGAATTGTTCTGCTTTGTCCATACCACTTGGGGAGGGGTCAATCTTTCCCTGATTTTGTATTCTTGCCTCGTTTGTCAAAGATTGTTTGACCATAGTTGTCTGGGGTTATTTCTGGGTTCTGTATTCTGTTCCATTGGAGTGTATGTCGTTTTGGTACCGGTACCACACTGTCTTGATGATTGTAGCTTTGTAATATTGTCTGAAGTCTGAGAGAGTTATGCCTCCTGCTTGGTTTGTGTTCCTCAGGATTGCTTTGGCAATTCTGAGTCTTTTATGGATCCATATCAATTTTTGGATTGTTTGTTCTAGTTCTGTGAAAAATGGCATGGGTAATTTGATAGGGATTGCTTTGAATCTGTTGATTGATTTGGGTAGGAGGGTCATGTAAATGATATTAATTCTTCCAATCCAGGAGTGTGGAACATCTTTCTGTTTCTTTGAATCCTCTTTAAGTGTCTTGAGTGAAGTTGTAGAGTTCTCAGCATGGAAGTCTTTCACCTCCTTGGTCAGGTTAACAGCTGTTGCCTTATGTTTTGAGGTAACCGTCTTTTGGGTGCATATGTATTTACCATCCCTATGCATGCTTCTTGGATTGATCCTTTGATCATTATGTAATGACCTTGTTTGTCTCTTATAATATTCTTTATTTTAAGGTTTAATTTGTCTGAAAAGAGTATTGCTGCTCCAGCTTTCTTTTGACTCCATATGCATGGAATATTTTCTTCCATCCCCTCGCTTTCAATTTTCATATGTCCCTAGAACTGACGTGAGTCTCTTGGAGACAGCATATATGTGGGTCTTTAGTATCCATTCAGCCTGTCTATATCTTTTGGTTGGGGCATTTAGTCCAATGACATTACCATTTTATGAACTGATTTGTATTTGTTTTTGTTGGCCTCTTTTCCTTCCCTTCTCTTCTCTTGTGGTTTGATGACTCTATATAGTGTTGTGTTTGGACGGCTTTTTATTATTTTTGTGTGTATTGATTGTAGATTGTTGGTCACAGTTCCCATGAAGTTTTGATATAGGATTCTATCTATATACAAATTGTTTTAAGTTGTTGGTCTCTTAGTTGCAAATGCAACTCTGGTATGCTGCATTTTTACCCTCTTTGGATGATTTATGGATTTTTCAGCATATTTATGTGTGGATGATTTCCTGCCTTTACTATATGTATATGTATATGTTTACCGGTAAGCCGTGTCGTTTTTAGTATTTTTTATTTTAGTGGTGGCCTTTTCATGTCCACCTCTTGAAGTTCCTGTAGTATTTGTTGTAAAGCTGGTTTGGTAGTGTTGAAAACCTTCCTGGGCTTCGCTTGTATGTTATGTGTTTCTTTTCCCTAGCTGCTTTCAACATTTTCTGTTTGTCTTTAATTTTGGTCAGTTTCATGAATATGTGTCTTGGGGTGTTCCTCCTTGGGTTTGTTTTCTATTGTACTCGTTGTGCTTCCTGGATTTGAGTGAGTGGTTCCTTTCCCATGTTAAGGAAGTTTTTGTTATGTGCTCTGGCCCTTTCTCTCTCTCTTCTGCTTCTGGTACCCCTATAATGCAGATGTTGGTGCATGTCATGTTGTTCCAGAGTTCTCATGGACTGCCTCCATTTCTTTTCAATCTTTTTTTCTCTTCTGTTCCTCGTCAGTGATTTTCACCAGGCTGTCTTCCATCTCACTTATTCATTTTTCTGCCTTCTGCATTCTGTTACTGTTTCCTTTGATGTGAATTTTTTTATTTCAGCTATTGTGTTTTTCGTCTCTGCTTGCTTAATCTTAAAATCTTCTATTTGTTGGGTTTTCTTGTAACTTGTCTCTCTTTGCCTCCAGTTTATTTCCATGTTCTTGAGCCATCTTGACTATCATTAGTCTAAGGACTTTTTTGTGGAAGTTGATAATCTTCAGATCGTTTAATTGTTTTTCTGTTTTTTTTCTTCTTCCTTTATCTGAGTCATAATTCTATGCCTTGTCATTTTGTAGAGCTTTTGAGTGTGATCTCCTTTTTGCAAACAATAGGGTTGTAGACTCTCATACCTGAGGGTTCTCCCTACTATTCTTCCTGTTACTCAAATGTGACCTCAAGTGATTTCTGGTCTGTCTACTTTCCCTTCTATGTGGGACACAGTGCATGAGAAAGAGCCTTCCTGGAACTGAGAGGTGAAGACTTCTAAATTTGGAAAACCTGACTCTTGATCAGTGATGCTTTCAGAGAAAGATCTGGATCATTCCAGATCAAGGAGAACTGTGCCAATTAAGAAAATGAAATCTTCATTAAACTTCAAGTTGTGAAGGCCTGTAGAGGGAGGTCTCACAACCTACTTCTCATGGTCAATAGCTTTTGTAAGCAGTGCTTCAGGGACATTTGGGGTGCATGTGCCTTTTGAAGGACATTTCAGTATAGGGAAATGTTTGATTTTGATGAAATATGATTTTCCATTTTTTTCTTTTTTTGGGTAATTTTCTTTTTGTCCTGTGTAAGACCTCTTTATCAAGCCCAACAACCCAGAGATTTTTCTCCTAGTTTTTTTTTTTTTTTGGTAAAAATTTCACAGTCTCGAAATTTGCATTTGAATCTATGCCCCATTTTGTAGAATTTCAGTATCCGTTAAAAACTATCCCTTTTCCATTCTACTTCTCTATAACTTTTGTGTTAAGCCATTCCAGTTTGCTGTATTGGTATGTGTCTATTTCTGTATTCTCTATCCTGTACACCAAACTATGAATCTATTCCTCCACCAATGCTAATCTATCTTCCATAGGGCTTTATATGGAGCCTAATAGCCTCAAATTTTAATTTTCTTTCTCTAAATAATTTTAGCTATTTTGGCTCCTTTTCTTTATACATGTTATAATAAGCTTGTCCATGTTGACAAAAGCAATTCTGTTGGAAGTGGACAGTTTATTATGTGGAGTCTTCCAGACTGTGAATATTATCTATGTATATGCATACACAATTGTTTAGGTCTTATAGGGTTTTATGATACAAATCAAATCCTCTATCAAAACATTTCTAACGAGAGTTCCCATTATGGGTCCCTGATGAAGAACCTGATATAGTGGCCATGAGGATGTGGGGTGATTCTCTGGCCTGGCTCAGTGGGGTAAGGTACTTTTATTGCCACAAGCTATAGTGTAGGGTGCAGATGCCAGTTGGATATGGTGTTGCTGTTGCTGTGGTGTTGGTTGCTAGCTGTAGCTCCATTTTGATCCCCTAGCCTGAGAACTTCCACAAGCTGCAGGAGCAGCCATAAACTTATATGTATAACCAAATATTTCATTTTTTGGAACTGTTCTGTATTGCATTGTGTTTTTGGTTTGGGCTACCAGATGTCCCTTTTTAGCATTTACAAATATGATGAATGTTTCTGTGTTGATCTTCTCTCCTGAGACTTTGGTAAAGGAACCTCCATCTCTTCAGTGTACCTTAAGAGAATTGTTGGGATTTTCTGTGGAGGTAGCCATGCTATCCATGAACATGGACAGTTATATTTCTTCATTTCTATTCTGTATGTCTTCATTTCTTTTTCTTGCCATGCTGCATTGGCAAGTCCCTGCAGTGCTAAGTAGAATGGAAGAAATGAGAAAGGACATTCTGACCTTCTTTTGAGTTTAGGAGGAAAACATTCATTCTTTCACCTTTCAGTAGGATGCTTAGTGTAGGTATTTTGTAGATGTTCTGTACTGGGTTGAAGGAGTGTTCTTCCTGGTCTTCTGAGAGTTTCTAACATGAATGGGTTGTTGAACATTGCCAAATGCTTTTTCTGTAGTAATTGATGTGACCATGTACATTTTCTTCTTTAATCTATTAATAACAGCAAACTACACTGATGATTTTTAAATACTAAACCAAGCTTGTATTCCTAGAGTAAACTCCATTTGATTATAATGCATTGTCAGTTCGTTTGTTCTTCAGATATTGGTTGAGTATTGCATTTTTTTTTTGTAGTTTCCGTTCAGGAAAACTTAAGCTATTGATTTTGAGACCTTTCTTCTTTTGTATTGCAGAAGCATCTAGTGCCATTTGTTTCCATCTTCACAATGGTTTATCTGGATCCAATCACATTTTATGGACTGTATCTTCCTTTGCATTCAGTTCTATTCATTTCAAAATTTTTCTTTGAGAGTCATCTTTAACCATGGGTTATTTAGAAGTGTGCATCTCAATTTCCACATATTTGGAGGCTCACTTCTCATTCTCATTGTTATACAAGGGGAAGCTTATACTTTGGACACGGTGGAGTGAAATGTAATGACTATTTGTTTATCTTATAGGTTCCTCAAGTGTCATTGGTGTGAACCTTTTGAATATTAATTTTACACGGGAGTTCTCAGACTTTTCACTTATACAGTAACCATAAAGGAATTGCCTGAATATATGAATTCATGCTGCTGAAGTTGTGTTTATCAAGGGAAGTTCACAGACAGAACAATAGTAGGAGAATTTGTGGGTCGCCATTGCACGTTGATTTCCGGGTCAGCACCCAGAGACTCTGTTCGGACCCAGCGTTCAGGAGAGGGGCCCAGATCTTGGGCTTGGTGCTTTTATTGCATGATCAGAGAAGTCCAGGCCCCCTGTGGGCAGGGACTACAACCAGCATGGTGACGTGCAGGATGCAGGTTGAGTAGCTGGCTGCGGGATGAGCGCTCAGGGTGGGGGAAGCTCCAGCCTCTTTCCTGCTGCTCAGGGTGGGTCTGAGCTGTGGGTGCAGCCATAAGTCTCAGAAGGCCAGTGGCTGAGTCACTAGGCAGCACTTCCCATCTCTGTCAGCCATAAGCCCTGGCTATGGGCAGTGACCCTGAAGTCGCAGGAAGGCCAGGCTTTCTCCTGCAGGGAGGTTGTCTTGCCCAAGTCAGCCCTGCCCTCTCACTACTTCAGAAACCAAAATCTCATCACTCCATCTTGCTACCTCCCAAAACATGGGATTGCCAAACTTTTGTTTTTGACTTTTTGTATTTTCTAGGGCTGCACACATGGCATGTGGAGGTTTCAAGGCCAGGGGTCTACTCAGAGCTGTAGCCACTGGCCTATGCCAGAGCAACAGCAGCACAGGATCCGAGCCACTACTGCGACCTACATCACAGCTCTCAGCAATGCTGGATCCTTAACCCACTGAGCGAGGCTAGGACTAGAACCTGCAACCTCATGGTTCCTAGTCAGATTTGTTAACCAATGAGCCATGGTGGTCACTCCCCAAACGTTCTTTTTCAAATATTAGTAACATCATTTTCTAGAAGAAGTACAACCGAACCCCAGTTAACCAGGAAGCAGCTACTGCAATTAAGCAAGTTTCCCCTAAGACAAGACCCTTAGCTACACCCATGGGCTATCTTTGATTTCTCCTATGTGCTTCTGAGAAGTAAAATGTTGATGTTCAAGATCTCCAATGATCGGTGTGCTAGCAATAATTTCTATGAAAGCAGGAAGCTCCTCACCCTGAAGCAGAGGAGGTAAGGAGGCAGTAGGTGATAACTCTTTGCTCTGCTCCCACTTTTAAACCCTCCATATCCCTGCCATTTGAGGAAGGAAGGCAGTGCCTTGGAACACTACCCAGCTTCGAGGTGTGTCACTTCCCCTGTCTGACAAGAGGTCACCTACAAGCCAGAGGGCCCAAATCCTCCCTCGTACACAACTGCTCCCTGCCCCCCACTTAAAAATTCCCTTCAGAGCCCTTTGCCTGCACAATTGTAATAGCTGTATTGTTAATATATGATGTCTGTGACTTAGAAAAGTGTTACTCCTTGCCTTGTTCTTGGAGAAACATGGCCTTTGGTAGGGAGAACCCAGACCAGGTGGCCCACAGCCTCTGTCAGGTGTGTTCCTTCAGCCAATGCTCTGATTCCATGTTGAGAGTTTCGGAGATGAGACTTTCTGTGTTGTCAATGGGCAGGCTTCCCCTTGGTGTGTATCATAGCCAAAGGTTGTCCAGCACCTGCCTCTCGCTCAGACAAGCTGCAGCCATGCTACCCCTGCAATTAGGAACCTCCTTTATCCACCCTGTGGATGGTAGTCAATTCTCTGATTCCATGAATGTATCATCCGTTAGACCACTATTGATTTATTTTATTTTATGTATGTATTTTTTGTCAAGTTTGGCTCCATCTGCAGCATGTAGAGGTTCCCTGACTAGGGGTCAAATGTAAGCTACAGCTGATTCTGTTGAATGAAAATTCCATTTAATTATTTTTAATTTCATTCTTTTTCTTTTTGTGTTCTTTTTTTTCTTTCTTTTTCTTTTCTTTTTTTTTTGGTGGGGTTCATTCTGGACATATGGAAGTTCCCCTGCTAGGAATTGAATTAGAACTTGAGCTTCCATCCTATGCCACAGCCACAGCAATGCAGGATCAAAGCTACATGACACTACACCACAGCTCGTGGCAACTCTGGAACTTTAACCAAATGAGCACGGCTAGGTATCATACCCATGTCCTCACAGATAGCAGTTGTGTTCATTACCTCGGAGCCATGACAGGAACTCCTTCTATTTCATTCCTTTTATGGTTTGAAGAACATTAGTGTAATTTGTCATTTGCAGTCCATGCACCTTAATGTTAAACCTAGTCTATTTCATTTTTTGGTTTTGTTACTTTCCTTTTTTGGCCACACTCTTGGCATATGGGGGTTCCTTGGAACAAGGCAGGATACTTAGGCCTCTTTCCCAGAGCAGGAACTCTATTCCTGGTCTTTGTAAAGTCTTAGGTCTTGCTCTTTCTAAAGCTATCTGGGTGTTGATGCCATTGGGGTGGTGCAGGGATTTGACAAGGTGCAATACTCAGAGTTCCCATAGTGGCTCTCTGGAAATAAATCTGACTAGTATCCATGAGGATGCCAGTTCGATCCCTGACCTTAGGGGGTTAAGGATCCAGCATTGCTGTGAGCTCTGTGTAGGTTGAAGATGCATCTCAGATCTGGCATTGCTGTGGCATAGGCCAGTGTCTCCAGCTCTGATGTGACCCCTAGCCTGGGAACCTACTTAGGCCATTGGTGCAGCCTTAAAAAGAAAAAATAAATAAATCACGATGGACTACTCCACTCAAGTCCCTAATCATCTATGAATTTCCTCTCAACCATTCCCATCTTTCTGTCCTCATTGGGACTAAGAGGCACCTGCCTCCACCATTTTGCCCATTGCAATAATCCCACTGAGAATAGTGGATTCTCCCCCCATCGATGAGGCAGAGAAGCAGAAAGTCCTGTCCCTACAGCCAAGCCTTTTCCTCTCTGGCCAGGCCACCCACACAGGGCACCCTGGATGAGTGTAGGATCATCCCAGCCTGTCATCTGGCGACTTCGGGGAAGCAGAGAGAAACTCCCTAAAGGTAAAGGCTGTCACCAGCCTCCACTCTAGGAACTGCTGAGTGTTCAGAGGGCTGAAAGGCACAAAAGCAGCGCCAAATCCCTTGAAGGTAGGGGGATGCATATAATGGTAGAGATGCCCCAGATGCCCACTAGTCAGGCAGGCTTGAGAGACGGAGATGATGTGGGGGTTCCTGGGGATAGTGAAATCTGTGTGCTCCCCAGAGTAGCTTGATGAGTCCTTGTCTTTGTGGAGGAAAGATTTCATGGTTCACCTGTAAATCCAGAGCACCTGTGACAGCCCTCATCCTTCTTTCCTCCAAAGAACACTCTGTGGAGCAACACAGACATGAGCAAGATGACAGTGGACCATGAATATTTCCCATAAAACTATCTTTGTCCACATTTTACATACTTCATCCCAATGGTGCTTCTGTGCACACCCAGACCCAAATCCCCCACTACCTAACCCCCCGCAGGGCCACCCCTCTCCTGGCTCTGATAGCCTTGCCTTCCTCCCTGCCCCCATGTCAGCCAGGATCAATGCTGGGACTAAAGAGAGCCCCTAGGCTTCCTGTTGGGCTTGCACTGGAAAGCTGGCCCACTGTTCACTACTGGATGCAGTGGAACATCCTCTTCCCTGTGACACATGTGTTACAACTTCTCTTTTTGGTCTGTCAGGGTAAACAAGCCCCTGTCTAGGGCTGGTCTCCCAAAGACTCCCAGGTCAGTCCTGGGCATGGGCAGGTTCTCTGTGGTGGCCAGGCCTCCACACAGAGCCAGCTGCTGGGGAGGCTGGGCTGATGCCTATTCTCTGGGGGGTGGGGTGACCCAGTGAGCTCGTTGAGTCCCCCAGCCTGCAGAGTCCCCACAAGGCCTGTGGTGGGGACTTGGCTCTGGGGCAGCACCAAGGACAGCAGGTTGTGCTGAGGTTCCAGGAAGAAGGTCAGGGTGGGGAGATCCTCCTCCTCCTTACTGGAGCTGTTCCCCAGCCCTCAGGTCTCCCTAAGAGGACAGGTCTCCTCAAGAACCTCATTGGCCCTGGGTCCTGATCGAGGTCCCTGAGGAGGATGGAGGGATGTCCTGACCTCTTGAAGAGAGAACTGAGCCTTTGAGCTGTAAGGCCACTCACTGCTGGCTGTGCCTTAGAAGGGCCTTGAAATCAATCTCTGGTTTGCAGGATTCTTTGGTGACCCTAGTCTGACCCCAGCCTTAGGGAACACAAGAGTGCCTTGGTCTCTGGTGGCACTCCAGTGGCATGGCTGCAGTGTTTGGGTTGTGCCCCAGGGCTGGCCTTCCTAAGAGCACAGGCTGAGGGTGATCAGGTGGAAGGGAAAGTGAGAGACTCTAATGTCCATTTCCTAAGCCTAGAGCATGCACATTGGAGGGCAGTGCTGGGGGGCCATAGACCTGTGTGTGGGTGGTTTTAGGACCAGCTGAAGCCTCATGTGCCATGGGAGGGAGAGGAAAGTGGGCACATGTAAGAGTCACATGTGAGGAAGTGCAGAACCTTTAATTTCCCAGGGGTGTCCCCACCAGCCCACTTCTTAGGCATACCTCATGGGGCTGCTTAGGCATGGAGGAGGGAGAAGAGTTAGAAAACTGACCATGTCCATAACCCAGAGGGACAAAGGTCAGGTGAGACCCCCTTCAGGGGCTGTTCTAGTGGAAAGACTAATACCACAGTGCGGTTAAAGGAACAATGTTGGGACATTGGCCATCCCTAGGTCCCTATTTATTTTTTAAATGTATAAAACTTCATTTTTTTCTTATCATTTATTTATATATATATTTTATCAACTGTACAGCATTGTGACCCAGTTACACTTACATGTATACCTTCTTTTTTCTCACATTACATGTTCCATCATAAGTGACTAGGGCTGCACAGCAGGATCCCATTGCTAATCCATCCCAAAGGCAATATTCTGCATCGATTTACCCCAAGCTTCCAATCCAACCCACTCCCTGGCCCTCCCCCTTGGCAAACACAAGGCTATTCTCCAAGAGAATTATTTTCTTTTCTGTGGAAAGGTTTCTTTGTGCCGTATACTATATTCCAGATATAAGTGATATTGTATGGTATTTGTCTTTCTCTTTCTGACTTGCCTCACTCAGGATGTGAGCATCTAGTTCCATCCATGTTGCTGCAAATGGCATTATATTTTATTGCTGAGTAGGATTCCATTGTGTATATATACCACATCTTCCCAATCCAATCACCTGTCGTTGGACAATTGAGTAGTTTCCATGTCTTGGCTATTGTGAATAGTGCTGTAATGAACATGTGGGTGCATGTGTCTTTTTTAAGGAGAGTTTTGTCTGGATAGATACCCAAGAGTGGGATTGCAGGGTCATACGGTAGTTTGATGTACAGATATCTAAGGTACCTCCCTACTGTTCTCCCTAGTGGTTGTACCAGCATCCATTCCCATCAACAGGGCAGGAGGGTTCCCTTTTCTCCACACCCCCTCCAGCATTTGTTATTTGTGGACTTATGAATGATGGCCATTGTGACTGGTGTGAGGTGGTATCTCATATTCGTTGTGATTTGCATTTCTCTAATAATCAGTGATACTGAGCATTGTTTCAGGTGCTTGCTGGCCATCTGTATATCTTCCTTGGAGAAATGTCTCTTTAGGTCTTTTGCCCATTTTTCAATCGCATTATTGCTGTTCTTGCTGTTGAGTTGTATAAGTTGTTTGTCTATTTTAGAGATGAGGCCCTTGACAGTTGCATCATTGGAAACTATTTTCCCTCATTCTCTAAGTTGTCTTTTTTTTTTTCTTTTTGGTTTCCTTTGCTGTGCAAAAGCGTGTATGTTTGATTAGGTCCCATTGGTTTATTTTTGCTTTTATTTCTATCGCTTTGGGAGACTAACCTGAGAAAACATTTGTAAGGTTGATTTCAGAAAATGTGCTGCCTATTTTCTCTTCCAGGAGTTTGATGGTGTCTTGTCTTGTATTTATGTTTTTCATCCATTTTGGGTTTATTTTGGTGCATAGTGTGAGAGTGTGTTCTAGTTTCACTGATTTGCATGCTACTGTCCAGGTTTCCCAGCAGTACTTGCTGAAAAGACTGTCTTTCCCCCATTTTGTATTCTTGACTCCTTTGTCAAAGATTAATTTCCCATAGGTGTTTGGGTTTATTTCTGGATTCTCTATTCTGTTCCATTGGTCTGTCTGTCTGTTTTGGTACCAGACGCACACTGTCTTTGATGACTGTGGCTTTGTAATAGTGCCTGAAGCCTGAGAGAGCTATGCCTCCTGATTGGTTTTTGTTTCTCAGAATTGCTTTGGCAATCATGGGTCTTTTGTGGTTTCATAAAAATATTTGGACTGTTTGTTCTAGTTCTGTGTAAAATGGAGTGGGTAATTGTATCAGGGTTGCATTGAATCTGTAGATAGCTTTGGGTAGTATGGCCATTTTTACAATATTAATTTTTTTTCCATCCAGGAGCATGGACTATCTTTCCATTTCTTTACATCTTTAATTTCCTTGATTAATGTGTTATATTTCTTGGCATATAAGTCTTTCACCTCCTGGGTCAGGTGTATACACAGGTATTTGATTTTTTGGGTTGCGATTTTAAAAGGTATTGTATTATTGTATTCCTTTTCTAATATTTCATTGTTGGTATACAGAAATGCGACTGATTTCTGAATGTTAATCTTATATCCTGCTACTTTGCTGAATTTGCTGAGCAGTTCAGGTAATTTTGGGGTTCGTCCTTGGGGTTTTGTATTTATTGTATCTTGTCATCAGCATAGAGTCACAGCTTTATCACTTCTCTTCTGATTTGGATGCCTTTTATTTCTTTGTTTGTCTGATTGCTGTGGCTAGGACTTCCAATACTATGTTGAATAATAGGGATGAGAGTGTGCATTCTTGTCTTGTTCCAGATTTTTGTGGGAAGGCTTTCAGCTTTTCTCCATTGAGTATTATATTTTCTGTGGGTTTGTCTTAAATGGCTTTGATTATGCTAAGGAATGTTCCCTCTAGACCCACTTTGGTAAGGGCTTTTAATCATAAAATGATGTTGGACTTTGGCAAATGCTTTATCTGCCCCTATTGAGAGGATCATGTCATTTTTGAGTTTCGTTTTGTTAACGTGATGTATGATGTTGACTGATTTACCTCTTCTTTTTTGGCAACATCTTTGGTTTTGGAATGAAGGTAATGGTGGCATCCTAGAATGTCTTTGGGAGTATTCCTTCTTCTTCAACCTTTTGGAAAAGTTGTAGGAGTGTGGGTGTAAGTTCCTCCTTGTTTGTTTGGTAGAATTCACCTGTGAAATCATCTGGTCCTGGGCTTTTATTTGTAGGGAGTGTTTTTATGACATATTCAATTTCATTTCTAGTGATTGGTCTGTTCAGTTGATCTATTTCTTCTTGATTCAGTTTTGGTGGGTTGTACATCTCTAGGAAGTTGTCCATTTCTTCCAGGTGGTTGAATCTGTTGGCACATAATTGTTGTTAGTATTCTCTCATGGTTTTTTTTTTTTCTTCTGTAGTATCCATTGTGCCTTCTCCTTTTTCATTTCTGATTTTTGTACTTTGGGTTTTTTTTCCTCTCCTCTTCTTGATGAGTCTAGCCAGAGGTTTGTCCATTTTGTTGACCTTTTCAAAGAACCAGCTCTTGGCTTGATTGATTTTGTCTATTGTTTTTTGAATCTCTATTTTATTGATTTCCTCTTAGATCTTTATGATGTCCTTGTTTCTGCTGACTTTAGGTTTTTCTTGTTCTTCTTTTTCTAATGCATTGTGGTGGTGGGTTAAATTGTCCATTTGAGATTTTTCTTCTTTTTGGAGAAAGGCCTGTATTGCTATGAACTTCCCTCTGAGCACTGCTTTTGTGGCATCCCATGGATTTTGAGTGATTGTGTCTTCATGATTATTTGTCTTGAGGTATTTTTTTTTAAATTTCCTTCTTGATTTCCTCATTGACCCATTGGTTTTTTAGTAGCATGTTATTTAGTCTCCATGTAGTAGGTTTTTTTCTCACTTCCTTTCCTGTGACTGAGTTCTAGTTTCATGCCATTGTGGTCAGAGAAGGTATTTGAAATAATTTCTATACTCCTAAATTTGTTGAGGTTAGCTTTGTGCCCCAAGATGTGATCAATTCTTGAGAATGTTCCATGTGCACTTAAGAAGAATGTGTATTCTGTTGTTTTGGATGTAATGTCCTCAAAATGTTGATTAAGTCTAACTTTTCTGGTATTTCCTTTAGGATCTCTGTTGCCTTATTGATTTTCTGTCCAGAGGATCTGTCCATTGATGTGGGTGGGGTGTTAATTCTCCTACTATGATTGTATTCCCATCAATTTCTCCTTTTATCTCTGTTATATTTGTTGGAGGTATCTGGGTCCTCCAATATTAGGGGCATATATATTGATGATTGTAATATCCTCTTCTTGAATGGATCCTTTAAGTATTCAATGGTATCCTTCTTTGTCTTTCTTGATGGCCTTGATTTTAAAGTCTCTTTTGTCTGATATGAGTACTGCAACTCCTGCTTTCCTGTCTTGTCCGTTGGCATGAAATCTCTTTTCCCACCCCTCACTTTCAATCTGGAAGTGTCCTTTGCCCCAAGGTGAGTGTATGGTAGGCAGCAGATTGAAGGATTTTGCTTTTTATCCCAATCTGCCACTCTGTGTCTTTTGATTGGAGCATTCAGCCCATTGACATTTCAGGTGATTATTGATAGATATGTATTTATTTCCATTTTAAGCCTTATTTTCCAGTTGATTCTATGTTTCTCTTTTCTTCCTTTCCTTGTTTGGTTGGGTGATTTCCATTTATTTTATGCTTGAGTATTTTCTTTTCAGTTTTTGTGAATGTAGTGTTCGGTTTTGATTTGTGGTTGCCCTGTTTCTTTAAGTATGTTAACCCCTTCCTATATCTGCTTACTTTAGCCTGATAGTCATATAGGCTAAACACATCATTAAAAAATTAAAAAAGAATCTATTTCTTCTTACTTCCCTTTCCCACAGTGTTTGATTTGGATGCCTTTTCTTTTTTTAACATCTTCATGTTTAGGTCTGTATGCTGACTTATTTAAGTGATGGCTTTCCAATTGTGGTTTCCTCCATCCTATATCTTCCTTTTTTTTTAATTACAGAAGCCCTTTAAGTATTTCTTTTAGAATGGGTTTCGTGTTGCTGTACTCTTTCAGCTTTTGATTGTTGGAGAAATTCGTTATTTCTCCATCTATTTTAAATGATTTTCTTGCTGGATAGAATATTCTAGTTTGCAGATTTTTTCCTTTCAGTGGTTTAATTATATCTTGCCACTCCCTCCTGGCCTTTAGTGTACCTGTAGCAATATCAGCTGATTGCCTTATTTGGGTTCCCTTGTAGTTAACGCTTTGCTTTTCTCTTGCTGCCTTTGGAATCTTCGCTTTATCTTTACATTTTTGCCATTTTTATTATAATATGTCTTGGTGTGGGCCTGTTTGGGTTCCACTTGTTTGGGGCCCTCTGTGTTTCCTATATCTTGCTATCAGTATCCATTAGATTTGGAAAATTTTTCAGCCAGGATTTCTTCAAATGTATTTTCAGTCTGCTTTTCTTTTTCTTCTCCCTCTAGAATCCGTATTATGCATAAATTTGCCTGCTTTATATTATCCCATAGGTCTCATATTTCTTTCATTTTTTTCCATTTGGTTTTCTGTCTGCTGTCCTGATTGGGTGATTTCCATTATTCTCTGTTCCACATCACTAATTCTTTCCTCTGCATTATTCATTCAGGTCTTTATAGCCTTTCCTTCAGTTTGTATCTCTGCAAATGAATTTTCTAGTTTTCTTGGCTCCTCCTTATATGTTCTCATTCCTTTCTAAGGGAATCTGCATTCCTGTTCCAATCCTCTCTTAATTCCTTCCGTATTTTCACTATGTCTCTTTTGAACTCCAAGTCTGTCAGACTGCAGAGGTCTGTTTCCTTGTTGACTGCTTTGGGTGAATTCTCCTGTTGTTTTAACTGGGAATTCATTTCTGAGGTTCTTCATCTTGCTTGTGTTTTTCTTTTTGTGTGAATTTCGGGAAGCCAAACGGTATTTTTGTAAGTCTGTGTCTATGCAAGAATACCCCTTTGTATCTTTTTTGGGGGGTTACTCTTTATTATTGGTGTGGGGGTTTGGGTCTTTGCTGTCTCTTTCTTCTGCATGAGAAGTCTGTTATCCCCATGATGCTCAGTATGTTTTCAGGGAGAAGAGGGCAATGAGTAGGGCCAGCATTCAGGGCCTGGTCATTGGGCTCTCAACAGAAGCAAAGACCTGCAGGAAGGCGGCACAGGTTACTCCTATTTACAGGGCCCTGGGAAGCCGTAATGAGCTCAAAAGTACCTTCAAGGTGGCCAGAGAATTTGGCTGTAGCTGCAGCAGGGTGTGTGAGTTCCCAGGGATGTGAGAACATCAACAGCTTGTGTTTGATTGCAGTGTCCTCCTCTGAGATGATTGGAATGGCAGGTGGTGCCTGTTCAGGGATCCCTAGTGGGAGTGGGCCATGACCATCTAGCTTCAGTGGTAACTGTGTTGGTTTGCATCCACCACCTGTAGACCATGCATGAGGTGATCTGTCTGTCTTAGCCCACATAGGAGGTGCTGCTCAGGCTGCTCCGAGTTGCAGGATCCTGGGAAGTGCCAGAGATCTGGCCTATGGGTACTGCCCTGAACATTCAGTAGTGGCAGCAGCAGGGCCAGTGTGTTCCCAAGGGTGCAAGAGAACCAAGAGTTGATTTGGTCACAATGCCTTCCTCTGTGATGCCCTTGAGGTGAATGGGGCTGCAGTAGGTGCCTGTTCCCCAACCCCTAATGGTGTCAGCTCACTGCCACCGCTGGAGCTAGAGATAACTTTGGTGGTTTGCCCCATCACCTGTAAAATCATGCAAGAAGCACCTGGTCCTGCTTAGCCCTGACAGGATGTGGGAACAAAGTGCTCTTAGTTGCAGGTTCCTAGGAAGGGACAGTGATCAAGCATATGGGCACCTCTTGGAATGTTTGGCAGTGGTGGCTGCAGGGTGAGTGTGCCCCCAAAGGAGTGAGAGCACCATCAGGTGAGGTTCCATTGTAGTGTCCTGTTCTATGATACCCTCTGAAACGGTTGGGTCTGCAAGTAATTTTTGTTCAGATATCCCCAGGTGTGGTAGGCCACACCACCTCTGGAGTCAGGGATAATTGCAGTGGTTTGCTTCTGCCACCCACAGGTCTGGTCCACCATGGGCTAGTAAGCAGCTTCTCACTGCTCCAGAGCCTAAGTCTCAGTGCCCAGCAACCCCCCCCCCCCGAGAATCTCAGGCTGTGGTGTCTGTGCCAGCAGTTCAGATGATCTGTGCTTCTCTCACTCTGCTTTTCAGTTCTCAGGCCTTCTGCTGTGCTTTCTTCAGTATGTTGGAGATCCCTCTGACTCAGCTGATCTTTCTGTTTGTTAGGTTGCTTCTCAGGGTGTGGGTTCCCTTTCTCCTTCACAGCTCCCTCTCAGGAAAGCGAGTCCTGTCCTGATTCCTTTTCTCTCTTTTTTTTCTTTTGTTCTACCTGGTTATGTCAGGAGTTTCTTGCCCTTTTTGGAGGTTTAAGATTTTCTGCCAGCATTCAGTTGATGTCCTGTGTGAATCCTTTTAGATGGAGATGTGTGTATTTTTTTTTTTTGATGTGTTTGTGGGAGAGGGTGAGCATGTCCTCTTACCCTTGTGCCATCTTGCCTCTACCCCTAGGCCCCTATTAACTTTGTCTTTACCTCCATTGGGCAGGTGGGTAACTTTGGGGGCTGAAGTCCCTGAGGAGCTGAACTCACTAGAGCTGGAGTAAGCAGACCCTGTTCCCCCTTCATCCACTGCAAGTTCTGAATCTGGAAGTCATCCTCCACTTCAAATTCCATGAACTTTGGGGGTGTTGAGGGACAGGCCTCAGTGAGAAAAAGGCCTGGGCTCTGGAGCCCACTGAGGGCAGCAGGATTGAGGGGATGAGGAGAGGGTGTCCTTGGGGCTGTCAGGGCCTGTGAGGTGCTATTCCAGCAGGGAGCCCCTCTAGGGCAAGTACATGATCTGGGCCACCTCCTGCCTTACCAGCCCTGGAGGGCATGGCCCAGCAGAGACCCAGGTTGCTTAATTGAACCAGGACTACTGGACATATGGTGGCCCATGGGGGCCCCTGCTCATGCCCCCCCCATCCTTGTGTGTCCCACAGGAATGGTGATGGCCAGCAGCCTTGTCAGTCAGGTGTCACCACAGTAGCCTTGCCCAAATCTAGGTCCTGGGTCTGGAAGTGAGAGTTCTGGAACACACACCTGACACAGGGCTCAGGAGAGGCTGGAGATGGGATGCTAAACTTAGCAGACAGGCCTCACGTTCCTCTGAGAGGTGCTTATTTGTTTGGTTTTGGTTTTGAAACTAGGGGATTCCCATGCAGAAAACCCAGGGAAGGCCAGTCCACTGCTGATGAGGAGAGGGGTTCCAAGTGTTAGATCAGTGATCACTGGCCACCCAACACACAGCTTGGGGTGGAGTGCATTTCCCTGCACAGTCCCTGTGCCCAGAGTGGACCCTTCCTGGGCTCCTAGGGTTCCCAAGACCATCCTGAGGCCTTATGTCAGGACAGGGACAGGTCAGCCTCATGTGGGGGCAGTGCTCCTGGTGGAAGAAGGACAGAATAGGCAAGGTCTCCAGGTGAGGGGAGTAAGGCCTCTGGGATGCAGGGAACAGTATGTGTTGGGTGCCAGCCTCCTCTGTTCTCTCTGCTGGTCACCATTACAGTCATATCCTGCCCTGCGGTCTGGCCCTCACCCACCCCCTCATCCACCATGTACCCAACAGCCCGGGATGCTGACTCACTTTGCCACCATCTCATAGAAGTTCATCCTGTCAAAGATGCTTGTGTGCTGCCATTCCTTCATGGCCCAACACTGTCCCTTCTCCAATGTCATGGTTGGTTTCAGTGGGCCAGAGAGTGAAGCACTGGGCTGCAAGCCCTCAGGGTCAGTCTCCTATTACAGCCCCACCTCCAGCTGCCTGAGCACCTCCATTCCTTCTCCTCCATGTTTCCCACCACAGCCTGACTGAGGGTCAGTAGTGTGAGGGGTGGGTGTCTGTAGAGCAAGACAGGCCTTCCTGGTTGCTGTTGCCACCACCTCACACTCCTTAGAGGATGAGCATCCATTCCCAGGCCATAGCTGGAATGCTGTACCTTGGGGAACTCTTTCCTCTCCAGGACTGCAGTTTCATATAAAATTCAGCATCATCAATGAGGGAGGGCATGTGCCAGGATAGCTGCTAACAGGTCAGATAAGCCCAAGGACTCTTCTGCCCGGTCCTCTCAACTAGGTGTCATTGTACCCCTTATATGAAGGACCTTAAGTCTAGGAGGGAGATTCCTTCCAGGCTCACAGCTCTAGTAGGAAAGACCCTTGCCTTAAGAGAGCACTACCACCTCCTTGTTGTAACTGGAAGTCTCCAGAACAACAAGGACCACATATGCATAAAACTCTCTCCTGAGCCTGCCTGTCCTATGCCTCCTCTGAAGTGATAGTCCCTGGCCACCATACACCCAACTTCTTGTTGAAAGGATGCAGCAGCACAGAAGATGGTGCCATTCACCTCTTGGCTCCTGACATTACAGAAGGACCCTCTCTGACTGCTAGTCTGTGGTAAATTTACCATGGAAACACAGAAGGTAATGTGGCTGGACCCACGGGGTGGGGGTCAGCTGAGAGAAGACACTGAAAGGATGTCATGGACTGGACATGTGACACATGTGAATGACAACATGCCTCTTCATGGCATGGACATCACCCTCAACCTTCCTTCTGTCTAGGCTGAAGGATTCCTAGAAAGCTAGTCAGTGAGTCCATGGCCAGTTCCTCTTTAGTGAAGGCTCCAGGTGAGCTCATGAGCTCTCCAGAATGCACTCAAATGAGGAAGCAAGAGAAAAGTTCTGCATTAGGGCTCTGGGGCAGGTGCTTCTGGGCCAGAGATTTTAGGCACTGCCAGCCTTGGGAGTTCTCAGCTCTTGCTGTTCAAAGAGTCATCCTGAGGGACCCCATTCTTGGAGGAGGATAGGCTGTCTGCCCTGGATGCACCATGTGGCCATGGGCCAGAGCTCACTGGGGGCAGACTGGGGCCAGCTGGGCAGCTGATTGTGCAGCTTGAGGAGGAAGGCCTGTGACCCACTCTCCCTTGCAAGCCTGAGCTACTGCAACAGCCAGTGTGGCCACAACACTCTCCACTGCAGGGGTTTCTAGGAATAGGGTTACAGGACAAGCAACAAGCCCTCCCACTGAGGGCCCCAGGAGCTCCCTTTGGGGGTACCTGGGTAAGGCCAAAGATCTGAGTCTGGTGGGGCAATGCTGGCTTTCCTTCTGATATGACTTAGACAGTGATTTTGCAAACCCCTGGGGCACTGAGGTCATGGTCAGTATTAGCCACCAGAGACGTCCTGGTGAAGGCTGGCAGGAATAAGGTGCTTCCAGGTGGGAGTAATGGGGTCATGGGTGGTGGCAGGTGCAGCTCCAAGGGTGGCTTCAATGGGGGGCCAGGAGTGGATGGAGAAAAGTGGAGTGCTCTGAAATGGGACAGGGAGGCATGAGGCTTAATGATGGCTGCTGTGCTGAGCATGCTGTGGAGATGCTCTTGAGACAAAGGAAAGTGGTGAATGGAGGAGAATGGGCAACTGGGTAGGGAGTTTCCTGGTGAATCAGACTGTACATCTCAACAGGCAAGGGCATTTGAACAGGGGAAACTGTGCAGTCTTGGAGGGTTTTTCATGTTCTCATCTCCAGTTGAGAATTATTCCACTGGTGAATTTATTCCCATGCACCAAGTTCCCTGCCTCCTGTCTGCTGAGAAGAGGTTAGGCACAGCAGCACTCACTCAGAGAGCCTCACTAAGGAACTCCAACACTCAGCCCTCACAGACTGTCCCCAAGTCCTGGAGCTTGGAGCACATCTACTCTGAACAATGCTCCTCAGCAAGGTCATTAGCATATAGGGACCCTCTCCAAGCCAGTATCCACTCACTGTAAGTCCATTTTTTGGACAGGCAGTGTATAAAGTCTTAGGGCCACACCTTCTGATAAGCAGTTCCTTTGCACTTGCCAATATAAATCTGCTCTTCCTTTCTTTCATGACCTCTCCTAACAAAACTGAAAGGCTGAGAAAGTCACTCTGCACACAGAACCTTGATACAATCGCATAACGCACCTGCCCATCATGCACCTGCCTCACAGAACCACCCATATTGGACTTTGAACAGAGGAGAGTTTCCACCATCCCATCCCCAGGACCCTGAGTCACTGCCATCATGCAGTTGTGTTCCTAGGAGAGGAGTCTAAGATTTAAGCATGTATCCCCTGGATTCTGTCATTTCACAGCCACTATTGGCTGCAGAGGATTAGCACAGGCTGAGGGAGTGTCATGTTGCATAGATCGTGGGAGTACAGGCTGCCTGAGGTCCTTCCCCTTCCAGATCCCAACAATGGAAGGTGAAGACAAACTGAGAAGCAGGCATGAGTCAGGTGCCATTGTGGTAAAGCTGTCTGTTCAGCAGAGGGAGGTACCCACCACTATGCACCTAATTAATCTCAACAGGGGAAAAGGAGGTTTCATGGTAGCACAGAAGATCGTCTTCCTCTTCTGGGCTACAACACATCCCTCTTTTAACAAGGAATCAGCCTTCATAGACATTCCATCACAACCACCCCCCCTTCACACATGTGATCCCTGTCCATGAAATGGTGACGTGAAATAGGAACATACTCTTCACCTCAAAGTCAGGCCTGAGCATCTGCTGTGAGATACCAGACAGGATGATGTAGGTCTGAAGAAATGTGTTTCCATGAAAGGGAAAAAAATACAGAACAACTCAGAAACAGGAGTCTTAGCTTGGTTGAAGTCACATGGCTGCACCTCCCTTGTGGAATCCAAGGCAACAGTTCCCTGACCTGAGGAGTGAGCTCTGGGCTGGAAGGAGTGGAAGAGGCCTGGGCTGTGGCAGAGTAACTTTGGGCCCAGCTTAGAGAGGACCACTTCAATGCACATGTGGCCACAGTCACCCACCCCATTGAATAGTTTTCTGACTGACCATCTCACCCCATGCTCCCATTAGATACAGTATGCACCCATTCACATCCCTTAGAAAGATCTAATGAGGCAAGCTTCAGATGCCTAAGGAACACAAGACAGGGCTAGGCTTTCCCCATGACCCTCCCTCTGCCAAGAGCAGATATCAAGCCACATTCCCTACACACACATTTCAAAGTGCCTTGTCTCCCTTCTAGAGAAAGTCAACCTTCCTGATGCAATCCTTCCTCCAAACCCAGAGCATGTCCTCTTTTTCCACCTCCAAGCATCTGTCCTCCCATGGGTAGGCTGAGGTGTCTACAGGCCCCTCTAGGCCCCCCAGTGTGAGGGGTCCCTGGGGTGCAGTTCTCTCTCCTTCCTGTCCTTCCATCCAACTATGTGTCCACAGTGAAGTATCACATGTGAACCCCAGGGATTTGAGGGATGGCAGGGTCTTTGGGAACCCATCCCAAGTCTATTGGCTTACCTCCTTGTGAAACCATTCACACAGGCTTGGGCCTAGACCACTGCTGCCTGGTAGCCTCAAAGCAAAAAGTCAAGACCAGGACCCAGAGAGTGACCTGCTTCAGCAGATGCTCAGGATTCAAGTAAAGGAGGCCAAGTTTGAGTCTCAACCTTCGAAGGGGGGACTCAAGTCATTCTGCAGTGGGGTAGGGGCTGAGGGAAGGTGGGCCTGGTTGGGTTTGGAGTGACACTCCGTGTTGGCCTCTGGCAGGTAGGCAAGAACCAGAAGTTTCTTCCACATTACACAGTGGCAGGATAGTTGGTGTATGCCTCTTTGGGCAATTTACAAATTGGTTTTCAAAGTCATAGCATGAGTTTTGACTTGATCTTCCCTTTCACTTTCTTATTCATCAGCATAGTTTTTTTTTTTTTTCACTTCTTTACCCTAAACCCGCTCTGCTTCTGTCCTGGCTCTTGACTTACTTCAAAACAGCCTAGGCTTTCTGAACAAAATTGACATTTTATCATCTGATAAACACATAAGTATTAATGGCCACATGGAACCTCTTAGTCATAAACTAAAATGAAGGCCTAAACAGTAGAAATTTGACAGAACACTGTAAACTAGGAAGAATGGGAAAAAATAATTATATATACATAATGAAGGCCTAAGAAATGGTAAGTCCCATGACTCATTGACACTCTCAGTCCCGGACCTGCAGTCTCCACTTTATTGGACCTCCACTGGCAGCACAACAAAGCCCATGAAGTGGCTGACTTCCCAAGGACAAAGACTGCCCCAAGGAGAATGTTAAGTTTTATACCAGGATCTTAACTGCTGTCCCAAACATATAGGACTTAGCACATGATCCCCTGCCTATAAATCCTGATTCTTTCCCAAGGCTGAGGGGTCCTGTGTTCCTTTTGCTCAGTGCTCCCAACCTCTCTGCTGGTTCATAAATCTTGCCTGATATGTCACTGCTCTGGTCAACTGTCTTTCTCCAGTTCTCTAACATTTTGGTGCCAAAACCCTGGAGGGATACACACCCACCCCTTTCCAATGTCCAGGCTTCCACAAATGCTCTAAGACTTGGAGGGATAGCTGAAACACCAGCCAGGGCTACACTCTGGGGTGTTCTGCAGGTCCCTGTAGGTTCTAGGGGCAAGTAGCTTTAGTCTGAAAGAGTGGATGCCTCCTCTGTTTCTAAACTCTTTCCCTGCTTTCCATCTCCTAAGCCTGAGTCTTTCAGTGAACAGAGTGAGACTATTGGGACAATTGAAGATTTAGTCCAGGGCTACTCCATGGTGACCTCTGATTTCTCTGGCCCTCTCTCCCAGTTACTACTGCTCAGATGAGTGGAAGTGTCCTCTTCCTTGTGACTGTTGAGCACTGGGATCTCAAGTGCCTTCTGATGATTCCCATCACATGGCACCCCACACTGGCCTCCACTTCAAGGCCATTGGAAGTTGAGTAAATACTGGATTTCTCCTCCACCACTCTCTCCCCAAACCCGGTCTGATGTCATTGCCATTTTTCTTTTCCTTTTTCTTTTTTGCTTTTTAGGGTGACACCCATGGCATGTAGGAGGTTCCCAGGCTAGGGGTCTAATGCAGCTTTAGCTGCTGGCCTACACCACAGCCATAGCAACACAGGATCTAAGCCACATCTGCAACCTACACCACAGCTCATGGCAATGCCAGATCCTTAACTCACTGAACAAGTTCAGGGTTTAAACCTGTGCCCTCCTGGATGCTAGTGAGATTTGTTAGCTGCTGAGTCATGATGGAAACTCCCCTCATTGCCATTTTTTATTTCCTCTTTAAAATCTGGATGTTGAGTCAGCTGGGTTTCCATGTGGTCGCAGGGAACAGGTACTCCCCCTTCTCAGCAAAGACATTTCCTGATCAGGCATAATCATCGTTCAGATCATAGACTTCACAGGGAGAACCCCTCTGACCATCTAGGTGGTCTATCTCGTTTAGATCTTAGGCCCTCTCAGGGGGATACCTCTCTGAGCACCTGTATGGGTTTTTAGACTCCTCTATTCCCAAATTAACACCACGGGGGCCTCCTCCTGTCAGCGTCCACAAGATACAGCTTTAGGGTGATTTTGGACAATCTTTCATCTCTGAGACTCCATCAGATGTTAAGCACAAGTGTCTCATTTCCTTCTGTCACGTGGCTTGGCCCAAACATAAATTAGATAATGGGAGCCAATGGCCTGAGACTGGTCCATTCAATTTCAAAATCCCAGGAGATCTTGAGAATTTTTTTTCCAGCACAATGGGAAATGGTCAGATATTCCCTACATTAAAGCTTTTATCTATTTTATGTGTGTGTGTGTGTGTGTGTGTCTTTTTAGGGCTGTGCTCATGGCACTTGGAGGTTCCCAGGCTACGGGTTGAACTGGAGGTGTGGCAGTTGGGCCATAGCCACAGCAATGCCAGATCTGAGCCATGTCTGCAACCTACAACACAGGTCATAGCAATGCCAGATCCTTAAGCCTCTGAGGAAGACCAGTGTTCAAACCTGTGTCCACATGGATCCTAGTCAGATTTGTTCCTTCTGAGCCAAGACAGGAATTCCAAGCTTTTATCTCTTTAAGATCTCAACCCTTTCTTTGCTCTGACTGTAGCTCATATCAGGTTCTTCTGTTAAATGAATGCCCTCCTCCCATTTCACCTCACCTGCAGGCAAAAACTAAACAGCCTCCCCGTTATGTTTCTTCAAACTCTGACTTTAATCCTAGTGATGCCTCAGCACCTCCTTCAATCCTGCACAACCATAAGCCTCCTCCTCCCCCTCCCACCAATTCCATGCACCCAAGTACTACAGCCCCTACACCTTCTTCTCTCCCTCCCACCATTGTTCTTCCTCCTCTTCTTCCATGCCCCAAGAATCCTAATTCCCACTCCCAACATGCAGCCCCCTCCCATAACAACAACCCCTTTTATGACCCCCTTGACAAGATCTTGATCAGCAATCCCCCCTGAGGCCCCAAACCTTCCTTTAAGAGAGGTTGCTGGAGTTGAAGGAAGAGTCAGGGTTCATGTGCCTTTGTCTTTGGGAGACTTATCCCAAATAGGGAAAATGTTTAGGTTCCTTCACCTCAGACTCAACTACCTACACAAAAGAGCTCCAGTATCTTATTCACTCCTACGACTTCACTTGGAAAGACATTTGTGTTATCCTTAGCTGTTTTCTGTCCCCTGAAGAAAGGGAATGAATTTATCTGGCAGCCCAAGCCCATGCAGACACCTTACATACCAAGATCCTGCTAACAGTCCTGTTGGAACTCTAGCTATCCCTTGTGTGGATCCTAATTGGAACTATCAGATAGACTCCCAGGACAGAGGCTCGAGAGGCCACCTTATCTCTTGCCTAATAGAAAGAATGAAGTCCTCATTAAAAATAGTTACTTAGGATAAAATTAGAGAAATAATACAGGAACCCCAAGAAAATCCAGCCATTTTTATGTCAAGGATTATAGTATACTACCCTAAGTATCTTACCCTAAATCTAGAAAGTCAAGAGAGATAAATTCATTTGCATATGCATTTCACCTCCCAATCAGCACAAGATATTAAAAAAATATGTGGAAACTAGAGGACGGTCTTTTGTTCCAACCAAGGCATCTCATTAAAACTGCCTTTAATGGTCTTTAATAATGCTGAGGAAGAACATAAGGCCCCTAAACTGAAGAGGTCCATGACTGAATATCGGCTTCTTGCTTCTGCCATATAGGGAAATCCTCAAAAACAAACCATGGACCTCCCTGAGGCATACAAACTTACAGAACAACCTCCCCTCCCAGGGCCTATTTCAAAGGTGGCTTAGAGGGGCATTGGGCAAATAAATGCCATAACCCAAAACCCTGCCAGGCCCTTCTCCAAAATTCAGTCAGAATGGACATTGGAAAGTGGACTGTGGGAAGCCAGGACAGCCCACCATCTCCTCCACAAAACCTACCTTGGAGACCATCAACATGAACAACCTGTTGGGCCTGGCCATGGAGGATGGGTGGGGCCTGAGGCCACCAGGCCCCAGCTTCCTACCACCACTCTGGAGCCTCAGGGAGCTCTGGCAGGTGCAGATAAGATTATTTTGTTCTTATTGGACTTGGGGGCATTATACTCAGTATTACCTATTTTACAGGGTCTTACCTACACCTCCCCTACTTCTATCATGGGGGTAAAGTGGTTGCCCACTACACCCCAACAGACTGGACCTTTACTTTGCACACTTGTAAACACCACTTTCTGCCACCTAATTCCTAGGTATTCCCACATGTGCTATGCTTATAATAGGGATGAATATTTTGACTAAGTTCCAGGGATACATTGAATTTCCTATACAACCAAACACAAACTTCCTATATCTGGGCCAGTCAGATTTGGGGCCCACTCCCCCAGTCATTCCCACCTCCCCTCGGATGTCAATCCCATTGTTTGGGACACCCATATACCCTCCATTGCTAGACATCATTCTCCAATTCTCATAAGACCAAATGATCTTCCTAAATTTCCTATCCAATCTCAATATCCTATTAGCCTAGAAGCACAGAGAGAATGAAAGCCTATAATTCAGCTTCTCCTCAAGGCCAACGTCCTCAAACCTACTCACTTTCTGTTCAATATTCCTATCCTTCCTGTAAAAAAACTAGACAGATGCTTCCGATTAGTTCAGGATCTTGGCCTCATCAATCTGGTACTCCTTCCCATTAACACAGTGGTCCCAAGTCCCTATACTCTTCTGTCTCGTATACCTCCTAACACTCCTCATTTCTCAGTTCTTGACCTAAAAGATGCCCTTTTTACCCTTCCTCTACACCCTTCATGCCAGGAATTATTTCCATTCACGTGGACTGACCACAATATTCTTTTAGACCCTCAGTTAACCTGGACAGTCCTTCCTCAGGGTTTTAGAGACAGCCCACATTTCTTTGGCTAACCCTCAGCCACAGATCGTAACCACTTAGGGCACTGGAGGGCCAACTCACCCACCAGTGGAGCAGACCCATCAGCCACAACTGGGGCCATTTAATTTCTGGGCTCCTCCTGAGATGGAGAACTGGCCAGAGGGCCCTGACCAGGTAGAGGGAAAAGAGACTTTGTTGGCCCTTTGCCTCTCCCTTTCCCATTTTTCTTTCTTTTTTTAATTAATTAAAATTTTTAAAATTTTTTCTTCCACTGTACAGCACGGGGAGCAAGTTACTCTTATATGTATACAATTTTTTGCCACCCTTGGTTCTGTTGCAATATGAGTATCTAGACATAGTTCTCAATGCTACTCAGCAGGATCTGCTTGTAAATCTGTTCTAAGTTGTATCTGATAACCCCAAGCTCCCGATCCCTCCCACTCCCTCCCTCTCGCATCAAGCAGCCCCACAAGTCTATTCTCCAAGTCCATGATTCTCTTTTCTGTGGAGATGTTCATTTGTGCTGGATATTAGATTCCAGTTATACGTGATATCATATGGTATTTGTCTTTGTCTTTCTGGCTCATGTCACTCAGTATGAATCTCTAGTTCATCCATGTTGCTGCAAATGGCATTATGTCATTCTTTTTTATGGCTGAGTAGTATTCTATTGTGTATATATACCACCTCTTCCAAATCCAAACATCTGTTGATGAACATGTGGGTTGTTTCCATGTCCTGACTATTGTGAATAGTGCTGCAATGAGCATATGGGTGCATGTGTCTCTTTTAAGTAGAGTTTTGTCCGATTATATGCCCAAGAGTGGGATTGTGGGGTCATATGGAAGTTCTATGTATACATTTCTGAGGTATATCCAAACTGTTCTCCATAGCGGCTGTACCAGTTTCCATTCCCACCAACAGGGCGGGAGGGTTCCCTTTTCTCCACAGCCCGTCCAGCACTTGTTATTTGTGGACTTATGAATGATGGCCATTCTGATTGTTGTGAGGTGGTATCTCATGGTAGTTTTGATTTGCATTTCTCTTATAATCAGCGATGTGGAGCATTTTTTCATGTGTTGGCTGGCCATTTGTATCTTGCTTGGAGAACAGTCTATTCTGGTCTTTTGCCCATTTTTCCATTGATTGAATGCCTTTTTTGCTGTTGAGTTGTAGAAGTTGCTTATATATTCTAGAGATTAAGCCCTTGTCGGTTGCATCATTTGAAACTATTTTCTCCCATTCTGTAAGTTGTCTTTTTGTTTTCTTTTGGGTTTCCTTTGCTGTGCAAAAGCTTTTCAGTTTGATTAGGTCCCATGGGTTTATTTTTGCTCTAATTTCTATTGCTTTGGGAGACTGACCTGAGAAAATATTCATGCTGTTGATGTCCAAGAGTGTTTTGCCTATGTTCTCTTCTAGAAGTTTGATGGTGTCCTGTCTTATATTTAAGTCTTTCATCCATTTGGAGTTTATTTTTGTGCATGGTGTGAGGGTGTGTTCTAGTTTCATTGCTTTGCATGCAGCTGTCCAGGTTTCCCAGCAATGCTTGCTGAATAGACGTTCTTGTTCCCATTTGATGTTCTTGCCTCCCTTGTCAAAGATTAATTGACCGTAGGTGTCAGGGTTTATTTCCGGGTTCTCTCTTCTGTTGCATTGGTCTGTCTGTCTGTTTTGATACCAGTACTACAGTGTTTTGGTGACTGTGGCTTTGTAGTATTTCTTGAAGTCTGGGAAAGTTATGCCCCCTGCTTGGTTTTTGTTTCTCAGGATTGCTTTGGCGATTCTGGGTCTTTTGTGGTTCCATATAAATTTTGGGATTGTTTGTTCTAGTTCTGTGAAAACTGTCCTGGGTCATTGGATAGGGATTGCATTGAATCTGTAGATTGCTTTGGGTAGTATGGCCATTTTTACAATATTGATTTTTCCAATCCTTGAACATGGAATATCTTTCCATTTCTTTACGTCTTCTTTGATTAAAGTTTTATAGTTCTTGGCATATAAGGTAAAGGTACCTCCTTGGTCAGGTGTATTCCGAGGTATTTGATTTTGTGAGGTGCAATTTTAAAAGGTATCGTATTTTTGGATTCCTTTTCTAATATTTCATTGCTGGTATACAGAAATGCGACTAACTTCTGACTGTTAATCTTATATCCTGCTACTTGACTGAATTTATTAATCAGTTCCAGTAGTTTTTGGGTTGAGTCCTTAAGGTTTTCTATGTAAAGTATCATGTCATCTGCATACAGTGACAGTTTGATCTCTTCTCTTCCGATATGGATGCCTTTTATTTCTTTTGTTTGTCGAATTGCTGTGGCCAGGACTTCCAAAACTATGTTGAAGAGCAGTGGTGAGAGTAGGAATCCCTGTCTTGTTCCAGATTTGAGTGAGAAGGCTTTCAGTTTTTCCCTATTGAGGATTATATTTGCTGTGGGTTTATCATAAGTGGCTTTGATTATGTTCAGGAATGCTCCCTTGATACCTACCAATGGACAGATCCTCTAGACAGAAAACCAATGAAGCAACAGAGATCCTGAAGGAAACAATAGAAGTTAGATTTAATTGATATCTTCAGGACACTACATCCAAAAGAATCAGAATACACATTCTTGTCAACAACACATGGAGCCTTCTCAAGAATTGACCACATATTGGGACACAAAGCTAACCTCAATAAATTTAGGAGCATAGAAATTATCTCAAGTATCTTCTCTGACACAATGCCATGAAACTAGAAATCAACCACAGGAAAAGAAATGAGAAAAAACCTACTACATGGAGACTAAACAACATGCTACTAAAAAACCAATGGGTCAATGAGGAAATCAAGAAGGAAATTAAAAATACCTTGAGACAAATGATAATGAAGACACAACCTCTCAAAATCTATGGGATGCCGCAAAAGCAGTGCTCAGAGGGAAATTTATAGTGATACAGGCCTTTCTCAAAAAAGAAGATCCCAAATTGACAGCTTAACCTTCCATCTAAGCAAATTAGAAAAAGAACAAAAAACACCCAAAGTCAGCAGAAGGAAGGAAATTATAAAGATCAAAGAAGAATTCCATAAAGTAGAAATTCAAAAAAACAATAGAGAAAATTAATAAAACCGAGAGCTGTTTCTTTGAAAAGGTAAACAAAATTGACACACCCCTGGGCAGACTCACTAAAAAGAGGAGAGAAAGAACTCAAATATAATTAAAAATGAAAAAGGAGAAATCACAACAGATACTGCAGTAATACAAAAAAACCATACGAAAATACTATGAACAACTCTATGCCAACAAATTTGACAATCTGGAAGAAATGGTCAATTTTCTAGACTCTTACAGCCTGCCAACACTGAATCAAGAAGAAACAGACCAACTGAACAGACCAATCACTAGAAATGAAATTGAAGAAGTCATAAAAACACTCCCTACAAATAAAAGTCCAGGGCCATCTGGCTTCACAGGCGAATACTATCAAACATATAAAGAGGATCTAGTGCCCATCCTCCTTAAAGTCTTTCAAAAGGTTGAAGAAGAAGGAATACTCCCACCATTCTACGATGACATAATCACCCGAATTCCAAAACCAGACAGAGATAACACCAAAAAAGAAAACTATCGGGCCAATATCTTTGATGAATATAGATGCAAAATTTCTCCACAAAATCTTAGCCAGCTGAATCCAACAACATATCCAAAAATTATACACCATGACCAGGTAGGGTTCATCCCAGGTTCACAAGGATGGTTCAACATATGCAAATCAATCAACATCATACACCACATTAACAGAAGTCAAAAATCATATGATCTTCTCGATAGATGCAGAAAAAGCATTTGACAAAGTCCAACATCCATTCCTGATCAAGACCCTCTGTTTCTTTTTTGAAATAAATTCTATGTCTTTGTCTATATTCTTCGTTTATTCATTCACCACCTTCCACCTTGCTGACTTCCTTTTGTTAATTATGTGTGTTCTTCTTTTGCTATTTCAGAATACCTAAGGCAGTTGTTTAAAATGTTCATCTAGGAGTTCCTGTTGTGGCTCAGTTGTTAACAAATCTGACTAGGAACCATGAGGTTACGGGTTTGATCCCTGGCTTTGCTCAGGGATTAAGGATCCAGCATTGCTGTGATCTCTGGTGTAGGTTGCAGGTGTGGCTTGGATCCTGCATTGCTATGGCTCTGGAATAGGCCAGTGGCTATAGCTCCGATTAGACCCCTAGACTGGGAATCTCCATATGCCATGGGACCAGCCCTAGAAAAGGCAAAAAGACAAAAGAAAAAAAGAAAAAAAGTTCATCTAGCCACTGTGAAGCCTATGTTTCTTTATGCTCATTTGCTTCAGATTTATTAATGTTCCTTTGAATGAGCCACATCTACTTTTTATTTCTATATTTTGTGAGCATTTATCAAAAGTTGCATATGCAGGAGTTCCCGTCGTGGCGCAGTGGTTAACGAATCCGACTAGGAACCATGAGGTTGCGGGTTCGGTCCCTGCCCTTGCTCAGTGGGTTAAGGATCCGGCGTTGCCGTGAGCTGTGGTGTAGGTTGCAGACGCGCCTCGGATCCCGCATTGCTGTGGCTCTGGTGTAGGCCGGTGGCTAAAGCTCCGATTCGACCCCTAGCCTGGGAACCTCCATATGCTGCGGGAGCGGCCCAAAGAAGTGGCAAAAAGACAAAAAAAATAAAAAATAAAAAAATAAAAAAAATTAAAAAAAAGTTGCATATGCAGGAAAAAAAAAACAAAAAACAAAAAAACAAACACCACGTTACCCAGTCTTGTATCTTGGATATGTGCAAATGAAGACCTTTACTAAACAGACCAGTGCTCTCAGGTCTTTTCTGAGGATGTGCCTTCACTGGGAGTGTGTGTGTGCTTCCCCAGCGCCTTAATCCTCTCCCCCACACACAGTTGCTTTTAAGTATTTAATTTCCCTAAAAACCTCACCTTTGTCTTCTTGGCCCTTACATGTTTTATTGCATTCTTCTGTCAGTCATCTCTGACCTCCACATGTGTGCAGGTCTACAGTTGCCATGAACTTCTCCTGTGCCATTGAATCCATCATCATTTTACTGATATGTAAAATGTCCCACCATCCCTATCTCAACTTCAAGTCATGTTTGACAGAAATCAGATTCTGGAGACAGTGCCTGGCCTGCCAAACCCTGCAATCAAGTTGCACTCTTGTGTTTCTCCCAGTGGAGGACCAGTGGTTGGTTCCTCTACTGCACCATATTCATTCACAATGGGTGAGGAATAGAGGAGGCAGAATATCATGGAATTTGCTATCATTTTGAGTGTGACCCTTTCTCAATTGGCTATTCACTTGATTGCTTCAGATTACTCTTTGTCTTCTAGAGCTTCCACAAAGCTATTCTTACCTGATTGTTTCCTTGATATTTTCATGGGGTTAAAGACCTGGAGCCTCCTAATCTGCCATCTTGCCTATACCACTCCTCTCCTTCATTTCTGAAAGGTAGTTTTATCAGATACAGAATTCATGGTTCATAGTTCTTCTTTTTTGTTCCCTAAATATGAAAGTATACTAGGCTTTTTCCTTGATGCTTTCAAAATTCTCTTTGTCATGGGTTTTGTCAATTAACTATAGTATCTGTGTAGACCTGTAGTTTATCTTGTTGGAGTTCATTGAGTTTCTTGGATGTATACATTCATGTATTACATCATATTTGAGGAGTTGGGGCATTTTTCTCCCAATATTTTCCCTGACTTCTGATTCCCTTTTCTGGGTGTAATTCCTATTATATGTATCATGTGGATTCCTATTATATGTATGTTGGCCTACTTAATGGTGTCCTATATGTCTGTTACATTCTGCTCAATATTGTCCATTCTTGCCTCTCTCCACTCCTCAGAGTGGATAGCCTCAGTCAGTTCTTCTTCAAAGAGGCCAATTCATTATTCTGCCAGCTCAAATCTGTTAGTAATTCCCCCAATGCCTTTTTCATTCCCAGCTGTACTTTTCAACACTAGAATATACATTTGATTCCTTTTTGTAATTTCTGTCTCTCTATTAGCATTCTCCATTTGGTTAGGCACCAGTTTCCTGAGTTTTTTTAGTTCTTGGTCCCAAATTTCACTTTGTACTATGGGAATATATAAGAGAGTGACTAAAAGTCCTTGTAATGCCTCACCGCATGAATCATATTTCCTTTTTTAATTTCCATACCTCATAATTCTTTGTTGAAACCTTTTGTGTTAAAAAATGTAAGGAGACATTGTAGAAATCAGATTCTCCCTTCTCATCATGATTTGATGTTAATGCTGTTTGTTTGGTTGTTGTTGGTGGTGGTATGGCTCCTGTTTCTTCAAGTCTAGCTTGCATTTGGGAAGATGTAATGGTTGTTACTGGTTGGAAGTTTTCTGATATGAGATGCCTATACTGCTTTTGGGAATTGATTGCAAATTAATATAAAGAGTTACTTTGAGATAAATTCTCATGTTCCATTCTACGAACATTTAAGATTCAAATATTTAACAAAGAGTATTAAATACATGGTGACCTAGGACTTTTCCTTTTAAAAGTATTTGATTGGGAGTTCCCCTCATGGCTCAGTAGAAATGAATCTGACCAGCATCCATGAGGACACAGGTTCAGCCCCTGGCCTTGCCCAGCAGGTGAAGGATTCAGCATTTCCATGAGCTGTGGTGTAGGTCACAGATATGGCTCAGAGCTGGCATTGCTGTAGCTGTAGTGGAGGCCAGCAGCTAGAGCTTTGATTCTACCCCTATCCAGGGAACCTCCATATGCTACAGGTTTGGCCCTAAAAAGACACAAACAAAAACAAAAACACAGTGTTTGTTTGGAAGTATCCAATGGTGATATATTTTTAAAATGTATCTTATATGGTTATTTCCCCCAACACACTTTTTTCTCCCAATATACAGCATGGGGACCCAGTTACACATACATATATACATAATTTTTCTCCCATTGTAAGTATCTAGACATAGTTCTCAGTGCTACACAGCAGGATCTCATTGTTAATCCATTCCAAGAGCAATAGTTTAAACTCAAGCATCAGATCACCTCATACTCCCAATCCCTCCCACTCCCTCCCCCTCCCCCCAGGCAACCACAAGACTATTCTCCAAGTCCATGAATTTCTTTTCTGTGGAAAGGTTCATTTGTGCTGTATATTAGATACCAGATATGAGTGATATCATATGGCATTTGTCTTTCTCTTATTTCACTCAGGATGAGAGCCTCTAGTTCCATCCATGTTGCTGCAAATGGCATTATTTCATTCTCTTTTATATCCGAATAGGACTCCATTGTGTATATATACCACATCTTCCTTATCCACTCATCTGTTGATGGACATTTGGGTTGTTTCCTTGTCTTGGCTATTGTAAATAGAGCTGCAGTGAACATGTGGGTGCATGTGTCTTTTTGAAGGAACATTTTGTCCAAATATATGCCTGTGAGTGGAATTGCTGGATCATATGGTAGTTCTATGAATAGATTTCTAAGGTACTTCCATACAGTTCTCCATAGTGGCTGTACCAGTTTCCATTCCCACCAACACTGCAGGAGGGTTCCGTTTTCTCCACACCCGCTCCAGCATTTGTTATTTGTGGACTGATGAATGATGGCCATTCTGATTGGTGTGATGTGGTATCTCATGGTAGTTTTGGTTTGCTTTTCTCTAATAATCAGTGATGAGTGGTGTTGATCATTTTTTCATGTGCTTGTTGGCCTTCTGTATATCTTCCTTGGAGATATTTTGAATAAATACACACACACTCACACACACACACACACACACACACAGCCACACCATACCTTGGGCTGTCGGTGACTGCTGTATCATATGACAGGTGTACATTTATTTTCTGAGGAACTTCCACACCGTTTTCCTTAGCGGTTGTACCAATTTACATTCCCACCAACATGATAGGAGGGTTCTCTTTCCTTATTTGTAGACTTTTTGATGATGGCTATTCTGACTGGTGTGAGGTGAGACCTCATGGTAGTTTTTATGTGCATTTCTCCCATAATTATTTACACTTAGCATCTTTTCATGTGCTTTTTGGAAATCATTCTGTCTTTGGAGGAATGTGTATTTAGGTCTTCTGCCCATTTTTCAATGGATTGTTTATTTTTAACCTGAACTATATGAACCATTTTTATATTTTGGAGGTGAATTCCTTGTCATTTGCTTCATTTTCAAGTACTTTCTCTCATTGTGTGGGTTGTTTTTCATTTTTTTATGGATTCCTTTTCTGTGTATAAGCTTTTGAGTTTATAGGTCCATTTTTTTTCCTTTTAGGGCATGGTGGCATATGTAAGTTCCCAGGCTAGGGGTGGAATTGGAGCTGCAACTGCAAGCCTACAGCACAGAAACAGCAAAGTGGGATCCGAGCCTCATCTGTGACCTATACCACAGATGCTTAATTCACTAAGTGAGGCCGGAGATCAAACCCATGTCCTCATGAATACTAGTCAGTTTCATAACTGGCTGTGCCAAAAGGGCAATTCCCAATTTCTTCATTTTTGTTTTCTTTTTCATTATTCTAGAGGGGGCATCAAAAAGGGTTTGCTGCCATACTTATCGAAGAGTGATCTGCCTGTTTTCCTCCAAGAATTTTGATGTAAGTTTCTGGCCTTTCATTTTGGTCTTTAACCCATTTTGATTTTGTTTTTGTGCATGGTGTTGTATTGCTTGTATTCTTGATAAAGAATGACCCACCAGGAAATGGAGTTTCAAGGTGCAGACCTTGCTATTTTAAATAGTCTGGATGGGGTAAGTATGAGAGAATATCCATTTGTTCTAGGCAAGAGAATTAGGGATCTAGGAGTTCCCACTGTGGCACAGTGGAAGTCAACAAACCCCTAGTCTGCGAATTTCCATATGTCATGTGTGCAGCCTTAAGAAAGGGAAAGAAGAAAGAGAGAAAAGAAGAAAGAAAAGAAAAATTAGAGCTCTTTAATACAAGGTGATAAAGGTGTGATTGAACAGATACCTACTTATGTTAGGACATAAACTATCGGATAAAGAGAAATGTAGAAAAAGATCTAGAATTTTAATATAGCTTTGTAATATTTTCCTACTTTCTATGCTATCTTCAAAGTCTAGGATGACTTCAGACTTAGGGACCAATCTGCCTAACACATGGAAGAATGAAATATAGTTTTATCAAAAGAACATTCTCTAACTGAAGATGCAGTCTGTATTTACTCAAGAGTAATGACTTGCAATAATAACAGCTAACATTATATGACACATCCTGCTTGCTGGACACTAATCAAAGCACTTTACCTTTATTAACATATGTTATTCTCACAGCATCCCTTGGAGATGGATGCCATTACTGCAATGCTCTTACTCCATTTAAAGTTCTGTAAACAGCGTTGCAGAGAAGTTAAGTAACTTTCCCTTAAGCCATAGTTAAATAAGCCAGGATTTGAAGCCTACCTGTCTGGCTGCAGTTTCCATGCTTTCCAAACTTAACCTAAACCACTTCATATAAGCCAAAGTGAAAAGGTTACAGAGTAGCTACAACCATATTTACAGGCCTAGGATGAAGCTGCCCAGCCCTTCATAAGCAAATAGCTGGTATTTTTCAGAATTGCCCCATGGCAATTGGCTCAAGGGAAGAAGGGAAAGATCATAGAGACCAGCTGATAGATGCACAGGGTTAACCAGCTTCAAAGGGTTTAGCAAAACGTTGATGATCTTCACATGTGGAATGTACCATAAGTACAAACTGGAATCCCGCACATGAGTTTAACTCAGGTCACATCTGGCCTGGATGGATGAGGATGCTGATGATTTTGGAGAGATGGCAGAGAGTGATGGCTTGAAGTGAGATCTTAATTCTCTGTTCAGGAATGGAAGCTGGGAAGCCTGGATGAAACAGGAATATTAGCCACTCGACCAGCTGGGGACTACCAACTGAATTCCCTTGATTCTCACCCCTGTTGAAGGCAAGAATATTTAAAGCCAGCAAAGTCTGTGAAATCAGGTACAGAGTTTATTGTTAGAAACACAGTACACTTAGCTATGTTGTCTGTTTGTCTAAGGCAGAGGCAAAGCAGTAGGATACACACAAAGGAGGAGTGAGAATGCAATCATCCCCATCATTGAGGAGTGTCCCAGAGAAGTGATTTAAAACACTTAGGGAAGTTCATCTGGGTCTTTGTTTCCCATTGGCCAAAGTTCTTATTTCATTTTGCACACCTGATCGGACCCAGGTCCTCCCCAATATGCGTGCACATCTTTTGGTCAAGATGGATTCCTCACTGGCAGTAACATAGCCTAAGTTTTTATTGGCTGGTGACCCCTCCCTTTCTGACCCAGAGGAGTCTTTCTGTGCATGTGAAGTTGGTTCTCCTTCGCCCTAAGGATAGGAAGTGTGTGACCTCTTTATCTTTGACCCAAGCAGGGCTTAGGCCCTAAATGCCCATGATGTGTTCATTGCTTTAAGTGTCCAAAAAGGCCAATTCCACTTCTTTAACTTGTTCTTGCATTTTTATCTTCAGGTATAAATAGGTGGCTGATAGGAAATGTTTATGCTCGATCCCATCTATCTCCTGACTCATGGAGAGGCTAATTTGGGAGGAAAGTGTCCTCCATACTCCCAGAGAGACACTGTGAATTCCCCTGTAAGGGATATTAGGCTTTATTATCTTCCCTCATTAGAGCATTGGCATGAATCTACAAAGGCATAAGGCCATTGTCCTTAGTTACTATCCTCTTAGTTATTATTACCCAGGACTAAATGATGACCTGGCCAGTGTCTGCACTTCATGGACAGTTACTGCTGAAGCACACCAGAGATTAGGAATACTCCATACAACATACCCATGGAGTCATCCTTGCTTGTGTGCTAAAAGGTGATCCATTTCTAGAATTGCATGTGTTTCTTAGGACTCTTCTCGTACCCAGTGCATTAGAGCAAGATCACCAGAAGTGAATCTTAGATGGGGACACTTGGGAAAATCCTTGAAAATGTGCTCATGAACTGGGGACTGAGGAAAATAGGATAAGGCAGGGGAAGAAACAGAACCTTATCCTGGTCCTCAAGGGACCTCTCTCTGGAACATGAAGAACACAGAGTTGGTCCCCCTGGAGGTGAAAGGGCTCAATTTGACCCTACCCTCTGCCAGATACCAGTTTCTGCTGATAGCATAGGCTTGTGACTTCTTGAATAAGGAAGTATGTGCCTGGGTGTGGGTAATGCCCTGTGAAGGAAGCAGCTGTGAACCCTTAGCAACAACACTCAGCCACCAGGAAAGAGGCACCCCAGGGAAGGAAACCAGGTGCCACCAAGAGCCTCTGCCACAGACCTTTAAAGGGAAGGACAAAAACCATGGAGTTTGGAGTTCCCTCAGGCTCTGCAGGTTAAGGATCTGGTATTTTCACTGTTGTGGCCCTGATTACAGCTGTGGCCCTGGTTACAGCTGTTCAGGTTCAATCCCTAGCCTAGAAAATTCCGCATGCCATAAGAATGGAAAAAAAAAAGTTAAAGAAAGAAAGAAGAAGAAAAGTAAATTCCCATTGTGGTTAAGCTATAAGGAGCCAGACAGGTATCTATGAGGAGGTGGGTTCCACCCCTGGCCTCCCTCAGTAGGTAAAGGACCAGGCATTTCCATAAGCTATGGTGTAGGTCACAAAGGCAGCTTGGATCTGCCATTGCTGTGGCTGTGCTGTAGACCAGCAGCTGTACTTCTGATTCGACTCATAGCCCGAGAACTTCCATATGCAACAGGTCTGGCACTAAAAATAAAAATAAAGTAAAACAATGGAGCTCAAAAAACTTAGAGGAAGGGCTAAGGTCAGGACTAGAAGGAGCAAGCACTGTCTCAAAGTTAGCTTAAGCCCCCCATTCTCAATCCCCACTGTGGGCCTGGGCCTCTCATGCAAAGGAATGGTTCAGCCCCTGTAGCCATTGGAGTAAGAGATTCATGGTCTAAAAGCATAAATGAATACCCAATTCTTTCTCCAAAGCCTGCTATCCCCCCTTGTGGGAAACCCATGGGCCTCCTATATACTGGAGCTACATGTCCCTCTGTACCACTTCTTCTCCTCAGACCATTTCTTCAGAGGAGCCATGGAGGTAGGTTGCAGGGCAGGGTAGGTGCCATTCCTAACCCCCAGCCTCCCAAGAAGGAATAAAATGTGGCTTGGTGAGGAACCCAGAAACTTCCTCCAGAGACTGACCAGATAGACTGTTTATCCTGCCCTTGGCTGGGCACAGCCATAAACCAGGCATTACAGTGCCTCTAAAGGATTCTGCATATTTAACAGAAGAGTGTTGTTTCCTTTCATTCAACCATTTTAACAAAGAAGTTGACAGGGTTTTTGTTCCTTTGCTTGATTCCATATGGGAGACAATTATCACCACTTGCTTAGAAGAAAGAGGTGCCACTTTCTCTTTGTATTGGCCCCAAAACACACCACACCACACATGCACAAGTATATACTAGCAAAGGGATTCAAGTGCAGGTATACATGCATATAAGCACGCACACACACACACACATCCCTTCCCTTTTAGCTCTGGCTCTGGGAGACATGACTAAAGCCAAGAGGCTTCATTGGAAACAGGGTGCCCCAGCCTCCATCTCCAGGTATTCCCAAGCTGCCCCCACCAAAGCTGGCCAAGGTCCACTCAAATTCTCCACAACTCCAGTTGAGGTACTAGAACCAGTGTTTCATCTGTTCTTCTGAAATCCATCCAGTCAAGATTTTCTAATTTCCCCAAACTACAAACTCTGCTTTTATTCCATGCAAATCCCCCTGTACCACCAAAGCCTTCAGGCCTGTGGAGATTGATCGTGCATGATCATTCAGGGCCCAAGGCAAAAGAAAGTGGCCAGTCCCAGACTGAGCACTGGGGCACTGGCTGAGGAGGCATGGCCTGAGCTGGATATAGGAGTGGGTATCCAGCTCCTTAGCCTGTGACTAGATGACTGGGGAGGGTTTGCCTGAGGTCCTGGGTCTGGGGGCTGGCACAGGGGCAAGACTCACAGGATGAGGCCAGTGATTGCAGGGCTGGCAGTGGGGGAAGATGTCCTTCACTTGTGTTGTGGGAAGATGAGTGTGCAGCTTCTGGCTCTCATTTAGCTGTTGGAAGACTGAGGAAGTGTTGAGAATGAAGACCATTTTAAGACATATCACCCTTCACACAGGGACAGCATTCAGAACAAAAACCCACTGATTCTTTTCATGTCTCCCAAGACAGCAAATACCATGGTGTTCTCCACAGTTGAGGGAATGAGTTATAGCAGTCTAAAAAAGGTGCTGAGAGGTGCGTGTTGGAAATGACCTGGAAGGTTTTTCCTCCATCCTTAACAAGTATTTCCTAGAGGATTACATCCTCGGTTCTTGATCATGGCATGTGGACTAGGTAGAGAAACTCAGAGACACAGTCTAGGCCAGCAATCCCTTTAAGGATTTTGGTTCGTGGTGACCCCAGTCAATCTGAGATCCTCTCTTTTCTTTTCTTCCCTTTACAAATTATTGTAAATGGGAGAATTTCCAGGAGTCACATTGTGGCACAGCAAAAATGAAGCTGACTACTATCCATGAAGTTGTAAGTTCCATATATGGCCTTGCTCAGTGGGTCAGGAACGAATGTTGCCATGAGCTACTGTGTACATCTCAGATGTGGTTTGGATCCTGCATGGCTGTGGCTGTGGTATATGCCAGCCTCTGTAGCTCCAGCTCAACCCCCAGCCTGGGAGCTTCTATATGCCACAGGTGCAACCCTAAGATACAAAAACAAAGAAAAAGAAATAATATTTCCACCCAAAAAAAAGCTCTTAAAGATATCAAATTTGCAGGCCTTGTTCCATTACACTGCTTTTTTTCACCCTAAGATGAGGAAAAATACTGTGAACTATAAGTGCAATATACCAGGCCTTGGCAGACCTACCTGACTCACCAAACATGAGATGTGTTTAATAAACACTCTACAAAAGTGGTCAGCAAATCCAATTAACCACGGGTTTTGTGAGTGGAGGTCTGTTGTCCCACAGCCGCACTTGATCTTTCTGTACTGTTTATGGCAGTTTTCACATACAACAGCCAAGGTGAGTGCTTGCAACACTGACAATAAAGACTACAACACCTAAAATGTTTACAATCTGGTCCTTTACAGAAAATTACTCCTCCCATCTGGGGAAAGACCCTAGCTACCAATACTAACAAGAAGAGCTTCCAGGAAACCCCTTCCTCCATTACCTCCTCGGCAAGCCATCCAGTAAACTTAGTTTGGGTCCTCTCTCCTCCCTTCCTCAGTGATTTCCTCTCTCTCTGTATATGTGTGTAGGTGTTGCTAGATCTAGAGGCTCCTGAGAAATGGCCCTGATAGTCATCCACAAGTGCTGGCCCTGCTGGACTTCCACTGGGACTGTGCATGTCCTTTCAGTCTTGGTGTACAGATCTGGCCATCATGGGTCCCACCATGGCTGGTCTCTCAGCATTGAATGTGCTCTAGTTCAGCTCACTGAACTCTCAGGGAATTTCCTTGTTAAGCATGGCTGCCCACGTGTTCAGAACTCATGGCGGGTGTGTGCATTTCTGACCAGCAGGTTCCATACTTAGTTGTGATGCTAAGGTTCTGACAGCTGATCTTTCAGCATTTCACTCTTGTCTCCTTGTCTGTGATGTGATGGGAAGAGAAGAGCACCCACTGCCTTCCTCTTGGCTTGTTTTTATTCCCAGCTGGGTTACCAAAATCTAAGGTTAGCAAGAAACTACACATCATTGCAGACGCCCTGTTCAGTGTCTTCTGTATTAAATATGGTGATGGGTTTAAATACAGCTAACACTGCCCTTCTGGGAGCCAAAGCTTCTAATCAGACTGTTCACTCCTCATCATTTTTGTCCTTACTTCACAGTGTGGCAAAGTTTAGCTAAAAGTGATTAAAAATGACAATATCCACTTTGGGAAACCCTAAACCTTAACACGGTTTTCCACATCCAGAAATTCCTCAATAAAAAGAGACCTAAAAATAGTTTTCAGTTAATCATACCATTTTCCAGAATGTAGGAAAAAATCAATGTATAAACTCTGTTAAATAATCTAAAGCTGTTCTTGTACCAGTTGATATTTTCAAACCAATACGTACTTCAATAATTATGCATAATCTCAACTGTTCCAAAGAAAAAGCAAAAAATATCCATGCCAATTGGCTCCTTAAAGACACATCTTCTCTAGCTGCAATTGTAATTGTGAGGAACTGTATAGCAGTGAGTTAAATGAATGACCACAGCACTAGGTTACAATAAAATCAAGAATGCTGTGCATTCACTGCTGTAAAACAATGAAAAAATTTTAAGACTTGGTCTATAAAGGGAAACATTTTTAGTACTAGACAACTTTCATAATATATCTTCATGATTATATCATAGTGTGAAATATACTGAGCATAATATACGTTATAATAGATTCTGACCTATTTTCCCATGAAAAGCCTAATTAACCAAAATATATCATATTTCTAACATATGTTTTTTTGCTCAGATAAAACAACAGCAAATTTAAGATAAAATGCAAATATGCATTATAACTGATCAGAAAATCAGTGGTTCAGTGATTTGCAGTGAGGGGTACAAATCATATGACCTTATACAGCTTCTCTATAAACAGTGTATATGAATTCTAAAAGTGTGGCCTTAAAGATTTTAACATCAAAATTGACGTGTTGTTCTTTAAAAACTTTTTGAATTTGGAGATCCCTCTGTGGCACAATGGCTTCGGGATCTGGCATTGCCTCAGCAGGCATAGGTTTCCTGGGAACTTCTGTAAGCTGTGGGAGTAGCAAAAATGTTTTTTTTTTTTTTTTAAATTTAGTATGAAAGGTTTTAATTGAAACCTTGAGAAATCCCTAATAAATGTATTTTAGCTAATGTTTCTTACGGAAATAAGAATTTTTAAATTTAGTAAACAAATATATGTAGTTGCCATGCAATCATTTTACTTCTATTCTTTCCTACAAATATCAAGGTTCAGCAAAAATGTTCTGTAAAATATTTTAGGCTTTAAAGATGATACCTTACCTGTCACAAATAATCAACTCTGCTGTTGCAGCATGAAAGCAGGCCCAGGCAACACCCAAACAAGTGTGACCATGTTACAGTAAAACTGTATTTACCAAAACAGATAGTGGGCCAGACTAGACCCACAGGCTGGCCTGTGCCAACCCCTATGTGCATCATCTTTTGTCTTTTTTTTTTCTTCTCTTTTTGCCATTTCTTGGGCTGCTCTCATGGCATACGGAGTTTCCCAGGCTAGGGGTCCAATGAGAGCTATAGCCACCGGCCAACACCAGAGCCACAGCAACGTGGGATCCGAACCACATCTGTGACCTACACCATAGCTCAAGGCATTGCTGGATCCTTAACCCACTGAGCAAGGCCAGGGATCAAACCCACAACCTCACGGTTCCTAGGTGGATTCACTAAGCACTGCGCCACGATAGGAACTCCCATAATCTTTGTTCTTTAAAAGCTTAAATTCTGGAGTCCTACATTCTCAATGCAGAATTTACATTTTCTTAATAAGTTTAAGTTTATTTATGATTGAAAATTAAAGTTTTACATATCTTACATCATTTATGCATGATTATAAATGCCTACATACACACATACACAGGAATGATGATAGAAGAAAAAAAAGGTGGCATATGAAAAAAGGAAGGACATGAATACTGTGACTTTGTGTATACTAGCTGTTCCCCATATGAAGAAATTAATACTGTTGGCTTTTGTACACTCAAGGAAAATAAGCTTAATTGTGGCTCACAGGAATACTTTCAATTTCCAAGAGTTGTTTTGGACTTTGATTCTGCCTGTAACCATATGCCTCAGAATTTGTGTTAGGTTTTCTAGCAGTATGCTTTGCATTGGCTATGTTCCCAAGTTAAGAAGTACAGTTTCAGCAAGGTACAACTCTTGGCTCAGTTTTGCAGGATGAAGTCAGGAGTGACACAATGTCAAGATGATGAAAAACACCAAATTGGCTGAGGTTTATTGGAGCATCCTTACATCAACCACATCTTCAAGAAATGCAACTGAGATTTGTTCTTGTGGAAATGGTAAGTAAGCCCACCACCTGTTGTGGCGGGGAGATCAGTGGTCCAAACACTCTGGCACCCAGCTATTCAGTTACAGAGGATGTCCATGTGTCTTGGGGATTCCTCCAGGTGATGACCTCTCTGTCTGCTTCCAGCTAGCTGAGGTCTGTGTACTCTTATCATAGCTTCAAACCTCATTATATTCCAAAAGCCATACAGCTCTGATTCCAGTCTGTAACCCATGGATTGTGGAGACAGCTGATGTATGGAGAGAGCACTTAACTTGCTATCATCTAGCTGCACCCTTGTAATTTCCCTCAAGGGTAGGGATAATTTGCACACTTGACAAAACTTGCAACTACTACCACCTAATTCTTTTCATGATGTTTTTCACAAATCAAAGAACATGGGACTGAAAGAAAGGAAAAGAGGAGGGAGGGAGAGAGAGACCAAACTTATTAAGGCCCTAGAATGTCAGTGCATCTCTATGCAGAGGGAGATAAAGCAGTGAGTGTTTCTGAAAGGGAAAGGAAAGAAAAAAGAGGGGGAAGGGCAGAAATATGAAGTGTATTGGTCAGGGTTCTCCAGAGAAGTTTCAACCAATAGAAATGTGTATAGGGATAGATATTGGTTCATTTTAAGGAACTGACTCATGAGATTTTGGAGGCACAGTTAACCCAAAATCTGATGGGGAGTCCAGCAGGCCTGCAGTCTCAGGAAAGAATTTTGATGAGTCCAAAAGCTGTCTGCTGGCAAAATTCCTTTTTGCTCAGGGAAGATCATTCTTGGTTCTTTTACAGCCTTCAGCTGCTTTGATGAAACCCACCCATATCATAGAGGGTAATCTTTTTTACTTAAAGTGCCCAAGGATTTAAATGTTAATCTAATCCAAAACATACCTTCACAGAAACATCCAGAACATCTGATCATGTATCTGGGCACTGAGCCCCAGCCACATTGACACCTAAATTAACCATCATATAAAGAGAACTCGTGGTGAGGAGAAAGGCATGTGCACAGAGAGAGATGAAGTATGTTTTTCTTCGTTTCTGGTTACTCTGTTCCATCATGTTGTAGCAGGAATACTTGAGTTCCAACTAACTCAAATACTGTAAAATTTACACAAAGAAAATTTCCTGAAATATGTCATAAACTTTCTTTTCTAACCCTAAAGGGTTGGAAGATATGCAAGATCAAAGCAGGAGTCTCTATCTAGTTTTCGTACTTAAAATGTACCTTTCCTCTTTGAGAAATTTAAACTGAATTTTGAGATAGTTATACATCCACATACAATTGTAAGAAATTATAGCGCTCCTGTGTACCCTTCATGGTTTTCACCAGTGGCAACATCTTGCAAAATCATAGTACAAGAGTTTAACAAAATTATTCACGTTGATACAGTCCATCGATTATATTCAGGTTCCCAAGTTTCTCATATATGAATTTTGTGTGTGTATGTGTCTGTGTGTGTCTGTGCATGTATTTACCTCATGCAATTTTATCATATGGATGTATCCATGTATTCACCGCCAAAGTAAAGGCACAAAACAAGAGTTTCATTCCCATAAGGATCCCTCATGTTGCCCTTTTAGTCACACCCACTTTTCTTCTGTCCCCTTAACTTCATCTTTAAGCAAAGGTAACCCTGACTATTTTCTTCCTAATTTTATCAGCTCGAGAGTATTATATAATTGGAATCATACAGGATGTAACCTCTCGGGGTGGGCTTTTTCATTCAGTGTAACTTGCATGGTAATTTACCTAAGTTGTTATTTTTAGCAGCAGGGGACTCTTTTTCATTGCTGAGCTCCTAATATTGAATCAACATTGCATATGAAGAATTACTTCTACTTGGTCATAAGGTATCATTCTATATATACATGATGGATTTAAAATGCTAAACTTTTTGAGAGAGCTTGTGTGTATCTTCATGAGAGATACTCATCTATACCTTTACAGTTTTGTACTTTCTTTATCTGCTTTTGGTATCAAATTAGTACTGGCCTCATAAAAGATTAGGAAAAGTTTCCTCTTCTAATTTCTGGAAGAGATGATGGACAGTTCTACTTCCAATGTTTTGTAGAATACTTCAGGGGAATCATCTGGACGAGGACATTTATTTAGTTTCCTTAATGATTATGTAACTTTTCAGATTATCTATTTTATCAGGTATGTTGGTATCTGATTTTTGAGGGGTTGTTCCATTTTCTCTAGGACACAATTCATGAGAACAGTAAAACTGTTCATAGTAATCTCTCACTGGCATTTTAATGACTACAGGATCTATCATGAGAGCCCATTTCCCGCCTGATATTGATGATTTGTATCATGTCTATTAGTTTTGTCATAATTACAACAGGTTAATGAATTGTATTTTACCATTTGAAGAATGAAATTTTTTCCATATTTGTTGTTTTTCTGTGTGAATTACAGTGATTTCTGCTTTTATCTCTATTATTTCTATCCATCTCTTTTGAGTTTATTTTGCTCTTTCAATTTTCTTGAAGTACAAATTTAAACTACAGATTTGAAACATTTCTTAATCGCATAATGTGAGCATTTAGTGCTATAAATATTCCCCTCATCTTGGCTTCAGCAGGGTTCTACAAGTTTGATATGTTTCACTGTTTTCACTTAGTGCTATGTATGTTTTTGTTATTATCTTTGAAATGACTTCCTGCTTGACCCATCGTTTATGACTATGTGGTTAACTTTCAACGTTTTTAGAGGTTCTCCTGTTGTGTGTTATTTAAAAGTGTAGTTTGATTCCATTTTGGTTGAAGAATGTATTCTTCATGATTTCATTTCTCTTGAATTGGTTGAAGTGTGTTTTGTTGCTCAGGATAAGGCAGAAGATTCATGAGTACATTAAACAAAACATGTAGAAGTTCCTTCATGGCTCAGGAGGTGAGAGGATCTGGCATTGTCACTGTTAGTGTGTGTAGACATTCTATAATCATGCATAAATTATGTAAGGTATTTAAAGTTTACTTTTCAATCATAAATAAATTCCAACATAGGATATAAAGATAATGTAAATTCTACATTGATAATGTAAGATGCCAGAACTTAAGTTTTAAAAGACCAAGGATTGTGCATGTAGGGGGGAGTGTGTACCAGCCTTTGTGTCCAGTCTGGCCAACAGCCTGTTTAGGTAAATACAGATTTGTTTTAACATGGTCACACTTAAAAATAAGTGTTGCCTGTGGCTGCTTTCATCCTACAACAGCAGAGTTGACAATTTAAAACAGATGAAGTATAGTCTTTAAAGCCTGAAAATATTTACATTGTGATCCTTTACAAGACATTTTCGCTGACCCCCAATATTTGCAGAAAAGAATAGAAGTAAAGTTACTGCATTGCAAATACGTACATTTGTTTACTAAAGCTAAAACTTGATTTCCACAAGAAACATTAGATAAAATATATTCAGGTTTCACAAAGAATTGATGAAAGACTTTACGTATTAAATTAAAACCATTTTTTTTCCCTCACTGACACTGTGGCATATGAAAGTTCCCAGGAAAAACCCTAGATCCTTAACCCTCTTCACTAAAATCAGAAAATTATCACTGGTTATATAAGGTCTTAGGACTTCTTTATCAAAAGCTACCTGGGGGTGGAAGCCAGTGGGCTGGTGAGGTTGGGAACACTGAGCTCAACATGATCTAAGTCACCCCAAATACATTAACGGGCCATGAAATCTGAGTCACCCATTCCCCCCATTGTTTTGTCCTCACTGGGCTGAAGAGGCAGCTGCCTCCACCATTTTGAACATTGCAACAACACAACTAAGACGATAGGATGCTCCCCCACCCACAAGGCACCGAAGCAGAAAGTCCTATTCTTACAGCCAAGCCTTTTCCTCTCTGACCAGGCAAACCACACAGGACACCCTGGAGGAGTGGAGGATCACCCCAGCCTGACATCCAGCCACTTCAGAGAGGCAAAGAGAAACTCTGTAGAGGTAAGGGCTGCCTCCAGCCTCCATTCTCACGACTGGTGAGTGTCCAGAGGGCTGAACGGCACAAAAGCAGCTCTCCATCCCCAGAGTGTTCCGGGATGCAGAGCATGGAACCGATGCCCCAGAAGCCCCCTAGCCCAGCAGGCTGGAGAGACAGGGATGATGAGGCTGTCCCTGGGGCTAGTGAGAGCTGTGTACTCCCAGGAGCAGCCTGGGCATCCTTGTCTCTGTGGAGGAAAGACTTAGTCCTTCACCTGTGGATCCAGACTGCCTGGGATCTCACACATGCTTCGTTCCTCTCAGATCCCCTCTCTGTCTTCGGAGGACCCATCTCTGAGGACACAGGCCCATGCAAGATGACAGTGGACCAAGTGCATTTCACAACAGAATGATTTTATCCATGTTTTACATCCCCCATCGCAAAGGAGCTACTGTGCCCACCCACACACACCCAGACCCAAGTCCCCACCACCTAACCCCACCCACCCACACCCCCTCCTGGCTCTGGTCATTCTGTCCTTCCTCCCCACCCCTATGGCAGCCAGGATGGTTGCTAGGACCTGGAGGAGCCCAAGGCTTCCATGGGGGCTGCCCAATTGGACTGGCTCTGGAAGGCTGGCCCACCGTTCCCTACTGGCTGCAGTGCCACTTCCTCCTCCTCCGTGTGACACATGGGTCACACCTGCTCCTTTTGGGCTGGGAAGGGTCAACCAGCCCCAGAGCCAGGGTGTGCCTCCCAGAGCCTCGCAGGTCAGCCCTAGGCCTGGCCAGGTCCTCAGCAGCAGCCAGGCCTCCACACCGAGCCCACTTTCTAGACTTGGCAGCTTCCAGGGGGCCTGAGATGAGGCCCATTCTCTGGGGCACGGGGGCCTGGAAAGCTTGCTGGGCCCTCTGCCCTGCAGTGCAGACAAGACCCGAGGCAGGGACAGGGCTCTGTGGCAGCCCCCAGGGCAGCAGGCTGTGGTGAAGGTCCAAGAGGAAGGCCAGGCTGGGGAGCTCCTCCTCAACCTCACTGAACCCGTGACCCAGCCCTGGTGCTCCACTAAAAGGAGAGGCCTCCCTGAGAACATTGCTGGCCCTGGGTCCTGATGGAGGGCCTGAGCGCATTGTACGCTGGCAAGGAAATGGCTGTGCTGTTCCAGCCTGAGGGGGCTCGTGAAGTCCTGGAGAGGGCACAGAGCCTTTGTGCCTGAACATGCTCCTGTCTGTTTGGGGGTGCCTTAGATGGCCATGGAAATCCATCTGGGGTGTACAGGTTTCATCTCTGACCCCGGGCTGTGGGCCTTGCTCGTTCCTCTGGGCATCTTGTTGGGCCACAGACTCAAGGTCTTGAGTCCAGGTGGGGTGCCCTGTGATTGGGGGTGGCTGGCACCCCGTCGTCCTCCTCCAAGGCCAGGCCTTGTGTCTGCACTAGCTGGTGGGAGGGAGGTGGACAGTGATTGCTCTGCACCCTCCAGGGATAGCCGGGGCTTATGGGCAGGGGGAGGTGAGATGGGACTCACATCCACAGACAGAGACTGTGGCCCTCCTGCCTTCCTCCTGCACCTTCTCCCCAGCAGGTTCCTTGCCCTGTCCCCGGCTCCCCTCCTCCCAGTCCATTCCTCATGCCCTGCACCCACCTGGGCAGCCTCCCGGGTGCAGGGCCTCTCTGTCAGGGGAGGGAGGGACAGAGCCTTCAGGGCCTCCTGCTCTAGGGCTCTCCCCGGCCCTGGCTGACCTGGGTCCTTTCCTCCTGGATTTCCAGGGTCACCTGGGTTTCCCCCTGCCTCCAGTCTCCCTAGTGTCAGTCCCTCCCCTGGCCACCTTTTCAGGGGAGAGTCCTTCCTCCTGCTCCAGCTCCTCAGCCAGGCCCGAGAGATCCAACTCTGGTTCTGGGGAAAGCAACTCTGCCAGGAATCGGGGGTGAATGACCGCCTCCACCTGGAATGGAAGGGAGAGGCTGTGAGCAGCCTTGGCAGGTGTGCCCTGGGAGGCAGGAGGGCCTGGGGGAAACATGACTAGCAGAGGCAAATCCAGAGTCCCCCTCACAAAGGGGGAGCTTTCAAACTCCCATAGGTATTGTCTACTCTCACATAAACACACACACACACTCACAAGCAGGTGCACATGCAGACACATGGGCTCCAAAGCACAAACACATAGGCACCGAAACAGACACACAAATAGGCACCGACACAGACACACAAAGTCCTCCAAAGAGAGAGAGTGATACACACATGTACAACTTTCACATCCACATATACACATCCTATGCACCAAAGTACACTCAGACACACAGGAAGACACACAGATGTCGGGGTCAAGGACCAGAGCCTAAATCCCATTATCCTGGGCCAAAGCCAAAACTAGGGTGCTAAGAGCATCTCTCCCTGGAATCCTGGAGTCTCAGACTCCAGGCCCAGCCCACCTTGGTGTCAAAGTCCTCCTGGGAACACAGCTTGTCCACGTAGCTGAGGAGATCTGGGTCTGGGAATCAGCCGACCTCATCCTGTGGCAGCTCATATCCATCGTCTTGACATTCCATATCTGACTCCCCTGTGGCTGAGGGGCCAGGACCCACCAGTGCCTGCGGGAGGTCCCCATGCTGCCTGCGAGCCTCAGGGGGAATCTCCTTGGGGGCCTGGTTCTCCAGCAGCTGCCAGGCTCTGTGTGGCCTTGGGTGGGTGTGCTGGACCCTGGGGCCGTGTTTCCTTGGAGCACAGGCTGAGGCAGAGCAGGAGGAAGGGAAAGTGAGGGGACCCAGCGCCCAGAAGCTGACCCCTGAGCAGGCACAGGGGAGGGCATTGTTGTGGGGCAATGGATATGCATGTGGGAAGGGGGAGGAGCAGCCAGAGCCTCAGGTTTGGTGGGAGGCCAGATTCAAGTCAGGGACAGGTAAAAGTCAGGTGTGAGAACGTGTGGAACGTCTAATGATCAAGGGTCTCCCCACCAGCACACTTGTTAGGCAGATTTCACAGGGGCCCCTTAGACAGGGAGGAGGGTGATGAGGTTCTAAATGGACCAGGTCCACACCGCAGAGGGGAAAAGGGGGACTGAGACACCCTCGGGGGCTATCCGTGTTGAAAGACCAATGCCCCCTTGAGTTGAAAGGACCCATCTGGGAACAGGGACCAGGCCTAGGCCTCTCTTACCTGTACCTTGACCTCCAGGGGGAAGGTGATTCACAGACTGAGTGCCCCTTTTGCGGGATGTGGGTTCCTGAGGAGCCAGCTTTGTTGGAGCTGGAGGAGGCATGCCCTGTGCCCGCGTTGTGCAGGACACGTTCCCCATCCTGATCTCATCCTCTGCCTCAAATTGCATGAACCTGGGGGGTGTTGAGGGACAGGCCCCAGTGAGAAAACCACCTGGACTCTGGAGCCCACCAAGTGCAGCAGGACCAAGGGGGTAAGGAGAGGGTGTCCTTAGGTCTGTCAGGAGCCTGTGAGGTGCTGTCACAGCAGGGAACTGCAGTGGCAGATATCCAAGATCTGGGCCTCCTCCTGCCTGACCAGCCCTGGAGCTGGAGGGCATGGCCCAGCAGAGACCCAGGTCAATCTCTGGGACCAGGCTTAGGGGACACCATTTGTGATTGGTGTGTGTCCGTCTTTCCTAAGGAAACCGTCCTTGTGTGCCAACCAGCATCCAGCAGGACCCACCTTCCTCATGTTCCCTTGTGCTGGAAAGGCCCAGCCTATCCAAAAAGCCACTGCACAGCCCACGTGTCCAAGACCAGAGATCAGTCTGTCGTGTCTCCCATATGATGACATTGCTGGTAAGTCTTGGAGCTTTTCCCTGTTAAATGTTTGAATGTAACATTTTCAACAAATCCTCCCTTCTCAGGGATCACAGTCCACGTGTGCCGAATAGCATATGGAGTGCTGAGTCCTCCTCTCCCCTCTTTCCCCTGTCCACTCAGTCCTCGTTCCCACCAGGGATCAGAGATACCTGTTTCACTCACATCTTTTCAGAGATCTTTTGGGCAAGCAACTTTGAATGCCATCCGTTTGCCTTTGCAGGTAGTATTCCTTTGTCTCTGGTTGAAATGTACCATGTGCACAGGGAACTCCATCTTGGACTTGTGATGGAAAAGGTTGGGGGATAATGTGAGAAAGTGATTACATATGTATCCCATATAGATATATATGTATCATATATCATATATACATACATCTGTCTGTAGGACAGGGTCATTTGGCTACGCAGCAGAAGTAGACAAAACATTGTAAATCAACTGCAGTGGAAAACCTAACCTCTTGTAAGATCAAAGAGTTCCTCTTGAGAAAGAGTGAAAAAGGAAACGAGAAAATTAAATTGCGTCCCCGTAGACCTGAGTATCTTTCCTTTTGTTGCCTTCCTACTGATATCGTGGCTCCTCTGTTACTGGATTCATTTTTAACATGGGAGTTCCTTCATTCTCTTGAAATTCAATGTACTGAAAGGGCAGAGTGCTCAAAGCCAGCCAAAAACAATAGTAAATGTGCAGCTCCATTTGAGTTTTTCATTTCCCATACACAGTGCCTGCATTTAGCCTGACCTGTGTCCCGTGCACCATTTTGGACATATCTTTACTGCAAGTACTTTCCCTGTGTATCTGAAATTTACCTTTCCCTTGGAATCAGCATGCATCTGGCAAGACTCGCCCATAAGGGTACCATATTAGGCTACAGGGAGTGGGCAGTTCTTGAGGGGAGGAGAACTTGAAGTGGAGACCCAAAGGTGCCTTTTGGTCCAACCCAAAAGAAAATGACAAAGGGACCCCAAATCTGCAGGCTCTTTGGATGAAATGGCAATTGGAGAGCCAAGAGATACTATTGCGTCTTTGAGCTTTATGTGGTTAAGGACAGAAGTAAGGGAGGAGAAGACACAATCTTCTCTTTCCTTATGTGAAAGAACCAGATGTGTGTGTGTGGGGTGGTCTCTTGGTTTAATTGCTTTCTCCTTTGGGGGACACACGTGCTGCCTATGGATGTTCCTAGGCTAGGAGTCACATTGGACCTGCACGAGCAGACCTCTGCCATAGCCAGAGCAATGTGGGATCCAAGCTGCATCTGGGACCTACAGCACAGCTCAGGGCAACCCCGGATCCTTATTCTACTGAAGGAGGCTGGCATGGAGTGTGCATCCTCACAGATCCTAGGGGGGTTTATGTCTGCTGAGCCATGATGGGAATTGCTGGCTTTTGTAGGTGTGAAAACATCGACTGCCCGTGATGTTGGGTGTGCCCTTTGACACAGTGCCAGCTTTTTATCCACCAATGTCCAATCTCCACGTGTCCAAACCCACTCGCATCAACGTCCTCCCCAGCAAGCCCTGCTTGAAAGCTGGTGCATTTCCTGTCTGCATCCCATACCCTTGCTCTTGAGAATCGAGGCTCGTCCTTGCCTATGGTGCTGTCTGCATGGGAATCAACGTAGCATCCCTGACACAGCCAAACGGAAACACACCTGAGGAAACGTTCAGATTGGGAGTTAAGGTCAGCTTATCACGATGCAAGTGATAGGAATGCGTATGTCCGTCTGGTGTGGTGAGAGGCGAGGTCTCGGGAACATCATCAAGGGAGGTGAGGGGTGAAACCTCCTAGGACTGCAAGCAAATCTCTTGGGAGGCAAGAGTCCCTGTGTGCAGTAGCAGAACTACAATTCCTCCTGCTGTTAGGGTGTTGGGCAAGGAAGGAGAGGTTGAAAGGATTGTTGCAGATTGAGAAAAAGGACTTGTGTGGGTGCTTCCGAAGCTTCTTGCCCCTTGCAAAGGAACATGGACTCCAAAGAGGGTGAGAAGCTGAGGCGAGAGTATCTCCTGCAATGCCATGGTGAGCTTTGTAGGAAGAAACTCTGGATGGGGCACTGCAAAACTGAGCACCATGGGAATAGGGCTCTCTATTGGAGCTTTTACACTGAAGAAACATTTCAAGGGTTTTCAAACAAGACCTTCATATGAGAAGATTGCTGAGGCACCCATTGTACCCAGGCATTCAGGAAGGCCAGGCTTCCTTGTTGCTTCCTCCCCTTCTTCAGCCACTCCTGCAATTTGTTACAAGATTCTCACGCATAGCTCAGATGTAGTATTTGTGGGGGTTTCTTGTTTGGTTGGTTTTGAATTGTTCTTCCCCCAAGACAATGGTTTTGCTACTGTACAGCATGGTGACCCAGGTACACACACATGTACACATTCTAGTCGCTCCCATGAGCATGCTCCATCACAAGTTCCCAGTGCTACACAGCAGGATCTCATTGCTAATCCACACCGAAGCCAATCCTTTGCATCCCTTCACCCCAAGCTCCCAATCCACCCCACCCCCTCCCCAGATGTCCTATTGGCATGAGTCTTCTCAGGGACACTGATACAAAAGTTGCATTGTGGAAACGAGGTGCTCCCAAATCTTCCATCATTTTTGACTGACTTTGGACTTCTGAGGGCCGCATCCATGGCATCGGGAGATTGCCAGGCTAGGGGTCCAATCAGAGCTGTGGCCCCTGGCCTATGCCAGTGCCACAGCAATGCCAGATCCCAGCCGTGATGGCAACCTACACCGCAGCTCACATCAACACCCGATCCTTAACCCACCGGGCGAGGCCAGGGATGGAACCCGCAACTTCATGGTTCCTAGTCAGATTCGGTTCTGATTCACCATGGCACGAACTCCTTCTGTTGTTCATTATTTTATACTACCTCAGAACCCTACATGCCGACATCGGAGAGGCAGAGGTTGTCAAATCAGCGGCACTGTAATTAGGGAAACCAGTCATGGAAGTGGGTGTCTCAACGTCCTTTGGACCATGACCTCTGATTGTTCCTGCAGAGAGCTTCGGGGCAGGCACTGGCGGCTGAGGAGAAACATCTCTGGAGATGGATCACTAGCATCAGGAGACAGTGAACCTTCCACTCCCACATGGAAATTGAAAGGCACCGAGAGATCCCAGGTTTGTGTCTTGTGGACGTTTCACGTCTGTGCCCTTGGGAGCTCTGGGTGTCATCAGATAGATGTAAGGGTCTTGAGAGGTATCGTGTGGAGGAAGAAATGCTCTGATGTTGCCATGGACCAGAAAAGGGATCTGAGGGTTCAAGTTTCTTTGGCGAGCATTCCCAAGTCAGGTGGGTATGTTGAATCTGCTGCTACTTCTTTGTGGGTGGATGGCCACCTGAACTTCCATGATGTCGTGCCAGACGTAGCGAGTGTGAGGAATAGTGTTCCCAAAGTACCTGCTGTCTTGTGACTGGCCAAGAGGGTCAAGTTCAGCTCACACACAGCCTAAGGGCATGAATGTGCTTAGGCATGAATATGCTTAGGCTGGATCTGTGCAAACTCTTGTATGGGGAACCTATCTAAATGCATGGGTTTCACCAATGCACTGCTGTCTTGTGACTGGCCAAGAGGGTCAAGTTTAGCTCACCAGCATAACCAGGACAACCAGAACCGTACAAAGGAGACACACCTGTGCACCAACCTTTATTGAACAAGCTCCATGTATTAAAGAAAGACATGAAGAACAAACATGCGTGGAGAATCGAGGCATTTGGAAATTCTCTAGGCATGGCGACAGGAGCACCATCTCTGAAGAGAGGTTCCCAGATCTCCAATTGCGTGCTAGAATGGTTCTTTAATGGATCCATCCAATTTGCTAGGGGAAAGACCCTTCTCTTTCTAGACGAGCAAATCCCAACCCAAAGAGTCCACACAGCCTAAGGTACTGTGGCCCAAAGGGCATGAATGTCCTTGGCCCACTTTGAGGATTCTGTGCTTAGGCTGGATCTCTGCAAACTCTTGTATGGGGATCCTATCTAAATGCATGGGTTTCACCAATGCAGTGTGACCGTGGGGGCTCATCTCCCAAGAGATAGGGTTTAAGAAGAGATGGCCACAGAAGCTCCCAGGGAGAAGACAGGAAGACAACACCAGAGAGCTTTCCAGCGAATGCAAATCCTCCATGACATTCCTGTCTTGGAGGGAGCTCCTGGGCCAGCTCTTCTGATGCTTCCTTCCCTCCCTCCTCTTCCCACCTGTCCCCTGCTGACTGAGCTGTTGTGCACAGAGACTCCCATCCTCCAACCGCTCCTAGTGTCTGTTGAGGAGGGTCCGCTTGGGTAGTCAGTAGTGCACGTGGGAGCAAAGAGGGTGGTTTCCCAAGGGGTGGCCTGCTTGAGGGTGGGGCCCGTCCTGGTGGCCTTTAGCATTCATTCCATGACAGCCCTGCTAAGGAATATGGGGACTCTTCAGCCATTGGGTGTGACCGCTCTGTGCTCTTGTGCACGCTGCAGACTCCTTGTGCCCTCCTCCATGTGGGTTCATGCCCGCATGGAGCTCAGGTCCGGAGCAGTGTTTCCACCACAGCTTTTAGCAGCACTGTGGATCAGGCTGCTGGGAGACTTGAGGGACTGTGGGGCCTATGGAGGCAGGGGACTAAAGTGTGTGAGTGATTAAAATGGGTGGCATTCCAGTGTGCCTGCCGTTCCAAAGCGTAGGAAAGCTCGAAGGAAGAATTTCCAATTTGAAAACCCTCATGGGGTTCACAAGAAGTAGCTCAGGGCACTGGAAAAGGAGTGAAGATGTACCATCCATGCTGCTAGTTTCACTGGTGTCTTCCTTTTTCACATCCCAATGTCGGTCAGCACTTCTGTTCAAACGGCATGCTTGGGTCTCTGTTGGGGGCAGCCTTGCTGAATGTAGTGCTGACCACCTAGTTGTAGTCGGATGTAAATCGTGATGGATTTGCAAGCCTAGGTTGGATTGGTACAAGGCCACCTGGTGGTCGGGAATCTGGTAATCCATCAAAGGTGAGGGTTGGTTGGGTTTTGTCTATGGATATGTGTGTAAGGGGAGATCATGCCTGTGTTTGGGTGAGCGTTTGTCTTTGGAGGGTGCTGAGATGTAACAGAGGCATAGTCCAGGAGCTGGCGTTTAGGTGTTTGTAAGTTGGTGTTCAGGGGCCTATTTTTCATGGATGTTTTCCGCCATGAAGTTGGGGATTGTGTGTCTCCTGGTGGACTTGGTAGGATTATCTGCCTAGGCCTCAGGGCAATGTTAGGGAAGTCCAGGGGCCGATCTGTGTATTTGTACCTTTGGGCCCTGTAGTGAAACTTCGTGGTTGGGACTTGACCCCAGCCAAAATTGAGAGTGGGACTGGGAATCTACCTTGCCCTCAGCTTGGCACCTGAATCCAGGATCCCAGGTTCATAGAGGATTCGAGCGCACAGACTTCTTCTTTTTGGTGGCATCTGCCCCATGTGGAGTTTCCCCGTCCACGGACGGAGTGCCACAGCAGCAATCGGGACCACTGCAGTGAACACTCAGAATCCTTAGCCTTCCGTGCCACAAAGGAACGCCTCGATCTGCTCAAACCCACTGTCTTTGCACTGTCAGACCCCTCACCAGGTGTCAGGATTTGATGAAGCTCTGGTTCTTCTGCTTCGTGGCAGGAAGAATTTGGCATGAAGCGAAGCCCCAGGTAAAGAGTGAGTTTAGGAGCATAAGACCCTGGGGGGAGATACGCGTAAGCTGGCCAGGGAGCAGAGCAGCCCCAAGAACCAAGAGAGCTACATTTCTAGAATCCAAGGCCCAGTGGGGAGGGGAGAAGACTGCCTTCTTCCTCATTGGAGGGTGGATATCAAGGCTTCCATCTCCAGCTCCTCCTTGTGCCCTATATGGATGGTGTGCCCTGGGCTGTCACAGTGCTTGTTCAAATCGGTGTGTATTCCCAGGTATTTGGTCATATATCAACTGGGGTAATTCATCTCAGGTTTCCATCTACTGTCCTCTTTTACCTAGGCGTGTCCCCTCTCCCCTGTGTTTCTGTCTGGGTGAGGTGCAGAAATGCTCCTTGTCCAGGACTCTTCTCTCCTTGACCTCATGCAGCAGGACTCGATCTCCACATCTGTTGTCTTGTGCTTGAACTCTTGGGGGTTGTGTCTTGAGCGTGTCTGGCACTTGGATGCATCTGGTCTTCCTTCAAGTCGGGTAAGTCATGGCTGGGTTCCTTTTCTTGAGTGATCATCAGCTTTAGACCATTTCGAAGACCCCTTAAAAGCTTGTCTTTAACCCATCCCCCGTGGGCGGTTTCTGCTCTTTAAGGATCCTCCTCTGCCCTTCCCTTTAGGATGATTATTTGTGTGTTCATGGCCTGTCATATGGCTCTTTGCTTTTTTGTGTGTAGCACATGTTCCAGAGCCGTGCATGTGTCTTTTGATGTGTAGAGGGCGAGTCGGCCTATCTTCTGGGACAGGTGAATGCTATATAGGTCGGGGTGCCGTATTGGTATGCTTCTGGATTCTGCATGCTGGAAGAGTGCATGCCCTTGGATGGAGCCTTGGGGAGTGTGGGTTTATGGATATGCCGAGAGTGTGTTATATGCGTGTTTGGAGGAAAGGACGTAGGGTGCTAGGTTTGCACTTGTGTCGTGTACTGAGTAATTGCGGGTCTGCTTGGGTGTTTTGGAGAGTTGTGTGTAGAATGCGTTTGAGTGTGTATTCCAGGGGCATGGGCATTTGGAGGCATATTCGCTGGGGCTATGCCCTTGTAGTTTTCAGGAGGGACATGTTAGGCTTATATATGTGGGGACGTGGGGAAGTGTGTGTCTGCTGGAGAGATGAGGTTCTGTGTTTCTACAGGGGCGTGGGAGACGTGCATTTCTTGGTGTGAGAAATATGTGCTGGGGTTATGTGTTACGAGTTTGCAGATGGATGAGCTGGGTCCTAGGATCATTGGATATGTGGAAGTCATTTCCTATGTGGTTTGCTGGCGATAGGTCCATGTGTCCTACGTGTGTCTACTCGTTTGTGTGTCTATCACCAGGTGCACGAATGACCAGGTTGTGTTCCTATGGTATGGAGGTGTTGGGAGTGTGCCACGTTGCTTCTTGGCAGAATGCCGAGGTGTTTCTACAGGTCCTAGGTACGAAGAGATGGTGTGTCCACATTGAGGGTGAGGGCTGAAATACATATGCAGTTGACACCCACACAGGTGCAGTGTCCTGGCAGGGCGGTTGTCTTCTGGAGAGGTGGCACCATGTGTAGTGTTTGGGGCATCTGTATGTTCAAGGGTTGGGAATATTTGTCTGTGTGTGTCCATAGGTGTTTGAGACGTGTACATGTGTATTAGTACGTGTAGTCGGATTGCGGCTGTGTGTGTATTTGAGGTCCTGGGGCTTCTGTAGTATGTATTTGGAGGGATGTCAGAGGTAGGTGTGTGTGTTTGGAAACAAAGAAATCTCATAGGCGATGTGTGTGTGTTCTGGAATCCTGGCCTAGAAGTACTGTAGGGCTGTGGCCTTGCCCATGGGCTGTGCGTGAGACGACTGTGTAGGAACTGGTGGTAGTGAGCCTGTATACGAGGTAGTCATTGTGTACCACTGGTCGGTGTTTGTGTTCAGGCCCCTGTTGGGTATGTGCATGTGAAGACCTCAGGTGGTCTAGTTTTGTTTGTGGGGAAGTGGGTGGAGTGGGGGGTTGGCCTTTTCTTGTCTTTTCAGGGCAGACCCATGGCATTTGGAAATGCCCTGGCTATGGCAGAATTGGCGCTGCAGCTGCAGCTGCCAGCCACGGCCACAGCAAGGCCAGATCTGAGCTGCATATGGGACCTGCTCCATATCTGAAGGAAATCCTGGATCCAGGGATTGCACCTGCCTTTTCTCCTATACGGGTCAGGTTCATTCCAGTGTAGCCACGACGGGAATGCCTGCTGGAAGTTTTTTCCTCACAACGTCATTTTCAGTTCTTGGCATCAGCCCAGTCATTTTTTCTAGGTCATCGGAGTTTAGTCTTGGCAGATTGTACTTTGCTAGGAAGGTGTCCATTTCGTCTAGGAAGTCTGTTTTCTTGGCATAGAGTTGCTTTTAGTAGTCTCTTCTGATCCTCTGTATTCTGGGATGTCCATTGGAAGCTGGTGTGCATTTTGATGGTTATTGATTTGAGTCCACTCTTTTTTCCCTGATGAGTCTGGCTAAGGGTTTATCCATATGGTGGATGTATTCAAAGAAGCAGTTGTAGCTGCATTGATCTTTCCGATGGTTTTCTTCGCTGCTCTTTCCTTTCTGCTCTGATCATTAGGATGTCTTTCCTTGTGTTTGTCTTTCTCTGGTTGCTTTGGGCGTAAGGCCAGGTTGTTTGTTGGTGGTTTTCCTTGTTGGCTGAGGTAGGCTTGTATTGCTGGAAAGGTCCCTCTTCGATCTGCCTTTGCTGCATCCCATAGGCTTTGGATTGTTATGTCTTTGGTGTCACTTGCTTCTTGGGATCTTCAGATTTCCTCTTTGGTTTCTCCAGCACTCCCTTGGTTGTTGAGTAGCATGTTGTCGAGTTTCCGGGCGTTGGTGTTTGTTGCCATTGTTTTCTTGGTGGTTGATTTCGAGCCTCATAGCGTTGGGTTCATACAAGCTGTGGGATAGGATTTCCATTTCCTTCCATGTACAGTGGCTTGCTTGGTGATGCAGCATGTGATCGGTCCTAGGGAATGTCGGGTGTGCCCTTGAGAGGAGTGTGTATCCTGCTTCATTGGGATGGAAAGCGCTCTACCTATGGAGGAAGTGCCCTGTGGTCCAATGCATTATTGAAGGCCTGGTTCCCTTGTTGATTTTATGTCTGGAGGACCCGTGCGTTGATGGGAGTCGGGTGTGAAGGCCCCCTGCTCTGACTGTGTTAGTGTCCATTTCTCCTTTTACGGTTGTAGCAGTTGCCTTCTACATTGCGGGGATCCTGTATTGGGTGCATATAGGTTTCCAATTCCCATCTCCTCTCCTTGGATTGATCCTTGACCGTTACGTAATGACCTTCGTTGTGTCTTATTAATATGCTTTATTTGAAGGTCTCTTTTGTGTGATGGGGGTGTTTCTACTCCGTCTCTCTTTTAATTCCCACGCACGAGGAATATTTTCTTGCATCCTCTCACTTTCAATTTGTATATGTCCCTCAAACTGAAGGGGGTCTCTTGAAGACAGCAGGTCTACCTATCTGTCTATCCCTCTACCTATCTGGATCGAGATCGAGATGGAGATCGAGATGGAGAACGAGACGGAGCTCTCGATGTAGACCCAGAGAGAAGGAGATGCGTCTTCTTTTTGTATGCATGCAGCCAGTCGATGTCTTTCGCTTGGGGCATTTTGTGCATTTGCATTGAAGGTGCTTCTTGATCTGTATGTTCTTATGGCCATGTTATTAGCTGTGTCAGATTGGGTTTTGTTGGTCTTTTCCCGTCCTCCCTTGTTCTCTGCTCTTGTGGTTTGATGACTGCCTCTAGTGGGGTGTTTGTTGGGTGTTTTTTGATTGTTATTTCCCCGAGACAATTTTTTCCACTGCTCAGCATTGTGACCCAGTTCCCCATACATGTATAATTCGTCTTTGTGCCATTATCATGCTCCATCATAAGTGATTCGACCTCGTCCTCAGTGCTACACAGCAGGATCTCCTTGCTAATCCCTTCCAAAAGCAGTTGTTTGCATCCAATAACCCCAAGCTCCCCATCCATCCCACTCCCTCCCCTCGCTCTAGGCAACCACAAGTCTATTCTCCAAGTGCATGAGTTCCTTTAGGTGGAAAGGTTCCTTTGGGCTGTATATGAGACTCCTCATATGAGTGATGTCGTATGGTAGTCGTCCTTCTCTTTCGGACTTCCTTCACTCAGGATGAGAGGGTCTCGTTCCACCCATGTTGCTGCAGATGGCATTAGGGTGCTCTGTTTTATGGCGCAGGAGTATTCCATTGTGTGTATATACCGCGTCCTCTTTGGCTCTTAATTGTTATTTCCCCGATACAATCTTGTTTTCTACTGTACAACGTGGTGACCCAGTTACACATACCTGTAGGCATTCTATGTTCTCACATTATCATGCTCCGTCAAACATGACTAGACAATGTACCCAGCGCTACACAGCAGGATCTCATTGCTAATTCATTCCCAAGGCCATAGTGGGCAGGCATTAACCCCAAGCTCCCCATCCACCCCACTCCCTCCCCGTCCCCTCCCCCTTGGCCACCACAAGCCTATTCTGCAAGTCCATGAGTTGCTTTTCTGTGGAAAGGTTCATTTGTGCCGTATATGAGATTCCAGATATAAGTGTGTGGTATCCTCTTCTGGAATGGATCCCTTAACCGTGAACTAGTGTCCTTCTTTGCCTTTCTTGATGGCCTTCGTTTTAAAGGCGATTTTGTTGGATATGAGCAGCGCTACTCCTGATCTCCTGTCTTGTCCATTGGCATGAAATATCTTTTCACATCCCCTCCCTTTCAATCTATACGTGTCCTTTGCCCTCGGGTGAGCTTGTCTAGGCAGCAGATTGAAGGTTTTTGCTTTGGTACCCAATCTGGCACTCTGTGTCTTTTGATGGCAGCATTCGGTCCCAGAACAATTCAGGTGGTCATTGATAGATGTCTCTTGATTGCCATTTGAAGCCTTGTTTTCCCGTTGAGTCTATGTTTCACTTTTCTTCTTTCTTTTCCTTTGAGTGAATGGGTTCCGTTGATTCTCTGCTGGAGTCCTTTCCTTTTCCGATTTTTGAATGTAGTGTTAGCTTTTGGGTTGGGGTTGCCCTGTTTTGTTGTTATGTTAACCCCTTCTTTTGTCTGCTCACTTTAGCCTGACCGTTACATAAGACCAAACGCGTCATTGAAACAAGACAAAGGATCTACATTTTCTTCCATTCCTCGCCCTCATTGTATGATTTGATGTAGTTTATTTCATTTTATGTTTTTGACATCTTCATGGTTAGATCTGTATGCTGGCTTCTCTAAGTCACTGCTTTCCAATGGTTTTTTCTTTTTTCTTTTTTTGAATTGGAGAAGCCTTAGAGTATTTCTTTCAGAATGGGTTTTGTATTGCAGTACTCTTTCAGTGTTGGTTTGTTGGAGAAATTCTTGATTTCCCCTTCGATTTGAAATGATAGTCTTGCTGGATAGGGTATCTGGAGGAGGCAGATTATTTGTTCTTTCTTTCAGTGCTTTCAATGGGTCTCGCCACCCCCTTCTGGCCTGGAGTGTTTCTGCAGAGAAAACTGCTGATAACCTTATTGGGGTTCCCTCATCATGAATGCCTTGCTTTTCTCTTGCTGCCTTTGGCCTCCTCCCTTTCTGTTTACATTTGGCCATATTTATCAGAAGAGGTCTTGCTGCGTGCCTGTTTGGGTTCAACTTGTTTGGGGCTCTCTGTCCTTCCCGTATCTTGCTATCACTCTCCTGCACTTGTTGCTTTAAAACCTCGATTGCAGGACTCCCTGTTGTGGTGCCCTGGAAACTGGCAATGGCCCCTGCCCCTCTCCCCCAGCCACAAGGACCAGACCCTCCCTTTGGCTGATGACATGAGGAGATTTCCCACCAGATGGCCCAGCCCTGAGCGCACTAACTCTAGGAAGTCCCAGCCACTCTGTTTCTAAGCCCCACTGACCCCCTGAGCAAACCGGCTGCCTCCAACAGGCCTGGGTATGGGTATCTTCTGAAAAGGCTCAACCAAGACCTTGAGAGAACACCAGACGTCTAAAGGAATGAGAAAGGAAGAGGGTCCAGGTTAGGGGTGTGCTGGTGCAGCCCAGGGCCTTGCCAGAGCTGAGGTCTGCAGGGGCTTGAGCTGGCCAGGCTCCACTCCCACACCAGCTCTCTTGGGCCCTGTTGGTACCTATGTCCCTTCTCGGCCTTGGACAGTGCCTTCTTCTGGACCTCCAGGGGTTCTCCAGGCACAGAGGCCCATCTGCTGATAGATTGAAACCTGTGATTGTCCTGAGTGTCAGTCAGGAGCTTCCTCCATCAGGACGCCCATGCCTGCCTGCATGGCTTACACAGGCTCATCAGCCATGGGATGCCAGGGTTTGGAACTTCCCAGAAGTACAACTGAGTGACCGTGCATGGCAGAGACTCCTCTGACCTAGCTCTGTTGCTTGCAGCCTAAGTCGCCTGTCCTCCGGAGGGAGGTCCCAGGGGGGTGCCCTCATCTGTGACCTCCCTTTTTCAGGGTGTCTCGTGGGGATGGCCCGCTGGGGCTTAGACGGCTGACACGCCCCCTACCCCAGCATCTTCACCAATATCACCTGCTTCTCCCATGGGACCGATGAGATCCAGAAGCACATGCCTCTCCCTGAGCCCACGGTCCCTCCTCCTCACACCCAGGTCCCATCGCAGTCTCTGCAGGCTGCTGGCTCTCCTGGGCCTGGCACAGGCTTTGTGCCCCCAGAGACTGGCCCCTGCTGCTGTCCATGCTCGAGGTCCTGCAGCAGGCCTGGTGCAGACCCCCCAAGCTCCTGTGCTCCTGTCTCTGCCTCAGACTCCAGTCTCCATTTGGCAAACAGCCACCCCTCCCCCACCAGCTCCATCAGCTTTCCAGGGCCCCATCTTGGCCTTCCTGTGCCACAGTGGCCACCCCACAAACCAAGCCTGCAATCTGCAATAACCAAAGGAAAGTCTCCTCCTGCTGCTGCCTTGGGGCCCTACGGCCCCTCCTGTCGTCCGTCCTTCCTTCTTCTGTTGGGGTCCTCCATCTGACTCCCTGGACAAGGGGAGAGGACATGAGAGGGAGAGTGTCCCAGGAGGAAGGTAGGAGTGGGGATGCTGGTGGAGCCCAGCTGGGGGCAGAGAGGGTGTCTTCCCTTGAGACTCCTTCCTGCCCTGGGAGTGCCCAGGCCTTCACAGGGAATCGGTCAGCTCCAGCTGCCATCACCAATCCCATGGGCAATGGGGCTTGAATAACAAGAATGTATCAACTCACCGTTTCGGAGCCCAGCCTTCTGAGATCCCGGTATAAACCAGCTGGGTTGGTCCTGAGGCCTCTCTCCTTGGATTCCAGATGCCCATCTCTGGCCTGCGCCCTCACATCAGCTCCCTCTGTGGGACTCAGGGTCTAAATTTGCCCTTTCTATAGGGGCACCCATCCTATTGTATTAGGGGCCACCTTAGTGACCTGATTTCAGCTCTTTCTGTACAAACTGTGCTGCAGGGCTTGCGGGGGTGTTGCCCTGGAACTGAACCCGAGAAGGAACCAGGAGTGTTCAGGTTCGATCCCTGGCCTCGCTCAGGAAGGGAAGGATCCAATGTGGCCATGAGCTGAGGTGTAGGTCTCAGACCCGGCTTGGATGTGGCATTGCGGTGGCTGTGGTGTAGGCCAGCTGCCAAAGCTCCGATCGATCGATGGATCGTTCGGATGCCAAGCCCGAGAACTTCCATATGCCGCCAAAGCAGCCCCATCCAAACAAACAAGCATAGGCAATGGAAAGACAAAGAAAAGACTGCTCCACCTAAGGTCATGTTCGGAGGTCCTGGGGGAGAAGCCTTCCACATATGAACTTCGGGTAATAGAGCTGTAGCCCCTTTTGGCAGGTGTCTCCAGTGCCAGGGATGAAGGGTCTCTTGGAAAGTAAAGGAACATCAGTCCTGGGGTTGGGATGAAGGAGGATCGACTCCCCAAAGTGAGGGAGGGACGTTTCCAGAGTGCAGGGCACTCGAGCCGGATCAGAGCCCATGACCCAAGGCCATGGGGCAGGGGGTTCCAGCCCGTGGCATATAAGGCTGTTGAAGGAACGGAGTCTAGGCGACTGAGAGGGAAGCTGAGAGAGGAGCTCCAGCGCCAGGCTGTGAGATGAGGTCCAGGCCTCACAGCACTCTGCTCCTACATTGGATTCCCAGAACCCTCTTTCAGCACGCCCACGGCCCCGCTCTCCATAGCCTGAAGGGGAACAACTCACTGCCCACCTTTCTGGCCCCCACCCCCACATGAACACCTGCCTTCGGTCCAAGGGCCCCAGCCAGCCTGGCCCAAGGGGTCCACACCTCCAGCACTTGGAGCCTGATGTCTCCTTTTCGGCTTAGCTGGCTCAGGCCAACCCGAGGGAGTTCCTGGAAGCAGTGTTGTTGCAATCCTTCCTGCCCTCTGCATGACCCAGTGTTCTCATGTAGCCAGCAGGATCCCGGGAAGCCTCACAGTGGACCCAGCCTTCAGGACTCACAGTGCTATGGTGGGTGACCTGTCTCTTCCTAATGTTTGCCCATTTTCTGGTGGAATAGGTCCCGCTGTTATGGTCGTGTCTTGGCAGTGCCTTATTCCCTCGAGACACCAGACTTGGGTCAGATGTGTGGTTGGCAGGTAGTTTCTCCAAACCTGTAGCTTCTTTTCAGCTAGGAAAATGTTTCCATGTGATGAGGTCCGTTTTCTGTCTGGGGTAGGGTTTTGGCTGTCATGGGGAAGAACGCTTATCTTTTCATTGTTGCTGATGTTGTTGTTGCCTATTCCAGCGGTATTGATGTACTTATCTTCAGTTTGATTGAAAGGACAGTGAGGTAGCATGTTGTGCTATTTCCTGCTGTGTCGCAAAGTGAGTCGGTCATACATACACACACACCCCTTCTCCCTCAGATTCTATGCCCATATCGACTATCACTAACTGTGGGCTAGAGTTCCCTGGGCTCTACCACAGGTTCCTGTTGGCCAGTCATTCCATGTACTCCGTGTGCAGAAGCCAGTCCCAAACCCCCAGTCCCTCCTGCCCCGGACTTGGCTCCTTTGGTACCCATCGTGTTATCCAAGGCTGGGAGTCTGTTTCTGTTCCGTGCACACGTTCATTTGTGTCCTCTCTTTCGGTTCCACTTAGAAGTGGTATCATACGATGTTTGTCTTTCCCTGTCTACCTTCACTTAGGATGATAATTTCCAGGTCCATCCTTGCTGCTGCTGCGTTCATGATTCCATTCTCTTGTATGATTGTGTGATGTCCCCCCGTACATATGAACCTCATCCTCTTTATCCATGCCTCGGCCGATGGACATTTAGCTTGCTCCCTTGTCTTGGCTATTGGAAATGGTGCTTCAGTGGACATTGGGGTGCATGTATGTTTTGAAGGGCCTTTCTTTCCTTTTGATGAAGTCCAACTTTCTGTTCTTTCCTTCCCTTTTGGGATAATGTTTTTCTTGTCATGTGGAAGACCCCTTTGCCAAGCCTGAGGACCCAGAGGTTTGCTCCAATTGTTTTTTCTTAGGTGTGGTAAACGTTGCATCGTTTGTATTTATACACATTTTACATTTGCACTGAATGTTCCATGATGAGTTCATTTTCGTATCGGATAAAAACCCTATCACTATTCCATTCTACTGCCCTTGAGCTTCCGTATAAGAACATCCCAGGTTGGTGTATTGCTATGGATCTATTTCTGCATTCTCTATCTGTACACTGAACTCTGTCTCGCTCTATCCCGCCAGCAATGCCAAGCTGCCTTCCATAGAGCGTTCTCATAAGCCGAATCACCTCCCACTTTAATGTGCTTTCTCGAAATTATGTTTGATGTTCTGGCTCCTTTATCTTTTCTTTATCCATTTTAGAATAATTTCATCCATGTGGGCCAAAAAGAAAAAATCAAAAAAAACACTTCTGTTGGAATTTGGCCGTATTCTGTGTTGAGTCTTCCCATCCATGCGTATAATAGGTGTCTGCATTATTGTAGGCCTTGTTTCATTTTATCATACAGATGCTCTATCCCAAATATGTATCCCCGGATTTCCCATTGTGGCTCAGTTTGTGATGAACCTGAAAGAGTGTCCAGGAGGATGTGGGTTCAATCCCTGACCTGGCTCAGTGGGATGAGGGTCCAGTGGTGCCACCAGCGGCAGTGTGGCTTGGACCTGGTGTTGGTGGGGCTTTGCTGTAGGCTGGTAGCTGTAGCTCCAGGTTGACCCCCTTGCCTGGGACCTTGCATATGCCGTGGGTGCAGCCATAGAATGACCGATGGAACCAAATGCTTCAAGGTTTTGGCAAGTCTTGTGTATTGCATGGTGTTTTTCGTTTTGGTGCCATGTTCTTTTGTGGGATTTACACACATGATGAAGGTGTTTGTGTGGACCTTGTATACTGAGACTTTGATAAAGTGACCTCCATCTCTTCCGTGTGCCTTGGAGATTCGGTGGGCCTTCCCGTGGAGGTAGCCATGCTATCCATGAGCATGGAGAATTATGTTTGTGCCTGTCTCATCTGTAGGACTTTCTTTGTTTTTCCTGCCATGCTGCCCTGGATCGTAGCTACAGTACTAAGTAGAAAAGGAGAAATGAGAAAGAACTTTCTGACCTGTTTTGGATGGAGGAGGAAGACGTTCATTCTTTCACCATCACCCAGGAGGCTTGGTGTAGCTTTTTGTCGAGATGTTCTTTACGGGGTTCAAGGAGTGTCCTTCTCTTCCTAGACTTCTGAGCGTTTCTTACATGAATGGGCGTGGCACATGTTCTGCAAGCGCCATTGTGACCATGTAGGTTTTCCTCAGTAATGTCTTCATGCAGCCTATAAAGTTGATGGTTGTGCATAGTAAGCCAAGCTAGTGTTCCTTGGCTAGAGTCCCTCTGAACATAGGGTATTGTCGTGAGCTTCTTTGTTCCTGCGTTTGCTGTATTTTGTGATTTGTATTTTCTCAATGCCTTGTGTGAAAACGGGGGTTGTTGATGGGCAACCTGGCATCTTTTGTATTCTATAAGCATTTCGTGCCATTTGCTTCGCTCTTAACACCAGTTTGTCTGGATCCTACCACCTGTTAGGTACTGCACGTTCCTTTGCCTACCGTTCTATATATTTTCCAAGTTCTCCTGGAGAGGCCTCTTTGAGCATGGAGTCGTTCGAAGGGTGCATCTCCATGTCCACATATCTGGAGGCTTCCTTTCTTCTCATTCTCGTTGTTCTGCAATGGACAGCATATGCTTTGGACCCAGTGGAGTGAAATGCAGTGGCTCTTTGTTTCCTTATCGTAGAGGTTCTCCAAACATCCCAGGCAGGAACGGCTCCAATATGACTGTGACAGAGGAGTTCTCTGCCTATTTCCCTTACACTGTAACCATAAGGGGATTTCCTGAACATGGAAATGCCAGGCTTCTGAAGATGTGTCTGACAGGGCCAGTTCACAGCCACCCCTGCCCATTGTTGTCTGGATCAGCTTACAAGTGGAGAGAGAGCCAGGGTCCAGGAGGGGGCCCAGATGCAGCGCTCTGATGCTTTCTATGGCCGTGGTCCCATGTGGGCATTGGCTACCACCAGAAGGCTGACATGCAGGAGCCGGGTGCAGTCCCTGGCAGGGGGATCAGCACTCCCAGTGGGCAAAGCTCCAGCCTCTCTCCTACTGCCCAGGGCAATTCTGAGCTGTGGGCGCTGCCACCAGGCTCTGAAGGCCGATGACAGAGGCACCAGGAGGCACTCCCCAGCTCTGTCAGCCACAGTCCCTGGCAGGGACTGTGATGGCCCAAGGAAGAAGGCCCACCTCCCAGCTGCAGGGAGGTGGTCTTGAGCAAGTCAGAACTGCCCTTTCTCGACTTCAGCAAGCAACATTTCCATCCCTGCCTGTTGCTTCCTCCCAACCCATGCGGTTGCCAGTCTTTCTTTGTCAAACCTCTTCCAAAGCACTTCGTGAAAGGAAGGGCATCCTTACCCTGACTGACTGAGAAGCACCTCTTGGAAATAAGCAAGTTTCCCCTCACCCAAGACTCTTAGCTCCTTCCAAGGACCATCCTTGCTCTCTCCTGCATGCTGCTGAGTAGCAAAATGTTGGGGACCCAGAACTCCTCCAATGAGTGGTATGCTAGCACTAGCTTCTGTGACAACAGGAAGCTCCTCCCCCCCAGGCAGAGGCAGTCAGGAGACCGTAGGTGATGGCTCTGTGCTCTGTGCCCCCTTTCAAGCCCTTTGCATCCCTGCCATCTGAGGAAGGAAGGCAGTGCCTGGGAAATCACCCTGGTAACAGATGCGTCACTTGGCCTGTCTGGCAAGAGGTCATCTGTGAGCCAGAGGGCCCGAATCCCCTCTGGAACACACTGCTGCATCCCCACCACCCAAACAGGCCCTTCCAATAAGGCACGATGGCCTGGCCGTTGGAATGGCTGGACACTGAAGGTATGCTGTCTGTGACTGGGACACAGGGTACTCGGTGCATTGGTCTTGGAGACACATGGCATTGCAAAGGCAGAACCCAGGCCAGGGGCCCCACCTCCTAAGTCAAATGGGTTTCTTCAGCCAATGCTTTGACTCCCCCTTGAGGGGTTTGGAGATGAGCCTTTCCCTGGTATCAGAGGGTCAGCTTCCCCTTGGTGTCTGTCATAGACAAAGAGTGTCCAGCCACTGTCTCTGTCTCACACAAGCTGCACCAATCCAGCCCCTGAGATTCGGAAGCTCCTTCACCCACCCTGGGCATGGCGGCCATTTCTGTGATGCAGTGAATGTGCCATCCATTAATCCACTGTTTCCTTTTTGGTTGGAGGGATGCGTGGATAGATGGAGTCTCTGATTGGCATTGGAGGGCCCCACCTGCAGCATAGGGAAGTTCCCCGACTCGGGGTCGAATCAGAGCTGGCATTGCTGTTCTACGCTACAGCCACAGCAATGCCAGATCCAAGCCACATCCGTAGCCCACACCACAGCTCAAGGCAATGCTGGATTGCTTAACCCACTGCACAAGGCCAGGGCTCAAACCCACGTACTCATGGATAGCAGTCAGATTCTTCATCTTCTGAGCCAAAATGGGAACTCCCTAAAATACTATTTGGTGATGGTCTGTACATCTTTCCTTTCTGCAAATTCTATTGCATTCTTTTCTTTTCCATTTTGAGTCAGCTGCATTGGGGCCTGTGGGCTGTTCCAGGCCAGGGGTCGAGTCCAAGCTGCACCTGCTGGCCTATGGCACAGCCACAGCAATACAGGATCTGAGGCATGTCTCATACCTACACCACAGCTGACGGCAATGCCAGAACCTTAGCCCAGTAAGCCATGCCATGTCTCATCCCCGCGTCCCCATGGATCCTAATCAGTGTCCTTAGAGCCGAGCCACACGAACTCCTGCTCTTTCATGTTTTAATGGATTGAAAAGCATGAGTGAATGGCTCACTTTAAGTGTGCCTGCACTTGGCATTAATCCTAGATTTTTGGCGTTTGGGGCATTTTGCTTTTTCTTTTTTTTGTTTGCTTGTTTTTTATTTTGTAAGTGTTGGCTGCCCCTGTGGCACACAGACGTTCCCAGGGACAACCCAAGATCCTTAACCCTCCTCACCCCAATCGAAAACTTATCCCTGATCACGAAAAGTCCCAGGTCTTCTTGTATCAAAAGCTCCCTGGGGGTGGAAGCCAGTGGGCTGGTGAGGTTGGGACCACTGAGCTTCACATGATGGAACCTCCCCCAAGCCAATCACAGGTCATGAGATTACAGTCACTCACTCCCTCCTTTGTTTTGTCCTCACTGGGACTAAGAGGCCGCTGCCTCCACCATTTAGCACATGGCAATAATCCCACCAAGACGATAGGATGGTCCCCCACCCACAAGGCACCGAAGCAGAAAGTCCTGTCCCTACAGCCAAGCCTTTTCCTCTCTGGACAGGCCACCCCCACGGGACACCCTGGAGGAGTGGAGGATCACCCCAGCCTGTCATGTGGCCACTTCAGAGAGGCAGAGAGAAACTCTCTAGAGGTAAGGGCTGCCTCCAGCCTCCATTCTCATGACTGGTGAGTGTCCAGAGGGCTGAACGGCACAAAAGCAGCTCTCCATCCCCAGAGTGTTCCGGGATGCAGAGCATGGAACCGATGCCCCAGAAGCCCCCTAGCCCAGCAGGCTGGAGAGACAGGGATGATGAGGCTGTCCCTGGGGCTAGTGAGAGCTGTGTACTCCCAGGAGCAGCCTGGGCATCCTTGTCTCTGTGGAGGAAAGACTTAGTCCTTCACCTGTGGATCCAGACTGCCTGGGATCTCACACATGCTTCGTTCCTCTCAGATCCCCTCTCTGTCCTCAGACGACCCATCTCTGAGGACACAGGCACATTCAAGACGACAGTGGACCAAGTGCATTTCACAACAGAACGATTTTATCCATGTTTTACATCCCCCATCGCAAAGGAGCTACTGTGCCCACCCACACACACCCAGACCCAAGTCCCCACCACCTAACCCCACCCACCCACACCCCCTCCTGGCTCTGGTCATTCTGTCCTTCCTCCCCACCCCTATGGCAGCCAGGATGGTTGCTAGGACCTGGAGGAGCCCAAGGCTTCCATGGGGGCTGCCCAGTTGGACTGGCCCTGGAGGGCTGGCCCACCGTTCCCTACTGGCTGCAGTGCCACTTCCTCCTCCTCCGTGTGACACATGGGTCACACCTGCTCCTTTTGGGCTGGGAAGGGTCAACCAGCCCCAGAGCCAGGGTGTGCCTCCCAGAGCCTCGCAGGTCAGCCCTAGGCCTGGCCAGGTCCTCAGCAGCAGCCAGGCCTCCACACCGAGCCCGCTTTCTAGACTTGGCAGCTTCCAGGGGGCCTGAGCTGAGGCCCATTCTCTGGGGCACGGGGGCCTGGGAAGCTTGCTGGGCCCTCTGCCCTGCAGTGCAGACAAGACCCGAGGCAGGGACAGGGCTCTGTGGCAGCCCCCAGGGCAGCAGGCTGTGGTGAAGGCCCAAGAGGAAGGCCAGGCTGGGGAGCTCCTCCTCATCCTCACTGAACCCGTGACCCAGCCCTGGGGCTCCACTAAAAGTAGAGGCCTCCCTGAGAACCTTGCTGGCCCTGAGTCCTGATGGAGGGCCCGAGTGCTTGGTACCTTGGCGAGGAAACGGCTGTGCTGTTCCAGCCTGAGGGGGCTCCTGATATCCTGGAGAGGGCACAGAGCCTTTGTGCCTGAACAGGCCCCTGTCTGTTTTGGGGTGCCTTAGATGGCCATGGAAATCCATCTGGGGTGTACAGGTTTCATCTCTGACCCCAGGCTGTGGGCCTTGCTCGTTCCTCTGGGCATCGTGTTGGGCCACAGACTCTGAAGGTCTTGAGTCCAGGTGGGGTGCCCTGTGATTGGGAGTGGCTGGCACCCCGTCATCCTCCTCCAAGGCCAGGACTTGTGTCTGCACTAGCTGGTGGGAGAGAGGTGGACAGTGACTGCTCTGCACCCTCCAGGGAGAGCCGGGGCTTATGGGCAGGGGGAGGTGAGATGGGACTCACATCCACAGACAGAGCCTGTGGCCCTCCTGCCTTCCTCCTGCACCTTCTCCCCAGCAGGGTCCTTGCCCTGTCCCCGGCTCCCCTCCTCCCCTTCCATTCCTCCTGCCCTGCACTCACCTGGGCAGCCTCCCGGGTGCAGGGCCTCTCTGTCAGGGGAGGGAGGGACAGAGCCTTCAGGGCCTCCTGCTCTAGGGCCCTCCCCGGCCCTGGCTGACCTGGGTCCTTTCCTCCTGGATTTCCAGGGTCACCTGACTACCCCCCCCTGCCCCCAGTCTCCCTAGTGTCAGTCCCTCCCCTGGCCACCTCTTCAGGGGAGAGTCCTTCCTCCTGCTCCAGCTCCTCAGCCAGGCCCGAGAGATCCAACTCTGGTTCTGGGGAAAGCAACTCTGCCAGGAATCGGGGGTGAATGACCACGTCCACCTGGAATGGAAGGGAGAGGCTGTGAGCAGCCTTGGCAGGTGTGCCCTGGGAGGCAGGAAGGCCTGGGAGAAACATGACTAGCAGAGGCCAATCCAGAGTTCCCCTCACAAAGGGGGAGCTTTCAAACTCCCATAGGTATTGTCTACTCTCACATAAACACACACACACACTCACAAGCAGGTGCACATGCAGACACATGGGCTCCAAAGCACAAACACATAGGCACCGACCCAGACACACAAAGGCCTACAAAGAGAGAGACACACACACATGTACAACTTTCACATCCACATATACACATCCTATGCACCAAAGTACACTCAGACACACAGGAAGACACACAGATGTCAGGGTCAAGGACCAGAGCCTAAATCCTATTATCCTGGGCCAAAGCCAGAACTAGGGTGCTAAGAGCATCTCTCCCTGGAATCCTGGAGTCTCAGACTCCAGGCCCAGCCCACCTTGGTGTCAAAGTCCTCCTGGGAACACAGCTTGTCCACGTAGCTGAGGAGATCCGGGTCTGGGAAGCAGCCGTCCTCGTCCTGTGGCAGCTCATATCCATCCTCTCGACATTCCATATCTGACTCCCCTGTGGCTGAGGGGCCAGGACCCACCAGTGCCTGCGGGATGTCCCCATGCTCCCTGCGAGCCTCAGGGGGAATCTCCTTGGGGGCCTTGTTCTCCAGCAGCTGCCAGGCTCTGCGTGGCCTTGGGTGGGTGTGCTGGACCCTGGGGCCGTGTTTCCTTGGAGCACAGGCTGAGGCAGAGCAGGAGGAAGGGAAAGTGAAGAGACCCAGCGCCCTGAAGCTGACCCCTGAGCAGGCACAGGGGAGGGCATTGTTGTGGGGCAATGGATATGCATGTGGGAAGGGGGAGGAGCAGCCAGAGCCTCAGGTTTGGTGGGAGGCCAGATTCAAGTCAGGGACAGGTAAAAGTCAGGTGTGAGAACGTGTGGAACATCTAATGATCAAGGGTCTCCCCACCAGCACACTTGTTAGGCAGATTTCACAGGGGCCCCTTAGACAGGGAGGAGGGTGATGAGGTTCTAAATGGACCAGGTCCACACCGCAGAGGGGAAAAGGGGGACTGAGACACCCTCGGGGGCTATCCGTGTTGAAAGACCAATGCCCCCTTGAGTGGAAAGGACCCATCTGGGAACAGGGACCAGGCCTAGGCCTCTCTCACCTGTACCTTGACCTCCAGGGGGAAGGTGATTCACAGACTGAGTGCCCCTTTTGCGGGATGTGGGTTCCTGAGGAGCCAGCTTTGTTGGAGCTGGAGGAGGCATGCCCTGTGCCCGCGTTGTGCAGGACACGTTCCCCATCCTGATCTCATCCTCTGCCTCAAATTGCATGAACCTGGGGGGTGTTGAGGGACAGGCCCCAGTGAGAAAACCACCTGGGCTCTGGAGCCCACCCAGTGCAGCAGGACCGAGGGGGTGAGGAGAGGGTGTCCTTAGGTCTGTCAGGGCCCTGTGAGGTGCTGTCGCAGCAGGGAACTGCAGTGGCAGATATCCAAGATCTGGGCCTCCTCCTGCCTGACCAGCCCTGGAGCTGGAGGGCATGGCCCAGCAGAGACCCAGGTCAATCTCTGGGACCAGGCTTAGGGACACATGGTGGGCAGTGGGGGCCCCTGCTCATGTGCCCCCGGACCTTGTCTGACCCAAACAATGGAGATGGCCAGTGGCCTGGTCAGGCACGTGTCCCCACAGAGCCCTTGCCCGAACCCAGAACCTGGGGCTGGGAGTGAGAGTCTGGGAGAGCACGCATGAGACAGGGCCCAGCACAGGCTGGAGTGGGGATCCTACCATTAGAGATGAGGCATCTCTTGCCACTGAGAGCTAGCTGCTCCTTTGGTTTTGTTTGGAAACTAGGAGGTTCACATGCAGAAATGACAGGGAGGGCCAGAGACCCATGGGCTTCCCCAGGGATGGCCAGTTGCCCATTCCAGCCATCGTTGATGAAGAGAGGCCTACCACATGCTAGGTCAGTGATGGCTAGGCACCCAGCATGAAGGGGTGCCAGGCTGCCGGGTGGAGTCCTCAGCCCTGCACAGCCCCCATGCCTTCAGGGGACCCCCTCCTGGGCTGCCGTGCTCCCCAAGGCCATCCTGAGGCCTCCCCACATCAGCATCACGGTAGGGCAGAGCTCCTGGGACAGACAGGCTGGAAGAGCCAAGCTCTCCAGGTGGCAGAGGGGATTCTGGAGGCCAATAGGATTTGGGGATTCAGGGAACAGGAGGTGTCAGGTGCCAGCCTCCTCTTGCATCCTCTCTGATTGCTAGCACCATAGCCAGATCCTGCCCTGGGGCCTGCCCATCACCCACCACCCACCCCACCATGTCGCCCATGGCCCAGGACCCTGACTCACTTTGCTGCCATTTCATAAAAGGCCATCCTCTGAACGGTGCTCATGTGCTGCCATTCCTGCATGGCCTGCCGCATGCCCTCCTCCAGCGTCATGGTGGGCTTCAGGCGAGCCAGGGTGCGAAGCACTGGGCTGTAAGCCCTCAGGGTCAGTCTCTTGGTGCAGCCCAGCCCCCAACTGCCCAACCCCACCCAGCTCCAAGGCCTCCATGGGCCCCACCCCTGCCAAACCCAGGCTCAAGAGGGGGAGACGAGGGTGTCTGGAGAGCAAAGGCAAGCCTTCCTGGTGCCTGGTGCCACCACCTCCCACTCACCAGAGGATGCTTGTCCACTCCCTGGCTATAGCTGGGACACTCTGGCTGGGGGCGGGTTGCCATCTCATATAAAACGCAGCCCCATCAATGCGGGAGGGCAGGCGCCAGTCTACCAGCTAACAGGTCTGAGAAGCCCAAGGATTCTTCTGCCCAGGTCTCTGCACTAGATGGCCTAGTCCCCCTTTTCGGAGGGACCTCGGGTCTAGGAGGGATGTTCCTGCCAGGTTCACAGCTCTAGGAGGATAGACCCTTGCCCGTCTATCTATGGACAGCTCGACCACCTCCCCGTTCACACTGGACCTCTTCAGAACAACAAGGACCGGGCATGCAGAAAGCTCCGTCCTGGGCCTGAATGTCCTAAGCCTTATCTGAAGTGATACCCACTGGCTGCCAGAGGCCCAGGTCCATGTTGAAAGGAGGTAGCACCAGAGAAGCAGGTCCCATTCAAACTCTGGCTCCTCACATCCGAGCAGGACCCTCTTGGACTGCTCTCCTGCACTCAATGTTATCATGGCAGTGCAGAACGTGAGACAACTGGTCTTGCATGGTGGTGGTAGCTGAGCTAAGGCACGGACGGGATGTCATGGACTGGACGTGGGACACATCTGAGTGCAGACGTGCCTCCTCATAGCATGGACATTGCTGTCAACCCTCCTTCTCTCGAGGTGAAAGGATGCCTGGAAACCTAAGCAGGGAGTCCATGCCAAGGTCCTGTATATGCGAAGGCTCCAGCTGAGCTAATGAGGGTCTGAGAGGTCACTTACATGAGAAAGCAGGAGAGAGCTTCCGCATCGGGGCTCTGGGGCAGGTGGCTGCGGGCCAGGGACTTGAAGCGCTGCCAGCGTCGGAAGTTCTGATAGACGCTCTTATGGTGAGAGGCGTCCTCCTGAGGGCCCGTGTGCTGGGAGGCATGCAGGCTGCCTGCCCCAGAGGTGCCATGTGGCCACGGCCCAGAGGTCCCTGGGGGCAGGATGAAGGCCATCTGGGCAGCTGGTGGTGCCGCTTGAGGAGGAAGGCCTGGGGCCAAGCCTCCCTTGCCAGCCTGAGCTGCTGCAATAGCTGTGGCAGCCACCCCGCTGTCCCCCACAGGGCTTGCTATGCAAAGGGGTGCAGGACACAAAGCACTCCCCATGAGGGCCCTGGAAGCATTCCCATTGAGGGGGGCCTGAGGGCGCCCAAAGGCCTGAGACTGGTGGGGCAATGCTGACCTCCCTCCTGACCAGACTGGGACAGGGATGTTGCCAAGCCCTGGGGCAATGGGGCCATGGTGAGCAGGAGTCACCCGAGGTGTCATGGGGTGAGGTGGCTGCAATAGGGTGCTGCCAGGCAGGAGTAATGGGGCCATGGGCAGTGGCAGGTGCTGCTCCCAAGCTGGCTGGGGTTGGGAGCCAGGAGTGGGGGGAGGATAGGAGCGTGAGGCCCCAGGGGGCATGACCACATCCGTGCCCGGCAGTGGAAATGCTGTGGAGAGAAAGGAAAGGGGTGAATGGAAGAGGAGAATGGGTGACATGGACGGAAGCTCTCTGGGGACTCAGAGGGCACACCTCAGTGGGAGAGGGCATTTGGCCCGAGGAAGCTGTGTGTTGTGTAGATGTCGTGGAGGGATTTTCATGTTCTGACCTCAGTGAGAGAGGGCATTTGGCCCGAGGAACCTGTGTGTTGTGCAGATGTCGTGGCGGGATGTTCATGGTCTTGACCCCCACACCCAGTTCCCTGCCCCTGTCTACCGAGAAATGCTCAGCTCAGCAGCAGGGATGGGGGAGCCTCCCTGAGGAGCTCCCTGACACCTCGTCCTCACAGGCTGTCCCCACGTCCTGGACCTGAGAGGTCATCTACTCTGAGCATGCCCCTCAGCAAGGTCACTGGCAGGTAAGGGCCTTCTCCAAGGTCCTTCCAGGCACCGTGAGGCCTTTGATGGACCTCCACTGTCTAAAGTCGAAGGGCCTCACATCCTCCTCAACCCTTCCTCTCGGGATGCTCAGCACACATCTGTTCTGTCATACTTTCCTGACCTCACACAACACCTCTCAAAGGCTGCGAAGATCGCTCTGCACACAGAACCCTTAGACAAACACAGAACAGCCCCACCAAGCATGCACCTGCCTCTCTGAACCACCCAGAGTGGACACTTCACAGGTGCTAAGGTGTGCCACCCCATCCCGATGGCCCTGAGTCCCTCCCGCCATGCAGTTCTGCTCCTCAGAGAGAAGTCTGAGAAGTCGGTGTGTGTCCCCTGCATTTTTGCCACTTCCCATCCAGGATTGGCTTCCAAAGATGAGCACGGGCCCAGGGCGGCTCATGTGACAAGGGTCATGGGAGTGGAGGCTGCCTGTGGTCCTTCCCCTTCCAGCTCCCAATAATGGAAAGTGAGGAGAAACTGAGAAGCAGGCAGGAGTCAGGTGCCATTGTGAGAAAACCGCCCATTCAGGAGAAGGAGGTACATACCACGAGGCACCGAATTGACCTCCACAGATGCTCTAGGAGGTTTCAGAGTAGCAGACTAGATCATCTTCCTGCTTCTGTGCTACACTGCTTCACCCCCCCCCTTTACAAAGGAAGCAGCCTTCCTAGGCATTCCACCTGCACCAGCCTCTCTCCACATGTAGTAGTAGTGACTTGAAATAGAAACACACTCTTCATCTCAAAGTCAGGCCTCAGCTTCTGCTGTGAGCCACCTGACACGCTGCGCCATGTCTGCAGAGATGTATTTCCACAAAAGGGAAACCAATACAGAACACCTCAGGCCCACGAGTCCTAGCTTGGATGAAGTCACCTGGTTGCCCATCCCTTGTGGAATCCAAGGCCACAGTTGCCTGACCTGAGAAGTGAGTTCTGGGCAGGATGGAGGGAAACGTTCTGGGCCATTGCAGCGAGAGTCACATCCCGCCCAGCTCAGAGCAGACCCTTTCCTGAGCATGAGGCCCCAGACAACACCCACCAACACTGAATCATTTTCTGACTATACCCTCCCATTCCACGCCCCCATTAGCCAGAGGATGCGCCAGTTTCAATCCCTTAGAGAGGTCTGGTGAGGCGAGCTTCAGATGCCTGAGGACCACAAGGCGGGGCTAGGCTTTCCCCATGACCCACCCAGGGCCAGCCACAGGACACTGGCTACACACACGTTCCAAGTGGCTTGTCTCCCTTCTAGAAACCGCCAACCTGCCTGCTGCCATCCTGCCTCCCCAACCAGAGCAAGGCCTCTTGAACCACCTCCAAGCAGCTGTCCTCCCCAAGGCAGCCTCAGGTTTCTACAGGCTCCCCAGCTGAGATGTCCCTGGGGTGCAGTGCTCTCGCCTTCCTCTCCTTCCGTCCAACTCCATGTCCACAGTGAAGGGTCCCAACGGAAACCCAGGGATTTGAGGGAGGCCCTTTCTCTTGGAAAACAGCCCCTGTCTAGAGGCTTACCGCCTTCTGAAGCCATTCCCACAGGCATGGGCCTGGACCACCACGGGCTGGTGGCCTCAACGTGGACAGTCAAGAGCAGGACCCAGCGAGGGACCTGCCCCAACAGATGCTCAGGACGCAAGTAAAGGAGCCCAAGTTTGAATCTCAACAGTAGAATGCGGGCCTCCAGTCATTCTGCAGTGGGGGAGGGGCCGAGGGCAGGTGAGCCTGGGTGGGGGTGGGGTGCCATTCCATGCTGGCCTCTGCAGGGAGGCAAGAACCAGACGTTTCTTCCACCTTATGCAGGGGCCAGACAATTGTCGAGTGCCACGTCAGGCAATGTATGTGTTGGTTTTCAGAGTCACAGCACCAAGGTTTGTCTTGATGTTCCCTTTCCCTCTGTTATTCATCAACTTGTTTGTTGTCCTTCACCCGCCTCAGCTTCCGTCCTGGCTTCAGGCTCCCTTCCCCGGAGGCAAGACTTTCTGAACAAAATTCACCTTTTATCATCTGATAACCACTTGGGTTTTCATGGCCACCTGGAACCCAATGTTTATGGTTTGGCTTCTCTCAGCAGACCCACCATTTGTGATTGGTGTGTGTCCGTCTTTCCTAAGGAAACCGTCCTTGTGTGCCAACCAGCATCCAGCAGGACCCACCTTCCTCATGTTCCCTTGTGCTGGAAAGGCCCAGCCTATCCAAAAAGCCACTGCACAGCCCACGTGTCCAAGACCAGAGATCAGTCTGTCGTGTCTCCCGTATGATGACATTGCTGGTAAGTCTTGGAGCTTTTCCCTGTTAAATGTTTGAATGTAACATTTTCAACAAATCCTCCCCTTGCAGGGATCACAGTCCACATGTGCCGAATAGCATATGGAGTGCTGAGTCCTCCTCTCCCCTCTTTCCCCTGTCCACTCAGTCCTCGTTCCCACCAGGGATCAGAGATACCTGTTTCATTCCCATCTTTTCAGAGATCTTTTGGGCAAGTAACTTTGAATGCCATCCGTTTGCCTTTGCAGGTAGTATTCCTTTGTCTCTGGTTGAAATGTACCATGTGCACAGGGAACTCCATCTTGGACTTGTGATGGAAAAGGTTGGGGGATAATGTGAGAAAGTGATTACATATGTATCCTATATAGATATATATGTATCATATATCATATATACATACATCTGTCTGTACGACAGGGTCCTTTGGCTACGCAGCAGAAGTAGACAAAACATTGTAAATCAACTGCAGTGGAAAACCTAACCTCTTGTAAGATCAAAGAGTTCCTCTTGAGAAAAAGTAAAAAAGGAAACGAGAAAATTAAATTGCGTCCCCATAGACCTGAGTATCTTTCCTTTTGTTGCCTTCCTACTGATATCGTGGCTCCTCTGTTACTGGATGCATTTTTAACATGGGAGTTCCTCCATTCTCTTGAAATTCAATGTACTGAAAGGGCAGAGTGCTCAACGCCAGGCAAAAACAATAGTAAATGTGCAGCTCCATTTGAGTTTTTCATTTCCCACACACAGTGCCTGCATTTAGCCTGACCTGTGTCCCGTGCACCATTTTGGACATATCTTTACGGCAAGTACTTTCCCTGTGTATCTGAAATTTACCTTTCCCTTGGAATCAGCATGCATCTGGCAAGACTCGCCCATAAGGGTACCATATTAGGCTACAGGGAGTGGGCAGTACTTGAGGGGAGGAGAACTCAGAGTGGAGACCAAAAGGTGCCTTTTGGTCCCACCCAAAAGAAAATGGCAAAGGGACCCCAAATCTGCAGGCTCTTTGGATGAAATGGCAATGGAAGAGCCAAGAGATACTATTGCATCTTTGAGCTTTATGTGGTTAAGGACAGAGGTAAGGGAGGAGAAGACAAAATCTTCTCTTTCCTTATGTGAAAGAACCAAAAGTGTGTGTGGGCGGGTCTCTTGGGTTTAATTGCTTTCTCCTTTGGGGGGACACACATGCTGCCTATGGATGTTCCTAGGCTAGGAGTTACATCAGACCTACACGAGCAGGCCTCTGCCATAGCCAGAGCAATGTGGGATCCAAGCTGCATCTGGGACCTACAGCACAGCTCAGGGCAACCCCGGATCCTTATTCTACTGAAGGAGGCTGGCATGGAGTGTGCATCCTCACAGATCCTAGGGGGGTTTATGTCTGCTGAGCCATGATGGGAATTGCTGGCTTTTGTAGGTATGAAAACATCGACTTCCCGTGATGTGGGTGTGCCCTTTGACACAGTGCCAGCTTTTTATCCACCAATGTCCAATCTCCACGTGTCCAAACCCACTCGCATCAACGTCCTCCCCAGCAAGCCCTGCTTGAAAGCTGGTGCATTTCCTGTCTGCATCCCATACCCTTGCTCTTGAGAATCAAGGCTTGTCCTTGCCTATGGTGCTGTCTGCATGGGAATCAACGTAGCATCCCTGACACAGCCAAACGGAAACACACCTGAGGAAACGTTCAGATTGGGAGTTAAGGTCAGCTTATCACGATGCAAGTGATAGGAATGCGTATGTCCGTCTGGTGTGGTGAGAGGCGAGGTCTCGGGAACATCATCAAGGGAGGTGAGGGGTGAAACCTCCTAGGACTGCAAGCAAATCTCTTGGGAGGCAAGAGTCCCTGTGTGCAGTAGCAGAACTACAATTCCTCCTGCTGTTAGGGTGTTGGGCAAGGAAGGAGAGGTTGAAAGGATTGTTGCAGATTGAGAAAAAGGACTTGTGTGGGTGCTTCCGAAGCTTCTTGCCCCTTGCAAAGGAACATGGACTCCAAAGAGGGTGAGAAGCTGAGGCGAGAGTATCTCCTGCAATGCCATGGTGAGCTTTGTAGGAAGAAACTCTGGATGGGGCACTGCACAACTGAGCACCATGGGAATAGGGCTCTCTATTGGAGCTTTTACACTGAAGAAACATTTCAAGGGTTTTCAAACAAGACCTTCATATGAGAAGATTGCTGAGGCACCCATTGTACCCAGGCATTCAGGAAGGCCAGGCTTCCTTGTTGCTTCCTCCCCTTCTTCAGCCACTCCTGCAATTTGTTACAAGATTCTCACGCATAGCTCAGATGTAGTATTTGTGGGGGTTTCTTGTTTGGTTGGTTTTGAATTGTTCTTCCCCCAAGACAATGGTTTTGCTACTGTACAGCATGGTGACCCAGGTACACACACATGTACACATTCTAGTCGCTCCCATGAGCATGCTCCATCACAAGTTCCCAGTGCTACACATCAGGATCTCATTGCTAATCCACACCGAAGCCAATCCTTTGCATCCCTTCACCCCAAGCTCCCAATCCACCCCACCCCCTCCCCAGATGTCGTATTGGCATGAGTCTTCTCAGGGACACTGATACAAAAGTTGCATTGTGGAAACGAGGTGCTCCCAAATCTTCCACATTTTTTGACTGACTTTGGACTTCTGAGGGCCGCATCCATGGCATCGGGAGATTGCCAGGCTAGGGGTCCAATCAGAGCTGTGGCCCCTGGCCTATGCCAGTGCCACAGCAATGCCAGATCCCAGCCGTGATGGCAAGCTACACCGTAGCACACATCAACACCCGATCCTTAACCCACCGGGCGAGGCCAGGGGTGGAACCCGCAACTTCATGGCTCCTAGTCAGATTCGGTTCTGATGCACCATGACACGAACTCCTTCTGTTGTTCATTATCTTATACTACCTCAGAACCCTACATGCCGACATCGGAGAGGCAGAGGGTGTCAAATCAGCGGCACTGTAATTAGGGAAACCAGTCATGGAAGTGGGTGTCTCAACGTCCTTTGGACCATGACCTCTGATTGTTCCTGCAGAGAGCTTCGGGGCAGGCACTGGCGGCTGAGGAGAAACATCTTTGGAGATGGATCACTAGCATCAGGAGACAGTGAACCTTCCACTCCCACATGGAAATTGAAAGGCACCGAGAGATCCCAGGTTTGTGTCTTGTGGACGCTTCACATCTGTGCCCTTGGGAGCTCTGGGTGTCATCAGAGATATGTAAGGGTCTTGAGAGGTATCGTGTGGAGGAAGAAATGCTCTGATGTTGCCATGGACCAGAAAAGGGATCTGAGGGGTCATGTTTCTTTGGCGAGCATTCCCAAGTCAGGTGGGTATGTTGAATCTGCTGCTACTTCTTTGTGGGTGGATGGCCACCGGAACTTCCACGATGTCGTGCAAAATATAGGGAGGGAGAGGAATAGTGTTCCCAAAGTACCTGCTGTCTTGTGACTGGCCAAGAGGGTCAAGTTTAGCTCACCAGCATAACCAGGACAAGCAGAACCGTACAAAGGAGACACACCTGTGCACCAACCTTTATTGAACAAGCTCCATGTATTAAAGAAAGACATGAAGAACAAACATGCGTGGAGAATCGAGGCATTTGGAAATTCTCTAGGCATGGCGACAGGAGCACCATCTCTGAAGAGAGGTTCCCAGATCTCCAATTGCGTGCTAGAATGGTTCTTTAATGGATCCATCCAATTTGCTAGGGGAAAGACCCTTCTCTTTCTAGACGAGCAAATCCCAACCCAAAGAGTCCACACAGCCTAAGGTACTGTGGCCCAAAGGGCATGAATGTCCTTGGCCCACTTTGAGGATTCTGTGCTTAGGCTGGATCTCTGCAAACTCTTGTATGGGGATCCTATCTAAATGCATGGGTTTCACCGATGCAGTGTGACCGTGGGGGCTCATCTCCCAAGAGATAGGGTTTAAGAAGAGATGGCCACAGAAGCTCCCAGGGAGAAGACAGGAAGACAACACCAGAGAGCTTTCCAGCGAATGCAAATCCTCCATGACATTCCTGTCTTGGAGGGAGCTCCTGGGCCAGCTCTTCTGATGCTTCCTTCCCTCCCTCCTCTTCCCACCTGTCCCCTGCTGACTGAGCTGTTGTGCACAGAGACTCCCATCCTCCAACCGCTCCTAGTGTCTGTTGAGGAGGGTCCGCTTGGGTAGTCAGTAGCGCACATGGGAGCAACGAGGGTGGTTTCCCAAGGGGTGGCCTGCCTGAGGGTGGGGCCCGTCCTGGTGGCCTTTAGCATTCATTCCATGACAGCCCTGCCAAAGAATATGGGCACTCTTCAGCCATTGGGTGTGACCGCTCTGTGCTCTTGTGCACGCTGCAGACTCCTTGTGCCCTCCTCCATGTGGGTTCATGCCCGCATGGAGCTCAGGTCCGGAGCAGTGTTTCCACCACAGCTTTTAGCAGCACTGTGGATCAGGCTGCTGGGAGACTTGAGGGACTGTGGGGCCTATGGAGGCAGGGGACTAAAGTGTGTGAGTGATTAAAATGGGTGGCATTCCAGTGTGCCCGCCGTTCCAAAGTGTAGGAAAGCTCGAAGGAAGAATTTCCAATTTGAAAACCCTCATGGGGTTCACAAGAAGTAGCTCAGGGCTTGGGAAAAGGAGTGAAGATGTACCATCCAGGCTGCTAGTTTCACTGGTGTCTTCCTTTTTCACATCCCAATGTCGGTCAGCACTTCTGTTCAAACGGCATGCTTGGGTCTCTGTTGGGGGCAGCCTTGCTGAATGTAGTGCTGACCACCTAGTTGTAGTCGGATGTAAATCGTGATGGATTTGCAAGCCTAGGTTGGATTGGTACAAGGCCACCTGGTGGTCGGGAATCTGGTAATCCATCAAAGGTGAGGGTTGGTTGGGTTTTGTCTATGGATATGTGTGTAAGGGGAGATCATGCCTGTGTTTGGGTGAGCGTTTGTCTTTGGAGGGTGCTGAGATGTAACAGAGGCATAGTCCAGGAGCTGGCGTTTAGGTGTTTGTAAGTTGGTGTTCAGGGGCCTATTTTTCATGGATGTTTTCCGCCATGAAGTTGGGGATTGTGTGTCTCCTGGTGGACTTGGTAGGATTATCTGCCTAGGCCTCAGGGCAATGTTAGGGAAGTCCAGGGGCCGATCTGTGTATTTGTACCTTTGGGCCCTGTAGTGAAACTTCGTGGTTGGGACTTGACCCCAGCCAAAATTGAGAGTGGGACTGGGAATCTACCTTGCCCTCAGCTTGGCACCTGAATCCAGGATCCCAGGTTCATAGAGGATTCGAGCGCACAGACTTCTTCTTTTTGGTGGCATCTGCCCCATGTGGAGTTTCCCCGTCCACGGACGGAGTGCCACAGCAGCAATCGGGACCACTGCAGTGAACACTCAGAATCCTTAGCCTTCCGTGCCACAAAGGAACGCCTCGATCTGCTCAAACCCACTGTCTTTGCACTGTCAGACCCCTCACCAGGTGTCAGGATTTGATGAAGCTCTGGTTCTTCTGCTTCGTGGCAGGAAGAGTTTGGCAGGAAGCGAAGCCCCAGGTAAAGAGTGAGTTTAGGAGCATAAGACCCTGGGGGGAGATACGCGTAAGCTGGCCAGGGAGCAGAGCAGCCCCAAGAACCAAGAGAGCTACATTTCTAGAATCCAAGGCCCAGTGGGGAGGGGAGAAGACTGCCTTCTTCCTCATTGGAGGGTGGATATCAAGGCTTCCATCTCCAGCTCCTCCTTGTGCCCTATATGGATGGTGTGCCCTGGGCTGTCACAGTGCTTGTTCAAATCGGTGTGTATTCCCAGGCGTTTGGTAATATATATCAACTGGGGTAATTCATCTCAGGTTTCCATCTACTGTCCTCTTTTACCTAGGCGTGTCCCCTCTCCCCTGTGTTTCTGTCTGGGTGAGGTGCAGAAATGCTCCTTGTCCAGGACTCTTCTCTCCTTGACCTCATGCAGCAGGACTCGATCTCCACATCTGTTGTCTTGTGCTTGAACTCTTGGGGGTTGTGTCTTGAGCGTGTCTGGCACTTGGATGCATCTGGTCTTCCTTCAAGTCGGGTAAGTCATGGCTGGGTTCCTTTTCTTGAGTGATCATCAGCTTTAGACCATTTCGAAGACCCCTTGAAAGCTTGTCTTTAACCGATCCCCCGTGGGCGGTTTCTGCTCTTTAAGGATCCTCCTCTGCCCTTCCCTTTAGGATGATTATTTGTGTGTTCATGGCCTGTCATATGGCTCTTTGCTTTTTTGTGTGTAGCACATGTTCCAGAGCCGTGCATGTGTCTTTTGATGTGTAGAGGGCGAGTCGGCCTATCTTCTGGGACAGGTGAATGCTATATAGGTCGGGGTGCCGTATTGGTATGCTTCTGGATTCTGCATGCTGGAAGAGTGCATGCCCTTGGATGGAGCCTTGGGGAGTGTGGGTTTATGGATATGCCGAGAGTGTGTTATATGCGTGTTTGGAGGAAAGGACGTAGGGTGCTAGGTTTGCACTTGTGTCGTGTACTGAGTAATTGCGGGTCTGCTTGGGTGTTTTGGAGAGTTGTGTGTAGAATGCGTTTGAGTGTGTATTCCAGGGGCATGGGCATTTGGAGGCATATTCGCTGGGGCTATGCCCTTGTAGTTTTCAGGAGGGACATGTTAGGCTTATATATGTGGGGACGTGGGGAAGTGTGTGTCTGCTGGAGAGATGAGGTTCTGTGTTTCTACAGGGGCGTGGGAGACGTGCATTTCTTGGTGTGAGAAATATGTGCTGGGGTTATGTGTTACGAGTTTGCAGATGGATGAGCTGGGTCCTAGGATCATTGGATATGTGGAAGTCATTTCCTGTGTGGTTTGCTGGCGATAGGTCCATGTGTCCTACGTGTGTCTACTCGTTTGTGTGTCTATCACCAGGTGCACCAATGACCAGGTTGTGTTCCTATGGTATGGAGGTGTTGGGAGTGTGCCACGTTGCTTCTTGGCAGAATGCCGAGGTGTTTCTACAGGTCCTAGGTACGAAGAGATGGTGTGTCCACATTGAGGGTGAGGGCTGAAATGCATATGCAGTTGACACCCACACAGGTGCAGTGTCCTGGCAGGGCGGTTGTCTTCTGGAGAGGTGGCACCATGTGTAGTGTTTGGGGCATCTGTATGTTCAAGGGTTGGGAATATTTGTCTGTGTGTGTCCATAGGTGTTTGAGACGTGTACATGTGTATTAGTACGTGTAGGCGGATTGCGGCTGTGTGTGTATTTGAGGTCCTGGGGCTTCTGTAGTATGTATTTGGAGGGATGTCAGAGGTAGGTGTGTGTGTTTGGAAACAAAGAAATCTCATAGGCGATGTGTGTGTGTTCTGGAATCCTGGCCTAGAAGTACTGTAGGGCTGTGGCCTTGCCCATGGGCTGTGCGTGAGATGACTGTGTAGGAGCTGGTGGTAGTGAGCCTGTATACGAGGTAGTCATTGTGCACCACTGGTCGGTGTTTGTGTTCAGGCCCCTGTTGGGTATGTGCATGTGAAGACCTCAGGTGGTCTAGTTTTGTTTGTGGGGAAGTGGGTGGAGTGGGGGGTTGGCCTTTTCTTGTCTTTTCAGGGCAGACCCATGGCATTTGGAAATGCCCTGGCTATGGTGGAATTGGCGCTGCAGCTGCAGCTGCCAGCCACGGCCACAGCAAGGCCAGATCCGAGCTGCATCTGGGACCTGCTCCATATCTGAAGGCAATCCTGGATCCAGGGATTGCACGTGCCTTTTCTCCTATACGGGTCAGGTTCATTCCAGTGTAGCCCCGACGGGAATGTCTGCTGGAAGTTTTTTCCTCACAACGTCATTTTCAGTTCTTGGCATCAGCCCAGTCATCTTTTCTAGGTCATCGGAGTTTAGTCTTGGCAGATTGTACTTTGCTAGGAAGGTGTCCATTTCGTCTAGGAAGTCTGTTTTCTTGGCATAGAGTTGCTTTTAGTAGTCTCTTCTGATCCTCTGTATTCTGGGATGTCCATTGGAAGCTGGTGTGCATTTTGATGGTTATTGATTTGAGTCCACTCTTTTTTCCCTGATGAGTCTGGCTAAGGGTTTATCCATATGGTGGATGTATTCAAAGAAGCAGTTGTAGCTGCATTGATCTTTCCGATGGTTTTCTTCGCTGCTCTTTCCTTTCTGCTCTGATGATTAGGATGTCTTTCCTTGTGTTTGTCTTTCTCTGGTTGCTTTGGGCATAAGGCCAGGTTGTTTGTTGGTGGTTTTCCTTGTTGGCTGAGGTAGGCTTGTATTGCTGGAAAGGTCCCTCTTCGATCTGCCTTTGCTGCATCCCATAGGCTTTGGATTGTTATGTCTTTGGTGTCACTTGCTTCTTGGGATCTTCAGATTTCCTCTTTGGTTTCTCCAGCACTCCCTTGGTTGTTGAGTAGCATGTTGTCGAGTTTCCGGGCGTTGGTGTTTGTTGCCATTGTTTTCTTGGTGGTTGATTTCGAGCCTCATAGCGTTGGGTTCATACAAGCTGTGGGATAGGATTTCCATTTCCTTCCATATACAGTGGCTTGCTTGGTGACGCAGCATGTGATCGGTCCTAGGGAATGTCGGGTGTGCCCTTGAGAGGAGTGTGTATCCTGCTTCATTGGGATGGAAAGCGCTCTACCTATGGAGGAAGTGCCCTGTGGTCCAATGCATTATTGAAGGCCTGGGTTCCCTTGTTGATTTTATGTCTGGAGGACCCGTGCGTTGATGGGAGTCGGGTGGGAAGGCCCCCTGCTCTGACTGTGTTAGTGTCCATTTCTCCGTTTACGGTTGTAGCAGTTGCCTTCTACATTGCGGGGATCCTGTATTGGGTGCATATAGGTTTCCAATTCCCATCTCCACTCCTTGGATTGATCCTTGACCGTTATGTAATGACCTTCTTTGTGTCTTATTAATATGCTTTATTTGAAGGTCTCTTTTGTGTGATGGGGGTGTTTCTACTCCGTCTCTCTTTTAATTCCCACGCACGAGGAATATTTTCTTGCATCCTCTCACTTTCAATTTGTATATGTCCCTCAAACTGAAGGTGGTCCCTTGAAGACAGCAGGTCTACCTATCTGTCTATCCCTCTACCTATCTGGATCGAGATCGAGATGGAGATCGAGATGGAGAACGAGACGGAGCTCTCGATCTCGACCCAGAGAGAAGGAGATGCGTCTTCTTTTTGTATGCATGCAGCCAGTCGATGTCTTTCGGTTGGGGCATTTTGTGCATTTGCATTGAAGGTGCTTCTTGATCTGTATGTTCTTATGGCCATGTTATTAGCTGTGTCAGATTGGGTTTTGTTGGTCTTTTCCCGTCCTCCCTTGTTCTCTGCTCTTGTGGTTTGATGATTGCCTCTAGTGGGGTGTTTGTTGGGTGTTTTTTGATTGTTATTTCCCCGAGACAATTTTTTCCACTGCCCAGCATTGTGACCCAGTTCCCCATACATGTGTAATTCGTCTTTGTGCCATTATCTTGCTCCATCATAAGTGATTCGACCACGTTCTCAGTGCTACACAGCAGGATCTCCTTGCTAATCCCTTCCAAAAGCAGTCGTTTGCATCCAATAACCCCAAGCTCCCCATCCATCCCACTCCCTCCCCTCGCTCTAGGCAACCACAAGTCTATTCTCCAAGTGCATGAGTTCCTTTAGGTGGAAAGGTTCCTTTGGGCTGTATATGAGACTCCTCATATGAGTGATGTCGTATGGTAGTCGTCCTTCTCTTTCGGACTTCCTTCACTCAGGATGAGAGGGTCTCGTTCCACCCATGTTGCTGCAGATGGCATTAGGGTGCTCTGTTTTATGGCGCAGGAGTATTCCATTGTGTGTATATACCGCGTCCTCTTTGGCTCTTAATTGTTATTTCCCCGATACAATCTTGTTTTCTACTGTACAACGTGGTGACCCAGTTACACATACATGTAGGCATTCTATGTTCTCACATTATCATGCTCCGTCAAACGTGACTAGACATTGTACCCAGCGCTACACAGCAGGATCTCATTGCTAATCCATTCCCAAGGCAATAGTGGGCAGGCATTAACCCCAAGCTCCCCATCCACCCCACTCCCTACCCCTCCCCTCCCCCTTGGCCACCACAAGTCTATTCTGCAAGTCCATGAGTTGCTTTTCTGTGGAAAGGTTCATTTGTGCCGTATATGAAATTCCAGATATAAGTGTGTGGTATCTTCTTCTGGAATGGATCCCTTAACCGTGAACTAGTGTCCTTCTATGCCTTTCTCGATGGCCTTCATTTTAAAGGCGATTTTGTTGGATATGAGCAGCGCTACTCCTGATCTCCTGTCTTGTCCATTGGCATGAAATATCTTTTTGCATCCCCTCCCTTTCAATCTATGCGTGTCCTTTGCCCTCGGGTGAGCTTGTCTAGGCAGCAGATTGAAGGATTTTGCTTTGGTACCCAATCTGGCCCTCTGTGTCTTTTGATGGCAGCATTCGGTCCCAGAACAATTCAGGTGGTCATTGATAGATGTTTCTTGATTGCCGTTTGAAGCCTTGTTTTCCCGTTGAGTCTATGTTTCTCTTTTCTTCTTTCTTTTCCTTTGAGTGAATGGGTTCCGTTGATTCTCTGCTGGAGTCCTTTCCTTTTCCGATTTTTGAATGTAGTGTTGGCCTTTGGATTGGGGCTGCCCTGTTTTGTTATTATGTTAACCCCTTCGTATGTCTGCTGACTTTAGCCTGACCGTTACATAGGACCAAACGCGTCATTGAAACAAGACAAAGGATCTACATTTCCTTCCATTCCTCGCCCTCATTGTATGATTTGATGTAGTTTATTTCATTTTATGTTTTTGACATCTTCATGGTTAGATCTGTACGCTGGCTTCTCTAAGTCACTGCTTTCCAATGGTTTTTTTCTTTTTTCTTTTTTTTTTAATTGGAGAACCATTTGAGTATTTCTTTCAGAATGGGTTTTGTATTGCAGTACTCTTTCAGTGTTGGTTTGTTGGAGAAATTCTTGATTTCCCCTTCGATTTGAAATGATAGTCTTGCTGGATAGGCTATTTGGAGGAGGCAGATTATTTGTTCTTTCTTTCAATTGGTCTCATCACCCCCTTCTGGCCTGTAGTGTTTCTGTAGAGCAAACTGCTGATAACCTTATTGGGGTTCACTCATCATGAACGCCTTGCTTTTCTCTTGCTGCCTTTGGCCTCCTCTCTTTCTGTTTCACTTTGGCCATATTTATCAGAATAGGTCTTGCAGCGTGCCTGTTTGGGTTCAAGTTGTTTGGGGCTCTCTGTCCTTCCCATATCTTGCTATCACTCTCCTGTAGTTGTTGCTTTAAAACCTCGATTGCAGGACTCCCTGTTGTGGTGCCCTGGAAACTGGCAATGGCCCCTGCCCCTCTCCCCCAGCCACAAGGTCCAGACCCTCCCTTTGGCTGATGACATGAGGAGATTTCCCACCAGATGGCCCGGCCCTGAGCGCACTAACTCTAGGAAGTCCCAGCCACTCTGTTTCTAAACCCAACTGACCCCCTGAGCAAGACCGGCTACCTCCAACAGGCCTGGGTATGGGCATCTTCTGAAAAGGCTCAACCAAGACCTTGAGAGAACACCAGATGTCTAAAGGAATGATAAAGGAAGAGGGTCTCGGTTAGGGGTGTGCTGGTGCAGCCCAGGGCCTTGCCAGAGCTGAGGTCTGCAGGGGCTTGAGCTGGCCAGGCTCCACTCCCACACCAGCTCTCTTGGGCCCTGTTGGTACCTATGTCCCTTCTCGGCCTTGGACAGTGCCTTCTTCTGGACCTCCAGGGGTTCTCCAGGCTCAGAGTCCCATCTGCTGATAGATTGAAACCTGTGATTGTCCTGAGGGTCAGTCAGGAGCTTCCTCCATCAGGACGCCCGTGCCTGCCTGCATGGCTTACACAGGCTCATCAGCCATGGGATGCCAGGCTTTGGAACTTCCCAGAAGTACAACTGAGTGACCGTGCATGGCAGAGACTCCTCTGACCTAGCTCTGTTGCTTGCAGCCTAAGTCCCCTGTCCTCCGGAGGGTGGTCCAAGGAGGGTGCCCTCATCTGTGACCTCCCTTTTTCAGGGTGTCTCGTGGGGATGGCCCGCTGGGGCTTAGACGGCTGACACGCCCCCTACCCCAGCATCTTCACCAATATCACCTGCTTCTCCCATGGGACCGATGAGATCCAGAAGCACATGCCTCTCCCTGAGCCCACGGTCCCTCCTCCTCACACCCAGGTCCCATCGCAGTCTCTGCAGGCTGCTGGCTCTCCTGGGCCTGGCACAGGCTTTGTGCCCCCAGAGACTGGCCCCTGCTGCTGTTCATGCTCGAGGTCCTGCAGCAGGCCTGGTGCAGACCCCCCAAGCTCCTGTGCTCCTGTCTCTGCCTCAGACTCCAGTCTCCATTCCGCAAACAGCCACTCCTCCCCCACCAGATCCATCAGCTTTCCAGGGCCCCATCTTGGCCTTCCTGTGCCACAGTGGCCACCCCACAAACCAAGCCTGCAATCTCCAATAACCAAAGGAAATCAACTCATCGTTTGGTGCCCAGCCTTCTGAGATCCCGGTATAAACAAGCTGGGTTGGCCCTGAGGCCTCTCTCCTTGGATTCCAGATGCCCATCTCCGGCCTGCGCCCTCACATCAGCTCCCTTGTGGGACTCAGGGTCTAAATTTGCCCTTTCTATAGGGGCACCCATCCTATTGTATTAGGGGCCACCTTAGTGACCTGATTTCAGCTCTTCCTGTACAAACTCTGCTGCAGGGCTTGCTCTGGTGTTGCCCTGGAACTGAACCCGAGAAGGAACCAGGAGTGTTCAGGTTCGATCCCTGGCCTCGCTCAGGAAGGGAAGGATCCAATGTGGCCATGAGCTGTGGTGTAGGTCTCAGACCCGGCTTGGATGTGGCATTGTGGTGGCTGTGGTGTAGGCCAGCTGCCAAAGCTCCGATCGATCGATGGATCGTTCGGATGCCAAGCCTGGGAACTTCCATATGCCGCCCCAGCAGCCCCATCCAAACAAACAAACGTAGGCAATGGAAAGACAAAGAAAAGACTGCTCCACCTAAGGTCATGTTCGGAGGTCCTGGGGGAGAAGCCTTCCACATATGAACTTCGGGTAATAGAGCTGTAGCCCCTTTTGGCAGGTGTCTCCAGTGCCAGGGATGAAGGGTCTCTTGGAAAGTAAAGGAACATCAGTCCTGGAGTTGGGATGAAGGAGGATCGACTCCCCAAAGTGAGGGGGGGACGTTTCCAGAGTGCAGGGCACTCGAGCCGGATCAGAGCCCATGACCAAAGGCCGTGAGGCCGGGGGTTCCAGCCCATGGCATATAAGCCTCATGAAGGAACGGAGTCTAGGCGACAGAGAGGGAAGCTGAGAGAGGAGCTCCAGCGCCAGGCTGTGAGATGAGGTCCAGGCCTCACAGCACTCTGCTCCTACATTGGATTCCCAGCACCCTCTTTCAGCATGCCCACAGCCCCGCTCTCCATAGCCTGAAGGGGAACAACTCACTGCCCACCTTTCTGGCCCCCACCCCCACATGAACACCTGCCTTCGGTCCAAGGGCCCCAGCCAGCCTGGCCCAAGGGGTCCACACCTCCAGCACTTGGAGCCTGATGTCTCCTTTTCAGCTTAGCTGGCTCAGGCCAACCCGAGGGAGTTCCTGGAAGTAGTGTTGTTGCAATCCTTCCTGCCCTCTGCCTGACCCAGTGATCTCATGTAGCCAGCAGGATCCCGGGAAGCCTCACAGTGGACCAAGCCTTCAGGACTCACAGTGCTGTGGTGGGTGACCCATGTCTTCCTATCGTTTGCCCATTTTCTGGTGGAATAGGTCCCGCTGTTATGGTCGTGTCTTGGCAGTGCCTTATTCCCTCGAGACACCAGACTTGGGTCAGATGTGTGGTTGGCAGGTAGTTTCTTCAAACCTGTAGCTTCTTTTCAGCTAGGAAAATGTTTCCATTTGATGAGGTCCGTTTTCTGTCTGGGGTAGGGTTTTGGCTGTCATGGGGAAGAACGCTTATCTTTTCATTGTTGCTGATGTTGTTGTTGCCTATTCCAGCGGTATTGATGTACTTATCTTCATTTTGATTGAAAGGACAGTGAGGTACCATGTTGTGCTATTTCCTGCTGTGTCCCTCAGATTCTATGCCCATATCGACTATCACTAACTGTGGGCTAGAGTTCCCTGGGCTCTACCACAGGTTCCCGTTGGCCGGTCATTCCATGTACTCCGTGTGCAGAAGCCAGTCCCAAACCCCCAGTCCCTCCTGCTGTGGACTTGGCTCCTTTGGGACCCATCCTGTTTTCCAAGGCTGGGAGTCTGTTTCTGTTCCGTGCACATGTTCATTTGTGTCCTCTCTTTCGGTTCCACTTAGAAGTGGTATCATACGATGTTTGTCTTTCCCTGTCCACCTTCACTTAGGATGATAATTTCCAGGTCCATCCTTGCTGCTGCAGCGTTCATGATTCCATTCTCTTGTATGATTGTGTGATGTCCCCCCGTACATATGAACCTCATCCTCTTTATCCATGCCTCGGCCGATGGACATTTAGCTTGCTCCCTTGTCTTGGCTATTGGAAATGGTGCTTCAGTGGACATTGGGGTGCATGTATGTTTTGAAGGGCCTTTCTTTCCTTTTGATGAAGTCCAACTTTCTGTTCTTTCCTTCCCTTTTGGGATAATGTTTTTCTTGTCATGTGGAAGACCCCTTTGCCAAGCCCGAGGACCCAGAGGTTTGCTCCAATTGTTTTTTCTTAGGTGTGGTAAAGGTTGCATCGTTTGTATTTATACACATTTTACATTTGCACTGAATGTTCCATGATGAGTTCATTTTCCTATGGGATACAATCCCTATCCCTATACCATTCTACTGCCCTTGAGCTTCCGTATTAGGACATCCCAGGTTGGTGTATTGCTATGGATCTATTTCTGCATTCTCTATCTGTACACTGAACTCTGTCTGCCTCTTTCCCGCCAGCAATGCCAAGCTGCCCTCCATAGATCGTTCTCATAAGCCGAATCACCTCCCACATTAATGTACTTTCTCGAAATTATGTTTGATGTTCTGGCTCCTTTATCTTTTCTTTATCCATTTTAGAATAATTTCATCCATGTGGGCCAAAAAAAAAATAAAAAAAAAAAACTTCTGTTAGAATTTGGCCATATTCTGTGTTGAGTCTTCCCATCCATGTGTATGATATGTGTCCGCATTGTTGTAGGTCTTCTTTCGTTTTATCATACAGATGCTCTATCCCAAATATGTATCCCCGGATTTCCCATTGTGGCTCAGTTTGTGACAAACCTGAAAGAGTGTCCAGGAGGATGTGGTTTCAATCCCTGACCTGGCTCAGTGGGATGAGGGTCCAGTGGTGCCACCAGCGGCAGTGTGGCTTGGACCTGGTGTTGGTGGGGCTTTGCTGTAGGCTGGTAGCTGTAGCTCCAGGTTGACCCCCTTGCCTGGACCTTGCATATGCCGTGGGTGCAGCCATAGAATGACCGATGGAACCAAATGCTTCAAGGTTTTGGCAAGTCTTGTGTATTGCATGGTGTTTTTCGTTTTGGTGCCATGTTCTTTTGTGGGATTTACACACATGATGAAGGTGTTTGTGTGGACCTTGTATACTGAGACTTTGATAAAGTGACCTCCATCTCTTCCGTGTGCCTTGGAGATTCGGTGGGCCTTCCCGTGGAGGTAGCCATGCTATCCATGAGCATGGAGAATTATGTTTGTGCCTGTCTCATCTGTAGGACTTTCTTTGTTTTTCCTGCCATGCTGCCCTGGATCGTAGCTACAGTACTAAGTAGAAAAGGAGAAATGAGAAAGAACTTTCTGACCTGTTTTGGATGGAGGAGGAAGACGTTCATTCTTTCGCCATCACGCAGGAGGCTTGGTGTAGCTTTTTGTCGAGATGTTCTTTACGGGGTTCAAGGAGTGTCCTTCTCTTCCTAGACTTCTGAGCGTTTCTTACATGAATGGGCGTGGCACATGTTCTGCAAGCGCCATTGTGACCATGTAGGTTTTCCTCTGTAATGTCTTCATGCAGCCTATAACGTTGATGGTTGTGCATAGTAAGCCAAGCTAGTGTTCCTTGGCTAGAGTCCCTCTGAACATAGGGTATTGTCATGAGCTTCTTTGTTCCTGCGTTTGTTTTATTTTGCGATTTGTATTTTCTCAATGCCTTGTGTGAAAACGTAGGTTGTTGATGGGCAACCTGGCATCTTCTGTATTCTGTAAGCATTTCGTGCCATTTGCTTCGCTCTTAACACCAGTTTGTCTGGATCCTACTACCTGTTAGGTACTGCACGTTCCTTTGCCTACCGTTCTATATATTTTCCAAGTTCTCCTGGAGAGGCCTCTTTGAGCATGGAGTCGTTCGAAGGGTGCATCTCCATGTCCACATATCTGGAGGCTTCCTTTCTTCTCATTCTCGTTGTTCTGCAATGGACAGCATATGCTTTGGACCCAGTGGAGTGAAATGCAGTGGCTCTTTGTTTCCTTATCGTAGAGGTTCTCCAAACATCCCAGGCAGGAACGGCTCCAATATGACTGTGACAGAGGAGTTCTCTGCCTATTTCCCTTACACTTTAACCATAAGGGGATTTCCTGAACATGGAAATGCCAGGCTTCTGAAGATGTGTCTGACAGGGCCAGTTCACAGCCACCCCTGCCCATTGTTGTCTGGATCAGCTTACAAGTAGAGAGAGAGCCAGGGTCCAGGAGGGGGCCCAGATGCAGCGCTCTGCTGCTTTCTATGGCATGAACAGTGTAGCCGTGGTCCCATGTGGGCATTGGCTACCACCAGAAGGCTGACATGCAGGAGCCGGGTGCAGTCCCTGGCAGGGGGATCAGCACTCCCAGTGGGCAATGCTCCAGCCTCTCTCCTACTGCCCAGGGCAGGTCTGAGCTGTGGGTGCAGCCACCAGGCTCCGAAGGCCAATGACAGAGGCACCAGGAGGCACTCCCCAGCTCTGTCAGCCACAGTCCCTGGCTGTTGGCAGGGACCGTGATGTCCCAAGGAAGAAGGCCCACCTCCCAGCTGCAGGGAGGTGGTCTTGAGCAAGTCAGAACTGCCCTTTCTCGTCTTCAGCAAGCAACATTTCCATCCCTGCCTGTTGCTTCCTCCCAACCCATGCGGTTGCCAGTCTTTCTTTGTCAAACCTCTTCCAAAGCACTTCGTGAAAGGAAGGGCATCCTTACTCCGACTGACTAAGAAGCACCTCTTGAAAATAAGCAAGTTTCCCCTCACCCAAGACTCTTAGCTCCTTCCAAGGACCATCCTTGCTCTCTCCTGCATGCTGCTGAGTAGCAAAATGTTGGGGATCCTGAACTCCTCCAACGACTGGTGTGCTAGCAATAGCTTCTGCGACAGCAGGAAACTCCTCCCCCCCAGGCAGAGGCGGTCAGGAGACCGTAGGTGATGGCTCTGTGCTCTGTGCCCCCTTTCAAGCCCTTTGCATCCCTGCCATCTGAGGAAGGAAGGCAGTGCCTGGGAAATCACCCTGGTTACAGATGCGTCACTTGGCCTGTCTGGCAAGAGGTCACCTGTGAGCCAGAGGGCCCGAATCCCCTCTGGAACACACTGCTGCATCCCCACCACCCAAACAGGCCCTTCCAATAAGGCACGATGGCCTGGCCGTTGGAATGGCTAGACACTGAATGTGTGCTGTCTGTGACTGGGACACAAGGGACTCGGTGCCTTGGTCTTGGAGACACATGGCATTGGAAAGGCAGAACCCAGGCCAGGGGCCCCACATCCTAAGTCAAATGGGTTTCCTCAGCCAATGGTTTGACTCCGCCTTGAGGGGTTTGGAGATGAGCCTTTCCCTGGTATCAGAGGGTCAGTTTCCCCTTGGTGTCTGTCATAGACAAAGAGTGTCCAGCCACTGTCTCTGTCTCACACAAGCTGCACCAATCCAGCCCCTGAGATTGGGAAGCTCCTTCACCCACCCTGGGCATGGCGGCCATTTTTGTGATGCAGTGAATGTGCCATCCATTAATCCACTGTTTCCTTGTTGGATGGAGTGATGCATGGATAGATGGAGTCTCTGATTGGCATTGGAGGGCCCCACCTGCAGCATAGGGAAGTTCCCCGACTCGGGGTCGAATCAGAGCTGGCATTGCTGTTCTACGCTACAGCCACAGCAATGCCAGATCCAAGCCACATCCGTAGCCCACACCACAGCTCAAGGCAATGCTGGATTGCTTAACCCACTGCACAAGGCCAGGGCTCAAATCCACGTACTCATGGATAGCAGTCAGATTCTTCATCTTCTGAGCCATAATGGGAACTCCCTAAAATACTATTTGGTGATGGTCTGTACATCTTTCCTTTCTGCAAATTCTATTGCATTCTTTTCTTTTCCATTTTGAGTCAGCTGCATTGGGGCCTGTGGGCTGTTCCAGGCCAGGGGTCGAGTCCAAGCTGCACCTGCTGGCCTATGGCACAGCCACAGCAATTCAGGATCTGAGGCATGCCTCATACCTACACCACAGCTGACGGCAATGCCAGAACCTTAGCCCAGTAAGCCATGCCATGTCTCATCCCCGCGTCCCCATGGATCCTAATCAGTGTCCTTAGAGCCGAGCCACACGAACTCCTGTTCTTTCATGTTTTAATGGATTGAAAAGCATGAGTGAATGGCTCACATTAAGTGTGCCTGCACTTGGCATTAATCCTAGATTTTTGGCGTTTGGGGCATTTTGCTTTTTCTTTTTTTTGTTTGCTTGTTTTTTATTTTGTAAGTGTTGGCTGCCCCTGTGGCACACAGACGTTCCCAGGGACAACCCAAGATCCTTAACCCTCCTCACCCAAATCCAAAACTTATCCCTGATCACGTAAAGTCCCAAGTTTTCTTGTATCAAAAGCTCCCTGGGGGTGGATGCCAGTGGGCTGGTGAGGTTGGGACCACTGAGCTTCACATGATGGAACCTCCCCCGAAGCCATTAACAGGCCATGAGATTAACGTCACTCACTCCCTCCTTTGTTTTGTCCTCACCGGGACTGAGAGGCCGCTGCCTCCACCATTTAGCACATGGCAATAATCCCACCAAGACGATAGGATGGTCCCCCACCCACAAGGCACTGAAGCAGAAAGTCCTGTCCCTACAGCCAAGCCTTTCCCTCTCTGGACTGGCCGCCCTCACGGGACACCCTGGAGGAGTGGAGAATCACCTCAGCCTGTCATCTCGCCACTTCAGAGAGGCAGAGAGAAACTCTCTAGAGGTAAGGGCTGCCTCCAGCCTCCATTCTCATGACTGGTGAGTGTCCAGAGGGCTGAACGGCACAAAAGCAGCTCTCCATCCCCAGAGTGTTCCGGGATGCAGAGCATGGAACCGATGCCCCAGAAGCCCCCTAGCCCAGCAGGCTGGAGAGACAGGGATGATGAGGCTGTCCCTGGGGCTAGTGAGAGCTGTGTACTCCCAGGAGCAGCCTGGGCATCCTTGTCTCTGTGGAGGAAAGACTTAGTCCTTCACATGTGGATCCAGACTGCCTGGGATCTCACACATGCTTCGCTCCTCTCAGATCCCCTCTCTGTCCTCAGACGACCCATCTCTGAGGACACAGGCACATGCAAGACGACAGTGGACCAAGTGCATTTCACAACAGAAGGATTTTATCCATGTTTTACATCCCCCATCGCAAAGGAGCTACTGTGCCCACCCACACACACCCAGACCCAAGTCCCCACAACCTAACCCCACCCACCCACACCCCCTCCTGGCTCTGGTCATTCTGTCCTTCCTCCCCACCCCTATGGCAGCCAGGATGGTTGCTAGGACCTGGAGGAGCCCAAGGCTTCCATGGGGACTGCCCAGTTGGACTGGCCCTGGAAGGCTGGCCCACCGTTCCCTACTGGCTGAGGTTCCACTTCCTCCTCCTCCGCGTAACACATGGGTCACACCTACTCCTTTTGGGCTGGGTAGGGTCATCCAGCCCCAGAGCCATGGTGTGCCTCCCAGAGCCTCGCAGGTCAGCCCTAGGCCTGGCCAGGTCCTCAGCAGCAGCCAGGCCTCCACATCGAGCCCGCTTTCTAGACTTGGCAGCTTCCAGGGGGCCTGAGCTGAGGCCCATTCTCTGGGGCACGGGGGCCTGTGAAGCTTTCTGGGCCCTCTGCCCTGCAGTGCAGACAAGACCCGAGGCAGGGACAGGGCTCTGTGGCAGCCCCCAGGGCAGCAGGCTGTGGTGAAGGCCCAAGAGGTAGGCCAGGCTGGGGAGCTCCTCCTCATCCTCACTGAACCCGTGACCCAGCCCTGGGGCTTCACTAAGAGGAGAGGCCTCCCTGAGAACCTTGCTGAGAACCTTGCTGGCCCTGGGTCCTGATGGAGGGCCCGAGCGCTTTGTGCCCTGGCAAGGAAATGGCTGTGCAGTTCCAGCCTGAGGGGGTTCCTGATATCCTGGAGAGGGCACAGAGCCTTTGTGCCTGAACAGGCCCCTGTCTGTTTGGTGGTGCCTTAGATGGCCATTCTCAGATGAAGGAAAACCGAGTGAATTTTTTGCCAGTGGATCTAATCTAAAAATTCCTAAAGGATCTTCTTGAGATAGAAGGGGAATGATTATAGGAAAAAACATGGAATATCAGGAGTGAAAAAAAGGAATATCCAGTGTTGATATTTGATGAGGATAACATTATTCTCCACTGAGGTTTTTCCTTCTTTTTCTTTTTTCTTTTCTCTTTTTGCCTTTTCTAGGGCTGCTTCCCGTGGTCTATGGAGATTCCCAGGCTACAGGTCAAATGAGAGCTGTAGCCATTGGCATATGCCAGAGCCACAGCAATGCCAGAGCTGAGCCACATCTGCAACCTACACCACAGCTCACAGCAATGCCAGATCCTTAAGCCACATGAGCAAGGCCAGGGATCGAACCCACAACCTCATGGTTCCTAGTCATATTCCTTAACCACTGCGCCACAACGGGAACTCCTCCACTGAGGTTTTAAAAATGATGTTTGATGTTTCAAAACAAAAAACTACTGTGGCATTTGAAGTGGTTCTCAATGTATTTGCAAACAATATTTAAAAGAGAAAGTCAGAAACTACTAAAAAAAAATGCGGTGTACATGGGCCAACTGAAAGAGCTTCCAATGGCCAAAGTGAAGCAATTTGACCAAGAAAATAAGTAATGTAGTAGTAGTTTATAACCCAAAGTATAAAATAAATGGCTATGAATCCCTATTAATCAATAAATGCCTAAATTAATCATTCAGTCAATCAATAAGGGATAATAAAAATATATTGTACAGAAGAATTCCAAATACTTATGTAGGTACTCTGTTCTCAGGACGTGCAGCACAATTTCCTGCTTTTAACTGTAGACTGATTATCATGTCTTATTGTTAAAAAGGACAATATAGAAAGGAAATAAAAAGACAGTGGAAAAATCTAACAGGAGTCAAGGTCAACAACACAAGTGCTAAGTCCTTCCTAGAGTATGTGTATCATTGATATGTGAAGAGAATGGCACTTTACCTCTGTGATCTTCTCCCCAAAGTCCATAAACTGCATCTAATCATGAAGAAACATCAGGCATATTCCAAGTGGGGGACATTCTACAACCTAAGTGACCAGCATCCTCAAAACTGTCAAGGTCATCAAAAACAAGGTGTCTGAGAAATTGTCACAGCCCAAGAGGGGCCTAAGGAGACATGACAACTAAATGTAACCTGGTATCATAGATGGAATACTAGAACAGAAAAAACACATGAGGTGAAAACTAAGGAAGTTTGAATAAAAAGTATGGATTTTAAAGTATGGACTTCAGGAATTCCATACTTTAAATTGGCTCAGTGTGTTAAGAACCCGACAGGGTCCATGAAGATGTGGGATCTATCCCTGGCCTTGCTCAGTGGATTAAGGATCAAAATGTAGCATCACTGCAAGCTGCCGCATGGGTTGCCATTGTGGCTGGGATCCAGCATTGCTGTTGCTGTGGCTGTGGCATAGGCTGGCAGCTGCAGCTCCGATTCAACCCCTAGCCTGGGAACTTCCTAGAGGCCCTAAAACATATATATTTTAAACAGAAAGTATGTATATATATTTGTTTGTTTTTTCTTTTTTCCAGGGCCATACTCGCAGCATATGGAGGTTCTCAGGCTAGGGGTCGAATGGCAACTATACCTGCCAGCTCACACCACAGCCACAGCAATGCAGGATCAAAGCCACATCTGAGACCTACAACACAGCTCATGGCAACGCTGGATCCTTAACCCACTGGACAAGCTCAAGGCTCAAACCTGTGTCCTCATGGATGTTGGTCAGAGGACATTGAGCTATGATGGGAACACCTTTTTTCCTTTTTTTTTTTTTTTTTTTTTTGAGAGAGAGAGAGGGAGAATATGAACATGAATGCATACCAAGGGAAAAAGAGTAAGAATGAGAATCTAACAGGATATAAACCTGGGTTTCAGGGAGTTCCCATTGTGGCACAGCAGAACCAAATCCAGCTAGTATCCATGAGGATTCGGGTTCTATCCCTGGCCTTGCTCACTGGGTGGGGGATCCAGTGTTGCCGAGAGCTGTGGTGTATGTCAAAGATATGGCTCATATATTGCATCGCTGAATAGTGTCTGAATAGACAGACTGAGTGAGATATTGAAGAGGCAAGAATGCTGAAGAAGCTTTGAAGTATGCTTGTGGCAATGACCTAGGCTCATAGCAATGATCTTGGCTTTTAGGGAAGCAAAAGCTAGCACACTGGACCCTGAGGCCCAGTGATGCACCACCATGGCATCTGATTTTATTTGCAATGTCTTGGGCACTCAGTATGCAGGAGCCTTTTAGGACTGACTGAGCCACTGGAAGCAGAAATCAAGGAGGAAGTCACAGTACTCGGTACTAGGAAGGGGAGGTGCCTTCCACCTTCCTCGGTCCTGTAGTATTGCTACTTCTCCTCTGCAGAGAAAACATAGCCTGAAGTGTGACAAGTTCTAGCAGGTGTGAGAAGGCTCCCCGCCTTCTTTAGCCCTCTGTGATTTGGAACTGCTCATTCTAGCCTTCACATGGAGTGTATGGTCTCTATCAGGTTTTAGGATTTCATTATAGTTTCTTGCCTTATTCTCAAATTATTTCTCTTTCCTTTATAATTATTTAAAAGTCCACCAGTTGGCTTCTCTAACCATTACAATTTGAGAGATGAGACCCTGTCTTCTCCCATAGGACTCAGCCTTACACTATCTCAGGGACCCGAGAGGCCAGGCCTCCTTCTCTATGCCTGGTTCACATCCTTCTGGTTGAATTCAAGCAGTTAGAGAACACATTTTCCTTTTGAAAAACAAAGTTGGCTTTGGACACACTCTGCAAGTGTACGTTTTCAACTTAGAGCTCTGTGCTCTTTGTTAAAAGCCCCCTTTGGGTTAATTATAAAGTGCCTAAATTATATTTGATTATTTCAGGAGAAAAATATGCACTAGGACAGTGTGTCTGTGCCTGCAAATCCACTGACTGACATTCCATTCTCTACATTCCACTTTTTCTCAAGAAATGTCCTAACTACATGTGTCATTCAAACAAACCAGTTGTGAGAGGCATTGGGAGAAAGCATGGAGCCCTTTCTAGGTTTCTGGGCTAAAATGTACTTTAAAATAGCCCCTCCACTCCTATAACTATCTCTTCCACCCCTGTGCATGTATGAGACCTTCCCTTATGAGATTCCATACTCATGAAAATATGGATAGGATGAAACCAACATGGGAGTACTGTCCTGCATTGTGGCTCTCCCACGTGGTTTGTGGAAGGAGAAACTGGCCTTTCATGGTTGCTGCATCTCATCCACTTTTCCCAGAATGGCTCCTGCTGCCTGAGTTGGTGACGGTAGGACTGGGCATCTTCCATCCCACCCTCTCCCTCAGGTCCTTTGTGGAACTGCTTCAAATCCACCCAAGATGGCATGTCTTCCCTTGGCATCTGTTCTGCAGCTGGGACAATCTCCATGGCATAACACAAAGGGCGATGTGGTTCGTGTTGGAAAGCTCTTGAAGTTGAAAACTGCTTTAACAGGCCAAATCCTGGAAACTTGTTTATGAAATGTCCTCATAACTCTTCACGAAGCTGCACTGGGTACATCAACCCTCTATGGCTTGGAGGCAACTGTGAGATGTGAGGACACTCAGGAGGAAATGTCCATTTGTTTTCCAAGTTAGTTTAGCACAAGATCACTGTCACCCATGCAATGGAACATGTTGCTATGGGAACTGCAAAGATGATAATGCGGCTTCAAAAGGTTGACAATTGGAAAAGCCTCTTTTTTTATGTCATGCCCATGGGATGCACATTTTGCTTAGATCATTACTGTTTAAAGTTTGTCCATATAAATTATTTGGGAGCAAATAATTTGTGACTCTTAAAATATTTAGAATATTGAAATTTGGGGAAAAGTATTACCATCTAGGTGCATTAAAATCGCTTGTGTGCTGGAACTCTCACAGGCCTGATGGAGTCAGAGTTGTTATCAGGAAGATGTAAAATCTCCCTGCAAAGCCATGTGGAATGGCCCATCTCATTCATGTCTTATCCTGGATTCAGGCCACTGATGAATGGTTAATGCACAGAGTCTTGGTGCATTTCTTTTTTCACTTTCGTCTCCTGAAATTTCCTGCTTTCACAATATAGGTTATAGAACCATGACAGTCTCTTCATGAAACCATGACTGGAGCCACATGCCATATGCCCCACGCATGTTTGCATCATTACACGGACATGGATGAGTGCATATCTATGTATGAGTGCATGGGTATATACATACCTATTCAGTCCTCATTGTCATGTGGTTGGGGTCTATAGTCACCACAAACATGGAATCAGTGAACACTGAACCACTGCGCCCATGGGAAATTCAGGGTTAGGTTCCTGCCAGCCTCTGGTCACACTTTTTTGTCTCTTGATAAATACAAAAGCTTATTTTATGTGTGTTTCTGTTTAAAGACACCTTGTTTAATATACACTGTTGTTTCATTGGCACTGAACTCACAGCCAATTGCACTGTAATCCTATGTGTAAACCAAATGTATCTAACCAATGTATTTCCCCCCCATAAAGTCCTAGACAACACTTCAGCACCAAACATGGGGGCCATTTGAAAGAGTTAAATCACACACACACACACCACAAAAATGTGGGGAAATGTGGCACTAAATAGACCAGAGAAGGGGCATTTGCTTACAGTATGAGTGGAAACAAGAAGGCAGAGTTTCGCTTTGTTCAGCCTTAGCTGGAAATGCATTTGTAGGTAGATGAATTTTTCTCTTCTCTGTGTGTGTCCACATATGAGCAAAAGCACCCCAAGCCCTGACTTGGGGTGACAAATACATTTTTAGTGAATAGGTGAATTCTCTGATATGGAATCTGTGACTAATGAGAGCCAACTGTATGTGTATATATATAAAATCAATAACATCTTCCCACCAGATGGAAGATCCAGTGGTGAACCATGTGGAAGCCAGGGCAGACCTCTGCCAGCCAGAACATACTGTACACTTCCTGTCCCTTGAGCACTTCCTTCTTCTGAGCACTCCGGGAATGAGCTCCCTACTCCCTGGCTCCTCAAGCCCTGGCTTTTATCCTCCTCACAAGGCACCTACAGTGTGTGTTGGAGTGATGCTTTCTTCAGGTGTATGACCTGTTATCCTTTTAGGCTGTGCAGATGTGGAGGGTGAGCCAGGGCCCCATGTTCAGGGCAGTTATCCACAGCTGGTGGGTGAGCCACGTGTGAGAAGATCTGCAATATGGAAATGCTTGCGTCAGGAGACTGGAGGTGGGCAAGGCTCATCTGGAAGATATTATTGGCCTGTCTCCCTTCCATGGCTTTCTTTTTGTCTGGGTTACTCGCTGCCCCAGCCATCATGCAGATGACAAAGGAATGAATTAGCAGTCTAGAGACTGTGCCAGGTCTTGCCTGTACAACCAGGGAGGAGTTGCTCTTCACGTCCTCATCTATAGAACAAGGTCATTTGTTTAGGGAAATCCTATGGTTCTAAAGTCCTTTTTGAAAAAAAAAAGAATTAATAATGTAATTCTGAGAAACTCGGATGGAATTGTGTAACAAGGTACTTGCATGCCATTTCAGAAACCCTGTTTTTGTCTGTTCCCCCCCCCCCCCCTTAGGGCTGCATCCGTGGCATATGGAGGTTCCCAGGCTAGGTGTTGCATCAGAGCTGTAGCCACCAGCCTACACCTCAGCCACAGCAATGAGGGATGCAAGCCACATCTGCAGCCTACACCACAGCTCACAGCAATGCTGGAACCTTAACCCATGGAGGGAGGTCAGGAACCCAACTTGTGTCCTCAGCGATGCTAGTCAGATTCACTTCCACTGAGCCACGTTGGGAACTCAAGGAGCCCTGTTCTTTATGAAAGTATTCAGGAGATAATGCAATATGTGCTTTATATCTTCTCCACTTCAAAGCTGACTCATTTGCATAAAAACTTTTTGGATGGTTTTTATGAATGATTTGGGTTTTCAGAGTTAAAAGAATTTTTGAGTTGTGATAGCATCACAACCCCTAAAAATTGTTTAATAGCATCAAGATTAGGTAGGCCGTTTTGTTTGGGATTTTAGTAACTGAGAAAGTATAGGTTGTTAGCAGCACTCTGGAGCATGTACTACCCGTAGCACACGCTGTTAGTCACTAAAATTATACTGGTTCTAGACACAACAGGATTCCCATTTTTCAGTTGATGAAACCAAGGTTCAGAATGGCTAGGATGTCGGATACACTCTTCAAATCCAAGTATCCAGGTCCCATAACCTACATTCCTTTTCTTTGGCTTTGCAAAGTATAACACTCTAAATGTACATTAGATTTTATCGGCCAAATGTGGAAATTATGTTTTGCAATTTTTAGCTCCAGTGTAGTTATAAGATCTAGTATATGGGAATAAAGACATTGAGGAAGTAGACTTATTTTACTAGGAACCAACACCTCATCCCTTTTGCAGAACAAAATTAGACTTAAAGAAAACACCCAAGATGTTATTAAAAGAAACTTTCAAATATAGTTTTATATAATTCTGGTAGTATTGCTTTTAAGCTGGTAGATGCTATATATGTTAGTTGCCTTGTGCATCTACCAAGCGAAAAGCACTGTACTTAGCAAAATTGTCAGCAATTTATTTAGATGCCCTTTGACTCTCTGGTGAGCAATGAAAACATTCCCATCTACTCCTCAGGGAGAGTCTGAATGTAAACACATCATTCCTTCTGTTCAGCTCCTGGGCACCCTCTCTACCTTTCTGAGTCTTCTGTCCAAGTTGGTTACCTTGTCACCAACATCCCACTCATGAAAGGGTCAGCACTTCCCTGAGGACTGCTCACCATTGGTCACTTTTCTCTCCTCTCCCAATCAGGACTGTCTTGTCACATCACATCACATCACCTTTCACTCACCAAGTGTTTATGGAGCATTCAGCTCACGCCAGACACTATTCGAGGTACTGGGAACACAGCAAAGAGGACAGGAGAGTAAAATCCCTGCTTGGGGCTTACATTCTAGTGGAGAAAAGAGAAAACAAACAAGAGACGGGGACCGAGTGTTGCTGGTGGACCTGGCAGTGTGCTCCAGAGAGGGACCAGGAGGAGGAAAGGACACCTGAGTGGATGAGACTGAAGCTGGGGACCAGTGAGGGAGGGGTGGGAACAGTGTGGTTGTGGGGGACAGAGGACAAGGTGGAAGAGGCCTGGAGGGAGCAGGTGCAGGGAGGGACTGCAGGTGGCAGGTATATGGAGGGACTGTGAGCGGCCAGAGGCCCCGGGATGGTGGCCTAGGTGGGACCTGGCCAGCAGTGGGGAGCAGAGGGTAACCACTGTGGGTAGAGCTGGGGATGGGCCAAGGGAGCTGGACACGGTAGCTTCCAGCAGTAGGCACAGAGACCAGGTGGAGGCTGTGTTCCTGACACTTTCCAGTTGGGCCACATCAAGGGTCCAACTGCCCGTGTGGCTCCTGCCCAGGGAAGGAAAGGAAAGCATTCTCCATCATCGAAGACAGGGGGCTGTGAGCTCCAAGCACGCACTCTGCAGCCAGGCGGGCCTGGGAGCTTCACAGGGTCTCCTCAGTCCATGGGGGGGGTTGAGGTGCCAAGGCAGGCGCTGGGGCTCGGGGGGGGGAAGGGGGGGGGCCCTCGGCTGTCAATGTGCCCGGGGGGCGTGGCCTCGGCTGGCCGCGCGCGGGGAGGCGGGGCCTCGGCAGGCCATGTGCCAGGTTTCGGGGCCTCTGCAGGCCCTCTGCCGGGGGGCTTTGCCTCAGCAGGCTATGTGACTGGGGGGCGAGGGTTCTGCAGGCCGAGCGCGGGGGGGCGGGGCCTCGGCTGGCAATGTGCCCGGGGGGCGGGGCCTCGGCAGGCCGCGGGAGGCGGGGACACACGGCTCACACCCAATCCCAGGCACAGCCTAGTTCACAGTCCGCTGCCATCTTGAATCGCGGTGTTGCTCTTATTTCCTCAGGAACCGTTTTTTAACGGCTGGCGCAGCTGCTTCCCTAACTGGGGTCTGCAGTGCAGGCGTGGTGTCTCTGCACTGCGCCCTGCAAGCAACTGAAACCTGGCCAAGCACAAAGGAAAAGAAAAGGTAGACTTTGCTTTATTTCCCAGACTGTACTTTTATGAGCAGGGAATTGTTAATGGGCTTTGTAGGTGACAGTTGAACTGCTGAGGAGAAGAAGGAGGCCTGGGGGGGGCAGAGGAGTCCAGGGCGCCAGAAGAGCCAGTGGGGAGCAGGTGGTGGTGCTGAGGGAGTGAGGGGGCGGTGGGGAAGACGGAGATGAGATGTGAGGGTGGTGGTGAGATGGGAGGATGGTGATGAGGTGGAAGGTTGGCGATGAGATGGGAGGGTGGTGGTGAGATGGGGAAGACGGAGATGAGATGAGAGGGTGGTGGTGAGATGGGGAGGATGGTGATGAGGTGGGAGGTTGGTGATGAGATGGAGGGTGGTGGTGAAGTGGGAGGTTGGTGATGAGATGGGGGGGTGGTGGTGAGGTGGAAGGATGCCAGTGATGAAGTGGGGAGGACAGCGATGAGGTGGGGTTACGGAGATGAGGTGGGAGGATGGTGGAGTTGAGCTGAGAGAGAGGGTGGTTAGGAGATCTGCGGTGAGGTGGGAGGATGGGGGTGAAGGAGGAGGGTGGCGATGGGATGGTGACAGCTGTGATGAAGTGGGAGGTCGGTAATGAGGTGGGAATAAGGCGGGGTGGGTGGTGATGAGGTGAGAGGACAGCTAGAGGAAGTGGAGAAGGGGCTGACTGCAGGGCCAGCAGTGAGAGGGCTGTCACACAGCACAGGAATCTTGACAGGCATCCAGCTTGAGAGGAAAGCCTTCAGGAAGGAGCGGTGTTGGGTGTCATTCAGATGGGCCCAGTTATGGTAGATTGAGGATGTTATCAGCACTACTAAATATCAAATAGACAACCTATCAGCATCTTGTACGAACCTGTAATGGAAACGAATCTGGAAAAGACTAGATATACACATGCAGGGGTATAATGGAATCACTTTTCTGCACACCTGACACACAACATTGGAAATCAACTCTACTTCAATAAAAAAGTTATTCAGGAGGGGACAGGAGCAGAGTAATAATTAGATTATTGTGGTGACAGTCGCCAACTTCCAGCCCCCTTTGGTGCTGGGCTCCTCCTTCGTGCTCTCACAGGTGCGAATGCCTCTGACCCTCTGCCCAGACGTGACTCTTGCTAGAATGTCCATGTTAGAGGGGCTGTGACTCTTTAAAAGGAATTTTTCCCTGGTGGGGTCCCCAGCGTCCCAGGCCTGGCTTGCCAAGAGTGGTCATGAGGGGCCAACTCTCACAAAAGCCCTGGGACTGAGAAGGCCTGCATCAGCTTCCACTTGGAGCCATGGAGGTGGCCAGTTACAAATGCCTTTTTAATGTTGCTCCCAACACTCTGTAACATATCAGGCCATTGCTTCAGGTAACTTCATCGTGAGGCCACTTTCCATTTTATTTCATATTTTCCTGAAAGGATATTGTCCTTGTCAAGCAGACAGGAGCTGACGAGGTGAGGGATCGTAACAATGTGTTATAACTTTGTAAAATTTCTCACCCAGCTCCCTCCCATCATCAACTCAAGACCTAAGATACCGGAAGAGCATCTCTTCTCTCCTCCTTTTTCTTCCTCTGGCTGGTCCTGACCAGAGGGCCCTAGTGAGAGCGGCTCCTGATAATGTCAGGATCTTCTTCGGAACCTGCAGCATAATTCATTTTCCCCGGAATGGATGTGGAGCCTCCCCGTGCTTCCAAATTGGGCTGCACCAACTCTGAGACTTCTGTGTTCCATTTTCTCAACGCTCCAATGAATTGTCAAGACAAAGCTTTGTGTCAAGATAGAGAAGCATCTTTTCCCAGGCCTGCATTTCTGGCTGGGAAACAGGAGCCCAAATCCTAAATGTGTCTATTTGGTCAGCTTACAGTCCAAACAGCGATTTTGGAAATGCAGAGTTTGCAGAGCCTGATGCCTCTCCTGCAGTTTAAATCTGCACGGTTGTCACCAGTTACAGACTATGGCAGATGGCTTGCAGTGTGTAGAGGAGGACAATGGACAAGGAGTCAAAGAGAGAAAAGAGCAGTGCATGTCCTGGTTAAGCTCCTCCAAGTTGCCATTAAAAGTGCATAATTTCACCAGACTCTAGCCTCAAACATCCATGGTCAATTAAAAGCTGTCTCCGGTCAATGGGTTGTGACACAGAGTTTCTATGTTCTAGGGACACCTTCTACCCTTTAGACAGACTGCCTTTCGCCCTGAAAAATGGCATCCAAAGCCCCACTGTCAGCTAACAAGTGTGTAACTTGCATTGGTGGCACCTTCAGGTTTCATGGCATTTCCTGTCTCTTCACCATGTATAGGCTGTGCGTTAAAACTTCCGAAATCCCCTTTTCTATTCTCAAGGGTTCCCACACCCCAGATGATGATGGAATCCGCAATTATAATAAGCAACTTCCAAACAAAATTAAGGGCCCTGCTTTCCTTACAACCATTGCTCTTTTCCCTATACTTCTTCAAACTGGCCCAAGACATTTTAAGGCTGCTGTCTTTGGCTTCTGTGCAGAAAAGAGTGCCTCCTGGTTTCTTCATCTGCTGAAGATGGACCTAGTCCCTTCTCATTTCTTAACCTAAGCTGTGAACCTTTTGCTAATGATGATTTGTAGTCTGAGCTCTCTGGGGTTCAGAGAGAGCTCTGCAGGTGCCTGTCAAATGCTCGACCTGAGAAAGACCAAGCCAAGCTAAATCAAGCACCATGGCTTGACTCAGCTTTCCAAGTTCTGCAGCAGAACAGCAACCGCCCACCCCCACCAGGAACAGAACCTCCCATCAACAGCTTCCTCGCTCCCCCTGGGTTTCTCCCAGTAATTTTTTGAAGATTGCCTGGGGCTGCCAGCCTCATCTGCCTTTTCACTTGGCTCGTTCCTCCTCTCCCAGCTATTTGCTAAAATACAGGGCTTCCTTCCCCTCTTGTTAGAACAAAACTTGCTAGGAAGTTGACCCTAGTCTTCTGAGGCTTCCTCGTGTTGTCCCAAAGCCTGTCAGGTAATTTGTAAGTCTGTTAGTTTAAGTGGCAGAGCTAAAGGCTTTTCTCTAACCAACTGACTGGTTGGTTTCCCCTCTGCCTCTGAGCAAGCTTCATTCTAGAGTCAGAGATGTCCAGGCACAGCCTTCTGAGTACACTCTCCTCTTGACTTTGAAATCTTCACTGGGCTTTGCCTGCATCTATGCTGGACGATGAGCCTCGGCAACACACGAGGACTTCCATGCCTCACTGGTCAGCACCACTGTGCTGCTGGGCTGGAGCCTCCATCCTCCATTCCTATATCCATGCCTACTTTTCAGGCTCACTGGTGAAGAAATAGGATGAGGAAGCAGGAAAGGATCAGAGGCAAGGAGCATGGTCTCACTGACAGTCCATAAGCCTGAATATCTGAGTTTCAGCTCCTTTTATGCAGGTTTCACAGCTGAGAAACAGCCCACCCAATCCTCATTCTGTCTTCACACCACAAGGCTGGCATGGGCAGAGTGCCATCAGGAGAGAACACAGCTCCCACCATGGAGAACCCCTCTAAACTTGCTTGCACCAAAGTCTAGTTCCAACAGCATGTGGCCCGTGGAAAATGCAGCTGCGGTCAGTAACTGAGGTTCTCAGACAGCCTTGCCCTTGCATCCTAGCTCCTGGCACATGCTCCTTCCTGATTCGCCTACCATGAAGCACGTGACCCCTCTGATGAAACACATATGTGATGACTGACATCCTGGGTTTCTGCCCATGGCAAGTAGGCCCCTGCAGTCACTGGACCACAGTTCTCCCCCACCGAAGGACCCTGCAGGCCATGGAGCACCATGGCTTACAGCAGGGTTTTGGCCCCCATCACCAATGTCATCCCACTAAGTATGTGCCAAGAAGACTCTTGTTAAGCCTAGAACCTAATTTGATATGTGGAAGATCCATCTTCACATAAGACCTCAGACTGGTGACAGTTTGGTTTACAGAGAGAGGGTCACAGTCCCAGAGGAGAGATCTACCCAGCAAGGGTGCTCAATGAGGAAGACAGAGCTTTATCCCCTTATTCCTGCAGCATCCACCCTTGACCTTCATGGTTCACATTGGCCTCAGGCTTTCTCCCAGGGTTGAAGTGAGGGTGTGGGTGTTGTTCTGTACCTCTCCTAGGTCTTAAGAGTACAGCCAGCACTCAGCCTCCTCCCACACTCTGGCCCCTCAATCAGCCCTGGACACCTAATGTGGATATGACAGACATGCAGCTGCTGCGACAGCCCCTGCCAAGTGACAAGACCAGCCTTCCCAGTGAGTCCACTCAGGACCTGAGGCATTGCTCAGCTGGCTTGCTGCCACCAGCAGCACTGAGTCAGGTGGTGGTCCTTCCTCACCCAGCAGAGCCAGGCTCTCCTGGACTGTTAACATGGAATTTGGAGGGAATCTTGTGCCTCAAAGAGCATCACTCTTCTGGGGAGAGAAGAGGAATGCATGTGACAATATTAAAGCCAAGGCTGTGTGGTGAAAGTTTAATAGAACAAATATATGGCTGGCTGGCTGAAGAATGATAAAATCACTCTGATGATGAGGACTTTACTGCACTGGTTTCCAGACCCTTGTTTGCTAAATAAATATATTTACTTGGACTCCAAGCTACTGGGTGGCCTTGGTCCAATGACTCCACTTCTTCCAGCCATTGTTTCTTCATTGTAATCTGAGAGGATGGGGCTCTGTGAGTGGTTCTTGGAGTGTCCTCATACTGGAGGAGGAAGTCTTATGTTTGTGGAGCTTAAATACTCTTTACCAGTCATTGAGCATGTTTTCAGGGAGTACAGAGTTGACCCTAGTCTTGCTGCTCTGGTGCTGGTGGCAGGAAGCCATTGTTGCTGCCTTCCAGGACATTGTTGTCCGATGGGGAATGTGTGATGGGCTCTTTCTAAATCCCCTGACCAGCCCCTCCCCCTGGTCAAATAAATTCCAAAACTATTTTAAGAAACCTCTGAAAGACTGAGATGAAAGTATTGTACTGTAGATGTCCCCCAGATGACTCACTTATTGGTTGATGAATTTTATAATGTGTGTTGTGATTAGATTTATTCTAAGATCATAAGTCCTTTCTTATGAAATGTACATGCAGCTAGCACCCATGTCTGCATTATTCTCTGGGACTTGAGTAAGAATCTTGTTTGAAAGTCACTGCTATCAGGAAGCAAAGTGTTTGGGGTGTGTGCAGCCTGAGCGTGGCCAAGAGTTGAGTCCCTCTGGTTCTTACAGCTCTACCAGATAACCTGCTGTCACATAACCTACTGGGATGTTTCATCCATGTAGAGTATGTCAGCAGCTGTCCAGTGGGGCCTAGAGAAGCTCAGTTCAGAAAGGAGTGTGGAGGAAGGGATCGCTAAGGTGGGTATGGGGTCCAGAACAGGGCTCTGTGAGGGGAACCCAGGAAAGGTGTCTGTGTCAAGACTGATCACCCCACAGCACCATTGGATTGATTGAGGGAGGGAGAGTGTGATATGAGAAATAGCAAACTCAGGATTGCTTTGGCGATTCTGGGTCTTTTGTGGTTCCATATAAATGTTTGAATTGTTTGCTCTAGTTCTGTGAAAAATGTCATGGGTAATTGGATAGGGATTGCAGTGAATCTGTAGATTGCTTTGGGTAGTATGGCCATTTTTACAATATTGATTTTCCCAATCCAGGAACATGGAATATCTTTCCATTTCTTTACATCCTCTTTGATTTCTTTGATTAAACTTTTATAGTTCTCGGCATATACGTCCTTTACCTCCTTGGTCAGGTGTATTCCAAGGTATTTGATTTTGTGAGGTGCAATTTTAAAAGGTATCATAAGCAATCCTGAGAGACAAAAACCAAGCATGGGGCGTAACTCTCCCAGACTTCAAGAAATACTACAAAGCCACAGTCATCAAAAGAGTATGGTACTGGTATCAAAACAGACAGACAGACCAAAAGAACAGAAGAGAGAATCCAGAAATAAACCCTGACACCTGTGGTCAATTAATCTTTGACAAGGGAGGCAAGAACATAAAATGGGAACAAGAAAGTCTATTCAGCAAGCATTGCTGGGAAACCTGGACAGCTGCATGCAAAGCAATGAAACTAGAACACACCCTCACACCATGCACAAAAATAAACTCCAAATGGCTAAAAGACTTAAATATGAGACAGGACACCATCAATCTCCTAGAATAAAACACAGGCAAAACACTCTCTGACATCCACATCATGAATATTTTCTCAGGTCAGTCTCCCAAAGCAATAGAAATTAGAGCAAAAATAAGCCCATGGGACCTAATCAAACTGAAAAGCTTTTGCACAGCAAAGGAAACCCAAAAGAAAACAAAAAGACAACTTACAGAATGGGAGAAAATAGTTTCAAATGATGCAACTGACAAGGGCTTAATCTCTAGAGTATATAAACAACATATACAACCCAACAGCAAAAAAAGGCATTCAATCAATGGAAAAATGGGCAAAAGACCTGAATAGACATTTCTCCAAAGAAGATATACAGATGGCCAACAAACACTTGAAAAAATGCTCAACATCGCTGATTAGAAGAGAAATGCAAATCAAAACTACCATGAGATACCACCTCACACCAGTCAGAATGGCCCTCATTAATAAATCCACAAATAACAAGTGCTGGAGGGGCTGTGGAGAAAAGGGAACCCTCCTGCCCTGTTGGTGGGCATGTAAACTGGTACAACCACTATGGAGAACAGTTTGGAGATACCTTAGAAATCTATACATAGAACTTCCATATGACCCCACAATCCCACTCTTGGGCATCTATCCGGACAAAACTCTACTTAAAAGAGACACATGCACCCGCACGCTCATTGCAGCACTATTCACAATAGCCAGGACATGGAAACAACCCAAATGTCCATCGACAGATGATTGGATTCGGAAGAGGTGGTATATATACACAATGGAATACTACTCAGCCATAAAAAAGAATGACATAATGCCATGTGCAGCAACATGGATGGAACTAGAGAATCTCATCCTGAGTGCAATGAGCCAGAAAGACAAAGACAAATACCATATGATATCACTTATAACTGGAATCTAATATCCAGCACAAATGAACATCTCCTCAGAAGAGAAAATCATGGACTTCGTGGATAGACTTGAGGCTGCCTGATGGGAGGGGGAGGGAGTGGGAGGGATCGGGAGCATGGGCTTATCAGACACAACTTAGAATAGATTTACAAGGAGATCCTGCTAAATAGCATTGAGAACTTTGTCTAGAAACTCATGTTGCAACAGAACAAAGGGTGGAGGAAAAAATGTAATTGTAATGTATACATGTAAGGATAACCGGACCCCCTTGCTGTACAGTGGGAAAATAAAAAAATTAAAAAAAAAAGAAATAGCAAACTCAAGGGGTTCCTTTTGTGGCACAGTGGAAGCAAATATGAATGGTATCCATGAAGATGCAGGGTTGATCCCTGGCCTCACTAAATGGGTCAGAGATCTGGCATTGCCGTGAGCTCTTCTGTAGTTCATAGACATGGCTTGGATACCTCATTGCTGTGGCTGTGGCTGTGATGAGCAGCTGTAGCTCTGATTAGACCCATAGCCTGGGACCTCCCCCATGCTGCAAGTGCAGCTGTAAAAAGCAAAAGACAGAAAAATAGCAAACTTGGTATATGAGATACACACATATATATTTTAGATTTCTTACATGTATAGCCATGGCACTGACAGTTGATAAAATGGGTTCGTTGATAAAAATCATAGGTATTGGCAAGATTCTTATGTTTTTTAAAGAGATTAATACATATAAAAGACTAGAACTGTTAAGGAATGAATGGCTTAAGAATAACAATTAATTTCCTAGTTGTGAAAACAGCCTCTCTGCCTAGATTCTGTAGGCATGAGTAGAATAAAATGTCAAGTTTTGGGGGGCGGTTTTTGGCTCTACCTGCTGCATAGAGAAAGAGGCCAGGGACTGAATCCCACCTAAGCTGGAACTGTGGAAATGCCACATCCTTAACCTGCTGCACCCCAGTGGGAACTCCACAAGATGTCATTCCTTACAAATTTTCTAAAATTTAATCTTTTCCCCATTTCAAAGTACTCTCCTCTATTGGTTGAAATTAGTAAGTTTTTTTATAAAATTGAATAGCAAGAGGACACTGGCTACACACACGTTCCAAGTGGCTTGTCTCCCTTCTAGAAACAACCAACCTGCCTGCTGCCATCCTACTTCCCCAACCAGAGCAAGTTCTCTATAACCACCTCCAAGCAGCTGTCCTCCCCAGGGCAGGCTCAGGTTTCTATAGGCCCCCAGGCTTCCCAGGGGAGATGACCCTGGGGTGCAGTGCTCTCACCTTCCTCTCCTTCAGTCCAACTTCATGTCCACAGTGAAGTATCACAATGGAAACCCAGGGATTTGAGGGAGGCCCTTTCTCTTGGAAAACAGCCCCTGTCTAGAGGCTTACTGCCTTCTGAAGCCATTCCCACAGGCATGGGCCTGGACCACCACGGGCTGGTGGCCTCAACGTGGACAGTCAAGAGCAGGACCCAGCGAGGGACCTGCCCCAACAGATGCTCAGGACGCAAGTAAAGGAGCCCAAGTTTGAATCTCAACAGTAGAATGCGGGCCTCCAGTCATTCTGCAGTGGGGGAGGGGCTGAGGGCAGGTGAGCCTGGGTGGGGGTGGGGTGCCATTCCATGCTGGCCTCTACAGGGAGGCAAGAACCAGACGTTTCTTCCACCTTATGCAGGGGCCAGACAATTGTCAAGTGCCTCGTCAGGCAATGTATGTGTTGGTTTTCAGAGTCACAGCACCAAGGTTTGTCTTGATGTTCCCTTTCCCTTTGTTATTCATGAACTTGTTTGTTGTCCTTCAACCCCCTCAGCTTCCGTCCTGGCTCTTGGCTTCCTTCCCCAGAGGCCAGACTTTCTGAACAAAATTCAGCTTTTATCATCTGATAACCACTTGGGTTTTCATGGCCACCTGGAACCCAATGTTTATGGTTTGGCTTCTCTCAGCAGACCCACCATTTGTGATTGGTGTGTGTCCGTCTTTGCTAAGGAAGCTGTCCTTGTGTGCCAACCAGCATCCAGCAGGACCCACCTTCCTCATGTTCCCTTGTGCTGGAAAGGCCCAGCCTATCCAAAAAGCCGCTGCACAGCCCACGTGTCCAAGACCAGAGATCAGTGTGATGTGTTTCCCGTATGATGACATTGCTGGTAAGTATTGTATGTTTTACCTTTTTAATGATTGAATGTAATATTCTCCACAAAACCTCCCTTCTCAGGGTTCACAATCCACTTGTGCAAAATAGAATATGCAGTGTTGAGTCCTCCTCCCCCCTCTTTCCCCTGTCCACTCAGTCCTCGTTCCCACTGGTAATCAGTGTTACCTGTTTCATTCACATCTTTTCAGAGATCTTTTGGGCAAGGAACATTGAATGCAACCCATTTGCCTTTTCAAAAATTATTTCTTTGTCTCTGAAAATTAAAATGTGCACAGGGATGTAAAATGTTGGAGGATAATGTGAGAAAGCGATTATATATATATAATATATGTGTATATATATGTGTGTATGTATGTGTGTGTGTGTGTGTGTGTCTGTATGACAGGGTCCTTTGCTGTACAGTTGAAATAGACAAAGCATTGTAAATCAACTGCAATGGAAAACTTAACAATTATAAGGTAAGAGTTCATCTTGAAAAAAAGTAAAAAGGAAAAATAGAAAATTAAATCTTGTCTCCGTATATCTGAGTATATTATTTTTGTCACCTTCATACTGCCATTGTGGCTCCTCTGTTACTGGACTAACCTTTATTATGGGAGTTTCTACATTTTCTTGAAATTCAAGGAACTGAAAGAACAGAGTGTTCAAACCCAGGCAATATCAAAAGTAAATATCCAGCTCCATTTGAATTTTTCATTTCCCATACACAGTGCCTGCCTTTAGCCTTAACTCTGTCCTATGCAACATTTTGGACATATCTTTACTGAAAGTTCTTTCCCTATTTATCTGAAATTTACCTTTCCCTCAGCATCAGCATTTATCTGGCAAGACTAGCCAAAAAGGGTAACATATTAGGCGCTTAGTAGTGAGCAGTTCTAGAGAGGATGAGAACTTGGACTAGAACCTGAAATGTGCATTTTGGTCCAACCCAAAATAAAATGGCAAAGGGACCCCAAATCTGCAGGATGAAATGTCAATGGAAGAGGCAGGATATAGGATTGAGTGTTTGTGCTTCATGGGGTTAAGGACAGAAATAAGGGACAAGAAGACAAGTTAATGTACTAAATATCCCAGAGATCTGGGTTTTTTTTTTTTTTTTTTTTGGTCTTTTATTTATTTTCCTTTTTAGGGCCAGACCTGCAACATATGTGAGTTCCAGAATAGGAGTCAAATCGGACCTACGGCTACAGGCCTATGGACACCCACAGCAATGTGGGATGCAAGCTGTGTCTGTGACCTACAGCATAGCTCAAGGCAACACCAGATCCTTATTCCTCTGAGGGAGGCCAGGGGTCAAAAGTGCAACCTCATGTGTACTTGTCAGGTTCATTTCTGCTGAGCCGCAATGGGAACTCCTTATATTTCTAGGATTTAAAAAATCAACTACCCATGAAATGCATGTGCACCTTGAGAGAGTGCCGGTATTTTATCCACCATTGTCCACTCTCCTTTTGGACAAAGCCAATCCCATCTAAGACCTGGCCCTCAAGCCCTGCTTATAGGCTTGTGAATTTCCTGTCTGCATCCCAGAACCTTCCACTTTAGAATCTAGGCTCATCATTACCTATGGTCCCATCTGCATCCCTTAGAAAACAAAACAGAGACACAAATGAGAAACAGTTTTCTGACTCTTATTTTCATGTTGGGAATTAATGTCACCTCATCACTCTCCTAATGATATGAATGAGTATTCATGTTTTGTGTGGTGAGAAGAGAGGACAATTAGGAAACTCATCAAGGGAGATGAGGGGTGAAAACCTAATAGGACTGCAACCAAATCTCTTGGGAGGTGAAATTCATTCTCTGCTGTAGCACCACTACAATTCCTACTGATGTTAGGGCGTCGGGGAAGGCAAGAGAGGTTTATAAGGAATGTCCCACATTGAGAAAAAGACTTGGGAAGATGCTTCAGAAGCTTCTTACCCCTTGCAAAGAAAAATGGACTCAAAAGAGAGTGAGAGGATTTCAAGCAATATCATGGTGAGCTTTCTATCAAGTACCTCTTGATGGGGGATTGAAAAAATAAACAATTTGGAAATATTTCTCTGTATTTGAGCTCTTGTAATGAAAATTTTAAATGTTTTTCAACCAATAACTTCATATGAGAGGATTGGTGAGGCAGGCATTGTACCCAGGCTCTCAAGAAGGGCAGGCTTCTTGTTGTCTCCTCCCCTTGTTCCACCATTCAACCGATTATTTACAAGATGCTCACTCATCGCTCTGATATAGTATTTGAATGCATCTTCTCAGGGACCCTGATAGAAAATCACATTGTGGAAAAGTGACATTCCCAATTCTGCAATCAATTTTTGTTTACTACCTCAAAACCCTACATCCTAGAGGCAGAGATAATCAAATTAGCTGAAATGTAATTAGGGAAAACCAGTCATGCATGTGGGTGTCTCAATGTCTTTTGGACCCTTATCTGATTATTCCTGCAGAGAGCTTCAGGGCAGGCACTGACAGCTGAGGAGAAACATCTCTGGAAATGGATCACAAGCATCAGAAGACAGGTAATCTCCCACTTGCTGATGGAAATTTAAAGGCACTGAGATATTCCAGGTTTGTGTCTTGTGGAGGTTTCAAGTCTGTGCCCTTGGGAGCTCTTGGTGTTGTTAGATGTAAGGGGTCATGAGAGGTATCCTGTTGATGAAGAAATGCTCCAACGTTGCAGCTAACCGGAGAACGGTCCTGATGGTTCACATTTCTTTGCAAAGTATGACAATGTCAGGTCAGTAAGTTGAATCTGCTCCTATTTATTTGTTGGTTGATTGCCAACGGAAATTCTGTGATGTAGTCAAAGAAGTAGGGAGGGAGAGTACAAATGTTCCCAAAGTACCTGCCGTGCTGTAATTGGCCAAGATTGTCAAGTTTACTTCACAAGGATAACCAAAACCTTACAAAGGAAACACCTATGAATCAACCTTTATTGAAAAACTTCCATGCATTAACTAACTACACTGAGAGCAAAACATTCGAGTAGAACAAATGCATTTGGAAAAGCTCTAGGCATGGAAACAGGAGAAAGTTCTCTCAGAGTGTTTTCCATGTCTACAATTCATTGCTAGAAATTCTTTTTAATGGAACCCTAAGGCTTGCTAGGTAAAAGGACCTAATATTTCTAGAAAAAACAGTAAGCAAAACTAAGGAACTGCAGCCCAAAGGGCATGAATGCCCTTGGCCCAAATTGAGGATACCGTGCTTAGGCTGGAGCTCTCCAAACTCTTTCATGGGGATCATATCTAAATGGACAGTTTTCAAGTTTGCAATTTGAATGTGGGAGATCATCTCACAAGAGAGAGGTTAAAGAGGAGAAGGTCAGAAAGATCGCAATGAGAAGACATATCAAAAAAAAAACTCCCCAGAGGATGCCAATTCTCCATTATATTCCTCTCATGCAAGAATTCCTGGGCTAGGTATTCACACATCCCATGCCAGCAACCATGCACATGTCCGCTAGTGGCTAGGGCTGTCAGGTGCAGGGACTACACTCCACCAACTGTTCCCAGTATCTGTTGAGGTGGGTCTGCTTGGGAATCCAGTAGCGCATGCATGAGGGCAGAGGGTGGTTTCCCAATGGGTGGCCCGCCTGGGGGTGGGCCAGACATGGCAGCCTTTCCACTTAATTCTGTGAAGGCCCTGGTAAGGCATATGGGGACTTTTCACGTGTTGGGTGTGAGCCCTCAGCACTCTTTTTCACTCTGTAGGATATCTGGGCCCTCCTCTGTGTGGGTTCATGCCAGCATGGAGTTAAGGTCCGGAGCAGTGTTTCACCACAGTTTATTGGCAGCACTGTGGGTCAGGCTGCGTGAAGACTTGAGTGATTGCAGGGCCTCCAGAGGCAGGTGCATAAAGTTTGTGGGCCATTCAAATGTGTGCCATTCCAGCATGCAGTTCTCAAGAGTAGGAAAGCTAGACAGAAACATTTCCAATTTGAAAACCCTCATGCACTTCCCAGGAAGTAGCGCAGGTCACTGGAAAATCAGTGAAGAGCCAAGGTACATGATCATTGTTTCATTGGTGTCTCCTTCAGAACATAAAAATTACTGTCAATGCTCATATTCAAAAGGCATGCTTGGGTCCATGGTGGGGACAACTTTCCTGAATGTAGTGCTCACCAACTCTTTGTAGTCTGATGTAAATCATGAATGATGCACAAGCCTAGATGGGGTTCAGACATATTTGATAGGTTGTTGGGAGTCTGGTGGATGGTCAGATATCTGGGTTGGTTAGGTCTATGGATATGTGTGTATAAGGGGAGTTCATGCCTGTGTTTTGGTGAACGTTTTTTAAGGGTGAGTGTTATATTTGAAGGGTTTTGAGATGTAACAGAGGCACTCTCAAGGAGTTGGTGTTTAGGTGTTTGTAAGTTGGTGTTCAGGGGAATATTTGGCACATGGTGTTTTCACCCATGAGTTTTGGGATTGTGTGTCTAATGGTGGACTTGGATTATCTGCCTATGCATAAGGGCCATGTTTGGTCATTACGGGGGTCTGTTCACTTGGGTGTACAATCCATTTATGTTGTATATGTGGGGAGTGTAGTGAAACTCTGTGGCTGGTACTTCAACCCAGCCAAAATTGAGAGTGGGACTTGAATCAACCTGCACGGTAGTTTGGCACTTGAACCCAGATCCCAAGTTAGGAGTGGACTGGAACACAATGATTATTATTTTTTCTTTTTTTGGTTTTATCTGCTACATGTGGAGGTTCCCAGGCCCAGGATTGAATGCCACAGCAGCGATCTGGATGGCTGCAGTGACAAAGTTGGATCCTTAACCTTCTGTGCCACAAAAGAATGACTCGAACTCCTCAAAACCACTGTCTTTTAAGGAAAAACCTCTCTACCAGTGTCAGGACTCATGAAGCTCAGGCTTTTCTGACTCATTGCAGAATGAATTCAGCTTGAGACAAAGCAGCAGGCAATGAGTGAGTTTTTTAGCATAAGACACTTGTGAGAGAGAGAGAAGCAGGCTGGCAAGGGAGCAGAGCAGCCCCAAGAACCAAGAGAGCTCCATTTCTATAATCCAAGGAAAAGAGGAGAAGGGAGAAGTCTGCCTTCTTCCTCATTTGGGGGCAGATGGCAAGGCTTACATCTTTTGTCCCTCTCTTTGCCCCTACATGGCTTAACCAGGTCAGTCAACCATGCTATTGAAGTCCTGTGTGTATTACCAGGAGTGTGGTAACATGTACAATATGGCAATTCATCTCAGGTTTTAAGCTAATGTCCCCATTTACCTAGTTTTGTCCCCTGTCATCTATATTTCTGTCTTGGGTATGTGAAAAAATGCTGCTTTTCAAGGACTACTAACTCCATGACTTCATGCAACAGGATTTACTCTTCCTATGTGTTGTCCTATGTTTTAAGTATGGGGGTTTGTGTCTGACACATAGAGGCCCCTGGTCTTCCTTCAAGTTAGTGTAGATCATAGCTGGGTTCCATTCCTTGAGTGCTCCTCAGCTTACACCAGTTCCCCAAACTCTGTTAAACCTTGTCTTTCACCCCCAGTGGGACTTTTCATGTATTTTAAGTATCCGAATCTATCCTTATCTTTAGGATGATTATTTGTGTATTTGTAGCATGTTGTATGCTTCTTGGCTTTTCTGTGTAGCAGTTTTTCAGGAGCTGTGTGTGTGTCTTTTGATGTATTTAGGGCAAGTCTGAAACTTTTATGAGACTGGTGAATATTCCATAGGTGGCTGTCCTGTGTTTCTGTGCTTCTGTATTTGCATGAAGGCTGGGTGGGGGGGGAGTGTGATTTTATGTATATGCAGAGCATGTATTATATGTGTATTTGGAGCTAAATGCATAGGGGTTATACGTTGCCATATTTGTAGTGTCCTGGGTAATTGTGGGTATATTTGGGGCTTGTGGAGAGGAGTTGTGTGTATGAGTTTGTGTGTGTATTCAAGGGGCACGGTCATTTGGTAGAATATTTGCTGGGGCTATGCACTTGTATTTTTCAGTAGGGAGATTTTAGGCCTAAATATTTGGGGAAGTGCACATGTGTGTTTCTTTGTTATTTATTATTTATTTATTCATTTTTTTTTTTTTTTTTTTTGCTGTACAGCATGGTGACCAAGTTACACATACATGTATGCACAGGTTTTCATCGCATTGTTGTGTGGCAATGTAAGTATCTAGACAGAATTCTTAATGCCACACAGCAGGATCTCATTGTACATCCATTCCAAGATCAATAGTTTGCACCTGTTAACCCCAAGCTCCCAATCCCTCCCACTCCCTCCCTCTCTCCCTGGGCAGCCACAAGTCCATTCTCCAAGTCTATTATTTTCTCTTCTGTGGAAATGTTCATTTGTGCTTTATATTAGATTCTAGTTATAAGTGATGTCCTATGGTCTTTGTTTTTCTCTTTCTGACTTATTTCCCTGAGGATGAGAGTCTCTAGTTCCATTCATGGTGACACAAATGGCCTCATGTCCTTTTTTATGGTTGAGTAGGATTTCATTGTGTATGTATACCACATCTTCCCAATCCAATCATCTGTTGATGGACATTTGGGTTGGTTCCCATGTCTTGGCTATTGTGAATAGAGCTGTAATGACCATGCAGGTGCATGTGTCCTTTTCAAGGAAAGTTTTCTCCGGATGTATGCTCAAGAGTGGGATTGCGGGGTTATAGGGTAGTTCTAGGTATAGGTGTCTAAGGTACCTCCATGTGGTTCTCCATAGTGGCTGTACCAGCTTACATTCCCACCAACAGTGCAGGAGGGTTCCCTTTTCTCCACACCCCCTCCAGCACTTGTGATTTGTGGACTGATGAATGATGGCCATTGTGACTGGTGTGAGGTGGTATCTCATGGTCGTTTTGGTTTGCACTTCTCTAATAATCAGGGATGTTGAGCATTGCTTCAGGTGCTTGTTGGCCATCTGTGTATCTTCCTTGGAGAAATGTCTCTTCAGGTCTTTTGCCCATTTGTCCATTGGGTGGTTGGCTTTTCTGCTGTTGAGTTGCATATGTTGCTTGTATATCCTAGAGATGAAGCCCTTGTCCATGGCATTGTTTGAAACTATTTTCTCCCATTGTGAAAGTTGTCTTTGTGTTTTCTTGCTGGTTTCCTTTGCTGTGCAAAAGCTTGTGAGTTTGACTAGGTCCCATTGGTTTATTTTTGCTCTTCTTTATGTTGCCTTGGGAGAAGGACCTGTGAACATATTCATGAGGTTGATGTCAGAGAATGCTTTGCCTATGTGCTCTTCCAGGAGTTCGTACGTGTGTTTCTAATGGAGAGATGAGGTTCTGTGTTTATTCAGGGGAGTTGGAGACTTGCATTGATGTGTAGGAGAAATATGGGCTATGGTTATGTGTTAGTAGATGCAGGTGTGTGAGCTGGCTCCTCTTATCATTTGATAGATGGAAGTCACTTCATATGTGGTTTTCTGGAGATATGTCCATGGGTCTTACTTGCATATCCATGTTTGTAGGTCTATCACCAGGTGCATGACTGCCCAAGTCTTGTTCGCATGGCTTGGAGTTGTTAGGAGTGTGCAAAGTATGTTCCTTTGGAGAATGCTAAGGTGTTATGTGTTTGTTGCTAATGTGTTTGTTAATAGGTACTAAGAGATGGTCTGTCTGTGTCTATCCAGGGGAGGGCAAAAACATACATACATTTGACACACATACACTTAGAGTGCCCTTTGGTGTCTATGTTGGGGGAGGAGGAGGGTGGTTGTATTTTGAAGAGGTGGCATCACGCCTGGTGTTTGGGGCATCTGTATGTCCAAGGGTTGGGAATATCTGGATGTGTGTGTCCATAGGTGTTTGACATTTGTATATGTATCTTAGTCAGTGTAGGCTACTTGTGGCTGTGTGTGTATTTGAGTTCCTGGAGCTTATGTGGTATGTATTCTGAGAGGTGTGAGAAGTCTGTGTGTTTGGAAACCAAGAAACGGTGTAGGCTGTGTGTGTGTTCAGGAGTCCTGGATTGGCTGTGTTTTAGGGCTATGGCATGGCATACGGGCTATGCATGAGACAACTGAGGACTTGCTGGTTTTCGTGAGCCTGTACATGTAGGTATTCCACATGGACAACTGGTTGGTAGGTAGGTTGCACCTGTTTTATTCAGGCCCATGTTTTGGATGTGTATAGAGTTGGAGTGTTACCAGCTAGAGTTCTTGGCCTTCCTTAATCAAGAGCAGTTGATAAGATGCTGGAGGAGAAACTCAGTGAAGGCTTTATTCAGGACACCTGCTTCAGCATAGAGGCACTGAAGCAATCACCAGGTTCCCTCGTTCACCTTCTCACTGAGTAGCGGTGAGCTAGTTCCTTCTATGGGGTGAGGAGAGGGGCATGTCCAGGGATTGGGCCGGGGGGTGGCTGAGGGGGCTTGCCCACCCCACCCCTTTAGTGTGGTGCATGTAGGGGGCATGCATAGTCCTCTGCTTTTGCTCTCTGTTCTTCAGAAGTGGCAGTTGTATTTTTCTCATGATTTGTCCGCAATGTGCAAGCAGAGTTCTTTCTCATTGTTTATACTTTGCTGTATTTTGTTCCCCAGGAGATGTTTGTCCAGGTGCATTCCCTGCAGCCACTGCAGCCACTGCAGCCAAGGGTGCCAGGTCCCAACCTGTCTCAGTAGGAGAGGCAGTGGAAAATTCCAGGTGAGTAGGAATTTGTCTGTAAAACTTTAGAAGTTGTGTCTATTGAGATATGTAAACTTAGGCGGTCAGTTTGTATGGTGATTCACACTGAGGATTAAAAGGTACATGTGTGCTCAGAAGACACACACACACACACACACATATGTATGTGTGCTGTCCTTTGCTTACATCCCCTGGTGGGTGTTGAGGGTCCTCCTCAGAGTGTAAGTGGATTGTGTGCACATGCATATATGAAAGGGCACTGGAACTGGTTCAGACTAGCTTGGGATAATCGGCTCTGTGTTCGGTTACCTCAGCTTTGTAATTTGAGTTTGCTCATGTTTGGAATGTTCATACCATGCAGATATCACATCTGAAATGTCACCTGAGTTTCTTGAAGAGCTTCAAAAATGCATTTAGAGCATATCACTCATCTGTGTGTTATGACTTAATTATGTGGCAAGCCAGAATATTCAGGCATCATTGGTGTGTGTGTATATCACATTATATTTGAATTGTGAGTGGGGCATCCTGGGTGATGTGCCATTTTATGTGTGCCTTGGCCCTTCATTCTGAATCACAGCATTGCTCCTCTCAGGTTGATTCAATCTTTAGGGTCAAGAATTCCTCCCTCCAAATGCTGGTGAATTCCAGTGGAAATCATGTGGATGGATTTAGGGTATCTGTACCTTAGGCAGGGACACACCTTCAGCATTTGTATGGTCCTAGAATCTGGGGCCCTAGAAGGGTGAGGCTGATTGCAGATCACTCTCTAGCACAGAACCTTCTCAGGTGTGTGGTTGGCCAACAAGCAGCAGTCAGGAAGTCGTGGGGATTCATGGATAAGAGGTAAGGTGGGCAAGTGTTCTCCCAGGAAAATCCCCTGAGAATCAGTTGGGCAAGCACAGGTATTCCTGGCTCTTCTGTGGCACAGCTGGTAGGCAAGGACACCGTGCACATGGGGTCCAGATGGTTCAAGTCTCTAGAGCCATGTGTCCCTGTGCCCAGTTGCCCCAGTGTGGTGGGAACTACTGTTGGTCAGGCTGGTAAGCTGTATGAGCAATTCTCCACCACCATATCTCTGTGGAAACCTAAGTCCTCAGGGATAGGCAGGACCTCTAGGTCAGTGAGCTGACAAGGACAAAGGTGGGGAGGCCTTGTCTCTAAGGGAGGCTTGGGGAGTGAGGCCTGGAGAGCCTGGGGAGTCCTTCTCTGAGGAGATATGGCTCTGATATTCCCAAACCTTTAGACATGGTCCCTGTTCTTTTCTGAATGTTCAGGATGCTTCTAACAATGGCGAGTTCATCTCAGGTCCTTGGTTCTCAGATGACCTGACCCTAGTTTTCTTTATTCCACATCCAGCCATCAACCCAACAGGGAGCCATATGCTCTCCATGTCCACCAGCTGACCCTACAGCCTCCTGCTTCCCTTCCCAAAATAGACCCCTCTATTTTGACTCAGCCCCTGGATTCCATACAGTGAAGTGTTAGTGACCTCTAGGATGATATTCAAGAGCCTCAAGCTGAACGGGCTTGCAAAATAGTAACTTTTTATAAGCCATTCCTAACATCTTCCCTGCTCACACTGATAGGTGGACAATTCCATCATAGTCACAAAGAAGGGTGAATCTGTGGCAGCCTTTGGAGCCTGTGGAATCTCGTTTTGTAGCATTTGGGGTTCCATACATTTAAAAGGTCACTCAGCCTACTTCAGCTTCCCTTTTAGCAGATTGATAAATAAAAGACAGAAAATAATGGTCTCCAGAGGAGACAGTTTGGGGGGTGGGGGGATGTGCTTGGGCTGTGGATGGAAATCCTGTGAAATTGGATTATTATGGTCATTGTGCAATTACAGATGAGTAATAAATAATAATAGTAAAATAAAATAAAATAAAATAAAATAAATCATGGACGGTAATGTACAGCATGGTGACTGCAGTTAATACCACGTTGTGTGTTGGAGAGTAGCTGAGAGAATGGATCTCAAGAGTCCTTGGATGCCCTAGTGGAGAGTGGGTTAAGGATCCAGTGATATCATTGCTGTGGCTCAGGTCACTGCTGTGGCGCAGGTTCAATACCTGGCTCAGAAACTTCTGCATGTCACAGGCACAGCCAAAAGGAAAAAAAAAGTTCTTATCACAGAAAGAAAATGTGTAACTCTTTGTGGTAATGGCTATTAACTAGGTTTACTGTGATCATTTTACACTGACAGTTTTAGCCACTACTCTTCCTATTTGGATGGCTTTTATTTCTTTTGTTTGTGTGTTTGCTGTGGATAGAACTTCTAGTAATATGTTGAATAACATTGGTGCTGAGAGTGGGCATCTGTGTCTTGCTCCATATTTTCATGGGAAGGCTTTCAGCTTTTCTCCATTGAGTATTATATTTTCTGCGGGTTTGTCATAAATGGCTTTATTTATGTTAAGGATTGTTCCCCCTTAGACCCACTTTATTAAGAGTTTTGATCATGAATATATGTTGGACTTTGTCAAATGCTTTTTCTGCATCTTTTGAGATGATCATGTGGTTTCTGACTTTTTTGTTAATGTGGTGCATGGCATTGTTTGATTTGAGTGTGTTGAACCATCCTTGTGAACCTGGGGTGAATCCCACCTGGTAACGGAAAGTTTTTCAAAGTCATTTTCTGTTCTACACAGAAGTTGTATCCATATTTTTTTAGATCCCACATATAAGTGATAGCATATGATATTGGTGTCTCACTGTCTTACTAACTTCACTTAGCATGATACTGTCTATATCCATCCATGTTGCTGCAAGTGCCATTAGTTCTTTCGTTTTAATGGCTAATATCCCATGGTGTTTATGTACCACCTCTTCTTTATCCATTCTTCTGTTGATGGACATTTAGGTTGCTTCCAGATCTTGGCTATTGTAAAGTGCTTCAGTGGACACTTGGGTGCCTAGGTCTTTTCAAGTCATGGATTTCTCTGGATAGATGCCCAGGAGTGGGATTTCTGGATCATATGATAATTCTGTTTTTAGTTTTTTTGAGACATGATCATAGTGTTTTCCACAGTGGCTGTATCAATTTTCATTCCCACCAACACTGTTAAGAGGGTCCCCATTTCTCCACATCCTCTACAGCACTTATTTATTGCAGACTATTTGATGATGGCCATCCTGGTGGGTATGAGGGAGTACCTCATTGTATCTTTATTTGTATTTTTTTTAATAAGTAGTGATGTTAAACATCTTTTCTTGTGCTTTATGACCATCTGTCTGTCTCCTTTGGAGAATTGTCTAAGTCTTCTGCCCATTTTTTTGGAGGTGATTATAAATTTTGGAGATGAATCCCTTGTCAGTTGCTTCATTTGCAAATATTTTCTCCCATTCCATGGGTTGTCTTTTTTTTTGTTGTTTAGGGTCTCCTTTCCTGTGCAAAACCTTCTAGGTTTATGTATGTATGTATGTATGTATTCATTTGTTTGTTTTTTTTATTATTTTTAATTCATTGATTTTAGATTATAATGTTTTTTCCATTATAGCTGTTTTTCAGGATTCTGTCAATTTTTTACTCTATGGCAAGGTGGCCCAGTCTCACTTACATATATATCTTTTTTCTCACATTATTCTCCATCATAAGTGTCTAGACATAGTTCCCAGGGCTATATTGAATTTTATTACATTTATAGTTGTTCAGCAAACATAACAACCTGATTTTACGGCATTTCCATCCCAAACACCCAGCCCACCCCACCTACTCCCCAACTTGTCTCCTTTGGAAACCATTAGTTTTCCAAAGTCTGTTAGTCTATTTCTGCTCTGCAAAGATGTTCATTGTATCCCTTTTTTAGATTCCACCTATAAGTGATATCATATGATGTTTGTCTTTCACTGTCTAACTTCACTTAGGACAATAATTTCTAGGTCCATCCATGCTGCTGGAAATGGCATTATTTCATTCTTTATGATTTATTTTATTTTATTCTTTTGCATTTTAGGGACAAACCTAGGGCATATGGAAGTTTCCATTTAGGGACTGAATCCCAGCTGCAGCTGCTGGTCTACACCACAGTCCAAGCAACATGGCATCAGCCACATCTATGACCTACGCCACATTTGACAGCAATGCCAGCTCCCTGACTCATGGAAGAAGGCTTGGGTTCAAACCTGCATCCACATGGATACCAGCCAGATTCATGACCACTGGGCCACTGTGGGAACTCCCATCATTCATTTGTATGATTGGGTAATATTCCATTGTGTATATGGACCACATCTTCTTTATCTCCTCCACTGCCGATGGACATTTAGGTTGTTTGCATGGCTTGGGTATTGTACCTAGTACTGCAATGAACATTGGAGTACAGGTATCTTTTTAAGTCATGTTTTCTCTGGAGAGATGCCCAGGAGTAGGATTGCTGGATCAAGGGTAATTCTATTTTTAGTGTTCTGAGGAATCTCCACACTCTTTTCCATAGTATTGCACCAATTTGCATTCCCACCAAAAGTATGATAAGGGTTCCATTTTCTCCACCCCTCTTCAGCATTTCCAGTTTGTAAACTTTTTAATGATGGCCATGCTGGGTGGTGTAAAGTAGTTCCTCCTAGTAGTTTTGATTTGCATTTCTCTAATAATTAGTGCTGTTGAACATCTTTTCATGTGTTTTTTGGCCATCTGTTATGTCTTCTTTGGAGAATTGTCGGTTTAGGTCTTCTGCCCATTTGTTGATGTGGTTATTTTCTTGTTTGTAATTGAGCTGCAGGGGTAGCTATAAATTTTGGAGATGAACCCCTTGTCAGCCTCTTCATTTGCAAATATGTTCTCCCATTCTTTGGGTTGTCTTTTTGTCCTGTTTAGGGTTTCCTTTGCTGTGCAGAAAGTTTTAAATTTAATTAAGTCCCATTGATTTTTTTTTGTTCTTATAGTTATTACTCTAGGAGGTGGATCTGAGAAGATATTGCTTTGGTTTATATCAGAGAGTGTTTGGCCTAGGTTTTCCTTCAAGAGTTTTATGTTATCTGGTCTTCTATTTAGGTCTTTCATCCATTTTGCATTTATTGTTGTGTGTGGTGTTAGGAAGTGTTCTGATTTCATTCTTTTCCATGTGGCTGTCCAGGTTTCATGGCATCATTTATTGAAGGTACAGTCTTTTCTCTATTGTATGTTCTCGCTTCTATTGCCATAGATTAGTTGACTGTAGGCGTGTGGGTTTAATTCTGGGCTTTCTATCCTGTTCCACTGATGTACATTTCTGTCTTTGTGCCAGTACCATATGGTTTTGATGCTTAGTAGAATAATCTGAAGTCAGGGAACTTGATTCTTCCAGCTCTGTTTTGCTTTCTCAGGATGTCTGGCTATTCTGAGCCTTTCATGCTTTCAAACAAACTTTTAGATATTTTCTTCTAGTTCTACAAAAACTGTCCTTGGTAGTTTGATAGGGATTGCATTGAATCTGCAGATTGCCTTGGGTAGTACAGTAATTTTGATAATATTGATTCTTCCAATCCAAAAAGATGGTATTTCCATCTGTTTGTGTGACCTTTGATGTCTTTCATCAGTGTCTTATAGTCTTCAGAGTACAGGTCTCTTGTCTCTTTAGGTAGGTTTATTCCTATGAATTTCATTCTCATTGATGTGATGGTTGATGGGATTGTTTCCTGAATTTCTCTTTCTGATCGTTCATTCTTAGTATGTAGAAATGCCATGAATTTCTGTGTATTAATTTTGTATTCTGTGACTTTTCCAAATTCATCAATGAATGCTAACAGTTTTCAGGTAGCATCTTTAGGATTTTCTAGGTATAGTATCATGCCTCCGCAAATAGAGTTGTACCTCTTCCTTTCCAATTTGGATTCCTTTTATTTCACTTTCTTCTCTGATTGCCATGCCCAAGACTTCCAAAACTATGTTGAATATTAGTGGTGAGAGCAGACATCCTTCACCACAGAGGGAATTCTTTCAGCTTTTTACCATGCACAATGATGTTAGCTGTGTGTTTGTCATATATGCCCTTTAGAATGTTGAGGTAGGTTCCTTCCGTACCCATGTCTGAAGGGATTTTATGGGTGTTGCATTTTGTGAAAGTCTTTCTCTGCACCTATGGAGAGGGTGATATGGTTTTTATTCCTCAGTTTGTTAATGTGGTGTATCATACTGTTTGATTTGTGGATATTGAAGAATCCTTGCATTGCTGGGACAGATCCCACTTGATCATAATGTACAAACCTTTCAATGTACTGTTGGATTTGGTTTGCTAGTATTTTGGTGAGGATTTTTGCATCTAGATTCATTGGAGATATTGGCCAGTAGTTTTCTTTTTTTGTGGCATCTTTGTCTGGTTTTGCTATCAGGGTGATGGTGGACTTCTAGAATGAGTTTGGAAGCGTTCATTCCTCTGAAAGTTTTTGGAATAGTTTCAGAGGAATAGATGTTATCTCTTCTCTAAATGTTTGAATCGAATTCCCTGTGAAGCCATCTGGTCCTAGACTTTTATTTTTTGGAATTTTTAAAATCACAGTTTCAATTTCTGTGCTTGTGATTGGTCCATTCATCTTTTCTAGTTCATCTTGGTTTAGTCTTAGAAGATAGTAGTTTTCTAAGAATTTGTCCATTTCTTCTAGGATTTCCCTTTTATTTGTATAGATTTATTGGTATGTAGTAGTCTCGTAGGATCCTCTGTATTTCTGTGATGTCCTTTGTAACTTCTCCTTTTTCATCTCTAATTTTATGGATTTGAGTCCTCTTTTTTTTTTTTGATAAGTCTGACTAAGGGTTTTTCAATTTTGTTGATCTTTTCAAAGAACCAGTTTTTATTTTTATTGCTCTTTTCTATGGTTTTCTTCATTTCTATTTCATTCATTTCTGCTCTGATCTTTATTATTTCTTTCCTTCTTATATCTTTAGGTCTTGTCTGTTACACTCTCTCAGGCTGCTTTAGATGTGAAGTTAGGTTGTTTATTTGAGCTTTCTCTTGTTTCCTGAGGTATGCTTGTATTGCTATAAACTTCCCTCTTAGAACTGCTTTTGCTATAGTTTTCCTCTTTGATCTCTTCGATGATCCATTGGTTGTTTGGTAGCATGTTGTTTAGCCTTCATGTCTTTGTGTGTGTGTGGTTTTTGGCAATTTTTTTCTTGTTGATTTCAAGTTGAATAGCGTTGTGTTTGGAAAAAGATGCTGGATATGATTTCCATTTTCTTAAAGTTACCAAGGCTTGATTTGTGGCCCAGAATGTGATCATTCCTAGAGCAAATTCCATGTGCACTTGAGAAGAAGTGTATTCTGCTGCTTTTGGATGGAATGTCCTATAACTCTCTATTCAATCCATCTGGTCTAATGCTTCATTTAGGGCCTGAGTTTTCTTGTTGATTTTCTGTCCGGATGATCTGTCCATTGCAGTAAGTGGGGTGTTAAAGTCCCCTGCTCTATGGTGTTGTTGTTAATTTCTCCTTTTAAGGTTGTTAGCAGTTGCCTTATATATTGAAGTGATCCTGGATTGGTCCTTTGATCATTATGTAATGCCCATCTTTTTCTCTTATCATATTCTTTATTTTCAGGCCTATTTTGTCTGATATGAGTATCATTACTCCAGCGTTTTTGATTGCCATTTGCATGGAATATTTTCTTCCATCCTCTCATTTTCAATTTGTATGTGTCCCTAGAAAGTGAAGTGGGTCTCTTGAAGACAGCATATGTATGGGTCTTGCTTTTGTATCCATTCAGCCAGTCTAGATCTTTTGGTTGGGGCATTTAGTCCGTTTACATGTAAGCTATTTACTGATTTGTATGTTCTTATTGCCATTTCATTAACTGTTTTGGATTTGTTGCTGTTGCTCTTTTTTCTTCCCTTCTTCTCTTGTTCTCTCCTTTTGTGGCTTGATGACTACCTTTAGCGTTGTATTTGAGTTGATTGCTCTTATTTGTGTGTGTATCTATTGTAGGTTTTTGGCCTGTAGTTACCCTGAAGTTTTGAGATAGGCGTCTCTCTCTCTCTGATTGTTTTAAGTTGTTGGTCTCTTAATTGGAAGTGCATCTCCAGTGTCCTGCATTTGTACCCTCCTCTTCTCCCAATTTCTGGATTTGGTAGCATATTGAAGCGTGGATGATTTCCTACATTTACTGTGTCTATGCCTTTACTGGGTATATGTCTTTACTGGTGATCCTTGTCATTTGTAGTGTTTTGGTTTCTAGTTGTGGCCTTTTCTTTGCCTCAGGAAGTTCTTTCAGTATTTGTTGTAAATCTGGGTTAGTGGTGCTGAAGCCTCTTAACTGTTGTTTGTCTGTAAAGCTTTTGCTTTCTCCTTCAAATCAGAATGAAAGCCTTGCTGGGTAGAGTAATCTTGGTTGGAGATTTTTCCTTTCATCTCATTAAGTATATCGTGCCACTCCCTTCTGGCCTGCAGAGCTTCTGCGGAAAAATCAGCTGAAAAGCTTTTCAGGATTCCCATGTATGTTATGTGTTTGTTTTCCCTAGATGCTTTCCATATGTTCTCTTTGTCTTTAATTTTGTCCAGTTTTGTGAATATGTGTCTTGGGGTGTTCCTCCTTGGGTTTATTTCATATGGTACTCAGTGTGCTTCCTAGATTTCAGTGAGTGATTCCTTCCCCATGGTAGGGAAGTTTTGGCCTATTATCTCTTCAAATAGGTTCTCTGGCCTTTTCTCTCTCTCTTCTTCTTTTGGCACCCCTATAATGCAGATGTTGGTGCATGTAATGTTGTCCTAGAGTTCTCTTAGACTGTCTTCCAATCTATTCAATCTTTTTTCTTTTTCTGTTCCACATCAGTGATTTCCAATAGTGTGTCCTCCACCTCACTTGTTCATTCTTCTGCCTCATGTATTCTGTTGTTGGCTGCTTCTAATGAATTTTATATTTCAGGTATTGTATTTTTCATCTCTGCTTGCTTCAGTCTTAAATTTCGTATTTCTTTGCTCAGTGTTTCCTGTAAATTATCAGTCTTTGCCTCCCATCTGTTTCCAATGCCCTGCATCACATTCATGATCATCAGTCTAAAGTCTTTTTCCTGGAGGCTGATACTCTGCAGATCACTTAGCTGTTTTTCTGGGGTTTTTCTCTCTCCTTCATCTGGGTTATGGTTCTCTGCCTTTACATTTTTATAGGTTTTTGGTGTGGTCTCCTTTTTCCAGAAAACAATGTGGTAGCCCCTCTTTCTTCTGAAGTCCGCACCCTTTGTGGCTGAAGTTGGTGTGGGGGCTTGCTATAGGCTTCCTGATGGAAAGGACTGGTGCCTGCCCACTGGTAGGTGGAGCTGCTTCTTATCCCTCTGGAGGATGGGTCTTTGCTCTGGGTGAGATTAGAGGCAGTTGTGTGATTAGGGTGTCTTTAGGCAGCCTGTTTACTGATGGGTGGGGCTGTGATCTCACCTGGATTCGTGTTTGACCTGGGGCTTCTCAGCGCTGATAGGTGGGGCCGGATTTCCCCAAAATGGCCACCTCTAGAGGAACACATGCCAGTGAGCACTCCTGAGACTTTTGCTTCCAGTGTCCTTCCCCAGCAGTGATCCACAGTCACTCCCTGTTTTCCCAGGAGATCCTCCAAGAACTGCAGTCAGGCCTGCCCCAGATTCCCATGGAGTCTCTACTTTGTCTGGGACCCCGTGGATATGAAAGCCTGTGTGTACCTTTCAAGAATGGGGTTTCTGTCTCCCCCAGTCCCATGGAGCTTTAGCACAGAAGCCCTACTACCCTCAATGCCAGATGCTCTGGGGGCTCTTTCTCCCAATGCCATACCCCCAGGTATGGGGATCCAATGTGGGACTCAGAACTCTCGCTCCTGTAGGTGGGTCTCTGTGACACAGTTCCTTTCCAGTCTGTGTGCTGCCCACATGATGCTCATGGGCTTGTGTATATCACATAATAGGCCTTCCTACCATCTTGATGTGGTCTCCTCTTTGTTTCTTGGAGTAGGATATCTTTTTTGAAAGTTTCCAATCCATTTTGTTGAAGGTTGTTCAGCATTTGGTGGTAATTTTGTTGTTTTGAAGAGAGCAGGTGAACTCCATTCCTTCTGTCCTGCCATCTTAATCCAGTCCCCTTCTCCTCATTTTTCAACTGGGTTTTGTTTGTTTGTTTGTTTTGTTTTTGCTGTTGCGTTGTATAAGTTGTTTGTATGTTTTGGAAATTAAGCTCTTGTCAGTTACATTATTTGAAACTCTTTTCTCCCATTGCATAGATTGTCTTTTTGCTTTTTTTAAAGTTTTCCATTGCTGTGCAAATGCTTGTGGGCTTGATTAGCTCCCATTGGTTTATTTTTGTTTTTTCATTCTATTGCTTTGGGGGACTGACCTAAGAAAACCTTTCAATGTTTGATGTCAGGGAATGTTTCGCCTATGATCTCCTCCAGGAGTTTTATGATGTCTTATCTTATGTTAAATTTTTAAGCCATTTTGAGTTTATTTTTGTGTATGGTATGAGAGTGTGTTCTAGTTCTAGTATGAGAGTGTGATTTACGTGGAATTGTTCTGCTTTGTCCATACCACTTGGGGAGGGGTCAATCTTTCCCTGATTTTGTATTCTTGCCTCGTTTGTGAAAGATTGTTTGGCCATAGTTGTCTGGGGTTATTTCTGGGTTCTGTATTCTGTTCCATTGGAGTGTATGTCGTTTTGGTACCAGTACCACACTGTCTTGATGATTGTAGCTTTGTAATATTGTCTGAAGTCTGAGAGAGTTATGCCTCCTGCTTGGTTTGTGTTCCTCAGGATTGCTTTGGCAATTCTGAGTCTTTTATGGATCCATATCAATTTTTGGATTGTTTGTTCTAGTTCTGTGAAAAATGGCATGGGTAATTTGATAGGGATTGCTTTGAATCTGTTGATTGATTTGGGTAGGAGGGTCATGTAAATGATATTAATTCTTCCAATCCAGGAGTGTGGAACATCTTTCTGTTTCTTTGAATCCTCTTTAACTGTCTTGAGTGAAGTTGTAGAGTTCTCAGCATGGAAGTCTTTCACCTCCTTGGTCAGGTTAACAGCTGTTGCCTTATGTTTTGAGGTAACCCTCTTTCGGGTGCATATGTATTTACCATCCCTATGCATGCTTCTTGGATTGATCCTTTGATCATTATGTAATGACCTTGTTTGTCTCTTATAATATTCTTTATTTTAAGGTTTAATTTGTCTGAAAAGAGTATTGCTGCTCCAGCTTTCTTTTGACTCCATATGCATGGAATATTTTCTTCCATCCCCTCGCTTTCAATTTTCATATGTCCCTAGAACTGACGTGAGTCTCTTGGAGACAGCATATATGTGGGTCTTTAGTATCCATTCAGCCTGTCTATATCTTTTGGTTGGGGCATTTAGTCCAATGACATTACCATTTTATGAACTGATTTGTATTTGTTTTTGTTGGCCTCTTTTCCTTCCCTTCTCTTCTCTTGTGGTTTGATGACTCTATATAGTGTTGTGTTTGGACGGCTTTTTATTATTTTTGTGTGTATTGATTGTAGATTGTTGGTCACAGTTCCCATGAAGTTTTGATATAGGATTCTATCTATATACAAATTGTTTTAAGTTGTTGGTCTCTTAGTTGCAAATGCAACTCTGGTATGCTGCATTTTTACCCTCTTTGGATGATTTCTGGATTTTTCAGCATATTTATGTGTGGATGATTTCCTGCCTTTACTATGTGTATATGTATATGTTTACCGGTAAGCCGTGTCGTTTTTAGTATTTTTTATTTTAGTGGTGGCCTTTTCATGTCCACCTCTTGAAGTTCCTGTAGTATTTGTTGTAAAGCTGGTTTGGTAGTGTTGAAAACCTTCCTGGGCTTCGCTTGTATGTTATGTGTTTCTTTTCCCTAGCTGCTTTCAACATTTTCTGTTTGTCTTTAATTTTGGTCAGGTTCATGAATATGTGTCTTGGGGTGTTCCTCCTTGGGTTTGTTTTCTATTGTACTCGTTGTGCTTCCTGGATTTGAGTGAGTGGTTCCTTTCCCATGTTAAGGAAGTTTTTGTTATGTGCTCTGGCCCTTTCTCTCTCTCTTCTGCTTCTGGTACCCCTATAATGCAGATGTTGGTGCATGTCATGTTGTTCCAGAGTTCTCATGGACTGCCTCCATTTCTTTTCAATCTTTTTTTCTCTTCTGTTCCTCGTCAGTGATTTCCACCAGGCTGTCTTCCATCTCACTTATTCATTTTTCTGCCTTCTGCATTCTGTTACTGTTTCCTTTGATGTGAATTTTTTTATTTCAGCTATTGTGTTTTTCGTCTCTGCTTGCTTAATCTTAAAATCTTCTATTTGTTGGGTTTTCTTGTAACTTGTCTCTCTTTGCCTCCAGTTTATTTCCATGTTCTTGAGCCATCTTGACTATCATTAGTCTAAGGACTTTTTTGTGGAAGTTGATAATCTTCAGATCGTTTAATTGTTTTTCTGTTTTTTTTCTTCTTCCTTTATCTGAGTCATAATTCTATGCCTTGTCATTTTGTAGAGCTTTTGAGTGTGATCTCCTTTTTGCAAACAATAGGGTTGTAGACTCTCATACCTGAGGGTTCTCCCTACTATTCTTCCTGTTACTCAAATGTGACCTCAAGTGATTTCTGGTCTGTCTACTTTCCCTTCTATGTGGGACACAGTGCATGAGAAAGAGCCTTCCTGGAACTGAGAGGTGAAGACTTCTAAATTTGGAAAACCTGACTCTTGATCAGTGATGCTTTCAGAGAAAGATCTGGATCATTCCAGATCAAGGAGAACTGTGCCAATTAAGAAAATGAAATCTTCATTAAACTTCAAGTTGTGAAGGCCTGTAGAGGGAGGTCTCACAACCTACTTCTCATGGTCAATAGCTTTTGTTAGCAGTGCTTCAGGGACATTTGGGGTGCATGTGCCTTTTGAAGGACATTTCAGTATAGGGAAATGTTTGATTTTGATGAAATATGATTTTCCATTTTTTTCTTTTTTTGGGTAATTTTCTTTTTGTCCTGTGTAAGACCTCTTTATCAAGCCCAACAACCCAGAGATTTTTCTCCTAGTTTTTTTTTTTTTTTTTTGGTAAAAATTTCACAGTCTCGAAATTTGCATTTGAATCTAATGCCCCATTTTGTAGAATTTCAGTATCCGTTAAAAACTATCCCTTTTCCATTCTACTTCTCTATAACTTTTGTGTTAAGCCATTCCAGTTTGCTGTATTGGTATGTGTCTATTTCTGTATTCTCTATCCTGTACACCAAACTATGAATCTATTCCTCCACCAATGCTAATCTATCTTCCATAGGGCTTTATATGGAGCCTAATAGCCTCAAATTTTAATTTTCTTTCTCTAAATAATTTTAGCTATTTTGGCTCCTTTTCTTTATACATGTTATAATAAGCTTGTCCATGTTGACAAAAGCAATTCTGTTGGAAGTGGACAGTTTATTATGTGGAGTCTTCCAGACTGTGAATATTATCTATGTATATGCATACACAATTGTTTAGGTCTTATAGGGTTTTATGATACAAATCAAATCCTCTATCAAAACATTTCTAACGAGAGTTCCCATTATGGGTCCCTGATGAAGAACCTGATATAGTGGCCATGAGGATGTGGGGTGATTCTCTGGCCTGGCTCAGTGGGGTAAGGTACTTTTATTGCCACAAGCTATAGTGTAGGGTGCAGATGCCAGTTGGATATGGTGTTGCTGTTGCTGTGGTGTTGGTTGCTAGCTGTAGCTCCATTTTGATCCCCTAGCCTGAGAACTTCCACAAGCTGCAGGAGCAGCCATAAACTTATATGTATAACCAAATATTTCATTTTTTGGAACTGTTCTGTATTGCATTGTGTTTTTGGTTTGGGCTACCAGATGTCCCTTTTTAGCATTTACAAATATGATGAATGTTTCTGTGTTGATCTTCTCTCCTGAGACTTTGGTAAAGGAACCTCCATCTCTTCAGTGTACCTTAAGAGAATTGTTGGGATTTTCTGTGGAGGTAGCCATGCTATCCATGAACATGGACAGTTATATTTCTTCATTTCTATTCTGTATGTCTTCATTTCTTTTTCTTGCCAGGCTGCATTGGCAAGTCCCTGCAGTGCTAAGTAGAATGGAAGAAATGAGAAAGGACATTCTGACCTTCTTTTGAGTTTAGGAGGAAAACATTCATTCTTTCACCTTTCAGTAGGATGCTTAGTGTAGGTATTTTGTAGATGTTCTGTACTGGGTTGAAGGAGTGTTCTTCCTGGTCTTCTGAGAGTTTCTAACATGAATGGGTTGTTGAACATTGCCAAATGCTTTTTCTGTAGTAATTGATGTGACCATGTACATTTTCTTCTTTAATCTATTAATAACAGCAAACTACACTGATGATTTTTAAATACTAAACCAAGCTTGTATTCCTAGAGTAAACTCCATTTGATTATAATGCATTGTCAGTTCGTTTGTTCTTCAGATATTGGTTGAGTATTGCATTTTTTTTTTTGTAGTTTCCGTTCAGGAAAACTTAAGCTATTGATTTTGAGACCTTTCTTCTTTTGTATTGTAGAAGCATCTAGTGCCATTTGTTTCCATCTTCACAATGGTTTATCTGGATCCAATCACATTTTATGGACTGTATCTTCCTTTGCATTCAGTTCTATTCATTTCAAAATTTTTCTTTGAGAGTCATCTTTAACCATGGGTTATTTAGAAGTGTGCATCTCAATTTCCACATATTTGGAGGCTCACTTCTCATTCTCATTGTTATACAAGGGGAAGCTTATACTTTGGACACGGTGGAGTGAAATGTAATGACTATTTGTTTATCTTATAGGTTCCTCAAGTGTCATTGGTGTGAACCTTTTGAATATTAATTTTACACGGGAGTTCTCAGACTTTTCACTTATACAGTAACCATAAGGGAATTGCCTGAATATATGAATTCATGCTGCTGAAGTTGTGTTTATCAAGGGAAGTTCACAGACAGAACAATAGTAGGAGAATTTGTGGGTCGCCATTGCACGTTGATTTCCGGGTCAGCACCCAGAGACTCTGTTCGGACCCAGCGTTCAGGAGAGGGGCCCAGATCTTGGGCTTGGTGCTTTTATTGCATGATCAGAGAAGTCCAGGCCCCCTGTGGGCAGGGACTACAACCAGCATGGTGACGTGCAGGATGCAGGTTGAGTAGCTGGCTGCGGGATGAGCGCTCAGGGTGGGGGAAGCTCCAGCCTCTTTCCTGCTGCTCAGGGTGGGTCTGAGCTGTGGGTGCAGCCATAAGTCTCAGAAGGCCAGTGGCTGAGTCACTAGGCAGCACTTCCCATCTCTGTCAGCCATAAGCCCTGGCTATGGGCAGTGACCCTGAAGTCGCAGGAAGGCCAGGCTTTCTCCTGCAGGGAGGTTGTCTTGCCCAAGTCAGCCCTGCCCTCTCACTACTTCAGAAACCGAAATCTCATCACTCCATCTTGCTACCTCCCAAAACATGGGATTGCCAAACTTTTGTTTTTGTCTTTTTGTATTTTCTAGGGCTGCACACATGGCATGTGGAGGTTTCAAGGCCAGGGGTCTACTCAGAGCTGTAGCCACTGGCCTATGCCAGAGCAACAGAAGCACAGGATCCGAGCCACTACTGCGACCTACATCACAGCTCTCAGCAATGCTGGATCCTTAACCCACTGAGTGAGGCTAGGACTAGAACCTGCAACCTCATGGTTCCTAGTCAGATTTGTTAACCAATGAGCCATGGTGGTCACTCCCCAAACGTTCTTTTTCAAATATTAGTAACATCATTTTCTAGAAGAAGTACAACTGAACCCCAGTTAACCAGGAAGCAGCTACTGCAATTAAGCAAGTTTCCCCTAAGACAAGACCCTTAGCTACACCCATGGGCTATCTTTGATTTCTCCTATGTGCTTCTGAGAAGTAAAATGTTGATGTTCAAGATCTCCAATGATCGGTGTGCTAGCAATAATTTCTATGAAAGCAGGAAGCTCCTCACCCTGAAGCAGAGGAGGTAAGGAGGCAGTAGGTGATAACTCTTTGCTCTGCTCCCACTTTTAAACCCTCCATATCCCTGCCATTTGAGGAAGGAAGGCAGTGCCTTGGAACACTACCCAGCTTCGAGGTGTGTCACTTCCCCTGTCTGACAAGAGGTCACCTACAAGCCAGAGGGCCCAAATCCTCCCTCGTACACAACTGCTCCCTGCCCCCCACTTAAAAATTCCCTTCAGAGCCCTTTGCCTGCACAATTGTAATAGCTGTATTGTTAATATATGATGTCTGTGACTTAGAAAAGTGTTACTCCTTGCCTTGTTCTTGAAGAAACATGTCCTTTGGTAGGGAGAACCCAGACCAGGCAGCCCACAGCCTCTGTCAGGTGTGTTCCTTCAGCCAATGCTCTGATTCCATGTTGAGAGTTTTGGAGATGAGACTTTCTGTGTTGTCAATGGGCAGGCTTCCCCTTGGTGTGTATCATAGCCAAAGGTTGTCCAGCACCTGCCTCTCCCTCAGACAAGCTGCAGCCATGCTACCCCTGCAATTAGGAACCTCCTTTATCCACCCTGTGGATGGTAGTCAATTCTCTGATTCCATGAATGTATCATCCGTTAGACCACTATTGATTTATTTTATTTTATGTATGTATTTTTTGTCAAGTTTGGCTCCATCTGCAGCATGTAGAGGTTCCCTGACTAGGGGTCAAATGTAAGCTACAGCTGATTCTGTTGAATGAAAATTCCATTTAATTATTTTTAATTTCATTCTTTTTCTTTTTGTGTTCTTTTTTTTCTTTCTTTTTCTTTTCTTTTTTTTTGGTGGGGTTCATTCTGGACATATGGAAGTTCCCCTGCTAGGAATTGAATTAGAACTTGAGCTTCCATCCTATGCCACAGCCACAGCAATGCAGGATCAAAGCTACATGACACTACACCACAGCTCGTGGCAACTCTGGAACTTTAACCAAATGAGCACGGCTAGGTATCATACCCATGTCCTCACAGATAGCAGTTGTGTTCATTACCTCGGAGCCATGACAGGAACTCCTTCTATTTCATTCCTTTTATGGTTTGAAGAACATTAGTGTAATTTGTCATTTGCAGTCCATGCACCTTAATGTTAAACCTAGTCTATTTCATTTTTTGGTTTTGTTACTTTCCTTTTTTGGCCACACTCTTGGCATATGGGGGTTCCTTGGAACAAGGCAGGATACTTAGGCCTCTTTCCCAGAGCAGGAACTCTATTCCTGGTCTTTGTAAAGTCTTAGGTCTTGCTCTTTCTAAAGCTATCTGGGTGTTGATGCCATTGGGGTGGTGCAGGGATTTGACAAGGTGCAATACTCAGAGTTCCCATAGTGGCTCTCTGGAAATAAATCTGACTAGTATCCATGAGGATGCCAGTTCGATCCCTGACCTTATCAGGGGGTTAACGATCCAGCATTGCTGTGAGCTCTGTGTAGGTTGAAGATGCATCTCAGATCTGGCATTGCTGTGGCATAGGCCAGTGTCTCCAGCTCTGATGTGACCCCTAGCCTGGGAACCTACTTAGGCCATTGGTGCAGCCTTAAAAAGAAAAAATAAATAAATCACGATGGACTACTCCACTCAAGTCCCTAATCATCTATGAATTTCCTCTCAACCATTCCCATCTTTCTGTCCTCATTGGGACTAAGAGGCACCTGCCTCCACCATTTTGCCCATTGCAATAATCCCACTGAGAATAGTGGATTCTCCCCCCATCGATGAGGCAGAGAAGCAGAAAGTCCTGTCCCTACAGCCAAGCCTTTTCCTGTCTGGCCAGGCCACCCACACAGGGCACCCTGGATGAGTGTAGGATCATCCCAGCCTGTCATCTGGCGACTTCGGGGAAGCAGAGAGAAACTCCCTAAAGGTAAAGGCTGTCACCAGCCTCCACTCTAGGAACTGCTGAGTGTTCAGAGGGCTGAAAGGCACAAAAGCAGCGCCAAATCCCTTGAAGGTAGGGGGATGCATATAATGGTAGAGATGCCCCAGATGCCCACTAGTCAGGCAGGCTTGAGAGACGGAGATGATGTGGGGGTTCCTGGGGATAGTGAAATCTGTGTGCTCCCCAGAGTAGCTTGATGAGTCCTTGTCTTTGTGGAGGAAAGATTTCATGGTTCACCTGTAAATCCAGAGCACCTGTGACAGCCCTCATCCTTCTTTCCTCCAAAGAACACTCTGTGGAGCAACACAGACATGAGCAAGATGACAGTGGACCATGAATATTTCCCATAAAACTATCTTTGTCCACATTTTACATACTTCATCCCAATGGTGCTTCTGTGCACACCCAGACCCAAATCCCCCACTACCTAACCCCCCGCAGGGCCACCCCTCTCCTGGCTCTGATAGCCTTGCCCTTCCTCCCTGCCCCCATGTCAGCCAGGATCAATGCTGGGACTAAAGAGAGCCCCTAGGCTTCCTGTTGGGCTTGCACTGGAAAGCTGGACCACTGTTCACTACTGGATGCAGTGGAACATCCTCTTCCCTGTGACACATGTGTTACAACTTCTCTTTTTGGTCTGTCAGGGTAAACAAGCCCCTGTCTAGGGCTGGTCTCCCAAAGACTCCCAGGTCAGTCCTGGGCATGGACAGGTTCTCTGTGGTGGCCAGGCCTCCACACAGAGCCAGCTGCTGGGGAGGCTGGGCTGATGCCTATTCTCTGGGGGGTGGGGTGACCCAGTGAGCTCGTTGAGTCCCCCAGCCTGCAGAGTCCCCACAAGGCCTGTGGTGGGGACTTGGCTCTGGGGCAGCACCAAGGACAGCAGGTTGTGCTGAGGTTCCAGGAAGAAGGTCAGGGTGGGGAGATCCTCCTCCTCCTTACTGGAGCTGTTCCCCAGCCCTCAGGTCTCCCTAAGAGGACAGGTCTCCTCAAGAACCTCATTGGCCCTGGGTCCTGATCGAGGTCCCTGAGGAGGATGGAGGGATGTCCTGACCTCTTGAAGAGAGAACTGAGCCTTTGAGCTGTAAGGCCACTCACTGCTGGCTGTGCCTTAGAAGGGCCTTGAAATCAATCTCTGGTTTGCAGGATTCTTTGGTGACCCTAGTCTGACCCCAGCCTTAGGGAACACAAGAGTGCCTTGGTCTCTGGTGGCACTCCAGTGGCATGGCTGCAGTGTTTGGGTTGTGCCCCAGGGCTGGCCTTCCTAAGAGCACAGGCTGAGGGTGATCAGGTGGAAGGGAAAGTGAGAGACTCTAATGTCCATTTCCTAAGCCTAGAGCATGCACATTGGAGGGCAGTGCTGGGGGGCCATAGACCTGTGTGTGGGTGGTTTTAGGACCAGCTGAAGCCTCATGTGCCATGGGAGGGAGAGGAAAGTGGGCACATGTAAGAGTCACATGTGAGGAAGTGCAGAACCTTTAATTTCCCAGGGGTGTCCCCACCAGCCCACTTCTTAGGCATACCTCATGGGGCTGCTTAGGCATGGAGGAGGGAGAAGAGTTAGAAAACTGACCATGTCCATAACCCAGAGGGACAAAGGTCAGGTGAGACCCCCTTCAGGGGCTGTTCTAGTGGAAAGACTAATACCACAGTGCGGTTAAAGGAACAATGTTGGGACATTGGCCATCCCTAGGTCCCTATTTATTTTTTAAATGTATAAAACTTCATTTTTTCTTATCTTTTATTTATATATATATTTTATCAACTGTACATCATTGTGACCCAGTTACACTTACATGTATACCTTCTTTTTTCTCACATTACATGTTCCATCATAAGTGACTAGGGCTGCACAGCAGGATCCCATTGCTAATCCATCCCAAAGGCAATATTCTGCATCGATTTACCCCAAGCTTCCAATCCAACCCACTCCCTGGCCCTCCCCCTTGGCAAACACAAGGCTATTCTCCAAGAGAATTATTTTCTTTTCTGTGGAAAGGTTTCTTTGTGCCGTATACTATATTCCAGATATAAGTGATATTGTATGGTATTTGTCTTTCTCTTTCTGACTTGCCTCACTCAGGATGTGAGCATCTAGTTCCATCCATGTTGCTGCAAATGGCATTATATTTTATTGCTGAGTAGGATTCCATTGTGTATATATACCACATCTTCCCAATCCAATCACCTGTCGTTGGACAATTGAGTAGTTTCCATGTCTTGGCTATTGTGAATAGTGCTGTAATGAACATGTGGGTGCATGTGTCTTTTTTAAGGAGAGTTTTGTCTGGATAGATACCCAAGAGTGGGATTGCAGGGTCATACGGTAGTTTGATGTACAGATATCTAAGGTACCTCCCTACTGTTCTCCCTAGTGGTTGTACCAGCATCCATTCCCATCAACAGGGCAGGAGGGTTCCCTTTTCTCCACACCCCCTCCAGCATTTGTTATTTGTGGACTTATGAATGATGGCCATTGTGACTGGTGTGAGGTGGTATCTCATATTCGTTGTGATTTGCATTTCTCTAATAATCAGTGATACTGAGCATTGTTTCAGGTGCTTGCTGGCCATCTGTATATCTTCCTTGGAGAAATGTCTCTTTAGGTCTTTTGCCCATTTTTCAATCGCATTATTGCTGTTCTTGCTGTTGAGTTGTATAAGTTGTTTGTCTATTTTAGAGATGAGGCCCTTGACAGTTGCATCATTGGAAACTATTTTCCCTCATTCTCTAAGTTGTCTTTTTTTTTTTCTTTTTGGTTTCCTTTGCTGTGCAAAAGCGTGTATGTTTGATTAGGTCCCATTGGTTTATTTTTGCTTTTATTTCTATCGCTTTGGGAGACTAACCTGAGAAAACATTTGTAAGGTTGATTTCAGAAAATGTGCTGCCTATTTTCTCTTCCAGGAGTTTGATGGTGTCTTGTCTTGTATTTATGTTTTTCATCCATTTTGGGTTTATTTTGGTGCATAGTGTGAGAGTGTGTTCTAGTTTCACTGATTTGCATGCTACTGTCCAGGTTTCCCAGCAGTACTTGCTGAAAAGACTGTCTTTCCCCCATTTTGTATTCTTGACTCCTTTGTCAAAGATTAATTTCCCATAGGTGTTTGGGTTTATTTCTGGATTCTCTATTCTGTTCCATTGGTCTGTCTGTCTGTTTTGGTACCAGACGCACACTGTCTTTGATGACTGTGGCTTTGTAATAGTGCCTGAAGCCTGAGAGAGCTATGCCTCCTGATTGGTTTTTGTTTCTCAGAATTGCTTTGGCAATCATGGGTCTTTTGTGGTTTCATAAAAATATTTGGACTGTTTGTTCTAGTTCTGTGTAAAATGGAGTGGGTAATTGTATCAGGGTTGCATTGAATCTGTAGATAGCTTTGGGTAGTATGGCCATTTTTACAATATTAATTTTTTTTCCATCCAGGAGCATGGACTATCTTTCCATTTCTTTACATCTTTAATTTCCTTGATTAATGTTTTATATTTCTTGGCATATAAGTCTTTCACCTCCTGGGTCAGGTGTATACACAGGTATTTGATTTTTTGGGTTGCAATTTTAAAAGGTATTGTATTATTGTATTCCTTTTCTAATATTTCATTGTTGGTATACAGAAATGCGACTGATTTCTGAATGTTAATCTTATATCCTGCTACTTTGCTGAATTTGCTGAGCAGTTCAGGTAATTTTGGGGTTCGTCCTTGGGGTTTTGTATTTATTGTATCTTGTCATCAGCATAGAGTCACAGCTTTATCACTTCTCTTCCGATTTGGATGCCTTTTATTTCTTTGTTTGTCTGATTGCTGTGGCTAGGACTTCCAATACTATGTTGAATAATAGGGATGAGAGTGTGCATTCTTGTCTTGTTCCAGATTTTTGTGGGAAGGCTTTCAGCTTTTCTCCATTGAGTATTATATTTTCTGTGGGTTTCTCTTAAATGGCTTTGATTATGCTAAGGAATGTTCCCTCTAGACCCACTTTGGTAAGGGCTTTTAATCATAAAATGATGTTGGACTTTGGCAAATGCTTTATCTGCCCCTATTGAGAGGATCATGTCATTTTTGAGTTTCGTTTTGTTAACGTGATGTATGATGTTGACTGATTTACCTCTTCTTTTTTGGCAGCATCTTTGGTTTTGGAATGAAGGTAATGGTGGCATCCTAGAATGTCTTTGGGAGTATTCCTTCTTCTTCAACCTTTTGGAAAAGTTGTAGGAGTGTGGGTGTAAGTTCCTCCTTGTTTGTTTGGTAGAATTCACCTGTGAAATCATCTGGTCCTGGACTTTTATTTGTAGGGAGTGTTTTTATGACATATTCAATTTCATTTCTAGTGATTGGTCTGTTCAGTTGATCTATTTCTTCTTGATTCAGTTTTGGTGGGTTGTACATCTCTAGGAAGTTGTCCATTTCTTCCAGGTGGTTGAATCTGTTGGCACATAATTGTTGTTAGTATTCTCTCATGGTTTTTTTTTTTTTTTCTTCTGTAGTATCCATTGTGCCTTCTCCTTTTTCATTTCTGATTTTTGTACTTTGGGTTTTTTTTCCTCTCCTCTTCTTGATGAGTCTAGCCAGAGGTTTGTCCATTTTGTTGACCTTTTCAAAGAACCAGCTCTTGGCTTGATTGATTTTGTCTATTGTTTTTTGAATCTCTATTTTATTGATTTCCTCTTAGATCTTTATGATGTCCTTGTTTCTGCTGACTTTAGGTTTTTCTTGTTCTTCTTTTTCTAATGCATTGTGGTGGTGGGTTAAATTGTCCATTTGAGATTTTTCTTCTTTTTGGAGAAAGGCCTGTATTGCTATGAACTTCCCTCTGAGCACTGCTTTTGTGGCATCCCATGGATTTTGAGTGATTGTGTCTTCATGATTATTTGTCTTGAGGTATTTTTTTTTTAAATTTCCTTCTTGATTTCCTCATTGACCCATTGGTTTTTTAGTAGCATGTTATTTAGTCTCCATGTAGTAGGTTTTTTTCTCACTTCCTTTCCTGTGACTGAGTTCTAGTTTCATGCCATTGTGGTCAGAGAAGGTATTTGAAATAATTTCTATACTCCTAAATTTGTTGAGGTTAGCTTTGTGCCCCAAGATGTGATCAATTCTTGAGAATGTTCCATGTGCACTTAAGAAGAATGTGTATTCTGTTGTTTTGGATGTAATGTCCTCAAAATGTTGATTAAGTCTAACTTTTCTGGTATTTCCTTTAGGATCTCTGTTGCCTTATTGATTTTCTGTCCAGAGGATCTGTCCATTGATGTGGGTGGGGTGTTAATTCTCCTACTATGATTGTATTCCCATCAATTTCTCCTTTTATCTCTGTTATATTTGTTGGAGGTATCTGGGTCCTCCAATATTAGGGGCATATATATTGATGATTGTAATATCCTCTTCTTGAATGGATCCTTTAAGTATTCAATGGTATCCTTCTTTGTCTTTCTTGATGGCCTTGATTTTAAAGTCTCTTTTGTCTGATATGAGTACTGCAACTCCTGCTTTCCTGTCTTGTCCGTTGGCATGAAATCTCTTTTCCCACCCCTCACTTTCAATCTGGAAGTGTCCTTTGCCCCAAGGTGAGTGTATGGTAGGCAGCAGATTGAAGGATTTTGCTTTTTTATCCCAATCTGCCACTCTGTGTCTTTTGATTGGAGCATTCAGCCCATTGACATTTCAGGTGATTATTGATAGATATGTATTTATTTCCATTTTAAGCCTTATTTTCCAGTTGATTCTATGTTTCTCTTTTCTTCCTTTCCTTGTTTGGTTGGGTGATTTCCATTTATTTTATGCTTGAGTATTTTCTTTTCAGTTTTTGTGAATGTAGTGTTCGGTTTTGATTTGTGGTTGCCCTGTTTCTTTAAGTATGTTAACCCCTTCCTATATCTGCTTACTTTAGCCTGATAGTCATATAGGCTAAACACATCATTAAAAAATTAAAAAAGAATCTATTTCTTCTTACTTCCCTTTCCCACAGTGTTTGATTTGGATGCCTTTTCTTTTTTTAACATCTTCATGTTTAGGTCTGTATGCTGACTTATTTAAGTGATGGCTTTCCAATTGTGGTTTCCTCCATCCTATATCTTCCTTTTTTTTTAATTACAGAAGCCCTTTAAGTATTTCTTTTAGAATGGGTTTCGTGTTGCTGTACTCTTTCAGCTTTTGATTGTTGGAGAAATTCGTTATTTCTCCATCTATTTTAAATGATTTTCTTGCTGGATAGAATATTCTAGTTTGCAGATTTTTTTCCTTTCAGTGGTTTAATTATATCTTGCCACTCCCTCCTGGCCTTTAGTGTACCTGTAGCAATATCAGCTGATTGCCTTATTTGGGTTCCCTTGTAGTTAACGCTTTGCTTTTCTCTTGCTGCCTTTGGAATCTTCGCTTTATCTTTACATTTTTGCCATTTTTATTATAATATGTCTTGGTGTGGGCCTGTTTGGGTTCCACTTGTTTGGGGCCCTCTGTGTTTCCTATATCTTGTTATCAGTATCCATTAGATTTGGAAAATTTTTCAGCCAGGATTTCTTCAAATGTATTTTCAGTCTGCTTTTCTTTTTCTTCTCCCTCTAGAATCCGTATTATGCATAAATTTGCCTGCTTTATATTATCCCATAGGTCTCATATTTCTTTCATTTTTTTCCATTTGGTTTTCTGTCTGCTGTCCTGATTGGGTGATTTCCATTATTCTCTGTTCCACATCACTAATTCTTTCCTCTGCATTATTCATTCAGGTCTTTATAGCCTTTCCTTCAGTTTGTATCTCTGCAAATGAATTTTCTAGTTTTCTTGGCTCCTCCTTATATGTTCTCATTCCTTTCTAAGGGAATCTGCATTCCTGTTCCAATCCTCTCTTAATTCCTTCCGTATTTTCACTATGTCTCTTTTGAACTCCAAGTCTGTCAGACTGCAGAGGTCTGTTTCCTTGTTGACTGCTTTGGGTGAATTCTCCTGTTGTTTTAACTGGGAATTCATTTCTGAGGTTCTTCATCTTGCTTGTGTTTTTCTTTTTGTGTGAATTTCGGGAAGCCAAACGGTATTTTTGTAAGTCTGTGTCTATGCAAGAATACCCCTTTGTATCTTTTTTGGGGGGTTACTCTTTATTATTGGTGTGGGGGTTTGGGTCTTTGCTGTCTCTTTCTTCTGCATGAGAAGTCTGTTATCCCCATGATGCTCAGTATGTTTTCAGGGAGAAGAGGGCAATGAGTAGGGCCAGCATTCAGGGCCTGGTCATTGGGCTCTCAACAGAAGCAAAGACCTGCAGGAAGGCGGCACAGGTTACTCCTATTTACAGGGCCCTGGGAAGGAGGAATGAGCTCAAAAGTACCTTCAAGGTGGCCAGAGAATTTGGCTGTAGCTGCAGCAGGGTGTGTGAGTTCCCAGGGATGTGAGAACATCAACAGCTTGTGTTTGATTGCAGTGTCCTCCTCTGAGATGATTGGAATGGCAGGTGGTGCCTGTTCAGGGATCCCTAGTGGGAGTGGGCCATGACCATCTAGCTTCAGTGGTAACTGTGTTGGTTTGCATCCACCACCTGTAGACCATGCATGAGGTGATCTGTCTGTCTTAGCCCACATAGGAGGTGCTGCTCAGGCTGCTCCGAGTTGCAGGATCCTGGGAAGTGCCAGAGATCTGGCCTATGGGTACTGCCCTGAACATTCAGTAGTGGCAGCAGCAGGGCCAGTGTGTTCCCAAGGGTGCAAGAGAACCAAGAGTTGATTTGGTCACAATGCCTTCCTCTGTGATGCCCTTGAGGTGAATGGGGCTGCAGTAGGTGCCTGTTCCCCAACCCCTAATGGTGTCAGCTCACTGCCACCGCTGGAGCTAGAGATAACTTTGGTGGTTTGCCCCATCACCTGTAAAATCATGCAAGAAGCACCTGGTCCTGCTTAGCCCTGACAGGATGTGGGAACAAAGTGCTCTTAGTTGCAGGTTCCTAGGAAGGGACAGTGATCAAGCATATGGGCACCTCTTGGAATGTTTGGCAGTGGTGGCTGCAGGGTGAGTGTGCCCCCAAAGGAGTGAGAGCACCATCAGGTGAGGTTCCATTGTAGTGTCCTGTTCTATGATACCCTCTGAAACGGTTGGGTCTGCAAGTAATTTTTGTTCAGATATCCCCAGGTGTGGTAGGCCACACCACCTCTGGAGTCAGGGATAATTGCAGTGGTTTGCTTCTGCCACCCACAGGTCTGGTCCACCATGGGCTAGTAAGCAGCTTCTCACTGCTCCAGAGCCTAAGTCTCAGTGCCCAGCAACCCCCCCCCCCCGAGAATCTCAGGCTGTGGTGTCTGTGCCAGCAGTTCAGATGATCTGTGCTTCTCTCACTCTGCTTTTCAGTTCTCAGGCCTTCTGCTGTGCTTTCTTCAGTATGTTGGAGATCCCTCTGACTCAGCTGATCTTTCTGTTTGTTAGGTTGCTTCTCAGGGTGTGGGTTCCCTTTCTCCTTCACAGCTCCCTCTCAGGAAAGCGAGTCCTGTCCTGATTCCTTTTCTCTCTTTTTTTTCTTTTGTTCTACCTGGTTATGTCAGGAGTTTCTTGCCCTTTTTGGAGGTTTAAGATTTTCTGCCAGCATTCAGTTGATGTCCTGTGTGAATCCTTTTAGATGGAGATGTGTGTATTTTTTTTTTTTGATGTGTTTGTGGGAGAGGGTGAGCATGTCCTCTTACCCTTGTGCCATCTTGCCTCTACCCCTAGGCCCCTATTAACTTTGTCTTTACCTCCATTGGGCAGGTGGGTAACTGACTAAGGCCCCACTTTGGGGGCTGAAGTCCCTGAGGAGCTGAACTCACTAGAGCTGGAGTAAGCAGACCCTGTTCCCCCTTCATCCACTGCAAGTTCTGAATCTGGAAGTCACCCTCCACTTCAAATTCCATGAACCTTGGGGGTGTTGAGGGACAGGCCTCAGTGAGAAAAAGGCCTGGGCTCTGGAGCCCACTGAGGGCAGCAGGACTGAGGGGATGAGGAGAGGGTGTCCTTGGGGCTGTCAGGGCCTGTGAGGTGCTATTCCAGCAGGGAGCCACTCTAGGGCAAGTATATGATCTGGGCCACCTCCTGCTTTACCAGTCCTGGAGGGCATGGCCCAGCACAGACCCAGGTTGCTTAATTGAACCAGGACTACTGGACATATGGTGGCCCATGGGGGCCCCTGCTCATGCCCCCCCTATCTTTGTGTGTCCCACAGGAATGGTGATGGCCAGCAGCCTTGTCAGGCAGGTGTCCCCACAGTAGCCTTGCCCAAATCTAGGTCCTGGGTCTGGAAGTGAGAGTTCTGGAACACACACCTGACACAGGGCTCAGGAGAGGCTGGAGATGGGATGCTAAACTTAGCAGACAGGCCTCACGTTCCTCTGAGAGGTGCTTATTTGTTTGGTTTTGGTTTTGAAACTAGGGGATTCCCATGCAGAAAACACAGGGAAAGCCAGTCCACTGCTGATGAGGAGAGGGGTTCCAAGTGTTAGATCAGTGATCACTGGCCACCCAACACACAGCTTGGGGTGGAGTGCATTTCCCTGCACAGTCCCTGTGCCCAGAGTGGACCCTTCCTGGGCTCCTAGGGTTCCCAAGACCATCCTGAGGCCTTATGTCAGGACAGGGACAGGTCAGCCTCATGTGGGGGCAGTGCTCCTGGTGGAAGAAGGACAGAATAGCCAAGGTCTCCAGGTGAGGGGAGTAAGGCCTCTGGGATGCAGGGAACAGTATGTGTTGGGTGCCAGCCTCCTCTGTTCTCTCTGCTGGTCACCATCACAGTCATATCCTGCCCTGCGGTCTGGCCCTCACCCACCCCCTCATCCACCATGTACCCAACAGCCCGGGATGCTGACTCACTTTGCCACCATCTCATAGAAGTTCATCCTGTCAAAGATGCTTGTGTGCTGCCATTCCTTCATGGCCCAACACTGTCCCTTCTCCAATGTCATGGTTGGTTTCAGTGGGCCAGAGAGTGAAGCACTGGGCTGCAAGCCCTCAGGGTCAGTCTCCTATTACAGCCCCACCTCCAGCTGCCTGAGCACCTCCATTCCTTCTCCTCCATGTTTCCCACCACAGCCTGACTGAGGGTCAGTAGTGTGAGGGGTGGGTGTCTGTAGAGCAAGACAGGCCTTCCTGGTTGCTGTTGCCACCACCTCACACTCCTTAGAGGATGAGCATCCATTCCCAGGCCATAGCTGGAATGCTGTACCTTGGGGAACTCTTTCCTCTCCAGGACTGCAGTTTCATATAAAATTCAGCATCATCAATGAGGGAGGGCATGTGCCAGGATAGCTGCTAACAGGTCAGATAAGCCCAAGGACTCTTCTGCCCGGTCCTCTCAACTAGGTGTCATTGTACCCCTTATATGAAGGACCTTAAGTCTAGGAGGGAGATTCCTTCCAGGCTCACAGCTCTAGTAGGAAAGACCCTTGCCTTAAGAGAGCACTACCACCTCCTTGTTGTAACTGGAAGTCTCCAGAACAACAAGGACCACATATGCATAAAACTCTCTCCTGAGCCTGCCTGTCCTATGCCTCCTCTGAAGTGATAGTCCCTGGCCACCATACACCCAACTTCTTGTTGAAAGGATGCAGCAGCACAGAAGATGGTGCCATTCACCTCTTGGCTCCTGACATTACAGAAGGACCTTCTCTGACTGCTAGTCTGTGGTAAATTTACCATGGAAACACAGAAGGTAATGTGGCTGGACCCACGGGTTGGGGGTCAGCTGAGAGAAGACACTGAAAGGATGTCATGGACTGGACATGTGACACATGTGAATGACAACATGCCTCTTCATGGCATGGACATCACCCTCAACCTTCCTTCTGTCTAGGCTGAAGGATTCCTAGAAAGCTAGTCAGTGAGTCCATGGCCAGTTCCTCTTTAGTGAAGGCTCCAGGTGAGCTCATGAGCTCTCCAGAATGCACTCAAATGAGGAAGCAAGAGAAAAGTTCTGCATTAGGGCTCTGGGGCAGGTGCTTCTGGGCCAGAGATTTTAGGCACTGCCAGCCTTGGGAGTTCTCAGCTCTTGCTGTTCAAAGAGTCATCCTGAGGGACCCCATTCTTGGAGGAGGATAGGCTGTCTGCCCTGGATGCACCATGTGGCCATGGGCCAGAGCTCACTGGGGGCAGACTGGGGCCAGCTGGGCAGCTGATTGTGCAGCTTGAGGAGGAAGGCCTGTGACCCACTCTCCCTTGCAAGCCTGAGCTACTGCAACAGCCAGTGTGGCCACAACACTCTCCACTGCAGGGGTTTCTAGGAATAGGGTTACAGGACAAGCAACAAGCCCTCCCACTGAGGGCCCCAGGAGCTCCCTTTGGGGGTACCTGGGTAAGGCCAAAGATCTGAGTCTGGTGGGGCAATGCTGGCTTTCCTTCTGATCTGACTTAGACAGTGATTTTGCAAACCCCTGGGGCACTGAGGTCATGGTCAGTATTAGCCACCAGAGATCTCCTGGTGAAGGCTGGCAGGAATAAGGTGCTTCCAGGTGGGAGTAATGGGGTCATGGGTGGTGGCAGGTGCAGCTCCAAGGGTGGCTTCAATGGGGGGCCAGGAGTGGATGGAGAAAAGTGGAGTGCTCTGAAATGGGACAGGGAGGCATGAGGCTTAATGATGGCTGCTGTGCTGAGCATGCTGTGGAGATGCTCTTGAGACAAAGGAAAGTGGTGAATGGAGGAGAATGGGCAACTGGGTAGGGAGTTTCCTGGTGAATCAGACTGTACATCTCAACAGGCAAGGGCATTTGAACAGGGGAAACTGTGCAGTCTTGGAGGGTTTTTCATGTTCTCATCTCCAGTTGAGAATTATTCCACTGGTGAATTTGTTCCCATGCACCAAGTTCCCTGCCTCCTGTCTGCTGAGAAGAGGTTAGGCACAGCAGCACTCACTCAGAGAGCCTCACTAAGGAACTCCAACACTCAGCCCTCACAGACTGTCCCCAAGTCCTGGAGCTTGGAGCACATCTACTCTGAACAATGCTCCTCAGCAAGGTCATTAGCATATAGGGACCCTCTCCAAGCCAGTATCCACTCACTGTAAGTCCATTTTTTGGACAGGCAGTGTATAAAGTCTTAGGGCCACACCTTCTGATAAGCAGTTCCTTTGCACTTGCCAATATAAATCTGCTCTTCCTTTCTTTCATGACCTCTCCTAACAAAACTGAAAGGCTGAGAAAGTCACTCTGCACACAGAACCTTGATACAATCGCATAACGCACCTGCCCATCATGCACCTGCCTCACAGAACCACCCATATTGGACTTTGAACAGAGGAGAGTTTCCACCATCCCATCCCCAGGACCCTGAGTCACTGCCATCATGCAGTTGTGTTCCTAGGAGAGGAGTCTAAGATTTAAGCATGTATCCCCTGGATTCTGTCATTTCACAGCCACTATTGGCTGCAGAGGATTAGCACAGGCTGAGGGAGTGTCATGTTGCATAGATCGTGGGAGTACAGGCTGCCTGAGGTCCTTCCCCTTCCAGATCCCAACAATGGAAGGTGAAGACAAACTGAGAAGCAAGGCATGAGTCAGGTGCCATTGTGGTAAAGCTGTCTGTTCAGCAGAGGGAGGTACCCACCACTATGCACCTAATTAATCTCAACAGGGGAAAAGGAGGTTTCATGGTAGCACAGAAGATCGTCTTCCTCTTCTGGGCTACAACACATCCCTCTTTTAACAAGGAATCAGCCTTCATAGACATTCCATCACAACCACCCCCCCTTCACACATGTGATCCCTGTCCATGAAATGGTGACGTGAAATAGGAACATACTCTTCACCTCAAAGTCAGGCCTGAGCATCTGCTGTGAGATACCAGACAGGATGATGTAGGTCTGAAGAAATGTGTTTCCATGAAAGGGAAAAAAATACAGAACAACTCAGAAACAGGAGTCTTAGCTTGGTTGAAGTCACATGGCTGCACCTCCCTTGTGGAATCCAAGGCAACAGTTCCCTGACCTGAGGAGTGAGCTCTGGGCTGGAAGGAGTGGAAGAGGCCTGGGCTGTGGCAGAGTAACTTTGGGCCCAGCTTAGAGAGGACCACTTCAAGGCACATGTGGCCACAGTCACCCACCCCATTGAATAGTTTTCTGACTGACCATCTCACCCCATGCTCCCATTAGATACAGTATGCACCCATTCACATCCCTTAGAAAGATCTAATGAGGCAAGCTTCAGATGCCTAAGGAACACAAGACAGGGCTAGGCTTTCCCCATGACCCTCCCTCTGCCAAGAGCAGATATCAAGCCACATTCCCTACACACACATTTCAAAGTGCCTTGTCTCCCTTCTAGAGAAAGTCAACCTTCCTGATGCAATCCTTCCTCCAAACCCAGAGCATGTCCTCTTTTTCCACCTCCAAGCATCTGTCCTCCCATGGGTAGGCTGAGGTGTCTACAGGCCCCTCTAGGCCCCCCAGTGTGAGGGGTCCCTGGGGTGCAGTTCTCTCTCCTTCCTGTCCTTCCATCCAACTATGTGTCCACAGTGAAGTATCACATGTGAACCCCAGGGATTTGAGGGATGGCAGGGTCTTTGGGAACCCATCCCAAGTCTATTGGCTTACCTCCTTGTGAAACCATTCACACAGGCTTGGGCCTAGACCACTGCTGCCTGGTAGCCTCAAAGCAAAAAGTCAAGACCAGGACCCAGAGAGTGACCTGCTTCAGCAGATGCTCAGGATTCAAGTAAAGGAGGCCAAGTTTGAGTCTCAACCTTCGAAGGGGGGACTCAAGTCATTCTGCAGTGGGGTAGGGGCTGAGGGAAGGTGGGCCTGGTTGGGTTTGGAGTGACACTCCGTGTTGGCCTCTGGCAGGTAGGCAAGAACCAGAAGTTTCTTCCACATTACACAGTGGCAGGATAGTTGGTGTATGCCTCTTTGGGCAATTTACAAATTGGTTTTCAAAGTCATAGCATGAGTTTTGACTTGATCTTCCCTTTCACTTTCTTATTCATCAGCATAGTTTTTTTTTTTTTCACTTCTTTACCCTAAACCCGCTCTGCTTCTGTCCTGGCTCTTGACTTACTTCAAAACAGCCTAGGCTTTCTGAACAAAATTCACATTTTATCATCTGATAAACACATAAGTATTAATGGCCACATGGAACCTCTTAGTCATAAACTAAAATGAAGGCCTAAACAGTAGAAATTTGGCAGAACACTGTAAACTAGGAAGAATGGGAAAAAATAATTATATATACATAATGAAGGCCTAAGAAATGGTAAGTCCCATGACTCATTGACACTCTCAGTCCCGGACCTGCAGTCTCCACTTTATTGGACCTCCACTGGCAGCACAACAAAGCCCATGAAGTGGCTGACTTCCCAAGGACAAAGACTGCCCCAAGGAGAATGTTAAGTTTTATACCAGGATCTTAACTGCTGTCCCAAACATATAGGACTTAGCACATGATCCCCTGCCTATAAATCCTGATTCTTTCCCAAGTCTGAGGGGTCCTGTGTTCCTTTTGCTCAGTGCTCCCAACCTCTCTGCTGGTTCATAAATCTTGCCTGATATGTCACTGCTCTGGTCAACTGTCTTTCTCCAGTTCTCTAACATTTTGGTGCCAAAACCCTGGAGGGATACACACCCACCCCTTTCCAATGTCCAGGCTTCCACAAATGCTCTAAGACTTGGAGGGATAGCTGAAACACCAGCCAGGGCTACACTCTGGGGTGTTCTGCAGGTCCCTGTAGGTTCTAGGGGCAAGTAGCTTTAGTCTGAAAGAGTGGATGCCTCCTCTGTTTCTAAACTCTTTCCCTGCTTTCCATCTCCTAAGCCTGAGTCTTTCAGTGAACAGAGTGAGACTATTGGGACAATTGAAGATTTAGTCCAGGGCTACTCCATGGTGACCTCTGATTTCTCTGGCCCTCTCTCCCAGTTACTACTGCTCAGATGAGTGGAAGTGTCCTCTTCCTTGTGACTGTTGAGCACTGGGATCTCAAGTGCCTTCTGATGATTCCCATCACATGGCACCCCACACTGGCCTCCACTTCAAGGCCATTGGAAGTTGAGTAAATACTGGATTTCTCCTCCACCACTCTCTCCCCAAACCCGGTCTGATGTCATTGCCATTTTTCTTTTCCTTTTTCTTTTTTGCTTTTTAGGGTGACACCCATGGCATGTAGGAGGTTCCCAGGCTAGGGGTCTAATGCAGCTTTAGCTGCTGGCCTACACCACAGCCATAGCAACACAGGATCTAAGCCACATCTGCAACCTACACCACAGCTCATGGCAATGCCAGATCCTTAACTCACTGAACAAGTTCAGGGTTTAAACCTGTGCCCTCCTGGATGCTAGTGAGATTTGTTAGCTGCTGAGTCATGATGGAAACTCCCCTCCTTGCCATTTTTTATTTCCTCTTTAAAATCTGGATGTTGAGTCAGCTGGGTTTCCATGTGGTCGCAGGGAACAGGTACTCCCCCTTCTCAGCAAAGACATTTCCTGATCAGGCATAATCATCGTTCAGATCATAGACTTCACAGGGAGAACCCCTCTGACCATCTAGGTGGTCTATCTCGTTTAGATCTTAGGCCCTCTCAGGGGGATACCTCTCTGAGCACCTGTATGGGTTTTTAGACTCCTCTATTCCCAAATTAACACCACGGGGGCCTCCTCCTGTCAACCTCCACAAGATACAGCTTTAGGGTGATTTTGGACAATCTTTCATCTCTGAGACTCCATCAGATGTTAAGCACAAGTGTCTCATTTCCTTCTGTCACGTGGCTTGGCCCAAACATAAATTAGATAATGGGAGCCAATGGCCTGAGACTGGTCCATTCAATTTCAAAATCCCAGGAGATCTTGAGAATTTTTTTTCCAGCACAATGGGAAATGGTCAGATGTTCCCTACATTAAAGCTTTTATCTATTTTATGTGTGTGTGTGTGTGTGTGTGTCTTTTTAGGGCTGTGCTCATGGCACTTGGAGGTTCCCAGGCTACGGGTTGAACTGGAGGTGTGGCAGTTGGGCCATAGCCACAGCAATGCCAGATCTGAGCCATGTCTGCAACCTACAACACAGGTCATAGCAATGCCAGATCCTTAAGCCTCTGAGGAAGACCAGTGTTCAAACCTGTGTCCACATGGATCCTAGTCAGATTTGTTCCTTCTGAGCCAAGACAGGAATTCCAAGCTTTTATCTCTTTAAGATCTCAACCCTTTCTTTGCTCTGACTGTAGCTCATATCAGGTTCTTCTGTTAAATGAATGCCCTCCTCCCATTTCACCTCACCTGCAGGAAAAAACTAAACAGCCTCCCCCTTATGTTTCTTCAAACTCTGACTTTAATCCTAGTGATGCCTCAGCACCTCCTTCAATCCTGCACAACCATAAGCCTCCTCCTCCCCCTCCCACCAATTCCATGCACCCAAGTACTACAGCCCCTACACCTTCTTCTCTCCCTCCCACCATTGTTCTTCCTCCTCTTCTTCCATGCCCCAAGAATCCTAATTCCCACTCCCAACATGCAGCCCCCTCCCATAACAACAACCCCTTTTATGACCCCCTTGACAAGATCTTGATCAGCAATCCCCCCTGAGGCCCCAAACCTTCCTTTAAGAGAGGTTGCTGGAGTTGAAGGAAGAGTCAGGGTTCATGTGCCTTTGTCTTTGGGAGACTTATCCCAAATAGGGAAAATGTTTAGGTTCCTTCGCCTCAGACTCAACTACCTACACAAAAGAGCTCCAGTATCTTATTCACTCCTACGACTTCACTTGGAAAGACATTTGTGTTATCCTTAGCTGTTTTCTGTCCCCTGAAGAAAGGGAATGAATTTATCTGGCAGCCCAAGCCCATGCAGACACCTTACATACCAAGATCCTGCTAACAGTCCTGTTGGAACTCTAGCTATCCCTTGTGTGGATCCTAATTGGAACTATCAGATAGACTCCCAGGACAGAGGCTCGAGAGGCCACCTTATCTCTTGCCTAATAGAAAGAATGAAGTCCTCATTAAAAATAGTTACTTAGGATAAAATTAGAGAAATAATACAGGAACCCCAAGAAAATCCAGCCATTTTTATGTCAAGGCTTATAGTATACTACCCTAAGTATCTTACCCTAAATCTAGAAAGTCAAGAGAGATAAATTCATTTGCATATGCATTTCACCTCCCAATCAGCACAAGATATTAAAAAAATATGTGGAAACTAGAGGACGGTCTTTTGTTCCAACCAAGGGATCTCATTAAAACTGCCTTTAATGGTCTTTAATAATGCTGAGGAAGAACATAAGGCCCCTAAACTGAAGAGGTCCATGACTGAATATCGGCTTCTTGCTTCTGCCATATAGGGAAATCCTCAAAAACAAACCATGGACCTCCCTGAGGCATACAAACTTACAGAACAACCTCCCCTCCCAGGGCCTATTTCAAAGGTGGCTTAGAGGGGCATTGGGCAAATAAATGCCATAACCCAAAACCCTGCCAGGCCCTTCTCCAAAATTCAGTCAGAATGGACATTGGAAAGTGGACTGTGGGAAGCCAGGACAGCCCACCATCTCCTCCACAAAACCTACCTTGGAGACCATCAACATGAACAACCTGTTGGGCCTGGCCATGGAGGATGGGTGGGGCCTGAGGCCACCAGGCCCCAGCTTCCTACCACCACTCTGGAGCCTCAGGGAGCTCTGGCAGGAGCAGATAAGATTATTTTGTTCTTATTGGACTTGGGGGCATTATACTCAGTATTACCTATTTTACAGGGTCTTACCTACACCTCCCCTACTTCTATCATGGGGGTAAAGTGGTTGCCCACTACACCCCAACAGACTGGACCTTTACTTTGCACACTTGTAAACACCACTTTCTGCCACCTAATTCCTAGGTATTCCCACATGTGCTATGCTTATAATAGGGATGAATATTTTGACTAAGTTCCAGGGATACATTGAATTTCCTATACAACCAAACACAAACTTCCTATATCTGGGCCAGTCAGATTTGGGGCCCACTCCCCCAGTCATTCCCACCTCCCCTCGGATGTCAATCCCATTGTTTGGGACACCCATATACCCTCCATTGCTAGACATCATTCTCCAATTCTCATAAGACCAAATGATCTTCCTAAATTTCCTATCCAATCTCAATATCCTATTAGCCTAGAAGCACAGAGAGAATGAAAGCCTATAATTCAGCTTCTCCTCAAGGCCAACGTCCTCAAACCTACTCACTTTCTGTTCAATATTCCTATCCTTCCTGTAAAAAAACTAGACAGATGCTTCCGATTAGTTCAGGATCTTGGCCTCATCAATCTGGTACTCCTTCCCATTAACACAGTGGTCCCAAGTCCCTATACTATTCTGTCTCGTATACCTCCTAACACTCCTCATTTCTCAGTTCTTGACCTAAAAGATGCCCTTTTTACCCTTCCTCTACACCCTTCATGCCAGGAATTATTTCCATTCACGTGGACTGACCACAATATTCTTTTAGACCCTCAGTTAACCTGGACAGTCCTTCCTCAGGGTTTTAGAGACAGCCCACATTTCTTTGGCTAACCCTCAGCCACAGATCGTAACCACTTAGGGCACTGGAGGGCCAACTCACCCACCAGTGGAGCAGACCCATCAGCCACAACTGGGGCCATTTAATTTCTGGGCTCCTCCTGAGATGGAGAACTGGCCAGAGGGCCCTGACCAGGGAGAGGGAAAAGAGACTTTGTTGGCCCTTTGCCTCTCCCTTTCCCATTTTTCTTTCTTTTTTTAATTAATTAAAATTTTTAAAATTTTTTCTTCCACTGTACAGCACGGGGAGCAAGTTACTCTTATATGTATACAATTTTTTGCCACCCTTGGTTCTGTTGCAATATGAGTATCTAGACATATTTCTCAATGCTACTCAGCAGGATCTGCTTGTAAATCTGTTCTAAGTTGTATCTGATAACCCCAAGCTCCCGATCCCTCCCACTCCCTCCCTCTCGCATCAAGCAGCCCCACAAGTCTATTCTCCAAGTCCATGATTCTCTTTTCTGTGGAGATGTTCATTTGTGCTGGATATTAGATTCCAGTTATACGTGATATCATATGGTATTTGTCTTTGTCTTTCTGGCTCATGTCACTCAGTATGAATCTCTAGTTCATCCATGTTGCTGCAAATGGCATTATGTCATTCTTTTTTATGGCTGAGTAGTATTCTATTGTGTATATATACCACCTCTTCCAAATCCAAACATCTGTTGATGAACATGTGGGTTGTTTCCATGTCCTGACTATTGTGAATAGTGCTGCAATGAGCATATGGGTGCATGTGTCTCTTTTAAGTAGAGTTTTGTCCGATTATATGCCCAAGAGTGGGATTGTGGGGTCATATGGAAGTTCTATGTATACATTTCTGAGGTATATCCAAACTGTTCTCCATAGCGGCTGTACCAGTTTCCATTCCCACCAACAGGGCGGGAGGGTTCCCTTTTCTCCACAGCCCGTCCAGCACTTGTTATTTGTGGACTTATGAATGATGGCCATTCTGATTGTTGTGAGGTGGTATCTCATGGTAGTTTTGATTTGCATTTCTCTTATAATCAGCGATGTGGAGCATTTTTTCATGTGTTGGCTGGCCATTTGTATCTTGCTTGGAGAACAGTCTATTCTGGTCTTTTGCCCATTTTTCCATTGATTGAATGCCTTTTTTGCTGTTGAGTTGTATAAGTTGCTTATATATTCTAGAGATTAAGCCCTTGTCGGTTGCATCATTTGAAACTATTTTCTCCCATTCTGTAAGTTGTCTTTTTGTTTTCTTTTGGGTTTCCTTTGCTGTGCAAAAGCTTTTCAGTTTGATTAGGTCCCATGGGTTTATTTTTGCTCTAATTTCTATTGCTTTGGGAGACTGACCTGAGAAAATATTCATGCTGTTGATGTCCAAGAGTGTTTTGCCTATGTTCTCTTCTAGAAGTTTGATGGTGTCCTGTCTTATATTTAAGTCTTTCATCCATTTGGAGTTTATTTTTGTGCATGGTGTGAGGGTGTGTTCTAGTTTCATTGCTTTGCATGCAGCTGTCCAGGTTTCCCAGCAATGCTTGCTGAATAGACTTTCTTGTTCCCATTTGATGTTCTTGCCTCCCTTGTCAAAGATTAATTGACCATAGGTGTCAGGGTTTATTTCCGAGTTCTCTCTTCTGTTGCATTGGTCTGTCTGTCTGTTTTGATACCAGTACTACACTGTTTTGGTGACTGTGGCTTTGTAGTATTTCTTGAAGTCTGGGAAAGTTATGCCCCCTGCTTGGTTTTTGTTTCTCAGGATTGCTTTGGCGATTCTGGGTCTTTTGTGGTTCCATATAAATTTTGGGATTGTTTGTTCTAGTTCTGTGAAAACTGTCCTGGGTCATTGGATAGGGATTGCATTGAATCTGTAGATTGCTTTGGGTAGTATGGCCATTTTTACAATATTGATTTTTCCAATCCTTGAACGTGGAATATCTTTCCATTTCTTTACGTCTTCTTTGATTAAAGTTTTATAGTTCTTGGCATATAAGGTAAAGGTACCTCCTTGGTCAGGTGTATTCCGAGGTATTTGATTTTGTGAGGTGCAATTTTAAAAGGTATCGTATTTTTGGATTCCTTTTCTAATATTTCATTGCTGGTATACAGAAATGCGACTGACGTCTGACTGTTAATCTTATATCCTGCTACTTGACTGAATTTATTAATCAGTTCCAGTAGTTTTTGGGTTGAGTCCTTAAGGTTTTCTATGTAAAGTATCATGTCATCTGCATACAGTGACAGTTTGATCTCTTCTCTTCCGATATGGATGCCTTTTATTTCTTTTGTTTGTCGAATTGCTGTGGCCAGGACTTCCAAAACTATGTTGAAGAGCAGTGGTGAGAGTAGGAATCCCTGTCTTGTTCCAGATTTGAGTGAGAAGGCTTTCAGTTTTTCCCTATTGAGGATTATATTTGCTGTGGGTTTATCATAAGTGGCTTTGATTATGTTCAGGAATGCTCCCTTGATACCTACCAATGGACAGATCCTCTAGACAGAAAACCAATGAAGCAACAGAGATCCTGAAGGAAACAATAGAAGTTAGATTTAATTGATATCTTCAGGACACTACATCCAAAAGAATCAGAATACACATTCTTGTCAACAACACATGGAGCCTTCTCAAGAATTGACCACATATTGGGACACAAAGCTAACCTCAATAAATTTAGGAGCATAGAAATTATCTCAAGTATCTTCGCTGACACAATGCCATGAAACTAGAAATCAACCACAGGAAAAGAAATGAGAAAAAACCTACTACATGGAGACTAAACAACATGCTACTAAAAAACCAATGGGTCAATGAGGAAATAAAGAAGGAAATTAAAAATACCTTGAGACAAATGATAATGAAGACACAACCTCTCAAAATCTATGGGATGCCGCAAAAGCAGTGCTCAGAGGGAAATTTATAGTGATACAGGCCTTTCTCAAAAAAGAAGATCCCAAATTGACAGCTTAACCTTCCATCTAAGCAAATTAGAAAAAGAACAAAAAACACCCAAAGTCAGCAGAAGGAAGGAAATTATAAAGATCAAAGAAGAATTCCATAAAGTAGAAATTCAAAAAAACAATAGAGAAAATTAATAAAACCGAGAGCTGTTTCTTTGAAAAGGTAAACAAAATTGACACACCCCTGGGCAGACTCACTAAAAAGAGGAGAGAAAGAACTCAAATATAATTAAAAATGAAAAAGGAGAAATCACAACAGATACTGCAGTAATACAAAAAAACCATACGAAAATACTATGAACAACTCTATGCCAACAAATTTGACAATCTGGAAGAAATGGTCAATTTTCTAGACTCTTACAGCCTGCCAACACTGAATCAAGAAGAAACAGACCAACTGAACAGACCAATCACTAGAAATGAAATTGAAGAAGTCATAAAAACACTCCCTACAAATAAAAGTCCAGGGCCATCTGGCTTCACAGGCGAATACTATCAAACATATAAAGAGGATCTAGTGCCCATCCTCCTTAAAGTCTTTCAAAAGGTTGAAGAAGAAGGAATACTCCCACCATTCTACGATGCCATCATCACCCGAATTCCAAAACCAGACAGAGATAACACCAAAAAAGAAAACTATCGGGCCAATATCTTTGATGAATATAGATGCAAAATTTCTCCACAAAATCTTAGCCAGCTGAATCCAACAACATATCCAAAAATTATACACCATGACCAGGTAGGGTTCATCCCAGGTTCACAAGGATGGTTCACCATATGCAAATCAATCAACATCATACACCACATTAACAGAAGTCAAAAATCATATGATCGTCTCCATAGATGCAGAAAAAGCATTTGACAAAGTCCAACATCCATTCCTGATCAAGACCCTCTGTTTCTTTTTTGAAATAAATTCTATGTCTTTGTCTATATTCTTCGTTTATTCATTCACCACCTTCCACCTTGCTGACTTCCTTTTGTTAATTATGTGTGTTCTTCTTTTGCTATTTCAGAATACCTAAGGCAGTTGTTTAAAATGTTCATCTAGGAGTTCCTGTTGTGGCTCAGTTGTTAACAAATCTGACTAGGAACCATGAGGTTACGGGTTTGATCCCTGGCTTTGCTCAGGGGTTAAGGATCCAGCATTGCTGTGAGCTCTGGTGTAGGTTGCAGATGTGGCTTGGATCCTGCATTGCTATGGCTCTGGAATACGCCAGTGACTATAGCTCCGATTAGACCCCTAGACTGGGAATCTCCATATGCCATGGGAGCAGCCCTAGAAAAGGCAAAAAGACAAAAGAGAAAAAAGAAAAAAAGAAAAAGAAAAAGTTTATCTAGCCACTGTGAAGCCTATGTTTCTTTATGCTCATTTGCTTCAGATTTATTAATGTTCCTTTGAATGAGCCACATCTACTTTTTATTTCTATATTTTGTGAGCATTTATCAAAAGTTGCATATGCAGGAGTTCCCGTCGTGGCGCAGTGGTTAACGAATCCGACTAGGAACCATGAGGTTGCGGGTTCGGTCCCTGCCCTTGCTCAGTGGATTAAGGATCCGGCGTTGCCGTGAGCTGTGGTGTAGGTTGCAGACGCGGCTCGGATCCCGCATTGCTGTGGCTCTGGTGTAGGCCGGTGGCTAAAGCTCCGATTCGACCCCTAGCCTGGGAACCTCCATATGCTGCGGGAGCGGCCCAAAGAAGTGGCAAAAAGACAAAAAAAATAAAAAATAAAAAAATAAAAAAAATTAAAAAAAGTTGCATATGCAGGAAAAAAAAACAAAAAACAAAAAAACAAACACCACGTTACCCAGTCTTGTATCTTGGATATGTGCAAATGAAGACCTTTACTAAACAGACCAGTGCTCTCAGGTCTTTTCTGAGGATGTGCCTTCACTGGGAGTGTGTGTGTGCTTCCCCAGCGCCTTAATCCTCTCCCCCACACACAGTTGCTTTTAAGTATTTAATTTCCCTAAAAACCTCACCTTTGTCTTCTTGGCCCTTACATGTTTTATTGCATTCTTCTGTCAGTCATCTCTGACCTCCACATGTGTGCAGGTCTACAGTTGCCATGAACTTCTCCTGTGCCATTGAATCCATCATCATTTTACTGATATGTAAAATGTCCCACCATCCCTATCTCAACTTCAAGTCATGTGAGACAGAAATCAGATTCTGGAGACAGTGCCTGGCCTGCCAAACCCTGCAATCAAGTTGCACTCTTGTGTTTCTCCCAGTGGAGGACCAGTGGTTGGGTCCTCTACTGCACCATATTCATTCACAATGGGTGAGGAATAGAGGAGGCAGAATATCATGGAATTTGCTATCATTTTGAGTGTGACCCTTTCTCAATTGGCTATTCACTTGATTGCTTCAGATTACTCTTTGTCTTCTAGAGCTTCCACAAAGCTATTCTTACCTGATTGTTTCCTTGATATTTTCATGGGGTTAAAGACCTGGAGCCTCCTAATCTGCCATCTTGCCTATACCACTCCTCTCCTTCATTTCTGAAAGGTAGTTTTATCAGATACAGAATTCATGGTTCATAGTTCTTCTTTTTTGTTCCCTAAATATGAAAGTATACTAGGCTTTTTCCTTGATGCTTTCAAAATTCTCTTTGTCATGGGTTTTGTCAATTAACTATAGTATCTGTGTAGACCTGTAGTTTATCTTGTTGGAGTTCATTGAGTTTCTTGGATGTATACATTCATGTATTACATCATATTTGAGGAGTTGGGGCATTTTTCTCCCAATATTTTCCCTGACTTCTGATTCCCTTTTCTGGGTGTAATTCCTATTATATGTATCATGTGGATTCCTATTATATGTATGTTGGCCTACTTAATGGTGTCCTATATGTCTGTTACATTCTGCTCAATATTGTCCATTCTTGCCTCTCTCCACTCCTCAGAGTGGATAGCCTCAGTCAGTTCTTCTTCAAAGAGGCCAATTCATTATTCTGCCAGCTCAAATCTGTTAGTAATTCCCCCAATGCCTTTTTCATTCCCAGCTGTACTTTTCAACACTAGAATATACATTTGATTCCTTTTTGTAATTTCTGTCTCTCTATTAGCATTCTCCATTTGGTTAGGCACCAGTTTCCTGAGTTTTTTTAGTTCTTGGTCCCAAATTTCACTTTGTACTATGGGAATATATAAGAGAGTGACTAAAAGTCCTTGTAATGCCTCACCGCATGAATCATATTTCCTTTTTTAATTTCCATACCTCATAATTCTTTGTTGAAACCTTTTGTGTTAAAAAATGTAAGGAGACATTGTAGAAATCAGATTCTCCCTTCTCATCATGATTTGATGTTAATGCTGTTTGTTTGGTTGTTGTTGGTGGTGGTATGGCTCCTGTTTCTTCAAGTCTAGCTTGCATTTGGGAAGATGTAATGGTTGTTACTGGTTGGAAGTTTTCTGATATGAGATGCCTATACTGCTTTTGGGAATTGATTGCAAATTAATATAAAGAGTTACTTTGAGATAAATTCTCATGTTCCATTCTACGAACATTTAAGATTCAAATATTTAACAAAGAGTATTAAATACATGGTGACCTAGGACTTTTCCTTTTAAAAGTATTTGATTGGGAGTTCCCCTCATGGCTCAGTAGAAATGAATCTGACCAGCGTCCATGAGGACACAGGTTCAGCCCCTGGCCTTGCCCAGCAGGTGAAGGATTCAGCATTTCCATGAGCTGTGGTGTAGGTCACAGATATGGCTCAGAGCTGGCATTGCTGTAGCTGTAGTGGAGGCCAGCAGCTAGAGCTCTGATTCTACCCCTATCCAGGGAACCTCCATATGCTACAGGTTTGGCCCTAAAAAGACACAAACAAAAACAAAAACACAGTGTTTGTTTGGAAGTATCCAATGGTGATATATTTTTAAAATGTATCTTATATGGTTATTTCCCCCAACACACTTTTTTCTCCCAATATACAGCATGGGGACCCAGTTACACATACATATATACATAATTTTTCTCCCATTGTAAGTATCTAGACATAGTTCTCAGTGCTACACAGCAGGATCTCATTGTTAATCCATTCCAAGAGCAATAGTTTAAACTCAAGCATCAGATCACCTCATACTCCCAATCCCTCCCACTCCCTCCCCCTCCCCCCAGGCAACCACAAGACTATTCTCCAAGTCCATGAATTTCTTTTCTGTGGAAAGGTTCATTTGTGCTGTATATTAGATACCAGATGTGAGTGATATCATATGGCATTTGTCTTTCTCTTATTTCACTCAGGATGAGAGCCTCTAGTTCCATCCATGTTGCTGCAAATGGCATTATTTCATTCTCTTTTATATCCGAATAGGACTCCATTGTGTATATATACCACATCTTCCTTATCCACTCATCTGTTGATGGACATTTGGGTTGTTTCCTTGTCTTGGCTATTGTAAATAGAGCTGCAGTGAACATGTGGGTGCATGTGTCTTTTTGAAGGAACATTTTGTCCAAATATATGCCTGTGAGTGGAATTGCTGGATCATATGGTAGTTCTATGAATAGATTTCTAAGGTACTTCCATACAGTTCTCCATAGTGGCTGTACCAGTTTCCATTCCCACCAACAGTGCAGGAGGGTTCCGTTTTCTCCACACCTGCTCCAGCATTTGTTATTTGTGGACTGATGAATGATGGCCATTCTGATTGGTGTGATGTGGTATCTCATGGTAGTTTTGGTTTGCTTTTCTCTAATAATCAGTGATGAGTGGTGTTGATCATTTTTTCATGTGCTTGTTGGCCTTCTGTATATCTTCCTTGGAGATATTTTGAATAAATACACACACACTCACACACACACACACACACACACACAGCCACACCATACCTTGGGCTGTCGGTGACTGCTGTATCATATGACAGGTGTACATTTATTTTCTGAGGAACTTCCACACCGTTTTCCTTAGCGGTTGTACCAATTTACATTCCCACCAACATGATAGGAGGGTTCTCTTTCCTTATTTGTAGACTTTTTGATGATGGCTATTCTGACTGGTGTGAGGTGAGACCTCATGGTAGTTTTTATGTGCATTTCTCCCATAATTATTTACACTTAGCATCTTTTCATGTGCTTTTTGGAAATCATTCTGTCTTTGGAGGAATGTGTATTTAGGTCTTCTGCCCATTTTTCAATGGATTGTTTATTTTTTAACCTGAACTATATGAACCATTTTTATATTTTGGAGGTGAATACCTTGTCAATTGCTTCATTTTCAAGTACTTTCTCTCATTGTGTGGGTTGTTTTTCATTTCTTTATGGATTCCTTTTCTGTGTATAAGCTTTTGAGTTTATAGGTCCATTTTTTTTTCCTTTTAGGGCATGGTGGCATATGTAAGTTCCCAGGCTAGGGGTGGAATTGGAGCTGCAACTGCAAGCCTACAGCACAGAAACAGCAAAGTGGGATCCGAGCCTCATCTGTGACCTATACCACAGATGCTTAATTCACTAAGTGAGGCCAGAGATCAAACCCATGTCCTCATGAATACTAGTCAGTTTCATAACAGGCTGTGCCAAAAGGGCGATTCCCAATTTCTTCATTTTTGTTTTCTTTTTCATTATTCTAGAGGGGGCATCAAAAAGGGTTTGCTGCCATACTTATCGAAGAGTGATCTGCCTGTTTTCCTCCAAGAACTTTGATGTAAGTTTCTGGCCTTTCATTTTGGTCTTTAACCCATTTTGATTTTGTTTTTGTGCAGCAAAGTGTTGTATTGCTTGTACTCTTGATAAAGAATGACCCACCAGGAAATGGAGTTTCAAGGTGCAGACCTTGCTATTTTAAATAGTCTGGATGGGGTAAGTATGAGAGAATATCAATTTGTTCTAGGCAAGAGAATTAGGGATCTAGGAGTTCCCACTGTGGCACAGTGGAAGTCAACAAACCCCTAGTCTGCGAATTTCCATATGTCATGTGTGCAGCCTTAAGAAAGGGAAAGAAGAAAGAGAGAAAAGAAGAAAGAAAAGAAAAATTAGAGCTCTTTAATACAAGGTGATAAAGGTGTGATTGGACAGATACCTACTTATGTTAGGACATAAACTATCGGATAAAGAGAAATGTAGAAAAAGATCTAGAATTTTAATATAGCTTTGTAATATTTTCCTACTTTCTATGCTATCTTCAAAGTCTAGGATGACTTCAGACTTAGGGACCAATCTGCCTAACACATGGAAGAATGAAATATAGTTTTATCAAAAGAACATTCTGTAACTGAAGATTGCAGTCTGTATTTACTCAAGAGTAATGACTTGCAATAATAACAGCTAACATTATATGACACATCCTGCTTGCTGGACACTAATCAAAGCACTTTACCTTTATTAACATATGTTATTCTCACAGCATCCCTTGGAGATGGATGCCATTACTGCAATGCTCTTACTCCATTTAAAGTTCTGTAAACAGCGTTGCAGAGAAGTTAAGTAACTTTCCCTTAAGCCATAGTTAAATAAGCCAGGATTTGAAGCCTACCTGTCTGGCTGCAGTTTCCATGCTTTCCAAACTTAACCTAAACCACTTCATATAAGCCAAAGTGAAAAGGTTACAGAGTAGCTACAACCATATTTACAGGGCCTAGGATGAAGCTGCCCAGCCCTTCATAAGCAAATAGCTGGTATTTTTCAGAATTGCCCCATGGCAATTGGCTCAAGGGAAGAAGGGAAAGATCATAGAGACCAGCTGATAGATGCACAGGGTTAACCAGCTTCAAAGGGTTTAGCAAAACGTTGATGATCTTCACATGTGGAATGTACCATAAGTACAAACTGGAATCCCGCACATGAGTTTAACTCAGGTCACATCTGGCCTGGATGGATGAGGATGCTGATGATTTTGGAGAGATGGCAGAGAGTGATGGCTTGAAGTGAGATCTTAATTCTCTGCTCAGGAATGGAAGCTGGGAAGCCTGGATGAAACAGGAATATTAGCCACTCGACCAGCTGGGGACTACCAACTGAATTGCCTTGATTCTCACCCCTGTTGAAGGCAAGAATATTTAAAGCCAGCAAAGTCTGTGAAATCAGGTACAGAGTTTATTGTTAGAAACACAGTACACTTAGCTATGTTGTCTGTTTGTCTAAGGCAGAGGCAAAGCAGTAGGATACACACAAAGGAGGAGTGAGAATGCAATCATCCCCATCATTGAGGAGTGTCCCAGAGAAGTGATTTAAAACACTTAGGGAAGTTCATCTGGGTCTTTGTTTCCCATTGGCCAAAGTTCTTATTTCATTTTGCACACCTGATCGGACCCAGGTCCTCCCCAATATGCGTGCACATCTTTTGGTCAAGATGGATTCCTCACTGGCAGTAACATAGCCTAAGTTTTTATTGGCTGGTGACCCCTCCCTTTCTGACCCAGAGGAGTCTTTCTGTGCATGTGAAGTTGGTTCTCCTTCGCCCTAAGGATAGGAAGTGTGTGACCTCTTTATCTTTGACCCAAGCAGGGCTTAGGCCCTAAATGCCCATGATGTGTTCATTGCTTTAAGTGTCCAAAAAGGCCAATTCCACTTCTTTAACTTGTTCTTGCATTTTTATCTTCAGGTATAAATAGGTGGCTGATAGGAAATGTTTATGCTCGATCCCATCTATCTCCTGACTCATGGAGAGGCTAATTTGGGAGGAAAGTGTCCTCCATACTCCCAGAGAGACACTGTGAATTCCCCTGTAAGGGATATTAGGATTTATTATCTTCCCTCAGTAGAGCATTGGCATGAATCTACAAAGGCATAAGGCCATTGTCCTTAGTTACTATCCTCTTAGTTATTATTACCCAGGACTAAAGGATGACCTGGCCAGTGTCTGCACTTCATGGACAGTTACTGCTGAAGCACACCAGAGGTTAGGAATACTCCATACAACATACCCATGGAGTCATCCTTGCTTGTGTGCTAAAAGGTGATCCATTTCTAGAATTGCATGTGTTTCTTAGGACTCTTCTCGTACCCAGTGCATTAGAGCAAGATCACCAGAAGTGAATCTTAGATGGGGACACTTGGGAAAATCCTTGAAAATGTGCTCATGAACTGGGGACTGAGGAAAATAGGATAAGGCAGGGGAAGAAACAGAACCTTATCCTGGTCCTCAAGGGACCTCTCTCTGGAACATGAAGAACACAGAGTTGGTCCCCCTGGAGATGAAAGGGCTCAATTTGACCCTACCCTCTGCCAGATACCAGTTTCTGCTGATAGCATAGGCTTGTGACTTCTTGAATAAGGAAGTATGTGCCTGGGTGTGGGTAATGCCCTGTGAAGGAAGCAGCTGTGAACCCTTAGCAACAACACTCAGCCACCAGGAAAGAGGCACCCCAGCGAAGGAAACCAGGTGCCACCAAGAGCCTCTGCCACAGACCTTTAAAGGGAAGGACAAAAACCATGGAGTTTGGAGTTCCCTCAGGCTCTGCAGGTTAAGGATCTGGTATTTTCACTGTTGTGGCCCTGATTACAGCTGTGGCCCTGGTTACAGCTGTTCAGGTTCAATCCCTAGCCTAGAAAATGCCGCATGCCATAAGAATGGAAAAAAAAAGTTAAAGAAAGAAAGAAGAAGAAAAGTAAATTCCCATTGTGGTTAAGCTATAAGGAGCCAGACAGGTATCTATGAGGAGGTGGGTTCCACCCCTGGCCTCCCTCAGTAGGTAAAGGACCAGGCATTTCCATAAGCTATGGTGTAGGTCACAAAGGCAGCTTGGATCTGCCATTGCTGTGGCTGTGCTGTAGACCAGCAGCTGTACTTCTGATTCGTCTCATAGCCCGAGAATTTCCATATGCAACAGGTCTGGCACTAAAAATAAAAATAAAGTAAAACAATGGAGCTCAAAAAACTTAGAGGAAGGGCTAAGGGCAGGACTAGAAGGAGCAAGCACTGTCTCAAAGTTAGCTTAAGCCCCCCATTCTCAATCCCCACTGTGGGCCTGGGCCTCTCATGCAAAGGAATGGTTCAGCCCCTGTAGCCATTGGAGTAAGAGATTCATGGTCTAAAAGCATAAATGAATACCCAATTCTTTCTCCAAAGCCTGCTATCCCCCCTTGTGGGAAACCCATGGGCCTCCTATATACTGGAGCTACATGTCCCTCTGTACCACTTCTTCTCCTCAGACCATTTCTTCAGAGGAGCCATGGAGGTAGGTGGCAGGGCAGGGTAGGTGCCATTCCTAACCCCCAGCCTCCCAAGAAGGAATAAAATGTGGCTTGGTGAGGAACCCAGAAACTTCCTCCAGAGACTGACCAGATAGACTGTTTATCCTGCCCTTGGCTGGGCACAGCCATAAACCAGGCCTTACAGTGCCTCTAAAGGATTCTGCATATTTAACAGAAGAGTGTTGTTTCCTTTCATTCAACCATTTTAACAAAGAAGTTGACAGGGTTTTTGTTCCTTTGCTTGATTCCATATGGGAGACAATTATCACCACTTGCTTAGAAGAAAGAGGTGCCACTTTCTCTTTGTATTGGCCCCAAAACACACCACACCACACATGCACAAGTATATACTAGCAAAGGGATTCAAGTGCAGGTATACATGCATATAAGCACGCACACACACACACACATCCCTTCCCTTTTAGCTCTGGCTCTGGGAGACATGACTAAAGCCAAGAGGCTTCATTGGAAACAGGGTGCCCCAGCCTCCATCTCCAGGTATTCCCAAGCTGCCCCCACCAAAGCTGGCCAAGGTCCACTCAAATTCTCCACAACTCCAGTTGAGGTACTAGAACCAGTGTTTCATCTGTTCTTCTGAAATCCATCCAGTAAAATTTCCCCAAACTACAAACTCTGCTTTTATTCCATGCAAATCCCCCTGTACCACCAAAGCCTTCAGGCCTGTGGAGATTGATCGTGCATGATCATTCAGGGCCCAAGGCAAAAGAAAGTGGCCAGTCCCAGACTGAGCACTGGGGCACTGGCTGAGGAGGCATGGCCTGAGCTGGATATAGGAGTGGGTATCCAGCTCCTTAGCCTGTGACTAGATGACTGGGGAGGGTTTGCCTGAGGTCCTGGGTCTGGGGGCTGGCACAGGGGCAAGACTCACAGGATGAGGCCAGTGATTGCAGGGCTGGCAGTGGGGGAAGATGTCCTTCACTTGTGTTGTGGGAAGATGAGTGTGCAGCTTCTGGCTCTCATTTAGCTGTTGGAAGACTGAGGAAGTGTTGAGAATGAAGACCATTTTAAGACATATCACCCTTCACACAGGGACAGCATTCAGAACAAAAACCCACTGATTCTTTTCATGTCTCCCAAGACAGCAAATACCATGGTGTTCTCAACAGTTGAGGGAATGAGTTATAGCAGTCTAAAAAAGGTGCTGAGAGGTGTGTGTTGGAAATGACCTGGAAGGTTTTTCCTCCATCCTTAACAAGTATTTCCTAGAGGATTACATCCTCGGTTCTTGATCATGGCATGTGGACTAGGTAGAGAAACTCAGAGACACAGTCTAGGCCAGCAATCCCTTTAAGGATTTTGGTTCGTGGTGACCCCAGTCAATCTGAGATCCTCTCTTTTCTTTTCTTCCCTTTACAAATTATTGTAAATGGGAGAATTTCCAGGAGTCACATTGTGGCACAGCAAAAATGAAGCTGACTACTATCCATGAAGTTGTAAGTTCCATATATGGCCTTGCTCAGTGGGTCAGGAACGAATGTTGCCATGAGCTACTGTGTACATCTCAGATGTGGTTTGGATCCTGCATGGCTGTGGCTGTGGTATATGCCAGCCTCTGTAGCTCCAGCTCAACCCCCAGCCTGGGAGCTTCTATATGCCACAGGTGCAACCCTAAGATACAAAAACAAAGAAAAAGAAATAATATTTCCACCCAAAAAAAAGCTCTTAAAGATATCAAATTTGCAGGCCTTGTTCCATTACACTGCTTTTTTTCACCCTAAGATGAGGAAAAATACTGTGAACTATAAGTGCAATATACCAGGCCTTGGCAGACGTACCTGACTCACCAAACATGAGATGTGTTTAATAAACACTCTACAAAAGTGGTCAGCAAAGTCCAATTAACCACGGGTTTTGTGAGTGGAGGTCTGTTGGCCCACAGCCGCACTTGATCTTTCTGTACTGTTTATGGCAGTTTTCACATACAACAGCCAAGGTGAGTGCTTGCAACACTGACAATAAAGACTACAACACCTAAAATGTTTACAATCTGGTCCTTTACAGAAAATTACTCCTCCCATCTGGGGAAAGACCCTAGCTACCAATACTAACAAGAAGAGCTTCCAGGAAACCCCTTCCTCCATTACCTCCTCGGCAAGCCATCCAGTAAACTTAGTTTGGGTCCTCTCTCCTCCCTTCCTCAGTGATTTCCTCTCTCTCTCTGTATATGTGCGTAGGTGTTGCTAGATCTAGAGGCTCCTGAGAAATGTCCCTGATAGTCATCCACAAGTGCTGGCCCTGCTGGACTTCCACTGGGACTGTGCATGTCCTTTCAGTCTTGGTGTACAGATCTGGCCATCATGGGTCCCACCATGGCTGGTCTCTCAGCATTGAATGTGCTCTAGTTCAGCTCACTGAACTCTCAGGGAATTTCCTTGTTAAGCATGGCTGCCCACGTGTTCAGAACTCATGGTGGGTGTGTGCATTTCTGACCAGCAGGTTCCATACTTAGTTGTGATGCTAAGGTTCTGACAGCTGATCTTTCAGCATTTCACTCTTGTCTCCTTGTCTGTGATGTGATGGGAAGAGAAGAGCACCCACTGCCTTCCTCTTGGCTTGTTTTTATTCCCAGCTGGGTTACCAAAATCTAAGGTTAGCAAGAAACTACACATCATTGCAGACGCCCTGTTCAGTGTCTTCTGTATTAAATATGGTGATGGGTTTAAATACAGCTAACACTGCCCTTCTGGGAGCCAAAGCTTCTAATCAGACTGTTCACTCCTCATCATTTTTGTCCTTACTTCACAGTGTGGCAAAGTTTAGCTAAAAGTGATTAAAAATGACAATATCCACTTTGGGAAACCCTAAACCTTAACAAGGTTTTCCACATCCAGAAATTCCTCAATAAAAAGAGACCTAAAAATAGTTTTCAGTTAATCATACCATTTTCCAGAATGTAGGAAAAAATCAATGTATAAACTCTGTTAAATAATCTAAAGCTGTTCTTGTACCAGTTGATATTTTCAAACCAATACGTACTTCAATAATTATGCATAATCTCAACTGTTCCAAAGAAAAAGCAAAAAATATCCATGCCAATTGGCTCCTTAAAGACACATCTTCTCTAGCTGCAATTGTAATTGTGAGGAACTGTATAGCAGTGAGTTAAATGAATGACCACAGCACTAGGTTACAATAAAATCAAGAATGCTGTGCATTCACTGCTGTAAAACAATGAAAAAATTTTAAGACTTGGTCTATAAAGGGAAACATTTTTAGTACTAGACAACTTTCATAATATATCTTCATGATTATATCATAGTGTGAAATATACTGAGCATAATATACGTTATAATAGATTCTGACCTATTTTCCCATGAAAAGCCTAATTAACCAAAATATATCATATTTCTAACATATGTTTTTTTGCTCAGATAAAACAACAGCAAATTTAAGATAAAATGCAAATATGCATTATAACTGATCAGAAAATCAGTGGTTCAGTGATTTGCAGTGAGGGGTACAAATCATATGACCTTATACAGCTTCTCTATAAACAGTGTATATGAATTCTAAAAGTGTGGCCTTAAAGATTTTAACATCAAAATTGACGTGTTGTTCTTTAAAAACTTTTTGAATTTGGAGATCCCTCTGTGGCACAATGGCTTCGGGATCTGGCATTGCCTCAGCAGGCATAGGTTTCCTGGGAACTTCTGTAAGCTGTGGGAGTAGCAAAAATGTTTTTTTTTTTTTTTAAATTTAGTATGAAAGGTTTTAATTGAAACCTTGAGAAATCCCTAATAAATGTATTTTAGCTAATGTTTCTTACGGAAATAAGAATTTTTAAATTTAGTAAACAAATATATGTAGTTGCCATGCAATCATTTTACTTCTATTCTTTCCTACAAATATCAAGGTTCAGCAAAAATGTTCTGTAAAATATTTTAGGCTTTAAAGATGATACCTTACCTGTCACAAATAATCAACTCTGCTGTTGCAGCATGAAAGCAGGCCCAGGCAACACCCAAACAAGTGTGACCATGTTACAGTAAAACTGTATTTACCAAAACAGATAGTGGGCCAGACTAGACCCACAGGCTGGCCTGTGCCAACCCCTATGTGCATAATCTTTTGTCTTTTTTTTTTCTTCTCTTTTTGCCATTTCTTGGGCTGCTCTCATGGCATACGGAGTTTCCCAGGCTAGGGGTCCAATGAGAGCTATAGCCACCGGCCAACACCAGAGCCACAGCAACGTGGGATCCAAACCACATCTGTGACCTACACCATAGCTCAAGGCATTGCTGGATCCTTAACCCACTGAGCAAGGCCAGGGATCAAACCCACAACCTCACGGTTCCTAGGTGGATTCACTAAGCACTGCGCCACGATAGGAACTCCCATAATCTTTGTTCTTTAAAAGCTTAAATTCTGGAGTCCTACATTCTCAATGCAGAATTTACATTTTCTTAATAAGTTTAAGTTTATTTATGATTGAAAATTAAAGTTTTACATATCTTACATCATTTATGCATGATTATAAATGCCTACATACACACATACACAGGAATGATGATAGAAGAAAAAAAAGGTGGCATATGAAAAAAGGAAGGACATGAATACTGTGACTTTGTGTATACTAGCTGTTCCCCATATGAAGAAATTAATACTGTTGGCTTTTGTACACTCAAGGAAAATAAGCTTAATTGTGGCTCACAGGAATACTTTCAATTTCCAAGAGTTGTTTTGGACTTTGATTCTGCCTGTAACCATATGCCTCAGAATTTGTGTTAGGTTTTCTAGCAGTATACTTTGCATTGGCTATGTTCCCAAGTTAAGAAGTACAGTTTCAGCAAGGTACAACTCTTGGCTCAGTTTTGCAGGATGAAGTCAGGAGTGACACAATGTCAAGATGATGAAAAACACCAAATTGGCTGAGGTTTATTGGAGCATCCTTACATCAACCACATCTTCAAGAAATGCAACTGAGATTTGTTCTTGTGGAAATGGTAAGTAAGCCCACCACCTGTTGTGACGGGGAGATCAGTGGTCCAAACACTCTGGCACCCAGCTATTCAGTTACAGAGGATGTCCATGTGTCTTGGGGATTCCTCCAGGTGATGACCTCTCTGTCTGCTTCCAGCTAGCTGAGGTCTGTGTACTCTTATCATAGCTTCAAACCCTCATTATATTCCAAAAGCCATACAGCTCTGATTCCAGTCTGTAACCCATGGATTGTGGAGACAGCTGATGTATGGAGAGAGCACTTAACTTGCTATCATCTAGCTGCACCCTTGTAATTTCCCTCAAGGGTAGGGATAATTTGCACACTTGACAAAACTTGCAACTACTACCACCTAATTCTTTTCATGATGTTTTTCACAAATCAAAGAACATGGGACTGAAAGAAAGGAAAAGAGGAGGGAGGGAGAGAGAGACCAAACTTATTAAGGCCCTAGAATGTCAGTGCATCTCTATGCAGAGGGAGATAAAGCAGTGAGTGTTTCTGAAAGGGAAAGGAAAGAAAAAAGAGGGGGAAGGGCAGAAATATGAAGTGTATTGGTCAGGGTTCTCCAGAGAAGTTTCAACCAATAGAAATGTGTATAGGGATAGATATTGGTTCATTTTAAGGAACTGACTCATGAGATTTTGGAGGCACAGTTAACCCAAAATCTGATGGGGAGTCCAGCAGGCCTGCAGTCTCAGGAAAGAATTTTGATGAGTCCAAAAGCTGTCTGCTGGCAAAATTCCTTTTTGCTCAGGGAAGATCATTCTTGGTTCTTTTACAGCCTTCAGCTGCTTTGATGAAACCCACCCATATCATAGAGGGTAATCTTTTTTACTTAAAGTGCCCAAGGATTTAAATGTTAATCTAATCCAAAACATACCTTCACAGAAACATCCAGAACATCTGATCATGTATCTGGGCACTGAGCCCCAGCCACATTGACACCTAAATTAACCATCATATAAAGAGAACTCGTGGTGAGGAGAAAGGCATGTGCACAGAGAGAGATGAAGTATGTTTTTCTTCGTTTCTGGTTACTCTGTTCCATCATGTTGTAGCAGGAATACTTGAGTTCCAACTAACTCAAATACTGTAAAATTTACACAAAGAAAATTTCCTGAAATATGTCATAAACTTTCTTTTCTAACCCTAAAGGGTTGGAAGATATGCAAGATCAAAGCAGGAGTCTCTATCTAGTTTTCGTACTTAAAATGTACCTTTCCTCTTTGAGAAATTTAAACTGAATTTTGAGATAGTTATGCATCCACATACAATTGTAAGAAATTATAGCGCTCCTGTGTACCCTTCATGGTTTTCACCAGTGGCAACATCTTGCAAAATCATAGTACAAGAGTTTAACAAAATTATTCACGTTGATACAGTCCATCGATTATATTCAGGTTCCCAAGTTTCTCATATATGAATTTTGTGTGTGTATGTGTCTGTGTGTGTCTGTGCATGTATTTACCTCATGCAATTTTATCATATGGATGTATCCATGTATTCACCGCCAAAGTAAAGGCACAAAACAAGAGTTTCATTCCCATAAGGATCCCTCATGTTGCCCTTTTAGTCACACCCACTTTTCTTCTGTCCCCTTAACTTCATCTTTAAGCAAAGGTAACCCTGACTATTTTCTTCCTAATTTTATCAGCTCGAGAGTATTATATAATTGGAATCATACAGGATGTAACCTCTCGGGGTGGGCTTTTTCATTCAGTGTAACTTGCATGGTAATTTACCTAAGTTGTTATTTTTAGCAGCAGGGGACTCTTTTTCATTGCTGAGCTCCTAATATTGAATCAACATTGCATATGAAGAATTACTTCTACTTGGTCATAAGGTATCATTCTATATATACATGATGGATTTAAAATGCTAAACTTTTTGAGAGAGCTTGTGTGTATCTTCATGAGAGATACTCATCTATACCTTTACAGTTTTGTACTTTCTTTATCTGCTTTTGGTATCAAATTAGTACTGGCCTCATAAAAGATTAGGAAAAGTTTCCTCTTCTAATTTCTGGAAGAGATGATGGACAGTTCTACTTCCAATGTTTTGTAGAATACTTCAGGGGAATCATCTGGACGAGGACATTTATTTAGTTTCCTTAATGATTATGTAACTTTTCAGATTATCTATTTTATCAGGTATGTTGGTATCTGATTTTTGAGGGGTTGTTCCATTTTCTCTAGGACACAATTCATGAGAACAGTAAAACTGTTCATAGTAATCTCTCACTGGCATTTTAATGACTACAGGATCTATCATGAGAGCCCATTTCCCGCCTGATATTGATGATTTGTATCATGTCTATTAGTTTTGTCATAATTACAACAGGTTAATGAATTGTATTTTACCATTTGAAGAATGAAATTTTTTCCATATTTGTTGTTTTTCTGTGTGAATTACAGTGATTTCTGCTTTTATCTCTATTATTTCTATCCATCTCTTTTGAGTTTATTTTGCTCTTTCAATTTTCTTGAAGTACAAATTTAAACTACAGATTTGAAACATTTCTTAATCGCATAATGTGAGCATTTAGTGCTATAAATATTCCCCTCATCTTGGCTTCAGCAGGGTTCTACAAGTTTGATATGTTTCACTGTTTTCACTTAGTGCTATGTATGTTTTTGTTATTATCTTTGAAATGACTTCCTGCTTGACCCATCGTTTATGACTATGTGGTTAACTTTCAACGTTTTTAGAGGTTCTCCTGTTGTGTGTTATTTAAAAGTGTAGTTTGATTCCATTTTGGTTGAAGAATGTATTCTTCATGATTTCATTTCTCTTGAATTGGTTGAAGTGTGTTTTGTTGCTCAGGATAAGGCAGAAGATTCATGAGTACATTAAACAAAACATGTAGAAGTTCCTTCATGGCTCAGGAGGTGAGAGGATCTGGCATTGTCACTGTTAGTGTGTGTAGACATTCTATAATCATGCATAAATTATGTAAGGTATTTAAAGTTTACTTTTCAATCATAAATAAATTCCAACATAGGATATAAAGATAATGTAAATTCTACATTGATAATGTAAGATGCCAGAACTTAAGTTTTAAAAGACCAAGGATTGTGCATGTAGGGGGGAGTGTGTACCAGCCTTTGTGTCCAGTCTGGCCAACAGCCTGTTTAGGTAAATACAGATTTGTTTTAACATGGTCACACTTAAAAATAAGTGTTGCCTGTGGCTGCTTTCATCCTACAACAGCAGAGTTGACAATTTAAAACAGATGAAGTATAGTCTTTAAAGCCTGAAAATATTTACATTGTGATCCTTTACAAGACATTTTCGCTGACCCCCAATATTTGCAGAAAAGAATAGAAGTAAAGTTACTGCATTGCAAATACGTACATTTGTTTACTAAAGCTAAAACTTGATTTCCACAAGAAACATTAGATAAAATATATTCAGGTTTCACAAAGAATTGATGAAAGACTTTACGTATTAAATTAAAACCATTTTTTTTCCCTCACTGACACTGTGGCATATGAAAGTTCCCAGGAAAAACCCTAGATCCTTAACCCTCTTCACTAAAATCAGAAAATTATCACTGGTTATATAAGGTCTTAGGACTTCTTTATCAAAAGCTACCTGGGGGTGGAAGCCAGTGGGCTGGTGAGGTTGGGAACACTGAGCTCAACATGATCTAAGTCACCCCAAATACATTAACGGGCCATGAAATCTGAGTCACCCATTCCCCCCATTGTTTTGTCCTCACTGGGCTGAAGAGGCAGCTGCCTCCACCATTTTGAACATTGCAACAACACAACTAAGACGATAGGATGCTCCCCCACCCACAAGGCACCGAAGCAGAAAGTCCTATTCTTACAGCCAAGCCTTTTCCTCTCTGACCAGGCAAACCACACAGGACACCCTGGAGGAGTGGAGGATCACCCCAGCCTGACATCCAGCCACTTCAGAGAGGCAAAGAGAAACTCTGTAGAGGTAAGGGCTGCCTCCAGCCTCCATTCTCACGACTGGTGAGTGTCCAGAGGGCTGAACGGCACAAAAGCAGCTCTCCATCCCCAGAGTGTTCCGGGATGCAGAGCATAGAACCGATGCCCCAGAAGCCCCCTAGCCCAGCAGGCTGGAGAGACAGGGATGATGAGGCTGTCCCTGGGGCTAGTGAGAGCTGTGTACTCCCAGGAGCAGCCTGGGCATCCTTGTCTCTGTGGAGGAAAGACTTAGTCATTCACCTGTGGATCCAGACTGCCTGGGATCTCACACATGCTTCGTTCCTCTCAGATCCCCTCTCTGTCCTCAGACGACCCATCTCTGAGGACACAGGCACATGCAAGACGACAGTGGACCAAGTGCATTTCACAACAGAAGGATTTTATCCATGTTTTACATCCCCCATCGCAAAGGAGCTACTGTGCCCACCCACACACACCCAGACCCAAGTCCCCACCACCTAACCCCACCCACCCACACGCCCTCCTGGCTCTGGTCATTCTGTCCTTCCTCCCCACCCCTATGGCAGCCAGGATGGTTGCTAGGACCTGGAGGAGCCCAAGGCTTCCATGGGGGCTGCCCAATTGGACTGGCTCTGGAAGGCTGGCCCACCGTTCCCTACTGGCTGCAGTGCCACTTCCTCCTCCTCCGTGTGACACATGGGTCACACCTGCTCCTTTTGGGCTGGGAAAGGTCAACCAGCCCCAGAGCCAGGGTGTGCCTCCCAGAGCCTCGCAGGTCAGCCCTAGGCCTGGCCAGGTCCTCAGCAGCAGCCAGGCCTCCACACTGAGCCCACTTTCTAGACTTGGCAGCTTCCAGGGGGCCTGAGCTGAGGCCCATTCTCTGGGGCACGGGGGCCTGGAAAGTTTGCTGTGCCCTCTGCCCTGCAGTGCAGACAAGACCCGAGGCAGGGACAGGGCTCTGTGGCAGCCCCCAGGGCAGCAGGCTGTGGTGAAGGTCCAAGAGGAAGGCCAGGCTGGGTAGCTCCTCCTCAACCTCACTGAACCCGTGACCCAGCCCTGGGGCTCCACTAAAAGGAGAGGCCTCCCTGAGAACATTGCTGGCCCTGGGTCCTGATGGAGGGCCTGAGCGCATTGTACGCTGGCAAGGAAATGGCTGTGCTGTTCCAGCCTGAGGGGGCTCGTGATATCCTGGAGAGGGCACAGAGCCTTTGTGCCTGAAAATGCTCCTGTCTGTTTGGGGGTGCCTTAGATGGCCATGGAAATCCATCTGGGGTGTACAGGTTTCATCTCTGACCTCGGGCTGTGGGCCTTGCTCGTTCCTCTGGGCATCTTGTTGGGCCACAGACTCAAGGTCTTGAGTCCAGGTGGGGTGCCCTGTGATTGGGAGTGGCTGGCACCCCGTCGTCCTCCTCCAAGGCCAGGCCTTGTGTCTGCACTAGCTGGTGGGAGGGAGGTGGACAGTGATTGCTCTGCCCCCTCCAGGGATAGCCGGGGCTTATGGGCAGGGGGAGGTGAGATGGGACTCACATCCACAGACAGAGCCTGTGGCCCTCCTGCCTTCCTCCTGCACCTTCTCCCCAGCAGGTTCCTTGCCCTGTCCCCGGCTCCCCTCCTCCCAGTCCATTCCTCCTGCCCTGCACCCACCTGGGCAGCCTCCCGGGTGCAGGGCCTCTCTGTCAGGGGAGGGAGGGACAGAGCCTTCAGGGCCTCCTGCTCTAGGGCTCTCCCAGGCCCTGGCTGACCTGGGTCCTTTCCTCCTGGATTTCCAGGGTCACCTGGGTTTCCCCCTGCCTCCAGTCTCCCTAGTGTCAGTCCCTCCCCTGGCCACCTTTTCAGGGGAGAGTCCTTCCTCCTGCTCCAGCTCCTCAGCCAGGCCCGAGAGATCCAACTCTGGTTCTGGGGAAAGCAACTCTGCCAGGAATCGGGGGTGAATGACCACGTCCACCTGGAATGGAAGGGAGAGGCTGTGAGCAGCCTTGGCAGGTGTGCCCTGGGAGGCAGGAGGGCCTGGGGGAAACATGACTAGCAGAGGCAAATCCAGAGTCCCCCTCACAAAGGGGGAGCTTTCAAACTCCCATAGGTATTGTCTACTCTCACATAAACACACACACACACTCACAAGCAGGTGCACATGCAGACACATGGGCTCCAAAGCACAAACACATAGGCACCGAAAGAGACACACAAATAGGCACCGACACAGACACACAAAGTCCTCCAAAGAGAGAGAGTGATACACACATGTACAACTTTCACATCCACATATACACATCCTATGCACCAAAGTACACTCAGACACACAGGAAGACACACATATGTCGGGGTCAAGGACCAGAGCCTAAATCCCATTATCCTGGGCCAAAGCCAGAACTAGGGTGCTAAGAGCATCTCTCCCTGGAATCCTGGAGTCTCAGACTCCAGGCCCAGCCCACCTTGGTGTCAAAGTCCTCCTGGGAACACAGCTTGTCCACGTAGCTGAGGAGATCTGGGTCTGGGAATCAGCCGACCTCATCCTGTGGCAGCTCATATCCATCCTCTTGACATTCCATATCTGACTCCCCTGTGGCTGAGGGGCCAGGACCCACCAGTGCCTGCGGGAGGTCCCCATGCTCCCTGCGAGCCTCAGGGGGAATCTCCTTGGGGGCCTTGTTCTCCAGCAGCTGCCAGGCTCTGTGTGGCCTTGGGTGGGTGTGCTGGACCCTGGGGCCGTGTTTCCTTGGAGCACAGGCTGAGGCAGAGCAGGAGGAAGGGAAAGTGAGGGGACCCAGCGCCCAGAAGCTGACCCCTGAGCAGGCACAGGGGAGGGCATTGTTGTGGGGCAATGGATATGCATGTGGGAAGGGGGAGGAGCAGCCAGAGCCTCAGGTTTGGTGGGAGGCCAGATTCAAGTCAGGGACAGGTAAAAGTCAGGTGTGAGAACGTGTGGAACGTCTAATGATCAAGGGTCTCCCCACCAGCACACTTGTTAGGCAGATTTCACAGGGGCCCCTTAGACAGGGAGGAGGGTGATGAGGTTCTAAATGGACCAGGTCCACACCGCAGAGGGGAAAAGGGGGACTGAGACACCCTCGGGGGCTATCCGTGTTGAAAGACCAATGCCCCCTTGAGTGGAAAGGACCCATCTGGGAACAGGGACCAGGCCTAGGCCTCTCTTACCTGTACCTTGACCTCCAGGGGGAAGGTGATTCACAGACTGAGTGCCCCTTTTGCGGGATGTGGGTTCCTGAGGAGCCAGCTTTGTTGGAGCTGGAGGAGGCATGCCCTGTGCCCGCGTTGTGCAGGACACGTTCCCCATCCTGATCTCATCCTCTGCCTCAAATTGCATGAACCTGGGGGGTGTTGAGGGACAGGCCCCAGTGAGAAAACCACCTGGACTCTGGAGCCCACCCAGTGCAGCAGGACCAAGGGGGTAAGGAGAGGGTGTCCTTAGGTCTGTCAGGAGCCTGTGAGGTGCTGTCACAGCAGGGAACTGCAGTGGCAGGTATCCAAGATCTGGGCCTCCTCCTGCCTGACCAGCCCGGGAGCTGGAGGGCATGGCCCAGCAGAGACCCAGGTCAATCTCTGGGACCAGGCTTAGGGGACACCATTTGTGATTGGTGTGTGTCCGTCTTTCCTAAGGAAACCGTCCTTGTGTGCCAACCAGCATCCATCAGGACCCACCTTCCTCATGTTCCCTTGTGCTGGAAAGGCCCAGCCTATCCAAAAAGCCGCTGCACAGCCCACGTGTCCAAGACCAGAGATCAGTCTGTCGTGTCTCCCGTATGATGACATTGCTGGTAAGTCTTGGAGCTTTTCCCTGTTAAATGTTTGAATGTAACATTTTCCACAAATCCTCCCTTCTCAGGGATCACAGTCCACGTGTGCCGAATAGCATATGGAGTGTTGAGTCCTCCTCTCCCCTCTTTCCCCTGTCCACTCAGTCCTCGTTCCCACCAGGGATCAGAGATACCTGTTTCACTCACATCTTTTCAGAGATCTTTTGGGCAAGCAACTTTGAATGCCATCCGTTTGCCTTTGCAGGTAGTATTCCTTTGTCTCTGGTTGAAATGTACCATGTGCACAGGGAACTCCATCTTGGACTTGTGATGGAAAAGGTTGGGGGATAATGTGAGAAAGTGATTACATATGTATCCCATATAGATATATATGTATCATATATCATATATACATACATCTGTCTGTACGACAGGGTCCTTTGGCTACGCAGCAGAAGTAGACCAAACATTGTAAATCAACTGCAGTGGAAAACCTAACCTCTTGTAAGATCAAAGAGTTCCTCTTGAGAAAGAGTGAAAAAGGAAACGAGAAAATTAAATTGCGTCCCCGTAGACCTGAGTATCTTTCCTTTTGTTGCCTTCATACTGATATCGTGGCTCCTCTGTTACTGGATTCATTTTTAACATGGGAGTTCCTTCATTCTCTTGAAATTCAATGTACTGAAAGGGCAGAGTGCTCAAAGCCAGCCAAAAACAATAGTAAATGTGCAGCTCCATTTGAGTTTTTCATTTCCCATACACAGTGCCTGCATTTAGCCTGACCTGTGTCCCGTGCACCATTTTGGACATATCTTTACTGCAAGTACTTTCCCTGTGTATCTGAAATTTACCTTTCCCTTGGAATCAGCATGCATCTGGCAAGACTCACCCATAAGGGTACCATATTAGGCTACAGGGAGTGGGCAGTTCTTGAGGGGAGGAGAACTTGAAGTGGAGACCCAAAGGTGCCTTTTGGTCCAACCCAAAAGAAAATGACAAAGGGACCCCAAATCTGCAGGCTCTTTGGATGAAATGGCAATTGGAGAGCCAAGAGATACTATTGCGTCTTTGAGCTTTATGTGGTTAAGGACAGAAGTAAGGGAGGAGAAGACACAATCTTCTCTTTCCTTATGTGAAAGAACCAGATGTGTGTGTGTGGGGGGGTCTCTTGGTTTAATTGCTTTCTCCTTTGGGGGACACACGTGCTGCCTATGGATGTTCCTAGGCTAGGAGTCACATTGGACCTGCACGAGCAGACCTCTGCCATAGCCAGAGCAATGTGGGATCCAAGCTGCATCTGGGACCTACAGCACAGCTCAGGGCAACCCCAGATCCTTATTCTACTGAAGGAGGCTGGCATGGAGTGTGCATCCTCACAGATCCTAGGGGGGTTTATGTCTGCTGAGCCATGATGGGAATTGCTGGCTTTTGTAGGTGTGAAAACATCGACTGCCCGTGATGTTGGGTGTGCCCTTTGACACAGTGCCAGCTTTTTATCCACCAATGTCCAATCTCCACGTGTCCAAACCCACTCGCATCAACGTCCTCCCCAGCAAGCCCTGCTTGAAAGCTGGTGCATTTCCTGTCTGCATCCCATACCCTTGCTCTTGAGAATCGAGGCTCGTCCTTGCCTATGGTGCTGTCTGCATGGGAATCAACGTAGCATCCCTGACACAGCCAAACGGAAACACACCTGAGGAAACGTTCAGATTGGGAGTTAAGGTCAGCTTATCACGATGCAAGTGATAGGAATGCGTATGTCCGTCTGGTGTGGTGAGAGGCGAGGTCTCGGGAACATCATCAAGGGAGGTGAGGGGTGAAACCTCCTAGGACTGCAAGCAAATCTCTTGGGAGGCAAGAGTCCCTGTGTGCAGTAGCAGAAGTACAATTCCTCCTGCTGTTAGGGTGTTGGGCAAGGAAGGAGAGGTTGAAAGGATTGTTGCAGATTGAGAAAAAGGACTTGTGTGGGTGCTTCCGAAGCTTCTTGCCCCTTGCAAAGGAACATGGACTCCAAAGAGGGTGAGAAGCTGAGGCGAGAGTATCTCCTGCAATGCCATGGTGAGCTTTGTAGGAAGAAACTCTGGATGGGGCACTGCACAACTGAGCACCATGGGAATAGGGCTCTCTATTGGAGCTTTTACACTGAAGAAACATTTCAAGGGTTTTCAAACAAGACCTTCATATGAGAAGATTGCTGAGGCACCCATTGTACCCAGGCATTCAGGAAGGCCAGGCTTCCTTGTTGCTTCCTCCCCTTCTTCAGCCACTCCGGCAATTTGTTACAAGATTCTCACGCATAGCTCAGATGTAGTATTTGTGGGGGTTTCTTGTTTGGTTGGTTTTGAATTGTTCTTCCCCCAAGACAATGGTTTTGCTACTGTACAGCATGGTGACCCAGGTACACACACATGTACACATTCTAGTCGCTCCCATGAGCATGCTCCATCACAAGTTCCCAGTGCTACACAGCAGGATCTCATTGCTAATCCACACCGAAGCCAATCCTTTGCATCCCTTCACCCCAAGCTCCCAATCCACCCCACTCCCTCCCCAGATGTCCTATTGGCATGAGTCTTCTCAGGGACACTGATACAAAAGTTGCATTGTGGAAACGAGGTGCTCCCAAATCTTCCATCATTTTTGACTGACTTTGGACTTCTGAGGGCCGCATCCATGGCATCGGGAGATTGCCAGGCTAGGGGTCCAATCAGAGCTGTGGCCCCTGGCCTATGCCAGTGCCACAGCAATGCCAGATCCCAGCCGTGATGGCAACCTACACCGCAGCTCACATCAACACCTGATCCTTAACCTACCAGGCGAGGCCAGGGGTGGAACCCGCAACTTCATGGTTCCTAGTCAGATTCGGTTCTGATTCACCATGGCACGAACTCCTTCTGTTGTTCATTATTTTATACTACCTCAGAACCCTACATGCCGACATCGGAGAGGCAGAGGTTGTCAAATCAGCTGCACTGTAATTAGGGAAACCAGTCATGGAAGTGGGTGTCTCAACGTCCTTTGGACCATGAGCTCTGATTGTTCCTGCAGAGAGCTTCGGGGCAGGCACTGGCGGCTGAGGAGAAACATCTCTGGAGATGGATCACTAGCATCAGGAGACAGTGAACCTTCCACTCCCACATGGAAATTGAAAGGCACCGAGAGATCCCAGGTTTGTGTCTTGTGGACGTTTCAAGTCTGTGCCCTTGGGAGCTCTGGGTGTCATCAGATAGATGTAAGGGTCTTGAGAGGTATCGTGTGGAGGAAGAAATGCTCTGATGTTGCCATGGACCAGAAAAGGGATCTGAGGGTTCAAGTTTCTTTGGCGAGCATTCCCAAGTCAGGTGGGTATGTTGAATCTGCTGCTACTTCTTTGTGGGTGGATGGCCACCTGAACTTCCATGATGTCTTGCCAGACGTAGGGAGGGTGAGGAATAGTGTTCCCAAAGTACCTGCTGTCTTGTGACTGGCCAAGAGGGTCAAATTCAGCTCACACACAGCCTAAGGGCATGAATGTGCTTAGGGATGAATATGCTTAGGCTGGATCTGTGCAAACTCTTGTATGGGGAACCTATCTAAATGCATGGGTTTCACCAATGCACTGCTGTCTTGTGACTGGCCAAGAGGGTCAAGTTTAGCTCACCAGCATAACCAGGACAAGCAGAACCGTACAAAGGAGACACACCTGTGCACCAACCTTTATTGAACAAGCTCCATGTATTAAAGAAAGACATGAAGAACAAACATGCGTGGAGAATCGAGGCATTTGGAAATTCTCTAGGCATGGCGACAGGAGCACCATCTCTGAAGAGAGGTTCCCAGATCTCCAATTGCGTGCTAGAATGGTTCTTTAATGGATCCATCCAATTTGCTAGGGGAAAGACCCTTCTCTTTCTAGACGAGCAAATCCCAACCCAAAGAGTCCACACAGCCTAAGGTACTGTGGCCCAAAGGGCATGAATGTCCTTGGCCCACTTTGAGGATTCTGTGCTTAGGCTGGATCTCTGCAAACTCTTGTATGGGGATCCTATCTAAATGCATGGGTTTCACCGATGCAGTGTGACCGTGGGGGCTCATCTCCCAAGAGATAGGGTTTAAGAAGAGATGGCCACAGAAGCTCCCAGGGAGAAGACAGGAAGACAACACCAGAGAGCTTTCCAGCGAATGCAAATCCTCCATGACATTCCTGTCTTGGAGGGAGCTCCTGGGCCAGCTCTTCTGATGCTTCCTTCCCTCCCTCCTCTTCCCACCTGTCCCCTGCTGACTGAGCTGTTGTGCACAGAGACTCCCATCCTCCAACCGCTCCTAGTGTCTGTTGAGGAGGGTCCACTTGGGTAATCAGTAGTGCACGTGGGAGCAAAGAGGGTGGTTTCCCAAGGGGTGGCCTGCTTGAGGGTGGGGCCCGTCCTGGTGGCCTTTAGCATTCATTCCATGACAGCCCTGCTAAGGAATATGGGGACTCTTCAGCCATTGGGTGTGACCGCTCTGTGCTCTTGTGCACGCTGCAGACTCCTTGTGCCCTCCTCCATGTGGGTTCATGCCCACATGGAGCTCAGGTCCGGAGCAGTGTTTCCACCACAGCTTTTAGCAGCACTGTGGATCAGGCTGCTGGGAGACTTGAGGGACTGTGGGGCCTATGGAGGCAGGGGACTAAAGTGTGTGAGTGATTAAAATGGGTGGCATTCCAGTGTGCCTGCCGTTCCAAAGCATAGGAAAGATCGAAGGAAGAATTTTCAATTTGAAAACCCTCATGGGGTTCACAAGAAGTAGTTCAGGGCACGGGAAAAGGAGTGAAGATGTACCATCCAGGCTGCTAGTTTCACTGGTGTCTTCCTTTTTCACATCCCAATGTTGGTCAGCACTTCTGTTCAAAGGGCATGCTTGGGTCTCTGTTGGGGGCAGCCTTGCTGAATGTAGTGCTGACCACCTAGTTGTAGTCGGATGTAAATCGTGATGGATTTGCAAGCCTAGGGGGGATTGGTACAAGGCCACCTGGTGGTCGGGAATCTGGTAATCCATCAAAGGTGAGGGTTGGTTGTGTTTTGTCTATGGATATGTGTGTAAGGGGAGATCATGCCTGTGTTTGGGTGACCGTTTGTCTTTGGAGGGTGCTGAGATGTAACAGAGGCATAGTCCAGGAGCTGGCGTTTAGGTGTTTGTAAGTTGGTGTTCAGGGGCCTATTTTTCATGGATGTTTTCCGCCATGAAGTTGGGGATTGTGTGTCTCCTGGTGGACTTGGTAGGATTATCTGCCTAGGCCTCAGGGCAATGTTAGGGAAGTCCAGGGGCCGATCTGTGTATTTGTACCTTTGGGGCCTGTAGTGAAACTTCGTGGTTGGGACTTGACCCCAGCCAAAATTGAGAGTGGGACTGGAATCTACCTTGCCCTCAGCTTGGCACCTGAATCCAGGATCCCAGGTTCAGAGAGGATTCGAGCGCACAGACTTCTTCTTTTTGGTGGCATCTGCCCCATGTGGAGTTTCCCCGTCCACAGACGGAGTGCCACAGCAGCAATCGGGACCACTGCAGTGAACACTCAGAATCCTTAGCCTTCCGTGCCACAAAGGAACGCCTCGATCTGCTCAAACCCACTGTCTTTGCACTGTCAGACCCCTCACCAGGTGTCAGGATTTGATGAAGCTCTGGTTCTTCTGCTTCGTGGCAGGAAGAATTTGGCATGAAGCAAAGCCCCAGGTAAAGAGTGAGTTTAGGAGCATAAGACCCTGGGGGGAGATACGCGTAAGCTGGCCAGGGAGCAGAGCAGCCCCAAGAACCAAGAGAGCTACATTTCTAGAATCCAAGGCCCAGTGGGGAGGGGAGAAGACTGCCTTCTTCCTCATTTGAGGGTGGATATCAAGGCTTCCATCTCCAGCTCCTCCTTGTGCCCTATATGGATGGTGTGCCCTGGGCTGTCACAGTGCTTGTTCAAATCGGTGTGTATTCCCAGGCGTTTGGTCGTATATCAACTGGGGTAATTCATCTCAGGTTTCCATCTCCTGTCCTCTTTTACCTAGGCGTGTCCCCTCTCCCCTGTGTTTCTGTCTGGGTGAGGTGCAGAAATGCTCCTTGTCCAGGACTCTTCTCTCCTTGACCTCATGCAGCAGGACTCGATCTCCACATCTGTTGTCTTGTGCTTGAACTCTTGGGGGTTGTGTCTTGAGCGTGTCTGGCACTTGGATGCATCTGGTCTTCCTTCAAGTCGGGTAAGTCATGGCTGGGTTCCTTTTCTTGAGTGATCATCAGCTTTAGACCATTTCGAAGACCCCTTGAAAGCTTGTCTTTAACCCATCCCCCGTGGGCGGTTTCTGCTCTTTAAGGATCCTCCTCTGTCCTTCCCTTTAGGATGATTATTTGTGTGTTCATGGCCTGTCATATGGCTCTTTGCTTTTTTGTGTGTAGCACATGTTCCAGAGCCGTGCATGTGTCTTTTGATGTGTAGAGGGCGAGTCGGCCTATCTTCTGGGACAGGTGAATGCTATATAGGTCGGGGTGCCGTATTGGTATGCTTCTGGATTCTGCATGCTGGAAGAGTGCATGCCCTTGGATGGAGCCTTGGGGAGTGTGGGTTTATGGATATGCCGAGAGTGTGTTATATGCGTGTTTGGAGGAAAGGACTTAGGGTGCTAGGTTTGCACTTGTGTCGTGTACTGAGTAATTGCGGGTCTGCTTGGGTGTTTTGGAGAGTTGTGTGTAGAATGCGTTTGAGTGTGTATTCCAGGGGCATGGGCATTTGGAGGCATATTCGCTGGGGCTATGCCCTTGTAGTTTTCAGGAGGGACATGTTAGGCTTATATATGTGGGGACGTGGGGAAGTGTGTGTCTGCTGGAGAGATGAGGTTCTGTGTTTCTACAGGGGCGTGGGAGACGTGCATTTCTTGGTGTGAGAAATATGTGCTGTGGTTATGTGTTACGAGTTTGCAGATGGATGAGCTGGGTCCTAGGATCATTGGATATGTGGAAGTCATTTCCTGTGTGGTTTGCTGGCGATAGGTCCATGTGTCCTACGTGTGTCTACTCGTTTGTGTGTCTATCACCAGGTGCACGAATGACCAGGTTGTGTTCCTATGGTATGGAGGTGTTGGGAGTGTGCCACGTTGCTTCTTGGCAGAATGCTGAGGTGTTTCTACAGGTCCTAGGTACGAAGAGATGGTGTGTCCACATTGAGGGTGAGGGCTGAAATGCATATGCAGTTGACACCCACACAGGTGCAGTGTCCTGGCAGGGGGGTTGTCTTCTGGAGAGGTGGCACCATGTGTAGTGTTTGGGGCATCTGTATGTTCAAGGGTTGGGAATATTTTTCTGTGTGTGTCCATAGGTGTTTGAGACGTGTACATGTGTATTAGTACGTGTAGGCGGATTGCGGCTGTGTGTGTATTTGAGGTCCTGGGGCTTCTGTAGTATGTATTTGGAGGGATGTCAGAGGTAGGTGTGTGTGTTTGGAAACAAAGAAATCTCATAGGCGATGTGTGTGTGTTCTGGAATCCTGGCCTAGAAGTACTGTAGGGCTGTGGCCTTGCCCATGGGCTGTGCGTGAGACGACTGTGTAGGAGCTGGTGGTAGTGAGCCTGTATACGAGGTAGTCATTGTGCACCACTGGTCGGTGTTTGTGTTCAGGCCCCTGTTGGGTATGTGCATGTGAAGACCTCAGGTGGTCTAGTTTTGTTTGTGGGGAAGTGGGTGGAGTGGGGGGTTGGCCTTTTCTTGTCTTTTCAGGGCAGACCCATGGCATTTGGAAATGCCCTGGCTATGGTGGAATTGGCGCTGCAGCTGCAGCTGCCAGCCACGGCCACAGCAAGGCCAGATCCGAGCTGCATCTGGGACCTGCTCCATATCTGAAGGCAATCCTGGATCCAGGGATTGCACCTGCCTTTTCTCCTATACGGGTCAGGTTCATTCCAGTGTAGCCACGACGGGAATGCCTGCTGGAAGTTTTTTCCTCACAACGTCATTTTCAGTTCTTGGCATCAGCCCAGTCATCTTTTCTAGGTCATCGGAGTTTAGTCTTGGCAGATTGTACTTTGCTAGGGAGGTGTCCATTTCGTCTAGGAAGTCTGTTTTCTTGGCATAGAGTTGCTTTTAGTAGTCTCTTCTGATCCTCTGTATTCTGGGATGTCCATTGGAAGCTGGTGTGCATTTTGATGGTTATTGATTTGAGTCCACTCTTTTTTCCCTGATGAGTCTGGCTAAGGGTTTATCCATATGGTGGATGTATTCAAAGAAGCAGTTGTAGCTGCATTGATCTTTCCGATGGTTTTCTTCGCTGCTCTTTCCTTTCTGCTCTGATGATTAGGATGTCTTTCCTTGTGTTTGTCTTTCTCTGGTTGCTTTGGGCATAAGGCCAGGTTGTTTGTTGGTGGTTTTCCTTGTTGGCTGAGGTAGGCTTGTATTGCTGGAAAGGTCCCTCTTCGATCTGCCTTTGCTGCATCCCATAGGCTTTGGATTGTTATGTCTTTGGTGTCACTTGCTTCTTGGGATCTTCAGATTTCCTCTTTGGTTTCTCCAGCACTCCCTTGGTTGTTGAGTAGCATGTTGTCGAGTTTCCGTGCGTTGGTGTTTGTTGCCATTGTTTTCTTGGTGGTTGATTTCGAGCCTCATAGCGTTGGGTTCATACAAGCTGTGGGATAGGATTTCCATTTCCTTCCATGTACAGTGGCTTGCTTGGTGACGCAGCATGTGATCTGTCCTAGGGAATGTCGGGTGTGCCCTTGAGAGGAGTGTGTATCCTGCTTCATTGGGATGGAAAGCGCTCTACCTATGGAGGAAGTGCCCTGTGGTCCAATGCATTATTGAAGGCCTGGGTTCCCTTGTCGATTTTATGTCTGGCGGACCCGTGCGTTGATGGGAGTCAGGTGTGAAGGCCCCCTGCTCTGACTGTGTTAGTGTCCATTTCTCCTTTTACGGTTGTAGCAGTTGCCTTCTACATTGCGGGGATCCTGTATTGGGTGCATATAGGTTTCCAATTCCCATCTCCTCTCCTTGGATTGATCCTTGACCGTTACGTAATGACCTTCGTTGTGTCTTATTAATATGCTTTATTTGAAGGTCTCTTTTGTGTGATGGGGGTGTTTCTACTCCGTCTCTCTTTTAATTCCCACGCACGAGGAATATTTTCTTGCATCCTCTCACTTTCAATTTGTATATGTCCCTCAAACTGAAGGGGGTCTCTTGAAGACAGCAGGTCTACCTATCTGTCTATCCCTCTACCTATCTGGATCGAGATCGAGATGGAGATCGAGATGGAGAACGAGACGGAGCTCTCGATCTCAACCCAGAGAGAAGGAGATGCGTCTTCTTTTTGTATGCATGCAGCCAGTCGATGTCTTTCGGTTGGGGCATTTTGTGCATTTGCATTGAAGGTGCTTCTTGATCTGTATGTTCTTATGGCCATGTTATTAGCTGTGTCAGATTGGGTTTTGTTGGTCTTTTCCCGTCCTCCCTTGTTCTCTGCTCTTGTGGTTTGATGACTGCCTCTAGTGGGGTGTTTGTTGGGTGTTTTTTGATTGTTATTTCCCCGAGACAATTTTTTCCACTGCCCAGCATTGTGACCCAGTTCCCCATACATGTATAATTCGTCTTTGTGCCATTATCATGCTCCATCATAAGTGATTCGACCTCGTCCTCAGTGCTACACAGCAGGATCTCCTTGCTAATCCCTTCCAAAAGCAGTCGTTTGCATCCAATAACCCCAAGCTCCCCATCCATCCCACTCCCTCCCCTCGCTCTAGGCAACCACAAGTCTATTCTCCAAGTGCATGAGTTCCTTTAGGTGGAAAGGTTCCTTTGGGCTGTATATGAGACTCCTCATATGAGTGATGTCGTATGGTAGTCGTCCTTCTCTTTCGGACTTCCTGAGTGAACTCAGGATGAGAGGGTCTCGTTCCACCCATGTTGCTGCAGATGGCATTAGGGTGCTCTGTTTTATGGCGCAGGAGTATTCCATTGTGTGTATATACCGCGTCCTCTTTGGCTCTTAATTGTTATTTCCCCGATACAATCTTGTTTTCTACTGTACAACGTGGTGACCCAGTTACACATACCTGTAGGCATTCTATGTTCTCACATTATCATGCTCCGTCAAACATGACTAGACAATGTACCCAGCGCTACACAGCAGGATCTCATTGCTAATCCATTCCCAAGGCAATAGTGGGCAGGCATTAACCCCAAGCTCCCCATCCACCCCACTCCCTCCCCGTCCCCTCCCCCTTGGCCACCACAAGTCTATTCTGCAAGTCCATGAGTTGCTTTTCTGTGGAAAGGTTCTTTTGTGCCGTATATGAGATTCCAGATATAAGTGTGTGGTATCCTCTTCTGGAATGGATCCCTTAACCGTGAACTAGTGTCCTTCTTTGCCTTTCTCGATGGCCTTCGTTTTAAAGGCGATTTTGTTGGATATGAGCAGCGCTACTCCTGATCTCCTGTCTTGTCCATTGGCATGAAATATCTTTTCACATCCCCTCCCTTTCAATCTATACGTGTCCTTTGCCCTCGGGTGAGCTTGTCTAGGCAGCAGATTGAAGGTTTTTGCTTTGGTACCCAATCTGGCACTCTGTGTCTTTTGATGGCAGCATTCGGTCCCGAACAATTCAGGTGGTCATTGATAGATGTCTCTTGATTGCCATTTGAAGCCTTGTTTTCAGGTTGAGTCTAGGTTTCTCTTTTCTTCTTTCTTTTCCTTTGAGTGAATGGGTTCCGTTGATTCTCTGCTGGAGTCTTTTCCTTTTCCGATTTTTGAATGTAGTGTTGGCTTTTGGGTTGGGGTTGCCCTGTTTTGTTGTTATGTTAACCCCTTCTTTTGTCTGCTCACTTTAGCCTGACCGTTACATAGGACCAAACGCGTCATTGAAACAAGACAAAGGATCTACATTTTCTTCCATTCCTCGCCCTCATTGTATGATTTGATGTAGTTTATTTCATTTTATGTTTTTGACATCTTCATGGTTAGATCTGTATGCTGGCTTCTCTAAGTCACTGCTTTCCAATGGTTTTTTTCCTTTTTTTTTTTTTGAATTGGAGAAGCCTTAGAGTATTTCTTTCAGAATGGGTTTTGTATTGCAGTACTCTTTCAGTGTTGGTTTGTTGGAGAAATTCTTGATTTCCCCTTCGATTTGAAATGATAGTCTTGCTGGATAGGGTATTTGGAGGAGGCAGATTATTTGTTCTTTCTTTCAGTGCTTTCAATGGGTCTCGCCACCCCCTTCTGGCCTGGAGTGTTTCTGTAAAGAAAACTGCTGATAACCTTATTGGGGTTCCCTCATCATGAATGCCTTGCTTTTCTCTTGCTGCCTTTGGCCTCCTCCCTTTCTGTTTACCTTTGGCCATACTGATCAGAATAGGTCTTGCTGCGTGTCTGTTTGGGTTCAACTTGTTTGGGGCTCTGTGTCCTTCCCGTATCTTGCTATCACTCTCCTGCACTTGTTGCTTTAAAACCTCGATTGCAGGACTCCCTGTCGTGGTGAAACCTGTGATTGTCCTGAGGGTCAGTCAGGAGCTTCCTCCATCAGGACGCCCGTGCCTACCTGCATGGCTTACACAGGCTCATCAGCCATGGGATGCCAGGCTTTGGAACTTCCCAGAAGTACAACTGAGTGACTGTGCGTGGCAGAGACTCCTCTGACCTAGCTCTGTTTCTTGCAGCCTAAGTCCCCTGTCCTCCGGAGGGTGGTCCCAGGGGGGTTCCCTCATCTGTGACCTCCCTTTTTCAGGGTGTCTCGTGGGGATGGCCCGCTGGGGCTTAGACGGCTGACACGCCCCCTACCCCAGCATCTTCACCAATATCACCTGCTTCTCCCATGGGACCGATGAGATCCAGAAGCACATGCCTCTCCCTGAGCCCACGGTCCCTCCTCCTCACACCCAGGTCCCATCGCAGTCTCTGCAGGCTGCTGGCTCTCCTGGGCCTGGCACAGGCTTTGTGCCCCCAGAGACTGGCCCCTGCTGCTGTCCATGCTCGAGGTCCTGCAGCAGGCCTGGTGCAGACCCCCCAAGCTCCTGTGCTCCTGTCTCTGCCTCAGACTCCAGTCTCCATTTGGCAAACAGCCACCCCTCCCCCACCAGCTCCATCAGCTTTCCAGGGCCCCATCTTGGCCTTCCTGTGCCACAGTGGCCACCCCACAAACCAAGCCTGCAATCTCCAATAACCAAAGGAAAGTCTCCTCCTGCTGCTGCCTTGGGGCCCTACGGCCCCTCCTGTCGTCCGTCCTTCCTTCTTCTGTTGGGGTCCTCCATCTGACTCCCTGGACAAGGGGAGAGGACATGAGAGGGAGAGTGTCCCAGGAGGAAGGTAGGAGTGGGGATGCTGGTGGAGCCCAGCTGGGGGCAGAGAGGGTGTCTTCCCTTGAGACTCCTTCCTGCCCTGGGAGTGCCCAGGCCTTCACAGGGAATCAGTCAGCTCCAGCTGCCATCACCAATCCCATGGGCAATGGGGCTTGAATAACAAGAATGTATCAACTCACCGTTTCGGAGCCCAGCCTTCTGAGATCCCGGTATAAACCAGCTGGGTTGGTCCTGAGGCCTCTCTCCTTGGATTCCAGATGCCCATCTCTGGCCTGCGCCCTCACATCAGCTCCCTCTGTGGGACTCAGGGTCTAAATTTGCCCTTTCTATAGGGGCACCCATCCTATTGTATTAGGGGCCACCTTAGTGACCTGATTTCAGCTCTTTCTGTACAAACTCTGCTGCAGGGCTTGCGGGGGTGTTGCCCTGGAACTGAACCCGAGAAGGAACCAGGAGTGTTCAGGTTCGATCCCTGGCCTCGCTCAGGAAGGGAAGGATCCAATGTGGCCATGAGCTGAGGTGTAGGTCTCAGACCCGGCTTGGATGTGGCATTGTGGTGGCTGTGGTGTAGGCCGGCTGCCAAAGCTCCGATCGATCGATGGATCGTTCGGATGCCAAGCCCGAGAACTTCCATATGCCGCCACAGCAGCCCCATCCAAACAAACAAGCATAGGCAATGGAAAGACAAAGAAAAGACTGCTCCACCTAAGGTCATGTTCGGAGGTCCTGGGGGGAAGTCTTCCACATATGAACTTCGGGTAATAGAGCTGTAGCCCCTTTTGGCCGGTGTCTCCAGTGCCAGGGATGAAGGGTCTTTTGGAAAGTAAAGGAACATCAGTCCTGGGGTTGGGATGAAGGAGGATCGACTCCCCAAAGTGAGGGAGGGACGTTTCCAGAGTGCAGGGCACTCGAGCCGGATCAGAGCCCATGACCCAAGGCCATGGGGCAGGGGGTTCCAGCCCGTGGCATATAAGGCTGTTGAAGGAACGGAGTCTAGGCGACAGAGAGGGAAGCTGAGAGAGGAGCTCCAGCGCCAGGCTGTGAGATGAGGTCCAGGCCTCACAGCACTCTGCTCCTACATTGGATTCCCAGCACCCTCTTTCAGCACGCCCACGGCCCCGCTCTCCATAGCCTGAAGGGGAACAACTCACTGCCCACCTTTCTGGCCCCCACCCCCACATGAACACCTGCCTTCGGTCCAAGGGCCCCAGCCAGCCTGGCCCAAGGGGTCCACACCTCCAGCACTTGGAGCCTGATGTCTCCTTTTCGGCTTAGCTGGCTCAGGCCAACCCGAGGGAGTTCCTGGAAGCAGTGTTGTTGCAATCCTTCCTGCCCTCTGCATGACCCAGTGTTCTCATGTAGCCAGCAGGATCCCGGGAAGCCTCACAGTGGACCCAGCCTTCCGGACTCACAGTGCTATGGTGGGTGACCTATCTCTTCCTAACGTTTGCCCATTTTCTGGTGGAATAGGTCCCGCTGTTATGGTCGTGTCTTGGCAGTGCCTTATTCCCTCGAGACACCAGAATTGGGTCAGATGTGTGGTTGGCAGGTAGTTTCTCCAAACCTGTAGCTTCTTTTCAGCTAGGAAAATGTTTCCATGTGATGAGGTCCGTTTTCTGTCTGGGGTAGGGTTTTGGCTGTCATGGGGAAGAACGCTTATGTTTTCATTGTTGCTGATGTTGTTGTTGCCTATTCCAGCGGTATTGATGTACTTATCTTCAGTTTGATTGAAAGGACAGTGAGGTACCATGTTGTGCTATTTCCTGCTGTGTCGCAAAGTGATTCGGTCATACATACACACACACCCCTTCTCCCTCAGATTCTATGCCCATATCGACTATCACTAACTGTGGGCTAGAGTTCCCTGGGCTCTACCACAGGTTCCTGTTGGCCGGTCATTCCATGTACTCCGTGTGCAGAAGCCAGTCCCAAACCCCCAGTCCCTCCTGCCCCGGACTTGGCTCCTTTGGTACCCATCGTGTTATCCAAGGCTGGGAGTCTGTTTCTGTTCCGTGCACACGTTCATTTGTGTCCTCTCTTTCGGTTCCACTTAGAAGTGGTATCATACGATGTTTGTCTTTCCCTGTCTACCTTCACTTAGGATGATAATTTCCAGGTCCATCCTTGCTGCTGCAGCGTTCATGATTCCATTCTCTTGTATGATTGTGTGATGTCCCCCCGTACATATGAACCTCATCCTCTTTATCCATGCCTCGGCCGATGGACATTTAGCTTGCTCCCTTGTCTTGGCTATTGGAAATGGTGCTTCAGTGGACATTGGGGTGCATGTATGTTTTGAAGGGCCTTTCTTTCCTTTTGATGAAGTCCAACTTTCTGTTCTTTCCTTCCCTTTTGGGATAATGTTTTTCTTGTCATGTGGAAGACCCCTTTGCCAAGCCTGAGGACCCAGAGGTTTGCTCCAATTGTTTTTTCTTAGGTGTGGTAAACGTTGCATCGTTTGTATTTATACATATTTTACATTTGCACTGAATGTTCCATGATGAGTTCATTTTCGTATCGGATAAAAACCCTATCCCTATTCCAATCTACTGCCCTTGAGCTTCCGTATTAGAACATCCCAGGTTGGTGTATTGCTATGGATCTATTTCTGCATTCTCTATCTGTACACTGAACTCTGTCTGCCTCTATCTCGCCAGCAATGCCAAGCTGCCTTCCATAAAGCGTTCTCATAAGCCGAATCACCTCCCACTTTAATGTGCTTTCTCGAAATTATGTTTGATGTTCTGGCTCCTTTATCTTTTCTTTATCCATTTTAGAATAATTTCATCCATGTGGGCCAAAAAGAAAAAATCAAAAAAAACACTTCTGTTGGAATTTGGCCGTATTCTGTGTTGAGTCTTCCCATCCATGAGTATAATACGTGTCCGCATTGTTGTAGGTCTTGTTTTGTTTTATCATACAGATGCTCTATATCAAATATGTATCCCCGGATTTCCCATTGTGGCTCAGTTTGTGATGAACCTGAAAGAGTGTCCAGGAGGATGTGGGTTCAATGCCTGACATGGCTCAGTGGGATGAGGGTCCAGTGGTGCCACCAGCGGCAGTGTGGCTTGGACCTGGTGTTGGTGGGGCTTTGCTGTAGGCTGGTAGCTGTAGCTCCAGGTTGACCCCCTTGCCTGGGACCTTCCATATGCCGTGGCTGCAGCCATAGAATGACCGATGGAACCAAATGCTTCAAGGTTTTGGCAAGTCTTGTGTATTGCATGGTGTTTTTCATTTTGGTGCCATGTTCTTTTGTGGGATTTACACACATGATGAAGGTGTTTGTGTCGACCTTGTATACTGAGACTTTGATAAAGTGACCTCCATCTCTTCCGTGTGCCTTGGAGATTCGGTGGGCCTTCCCGTGGAGGTAGCCATGCTATCCATGAGCATGGAGAATTATGTTTGTGCCTGTCTCATCTGTAGGTCTTTCTTTGTTTTTCCTGCCATGCTGCCCTGGCTCGTAGCTACAGTACTAAGTAGAAAAGGAGAAATGAGAAAGAACTTTCTGACCTGTTTTGGATGGAGGGCGAAGACGTTCATTCTTTCACCATCACGCAGGAGGCTTGGTGTAGCTTTTTGTCGAGATGTTCTTTACGGGGTTCAAGGAGTGTCCTTCTCTTCCTAGACTTCTGAGCGTTTCTTACATGAATGGGCGTGGCACATGTTCTGCAAGCGCCATTGTGACCATGTAGGTTTTCCTCAGTAATGTCTTCATGCAGCCTATAAAGTTGATGGTTGTGCATAGTAAGCCAAGCTAGTGTTCCTTGGCTAGAGTCCCTCTGAACATAGGGTATTGTCGTCAGCTTCTTTGTTCCTGCGTTTGCTGTATTTTGTGATTTGTATTTTCTCAATGCCTTGTGTGAAAATGAGGGTTGTTGATGGGCAACCTGGCATCTTTTGTATTCTATAAGCATTTCGTGCCATTTGCTTCCCTCTTAACACCAGTTTGTCTGCATCCTACCACCTGTTAGGTACTGCACGTTCCTTTGCCTACCGTTCTATATATTTTCCAAGTTCTCCTGGAGAGGCCTCTTTGAGCATGGAGTCGTTCGAAGGGTGCATCTCCATGTCCACATATCTGGAGGCTTCCTTTCTTCTCATTCTCGTTGTTCTGCAATGGACAGCATATGCTTTGGACCCAGTGGAGTGAAATGCAGTGGCTCTTTGTTTCCTTATCGTAGAGGTTCTCCAAACATCCCAGGCAGGAACGGCTCCAATATGACTGTGACAGAGGAGTTCTCTGCCTATTTCCCTTACACTGTAACCATAAGGGGATTACCTGAACATGGAAATGCCAGGCTTCTGAAGATGTGTCTGACAGGGCCAGTTCACAGCCACCCCTGCCCATTGTTGTCTGGATCAGCTTACAAGTGGAGAGAGAGCCAGGGTCCAGGAGGGGGCCCAGATGCAGCGCTCTGCTGCTTTCTATGGCCGTGGTCCCATGTGGGCATTGGCTACCACCAGAAGGCTGACATGCAGGAGCCGGGTGCAGTCCCTGGCAGGGGGATCAGCACTCCCAGTGGGCAAAGCTCCAGCCTCTCTCCTACTGCCCAGGGCAATTCTGAGCTGTTGGCGCTGCCACCAGGCTCTGAAGGCCTATGACAGAGGCACCAGGAGGCACTCCCCAGCTCTGTCAGCCACAGTCCCTGGCTGTTGGCAGGGACTGTGATGGCCCAAGGAAGAAGGCCCACCTCCCAGCTGCAGGGAGGTGGTCTTGAGCAAGTCAGAACTACCCTTTCTCGACTTCAGCAAGCAACATTTCCATCCCTGCCTGTTGCTTCCTCCCAACCCATGCGGTTGCCAGTCTTTCTTTGTCAAACCTCTTCCAAAGCACTTCGTGAAAGGAAGGGCATCCTTACCCTGACTGACTGAGAAGCACCTCTTGGAAATAAGCAAGTTTCCCCTCACCCAAGACTCTTAGCTCCTTCCAAGGACCATCCTTGCTCTCTCCTGCATGCTGCTGAGTAGCAAAATGTTGGGGATCCAGAACTCCTCCAATGAGTGGTATGCTAGCACTAGCTTCTGTGACAACAGGAAGCTCCTCCCCCGCAGGCAGAGGCAGTCAGGAGACCGTAGGTGATGGCTCTGTGCTCTGTGCCCCCTTTGAAACCCTTTGCATCCCTGCCATCTGAGGAAGGAAGGCAGTGCCTGGGAAATCACCCTGGTAACAGATGCGTCACTTGGCCTGTCTGGCAAGAGGTCACCTGTGAGCCAGAGGGCCCGAATCCCCTCTGGAACACACTGCTGCATCCCCACCACCCAAACAGGCCCTTCCAATAAGGCACGATGGCCTGGCCGTTGGAATGGCTGGACACTGAAGGTATGCTGTCTGTGACTGGGACACAGGGGACTCGGTGCCTTGGTCTTGGAGACACATGGCATTGCAAAGGCAGAACCCAGGCCAGGGGCCCCACCTCCTAAGTCAAATGGGTTTCTTCAGCCAATGCTTTGACTCCCCCTTGAGGGGTTTGGAGATGAGCCTTTCCCTGGTATCAGAGGGTCAGCTTCCCCTTGGTGTCTGTCATAGACAAAGAGTGTCCAGCCACTGTCTCTGTCTCACACAAGCTGCACCAATCCAGCCCCTGAAATTGGGAAGCTCCTTCACCCACCCTGGGCATGGCGGCCATTTTTGTGATGCGGTGAATGTGCCATCCATTAATCCACTGTTTCCTTTTTGGTTGGAGGGATGCGTGGATAGATGGAGTCTCTGATTGGCATTGGAGGGCCCCACCTGCAGCATAGGGAAGTTCCCCGACTCGGGGTCGAATCAGAGCTGGCATTGCTGTTCTACGCTACAGCCACAGCAATGCCAGATCCAAGCCATATCCGTAGCCCACACCACAGCTCAAGGCAATGCTGGATTGCTTAACCCACTGCACAAGGCCAGGGCTCAAACCCACGTACTCATGGATAGCAGTCAGATTCTTCATCTTCTGAGCCAAAATGGGAACTCCCTAAAATACTATTTGGTGATGGTCTGTACATCTTTCCTTTCTGCAAATTCTATTGCATTCTTTTCTTTTCCATTTTGAGTCAGCTGCATTGGGGCCTGTGGGCTGTTCCAGGCCAGGGGTCGAGTCCAAGCTGCACCTGCTGGCCTATGGCACAGCCACAGCAATACAGGATCTGAGGCATGTCTCATACCTACACCACAGCTGACGGCAATGCCAGAACCTTAGCCCAGTAAGCCATGCCATGTCTCATCCCCGCGTCCCCATGGATCCTAATCAGTGTCCTTAGAGCCGAGCCACACGAACTCCTGCTCTTTCATGTTTTAATGGATTGAAAAGCATGAGTGAATGGCTCACTTTAAGTGTGCCTGCACTTGGCATTAATCCTAGATTTTTGGCGTTTGGGGCATTTTGCTTTTTCTTTTTTTTGTTTGCTTGTTTTTTATTTTGTAAGTGTTGGCTGCCCCTGTGGCACACAGACGTTCCCAGGGACAACCCAAGATCCTTAACCCTCCTCACCCCAATCGAAAACTTATCCCTGATCACGTAAAGTCCCAGGTCTTCTTGTATCAAAAGCTCCCTGGGGGTGGAAGCCAGTGGGCTGGTGAGGTTGGGACCACTGAGCTTCACATGATGGAACCTCCCCCCAAGCCATTAACAGGTCATGAGATTACAGTCACTCACTCCCTCCTTTGTTTTGTCCTCACTGGGACTAAGAGGCCGCTGCCTCCACCATTTAGCACATGGCAATAATCCCACCAAGACGATAGGATGGGCCCCCACCCACAAGGCACCGAAGCAGAAAGTCCTGTCCCTACAGCCAAGCCTTTTCCTCTCTGGACAGCCCACCCCCACGGGACACCCTGGAGGAGTGGAGGATCACCCCAGCCTGTCATGTGGCCACTTCAGAGAGGCAGAGAGAAACTCTCTAGAGGTAAGGGCTGCCTCCAGCCTCCATTCTCACGACTGGTGAGTGTCCAGAGGGCTGAACGGCACAAAAGCAGCTCTCCATCCCCAGAGTGTTCCGGGAGGCAGAGCATGCAACCGATGCCCCAGAAGCCCCCTAGCCCAGCAGGCTGGAGAGACAGGGATGATGAGGCTGTCCCTGGGGCTAGTGAGAGCTGTGTACTCCCAGGAGCAGCCTGGGCATCCTTGTCTCTGTGGAGGAAAGACTTAGTCATTCACCTGTGGATCCAGACTGCCTGGGATCTCACACATGCTTCGTTCCTCTCAGATCCCCTCTCTGTCTTCTGAGGACCCATCTCTGAGGACACAGGCACATGCAAAATGACAGTGGACCAAGTGCATTTCACAACAGAACGATTTTATCCATGTTTTACATCCCCCATCGCAAAGGAGCTACTGTGCCCACCCACACACACCCAGACCCAAGTCCCCACCACCTAACCCCACCCACCCACACCCCCTCCTGGCTCTGGTCATTCTGTCCTTCCTCCCCACCCCTATGGCAGCCAGGATGGTTGCTAGGACCTGGAGGAGCCCAAGGCTTCCATGGGGGCTGCCCAGTTGGACTGGCCCTGGAGGGCTGGCCCACCGTTCCCTACTGGCTGCAGTGCCACTTCCTCCTCCTCCGTGTGACACATGGGTCACACCTGCTCCTTTTGGGCTGGGAAGGGTCAACCAGCCCCAGAGCCAGGGTGTGCCTCCCAGAGCCTCGCAGGTCAGCCCTAGGCCTGGCCAGGTCCTCAGCAGCAGCCAGGCCTCCACACCGAGCCCGCTTTCTAGACTTGGCAGCTTCCAGGGGGCCTGAGCTGAGGCCCATTCTCTGGGGCACGGGGGCCTGGGAAGCTTGCTGGGCCCTCTGCCCTGCAGTGCAGAAAAGACCCGAGGCAGGGACAGGGCTCTGTGGCAGCCCCCAGGGCAGCAGGCTGTGGTGAAGGCCCAAGAGGAAGGCCAGGCTGGGGAGCTCCTCCTCATCCTCACTGAACCCATGACCCAGCCCTGGGGCTCCACTAAAAGGAGAGGCCTCCCTGAGAACCTTGCTGGCCCTGAGTCCTGATGGAGGGCCCGAGCGCTTGGTGCCTTGGCGAGGAAACGGCTGTGCTGTTCCAGCCTGAGGGGGCTCCTGATATCCTGGAGAGGGCACAGAGCCTTTGTGCCTGAACAGGCCCCTGTCTGTTTGGGGGTGCCTTAGATGGCCATGGAAATCCATCTGGGGTGTACAGGTTTCATCTCTGACCCCGGGCTCTGGGCCTTGCTCGTTCCTCTGGGCATCGTGTTGGGCCACAGACTCTGAAGGTCTTGAGTCCAGGTGGGGTGCCTTGTGATTGGGAGTGGCTGGCACCCCGTCATCCTCCTCCAAGGCCAGGACTTGTGTCTGCACTAGCTGGTGGGAGAGAGGTGGACAGTGACTGCTCTGCACCCTCCAGGGAGAGCCGGGGATTATGGGCAGGGGGAGGTGAGATGGGACTCAAATCCACAGACAGAGCCTGTGGCCCTCCTGCCTTCCTCCTGCACCTTCTCCCCAGCAGGGTCCTTGCCCTGTCCCCGGCTCCCCTCCTCCCCTTCCATTCCTCCTGCCCTGCACTCACCTGGGCAGCCTCCCGGGTGCAGGGCCTCTCTGTCAGGGGAGGGAGGGACAGAGCCCTCAGGGACTCCTGCTCTAGGGCTCTCCCCGGCCCTGGCTGACCTGGGTCGTTTCCTCCTGGATTTCCAGGGTCACCTGACTACCCCCCCTGCCCCCAGTCTCCCTAGTGTCAGTCCCTCCCCTGGCCACCTCTTCAGGGGAGAGTCCTTCCTCCTGCTCCAGCTCCTCAGCCAGGCCCGAGAGATCCAACTCTGGTTCTGGGGAAAGCAACTCTGCCAGGAATCGGGGGTGAATGACCACGTCCACCTGGAATGGAAGGGAGAGGCTGTGAGCAGCCTTGGCAGGTGTGCCCTGGGAGGCAGGAAGGCCTGGGAGAAACGTGACTAGCAGAGGCCAATCCAGAGTTCCCCTCACAAAGGGGGAGCTTTCAAACTCCCATAGGTATTGTCTACTCTCACATAAACACACACACACACTCACAAGCAGGTGCACATGCAGACACATGGGCTCCAAAGCACAAACACATAGGCACCAACCCAGACACACAAAGGCCTACAAAGAGAGAGACACACACACATGTACAACTTACACATCCACATATACACATCCTATGCACCAAAGTACACTCAGACACACAGGAAGACACACAGATGTCAGGGTCAAGGACCAGAGCCTAAATCCCATTATCCTGGGCCAAAGCCAGAACTAGGGTGCCAAGAGCATCTCTCCCTGGAATCCTGGAGTCTCAGACTCCAGGCCCAGCCCACCTTGGTGTCAAAGGCCTCCTGGGAACACAGCTTGTCCACGTAGCTGAGGAGATCCGGGTCTGGGAAGCAGCCGTCCTCGTCCTGTGGCAGCTCATATCCATCCTCTCGACATTCCATATCTGACTCCCCTGTGGCTGAGGGGCCAGGACCCACCAGTGCCTGCGGGAGGTCCCCATGCTCCCTGCGAGCCTCAGGGGGAATCTCCTTGGGGGCCTTGTTCTCCAGCAGCTGCCAGGCTCTGCGTGGCCTTGGGTGGGTGTGCTGGACCCTGGGGCCGTGTTTCCTTGGAGCACAGGCTGAGGCAGAGCAGGAGGAAGGGAAAGTGAAGAGACCCAGCGCCCTGAAGCTGACCCCTGAGCAGGCACAGGGGAGGGCATTGTTGTGGGGCAATGGATATGCATGTGGGAAGGGGGAGGAGCAGCCAGAGCCTCAGGTTTGGTGGGAGGCCAGATTCAAGTCAGGGACAGGTAAAAGTCAGGTGTGAGAACGTGTGGAACATCTAATGATCAAGGGTCTCCCCACCAGCACACTTGTTAGGCAGATTTCACAGGGGCCCCTTAGACAGGGAGGAGGGTGATGAGGTTCTAAATGGACCAGGTCCACACCGCAGAGGGGAAAAGGGGGACTGAGACACCCTCGGGGGCTATCCGTGTTGAAAGACCAATGCCCCCTTGAGTGGAAAGGACCCATCTGGGAACAGGGACCAGGCCTAGGCCTCTCTTACCTGTACCTTGACCTCCAGGGGGAAGGTGATTCACAGACTGAGTGCCCCTTTTGCGGGATGTGGGTTCCTGAGGAGCCAGCTTTGTTGGAGCTGGAGGAGGCATGCCCTGTGCCCGCGTTGTGCAGGACACGTTCCCCATCCTGATCTCATCCTCTGCCTCAAATTGCATGAACCTGGGGGGTGTTGAGGGACAGGCCCCAGTGAGAAAACCACCTGGGCTCTGGAGCCCACCCAGGGCAGCAGGACCGAGGGGGTGAGGAGAGGGTGTCCTTAGGTCTGTCAGGAGCCTGTGAGGTGCTGTCACAGCAGGGAACTGCAGTGGCAGATATCCAAGATCTGGGCCTCCTCCTGCCTGACCAGCCCTGGAGCTGGAGGGCATGGCCCAGCAGAGACCCAGGTCAATCTCTGGGACCAGGCTTAGGGACACATGGTGGGCAGTGGGGGCCCCTGCTCATGTGCCCCCGGACCTTGTCTGACCCAAACAATGGAGATGGCCAGTGGCCTGGTCTGGCACGTATCTCCACAGAGCCCTTGCCTGAACCCAGAACCTGGGGCTGGGAGTGAGAGTCTGGGAAAGCACGAATGAGACAGGGCCCAGCACAGGCTGGAGTGGGGATCCTACCATTAGAGGTGAGGCATCTCTTGCCACTGAGAGCTAGCTGCTCCTTTGGTTTTGTTTGGAAACTAGGAGGTTCACATGCAGAAATGACAGGGAGGGCCAGAGACCCATGGGCTTCCCCAGGGATGGACGGTTGCCCATTCCAGCCATCGTTGATGAAGAGAGGCCTACCACATGCTAGGTCAGTGATGGCTAGGCACCCAGCATGAAGGGGTGCCAGGCTGCCGGGTGGATTCCTCATCCCTGCACAGCCCCCATGCCTTCAGGGGACCCCCTCCTGGGCTGCCGTGCTCCCCAAGGCCATCCTGAGGCCTCCCCACATCAGCATCACGGTAGGGCAGAGCTCCTGGGACAGACAGGCTGGAAGAGCCAAGCTCTCCAGGTGGCAGAGGGGATTCTGGAGGCCAATAGGATTTGGGGATTCAGGGAACAGGAGGTGTCAGGTGCCAGCCTCCTCTTGCATCCTCTCTGATTGCTAGCACCATAGCCAGATCCTGCCCTGGGGCCTGCCCATCACCCACCACCCACCCCACCATGTCGCCCATGGCCCAGGACCCTGACTCACTTTGCTGCCATTTCATAAAAGGCCATCCTCTGAACGGTGCTCATGTGCTGCCATTCCTGCATGGCCTGCCGCATGCCCTCCTCCAGCGTCATGGTGGGCTTCAGGCGAGCCAGGGTGCGAAGCACTGGGCTGTAAGCCCTCAGGGTCAGTCTCTTGGTGCAGCCCAGCCCCCAACTGCCCAACCCCACCCAGCTCCAAGGCCTCCATGGGCCCCACCCCTGCCAAACCCAGGCTCAAGAGGGGGAGACGAGGGTGTCTGGAGAGCAAAGGCAAGCCTTCCTGGTGCCTGGTGCCACCACCTCCCACTCACCAGAGGATGCTTGTCCACTCCCTGGCTATAGCTGGGACACTCTGGCTGGGGGCGGGTTGCCATCTCATATAAAACGCAGCCCCATCAATGCGGGAGGGCAGGCGCCAGTCTACCAGCTAACAGGTCTGAGAAGCCCAAGGATTCTTCTGCCCAGGTCTCTGCACTAGATGGCCTAGTCCCCCTTTTCGGAGGGACCTCGGGTCTAGGAGGGATGTTCCTGCCAGGTTCACAGCTCTAGGAGGATAGACCCTTGCCCGTCTATCTATGGACAGCTCGACCACCTCCCCGTTCACACTGGACTTCTTCAGAACAACAAGGACCGGGCATGCAGAAAGCTCCGTCCTGGGCCTGAATGTCCTAAGCCTTATCTGAAGTGATACCCACTGGCTGCCAGAGGCCCAGGTCCATGTTGAAAGGAGGTAGCACCAGAGAAGCAGGTCCCATTCAAACTCTGGCTCCTCACATCCGAGCAGGACCCTCTTGGACTGCTCTCCTGCACTCAATGTTATCATGGCAGTGCAGAACGTGAGACAACTGGTCTTGCATGGTGGTGGTAGCTGAGCTAAGGCACGGACGGGATGTCATGGACTGGACGTGGGACACATCTGAGTGCAGACGTGCCTCCTCATAGCATGGACATTGCTGTCAACCCTCCTTCTCTCGAGGTGAAAGGATGCCTGGAAACCTAAGCAGGGAGTCCATGCCAAGGTCCTGTATATGCGAAGGCTCCAGCTGAGCTAATGAGGGTCTGAGAGGTCACTTACATGAGAAAGCAGGAGAGAGCTTCCGCATCGGGGCTCTGGGGCAGGTGGCTGCGGGCCAGGGACTTGAAGCGCTGCCAGCGTCGGAAGTTCTGATAGACGCTCTTATGGTGAGAGGCGTCCTCCTGAGGGCCCGTGTGCTGGGAGGCATGCAGGCTGCCTGCCCCAGAGGTGCCATGTGGCCACGGCCCAGAGGTCCCTGGGGGCAGGGTGAAGGCCATCTGGGCAGCTGGTGGTGCCGCTTGAGGAGGAAGGCCTGGGGCCAAGCCTCCCTTGCCAGCCTGAGCTGCTGCAATAGCTGGGGCAGCCACCCCGCTGTCCCCCACAGGGCTTGCTATGCAAAGGGGTGAAGGACACAAAGCACTCCCCATGAGGGCCCTGGAAGCATTCCCATTGAGGGGGGCCTGAGGGCGCCCAAAGGCCTGAGACTGGTGGGGCAATGCTGACCTCCCTCCTGACCAGACTGGGACAGGGATGTTGCCAAGCCCTGGGGCAATGGGGCCATGGTGAGCAGGAGTCACCCGAGGTGTCATGGGATGAGGTGGCTGCAATAGGGTGCTGCCAGGCAGGAGTAATGGGGCCATGGGCGGTGGCCGGTGCTGCTCCCAAGCTGGCTGTGGTTGGGAGCCAGGAGTGGGGGGAGGATAGGAGCGTGAGGCCCCAGGGGGCATGACCACATCCGTGCCCAGCAGTGGAAATGCTGTGGAGAGAAAGGAAAGGGGTGAATGGAAGAGGAGAATGGGTGACATGGACGGAAGCTCTCTGGGGACTCAGAGGGCACACCTCAGTGGGAGAGGGCATTTGGCCCGAGGAAGCTGTGTGTTGTGCAGATGTCGTGGAGGGATGTTCATGGTCTTGACCCCCACACCCAGTTCCCTGCCCCTGTCTACCGAGAAATGCTCAGCTCAGCATCAGGGATGGGAGAGCCTCCCTGAGGAGCTCCCTGACACCTCGTCCTCACAGGCTGTCCCCACGTCCTGGACCTGAGAGGACATCTACTCTGAGCATGCCCCTCAGCAAGGTCACTGGCAGGTAAGGGCCTTCTCCAAGGTCCTTCCAGGCACCGTGAGGCCTTTGATGGACCTCCACTGTCTAAAGTCGAAGGGCCTCACATCCTCCTCAACCCTTCCTCTCGGGATGCTCAGCACACATCTGTTCTCTCATACTTTCCTGACCTCACACAACACCTCTCAAAGGCTGCGAAGATCGCTCTGCACACAGAACCCTTAGACAAACACAGAACAGCCCCACCAAGCATGCACCTGCCTCTCCGAACCACCCAGAGTGGACACTTCACAGGGGCTAAGGTGTGCCACCCCATCCCGATGGCCCTGAATCCCTCCCACCATGCAGTTCTGCTCCTCAGAGTGAAGTCTGAGAAGTCGGTGTGTGTCCCCTGCATTTTTGCCACTTCCCATCCAGGGTTGGCTTCCGAAGATAAGCACGGGCCCAGGGCGGCTCATGTGACAAGGGTCATGGGAGTGGAGGCTGCCTGTGGTCCTTCCCCTTCCAGCTCCCAACAATGGAAAGTGAGGAGAAACTGAGAAGCAGGCAGGAGTCAGGTGCCATTGTGAGAAAACCGCCCATTCAGGAGAAGGAGGTACATACCACGAGGCACCGAATTGACCTCCACAGATGCTCTAGGAGGTTTCAGAGTAGCAGACTAGATCATCTTCCTGCTTCTGTGCTACACTGCTTCACCCCGCCTCTTTACAAAGGAAGCAGCCTTCCTAGGCATTCCACCTGCACCCAGCCTCTCTCCACATGTAGTAGTAGTGACTTGAAATAGGAACACACTCTTCATCTCAAAGTCAGGCCTCAGCTTCTGCCGTGAGCCACCTGACACGCTGTGCCATGTCTGCAGAGATGTATTTCCACAAAAGGGAAACCAATACAGAACACCTCAGGCCCACGAGTCTTAGCTTGGGTGAAGTCACCTGGTTGCCCTTCCCTTGTGGACCCCAAGGCCACAGTTGCCTGACCTGAGAAGTGAGTTCTGGGTGGGATGGAGGGAAACGTTCTGGGCTGTGGCAGTGAGAGTCACATCCTGCTCAGCTCAGAGCAGACCCTTTCCTGAGCATGTGGCCACAGACAACACCCACCAGCACTGAATCATTTTCTGACTATACCCTCTCATTCCACGCCCCCATTAGCCAGAGGATGCGCCAGTTCCAATCCCTTAGAGAGGTCTGGTGAGGCGAGCTTCAGATGCCTGAAGACCACAAGGCGGGGCTAGGCTTCCCCATGACCCACCCAGGGCCAGCCACAGGACACTGGCTACACACACGTTCCAAGTGGCTTGTCTCCCTTCTAGAAACCGCCAACCTGCCTGCTGCCATCCTGCCTCCCCAACCAGAGCAAGGCCTCTTGAACCACCTCCAAGCAGCTGTCCTCCCCAGGGCAGCTTCAGGTTTCTACAGGCTCCCCAGCTGAGATGTCCCTGGGGTGCAGTGCTGTCGCCTTCCTCTCCTTCCGTCCAACTCCCTGTCCACAGTGAAGGGTCCCAACGGAAACCCAGGGATTTGAGGGAGGCCCTTTCTCTTGGAAAACAGCCCCTGTCTAGAGGCTTACCGCCTTCTGAAGCCATTCCCACAGGCATGGGCCTGGACCACCACGGGCTGGTGGCCTCAACGTGGACAGTCAAGAGCAGGACCCAGCGAGGGACCTGCCCCAACAGATGCTCAGGACGCAAGTAAAGGAGCCCAAGTTTGAATCTCAACAGTAGAATGCGGGCCTGCAGTCATTCTGCAGTGGGGGAGGGGCCGAGGGCAGGTGAGCCTGGGTGGGGGTGGGGTGCCATTCCATGCTGGCCTCTGCAGGGAGGCAAGAACCAGACGTTTCTTCCACCTTATGCAGGGGCCAGACAAGTGTCGAGTGCCTCGTCAGGCAATGTATGTGTTGGTTTTCAGAGTCACAGCACCAAGGTTTGTCTTGATGTTCCCTTTCCCTTTGTTATTCATCAACTTGTTTGTTGTCCTTCAATCCCCTCAGCTTCCGTCCTGGCTCCAGGCTCCCTTCCCCAGAGGCCAGACTTTCTGAATAAAATTCACCTTTTATCATCTGATAACCACTTGGGTTTTCATGGCCACCTGGAACCCAATGTTTATGGTTTGGCTTCTCTCAGCAGACCTACCATTTGTGATTGGTGTGTGTCCGTCTTTCCTAAGGAAACCGTCCTTGTGTGCCAACCAGCATCCAGCAGGACCCACCTTCCTCATGTTCCCTTGTGCTGGAAAGGCCCAGCCTATCCAAAAAGCCACTGCACAGCCCACGTGTCCAAGACCAGAGATCAGTCTGTCGTGTCTCCCGTATGATGACATTGCTGGTAAGTCTTGGAGCTTTTCCCTGTTAAATGTTTGAATGTAACATTTTCAACAAATCCTCCCTTCTCGGGGATCACAGTCCACGTGTGCCGATTAGCATATGGAGTGCTGAGTCCTCCTCTCCCCTCTTTCCCCTGTCCACTCAATCCTCGTTCCCACCAGGGATCAGAGATACCTGTTTCACTCACATCTTTTCAGAGATCTTTTGGGCAAGCAACTTTGAATGCCATCCGTTTGCCTTTGCAGGTAGTATTCCTTTGTCTCTGGTTGAAATGTACCATGTGCACAGGGAACTCCATCTTGGACTTGTGATGGAAAAGGTTGGGGGATAATGTGAGAAAGTGATTACATATGTATCCTATATAGATATATATGTATCATATATCATATATACATACATCTGTCTGTACGACAGGGTCCTTTGGCGACGCAGCAGAAGTAGACAAAACATTGTAAATCAACTGCAGTGGAAAACCTAACCTCTTGTAAGATCAAAGAGTTCCTCTTGAGAAAAAGTAAAAAAGGAAACGAGAAAATTAAATTGCGTCCCCGTAGACCTGAGTATCTTTCCTTTTGTTGCCTTCCTACTGATATCGTGGCTCCTCTGTTACTGGATGCATTTTTAACATGGGAGTTCCTCCATTCTCTTGAAATTCAATGTACTGAAAGGGCAGAGTGCTCAACGCCAGGCAAAAACAATAGTAAATGTGCAGCTCCATTTGAGTTTTTCATTTCCCATACACAGTGCCTGCATTTAGCCTGACCTGTGTCCCGTGCACCATTTTGGACATATCTTTACTGCAAGTACTTTCCTTGTGTATCTGAAATTTACCTTTCCCTTAGAATCAGCATGCATCTGGCAAGACTCGCCCATAAGGGTACCATATTAGGCTACAGGGAGTGGGCAGTTCTTGAGGGGAGGAGAACTCGGAATGGACACCAAAAGGTGCCTTTTGGTCCAACCCAAAAGAAAATGACAAAGGGACCCCAAATCTGCAGGCTCTTTGGATGAAATGGCAATTGGAGAGCCAAGAGATACTATTGCGTCTTTGAGCTTTATGTGGTTAAGGACAGAAGTAAGGGAGGAGAAGACACAATCTTCTCTTTCCTTATGTGAAAGAACCAGATGTGTGTGTGTGGGGTGGTCTCTTGGTTTAATTGCTTTCTCCTTTGGGGGACACACGTGCTGCCTATGGATGTTCCTAGGCTAGGAGTCACATCAGACCTGCACGAGCAGGCCTCTGCCATAGCCAGAGCAATGTGGGATCCAAGCTGCATCTGGGACCTACAGCACAGCTCAGGGCAACCCCGGATCCTTATTCTACTGAAGGAGGCTGGCATGGAGTGTGCATCCTCACAGATCCTAGGGGGGTTTATGTCTGCTGAGCCATGATGGGAATTGCTGGCTTTTGTAGGTGTGAAAACATCGACTGCCCGTGATGTGGGTGTGCCCTTTGACACAGTGCCAGCTTTTTATCCACCAATGTCCAATCTCCACGTGTCCAAACCCACTCGCATCAACGTCCTCCCCAGCAAGCCCTGCTTGAAAGCTGGTGCATTTCCTGTCTGCATCCCATACCCTTGCTCTTGAGAATCGAGGCTTGTCCTTGCCTATGGTGCTGTCTGCATGGGAATCAACGTAGCATCCCTGACACAGCCAAACGGAAACACACCTGAGGAAACGTTCAGATTGGGAGTTAAGGTCAGCTTATCACGATGCAAGTGATAGGAATGCGTATGTCCGTCTGGTGTGGTGAGAGGCGAGGTCTCGGGAACATCATCAAGGGAGGTGAGGGGTGAAACCTCCTAGGACTGCAAGCAAATCTCTTGGGAGGCAAGAGTCCCTGTGTGCAGTAGCAGAACTACAATTCCTCCTGCTGTTAGGGTGTTGGGCAAGGAAGGAGAGGTTGAAAGGATTGTTGCAGATTGAGAAAAAGGACTTGTGTGGGTGCTTCCGAAGCTTCTTGCCCCTTGCAAAGGAACATGGACTCCAAAGAGGGTGAGAAGCTGAGGCGAGAGTATCTCCTGCAATGCCATGGTGAGCTTTGTAGGAAGAAACTCTAGATGGGGCACTGCACAACTGAGCACCATGGGAATAGGGCTCTCTATTGGAGCTTTTACACTGAAGAAACATTTCAAGGGTTTTCAAACAAGACCTTCATATGAGAAGATTGCTGAGGCACCCATTGTACCCAGGCATTCAGGAAGGCCAGGCTTCCTTGTTGCTTCCTCCCCTTCTTCAGCCACTCCTGCAATTTGTTACAAGATTCTCACGCATAGCTCAGATGTAGTATTTGTGGGGGTTTCTTGTTTGGTTGGTTTTGAATTGTTCTTCCCCCAAGACAATGGTTTTGCTACTGTACAGCATGGTGACCCAGGTACACACACATGTACACATTCTAGTCGCTCCCATGAGCATGCTCCATCACAAGTTCCCAGTGCTACACAGCAGGATCTCATTGCTAATCCACACCGAAGCCAATCCTTTGCATCCCTTCACCCCAAGCTCCCAATCCACCCCACTCCCTCCCCAGATGTCCTATTGGCATGAGTCTTCTCAGGGACACTGATACAAAAGTTGCATTGTGGAAACGAGGTGCTCCCAAATCTTCCATCATTTTTGACTGACTTTGGACTTCTGAGGGCCGCATCCATGGCATCGGGAGATTGCCAGGCTAGGGGTCCAATCAGAGCTGTGGCCCCTGGCCTATGCCAGTGCCACAGCAATGCCAGATCCCAGCCGTGATGGCAACCTACACCGCAGCTCACATCAACACCTGATCCTTAACCTACCAGGCGAGGCCAGGAATGGAACCCGCAACTTCATGGTTCCTAGTCAGATTCGGTTCTGATTCACCATGGCACGAACTCCTTCTGTTGTTCATTATTTTATACTACCTCAGAACCCTACATGCCGACATCGGAGAGGCAGAGGTTGTCAAATCAGCGGCACTGTAATTAGGGAAACCAGTCATGGAAGTGGGTGTCTCAACGTCCTTTGGACCATGAGCTCTGATTGTTCCTGCAGAGAGCTTCGGGGCAGGCACTGGCGGCTGAGGAGAAACATCTCTGGAGATGGATCACTAGCATCAGGAGACAGTGAACCTTCCACTCCCACATGGAAATTGAAAGGCACCGAGAGATCCCAGGTTTGTGTCTTGTGGACGTTTCACGTCTGTGCCCTTGGGAGCTCTGGGTGTTGTCAGATAGATGTAAGGGTCTTGAGAGGTATCGTGTGGAGGAAGAAATGCTCTGATGTTGCCATGGACCAGAAAAGGGATCTGAGGGTTCAAGTTTCTTTGGCGAGCATTCCCAAGTCAGGTGGGTATGTTGAATCTGCTGCTACTTCTTTGTGGGTGGATGGCCACCTGAACTTCCATGATGTCTTGCCAGACGTAGGGAGGGAGAGGAATAGTGTTCCCAAAGTACCTGCTGTCTTGTGACTGGCCAAGAGGGTCAAGTTTAGCTCACCAGCATAACCAGGACAACCAGAACCGTACAAAGGAGACACACCTGTGCACCAACCTTTATTGAACAAGCTCCATGTATTAAAGAAAGACATGAAGAACAAACATGCGTGGAGAATCGAGGCATTTGGAAATTCTCTAGGCATGGCGACAGGAGCACCATCTCTGAAGAGAGGTTCCCAGATCTCCAATTGCGTGCTAGAATGGTTCTTTAATGGATCCATCCAATTTGCTAGGGGAAAGACCCTTCTCTTTCTAGACGAGCAAATCCCAACCCAAAGAGTCCACACAGCCTAAGGTACTGTGGCCCAAAGGGCATGAATGTCCTTGGCCCACTTTGAGGATTCTGTGCTTAGGCTGGATCTCTGCAAACTCTTGTATGGGGATCCTATCTAAATGCATGGGTTTCACCGATGCAGTGTGACCGTGGGGGCTCATCTCCCAAGAGATAGGGTTTAAGAAGAGATGGCCACAGAAGCTCCCAGGGAGAAGACAGGAAGACAACACCAGAGAGCTTTCCAGCGAATGCAAATCCTCCATGACATTCCTGTCTTGGAGGGAGCTCCTGGGCCAGCTCTTCTGATGCTTCCTTCCCTCCCTCCTCTTCCCACCTGTCCCCTGCTGACTGAGCTGTTGTGCACAGAGACTCCCATCCTCCAACCGCTCCTAGTGTCTGTTGAGGAGGGTCCGCTTGGGTAGTCAGTAGCGCACGTGGGAGCAAAGAGGGTGGTTTCCCAAGGGGTGGCCTGCTTGAGGGTGGGGCCCGTCCTGGTGGCCTTTAGCATTCATTCCATGACAGCCCTGCTAAGGAATATGGGGACTCTTCAGCCATTGGGTGTGACCGCTCTGTGCTCTTGTGCACGCTGCAGACTCCTTGTGCCCTCCTCCATGTGGGTTCATGCCCGCATGGAGCTCAGGTCCGGAGCAGTGTTTCCACCACAGCTTTTAGCAGCACTGTGGATCAGGCTGCTGGGAGACTTGAGGGACTGTGGGGCCTATGGAGGCAGGGGACTAAAGTGTGTGAGTGATTAAAATGGGTGGCATTCCAGTGTGCCCGCCGTTCCAAAGCGTAGGAAAGCTCGAAGGAAGAATTTCCAATTTGAAAACCCTCATGGGGTTCACAAGAAGTAGCTCAGGGCACGGGAAAAGGAGTGAAGATGTACCATCCAGGCTGCTAGTTTCACTGGTGTCTTCCTTTTTCACATCCCAATGTCGGTCAGCACTTCTGTTCAAATGGCATGCTTGGGTCTTTGTTCGGGGCAGCCTTGCTGAATGTAGTGCTGAACACCTAGTTGTAGTCGGATGTAAATCGTGATGGATTTGCAAGCCTAGGGGGGATTGGTACAAGGCCACCGGGTGGTCGGGAATCTGGTAATCCGTCAAATGTGAGGGTTGGTTGGGTTTTGTCTATGGATATGTGTGTAAGGGGAGATCATGCCTGTGTTTGGGTGAGCGTTTGTCTTTGGAGGGTGCTGAGATGTAACAGAGGCATAGTCCAGGAGCTGGCGTTTAGGTGTTTGTAAGTTGGTGTTCAGGGGCCTATTTTTCATGGATGTTTTCCGCCATGAAGTTGGGGATTGTGTGTCTCCTGGTGGACTTGGTAGGATTATCTGCCTAGGCCTCAGGGCAATGTTAGGGAAGTCCAGGGGCCGATCTGTGTATTTGTACCTTTGGGGCCTGTAGTGAAACTTCGTGGTTGGGACTTGACCCCAGCCAAAATTGAGAGTGAGACTGGAATCTACCTTGCCCTCAGCTTGGCACCTGAATCCAGGATCCCAGGTTCAGAGAGGATTCGAGCGCACAGACTTCTTCTTTTTGGTGGCATCTGCCCCATGTGGAGTTTCCCCGTCCACGGACGGAGTGCCACAGCAGCAATCGGGACCACTGCAGTGAACACTCAGAATCCTTAGCCTTCCGTGCCACAAAGGAACGCCTCGACCTGCTCAAACCCACTGTCTTTGCACTGTCAGACCCCTCACCAGGTGTCAGGATTTGATGAAGCTCTGGTTCTTCTGCTTCGTGGCAGGAAGTGTTTGGCAGGAAGCGAAGCCCCAGGTAAAGAGTGAGTTTAGGAGCATAAGACCCTGGGGGGAGATACGCGTAAGCTGGCCAGGGAGCAGAGCAGCCCCAAGAACTAAGAGAGCTACATTTCTAGAATCCAAGGCCCAGTGGGGAGGGGAGAAGACTGCCTTCTTCCTCATTGGAGGGTGGATATCAAGGCTTCCATCTCCAGCTCCTCATTGTGCCCTATATGGATGGTGTTCCCTGGGCTGTCACAGTGCTTGCACAAATCGGTGTGTATTCCCAGGAGTTTGGTCGTATATCAACTGGGGTAATTCATCTCAGGTTTCCATCTCCTGTCCTCTTTTACCTAGGCGTGTCCCCTTTCCCCTGTGTTTCTGTCTGGGTGAGGTGCAGAAATGCTCCTTGTCCAGGACTCTTCTCTCCTTGACCTCATGCAGCAGGACTCGATCTCCACATCTGTTGTCTTGTGCTTGAACTCTTGGGGGTTGTGTCTTGAGCGTGTCTGGCACTTGGATGCATCTGGTCTTCCTTCAAGTCGGGTAAGTCATGGCTGGGTTCCTTTTCTTGAGTGATCATCAGCTTTAGACCATTTCGAAGACCCCTTGAAAGCTTGTCTTTAACCCATCCCCCGTGGGCGGTTTCTGCTCTTTAAGGATCCTCCTCTGTCCTTCCCTTTAGGATGATTATTTGTGTGTTCATGGCCTGTCATATGGCTCTTTGCTTTTTTGTGTGTAGCACATGTTCCAGAGCCGTGCATGTGTCTTTTGATGTGTAGAGGGCGAGTCGGCCTATCTTCTGGGACAGGTGAATGCTATATAGGTCGGGGTGCCGTATTGGTATGCTTCTGGATTCTGCATGCTGGAAGAGTGCATGCCCTTGGATGGAGCCTTGGGGAGTGTGGGTTTATGGATATGCCGAGAGTGTGTTATATGCGTGTTTGGAGGAAAGGACGTAGGGTGCTAGGTTTGCACTTGTGTCGTGTACTGAGTAATTGCGGGTCTGCTTGGGTGTTTTGGAGAGTTGTGTGTAGAATGCGTTTGAGTGTGTATTCCAGGGGCATGGGCATTTGGAGGCATATTCGCTGGGGCTATGCCCTTGTAGTTTTCAGGAGGGACATGTTAGGCTTATATATGTGGGGACGTGGGGAAGTGTGTGTCTGCTGGAGAGATGAGGTTCTGTGTTTCTACAGGGGCGTGGGAGACGTGCATTTCTTGGTGTGAGAAATATGTGCTGTGGTTATGTGTTACGAGTTTGCAGATGGATGAGCTGGGTCCTAGGATCATTGGATATGTGGAAGTCATTTCCTGTGTGGTTTGCTGGCGATAGGTCCATGTGTCCTACGTGTGTCTACTCGTTTGTGTGTCTATCACCAGGTGCACGAATGACCAGGTTGTGTTCCTATGGTATGGAGGTGTTGGGAGTGTGCCACGTTGCTTCTTGGCAGAATGCCGAGGTGTTTCTACAGGTCCTAGGTACGAAGAGATGGTGTGTCCACATTGAGGGTGAGGGCTGAAATGCATATGCAGTTGACACCCACACAGGTGCAGTGTCCTGGCAGGGCGGTTGTCTTCTGGAGAGGTGGCACCATGTGTAGTGTTTGGGGCATCTGTATGTTCAAGGGTTGGGAATATTTTTCTGTGTGTGTCCATAGGTGTTTGAGACGTGTACATGTGTATTAGTACGTGTAGGCGGATTGTGGCTGTGTGTGTATTTGAGGTCCTGGGGCTTCTGTAGTATGTATTTGGAGGGATGTCAGAGGTAGGTGTGTGTGTTTGGAAACAAAGAAATCTCATAGGCGATGTGTGTGTGTTCTGGAATCCTGGCCTAGAAGTACTGTAGGGCTGTGGCCTTGCCCATGGGCTGTGCGTGAGATGACTGTGTAGGAGCGGGTGGTAGTGAGCCTGTATACGAGGTAGTCATTGTGCACCACTGTTCGGTGTTTGTGTTCAGGCCCCTGTTGGGTATGTGCATGTGAAGACCTCAGGTGGTCTAGTTTTGTTTGTGGGGAAGTGGGTGGAGTGGGGGGTTGGCCTTTTCTTGTCTTTTCAGGGCAGACCCATGGCATTTGGAAATGCCCTGGCTATGGTGGAATTGGCGCTGCAGCTGCAGCTGCCAGCCACGGCCACAGCAAGGCCAGATCCGAGCTGCATCTGGGACCTGCTCCATATCTGAAGGCAATCCTGGATCCAGGGATTGCACGTGCCTTTTCTCCTATACGGGTCAGGTTCATTCCAGTGTAGCCCCGACTGGAATGCCTGCTGGAAATTTTTTCCTCACAACGTCATTTTCAGTTCTTGGCATCAGCCCAGTCATCTTTTCTAGGTCATCGGAGTTTAGTCTTGGCAGATTGTACTTTGCTAGGAAGGTGTCCATTTCGTCTAGGAAGTCTGTTTTCTTGGCATAGAGTTGCTTTTAGTAGTCTCTTCTGATCCTCTGTATTCTGGGATGTCCATTGGAAGCTGGTGTGCATTTTGATGGTTATTGATTTGAGTCCACTCTTTTTTCCCTGATGAGTCTGGCTAAGGGTTTATCCATATGGTGGATGTATTCAAAGAAGCAGTTGTAGCTGCATGGATCTTTCCGATGGTTTTCTTCGTTGCCCTTTCCTTTCTGCTCTGATCATTAGGATGTCTTTCCTTGTGTTTGTCTTTCTCTGGTTGCTTTGGGCATAAGGCCAGGTTGTTTGTTGGTGGTTTTCCTTGTTGGCTGAGGTAGGCTTGTATTGCTGGAAAGGTCCCTCTTCGATCTGCCTTTGCTGCATCCCATAGGCTTTGGATTGTTATGTCTTTGGTGTCACTTGCTTCTTGGGATCTTCAGATTTCCTCTTTGGTTTCTCCAGCACTCCCTTGGTTGTTGAGTAGCATGTTGTCGAGTTTCCATGCGTTGGTGTTTGTTGCCATTGTTTTCTTGGTGGTTGATTTCGAGCCTCATAGCGTTGGGTTCATACAAGCTGTGGGATAGGATTTCCATTTCCTTCCATGTACAGTGGCTTGCTTGGTGACGCAGCATGTGATCGGTCCTAGGGAATGTTGGGTGTGCCCTTGAGAGGAGTGTGTATCCTGCTTCATTGGGATGGAAAGCGCTCTACCTATGGAGGAAGTGCCCTGTGGTCCAATGCATTATTGAAGGCCTGGGTTCCCTTGTTGATTTTATGTCTGGAGGACCCGTGCGTTGATGGGAGTCGGGTGTGAAGGCCCCCTGCTCTGACTGTGTTAGTGTCCATTTCTCCTTTTACGGTTGTAGCAGTTGCCTTCTACATTGCGGGGATCCTGTATTGGGTGCATATAGGTTTCCAATTCCCATCTCCTCTCCTTGGATTGATCCTTGACCGTTACGTAATGACCTTCGTTGTGTCTTATTAATATGCTTTATTTGAAGGTCTCTTTTGTGTGATGGGGGTGTTTCTACTCCGTCTCTCTTTTAATTCCCACGCACGAGGAATATTTTCTTGCATCCTCTCACTTTCAATTTGTATATGTCCCTCAAACTGAAGGGGGTCTCTTGAAGACAGCAGGTCTACCTATCTGTCTATCCCTCTACCTATCTGGATCGAGATCGAGATGGAGATCGAGATGGAGAACGAGACGGAGCTCTCGATCTCGACCCAGAGAGAAGGAGATGCGTCTTCTTTTTGTATGCATGCAGCCAGTCGATGTCTTTCGGTTGGGGCATTTTGTGCATTTTCATTGAAGGTGCTTCTTGATCTGTATGTTCTTATGGCCATGTTATTAGCTGTGTCAGATTGGGTTTTGTTGGTCTTTTCCCGTCCTCCCTTGTTCTCTGCTCTTGTGGTTTGATGACTGCGTTTAGTGGGGTGTTTGTTGGGTGTTTTTTGATTGTTATTTCCCCGAGACAATTTTTTCCACTGCCCAGCATTGTGACCCAGTTCCCCATACATGTGTAATTCGTCTTTGTGCCATTATCATGCTCCATCATAAGTGATTCGACCTCGTCCTCAGTGCTACACAGCAGGATCTCCTTGCTAATCCCTTCCAAAAGCAGTCGTTTGCATCCAATAACCCCAAGCTCCCCATCCATCCCACTCCCTCCCCTCGCTCTAGGCAACCACAAGTCTATTCTCCAAGTGCATGAGTTCCTTTAGGTGGAAAGGTTCCTTTGGGCTGTATATGAGACTCCTCATATGAGTGATGTCGTATGGTAGTCGTCCTTCTCTTTCGGACTTCCTTCACTCAGGATGAGAGGGTCTCGTTCCACCCATGTTGCTGCAGATGGCATTAGGGTGCTCTGTTTTATGGCGCAGGAGTATTCCATTGTGTGCATATACCGCGTCCTCTTTGGCTCTTAATTGTTATTTCCCCGATACAATCTTGTTTTCTACTGTACAACGTGGTGACCCAGTTACACATACCTGTAGGCATTCTATGTTCTCACATTATCATGCTCCGTCAAACGTGACTAGACATTGTACCCAGCGCTACACAGCAGGATCTCATTGCTAATCCATTCCCAAGGCCATAGTGGGCAGGCATTAACCCCAAGCTCCCCATCCACCCCACTCCTTCCCGCTCCCCTCCCCCTTGGCCACCACAAGTCTATTCTGCAAGTCCATGAGTTGCTTTTCTGTGGAAAGTTTCATTTGTGCCGTATATTAGATTCCAGATATAAGTGTGTGGTATCCTCTTCTGGAATGGATCCCTTAACCGTGAACTAGTGTCCTTCTTTGCCTTTCTCGATGGCCTTCGTTTTAAAGGCGATTTTGTTGGATATGAGCAGCGCTACTCCTGATCTCCTGTCTTGTCCATTGGCATGAAATATCTTTTCACAACCCCTCCCTTTCAATCTATACGTGTCCTTTGCCCTCGGGTGAGCTTGTCTAGGCAGCAGATTGAAGGTTTTTGCTTTAGTACCCAATCTGGCACTCTGTGTCTTTTGATGGCAGCATTCGGTCCCAAAACAATTCAGGTGGTCATTGATAGATGTTTCTTGATTGCCATTTGAAGCCTTGTTTTCCCGTTGAGTCTATGTTTCTCTTTTCTTCTTTCTTTTCCTTTGAGTGAATGGGTTCCATTGATTCTCTGCTGGAGTCCTTTCCTTTTCCGATTTTTGAATGTAGTGGTGGCTTTTGGATTGGGGTTGCCCTGTTTGGTTGTTATGTTAACCCCTTCGTTTGTCTGCTGACTTTAGCCTGACCGTTACATAGGACCAAACGCGTCATTGAAACAAGACAAAGGCAGATTGTTTGTTCTTTCTTTCAGTGCTTTCAATGGGTCTCGCCACCCCCTTCTGGCCTGGAGTGTTTCTGTAGAGAAAACTGCTGATAACCTTATTGGGGTTCCCTCATCATGAATGCCTTGCTTTTCTCTTGCTGCCTTTGGCCTCCTCCCTTTCTGTTTACCTTTGGCCATATTTATCAGAAGAGGTCTTGCTGCGTGCCTGTTTGGGTTCAACTTGTTTGGGGCTCTCTGTCCTTCCCGTATCTTGCTATCACTCTCCTGCACTTGTTGCTTTAAAACCTCGATTGCAGGACTCCCTGTTGTGGTGCCCTGGAAACTGGCAATGGCCCCTGCCCTTCTCCCCCAGCCACAAGGACCAGACCCTCCCTTTGGCTGATGACATGAGGAGATTTCCCACCAGATGGCCCAGCCCTGAGCGCACTAACTCTAGGAAGTCCCAGCCACTCTGTTTCTAAGCCCCACTGACCCCCTGAGCAAACCGGCTGCCTCCAACAGGCCTGGGTATGGGCATCTTCTGAAAAGGCTCAACCAAGACCTTGAGAGAACACCAGATGTCTGAAGGAATGAGAAAGGAAGAGGGTCCCGGTTAGGGGTGTGCTGGTGCAGCCCAGGGCCTTGCCAGAGCTGAGGTCTGCAGGGGCTTGAGCTGGACAGGCTCCACTCCCACACCAGCTCTCTTGGGCCCTGTTGGTACCTATGTCCCTTCTCGGCCTTGGACAGTGCCTTCTTCTGGACCTCCAGGGGTTCTCCAGGCTCAGAGTCCCATCTGCTGATAGATTGAAACCTGTGATTGTCCTGAGGGTCAGTCAGGAGCTTCCTCCATCAGGACGCCCGTGCCTGCCTGCATGGCTTACACAGGCTCATCAGCCATGGGATGCCAGGCTTTGGAACTTCCCAGAAGTACAACTGAGTGACCGTGATGGCAGAGACTCCTCTGACCTAGCTCTGTTGCTTGCAGCCTAAGTCCCCTGTCCTCCGGAGGGTGGTCCCAGGGGGGTGCCCTCATCTGTGACCTCCCTTTTTCAGGGTGTCTCATGGGGATGGCCCGCTGGGGCTTAGACGGCTGACACGCCCCCTACCCCAGCATCTTCACCAATATCACCTGCTTCTCCCATGGGACCGATGAGATCCAGAAGCACATGCCTCTCCCTGAGGCCACGGTCCCTCCTCCTCACACCCAGGTCCCATCGCAGTCTCTGCAGGCTGCTGGCTCTCCTGGGCCTGGCACAGGCTTTGTGCCCCCAGAGACTGGCCCCTGCTGCTGTCCATGCTCGAGGTTCTGCAGCAGGCCTGGTGCAGACCCCCCAAGCTCCTGTGCTCCTGTCTCTGCCTCAGACTCCAGTCTCCATTTGGCAAACAGCCACCCCTCCCCCACCAGCTCCATCAGCTTTCCAGGGCCCCATCTTGGCCTTCCTGTGCCACAGTGGCCACCCCACAAACCAAGCCTGCAATCTCCAATAACCAAAGGAAAGTCTCCTCCTGCTGCTGCCTTGGGGCCCTACGGCCCCTCCTTTCGTCCGTCCTTCCTTCTTCTGTTGGGGTCCTCCATCTGACTCCCTGGACAAGGGGAGAGGACATGAGAGGGAGAGTGTCCCAGGAGGAAGGTAGGAGTGGGGATGCTGGTGGAGCCCAGCTGGGGGCAGAGAGGGTGTCTTCCCTTGAGACTCCTTCCTGCCCTGGGAGTGCCCAGGCCTTCACAGGGAATCGGTCAGCTCCAGCTGCCATCACCAATCCCACGGGCAATGGGGCTTGAATAACAAGAATGTATCAACTCACCGTTTCGGAGCCCAGCCTTCTGAGATCCCGGTATAAACCAGCTGGGTTGTCCCTGAGGCCTCTCTCCTTGGATTCCAGATGCCCATCTCTGGCCTGCGCCCTCACATCAGCTCCCTCTGTGGGACTCAGGGTCTAAAGTTGCCCTTTCTATAGGGGCACCCATCCTATTGTATTAGGGGCCACCTTAGTGACCTGATTTCAGCTCTTTCTGTACAAACTCTGCTGCAGGGCTTGCGGGGCTGTTGCCCTGGAACTGAACCCGAGAAGGAACCAGGAGTGTTCAGGTTCGATCCCTGGCCTCGCTCAGGAAGGGAAGGATCCAATGTGGCCATGAGCTGTGGTGTAGGTCTCAGACCCGGCTTGGATGTGGCATTGCGGTGGCTGTGGTGTAGGCCGGCTGCCAAAGCTCCGATCGATCGATGGATCGTTCGGATGCCAAGCCTGGGAACTTCCATATGCCGCCCCAGCAGCCCCATCCAAACAAACAAACGTAGGCAATGGAAAGACAAAGAAAAGACTGCTCCACCTAAGGTCATGTTCGGAGGTCCTGGGGGAGAAGCCTTCCACATATGAACTTCAGGTAATAGAGCTGTAGCCCCTTTTCGCAGGTGTCTCCAGTGCCAGGGATGAAGGGTCTTTTGGAAAGTAAAGGAACATCAGTCCTGGGGTTGGGATGAAGGAGGATCGACTCCCCAAAGTGAGGGAGGGACGTTTCCAGAGTGCAGGGCACTCGAGCCAGATCAGAGCCCATGACCCAAGGCCATGGGGCAGGGGGTTCCAGCCCGTGGCATATAAGGCTGTTGAAGGAACGGAGTCTAGGCGACTGAGAGGGAAGCTGAGAGAGGAGCTCCAGCGCCAGGCTGTGAGATGAGGTCCAGGCTTCACAGCACTCTGCTCCTACATTGGATTCCCAGCAACCTCTTTCAGCATGCCCACGGCCCCGCTCTCCATAGCCTGAAGGGGAACAACTCACTGCCCACCTTTCTGGCCCCCACCCCCACATGAACACCTGCCTTCGGTCCAAGGGCCCCAGCCAGCCTGGCCCAAGGGGTCCACACCTCCAGCACTTGGAGCCTGATGTCTCCTTTTCAGCTTAGCTGGCTCAGGCCAACCCGAGGGAGTTCCTGGAAGTAGTGTTGTTGCAATCCTTCCTGCCCTCTGCCTGACCCAGTGATCTCATGTAGCCAGCAGGATCCCGGGAAGCCTCACAGTGGACCCAGCCTTCCGGACTCACAGTGCTATGGTGGGTGACCTATCTCTTCCTAACGTTTGCCCATTTTCTGGTGGAATAGGTCCCGCTGTTATGGTCGTGTCTTGGCAGTGCCTTATTCCCTCGAGACACCAGACTTGGGTCAGATGTGTGGTTGGCAGGTAGTTTCTCCAAACCTGTAGCTTCTTTTCAGCTAGGAAAATGTTTCCATGTGATGAGGTCCGTTTTCTGTCTGGGGTAGGGTTTTGGCTGTCATGGGGAAGAACGCTTATGTTTTCATTGTTGCTGATGTTGTTGTTGCCTATTCCAGCGGTATTGATGTACTTATCTTCAGTTTGATTGAAAGGACAGTGAGGTACCATGTTGTGCTATTTCCTGCTGTGTCGCAAAGTGAGTCGGTCATACATACACACACACCCCTTCTCCCTCAGATTCTATGCCCATATCGACTATCACTAACTGTGGGCTAGAGTTCCCTGGGCTCTACCACAGGTTCCCGTTGGCCGGTCATTCCATGTACTCCATGTGGAGAAGCCAGTTCCAAACCCCCAGTCCTGCTGTGGACTTGACTCCTTTGGTGCCCACCGGGTTTTCTAAGGCTGGGAGTCTGTTTCTGTTCCGTGCACACGTTCATTTGTGTCCTCTCTTTTGGTTCCACTTAGAAGTGGTATCATACAATGTTTGTCTTTCCCTGTCCACCTTCACTTAGGATGATAATTTCCAGGTCCATCCTTGCTGCTGCAGCGTTCATGATTCCATTCTCTTGTATGATTGTGTGATGTCCCCCCGTACATATGAACCTCATCCTCTTTATCCATGCCTCGGCCGATGGACATTTAGCTTGCTCCCTTGTCTTGGCTATTGGAAATGGTGCTTCAGTGGACATTGGGGTGCATGTATGTTTTGAAGGGCCTTTCTTTCCTTTTGATGAAGTCCAACTTTCTGTTCTTTCCTTCCCTTTTGGGATAATGTTTTTCTTGTCATGTGGAAGACCCCTTTGCCAAGCCTGAGGACCCAGAGGTTTGCTCCAATTGTTTTTTCTTAGGTGTGGTAAACGTTGCATCGTTTGTATTTATACACATTTTACATTTGCACTGAATGTTCCATGATGAGTTCATTTTCGTATCGGATACAAACCCTATCCCTATTCCATTCTACTGCCCTTGAGCTTCCGTATTAGAACATCCCAGGTTGGTGTATTGCTATGGATCTATTTCTGCATTCTCTATCTGTACACTGAACTCTGTCTGCCTCTATCCTGGCAGCAATGCCAAGCTGCCCTCCATAGAGCGTTCTCATAAGCCGAATCACCTCGCACTTTAATGTGCTTTCTCGAAATTATGTTTGATGTTCTGGCTCCTTTATCTTTTCTTTATCCATTTTAGAATAATTTCATCCATGTGGGCCAAAAAATAAAAATAAAAAAAAAAACACTTCTGTTGGAATTTGGCCGTATTCTGTGTTGAGTCTTCCCATCCATGTGTATGATACGTGTCCGCATTGTTATAGGCCTTGTTTCGTTTTATCATACAGATGCTCTATCCCAAATATGTATCCCCGGATTTCCCATTGTGGCTCAGTTTGTGATGAACCTGAAAGAGTGTCCAGGAGGATGTGGGTTCAATCCCTGACCTGGCTCAGTGGGATGAGGGTCCAGTGGTGCCACCAGCGGCAGTGTGGCTTGGACCTGGTGTTGGTGGGGCTTTGCTGTAGGCTGGTAGCTGTAGCTCCAGGTTGACCCCCTTGCCTGGACCTTGCATATGCCGTGGCTGCAGCCATAGAATGACCGATGGAACCAAATGCTTCAAGGTTTTGGCAATTCTTGTGTATTGCATGGTGTTTTTCGTTTTGGTGCCATGTTCTTTTGTGGGATTTACACACATGATGAAGGTGTTTGTGTCGACCTTGTATACTGAGACTTTGATAAAGTGACCTCCATCTCTTCCGTGTGCCTTGGAGATTCGGTGGGCCTTCCCGTGGAGGTAGCCATGCTATCCATGAGCATGGAGAATTATGTTTGTGCCTGTCTCATCTGTAGGACTTTCTTTGTTTTTCCTGCCATGCTGCCCTGGCTCGTAGCTACAGTACTAAGTAGAAAAGGAGAAATGAGAAAGAACTTTCTGACCTGTTTTGGATGGAGGAGGAAGACGTTCATTCTTTCACCATCACCCAGGAGGCTTGGTGTAGCTTTTTGTCGAGATGTTCTTTATGGGGTTCAAGGAGTGTCCTTCTCTTCCTAGACTTCTGAGCGTTTCTTACATGAATGGGCGTGGCACATGTTCTGCAAGCGCCATTGTGACCATGTAGGTTTTCCTCTGTAATGTCTTCATGCAGCCTATAAAGTTGATGGTTGTGCATAGTAAGCCAAGCTAGTGTTCCTTGGCTAGAGTCCCTCTGAACATAGGGTATTGTCGTGAGCTTCTTTGTTCCTGCGTTTGCTGTATTTTGTGATTTGTATTTTCTCAATGCCTTGTGTGAAAACGTAGGTTGTTGATGGGCAACCTGGCATCTTCTGTATTCTGTAAGCATTTCGTGCCATTTGCTTCGCTCTTAACACCAGTTTGTCTGCATCCTACCACCTGTTAGGTACTGCACGTTCCTTTGCCTACCGTTCTATATATTTTCCAAGTTCTCCTGGAGAGGCCTCTTTGAGCATGGAGTCGTTCGAAGGGTGCATCTCCATGTCCACATATCTGGAGGCTTCCTTTCTTCTCATTCTCGTTGTTCTGCAATGGACAGCATATGCTTTGGACCCAGTGGAGTGAAATGCAGTGGCTCTTTGTTTCCTTATCGTAGAGGTTCTCCAAACATCCCAGGCAGGAACGGCTCCAATATGACTGTGACAGAGGAGTTCTCTGCCTATTTCCCTTACACTGTAACCATAAGGGGATTACCTGAACATGGAAATGCCAGGCTTCTGAAGATGTGTCTGACAGGGCCAGTTCACAGCCACCCCTGCCCATTGTTGTCTGGATCAGCTTACAAGTGGAGAGAGAGCCAGGGTCCAGGAGGGGGCCCAGATGCAGCGCTCTGCTGCTTTCTATGGCCGTGGTCCCATGTGGGCATTGGCTACCACCAGAAGGCTGACATGCAGGAGCCGGGTGCAGTCCCTGGCAGGGGGATCAGCACTCCCAGTGGGCAAAGCTCCAGCCTCTCTCCTACTGCCCAGGGCAGGTCTGAGCTGTGGGTGCAGCCACCAGGCTCCGAAGGCCGATGACAGAGGCACCAGGAGGCACTCCCCAGCTCTGTCAGCCACACTCCCTGGCTGTTGGCAGGGACCGTGATGGCCCAAGGAAGAAGGCCCACCTCCCAGCTGCAGGGAGGTTGTCTTGAGCAAGTCAGAACTGCCCTTTCTCTTCTTCAGCAAGCAACATTTCCATCCCTGCCTGTTGCTTCCCCCCAACCCATGCGGTTGCCAGTCTTTCTTTGTCAAACCTCTTCCAAAGCACTTCGTGAAAGGAAGGGCATCCTTACCCCAACTGACTAAGAAGCACCTCTTGAAAATAAGCAAGTTTCCCCTCACCCAAGACTCTTAGCTCCTTCCAAGGACCATCCTTGCTCTCTCCTGCATGCTGCTGAGTAGCAAAATGTTGGGGATCCAGAACTCCACCAATGACTGGTATGCTAGCAATAGCTTCTGCGACAGCAGGAAACTCCTCCCCCCCAGGCAGAGGCGGTCAGGAGACCGTAGGTGATGGCTCTGTGCTCTGTGCCCCCTTTCAAGCCCTTTGCATCCCTGCCACCTGAGGAAGGAAGGCAGTGCCTTGGAAATCACCCTGGTAACAGATGCGTCACTTGGCCTGTCTGGCAAGAGGTCACCTGTGAGCCAGAGGGCCCGAATCCCCTCTGGAACACACTGCTGCATCCCCACCACCCAAACAGGCCCTTCCAATAAGGCACGATGGCCTGGCCGTTGGAATGGCTGGACACTGAAGGTATGCTGTCTGTGACTGGGACACAGGGGACTCGGTGCCTTGGTCTTGGAGACACATGGCATTGCAAAGGCAGAACCCAGGCCAGGGGCCCCACATCCTAAGTCAAATGGGTTTCCTCAGCCAATGGTTTGACTCCGCCTTGAGGGGTTTGGAGATGAGCCTTTCCCTGGTATCAGAGGGTCAGCTTCCCCTTGGTGTCTGTCATAGACAAAGAGTGTTCAGCCCCTGTCTCCATTTCACACAAGCTGCACCAATCCAGCCCCTGAAATTGGGAAGCTCCTTCACCCACCCTGGGCATGGCGGCCATTTTTGTGATGCGGTGAATGTGCCATCCATTAATCCACTGTTTCCTTTTTGGTTGGAGGGATGCGTGGATAGATGGAGTCTCTGATTGGCATTGGAGGGCCCCACCTGCAGCATAGGGAAGTTCCCCGACTCGGGGTCGAATCAGAGCTGGCATTGCTGTTCTACGCTACAGCCACAGCAATGCCAGATCCAAGCCACATCCGTAGCCCACACCACAGCTCAAGGCAATGCTGGATTGCTTAACCCACTGCACAAGGCCAGGGCTCAAACCCACGTACTCATGGATCGCAGTCAGATTCTTCATCTTCTGAGCCATAATGGGAACTCCCTAAAATACTATTTGGTGATGGTCTGTACATCTTTCCTTTCTGCAAATTCTATTGCATTCTTTTCTTTTCCATTTTGAGTCAGCTGCATTGGGGCCTGTGGGCTGTTCCAGGCCAGGGGTCGATTCCCAGCTGCTCCTGCTGGCCTATGGCACAGCCACAGCAATACAGGACCTGAGGCATGTCTCATACCTACACCACAGCTGACGGCAATGCCAGAACCTTAGCCCAGTAAGCCATGCCATGTCTCATCCCCACGTCCCCATGGATCCTAATCAGTGTCCTTAGAGCCGAGCCACACGAACTCCTGCTCTTTCATGTTTTAATGGATTGAAAAGCATGAGTGAATGGCTCACTTTAAGTGTGCCTGCACTTGGCATTAATCCTAGATTTTTGGCGTTTGGGGCATTTTGCTTTTTCTTTTTTTTGTTTGCTTGTTTTTTATTTTGTAAGTGTTGGCTGCCCCTGTGGCACACAGACGTTCCCAGGGACAACCCAAGATCCTTAACCCTCCTCACCCCAATCGAAAACTTATCCCTGATCACGAAAAGTCCCAGGTCTTCTTGTATCAAAAGCTCCCTGGGGCGGATGCCAGTGGGCTGGTGAGGTTGGGACCACTGAGCTTCACATGATGGAACCTCCCCCCAAGCCATTAACAGGTCATGAGATTACAGTCACTCACTCCCTCCTTTGTTTTGTCCTCACTGGGACTAAGAGGCCGCTGCCTCCACCATTTAGCACATGGCAATAATCTCACCAAGACGATAGGATGGTCCCCCACCCACAAGGCACCGAAGCAGAAAGTCCTGTCCCTACAGCCAAGCCTTTTCCTCTCTGGACAGGCCACCCCCACGGGACACCCTGGAGGAGTGGAGGATCACCCCAGCCTGTCATGTGGCCACTTCAGAGAGGCAGAGAGAAACTCTCTAGAGGTAAGGGCTGCCTCCAGCCTCCATTCTCACGACTGGTGAGTGTCCAGAGGGCTGAACGGCACAAAAGCAGCTCTCCATCCCCAGAGTGTTCCGGGATGCAGAGCATGGAACCGATGCCCCAGAAGCCCCCTAGCCCAGCAGGCTGGAGAGACAGGGATGATGAGGCTGTCCCTGGGGCTAGTGAGAGCTGTGTACTCCCAGGAGCAGCCTGGGCATCCTTGTCTCTGTGGAGGAAAGACTTATTCATTCACATGTGGATCCAGACTGCCTGGGATCTCACACATGCTTCGCTCCTCTCAGATCCCTTCTCTGTCCTCAGACGACCCATCTCTGAGGACACAGGCACATGCAAGACGACAGTGGACCAAGTGCATTTCACAACAGAACGATTTTATCCATGTTTTACATCCCCCATCGCAAAGGAGCTACTGTGCCCACCCACACACACCCAGACCCAAGTCCCCACCACCTAACCCCACCCACCCCCACCCCCTCCTGGCTCTGGTCATTCTGTCCTTCCTCCCCACCCCTATGGCAGCCAGGATGGTTGCTAGGACCTGGAGGAGCCCAAGGCTTCCATGGGGGCTGCCCAGGTGGACTGGCCCTGGAGGGCTGGCCCACCGTTCCCTACTGGCTGCAGTGCCACTTCCTCCTCCTCCGTGTGACACATGGGTCACACCTGCTCCTTTTGGGCTGGGAAGGGTCAACCAGCCCCAGAGCCAGGGTGTGCCTCCCAGAGCCTCGCAGGTCAGCCCTAGGCCTTGCCAGGTCCTCAGCAGCAGCTAGGCCTCCACACCGAGCCCACTTTCTAGACTTGGCAGCTTCCAGGGGGCCTGAGCTGAGGCCCATTCTCTGGGGCACAGCGGCCTGGGAAGCTTGCTGTGCCCTCTGCCCTGCAGTTCAGACAAGACCCGAGGCAGGGACAGGGCTCTGTGGCAGGCCCCAGGGCAGCAGGCTGTGGTGAAGGCCCAAGAAGAAGGCCAGGCTGGGGAGCTCCTCCTCATTCTCACTGAACCTGTGACCCAGCCCTGGGGCTCCACTAAGAGGAGAGGCCTCCCTGAGAACCTTGCTGGCCCTGAGTCCTGATGGAGGGCCCGAGCGCTTGGTGCCTTGGCGAGGAAATGGCTGTGCTGTTCCAGCCTGAGGGGGCTCCTGATATCCTGGAGAGGGCACAGAGCCTTTGTGCCTGAACAGGCCCCTGTCTGTTTGGGGGTGCCTTAGATGGCCATGGAAATCCATCTGGGGTGTACAGGTTTCATCTCTGACCCCAGGCTGTGGGCCTTGCTCGTTCCTCTGGGCATCGTGTTGGGCCACAGACTCTGAAGGTCTTGAGTCCAGGTGGGGTGCCCTGTGATTGGGAGTGGCTGGCACCCCGTCATCCTCCTCCAAGGCCAGGACTTGTGTCTGCACTAGCTGGTGGGAGAGAGGTGGACAGTGACTGCTCTGCACCCTCCAGGGATAGCCGGGGCTTATGGGCAGGGGGAGGTGAGATGGGACTCACATCCACAGACAGAGCCTGTGGCCCTCCTGCCTTCCTCCTGCACCTTCTCCCCAGCAGGGTCCTTGCCCTGTCCCCGGCTCCTCTCCTCCCCTTCCATTCCTCCTGCCCTGCACCCACCTGGGCAGCCTCCTGGGTGCAGGGCCTCTCTGTCAGGGGAGGGAGGGACAGAGCCTTCAGGGCCTCCTGCTCTAGGGCCCTTCCCAGCACTGGCTGACCTGGGTCCTTTCCTCCTGGATTTCCAGGGTCACCTGACTACCCCCCCCTGCCCCCAGTCTCCCTAGTGTCAGTCCCTCCCCTGGCCACCTCTTCAGGGGAGAGTCCTTCCTCCTGCTCCAGCTCCTCAGCCAGGCCCGAGAGATCCAACTCTGGTTCTGGGGAAAGCAACTCTGCCAGGAATCGGGGGTGAATGACCACGTCCACCTGGAATGGAAGGGAGAGGCTGTGAGCAGCCTTGGCAGGTGTGCCCTGGGAGGCAGGAAGGCCTGGGAGAAACGTGACTAGCAGAGGCCAATCCAGAGTTCCCCTCACAAAGGGGGAGCTTTCAAACTCCCATAGGTATTGTCTACTCTCACATAAACACACACACACACTCACAAGCAGGTGCACATGCAGACACATGGGCTCCAAAGCACAAACACATAGGCACCAACCCAGACACACAAAGGCCTACAAAGAGAGAGACACACACACATGTACAACTTACACATCCACATATACACATCCTATGCACCAAAGTACACTCAGACACACAGGAAGACACACAGATGTCAGGGTCAAGGACCAGAACCTAAATCCCATTATCCTGGGCCAAAGCCAGAACTAGGGTGCTAAGAGCATCTCTCCCTGGAATCCTGGAGTCTCAGACTCCAGGCCCAGCCCACCTTGGTGTCAAAGGCCTCCTGGGAACACAGCTTGTCCACGTAGCTGAGGAGATCCGGGTCTGGGAAGCAGCCGTCCTCGTCCTGTGGCAGCTCATATCCATCCTCTCGACATTCCATATCTGACTCCCCTGTGGCTGAGGGGCCAGGACCCACCAGTGCCTGCGGGATGTCCCCATGCTCCCTGCGAGCCTCAGGGGGAATTTCCTTGGGGGCCTTGTTCTCCAGCAGCTGCCAGGATCTGCGTGGCCTTGGGTGGGTGTGCTGGACCCTGGGGCCGTGTTTCCTTGGAGCACAGGCTGAGGCAGAGCAGGAGGAAGGGAAAGTGAGGGGACCCAGCGCCCAGAAGCTGACCCCTGAGCAGGCACAGGGGAGGGCATTGTTGTGGGGCAATGGATATGCATGTGGGAAGGGGGAGGAGCAGCCAGAGCCTCAGGTTTGGTGGGAGGCCAGATTCAAGTCAGGGACAGGTAAAAGTCAGGTGTGAGAACGTGTGGAACGTCTAATGATCAAGGGTCTCCCCACCAGCACACTTGTTAGGCAGATTTCACAGGGGCCCCTTAGACAGGGAGGAGGGTGATGAGGTTCTAAATGGACCAGGTCCACACCGCAGAGGGGAAAAGGGGGACTGAGACACCCTCGGGGGCTATCCGTGTTGAAAGACCAATGCCCCCTTGAGTGGAAAGGACCCATCTGGGAACAGGGACCAGGCCTAGGCCTCTCTTACCTGTACCTTGACCTCCAGGGGGAAGGTGATTCACAGACTGAGTGCCCCTTTTGCGGGATGTGGGTTCCTGAGGAGCCAGCTTTGTTGGAGCTGGAGGAGGCATGCCCTGTGCCCGCGTTGTGCAGGACACGTTCCCCATCCTGATCTCATCCTCTGCCTCAAATTGCATGAACCTGGGGGGTGTTGAGGGACAGGCCCCAGTGAGAAAACCACCTGGGCTCTGGAGCCCACCCAGGGCAGCAGGACCGAGGGGGTGAGGAGAGGGTGTCCTTAGGTCTGTCAGGGCCGTGTGAGGTGCTGTCGCAGCAGGGAACTGCAGTGGCAGATATGCAAGATCTGGGCCTCCTCCTGCCTGACCAGCCCTGGAGCTGGAGGGCATGGCCCAGCAGAGACCCAGGTCAATCTCTGGGACCAGGCTTAGGGACACATGGTGGGCAGTGGGGGCCCCTGCTCATGTGCCCCCGGACCTTGTCTGACCCAAACAATGGAGATGGCCAGTGGCCTGGTCAGGCACGTGTCCCCACAGAGCCCTTGCCCGAACCCAGAACCTGGGGCTGGGAGTGAGAGTCTGGGAGAGCACGCATGAGACAGGGCCCAGCACAGGCTGGAGTGGGGATCCTACCATTAGAGGTGAGGCATCTCTTGCCACTGAGAGCTAGCTGCTCCTTTGGTTTTGTTTGGAAACTAGGAGGTTCACATGCAGAAATGACAGGGAGGGCCAGAGACCCATGGGCTTCCCCAGGGATGGCCGGTTGCCCATTCCAGCCATCGTTGATGAAGAGAGGCCTACCACATGCTAGGTCAGTGATGGCTAGGCACCCAGCATGAAGGGGTGCCAGGCTGCCGGGTGGATTCCTCATCCCTGCACAGCCCCCATGCCTTCAGGGGACCCCCTCCTGGGCTGCCGTGCTCCCCAAGGCCATCCTGAGGCCTCCCCACATCAGCATCACGGTAGGGCAGAGCTCCTGGGACAGACAGGCTGGAAGAGCCAAGCTCTCCAGGTGGCAGAGGGGATTCTGGAGGCCAATAGGATTTGGGGATTCAGGGAACAGGAGGTGTCAGGTGCCAGCCTCCTCTTGCATCCTCTCTGATTGCTAGCACCAGAGCCAGATCCTGCCCTGGGGCCTGCCCATCACCCACCACCCACCCCACCATGTCGCCCATGGCCCAGGACCCTGACTCACTTTGCTGCCAATTCATAAAAGGCCATCCTCTCAACGGTGCTCATGTGCTGCCATTCCTGCATGGCCTGCCGCATGCCCTCCTCCAGCGTCATGGTGGGCTTCAGGCGAGCCAGGGTGCGAAGCACTGGGCTGTAAGCCCTCAGGGTCAGTCTCTTGGTGCAGCCCAGCCCCAACTGCCCAACCCCACCCAGCTCCAAGGCCTCCATGGGCCCCACCCCTGCCAAACCCAGGCTCAAGAGGGGGAGACGAGGGTGTCTGGAGAGCAAAGGCAAGCCTTCCTGGTGCCTGGTGCCACCACCTCCCACTCACCAGAGGATGCTTGTCCACTCCCTGGCTATAGCTGGGACACTCTGGCTGGGGGCGGGTTGCCATCTCATATAAAACGCAGCCCCATCAATGCGGGAGGGCAGGCGCCAGTCTACCAGCTAACAGGTCTGAGAAGCCCAAGGATTCTTCTGCCCAGGTCTCTGCACTAGATGGCCTAGTCCCCCTTTTCGGAGGGACCTCGGGTCTAGGAGGGATGTTCCTGCCAGGTTCACAGCTCTAGGAGGATAGACCCTTGCCCGTCTATCTATGGACAGCTCGACCACCTCCCCGTTCACACTGGACTTCTTCAGAACAACAAGGACCGGGCATGCAGAAAGCTCCGTCCTGGGCCTGAATGTCCTAAGCCTTATCTGAAGTGATACCCACTGGCTGCCAGAGGCCCAGGTCCATGTTGAAAGGAGGTAGCACCAGAGAAGCAGGTCCCATTCAAACTCTAGGTTCCTCACATCCGAGCAGGACCCTCTTGGACTGCTCTCCTGCACTCAATGTTATCATGGCAGTGCAGAAAGTGAGACAACTGGTCTTGCATGGTGGTGGTAGCTGAGCTAAGGCACGGACGGGATGTCATGCACTGGACGTGGGACACATCTGAGTGCAGACGTGCCTCCTCATAGCATGGACATTGCTGTCAACCCTCCTTCTCTCGAGGTGAAAGGATGCCTGGAAACCTAAGCAGGGAGTCCATGCCAAGGTCCTGTATATGCGAAGGCTCCAGCTGAGCTAATGAGGGTCTGAGAGGTCACTTACATGAGAAAGCAGGAGAGAGCTTCCGCATCGGGGCTCTGGGGCAGGTGGCTGCGGGCCAGGGACTTGAAGCGCTGCCAGCGTCGGAAGTTCTGATAGACGCTCTTATGGTGAGAGGCGTCCTCCTGAGGGCCCGTGTGCTGGGAGGCATGCAGGCTGCCTGCCCCAGAGGTGCCATGTGGCCACGGCCCAGAGGTCCCTGGGGGCAGGGTGAAGGCCATCTGGGCAGCTGGTGGTGCCGCTTGAGGAGGAAGGCCTGGGGCCAAGCCTCCCTTGCCAGCCTGAGCTGCTGCAATAGCTGGGGCAGCCACCCCGCTGTCCCCCACAGGGCTTGCTATGCAAAGGGGTGCAGGACACAAAGCACTCCCCATGAGAGCCCTGGAAGCATTCCCATTGAGGGGGGCCTGAGGGCGCCCAAAGGCCTGAGACTGGTGGGGCAATGCTGACCTCCCTCCTGACCAGACTGGGACAGGGATGTTGCCAAGCCCTGGGGCAATGGGGCCATGGTCAGCAGGAGTCACCCGAGGTGTCATGGGATGAGGTGGCTGCAATAGGGTGCTGCCAGGCAGGAGTAATGGGGCCATGGGCGGTGGCAGGTGCTGCTCCCAAGCTGGCTGTGGTTGGGAGCCAGGAGTGGGGGGAGGATAGGAGCGTGAGGCCCCAGGGGGCATGACCACATCCGTGCCCAGCAGTGGAAATGCTGTGGAGAGAAAGGAAAGGGGTGAATGGAAGAGGAGAATGGGTGACATGGACGGAAGCTCTCTGGGGACTCAGAGGGCACACCTCAGTGGGAGAGGGCATTTGGCCCGAGGAAGCTGTGTGTTGTGCAGATGTCGTGGAGGGATGTTCATGTTCTGACCTCAGTGAGAGAGGGCATTTGGCCCAAGGAACCTGTGTGTTGTGCAGATGTCGTGGAGGGATGTTCATGGTCTTGACCCCCACACCCAGTTCCCTGCCCCTGTCTACCGAGAAATGCTCAGATCAGCAGCAGGGATGGGAGAGCCTCCCTGAGGAGCTCCCTGACACCTCGTCCTCACAGGCTGTCCCCACGTCCTGGACCTGAGAGGACATCTACTCTGAGCATGCCCCTCAGCAAGGTCACTGGCAGGTAAGGGCCTTCTCCAAGGTCCTTCCAGGCACCGTGAGGCCTTTGATGGACCTCCACTGTCTAAAGTCCAAGGGCCTCACATCCTCCTCAACGCTTCCTCTCGGGATGCTCAGCACACATCTGTTCTCTCATACTTTCCTGACCACACAAAACACCTCTCAAAGGCTGCGAAGATCGCTCTGCACACAGAACCCTTAGACAAACACAGAACAGCCCCACCAAGCATGCACCTGCCTCTCTGAACCACCCAGAGTGGACACTTCACAGGGGCTATGGTGTGCCACCCCATCCCGATGGCCCTGAGTCCCTCCCGCCATGCAGTTCTGCTCCTCAGAGAGAAGTCTGAGAAGTCGGTGTGTGTCCCCTGCATTTTTGCCACTTCCCATCCAGGGTTGGCTTCCAAAGATGAGCACGGGCCCAGGGCGGCTCATGTGACAAGGGTCATGGGAGTGGAGGCTGCCTGTGGTCCTTCCCCTTCCAGCTCCCAATAATGGAAAGTGAGGAGAAACTGAGAAGCAGGCAGGAGTCAGGTGCCATTGTGAGAAAACCGCCCATTCAGGAGAAGGAGGTACATACCACGAGGCACCGAATTGACCTCCACAGATGCTCTAGGAGGTTTCAGAGTAGCAGACTAGATCATCTTCCTGCTTCTGTGCTACACTGCTTCAACCCCCCCTTTACAAAGGAAGCAGCCTTCCTAGGCATTCCACCTGCACCCAGCCTCTCTCCACATGTAGTAGTAGTGACTTGAAATAGGAACACACTCTTCATCTCAAATCAGCCCTCAGCTTCTGCCATGAGCCACCTGACATGCTGCGCCATGTCTGCAGAGACGTACTTCCACAAAAGGGAAACTAATACAGAACCCCTCAGGCCCACGAGTCCTAGCTTGGGTGAAGTCACCTGGTTGCCCTTCCCTTGTGGAATCCAAGGCCACAGTTGCCTGACCTGAGAAGTGAGTTCTGGGTGGGATGGAGGGAAACGTTCTGGGCCGTGGCAGTGAGAGTCACATCCTGCTCAGCTCAGAGCAGACCCTTTCCTGAGCATGAGGCCCCAGACAACACCCACCAACACTGAATCGTTTTCTGACTATACCCTCCCAATCCACGCCCCCATTAGACAGAGGATGCGCCAGTTCCAATCCCTTAGAGAGGTCTGGTGAGGCGAGCTTCAGATGCCTGAGGACCACAAGGCTGGGCTAGGCTTTCCCCATGACCCACCCAGGGCCAGCCACAGGACACTGGCTACACACACGTTCCAAGTGGCTTGTCTCCCTTCTAGAAACCGCCAACCTGCCTGCTGCCATCCTGCCTCCCCAACCAGAGCAAGGCCTCTTGAACCACCTCCAAGCAGCTGTCCTCCCCAGGGCAGCTTCAGGTTTCTATAGGCTCCCCAGCTGAGATGTCCCTGGGGTGCAGTGCTGTCGCCTTCCTCTCCTTCCGTCCAACTCCCTGTCCACAGTGAAGGGTCCCAACGGAAACCCAGGGATTTGAGGGAGGCCCTTTCTCTTGGAAAACAGCCCCTGTCTAGAGGCTTACCGCCTTCTGAAGCCATTCCCACAGGCGTGGGCCTGGACCACCACGGGGTGGTAGCCTCAACGTGGACAGTCAAGAGCAGGACCCAGCGAGGGACCTGCCCCAACAGATGCTCAGGACGCAAGTAAAGGAGCCCAAGTTTGAATCTCAACAGTAGAATGCGGGCCTCCAGTCATTCTGCAGTGGGGGAGGGGCCGAGGGCAGGTGAGCCTGGGTGGGGGTGGGGTGCCATTCCATGCTGGCCTCTGCAGGGAGGCAAGAACCAGACGTTTCTTCCACCTTATGCAGGGGCCAGACAATTGTCGAGTGCCTCGTCAGGCAATGTATGTGTTGGTTTTCAGAGTCACAGCACCGAGGTTTGTCTTGATGTTCCCTTTCCCTCTGTTATTCATCAACTTGTTTGTTGTCCTTCAACCGCCTCAGCTTCCGTCCTGGCTCCAGGCTCCCTACCCCAGAGGCCAGACTTTCTGAACAAAATTCATCTTTTATCATCTGATAATCACTTTGGTTTTCATGGCCACCTGGAACCCAATGTTTATGGTTTGGCTTCTCTCAGCAGACCCACCATTTGTGATTGGTGTGTGTCCGTCTTTCCTAAGGAAACCGTCCTTGTGTGCCAACCAGCATCCAGCAGGACCCACCTTCCTCATGTTCCCTTGTGCTGGAAAGGCCCAGCCTATCCAAAAAGCCACTGCACAGCCCACGTGTCCAAGACCAGAGATCAGTCTGTCGTGTCTCCCGTATGATGACATTGCTGGTAAGTCTTGGAGCTTTTCCCTGTTAAATGTTTGAATGTAACATTTTCAACAAATCCTCCCCTCACAGGGATCACAGTCCACGTGTACCGAATAGCATATGGTGTGCTGAGTCCTCCTCTCCCCTCTTTCCCCTGTCCACTCAGTCCTCGTTCCCACCAGGGATCAGAGATACCTGTTTCATTCCCATCTTTTCAGAGATCTTTTGGGCAAGCAACTTTGAATGCCATCCGTTTGCCTTTGCAGGTAGTATTCCTTTGTCTCTGGTTGAAATGTACCATGTGCACAGGGAACTCCATCTTGGACTTGTGATGGAAAAGGTTGGGGGATAATGTGAGAAAGTGATTACATATGTATCCTATATAGATATATATGTATCATATATCATATATACATACATCTGTCTGTACGACAGGGTCCTTTGGCGACGCAGCAGAAGTAGACAAAACATTGTAAATCAACTGCAGTGGAAAACCTAACCTCTTGTAAGATCAAAGAGTTCCTCTTGAGAAAGAGTAAAAAAGGAAACGAGAAAATTAAATTGCGTCCCCTTAGACCTGAGTATCTTTCCTTTTGTTGCCTTCCTACTGATATCGTGGCTCCTCTGTTACTGGATGCATTTTTAACATGGGAGTTCCTCCATTCTCTTGAAATTCAATGTACTGAAAGGGCAGAGTGCTCAACGCCAGGCAAAAACAATAGTAAATGTGCAGCTCCATTTGAGGTTTTCATTTCCCATACACAGTGCCTGCATTTAGCCTGACCTGTGTCCCGTGCACCATTTTGGACATATCTTTACTGCAAGTACTTTCCTTGTGTATCTGAAATTTACCTTTTCCTTGGAATCAGCATGCATCTGGCAAGACTCGCCCATAAGGGTACCATATAAGGCTACAGGGAGTGGGCAGTTCTTGAGGGGAGGAGAACTCAGAGTGGAGACCAAAAGGTGCCTTTTGGTCCAACCCAAAAGAAAATGGCAAAGGGACCCCAAATCTGCAGGCTCTTTGGATGAAATGGCAATGGAAGAGCCAAGAGATACTATTGCGTCTTTGAGCTTTATGTGGTTAAGGACAGAAGTAAGGGAGGAGAAGACAAAATCTTCTCTTTCCTTATGTGAAAGAACCAAAAGTGTGTGTGGGCGGGTCTCTTGGGTTTAATTGCTTTCTCCTTTGGGGGGACACACGTGCTGCCTATGGATGTTCCTAGGCTAGGAGTTACATCAGACCTGCACGAGCAGGCCTCTGCCATAGCCAGAGCAATGTGGGATCCAAGCTGCATCTGGGACCTACAGCACAGCTCAGGGCAACCCCGGATCCTTATTCTACTGAAGGAGGCTGGCATGGAGTGTGCATCCTCACAGATCCTAGGGGGGTTTATGTCTGCTGAGCCATGATGGGAATTGCTGGCTTTTGTAGGTATGAAAACATCGACTGCCCGTGATGTGGGTGTGCCCTTTGACACAGTGCCAGCTTTTTATCCACCAATGTCCAATCTCCACGTGTCCAAACCCACTCGCATCAACGTCCTCCCCAGCAAGCCCTGCTTGAAAGCTGGTGCATTTCCTGTCTGCATCCCATACCCTTGCTCTTGAGAATCGAGGCTTGTCCTTGCCTATGGTGCTGTCTGCATGGGAATCAACGTAGCATCCCTGACACAGCCAAACGGAAACACACCTGAGGAAACGTTCAGATTGGGAGTTAAGGTCAGCTTATCACGATGCAAGTGATAGGAATGCATATGTCCGTCTGGTGTGGTGAGAGGCGAGGTCTCGGGAACATCATCAAGGGAGGTGAGGGGTGAAACCTCCTAGGACTGCAAGCAAATCTCTTGGGAGGCAAGAGTCCCTGTGTGCAGTAGCAGAACTACAATTCCTCCTGCTGTTAGGGTGTTGGGCAAGGAAGGAGAGGTTGAAAGGATTGTTGCAGATTGAGAAAAAGGACTTGTGTGGGTGCTTCCGAAGCTTCTTGCCCCTTGCAAAGGAACATGGACTCCAAAGAGGGTGAGAAGCTGAGGCGAGAGTATCTCCTGCAATGCCATGGTGAGCTTTGTAGGAAGAAACTCTGGATGGGGCACTGCACAACTGAGCACCATGGGAATAGGGCTCTCTATTGGAGCTTTTACACTGAAGAAACATTTCAAGGGTTTTCAAACAAGACCTTCATATGAGAAGATTGCTGAGGCACCCATTGTACCCAGGCATTCAGGAAGGCCAGGCTTCCTTGTTGCTTCCTCCCCTTCTTCAGCCACTCCTGCAATTTGTTACAAGATTCTCACGCATAGCTCAGATGTAGTATTTGTGGGGGTTTCTTGTTTGGTTGGTTTTGAATTGTTCTTCCCCCAAGACAATGGTTTTGCTACTGTACAGCATGGTGACCCAGGTACACACACATGTACACATTCTAGTCGCTCCCATGAGCATGCTCCATCACAAGTTCCCAGTGCTACACAGCAGGATCTCATTGCTAATCCACACCAAAGCCAATCCTTTGCATCCCTTCACCCCAAGCTCCCAATCCACCCCACCCCCTCCCCAGATGTCGTATTGGCATGAGTCTTCTCAGGGACACTGATACAAAAGTTGCATTGTGGAAACGAGGTGCTCCCAAATCTTCCACATTTTTTGACTGACTTTGGACTTCTGAGGGCCGCATCCATGGCATCGGGAGATTGCCAGGCTAGGGGTCCAATCAGAGCTGTGGCCCCTGGCCTATGCCAGTGCCACAGCAATGCCAGATCCCAGCCGTGATGGCAAGCTACACCGTAGCTCACATCAACACCCGATCCTTAACCCACCGGGCGAGGCCAGGGGTGGAACCCGCAACTTCATGGTTCCTAGTCAGATTCGGTTCTGATGCACCATGACACGAACTCCTTCTGTTGTTCATTATCTTATACTACCTCAGAACCCTACATGCCGACATCGGAGAGGCAGAGGGTGTCAAATCAGCTGCACTGTAATTAGGGAAACCAGTCATGGAAGTGGGTGTCTCAAAGTCATTTGGACCATGACCTCTGATTGTTCCTGCAGAGAGCTTCGGGGCAGGCACTGGCGGCTGAGGAGAAACATCTCTGGAGATGGATCACTAGCACCAGGAGACAGTGAACCTTCCACTCCCACATGGAAATTGAAAGGCACCGAGAGATCCCAGGTTTGTGTCTTGTGGACGTTTCACGTCTGTGCCCTTGGGAGCTCTGGGGTTTTGTCAGATAGATGTAAGGGTCTTGAGAGGTATCCTGTGGAGGAAGAAATGCTCTGATGTTGCCATGGACCAGAAAAGGGATCTTAGGGGTCAAGTTTCTTTGGCGAGCATTCCCAAGTCAGGTGGGTATGTTGAATCTGCTGCTACTTCTTTGTGGGTGGATGTCCACCTGAACTTCCACGATGTCTTGTCAGACGTAGGGAGGGAGAGGAATAGTGTTCCCAAAGTACCTGCTGTCTTGTGACTGGCCAAGAGGGTCACGTTTAGCTCACCAGCATAACCAGGACAACCAGAACCGTACAAAGGAGACACACCTGTGCACCAACCTTTATTGAACAAGCTCCATGTATTAAAGAAAGACATGAAGAACAAACATGCGTGGAGAATCGAGGCATTTGGAAATTCTCTAGGCATGGCGACAGGAGCACCATCTCTGAAGAGAGGTTCCCAGATCTCCAATTGCGTGCTAGAATGGTTCTTTAATGGATCCATCCAATTTGCTAGGGGAAAGACCCTTCTCTTTCTAGACGAGCAAATCCCAACCCAAAGAGTCCACACAGCCTAAGGTACTGTGGCCCAAAGGGCATGAATGTCCTTGGCCCACTTTGAGGATTCTGTGCTTAGGCTGGATCTCTGCAAACTCTTGTATGGGGATCCTATCTAAATGCATGGGTTTCACCGATGCAGTGTGACCGTGGGGGCTCATCTCCCAAGAGATAGGGTTTAAGAAGAGATGGCCACAGAAGCTCCCAGGGAGAAGACAGGAAGACAACACCAGAGAGCTTTCCAGCGAATGCAAATCCTCCATGACATTCCTGTCTTGGAGGGAGCTCCTGGGCCAGCTCTTCTGATGCTTCCTTCCCTCCCTCCTCTTCCCACCTGTCCCCTGCTGACTGAGCTGTTGTGCACAGAGACTCCCATCCTCCAACCGCTCCTAGTGTCTGTTGAGGAGGGTCCGCTTGGGTAGTCAGTAGCGCACGTGGGAGCAAAGAGGGTGGTTTCCCAAGGGGTGGCCTGCCTGAGGGTGGGGCCCGTCCTGGTGGCCTTTAGCATTCATTCCATGACAGCCCTGCTAAGGAATATGGGGACTCTTCAGCCATTGGGTGTGACCGCTCTGTGCTCTTGTGCACGCTGCAGACTCCTTGTGCCCTCCTCCATGTGGGTTCATGCCCGCATGGAGCTCAGGTCCGGAGCAGTGTTTCCACCACAGCTTTTAGCAGCACTGTGGATCAGGCTGCTGGGAGACTTGAGGGACTGTGGGGCCTATGGAGGCAGGGGGCTAAAGTGTGTGAGTGATTAAAATGGGTGGCATTCCAGTGAGCCTACCGTTCCAAAGTGTAGGAAAGCTCGAAGGAAGAATTTCCAATTTGAAAACCCTCATGGGGTTCACAAGAAGTAGCTCAGGGCTCGGGAAAAGGAGTGAAGATGTACCATCCAGGCTGCTAGTTTCACTGGTGTCTTCCTTTTTCACATCCCAATGTCAGTCAGCACTTCTGTTCAAAGGGCATGCTTGGGTCTCTGTTGGGGGCAGCCTTGCTGAATGTAGTGCTGACCACCTAGTTGTAGTCGGATGTAAATCGTGATGGATTTGCAAGCCTAGGGGGGATTGGTACAAGGCCACCTGGTGGTCGGGAATCTGGTAATCCATCAAAGGTGAGGGTTGGTTGGGTTTTGTCTATGGATATGTGTGTAAGGGGAGATCATGCCTGTGTTTGGGTGAGCGTTTGTCTTTGGAGGGTGCTGAGATGTAACAGAGGCATAGTCCAGGAGCTGGCGTTTAGGTGTTTGTAAGTTGGTGTTCAGGGGCCTATTTTTCATGGATGTTTTCCGCCATGAAGTTGGGGATTGTGTGTCTCCTGGTGGACTTGGTAGGATTATCTGCCTAGGCCTCAGGGCGATGTTAGGGAAGTCCAGGGGCCGATCTGTGTATTTGTACCTTTGGGGCCTGTAGTGAAACTTCGTGGTTGGGACTTGACCCCAGCCAAAATTGAGAGTGGGACTGGGAATCTACCTTGCCCTCAGCTTGGCACCTGAATCCAGGATCCCAGGTTCAGAGAGGATTCGAGCGCACAGACTTCTTCTTTTTGGTGGCATCTGCCCCATGTGGAGTTTCCCCGTCCACAGACGGAGTGCCACAGCAGCAATCGGGACCACTGCAGTGAACACTCAGAATCCTTAGCCTTCCGTGCCACAAAGGAACGCCTCGATCTGCTCAAACCCACTGTCTTTGCACTGTCAGACCCCTCACCAGGTGTCAGGATTTGATGAAGCTCTGGTTCTTCTGCTTCGTGGCAGGAAGAATTTGGCAGGAAGCGAAGCCCCAGGTAAAGAGTGAGTTTAGGAGCATAAGACCCTGGGGGGAGATACGCGTAAGCTGGCCAGGGAACGGAGCAGCCCCATGAACCAAGAGAGCTACATTTCTAGAATCCAAGGCCCAGTGGGGAGGGGAGAAGACTGCCTTCTTCCTCATTGGAGGGTGGATATCAAGGCTTCCATCTCCAGCTCCTCCTTGTGCCCTATATGGATGGTGTGCCCTGGGCTGTCACAGTGCTTGCACAAATCGGTGTGTATTCCCAGGAGTTTGGTCGTATATCAACTGGGGTAATTCATCTCAGGTTTCCATCTCCTGTCCTCTTTTACCTAGGCGTGTCCCCTCTCCCCTGTGTTTCTGTCTGGGTGAGGTGCAGAAATGCTCCTTGTCCAGGACTCTTCTCTCCTTGACCTCATGCAGCAGGACTCGATCTCCACATCTGTTGTCTTGTGCTTGAACTCTTGGGGGTTGTGTCTTGAGCGTGTCTGGCACTTGGATGCATCTGGTCTTCCTTCAAGTCGGGTAAGTCATGGCTGGGTTCCTTTTCTTGAGTGATCATCAGCTTTAGACCATTTCGAAGACCCCTTGAAAGCTTGTCTTTAACCCATCCCCCGTGGGCGGTTTCTGCTCTTTAAGGATCCTCCTCTGCCCTTCCCTTTAGGGTGATTATTTGTGTGTTCATGGCCTGTCATATGGCTCTTTGCTTTTTTGTGTGTAGCACATGTTCCAGAGCCGTGCATGTGTCTTTTGATGTGTAGAGGGCGAGTCGGCCTATCTTCTGGGACAGGTGAATGCTATATAGGTCGGGGTGCCGTATTGGTATGCTTCTGGATTCTGCATGCTGGAAGAGTGCATGCCCTTGGATGGAGCCTTGGGGAGTGTGGGTTTATGGATATGCCGAGAGTGTGTTATATGCGTGTTTGGAGGAAAGGACGTAGGGTGCTAGGTTTGCACTTGTGTCGTGTACTGAGTAATTGCGGGTCTGCTTGGGTGTTTTGGAGAGTTGTGTGTAGAATGCGTTTGAGTGTGTATTCCAGGGGCATGGGCATTTGGAGGCATATTCGCTGGGGCTATGCCCTTGTAGTTTTCAGGAGGGACATGTTAGGCTTATATATGTGGGGACGTGGGGAAGTGTGTGTCTGCTGGAGAGATGAGGTTCTGTGTTTCTACAGGGGCGTGGGAGACGTGCATTTCTTGGTGTGAGAAATATGTGCTGGGGTTATGTGTTACGAGTTTGCAGATGGATGAGCTGGGTCCTAGGATCATTGGATATGTGGAAGTCATTTCCTGTGTGGTTTGCTGGCGATAGGTTCATGTGTCCTACGTGTGTCTACTCGTTTGTGTGTCTATCACCAGGTGCACCAATGACCAGGTTGTGTTCCTATGGTATGGAGGTGTTGGGAGTGTGCCACGTTGCTTCTTGGCAGAATGCCGAGGTGTCTCTACAGGTCCTAGGTACGAAGAGATGGTGTGTCCACATTGAGGGTGAGGGCTGAAATGCATATGCAGTTGACACCCACACAGGTGCAGTGTCCTTTTGTGTCTCTGTTGGGGGAGGGGCAGGGTGATTGTCATCTGTAGAAGTGGCACCATGTCTAGTGTTTGCGTCATCTGTATGTTCAATGGTTGGGAATATTTGTCTGTGTGTGTCCATAGGTGTTTGAGACGTGTACATGTGTATTGGTACGTGTAGACGGATTGCGGCTGTGTGTGTATTTGAGGTCCTGGGGCTTCTGTAGTATGTATTTGGAGGGATGTCAGAGGTAGGTGTGTGTGTTTGGAAACAAAGAAATCTCATAGGCGATGTGTGTGTGTTCTGGAATCCTGGCCTAGAAGTACTGTAGGGCTGTGGCCTTGCTATGGGCTGTGCGTGAGATGACTGTGTAGGAGCTGGTGGTAGTGAGCCTGTATACGAGGTAGTCATTGTGTACCACTGGTCGGTGTTTGTGTTCAGGCCCCTGTTGGGTATGTGCATGTGAAGACCTCAGGTGGTCTAGTTTTGTTTGTGGGGAAGTGGGTGGAGTGGGGGGTTGGCCTTTTCTTGTCTTTTCAGGGCAGACCCATGGCATTTGGAAATGCCCTGGCTATGGTGGAATTGGTGCTGCAGCTGCAGCTGCCAGCCACGGCCACAGCAAGGCCAGATCCGAGCTGCATCTGGGACCTGCTCCATATCTGAAGGCAATCCTGGATCCAGGGATTGCACGTGCCTTTTCTCCTATACGGGTCAGGTTCATTCCAGTGTAGCCCCGACGGGAATGCCTGCTGGAAGTTTTTTCCTCACAACGTCATTTTCAGTTCTTGGCATCAGCCCAGTCATCTTTTCTAGGTCATCGGAGTTTAGTCTTGGCAGATTGTACTTTGCTAGGAAGGTGTCCATTTCGTCTAGGAAGTCTGTTTTCTTGGCATAGAGTTGCTTTTAGTAGTCTCTTCTGATCCTCTGTATTCTGGGATGTCCATTGGAAGCTGGTGTGCATTTTGATGGTTATTGATTTGAGTCCACTCTTTTTTCCCTGATGAGTGTGGCTAAGGGTTTATCCATATGGTGGATGTATTCAAAGAAGCAGTTGTAGCTGCATTGATCTTTCCGATGGTTTTCTTCGTTGCCCTTTCCTTTCTGCTCTGATCATTAGGATGTCTTTCCTTGTGTTTGTCTTTCTCTGGTTGCTTTGGGCGTAAGGCCAGGTTGTTTGTTGGTGGTTTTCCTTGTTGGCTGAGGTAGGCTTGTATTGCTGGAAAGGTCCCTCTTCGATCTGCCTTTGCTGCATCCCATAGGCTTTGGATTGTTATGTCTTTGGTGTCACTTGCTTCTTGGGATCTTCAGATTTCCTCTTTGGTTTCTCCAGCACTCCCTTGGTTGTTGAGTAGCATGTTGTCGAGTTTCCGGGCGTTGGTGTTTGTTGCCATTGTTTTCTTGGTGGTTGATTTCGAGCCTCATAGCGTTGGGTTCATACAAGCTGTGGGATAGGATTTCCATTTCCTTCTATGTACAGTGGCTTGCTTGGTGACACAGCATGTGATCTGTCCTAGGGAATGTCGGGTGTGCCCTTGAGAGGAGTGTGTATCCTGCTTCATTGGGATGGAAAGCGCTCTACCTATGGAGGAAGTGCCCTGTGGTCCAATGCATTATTGAAGGCCTGGGTTCCCTTGTTGATTTTATGTCTGGAGGACCCGTGCGTTGATGGGAGTCGGGTGTGAAGGCCCCCTGCTCTGACTGTGTTAGTGTCCATTTCTCCTTTTACGGTTGTAGCAGTTGCCTTCTACATTGCGGGGATCCTGTATTGGGTGCATATAGGTTTCCAATTCCCATCTCCTCTCCTTGGATTGATCCTTGACCGTTACGTAATGACCTTCGTTGTGTCTTATTAATATGCTTTATTTGAAGGTCTCTTTTGTGTGATGGGGGTGTTTCTACTCCGTCTCTCTTTTAATTCCCACGCACGAGGAATATTTTCTTGCATCCTCTCACTTTCAATTTGTATATGTCCCTCAAACTGAAGGGGGTCTCTTGAAGACAGCAGGTCTACCTATCTGTCTATCCCTCTACCTATCTGGATCGAGATCGAGATGGAGATCGAGATGGAGAACGAGACGGAGCTCTCCATCTCGACCCAGAGAGAAGGAGATGCGTCTTCTTTTTGTATGCATGCAGCCAGTCGATGTCTTTCGCTTGGGGCATTTTGTGCATCTGCATTGAAGGTGCTTCTTGATCTGTATGTTCTTATGGCCATGTTATTAGCTGTGTCAGATTGGGTTTTGTTGGTCTTTTCCCGTCCTCCCTTGTTCTCTGCTCTTGTGGTTTGATGACTGCCTCTAGTGGGGTGTTTGTTGGGTGTTTTTTGATTGTTATTTCCCCGAGACAATTTTTTCCACTGCCCAGCATTGTGACCCAGTTCCCCATACATGTGTAATTCGTCTTTGTGCCATTATCATGCTCCATCATAAGTGATTCGACCTCGTCCTCAGTGCTACACAGCAGGATCTCCTTGCTAATCCCTTCCAAAAGCAGTCGTTTGCATCCAATAACCCCAAGCTCCCCATCCATCCCACTCCCTCCCCTCGCTCTAGGCAACCACAAGTCTATTCTCCAAGTGCATGAGTTCCTTTAGGTGGAAAGGTTCCTTTGGGCTGTATATGAGACTCCTCATATGAGTGATGTCGTATGGTAGTCGTCCTTCTCTTTCGGACTTCCTTCACTCAGGATGAGAGGGTCTCGTTCCACCCATGTTGCTGCAGATGGCATTAGGGTGCTCTGTTTTATGGCGCAGGAGTATTCCATTGTGTGTATATACCGCGTCCTCTTTGGCTCTTAATTGTTATTTCCCCGATACAATCTTGTTTTCTACTGTACAACGTGGTGACCCAGTTACACATACCTGTAGGCATTCTATGTTCTCACATTATCATGCTCCGTCAAACGTGACTAGACATTGTACCCAGCGCTACACAGCAGGATCTCATTGCTAATCCATTCCCAAGGCAATAGTGGGCAGGCATTAACCCCAAGCTCCCCATCCACCCCACTCCCTCCCCCTGCCCTCCCCCTTGGCCACCACAAGTCTATTCTGCATGTCCATGAGTTGCTTTTCTGTGGAAAGGTTCATTTGTGCCGTATATGAGATTCCAGATATAAGTGTGTGGTATCCTCTTCTGGAATGGATCCCTTAACCGTGAACTAGTGTCCTTCTTTGCCTTTCTCAATGGCCTTCGTTTTAAAGGTGATTTTGTTGGATATGAGCAGTGCTACTCCTGATTTCCTGTCTTGTCCATTGGCATGAAGTATCTTTTTGCATCCCCTCCCTTTCAATCTATGCTTGTCCTTTGCCCTCGGGTGAGCTTGTCTAGGCAGCAGATTGAAGGTTTTTGCTTTGGTACCCAATCTGGCACTCTGTGTCTTTTGATGGCAGCATTCAGTCCCAGAACAATTCAGGTGGTCACTGATAGATGTTTCTTGATTGCCATTTGAAGCCTTGTTTTCCCGTTGAGTCTATGTTTCTCTTTTCTTCTTTCTTTTCCTTTGAGTGAATGGGTTCCGTTGATTCTCTGCTGGAATCCTTTCCTTTTCCGATTTTTGAATGTAGTGTTGGCTTTTGGATTGGGGTTGCCCTGTTTGGTTGTTATGTTAACCCCTTCTTTCGTCTGCTCACTTTAGCCTGACCGTTACATAGGACCAAACGCGTCATTGAAACAAGACAAAGGATCTACATTTTCTTCCATTCCTCGCCCTCATTGTATGATTTGATGTAGTTTATTTCATTTTATGTTTTTGACATCTTCATGGTTAGATCTGTATGCTGGCTTCTCTAAGTCACTGCTTTCCAATGGTTTTTTTCTTTTTTCTTTTTTTGAATTGGAGAAGCCTTAGAGTATTTCTTTCAGAATGGGTTTTGTATTGCAGTACTCTTTCAGTGTTGGTTTGTTGGAGAAATTCTTGATTTCCCCTTCGATTTGAAATGATAGTCTTGCTGGATAGGGTATTTGGAGGAGGCAGATTATTTGTTCTTTCCTTCAGTGCTTTCAATGGGTCTCGCCACCCCCTTCTGGCCTGTAGTGTTTCTGTAGAGAAAACTGCTGATAACCTTATTGGGGTTCCCTCATCATGAATGCCTTGCTGTTCTCTTGCTGCCTTTGGCCTCCTCCCTTTCTGTTTACCTTTGGCCATACTGATCAGAATAGGTCTTGCTGCGTGTCTGTTTGGGTTCAACTTGTTTGGGGCTCTGTGTCCTTCCCGTATCTTGCTATCACTCTCCTGTAGTTGTTGCTTTAAAACCTCGATTGCAAGACTTCCTGTTGTGATGCCCTGGAAACTGGCAATGGCCCCTGCCCCTCTCCCCCAGCCACAAGGACCAGACCCTCCCTTTGGCTGATGACATGAGGAGATTTCCCACCAGATGGCCCAGCCCTGAGCGCACTAACTCTAGGAACTCCCAGCCACTCTGTTTCTAAGCCCCACTGACCCCCTGAGCAAACCGGCTGCCTCCAACAGGCCTGGGTATGGGCATCTTCTGAAAAGGCTCAACCAAGACCTTGAGAGAACACCAGATGTCTGAAGGAATGAGAAAGGAAGAGGGTCCCGGTTAGGGGTGTGCTGGTGCAGCCCAGGGCCTTGCCAGAGCTGAGGTCTGCAGGGGCTTGAGCTGGCCAGGCTCCACTCCCACACCAGCTCTCTTGGGCCCTGTTGGTACCTATGTCCCTTCTCGGCCTTGGACAGTGCCTTCTTCTGGACCTCCAGGGGTTCTCCAGGCTCAGAGTCCCATCTGCTGATAGATTGAAACCTGTGATTGTCCTGAGGGTCAGTCAGGAGCTTCCTCCATCAGGACGCCCGTGCCTGCCTGCATGGCTTACACAGGCTCATCAGCCATGGGATGCCAGGCTTTGGAACTTCCCGGAAGTACAACTGAGTGACCGTGATGGCAGAGACTCCTCTGACCTAGCTCTGTTGCTTGCAGCCTAAGTCCCCTGTCCTCCGGAGGGTGGTCCCAGGGGGGTGCCCTCATCTGTGACCTCCCTTTTTCAGGGTGTCTCATGGGGATGGCCCGCTGGGGCTTAGACGGCTGACACGCCCCCTACCCCAGCATCTTCACCAATATCACCTGCTTCTCCCATGGGACCGATGAGATCCAGAAGCACATGCCTCTCCCTGAGCCCACGGTCCCTCCTCCTCACACCCAGGTCCCATCGCAGTCTCTGCAGGCTGCTGGCTCTCCTGGGCCTGGCACAGGCTTTGTGCCCCCAGAGACTGGCCCCTGCTGCTGTCCATGCTCGAGGTTCTGCAGCAGGCCTGGTGCAGACCCCCCAAGCTCCTGTGCTCCTGTCTCTGCCTCAGACTCCAGTCTCCATTTGGCAAACAGCCACCCCTCCCCCACCAGCTCCATCAGCTTTCCAGGGCCCCATCTTGGCCTTCCTGTGCCACAGTGGCCACCCCACAAACCAAGCCTGCAATCTCCAATAACCAAAGGAAAGTCTCCTCCTGCTGCTGCCTTGGGGCCCTACGGCCCCTCCTGTCGTCCGTCCTTCCTTCTTCTGTTGGGGTCCTCCATCTGACTCCCTGGACAAGGGGAGAGGACATGAGAGGGAGAGTGTCCCAGGAGGAAGGTAGGAGTGGGGATGCTGGTGGAGCCCAGCTGGGGGCAGAGAGGGTGTCTTCCCTTGAGACTCCTTCCTGCCCTGGGAGTGCCCAGGCCTTCACAGGGAATCGGTCAGCTCCAGCTGCCATCACCAATCCCACGGGCAATGGGGCTTGAATAACAAGAATGTATCAACTCACCGTTTCGGAGCCCAGCCTTCTGAGATCCCGGTATAAACCAGCTGGGTTGGCCCTGAGGCCTCTCTCCTTGGATTCCAGATGCCCATCTCCGGCCTGCGCCCTCACATCAGCTCCCTCTGTGGGACTCAGGGTCTAAAGTTGCCCTTTCTATAGGGGCACCCATCCTATTGTATTAGGGGCCACCTTAGTGACCTGATTTCAGCTCTTTCTGTACAAACTCTGCTGCAGGGCTTGCGGGGCTGTTGCCCTGGAACTGAACCCGAGAAGGAACCAGGAGTGTTCAGGTTCGATCCCTGGCCTCGCTCAGGAAGGGAAGGATCCAATGTGGCCATGAGCTGTGGTGTAGGTCTCAGACCCGGCTTGGAAGTGGCATTGCGGTGGCTGTGGTGTAGGCCGGCTGCCAAAGCTCCGATCGATCGATGGATCGTTCGGATGCCAAGCCTGGGAACTTCCATATGCCGCCCCAGCAGCCCCATCCAAACAAACAAACGTAGGCAATGGAAAGACAAAGAAAAGACTGCTCCACCTAAGGTCATGTTCGGAGGTCCTTGGGGAGAAGTCTTCCACATATGAACTTCGGGTAATAGAGCTGTAGCCTCTTTTGGCAGGTGTCTCCAGTTCCAGGGATGAAGGGTCTTTTGGAAAGTAAAGGAACATCAGTCCTGGGGTTGGGATGAAGGAGGATCGACTCCCCAAAGTGAGGGAGGGACGTTTCCAGAGTGCAGGGCACTCGAGCCGGATCAGAGCCCATGACCCAAGGCCATGGGGCAGGGGGTTCCAGCCCGTGGCATATAAGGCTGTTGAAGGAACGGAGTTTAGGCGACAGAGAGGGAAGCTGAGAGGGGAGCTCCAGCGCCAGGCTGTGAGATGAGGTCCAGGCCTCACAGCACTCTGCTCCTACATTGGATTCCCAGAACCTTCTTTCAGCATGCCCACGGCCCTGCTCTCCATAGCCTGAAGGGGAACAACTCACTGCCCACCTTTCTGGCCCCCACCCCCACATGAACACCTGCCTTCGGTCCAAGGGCCCCAGCCAGCCTGGCCCAAGGGGTCCACACCTCCAGCACTTGGAGCCTGATGTCTCCTTTTCGGCTTAGCTGGCTCAGGCCAACCCGAGGGAGTTCCTGGAAGTAGTGTTGTTGCAATCCTTCCTGCCCTCTGCCTGACCCAGTGATCTCATGTAGCCAGCAGGATCCCGGGAAGCCTCACAGTGGACCCAGCCTTCAGGACTCACAGTGCTATGGTGGGTGACCTATCTCTTCCTAACGTTTGCCCATTTTCTGGTGGAATAGGTCCCGCTGTTATGGTCGTGTCTTGGCAGTGACTTATTCCCTCGAGACACCAGACTTGGGTCAGATGTGTGGTTAGCAGGTAGTTTCTTCAAACCTGTAGCTTCTTTTCAGCTAGGAAAATGTTTCCATGTGATGAGGTCCGTTTTCTGTCTGGGGTAGGGTTTTGGCTGTCATGGGGAAGAACGCTTATCTTTTCATTGTTGCTGATGTTGTTGTTGCCTATTCCAGCGGTATTGATGTACTTATCTTCAGTTTGATTGAAAGGACAGTGAGGTACCATGTTGTGCTATTTCCTGCTGTGTCGCAAAGTGAGTCGGTCATACATACACACACACCCCTTCTCCCTCAGATTCTATGCCCATATCGACTATCACTAACTGTGGGCTAGAGTTCCCTGGGCTCTACCACAGGTTCCTGTTGGCCGGTCATTCCATGTACTCCGTGTGCAGAAGCCAGTCCCAAACCCCCAGTCCCTCCTGCTGTGGACTTGGCTCCTTTGGGACCCATCCGGTTTTCCAAGGCTGGGAGTCTGTTTCTGTTCCGTGCACATGTTCATTTGTGTCCTCTCTTTCGGTTCCACTTAGAAGTGGTATCATACGATGTTTGTCTTTCCCTGTCCACCTTCACTTAGGATGATAATTTCCAGGTCCATCCTTGCTGCTGCAGCGTTCATGATTCCATTCTCTTGTATGATTGTGTGATGTCCCCCCATACATATGAACCTCATCCTCTTTATCCATGCCTCGGCCGATGGACATTTAGCTTGCTCCCTTGTCTTGGCTATTGGAAATGGTGCTTCAGTGGACATTGGGGTGCATGTATGTTTTGAAGGGCCTTTCTTTCCTTTTGTTGAAGTCCAACTTTCCGTTCTTTCTTTCCCTTTTGGGATAATGTTTTTCTTGTCATGTGGAAGACCCCTTTGCCAAGCCCGAGGACCCAGAGGTTTGCTCCAATTGTTTTTTCTTAGGTGTGGTAAAGGTTGCATCGTTTGTATTTATACACATTTTACATTTGCACTGAATGTTCCATGATGAGTTCATTTTCGTATCGGATAAAAACCCTATCCCTATTCCACTCTACTGCCCTTGAGCTTCCGTATTAGAACATCCCAGGTTGGTGTATTGCTATGGATCTATTTCTGCATTCTCTATCTGTACACTGAACTCTGTCTGCCTCTATCCCGCCAGCAATGCCAAGCTGCCCTCCATAGAGCGTTCTCATAAGCCGAATCACCTCCCACTTTAATGTGCTTTCTCATCATTATGTTTGATGTTCTGGCTCCTTTATCTTTTCTTTATCCATTTTAGAATAATTTCATCCATGTCGGCCAAAAAAAAAAAATAAAAAAAAACACTTCTGTTGGAATTTGGCCGTATTCTGTGTTGAGTCTTCCCATCCATGTGTATGATACGTGTCCGCATTGTTGTAGGTTTTCTTTCGTTTTATCATACAGATGCTCTATCCCAAATATGTATCCCCGGATTTCCCATTGTGGCTCAGTTTGTGACAAACCTGAAAGAGTGTCCAGGAGGATGTGGGTTCAATCCCTGACCTGGCTCAGTGGGATGAGGGTCCAGTGGTGCCACCAGCGGCAGTGTGGCTTGGACCTGGTGTTGGTGGGGCTTTGCTGTAGGCTGGTAGCTGTAGCTCCAGGTTGACCCCCTTGCCTGGGACCTTCCATATGCCGTGGCTGCAGCCATAGAATGACCGATGGAACCAAATGCTTCAAGGTTTTGGCAAGTCTTGTGTATTGCATGGTGTTTTTCGTTTTGGTGCCATGTTCTTTTGTGGGATTTACACACATGATGAAGGTGTTTGTGTCGACCTTGTATACTGAGACTTTGATAAAGTGACCTCCATCTCTTCCGTGTGCCTTGGAGATTCGGTGGGCCTTCCCGTGGAGGTAGCCATGCTATCCATGAGCATGGAGAATTATGTTTGTGCCTGTCTCATCTGTAGGACTTTCTTTGTTTTTCCTGCCATGCTGCCCTGGCTCGTAGCTACAGTACTAAGTAGAAAAGGAGAAATGAGAAAGAACTTTCTGACCTGTTTTGGATGGAGGAGGAAGACGTTCATTCTTTCACCATCACCCAGGAGGCTTGGTGTAGCTTTTTGTCGAGATGTTCTTTATGGGGTTCAAGGAGTGTCCTTCTCTTCCTAGACTTCTGAGCGTTTCTTACATGAATGGGCGTGGCACATGTTCTGCAAGCGCCTTTGTGACCATGTAGGTTTTCCTCAGTAATGTCTTCATGCAGCCTATAAAGTTGATGGTTGTGCATAGTAAGCCAAGCTAGTGTTCCTTGGCTAGAGTCCCTCTGAACATAGGGTATTGTCGTGAGCTTCTTTGTTCCTGCGTTTGCTGTATTTTGTGATTTGTATTTTCTCAATGCCTTGTGTGAAAACGTAGGTTGTTGATGGGAAACCTGGCATCTTTTGTATTCTATAAGCATTTCGTGCCATTTGCTTCGCTCTTAACACCAGTTTGTCTGCATCCTACCACCTGTTAGGTACTGCACGTTCCTTTGCCTACCGTTCTATATATTTTCCAAGTTCTCCTGGAGAGGCCTCTTTGAGCATGGAGTCGTTCGAAGGGTGCATCTCCATGTCCACATATCTGGAGGCTTCCTTTCTTCTCATTCTCGTTGTTCTGCAATGGACAGCATATGCTTTGGACCCAGTGGAGTGAAATGCAGTGGCTCTTTGTTTCCTTATCGTAGAGGTTCTCCAAACATCCCAGGCAGGAACGGCTCCAATATGACTGTGACAGAGGAGTTCTCTGCCTATTTCCCTTACACTGTAACCATAAGGGGATTACCTGAACATGGAAATGCCAGGCTTCTGAAGATGTGTCTGACAGGGCCAGTTCACAGACACCCCTGCCCATTGTTGTCTGGATCAGCTTACAAGTGGAGAGAGAGCCAGGGTCCAGGAGGGGGCCCAGATGCAGCGCTCTGCTGCTTTCTATGGCCGTGGTCCCATGTGGGCATTGGCTACCACCAGAAGGCTGACATGCAGGAGCCGGGTGCAGTCCCTGGCAGGGGGATCAGCACTCCCAGTGGGCAAAGCTCCAGCCTCTCTCCTACTGCCCAGGGCAGGTCTGAGCTGTGGGTGCAGCCACCAGGCTCCGAAGGCCGATGACAGAGGCACCAGGAGGCACTCCCCAGCTCTGTCAGCCACAGTCCCTGGCTGTTGGCAGGGACTCTGATGGCCCAAGGAAGAAGGCCCACCTCCCAGCTGCAGGGAGGTGGTCTTGAGCAAGTCAGAACTGCCCTTTCTCTTCTTCAGCAAGCAACATTTCCATCCCTGCCTGTTGCTTCCTCCCAACCCATGTGGTTGCCAGTCTTTCTTTGTCAAACCTCTTCCAAAGCACTTCGTGAAAGGAAGGGCATCCTTACCCCGACTGACTGAGAAGCACCTCTTGGAAATAAGCAAGTTTCCCCTCACCCAAGACTCTTAGCTCCTTCCAAGGACCATCCTTGCTCTCTCCTGCATGCTGCTGAGTAGCAAAATGTTGGGGATCCAGAACTCCTCCAATGAGTGGTATGCTAGCACTAGCTTCTGTGACAACAGGAAGCTCCTCCCCCCCCAGGCAGAGGCAGTCAGGAGACCGTAGGTGATGGCTCTGTGCTCTGTGCCCCCTTTGAAACCCTTTGCATCCCTGCCATCTGAGGAAGGAAGGCAGTGCCTGGGAAATCACCCTGGTTACAGATGCGTCACTTGGCCTGTCTGGCAAGAGGTCACCTGTGAGCCAGAGGGCCCGAATCCCCTCTGGAACACACTGCTGCATCCCCACCACCCAAACAGGCCCTTCCAATAAGGCGCGATGGCTTGGCCGTTGGAATGGCTGGACACTGAAGGTATGCTGTCTGTGACTGGGACACAGGGGACTCGGTGCCTTGGTCTTGGAGACACATGGCATTGCAAAGGCAGAAAACAGGCCAGGGGCCCCATATCCTAAGTCAAATGGGTATCTTCAGCCAATGCTTTGACTCCCCCTTGAGGGGTTTGGAGATGAGCCTTTCCCTGGTATCAGAGGGTCAGCTTCCCCTTGGTGTCTGTCATAGACAAAGAGTGTCCAGCCACTGTCTCTGTCTCACACAAGCTGCACCAATCCAGCCCCTGAAATTGGGAAGCTCCTTCACCCACCCTGGGCATGGCGGCCATTTCTGTGATGCAGTGAATGTGCCATCCATTAATCCACTGTTTCCTTGTTGGTGGAGTGATGCATGGATAGATGGAGTCTCTGATTGGCATTGGAGGGCCCCACCTGCAGCATAGGGATGTTCCCAGACTTGAGGTGGAATCAGAGCTGTCATTGCTGTTCTACGCTACAGCCACAGCAATGCCAGATCCAAGCCACATCCGTAGCCCACACAACAGCTCAAGGCAATGCTGGATTGCTTAACCCACTGCACAAGGCCAGGGCTCAAACCCACGTACTCATGGATAGCAGTCAGATTCTTCATCTTCTGAGCCATAATGGGAACTCCCTAAAATACTATTTGGTGATGGTCTGTACATCTTTCCTTTCTGCAAATTCTATTGCATTCTTTTCTTTTCCATTTTGAGTCAGCTGCATTGGGGCCTGTGGGCTGTTCCAGGCCAGGGGTCGAGTCCAAGCTGCACCTGCTGGCCTATGGCACAGCCACAGCAATTCAGGATCTGAGGCATGCCTCATACCTACACCACAGCTGACGGCAATGCCAGAACCTTAGCCCAGTAAGCCATGTCATGTCTCATCCCCGCGTCCCCATGGATCCTAATCAGTGTCCTTAGAGCCGAGCCACACACAATCCTGCTCTTTCATGTTTTAATGGATTGAAAAGCATGAGTAAATGGCTCACTTTAAGTGTGCCTGCACTTGGCATTAATCCTAGATTTTTGGCGTTTGGGGCATTTTGATTTTTCTTTTTTTTTTGTTTGCTTGTTTTTTATTTTGTAAGTGTTGGCTGCCCCTGTGGCACACAGATGTTCCCAGGGACAACCCAAGATCCTTAACCCTCCTCACCCCAATCGAAAACTTATCCCTGATCACGAAAAGTCCCAGGTCTTCTTGTATCAAAAGCTCCCTGGGGGTGGATGCCAGTGGGCTGGTGATGTTGGGACCACTGAGCTTCACATGATGGAACCTCCCCCCAAGCCATTAACAGGTCATGAGATTACAGTCACTCACTCCCTCCTTTGTTTTGTCCTCACTGGGACTAAGAGGCCGCTGCCTCCACCATTTAGCACATGGCAATAATCCCACCAAGACGATAGGATGGTCCCCCACCCACAAGGCACCGAAGCAGAAAGTCCTGTCCCTACAGCCAAGCCTTTTCCTCTCTGGACAGGCCACCCCCACGGGACACCCTGGAGGAGTGGAGAATCACAACAGCCTGTCATGTGGCCACTTCAGAGAGGCAGAGAGAAACTCTCTAGAGGTAAGGGCTGCCTCCAGCCTCCATTCTCATGACTGGTGAGTGTCCAGAGGGCTGAACGGCACAAAAGCAGCTCTCCATCCCCAGAGTGTTCCGGGATGCAGAGCATGGAACCGATGCCCCAGAAGCCCCCTAGCCCAGCAGGCTGGAGAGACAGGGATGATGAGGCTGTCCCTGGGGCTAGTGAGAGCTGTGTACTCCCAGGAGCAGCCTGGGCATCCTTGTCTCTGTGGAGGAAAGACTTAGTCATTCACCTGTGGATCCAGACTGCCTGGGATCTCACACATGCTTCGTTCCTCTCAGATCCCCTCTCTGTCCTCAGACGACCCATCTCTGAGGACACAGGCACATGCAAGACGACAGTGGACCAAGTGCATTTCACAACAGAACGATTTTATCCATGTTTTACATCCCCCATCGCAAAGGAGCTACTGTGCCCACCCACACACACCCAGACCCAAGTCCCCACCACCTAACCCCACCCACCCACACCCCCTCCTGGCTCTGGTCATTCTGTCCTTCCTCCCCACCCCTATGGCAGCCAGGATGGTTGCTAGGACCTGGAGGAGCCCAAGGCTTCCATGGGGGCTGCCCAGTTGGACTGGCCCTGGAGGGCTGGCCCACCGTTCCCTACTGGCTGCAGTGCCACTTCCTCCTCCTCCGTGTGACACATGGGTCACACCTGCTCCTTTTGGGCTGGGAAGGGTCAACCAGCCCCAGAGCCAGGGTGTGCCTCCCAGAGCCTCGCAGGTCAGCCCTAGGCCTCGCCAGGTCCTCAGCAGCAGCCAGGCCTCCACACCGAGCCCGCTTTCTAGACTTGGCAGCTTTCAGGGGGCCTGAGCTGAGGCCCATTCTCTGGGGCACGGGGGCCTGGGAAGCTTGCTGGGCCCTCTGCCCTGCAGTGCAGACAAGACCCGAGGCAGGGACAGGGCTCTGTGGCAGCCCCCAGGGTAGCAGGCTGTGGTGAAGGCCCAAGAGGAAGGCCAGGCTGGGGAGCTCCTCCTCATCCTCACTGAACCCGTGACCCAGCCCTGGGGCTCCACTAAGGGGAGAGGCCTCCCTGAGAACCTTGCTGGCCCTGAGTCCTGATGGAGGGCCCGAGCGCTTGATGCCCTGGCGAAGAAACGGCTGTGCTGTTCCAGCCTGAGGGGGCTCCTGATATCCTGGAGAGGGCACAGAGCCTTTGTGCCTGAACAGGCCCCTGTCTGTTTGTTGGTGCCTTAGATGGCCATGGAAATCCATCTGGGGTGTACAGGTTTCATCTCTGACCCCAGGCTGTGGGCCTTGCTCGTTCCTCTGGGCATCGTGTTGGGCCACAGACTCTGAAGGTCTTGAGTCCAGGTGGGGTGCCCTGTGATTGGGAGTGGCTGGCACCCCGTCATCCTCCTCCAAGGCCAGGACTTGTGTCTGCACTAGCTGGTGGGAGAGAGGTGGACAGTGACTGCTCTGCACCCTCCAGGGAGAGCCGGGGCTTATGGGCAGGGGATGGTGAGATGGGACTCACATCCACAGACAGAGCCTGTGGCCCTCCTGCCTTCCTCCTGCACCTTCTCCCCAGCAGGGTCCTTGCCCTGTCCCCGGCTCCCCTCCTCCCCTTCCATTCCTCCTGCCCTGCACCCACCTGGGCAGCCTCCCGGGTGCAGGGCCTCTCTGTCAGGGGAGGGAGGGACAGAGCCTTCAGGGCCTCCTGCTCTAGGGCCCTCCCCGGCCCTGGCTGACCTGGGTCCTTTCCTCATGGATTTCCAGGGTCACCTGAATACCGCCCCCTGCCCCCAGTCTCCCTAGTGTCAGTCCCTCCCCTGGCCACCTCTTCAGGGGAGAGTCCTTCCTCCTGCTCCAGCTCCTCAGCCAGGCCCGAGAGATCCAACTCTGGTTCTGGGGAAAGCAACTCTGCCAGGAATCGGGGGTGAATGACCACCTCCACCTGGAATGGAAGGGAGAGGCTGTGTGCAGCCTTGGCAGGTGTGCCCTGGGGGGCAGGAAGGCCTGGGAGAAACGTGACTAGCAGAGGCCAATCCAGAGTTCCCCTCACAAAGGGGGAGCTTTCAAACTCCCATAGGTATTGTCTACTCTCACATAAACACACGCACACACTCACAAGCAGTTGCACATGCAGACACATTGGCTCCAAATCACAAACACCTAGGCACCGACCCAGACACACAAAGGCCTACAAAGAGAGAGAGACAGACACATGTACAACTTACACATCCACATATACACATCCTATGCACCAAAGTACACTCAGACACACAGGAAGACACACAGATGTCAGGGTCAAGGACCAGAACCTAAATCCCATTATCCTGGGCCAAAGCCAGAACTAGGGTGCCAAGAGCATCTCTCCCTGGAATCCTGGAGTCTCAGACTCCAGGCCCAGCCCACCTTGGTGTCAAAGTCCTCCTGGGAACACAGCTTGTCCACGTAGCTGAGGAGATCCGGGTCTGGGAAGCAGCCGTCCTTGTCCTGTGGCAGCTCATATCCATCCTCTCGACATTCCATATCGGACTCCCCTGTGGCTGAGGGGCCAGGACCCACCAGTGCCTGCGGGATGTCCCCATGCTCCCTGCGAGCCTCAGGGGCAATCTCCTTGGGGGCCTTGTTCTCCAGCAGCTGCCAGGCTCTGCGTGGCCTTGGGTGGGTGTGCTGGACCCTGGGGCCGTGTTTCCTTGGAGCACAGGCTGAGGCAGAGCAGGAGGAAGGGAAAGTGAAGAGACCCAGCGCCCAGAAGCTGACCCCTGAGCAGGCACAGGGGAGGGCATTGTGGTGGGGCAATGTATATGCATGTGGGAAGGGGGAGGAGCAGCCTGAGCCTCAGGTTTGGTGGGAGGCCAGATTCAAGTCAGGGACAGGTAAAAGTCAGGTGTGAGAACGTGTGGAACATCTAATGATCAAGGGTCTCCCCACCAGCACACTTGTTAGGCAGATTTCACAGGGGCCCCTTAGACAGGGAGGAGGGTGATGAGGTTCTAAATGGACCAGGTCCACACCGCAGAGGGGAAAAGGGGGACTGAGACACCCTCGGGGGCTATCTGTGTTGAAATACCAATGCCCCCTTGAGTGGAAAGGACCCATCTGGGAACAGGGACCATGCCTAGGCCTCTCTTACCTGTACCTTGACCTCCAGGGGGAAGGTGATTCACAGACTGAGTGCCCCTTTTGCGGGATGTGGGTTCCTGAGGAGCCAGCTTTGTTGGAGCTGGAGGAGGCATGCCCTGTGCCCGCGTTGTGCAGGACACGTTCCCCATCCTGATCTCATCCTCTGCCTCAAATTGCATGAACCTGGGGGGTGTTGAGGGACAGGCCCCAGTGAGAAAACCACCTGGACTCTGGAGCCCACCCAGTGCAGCAGAACCAAGGGGGTGAGGATAGGGTGTCCTTAGGTCTGTCAGGAGCCTGTGAAGTGCTGTCGCAGCAGGGAACTGCAGTGGCAGATATCCAAGGTCTGGGCCTCCTCCTGCCTGACCAGCCCTGGAGCTGGAGGGCATGGCCCAGCAGAGACCCAGGTCAATCTCTGGGACCAGGCTTAGGGACTCATGGTGGGCAGTGGGGGTCCCTGCTCATGTGCCCCCAGACCTTGTCTGACCCAAACAATGGAGATGGCCAGTAGCCTGGTCTGGCACGTATCTCCACAGAGCCCTTGCCTGAACCCAGAACCTGGGGCTGGGAGTGAGAGTCTGGGAAAGCACGCATGAGACAGGGCCCAGCACAGGCTGGAGTGGGGATCCTACCATTAGAGGTGAGGCATCTCTTGCCACTGAGAGCTAGCTGCTCCTTTGGTTTTGTTTGGAAACTAGGAGGTTCACATGCAGAAATGACAGGGAGGGCCAGAGACCCATGGGCTTCCCCAGGGATGGCTGGTTGCCCATTCCAGCCATCGTTGATGAAGAGAGGCCTACCACATGCTAGGTCAGTGATGGCTAGTCACCCAGAATGAAGGGGTGCCAGGCTGCCGTGTGGAGTCCTCAGCCCTGCACAGCCCCCATGCCTTCAGGGGACCCCCTCCTGGGCTGCCGTGCTCCCCAAGGCCATTCTGAGGCCTCCCCACATCAGCATCACGGTAGGGCAGAGCTCCTGGGACAGACAGGCTGGAAGAGCCAAGCTCTCCAGGTGGCAGAGGGGATTCTGGAGGCCAATAGGATTTGGGGATTCAGGGAACAGGAGGTGTCAGGTGCCAGCCTCCTCTTGCATCCTCTCTGATTGCTAGCACCAGAGCCAGATCCTGCCCTGGGGCCTGCCCATCACCCACCACCCAACCCACCATGTCACCCATGGCCCAGGACCCTGACTCACTTTGCTGCCATTTCATAAAAGGCCATCCTCTCAACGGTGCTCATGTGCTGCCATTCCTGCATGGCCTGCCGCATGCCCTCCTCAAGCGTCATGGTGGGCTTCAGGCGAGCCAGGGTGCGAAGCACTGGGCTGTAAGCCCTCAGGGTCAGTCTCTTGGTACAGCCCAGCCCCCAACTGCCCAACCCCACCCAGCTCCAAGGCCTCCATGGGCCCCACCCCTGCCAAACCCAGGCTCAAGAGGGGGAGACGAGGGTGTCTGGAGAGCAAACGCAAGCCTTCCTGGTGCCTGGTGCCACCACCTCCCACTCACCAGAGGATGCTTGTCCACTCCCTGGCTATAGCTGGGACACTCTGGCTGGGGGCGGGTTGCCATCTCATATAAAACGCAGCCCCATCAATGCGGGAGGGCAGGCGCCAGTCTACCAGCTAACAGGTCTGAGAAGCCCAAGGATTCTTCTGCCCAGGTCTCTGCACTAGATGGCCTAGTCCCCCTTTTCGGAGGGACCTCGGGTCTAGGAGGGATGTTCCTGCCAGGCTCACAGCTCTAGGAGGATAGACCCTTGCCCGTCTATCTATGGACAGCTCGACCACCTCCCCGTTCACACTGGACTTCTTCAGAACAACAAGGACCAGGCATGCAGAAAGTTCCGTCCTGGGCCTGAATGTCCTAAGCCTTATCTGAAGTGATACCCACTGGCTGCCAGAGGCCCAGGTCCATGTTGAAAGGAGGTAGCACCAGAGAAGCAGGTCCCATTCAAACTCTGGCTCCTCACATCCGAGCAGGACCCTCTCGGACTGCTCTCCTGCACTCAATGTTATCATGGCAGTGCAGAAAGTGAGACAACTGGTCTTGCATGGTGGTGGTAGCTGAGCTAAGGCACGGACGGGATGTCATGGACTGGACGTGGGACACATCTGAGTGCAGACGTGCCGCCTCATAGCATGGACATTGCTGTCAACCCTCCTTCTCTCGAGGTGAAAGGATGCCTGGAAACCTAAGCAGGGAGTCCATGCCAAGGTCCTGTATATGCGAAGGCTCCAGCTGAGCTAATGAGGGTCTGAGAGGTCACTTACATGAGAAAGCAGGAGAGAGCTTCCGCATCGGGGCTCTGGGGCAGGTGGCTGCGGGCCAGGTACTTGAAGCGCTGCCAGCGTCGGAAGTTCTGATAGACGCTCTTATGGTGAGAGGCGTCCTCCTGAGGGCCCGTGTGCTGGGAGGCATGCAGGCTGCCTGCCCCAGAGGTGCCATGTGGCCACGGCCCAGAGGTCCCTGGGGGCAGGATGAAGGCCATCTGGGCAGCTGGTGGTGCCGCTTGAGGAGGAAGGCCTGGGGCCAAGCCTCCCTTGCCAGCCTGAGCTGCTGCAATAGCTGTGGCAGCCACCCCGCTGTCCCCCACAGGGCTTGCTATGCAAAGGGGTGCAGGACACAAAGCACTCCCCATGAGGGCCCTGGAAGCATTCCCATTGAGGGGGGCCTGAGGGCGCCCAAAGGCCTGAGACTGGTGGGGCAATGCTGACCTCCCTCCTGACAGACTGGGACAGGGATGTTGCCAAGCCCTGGGGCAATGGGGCCATGGTCAGCAGGAGTCACCCGAGGTGTCATGGGGTGAGCTGGCTGCAATAGGGTGCTGCCAGGCAGGAGTAATGGGGCCATGGTCGGTGGCTGGTGCTGCTCCCAAGCTGGCTGGGGTTGGGAGCCAGGAGTGGGGGGAGGATAGGAGCGTGAGGCCCCAGGGGGCATGACCACATCCGTGCCCGGCAGTGGAAATGCTGTGGAGAGAAAGGAAAGGGGTGAATGGAAGAGGAGAATGGGTGACATGGACGGAAGCTCTCTGGGGACTCAGAGGGCACACCTCAGTGGGAGAGGGCATTTGGCCCGAGGAAGCTGTGTGTTGTGCAGATGTCGTGGAGGGATGTTCATGGTCTTGACCCCCGCACCCAGTTCCCTGCCCCTGTCTACCGACAAATGCTCAGCTCAGCAGCAGGGATTGGAGAGCCTCCCTGAGGAGCTCCCTGACACCTCGTCCTCACAGGCTGTCCCCACGTCCTGCACCTGAGAGGCCATCTACTCTGAGCATGCCCCTCAGCAAGGTCACTGGCAGGTAAGGGCCTTCTCCAAGGTCCTTCCAGGCACCGTGAGGCCTTTGATGGACCTCCACTGTCTAAAGTCGAAGGGCCTCACATCCTCCTCAACCCTTCCTCTCGGGATGCTCAGCGCAGATATGTTCTGTTATACTTTCCTGACCTCACACAACACCTCTCAAAGGCTGCGAAGATCGCTCTGCACACAGAACCCTTAGACAAACACAGAACAGCCCCACCAAGCATGCACCTGCCTCTCCGAACCACCCAGAGTGGACACTTCACGGGGGCTAAGGTGTGCCACCCCATCCCGATGGCCCTGAATCCCTCCCACCATGCAGTTCTGCTCCTCAGAGAGAAGTCTGAGAAGTCGGTGTGCGTCCCCGCATTTTTGCAACTTCCCTTCCAGGGTTGGCTTCCAAAGATGAGCAGGGGCACAGGGTGGCTCATGTGACAAGGGTCATGGGAGTGGAGGCTGCCTGTGGTCCTTCCCCTTCCAGCTCCCAACAATGGAAAGTGAGGACAACCTGAGAATCAGGCAGGAGTCAGGTGCCATTGTGAGAAAACCGCCCATTCAGGAGAAGGAGGTACATACCACGAGGCACCGAATTGACCTCCACAGGTGTTCTAGGAGGTTTCAGAGTAGCAGACTAGATCATCTTCCTGCTTCTGTGCTACACTGCTTCACCCCCCGCCTTTACAAAGGAAGCAGCCTTCCTAGGCATTCCACCTGCACCAGCCTCTCTCCACATGTAGTAGTAGTGACTTGAAATAGGAACACACTCTTCATCTCAAAGTCAGGCCTCAGCTTCTGCCGTGAGCCACCTGACATGCTGTGCCATGTCTGCAGAGACGTATTTCCACAAAAGGGAAACCAATACAGAACACCTCAGGCCCACGAGTCCTAGCTTGGGTGAAGTCACCTGGTTGCCCTTCCCTTGTGGAATCCAAGGCCACAGTTGCCTGACCTGAGAAGTGAGTTCTGGGCGGGATGGAGGGAAACGTTCTGGGCTGTGGCAGTGAGAGTCACATCCTGCCCAGCTCAGAGCAGACCCTTTCCTGAGCATGTGGCCACAGACAACACCCACCAGCACTGAATCGTTTTCTGACTATACCCTCCCATTCCACGCCCCCATTAGCCAGAGTATGCTCCAGTTCCAATCCCTTAGAGAGGTCTGGTGAGGCGAGCTTCAGATGCCTGAGGACCACAAGGCGGGGCTAGGCTTTCCCCATGACCCACCCAGGGCCAGCCACAGGACACTGGCTACACACACGTTCCAAGTGGCTTGTCTCCCTTCTAGAAACCGCCAACCTGCCTGCTGCCATCCTGCCTCCCCAACCAGAGCAAGGCCTCTTGAACCACCTCCAAGCAGCTGTCCTCCCCAAGGCAGCCTCAGGTTTCTACAGGCTCCCCAGCTGAGATGTCCCTGGGGTGCCGTGCTCTCGCCTTCCTCTCCTTCCGTCCAACTCCATGTCCACAGTGAAGGGTCCCAACGGAAACCCAGGGATTTGAGGGAGGCCCTTTCTCTTGGAAAACAGCCCCTGTCTAGAGGCTTACCGCCTTCTGAAGCCATTCCCACAGGCATGGGCCTGGACCACCACGGGCTGGTGGCCTCAACGTGGACAGTCAAGAGCAGGACCCAGCGAGAGACCTGCCCCAACAGATGCTCAGGACGCAAGTAAAGGAGCCCAAGTTTGAATCTCAACAGTAGAATGCGGGCCTCCAGTCATTCTGCAGTGGGGGAGGGGCCGAGGGCAGGTGAGCCTGGGTGGGGGTGGGGTGCCATTCCATGCTGGCCTCTGCAGGGAGGCAAGAACCAGACGTTTCTTCCACCTTATGCAGGGGCCAGACAATTGTCGAGTGCCTCGTCAGGCAATGTATGTGTTGGTTTTCAGAGTCACAGCACCGAGGTTTGTCTTGATGTTCCCTTTCCCTCTGTTATTCATCAACTTGTTTGTTGTCCTTCAACCGCCTCAGCTTCCGTCCTGGCTTCAGGCTCCCTTCCCCAGAGGCCAGACTTTTGGAACAAAATTCACCTTTTATCATCTGATAACCACTTGGGTTTTCATGGCCACCTGGAACCCAATGTTTATGGTTTGGCTTCTCTCAGCAGACCCACCATTTGTGATTGGTGTGTGTCCGTCTTTCCTAAGGAAACCGTCCTTGTGTGCCAACCAGCATCCAGCAGGACCCACCTTCCTCATGTTCCCTTGTGCTGGAAAGGCCCAGCCTATCCAAAAAGCCACTGCACAGCCCACGTGTCCAAGACCAGAAATCAGTCTGTCGTGTCTCCAGTATGATGACATTGCTGGTAAGTCTTGGAGCTTTTCCCTGTTAAATGTTTGAATGTAACATTTTCAACAAATCCTCCCCTCGCAGGGATCACAGTCCACGTGTGCCAAATAGCATATGGAGTGCTGAGTCCTCCTCTCCCCTCTTTCCCCTGTCCACTCAGTCCTCGTTCCCACCAGGGATCAGAGATACCTGTTTCATTCACATCTTTTCAGGGATCTTTTGGGCAAGCAACTTTGAATGCCATCCGCTTGCCTTTGCAGGTAGTATTACTTTGTCTCTGGTTGAAATGTACCATGTGCACAGGGAACTCCATCTTGGACTTGTGATGGAAAAGGTTGGGGGATAATGTGAGAAAGTGATTACATATGTATCCTATATAGATATATATGTATCATATATCATATATACATACATCTGTCTGTACGACAGGGTCCTTTGGCTACGCAGCAGAAGTAGACAAAACATTGTAAATCAACTGCAGTGGAAAACCTAACCTCTTGTAAGATCAAAGAGTTCCTCTTGAGAAAAAGTAAAAAAGGAAACGAGAAAATTAAATTGCGTCCCCTTAGACCTGAGTATCTTTCCTTTTGTTGCCGTCCTACTGATATCGTGGCTCCTCTGTTACTGGATGCATTTTTAACATGGGAGTTCCTCCATTCTCTTGAAATTCAATGTACTGAAATGGCAGAGTGCTCAACGCCAGGCAAAAACAATAGTAAATGTGCAGCTCCATTTGAGTTTTTCATTTCCCATACACAGTGCCTGCATTTAGCCTGACCTGTGTCCCGTGCACCATTTTGGACATATCTTTACTGCAAGTACTTTCCCTGTGTATCTGAAGTTTACCTTTCCCTCGGAATCAGCATGCATCTGGCAAGACTCGCCCATAAGGGTACCATATTAGGCTACAGGGAGTGGGCAGTTCTTGAGGGGAGGAGAACTCGGAGTGGAGACCCAAAGGTGCCTTTTGGTCCAACCCAAAAGAAAATGGCAAAGGGACCCCAAATCTGCAGGCTCTTTGGATGAAATGGCAATTGGAGAGCCAAGAGATACTATTGCGTCTTTGAGCTTTATGTGGTTAAGGACAGAAGTAAGGGAGGAGAAGACAAAATCTTCTCTTTCCTTATGTGAAAGAACCAAAAGTGTGTGTGGGCGGGTCTCTTGGTTTAATTGCTTTCTCCTTTGGGGGACACACGTGCTGCCTATGGATGTTCCTAGGCTAGGAGTCACATCAGACCTACACGAGCAGGCCTCTGCCATAGCCAGAGCAATGTGGGATCCAAGCTGCGTCTGCAGGACCTACAGCACAGCTCAGGGCAACCCCGGATCCTTATTCTACTGAAGGAGGCTGGCATGGAGTGTGCATCCTCACAGATCCTAGGGGGGTTTATGTCTGCTGAGCCATGATGGGAATTGCTGGCTTTTGTAGGTGTGAAAACATCGACTGCCCGTGATGTGGGTGTGCCCTTTGACACAGTGCCAGCTTTTTATCCACCAATGTCCAATCTCCACGTGTCCAAACCCACTCGCATCAACGTCCTCCCCAGCAAGCCCTGCTTGAAAGCTGGTGCATTTCCTGTCTGCATCCCATACCCTTGCTCTTGAGAATCGAGGCTTGTCCTTGCCTATGGTGCTGTCTGCATGGGAATCAACGTAGCATACCTGACACAGCCAAACAGAAACACACCTGAGGAAACGTTCAGATTGGGAGTTAAGGTCAGCTTATCACGATGCAAGTGATAGGAATGCGTATGTCCATCTGGTGTGGTGAGAGGCGAGGTCTCGGGAACATCATCAAGGGAGGTGAGGGGTGAAACCTCCTAGGACTGCAAGCAAATCTCTTGGGAGGCAAGAGTCCCTGTGTGCAGTAGCAGAAGTACAATTCCTCCTGCTGTTAGGGTGTTGGGCAAGGAAGGAGAGGTTGAAAGGATTGTTGCAGATTGAGAAAAAGGACTTGTGTGGGTGCTTCCGAAGCTTCTTGCCCCTTGCAAAGGAACTTGGACTCCAAAGAGGGTGAGAAGCTGAGGCGAGAGTATCTCCTGCTATGCCATGGTGAGCTTTGTAGGAAGAAACTCTGGATGGGGCACTGCAAAACTGAGCACCATGGGAATAGGGCTCTCTATTGGAGCTTTTACACTGAAGAAACATTTCAAGGGTTTTCAAACAAGACCTTCATAGTAGAAGATTGCTGAGGCACCCATTGTACCCAGGCATTCAGGAAGGCCAGGCATCCTTGTTGCTTCCTCCCCTTCTTCAGCCACTCCTGCAATTTGTTACAAGATTCTCACGCATAGCTCAGATGTAGTATTTGTGGGGGTTTCTTGTTTGGTTGGTTTTGAATTGTTCTTCCCCCAAGACAATGGTTTTGCTACTGTACAGCATGGTGACCCAGGTACACACACATGTACACATTCTAGTCGCTCCCATGAGCATGCTCCATCACAAGTTCCCAGTGCTACACAGCAGGATCTCATTGCTAATCCACACCAAAGCCAATCCTTTGCATCCCTTCACCCCAAGCTCCCAATCCACCCCACTCCCTCCCCAGATGTCCTATTGGCATGAGTCTTCTCAGGGACACTGATACAAAAGTTGCATTGTGGAAACGAGGTGCTCCCAAATCTTCCGTCATGTTTGACTGACTTTGGACTTCTGAGGGCCGCATCCATGGCATCGGGAGATTGCCAGGCTAGGGGTCCAATCAGAGCTGTGGCCCCTGGCCTATGCCAGTGCCACAGCAATGCCAGATCCCAGCCGTGATGGCAACCTACACCGCAGCTCACATCAACACCCGATCCTTAACCCACCGGGCGAGGCCAGTGGTGGAACCCGCAACTTCATGGTTCCTAGTCAGATTCGGTTCTGATGCACCATGACACGAACTCCTTCTGTTGTTCATTATTTTATACTACCTCAGAACCCTACATGCCGACATCGGAGAGGCAGAGGTTGTCAAATCAGCGGCACTGTAATTAGGGAAACCAGTCATGGAAGTGGGTGTCTCAACGTCCTTTGGACCATGACCTCTGATTGTTCCTGCAGAGAGCTTCGGGGCAGGCACTGGTGGTTGAGGAGAAACATCTCTGGAGATGGATCACTAGCATCAGGAGACAGTGAACCTTCCACTCCCACATGGAAATTGAAAGGCACCGAGAGATCCCAGGTTTGTGTCTTGTGGACGTTTCACGTCTGTGCCCTTGGGAGCTCTGGGTGTTGTCAGATAGATGTAAGGGTCTTGAGAGGTATCCTGTGGAGGAAGAAATGCTCTGATGTTGCCATGGACCAGAAAAGGGATCTGAGGGTTCAAGTTTCTTTGGCGAGCATTCCCAAGTCAGGTGGGTATGTTGAATCTGCTGCTACTTCTTTGTGGGTGGATGTCCACCTGAACTTCCATGATGTCGTGCCAGACGTAGGGAGGGAGAGGAATAGTGTTCCCAAAGTACCTGCTGTCTTGTGACTGGCCAAGAGGGTCAAGTTTAGCTCACCAGCATAACCAGGACAACCAGAACCGTACAAAGGAGACACACCTGTGCACCAACCTTTATTGAACAAGCTCCATGTATTAAAGAAAGACATGAAGAACAAACATGCGTGGAGAATCGAGGCATTTGGAAATTCTCAGGCATGGCGACAGGAGCACCATCTCTGAAGAGAGGTTCCCAGATCTCCAATTGCGTGCTAGAATGGTTCTTTAATGGATCCATCCAATTTGCTAGGGGAAAGACCCTTCTCTTTCTAGACGAGCAAATCCCAACCCAAAGAGTCCACACAGCCTAAGGTACTGTGGCCCAAAGGGCATGAATGTCCTTGGCCCACTTTGAGGATTCTGTGCTTAGGCTGGATCTCTGCAAACTCTTGTATGGGGATCCTATCTAAATGCATGGGTTTCACCAATGCAGTGTGACCGTGGGGGCTCATCTCCCAAGAGATAGGGTTTAAGAAGAGATGGCCACAGAAGCTCCCAGGGAGAAGACAGGAAGACAACACCAGAGAGCTTTCCAGTGAATGCAAATCCTCCATGACATTCCTGTCTTGGAGGGAGCTCCTGGGCCTGCTCTTCTGATGCTTCCTTCCCTCCCTCCTCTTCCCACCTGTCCCCTGCTGACTGAGCTGTTGTGCACAGAGACTCCCATCCTCCAACCGCTCCTAGTGTCTGTTGAGGAGGGTCTGCTTGGGTAGTCAGTAGCGCACGTGGGAGCAAAGAGGGTGGTTTCCCAAGGGGTGGCCTGCCTGAGGGTGGGGCCCGTCCTGGTGGCCTTTAGCATTCATTCCATGACAGCCCTGCTAAGGAATATGGGGACTCTTCAGCCATTGGGTGTGACCGCTCTGTGCTCTTGTGCACGCTGCAGACTCCTTGTGCCCTCCTCCATGTGGGTTCATGCCCGCATGGAGCTCAGGTCCGGAGCAGTGTTTCCACCACAGCTTTTAGCAGCACTGTGGATCAGGCTGCTGGGAGACTTGAGGGACTGTGGGGCCTATGGAGGCAGGGGACTAAAGTGTGTGAGTGATTAAAATGGGTGGCATTCCAGTGTGCCCGCCGTTCCAAAGCGTAGGAAAGCTCGAAGGAAGAATTTCCAATTTGAAAACCCTCATGGGGTTCACAAGAAGTAGCTCAGGGCACGGGAAAAGGAGTGAAGATGTACCATCCAGGCTGCTAGTTTCACTGGTGTCTTCCTTTTTCACATCCCAATGTCGGTCAGCACTTCTGTTCAAAAGGCATGCTTGGGTCTCTGTTGGGGGCAGCCTTGCTGAATGTAGTGCTGACCACCTAGTTGTAGTCGGATGTAAATCGTGATGGATTTGCAAGCCTAGGTTGGATTGGTACAAGGCCACCTGGTGGTCGGGAATCTGGTAATCCGTCAAAGGTGAGGGTTGGTTGGGTTTTGTCTATGGATATGTGTGTAAGGGGAGATCATGCCTGTGTTTGGGTGAGCGTTTGTCTTTGGAGGGTGCTGAGATGTAACAGAGGCATAGTCCAGGAGCTGGCGTTTAGGTGTTTGTAAGTTGGTGTTCAGGGGCCTATTTTTCATGGATGTTTTCTGCCATGAAGTTGGGGATTGTGTGTCTCCTGGTGGACTTGGTAGGATTATCTGCCTAGGCCTCAGGGCAATGTTAGGGAAGTCCAGGGGCCGATCTGTGTATTTGTACCTTTGGGGCCTGTAGTGAAACTTCGTGGTTGGGACTTGACCCCAGCCAAAATTGAGAGTGGGACTGGAATCTACCTTGCCCTCAGCTTGGCACCTGAATCCAGGATCCCAGGTTCAGAGAGGATTCGAGCGCACAGACTTCTTCTTTTTGGTGGCATCTGCCCCATGTGGAGTTTCCCCGTCCACGGACGGAGTGCCACAGCAGCAATCGGGACCACTGCAGTGAACACTCAGAATCCTTAGCCTTCCGTGCCACAAAGGAACGCCTCGACCTGCTCAAACCCACTGTCTTTGCACTGTCAGACCCCTCACCAGGTGTCAGGATTTGATGAAGCTCTGGTTCTTCTGCTTCGTGGCAGGAAGAGTTTGGCAGGAAGCGAAGCCCCAGGTAAAGAGTGAGTTTAGGAGCATAAGACCCTGGGGGGAGATACGCGTAAGCTGGCCAGGGAGCAGAGCAGCCCCAAGAACCAAGAGAGCTACATTTCTAGAATCCAAGGCCCAGTGGGGAGGGGAGAAGACTGCCTTCTTCCTCATTTGGGGGTGGATATCAAGGCTTCCATCTCCAGCTCCTCCTTGTGCCCTATATGGATGGTGTGCCCTGGGCTGTCACAGTGCTTGTTCAAATCGGTGTGTATTCCCAGGCGTTTGGTCATATATCAACTGGGGTAATTCATCTCAGGTTTCCATCTCCTGTCCTCTTTTACCTAGGCGTGTCCCCTCTCCCCTGTGTTTCTGTCTGGGTGAGGTGCAGAAATGCTCCTTGTCCAGGACTCTTCTCTCCTTGACCTCATGCAGCAGGACTCGATCTCCACATCTGTTGTCTTGTGCTTGAACTCTTGGGGGTTGTGTCTTGAGCGTGTCTGGCACTTGGATGCATCTGGTCTTCCTTCAAGTCGGGTAAGTCATGGCTGGGTTCCTTTTCTTGAGTGATCATCAGCTTTAGACCATTTCGAAGACCCCTTGAAAGCTTGTCTTTAACTGATCCCCAGTGGGCAGTTTCTGCTCTTTAAGGATCCTCCTCTATCCTTCCCTTTAGGATGATTATTTGTGTGTTCACGGCCTGTCATATGGCTCTTTGCTTTTTTGTGTGTAGCACATGTTCCAGAGCCGTGCATGTGTCTTTTGATGTGTAGAGGGCGAGTCGGCCTATCTTCTGGGACAGGTGAATGCTATATAGGTCGGGGTGCCGTATTGGTATGCTTCTGGATTCTGCAGGCTGGAAGAGCGCATGCCCTTGGATGGAGCCTTGGGGAGTGTGGGTTTATGGATATGCCGAGAGTGTGTTATATGTGTGTTTGGAGGAAAGGACGTAGGGTGCTAGGTTTGCACTTGTGTCGTGTACTGAGTAATTGCGGGTCTGCTTGGGTGTTTTGGAGAGTTGTGTGTAGAATGCGTTTGAGTGTGTATTCCAGGGGCATGGGCATTTGGAGGCATATTCGCTGGGGCTATGCCCTTGTAGTTTTCAGGAGGGACATGTTAGGCTTATATATGTGGGGACGTGGGGAAGTGTGTGTCTCCTGGAGAGATGAGGTTCTGTGTTTCTACAGGGGCGTGGGAGACGTGCATTTCTTGGTGTGAGAAATATGTGCTGTGGTTATGTGTTACGAGTTTGCAGATGGATGAGCTGGGTCCTAGGATCATTGGATATGTGGAAGTCATTTCCTGTGTGGTTTGCTGGCGATAGGTCCATGTGTCCTACGTGTGTCTACTCGTTTGTGTGTCTATCACCAGGTGCATGAATGACCAGGTTGTGTTCCTATGGTATGGAGGTGTTGGGAGTGTGCCACGTTGCTTCTTGGCAGAATGCCGAGGTGTTTCTACAGGTCCTAGGTACGAAGAGATGGTGTGTCCACATTGAGGGTGAGGGCTGAAATGCATATGCAGTTGACACCCACACAGGTGCAGTGTCCTGGCAGGGCGGTTGTCTTCTGGAGAGGTGGCACCATGTGTAGTGTTTGGGGCATCTGTATGTTCAAGGGTTGGGAATATTTGTCTGTGTGTGTCCATAGGTGTTTGAGACGTGTACATGTGTATTAGTACGTGTAGGCGGATTGTGGCTGTGTGTGTATTTGAGGTCCTGGGGCTTCTGTAGTATGTATTTGGAGGGATGTCAGAGGTAGGTGTGTGTGTTTGGAAACAAAGAAATCTCATAGGCGATGTGTGTGTGTTCTGGAATCCTGGCCTAGAAGTACTGTAGGGCTGTGGCCTTGCCCATGGGCTGTGCGTGAGATGACTGTGTAGGAGCTGGTGGTAGTGAGCCTGTATATGAGGTAGTCATTGTGCACCACTGGTCGGTGTTTGTGTTCAGGCCCCTGTTGGGTATGTGCATGTGAAGACCTCAGGTGGTCTAGTTTTGTTTGTGGGGAAGTGGGTGGAGTGGGGGGTTGGCCTTTTCTTGTCCTTTCAGGGCAGACCCATGGCATTTGGAAATGCCCTGGCTATGGCAGAATTGGCGCTGCAGCTGCAGCTGCCAGCCACGGCCACAGCAAGGCCAGATCCGAGCTGCATCTGGGACCTGCTCCATATCTGAAGGCAATCCTGGATCCAGGGATTGCACTTGCCTTTTCTCCTATACGGGTCAGGTTCATTCCAGTGTAGCCCCGACGGGAATGCCTGCTGGAAGTTTTTTCCTCACAACGTCATTTTCAGTTCTTGGCATCAGCCCAGTCATCTTTTCTAGGTCATCGGAGTTTAGTCTTGGCAGATTGTACTTTGCTAGGGAGGTGTCCATTTCGTCTAGGAAGTCTGTTTTCTTGGCATAGAGTTGCTTTTAGTAGTCTCTTCTGATCCTCTGTATTCTGGGATGTCCATTGGAAGCTGGTGTGCATTTTGATGGTTATTGATTTGAGTCCACTCTTTTTTCCCTGATGAGTGTGGCTAAGGGTTTATCCATATGGTGGATGTATTCAAAGAAGCAGTTGTAGCTGCATTGATCTTTCCGATGGTTTTCTTCGCTGCTCTTTCCTTTCTGCTCTGATCATTAGGATGTCTTTCCTTGTGTTTGTCTTTCTCTGGTTGCTTTGGGCGTAAGGCCAGGTTGTTTGTTGGTGGTTTTCCTTGTTGGCTGAGGTAGGCTTGTATTGCTGGAAAGGTCCCTCTTCGATCTGCCTTTGCTGCATCCCATAGGCTTTGGATTGTTATGTCTTTGGTGTCACTTGCTTCTTGGGAACTTCAGATTTCCTCTTTGGTTTCTCCAGCACTCCCTTGGTTGTTGAGTAGCATGTTGTCGAGTTTCCGGGCGTTGGTGTTTGTTGCCATTGTTTTCTTGGTGGTTGATTTCGAGCCTCATAGCGTTGGGTTCCTACAAGCTGTGGGATAGGATTTCCATTTCCTTCCATGTACAGTGGCTTGCTTGGTGACGCAGCATGTGATCGGTCCTAGGGAATGTCGGGTGTGCCCTTGAGAGGAGTGTGTATCCTGCTTCATTGGGATGGAAAGCGCTCTACCTATGGAGGAAGTGCCCTGTGGTCCAATGCATTATTGAAGGCCTGGGTTCCCTTGTTGATTTTATGTCTGGAGGACCCGTGCGTTGATGGGAGTCGGGTGGGAAGGCCCCCTGCTCTGACTGTGTTAGTGTCCATTTCTCCTTTTACGGTTGTAGCAGTTGCCTTCTACATTGCGGGGATCCTGTATTGGGTGCATATAGGTTTCCAATTCCCATCTCCTCTCCTTGGATTGATCCTTGACCGTTACGTAATGACCTTCGTTGTGTCTTATTAATATGCTTTATTTGAAGGTCTCTTTTGTGTGATGGGGGTGTTTCTACTCCGTCTCTCTTTTAATTCCCACGCACGAGGAATATTTTCTTGCATCCTCTCACTTTCAATTTGTATATGTCCCTCAAACTGAAGGGGGTCTCTTGAAGACAGCAGGTCTACCTATCTGTCTATCCCTCTACCTATCTGGATCGAGATCGAGATGGAGATCGAGATGGAGAACGAGACGGAGCTCTCCATCTAGACCCAGAGACAAGGAGATGCGTCTTCTTTTTGTATGCATGCAGCCAGTCGTTGTCTTTCGGCTGGGGCATTTTGTGCATTTGCATTGAAGGTGTTTCTTGATCTGTATGTTCTTATGGCCATGTTATTAGCTGTGTCAGATTGGGTTTTGTTGGTCTTTTCCCATCCTCCCTTGTTCTCTGCTCCTGTGGTTTGATGACTGCCTCTAGTGGGGTGTTTGTTGGGTGTTTTTTGATTGTTATTTCCCCGAGACAATTTTTTCCACTGCCCAGCATTTTGACCCAGTTCCCCATACATGTGTAATTCGTCTTTGTGCCATTATCATGCTCCATCATAAGTGATTCGACCTCGTCCTCAGTGCTACACAGCAGGATCTCCTTGCTAATCCCTTCCAAAAGCAGTCGTTTGCATCCAATAACCCCAAGCTCCCCATCCATCCCACTCCCTCCCCTCGCTCTAGGCAACCACAAGTCTATTCTCCAAGTGCATGAGTTCCTTTAGGTGGAAAGGTTCCTTTGGGCTGTATATGAGACTCTTCATATAAGTGATGTCGTATGGTAGTCGTCCTTCTCTTTCGGACTTCCTTCACTCAGGATGAGAGGGTCTCGTTCCATCCATACTGCTGCAGATGGCATTAGGGTGCTCTGTTTTATGGCACAGGAGTATTCCATTGTGTGTATATACCGCGTCCTCTTTGGCTCTTAATTGTTATTTCCCCGATACAATCTTGTTTTCTACTGTACAACGTGGTGACCCAGTTACACATACCTGTAGGCATTCTATGTTCTCACATTATCATGCTCCGTCAAACGTGACTAGACATTGTACCCAGCGCTACACAGCAGGATCTCATTGCTAATCCATTCCCAAGGCAATAGTGGGCAGGCATTAACCCCAAGCTCCCCATCCACCCCACTCCCTCCCCCTCCCCTCCCCCTTGGCCACCACAAGTCTATTCTGCAAGTCCATGAGTTGCTTTTCTGTGGAAAGGTTCTTTTGTGCCGTATATGAGATTCCAGATATAGGTGTGGGGTATCCTCTTCTGGAATGGATCCCTTAACCGTGAACTAGTGTCCATCTTTGCCTTTCTCGATGGCCTTCGTTTTAAAGGCGATTTTGTTGGATATGAGCAGCGCTACTCCTGATCTCCTGTCTTGTCCATTGGCATGAAATATCTTTTCACATCCCCTCCCTTTCAATCTATACGTGTCCTTTGCCCTCGGGTGAGCTTGTCTAGGCAGCAGATTGAAGGATTTTGCTTTGGTACCCAATCTGGCACTCTGTGTCTTTTGATGGCAGCATTCGGTCCCAGAACAATTCAGGTGGTCATTGATAGATGTTTCTTGATTGCCATTTGAAGCCTTGTTTTCCCGTTGAGTCTATGTTTCTCTTTTCTTCTTTCTTTTCCTTTGGGTGGATGGGTTCCATTGATTCTCTGCTGGAGTCCTTTCCTTTTCTGATTTTTGTATGCAGTGTTGGCTTTTGGATTGGGGTTGCCCTGTTTTGTTGTTATGTTAACCCCTTCGTTTGTCTGCTGACTTTAGCCTGACCGTTACATAGGACCAAACACGTCATTGAAACAAGACAAAGGATCTACATTTTCTTCCATTCCTCGCCCTCATTGTATGATTTGATGTAGTTTATTTCATTTTATGTTTTTGACATCTTCATGGTTAGATCTGTATGCTGGCTTCTCTAAGTCACTGCTTTCCAATGGTTTTTTTCTTTTTTCTTTTTTTGAATTGGAGAAGCCTTAGAGTATTTCTTTCAGAATGGGTTTTGTATTGCAGTACTCTTTCAGTGTTGGTTTGTTGGAGAAATTCTTGATTTCCCCTTCGATTTGAAATGATAGTCTTGCTGGATAGGGTATTTGGAGGAGGCAGATTATTTGTTCTTTCTTTCAGTGCTTTCAATGGGTCTCGCCACCCCCTTCTGGCCTGGAGTGTTTCTGTAGAGAAAACTGCTGATAACCTTATTGGGGTTCCCTCATCATGAATGCCTTGCTGTTCTCTTGCTGCCTTTGGCCTCCTCCCTTTCTGTTTACCTTTGGCCATACTGATCAGAATAGGTCTTGCTGCGTGCCTGTTTGGGTTCAACTTGTTTGGGGCTCTCTGTCCTTCCCGTATCTTGCTATCACTCTCCTGCACTTGTTGCTTTAAAACCTCGATTGCAGGACTCCCTGTTGTGGTGCCCTGGAAACTGGCAATGGCCCCTGCCCCTCTCCCCCAGCCACAAGGACCAGACCCTCCCTTTGGCTGATGACATGAGGAGATTTCCCACCAGATGGCCCAGCCCTGAGCACACTAACTCTAGGAAGTCCCAGCCACTCTGTTTCTAAGCCCCACTGACCCCCTGAGCAAGACCGGCTGCCTCCAACAGGCCTGGGTATGAGCATCTTCTGAAAAGGCTCAAGCAAGACCTTGAGAGAACACCAGATGTCTAAAGGAATGAGAAAGGAAGAGGGTCCCGGTTAGGGGTGTGCTGGTGCAGCCCAGGGCCTTGCCAGAGCTGAGGTCTGCAGGGGCTTGAGCTGGCCAGGCTCCACTCCCACACCAGCTCTCTTGGGCCCTGTTGGTACCTATGTCCCTTCTCGGCCTTGGACAGTGCCTTCTTCTGGACCTCCAGGGGTTCTCCAGGCACAGAGGCCCATCTGCTGATAGATTGAAACCTGTGATTGTCCTGAGTGTCAGTCAGGAGCTTCCTCCATCAGGACTCCCGTGCCTGCCTGCATGGCTTACACAGGCTCATCAGCCATGGGATGTCAGGCTTTGGAACTTCCCAGAAGTACAACTGAGTGTCTGTGCATGGCAGAGACTCCTCTGACCTAGCTCTGTTGCTTGCAGCCTAAGTCCCCTGTCCTCCGGAGGGTGGTCCCAGGGGGGTGCCCTCATCTGTGACCTCCCTTTTTCAGGGTGTCTCGTGGGGATGGCCCGCTGGGGCTTAGACGGCTGACACGCCCCCTACCCCAGCATCTTCACCAATATCACCTGCTTCTCCCATGGGACCGATGAGATCCAGAAGCACATGCCTCTCCCTGAGCCCACGGTCCCTCCTCCTCACACCCAGGTCCCATCGCAGTCTCTGCAGGCTGCTGGCTCTCCTGGGCCTGGCACAGGCTTTGTGCCCCCAGAGACTGGCCCCTGCTGCTGTCCATGCTCGAGGTCCTGCAGCAGGCCTGGTGCAGACCCCCCAAGCTCCTGTGCTCCTGTCTCTGCCTCAGACTCCTGTCTCCATTTGGCAAAAAGCCACCCCTCCCCCACCGGCTCCATCAGCTTTCCAGGGCCCCATCTTGGCCTTCCTGTGCCACAGTGGCCACCCCACAAACCAAGCCTGCAATCTCCAATAACCAAAGGAAAGTCTCCTCCTGCTGCTGCCTTGGGGCCCTACGGCCCCTCCTGTCGTCCGTCCTTCCTTCTTCTGTTGGGGTCCTCCATCTGACTCCTGGACAAGGGGAGAGGACATGAGAGGGAGAGTGTCCCAGGAGGAAGGTAGGAGTGGGGATGCTGGTGGAGCCCAGCTGGGGACAGAGAGGGTGTCTTCCCTTGAGACTCCTTCCTGCCCTGGGAGTGCCCAGGCCTTCAGAGGGAATCGGTCAGCTCCAGCTGCCATCACCAATCCCACGGGCAATGGGGCTTGAATAACAAGAATGTATCAACTCACCGTTTCGGAGCCCAGCCTTCTGAGATCCCGGTATAAACCAGCTGGGTTGGCCCTGAGGCCTCTCTCCTTGGATTCCAGATGCCCATCTCTGGCCTGCGCCCTCACATCAGCTCCCTCTGTGGGACTCAGGGTCTAAATTTGCCCTTTCTATAGGGGCACCCATCCTATTGTATTAGGGGCCACGTTAGTGACCTGATTTCAGCTCTTTCTGTACAAACTCTGCTGCAGGGCTTGCGGGGGTGTTGCCCTGGAACTGAACCCGAGAAGGAACCAGGAGTGTTCAGGTTCGATCCCTGGCCTCGCTCAGGAAGAGAAGGATCCAATATGGCCATGAGCTGTGGTGTAGGTCTCAGACCCGGCTTGGATGTCGCATTGCGGTGGCTGTGGTGTAGGCCGGCTGCCAAAGCTCTGATCGATCGATGGATCGTTCGGATGCCAAGCCTGGGAACTTCCATATGCTGCCCTAGCTGCCCCATCCAAACAAACAAATGTAGGCAATGGAAAGACAAAGAAAAGACTGCTCCACCTAAGGTCATGTTCGGAGGTCCTGGGGGAGAAGCCTTCCACATATGAACTTCGGGTAATAGAGCTGTAGCCCCTTTTGGCAGGTGTCTCCAGTGCCAGGGATGAAGGGTCTTTTGGAAAGTAAAGGAACATCAGTCCTGGGGTTGGGATGAAGGAGGATCGACTCCCCAAAGTGAGGGAGGGACGTTTCCAGAGTGCAGGGCACTCGAGCCGGATCAGAGCCCATGACCCAAGGCCATGGGGCAGGGGGTTCCAGCCCGTGGCATATAAGGCTGTTGAAGGAACGGAGTCTAGGCGACTGAGAGGGAAGCTGAGAGAGGAGCTCCAGCGCCAGGCTGTGAGATGAGGTCCAGGCCTCACAGCACTCTGCTCCTACATTGGATTCCCAGAACCTTCTTTCAGCATGCCCACGGCCCCGCTCTCCATAGCCTGAAGGGGAACAACTCACTGCCCACCTTTCTGGCCCCCACCCCCACATGAACACCTGCCTTCGGTCCAAGGGCCCCAGCCAGCCTGGCCCAAGGGGTCCACACCTCCAGCACTTGGAGCCTGATGTCTCCTTTTCGGCTTAGCTGGCTCAGGCCAACCCGAGGGAGTTCCTGGAAGCAGTATTGTTGCAATCCTTCCTGCCCTCTGCATGACCCAGTGTTCTCATGTAGCCAGCAGGATCCCGGGAAGCCTCACAGTGGACCCAGCCTTCAGGACTCACAGTGCTATGGTGGGTGACCTATCTCTTCCTAACGTTTGCCCATTTTCTGGTGGAATAGGTCCCGCTGTTATGGTCGTGTCTTGGCAGTGCCTTATTCCCTCGAGACACCAGACTTGGGTCAGATGTGTGGTTGGCAGGTAGTTTCTCCAAACCTGTAGCTTCTTTTCACCTAGGAAAATGTTTCCATGTGATGAGGTCCGTTTTCTGTCTGGGGTAGGGTTTTGGCTGTCATGGGGAAGAACGCTTATGTTTTCATTGTTGCTGATGTTGTTGTTGCCTATTCCAGCGGTATTGATGTACTTATCTTCAGTTTGATTGAAAGGACAGTGAGGTACCATGTTGTGCTATTTCCTGCTGTGTCGCAAAGTGATTCGGTCATACATACACACACACCCCTTCTCCCTCAGATTCTATGCCCATATTGACTATCACTAACTGTGGGCTAGAGTTCCCTGGGCTCTACCACAGGTTCCTGTTGGCCGGTCATTCCATGTACTCCGTGTGCAGAAGCCAGTCCCAAAGCCCCAGTCTCTGCTGCTGTGGACTTTGCTCCTTTGGTACCCATCGGGTTATCCAAGGCTGGGAGTCTGTTTCTGTTCCGTGCACACATTCATTTGTGTCCTCTCTTTCGGTTCCACTTAGAAGTGGTATCATACGATGTTTGTCTTTCCCTGTCCACCTTCACTTAGGATGATAATTTCCAGGTCCATCCTTGCTGCTGCAGCGTTCATGATTCCATTCTCTTGTATGATTGTGTGATGTCCCCCCGTACATATGAACCTCATCCTCTTTATCCATGCCTCGGCCGATGGACATTTAGCTTGCTCCCTTGTCTTGGCTATTGGAAATGGTGCTTCAGTGGACATTGGGGTGCATGTATGTTTTGAAGGGCCTTTCTTTCCTTTTGATGAAGTCCAACTTTCTGTTCTTTCCTTCCCTTTTGGGATAATGTTTTTCTTGTCATGTGGAAGACCCCTTTGCCAAGCCTGAGGACCCAGAGGTTTGCTCCAATTTTTTTTTCTTAGGTGTGGTAAACGTTGCATCGTTTGTATTTATACACATTTTACATTTGCACTGAATGTTCCATGATGAGTTCATTTTCGTATCGGATAAAAACCCTATCCCTATTCCATTCTACTGCCCTTGAGCTTCCGTATTAGAACATCCCAGGTTGGTGTATTGCTATGGATCTATTTCTGCATTCTCTATCTGTACACTGAACTCTGTCTGCCTCTATCCCGCCAGCAATGCCAAGCTGCCTTCCATAGAGCGTTCTCATAAGCCGAATCACCTCGCACTTTAATGTGCTTTCTCGATATTATGTTTGATGTTCTGGCTCCCTTATCTTTTCTTTATCCATTTTAGAATAATTTCATCCATGTGGGCCAAAAGAAAGAAATAAGAAAAAAAACTTCTTTTGGAATTTGGCCGTATTCTGTGTTGAGTCTTCCCATCCATGAGTATAATAGGTGTCCGCATTGTTGTAGGCCTTGTTTCGTTTTATCATACAGATGCTCTATCCCAAATATGTATCCCCGGATTTCCCATTGTGGCTCAGTTTGTGATGAACCTGAAAGAGTGTCCAGGAGGATGTGGGTTCAATCCCTGACCTGGCTCAGTGGGATGAGGGTCCAGTGGTGCCACCAGCGGCAGTGTGGCTTGGACCTGGTGTTGGTGGGGCTTTGCTGTAGGCTGGTAGCTGTAGCTCCAGGTTGACCCCCTTGCCTGAGACCTTCCATATGCCGTGGGTGCAGCCATAGAATGACCGATGGAACCAAATGCTTCACGGTTTTGGCAAGTCTTCTGTATTGCATGTTGTTTTTCGTTTTGGTGCCATGTTCTTTTGTGGGATTTACACACATGATGAAGGTTTTTGTGTGGACCTTGTATACTGAGACTTTGATAAAGTGACCTCCATCTCTTCCGTGTGTCTTGGAGATTCGGTGGGCCTTCCCGTGGAGGTAGCCATGCTATCCATGAGCATGGAGAATTATGTTTGTGCCTGTCTCATCTGTAGGTCTTTCTTTGTTTTTCCTGCCATGCTGCCCTGGCTCGTAGCTACAGTACTAAGTAGAAAAGGAGAAATAAGAAAGAACTTTCTGACCTGTTTTGGATGGAGGAGGAAGACGTTCATTCTTTCACCATCACGCAGGAGGCTTGGTGTAGCTTTTTGTTGAGATGTTCTTTACGGGGTTCAAGGAGTGTCCTTCTCTTCCTAGACTTCTGTGCATTTCTTACATGAATGGGTGTGGCACATATACTGCAAGCGCCATTGTGACCATGTAGGTTTTCCTCTGTAATGTCTTCATGCAGCCTATAAAGTTGATGGTTGTGCATCGTAAGCCAAGCTAGTGTTCCTTGGCTAGAGTCCCTCTGAACATAGGGTATTGTCGTGAGCTTCTTTGTTCCTGCGTTTGCTGTATTTTGTGATTTGTATTTTCTCAATGCCTTGTGTGAAAACGAGGGTTGTTGATGGGCAACCTGGCATCTTTTGTATTCTATAAGCATTTCGTGCCATTTGCTTCCCTCTTAACACCAGTTTGTCTGCATCCTACCACCTGTTAGGTACTGCACGTTCCTTTGCCTACCGTTCTATATATTTTCCAAGTTCTCCTGGAGAGGCCTCTTTGAGCATGGAGTCGTTCGAAGGGTGCATCTCCATGTCCACATATCTGGAGGCTTCCTTTCTTCTCATTCTCGTTGTTCTGCAATGGACAGCATATGCTTTGGACCCAGTGGAGTGAAATGCAGTGGCTCTTTGTTTCCTTATCGTAGAGGTTCTCCAAACATCCCAGGCAGGAACGGCTCCAATATGACTGTGACAGAGGAGTTCTCTGCCTATTTCCCTTACACTGTAACCATAAGGGGATTACCTGAACATGGAAATGCCAGGCTTCTGAAGATGTGTCTGACAGGGCCAGTTCACAGACACCCCTGCCCATTGTTGTCTGGATCAGCTTACAAGTAGAGAGAGAGCCAGGGTCCAGGAGGGGGCCCAGATGCAGCGCTCTGCTGCTTTCTATGGCCGTGGTCCCATGTGGGCATTGGCTACCACCAGAAGGCTGACATGCAGGAGCCGGGTGCAGTCCCTGGCAGGGGGATCAGCACTCCCAGTGGGCAAAGCTCCAGCCTCTCTCCTACTGCCCAGGGCAAGTCTGAGCTGTGGGTGCTGCCACCAGGCTCCGAAGGCCGATGACAGAGGCACCAGGAGGCACTCCCCAGCTCTGTCAGCCACAGTCCCTGGCTGTTGGCAGGGACTGTGATGGCCCAAGGAAGAAGGCCCACCTCCCAGCTGCAGGGAGGTGGTCTTGAGCAAGTCAGAACTGCCCTTTCTCGTCTTCAGCAAGCAACATTTCCATCCCTGCCTGTTGCTTCCTCCCAACCCATGCGGTTGCCAGTCTTTCTTTGTCAAACCTCTTCCAAAGCACTTCGTGAAAGGAAGGGCATCCTTACCCCGACTGACTGAGAAGCACCTCTTGGAAATAAGCAAGTTTCCCCTCACCCAAGACTCTTAGCTCCTTCCAAGGACCATCCTTGCTCTCTCCTGCATGCTGCTGAGTAGCAAAATGTTGGGGATCCAGAACTCCTCCAATGACTGTTATGCTAGCACTAGCTTCTGTGACAACAGGAAGCTCCTCCCGCCCAGGCAGAGGTGGTCAGGGGACCGTAGGTGATGGCTCTGTGCTCTGTGCCCCCTTTCAAACCCTTTGCATCCCTGCCATCTGAGGAAGGAAGGCAGTGCCTGGGAAATCACCCTGGTTACAGATGCGTCACTTGGCCTGTCTGGCAAGAGGTCACCTGTGAGCCAGAGGGCCCGAATCCCCTCTGGAACACACTGCTGCATCCCCACCACCCAAACAGGCCCTTCCAATAAGGCACGATGGCCTGGCCGTTGGAATGGCTGGACACTGAATGTATGCTGTCTGTGACTGGGACACAGGGGACTCGGTGCCTTGGTCTTGGGGACACATGGCATTGGAAAGGCAGAACCCAGGCCAGGGGCCCCACCTCCTAAGTCAAATGGGTTTCTTCAGCCAATGCTTTGACTCCCCCTTGAGGGGTTTGGAGATGAGCCTTTCCCTGGTATCAGAGGGTCAGCTTCCCCTTGGTGTCTGTCATAGACAAAGAGTGTCCAGCCACTGTCTCTGTCTCACACAAGCTGCACCAATCCAGCCCCTGAAATTGGGAAGCTCCTTCACCCACCCTGGGCATGGAGGCCATTTCTGTGATGCAGTGAATGTGCCATCCATTAATCCACTGTTTCCTTGTTGGATGGAGTAATGCCTGGATAGATGGAGTCTCTGATTGGCATTGGAGGGCCCCACCTGCAGCATAGGGAAGTTCCCCAGCTCGGGGTCGAATCAGAGCTGGCATTGCTGTTCTACACTACAGCCACAGCAATGCCAGATCCAAGCCACATCCGTAGCCCACACCACAGCTCAAGGCAATGCTGGATTGCTTAACCCACTGCACAAGGCCAGGGCTCAAACCCACGTACACATGGATAGCAGTCAGATTCTTCATCTTCTGAGCCGTAATGGGAACTCCCTAAAATACTATTTGGTGATGGTCTGTACATCTTTCCTTTCTGCAAATTCTATTGCATTCTTTTCTTTTCCATTTTGAGTCGGCTGCATTGGGGCCTGTGGGCTGTTCCAGGCCAGGGGTCGAGTCCAAGCTGCACCTGCTGGCCTATGGCACAGCCACAGCAATACAGGATCTGAGGCATGTCTCATACCTACACCACAGCTGACGGCAATGCCAGAACCTTAGCCCCGTAAGCCATGCCATGTCTCATCCCCGTGTCCCCATGGATCCTAATCAGTGTCCTTAGAGCCGAGCCACACGAACTCCTGCTCTTTCACGTTTTAATGGATTGAAAAGCATGAGTGAATGGCTCACTTTAAGTGTGCCTGCACTTGGCATTAATCCTAGATTTTTGGCGTTTGGGGCATTTTGCTTTTTCTTTTTTTTGTTTGCTTGTTTTTTATTTTGTAAGTGTTGGCTGCCCCTGTGGAACACAGATGTTCCCAGGGACAACCCAAGATCCTTAACCCTCCTCACCCCAATCGAAAACTTATCCCTGATCACGAAAAGTCCCAGGTGTTCTTGTATCAAAAGCTCCCTGGGGGTGGATGCCAGTGGGCTGGTGAGGTTGGGACCACTGAGCTTCACATGATGGAACCTCCCCCCAAGCCATTAACAGGTAATGAGATTACAGTCACTCACTCCCTCCTTTGTTTTGTCCTCACTGGGACTAAGAGGCCGCTGCCTCCACCATTTAGCACATGGCAATAATCCCACCAAGACGATAGGATGGTCCCCCACCCACAAGGCACCGAAGCAGAAAGTCCTGTCCCTACAGCCAAGTCTTTTCCTCTCTGGACAGGCCACCCCCACGGGACACCCTGGAGGAGTGGAGGATCACCCCAGCCTGTCACGTGGCCACTTCAGAGAGGCAGAGAGAAACTCTCTAGAGGTAAGGGCTGCCTCCAGCCTCCATTCTCATGACTGGTGAGTGTCCAGAGGGCTGAACGGCACAAAAGCAGCTCTCCATCCCCAGAGTGTTCTGGGATGCAGAGCATGGAACCGATGCCCCAGAAGCCCCCTAGCCCAGCAGGCTGGAGAGACAGGGATGATGAGGCTGTCCCTGGGGCTAGTGAGAGCTGTGTACTCCCAGGAGCAGCCTGGGCATCCTTGTCTCTGTGGAGGAAAGACTTAGTCATTCACCTGTGGATCCAGACTGCCTGGGATCTCACACATGCTTCGTTCCTCTCAGATCCCCTCTCTGTCCTCAGACGACCCATCTCTGAGGACACAGGCACATGCAAGACGACAGTGGACCAAGTGCATTTCACAACAGAAGGATTTTATCCATGTTTTACATCCCCCATCGCAAAGGAGCTACTGTGCCCACCCACACACACCCAGACCCAAGTCCCCACCACCTAACCCCACCCACCCACACGCCCTCCTGGCTCTGGTCATTCTGTCCTTCCTCCCCACCCCTATGGCAGCCAGGATGGTTGCTAGGACCTGGAGGAGCCCAAGGCTTCCATGGGGGCTGCCCAGTTGGACTGGCCCTGGAGGGCTGGCCCACCGTTCCCTACTGGCTGCAGTGCCACTTCCTCCTCCTCCGTGTGACACATGGGTCACACCTGCTCCTTTTGGGCTGGGAAGGGTCAACCAGCCCCAGAGCCAGGGTGTGCCTCCCAGAGCCTCGCAGGTCAGCCCTAGGCCTGGCCAGGTCCTCAGCAGCAGCCAGGCCTCCACACCGAGCCCGCTTTCTAGACTTGGCAGCTTTCAGGGGGCCTGAGCTGAGGCCCATTCTCTGGGGCATGGGGGCCTGGGAAGCTTGCTGTGCCCTCTGCCCTGCAGTGCAGACAAGACCCGAGGCAGGGACAGGGCTCTGTGGCAGCCCCCAGGGCAGCAGGCTGTGGTGAAGGCCCAAGAGGAAGGCCAGGCTGGGGAGCTCCTCCTCATCCTCACTGAACCCGTGACCCAGCCCTGGGGCTCCACTAAGGGGAGAGGCCTCCCTGAGAACCTTGCTGGCCCTGAGTCCTGATGGAGGGCCCGAGCGCTTGACGCCCTGGCGAGGAAACGGCTGTGCTGTTCCAGCCTGAGGGGGCTCCTGATATCCTGGAGAGGGCACAGAGCCTTTGTGCCTGAACAGGCCCCTGTCTGTTTGGGGGTGCCTTAGATGGCCATGGAAATCCATCTGGGGTGTACAGGTTTCATCTCTGACCCCAGGCTGTGGGCCTTGCTCGTTCCTCTGGGCATCGTGTTGGGCCACAGACTCTGAAGGTCTTGAGTCCAGGTGGGGTGCCCTGTGATTGGGAGTGGCTGGCACCCCGTCATCCTCCTCCAAGGCCAGGACTTGTGTCTGCACTAGCTGGTGGGAGAGAGGTGGACAGTGACTGCTCTGCACCCTCCAGGGATAGCCGGGGCTTATGGGCAGGGGGAGGTGAGATGGGACTCACATCCACAGACAGAGCCTGTGGCCCTCCTGCCTTCCTCCTGCACCTTCTCCCCAGCAGGGTCCTTGCCCTGTCCCCGGCTCCCCTCCTCCCCTTCCATTCCTCCTGCCCTGCACCCACCTGGGCAGCCTCCCGGGTGCAGGGACTCTCTGTCAGGGGAGGGAGGGACAGAGCCTTCAGGGCCTCCTGCTCTAGGGCTCTCCCCGGCCCTGGCTGACCTGGGTCGTTTCCTCCTGGATTTCCAGGGTCACCTGACTACCCCCCCCTGCCCCCAGTCTCCCTAGTGTCAGTCCCTCCCCTGGCCACCTCTTCAGGGGAGAGTCCTTCCTCCTGCTGCAGCTCCTCAGCCAGGCCTGAGAGATCCAACTCTGGTTCTGGGGAAAGCAACTCTGCCAGGAATCGGGGGTGAATGACCACCTCCACCTGGAATGGAAGGGAGAGGCTGTGAGCAGACTTGGCAGGTGTGCCCTGGGAGGCAGGAAGGCCTGGGAGAAACGTGACTAGCAGAGGCAAATCCAGAGTTCCCCTCACAAAGGGGGAGCTTTCAAACTCCCATAGGTATTGTCTACTCTCACATAAACACACACACACACTCACAAGCAGGTGCACATGCAGACACATGGGCTCCAAAGCACAAACACATAGGCACCGAAACAGACACACAAAGGCCTACAAAGAGAGAGACACACACACATGTACAACTTACACATCCACATATACACATCCTATGCACCAAAGTACACTCAGACACACAGGAAGACACACAGATGTCAGGGTCAAGGACCAGAGCCTAAATCCCATTATCCTGGGCCAAAGCCAGAACTAGGGTGCTAAGAGCATCTCTCCCTGGAATCCTGGCGTCTCAGACTCCAGGCCCAGCCCACCTTGGTGTCAAAGTCCTCCTGGGAACACAGCTTGTCCACGTAGCTGAGGAGATCCGGGTCTCGGAAGCAGCCGTCCTCGTCCTGTGGCAGCTCATATCCATCCTCTCGACATTCCATATCTGACTCCCCTGTGGCTGAGGGGCCAGGACCCACCAGTGCCTGCGGGATGTCCCCATGCTCCCTGCGAGCCTCAGGGGGAATCTCCTTGGGGGCCTTGTTCAACATCAGCTGCCAGGCTCTGCGTGGCCTTGGGTGGGTGTGCTGGACCCTGGGGCCGTGTTTCCTTGGAGCACAGGCTGAGGCAGAGCAGGAGGAATGGAAAGTGAGGGGACCCAGCGCCCAGAAGCTGACCCCTGAGCAGGCACAGGGGAGGGCATTGTTGTGGGGCAATGGATATGCATGTGGGAAGGGGGAGGAGCAGCCAGAGCCTCAGGTTTTGTGGGAGGCCAGATTCAAGTCAGGGACAGGTAAAAGTCAGGTGTGAGAACGTGTGGAACGTCTAATGATCAAGGGTCTCCCCACCAGCACACTTGTTAGGCAGATTTCACAGGGGCCCCTTAGACAGGGAGAAGGGTGGTGAGGTTCTACATGGACCAGGTCCACACCGCAGAGGGGAAAAGGGGGACTGAGACACCCTCGGGGGCTATCCGTGTTGAAAGACCAATGCCCCCTTGAGTGGAAAGGACCCATCTGGGAACAGGGACCAGGCCTAGGCCTCTCTTACCTGTACCTTGACCTCCAGGGGGAAGGTGATTCACAGACTGAGTGCCCCTTTTGCGGGATGTGGGTTCCTGAGGAGCCAGCTTTGTTGGAGCTGGAGGAGGCATGCCCTGTGCCCACGATGTGCAGGACACGTTCCCCATCCTGATCTCATCCTCTGCCTCAAACTGCATGAACCTGGGGGTGTTGAGGGACAGGCCCCAGTGAGAAAACCACCTGGGCTCTGGAGCCCACCCAGGGCAGCAGGACCGAGGGGGTGAGGAGAGGGTGTCCTTAGGTCTGTCAGGGCCCTGTGAGGTGCTGTCGCAGCAGGGAACTGCAGTGGCAGATATCCAAGATCTGGGCCTCCTCCTGCCTGACCAGCCCTGGAGGTGGAGGGCATGGCCCAGCAGAGACCCAGGTCAATCTCTGGGACCAGGCTTAGGGACACATGGTGGGCAGTGGGGGCCCCTGCTCATGTGCCCCCGGACCTTGTCTGACCCAAACAATGGAGATGGCCAGTGGCCTGGTCAGGCACGTGTCCCCACAGAGCCCTTGCCCGAACCCAGAACCTGGGGCTGGGAGTGAGAGTCTGGGAGAGCACGCATGAGACAGGGCCCAGCACAGGCTGGAGTGGGGATCCTACCATTAGAGGTGAGGCATCTCTTGCCACTGAGAGCTAGCTGCTCCTTTGGTTTTGTTTGGAAACTAGGAGGTTCACATGCAGAAATGACAGGGAGGGCCAGAGACCCATGGGCTTCCCCAGGGATGGCCGGTTGCCCATTCCAGCCATCGTTGATGAAGAGAGGCCTACCACATGCTAGGTCAGTGATGGCCAGGCACCCAGCATGAAGGGGTGCCAGGCTTCGGAGTGGGGTCCTCATCCCTGCACAGGCCCCATGCCTTCAGGGGACCCCCTCCTGGGCTGCCGTGCTCCACAAGGCCATCCTGAGGCCTCCCCACATCAGCATCACGGTAGGGCAGAGCTCCTGGGACAGACAGGCTGGAAGAGCCAAGCTCTCCAGGTGGCAGAGGGGATTCTGGAGGCCAATAGGATTTGGGGATTCAGGGTACAGGAGGTGTCAGGTGCCAGCCTCCTCTTGCATCCTCTCTGATTGCTAGCACCAGAGCCAGATCCTGCCCTGGGGCCTGCCCATCACCCACCACCCACCCCACCATGTCACCCATGGCCCAGGACTCTGACTCACTTTGCTGCCATTTCATAAAAGGCCATCCTCTGAACGGTGCTCATGTGCTGCCATTCCTGCATGGCCTGCCGCATTTCCTCCTCCAGCGTCATGGTGGGCTTCAGGCGAGCCAGGGTGCGAAGCACTGGGCTGTAAGCCCTCAGGGTCAGTCTCTTGGTACAGCCCAGCCCCCAACTGCCCAACCCAACCCAGCTCCAAGGCCTCCATGGGCCCCACCCCTGCCAAACCCAGGCTCAAGAGGGGGAGACGAGGGTGTCTGGAGAGCAAAGGCAAGCCTTCCTGGTGCCTGGTGCCACCACCTCCCACTCACCAGAGGATGCTTGTCCACTCCCTGGCTATAGCTGGGACACTCTGGCTGGGGGCGGGTTGCCATCTCATATAAAACGCAGCCCCATCAATGCGGGAGGGCAGGCGCCAGTCTACCAGCTAACAGGTCTGAGAAGCCCAAGGATTCTTCTGCCCAGGTCTCTGCACTAGATGGCCTAGTCCCCCTTTTCGGAGGGACTTCGGGTCTAGGAGGGATGTTCCTGCCAGGTTCACAGCTCTAGGAGGATAGACCCTTGCCCGTCTATCTATGGACAGCTCGACCACCTCCCCGTTCACACTGGACTTCTTCAGAACAACAAGGACCGGGCATGCAGAAAGCTCCGTCCTGGGCCTGAATGTCCTAAGCCTTATCTGAAGTGATACCCACTGGCTGCCAGAGGCCCAGGTCCATGTTGAAAGGAGGTAGCACCAGAGAAGCAGGTCCCATTCAAACTGTGGCTCCTCACATCCGAGCAGGACCCTCTCGGACTGCTCTCCTGCACTCAATGTTATCATGGCAGTGCAGAAAGTGAGACAACTGGTCTTGCATGGTGGTGGTAGCTGAGCTAAGGCACGGACGGGATGTCATGGACTGGACGTGGGACACATCTGAGTGCAGACGTGCCTCCTCATAGCATGGACATTGCTGTCAACCCTCCTTCTCTCGAGGTGAAAGGATGCCTGGAAACCTAAGCAGGGAGGCCATGCCAAGGTCCTGTATATGCGAAGGCTCCAGCTGAGCTAATGAGGGTCTGAGAGGTCACTTACATGAGAAAGCAGGAGAGAGCTTCCGCATCGGGGCTCTGGGGCAGTTGGCTGCGGGCCAGGTACTTGAAGCGCTGCCAGCGTCGGAAGTTCTGATAGACGCTCTTATGGTGAGAGGTGTCCTCCTGAGGGCCCGTGTGCTGGGAGGCATGCAGGCTGCCTGCCCCAGAGGTGCCATGTGGCCATGGCCCAGAGGTCCCTGGGGGCAGGATGAAGGCCATCTGGGCAGCTGGTGGTGCCGCTTGAGGAGGAAGGCCTGGGGCCAAGCCTCCCTTGCCAGCCTGAGCTGCTGCAATAGCTGGGGCAGCCACCCCGCTGTCCCCCACAGGGCTTGCTATGCAAAGGGGTGCAGGACACAAAGCACTCCCCATGAGGGCCCTGGAAGCATTCCCATTGAGGGGGGCCTGAGGGCGCCCAAAGGCCTGAGACTGGTGGGGCAATGCTGACCTCCCTCCTGACCAGACTGGGACAGGGATGTTGCCAAGCCCTGGGGCAATGGGGCCATGGTCAGCAGGAGTCACCCGAGGTGTCATGGGGTGAGGTGGCTGCAATAGGGTGCTGCCAGGCAGGAGTAATGGGGCCATGGGCGGTGGCTGGTGCTGCTCCCAAGCTGGCTGGGGTTGGGAGCCAGGAGTGGGGGGAGGATAGGAGCGTGAGGCCCCAGGGGGCATGACCACATCCGTGCCCGGCAGTGGAAATGCTGTGGAGAGAAAGGAAAGGGGTGAATGGAAGAGGAGAATGGGTGACATGGACGGAAGCTCTCTGGGGACTCAGAGGGCACACCTCAGTGGGAGAGGGCATTTGGCCCGAGGAAGCTGTGTGTTGTGCAGATGTCGTGGAGGGATGTTCATGGTCTTGACATCCACACCCAGTTCCCTGACCCTGTCCACCGAGAAATGCTCAGCTCAGCAGCAGGGATGGGAGAGCCTCCCTGAAGAGCTCCCTGACACCTCGTCCTCACAGGCAGTCCCCACGTCCTGGACCTGAGAGGCCATCTACTCTGAGCATGCCCCTCAGCAAGGTCACTGGCAGGTAAGGGCCTTCTCCAAGGTCCTTCCAGGCACCGTGAGGCCTTTGATGGATCTCCACTGTCTAAAGTCGAAGGGCCTCACATCCTCCTCAACCCTTCCTCTCGGGATGCTCAGCACACATCTGTTCTGTCATACTTTCCTGACCTCACACAACACATCTCAAAGGCTGCAAAGATCGCTCTGCACACAGAACCGTTAGACAAACACAGAATAGCCCCACCAAGCATGCACCTGCCTCTCCGAACCACCCAGAGTGGACACTTCACAGGGGCTAAGGTGTGCCACCCCATCCCGATGGCCCTGAATCCCTCCCACCATGCAGTTCTGCTCCTCAGAGAGAAGTCTGAGAAGTCGGTGTGTGTCCCCTGCATTTTTGCCACTTCCCATCCAGGGTTGGCTTCCGAAGATGAGCATGGGCCCAGGGCGGCTCATGTGACAAGGGTCATGGGAGTGGAAGCTGCCTGTGGTCCTTCCCCTTCCAGCTCCCAACAATGGAAAGTGAGGACAAACTGAGAAGCAGGCAGGAGTCAGGTGCCATTGTGAGAAAACCGCCCATTCAGGAGAAGGAGGTACATACCACGAGGCACCGAATTGACCTCCACAGATGCTCTAGGAGGTTTCAGAGTAGCAGACTAGATCATCTTCCTGCTTCTGTGCTACACTGCTTCACCCCCCGCCTTTGCAAAGGAAGCAGCCTTCATAGGCATTCCACCTGCACCAGCCTCTCTCCACATGTAGTAGTAGTGACTTGAAATAGAAACACACTCTTCATCTCAAAGTCAGGCCTCAGCTTCTGCCGTGAGCCACCTGACACGCTGCGCCATGTCTGCAGAGATGTATTTCCACAAAAGGGAAACCAATACAGAACACCTCAGGCCCACGAGTCCTAGCTTGGGTGAAGTCACCTGGTTGCACATACCTTGTGGAATCCAAGGCCACAGTTGCCTGACCTGAGAAATGAGTTCTGGGCGGGATGGAGGGAAACGTTCTGGGCTGTGGCAGTGAGAGTCACATCTTGCCCAGCTCAGAGCAGACCCTTTCCTGAGCATGTGGCCACAGACAACACCCACCAGCACTGAATCGTTTTCTGAGTATACCCTCCTTTCCACGCCCCCATTAGCCAGAGTATGCTCCAGTTCCAATCCCTTAGAGAGGTCTGGTGAGGCGAGCTTCAGATGCCTGATGACCACAAGGCGGGGCAAGGCTTTCCCCATGACCCACCCAGGCCCAGCCACAGGACACTGGCTACACACACGTTCCAAGTGGCTTGTCTCCCTTCTAGAAACCGCCAACCTGCCTGCTGCCATCCTGCCTCCCCAACCAGAGCAAGGCCTCTTGAACCACCTCCAAGCAGCTGTCCTCCCCAGGGCAGCCTCAGGTTTCTACAGGCTCCCCAGCTGAGATGTCCCTGGGGTGCAGTGCTCTCGCCTTCCTCTCCTTCCGTCCAACTCCATGTCCACAGTGAAGGGTCCCAACGGAAACCCAGGGATTTGAGGGAGGCCCTTTCTCTTGGAAAACAGCCCCTGTCTAGAGGCTTACCGCCTTCTGAAGCCATTCCCACAGGCATGGGCCTGGACCACCACGGGCTGGTGGCCTCAACGTGGACAGTCAAGAGCAGGACCCAGCGAGGGACCTGCCCCAACAGATGCTCAGGACGCAAGTAAAGGAGCCCAAGTTTGAATCTCAACAGTAGAATGCGGGCCTCCAGTCATTCTGCAGTGGGGGAGGGGCCGAGGGCAGGTGAGCCTGGGTGGGGGTGGGGTGCCATTCCATGCTGGCCTCTGCAGGGAGGCAAGAACCAGACGTTTCTTCCACCTTATGCAGGGGCCAGACAATTGTCGAGTGCCTCGTCAGGCAATGTATGTGTTGATTTTCAGAGTCACAGCACCGAGGTTTGTCTTGATGTTCCCTTTCCCTTTGTTATTCATCAACTTGTTTTTGTCCTTCAACCCCCTCAGCTTCCGTCCTGGCTTCAGGCTCCCTTCCCCAGAGGCCAGACTTTTGGAACAAAATTCACCTTTCATCATCTGATAACCACTTGGGTTTTCTTGGCCACCTGGAACCCAATGTTTATGGTTTGGCTTCTCTCAGCAGACCCACCATTTGTGATTTGTGTGTGTCCGTCTTTCCTAAGGAAACCGTCTTTGTGTGCCAACCAGCATCCAGCAGGACCCACCTTCCTCATGTTCCCTTGTGCTGGAAAGGCCCAGCCTATCCAAAAAGCCACTGCACAGCCCACGTGTCCAAGACCAGAGATCAGTCTGTCGTGTCTCCTGTATGATGACATTGCTGGTAAGTCTTGGAGATTTTCCCTGTTAAATGTTTGAATGTAACATTTTCCACAAATCCTCCCTTCTCAGGGATCACAGTCCACGTGTGCCGAATAGCATATGGAGTGCTGAGTCCTCCTCTCCCCTCTTTCCCCTGTCCACTCAGTCCTCGTTCCCACCAGGGATCAGAGATACCTGTTTCATTCACATCTTTTCAGAGATCTTTTGGGCAAGCAACTTTGAATGCCATCCGTTTGCCTTTGCAGGTAGTATTCCTTTGTCTCTGGTTGAAATGTACCATGTGCACAGGGAACTCCATCTTGGACTTGTGATGGAAAAGGTTGGGGGATAATGTGAGAAAGTGATTACATATGTATCCTATATAGATATATATGTATCATATATCATATATACATACATCTGTCTGTACGACAGGGTCCTTTGGCTACGCAGCAGAAGTAGACAAAACATTGTAAATCAACTGCAGTGGAAAACCTAACCTCTTGTAAGATCAAAGAGTTCCTCTTGAGAAAAAGTAAAAAAGGAAACGAGAAAATTAAATTGCGTCCCCGTAGACCTGAGTATCTTTCCTTTTGTTGCCGTCCTACTGATATCGTGGCTCCTCTGTTACTGGATGCATTTTTAACATGGGAGTTCCTCCATTCTCTTGAAATTCAATGTACTGAAATGGCAGAGTGCTCAACGCCAGGCAAAAACAATAGTAAATGTGCAGCTCCATTTGAGTTTTTCATTTCCCATACACAGTGCCTGCATTTAGCCTGACCTGTGTCCCGTGCACCATTTTGGACATATCTTTACTGCAAGTACTTTCCCTGTGTATCTGAAGTTTACCTTTCCCTCGGAATCAGCATGCATCTGGCAAGACTCGCCCATAAGGGTACCATATTAGGCTACAGGGAGTGGGCAGTTCTTGAGGGGAGGAGAACTCGGAGTGGAGACCCAAAGGTGCCTTTTGGTCCAACCCAAAAGAAAATGGCAAAGGGACCCCAAATCTGCAGGCTCTTTGGATGAAATGGCAATTGGAGAGCCAAGAGATACTATTGCGTCTTTGAGCTTTATGTGGTTAAGGACAGAAGTAAGGGAGGAGAAGACAAAATCTTCTCTTTCCTTATGTGAAAGAACCAAAAGTGTGTGTGGGCGGGTCTCTTGGTTTAATTGCTTTCTCCTTTGGGGGACACACGTGCTGCCTATGGATGTTCCTAGGCTAGGAGTTACATCAGACCTGCATGAGCAGGCCTCTGCCATAGCCAGAGCAATGTGGGATCCAAGCTGCATCTGGGACCTACAGCACAGCTCAGGGCAACCCCGGATCCTTATTCTACTGAAGGAGGCTGGCATGGAGTGTGCATCCTCACAGATCCTAGGGGGGTTTATGTCTGCTGAGCCATGATGGGAATTGCTGGCTTTTGTAGGTGTGAAAACATCGACTGCCCGTGATGTGGGTGTGCCCTTTGACACAGTGCCAGCTTTTTATCCACCAATGTCCAATCTCCACGTGTCCAAACCCACTCGCATCAACGTCCTCCCCAGCAAGCCCTGCTTGAAAGCTGGTGCATTTCCTGTCTGCATCCCATACCCTTGCTCTTGAGAATCGAGGCTCGTCCTTGCCTATGGTGCTGTCTGCATGGGAATCAACGTAGCATCCCTGACACAGCCAAACAGAAACACACCTGAGGAAACGTTCAGATTGGGAGTTAAGGTCAGCTTATCACGATGCAAGTGATAGGAATGCGTATGTCCATCTGGTGTGGTGAGAGGCGAGGTCTCAGGAACATCATCAAGGGAGGTGAGGGGTGAAACCTCCTAGGACTGCAAGCAAATCTCTTGGGAGGCAAGAGTCCCTGTGTGCAGTAGCAGAACTACAATTCCTCCTGCTGTTAGGGTGTTGGGCAAGGAAGGAGAGGTTGAAAGGATTGTTGCAGATTGAGAAAAAGGACTTGTGTGGGTGCTTCCGAAGCTTCTTGCCCCTTGCAAAGGAACATGGACTCCAAAGAGGGTGAGAAGCTGAGGCGAGAGTATCTCCTGCAATGCCATGGTGAGCTTTGTAGGAAGAAACTCTGGATGGGGCACTGCAAAACTGAGCACCATGGGAATAGGGCTCTCTATTGGAGCTTTTACACTGAAGAAACATTTCAAGGGTTTTCAAACAAGACCTTCATATGAGAAGATTGCTGAGGCACCCATTGTACCCAGGCATTCAGGAAGGCCAGGCTTCCTTGTTGCTTCCTCCCCTTCTTCAGCCACTCCTGCAATTTGTTACAAGATTCTCACGCATAGCTCAGATGTAGTATTTGTGGGGGTTTCTTGTTTGGTTGGTTTTGAATTGTTCTTCCCCCAAGACAATGGTTTTGCTACAGTACAGAATGGTGACCCAGGTACACACACATGTACACATTCTAGTCGCTCCCATGAGCATGCTCCATCACAAGTTCCCAGTGCTACACAGCAGGATCTCATTGCTAATCCACACCAAAGCCAATCCTTTGCATCCCTTCACCCCAAGCTCCCAATCCACCCCACCCCCTCCCCAGATGTCGTATTGGCATGAGTCTTCTCAGGGACACTGATACAAAAGTTGCATTGTGGAAACGAGGTGCTCCCAAATCTTCCACATTTTTTGACTGACTTTGGACTTCTGAGGGCCGCATCCATGGCATCGGGAGATTGCCAGGCTAGGGGTCCAATCAGAGCTGTGGCCCCTGGCCTATGCCAGTGCCACAGCAATGCCAGATCCCAGCCGTGATGGCAACCTACACCGCAGCTCACATCAACACCCGATCCTTAACCCACCGGGCGAGGCCAGTGGTGGAACCCGCAACTTCATGGTTCCTAGTCAGATTCGGTTCTGATGCACCATGACACGAACTCCTTCTGTTGTTCATTATTTTATACTACCTCAGAACCCTACATGCCGACATCGGAGAGGCAGAGGTTGTCAAATCAGCTGCACTGTAATTAGGGAAACCAGTCATGGAAGTGGGTGTCTCAACGTCCTTTGGACCATGAACTCTGATTGTTCCTGCAGAGAGCTACGGGGCAGGCACTGGCGGCTGAGGAGAAACATCTCTGGAGATGGATCACTAGCATCAGGAGACAGTGAACCTTCCACTCCCACATGGAAATTGAAAGGCACCGAGAGATCCCAGGTTTGTGTCTTGTGGACGTTTCAGACCTGTGCCCTTGGGAGCTCTGGGTGTTGTCAGATAGATGTAAGGGTCTTGAGAGGTATCGTGTGGAGGAAGAAATGCTCTGATGTTGCCATGGACCAGAAAAGTGATCTGAGGGTTCACGTTTCCTTGGCGAGCATTAACAATCAGGTCAGTATGATGAATCTGCTCCTACTTCTTTGTGGGTGGATGGCCACCTGAACTTCCATGATGTCGTGCCAGACGTAGGGAGAGGAGTAGTGTTCCCATAGTACCTGCTGTCTTGTGACTGGCCAAGAGGGTCAAGTTTAGCTCACCAACATAACCAGGACAAGCAGAACCGTACAAAGGAGACACACCTGTGCACCAACCTTTATTGAACAAGCTCCATGTATTAAAGAAAGACATGAAGAACAAACATGCGTGGAGAATCGAGGCATTTGGAAATTCTCTAGGCATGGCGACAGGAGCACCATCTCTGAAGAGAGGTTCCCAGATCTCCAATTGCGTGCTAGAATGGTTCTTTAATGGATCCATCCAATTTGCTAGGGGAAAGACCCTTCTCTTCCTAGACGAGCAAATCCCAACCCAAAGAGTCCACACAGCCTAAGGTACTGTGGCCCAAAGGGCATGAATGTCCTTGGCCCACTTTGAGGATTCTGTGCTTAGGCTGGATCTCTGCAAACTCTTGTATGGGGATCCTATCTAAATGCATGGGTTTCACCGATGCAGTGTGACCGTGGGGGCTCATCTCCCAAGAGATAGGGTTTAAGAAGAGATGGCCACAGAAGCTCCCAGGGAGAAGACAGGAAGACAACACCAGAGAGCTTTCCAGCGAATGCAAATCCTCCATGACATTCCTGTCTTGGAGGGAGCTCCTGGGCCAGCTCTTCTGATGCTTCCTTCCCTCCCTCCTCTTCCCACCTGTCCCCTGCTGACTGAGCTGTTGTGCACAGAGACTCCCATCCTCCAACCGCTCCTAGTGTCTGTTGAGGAGGGTCCGCTTGGGTAGTCAGTAGCGCACGTGGGAGCAAAGAGGGTGGTTTCCCAAGGGGTGGCCTGCCTGAGGGTGGGGCCCGTCCTGGTGGCCTTTAGCATTCATTCCATGACAGCCCTGCTAAGGAATATGGGGACTCTTCAGCCATTGGGTGTGACCGCTCTGTGCTCTTGTGCACGCTGCAGACTCCTTGTGCCCTCCTCCATGTGGGTTCATGCCCGCATGGAGCTCAGGTCCGGAGCAGTGTTTCCACCACAGCTTTTAGCATCACTGTGGATCAGGCTGCTGGGAGACTTGAGGGACTGTGGGGCCAAGGTGTTTCTACAAGTCCTAGTTACGAAGAGATGGTGTGTCCACCTTGAGGGTGAGGGCTGAAATACATATGCAGTTGACACCCACACAGGTGCAGTGTCCTGGCAGGGCGGTTGTCTTCTGGAAAGGTGGCACCATGTCTAGTGTTTGGGGCATCTGTATGTTCAAGGGTTGGGAATATTTGTCTGTGTGTGTCCATAGGTGTTTGAGACGTGTACATGTGTATTAGTACGTGTAGGCGGATTGTGGCTGTGTGTGTATTTGAGGTCCTGGGGCTTCTGTAGTATGTATTTGGAGGGATGTCAGAGGTAGGTGTGTGTGTTTGGAAACAAAGAAATCTCATAGGCGATGTGTGTGTGTTCTGGAATCCTGGCCTAGAAGTCCTGTAGGGCTGTGGCCTTGCCTATGGGCTGTGCGTGAGACGACTGTGTAGGAGCTGGTGGTAGTGAGCCTGTATATGAGGTAGTCATTGTGCACCACTGGTCGGTGTTTGTGTTCAGGCCCCTGTTGGGTATGTGCATGTGAAGACCTCAGGTGGTATAGTTTTGTTTGTGAGGAAGTGGGTGGAGTGGGGGGTTGGCCTTTTCTTGTCTTTTCAGGGCAGACCCATGGCATTTGGAAATGCCCTGGCTATGGCAGAATTGGCGCTGCAGCTGCAGCTGCCAGCCACGGCCACAGCAAGGCCAGATCCGAGCTGCATCTGGGACCTGCTCCATATCTGAAGGTAATCCTGGATCCAGGGATTGCACCTGCCTTTTCTCCTATACGGGTCAGGTTCACTCCAGTGTAGCCCCGACGGGAATGCCTGCTGGAAGTTTTTTCCTCACAACGTCATTTTCAGTTCTTGGCATCAGCCCAGTCATCTTTTCTAGGTCATCGGAGTTTAGTCTTGGCAGATTGTACTTTGCTAGGGAGGTGTCCATTTCGTCTAGGAAGTCTGTTTTCTTGGCATAGAGTTGCTTTTAGTAGTCTCTTCTGATCCTCTGTATTCTGGGATGTCCATTGGAAGCTGGTGTGCATTTTGATGGTTATTGATTTGAGTCCACTCTTTTTTCCCTGATGAGTGTGGCTAAGGGTTTATCCATATGGTGGATGTATTCAAAGAAGCAGTTGTAGCTGCATTGATCTTTCCGATGGTTTTCTTCGCTGCCCTTTCCTTTCTGCTCTGATCATTAGGATGTCTTTCCTTGTGTTTGTCTTTCTCTGGTTGCTTTGGGCGTAAGGCCAGGTTGTTTGTTGGTGGTTTTCCTTGTTGGCTGAGGTAGGCTTGTATTGCTGGAAAGGTCCCTCTTCGATCTGCCTTTGCTGCATCCCATAGGCTTTGGATTGTTATGTCTTTGGTGTCACTTGCTTCTTGGGATCTTCAGATTTCCTCTTTGGTTTCTCCAGCACTCCCTTGGTTGTTGAGTAGCATGTTGTCGAGTTTCCGTGCGTTGGTGTTTGTTGCCATTGTTTTCTTGGTGGTTGATTTCGAGCCTCATAGCGTTGGGTTCATACAAGCTGTGGGATAGGATTTCCATTTCCTTCCATGTACAGTGGCTTGCTTGGTGACGCAGCATGTGATCGGTCCTAGGGAATGTCGGGTGTGCCCTTGAGAGGAGTGTGTATCCTGCTTCATTGGGATGGAAAGCGCTCTACCTATGGAGGAAGTGCCCTGTGGTCCAATGCATTATTGAAGGCCTGGGTTCCCTTGTTGATTTTATGTCTGGAGGACCCGTGCGTTGATGGGAGTCGGGTGGGAAGGCCCCCTGCTCTGACTGTGTTAGTGTCCATTTCTCCTTTTACGGTTGTAGCAGTTGCCTTCTACATTGTGGGGATCCTGTATTGGGTGCATATAGGTTTCCAATTCCCATCTCCTCTCCTTGGATTGATCCTTGACCGTTACGTAATGACCTTCGTTGTGTCTTATTAATATGCTTTATTTGAAGGTCTCTTTTGTGTGATGGGGGTGTTTCTACTCCGTCTCTCTTTTAATTCCCACGCACGAGGAATATTTTCTTGCATCCTCTCACTTTCAATTTGTATATGTCCCTCAAACTGAAGGGGGTCTCTTGAAGACAGCAGGTCTACCTATCTGTCTATCCCTCTACCTATCTGGATCGAGATCGAGATGATGGAGATCGAAATGGAGAACGAGACGGAGCTCTCCATCTCGACCCAGAGAGAAGGAGATGCGTCTTCTTTTTGTATGCATGCAGCCAGTCGATGTCTTTCGGTTGGGGCATTTTGTGCATTTGCATTGAAGGTGTTTCTTGATCTGTATGTTCTTATGGCCATGTTATTAGCTGTGTCAGATTGGGTTTTGTTGGTCTTTTCCCGTCCTCCCTTGTTCTCTGCTCTTGTGGTTTGATGACTGCCTCTAGTGGGGTGTTTGTTGGGTGTTTTTTGATTGTTATTTCCCCGAGACAATTTTTTCCACTGCCCAGCATTGTGACCCAGTTCCCCATACATGTATAATTCGTCTTTGTGCCATTATCATGCTCCATCATAAGTGATTCGACCTCGTCCTCAGTGCTACACAGCAGGATCTCCTTGCTAATCCCTTCCAAAAGCAGTCGTTTGCATCCAATAACCCCAAGCTCCCCATCCATCCCACTCCCTCCCCTCGCTCTAGGCAACCACAAGTCTATTCTCCAAGTGCATGAGTTCCTTTAGGTGGAAAGGTTCCTTTGGGCTGTATATGAGACTCCTCATATGTGTGATGTCGTATGGTAGTCGTCCTTCTCTTTCGGACTTCCTTCCCTCAGGATGAGAGGGTCTCGTTCCATCCATGTTGCTGCAGATGGCATTAGGGTGCTCTGTTTTATGGCACAGGAGTATTCCATTGTGTGTATATACCGCGTCCTCTTTGGCTCTTAATTGTTATTTCCCCGATACAATCTTGTTTTCTACTGTACAACGTGGTGACCCAGTTACACATACCTGTAGGCATTCTATGTTCTCACATTATCATGCTCCGTCAAACGTGACTAGACATTGTACCCAGCGCTACACAGCAGGATCTCATTGCTAATCCATTCCCAAGGCAATAGTGGGCAGGCATTAACCCCAAGCTCCCCATCCACCCCACTCCCTCCCCCTCCCCTCCCCCTTGGCCACCACAAGTCTATTCTGCAAGTCCATGAGTTGCTTTTCTGTGGAAAGGTTCTTTTGTGCCGTATATGAGATTCCAGATATAAGTGTGTGGTATCCTCTTCTGGAATGGATCCCTTAACCGTGAACTAGTGTCCTTCTTTGCCTTTCTCGATGGCCTTCGTTTTAAAGGCGATTTTGTTGGATATGAGCAGCGCTACTCCTGATCTCCTGTCTTGTCCATTGGCATGAAATATCTTTTCACATCCCCTCCCTTTCAATCTATACGTGTCCTTTGCCCTCGGGTGAGCTTGTCTAGGCAGCAGATTGAAGGTTTTTGCTTTGGTACCCAATCTGGCCCTCTGTGTCTTTTGATGGCAGCATTCGGTCCCAGAACAATTCAGGTGGTCACTGATAGATGTTTCTTGATTGCCATTTGAAGCCTTGTTTTCCCGTTGAGTCTATGTTTCTCTTTTCTTCTTTCTTTTCCTTTGGGTGGATGGGTTCCGTTGATTCTCTGCTGGAGTCCTTTCCTTTTCCGATTTTTGAATGTAGTGGTGGCTTTTGGATTGGGGTTGCCCTGTTTTGTTTTTATGTTAACCCCTTCGTTTGTCTGCTCACTTTAGCCTGACCGTTACATAGGACCAAACGCGTCATTGAAACAAGACAAAGGATTTACATTTTCTTCCATTCCTCGCCCTCATTGTATACTTTGATGTAGTTTATTTCATTTTATGTTTTTGATATCTTCATGGTTAGATCTGTATGCTGGCTTTCTAAGTCACTGCTTTCCAATGGTTTTTTTCTTTTTTCTTTTTTTGAATTGGAGAAGCCTTAGAGTATTTCTTTCAGAATGGGTTTTGTATTGCAGTACTCTTTCAGTGTTGGTTTGTTGGAGAAATTCTTGATTTCCCCTTCGATTTGAAATGATAGTCTTGCTGGATAGGGTATTTGGAGGAGGCAGATTATTTGTTCTTTCTTTCAGTGCTTTCAATGGGTCTCGCCACCCCCTTCTGGCCTGGAGTGTTTCTGCAGAGAAAACTGCTGATAACCTTATTGGGGTTCCCTCATCATGAATGCCTTGCTTTTCTCTTGCTGCCTTTGACCTCCTCTCTTTCTGTTTACCTTTGGCCATATTTATCAGAATAGGTCTTGCTGCGTGCCTGTTTTGGTTCAACTTGTTTGGGGCTCTCTGTCCTTCCCGTATCTTGCTATCACTCTCCTGTAGTTGTTGCTTTAAAACCTCAATTGCAGGACTCCCTGTTGTGGTGCCCTGGAAACTGGCAATGGCCCCTGCCCCTCTCCCCCAGCCACAAGGACCAGACCCTCCCTTTGGCTGATGACATGAGGAGATTTCCCACCAGATGGCCTAGCCCTGAGCGCACTAACTCTAGGAAGTCCCAGCCACTCTGTTTCTAAGCCCCACTGACCCCCTGAGCAAGACCGGCTGTCTCCAACAGGCCTGGGTATGGGCATCTTCTGAAAAGGCTCAACCAAGACCTTGAGAGAACACCAGACGTCTAAAGGAATGAGAAAGGAAGAGGGTCCCGGTTAGGGGTGTGCTGGTGCAGCCCAGGGCCTTGCCAGAGCTGAGGTCTGCAGGGGCTTGAGCTGGCCAGGCTCCACTCCCACACCAGCTCTCTTGGGCTCTGTTGGTACATATGTCCCTTCTTGGCCTTGGACAGTGCCTTCTTATGGACCTCCAGAGGTTCTCCAGGCTCAAAGGCCCATCTGCTGATAGATTGAAACCTGTGATTGTCCTGAGGGTCAGTCAGGAGCTTCCTCCATCAGGACTCCCGTTCCTGCCTGCATGACTTACACAGGCTCATCAGCCATGGGATGCCAGGCTTTGGAACTTCCCAGAAGTACAACTGAGTGACCGTGATGGCAGAGACTCCTCTGACCTAGCTCTGTTGCTTGCAGCCTAAGTCCCCTGTCCTCCGGAGGGTGGTCCCAGGGGGGTGCCCTCATCTGTGACCTCCCTTTTTCAGGGTGTCTCGTGGGGATAGCCCGCTGGGGCTTAGACGGCTGACACGCCCCCTGCCCCAGCATCTTCACCAATATCACCTGCTTCTCCCATGGGACCGATGAGATCCAGAAGCACATGCCTCTCCCTGAGCCCACGGTCCCTCCTCCTCACACCCAGGTCCCATCGCAGTCTCTGCAGGCTGCTGGCTCTCCTGGGCCTGGCACAGGCTTTGTGCCCCCAGAGACTGGCCCCTGCTGCTGTCCATGCTCGAGGTCCTGCAGCAGGCCTGGTGCAGACCCCCCAAGCTCCTGTGCTCCTGTCTCTGCCTCAGACTCCAGTCTCCATTTGGCAAACAGCCACCCCTCCCCCACCAGCTCCATCAGCTTTCCAGGGCCCCATCTTGGCCTTCCTGTGCAACAGTGGCCACCCCACAAACCAAGCCTGCAATCTCCAATAACCAAAGTAAAGTCTCCTCCTGTTGCTGCCTTGGGGCCCTACGGCCCCTCCTGTCGTCCGTCCTTCCTTCTTCTGTTGGGGTCCTCCATCTGACTCCCTGGACAAGGGGAGAGGACATGAGAGGGAGAGTGTCCCAGGAGGAAGGTAGGAGTGGGGATGCTGGTGGAGCCCAGCTGGGGACAGAGAGGGTGTCTTCCCTTGAGACTCCTTCCTGCCCTGGGAGTGCCCAGGCCTTCAGAGGGAATCGGTCAGCTCCAGCTGCCATCACCAATCCCACGGGCAATGGGGCTTGAATAACAAGAATGTATCAACTCACCGTTTCGGAGCCCAGCCTTCTGAGATCCCGGTATAAACCAGCTGGGTTGGCCCTGAGGCCTCTCTCCTTGGATTCCAGATGCCCATCTCTGGCCTGCGCCCTCACATCAGCTCCCTCTGTGGGACTCAGGGTCTAAATTTGCCCTTTCTATAGGGGCACCCATCCTATTGTATTAGGGGCCATCTTAGTGACCTGATTTCAGCTCTTTCTGTACAAACTCTGCTGCAGGGCTTGCGGGGGTGTTGCCCTGGAACTGAACCCGAGAAGGAACCAGGAGTGTTCAGGTTCGATCCCTGACCTCGCTCAGGATGCGAAGAATCCAATGTGGCCTTGAGCTGTGGTGTAGGTCTCAGACCCGGCTTGGATGTGGCATTGCGGTGGCTGTGGTGTAGGCCGGCTGCCAAAGCTCCGATCGATCGATGGATCGTTTGGATGCCAAGCCTGGGAACTTCCATATGCCGCCCCAGCAGCCCCATCCAAACAAACAAACGTAGGCAATGGAAAGACAAAGAAAAGACTGCTCCACCTAAGGTTATGTTCGGAGGTCCTGGGGGAGAAGCCTTCCACATATGAACTTCAGGTAATAGAGTTGTAGCCCCTTTTGGCAGGTGTCTCTAGTGCCAGGGATGAAGGGTCTCTTATTAAGTAAAGGAACATCAGTCCTGGGGTTGGGATGAAGGAAGATCGACTCCCCAACGTGAGGGAGGGACGTTTCCAGAGTGCAGAGCACTCGAGCCGGATCAGAGCCCATGACCCAAGGTCATGGGGCAGGGGGTTCCAGCCCGTGGCATATAAGGCTGTTGAAGGAATGGAGTCTAGGCAACTGAGAGGGAAGCTGAGAGAGGAGCTCCAGCCACAGAGTGTGAGATGAGGTCCAGGCCTCACAGCACTCTGCTCCTACATTGGATTCCCAGCACCCTCTTTCAGCATGCCCACGGCCCCGCTCTCCATAGCCTGAAGGGGAACAACTCACTGCCCACCTTTCTGGCCCCCACCCCCACATGAACACCTGCCTTCGGTCCAAGGGCCCCAGCCAGCCTGGCCCAAGGGGTCCACACCTCCAGCACTTGGAGCCTGCTGTCTCCTTTTCAGCTTAGCTGGCTCAGGCCAACCCGAGGGAGTTCCTGGAAGCAGTGTTGTTGCAATCCTTCCTGCCCTCTGCCTGACCCAGTGTTCTCATGTAGCCAGCAGGATCCCGGGAAGCCTCACAGTGGACCCAGCCTTCAGGACTCACAGTGATGTGGTGGGTGACCCATCTCTTCCTAACCTTTGCCCATTTTGTGGTTGAATAGGTCCCGCTGTTAAGGTCGTGTCTTGGCAGTGCCTTATTCCCTCGAGACACCAGACTTGTGTCAGATGTGTGGTTGGCAGGTAGTTTCTCCAAACCTGTAGCTTCTTTTCACCTAGGAAAATGTTTCCATTTGATGAGGTCTGTTTTCTGTCTGGGGTAGGGTTTTGGCTGTCATGGGGAAGAACGCTTATCTTTTCATTGTTGCTGATGTTGTTGTTGCCTATTCCAGCGGTATTGATGTACTTATCTTCAGTTTGAGTGAGAGGACAGTGAGGTAGCATGTTGTGCTATTTCCTGCTGTGTCGCAAAGTGAGTCGGTCATACATACACACACACCCCTTCTCCCTCAGATTCTATGCCCATATCGACTATCACTAACTGTGGGCTAGAGTTCCCTGGGCTCTACCACAGGTTCCTGTTGGCCGGTCATTCCATGTACTCCGTGTGCAGAAGCCAGTCCCAAACCCCCAGTCCCTCCTGCTGTGGACTTGGCTCCTTTGGTACCCATCGGGTTTTCCAAGGCTGGGAGTCTGTTTCTGTTCCTTGCACACGTTCATTTGTGTCCTCTCTTTCGGTTCCACTTAGAAGTGGTATCATACGATGTTTGTCTTTCCCTGTCCACCTTCACTTAGGATGATAATTTCCAGGTCCATCCTTGCTGCTGCAGCGTTCATGATTCCATTCTCTTGTATGATTGTGTGATGTCCCCCCGTACATATGAACCTCATCCTCTTTATCCATGCCTCGGCCGATGGACATTTAGCTTGCTCCCTTGTCTTGGCTATTGGAAATGGTGCTTCAGTGGACATTGGGGTGCATGTATGTTTTGAAGGGCCTTTCTTTCCTTTTGATGAAGTCCAACTTTCTGTTCTTTCCTTCCCTTTTGGGATAATGTTTTTCTTGTCATGTGGAAGACCCCTTTGCCAAGCCTGAGGACCCAGAGGTTTGCTCCAATTGTTTTTTCTTAGGTGTGGTAAACGTTGCATCGTTTGTATTTATACACATTTTACATTTGCACTGAATGTTCCATGATGAGTTCTTTTTCGTATCGGATAAAACCCTATCCCTATACCATTCTACTGCCCTTGAGCTTCCGTATTAGAACATCCCAGGTTGCTGTATTGCTATGGATCTATTTCTGCATTCTCTATCTGTACACTGAACTCTGTCTGCCTCTATCCCGCCAGCAATGCCAAGCTGCCCTCCATAGAGCGTTCTCATAAGCCGAATCACCTCGCACTTTAATGTGCTTTCTCGAAATTATGTTTGACGTTCTGGCTCCTTTATCTTTTCTTTATCCATTTTAGAATAATTTCATCCATGTGGGCCAAAAAAAAAAAATCAAAAAAAAACTTCTGTTGGAATTTGGCCATATTCTGTGTTGAGTCTTCTCATCCATGAGTATAATAGGTGTCCGCATTGTTGTAGGCCTTGTTTCGTTTTATCATACAGATGCTCTATCCCAAATATGTATCCCCGGATTTCCCATTGTGGCTCAGTTTGTGATGAACCTGAAAGAGTGTCCAGGAGGATGTGGGTTCAATCCCTGACCTGGCTCAGTGGGATGAGGGTCCCGTGGTGCCACCAGCAGCAGTGTGGCTAGGACCTGGTGTTGGTGGGGCTTTGCTGTAGGCTGGTAGGTGTAGCTCCAGGTTGACCCCCTTGCCTGGGACCTTCTGTATGCCGTGGGTGCAGCCATAGAATGACCGATGGAACCAAATGCTTCAAGGTTTTGGCAAATCTTGTGTATTGCATGGTGTTTTTGTTTTGGTGCCATGTTCTTTTGTGGGATTTACACACATGATGAAGGTGTTTGTGTCGACCTTGTATACTGAGACTTTGATAAAGTGACCTCCATCTCTTCCGTGTGTCTTGGAGATTCGGTGGGCCTTCCCGTGGAGGTAGCCATGCTATCCATGAGCATGGAGAATTATGTTTGTGCCTGTCTCATCTGTAGGTCTTTCTTTGTTTTTCGTGCCATGCTGCCCTGGCTCGTAGCTACAGTACTAAGTAGAAAAGGAGAAATTGGAAAGAACTTTCTGACTTGTTTTGGATGGAGGGCGAAGACGTTCATTCTTTCACCATCACGCAGGAGGCTTGGTGTAGCTTTTTTTTGAGATGTTCTTTACGGGGTTCAAGGAGTGTCCTTCTCTTCCTAGATTTCTGAGCGTTTCTTACATGAATGGGCGTGGCACATGTTCTGCAAGCGCCTTTGTGACCATGTAGGTTTTCCTCTGTAATGTCTTCATGCAGCCTATAACATTGATGGTTGTGCATAGTAAGCCAAGCTAGTGTTCCTTGGCTAGAGTCCCTCTGAACATAGGGTATTGTCATGAGCTTCTTTGTTCCTGCATTTGTTGTATTATGTGATTTGTATTTTCTCAATGCCTTGTGTGAAAACGTAGGTTGTTGATGGGCTACCTGGCATCTTTTGTATTCTATAAGCATTTTGTGCCATTTGCTTCGCTCTTAACACCAGTTTGTCTGCATCCTACCACCTGTTAGGTACTGCACGTTCCTTTGCCTACCGTTCTATATATTTTCCAAGTTCTCCTGGAGAGGCCTCTTTGAGCATGGAGTCGTTCGAAGGGTGCATCTCCATGTCCACATATCTGGAGGCTTCCTTTCTTCTCATTCTCGTTGTTCTGCAATGGACAGCATATGCTTTGGACCCAGTGGAGTGAAATGCAGTGGCTCTTTGTTTCCTTATCGTAGAGGTTCTCCAAACATCCCAGGCAGGAACGGCTCCAATATGACTGTGACAGAGGAGTTCTCTGCCTATTTCCCTTACACTGTAACCATAAGGGGATTACCTGAACATGGAAATGCCAGGCTTCTGAAGATGTGTCTGACAGGGCCAGTTCACAGACACCCCTGCCCATTGTTGTCTGGATCAGCTTACAAGTGGAGAGAGAGCCAGGGTCCAGGAGGGGCCCAGATGCAGTGGTCTGCTGCTTTCTGTGGCCGTGGTCCCATGTGGGCATTGGCTACCACCAGAAGGCTGACATGCAGGAGCCGGGTGCAGTCCCTGGCAGGGGGATCAGCACTCCCAGTGGGCAAAGCTCCAGCCTCTCTCCTACTGCCCAGGGCAAGTCTGAGCTGTGGGTGCAGCCACCAGGCTCCGAAGGCTGATGACAGAGGCACCAGGAGGCATTCCCCAGCTCTGTCAGCCACAGTCCCTGGCTGTTGGCAGGGACCGTGATGTCCCAAGGAAGAAGGCCCACCTCCCAGCTGCAGGGAGGTGGTCTTGAGCAAGTCAGAACTGCCCTTTCTCGTCTTCAGCAAGCAACATTTCCACCCCTGCCTGTTGCTTCCTCCCAACCCATGCGGTTGCCGGTCTTTCTTTGTCAAACCTCTTCCAAAGCACTTCGTGAAAGGAAGGGCATCCTTACCCCGACTGACTAAGAAGCACCTCTTGAAAATAAGCAAGTTTCCCCTCACCCAAGACTCTTAGCTCCTTCCAAGGACCATCCTTGCTCTCTCCTGCATGCTGCTGAGTAGCAAAATGTTGGGGATCCAGAACTCCTCCAATGACTGGTATGCTAGCAATAGCTTCTGCGACAGCAGGAAACTCCTCCCCCCCAGGCAGAGGCGGTCAGGAGACCGTAGGTGATGGCTCTGTGCTCTGTGCCCCCTTTCAAACCCTTTGCATCCCTGCCATCTGAGGAAGGAAGGCAGTGCCTGGGAAATCACCCTGGTTACAGATGCGTCACTTGGCCTGTCTGCCAAGAGGTCACCTGTGAGCCAGAGGGCCCAAATCCCCTCTGGAACACACTGCTGCCTCCCCACCACCCAAACAGGCCCTTCCAATAAGGCACGATGGCCTGGCCATTGGAATGGCTGGACACTGAATGTATGCTGTCTGTGACTGGGACACAGGGGACTCGGTGCCTTGGTCTTGGAGACACATGGCATTGCAAAGGCAGAACCCAGGCCAGGGGCCCCACATCCTAAGTCAAATGGGTTTCTTCAGCCAATGCTTTGACTCCCCCTTGAGGGGTTTGGAGATGAGCCTTTCCCTGGTATCAGAGGGTCAGCTTCCCCTTGGTGTCTGTCATAGACAAAGAGTGTCCAGCCACTGTCTCTGTCTCACACAAGCTGCACCAATCCAGCCCCTGAAATTGGGAAGCTCCTTCACCCACCCTGGGCATGGAGGCCATTTCTGTGATGCAGTGAATGTGCCATCCATTAATCCACTGTTTCCTTGTTGGATGGAGGGATGCCTGGATAGATGGAGTCTCTGATTGGCATTGGAGGGCCCCACCTGCAGCATAGGGAAGTTCCCCGACTCGGGGTCGAATCAGAGCTGGCATTGCTGTTCTACGCTACAGCCACCGCAATGCCAGATCCAAGCCACATCCGTAGCCCACACCACAGCTCAAGGCAATGCTGGATTCCTTAACCCACTGCACAAAGCCAAGGCTCAAACCCAGGTACTCATGGATAGCAGTCAGATTCTTCATCTTCTGAGCAATAATGGGATCTCCCTAAAATACGATTTGGTGATGGTCTGTACATCTTTCCTTTCTGCAAATTCTATTGCATTCTTTTCTTTTCCATTTTGAGTCGGCTGCATTGGGGCCTGTGGGCTGTTCCAGGCCAGGGGTCGAGTCCAAGCTGCACCTGCTGGCCTATGGCACAGCCACAGCAATACAGGATCTGAGGCATGCCTCATACCTACACCACAGCTGACGGCAATGCCAGAACCTTAGCCCAGTAAGCCATGCCATGTCTCATCCCCGCGTCCCCATGGATCCTAATCAGTGTCCTTAGAGCCGAGCCACCAGAACGCCTGCTCTTTCTTGTTTTTTTTTTTTCTTTCTTTTTTTTTTTTTTATTATTTTCCCACTGTACAGCAAGGGGTTCAGGTCATCCTTAGATGTATACATTGCAGTTACAATTTTTTCCCCCACCCTTTCTTCTGTTGCGACATGAGTATCTAGACATAGTTCTCAATGCTATTCAGCAGGATCTCCTTATAAATCTATTCTAGATTGTGTCTGATAAGCCCAAGCTCCCGATCCCTCCCACTCCCTCCCCCTCCCATCAGGCAACCACAAGTCTCTTCTCCAAGTCCATGATTTTCTTTTCTGAGGAGATGTTCATTTGTGCTGGATATTAGATTCCAGTTATAAGTGATATCATATGGTATTTGTCTTTGTCTTTCTGGCTCATTTCACTCAGTATGAGATTCTCTAGTTCCATCCATGTTGCTGCAAATGGCATGATGTCATCCTTTTTTATGGCTGAGTAGTATTCCATTGTGTATATATACCACATCTTCCGAATCCAATCATCTGTCGATGGACATTTGGATTGTTTCCATGTCCTGGTTATTGTGAATAGGGCTGCAATGAACATGCGGGGGCATGTGTCTCTTTTAAGTAGAGCTTTGTCCGGATAGATGCCCAAGAGTGGGATTGCAGGGTCATATGGAAGTTCTATGTATAGATTTCTAAGGTATCTCCAAACTGTTCTCCATAGTGGCTGTACCAGTTTACATTCCCACCAGCAGTGCAGGAGGGTTCCCTTTTCTCCACAGCCCGTCCAGCACTTGTTATTTGTGGATTTATTAATGATGGCCATTCTGACTGGTGTGAGGTGGTATCTCATGGTAGTTTTGATTTGCATTTCTCTTATAATAAGCGATGTTGAGCATTTTTTCATGTGTTTGTTGGCCATCTGTATATCTTCCTTGGAGAAATGTCTATTCAGGTCTTTTGCCCATTTTTCCATTGATTGATTGGTTTTTTTGCTGTTGAGTTGTATAAGTTGCTTGTATATTCTAGAGATTAAGCCCTTGTCAGTTACATCATTTGAAACTATTTTCTCCCATTCTGTAAGTTGTCCTTTTGTTTTCTTTTGGGTTTCCTTTGCTGTGCAAAAGCTTTTCAGTTTGATGAGGTCCCATGGGTTTATTTTTGCTCTAATTTCGATTGCTTTGGGAGACTGACCTGAGAAAATATTCATGATGTTGATGTCAGAGAGTGTTTTGCCTATGTTTTCTTCTAGGAGTTTGATGGTGGCCTGTCTCATATGTAAGTCTTTCAGCCATTTGGAGTTTATTTTTGTGCATGGTGTGAGGGTGTGTTCTAGTTTCATTGCTTTGCATGCAGCTGTCCAGGTTTCCCAGCAATGCTTGCTGAATAGACTTTCCTTTTCCCATTTGATGTTCCTGCCTCCCTTGTCAAAGATTAATTGACCATAGGTGTCAGGGTTTATTTCCGGATTCTCTATTCTGTTCCATTGGTCTGTCTGTCTGTTTTGATACCAGTACCACACTGTTTTGATGACTGTGGCTTTGTAGTATTTCTTGAAGTCTGGGAGAGTTATGCCTCCTGCTTGGTTTTTGTTTCTCAGGATTGCTTTGGCAATTCTGGGTCTTTTGTGGTTCCATATAAGTGTTTGGATTGTTTGTTCTAGTTCTGTGAACAATGTCATAGGTAATTTGATAGGGATTGCAATGAATCTGTAGATTGCTTTGGGTAGGATGGCCATTTTCACAATATTGATTTTTCCAATCCAGGAACATGGAATATCTTTCCATTTCTTTACATCTTCTTTGATTTCTTTGATTAAAGTTTTATAGTTCTCAGCATATAGGTCCTTTACCTCTTTGGTCAGGTGTATTCCGTGGTATTTGATTTTGTGTGGTACAATTTTAAAAGGTATCATTTTTTTGTATTCCTTTTCTAATGTTTCATTGCTGGTATACAGAAATGCAACTGACTTCTGAATGTTAATCTTATATCCTGCCACTTTGCTGAATTTATTAATCAGTTCAAGGAGTTTTGGGGTTGAGTCCTTAGGGTTTTCTAGGTATACTATCATATCATCTGCATACAGTGACAGTTTGATCTCTTCTCTTCCTATATGGATGCTTTTGATTTCTTTTGTTTGTCTAATTGTTGTGGCTAAGACTTCCAAAACTATGTTGAAGAGCAGTGGTGAGAGTGGGCATCCCTGTCTTGTTCCAGATTTGAGGGAGAAGGCTTTCAGTTTTTCCCCATTGAGTATTATATTTGCTGTGGGTTTATCATAAATGGCTTTGATTATATTCAGGAATGTTCCCTCTATACCCACTTTGGCGAGGGTCTTGATCATGAATGGATGTTGAACTTTGTCAAATGCTTTTTCTGCATCTATTGAGATGATCATATGATTTTTGACCTTTTTTTTGTTAATGTGGTGTATGATGCTGATTGATTTGCGTATGTTGAACCATCCTTGTGAACCTGGGATGAACCCAACCTGGTCATGGTGTATAATTTTTTTGATATGTTGTTGGATTCGGTTGGCTAAGATTTTGTTGAGAATTTTTGCATCTATATTCATTAATGATATTGGCCGATAGTTTTCTTTTTTGGTGGTATCTCTGTCTGGTTTTGGAATGAGGGTGATGGTGGCCTCATAGAATGTCTTTGGAAGTATTCCTTCTTCTTCAAACTTTTGAAAGAGTTTAAGGAGGATGGGCACCAATTCCTCTTTATATGTTTGATAAAATTCACCTGTGAAGCCATCTGGTCCTGGACTTTTATTTGTAGGGAGTGATTTTATGACCTCTTCAATTTCATTTCTAGTGATCGGTCTGTTCAGTTGGTCTGTTTCTGCTTGATTCAGTTTTGGCAAGCTGTAAGATTCTAGAAAATTGTCCATTTCTTCCAGTTGTCAAACTTGTTGCCATACAGTTGTTCATAGAATTCTCTTGTGGTTTTGTGTATTTCTGTTTTATCCATTGTGATTTCTCCTTTTCATTTCTAATTTTGGTTATTTGGGTTCGTTCTCTCCTCTTTTGAGTGAGTCTGGCCAGGGGTTTGTCAATTTTGTTGACCTTTTCAAAGAACCAGCTCTTGGTTTTATTAATTTTCTCTATTGTTTTTTGAGTCTCTATTTTATTGATTTCTTCTTTGATCTTTATAATTTCCTTCCTTCTGCTGACTTTAGGACTTTTTTGTTCTTCTTTTTCTAATTCGTTTAGGTGGAGGGTTAAGTTGTCAATTTGGGATCTTTCTTCTTTTTTGAGAAAGGCCTGGATTGCTATAAATTTCCCTCTGAGCACTGCTTTCGCAGCATCCCATAGATTTTGAGAGGTTGTGTCTTCATTATCATTTGTTTCAAGGTAGTTTTTAATTTCCTTCTTGATTTCCTCATTGACCCATTGGTTTTTTAGTAGCATGTTGTTGAGTCTCCATGGAGTAGGTTTTTTCTCTTTGCTTTTCCCATGGTTGATTTCTAATTTCATGGCATTGTGGTCAGAGAAAGCACTTGAGATAATTTCTATGCTCCTAAATTTGTTGAGATTCGCTTTGTGTCCCAATATGTGGTCGATTCTTGAGAATGTTCCATGAGAATTTGAGAAGAATGTGTATTCTGCTTTTTTTGGATGTAGTGTCCTGAAGATATCAATTAAGTCTAACTTTTCTATTGTTTCCTTTAGGATCTCTGTTGCTTTATTGGTTTTCTGTCTAGAGGATCTGTCCATTGATGTGAGGGGGGTATTTAGGTCTCCTACTATGATTGTATTCTCATCAATATCTCCCTTTATGTCTGTTAATATTTGTTGTATGTATCTGGGTGCTCCTATATTTGGGGCATATATGTTGACAATAGTAACATCCTCTCCTTGGATGGATCCCTTAATCATTAAATAGTGTCCTTCTTTGTCTTTCTTTATGTCTTTTGTTTTAGAGTCTATTTTGTCTGATATGAGCGTTGCGACTCCTGATTTTCTGTCATGTCTATTGGCGTGAAATATTTTTCCCCACCCTTTCACTTTCAATCTATATGTATCTTTTGTCCTAAGGTGAGTTTCTTGTAGGCAGCATGTTGAAGGTTTTTGCCTTTTTATCCACTCAGCCACTCTGTGTCTTTTGATTGGGGCATTCAGTCCATTGACATTTAAGGTGATAATTGATAGATGATTATTTATTGCCATTTGAACCTTGTGTTCCATTTGATTCTATGGTTCTCCATTTTTTTTTTTTTTTGGTTGGATGGTCTCCTGTTATTATCTGCTTGAGTGGTTTTTTTTTTTCATTTTTTGCAAATGCAATATTTGGTTTTGGCTTCTGGTTGCCCTGTTTTTTAAGTATGCTAACCCCTTCCCATAAATGTGTGTTTTAGCCTGATGGTCCTGTAAGTTCAAACACTTCATTACTATATTAAAATTAAGAAGAGAGACATACATATAAACAAAATATTTACCTCCTGACATCCCTTGCCCACATTTTATGGTTTTGATGACTCTTTTTTATTTTTTTCTTTTTAATTTTATTTTGTTTGAAGCATGTTCATGATTAAATCTGTATGCTGGCTTATTTGAGTGACTTCTCTCTGATTGCAGTTTCCTCAGTCCTAGTTCTTCCTCTTCTTCTTCTTCTTTTTATTTTTTTCTTTTTTTTTCTTTTCTTTTTTCTTCCCTTTCCTTCCTTTCTTTTTGGTTTAGAGAAGCCCTTTAACCTGGGTTTTGTGTTGCTGTATTCTTTAAGTTTTTGTTTGTTGGGAAAAAATTTTATTTCCCCTTCTATTTTAAATGATATTCTTGCTGGATAGAGTATTCTAGGTTGCATATTTTTTCCTTTGAGCACTTTAAATATCTCTTGCTATTCCCTCCTGGCCCTTAGTGTTTCTGTAGAGAAATCAGCTGATATTCTTATGGGGGTTCCCTTGTAGGTAACATTCTGGTTTTCTCTTGCTGCTTTTAGGGTCCTCTCTTTATCACTAACTTTTTCCATTTTTATTATGATGTGTCTTGGTGTGGGTCTGTTTGGGTTCAGTTTGTTTGGAGCCCTCTGTGCTTCTTGTATCTTGAATCCAGTATCCTTTAGATTTGGGAAGTTTCCAGCAATAATTTCTTCAAATATATTTTCCATTCCCTTATCTTTCTCTACTCCTTCTGGAATTCCTATTATGCGTAGATTGGCCCACTTTATATTATCCCATAAGTCTCTTATATTGCTTTCCAGTTTTTTGATTCGGTTTTCTGTCTGTTGACCAGATTGAGTGATTTCCATTATTCTATCTTCCATATCACTGATTCGTTCTTCTGCATTATTCATTCTGGTTTTTACTGCCCCTAGTTCAGTTTGCATCTCTGCAAATGAATGTTCTAGTTTTTCTTGGCTCCTCCTTATCTTTTCTAGTTCCTTTCTGAGGGTATCTGCATTACTGTTCATATCTTCTCTTAATTCCTTCAGTATTTTCACTATTTCTCTTTTGAACTCCAGGTCTGTCAGACTGCCGAGATCTGTTTCATTGTTGACTGTTTTAGGTGAGTTCTCCTGTTGGTTTGACTGGGAGTGGTTTCTCAGCTTCATCATCTTGCTTGTTGTTTTCTTTCTCCTGAGGGAGTTGTACTCTCCGTGATCGGGCAGTGTTTGCCTTGTCCCTGCCGTGGAATATTTCCTGAGGGCTGGCGTTGTTGGTCAATCTTTTTTGAGGCAGTGTGGATTTTCTGGAGTGTTGATGGGACTAACAGTGTTCCTTTGAAGCAAAGGAGGACTTCCTGAGGGCAGACAGGACTGAGAAGTCCACACCGCGATGGTAGCAGATTTCACTTGGCCATGCAGAGCTTGCTCTGGTGTTTTTAGGCTGTGGGGTTCTTGCCGGGGGTTGGCGGTGTTGGGCAGCTGCTCTTTAGGGGTGCATCACCCCCTGGGGGCTGGAGCAGCTATCTGGGGCACTGACAACCTGAGAGGCTCTTCCCTAGGGCAGCCCAACTCAGAAGGACAGCCTTAGAATGTAGGCGGATCTTTTCACAGTCTGGCTGAGCTTGTTGCAGCTTTTCTGGGCTGCAGGGGGTCCTGCCTGGAGCTGGCAGTCCTATGCAGCTGGTCCACTAGAGCATCCCCTGGGGGCTTGGGCGGGTAGCAGGGCCGTTGGAAACCGAAGAGGCTCCTCCCCGGGGCAACCCAACTCAGAAAAACCGTCCAAGAATTAGGCCGATCTATTCACAGCCTGGCTAAGCTTGTTCTAGCTTTTCTAGGCTGCAGGCCTTTTCTCGGGGGCTGGTGCTGTTTGGTGCTGCTCTGCAGAAGTGTAGCCCCTCCAAAGGGCAAGCAGGCCTGTGCAGGGACAGCCCCTGCGGTGGTAGGCTTCAGGCAATTGTTGAGGCCAGCCCTCCTGGATGGCAGGCATCCCCAGGTCCGTGAGAGCATAGGGCGTGGTGGGGGTGGGGGGAGGGGATGCACTGGGAAGCAGAGTTTTCAGCTAGCTAGCGGGCCTGTAAGCTTGCTGTGGCGTGGGGGGTATTCTATGGGGACCCACCCCTTCTTCTCTCCCCTCCCCAGCACGGGCGCAGACCAGGCTCTTCTCCCAGGTTCCCTCTGATGTGGCTTTCCCCTTCCCCACTCCTGGAGTATTGCTCCCTTCCTCTGCGACAGCTTAGTTTTCTAGTCTCCCAGGCAGTCTCTGCCCCGTCAAATTGTTTCTAGACTTCCCAAGCAGTTTCCGCTCTGCCCCGCCCCCCTAGCCCGGGGACTAATCTCTGGAGCCGAGGTCTCGGTGCCCAGCCCCCAGCCGGTGTCCCCCGGCCCCCTCTCGGGTACTAACCTTCAGAGGCGAGGTCTCGGTGCCCAGCCCCCACCCAGGCGTCTCAATTTTTGGTGACTCTGCCCGTAGTTCAGATGGTCTATTGGGTTCTTGATCGGCTTTTCCGTACTCCAACTTACTGCTACACTCTTCTCTGCATCTGGAGAATCCTCCGGTTCGTTTGATCTTTCGCCCGGTAGGTGACTTTCCAGGGTGCGGGATCCCTTTCTCCTCCGCAGTTCCCTTTCCGGAGCCCCCGTCTCGCTCGGATTTGCCATCTCTCACTCTCCTCTTTTCTCCTGTTCTGCCCAATAATGTCACGAATTTCTTGCCATTATTGGAGTTTAGGTTCCTCTGCCACTGATTGGTTGCTGTTCTGTGCGAGTCATTTATTCTGTAGATGTGCTTTTTTTGTTGTGTTTGTGGGAGAGGGCGAGCGTGTCTTCCTACTCCTCCGCCATCTTGTCCTCTCTCCTCTTTCATGTTTTAATGGATTGAAAAGCATGAGTAAATGGCTCACTTTATGTATGCCTGCACTTGGCATTAATCCTAGATTTTTGGCGTTTGGGGCATTTTCTTTTCCTTTTTTTTGTTTGCTTGTTTTTTATTTTGTAAGTGTTGGCTGCCCCTGTGGCACACAGACGTTCCCAGGGACAACCCAAGATCCTTAACCCTCCTCACCCCAATCGAAAAATTATCCCTGATCACGAAAAGTCCCAGGTCTTCTTGTATCAAAAGCTCCCTGGGGGTGGATGCCAGTGGGCTGGTGAGGTTGGGACCACTGAGCTTCACATGATGGAACCTCCCCCCAAGCCATTAACAGGTCATGAGATTACAGTCACTCACTCCCTCCTTTGTTTTGTCCTCACTGGGACTAAGAGGCCACTGCCTCCACCATTTAGCACATGGCAATAATCCCACCAAGACGATAGGATGGTCCCCCACCCACAAGGCACCGAAGCAGAAAGTCCTGTCCCTACAGCCAAGCCTTTTCCTCTCTGGACAGGCCACCCCCACGGGACACCCTGGAGGAGTGGAGGATCACCCCAGCCTGTCACGTGGCCACTTCAGAGAGGCAGAGAGAAACTCTCTAGAGGTAAGGGCTGCCTCCAGCCTCCATTCTCACGACTGGTGAGTGTCCAGAGGGCTGAACGGCACAAAAGCAGCTCTCTATCCCCAGAGTGTTCCGGGATGCAGAGCATGGAATCGATGCCCCAGAAGCCCCCTAGCCCAGCAGGCTGGAGAGACAGGGATGATGAGGCTGTCCCTGGGGCTAGTGAGAGCTGTGTACTCCCAGGAGCAGCCTGGGCATCCTTGTCTCTGTGGAGGAAAGACTTAGTCATTCACCTGTGGATCCAGACTGCCTGGGATCTCACATATGCTTCCTTCCTCTCAGATCCCCTCTCTGTCCTCAGACGACCCATCTCTGAGGACACAGGCACATGCAAGACGACAGTGGACCAAGTGCATTTCACAACAGAACGATTTTATCCATGTTTTACATCCCCCATCGCAAAGGAGCTACTGTGCCCACCCACACACACCCAGACCCAAGTCCCCACCACCTAACCCCACCCACCCCCACCCCCTCCTGGCTCTGGTCATTCTGTCCTTCCTCCCCACCCCTATGGCAGCCAGGATCGTTGCTAGGACCTGGAGGAGCCCAAGGCTTCCATGGGGGCTGCCCAGTAGGACTGGCCCTGGAGGGCTGGCCCACTGTTCCTTACTGGCTGCAGTGCCACTTCCTCCTCCTCCATGTGACACATGGGTCACACCTGCTCCTTTTGGGCTGGGAAGGGTCAACCAGCCCCAGAGCCAGGGTGTGCCTCCCAGAGCCTCGCAGGTCAGCCCTAGGCCTGGCCAGGTCCTCAGCAGCAGCCAGGCCTCCACACCGAGCCCGCTTTCTAGACTTGGCAGCTTCCAGGGGGCCTGAGCTGAGGCCCATTCTCTGGGGCACGGGGGCCTGGGAAGCTTGCTGGGCCCTCTGCCCTGCAGTGCAGACAAGACCCGAGGCAGGGACAGGGCTCTGTGGCAGCCCCCAGGGCAGCAGGCTGTGGTGAAGGCCCAAGAGGAAGGCCAGGCTGGGGAGCTCCTCCTCATCCTCACTGAACCCGTGACCCAGCCCTGGGGCTCCACTAAGGGGAGACGCCTCCCTGAGAACATTGCTGGCCCTGAGTCCTGATGGAGGGCCCGAGTGCTTGGTGCCCTGGCGAGGAAACGGCTGTGCAGTTCCAGCCTGAGGGGGCTCCTGATATCCTGGAGAGGGCACAGAGCCTTTGTGCCTGAACAGGCCCCTGTCTGTTTGGTGGTGCCTTAGATGGCCATGGAAATCCATCTGGGGTGTACAGGTTTCATCTCTGACCCCAGGCTGTGGGCCTTGCTCATTCCTCTGGGCATCTTGTTGGGCCACAGACTCTGAAGGTCTTGAGTCCAGGTGGGGTGCCCTGTGATTGGGAGTGGTTGGCACCCCTTCGTCCTCCTCCAAGGCCAGGACTTGTGTCTGCACTAGCTGGTGGGAGAGAGGTGAACAGTGACTGCTCTGCACCCTCTAGGAAGAGCTGGGGCTTATGGGCAGGGGGAGGTGAAATGGGACTCACATCCACAGACAGAGCCTGTGGCCCTCCTGCCTTCCTCCTGCACCTTCTCCCCAGCAGGGTCCTTGCCCTGTCCCCGGCTCCCCTCCTCCCCTTCCATTCCTCCTGCCCTGCACCCACCTGGGCAGCCTCCCGGGTGCAGGGACTCTCTGTCAGGGGAGGGAGGGACAGAGCCTTCAGGGCCTCCTGCTCTAGGGCCCTCCCCGACCCTGGCTGACCTGGGTCCTTTCCTCCGGGATTTTCAGGGTCACCTGACTACCCCCCCTGCCCCCAGTCTCCCTAGTGTCAGGCCCTCCCCTGGCCACCTCTTCAGGGGAGAGTCCTTCCTCCTGCTCCAGCTCCTCAGCCAGGCCCGAGAGATCCAACTCTGGTTCTGGGGAAAGCAACTCTGCCAGGAATCGGGGGTGAATGACCGCCTCCACCTGGAATGGAAGGGAGAGGCTGTGAGCAGCCTTGGCAGGTATGCCCTGGGAGGCAGGAAAGCCTGGGGGAAACATGACTAGCAGAGGCAAATCCAGAGTTCCCCTCACAAAGGGGAGCTTTCAAACTCCCACAGGTATTGTCTACTCTCACATAAACACACACACACACTCACAAGCATGTGCACATGCAGACACATGGGCTCCAAAGCACAAACACATAGGCACCGACACAGACACAGAAAGGCCTACAAAGAGAGAGAGACACACACATGTACAACTTACACATCCACATATACACATCCTATGCACCAAAGTACACTCAGACACACAGGAAGACACACAGATGTCAGGGACAAGGACCAGAGCCTAAATCCCATTATCCTGGGCCAAAGCCAGAACTAGGGTGCTAAGAGCATCTCTCCCTGGAATCCTGGAGTCTCAGACTCCAGGCCCAGCCCACCTTGGTGTCAAAGTCCTCCTGGGAACACAGCTTGTCCACGTAGCTGAGGAGATCTGGGTCTGGGAAGCAGCCGTCCTCGTCCTGTGGCAGCTCATATCCATCCTCTCGACATTCCATAACTGACTCCCCTGTGGCTGAGGGGCCAGGACCCACCAGTGCCTGCGGGATGTCCCCATGCTCCCTGCGAGCCTCAGGGGGAATCTCCTTGGGGGCCTTGTTCTCCAGCAGCTGCCAGGCTCTGCGTGGCCTTGGGTGGGTGTGCTGGACCCTGGGGCCGTGTTTCCTTGGAGCACAGGCTGAGGCAGAGCAGGAAGAAGGGAAAGTGAGGGGACCCAGCGCCCAGAAGCTGACCCCTGAGCAGGCACAGGGGAGGGCATTGTTGTGGGGCAATGGATATGCATGTGGGAAGGGGGAGGAGCAGCCAGAGCCTCAGGTTTGGTGGGAGGCCAGATTCAAGTCAGGGACAGGTAAAAGTCAGGTGTGAGAACGTGTGGAACATCTAATGATCAAGGGTCTCCCCACCAGCACACTTGTTAGGCAGATTTCACAGGGGCCCCTTAGACAGGGAGGAGGGTGATGAGGTTCTACATGGACCAGGTTCACACCGCAGAGGGTAAAAGGGGGACTGAAACACACTCGGGGGCTATCTGTGTTGAAAGACCAATGCCCCCTTGAGTGGAAAGGACCCATCTGGGAACAGGGACCAGGCCTAGGCCTCTCTTACCTGTACCTTGACCTCCAGGGGGAAGGTGATTCACAGACTGAGTGCCCCTTTTGCGGGATGTGGGTTCCTGAGGAGCCAGCTTTGTTGGAGCAGGAGGAGGCATGCCCTGTGCCCACGATGTGCAGGACACGTTCCCCATCCTGATCTCATCCTCTGCCTCAAACTGCATGAACCTGGGGGTGTTGAGGGACAGGCCCCAGTGAGAAAACCACCTGGGCTCTGGAGCCCACCCAGGGCAGCAGGACCGAGGGGGTGAGGAGAGGGTGTCCTTAGGTCTGTCAGGGCCCTGTGAGGTGCTGTCGCAGCAGGGAACTGCAGTGGCAGATATCCAAGATCTGGGCCTCCTCCTGCCTGACCAGCCCTGGAGGTGGAGGGCATGGCCCAGCAGAGACCCAGGTCAATCTCTGGGACCAGGCTTAGGGACACATGGTGGGCAGTGGGGGCCCCTGCTCATGTGCCCCCGGACCTTGTCTGACCCAAACAATGGAGATGGCCAGTGGCCTGGTCAGGCACGTGTCCCCACAGAGCCCTTGCCCGAACCCAGAACCTGGGGCTGGGAGTGAGAGTCTGGGAGAGCACGCATGAGACAGGGCCCAGCACAGGCTGGAGTGGGGATCCTACCATTAGAGGTGAGGCATCTCTTGCCACTGAGAGCTAGCTGCTCCTTTGGTTTTGTTTGGAAACTAGGAGGTTCACATGCAGAAATGACAGGGAGGGCCAGAGACCCATGGGCTTCCCCAGGGATGGCCGGTTGCCCATTCCAGCCATCGTTGATGAAGAGAGGCCTACCACATGCTAGGTCAGTGATGGCTAGGCACCCAGCATGAAGGGGTGCCAGGCTTCCGAGTGGGGTCCTCACCCCTGCACAGCCCCCATGCCTTCAGTGGACCCTCTCCTGGGCTGCCGTGCTCCCCAAGGCCATCCTGAGGCCTCCCCACATCAGCATCACGGTAGGGCAGAGCTCCTGGGACAGACAGGCTGGAAGAGCCAAGCTCTCCAGGTGGCAGAGGGGATTCTGGAGGCCAATAGGATTTGGGGATTCAGGGTACAGGAGGTGTCAGGTGCCAGCCTCCTCTTGCATCCTCTCTGATTGCTAGCACCAGAGCCAGATCCTGCCCTGGGGCCTGCCCATCACCCACCACCCACCCCACCATGTCGCCCATGGCCCAGGACCCTGACTCACTTTGCTGCCATTTCATAAAAGGCCATCCTCTGAACGGTGCTCATGTGCTGCCATTCCTGCATGGCCTGCCGCATTCCCTCCTCCAGCGTCATGGTGGGCTTCAGGCGAGCCAGGGTGCGAAGCACTGGGCTGTAAGCCCTCAGGGTCAGTCTCTTGGTACAGCCCAGCCCCCAACTGCCCAACCCCACCCAGCTCCAAGGCCTCCATGGGCCCCACCCCTGCCAAACCCAGGCTCAAGAGGGGGAGACGAGGGTGTCTGGAGAGCAAAGGCAAGCCTTCCTGGTGCCTGGTGCCACCACCTCCCACTCACCAGAGGATGCTTGTCCACTCCCTGGCTATAGCTGGGACACTCTGGCTGGGGGCGGGTTGCCATCTCATATAAAACGCAGCCCCATCAATGCGGGAGGGCAGGCGCCAGTCTACCAGCTAACAGGTCTGAGAAGCCCAAGGATTCTTCTGCCCAGGTCTCTGCACTAGATGGCCTAGTCCCCCTTTTCGGAGGGACCTCGGGTCTAGGAGGGATGTTCCTGCCAGGTTCACAGCTCTAGGAGGATAGACCCTTGCCCGTCTATCTATGGACAGCTCGACCACCTCCCCGTTCACACTGGACTTCTTCAGAACAACAAGGACCGGGCATGCAGAAAGCTCCGTCCTGGGCCTGAATGTCCTAAGCCTTATCTGAAGTGATACCCACTGGCTGCCAGAGGCCCAGGTCCATGTTGAAAGGAGGTAGCACCAGAGAAGCAGGTCCCATTCAAACTGTGGCTCCTCACATCCGAGCAGGACCCTCTCGGACTGCTCTCCTGCACTCAATGTTATCATGGCAGTGCAGAAAGTGAGACAACTGGTCTTGCATGGTGGTGGTAGCTGAGCTAAGGCACGGACGGGATGTCATGGACTGGACGTGGGACACATCTGAGTGCAGACGTGCCTCCTCATAGCATGGACATTGCTGTCAACCCTCCTTCTCTCGAGGTGAAAGGATGCCTGGAAACCTAAGCAGGGAGGCCATGCCAAGGTCCTGTATATGCGAAGGCTCCAGCTGAGCTAATGAGGGTCTGAGAGGTCACTTACATGAGAAAGCAGGAGAGAGCTTCCGCATCGGGGCTCTGGGGCAGTTGGCTGAGGGCCAGGGACTTGAAGCGCTGCCAGCGTCGGAAGTTCTGATAGACGCTCTTATGGTGAGAGGCGTCCTCCTGAGGGCCCGTGTGCTGGGAGGCATGCAGGCTGCCTGCCCCAGAGGTGCCATGTGGCCACGGCCCAGAGGTCCCTGGGGGCAGGATGAAGGCCATCTGGGCAGCTGGTGGTGCCGCTTGAGGAGGAAGGCCTGGGGCCAAGCCTCCCTTGCCAGCCTGAGCTGCTGCAATAGCTGGGGCAGCCACCCCGCTGTCCCCCACAGGGCTTGCTATGCAAAGGGGTGCAGGACACAAAGCACTCCCCATGAGGGCCCTGGAAGCATTCCCATTGAGGGGGGCCTGAGGGCGCCCAAAGGCCTGAGACTGGTGGGGCAATGCTGACCTCCCTCCTGACCAGACTGGGACAGGGATGTTGCCAAGCCCTGGGGCAATGGGGCCATGGTCAGCAGGAGTCACCCGAGGTGTCATGGGGTGAGGTGGCTGCAATAGGGTGCTGCCAGGCAGGAGTAATGGGGCCATGGTCGGTGGCTGGTGCTGCTCCCAAGCTGGCTGGGGTTGGGAGCCAGGAGTGGGGGGAGGATAGGAGCGTGAGGCCCCAGGGGGCATGACCACATCCGTGCCCGGCAGTGGAAATGCTGTGGAGAGAAAGGAAAGGGGTGAATGGAAGAGGAGAATGGGTGACATGGACGGAAGCTCTCTGGGGACTCAGAGGGCACACCTCAGTGGGAGAAGGCATTTGGCCCGAGGAAGCTGTGTGTTGTGCAGATGTCGTGGAGGGATTTTCATGTTTTGACCTCAGTGGGAGAGGGTATTTGGCCCGAGGATCCTGTGTGTTGTGCAGATGTTGTGGCGGGATGTTCATGGTCTTGACCCCCACACCCAGTTCTCTGCCCCTGTCTACCAAGAAATGCTCAGCTAAACAGCAGGGATTGGAGAGCCTCCCTGAGGAGCTCCCTGACACCTCGTCCTCACAGGCTGTCCCCACGTCCTGGACCTGAGAGGCCATTTACTCTGAGCATGCCCCTCAGCAAGGTCACTGGCAGGTAAGGGCCTTCTCCAAGGTGCTTCCAGGCACCGTGAGGCCTTTGATGGACCTCCAATGTATAAAGTCGAAGGGCCTCACATCCTCCTCAACCCTTCCTCTCGGGATGCTCAGCACACATCTGTTCTGTCATTCTGTCCTCACCTCACACAACACCTCTCAAAGGCTGCGAAGATCGCTCTGCACACAGAACCCTTAGACAAACACAGAACAGCCCCACCAAGCATGCACCTGCCTCTCCGAACCACCCAGAGTGGACACTTCATGTGGGCTAATGTGTGCCACCCCATCCCGATGGCCCTGAATCCCTCCCACCATGCAGTTCTGCTCCTCAGAGAGAAGTCTGAGAAGTCGGTGTGCGTCCCCTGCATTTTTGCCACTTCCCTTCCAGGGTTGGCTTCCAAAGATGAGCACGGGCCCAGGGTGGCTCATGTGACAAGGGTCATGGGAGTGGAGGCTGCCTGTGGTCCTTCCCCTTCCAGCACCCAACAATGGAAAGTGAGGACAACCTGAGAAGCAGGCAGGAGTCAGGTGCCATTGTGAGAAAACCGCCCATTCAGGAGAAGGAGGTACATACCACGAGGCACCGAATTGACCTCCACAGGTGTTCTAGGAGGTATCAGAGTAGCAGACTAGATCATCTTCCTGCTTCTGTGCTACACTGCTTCACCCCCCCCTTTACAAAGGAAGCAGCCTTCCTAGGCATTCCACCTGCACCAGCCTCTCTCCACATGAAGTAGTAGTGACTTGAAATAGAAACACACTCTTCATCACAAAGTCAGGCCTCAGCTTCTGCCGTGAGCCACCTGACACGCTGCGACATGTCTGTAGAGATGTATTTCCACAAAAGGGAAACCAATACAGAACACCTCAGGCCCACGAGTCCTAGCTTGGGTGAAGTCACCTGGTTGCCCATCCCTTGTGGAATCCAAGGCCACAGTTGCCTGACCTGAGAAGTGAGTTCTGGGCGGGATGGAGGGAAACGTTCTGGGCCGTGGCAGCGAGAGTCACATCCCGCCCAGCTCAGAGCAGACCCTTTCCTGAGCATGAGGCCACAGACAACACCCACCAGCACTGAATCGTTTTCTGACTATACCCTCCCATTCCACGCCCCCATTAGCCAGAGGATGCGCCAGTTCCAATCCCTTAGAGAGGTCTGGTGAGGCGAGCTTCAGATGCCTGAGGACCACAAGGCGGGGCTAGGCTTTCCCCATGACCCACCCAGGGCCAGCCACAGGACACTGGCTACACACACGTTCCAAGTGGCTTGTCTCCCTTCTAGAAACCGCCAACCTGCCTGCTGCCATCCTGCCTCCCCAACCAAAGCAAGGCCCCTTGAACCACCTCCAAGCAGCTGTCCTCCCCAGGGAAGCCTCAGGTTTCTACAGGCTCCCCAGCTGAGATGTCCCTGGGGTGCAGTGCTCTCGCCTTCCTCTCCTTCCGTCCAACTCCATGTCCACAGTGAAGGGTCCCAACGGAAACCCAGGGATTTGAGGGAGGCCCTTTCTCTTGGAAAACAGCCCCTGTCTAGAGGCTTACCGCCTTCTGAAGCCATTCCCACAGGCATGGGCCTGGACCACCACGGGCTGGTGGCCTCAACGTGGACAGTCAAGAGCAGGACCCAGCGAGGGACCTGCCCCAACAGATGCTCAGGACGCAAGTAAAGGAGCCCAAGTTTGAATCTCAACAGTAGAATGTGGGCCTCCAGTCATTCTGCAGTGGGGGAGGGGCTGAGGGCAGGTGAGCCTGGGTGGGGGTGGGGTGCCATTCCATGCTGGCCTCTGCAGGGAGGCAAGAACCAGACGTTTCTTCCACCTTATGCAGGGGCCAGACAATTGTCGAGTGCCTCGTCAGGCAATGTATGTGTTGGTTTTCAGAGTCACAGCACCAAGGTTTGTCTTGATGTTCCCTTTCCCTCTGTTATTCATCAACTTGTTTGTTGTCCTTCAACCCCCTCAGCTTCAGTCCTGGCTCTTGGCTCCCTTCCCCAGAGGCCAGACTTTTGGAACAAAATTCACCTTTTATCATCTGATAACCACTTAGGTTTTCATGGCCACCTGGAACCCAATGTTTATGGTTTGGCTTCTCTCAGCAGACCCACCATTTGTGATTGGTGTGTGTCCGTCTTTCCTAAGGAAACCGTCCTTGTGTGCCAACCAGCATCCAGCAGGACCCACCTTCCTCATGTTCCCTTGTGCTGGAAAGGCCCAGCCTTTCCAAAAAGCCACTGCACATCCCACGTGTCCAAGACCAGAGATCAGTCTGTCGTGTCTCCCGTATGATGACATTGCTGGTAAGTCTTGGAGCTTTTCCCTGTTAAATGTTTGAATGTAACATTTTCAACAAATCCTCCCTTCTCAGGGATCACAGTCCACGTGTGCCAAATAGCATATGGAGTGCTGAGTCCTCCTCTCCCCTCTTTCCCCTGTCCACTCAGTCCTCGTTCCCACCAGGGATCAGAGATACCTGTTTCATTCCCATCTTTTCAGAGATCTTTTGGGCAAGCAACTTTGAATGCCATCCGTTTGCCTTTGCAGGTAGTATTCCTTTGTCTCTGGTTGAAATGTACCATGTGCACAGGGAACTCCATCTTGGACTTGTGATGGAAAAGGTTGGGGGATAATGTGAGAAAGTGATTACATATGTATCCTATATAGATATATATGTATCATATATCATATATACATACATCTGTCTGTACGACAGGGTCCTTTGGCGACGCAGCAGAAGTAGACAAAACATTGTAAATCAACTGCAGTGGAAAACCTAACCTCTTGTAAGATCAAAGAGTTCCTCCTGAGAAAGAGTAAAAAAGGAAACGAGAAAATTAAATTGCGTCCCCATAGACCTGAGTATCTTTCCTTTTGTTGCCTTCCTACTGATATCGTGGCTCCTCTGTTACTGGATGCATTTTTAACATGGGAGTTCCTCCATTCTCTTGAAATTCGATGTACTGAAAGGGCAGAGTGCTCAAAGCCAGGCAAAAACAATAGTAAATGTGCAGCTCCATTTGAGTTTTTCATTTCCCATACACAGTGCCTGCATTTAGCCTGACCTGTGTCCCGTGCACCATTTTGGACATATCTTTACTGCAAGTACTTTCCTTGTGTATCTGAAATTTACCTTTTCCTTGGAATCAGCATGCATCTGGCAAGACTCGCCCATAAGGGTACCATATTATGCTACAGGGAGTGGGCAGTTCTTGAGGGGAGGAGAACTCAGATTGGAGACCAAAAGGGGCCTTTTGGTCCAACCCAAAAGAAAATGGCAAAGGGACCCCAAATCTGCAGGCTCTTTGGATGAAATGGCAATGGAAGAGCCAAGAGATACTATTGCGTTTTTGAGCTTTATGTGGTTAAGGACAGAAGTAAGGGAGGAGAAGACAAAATCTTCTCTTTCCTTATGTGAAAGAACCAAAAGTGTGTGTGTGGGGGTCTCTTGGGTTTAACTGCTTTCTCATTTGGGGGGACACACGTGCTGCCTATGGATGTTCCTAGGCTATGAGTCACATCAGACCTGCACAAGCAGGCCTCTGCCATAGCCAGAGCAATGTGGGATCCAAGCTGCATCTGGGACCTACAGCACAGCTCAGGGCAACCCCGGATCCTTATTCTACTGAAGGAGGCTGGCATGGAGTGTGCATCCTCACAGATCCTAGGGGGGTTGATGTCTGCTGAGCCATGATGGGAATTGCTGGCTTTTGTAGGTGTGACAACATCGACTGCCCGTGATGTGGGTGTGCCCTTTGACACAGTGCCAGCTTTTTATCCACCAATGTCCAATCTCCACGTGTCCAAACCCACTCGCATCAACGTCCTCCCCAGCAAGCCCTGCTTGAAAGCTGGTGCATTTCCTGTCTGCATCCCATACCCTTGCTCTTGAGAATCGAGGCTCGTCCTTGCCTATGGTGCTGTCTGCATGGGAATCAAAGTAGCATCCCTGACACAGCCAAACGGAAACACACCTGAAGAAACGTTCAGATTGGGAGTTAAGGTCAGCTTATCACGATGCAAGTGATAGGAATGCGTATGTCCGTCTTGTGTGGTGAGAGGCGAGGTCTCGGGAACATCATCAAGGGAGGTGAGGGGTGAAACCTCCTAGGACTGCAAGCAAATCTCTTGGGAGGCAAGAGTCCCTGTGTGCAGTAGCAGAAGTACAAATCCTCCTGCTGTTAGGGTGTTGGGCAAGGAAGGAGAGGTTGAAAGGATTGTTGCAGATTGAGAAAAAGGACTTGTGTGGGTGCTTCCGAAGCTTCTTGCCCCTTGCAAAGGAACATGGACTCCAAAGAGGGTGAGAAGCTGAGGCGAGAGTATCTCCTGCTATGCCATGGTGAGCTTTGTAGGAAGAAACTCTGGATGGGGCACTGCAAAACTGAGCACCATGGGAATAGGGCTCTCTATTGGAGCTTTTACACTGAAGAAACATTTCAAGGGTTTTCAAACAAGACCTTCATATGAGAAGATTGCTGAGGCACCCATTGTACCCAGGCATTCAGGAAGGCCAGGCATCCTTGTTGCTTCCTCCCCTTCTTCAGCCACTCCTGCAATTTGTTACAAGATTCTCACGCATAGCTCAGATGTAGTATTTGTGGGGGTTTCTTGTTTGGTTGGTTTTGAATTGTTCTTCCCCCAAGACAATGGTTTTGCTACAGTACAGCATGGTGACCCAGGTACACACACATGTACACATTCTAGTCGCTCCCATGAGCATGCTCCATCACAAGTTCCCAGTGCTACACAGCAGGATCTCATTGCTAATCCACACCGAAGCCAATCCTTTGCATCCCTTCACCCCAAGCTCCCAATCCACCCCACCCCCTCCCCAGATGTCGTATTGGCATGAGTCTTCTCAGGGACACTGATACAAAAGTTGCATTGTGGAAACGAGGTGCTCCCAAATCTTCCACATTTTTTGACTGACTTTGGACTTCTGAGGGCCGCATCCATGGCATCGGGAGATTGCCAGGCTAGGGGTCCAATCAGAGCTGTGGCCCCTGGCCTATGCCAGTGCCACAGCAATGCCAGATCCCAGCAGTGATGGCAACCTACACCGCAGCTCACATCAACACCCGATCCTTAACCCACCGGGCGAGTCCATGGGTGGAACCCGCAACTTCATGGTTCCTAGTCAGATTCGGTTCTGATGCACCATGACACGAACTCCTTCTGTTGTTCATTATTTTATACTACCTCAGAACCCTACATGCCGACATCGGAGAGGCAGAGGTTGTCAAATCAGCTGCACTGTAATTAGGGAAACCAGTCATGGAAGTGGGTGTCTCAACGTCCTTTGGACCATGAACTCTGATTGTTCCTGCAGAGAGCTACGGGGCAGGCACTGGCGGCTGAGGAGAAACATCTCTGGAGATGGATCACTAGCATCAGGAGACAGTGAACCTTCCACTCCCACATGGAAATTGAAAGGCACCGAGAGATCCCAGGTTTGTGTCTTGTGGACGTTTCAGACCTGTGCCCTTGGGAGCTCTGGGTGTCATCAGATAGATGTAAGGGTCTTGAGAGGTATCCTGTGGAGGAAGAAATGCTCTGATGTTGCCATGGACCAGAAAAGGGATCTGAGGGTTCAGGTTTCTTTGGCGAGCATTACCAAGTCAGGTCAGTATGTTGAATCTGCTGCTACTTCTTTGTGGGTGGATGGCCACCTGAACTTCCATGATGTCGTGCCAGACGTAGGAAGGGAGAGGAATAGTGTTCCCAAAGAACCTGCTGTCTTGTGACTGACCAAGAGGGTCAAGTTTAGCTCACCAGCATAACCAGGACAAGCAGAACCGTACAAAGGAGACACACCTGTGCACCAACCTTTATTGAACAAGCTCCATGTATTAAAGAAAGACATGAAGAACAAACATGCGTGGAGAATCGAGGCATTTGGAAATTCTCTAGGCATGGCGACAGGAGCACCATCTCTGAAGAGAGGTTCCCAGATCTCCAATTGCGTGCTAGAATGGTTCTTTAATGGATCCATCCAATTTGCTAGGGGAAAGACCCTTCTCTTTCTAGACGAGCAAATCCCAACCCAAAGAGTCCACACAGCCTAAGGTACTGTGGCCCAAAGGGCATGAATGTCCTTGGCCCACTTTGAGGATTCTGTGCTTAGGCTGGATCTCTGCAAACTCTTGTATGGGGATCCTATCTAAATGCATGGGTTTCACCGATGCAGTGTGACCGTGGGGGCTCATCTCCCAAGAGATAGGGTTTAAGAAGAGATGGCCACAGAAGCTCCCAGGGAGAAGACAGGAAGACAACACCAGAGAGCTTTCCAGCGAATGCAAATCCTCCATGACATTCCTGTCTTGGAGGGAGCTCCTGGGCCAGCTCTTCTGATGCTTCCTTCCCTCCCTCCTCTTCCCACCTGTCCCCTGCTGACTGAGCTGTTGTGCACAGAGACTCCCATCCTCCAACCGCTCCTAGTGTCTGTTGAGGAGGGTCCGCTTGGGTAGTCAGTAGCGCACGTGGGAGCAAAGAGGGTGGTTTCCCAAGGGGTGGCCTGCCTGAGGGTGGGGCCCTTCATGGTGGCCTTTAGCATTCATTCCATGACAGCCCTGCTAAGGAATATGGGGACTCTTCAGCCATTGGGTGTGACCGCTCTGTGCTCTTGTGCACGCTGCAGACTCCTTGTGCCCTCCTCCATGTGGGTTCATGCCCGCATGGAGCTCAGGTCCAGAGCAGTGTTTCCACCACAGCTTTTAGCATCACTGTGGATCAGGCTGCTGGGAGACTTGAGGGACTGTGGGGCCAAGGTGTTTCTACAAGTCCTAGTTACGAAGAGATGTTTTGTCCACATTGAGGGTGAGGGCTGAAATACATATGCAGTTGACACCCACACAGGTGCAGTGTCCTGGCAGGGCGGTTGTCTTCTGGAGAGGTGGCACCATGTGTAGTGTTTGGGGCATCTGTATGTTCAAGGGTTGGGAATATTTGTCTGTGTGTGTCCATAGGTGTTTGAGACGTGTACATGTGTATTAGTACGTGTAGGCGGATTGTGGCTGTGTGTGTATTTGAGGTCCTGGGGCTTCTGTAGTATGTATTTGGAGGGATGTCAGAGGTAGGTGTGTGTGTTTGGAGACAAAGAAATCTCATAGGCGATGTGTGTGTGTTCTGGAATCCTGGCCTAGAAGTCCTGTAGGGCTGTGGCCTTGCCCATGGGCTGTGCGTGAGACGACTGTGTAGGAGCTGGTGGTAGTGAGCCTGTGTACAAGGTAGTCATTGTGCACCACTGGTCGGTGTTTGTGTTCAGGCCCCTGTTGGGTATGTGCATGTGAAGACCTCAGGTGGTATAGTTTTGTTTGTGAGGAAGTGGGTGGAGTGGGGGGTTGGCCTTTTCCTGTCTTTTCAGGGCAGACCCATGGCATTTGGAAATGCCCTGCCTATGGTGGAATTGGCGCTGCAGCTGCAGCTGCAGCTGCCAGCCACGGCCACAGCAAGGCCAGATCCGAGCTGCATATGGGACCTGCTCCATATCTGAAGGCAATCCTGGATCCAGGGATTGCACGTGCCTTTTCTCCTATACGGGTCAGGTTCATTCCAGTGTAGCCCCAACGGGAATGCCTGCTGGAAATTTTTTCCTCACAACGTCATTTTCAGTTCTTGGCATCAGCCCAGTCATCTTTTCTAGGTCATCGGAGTTTAGTCTTGGCAGATTGTACTTTGCTAGGAAGGTGTCCATTTCGTCTAGGAAGTCTGTTTTTTTGGCATAGAGATGTTTTTAGTAGTCTCTTCTGATCCTCTGTATTCTGGAATGTCCATTGGAAGCTGGCGTGCATTTTGATGTTTATTGATTTGAGTCCACTCTTTTTTCCCTGATGAGTGTGGCTAAGGGTTTATCCATATGGTGGATGTATTCAAAGAAGCAGTTGTAGCTGCATTGATCTTTCCGATGGTTTTCTTCGCTGCCCTTTCCTTTCTGCTCTGATCATTAGGATGTCTTTCCTTGTGTTTGTCTTTCTCTGGTTGCTTTGGGCGTAAGGCCAGGTTGTTTGTTGGTGGTTTTCCTTGTTGGCTGAGGTAGGCTTGTATTGCTGGAAAGGTCCCTCTTCGATCTGCCTTTGCTGCATCCCATAGGCTTTGGATTGTTATGTCTTTGGTGTCACTTGCTTCTTGGGATCTTCAGATTTCCTCTTTGGTTTCTCCAGCACTCCCTTGGTTGTTGAGTAGCATGTTGTCGAGTTTCCGGGCGTTGGTGTTTGTTGCCATTGTTTTCTTGGTGGTTGATTTCGAGCCTCATAGCGTTGGGTTCATACAAGCTGTGGGATAGGATTTCCATTTCCTTCCATGTACAGTGGCTTGCTTGGTGACGCAGCATGTGATCGGTCCTAGGGAATGTCGGGTGTGCCCTTGAGAGGAGTGTGTATCCTGCTTCATTGGGATGGAAAGCGCTCTACCTATGGAGGAAGTGCCCTGTGGTCCAATGCATTATTGAAGGCCTGGGTTCCCTTGTTGATTTTATGTCTGGAGGACCCGTGCGTTGATGGGAGTCGGGTGTGAAGGCCCCCTGCTCTGACTGTGTTAGTGTCCATTTCTCCTTTTACGGTTGTAGCAGTTGCCTTCTACATTGCGGGGATCCTGTATTGGGTGCATATAGGTTTCCAATTCCCATCTCCTCTCCTTGGATTGATCCTTGACCGTTACGTAATGACCTTCGTTGTGTCTTATTAATATGCTTTATTTGAAGGTCTCTTTTGTGTGATGGGGGTGTTTCTACTCCGTCTCTCTTTTAATTCCCACGCACGAGGAATATTTTCTTGCATCCTCTCACTTTCAATTTGTATATGTCCCTCAAACTGAAGGGGGTCTCTTGAAGACAGCAGGTCTACCTATCTGTCTATCCCTCTACCTATCTGGATCGAGATCGAGATGGAGATCGAGATGGAGAACGAGACGGAGCTCTCGATCTAGACCCAGAGAGAAGGAGATGCGTCTTCTTTTTGTATGCATGCAGCCAGTCGATGTCTTTCGGTTGGGGCATTTTGTGCATTTGCATTGAAGGTGCTTCTTGATCTGTATGTTCTTATGGCCATGTTATTAGCTGTGTCAGATTGGGTTTTGTTGGTCTTTTCCCATCCTCCCTTGTTCTCTGCTCTTCTGGTTTGATGACTGCCTCTAGTGGGGTGTTTGTTGGGTGTTTGTTGATTGTATTTCCCCGAGACAATTTTTTCCACTGTCCAGCATTGTGACCCAGTTCTCCATACATGTGTAATTCGTCTTTGTGCCATTATCTTGCTCCATCATAAGTGATTCGACCTCATTCTCAGTGCTACACAGCAGGATCTCCTTGCTAATCCCTTCCAAAAGCAGTCGTTTGCATCCAATAACCCCAAGCTCCCCATCCATCCCACTCCCTCCCCTCGCTCTAGGCAACCACAAGTCTATTCTCCAAGTGCATGAGTTCCTTTAGGTGGAAAGGTTCCTTTGGGCTGTATATGAGACTCCTCATATGTGTGATGTCGTATGGTAGTCGTCCTTCTCTTTCAGACTTCCTTCACTCAGGATGAGAGGATCTCATTACATCCATACTGCTGCAGATGGCATTAGGGTGCTCTGTTTTATGGTGCAGGAGTATTCCATTGTGTGTATATACCGCGTCCTCTTTGGCTCTTAATTGTTATTTCCCCGATACAATCTTGTTTTCTACTGTACAACGTGGTGACCCAGTTACACATACCTGTAGGCATTCTATGTTCTCACATTATCATGCTCCATCAAACGTGACTAGACATTGTACCCAGCGCTACACAGCAGGATCTCATTGCTAATCCATTCCCAAGGCCATAGTGGGCAGGCATTAACCCCAAGCTCCCCATCCACCCCACTCCCTCCCCCTCCCCTCCCCCTTGGCCACCACAAGTCTATTCTGCAAGTCCATGAGTTGCTTTTCTGTGGAAAGGTTCATTTGTGCCGTATATGAGATTCCAGATATAAGTGTGTGGTATCCTCTTCTTGAATGGATCCCTTAACCGTGAACTAGTGTCCTTCTTTGCCTTTCGTGATGGCCTTCATTTTAAAGGCGATTTTGTTGGATATGAGCATTACTACTCCTGATCTCCTATCTTGTCCATTGTCATGAAATATCTTTTCACATCCCCTCCCTTTCAATCTATACGTGTCCTTTGCCCTCGGGTGAGCTTGTCTAGGCAGCAGATTGAAGGATTTTGCTTTGGTACCCAATCTGGCACTCTGTGTCTTTTGATGGCAGCATTTGGTCCCAGAACAGTTCAGGTGGTCATTGATAGATGTTTCTTGATTGCCATTTGAAGCCTTGTTTTCAGGTTGAGTCTATGTTTCTCTTTTCTTCTTTCTTTTCCTTTGAGTGGATGGGTTCAGTTGATTCTCTGCTGGAGTACTTTCCTTTTCCGATTTTTGAATATAGTGTTGGCTTTTGGTTTGGGGTTGCCCTGTTTTGTTATTATGTTAACCCCTTCGTATGTCTGCTCACTTTAGCCTGACCGTTACATAGGACCAAACGCATCATTGAAACAAGACAAAGGATCTACATTTCCTTCCATTCTTTGCCCTCACTGTATGATTTGATGTAGTTTATTTCCTTCTATGTTTTTGACATCTTAATGGTTAGATCTGTACGCTGGCTTCTCTAAGTCACTGCTTTCCAATGGTTTTTTTCTTTTTTCTTTTTTTTTAATTGGAGAAACCTTTTAGTATTTCTTTCAGAATGGGTTTTGTATTGCAGTACTCTTTCAGTGTTGGTTTGTTGGAGAAATTCTTGATTTCCCCTTCGATTTGAAATGATAGTCTTGCTGGATAAGGTATTTGGAGGAGGCAGATTATTTGTTCTTTCTTTCAATGGGTCTCGCCAACACCTTCTGGCCTGTAGTGTTTCTGTAGAGAAAACTGCTGATAACCTTATTGGGGTTCCCTCATCATGAATGCCTTGCTTTTCTCTTGCTGCCTTTGGCCTCCTCCCTTTCTGTTTCACTTTGGCCATATTTATCAGAATAGGTCTTGCTGCGTGCCTGTTTGGGTTCAACTTGTTTGGGGCTCTCTGTCCTTTCCGTATCTTGCTATCACTCTCCTGTAGTTGTTGCTTTAAAACCTCGATTGCAGGACTCCCTGTTGTGGTGCCCTGGAAACTGGCAATGGCCCCTGCCCCTCTCCCCCAGCCACAAGGACCAGACCCTCCCTTTGGCTGATGACATGAGGAGATTTCCCACCAGATGGCCCGGCCCTGAGCTCACTAACTCTAGGAAGTCCCAGCCACTCTGTTTCTAAACCCAACTGAGCCCCTGAGCAAGACCAGCTGCCTCCAACAGGCCTGGTATGGGCATCTTCTGAAAAGGCTCAACCAAGACCTTGAGAGAACACCAGATGTCTAAAGGAATGAGAAAGGAAGAGGGTCCCGGTTAGGGGTGTGCTGGTGCAGCCCAGGGCCTTGCCAGAGCTGAGGTCTGCAGGGGCTTGAGCTGGCCAGGCTCCACTCCCACACCAGCTCTCTTGGGCCCTGTTGGTACATATGTCCCTTCTCGGCCTTGGACAGTGCCTTCTTCTGGACCTCCAGGGGTTCTCCAGGCTCAGAGTCCCATCTGCTGATAGATTGAAACCTGTGATTGTCCTGAGGGTCAGTCAGGAGCTTCCTCCATCAGGACGCCCATGCCTGCCTGCATGGCTTACACAGGCTCATCAGCCATGGGATGCCAGTGTTTGGAACTTCCCAGAAGTACAACTGAGTGACCGTGCATGGCAGAGACTCCTCTGACCTAGCTCTGTTGCTTGCAGCCTAAGTCCCCTGTCCTCCGGAGGGTGGTCCCAGGGGGGTGCCCTCATCTGTGACCTCCCTTTTTCAGGGTGTCTCGTGGGGATGGCCCGCTGGGGCTTAGATGGCTGACACGTCCCCTACCCCAGCATCTTCACCAATATCTCCTGCTTCTCCCATGGGACCGATGAGATCCAGAAGCACATGCCTCTCCCTGAGGCCACGGTCCCTCCACCTCACACCCAGGTCCCATCGCAGTCTCTGCAGGCTGCTGGCTCTCCTGGGCCTGGCACAGGCTTTGTGCCCCCAGAGACTGGCCCCTGGTGCTGTCCATGCTCTAGGTCCTGCAGCAGGCCTGGTGCAGACCCCCCAAGCTCCTGTGCTCCTGTCTCTGCCTCAGACTCCAGTCTCCATTTGGCAAACAGCCACCCCTCCCCCACCAGCTCCATCAGCTTTCCAGGGCCCCATCTTGGCCTTCCTGTGCAACAGTGGCCACCCCACAAACCAAGCCTGCAATCTCCAATAACCAAAGTAATTCAACGCATCGTTTGGTGCCCAGCCTTCTGAGATCCTGGTATAAACAAGCTGGGTTGGCCCTGAGGCCTCTCTCCTTGGATTTCAGATGCCCATCTCCGGCCTGCGCCCTCACATCAGCTCCCTTGTGGGACTCAGGGTCTAAATTTGCCCTTTCTATAGGGGCACCCATCCTATTGTATTAGGGGCCACCTTAGTGACCTGATTTCAGCTCTTCCTGTACAAACTCTGCTGCAGGGCTTGCGGGGGTGGTGCCCTGGAACTGAACCCGAGAAGAAACCAGGAGTGTTCAGGTTTGATCCCTGGCCTCGCTCAGGAAGGGAAGGATCCAATGTGGCCATGATCTGTGATGTAGGTCTCACACCCGGCTTGGATGTGGCATTGCGGTGGCTGTGGTGTAGACAGGCTGCCAAAGCTCCGATCGATCGATGGATCATTCGGATGCCAAGCCTGGGAACTTCCATATGCCGTGCCAGCAGCCCCATCCAAACAAACAAGCGTAGGCAACGGAAAGACAAAGTAAAGACTGCTCCACCTAAGGTCATGTTCGGAGGTCCTGGGAGAGAAGCCTTCCACATATGAACTTCAGGTGATAGAGTTGTAGACCCTTATGGCAGGTGTCTCCAGTGCCCGGGATGAAGGGTCTTTTGGAAAGTAAAGGAACATCAGTCCTGGGGTTGGGATGAAGGAGGATCGACTCCCCAAAGTGAGGGAGGGACGTTTCCAGAGTGCAGGGCACTCAAGCCAGATCAGAGCCCATGACCCAAGGCTATGAGGCAGCAGGTTCCAGCCCATGGCATATAAGCCTCATGAAGGAACGGAGTCTAGGCGACTGAGACGGAAGCTGAGAGAGGAGCCCCAGCGCCAGGCTGTGAGATGAGGTCCAGGCCTCACAGAACTCTGCTCCTACATTGGATTCCCAGCACCCTCTTTCAGCACCCCCACGGCCCCGCTCTCCATAGCCTGAAGGGGAACAACTCACTGCACACCTTTCTGGCCCCCACCCCCACATGAACACCTGCCTTCGGTCCAAGGGCCCCAGCCAGCCTGGCCCAAGGGGTCCACACCTCCAGCACTTGGAGCCTGCTGTCTCCTTTTCAGCTTAGCTGGCTCAGGCCAACCCGAGGGAGTTCCTGGAAGCAGTGTTGTTGAAATCCTTCCTGCCCTCTGCTTGACCCAGTGATCTCATGTAGCCAGCAGGGTCCCAGGAAGCCTCACAGTGGACCCAGCCTTCAGGACTCACAGTGCTGTGGTGGGTGACCCATGTCTTCCTATCGTTTGCCCATTTCCTTGTGGAATAGGTCCCGCTGTTATGGTCATGATTGGCAGTGCCTTATTCCCTCGAGACACCAGACTTGGGTCAGATGTATGGTTGGCAGGTAGTTTCTGCAAACCTGTAGCTTCTTTTCACCTAGGAAAATGTTTCCATGTGATGAGGTCCGTTTTCTGTCTGGGGTAGGGTTTTGGCTGTCATGGGGGAGAACGCTTATCTATTCACTGTTGCTGATGTTGTTGTTGCCTATTCCAGCGGTATTGATGTACTTATCTTCAGTTTGATTGAAAGGACAGTGAGGTACCATGTTGTGCTATTTCCTGTCGCAAAGTGAGTCGGTCATACATACACACACACCCCTTCTCCCTCAGATTCTATGCCCATATCGACTATCACAAACTGTGGGCTAGAGTTCCCTGGGCTGTACCGCAGGTTCCTGTTGGCCGGTCATTCCATGTACTCCGTGTGCAGAAGCCAGTCCCAAACCCCCAGTCCCTGCTGCTGTGGACTTGGCTCCTTTGGTACCCATCCGGTTTTCCAAGGCTGGGAGTCTGTTTCTGTTCCGTGCACACGTTCATTTGTGTCCTCTCTTTTGGTTCCACTTAGAAGTGGCATCATACGATGTTTGTCTTTCCCTGTCCACCTTCACTTAGGATGATAATTTCCAGGTCCATCCTTGCTGCTGCAGCGTTCATGATTCCATTCTCTTGTATGATTGTGTGATGTCCCCCTGTACATATGAACCTCATCCTCTTTATCCATGCCTCGGCCGATGGACATTTAGCTTGCTCCCTTGTCTTGGCTATTGGAAATGGTGCTTCAGTGGACATTGGGGTGCATGTATGTTTTGAAGGGCCTTTCTTTCCTTTTGATGAAGTCCAACTTTCTGTTCTTTCCTTCCCTTTTGGGATAATGTTTTTCTTGTCATGTGGAAGACCCTTTGCCAAGCCCGCGGACCCAGAGGTTTGCTCCAATTGTTTTTTCTTAGGTGTGGTAAACGTTGCATCATATGTATTTATACACATTTTACATTTGCACTTAATGTCCCATGATGAGTTCATTTTCGTATCGGATAAAAACACTATCCCTATACCATTCTACTGCCCTTGAGCTTCTGTATTAGGACATCCCAGGTTGGTGTATTGCTATGGATCTATTTCTGCATTCTCTATCTGTACACTGAACTCTGTCTGCCTCTTTCCCTCCAGCAATGCCAAGCTGCCCTCCATAGAGCGTTCTCATAAGCCGAATCACCTCCCACTTTAATGTGCTTTCTCGAAATTATGTTTGACTTTCTGGCTCCTTTATCTTTTCTTTATCCATTTTAGAATAATTTCATCCATGTGGGCCAAAAAAAATAAAAAATAAAAAAAAAACTTCTGTTGGAATTTGGCCATATTCTGTGTTGAGTCTTCCCATCCATGAGTATAATAGGTGTCCGCATTGTTGTAGGCCTTGTTTCGTTTTATCATACAGATGCTCTATCCCAAATATGTATCCCCGGATTTCCCATTGTGGCTCAGTTTGTGATGAACCTGAAAGAGTGTCCAGGAGGATGTGGGTTCAATCCCTGACCTGGCTCAGTGGGATGATGGTCCAGTGGTGCCACCAGTGGCAGTGTGGCTTGGACCTGGTGTTGGTGGGGCTTTGCTGTAGGCTGGTAGCTGAAGCTCCAGGTTGACCCCCTTGCCTGGGACCTTCCAGAAGCCGTGGGTGCAGCCATAGAATGACCGATGGAACCAAATGCTTCAAGGTTTTGGCAAGTCTTGTGTATTGCATGGTGTTTTTCGTTTTGGTGTCATGTTCTTTTGTGGGATTTACACACATGATGAAGGTGTTTGTGTGGACCTTGTATACTGAGACTTTGATAAAGTGACCTCCATCTCTTCCGTGTGCCTTGGAGATTCAGTGGGCCTTCCCATGGAGGTAGCCATGCTATCCATGAGCATGGAGAATTATGTTTGTGCCTGTCTCATCTGTAGGTCTTTCTTTGTTTTTCCTGCCATGCTGCCCTGGCTCGTAGCTACAGTACTAAGTAGAAAAGGAGAAATTGGAAAGAACTTTCTGACCTGTTTTGGATGGAGGAGGAAGACGTACATTCCTTCACCATCACGCAGGAGGCTTGGTGTAGCTTTTTGTCGAGATGTTCTTTACGGGGTTCAAGGAGTGTCCTTCTCTTCCTAGATTTCTGAGCGTTTCTTACATGAATGGGCGTGGCACATGTTCTGCAAGCGCCTTTGTGACCATGTAGGTTTTCCTCTGTAATGTCTTCATGCAGCCTATAAAGTTGATGGTTGTGCATAGTAAGCCAAGCTAGTGTTCCTTGGCTAGAGTCCCTCTGAACATAGGGTATTGTCGTGAGCTATTTGTTCCTGCGTTTGTTGTATTTTGCAATTTGTATTGTCCTGATGCCTTGTGTGAAAACGTAGGTTGTTGATGGGCAATCTGGCATCTTCTGTATTCTGTAAGCATTTTGTGCCATTTGCTTCCCTCTTAACACCAGTTTGTCTGGGTCCTACCACCTGTTAGCTACTGCACGTTCTTTGCCTACCGTTCTATATATTTTCCAAGTTCTCCTGGAGAGGCCTCTTTGAGCATGGAGTCGTTCGAAGGGTGCATCTCCATGTCCACATATCTGGAGGCTTCCTTTCTTCTCATTCTCGTTGTTCTGCAATGGACAGCATATGCTTTGGACCCAGTGGAGTGAAATGCAGTGGCTCTTTGTTTCCTTATCGTAGAGGTTCTCCAAACATCCCAGGCAGGAACGGCTCCAATATGACTGTGACAGAGGAGTTCTCTGCCTATTTCCCTTACACTGTAACCATAAGGGGATTACCTGAACATGGAAATGCCAGGCTTCTGAAGATGTGTCTGACAGGGCCAGTTCACAGACACCCCTGCCCATTGTTGTCTGGATCAGCTTACAAGTGGAGAGAGAGCCAGGGTCCAGGAGGGGCCCAGATGCAGTGGTCTGCTGCTTTCTGTGGCCGTGGTCCCATGTGGGCATTGGCTACCACCAGAAGGCTGACATGCAGGAGCCGGGTGCAGTCCCTGGCAGGGGGATCAGCACTCCCAGTGGGCAAAGCTCCAGCCTCTCTCCTACTGCCCAGGGCAAGTCTGAGCTGTGGGTGCAGCCACCAGGCTCCGAAGGCCGATGACCTATGCACCAGGAGGCACTCCCCAGCTCTGTCAGCCACAGTTCCTGGCTGTTGGCAGGGACCGTGATGTCCCAAGGAAGAAGGCCCACCTCCCAGCTGCAGGGAGGTGGTCTTGAGCAAGTCAGAACTGCCCTTTCTCGTCTTCAGCAAGCAACATTTCCATCCCTCCCTGTTGCATCCTGCCAACCCATGCGGTTGCCAGTCTTTCTTTGTCAAACCTCTTCCAAAGCACTTCGTGAAAGGAAGGGCATCCTTACCCCGACTGACTAAGAAGCACCTCTTGAAAATAAGCAAGTTTCCCCTCACCCAAGACTCTTAGCTCCTTCCAAGGACCATCCTTGCTCTCTCCTGCCTGCTGCTGAGTAGCAAATTGTTGGGGATCCTGAACTCCTCCAACGACTGGTGTGCTAGCAATAGCTTCTGTGACAACAGGAAGCTCCTCCCCCCCAGGCAGAGGTGGTCAGGAGACCGTAGGTGATTTCTCTGTGCTCTGTGCCCCCTTTCAAACCCTTTGCATCCCTGCCATCTGAGGAAGGAAGGCACTGCCTGGGAAATCACCCTGGTGACAGATGCGTCACTTGGCCTGTCTGGCAAGAGGTCATCTGTGATCAGAGGGCCCGAATCCCCTCTGGAACACACTGCTGCATCCCCACCACCCAAACAGGCCCTTCCAATAAGGCATGATGGCCTGGCCGTTGGAATGGCTGGACACTGAAAGTATGCTGTCTGTGACTGGGACACAGGGGACTCGGTGCCTTGGTCTTGGAGACACATGGCATTGCAAAGGCAGAACCCAGGCCAGGGGCCCCACATCCTAAGTCAAATGGGTTTCTTCAGCCAATGCTTTGACTCCCCCTTGAGGGGTTTGGAGATGAACCTTTCCCTGGTATCAGAGGGTTTAGTTCCCCTTGGTGTCTGTCATAGACAAAGAGTGTCCAGCCACTGTCTCTGTCTCACACAAGCTGCACCAATCCAGCCCCTGAAATTGGGAAGCTCCTTCACCCACCCTGGGCATGGCGGCCATTTCTGTGATGCAGTGAATGTGCCATCCATTAATCCACTGTTTCCTTGTTGGATGGAGTGATGCCTGGATAGATGGAGTCTCTGATTGGCATTGGAGAGCCCCACCTGCAGCATAGGGAAGTTCCCCGACTCGGGGTTGAATGAGAGCTGGCATTGCTGTTCTACGCTACAGCCACAGCAATGACAGTTCCAAGCCACATCCGTAGCCCACACCACAGCTCAAGGCAATGCTGGATTGCTTAACCCACTGCACAAGGCCAGGGCTCAAACCCACGTACTCATGGATAGCAGTCAGATTCTTCATCTTCTGAGCCATAATGGGAACTCCCTAAAATACTATTTGGTGATGGTCTGTACATCTTTCCTTTCTGCAAATTCTATTGCATTCTTTTCTTTTCCATTTTGAGTCAGCTGCATTGGGGCCTGTGGGCTGTTCCAGGCCAGGGGTCAAGTCCAAGCTGCACCTGCTGGCCTATGGCACAGCCACAGCAATACAGGACCTGAGGCATGTCTCATACCTACACCACAGCTGACGGCAATGCCAGAACCTTAGCCCAGTAAGCCATGCCATGTCTAATCCCCACGTCCCCATGGATCCTAATCAGTGTCCTTAGAGCCGAGCCACACACAATCCTGCTCTTTCATGTTTTAATGGATTGAAAAGCATGAGTAAATGGCTCACTTTAAGTGTGCCTGCACTTGGCATTAATCCTAGATTTTTGGCGTTTGGGGCATTTTCTTTTTCTTTTTTTTGTTTGCTTGTTTTTTATTTTGTAAGTGTTGGCTGCCCCTGTGGCACACAGACGTTCCCAGGGACAACCCAAGATCCTTAACCCTTCTCACCCAAATCCAAAACTTAATTCCTGATCACATAAAGTCCCAGGTCTTCTTGTATCAAAAGCTCCCTGGGGGTGGATGCCAGTGGGCTGGTGAGGTTGGGACCACTGAGCTTCACATGATGGAACCTCCCCCCAAGCCATTAACAGGTCATGAGATTACAGTCACTCACTCCCTCCTTTGTTTTGTCCTCACTGGGACTAAGAGGCCACTGCCTCCACCATTTAGCACATGGCAATAATCCCACCAAGACGATAGGATGGTCCCCCACCCACAAGGCACCGAAGCAGAAAGTCCTGTCCCTACAGCCAAGCCTTTTCCTCTCTGGACTGGCCACCCTCACGGGACACCCTGGAGGAGTGGAGAATCACAACAGCCTGTCATGTGGCCACTTCAGAGAGGCAGAGAGAAACTCTCTAGAGGTAAGGGCTGCCTCCAGCCTCCATTCTCATGACTGGTGAGTGTCCAGAGGGCTGAACGGCACAAAAGCAGCTCTCTATCCCCAGAGTGTTCCGGGATGCAGAGCATGGAATCGATGCCCCAGAAGCCCCCTAGCCCAGCAGGCTGGAGAGACAGGGATGATGAGGCTGTCCCTGGGGCTAGTGAGAGCTGTGCACTCCCAGGAGCAGCCTGGGCATCCTTGTCTCTGTGGAGGAAAGACTTAGTCCTTCACATGTGGATCCAGACTGCCTGGGATCTCACACATGCTTTGTTCCTCTCAGATCCCCCCTCTGTCCTCAGACGACACATCTCTGAGGACACAGGCATATGCAAGATGACAGTGGACCAAGTGCATTTCACAACAGAACGATTTTATCCATGTTTTACATCCCCCATCGCAAAGGAGCTACTGTGCCCACCCACACACACCCAGACCCAAGTCCCCACCACCTAACCCCACCCACCCCCACCCCCTCCTGGCTCTGGTCATTCTGTCCTTCCTCCCCACCCCTATGGCAGCCAGGATGGTTGCTAGGACCTGGAGGAGCCCAAGGCTTCCATGGGGGCTGCCCAGTTGGACTGGCCCTGGAGGGTGGCCCACCATTCCCTACTGGCTGCAGTGCCACTTCCTCCTCCTCCATGTGACACATGGGTCACACCTGCTCCTTTTGGGCTGGGAAGGGTCAACCAGCCCCAGAGCCAGGGTGTGCCTCCCAGAGCCTCGCAGGTCAGCCTTAGGCCTGGCCAGGTCCTCAGCAGCAGCCAGGCCTCCACACCGAGCCTGCTTTCTAGACTTGGCAGCTTCCAGGGGGCCTGAGCTGAGGCCCATTCTCTGTGGAAAGGTGGCCTGGGAAGCTTGCTGGGCCCTCTTCCCTGCAGTGCAGACAAGACCCGAGCCAGGGACAGGGGTCTGTGGTAGCCCCCAGGGCAGCAGGCTGTGGTGAAGGCCCAAGAGGAAGGCCAGGCTGGGGAGCTCCTCCTCATCCTCACTGAACCCGTGACCCAGCCGTGGGGCTTCACTAAGAGGAGAGGCCTCCCTGAGAACCTTGCTGAGAACCTTGCTGGCCCTTGGTCCTGATGGAGGGCCCGAGCGCTTTGTGCCCTGGCGAGGAAATGGCTGTGCAGTTCCAGCCTGAGGGGGTTCCTGATATCCTGGAGAGGGCACAGAGCCTCTGTGCCTGAACAGACCCCTGTCTGTTTGGTGGTGCCTTAGATGGCCATTCTCAGATGAAGGAAAACCGAGTGAATTAGTTGCCAGTGGATCTAATCTAAAAATTCCTAAAGGATCTTCTTGAGATAGAAGGGGAATGATTATAGGAAGAAACATGGAATATCAGGAGTGAAAAAGAGGAATATCCAGTGTTGATATTTGATGAGGATAACATTATTCTCCACTGAGGTTTTTCCTTCTTTTTCTTTTTTCTTTTCTCTTTTTGCCTTTTCTAGGGCTGCTTCCCGTGGTCTATGGAGATTCCCAGGCTACAGGTCAAATGAGAGCTGTAGCCACTGGCATATGCCAGAGCCACAGCAATGCCAGAGCTGAGCCACATCTGCAACCTACACCACAGCTCACAGCAATGCCAGATCCTTAAGCCACATGAGCAAGGCCAGGGATCGAACCCACAACCTCATGGTTCCTAGTCATATTCCTTAACCACTGCGCCACAACGGGAACTCCTCCACTGAGGTTTTAAAAATGATGTTTGATGTTTCAAAACAAAAAACTACTGTGGCATTTGAAGTGGTTCTCAATGTATTTGCAAACAATATTTAAAACAGAAAGTCAGAAACTACTAAAAAAAAATGCGGTGTACATGGGCCAACTGAAAGAGCTTCCAATGGCCAAAGTGAAGCAATTTGACAAAGAAAATAAGTAATATAGTAGTAGTTTATAACCCAAAGTATAAAATAAATGGTTATGAATCCCTATTAATCAATAAATGCCTAAATTAATCATTCAGTCAATCAATAAGGGATAATAAAAATATATTGTACAGAAGAATTCCAAATACTTATGTAGGTACTCTGTTCTCAGGACGTGCAGCACAATTTCCTGCTTTTAACTGTAGACTGATTATCATGTCTTATTGTTAAAAAGGACAATATAGAAAGGAAATAAAAAGACAGTGGAAAAATCTAACAGGAGTCAAGGTCAACAACACAAGTGCTAAGTCCTTCCTAGAGTATGTGTATCATTGATATGTGAAGAGAATGGCACTTTACCTCTGTGATCTTCTCCCCAAAGTCCATAAACTGCATCTAATCATGAAGAAACATCAGGCATATTCCAAGCGGGGGACATTCTACAAACTAAGTGACCAGCATCCTCAAAACTGTCAAGGTCATCAAAAACAAGGTGTCTGAGAAAATGTCACAGCCCAAGAGGGGCCTAAGGAGACATGACAACTAAATGTAACCTGGTATCATAGATGGAATACTAGAACAGAAAAAACACATGAGGTGAAAACTAAGGAAGTTTGAATAAAAAGTATGGATTTTAAAGTATGGACTTCAGGAATTCCATACTTTAAATTGGCTCAGTGGGTTAAGAACCCGACAGGGTCCATGAAGATGTGGGATCTATCCCTGGCCTTGCTCAGTGGATTAAGGATCAAAATGTAGCATCACTGCAAGCTGCCGCATGGGTTGCCATTGTGGCTGGGATCCAGCATTGCTGTTGCTGTGGCTGTGGCATGGGCTGGCAGCTGCAGCTCCGATTCAACCCCTAGCCTGGGAACTTCCTAGAGGCCCTAAAACATATATATTTTAAACAGAAAGTATGTATATACATTTGTTTGTTGTTTTTTCTTTTTTCCAGGGCCATACTCGCAGCATATGGAGGTTCTCAGGCTAGGCGTCAAATTGGAACTATACCTGCCGGCTCACACCACAGCCACAGCAATGCAGGATCAAAGCCACATCTGAGACCTACAACACAGCTCATGGCAACGCTGGATCCTTAACCCACTGGACAAGCTCAAGGCTCAAACCTGTGTCCTCATGGACGTTGGTCAGAGGACACTGAGCTATGATGGGAACCCCTTTTTTTCTTTCTTTTTTCCTTTTTTTTTTTTTTTTTTTTTAAAGAGAGAGAGGGAGAATATGAACATGAATGCATACCAAGGGAAAAAGAGTAAGAATGAGAATCTAACAGGATATAAACCTGGGTTTCAGGGAGTTCCCATTGTGGCACAGCAGAACCAAATCCAGCTAGTATCCATGAGGATTCGGGTTCTATCCCTGGCTTTGCTCACTGGGTGGGGGATCCAGTGTTGCCGAGAGCTGTGGTGTATGTCAAAGATATGGCTCAGATCTTGCGTCGCTGAATAGTGTCTGAATAGACAGACTGAGTGAGGTATTGAAGAGGCAAGAATGCTGAAGAAGCTTTGAAGTATGCTTGTGGCAATGACCTAGGCTCATAGCAATGATCTTGGCTTTTAGGGAAGCAAAAGCTAGCACACTGGACCCTGAGGCCCAGTGATGCACCACCATGGCGTCTGATTTTATTTGCAATGTCTTGGGCACTCAGTATGCAGGAGCCTTTTAGGACTGACTGAGCCACTGGAAACAGAAATCAAGGAGGAAGTCACAGTACTCGGTACTAGGAAGGGGAGGTGCCTTCCACCTTCCTCGGTCCTGTAGTATTGCTACTTCTCCTCTGCAGAGAAAACATAGCCTGAAGTGTGACAAGTTCTAGCAGGTGTGAGAAGGCTCCCCGCCTTCTTTAGCCCTCTGTGATTTGGAACTGCTCATTCTAGCCTTCACATGGAGTGTATGGTCTCTATCAGGTTTTAGGATTTCATTATAGTTTCTTGCCTTATTCCCAAATTATTTATCTTTCCTTTATAATTATTTAAAAGTCCACCAGTTGGCTTCTCTAACCATTACAATTTGAGAGATGAGACCCTGTCTTCTCCCATAGGACTCAGCCTTACACTATCTCAGGGACCTGAGAGGCCAGGCCTCCTTCTCTAAGCCTGGTTCACATCCTTCTGGTTGAACTCAAGCAGTGAGAGAACACATTTTCCTTTTGAAAAACAAAGTTGGCTTTGGACACACTCTGCAAGTGTACGTTTTCAACTTAGAGCTCTGTGCTCTTTGTTAAAAGCCCCCTTTGGGTTAATTATAAAGTGCCTAAATTATATTTGATTATTTCAGGAGAAAAATCTGCACTAGGACAGTGTGTCTGTGCCTGCAAATCCACTGACTGACATTCCATTCTCTACATTCCACTTTTTCTCAAGAAATGTCCTGACTACATGTGTCATTCAAACAAACCAGTTGTGAGAGGCATTGGGAGAAAGCATGGAGCCCTTTCTAGGTTTCTGGGCTAAAATGTACTTTAAAATAGCCCCTCCACTCCTATAACTATCTCTTCCACCCCTGTGCATGTATGAGACCTTCCCTTATGAGATTCCATACTCATGAAAATATGGATAGGATGAAACCAACATGGGAGTACCGTCCTGCATTGTGGCTCTCCCACGTGGTTTGTGGAAGGAGAAACTGGCCTTTCATGGTTGCTGCATCTCATCCACTTTTCCCAGAATGGCTCCTGCTGCCTGAGTTGGTGACGGTAGGACTGGGCATCTTCCATCCCACCCTCTCCTTTGTGGAACTGCTGTAATCCACCCAAGATGGCATGTCTTCCCTTGGCATCTGTTCTGCAGCTGGGACAATCTCCATGGCATAACACAAAGGGCGATGTGGTTCGTGTTGGAAAGCTCTTGAAGTTGAAAACTGCTTTAACAGGCCAAATCCTGGAAACTTGTTTATGAAATGTCCTCATAACTCTTCACGAAGCTGCACTGGGTACATCAACCCTCTATGGCTTGGAGGCAACTGTGAGATGTGAGGACACTCAGGAGGAAATGTCCGTTTGTTTTCCAAGTTAGTTTAGCACAAGATCACTGTCACCCAAGCAATGGAACATGTTGCTATGGGAACTGCAAAGATGATAATGCTGCTTCAAAAGGTTGACAATTGGAAAAGCCTCTTTTTTTATGTCATGCCCATGGGATGCACATTTTGCTTAGATCATTACTGTTTAAAGTTTGTCCATATAAATTATTTGGGAGCAAATAATTTGTGACTCTTAAAATATTTAGAATATTGAAATTTGGGGAAAAGTATTACCATCTAGGTGCATTAAAATCGCTTGTGTGCTGGAACTCTCACAGGCCTGATGGAGTCAGAGTTGTTATCAGGAAGATATAAAATCTCCCTGCAAAGCCATGTGGAATGGCCCATCTCATTCATGTCTTATCCTGGATTCAGGCCACTGATGAATGGTTTATGCACAGAGTCTTGGTGCATTTCTTTTTTCACTTTCGTCTCCTGAAATTTCCTGCTTTCACAATATAGGTTATAGAACCATGACAGTCTCTTCATGAAACCATGACTGGAGCCACATGCCATATGCCCCCACGCATGTTTGCATCATTACACGGACATGGATGAGTGCATATCTATGTATGAGTGCATGGGTATATACATACCTATTCAGTCCTCATTGTCATGTGGTTGGGGTCTGTAGTCACCACAAACATGGAATCAGTGAACGCTGAACCACTGCGCCCATGGGAAATTCAGGGTTAGGTTCCTGCCAGCCTCTGGTCACACTTTTTTGTCTCTTGATAAATACAAAAGCTTATTTTATGTGTGTTTCTGTTTAAAGACACCTTGTTTAATATACACTGTTGTTTCATTGGCACTGAACTCACAGCCAATTGCACTGTAATCCTATGTGTAAACAAAATGTATCTAACCAATGTATTTCCCCCCCCATAAAGTCCTAGACAACACTTCAGCACCAAACATGGGGGCCATTTGAAAGAGTTAAATCACACACACACACACCACAAAAATGTGGGGAAATGTGGCACTAAATAGACCAGAGAAGGGGCATTTGCTTACAGTATGAGTGGAAACAAGAAGGCAGAGTTTCGCTTTGTTCAGCCTTAGCTGGAAATGCATTTGTAGGTAGATGAATTTTTCTCTTCTCTGCGTGTGTCCACATGTGAGCAAAAGCACCCCAAGCCCTGACTTGGGGTGACAAATACATTTTTAGTGAATAGGTGAATTCTCTGATATGGAATCTGTGACTAATGAGAACCAACTGTATGTGTATATATATAAAATCAATAACATCTTCCCACCAGATGGAAGATCCAGTGCTGAACCATGTGGAAGCCAGGGCAGACCTCTGCCAGCCAGAACATACTGTACACTTCCTGTCCCTTGAGCACTTCCTTCTTCTGAGCACTCCGGGAATGAGCTCCCTACTCCCTGGCTCCTCAAGCCCTGGCTTTTATCCTCCTTGCAAGGCACCTACAGTGTGTGTTGGAGTGATGCTTTCTTCAGGTGTATGACCTGTTATCCTTTTAGGCTGTGCAGATGTGGAGGGTGAGCCAGGGCCCCATGTTCAGGGCAGTTATCCACAGCTGGTGGGTGAGCCACGTGTGAGAAGATCTGCAATATGGAAATGCTTGCGTCAGGAGACTGGAGGTGGGCAAGGCTCATCTGAAAGATATTATTGGCCTGTCTCCCTTCCATGGATTTCTTTTTGTCTGGTTTACTGGCTGCCCCAGCCATCATGCAGATGACAGAGGAATGAATTAGCAGTCTAGAGACTGTGCCAGGTCTTGCCTGTACAACCAGGGAGGAGTTGCTCTTCACGTCCTCATCTGTAGAACAAGGTCATTTGTTTAGGGAAATCCTATGGTTCTAAAGTCCTTTTTGAAAAAAAAAAGAATTAATAATGTAATTCTGAGAAACTCGGATGGAATTGTGTAACAAGGTACTTGCATGCCATTTCAGAAACCCTGTTTTTGTCTGTTTTTTTTTTTTCCCCCCCTTAGGGCTGCATCCGTGGCATATGGAGGTTCCCAGGCTAGGGGTTGCATCAGAGCTGTAGCCACCAGCCTACACCTCAGCCACAGCAATGAGGGATGCAAGCCACATCTGCAGCCTACACCACAGCTCACAGCAATGCTGGAACCTTAACCCACTGAGGGAGGTCAGGAACCCAACTTGTGTCCTCAGCGATGCTAGTCAGATTCATTTCCACTGAGCCACGTTGGGAACTTCAGGAGCCCTGTTCTTTATGAAAGTATTCAGGAGATAATGCAATATGTGCTTTATATCTTCTCCACTTAAAAAGCTGACTCATTTGCATAAAAACTTTTTGGATGGTTTTTATGAATGATTTGGGTTTTCAGAGTTAAAAGAATTTTTGAGTTGTGATAGCATCACAACCCCTAAAAATTGTTTAATAGCATCAAGATTAGGTAGGCCGTTTTGTTTGGGATTTTAGTAACTGAGAAAGTATAGGTTGTTAGCAGCACTCTGGAGCATGTACTACCCGTAGCACACGCTGTTAGTCACTAAAATTATACTGGTTCTAGACACAACAGGATTCCCATTTTTCAGTTGATGAAACCAAGGTTCAGAATGGCTAGGATGTCGGATACACTCTTCAAATCCAAGTATCCAGGTCCCATAACCTACATTCCTTTTCTTTGGCTTTGCAAAGTATAACACTCTAAATGTACATTAGATTTTATCGGCCAAATGTGGAAATTATGTTTTGCAATTTTTAGCTCCAGTGTAGTTATAAGATCTAGTATATGGGAATAAAGACATTGAGGAAGTAGACTTATTTTACTAGGAACCAACACCTCATCCCTTTTGCAGAACAAAATTAGACTTAAAGAAAACACCCAAGATGTTATTAAAAGAAACTTTCAAATATAGTTTTATATAATTCTGGTAGTATTGCTTTTAAGCTGGTAGATGCTATATATGTTAGTTGCCTTGTGCATCTACCAAGCGAAAAGCACTGTACTTAGCAAAATTGTCAGCAATTTCTTTAGATGCCCTTTGACTCTCTGGTGAGCAATCAAAACATTCCCATCTACTCCTCAGGGAGAGTCTGAATGTAAACACATCATTCCTTCTGTTCAGCTCCTGGGCACCCTCTCTACCTTTCTGAGTCTTCTGTCCAAGTTGGTTACCTTGTCACCAACATCCCACTCATGAAAGGGTCAGCACTTCCCTGAGGACTGCTCACCATTGGTCACCTTTCTCTCCTCTCCTAATCAGGACTGTCTTGTCACATCACATCACATCACCTTTCACTCACCAAGTGTTTATGGAGCATTCAGCTCACGTCAGACACTATTCGAGGTACTGGGAACACAGCAAAGAGGACAGGAGAGTAAAATCCCTGCTTGGGGCTTACATTCTAGTGGAGAAAAGAGAAAACAAACAAGAGACGGGGACCGAGTGTTGCTGGTGGACCTGGCAGTGTGCTCCAGAGAGGGACCAGGAGGAGGAAAGGACACCTGAGTGGATGAGACTGAAGCTGGGGACCAGTGAGGGAGGGGTGGGAACAGTGTGGTTGTGGGGGACAGAGGACAAGGTGGAAGAGGCCTGGAGGGAGCAGGTGCAGGGAGGGATGGTGGCCTAGGTGGGACCTGGCCAGCAGCGGGGAGCAGAGGGTAACCACTGCAGGTAGAGCTGGGGATGGGCCAAGGGAGCTGGACACGGTGGCTTCCAGCAGTAGGCATAGAGACCAGGTGGAAGTTGTGTTCCTGACACTTTCCAGCTGGGCCGCATCAAGGGGCCACCTGCCCTCGTGGCTCCGGCCCAGCGAAGGAAAGGAAAGCATTCTCCATTACCCGAAGACGGGGCTGTGAGCTCCAAGCACGCACTCTGCAGTCAGGCGGGCCTGGGAGCTTCACAGTGTCTCCTCAGTTCATGGGCGGGTGGCGGGGGTGGGGGGGTGTTGGCGAGGTGACAAGGCAGGCGCGCTGGGGCTCGGCGGTGGGGCGCAGAGCCACTGCAGGCGGCGTGGGGTGGCGGCGGGGGGCGGGCAGACTCGGCAGGAAGACGGGGCCTTAGCAGGCCCTGTAGGGTGCGAGGGGGACCCCCCCTCAGTAGGCCTTGCGGGGAGGCAGGGCCTCTTCAGTCCAGGTGCCAGGGGGGCGGGGCCTCGGCAGGCTGTGTGACTGGGGGGCGCGGCTTCTTCAGGTCGACCTGGGGGAGGCGGGGCTTCAGCAGGCCGCGTGCTGAGGAGGCGGGGCCTCTGCAGGCTGTGTGACTGAGGGGCGCGGCTTCTGCGGGACTCGCGGGGACGGGGCGGGGGGGGGGCCCTCTGCAGGCCACGTGCCAGGTGGGCAAGGATTCTGCAGGCTGCGGGCGGGGAGGCGGGGTTTCGGCAGGCCCTGCGCCGGGGGGGCGGGGCCTCCGCTGGCTATGTGACTGGGGGGCGCGGCTCTGGGGGCCGCGGGGGGAGGCGGAGCTAGCCACGCCTTGTGCTGGGGGGACGGTGCCTGGGCCAGCCATGCGCAGGGAGGCAGGGTCTCGGCGGGCCGTGTGCCGGGGGGGCGGGTCCTCAGCAGGCCAAGTGCCAGGTGGACGCGGCTCCTGCAAGCCCCGCGCGGGGAGGCAGGGCCTCGGCAAGCCATGTGCCAGGGAGGCAGGGCCTTGGCAGGCCGCTTGCCAGGGAGGAGAAGCCTAGGCAGGCCCTGTGCCGGGGGCGGGGCGGAGCCTCGGCAGGCCGCGCGCGGGGAGGTGGTGCTTCGACAGGCCGCGCGCGGGGGGAGCGGGGCCTCGGTAGGCTATATGACTGGGGGTCGCGGCTTCTGCAGGCCGAGCCAGGGAGGCAGGGCCTCGGCAGGCCTTTTCCTGGGGGGGCGGGGCCTCGCAGGCCGCGCGCGGACAGGGGGTCCTCCGCCGGCCTTGTGCCTGGGAGGCGGGGCCTCGGCCGGCCGTGTGCCAGGTTGGCTCGAATGTGCCCGGGGGGCGGGGCCTCGGCAGGCCGCGGGAGGCGGGGACACACGGCTCACACCCAATCCCAGGCACAGCCTAGTTAACAGTCCGCAGCCATCTTGAATCGCGGTGTTGCTCTTATTTCCTCAGGAACCGTTTTTTAACGGCTGGCGCAGCTGCTTCCCTAACTGGGGTCTGCAGTGCAGGCGTGGTGTCTCTGCACTGCGCCCTGCAAGCAACTGAAACCCGGCCAAGCACAAAGGAAAAGAAAAGGTAGACTTTGCTTTATTTCCCAGACTGTACTTTTATGAGGAGGGAATTGTTAATGGGCTTTGTAGGTGACAGTTGAACTGCTGAGGAGAAGAAGGAGGCCTGGGGTGGGGCAGAGGAGTCCAGGGCGCCAGAAGAGCCAGTGGGGAGCAGGTGGTGGTGCTGAGGGAGTGAGGGGGCGGTGGGGAAGACGGAGATGAGATGTGAGGGTGGTGGTGAAGTGGGGAGGATGGTGATGAGGTGGGAGGTTGGTGATGAGATGGGGGGGTAGTAGTGAGGTGGAAGGATGCCAGTGATGAAGTGGGGAGGACAGCGATGAGGTGGGGTTACGGAGATGAGGTGGGAGGATGGTGGAGTTGAGCTGAGAGAGAGGGTGGTTAGGAGATCTGCGGTGAGGTGGGAGGATGGGGGTGAAGGAGGAGGGTGACGATGGGATGGTGACAGCTGTGATGAAGTGGGAGGTCCGTAATGAGGTGGGAATAAGGCGGGGTGGATGGTGATGAGGTGAGAGGACAGCTAGAGGAAGTGGAGAAGGGGCTGACTGCAGGGCCAGCAGTGAGAGGGCTGTCACACAGCACAGGAATCTTGACAGGCATCCAGCTTGAGAGGAAAGCCTTCAGGAAGGAGCGGTGTTGGGTGTCATTCAGATGGGCCCAGTTATGGTAGATTGAGGACGTTATCAGCACTACTAAATATCAAATAGACAACCTATCAGCATCTTGTACGAACCTGTAATGGAAACGAATCTGGAAAAGACTAGATATACACATGCAGGGGTATAATGGAATCACTTTTCTGCACACCTGACACACAACATTGGAAATCAACTCTACTTCAATAAAAAAGTTATTCAGGAGGGGACAGGAGCAGAGTAATAATTAGATTATTGTGGTGACAGTCGCCAACTTCCAGCCCCCTTTGGTGCTGGGCTCCTCCTTCGTCCTCTCACAGGTGCGAATGCCTCTGACCCTCTGCCCAGACGTGACTCTTGCTAGAATGTCCATGTTAGAGGGGCTGTGACTCTTTAAAAGGAATTTTTCCCTGGTGGGGTCCCCAGTGTCCCAGGCCTGGCTTGCCAAGAGTGGTCATGAGGGGCCAACTCTCACAAAAGCCCTGGGACTGAGAAGGCCTGCATCAGCTTCCACTTGGAGCCATGGAGGTGGCCAGTTACAAATGCCTTTTTAATGTTGCTCCCAACACTCTGTAACATATCAGGCCATTGCTTCAGGTAACTTCATCGTGAGGCCACTTTCCATTTTATTTCATATTTTCCTGAAGGGATATTGTCCTTGTCAAGCAGACAGGAGCTGACGAGGTGAGGGATCGTAACAATGTGTTATAACTTTGTAAAATTTCTCACCCAGCTCCCTCCCATCATCAACTCAAGACCTAAGATACCGGAAAAGCATCTCTTCTCTCCTCCTTTTTCTTCCTCTGGCTGGTCCTGACCAGAGGGCCCTAGTGAGAGCGGCTCCTGATAATGTCAGGATCTTCTTCGGAACCTGCAGCATAATTCATTTTCCCCGGAATGGATGTGGAGCCTCCCAGTGCTTCCAAATTGGGCTGCACCAACTCTGAGACTTCTGTGTTCCATTTTCTCAATGCTCCAATGAATTGTCAAGACAAAGCTTTGTGTCAAGATAGAGAAGCATCTTTTCCAAGGCCTGCATTTCTGGCTGGGAAACAGGAGCCCAAATCCTAAATGTGTCTATTTGGTCAGCTTACAGTCCAAACAGCGATTTTGGAAATGCGGAGTTTGCAGAGCCTGATGCCTCTCCTGCAGTTTAAATCTGCACGGTTGTCACCAGTTACAGACTATGGCAGATGGCTTGCAGTGTGTAGAGGAGGACAATGGACAAGGAGTCAAAGAGAGAAAAGAGCAGCGCATGTCCTGGTTCAGCTCCTCCAAGTTGCCATTAAAAGTGCATAATTTCACCAGACTCTAGCCTCAAACATCCATGGTCAATTAAAAGCTGTCTCCGGTCAATGGGTTGTGACACAGAGTTTCTATGTTCTAGGGACACCTTCTACCCTTTAGACAGACTGCCTTTCGCCCTGAAAAGTGGCATCCAAAGCCCCACTGTCAGCTAACAAGTGTGTAACTTGCATTGGTGGCACCTTCAGGTTTCATGGCATTTCCTGTCTCTTCACCATGTATAGGCTGTGCATTAAAACTTCCGAAATCCCCTTTTCTATTCTCAAGGGTTCCCACACCCCAGATGATGATGGAATCCGCAATTATAATAAGCAACTTCCAAACAAAATTAAGGGCCCTGCTTTCCTTACAACCATTGCTCTTTTCCCTATACTTCTTCAAACTGGCCCAAGACATTTTAAGGCTGCTGTCTTTGGCTTCTGTGCAGAAAAGAGTGCCTCCTGGTTTCTTCATCTGCTGAAGATGGACCTAGTCCCTTCTCATTTCTTAACCTAAGCTGTGAACCTTTTGCTAATGATGATTTGTAGTCTGAGCTCTCTGGGGTCCAGAGAGAGCTCTGCAGGTGCCTGTCAAATGCTCCACCTGAGAAAGACCAAGCCAAGCTAAATCAAGCACCATGGCTTGACTCAGCTTTCCAAGTTCTGCAGCAGAACAGCAACCGCCCACCCCCACCAGGAACAGAACCTCCCATCAACAGCTTCCTCGCTCCCCCTGGGTTTCTCCCAGTAATTTTTTGAAGATTGCCCGGGGCTGCCAGCCTCATCTGCCTTTTCACTTGGCTTGTTCCTCCTCTCCCAGCTATTTGCTAAAATACAGGGCTTCCTCCCCCTCTTGTTAGAACAAAACTTGTTAGGAAGTTGACCCTAGTCTTCTGAGGATTCCTCGTGTTGTCCCAAAGCCTGTCAGGTAATGTGTAAGTCTGTTAGTTTAAGTGGCAGAGCTAAAGGCTTTTCTCTAACCAACTGACTGGTTTCCCCTCTGCCTCTGAGCAAGCTTCATTCTAGAGTCAGAGATGTCCAGGCACAGCCTTCTGAGTACACTCTCCTCTTGACTTTGAAATCTTCACTGGGCTTTGCCTGCATCTATGCTGGACGATGAGCCTCGGCAACACACGAGGACTTCCATGCCTCACTGGTCAGCACCACTGTGCTGCTGGGATGGAGCCTCCATCCTCCATTCCTATATCCATGCCTACTTTTCAGGCTCACTGGTGAAGAAATAGGATGAGGAAGCAGGAAAGGATCAGAGGCAAGGAGCATGGTCTCACTGACAGTCCATAAGCCTGAATATCTGAGTTTCAGCTCCTTTTATGCAGGTTTCACAGCTGAGAAACAGCCCACCCAATCCTCATTCTGTCTTCACACCACAAGGCTGGCATGGGCAGAGTGCCATCAGGAGAGAACACAGCTCCCACCATGGAGAACCCCTCTAAACTTGCTTGCACCAAAGTCTAGTTCCAACAGCATGTGGCCCGTGGAAAATGCAGCTGCGGTCAGTAACTGAGGTTCTCAGACAGCCTTGCCCTTGCATCCTAGCTCCTGGCACATGCTCCTTCCTGGTTCGCCTACCATGAAGCACGTGACCCCTCTGATGAAACACATATGTGATGACTGACATCCTGGGTTTCTGCCCATGGCAAGTAGGCCCCTGCAGTCACTGGACCACAGTTCTCCCCCACCGAAGGACCCTGCAGGCCATGGAGCACCATGGCTTACAGCAGGGTTTTGGCCCCCATCACCAATGTCATCCCACTAAGTATGTGCCAAGAAGACTCTTGATAAGCCTAAAACCTAATTTGATATGTGGAAGATCCATCTTCACATAAGACCTCAGACTGGTGACAGTTTGGTTTACAGAGAGAGGGTCACAGTCCCAGAGGAGAGATCTACCCAGCAAGGGTGCTCAATGAGGAAGACAGAGCTTTATCCCCTTATTCCTGCAGCATCCACCCTTGACCTTCATGGTTCACTTTGGTCTCAGGCTTTCTCCCAGTGTTGAAGTGAGGGTGTGGGTGTTGTCCTGTACCTCTCCTAGGTCTTAAGAGTACAGCCAACACTCAGCCTCCTCCTACACTCTGGCCCCTCAATCAGCCCTAGACACCTAATGTGTATATGACAGACATGCAGCTGCTGCGACAGCCCCTGATGAGTGCCAAGACCAGCCTTCCCAGTGAGTCCACTCAGGACCTGCGGCATTGCTCAGCTGGCTTGCTGCCACCAGCAGCACTCAGTCAGGTGGTGGTCCTTCCTCACCCAGCAGAGCCAGGCTCTCCTGGACTGTTAACATGGAATTTGGAGGGAATCTTGTGCCTCAAAGAGCATCACTCTTCTGGGGAGAGAAGAGGAATGCATGTGACAATATTAAAGCCAAGGCTGTGTGGTGAAAGTTTAATAGAACAAATATATGGCTGGCTGGCTGAGGAATAATAAAATCACTCTGATGATGAGGACTTTACTGCACTGGTTTCCAGACCCTTGTTTGCTAAATAAATATATTTACTTGGACTCCAAGCTACTGGGTGACCTTGGTCCAATGACTCCACTTCTTCCAGCCATTGTTTCTTCATTGTAAACTGAGAGGATGGGGCTCTGTGAGTGATTCTTGGAGTATCCTCGTACTGGGGGAGGAAGTCTCATATTGTTGGAGCATAAATACTCTCTACCAGTTACTGGGCATGTTTTCAGGGGGTGCAGAGTTGACCCTAGTCTTGTTGCTCTTGTGCTGGTGGCAGGAAGCCATTGTTGCTGCCTTCCAGGACATTGTTGTCCGATGGGGAATGTGTGATGGGGTCTTTCTAAATCCCCTGACCAACCCCTCCCCCTGGTCAAATAAATTCCAAAACTATTTAAAGAAACCTCTGAAAGACTGAGATGAAAGTATTTGTACCGTAGATGTCCCCCAGATGATTCATTTATTGGTTGATGAATTTTATAATGTGTGATTAGATTTAGTCTAAGATCATAAGTCCTTTCTTATGAAATGTACATGCAGCTAGCACCCATGTCTGCATTATTCTCTGGGACTTGAGTAAGAATCTTGTTTGAAAGTCACTGCTATCAGGAAGCAAAGTGTTTGGGGTGTGTGCAGCCTGAGCGTGGCCAAGAGTTGAGTCCCTCTGGTTCATGCAGCTCTACCAGATAACCTGCTGTCACATAACCTACTGCGATGTTTCATCCATGTAGATTATGTTAGCAGCTGTCCGGTGGGGCCTAGAGCAGCTCACTGCAGAAAGGAGTGTGGAGAGAGGGGTGGCTGAAGTGGGTATGGGGTCCAGAACAGGGCTCTGTGAGGGGAACCCAGGAAAGGTGTCTGTGTCAAGACTGATCACCCCACAGCACCATTGGAATGATTGAGGGAGGGAGAGTGTGATATGAAAAATAGCAAACCCAAGGAGTTCCTGTTGTGGCACAGTGGAAACAAATCTGACTGGTATCCACGAGGATGCAGGGTTGATCCCTGGCCTCACTAAATGGGTCAGAGATCCGGCATTGCCGTGAGCTCTGGTATAGGTCATAGACATGGCTTGGATACCTCATTGCTGTGACTGTGGCTGTGGCTGTGACCAGCAGCCACAGCTCTGATTAGACCCATAGCCTGGGAACTCCCCTATGCTGCAGGTGTGGCCCTAAGAAGCAAAAGGCAGAAAAATAGCAAACTCGGGATATGCAATACACACATATATATTTTAGATTTCTTACATGTATAGCCATGGCACTGACAGTTGATAAAATGGGTTCATTGATAAAACCGTAGGTATTGGCAAGATTCTTATGTTTCTTAAAGAGAGTTTAATACATAAAAAAGATTAGAACTGTTAAGGAATGAATGGCTTAGGGATAACAATTAATTGTCTAGTTGTGAAAACAGCCTCTCTGCCTAGATTCTGTAGGCATGAGTACAATGAAATGTCAGGTTTTCTGGGTTTTGTTTTTTTGATGTACCTGCAGCATAGATAAACAGGCTAGGGACTGAATCCCACCTAAGCTGGAACTGTGGAAATGCCACATGCTTAACCTGCTACACCCCCGTGGGAACTCCACAAGATGTCATTTCTTACAAATTTTCTAAAATTTAATCTCTTCCTGTTTCAAACGACTCACCTCTATTGGTTGAAATTAGTAAGTTTTGTTATAAAATTGAATAGCAAGACGACACTGGCTACATACACGTTCCAAGTGGCTTGTCTCCCTTCTAGAAACCGCCAACCTGCCTGCTGCCATCCTGCCTCCCCAACCAGAGCAAGGCCTCTTGAACCACCTCCAAGCAGCTGTCCTCCCCAGGACAGCCTCAGGTTTCTACAGGCTACCCAGCTGAGATGTCCCTGGGGTGCAGTGCTCTCGCCTTCCTCTCCTTCAGTCCAACTCCATGTCCACAGTGAAGGGTCCCAACGGAAACCCAGGAATTTGAGGGAGGCCCTTTCTCTTGGAAAACAGCCCCTGTCTAGAGGCTTACCGCCTTCTGAAGCCATTCCCACAGGCATGGGCCTGGAACACCACGGGCTGGTGGCCTCAACGTGGACAGTCAAGAGCAGGACCCAGCGAGGGACCTGCCCCAACAGATGCTCAGGATGCAAGTAAAGGAGCCCAAGTTTGAATCTCAACAGTAGAATGCTGGCCTCCAGTCATTCTGCAGTGGGGGAGGGGCCGAGGGCAGGTGAGCCTGGGTGGGGGTGGGGTGCCATTCCATGCTGGCCTCTGCAGGGAGGCAAGAACCAGACATTTCTTCCACCTTATGCAGGGGCCAGACAATTGTCCAGTGCCTCGTCAGGCAATGTATGTGTTAGTTTTCAGAGTCACAGCACCGAGGTTTGTCTTGATGTTCCTTTTCCCTTTGTTATTCATCAACTTGTTTGTTGTCCTTCAACCCCCTCAGCTTCAGTCCTGGCTCTTGGCTTCCTTCCCCACAGGCCAGACTTTCTGAACAAAATTCACCTTTTATCATCTGATAACCACGTGGGTTTTCATGGCCACCTGGAACCCAATGTTTATGGTTTGGCTTCTCTCAGCAGACCCACCATTTGTGATTGGTGTGTATCCGTATTTCCTAAGGAAGCCATCTTGTGTGCCAACCAGCATCCAGCAGGACCCACCTTCCTCATGTTCCCTTGTGCTGGAAAGGCCCAGTCTATCCAAAAAGCCACTGCACAGCCCACATGTCCAAGACCAGAGATCAGTCTGACGTGTTTCCCATATTATGACATTGCTGGTAAGTATTGTATGTTTTACCTTTTTAATGATTGAATGTAATATTTTCAACAAATCCTCCCTTCTCAGGGATCACAGTCCACTTGTGCGTGATTGAATTTGCAGTGTTGAGTCCTCCTCCCCCCTCTTTCCCCTGTCCACTCAGTCCTCGTTCCCACTGGTAATCAGAGATACCTGTTTCATTCACATCTTTTCAGAGATCTTTTGGGCAAGGAACATTGAATGCAATCCATTCGCCTTTTCAAAAATTATTTCTTTGTCTCTGAAAATTAAAATGTGCACAGGGATGTAAAATGTTGGAGGATAATGAGAGAAAGCAATTATATATGTATAATATATATGTATATATATGTGTGTGTGTGTCTGTATGACAGGGTCCTTTTGCTGTAAAGTTGAAATAGACAAAGCATTGTAAATCAACTGCAATGGAAAACTTAACAATTATAAGGTAAGAGTTCATCTTGAAAAAAAGTAAAAAGGAAAAATAGAAAATTAAATCTTGTCTCTGTATATCTGAGTATATTATTTTTGTCACCTTCATACTGCCATTGTGGCTCCTCTGTTACTGGACTAACCTTTATTATGGGAGTTTCTACATTCTCTTGAAATTCAAGGAACTGAAAGAACAGAGTGTTCAAAGCCAGGCAATATCAAAAGTAAATATCCAGCTCCATTTGAATTTTTCATTTCCTATACGCAGTGCCTGCCTTTAGCCTTAACTCTGTCCTATGCAACATTTTGGACATATCTTTACTGAAAGTTCTTTCCCTATTTATCTGAAATTTACCTTTCCCTCAGCATCAGCATTTATCTGGCAAGACTAGCCAAAAAGGGTAACATATTAGGCGCTTAGTAGTGAGCAGTTCTAGAGAGGATGAGAACTTGGACTAGAAACTGAAGTGTGCATTTTGGTCCAACCCAAAATAAAATGGCAAAGGGACCCCAAATCTGCAGGATGAAATGTCAATGGAAGAGGCAGGATATAGGATTGAGTGTTTGTGCTTCGTGGGGTTAAGGACAGAAATAAGGGACAAGAAGACAAGTTAATGTACTAAATATCCAAGAGATCTGTTTTTTTTTTTTTTTGTCTTTTATTTATTTTCCTTTTTAGGGCCAGACCTGCAACATATGTGAGTTCCAGAATAGGAGTCAAATTGGACCTACGGCTGCAGGCCTCTGCACACCCACAGCAATATGGGATGCAAGCTGTGTCTGTGACCTACAGCATAGCTCAAGGCAACACCAGATCCTTCTTTCACTGATGGAGGCCAGGGATCAAACCCACATCCTCGTGGATACTTGCCAGGTTCGTTTCTGCTGAGCCACATTGGAAACTCCTTGTATTTCTAGGATTTAAAAAATCAACTACCCGTGAAATGCATGTGCACCTTGAGAGAGTGCCAGTATTTTATCCACCAATGTCCACTCTTCTTTTGGACAAAGCCAATCCCATCTAAGACCTGGCCTTCAAGCCCTGCTTATAAGCTTGTGAATTTCCTGTCGGCATCCCATAACCTTCCACTTTAGAATCTAGGCTCATCATTACCTATGGTCCCATCTGCATCCCTTAGAAAACAAAACAGAGACGCAAATGAGAAACAGTTCTCTGACTCTTATTTTCATGTTGAGAATTAATGTCACCTTACACTCTCCTAATGATATGAATGAGTATTCATGTTTCGTGTAGTGAGAAGAGAGGACAATTAGGAAACTTGCCAAGGGAGATAAGGGGTGGAAACCTAATAGGACTGCAACCAAATCTCTTGGGAGGTGAAATTCATTCTCTGCTGTAGCACCACTACAATTCCTACTGATGTTAGGGTGTCGGGGAAGGCAAGAGAGTTTTAGAAGGAGTGTCCCACATTGAGAAAAAGACTTGGGAAGATGCTTCAGAAGCTTCTTACCCCTTGCAAAGAAAAATAGACTCAAAAGAGAGTGAGAAGCTGAGGTGAGAGGATTTCAAGCAATATCATGGTGAGCCTTGTATCAAGTAGCTCTTGATGGGGGATTGAAAAAATAAACAATTTGGAAATATTTCTCTGTATTTGAGCTCTTATAATGAAAATTTTAAATGTTTTTCAACCAATAACTTCATATGGGAGGATTGGTGAGGCAAGCATTGTACCCAGGCTCTCAAGAAGGGCAGGCTCCTTGTTGTCTCCTCCCCTTGTTCAGGCATTCAACTGATTATTTGTAAGATCCTCACTCATAGCTCTGATATAGTATTTGAATGTATCTTCTCAGGGACCCTGATAGAAAATCACATTGTGGAAAAGTGACATTCCCAATCTGCAATCAATTTTTGTTTACTACCTCAAAACCCTACATCCTAGAGGCAGAGATAATCAAATTAGCTGAAATGTAATTAGGGAAAACCAGTCATGGATGTGGGTGTCTCAATGTCTTTTGGACCCTTATCTGATTATTCCTGCAGAGAGCTTCAGGGCAGGCACTGACAGCTGAGGAGAAACATCTCTGGAAATGGATCACAAGCATCAGAAGACAGGTAATCTCCCACTTGCTGATGGAAATTTAAAGGCACTGAGAGATTCCAGGTTTGTGTCTTGTGGACGTTTCAAGTCTGTGCCCTTGGGTGCTCTGGGTGTTGTTAGATGTAAGGGCTCATGAGAGGTATCCTGTTGATGAAGAAATGCTCCAACGTTGCAACTAACCGGAGAACGGTCCTGATGGTTCACATTTCTTTGCAAAGTATGACAATGTCAGGTCAGTAAGTTGAATCTGCTCCTATTTATTTGTTGGTTGATTGCCAACGGAAATTCTGTGATGTAGTCAAAGAAGTAGGGAGGGAGAGTACAATTGTTCCCAAAGTACCTGCTGTGCTGTAATTGGCCAAGATTGTCAAGTTTACTTCACAAGGATAACCAAAACCTTACAAAGGAAACACCTATGAATCAACCTTTATTGAAAACCTTCCATGCATTAACTAACTACACGGAGAGCAAAACATTCGAGTAGAACAAATGCATTTGGAAAAGCTCTAGGCATGGAAACAGGAGAAAGTTCTCTCAGAGTGTTTTCCATGTCTACAATTCATTGCTAGAAATTCTTTTTAATGGAACCCTAAGGCTTGCTAGGTAAAAGGACCTAATATTTCTAGAAAAAACAGTAAGCAAAACTAAGGAACTGCAGCCCAAAGGGCATGAATGCCCTTGGCCCAAATTGAGGATACCGTGCTTAGGCTGGAGCTCTCCAAACTCTTTCATGGGGATCATATCTAAATGGACGGTTTTCAAGTTTGCAATTTGAATGTGGGAGATCATCTCACAAGAGAGAGGTTGAAGAGGAGAAGGTCAGAAAGTTCTCAATGAGAAGACATATCAAAAAACTCCCCAGAGGATGCCAATTCTCCATTATATTCCTCTCTTGCAAGAATACCTGGGCTAGGTATTCACACATCCCACGCCAGCAAGCATGCACATGTCCACTAGTGGCTAGGGCTGTCAGGTGCAGGGACTACCCTCCACCAACCGCTCCTAGCATCTGTTGAGGCGGGTCTGCTTGGGAAGCCAGTAGTGCATGCATGAGGGCAGAGGGTGGTTTCCCAACGGGTGGCCCGCCTGGGGGTGGGGCCAGTCATGGCGGCCTTTCTGCTTAATTCTGTGAAGGCCCTGGTAAGGCATATGGGGACTTTTCACGTGTTGGGTGTGATCCCTCAGCACTCTTTTTCATTCTGTAGGATATCTGGGCCCTCCTCTGTGTGGGTTCATGCCAGCATGGAGTTAAGGTCCGGAGCAGTGTTTCACCACAGTTTATTGGCAGCACTGTGGGTCGGGCTGCATGAAGACTTGAGTGATTGCAGGGCCTCCAGAGGCAGGTGCATAAAGTTTGTGGGCCATTCAAATGTGTGCCATTCCAGCATGCAGTTCTCAAGAGTAGGAAAGCTAGACAGAAACATTTCCAACTGGAAAACCCTCATGCACTTCCCAGGAAGTAGCACAGGTCACTGGAAAATCAGTGAAGAGCCAAGGTACATGATCATAGTTTCATTGGTGTCTCCTTCAGAACATAAAAATTACTGTCAATGCTCATATTCAAAAGGCATGCTTGGGTCCATGGTGGGGACAACTTTCCTGAATGTAGTGCTCACCATCTCTTTGTAGTCTGATGTAAATCATGAATGATGCACAAGCCTAGATGGGGTTCATACATATTTGATAGGTTGTTGGGAGTCTGGTGGGTGGTCAGATATCTGGGTTGGTTAGGTCTATGGATATGTGTGTATAAGGGGAGTTCATGCCTGTGTTTTGGTGAACGTTTTTAAGGGTGAGTGTTATATTTGAAGGGTTTTGAGATGTAACAGAGGCACACTCAAGGAGTTGGTGTTTAGGTGTTTGTAAGTTGGTGTTCAGGGGAATATTTGGCACATGGTGTTTTCACCCATGAGTTTTGGGATTGTGTGTCTAAAGGTGGACTTGGATTATCTGCCTATGCATAAGGGCCATGTTTGGTCATTAGGGAGGTCTGTTTGTTTGGGTGTACAATCCATTTATGTTGTATATGTGGGGAATGTAGTGAAACTCCGTGGCTGGGACTTCAACCCAGCCAAAATTGAGAGTGGGACTTGAATCAACCTGCACGGTAGTTTGGCACTTGAACCCAGGATCCCAGGTTAGGAGTGGACTGGAACACAATGATTATTTTTTCTCCTTTTTTTTGATATTATCTGCCACATGTGGAGGTTCCCAGGCCCAGGACTGAATGCCACAGCAGCGATCTGGATGGCTGCAGTGACAAAGTTGGATCCTTAACCTTCTGTGCCACAAAAGAATGACTCCAACTCCTCAAAACCACTGTCTTTTAAGGAAAAACCTCTCTCCCAGTGTCAGGACTCATGAAGCTCAGGCTTTTCTGACTCATTGCAGAATGAATTCAGCTTGAGACAAAGCAGTAGGCAATGAGCGAGCTTTTTTAGCATAAGACACTTGTGAGAGAGAGAGAAGTAGGCTGGCAAGGGAGCAGAGCAGCCCCAAGAACCACGAGAGCTCCATTTTTATAATCCAAGGAAAAGAGGAGAAGGGAGAAGTCTGCCTTCTTCCTCATTTGGGGGCAGATGTCAAGGCTTACATCTTTTGTCCCTCACTTTGCCCCTACATGGCTTAACCAGGTCAGTCAACAATGCTATTGAAGTCCTGTGTGTATTACCAGGAGTGTGGTAACATGTACAATATGGCAATTCATCTCAGGTTTCCAGCTAATGTCCCCATTTACCTAGTTTTGTCCCCTGTCATCTATATTTCTGTCTTGGGTATGTGAAAAAATGCTGCTTTTCAAGGACTACTAACTCCATGACTTCATGCAACAGGATTTACTCTTCCTATCTGTTGTCCTATGTTTTAAGTATGGGGGTTTGTGGCTTCAGCATGTCTGACTCATACAGGCCCCTGGTCTTCCTTCAAGTTAGTGTAGATCATAGCTGGGTTCCATTCCTTGAGTGCTCCTCAGCTTACACCAGTTCCCCAAACTCATAAACCTTGTCTTTCACCCCCAGTGGGACTTTTCATGTATTTTAAGTATCCGAATCTATCCTTATCTTTAGGATGATTATTTGTGTATTTGTAGCATGTTGTATGCTTCTTGGCTTTTCTGTGTAGCAGTTTTTCAGGAGCTGTGTGTGTGTCTTTTGATGTGTTTAGGGCAAGTCTGAAACTTTTATGAGACTGGTGAATATTCCATAGGTGGCTGTCCTGTGTTTCTGTGCTTCTGTATTTGCATGAAGGCTGGGTGGGGGGGGAGTGTGATTTTATGTATATGCAGAGCATGTATTATATGTGTATTTGGAACTAAATGCATAGGGGTTATACGTTGCCATATTTGTAATGTCCTGGGTAATTGTGGGTATATTTGGGGCTTGTGGAGAGGAGTTGTGTGTATGAGTTTGTGTGTGTATTCAAGGGGCATGGTCATTTGGTAGAATATTTGCTGGGGCTATGCGCTTGTATTTTTCAGTAGGGACATTTTAGGCCTAAATATTTGGGGAAGTGCACACGTGTGTTTCTTTGTTATTTATTATTTACTTATTCATTTATTTTTTTTTCCGCTCTACAGCATGGTGACCAAGTTATGCATACATGTACGCACAGGATTTCATCGCATTGTTGTGTGGCAATGTAAGTATCTAGACAGAATTCTTAATGCCACACAGCAGGATCTCATTGTACATCCATTCCAAGAGCAATAGTTTGCACCTGTTAACCCCAAGCTCCCAATCCCTCCCACTCCCTCCCTCTCTCCCCGGGCAGCCACAAGTCCATTCTCCAAGTCTATTATTTTCTCTTCTGTGGAAATGTTCATTTGTGCTGTATACTAGATTCTAGTTATAAGTGATGTCCTATGGTCTTTGTTTTTCTCTTTCTGACTTATTTCCCTGAGGATGAGAGTCTCTAGTTCCATTCATGGTGACACAAATGGCCTCATGTCCTTTTTTATGGTTGAGTAGGATTCCATTGTGTATGTATACCACATCTTCCCAATCCAATCACCTGTTGATGGACATTTGGGTTGGTTCCCATGTCTTGGCTATTGTGAATAGAGCTGTAATGACCATGCAGGTGCATGTGTCTTTTTCAAGGAAAGTTTTGTCCGGATGTATGCTCAAGAGTGGGATTGCGGGGTTATAGGGTAGTTCTAGGTATAGATGTCTAAGGTACCTCCATGTGGTTCTCCATAGTGGCTGTACCAGCTTACATTCCCACCAACAGGGCAAGAGGGTTCCCTTTTCTCCACAGCCCCTCCAGCACTTGTGATTTGTGGACTGATGAATGATGGCCATTGTGACTGGTGTGAGGTGGTATCTCATGGTCGTTTCGGTTTGCACTTCTCTAATAATCAGGGATGTTGAGCATTGCTTCAGGTGCTTGTTGGCCATCTGTGTATCTTCCTTGGAGAAATGTCTCTTCAGGTCTTTTGCCCATTTTTCCATTGGGTGGTTGGCTTTTCTGCTGTGGAGTTGCATATGTTGCTTGTATATCCTAGAGATGAAGCCCTTGTCCATGGCATTGTTTGAAACTATTTTCTCCCATTGTGAAAGTTGTCTTTGTGTTTTCTTGCTGGTTTCCTTTGCTGTGCAAAAGCTTGTGAGTTTGACTAGGTCCCATTGGTTTATTTTTGCTCTTCTTTATGTTGCCTTGGGAGAAGGACCTGTGAACATATTCATGAGGTTGATGTCAGAGAATGCTTTGCCTATGTGCTCTTCCAGGAGTTCGTATGTGTGTTTCTAATGGAGCGATGAGGTTCTGTGTTTATTCAGGGGAGTTGGAGACTTGCATTGATGTGTAGGAGAAATATGGGCTATGGTTATGTGTTAGTAAATGCAGGTGTGTGAGCTGGCTTCTCTTATCATTTGATAGATGGAAGTCATTTCATATGTGGTTTTCTGGAGATATGTCCATGGGTCTTACTTGCATATCCATGTTTGTAGGTCTATCACCAGGTGCATGACTGCCCAAGTCTTGTTCACATGGCTTGGAGTTGTTAGGAGTGTGCAAAGTATGTTCCTTTGGAGAATGCTAAGGTGTTATGTGTTTGTTGCTAATGTGTTTGTTAATAGGTACTAAGAGATGGTCTGTCTGTGTCTATCCAGGGGAGGGTAAAAACATACATACATTTGACACACATACACTTAGAGTGCCCTTTCGTTTCTATGTTGGGGGAGGAGGAGGGTGGTTGTATTTTGAAGAGGTGGCATCACGCCTGGTGTTTGGGGCATCTGAATGTCCAAGGGTTGGGAATATCTGTATGTGTGTGTCCATAAGTGTTTGACATTTGTATATGTATCTTAGTCAGTGTAGGCTAATTGTGGCTGTGTGTGTTTTTGAGTTCCTGGAGCTTATGTGGTATGTATTCTGAGAGGTGTGAGAAGTCTGTGTGTTTGGAAACCAAGAAATGATGTAGGCTGTGTGTGTGTTCAGGAGTGCTGGATTAGCTGTGTTTTAGGGCTATGGCATGGCATACGGGCTATGCATGAGACAATTGAGGACTTGCTGGTTTTTGTGAGCCTGTACATGTAGGTATTAAACATGGACAACTGGTTGGTAGGTAGGTTGCACCTGTTTTATTCAGGCCCATGTTTTGGATGTGTATAGAGTTGGAGTGTTACCAGCTAGAGTTCTTGGCCTTCCTTAATCAAGAGCAGTTGATAAGATGCTGGAGGAGAAACTCAGTGAAGGCTTTATTCAGGACACCTGCTTCAGCATAGAGGCACTGAAGCAATCACCAGGTTCCCTCGTTCACCTTTTCACTGAGTAGCGGTGAGCTAGTTCCTTCTATGGGGTGAGGATAGGGGCATGTCCAGGGATTGGGCCGGGGGGTGGCTGAGGGGGCTTGCCCACCCCACCCCTTTAGTGTGGTGCATGTAGGGGGCATGCATAGTCCTCTGCTTTTGCTCTCTGTTCTTCAGAAGTGGCAGTTGTATTTTTCTCATGATTTGTCCGCAATGTGCAAGCAGAGTTCTTTCTCATTGTTTATACTTTTGCTGTATTTTGTTCCCCAGGAGATGTTTGTCCAGGTGCATTCCCTGCAGCCACTGCAGCCACCGCAGCTAAGGGTGCCAGGTCCCAACCTGTCTCAGTAGGAGAGGCAGTGGAAAATTCCAGGTGAGTAGGAATTTGTCTGTAAAACTTTAGAAGTTGTGTCTATTGAGATATGTAAACTTAGGCGGTCATTTTGTATGGTGATTCACACTGAGGATTAAAAGGTACATGTGTGCTCAGAAGACACACACACACACACACACACACACACACACACACATACATACACATACTTATGTGTGATGTCCTTTGCTTACATCCCCTGGTGGGTGTTGAGGGTCCTCCTCAGAGTGTAAGTGGATTGTGTGCACATGCACTGGAACTGGTTCAGACAAGCTTGGGATAATCGGCTCTGTGTTCGGTTACCTCAGCTTTGTAATTTGAGTTTGCTCATGTTTGGAATATTCATACCATGCAGATATCACATCTGAAATGTCACCTGAGTTTCTTGAAGAGCTTCAAAAAGGCATGATATGAGCATATCACTCATCTGTGTGTTGTGACTTAATTATGTGCCAAGCCAGAATATTCAGGCATCATTGGTGTGTGTGTATATCACATTATATTTGAATTGTGAGTGGGGCATCCTGGGTGATGTGCCATTTTATGTGTGCCTTGGCCCTTCATTCTGAATCACAGCATTGCTCCTCTCAGGTTGATTCAATCTTTAGGGTCAAGAATTCCTCCCTCCAAATGCTGGTGAATTCCAGTGGAAATCATGTGGATGGATTTAGGGTATCTGTACCTTAGGCAGGGACACACCTTCAGCATTTGTATGGTCCTAGAATCTGGGGCCCTAGAAGGGTGAGGCTGATTGCAGATCACTCTCTAGCACAGAAGCTTCTCAGGTGTGTGGTTGGCCGACAAGCAGCAGTCAGGAAGTCGTGGGGATTCATGGATAAGAGGTAAGGTGGGCAAGTGTTCTCCCAGGAAAACCCCCTGAGAATCAGTTGGGCAAGCACAGGTATTCCTGGCTCTTCTGTGGCACAGCTGGTAGGCAAGGACACCGTGCACATGGGGTCCAGATGGTTCAAGTCTCTAGAGCCATGTGTCCCTGTGCCCAGTTGCCCCAGTGTGGTGGGAACTACTGTTGGTCAGGCTGGTAAGCTGTATGAGCAATTCTCCACCACCATATCTCTGTGGAAACCTAAGTCCTCAGGGATAGGCAGGACCTCTAGGGTCAGTGAGCTGACAAGGACAAAGGTGGGGAGGCCTTGTCTCTAAGGGAGGCTTGGGGAGTGAGGCCTGGAGAGCCTGGGGAGTCCTTCTCTGAGGAGATATGGCTCTGATATTCCCAAACCTTTAGACATGGTCCCTGTTCTTTTCTGAAGGTTCAGGATGCTTCTAACAATGGGTAGGTCATCTCAGGTCCTTGGTTCTCAGATGACCTGACCCTATTTTTCTTTATTCCACATCCAGCCATCATCCCAACAGGGAGCCATATGCTCACCATGTCCACCAGCTGACCCTACAGCCTCCTGCTTCCCTTCCCAAAATAGACCCCTCTATTTTGACTCAGCTCCTGGATTCCATACAGTGAACTGTTAGTGACCTCTAGGATGATATTCAAGAGCCTCAAGCTGAACGGGCTTGCAAAATAGTAACTTTTGATAAGCCATTCCTAACATCTTCCCTGCTCACACTGATAGGTGGACAATTCCATCATAGTCACAAAGAAGGGTGAATCTGTGGCAGCCTTTGGAGCCTGTGGAATCTCGTTTTGTAGCATTTGGAGTTCCATACATTTAAAAGGTCACTCAGCCTGCTTCAGCTTCCCTTTTAGCAGATTGATAAATAAAAGACAGAAAATAATGGTCTCCGGAGGAGACAGTTTGGGGGGTGGGGGGAATGCTTGGGCTTTTGATGGAAATCCTGTGAAATTGGATTATTATGGTCATTGTGCAATTACAGATGAGTAATAAATAATAATATTAAAATAAAATAAAATAAAATAAATCATGGACGGTAATGTACAGCATGGTGACTGCAGTTAATACCGCGTTGTGTGTTGGAGAGTAGCTGAGAGAATGGATCTTAAGAGTCCTTGGATGCCCTAGTGGAGAGTGGGTTAAGGATCCAGTGGTATCATTGCTGTGGCTCAGGTCACTGCTGTGGCGCAGGTTCAATCCCTGGCTCAGAAACTTCTGCATGTCACAGGCACAGCCAAAAGGAAAAAAAAAGTTCTTATCACAGAAAGAACTTTGTGGTAATGGATATTAACTAGGTTTACTGTGATCATTTTACACTGACAGTTTTAGCCACTACTCTTCCTATTTGGATGGCTTTTATTTCTTTTTTTTGTGTGTTTGCTGTGGATAGAACTTCTAGTAATATGTTGAATACCATTGGTGCTGAGAGTGGGCATCCGTGTCTTGCTCCATATTTTCATGGGAAGGCTTTCAGCTTTTCTCCATTGAGTATTATATTTTCTGCGGGTTTGTCATAAATGGCTTTATTTATGTTAAGGATTGTTCCCTCTTAGACCCACTTTATTAAGAGTTTTGATCATGAATATATGTTGGACTTTGTCAAATGCTTTTTCTGCATCTTTTGAGATGATCATGTGGTTTCTGACATTTTGTTAATGTGGTGCATGGCATTGTTTGATTTGAGTGTGTTGAACCATCCTTGTGAACCTGGGGTGAATCCCACCTGGTAACGGAAAGTTTTTCAAAGTCATTTTCTGTTCTACACAGAAGTTGTATCCATATTTTTTAGATCCCACATATAAGTGATAGCATATGATATTGGTGTCTCACTGTCTTACTAACTTCACTTAGCATGATACTGTCTGTATCCGTCAATGTTGCTGCAAGTGCCATTAGTTCTTTCGTTTTAATGGCTAATATCCCATGGTGTTTATGTAGCACCTCTTCTTTATCCATTCTTCTGTTGATGGACATTTAGGTTGCTTCCAGATCTTGGCTATTGTAAAGTGCTTCAGTGGACACTTGGGTGCCTAGGTCTTTTCAAGTCATGGATTTCTCTGGATAGATGCCCAGGAGTGGGATTTCTGGATCATATGATAATTCTGTTTTTAGTTTTTTTGAGACATGATCATAGTGTTTTCCACAGTGGCTGTATCAATTTTCATTCCCACCAACACTGTTAAGAGGGTCCCCATTTCTCCACATCCTCTACAGCACTTATTTATTGCAGACTTTTTGATGATGGCCATCCTGGTGGGTATGAGGGAGTACCTCATTGTATCTTGATTTGTATTTTTTTTTAATAAGTAGTGATGTTAAACATCTTTTCTTGTGCTTTATGACCATCTGTCTGTCTCCTTTGGAGAATTGTCTAAGTCTTCGGCCCATTTTTTTGGAGGTGATTATAAATTTTGGAGATGAATCCCTTGTCAGTTGCTTCATTTGCAAATATTTTCTCCCATTCCATGGGTTGTCTTTTTTTTGGTTTGTTTAGGTGCAAACAAGGTTTTCCTGTGCAAAACCTTCTAAGTTTATGTATGTATGTATGTATGTTTTCATTTGTTTGTTTTTTTTATTATTTTTAATTCATTGATTTTAGATTATAATGTTTTTTTTTCCCATTATAGCTGTTTTTCAGGATTCTGTCAATTTTTTACTCTATGGCAAGGTGGCCCAGTCTCACTTACATATATATCTTTTTTCTCACATTATTCTCCATCATAAGTGTCTAGACATAGTTCCCAGGGCTGTATTGAATTTTATTACATTTATAGTTGTTCAGCAAACATAACAACCTGATTTTACAGCATTTCCATCCCAAACACCCAGCCCACCCCACCTACTCCCCAACTTGTCTCCTTTGGAAACCATTAGTTTTCCAAAGTCTGTTAGTCTATTTCTGCTCTGCAAAGATGTTCATTGTATCCCTTTTTTAGATTCCACCTATAAGTGATATCATATGATGTTTGTCTTTCACTGTCTAACTTCACTTAGGACAATAATTTCTAGGTCCATCCATGCTGCTGTAAATGGCATTATTTCATTCTTTATGATTTATTTTATTTTATTTTTTTGCATTTTAGGGCCAAACCTAGGGCATATGGAAGTTTCCATTTAGGGATTTAATCCCAGCTGCAGCTGCTGGTCTACACCACAGTCCAAGCAACATGGCATCAGCCACATCTATGACCTACACCACATTTGACAGCAATGCCAGCTCCCTGACTCATGGAAGAAGGCTTGGGTTCAAACCTGCATCCACATGGATACCAGCCAGATTCATGACCACTGGGCCACTGTGGGAACTCCCATCATTCATTTGTATGATTGGGTAATATTCCATTGTGTATATGGACCACATCTTCTTTATCTCCTCCACTGCCGATGGACATTTAGGTTGTTTGCATGGCTTGGGTATTGTACCTAGTACTGCAATGAACATGGGAGTACAGGTATCTTTTCAAGTCATGTTTTCTCTGGAGAGATGCCCAGGAGTAGGATTGCTGGATCAAGGGTAATTCTATTTTTAGTGTTCTGAGGAATCTCCACACTCTTTTCCATAGTATTGCACCAATTTGCATTCCCACCAAAAGTATGATAAGGGTTCCATTTTCTCCACCCCTCTTCAGCATTTCCAGTTTGTAAACTTTTTAATGATGGCCATTCTGGGTGGTGTAAGGTAGTTCCTCCTAGTAGTTTTGATTTGCATTTCTCTAATAATTAGTGCTGTTGAACATCTTTTCATGTGTTTTTTGGCCATCTGTTATGTCTTCTTTGGAGAATTGTCGGTTTAGGTCTTCTCCCCATTTGTTGATGTGGTTATTTTCTTGTTTGTAATTGAGCTGCAGGGGTAGCTATAAATTTTGGAGATGAGCCCCTTGTCAGTCTCTTCATTTGCAAATATGTTCTCCCATTCTTTGGGTTGTCTTTTTGTCCTGTTTAGGGTTTCCTTTGCTGTGCAGAAAGTTTTAAATTTAATTAAGTCCCATTGATTTTTTTTTGTTCTTATTGTTATTACTCTAGGACGTGGATCTGAGAAGATATTGCTTTGGTTTATATCAGAGAGTGTTTGGCCTAGGTTTTCCTTCAAGAGTTTTAGGTTATCTGGTCTTCTATTTAGGTCTTTCATCCATTTTGCATTTATTGTTGTGTGTGGTGTTAGGAAGTGTTCTGATTTCATTCTTTTCCATGTGGCTGTCCAGGTTTCATGGCATCATTTATTGAAGGTACAGTCTTTTCTCTATTGTATGTTCTCGCTTCTATTGCCATAGATTAGTTGACTGTAGGCGTGTGGGTTTAATTCTGGGCTTTCTATCCTGTTCCACTGATGTACATTTCTGTCTTTGTGCCAGTACCAAATGGTTTTGATGCTTAGTAGAATAATCTGAAGTCAGGGAACTTGATTCTTCCAGCTCTGTTTTGCTTTCTCAGGATGTCTGGCTATTCTGAGCCTTTCATGCTTTCAAACAAACTTTTAGATATTTCCTTCTAGTTCTACAAAAACTGTCCTTGGTAGTTTGATAGGGATTGCATTGAATCTGCAGATTGCCTTGGGTAGTACAGTAATTTTGATAATATTGATTCTTCCAATCCAAAAAGATGGTATTTCCATCTGTTTGTGTGACCTTTGATGTCTTTCATCAGTGTCTTATAGTCTTCAGAGTACAGGTCTCTTGTCTCTTTAGGTAGGTTTATTCCTATGAATTTCATTCTCATTGATGTGATGGTTGATGGGATTGTTTCCTGAATTTCTCTTTCTGATCATTCATTCTTAGTATATAGAAATGCCATGAATTTCTGTGTATTAATTTTGTATTCTGTGACTTTTCCAAATTCATCAATGAATGCTAACAGTTTTCAGGTAGCATCTTTAGGATTTTCTAGGTATAGTATCATGCCTCCGCAAATAGAGTTGTACCTCTTCCTTTCCAATTTGGATTCCTTTTATTTCATTTTCTTCTCTGATTGCCATGCCCAAGACTTCCAAAACTATGTTGAATATTAGTGGTGAGAGCAGACATCCTTCACCACAGAGGGAATTCTTTCAGCTTTTTACCATGCACAATGATGTTAGCTGTGTGTTTGTCATATATGCCCTTTAGAATTTTGAGGTAGGTTCCTTCTGTACCCATGTCTGCAGGGATTTTATGGGTGTTGCATTTTGTGAAAGTCTTTCTCTGCACCGATGGAGAGGGTGATATGGTTTTTATTCCTCAGTTTGTTAATGTGGTGTATCATACTGTTGGATTTGTGGATATTGAAGAATCCTTGCTTTGCTGGGACAGATCCCACTTGATCATAATGTACAAACCTTTCAATGTACTGTTGGATTTGGTTTGCTAGTATTTTGGTGAGGATTTTTGCATCTAGATTCATTGGAGATATTGGCCAGTAGTTTTCTTTTTTTGTGGCATCTTTGTTTGGTTTTGCTATCAGGGTGATGGTGGACTTCTAGAATGAGTTTGGAAGCGTTCCTTCCTCTGAAAGTTTTTGGGATAGTTTCAGAGGAATAGGTGTTATCTCTTCTCTAAATGTTTGAATCGAATTCCCTGTGAAGCCATCTGGTCCTAGACTTTTATTTTTTGGAATTTTTTAAATCACAGTTTCAATTTCTGTGCTTGTGATTGGTCCATTCGTCTTTTCTAGTTCATCTTGGTTTAGTCTTAGAAGATTGTAGTTTTCTAAGAATTTGTCCATTTCTTCTAGGATTTCCCTTTTATTGGTATAGATTTATTGGTATGTAGTAGTCTCGTAGGATCCTCTGTATTTCTGTGATGTCCTTTGTAACTTGTCCTTTTTCATCTCTAATTTTATGGATTTGAGTCCTCTTTTTTTTTGATAAGTCTGACTAGGAGATTTTCAATTTTGTTGATCTTTTCAAAGAACCAATTTTTATTTTTATTGCTCTTTTCTATGTTTTTCTTCCTTTCTATTTCATTCATTTCTGCTCTGATCTTTATTATTTCTTTCCTTCTTATATCTTTAGGTCTTGTCTGTTACACTCTCTCAGGCTGCTTGAGATGTGAAGTTAGGTTGTTTATTTGAGCTTTCTCTTGTTTCCTGAGGTATGCTTGTATTGCTATAAACTTCCCTCTTAGAACTGCTTGTGCTATAGTTTTCCTCTTTGATTTCTTCGATGATCCATTGGTTGTTTGGTAGCATGTTGTTTAGCCTTCATGTCTTTGTGTGTGTGTGGTTTTTGGCAATATTTTTCTTGTTGATTTCAAGTTGAATAGCGTTGTGTTTGGAAAAAGATGCTGGATATGATTTCCATTTTCTTAAAGTTACCAAGGCTTGATTTGTGGCCCAGAATGTGATCATTCCTAGAGCAAATTCCATGTGCACTTGAGAAGAAGTGTATTCTGCTGCTTTTGGATGGAATGTCCTATAACTCTCTATTCAATCCATCTGGTCTAATGCTTCATTTAGGGCCTGAGTTTTCTTGTTGATTTTCTGTCCGGATGATCTGTCCATTGCAGTAAGTGGGGTGTTAAAGTCCCCTGCTCTATGGTGTTGTTGTTAATTTCTCCTTTTAAGGTTGTTAGCAGTTGCCTTATATATTGAAGTGATCCTGGATTGGTCCTTTGATCATTATGTAATGCCCATCTTTTTCTCTTATCAGATTCTTTATTTTCAGGCCTATTTTGTCTGATATGAGTATCATTACTCCAGCGTTTTTGATTGCCATTTGCATGGAATATTTTCTTCCATCCTCTCATTTTCAATTTGTATGTGTCCCTAGAAAGTGAAGTGGGTCTCTTGAAGACAGCATATGTATGGGTCTTGCTTTTGTATCCATTCAGCCAGTCTAGATCTTTTGGTTGGGGCATTTAGTCCGTTTACATGTAAGCTATTTACTGATTTGTATGTTCTTATTGCCATTTCATTAACTGTTTTGGATTTGTTGCTGTTGCTCTTTTTTCTTCCCTTCTTCTCTTGTTCTCTCCTTTTGTGGATTGATGACTACCTTTAGCATTGTATTTGAGTTGATTGCTCTTATTTGTGTGTGTATCTATTGTAGGATTTTGGCCTGTAGTTACCCTGAAGTTTTGAGATAGGCGTCTCTCACTCTACGATTGTTTTAAGTTGTTGGTCTCTTAATTGAGAGTGCATTTCCAGTGTCCTGCATTTGTACCCTCCTCTTCTCCCAATTTCTGGATTTGGTAGCATATTGAAGCGTGGATGATTTCCTACATTTACCGTGTCTATGCCTTTACTGTGTCTATGCCTTTACTGGTGATCCTTGTCATTTGTAGTGTTTTGGTTTCTAGTTGTGGCCTTTTCTTTGCCTCAGGAAGTTCTTTCAGTATTTGTTGTAAATCTGGGTTAGTGGTGCTGAAGGGTCTTAACTGTTGTTTGTCTGTAAAGCTTTTGCTTTCTCCTTCAAATCAGAATGAAAGCCTTGCTGGGTAGAGTAATCTTGGTTGGAGATTTTTCCTTTCATCTCATTAAGTATATCGTGCCACTCCCTTCTGGCCTGCAGAGCTTCTGCTGAAAAATCAGCTGAAAAGCTTTTCAGGATTCCCATGTATGTTATGTGTTTGTTTTCCCTAGATGCTTTCCATATGTTCTCTTTGTCTTTAATTTTGTCCAGTTTCGTGAATATGTGTCTTGGGGTGTTCCTCCTTGGGTTTATTTCATATGGTACTCAGTGTGCTTCCTAGATTTCAGTGAGTGATTCCTTCCCCATGGTAGGGAAGTTTTGGCCTATTATCTCTTCAAATAGGTTCTCTGGCCTTTTCTCTCTCTCTTCTTCTTTTGGCACCCCTATAATGCAGATGTTGGTGCATGTAATGTTGTCCTAGAGTTCTCTTAGACTGTCTTCCAATCTATTCAATCTTTTTTCTTTTTCTGTTCCACATCAGTGATTTCCAATAGTGTGTCCTCCACCTCACTTGTTCATTCTTCTGCCTCATGTATTCTGTTGTTGGCTGCTTCTAATGAATTTTATATTTCAGGTATTGTATTTTTCATCTCTGCTTGCTTCAGTCTTAAATTTCGTATTTCTTTGCTCAGTGTTTCCTGTAAATTATCAGTCTTTGCCTCCCATCTGTTTCCAATGCCCTGCATCACATTCATGATCATCAGTCTAAAGTCTTTTTCCTGGAGGCTGATACTCTGCAGATCACTTAGCTGTTTTTCTGGGGTTTTTCTCTCTCCTTCATCTGGGTTATGGTTCTCTGCCTTTACATTTTTATAGGTTTTTGGTGTGGTCTCCTTTTTCCAGAAAACAATGTGGTAGCCCCTCTTTCTTCTGAGGTCTGCACCCTTTGTGGCTGAAGTTGGTATGGGGGCTTGCTATAGGCTTCCTGATGTAAAGGACTGGTGCCTGCCCACTGGTAGGTGGAGCTGCTTCTTATCCCTCTGGGGGATGGGTCTTTGCTCTGGGTGAGATTAGAGGCAGTTGTGTGATTAGGGTGTCTTTAGGCAGCCTGTTTACTGATAGGTGGGGCTGTGATCTCACCTGGATTCATGTTTGACCTGGGGCTTCTCAGCGCTGATAGGTGGGGCCAGATTTTCCCAAAATGGCCACCTCTAGAGGAACACATGCCAGTGAGCACTCCTGAGACTTTTGCTTCCAGTGTCCTTCCCAGCAGTGATCCACAGTCACTCCCTGTTTTCCCAGGAGATCCTCCAAGAACTGCAGTCAGGCCTGCCCCAGATTCCCATGGAGTCTCTACTTTGTCTGGGACCCCGTGGATATGAAAGCCTGTGTGTACCTTTCAAGAATGGGGTTTCTGTCTCCCCCAGTCCCATGGAGCTTTAGCACAGAAGCCCTACTACCCTCAATGCCAGATGCTCTGGGGGCTCTTTCTCCCAATGCCATACCCCCAGGTATGGGGATCCAATGTGGGACTCAGAACTCTCGCTCCTGTAGGTGGGTCTCTGTGACACAGTTCCTTTCCAGTCTGTGTGCTGCCCACATGATGCTCATGGGCTTGTGTATATCACATAATAGGCCTTCCTACCATCTTGATGTGGTCTCCTCTTTGTTTCTTGGAGTAGGATATCTTTTTTGAAAGTTTCCAATCCATTTTGTTGAAGGTTGTTCAGCATTTGGTGGTAATTTTGTTGTTTTGAAGAGAGCAGGTGAACTCCATTCCTTCTGTCCTGCCATCTTAATCCAGTCCCCTTCTCCTCATTTTTCAACTGGGTTTTGTTTGTTTGTTTGTTTTGTTTTTGCTGTTGCGTTGTATAAGTTGTTTGTATGTTTTGGAAATTAAGCTCTTGTCAGTTACATTATTTGAAACTCTTTTCTCCCATTGCATAGATTGTCTTTTTGCTTTTTTTAATGTTTTCCATTGCTGTGCAAATACTTGTGGGCTTGATTAGCTCCCATTGGTTTATTTTTGTTTTTTCATTCTATTGCTTTGGGGGACTGACCTAAGAAAACCTTTCAATGTTTGATGTCAGGGAATGTTTCGCCTATGATCTCTTCCAGGAGTTTTATGATGTCTTCTCTTATGTTTAAGTTTTTAAGCCATTTTGAGTTTATTTTTGTGTATGGTATGAGAGTGTGTTCTAGTTCTAGTATGAGAGTGTGATTTACGTGGAATTGTTCTGCTTTGTCCATACCACTTGGGGAGGAGACAATCTTTCCCTGATTTTGTATTCTTGCCTCGTTTGTCAAAGATTGTTTGACCATAGTTGTCTGGGGTTATTTCTGGGTTCTGTATTCTGTTCCATTGGAGTGTATGTCGTTTTGGTACCAGTACCACACTGTCTTGATGATTGTAGCTTTGTAATATTGTCTGAAGTCTGAGAGAGTTATGCCTCCTGCTTGGTTTGTGTTCCTCAGGATTGCTTTGGCAATTCTGAGTCTTTTATGGATCCATATCAATTTTTGGATTGTTTGTTCTAGTTCTGTGAAAAATGGCATGGGTAATTTGATAGGGATTGCCTTGAATCTGTTGATTGATTTGGGTAGGAGGGTCATGTAAATGATATTAATTCTTCCAATCCAGGAGTGTGGAACATCTTTCTGTTTCTTTGAATCCTCTTTAAGTGTCTTGAGTGAAGTTGTAGAGTTCTCAGCATGGAAGTCTTTCACCTCCTTGGTCAGGTTAACAGCTGTTGCCTTATGTTTTGAGGTAACCGTCTTTTGGGTGCATATGTATTTACCATCCCTATGCATGCTTCTTGGATTGATCCTTTGATCATTATGTAATGACCTTGTTTGTCTCTTATAATATTCTTTATTTTAAGGTTTAATTTGTCTGAAAAGAGTATTGCTGCTCCAGCTTTCTTTTGACTCCATATGCATGGAATATTTTCTTCCATCCCCTCGCTTTCAATTTTCATATGTCCCTAGAACTGACGTGAGTCTCTTGGAGACAGCATATATGTGGGTCTTTAGTATCCATTCAGCCTGTCTATATCTTTTGGTTGGGGCATTTAGTCCAATGACATTACCATTTTATGAACTGATTTGTATTTGTTTTTGTTGGCCTCTTTTCCTTCCCTTCTTCTCTTCTCTTGTGGTTTGATGACTCTATATAGTGTTGTGTTTGGACGGCTTTTTATTATTTTTGTGTGTATTGATTGTAGATTGTTGGTCACAGTTCCCATGAAGTTTTGATATAGGATTCTATCTATATACAAATTGTTTTAAGTTGTTGGTCTCTTAGTTGCAAATGCAACTCTGGTATGCTGCATTTTTACCCTCTTTGGATGATTTCTGGATTTTTCAGCATATTTATGTGTGGATGATTTCCTGCCTTTACTATATGTATATGTATATGTTTACCGGTAAGCCGTGTCGTTTTTAGTATTTTTTATTTTAGTGGTGGCCTTTTCATGTCCACCTCTTGAAGTTCCTGTAGTATTTGTTGTAAAGCTGGTTTGGTAGTGTTGAAAACCTTCCTGGGCTTCGCTTGTATGTTATGTGTTTCTTTTCCCTAGCTGCTTTCAACATTTTCTGTTTGTCTTTAATTTTGGTCAGGTTCATGAATATGTGTCTTGGGGTGTTCCTCCTTGGGTTTGTTTTCTATTGTACTCGTTGTGCTTCCTGGATTTGAGTGAGTGGTTCCTTTCCCATGTTAAGGAAGTTTTTGTTATGTGCTCTGGCCCTTTCTCTCTCTCTTCTGCTTCTGGTACCCCTATAATGCAGATGTTGGTGCATGTCATGTTGTTCCAGAGTTCTCATAGACTGCCTCCATTTCTTTTCAATCTTTTTTTCTCTTCTGTTCCTCGTCAGTGATTTCCACCAGTCTGTCTTCCATCTCACTTATTCATTTTTCTGCCTTCTGCATTCTGTTACTGTTTCCTTTGATGTGAATTTTTTTATTTCAGCTATTGTGTTTTTCGTCTCTGCTTGCTTAATCTTAAAATCTTCTATTTGTTGGGTTTTCTTGTAATTTGTCTCTCTTTGCCTCCAGTTTATTTCCATGTTCTTGAGCCATCTTGACTATCATTAGTCTAAGGTCTTTTTTGTGGAAGTTGATAATCTTCAGATCGTTTAATCGTTTTTCTGTTTTTTTTCTTCTTCCTTTATCTGAGTCATAATTCTATGCCTTGTCATTTTGCAGAGCTTTTGAGTGTGATCTCCTTTTTGCAAACAATAGGGTTGTAGACTCTCATACTTGAGGGTTCTCCCTACTATTCTTCCTGTTACTCAAATGTGACCTCAAGTGATTTCTGGTCTGTCTACTTTCCCTTCTATGTGGGACACAGTGCATGAGAAAGAGCCTTCCTGACACTGAGAGGTGAAGACTTCTAAATTTGGAAAACCTGACTCTTGATCAGTGATGCTTTCAGAGAAAGATCTGGATCATTCCAGATCAAGGAGAACTGTGCCAGTTAAGAAAATGAAATCTTCATTAAACTTCAAGTTGTGAAGGCCTGTAGAGGGAGGTCTCACAACCTACTTCTCATGGTCAATAGCTTTTGTAAGCAGTGCTTCAGGGACATTTGGGGTGCATGTGCCTTTTGAAGGACATTTCAGTATAGGGAAATGTTTGATTTTGATGAAATATGATTTTCCATTTTTTTCTATTTTTGGGTAATTTTCTTTTTGTCCTGTGTAAGACCTCTTTATCAAGCCCAACAACCCATAGATTTTTCTCCTAGTTTTTTTTTTTTTTTTTTTTTTTGGTAAAAATTTCAAAGTCTCGAAATTTGCATTTGAATCTATGCCCCATTTTGTAGAATTTCAATATCCGTTAAAAACTATCCCTTTTCCGTTCTACTTCTCTATAACTTTTGTATTAAGCCATTCCAGTTTGCTGTATTGGTATGTGTCTATTTCTGTATTCTCTATCCTGTACACCAAACTATGAATCTATTCCTCCACCAATGCTAATCTGTCTTCCATAGGGCTTTATATGGAGCCTAATAGCCTCAAATTTTAATTTTCTTTCTCTAAATAATTTTAGCTATTTTGGCTCCTTTTCTTTACACATGTTATAATAAGCTTGTCCATGTTGACAAAAGCAATTCTGTTGGAAGTGGACAGTTTATTATGTGGAGTCTTCCAGACTGTGAATATTATCTATGTATATGCCTACACCTTTGTTTAGGTCTTATAGGGTTTTATCATACAAATCAAATCCTCTATCAAAACATTTCTAACGAGAGTTCCCATTATGGGTCCCTGATGAAGAACCTGATATAGTGGCCATGAGGATGTGGGGTGACTCTCTGGCCTGGCTCAGTGGGGTAAGGTACTTTTATTGCCACAAGCTATAGTGTAGGGTGCAGATGCCAGTTGGATATGGTGTTGCTGTTGCTGTGGTGTTGGTTGCTAGCTGTAGCTCCATTTTGATCCCCTAGCCTGAGAACTTCCACAAGCTGCAGGAGCAGCCATAAACTTATATGTATAACCAAATATTTCATTTTTTGGAACTGCTCTGTATTGCATTGTGTTTTTGGTTTGGGCTACCAGATGTCCCTTTTTAGCATTTACAAATATGATGAATGTTTCTGTGTTGATCTTCTCTCCTGAGACTTTGGTAAAAGAACCTCCATCTCTTCAGTGTACCTTAAGAGAATTGTTGGGATTTTCTGTGGAGGTAGCCATGCTATCCATGAACATGGACAGTTATATTTCTTCATTTCTATTCTGTATGTCTTCATTTCTTTTTCTTGCCATGCTGCATTGGCAAGTACCTGCAGTACTAAGTAGAATGGAAGAAATGAGAAAGGACATTCTGACCTTCTTTTGAGTTTAGGAGGAAAACATTCATTCTTTCACCTTGCAGTAGGATGCTTAGTGTAGGTGTTTTGTAGATGTTCTGTACTGGGTTGAAGGAGTGTTCTTCCTGGTCTTCTGAGAGTTTCTAACATGAATGGGTTGTTGAACATTGCCAAATGCTTTTTCTGTAGTAATTGATGTGACCATGTACGTTTTCTTCTTTAATCTATTAATAACAGCAAATTACACTGATGATTTTTAAATACTGAACCAAGCTTGTATTCCTAGAATAAACTCCATTTGATTCTAATGCATTGTCAGTTCATTTGTTCTTCAGATATTGGTTGAGTATTGCAATGTTTTTTTGTAGTTTCCTTTCAGGAAAACTTAAGCTATTGATTTTGAGACCTTTCTTCTTTTGTATTGTAGAAGCATTTAGTGCCATTTGTTTCCATCTTCACAATGGTTTATCTGGATCCAATCACATTTTATGGACTGTATCTTCCTTTGCATTCAGTTCTATTCATTTCAAAATTTTTCTTTGAGAGTCATCTTTAACCATGGGTTATTCAGAAGTGTTCATCTCAATTTCCACATATTTGGAGGCTCACTTCTCATTCTCATTGTTATACAAGGGGAAGCTTATACTTTGGACACGGTGGAGTGAAATGTAATGACTATTTGTTTATCTTATAGGTTCCTCAAGTGTCATTGGTGTGAACCTTTTGAATATTAATTTTACATGGGAGTTCTCAGACTTTTCACTTATACAGTAACCATAAGGGAATTGCCTGAATATATGAATTCATGCTGCTGAAGTTGTGTTTATCAAGGGAAGTTCACAGACAGAACAATAGTAGGAGAATTTGTGGGTCGCCATTGCACATTGTTTTCCGGGTCAGCACCCAGAGACTCTGTTCGGAACCAGCGTTCAGGAGAGGGGCCCAGATCTTGGGCTTGGTGCTTTTTATTGCATGATCAGAGAAGTCCAGGCCCCCTGTGGGCAGGGACTACAACCAGCATGGTGACATGCAGGATGCAGGTTGAGTAGCTGGCTGCGGGATGAGCACTCAGGGTGGGGGAAGCGCCAGCCTCTTTCCTGCTGCTCAGGGTGGGTCTGAGCTGTGGGTGCAGCCATAAGTCTCAGAAGGCCAAAGTGGCTGAGTCACTAGGCAGCACTTCCCATGTCTGTCAGCCATAAGCCCTGGCTATGGGCAGTGACCCTGAAGTCCCAGGAAGGCCAGGCTTTCTCCTGCAGGGAGGTTGTCTTGCCCAAGTCAGCCCTGCCCTCTCACTACTTCAGAAACCGAAATCTCATCACTCCATCTTGCTACCTCCCAAAACATGGGATTGCCAAACTTTTGTTTTTGTCTTTTTGTATTTTCTAGGGCTGCACACATGGCATGTGGAGGTTTCAAGGCCAGGGGTCTACTCAGAGCTGTAGCCACTGGCCTATGCCAGAGCAACAGCAGCACAGGATCCGAGCCACTACTGCGACCTACATCACAGCTCTCAGCAATGCTGGATCCTTAACCCACTGAGCGAGGCTAGGACTAGAACCTGCAACCTCATGGTTCCTAGTCAGATTTGTTAACCAATGAGCCATGGTGGTCACTCCCCAAATGTTCTTTTTCGAATATTAGTAACATCATTTTCTAGAAGAAGTACAACCGAACCCCAGTTAACCAGGAAGCAGCTACTGCAATTAAGCAAGTTTCCCCTAAGACAAGACCCTTAGCTACACCCATGGGCTATCTTTGATTTCTCCTATGTGCTTCTGAGAAGTAAAATGTTGATGTTCAAGATCTCCAATGATCGGTGTGCTAGCAATAATTTCTATGAAAGCAGGAAGCTCCTCACCCAGAAGCAGAGGAGGTAAGGAGGCAGTAGGTGATAACTCTTTGCTCTGCTCCCACTTTTAAACCCTCCATATCCCTGCCATTTGAGGAAGGAAGGCAGTGCCTTGGAACACTACCCAGCTTCCAGGTGTGTCACTTCCCCTGTCTGACAAGAGGTCACCTACAAGCCAGAGGGCCCAAATCCTCCCTCGTACACAACTGCTCCCTGCCCCCCACTTAAAAATTCCCTTCAGAGCCCTTTGCCTGCACAATTGTAATAGCTGTATTGTTAATATATGATGTCTGTGACTTAGAAAAGTGTTACTCCTTACCTTGTTCTTGGAGAAACATGGCCTTTGGTAGGGAGAACCCAGACCAGGCAGCCCACAGCCTCTGTCAGGTGTGTTCCTTCAGCCAATGCTCTGATTCCATGTTGAGAGTTTTGGAGATGAGACTTTCTGTGTTGTCAATGGGCAGGCTTCCCCTTGGTGTGTATCATATGCAAAGGTTGTCCAGCACCTGCCTCTCCCTCAGACAAGCTGCAGCCATGCTACCCCTGCAATTAGGAACCTCCTTTATCCACCCTGTGGATGGTAGTCAATTCTCTGATTCCATGAATGTATCATCCGTTAGACCACTATTGATTTACTTTATTTTATGTATGTATTTTTTGTCAAGTTTGGCTCCATCTGCAGCATGTAGAGGTTCCCTGACTAGGGGTCAAATGTAAGCTACAGCTGATTCTGTTGAATGAAAATTCCATTTAATTGATTTTAATTTCATTCTTTTTCTTTTTTGTTCTTTTTTCTTTCTTTCTTCTTCTTTTCTTTCTTTCTTTCTTTCTTTTTTTTTTTGGTGGGGTTCTATCTGGACATATGGAAGTTCCCCTACTAGGAATTGAATTAGCACTTGAGCTTCCATCCTATGCCACAGCCACAGCAATGCAGGATCAAAGCTACATGACACTACACCACATCTCATGGCAACTCTGGAACTTTAACCAAATGAGCACGGCTAGGTATCATACCCATGTCCTCACAGATAGCAGTTGTGTTCATTACCTCGGAGCCATGACAGGAACTCCTTCTATTTCATTCCTTTTATGGTTTGAAGAACATTAGTGTAATTTGTCATTTGCAGTCCATGCACCTTAATGTTAAACCTAGTCTATTTCATTTTTTGGCTTTGTTACTTTCCTTTTTTGGCCACACTCTTGGCATATGGGGGTTCCTTGGAACAAGGCAGGATACTTAGGCCTCTTTCCCAGAGCAGGAACTCTATTCCTGGTCTTTGTAAAGTCTTAGGTCTTGCTCTTTCTAAAGCTATCTGGGTGTTGATGCCATTGGGGTGGTGCAGGGATTTGACAAGGTGCAATACTCAGAGTTCCCATAGTGGCTCTCTGGAAATAAATCTGACTAGTATCCATGAGGATGCCAGTTCGATCCCTGACCTTATCAGGGGGTTAAGGATCCAGCATTGCTGTGAGCTCTGTGTAGGTTGAAGATGCATCTCAGGTCTGGCATTGCTGTGGCATAGGCCAGTGTCTCCAGCTCTGATGTGACCCCTAGCCTGGGAACCTACTTAGGCCATTGGTGCAGCCTTAAAAAGAAAAAATAAATAAATCACGATGGACTACTCCACTCAAGTCCCTAATCATCTATGAATTTCCTCTCAACCATTCCCATCTTTCTGTCCTCATTGGGACTAAGAGGCACCTGCCTCCACCATTTTGCCCATTGCAATAATCCCACTGAGAATAGTGGATTCTCCCCCATCGATGAGGCAGAGAAGCAGAAAGTCCTGTCCCTACAGCCAAGCCTTTTCCTCTCTGGCCAGGCCACCCACACAGGGCACCCTGGATGAGTGTAGGATCATCCCAGCCTGTCATCTGGCGACTTCGGGGAAGCAGAGAGAAACTCCCTAAAGGTAAAGGCTGTCACCAGCCTCCACTCTAGGAACTGCTGAGTGTTCAGAGGGCTGAAAGGCAAAAAAGCAGCTCCAAATCCCTTGAAGGTAGAGGGATGCAGATAATGGTAGAGATGCCCCAGATGCCCACTAGTCAGGCAGGCTTGAGAGACGGAGATGAATGTGGGGGTTCCTGGGGATAGTGAAATCTGTGTGCTCCCCAGAGTAGCTTGATGAGTCCTTGTCTCTGTGGAGGAAAGATTTCATGGTTCACCTGTACATCCAGAGCACCTGTGACAGCCCTCATCCTTCTTTCCTCCAAAGAACACTCTGTGGAGCAACACAGACATGAGCAAGATGACAGTGGACCATGAATATTTCCCATAAAACTATCTTTGTCCACATTTTACATACTTCATCCCAATGGTGCTTCTGTGCACACCCAGACCCAAATCCCCCACTACCTAACCCCCCGCAGGGCCACCCCTCTCCTGGCTCTGATAGCCTTGCCCTTCCTCCCTGCCCCCATGTCAGCCAGGATCAGTGCTGGGACTAAAGAGAGCCCCTAGGCTTCCTGTTGGGCTTGCACTGGAAAGCTGGCCCACTGTTCACTACTGGATGCAGTGGAACATCCTCTTCCCTGTGACACATGTGTTACACCTTCTCTTTTTGGTCTGTCAGGGTAAACAAGCCCCTGTCTAGGGCTGGTCTCCCAAAGACTCCCAGGTCAGTCCTGGGCATGGGCAGGTTCTCTGTGGTGGCCAGGCCTCCACACAGAGCCAGCTGCTGGGGAGGCTGGGCTGATGCCTATTCTCTGGGGGGTGGGGTGACCCATTGAGCTCGTTGAGTCCCCCAGCCTGCAGAGTCCCCACAAGGCCTGTGGTGGGGACTTGGCTCTGGGGCAGCACCAAGGACAGCAGGTTGTGCTGAGGTTCCAGGAGGAAGGTCAGGGTGGGGAGATCCTCCTCCTCCTTACTGGAGCTGTTCCCCAGCCCTCAGGTCTCCCTAAGAGGACAGGTCTCCTCAAGAACCTCATTGGCCCTGGGTCCTGATCGAGGTCCCTGAGGAGGACAGGGCCAACTGGCCCAGGATGGAGGGATGTCCTGACCTCTTGGAGAGAGAACTGAGCCTTTGAGCTGTAAGGCCACTCACTGCTGGCTGTGCCTTAGAAGGGCCTTGAAATCAATCTCTGGTTTGCAGGATTCTTTGGTGACCCCAGTCTGACCCCAGCCTTAGGGAGCAGAAGAGTGCCTTGGTCTCTGGTGGCACTCCAGTGGCATGGCTGCAGTGTTTGGGTTGTGCCCCAGGGCTGGCCTTCCTAAGAGCACAGGCTGAGGGTGACCAGGTGGAAGGGAAAGTGAGAGACTCTAATGTCCATTTCCTAAGCCTAGAGCATGCACATTGGAGGGCAGTGCTGGGGGGCCATAGACCTGTGTGTGGGTGGTTTTAGGACCAGCTGAAGCCTCATGTGCCATGGGAGGGAGAGGAAAGTGGGCACATGTAAGAGTCACATGTGAGGAAGTGCAGAACCTTTAATTTCCCAGGGGTGTCCCCACCAGCCCACTTCTTAGGCATACCTCATGGGGCTGCTTAGGCATGGAGGAGGGAGAAGAGTTAGAAAACTGACCATGTCCATAACCCAGAGGGACAAAGGGCAGGTGAGACCCCCTTCAGGGGCTGTTCTAGTGGAAAGACTAATACCACAGTGCGGTTAAAGGAACAATGTTGGGACATTGGTCATCCCTAGGTCCCTATTTATTTTTTAAATGTATAAAAAATTTATACATAAAAAATTTATACATAAAAAATTTATACCTTTTCTTTATGTATAAAACCTTACTTTTTTCTTATCTTTTATTTATATATATATTTTATCAACTGTAGCTTTGTGACCCAGTTACACTTACATGTATACCTTCGTTTTTCTCACATTACATGTTCCATCATAAGTGACTAGGGCTGCACAGCAGGATCCCATTGCTAATCCATCCCAAAGGCAATATTCTGCATCGATTTACCCCAAGCTTCCAATCCAACGCACTCCCTGGCCCTCCCCCTTGGCAAACACAAGGCTATTCTCCAAGATAATTATTTTCTTTTCTGTGGAAAGATTTCTTTGTGCCGTATACTATATTCCAGATATAAGTGATATTGTATGGTATTTGTCTTTCTCTTTCTGACTTGCCTCACTCAGGATGTGAGTCTCTATTTCCATCCATGTTGCTGCAAATGGCATTATATTTTATTGTTGAGTAGGATTCCATTGTGTATATATACCACATCTTCCCAATCCAATCACCTGTCCTTGGACAATTGAGTTTTTTCCATGTCTTGGCTATTGTGAATAGTGCTGTAATGAACATGTGGGTGCCTGTGTCTTTTTTAAGGAGAGTTTTGTCTGGATAGATACCCAAGAGTGGGATTGCAGGGTCATACGGTAGTTTGATGTACAGATATCTAAGGTACCTCCCTACTGTTCTCCCTAGTGGTTGTACCAGCATCCATTCCCATCAACAGGGCAGGAGGGTTCCCTTTTCTCCACACCCCCTCCAGCATTTGTTATTTGTGGACTTATGAATGATGGCCATTGTGACTGGTGTGAGGTGGTATCTCATATTCGTTGTGATTTGCATTTCTCTAATAATCAGTGATACTGAGCATTGTTTCAGGTGCTTGCTGGCCATCTGTATATCTTCCTTGGAGAAATGTCTCTTCAGGTCTTTTGCCCATTTTTCAATCGCATTATTGCTGTTCTTGCTGTTGAGTTGTATAAGTTGTTTGTCTATTTTAGAGCTGAGGCCCTTGACAGTTGCATCATTGGAAACTATTTTCCCCCAGTCTGTAAGTTGTCTTTTTTTTTTTCTTTTTGGTTTCCTTTGCTGTGCAAAAGCGTGTATGTTTGATTAGGTCCCATTGGTTTATTTTTGCTTTTATTTCTATCGCTTTGGGAGACTAACCTGAGAAAACATTTGTAAGGTTGATTTCAGAAAATGTGCTGCCTATTTTCTCTTCCAGAAGTTTGATGGTGTCTTGTCTTGTATTTAAGTTTTTCATCCATTTTGGGTTTATTTTGGTGCATAGTGTGAGAGTGTGTTCTAGTTTCACTGATTTGCATGCAACTGTCCAGGTTTCCCAGCAGTACTTGCTGAAAAGACTGTCTTTCCCCCATTTTGTATTCTTGACTCCTTTGTCAAAGATTAATTTCCCATAGGTTTTTGGGTTTATTTCTGGATTCTCTATTCTGTTCCATTGGTCTGTCTGTCTGTTTTGGTACCAGACGCACACTGTCTTGATGACTGTGGCTTTGTAATAGTGCCTGAAGCCTGAGAGAGCTATGCCTCCTGCTTGGTTTTTGTTTCTCAGAATTGCTTTGGCAATCATGGGTCTTTTGTGGTTTCATATAAATATTTGGACTGTTTGTTCTAGTTCTGTGTAAAATGGAGTGGGTAATTGTATCAGGGTTGCATTGAATCTGTAGATAGCTTTGGGTAGTATGGCCATTTTTACAATATTAATTTTTTTCCATCCAGGAGCATGGACTATCTTTCCATTTCTTTACATCTTTAATTTCCTTGATTAATGTTTTATATTTCTTGGCATATAAGTCTTTCACCTCCTGGGTCAGATGTATACACAGGTATTTGATTTTTTGGGTTGCAATTTTAAAAGGTATTGTATTTTTGTATTCCTTTTCTAATATTTCATTGTTGGTATACAGAAATGCGACTGATTTCTGAATGTTAATCTTATATCCTGCTACTTTGCTGAATTTGCTGAGCAGTTCAGGTAATTTTGGGGTTCGTCCTTGGGGTTTTGTATTTATTGTATCTTGTCATCAGCATAGAGTCACAGCTTTATCACTTCTCTTCCGATTTGGATGCCTTCTATTTCTTTGTTCGTCTGATTGCTGTGGCTAGGACTTCCAATACTATGTTGAATAATAGGGATGAGAGTGTGCATTCTTGTCTTGTTCCAGATTTTTGTGGGAAGGCTTTCAGCTTTTCTCCATTGAGTATTATATTTTCTGTGGGTTTGTCTTAAATGGCTTTGATTATGCTAAGGAATGTTCCCTCTAGACCCACTTTGGTAAGGGCTTTTAATCATAAAATGATGTTGGACTTTGGCAAATGCTTTATCTGCACCTATTGAGAGGATCATGTCATCTTTGAGTTTCGTTTTGTTGATGTGATGTATGATGTTGACTGATTTACCTCTTCTTTTTTGGCAGCATCTCTGGTTTTGAATGAAGGTAATGGTGGCATCCTAGAATGTCTTTGGGAGTATTCCTTCTTCTTCAACCTTTTGGAAAAGTTGTAGGAGTATGGGTATAGGTTCCTCCTTGTTTGTTTGGTAGAATTCACCTGTGAAATCATCTGGTCCTGGACTTTTATTTGTAGGGAGTGTTTTTATGACATATTCAATTTCATTTCTAGTGATTGGTCTGTTCAGTTGATCTATTTCTTCTTGATTCAGTTTTGGTGGGTTGTACGTCTCTAGGAAGTTGTCCATTTCTTCCAGGTGGTTGAATCTGTTGGCACATAATTGTTGTTAGTATTCTCTCATGGTTTTTTTTTTTCTTCTGTAGTATCCATTGTGCCTTCTCCTTTTTCATTTCTGATTTTTGTACTTTGGGTTTTTTTTCTCTCCTCTTCTTGGTGAGTCTAGCCAGAGGTTTGTCCATTTTGTTGATCTTTTCAAAGAACCAGCTCTGGGCTTGATTGATTTTGTCTATTGTTTTTTGAATCTCTATTTTATTGATTTCCTCTTAGATCTTTATGATGTCCTTCTTTCTGCTGACTTTAGGTTTTTCTTGTTCTTCTTTTTCTAATGCATTGCGGTGGTGGATTAAATTGTCCATTTGAGATTTTTCTTCTTTTTGGAGAAAGGCCTGTATTGCTATGAACTTCCCTCTGAGCACTGCTTTTGTGGCATCCCATGGATTTTGAGTGATTGTGTCTTCATGATCATTTGTCTTGAGGTATTTTTTTTAATTTCCTTCTTGATTTCCTCATTGACCCATTGGTTTTTTAGTAGCATGTTATTTAGTCTCCATGTAGTAGATTTTTTTCTCACTTCCTTTCCTGTGACTGAGTTCTAGTTTCATGCCATTGTGGTCAGAGAAGGTATTTGAAATAATTTCTATACTCCTAAATTTGTTGAGGTTAGCTTTGTGCCCCAAGATGTGATCAATTCTTGAGAATGTTCCATGTGCACTTAAGAAGAATGTGTATTCTGTTGTTTTGGATGTAATGTCCTCAAAATGTCCATTAAGTCTAACTTTTCTGGTATTTCCTTTATGATCTCTGTTGCCTTATTGATTTTCTGTCCGGAGGATCTGTCCATTGATGTGGGTGGGGTGTTAATTCTCCTACTATGATTGTATTCCCATCAATTTCTCCTTTTATCTCTGTTGTATTTGTTGGAGGTATCTGGGTCCTCCAATATTAGGGGCATATATATTGATGATTGTAATATCCTCTTCTTGAATGGATCCTTTAAGTATTCAATGGTATCCTTCTTTGTCTTTCTTGATGGCCTTGATTTTAAAGTCTCTTTTGTCTGATATGAGTACTGCAACGCCTGCTTTCCTGTCTTGTCCGTTGGCATGAAATCTCTTTTCCCACCCCTCACTTTCAATCTGTAAGTGTCCTTTGCCCCAAGGTGAGTGTATGGTAGGCAGCAGATTGAAGGATTTTGCTTTTTTATCCCAATCTGCCACTCTGTGTCTTTTGATTGGAGCATTTAGCCCATTGACATTTCAGGTGATTATTGATAGATATGTATTTATTTCCATTTTAAGCCTTATTTTCCAGTTGATTCTATGTTTCTCTTTTCTTCCTTTCCTTGTTTGGTTGGGTGATTTCCATTTATTTTATGCTTGAGTATTTTCTTTTCAGTTTTTGTGAATGTAGTGTTCGGTTTTGATTTGTGGTTGCCCTGTTTAAGTATGTTAACCCCTTCCTATATCTGCTTACTTTAGCCTGATAGTAATATAGACTAAACACATCATGAAAAAATTAAAAAAGAATCTATTTCTTCTTACTTCCCTTTCCCACAGTGTTTGATTTGGATGCCTTTTCTTTTTTTAACATCTTCATGTTTAGGTCTGTATGCTGACTTATTTAAGTGATGGCTTTCCAATTGTGGTTTCCTCCATCCTATATCTTCCTTTTTTTTTTAATTACAGAAGCCCTTTAAGTATTTCTTTTAGAATGGGTTTCGTGTTGCTGTACTCTTTCAGCTTTTGATTGTTGGAGAAATTCTTTATTTCTCCATCTATTTTAAGTGATTTTCTTGCTGGATAGAATATTCTAGTTTGCAGATTTTTTTTCCTTTCAGTGGTTTAATTATATCTTGCCACTCCCTCCTGGCCTTTAGTGTACCTGTAGCAATATCAGCTGATTGCCTTATTTGGGTTCCCTTGTAGTTAACGCTTTGCTTTTCTCTTGCTGCCTTTGGAATCTTCGCTTTATCTTTAACTTTTTGCCATTTTTATTATAATATGTCTTGGTGTGGGCCTGTTTGGGTTCCACTTGTTTGGGGCCCTCTGTGTTTCCTATATCTTGTTATCAGTATCCACTAGACTTGGAAAATTTTCAGCCAGGATTTCTTCAAATGTATTTTCAGTCTGCTTTTCTTTTTCTTCTCCTTCTAGAATCCGTATTATGCATAAATCTTCCTGCTTTATATTATCCCATAGGTCTCATATTTCTTTCATTTTTTTCCATTTGGTTTTCTGTCTGCTGTCCTGATTGGGTGATTTCCATTATTCTCTGTTCCACATCACTAATTCTTTCCTCTGCATTATTCATTCAGGTCTTTATTGCCTTTCCTTCAGTTTGTATCTCTGCAAATGAATTTTCTAGTTTTCTTGGCTCCTCCTTATATGTTCTCATTCCTTTCTAAGGGAATCTGCATTCCTGTTCCTATCCTCTCTTAATTCCTTCCGTATTTTCACCCTGTCTCTTTTGAACTCCAAGTCTGTCAGACTGCAGAGGTCTGTTTCCTTGTTGACTGCTTTGGGTGAATTCTCCTGTTGTTTTAACTGGGAATTCATTTCTGAGGTTCTTCATCTTGCTTGTGTTTTTCTTTTTGTGTGAATTTCGGGAAGCCAAACGGTATTTTTGTAAGTCTGTGTCTATGCAAGAATACCCCTTTGTATCTTTTTTGGGGGGTTACTCTTTATTATTGGTGTGGGGGTTTGGGTCTTCGCTGTCTCTTTCTTCTGCATGAGAAGTCTGTTATCCCCATGATGCTCAGTATGTTTTCAGGGAGAAGAGGGCAATGAGTAGGGCCAGCATTCAGGGCCTGGTCATTGGGCTCTCAACAGAAGCAAAGACCTGCAGGAAGGCGGCACAGGTTACTCCTATTTACAGGGCCCTGGGAAGGAGGAATGAGCTCAAAAGTACCTTCAAGGTGGCCAGAGAATTTGGCTGTAGCTGCAGCAGGGTGTGTGAGTTCCCAGGGATGTGAGAACATCAACAGCTTGTGTTTGATTGCAGTGTCCTCCTCTGAGATGTTTGGAATGGCAGGTGGTGCCTGTTCAGGGATCCCTAGTGGGAGTGGGCCATGACCATCTAGCTTCAGTGGTAACTGTGTTGGTTTGCATCCACCACCTGTAGACCATGCATGAGGTGATCTGTCTGTCTTAGCCCACATAGGAGGTGCTGCTCAGGCTGCTCCGAGCTGCAGGATCCTGGGAAGTGCCAGAGATCTGGCCTATGGGTACTGCCCTGAACATTCAGTATTGGCAGCAGCAGGGCCAGTGTGTTCCCAAGGGTGCAAGAGAACCAAGAGTTGATTTGGTCACAATGCCTTCCTCTGTGATGCCCTTGAGGTGAATGGGGCTGCAGTAGGTGCCTGTTCCCCAACCCCTAATGGTGTCAGCTCACTGCCACCGCTGGAGCTAGAGATAACTTTGGTGGTTTGCCCCATCACCTGTAAAATCATGCAAGAAGCACCTGGTCCTGCTTAGCCCTGACAGGATGTGGGAACAAGGTGCTCTTAGTTGCAGGTTCCTAGGAAGGGACAGTGATCAAGCATATGGGCACCTCTTGGAATATTTGGCAGTGATGGCTGCAGGGTGAGTGTGCCCCCAGAGGAGTGAGAGCACCATCAGGTGAGGTTCCATTGTAGTGTCCTTTTCTGTGATACCCTCTGAAATGGTTGGGTCTGCAAGTAATTTTTGTTAAGATATCCCCAGGTGTGGTAGGCCACACCACCTCTGGAGTCAGGGATAATTGCAGTGGTTTGCTCCTGCCACCCACAGGTCTGGTCCACCATGGGCTAGCAAGCAGCTTCTCACTGCTCCAGAGCCTAAGTCTCAGTGCCCAGCAACCCCCCCTCCCCGTGAATCTCAGGCTGTGGTGTCTGTGCCAGCAGTTCAGATGATCTGTGCTTCTCTCACTCTGCTTTTCAGTTCTCAGGCCTGCTGCTGTGCTTTCTTCAGTATCTTGGAGATCCCTCTGACTCAGCTGATCTTTCTGTTTGTTAGGTTGTTTCTCAGGGTGTGGGTTCCCTTTCTCCTTCACAGCTCCCTCTCAGGAAAGCGAGTCCTGTCCTGATTCCTTTTCTCTCTCTTTTTTCTTTTGTTCTACCTGGTTATGTCAGGAGTTTCTTGCCCTTTTTGGAGGTTTAAGATTTTCTGCCAGCATTCAGTTGATGTCCTGTGTGAATCCTTTTAGATGGAGATGTGTTTTTTTTTTTTTTGATGTGTTTGTGGGAGAGGGTGAGCATGTCCTCTTACCCTTGTGCCATCTTGCCTCTACCCCTAGGCCTCTATTAACTTTGTCTTTACCTCCATTGGGCAGGTGGGTAACTGACTAAGGCCCCACTTTGGGGGCTGAAGTCCCTGAGGAGCTGGACTCACTAGAGCTGGAGTAAGCAGACCCTGTTCCCCCTTCATCCACTGCAAGTTCTGAATCTGGAACTCATCCTCCACTTCAAATTCCATGAACCTTGGGGGTGTTGAGGGACAGGCCTCAGTGAGAAAAAGGCCTGGGCTCTGGAGCCCACTGAGGGCAGCAGGACTGAGGGATGAGGAGAGGGTGTCCTTGGGGCTGTCAGGGCCTGTGAGGTGCTATTCCAGCAGGGAGCCACTCTAGGGCAAGTACATGATCTGGGCCACCTCCTGCTTTACCAGCCCTGGAGGGCATGGCCCAGCAGAGACCCAGGTTGCTTAATTGAACCAGGACTACTGGACATATGGTGGCCCATGGGGGCCCCTGCTCATGCCCCCCCATCCTTGTGTGTCCCACAGGAATGGTGATGGCCAGCAGCCTTGTCAGGCAGGTGTCCCCACAGTAGCCTTGCCCAAATCTAGGTCCTGGGTCTGGAAGTGAGAGTTCTGGAACACACACCTGACACAGGGCTCAGGAGAGGCTGGAGATGGGATGCTAAACTTAGCAGACAGGCCTCACGTTCCTCTGAGAGGTGCTTATTTGTTTGGTTTTGGTTTTGAAACTAGGGGATTCCCATGCAGAAAACCCAGGGAAGGCCAGTCCACTGCTGATGAGGAGAGGGGTTCCAAGTGTTAGATCAGTGATCACTGGCCACCCAACACACAGCTTTGGGTGGAGTGCATTTCCCTGCACAGTCCCTGTGCCCAGAGTGGACCCTTCCTGGGCTCCTAGGGTTCCCAAGACCATCCTGAGGCCTTATGTCAGGACAGGGACAGGTCAGCCTCATGTGCGGGCAGTGCTCCTGGTGGAAGAAGGACAGAATAGCCAAGGTCTCCAGGTGAGGGGAGTAAGGCCTCTGGGATGCAGGGAACAGTATGTGTTGGGTGCGAGCCTCCTCTGTTCTCTCTGCTGGTCACCATCACAGTCATATCCTGCCCTGCGGTCTGGCCCTCACCCACCCCCTCGTCCACCATGTACCCCACAGCCCGGGATGCTGACTCACTTTGCCACCATCTCATAGAAGTTCATCCTGTCAAAGCTGCTTGTGTGCTGCCATTCCTGCATGGCCGAACACTGTCCCTTCTCCAACGTCATGGTTGGCTTCATTGGGCCAGAGAGTGAAGCACTGGGCTGCAAGCCCTCAGGGTCAGTCTCCTATTACAGCCCCACCTCCAGCTGCCTGAGCACCTCCATTCCTTCTCCTCCATGTTTCCCACCACAGCCTGACTGAGGGTCAGTAGTGTGAGGGGTGGGTGTCTGTAGAGCAAGACAGGCCTTCCTGGTTGCTGTTGCCACCACCTCACACTCCTTAGAGGATGAGCATCCACTCCCAGGCCATAGCTGGAATGCTGTACCTTGGGGAACTCTTTCCTATCCAGGACTGCAGTTTCATATAAAATTCAGCATCATCAATGAGGGAGGGCATGTGCCAGGATAGCTGCTAACAGGTCAGATAAGCCCAAGGACTCTTCTGCCCGGTCCTCTCAACTAGGTGTCATTGTGCCCCTTTTATGAAGGACCTTAAGTCTAGGAGGGAGATTCCTTCCATGCTCACAGCTGTAATAGGAAAGACCCTTGCCTTAAGAGAGCACTACCACCTCCTTGTTGTAACTGGAAGTCTCCAGAACAAGGACCACATATGCATAAAACTCTCTCCTGAGCCTGCCTGTCCTATGCCTCCTCTGAAGTGACAGTCCCTGGCCACCATACACCCAACTTCTTGTTGAAAGGATGCAGCAGCACAGAAGATGGTGCCATTCACCTCTTAGCTCCTGACATTACAGAAGGACCCTCTCTGACTGCTAGTCTGTGTTAAATTTACCATGGAAACACAGAAGGTAATGTGGCTGGACCCACAGGGTGGGGGTCAGGTGAGAGAAGACACTGAAAGGATGTCATGGACTGGACATGTGACACATGTGAGTGACAACATGCCTCTTCATGGCATGGACATCACCCTCAACCTTCCTTCTGTCTAGGCTGAAGGATTCCTAGAAAGCTAGCCAGTGAGTCCATGGCCAGTTCCTCTTTAGTGAAGGCTCCAGGTGAGTTCATGAGCTCTCCAGAATGCACTCAAATGAGGAAGCAAGAGAAAAGTTCTGCATTAGGGCTCTGGGGCAGGTGCTTCTGGGCCAGAGATTTTAGGCACTGCCAGCCTTGGGAGTTCTCAGCTCTTGCTGTTCAAAGAGTCATCCTGAAGGACCCCATTCTTGGAGGAGGATAGGCTGTCTGCCCTGGATGCACCATGTAGCCATGGGCCAGAGCTCACTGGGGGCAGACTGGGGCCAGCTGGGCAGCTGATTGTGCAGCTTGAGGAGGAAGGCCTGTGACCCACTCTCCCTTGCAAGCCTGAGCTACTGCAACAGCCAGTGTGGCCACAACACTCTCCACTGCAGGGGTTGCTAGGAATAGGGTTATAGGACAAGCAACAAACCCTCCCACTGAGGGCCCCAGGAGCTCCCTTTGGGGGTACCTGGGTAAGGCCAAAGATCTGTGTCTGGTGGGGCAATGCTGGCTTTCCTTCTGATCTGACTTAGACAGTGATTTTGCAAACCCCTGGGGCACTGAGGTCATGGTCAGTATTAGCCACCAGAGACGTCCTGGTGAAGGCTGGCAGGAATAAGGTGCTGCCAGGTGGGAGTAATGGGGTCATGGGTGGTGGAAGGTGTAGCTCCAAGGGTGGCTTCAATGGGGGGCCAGGAGTGGATGGAGAAAAGTGGAGTGCTATGAAATGGGACAGGGAGGCATGAGGCTTAATGATGGCTGCTGTGCTGAGCATGCTGTGGAGATGCTCTTGAGACAAAGGAAAGTGGTGAATGGAGGAGAATGGGCAACTGGGAAGGGAGTTTCCTGGTGAATCAGACTATACATCTCAACAGGCAAGGGCATTTGAACAGGGGAAACAGTGCAGTCTTGGAGGGTTTTTCATGTTCTCATCTCCAGTTGAGAATTATTCCACTGGTGAATTTGTTCCCATGCACCAAGTTCCCTGCCTCCTGTCTGCTGAGAAGAGGTTAGGCACAGCAGCACTCACTCAGAGAGCCTCACTAAGGAACTCCAACACTCAGCCCTCACAGACTGTCCCCAAGTCCTGGAGCTTGGAGCACATCTACTCTGAACAATGCTCCTCAGCAAGGTCATTAGCATATAGCGACCCTCTCCAAGCCAATATCCACTCATTGTAAGTCTATTTTTGGACAGGCAGTGTATAAAGTCTTAGGGCCACACCTTCTGATAAGCAGTTCCTTTGCACTTGCCAATATAAATCTGCTCTTCCTTTCTTTCATGACCTCTCCTAACAAAACTGAAAGGCTGAGAAAGTCACTCTGCGCACAGAACCTTGATACAATCGCATAACGCACCTGCCCATCATGCACCCGCCTCACAGAACCACCCATATTGGACTTTGAACAGGGGAGAGTTTCCACCATCCCATCCCCAGGACCCTGAGTCACTGCCATCATGCAGTTGTGTTCCTAGGAAAGGAGTCTAAGAATTAAGCATGTATCCCCTGGATTCTGTCATTTCACAGCCACTATTGGCTGCAGAGGATTAGCACAGGCTGAGGGAGTGTCGTGTTGCATAGATCGTGGGAGTACAGGCTGCCTGAGGTCCTTCCCCTTCCAGATCCCAACAATGGAAGGTGAAGACAAACTGAGAAGCAGGCATGAGTCAGGTGCCATTGTGGTAAAGCTGTCTGTTCAGCAGAGGGAGGTACCCACCACTATGCACCTAATTAATCTCAACAGGGGAAAAGGAGGTTTCATGGTAGCACAGAAGATCGTCTTCCTCTTCTGGGCTACAACACATCCCCTCTTTAACAAGGAATCAGCCTTCATAGACATTCCATCGCAACTATCCCCCCTCCACACATGTGATCCCTGTCCATGAAATGGTGACGTGAAATAGGAACATACTCTTCATCTCAAAGTCAGGCCTGAGCATCTGCTGTGAGATACCAGACAGGATGAAGTAGGTCTGAAGAAATGTGTTTCCACAAAAGGGAAAAAAATACAGAACAACTCAGAAACAGGAGTCTTAGCTTGGTTGAAGTCACATGGTTGCCCCTCCCTTGTGGAATCCAAGGCAACAGTTCCCTGACCTGAGGAGTGAGCTCTGGGCTGGAAGGAGTGGAAGAGGCCTGGGCTGTGGCAGAGTAACTTTGGGCCCAGCTTAGAGAGGACCACTTCAAGGCACATGTGGCCACAGTCACCCACCCCATTGAATAGTTTTCTGACTGACCATCTCACCCCCTGCTCCCATTAGATACAGTATGCACCCATTCACATCCCTTAGAAAGATCTAATGAGGCAAGCTTCAGATGCCTAAGGAACACAAGACAGGGCTAGGCTTTCCCCATGACCCTCCCTCTGCCAAGAGCAGATATCAAGCCACATTCCCTACACACACATTTCAAAGTGCCTTGTCTCCCTTCTAGAAAAAGCCAACCTTCCTGATGCAATCCTTCCTCCAAACCCAGAGCATGTCCTCTTTTTCCACCTCCAAGCATCTGTCCTCCCACGGGTAGGCTGAGGTTTCTACAGGCCCCTCTAGGCCCCCCAGTGTGAGGGGTCCCTGGGGTGCAGTTCTCTCTCCTTCCTGTCCTTCCATCCAACTATGTGTCCACAGTGAAGTATCACATGTGAACCGCAGGGATTTGAGGGATGGCAGGGTCTTTGGGAACCCATCCCAAGTCTATTGTCTTATCTCCTTGTGAAACCATTCACACAGGCTTGGGCCTAGAGCACTGCTGCCTGGTAGCCTCAAAGCAAAAAGTCAAGACCAGGACCCAGAGAGTGACCTGCTTCAGCAGATGCTCAGGATTCAAGTAAAGGAGGCCAAGTTTGAGTCTCAAGCTTCGAAGGGGGGACCCAAGTCATTCTGCAGTGGGGTAGGGGCTGAGGGAAGGTGGGCCTGGTTGGGTTTGGGGTGACACTCCGTGTTGGCCTCTGGCAGGTAGGCAAGAACCAGAAGTTTCTTCCACATTACACAGTGGCAGGATAGTTGGTGTATGCCTCTTTGGGCAATTTATAAATTGGTTTTCAAAGTCATAGCATGAGTTTTGACTTGATCTTCCCTTTCACTTTCTTATTCATCAGCATAGTTTTTCTTTTTCACTTATTTACCCTAAACCCGCTCTGCTTCTGTCCTGGCTCTTGACTTACTTCAAAACAGCCTAGGCTTTCTGAACAAAATTCACATTTTATCATCTGATAAACACATAAGTATTAATGGCCACATGGAACCTCTTAGTCATAAACTAAAATGAAGGCCTAAACAGTAGAAATTTGACAGAACACTGTAAACTAGGAAGAATGGGAAAAAATAATTATATATACATAATGAAGGCCTAAGAAATGGTAAGTCCCATGACTCATTGACACTCTCAGACCCGGACCTGCAGTCTCCACTTTATTGGACCTCCACTGGCAGCACAACAAAGCCCATGAATTGGCTGACTTCCCAAGGACAAAGACTGCCCCAAGGAGAATGTTAAGTTTTATACCAGGATCTTAACTGCTGTCCCAAACATATAGGACTTAGCACATGATCCCCTGCCTATAAATCCTGACTCTTTCCCAAGGCTGAGGGGTCCTGTGTTCCTTTTTCTCAGTGCTCCCAACCTCTCTGCTGGTTCATAAATCTTGCCTGATATGTCACTGCTCTGGTCAACTGTCTTTCTCCAGTTCTCTAACATTTTGGTGCCAAAACCCTGGAGGGATACACACCCACCCCTTTCCAATGTCCAGGCTTCCACAAATGCTCCAAGACTTGGAGGGATAGCTGAAACACCAGCCAGGGCTACACTCTGGGGTGTTCTGCAGGTCCCTGTAGGTTCTAGGGGCAAGTAGCTTTAGTCTGAAAGAGTGGATGCCTCCTCTGTTTCTAAACTCTTTCCCTGCTTTCCATCTCCTAAGCCTGAGTCTTTCAGTGAACAGAGTGAGACTATTGGGACAATTGAAGATTTAGTCCAGGGCTACTCCACGGTGACCTCTGATTTCTCTGGCCCTCTCTCCCAGTCACTACTGCTCAGATGAGTGGAAGTGCCCTCTTCCTTGTGACTGTTGAGCACTGGGATCTCAAGTGCCTTCTGATGATTCCCATCACATGGCACCCCACACTGGGCTCCACTTCAAGGCCATTGGAAGTTGAGTAAATACTGGATTTCTCCTCCACCACTCTCTCCCCAAACCTGGTCTGATGTCATTGCCATTTTTCTTTTCCTTTTTCTTTTTTGCTTTTTAGGGTGACACCCATGGCATGTAGGAGGTTCCCAGGCTAGGGGTCTAATGCAGCTTTAGCTGCTGGCCTACACCACAGCCATAGCAACACAGGATCTAAGCCACATCTGCAACCTACACCACAGCTCATGGCAATGCCAGATCCTTAACTCACTGAACAAGTTCAGGGTTCAAACCTGTGCCCTCCTGGATGCTAGTGAGATTTGTTAGCTGCTGAGTCATGATGGAAACTCCCCTCCTTGCCATTTTTTATTTCCTCTTTAAAATCTGGATGTTGAGTCAGCTGCGTTTCCATGTGGTCCCAGGGAACAGGTACTCCCCCTTCTCAGCAAAGACATTTCCTGATCAGGCACAATCATCGTTCAGATCATAGACTTCACAGGGAGAACCCCTCTGACCATCTAGGTGGTCTATCTCGTTTAGATCTTAGGCCCTCTCAGGGGGATACCTCTTTGAACACCTGTATGGGTTTTTAGACTCCTCTATTCCCGAATTAACACCACGGGGGCCTCCTCCTGTCAACCTCCACAAGATACAGCTTTAGGGTGATTTTGGACAATCTTTCATCTCTGAGACTCCACCAGATGTTAAGCACAAGTGTCTCATTTCCTTCTGTCACGTGGCTTGGCCCAAACATAAATTAGATAATGGGAGCCAATGGCCTGAGACTGGTCCATTCAATTTCAAAATCCCAGGAGATCTTGAGAATTTTTTTTCCAGCACAATGGGAAATGGTCAGATGTTCCCTACATTAAAGCTTTTATCTATTTTATGAGTGTGTGTGTGTGTGTGTCTTTTTAGGGCTGTGCTCATGGCACTTGGAGGTTCCCAGGCTACGGGTTGAACTTGAGGTGTGGAAGTTGGGCCACAGCCACAGCAATGCCATATCTGAGCCATGTCTGCAACCTACAACACAGGTCATAGCAATACCAGATCCTTAAGCCTCTGAGGAAGACCAGTGTTCAAACCTGTGTCCACATGGATCCTAGTCAGATTTGTTCCTTCTGAGCCAAGACAGGAATTCCAAGCTTTTATCTCTTTAAGATCTCAACCCTCTCTTTGCTCTGACTGTAGCTCATATCAGGTTCTTCTGTTAAATGCATGCCCTCCTCCCCTTTCACCTCACCTGCAGGCCAAAACTAAACAGCCTCCCCCTTATGTTTCTTCAAACTCTGACTTTAATCCTAGTGATGCCTCAGCACCTCCTTCAATCCTGCACAACCATAAGCCTCCTCCTCCCCCTCCCACCAATTCCGTGCACCCAAGTACTACAGCCCCTACACCTTCTTCTCTCCCTCCCACCATTGTTCTTCCTCCTCTTCTTCCATGCCCCAAGAATCCTAATTCCCACTCCCAACATGCAGCCCCCTCCCATAACAACAACCCCTTTTATGACCCCCTTGACAAGATCTTGATCAGCAATCCCCCCTGACGCCCCAAACCTTCCTTTAAGAGAGGTTGCTGGAGTTGAAGGAAGAGTCAGGGTTCATGTGCCTTTGTCTTTGGGAGACTTATCCCAAATAGGGAAAATGTTTAGGTTCCTTCACCTCAGACTCAACTACCTACACAAAAGAGCTCCAGTATCTTATTCACTCCTACGACTTCACTTGGAAAGACATTTGTGTTATCCTTAGCTGTTTTCTGTCCCCTGAAGAAAGGGAATGAATTTGTCTGGCAGCCCAAGCCCATGCAGACACCTTACATACCAAGATCCTGCTAACAGTCCTGTTGGAACTCTAGCTATCCCTTGTGTGGATCCTAATTGGAACTATCAGATAGACTCCCAGGACAGAGGCTCGAGAGGCCACCTTAACTCTTGCCTAATAGAAAGAATGAAGTCCTCATTAAAAATAGTTACTTAGGATAAAATTAGAGAAATAATACAGGAACCCCAAGAAAATCCAGCCATTTTTATGTCAAGGCTTATAGTATACTACCCTAAGTATCCTACCCTAAATCTAGAAAGTCAAGAGAGATAAATTCATTTGCATATGCATTTCACCTCCCAATCAGCACAAGATATTAAACAAATATGTGGAAACTAGAGGACGGTCTTTTGTTCCCACCAAGGGATCTCATTAAAGCTGCCTTTAATGGTCTTTAATAATGCCGAGGAAGAACATAAGGCCCCTAAACTAATGAAGTCCATGACTGAATATCAGCTCCTTGCTTCTGCCATATAGGGAAATCCTCAAAAACAAACCATGGACCCCCTGAGGCATACAAACTTACAGAACAACCTCCCCTCCCAGGGCCTATTTCAAAGGTGGCTTAGAGGGGCATTGGGCAAATGAATGCCATAACCCAAAACCCTGCCAGGCCCTTCTCCAAAATTCAGTCAGAATGGACATTGGAAAGTGGACTGTGGGAAGCCAGGACAGCCCACCATCTCCTCCACAAAACCTACCTTGGAGACCATCAACATGAACAACCTGTTGGGCCTGGCCATGGAGGATGGGTGGGGCCTGAGGCCACCAGGCCCCAGCTTCCTACCACCACTCTGGAGCCTCAGGGAACTCTGGCTGGAGCAGATAAGATTATTTTGTTCTTATTGGACTTGGGGGCATTATACTCGGTATTACCTATTTTACAGGGTCTTACCTACACCTCCCCTACTTCTATCATGGGGGTAAAGTGGTTGCCCACTACACCCCAACAGACTGGACCTTTACTTTGCACACTTGTAAACACCACTTTCTGCCACCTAATTCCTAGGTATTCCCACATGTGCTATGCTTATAATAGGGATGAATATTTTGACTAAGTTCCAGGGATACATTGAATTTCCTATACAACCAAACACAAACTTCCTATATCTGGGCCAGTCAGATTTGGGGCCCACTCCCCCAGTCATTCCCACCTCCCCTCGGATGTCAATCCCATTGTTTGAGACACCCATATACCCTCCATTGCTAGACATCATTCTCCAATTCTCATAAGACTAAATGATCTTCCTAAATTTCCTATCCAATCTCAATATCCTATTAGCCTAGAAGCACAGAGAGAATGAAAGCCTATAATTCAGCTTCTCCTCAAGGCCAACGTCCTCAAACCTATTCACTTTCTGTTCAATATTCCTATCCTTCCTGTAAAAAATCTAGACAGATGCTTCCGATTAGTTCAGGATCTTGGCCTCATCAATCTGGTACTCCTTCCCATTAACACAGTGGTCCCAAATCCCTATACTCTTCTGTCTTGTATACCTCTTAACACTCCTAATTTCTCAGTTCTTGACCTAAAAGATGCCCTTTTTACCCTTCCTCTACACCCTTCATGCCAGGAATTATTTCCATTCACATGGACTGACCACAATATTCTTTCAGACCCTCAGTTAACCTGGACAGTCCTTCCTCAGGGTTTTAGAGACAGCCCACATTTCTTTGGCTAACCCTCAGCCACAGATCATAACCACTCAGGGCACTGAAGGGCCAACTCACCCACCAGTGGAGCAGACCCATCAGCCACAACTGGGGCCATTTAATTTCTGGGCTCCTCCTGAGATGGAGAACTGGCCAGAGGGCCCTGACCAGGTAGAGGGAAAAGACACTTTGTTGGCCCTTTGTCTCTCCCTTTCCCATTTTTCTTTCTTTTTTTAATTAATTAATTTTTTAAATTTTTTCTTCCACTGTACAGCACGGGGAGCAAGTTACTCTTACATGTATACAATTTTTTGCCACCCTTGGTTCTGTTGCAATATGAGTATCTAGACATAGTTCTCAATGCTACTCAGCAGGATCTGCTTGTAAATCTGTTCTAAGTTGTATCTGATAACCCCAAGCTCCTGATCCCTCCCACTCCCTCCCTCTCGCATCAAGCAGCCCCACAAGTCTATTCTCCAAGTCCATGATTCTCTTTTCTGTGGAGATGTTCATTTGTGCTGGATATTAGATTCCAGTTATACGTGATATCATATGGTATTTGTCTTTGTCTTTCTGGCTCATTTCACTCAGTATGAATCTCTAGTTCCATCCATGTTGCTGCAAATGGCATTATGTCATTCTTTTTTATGGCTGAGTAGTATTCTATTGTGTATATATACCACCTCTTCCAAATCCAATCATCTGTTGATGAACATGTGGGTTGTTTCCATATCCTGACTATTGTGAATAGTGCTGCAATGAGCATGCGGGTGCATGTGTCTCTTTTAAGTAGAGTTTTGTCCGATCATATGCACAAGAGTGGGATTGTAGGGTCATATGGAAATTCTATGTATAGATTTCTAAGGTATCTCCAAACTGTTCTCCATAGAGGCTGTACCAGTTTCCATTCCCACCAACAGGGCGGGAGGGTTCCCTTTTCTCCACAGCCCTTCCAGCACTTGTTATTTGTGGACTTATGAATGATGGCCATTCTGATTGGTGTGAGGTGGTATCTCATGGTAGTTTTGATTTGCATTTCTCTTCTAATCAGCGATGTTGAGCATTTTTTCAAGTGTTTGTTGGCCATCTGTATATCTTCTTTGGAGAAATGTCTATTCAGGTCTTTTGCCCATTTTTCCATTGATTGAATGCCTTTTTTTGCTGTTGGGTTGTATATGTTGTTTATATATTCTAGAGATTAAGCCCTTGTCAGTTGCATCATTTGAAACTATTTTCTCCCATTCTGTAAGTTGTCTTTTTGTTTTCTTTTGGGTTTCCTTTGCTGTGCAAAAGCTTTTCAGTTTGATTAGGTCCCATGGGTTTATTTTTGCTCTAATTTCTATTGCTTTGGGAGACTGACCTGAGAAAATATTCATGATGTGGATGTCAGAGAGTGTTTTGCCTGTGTTTTCTTCTAGGAGATTGATGGTGTCCTGTCTCATATGTAAGTCTTTTAGCCACTTGGAGTTTATTTTTGTGCATGGTGTGAGGGTGTGTTCTAGTGTCATTGCTTTGCATGCAGCTGTCCAGGTTTCCCAGCAATGCTTGCTGAATAGACTTTCTTGTTCCCATTTTATGTTCTTGCCTCCCTTGTCAAAGATTAATTGACCATAGGTGTCAGGGTTTATTTCCGGGTTCTCTCTTCTGTTGCATTGGTCTGTCTGTCTGTTTTGATACCAGTACCACACTGTTTTGGTGACTGTGGCTTTGTAGTATTTCTTGAAGTCTGGGAGAGTTATGCCTCCTGCTCGGTTTTTGTTTCTCAGGATTGCATTGGCGATTCTGGGTCTTTTGTGGTTCGATATAAATGTTTGGATTGTTTGTTCTAGTTCTGTGAAAAACGGCATGGGTCATTTGATAGGGATTGCATTGAATCTGTAGATTGCTTTGGGTAGTATGGCCATTTTTACAATATTGATTCTTCCAATCCTTGAACATGGAATATCTTTCCATTTCTTTACATCTTCTTTGATTAAAGTTTTATAGTTCTTGGCATATAAGGTAAAGGTACCTCCTTGGTCAGGTGTATTCCGAGGTATTTGATTTTGTGAGGTGCAATTTTAAAAGGTATCGTATTTTTGGATTCCTTTTCTAATATTTCATTGCTGGTATACAGAAATGCGACTGACTTCTGACTGTTAATCTTATATCCTGCTACTTGACTGAATTTATTAATCAGTTCCAGTAGTTTTTGGGTTGAGTCCTTAAGGTTTTCTATGTAAAGTATCATGTCGTCTGCATACAGTGACAGTTTGATCTCTTCTCTTCCGATATGGATGCCTTTTATTTCTTTTGTTTGTCGAATTGCTGTGGCCAGGACTTCCAAAACTATGTTGAAGAGCAGTGCTGAGAGTAGGCATCCCTGTCTTGTTCCAGATTTGCGTGAGAAGGCTTTCAGTTTTTCCCCATTGAGTATTATATTTGCTGTGGGTTTATCATAAGTGGCTTTGATTATGTTCAGGAATGCTCCCTTGATACCTACCAATGGACAGATCCTCTAGACAGAAAACCAATAAAGCAACAGAGATCCTGAAGGAAACAATAGAAGTTAGATTTAATTGATATCTTCAGGACACTACATCCAAAAGAATCAGAATACACATTCTTGTCAACAACACATGGAGCCTTCTCAAGAATTGACCACATATTGGGACACAAAGCTAACCTCAATAAATTTAGGAGCATAGAAATTATCTCAAGTATCTTCTCTGACCACAATGCCATGAAACTAGAAATCAACCACAGGAAAAGAAATGAGAAAAAACCTACTACATGGAGACTAAACAACATGCTACTAAAAAACCAATGGGTCAATGAGGAAATCAAGAAGGAAATTAAAAATACCTTGAGACAAATGATAATGAAGACACAACCTCTCAAAATCTATGGGATGCCACAAAAGCAGTGCTCAGAGGGAAATTTATAGTGATACGGGCCTTTCTCAAAAAAGAAGATCCCAAAAAATTGACAGCTTAAACTTCCATCTAAGCAAATTAGAAAAAGAACAAAAAACACCCAAAGTCAACAGAAGGAAGGAAATTATAAAGATCAAAGAAGAATTCAATAAAGTAGAAATTCAAAAAAAAGTAGAGAAAATTAATAAAACCAAGAGCTGTTTCTTTGAAAAGGTAAACAAAATTGACACACCCCTGGGCAGACTCACTAAAAAGAGGAGAGAAAGAACTCAAATATAATTAAAAATGAAAAAGGAGAAATCACAACAGATACTGCAGTAATACAAAAAAACCATACGAAAATACTATGAACAACTCTATGCCAACAAATTTGACAATCTGGAAGAAATGGTCAATTTTCTAGACTCTTACAGCCTGCCAACACTGAATCAAGAAGAAACAGACCAACTGAACAGACCAATCACTAGAAATGAAATTGAAGAAGTCATAAAAACACTCCCTACAAATAAAAGTCCAGGGCCATCTGGCTTCACAGGCGAATACTATCAAACATATAAAGAGGATCTAGTGCCCATCCTCCTTAAAGTCTTTCAAAAGGTTGAAGAAGAAGGAATACTCCCACCATTCTACGATGACATAATCACCCGAATTCCAAAACCAGACAGAGATAACACCAAAAAAGAAAACTATCGGGCCAATGTCTTTGATGAATATAGATGCAAAATTTCTCAACAAAATCTTAGCCAGCTGAATCCAACAACATATCCAAAAATTATACACCATGACCAGGTAGGGTTCATCCCAGGTTCACAAGGATGGTTCACCATATGCAAATCAATCAACATCATACACCACATTAACAGAAGTCAAAAATCATATGATCATCTCCATAGATGCAGAAAAAGCATTTGACAAAGTCCAACATCCATTCCTGATCAAGACCCTCTGTTTCTTTTTTGAAATAAATTCTATGTCTTTGTCTATATTCTTCGTTTATTCATTCACCACCTTCCACCTTGCTGACTTCCTTTTGTTAATTATGTGTGTTCTTCTTTTGCTATTTCAGAATACCTAAGGCAGTTGTTTAAAATGTTCATCTAGGAGTTCCTGTTGTGGCTCAGTTGTTAACAAATCTGACTAGGAACCATGAGGTTACGGGTTTGATCCCTGGCTTTGCTCAGGGATTAAGGATCCAGCATTGCTGTGATCTCTGGTGTAGGTTGCAGATGTGGCTTGGATCCTGCATTGCTATGGCTCTGGAATAGGCCAGTGGCTATAGCTCCGATTAGACCCCTAGACTGGGAATCTCCATATGCCATGGGACCAGCCCTAGAAAAGGCAAAAAGACAAAAGAAAAAAAGAACAAAAAGTTCATCTAGCCACTGTGAAGCCTATGTTTCTTTATGCTCATTTGCTTCAGATTTATTAATGTTCCTTTGAATGAGCCACATCTACCTTTTTATTTCTATATTTTGTGAGCATTTATCAAAAGTTGCATATGCAGGAGTTCCCGTCGTGGCGCAGTGGTTAACGAATCCGACTAGGAACCATGAGGTTGCGGGTTCGGTCCCTGCCCTTGCTCAGTGGGTTAAGGATCCGGCGTTGCCGTGAGCTGTGGTGTAGGTTGCAGACGCGGCTCGGATCCCGCATTGCTGTGGCTCTGGTGTAGGCCGGTGGCTAAAGCTCCGATTCGACCCCTAGCCTGGGAACCTCCATATGCTGCGGGAGCGGCCCAAAGAAGTGGCAAAAAGACAAAAAAAATAAAAAATAAAAAAATAAAAAAATTTAAAAAAAGTTGCATATGCAGGAAAAAAAAAACAAAAACAAACAAACACCACGTTACCCAGTCTTGTATCTTGGATATGTGCAAATGAAGACCTTTACTAAACAGACCAGTGCTCTCAGGTCTTTTCTGAGGATGTGCCTTCACTGGGAGTGTGTGTGTGCTTCCCCAGCGCCTTAATCCTCTCCCCCACACACAGTTGCTTTTAAGTATTTAATTTCCCTAAAAACCTCACCTTTGTCTTCTTGGCCCTTACATGTTTTATTGCATTCTTCTGTCAGTCATCTCTGACCTCCACATGTGTGCAGGTCTACAGTTGCCATGAACTTCTCCTGTGCCATTGAATCCATCATCATTTTACTGATATGTAAAATGTCCCACCATCCCTATCTCAACTTCAAATCATGTGAGACAGAAATCAGATTCTGGAGACAGTGCCTGGCCTGCCAAACCCTGCAATCAAATTGCACTCTTGTGTTTCTCCCAATGGAGGACCAGTGGTTGGGTCCTCTACTGCACCATATTCATTCACAATGGGTGAGGAATAGAGGAGGCAGAATATCATGGAATTTGCTATCATTTTGAGTGTGACCCTTTCTCAATTGGCTATTCACTTGATTGCTTCAGATTACTCTTTGTCTTCTAGAGCTTCCACAAAGCTATTCTTACCTGATTGTTTCCTTGATATTTTCATGGGGTTAAAGACCTGGAGCCTCCTAATCTGCCATCTTGCCTATACCACTCCTCTCCTTCATTTTTGAAAGGTAGTTTTATCAGATACAGAATTCATGGTTCATAGTTCTTCTTTTTCGTTCCGTAAATATGAAAATCTACTAGGCTTTTTCCTTGATGCTTTCAAAATTCTCTTTGTCATGTGTTTTGTCAATTAACTATAGTATCTGTGTAGACCTGTAGTTTATCTTGTTGGAGTTCATTGAGTTTCTTGGATGTATACATTCATGTATTTCATCATATTTGAGAAGTTGGGGCATTTTTCTCCCAATATTTTCCCTGACTTCTGATTCCCTTTTCTGGGTGTAATTCCTATTATATGTATCATGTGGATTCCTATTATATGTATGTTGGCCTACTTAATGGTGTCCTATATGTCTGTTACATTCTGCTCAATATTGTCCATTCTTGCCTCTCTCCACTCCTCAGAGTGGATAGTCTCAGTCAGTTCTTCTTCAAATAGGCCAATTCATTATTCTGCCAGCTCAAATCTGTTAGTAATTCCCCCAATGCCTTTTTCATTTCCAGCTGTACTTTTCAACACTAGAATATACATTTGATTCCTTTTTGTAATTTCTGTCTCTCTATTAGCATTCTCCATTTGGTTAGGCACCAGTTTCCTGAGTTTTTTTAGTTCTTGGTCCCAAATTTCACTTTGTACTATGGGAATATATAAGAGAGTGACTAAAAGTCCTTGTAATGCCTCACCACATGAATCATATTTCCTTTTTTAATTTCCATACCTCATAATTCTTTGTTGAAACCTTTTGTGTTAAAAAATGTAAGGAGACATTGTAGAAATCAGATTCTCCCTTCTCATCATGATTTGATGTTAATGCTGTTTGTCTGGTTGTTGTTGGTGGTGGTATGGCTCCTGTTTCTTCAAGTCTAGCTTGCATTTGGGAAGATGTAATGGTTGTTACTGGTTGGAAGTTTTCTGATATGAGATGCCTCTACTGCTTTTGGGAATTGATTGCAAATTAATATAAAGGGTTACTTTGAGGATATATTCTCATGTTCCATTCTACGAACATTTAAGATTCAAATATTTAACAAAGAGTATTAAATACATGGTGACCTAGGACTTTTCCTTTTAAAAGTATTTGATTGGGAGTTCCCCTCATGGCTCAGTAGAAATGAATCTGACCAGCATCCATGAGGACACAGGTTCAGCCCCTGGCCTTGCCCAGCAGGTGAAGGATTCAGCATTTCCATGAGCTGTGGTGTAGGTCACAGATATGGCTCAGAGCTGGCATTGCTGTAGCTGTAGTGGAGGCCAGCAGCTAGAGCTCTGATTCTACCCCTATCCAGGGAACCTCCATATGCTACAGGTTTGGCCCTAAAAAAACACAAACAAAAACAAAAACACAGTGTTTGTTTGGAAGTATCCAATGGTGATATATTTTTAAAATGTATCCTATATGGTTATTTCCCCCAACACACTTTTTTCTCCCAATGTACAGCATGGGGACCCAGTTACACATACATATATACATAATTTTTCTCCCATTGTAAGTATCTAGACATAGTTCTCAGTGCTACACAGCAGGATCTCATTGTTAATCCATTCCAAGAGCAATAGTTTAAACTTAAGCATCAGATCACCTCATACTCCCAATCCCTCCCACTCCCTCCCCCTCCCCCCAGGCAACCACAAGACTATTCTCCAAGTCCATGAATTTCTTTTCTGTGGAAAGGTTCATTTGTGCTGTATATTAGATACCAGATGTGAGTGATATCATATGGCATTTGTCTTTCTCTTATTTCACTCAGGATGAGAGCCTCTAGTTCCATTCATGTTGCTGAAAATGGCATTATTTCATTCTCTTTTATATCCGAATAGGACTCCATTGTGTATATATACCACATCTTCCTTATCCACTTATCTGTTGATGGACATTTGGGATGTTTCCTTGTCTTGGCTATTGTAAATAGAGCTGCAGTGAACATGTGGGTGCATGTGTCTTTTTGAAGGAACATTTTGTCCAAATATATGCCCGTGAGTGGAATTGCTGGATCATATGGTAGTTCTATGAATAGATTTCTAAGGTACTTCCATACAGTTCTCCATAGTGGCTGTACCAGTTTCCATTCCCACCAACAGTGCAGGAGGGTTCCGTTTTCTCCACACCTGCTCCAGCAATTGTTATTTGTGGACTGATGAATGATGGCCATTCTGATTGGTGTGATGTGGTATCTCATGGTAGTTTTGGTTTGCTTTTCTCTAATAATCAGTGATGAGTGGTGTTGATCATTTTTTCATGTGCTTGTTGGCCTTCTGTATATCTTCCTTGGAGATATTTTGAATAAATACACACACTCACACACACACACACACACAAACACACACACACACACACACACACACAGCCACACCATACCTTGGGCTGTCGGTGACTGCTGTATCATATGACAGGTGTACATTTATTTTCTGAGGAACTTCCACACCGTTTTCCTTAGCGGTTGTACCAATTTACATTCCCACCAACATGATAGGAGGGTTCTCTTTCCTTATTTGTAGACTTTTTGATGATGGCTATTCTGACTGGTGTGAGGTGAGACCTCATGGTAGTTTTTATGTGCATTTCTCCCATAATTATTTACACTTAGCATCTTTTCATGTGCTTTTTGGAAATCATTCTGTCTTTGGAGGAATGTGTATTTAGGTCTTCTGCCCATTTTTCAATGGATTGTTTATTTTTTAACCTGAACTATATGAACCATTTTTATATTTTGGAGGTGAATACCTTGTCAATTGCTTCATTTTCAAGTACTTTCTCTCATTGTGTGGGTTGTTTTTCATTTCTTTATGGATTCCGTTGCTGTGTATAAGCTTTTGAGTTTATAGGTCCATTTTTTTTTCCTTTTAGGGCATGGTGGCATATGTAAGTTCCCAGGCTAGGGGTGGAATTGGAGCTGCAACTGCAAGCCTACAGCACAGAAACAGCAAAGTGGGATCCGAGCCTCATCTGTGACCTATACCACAGATGCTTAATTCACTAAGTGAGGCCAGAGATCAAACCTGTGTCCTCATGAATACTAGTCAGTTTCATAACAGGCTGTGCCAAAAGGGCGATTCCCAATTTCTTCATTTTTGTTTTCTTTTTCATTATTCTAGAGGGGGCATCAAAAAGGGTTTGCTGCCATACTTATCGAAGAGTGATCTGCCTGTTTTCCTCCAAGAACTTTGATGTAAGTTTCTGGCCTTTCATTTTGGTCTTTAACCCATTTTGATTTTGTTTTTGTGCAGCAAAGTGTTGTATTGCTTGTACTCTTGATAAAGAATGACCCACCAGGAAATGGAGTTTCAAGGTGCAGACCTTGCTATTTTAAATAGTCTGGATGGGGTAAGTATGAGAGAATATCAATTTGTTCTAGGCAAGAGAATTAGGGATCTAGGAGTTCCCACTGTGGCACAGTGGAAGTCAACAAACCCCTAGTCTGCGAATTTCCATATGTCATGTGTGCAGCCTTAAGAAAGGGAAAGAAGAAAGAGAGAAAAGAAGAAAGAAAAGAAAAATTAGAGCTCTTTAATACAAGGTGATAAAGGTGTGATTGGACAGATACCTACTTATGTTAGGACATAAACTATCGGATAAAGAGAAATGTAGAAAAAGATCTAGAATTTTAATATAGCTTTGTAATATTTTCCTACTTTCTATGCTATCTTCAAAGTCTAGGATGACTTCAGACTTAGGGACCAATCTGCCTAACACATGGAAGAATGAAATATAGTTTTATCAAAAGAACATTCTGTAACTGAAGATTGCAGTCTGTATTTACTCAAGAGTAATGACTTGCAATAATAACAGCTAACATTATATGACACATCCTGCTTGCTGGACACTAATCAAAGCACTTTACCTTTATTAACATATGTTATTCTCACAGCATCCCTTGGAGATGGATGCCATTACTGCAACACTCTTACTCCATTTAAAGTTCTGTAAACAGCGTTGCAGAGAAGTTAAGTAACTTTCCCTTAAGCCATAGTTAAATAAGCCAGGATTTGAAGCCTACCTGCCTGGCTGCAGTTTCCATGCTTTCCAAACTTAACCTACACCACTTCATATAACCCAAAGTGAAAAGGTTACAGAGTAGCTACAACCATATTTACAGGGCCTAGGATGAGGCTGCCCAGCCCTTCTTAAGCAAATAGCTGGTATTTTTCAGAATTGCCCCATGGCAATTGGCTCAAGGGAAGAAGGGAAAGATCATAGAGACCAGCTGATAGATGCACAGGGTTAACCAGCTTCAAAGGGTTTAGCGAAACGTTGATGTTCTTCACATGTGGAATGTACCAAAGTACAAACTGGAATCCTGCACATGAGTTTAACTCAGGTCACATCTGGCCTGGATGGATGAGGATGCTGATGATTTTGGAGAGATGGCAGAGAGTGATGGCTTGAAGTGAGATCTTAATTCTCTGCTCAGGAATGGAAGCTGGGAAGCCTGGATGAAACAGGAATATTAGCCACTCGACGAGCTGGGGACTACCAACTGAATTGCCTTGATTCTCACCCCTGTTGAAGGCAAGAATATTTAAAGCCAGCAAAGTCTGTGAAATCAGGTACAGAGTTTATTGTTAGAAACACAGTACACTTAGCTATGTTGTCTGTTTGTCTAAGGCAGAGGCAAAGCAGTAGGATACACACAAAGGAGGAGTGAGAATGCAATCATCCCCATCATTGAGGAGTGTCCCAGAGAAGTGATTTAAAACATTTAGGGAAGTTCATCTGGGTCTTTGTTTCCCATTGGCCAAAGTTCTTATTTCACTTTTCACACCTGATCGGACCCAGGCCCTCCCCAATATGCGTGCACATCTTTGGGTCAAGATGGATTCCTCACTGGCAGTAACATAGCCTAAGTTTTTATTGGCTGGTGACCCCTCCCTTTCTGACCCAGAGGAGTCTTTCTGTGCATGTGAAGTTGGTTCTCCTTCGCCCTAAGGATAGGAAGTGTGTGACCTCTTTATCTTTGACCCAAGCAGGGCTTAGGCCCTAAATGCCCATGATGTGTTCATTGCTTTAAGTGTCCAAAAAGGCCAATTCCACTTCTTTAACTTGTTCTTGCATTTTTATCTTCAGGTGTAAATAGGTGGCTGATAGGAAATGTTTATGCTCGATCCCATCTATCTCCTGACTCACGGAGAGGCTGATTTGGGAGGAAAGTGTCCTCCATACTCCCAGAGAGACACTGTGAATTCCCCTGTAAGGGATATGAGGCTTTATTATCTTCCCTCAGTAGAGCATTGGCATGAATCTACAAAGGCATAAGGCCATTGTCCTTAGTTACTATCCTCTTAGTTATTATTACCCAGGACTAAAGGATGACCTGGCCAGTGTCTGCACTTCATGGACAGTTACTGCTGAAGCACACCAGAGGTTAGGAATACTCCATACAACATACCCATGGAGTCATCCTTGCTTGTGTGCTAAAAGGTGATCCATTTCTAGAATTGCATGTGTTTCTTAGGACTCTTCTCATACCCAGTGCATTAGAACAAGATCACCAGACGTGAATCTTAGATGGGGACACTTGGGAAAATCCTTGAAAATGTGCTCATGAACTGGGGACTGAGGAAAATAGGATAAGGCAGGGGACGAAACAGAACCTTATCCTGGTCCTCAAGGGACCTCTCTCTGGAGCATGAAGAACACAGAGTTGGTCCCCCTGGAGATGAAAGGGCTCAATTTGACCCTACCCCCTGCCAGATACCAGTTTCTGCTGATAGCATAGGCTTGTGACTTCTTGAATAAGGAAGTATGTGCCTGGGTGTGGGTAATGCCCTGTGAAGGAAGCAGCTGTGAACCCTTAGCAACAACACTCAGCCACCAGGAAAGAGGCACCCCAGTGAAGGAAACCAGGTGCCACCAAGAGCCTCTGCCACAGACCTTTAAAGGGAAGGACAAAAACCATGGAGTTTGAGTTCCCTCAGGCTCTGCAGGTTAAGGATCTGGTATTTTCACTGTTGTGGCCCTGGTTACAGCTGTGGCCCTGGTTACAGCTGTTCAGGTTCAATCCCTAGCCTAGGAAATTATGCATGCCATAAGAATGGAAAAAAAAGTGAAGGAAAGAAAGAAGAAAAAAAGTGAATTCCCATTTTGATTAAGCTATAAGGAGCCAGACAGGTATCTATGAGGAGGTGGGTTCCACCCCTGGCCTCCCTCAGTAGGTAAAGGACCAGGCATTTCCATAAGCTATGGTGTAGGTCACAAAGGCAGCTTGGATCTGCCATTGCTGTGGCTGTGCTGTAGACCAGCAGCTGTACTTCTGATTCAACTCATAGCCCGAGAACTTCCATATGCAACAGGTCTGGCACTAAAAATAAAATAAAGTAAAACAATGGAGCTCAAAAAACTTAGAGGAAGGGCTAAGGGCAGGACTAGAAGGAGCAAGCACTGTCTCAAAGTTAGCTTAAGCCCCCCATTCTCAATCCCCACTGTGGGCCTGGGCCTCTCATGCAAAGAAATGGTTCAGCCCCTGTAGCCATTGGAGTAGGAGATTCATGGTCTAAAAGCATAAATGAATACCCAATTCTTTCTCCAAAGCCTGAAATCCCCCCTTGTGGGAAACCCATGGGCCTCCTATATACTGGAGCTACATGTCCCTCTGTACCACCTCTTCTCCTCAGACCATTTCTTCAGAGGAGCCATGGAGGTAGGTGGCAGGGCAGGGTAGGTGCCATTCCTAACCCCCAGCCTCCCAAGAAGGAATAAAATTTGGCTTGGTGAGGAACCCAGAAACTTCCTACATAGACTGACCAGATAGACTGTTTATCCTGCCCTTGGCTGGGCACAGCCATAAACCAGGCATTACAGTGCCTCTAAAGGATTCTGCATATTTAACAGAAGAGTGTTGTTTCCTTTCATTCAACCATTTTAACAAAGAAGTTGACAGGGTTTTTGTTCCTTTGCTTGATTCCATATGGAAGACAATTATCACCACTTTCTTAGAAGAAAGAGGTGCCACTTTCTCTTTGTATTGGCCCCAAAACACACCACACCACACATGTACAAGTATATACTAGCAAAGGGGTTCAAGTGCAGGAATACATGAATATAAGCGCACACACACACACACATCCCTTCCCTTTTAGCTCTGGGTCTGGGAGACATGACTAAAGCCAAGAGGCCTCATTGGAAACAGGGTGCCCCAGTCTCCATCTCCAGGTATTCCCAAGATGCCCCCAACAAAGCTGGCCAAGGTCCACTCAAATTCTCCACAACTCCAGTTGAGGTACTAGAACCAGTGTTTCATCTGTTCTTCTAAAATCCATCCAGTCAAGATTTTCTAATTTCCCCAAACTACAAACTCTGCTTTTATTCCATGCAAATCCCCCTGTACCACCAAAGCCTTCAGGCCTGTGGAGATTGATCGTGCATGATCATTCAGGGCCAAAGGCAAAAGAAAGTGGCCAGTCCCAGACTGAGCACTGGGGTATTGAAGATGTGAGTGTGAGGGCCTGGCTGAGGAGGCATGGCCTGAGCTGGATATAGGAGTGGGTATCCAGCTCCTTAGCCTGTGACTAGATGACTGGGGAGGGTTTGCCTGAGGTCCTTGGTCCTGGGTCTGGGTGGCTGGCACAGGGGCAAGACTCACAGGATGAGGCCAGTGATCACAGGGCTGGCAGTGGGGGAAGATGTCCTTCACTTGTGTTGTGGGAAGATGAGTGTGCAGCTTCTGGCTCTCATTTAGCTGTTGGAAGACTGAGGAAGTGTTGAGAATGAAGGCCATTTTAAGACATATCTCCCTTCACACAGGGCCAGCATTCAGAACAAAAACCCACTGATTCTTTTCATGTCTCCCAAGACAGCAAATACCATGGTGTTCTCAACAGTTGAGGGAATGAGTTATAGCAGTCTAAAGGAGGTGCTGAGAGGTGCGTGTTGGAAATGACCTGGAAGGTTCTTCCTCCATCCTTAACAAGTATTTCAGAGGATTACATCCTCGGTTCTTGATCATGGCATGTGGACTAGGTAGAGAAACTCAGAGACACAGTCTAGGCCAGCAATCCCTTTAAGGATTTTGGTTCGTGGTGACCCCAGTCAATCTGAGATCCTCTCTTTTCTTTTCTTCCCTTTACAAATTATTGTAAATGGGAGAATTTCCAGGAGTCACATTGTGGCACAGCAAAAATGAAGCTGACTACTATCCATGAAGTTGTAAGTTCCATATATGGCCTTGCTCAGTGGGTCAGGAACGAATGTTGCCATGAGCTACTGTGTACATCTCAGATGTGGTTTGGATCCTGCATGGCTGTGGCTGTGGTATATGCCAGCCTCTGTAGCTCCAGCTCAACCCCCAGCCTGGGAGCTTCTATATGCCACAGGTGCAACCCTAAGATACAAAAACAAAGAAAAAGAAATAATATTTCCACCCAAAAAAAAGCTCTTAAAGATATCAAATTTGCAGGCCTTGTTCCATTACACTGCTTTTTTTCACCCTAAGATGAGGAAAAATACTGTGAACTATAAGTGCAATATACCAGGCCTTGGCAGACCTACCTGACTCACCAAACATGAGATGTGTTTAATAAACACTCTACAAAAGTGGTCAGCAAAGTCCAATTAACCACGGGTTTTGTGAGTGGAGGTCTGTTGGCCCACAGCCGCACTTGATCTTTCTGTACTGTTTATGGCAGTTTTCACATACAACAGCCAAGGTGAGTGCTTGCAACACTGACAATAAAGACTACAACACCTAAAATGTTTACAATCTGGTCCTTTACAGAAAATTACTCCTCCCATCTGGGGAAAGACCCTAGCTACCAATACTAACAAGAAGAGCTTCCAGGAAACCCCTTCCTCCATTACCTCCTCGGCAAGCCATCCAGTAAACTTAGTTTGTGTCCTCTCTCCTCCCTTCCTCAGTGATTTCCTCTCTCTGTATATGTGTGTAGGTGTTGCTAGATCTAGAGGCTCCTGAGAAATGGCCCTGATAGTCATCCACAAGTGCTGGCCCTGCTGGACTTCCACTGGGACTGTGCATGTCCTTTCAGTCTTGGTGTACAGATCTGGCCATCATGGGTCCCACCATGGCTGGTCTCTCAGCATTGAATGTGCTCTAGTTCAGCTCACTGAACTCTCAGGGAATTTCCTTGTTAAGCATGGCTGCCCACGTGTTCAGAACTCATGGCAGGTGTGTGCATTTCTGACCAGCAGGTTCCATACTTAGTTGTGATGCTAAGGTTCTGACAGCTGATCTTTCAGCATTTCACTCTTGTCTCCTTGTCTGTGATGTGATGGGAAGAGAAGAGCACCCACTGCCTTCCTCTTGGCTTGTTTTTGTTCCCAGCTGGGTTACCAAAATCTAAGGTTAACAAGAAACTACACATCATTGCAGACGCCCTGTTCAGTGTCTTCTGTATTAAATATGGTGATGGGTTTAAATACAGCTAACACTGCCCTTCTGGGAGCCAAAGCTTCTAATCAGACTGTTCACTCCTCATCATTTTTGTCCTTACTTCACAGTGTGTCAAAGTTTAGCTAAAAGTGATTAAAAATGACAATATCCACTTTGGGAAACCCTAAACCTTAACACGGTTTTCCACATCCAGAAATTCCTCAATAAAAAGAGACCTAAAAATAGTTTTCAGTTAATCATACCATTTTCCAGAATGTAGGAAAAAATCAATGTATAAACTCTGTTAAATAATCTAAAGCTGTTCTTGTACCAGTTGATATTTTCAAACCAATACGTACTTCAATAATTATACATAATCTCAAATGTTCCAAACAAAAAGCAAAAAATATCCATGCCAATGGGCTCCTTAAAGACACATCGCCTTCTCTAGCTGCAATTGTAATTGTGAGGAACTGTATAGCAGTGAGTTAAATGAATGACCACAGCACTAGGTTACAATAAAATCAAGAATGCTGTGCATTCACTGCTGTAAAACAATTAAAAAATTTTAAGACTTGGTCTATAAAGGGAAACATTTTTAGTACTAGACAACTTTCATAATATATCTTCATGATTATATCATAGTGTGAAATATACTGAGCATAATATACGTTATAATAGATTCTGACCTATTTTCCCATGAAAAGCCTAATTAACTGAAATATATCAAATTTCGAACATATGTTTTTTTGCTCAGATAAAACAACAACAAATTTAAGATAAAATGCAAATATGCCTTATAACTGATCAGAAAATCAGTGGTTCAGTGATTTGCAGTGAGTGGTACAAATCATATGACCTTATACAGCTTCCCTATAAACAGTGTATATGAATTCTAAAAGTGTGGCCTTAAAGATTTTAACATCAAAATTGACGTGTTTTTCTTTAAAAACTTGTTGAATTTGGAGATCCCTCTGTGGCACAATGGCTTCGGGATCTGGCATTGCCTCAGCAGGCATAGGTTTCCTGGGAATTTCCGTAAGCTGTGGGAGTAGCAAACATGTTTTTTTTTTTTAAATTTAATATGAAAGGTTTTAATTGAAACCTTGAGAAATCCCTAATAAATGTATTTTAGCTAACGTTTCTTTGGAAATCAGAATTTTTTAATGTAGTAAACAAATATATGTAGTTGCCATGCAATCATTTTACTTCTATTCTTTCCTACAAATATCAGGGGTCAGCAAAAATGTTCTGTAAAATATTTTAGGCTTTAAAGACTATACCTTACCTGTTACAAATAATCAACTCTGCTGTTGCAGCATGAAAGCAGGCACAGGCAACACCCAAACAAGTGTGACCATGTTACAGTAAAACTGTATTTACCAAAACAGATAGTGGGCCAGACTAGACCCACAGGCTGGCCTGTGCCAACCCCTATGTGCATCATCTTTTGTCTTTTTTTTTTCTTGTCGTTTTGCCATTTCTTGGGCTGCTCTCATGGCATATGGAGTTTCCCAGGCTAGGGGTCCAATGAGAGCTATAGCCACTGGCCTACACCAGAGCCACAGCAACGTGGGATCCGAACCACATCTGTGACCTACACCATAGCTCAAGGCATTGCTGGATCCTTAACCCACTGAGCAAGGCCAGGGATCAAACCCACAACCTCACGGTTCCTAGTTGGATTCACTAACCACTGCGCCATGACAGGAACTCCCATAGTCTTTGTTCCTTAAAAGCTTAAATTCTGGAGTCCTACATTCTCAATGCAGAATTTACATTTTCTTAATAAGTTTAAGTTTATTTATGATTGAAAATTAAAGTTTTACATATCTTACATCATTTATGCATGATTATAAATGCCTACATACACACATACACAGGAATGATGATAGAAGAAATAAAAGGTGGCATATGAAAAAAGGAAGGACATGAATACTGTGACTTTGTGTGTACTAGCTCTTCCCCATATGAAGAAATTAATATTGTTGGCTTTTGTACACTCAAGGAAAATAAGCTTAATTGTGGCTCACAGGAATACTTTCAATTTCCAAGAGTTGTTTTGGACTTTGATTCTGCCTGTAACCATATGCCTCAGAATTTGTGTTAGGTTTTCTAGCAGTATACTTTGCATTGGCTATGTTCCCAAGTTAAGAAGTACAGTTTCAGCAAGGTACAACTCTTGGCTCAGTTTTGCAGGATGAAGTCAGGAGTGACACAATGTCAAGATGATGAAAAACACCAAATTGGCTGAGGTTTATTGGAGCATCCTTACATCAACCACATCTTCAAGAAATGCAACTGAGATTTGTTCTTGTGGAAATGGTAAGTAAGCCCACCACCTGTTGTGGCGGGGAGATCAGTGGTCCAAACACTCTGGCACCCAGCTATTCAGTTACAAAGGATGTCCATGTGTCTTGGGGATTCCTCCAGGTGATGACCTCTCTGTCTGCTTCCAGCTAGCTGAGGTCTGTGTACTCTTATCATAGCTTCAAACCCTCATTATATTCCAAAAGCCATACAGCTCTGATTCCAATATGTAACCCATGGATTGTGGAGACAGCTGATGTATGGAGAGAGCATTTAACTTGCTATCATCTAGCTGCACCCTTGTAATTTCCACCAAGGGTAGGGATAATTCGCACAGTTGACAAAACTTGCAACTACTACCACCTAATTCTTTTCATGATGTTTTTCACAAATCGAAGAACATGGGACTGAAAGAAAGGAAAAGAGGAGGGAGGGAGAGAGAGACCAAACTTATTAAGACCCTAGAATGTCAGTGCATCTCTATGCAGAGGGAGATAAAGCAGTGAGTGTTTCTGAAAGGGAAAGGAAAGAAAAAAGAGGGGGAAGGGCAGAAATATGAAGTGTATTGGTCAGGGTTCTCCAGAGAAGGTTCAACCAATAGAAATGTGTATAGGGATAGATATTGGTTCATTTTAAGGAACTGACTCATGAGATTTTGGAGGCACAGTTAACCCAAAATCTGATGGGGAGTCCAGCAGGCCTGCAGACTCAGGAAAGAATTTTGATGGGTCCAAAGGCTGTCTGCTGGCAAAATTCCTTTTTGCTCAGGGAAGATCATTCTTTGTTCTTTTACAGCCTTCAGCTGCTTTGATGAAACCCACCCATATCATAGAGGGTAATCTTTTTTACTTAAAGTGCCCAACCATTTAAATGTTAATCTCATCCAAAACATACCTTCACAGAAACATCCAGAACATCTGATCATGTATCTGGGCACTGAGCCCCAGCCACATTGACACCTAAATTAACCATCATATAAAGAGAACTCGTGGTGAGGAGAAAGGCATGTGCACAGAGAGAGATGAAGTATGTTTTCTTCGTTTCTGGTTACTCTGTTCCATCATGTTGTAGCAGGAATACTTGAGTTCCAACTAACTCAAATACTGTAAAATTTACACAATGAAAATTTCCTGAAATATGTCATAAACTTTCTTTTCTAACCCTAAAGGGTTGGAAGATATGCAAGATCAAAGCAGGAGTCTCTACCTAGTTTTCATACTTAAAATGTACCTTTCCTCTTTGAGAAATTTAAACTGAATTTTGAGATAGTTATACATCCACATACAATTGTAAGAAATTATAGCGCTCCTGTGTACCCTTCATGGTTTTCACCAGTGGCAACATCTTGCAAAATTATAGTACAAGAGTTTAACAAAATTATTCACGTTGATACAGTCCATCGATTATATTCAGGTTTCCAAGTTTCTCATATATGAATTTTGTGTGTGTATGTGTCTGTGTGTGTCTGTGCATGTATTTACCTCATGCAATTTTATCATATGGATGTATCCATGTATTCGCCACCAAAGTAAAGGCACAAAACAAGAGTTTCATTCCCATAAGGATCCCTCATGTTGCCCTTTTAGTCACACCCACTTTTCTTCTGTCCCCTTAACTTCATCTTTAAGCAAAGGTAACCCTGACGAATTTCTTCCTAATTTTATCAGCTCGAGAGTATTATATAAGTGGAATCATACAGGATGTAACCTCTCGGGGTGGGCTTTTTCATTCAGTGTAACTTGCATGGTAATTTACCTAAGTTGTTATTTTTAGCAGCAGGGGACTCTTTTTCATTGCGGAGTTCCTAATATTGAATCAACATTGCATATGAAGAATTAATTCTACTTGGTCATAAGGTATCATTCTATATATACATGATGGATTTAAAATGCTAAATGTTTTGAGAGAGCTTGTGTGTATCTTCATGAGAGATACTCATCTATACCTTTACAGTTTTGTACTTTCTTTGTCTGCTTTTGGTATCAAATTAGTACTGGCCTCATAAAAGATTAGGAAAAGTTCCCTCTTCTAATTTCTGGAAGAGATGATGGACAGTTCTACTTCCAATGTTTTGTAGAATACTTCAGGGGAATCATCTGGACCAGGACATTTCTTTTTCAGAAAAATTTAAATTATGAATTTAGTTTCCTTAATGATTATGTAACTTTTCAGATTATCTATTTTATCAGGTATGTTGGTATCTGATTTTTGAGGGGTTGTTCCATTTTCTCTAGGACACAATTCATGAGAACAGTAAAACTGTTCATAGTAATCTCTCATTGGCATATTAATGACTACAGGATCTATCATGAGAGCCCATTTCCCTCCTGATATTGATGATTTGTATCATGTCTATTAATTTTGTCATAATTACAACAGGTTAATGAATTGTATTTTACCATTTGAAGAATGAAATTTTTTCCATTTTTGTTGTTTTTCTGTGTGAATTACATTGATTTCTGCTTTTATCTCTATTATTTCTATCCATCTCTTTTGAGTTTATTTTGCTCTTTCAATTTTCTTGAAGTACAAATTTAAACTACAGATTTGAAACATTTCTTAATCGCATAATGTGAGCATTTAGTGCTATAAATATTCCTCTCATCTTGGCTTCAGCAGGGTTCTACAAGTTTGATATGTTGCACTGTTTTCACTTAGTGCTATGTATTTTTTTGTTATTATCTTTGAAATGACTTCCTGTTTGACCCATCTTTTATGACTATGTGGTTAACTTTCAACGTTTTTAGAGGTTCTCCTGTTGTGTGTTATTTAAAAGTGTAGTTTGATTCCATTGTGGTTGAAGAATGTATTCTTCATGATTTCATTTCTCTTGAATTAGTTGAAGTGTGTTTTGTTGCTCAGGATAAGGCAGAATATTCATGAGTACATTAAACAAAACATGTAGAAGTTCCTTCATGGCTCAGGAGGTGAGAGGATCTGGCATTGTCACTGTTAGTGTGTGTAGACATTCTATAATCATGCATAAATTATGTAAGGTATTTAAAGTTTACTTTTCAATCATAAATAAATTCCAACATAGGATATAAAGATAATGTAAATTCTACATTGATAATGTAAGATGCCAGAACTTAAGTTTTAAAAGACCAAGGATTATGCATGTAGGGGTGAGAGTATACCGACCTTTGTGTCCAGTCAGGCCAACAGCCTGTTTAGGTAAATACAGATTTGTTTTAACATGGTCACACTTAAAAATAAGTGTTGCCTGTGGCTGCTTTCATCCTACAACAGCAGAGTTGACAATTTAAAACAGATGAAATATAGTGTTTAAAGCCTGAAAATGTTTACATTGTGATCCTTTACAAGACATTTTCGCTGACCCACAATATTTGTAGAAAAGAATAGAAGTAAAGTTACTGCATTGCAAATACGTACATTTGTTTACTAAAGCTAAAACTTTATTTCCACAAGAAACATTAGATAAAATATATTCAGGTTTCAAAAGAATTGATCAAAGACCTTATGTATTAAATTAAAACCATTTTTTTCCCTCACTGACACTGTGGCATATGAAAGTTCCCAGGAAAAACCCTAGATCCTTAACCCTCTTCACTAAAATCAGAAAATTATCACTGGTTATATAAGGTCTTAGGACTTCCTTTATCAAAAACTTCCTGGGGGTGGAAGCCAGTGGGCTGGACATGATCTAAGTCTCCCCCCAATACATTAACGGGCCAAGAAATTTGAGTCACTCATTCCCCCCATGGTTTGGTCCTCACTGGGGCGAAGAGGCTGCTGCCTCCACCATTTTGAACATTGCAACAACACAACTAAGACGATATGATGCTCCCCCACCCACAAGACACTGAAGCAGAAAGTCCTATTCTTACAGCCAAGCCTTTTCTTCTCTGACCTGGCAAACCACACAGGACACACTGGAGGAGTGGAGGATCTCCCCAGCCTGTCATCTGCCCACTTCAGAGAGGCAGAGAGAAACTCTCTAGAGGTAAGTGCTGCCTCCAGCCTCCATTCTCACTACTGGTGAGTGTCCAGAGGGCTGAACGGCACAAAAACAGCTCTCTATCCCCAGAGTGTTCCGGGATGCAGAGCATGGAACCGATGCCCCAGAGGGCCCCTAGCCCAGCAGGCTGGAGAGACAGGGATGATGAGGCTGTCCCTGGGGCTAGTGAGAGCTGTGTACTCCCAGGAGCAGCCTGGGCATCCTTGTCTCTGTGGAGGAAAGACTTAGTCATTCACCTGTGGATCCAGACTGCCTGGGATCTCACACATGCTTTGTTCCTCTCAGATCCCCTCTCTGTCTTCAGAGGACCCGTCTCTGAGGACACAGGCACATGCAAGACGACAGTGGACCAAGTGCATTTCACAACAGAACGATTTTATCCATGTTTTACATCCCCCATCGCAAAGGAGCTACTGTGCCCACCCACACACACCCAGACCCAAGTCCCCACCACCTAACCCCACCCACCCACACGCCCTCCTGGCTCTGGTCATTCTGTCCTTCCTCCCCACCCCTATGGCAGCCAGGATGGTTGCTAGGTCCTGGAGGAGCCCAAGGCTTCCATGGGGGCTGCCCACTTGGACTGGCCCTGGAAGGCTGGCCCACCGTTCCCTACAGGCTGCAGTGCCACTTCCTCCTCCTCCGTGTGACACATGGGTCACACCTGCTCCTTTTGGGCTGGGAAGGGTCAACCAGCCCCAGAGCCAGGGTGTGCCTCCCAGAGCCCCGCAGGTCAGCCCTAGGCCTGGCCAGGTCCTCAGCAGAAGCCAGGCCTCCACACTGAGCCCGCTTTCTAGACTTGGCAGCTTCCAGGGGGCCTGAGCTGAGGCCCATTCTCTGGGGAAAGGGGGCCTGGGAAGCTTTCTGGGCCCTCTGCCCTGCAGTGCAGACAAGACCCGAGGCAGGGACAGGGCTCTGTGGCAGCCCCCAGGGCAGCAGGCTGTGGTGAAGGCCCAAGAGGAAGGCCAGGCTGGGGAGCTCCTCCTCATCCTCACTGAACCTGTGAACCAGCCCTGGGGCTTCACTAAGAGGAGAGGCCTCCCTGAGAACCTTGCTGGCCCTGGGTCCTGATGGAGGGCCCGAGCGCTTTGTGCCCTAATGAGGAAATGGCTGTGCTGTTCCAGCCTGAGTGGGTTCCTGATATCCTGGAGAGGGCACAGAGCCTTTGTGCCTGAACAGGCCCCTGTCTGTTTGGGGGTGCCTTACATGGCCATGGAAATCCATCTGGGGTGTACAGGTTTCATCTCTGACCACGGGCTGTGAGCCTTGCTCGTTCCTCTGGGCATCTTGTCGGGCCAAAGACTCTGAAGGTCTTGAGTCCAGATGGGGTACATTGTGATTGGGGGTGGCTGGCACCCCGTCGTCCTCCTCTGAGGCCAGGACTTGTGTCTGCACTAGCTGGTGGGAGAGAGGTGGACAGTGAAAGCTCAGCACCCTCCAGGGAGTTCCAGGGCTTATGGGCAGGGGGAGATGAGATGGGACTCACATCCACAGACAGAGCCTGTGGCACTCCAGCCTTCCTCCTGCACCTTCTCCCCAGCAAGGTCCTTGCCTTGTCCCCGGCTCCCCTCCTCCCCTTCCATTCCTCCTGCCCTGCACCCACCTGGGCAGCCTCCCGGGTGCAGGGCCTCTCCATCAGGGGAGGGAGGAACAGAGCCTTCAGGGCCTCCTGCTCTAGGACCCTCCTCGGCTCTGGCTGACCTGGGTCCTTTCCTCCTGTATTTCCAGGGTCACCTGGCTACCCCCCCTGCCCCCAATCTCCCAAGTGTCAGTCCCTCCCATGGCCACCTCTTCAGGGGAGAGTCCTTCCTCCTGCTCCAGCTCCTCTGCCAGGCCCGAGAGATCCAGCTCTGTTTCTGGGGAAAGCAACTCTGCCAGGAATCGGGGGTGAATGACCGCCTCCACCTGGAATGGAAGGAAGAAACTGTTAGCAGCCTTGGCAGGAGTGCCCTGGGAGGCAGGAAGGTCTGGGAAAAACGTGACTGGCAGAGGCCAATCCAGAGTCCCCCTCACAAAGGGGGAGCTTTCAAACTCCCACAGGTATTGTCTACTCTTACGTAAAGCTCACAAGCAGGTGTACATGCAGACACATGTGCTCCAAAGCACCAACACATAGGCACCGACACAGACACACAAAGGCCTACAAAGAGAGAGACACACACAAGTACAACTAACACATCCACATATACACATCCTATGCACCAAAGTACACTCAGACACACAGGAAGACACACAGATGTCAGGGTCAAGGACCAGAGCCTAAATCCCATTATCCTTGGCCAAAGCCAGAACTAGGGTGCTAAGAGCATCTCTCCCTGGAATCCTGGAGTCTCAGACTCCAGGCCCAGCCCACCTTGGTGTCAAAGTCCTCCTGGGAACACAGCTTGTCCACGTAGCTGAGGAGATCCGGGTCTGGGAAGCAGCCGTCCTCGTCCTGTGGCAGCTCATATCCATCCTCTCGACATTCCATATCTGACTCCCCTGTGGCTGAGGGGCCAGGACCCACCAGTGCCTGCAGGATGTCCCCATGCTCCCTGCGAGCCTCAGGGGGAATCTCCTTGGGGGCCTTGTTCTCCAGCAGCTGCCAGGCTCTGCGTGGCCTTGGGTGGGTGTGCTGGACCCTGGGGCCGTGTTTCCTTGGAGCACAGGCTGAGGCAGAGCAGGAGGAAGGGCAAGTGAGGGGACCCAGCGCCCAGATGCTGACCCCTGAGCAGGCACAGGGGAGGGCATTGTTGTGGGACAATGGATATGCATGTGGGAAGAGGGAGGAGCAGCCAGAGCCTCAGGTTTTGTGGGAGGCCAGATTCAAGTCAGGGACAGGTAAAAGTCAGGTGTGAGAACATGTGGAACATCTAATGATCAAGGGTCTCCCCACCAGCACACTTGTTAGGCAGATTTCACAGGGGCCCCTTAGACAGGGAGGAGGGTGATGAGGTTCTAAATGGAACAGGTCCACACCCCAGAGAGGAAAGTGGTGACTGAGACCCCCTCGGGTGCTATCCATGCAGAAAGACCAATTCCCCCTTTGAGGGAAAAGGACCAATCTGGGAACAGGGACCAGGCCTAGGCCTCTCTTACCTGTGCCTTGACCTCCAGGTGGAAGGCGATTCACAGACTGAGTGCGCCTTTTTTGCCGGATGTGGGTTCCTGAGGAGCCAGCTTTGGTGGAGCTGGAGGTGGCATGCCCTGTGCCCGTGTTGTGCAGGTCACGTTCCCAATCCTGATCTCATCTTCTGCCTCAAATTGCATGAACCTGGGGGGTGTTGAGGGACAGGCCTCAGTGAGAAAACCACCTGGGCTCTGGAGCCCACCGAGGGCAGCAGGACTGAGGGGGTGAGGAGAGGGTGTCCTTGGGGCTGTCAGGGCCCTGTGCGGTGCTGTCACAGCAGGGAGCTGCTCTGGCGCAGGTCCAGGATCTGGGCCTCCTCCTGCCTGACCAGCCCTGGAGCTGGAGGGCATGGCCCAGCAGAGACCCAGGTCAATCTCTGGGACCAGGCTTAGGGACACATGGTGGGCAGTGGGGGCCCCTGCTCATGTGCCCCTGGACCTTGTCTGACCCAAACAATGGAGATGGCCAGTGGCCTGGTCAGGCACGTATCCCCACAGAGCCCTTGCCCGAACCCAGAAACTGGGGCTGGGAGTGAGATTGCGGGAAAGCACACATGAGACAGGGCCCAGCACAGGCTGGAGTGGGGATCCTACCATTAGAGGTGAGGCATCTCTTGCCACTGAGAGCTAGCTGCTCCTTTGGTTTTGTTTGGAAACTAGGAGGTTCACATGCAGAAATGACAGGGAGGGCCAGAGACCCATGGGCTTCCCCAAGGATGGCCGGTTACCCATTCCAGCCACCACTGATGAGGAGAGGCCTACCATACGCTAGGTCCGTGACGGCCAGGCACCCAGCATGAAGGGGTGCCAGGCTGCTGGGTGGAGTCCTCACCCCTGCACAGCCCCCATGCCTTCAGGGGACCCCCTCCTGGGCTGCCGTGCTCCCCAAGGCCATCCTGAGGCCTCCCCACATCAGCATCACGGTAGGGCAGAGCTCCTGGGACAGGCAGGCTGGAAGAGCCAAGCTCTCCAGGTGGCAGAGGGGATTCTGGAGGCCAATAGGATTTGGGGATTCAGGGAACAGGAGGTGTCAGGTGCCAGCCTCCTCTTGCATCCTCTCTGATTGCTAGCACCAGGGCCAGATCCTGCCCTGGGGCCTGCCCATCACCCAACACCCACCCCACCATGTCGCCCATGGTCCAGGACCCTGACTCACTTTGCTGCCATTTCATAAAAGGCCATCCTCTGAACGGTGCTCATGTGCTGCCATTCCTGCATGGTCTGCCACATTCCCTCCTCCAGCATCATGGTGGGCTTCAGGCGAGCCAGGGTGCGAAGCACTGGGCTGTAAGCCCTCAGGGTCAGTCTCTTGGTACAGCCCAGCCCCCAACTGCCCAACCCCACCCAGCTCCAAGGCCTCCATGGGCCCCACCCCTGCCAAACCCAGGCTCAAGGGGGGGAGACAAGGTTCTCTGGAGAGCAAAGTCAAGCCTTCCTGGTGCCTGGTGCCACCACCTCCCACTCACCAGAGGATGATTGTCCACTCCCTGGCTATAGCTGGGACACTCTGACTGGGGGGTTTGCCATCTCATATAAAATGCAGCCCCCTCAATGAGGGAGGGAAGGCACCAGTCTACCTGCTAACAGGTTTGAGAATTCCAAGGATTCTTCTGCCCAGGTATCTGCACTAGATGGCCTAGTCCCCCTTTTCGGAGGGACCTCGGGTCTAGAAGGGATGTTCCTGCCAGGCTCACCACTCTAGGAGGAAAGAGCATTGCCCTTAGGACAGCTCGACCACCTCCCCGTTCACACTGGACTTCTTCAGAACAACAAGGACCGGGCATGCAGAATGCTCTGTCCTGGGCGTGAATGTCCTAAGCCTTATCTGAAGTGATACCCACTGGCTGCCAGAGGCCCAGGTCCATGTTGAAAGGAGGTAGCACCAGAGAAGCAGGTCCCATTCAAACTCTGGCTCCTCACATCCGAGCAGGACCCACTCGGACTGCTCTCCTGCACTCAATGTTATCATGGCACTGCAGAAAGTGAGAGAACTGGTCTTGCATGGTGGTGGTAGCTGAGCTAAGGCACGGACGGGATGTCATGGACTGGACGTGGGACACATCTGAGTGCAGACGTGCCTCCTCATAGCATGGACATTGCTGTCAACCCTCCTTCTCTCGAGGTGAAAGGATGCCTGGAAACCTAAGCAGGGAGGCCATGCCAAGGTCCTGTATATGCGAAGGCTCCAGCTGAGCTAATGAGGGTCTGAGAGGTCACTTACATGAGAAAGCAGGAGAGAGCTTCTGCATCGGGGCTCTGGGGCAGGTGGCTGAGGGCCAGGGACTTGAAGCGCTGCCAGCGTCGGAAGTTCTGATAGACGCTCTTATGGTGAGAGGTGTCCTCCTGAGGGCCCGTGTGCTGGGAGGCATGCAGGCTGCCTGCCCCAGAGGTGCCATGTGGCCACGGCCCAGAGGTCCCTGGGGGAAGGATGAAGGCCATCTGGGCAGCTGGCGGTGCAGCTTGAGGAGGAAGGCCTGGGGCCAAGTCTCCCTTGCCAGGCTGAGCTGTTGCAATAGCCGGGGCAGCCACCCGACTGTCCCCCACAGGGCTTGCTATGCAAAGCGGTGCAGGACACCAAGCACTCCCCATGAGGGCCCTGGAAGCATTCCCATTGAGGGGGGCCTGAGGACGCCCAAAGGCCTGAGATTGGTGGGGCAATGCTGACCTCCCTCCTGACCAGACTGGGAAAGGGATGTTGCCAAGCCCTGGGGCAATGGGGCCATGGTCAGCAGGAGTCACCCGAGGTGTCATGGGGTGAGGTGGCTGCAATAGGGTGCTTCCAGGCAGGAGTAATGGGGCCATGGGCGGTGGCAGGTGCTGCTCCCAAGCTGGCTGGGGTTGGGAGCCAGGAGTGTGGGGAGGATAGGAGCGTGAGGCCCCAGGGTGCATGACCACATCCGTGCCCAGCAGTGGAGATGCTGTGGACAGAAAGGAAAGGGGTGAATGGAAGAGGAGAAGGGGTGAAATGGACGGAAGTTCTCTGGGGACTCAGAGGGCACACCTCAGTGGGAGAGGGCATTTGGCCCGAGGAACCTGTGTGTTGTGCAGATGTCGTGGAGGGATTTTCATGTTCTGACTTCAGTGGGAGAGGGCATTTGGCCCGAGGAACCTGTGTGTTGTGCAGATGTCATGGAGGGATTTTCATGTTCTGACTTCAGTGCGAGAGGGCATTTGGCCCGAGGAAGCTGTGTGTTGTGCAGATGTCGTGGGGGGATTTTCATGGTCTGACCTGTGTTTGAGAATGACTTCCCTGGTGACCTTGATCCCCCACACCAAGTTCCCTGCCCCTGTCTACCGAGAAATGCTCAGCTCAGCAGCAGGGATTGGAGAGCCTCCCTGAGGAGCTCCCTGACACCTCGTCCTCACAGGCTGTCCCCATGTCCTGGACCTGAGAGGCCATCTACTCTGAGCATGCCCCTCAGCAAGGTCACTGGCAGGTAAGGGCCTTCTCCAAGGTGCTTCCAGGCACCGTGAGGCCTTTGATGGAACTCCACTGTCTAAAGTCGAAGGGCCTCACATCCTCCTCAACCCTTCCTCTCGGGATGCTCAGCACACATCTGTTCTGTCATTCTGTCCTGACCTCACACAACACCTCTCAAAGGCTGTGAAGTTCGCTCTGGACACAGAACCCTTAGACAAACACAGAACAGCCCCACCAAGCATGCACCTGCCTCTCCGAACCACCCAGAGTGGACACTTCACAGGGGCTAAGGTGTGCCACCCCATCCCGATGGCCCTGAATCCCTCCCAACATGCAGTTCTGCTCCTCAGAGAGAAGTCTGAGAAGTCGGTGTGTGTTCCCTGCATTTTTGACACTTCCCATCCAGGGTTGGCTTCCGAAGATGAGCACGGGCCCAGGGCGGCTCATGTGACATGCGTCATCGGAGTAGAGGCTGCCTGGGGTGCTTCCCCTTCCAGCTCCCAATAATGGAAAGTGAGGACAAACTGAGAAGCAGGCAGGAGTCAGGTGCCATTGTGAGAAAACCGCCCATTCAGGAGAAGGAGGTACATACCACGAGGCACCGAATTGACCTCCACAGGTGTCCTTGGATGTTTCAGAGTAGCAGACTAGATCATCTTCCTGCTTCTGTGCTACACTGCTTCACCCCCCCTTTACAAAGGAAGCAGCCTTCCTAGGCATTCCACCTGCACCAGCCTCTCTCCACATGTAGTAGTAGTGACTTGAAATAGGAACACACTCTTCATCTCAAAGCCAGGCCTCAGCTTCTGCTGTGAGCCACCTGACACGCTGTGCCATGTCTGCAGAGACGTATTTCCACAAAAGGGAAACCAATACAGAACACCTCAGGCCCACGAGTCCTAGCTTGGGTGAAGTCACCTGGTTGCCCACCCCTTGTGGGATCCAAGGCCACAGTTGCCTGACCTGAGAAGTGAGTTCTGGGCGGGATAGAGGGAAACGTTCTGGGCCGTGGCAGCGAGAGTCACATCCTGCCCAGCTCAGAGCAGACCCTTTCCTGAGCATGTGGCCACAGACAACACCCACCAGCACTGAATCATTTTCTGACTATACCCTCCCATTCCACGCCCCCATTAGCCAGAGTATACGCCAGTTCCAATCCCTTAGAGAGGTCTGGTGAGGCGAGCTTCAGATGCCTGAGGACCACAAGGCGGGGCTAGGCTTTCCCCATGACCCACCCAGGGCCAGCCACAGGACACTGGCTACACACACGTTCCAAGTGGCTTGTCTCCCTTCTAGAAACCGCCAACCTGCCTGCTGTCATCCCGCCTCCCCAAATAGAGCAAGGCCTCTTGAACCACCTCCAAGCAGCTGTCCTCCCCAGGGCAGCCTCAGGTTTCTACAGGCTCCCCAGCTGAGATGTCCCTGGGGTGCAGTGCTATCGCCTTCCTCTCCTTCCGTCCAACATCATGTCCACAGTGAAGGGTCCCAACAGAAACCCAGGGATTTGAGGGAGGCCCTTTCTCTTGGAAAACAGCCCCTGTCTAGAGGCTTACCGCCTTCTGAAGCCATTCCCACAGGCATGGGCCTGGACCACCATGGGCTGGTGGCCTCAACGTGGCAGTCAAGAGCAGGACCCAGCGAGGGACCTGCCCCAACAGATGCTCAGGACGCAAGTAAAGGAGCCCAAGTTTGAATCTCAACAGTAGAATGCGGGCCTCCAGTCATTCTGCAGTGGGGGAGGGGCCGAGGGCAGGTGAGCCTGGGTGGGGGTGGGGTGCCATTCCATGCTGGCCTCTGCAGGGAGGCAAGAACCAGACGTTTCTTCCACCTTATGCAGGGGCCAGACAATTGTCGAGTGCCTTGTCAGGCAAAGTATGTGTTGGTTTTCAGAGTCACAGCACCAAGGTTTGTCTTGATGTTCCCTTTCCCTTTGTTATTCATCAACTTGTTTGTTGTCCTTCAACCCCCTCAGCTTCCATCCTGGCTCCAGGCTCCCTTCCACAGAGGCCAAACTTTCGGAACAAAATTCACCTTTTATCATCTGATAACCACTTAGGTTTTCATGGCCACCTGGAACCCAATGTTTATGGTTTGGCTTCTCTCAGCAGACCCACCATTTGTGATTGGTGTGTGTCCGTCTTTCCTAAGGAAACCGTCCTTGTGTGCCTACCAGCATCCAGCAGGACTCACCTTCTTCAGGTTCCCTTGTGCTGGAAAGGCCCAGCCTCTCCAAAAAGCTGCTGCACAGCCCACGTGTCCAAGACCAGAGATCAGTCTGACGTGTTTCCCGTATGATGACATTGCTGGTACGTCTTGGAGCTTTTCCCTGTTAAATGTTTGAATGTAACATTTTCAACAAATCCTCCCTTCTCAGGGATCACAGTCCACGTGTGTCTAATAGCATACGGAGTGCTGAGTCCTCCTCTCCCCTCTTTCCCCTGTCCACTCAGTCCTCGTTCCCACCAGGGATTAGAGATACCTGTTTCATTCCCATCTTTTCAGAGATCTTTTGGGCAAGCAACTTTGAATGCCATCCGTTTGCCTTTGCAGGTAGTATTCCTTTGTCTCTGGTTGAAATGTACCATGTGCACAGGGAACTCCATCTTGGACTTGTGATGGAAAAGGTTGGGGGATAATGTGAGAAAGTGATTACATATGTATCCTATATAGATATATATGTATCATATATCATATATACATACATCTGTCTGTAGGACATGGTCCTTTGGGTACGCAGCAGAAGTAGACCAAACATTGTAAATCAACTGCAGTGGAAAACCTAACCTCTTGTAAGATCAAAGAGTTCCTCTTGAGAAAAAGTAAAAAAGGAAACCAGAAAATTAAATTGCATCCCCGTAGACCTGAGTATCTTTACTTTTGTTGCCTTCCTACTGATATCGTGGCTCCTCTGTTACTGGATGCATTTTTAACATGGGAGTTCCTCAATTCTCTTGAAATTCAATGTACTGAAAGGGCAGAGTGCTCAAAGCCATACAATATGAATAGTAAATGTGCAGCTCCATTTGAGTTTTTCATTTCCCATACACAGGGCCTGCATTTAGCCTGACCTGTGTCCCATGCACCATATTGGACGTATCTTTACTGCAAGTACTTTCTCTGTGTATCTGAAGTTTACCTTTCCCTCGGAATCAGCATGCATCTGGCAAGACTCGCCCATAAGTGTACCATATTAGGCTACAGGGAGTGGGCAGTTCCTGAGGGGATGAGAACTTGGAGTGGAGACCGAAAGGTGCCTTTTGGTCCAACCCAAAAGAAAATGGCAAAGGGACCCCAAATCTGTAGGCTCTTTGGATGAAATGGCAATGGAAGAGCCAAGAGATACTATTGCGTCTTTGAGCTTTATGTGGTTAAGGACAGAAGTAAGGGAGGAGAAGACAAAATCTTCTCTTTCCTTATGTGAAAGAACCAGATGTGTGTGTGGGGTGGTCTCTTGTTTTAATTGCTTTCTCCTTTGGGGGACACACGTGCTGCCTGTGGATGTTCCTAGGCTATGAGTCACATCAGACCTGCACGAGCAGGCCTCTGCCATAGCCAGAGCAATGTGGGATCCAAGCTGTGTCTGGGACCTACAGCACAGCTCAGGGAAACCCCGGATCCTTATTCTACTGAAGGAGGCTGGCATGGAGTGTGCATCCTCAGAGATCCTAGGGGGGTTGATGTCTGCTGAGCCATGATGGGAATTGCTGGCTTTTGTAGGTGTGACAACATCGACTGCCTGTGATGTGGGTGTGCCCTTTGACACAGTGCCAGCTTTTTATCCACCAATGTCCAGTCTCCACGTGTCCAAACCCACTTGCATCAAAGTCCTCCCCAGCAAGCCCTGCTTGAAAGCTGGTGCATTTCCTGTCTGCATCCCATACCCTTGCTCTTGAGGATCAAGGCTCGTCCTTGCCTATGGTGCTGTCTGCATGGGAATCAACGTAGCATCCCTGACACAGCCAAATGGAAACACACCTGAAGAAACGTTCAGATTGGGAGTTAAGGTCAGCTTATCACGATGCAAGTGATAGAAATGCATATGTCCATCTTGTGTGGTGAGAGCGAGGTCTCGGGAACATCATCAAGGGAGGTGAGGGGTGAAAACCTCCCAGGACTGCAAGCAAATCTCTTGGGAGGCAAGAGTCCCTGTGTGCAGTAGCAGAACTACAATTCCTCCTGCTGTTAGGGTGTTGGGCAAGGAAGGAGAGGTTGAAAGGATTGTTGCAGATTGAGAAAAAGGCCTTGTGTGGGTGCTTTCGAAGCTTCTTGCCCCTTGCAAAGGAACATGGACTCCAAAGAGGGTGAGAAGCTGAGGCGAGAGTATCTCCTGCAATGCCATGGTGAGCTTTGTAGGAAGAAACTCTGGATGGGGCACTGCAAAACTGACCACCATGGGAATAGGGATCTCTATTGGAGCGTTTATACTGAAGAAACATTTCAAGGGTTTTCAAACAAGACCTTCATATGAGACGATTGCTGAGGCACCCATTGTACCCAGTCATTCAGGAAGGCCAGGCTTCCTTGTTGCTTCCTCCCCTTCTTCAGCCACTCCTGCAATTTGTTACAAGATTCTCACACATAGCTCAGATGTAGTATTTGTGGGGGTTTCTTGTTTGGTTGGTTTTGAATTGTTCTTCCCCCAAGACAATGGTTTTGCTACTGTACAGCATGGTGACCCAGGTACACACACATGTACACATTCTAGTCGCTCCCATGAGCATGCTCCATCACAAGTTCCCAGTGCTACACAAAAGGATCTCATTGCTAATCCACACCAAAGCCAATCCTTTGCATCCCTTCACCCCAAGCTCCCAATCCACCCCACTCCCTCCCCAGATGTCCTATTGGCATGAGTCTTCTCAGGGACACTGATACAAAAGTTGCATTGTGGAAACGAGGTGCTCCCACTTCTTCCATTATTTTTGAATGACTTTGGACTTCTGAGGGCCGCATCCATGGCATCGGGAGATTGCCAGGCTAGGGGTCCAATCAGGCTAGTGGTCCCTGGCCTATGCCAGTGCCACAACAATGCCAGATCCCCGCCGTGATGGCAACCTACACCGCAGCTCACATCAACACCCGATCCTTAACCCACCGGGCGAGGCCAGGGGTGGAACCCGCAACTTCATGGTTCCTAGTCAGATTCGGTTCTGATGCACCATGACACGAACTCCTTCTGTTGTTCATTATTTTATACTACCTCAGAACCCTTCATGCCGACATTGGAGAGGCAGAGGTTGTCAAATCAGCGGCACTGTAATTAGGGAAACCAGTCATGGAAGTGGGTGTCTCAACGTCCTTTGGACCATGACCTCTGATTGTTCCTGCAGAGAGCTTCGGGGCAGGCACTGGCGGCTGAGGAGAACATCTCTGGAGATGGATCACTAGCATCAGGAGACAGTGAACCTTCCACTCCCACATGGAAATTGAAAGGCACCGAGAGATCCCAGGTTTGTGTCTTGTGGACGTTTCAAGTCTGTGCCCTTGGGAGCTCTGGGTGTTGTCAGAGAGATATAAGGGTCTTGAGAGGTATCCTGTGGAGGAAGAAATGCTCTGATGTTGTCATGGACCAGAAAAGGGATCTGAGGGTTCAGGTTTCTTTGGCAAGAATTCCCAAGTCAGGTCAGTATGTTGAATCTGCTCCTACTTCTTTGTGGGTATATGGCCACCTTAACTTCCACGATGTCGTGCCAGACGTAGGGAGGGAGAGGAATAGTGTTCCCAAAGAACCTGCTGTCTTGTGACTGGCCAAGAGGGTCAAGTTTAGCTCACCAGCATAACCAGGACAAGCAGAACCGTACAAAGGAGACACACCTGTGCACCAACCTTTATTGAACAAGCTCCATGTATTAAAGAAAGACATGAAGAACAAACATGCGTGGAGAATCGAGGCATTTGGAAATTCTCTAGGCATGGCGACAGGAGCACCATCTCTGAAGAGAGGTTCCCAGATCTCCAATTGCGTGCTAGAATGGTTCTTTAATGGATCCATCCAATTTGCTAGGAGAAAGACCCCTCTCTTTCTAGACAAGCAAATCCCAACCCAAAGAGTCCACACAGCCTAAGGTACTGTGGCCCAAAGGGCATGAATGTCCTTGGCCCACTTTGAGGATTCTGTGCTTAGGCTGGATCTCTGCAAACTCTTGTATGGGGATCCTATCTAAATGCATGGGTTTCACCGATGCAGTGTGACTGTGGGGGCTCATCTTCCAAGAGATAGGGTTTAAGAAGAGATGGCCACAGAAGCTCCCGGGGAGAAGACAGGAAGACAACCCCAGAGAGCTTCCAAGCGAATGCAAATCCTCCATGACATTCCTGTCTTGGAGGGAGCTCCTGGGCCAGCTCTTCTGATGCTTCCTTCCCTTCCTCCTCTTCCCACCTGTCCACTGCTGACTGAGCTGTTGTGCACAGAGACTCCCATCCTCCAAACGCTCCTAGTGTCTGTTGAGGAGGGTCCGCTTGGGTAGTCAGTAGTGCACGTGGGAGCAAAGAGGGTGGTTTCCCAAGGGGTGGCCTGCCTGAGGGTGGGGCCCATCATGGTGGCCTTTAGCATTCATTCCATGACAGCCCTGCTAAGGAATATGGGGACTCTTCAGCCATTGGGTGTGACCGCTGTGTGCTCTTGTGAACGCTGCAGACTCCTTGTGCACTCCTCCATGTGGGTTCATGCCCGCATGGATCTCAGGTCCGGAACAGTGTTTCCACCACAGCTTTTAGCAGCACTGTGGATCAGGCTGCTGGGAGACTTGAGGGACTGTGGGGCCTATGGAGGCAGGGGACTAAAGTGTGTGAGTGATTAAAATGGGTGACATTCCAGTGTGCCCGCCATTCAAAAGCGTAGGAAAGCACGAAGGAAGAAATTCCAATTTGAAAACCCTCATGGGGTTCACAAGAAGTAGCTCAGGGCACGGGAAAAGGAGTGAAGATGTACCATCCAGGCTCCTGGTTTCACTGGTGTCTTCCTTTCTCACATCCCAATGTCTGTCAGCACTTCTGTTCAAAGGGCATGCTTGGGTCTCTTTGGGGGCAGCCTTGCTGAATGTAGTGCTGACCACCTAGTTGTAGTCGGATGTAAATCGTGATGGATTTGCAAGCCTAGGGGGATTGGTACAAGGCCACCTGGTTGTTGGGAATCTGGTAATGCGTCAAATGTGAGGGTTGGTTGTGTTTTGTCTATGGATATGTGTGTAAGGGGAGATCATGCCCGTGTTTGGGTGAGCGTTTGTCTTTGGAGGGTGCTGAGATGTAACAGAGGCATAGTCCAGGAGCTGGCGTTTAGGTGTTTGTATGTTGGTGTTCAGGGATGTTTTCCGCCATGAAGTTGGGGATTGTGTGTCTCCTGGTGGACTTGGTAGGATTATCTGCCTAGGCCTCAGGGCAATGTTAGGGATGTACAGGGGCCGATCTGTGTATTTGTACCTTTGGGGCCTGTAGTGAAATTTCGTGGTTGGGACTTGACCCCAGCCAAAATTGAGAGTGGGACTGGAATCTACCTTGCCCTCAGCTTGGCACCTGAATCCAGGATCCCAGGTTCAGAGAGGATTCTAGCGCACAGACTTCTTCTTTTTGGTGGCATCTGCCCCATGTGGAGTTTCCCCGTCCACGGACGGAGTGCCACAGCAGCAATCTGGACCACTGCAGTGAACACTCAGAATCCTTAGCCTTCCGTGCCACAAAGGAACGCCTCGACCTGCTCAAACCCACTGTCTTTGCACTGTCAGACCCCTCACCAGGTGTCAGGATTTGATGAAGCTCTGGTTCTTCTGCTTCGTGGCAGGAAGCATTTGGCATGAAGCGAAGCCCCAGGTAAAGAGTGAGTTTAGGAGCATAAGACCCTGGGGGGAGATACATGTAAGCTGGCCAGGGGGCAGAGCAGCCCCAAGAACCAAGAGAGCTACATATCTAGAATCCAAGGCCCAGTGGGGAGGGGAGAAGACTGCCTTCTTCCTCATTTGGGGGTGGATATCAAGGCTTCCATCTCCAGCTCCTCCTTGTGCCCTATATGGATGGTGTGCCCTGGGCTGTCACAGTGCTTGTTCAAATCGGTGTGTATTCCCAGGAGTTTGGTCGTATGTCAACTGGGGTAATTCATCTCAGGTTTCCATCTACTGTCCTCTGTTACCTAGGCGTGTCCCCTCTCCCCTGTGTTTCTGTCTGGGTGAGGTGCTCCTTGTCCAGGACTCTTCTCTCCTTGACCTCTTCTCTCCTTGACCTCATGCAGCAGGACTCCACCTCCATATCTGTTGTCTTGTGCTTGAACTCTTGGGGGTTGTGTCTTGAGCGTGTCTGGCACTTCGATGCATCTGGTCTTCCTTCAAGTCGGGTAAGTCATGGCTGGGTTCCTTTTCTTGAGTGATCATCAGCATTTAGACCATTTCGAAGACCCCTTTAAAGCTTGTCTTTAACACATCCCCCGTGGGCGGTTTCTGCTCTTTAAGGATCCTCCTCTGCCCTTCCCTTTAGGATGATTATTTGTGTGTTCATGGCCTGTCATATGGCTCTTTGCTTTTTTGTGTGTAGCACATGTTCCAGAGCCGTGCATGTGTCTTTTGATGTGTAGAGGGCGAGTCGGCCTATCTTCTAGGACTGGTGAATGCTATATAGGTCGGGGTGCCGTACTGGTATGCTTCTGGATTCTGCATGCTGGAAGAGTGCATGCCCTTGGATGGAGCCTTGGGGAGTGTGGGTTTATGGATATGCCGAGAGTGTGTTATATGCGTGTTTGGAGGAAAGGACGTAGGGTGCTAGGTTTGCACTTGTGTCGTGTACTGAGTAATTGCGGGTCTGCTTGGGTGTTTTGGAGAGTTGTGTGTAGAATGCGTTTGAGTGTGTATTCCAGGGGCATGGGCATTTGGAGGCATATTCGCTGGGGCTATGCCCTTGTAGTTTTCAGGAGGGACATGTTAGGCTTATATATGTGGGGACGTGGGGAAGTGTGTGTCTGCTGGAGAGATGAGGTTCTGTGTTTCTACAGGGGCGTGGGAGACGTGCATTTCTTGGTGTGAGAAATATGTGCTGTGGTTATGTGTTACGAGTTTGCAGATGGATGAGCTGGGTCCTAGGATCATTGGATATGTGGAAGTCATTTCCTGTGTGGTTTGCTGGCGATAGGTCCATGTGTCCTACGTGTGTATACTCGTTTGTGTGTCTATCACCAGGTGCATGCATGACCAGGTTGTGTTCCTATGGTATGGAGGTGTTGGGAGTGTGCCACGTTGCTTCTTGGCAGAATGCCGAGGTGTTTCTACAGGTCCTAGATACCTGTAGAAACACCTAGAGATGGTGTGTCCTCATTGAGTGTGAGGGCTGAAATGCATATGCAGTTGACACCCACTCATGTGCAGTGTCCTTTTGTGTCTCTTTTGGCGGTGGGGCAGGGCGGTTTTCTTCTGGAGAGGTGGCACCATGTCTAGTGTTTGGGGCATCTGTATGTTCAATGGTTGGAAATATTTGTCTGTGTGTGTCCATAGGTGTTTGAGACGTGTACATGTGTATTAGTACGTGTAGGCGGATTGTGGCTGTGTGTGTATTTGAGGTCCTGGGGCTTCTGTAGTATGTATTTGGAGGGATGCCAGAGGTAGGTGTGTGTGTTTGGAAACAAAGAAATCTCATAGGCGATGTGTGTGTTCTGGAATCCTGGCCTAGACGTACTGTAGGGCTGTGGCCTTGCCTATGGGCTGTGCGTGAGACGACTGTGTAGGAGCTGGTGGTAGTGAGCCTGTATTCGTAGTAGTCAATGTGTACCACTGGTCGATGTTTGTGTTCAGGCCCCTGTTGGGTATGTGCATGTGAAGACCTCAGGTGGTCTAGTTTTGTTTGTGGGGAAGTGGGTGGAGTGGGGGGTTGGCCTTTTCTTGTCTTTTCAGGGCAGACCCATGTCCTTTGGAAATGCCCTGGCTATGGTGGAATTGGAGCTGCAGCTGCAGTTGCCAGCCACGGCCACAGCAAGCCCAGATCCGAGCTGCATCTGGGACCTGCTCCATATCTGAAGGCAATCCTGGATCCAGGGATTGCACCTGCATTCTCTCCTATACGGGTCAGGTTCATTCCAGTGTAGCCACGACGGGAATGCCTGCTGGAAGTTTTTTCCTCACAACGTCATTTTCAGTTCTTGGCATCAGCCCAGTCATCTTTTCTAGGTCATCGGAGTTTAGTCTTGGCAGATTGTACTTTGCTAGGAAGGTGTCCATTTCGTCTAGGAAGTCTGTTTTCTTGGCCTATAGTTGCTTTTAGTAGTCTCTTCTGATCCTCTGTATTCTGGGATGTCCATTGGAAGCTGGCGTGCATTTTGATGGTTATTGATTTGAGTCCACTCTTTTTTCCCTGATGAGTCTGGCTAAGGGTTTATCCATATGGTGGATGTATTCAAAGAAGCAGTTGTAGCTGCATTGATCTTTCCGATGGTTTTCTTCGCTGCTCTTTCCTTTCTGCTCTGATCATTAGGATGTCTTTCCTTATGTTTGTCTTTCTCTGGTTGCTTTGGGCGTAAGGCCAGGTTGTTTGTTGGTGGTTTTCCTTGTTGGCTGAGGTAGGCTTGTATTGCTGGAAAGGTCCCTCTTCGACCTGCCTTTGCTTCGTCCCATAGGCTTTGGATTGTCATGTCTTTGGTGTCACTTGCTTCTTGGGTTCTTCAGATTTCCTCTTTGGTTTCTCCAGCACTCCCTTGGTTGTTGAGTAGCATGTTGTCGAGTTTCCATGCGTTGGTGTTTGCTGCCATTGTTTTCTTGGTGGTTGATTTTGAGCCTCATAGCGTTGGGTTCCTACAAGCTGTGGGATAGGATTTCAATTTCCTTCCATGTACAGTGGCTTGCTTGGTGACGCAGCATGTGATCTGTCCTAGGGAATGTCCGGTGTGCCCTTGAGAGGAGTGTGTATGCTGCTCCATTGGGATGGAAAGCGCTCTACCTATGGAGGAAGTTCCCTGTGGTCCAATGCATTATTGAAGGCCTGGGTTCCCTTGTTGATTTTATGTCTGGAGGACCCGTGCGTTGATGGGAGTCGGGTGTGAAGGCCCCCTGCTCTGACTGTGTTAGTGTCCATTTCTCCTTTTACGGTTGTAGCAGTTGCCTTCTACATTGCGGGGATCCTGTATTGGGTGCATATAGGTTTCCAATTCCCATCTCCTCTCCTTGGATTAACCCTTGACCGTTACGTAATGACCTTCTTTGTGTCTTATTAATATGCTTTATTTGAAGGTCTCTTTTGTGTGATGGCGGTATTTCTACTCCGTCTCTCTTTTAATTCCCACGCACGAGGAATATTTTCTTGCATCCTCTCACTTTCAATTTGTATATGTCCCTCAAACTGAAGGGGGTCTCTTGAAGACAGCAGGTCTACCTATCTGTCTATCCCTCTACCTATCTGGATCGAGATCGAGATGATGGAGATCGAGATGGAGAACGAGACGGAGCTCTCGATCTCGACCCAGAGAGAAGGAGATGCGTCTTCTTTTTGTATGCATGCAGCCAGTCGATGCCTTTTGCTTGGGGCATTTTGTGCATTTCCATTGAAGGTGCTTCTTGATCTGTATGTTCTTACGGCCATGTTATTAGCTGTGTCTGATTGGGTTTTGTTGGTCTTTTCCCGTCCTCCCTTGTTCTCTGCTCTTGTGGTTTGATGACTGCCTCTAGTGTGGTGTTTGTTAGGTGTTTTTTGATTGTTATTTCCCCTAGACAATTTTTTCCACTGTCCAGCATTGTGACCCAGTTCCCCATACATGTATAATTCGTCTTTGTACCATTATCATGCTCCACCATAAGTGATTCGACCTCGTCCTCAGTGCTACACAGCAGGATCTCCTTGCTAATCCCTTCCAAAAGCAGTCGTTTGCATCCAATAACCCCAAGCTCCCCATCCATCCCACTCCCTCCCCTCGCTCTAGGCAACCACAAGTCTATTCTCCAAGCCCATGAGTTCCTTTAGGTGGAAAGGTTCCTTTGGGCTGTATATGAGACTCCTCATATGAGTGATGTCGTATGGTAGTCGTCCTTCTCTTTCGGACTTCCTTCACTCAGGATGAGAGTGTCTCGTTCCACCCATGTTGCTGCAGATGGCATTAGGGTGCTCTGTTTTATGGCGCAGGAGTATTCCATTGTGTGTATATACCGCGTCCTCTTTGGCTCTTAAGTGTTATTTCCCCGATACAATCTTGTTTTCTACTGTACAACGTGGTGTCCCAGTTACACATACCTGTAGGCATTCTATGTTCTCACATTATCATGCTCCGTCAAACGTGACTAGACATTGTACCCAGCGCTACACAGCAGGATCTCATTGCTAATCCATTCCCAAGGCAATAGTGGGCAGGCATTAACCCCAAGCTCCCCATCCACCCCACTCCCTCCCCCTCCCCTCCCCCTTGGCCACCACAAGTCTATTCTGCAAGTCCATGAGTTGCTTTTCTGTGGAAAGGTTCATTTGTGCCGTATATGAGATTCCAGATATAAGTGTGTGGTATCCTCTTCTGGAATGGATCCCTTAACCGTGAACTAGTGTCCTTCTTTGCCTTTCTCGATGGCCTTCGTTTTAAAGGCGATTTTGTTGGATATGAGCAGCGCTACTCCTGATCTCCTGTCTTGTCCATTGGCATGAAATATCTTTTTGCATACCCTCCCTTTCTATCTACACGTGTCCTTTGCCCTCGGGTGAGCTTCTCTAGGCAGCAGATTGAAGGTTTTTGCTTTGGTACCCAATCTGGCAATCTGTGTCTTTTGATGGCAGCGTTTGGTCCAGGAACAATTCAGGTGGTCATTGATAGATGTTTCTTGATTGCCATTTGAAGCCTTGTTTTCCCGTTGAGTCTATGTTTCTCTTTTCTTCTTTCTTTTCCTTTGGGTGGATGGGTTCTGTTCCGTTGATTCTCTGCTGGAGTCCTTTCCATTTCCGATTTTTGAATGTAGTGGTGGCTTTTGGTTTGGGGTTGCCCTGTTTTGTTATTATGTTAACCCCTTCGTTTGTCTGCTCACTTTAGCCTGACCGTTACATAGGACCAAACGCGTCATTGAAACAAGACAAAGGATCTACATTTTCTTCCATTCCTCGCCCTCATTGTATGATTTGATGTAGTTTATTTCATTTTATGTTTTTGACATCTTCATGGTTAAATCTGTACACTGGCTTCTCTAAGTCACTGCTTTCCAATGGTTTTTTCTATTTTCCTTTTTTATAATTGGAGAACTCTTTGAGTATTTCTTTCAGAATGGGTTTTCTATTGCAGTACTCTTTCAGTGTTGGTTTGTTGGAGAAATTCTTGATTTCCCCTTCGATTTGAAATGATAGTCTTGCTGGAGAGGGTATTTGGAGGAGGCAGATTATTTGTTCTTTCTTTCAGTGCTTTCAGTGGGTCTCGCCACCCCCTTCTGGCCTGGAGTGTTTCTGTAGAGAAAACTGCTGATAACCTTATTGGGGTTCCCTCATCATGAATGCCTTGCTTTTCTCTTGCTTCCTTTGGCCTCCTCCCTTTCTGTTTACCTTTGGCCATATTTATCAGAATAGGTCTTGCTGCGTGCCTGTTTGGGTTCAACTTGTTTGGGGCTCTCTGTCCTTCCCGTATGTTGCTATCACTCTCCTGCACTTGTTGCTTTAAAACCTCGATTGCAGGACTCCCTGTTGTGGTGCCCTGGAAACTGGCAATGGCCCCTGCCCCTCTCCCCCAGCCACAAGGACCAGACCCTCCCTTTGGCTGATGACATGAGGAGATTTCCCACCAGATGGCCCGGCCCTGAGCACATTAACTCTAGGAAGTCCCAGCTGCTCTGTTTCTAAGCCCCACTGATCCCGAGCAAGACGGTCTGCCTCCACCAGGCCTGGGTATGGGCATCTTCTGCAAAGGCTCAACCAAGACCTTGAGAGAACACCAGATGTCTAAAGGAATGAGAAAGGAAGAGGGTCCCGGTTAGGGGTGTGCTGGTGCAGCCCAGGGCCTTGCCAGAGCTGAGGTCTGCAGGGGCTTGAGCTGGCCAGGCTCCACTCCCACACCAGCTCTCTTGGGCCCTGTTGGTACCTATGTCCCTTCTCGGCCTTGGACAGTGCCTTCTTCTGGACCTCCAGGGGTTCTCCAGGCACAGAGGCCCATCTGCTGATAGATTGAAACCTGTGATTGTCCTGAGGGTCAGTCAGGAGCTTCCTCCATCAGGACGCCCATGCCTGCCTGCATGGCTTACACAGGCTCATCAGCCATGGGATGCCAGTGTTTGGAACTTCCCAGAAGTACAACTGAGTGACCGTGCATGGCAGAGACTCCTCTGACCTAGCTCTGTTGCTTGCAGCCTAAGTCCCCTGTCCTCCGGAGGGTGGTCCCAGGGGGGGTGCCCTCATCTGTGACCTCCCTTTTTCAGGGTGTCTCGTGGGGATTGCCTGCTGGGGCTTAGATGGCTGACATGCCCCCTACCCCAGCATCTTCATCAATATCACCTGCTTCTCCCATGGGACCGATGAGATCCAGAAGCACATGCCTCTCCCTGAGACCACGGTCCCTCCTCCTCACACCAAGGTTCCATGGCAGTCTCTGCAGGCTGCTGGCTCTCCTGGGCCTGGCACAGGCTTTGTGCCCCCAGAGACTGGCCCCTGCTGCTGTTCATGCTCGAGGTCCTGCAGCAGGCCTGGTGCAGACCCCCCGAGCTCCTGTGCTCCTGTCTCTGCCTCAAACTCCAGTCTCCATTTGGCAAACAGCCACCCCTCCCCCACCAGCTCCATCAGCTGTCCAGGGCCCCATCTTGGCCTTCCTGTGCAACAGTGGCCACCCCACAAACCACGCCTGCAATCTCCAATAACCAAAGCAAAGTCTCCTCCTGCTGCTGCCTTGGGGCCCTACAGCCCCTCCTGTCCTCCGTCCTTACGTTTTGTGTTGGGGTCCTCCATCTGACTCCCTGGACAAGGGAGAGGACATGAGAGGGAGAGTGTCCCAGGATGAAGGTAGGAGTGGGGATGCTGGTGGAGCCCAGCTGGGGACAGAGAGGGTGTCTTCCCTTGAGACTCCTTCCTGCCCTGGGAGTGCCCAGGCCTTCAGAGGGAATTGGTCAGCTCCAGCTGCCCTCACCAATCCTACGGGCAATGGGGCTTAAGTAACAAGAATGTATCAACTCACCGTTTTGGAGACCAGCCTTCTGAGATCCTGGTATAAACCAGCTGGGTTGGCCCTGAGGCCACTCTCCTTGGATTCCAGATGCCCATCTCCAGCCTGCGCCCTCACATCAGCTCCCTCTGTTGGACTCAGGGTCTATATTTGCCCTTTCTATAGGGGCACCCTTCCGATTGTATTCGGGGCCACTTTAGTGACCTGATTTCAGCTCGTCCTGTACAAACTCTGCTGCAGGGCTTGCGGTGGTGGTGCCCTGGAACTGAACCCGAGAAGGAACCATGAGTGTTCAGGTTCGATCCCTGGCCTCGCTCAGGAAGGGAAGGATCCAATGTGGCCATGAGCTGTGGTGTAGGTCTCAGACCCGGCTTAAATGTGGCATTGCTGTGGCTGTGGCATAGGCCAGCTGCCAAAGCTCCGATCGATCGATGGATTGTTCCGATGCCAAGCCTGGGAACTTCCATATGCCGCCCCAGCTGCCCCATCCAAACAAACAAACGTAGGCAACGGAAAGACAAAGAAAAGACTGCTCCACCTAAGGTCATGTTCTGAGGTCCTGGGGGAGAAGCCTTGCACATATGAACTTCAGGTGATAGAGTTGTAGCCCCTTTTGGCAGGTGTCTCCAGTGCAAGGGATGAAGGGTCTTTTGAAAGTAAAGGAACATCAGTCCTGGGGTTGGGATGAAAGAGGATCGACTCCCCAAAGTGAGGGAGGGACGTTTCCAGAGTGCAGGGCACTCGAGCCGGATCAGAGCCCATGACCCAAGGCCATGAGGCAGGGGGTAACAGCACATGGCATATAAGGCTCTGGAAGGAACGGAGTCTAGGTGACTGAGAGGGAAGCTGAGAGGGGAGTTCCAGTGCCAGGCTGTGAGATGAGGTCCAGGCCTCACAGAACTCTGCTCCTACATTGGATTCCCAGCACCCTCCTTTAAGCATGCCCATGGCCCCGCTCTCCATAGCCTGATGGGGAACAACTCACTGCCCACCTTTCTGGCCCCCACCCCCACATGAACACCTGCCTTCGGTCCAAGGGTCCCAGCCAGCCTGGCCCAAGGGGTCCACACCTCCAGCACTTGGAGCCTGCTGTCACCTTTTCAGCTTAGCTGGCTGAGGCTAAACCAAAGGGAGTTCCTGGAAGCAGTGTTGTTGCAATCCTTCCTGCCCTCTGCCTGACCCAGTGTTCTCATGTAGCCAGCAGGATCCCGGGAAGCCTCACAGTGGACCCAGCCTTCAGGACTCACAGTGCTGTGGTGGGTGACCCATCTCTTCCTAACGTTTGCCCATTTTCTGGTGGAATAGGTCCCGCTGTTATGGTCGTGTCTTGGCAGTGCCTTCTTCCCTCGAGACACCAGACTTGGGTCAGATGTGTGGTTGGCAGGTAGTTTCTCCAAACCTGTAGCTTCTTTTCACCTAGGAAAATGTTTCCATGTGATGAGGTCCGTTTTCTGTCTGGGGTAGGGTTTTGGCTGTCATGGGGAAGAACGCTTATCTTTTCATTGTTGCTGATGTTGTTGTTGCCTATTCCAGCAGTATTGATGTACTTATCTTCAGTTTGATTGAAAGGACAGTGAGGTAGCATGTTGTGCTATTTCCTGCTGTGTCGCAAAGTGATTCGGTCATACATACACACACACCCCTTCTCCCTCAGATTCTATGCCCATATCGACTATCGCTAACTGTTGGCTAGAGTTCCCTGGGCTCTACCACAGGTTCCTGTTGGCCGGTCATTCCATGTACTCCGTGTGCAGAAGCCAGTCCCAAACCCCCAGTCCCTCCTGCCCCGGACTTGGCTCCTTTGGTACCCATCGGGCTTTCCAAGGCTGGGAGTCTGTTTCTGTTCCGTGCACACGTTCATTTGTGTCCTCTCTTTCGGTTCCACTTAGAAGTGGCATCATACGATGTTTGTCTTTCCCTGTCCACCTTCACTTAGGATGATAATTTCCAGGTCCATCCTTGCTGCTGCAGCGTTCATGATTCCATTCTCTTGTATGATTGTGTGATGTCCCCCCGTACATATGAACCTCATCCTCTTTATCCATGCCTCGGCCGATGGACATTTAGCTTGCTCCCTTGTCTTGGCTATTGCAAATGGTGCTTCAGTGGACATTGGGGTGCATGTATGTTTTGAAGGGCCTTTCTTTCCTTTTGATGAAGTCCAACTTTCTGTTCTTTCCTTCCCTTTTGGGATAATGTTTTTCTTGTCATGTGGAAGACCCCTTTGCCAAGCCTGAGGACCCAGAGGTTTGCTCCAATTGTTTTTTCTTAGGTGTGGTAAACGTTGCATCGTTTGTATTTATACACATTTTACATTTGCACTGAATGTTCCATGATGAGTTCATTTTCGTATCGGATAAAAACCCTATCCCTATTCCATTCTACTGCCCTTGAGCTTCCGTATTAGAACATCGCAGGCTCTTGTATTGCTATGGATCTATTTCTGCATTCTCTCTCTGTACACTGAACTCTGTCTGCTTCTATCCCTCCAACAATGCCAAGCTGCCCTCCATAGAGCGTTCTCATATGCCGAATCACCTCGCACTTTAATGTGCTTTCTCGAAATTATGTTTGATGTTCTGGCTCCTTTATCTTTCTTTGTACATTTTAGAATAGGTTTGTCCATGTTGACAAAAAAAAAACTTCTGTTGGATTTTGACCATTTTCTCTGTTGTGTCTTCCCATCCATGGGTATAATACATGTCCGCATTGTTGTAGGCCTTGTTTCCTTTTATCATACAGATCCTCTATCCCAAATATGCATCCCTGGATTTTCCATTGTGATGGATAATGATGGTGCTAATGTAAGAGACCGAATATATATCCTTTTTAGTGGGTTACTTTACACCAGAATAGAGCAAAGCATTTTAAATCAACTATGATGGAAACAATTAAGTGTTAACAATTGAAATTTGAATGAGCACTGTAAACCACATGTAGTGGAAAAAAATAAAAGTCATTCTGTAAATAACAACATAGTTTATCTTTTAAAATTAAAAAGAAAATTAAAATATAATCTGATGTATTTGAGTATATTTAAAGTTGTCTTCATCCTTATATCCTGGCTCCTTTATTTCTGGCCTAATTTTTATAACCAGAAATTCTACAGTTATTGAAATTCAATGTACTGAAAGATCAGGTTGATCATAGGCAAGCAATAATAATAGTACATGTCCAGCTAAATTTGAATTTTTCATTTCACATATAGTGCATTAATTTAGCCTTAACTATACCCTGTGCAACATTTCAGACATACCTTTACTGCAAGTACTTTCCATATTTATCTGAAATTTACCTTTCCCTCAGAATGGGCATTTATCTGGAACACTAGCCATAAAGGGTAACACATTAGACTATTAGTTGTGGGCAATTCTTGAGAGGATGAGAACTTGGAGTAGAGACTGACATGTACCTTTTGGTCCAACACTAAATAAATTGACAAAGGGATCCAAAATCTGCAGGCTCTTTGGATGAAATGGAAATGGAAGAGCCAGGTTATACTACCGAGTGTTTTTGCTTAGTGGGGTTAAGGACAGAAGTAAGGGGCAAGGAGACAAATCTTCTCTTTCCATATGTTAAAGAAGTAAATATCCTAGAGATCTGTGGTGGGGGGGAGTCCCTTCTTTTTATTTATTTTTCTTTTTAGGGCCAGACCTTCAGCATATGGAAGTTCCAGAATAGGAGACAAATCAAACCTGCAGCTGCAGGCCTACACACAGCCACAGCAATGTGGGATGTAAGCTGTGTCTGTGACCTACTGCATAGCTCAAGGCAACACCAGATCCTTATTCTACTGAGGGAGGCAAGGGATCCTACCCACATCCTCGTGGATACTTGTCAAGTTCATTTCTGCAGAGCCACAATGGAACTCCTCGTATTTCTAGGATTAAAAAAAATCAACTCCCTTGGCACAGTGCCAGTATTTTACCCACAATTGTCCACTCTCCTTTTGGACAAAGCCAATCCCATCTAAGTCCTGGCCTGCAAGCCCTGCTTATAAGCTGGTGAATTTCCTGTCTGCATCCCATAACCTTCCACTTTAGAATCTAAGCTCATCATTACCTATGGTCCTGACTGCATGGGAATCATGGTAGCATCCCTTAGAAAACAAAACAGAGACACAAATAAGAAAAAGTTCTCTGAGCCTTATTATCGTGTTGGGAATTAATGTCAGCTTATCACTATCCAAATGATATGAATGAGTATTCATGTTTTGTGTGGTGAGAAGAGAGGACTCTTAGGAAACTCATCAAGGGAGATGAGGGGTGAAATCTAATAGGACTGCAACCAAATCTCTTGGGAGGCCAAATTCATTCTCTGCTGTAACCCCACTACAACTCCTACTAATGTTAGGGCGTTGGGGAAGGAAAGAGAGAGGTTTAAAGGACTGTTCCACAATGAGAAAAAGACTTGTGTGGATGCTTCAGAAGCTTCTTGCCCCTTGCAAAGGAAGATGGACTCAGAAGAGGGTGAAAAGCTGAGGTGAGAGGATTTCAAGCAATATAATGGTGAGCCTTGTATCAAGAAACTCTTGATGGGGGGTTAAAAAAAATAACCTGGAACTACTTCTCTGTATTTGAGCTTTTATAATGAGAAATTTAGATGTTTTTCAACCAATACCTTCATATGAGAGGATTGGTGAGGCAAGCATTCTACACAGGCTCTCAAGAAGGGCAGGCTCCTTGTTGTTTCCTCCCCTTGTTCAGCCATTCAATCAATCACTTACAAGATCCTCACTCATAGCTCTGATATAGTATTTGATGAGTCTTCCCAGGGACAATGATAGCATAAAATGCATGGTGGAAAAGTGACATCCCCAATTCTACAATCAATTTTTTCACTACATCAAAATTCTACATCCTAGAGGCAGAGATAATCAAATTAGCTGACATATAATTAGGGAAAACCAGTCATGGAAGTAAGTATTTCAATGTCCTTTGGACCCTGATCTCTGATTATTCCTGCCGGGAGCTTCAGGTCAGGCAGTGGCAACTGAGGAGAAACATCTCTGGAAATGGATCACTAGCATCAGGAGACAGTGAATCTTCCACTTCTGCATGGACATTAAGGACACAGAGAAATACCAGGTTTGTGTCTTGTGGACGTTTCAAGTCTGTGCCCTTGGGGGCTTTTCATGTTGTTAGATGTAAGTGTCTTCGGAGGTATCCTGTGGAGTAAGAAATGCTCTGATGTTGCAACTGACCATAAAAGGGATCTGAGGGTTCAGGTTTCTTTAGCACACATTACAATGTCAGGTCAGTACAGTGAATCTGCTCCTACTTATTTGTATGTTGATTGCCAGCTGAAATTCTGTGATGTAGTCAAAAAGTAAGGAGGGAGAGTAAAATTGTTCCCAAAGTACCTGCTGTTTTGTCATTGGCCAAGAGGGTCAAGTTTAGTTCACCAGCATAGCCAGAATAACCAAAACCTTACAAAAGAAACACCTGTGAATCCACCTTTATTAAAAAACCTCCAGGCATTAACTAACTACCCTGAGAAAAAAAAACATTCAAGGAGAACAAATACATTTGGAAAAACTCTAGGCATGGAAACAGGAGAAATTTCGTTCAGAGTGTTTTCCGGGTCTAAAATTCATTGCTAGACATTCTTTTTAATTGACCCCTCAGGCTTGATAGGGAAAAGAACCTTCTATTTCTAGGGAAAACAACAACAACAACAAAAACAGTAAGGAAACCTAAGGAACTGCAGCCCAAAGGGCTTGAATGTACTTGGCCCAATTTGAGGATACCGTGCTTAGGCTGGAGCTCTCCAAACTCTTCCATGGGGATCATATCTAAATGCATGAGTTTCATGTTTGCAATTTTAACATGGGGGCTCATCTCTCAAGAGACAATTTTATTTTATTTTTTTGTTTGTTTTTGTTTTTTGTTTTAATGATACAAATGAATTGATTTACAAACCAGATAAAGACTCACTGGTATAGAAAACAAACTTATGGAAACCAAAGGGGATAGTGGGGGAGAGATAAATCTGGAGTTTGGGAATAACATATACACACACGTATAAAATAGGTAAACAACAAAGACCTATTGTGTAGCACAGGGAGCTATATACTCAACATCTTATGATGGAAAAGAATCTGTTTTCTTTTTTTTTTTTTCTGTGTTGCAATCTTTTTTTTCCATTTTTTTATTACTCAAATGAATTTATCACATCTGTAGTTGTATAATGATCATAACACTGATTTCACAGGATTTCCATCCCACAGCCCAGGCACATCCCCCCACCCCCCAAACTGTCTCCTCTGGAGACTGTAAGTTTTTCAATGTCTGTGAGTCAGCATCTGTTCTGCAAAGAAGTTCAGTCTGTCCTTTTTTCAGATTCCGCATGTCAGTGAAAGCATTGGATGTTGGTGTCTCATTGTATGGCTGACTTCACTTCGCATGATAGTTTCTAGGTCCATCCATGTTGCTAAAAATGCTGGTATTTCATTCCTTTTAATGGCTGAGTAATATTCCATTGTGTATATGTACCACTTCTTCTTGATCCACTCCTCTGTTGATGGACATTTAGGTTGTTTCCATGTCTTGGCTATTGTAAATAGTGCTGCAATGAACATTGGAGTACATGTGTCTTTGTGGTTTTCTCTGGATAGATGCCCTGGAGTGGGATTGCTGGATCAAATGGGAGTTGTATTTTTCATTTTCTGAGGAATCTCCGCACTGCTTTCCACAGTGGTTGCACCAATTGACAATCCCACCAACAGTGTACTAGTATTCCTTTTTCTCCATACTCTCTTGAGCACTTATTGTTTGTAGACTTTTGGTTGATGGCCATTCTGGCTGGTGTAAGGTGGTACCTCAGAGTGGTTTTGATTTGCATCGCTCTAATAATGAGTGACATTGAACATCTTCTCATGTGTTTCTTGGCCATATGTATGTCTTCTTTGGAGAACTGTCTGTTTAGATCTTCGGCCCATTTTTTGATAAGCTTGTTTGTTTCTTTGGTATGGATCTGCAGACGTTGTTTATAAATGTTGGAGATTAATCCCTTGTCAGTTGATTCACAAAGATTTTCTCCCATTCTGTGGGTTGTCTTTTTGTGTTGTTTAGGGTTTCCTTTGCTGTGCAGAAACTTTTCAGTTTGATTAGATCCCATTTGTTTATTTTTCTTTTTATTGTCAATACTCCGATAGGTGGATCTGAGAAGATGTTGCTGTCGTTTATGTCAGAGAGTGTTTGGCCTATGTTTTCCTCTAGGAGTTTGATAGTGTCTGGTCTTCTATCTAGGTCTTGAATCCATTGGGAGTTTATTTTTGTGTATGGTGTTAGGGAGTGTTCTAATCTCATTCTTTTCCATGTGGCTGTCCAGTTTTCCCAGCACCACTTATTGAACAAGCTGTCCTTTCTCCTTTGTCTATTGTTGCCTCCTTTGTCATAGATGAGTTGTCTGTAGGTGCTTGGGTTGAATTCTGGGCTTTCTATCCTGTTCCACTGATCTATATTTCTGTCCTTGTACCAGTACCATGCAGTTTTGACGACTTTTGCCTTGTAGTATAGTCTGAAGTCCAGGAGCCTGATTCTTCCAGCTCCATTTTTCTTTTGCAGGATGTCGTTGGCTATTCTGGGTCTTTTGTGCTTCCAAACAAACTTTAAAATATTTTGTTTGAGTTCTCTGAAGAATGTCCTTGGTAATTTGAAAGGGGTTGCATTGAATCTGTAAATTGCCTTGGGTAGTATAGTCATTTGGATAATATTAACTCTTCCAATCCACAAGCATGGTATATCTTTCCATTTATTTGTGTCATTTTTGAATTCTTTCATCAGTGTCTTATAATTTTCAGAGTACAGGTCTTTTGTCTCTTTAGGTAGGTTTACTCCTAAGTATTTTATTCTTTTGGATTCAATGGTAGACGGGATTGCTTGCCTAGTTTTTCTTTCTGCTCTTTCATTGTTTGTGTATAGAAATGCCATCAATTTCTGTGTATTGATATTGTATCCTGCGACTTTGCCAAATTCATGGATGAGCTCTAACAGTTTTCTGGTAGAGTCTTCAGGATTCTCTAGGTATAGTATCATGTCATCTGCAAACAGTGATAGTTTTACTTCTTCCTTTCCAATTTGTATCTCTTTTATTTCTTTTACTTCTCTGATTGCTGTGGCTAGGATTTCTAGAACTATGTTGAAGGATAGTGGTGAGAGCGGACATCCTTGTCTTGCTCCTGATCTCAGCGGGAATTCTTTCAGCTTTTCACCATTGAGAATGATGTTCACTGTGGGTTTGTCGTATATGGCCTTTATCATGTTATGCCCACTTTCTGAAGGGATTTTATCGGAAATGGGAGTTGGATTTTGTCAAAGGCATTTTCTGCGTCTATTGAGAGGATCATATGATTTTTATTCTTCAGTTTGTTCATGTGGTGTATCACACGGATGGATTTGCAGATATTGAAGAACCCTTGCATCCCTGCGATAAATCCCACTTAATCATGATGTACAATCCTTTTAATGTATTGTTGGATGTGGTTTGCTAGGATTTTATTGAGGATTTTTGCATTGACGTTCATCAGTGAAATTGGCATATAGTTTTCTTTTTTTGTGGAGTCTTTGTCTGGTTTTGGTACCAGGGTGATGGTGGCCTCATAGAATGAGTTTGGGAGTATCCCTTCTTCTGCAATTTTTTGAAATAGTTTCAGAAGGATCGGTGTTAGCTCTTCTCAATGTTTGATAGAATTTGCCTATGAAGCCATCTGGTCCTGGACTTTTGTTTGTTGGAAGTTTATTAATCACAGTTTCAATTTCAGTTCTTGTGATTCGTCCATTCATCTTTTCTATTTTATCTTGGTTTAGTCTTGGAAGATTGTACTTTTCTAAGAATTTGTCCATTTCTTCTAGGTTTTCCGTTTTATTGGCATATAGTTGCATATAGTAGTCTCTTATGCTCCTTTGTATTTCTGTGATGTCCATTGTTACTTCTCCTTTTTCATTTCTAATTTTATTGATTTGAGTCCTCTCTCTTTGTGCCTTGATAAGTCTGGCTAAGGGTTTATCAATTTTGTTGGCCTTTTCAAAGAACCAGCTTTCCGTTTCATTGATCTTTTCAATGGTTTTGTTTCTCTTTCATTGATTTCTGCTCTGATCTTTATGATTTCTTTCCTTCTACTATCTTTAGGTCTTGTCTGTTCTTCTCTCTCGAGCTGCTTTAGATGTAAAGTTAGCTTGTTTATTTGGGCTTTTTCTTGTTTCCTGAGGTGGGCTTGTATTGCTATAAACTTTCCTCTTAGAACAGCTTTTGCTCCATCCCATAGGTTTTGGAATGTCATATCTTCGCTAGGTAATTTTTAATTGCCTCTTTGATTTCTTCAGCAATCCATTGGTTGTTTAGTAGCATGTTGTTGAGTCTCCACGTGTTTGTGTTTTTTTGCAGTTTTTTTCTTGTTGTTGATTTCCAGGCGTATAGCATTGTGGTTGGAAAAGATGCTTGATATGATTTCAATTTTCTTAAAGTTACCGAGGTTGGATTTGTAGCCCAGGATGTGCTCAATCTTAGAGAATGTTCCATGTGCACTTGAGAAGAATGTGTATCTGTTGCTTTTGGATGGAATGTCCTATAAATATCTATTAAGTCCATCTGGTTTAATGCTTCATTCAGGGCCTGTGTTTCCTTATTGATTTTCTGTCTGGTTTTCTGTCCATTGCTGTAAGTGGGGTGTTAAAGTCCCCCACTATGATTGTGTTATTGTCGATTTCTCCTTTTAAGGTGGTTAGTGGTTGCTTTATATATTGTGGTGAAGCTGTTGGGTGCATAGATATTTAAAATTGTTATATCATCTTCTTGGATTGATCCTTTGATCATTAAGTAATGTCCTTCTTTTTCCCTTAAAATATTTTTTATTTTAAAGTCTATTTTGTCTGATATGAGTATTGCTACTCCAGCTTTCTTTTGATCCCCGTTTGCATGGAATATTTTCTTCCATCCTCTCACTTTCAATTTGTATGTGTCCCTAGAAGTGAAGTGGGTCTCTTGAGGACAGCATATATATGGGTCTTGTTGTTGTATCTATTCAGCCAGTCTATGTCTTTTGGTTGGGGCTTTTAGTCCATTCACATTTAAGGTAATTATTGATATGTATGTTCTTATTGCCATTTTATTAATTACTTTGGATTTGTTTTTGCTGCTCTTTTTCCTTTCCTTCTTCTCTTGTTCTTTTCTGCCTAAAGAAGTTCCTTTAGTATTTGTTGTAAGGCTGCTTTAGTGTTGCTGAATTCTCTCAACTTTTGCTTATCTGTGAAGGTTTTGATTTCTCCTTCAAATCTGAATGCGAGCCTTGCTGGGTGGAGTATTCTTGGTTAGAGGTTTTTTCCTTTCATCACATTGAGTATATCATGCCACTCCCTTCTGGTCTGCAAGAGTTTCTGCTGAAAAATGTGATGATAGCCTTATTGGGGTTCCCTTGTATGTTATTTGCTTCTTTTCCCTAGCTGCTTTCAAGATTTTCTGTTTGACTTTAATTTTGGTCAGTTTGATTAGTATGTGTCTTGGTGTATTCCTCCTTGGGTATATTTTATATAGTACTCATTGCGCTTCCTGGATGTGAATGAGTGATTCCTTCCCCCTGTTAGGGAAGTTTTTGGCTATTATCTCTCGAAATATTTTTTCTGTCCCCTGCTCTCTTTCTCCTTCTGGTATCCCTATAATACGGATGTTGGTGCATTTCACGTTGTCCCAGAGTTCTCTGAGACTCTCTTCATTTCATTTCAATCTTTTTTTCTTTTTTCTGTTCTGCATCCATCATTTCCACTAATCTGTCCTCCACCTTGTTTATTCCTTCTTCTGCCTCCTGTATTCTGCTGTTAGCTGATTCTAGTGAATTTTTTATTTCAGTGATTGTATTTTGCATCTCTTCTTGATTAAGCTCTATATCTTGTATCTCTTTGGTCAGTGTTTCCTGTAAGTTATCCATCTTTGCCTCCAGTTTATTCCCAATGTCTTGCATTATCTTCAGCAACAACATTCTAAACTCTTTTTTCCTGGAGGCTAAGAATCTCCTCCTCACTTAGCTGACTTTCTGGGGTTTTTCCTTAATCCCTCATCCGAGTTATAGTTCTCTGTCTTTTCATTTTTATATGTTTTTGGTGTGGTGAACTTCTTATGGATAATAGAGTTGTAGCCTCTCTTACTTCTGATGTCTTCCCCCCTGTGGCTGAAGTCAGCATGGGGGCTTGCTGTAGGCTTCCTGATGGGAGGGGCTGATGCCTGCCCCCAGTAGGAGGAGCTGATTCTACTCCCTCTGGTGGCTGTGGCTTAGCTTACTGATTAGATTAGAGGCAGCTTTGTGCCTGAGGGATCTTTAGGTAGTCTGTTTACTGAGGGGTGGGGCTGTGATCCCACCTGGGTTGTTGTTCACCCTGGGGCTTCTCAACAGCTGGCTGATGGGTGTGGCCAGATTTTCCCAAAATGGACACCTCCAGAGAAAGGCACTGCTGCTGAATATTCCTAAGAGCCTTAGCTTTCAATGTCCTTCCCTCACAATAAGCCACGTTCACCCCTGTTTTCCCAGGATGTCCTCCAAGAACTGCAGTCAGGTTTGACCCAGATTCCCTTGGAGACTTTGATTTGCCCTGGGACTCAGTGCATGTGAAAGTCTGTGTGTGCCTTTTAAGAATGGGGTCTCCGTTTCCCCCAGTCCCATAGAGCTCTTGCACACAAGCCCCACTGGTCTTCAATGCCAGATGCTCTGGGGCTCTTTCTCCCTGTGCTGGATCCCCCACATGTGAGGGTTTGATGTGTGGCTCAGAACTCTCACTCCTGTAGGTGAGTCTCTGTGAACCAGTTAATTTCCAGTCTGTGGATGTTCCCCCCCAGGAGGTATGGGGTTGTTTATATCATGAAATTGCCCCTCCTACCTCTTGATATGGCCTTCTCTTTTTCTTTTGGAGTAGGGTATCTTTTTTAAGGTTTCTGATCCATTTTGGTGAAGAGTGCTCAGTCTTTAGTTGTGGATTTTGTTGTTTTTCGGAGAGAAGTTGAGCTCCAGTCCTTCTATTCTGCCATCTTAATCCCATCCCCAAGAGACAGTTTTAAACAGAGATGGCCACAAATGATCCCAATGAGAACACATTGCAAGAAATCTCCCCAGGGGATGCCAATCCTCCATAATATTCCTCTCTTGCACGACGTCTTGGGCTAGCTATTCACACATCCCATGCCAGCAAGCATGCACATGCCCACCAGTGGCGGTGCTGTCTGGCGCAGTGACTACCATCCTCCAACTGCTCCTAGGGTCTGTTGAGGCTGGTCTGCTTGAGAAGCCAGTAGCACATGCACGAGGGCAGAGGGCAGTTTCCCAAGGGGTGGCCTGCCTGGGGGCAGGGCCAGTCATGTCTGTGGTTAGAATTAATTATGTGAAGGCCGTTGTAATCACAGCTGGGTTACTTTTCTTGAGTGCTCATTAGCTTACAACAGTTTCCTAAACTTAAACCTTGTCTTTAGTCTCCAGTGGGACTTTTCATCTATTTTAAGTATCTGAATCTATCCTTCTCGTTAGGATGGTTATTTGCATATTTGCAGCATGTTGTGTGGTTATTTGCTTTTTTGTGTAGTAATTTTTCAGGAGCTGCGTATGTGTATTTTGATGTGTACAGGGCAAGTCTGACTATTTTATGGGACTGGTGAATATTATATAGGTAGGTGTGCTGTGTTTCTGTACTTCTATATTCTGCATGATGGAAGGGGGAGTGTGATTTTCTGTAGATGCAGAGAGTGTATTATATATGTATTTGGAACAAAAGGCATAGGGTGATACACTGCCATATTTGTGGGGTCCTGGGTAATTGTGGGTACATTTGGGGCTCATGCAGAATAGTTGTGTGTATGAGTTTGAGTGTGTATTCAAGGGGCATGGTCATTTGGAGGAATATTTGCTGGGGCTATGCACTTGGATTTTTCAGTAGGGACATTTTAGGATTAAATATTTGGGGAATTGAGTATGTGTGTTTCTAAAGGAGAGATGAGTTTCTGTGTTTATTCGGAGGAGTTGGAGACTTGCATTTATAGGTATGAGAAACATGGGCTGTGGTTATTTGTTAGTAGCTGCAGAACTAGTTCATAATAGCTTGGGATAGTCATCTCTGTGTTCAGTTACATCAAGTTGGTAGTTTGAATATGCACTTGCTTGGAATTCTTATACCATGTAGATATCATAAATGAAGCCTTACCTGACTTTTTAAACAGCTTTATATAAGCATTTACAGCATACCACTCATCTGTGTGTTTGGTTGGAAGTATGTGTCAAGCCAGACTATTCAGGCATCACTTGGTATGTACATATAGGACATTTTTTTTTTTTGGACATAGATTTTCAATATTATTTTATTTTTTTTAAACTTTCTTATTGTGTACATTTTTGTTTCTTATGTTTTTTTTTATAATTTCTTTTTATTTTCCCACTGTACAGCAAGGGGGTCAAGTTATCCTTACATGTATACATTGCAATTACATTTTTTCCCCCACCACTTCTTCTGTTGCAACATGAGTATCTAGACATAGTTCTCAATGCTATTCAGCAGGATCTCCTTGTAAATCTGTTACAAGTTGTGTCTGATAAGCCCAAGCTCTCGATCCCTCCCTCTCCCGCCCCTCCCATCAGGCAACCACAAGTCTCTTCTCTAAGTCCATGATTTTCTCTTCGGAGGAGATGTTCATTTGTGCTGGATATTAGATTCCAGTGATAAGTGATACCATATGGTATTTGTCTTTGTCTTTCTGGCTCATTTCACTCAGTATGAGATTCTCTAGTTCCATCCATGTTGCTACAAATGGCATTATGTCATTCTTTTTTATGGCTGAGTAGTATTCCATTGTGTATATATACCACCTCTTCCGAATCCAATCATCTGTCGATGGACATTTGGGTTGTTTCCATGTCCTGGCTATTGTGAATAGTGCTGCAATGAACATGCGGGTGCATGTGTCTCTTTTAAGTAGAGTTTTGTCCGGATAGATGCCCAAGAGTGGGATTGCGGGGTCATATGGAAGTTCTATGCATAGATTTCTAAGGTATCTCCAAACTGTTCTCCATAGTGGCTATACCAGTTTACATTCCCACCAACAGTGCAGCAGGGTTCCCCTTTCTCCACACCCCCTCCAGCACTTGCTATTTGTGGATTTATTAATGATGGCCATTCTGACTGGTGTGAGGTGGTATCTCATGGTAGTTTTGATTTGCATTTCTCTTATAATCAGAGATGTTGAACATTTTTTCAGGTGTTTGCTGGCCATCTGTATATCTTCCTTGGAGAAGAGTCTATTCAGGTCTTTTGCCCATTTTTCCATTGATTGATTGGTTTTTTTGCTGTTGGGTTGTATAAGTTGTTTATATATTCTAGAGATTAAGCCCTTGTCGGTTGCATCATTGGAAACTATTTTCTCCCATTCTGTAAGTTGTCTTTCTGTTTTCTTGTGGGTTTCCTTTGCTGTGCAAAAGCTTTTCAGTTTGATGAGGTCGCATGGGTTTATTTTTGCTCTAATTTCTATTGCTTTGGGAGACCGACCTGAGAAAATATTCATAATGTTGATGTCAGAGAGTGTTTTGCCTATGTTTTCTTCTAGGAGTTTGATGGTGGCCTGTCTTATATTTAAGTCTTTCAGCCACTTTGAGTTTATTTTTGTGCATGGTGTGAGGGTGTGTTCTAGTGTCATTGCTTTGCATGCAGCTGTCCGGGTTTCCCAGCAATGCTTGCTGAATAGACTTTCCTTTTCCCATTTTATGTTCTTGCCTCCCTTGTCAAAGATGAATTGACCATAGGTGTCAGGGTTTATTTCCGGGTTCTCGCTTCTGTTGCATTGGTCTGTCTGTCTGTTTTGGTACCAGTACCACACTGTTTTGATGACTGTGGCTTTGTAGTATTTCTTGAAGTCTGGGAGAGTTATGCCTCCTGCTCGGTTTTTGTTTCTCAGGATTGCTTTGGCGATTCTGGGTCTTTTGTGGTTCGATATAAATGTTTGGATTGTTTGTTCTAGTTCTGTGAAAAACGTCATGGGTCATTTGATAGGGATTGCATTGAATCCGTAGATTGCTTTGGGTAGTATGGCAATTTTTACAGTATTGATTTTCCCAATCCAGGAACATGGAATATCTTTCCATTTCTTTACATCTTCTTTGATTTCTTTGATTAAGATTTTATAGTTCTCAGCATATGGGTCCTTTACCTCCTTGGTCAGGTGTATTCCGAGGTATTTGATTTTGTGAGGTGCAATTTATAAGGTATGGTATTTTTGGATTCCTTTTCTCATGTTTCATTGCTGGTATACGGAAATGCGACTGACTTCTGAATGTTAATCTTATATCCTGCTCCTTTGCTGAATTTATTATTCAGTTCAAGTAGTTTTGGGGTTGAGTCCTTAGGGTTTTCTATGGATAGTATCATGTCATCTGCATACAGTGACAGTTTGATCTCTTCTCTTCCTATATGGATGCCTTTTATTTCTTTTGTTTGTCTAATTGCTATGGCTAGGACTTCCAAAACTATGTTGAAGGGCAGTGGTGAGAGTGGGCCTGTCTTGTTCCAGATTTGAGTGAGAAGGCTTTCAGTTTTTCCCCATTGAGGATTATATTTGCTGTGGGTTTATCATTAATGGCTTTGATTATATTCAGGAATGTTCCCTCTATACCCACTTTGGCGAGGGTCTTGATCATGAATGGATGTTGAACTTTGTCAAATGCTTTTTCTGCGTCTATTGAGATGATCATATGATTTTTGACCTTTTTTTTGTTAATGTGGTGTATGATGCTGATTGATTTGCGTATGTTGAACCATCCTTGTGAACCTGGGATGAACCCTACCTGGTCATGGTGTATAATTTTTTTGGTATGTTGTTGGATTCGGTTGGCTAAGATTTTGTTGAGAATTTTTGCATCTATATTCATCAATGATATTGGGCGATAGTTTACTCTTTTGGTGGTATCTCTGTCTGGTTTTGGCATGAGGGTGATGGTGGCATCATTGAATGTCTTTGGGAGTATTCCTTCTTCTTCAACCTTTTGAAAGAGTTTAAGGAGGATGGGCACCAATTCCTCTTTATATGTTTGATAGAATTCACCTGTGAAGCCATCTGGTCCTGGACTTTTATTTGTAGGGAGTGATTTTATGACCTCTTCAATTTCATTTCTAGTGATTGGTCTGTTCATTTGGTCTGTTTCTACTTGATTCCGTTTTGGCAGGCTGTAAGATTCTAGAAAATTGTCCATTTCTTCCAGATTGTCAAACTTGTTGCCGTATACTTGCTCATAGTATTCTCTTATGGTTTTTTGTATTTCTGCTGTATCCGTTGTGATTTCTCCTTATTCATTTATAATTTTGGTTTTTTGGGTTCTTTCTCTCCTCTTTTTCGTGAGTCTGGCCAGGGGTTTGTCAATTTTGTTCACCTTTTCAAAGAACCAGCTCTTGGTTTTATTAATTGTTTCTATTGTTTTTTGAGTCTCTATTTTATTGATTTCTTCTTTGATCTTTATAATTTCCTTCCTTCTGCTGACTTTAGGTCTTTTTTGTTCTTCTTCTTCTAATTCACTTAGGTGGAGGGTTAAGTTGTCAATTTGGGATCTTTCTTCTTTCTTGAGAAAGGCCTGTATTGCTATAAATTTCCCTCTGAGCACTGCTTTCGCAGCATCCCATAGATTTTGCGAGGTTGTGTCTTCATTATCATTTGTTTCAAGGTAGTTTTTAATTTCCTTTTTGATTTCCTCATTGACCCATTGGTTTTTCAGTAGCATGTTGTTTAGTCTCCATGTAGTAGGTTTTTTCTCTTTGCTTTTCCCATGGTTGATTTCTAATTTCATGGCATTGTGGTCAGAGAAAGCACTTGAGATAATTTCTATGCTCCTAAATTTGTTGAGATTCGCTTTGTGTCCCAATATGTGGTCGATTCTTGAGAATGTTCCATGAGCATTTGAGAAGAATGTGTATTACGCTTTTTTTGGATGTAATGTCCTGAAGATATCAATTAAGTCTAACTTTTCTATTGTTTCCTTTAGGATCTCTGTTGCTTTATTGGTTTTCTGTGAAGATCTGTCCATTGATGTGAGGGAGGTATTAAGGTCTCCTACTGTGATTGTATTCTCATCAATATCTCCCTTTATGTCTGTGAATATTTGTTGTTATGTATCTGGGTGCTCCTATACTTGGGGCATATATGTTGATGATAGTAACATCCTCTCCTTGGATGGATCCCTTAATCATTAAATAGTGTCCTTCTTTGTCTTTCTTTATGTCTTTTGTTTTAGAGTCTATTTTGTCTGATATGAGCGTTGCGACTCCTGCATTTCTGTCATGTCTATTGGCGTGAAATATTTTTCCCCACCCTTTCACTTTCAATCTCTATGTATCCTTTGTCCTAAGGTGAGTTTTTGTAAGCAGCATATTGAAGGTTTTTGCCTTTTTGTCCACTCAGCCACTCTGTGTCTTTTGATTGGGGCATTCAGTCCATTGACATTTAAGGTGATAATTGATAGATGATTATTTATTGCCATTTGAACCTCGTGTTCCAGTTAATTCTATGGTTCTCCATTCTTCCTTTCTTTTTTTTTTTTTTTTTTTTTTTTTTTTTTTGGTTGGATGGTCTCCTGTTATTATCTGCTTGAGTGCATTTTTTTTTTTTCCAAATGCAATATTTGGTTTTGGCTTGTGATTGCCCTGTTTTTAAATATGCTAACCCCTTCCCATAATTGTGTGTTTTAGCCTGAAGGTTCTGTAAGTTCAAACTCTTCATTACTATATTAAAATTAAGAAGAGAAACATACAAACAAACAAAAAGTGTTATTTACTTCCTAACATCCCTTGCCCACATTTTATGGTTTTGATGACTCTTTTTTATTTTTTTCTTTTTAATTTTATTATGTTTGAAGCATGTTCATGATTAAATCTGTATGCTGGCTTATTTGAGTGACTGCTCTCTGATTGCAGTTTCCTCAGTCCTAGTCCTTCCACTTCTTCTTCTTTTTTTTTTCTTTTCTTTTTTCTTCCCTTTCCTTCCTTTCTCTTTGGTTTAGAGAAGCCCTTTCAATATTTCCTTTAACTTGGGTTTTGTGTTGCTGTATTCTTTAAGTTTTTGTTTGTTGGGAAAAATTTTTATTTCCCCTTCTATTTTAAATGATATTCTTGCTGGATAGAGTATTCTAGGTTGCATATTTTCTTCCCTTTAGCACTTTAAATATCTCTTGCCATTCCTTCCTGGCCTGTAGTGTTTCTGTAGAGAAGTCAGCTGATATTCTTATGGGGGTTCCCTTGTAGGTAACATTCTGTTTTTCCCTTGCTGCCTTTAGGATCCTCTCTTTATCACTAACTTTTGCCATTTTTATTATGATGTGTCTTGGTGTGGGTTTATTTGGGTTCAGTTTGTTTGGGGCCCTCTGTGCTTCTTGTATCTTGAACCCAGTATCCTTTAGATTTGGGAAGTTTCCAGCAATAATTTCTTCAAATATATTTTCCATCCCCTTATCTTTTTCTACTCCTTCTGGAATTCCCATTATGCGTAGATTGGCCCACTTTATATTATCCCATAGGTCTCTTATATTGCTTTTGAGTTTTTTGATTCGGTTTTCTGTCTGTTGACCGGATTGAGTGATTTCCATTATTCTATCTTCCATATCACTGATTCGTTCTTCTGCATTACTCATTCTGGTTTTCACTGCCCTTAGTTCTGTTTGCATCTCTGCAAATGGATGTTCTAGTTTTTCTTGGCTCCTCCTTATATTTTCTAGTTCCTTTCTGAGGGTATCTGCATTGCTGTTCATATCTTCTCTTAATTCCTTCAATATTTTCACGATTTCTCTTTTGAACTCCAGCTCTGTCTGACTGAAAGGATCTGTTTCATTGTTGACTGTTTTAGGTGAGTTCTCCTGTCATATACGACATTTTATGTGAATTGTGAGTGGGGCATCCAGGGTGTTGGGCCCTTTGATGTGTGCATTGGCCCTTCTTTCTGAATCACTGCATTGCTCCTGTCAGGTAGAGTCATTCTTTCAGGTCAAAGAATTCCTTCCTCCAAATGCTGGTGAATTCCAGTAGAAATCATGCAAATGGATTTAGGGGTGTCTGTACCTTAGGCAGGTGGACACACCTTCAGCATTGTATGGTCCTAAAATCTGGGGCCCTCGAAGGGTGAGGCTGATGGCAGATAACCCTGTACAGCAGAACCTTCACAGGAGTGTGGTTGGCATGAGAAGCAGCAGTCAGCAAGTTGTGGGGATTCATGGATAAAAGATAAGGTAGGCAAGTGCTCTCCCAGGAAAACCCTGTGAGATTCAGATCAGCAAGCACAGGTATTTCTGGCTCTTCTGTGGCACAGCTGGTAAGCAAGGACACCGTGCACATGGGGTCCAGATGGTGCAAGTCTCTAGAGCTGCCCAAGGGTGTTGGAAAGTATTGTAGGTCAGGCGGGTAAGCTGTATGAACAATTCTCCACTACTGTATCTCTATGGAAACCTAAGTCCTCAGGGATAGGCAGGACATCTAGGGTCAGTGAGCTGACAAGGACAAAGGTGGGGAGGCCTTGTCTCTAAGGGAGGCTTGGGGAGTGAGGCCTGGAGAGCCTGGGGAGTCCTTCTCTGAGAAGATATGGCTCTGATATTCTGAAACCTTTAGACATGGTCCCTGTTCTTTTCTGAAGGTTCAGGGTACTTCTATCTATGGGAAGTTCATCCCAAGATCTTGGTTCTCAGATCAGATGACCTGACCCTATTTTTCCTTATTCCACATCCAGCCAGGAACCCAACAGGGAGCCATATGGTCACTGTGTCCACCAGCTGACCCTACAGCCTCCTGCTTCCCTTCCCAAAATAGACCCCTCTATTTTGACTCAGCCCCTGGATTCCATACAGTGAACTGTTAGTGGCCTCTAGGATGATATTCAAGAGCCTCAACCTGAACAGGCTTGAAAAATAACAAATAACTTTTTTTTTTGCTTTTTGCCATTTCTGGGGCTGCTCCCATGGCCTATGGAGGCTCCCACGCTAGGGGTCAAATTGGAGCTGTAGGCACTGGCCACAGCCACAGCAACACAGGGATCCGACCCACATCTGGAACCTACACCACAGCTCATGGCAATGCCGGATCCCTAACCCACTGAGCAAGGCCAGGGATCAAACCTGCAACCTCATGGTTCCTAGTCGGATTCATTAACCACTGAGCCATGACAGGAACTCCAACAACTAACTTTTTATGAGCCATTCCTAAAATCTTCCCAGTTCACACCCATGGGTCAACTATTCAATCATAGCCACAAAGAAGGGTGAATCTGTGGCAGCCTTTGGAGCCTTGTGGAATCTCATTTTATAGCATTTGGGGTTCCATACAGTTAAAAGGCCACTCGGCCTGCTTCAGCTTCCCTATTCATGAATCGATTAACTTCTGAGATTAGCAGATTGATACAGAAAAGACAGAAAAGAAGATGGGAGGCTATAGGCCTACCTGAACTCCTGACGCTAGTTGAGCATTTTGTAAAGGACCTGGCAGCAAGATCACAAACAAAAAAACACCAAGCTATGAGCTTTATATCTCCAACAGATCCAAGGGAAGAGACACAAAAGAATACTTGCACCTTGCCCATGACCCCCTCCTAGGGGTCCATGATCATTTCAGTGACCCAGCGTTGGTGTTTCATTTGTAATCAGCTAGCCACTGGGAAAAAAAAGCTGTCCTCAAAGGTCTTGTGCAGACTCCTCACAGGAGCTACTCTCATACCTACCTCAAAGTGAGGGCTCCCCCATCAACCCTTACCATAGTTGACAGAACACCAGAGGTTCTATTACCAGCAATTACCTGAAACAACCTAGAAGAAAGGAAAATGAAAATTAATAGAAAACCTGGCTCAATTTTAGTTGATACAAGAGCTATACTCAGTACTTGAAACCCCACTCATTCTTTCATTTGAAATCTACGTGAAACCCTAAGCCTAACTGTAAACATAGCCAACTCTTAACATGCTACCCCGACCATAGCTGTGCCTTCTACTTTAAATCCCATCCTCATAAAACAGTACACCCCTCAGAGTAAGAAGGATGTTTCCAGAGTGCGGGTATCTAATAAGTTCAGAGAGAACTTTTATCTCAGCCACTATTCTGTTTTGCTATGCACTATAGCCCAGTTAATCTATGTGACAGAGATCTCCTTTCTAATGTAAAAGGGCTACTATGTTTTCCCTGTGATGGAGATCTCACCTTAAAATTTCTTGATCATCCCCAACCCTGATCATTTATATCCCTTATACTCTGTCCTGAACATAAAAGAGGAAGAAGCTCAACAAAAGTTCTCTAATTGAATTGAGATGTCTGAAAATGCGTGGGCTACTTCTGACCCTGACATTGGAAGAATAAAAAATGCAGAACCTATAACAATTCAGATAGATGTGGCCAAACCTCTCCCTAAGTTTCCTCCATAACCACTAAAGCCTGAGGCAATACAAGGCCTCACACTCATTGTAGGAGGCTTATTTGCTCAGGGGTTTCTCATGTCCTGTGTGTGTTCCTGCCACATGCCAGTCTTGCCTATTTGGAAACCTAATGGGATAGGTGTTTGCCCAGGAGCTGGGGGCTATTAATAAAGTAGTTATCCTCCATTTACCAGTTGTTCCAAAACTGGACACCCTTCTGCCACAAGTTTTAACTGACTTTAAATGGTTTACTGTTGTAGACTTTTGTTCAAATGACTTCAGCATCCCTGTAGACCCAACAGCCAATATCTATGTCTATGTGCCTTTCCTTGGAACCATCAGCAGTAGACCTGGATGGTTTTGCCTCAAGTGTTTCCTGAGGCCCCTTCTTTCTTCCCCCAAGTAATTCACCAAGATTTAAGTACCTTCTGTAGAGTTCCCATTGTGGCACAGCAGAAACAAACCCGACTAGGGAACATGATGTTGTGGGTTCAATTTCTGGCTTCACTCAGTAGGTTAAGGATCTGGCATTGCTGTGAGTTCTGGTATAGGTCACAGATGCAGCTTGGATCTGACATTGCTGTGGTGTAAGCTGGCAGCTGTAGCTCCAATTAGATCCTTAGCCTGGGAATCTCCATGTGTGGCACGTGCAGCCCTAAAAAGGAAAAGAAAAACGCTAACGTTTTAAGTGTTTTCTAGTTCCCTGAGAAATCACCCACTTTACAAGATGCAGATGATCTCATGGTGTACTCTGCTACTATACAATTCTATGAGGCATGCATAAAAGCTTCCCTTTATTTGCTGCAATAGGTATCTGAAAACGAGCACATAGAGAAAATTTCAGTTATCTCAACACTGGACATTATATAGGGCATAATCTAAACACTAAAGGAATCCAGCTGTCTTCCACAAGAATTAAGCTCACACAGGACATTCCCAGGCTCACAACTAAGGGACAGCATTGTGGATTTCTAGATTTAGCTGGTTATTGCAAACTCTGGGTTCCAAATTTTATGAACTTACTGAAGTTTTAGTTCCTTAACCCCATCCTTGGGAAGATAAACATGAGCAGGCTTTTCTAAAGTGAAAGCTACTGCTACAAGAGCCACCTGACTTAGGGTTACACAACTATTCAAGCATTTTACTTTATTTGTGCAGGAAAGGGATAACTAGGCCCTGGGAGTTATGGAAGCATGTAGTAAACATAGCCCTACTGCCTGTTGTAGCATGCAACTTGATTCTGTTGCTCATGCCTGTCTCCGTTGTCTTGAAGTGACAGCCAGACCTGCAAAGTTAGCGAAAGCCTTGGCAAATTCCACACACTCTCCAGTCTTCTTAACTGTGAAATGACTCAGTGTTTTCCTGCAGGTAGATTAACTTCCTATGAGATCCTTGTGCTCTCACCACCTCATCTATATCTTAAACATTGCAATGCTCTCAGGCCTGCTACACTACTACTTTTATCTCAACAAGGAAAGCACCATGACAATGAGGTAATAATGTCCCATTTTGTGACACTGTCCTGATTAATGATATCTCTAAACCAATCCCAATTGAATCTTGTGTATTGATGAGTTATGCTTACAATTGAGAAGGGATTTTCAAGCTAGTTATGCTGTTTCTACCCATGATGACCTAGTCAGTGTTGGAGATGTCCTCAGGCAGAGCTCTGTGCCCTTTCCAGAGCATGCCAGTTGTCAGAGGGAGGATCTGTCAGTGTTTAAAATGATAGCCAGGATGCTTTTGACCAAGACGTTGGATCCAGTTCTGACAGAGGCCTGGAAAGGGTGTAAAGGTGACAGCACTTTGAGATGATCCGTGATGCTTACAAAATGCCTGACAGTTCTCCCTCCTGTCCTTACTTGTTCCTCAAATGTGGCCTTAAGTGGTTTCTGGTCTGTACACTTTCCCATCTATGTGGGACACATTACCCAGGACGGAGGCTTCCTGCCGCTGAGAGGTGACGACTACTGAATTTGGAAAACCTGACTTTTGATCAGTGACCCTTTCAGAGAAAGATCTTGATCTTTGAAGATCAAGGAGAGCTGTGAACATGAATTTAGGGTACCTTAACTCAACTTGGAGTTGAGAAGGCCTGTAGAGGGAGCTCTCACACCTTACCCTTCGTGGTAATTACCCTAAAAGGAGAATGTCAATTATTGACCCCAGGAGGAAGCTAGGAACCTTGCATTCCCAAACAGGAAGTTCACTTGGTTTCTACCCCAGCAGGAGGAGGGAAGACTGCCTTCTTATGCAAAAGCAAACCCTCCCAATTAAAAAAAAATGCTACAGTGTAGCCAATAAGAAGCCAACATCACCTGAACTTTTACTTTTCTCCAGTCAACTTTTCTTTCTTTGTCTTTTTTCCTATTGATGTCATTTTCCCCTTGTCCTACCCTTCTTACTATAAAAGACTTTCATAGTGTGTAACCCCTTGGAGGAGCTCTCTGTTTGCCAGGTGGGATGCTCCCTGATTCATGAGTCTTTTAATGAACCCAATTAGATCTTCAGATTTACTCAGTTACTTTTTTTTTTTTTTTTTGGAGTGCCAATATCACTTACTTGGACATCCCAGTTACTGCTTCTCCTAGTACAAGTGGATGCCTAGTGGCTCAGATTGCCCCATTCATTATCCATCCCCACTAAAATGTCAGTACAATGAATTGTGATTACGGGCGTAATGAAATTCTGCCTTCTCATATTTTTTAAAACATGTTTTTAATTATTTTATATTTTAATTCATTGAGTTTTATTATATTTATAGTTGTACAACCATCATCACAACCTAATTTTACAACATTTCTATCCCTAAGCCGCATGCTGTCTCCTCCCAACCTGTCTCCTTTGGTAACCAAGAGATATTCTTTTCTTTTCTTTTTCCTCAGAGAAATTTTTATTGTATTTTATCTTACTTTACTTTTTAAATATTTGTTTGTATAATGATTTTTGTATTTTAGCAGTATAGCTGGTTTACAGTGTTCTGTCAATTTTATACTATACTGCATGGCGACCCAGTTACTCATACATGTATACATTCTTTTTTCTCACATTGTCATCCTCTGTCATAAGTCACCAGACGTAGTTCCCAGTGCAACACAGCAGGATGTCATTGCTAATCCATTCCAAAGGCAATAGTCAGAGTTCCCGTCGAGGTGCAGTGGTTAGGGTATCCGACTAGGAACCATGAGGTTGCGGGTTCAGTCCCTGCCCTTGCTCAGCAGGTTAACGATCTGGCATTGGCATGAGCTGTGCTGTAGGTTGCAGATGTGGCTCGGATCCTGTGTTGCTGTGGCTCTGGCGTAGGCCAGTGGCTACAGCTCCAATTCGACCCCTAACCTGAGAACCTCCATATGCTGCGGGAGCGACCCAAAGAAATAGCAAAAAGACAAAAAAAAAGAAAAGGCAATAGTCTGCATCTGTTAACCCAAGCATGCCATCCATCCCACTCCCTGCCCCTCCCCCTTGGCAACCACAAGTCTATTCTCCAAGTCCATGATTTTCTTTTCCATGGAAAGATTCCTTTGTGCCATATATTAGATTCAAGCTATAAGTGATATCATATGGTATTTTCCTTTCTCTTTCTGACTTACTTCACTCAGGATGAGAGCCTCTAGTTCCAGCCATGTTGCTGCAAAAGACATTATTTTGTTCTCTTTTATGGCTGAGTAGGATTCCATTGTGTAGATATACCACATCTTCCTACTCCAGTCACCTGTTGATGGACAATTGGGCTGTTTCCATGTCTTGGCTATTGTGAGTAGTGCTGTAATGAACATGTGGGTTCATGTGTCTTTTTCAAGGAAAGTTTTGTCTGGATATATGCCTGAGAGTGGGATTGCCAGGTCATAGGGTAGTTGTAGGTATAGATTTCTAAGGTATCTCCAAACTGTTCTCCATAGTGGCTGTACCAGCTTACATTCATTCCCACGAACAGGTCAGGAGGGTTCCTTTTTCTCCACACCCCCTCCAGCACTTGTTACTTGTGGACTTATGAATGATGGCCACTCTGACTGGTGCGAGGTGGTATCACATGGTAGTTTTGATTTGCATTTCTCTTATAATCAACGATGTTGATCATTGTTTCATGTGCTTCTTGGCCGTCTGTATATCTTCCTTGGAGAAATGTCTCTTCAGGTCTTTTGTTCATTTTTCCGATTGGGTTGTTGGTTTTTTTTGCTGTTGAGTTGCATAAGTTGTTTGTCTATTTTAGAGATGAGGCCCTTGTCAGTTGCATCCTTTGAAACTATTTTCGCCCATTCTGTAAGTTGCCTTTTTGTTTCCTTTGCTGTGCAGAAGCTTGTTGATTAGGTCCCATTGGTTTATTTTTGCTTTGATTTCTGTTGCTTTGGGAGACGGACCTGAGAAACATTTTTTTTTTTTAATTTTCCCACTGTACAGCAAGGGGGTCAGGTTATCCTTACATGTATGCATTGTAGTTTTAAATACCTATGTTCCTACATTAAAAACATGTCTCAAATTAGCCACTTAAATTGGCACCTTAATTAAAGCACTTGGAAAAACTCAAAACTAGCAGAAGGAAGGTAATAATGAAGATTAAAATGGAGATAAAGAACAGAGAAACAAGAGGGAAAATAAATGAACCAAAGATATTTTCAAAGAGCAACAAAATTGACAAATCTTTGAGAAAAGACTCTGATTAAAATAAGAAACAAAAGTGAGGAAATTATTACAGACCTTAATACCAAAGATAGCATTCAACTAGACTCTTCAAAATGGTTAAAATAATGAGGAATTCCCATCATGACTCAGCAGAAACGAATCTGACTAGAATCCATGAGGACACAGGTTTGATCCCTGGCCTCACTGAGTGGGTTAAGGATCCAGCATTGCCATGAGCTGTGGTGTTGTAGACATGGCTCAAATCCTGAATTGCTATGGCTGTGGTGCAGGCTGGCAGCCATAGCTATAATTTCACCCCTAACTTGGGAACTTCCATATTCCACAGGTGAGGCCCTAAAATGACTTAAAAAAGAAAAAAGAGTTAAAATGATGAATTTCATGTTATGTAAATGTACCTCAATGAAAAAGCTTACATTTGTGTGGATTCACACCTATAATCTGTCCTGTTCCTTTGAACTATGTGTTTGTGTGTGGTTAACCTCTTACTATTACCATACTGTCTTGATAACTGTGATTTTATAGTAAGTCTTAAAATCAGATTTTCTCCTTTTCAAAATTATTTTGGCTGTTCAAGTTCCTCTCACTTTCTATATAGAATTTAAAATTAAGTTGTCAATATATACAATGAGTGATCCTGGGATTTTGACTGTAGTTGTGTTAAATCTATAGATCACTTTTTTTAAAATTAGCATCTTAACCATATTTAATTTTTCAATCCATGATCATAATATATCTCTCCATTTATTTAGATTTTTAGATGTCTTTTGATCTTCTTCATTAGCTTTTTAAAAATTTTTAAGCATATAGCTCCTGCACACATTTTCAGGTTTATATCAAAGTATTTCCTTTTTTTAAATAAAAGGTATTTTAAAAATAGATTTATACATTCATATTGTATAAATTGCATTTTAATTTTTGTATGTTGACCTTTTCTTTTTCTTTTTCATTTCTGGCCACCCTGCAGCATATGAAGTTCCTGGGCCAGTGATCATATCCAAACCAGAGTTGTGACCTAAGTCACAGCAGCAGCAATTCCAGATCCTTCACCCACTGTGCCAAATGGGAGATGGAACCTCAACCCAGTTCTCCCAAGATGCTGCTGATCCCTGTTGTGCCGCACCAGGAATTCCATATGTTGACCTTTTATTAGGCAACTATGCTAAATTCACTTGTTAACTCTAGTAGCCTTTAAAAATAGACTCTAGAGATTTCTACTTTAATGATCATGTCATCCGTTCCAGTCTATATGGTTTTTTCTCCCCTTGCTTTATCATACTGGCTAGTCAGCCTATGATGTTAAAAAAAAATGTATATCTTTGCTTTGTTCTTGATCCTGGGGTAAAATATGAAACCTTTCATACTAATCCTGATGTTAATTATAGATTTTTTTGTAGGTACCATTTATTAAGGAAGTTCCTTTCTATTCCTAATATACTAGAGGGGTTTTTTGGGGGAGTAGCACCCTGCAGCTTATGGAATTCCCAGGCCAGGGATCAGATATGAGCCAAAGTTGTGACCTACACCAGAGCTGTGGCAATGTCAGATTCTTTAACCCACTGTGCGAGACAAGGATCAAACCTGCATCCTGGCACTGCAGAGATGCTGCCAATCCCATTGTGCCAGAGGGAACTCCTACTAGAGTTTTTATGATGAATGGATTTGGAGTTTTTTGATTGATTTCAATTTTCTTTTTTATATCAATTAATTTTGAATTTTTTTGTCCAGGGATCAGGATACTATAACTCACAGGCCAAATCCTGCTCATCAACCATTTATGTAGAGGCCATAAGCTAAAAAAAATTAAAAAAAAGTTTTTACAAATTTTTAAAGGATTGTAAAAAGAAGAAGAATATAATATACTACAAAAACTGTATGACACCCAGTGGGCCCTAATTAAACTCAAAAGCTTCTGCACAGCAAAGGAAATCATTTTTAAAAAAAGACAACCTACAGAATGGGAGAAAATTTTTGCAAAGGACTCAACTGACAAAGGTTTAATCTCTAAAATATACAAACAACTCATACAATTCAATAGCAAAAAAACAAACAACCCAATTGAAAAATGGGCAGAAGGCCTAAAAAGACATTTCTCCAAAGAAGGCATATAGATGGCCAGCAGGCACAAGAAAAAATGCTCAGCATCACTAATTATTAGAGAAATGCAAATCAAAACTACAATGAGATACCACCTCCCGCCAGTTAGAGTGGCCATCATTAACAAGTCAACAAATAACAACTGCTGGAGAGGATGTGGAGAAAAGGGAACCCTCCTACACTGTTGATGAGAATGTAAATTGGTAAAACCAGTATAAAAAACAATAAGGTAATATCTCAGAAAACTAAATATGGAACTACCATATGACCTACTCCTGAGCATATATCCAGACCAAAAAATATTCAATGAAAAAAATACATGCACCTGTATGCTCATGGTAGCACAATTCACAATAGCCAAGACATGGAAACAATCTAATTGCCCATCTGAATGGGTGTTTAGGAAGATGCGGTGCATATATACAATGGAATACTACTCAGCCATAAAAAGGACCAAATAATGCCATTTGCAACAACATGTATGTACCTAGAGACTCTTCTACTGAGTGAAGTAAGTCATAAAGAGATAGACAGACCCCATATGATATAACTTACATGTGGAGTCTAAAATATGGCACCAATTATCTATCTACAAAACAGAAAAGATCATGGACATGTAGGACAGAAGAGTGTATGTAGTGGGGCTGGGGAGGGACTGGGATGAATTGGGAATCTCAGGTTAGTAGATGAAAACTCTTGCATTTGGAATGGATAAGCAAGGAGGTCCTGCTGTATAGCACAGAAAACTATATATCTAATCACTTGTGATGGAACATGATGGAGGATAATGTGAGAAATAAAGGTGTATATATATATATATATATATATATATATATATATATATGTGTGTGTGTGTGTGTGTGTGTGTGTGTGTGTGTGTGTGTGTGTGTGTGACTGGGTTACTTTGCTGTACAGCAGAAATTGACAGAACATTGTAAATCAACCATTTTTTTTAAAAAAGGTATAAGTTCTATCTCCAGATTCTTATGTTTTTAAATACAAGGATATATATGGCTATCTAGTTGTTCTAGCACTATTTGTTGAAGAGACCATCTTTTCTCCATTGTGTTGCCTTTGTATTTCCTCAAGATCAGTTCACTATACTTACGTGAGTCTCTCTCTGGGTTCTTTATTCTGTTTCAATGATCTGTTTGACCGTTCTTTCACCAGTACCACATGGTCTTGATTACTATAGCTTTATCATAAGTCTTGAAGTCAGGCAGTGTCAGTCCTCCAACTTTACTCTCCTCCTTCAATACTGGATATTCTGGGTCTTTTGCCATTCTGGATAAACTTTTAGAATCACTTAGTTAATATCCACAAAATAAGGCCAGCATTTTCGAAGAGACTGCACTGAATCTATAAATCAAGTTTCAAAGGGCCAACATCTTCCAATATTGAGTTTCCCATGCATGGACATGAAATATCTCTACATTTATCTAGTTCTTTATTTTTTTCATCAGAGTTTTATAGTTTTTCTTGTATAGATCTTGAATGAATTTTGTTAGATTTATACCTAAGTATTTGATTTCTTGAGGCTAATGTAAACGGCAATGTGTTTTAAATTTCAAATTCTACTTGTTTATTGCTACTACAAAGAAAGTGTTAGTTTTAGCACATTAAACTTGTATCCTGTGATCTTGCTATAAGAACTTATTAGTCCCAGAACTTTTTTGTTAATTCTTGTGTATTTTCTATATAGACAATCATGTCATAAATGAACAGACAGTTTTACTTCTTCTCGTCCACCCTATATAGCTTTTATTTCCTTTTTGATATTACTGAATTACCTAGAACTTCTGGTATAATTTTGAAAAGGAGTGGAGAGAGAGGACATCTGCCTTATTCCTGCTCTGAGTAGAAAAGCTTTTAGCAACTGACCATTAAGTATGAGTTAGCTGTTGATTTTGTGTATATGTTCTTTATCAAGTTGTGAAATTCCCTCTATTTCTATTTTGCTAAGAGGTATTTTGAGAGTTAATCAAAGATATAAGGATGTATGAGAATTTCCATGCAGAGTTATTTATCATAGAAAAAAAAAGAAACAAATGTTCAAAAATATAGTTGATACATTAAGCAGGAAATTGCCCAGTTTTTAAACATTATGTTTCCAAACATTACTGTATGATGTGGCACAAAACCCTGCTTCATAATATTAGGTGGCAAATAGTAGAATATGACCTGCATATACAATATTAAACTAATTTTATTATGTTTATCAACTTTAAAAAAAGTGTTGGATTTTATCAGATACTTTTCTGTATCCGTTGATATGATCATGAGATTTTTCTTCTTTTTTTTTTCTTTTAAGGCCACACCTGTGGCATATGGAAGTTCCCAGGCTAGGGGTTGAATTAAGCTGCAGCTGAGGGCCTATGCCACAGCTACAGCCACAGCAATGCTAGATCCTTAACCTATTGAGCAAAACCAGGGGTTGAACTCACATTCTCACAGACACTATGTTGCATTCTTAACCCAAGCCAATGGGAACTGCTAAATTTTCTTCTTTAGCATGTTAATGTGATGGGTTACATTAAATGAATTTCCAAATGTTAAACTGACCTTGCAGACTTGGCATAGATCACACATGGTTATCATGGATAATTCTCTTCATACATTTTCAGTTTCGATTTGCTAATATTTTGTTGAAGATTTCTGCATTTGTGTTCATGAGAGATATTGGTCCGTAGTTTTCCTTTAAGACTATCTGGTTTTGGTTTTAAGGTAAAGTTGGCCTTGTATAATGAGTTAGGAGATGTCCCCTCTGCTTCTGTCTTCTTGAAGAGATTGTATAGAATTGGCATAAATTCTTCCATAAATGTTTGAATTTACCAGTGAACCTATGTGGGCTTGCTGTTTTCTGTTTTGAAAGGTTATTAATTATTGATTCAATTTCTTTAATAGATAAAGGCCTATTCAGTCTTTTTCTTCTTGGAAGAGTTTTGGCAGATGTATCTTTCAAGGAATTACTCCATTTAATCCAGGTTAATAGATGTGTGGACATAGGTTTGTTCATAGCATTCTTTAATTATCCTTTTAAAATCCATGGGATCTATATTAATGTCCCTCTTTCATTTTGGATCTGAGTAATTTGTATTTTCTCTTTTTTTCTTAGTCAGCCTGGCTAGAGGCTTATCAATGCTATTGATCATTTCAAAGAATTCATTTTTTTTAAACTGAAGCATAATCAACCTACAATATTATTTTAGTTCCAGGTACACAACATAGTGATTCAATATTTCTATACATTACAAGATGATTACTATGATGAGTCTAGTTACAATATGACACCATACAAATTACAATATTACTGACTATATTGCACATGCTGTACATTTCATCCTCATCACTCATTTATATTGTAATTAGAAGTTAAACCTCTTAATCCTCCTAACCTGTTTCACTCAATCCACCACCTTATTTAGGAGTGTTTTATGTTGTTCATATTTTCATTTGCTTTGTTTCTTAGATTCCACATATAAGCAAAATCATACATCATTTTCTTTCTCTGACTTATTTCATTTATCATAATATCCTCTAGGTCCATCCATGATGTCACATCCAAATCACAAGAGATTGCATTCTTTCTTTATGGCTGAGTAATTTTCCACTCTATATATGTAGGTGTATATACACACTACTGCTTAACTCCACTGCAGCAGTAAATTTATCCATTTTACTACTTAAGAATACTTGAGTTGTTTCCAATTCGGGACTACTATGCATGCTTCTATGAATAATCTTGTTCATATTGTCATGATTCTCACGTACAAGAGCTTCTCAAAGGTTCCTAGGAGTGGTGATACAAATATATCCAATATTACCATTTTATAACTAATTGTTTTCCAAATGCCAGATTAATATGCATTACCTCCAGTGCTGAATGAGTTCTTGTTGCAATATGCCTCACCAACACTCATAAATCTAAAGGTTTTCAATGTTCACCAAACTGAGTGTATAGAGAGGTAAAATATAATTTATTGAATATTAATGATTTTAAATAAATTTTCATTTTGGCCATTTTTATTTCTGCTATTATGAAGCACCACCTATTCTGCATTCTTTGTATGACTTTTTCTTATTGAATTAAAGAGATTTAAAATGATATGTTTAGGGATTTCCCATTCTGGTGCAACAGAAATGAATCTGACTAGGAACCATGAGGTTGCAGGTTCGATCCCTGGCCTCTCTCAGTGGGTTCAGGATCCCGCATTCCTGTGAGCTGTGGTGTAGGTCGCAGATGTGGCTCAGATCTGGCATTGTTATGGCTCTGGCATAGGCCAGCAGCTGTGGCTCCAATTAGACCCCTAGCCTGGGAACCTCTATATGCTGTGGGTGTGGCCCTAAAAAGACAAAAATTAATAAATAAATAAAAATTAAAAAATAAAATTTTATGTTTAGGAGTTCCCTTCATGGCTCAGCGTTAACAAGCCCAACTAGGATCCATGAGGATATAGGTTCTATCCCTGGCCTCACTCAGTGGGTTAAGGATCCGGCATTGCCATGAGCTGTGGTGTAGGTTGCAGATGCAGCCTGGTTCTGGCATTGCTGTGGCTGTGGCATAGCTCAGCCTCTGTAGCTCCAATTCGACCCCTAGCCTGGGAACTTCCATATGCTTTGGGTGTGGCCCTAAAAAAATGTATATGTTTAAATTTAGAAAACATATATATATATACTATGTTTTAATATTTTGTGATTATATTTGCAGCAAATATTTGCTGACACGCCTTACTTTATCTTTTCAATTTTTGCATGGTGTTTTAATGTACAGAACTTTAACATTTTAATGCAGTTAAATTATAAACCTGTTCTTTAAAGAATTGTTCTTTTAGGACTGATTTAAGAAATCTTATATCACAAAGTAAAAATAAGTACAACTCTATTACTCTATATAGTCACTCTTCTAAATGTTTTAGTTTACTTTGTATCATCAAATTGATACTTACATATGGTTTGAGGAAGGAATAGTTTTTCTGCTATAAGGTTACACAATTATTCTAGCACTACTTATTTTTAAAATTTCCTTCTCCTCCATTGTTTTTAGTGCCACTTTCTTCTTATATCATGACAGTATATTCATGGGTCTATTTCCAGGTTCTCTATTCTGTTTTTGTTTGGGGTTTTTTTGTTTGTTTTTCGAGGGCTGCACCCCCAGCATATGGAGGTTTCCAGGCTAGGGGTCCAATCAGAGCTGTTGCCACTGGCCTACACCAGGCCCACAGCAACGCAGGATCTGAACCACATCTGTGACATACACCACAGCTCATGGCAACACTGGATCCTTAATCCACTGAGCAAAGCCAGGGATCAAACCCACATCCTCATGGATGCTAGTCGAGTTCATTGTCGGTTCTCTATTCTTTTACCTTCACTATTCTCTTAGCAACTTTAAAATATATTATAGGGAGTTGCCATCTTGGATCAGTGGTTAACGAATCTGACTAGGAACCATGAGGTTGTGGGTTCGATCCCTAGCCTCACTCAGTGGGTTAAGTATCCTGCGTTGCCATAAGCTGTGGTATAGGTTGCAGATGTGGCTCAGATCCTGTGTTGCTGTGGCTGTGGTGTAGGCCAGCGGCTACAGCTCCGATTAGACCCCTAGCCTGGGAACCTCCATATGCTGAAGGAGCAGCCCTAGAAAAGGGAAAAAGACAAAAAAAAATTAAAAAAAGTATATTATATAGTATTATTAATTATAATCACTATGGTGTATGTTAGATGCCCCAGAATTTACTCATCTTATAACTGGGTTTGTACCCATTGACCAGTATCTTCCCATTTCCTCCATCCCACCCCACCCCTAGCTGCTGGCATCCACTATGCTACTCTCTGTTTCTATTAGTTTGGTGTGTTTAATTCCACATATAAATGATGACATACAGCATTTGTCTTTCTCTGCCTAACTTATTACACTTAGCCTCACTCCTTCGTGGTCGATCCATGTTGTTGCAAAATGAAAGATTTCATTCTTCCTCATGGTAGCATAATATTCTATTGTGTATATATAACATATACTCCATTCACCCATAGATGGACACTTAGGCTGTTTCCATATGTAGGCTACTGTAAATAATACTGCAGTGAACATGGGAGTGTGGATGATTCTTCAAGATCCCACAAGTGGGATTGCTATATCATATGGTAGTTGTATTTTTTTTTGCCAAAGCTCCACACTGTTTTCCATAGTGACTGCACAAACTTATATTCCCACTGACAATGACAAGTGTTCCCTTTTTTCCATATTCTCACGAACACTTGTAATTTTTTTTTTTTTTGCTGCAGCAATGCCAGTTTTGCCAGATCCTTTAACTTACTGTGCCAGATATGGATTTTATTGAGCCAGCATCCTGGTGCTACAGAGATACTGCCAATCCCATTGAACCACAACAGGAACTCTGAAAAAAAGTTGTTGTTTCTTTTTCAATGGCTGCACCTGCAGCACACAGAAGTTCCTGGGCCAAGGATTGAATCCAAGCTGCAGCTGTGGCAACACCAGATCCCTTTAACCCACTGTGCTGGGCTGGAGATCAAATCCACATCTCTGCAGTGTCCTGAGACTGAGACACTGCAGTCAGATTTTTAACCCACTGTGCCACAGTGGAAACTTCATTTCCTGTCTTTTTGATAATATCCAGTCTATCAGGTGGGAGGTGATATGTCATTGTGGATTCAATTTGCATTTTCCTGATGATTAGTGATGTCAATTACCTTACATGTACCTATTAGTCATTTGTATGTCTTCCTGGAAAACATGCTGACTGAGATATTCTGCCCATTTTAAAAATCATGTTTTTTTTAATTTTGCTCTTGAATTATATGAGTTCCTAATATATTTTGATACTAACCCATTACCCAGTAGATGGCTTGCAAATATTTTCTCCCATTCTGTAGATTGCCTTTTCATTTTTTATGATAGCTTTTGCTGTGCAGAATTCCTTTAGTTTGATGTAGTCCCACTTATAATTTTGCCTTTATTACTTCTGTTTTTGGTGTCATATCTAAAAAATCATGGATGATACCAGTGTAAAAGAGCTTTTACAGATTTAAATCTTACGTTTAAGTTTTTAACCCATTTTGAGTTAATTTTTGTGTTTACTGTAACACAAGGGTCCAAGTTCATTCTTCTGCTTATGATTATGTAGTTTTCTCAACACTTTTTTTTTTTTTTTTTTGCTTTCTAGGGCCATAACCTAGACTAGAGGTTGAATCGGAGCTGTGGCTGCCAGACTACACCACAGCCACAGCAATGCAGGATACAAGCTGAGTCTGTGACCTACACCACAGCTCATGGCAATGCTGGATCCCTGACCCACTGAGCAAGGCCAGGGTTTGAACCAGCATCCTCAAGGATACTAGTCAGATTCGTTGCCACTGAGCCACAATGGGAACTCCTCAACACCAATTTTTTGAAGAGACTGAGCATTCCTCATGGATTATTCTTGGCTCCTTTGTCAAATATTAGTTGACCACACATGCAACTGTTTATTTCCAAGTTCTTAATTCTGTTTCATTAGTATATGAATCTATTTTTATACTAGTAATGTAATGTTTTATTTACTATAGCTTTGTACATATAATTGACTCTTGAATAATGCAGGGGTTGGGGCAGTGCAACTCCACATAATCAAAAATCCTCCATGTATGTGATTCCTCCATATCCACATACCCTCAATATCCTTGGTTCTGCATCTACAAATTCAACCAGCTGTGGATACTGTAATATTGCAGTATCTACTATTGAAAAAATCCACATAGGAATTCTCTTGTGGTTCCGTGGACTAAGGATCCTGTGGTGTTGCTGCAGTAGCTATGGTTACGGCTGTGGTGCAGGTGGGATCCCTGGCTTGGGAACTTTGGCATGCCTGGAAGAAGGAGGAGGAGGACAAGGAAGAGGAGGAGGTGGAGAAGAACGAGAAGAAGAAGAAGAAAGAAGAAGGAGAAGACGAATCCACAGAGAAATGGACCCACACAATCAGGAAGTGTGATGCTTCCAACTTTGATTTTCTTTCCAAGTGTTTCTTTGGCTATTTGGGGTGTTTTGTGGTTCCATATGAATATTTGCATTGTTTTGTCCATATCTTTATAAAATTCCATTGTAAATTTCATAGGGATTGAATTGAATCTATACATGGTTTTGGGTAGTGCGAGTATTAAAACAATATATTCTCCCTATCCAGAAACAAGGGATATCACTTCATTTTGGGGGTCAACTTCTCTTTATCTTTAATTACTTTTATAATTTTAGGGCTGCACCTGTGGCATACTGAAGTTCCTAGCCCAGGGATCAACACTTTTCTTTTACTTTTTTTGTTTTTCCTTTTTAAGGGCTGAACACATGACATATGGAAGTTTCCACTCTAGGTGTTGAATTTGAGCTTTAGCCACATGCCTTTAGCAACTTGGTATCCGAGCCTTATTTCCTACCTACACCACACCCCACAGCAATGTTGGAAACTTAACCCACCACACCAAGCAAACATTCAACCTCTGCAGTGACCTGACCCACTGGAGATAGATTCATTTTTTTTTTAATTTTCCCACTGTACAGAAAGGGGATCAAGTTATCCTTACATGTATACATTACATTTTCTCCCCCACCCTTTGTTCTGTTGCAGCATGAGTATCTAGACATAGTTCTCAATGCTACTCAGCAGGATCTCCTTGTAAATCTATTCTAAGTTGTGTCTGATAAGCCCAAGCTCTCGATCCCTCCCACTCGTTCCCTCTCCCATCAGGCAGCCTCAAGTCTGTTTTCCAGGTCCATGATTTTTTCTGTGATGTTTGTTTGTGATGGATATTAGATTCCAGTGATAAGTGATACCATATGGTATTTGTCTTTGTCTTTCTGGCTCATTTCACTCAGTATGAGATTCTCTAGTTCCATCCATGTTGCTGCAAATGGCATTATGTCATTCTTTTTTATGGCTGAGTAGTATTCCATTGTGTATATATACCACCTCTTCCGAATCCAATCATCTGTCGATGGACATTTGGGTTGTTTCCATGTCCTGGCTATTGTGAATAGTGCTGCAATGAACATGCGGGTGCATGTGTCTCTTTTAAGTAGAGTTTTGTCCGGATAGATGCCCAAGAGTGGGATTGCGGGGTCTTATGGAAATTCTATGTATAGATTTCTAAGGTATCTCCAAACTGTTCTCCATAGTGGCTATACCAGTTTACATTCCCACCAACAGTGCAGCAGGGTTCCCCTTTCTCCACACCCCCTCCAGCACTTGCTATTTGTGGATTTATTAATGATGGCCATTCTGACTGGTGTGAGGTGGTATCTCATGGTAGATTTGATTTGCATTTCTCTTATAATCAGAGATGTTGAGCATTTCTTCATGTGTTTGCTGGCCATCTTCCTTGGAGAAGGAGGCCTTCCTTGGAGGCCTTTTGCCTATTTTTGCATTGACTGAAATGGCTTTTTTGCTGTTGGGTTGTATAAGTTGTTTATATATTCTAGAGATTAAGCCCTTGTCGGTTGCATCATTGGAAACTATTTTCTCCTATTCTGAAAGTTGTCTTTCTGTTTTCTTGTGGGTTTCCTTTGCTGTGCAAAAGCTTTTCAGTTTGATGAGGTCGCATGGGTTTATTTTTTGCTCTAATTTCTATTGCTTTGGGAGACTGACCTGAGAAAATATTCATAATGTTGATGTCAGAGAGTGTTTTGCCTATGTTTTCTTCTAGGAGTTTGATGGTGGCCTGTCTTATATTTAAGTCTTTCAGCCACTTTGAGTTTATTTTTGTGCATGGTGTGAGGGTGTGTTCTAGTTTCATGGCTTTGCATGCAGCTGTCCAGGTTTCCCAGCAATGCTTGCTGAATAGACTTTCCTTTTCCCATTTTATGTTCTTGCCTCCCTTGTCAAAGATGAATTGACCATAGGTGTCAGGGTTAATTTCCAGGTTCTCTCTTCTGTTGCATTGGTCTGTCTGTCTGTTTTGATACCAGTACCACACTGTTTTGATGACTGCGGTGTTGTAATATTTCTTGAGGTCTGGGAGAGTTATGCCTCCTGCTCGGTTTTTGTTTCTCAGTATTGCTTTGGCGATTCTGGGTCTTTTGTGGTTCGATATAAATTTTTGGATTGTTTGTTCTAGTTCTGTGAAAAATGTCTTGGGTCATTTGATAGGGATTGCATTGAATCTGTAGATTGCTTTGGGTAGTATAGCCATTTTTACAATATTGATTTTTCCAATCCTTGAATATTGAATTTCTTTCCATCTTCTTTGATTTCTTTGATTAGAGTCTTATAGCTCTCAGCATATAGGTCCTTTACATCCTTGGTTAGGTGTATTCCGAGGTATTTGATTTTGTGAGGTGCAATTTATAAGGTATGGTATTTTTGGATTCCTTTTCTAATGTTTCATTGCTGGTATACAGAAATGCAACTGACTTCTGAATGTTAATCTTATATCCTGCTACTTTGCTGAGTTTATTAATCAGTTAAAGTAGTTTTGGGGTTGAGTCCTTAGGGTTTTCTATTGATAGTATCATGTCATCTGCATACAGTGACAGTTTTACCTCTTCTCTTCCTATTTGGATGCCTTTTATTTCTTTTGTTTGTCTAGTTGCTGTGTCCAGGACTTCCAAAACTATGTTGAAGAGCGAGCAGTGGTGAGAGTGGGCATGTGTGTGTTGTTCCAGATTTGAGTGAGAAGGCTTTCAGTTTTTCCCCATTGAGTATTATATTTGCTGTGAGTTTATCATAAATGGCTTTGATTATATTCAGGAATGTTCCCTCTATACCCACTTTGGCGAGGGTCTTGATCATGAACGGATGTTGGACTTTTTCAAATGCTTTTTCTGCGTCTATTGAGATCATCATAAGATTTTTGACTTTTCTTTTGTTAATGTGGTGTATGACGTTGATTGATTTGTGTATGTTGAACCATCCTTGTGAACCTGGGATGAACCCTACCTGGTCATGGTGTATAATTTTTTTGGTATGTTGTTGGATTCGGTTGGCTAAGATTTTGTTGAGAATTTTTGCATCTATATTCATCAATGATATTGGGCGGTAGTTTACTCTTTTGGTGGTATCTCTGTCTGGTTTTGGCATGAGGGTGATGGTGGCATCATCGAATGCCTTTGGGAGTATTCCTTCTTCTTCAATCTTTTGAAAGAGTTTAAGGAGGATGGGCACCAATTCCTCTTTATATGTTTGATAGAATTTGCCTGTGAAGCCATCTGGCCCTGGACTTTTATTTGTAGGGAGTGTTTTTATGACCTCTTCAATTTCAATTCTAGTGATCGGTCTGTTCAGTTGGTCTGTTTCTACCTGATTCCGTTTTGGCAGGCTGTAAGATTCTAGAAAATTGTCCATTTCTTCCAGATTGTCAAACTTGTTGCCATATACTTGTTCATAGTGTTCTCTTATGGTTTTTTGTATTTCTGCAGTATCCGTTGTGATTTCTCCTTATTCATTTATAATTTTGGTTATTTGGGTTCTTTCTCTCTTCTTTTAAATGAGTCTGGCCAGGGGGTTGTCAATTTTGTTTACCTTTTCAAGGAACCAGCTCTTGGTTTTATTAATTTTCTCTATTGTTTTTTGAACCTCTATTTTATTGATTTCTTCTTTGATCTTTATAATTTCCTTCCTTCTGCTGGCTTTAGGTCTTTTTTGTTCTTCTTTTTCTAATTCACTTAGGTGGAGGGTTAAGTTGTCAATTGGGATCTTCTTTTTGGAGAAAGGCCTGTATTGCTATACATTTCCCTCTGAGCACTGCTTTCGCAGCATCCCATAGATTTTGCGAGGTTGTGTCTTCATTATCATTTGTTTCAAGGTATTTTTTACTTTCCTTCTTGATTTCTTCATTGACCCATTGGTCTTTTAGTAGCATGTTGTTTAGTCTCCATGTAGTAGGTTTTTTTCTCATTTCTTTTCCCATGGTTGATTTCTAATTTCATGGCATTGTGGTCAGAGAAGATACTTGAGATAATTTCTATGCTGCTAAATTTGTTGAGGTTAGCTTTGTGTCCCAATATGTGGTTGATTCTTGAGAATGTTCCATGTGCACTTGAGAAGAATATGTATTCTGATTTTTTTGGATGTAGTGTCCTGAAGATATCAGTGAAGTCTAACTTTTCTATTGTTTCCTTTAGGATCTCTGTTGCTTTATTGGTTTTCTGTCTGGAGGATCTGTCCATTGATGTGAGGGGGTATTAAAGTCTCCTACTATGATTGTATTCCCATCAATTTCTCCCTTTATGTCTGTTAGTATTTGTTTTATGTATCTGGGTGCTACTGTATTTGGGGCATATATGTTGACGATAGTAACATCCTCTCTTTGGATGGATCCCTTAATCATTGAATAGTGTCCTTCTTTGTCTTTCTTTATGTCTTTTGTTTTAGAGTCTATTTTGTCTGACATGAGTGTTGCAACTCCTGCTTTTCTGTCATGTCTATTGGCGTGAAATTTTTTTCCCCACCCTTTCACTTTCAATCTATATGTATTCTTTGTCCTAAGGTGAGTTTCTTATAGGCAGCATATTGAAGGTTTTTGCCTTTTTATCCACTCAGCCACTCTGTGTCTTTTAATTGGGGCATTCAGTCCATTGACATTTAAGGTGACAATTGATAGATGATTGTTTATTGCCATTTTGAACTTCATGTTCCAGTTGATTTTATGGTTCTCCATTCTTTTTTTTTTTTTTTTTTTTTTTGGTTGGGTGGTCTCCGGTTATTGTCTGCTTGAGTTTGTTTTTTTTTTTTTTCATTTTTTTGCGAATGCATTATTTGTTTTTGGCTTGTGGTTGCCCTGTTTTTTAAGTATACTAACCCCTTCCTATAATTGTGTGTTTTAGCCTGAGGGTCCTGTAGGTTCAAACACTTCATTACTATAATAAAATTAAGAAAAACAAACAAACAAACAAAAAGGGTCTATTTATTTCCTAACATCCCTTGCCCACATTTTATGATTTTGGGGACTCTTATTTTTTCTAATTTTATTTTGTTTGAAACATGTTCGTGATTAAATCTGTATGCTGGCTTATTTGAGTGACTGCTCTCTGATTGTGGTTTCCTCAGTCCTAGTTCTTCCTCTTCTTTTTTTTTTTTTCTTCCCTTTCTTTCCTTCCTTTCTTTTTGGCTTAGAGAAGCCCTTTCAGTATTTCTTTTAGCCTGGGTTTTGATTGCTGTATTCTTTTAGTTTTTTTTGTTGGAAAAAATTTTTATTTCTCCTTCTATTTTAAGTGATATTCTTGTTGGATAGAGTATTCTAGGTTGCATATTTTTTCCTTTTAGCACTTTAAATATCTGTTGCCATTCCCTCCTGGCCTGTAGAGTTTCTGTAGAGAAATCAGCTGATAATCTTATGGAGGTTCCCTTGTAGGTAACATTCTGCTTTTCTCTTGCTGCCTTTAGGATCCTCTCTTTATCACTAACTTTTGCCTTTTTTATTATGATGTGTCTTGGTGTGGGTCTATTTGGGTTCAGTTTGTTTGGGGCCCTCTGTGCTTCCTGTATCTTGCACTCAGTATCCTTTAGATTTGGGAAGTTTCCAGCAATAATTTCTTCAAATATATTTTCCATCCCCTTATCTTTTTCTACTCCTTCTGGAATTCCCATTATGCGTAGATTGGCCCACTTTATATTATGCCATAGGTCTCTTACATTGCTTTCCTGTTTTTTGATTTGGTTTTCTGTCTGCTGACCTCATTGGGTGATTTCCATTATTCTATCTTCCATATCACTGATTCATTCTTCTGCATTGTTCATTCTGGTTTTCACTGCCCTTAGTTCTGTTTGCATCTCTGCAAATGAATGTTCTAGTTTTTCTTGGCTCCTCCTTATATTTTCTAGGTCCTTTCTGAGGGTATCTGCATTGCTGTTCATATCTTCTCTTAATTCCTTCAGTACTTTCACTATTTCTCTTTTGAACTCCAGGTCTGTCAGGCTGCATAGATCTGTTTCATTGTTGACTGTTTTAGGTGAGTTCTCCTGTTGGTTTAACTGGGGGTGGTTTCTCAGCTTCTTCATCTTGCTTGTTGTTTTCTTTTTCCTGGGGGAGATGTACTCTCCGTGGCTGGCAGCGTTTGCCTTGTCACTGCCATGGAATGTTTCCTGAGGGATGGCATTGTTGGTCAGTCTTTTTTGAGGCAGTGTGGCTTTTCTGGAGTGTTGGTGGGGCTAACAGGGTCTCTTTGAAGCAAAGGAGGACTTCCTGAGGGCAGACAGGACTGGGAGGTCCACACCACGATGATAGCAGATTTCACTTGGCCGGGCAGAGCTTGCTCTGGTGTTTTTAGGCTGTGGGGTTCTTGCAGGGTGTTGGTGGTGTTGGGCAGCTGTTCCTCAGGAGTGCAACACCCCCTGGGGCTGGAGCAGCTATCTGGGTCACTGAGAACCCAAGAGGCTCTTCCCCAGGGCAGCCCGACTCATAAAGACTGTCTGAGAATGTAGGCAGATCTTTTCATGGCCCAGCCAGGCTTGTTCTAGCTTTTCTGGGCTGCAGGGGGTCCTGCAGGGAGCTGGCAGTCCTGTGCAGCTGTTCCATGAGGGTGTGGCACCTGCCGAGGGCTGGAGCGGCTAGTTGGGCCGCTGAAAACCCAAGAGGCTCTTCCCCAGGGCAGCCCGACTTGGAAGGACTGTCGGAGAATTAGGCAGATCTTTTCACTGCCCTGCCAGTCTTGTTCTAGCTTTTCTGGGCTGCAGGGGGTCCTGCATAGAGCTGGCAGTCCTGTGCAGCTGTTCTGCAGGAGTGCAGCACCCCCTGAGCACTGGAGCAGCTAGCTGGGCTGCTGCAAACCCAAGAGGCTCTTGCCCAGGGCAGCCTGACTTGGAAGGACTGTCTGAGAATGAAGGCAGATCTTTTCACAGCCTGACCAAGCTTGTTGTAGCTTTTCTGGGCTGCGGGGATTCCTGCAGGGAGCTGGCAGTCCTGTGTAGTTTTTCCGCAGGAGTGCGGCTCCCCCCAAGAGCTGGAGAAGCTAGCTGGGCTGCTGCGAATCCAAGAGGCTCTTCCCCAAGGCAGCCAGATTCAGAAGCACTGTCCAAGAATTACAGCTCAGCCAGGTTTTTTACAGCTCAGCCACATTTTTTGCAAGTTTTCTGGGCTTCAGAAGGTCCTGCAGAGAGCTGGCCATCCTGTGCAGCTGTTCTGTGAGAGTCCGGCACCCCCAAGAGCTGGAGCGGCTAGTTGGGCCACTGCGAACCCAAGAGGCTCTTCCCCAGGGCAGCCCAACTTGGAAGGACTGTCAGAGAATTAGGCAGATCTTTTCACGGCCCTGCCAGGCTTGTTGTAATTTTTCTGGGCTGCAGGAAGTCCTGCAGAGAGCTGGCCGTCCTGTGCAGCTGTTCCATGAGAGTCCGGCACCCCCGAGAGCTGGAGCAGCTAGCTGGGCTGCTGCGAACCCAAGAGTCTCTTGCCCAGGGCAGCCTGACTTGGAAGGACTGTCCAAGAATTAGGCAGATCTTTTCACAGCCTGACCAAGCTTGTTCTAGCTTTTCTGGGCTGAAGGCCTTTTCTCAGGGGCTGGTGGTGTTTGGTGCTGCTCCACGGGGGTGTAGCCCCTCCAGAGGGCAAGCAGGCCAGGGCAGGGACAGCCCCTGAGGTGGTAGGCTTCTGGCAATTGTTGAGGCCAGCCCTCCCAGATGGCAGGCAGCCCCAGGTCCCACATGTGCATAGGGGGTGGCAGGGGCGGGGGGAGGGGATACACTGGGAAGCACAGCTTTCTGATAGCTAGCGGCCAGTAAGCTTGCTGTGGTGTGGGGAGTATTCTGTGGGGACCCACCTCTTCTTCTCTCCCCTCTCCAACACGGGCGCAGACCTGGCTCTTCTTCCAGGTTCCCTCTGATGTGGCTTTCCACTTCCCCACCCTTAGAGTATTGCTCCCTCCCCCTGCAATGCTCTGCTTTCTAGTCTCCCAGGCAGTCTCTGCCCCGTCAAACTTGACAGACCAGTTTCTAGACCTCCCAAGCAGTCTCCACTCCACCCTGCCCCCCCAGCCCTTTCCCGGGGACTAACCTCCAGAACTGAGGTCTAAGTGCCCAGCCCCCACTCAGGTGTCTCAATTTTTGGTGACTGTGTCCATAGTTCAGATGATCTGTTCAGTTCTCGGTCTGCTTTTCAGAACTCCGACTTACTGCTACACTCTTCTCTGCATCTGGGGATTCCTCTGGTTTGGTTGATCTTTCCGTCGAGAAGGTGACTTTCCAGGGTGCAGGATCCCTTGCTCCTCTGCAGTTCCCTTTCGGAAGTGCCCGTCCAGCTCGGATTCACCTTCTCTCACTCTCCTTTTTCTCTTGTTTTACCTAGTAATGTCACAAAATTCTTGCCATTATTGGAGTTTAGGTTCATCTGCCAGTGATTGGTTGCTGTTCTGTATGAGTAGTTTATCCTGTAGATGTGTTTTTTTGTTGTGGTTGTGTTTGAGGGAGAGGGTGAGCATGTCCCCCTACTCTTCCACCATCTTTTCTCGTCTCTCATAATTTCTAAATAGTAGTATCTTCTTTAGAAACCTATAAAATCCATAGAATTATTAAAGTTCTCAATGATTGGTGAGTAGGTATCTACATGTTTTAGATGTGCTAACAATTAGAAAATATAGGAAAAGTATCCCATTAACAGTAACAGCAAAAATTAATATTCAAGAGTACTCTTTAACAAACCTTATGGAGAAAAGAACACAAAGGTCTTTTTTTTTGTTGTTGTCTCACCCATGGCATATGGAGGTTCCCAGGCTAGGGGTCCAACTGGAACTGTAGACACTGGCCTATGACAGAGCCACAGCAATGCAGGATCTGAGATGTGTCTGCAACCTACACCACTCTCATGGCAATGCTGGATCCTTTAGCCCACTGAGTGAGGCGAGGGATCGAACCCACATCCTCATGGATGCTAGTCGGGTTCACTAACTACTGAGCCATGACAGGAACTCCAGGACAGGTTCCTTTTGATGTAACATGATACCATAAATAAATTAGTACATTTTTCAACTTTTAAAATTACAATGGCTAGCCTCATGGGGAAATTGGAAGAGATGAATTTCTACTTGCTAAAATATATTGGCCTCCTTCAATTTAGTGTCCTGAATGAGGTGGTGAGTCAGATAAGCTCTGAAGTCCATTTGAGCTCAAGGATTTTATTCTTCTTGACCTGAGAGTGCCAGGGAAGGTGGCAGCATTTCAGGGCTGATGCAGGTGCACTGGGTTTATGGAAGCTAATTTGATAAGCCTCACATTAGCTCCATGGGATGAAGTTCTGCTCTCAGGACATGCTGGCAGCCACCCCCACTTAGGACATAACCTGAATTTTAATGACTGAAGACATAGGTACCCTGTGGATATTTTCATAAATGCCAAAGTTCACACATTGTGGCTGATTGACTATAATGGCTAATAAACTTCAACAGAGTTTTTGCAAGGAACTGTATCTTATGATGAACACCATACTAGATGCTGATTGTCTGTTATTATTAATGCTATCTTCCTGAAATTTATCATGAATATTTATTTAGTCATGAACTATTAATAATTCATAGAGTATCATATAGGTTTGTAATCTTTGTGATATTCTTTCTTCCCGGAACAAAAAGTTAACTCTGTGTCAAAGAAGCCTTGCTTTGATAACATTTCTGTGGAAATAGTCAATATCGATGTTTCTCCAGCAGATGTATTTTCACCAACTTACCTTCTATTCTGAAAAAATTTCTTCTATTATGAAAAATATTTTATATTGATATACAAGTGTGTGCACCCATGGGTTTCAACTTTCAGCAGTGACCTAAGTTTGTGTTGATTCTCTTGTTTTATATCAAAGAACTCCAAGCCATTATTAGTATTTTACTTCATTTTAAAGTAAAAGTGGGAGCTCCTCTTGTGCCTCCGTGTGTTAAGAACCCAACATAGTGTCCATGAGTCCCTGGCCTCACTCAGTGGGTTAAGGATCCAGCATTACCTCAAGCTGTGGCATAGGTTACAGGTGTGGCTCTGATGTGGCATTGCTGTAGCTGTGGTGTAGGCTGGCTGCTGCAGCTCTGATTCGACCCCTAGCCTGGAAAATTCCATATGCCACAGGTTGGGTCCTAAAAAGAAAAAAAAGTAATAATAAATAAATTAAAAAATAAAAATAAAGTGATGGTGTGTTATGAGGCGTCAGGTTGTTTTAGGGATGATGATGTGCTACCAAATGATCTTTGCACATTAACAGCTTAAAAGAATGCTCATAGATATATTTCTTCAAGTCAATCTTTAAGAAATCAGATTTCCCCATAAACACAGAGCTTTGACATTCTAGTATATAATATAATTTATTTAATTCTACTTTCATACTTGTAATAATCACGAGGGTTGGTAGATGCTACATTTCTGAAACCCTGACATTAATTTAAGGAACTCAGCAGAAAAGATAAGGTTTCAGAAAATTGCAAGTGATGTAATGTTAACAGTTCATAGGACTCTGATACAGATCACCAGTTTGCATTCTCCTCCAATAGAAAAACTCACCACATTTCATCTTCCTCATGACTACAGGTGTTGAACAGTAATCATGTTAAGGAAATGTCTATTCAAGTCTTTTGACAATTTTTTAAATAAGAGTTGCTTTTTGTTGTTGAATTATACAAGTTATTTCTACATTCTCTATATCAAACACTTCTCAGGGATGTTGTTTGCAAATATTTTCTTCTATTCTGTAGGTTATCTTTTTACTTTCTTGGTTATGCAATTTGCTGCACAAATGTTTTTAATTTTGATGAAGATCAGTCTTTTTGTCTAAATAATATTGAGCTGATTTCTCATCAGAAACCATGGAGGCAGTAGTGTTGCAAGAAAATGGCATGTTAATGGATGGTCATGTCTTGGGTCTTGGGTAAATTTCTGGGAGAGGCTTCCAAGTGAGGGCTCGTGGCTTTGTGCAGGAGAGAAAAGAGCAAGCCATAGTAAAGAGAAAGTGAACTTATTTAGAAAGATACATATTCCATAGACAGAATGAGGACTTTCTCAGAAAGGGAGAGCTGGCTTGACATGTGGGGTTGTTAGTTTTTATGGTCTGGATAATTTTATGGGCTAACAAGTGGGAGGATTATTCCAAATATTTTGGGGAAGGGGTAGGCATTTCCAGGAATTGGGCCACTGCCCAGTTTTTTGGCCTCTAATGGTCAGCCTTGGAACTGCCATGGCACCTGTAAGTATGTCATTCAGCATGCTAATGTGTTACAATGAGCATGTAATGAGTTTCAAGATCTACTGGAAGTTGAATCTTCTACCATCTTTGGCCTAATAGGCTCTAACCACTTTTTGTCAATGTTCTAACCACTGTTCTTCTCAATGGCTGTCATTCTTTTAATGGTCATGCCTTCCCCTCCCCTCCTGTTTCGGTAGGAGGATATATTCAAAGTTCTGAGAGAAAAATAAAAGTCAAATGAAGTATTCTATATCCAATAAAACTATCCTTCAAAGACAAAGGGGAAATGAACTTATTTTGAGCTAAACAAAAACAAATAATTCATTCGTTATAGACCTGCCTTACTAAAGGGGTGACATCCATAAAAAATGTCAGATTAGATAGTTCCAGGGGCCTATCCCTCCATAGAAACACTGAAAAAAATCAAGCAAAAAAAATAAGAATCACCTTAGTCAGAATTGTTGAAAACGGAGGTTTACAGCAACAAAGAGAACAATGAATCAAAAAAAGCCAACTTTAAATTGGTAGGAAAGCATTGCAACGTTTTTACTTGTACTGACGTGTACCAATGACCTGCACCATTCCTTAGCCTTGGTAACAGTCTTGAAAAAAGTAGCCTTCAACCCTTGTCCCTGGCTAAAGGGAGTAGAGAAGACCTAATTTACAGTGACTCATATTTGTCTGCTTTGATCCATCTTAGGTATTACCTGGAAGATTGATAGAAGGTGCTTGTCTGTTTAACATAATTTGGAATTTGCTCAGGCCAGAAAATTGCCTACACAGGTAGCATTCCTCAAAAAATTGTACAACAAATGAACAAACTACTGTAGCTTAGGGCAAAAGATATGGTTGAGAGATAATAATAAACCTGCCAAAAGCTTAGGGAAAGTGTTTCTCTGAAAAATTAGGGCATTCAAATGTACTTGTGTATGGTGGTATATTTATGTGTATAGACATGCATATAACCTAGGCATGACACATGCTCAGAAAAGACCTGAGAAGAGTCTGAGCCTTCCTTTCTGGCTGATCTCTAAGGTCAGCACAAACAGGAAGTGAAGGTGAAGGCAGAGTTGTAACTTGCCTGGCTAGGCAATAAAGGAGTGCCCAAACACAGAATCAATGTGAGAAAACTGCGAGAGATTTTGATTTTCCTTTTTTCATTTTTAGGCATTGGTGGACTTTTAGCTTCCTAAGAACTTTTCAAAGCCCCTGTGAATATTTTATTCCCCAGTTTTTTCTTTTATATTATTTGGCTGGTCTATTGTCTGTTCCCACTAGTATTCCCTGCCTCAGGCAGCTGTAAATTTAAACAATTGCCTGTAATTTTTGAGACAAGTGCTCTCAAAGAAGCCTTTTGACAGTGGTTGAACTCTCGCTAAGGTCATATACATAGCCTTAAAGTAGGGGTTCCAAGGAATCATCAGTCAGATCAAGTAATGGTAATTCTCTGGCAATGGAGCTTAGGAAAAACTCTAACCCTCGTTCTGCCCCCTCCTGGAGCTGGCAGCCTGCTAGTTTTCACTGTGATTGGGAGCTGTTAGTTTTCAAAGCTACCATGGATCTGGAGAGTGGAGGATGGGGCTGGTGCTAGTTAAAACACACCAAAACAAACTTATAAGCTTTTGCACAGCAGAGGAAACCATCAACAAAATGAAAAGGCAACCTAATGAATGGGAGAATATTTGCAAACCACATCAGAAAAGGGATTAATATTCCAAATACATAAAGAATTCATGCAACATTAGGAAGTAATGTGAAACAAGAAAAAAAAACAAACTAGGCGTTCCCATTGTGCTCAGTGGTTAAAGAACCTGACTAGTACCCATGAGGATGTGGGTTCAATCCCTGGCCTGGATCAGTGGGTTAAGGATCTGGCATTGCCATGACCTGTGGTGTAGGTCACAGAGGAGGCTCAGATCTGGCGTAGCTGTGGCTGTGGTGTAGGCCGGCAATTTACAGCACAGCCACAGCAATGCAGGATCTGAGCTGCATCTGTGACCTACACCTCAGATCATGGCAACACCAGATACTTAACCCACTGAGCAAGGCCAGGGATTGAACTGGCGTCCTCATGGATACTACTCAGGTTCATTACTGCTGAGCCACAATAGGAACTCTGAAAAATATTTTTTTAAAAAAAGATCAAACTACATCCAAAGTTAGCAGAGGGAAGGTACTAACAAAAATCAGAGCAGAATTAGGTAAAGTAGAGACCAGAACAACAATAGAAAAAAAATTCAACAGCATATTAAAAGGAACATACACCGGGAGTTCCCATCATGGCTCAGTGGAAACAAATCCGACTGGGAGCCATGAGGTTGCAAGTTTGATCCCTGGCCTCGCTTAGTGGGTTAAGGATCCAGCATTGTCATGAGCTGTGGTGTAGGTCACAGACATGGCTTGGATCTGGCATTGCTGTGGCTGTGGCTGTTAGCTCTAGCTCTAATTAGCCTGGGAATCTCCATATATCATGGGTGTGGCCAAAAAAGCCTAAAAAAAAAAAAAGGATCATACACCATGATCACACGGGATTTACCCCTGGGATGCAAGGTGGTTCAATATATGAAAATAAATAGATACAATACACCACACTAATAGAATGAAAGCTAAAAGTCCAATAATCATTGCACTAAGTGGGGAAAAAGCAACATCCTTTAACTGTAGCTACTATACTTTCATGACCACTACTCTCTCATGGCCATACACACACACACATGAATATTCCTAATCTTTAAATATATACAGACCCCCAAACACTATTCATCATCCTTGCATTTCCAGAATAAAACATTACCACTACAATCCCCAAATATTTCCAAACATGAAAATCCCAGCATCCTGGGAAACCACTGTGAACATTTCCAACAACCCCAAACCCCATGAGTTCATACATGCACTGACAGATATACACATAAACCAGTACATACACCTGGACACAAGGACATTTCTCCAACATATCATTATGAATACACATAAAACCCCTTGAAAGTCCCAAAGTACACATCTCAAACCTCCACACCCCTAAATATTCACATAGAACCATACCACATACCTCCAGTACAACTACAATTCTGCCACTCTTCTGCGTACACATAACTCCATTACTACATTAATGCAAAAAAAAATTTACAGGTACAAAAATAACCTCCTAATGAAAAATGCAAATAGATACTATAGAAAATATTCATCCAATCTGCTATGCTCCTTGAATACACACAGAAACTCAACAAACATGTTTCTCACCACAAGCCCCAAATATACCCACAATTACCCAGCACACTACGTATATGGAAACATACCACCGTGTACCCTCAAATGCACATAAAGCTTCACGTTGCCTATATATACATAATCCCACATTCCTAAATAATTACAATGAAATAACTCGAGTCATCTTCCAAAATACAAATTCATAATAACCTCACACCACACAACCCACACAATCCATTCATCTGCACATATACAGCATATCACCAGTCCCATAAAATAGTCATAGACCTACCCTCACACACCCCAAACCACAAAATTCCTGAAAAACCACCATAAGAAACACATGCAATAATACACAATTCCCAGAGATCCCATTGTGGCACAGTGATGAAAAGATGTTCAACATCACTCATCATTAGAGAAATGCAAGTCAAAACCTCTATGAGGTATCACCTTACACCAGCCAGAATGGCCATCATCAAAAAGTCTACAAACAATAAGTGCTGGAGAGGGTGTGGAGAAAAAGGAACCCTAGTACACTGTTGGTGGGATTGTAAATTGGTGCAACCACTGGGGAAAACAGGTTGGAGATTCCTCAGAAAATTAAAAATAGAACTACCGTTTGGTCCAGCAATCCCACTCCTGGGCATCTATCCAGAGAAAACCATGACTCGCAAAGACACATGTACGCCAATGTTCATCGCAGCACTCTTTTCGATAGCCAAGACATGGAAAAAACCTAAATATCCATCGATAGAGGAGTGGATCAAGAAAGATGTGCTACATATACACAATGGAATATTACTCAGCCATTAAAAGGAACAAAATACCATGGCCATCTGTAGGTCTTCTTTGGAGAACTGTCTGTTTAGATCTTCTGCCCATTTTTTGATGGGGTTGTTTGTTTGTTTTGGTATGGAGCTGAAGAAGGTGTTTATACATTTTGGAGATTAATCCCTTGTCAGTCGAGTCACTTCCCAAGATTTTCTCCCATTGTGTGTGTTGTCTTTAAGTTTTGTTTAGGGTTTCCTTCGCTGTGCAGAAAATTCTAAATTTCATTTAGTCCCATTTGTTTCCTTTTGTTTTTACTGTCATTGCTCTAAGAGGTGGATCTGAGAAGATGTTGCTCTTGTTTATGTCAGAGAGTCTTTGGCCTAGTTTTATGGTGTCTGGTCTTCTATCTAGGTCTTGAATCCATTGGGAGTTTATTTTTGTGTACGGTGTTAGGGAGTGTTCTAATTTCATTCTTTTCCATGTGGCTGTCCAGTTTTCCCAGCACCACTTATGGAACAGGCTGTCTTTTCTCCATTGGGTATTCTTGCCTCCTTTGTCATTGATTAGTTGGCTGTAGGTGCATGGGTTGAATTCTGGGCTTTGTATCCTTGTTCCACTGATCTATTTCTGTCATTGTGCCAGTACCATATGGTTTTGATGATTGTTGCTTTGTAGTAGAGTCTGAGGTCCGGGAGCCTGATTCCTCCAGCTCCATTTTTCTTTTTCAGGATATCTTTGGCTATTCTGGGTCTTTTGTGCTTCCAAACAAACTTTAAAATATTTTGTTTGAGTTCTGTGAAAAATGTCCTTGGTAATTTGATAGGGATTGCATTGAATCTGTAGATTGCTTTGGGTAGTATAGTCATTTTGATAATTTTTAAAAAATATTTTCTAGGACTGCACCCACAGCATATGGAGGTTTCCGCACTAGGGGTCTAATCAGAGCTACAGCTGCTGGCCTATGCTAGAGCCACAGCAACATGGAATCCAAGCATCTGGGACCTATGCCACAGCTTACAGCAATGCCGGATCTTTAACCCACTGAGCAAGGCCAGGGAGCAAACCTGCAACCTCATGGTTCCTAGTTGGATTCATTAACCACTGAGCTATGTCGGGAATGCCCTCATTTTGATAATATTGACTCTTCCAATCCAAGAACATGGTACGTCTTTCCATCTATTTGTGTCATCTTTGATTTCTTTCATCAGTGTCTTATAGTTTTCAGAGGACAGGTCTTTTGTCTCTTTAGGTAGGTTTACGCCTAGGTATTTTATACTTTTGGCTGTGATGGTAAATGGGATTGTTTCCCTAATTTCTCTTTCTTCTCTTTCATTGTTAGTGTATAGCAATGCTGTTGATTTCTGTGTATTAATTTTGTATGCTGCGACTTTGCCAAATTCATGGATGAGCTCCAACAGTTTTCTGGTAGAGTCTTTAGGATTCTCTAGGTATAGTATCATGTCATCTGCAAAATAGCGATAGTTTTACTTCTTCCTTTCCAATTTGGATTCCTTTTATTTTTATTTTTTTCACTGATTGCTGTGGCTAGGACTTCCAAAACTATGTTGTTTGGCCTGGGGATTCTCAGCACTGATGTGTGAGGCAAGATTTTCTCAAAATGGCCACTTGCAGAGAAAGGCAGCTGCTGATGAACATTCCTGAGAGCTTTGCTTCCAATGTCCTTCCCCTACAATGAGCCACATTCAACCCTGTTTTCCCAGGAGGTCCTCCAAGAACTGGAGTCATGTTTGACCCACATTACTATAGAGACTTTGCTTTGCCCTGGGACCCAGTGCATGAGAAAGTCTGGGTGTGCCTTTTAAGAATGGGGTCTCCATTTCCCCCAGTCCCATGGAGCTCCCGTGCACAAGCCCCCTGGCCTTCATTGCCAGATGCGCCAGGGGCTCTTTCTCCCAGTGCCAGATCCCAAGGCATGGGAGTTTGATGTGGGGCTCAGAACTCTTACTCTTGTAGGTGAGTCTCTGTGAACCAGTTACTTTCCTGTCTGTGGATCTTCCCACCGGGAGGTATGGGGTTGCATATATCCTGTAATCAACCCACCACCTCTTGATGTGTCCTCCTCTTTGTCTTCTGGAATAGGATATCTTTTTGAAAGTTTCTGGTCCATTTGGTTGAAAATTGCTCAGCATTTGGTTGTAAATTTTGTTCTTTTTAGGAGAGAAATTGATCTCCAGTCCTTCTATTCAGCCATCTTATTTCTGTCTCCTACCCAGTTGATTCTTACCTAATGCATTTCTTGATTGTTATTGAACTCTTGCATCACTTGCCAATCTATGCTAGGATATCTGTTTTTGTTTTTGTTTTTTGGTGGCATGGCCAGTCCAAAGTATGTCTATGGCCAGAGAATGAACAGCCTGTCACAATTGTAACCAAAGCTACAGTAGTGACAATCATGGACCCTTAACAAGCTGAGCCAGAAGGAAACTCCAATTCTGTCATTTCCTGAGAGTATTAGACTACAAATCAATGCTTATTGTTAGATTCAGCAAAGTTGCCCCCATCACTGACAATAATATGCAGTTTGAACATGTGTTGATTGACATTTTTATGTTAAAATGGAAGACACTGGTGAAACTATGAGGATGTACAATAGATCTTTATTCATTTTCCACTCAATTTCCAGTGTCCTGAGCTATTTCTTGTGAACTGGATGAGCATTCTCAAACTGGAAAACCTTCCTTCTAGCTTTCATACGCTTTAGAATGCAAACACTAGACTGGCACCCGTTTAATTGTTCACACATTTTATTCACCTGCCTCATGGTAGGGCCGGAAATCACTGAAGCCTTCATGCAACCTGCTCCACAGTGGTGCCAAAAACCCTGGTGTAAACACTGCAAGGACACCGAGCTCCAGTTGGTGGCGGTGGGGGAGGGGCACAGGGCGGTGGTGAACTCACTGGGACAAGGCCACAAATAACCCACAGAGTGACTAAGAGTGCACAGCAGGACACCCAAGAGGTGAAAAGTCCGTTTTCCTTACTCCTGCTTTCAAATAATTGATTCTAAAAGCTGCCATGATTGGCCCCGCCCCCAGCCGGGATGACCTTTGGAACCCCACCCTCCACGCTGGCACGTGTGTTACTGGCTTCCCAAGCGGTCAGGCCTCAACAGATGCTCTGAGCAGCTGGAGGACAGTGGAGCGCATGCCGGGGATCCCCGCCCCTAGTGGGTGTGCACATGCATGCAGGGGTGGGGCCTTGCGGAGCTGTCCTTGGAGGTTGCTATGAAAGAGGAAAGCAACGGAGGATTGGGATCCCCTGGGAAGATTTTATGGCAAGGTCTTCTCAGCACTTTTGTGGTCCTCTCTTCTTAAAACTAGGGGTTGTGAGACGAGCCCCTGGGATTTTAAAATTGCAAACGTGAAATCCATTCATTTAGATATGACCCTTGTGAAAGAGTTTTGGAGAGCACCAGCCTAAGCACAGTATCTTCAAACTGGGGCAAGTGCTTTCACGCCCTTTTGGGCTGCAGTTTCTTGGGTTTCCTTAGTTTTTTTCTCCCCAGAAATAGTAGATGCTTTTTCCTAGCAAGCCTGATAGTTCCATTAAAGAACAATTCTAGTGAAGAATTTTAGACCTGAGAAACACTCTAAGAGCTACTGTCTCTTGTCTCCTCCATTCCTAGAGTTTTTCCAAATGAATTGATTCTGCTATAATGTTTTTACTTAGTGAATTTTTTTTTAATACGTGGGGGTTCTTCAATAGATGTGGATTCATATATGTTGCCTCTGCAGGGTTTTTGTTGTAACTTTGAGCAAGTTTTGACAGTTTGGGTCAATTCCAGTTGACATAGCGTTCCCAAATTTTATTCTCTCCTCCTATTTTTCAGCAATATATTACACAATTTCAGTTGGAGAAAAAATAGTAGTGGAATCAATTTACTGACTTGAGTTTGTTATACTTTCCAAAGAAATTTCAATCATCAGATTCTTTTACTGGTCAGTGCAAGATTAGTACCGTTTCTACTCCACAGAATACCTCTGAAGATCTAACACTACCAAAGCCTCTAAGCTCAGAGACTGAACATTCTACAAGACACAAACATGGTATCTCACCATACCGCTAATATTCCATGCTTGTGTAGGATATCATGTGTTTTAGGAGGTCTGTGATCCATATACAGAGATTTTTTTTTTTCTCAGCAGTCAATACCACACCCCCAGATTCTTGCAGGAATAGTCAGAGATCATTATCCAAAGGAGTTTTATCTATGCCCTTCTGTTGTCTGTCTCCCCAAGTTACATTTGGACTAATTTGATTATATCTGTGGTCTAGGATTTTGATATAGTACAAAAGTGATTATAGAATTGGAACTGGATAATTTTTCACAAGTTTTTGCAGGTTTTTATGTCAGTAGTCCAGAGAAGACTCATTGAAATTCTGTGTCAGAGCCATGAGTGAGAATCTTTTATTAACTACTGACTGACTAGACAAGAGGAGGAAGCAACAAGGAAACCTGCCTTTCTGGAGTGCCAGGGTACATTATTTTGCCACACTATTCCCCTAATATGAAGCTATTGGTTAATAATTTAAAGTTTTCCATGATAAATGCTCAAGCCATGAGAAATGTCTCCAAACTGTGTATTTTCTCAACACTTAGTTTGTTTTTTTTTAAAGTTCACCATGATTTGCCTTGAATTGCTCTCACCTCATCTTCTCAGCTAAGGTCAAGGTAGAGTACACAGAATAGTTACCAAAGAGAATGAAAGAGAGGAGTGTTGCAGTTCTCATTGTGGCTCAGAAGTTACGAACCTGACTAGTATCCACGAAGACTTGGGTTCAATCCCTGGCCTCTCTCAGTGGGTTAAGGATCCAGTGTTGCCCCAAGCTATGGTGTAGATCACAGATGTGGCTTAGATCCAGCATTGCTTTGCTGTGCCTGTGGCATGGGCCAGCATCTGCAGCTCCAATGATTCAACCCTTAGCCTGGGAACTTCCATATGCTTAGGTTGCAGCCCTAAAAGAAGAGAGAGAGAGAGAGAGGAAGTACCTGTAAGAAGACAGTTCCATACTGCAGACCACTAAATGCCTTGGAAATATTAAAATGGATGAACACTGTGTAAGTCACTCCCTTCAAGTGGCCAAGAAAACACTCTCTGAAAGTACCAAATATATACCATTTTCAAATTTAGAAAAAAAAAACCCTTAGAAATCACAAGTAAATTGGTCAGGAGTTTAGAAATGCCTTTCCTACACAACTGTTAGAAAGAAGAGGAAAGAACCTGGGCCTGGCTTCAAAATTCAATGCCTTTCTTCTTCAATAGCCACCATTTTTCATGCAACTTTTTTTTTTTTTTGCAGGGAGCAAGAAACATTTAGCAGACAGTAAAGCTTGAAATTCAAGAGATTTGCTTGCAATCCTCTGAAGTCTTCACCTCTCATCTCCCTTGACCAATTTCCTAGCAATCTTCTTCTATGAAACACAAATACTCTTTCATTTTGACACATAAACCCAGTGCTGAATGATAGCTCTTCCAAATCCCATATCATCAAAAGAGGCTGAAGGTGTGTGTGTGTGTGTGTGTGTGTGTGTGTGTGTGTGTGTGTGTGTGTAGGCAACTAGGGTGTCTTCTATTGGAGCCAAGTGGCACATTCAAGAATCTTTAATCCAGTTAAGGATTCTTACAATGAGTAATTAACAATTTAGTTTACTGTGCTATACTTTTTTTCAAAGAGTTGCCAGATAAAATACGAGATCTAAGTTTAATAATAAATTTCAGATAAAAATGAAAAAATGTTCAGTAAAACTATGTCCAAAATATTGAATGGGAAATGATTATACTAAAACACAACATATTGTTTACCTGAAGTTCTAATTCATTTGGGTACTTACTATTTTAATTAAATACACCTGACCATCTTATTCTTTCCAAAACTTTTGATTTTAAGGGGTGTAGAAATTCTTGTTCTGGAATTCTACTCCCGTCTAGAAAGGAATCTCGTTAATGTAAGAAGAGAGTCATTGTAAACATCCGCAAATGTATTGAAAATATATTAAGTTTTAATCAGAGAAAACCCTGCATTTTAAAAAATGCAAATATATTGCATTCTAAATTCTTTACATAACACATCTATGGAAGGATTTAAATAAACACTAGTTCCCTATGGGAAAGAGGACTAGGTGGACAGGGGAAAAAGGTGGGAGGACGCATGACTCAACACTGCATATTACATTTTGCACAATTGGATTGTGATCCATGAGGAGGTATTATTAGTTTAAAATATTAAATTATTTACAGGGAAAAAGTTAAATATTTAACAATAATAATTTCTGGTCTTGGACTTGTGGGCTGCACAACCACGTTTCTGATACACTGGGGCTCTCCAGAACAAAGGAATATTAAGCTGGTCCTGCTGGATATTGGTTGGAGCACAAGGACTTCTTCATTAGGAATTATATACCTACAGCTATGAACATATTGGATATGCTGAGACGATCCTAATTTCAAATACTTTGTTCCATGGCACCATTACTACAGAAGTGTTTATCAGATGATAAATTGTGAATTTTGTTCAGAAAGTCTAGCCTCTGTTGAAGTAAGTTAAGAGCCAGATAGGAAGCAGAGTGGGTTGAGGGACAAAAAATTGGGTTGATGGATAAAGAAGTGAAAGGAAACATCAAGTCAAACCTTGGTGCTCTGACTCTGAAAACCAATTCATAGATTGCCTGAAGAGGCACTCAACAATTTATGAGTGATTTTTTTTTCTATTTCTTTAATTTTGTATCTATATGAGTGATAGATGTTCACTAAACTTACTGTGATGATCATTTTATGATTGTATGTAAGTGAAATCATTAAGCTCTATGCCTTAAAGTTTAAAAAAACTGAAAAAAGAGAGCTAATGGATTGAGTTAATATTAATGTATCAATATTGGCTCACTAGTTGTGACAAATGTGCCATAGCAATATAAGATCTTAACAAGAGGGGAAATTGGGTAGGGGGATACACAAAGTCTTTGTATTATTTTGCAACTTATTCATACATCTAAAACTCTCCCAAAATAGAAGTTTGATTTAAATACAAACATAAAAAAATGAATGAAGAAAAATGTACTGGAAATCATTGAAATGTCGCTTGTGATACGTGAACTTCATGGTATAGAAATAATTTTTCAATGGAGTTATTTTAAAAGTTAATCGGGGAGTTCCCGTTGTGGCTCAGTGGTTAATGAATCCGACTGGGAATCATGAGGTTGCGGGTTCCATCCTTGGCCTTGCTCAGTGGGTTAAGGACCCGGTGTCGTGTGAGCTGTGGTGTAGGTCGCAGACGCGGCTCGGATCCCGCGTTGCTGTGGCTCTGGTGTAGGCCAGCGGCTACAGCTCCAATTGGACCCCTAGCCTGGGAACCTCCATATGCCATGGGAGCGGCCCTAGAAATGGCAAAAAGACAAAAAAAAAGTTAATAGGAAGGTCACGTGGGATCAAGGCTGGGTTGGGGCGGGGTCAAGGCGTGGTGGGGGCGGGGTCAAAGCCTTGGCCAGGGCGGGGGCAGGGTCTAGGCCCAGGGCTGAGTCAGGCCAGGTTCAGGCCCAGGTCCACAACACTGACAATGGTCTCAGAGGCGAGGCTTCGACAAGTAGGAGGCCAGCCTGGGGCCCTCCTCTGGCTGCAGCTGGTGCTGCTGCCGCCATGGTCGCCCACCACCACCCTAAACCTGCGAGGGTCCTGGGCCGACCCCGGCCCAGCTCCTGCAGCCGTGCGAGCGGTGGAGGGTGGGCCTCTGACTCCGGAAGCACAGCCATTGGCCTGGGCAGCCACAGGTGCGTGGGGGCCTCTGTGTGGGGCTGAGAAGGTGGGCCTGCAGGGCCTGAGGGGGCTTGACTGTGACCAGGGCTTGGTGCCCAGGGTCACTGAACCTCTTCTTTTGTTTGCGGTCAGGTCCATCTAATCAGGCAGCCCAGAGACCATCTTAACACAGGTGGGTCACAGGACCCCTACTGAGGGGCCTCTGGGATGGAAACTGCCCCAGGACCCTTGTGGGGCTGTGCAAGTGGGCACTGGCAGGGTCCGGCCTGAGGCTGGGTGGAGGAAAGCCCAGGACTGCTGAGTGAGGAGCCCTGAGTCCCTGGGGCCCAGGCCCTAGAGCAGGATGCCTGCTCTAGGGGCCCTGGCCTCACCCCTGCCCTCAGGTGTGGGTCCTAGAACCATGGCTGTCTTCATTAGCCCACTCCCTCTTATTTATTTAATTTTTTGGCCACTGCATAGAGTGTTTTTTAATCAATTAATTTATTTTTTCCGCTGCTGGCCGCGGCTTAATGTGGGATTCCCAGTTCCTGGACCAGGCATTGAACCCTGGCCGTAGTGGTGAAAGCACCAAGTTCTAACCACTAGACCACCAGGGAAAGCCCACCCCTCTTATTTATAAATGGAGAATCCTGAGTCAGAGGCAGGGAGTGACTTTCCCCAGGTTGATGCTGAAACTCAGTCTCTGTGGACATGCTCTGAATTGAATCTCAGAGACAGAGTTGTGGGTGAAGTAGAAAAGAACAGCTTAATTGCTTTGCCAGGCAGAGGGGGCCACAGTGGGGTAAGAGCCTCAAGGCTGTGTGCCCCCACCTCGAGGGGTGAGTGAGATTCAATGAGCAGGGCTTGATCAGCTTGTAGACTTTCTTCTGATTGGTGAGTGGTGAGGTACTTGGGAGTCAACCTCATCCACCTTCTGGTTCCACCTTGTTTGGGTCTATGTGCTTGTGTGCAGCATATAGGTAACTTCTTCCACCTGGTGGGGTTTCAGTATCTGCAAAACATTTCCAAGGACATGGCTCAGAATATTATCTATAGTCCTTGAGGAGGAGCTAAATATTCTTACTCTGTTTAATCGTTAAAATATTATTTTGCTTTGCTTGACTATTTCCCTTTCTTCCTGCACTTTTCCATTTCTCCAGGTAAATGTACTCTGTGACTAAAGTTTTCTACAGACAAAAGGCAGGCAGAGGACATGGGTGGGGGTCTATTAGGGGAGGGCCTCCTGGGGTCCTGCTAAGTTCCATGGTCACACATCACCCCAGACTCCTGCCTGCAGATCTGCTTCTCTAAGATACTGGGGCAAAGTGGAGGGGCACCGGCCCTTAGAAGCTATGATTTGAGTGCATAATGTTGGCAACTTCGGAGATCTTGAGTTGTTGAGGTGTGTTAGTTCAGGGAAATAAGGCCTGGCACATGGCCACCCTTTGGCAGACTCCCTCAGTGATGTCCAGCTCAGCGGATATGCTGCCATGAGCTGTTGCCACCTTTGGTCACCTTGGCATCTCACCACAGCCCTGGGCCTTCATGCTCAGAAAGCCTGCTCCATTGTACTCTGCTGTCAAATTCTCAGTGGTAGCTGGTAAAGGCAGAGTCCAGGCAGCCGTGTCCTTTTGGCCAGGCCACTGGACACTTGCCCTTGGTTTTCCCATCTGTGAAGTGGAGGGGGCCTCCCTGGTAGTGGCATTTGGGGTCTCACCAATGTCTCTATTGTAGGTGGCAGGGGAGTCTCCACAGCGTGAGGGAAACCCAAGGTGATGTGGCGGATCTCTGGTGGTCAGGATGTGGTGGCTGGCCAGTGGCCATGGCAGGCCAGCCTGATGTACCAGGGCTTGCATGTCTGTGGAGCTGTCCTCATCAACTCCCGCTGGCTGGTTTCTGCTGCCCACTGCTTTCTCAAGTGAGTCCTCTTTCCTAGGGTGCCAGCAGAGGCACTGGCAGGGGAGGAGTGAGGGTGTCCCACCCCAGCTCCTCTGGGCTTTCCTCTGGGGCTGTCTGTGGCCCAGAGGTCCATGTCATTCCTGCCTTTGACCTGTGTACCTTCTACCTGGACTGTCCTCCTGGCTCCCTTTCCCAGACCCTCCCCAGACTCTGCCCTCAGCCCCTGGGCCTGTCTCCCAACACAGATGTGCCCCAGAAGAGTAGCAGTGTCCATTCTGGCTGCCATGCAGTGTGGACCAATCTCAGATCACAGTTTCTCAAGGTCCCCACATTTCCAGGTTTCTGAGTCTAGGCAGGGACATGGGACCTCATGTCTGGCGAGCAGCTGAATGGCTCTACTTTTTACTCTTGCAAAACTGTGTGCCCAGGAGGAATCATGGTCACTAGTGTGCATGTGGGAGATGTGGTGCCAGGCAGTGCGGGTGGGAGATGGGGCACCCTGGGAGAGTGATGTGGCTGCTCAGGAGTCTGACACACCTGGCCCTCCTGGGTCTGCTCAGTGCCCAGCTTGTGAACAGATGAGGAGGCATCCCCAGGGAGTTGGAACATCACAGCCCAGGTCTGGGAGCTGGAGCTTTGGGAGCTCAGAATCTGATCAGCACCTACTCTATGGGAGCAGCTGTGTTCAGGGCAAATGCAAGTTTCTGTTTCCTACACTCAGTTGCTCCTTTACCTTACAGATCTTTGGCAAGTGCTTCTAACTGAGCAGAGAAACAGCTATTGGGCAGGAGGGTGGTTAAAGAAGGGAGGGGTCAGGAAAATTGTGGGGCCATAAGGTGGGTTGTAGGAGCCTTGGGAAGGTAAAAGTAGAGCTGGGATCAATCCAGAACATCTCCTGTAAACAATCCAAGGGCCTTCATTTGATGAGCCCACCAAAGACCTTTCCAGCACAAGGATTCAATGCTCCTCTGATTCTTGCATAGGTGGAGAAACCATATGTCTAAGGTTGTAAGTAGAATATCAGTCTCAAGAAAGAAGTGCTCCTGAACTTTAGGAATGCAGAGACCAAGGCTGGCACCATGGGGGGGTGCATGGGTCCAGGTGGATGTCAGCAGTTAGATGAATATGCAGGGGAAGAGACCTAGCCCACACTCAGGGATGATGGTGACAGCATGCTCTTCCTCCTCCAGAAAATCCCATGCTCCAGAGAACTACCGGGTCCTGTTAGGAAGCACGCAGCTGTTTGAACACACTCAGCACACCCTGGAGATGCCCGTGAGCCAGATTGTCATGCACCCAGACTTTGAGAAGCTTCATCCCTTCGGAAGTGACATAGCCATGTTGCAGCTGCTCTTTCCTGTGAACTTCACTTCCTACATCATCCCTGCCTGCCTCCCAGCCCCTGGCTTGCAGCTGCTTAATAATGCATCCTGCTGGATAACTGGCTGGGGGATGCTCAACGAGGAAAGTGAGGGGGTAGGGGAGAGTCTGGGATGGGAGGGCAGATAAGGGGGAAGCAAGGAGGAGGAAGAAGGGAAGGAGGACAGAGGAGGGGAGGAGGGAAGTAGGGGTCCCCAGGCAAAACAACGGCTGGACCTTGGTCCACTGTGCCTCATTTCCAGAGGACTGGACCATTCTGGCTCTAGTTCTGAAAGTGTGTGATTCTAAAATTCAGTGTTCCCTAAGTGCAAAGCTCTGAAAATCTGGGAATCTTTGACTGTTGGATGTTAAGAACTCAGGTTCTTGGAACCTGTCAGCTTCTTGATTTCAAGGCTTTAATCAACTATAGATCTAAAATGACTTGATTCAACTCAGAGGTCATACTTGGGGCCTGGCCCCTTCTAGGCCACTGAGGAACCAATATTTCCCATTGGAGGCACTTAGGAAAAATGGAAAGAAAACATATTTATGACTTCTGACCTGTGAGCCTCCAAGGTCAAGTTAGAATGACTACAACTTGAGTGTTTCACTCTTTGAACCTCACTTTGCTCTTCTCCCAAACCAGGTCAGCTGTCTACTTTGTGGGTTTATTAGGTGAACTGAGTAACACAGAAAAAGGTTGTGTTTTTCTGAGATTGAAAGGGAAGAAATGCAGGCAAAAACTCATGAGTAAGAGTCTTTATTAAAGAAAAGAGTGTTTATGGTTTGGCACAAGCTTATGTGGCAGAATTAGGGGGAAAAGAATGTGTATTTGCAATTATTTGTAAGGTTGCAATTTGGTAGGTGTTTCTCAGGATAGGAGATCAGGAGAGGCATTTTGATCAGAACTTGTCTTCACTGGGTGGGATGTGCCAGCATTGCTGGCCCTTCTCAATAGTGTATCAGTAACAATCCCCAACCACAGGACAGACAACCAGGTCCCCAGCATTGTCACATACACACACACACACACACACACACACACACACACACACACAGAGTCTGGTTCTTCCTTGAGGACAGGGACTCTGTCTTTCTTGTTTTAATATCCCAGCCTATGCCCCAGGGCCTGGCAGCGGGGTAGGTGGCAATGCTGCCACCCTGGTCCTGTAGACCACCCGTTCTTGCATGGACCTCCAGACTGGTCTGCTAGCTCCCACCCTGTGTGCCCTACTTTAGTCTCCACACAACTGCCTGAGTGTTTGCTTTGAAGCAGGTGTTGTGCCAGTTCCCTGGGCTTTATCCTCAGTGCCTTCTCATTTATGCTTAGAAAACTGTCCAAATGCCCTACCTTGGCTCTCAGGCCCTGTGCAATGTTGGCCCCCATTCCTCTCTGCTCAGCTCCCACTGCACCCTCACCCAGGTCATTCCAGCCACCAGGCCCCTTCCTGCCTTGAATATCCTGAGGCTGTCCCCACCTCAGGACCTTTACCTTGGCTGTTTCCCCAGCCTCACAGGCTCTCCCTGCTAATCTGGGTGACTCATTTCTTTGATATACAACTCAGCTCCTCCTCTGAAGAGTTTTCCTTGATGTGAAACCTAAAACAGGCAATGCATAATGTCACATTTCCCTGTTGTATTTCCTTACCACACTTCTCAGAGCTAAATAATCCTACTTATTTACTTCACTTACCCTGTTTCCCCAACTAAAAATGTTCCCCTCTATCACTAGTGTCTAAACAATAGCTAACCTGAAGACAGATGAATAAATGAGTGATTGAATGAGAGGATGGATGGGGGATGGATAGGAGGGAAGATGAGTGCATGGAGGGGAAGATGGTTGAGTGGGTGGGAAGAGGGATGGAGAGAGTGGATATATTGATTGATGGAGGGAGAATGGGGAGATAGATCCAAAGATGGATAGGCCAGCAGATAGATGGAAGGGTGAGTGGATGAATGGGGCATGAGACAAGATGGGTAGATGATGGCGGAGGAATTAGTGGAGGGAAGGAAAGGTAATGATTGACAAATGGAAGTGGAAAGGATGGTTTGTGAAAGGGTAGGTGGGTTGGTGAATGGTTCCTAAGCATCAGTGATTGGCATGCATTGGTAGGATTTGCCTTTTTCTTTATGGACTACGAGTGGTGTGGTCTATTGCTATGAGAGAGGTGGTGGGAATAGGATGAGTTTGGAAAAGTTTGAGAAACAGGGGAGGCCTTATTAGGCATAGGTAGAAGACTGATAGGTGAAAGCTCAGCCTTGCTGAGAAAACCCTATGATGCAGGGGTGGTGGTGAGCAGTAAGGCAGAAGAGCCTGTAGCTAAGCTCTAGCAAACTTCACTGACTTCCTTCTTATCCTCACAGCACCTCTGCCCACACCCTTCCATCTCCAGGAGGCTAAGGTGGGCCTCATTGAGAACCAGTTCTGTAATCTGGTATATGGACACAGGCTCAGCAAGAACTTCTCCGTGTACGAGGAGATGCTGTGTGTTGGGGACTTCTCTACAGGAAAGGCCATCTGCCATGTAAGTGAGGTCATTTCCCTTCTTCCCTGGCCTGTTCTCAGGGCCTCAGTTTCCATGGTGGGAGGCTGTGTTGCCTCCACTCTCTTTGTGGAGACCCCTGGTACCTTCTGTTTCATCCCTCTACCTATGTTCCCAGGCTCTATCTCTTGGTAGTGTCCCCCAGGCTAGCCCCTTCCTCAGCCCATTGCACAGGAGGACATCTACTACTGGCAGGACACTCCAGCAGCATCTATTTTCGAGGCATATTTTAAAACCCTTATTGAAATATACATACAGAAGAAGACATTCATACTCTTTCCCTATGTGTGTAGTTGGATGAACTTTCACAGTGCTACACCCCAGGTGGCCAACACTCCTCTCCCCTTCTTGTCACCAACACTCAATGGAAACTCTCATCTTCACCTTAACACTTTATATTAGATTCTGAATTTTCCATAAGTAGAACTTATTTCCAGTTGTCAGATTTTCACGTCTTAACATTATGTTTGTGAGGTCCATCCACACTGTCACACGTAGGTATAGTTTGTTCAGCCTCATTGCCCTGCAAGACACTATCGTGTGAATTGAATTCGATGGGCAGTTCTGCTCTTGATGGATATTTTAGTAGCTTCCAAGTTTTTCATTTCATTTCACTTCCAGAGGTTTTCTATTTGATTTCACAGAGTCCCCTGAGGAGAATTGTTAGATTAAAAGCTATCTGCATGTTCAGCTTTGGCAGATGTTACCAAACATCTCCGGAGGGGTTGCACCAGTTCCACACATTCCAGCAGTGGCTGAGAGTTTACAAGCTCACCAACACTTGGCACTTTCCATCCTTCCTAATGGTGATGATTTATTGTGGTTTGCATTTTCCTGATGACGGATGAAATATACTTCCGTAGGTTTATTGCCGTTGAATATCTTCTTCCTAATTTACCTTCCATTTTTTTCCCCCTGTGTCTTTTTCTTTAGGGGCTCTTGGTACATGTGTCTATGATATACATTCCAGACATGAGTGTACTGTTGAATTGTGAAGATGTCTATCCACTCTCTGTAGTGTCCTATTTTAGAAGTGGGCAAACAGGCCCAAAGAAGGAAAGCACTCCCGTAAAATAAGGAGGGCCTGCGTGTTCTGACTCCAAGCTTCACCTGGCCTCCAGGCCTTCACCACATCCCCTCAGGGCCCAGCACCCTGAGCTGGCATTGGGTGCCAAGCTCTTACACAGATGGCATCGTGGAGTGGAGGGCAGAGGGTGAGGGTTCTGGAGTTACAGGCACTGCTCTGCCCTTGGGTGGTCTTTTCACCATCTGAGCTGTGTCCTATTCATGGTGTAGGAGTCTGAGGCCTCCTTCATGGGATTGTTGAAAGGGTGGTGTAGGGGGTTGGATAGTGTCCCCTAAATTTGTATCCATTTGGAATCTCAGAATGTGACCTTCTTTGGAAATAAGTCTTTGCAGCTGTGATTAGTTAAGAATCTTGAGATGTGACCATTGTAAATTTCAAGTGGGCCCTATACCAATGACTTATGTGAAGAGGGCTAGACACAGAGACACTTGCTTTCAGACTTCCAGCTTCCAGAACCATGAGAGGATACATTTGCATTGTTTTTATAGTTACCCAGTTTGTGGCACTATGCCTTGGCACCCCAGGAGATGCACACAGGAGGGACAAGATGACTGGGATTGTGACTTTAGCCTGGCCCATGAGAAGGCCACATGGATAGCTATCTTCATGGCAGGCCAGTGAGCTGCTGGTAGAAGGCAGACCCATATTTCTTGGTTCCCAGTTCTTAAACAGTAGTATAGATTTGTAGCTGCCTGGCCTGGTCTGGCCTCCTCACAGAGCCAGCTCCACCCAGAAGTGGAACAAGTGTTCAGCCCCCACCCTTCCCAGTCCACATCCGGCTGTCACCATGGACCTCACTTACAGCCTTGTGAGGTCTCTTGCAGGAATTATGCCAATGGAGCTCAAGGCCAGAGCCTTGTGTCTGCTCACCTGCTGGATATTCGTAGTGCCCCTCGACCCCACTCTTCCGCTGGTTTCTCTCCAGGCTGAGAATACCCCTGAGCTGGACACTCGGGAGTCCCAGCAAATGACCCCCCTCCTGCCTCCCCTTTCACCTACTACCGCCTGACTGAGAGATTCCACCTAGATTCATCTTCTGCCATGTCACCTGCTCTGGACCCCACCCTCCAACCTGGGGCTCCCACCTCTCCCCACAAGGGCCCCTCCCTCTGCACAGGGGGTCCAGAAACAGGTCTGAGGAGAGAGAGCCTACCAAGGCACTCAATGCTCATACTGTGGGGCAAGACAGACCTGGTTCCATTGACAGGGATTGTGGCCTTAGCTAAGTCTCCTCACCCATGAAATGGAATTGCTCATGGCCTCCACTGAAGAAGGTTCCTATAGAAATGCAGCACTGTGCCTGGCATTCAGTAGGTACTTAACAAGTTTTGGCTTCCAGTCTCCTGGCCTGGTTTGCCTCCCTCTCTCTGGATTGTACCTGGCTTAGACCCAACCTCTTGCTGAAGGTGGAATTCACTGCTCTGGCCCTGCCCAACACAGACACACACACACACACACACACACACACACAGACACACACACACACACACATATACATGCATGCACATGCATACACATGCAAGAGTGCACACGCAAGGTTTGCTTTGTGTCTACAGTAGTGCAAACTGTAGCTCACGTTTCATGTGATACCTTAGATTTGGGGTTTCTCCCTTCTTCCCTTCCTTTCTTCCTTCCTTCCTTTTCCTTCCTTTCTTTTATTCCTGCCCTACCTGCAGCATATGGAAGTTCCCAGGCTAGGGGTTGAATGGAAGCTGCAGTTTCCAGCCCTTGCCACAGCCACAGCAATGCCAGATCTGAACCACTTCTAGGACCTATGTCACAGCTTGTGGCAATGCCAGATCCTTAACCCACTAGGCAAGGCCAGGGATTGAACCTGCATCCTCATTTGTACTAGTCAGGCTCTTAACCTGCTGAGCCACAATGGGAACATGTCTTAATTTTTTAAAGACCTCCAGAGTCCACCTTAAAGAATATAGAAACAATAATGAAAAGTCAGGTAGCGCAGTTAACCTTGGAGGAAATTTATTGGTGTAGTCGCATCACCACTTCTCAAGGGGCGCCCCCTGAGGCTATGAGGGCTGTACCGACATCTGCCCTAGAAAAGTGGATGCAGTAGAACAGATGGTCCCAGAGGAGGCTCTCTCCTGCCTTCTGAGAGCTCCCCAGGAGTCAGGAGGCTATTGGAGCCTGACTCAGAATCCATCATCATTTCTGCAACTGCATGGGTCCCCTGTGTGAATCCCTGAGGGCTGCAGTGAACAGGGAAAGGCCTTCCACTGGCCTCACACAGCTGAGAGGGGTCCACCGTGCAGAGGGCTGAGGCCACCCCAGGTGGGGACCACAGAGGGGAAGGGCTGAAGTAATCATGGCACGTTCCCAAGAAGGTGCCTTACTTGGAGCTGCCTTACTTGGAGCTGCCTTAATGGAGCTACAAATCCCCTCCAAGTGAATGGCTAAACCCATGGAAATTTATCTTATATTTCTGGAGGTCAAAAGTCTAACATCAAGGTGTTGGCCAGGTGGGTTCCTTCAGGAGGCTTTCCTAGGGGAGAATGTTTTCTTGGTTTTCCCAGCTTTTTAGAGGCCACCCTCATTCCTTGGCTCACAGCATTTCCGTCCTCAAAGTGCAACACCTCTGCCTCTGCTTCTGTCACATCTTCTGCTCTGACTCTGACCTCCTGCATCTCTCTTTCCTTATGAGGATCTTGATTACATTGGAGCACCCAGAGAATCCAGGAAAACCTTCTTAGCTCAAGATCCTCAACTCCATCACTGCTGCAGAGTCCCCTTTGCCACATGAGCTAATAGCCACAGGTTCCAGGGTGAGGATGGGCATCTCTGAGGGTTGTTTTTGGCCACCACACCATGTACCCTTCACTCTCCTTCAACCTGCCACTTCCCCACCCCGCCCTCTCAGCTGGAGATCTTGCTTGTTTCACTGAGAACCCCACAGCAGCCAATCAGACTAGAGTCATTCGTCCTGACAACCCTACACACTATCTATCCCAGCATCTTCCCTCTCTCCTCAGCCTCAAGTTCCATCCCTGCCATGCCCAGAGTCTCTCCTGCTCCATGTCTTCTGATGCCCCTTCCACGGCTCCTGTGTAAATGCGCACCATCTACTGCTCAGTTTCTTTACCTCCCTTCCCCCAAAGACTCCTCCCAGCAGTCCTGAATCTAACCCACTCCACCTAGGAGTGTCCCCAGCTTGCTATCCAAAACCTCAAGGCCACCATCCCCAATAGCTTGTCTCACCAGAACCGCCTGTGGATCTGAGTCCTCCTCTCACTTGGCACTTAAGCAAGTCTCCCTCCTGTTTCCTGGGCCCAGGCACTCACCAGATGCTCTGCTCTATGCCTGGTCCCCTCCCCTCCCACCTCTAAATGCTGGGACCCCAGGACTCCATGCTCAGCCTGCTTCTATCCCTCTGCACTTCCCCCCATGGTTAATGACAGAAAGGCTCAGATTTGACAGGTCCTATAGGCAGCTTCAAACTATTGTTCCAAATCTGACTGTTCTTACCACCTGGCCCCTCTCCATCAGTAATCTCTCCTGTAGCTGCCTCCCAGCTGGTTCATTCTCCACACAGCACTGGACTGATCCAGGCACTAGACATGACCTAGACAGTTCTCCATGGGGATCAAATCCTACCCTCTGCCATAGGCCCTGAGACCCCTCGTCCCATATACTTTCCTCACTCCCCACATGTCACTGCTCTTCCTCCCACCCACCTGGCATATCCCTCCTTCCCTGGTCTGCACTTACTCCTCCCAGTGCTCCTGCTTCAGAAAGTTCAGTTGTTTCCTGCTTGGAAACACTACCTTGTGTTTCCTAGTGCAAGAAGAGTAGCCTTTCACCTCCACTTGATGCAGTGCCCTTCCCTTCCTGTCCTGACCCTTCCATGGCTTGTTTCCACATGTCACATCTGCCAATGGCAGGCTGGTTGGCTTATTGACAAAAGCACCACAAAGGAGGAGACCCTGTGCCCAGGGTAGAGGCTTCCTGGCTGCTTGCTGCACATGTTGGATGGGTAAGTGGAGGAGCAGCAAGCGTGACTATGGCCCCTGCCCCTCTACCCCCAGCCACAAAGACCAGACCCTCCCTTTGGCTGATGACATGAGGAGATTTCCAACCAGATGGCCCTTCCCTGAGAGCATGAACTCTAGTAAGTCCCATCAGATTTCTTTCTAACCCCCACCGACTCCCTGAGCAATACAGGTTGCCTCCGCCAGGCCAGGGTATGGGCATCTTCTGAAATTGCTCAACCAAGGTGTTGAAAGTAAACCAAATGACTAAATGAATGAAAAATGAAGAGGGTCCAGGTAAGGGGTGTGCTGGTGCAGCCCAGGGTCTTGCCAGAGCTGAGGTCTGCAGGGGCTTGAGCTGGCCAGGCTCCACTCCCAGACCAACTCTCTTTGGCACTGTGGATGTAGCTGTCCCTTCTCTTCCTTGGACAGTGCCTTGTCAGGGATATCCAGGCTGTCTCTGGGCACAGGGGTCCATATGATCATAGATTGAAACCTGTGATTGTCCTGAGGGTCAATCAGAGGCTTCCTAAAACATGATGCCATTGCCTCCCTGCATGACTTAAACAGGCTGGTCTGCTGTGGGATGCTGGTGTTTGGACCTTCCCAGAAGTCCACCTGAGGGACCGTAGATGGCAGAGACTCCTCTGACCTAACTCAGTTGCTCACAGTAACTCCCCTCTCTTTCCTAGGGCGATTCCGGGGGGCCCCTCGTCTGTGACCTCCTCAGTTCATGGGTTCTGGTGGGGTTGGCCAGCTGGGGCTTGGACTGCCGACATCCCACCTACCCCAGCATCTTCACCAATGTCAGCTACCTCTCCCATTGGATTGACGAGATCCAGAAGTGCACACCCCTCCCTGAGCCCATGGCCCCTCCTCCTCACACCCAGGTTCCATCCCAGTCTCTGCAGGCTGTTGGCTCGCCTGGGCCTGGCACAGCCTTTGTGCCTTCAGAGACCTGGACCCTGCTGCTGTTTGTGCTCCGGGTCCCGTGGCAGGCCTGGTGCTGACCTGCCAAGCTCCTATGCTCCTGTCTCTGCCTCAGAGTCCAGTCTCTTCTCTGGAAACTGCGGCCCCTCCCCCACCAGCTTCATCAGCTTTCCATGGCCCCATCTTGGCATTTCCATCCAACAGTGGCCACCCCACAAACCAAGCCTGCAATCCCAAATAAACAAATGAAAGACTCCTCCTGCTCCTGCCTTGGGGCCCTACAGTCCCTCCTGACCTCCATCCATACCTCTTCCATTGAGGTCCACTGTCTGACTCCCTGGACAAAGAAACAGGCCCTGGCAGAGAAGCTGTCTCAGGAGGAAGGCAGGGGTGAGGATGCTGGTGGAGCCCAGCTGGGGACAGAGAGGGTGTCTTCACTTGCAGGCTCCATTCTGTGGTGGGAGTGTACAGGCCTTCAGAGAGAGTATATCAGTCAGCTCCAGCTGCCATCACAAATCCCATGGGCAATGGAGCTTAAACAACAAGAATGTATCAAGTAACTGTTGAGATCAAGATATGCGCATGGTTGGTTTGCCCTGAGGCCTCTCTCCTTGGCTTCTAGATGCCCATCTTCTGCCTGTGCCCTCACATCAGCATCCCTCTGTGTGTTTCTGGGTCTAAATTTCCCCTTTTTATAGGGGCACCAGTCATATTGTATTAGGGGCCACCTTAGTGACCTCATTTTAGCTGTTTCTTTAAAAACTCTCCTCTAGGTGTTCCCGTTGTAGTGCAGCGGAAATGAACCTGACTAGTTTCCATGAGCGTTCATGATTGATCCCTGGCCTCGCTCACTAAGTTAAGGATCCAGTGTTGCTGTGAGCTGTGGTGTAGGTCACAGACAAGACTTAGAACTGTCATTGCTGTGGCTGTGGTGTAGGCCTGCAGCTGCAGCTCTGATTTGACCCCGAGCCTTGGAACTGCCATATGCTGTACCTGCACCTCTTGAAAATGAGCAAGTTCCCCTAAAAAAAGGACCCTTAGCTACATCCGTGGACCATTCTTGATATCTCCTGCCTGCTGCTGAGTAGCAAAATGTTGGGGATCCAGAACTCCTCCAATGACTGGTGTGTTAGCAATAGCTTCTGTGACAGCAGGAAGCTGCTCCCCCCCAGGCAGAGGTGGTCAGGGGACTGTAGGTGATGGCTCTGTGCTCTGTACCCCCTTTCAAACCCTTTGCATCCCTGCCATCTGAGGAAGGCAGGCAGTGCCTTGGAAATCACCCTGGTTACAGATGTGTCACTTGCCCTGTCTGGCAAGAGGTCACCTGTGAGCCAGATGGCCCAAATCCTCTCTGGAACACACTGCTCCATACCCACCACTTAAAAATGCCCTTCAAACAAAGCACATTGGCTGCACAATTGTAAGAGCTGTATCGTTAAGATATGATGTCTGTGATTTAGAAAAGGGTTACTCCTTGCCTTGTTCTTAGAGAAACATACCATGATTTGGTAAGGAGAAGAACCCAGACTAGGCGGCCCAGAGCCTCTGTCAAGTGTGCTCCTTCAGCCAATGCTCTGGTTCCATGTTGAGGGTTTTGGGGTTGAGCCTTTCCCTGTTGTCAATGGGCAGGCTTCCCCTTGGTGTATATCATATACAAAGGTTGCCCAGCACCTGCCTCTATTTCAGACAAGCTCCAGTCATGCTGCCACTGGAATTAGGAACCTCCATTACCCACCCTGTGGACAGTGGTCATTTCTCTGATTCTGTGAGTGTATCATCCATTAAACCACTATTGATTTTATTTATTTATTTTTTGTCAAGTTAGGCTCCACCTACAGCACATAGATTCCCTGGCTAAGGGTCAAATGTGAGCTACAGCTGATTCTATTGAATGAAATTTCTATTAATTTCTCTTTCATTCTTTTTCTTTTTCTTTTTTTTTTGTGTGTGGGGGGGTGTACTCTCAACATATGGAAGTTCCCAGGCTAGGGGTGGAATTGGAACTCCATCTGCTGGCCCATGCCACAGCTACAGCAATGCAGGATCAAACCTACATGACACCTACACCACAGCTCATGGCAACACTGGATCCTTAACCCACTGAGCAAGGCCAGGGATCGTACCATGTCCTCATGGATAGAAGTTGCGTTCATTACCTCAGAGCTGTGACAGGAACTCCCTCTATGTCATTCCTTTTATGGCTTGAAGAACATTAGTGTAATTCCTCATTTACAGTCCAAGCACTTTAATGTTAATCTTAGACTTTTTTCGGTTTTGTTTTTGTTTTTGTTTTTGTTTTTTTTCCTTTTTTTTTGGGCCACACTCGTGGCATATGGAAGTTTTTTGGAACAATGCTGGATACGTAACCCTCTTCCCCACAGCAGGAAATCTATTCCTGGTCTTTTTAAAATCCTAGGTCTTGCTCTTCCTAAAGCTATTTGGGTGTTGATGCCAGTAGGCTGGTGAGGTTAGCATCAGGAAGTTTGACAAGATGCAATACTCAGAGTTCCCATCATGGCTCACTGGAAACAAATACGAAACAAATCCCCACCTTGTGGATGTTGGTAACTTCTATGATTCTGTGAATGTATTGTCCATTAAACCACGGTTTGATTATTATATTGATTGATTGGTTGTCATTTTAGGGCCACACCTGCAGCATATGGAAGATCCAGGCTAGGGGTCAAATCAGAGAATGCCAGATCCAAGCCACATCTGTGACTTACACCACAGCTCATGTTAACACTGGATCCTTTAACACATTGAATGAGGCCAGGGATTGGCCTGCATCCTCATGGACACCAATCAGATTCTTCATCTGCTGAGCCACATGGAATCTCCCTAAAATATTATTTGGTTATGGTCTGTTCAACTTCCATTTCTGCAATTTCTATTGCATTCAATTTTGTCTTGTCTTTTTTGGTCTTTTTATGGACACACTCTTCAACATATGGAGGTTCATAGGCCAGGGGGCTAATCAGAGCTACAGCCACAGCAACACCAGATCTGAGCTGCTATGTGATCGACACCACAGCTCAAGCCAATGCAGTATCCTCAACCCACTGCGTGAGGCCAGGTATCAAGCCCGCATCCTTACAGATGCTGGTCAGATATGTTTCCGCTGAGCCACGATGGGAACTCCCAATTTTTTCTTTTTTTTTTAAGGCTGTGTTGTGGCATATGAAAGTTTCTGGATAGAGGTCAAATCAGAGCTGCAGCTGCTGCACTATTCCACAGCCACAGCAAAGCAGGATCTGAGGTGTGTCTGACACCTACACCACAGCTGACAGCAGTGACAGAAACTAAACCTACTAAGCGATGCCAGAGATCAAACCCATGTCTCCATGGACACTAGTCAATATTCTTACAGCTGAGCTACAACAGGAACTCCCATTATTTCATTTTTTATGGATTGAATAACATTAGTGAATTCCTCATGTACAGTCCCTGCACCGTAACATAAATTCTAGACATTTCAGGGGTTTTGTTTTTGTTTCTTCTTTTTTGGGGGCTGCACCTGTGGCATATGGAAGTTCCCAGAGACAACCCTATATCATTAACCCTCTTCACCACAACAGGAACACTATGCCTGATCTAGTGAAAGTCTTAGGCTTTGCTCACTTGAAAGCTACCAGGGGGTTGATGCCAGTGGGCTGGTGAGGGTGGGACCACTGAGCTTGACAAGATGAAATACTCCACCCAAGACATTAATAGACCATGAAATTCCACTCCCCATTCCCTTTGCTTCATCCTCATTGGGACTATGAGGCATCTGCTTCCACCATATTGTACACTGCAATAATCCAGCTGAGACTATTGGATGTTCTCCACGCACAAGGCAGTGAAGCAGAAATTCCCATCCTTACAGACAAGAATTTTCTTCTCTGGCTAAGCCACCCACACGGGACACACTGGATGATTGGAGAATCACCCCAGCATGTCATCAGGCCACTTCAGAGAGGCAGAGAGAAACTCTCTAGAGGTAAGGGCTGCCTCCAGCCTCCATTCTCATGACTGGTGAGTATCCAGAGGGCTGAACGGAACAAAAGCAACTCTCCATCCCCAGATCCTCAGCAGCAGTCAGGCCTCCATTCTGAGCCCACTTCCTAGACATGGCAGATTCCAGGGGGCCTGAGCTGAGGCCCATTTTCTGGGGAAAGGGGGCCTGGGAAACTGGCTGGGCCCTCTGCCCTACAGTGCAGACAAGACCTGAGGCAGGCACAGGGCTCTGTGGCAGGCCCCAGGGCAGCAGGCTGTGGTGAAGGCCCAAGAGGAAGGCCAGGCTGGGGAGCTCCTCCTCATCCTCACTGAGCCCGTGACCCAGCCCTAGGGCTCCACTAAGAGGAGAGGCCTCCCTGAGAACCTTGCTGGCCCTGGGTCCTGATGGAGGGCCCGAGCGCTTTGTGCCCTGGTGAGGAAATGGCTGTGCAGTTCCAGCCTGAGGGGGCTCCTGATATCCTGGAGAGGGCACAGAGCCTTTGTGCCTGAACAGGCCCCTGTCTGGTGGTGCCTTAGATGGCCATGAAAATCTATCTGGGGTGTACAGAATTCATCACTGACCCCAGGTTGTGGGCCTTGCTCGTTCCTCTGGGCAAATTGTTGGGCCACAGAAGCTGAAGGTCTTGAGTCCAGGTGGGGTGCCCTGTGATTGGGAGTGGCTGGCACCCCGTCATCCTCCTCCGAGGCCAGGACTTGTGTCTGCACCAGCTGGTGGGAGAGAGGTGGACAGTGAAAGCTCAGCACCCTCCAGGGAGAGCCAGGGCTTATGGGCAGGGGGAGGTGAGATGGGACTCACATCCACAGACAGAGCCTGTGGCCCTCCTGCCTTCCTCCTAGACCTACTTCCCAGCAGGGTCCTTGCCCTGTCCCCAGCTCCCCTCCTCCCCTTCCATTCCTCCTGCCCTGCACCCACCTGCCAGCCTCCCAAATGCAGGGCCTCTCTGTCAGGGGAGGGAGGGACAGAGCCTTCAGGGCCTCCTGCTCTAGGGCCCTCCCCAGCCCTGGCTGACCTGGGTCCTTTCCTCCTGGATTTCCAGGGTCACCTGGCTTCCCCCCCTGCCCCCAGTCTCCCTAGTGTCAGTCCCTCCCCTGGCCACCTCTTCAGGGGAGAGTCCTTCCTCCTGCTCCTCAGCAAGGCCCGAGAGATCCAGCTCTGGTTCTGGGGAAAGCAACTCTGCCAGGAATAGGGGGTGAATGACCGCCTCCACCTGGAATGGAAGGAAGAGGCTGTGAGCAGCCTTGGCAGGAGTGCCCTGGGAGGCGGGAAGGCCTGGGGGAAATGTGACTAGCAGAGGCCAATCCAGAGCCCCCCTCACAAAGGGGGAGCTTTCAATCTCCCATAGGTATGGTCTACTCTCACATAAACACACACACACTCACAAGCAGGTGCACATGCAGACACATGGGCTCCAAAGCACAAACACATAGCCACCGACACAGACACACAAAGGCCTACAAAGAGAGAGAGACACACACACATGTACAACTTACACATCCACATATACACATCCTATGCACCAAAGTACACTCAGACACACAGGAAGACACACAGATGTCAGGCTCAAGGACCAGAGCATAAATCCCATTGTCCTGGGCCAAAGCCAGAACTAGGGTGCTAAGAGCATCTCTCCCTGGAATCCTGGAGTCTCAGACTCCAGGCCCAGCCCACCTTGGTGTCAAAGGCCTCCTGGGAACACAGCTTGTCCACCTAGCTGAGGAGATCCGGGTCTGGGAAGCAGCCGTCCTCGTCCTGTGGCAGCTCATATCCATCCTCTCGACATTCCATAACTGACTCCCCTGTGGCTGAGGGGCCAGGACCCACCAGGGCCTGTGGGAGGTCCCCAGGCTCCCTGCGAGCCTCAGGGGCAATCTCCTTGGGGGTGTTGTGCTCCAGCAGCTGCCAGGCTCTGCGTGGCCTTGGGTGGGTGTGCTGGACCCTGGGGCCGTGTTTCCTTGGAGCACAGGCTGAGGCAGAGCAGGAGGAAGGGAAAGTGAGGGGACCCAGCGCCCAGAAGCTGACCCCTGAGCAGGCACAGGGGAGGGCATTGTTGTGGGGCAATGGATATGCATGTGGGAAGGGGGAGGAGCAGCCAGAGCCTCAGGTTTTGTGGGAGGCCAGATTCAAGTCAGGGACAGGTAAAAGTCAGGTGTGAGAACGTGTGGAACGTCTAATGATCAAGGGTCTCCCCACCAGCACACTTGTTAGGCAGATTTCACAAGGGCCCCTTAGACAGGGAGGAGGGTGATGAGGTTCTAAATGGACCAGGTCCACACCCCAGAGGGGAAAAGGGGGACTGAGACCCCCTCGGGGGCTATCCGTGTTGAAAGGCCAATGCCCCTTTGAGGGAGAAGGACCAATCTGGGAACAGGGACCAGGCCTAGGCCTCTCTTACCTGTGCCTTGACCTCCAGGGGGAAGGCGATTCACAGACTCAGTGCCCCTTTTGCGGAATGTGTGTTCCTGAGGAGCCAGCTTTGGTGGAGCTGAGGAGGCATTCCCTATGCCCACGTTGTGCAGGACACGTTCCCCATCCTGATCTCATCCTCTGCCTCAAATTGCATGAACCTGGGGGGTGTTGAGGGACAGGCACCAGTGAGAAAACCACCTGGGCTCTGGAGCCCACCCAGGGCAGCAGGACTGAGGGGGTGAGGAGAGGGTGTCCTTGGGGCTGTCAGGGGCCTGTGAGGTGCTGCGCAGCAGGGAGCTGCTCTGGCACAGGTCCAAGATCTGGGCCTCCTCCTGCCTGACCAGCCCTGGAGCTGGAGGGCATGGCCCAGCAGAGACCCAGGTCAATCTCTGGGACCAGGCTTAGGGACACATGGTGGTATTGGGGGCCCCTGCTCATGTGCCCCCGGACCTTGTCTGACCCAAACAATGGAGATGGCCAGTGGCCTGGTCAGGCATGTGTCCCCACAGAGCCCTTGCCTGAATCTGGGGCTTGGAGTGAGAGTGCGGGAAACCATGCATGACACAGGGCCCAGCACAGGCTGGAGTGGGGATCCTACACTTAGAGGTGAGGCATCTCTTGCCACTGAGAGCTAGCTGCTCCTTTGGTTTTGTTTGGAAACTAGGAGATTCCCATGCAGAAATGACAGGGAGGGCCAGAGACCCATGGGCTTCCCCAGGGATGGCCGGTTGCCCATTCCAGCCACCACTGATGAGGAGAGGCCTACCACACGCTAGGTCCATGATGGCAAGGCACCCAGCATGAAGGGGTGCCAGGTTGCTGGGAGGAGACCACACCTCTGCACAGCCCCCATGCCTTCAGGGGACCCCCTCCTGGGCTGCCGTGCTCCCCAAGGCCATCCTGAAGCCTCCCCACATCAGCATCACGGTAGGGCAGAGCTCCTGGGACAGGCAGGTTGGAAGAGCCAAGTTCTCCAGGTGGCAGAGGGGATTCTGGAGGCCAATAGGATTTGGGGATTCAGGGAACAGGAGGTGTCAGGTGCCGGCCTCCTCTTGCATCCTCTCTGATTGCTAGCACCAGGGCCAGATCCTGCCCTAGGGCCTGCCCATCACGCACCGCCTACCCAACCATGTCACCCATGGCCCAGGACCCTGACTCACTTTGCTGCCATTTCATAAAAGGCCATCCTCTCAACGGTGCTCATGTGCTGCCATTCCTGCATGGCCTGCCGCATGCCCTCCTCCAGCGTCATGGTGGGCTTCAGGCAAGCCAGGGTGCGAAGCACTGGGCTGTAAGCCCTCAGGGTCAGTCTCTTGGTACAGCCCAGCCCCCAACTGCCCAACCCCACCCAGCTCCAAGGCCTCCATGGGCCCCACCCCTGCCAAACCCAGGCTCAAGAGGGGGAGACGAGGGTGTCTGGAGAGCAAAGGCAAGCCTTCCTGGTGCCTGGTGCCACCACCTCCCACTCAACAGAGGATGCTTGTCCACTCCCTGGCTATAGCTGGGACCCTGTAGCTGGGGGCGGGTTGCCATCTCATATAAAATGCAGCCCCCTCAATGAGGGAGGGAAGGCACCAGTCTACCTGCTAACAGGTCTGAGAACCCCAAGGATTCTTGTGCCCAGGTCTCTGCACTAGATGGCCTAGTCCCCCTTTTCGGAGGGACCTCGGGTCTAGGAGGGATGTTCCTGCCAGGCTCACAGCTCTAGGAGGATAGACCCTTGCCCTTAGGACAGCTCGACCACCTCCCCGTTCACACTGGACTTCTTCAGAACAACAAGGACCGGGCATGCAGAATGCTCTGTCCTGGGCCTGAATGTGCTAAGCCTTATCTGAAGTGATACCCACTGGGTGCCATAGGCCCAGGTCCATGTTGAAAGGAGGTAGCACCAGAGAAGCAGGTCCCATTCAAACTGTGGCTCCTCACATCCGAGCAGGACCCTCTCGGACTGCTCTCCTGCACTCAATGTTATCATGGCAGTGCAGAAAGTGAGACAACTGGTCTTGCATGGTGGTGGTAGCTGAGCTAAGGCACGGACGGGATGTCATGGACTGGACGTGGGACACATCTGAGTGCAGACGTGCCTCCTCATAGCATGGACATTGCTGTCAACCCTCCTTCTCTCGAGGTGAAAGGATGCCTGGAAACCTAAGCAGGGAGGCCATGCCAAGGTCCTGTATATGCGAAGGCTCCAGCTGAGCTAATGAGGGCCTGAGAGGTCACTTACATGAGAAAGCAGGAGAGAGCTTCCGCATCGGGGCTCTGGGGCAGGTGGCTGCGGGCCAGGGACTTGAAGCGCTGCCAGCGTCGGAAGTTCTGATAGACGCTCTTATGGTGAGAGGCGTCCTCCTGAGGGCCCGTGTGCTGGGAGGCATGCAGGCTGCCTGCCCCAGAGGTGCCATGTGGCCACGGCCCAGAGCTCCCTGGGGGCAGGATGAAGGCCATCTGGGCAGCTGGTGGTGCTGCTTGAGGAGGAAGGCCTGGAGCCAAGCCTCCCTTGCCAGCCTGAGCTGCTGCAATAGCTGGGGCCGCCACCCCTCTGTCCCCCACAGGGCTTGCTATGCAAAGGGGCGCAGGACACAAAGCACTCCCCGTGAGGGCCCTGGAAGCATTCCCATTGAGTGGGGCTTGAGGGCGCCCAAAGGCCTGAGACTGGTGGGGCAATGCTGACCTCCCTCCTGACCAGACTGGGACAGGGATGTTGCCAAGCCCTGGGGCAATGGGGCCATGGTCAGCAGGAGCCACCCGAGGTGTCATGGGGTGAGCTGGCTGCAATAGGGTGCTGCCAGGCAGGAGTAATGGGGCCATGGGCGGTGGCAGGTGCTGCTCCCAAGCTGGCTGTGGCTGGGAGCCAGGAGTGAGGGGAGGATAGGAGCGTGAGGCCCCACGGGGCATGACCACATCCGTGCCCAGCAGTGGAGATGCTGTGGAGAGAAAGAAAAGGGGTGAATGGAAGAGGAGAATGGGTGACATGGACGGAAGCTCTCTGGGGACTCAGAGGGCACACCTCAGTGGGAGAGGGCATTTGGCCCGAGGAAGCTGTGTGTTGTGCAGATGTCGTGGAGGGATTTTAATGTTCTGACCTCAGTGGGAGAGGGCATTTGGCCCGAGAAACTTGTGTGTTGTGCAGATGTCGTGGAGGGATTTTCATGGTCTTCATCCCCGCACCCAGTTCCCTGACCCTGTCCACTGAGAAATGCTCAGCTCAGCAGCAGGGATTGGAGAGCCTCCCTGAGGAGCTCCCTGACACCTCGTCCTCACAGGCTGCCCTACGTCCTGCACCTCAGAGGCCATCTACTCTGAGCATGCCCCTCGGCAAGGTCACTGGCAGGTAAGGGCCTTCTCCAAGGTCCTTCCAGGCACCGTGAGGCCTTTGATGGACCTCCACTCTCTAAAGTCGAAGGGCCTCACATCCTCCTCAACCCTTCCTCTCGGGATGCTCAGCACACATCTGTTCTGTCTTTCTTTCCTGACCTCACACAACACCTCTCAAAGGCTGCGAAGATCGCTCTGCACACAGAACCCTTAGACAAACACAGAACAGCCCCACCAAGCATGCACCTGCCTCTCCGAACCACCCAGAGAGGACACTTCACAGGGGCTAAGGTGTGCCACCCCATCCCGATGGCCCTGTATCCCTCCCACCATGCAGTTCTGCTCCTCAGAGAGAAGTCTGAGATGGTGTGTGTCCCCTGCATTTTTGCCACTTCCCATCCAGGGTTGGCTTCTGAAGATGAGCAGGGCCCCAGGGCGGCTAATGTCACATGCGTTATGGGAGTAGAGGCTGCCTGGGGTCCTTCCCCTTCCAGCTCCCAATAATGGAAAGTGAGGACAAACTGAGAAGCAGGCAGGAGTCAGGTGCCATTGTGAGAAAACCGCCCATTCAGTAGAAGGAGGTACATGCCACGAGGCACCGAATTGACCTCCACAGGTGTCCTAGGAGTTTCAGAGTAGCAGACTAGATCATCTTCCTGCTTCTGTGCTACACTGCTTCACCCCCCCACCTTTACAAAGGAAGCAGCCTTCCTAGGCATTCCACCTGCACCAGCCTCTCTCCACATGTAGTAGTAGTGACTTGAAATAGGAACACACTCTTCATCTCAAAGCCAGGCCTCAGCTTCTGCTGTGAGCCACCTGACATGCTGTGCCATGTCTGCAGAGACCTATTTCCACAAAAGGGAAACCAATACCGAACAACCCAGGCCCACGAGTCCTAGCTTGGGTGAAGTCACATGGTTGCCCATCCCTTGTGGAGTCCAAGGCCACAGTTGCCTGACCTGAGAAGTGAGTTCTGGGCGGGATGGTGGGAAACGTTCTGGGCCGTGGCAGCGAGAGTCACATCCTGCCCAGCTCAGAGCAGACCCTTTCCTGAGCATGTGGCCACAGACCACACCCACCAGCACTGAATCATTTTCTGACTATACCCTCCATTCCACGCCCCCATTAGCCAGAGTATGCTCCAGTTCCAATCCCTGAGAGAGGTCTGGTGAGGCGAGCTTCAGATGCCTGAGGACCACAAGGCGGGGCTAGGCTTTCCCCATGACCCACCCAGGGCCAGCCACAGGACACTGGCTACACACACGTTCCAAGTGGCTTGTCTCCCTTCTAGAAACCGCCAACCTGCCTGCTGCCATCCTGCCTCCCCAACCAGAGCAAGGCCTCTTGAACCACCTCCAAGCAGCTGTCCTCCCCAGGGCAGCCTCAGGTTTCTACAGGCTCCCCAGCTGAGATGTCCCTGGGGTGCAGTGCTCTTGCCTTCCTCTCCTTCCGTCCAACTCCATGTCCACAGTGAAGGGTCCCAACAGAAACCCAGGGATTTGAGGGAGGCCCTTTCTCTTGGAAAACAGCCTCTGTCTAGAGGCTTACCTCCTTCTGAAGCCATTCCCACAGGAATGGGCCTGGACCACCACGGGCTGGCAGCATCAAGAGCACGACCTTACTAATGTTCCTTTGTGCCAGAAAGACCCAGTCTATCAACCATTTGTCACACAGCCTACTGTCCAAGACCAGAAATCTTTGCTACTTTTTCCTGTATTATTACATTGCTGGTAAATATTTTATGTTTTACCTTTTAAATTATTTAATGTAACATTTTAAACAAATCATACTTCTCAGGGATCACAATCCACTTGTGCAAAGTAGAATATTTATATAATATATAGCAGAAAGGATTCTTTCCACCAGAAATCAGTATTAACTCTTTCATTAACATCTTTTTAGAGCTGTTTTTTGCAAGTAAAATTGAATGCAATCCATTTTTATTTTTTTACATAGTATATGTCTTTTATTTTTTATTTTTTCATTGTTTTATATATTTGTAAACGTCGTTATTGTCCAGCTTAAGGGAGGACAGGTGGTGTTTCATATCTGATTCTGCCTTTGTTAGTATTATTTTTTAATAGTTATTTCCCCAATACAATTTTTTTCTACTGTACAGCCTGGTGGCACAGTTACACATACATGTACACATTCTATTTTCACACATTATCATGCTCCATCATAAGTGACTAGACAGTTCCCAGTGCGCCACAGCAGGATCTCATTGCTAATCCATTCCAAAGGCAGTAGTTAGTATCTATTAACCCAAGTTCCCCAACCACCCCATCATTTTCATTTAAAAAATATTTCTTTCTTCCTGGTTGAAAATTAAAATATTCACAGAGAACTACATCTTAGACTTGTGATGTAGCATGATGGATGGAACTAGAGACTCTCATTCTGAGTGAAGAAAGTCCGAAAGAGAAAGCCCAATACCATATGATATCACATATCTGAAATCTAATATATAGCACAAAGGAATCTTTCCACAGAAAAGAGAATCATGGACTTGGAGAATAGACTTGTGGTTGCCACGAGGAGAGGAAGGGAGTGGGAGGGACTGGGAGCTTGGGGTAAATAGATGCAGAACTTTGCCTTAAAGAACTAAATGTCCTAGAGATCAGTTTTTTCCCCTTCTTTTTACTTATTTGTCCTTTTGGGGGCCACACCTGCTGCATATGGAAGTTACTAGGCTAGGAGTCACATCAGACCTGCAGCTTCATGCCTATGCCACAGCCACAGCAATGTGGGTATTCAACATGGACAGCTGGTTGGTAGGTAGGTTGCACATGTTTGTATTCATGGTTAGGATGTGTATAGAGTTGGAGTGTTACCAGCTAGGGTTCTTGGCCTTTCTTAATCAAGAGCAATTGATAAGATGCCAGAAGAGAAAATCAGGAAGGCTTTATTCAGGACACCTGCTTCAGCAGAGAGGTGCAGAAGCAATCACCAGGTTCCCTTGTTCACCTGCTCACTGAGCAGGGGTGAGCTAGTTCCTTCTATGGGGTGAGGGTAGGGGCATGTCCAGGGGTTGGGCCAGGGGGGTGGCTGAGGTGGTTTTCCCTCCCCTTTAGTGGTGGTGCATGTAGGGGGTGTGCATGGTACCCTGCTTTTGCTCTCTGTTCTTCAGAAGTGGACGTTTTTTTTTTCTCACAATTTGTCCCAAATGAGCAAGCACATAGTTCTTTTTCATCCTTTATACTTTTGCTGTATTTCATTCTCCAGGAGGTGTTTGTCCAGGTGCAACCACTGCAGCCCCTGCAGCCAAGGGTGCCAGGTCCCAACCTGTATCAGTAAGAGAAGCAGTTGGATATTCAAGGTATATAGGACTTTGTCTGTAAAAATTTAGACTATGTGTATATCTAGGTATGTAAATTTAGGTGGCCTGTTTGTAGAGTTATCAGGCTGAGTGTAGAAATGTGCATGTGTGTCCAATACGTATATATTTACACACACACACACACACACACACACACACACACACGTGTGATGTCCTTTGCTTACATAACTGAGGTGAGAGTTGAGGATCCCACTCAGAGTGTAAGTGGATTGTGTGGATTCCATATTCATATGGAAGGGTGTGAACTTCATTGGAACTGGTTCATACTAGCTTGGGAGAATCAGCTCTGTGTTTGGTAACATCAGGTTGGTAGTTTGAATTTTCTCGTGCTTGGAATATTTAGACCATGTAGATACCATAAATGAAGTCTTACCTGACTTTCCTGGAGATAAGCATTTACCAGCACACTGCTCATCTGTGTCTGGATGTATGTATGTGTCAAGCAAGAATTTTCAGGCATCAGTTTATATGTACGTATGGGACATTTTATGTGAATTGTGAGTGGGGGATCAGGGGCTTGTATGTGTGTACTGACCCTTCATTCTGAATCACGGCATTGCTCCTGTCAGGTTGAGTCATTCTTTTGGGTCAAAGAATTCCCCCCTCCCCCAGTGCTGGTGACTTCCAGTGGAAATGATGCAGATGGATTTAGGGGCATCTGTACCTTAGGCGGGTGGACACGCCTTCAACATTTCTATGGTCCTAGAATCTGGGTCCCTAGAAGGGTGAGTCTGGTGGACAGATGGCCATGTAGAGCAGATCCTTCACAGGTGTGTGGTTGGCATGACAAGCAGCAGTCAGGAAGTCATGGGGATTCATGGATAAGTGATAAGGTGGGCAAGTGCTCTCTCAGGAAAATCCCCTGAGAATCCGTTGGGGAGTCGCAGGTGTTTCTGGCTCTTCTGTGGCACAGCTGGTAGGCAAGGACACCCTGCACATGCAGTCCAGGTGGTTCAAGTCTCTAGAGCCATGTGTCCCTGTGCCCAGTTGCCCCAGGAGGGTGCGAACTATTGTGGGTCAGGCTGGTAAGCTGTATCAATAATTCTCCACCAACCTATCTCTATGGAAACCTAGGTCCTCAGGGATAGGCAGGACCTCAGGGATCAGTGAGCTGACAAGGACAAAGGTGGGGAGGGCTTGTCTCTAAGGGAGGCTTGAGGAGTGAGGCCTGGAGAGCCTGGGGAGTCCTACTCTGAGGAGATATGGCTCCAATATTCCCAAACCCTTTAGACATGGTCCTTGTTCTTTTCTGAAGGTTCAGGATCCTTCTGGCAGTGGGAAGATCATCCCAGTCTCGTGGTTCTCAGATCGGATGACTTGAGCCTTTTTTTCTCCTACTCTACCTCCAACCGCAAACCCATCAGGGAGCCCCATGATCACTATGTCCACCAGCTGACCCTACAGCCACCTCCTGCCTCCCCTGGACCCATCTGTTTTGACGCAACCCATGGATTCCATGCTGGGAACAGCTGGTGAGAGCTATAGCTCTCCATTTGGCTTGGAATGAGTTTTCAGTCCCCATTCTTTGGGATTTGCTGGTTCAGCCTTTTCCCCAGTCCAAGAGTCCCTGGAGTTGGTGGTGGAGCATCCCAGGCCTTCTTGTGCATCTGCATCTCTAGGTGCAGTGCTCAGAGGGAAGTTCATAGCAACACAGGCTTTCCTCAACAGAGAAGAAAAATCTCAAATTGAAAACTGAACCCACCACCTAAATGAATTAGATAAAGAAGAACAAACAAAACCTAAAGTCAGCAGAAGGAAGGACATCATAAAGATCAAAGAGGAAATCAATAAAGTAGAGATTCAAAAAACTATAGAAAAAATCCATCAAACCAAGAGCTGGCTCTTTGAAAAGATAAACAAAATAGACAAACCTCTGGCTAGACTCACCAAGAAGAGGAGAGGGAAAAAACCCAAATAAACAAAATGAAAAAGAAGTCACAACTGATGCTACAGAAATACAAAAAAACATAGACTACTATCAATAATTATATGCCAACAAATTCAACAACCTAGAAGAAATGGACATCTTTCTAGAGACGTACAACCCACCAAAACTGAATCAAGAAGAATAGATCAACTGAACAGACGGATCACTAGAAATGAAATTGACTATGTCATAAAAACATCCCCTACAAATAAAAGTCCAGGACCATATGGCTTCACAGGAGAATTCTACCAAACACACAAAGAGGAAATCCTACCCTTCCTCCTTAAATGTTCCCAAAAGGTTGAAGAAGAAGGAACACTCCCAAAGACATTCTATGATGCCACCGACATGCTAATTCCAAAAACAGACAAAGATGCCACCAAAAAAGAAAACTATCAGCCAATATCCTTGCTGGATACAGATGCAAAAATTCTCAACAAAATTTTAGCTAACCAAATCCAGCAACATATCAAAACGATCGTACACCATGACCAGGTGGGATTCATCCCAGGTTCACAAGGACCGTTCAACATACACAAATCAAACAATGTCATACACCACATTAATAAAAGTCAGAAACCACATGATCATCTCAATAGATGCAGAAAAAGCATTTGACAAAGTCCAACATCCATTCATGATCAAAACTCTTACCAACGTGGGTCTAGAGGGAACATTCCTTAACATAATCAAAGCCATTTATGACAAACCCACAGCAAACATAATAGTCAATGGAGAAAAGCTGAAAGCCTTCCCACTAAATCTGGAACAAGACACAGATGCCCACTCCCACCACCACTGTTATCATAGTGCTGGAAGTCCTAGTCACAGCAAGCAGACAAATAAAAGAAACAAAAGTCATCTGAATAGGAAGAGAAGTGGTAAAACTGTCACTGTATGCAGAGGACATGATACTATATATAGAAAGCCCCAAGAACTCAACCCAAAAACTATCTGAACTGCTCAACAAATTCAGCAAAGTAGCAGGATATAAGATTAACATTCAGAAATCAGTCACATTTCTGTATACTAACAGTGAAATAGCAGAAAAGGAATACAAAAATATGATACCTTTTAAAGTTGCACCCCAAAAAAGTCAATCATCTGACCAAGGTGGTGAAAGACTTATATGCTGAGAACTATGAAATATTAAAGAAGGAAATTAAGAAGATGTAAAGAAATGGAAAGACATTCCATGCTTCTGGATTGGAAAAATTAATATTGTAAAAATGGCCATACTACCCAAAGCAATCTACAGATTCAATGCAATCCCTATCCAGTTACCCACACCATTTTTCAGAGAACTAGAACAAACTATCCCAAAATCTATATGGAACCACAAAAGACCCAGAATTGCCAAAGCAATTCTGAGGAACAAAAACCAAGCAGGAGGCATAATTCTTCCAGGCTTCAGGCAATATTACAAAGCCACAGTCATCTAGAGAGTGTGGTACTGGTATCAAAACAGACAGACAGACCAATGGAACAGAAGAGAGAACTTGGAAATAAACCCAAACACCTACGGGCAATTAATCTTTGACAAATGAGGCAAGAACATAAAATGGGGAAAAGACAGTCTTTTCAGCAAGTACTGCTGGGACCCTGGACAGCTGCATGCAAATCAACAAATTAGAACATACCCTCACACTATGCACCAAAATAAACTCAAAATGGCTGAAAGACTTAAATGTAAGACAAGACACCATCAAACTCCTGGAAGAGAATATAGGCAACACATTCTTTGACATTAACCTTACAAATGTTTCTCAGGTCCGTCTCCCAAAGCAACAGAAATCAAAGCAAAAATAAACCAATGGGACCTAATCAACAAGCTTCTGCACAGCAAAGGAAACAAAAAGGCAACTTACAGAATGGGCGAAAATAGTTTCAAAGGATGCAACTGACAAGGGCCTCATCTCTAAAATAGACAAACAACTTATGCAACTCAACAGCAAAAAAAACCAACAACCCAATCGGAAAAATGAACAAAAGACCTGAAGAGACATTTCTCCAAGGAAGATATACAGACGGCCAAGAAGCACATGAAACAATGATCAACATCGTTGATTATAAGAGAAATGCAAATCAAAACTACCATGTGATACCACCTCGTACCAGTCAGAGTGGCCATCATTCATAAGTCCACAAGTAACAAGTGCTGGAGGGGGTGTGGAGAAAAAGGAACCCTCCTGACCTGTTCGTGGGAATGAATGTAAGCTGGTACAGCCACTATGGAGAACAGTTTGGAGATACCTTAGAAATCTATACCTACAACTACCCTATGACCTGGCAATCCCACTCTCAGGCATATATCCAGACAAAACTTTCCTTGAAAAAGACACATGAACCCACATGTTCATTACAGCACTACTCACAATAGCCAAGACATGGAAACAGCCCAATTGTCCATCAACAGGTGACTGGAGTAGGAAGATGTGGTATATCTACACAATGGAATCCTACTCAGCCATAAAAGAGAACAAAATAATGCCTTTTGCAGCAACATGGCTGGAACTAGAGGCTCTCATCCTGAGTGAAGTAAGTCAGAAAGAGAAAGGAAAATACCATATGATATCACTTATAGCTTGAATCTAATATATGGCACAAAGGAATCTTTCCATGGAAAAGAAAATCATGGACTTGGAGAATAGACTTGTGGTTGCCAAGGGGGAGGGGCAGGGAGTGGGATGGATGGCGTGCTTGGGTTAACAGATGCAGACAACTGCCTTTTTTTTTTTTTTTTGTCTTTTTGCTATTTCTTTGGGCCGCTCCCGCAGCATATGGAGGTTCTCAGGTTAGGGGTCGAATTGGAGCTGTAGCCACTGGCCTACGCCAGAGCCACAGCAACACAGGATCCGAGCCACATCTACAACCTACAGCACAGCTCACGGCAATGCCAGATCGTTAACCTGCTGAGCAAGGGCAGGGACTGAACCCGCAACCTCATGGTTCCTAGTTGGAGTAATTAACCACTGCGCCATGAAGGGAACTCTGACTATTGCCTTTGGAATGGATTAGCAGTGACATCCTGCTGTGTTGCACTGGGAACTATGTCTGGTGACTTATGACAGAGGATGACAATGTGAGAAAAAAATGTATACATGTATGAGTAACTGGGTCGCCATGCAGTATAGTATAAAATTGACAGAACACTGTAAACCAGCTATACTGCTAAAATACAAAAATCATTATACAAACAAATATTTAAAAAGTAAAGTAAGATAAAATACAATAAAAATTTCTCTGAGGAAAAAGAAAAGAAAAGAATATCTCTTGGTTACCAAAGGAGACAGGTTGGGAGGAGACAGCATGCGGCTTAGGGATAGAAATGTTGTAAAATTAGGTTGTGATGATGGTTGTACAACTATAAATATAATAAAACTCAATGAATTAAAATATAAAATAATTAAAAACATGTTTTAAAAAATATGAGAAGGCAGAATTTCATTACGCCCGTAATCACAATTCATTGTACTGACATTTTAGTGGGGATGGATAATGAATGGGGCAATCTGAGCCACTAGGCATCCACTTGTACTAGGAGAAGCAGTAACTGGGACGTCCAAGTAAGTGATATTGGCACTCCAAAAAAAAAAAAAAGTAACTGAGTAAATCTGAAGATCTAATTGGGTTCATTAAAAGACTCATGAATCAGGGAGCATCCCACCTGGCAAACAGAGAGCTCCTCCAAGGGGTTACACACTATGAAAGTCTTTTATAGTAAGAAGGGTAGGACAAGGGGAAAATGACATCAATAGGAAAAAAAGACAAAGAAAGAAAAGTTGACTGGAGAAAAGTAAAAGTTCAGGTGATGTTGGCTTCTTATTGGCTACACTGTAGCATTTTTTTTTAATTGGGAGGGTTTGCTTTTGCATAAGAAGGCAGTCTTCCCTCCTCCTGCTGGGGTAGAAACCAAGTGAACTTCCTGTTTGGGAATGCAAGGTTCCTAGCTTCCTCCTGGGGTCAATAATTGACATTCTCCTTTTAGGGTAATTACCACGAAGGGTAAGGTGTGAGAGCTCCCTCTACAGGCCTTCTCAACTCCAAGTTGAGTTAAGGTACCCTAAATTCATGTTCACAGCTCTCCTTGATCTTCAAAGATCAAGATCTTTCTCTGAAAGGGTCACTGATCAAAAGTCAGGTTTTCCAAATTCAGTAGTCGTCACCTCTCAGCGGCAGGAAGCCTCCGTCCTGGGTAATGTGTCCCACATAGATGGGAAAGTGTACAGACCAGAAACCACTTAAGGCCACATTTGAGGAACAAGTAAGGACAGGAGGGAGAACTGTCAGGCATTTTGTAAGCATCACGGATCATCTCAAAGTGCTGTCACCTTTACACCCTTTCCAGGCCTCTGTCAGAACTGGATCCAACGTCTTGGTCAAAAGCATCCTGGCTATCATTTTAAACACTGACAGATCCTCCCTCTGACAACTGGCATGCTCTGGAAAGGGCACAGAGCTCTGCCTGAGGACATCTCCAACACTGACTAGGTCATCATGGGTAGAAACAGCATAACTAGCTTGAAAATCCCTTCTCAATTGTAAGCATAACTCATCAATACACAAGATTCAATTGGGATTGGTTTAGAGATATCATTAATCAGGACAGTGTCACAAAATGGGACATTATTACCTCATTGTCATGGTGCTTTCCTTGTTGAGATAAAAGTAGTAGTGTAGCAGGCCTGAGAGCATTGCAATGTTTAAGATATAGATGAGGTGGTGAGAGCACAAGGATCTCATAGGAAGTTAATCTACCTGCAGGAAAACACTGAGTCATTTCACAGTTAAGAAGACTGGAGAGTGTGTGGAATTTGCCAAGGCTTTCGCTAACTTTGCAGGTCTGGCTGTCACTTCAAGACAACGGAGACAGGCATGAGCAACAGAATCAAGTTGCATGCTACAACAGGCAGTAGGGCTATGTTTACTACATGCTTCCATAACTCCCAGGGCCTAGTTATCCCTTTCCTGCACAAATAAAGTAAAATGCTTGAATAGTTGTGTAACCCTAAGTCAGGTGGCTCTTGTAGCAGTAGCTTTCACTTTAGAAAAGCCTGCTCATGTTTATCTTCCCAAGGATGGGGTTAAGGAACTAAAACTTCAGTAAGTTCATAAAATTTGGAACCCAGAGTTTGCAATAACCAGCTAAATCTAGAAATCCACAATGCTGTCCCTTAGTTGTGAGCCTGGGAATGTCCTGTGTGAGCTTAATTCTTGTGGAAGACAGCTGGATTCCTTTAGTGTTTAGATTATGCCCTATATAATGTCCAGTGTTGAGATAACTGAAATTTTCTCTATGTGCTCGTTTTCAGATACCTATTGCAGCAAATAAAGGGAAGCTTTTATGCATGCCTCATAGAATTGTATAGTAGCAGAGTACACCATGAGATCATCTGCATCTTGTAAAGTGGGTGATTTCTCAGGGAACTAGAAAACACTTAAAACGTTAGCGTTTTTCTTTTCCTTTTTAGGGCTGCACGTGCCACACATGGAGATTCCCAGGCTAAGGATCTAATTGGAGCTACAGCTGCCAGCTTACACCACAGCAATGTCAGATCCAAGCTGCATCTGTGACCTATACCAGAACTCACAGCAATGCCAGATCCTTAACCTACTGAGTGAAGCCAGAAATTGAACCCACAACATCATGTTCCCTAGTCGGGTTTGTTTCTGCTGTGCCACAATGGGAACTCTACAGAAGGTACTTAAATCTTGGTGAATTACTTGGGGGAAGAAAGAAGGGGCCTCAGGAAACACTTGAGGCAAAACCATCCAGGTCTACTGCTGATGGTTCCAAGGAAAGGCACATAGACATAGATATTGGCTGTTGGGTCTACAGGGATGCTGAAGTCATTTGAACAAAAGTCTACAACAGTAAACCATTTAAAGTCAGTTAAAACTTGTGGCAGAAGGGTGTCCAGTTTTGGAACAACTGGTAAATGGAGGATAACTACTTTATTAATAGCCCCCAGCTCCTGGGCAAACACCTATCCCATTAGGTTTCCAAATAGGCAAGACTGGCATGTGGCAGGAACACACACAGGACATGAGAAACCCCTGAGCAAATAAGCCTCCTACAATGAGTGTGAGGCCTTGTATTGCCTCAGGCTTTAGTGGTTATGGAGGAAACTTAGGGAGAGGTTTGGCCACATCTATCTGAATTGTTATAGGTTCTGCATTTTTTATTCTTCCAATGTCAGGGTCAGAAGTAGCCCACGCATTTTCAGACATCTCAATTCAATTAGAGAACTTTTGTTGAGCTTCTTCCTCTTTTATGTTCAGGACAGAGTATAAGGGATATAAATGATCAGGGTTGGGGATGATCAAGAAATTTTAAGGTGAGATCTCCATCACAGGGAAAACATAGTAGCCCTTTTACATTAGAAAGGAGATCTCTGTCACATAGATTAACTGGGCTATAGTGCATAGCAAAACAGAATAGTGGCTGAGATAAAAGTTCTCTCTGAACTTATTAGATACCCGCACTCTGGAAACATCCTTCTTACTCTGAGGGGTGTACTGTTTTATGAGGATGGGATTTAAAGTAGAAGGCACAGCTATGGTCGGGGTAGCATGTTAAGAGTTGGCTATGTTTACAGTTAGGCTTAGGGTTTCACGTAGATTTCAAATGAAAGAATGAGTGGGGTTTCAAGTACTGAGTATAGCTCTTGTATCAACTAAAATTGAGCCAGGTTTTCTATTAATTTTCATTTTCCTTTCTTCTAGGTTGTTTCAGGTAATTGCTGGTAATAGAACCTCTGGTGTTCTGTCAACTATGGTAAGGGTTGATGGGGGAGCCCTCACTTTGAGGTAGGTATGAGAGTAGCTCCTGTGAGGAGTCTGCACAAGACCTTTGAGGACAGCTTTTTTTTCCCAGTGGCTAGCTGATTACAAATGAAACACCAACGCTGGGTCACTGAAATGATCATGGACCCCTAGGAGGGGGTCATGGGCAAGGTGCAAGTATTCTTTTGTGTCTCTTCCCTTGGATCTGTTGGAGATATAAAGCTCATAGCTTGGTGTTTTTTTGTTTGTGATCTTGCTGCCAGGTCCTTTACAAAATGCTCAACTAGCGTCAGGAGTTCAGGTAGGCCTATAGCCTCCCATCTTCTTTTCTGTCTTTTCTGTATCAATCTGCTAATCTCAGAAGTTAATCGATTCATGAATAGGGAAGCTGAAGCAGGCCGAGTGGCCTTTTAACTGTATGGAACCCCAAATGCTATAAAATGAGATTCCACAAGGCTCCAAAGGCTGCCACAGATTCACCCTTCTTTGTGGCTATGATTGAATAGTTGACCCATGGGTGTGAACTGGGAAGATTTTAGGAATGGCTCATAAAAAGTTAGTTGTTGGAGTTCCTGTCATGGCTCAGTGGTTAATGAATCCGACTAGGAACCATGAGGTTGCAGGTTTGATCCCTGGCCTTGCTCAGTGGGTTAGGGATCCGGCATTGCCATGAGCTGTGGTGTAGGTTCCAGATGTGGGTCGGATCCCTGTGTTGCTGTGGCTGTGGCCAGTGCCTACAGCTCCAATTTGACCCCTAGCGTGGGAGCCTCCATAGGCCATGGGAGCAGCCCCAGAAATGGCAAAAAGCAAAAAAAAAAGTTATTTGTTATTTTTCAAGCCTGTTCAGGTTGAGGCTCTTGAATATCATCCTAGAGGCCACTAACAGTTCACTGTATGGAATCCAGGGGCTGAGTCAAAATAGAGGGGTCTATTTTGGGAAGGGAAGCAGGAGGCTGTAGGGTCAGCTGGTGGACACAGTGACCATATGGCTCCCTGTTGGGTTCCTGGCTGGATGTGGAATAAGGAAAAATAGGGTCAGGTCATCTGATCTGAGAACCAAGATCTTGGGATGAACTTCCCATAGATAGAAGTACCCTGAACCTTCAGAAAAGAACAGGGACCATGTCTAAAGGTTTCAGAATATCAGAGCCATATCTTCTCAGAGAAGGACTCCCCAGGCTCTCCAGGCCTCACTCCCCAAGCCTCCCTTAGAGACAAGGCCTCCCCACCTTTGTCCTTGTCAGCTCACTGACCCTAGATGTCCTGCCTATCCCTGAGGACTTAGGTTTCCATAGAGATACAGTAGTGGAGAATTGTTCATACAGCTTACCCGCCTGACCTACAATACTTTCCAACACCCTTGGGCAGCTCTAGAGACTTGCACCATCTGGACCCCATGTGCACGGTGTCCTTGCTTACCAGCTGTGCCACAGAAGAGCCAGAAATACCTGTGCTTGCTGATCTGAATCTCACAGGGTTTTCCTGGGAGAGCACTTGCCTACCTTATCTTTTATCCATGAATCCCCACAACTTGCTGACTGCTGCTTCTCATGCCAACCACACTCCTGTGAAGGTTCTGCTGTACAGGGTTATCTGCCATCAGCCTCACCCTTCGAGGGCCCCAGATTTTAGGACCATACAATGCTGAAGGTGTGTCCACCTGCCTAAGGTACAGACACCCCTAAATCCATTTGCATGATTTCTACTGGAATTCACCAGCATTTGGAGGAAGGAATTCTTTGACCTGAAAGAATGACTCTACCTGACAGGAGCAATGCAGTGATTCAGAAAGAAGGGCCAATGCACACATCAAAGGGCCCAACACCCTGGATGCCCCACTCACAATTCACATAAAATGTCGTATATGACAGGAGAACTCACCTAAAACAGTCAACAATGAAACAGATCCTTTCAGTCAGACAGAGCTGGAGTTCAAAAGAGAAATCGTGAAAATATTGAAGGAATTAAGAGAAGATATGAACAGCAATGCAGATACCCTCAGAAAGGAACTAGAAAATATAAGGAGGAGCCAAGAAAAACTAGAACATCCATTTGCAGAGATGCAAACAGAACTAAGGGCAGTGAAAACCAGAATGAGTAATGCAGAAGAACGAATCAGTGATATGGAAGATAGAATAATGGAAATCACTCAATCCGGTCAACAGACAGAAAACCGAATCAAAAAACTCAAAAGCAATATAAGAGACCTATGGGATAATATAAAGTGGGCCAATCTACGCATAATGGGAATTCCAGAAGGAGTAGAAAAAGATAAGGGGATGGAAAATATATTTGAAGAAATTATTGCTGGAAACTTCCCAAATCTAAAGGATACTGGGTTCAAGATACAAGAAGCACAGAGGGCCCCAAACAAACTGAACCCAAATAAACCCACACCAAGACACATCATAATAAAAATGGCAAAAGTTAGTGATAAAGAGAGGATCCTAAAGGCAGCAAGGGAAAAACAGAATGTTACCTACAAGGGAACCCCCATAAGAATATCAGCTGACTTCTCTACAGAAACACTACAGGCCAGGAAGGAATGGCAAGAGATATTTAAAGTGCTAAAGGGAAGAAAATATGCAACCTAGAATACTCTATCCAGCAAGAATATCATTTAAAATAGAAGGGGAAATAAAAATTTTTCCCAACAAACAAAAACTTAAAGAATACAGCAACACAAAACCCAAGTTAAAGGAAATATTGAAAGGGCTTCTCTAAACCAAAGAGAAAGGAAGGAAAGGGAAGAAAAAAGAAAAGAAAAAAAAAAGAAGAAGAAGTGGAAGGACTAGGACTGAGGAAACTGCAATCAGAGAGCAGTCACTCAAATAAGCCAGCATACAGATTTAATCATGAACATGCTTCAAACATAATAAAATTAAAAAGAAAAAAATAAAAAAGAGTCATCAAAACCATAAAATGTGGGCAAGGGATGTTAGGAAGTAAATAACACTTTTTGTTTGTTTGTATGTTTCTCTTCTTAATTTTAATATAGTAATGAAGAGTTTGAACTTACAGAACCTTCAGGCTAAAACACACAATTATGGGAAGGGGTTAGCATATTTAAAAACAGGGCAATCACAAGCCAAAACCAAATATTGCATTTGCAAAAAAAAAAAAAATGCACTCAAGCAGATAATAACAGGAGACCATCCAACCAAAAAAAAAACAAAAAAAAAAACAAAAAAAAAAAGAAAGGAAGAATGGAGAACCATAGAATCAACTGGAACACGAGGTTCAAATGGCAATAAATAATCATCTATCAATTATCACCTTAAATGTCAATGGACTGAATGCCCCAATCAAAAGACACAGAGTGGCTGAGTGGACAAAAAGGCAAAAACCTTCAATATGCTGCTTACAAAAACTCACCTTAGGACAAAGGATACATAGAGATTGAAAGTGAAAGGGTGGGGAAAAATATTTCACGCCAATAGACATGACAGAAATGCAGGAGTCGCAACGCTCATATCAGACAAAATAGACTCTAAAACAAAAGACATAAAGAAAGACAAAGAAGGACACTATTTAATGATTAAGGGATCCATCCAAGGAGAGGATGTTACTATCATCAACATATATGCCCCAAGTATAGGAGCACCCAGATACATAACAACAAATATTCACAGACATAAAGGGAGATATTGATGAGAATACAATCACAGTAGGAGACCTTAATACCTCCCTCACATCAATGGACAGATCTTCACAGAAAACCAATAAAGCAACAGAGATCCTAAAGGAAACAATAGAAAAGTTAGACTTAATTGATATCTTCAGGACACTACATCCAAAAAAAGCGTAATACACATTCTTCTCAAATGCTCATGGAACATTCTCAAGAATCGACCACATATTGGGACACAAAGCGAATCTCAACAAATTTAGGAGCATAGAAATTATCTCAAGTGCTTTCTCTGACCACAATGCCATGAAATTAGAAATCAACCATGGGAAAAGCAAAGAGAAAAAACCTACTACATGGAGACTAAACAACATGCTACTGAAAAACCAATGGGTCAATGAGGAAATCAAAAAGGAAATTAAAAACTACCTTGAAACAAATGATAATGAAGACACAACCTCGCAAAATCTATGGGATGCTGCGAAAGCAGTGCTCAGAGGGAAATTTATAGCAATACAGGCCTTTCTCAAGAAAGAAGAAAGATCCCAAATTGACAACTTAACCCTCCACCTAAGTGAATTAGAAGAAGAAGAACAAAAAAGACCTAAAGTCAGCAGAAGGAAGGAAATTATAAAGATCAAAGAAGAAATCAATAAAATAGAGACTCAAAAAACAATAGAAACAATTAATAAAACCAAGAGCTGGTTCTTTGAAAAGGTGAACAAAATTGACAAACCCCTGGCCAGACTCACGAAAAAGAGGAGAGAAAGAACCCAAAAAACCAAAATTATAAATGAATAAGGAGAAATCACAACGGATACAGCAGAAATACAAAAAACCATAAGAGAATACTATGAGCAAGTATACGGCAACAAGTTTGACAATCTGGAAGAAATGGACAATTTTCTAGAATCTTACAGCCTGCCAAAACGGAATCAAGTAGAAACAGACCAAATGAACAGACCAATCACTAGAAATGAAATTGAAGAGGTCATAAAATCACTCCCTACAAATAAAAGTCCAGGACCAGATGGCTTCACAGGTGAATTCTATCAAACATATAAAGAGGAATTGGTGCCCATCCTCCTTAAACTCTTTCAAAAGGTTGAAGAAGAAGGAATACTCCCAAAGACATTCAATGATGCCACCATCACCCTCATGCCAAAACCAGACAGAGATACCACCAAAAGAGTAAACTATCGCCCAATATCATTGATGAATATAGATGCAAAAATTCTCAACAAAATCTTAGCCAACCGAATCCAACAACATACCAAAAAAATTATACACCATGACCAGGTAGGGTTCATCCCAGGTTCACAAGGATGGTTCAACATACGCAAATCAATCAGCATCATACACCACATTAACAAAAAAAAGGTCAAAAATCATATGATCATCTCAATAGACGCAGAAAAAGCATTTGACAAAGTTCAACATCCATTCATGATCAAGACCCTCGCCAAAGTGGGTATAGAGGGAACATTCCTGAATATAATCAAAGCCATTAATGATAAACCCACAGCAAATATAATCCTCAATGGGGAAAAACTGAAAGCCTTCTCACTCAAATCTGGAACAAGACAGGCCCACTCTCACCACTGCCCTTCAACATAGTTTTGGAAGTCCTAGCCATAGCAATTAGACAAACAAAAGAAATAAAAGGCATCCATATAGGAAGAGAAGAGATCAAACTGTCACTGTATGCAGATGACATGATACTATCCATAGAAAACCCTAAGGACTCAACCCCAAAACTACTTGAACTGAATAATAAATTCAGCAAAGGAGCAGGATATAAGATTAACATTCAGAAGTCAGTCGCATTTCCGTATACCAGCAATGAAACATTAGAAAAGGAATCCAAAAATACCATACCTTATAAATTGCACCTCACAAAATCAAATACCTCGGAATACACCTGACCAAGGAGGTAAAGGACCCATATGCTGAGAACTATAAAATCTTAATCAAAGAAATCAAAGAAGATGTAAAGAAATGGAAAGATATTCCATGTTCCTGGATTGGGAAAATCAATACTGTAAAAATTGCCATACTACCCAAAGCAATCTACGGATTCAATGCAATCCCTATCAAATGACCCATGACGTTTTTCACAGAACTAGAACAAACAATCCAAACATTTATATCGAACCACAAAAGACCCAGAATCGCCAAAGCAATCCTGAGAAACAAAAACCGAGCAGGAGGCATAACTCTCCCAGACTTCAAGAAATACTACAAAGCCACAGTCATCAAAACAGTGTGGTACTGGTACCAAAACAGACAGACAGACCAATGCAACAGAAGCGAGAACCCGGAAATAAACCCTGACACCTATGGTCAATTCATCTTTGACAAGGGAGGCAAGAACATAAAATGGGAAAAGGAAAGTCTATTCAGCAAGCATTGCTGGGAAACCCGGACAGCTGCATGCAAAGCAATGACACTAGAACACACCCTCACACCATGCACAAAAATAAACTCAAAGTGGCTGAAAGACTTAAATATAAGACAGGCCACCATCAAACTCCTAGAAGAAAACATAGGCAAAACACTCTCTGACATCAACATTATGAATATTTTCTCAGGTCAGTCTCCCAAAGCAATAGAAATTAGAGCAAAAATAAACCCATGCGACCTCATCAAACTGAAAAGCTTTTGCACAGCAAAGGAAACCCACAAGAAAACAGAAAGACAACTTACAGAATGGGAGAAAATAGTTTCCAATGATGCAACCGACAAGGGCTTAATCTCTAGAATATATAAACAACTTATACAACCCAACAGCAAAAAAACCAATCAATCAATGGAAAAATGGGCAAAAGACCTGAATAGACTCTTCTCCAAGGAAGATATACAGATGGCCAGCAAACACATGAAGAAATGCTCAACATCTCTGATTATAAGAGAAATGCAAATCAAAACTACCATGAGATACCACCTCACAACAGTCAGAATGGCCATCATTAATAAATCCACAAATAGCAAGTGCTGGAGGGGGTGTGGAGAAAGGGGAACCCTGCTGCACTGTTGGTGGGAATGTAAACTGGTATAGCCACTATGGAGAACAGTTTGGAGATACCTTAGAAATCTATGCATAGAACTTCCATATGACCCCGCAATCCCACTCTTGGGCATCTATCCTGACAAAACTCTACTTAAAAGAGACACATGCACCCGCATGTTCATTGCAGCACTATTCACAATAGCCAGGACATGGAAACAACCCAAATGTCCATCGACAGATGATTGGATTCAGAAGAGGTGGTATATATACACAATGGAATACTACTCAGCCATAAAAAAGAATGACATAATGCCATTTGTAGCAACATGGATGGAACTAGAGAATCTCATACTGAGTGAAATGAGCCAGAAAGACAAAGACAAATACCATATGGTATCACTTATCACTGGAATCTAATATCCAGCACAAATGAACATCTCCTCCGAAGAGAAAATCATGGACTTAGAGAAGAGACTTGTGGTTGCCTGATGGGAGGGGCGGGAGAGGGAGGGATCGAGAGCTTGGGCTTATCAGACACAACTTGTAACAGATTTACAAGGAGATCCTGCTGAATAGCATTGAGAACTATGTCTAGATACTCATGTTGCAACAGAAGAAGTGGTGGGGGAAAAAATGTAATTGCAATGTATACATGTAAGGATAACTTGACCCCCTTGCTGTACAGTGGGAAAATAAAAAGAAATTATAAAAAAAACATAAGAAACAAAAATGTACACAATAAGAAAGTTTAAAAAAAATAAAATAATATTGAAAATCTATGTCCAAAAAAAAAATGTCCTATATGTACATACCAAGTGATGCCTGAATAGTCTGGCTTGACACATACTTCCAACCAAACACACAGATGAGTGGTATGCTGTAAATGCTTATATAAAGCTGTTTAAAAAGTCAGGTAAGGCTTCATTTATGATATCTACATGGTATAAGAATTCCAAGCAAGTGCATGTTCAAACTACCAACTTGATGTAACTGAACACAGAGATGACTATCCCAAGCTATTATGAACTAGTTCTGCAGCTACTAACAAATAACCACAGCCCATGTTTCTCATACCTATAAATGCAAGTCTCCAACTCCTCCGAATAAACACAGAAACTCATCTCTCCTTTAGAAACACACATACTCAATTCCCCAAATATTTAATCCTAAAATGTCCCTACTGAAAAATCCAAGTGCATAGCCCCAGCAAATATTCCTCCAAATGACCATGCCCCTTGAATACACACTCAAACTCATACACACAACTATTCTGCATGAGCCCCAAATGTACCCACAATTACCCAGGACCCCACAAATATGGCAGTGTATCACCCTATGCCTTTTGTTCCAAATACATATATAATACACTCTCTGCATCTACAGAAAATCACACTCCCCCTTCCATCATGCAGAATATAGAAGTACAGAAACACAGCACACCTACCTATATAATATTCACCAGTCCCATAAAATAGTCAGACTTGCCCTGTACACATCAAAATACACATACGCAGCTCCTGAAAAATTACTACACAAAAAAGCAAATAACCACACAACATGCTGCAAATATGCAAATAACCATCCTAACGAGAAGGATAGATTCAGATACTTAAAATAGATGAAAAGTCCCACTGGAGACTAAAGACAAGGTTTAAGTTTAGGAAACTGTTGTAAGCTAATGAGCACTCAAGAAAAGTAACCCAGCTGTGATTACAACGGCCTTCACATAATTAATTCTAACCACAGACATGACTGGCCCTGCCCCCAGGCAGGCCACCCCTTGGGAAACTGCCCTCTGCCCTCGTGCATGTGCTACTGGCTTCTCAAGCAGACCAGCCTCAACAGACCCTAGGAGCAGTTGGAGGATGGTAGTCACTGCGCCAGACAGCACCGCCACTGGTGGGCATGTGCATGCTTGCTGGCATGGGATGTGTGAATAGCTAGCCCAAGACGTCGTGCAAGAGAGGAATATTATGGAGGATTGGCATCCCCTGGGGAGATTTCTTGCAATGTGTTCTCATTGGGATCATTTGTGGCCATCTCTGTTTAAAACTGTCTCTTGGGGATGGGATTAAGATGGCAGAATAGAAGGACTGGAGCTCAACTTCTCTCCGAAAAACAACAAAATCCACAACTAAAGACTGAGCACTCTTCACCAAAATGGATCAGAAACCTTAAAAAAGATACCCTACTCCAAAAGAAAAAGAGAAGGCCATATCAAGAGGTAGGAGGGGCAATTTCATGATATAAACAACCCCATACCTCCTGGGGGGGAACATCCACAGACTGGAAATTAACTGGTTCACAGAGACTCACCTACAGGAGTGAGAGTTCTGAGCCACACATCAAACCCTCACATGTGGGGGATCCAGCACAGGGAGAAAGAGCCCCAGAGCATCTGGCATTGAAGACCAGTGGGGCTTGTGTGCAAGAGCTCTATGGGACTGGGGGAAACGGAGACCCCATTCTTAAAAGGCACACACAGACTTTCACATGCACTGAGTCCCAGGGCAAATCAAAGTCTCCAAGGGAATCTGGGTCAAACCTGACTGCAGTTCTTGGAGGACATCCTGGGAAAACAGGGGTGAACGTGGCTTATTGTGAGGGAAGGACATTGAAAGCTAAGGCTCTTAGGAATATTCAGCAGCAGTGCCTTTCTCTGGAGGTGTCCATTTTGGGAAAATCTGGCCACACCCATCAGCCAGCTGTTGAGAAGCCCCAGGGTGAACAACAACCCAGGTGGGATCACAGCCCCACCCCTCAGTAAACAGACTACCTAAAGATCCCTCAGGCACAAAGCTGCCTCTAATCTAATCAGTAAGCTAAGCCACAGCCACCAGAGGGAGTAGAATCAGCTCCTCCTACTGGGGGCAGGCATCAGCCCCTCCCATCAGGAAGCCTACAGCAAGCCCCCATGCTGACTTCAGCCACAGGGGGGAAGACATCAGAAGTAAGAGAGGCTACAACTCTATTATCCATAAGAAGTTCACCACACCAAAAACATATAAAAATGAAAAGACAGAGAACTATAACTCGGATGAGGGATTAAGGAAAAACCCCAGAAAGTCAGCTAAGTGAGGAGGAGATTCTTAGCCTCCAGGAAAAAAGAGTTTAGAATGTTGTTGCTGAAGATAATGCAAGACATTGGGAATAAACTGGAGGCAAAGATGGATAACTTACAGGAAACACTGACCAAAGAGATACAAGATATAGAGCTTAATCAAGAAGAGATGCAAAATACAATCACTGAAATAAAAAATTCACTAGAATCAGCTAACAGCAGAATACAGGAGGCAGAAGAAGGAATAAACAAGGTGGAGGACAGATTAGTGGAAATGATGGATGCAGAACAGAAAAAAGAAAAAAAGATTGAAATGAAATGAAGAGAGTCTCAGAGAACTCTGGGACAACGTGAAATGCACCAACATCCGTATTATAGGGATACCAGAAGGAGAAAGAGAGCAGGGGACAGAAAAAATATTTCGAGAGATAATAGCCAAAAACTTCCCTAACAGGGGGAAGGAATCACTCATTCACATCCAGGAAGCGCAATGAGTACTATATAAAATATACCCAAGGAGGAATACACCAAGACACATACTAATCAAACTGACCAAAATTAAAGTCAAACAGAAAATCTTGAAAGCAGCTAGGGAAAAGAAGCAAATAACATACAAGGGAACCCCAATAAGGCTATCATCACATTTTTCAGCAGAAACTCTTGCAGACCAGAAGGGAGTGGCATGATATACTCAATGTGATGAAAGGAAAAAAACCTCTAACCAAGAATACTCCACCCAGCAAGGCTCGCATTCAGATTTGAAGGAGAAATCAAAACCTTCACAGATAAGCAAAAGTTGAGAGAATTCAGCAACACTAAAGCAGCCTTACAACAAATACTAAAGGAACTTCTTTAGGCAGAAAAGAACAAGAGAAGAAGGAAAGGAAAAAGAGCAGCAAAAACAAATCCAAAGTAATTAATAAAATGGCAATAAGAACATACATATCAATAATTACCTTAAATGTGAATGGACTAAAAGCCCCAACCAAAAGACATAGACTGGCTGAATAGATACAACAACAAGACCCATATATATGCTGTCCTCAAGAGACCCACTTCACTTCTAGGGACACATACAAATTGAAAGTGAGAGGATGGAAGAAAATATTCCATGCAAACGGGGATCAAAAGAAAGCTGGAGTAGCAATACTCATATCAGACAAAATAGACTTTAAAATAAAAAATATTTTAAGGGAAAAAGAAGGACATTACTTAATGATCAAAGGATCAATCCAAGAAGATGATATAACAATTTTAAATATCTATGCACCCAACAGCTTCACCACAATATATAAAGCAACCACTAACCACCTTAAAAGGAGAAATCGACAATAACACAATCATAGTGGGGGACTTTAACACCCCACTTACAGCAATGGACAGAAAACCAGACAGAAAATCAATAAGGAAACACAGGCCCTGAATGAAGCATTAAACCAGATGGACTTAATAGATATTTATAGGACATTCCATCCAAAAGCAACAGATACACATTCTTCTCAAGTGCACATGGAACATTCTCTAAGATTGAGCACATCCTGGGCTACAAATCCAACCTCGGTAACTTTAAGAAAATTGAAATCATATCAAGCATCTTTTCCAACCACAATGCTATACGCCTGGAAATCAACAACAAGAAAAAAACTGCAAAAAAACACAAACACGTGGAGACTCAACAACATGCTACTAAACAACCAATGGATTGCTGAAGAAATCAAAGAGGCAATTAAAAATTACCTAGCGAAGATATGACATTCCAAAACCTATGGGATGGAGCAAAAGCTGTTCTAAGAGGAAAGTTTATAGCAATACAAGCCCACCTCAGGAAACAAGAAAAAGCCCAAATAAACAAGCTAACTTTACATCTAAAGCAGCTCGAGAGAGAAGAACAGACAAGACCTAAAGATAGTAGAAGGAAAGAAATCATAAAGATCAGAGCAGAAATCAATGAAAGAGAAACAAAACCATTGAAAAGATCAATGAAACGGAAAGCTGGTTCTTTGAAAAGGCCAACAAAATTGATAAACCCTTAGCCAGACTTATCAAGGCACAAAGAGAGAGGACTCAAATCAATAAAATTAGAAATGAAAAAGGAGAAGTAACAATGGACATCACAGAAATACAAAGGAGCATAAGAGACTACTATATGCAACTATATGCCAATAAAACGGAAAACCTAGAAGAAATGGACAAATTCTTAGAAAAGTACAATCTTCCAAGACTAAACCAAGATAAAATAGAAAAGATGAATGGACGAATCACAAGAACTGAAATTGAAACTGTGATTAATAAACTTCCAACAAACAAAAGTCCAGGACCAGATGGCTTCATAGGCAAATTCTATCAAACATTGAGAAGAGCTAACACCGATCCTTCTGAAACTATTTCAAAAAATTGCAGAAGAAGGGATACTCCCAAACTCATTCTATGAGGCCACCATCACCCTGGTACCAAAACCAGACAAAGACTCCACAAAAAAAGAAAACTATATGCCAATTTCACTGATGAACGTCAATGCAAAAATCCTCAATAAAATCCTAGCAAACCACATCCAACAATACATTAAAAGGATTGTACATCATGATTAAGTGGGATTTATCGCAGGGATGCAAGGGTTCTTCAATATCTGCAAATCCATCCGTGTGATACACCACATGAACAAACTGAAGAATAAAAATCATATGATCCTCTCAATAGACGCAGAAAATGCCTTTGACAAAATCCAACTCCCATTTCCGATAAAATCCCTTCAGAAAGTGGGCATAACATGATAAAGGCCATATACGACAAACCCACAGTGAACATCATTCTCAATGGTGAAAAGCTGAAAGAATTCCCGCTGAGATCAGGAGCAAGACAAGGATGTCCGCTCTCACCACTATCCTTCAACATAGTTCTAGAAATCCTAGCCACAGCAATCAGAGAAGTAAAAGAAATAAAAGGGATACAAATTGGAAAGGAAGAAGTAAAACTATCACTGTTTGCAGATGACATGATACTATACCTAGAGAATCCTGAAGACTCTACCAGAAAACTGTTAGAGCTCATCCATGAATTTGGCAAAGTCGCAGGATACAATATCAATACACAGAAATTGATGGCATTTCTATACACAAACAATGAAAGAGCAGAAAGAAAAACTAGGCAAGCAATCCCGTCTACCATTGAATCCAAAAGAATAAAATACTTAGGAGTAAACCTACCTAAAGAGACAAAAGACCTGTACTCTGAAAATTATAAGACACTGATGAAAGAATTCAAAAATGACACAAATAAATGGAAAGATATACCATGCTTGTGGATTGGAAGAGTTAATATTATCCAAATGACTATACTACCCAAGGCAATCTACAGATTCAATGCAACCCCTTTCAAATTACCAAGGACATTCTTCAGAGAACTCAAACAAAATATTTTAAAGTTTGTTTGGAAGCACAAAAGACCCAGAATAGCCAACGACATCCTGCAAAAGAAAAATGGAGCTGGAAGAATCAGGCTCCTGGACTTCAGACTATACTACAAGGCAAAAGTCGTCAAAACTGCATGGTACTGGTACAAGGACAGAAATATAGATCAGTGGAACAGGATAGAAAGCCCAGAATTCAACCCAAGCACCTACAGACAACTCATCTATGACAAAGGAGGCAACAATAGACAAAGGAGAAAGGACAGCTTGTTCAATAAGTGGTGCTGGGAAAACTGGACAGCCACATGGAAAAGAATGAGATTAGAACACTCCCTAACACCATACACAAAAATAAACTCCCAATGGATTCAAGACCTAGATAGAAGACCAGACACTATCAAACTCCTAGAGGAAAACATAGGCCAAACACTCTCTGACATAAACGACAGCAACATCTTCTCAGATCCACCTATCGGAATATTGACAATAAAAAGAAAAATAAACAAATGGGATCTAATCAAACTGAAAAGTTTCTGCACAGCAAAGGAAACCCTAAACAACACAAAAAGACAACCCACAGAATGGGAGAAAATCTTTGTGAATCAACTGACAAGGGATTAATCTCCAACATTTATAAACAACGTCTGCAGATCCATACCAAAGAAACAAACAAGCTTATCAAAAAATGGGCCGAAGATCTAAACAGACAGTTCTCCAAAGAAGACATACATATGGCCAAGAAACACATGAGAAGATGTTCAATGTCACTCATTATTAGAGCGATGCAAATCAAAACCACTCTGAGGTACCACCTTACACCAGCCAGAATGGCCATCAACCAAAAGTCTACAAACAATAAGTGCTCAAGAGAGTATGGAGAAAAAGGAATACTAGTACACTGTTGGTGGGATTGTCAATTGGTGCAACCACTGTGGAAAGCAGTGCGGAGATTCCTCAGAAAATGAAAAATACAACTCCCATTTGATCCAGCAATCCCACTCCAGGGCATCTATCCAGAGAAAACCACAAAGACACATGTACTCCAATGTTCATTGCAGCACTATTTACAATAGCCAAGACATGGAAACAACCTAAATGTCCATCAACAGAGGAGTGGATCAAGAAGAAGTGGTACATATACACAATGGAATATTACTCAGCCATTAAAAGGAATGAAATACCAGCATTTTTAGCAACATGGATGGACCTAGAAACTATCATGCGAAGTGAAGTCAGCCATACAATGAGACACCAACATCCAATGCTTTCACTGACATGCGGAATCTGAAAAAAGGACAGACTGAACTTCTTTGCAGAACAGATGCTGACTCACAGACATTGAAAAACTTACAGTCTCCAGAGGAGACAGTTTGGGGGGTGGGGGGATGTGCCTGGGCTGTGGGATGGAAATCCTGTGAAATCAGTGTTATGATCATTATACAACTACAGATGTGATAAATTCATTTGAGTAATAAAAAAATGGAAAAAAAAGATTGCAACACAGAAAAAAAAAAAGAAAACAGATTCTTTTCCATCATAAGATGTTGAGTATATAGCTCCCTGTGCTACACAATAGGTCTTTGTTGTTTACCTATTTTATACGTGTGTGTATATGTTATTCCCAAACTCCAGATTTATCTCTCCCCCACTATCCCCTTTGGTTTCCATAAGTTTGTTTTCTATACCAGTGAGTCTTTATCTGGTTTGTAAATCAATTCATTTGTATCATTAAAACAAAAAACAAAAACAAACAAAAAAATAAAATAAAATTGTCTCTTGAGAGATGAGCCCCCATGTTAAAATTGCAAACATGAAACTCATGCATTTAGATATGATCCCCATGGAAGAGTTTGGAGAGCTCCAGCCTAAGCACGGTATCCTCAAATTGGGCCAAGTACATTCAAGCCCTTTGGGCTGCAGTTCCTTAGGTTTCCTTACTGTTTTTGTTGTTGTTGTTGTTGTTGTTGTTGTTTTCCCTAGAAATAGAAGGTTCTTTTCCCTATCAAGCCTGAGGGGTCAATTAAAAAGAATGTCTAGCAATGAATTTTAGACCCGGAAAACACTCTGAACGAAATTTCTCCTGTTTCCATGCCTAGAGTTTTTCCAAATGTATTTGTTCTCCTTGAATGTTTTTTTTTCTCAGGGTAGTTAGTTAATGCCTGGAGGTTTTTTAATAAAGGTGGATTCACAGGTGTTTCTTTTGTAAGGTTTTGGTTATTCTGGCTATGCTGGTGAACTAAACTTGACCCTCTTGGCCAATGACAAAACAGCAGGTACTTTGGGAACAATTTTACTCTCCCTCCTTACTTTTTGACTACATCACAGAATTTCAGCTGGCAATCAACATACAAATAAGTAGGAGCAGATTCACTGTACTGACCTGACATTGTAATGTGTGCTAAAGAAACCTGAACCCTCAGATCCCTTTTATGGTCAGTTGCAACATCAGAGCATTTCTTACTCCACAGGATACCTCCGAAGACACTTACATCTAACAACATGAAAAGCCCCCAAGGGCACAGACTTGAAACGTCCACAAGACACAAACCTGGTATTTCTCTGTGTCCTTAATGTCCATGCAGAAGTGGAAGATTCACTGTCTCCTGATGCTAGTGATCCATTTCCAGAGATGTTTCTCCTCAGTTGCCACTGCCTGACCTGAAGCTCCCGGCAGGAATAATCAGAGATCAGGGTCCAAAGGACATTGAAATACTTACTTCCATGACTGGTTTTCCCTAATTATATGTCAGCTAATTTGATTATCTCTGCCTCTAGGATGTAGAATTTTGATGTAGTGAAAAAATTGATTGTAGAATTGGGGATGTCACTTTTCCACCATGCATTTTATGCTATCATTGTCCCTGGGAAGACTCATCAAATACTATATCAGAGCTATGAGTGAGGATCTTGTAAGTGATTGATTGAATGGCTGAACAAGGGGAGGAAACAACAAGGAGCCTGCCCTTCTTGAGAGCCTGTGTAGAATGCTTGCCTCACCAATCCTCTCATATGAAGGTATTGGTTGAAAAACATCTAAATTTCTCATTATAAAAGCTCAAATACAGAGAAGTAGTTCCAGGTTATTTTTTTTAACCCCCCATCAAGAGTTTCTTGATACAAGGCTCACCATTATATTGCTTGAAATCCTCTCACCTCAGCTTTTCACCCTCTTCTGAGTCCATCTTCCTTTGCAAGGGGCAAGAAGCTTCTGAAGCATCCACACAAGTCTTTTTCTCATTGTGGAACAGTCCTTTAAACCTCTCTCTTTCCTTCCCCAACGCCCTAACATTAGTAGGAGTTGTAGTGGGGTTACAGCAGAGAATGAATTTGGCCTCCCAAGAGATTTGGTTGCAGTCCTATTAGATTTCACCCCTCATCTCCCTTGATGAGTTTCCTAAGAGTCCTCTCTTCTCACCACACAAAACATGAATACTCATTCATATCATTTGGATAGTGATAAGCTGACATTAATTCCCAACACGATAATAAGGCTCAGAGAACTTTTTCTTATTTGTGTCTCTGTTTTGTTTTCTAAGGGATGCTACCATGATTCCCATGCAGTCAGGACCATAGGTAATGATGAGCTTAGATTCTAAAGTGGAAGGTTATGGGATGCAGACAGGAAATTCACCAGCTTATAAGCAGGGCTTGCAGGCCAGGACTTAGATGGGATTGGCTTTGTCCAAAAGGAGAGTGGACAATTGTGGGTAAAATACTGGCACTGTGCCAAGGGAGTTGATTTTTTTTAATCCTAGAAATACGAGGAGTTCCATTGTGGCTCTGCAGAAATGAACTTGACAAGTATCCACGAGGATGTGGGTAGGATCCCTTGCCTCCCTCAGTAGAATAAGGATCTGGTGTTGCCTTGAGCTATGCAGTAGGTCACAGACACAGCTTACATCCCACATTGCTGTGGCTGTGTGTAGGCCTGCAGCTGCAGGTTTGATTTGTCTCCTATTCTGGAACTTCCATATGCTGAAGGTCTGGCCCTAAAAAGAAAAATAAATAAAAAGAAGGGACTCCCCCCCACCACAGATCTCTAGGATATTTACTTCTTTAACATATGGAAAGAGAAGATTTGTCTCCTTGCCCCTTACTTCTGTCCTTAACCCCACTAAGCACAAACACTCGGTAGTATAACCTGGCTCTTCCATTTCCATTTCATCCAAAGAGCCTGCAGATTTTGGATCCCTTTGTCAATTTATTTAGTGTTGGACCAAAAGGTACATGTCAGTCTCTACTCCAAGTTCTCATCCTCTCAAGAATTGCCCACAACTAATAGTCTAATGTGTTACCCTTTATGGCTAGTGTTCCAGATAAATGCCCATTCTGAGGGAAAGGTAAATTTCAGATAAATATGGAAAGTACTTGCAGTAAAGGTATGTCTGAAATGTTGCACAGGGTATAGTTAAGGCTAAATTAATGCACTATTTATGTGAAATGAAAAATTCAAATTTAGCTGGACATGTACTATTATTATTGCTTACCTATGACCAACCTGATCTTTCAGTACATTGAATTTCAATAACTGTAGAATTTCTGGTTATAAAAATTAGGCCAGAAATAAAGGAGCCAGGATATAAGGATGAAGACAACTTTAAATATACTCAAATACATCAGATTATATTTTAATTTTCTTTTTAATTTTAAAAGATAAACTATGTTGTTATTTACAGAATGACTTTTATTTTTTTCCACTACATGTGGTTTACAGTGCTCATTCAAATTTCAATTGTTAACACTTAATTGTTTCCATCATAGTTGATTTAAAATGCTATGCTGTATTCTGGTGTAAAGTAACCCACTAAAAAGATATATATTCGGTCTCTTACATTACCACCATCATTATCCATCACAATGGAAAATCCAGGGATGCATATTTGGGATAGAGGATCTGTATGATAAAACGAAACAAAGCCTACAACAATGCGGACATGTATTATCCCCAAGGATGTGACGACAAAACAGAGAAAATGGTCAAAATCCAACAGAAGATTTTTTTTGTCAACATGGACAAACCTATTCTAAAATGTATAAAGAAAAGATAAAGGAGCCAGAACATCAAACAAAATTTCGAGAAAGCACATTAAAGTGCGAGGTGATTCGGCTTATGAGAACGCTCTATGGAGGGCAGCTTGGCATTGCTGGAGGGATAGAAGCAGACAGAGTTCAGTGTACAGAGAGAGAATGCAGAAATAGATCCATAGCAATACACCAACCTGGGAAGTTCTAATACGGAAGCTCAAGGGCAGTAGAATGGAATAGGGATAGGGTTTTTATCCGATACGAAAATGAACTCATCATGGGACATTAAGTGCAAATGTAAAATGTGTATAAATACAAACGATGCAACGTTTGCCACACAAGAAAAAACAATTGGAGCAAACTTCTGGGTCCGCGGGCTTGGCAAAAGGGTCTGCCACATGACAAGAAAAACATTACCCCAAAAGGGAAGGAAAGAACAGAAAGTTGGACTTCATCAAAAGGAAAGAAAGGCCCTTCAAAACATACATGCACCCCAATGTCCACTGAAGCACCATTTGCAATAGCCAAGACAAGGGAGCAAGCTAAATGTCCATCGGCCGAGGCATGGATAAAGAGGATGAGGTTCATATGTACGGGGGGACATCACACAATCATACAAGAGAATGGAATCATGAACGCTGCAGCAGCAAGGATGGACCTGGAAATTATCATCTTAAGTGAAGGTGGACAGGGAAAGACAAACATCGTATGATACCACTTCTAAGTGGAACCGAAAGAGAGGACACAAATGAACGTGTGCACGGAACAGAAACAGACTCCCAGCCTTGGAAAACCGGATGGGTCCCAAAGGAGCCAAGTCCACAGCAGGAGGGACTGGGGGTTTGGGACTGGCTTCTGCACACGGAGTACATGGAATGACCGGCCAACAGGAACCTGTGGTAGAGCCCAGGGAACTCTAGCCCACAGTTAGTGATAGTCGATATGGGCATAGAATCTGAGGGAGAAGGGGTGTGTGTGTATGTATGACCGACTCACTTTGCGACACAGCAGGAAATATCACAACATGGTACCTCACTGTCCTTTCAATCAAAGGGAAGATAACTACATCAATACTGCTGGAATAGGCAACAACAACATCAGCAACAATGAAAAGATAAGCGTTCTTCCCCATAACAGCCAAAACCCTACCCCAGACAGAAAACGGACCTCATCACATGGAAACATTTTCCTAGGTGAAAAGAAGCTACAGGTTTGCAGAAACTACCTGCCAACCACACATCTGACCCAAGTCTGGTGTCTCGAGGGAATAAGGCACTGCCAAGACACGACCATAAAAGCGGGACCTATTCCACCAGAAAATGGGCAAACGTTAGGAAGAGACGGGTCACCCACCACAGCACTGTGAGTCCTGAAGGCTGGGTCCACTGTGAGGCTTCCCGGGATCCTGCTGGCTACATGAGAACACTGGGTCAGGCAGAGGGCAGGAAGGATTTCAACAACACTGCTTCCAGGAACTCCCTCGGGTTGGCCTGAGCCAGCTAAGCCGAAAAGGAGACATCAGGCTCCAAGTGCTGGAGGTGTGGACCCCTTGGGCCAGGCTGGCTGGGGCCCTTGGACCGAAGGCAGGTGTTCATGGGGGGGGGCAGAATGGTGGGCAGTGAGTTGTTCCCCATCAGGCTATGGAGAGCGGTGCCATGGGCATGCTGAAAGAGGGTGCTGGGAATCCAATGTAGGAGCAGAGTGCTGTGAGGCCTGGACCTCATCTCACAGCCTGGCACTGGAGCTCCCCTCTCAGCTTCCCTCTCAGTCACCTAGACTCCGTTCCTTCAAGAGCCTTATATGCCATGTGCTGGAACCCCCTGCCTCATGGCCTTGGGTCATGGGCTCTGTTCCGGCTCGAGTGCCCTGCACTCTGGAAACGTCCCTCCCTCACTTTGGGGAGTCGATCCTCCTTCATCCCAACCCCAGGACTGATGTTCCTTTACTTTCAAAAGACCCTTCATCCCTGGCACTGGAGACACCTGCCAAAAGGGGCTACAGCTCTATTACCCGAAGTTCATATGTGGAAGGCTTCTCCCCCAGGACCTCCGAACATGACCTTAGGTGGAGCAGTCTTTTCTTTGTCGTTCCATTGCCTACGTTTGTTTGTTTGGATGGGACTGCTGGAACGGCATATGGAAGTTCCCAGGCTTGGCATCGGAACAATCCATCGATCGATCGGAGCTTTGGCAGCCGGCCTAAACCACAGCGACCACAATGACACAACCAAGCCGGGTCTGAGACCTACACCACAGCTCCTGGCCACATTGGATCCTTCCCTTCCTGAGCGAGGCCAGGGATCGAACCTGAACACTCATGGTTCCTTCTCGGGTTCAGTTCCAGGGCACCACCACAGCAAGCCCTGCAGCAGAGTTTGTACAGAACGAGCTGAAATCAGGTCACTAAGGTGGCCCCGAATACAATCAGAAGGGTGCCCCTATAGAAAGGGCAAATATAGACCCTGAGACCAACAGAGGGAGCTGATGTGAGGGCGCAGGCTGGAGATGGGCATCTGGAATCCAAGGAGAGAAGCCTCAGGGCCAACCCAGATTGTTTATACCGGGATCTCAGAAGGCTGGGCTCCGAAAAGGTGAGTTGATACATTCTTGTTATTTAAGCCCCATTGCCCATGGGATTGGTGAGGGCAGCTGGAGCTGACCGATTCCCTCTGAAGGCCTGGGCACTCCCAGGGCAGGAAGGAGTCTCAAGGGAAGACACCCTCTGTGTCCCCAGCTGGGCTCCACCAGCATCCCCACTCCTACCTTCCTCCTGGGACACTCTCCCTCTCATGTCCTCTCCTTTTGTCCAGGGAGTCAGATGGAGGACCCCAACAAAAGGAAGGACGGACGACAGGAGGGGCCGTAGGGCCCCAAGGCAGCAGCAGGAGGAGACTTTCCTTTGGTTATTGGAGATTGCAAGCTTGGTTTGTGGGGTGGCCACTGTTGCACAGGAAGGCCAAAATGGAGCATGATAATGTGAGAACATAGAATGCCTACATGTATGTGTAACTGGGTCACCACATTGTACAGTAGAAAACAAGATTGTATCGGGGAAATAACAATTAAGAGCCAAAGAGGACGCGGTATATACACACAATGCAATACTCCTGCACCATAAAACAGAGCACCCTAATGCCACCTGCAGCAACATGGATGGAACGAGACCCTCTCATCCTGAGGGAAGGAAGTCCGAAAGAGAAGAACGACTACCATACGACATCACTCATATGAGGAGTCTCATATACAGCCCAAAGGAACCTTTCCACCTAAAGGAACTCATGCACTTGGAGAATAGACTTGTGGTTGCCTAGAGCGAGGGGAGGGAGTGGGATGGATGGGGAGCTTGGGGTTATTGGATGCAAACGACTGCTTTTGGAAGGGATTAGCAAGGAGATCCTGCTGTGTAGCACTGAGGACGAGGTCGAATCTCTTATGATGGAGCATGAAAATGGCACAAAGACGAATTATACATGTAGGGGAACTGGGTCACAATGGTGGACAGTGGAAAAAATTGTCTCGGGGAAAGAACAATCAAAAAACACCCAACAAACACCCCACTAGAGGCAGTCATCAAACCACAAGAGCAGAGAACAAGGGAGGACGGGAAAAGACCAACAAAACCCAATCCGACACAGCTAATAACATGGCCATAAGAACATACAGATCAAGAAGCACCTTCAATGCAAATGCACAAAATGCCCCAACCGAAAGACATCGACTGGCTGCATGCATACAAAAAGAAGACGCATCTCCTTCTCTCTGGGTCTAGATCAAGATCTCCATCTCATTCTCCACCTCGATCTCCATCTCGATCTCGATCCAGATAGGTAGAGGGATAGACAGATAGATAGACCTGCTGTCTTCAAGAGACACCCCTCAGTTTTAGGGACATATTCAAATTGAAAGTGAGAGGATGCAAGAAAATATTCCTCGTGCGTGGGAATTAAAAGAGAGATGGAGTAGAAATACCGCCATCAGAAAAAAGAGACCTTCAAATAAAGCATATTAATAAGACACAAAGAAGGTCATTACGTAACGGTCAAGGATCAATCCAAGGAGAGGAGATGGGAATTGGAAACCTATATGCACCCAATACAGGATCCCCGCAATGTAGAAGGCAACTGCTACAACCGTAAAAGGAGAAATGGACACTAACACAGTCAGAGCAGGGGGCCTTCACACCTGACTCCCATCAATGCACGGGTCCTCCAGACATAAAATCAACAAGGGAACCCAGGCCTTCAATAATGCATTGGACCACGGGGCACTTCCTCCATATGTAGAGCGCTTTCCATCCCAATGAAGCAGGATACACACTCCTCTCAAGGGCACACCCGACATTCCCTAGGACAGATCACATGCTGCATCACCTAGCAAGCCACTGTACATGGAAGGAAATTGAAATCCTATCCCACAGCTTCTATGCACCCAACGCTATGAGGCTCAAAATCAACCACCAAGAAAACAATGGCAGCAAACACCAACACACGGAAACTCGACAACATGCTACTCAACAACCAAGGGAGTGCTGGAGAAACCAAAGAGGAAATCTGAAGATCCCAAGAAGCAAGTGACACCAAAGATATGACAATCCAAAGCCTATGGGACGCAGCAAAGGCAGGTCGAAGAGGGACCTTTCCAGCAATACAAGCCTACCTCAGCCAACAAGGAAAACCACCAACAAACAACCTGGCCTTATGCCCAAAGCAACCAGAGAAAGACAAACACAAGGAAAGACATCCTAATGATCAGAGCAGAAAGGAAAGAGCAACGAAGAAAACCATCAGAAAGATCAATGCAGCTACAACGGCTTCTTTGAATACATCCACCATATGGATAAACCCTTAGCCAGACTCATCAGGGAAAAAAGAGTGGACTCAAATCAATAACCATCAAAATGCATGCCAGCTTGCAATGGACATCCCAGAATACAGAGGATCAGAAGAGACTACTAAAAGCAACTATATGCCAAGAGAACAGACTTCCTAGACGAAAAGGACACCTTCCTAGCCAAGTACAATCTGCCAAGACTAAACTCCGATGACCTAGAAAAGATAACTGGGCTGATGCAAAGAACAGAAAATGACATTATGAGGAAAAAACTTCCAGCAGGCATTCCCGTCGGGGCTACATTGGAATGAACCTGACCCGTATAGGAGAGAATGCAGGTGCAATCCCTGGATCCAGGATTGCCTTCAGATATGGAGCAGGTCCCAGATGCAGCTCGGATCTGGCCTTGCTGTGGCCGTGGCTGGCAGCTGCAGCTGCAGCGCCAATTCCACCATAGCCAGGGCATTTCCCAATGCCATGGGTCTGCCCTGAAAAGACAAGAAAAGGCCAACCCCCCACTCCACCCACTTCCCCACAAACAAAACTATACCACCTGAGCTCTTCACATGCACATACCCAACAGGGGCCTGAACACAAACATCGACCAGTGGTACACATTGACTACTACGAATACAGGCTCACTACAATCAGCTCCTACACAGTCGTCTCATGCAAAGCCCATAGGCAAGGCCACAGCCCTGCAGTACGTCTAGGCCAGGATTCCAGAACACACACACATCGCCTATGAGATTTCTTTGTTTCCAAACACACACACCTACCTCTGGCATCCCTCCAAATACATACTACAGAAGCCCCAGGACCTCAAATACACACACAGCCACAATACGCCTACACGTACTAATACACATGTACACGTCTCAAACACCTATGGACACACACAGACACATATTCCCAACCCTTGAACATACAGATGCCCCAAACTCTAGACATGGGGCCACCTCTCCAGAAGACAACCGCCCTGCCCCTCCCCCAACAGAGACACAAAAGGACACTGCACATGAGTGGGTGTAAACAGCATATGCATTTCAGCCCTCACCCTCAATGAGGACACACCATCTCTTCGTATCTAGGACCTGTAGAAACACCTTGGCATTCTGCCAAGAAGCAACGTGGCACACTCCCAACACCTCCATACCATAGGAACACAACCTGGTCATTCATGCACCTGGTGATAGACACACAAACGAGTAGACACACGTAGGACACATGGACCTATCGCCAGCAAACCACATAGGAAATGACTTCCACATATCCAATGATCCTAGGACCCAGCTCATCCATCTGCAAACTCGTAACACATAACCACAGCACATATTTCTCACACCAAGAAATGCACGTCTCCCACGCCCCTGTGGAAACACAGAACCTCATCTCTCCAGCAGACGCACACTTCTCCACGACCCCACATATATAAACCTAACATATCCCTCCTGAAAACTACAAGTGCATAGCCCCAGCGAATATGCCTCCAAATGCCCATGCCCCTGGAATACACACTCAAACGCATTATACACACAACTCTCCAAAACACCCAAGCAGACCCGCAATTACTCAGTACACGACACAATTGCAAACCTAGCACCCTACGTCCTTTCCTCCAAATACACATATAACACACTCTTGGCATATCCATAAACCCACACTCCCCAAGGGTCCATCCAAGCGCATGCACTCTTCCAGCGTGCAGAATCCAGAAGCATGCCAATACGGCACGCCCACCTATGTAGCATTCACCAGTCCTAGAAGATAGGCTGACTCGCCCTCTACACATCAAAAGACACATGTACAGCTCCGGAACATGTGCTACACACAAAAAAGCAAAGAGCCATATGACAGGCCGTGAACACACAAATAATCATCCTAAAGGGAAGAACAGAGGAGGATCCTAAAAGAGCAGAAACCGCCCACTGGGGATGGGTTAAATACAAGCTTTAAAGGGGTCTTCGAAATGGTCTAAAGCTGATGATCACTCAAGAAAAGGAACCCAGCCCTGACTTACCCGACTTGAAGGAAGACCAGATGAATCAAAGTGCCAGACATGATCAAGACACAACCCCAAAGACTTCAAGCACAAGGCAACAGATATGGAGGTCAAGTCCTGCTGCATGAAGTCAAGGAGAGAAGAGTCCTGGACAAGGAGCATTTCTGCACCTCACCCAGACAGAAACACAGGGGAGAGGGGACACGCCTAGGTAACAGAGGACAGTAGATGGAAACCTGAGATGAATTACCCCAGTTGATATATGACCAAACTCCTGGGAATACACACCGATTTGAACAAGCACTGTGACAGCCCAGGGCACACCATCCATATAGGGCACAATGAGGAGCTGGAGATGGAAGCCTTGATATCCACCCTCCAATGAGGAAGAAGGCAGTCTTCTCCCCTCCCCACTGGGCCTTGGATTCTAGAAATGTAGCTCTCTAGGTTCTTGGGGCTACTCTTCCCCCTGGCCAGCTTACGTGTATCTCCCCCCAGGGTCTTATGCTCCGAAACTCACTCTTTACCTGGGGCTTCGCTTCATGCCAAATGCTTCCTGCCACGAAGCAGAAGAACCAGAGCTTCATCAAATCCTGACACCTGGTGAGGGGTCTGACAGTGCAAAGACAGTGGGTTTGAGCAGGTCGAGGCGTTCCTTTGTGGCATGGAAGGCTAAGGATTCTGAGTGTTCACTGCAGTGGTCCAGATTGCTGCTGTGGCACTCCATCCTAGGAAAGGGAAACTCCACATGGAGCAGATGCCACCAAAAGAAGTCTGTGTGCTCAAATCCTCTCTGAACCTGGGATCCTGGCTTGAGGTGCCAAGCTGAGGGCAAGGTAGATTCCAGTCCCACTCTCAATTTTGGCTGGGGTCAAGTCCCAACCACAGAAGTTTCACTACAGGCCCCAAAGGTACACACACACAGATCGGCCCCTGGACTTCCCTAACATTGCCCTGAGGCCTAGGCAGATAATCCTACCAAGTCCACCAGGAGACACACAATCCCCAACTTCACGGCGGAAAACATCCATGAAAAATAGGCCCCTGAACACCAACTTACAAACACCTAAACGCCAGCTCCTGGACTATGCCTCTGTTACATCTCAGCACCCTCCAAAAACAAACGCTCACCCAAACACAGGCATGATCTCCCCTTACACACATATCCATAGACAAAACCCAACCAACCCTCACATTTGACGGATTACCAGATTCCCAACAACCAGGTGGCCTTGTACCAATCCCCCCTAGGCTTGCAAATCCATCACGATTTACATCCGACTACAACTAGGTGGTCAGCACTACATTCAGCAAGGCTGCCCACAACAGAGACCCAAGCATGCCCTTTGAACAGACGTGCTAACCGACATTGGTATGTGAAATAGGAAGACACCAGTGAAACTAGCAGCCTGGATGGTACATCTTCACTCCTTTTCCCGTGCCCTGAGCTACTTCTTGTGAACCCCATGAGGGTTTTCAAATTGGAAATTCTTCTTTCTAGCTTTCCTGTGCTTTGGAACAGTGGGCACACTGAAACGCCACCCATTTTAATCACTCACACACTTTAGTCCCCTGCCTCCATAGAGCCCACAGTTCCTCAAGTCTCCCAGCAGCCTGATCCACAGTGCTGCTAAAAGCTGTGTTGGAAACACTGCTCCGGACCTGAGCTCCATGCGGGCATGAACCCACATGGAGGAGGGCACAAGGAGTCTGCAGCATGCACAAGAGCACAGAGCGGTCACACCCAATGGCTGAAGAGTCCCCATATTCCTTAGCAGGGCTGTCACGGAATGAACGCTAAAGGCCACCAGGATGGGCCCCACCCTCAGGCAGGCCACCCCTTGGGAAACCACCCTCTTTGCTCCCACGTGCAGTAGTGACTACCCAAGCGGACCCTCCTCAACAGACACTAGGAGCGGTTGGAGGATGGTAGTCTCTGTGCACAACAGCTCAGGCAGCAGTGGACAGGTGGGAAGAGGAGGGAGGGAAGGAAGCATCAGAAGAGCTGGCCCAGGAGCTCCCTCCAAGACAGGAATGTCATGGAGGATTTGCATTAGCTGGAAAGCTCTCTGATGTTGTCTTCCTTTCTTCTCCCTGTGGCCATCGAGGAGAAGACAGGAAGACAACACCATCTCTTCTTAAACCCTATGGTTTAAGAAGTGGCCATCACTTCTTAAACCCTATCTCTTGGGAAATGAGCCCCCATGGTCACACTGCATCGGTGAAACCCATGCATTTAGATAGGATTCCCATACAAGTGTTTGCAGAGATCCAGCCTAAGCACAGAATCCTCAAAGTGGGCCAAGGACATTCATGCCCTTTGGGCCACAGTACCTTAGGCTGTGTGGGTTCTTTGGGTTGGGATTTGCTTGTCTAGAAAGAGAAGGGTCTTTCCCCTAGCAAATTGGATGGATCCATTAAAGAACCATTCTAGCACGCAATTGGAGATCTGGGAACCTCTCTTCAGAGATGGTGCTCCTGTCGCCATGCCTAGAGAATTTCCAAGTGCCTCGATTCTCCACGCATGTTTGTTCTTCATGTCTTTCTTTAATACATGGAGCTTGTTCAATAAAGGTTGGTGCACAGGTGTGTCTCCTTTGTACGGTTCTGGTTGTCCTGGTTATGCTGGTGAGCTAAACGTGACCCTCTTGGCCAGTCACAAGACAGCAGGTTCTTTGGGGACACTACTCCTCTCCCTCCCTACGTTTTGCACGACATCATGGAAGTTCAGGTGGCCATCTACCCACAAAGAAGTAGCAGCAGATTCAACATACTGACCTGACTTGGTAATGCTCGCCAAAGAAACTTGAACCCTCAGATCCCTTTTCTGGTCCGTGGCAACATCAGAGCATTTCTTCCTCCACAGGACACCTCTCAAGACCCTTACATCTATCTGATGACACTCAGAGCTCCCAAGGGCACAGACTTGAAACGTCCACAAGACACTAACCTGGGATCTCTCGGTGCCTTTCAATTTCCATGTGGGAGTGGAAGGTTCACTGTCTCCTGATGCTAGTGATCCATCTCCAGAGATGTTTCTCCTCAGCCGCCAGTGCCTGCCCCGAAGCTCTCTGCAGGAACAATCAGAGGTCATGGTCCAAAGGACGTTGAGACACCCACTTCCATGACTGGTTTCCCTAATTACAGTGCCGCTGATTTGACAACCTCTGCCTCTCCGATGTCGGCATCTATGGTTCTGAGGTAGTATAAAATAATGAACAACAGAAGGAGTTTGTGCCATGGTGCATCAGAACCGAATCTGACTAGGAACCATGAATTTGCTGGTTCCACACCTGGCCTCGCCTGGTGAGTTAAGGATCGGGTGTTGATGTGAGCTGCGGTGTAGGTTGCCATCACGGCTGGGATCTGGCATTGCTGTGGCACTGGCATTGCCCAGGGGCCACAGCTCTGATTGGACCCCTAGCCTGGCAATCTCCCAATGCCATGGATGTGGCCCTAATAAATCAAAAGACAGTAAAAAAATAATGGAAGAATTGGAGCACCTCGTTTCCACAATGCAATTTTTGTATCAGTGTCCCTGAGAAGACACATGCCAATACGACATCTGGGGAGGGAGTGGGGTGGATTGGGAGCTTGGGGTTAAGGGATGCAAAGGATTGGCTTTATCAATGAGATTCTGCTGTGTAGCACTGAGAACTCTGTCTAGTCACTTGTGATGTAGCATGCTCATGGGAGACTAGAAAGTGTACATGTGTGTGTACCTGGGTCACCGTGCTGTACAGTAGCAAAACCATTGTCTTGGGGAGAAACACCCACAAATACTATGTCTGAGCTATGTGTGAGAATCTTGTAACAAATTGCAGGAGTGGCTGAAGAAGGGGAGGAAGCAACAAGCAAGCCTGGCCTTCCTGAATGCCTGGGTACAATGGGTGTCTCAGCAATCTTCTCAAATGAAGGTCTTGTTTGAAAACCCTGGAAATGTTTCTTCAGTATAAACGCTCCAATAGAGAGCCCTATTCCCATGGTGCTCAGTTTTGCAATGCCCCATCCAGAGTTTCTTCCTACAAAGCTCACCATGGTATTGCAGGAGATACTCTCGCCTCAGCTTCTCACCCTCTTTGGAGTCCATGTTCCTTTGCAAGGGGCAAGAAGCTTCGGAAGCACCCACACAAGTCCTTTTTCTCAATCTGCAACAATCCTTTCAACCTCTCCTTCTTTGCCCAACACCCTAACAGCAGGAGGAATTGTAGTTCTGCTACTGCACACAGGGACTCTTGCCTCCCAAGAGATTTGATTGCAGTCCTGGGAGGTTTTCACCCCTCACCTCCCTTGATGATGTTCCCGAGACCTCGCCTCTCACCACACCAGACGGACATACGCATTCCTATCACTTGCATCGTGATAAGCTGACCTTACCTCCCAATCTGAACGTTTCTTCAGGTGTGTTTCCGTTTGGCTGTGTCAGGGATGCTACTTTGATTCCCATGCAGACAGCACCATAGGCAAGGACGAGCCTTGATTCTCAAGAGCAAGAGTATAGGATACAGACAGGAAATGCACCAGCTATCAAGCAGGGCTTGCTGGGGAGGACGCTGATGCGAGTGGGTTTGGACATGTGGAGATTGGACATTGGTGGATAAAAAGCTGGCACTGTGTCAAAGGGCACACCCACATCACGGGAAGTCGATGTTTTCACACCTACAAAAGCCAGCAATTCCCATCATGGCTCAGCAGACATCAACCCCCCTAGGATCTGTGAGGATGCACACTCCATGCCAGCCTCCTTCAGTAGAATAAGGATCCGGGGTTGCCCTGAGCTGTGCTGTAGTTCCCAGATGCAGCTTGGATCCCACATTGCTCTGGCTATGGCAGAGGCCTGCTCGTGCAGGTCCAATGTGACTCCTAGCCTAGGAACATCCATAGGCAGCACGTGTGTCCCCCAAAGGAGAAAGCAATTAAACCAAGAGACCCCCCCCACACACACACATCTGGTTCTTTCACATAAGGAAAGAGAAGATTTTGTCTTCTCCTCCCTTACTTCTGTCCTTAACCACATAAAGCTCAAAGATGCAATAGTATCTCTTGGCTCTTCCATTGCCATTTCATCCAAAGAGCCTGCAGATTTGGGGTCCCTTTGCCATTTTCTTTTGGGTTGGACCAAAAGGCACCTTTTGGTCTCCACTCCAAGTTCTCATCCCCTCAAGAACTGCCCACTCCCTGTAGCCTAGTATGGTACACTTATGGGCGAGTCTTGCCAGATGCATGCTGATTCCAAGGGAAAGGAATAGCATTGAGAACTATGTCTAGATACACATGTTGCAACAAAACAAATGGTGGGGGAAAAGTGTAATTTTAATGCATACATGTAAGGATAACCTGACCCCCTTGCTGTACAGTGGGAAAATAAAAAAAAAAATTCAGATACACAGGGAAAGTACTTGCAGTAAAGATATGTCCAAAATGGTGCACAGGATACAGGTTAGGCTAAATGCAGGCACTATGTATGGGAAAAGAAAAACTCAAAAGGAGCTGCACATTTACTATGGTTATTGCCTGGCTTTGAGCACTCTGCCCTTTCAGTACTTTGAAGTTCAATAAACTGTAGGAACACCCATGTTAAATATGCATCCAGTAACAGAGGAGCCACGATATCAGTAGGAAGGCAAGAAAAGCAAAGACACTCAGGTCTATGGGGATGAAATTTAATTTTCTAGTTTCCTTTTTTACTTTTTCTCAAGAGGAATTCTTTGATCTTACAAGAGGTTAGGTTTTCCACTGCAGTTGATTTACAATGTTTTGTTTACTTCTGCTGTGCAGCAAAAGGACCCTGTTGTACAGACAGATGAATGTATATATGATATATAATATATATGTGTGTGTGTATATATATATATATATATATATATATATATATATATATAGGATGCATATGTAATCACTTTCTCACATTATACCCCAACCTTTTCGATCACAGTCCAAGATGGAGCTCCCTGTGCACATGGTACATTTCAACCAGAGACAAAGGAATATTACCTGCAAAGGCAAATGGATGGCATTCAAAGTTGCTTGCCCAAAAGAATTCTGAAAAGATGTGAATGAAACAGGTATCTCTGATCCTTGGTGGGAACGAGGACTGAGTGGACAGGGGAAAGAGGGGGGAGGAGGACTCAGCACTCCATATTCTACTCAGAACTCGTGTACTGTGATCCCTGAGATGGGAGGATTTGTTGAAAATGTTACATTCAAACATTTAAAAGGGAAAAGTTCCAAGACTTATCAGCAATGTCATAATACGGGAAACACGTCAGACTTATCTCTGGTCTTGGACACGTGGGCTGTGCAGCGGCTTTTTGGAGAGGCTGGGCCTTTCCAGCACAAGGGAACATGAGGAAGGTGGGTCCTGCTGGATGCTGCTTGGCACACAAGGACGGCTTCCTTAGGAAAGATGGACACACACCAATCACAAATGGTGGGTCTGCTGAGAGAAGCCAAACCATAAACATTGGGTTCCAGGTGGCCATGAAAACCCAAGTGGTTATCAGATGATAAAAGGTGAATTTTGTTCAGAAAGTCTGGCCTCTGGGGAAGGGAGCCTGGAGCCAGGACGGAAGCTGAGGCGGTTGAAGGACAACAAACAATGTGATGAATAACAGAGGGAAAGGGAACATCAAGACAAACCTCGGTGCTGTGACTCTGAAAACCAACACATACATTGCCTGACGAGGCATTCGACAATTGTCTGGCCCCTGCATAAGGTGGAAAAAACGTCTGGTTCTTGCCTCCCTGCAGAGGCCAGCATGGAATGGCACCCCACCCCCACCCAGGCTCACCTGCCCTCGGCCCCTCCCCCACTGCAGAATGACTGGAGGCCCGCATTCTACTGTTGAGATTCAAACTTGGGCTCCTTTACTTGTGTCCTGAGCATCTGTTGGGGCAGGTCCCTCGCTGGGTCCTGCTCTTGACTGTCCACGTTGAGGCCACCAGCCCGTGGTGGTCCAGGCCCATGCCTGTGGGAATGGCTTCAGAAGGCGGTAAGCCTCTAGACAGGGACTGTTTTCCAAGAGAAAGGGCCTCCCTCAAATGCCTGGGTTTCCGTTGGGACCCTTCACTGTGGACATGGAGTTGGACTGAAGGAGAGGAAGGCAAGAGCACTGCACCCCAGGGACATCTCAGCTGGGGAACCTGTAGAAACCTGAGGCTGCCCTGGGGAGGACAGCTGCTTGGAGGTGGTTCAAGAGGCCTTGCTCTGGTTGGGGAGGCAGGATGGCAGCAGGCAGGATGGCGGTTTTTAGAAGGGAGACAAGCCACTTGGAACGTGTGTGTAGCCAGTGTCCTGTGGCTGGCCCTGGGTGGGTCATGAGGAAAGCCTAGCCCCGCCTTGTGGTCCTCAGGCATCTGAAGCTCGCCTCACCAGACCTCTCTCAGGGATTGGAACTGGCGCATCCTCTGGCTAATGGGGGCGTGGAATGGGAGGGTATAGTCAGAAAACGATTCAGTGCTGGTGGGTGTTGTCTGTGGCCTCATGCTCAGGAAAGGGTCTGCTCTGAGCTGAGCAGGATGTGACTCATGCTGCCACGGCCCAGAACGTTTCCCTCCATCCCGCCCAGAACTCACTTCTCAGGTCAGGCAACTGTGGCCTTGGATTCCACAAGGGATGGGCAACCATGTGACTTCACCCAAGCTAGGACTCGTGGGCCTGAGGTGTTCTGTATTGGTTTCCCTTTTGTGGAAATACGTCTCTGCAGACATGGCGCAGCGTGTCAGGTGGCTCATGGCAGAAGCTGAGGCCTGGCTTTGAGATGAAGAGTGTGTTCCTATTTCAAGTCACTACTACTACATGTGGAGAGAGGCTGGTGCAGGTGGAATGCCTATGAAGGCTGCTTCCTTTGTAAAGAGGCGGGGTGAAGCAGTGTAGCACAGAAGCAGGAAGATGATCTAGTCTGCTACTCTGAAACCTCCTAGAACACCTGTGGAGGTCAATTCGGTGCCTCGTGGTATGTACCTCCTTCTCCTGAATGGGCGGTTTTCTCACAATGGCACCTGACTCCTGCCTGCTGCTCAGTTTGTCCTCACTTTCCATTATTGGGAGCTGGAAGGGGAAGGACCCCAGGCAGCCTCTACTCCCATGACCCATGTCACATGAGCCGCCCTGGTCCCATGCTCATCTTCGGAAGCCAAACCTGGATGGGAAGTGGCCAAAATGCAGAGGACACACACCGACTTCTCTCTGAGGAGCAGAACTGCATGGCGGGAGGGACTCAGGGCCATCGGGATGGGGTGGCACACCTTAGCCCCTGTGAAGTGTCCACTCTGGGTGGTTCGGAGAGGCAGGTGCATGCTTGGTGGGGCTGTTCTGTGTTTGTCTAAGGGTTCTGTGTGCAGAGTGATCTTCGCAGCCTTTGAGAGGTGTTGTGTGAGGTCAGGAAAGAAAGACAGAACAGATGTGTGCTGAGCATCCAGAGAGGAAGAGTTGAGGAGGAAGTGAGGCCCTTCAACTTTAGACAGTGGAGGTCCAACAAAGGCCTCACGGTGCCTGGAAGGTCCTTGGAGAAGGCCCTTACCTGCCAGTGACCTTGCTGAGGGGCATGCTCAGAGTAGATGGCCTCTCAGGTCCAGGACGTGGGGACAGACTGTGAGGACGAGGTGTCAGGGAGCCCCTCAGGGAGGCTCTCCAATCTCTGCTGCTGAGCTGAGCATTTCTCGGTAGACAGGGGCAGGGAACTTGGTGTGGGGAATCAAGGTCACCAGGGAAGTAATTCTCAACTGCAGGTCAGACCATGAAAATCCCTCCATGACATCTGCACAACACAAAGGTTCATCGGGCCAAATGTCCTCTCTCACTGAGGTGTGCCCCCTGATTCCCCAGAGACCTTCCGTCCATGTCACCCCTTCTCTTCCATTCACCCCTTTCCATTCTCTCCACAGCATTTCCACTGCTGGGCACGGATGTGGTCATGCAACCTGGGGCCTTACGCTCCTATCCTCCCCTCACTCCTGGCTCCCAACACCAGCCAGCTTGGGAGCAGCACCTGCCACCGCCCATGTCCCCATTACTCCTGCCTGGCAGCACCCTATCGCAGCCAGCTCACCCCATGACACCTCGGGTGACTCCTGCTGACCATGGCCCCATTGCCCCAGGGCTTGGCAACATTCCTGGCCCAGTCTGGTCAGGAGGGAGGTCAGCATTGCCCCACCAGTCTCAGGCCTTTGGGCGTCCTAAGGCCCCCCTCAATGGGAATGCTTCCAGGGCCCTCATGGGGAGTGCTTTGTGTCCTGCACCCCTTTGCAGAGCAAGCCCTGTGGGGGACAGTCGGGTGGCTGCCCCAGCTATTGCAGCAGCTCAGGCTGGCAAGGGAGGCTTGGCCCCAGGCCTTCCTCCTCAAGCAGCACCGCCAGCTGCCCAGATGGCCTTCATCCTGCCCCCAGGGAGCTCTGGGCCGTGGCCACATGGCACCTCTGGGGCAGGCAGCCTGCACGCCCCCCAGCACAGTGGCCCTCAGGAGGACACCTCTCACCATGAGAGCGTCTATCAGAACTTCCGACGCTGGCAGCGCTTCAAGTCCCTGGCCCGCAGCCACCTGCCCCAGAGCCCTGATGCGGAAGCTCTCTCCTGCTTTCTCATGTAAGTGACCTCTCAGGCCCTCATTACCTCAGCTGGAGCCTTCGCATATACAGGACCTTGGCATGGCCTCCCTGCTTAGGTTTCCAGGCATCCTTTCACCTCGAGAGAAGGAGGGTTGACAGCAATGTCCATGCTATGAGGAGGCACGTCTGCACTCAGATGTGTCCCACGTCCAGTCCATGACATCCCGTCCGTGCCTTAGCTCAGCTACCACCACCATGCAAGACCAGTTCTCTCACTTTCTGCAGTGCCATGATAACATTGAGTGCAGGAGAGCAGTCCGAGAGGGTCCTGCTCGGATGAGAGGAGCCAGAGTTTGAATGGGACCTGCTTCTCTGGTGCTAACTCCTTTCTTTTTTTTTTTTTTTTTTTTTTTTTTTTTTTTGTCTTTTTTGTCTTTTTTGTTGTTGTTGCTATTTCTTGGGCCGCTCCCACGGCATATGGAGGTTCCCAGGCTAGGGGTTGAATCGGAGCTGTAGCCACCGGCCTACACCAGAGCCACAGCAACGCGGGATCCAAGCCGCATCTGCAACCTACACCACAGGTCACGGCAACGCCGGATCAGTAACCCACTGAGCAAGGGCAGGGACCGAACCCGCAACCTTATGGTTCCTAGTCGGATTCGTTAACCACTGCGCCACGATGGGAACTCCGCTAACTCCTTTCAACATGGACCTGGGCCTCTGGCAGCCAGTGGGTATCACTTCAGATAAGGCTTAGGACATTCACGCCCAGGACAGAGCATTCTGCATGCCCGGTTCTTGTTGTACTGAAGAAGTCCATTGTGAACGGGGAGGTGGTCGAGCTGTCCTAAGGGCAAGGGTCTATCCTGCTAGAGCTGTGAACCTGGCAGGAACATCCCTCCTAGACCCGAGGTCCCTCTGAAAAGGGGGACTAGGCCATCTAGTGCGGAGACCTGGGCAGAAGAATCCTTGGGTTTCTCAGACCTGTTAGCAGGTAGACTGGCGTCTTCCCTCCCTCATTGAGGGGGCTGCATTTTATATGAGATGACAAATTTCCCCAGTCACAGGGTCCCAGCTATAGCCTGGGATTGTACAATCATCTGCTGGTGAGTGGGAGGTGGTGGCACCAGGCACCAGGAAGGCTTGCCTTTGCTCTCCAGACACCCTCGTCTCCCCCTCTTGAGCCTGGGTTTGGCAGGGCTGGGGCCCATGGAGGCCTTGGAGCTGGGTGGGGTTGGGCAGTTGGGGGCTGGGCTGTACCAAGACTGACCCTGAGGGCTTACAGCCCAGTGCTTTGCACCCTGGCTCACCTGAAGCCCACCATGACGCTGGAGGAGGCCATGCGGTAGGCCATGCAGGAATTGCAGCACATGAGCACCGTTGAGAGGATGGCCTTTTATGAAATGACAGCAAAGTGAGTCAGGGTCCTGGGCCATGGGCGACATGGTGGGTTGGGTGGTGGGTGATGGGCAGGCCCCAGGGCAGGATCTGGCTCTGGTGGTAGCAATCAGAGAGGATGCAAGCAGAGGCTGGCACCTGACACCTCCTGTTCCCTGAATCCCCAAATCCTATTGGCCTCCAGAATCCCCTCTGCCACCTGGAGAGCTTGGCTCTTCCAGCCTGTCTGTCCCAGGAGCTCTGCCCTACCGTGATGCTGATGTGGGGAGGCCTCAGGATGGCCTTGGGGAGCACGGCAGCCCAGGAGGTGGTCCCCTGAAGGCATGGGGGCTGTGCAGGGGTGAGGACTCCACCCAGCAGCCTGGCACCCCTTCATGCTGGGTGCCTTGCCATCATGGACCTAGCGTGAGGTAGGCCTCTCCTCATCAGTGGTGGCTGGAATGGGCAACCGGCCATCCTTGGGGAAGCCCATGGGTCTCTGACCCTCCCTGTCATTTCTGCATGGGAATCTCCTAGTTTCCAAACAAAACCAAAGGAGCAGCTAGCTCTCAGTGTAAAGAGATGCTTCACCTCTAAGGGTAGGATCCCCACTCCAGCCTGTGCTGGGCCCTGTCTCATGCGTGTTTTCCCGCACTCTCACTCCCAGCCCCAGATTCTGGGTTCGGGCAAGGGCTCTGTGGGGACACATGCCTGATCAGGCCACTGGTCAACTCCATTGTTTGGGTCAGACAAGGTCCAGGGGCACATGAGCAGGGGCCCCCAATACCCACCATGTGTCCCTAAGCCTGGTCCCAGAGATTGACCTGGGTCTCTGCTGGGCCATGCCCTCCAGCTCCAGGGCTGGTCAGGCAGGAGGAGGCCCAGATCTTGGACCTGCGCCAGAGCAGCTCCCTGCTGTGACAGCTCCTCACAGGGCCCTGACAGCCCCAAGGACACGCTCTCCTCACCCCCTCGGTCCTGCTGCCCTGGGTGGGCTCCAGAGCCCAGGTGGTTTTCTCACTGGTGCCTGTCCCTCAACACCCCCCAGGTTCATGCAATTTGAGGCAGAGGATGAGATCAGCATGGGGAATGTGGCCTGTACACCACGGGCACAGGGCATGCCTCCTCCAGCTCCACCAAAGACTGCTCCTCAGGAAACCACATCCCGCAAAAGGGGCACTCAGTCTGTGAATTACCTTCCCCTTGGAGGTCAAGGCACTGGTAAGAGAGGCCTAGGCCTGGTCCCTGTTCCCAGACTGCTCCTTTTCCCTCAAGAGGGCATTGGTCTTTCAACACGGATAGCCCCCGAGGGGGTCTCAGTCACCCCTTTCCCCTCTGGGGTGTGGACCTGGTCCATTTAGAACCTCATCACCCTCCTCCCTGTCTAAGGGGCCCCTGTGAAATCTGCCTAACAAGTGTGCTGGTGGGGAGACCCTTGATCATTAGATGTTCCACACGTTCTCACACCTGACTTTTACCTGTCCCTGACTTGAATCTGGCCTCCCACCAAACCTGAGGCTCTGGCTGCTCCTCCCCCTTCCCACATGCATATCCATTGCCCCACAACAATGCCCTCACATGTGCCTGCTCAGGGGTCAGCATCTGGGCGCTGGGTCCCCTCACTTTCCCTTCCTCCTGCTCTGCCTCAGCCTGTGCTCCAAGGAAACACGGCCCCAGGGTCCAGCACACCCACTGAAGGCCACGCAGAACCTGGCAGCTGCTGGAGGACAAGGCCCCCAAGGAGATTGCCCCTGAGGCTCGCAGGGAGCATGGGGACCTCCCGCAGGCACTGGTGGGTCCTGGCCCCTCAGCCACAGGGGAGTCAGATATGGAATGTCGAGAGGATGGATATGAGCTGCCACAGGACGAGGACGGCTGCTTCCCAGACCCGGATCTCCTCAGCTACGTGGACAAGCTGTGTTCCCAGGAGGACTTTGACACCAAGGTGGGCTGGGCCTGGAGTCTGAGACTCCAGGATTCCAGGGAGAGATGCTCTTAGCACCCTAGTTCTGGCTTTGGCCCAGGATAATGGGATTTATGCTCTGGTCCTTGAGCCTGACATCTGTGTGTCTTCCTGTGTGTCTGAGTGTACTTTGGTGCGTAGGATGTGTATATGTGGATGTGTAAATTGTACATGTGTGTGTGTCTCTCTCTCTTTGTAGGCCTTTGTGTGTCTGTGTCGGTGGCTATGTGTTTGTGCTTTGGAGCCCATGTGTCTGCATGTGCACCTGCTTGTGAGTGTGTGTGTGTTTATGTGAGAGTAGACCATACCTATGGGAGATTGAAAGCTACCCCTTTGTGAGGGGGACTCTGGATTGGCCTCTGCTAGTCACATTTCCCGCAGGCCTTCCCACCTCCCAGGGCACTCCTGCCAAGGCTGCTCACAGCCTCTTCCTTCCATTCCAGGTGGAGGCGGTCATTCACCCCCGATTCCTGGCAGAGTTGCTTTCCCCAGAACCAGAGCTGGATCTCTCGGGCTTGGCTGAGGAGCTGGAGCAGGAGGAAGGACTCTCCCCTGAAGAGGTGGCCAGGAGAGGGACTGACACTTATGAGACTGGGGGCAGGGGGGGAAGCCAGGTGACCCTGGAAATCCAGGAGGAAAGGACCCAGGTCAGCCTGGGCCGAGGAGGTTCCTAGAGCAGGAGGCCATGAAGGCTCTGTCCCTCCCTCCCCTGACGGAGAGGCCCTGCACCCGGGAGGCTGCCCAAGTGGGTGCAGGGCAGGACTAATGGAAGGGAAGGGGGGGAGCCAGGTACAGGGCAAGGACCCTGCTGGGGAGAAGGTGCAGGAGGAAGGCAGGAGGGCCACAGGCTCTGTCTGTGGATGTGAGTCCCATCTCACCTCCCCCTGCCCATAAGCCCTTGAACTCCCTGGAGGGTGCAGAACAGTCACTGTCCACCTCTCTCCCACCAGCTGGTGCAGACACAAGTCCTGGCCTCTGAGGAGGATGATGGAGTGCCAGCCACTCCCAATCACAGGGCACCCCACCTGGACTCAAGACCATCGGAGTCTGTGGCCCGACAAGATGCCCAGAGGAACGAGCAAGGCCCACGGCCCGGGGTCAGAGATGAAACCTGAACACCCCAGATGGATTTCCATGGCCATCTAAGGCACCCCCAAACAGACAGGGGCCTGTTCAGGCACAAAGGCTCTGTGCCCTCTCCAGGACATGAGGAGACCCTCAGGCTGGAACAGCACAGCCATTTCCTCACCAGGGCACAAAGCGCTCGGGCCCCCCATCAGGACACAGGGCCAGCAAGGTTCTCAGGGAGGCCTCTCCTCTTATTGGAACTGCAGGGCTGGGTCACGGGCTGAGTGAGGATGAGGAGGAGCTCCCCAGCCTGGCCTTCCTCTTGGGCCTTCACCACAGCCTGCTGCCCTGGGGGCTGCCACAGAGCCCTGTCCCTGCCTCGGGTCTTGTCTGCACTGCAGGGCAGAGGGCTCAGAAAGCTTCCCAGGCCCCCTTTCCCCAAAGAATGGGCCTCAGCTCAGGCCCCCTGAAAGCTGCCAAGTCTAGAAAGCAGGCTCGGTGTGGAGGCCTGACTGCAGCTGAGGACCTGGCCAGGCCTAGGGCTGACCTGCGGGGCTCTGGGAGGCACACCATGGCTCTGGGGCTGGTTGACCCTTCCCAGCCCAAAAGGAGCAGGTGTGACCCATGTGGCACACGGAGGAGGTGGAAGCGGAACAGCAACCAGTAGGAAAAGGTTGGCCAGCCTTCCAGGGCCAGTCCAACTGGGCAGCCCCCATGGAAGCCTTGGGCACCTCCTGGTCCTAGCAACCATCCTGGCTGCCATAGGGGTGGGGAGGAAGGACAGAATGACCAAAGCCAGCAGGGGGTGGGGGTGGGTGGGGTTAAGTGGTGGGGACTTGGGTTTGGGTGTGTGTGGGTGGGCACAGTAGCTCCTTTGCGATGGGGGATGTAAAACATGGATAAAATCGTTCTGTTGTGAAATGCACTTGGTCCACTGTCATCTTGCATGTGCCTGTGTCCTCAGAGATGGGTCATCTGAGGACAGAGAGGGGATCTGAGAGGGACGAAGCATGTGTGAGATCCCAGGCAGTCTGGATCCACAGGTGAATGACTAAGTCTTTCCTCCACAGAGACAAGGATGCCCAGGCTGCTCCTGGGAGTACACAGCTCTCACTAGCCCCAGGGACAGCCTCATCATCCCTGTCTCTCCAGCCTGCTGGGCTAGGGGGCTTCTGGGGCATCAGTTCCATGCTCTGCATCCCGGAACACTCTGGGGATGGAGAGCTGCTTCTGTCCCATTCAGCCCTCTGGACAATCACCAGTAGTGAGAATGAAGGATGGAGGCAGCCCTTACCTCTAGAGAGTTTCTCTCTGCCTCTCTGAAGAGGGCAGATGACAGGCTGGGGTGATCCTCCACTCCTCCAGGGTGTCCCATGGAGGTGGCCTGTCCAGAGAGGAAAAGGCTTGGCTGCAGGGACAGGACTTTCTGCTTCAGTGCCTTGTGGGTGGGGGACCATCCTATCGTATTGGTAGGATTATTGCCATGTGCTAAATGGTGGAGGCAGCGGCCTCTTAGTCCCAGTGAGGACAAAAGAAAGGAGGTAGTGAGTGACTTTAATCTCATGGCCTGTTAATGGCTTGGGGTTAGGCTCCATCATGTGAAGCTCAGTGGTCCCAACCTCACCAGCCCACTGGCATCCACCCCCAGGGAGCTTTTGATACAAGAAGCCCTGGGACTTTTCATGATCAGGGATAATTTTTGGATTGGGGTGAGGAGGGTTAAGGATCTTGGGTTGTCCCTGGGAACTTCTGTGTGCCACAGGGGCAGCCACAACTTACAACATAAAAACAAGCCAACAAAAAAAAAAAAAAAAAAAAAAGCAAAATGCCGCAAACGCCAAAAATCTAGGATTAACGCCAAGTGCAGGCACACTGAAATTGAGCCATTCACTCATGCTTTTCAATCCATTAAAACATGAAAGAACAGGAGTTTGTGTGGCTCAGCTCTAAGGACACTGATTAGGATCCATGGGGACGTGGGGATGAGGCATGGCATGGCTTACTGGGCTAAGGTTCTGGCATTGCCGTCAACTGTGGTGTATGGATGAGACATGCCTCAGATCCTGTATTGCTGTGGCTGTGCCATAGGCCAGCAGGTGCAGCTCGGATTTGACCCGTGGCCTGGAACAGCCCACAGGCCCCAATGCAGCCGACTCAAAATGGAAAAGAAAAGAATGCAATAGAATTTGCAGAAAGGAAAGATGTACAGACCATCACCAAATAGTATTTTAGGGAGATCCCATTATGGCTCAGAAGATGAAGAATCTGACTGCTATCCATGAGTACGTGGGCTTGAGCCCTGGCCTTGTGCAGTGGGTTAAGGAATCCAGCATTCCTTGAGCTGTGGTGTGGGCTACGGATGTGGCTTGGATCTGGCATTGCGGTGGCTGTAGCATAGAACAGCAATGCCAGCTCTGATTCGACCCCGAGATGGGGACCTTCCCTATGCTGCAGGTGGGGCCCTCCAATGCCAATCAGAGACTCCATCTATCCAGGCATCCCTCCATCCAACAAGGAAACAGTGGATTAATGGATGGCATATTCACTGCATCACAGAAATGGCCTCCATGCCCAGGGTGGGTGAAGGAGCTTCCCAATTTCAGGGGCTGGATTGGTGCAGCTTGTGTGAGACGGAGACAGTGGCTGGACACTCTTTGTCTATGACAGACACCAAGGGGAAGCTGACCCTCTGATACCAGGGAAAGGCTCATCTCCAAACCCCTCAAGGGGGAGTCAAAGCATTGGCTGAAGAAACCCATTTGACTTAGGAGGTGGGGCCCCTGGCCTGGGTTCTGCCTTTCCAATGCCATGTGTCTCCAAGACCAAGGCACCGAGTCCCCTCTCTCCCAGTCACAGACAGCATACTATCAGTGTCTAGCCATTCCAATGGCCAGGCCATCGTGCCTTATTGGAAGGGCCTGTTTGGGTGGTGGGGACGCAGCAGTGTGTTCCAGAGGGGATTCGGGCCCTCTGGCTCACAGGTGACCTCTTGCCAGACAGGCCAAGTGACGCATCTGTAACCAGGGTGATTTCCCAGGCACTGCCTTCCTTCCTCAGATGGCAGGGATGCAAAGGGTTTGAAAGGGAGCACAGAGCACAGAGCCATCACCTACGGTCTCCTGACCGCCTCTGCCTGGGGGGGAGGAGCTTCCTGCTGTCAGAGAAGCTATTGCTAGCACACCAGTCATTGGAGGAGTTCTGGATCTCCAACATTTTGCTACTCAGCAGCATGCAGGAGGGAGCAAGGATGGTCCTTGGAAGGAGCTAAGAGTCTTGGGTGAGGGGAAACTTGCTTATTTTCTAGAGGTGCTTCTTAGTCAGTTGGGGTGAGGATGCCCGTCCTTTCAGGAAGTGCTTTGGAAGAGGTTTCAAAAAAAAGACTGGCAACCACATGGGTTGGGAGGAAGCAACAGGGAGGGATGGAAATGTTGCTTGCTGAAGACGAGAAAGGGCAGTTCTGACTTGCTCAAGACCACCTCCCTGCAGCTGGGAGGTGGGACTTCTTCCTTGAGACATCACAGTCCCTGCCAACAGTCAGGGACTCTGGCTGACAGAGCTGGGGAGTGCCTCCTGGTGCATATGTCATCGGCCTTCGGAGCCTGGTGGCTGCACCCACAGCTCAGATCTGCCCTGGGCAGTAGGAGAGAGGCTGGAGTTTTGCCCACTGGGAGTGCTGATCCCCCAGCCAGGGACTGCACCCGGCTCCTGCATGTTAGCCTTCTGGTGGTAGCCAATGCCCACATGGGATCATGGCCATAGAAAGCAGCAGAGCACTGCATCTGGGCCCCCTCCTGGACCCTTCCTCTCTCTCTACTTGTAAACTGAACCAGACAACAATGAGCAGGGGTGTCTGTGAACTGGCCCTGTCAGACACATCTTCAGAAGCCCGGCATTTCCATGTTCAGGTAATCCCCTTATGGTTACAGTGTTAGGGAAATAGACAGAGACGTCCTCTGTCACAGTCATATTGGAGCCGTTCCTGCCTGGGATGTTTGGAGAACCTCTACGATAAGGAAACAAAGAGCCACTGCATTTCACTCCACTGGGTCCAAAGCATATGCTGTCCATTGCAGAACAACGAGAATGAGAAGAAAGGAAGCCTCCAGATATGTGCACATGGAGATGCACCTTTCGAATGACTCCATGCTCAAAGAGGCCTCTCCAGGAGAACTTGGAAAATATATAGAACGGTAGGCAAAGGAACGTGCAGTACCTAACAGGTGGTAGGATCCAGACAAACTGGTGTTAAGAGGGAAGCAAATGGCACGAAATGCTTATAGAATACAAAAGATGCAAGGTTGCCCATCAACAACCTACGTTTTCACACAAGGCATTGAGAAAATACAAATCACAAAATAGAGCAAACGCAGGAACAAAGGAGCTCACGACAATACCCTATGTTCAGAGGGACTCTAGCCAAGGAACACTAGCTTGGCTTACTATGCACAACCATCAACTTTATAGGCTGCATGAAGACATTACTGAGGAAAACCTACATGGTCACAATGGCGCTTGCACAACATGTGCCACACCCATTCATGTAAGAAATGCACAGAAATCTAGGAAGAGAAGGACACTCCTTGAACCCCGTAGAGAACATCTCGACAAAAAGCTACACCAAGCCTCCTGCGTGATGGTGAAAGAATGAACGTCTTCCTCCTCCATCCAAAACAGGTCAGAAAGTTCTTTCTCATTTCTCCTTTTCTACTTAGTACTGTAGCTACGAGCCAGGGCAGCATCGCAGGAAAAACAAAGAAAGACCTACAGATGAGACAGGCACAAACATAATTCTCCATGCTCATGGATAGCATGGCTACCTCCACGGGAAGGCCCACCGAATCTCCAAGACACACGGAAGAGATGGAGGTTACATTATCAAAGTCTCAGTATACAAGGTCGACACAAAATCCTTCATCATATCTGTAAATCCCACCAAAGAACGTGGCACCAAAACTAAAAACACCATGCAATACACAAGATTTGCCAAAACCTTGAAGCATTTGGTTCCATCGGTCATTCTTTGGCTGCACCCACAGCATATGGAAGGTCCCAGGCAAGGGGGTCAACCTGGAGCTACAGCTACCAGCCTACAGCAAAGCCCCACCAACACCAGGTCCAAGCCACACTGCCGCTGGTGGCACCACTGGACCCTCATCCCACTGAGCCAGGTCAGGGATTGAACCCCCATCCTCCTGGACACTCTTCCAGGTTCGTCACAAACTGAGCCACAATGGGAAATCCGGGGATAGATATTTGGGATAGAGCATCTGTGTGATAAAATGAAACAAGACCTACAACAATGTAGACACGTATTATACACAAGGATGGGAAGACTCAACACAGAATACTGCCAAATTCCAAAAGAAAGTTTTTTTTTTTTTGGCCCACAGGGATGAAATTATTCTAAAATGGATAAAGAAAAGATAAAGGAGCCAGAACATCAAACATAATTTCGAGAAAGTACATTAATGTGGGAGGTGATTCGGCTTATGAGAACGCTCTATGGAGGGCACCTTGGCATTGCTGGAGGGATAGAGACAGACAGAGTTCAGTGTACAGAGAGAGAATGCAGAAATAGAAACATAGCAATACACCAACCTGGGATGTTCTAATACGGAAGTTCAAGGGCAGTAGAGTGGAATAGGGATAGGGTTTTTATCCGATACAAAAATGAACTCATCATGGAACATTAAGTGCAAATGTAAAATGTGTATAAATACAAATGATGCAACGTTTGCCACACAAGAAAAAACAATTGGAGCAAACCTCTGGGTCCGCGGGCTTGGCAAAGGGGTCTTCCACATGACAAGAAAAACATTACCCCAAAAGGGAAGGAAAGAACAGAAAGTTGGACTTCATCAAAAGGAAAGAAAGGCCCTTCAAAACATACATGCACCCCAATGTCCACTGAAGCACCATTTCCAATAGCCAAGACAAGGGAGCAAGCTAAATGTCCATCGGCCGAGGCATGGATAAAGAGGATGAGGTTCATATGTACGGGGGGGACATCACACAATCATACAAGAGAATGGAATCATGAACGCTGCAGCAGCAAGGATGGACCTGGAAATTATCATCCTAAGTGAAGGTGGACAGGGAAAGACAAACATTGTATGATACCACCTCTAAGTGGAACCGAAAGAGAGGACACAAATGAACGTGTGCACGGAACAGAAACAGACTCCCAGCCTTGGAAAACCCGATGGGTCCCAAAGGAGCCAAGTCCACAGCAGGAGGGACTGGGGGTTTGGGACTGGCTTCTGCACACGGAGTACATGGAATGACCGGCCAACAGGAACCTGTGGTAGAGCCCAGGGAACTCTAGCCCACAGTTAGTGATAGTCGATATGGGCATAGAATCTGAGGGAGAAGGGGTGTGTGTGTATGTATGACCGAATCACTTTGCGACACAGCAGGAAATAGCACAACATGGTACCTCACTGTCCTTTCAATCAAACTGAAGATAAGTACATCAATACCGCTGGAATAGGCAACAACAACATCAGCAACAACGAAAACATAAGCGTTCTTCCCCATGACAGCCAAAACCCTACCCCAGACAGAAAACGGACCTCATCACATGGAAACATTTTCCTAGGTGAAAAGAAGCTACAGGTTTGGAGAAACTACCTGCCAACCACACATCTGACCCAAGTCTGGTGTCTCGAGGGAATAAGGCACTGCCAAGACATGACCATAAAAGCGGGACCTATTCCACCAGAAAATGGGCAAACGTTAGGAAGAGACGGGTCACCCACCACAGCACTGTGAGTCCTGAAGGCTGGGTCCACTGTGAGGCTTCCCGGGATCCTGCTGGCTACATGAGAACACTGGGTCAGGCAGAGGGCAGGAAGGATTGCAACAACACTACTTCCAGGAACTCCCTCGGGTTGGCCTGAGCCAGCTAAGCCGAAAAGGAGACATCAGGCTCCAAGTGCTGGAGGTGTGGACCCCTTGGGCCAGGCTGGCTGGGGCCCTTGGACCGAAGGCAGTTGTTCATGTGGGGGTGGGGCCGAAAATGTGGGCAGTGAGTTGTTCCCCTTCAGGCTATGGAGAGCGGGGCCTTGGGCATACTGAAAGAGGGTGCTGGGAATCCAATGTAGGAGCAGAGTTCTATGAGGCCTGGATCTCATCTCACAGCCTGGCGCTGGAGCTCCTCTTTCAGCTTCCCTCTCAGTCGCCTAGACTCCGTTCCTTCAAGAGCCTTATATGCCATGTGCTGGAACCCCCTGCCTCATGGCCTTGGGTCATGGGCTCTGATCCGGCTCGAGTGCCCTGCACTCTGGAAACGTCCCTCCCTCACTTTGGGGAGTCGATCCTCCTTCATCCCAACCCCAGGACTGATGTTCCTTTACTTTCCAAAAGACCCTTCATCCCTGGCACTGGAGACACCTGCCAAAAGGGGCTACAACTGTAATACCCGAAGTTCATATGTGGAAGGCTTCTCCCCCAGGACCTCAGAACATGACCTTAGGTGGAGCAGTCTTTTCTTTGTCTTTCCATTGCCTACGTTTGTTTGTTTGGATGGGACTGCTGGAACGGCATATGGAAGTTCCCAGGCTTGGCATCCGAACGATCCATTGATCGATCGGAGCTTTGTTAGCTGGCCTACACCACAGCCACCGCAATGCCACATCCAAGCCGGGTCTGAGACCTACACCACAGCTCATGGCCACATTGGATCCTTCCCTTCCTGAGTGAGGCCAGGGATCGAACCTGAACAATCATGGTTCCTTCTCGGGTTCAGTTCCAGGGAACAACAACAGCAAGCCCTGGGGCAGAGTTTGTACAGAAAGAGCTGAAATCAGGTCACTAATGTGGCCCCGAATACAATAGGATGGGTGCCCCTATAGAAAGGGCAAATTTAGACTCTGAGTCCCACAGAGGAAGCTGCTGTGAGGGCGCAGGCTGGAGATGGGCATCTGGAATCCAAGGAGAGAGGCCTTGGAGCCAACCCAGCTTGTTTATACCAGGATCTCAGAAGGCTGGGCTCCAAAACAGTGAGTTGATACATTCTTGTTACTTAAGCCCCATTGCCCATGGGATTGGTGAGGGCAGCTGGAGCTGACCGATTCCCTCTGAAGGCCTGGGCACTCCCAGGGCAGGAAGGTGTATCAGGGGAAGACACCCTCTCTATCCCCAGCTGGGCTCCACCAGCATCCGCACTCCTACCTTCCTCCTGGAACACTCTCCCTCTCATGTCCTCTCCCCTTGTCCATGGAGTCAGATGGAGGAACCCAACACAAGAAGTAAGGACAGAGGAGAGGAGGGCCTGTAGGTCCCCAAGGCAGCAGCAGGAGGAGACTTTCCATTGATTATTGGAGATTGCAGGTGTGGTTTGTGGGGTGGCCACTGTTGGACAGGAAGGCTAAGATGGGGCCATGGACAGCTGATGGAGCTGGTGGGGGAGGGGTGGCTGTTTGCCAAATGGAGACTGGAGTCTGAGGCAGAGACAGGAGCACAGGAGCTCAGGGGGTCTGCACCAGGCCTGCTGCAGAACCTCGAGCATGAACAGCAGCAGGGGCCAGTCTCTGGGGGCACAAAGCCTGTGCCAGGCCCAGGAGAGCCAGCAGCCTGCAGAGACTGCCATGGAACCTTGGTGTGAAGAGGAGGGACCGTGGGCTCAGGGAGAGGCATGTGCTTCTGGATCTCATCGGTCCCATGGGAGAAGCAGGTGTTATTGGTGAAGATGCTGGGGTAGGGGGCATGTCAGCCATCTAATCCGCAGTGGGCCATCCCCACGAGACACCCTGAAAAAGTGGGGTCACCCCCTTGGAATCACCGTAGGGAGGACAGGGGACTTAGGCTGCAAGCAACAGAGCTAGGTCAGAGGAGTCTCTGCCATGCACGGTCACTCAGTTGTACTTCTGGGAAGTTCCAAACCCTGGCATCCCATGGCTGATGAGCCTGTGTAAGCCATGCAGGCAGGCACGGGCGTCCTGATGGAGGAAGATCCTGACTGACCCTCAGGACAATCACAGGCTTCAATCTATCAGCAGATGGGCCTCTGTGCCCGGAGAACCCCTGGAGGTCCAGAAGAAGGCACTGTCCAAGGCCGAGAAGGGACATATGTACCAACAGGGCCCAAGAGAACTGGTCTGGGAGTGGAGCCTGGCCAGCTCAAGCCCCTGCAGACCTCAGCTCTGGCAAGGCCCTGGGCTGCACCAGCACACCCCTAACCGGGACCCTCTTCCTTTCTCATTCCTTTAGACATCTGGTGTTCTCTCAAGGTCTTGGTTGAGCCTTTGCAGAAGATGCCCATAACCAGGCCTGGTGGAGGCAGCCTGTCTTGCTCAGGGGGTCAGTGGGGTTTAGAAAAAGAGCGGCTGGGACTTCCTAGATTTAATGTGCTCAGGGCCGGGCCATCTGGTGGGAAATCTCCTCATGTCATCAGCCAAAGGGAATGTCTGGTCCTTGTGGCTGGGGGAGAGTGGCAGGGGCCATTGCCAGTTTCCAGGGCACCACAACAGGGAGTCCTGCAATCGAGGTTTTAAAGCAACAACTAAAGGAGAGTGATATCAAGATACGGGAATCACAGAGAGCCCCAAACAAAATGAACCCAAACAGGCACGCAGCAAGACCTATTCTGATAAATATGGCCAAAGTGAAACAGAAAGGGAGGAGGCCAAAGGCAGCAAGAGAAAAGCAAGGCATTCATGATGAGGGAACCCCAATAAGGTTATCAGCAGTTTTCTCTACAGAAACACTCCAGGCCAGAAGGGGGTGGCGAGACCCACTGAAAGCACTGAAAGAAAGAACAAATAATCTGCCTCCTCCAAATACCCTATCCAGAAAGACTATCATTTCAAATCGAAGGGGAAATCAAGAATTTCTCCAACAAACCAACACTGAAAGAGTACTGCAATAGAAAACCCATTGTGAAAGAAATACTCAAAGGGTTCTCCAACTAAAAAAAAGGAAAATAGAAAAAACCATTGGAAAGCAGTGACTTAGAGAAGCCAGCGTACAGATTTAACCATGAAGATGTCAAAAACATAAAATGAAATAAACTACATCAAATCATACAATGAGGGCAAAGAATGGAAGAAAATGTACATCCTTTTTCTTGGTTCAATAACGCGTTTGGTCCTATGTAACGGTCAGGCTAAAGTGAGCAGACATACGAAGGGGTTAACATAATAACAAAACAGGGCAACCCCAAACCAAAAGCCAACACTACATTCAAAAATCGGAAAAGGAAAGGACTCCTGCAGAGAATCAACGGAACAGAACCCATCCACCCAAAGGAAAAGAAAGAAGAAAAGATAAACACAGAATCAACGGGAAAACAAGGCTTCAAATGGCAATCAAGAGACATCTATCAATGACCACCTGAATTGTTCCTGGACCAAACGCTGCCATCAAAAGACACAGAGTGCCAGATTGGGTACCAAAGCAAAAACCTTCAATCTGCTGCCTAGAGAAGCTCACTCGAGGGCAAAGGACACGTATAGATAGAAAGGGAGGGGATGTGAAAAGATATTTCATGCCAATGGACAAGACAGGAGATCAGGAGTAGTGCTGCGCATATCCAACAAAATTGCCTTTAAAACGAAGGCCATCGAGAAAGGCAAAGAAGGACACTAGTTCACGGTTAAGGGATCCATTCCAGAAGAGGATACCACACACTTATATCTGGAATCTCATATACGGCACAAATGAACCTTTCCACAGAAAAGCAACTCATGGACTTGCAGAATAGACTTGTGGTGGCCAAGGGGGAGGGGAGGGGGAGGGAGTGGGGTGGATGGGGAGCTTGGGGTTAATGCCTGCCCACTATTGCCTTGGGAATGGATTAGCAATGAGATCCTGCTGTGTAGCGCTGGGTACAATGTCTAGTCACGTTTGACGGAGCATGATAATGTGAGAACATAGAATGCCTACATGTATGTGTAACTGGGTTACCACGTTGTACAGTAGAAAACAAGATTGTATCGGGGAAATAACAATTAAGAGCCAAAGAGGACGCGGTATATACACACAATGCAATACTCCTGCGCCATAAAACAGAGCACCCTAATGCCATCTGCAGCAACATGGATGGAACGAGACCCTCTCATCCTGAGGGAAGGAAGTCCGAAAGAGAAGGACGACTACCATACGACATCACTCATATGAGGAGTCTCATATACAGCCCAAAGGAACCTTTCCACCTAAAGGAACCCATGCACTTGGAGAATAGACTTGTGGTTGCCTAGAGTGACGGGAGGGAGTGGGATGGATGGGGAGCTTGGGGTTATTGGATGCAAACGACTGCTTTTGGAAGGGATTAGCAAGGAGATCCTGCTGTGTAGCACTGAGAACGAGGTCGACTCACTTATGATGGAGCATGATAATGGCACAAAGACGAATTACACATGTATGGGGAACTGGGTCACAATGCTGGACAGTGGAAAAAATTGTCTCGGGGAAAGAACAATCAAAAAACACCCAACAAACACCCCACTAGAGGCAGTCATCAAACCACAAGAGCAGAGAACAAGGGAGGACGGGAAAAGACCAACAAAACCCAATCCGACACAGCTAATAACATGGCCATAAGAACATACAGATCAAGAAGCACCTTCAATGCAAATGCACAAAATGCCCCAACCGAAAGACATCGACTGGCTGCATGCATACAAAAAGAAGACGCATCTCCTTCTCTCTGGGTCTAGATCAAGATCTCCATCTCATTCTCCACCCCGATCTCCATCTCGATCTCGATCCAGATAGGTAGAGGGATAGACAGATAGATAGACCTGCTGTCTTCAAGAGACCCCCGTCAGTTTTAGGGACATATTCAAATTGAAAGTGAGAGGATGAAGAAAATAATCCTCGTGCGTGGGAATTAAAAGAGAGATGGAGTAGAAATACCGCCATCAGACAAAAGAGACCTTCAAATAAAGCATATTAATAAGACACAAAGAAGGTCATTACGTAACGGTCAAGGATCAATCCAAGGAGAGGAGATGGGAATTGGAAACCTATATGCACCCAATACAGGATCCCCGCAATGTGGAAGGCAACTGCTACAACCATAAAAGGAGAAATGGACACTAACACAGTCAGAGCTGGGGGCCTTCACACCCGACTCCCATCAACGCATGGGTCCTCCAGACATAAAATCAACAAGGGAACCCAGGCCTTCAATAATGCATTGGACCACGGGGCACTTCCTCCATATGTAGAGCGCTTTCCATCCCAATGAAGCAGCATACATACTCCTATCAAGGGCACACCGGACATTCCCTAGGACAGATCACATGCTGCATCACCAAGCAAGCCACTGTACATGGAAGGAAATTGAAATCCTATCCCACAGCTTCTATGAACCCAACGCTATGAGGCTCGAAGTCAACCACAAAGAAAACAATGGCAACAAACACCAACGCACGGAAACTCGACAACATGCTACTCAACAACCAAGGGAGTGCTGGAGAAACCAAAGAGGAAATTTGAAGATCCCAAGAAGCAAGTGACACCAAAGATATGACAATCCAAAGCCTATGGGACGCAGCAAAGGCAGGTCGAAGAGGGACCTTTCCAGCAATACAAGCCTACCTCAGCCAACAAGGAAAACCACCAACAAACAACCTGGCCTTATGCCCAAAGCAACCAGAGAAAGACAAACACAAGGAAAGACATCCTAATGATCAGAGCAGAAAGGAAAGAGCAACGAAGAAAACCATCAGAAAGATCAAAGCAGCTACAACGGCTTCTTTGAATACATCCACCATATGGATAAACCCTTAGCCAGACTCATCAGGGAAAAAAGAGTGGACTCAAATCAATAACCATCAAAATGCACACCAGCTTCCAATGGACATCCCAGAATACAGAGGATCAGAAGAGACTACTAAAAGCAACTCTATGCCAAGAAAACAGACTTCCTAGATGAAATGGACACCTTCCTAGCAAAGTACAATCTGCCAAGACTAAACACCGATGACCTAGAAAAGATGACTGGGCTGATGCCAAGAACTGAAAATGACGTTGTGAGGAAAAAACATCCAGCAGGCATTCCCGTCGTGGCTACATTGGAATGAACCTGACCCGTATAGGAGAGAAGGCAGGTGCAATCCCTGGATCCAGGATTGCCTTCAGATATGGAGCAGTCCCAGATGCAGCTCGGATCTGGCCTTGCTGTGGCCGTGGCTGGCAGCTGCAGCGGCAGCGCCAATTCCACCATAGCCAGGGCATTTCCAAATGCCATGTGTCTGCCCTGAAAAGACAAGAAAAGGCCAACCCCCCACTCCACCCACTTCCCCACAAACAAAACTATACCACCTGAGCTCTTCACATGCACATACCCAACAGGGGCCTGAACACAAACACCGACCAGTGGTGCACAATGACTACCTCGTATACAGGCTCACTACCACCAGCTCCTACACAGTCGTCTCACGCACAGCCCATAGGCAAGGCCACAGCCCTGCAGTACGTCTAGGCCAGGATTTCAGAACACACACACATTGCCTATGAGATTTCTTTGTTTCCAAACACACAGACCTACCTCTGGCATCCCTCCAAATACATACTACAGAAGCCCCAGGACCTCAAATACACACACAGCCACAATCCGCCTACACGTACTAATACACATGTACACGTCTCAAACACCTATGGACACACAAAGACAAATATTCCCAACCCTTGAATACAGATGCCCCAAACACTAGACATGGTGCCACCTCTCCAGAAGACAACCGCCCTGCCCCTCCCCCAACAGAGACACAAAAGGACACTGCACATGAGTGGGTGTAAACAGCATATGCATTTCAGCCCTCACCCTCAATGAGGACACACCATCTCTTCGTATCTAGGACCTGTAGAAACACCTTGGCATTCTGCCAAGAAGCAACGTGGCACACTCCCAACACCTCCATACCATAGGAACACAACCTGGTCATTCATGCACCTGGTGATAGACACACAAACGAGTAGACACACGTAGGACACATGGACCTATCGCCAGCAAACCACATAGGAAATGACTTCCACATATCCAATGATCCTAGAACCCAACTCATCCATCTGCAAACTCGTAACACATAACCACAGCACATATTTCTCACACCAAGAAATGCACGTCTCCCACGCCCCTGTGGAAACACAGAACCTCATCTCTCCAGCAGACGCACACTTCTCCACGTCCCCACATATATAAGCCTAACATGTCCCTCCTGAAAACTACAAGGGCATAGCCCCAGCGAATATGCCTCCAAATGCCCATGCCCCTGGAATACACACTCAAACGCATTCTACACACAACTCTCCAAAACACCCAAGCAGACCCGCAATTATTCAGTACACGACACAATTGCAAACCTAGCACCCTACGTCCTTTCCTCCAAATACACATATAACACACTCTCGGCATATCCATAAACCCACACTCCCCAAGGCTCCATCCAAGGGCATGCACTCTTCCAGCGTGCAGAATCCAGAAGCATACCAATACGGCACGCCCACCTATGTAGCATTCACCCGTCCCAGATGATAGGCCGACTCGCCCTCTACACATCAAAAGACACATGCACGGCTCTGGAACATGTGCTACACACAAAAAAGCAAAGAGCCATATGACAGGCCGTGAACACACAAATAATCATCCTAAAGGGAAGGACAGAGGAGGATCCTTAAAGAGCAGAAACCGCCCACTGGGGATGGGTTAAATACAAGCTCTCAAGGGGTCTTCAAAATGGCCTAAAGCTGATGATCACTCAAGAAAAGGAACCCAGCCATGACTTACCCGACTTGAAGGAAGACCAGATGCATCGAAGTGCCAGACACGATCAAGACACAACCCCAAAGACTTCAAGCACAAGACAACAGATATGGAGGTGGAGTCCTGCTGCATGAGGTCAAGGAGAGAAGAGTCCTGGACAAGGAGCATTTCTGCACCTCACCCAGACAGAAACACAGGGGAGAGGGGACACGCCTAGGTAACAGAGGACAGTAGATGGAAACCTGAGATGAATTACCCCAGTTGATATATGACCAAAATCTTGGGAATACACACCGATTTGAACAAGCACTGTGACAGCCCAGGGCACACCATCCATATAGGGCACAATGAGGAGCTGGAGATGGAAGCCTTGATATCCACCCCCAAATGAGGAAGAAGGCAGTCTTCTCCCCTCCCCACTGGGCCTTGGATTCTAGAAATGTAGCTTTCTTGGTTCTTGGGGCTGCTCTGCTCCCTGGCCAGCTTATGTGTATCTCCCCCCAGGGTCTTATGCTCCGAAACTCACTCTTTACCTGGGGCTTCGCTTCATGCCAAATGCTTCCTGCCACGAAGCAGAAGAACCAGAGCTTCATCAAATCCTGACACCTGGTGAGGGGTCTGACAGTGCAAAGACAGTGGGTTTGAGCAGGTCGAGGCGTTCCTTTGTGGCATGGAAGGCTAAGGATTCTGAGTGTTCACTGCAGTGGTCCAGATTGCTGCTGTGGCACTCCATCCTAGGAAAGGGAAACTCCACATGGAGCAGATGCCACCAAAAGAAGTCTGTGTGCTCAAATCCTCTCTGAACCTGGGATCCTGGCTTGAGGTGCCAAGCTGAGGGCAAGGTAGATTCCAGTCCCACTCTCAATTTTGGCTGGGGTCAAGTCCCAACCACGAAGTTTCACTACAGGCCCCAAAGGTACACACACACAGATCGGCCCCTGGACTTCCCTAACATTGCCCTGAGGCCTAGGCAGATAATCCTACCAAGTCCACCAGGAGACACACAATCCCCAACTTCACGGCGGAAAACATCCATGAAAAATAGGCCCCTGAACACCAACTTACAAACACCTAAACGCCAGCTCCTGGACTATGCCTCTGTTACATCTCAGCACCCTCCAAAGACAAACGCTCACCCAAACACAGGCATGATCTCCCCTTACACAGAATATCCATAGACAAAACCCAACCAACCCGCATCTTTGACGGATTACCAGATTCCCGACAACCAGGTGGCCTTGTACCAATCCCCCCTAGGCTTGCAAATCCATCACAATTTACATCCGACTCCAACTAGGTGGTCAACACTACATTCAGCAAGGCTGCCCCCAACAGAGACCCAAGCATGCCCTTTGAACAGAAGTGCTGACCAACATTGGTATGTGAGAAAGGAAGACACCAGTGAAACCAGGAGCCTGGATGGTACATCTTCACTCCTTTTCCCGTGCCCTGAGCTACTTCTTGTGAACCCCATGAGGGTTTTCAAATTGGAAATCTTCCTTCGAGCTTTCCTATGCTTTCCTCCTCTTTGCACAAGGAGTCTGCAGCGTGCACAAGAGCACAGAGCGGTCACACCCAATGGCTGAAGAGTCCCCATATTCCTTAGCAGGGCTGTCATGGAATGAATGCTAAAGGCCACCAGGACGGGCCCCACCCTCAGGCAGGCCACCCCTTGGGAAACCACCCTCTTTGCTCCCACGTGCAGTAGTGACTACCCAAGCGGACCCTCCTCAACAGACACTAGGAGCGGTTGGGGGATGGTAGTCTCTGTGCACAACAGCTCAGGCAGCAGGGGACAGGTGGGAAGAGGAGGGAGGGAAGGAAGCATCAGAAGAGCTGGCCCAGGAGCTCCCTCCAAGACAGGAATGTCATGGAGGATTTGCATTCGCTGGAAAGCTCTCTGGTGTTGTCTTCCTGTCTTCTCCCTGGGAGCTTCTGTGGCCATCGCTTCTTAAAACCTATCTCTTGGGAGATGAACCCCCATGGTCACACTGCATTGGTGAAACCCATGCATTTAGATAGGATCCCCATACAAGAGTTTGCAGAGATCCAGCCTAAGCACAGAATCCTCAAAGTGGGCCAAGGACATTCATGCCCTTTGGGCCACAGTACCTTAGGCTGTGTGGGTTCTTTGGGTTGGGATTTGCTTGTCTAGAAAGAGAAGGGTCTTTCCCCTAGCAAATTGGATGGATCCATTAAAGAAACATTCTAGCACGCAATTGGAGATCTGGGAACCTCTCTTCAGAGATGGTGCTCCTGTCGCCATGCCTAGAGAATTTCCAAATGCCTCGATTCTCCACGCATGTTTGTTCTTCATGTCTTTCTTTAATACATGGAGCTTGTTCAATAAAGGTTAGTGCACAGGTGTGTCTCCTTTGTACGGTTCTGGTTGTCCTGGTTATGCTGGTGAGCTAAACGTGACCCTCTTGGCCAGTCACAAGACAGCAGGTTCTTTGGGGACACTACTCCTCTCCCTCCCTACGTTTTGCACGACATCATGGAAGTTCAGGTGGCCATCTACCCACAAAGAAGTAGCAGCAGATTCAACATACTGACCTGACTTGGTAATGCTCGCCAAAGAAACTTGAACCCTCAGATCCCTTTTCTGGTCCGTGGCAACATCAGAGCATTTCTTCCTCCACAGGACACCTCTCAAGACCCTTACATCTATCTGATGACACCCAGACCTCCCAAGGGCACAGACTTGAAACGTCCACAAGACACTAACCTGGGATCTCTCGGTGCCTTTCAATTTCCATGTGGGAGTGGAAGGTTCACTGTCTCCTGATGCTAGTGATCCATCTCCAGAGATGTTTCTCCTCAGCCGCCAGTGCCTGCCCCGAAGCTCTCTGCAGGAACAATCAGAGGTCATGGTCCAAAGGACGTTGAGACACCCACTTCCATGACTGGTTTCCCTAATTACAGTGCCGCTGATTTGACAACCTCTGCCTCTCCGATGTCGGCATGTAGGGTTCTGAGGTAGTATAAAATAATGAACAACAGAAGGAGTTAGTGTCATGGTGCATCAGAACCGAATCTGACTAGGAACCATGAAGTTGCGGGTTCCACCCCTGGCCTCGCCCGGTGGGTTAAGGATCGGGTGTTGATGTGAGCTGCGGTGTAGGTTGCCATCATGGCTGGGATCTGGCATTGCTGTGGCACGGGCATAGGCCAGGGGCCACAGCTCTGATTGGACCCCTAGCCTGGGAATCACCCGATGCCATGGATGCGGCCCTCAGAATTCCAAAGTCAGTCAAAAAATGTGGAAGATTTGGGAGCACCTCGTTTCCACAATGCAACTTTTGTATCAGTGTCCCTGAGAAGACTCATGCCAATACGACATCTGGGGAGGGAGTGGGGTGGATTGGGAGCTTGGGGTGAAGGGATGCAAAGGATTGGCTTTGGCGTGGATTAGCAATGAGATCCTGCTGTGTAGCACTGGGAACCTGTGATGGAGCATGCTCATGGGAGCGAATAGAATGTGTACATGTGTGTGTACCTGGGTCACCATGCTGTACAGTAGCAAAACCATTGTCTTGGGGGAAGAACAATTCAAAACCAACCAAACAAGAAACCCCCACAAATACTACATCTGAGCTATGCGTGAGAATCTTGTAACAAATTGCAGGAGTGGCTGAAGAAGGGGAGGGAGCAACAAGGAAACCTGGCCTTCCTGAATGCCTGGGTACAATGGGTGCCTCAGCAATCTTCTCATATGAAGGTCTTGTTTGAAAACCCTGGAAATGTTTCTTCAGTGTAAAAGCTCCAATAGAGAGCCCTATTCCCATGGTGCTCAGTTTTGCAGTGCCCCATCCAGAGTTTCTTCCTACAAAGCTCACCATGGCATTGCAGGAGATACTCTCGCCTCAGCTTCTCACCCTCTTTGGAGTCCATGTTCCTTTGCAAGGGGCAAGAAGCTTCGGAAGCACCCACACAAGTCCTTTTTCTCAATCTGCAACAATCCTTTCAACCTCTCCTTCCTTGCCCAACACCCTAACAGCAGGAGGAATTGTAGTTCTGCTACTGCACAGAGGGAATCCTGCCTCCCAAGAGATTTGCTTGCAGTCCTGGGAGGTTTTCACCCCTAACCTCCCTTGATGATGTTCCCGAGACCTCGCCTCTCACCACACAAGATGGACATATGCATTCCTATCACTTGCATCGTGATAAGCTGACCTTAACTCCCAATCTGAACGTTTCTTCAGGTGTGTTTCCGTTTGGCTGTGTCAGGGATGCTACTTTGATTCCCATGCAGACAGCACCATAGGCAAGGACGAGCCTCGATTCTCAAGAGCAAGGGTATGGGATACAGACAGGAAATGCACCAGCTTTCAAGCAGGGCTTGCTGGGGAGGACTTTGATGCGAGTGGGTTTGGACATGTGGAGATTGGACATTGGTGGATAAAAAGCTGGCACTGTGTCAAAGGGCACACCCACATCACGGGCAGTCGATGTTTTCACACCTACAAAAGCCTGCAATTCCCATCATGGCTCAGCAGACATCAACCCCCCTAGGATCTGTGAGGATGCACACTCCATGCCAGCCTCCTTCAGTAGAATAAGGATCCGGGGTTGCCCTGAGGTGTGCTGTAGGTCCCAGACGCAGCTTGGATCCCACATTGCTCTGGCTATGGCAGAGGCCTGCTCGTGCAGGTCCGATGTGACTCCTAGCCTAGGAGCATCCACAGGCAGCACGTGGGTCCCCCAAAGGAGAAAGCAATTAAAACAGGAGACCCCCCCCCACACACATACATCTGGTTCTTTCACATAAGGAAAGAGAAGATTTTGTCTTCTCCTCCCTTACTTCTGTCCTTAACCACATAAAGCTCAAAGACGCAATAGTATCTCTTGGCTCTTCCATTGCCATTTCATCCAAAGAGCCTGCAGATTTGGGGTCCCTTTGCCATTTTCTTTTGGTTGGACCAAAAGGCACCTTTCGGTCTCCACTCCAAGTTCTCATTCCCTCAAGAACTGCCCACTCCCTGAAGTCTAATATGGTACCCTTATGGGCGAGTCTTGCCAGGTGCATGCTGATTCCAAGGGAAAGGTAAACTTCAGATACACAGGGAAAGTACTTGCAATAAAGATATGTCCAAAATGGTGAACGGGACACAGGTCAGGCTAAATGCAGGCACTGTGTATGGGAAATGAAAAACTCAAATGGAGCTGCACATTTACTATTGTTTTTGCCTGGCTTTGACCACTCTGCCCTTTCAGTACATCGAATTTCAAGAGAATGGAGGAACTCCCATGTTAAAAATGCATCCCGTAACAGAGGAGCCACAATATCAGTAGGAAGGCAACAAAAGGAAAGATACTCAGGTCTACGGGGACGCAATTTAATTTTCTCGTTTCCTTTTTTATTTTTCTCAAGAGGAACTCTTTGATCTTACAAGAGGTTAGGTTTTCCACTGCAGTTGATTTACAATGTTTTGTCTACTTCTGCTGCGTAGCCAAAGGACCCTGTCGTACAGACAGATGTATGTATATATGATATATGATACATATATATCTATGTAGGATACATACGTAATCACTTTCTCACATTATCCCCCAACCTGTTCCATCACAAGTCCAAGATGGAGTTCCCTGTGCACATGGTACATTTCAACCAGAGACAAAGGAATACTACCTCCAAAGGCAAACGGATGGCACTCAAAGTTGCTTGCCCAAAAGATCTCTGAAAAGATGTGAATGAAACAGGTATCTCTGATCCCTGGTGGGAACGAGGAATGAGTGGACAGGGGAAAGAGGGGAGAGGAGGACTCAGCACTCCATATGCTATTCGGCATACGTGGACTGTATCCCTGCGAGGGGAGGATTTGTTGAAAATGTTACATTCAAACATTTAAAAGCGAAAAGCTCCAATACTTACCAGCAATGTCATCATATGGGAAACACGTCAGACTGATCTCTGGTCCTGAACACGTGGGCTGTGCAGTGGCTTTTTGGATAGGCTGGGCCTTTCCAGCACAAGGGAACATGAGGAAGGTGGGTCCTGCTGGATTCTGGTTGGCACACAAGGACGGCTTCCTTAGGAAAGACGGACACACACCAATCACAAATGGTGGGTCTGCTGAGAGAAGCCAAACCATAAACATTGGGTTCCAGATGGCCATATGAAAACCGACGTGCTTATCAGATGATAAAAGGTAAATTGTGTTCAGAAAGTCTGGCCTCTGGGGAAGGGAGCCAAGAGCCAGGACGGAAGCTGAACAGGTGAAAGACAACAAACAAGTTGATGAATAACGAAGGGAAAGGGAACATCAAGAGAAAACTTGGTGCTGTGACTCTGAAAACTAACACATACATTGCCTGACGAGGCACACGACAATTGTCTGGCCCCTGCATAAGGTGGAAGAAACGTCTGGTTCTTGCCTCCCTGCAGAGGCCAGCATGGAATGGCACCCCACCCCCACCCAGGCTCACCTGCCCTCGGCCCCTCCCCCACTGCAGAATGACTGGAGGCCCGCATTCTACTGTTGAGATTCAAACTTGGGCTCCTTTACTTGTGTCCTGAGCATCTGTTGGGGCAGGTCCCTCGCTGGGTCCTGCTCTTGACTGTCCACGTTGAGGCCACCAGCCCATGGTGGTCCAGGCCCAAGCCTGTGGGAATGGCTTCAGAAGGCGGTAAGCCTCTAGACAGGGGCTGTTTTCCAAGAGAAAGGGCCTCCCTCAAATGCCTGGGTTTCCGTTGGGACCCTTCACTGTGGACATGGAGTTGGACGGAAGGAGAGGAAGGCGAGAGCACTGCACCTCAGGGACATCTCAGCTGGGGAGCCTGTAGAAACCTGAGGCTGCCCTGGAGAGGACAGCTGCTTGCAGGTGGTTCAAGAGGCCTTGCTCTGGCTGGGAGGCAGGATGGCAGCAGGTAGGTTGGCGGTTTCTAGAAGGGAGACAAGCCACTTGGAACGTGTGTGTAGCCAGTGTCCTATGGCTGGCCCTGGGTTGGTCATGGGGAAAGCCTAGCCCCGCCTTGTGGTCCTCAGGCATCTGAAGCTCGCCTCACCAGACCTCTCTAAGGGATTGGAACTGGAGCATACTCTGGCTGATGGGGGCGTGGAATGGGAGGGTATAGTCAGAAAACGATTCAGTGCTGGTGGGTGTTGTCTGTGGCCACATGCTCAGGAAAGGGTCTGCTCTGAGCTGGGCAGGATGTGACTTTCGCTGCCATGGCCCAGAACGTTTCCCACCATCCCGCCCAGAACTCACTTCTCAGGTCAGGCAACTGTGGCCTTGGATTCCACAAGGGATGGGCAACCAGGTGACTTCACCCAAGCTAGGACTCGTGGGCCTGAGTTGTTCTGTATTGGTTTCCCTTTTGTGGAAATACGTCTCTGCAGACATGGCGCAGCGTGTCAGGTGGCTCATGGCAGAAGCTGAGGCCTGACTTTGAGATGAGGCGTGTGCTCCTATTTCAAGTCACTACTACTACATGTGGAGAGAGGCTGGTGCAGGTGGAATGCCTAGGAAGGCTGCTTCCTTTGTAAAGGTGGGGGGGTGAAGCAGTGTAGCACAGAAGCAGGAAGATGATCTAGTCTGCTACCCTGGAACCTCCTAGGACACCTGTGGAGGTCAATTCGGTGCCTCGTGGTATGTACCTCCTTCTCCTGAATGGGCGGTTTTCTCACAATGGCACCTGACTCCTGCCTGCTTCTCAGTTTGTCCTCACTTTCCATTATTGGGAGCTGGAAGGGGAAGGACCCCAGGCAGCCTCTACTCCCATGACTTTTGTCACATGAGCCACCCTGGGCCCATGCTCATCTTCGGAAGCCAACCCTGGATGGGAAGTGGCAAAAATGCAGGGGATACACACCGACTTCTCAGACGTCTCTCTGAGGAGCAGAACTGCATGGTGGGAGGGATTCAGGGCCATCGGGATGGGGTGGCACACCATAGCCCCCGTGAAGAGTCCACTCTGGGTGGTTCGGAGAGGCAGGTGCATGCTTGGTGGGGCTGTTCTATGTTTGTCTAAGGGTTCTGTGTGCAGAGCGATCTTCGCAGCCTTTGAGAGGTGTTGTGTGAAGTCAAGAAAGAATGACAGAACAGATGTGTGCTGAGCATCCCGAGAGGAAGGGTTGAGGAGGATGTGAGGCCCTTCGACTTTAGACAGTGGAGGTCCATCAAAGGCCTCACGGTGCCTGGAAGGACTTTGGAGAAGGCCCTTACCTGCCAGTGACCTTGCTGAGGGGCATGCTCAGAGTAAATGGCCTCTCAGGTCCAGGACGTGGGGACAGCCTGTGAGGACGAGGTGTCAGGGAGCTCCTCAGGGAGGCTCTCAAATCCCTGCTGCTGAGCTGAGCATTTCTCGGTAGACAGGGGAAGGGAGCTTGGTGTGGGGGATCAAGGTCACCAGGGCAGTCATTCTCAACCACAGGTCAGACCATGAAAATCCCTCCACGACATCTGCACAACACACAGCTTCCTCGGGCCAAATGCCCTCTCCCACTGAAGTCAGAACATGAAAATCCCTCCACGACATCTGCACAACACACAGGTTCCTCGGGGCAAATGCCCTCTCCCACTGAGGTGTGCCCTCTGAGTCCCGAGAGACCTTCCGTCCATGTCACCCCTTCTCCTCTTCCATTCACCCCTTTCCTTTCTCTCCACAGCATTTCCACTGCTGGGCACGGATGTGGTCATGCACCCTGGGGCCTCATGCTCCTATCCTCCCCTCACTCCTGGCTCCCAACCCCAGCCAGCTTGGGAGCAGCACCTGCCACCGCCCATGGCCCCATTACTCCTGCCTGGCAGCACCCTATTGCAGCCAGCTCACCCCATGACACCTCGGGTGACTCCTGCTGACCATGGCCCCATTGCCCCAGGGCTTGGCAACATCCTTGTCGCAGTCTGGTCAGGAGGGAGGTCAGCATTGCCCCACCAGTCTCAGGCCTTTGGGCGCCCTCAGGCCCCCCTCAATGGGAATGCTTCCAGGGCCCTCATGGGGAGTGCTTTGTGTCCTGCACCCCCTTGCATAGCAAGCCCTGTGGGGGACAGCGGTGTGGCTGCCCCAGCTATTGCAGCAGCTCAGGCTGGCAAGGGAGGCTTGGCCCCAGGCCTTCCTCCTCAAGCGGCACCACCAGCTGCCCAGATGGCTTTCATCCTGCCCCCAGGGAGCTCTGGGCCGTGGCCACATGGCACCTCTGGGGCAGGCAGCCTGCATGCCTCCCAGCACACGGGCCCTCAGGAGGACGCCTCTCACCATAAGAGTGTCTATCAGAACTTCCGACGCTGGCAGCGCTTCAAGTCCCTGGCCCAGAGTCACCTGCCCCAGAGCCCCGATGCAGAAGCTCTCTCCTGCTTTCTCATGTAAGTGACCTCTCAGGCCCTCATTAGCTCCGCTGGAGCCTTCGCATATACAGGACCTTGGCATGGCCTCCCTGCTTAGGCTTCCAGGCATCCTTTCACCTCGAAAGAAGGAGGGTTGACAGCAATGTCCATGCTATGAGGAGGCACATCTGCACTTAGATGTGTCCCATGTCCAGTCCATGACATCCCGTCCGTGCCTTAGCTCAGCTACCACCACCATGCAAGACCAGTTGTCTCATTTTCTGCACTGCCATGATAACATTGAGTGCAGGAGAGCAGTCCGAGAGGGTCCTGCTCGGATGTGAGGAGCCAGAGTTTGAATGGGACCTGCTTCTCTGGTGCTACCTCCTTTCAACATGGACCTGGGCCTATGGCAGCCAGTGGGTATCACTTCAGATAAGGCTTAGGACATTCAGGCCCAGGACGGAGCTTTCTGCATGCCCGGTCCTTGTTGTTCTGAAGAAGTCCAGTGTGAACGGGGAGGTGGTCGAGCTGTCCTAAGGGCAATGGTCTATTCTCCTAGAGTGGTGAGCCTGGCAGGAACATCCCTCCTAGACCCGAGGTCCCTCCGAAAAGGGGGACTAGGCCATCTAGTGCAGAGACCTGGGCAGAAGAATCCTTGTAATTCTCAAACCTGTTAGCAGGTAGACAGGCACCTTCCCTCCCACATTGAGGGGGCTGCATTTTATATGAGATGGCAAACCCCCCCAGCCAGAGTGTCCCAGCTATAGCCAGGGAGTGGACAATCATCCTCTGGTGAGTGGGAGGTGGTGGCACCAGGCACCAGGAAGGCTTGCCTTTGCTCTCCAGGCACCCTCGTCTCCCCCTCTTGAGCCTGGGTTTGGCAGGGCTGGGGCACATGGAGGCCTTGGAGCTGGGTGGGGTTGGGCAGTTGGGGGCTGGGCTGTACCAAGAGACTGACCCTGAGGGCTTACAGCCCAGTGCTTTGCACCCTGGCTTGCCTGAAGCCCACCATGACGCTGGAGGAGGGAATGTGGCAGACCATGCAGGAATGGCAGCACATGAGCATCGTTGAGAGGATGGCCTTTTATGAAATGGCAGCAAAGTGAGTCAGGGTCCTGGGCCATGGGCGACATGGTGGGGTGGGTGGTGGGTGATGGGCAGGCCCCAGGGCAGGATCTGGCTCTGGTGCTAGCAATCAGAGAGGATGCAAGAGGAGGCTGGCACCTGACACCTCCTGTTCCCTGAATCCCCAAATCCTATTGGCCTCCAGAATCCCCTCTGCCACCTGGAGAGCTTGGCTCTTCCAGCCTGTCTGTCCCAGGAGCTCTGCCCTACCGTGATGCTGATGTGGGGAGGCCTCAGGATGGCCTTGGGGAGCACGGCAGTCCAGGAGGGGGTCCCCTGAAGGCATGGGGGCTGTGCAGGGGTGAGGACTCCACCCAGCAGCCTGGCATCCCTTCATGCTGGGTGCCTGGCCGTCACTGACCTAGCATGTGGTAGGCCTCTCCTCATCAGTGGTGGCTGAAATGGGCAACCGGCCATCACTGGGGAAGCCCACGGGTCTCTGGCCGTCCCTGTCATTTCTGCATGGGAATCTCCTAGTTTCCAAACAAAACCAAAGGAGCAGCTAGCACTCAGTGGCAAGAGATGCCTCACCTCTAATGGTAGGATCCCCACTCCAGCCTGTGCTGGGCCCTGTCTCATGTGTGCTTTCCCGCAATCTCACTCCCAGCCCCAGGATCTGGGTTCGGGCAAGGGCTCTGTGGGGATACGTGCCTGACCAGGCCACTGGCCATCTCCATTTTTTGGGTCAGACAAGGTCCAGGGGCACATGAGCAGGGGCCCCCACAGCCGACATGGTGTCCCTAAGCCTGGTCCCAGAGATTGACCTGGATCTCTGCTGGGCCATGCCCTCCAGCTCCAGGGCTGCTCAGGCAGGAAGAGGCCCAGATCTTGGACCTGCGCCAGAGCAGCTCCCTGCTGTGACAGCACCGCACAGCGCCCTGACAGCCCCAAGGACACGCTCTCCTCACCCCCTCGGTTCTGCTGCCCTGGGTGGGCTCCAGAGCCCAGGTGGTTTTCTCACTGGGGCCTGTCCCTCAACACCCCCCAGGTTCATGTAATTTGAGGAAGAGGATGAGATCAGGATGGGGAACGTGTCCTGCACAACGTGGGCACAGGGCATGCCTCCTCCAGCTCCAACAAAGCTGGCTCCTCAGGAACCCACATCCTGCAAAAGGGGCACTCAGTCTGTGAATCACCTTCACCCTGGAGGTCAAGGCACAGGTAAGAGAGGCCTAGGCCTGGTCCCTGTTCCCAGATTGCTCCTTTTCCCTCAAGGGGGCATTGGTCTTTCAACACGGATAGCCCCCGAGGGGGTCTCAGTGCCCCCTTTCCCCTCTGTGGTGTGGACCTGGTCCATTTAGAACCTCATCACCCTCCTCCCTGTCTAAGGGGCCCCTGTGAAATCTGCCTAACAAGTGTGCTGGTGGGGAGACCCTTGATCATTAGATGTTCCACACGTTCTCACACCTGACTTTTACCTGTCCCTGACTTGAATCTGGCCTCCCACCAAACCTGAGGCTCTGGCTGCTCCTCCCCCTTCCCACATGCATATCCATTGCCCCACAACAATGCCCTCCCCTGTGCCTGCTCAGGGGTCAGCTTCTGGGCGCTGGGTCCCCTCACTTTCCCTTCCTCCTGCTCTGCCTCAGCCTGTGCTCCAAGGAAACACGGCCCCAGGGTCCAGCACACCCACCGAAGGCCACGCAGAGCCTGGCAGCTGCTGGAGGACAAGGCCCCCAAGGAGATTCCCCCTGAGGCTCGCAGGGAGCACGGGGACATCCCGCAGGCACTGGTGGGTCCTGGCCCCTCAGCCACAGGGGAGTCAGATATGGAATGTCAAGAGGATGGATATGAGCTGCCACAGGACGAGGACAGCTGCTTCCCAGACCCGGATCTCCTCAGCTACGTGGACAAGCTGTGTTCCCAGGAGGACATTGACACCAAGGTGGGCTGGGCCTGGCGTATGAGACTCCAGGATTCCAGGGAGAGATGCTCTTCGCACCCTAGTTCTGGCTTTGGCCCAGGATAATGGGATTTATGCTCTGGTCCTTGAGCCTGACATCTGTGTGTCTTCCTGTGTGTCTGAGTGTACTTTGGTGCATAGGATGTGTATATGTGGATGTGAAAGTTGTACATGTGTGTGTGTGTCTCTCTCTTTGGAGGCCTTTGTGTGTCTGTGTCTGTGCCTATGTGTTGGTGCTTTCGAGCCCATGTGTCTGCATGTACACCTGCTTGTGAGCTTTATGTAAGAGTAGACAATGCCTGTGGGAGTTTGAAAGCTCCCCCTTTGTGAGGGGGGCTATGGATTGGCCTCTGCTAGTCACGTTTCTCCCAGGCCTTCCCGCCTCCCAGGGCACACCTGCCAAGGCTGCTCACAGCCTCTTCCTTCCATTCCAGGTGGAGGCGGTCATTCACCCCCGATTCCTGGCAGAGTTGCTTTCCCCAGAACCAGAGCTGGATCTCTCGGGCTTGGCTGAGGAGCTGGAGCAGGAGGAAGGACTCTCCCCTGAAGAGGTGGCCAGGGGAGGGACTGACACTAGGGAGCCTGGGGGCAGGGGGGGGTAGTCAGGTGACCCTGGAAATCCAGGAGTAAAGGACCCAGGTCAGCCTGGGCCGAGGAGGGTCCTAGAGCAGGAGGCCCTGAAGGCTCTGTCCCTCCCTCCCCTGACGGAGAGGCCCTGCACCCGGGAGGCTGCCCAGGTGGGTGCAGGGCAGGAGGAATGGAAGGGGAGGGGGGGAGCCAGGTACAGGGCAAGGACCCTGCTGGGGAGAAGGTGCAGGAGGAAGGCAGGAGGGCCACAGGCTCTGTCTGTGGATGTGAGTCCCATCTCACCTCCCCCTGCCCATAAGCCCTGGAACTCCCTGGAGGGTGCAGAGCAGTCACTGTCCACCTCTCTCACAACAGCTGGTGCAGACACAAGTCCTGGCCTCGGAGGAGGACAACGGGGTGCCAACCACCCCCAATCACAGTGTACCCCATCTGGACTCAAGAACTTCAGGGTCTTTGGCCCGACAAGATGCCCAGAGGAACGAGCAAGGCCCACAGCCCGGGGTCAGAGATGAAACCTGAACACCCCAGATGGATTTCCATGGCCATCTAAGGCACCCCCAAACAGACAGGGGCCTGTTCAGGCACAAAGGCTCTGTGCCCTCTCCAGGATATCAGGAACCCACTCAGGCTGGAACAGCACAGCCATTTCCTCACTAGGGCACAAAGCGCTTGGGCCCTCCATCAGGACCCAGGGCCAGCAAATTTCTCAGGGAGGCCTCTCCTCTTAGTGGAGCCCCAGAGCTGGGTCACGGGTTCAGTGAGAATGAGGAGGAGCTCCCCAGCCTGGCCTTCTTCTTGGGCCTTCACCGCAGCCTGCTGCCCTGGGGGCTGCCACAGAGCCCTGTCCCTGCCTCGGGTCTTGTCTGCACTGCAGGGCAGAGGGCCCAGAAAGCTTCCCAGACCCCCGTGCCCCAGAGAATGGGCCTCAGCTCAGGCACCCTGGAAGCTGCCAAGTCTAGAAAGCGGGCTCGGTGTGGAGGCCTGGCTGCTGCTGAGGACCTGGCCAGGCCTAGGGCTGACCTGCGAGGCTCTGGGAGGCACACCCTGGCTCTGGGGCTGGTTGACCCTTCCCAGCCCAAAAGGAGCAGGTGTGACCCATGTGTCACACGGAGGAGGAGGATGCAGCACCGCAGCCAGTAGGGAACGGTGGGCCAGCCTTCCAGGGCCAGTCCAACTGGGCAGCCCCCATGGAAGCCTTGGGCTCCTCCAGGTCCTAGCAACCATCCTGGCTGCCATAGGGGTGGGGAGGAAGGACAGAATGACCAGAGCCAGGAGGGGGTGGGGGTGGGTGGGGTTAGGTGGTGGGGACTTGGGTCTGGGTGTGTGTGGGTGGGCACAGTAGCTCCTTTGTGATGGGGGATTAAAACATGGATAAAATCGTTCTGTTGTGAAATGCACTGGGTCCACTGTCGTCTTGCATGTGCCTGTGTCCTCAGAGACGGGTCCTCCGAAGATAGAGAGGGTATCTGAGAGGAACAAAGCATGTTTGAGATCCCAGGTAGTCTGGATCCACAGGTGAATGACTAAGTCTTTCCTCCACAGAGACAAGGATGCCCAGGCTGCTCCTGGGAGTACACAGCTCTCACTAGCCCCAGGGACAGCTTCATCATCCCTGTCTCTCCAGCCTGCTGGGCTAGGGGGCTTCTGGGGCATTGGTTCCATGCTCTGCATCCCTGAACACTCTGGGGATAGAGAGCTGCTTTTGTGCCGTTCAGCCCTCTGGACACTCACCAGTCGTGAGAATGGAGGCTGGAGGCAGCCCTTACCTCTAGAGAGTTTCTCTCTGCCTCTCTGAAGTGGCCAGATCACAGGCTGGGGAGATCCTCCACTCCTCCAGGGTGTCCTGTATGGTTTGCCTGGTCAGAGAGGAAAAGGCTTGGCTGTAAGAATAGGACTTTCTGCTTCAGTGTCTTGTGGGTGTGGGAGCATCATATCGTCTTAGTTGTGTTGTTGCAATGTTCAAAATGGTGGAGGCATCTGCCTCTTCACCCCAGTGAGGACAAAACAATGGGGGGAATGAGTGACTCAAATTTCTTGGCCCGTTAATGTATTGGGGGGAGACTTAGATCATGTTGAGCTCAGTGTTCCCAAGCTCACCAGCCCACTGGCTTCCACCCCCAGGTATCTTTTGATAAAGGAAGTCCTAAGACCTTATATAACCAGTGATAATTTTCTGATTTTCATGAAGAGGGTTAAGGATCTAGGGTTTTTCCTGGGAACTTTCATATGCCACAGTGTCAGTGAGGGAAAAAATGGTTTTAATTTAATACATAAGGTGTTTGATCAATTCTTTGTGAAACCTGAATATATTTTATCTAATGTTCCTTGTGGAAATCAACTTTTAGCTTTAGTAAACAAATGTACGTATTTGCAATGCAGTAACTTTACTTCTATTCTTTTCTACAAATATTGGGGGTCAGCGAAAATGTCTTGTAAAGGATCACAATGTAAATATTTTCAGGCTTTAAAGACTATACTTCATCTGTTTTAAATTGTCAACTCTGCTGTTGTAGGATGAAAGCAGCCACAGGCAACACTTATTTTTAAGTGTGACCATGTTAAAACAAATCTGTATTTACCTAAACAGGCTGTTGGCCAGACTGGACACAAAGGTCGGTATACTCTCACCCCTACATGCATAATCCTTGGTCTTTTAAAACTTAAGTTCTGGCATCTTACATTATCAATGTAGAATTTACATTATCTTTATATCCTATGTTGGAATTTATTTATGATTGAAAAGTAAACTTTAAATAGCTTACATAATTTATGCATGATTATAGAATGTCTACACACATTAACAGTGACAATGTCAGATCCTCTCACCTCCTGAGCCATGAAGGAACTTCTACATGTTTTGTTTAATGTACTCATGAATCTTCTGCCTTATCCTGAGCAACAAAACACACTTCAACCAATTCAAGAGAAATGAAATCATGAAGAATACATTCTTCAAGCAAAATGGAATCAAACTACACTTTTAAATAACACACAACAGGAGAACCTCTAAAAACGTTGAAAGTTAACCACATAGTCATAAACGATGGGTCAAACAGGAAGTCATTTCAAAGATAATAACAAAAAATACATAGCACTAAGTGAAAACAGTGCAACATATCAAACTTGTAGAACCCTGCTGAAGCCAAGATGAGAGGAATATTTATAGCACTAAATGCTCACATTATGCGATTAAGAAATGTTTCAAATCTGTAGTTTAAATTTGTACTTCAAGAAAATTGAAAGAGCAAAATAAACTCAAAAGGGATGGATAGAAATAATAGAGATAAAAGCAGAAATCAATGTAATTCACACAGAAAAACAACAAATATGGAAAAAATTTCATTCTTCAAATGGTAAAATACAATTCATTAACCTGTTGTAATTATGACAAAACTAATAGACATGATACAAATCATCAATATCAGGCGGGAAATGGGCTCTCATGGTAGATCCTGTAGTCATTAAAATGCCAGTGAGAGATTACTATGAACAGTTTTACTGTTCTCATGAATTGTGTCCTAGAGAAAATGGAAAACCCCTCAAAAATCAGATACCAACATACCTGATAAAATAGATAATCTGAAAAGTTACATAATCATTAAGGAAACTAAATTCATAATTTAAATTTTTCTGAAAAAGAAATGTCCTGGTCCAGATGATTCCCCTGAAGTATTCTACAAAACATTGGAAGTAGAACTGTCCATCATCTCTTCCAGAAATTAGAAGAGGGAACTTTTCCTAATCTTTTATGAGGCCAGTACTAATTTGATACCAAAAGCAGATAAAGAAAGTACAAAACTGTAAAGGTATAGATGAGTATCTCTCATGAAGATACACACAAGCTCTCTCAAAACATTTAGCATTTTAAATCCATCATGCATATATAGAATGATACCTTATGACCAAGTAGAATTAATTCTTCATATGCAAGGTTGATTCAATATTAGGAACTCGGCAATGAAAAAGAGTCCCCTGCTGCTAAAAATAACAACTTAGGTAAATTGCCATGCAAGTTACACTGAATGAAAAAGCCCATCCCGAGAGGTTACATCCTGTATGATTCCACTTATATAATACTCTCGAGCTGATAAAATTAGGAAGAAAATCGTCAGGGTTACCTTTGATTAAAGATGAAGTTAAGGGGACAGAAGAAAAGTGGGTGTGACTAAAAGGGCAACATGAGGGATCCTTATGGGAATGAAACTCTTGTTTTGTGCCTTTACTTTGGTGGTGAATACATGGATACATCCATATGATAAAATTGCATGAGGTAAATACATGCACAGACACACACAGACACATACACACACAAAATTCATATATGAGAAACTTGGAAACCTGAATATAATCGATGGACTGTATCAACGTGAATAATTTTGTTAAACTCTTGTACTATAATTTTGCAAGATGTTGCCACTGGTGAAAACCATGAAGGGTACACAGGAGCGTTATAATTTCTTACAATTGTATGTGGATGCATAACTATCTCAAAATTAAGTTTAAATTTCTCAAAGAGGAAAGGTACATTTTAAGTACGAAAACTAGATAGAGACTCCTGCTTTGATCTTGCATATCTTCCAACCCTTTCAGGTTAGAAAAGAAAGTTTATGACATATTTCAGGAAATTTTCATTGTGTAAATTTTACAGTATTTGAGTTAGTTGGAACTCAAGTATTCCTGCTACAACATGATGGAACAGAGTAACCAGAAATGAAGAAAAACATACTCCATCTCTCTCTGTGCACATGCCTTTCTCCTCACCACGAGTTCTCTTTATATGATGGTTAATTTATGTGTCAATGTGGCTGGGGCTCAGTGCCCAGATACATGATCAGATGTCCTGGATGTTTCTGTGAAGGTATGTTTTGGATGAGATTAACATTTAAATGGTTGGGCACTTTAAGTAAAAAAGATTACCCTCTATGATATGGGTGGGTTTCATCAAAGCAGCTGAAGGCTGTAAAAGAACAAAGAATGATCTTCCCTGAGCAAAAAGGAATTTTGCCAGCAGACAGCCTTTGGACTCATCAAAATTCTTTCCTGAGTCTGCAGGCCTGCTGGACTCCCCATCAGATTTTGGGTTAACTGTGCCTCCAAAATCTCATGAGTCAGTTCCTTAAAATGAACCAATATCTATCCCTATACACATTTCTATTGGTTGAACCTTCTCTGGAGAACCCTGACCAATACACTTCATATTTCTGCCCTTCCCCCTCTTTTTTCTTTCCTTTCCCTTTCAGAAACACTCACTGCTTTATCTCCCTCTGCATAGAGATGCACTGACATTGTAGGGTCTTAATAAGTTTGGTCTCTCTCTCCCTCCCTCCTCTTTTCCTTTCTTTCAGTCCCATGTTCTTCGATTTGTGAAAAACATCATGAAAAGAATTAGGTGGTAGTAGTTGCAAGTTTTGTCAAGTGTGTGAATTATCCCTACCCTTGAGGGAAATTACAAGGGTGCAGCTAGATGATAGCAAGTTAAGTGCTCTCTCCATACATCAGCTGTCTCCACCATCCATGGGTTACAGACTGGAATCAGAGCTGTATGGCTTTTGGAATATAATGAGGGTTTGAAGCTATGATAAGAGCACACAGACCTCAGCTAGCTGGAAGCAGACAGAGAGGTCATCACCTGGAGGAATCCCCAAGACACATGGACATCCTCTGTAACTGAAGAGCTGGGTGCCAGAGTGTTTGGACCACTGATCTCCCCGTCACAACAGGTGGTGGGCTTACTTACCATTTCCACAAGAACAAATCTCAGTTGCATTTATGGAAGATGTGGTTGATGTAAGGATGCTCCAATAAACCTCAGCCAATTTGGTGTTTTTCATCATGTTGACATTGTGTCACTCCTGACTTCATCCTGCAAAACTGAGCCAAGAGTTGTACCTTGCTGAAACTGTACTTCTTAACTTGGGAACATAGCCAATGCAAAGCATACTGCTAGAAAACCTAACACAAATTCTGAGGCATATGGTTACAGGCAGAATCAAACTCCAAAACAACTCTTGGAAATTGAAAGTATTCCTGTGAGCCACAATTAAGCTTATTTTCCTTGAGTGTACAAAAGCCAACAATATTAATTTCTTCATATGGGGAACAGCTAGTACACACAAAGTCACAGTATTCATGTCCTTCCTTTTTTCATATGCCACCTTTTATTTCTTCTAGCATCATTCCTGTGTATGTGTGTATGTAGGCATTTATAATCATGCATAAATGATGTAAGATATGTAAAACTTTAATTTTCAATCATAAATAAACTTAAACTTATTAAGAAAATGTAAATTCTGCATTGAGAATGTAGGACTCCAGAATTTAAGCTTTTAAGGAACAAAGACTATGGGAGTTCCTGTCATGGCGCAGTGGTTAGTGAATCCACCTAGGAACCGTGAGGTTGTGGGTTTGATCCCTGGCCTTGCTCAGTGGGTTAAGGATCCAGCAATGCCTTGAGCTATGGTGTAGGTCACAGATGTGGTTCAGATCCCACGTTGCTGTGGCTCTGGTGTAGGCCAGTGGCTATAGCTCTCATTGGACCCCTAGCCTGGGAAACTCCATATGCCATGAGAGCAGCCCAAGAAATGGCAAAATGACAAGAAAAAAAAAAGACAAAAGATGATGCACATAGGGGTTGGCACAGGCCAGCCTGTGGGTCTAGTCTGGCCCACTATCTGTTTTGGTAAATACAGTTTTACTGTAACATGGTCACACTTGTTTGGGTGTTGCCTGTGCCTGCTTTCATGCTGCAACAGCAGAGTTGATTATTTGTGACAGGTAAGGTATCGTCTTTGAAGCCTAAAATATTTTACAGAACATTTTTGCTGACCCCTGATATTTGTAGGAAAGAATAGAAGTAAAATGATTGCATGGCAACTACATATATTTGTTTACTACATTTAAAAATTCTGATTTCCAAAGAAACGTTAGCTAAAATACATTTATTAGGGATTTCTCAAGGTTTCAATTAAAACCTTTCATATTAAATTAAAAAAAAAAAAAAAACATGTTTGCTACTCCCACAGCTTACGGAAGTTCCCAGGAAACCTATGCCTGCTGAGGCAATGCCAGATCCCGAAGCCATTGTGCCACAGAGGGATCTCCAAATTCAACAAGTTTTTAAAGAACAACACGTCAATTTTGATGTTAAAATCTTTAAGGCCACACTTTTAGAATTTATATACACTGTTTATAGGGAAGCTGTATAAGGTCATATGATTTGTACCCCTCACTGCAAATCACTGAACCACTGATTTTCTGATCAGTTATACGGCATATTTGCATTTAATCTTAAATTTGTTGTTGTTTTATCTGAGCAAAAAAACATATGTTGGAAATTTGATATATTTCAGTTAATTAGGCTTTTCATGGGAAAATAGGTCAGAATCTATTATAACGTATATTATGCTCAGTATATTTTCCACTATGATATAATCATGAAGATATATTATGAAAGTTGTCTAGTACTAAAAATGTTTCCCTTTATAGACCAAGTCTTAAAATTTTTTAATTGTTTTACAGCAGTGAATGCACAGCATTCTTGATTTTATTGTAACCTAGTGCTGTGGTCATTCATTTAACTCACTGCTATACAGTTCCTCACAATTACAATTGCAGCTAGAGAAGGAGATGTGTCTTTAAGGAGCCCATTGGCATAGATATTTTTTGCTTTTTGTTTGGAACATTTGAGATTATGTATAATTATTGAAGTACGTATTGGTTTGAAAATATCAACTGGTACAAGAACAGCTTTAGATTATTTAACAGAGTTTATACACTGATTTTTTCCTACATTCTGGAAAATGGTATGATTAACTGAAAACTATTTTTAGGTCTCTTTTTATTGAGGAATTTCTGGATGTGGAAAACCGTGTTAAGGTTTAGGGTTTCCCAAAGTGGATATTGTCATTTTTAATCACTTTTAGCTAAACTTTGCCACACTGTGAAGTAAGGACAAAAATGATGAGGAGTGAACAGTCTGATTAGAAGCTTTGGCTCCCAGAAGGGCAGTGTTAGCTGTATTTAAACCCATCACCATATTTAATACAGAAGACACTGAACAGGGCGTCTGCAATGATGAGTAGTTTCTTGCTAACCTTAGATTTTGGTAACCCAGCTGGGAATAAAAACAAGCCAAGAGGAAGGCAGTGGGTGCTCTTCTCTTCCCATCACATCACAGACAAGGAGACAAGAGTGAAATGCTGAAAGATCAGCTGTCAGAACCTTAGCATCACAACTAAGTATGGAACCTGCTGGTCAGAAATGCACACACCCGCCATGAGTTCTGAACACGTGGGCAGCCATGCTTAACAAGGAAATTCCCTGAGAGTTCAGTGAGCTGAACTAGAGCACATTCAATGCTGAGAGACCAGCCACGGTGGGACCCATGATGGCCAGATCTGTACACCAAGACTGAAAGGACGTGCATAGTCCCAGTGGAAGTCCAGCAGGGCCAGCACTTGTGGATGACTATCAGGGACATTTCTCAGGAGCCTCTAGATCTAGCAACACCTACACACATATACAGAGAGAGAGAGGAAATCACTGAGGAAGGGAGGAGAGAGGACACAAACTAAGTTTACTGGATGGCTTGCCGAGGAGGTAATGGAGGAAGGGGTTTCCTGGAAGCTCTTCTTGTTAGTATTGGTAGCTAGGGTCTTTCCCCAGATGGGAGGAGTAATTTTCTGTAAAGGACCAGATTGTAAACACTTTAGGTGTTGTAGTCTTTATTGTCAGTGTTGCAAGCACTCACCTTGGCTGTTGTATGTGAAAACTGCCATAAACAGTACAGAAAGATCAAGTGTGGCTGTGGTCCAACAGACCTCCACTCACAAAACCCGTGGTTAATTGGACTTTGCTGACCACTTTTGTAGAGTGTTTATTAAACACATCTCATGTTTGGTGAGTCAGGTAGGTCTGCCAAGTCCTGGTATATTGCACTTACAGTTCACAGTATTTTTCCTCATCGTAGGGTGAAAAAAAGCAGTGTAATGGAACAAGGCCTGCAAATTTGATATCTTTAACAGCTTTTTTGGGTGGAAATATTATTTCTTTTTCTTTTTTTTTTTTTTTTTGTATTTTAGGGTTGCACCTGTGGCATATAGAAGCTCCCAGGCTGGGGGTTGATCTGGAGCTACAGAGGCTGACATATACCACAGCCACAGCCATGCAGGATCCAAACCAAATCTGAGATGTACACAGTAGCTCATGGCAACATTCGTTCCTGACCCACTGAGCAAGGCCATATATGGAACTTACAACTTCATGGATAGTAGTCAGCTTCATTTTTACTGTGCCACAATGTGACTCCTGGAAATTCTCCCATTTACAATAATTTGTAAAGGGAAGAAAAGAAAAGAGAGGATCTTAGATTGACTGGGGTCACCACAAACCAAAATCCTTAAAGGGATTGCTGGCCTAGACTGTGTCTCTGAGTTTCTCTACCTAGTCCACATGCCATGATTGAGAACCGAGGATGTAATCCTCTAGGAAATACTTGTTAAGGATGGAGGAAAAACCTTCCAGGTCATTTCCAACACGCACCTCTCAGCGCCTTTTTTAGACTGCTATAACTCATTCCCTCAACTGTTGAGAACACCATGGTATTTGCTGTCTTGGGAGACATGAAAAGAATCAGTGGGTTTTTGTTCTGAATGCAGGCCCTGTGTGAAGGGAGATATGTCTTAAACTGGCCTTCATTCTCAACACTTCCTCAGTCTTCCAACAGCTAAATGAGAGCCAGAAGCTGCACACTCATCTTCCCACAACACAAGTGAAGGACATCTTCCCCCACTGCCAGCCCTGCAATCACTGGCCTCATCCTGTGAGTCTTGCCCCTGTGCCAGCCACCCAGACCCAGGACCAAGGATCTCAGGCAAACCCTCCCCAGTCAACTAGTCACAGGCTAAGGAGCTGGATACCCACTCCTATATCCAGCTCAGGCCATGCCTCCTCAGCCAGGCCCTCACACTCACATCTTCAGTGCCCCAGTGCTCAGTCTGGGACTGGCCACTTTCTTTTGCCTTGGGCCCTGAATGATCATGCACGATCAATCTCCACAGGCCTGAAGGCTTTGGTGGTACAGGGGGATTTGCATGGAATAAAAGCAGAGTTTGTAGTTTGGGGAAATTAGAAAATCTTGACTGGATGGATTTCAGAAGAACAGATGAAACACTGGTTCTAGTACCTCAACTGGAGTTGTGGAGAATTTGAGTGGACCTTGGCCAGCTTTGGTGGGGGCAGCTTTGGAATACCTGGAGATGGAGGCTGGGGCACCCTGTTTCCAATGAAGCCTCTTGGCTTTAGTCATGTCTCCCAGAGCCAGAGCTAAAAGGGAAGGGATGTGTGTGTGTGTGTGTGCGCTTATATGCATGTATACCTGCACTTGAACCCCTTTGCTAGTATATACTTGTGCATGTGTGGTGTGTTGTGTTTTGGGGCCAATTCAAAGAGAAAGTGGCACCTCTTTCTTCTAAGCAAGTGGTGATAATTGTCTTCCATATGGAATCAAGCAAAGGAACAAAAACCCTGTCAACTTCTTTGTTAAAATGGTTGAATGAAAAGAAACAACACTCTTCTGTTAAATATGCAGAATCCTTTAGAGGCACTGTAATGCCTGGTTTATGGCTGTGCCCAGCCAAGGGCAGGATAAGCAGTCTATCTGGTCAGTCTCTGGAGGAAGTTTCTGGGTTCCTCACCAAGCCACATTTTATTCCTTCTTGGGAGGCTGGGGGTTAGGAATGGCACCTACCCTGCCCTGCCACCTACCTCCGTGGCTCCTCTGAAGAAATGGTCTGAGGAGAAGAGGTGGTACAGAGGGACATGTAGCTCCAGTATATAGGAGGCCCATGGGTTTCCCACAAGGGGGGATAGCAGGCTTTGGAGAAAGAATTGGGTATTCATTTATGCTTTTAGACCATGAATCTCTTACTCCAATGGCTACAGGGGCTGAACCATTTCTTTGCATGAGAGGTCCAGGCCCACAGTGGGGATTGAGAATGGGGGGCTTAAGCTAACTTTGAGACAGTGCTTGCTCCTTCTAGTCCTGCCCTTAGCCCTTCCTCTAAGTTTTTTGAGCTCCATTGTTTTACTTTATTTTTATTTTTAGTGCCAGACGTGTTGCATATGGAAGTTCTCGGGCTATGAGTTGAATCAGAAGTACAGCTGCTGGTCTACAGCACAGCCACAGCAATGCCAGATCCAACCTGCCTTTGTGACCTACACCATAGCTCATGGAAATGCCTGGTCCTTTACCTACTGAGGGAGGCCAGGGGTGGAACCCACCTCCTCATAGATACCTGTCTGGTTCCTTATAGCTTAATCAAAATGGGAATTCACTTTTGTTCTTCTTTCTTTATTTAACTTTTTTTTCCCATTCTTATGGCATGCGGCATTTTCTAGGCTAGGGATTGAACCTGAACAGCTGTAACCAGGGCCACAGCTGTAACCAGGGCCACAACAGTGAAAATACCAGATCCTTAACCTGCAGAGCCTGAGGGAACTCCAAACTCCATGGTTTTTGTCCTTCCCTTTAAAGGTCTGTGGCAGATGCTCTTGGTGGCACCTGGTTTCCTTCACTGGGGTGCCTCTTTCCTGGTGGCTGAGTGTTGTTGCTAAGGGTTCACAGCTGCTTCCTTCACAGGGCATTACCCACACCCAGGCACAGACTTCCTTATTCGAGAAGTCACAAGCCTATGCTATCAGCAGAAACTGGTATCTGGCAGGGGGTAGGGTCAAATTGAGCCCTTTCATCTCCAGGGGGACCAACTCTGTGTTCTTCATGCTCCAGAGAGAGGTCCCTTGAGGACCAGGATAAGGTTCTGTTTCTTCCCCTGCCTTATCCTATTTTCCTCAGTCCCCAGTTCATGAGCACATTTTCAAGGATTTTCCCAAGTGTCCCCATCTAAGTTTCACTTCTGGTGATCTTGCTCTAATGCACTGGGTACGAGAAGAGTCCTAAGAAACACATGCAATTCTAGAAATGGATCACCTTTTAGCACACAAGCAAGGATGACTCCATGGGTATGTTGTATGGAGTATTCCTAATCTCTGTTGTGCTTCAGCAGTAACTGTCCATGAATTGCAGACACTGGCCAGGTCATCCTTTAGTCCTGGGTAATAATAACTAAGAGGATAGTAACTAAGGACAATGGCCTTATGCCTTTGTAGATTCATGCCAATGCTCTACTGAGGGAAGATAATAAATCCTAATATCCCTTACAGGGGAATTCACAGTGTCTCTCTGGGAGTATGGAGGACACTTTCCTCCCAAATCAGCCTCTCCGTGAGTCAGGAGATAGATGGGATCGAGCATAAACATTTCCTATCAGCCACCTATTTATACCTGAAGATAAAAATGCAAAGAACTAGTTAAAGAAGTGGAATTGGCCTTTTTGGACACTTAAAGCAATGAACACATCATGGGCATTTAGGGCCTAAGCCCTGCTTGGGTCAAAGATAAAGAGGTCACACACTTTCTATCCTTAGGGCGAAGGAGAACCAACTTCACATGCACAGAAAGACTCCTCTGGGTCAGAAAGGGAGGGGTCACCAGCCAATAAAAACTTAGGCTATGTTACTGCCAGTGAGGAATCCATCTTGACCCAAAGATGTGCACGCATATTGGGGAGGGCCTGGGTCCAATCAGGTGTGCAAAATGAAATAAGAACTTTGGCCAATGGGAAACAAAGACCCAGATGAACTTCCCTAAATGTTTTAAATCACTTCTCTGGGACACTCCTCAATGATGGGGATGATTGCATTCTCACTCCTCCTTTGTGTGTATCCTACTGCTTTGCCTCTGCCTTAGACAAACAGACAACATAGCTAAGTGTACTGTGTTTCTAACAATAAACTCTTTACCTGATTTCACAGACTTTGCTTGCTTTAAATATTCTTGCCTTCAACAGGGGGTGAGAATCAAGGCAGTTCCGTTGGTAGTCCCCAGCTGGTCGAGTGGCTAATATTCCTGTTTCATCCAGGCTTCCCAGCTTCCATTCCTGAGCAGAGAATTAAGATCTCACTTCAAGCCATCACTCTCTGCCATCTCTCCAAAATCATCAGCATCCTCATCCATCCAGGCCAGATGTGACCTGAGTTAAACTCATGTGCGGGATTCCAGTTTGTACTTATGGTACATCCCACATGTGAAGATCATCAACGTTTTGCTAAGCCCTTTGAAGCTGGTTAACCCTGTGCATCTATCAGCTGGTCTCTATGATCTTTCCCTTCTTCCCTTGAGCCAATTGCCATGGGGCAATTCTGAAAAATACCAGCTATTTGCTTATGAAGGGCTGGGCAGCTTCGTCCTAGGCCCTCTAAATATGGTCGTAGCTACTCTGTAACCTTTTCACTTGGGTTATATGAAGTGGTTTAGGTTAAGTTTGGAAAGCATGGAAACTGCAGCCAGACAGGTAGGCTTCAAATCCTGGCTTATTTAACTATGGCTTAAGGGAAAGTTACTTAACTTCTCTGCAACGCTGTTTACAGAACTTTAAATGGAGTAAGAGTGTTGCAGTAATGGCATCCATCTCCAAGGGATGCTGTGAGACTAACATATGTTAATAAAGGTAAAGTGCTTTGATTCGTGTCCAGCAAGCAGGATGTGTCATATAATGTTAGCTGTTATTATTGCAAGTCATTACTCTTGAGTAAATACAGACTGCAATCTTCAGTTAGAGAATGTTCTTTTGATAAAACTATATTTCATTCTTCCATGTGTTAGGCAGATTGGTCCCTAAGTCTGAAGTCATCCTAGACTTTGAAGATAGCATAGAAAGTAGGAAAATATTACAAAGCTATATTAAAATTCTAGATCTTTTTCTACATTTCTCTTTATCCGATAGTTTATGTCCTAACATAAGTAGGTATCTGTTCAATCACACCTTTATCACCTTGTATTAAAGAGCTCTAATTTTTCTTTTCTTTCTTCTTTTCTCTCTTTCTTCTTTCCCTTTCTTAAGGCTGCACACATGACATATGGAAATTCCCAGACTAGGGGTTTGTTGACTTCCACTGTGCCACAGTGGGAACTCCTAGATCCCTAATTCTCTTGCCTAGAACAAATGGATATTCTCTCATACTTACCCCATCCAGACTATTTAAAATAGCAAGGTCTGCACCTTGAAACTCCATTTCCTGGTGGGTCATTCTTTATCAAGAATACAAGCAATACAACACCATGCACAAAAACAAAATCAAAATGGGTTAAAGACCAAAATGAAAGGCCAGAAACTTACATCAAAGTTCTTGGAGGAAAACAGGCAGATCACTCTTCGATAAGTATGGCAGCAAACCCTTTTTGATGCCCCCTCTAGAATAATGAAAAATAAAACAAAAATAAAGAAACTGGGAATTGCCCTTTTGGCACAGCCAGTTATGAAACTGACTAGTATTCATGAGGACACAGGTTTGATCTCTGGCCTCACTTAGTGAATTAAGCATCTGTGGTATAGGTCACAGATGAGGCTCGGATCCCACTTTGCTGTTTCTGTGCTGTAGGCTTGCAGTTGCAGCTCCAATTCCACCCCTAGCCTGGGAACTTACATATGCCACCATGCCCTAAAAGGAAAAAAAAATGGACCTATAACCTCAAAAGCTTATACACAGAAAAGGAATCCATAAAGAAATGAAAAACAACCCACACAATGAGAGAAACTACTTGAAAATGAAGCAATTGACAAGGTATTCACCTCCAAAATATAAAAATGGTTCATATAGTTCAGGTTAAAAAATAAACAATCCATTGAAAAATGGGCAGAAGACCTAAATACACATTCCTCCAAAGACAGAATGATTTCCAAAAAGCACATGAAAAGATGCTAAGTGTAAATAATTATGGGAGAAATGCACATAAAAACTACCATGAGGTCTCACCTCACACCAGTCAGAATAGCCATCATCAAAAAGTCTACAAATAAGGAAAGACAACCCTCCTATCATGTTGGTGGGAATGTAAATTGGTACAACCGCTAAGGAAAACGGTGTGGAAGTTCCTCAGAAAATAAATGTACACCTGTCATATGATACAGCAGTCACCGACAGCCCAAGGTATGGTGTGGCTCTGTGTGTGTGTGTGTGTGTGTGTGTGTTTGTGTGTGTGTGTGTGAGTGTGTGTGTATTCATTCAAAATATCGCCAAGGAAGATATACAGAAGGCCAACAAGCACATGAAAAAATGATCAACACCACTCATCACTGATTATTAGAGAAAAGCAAACCAAAACTACCATGAGATACCACATCACACCAATCAGAATGGCCATCATTCATCAGTCCACAAATAACAAATGCTGGAGCAGGTGTGGAGAAAACGGAACCCTCCTGCACTGTTGGTGGGAATGGAAACTGGTACAGCCACTATGGAGAACTGTATGGAAGTACCTTAGAAATCTATTCATAGAACTACCATATGATCCAGCAATTCCACTCACAGGCATATATTTGGACAAAATGTTCCTTCAAAAAGACACATGCACCCACATGTTCACTGCAGCTCTATTTACAATAGCCAAGACAAGGAAACAACCCAAATGTCCATCAACAGATGAGTGGATAAGGAAGATGTGGTATATATACACAATGGAGTCCTATTTGGATATAAAAGAGAATGAAATAATGCCATTTGCAGCAACATGGATGGAACTAAAGGTTCTCATCCTGAGTGAAATAAGAGAAAGACAAATGTCATATGATATCACTCACATCTGGTATCTAATATACAGCACAAATGAACCTTTCCATAGAAAAGAAATTCATGGACTTGGAGAATAGTCTTGTGGTTGCCTGGGGGGAGGGGGAGGGAGTGGGAGGGATTGGGAGTATGAGGTGATCTGATGCTTGAGTTTAAACTATTGCTCTTGGAATGGATTAACAATGAGATCCTGCTGTGTAGCACTGAGAACTATGTCTAGATACTTACAATGGGAGAAAAATTATGTATATATGTATGTGTAACTGGGTCCCCATGCTGTACATTGGGAGAAAAAAGTGTGTTGGGGGAAATAACCATATAGGATACATTTTAAAAATATATCACCATTGGATACTTCCAAACAAACACTGTGTTTTTGTTTTTGTTTGTGTTTTTTTAGGGCCAAACCTGTAGCATATGGAGGTTCCCTGGATAGGGGTAGAATCAGAGCTCTAGCTGCTGGCCTCCACTACAGCTACAGCAATGCCAGCTCTGAGCCACACCTGTGACCTACACCACAGCTCATGGAAATGCTGAATCCTTCACCTGCTGGGCAAGGCCAGGGGCTGAACCTGTGTCCTCATGGATGCTGGTCAGATTCATTTCTACTGAGCCATGAGGGGAACTCCCAATCAAATACTTTTAAAAGGAAATGTCCTAGGTCACCATATATTTAATACTCTTTGCTAAATATTTGAAACTTAAATGTTCGTAGAATGGAACATGAGAATATATCCTCAAAGTAACTCTTTATATTAATTTGCAATCAATTCCCAAAAGCAGTAGAGGCATCTCATATCAGAAAACTTCCAACCAGTAACAACCATTACATCTTCCCAAATGCAAGCTAGACTTGAAGAAACAGGAGCCATACCACCACCAACAACAACCAGACAAACAGCATTAACATCAAATCATGATGAGAAGGGAGAATCTGATTTCTACAATGTCTCCTTACATTTTTTAACACAAAAGGTTTCAACAAAGAATTATGAGGTATGGAAATTAAAAAAGGAAAAATGATTCATGCGGTGAGGCATTACAAGGACTTTTAGTCACTCTCTTATATATTCCCATAGTACAAAGTGAAATTTGGGACCAAGAACTAAAAAAACTCAGGAAACTGGTGCCTAACCAAATGGAGAATGCTAATAGAGAGACAGAAATTACAAAAAGGGATCAAATGTATATTCTAGTGTTGAAAAGTACACCTGGGAATGAAAAAGGCATTGGGGGAATTACTAACAGATTTGAGCTGGCAGAATAATGAATTGGCCTCTTTGAAGAAGAACTGACTGAGGCTATCCACTCTGAGGAGTGGAGAGAGGCAAGAATGGACAATATTGAGCAGAATGTAACAGACATATAGGACACCATTAAGTAGGCCAACATACATATAATAGGAATCCACATGATACATATAATAGGAATTACACCCAGAAAAGGGAATCAGCAGTCAGGGAAAATATTGGGAGAAAAATGCCCCAACTCCTCAAATATGATGAAATACATGAATGTATACATCCAAGAAACTCAATGAACTCCAACAAGATAAACTACAGGTATACACAGATACTATAGTTAATTGACAAAACACATGACAAAGAGAATTTTGAAAGCATCAAGGAAAAAGCCTAGTAGATTTTCATATTTAGGGAACGAAAAAGAAGAACTATGAACCATGAATTCTGTATCTGATAAAACTACCTTTCAGAAATGAAGGAGAGGAGTGGTATAGGCAAGATGGCAGATTAGGAGGCTCCAGGTCTTTAACCCCATGAAAATATCAAGGAAACAATCAGGTAAGAATAGCTTTGTGGAAGCTCTGGAAGACAAAGAGTAATCTGAAGCAATCAAGTGAATAGCCAATTGAGAAAGGGTCACACTCAAAATGAGAGCAAATTCCATGATATTCTGCCTCCTCTATTCCTCACCCATTGTGAATGAATATGGTGCAGTAGAGGACCCAACCACTGGTCCTCCATTGGGAGAAACACAAGAGTGCAACTTGATTGCAGGGTTTGGCAGGCCAGGCACTGTCTCCAGAATCTGATTTCTGTCAAACATGACTTGAAGCTGAGATAGGGATGGTGGGACATTTTACATATCAGTAAAATGATGATGGATTCAATGGCACAGGAGACGTTCATGGCAACTGTAGACCTGCACACATGTGGAGCTCAGAGATGACTGACAGTAGAATGCAATAAAACATGTAAGGGCCAAGAAGACAAAGGTGAGGTTTTTAGGGAAATTAAATACTTAAAAGCAACTGTGTGGGGGGGGAGAGGATTAAGGCGCTGGGGAAGCACACACACACTCCCAGTGAAGGCACATCCTCAGAAAAGACCTGAGAGCACTGGTCTGTTTAGTAAAGGTCTTCATTTGCACATATCCAAGATACAAGACTGGGTAACGTGGCGGTTTTTTTTTTTTTTTTTTTTTTTCCTGCATATGCAACTTTTTTTAAATTTTTTTTTATTTTTTTATTTTTTATTTTTTTTGTCTTTTTGCTACTTCTTTGGGCCGCTCCCACAGCATATGGAGGTTCCCAGGCTAGGGGTCAAATCAGAGCTTTAGCCGCTGGCCTACACCAGAGCCACATCAACGCGGGATCCGAGCCGCGTCTGTAACCTACACCACAGCTCAGGGCAACACCGGATCCTTAACCCACTGAGCAAGGGCAGGGACCGAACCCGCAACCTCATGGTTCCTAGTCGGATTCGTTAACCACTGCGCCACGACGGGAACTCCTGTATATGCAACTTTTGATAAATGCTCACAAAATATAGAAATAAAAATGTAGTTGTGGCTCATTCAAAGGAACATTAATAAATCTGAAGCTAATGAGCATAAAGAAACATAGGCTTCACAGTGGCTAGATGAACTTTTTCTTCTTTTTTTCTTTTTTTTTTTCTTTTGTCTTTTTGCCTTTTCTAGGTCTGCTCCCATGGCATATGGAGATTCCCAGTCTAGGGGTCTAATCGGAGCTATAGCCACTGGCCTATTCCAGAGCCATAGCAATTCAGGATCCAAGCCACATCTGCAACCTACACCAGAGCTCACAGCAATGCTGGATCCTTAACCCCTGAGCAAAGCCAGGGATCAAACCCGTAACCTCATAGTTCCTAGTCAGATTTGTTAACAACTGAGCCACAACAGGAACTCCTAGATGAACATTTTAAACAACTACCTTAGGTATTCTGAAATAGCAAAAGAAGAACACACATAATTAACAAAAGGAAGTCAGCAAGGTGGAAGGTGGTGAATGAATAAACGAAGAATATAGACAAAGACATAGAATTTATTTCAAAAAAGAAACAGAGGGTCTTGATCAGGAATGGATGTTGGACTTTGTCAAATGCTTTTTCTGCATCTATGGAGACGATCATATGATTTTTGACTTCTGTTAATGTGGTGTATGATGTTGATTGATTTGCATATGGTGAACCATCCTTGTGAACCTGGGATGAACCCTACCTGGTCATGGTGTATAATTTTTGGATATGTTGTTGGATTCAGCTGGCTAAGATTTTGTTGAGAAATTTTGCATCTATATTCATCAAAGATATTGGCCCGATAGTTTTCTTTTTTGGTGTTATCTCTGTCTGGTTTTGGAATTAGGGTGATGATGGCATCGTAGAATGGTGGGAGTATTCCTTCTTCTTCAACCTTTTGAAAGACTTTAAGGAGGATGGGCACTAGATCCTCTTTATATGTTTGATAGTATTCGCCTGTGAAGCCAGATGGCCCTGGACTTTTATTTGTAGGGAGTGTTTTTATGACTTCTTCAATTTCATTTCTAGTGATTGGTCTGTTCAGTTGGTCTGTTTCTTCTTGATTCAGTTTTGGCAGGCTGTAAGAGTCTAGAAAATTGACCATTTCTTCCAGATTGTCAAATTTGTTGGCATAGAGTTGTTCATAGTATTTTCGTATGGTTTTTTTGTATTACTGCAGTATCTGTTGTGATTTCTCCTTTTTCATGTTTAATTATATTTGAGTTCTTTCTCTCCTCTTTTTAGTGAGTCTGGCCAGGGAATGTGTCAATTTTGTTTACCTTTTCAAAGAAACAGCTCTTGGTTTTATTAATTTTCTCTATTGTATTTTTGAATTTCTAATTTATTGAATTCTTCTTTGATCTTTATAATTTCATTCCTTCTGCTGACTTTGGGTGTTTTTTGTTCTTTTTCTAATTTGCTTAGATGGAAGGTTAAGCTGTCAATTTGGGATCTTCTTTTTTGAGAAAGGCCTGTATCACTACAAATTTCCCTCTGAGCACTGCTTTTGTGGCATCCCATATATTTTGAGAGGTTGTGTCTTCATTATCATTTGTCTCAAGGTATTTTTAATTTCCTTCTTGATTTCCTCATTGACCCATTGGTTTTTTAGTAGCATGTTGTTTAGTCTCCATGTAGTAGGTTTTTTCTCATTTCGTTTCCTGTGGTTGATTTCTAGTTTCATGGCATTGTGGTCAGAGAAGATACTTGAGATAATTTCTATGCTCCTAAATTTATTGAGGTTAGCTTTGTGTCCCAATATGTGGTCAATTCTTGAGAAGGCTCCATGTGTTGTTGACAAGAATATGTATTCTGATTCTTTTGGATGTAGTGTCCTGAAGATATCAATTAAATCTAACTTCTATTGTTTCCTTCAGGATCTCTGTTGCTTTATTGGTTTTCTGTCTAGAGGATCTGTCCATTGGTAGGTATCAAGGGAGCATTCCTGAACATAATCAAAGCCGCTTATGATAAACCCACAGCAAATATAATACTCAATGGGGAAAAACTGAAAGCCTTCTCACTCAAATCTGGAACAAGACAGGGATGCCTACTCTCAGCACTGCTTTTCAACATAGTTTTGGAAGTCCTGGCCACAGCAATTAGACAAACAAAACAAATAAAAGGCATCCATTTAGGAAGAGAAGAGATCAAACTATCACTGTATGCAGACGACATGATACTTTACATAGAAAACCTTAAGGACTCAACCCAAAAACTACTGGAACTGATTAATAAATTCAGTAAAGTAGCAGGATATAAGATTAACAGTCAGAAGTCAGTCGCATTTGTGTATACCAGCAATGAAATATTAGAAAAGGAATCCAAAAATACGATACCTTTTAAAATTGCACCTCACAAAATCAAATACCTCGGAATACACCTGACCAAGGAGGTACCTTTACCTTATATGCCAAGAACTATAAAACTTTAATCAAAGAAGATGTAAAGAAATGGAAAGATATTCCATGTTCAAGGATTGGAAGAATCAATATTGTAAAAATGGCCATACTACCCAAAGCAATCTACAGATTCAATGTAATCCCTATCAAATGACCCAGGACATTTTTCACAGAACTAGAACAAACAATCCAAACATTTATATCGAACCACAAAAGACCCAGAATCGCCAAAGCAATCCTGAGAAACAAAAACCAAGCAGGGGGCATAACTTTCCCAGACTTCAAGAAATATTACAAAGCCACAGTCACCAAAACAGTGTGGTACTGGTATCAAAACAGACAGACAGACCAAGGGAACAGAAGAGAGAACCCGGAAATAAACCCTGACACCTAGGGTCAATTAATCTTTGACAAGGGAGGCAAGAACATCAAATGGGAACAAGAAAGTCTATTCAGCAAGCATTGCTGGGAAACCTGGACAGCTGCATGCAAAGCAATGAAACTAGAACACACCCTCACACCATGCACAAAAATAAACTCCAAGTGGCTGAAAGACTTAAATATACGACAGGACACCATCAAACTCCTAGAAGAAAACATAGGCAAAACACTCTTGGACATCAACAGCATGAATATTTTCTCAGGTCAGTCTCCCAAAGCAATAGAAATTAGAGCAAAAATAAACCCATGGGACCTCATCAAACTGAAAAGCTTTTGCACAGCAAAGGAAACCCAAAAGAAAACAAAAAGACAACTTTCAGAATGGGAGAAAACAGTTTCCAATGATGCAACCGACAAGGGCTTAATCTCTAGAATATATAAGCAACTTATACAACTCAACAGCAAAAAAGCCAATCAAGCAATGGAAAAAATGGGCAAAAGACCCGAATAGACTGTTCTCCAAGGAAGATACAAATGGCCAGCCAACACATGAAAAAATGCTCCACATCGCTGATTATAAGAGAAATGCAAATCAAAACTACCATGAGATACCACCTCACACCAATCAGAATGGCCATCATTCATAAGTCCACAAATAACAAGTGCTGGAGGGGCTGTGGAGAAAAGGGAACCCTCCCACCCTGTTGGTGGGAATGGAAACTGGTACAGCCGCTATGGAGAACAGTTTGGAGATACCTTAGAAATCTATACATAGAATTTCCATATGACCCGACAATCCCACTCTTGGGCATATGATCAGACAAAACTCTACTTAAAAGAGACACATGCACCCGCATGCTCATTGCAGCACTATTCACAATAGTCAGGACATGGAAACAACCCACATGTTCATCAACAGATGATTGGATTTGGAAGAGGTGGTATATATACACAATAGAATACTACTCAGCCATAAAAAAAGAATGACAAAATGCCATTTGCAGCAACATGGATGGAACTAGAGATTCATACTGAGTGAAATGAGCCAGAAAGACAAAGACAAATACCATATGATATCACGTATAACTGGAATCTAATATCCAGCACAAATGAACATCTCCACAGAAAAGAGAATCATGGACTTGGAGAATAGACTTGTGGGGCTGCTTGATGCGAGAGGGAGGGAGTGGGAGGGATCGGGAGCTTGGGGTTATCAGATACAACTTAGAACAGATTTACAAGCAGATCCTGCTGAGTAGCATTGAGAACTATGTCTAGATACTCATATTGCAACAGAACCAAGGGTGGCAAAAATTGTATACATGTAAGAGTAACTTGCTCCCCGTGCTGTACAGTGGAAGAAAAAATTTAAAAAATTAATTAATTATAAAAAGAAAGAACAATGGGAAAGGGAGAGGCAAAGGGCCAACAAAGTCTCTTTTCCCTCTCCCTTGTCAGGGCCCTCTGGCCAGTTCTCCATGTCAGGAGGAGCCCAGAAATTAAATGGCCCCAGTTGTGGCTGATGGGTCTGCTCCACTGGTGGGTGAGTTGGCCCTCCAGTGCCCTGAGTGGTTATGATCTGTGGCTGAGGGTTAGCCAAAGAAATGTGGGCTGTCTCTAAAACCCTGAGGAAGGACTGTCCAGGTTAACTGAGGGTCTGAAAGAATATTGTGGTCAGTCCACGTGAATGGAAAAAATTCCTGGCATGAAGGGTGTAGAGGAAGGGTAAAAAGGGCATCTTTTAGGTCAAGAACTGAGAAATGAGGAGTGTTAGGGGGTATACAAGACAGAAGAGTATAGGGATTTGGGACCACTGTGTTAATGGGAAGGAGTACCAGATTGATGAGGCCAAGATCCTGAACTAATCGGAAGCATCTGTCTAGTTTTTTTACAGGAAGGATAGGAATATTGAACAGAAAGTGAGTAGGTTTGAGGACGTTGGCCTTGAGGAGAAGCTGAATTATAGGCTTTCATTCTCTCTGTGCTTCTAGGCTAATAGGATATTGAGATTGGATAGGAAATTTAGGAAGATCATTTAGTCTTATGAGAATTGGAGAATGATGTCTAGCAATGGAGGGTATATGGGTGTCCCAAACAATGGGACTGACATCAGAGGGGAGGTGGGAATGACTGGGGGAGTGGGCCCCAAATCTGACTGGCCCAGATATAGGACGTTTGTGTTTGGTTGTATAGGAAATTCAATGTATCCCTGGAACTTAGTTAAAATATTCATCCCTATTATAAGCATAGCACATGTGGGAATACCCAGAAATTAGGTGGCAGAAAGTGGTGTTTACAAGTGTGCAAAGTAAAGGTCCAGTCTGTTGGGGTGTAGTGGGCAACCCCATGATAGAAGTAGGGGAGGTGTAGGTAAGACCCTGTAAAATAGGTAATACCGAGTATAATTCCCCCAAGTCCAATAAGAACAAAATAATCTTATCTGCTCCTGCCAGAGCTCCCTGAGGCTCCAGAGTGGTGGTAGGAAGCTGGGGCCTGGTGGCCTCAGGCCCCACCCATCCTCCACGGCCAGGCCCAACAGGTTGTTCATGTTGATGGTCTCCAAGGTAGGTTTTGTGGAGGAGATGGTGGGCTGTCCTGGCTTCCCACAGTCCACTTTCCAATGTCCATTCTGACTGAATTTTGGAGAAGGGCCTGGCAGGGTTTTGGGTTATGGCATTCATTTGCCCAATGCCCCTCTAAGCCACCTTTGAAATAGGCCCTGGGAGGGGAGGTTGTTCTGTAAGTTTGTATGCCTCAGGGGGTCCATGGTTTGTTTTTGAGGATTTCCCTATATGGCAGAAGCAAGAAGCTGATATTCAGTCATGGACTTCTTCAGTTTAGGGGCCTTATGTTCTTCCTCGGCATTATTAAAGACCATTAAAGGCAGCTTTAATGAGATCCCTTGGTGGGAACAAAAGACCGTCCTCTAGTTTCCACATATTTTTTTAATATCTTGTGCTGATTGGGAGATGAAATGCATATGCAAATGAATTTATCCCTCTTGACTTTTTAGATTTAGGGTAGGATACTTAGGGTAGTATACTATAAGCCTTGACATAAAAATGGCTGGATTTTCTTGGGGTTCCTGTATTATTTCTCTAATTTTATCCTAAGTAAGTATTTTTAATGTGGACTTCATTCTTTCTATTAGGCAAGAGTTAAGGTGGCCTCTCGAGCCACTGTCCTGGGAGTCTATCTGATAGTTCCAATTAGGATCCACACAAGGGATAGCTAGAGTTCCAACAGGACTGTTAGCAGGATCTTGGTATGTAAGGTGTCTGCATGGGCTTGGGCTGCCAGACAAATTCATTCCCTTTCTTCAGGGGACAGAAAACAGCTAAGGATAACACAAATGTCTTTCCAAGTGAAGTCGTAGGAGTGAATAAGATACTGGAGCTCGTTTGTGTAGGTAGTTGAGTCTGAGGTGAAGGAACCTAAACATTTTCCCTATTTGGGATAAGTCTCCCAAAGACAAAGGCACATGAACCCTGACTCTTCCTTCAACTCCAGCAACCTCTCTTAAAGGAAGGTTTGGGGCCTCAGGGGGGATTGCTGATCAAGATCTTGTGAAGTGGGTCATAAAAGGGGTTGTTGCTATGGGAGGGGGCTGCATGTTGGGAGTGGGAATTAGGATTCTTGGGGCATGGAAGAAGAGGAGGAAGAACAATGGTGGGAGGGAGAGAAGAAGGTGTAGGGGCTGTATTACTTGGGTGCACGGAATTGGTGGGAGGGGGAGGAGGAGGCTTATGGTTGTGCAGGATTGAAGGAGGTGCTGAGGCATCACTAGGATTAAAGTCAGAGTTTGAAGAAACATAAGGGGGAGGCTGTTTAGTTTTGGCCTGCAGGTGAGGTGAAAGGGGAGGAGGGCATGCATTTAACAGAAGAACCTGATATGAGCTACAGTCAGAGCAAAGAGAGGGTTGAGATCTTAAAGAGATAAAAGCTTGGAATTCCTGTCTTGGCTCAGAAGGAACAAATCTGACTAGGATCCATGTGGACACAGGTTTGAACACTGGTCTTCATCAGAGGCTTAAGGATCTGGCATTGCTATGACCTGTGTTGTAGGTTGCAGACATGGCTCAGATATGGCATTGCTGTGGCTGTGGCCCAACTTCCACACCTCAAGTTCAACCCGTAGCCTGGGAACCTCCAAGTGCCATGAGCACAGCCCTAAAAAGACACACACACACACACACACACACACACACATAAAATAGATAAAAGCTTTAATGTAGGGAACATCTGACCATTTCCCATTGTGCTGGAAAAAAAATTCTCAAGATCTCCTGGGATTTTGAAATTGAATGGATCAGTCTCAGGCCATTGGCTCCCATTATCTAATTTATGTTTGGGCCAAGCCACGTGACAGAAGGAAATGAGACACTTGTGCTTAACATCTGGTGGAGTCTCAGAGATGAAAGATTGTCCAAAATCACCCTAAAGCTGTATCTTGTGGAGGCTGACAGGAGGAGGCCCCCGTGGTGTTAATTTGGGAATAGAGAAGTCTAAAAACCCATACAGGTGCTCAGAGAGGTATCCCCCTGAGAGGGCCTAAGATCTAAACGAGATAGACCACCTAGATGATCAGAGGGGTTCTCCCTGTGAAGTCTATGATCTGAACGATGATTGTGCCTGATCAGGAAATGTCTTTGCTGAGAAGGGGGAGTACCTGTTCCCTGCGACCACATGGAAACCCAGCTGACTCAACATCCAGATTTTAAAGAGGAAATAAAAAATGGCAATGAGGGGAGTTTCCATCATGACTCAGCAGCTAACAAATCTCACTAGCATCCAGGAGGGCACAGGTTTGAACCCTGAACTTGTTCAGTGAGTTAAGGATCTGGCATTGCCATGAGCTGTGGTGTAGGTTGCAGATGTGGCTTAGATCCTGTGTTGCTATGGCTGTGGTGTAGGCCAGCAGCTAAAGCTGCATTAGACCCCTAGCCTGGGAACCTCCTACATGCCATGGGTGTCACCCTAAAAAGCAAAAAAGAAAAAGGAAAAGAAAAATGGCAATGACATCAGACCAGGTTTGGGGAGAGAGTGGTGGAGGAGAAATACAGTATTTACTCAACTTCCAATGGCCTTGAAGTGGAGCCCAGTGTGGGGTGCCATGTGATGGGAATCATCAGAAGGCACTTGAGATCCCAGTGCTCAACAGTCACAAGGAAGAGGGCACTTCCACTCATCTGAGCAGTAGTGACTGGGAGAGAGGGCCAGAGAAATCAGAGGTCACCGTGGAGTAGCCCTGGACTAAATCTTCAATTGTCCCAATAGTCTCACTCTGTTCACTGAAAGACTCAGGCTTAGGAGATGGAAAGCAGGGAAAGAGTTTAGAAACAGAGGAGGCATCCACTCTTTCAGACTAAAGCTACTTGCCCCTAGAACCTACAGGGACCTGCAGAACACCCCAGAGTGTAGCCCTGGCTGGTGTTTCAGCTATCCCTCCAAGTCTTGGAGCATTTGTGGAAGCCTGAACATTGGAAAGGGGTGGGTGTGTATCCCTCCAGGGCTTTGGCACCAAAATGTTAGAGAACTGGAGAAAGACAGTTGACCAGAGCAGTGACATATCAGGCAAGATTTATGAACCAGCAGAGAGGTTGGGAGCACTGAGCAAAAGGAACACAGGACCCCTCAGCCTTGGGAAAGAGTCAGGATTTATAGGCAGGGGATCATGTGCTAAGTCCTATACGTTTGGGACAGCAGTTAAGATCCTGGTATAAAACTTAACATTCTCCTTGGGGCAGTCTTTGTCCTTGGGAAGTCAGCCACTTCATGGGCTTTGTTGTGCTGCCAGTGGAGGTCCAATAAAGTGGAGACTGCAGGTCCGGGTCTGAGAGTGTCAATGAGTCATGGGACTTACCATTTCTTAGGCCTTCATTATGTATATATAATTATTTTTTCCCATTCTTCCTAGTTTACAGTGTTCTGTCAATTTTCTACTGTTTAGGCCTTCATTTTAGTTTATGACTAAGAGGTTCCATGTGGCCATTAATACTTATGTGTTTATCAGATGATAAAATGTGAATTTTGTTCAGAAAGCCTAGGCGGTTTTGAAGTAAGTCAAGAGCCAGGACAGAAGCAGAGCGGGTTTAGGGTAACGAAGTGAAAAAAAAAAAAAACTATGCTGATGAATAAGAAAGTGAAAGGGAAGATCAAGTCAAAACTTATGCTATGACTTTGAAAACCAATTTATAAATTGCCCAAAGAGGCATACACCAACTATCCTGCCACTGTGTAATGTGAAAGAAACTTCTGGTTCTTGTCTACCTGCCAGAGGCCAACACGGAGTGTCACCCCAAACCCAACAAAGCCCATCTTCCCTCAGCCTCTACCCCACTGCAGAATGACTTGAGTCCCCCCTTTGAAGGTTGAGACTCCAATTTGGCCTCCTTTACTTGAATCCTGAGCATCTGCTGAAGCAGGTCACTCTCTGGGTCCTGGTCTTGACTTTTTGCTTTGAGGCTACCAGGCAGCAGTGCTCTAGGCCCAAGCCTGTGTGAATGGTTTCACAAGGAGGTAAGCCAATAGACTTGGGATGGGTTCCCAAAGACCCTGCCATCCCTCAAATCCCTGGGGTTCACATGTGATACTTCACTGTGGACACATAGTTGGATGGAAGGACAGGAAGGAGAGAGAACTGCACCCCAGGGACCCCTCACACTGGGGGGCCTAGAGGGGCCTGTAGAAACCTCAGCCTACCCGTGGGAGGACAGATGCTTGGAGGTGGAAAAAGAGGACATGCTCTGGGTTTGGAGGAAGGATTGCATCAGGAAGGTTGACTTTTTCTAGAAGGGAGACAAGGCACTTTGAAATGTGTGTGTAGGGAATGTGGCTTGATATCTGCTCTTGGCAGAGGGAGGGTCATGGGGAAAGCCTAGCCCTGTCTTGTGTTCCTTAGGCATCTGAAGCTTGCCTCATTAGATCTTTCTAAGGGATGTGAATGGGTGCATACTGTATCTAATGGGAGCATGGGGTGAGATGGTCAGTCAGAAAACTATTCAATGGGGTGGGTGACTGTGGCCACATGTGCCTTGAAGTGGTCCTCTCTAAGCTGGGCCCAAAGTTACTCTGCCACAGCCCAGGCCTCTTCCACTCCTTCCAGCCCAGAGCTCACTCCTCAGGTCAGGGAACTGTTGCCTTGGATTCCACAAGGGAGGGGCAACCATGTGACTTCAACCAAGCTAAGACTCCTGTTTCTGAGTTGTTCTGTATTTTTTTCCCTTTTGTGGAAACACATTTCTTCAGACCTACTTCATCCTGTCTGGTATCTCACAGCAGATGCTCAGGCCTGACTTTGAGATGAAGAGTATGTTCCTATTTCACGTCACCATTTCATGGACAGGGATCACATGTGTGGAGGGGGGTGGTTGCGATGGAATGTCTATGAAGGCTGATTCCTTGTTAAAGAGGGGATGTGTTGTAGCCCAGAAGAGGAAGACGATCTTCTGTGCTACCATGAAACCTCCTTTTCCCCTGTTGAGATTAATTAGGTGCATAGTGGTGGGTACCTCCCTCTGCTGAACAGACAGCTTTACCACAATGGCACCTGACTCATGCCTGCTTCTCAGTTTGTCTTCACCTTCCATTGTTGGGATCTGGAAGGGGAAGGACCTCAGGCAGCCTGTACTCCCACGATCTATGCAACACGACACTCCCTCAGCCTGTGCTAATCCTCTGCAGCCAATAGTGGCTGTGAAATGACAGAATCCAGGGGATACATGCTTAATTCTTAGACTCCTTTCCTAGGAACACAACTGCATGATGGCAGTGACTCAGGGTCCTGGGGATGGGATGGTGGAAACTCTCCCCTGTTCAAAGTCCAATATGGGTGGTTCTGTGAGGCGGGTGCATGATGGGCAGGTGCGTTATGCGATTGTATCAAGGTTCTGTGCGCAGAGTGACTTTCTCAGCCTTTCAGTTTTGTTAGGAGAGGTCATGAAAGAAAGGAAGAGCAGATTTATATTGGCAAGTGCAAAGGAACTGCTTATCAGAAGGTGTGGCCCTAAGACTTTATACACTGCCTGTCCAAAAATTGACTTACAGTGAGTGGATACTGGCTTGGAGAGGGTCCCTATATGCTAATGACCTTGCTGAGGAGCATTGTTCAGAGTAGATGTGCTCCAAGCTCCAGGACTTGGGGACAGTCTGTGAGGGCTGAGTGTTGGAGTTCCTTAGTGAGGCTCTCTGAGTGAGTGCTGCTGTGCCTAACCTCTTCTCAGCAGACAGGAGGCAGGGAACTTGGTGCATGGGAACAAATTCACCAGTGGAATAATTCTCAACTGGAGATGAGAACATGAAAAACCCTCCAAGACTGCACAGTTTCCCCTGTTCAAATGCCCTTGCCTGTTGAGATGTACAGTCTGATTCACCAGGAAACTCCCTTCCCAGTTGCCCATTCTCCTCCATTTACCACTTTCCTTTGTCTCAAGAGCATCTCCACAGCATGCTCAGCACAGCAGCCATCATTAAGCCTCATGCCTCCCTGTCCCATTTCAGAGCACTCCACTTTTCTCCATCCACTCCTGGCCCCCCATTGAAGCCACCCTTGGAGCTGCACCTGCCACCACCCATGACCCCATTACTCCCACCTGGAAGCACCTTATTCCTGCCAGCCTTCACCAGGACATCTCTGGTGGCTAATAATGACCATGGCCTCAGTGCCCCAGGGGTTTGCAAAATCACTGTCTAAGTCAGATCAGAAGGAAAGCTAGCATTGCCCCACCAGACTCAGATCTTTGGCCTTACCCAGGTACCCCCAAAGGGAGCTCCTGGGGCCCTCAGTGGGAGGGCTTGTTGCTTGTCCTGTAACCCTATTCCTAGCAACCCCTGCAGTGGAGAGTGTTGTGGCCACACTGGCTGTTGCAGTAGCTCAGGCTTGCAAGGGAGAGTGGGTCACAGGCCTTCCTCCTCAAGCTGCACAATCAGCTGCCCAGCTGGCCCCAGTCTGCCCCCAGTGAGCTTTGGCCCATGGCCACATGGTGCATCCAGGGCAGACAGCCTATCCTCCTCCAAGAATGGGGTCCCTCAGGATGACTCTTTGAACAGCAAGAGCTGAGAACTCCCGAGGCTGGCGGTGCCTAAAATCTCTGGCCCAGAAGCACCTGCCCCAGAGCCCTAATGCAGAACTTTTCTCTTGCTTCCTCATTTGAGTGCATTCTGGAGAGCTCATGAGCTCACCTGGAGCCTTCACTAAAGAGGAACTGGCCATGGAGTCACTGGCTAGCTTTCTAGGAATCCTTCAGCCTAGACAGAAGGAAGGTTGAGGGTGATGTCCATGCCATGAAGAGGCATGTTGTCACTCACATGTGTCACATGTCCAGTCCATGACATCCTTTCAGTGTCTCCTCTCAGCTGACCCCCACCCTGTGGGTCCAGCCACATTACCTTCTGTGTTTCCATGGTAAATTTAACACAGACTAGCAGTCAGAGAGGGTCCTTCTGTAATGTCAGGAGCCAAGAGGTGAATGGCACGATCTTCTGTGCTGCTGCATCCTTTCAACAAGAAGTTGGGTGTATGGTGGCCAGGGACTATCACTTCAGAGGAGGCATAGGACAGGCAGGCTCAGGAGAGAGTTTTATGCATATGTGGTCCTTGTTGTTCTGGAGACTTCCAGTTACAACAAGGAGGTGGTAGTGCTCTCTTAAGGCAAGGGTCTTTCCTACTAGAGCTGTGAGCCTGGAAGGAATCTCCCTCCTAGACTTAAGGTCCTTCATAAAAGGGGCACAATGACACCTAGTTGAGAGGACCAGGCAGAAGAGTCCTTGGGCTTATCTGACCTGTTAGCAGCTATCCTGGCACATGCCCTCCCTCATTGATGATGCTGAATTTTATATAAAACTGCAGTCCCGGAGAGGAAAGAGTTCCCCAAGGCACAGCATTCCAGCTATGGCCTGGGAGTGCATGCTCATCCTCTGGGGAGTGTGAGGTGGTGGCAACAGCAACCAGGAAGGCCTGTCTTGCTCTACAGACACCCACCCCTCACACTACTGACCCTCAGTCAGGCTGTGGTGGGGAACATGGAGGAGAAGGAATGGAGGTGCTCAGGCAGCTGGAGGTGGGGCTGTAAGAGGAGACTGACCCTGAGGGCTTGCAGTCCAGTGCTTCACTCTCTGGCCCACTGAAACCAACCATGACGTTGGAGAAGGGACAGTGTTGGGCCATTCAGGAATGGCAGCACACAAGCAGCTTTGACAGGATGAACTTCTATGAGATGGTGGCAAAGTGAGTCAGCATCCCGGGCTGTGGGGTACATGGTGGACGAGGGGGTGGGTGAGGGCCAGACTGCAGGGCAGGATATGACTGTGATGGTGACCAGCAGAGAGAACAGAGGAGGCTGGCACCCAACACATACTGTTCCCTGCATCCCAGAGGCCTTACTCCCCTCACCTGGAGACCTTGGCTATTCTGTCCTTCTTCCACCAGGAGCACTGCCCCCACATGAGGCTGACCTGTCCCTGTCCTGACATAAGGCCTCAGGATGGTCTTGGGAACCCTAGGAGCCCAGGAAGGGTCCACTCTGGACACAGGGACTGTGCAGGGAAATGCACTCCACCCCAAGCTGTGTGCTGGGTGGCCAGTGATCACTGATCTAACACTTGGAACCCCTCTCCTCATCAGCAGTGGACTGGCTTTCCCTGTGTTTTCTGCATGGGACTCCCCTAGTTTCAAAACCAAAACCAAACAAATAAGCACCTCTCAGAGGAACGTGAGGCCTGTCTGCTAAGTTTAGCATCCCATCTCCAGCCTCTCCTGAGCCCTGTGTCAGGTGTGTGTTCCAGAACTCTCACTTCCAGACCCAGGACCTAGATTTGGGCAAGGCTACTGTGGGGATACCTGCCTGACAAAGCTGCTGGCCATCACCATTCCTGTGGGACACACAAGGATGGGGGGGCATGAGCAGGGGCCCCCATGGGCCACCATATGTCCAGTAGTCCTGGTTCAATTAAGCAACCTGGGTCTCTGCTGGGCCATGCCCTCCAGGGCTGGTAAGGCAGGAAGTGGCCCAGATCATGTACTTGCCCTAGAGTGGCTCCCTGCTGGAATAGCACCTCACAGGCCCTGACAGCCCCAAGGACACCCTCTCCTCCTCCCTCAGTCCTGCTGCCCTCCGTGGGCTCCAGAGCCCAGGCCTTTTTCTCACTGAGGCCTGTCCCTCAACACCCCCAAGTTTCATGGAATTTGAAGTGGAGGATGAGTTCCAGATTCAGAACTTGCAGTGGATGAAGGGGGAACAGGGTCTGCTTACTCCAGCTCTAGTGAGTCCAGCTCCTCAGGGACTTCAGCCCCCAAAGTGGGGCCTTGGTCAGTTACCCACCTGCCCAGTGGAGGTAAAGACAAAGTTAATAGGGGCCTAGGGGTAGAGGCAAGATGGCACAAGGGTAAGAGGACATGCTCACCCTCTCCCACAAACACATCAAAAAAAAAAAAAAACACACATCTCCATCTAAAAGGATTCACACAGGACATCAACTGAATGCTGGCAGAAAATCTTAAACCTCCAAAAAGGGCAAGAAACTCCTGACATAACCAGGTAGAACAAAAGAAAAAAGAGAGAGAAAAGGAATCAGGACAGGACTCGCTTTCCTGAGAGGGAGCTGTGAAGGAGAAAGGGAACCCACACCCTGAGAAGCAACCTAACAAACAGAAAGATCAGCTGAGTCAGAGGGATCTCCAAGATACTGAAGAAAGCACAGCAGCAGGCCTGAGAACTGAAAAGCAGAGTGAGAGAAGCACAGATCATCTGAACTGCTGGCACAGACACCACAGCCTGAGATTCTCGGGGGGGGGGGGTTGCTGGGCACTGAGACTTAGGCTCTGGAGCAGTGAGAAGCTGCTTGCTAGCCCATGGTGGACCAGACCTGTGGGTGGCAGGAGCAAACCACTGCAATTATCCCTGACTCCAGAGGTGGTGTGGCCTACCACAGCTGGGGATATCTGAACAAAAATTACTTGCAGACCCAACCATTTCAGAGGGTATCACAGAAAAGGACACTACAATGGAACCTCACCTGATGGTGCTCTCACTCCTCTGGGGGCACACTCACCCTGCAGCCACCACTGCCAAACATTCCAAGAGGTGCCCATACGCTTGATCACTGTCCCTTCCTAGGAACCTGCAACTAAGAGCACCTTCTTCCCACATCCTGTCAGGGCTAAGCAGGACCAGGTGCTTCTTGCATGATTTTACAGGTGATGGGGCAAACCACCAAAGTTATCTCTAGCTCCAGTGGTGGCAGTGAGCTGACACCATTAGGGGTTGGGGAACAGGCACCTACTGCAGCCCCATTCACCTCAAGGGCATCACAGAGGAAGGCATTGTGACCAAATCAACTCTTGGTTCTCTTGCACCCTTGGGAACACACTGGCCCTGCTGCTGCCACTACTGAATGTTCAGGGCAGTACCCATAGGCCAGATCTCTGGCACTTCCCAGGATCCTGCAACTCGGAGCAGCCTGAGCAGCACCTCCTATGTGGGCTAAGACAGACAGATCACCTCATGCATGGTCTACAGGTGGTGGATGCAAACCAACACAGTTACCACTGAAGCTAGATGGTCATGGCCCACTCCCACTAGGGATCCCTGAACAGGCACCACCTGCCATTCCAATCATCTCAGAGGAGGACACTGCAATCAAACACAAGCTATTGATGTTCTCACATCCCTGGGAACTCACACACCCTGCTGCAGCTACAGCCAAATTCTCTGGCCACCTTGAAGGTACTTTTGAGCTCATTCCTCCTTCCCAGGGCCCTGTAAATAGGAGTAACCTGTGCCGCCTTCCTGCAGGTCTTTGCTTCTGTTGAGAGCCCAATGACCAGGCCCTGAATGCTGGCCCTACTCATTGCCCTCTTCTCCCTGAAAACATACTGAGCATCATGGGGATAACACACTTCTCATGCAGAAGAAAGAGACAGCAAAGACCCAAACCCCCACACCAATAATAAAGAGTAACCCCCCAAAAAAGATACAAAGGGGTATTCTTGCATAGACACAGACTTACAAAAATACAGTTTGGCTTCCCGAAATTCACACAAAAAGAAAAACACAAGCAAGATGAAGAACCTCAGAAATGAATTCCCAGTTAAAACAACAGGAGAATTCACCCAAAGCAGTCAACAAGGAAACAGACCTCTGCAGTCTGACAGACTTGGAGTTCAAAAGAGACAGGGTGAAAATACGGAAGGAATTAAGAGAGGATAGGAACAGGAATGCAGATTCCCTTAGAAAGGAATGAGAACATATAAGGAGGAGCCAAGAAAACTAGAAAATTCATTTGCAGAGATACAAACTGAAGGAAAGGCAATAAAGACCTGAATGAATAATGCAGAGGAAAGAATTAGTGATGTGGAACAGAGAATAATGGAAATCACCCAATCAGGACAGCAGACAGAAAAGCAAATGGAAAAAAATGAAAGAAATATGAGACCTATGGGATAATATAAAGCAGGAAAATTTATGCATAATACGGATTCTAGAAGGAGAAGAAAAAGAAAAGCAGACTGAAAATACATTTGAAGAAATCCTGGCTGAAAATTTTCCAAGTCTAATGGATACTGATAACAAGATATAGGAAACACAGAGGGCCCCAAACAAGTGGAACCCAAACAGGCCCACACCAAGACATATTATAATAAAAATGGCAAAAATTTAAAGATAAAGCGAAGATTCCAAAGGCAGCAAGAGAAAAGCAAAGCGTTAATTACAAGTGAACCCAAATAAGGCAATCAGCTGATATTGCTACAGGTACACTAAAGGCCAGGAGGGAGTGGCAAGATATAATTAAACCACTGAAAGGAAAAAATCTGCAAACTAGAATATTCTATCCAGCAAGAAAATCATTTAAAATAGATGGAGAAATAAAGAATTTCTCCAACAATCAAAAGCTGAAAGAGTACAGCAACACGAAACCCATTCTAAAACAAATACTTAAAGGGCTTCTGTAATTTAAAAAAAAAAGGAAGATATAGGATGGAGGAAACCACAATTGGAAAGCCATCACTTAAATAAGTCAGCATACAGACCTAAACATGAAGATGTTAAAAAAAGAAAAGGCATCCAAATCAAGCACTGTGGGAAAGGGAAGTAAGAAGAAATAGATTCTTTTTTAATTTTTTCATGATGTGTTTAGCCTATATGACTATCAGGCTAAAGTAAGCAGATATAGGAAGGGGTTAACATACTTAAAGAAACAGGGCAACCACAAATCAAAACCGAACACTACATTCACAAAAACTGAAAAGAAAATACTCAAGCATAAAATAAATGGAAATCACCCAACCAAACAAGGAAAGGAAGAAAAGAGAAACATAGAATCAACTGGAAAATAAGGCTTAAAATGGAAATAAATACATATCTATCAATAATCACCTGAAATGTCAATGGACTGAATGCTCCAATCAAAAGACACAGAGTGGCAGATTGGGATAAAAAAGCAAAATCCTTCAATCTGCTGCCTACCATACACTCACCTTGGGGCAAAGGACACTTCCAGATTGAAAGTGAGGGGTGGGAAAAGAGATTTCATGCCAACGGACAAGACAGGAAAGCAGGAGTTGCAGTACTCATATCAGACAAAAGAGACTTTAAAATCAAGGCCATCAAGAAAGACAAAGAAGGATAGCATTGAATAGTTAAAGGATCCATTCAAGAAGAGGATATTACAATCATCAATATATATGCCCCTAATATTAGAGGACCCAGATACCTCCAACAAATACAACAGAGATAAAAGGAGAAATTGATGGGAATACAATCATAGTAGGATAATTAACACCACACCCATATCAATGGACAGATCCTCTGGACAGAAAATCAATAAGGCAACAGAGATCCTAAAGGAAATACCAGAAAAGTGAGACTTAATGGACATTTTGAGGACATTACATCCAAAACAACAGAATACACATTCTTCTTAAGTGCACATGGAACATTCTCAAGAATTGATCACATCTTGGGGCACAAAGCTAACCTCAACAAATTTAGAGGTATAGAAATTATTTCAAATACCTTCTCTGACCACAATGGCATGAAACTAGAACTCAGTCACAGGAAAGGAAGTAAGAAAAAACCTACTACATGGAGACTAAATAACATGCTACTAAAAAACCAATGGGTCAATGAGGAAATCAAGAAGGAAATTAAAAAAAAATACCTCAAGACAAATGATCATGAAGACACAATCACTCAAAATCCATGGGATGCCACAAAAGCAGTGCTCAGAGGGAAGTTCATAGCAATACAGGCCTTTCTCTAAAAAGAAGAAAAATCTCAAATGGACAATTTAATCCACCACCGCAATGCATTAGAAAAAGAAGAACAAGAAAAACCTAAAGTCAGCAGAAAGAAGGACATCATAAAGATCTAAGAGGAAATCAATAAAATAGAGATTCAAAAAACAATAGACAAAATCAATCAAGCCCAGAGCTGGTTCTTTGAAAAGATCAACAAAATGGACAAACCTCTGGCTAGACTCACCAAGAAGAGGAGAGAAAAAAAACCCAAAGTACAAAAATCAGAAATGAAAAAGGAGAAGGCACAATGGATACTACAGAAGAAAAAAAAAACATGAGAGAATACTAACAACAATTATGTGCCAACAGATTCAACCACCTGGAAGAAATGGACAACTTCCTAGAGACGTACAACCCACCAAAACTGAATCAAGAAGAAATAGATCAACTGAACAGACCAATCACTAGAAATGAAATTGAATATGTCATAAAAACACTCCCTACAAATAAAAGTCCAGGACCAGATGATTTCACAGGTGAATTCTACCAAACAAACAAGGAGGAACCTATACCCATACTCCTACAACTTTTCCAAAAGGTTGAAGAAGAAGGAATACTCCCAAAGACATTCTAGGATGCCACCATTACCTTCATTCCAAAACCAGAGATGCTGCCAAAAAAGAAGAGGTAAATCAGTCAACATCATACATCACATCAACAAAACGAAACTCAAAAATGACATGATCCTCTCAATAGGTGCAGATAAAGCATTTGCCAAAGTCCAACATCATTTTATGATTAAAAGCCCTTACCAAAGTGGGTCTAGAGGGAACATTCCTTAGCATAATCAAAGCCATTTAAGACAAACCCACAGAAAATATAATACTCAATGGAGAAAAGCTGAAAGCCTTCCCACAAAAATCTGGAACAAGACAAGAATGCACACTCTCATCCCTATTATTCTATATAGTATTGGAAGTGCTAGCCACAGCAATCAGACAAACAAAGAAGTAAAAGGCATCCAAATCGGAAGAGAAGTGATAAAGCTGTGACTATATGCTGATGACAAGATACAATAAATACAAAACCCCAAGGATGAACCCCCAAATTACCTGAACTTCTCAGCAAATTCAGCAAAGTAGCAGGATATAAGATTAACATTCAGAAATCAGTCACATTTCTGTATACCAACAATGAAATATTAGAAAAGGAATACAAAAATACAATACCTTTTAAAATTGCAACCCAAAAAATCAAATACCTGTGTATACACCTGACCCAGGAGGTGAAAGACTTATATGCCAAGAAATATAAAACATTAATCAAGGAAATTAAAGATGTAAAGAAATGGAAAGATAGTCCATGCTCCTGGATGGAAAAAAATTAATATTGTAAAAATGGCCATACTACCCAAAGCTATCTACAGATTCAATGCAACCCTGATACAATTACCCACTCCATTTTACACAGAACTAGAACAAACAGTCCAAATATTTATATGAAACCACAAAAGACCCATGATTGCCAAAGCAATTCTGAGAAACAAAAACCAAGCAGGAGGCATAGCTCTCTCAGGCTTCAGGCACTATTACAAAGCCACAGTCATCAAGACAGTGTGCGTCTGGTACCAAAACAGACAGACAGACCAATGGAACACAATAGAGAATCCAGAAATAAACCCAAACACCTATGGGAAATTAATCTTTGACAAAGGAGTCAAGAATACAAAATGGGGGAAAGACAGTCTTTTCAGCAAGTACTGCTGGGAAACCTGGACAGTTGCATGCAAATCAGTGAAACTAGAACACACTCTCACACTATGCACCAAAATAAACCCAAAATGGATGAAAAACATAAATACAAGACAAGACACCATCAAACTTCTGGAAGAGAAAATAGGCAGCACATTTTCTGAAATCAACCTTACAAATGTTTTCTCAGGTTAGTCTCCCAAAGCGATAGAAATAAAAGCAAAAATAAACCAATGGGACCTAATCAAACATACACGCTTTTGCACAGCAAAGGAAACCAAAAAGAAAAAAAAAAGACAACTTACAGAATGAGGGAACATAGTTTCCAATGATGCAACTGTCAAGGGCCTCATCTCTAAAATAGACAAACAACTTATACAACTCAACAGCAAGAATAGCAATAATGCGATTGAAAAATGGGCAAAAGACCTGAAGAGACATTTCTCCAAGGAAGATATACAGATGGCCAGCAAGCACCTGAAACAATGCTCAGGATCACTGATTATTAGAGAAATGCAAATCACAACGAATATGAGATACCACCTCACACCAGTCACAATGGCCATCATTCATAAGTCCACAAATAACAAATGCTGGAGGGGGTGTGGAGAAAAGGGAACCCTCCTGCCCTGTTGATGGGAATGCATGCTGGTACAACCACTAGGGAGAACAGTAGGGAGGTACCTTAGATATCTGTACATCAAACTACCGTATGACCCTGCAATCCCACTCTTGGGTATCTATCCAGACAAAACTCTCCTTAAAAAAGACACAGGCACCCACATGTTCATTACAGCACTATTCACAATAGCCAAGACATGGAAACAACTCAATTGTCCAATGACAGATGATTGGATTGGGAAGATGTGATATATACACACAATGGAATCCTACTCAGCAATAAAATATAATGCCATTTGCAGCAACATGGATGGAACTAGAGGCTTACATCCTGAGTGAGGCAAGTCAGAAAGAGAAAGACAAATACCATACAATATCACTTATATCTGGAATATAGTATATGGCACAAAGAAACCTTTCCACAGAAAAGAAAATAATTATCTTGGAGAATAGCCTTGTGTTTGCCAAGGGGGAGGGCCAGGGAGTGGGTTGGATTGGAAGCTTGGGGTAAATCGATGCAGAATATTGCCTTTGGGATGGATTAGCAATGGGATCCTGCTGTGCAGCCCTAGTCACTTATGATGGAACATGTAATGTGAGAAAAAAGAAGGTATACATGTAAGTGTAACTGGGTCACAATGCTGTACAGTTGATAAAATATATATATAAATAAAAGATAAGAAAATAATAAAGTTTTATACATTTAAAAAATAAATAGGGACCTAGGGATGGCCAATGTCCCAACATTGTTCCTTTAACCGCACTGTGGTATTAGTCTTTCCACTAGAACAGCCCCTGAAGGGGGTCTCACCTGCCCTTTGTCCCTCTGGGTTATGGACATGGTCAGTTTTCTAACTCTTCTCCCTCCTCCATGCCTAAGCAGCCCCATGAGGTATGCCTAAGAAGTGGGCTGGTGGGGACACCCCTGGGAAATTAAAGGTTCTGCACTTCCTCACATGTGACTCTTACATGTGCCCACTTTCCTCTCCCTCCCATGGCACATGAGGCTTCAGCTGGTCCTAAAACCACCCACACACAGGTCTATGGCCCCCCAGCACTGCCCTCCAATTTGCATGCTCTAGGCTTAGGAAATGGACATTAGAGTCTCTCACTTTCCCTTCCACCTGATCACCCTCAGCCTATGCTCTTAGGAAGGCCAGCCCTGGGGCACAACCCAAACACTGCAGCCATGCCACTGGAGTGCCACCAGAGACCAAGGCACTCTTGTGTTCCCTAAGGCTGGGGTCAGACTAGGGTCACCAAAGAATCCTGCAAACCAGAGATTGATTTCAAGGCCCTTCTAAGGCACAGCCAGCAGTGAGTGGCCTTACAGCTCAAAGGCTCAGTTCTCTCTCCAAGAGGTCAGGACATCCCTCCATCCTCCTCAGGGACCTCGATCAGGACCCAGGGCCAATGAGGTTCTTGAGGAGACCTGTCCTCTTAGGGAGACCTGAGGGCTGGGGAATAGCTCCAGTAAGGAGGAGGAGGATCTCCCCACCCTGACCTTCCTCCTGGAACCTCAGCACAACCTGCTGTCCTTGGTGCTGCCCCAGAGCCAAGTCCCCACCACAGGCCTTGGGGGACTCTGCAGGCTGGGGAACTCAACGAGCTCACTGGGTCACCCCACCCCCCAGAGAATAGGCATCAGCCCAGCCTCCCCAGCAGCTGGCTCTGTGTGGAGGCCTGGCCACCACAGAGAACCTGCCCATGCCCAGGACTGACCTGGGAGTCTTTGGGAGACCAGCCCTAGACAGGGGCTTGTTTACCCTGACAGACCAAAAAGAGAAGGTGTAACACATTTGTCACAGGGAAGAGGATGTTCCACTGCATCCGGTAGTGAACAGTGGGCCAGCTTTCCAGTGCAAGCCCAACAGGAAGCCTAGGGGCTCTCTTTAGTCCCAGCACTGATCCTGGCTGACATGGGGGCAGGGAGGAAGGGCAAGGCTATCAGAGCCAGGAGAGGGGTGGCCCTGCGGGGGGTTAGGTAGTGGGGGATTTGGGTCTGGGTGTGCACAGAAGCACCATTGGGATGAAGTATGTAAAATGTGGACAAAGATAGTTTTATGGGAAATATTCATGGTCCACTGTCATCTTGCTCATGTCTGTGTTGCTCCACAGAGTGTTCTTTGGAGGAAAGAAGGATGAGGGCTGTCACAGGTGCTCTGGATGTACAGGTGAACCATGAAATCTTTCCTCCACAGAGACAAGGACTCATCAAGCTACTCTGGGGAGCACACAGATTTCACTATCCCCAGGAACCCCCACATCATCTCCGTCTCTCAAGCCTGCCTGACTAGTGGGCATCTCTACCATTATCTGCATCCCCCTACCTTCAAGGGATTTGGAGCTGCTTTTGTGCCTTTCAGCCCTCTGAACACTCAGCAGTTCCTAGAGTGGAGGCTGGTGACAGCCTTTACCTTTAGGGAGTTTCTCTCTGCTTCCCCGAAGTCGCCAGATGACAGGCTGGGATGATCCTACACTCATCCAGGGTGCCCTGTGTGGGTGGCCTGGCCAGAGAGGAAAAGGCTTGGCTGTAGGGACAGGCCTTTCTGCTTCTCTGCCTCATCGATGGGGGAGAATCCACTATTCTCAGTGGGATTATTGCAATGGGCAAAATGGTGGAGGCAGGTGCCTCTTAGTCCCAATGAGGACAGAAAGATGGGAATGGTTGAGAGGAAATTCATAGATGATTAGGGACTTGAGTGGAGTAGTCCATCGTGATTTAATTATTTTTTTCTTTTTAAGGCTGCACCAATGGCCTAAGTAGGTTCCCAGGCTAGAGGTCACATCAGAGCTGGAGACACTGGCCTATGCCACAGCAATGCCAGATCTGAGATGCATCTTCAACCTACACAGAGCTCACAGCAATGCTGGATCTTTAACCCCCTGATAAGGTCAGGGATCGAACTGGCATCCTCATGGATACTAGTCAGATTTATTTCCAGAGAGCCACTATGGGAACTCTGAGTATTGCACCTTGTCAAATCCCTGCACCACCCCAATGGCATCAACACCCAGATAGCTTTAGAAAGAGCAAGACCTAAGACTTTACAAAGACCAGGAATAGAGTTCCTGCTCTGGGAAAGAGGCCTAAGTATCCTGCCTTGTTCCAAGGAACCCCCATATGCCAAGAGTGTGGCCAAAAAAGGAAAGTAACAAAACCAAAAAATGAAATAGACTAGGTTTAACATTAAGGTGCATGGACTGCAAATGACAAATTACACTAATGTTCTTCAAACCATAAAAGGAATGAAATAGAAGGAGTTCCTCTCATGGCTCTGAGGTAATGAACACAACTGCTATCTGTGAGGACATGGGTATGATACCTAGCCTTGCTCATTTGGTTAAAGTTCCAGAGTTGCCATAAGCTGTGGTGTAGTGTCATGTAGCTTTGATCCTGCATTGCTGTGGCTGTGGCATAGGATGGAAGCTCAAGTGCTAATTCAATTCCTAGCAGGGGAACTTCCATATGTCCAGAATGAACCCCACCAAAACAAAAAAAAGAAAAAGAAAAAAGAAAGAAAAAAATAAAAGAAAAAGAAAGAAAAAAAAGAACAAAAAAAGAAAAAGAATGAAATTAAAATCAATTAAATGGAATTTTCATTCAACAGAATCAGCTGTAGCTTACATTTGACCCCTAGTCAGGGAACCTTTACATGCTGCAGATGGAGCCAAACTTGACAAAAAATACATACATAAAATAAAGTAAATCAATAGTGGTCTAACGGATGATACATTCATGGAATCAGAGAATTGACTACCATCCACAGGGTGGATAAAGGAGGTTCCTAATTGCAGGGGTAGCATGGCTGCAGCTTGTCTGAGGGAGAGGCAGGTTCTGGGCAACCTTTGCATATGATACACACCAAGGGGAAGCCTGCCCATTGACAACACAGAAAGCCTCATCTCCAAAACTCTCAACATGGAATAAGAGCATTGGCTGAAGGAACACACCTGACAGAGGCTGTGGGCCGCCTGGTCTGGGTTCTCCCTACCAAAGGCCATGTTTCTCCAAGAACAAGGCAAGGAGTAACACTTTTCTAAGTCACAGACATCATATATTAACAATACAGCTATTACAATTGTGCAGGCAAAGGGCTCTGAAGGGAATTTTTAATTGGGGGGCAGGGCGCAGTTGTGTACGAGGGAGGATTTGGGCCCTCTGGCTTCTAGGTGACCTCTTATCAGACAGGGGAAGTGACACACCTGGAAGCTTGGTAGTGTTCCAAGGCACTGCCTTCCTTCCTCAAATGGCAGGGATATGGAGGGTTTAAAAGTGGGAGCAGAGCAAAGATCTATCACCTACTGCCTCCTTACCTCCTCTGCTTCAGGGTGAGGAGCTTCCTGCTTTCATAGAAATTATTGCTAGCACACCGATCATTGGAGATCTTGAACATCAACATTTTACTTCTCAGAAGCACATAGGAGAAATCAAAGATAGCCCATGGGTGTAGCTAAGGGTCTTGTCTTAGGGGAAACTTGCTTAATTGCAGTAGCTGCTTCCTGGTTAACTGGGGTTCGGTTATACTTCTTCTAGAAAATGATGTTACTAATATTCGAAAAAGAACGTTTGGGGAGTGACCACCATGGCTCATTGGTTAACAAATCTGACTAGGGTGCATGAGGTTGCAGGTTCTAGTCCTAGCCTCGCTCAGTGGGTTAAGGATCCAGCATTGCTGAGAGCTGTGATGTAGGTCGCAGTAGTGGCTCGGATCCTGTGCTGTTGTTGCTCTGGCATAGGCCAGTGGCTACAGCTCTGAGTAGACCCCTGGCCTTGAAACCTCCACATGCCATGTGTGCAACCCTAGAAAATACAAAAAGACAAAAACAAAAGTTTGGCAATCCCATGTATTGGGAGGTAGCAAGATGGAGTGATGAGATTTCGGTTTCTGAAGTAGTGAGAGGGCAGGGCTGACTTGGGCAAGACAACCTCCCTGCAGGAGAAAGCCTGGCCTTCCTGGGACTTCAGGGTCACTGCCCATAGCCAGGGCTTATGGCTGACAGAGATGGGAAGTGCTGCCTAGTGACTCAGCCACTGGCCTTCTGAGGCTTATGGCTGCACCCACAGCTCAGACCCACCCTGAGCAGCAGGAAAGAGGCTGGCGCTTCCCCCACCCTGAGTGCTCATCCCGCAGCCAGCTACGCAACCTGCATCCTGCATGTCACCATGCTGGTTGTAGTCCCTGCCCACAGGGGGCCTGGACTTCTCTGATCATGCAATAAAAAGCAACAAGCCCAAGATCTGGGCCCCTCTCCTGAACGCTGGGTCCGAACAGAGTCTCTGGGTGCTGACCCGGAAAACAATGTGCAATGGCGACCCACAAATTCTCCTACTATTGTTCTGTCTGTGAACTTCCCTTGATAAACGCAACTTCAGCAGCATGAATTCATATATTCAGGCAATTCCCTTATGGTTACTGTATAAGTGAAAAGTCTGAGAACTCCCATGTAAAATTAATATTCAAAAGGTTCACACCAATGACACTTGAGCAACCTATAAGATAAACAAATAGTCATTACATTTCACTCCACCATGTCCAAAGTATAAGCTTCCCCTTGTATAACAATGAGAATGAGAAGTGAGCCTCCAAATATGTGGAAATTGAGATGCACACTTCTAAATAACCCATGGTTAAAGATGACTCTCAAAGAAAAATTTTGAAATGAATAGAACTGAATGCAAAGGAAGATACAGTCCATAAAATGTGATTGGATCCAGATAAACCATTGTGAAGATGGAAACAAATGGCACTAGATGCTTCTGCAATACAAAAGAAGAAAGGTCTCAAAATCAATAGCTTAAGTTTTCCTGAAAGGAAACTACAATAAAACATTGCAATACTAAGCCAATATCTGAAGAACAAATGAACTGACAATGCATTATAATCAAATGGAGTTTATTCTAGGAATACAATCTTGGTTAAGTATTTAAAAATCATCAGTGTAGTTTGCTGTTATTAATAGATTAAAGAAGAAAACGTACATGGTCACATCAATTACTACAGAAAAAGCATTTGGCAATGTTCAACAACCCATGCATGTTAGAAACTCTCAGAAAACCAGGAAGAACACTCCTTCAACCCAGTACAGAACATCTACAAAATACCTACACTAAGCATCCTACTGAAAGGTGAAAGAATGAATGTTTTCCTCCTAAACTCAAAAGAAGGTCAGAATGTCCTTTCTCATTTCTTCCATTCTACTTAGTACTGCAGGGACTTGCCAATGCAGCATGGCAAGAAAAAGAAATGAAGACATACAGAATAGAAATGAAGAAATATAACTGTCCATGTTCATGGATAGCATGGCTACCTCCACAGAAAATCCCAACAATTCTCTTAAGGTACACTGAAGAGATGGAGGTTCCTTTACCAAAGTCTCAGGAGAGAAGATCAACACAGAAATATTCATCATATTTGTAAATGCTAAAATGGGACATCTGGTAGCCCAAACCAAAAACACAATGCAATACACAGCAGTTCCAAAAAATGAAATATTTGGTTATACATATAAGTTTATGGCTGCTCCTGCAGCTTGTGGAAGTTCTCAGGCTAGGGGATCAAAATGGAGCTACAGCTAGCAACCAACACCACAGCAACAGCAACACCATATCCAACTGGCATCTGCACCCTACACTATAGCTTGTGGCAATAAAAGTACCTTACTCCACTGAGCCAGGCCAGAGAGTCACCCCACATCCTCATGGCCACTATATCAGGTTCTTCATCAGGGACCCATAATGGGAACTCTCGTTAGAAATGTTTTGATAGAGGATTTGATTTGTATGATAAAACCCTATAAGACCTAAACAAATGTGTACGCATATACATAGATAATATTCACAGTCTGGAAGACTCCACATAATCAACTGTCCACTTCCAACAGAATTGCTTTTGTCAACATGGACAAGCTTATTATAACATGTATAAAGAAAAGGAGCCAAAATAGCTAAAATTATTTTGAGAAAGAAAATTAAAATTTGAGGCTATTAGGCTCCATATAAAGCCCTATGGAAGACAGATTAGCATTGGTGGAGGAATAGATTCATAGTTTGGTGTACAGGATAGAGAATACAGAAATAGACACATACCACTACAGCAAACTGGAATGGCTTAACACAAAAGTTATAGAGAAGTAGAATGGAAAAGGGATAGTTTTTAACGGATATTGAAATTCTACAAAATGGGGCATAGATTCAAATGCAAATTTCGAGACTTTGAAATTTTTACAAAAAAAAAAAGAAAAAAAACTAGGAGAAAAATCTCTGGGTTGTTGGGCTTGATAAAGAGGTCTTACACAGGACAAAAAAAATTACCCAAAAAAAGAATAAAATGGAAAATCATATTTCATCAAAATCAAATATTTCCCTATGCTGAAATGTCCTTCAAAAGGCACATGCACCCCAAATGTCCCTGAAGCACTGCTTACAAAAGTTATTTACCATGAGAAGTAGGTTGTGAGACCTCCCTCTACAGGCCTTCATAACTTGAAGTTTAATGAAGATTTCATTTTCTTAATTGGCACAGTTCTCCTTGATCTGGAATGATCCAGATCTTTCTCTGAAAGCATCACTGATCAAGAGTCAGGTTTTCCAAATTTAGAAGTCTTCACCTCTCAGTGTCAGGAAGGCTCTTTCTCATGCACTGTGTCCCACATAGAAGGGAAAGTAGACAGACCAGAAATCACTTGAGGTCACATTTGAGTAACAGGAAGAATAGTAGGGAGAACCCTCAGGTATGAGAGTCTACAACCCTATTGTTTGCAAAAAGGATATCACACTCAAAAGCTCTACAAAAGGACAAGGCATAGAATTATGACTCAGATAAAGGAAGAAGAAAAAAAACAGAAAAACAATTAAACGATCTGAAGATTATCAACTTCCACACAAAAGACCTTAGACTAATGATAGTCAAGATGGCTCAAGAACATGGAAATAAACTGGAGGCAAAGAGAGACAAGTTACAAGAAAACCCAACAAATAGAAGATTTTAAGATTAAGCAAGCAGGGACGAAAAACACAATAGCTGAAATAAAAAAATTCACATCAAAGGAAACAGTAACAGAATGCAGAAGGCAGAAAAATGAACAAGTGAGATGGAAGACAGACTGGTGGAAATCACTGACGAGGAACAGAAGAGGAAAAAAGATTGAAAAGAAATGGAGGCAGTCTATGAGAACTCTGGAACAACATGACATGCACCAACATCTGCATTATAGGGGTACCAGAAGCAGAAGAGAGAGAGAAAGGGCCAGAGCACATAACAAAAACTTCCTTAACATGGGAAAGGAACCACTCACTCAAATCCAGGAAGCACAACGAGTACAATAGAAAACAAATCCAAGGAGGAACACCCCAAGACACATATTCATGAACCTGACCAAAATTAAAGACAAACAGAAAATGTTGAAAGCAGCTAGGGAAAAGAAACACATAACATACAAGCGAAGCCCAGGAAGGTTTTCAACACTACCAAACCAGCTTTACAACAAATACTACAGGAACTTCAAGAGGTGGACATGAAAAGGCCACCACTAAAATAAAAAATACTAAAAACGACACGGCTTACCGGTAAACATATACATATACATATAGTAAAGGCAGGAAATCATCCACACACAAATATGCTGAAAATTCCAGAAAGCATCCAAAGAGGGTAAAAATGCAGCATACCAGAGTTGCATTTGCAACTAAGAGACCAACAACTTAAAACAATTTGTATATAGATAGAATCCTATATCAAAACTTCATGGGAACTGTGACCAACAATCTACAATCAATACACACAAAAATAATAAAAAGCCGTCCAAACACAACACTATATAGAGTCATCAAACCACAAGAGAAGAGAAGAAGGGAAGGAAAAGAGGCCAACAAAAACAAATACAAAACAGTTCATAAAATGGTAATGTCATTGGACTAAATGCCCCAACCAAAAGATATAGACAGGCTGAATGGATACTAAAGACCCACATATATGCTGTCTCCAAGAGACTCACGTCAGTTCTAGGGACATATGAAAATTGAAAGCGAGGGGATGGAAGAAAATATTCCATGCATATGGAGTCAAAAGAAAGCTGGAGCAGCAATACTCTTTTCAGACAAATTAAACCTTAAAATAAAGAATATTATAAGAGACAAACAAGGTCATTACATAATGATCAAAGGATCAATCCAAGAAGCATGCATAGGGATGGTAAATACATATGCACCCGAAAGAGGGTTACCTCAAAACATAAGGCAACAGCTGTTAACCTGACCAAGGAGGTGAAAGACTTCCATGCTGAGAACTCTACAACTTCACTCAAGACACTTAAAGAGGATTCAAAGAAACAGAAAGATGTTCCACACTCCTGGATTGGAAGAATTAATATCATTTACATGACCCTCCTACCCAAATCAATCAACAGATTCAAGGCAATCCCTATCAAATTACCCATGCCATTTTTCACAGAACTAGAACAAACAATCCAAAAATTGATATGGATCCATAAAAGACTCAGAATTGCCAAAGCAATCCTGAGGAACACAAACCAAGCAGGAGGCATAACTCTCTCAGACTTCAGACAATGTTACAAAGCTACAATCATCAAGACAGTGTGGTACTGGTACCAAAACAACATACACTCCAATGGAACAGAATACAGAACCCAGAAATAACCCCAGACAACTATGGTCAAACAATCTTTGACAAACGAGGCAAGAATACAAAATCAGGGAAAGATTGTCTCCTCCCCAAGTGGTATGGACAAAGCAGAACAATTCCACGTAAATCACACTCTCATACTAGAACTAGAACACATTCTCATACCGTACACAAAAATAAACTCAAAATGGCTTAAAAACTTAAACATAAGATAAGACATCATAAAACTCCTGGAAGAGATCATAGGCGAAACATTCCCTGACATCAAACATTGAAAGGTTTTCTTAGGTCAGTCCCCCAAAGCAATAGAATGAAAAAACAAAAATAAACCAAGGGGAGCTAATCAAGCCCACAAGCATTTGCACAGCAATGGAAAACTTTAAAAAAAGCAAAAAGACAATCTATGCAATGGGAGAAGAGTTTCAAATAATGTAACTGACAAGAGCTTAATTTCCAAAACATACAAACAACTTATACAACTCAACAGCAAAAACAAAACAAACAAACAAACAAAACCCAGTTGAAAAATGAGGAGAAGGGGACTGGATTAAGATGGCAGGACAGAAGGAATGGAGTTCACCTGCTCTCTTCAAAACAACAAAATTACCACCAAATGCTGAACAACCTTCAACAAAATGGATTGGAAACTTTCAAAAAAGATATCCTACTCCAAGAAACAAAGAGGAGACCACATCAAGATGGTAGGAAGGCCTATTATGTGATATACACAAGCCCATGAGCATCATGTGGGCAGCACACAGACTGGAAAGGAACTGTGTCACAGAGACCCACCTACAGGAGCGAGAGTTCTGAGTCCCACATTGGATCCCCATACCTGGGGGTATGGCATTGGGAGAAAGAGCCCCCAGAGCATCTGGCATTGAGGGTAGTAGGGCTTCTGTGCTAAAGCTCCATGGGACTGGGGGAGACAGAAACCCCATTCTTGAAAGGTACACACAGGCTTTAATATCCACAGGGTCACAGACAAAGTAGAGACTCCATGGAAATCTGGGGCAGGCCTGACTGCAGTTCTTGGAGGATCTCCTGGGAAAACAGGGAGTGACTGTGGATCACTGCTGGGGAAGGACACTGGAAGCAAAAGTCTCAGGAGTGCTCACTGGCATGTGTTCCTCTAGAGGTGGCCATTTTGGGAAAATCCGGCCCCACCTATCAGTGCTGAGAAGCCCCAGGTCAAACACGAATCCAGGTGAGATCACAGCCCCACCCATCAGTAAACAGGCTGCCTAAAGACACCCTAATCACACAACTGTCTCTAATCTCACCCAGAGCAAAGACCCATCCTCCAGAGGGATAAGAAGCAGCTCCACCTACCAGAGGACAGGCACCCGTCCTTTCCATCAGGAAGCCTATAGCAAGCCCCCATACCAACTTCAGCCACAAAGGGTGTGGACTTCAGAAGAAGGAGGGGCTACCACATTGTTTTCTGGAAAAAGGAGACCACACCAAAAACCTATAAAAATGTAAAGGCAGAGAACCATAACCCAGATGAAGGAGAGAGAAAAACCCCAGAAAAACAGCTAAGTGATCTGGAGAGTATCAGCCTCCAGGAAAAAGACTTTAGACTGATGATCATAATGTGATGCAGGGCATTGGAAACAGATGGGAGGCAAAGACTGATAATTTACAGGAAACACTGAGCAAAGAAATACGAAATTTAAGACTGAAGCAAGCAGAGATGAAAAATACAATAACTGAAATATAAAATTCATTAGAAGCAGCCAACAACAGAATACATGAGGCAGAAGAATGAACAAGTGAGGTGGAGGACACACTATTGGAAATCACTGATGTGGAACAGAAAAAGAAAAAAGATTGAATAGATTGGAAGACAGTCTAAGAGAACTCTAGGACAACATTACATGCACCAACATCTGCATTATAGGGGTGCCAAAAGAAGAAGAGAGAGAGAAAAGGCCAGAGAACCTATTTGAAGAGATAATAGGCCAAAACTTCCCTACCATGGGGAAGGAATCACTCACTGAAATCTAGGAAGCACACTGAGTACCATATGAAATAAACCCAAGGAGGAACACCCCAAGACACATATTCATGAAACTGGACAAAATTAAAGACAAAGAGAACATATGGAAAGCATCTAGGGAAAACAAACACATAACATCCATGGGAATCCTGAAAAGCTTTTCAGCTGATTTTTCAGCAGAAGCTCTGCAGGCCAGAAGGGAGTGGCACGATATACTTAATGAGATGAAAGGAAAAATCTCCAACCAAGATTACTCTACCCAGCAAGGCTTTCATTCTGATTTGAAGGAGAAAGCAAAAGCTTTACAGACAAACAACAGTTAAGAGCCTTCAGCACCACTAACCCAGATTTACAACAAATACTGAAAGAACTTCCTGAGGCAAAGAAAAGGCCACAACTAGAAACCAAAACACTACAAATGACAAGGATCACCAGTAAAGGCATAGACACAGTAAAGGCATAGACACAGTAAATGTAGGAAATCATCCACGCTTCAATATGCTACCAAATCCAGAAATTGGGAGAAGAGGAGGGTACAAATGCAGGACACTGGAGATGCACTTCCAATTAAGAGACCAACAACTTAAAACAATCAGAGAGAGAGAGACGCCTATCTCAAAACTTCAGGGTAACTACAGGCCAAAATCCTACAATAGATACACACACAAATAAGAGCAATCAACTCAAATACAACGCTAAAGGTAGTCATCAATCCACAAAAGGAGAGACCAAGAGAAGAAGGGAAGAAAAAAGAGCAACAGCAACAAATCCAAAACAGTTAATGAAATGGCAATAAGGACATACAAATCAGTAAATAGCTTACATGTAAACGGACTAAATGCCCCAACCAAAAGATCTAGACTGGCTGAATGGATACAAAAACAAGACCCATACATATGCTGTCTTCAAGAGACCCACTTCACTTTCTAGGGACACATACAAATTGAAAATGAGAGGATGGAAGAAAATATTCCATGCAAATGGCAATCAAAAACGCTGGAGTAATGATACTCATATCAGACAAAATAGGCCTGAAAATAAAGAATCTGATAAGAGACAAAGATGGGCATTACATAATGATCAAAGGACCAATCCAGGATCACTTCAATATATAAGGCAACTGCTAACAACCTTAAAAGGAGAAATTAACAACAACACCATAGAGCAGGGGACTTTAACACCCCACTTACTGCAATGGACAGATCATCCGGACAGAAAATCAACAAGAAAACTCAGGCCCTAAATGAAGCATTAGACCAGATGGATTGAATAGAGAGTTATAGGACATTCCATCCAAAAGCAGCAGAATACACTTCTTCTCAAGTGCACATGGAATTTGCTCTAGGAATGATCACATTCTGGGCCACAAATCAAGCCTTGGTAACTTTAAGAAAATGGAAATCATATCCAGCATCTTTTTCCAAATACAACGCAATTCGACTTGAAATCAACATGAAAAAAATTGCCAAAAACCACACACACACAAAGACATGAAGGCTAAACAACATGCTACCAAACAACCAATGGATCATCGAAGAGATCAAAGAGGAAAACTATAGCAAAAGCAGTTCTAAGAGGGAAGTTTATAGCAATACAAGCATACCTCAGGAAACAAGAGAAAGCTCAAATAAACAACCTAACTTCACATCTCAAGCAGCCTGAGAGAGTGTAACAGACAAGACCTAAAGATATAAGAAGGAAAGAAATAATAAAGATCAGAGCAGAAATGAATGAAATAGAAATGAAGAAAACCATAGAAAAGAGCAATAAAAATAAAAACTGGTTCTTTGAAAAGATCAACAAAATTGAAAAACCCTTAGTCAGACTTATCAAAAAAAAAAAAAAAGAGGACTCAAATCCATAAAATTAGAGATGAAAAAGGAGAAGTTACAAAGGACATCACAGAAATACAGAGGATCCTACGAGACTACTACATACCAATAAATCTATACCAATAAAAGGGAAATCCTAGAAGAAATGGACAAATTCTTAGAAAACTACAATCTTCTAAGACTAAACCAAGATGAACTAGAAAAGACGAATGGACCAATCACAAGCACAGAAATTGAAACTGTGATTTAAAAAATTCCAAAAAATAAAAGTCTAGGACCAGATGGCTTCACAGGGAATTCGATTCAAACATTTAGAGAAGAGATAACACCTATTCCTCTGAAACTATCCCAAAAACTTTCAGAGGAAGGAACGCTTCCAAACTCATTCTAGAAGTCCACCATCACCCTGATATCAAAACCACACAAAGATGCCACAAAAAAAGAAAACTACTGGCCAATATCTCCAATGAATCTAGATGCAAAAATCCTCACCAAAATACCAGCAAACCAAATCCAACAGTACATTGAAAGGTTTGTACATTATGATCAAGTGGGATCTGTCCCAGCAATGCAAGGATTCTTCAATATCCACAAATCCAACAGTATGATACACCACATTAACAAACTGAGGAATAAAAACCATATCACCCTCTCCATAGGTGCAGAGAAAGACTTTCACAAAATGCAACACCCATAAAATCCCTTCAGACATGGGTACAGAACGAACCTACCTCAACATTCTAAAGGGCATATATGACAAACACACAGCTAACATCATTGTGCATGGTAAAAAGCTGAAAGAATTCCCTCTGTGGTGAAGGATGTCTGCTCTCACCACTAATATTCAACATAGTTTTGGAAGTCTTGGGCATGGCAATCAGAGAAGAAAATGAAATAAAAGGAATCCAAATTGGAAAGGAAGAGGTACAACTCTATTTGCGGAGGCATGATACTATACCTAGAAAATCTTAAGATGCTACCTGAAAACTGTTAGCATTCATTGATGAATTTGGAAAAGTCACAGAATACAAAATTAATACACAGAAATTCATGGCATTTCTACATACTAAGAATGAACAATCAGAAAGAGAAATTCAGGAAACAATCCCATCAACCATCACATCAATGAGAATGAAATTCATAGGAATAAACCTACCTAAAGAGACAAGAGACCTGTACTCTGAAGACTATAAGACACTGATGAAAGACATCCAAGGTCACACAAACAGATGGAAATACCATCTTTTTGGATTGGAAGAATCAATATTATCAAAATTACTGTACTACCCAAGGCAATTTGCAGATTCAATGCAATCCCTATCAAACTACCAAGGACAGTTTTTGTAGAACTAGAAGAAAATATCTAAAAGTTTGTTTGAAAGCATGAAAGGCTCAGAATAGCCAGACATCCTGAGAAAGCAAAACAGAGCTGGAAGAATCAAGTTCCCTGACTTCAGATTATTCTACTAAGCATCAAAACCACATGGTACTGGCACCAAGACAGAAATGTACATCAGTGGAACAGGATAGAAAGCCCAGAATTAAACCCACACGCCTACAGTCAACTAATCTATGGCAATAGAAGCGAGAACATACAATAGAGAAAAGACTGCACCTTCAATAAATGATGCCATGAAACCTGGACAGCCACATGGAAAAGAATGAAATCAGAACACTTCCTAACACCACACACAACAATAAATGCAAAATGGATGAAAGACCTAAATAGAAGACCAGATAACATAAAACTCTTGAAGGAAAACATAGGCCAAACACTCTCTGATATAAACCAAAGCAATGTCTTCTCAGATCCACCTCCTAGAGTAATAACAATAAGAACAAAAAAAATCAATGGGACTTAATTAAATTTAAAACTTTCTGCACAGCAAAGGAAACCCTAAACAGAACAAAAAGACAACCCAAAGAATGGGAGAACATATTTGCAAATGAAGAGACTGACAAGGGGTTCATCTCCAAAATTTATAGCTACCCCTGCAGCTCAATTACAAACAAGAAAATAACCACATCAAGGAATGGGCAGAAGACCTAAACCGACAATTCTCCAAAGACGACATAACAGATGGCCAAAAAACACATGAAAAGATGTTCAACAGCACTAATTATTAGAGAAATGCAAATCAAAACTACTAGGAGGAACTACCTTACACCACCCAGCATGGCCATCATTAAAAAGTTTACAAACTGGAAATGCTGAAGAGGGGTGGAGAAAATGGAACCCTTATCATACTTTTGGTGGGAATGCAAATTGGTGCAATACTATGGAAAAGAGTGTGGAGATTCCTCAGAACACTAAAAATAGAATTACCCTTGATCCAGCAATCCTACTCCTGGGCATCTCTCCAGAGAAAACATGACTTGAAAAGATACCTGTACTCCAATGTTCATTGCAGTACTAGGTACAATACCCAAGCCATGCAAACAACCTAAATGTCCATCGGCAGTGGAGGAGATAAAGAAGATGTCGTCCATATACACAATGGAATATTACCCAATCATGCAAATGAATGATGGGAGTTCCCACAGTGGCCCAGTGGTCATGAATCTGGCTGGTATCCATGTGGATGCAGGTTTGAACCCAAGCCTTCTTCCATGAGTCGGGGAGCTGGCATTGCTGTCAAATGTGGTGTAGGTCATAGATATGGCTGATGCCATGTTGCTTGGACTGTGGTGTAGACCAGCAGCTGCAGCTGGGATTCAATCCCTAAATGGAAACTTACATATGCCCTAGGTTTGGCCCTAAAATGCAAAAAAATAAAATAAATCATAAAGAATGAAATAATGCCATTTACAGCAGCATGGATGGACCTAGAAATTATTGTCCTAAGTGAAGTTAGACAATGAAAGACAAACATCATATGATATCACTTATAGGTGGAATCTAAAAAAGGGATACAGTGAACATCTTTGCAGAGCAGAAATAGACTAACAGACTTTGGAAAACTAATGGTTTCCAAAGGATACAAGCTGGGGAGTAGGTGGGGTGGGCTGGGTGTTTGGGATGGAAATGCTGTAAAATCAGGTTGTTATGTTTGCTGAACAACTATAAATGTAATAAAATTCAATATAGCCCTGGGAACTATGTCTAGACACTTATGATGGAGAATAATGTGAGAAAAAAGATATATATGTAAGTGAGACTGGGCCACCTTGCCATAGAGTAAAAAATTGACAGAATCCTGAAAAACAGCTATAATGGGAAAAAAAAACATTATAATCTAAAATCAATGAATTAAAAATAATAAACAAACAAACAAATGAATACATACATACATACATACATAAACTTAGAAGGTTTTGCACAGGAAAACCTTGTTTGCACCTAAACAAACCAAAAAAAAGACAACCCATGGAATGGGAGAAAATATTTGCAAATGAAGCAACTGACAAGGGATTCATCTCCAAAATTTATAATCACCTCCAAAAAAATGGGCCGAAGACTTAGACAATTCTCCAAAGGAGACAGACAGATGGTCATAAAGCACAAGAAAAGATGTTTAACATCACTACTTATTAAAAAAAATACAAATCAAGATACAATGAGGTACTCCCTCATACCCACCAGGATGGCCATCATCAAAAAGTCTGCAATAAATAAGTGCTATAGAGGATGTGGAGAAATGGGAACCCTCTTAACAGTGTTGGTGGGAATGAAAATTGATACAGCCACTGTGGAAAACACTATGATCGTGTCTCACAAAAACTAAAAACAGAATTATCATATGATCCAGAAATCCCACTCCTGGGCATCTATCCAGAGAAATCCATGACTTGAAAAGACCTAGGCACCCAAGTGTCCACTGAAGCACTTTACAATAGCCAAGATCTGGAAGCAACCTAAATGTCCATCAACAGAAGAATGGATAAAGAAGAGGTGGTACATAAACACCATGGGATATTAGCCATTAAAACGAAAGAACTAATGGCACTTGCAGCAACATGGACGGATATAGACAGTATCATGCTAAGTGAAGTTAGTAAGACAGTGAGACACCAATATCATATGCTATCACTTATATGTGGGATCTAAAAAAATATGGATACAACTTCTGTGTAGAACAGAAAATGACTTTGAAAAACTTTCCGTTACCAGGTGGGATTCACCCCAGGTTCACAAGGATGGTTCAACACACTCAAATCAAACAATGCCATGCACCACATTAACAAAAAAGTCAGAAACCACATGATCATCTCAAAAGATGCAGAAAAAGCATTTGACAAAGTCCAACATATATTCATGATCAAAACTCTTAATAAAGTGGGTCTAAGAGGGAACAATCCTTAACATAAATAAAGCCATTTATGACAAACCCGCAGAAAATATAATACTCAATGGAGAAAAGCTGAAAGCCTTCCCATGAAAATATGGAGCAAGACACGGATGCCCACTCTCAGCACCAATGGTATTCAACATATTACTAGAAGTTCTATCCACAGCAAACACACAAACAAAAGAAATAAAAGCCATCCAAATAGGAAGAGTAGTGGCTAAAACTGTCAGTGTAAAATGATCACAGTAAACCTAGTCAATATCCATTACCACAAAGAGTTACACATTTTCTTTCTGTGATAAGAACTTTTTTTTTTCCTTTTGGCTGTGCCTGTGACATGAAGAAGTTTCTGAGCCAGGGATTGAACCTGCGCCACAGCAGTGACCTGAGCCACAGCAATGATACCACTGGATCCTTAACCCACTCTCCACTAGGGCATACAAGGACTCTTAAGATCCATTCTCTCAGCTACTCTCCAACACACAACGCGGTATTAACTGCAGTCACCATGCTGTACATTACCGTCCATGATTTATTTTATTTTATTTTATTTTATTTTATTTTATTTTACTATTATTATTTATTACTCATCTGTAATTGCACAATGACCATAATAATCCAATTTCACAGGATTTCCATCCACAGCCCAAGCACATCCCCCCACCCCCCAAACTGTCTCCTCCGGAGACCATTATTTTCTGTCTTTTATTTATCAATCTGCTAAAAGGGAAGCTGAAGCAGGCTGAGTGACCTTTTAAATGTATGGAACCCCAAATGCTACAAAACGAGATTCCACAGGCTCCAAAGGCTGCCACAGATTCACCCTTCTTTGTGATTATGATGGAATTGTCCACCTATCAGTGTGAGCAGGGAAGATGTTAGGAATAGCTTATAAAAAGTTACTATTTTGCAAGCCCGTTCAGGTTGAGGCTCTTGAATATCATCCTAGAGGTCACTAACACTTCACTGTATGGAATCCAGGGGCTGAGTCAAAATAGAGGGGTCTATTTTGGGAAGGGAAGCAGGAGGCTGTAGGGTCAGCTGGTGGACATGGTGAGCATATGGCTCCCTGTTGGGTTGATGGCTGGATGTGGAATAAAGAAAAATAGGGTCAGGTCATCTGAGAACCACGGACCTGAGATGAACTCGCCATTGTTAGAAGCATCCTGAACCTTCAGAAAAGAACAGGGACCATGTCTATAGGTTTGCGAATATCAGAGCCATATCTCCTCAGAGAAGGACTCCCCAGGCTCTCCAGGCCTCACTCCCCAAGCCTCCCTTAGAGACAAGGCCTCCCCACCTTTGTCCTTGTCAGCTCACTGACCCTAGAGGTCCTGCCTATCCCTGAGGACTTAGGTTTCCACAGAGATATGGTGGTGGAGAATTGCTCATACAGCTTACCAGCCTGACCAACAGTAGTTCCCACCACACTGGGGCAACTGGGCACAGGGACACATGGCTCTAGAGACTTGAACCATCTGGACCCCATGTGCACGGTGTCCTTGCCTACCAGCTGTGCCACAGAAGAGCCAGGAATACCTGTGCTTGCCCAACTGATTCTCAGGGGGTTTTCCTGGGAGAACACTTGTCCACCTTACCTCTTATCCATGAATTCCCACGACTTCCTGACTGCTGCTTGTCGGCCAACCACACACCTGAGAAGGTTCTGTGATAGACAGTGATCTGCAATCAGCCTCACCCTTCTAGGGCCCCAGATTCTAGGACCATACAAATGCTGAAGGTGTGTCCCTGCCTAAGGTACAGATACCCTAAATCCATCCACATGATTTCCACTGGAATTCACCAGCATTTGGAGGGAGGAATTCTTGACCCTAAAGATTGAATCAACCTGAGAGGAGCAATGCTGTGATTCAGAATGAAGGGCCAAGGCACACATAAAATGGCACATCGCCCAGGATGCCCCACTCACAATTCAAATATAATGTGATATACACACACACCAATGATGCCTGAATATTCTGGCTTGGCACATAATTAAGTCACAACACACAGATGAGTGATATGCTCTAAATGCATTTTTGAAGCTCTTCAAGAAACTCAGGTGACATTTCAGATGTGATAGCTGCATGGTATGAATAGTCCAAACATGAGCAAACTCAAATTACAAAGCTGAGGTAACTGAACACAGAGCCGATTATCCCAAGCTAGTCTGAACCAGTTCCAGTGCCCTTTCATATATGCATGTGCACACAATCCACTTACACTCTGAGGAGGACCCTCAACACCCACCAGGGGATGTAAGCAAAGGACATCACACATACGTATGTGTGTGTGTGTGTGTGTGTGTGTCTTCTGAGCACACATGTACCTTTTAATCCTCAGTGTGAATCACCATACAAACTGACCGCCTAAGTTTACATATCTCAATAGACACAAATTCTAAAGTTTTACAGACAAATTCCTACTCACCTGGAATTTTCCACTGCCTCTCCTACTCAGACAGGTTGGGACCTGGCACCCTTGGCTGCGGTGGCTGCAGTGGCTGCAGGGAATGCACCTGGACAAACATCTCCTGGGGAACAAAATACAGCAAAAGTATAAACAATGAGAAAGAACTCTGCTTGCACATTGCGGACAAATCATGAGAAAAATACAACTGCCACTTCTGAAGAACAGAGAGCAAAAGCAGAGGACTATGCATGCCCCCTACATGCACCACACTAAAGGGGTGGGGTGGGCAAGCCCCCTCAGCCACCCCCCGGCCCAATCCCTGGACATGCCCCTCTCCTCACCCCATAGAAGGAACTAGCTCACCGCTACTCAGTGAAAAGGTGAACGAGGGAACCTGGTGATTGCTTCAGTGCCTCTATGCTGAAGCAGGTGTCCTGAATAAAGCCTTCACTGAGTTTCTCCTCCAGCATCTTATCAACTGCTCTTGATTAAGGAAGGCCAAGAACTCTAGCTGGTAACACTCCAACTCTATACACATCCAAAACATGGGCCTGAGTAAAACAGGTGCAACCTACCTACCAACCAGTTGTCCATGTGGAATACCTACATGTACAGGCTCACGAAAACCAGCAAGTCCTCAGTTGTCTCATGCATAGCCCGTATGCCATGCCATAGCCCTAAAACACAGCTAATCCAGCACTCCTGAACACACACACAGCCTACATCATTTCTTGGTTTCCAAACACACAGACTTCTCACACCTCTCAGAATACATACCACATAAGCTCCAGGAACTCAAATACACACACAGCCACAATTAGCCTACACTGACTAAGATACATATACAAATGTCAAACACCTATGGACACACACATACAGATATTCCCAACCCTTGGACATACAGATGCCCCAAACACTAGGCGTGATGCCACCTCTTCAAAATACAACCACCCTCCTCCTCCCCCAACATAGACACCAAAGGGCACTCTAAGTGTATGTGTGTCAAATGTATGTATGTTTTTGCCCTCCCCTGGATAGACACAGACAGACCATCTCTTAGTACCTATTAACAAACACATTAGCAACAAACACATAACACCTTAGCATTCTCCAAAGGAACATACTATGCACACTCCTAACAACTCCAAGCCATGCGAACAAGACTTGGGCAGTCATGCACCTGGTGATAGACCTACAAACATGGATATGCAAGTAAGACCCATGGACATATCTCCAGAAAACCACATATGAAATGACTTCCATCTATCAAATGATAAGAGGAGCCAGCTCACACACCTGCATTTACTAACACATAACCATAGCCCATATTTCTCCTACACATCAATGCAAGTCTCCAACTCCCCTGAATAAACACAGAACCTCATCTCTCCATTAGAAACACACATACGAACTCCTGGAAGAGCACATAGGCAAAGCATTCTCTGACATCAACCTCATGAATATGTTCACAGGTCCTTCTCCCAAGGCAACATAAAGAAGAGCAAAAATAAACCAATGGGACCTAGTCAAACTCACAAGCTTTTACACAGCAAAGGAAACCAGCAAGAAAACACAAAGACAACTTTCACAATGGGAGAAAATAGTTTCAAACAATGCCATGGACAAGGGCTTCATCTCTAGGATATACAAGCAACATATGCAACTCAACAGCAGAAAAGCCAACCACCCAATGGAAAAATGGGCAAAAGACCTGAAGAGACATTTCTCCAAGGAAGATACACAGATGGCCAACAAGCACCTGAAGCAATGCTCAACATCCCTGATTATTAGAGAAGTGCAAACCGAAACGACCATGAGATACCACCTCACACCAGTCACAATGGCCATCATTCATCAGTCCACAAATCACAAGTGCTGGAGGGGCTGTGGAGAAAAGGGAACCCTCCTGCACTGTTGGTGGGAATGTAAGCTGGTACAGCCACTATGGAGAACCATATGGAGGTACCTTAGACATCTATACCTAGAACTACCCTATGACCCCGTAATCCCACTCTTGGGCATACATCCGGACAAAACTTTCCTTGAAAAAGACACATGCACCTGCATGGTCATTACAGCTCTATTCACAATAGCCAAGAAATGGGAACCAACCCAAATGTCCATCAACAGATGATTGGATTTGGAAAATGTGGTATACATACACAATGGAATCCTACTCAACCATAAAAAAGGACATGAGGCCATTTGTGTCACCATGAATGGAACTAGAGACTCTCATCCTCAGGGAAATAAGTCAGAAAGAGAAAAACAAAGACCATAGGACATCACTTATAACTAGAATCTAGTATACAGCACAAATGAACATTTCCACAGAAGAGAAAATAATAGACTTGGAGAATGGACTTGTGGCTGCCCGGGGAGAGAGGGAGGGAGTGGGAGGGATTGGGAGCTTGGGGTTAACAGGTGCAAACTATTGATCTTGGAATGGATGTACAATGAGATCCTGCTGTGTGGCATTAAGAATTCTGTCTAGATACTTACATTGCCACACAACAATGTGATGAAAACCTGTGTGTACATGTATGCGTAACTTGGTCACCATGCTGTACAGCGGAAAAAAAATAAATGAATAAATAAATAATAAATAACAAAGAAACACACATGTGCACTTCCCCAAATATTTAGGCTTAAAATGTCCCTACTGAAAAATACAAGCGCATAGCCCCAGCAAATATTCTACCAAATGACCGTGCCCCTTGAATACACACACAAACTCATACACACAACTCCTCTCCACAAGCCCCAAATATACCCACAATTACCCAAGACACTACAAATATGGCAACGTATAACCCATATGCATTTGGTTCCAAATACACATATAATACATGCTCTGCATATACATAAAATCACACTCCCCCCCCCCAGCCTTCATGCAAATACAGAAGCACAGAAACACAGGACAGCCACCTATGGAATATTCACCAGTCTCATAAAAGTTTCAGACTTGCCCTAAACACATCAAAAGACACACACACAGCTCCTGAAAAACTGCTACACAGAAAAGCCAAGAAGCATACAACATGCTACAAATACACAAATAATCATCCTAAAGATAAGGATAGATTCGGATACTTAAAATACATGAAAAGTCCCACTGGGGGTGAAAGACAAGGTTTATGAGTTTGGGGAACTGGTGTAAGCTGAGGAGCACTCAAGGAATGGAACCCAGCTATGATCTACACTAACTTGAAGGAAGACCAGGGGCCTGTATGAGTCAGACATTCTGAATCCACAAACCCCCACACTTAAAACATAGGACAACAGATAGGAAGAGTAAATCCTGTTGCATGAAGTCATGGAGTTAGTAGTCCTTGAAAAGCAGCATTTTTTCACATACCCAAGACAGAAATATAGATGACAGGGGACAAAACTAGGTAAATGGGGACATTAGCTGGAAACCTGAGATGAATTGCCATATTGTACATGTTACCACACTCCTGGTAATACACACAGGACTTCAATAGCATTGTTGACTGACCTGGTTAAGCCATGTAGGGGCAAAGTGAGGGACAAAAGATGTAAGCCTTGACATCTGCCCCCAAATGAGGAAGAAGGCAGACTTCTCCCTTCTCCTCTTTTCCTTGGATTATAGAAATGGAGCTCTCTTGGTTCTTGGGGCTGCTCTGCTCCCTTGCCAGCCTACTTCTCACTCTCTCACAAGTGTCTTATGCTAAAAAACTCGCTCATTGCCTGCTGCTTTGTCTCAAGCTGAATTCATTCTGCAATGAGTCAGAAAAGCCTGAGCTTCATGAGTCCTGACACTAGGAGAGAGGTTTTTCCTTAAAAGACAGTGGTTTTGAGGAGTTTGAGTCATTCTTTTGTGGCACAGAAGGTTAAGGATCCAACTTTGTCACTGCAGCCATCCAGATCGCTGCTGTGGCATTCAGTCCTGGGCCTGGGAACCTCCACATGTGGCAGATAATATCAAAAAAAAATAATCATTGTGTTCCAGTCCACTCCTAACCTGGGATCCTGGGTTCAAGTGCCAAGCTACCGTGCAGGTTGATTCAAGTCCCACTCTCAATTTTGGCTGGGTTGAAGTCCCAGCCACGGAGTTTCACTACATTCCACACATATACAACATAAATGGATTGTACACCCAAACAAACAGACCCCCATAATGACCAAACATGGCCCTTATGCATAGGCAGATAATCCAAGTCCACCATTAGACACACAATCCCAAAACTCATGGGTGAAAATATCATGTGCCAAATATTCCCCTGAACACTAACTTACAAACACCTAAACACCAACTCCTTGAGTGTGCCTCTGTTACATCTCAAAACCCTTCAAATATAACACTCACCCTTAAAAACATTCACCAAAACACAGGCATGAACTCCCCTTATACACACATATCCATAGACCTAACCAACCCAGATATCTGACCACCCACCAGACTCCCAACAACCTATTAAATATGTCTGAACCCCATCTAGGCTTGTGCATCATTCATGATTTACATCAGACTACAAAGAGATGGTGAGCACTACATTCAGGAAAGTTGTCCCCACCATGGACCCAAGCATGCCTTTTGAATATGAGCATTGACAGTAATTTTTATGTTCTGAAGGAGACACCAATGAAACTATGATCATGTACCTTGGCTCTTCACTGATTTTCCAGTGACCTGCGCTACTTCCTGGGAAGTGCATGAGGGTTTTCCAATTGGAAATGTTTCTGTCTAGCTTTCCTACTCTTGAGAACTGCATGCTGGAATGGCACACATTTGAATGGCCCACAAATTTATGCACCTGCCTCTGGAGGCCCTGCAATCACTCAAGTCTTCATGCAGCCCGACCCACAGTGCTGCCAATAAACTGTGGTGGAAACACTGCTCCGGACCTTAACTCCATGCTGGCATGAACCCACACAGAGGAGGGCCCAGATATCCTACAGAGTGAAAAAGAGTGCTGAGGGCTCACACCCAACACGTGAAAAGTCCCCATATGCCTTACCAGGGCCTTCACAGAATTAAGCAGAAAGGCCGCCATGACTGGCCCCACCCCCAGGCGGGCCACCCGTTGGGAAACCACCCTCTGCCCTCATGCATGCACTACTGGCTTCCCAAGCAGACCCACCTCAACAGATGCTAGGAGCGGTTGGTGGAGGGTAGTTCCTGCACCTGACAGCCCTAGCCACTAGTGGAAATGTGCATGCTTGCTGGCATGGGATGTGTGAATACCTAGCCCAGGTATTCTTGCAAGAGAGGAATATAATGGAGAATTGACATGCTCTGGGGAGTTTTTTGATATGTCTTCTCATTGCGATCTTTCTGACCTTCTCCTCTTCAACCTGTCTCTTGTGAGATGATCTCCCACATTCAAATTGCAAACTTGAAAACCGTCCATTTAGATATGATCCCCATGAAAGAGTTTGGAGAGCTCCAGCCTAAGCACGGTATCCTTAATTTGGGCCAAGGGCATTCATGCCCTTTGGGCTGCAGTTCCTTAGTTTTGCTTACTGTTTTTTCTAGAAATATTAGGTCCTTTTACCTAGCAAGCCTTAGGGTTCCATTAAAAAGAATTTCTAGCAATGAATTGTAGACATGGAAAACACTCTGAGAGAAATTTCTCCTGTTTCCATGCCTAGAGCTTTTCCAAATGCATTTGTTCTACTCGAATGTTTTGCTCTCCGTGTAGTTAGTTAATGCATGGAAGTTTTTCAATAAAGGTTGATTCATAGGTGTTTCCTTTGTAAGGTTTTGGTTATCCTTGTGAAGTAAACTTGACAATCTTGGCCAATTATACCACAGCAGGTACTTTGGGAACAATTGTACTCTCCCTCCCTACTTCTTTGACTACATCACAGAATTTCCGTTGGCAATCAACCAACAAATAAATAGGAGCAGATTCAACTTACTGACCTGACATTGTCATACTTTGCAAAGAAATGTGAACCATCAGGACCGTTCTCCGGTTAGCTGCAACGTTGGAGCATTTCTTCATCAACAGGATACCTCTCATGAGCCCTTACATCTAACAACACCCAGAGCTCCCAAGGGCACAGACTTGAAACCTCCACAAGACACAAACCTGGAATCTCTCAGTGCCTTTAAATTTCCATCAGCAAGTGGGAGATTACCTGTCTTCTGATGCTTGTGATCCATTTCCAGAGATGTTTCTCCTCAGCTGTCAGTGCCTGCCCTGAAGCTCTCTGTAGGAATAATCAGATAAGGGTCCAAAAGACATTGAGACACCCACATGCATGACTGGTTTTCCCTAATTACATTTCAGATAATTTGATTATCTCTGCCTCTAGGATGTAGGGTTTTGAGGTAGTAAACAAAAATTGATTGCAGATTGGGAATGTCACTTTTCCACAATGTGATTTTCTATCAGGGCCCCTGAGAAGATGCATTCAAATACTATATCAGAGCTATGAGTGAGGATCTTATAAATAATCGGTTGAATGGCTGAACAAGGGGAGGAGACAACAAGGAGCCTGCCCTTCCTGAATGCCTGGGTACAATGCTTGCCTCACCAATCCTCTTATATGAAGTTATTGGTTGAAAAACATTTAAAATTTTCATTATAAGAGCTCAAATACAGAGAAATATTTCCAAATTGTTTATTTTTTCAATCCCCCATCAAGAGGTACTTGATAGAAAGCTCACCATGATATTGCTTGAAATCCTCTCACCTCAGCTTCTCACTCTCTTTTGAGTCCATTTTCCTTGCAAGGGCTAAGAAGCTTCTGAAGCATCTTCCCAAGTCTTTTTCTCAATGTGGGACACTCCTTCTAAACCTCTCTTGCCTTCCCCGACACCCTAACATCAGTAGGAATTGTAGTGGTGCTACAGCAGAGAATGAATTTCACCTCCCAAGAGATTTGGTTGCAGTCCTATTAGGTTTCCACACCTTATCTCCCTTGGCAAGTTTCCTAATTGTCCTCCCTTCTCACCACACAAAACATGAATACTCATTCATATCATTAGGAGAGTGTAAGGTGACATTAATTCCCAACATGAAAATAAGAGTCAGAGAACTGTTTCTCATTTGTGTCTCTGTTTTGTTTTCTAAGGGATGCAGATGGGACCATAGGTAATGATGAGCCTAGATTCTAAAGGGGAAGGCTATGGGATGCAGACAGGAAATTCACAAGCTTATAAGCAGGGCTTGCAGGCCAGGTCTTAGATGGGATTGGCTTTGTCCAAAAGGAGAGTGGACATTGGTGCATAAAATACTGGCACTCTCTCAAGGTGCACATGCATTTCATGGGTAGTTGATTTTTGAAATCCTAGAAATACAAGGAGTTTCCAATGTGGCTCAGCAGAAACGAACCTGGCAAGTATCCACGAGGATGTGGGTTTGATCCCTGGCCTCCATCAGTGAAAGAAGGATCTGGTGTTGCCTTGACCTATGCTGTAGGTCACAGACACAGCTTGCATCCCATATTGCTGTGGGTGTGCATAGGCCTGCAGCCGTAGGTCCGATTTGACTCCTATTCTGGAACTCACATATGTTGCAGGTCTGGCCCTAAAAAGGAAAATAAATTAAAGACCAAAAAGAAAAAAAAAAAAAAAAAACAGATCTCTGGGATATTTAGTACATTAACTTGTCTTCTTGTCCCTTATTTCTGTCCTTAACCACACGAAGCACAAACACTCAATCCTATATCCTGCCTCTTCCATTGACATTTCATCCTGCAGATTTGGGGTCCCTTTGCCATTTTATTTTGGGTTGGACCAAAATGCACACTTCAGTTTCTAGTCCAAGTTCTCATCCTCTCTAGAACTGCTCACTACTAAGCGCCTAATATGTTACCCTTTTTGGCTAGTCTTGCCAGATAAATGCTGATGCTGAGGGAAAGGTAAATTTCAGATAAATAGGGAAAGAACTTTCAGTAAAGATATGTCCAAAATGTTGCATAGGACAGAGTTAAGGCTAAAGGCAGGCACTGTGTATAGGAAATGAAAAATTCAAATGGAGCTGGATATTTACTTTTGATATTGCCTGGCTTTGAACACTCTGTTCTTTCAGTTCCTTGATTTTCAAGAGAATGTAGAAACTCCCATAATAAAGGTTAGTCCAGTAACAGAGGAGCCACAATGGCAGTATGAAGGTGACAAAAATAATATACTCAGATATACGGAGACAAGATTTAATTTTCTATTTTTCCTTTTTACTTTTTTTCAAGATGAACTCTTACCTTATAATTGTTAAGTTTTCCATTGCAGTTGATTTACAATGCTTTGTCTATTTCAACTGTACAGCAAAAGGACCCTGTCATACAGAAACACACACACATATATATACACATATATTATACATATATAATCGCTTTCTCACATTATCCTCCAACATTTTGTATCCCTGTGCACATTTTAATTTTCAGAGACAAAGAAATAATTTTTGAAAAGGCAAATGGATTGCATTCAATGTTCCTTGCCCAAAAGATCTCTGAAAAGATGTGAATGAAACAGGTATCTCTGATTATCAGTAGGAACGAGGACTGAGTGGACAGGGGAAAGAGGGGGGAGGAGGACTCATCACTGCAAATTCTATCTCGCACAAGTGGATTGTGATCCCTGAGCAGGGAGGATTTGTTGAAAATATTACATTCAATCATTAAAAATGTAAAACATACAATACTTACCAGCAATGTCATAATATGGGAAACACGTCAGACTGATCTCTGGTCTTGGACATGTGGGCTGTGCAGCGGCTTTTTGGATAGACTGGGCCTATCCAGCACAAGGGAACATGAGGAAGGTGGGTCCTGCTGGATGCTGGTTGGCACACAAGACGGCTTCCTTAGGAAAGACTGACACACACCAATCACAAATGGTGGGTCTGCTGAGAGAAGCCAAACCATAAACATTGGGTTCCAGGTGGCCATGAAAACCCAAGTGGTTATCAGATGATAAATGGTGAATTTTGTTCCGAAAGTCTGGCCTCTGGGAAGGAAGCCAAGAGCCAGGATGGAAGCTGAACAGGTTGAAAGACAACAAACAAGTTGATGAATAACGAAGGGAAAGGGAACATCAAGACAAACCTCGGTGCTGTGACTCTGAAAACCAACACATACATTGCCTGATGAGGCACTCAACAATTGTCTGGCCCCTGCATAAGGTGGAAGAAACGTCTGGTTCTTGCCTCCCTGCAGAGGCCAGCATGGAATGGCACCCCACCCCCACCCAGGCTCACCTGCCCTCGGCCCCTCCCCCACTGCAGAATGACTGGAGGCCCGCATTCTACTGTTGAGATTCAAACTTGGGCTCCTTTACTTGCGTCCTGAGCATCTGTTGGGGCAGGTCCCTCGCTGGGTCCTGCTCTTGACTGTCCACATTGAGGCCACCAGCCCGTGGTGGTCCAGGCCCATGCCTGTGGGAATGGTTTCAGAAGGCGGTAAGCCTCTAGACAGGGGCTGTTTTCCAAGAGAAAGGGCCTCCCTCAAATGCCTGGGTTTCCGTTGGGACCCTTCACTGTGGACATGGAGTTGGACGGAAGGAGAGGAAGGCGAGAGCACTGCACCCCAGGGACATCTCAGCTGGGGAGCCTGTAGAAACCTGAGGCTGCCCTGGGGAGGACAGCTGCTTGGAGGTGGTTCAAGAGGCCTTGCTCTGGTTGGGGAGGCAGGATGGCAGCAGGCAGGTTGGTGGTTTCTAGAAGGGAGTCAAGCCACTTGGAACGTGTATGTAGCCAGTGTCCTCTTGCTATTCAATTTTATAACAAAACTTACTAATTTCAACCAATAGAGGTGAGTCGTTTGAAACAGGAAAAGATTAAATTTTAGAAAATTTGTAAGAAATGACATCTTGTGGAGTTCCCACGGGGGTGCAGCAGGTTAAGCATGTGGCATTTCCACAGTTCCAGCTTAGGTGGGATTCAGTCCCTAGCCTGTTTCTCTATGCTGCAGGTACAGCCAAAAAAAACCCCAGAAAACCTGACATTTCACTGTACTCCTGCCTACAGAATCTAGGCAGAGAGGCTGTTTTCACAATTAGACAATTAATTGTTATCCTTAAGCCATTCATTCCTTAACAGTTCTAATCTTTTATATGTATTAATCTCTCTTTAAGAAACATAAGAATCTTGCCAATACCTACGGTTTTATCAATGAACCCATTTTATCAACTGTCAGTGCCATGGCTATACATGTAAGAAATCTAAAATATATATGTGTGTATTGCATATCCCGAGTTTGCTATTTTTCTGCCTTTTGCTTCTTAGGGCCACACCTGCAGCAGAGGGGAGTTCCCAGGCTATGGGTCTAATCAGAGCTGCAGCTGCTGGTCACAGCCACAGCCACAGTCACAGCAATGAGGTATCCAAGCCATGTCTATGACCTATACCAGAGCTCACGGCAATGCAGGATCTCTGACCCATTTAGTGAGGCCAGGGATCAACCCTGCATCCTCGTGGATACCAGTCAGATTTGTTTCCACTGTGCCACAACAGGAACTCCTTGGGTTTGCTATTTTTCATATCACACTCTCCCTCCCTCAATCAGTCCAATGGTGCTCTGGGATGATCAGTCTTGACACAGACACCTTTCCTGGGTTCCCCTCACAGAGCCCTGTTCTGGACCCCATACCCACTTCAGCCACCCCTCTCTCCACACTCCTTTCTGCAGTGAGCTGCTCTAGGCCCCACCGGACAGCTGCTAACATACTCTACATGGATGAAACATCGCAGTAGGTTATGTGACAGCAGGTTATCTGGTAGAGCTGCATGAACCAGAGGGACTCAACTCTTGGCCACGCTCAGGCTGCACACACCCCAAACACTTTGCTTCCTGATAGCAGTGACTTTCAAACAAGATTCTTACTCAAGTCCCAGAGAATAATGCAGACATGGGTGCTAGCTGCATGTACATTTCATAAGAAAGGACTTATGATCTTAGACTAAATCTAATCACACATTATAAAATTCATCAACCAATAAGTGAATCATCTGGGGGACATCTACAGTACAAATACTTTCATCTCAGTCTTTCAGAGGTTTCTTTAAATAGTTTTGGAATTTATTTGACCAGGGGGAGGGGTTGGTCAGGGGATTTAGAAAGACCCCATCACATATTCCCCATCGGACAACAATGTCCTGGAAGGCAGCAACAATGGCTTCCTGCCACCAGCACAAGAGCAACAAGACTAGGGTCAACTCTGCACCCCCTGAAAACATGCCCAGTAAATGGTAGAGAGTATTTATGCTCCAAAAATATGAGACATCCTCCCCCAGTACGAGGATACTCCAAGAATCACTCACAGAGCCCCATCCTCTCAGTTTACAATGAAGAAACAATGGCTGGAAGAAGTGGAGTCATTGGACCAAGGTCACCCAGTAGCTTGGAGTCCAAGTAAATACATTTATTTAGCAAACAAGGGTCTGGAAACCAGTGCAGTAAAGTCCTCATCATCAGAGTGATCTTATTATTCCTCAGCCAGCCAGCCATATATTTGTTCTATTAAACTTTCACCACACAGCCTTGGCTTTAATATTGTCATATGTATTCCTCTTCTCTCCCCAGAAGAGTGATGCTCTTTGAGGCACAAGATTCCCTCCAAATTCCATGTTAACAGTCCAGGAGAGCCTGGCTCTGCTGGGTGAGGAAGGACCACCACCTGACTGAGTGCTGCTGGAGGCAGCAAGCCAGCTGAGCAATGCCTCAGGTCCTGAGTGGACTCACTGGGAAGGCTGGTCTTGGCACTCATCAGGGGCTGTCGCAGCAGCTGCATGTCTGTCATATCCACATTAGGTGTCCAGGGCTGATTGAGGGGCCAGAGTGTGGGAGGAGGCTGAGTGTTGGCTGTACTCTTAAGACCTAGGAGAGGTACAGGACAACACCCACACCCTCACTTCAACACTGGGAGAAAGCCTGAGACCAAAGTGAACCATGAAGGTCAAGGGTGGATGCTGCAGGAATAAGGGGATAAAGCTCTGTCTTCCTCATCGAGAACCCTTGCTGGGTAGATCTCTCCTCTGGGACTGTGACCCTCTCTCTGTAAACCAAACTGTCACCAGTCTGAGGTCTTATGTCAAGATGGATCTTCCACATATCAAATTAGGTTTTAGGCTTAACAAGAGTCTTCTTGTCACATACTTAGTGGGATGACATTAGTGATGGGGGTCAAAACCCTGCTGTAAGCCATGGTGCTCCATGGCCTGCAGGGTCTTTTGGTGGGGGAGAACTGTGGTCCAGTGACTGCAGGGGCCTACTTGCCATGGGCAGAAACCCAGGATGTCAGTCATCACATATGTGTTTCATCAGAGGGGTCACATGCTTCATGGTAGGCGAACCAGGAAGGAGCATGTGCCAGGAGCTAGGATGCAAGGGCAAGGCTGTCTGAGAACCTCAGTTACTGACCGCAGCTGCATTTTCCATGGGCCACATGCTGTTGGAACTAGACGTTGGTGCAAGCAAGTTTAGAGGGGTTCTCCATGGTGGGAGCTGTGTTCTCTCCTGATGGCACTCTGCCCATGCCAGCCTTGTGGTGTGAAGACAGAATGAGGATTGGGTGGGCTGTTTCTCAGCTGTGAAACCTGCATAAAAGGAGCTGAAACTCAGATATTCAGGCTTATGGACTGTCAGTGAGACCATGCTCCTTGCCTCTGATCCTTTCCTGCTTCCTCATCCTATTTTTTCACCAGTGAGCCTGAAAAGTAGGCATGGATATAGGAATGGAGGATGGAGGCTCCAGCCCAGCAGCACAGTGGTGCTGACCAGTGAGGCATGAAACTCCTCATGTGTTGCCGAGGCTCATCGTCCAGCATAGATGCAGGCAAAGCCCAGTGAAGATTTCAAAGTCAAGAGGAGAGTGTACTCAGAAGGCTGTGCCTGGACATCTCTGACTCTAGAATGAAGCTTGCTCAGAGGCAGAGGGGAAACCAACCAGTCAGTTGGTTAGAGAAAAGCCTTTAGCTCTGCCACTTAAACTAACAAACTTACAAATTACCTGACAGGCTTTGGGACAACATGAGGAAGCCTCAGAAGACTAGGGTCAACTTCCTAGCAAGTTTTGTTCTAACAAGAGGGGGAGGAAGCCCTGTATTTTAGCAAATAGCTGGGAGAGGAGGAACGAGCCAAGTGAAAAGGCAGATGAGGCTGGCAGCCCCGGGCAATCTTCAAAAAATTACTGGGAGAAACCCAGGGGGAGCGAGGAAGTTGTTGATGGGAGGTTCTGTTCCTGGTGGGGGTGGGGGGTTGCTGTTCTGCTGCAGAACTTGGAAAGCTGAGTCAAGCCATGGTGCTTGATTTAGCTTGGCTTGGTCTTTCTCAGGTGGAGCATTTGACAGGCACCTGCAGAGCTCTCTCTGGACCCCAGAGAGCTCAGACTACAAATCATCATTAGCAAAAGGTTCACAGCTTAGGTTAAGAAATGAGAAGGGACTAGGTCCATCTTCAGCAGATGAAGAAACCAGGAGGCACTCTTTTCTGCACAGAAGCCAAAGACAGCAGCCTTAAAATGTCTTGGGCCAGTTTGAAGAATTATAGGGAAAGGAGCAATGGTTGTAAGGAAAGCAGGGCCCTTAATTTTTTTTGGAAGTTGCTTATTATAATTGCGGATTCCATCATCATCTGGGGTGTGGGAACCCTTGAGAATAGAAAAGGGGATTTCAGAATTTTTAACGCACAGCCTATACATGGTGAAGAGACAGGAAATGCCATGAAACCTGAAGGTGCCACCAATGCAAGTTACACACTTGTTAGCTGACAGTGGAGCTTTGGATGCCATTTTTCAGGGCGAAAGGCAGTCTGTCTAAAGGGTAGAAGGTGTCCCTAGAACATAGAAACTCTGCACCACAACCCATTGACCGGAGACAGCTTTTAATTGACCATGGATGTTTGAGGCTAGAGTCTGGTGAAATTATGCACTTTTAATGGCAACTTGGAGGAGCTGAACCAGGACATGCGCTGCTCTTTTCTCTCTTTGACTCCTTGTCCATTGTCCTCCTCTACACACTGCAAGCCATCTGCCATAGTCTGTAACTGGTGACAACCGTGCAGATTTAAACTGCAGGAGAGGCATCAGGCTCTGCAAACTCCGCATTTCCAAAATCGCTGTTTGGACTGTAAGCTGACCAAATAGACACATTTAGGATTTGGGCTCCTGTTTCCCAGCCAGAAATGCAGGCCTGGGAAAAGATGCTTCTCTATCTTGACACAAAGCTTTGTCTTGACAATTCATTGGAGCGTTGAGAAAATGGAACACAGAAGTCTCAGAGTTGGTGCAGCCCAATTTGGAAGCACTGGGAGGCTCCACATCCATTCCGGGGAAAATGAATTATGCTGCAGGTTCCGAAGAAGATCCTGACATTATCAGGAGCTGCTCTCACTAGGGCCCTCTGGTCAGGACCAGCCAGAGGAAGAAAAAGGAGGAGAGAAGAGATGCTTTTCCGGTATCTTAGATCTTGAGTTGATGATGGGAGGGAGCTAGGTGAGAAATTTTATAAAGTTATAACACATTGTTACGATCCCTCACCTCGTCAGCTCCTGTCTGCTTGACAAGGACAATATCCCTTCAGGAAAATATGAAATAAAATGGAAAGTGGCCTCACGATGAAGTTACCTGAAGCAATGGCCTGATATGTTACAGAGTGTTGGGAGCAACATTAAAAAGGCATTTGTAACTGGCCACCTCCATGGCTCCAAGTGGAAGCTGATGCAGGCCTTCTCAGTCCCAGGGCTTTTGTGAGAGTTGGCCCCTCATGACCACTCTTGGCAAGCCAGGCCTGGGACCCTGGGGACCCCACCTGGGAAAAATTCCTTTTAAAGAGTCACAGCCCCTCTAACATGGACATTCTAGCAAGAGTCACGTCTGGGCAGAGGGTCAGAGGCATTTGCACCTGTGAGAGCACGAAGGAGGAGCCCAGCACCAAAGGGGGCTGGAAGTTGGTGACTGTCACCACAATAATCTAATTATTACTCTGCTCCTGTCCCCTCCTGAATAACTTTTTTATTGAAGTAGAGTGGATTTCCAATGTTGTGTGTCAGGTGTGCAGAAAAGTGATTCCATTATACCCCTGCATGTGTATATCTAGTCTTTTCCAGATTCGTTTCCATTACAGGTTCGTACAAGATGCTGATAGGTTGTCTATTTGATATTTAGTAGTGCTGATACCGTCCTCAATCTACCATAACTGGGCCCATCTGAATGACACCCAACACCCCTCCTTCCTGAAGGCTTTCCTCTCAAGCTGGATGCCTGTCAAGATTCCTGTGCTGTGTGACAGCCCTCTCACTGCTGGCCCTGCAGTCAGCCCCTTCTCCACTTCCTCTAGCTGTCCTCTCACCTCATCACCATCCACCCCGCCTTATTCCCACCTCATTACCGACCTCCCACTTCATCACATCTGTCACCATCCCATTGTCACCCTCCTCCTTCATCCCCATCCTCCCACCTCAACGCAGATCTCCTAACCACCCTCTCAGCTCAACTCCACCATCCTCCCACCTCATCTCCGTACTCCCACCTCATCGCTGTCCTCCCCACTTCATCACTGGCATCCTCCCACCTCACCACCACCCTCCCATTTCACCACCACCCTCCATCTCATCACCGACCTCCCACTTCACCACCACCCTCCCATCTCATCGCCATCCTCCCCATCTCACCACCACCCTCACATCTCATCTCCGTCTTCCCCACCGCCCCCTCACTCCCTCAGCACCACCACCTGCTCCCCACTGGCTCTTCTGGCGCCCTGGACGCCTCTGCCCCCCGCCAGGCCTCCTTCTTCTCCTCAGCAGTTCAACTGTCACCTAGAAAGCCCATTAACAATTCCCTGCTCATAAAAGTACAGTCTGGGAAATAAAGCAAAGTCTACCTTTTCTTTTCCTTTGTGCTTGGCCGGGTTTCAGTTGCTTGCAGGGCACAGTGCAGAGACACCACGCCTGCACTGCAGACCCCAGTTAGGGAAGCAGCTGCGCCAGCCATTAAAAAACTAAGGGTTCCTGAGGAAACTAAGAGCAACACCGCCATTCAAGATGGCAGCGGACTGTGAACTCGGCTGTGTGAGTCGTGTGCCCCCGCCTCCCGTGGCCTGCCGAGGCCCAGCCCCCCGGGCACATTGCCAGCCGAGGCCCCGCCCCCCCGCGCTCGGCCTGCAGAACCCGCGCCTCCCAGTCACATAGCCTGCTGAGGCCAAGCCCCCCGGCAGAGGGCCTGCAGAGGCCCCACAAACTTGGCACATGGCCTGCCGAGGCCCCGCCTCCCCGCGCGCGGCCTGCCGAGGCCCCGCCCCCTGGGCACATTGACAGCCGAGGCCCCCAACACCACCCCACCCCACCCGTGCTTGGCCTGCAGAAGCCACGGCAACCTGGCACATGGCCGGCCGAGGCCCCGCCTCCCAGGCACAAGGCCGGCCGAGGACCCCCTGTCAGCGCGCGGCCTGCGAGGCCCCGCCCCCCCAGGAAACGGCCTACCGAGGTCCCGCCTCCCTGGCACGCGGCCTGCCGAGGCCCCGTTCCCCCAGGAAAAGGCCTGCCCTGGCCCCGCCCTCGCCGCGCGCGGCCTGCCGAGGCCCCGTCGCCCCAGGAAAAGGCCTGCCGAGGCCCCGCCTCCCTGGCTCGGCCTGCAGAAGCCGCGACCCCCAGTCATATAGCCTACCGAGGCCCCGCTCCCCCCGCGCGCGGCCTGTCGAAGCACCACCTCCCCGCGCGCGGCCTGCCGAGGCCCCGCCCCCCCGGCACAGGGCCTGCCGAGGCTTCTCCTCCCTGGCACTCGGCCTGCCAAGGCCCTGCCTCCCTGGCACATGGCTTGCCGAGGCGCCGCCTCCCCGCGCGGGGCCTGCAGGAGCCGCGCCCACCTGGCACTTGGCCTGCCCTGGCACCGCCGCCCCGCGCGCGCGGCCTGCAGAAACCTTGCCTACCTGGCACTTGGCCTGCTGAGGCCCCGCCCCCCCGGCACATGGACCGCCGAGACCCCGCCTCCCCGCACATGGCTGGCCCAGGCCCCGTCCCCCCAGGACAAGGCCTGTCTAGGCCCCGCCTCTCCCCGCGGCCCCCAGAAGCCGCGCCCCCCAGTCACATAGCCAGCGGAGGCCCCGCCCCCCCGGCGCAGGGCCTGCCGAAACCCCGCCTCCCAGCCCGCGGCCTGCAGAATCCTTGCCCACCTGGCCCGTGGCCTTCAGAGGCCCCGCCCCGTCCGCGCGCGTCCGGCAGAAGCCGCGCCCCCCAGTAACACAGCCTGCCGAGGCCCCGCCCCCCTGGCACCTGGACTGAAGAGGCCGTGCCTCCCCGCAAGGCCTACTGAGGGGGGTCCCCCCCCCACCGTACAGGGCCTGCTAAGGCCCCGTCTTCCTGCCGAGTCTACCCCCCCCCCCCCCCCCCCGCCGCCACCCCACGCCGCCTGCAGTGGCTCTGCGCCCCACCGCCGAGCCCCAGCGCGCCTGCCTTGTCAGCTCGCCACCACCCCCCCCCCCGCCCCCCGCCCATGAACTGAGGAGACACTGTGAAGCTCCCAGGCCAGCCTGACTGCAGAGTGCGTGCTTGGAACTCACAGCCCCATCTTCGGGTGATGGAGAATGCTTTCCTTTCCTTCGCTGGGCTGGAGCCACGAGGGCAGGTGGCCCCTTGATGCGGCCCAGCTGGAAAGTGTCAGGAACACAACTTCCACCTGGTCTCTATGCCTACTGCTGGAAGCTACCGTGTCCAGCTCCCTTGGCCCATCCCCAGCTCTACCTGCAGTGGTTACCCTCTGCTCCCCGCTGCTGGCCGGGTCCCACCTAGGCCACCATCCCCGGGCCTCTGGCCGCTCACAGTCCCTCCCTGCACCTGCTCCCTCCAGGCCTCTTCCACGTTGTCCTCTGTCCCCCACAACCACACTGTTCCCACCCCTCCCTCACTGGTCCCCAGCTTCAGTCTCATCCACTCAGGTGTCCTTTCCTCCTTCTGGTCCCTCTCTGGAGCACACTGCCAGGTCCACCAGCAACACTCGGTCCCCATCTCTTGTTTGTTTTCTCTTTTCTCCACTAGAATGTAAGCCCCAAGCAGGGATTTTACTCTCCTGTCCTCTTTGCTGTGTTCCCAGTACCTCGAATAGTGTCTGGCGTGAGCTGAATGCTCCATAAACACTTGGTGAGTGAAAGGTGATGTGATGTGATGTGACAAGACAGTCCTGATTGGGAGAGGAGAGAAAAGTGACCAATGGTGAGCAGTCCTCAGGGAAGTGCTGACCCTTTCATGAGTGGGATGTTGGTGACAAGGTAACCAACTTGGACAGAAGACTCAGAAAGGTAGAGAGGGTGCCCAGGAGCTGAACAGAAGGAATGATGTGTTTACATTCAGACTCTCCCTGAGGAGTAGATGGGAATGTTTTCATTGCTCACCAGAGAGTCAAAGGGCATCTAAAGAAATTGCTGACAATTTTGCTAAGTACAGTGCTTTTCGCTTGGTAGATGCACAAGGCAACTAACATATATAGCAGCTACCAGCTTAAAAGCAATACTACCAGAATTATATAAAACTATATTTGAAAGTTTCCTTTAATAACATCTTGGGGTTTTTTTAAAGTCTAATTTTGTTCTGCAAAAGGGATGAGGTGTTGGTTCCTAGTAAAATAAGTCTACTTCCTCAATGTCTTTATTCCCATATACTAGATCTTATAACTACACTGGAGCTAAAAATTGCAAAACATAATTTCCACATTTGGCCGATAAAATCTAATGTACATTTAGAGTGTTTTACTTTACAAAGCCAAAGGAAAAGAATGTAGGTTATGGGACCTGGATACTTGGATTTGAAGAGTGTATCCAACATCCTAGCCATTCTGAACCTTGGTTTCATCAACTGAAAAATGGGAATCCTGTTGTGTCTAGAACCAGTATAATTTTAGTGACTAACAGCGTGTGCTACGGGTAGTACATGCTCCAGAGTGCTGCTAACAACCTATACTTTCTCAGTTACTAAAATCCCAAACAAAACGGCCAACCTAATCTTGATGCTATTAAACAATTTTTAGGGGTTGTGATGCTATCACAACTCAAAATTCTTTTAACTCTGAAAACCCAAATCATTCATAAAAACCATCCAAAAAGTTTTTCTGCAAATGAGTCAGCTTTTTAAGTGGAGAAGATATAAAGCACATATTGCATTATCTCCTGAATACTTTCATAAAGAACAGGGCTCCTGGAGTTCCCAATGTGGCTCAGTGGAAATGAATCTGACTAGCTTGCTGAGGACACAAGTTGGTTTCCTGACCTCCCTCAGTGGGTTAAGGTTCCAGCATTGCTGTGAGCTGTGGTGTAGGCTGCAGATGTGGCTTGCATCCCTCATTGCTGTGGCTGAGGTGTAGGCTGGTGGCTACAGCTCTGATGCAACCCCTAGCCTGGGAACCTCCATATGCCACGGATGCAGCCCTAAGGGGGGGGGGGAAACAGACAAAAACAGGGTTTCTGAAATGGCATGCAAGTACCTTGTTACACAATTCCATCCGAGTTTCTCAGAATTACATTATTAATTCTTTTTTTTTCAAAAAGGACTTTAGAACCATAGGATTTCCCTAAACAAATGACCTTGTTCTACAGATGAGGACGTGAAGAGCAACTCCTCCCTGGTTGTACAAGCAAGACCTGGCACAGTCTCTAGACTGCTAATTCATTCCTCTGTCATCTGCATGATGGCTGGGGCAGCCAGTAAACCAGACAAAAAGAAAGCCATGGAAGGGAGACAGGCCAATAATATCTTCCAGATGAGTCTTGCCCACCTCCAGTCTCCTGACGCAAGCATTTCCGTATTGCAGATCTTCTCACATGTGGCTCACCCACCAGCTGTGGATAACTCCCTGAACATGGGGCCCTGGCTCACCCTCCACATCTGCACAGCCTAAAAGGATAACAGGTCATGCACCTGGAGAAAGCATCACTCCAACACACACTGTAGGTGCCTTGCGAGGAGGATAAAAGCCAGGGCTTGAGGAGCCAGGGAGTAGGGAGCTCATTCCCGGAGTGCTCAGAAGAAGGAAGTGCTCAAGGGACAGGAAGTGTACAGTATGTTCTGGCTGGCAGAGGTCTGCCCTGGCTTCCACATGGTTCACCACTGGATCTTCCATCTGGTGGCAAGATGTTATTGATTATATATATATATACACATAGAGTTGGTTCTCATTAGTCACAGATTCCATATCAGAGAATTCACCTATTCACTAAAAATGTATTTGTCACCCCAAGTCAGGGCTTGGGGTGCTTTTGCTCATATGTGGACACACACAGAGAAGAGAAAAATTCATCTACCTACAAATGCATTTCCAGCTAAGGCTGAACAAAGCGAAACTCTGCCTTCTTGTTTCCACTCATACTGTAAGCAAATGCCCCTTCTCTGGTCTATTTAGTGCCACATTTCCCCACATTTTTGTGGTGTGTGTGTGTGATTTAACTCTTTCAAATGGCCCCCATGTTTGGTGCTGAAGTGTTGTCTAGGACTTTATGGGGGGGGAAATACATTGGTTAGATACATTTGGTTTACACATAGGATTACAGTGCAATTGGCTGTGAGTTCAGTGCCAATGAAACAACAGTGTATATTAAACAAGGTGTCTTTAAACAGACACACATATAAAATAAGCTTTTGTATTTATCAAGAGACAAAAAAGTGTGACCAGAGGCTGGCAGGAACCTAACCCTGAATTTCCCATGGGCGCAGTGGTTCAGTGTTCACTGATTCCATGTTTGTGGTGACTACAGACCCCAACCACATGACAATGAGGACTGAATAGGTATGTATATACCCATGCACTCATACATAGATATGCACTCATCCATGTCCGTGTAATGATGCAAACATGCGTGGGGGCATATGGCATGTGGCTCCAGTCATGGTTTCATGAAGAGACTGTCATGGTTCTATAACCTATATTGTGAAAGCAGGAAATTTCAGGAGATGAAAGTGAAAAAAGAAATGCACCAAGACTCTGTGCATAAACCATTCATCAGTGGCCTGAATCCAGGATAAGACATGAATGAGATGGGCCATTCCACATGGCTTTGCAGGGAGATTTTATATCTTCCTGATAACAACTCTGACTCCATCAGGCCTGTGAGAGTTCCAGCACACAAGCGATTTTAATGCACCTAGATGGTAATACTTTTCCCCAAATTTCAATATTCTAAATATTTTAAGAGTCACAAATTATTTGCTCCCAAACAGTTTATATGAACAAACTTTCAACAGTAATGATCTAAGCAAAATGTGCATCCCATGGGCATGACATAAAAAAAAGAGGCTTTTCCAATTGTCAACCTTTTGAAGCAGCATTATCATCTTTGCAGTTCCCATAGCAACATGTTCCATTGCTTGGGTGACAGTGATCTTGTGCTAAACTAACTTGGAAAACAAACGGACATTTCCTCCTGAGTGTCCTCACATCTCACAGTTGCCTCCAAGCCATAGAGGGTTGATGTACCCAGTGCAGCTTCGTGAAGAGTTATGAGGACATTTCATAAACAAGTTTCCAGGATTTGGCCTGTTAAAGCAGTTTTCAACTTCAAGAGCTTTCCAACACGAACCACATCGCCCTTTGTGTTATGCCATGGAGATTGTCCCAGCTGCAGAACAGATGCCAAGGGAAGACATGCCATCTTGGGTGGATTTGCAGCAGTTCCACAAAGGACCTGAGGGAGAGGGTGGGATGGAAGATGCCCAGTCCTACCGTCACCAACTCAGGCAGCAGGAGCCATTCTGGGAAAAGTGGATGAGATGCAGCAACCATGAAAGGCCAGTTTCTCCTTCCACAAACCACGTGGGAGAGCCACAATGCAGGACGGTACTCCCATGTTGGTTTCATCCTATCCATATTTTCATGAGTATGGAATCTCATAAGGGAAGGTCTCATACATGCACAGGGGTGGAAGAGATAGTTATAGGAGTGGAGGGGCTATTTTAAAGTACATTTTAGCCCAGAAACCTAGAAAGGGCTCCATGCTTTCTCCCAATGCCTCTCACAACTGGCTTGTTTGAATGACACATGTAGTCAGGACATTTCTTGAGAAAAAGTGGAATGTAGAGAATGGAATGTCAGTCAGTGGATTTGCAGGCACAGACACACTGTCCTAGTGCATATTTTTCTCCTGAAATAATCAAATATAATTTAGGCACTTTATAATTAACCCAAAGGGGGCTTTTAACAAAGAGCACAGAGCTCTAAGTTGAAAACGTACACTTGCAGAGTGTGTCCAAAGCCAACTTTGTTTTTCAAAAGGAAAATGTGTCCTCTCACTGCTTGAATTCAACCAGAAGGATGTGAACCAGGCATAGAGAAGGAGGCCTGGCCTCTCGGGTCCCTGAGATAGTGTAAGGCTGAGTCCTATGGGAGAAGACAGGGTCTCATCTCTCAAATTGTAATGGTTAGAGAAGCCAACTGGTGGACTTTTAAATAATTATAAAGGAAAGAGAAATAATTTGAGAATAAGGCAAGAAACTATAATGAAATCCTAAAACCTGATAGAGACCATACACTCCATGTGAAGGCTAGAATGAGCAGTTCCAAATCGCAGAGGGCTAAAGAAGGCGGGGAGCCTTCTCACACCTGCTAGAACTTGTCACACTTCAGGCTATGTTTTCTCTGCAGAGGAGAAGTAGCAATACTACAGGACCGAGGAAGGTGGAAGGCACCTCCCCTTCCTAGTACCGAGTACTGTGACTTCCTCCTTGATTTCTGTTTCCAGTGGCTCAGCCAGTCCTAAAAGGCTCCTGCATACTGAGTGCCCAAGACATTGCAAATAAAATCAGACTCCATGGTGGTGCATCACTGGGCCTCAGGGTCCAGTGTGCTAGCTTTTGCTTCCCTAAAAGCCAAGATCATTGCTATGAGCCTAGGTCATTGCCACAAGCATACTTCAAAGCTTCTTCAGCATTCTTGCCTCTTCAATACCTCACTCAGTCTGTCTATTCAGACACTATTCAGCGATGCAATATATGAGCCATATCTTTGACATACACCACAGCTCACGGCAACACTGGATCCCCCACCCAGTGAGCAAGGCCAGGGATAGAACCCGAATCCTCATGGATACTAGCTGGATTTGGTTCTGCTGTGCCACAATGGGAACTCCCTGAAACCCAGGTTTATATCCTGTTAGATTCTCATTCTTACACTTTTTCTCTTGGTATGCATTCATGTTCATATTCTCCCTCTGTCTCTCTCAAAAAAAAAAAAAAAAAAAAAAGGAAAAAAGAAGGAAAAAAAGGAGTTCCCATCATGGCTCAGGGTCCACTGAACAACATCCAAGAGGAGACAGGTTTGAGCCTTGAGCTTGTTCAGTGGGTTAAGGATCCAGCGTTGCCATGAGCTGTGTTGTAGGTCTCAGATGTGGCTTTGATCCTGCATTGCTGTGGCTGTGGTGTGAGCTGGCAGGTATAGTTGGGAATTCCCTGAAACCCAGGTTTATATCCTGTTAGATTCTCATTCTTACTCTTTTTCCCTTGGTATGCATTCATGCATTCATGTTCATATTCTCCCTCTCTCTCTCAAAAAAAAAAAAAAAAAAAAAGGAAAAAGAAAGAAAAAAGGGGTTCCCATCATGGCTCAGTGTCCTCTGACCAACATCCATGAGGACACAGGTTTGAGCCTTGAGCTTGTCCAGTGGGTTAAGGATCCAGCGTTGCCATGAGCTGTGTTGTAGGTCTCAGATGTGGCTTTGATCCTGCATTGCTGTGGCTGTGGTGTGAGCTGGCAGGTATAGTTCCAATTTGACGCCTAGCCTGAGAACCTCCATATGCTGCGAGTATGGCCCTGGAAAAAAGAAAAAACAACAAACAAATGTATATACATACTTTCTGTTTAAAATATATATGTTTTAAGGCCTCTAGGAAGTTCCCAGGCTAGGGGTTGAAACGGAGCTGCAGCTGCCAGCCTATGCCACAGCCACAGCAACAGCAATGCTGGATCCCAGCCACAATGGCAACCCATGCGGCAGCTTGCAGTGATGCTACATTTTGATCCTTAATCCACTGAGCAAGGCCAGGGATAGATCCCACATCTTCATGGACCCTGTCGGGTTCTTAACCCACTGAGCCAATTTAAAGTATGGAATTCCTGAAGTCCATACTTTAAAATCCATACTTTTTATTCAAACTTCCTTAGTTTTCACCTCATGTGTTTTTTCTGTTCTAGTATTCCATCTATGATACCAAGTTACTTTTAGTTGCCATACCTCCTTAGGCCCCTCTTGGGCTGTGACAATTTCTCAGACACCTTGTTTTTGATGACCTTGACAGTTTTGAGGATGCTGGTCACTTAGTTTGTAGAATGTCCCCCGCTTGGAATATGCCTGATGTTTCTTCATGATTAGATGGAGTTTATGGACTTTGGGGAGAAGATCACAGAGGTAAAGTGCCATTCTCTTCACATATCAATGATACACATACTCTAGGAAGGACTTAGCACTTGTGTTGTTGACCTTGACTCCTGTTAGATTTTTCCACTGTCTTTTTATTCCCTTTCTATATTGTCCTTTTTAACAACATGACATGATAATCAGTCTACAGTTAAAAGCAGGAAATTGTGCTGCACGTCCTGAGAACAGAGTACCTACATAAGTTATTTGGAATTCTTCTGTACAATATATTTTTATTATCCCTTATTGATTGACTGAATGATTAATTTAGTCATTTATTGATTAATAGGGATTCATAGCCATTTATTTTATACTTTGGGTTATAAACTACTACTATATTACTTATTTTCTTGGTCAAATTGCTTCACTTTGGCCATTGGAAGCTCCTTCAGTTGGCCCATGTACACCTCATTTTTTTTTAGCAGTTTCTGACATTCTGTTTTAAATATTGTTTGCAAATACATTGAGAACCACTTCAAATGCCACAGTAGTTTTTGTTTTGAAACATCAAACATCATTTTTAAAACCTCAGTGAAGGAGTTCCCGTTGTGGCGCAGTGGTTAACGAATATGACTAGGAACCATGAGGTTGTGGGTTCGAACCCTGGCCTTGCTCATGTGGCTTAAGGATCTGGCATTGCTGTGAGCTGTGGTGTAGGTTGCAGATGTGGCTCAGCTCTGGCATTGCTGTGGCTCTGGCATATGCCAGTGGCTACAGCTCTCATTTGACCTGTAGCCTGGGAATCTCCATAGACCACGGGAAGCAGCCCTAGAAAAGGCAAAAAGAGAAAAGAAAAAAGAAAAAGAAGGAAAAACCTCAGTGGAGAATAATGTTATCCTCATCAAATATCAACACTGGATATTCCTCTTTTTCACTCCTGATATTCCATGTTTCTTTCTATAATCATTCCCCTTCTGTCTCAAGAAGATCCTTTAAGAATTTTTAGATTAGATCCACTGGAAACAAATTCCCTCCGTTTTCCTTATCTGAGAATGGCCATCTAAGGCACCGCCAAACAGACAGGGGTCTGTTCAGGCACAAAGGCTCTGTGCCCTCTCCAGGATATCAGGAGCCCCCTCAGGCTGGAACTGCACAGCCATTTCCTCGCCAGGGCACCAAGCGCTTGGGCCCTCCATCAGGACCCAGGGCCAGCAAGGTTCTCAGGGAGGCCTCTCCTCTTAGTGGAGCCCCAGGGCTGGGTCACGGGTTCAGTGAGGATGACGAGGAGCTCCCCATCCTGGCCTTCCTCTTGGGCCTTCACCACAGCCTGCTGCCCTGGGGGTTGCCACAGAGCCCTGTCCCTGCCTCGGGTCTTGTCTGCACTGCAGGGCAGAGGGCCCAGCAAGCTTCCCAGGCCCCCGTGCCCCAGAGAATGGGCCTCAGCTCAGGCCCCCTGGAAGCTGCCAAGTCTAGAAAGCGGGCTCGGTGTGGAGGCCTGGCTGCTGCTGAGGACCTGGCCAGGCCTAGGGCTGACCTGCGAGGCTCTGGGAGGCACACCCTGGCTCTGGGGCTGGTTGACCCTTCCCAGCCCAAAAGGAGCAGGTGTGACCCATGTGTCACACGGAGGAGGAGGAAGTGGCACTGCAGCCAGTAAGGAACGGTGGGCCAGCCCTCCAGGGCCAGTCCAAGTGGGCAGTCCCCATGGAAGCCTTGGGCTCCTCCAGGTCCTAGCAACCATCCTGGCTGCCATAGGGGTGGGGAGGAAGGACAGAATGACCAGAGCCAGGAGGGGGTTGGGGTGGGTGGGGTTAGGTGGTGGGGACTTGGGTCTGGGTGTGTGTGTGTGGGCACAGTAGCTCCGTTGCGATGGGGGATGTAAAACATGGATAAAATCGTTCTGTTGTGAAATGCACTTGGTCCACTGTCATCTTGCATGTGCCTGTGTCCTCAGAGATGGGTCGTCTGAGGACAGAGAGGGGATCTGCGAGGAACGAAGCATGTTTGAGATCCCAGGCAGTCTGGATCCACAGGTGAATGACTAAGTCTTTCCTCCACAGAGACAAGGATGCCCAGGCTGCTCCCGGGAGTACACAGCTCTCACTAGCCCCAGGGACAGCCTCATCATCCCTGTCTCTCCAGCCTGCTGGGCTAGGGGGCTTCTGGGGCATCGGTTCCATGCTCTGCATCCCGGAACACTCAGGGGATAGAGAGCTGCTTTTGTGCCGTTCAGCCCTCTGGACACTCACCGGTAGTGAGAATGGAGGCTGGAGGCAGCCCTTACCTCTAGAGAGTTTCTCTCTGCCTCTCTGAAGTGGCCACATGACAGGCTGGGGTGATCCTCCACTCCTCCAGGGTGTCCCGTGGGGGTGGCCTGTCCAGAGAGGAAAAGGCTTGGCTGTAGGGACAGGACTTTCTGCTTCGGTGCCTTGTGGGTGGGGGACCATGTTATCGTCTTGGTGGGATTATTGCCATGTGCTAAATGGTGGAGGCAGCGGCCTCTTAGTCCCGGTGAGGACAAAACAAAGGAGGGAGTGAGTGACTGTAATCTCATGACCTGTTAATGGCTTGGGGGGAGGTTCCATCATGTGAAGCTCAGTGGTCCCAACCTCACCAGCCCACTGGCATCCACCCCCAGGGAGCTTTTGATACAAGAAGACCTGGGACTTTTCGTGATCAGGGATAATTTTTCGATTGGGGTGAGGAGGGTTAAGGATCTTGGGTTGTCCCTGGGAACGTCTGTGTGCCACAGGGGCAGCCAAAACTTACCAAATAAAAAACAAGCAAACAAAAAAAAGAAAAAGCAAAATGCCCCAAACGCCAAAAATCTAGGATTAATGCCAAGTGCAGGCACACTTAAAGTGAGCCATTCACTCATGCTTTTCAATCCATTAAAACATGAAAGAGCAGGAGTTCCTGTGGCTCAGCTCTAAGGACACTGATTAGGATCCATGGGGACGTGGGTATGAGACATGGCATGGCTTACTGGGCTAAGGTTCTGGTATTGCCGTCAGCTGTGGTGTAGGCATGAGACATGCCTCAGGTCCTGTATTGCTGTGGCTGTGCCATAGGCCAGCAGGTGCAGCTTGGACTCGACCCCTGGCCTGGAACAGCCCACAGGCCCCAATGCAGCTGACTCAAAATGGAAAAGAAAAGAATGCAATAGAATTTGCAGAAAGGAAAGATGTACAGACCATCACCAAATCGTATTTTAGGGAGATCCCATTATGGCTCAGAAGATGAAGAATCTGACTGCTATCCATGAGTACGTGGGTTTGATCCCTGGCTTTGTGCAGTGGGTTAAGGAATCCAGCATTGCCTTGAGCTGTGGTGTGGGCTACGGATGTGGCTTGGATCTGCCATTGCTGTGGCTGTAGCGTAGAACAGCAATGCCAGCTCTGATTCGACCCCGAGTCGGGGAACTTCCCTATGCTGCAGGTGGGGCCCTCCAATGCCAATCAGAGACTCCATCTATCCAGGCATCCCTCCATCCAACAAGGAAACAGTGGATTAATGGATGGCACATTCACTGCATCACAGAAATGGCCTCCATGCCCAGGGTGGGTGAAGGAGCTTCCCAATTTCAGGGGCTGGATTGGTGCAGCTTGTGTGAGACAGAGACAGTGGCTGGACACTCTTTGTCTATGACAGACACCAAGGGGAAGCTGACCCTCTGATACCAGGGAAAGGCTCATCTCCAAACCCCTCAAGGGGGAGTCAAAGCATTGGCTGAAGAAACCCATTTGACTTAGGAGGTGGGGCCCCTGGCCTGGGTTCTGCCTTTCCAATGCCATGTGTCTCCAAGACCAAGGCACCGAGTCCCCTGTGTCCCAGTCACAGACAGCATACATTCAGTGTCCAGCCTTTCCAATGGCCAGGCCATCGAGCCTTATTGGAAGGGCCTGTTTGGGTGGTGGGGATGAAGCAGTGTGTTCCAGAGGGGATTCGGGCCCTCTGGCTCACAGGTGACCTCTTGCCAGACAGGCCAAGCGACGCATCTGCAACCAGGGTGATTTCCCAGGCACTGCCTTCCTTCCTCAGATGGCAGGGATGCAAAGGGCTTGAAAGGGGGCACAGAGCACAGAGCCATCACCTACGGTCTCCTGACCGCCTCTGCCTGGTGGGGTGGAGGAGCTTCCTGTTGTCACAGAATCTATTGCTAGCATACCAGTCATTGGAGGAGTTCTGGATCCCCAACATTTTGCTACTCAGCAGCATGCAGGAGAGAGCAAGGATGGTCCTTGGAAGGAGCTAAGAGTCTTGGGTGAGGGGAAACTTGCTTATTTTCAAGAGGTGCTTCTTAGTCAGTCGGGGTAAGGATGCCCTTCCTTTCACGAAGTGCTTTGGAAGAGGTTTGACAAAGAAAGACTGGCAACCGCATGGGTTGGGGGGAAGCAACAGGCAGGGATGGAAATGTTGCTTGCTGAAGAAGAGAAAGGGCAGTTCTGACTTGCTCAAGACCACCTCCCTGCAGCTGGGAGGTGGGCCTTCTTCCTTGGGCCATCACAGTCCCTGCCAACAGCCAGGGACTGTGGCTGACAGAGCTGGGGAGAGCCTCCTGGTGCCTCTGTCGTCGGCCTTCGGAGCGTGGTGGCTGCACCCACAGCTCAGACCTGCCCTGGGCAGAGGAGAGAGGCTGGAGCTTTGCCCACTGGGAGTGCTGATCCCCCTGCCAGGGACTGCACCCGGCTCCTGCATGTCAGCCTTCTGGTGGTAGCCAATGCCCACATGGGACCACGGCCATAGAAAGCAGCAGAGCACTGCATCTGGGCCCCCTCCTGGACCCTGGCTCTCTCTCTACTTGTAAGCTGATCCAGAGAACAATGGGCAGGCGTGTCTGTGAACTGGCCCTGTCAGACACATCTTCAGAAGCCTGGCATTTCCATGTTCAGGTAATCCCCTTATGGTTACAGTGTAAGGGAAATAGGCAGAGAACTCTTCTGTCACAGTCATATTGGAGCCGTTCCTGCCTGGGATGTTTGGAGAACCTATAGGATAAGGAAACAAAGAGCCACTGCATTTCACTCCACTGGGTCCAAAGCATATGCTGTCCATTGCAGAACAATGAGAATGAGAAGAAAGGAAGCCTCCAGATATGTGGACATGGAGATGCACCCTTCAAACGACTCCATGCTCAAAGAGGCCTCTCCAGGAGATATATATAGAACGGTAGGCAAAGGAACGTGCAGTACCTAAGAGGTGGTAGGATCCAGACAAACTGGTGTTAAGAGGGAAGCAAATGGCACGAAATGCTTATAGAATACAAAAGATGCAAGGTTGCCCATCAACAACCTACGTTTTCACACAAGGCATTGAGAAAATACAAATCACAAAATACAACAAACGCAGGAACAAAGGAGCTCACGACAATACCCTATGTTCAGAGGGACTCTAGCCAAGGAACACTAGCTTGGCTTACTATGCACAACCATCAACTTTATAGGCTGCATGAAGACATTACTGAGGAAAACCTACATGGTCACAATGGCGCTTGCAGAACATGTGCCACGCCCATTCATGTAAGAAACGCTCAGAAGTCTAGGAAGAGAAGGACACTCCTTGAACCCCGTAAAGAACATCTCGACAAAAAGCTACACCAAGCCTCCTGCGTGATGGTGAAACAATGAACGTCTTCCTCCTCCATCCAAAACAGGTCAGAACGTTCTTGCTCATTTTTCCTTTTCTACTTAGTACTGTAGCTACCAGCCAGGGCAGCATGGCAGGAAAAACAAAGAAAGACCTACAGATGAGACAGGCACAAACATAATTCTCCATGCTCATGGATAGCATGGCTACCTCCACGGGAAGGCCCACCGAATCTCTAAGACACACGGAAGAGATGGAGGTCACTTTATCAAAGTCTCAGTATACAAGGTCGACACAAAAACCTTCATCATGTGTGTAAATCCCACAAAAGAACATGGCACCAAAATGAAAAACACCATGCAATACACAAGATTTGCCAAAACCTTGAAGCATTTGGTTCCATCGGTCATTCTATGGCTGCAGCCACGGCATATGCAAGGTCCCAGGCAAGGGGGTCAACCTGGAGCTACAGGTACCATCCTACATCAAAGCCCCACCAACACCCGGTCCAAGCCACACTGCCGCTGGTGGCACCACTGGACCCTCATCCCACTGAGCCAGGTCAGGGATTGAACCCACATCCTCCTGGACACTCTTTCAGGTTCATCACAAACTGAGCCACAATGGGAAATCCGGGGATACATATTTGGGATAGAGCATCTGTATGATAAAACGAAACAAGGCGACAACAATGCGGACACCTATTATACTCATGGATGGGAAGACTCAACACAGAATACCGCCAAATTCCAACAGAAGTTTTTTTTTTTTATTTTATTTTGGCCCACATGGATGAAATTATTCTAAAATGTATAAAGAAAAGATAAAGGAGCCAGAACATCCAATATAATTACGAGAAAGCACATTAAAGTGGGAGGTTATTCGGCTTATGAGAACGCTCTATGGAGGGCAGCTTGGCATTGCTGGCGGGATAGAGGCAGACAGAGTTCAGTGTACAGATAGAGAATGCAGAAATAGATCCATAGCAATACACCAACCTGGGATGTTCTAATACGGAAGCTTAAGGGCAGTAGAGTGGAATAGGGATAGGGTTTTTATCTGATACGAAAATGAACTCATCAGGGAACATTCAGTGCAAATGTGAAATGTGTATAAATACAAACGATGCAACGTTTACCACACCTAAGAAAAAACAATTGGAGCAAACCTCTGGGTCCTCGGGCTTGGCAAAGGGGTCTTCCACATGACAAGAAAAACATTATCCCAAAAGGGAAGGAAAGAACAGAAAGTTGGACTTCATCAAAAGGAAAGAAAGGCCCTTCAAAACACACATGCACCCCAATGTCCACTGAAGCACCATTTCCAATAGCCAAGACAAGGGAGCAAGCTAAATGTCCATCGGCCGAGGCATGGATAAAGAGGATGAGGTTCATATGTACGGGGGGGACATCACACAATCATACAAGAGAATGGAATCATGAACGCTGCAGCAGCAAGGATGGACCTGGAAATTATCATCCTAAGTGAAGGTGGACAGGGAAAGACAAACATCGTATGATACCACTTCTAAGTGGAACCAAAAGAGAGGACACAAATGAACGTGTGCACGGAACAGAAACAGACTCCCAGCCTTGGAAAACCCGATGGGTCCCAAAGGAGCCAAGTCCACAGCAGGAGGGACTGGGGGTTTGGGACTGGCTTCTGCACACGGAGTACATAGAATGACCGGCCAACAGGAACCTGTGGTAGAGCCCAGGGAACTCTAGCCCACAGTTAGTGATAGTCGATATGGGCATAGAATCTGAGGGAGAAGGGGTGTGTGTGTATGTATGACCGAATCACTTTGCGACACAGCAGGAAATAGCACAACATGGTACCTCACTGTCCTTTCAATCAAACTGAAGATAAGTACATCAATACCGCTGGAATAGGCAACAACAACATCAGCAACAATGAAAACATAAGCGTTCTTCCCCATGACAGCCAAAACCCTACCCCAGACAGAAAACGGACCTCATCACATGGAAACATTTTCCTAGGTGAAAAGAAGCTACAGGTTTGGAGAAACTACCTGCCAACCACACATCTGACCCAAGTCTGGTGTCTCGAGGGAATAAGGCACTGCCAAGACACGACCATAACAGCGGGACCTATTCCACCAGAAAATGGGCAAACATTAGGAAGAGACAGGTCACCCACCATAGCACTGTGAGTCCTGAAGTCTGGGTCCACTGTGAGGCTTCCCAGGATCCTGGTGGCTACATGAGAACACTGGGTCAGGTAGAGGGCAGGAAGGGTTGCAACAACACTGCTTCCAGGAACTCCCTCGGGTTGGCCTGAGCCAGGTAAGCCGAAAAGGAGACATCAGGCTCCAAGTGCTGGAGGTGTGGACCCCTTGGGCCAGGCTGGCTGGGGCCCTTGGACCGAAGGCAGGTGTTCATGTGGGGGTGGGGGCCAGAAATGTGGGCAGTGAGTTGTTCCCATTCAGGCTATGGAGAGCGGAGCCGTGGGCATGCTGAAAGAGGGTGCTGGGAATCCAATGTAGGAGCAGAGTGCTGTGAGGCCTGGACCTCATCTCACAGCCTGGCACTGGAGCTCCTCTTTCAGCTTCCCTCTCAGTCGCCTAGACTCCGTTCCTTCAAGAGCCTTATATGCCACGGGCTGGAACCCCCTGCCCCATGGCCTTGGGTCATGGGCTCTGTTCCGGCTCGAGTGCCCTGCACTCTGGAAACGTCCCTCCCTCACTTTGGGGAGTCGATCCTCCTTCATCCCAACCCCAGGACTGATGTTCCTTTACTTTACAAAAGACCCTTCATCCCTGGCACTGGAGACAACTGCAAAAAGGGGCTACAACTCTATTACCCGAAGTTCATATGTGGAAGGCTTCTCCCCCAGGACCTCCGAACATGACCTTAGGTGGAGCAGTCTTTTCGTTGTCTTTCCATTGCCTACGTTTGTTTGTTTGGATGGGGCTGCTGGGGCGGCAAATGGAAGTTCCCAGGCTTGGCATCCGAACGATCCATCGATCGATCGGAGCTTTGGCAGCCGGCCTACGCCACAGCCACAGCAATGCCACATCCAAGCCGGGTCTGAGACCTACACCACAGCTCATGGCCACATTGGATCCTTCCTTTCCTGAGTGAGGCCAGGGATCGAACCTGAACACTCATTGTTCCTTTTCGGGTTCAGTTCCATGGTAACACCACCTCAAGCCCTGCAGCAGAGTTTGTACAGAAAGAGCTGAAATCAGGTCACTAAGGTGGCCCCTAATACAATAGGATGGGTGCCCCTATAGAAAGGGCAAATTTAGACCCTGAGTCCCACAGAGGGAGCTGATGTGAGGGCGCAGGCTGGAGATGGGCATCTGGAATCCAAGGAGAGAGGCCTCAGGGCCAACCCAGCTTGTTTATTCCAGGATCTCAGAAGGCTGGGCTCCAAAACGGTGAGTTGATACATTCTTGTTATTTAAGCCCCATTGCCCGTGGGAGTGGTGAGGGCAGCTGGAGCTAATCGATTCCCTCTGAAGGCCTGGGCACTCCCATGGCAGGAAGGAGTCTCAAGGGAAGACACCCTCTCTGTCCCCAGCTGGGCTCCACCAGCATCCCCACTCCTACCTTCCTCCTGGGACACTCTCCCTCTCATGTCCTCTCCCCTTGTCCAGGGAGTCAGATGGAGGACCCCAACTGAAAAAGGAAGTATGGACGACAGGAGGGGCCGTAGGGCCCCAAGGCAGCAGCAGGAGGAGACTTTCCTTTGGTTATTGGAGATTGCAGGCTTGGTTCATGGGGTGGCCACTGTTGCACAGGAAGGCCAAGATGGGGCCCTGGAAAGCTGATGGAGCTGGTGGGGGAGGTGTGGCTGTTTGCCAAATGGAGACTGGAGTCTGAGGCAGAGACAGGAGCACAGGAACTCAGGGGGTCTGCACCAGGCCTGCTGCAGGACCTCGAGCATGAACAGCAGCAGGGGACAGTCTCTGGGGGCACAAAGCCTGTGCCAGGCCCAGGAGAGCCAGCAGCCTGCAGAGACTGCGATGGGACCTGGGTGTGAGGAGGAGGGACTGTGGGCTCAGGGAGAGGCATGTGCTTCTGGATCTCATCGGTCCCATGGGAGAAGCAGGTGATATTGGTGAAGATGCTGGGGTAGGGGGCATGTCAGCCGTCTAAGCCCCAGCGGGCCATCCCCACGAGACACCTTGAAAAAGGGAGGTCACAGATGAGGGAACCCCCCTGGGACCACCCTCCGGAGGACAGGAGACTTAGGCTGCAAGCAACAGAGCTAGGTCAGAGGAGTCTCTGCCATGCACGGTCACTCAGTTGTACTTCTGGGAAGTTCCAAACCCTGGCATCCCATGGATGATGAGCCTGTGTAAGCCATGCAGGCAGGCACGGGCATCCTGATGGAGGAAGCTCCTGACTGACCCTCAGGACAATCACAGGCTTCAATCTATCAGCAGATGGGCCTCTGTGCCTGGAGAACCCCTGGAGGTCCAGAAGAAGGCACTGCACTGTCCAAGGCCGAGAAGGGACATATGTACCAACAGGGCCCAAGAGAACTGGTGTGGGAGTGGAGCCTGGCCAGCTCAAGCCCCTGCAGACCTCAGCTCTGGCAAGGCCCTGGGCTGCACCAGCACACCCCTAACCGGGACCCTCTTCCTTTCTCATTCCTTTAGACATCTGGTGTTCTCTCAAGGTCTTGGTTGAGCCTTTTCAGAAGATGCCCATACCCAGGCCTGTTGGAGGCAGCCGGTCTTGCTCAGGGGGTCAGTGGGGCTTAGAAGCAGAGTGGCTGGGACTTCCTAGAGTTAGTGCGCTCAGGGCTGGGCCATCTGGTGGGAAATCTCCTCATGTCATCAGCCAAAGGGAGGGTCTGGTCCTTGTGGCTGGGGGAGAGGGGCAGGGGCCATTGCCAGTTTCCAGGGCACCACAACAGGGAGTCCTGCAATCGAGGTTTTAAAGCAACAACTACAGGAGAGTGATAGCAACATACGGGAAGGACAGAGAGCCCCAAACAAGTTGAACCCAAACAGGCAGGCAGCAAGACCTATTCTGATGAATATGGCCAAAGGTAAACAGAAAGGGAGGAGGCCAAAGGCAGCAAGAGAACAGCAAGGCATTCATGATGAGGGAACCCCAATAAGGTTATCAGCAGTTTTCTCTACAGAAACACTCCAGGCCAGAAGGGGGTGGCGAGACCCATTGAAAGCACTGAAAGAAAGAACAAATAATCTGCCTCCTCCAAATACCCTATCCAGCAAGACTATCATTTCAAATTGAAGGGGAACTCAAGAATTTCTCCAACAAACCAACCCTGAAAGAGTACTGCAATACAAAACCCATTCTGGAAGAAATACTCTAAGGGTTCTCCAATTCAAAAAAAGAAAAAAGAAAAAAACCATTGGAAAGCAGTGACTTAGAGAAGCCAGCATACAGATCTATCCATGAAGATGTCAAAAACATAAAATGAAGTAAACTACATCAAATCATACAATGAGGGCCAGGAATGTATAAAAATGTAGATTCTTTGTCTAGTTTCAATGACCTGTTTGGTCCTATGTAACGGTCAGGCTAAAGTGAGCAGACAAACGAAGGGGTTAACATAACAACAAAACAGGGCAACCACAAACCAAAAGCCAACACTACATTCAAAAATCGGAAAAGGAAAGGACTCCAGCAGAGAATCAACGGAACCCATCCACTCAAAGGAAAAGAAAGAAGAAAAGAGAAACATAGACTCAATGGGAAAACAAGGCTTCAAATGGCAATCAAGAGACATCTATCAATGACCACGTGAATTGTTCCGGGACCGAATGCTGCCATCAAAAGACGCAGAGTGCCAGATTGGGTACCAAAGCAAAAACCTTCAATCTGCTGCCTAGACAAGCTCACCCGAGGGCAAAGGTCACATATAGATTGAAAGGGAGGAGATGTGAAAAGATATTTCATGCCAATGGACAAGACAGGAGATCAGGAGTAGCGCTGCTCATATCCAACAAAATCGCCTTTAAAACGAAGGCCTTCGAGAAAGGCAAAGAAGGACACTAGTTCACGGTTAAGGGATCCATTCCAGAAGAGGATACCACAGAAAAGCAACTCATGGATTTGCAGCATAGACTTGTGGTGGCCAAGAGGGAGGGGAGGGGGAGGGAGTGGGGTGGATGGGGAGCTTGGGGTTAATGCCTGCCCACTATTGCCTTGGGAATGGATTAGCAATGAGATCCTGCTGTGTAGCGCTGGGTACAATGTCTAGTCACGTTTGACGGAGCATGATAATGTGAGAACATAGAATGCCTACATGTATGTGTAACTGGGTCACCACGTTGTACAGTAGAAAACAAGATTGTATCGGGGAAATAACAATTAAGAGCCAAAGAGGACGCGGTATATACACACAATGCAATACTCCTGCGCCATAAAACAGAGCACCCTAATGCCATCTGCAGCAACATGGATGGAACGAGACCCTCTCATCCTGAGGGAAGGAAGTCCGAAAGAGAAGGACGACTACCATACGACATCACTCATATGAGGAGTCTCATATACAGCCCAAAGGAACCTTTCCACCTAAAGGAACTCATGGACTTGGAGAATAGACTTGTGGTTGCCTAGAGCGAGGGGAGGGAGTGGGATGGATGGGGAGCTTGGGGTTATTGGATGCAAACGACTGCTTTTGGAAGGGATTAGCAAGGAGATCCTGCTGTGTAGCACTGAGAACGAGGTCGACTCACTTATGATGGAGCATGATAATGGCACAAGGACGAATTATACACGTATGGGGAACTGGGTCACAATGCTGGACAGTGGAAAAAATTGTCTCGGGGAAAGAACAATCAAAAAACACCCAACAAACACCCCACTAGAGGCAGTCATCAAACCACAAGAGCAGAGAACAAGGGAGGACGGGAAAAGACCAACAAAACCCAATCCGACACAGCTAATAACATGGCCATAAGAACATGCAGATCAAGAAGCACATTCAATGGAAATGCACAAAATGCCCCAACCGAAAGACATCGACTGGCTGCATGCATACAAAAAGAAGACGCATCTCCTTCTCTCTGGGTCTAGATCGAGAGCTCCGTCTCGTTCTCCATCTTGATCTCCATCTCGATCTCGATCCAGATAGGTAGAGGGATAGACGGATAGGTAGACCTGCTGTCTTCAAGAGACCCCCTTCAGTTTGAGGGACATATACAAATTGAAAGTGAGAGGATGCAAGAAAATATTCCTCGTGCGAGGGAATTAAAAGAGAGACAGAGTAGAAACACCCCCATCAGACAAAAGAGACCTTCAAATAAAACATAATAATAAGACACAAAGAAGGTCATTACGTAACGGTCAAGGATCAATCCAAGGAGAGGAGATGGGAATTGGAAACCTATATGCACCCAATACAGGATCCCCGCAATGTAGAAGGCAACTGCTACAACCGTAAAAGGAGAAATGGACACTAACACAGTCAGAGCAGGGGGCCTTCCCACCCGACTCCCATCAACGCACGGGTCCTCCAGACATAAAATCAACAAGGGAACCAGGCCTTCAATAATGCATTGGACCACAGGGCACTTCCTCCATATGTAGAGCGCTTTCCATCCCAATGAAGCAGGATACACACTCCTCTCAAGGGCACACCGGACATTCCCTAGGACAGATCACATGCTGCGTCACCAAGCAAGCCACTGTACATGGAAGGAAATTAAAATCCTATCCCACAGCTTGTAGGAACCCAACGCTATGAGGCTCGAAATCAACCACCAAGGAAACAATGGCAACAAACACCAATGCACGGAAACTCGACAACATGCTACTCAACAACCAAGGGAGTGCTGGAGAACCCAAAGAGGAAATCTGAAGATCCCAAGAAGCAAGTGACACCAAAGACATGACAATCCAAAGCCTATGGGGTGCAGCAACGGCAGATCGAAGAGGGACCTTTCCAGCAATACAATCCTACCTCAGCCAACAAGGAAAACCACCAACAAACAACCTGGCCTTACGCCCAAAGCAACCAGAGAAAGACAAACACAAGGAAAGACATCCTAATGATCAGAGCAGAAAGGAAAGAGCAGCGAAGAAAACCATCGGAAAGATCCATGCAGCTACAACTGCTTCTTTGAATACATCCACCATATGGATAAACCCTTAGCCAGACTCATCAGGGAAAAAAGAGTGGACTCAAATCAATAACCATCAAAATGCATGCCAGCTTCCAATGGACATCCCAGAATACAGAGGATCAGAAGAGACTACTAAAAGCAACTCTATGCCAAGAAAACAGACTTCCTAGACGAAATGGACACCTCCTTAGCAAAGTACAATCTGCCAAGACTAAACTCCGATGACCTAGAAAAGATGACTGGGCTGATGCCAAGAACTGAAAATGACGTTGTGAGGAAAAAACTTCCAGCAGGCATTCCCGTCGTGGCTACATTGGAATGAACCTGACCCGTATAGGAGAGAAGGCAGGTGCAATCCCTGGATCCAGGATTGCCTTCAGATATGGAGCAGGTCCCATATGCAGCTCGGATCTGGCCTTGCTGTGGCCGTGGCTGGCAGCTGCAGCTGCAGCGCCAATTCCACCAGAGCCAGGGCATTTCCAAATGCCATGGGTCTGCCCTGAAAAGACAAGGAAAGGCCAACTCCCCCACTCCAACCACTTCCCCACAAACAAAACTATACCACCTGAGGTCTTCACATGCACATACCCAACAGGGGCCTGAACACAAACACCGACCAGTGGTACACAATGGCTACCTCGTAACAGGCTCACTACCACGAGCTCCTACACAGTCGTCTCACGCACAGCCCTTAGGCAAGGCCACAGCCCTACAGTACTTCTAGGCCAGGATTCCAGAACACACACACATCGCCTATGAGATTTCTGTGTTTCCAAACACACACACCTACCTCTGACATCCCTCCAAATACATACTACAGAAGCCCCAGGACCTCAAATACACACACAGCAACAATCGGCCTACACGTACTAATACACATGTACACGTCTCAAACACCTATGGACACACACAGAAAAATATTCCCAACCCTTGAACATACAGATGCCCCAAACACTAGACATGGTGCCACCTCTCCAGAAGACAACCGCCCTGCCAGGACACTGCACCTCTGTGGGTGTCAACTGCATATGTATTTCAGCCCTCACCCTCAATGTGGACACACCATCTCTTCCTACCTAGGAACTGTAGAAACACCTTGGCATTCTGCCAAGAAGCAACGTGGCACACTCCCAACACCTCCATACCATAGGAACACAACCTGGTCATGCATGTACCTGGTGATAGACACACAAACGAGTAGACACACGTAGGACACATGGACCTATCGCCAGCAAACCACATAGGAAATGACTTCCACATATCCAATGATCCTAGGACCCAGCTCATCCATCTGCAAACTCGTAACACATAACCACAGCACATATTTCTCACACCAAGAAATGCACGTCTCCCACGCCCCTGTGGAAACACAGAACCTCATCTCTCCAGCAGACACACACTTCCCCACGTCCCCACATATATAAGCCTAACATGTCCCTCCTGAAAACTACAAGGGCATAGCCCCAGCGGATATGCCTCCAAATGCCCATGCCCCTGGAATACACACTCAAACGCATTCTACACACAACTCTCCAAAACACCCAAGCAGACCCGCAATTACTCAGTACACGACACAAGTGCAAGCCTAGCACCCTACGTCCTTTCCTCCAAACACGCATATAACACACTCTCGGCATATCCATAAACCCACACTCCCAAAGGCTCCATCCAAGGGCATGCACTCTTCCAGCATGCAGAATCCAGAAGCATACCAATACGGCACCCCGACCTATATAGCATTCACCTGTCCCAGAAGATAGGCCGACTCACCCTCTACACATCAAAAGACACATGCATGGCTCTGGAACATGTACTACACACAAAAAAGCAAGGAGCCGTATGACAGGCCATGAACACACAAATAATCATCCTAAAGGGAAGGGCAGAGGAGGATCCTTAAAGAGCAGAAACCGCCCACGGGGGATGGGTTAAAGACAAGCTTTCAAGGGGTCTTCGAAATGGTCTAAAGCTGATGATCACTCAAGAAAAGGAACCCAGCCATGACTTACCCGACTTGAAGGAAGACCAGATGCATCCAAGTGCCAGACACGCTCAAGACACAACCCCCAAGAGTTCAAGCACAAGACAACAGATGTGGAGATCGAGTCCTGCTGCATGAGGTCAAGGAGAGAAGAGTCCTGGACAAGGAGCATTTCTGCACCTCACCCAGACAGAAACACAGGGGAGAGGGGACACGCCTAGGTAAAAGAGGACAGGAGACGGAAACCTGAGATGAATTACCCCAGTTGATATATGACCAAACTCCTGGGAATACACACCGATTTGAACAAGCACTGTGACAGCCCAGGGCACACCATCCATATAGGGCACAATGAGGAGCTGGAGATGGAAGCCTTGATATCCACCCTCCAATGAGGAAGAAGGCAGTCTTCTCCCCTCCCCACTGGGCCTTGGATTCTAGAAATGTAACTCTCTTGGTTCTTGGGGCTGCTCTGCTCCCTGGCCAGCTTACGCGTATCTCCCCCCAGGGTCTTATGCTCCTAAACTCACTCTTTACCTGGGGCTTCGCTTCCTGCCAAACACTTCCTGCCACGAAGCAGAAGAACCAGAGCTTCATCAAATCCTGACACCTGGTGAGGGGTCTGACAGTGCAAAGACAGTGGGTTTGAGCAGGTCGAGGCGTTCCTTTGTGGCACGGAAGGCTAAGGATTCTGAGTGTTCACTGCAGTGGTCCCGATTGCTGCTGTGGCACTCCGTCTGTGGACGGGGAAACTCCACATGGGGCAGATGCCACCAAAAAGAAGAAGTCTGTGCGCTTGAATCCTCTCTGAACCTGGGATCCTGGATTCAGGTGCCAAGCTGAGGGCAAGGTAGATTCCAGTCCCACTCTCAATTTTGGCTGCGGTCAAGTCCCAACCACGAAGTTTCACTACAGGCCCCAAAGGTACAAATACACAGATCGGCCCCTGGACTTCCCTAACATTGCCCTGAGGCCTAGGCAGATAATCCTACCAAGTCCACCAGGAGACACACAATCCCCAACTTCACGGCGGAAAACATCCATGAAAAATAGGCCCCTGAACACCAACTTACAAACACCTAAACGCCAGCTCCTGGACTATGCCTCGGTTACATCTCAGCACCCTCCAAAGACAAACGCTCACCCAAACACAGGCATGATCTCCCCTTACACACATATCCATAGACAAAACCCAACAAACCCTCACCTTTGATGGAATTCAGATTCCCAACAACCAGGAGGCCATGTACCAATCCCCCCTAGGCTTGCAAATCCATCACGATTTACATCCGACTACAACTAGGTGGTCAGCACTACATTCAGCAAGGCTGCCCCCAACAGAGACCCAAGCATGCCATTTGAACAGAAGTGCTGACCGACATTGGGATGTGAAAAAGGAAGACACCAGTGAAACCAGGAGCCTGGATGGTACATCTTCACTCCTTTTCCCGTGCCCTGAGCTACTTCTTGTGAACCCCATGAGGGTTTTCAAATTGGAAATCTTCCTTCGAGCTTTCCTATGCTTTGGAACGGCGGGCACACTGGAATGCCACCCATTTTAATCACTCATACACTTTAGTCCCCTGCCTCCATAGGCCCCACAGTCCCTCAAGTCTCCCAGCAGCCTGATCCACAGTGCTGCTAAAAGCTGTGGTGGAAATACTGCTCTGGACCTGAGCTCCATGCGGGCATGAACCCACATGGAGGAGGGCACAAGGAGTCTGCAGCGTGCACAAGGGCACAGAGAGGTCACACCCAATGGCTGAAGAGTCCCCATATTCCTTAGCAGGGCTGTCACGGAATGAACGCTAAAGGCCACCATGACGGGCCCCACCCTCAGGCAGGCCACCCCTTGGGAAACCACCCTCTTTGCTCCCACGTGCGCTACTGACTACCCAAGCGGACCCTCCTCAACAGACACTATTAGCGGTTGGGGGATGGTAGTCTCTGTGCACAACAGCTCAGTCAGCAGTGGACAGGTGGGAAGAGGAGGGAGGGAAGGAAGCATCAGAAGAGCTGGCCCAGGAGCTCCCTCCAAGACAGGAATGTCATGGAGGATTTGCATTCGCTGGAAAGCTCTCTGGGGTTGTCTTCCTGTCTTCTCCCTGGGAGCTTCTGTGCCCATCACTTCTTAAACCCTATCTCATGGGAGATGAGACCCCACAGTCACACTGCATTGGTGAAACCGATGCATTTAGATAGGATCCCCATAAAAGAGTTTGCAGAGATCCAGCCTAAGCACAGAATCCTCAAAGTGGGCCAAGGACATTCATGCCCTTTGGGCCACAGTACCTTAGGCTGTGTGGACTCTTTGGGTTGGGATTTGCTCGTCTAGAAAGAGAAGGGTCTTTCCCCTAGCAAATTGGATGGATCCATTAAAGAACCACTCTAGCACACAATTGGAGATCTGGGAACCTCTCTTCAGAGATGGTGCTCCTGTCGCCATGCCTAGAGAATTTCCAAATGCCTCGATTCTCCACGCATGTTTGTTCTTCATGTCTTTCTTTAATACATGGAGCTTGTTCAATAAAGGTTGGTGCACAGGTGTGTCTCCTTTGTACGGTTCTGGTTGTCCTGGTTATGCTGGTGAGCTAAACGTGACCCTCTTGGCCAGTCACAAGACAGCAGGTTCTTTGGGAACACTATTCCTCTCCCTCCCTACAACTGGCACGACATCATGGAAGTTCAGGTGGCTATCCAACCACAAAGAAGTAGGAGCAGATTCAAAATACCCACCTGACTTGGGAATGCTCGCCAAAGAAACTTGAACCCTCAGATCCCTTTTCTGGTCCGTGGCAACATCAGAGCATTTCTTCCTCCACAGGATACCTCTCAAGACCCTTACATCTATCTGATGACACCCAGAGCTCCCAAGGGCACAGACTTGAAACGTCCACAAGACACAAACCTGGGATCTCTCGGTGCCTTTCAATTTCCATGTAGTGGTGGAAAGTTCACTGTCTCCTGATGCTAGTGATCCATCTCCAGAGATGTTTCTCCTCAGCCGCCAGTGCCTGCCCCAAAGCTCTCTGCAGGAACAATCAGAGCTCATGGTCCAAAGGACGTTGAGACACCCACCTCCATGACTGGTTTCCCTAATTACAGTGCCGCTGATTTGACAACCTCTGCCTCTCTGATGTCGGGATGTAGGGATCTGAGGTAGTATAAAATAATGAACAACAGAAGGAGTTCATGTCATGGTGCATCAGAACCGAATCTGACTAGGAACCATGAAGTTGCGGGTTCCACCCCTGGCCTCGCCTGGTGGGTTAAGAATTGGGTGTTGATGTGAGCTGCGGTGTAGGTTGCCATCACTGCTGGGATCTGGCATTGCTGTGGCACTGGCATTGGCCAGGGGCCACAGCTCTGATTGGACCCCTAGCCTGGCAATCTCCCGATGCCATGGATGCGGCCCTCAGAAGTCCAAAGTCAGTCAAAAATGATGGAAGAATTGGGAGCACCTCGTTTCCACAATGCAACTTTTGTATCAGTGTCCCTGAGAAGACTCATGCCAATACGACATCTGGGGAGGGAGTGGGGTGGATTGGGAGCTTGGGGTGAAGGGATGCAAAGGATTGGCTTTGGTGTGGATTAGCAATGAGATCCTGCTGTGTAGCACTGAGGACTTGTGATGGAGCATGCTCATGGGAGAGACTAGAATGTGTACATGTGTGTGTACCTGGGTCACCATGCTGTACAGTAGCAAAACCATTGTCTTGGGGGAAGAACAATTCAAAACCAACCAAACAAGAAACCCCCACAAATACTACATCTGAGCTATGCGTGAGAATCTTGTAACAAATTGCAGGAGTGGCTGAAGAAGGGGAGGAAGCAACAAGGATGCCTGGCCTTCCTGAATGCCTGGGTACAATGGGGGCCTCAGCAATCTTCTCATATGAAGGTCTTGTTTGAAAACCCTTGAAATGTTTCTTCAGTGTAAAAGCTCCAATAGAGAGCCCTATTCCCATGGTGCTCAGTTTTGCAGTGCCCCATCCAGAGTTTCTTCCTACAAAGCTCACCATGGCATTGCAGGAGATACTCTTGCCTCAGCTTCTAACCCTCTTTGGAGTCCATGTTCCTTTTCAAGGGGCAAGAAGCTTCGGAAGCACCCACACAAGTCCTTTTTCTCAATCTGCAACAATCGTTTCAACCTCTCCTTCCTTGCCAAACACCCTAACAGCAGGAGGAATTGTAGTTCTGCTACTGCACAGAGGGACTCTTGCCTCCCAAGAGATTTGCTTGCAGTCCTAGGAGGTTTTCACCCCTCACCTCTCTTGATGATGTTCCTGAGACCTCGCCTCTCACCACACAAGACAGACATATGCATTCCTATCACTTGCATCGTGATTAGCTGACCTTAACTCCCAATCTGAACGTTTCCTCAGGTGTGTTTCCATTTGGCTGTGTCAGGGATGCTACGTTGATTCCCATGCAGACATCACCATAGGCAAGGACGAGCCTCGATTCTCAAGAGCAAGGGTATGGGATGCAGACAGGAAATGCACCAGCTTTTAAGCGGGGCTTGCTGGGGAGGACTTTGATGCGAGTGGGTATGGACACGTGGAGATTGGACATTGGTGGATAAAAAGCTGGCACTGTGTCAAAGGGCACACCCACATCACGGGCAGTCGATGTTTTCACACCTACAAAAGCCAGCAATTCCCATCATGGCTCAGCAGACATAAACCCCCCTAGGATCTGTGAGGATGCACACTCCATGCCAGCCTCCTTCAGTAGAATAAGGATCCGGGGTTGCCCTGAGCTGTGCTGTAGGTCCCAGATGCAGCTTGGATCCCACATTGCTCTGGCTATGGCATATGCCTGCTCGTGCAGGTCTGATGTGACTCCTACCCTAGGAACATCCATAGGCAGCACGTGTGTCCCCCAAAGGAGAAAGCAATTAAACCAAGAGACCCCCCCCACACACACACACATCTGGTTCTTTCACATAAGGAAAGAGAAGATTTTGTCTTCTCCTCCCTTACTTCTGTCCTTAACCACATAAAGCTCAAAGATGCAATAGTATCTCTTGGCTCTTCCATTGCCATTTCATCCAGAGAGCCTGCAGATTTGGGGTCCCTTTGCCATTTTCTTTTGGGTTGGACCAAAAGGCACCTTTTGGTCTCCACTCCAAGTCCTCCTACCCTCAAAAACTGCCCGCTCCCTGTAGCGTAATATGGTACCCTTATGGGCGAGTCTTGCCAGATGAATGCTGATTCCGAGGAAAGGTAAATTTCAGATACACAGGGAAAGTACTTGCAGTAAAGATATGTCAAAAATGGTGCACGGGACACAGGTCAGGCTAAATGCCGGCACTGTGTATGGGAAATGAAAAACTAAAATGGAGCTGCACATTTACTATTGTTTTTGCCTGGCTTTGATCACTCTGCCCTTTCAGTACATTGAATTTCAAGAGAATGGAGGAACTCCCATGTTAAAAATGCGTCCAGTAACAGAGGAGCCACGATATCAGTAGGAAGGCAACAAAAGTAAAGACACTCAGTTCTACAAGGACGCAATTTAATTTTCTCATTTCCTTTTTTACTTTACCTCAAGAGGAACTCTTTGATCTTACAAGAGGTTAGGTTTTCCACTGCAGTTGATTTACAATGTTTGGTCTACTTCTGCTGTGCAGCCAAAGGACCCTGTCCTACAGACAGATGTATGTATATATGATATATGATACATATATATCTATATAGGATACATATGTAATCACTTTCTCACATTATCCCCCAACCTGTTCCATCACAAGTCCAAGATGGAGTTCCGTGTGCACATGGTACATTTCCACCAGAGACAAAGGAATACTACCTGCAAAGGCAAACGGATGGCATTCAAAGTTGCTTGCCCAAAAGATCTCTGAAAAGATGTGAATGAAACAGGAATCTCTGATCCCTGGTGGGAACGAGGACTGAGTGGACAGGGGAAAGAGGTGAGAGGAGGACTCAGCACTCCATATGCTATTCGGCACACGTGGACTGTGATCCCTGAGAAGGGAGGATTTGTGGAAAATGTTACATTCAAACATTTAACAGGGAAAAGCTCCAAGACTTACCAGCAATGTCATCATACGGGAGACACCACAGACTGATCTCTGGTCTTGCACACGTGGGCTGTGCAGTGGCTTTTTGGATAGGCTAGGCCTTTCCAGCACAAGGGAACATGAGGAAGGTGGGTCCTGCTGGATGCTGGTTGGCACACAAGGATGGTTTCCTTAGGAAAGATGGACACACACCAATCACAAATGGTGGGTCTGCTGAGAGAAGCCAAACCATAAACATTGGGTTCCAGGTGGCCATGAAAACCCAAGTGGTTATAAGATGATGAAAGGTGAATATTGTTCTGAAAGTCTGGCCTCTGGGGAAGGGAGCCTGGAGCCAGGATGGAAGCTGAGGGGGTTGAAGGACAACAAACAAGTTGATGAATAACAAAGGGAAAGGGAACATCAAGACAAAACTTGGTGCGGTGACTCTGAATACCAACACATACATTGCCTGATGAGGCACTCAATTGTCTGGCCCCTTCATAAGGCGGAAGAAACGTCTGGTTCTTGCCTCCCTGCAGAGGCCAGCATGGAATGGCACCCCACCCCCACCCAGGCTCACCTGCCCTCGGCCCCTCCCCCACTGCAGAATGACTGGAGGCCTGCATTCTACTGTTGAGATTCAAACTTGGGCTCCTTTACTTGCGTCCTGAGCATCTGTTGGGGCAGATCCCTCGCTGGGTCCTGCTCTTGACTGTCCACGATGAGGCCACCAGCCCGTGGTGGTCCAGGCCGATGCCTGTGGGAATGGCTTCAGAAGGCGGTAAGCCTCTAGACAGGGGCTGTTTTCCAAGAGAAAGGGCCTCCCTCAAATCCCTGCATTTCCGTTGGGACCCTTCACTGTGGACATGGAGTTGGACCGAAGGAGAGGAAGGCGAGAGCACTGCACCCCAGGGACATCTCAGCTGGGGAGCCTGTAGAAACCTGAGGCTGCCCTGGGGAGGACAGCTGCTTGGAGGTGGTTCAAGAGGCCTTGCTCTGGCTGGGGAGGCAGGATGGCAGCAGGCAGGTTGGCGGTTTCTAGAAGGGAGACAAGCCACTTGGAACGTGTGTGGAGCCAGTGTCCTGTGGCTGGCCCTGGGTGGTTTATGGGGAAAGACTAGCCCCGCCTTGTGGTCCTCAGGCATCTAAAGCTCGCCTCACCAGACCTCTCTAAGGGATTGGAACTGGCGCATACTCTGGCTAATGGGGGCGTGGAATGGGAGGGTATAGTCAGAAAATGATTCAGTGCTGGTGGGTGTTGTCTGTGGCCACATGCTCAGGAAAGGGTCTGTTCTGAGCTGGGCAGGATGTGACTCTCGCTGCCACAGCCCAGAACGTTTCCCTCCATCCCGCCCAGAACTCACTTCTCACGTCAGGCAACTGTGGCCTTGGATTCCACAAGGGATGGGCAACCAGGTGACTTCACCCAAGCTAGGACTTGTGGGCCTGAGGTGTTCTGTATTGGTTTCCCTTTTGTGGAAATACGTCTCTGCAGACATGGCGCAGCATGTCAGGTGTCTCACGGCAGAAGCTGAGGCCTGACTTTGAGATGAAGAGTGTGTTCCTATTTCAAGTCACTACTACTACATGTGGAGAGAGGCTGGTGCAGGTAGAATGCCTAGGAAGGCTGCTTCATTTGTAAAGGGGGGGGTGAAGCAGTGTAGCACAGAATCAGGAAGATGATCTTGTCTGCTACTCTGAAACCTCCTATGACACCTGTGGAGGTCAATTCGGTGCCTCGTGGTATGTACCTCCTTCTCCTGAATGGGCGGTTTTCTCACAATGGCACCTGACTCCTGCCTGTTCTCAGTTTGTCCTCACTTTCCATTATTGGGAGCTGGAAGGGGAAGGACCCCAGGCAGCCTCCACTCCCATGACCCTTGTCACATGAGCTGCCCTGGGCCCGTGTTCATCTTCGGAAGCCAACCCTGGATGGGAAGTGGCAAAAATGCAGAGGACACACACCGACTTCTCAGACTTCTCTCTGAGGAGCAGAACTGCATGGTGGGAGGGATTCAGGGCCATCGGGATGGGGTGGCACACCTTAGCCCCCGTGAAGTGTCCACTCTGGGTGGTTCGGAGAGGCAGGTGCATGCTTGGTGGGGCTGTTCTGTGTTTGTCTAAGGGTTCTGTGTGCAGAGCGATCTTTGCAGCCTTTGAGAGGTGTTGTGTGAGGTCAGGAAAGAAAGACAGAACAGATGTGTGCTGAGAATCCCGAGAGGAAGGGTTGAGCATGATGTGAGGCCCTTCGACTTTAGACAGTGGAGGTCCATCAAAGGCCTCACGGTGCCTGGAAGGACCTTGGAGAAGGCCCTTACCTGCCATTGACCATGCTGAGGGGCATGCTCAGAGTAGATGGCCTCTCAGGTCCAGGACGTGGGGACAGCCTGTGAGGACGAGGTGTCAGGGAGCTCCTCAGGGAGGCTCTCCAATCCCTGCTGCTGAGCTGAGCATTTCTCGGTGGACAGGGGCAGGGAACTGGGTGCGGGGGTCAAGGCCATGAATATCCCCCCACGACATCTGCACAACACACAGATTCCTCGGGCCAAATGCCCTCTCTCACTGACGTCAGAACATGAAAATCCCTCCACGACATCTGCACAACACACAGCTTCCTCGGGCCAAATGCCCTCTCCCACTGAGGTGTGCTCTCTGAGACCCCAGAGAGCTTCCGTCCATGTCACCCATTCTCCTCTTCCATTCACCCCTTTCCTTTCTCTCCACAGTATTTCCACTGCTGGGCAAGGATGTGGTCATGCCGCCTGGGGCCTCACGCTCCTATCCTCCCCCCACTCCTGGCTCCCAACCCCAGCCAGTTTGGGAGCAGCACCTGCCACCGCCCATGGCCCCATTACTCCTGCCTGGCAGCACCCTATTGCAGCCAGCTCACCCCATGACACCTCGGGTGACTGCTGCTGACCATGGCCCCATTGCCCCAGGGCTTGGCAACATCCCTGTCCCAGTCTGGTCAGGAGGGAGGTCAGCATTGCCCCACCAGTCTCAGGCCTTTGGGCGCCCTCAGGCCCCCCTCAATGGGAATGCTTCCAGGGCCCTCATGGGGAGTGCTTTGTGTCCTGCACCCCTTTGCAGAGCAAGCCCTGTGGGGGACAGCGGGGTGGCTGCCACAGCTATTGCAGCAGCTCAGGCTGGCAAGGGAGGCTTGGCCCCAGGCCTTCCTCCTCAAGCGGCACCACCAGCTGCCCAGATGGCCTTCATCCTGCCCCCAGGGACCTCTGGGCCGTGGCCACATGGCACCTCTGGGGCAGGCAGCCTGCATGCCTCCCAGCACATGGGCCCTCAGGAGGGCGCCTCTCACCATAAGAGCGTCTTTCAGAACTTCCGACGCTGGCAGCGCTTCAAGTCCCTGGCCTGCAGCCACCTGCCCCAGAGCCCCAATGCGGAAGCTCTCTCCTGCTTTCTCATGTAAGTGACCTCTCAGGCCCTCATTAGCTCAGCTGGAGCCTTCACATATACAGCACCTTGGCATGGCCTCCCTGCTTAGGTTTCCAGGCATCCTTACACCTCGAAAGAAGGAGGGTTGACAGCAATGTCCATGCTATGAGGAGGCACGTCTGCACTCAGATGTGTCCCACGTCCAGTCCATGACATCCCGTCCGTGCCTTAGCTCAGCTACCACCACCATGCAAGACCAGTTGTCTCACTTTCTGCACTGCCATGATAACATTGAGTGCAGGAGAGCAGTCCGAGAGGGTCCTGCTCGGATGTGAGGAGCCAGAGTGTGAATGGGACCTGCTTCTCTGGTGCTACCTCCTTTCAACATGGACCTGGGCCTCTGGCAGCCAGTGGGTATCACTTCAGATAAGGCTTAGGACATTCAGGCCCAGGACGGAGCTTTCTGCATGCCCGGTCCTTGTTGTTCTGAAGAAGTCCAGTGTGAACGGGGAGGTGGTCGAGCTGTCCTAAGGGCAAGGGTCTATCCTCCTTGAGCTGTGAACCTGGCAGGAACATCCCTCCTAGACCCGAGGTCCCTCCGAAAAGGGGGACTAGGCCATCTAGTGCAGAGACCTGGGCAGAAGAATCCTTGGGCTTCTCAGACCTGTTAGCTGGTAGACTGGTGCCTGCCCTCCCGCATTGATGGGGCTGCATTTTATATGAGATGGCAACCCGCCCCCAGCCAGAGTGTCCCAGCTATAGCCAGGGAGTGGACAATCATCGTCTGGTGAGTGGGAGGTGGTGGCACCAGGCACCAGGAAGGCTTGCCTTTGCTCTCCAGGCACCCTCGTCTCCCCCTCTTGAGCCTGGGTTTGGCAGGGGTGGGGCCCATGGAGGCCTTGGAGCTGGGTGGGGTTGGGCAGTTGGGGGCTGGGCTGTACCAAGAGACTGACCCTGAGGGCTTACAGCCCAGTGCTTCGCACCCTGGCTTGCCTGAAGCCCACCATGACGCTGGAGGAGGGCATGCGGCAGGCCATGCAGGAATGGCAGCACATGAGCACCGTTGAGAGGATGGCCTTTTATGAAATGGCAGCAAAGTGAGTCAGGGTCCTGGGCCATGGGCGACATGGTGGGGTGGGTGGTGGGTGATGGGCAGGCCCCAGGGCAGGATCTGGCTCTGGTGCTAGCAATCAGAGTGGATGCAAGAGGAGGCTGGCACCTGACACCTCCTGTTCCCTGAATCCCCAAATCCTATTGGCCTCCAGAATCCACTCTGCCACCTGGAGAGATTGGCTCTTCCAGCCTCTCTGTCCCAGGAGCTCGGCCCTACCATGATGCTGATGTGGGGAGGCCTCAGGATGGCCTTGGGGAGCACGGCAGCCCAGGAGGGGGTCCCCTGAAGGCATGGGGGCTGTGCAGGAGTGAGGCCTCCACTCTACAGCCTGGCACCCCTTCATGCTGGGTGCCTGGCCATCACTGACCTAGCATGTGGTAGGCCTCTCCTCATCAGCGGTGGCTGGAATGGGCAACCGGCCATCCTTGGGGAAGCCCATGGGTCTCTGGCCCTCCCTGTCATTTCTGCATGTGAACCTCCTAGTTTCCAAACAAAACCAAAGGAGCAGCTAGCTCTCAGTGGCAAGAGATGCCTCACCTCTAAGTGTGGGATCCCCACTCCAGCCTGTGCTGGGCCTTGTCTCATGCATGCTTTCCCGCACTCTCACTCCCAGCCCCAGGTTCTGGGTTCGGGAAAGGTCTCTGTGGCGATACGTGCCTGACCAGGCCACTGGCCATCTCCATTGTTTGGGTCAGACAAGGTCCGGGGGCACATGAGCAGGGGGCCCCAATGCCCACCATGTGTCCCTAAGCCTGGTCCCAGAGATTGACCTGGGTCTCTGCTGGGCCATGCCCTCCAGCTCCAGGGCTGGTCAGGCAGGAGGAGGCCCAGATCTTGGACCTCTGCCACAGCAGTTCCCTGCTGCGACAGCACCTCACAGGGCCCTGACAGACCTAAGGACACCCTCTCCTCACCCACTCGGTCCTGCTGCCCTGGGTGGGCTCCAGAGCCCAAGTGGTTTTCTCACTGGGGCCTGTCCCTCAGCATCCCTCTGGTTCATCCAATTTGAAGCAGAGGATGAGATCAGGATGGCGAAAGTGTCCTGCACAACGTGGGCACAGGGCATGCCTCCTCTAGCTCCACCAAACCTGGATCCTCATGAACCGACATCTCGCAAAAGGGGCACTCAGTCTGTGAATCACCTTCCCCCTGGAGGTCAAGGTACAGGTAAGAGAGGCCTAGGCCTGGTCCCTGTTCCCAGATTGGTCCTTTTCCCTCAAGGGGGCATTGCTCTTTCAACACGGATAGACCCCGAGGGTGTCTCAGTCCCCCTTTTCTCCTCTGTGGTGTGGACCTGGTCCATTTAGAACCTCATCACCCTTCTCCCTGTCTAAGGGGCCCCTGTGAAATCTGCCTAACAAGTGTGCTGGTGGGGAGACCCTTGATCATTAGATGTTCCACACGTTCTCACACCTGACTTTTACCTGTCCCTGACTTGAATCTGGCCTCCCACAAAACCTGAGGCTCTGGCTGCTCCTCCCCCTTCCCACATGCATATCCATTGCCCCACAACAATGCCCTCACTTGTGTTGCTCAGGGGTCAGTTTCTGGGCGCTGGGTCTCTTCACTTTCCCTTCCTCCTGCTCTGCCTCAGCCAGTGCTCCAAGGAAACACAGCCCCAGGGTCCAGCACACCCACCCAAGGCCACGCAGAGCCTGGCAGCTGCTGGAGAACAAGGCCCCCAAGGAGATTCCCCCTGAGGCTCGCAGGGAGCATGGGGACATCCCGCAGGCACTGGTGGGTCCTGGCCCCTCAGCCACAGGGGAGTCAGTTATGGAATGTCGAGACGATGGATATGAGCTGCCACAGGACGAGGACGGCTGCTTCCCAGACCCGGATCTCCTCAGCTAGCTGGACAAGCTTTGTTCCCAGGAGGACTTTGACACCAAGGTGGGCTGGGCCTGGAGTCTGAGACTCCAGGATTCCAGGGAGAGATGCTCTTAGCACCCTAGTTCTGGCTTTGGCCCAGGATAATGGGATTTAGGCTCTGGTCCTTGACCCTGACATCTGTGTGTCTTCCTGTGTGTCTGAGTGTACTTTGGTGCATAGGATGTGTATATGTGGATGTGAAAGTTGTACATGTGTGTGTGTGTCTCTCTCTTTGGAGGCCTTTGTGTGTCTGTGTCGGTGCCTATGTGTTTGTGCTTTGGAGTCTGTGCGCCTGCTTGTGAGTGTGTGTGTGTGTTTATGTGAGAGTAGACAATACCTATGGGAGTTTGAAAGCTCCCCCTTTGTGAGGGGGGCTCTGGATTGGCCTCTGCTAGTCACATTTCTCCCAGGCCTTCCCGCCTCCCAGGGCACTAGTGCCAAGGCTGCTCACAGCCTCTTTCTTCCATTCCAGGTGGAGGCGGTCATTCACCCCCGATTCCTGGCAGAGTTGCTTTCCCCAGAACCAGAGCTGGATCTCTCGGGCCTGGCTGAGGAGCTGGAGCAGGAGGAAGGACTCTCCCCTGAAGATGTGGCCAGGGGAGGGACTGACACTAGGGAGACTGGGGGCAGGGAGGGAACCCAGGTGACCCTGGAAATCCAGGAGGAATGGACCCAGGTCAGCCAGGGCCGGGGAGGGCCCTAGAGCAGGAGGCCCTGAAGGCTCTGTCCCTTCCTCCCCTGACAGAGAGGCCCTGCACCCAGGAGGCTGCCCAAGTGGGTGCAGGGCAGGAGGAATGGAAGAGGAGGAGGGGAGCCGGGGACAGGGCAAGGAACCTGCTGGGGAGAAGGTGCAGGAGGAAGGCAGGAGGGCCACAGTCTCTGTCTGTGGATGTGAGTCCCATCTCACCTCCCCCTGCCCATAAGCCCTGGAACTCCCTGGAGGGTGCAGAGCAGTCACTGTCCACCTCTCTCCCACCAGCTGGTGCAGACACAAGTCCTGGCCTTGGAGGAAGACGACGGGGTGCCAGCCACTCCCAATCACAGGGCAGCCCACCTGGACTCAAGAACTTCAGCGTCTGTGGCCCAACAAGATGCCCAGAGGAACGAGCAAGGCCCACAGCCCAGGGTCAGAGATGAAACCTGTACACCCCAGATGGATTTCCATGGCCATCTAAGGCACCACCAAACAGACAGGGGCCTGTTCAGGCACAAAGGCTCTGTGCCCTCTCCAGGATATCAGGAGCCCGCTCAGGCGGGAACAGCACAGCCATTTCCTCACCAGGGCACCAAGCGCTCGGGACCTCCATCAGGACCCAGGGCCAGCAAGGTTCTCAGGGAGGCCTCTCCTCTTAGTGGAGCCCCAGGGCTGGGTCATGGGTTCAGTGAGGATGAGGAGGAGCTCCCCAGCCTGGCCTTCCTCTTGGGCCTTCACCACAGCCTGCTGCCCTGGGGGCTGCCACAGAGCCCTGTCCCTGCCTCGGGTCTTGTCTGCACTGCAGGGCAGAGGGCCCAGAAAGCTTCCCAGACCCCCGTGCCCCAGAGAATGGGCCTCAGCTCAGGCACCCTGGAAGCTGCCAAGTCTAGAAAGCGGGCTCGGTGTGGAGGCCTGGCTGCTGCTGAGGACCTGGCCAGGCCTAGGGCTGACCTGCGAGGCTCTGGGAGGCACACCCTGGCTCTGGGGCTGGTTGACCCTTCCCAGCCCAAAAGGAGCAGGTGTGACCCATGTGTCACACGGAGCAGGAGGAAGTGGCACTGCAGCCAGTAAGGAACGGTGGGCCAGCCCTCCAGGGCCAGTCCAAGTGGGCAGCCCCCATGGAAGCCTTGGGATCCTCCAGGACCTAGCAACCATCCTGGCTGCCATAGGGGTGGGGAGGAAGGACAGAATGACCAGAGCCAGGAGGGGGTGTGGGTGGGTGGGGTTAGGTGGTGGGGACTTGGGTCTGGGTGTGTGTGTGTGGGCACAGTAGCTCCTTTGCGATGGGGGATGTAAAACATGGATAAAATCGTTCTGTTGTGAAATGCACTTGGTCCACTGTCATCTTGCATGTGCCTGTGTCCTCAGAGATGGGTCGTCTGAGGACAGAGAGGGGATCTGCGAGGAACGAAGCATGTTTGAGATCCCAGGCAGTCTGGATCCACAGGTGAATGACTAAGTCTTTCCTCCACAGAGACAAGGATGCCCAGGCTGCTCCCGGGAGTACACAGCTCTCAATAGCCCCAGGGACAGCCTCATCATCCCTGTCTCTCCAGCCTGCTGGGCTAGGGGGCTTCTGGGGCATTGGTTCCATGCTCTGCATCCCGGAACACTCTGGGGATAGAGAGCTGCTTTTGTGCCGTTCAGCCCTCTGGACACTCACCAGTCGTGAGAATGGAGGCTGGAGGCAGCCCTTACCTCTAGGGAGTTTCTCTCTGCCTCTCTGAAGTGGCCACATGACAGGCTGGGGTGATCCTCCACTCCTCCAGGGTGTCCCGTGGGGGTGGCCTGTCCAGAGAGGAAAAGGCTTGGCTGTAGGGACAGGACTTTCTGCTTCGGTGCCTTGTGGGTGGGGGACCATGCTATCGTCTTGGTGGGATTATTGCCATGTGGTAAATGGTGGAGGCAGCGGCCTCTTAGTCCCAGTGAGGACAAAACAAAGGAGGAAGTGAGTGACTGTAATCTCATGACCTGTTAATGGCTTGGGGGGAGGTTCCATCATGTGAAGCTCAGTGGTCCCAACCTCACCAGCCCACTGGCATCCACCCCCAGGGAGCTTTTGATACAAGAAGACCTGGGACTTTTCGTGATCAGGGATAATTTTTCGATTGGGGTGAGGAGGGTTAAGGATCTTGGGTTGTGCCTGGGAACGTCTGTGTGCCACAGGGGCAGCCAAAACTTACCAAATAAAAAACAAGCAAACAAAAAAAAGAAAAAGCAAAATGCCCCAAACGCCAAAAATCTAGGATTAATGCCAAGTGCAGGCACACTTAAAGTGAGCCATTCACTCATGCTTTTCAATCCATTAAAACATGAAAGAGCAGGAGTTCGTGTGGCTCGGCTCTAAGGACACTGATTAGGATCCATGGGGACGCAGGGAGGAGACATGGCATGGCTTACTGGGCTAGGGCTTTGGCATTGCCGTCAGCTGTGGTGTAGGTATGAGATATGCCTCAGATCCTGTATTTCTGTGGCTGTGCCATAGGCCAGCAGGTGCAGCTTGGACTCGACCCCTGGCCTGGAACAGCCCACAGGCCCCAATGCAGCCGACTCAAAATGGAAAAGAAAAGAATGCAATAGAATTTGCAGAAAGGAAAGATGTACAGACCATCACCAAATCGTATTTTAGGGAGATCCCATTATTGCTCAGAAGATGAAGAATCTGACTGCTATCCATGAGTACCTGGGTTTGAGCCTTGGCTTTGTGCAGTGGGTTAAGGAATCCAGCATTGCCTTGAGCTGTGGTGTGGGCTACGGATGTGGCTTGGATCTGGCATTGCGGTGGCTGTAGCGTAGAACAGCAATGCCAGCTCTGATTCGACCCCGAGTCGGGGAACTTCCCTATGCTGCAGGTGGGGCCCTCCAATGCCAATCAGAGACTCCATCTATCCAGGCATCCCTCCATCCAACAAGGAAACAGTGGATTAATGGATGGCACATTCACTGCATCACAGAAATGGCCTCCATGCCCAGGGTGGGTGAAGGAGCTTCCCAATTTCAGGGGCTGGATTGGTGCAGCTTGTGTGAGACAGAGACAGTGGCTGGACACTCTTTGTCTATGACAGACACCAAGGGGAAGCTGACCCTCTGATACCAGGGAAAGGCTCATCTCCAAACCCCTCAAGGGGGAGTCAAAGCATTGGCTGAAGAAACCCATTTGACTTAGGAGGTGGGGCCCCTGGCCTGGGTTCTGCCTTTCCAATGCCATGTGTCTCCAAGACCAAGGCACCGAGTCCCCTGTGTCCCAGTCACAGACAGCATTCCTTCAGTGTCCAGCCTTTCCAATGGCCAGGCCATCGAGCCTTATTGGAAGGGCCTGTTTGGGTGGTGGGGATGAAGCAGTGTGTTCCAGAGGGGATTCAGGCCCTCTGGCTCACAGGTGACCTCTTGCCAGACAGGCCAAGCGACGCATCTGCAACCAGGGTGATTTCCCAGGCACTGCCTTCCTTCCTCAGATGGCAGGCATGCAAAGGGCTTGAAAGGGGGCACAGAGCACAGAGCCATCACCTACGGTCTCCTGACTACCTCTGCCTGTGGGGGAGGAGCTTCCTGTTGTCACAGAATCTATTGCTAGCATACCAGTCATTGGAGGAGTTCTGGATCCCCAACATTTTGCTACTCAGCAGCATGCAGGAGAGAGCAAGGATGGTCCTTGGAAGGAGCTAAGAGTCTTGGGTGAGGGGAAACTTGCTTATTTTCAAGAGGTGCTTCTTAGTCAGTCGGGGTAAGGATGCCCTTCCTTTCACGAAGTGCTTTGGAAGAGGTTTGACAAAGAAAGACTGGCAACCGCATGGGTTGGGGGGAAGCAACAGGCAGGGATGGAAATGTTGCTTGCTGAAGAAGAGAAAGGGCAGTTCTGACTTGCTCAAGACCACCTCCCTGCAGCTGGGAGGTGGGCCTTCTTCCTTGGGACATCACGGTCCCTGCCAACAGCCAGGGACTGTGGCTGACAGAGCTGGGGAGTGCCTCCTGGTGCCTCTGTCATCGGCCTTCAGAGCCTGGTGGCTGCGCCCACAGCTCAGACCTGCCCTGGGCAGTAGGAGAGAGGCTGGAGCTTTGCCCACTGGGAGTGCTGATCCCCCTGCCAGGGACTGCACCCGGCTCCTGCATGTCAGCCTTCTGGTGGTAGCCAATGCCCACATGGGACCACGGCCATAGAAAGCAGCAGAGCGCTGCATCTGGGCCCCCTCCTGGACCCTGGCTCTCTCTCTACTTGTAAGCTGATCCAGACAACAATGGGCAGGGATAGCTGTGAACTGGCCCTGTCAGACACATCTTCAGAAGCTTGGCATTTCCATGTTCAGGTAATCCCCTTATGGTTACAGTGTAAGGGAAATAGGCAGAGAACTCTTCTGTCACAGTCATATTGGAGCCGTTCCTGCCTGGGATGTTTGGAGAACCTATACGATAAGGAAACAAAGAGCCACTGCATTTCACTCCACTGGGTCCAAAGCATATGCTGTCCATTGCAGAACAATGAGAATGAGAAGAAAGGAAGCCTCCAGATATGTGGACATGGAGATGCACCCTTCGAACGACTCCATGCTCAAAGAGGCCTCTCCAGGAGATCTTGGAAAATATATAGAACGGTAGGCAAAGGAACGTGCAGTACCTAACAGGTGGTAGGATCCAGACAAACTGGTGTTAAGAGCGAAGCAAATGGCACGAAATGCTTATAGAATACAAAAGATGCAAGGTTGCCCATCAACAACCTACGTTTTCACACAAGGCATTGAGAAAATACAAATCACAAAATACAGCAAACGCAGGAACAAAGAAGCTCACGACAATACCCTATGTTCAGAGGGACTCTAGCCAAGGAACACTAGCTTGGCTTACTATGCACAACCATCAACTTTATAGGCTGCATGAAGACATTACTGAGGAAAACCTACATGGTCACAATGGCGCTTGCAGAATATGTGCCATGCCCATTCATGTAAGAAACGCACAGAAATCTAGGAAGAGAAGGACACTCCTTGAACCCCGTAAAGAACATCTCGACAAAAAGCTACACCAAGCCTCCTGCGTGATGGTGAAACAATGAACGTCTTCCTCCTCCATCCAAAACAGGTCAGAAAGTTCTTGCTCATTTTTCCTTTTCTACTTAGTACTGTAGCTACGAGCCAGGGCAGCATGGCAGGAAAAACAAAGAAAGACCTACAGATGAGACAGGCACAAACATAATTCTCCATGCTCATGGATAGCATGGCTACCTCCACGGGAAGGCCCACCGAATCTCCAAGACACACGGAAGAGGTGGAGGTCACTTTATCAAAGTCTCAGTATACAAGGTCGACACAAAAACCTTCATCATGTGTGTAAATCCCACAAAAGAACATGGCACCAAAATGAAAAACACCATGCAATACACAAGATTTGCCAAAACCTTGAAGCATTTGGTTCCATCAGTCATTCTATGGCTGCACCCACGGCATATGGAAGGTCCCAGGCAAGGGGGTCAACCTGGAGCTACAGGTACCAGCCTACAGCAAAGCCCCACCAACACCCGGTCCAAGCCACACTGCCGCTGGTGGCACCACTGGACCCTCATCCCACTGAGCCAGGTCAGGGATTGAACCCACATCCTCCTGGACACTCTTTCAGGTTCATCACAAACTGAGCCACAATGGGAAATCCGGGGATACATATTTGGGATAGAGCATCTGTATGATAAAACGAAACAAGGCCTACAACAATGCGGACACCTATTATACTCATGGATGGGAAGACTTAACACAGAATACCGCCAAATTCCAACAGAAGTTTTTTTTTTTATTTTTTTTTTGGCCCACATGGATGAAATTATTCTAAAATGTATAAAGAAAAGATAAAGGAGCCAGAACATCCAATATAATTACGAGAAAGCACATTAAAGTGGGAGGTTATTCGGCTTATGAGAACGCTCTATGGAGGGCAGCTTGGCATTGCTGGCGGGATAGAGGCAGACAGAGTTCAGTGTACAGATAGAGAATGCAGAAATAGATCCATAGCAATACACCAACCTGGGATGTTCTAATACGGAAGCTCAAGGGCAGTAGAGTGGAATAGGGATAGGGTTTTTATCTGATACGAAAATGAACTCATCAGGGAACATTCAGTGCAAATGTGAAATGTGTATAAATACAAACGATGCAACGTTTACCACACCTAAGAAAAAACAATTGGAGCAAACCTCTGGGTCCTCGGGCTTGGCAAAGGGGTCTTCCACATGACAAGAAAAACATTATCCCAAAAGGGAAGGAAAGAACAGAAAGTTGGACTTCATCAAAAGGAAAGAAAGGCCCTTCAAAACACACATGCACCCCAATGTCCACTGAAGCACCATTTCCAATAGCCAAGACAAGGGAGCAAGCTAAATGTCCATCGGCCGAGGCATGGATAAAGAGGATGAGGTTCATATGTACGGGGGGGACATCACACAATCATACAAGAGAATGGAATCATGAACGCTGCAGCAGCAAGGATGGACCTGGAAATTATCATCCTAAGTGAAGGTGGACAGGGAAAGACAAACATCGTATGATACCACTTCTAATGGAACCGAAAGAGAGGACACAAATGAACGTGTGCACGGAACAGAAACAGACTCCCAGCCTTGGAAAACCCGATGGGTCCCAAAGGAGCCAAGTCCACAGCAGGAGGGACTGGGGGTTTGGGACTGGCTTCTGCACACGGAGTACATGGAATGACCGGCCAACAGGAACCTGTGGTAGAGCCCAGGGAACTCTAGCCCACAGTTAGTGATAGTCGATATGGGCATAGAATCTGAGGGAGAAGGGGTGTGTGTGTATGTATGACCGACTCACTTTGCGACACAGCAGGAAATATCACAACATGGTACCTCACTGTCCTTTCAATCAAACTGAAGATAAGTACATCAATACCGCTGGAATAGGCAACAACAACATCAGCAACAATGAAAACATAAGCGTTCTTCCCCATGACAGCCAAAACCCTACCCCAGACAGAAAACGGACCTCATCACATGGAAACATTTTCCTAGGTGAAAAGAAGCTACAGGTTTGGAGAAACTACCTGCCAACCACACATCTGACCCAAGTCTGGTGTCTCGAGGGAATAAGGCACTGCCAAGACACGACCATAACAGCGGGACCTATTCCACCAGAAAATGGGCAAACATTAGGAAGAGACAGGTCACCCACCATAGCACTGTGAGTCCTGAAGGCTGGGTCCACTGTGAGGCTTCCCAGGATCCTGGTGGCTACATGAGAACACTGGGTCAGGTAGAGGGCAGGAAGGATTGCAACAACACTGCTTCCAGGAACTCCCTCGGGTTGGCCTGAGCCAGCTAAGCCGAAAAGGAGACATCAGGCTCCAAGTGCTGGAGGTGTGGACCCCTTGGGCCAGGCTGGCTGGGGCCCTTGGACCGAAGGCAGGTGTTCATGTGGGGGTGGGGGCCAGAAATGTGGGCAGTGAGTTGTTCCCCTTCAGGCTATGGAGAGCGGAGCCATGGGCATGCTGAAAGAGGGTGCTGGGAATCCAATGTAGGAGCAGAGTGCTGTGAGGCCTGGACCTCATCTCACAGCCTGGCACTGGAGCTCCTCTCTCAGCTTCCCTCTCAGTCGCCTAGACTCCGTTCCTTCAAGAGCCTTATATGCCACGGGCTGGAACCCCCTGCCCCATGGCCTTGGGTCATGGGCTCTGTTCCGGCTCGAGTGCCCTGCACTCTGGAAACGTCCCTCCCTCACTTTGGGGAGTCGATCCTCCTTCATCCCAACCCCAGGACTGATGTTCCTTTACTTTACAAAAGACCCTTCATCCCTGGCACTGGAGACAACTGCAAAAAGGGGCTACAACTCTATTACCCGAAGTTCATATGTGGAAGGCTTCTCCCCCAGGACCTCCGAACATGACCTTAGGTGGAGCAGTCTTTTCGTTGTCTTTCCATTGCCTACGTTTGTTTGTTTGGATGGGGCTGCTGGGGCGGCAAATGGAAGTTCCCAGGCTTGGCATCCGAACGATCCATCGATCGATCGGAGCTTTGGCAGCCGGCCTACGCCACAGCCACAGCAATGCCACATCCAAGCCGGGTCTGAGACCTACACCACAGCTCATGGCCACATTGGATCCTTCCTTTCCTGAGTGAGGCCAGGGATCGAACCTGAACACTCATTGTTCCTTTTCGGGTTCAGTTCCATGGTAACACCACCTCAAGCCCTGCAGCAGAGTTTGTACAGAAAGAGCTGAAATCAGGTCACTAAGGTGGCCCCTAATACAATAGGATGGGTGCCCCTATAGAAAGGGCAAATTTAGACCCTGAGTCCCACAGAGGGAGCTGATGTGAGGGCGCAGGCTGGAGATGGGCATCTGGAATCCAAGGAGAGAGGCCTCAGGGCCAACCCAGCTTGTTTATTCCAGGATCTCAGAAGGCTGGGCTCCAAAACGGTGAGTTGATACATTCTTGTTATTTAAGCCCCATTGCCCGTGGGAGTGGTGAGGGCAGCTGGAGCTGACTGATTCCCTCTGAAGGCCTGGGCACTCCCAGGGAAGGAAGGAGTCTCAAGGGAAGACACCCTCTCTGTCCCCAGCTGGGCTCCACCTGCATCCCCACTCCTACCTTCCTCCTGGGACACTCTCCCTCTCATGTCCTCTCCCCTTGTCCAGGGAGTCAGATGGAGGACCCCAACAGAAGAAGTAAGGACGGATGACAGGAGGGGCCATAGGGCCCCAAGGCAGCAGCAGGAGGAGATTTTCCTTTGGTTATTGGAGATTGCAGGCTTGGTTCATGGGGTGGCCACTGTTGCACAGGAAGGCCAAGATGGGGCCCTGGAAAGCTGATGGAGCTGGTGGGGTAGGGGTGGCTGTTTGCCAAATGGAGACTGGAGTCTGAGGCAGAGACAGAAGCACAGGAACTCAGGGGGTCTGCACCAGGCCTGCTGCAGGACCTCGAGCATGGACAGCAGCAGGGGCAACTCTCTGGGGGCACAAAGCCTGTGCCAGGCCCAGGAGAGCCAGCAGCCTGCAGAGACTGCGATGGGACCTGGGTGTGAGGAGGAGGGACTGTGGGCTCAGGGAGAGGCATGTGCTTCTGGATCTCATCGGTCCCATGGGAGAAGCAGGTGATATTGGTGAAGATGCTGGGGTAGGGGGCATGTCAGCCGTCTAAGCCCCAGCGGGCCATCCCCACGAGACACCTTGAATAAGGGAGGTCACAGATGAGGGAACCCCCCTGGGACCACCCTCCGGAGGACAGGGGACTTAGGCTGCAAGCAACAGAGCTAGGTCAGAGGAGTCTCTGCCATGCACGGTCACTCAGTTGTACTTCTGGGAAGTTCCAAACCCTGGCATCCCATGGATGATGAGCCTGTGTAAGCCATGCAGGCAGGCACGGGCATCCTGATGGAGGAAGCTCCTGACTGACCCTCAGGACAATCACAGGCTTCAATCTATCAGCAGATGGGCCTCTGTGCCTGGAGAACCCCTGGAGGTCCAGAAGAAGGCACTGCACTGTCCAAGGCCGAGAAGGGACATATGTACCAACAGGGCCCAAGAGAGCTGGTGTGGGAGTTTAGCCTGGCCAGCTCAAGCCCCTGCAGACCTCAGCTCTGGCAAGGCCCTGGGCTGCACCAGCACACCCCTAACCGGGACCCTCTTCCTTTCTCATTCCTTTAGACATCTGGTGTTCTCTCAAGGTCTTGGTTGAGCCTTTTCAGAAGATGCCCATACCCAGGCCTGTTGGAGGCAGCCGGTCTTGCTCAGGGGGTCAGTGGGGCTTAGAAGCAGAGCGGCAGGGAATTCCTAGAGTTAGTGCGCTCAGGGCTGGGCCATCTGGTGGGAAATCTCCTCATGTCATCAGCCAAAGGGAGGGTCTGGTCCTTGTGGCTAGGGGAGAGGGGCAGGGGCCATTGCCAGTTTCCAGGGCACCACAACAGGGAGTCCTGCAATCGAGGTTTTAAAGCAACAAGTGCAGGAGAGTGATAGCAACATACGGGAAGGACAGAGAGCCCCAAACAAGTTGAACCCAAACAGGCACGCAGCAAGACCTATTCTGATGAATATGGCCAAAGGTAAACAGTAAGGGAGGAGGCCAAAGGCAGCAAGAGAAAAGCAAGGCATTCATGATGAGGGAACCCCAATAAGGTTATCAGCAGTTTTCTCTACAGAAACACTCCAGGCCAGAAGGGGGTGGCGAGACCCATTGAAAACACTGAAAGAAAGAACAAATAATCTGCCTCCTCCAAATACCCTATCCAGCAAGACTATCATTTCAAATCGAAGGGGAAAGCAAGAATTTCTCCGACAAACCAACCCTGAAAGAGTACTGCAATACAAAACCCATTCTGAAAGAAATACTCTAATGGTTCTCTAATTCAAAAAAAGAAAAAAGAAAAAAACCATTGGAAAGCAGTGACTTAGAGAAGCCAGCATACAGATCTAACCATGAAGATGTCAAAAACATAAAATGAAATAAACTACATCAAATCATACAATGAGGGCGAGGAATGGATAAAAATGTAGATCCTTTGTCTTGTTTCAATGACCTGTTTGGTCCTATGTAACGGTCAGGCTAAAGTCAGCAGACAAACGAAGGGGTTAACATAACAACAAAACAGGGCAACCACAAACCAAAAGCCAACACTACATTCAAAAATTGGAAAAGGAAAGGACTCCAGCAGAGAATCAACAGAACCCATCCACCCAAAGGAAAAGAAAGAAGAAAGAGAAACATAGAATCAACGGGAAAACAAGGCTTCAAATGGCAATCAAGAGACATCTATCAATGACCACGTGAATTGTTCCGGGACCGAATGCTGCCATCAAAAGACGCAGAGTGCCAGATTGGGTACCAAAGCAAAAACCTTCAATCTGCTGCCTAGACAAGCTCACCCGAGGGCAAAGGACACGTATAGATTGAAAGGGAGGGGATGTGAAAAGATATTTCATGCCAATGGACAAGACAGGAGATCAGGAGTAGCGCTGCTCATATCCAACAAAATCGCCTTTAAAACCAAGGCCATTGAGAAAGGCAAAGAAGGACACTAGTTCACGCTTAAGGGATCAATTCAAGAAGAGGATACCACAGAAAAGCAACTCATGGACTTGCAGAATAGACTTGTGGTGGCCAAGAGGGAGGGGAGGGGGAGGGAGAGGGGTGGATGGGGAGCTTGGGGTTAATGCCTGCCCACTATTGCCTTGGGAATGGATTAGCAATGAGATCCTGCTGTGTAGCGCTGGGTACAATGTCTAGTCACGTTTGACGGAGCATGATAATGTGAGAACATAGAATGCCTACATGTATGTGTAACTGGGTCACCACGTTGTACAGTAGAAAACAAGATTGTATCGGGGAAATAACAATTAAGAGCCAAAGAGGACGCGGTATATACACACAATGCAATACTCCTGCGCCATAAAACAGAGCACCCTAATGCCATCTGCAGCAACATGGATGGAACGAGACCCTCTCATCCTGAGGGAAGGAAGTCCGAAAGAGAAGGACGACTACCATACGACATCACTCATATGAGGAGTCTCATATACAGCCCAAAGGAACCTTTCCACCTAAAGGAACTCATGGACTTGGAGAATAGACTTGTGGTTGCCTAGAGCGAGGGGAGGGAGTGGGATGGATGGGGAGCTTGGGGTTATTGGATGCAAACGACTGCTTTTGGAAGGGATTAGCAAGGAGATCCTGCTGTGTAGCACTGAGAACGAGGTCGACTCACTTATGATGGAGCATGATAATGGCACAAGGACGAATTATACACGTATGGGGAACTGGGTCACAATGCTGGACAGTGGAAAAAATTGTCTCGGGGAAAGAACAATCAAAAAACACCCAACAAACACCCCACTAGAGGCAGTCATCAAACCACAAGAGCAGAGAACAAGGGAGGACGGGAAAAGACCAACAAAACCCAATCTGACACAGGTAATAACATGGCCATAAGAACATACAGATCAAGAAGCACCTTCAATGCAAATGCACAAAATGCCCCAACCAAAAGACATCGACTGGCTGCATGCATACACAAAGAAGACGCATCTCCTTCTCTCTGGGTCTAGATCGAGAGCTCCGTCTCGTTCTCCATCTCGATCTCCATCTCGATCTCGATCCAGATAGGTAGAGGGATAGACGGATAGGTAGACCTGCTGTCTTCAAGAGACCCCCTTCAGTTTGAGGGACATATACAAATTGAAAGTGAGAGGATGCAAGAAAATATTCCTCGTGCGTGGGAATTAAAAGAGAGACGGAGTAGAAACACCCCCATCAGACAAAAGAGACGTTCAAATAAAGAATATTATTAAGACACAAAGAAGGTCATTACGTAACGGTCAAGGATCAATCCAAGGAGAGGAGATGGGAATTGGAAACCTATATGCACCCAATACAGGATCCCCGCAATGTAGAAGGCAACTGCTACAACCGTAAAAGGAGAAATGGACACTAACACAGTCAGAGCAGGGGGCCTTCCCACCCGACTCCCATCAACGCACGGGTCCTCCAGACATAAAATCAACAAGGGAACCCAGGCCTTCAATATTGCATTGGACCACAGGGCACTTCCTCCATAGGTAGAGCGCTTTCCATCCCAATGAAGCAGGATACACACTCCTCTCAAGGGCACACCGGACATTCCCTAGGACAGATCACATGCTGCGTCACCAAGCAAGCCACTGTACATGGAAGGAAATTGAAATCCTATCCCACAGCTTGTAGGAACCCAACGCTATGAGGCTCAAAATCAACCACCAAGAAAACAATGGCAACAAACACCAATGCACGGAAACTCGACAACATGCTACTCAACAACCAAGGGAGTGCTGGAGAACCCAAAGAGGAAATTTGAAGATCCCAAGAAGCAAGTGACACCAAAGACATGACAATCCAAAGCCTATGGGGTGCAGCAAAGGCAGATCGAAGAGGGACCTTTCCAGCAATACAAGCCTACCTCAGCCAACAAGGAAAACCACCAACAAACAACCTTGTCTTATGCCCAAAGCAACCAGAGAAAGACAAACACAAGGAAAGACATCCTAATGATCAGAGCAGAAAGGAAAGAGCAGCGAAGAAAACCATCGGAAAGATCCATGCAGCTACAACTGCTTCTTTGAATACATCCACCATATGGATAAACCCTTAGCCAGACTCATCAGGGAAAAAAGAGTGGACTCAAATCAATAAACATCAAAATGCATGCCAGCTTCCAATGGACATCCCAGAATACAGAGGATCAGAAGAGACTACTAAAAGCAACTCTATGCCAAGAAATCAGGCTTCCTAGATGAAATGAACACCTCCCTAGCAAAGTACAATCTGCCAAGACTAAACTCCGATGACCTAGAAAAGATGACTGGGCTGATGCCAAGAACTGAAAATGACGTTGTGAGGAAAAAACTTCCAGCAGGCATTCCCGTCGTGGCTACATTGGAATGAACCTGACCCGTATAGGAGAGAAGGCAGGTGCAATCCCTGGATCAAGGATTGCCTTCAGATATGGAGCAGGTCCCAGATGCAGCTCGGATCTGGCCTTGCTGTGGCCGTGGCTGGCAGCTGCAGCTGCAGCGCCAATTCCACCATAGCCAGGGCATTTCCCAATGCCATGGGTCTGCACTGAAAAGACAAGAAAAGGCCAACTCCCCACTCCACCCACTTCCGCACAAACAAAACTATACCACCTGAGGTCTTCACATGCACATTACCCAACAGGGGCCTGAACACAAACACCGACCAGTGGTACACTTTGATTACTATGTATACAGGTGCACTACCACCAGCTCCTACACAGTCATCTCACGCACAGCCCATAGGCAAGGCCACAGCCCTACAGTACTTCTATGCCAGGATTCCAGAACACACACACATCGCCTATGAGATTTCTGTGTTTCCAAACACACACACCTACCTCTGACATCCCTCCAAATACATACTACAGAAGCCCCAGGACCTCAAATACACACACAGCCACAATCCACCTACAGGTACTAATACACATGTACACGTTTCAAACACCTGTGGACACACACAGACAAATATTCCCAACCCTTGAACATACAGATGCCCCAAACACTAGACATGGTGCCACCTCTCCAGAAGACAACCGCCCTGCAAGGACACTGCACCTCTGTGGGTGTCAACTGCATATGCATTTCAGCCCTCAACCTCAGTGTGGACACACCATCTCTTCCTACCTAGGACCTATAGAAACACCTCGGCATTCTGCCAAGAAGCAACGTGGCACACTCCCAACACCTCCATACCATAGGAACACAACCTGGTCATTCGTGCACCTGGTGATAGACACACAAACGAGTAGACACACGTACGACACATGGACCTATCACCAGCAAACCACATAGGAAATGACTTCCACATATCCAATGATCCTAGGACCCAGCTCATCCATCTGCAAACTCGTAACACATAACCACAGCACATATTTCTCACACCAAGAAATGCACGTCTCCCACGCCCCTGTGGAAACACAGAACCTCATCTCTCCAGCAGACACACACTTCCCCACGTCCCCACATATATAAGCCTAACATGTCCCTCCTGAAAACTACAAGGGCATAGCCCCAGCGGATATGCCTCCAAATGCCCATGCCCCTGGAATACACACTCAAACGCATTCTACACACAACTCTCCAAAACACCCAAGCAGACCCGCAATTACTCAGTACAAGACACAATTGCAAACCTAGCACCCTACGTCCTTTCCTCCAAACACGCATATAACACACTCTCCGCATATCCATAAACCCACACTCCCCAAGGCTCCATCCAAGGACATGCACTCTTCCAGCATGCAGAATCCAGAAGCATGCCAATAGGGCACGCCGACCTATATAGCATGCACCTGTCCCAGAAGATAGGCCGACTCGCCCTCTACACATCAAAAGACACATGCATGGCTCTGGAACATGTGCTACACTTAAAAAAAGTAAAGAGCCATATGACAGGCCATGAACACACAAATAATCATCCTAAAGGGAAGGACAGAGGAGGATCCTTAAAGAGCAGAAACTGCCCACGGGGAATTGGTTAAAGACAAGCTTTCAAGGGGTCTTCGAAATGGTCTAAAGCTGATGATCACTCAAGAAAAGGAACCCAGCCATGACTTACCCGACTTGAAGGAAGACCAGATGCATCCAAGTGCCAGACACGCTCAAGACACAACCCCCAAGAGTTCAAGCACAAGACAACAGATGTGGAGATCGAGTCCTGCTGCATGAGGTCAAGGAGAGAAGAGTCCTGGACAAGGAGCATTTCTGCACCTCACCCAGACAGAAACACAGGGGAGAGGGGACACGCCTAGGTAAAAGAGGACAGTAGATGGAAACCTGAGATGAATTACCCCAGTTGATATATGACCAAACGCCTGGGAATACACACTGATTTGAACAAACACTGTGACAGCCCAGGGCACACCATCCATATAGGGCACAATGAGGAGCTGGAGATGGAAGCCTTGATATCCACCCTCCAATGAGGAAGAAGGCAGTCTTCTCCCCTCCCCACTGGGCCTTGGATTCTAGAAATGTAACTCTCTTGGTTCTTGGGGCTGCTCTGCTCCCTGGCCAGCTTACGCGTATCTCCCCCCAGGGTCTTATGCTCCGAAACTCACTCTTTACCTGGGGCTTCGCTTCTTGCCAAACTCTTCCTGCCACGAAGCAGAAGAACCAGAGCTTCATCAAATCCTGACACCTGGTGAGGGGTCTGACAGTGCAAAGACAGTGGGTTTGAGCAGGTCGAGGCCTTCCTTTGTGGCACGGAAGGCGAAGGATTCTGAGTGTTCACTGCAGTGGTCCCGATTGCTGCTGTGGCACTCCGTCCGTGGACGGGGAAACTCCACATGGGGCAGATGCCACCAAAAAGAAGAAGTCTGTGCGCTTGAATCCTCTCTGAACCTGGGATCCTGGATTCAGGTGCCAAGCTGAGGGCAAGGTAGATTCCAGTCCCACTCTCAATTTTGGCTGGGGTCAAGTCCCAACCACGAAGTTTCACTACAGACCCCAAAGGTACAAATACACAGATCAGCCCCTGGACTTCCCTAACATTGCCCTGAGGCCTAGGCAGATAATCCTACCAAGTCCACCAGGAGACACACAATCCCCAACTTCATGGCGGAAAACATCCATGAAAAATAGGCCCCTGAACACCAACTTACAAACACCTAAACGCCAGCTCCTGGACTATGCCTCTGTTACATCTCAGCACCCTCCAAAGACAAACGCTCACCCAAACACAGGCATGATCTCCCCTTACACACATATCCATAGACAAAACCCAACCAACCCTCACATTTGACGGATTACCAGATTCCCGACCACCAGGTGGCCATGTACCAATCCCCCCTAGGCTTGCAAATCCATCACGATTTACATCCGACTACAACTAGGTGGTCAGCACTACATTCAGCAAGGCTGCCCCCAACAGAGACCCAAGCATGCCATTTGAACAGAAGTGCTGACCGACATTGGGATGTGAAAAAGGAAGACACCAGTGAAACTAGCAGCCTGGATGGTACATCTTCACTCCTTTTCCCGTGCCCTGAGCTACTTCTTGTGAACCCCATGAGGGTTTTCAAATTGGAAATTCTTCCTTCGATCTTTCCTACGCTTTGGAACGGCAGGCACACTGGAATGCCACCCATTTTAATCACTCACACACTTTAGTCCCCTGCCTGCATATGCCCCACAGTCCCTCAAGTCTCCCAGCAGCCTGATCCACAGTGCTGCTAAAAGCTGTGGTGGAAACACTGCTCCGGACCTGAGCTCCATGCGGGCATGAACCCACATGGAGGAGGGCACAAGGAGTCTGCAGCGTGCACAAGAGCACAGAGAGGTCACACCCAATGGCTGAAGAGTCCCCATATTCCTTAGCAGGGCTGTCATGGAATGAACGCTAAAGGCCACCATGATGGGCCCCACCCTCAGGCAGGCCACCCCTTGGGAAACCACCCTCTTTGCTCCCACGTGCGCTACTGACTACCCAAGCGGACCCTCCTCAACAGACACTAGGAGCGGTTGGGGGATGGTAGTCTCTGTGCACAACAGCTCAGTCAGCAGTGGACAGGTGGGAAGAGGAGGGAGGGAAGGAAGCATCAGAAGAGCTGGCCCAGGAGCTCCCTCCAAGACAGGAATGTCATGGAGGATTTGCATTCGCTGGAAAGCTCTCTGGTGTTGTCTTCCTGTCTTCTCCCTGGGAGCTTCTGTGGCCAACTCCTCTTAAACCCTATCTCTTGGGAGATGAGCCCCAAGGTCACACTGCATCGGTGAAACCCATGCATTTAGATAGGATCCCCATACAGGAGTTTGCAGAGATACAGCCTAAGCACAGAATCCTCAAAGTGGGCCAAGGACATTCATGCCCTTTGGGCCATGGACATTCATGCCCTTTGGGCCACAGTACCTTAGGCTGTGTGGACTCTTTGGGTTGGGATTTGCTTGTCTAAAAAGAGAAGGGTCTTTCCCCTAGCAAATTGGATGGATCCCTTAAAGAACCATTCTAGCACGCAATTGGAGATCTGAGAACCTTTCTTCAAGATGGTGCTCCAGTCGCCATGCCTAGAGAATTTCCAAATGCCTCGATTCTCCACGCATGTTTGTTCTTCATGTCTATCTTTAATCCATGGAGCTTGTTCAATAAAGGTTGGTGCACAGGTGTGTCTCCTTTGTACGGTTCTGGTTGTCCTGATTATGCTGGTGAGCTAAACGTGACCCTCTTGGCCAGTCACAAGACAGCAGGTTCTTTGGGAACACTATTCCTCTCCCTCCCTACGTCTGGCACGACATCATGGAAGTTCAGGTGGACATCCACCCACAAAGACGTAGCAGCAGATTCAACATACAGACCTGACTTGGTAATGCTCGCCAAAGAAACTTGAACCCTCAGATCCCTTTTCTGGTCCATGGCAACATCAGAGCATTTCTTCCTCCACAGGATACCTCTCAAGACCCTTACATCTATCTGATGACACTCAGAGCTCCCAAGGGCACAGACTTGAAACGTCCACAAGACACAAACCTGGGATCTCTCGGTGCCTTTCAATTTCCATGTGGGAGTGGAAGGTTCACTGTCTCCTGATGCTAGTGATCCATCTCCAGAGATGTTTCTCCTCAGCCGCCAGTGCCGGCCCCGAAGCTCTCTGCAGGAACAATCAGAGCTCATGGTCCAAAGGACGTTGAGACACCCACTTCCATGACTGGTTTCCCTAATTACAGTGCAGCTGATTTGACAACCTCTGCCTCTCCGATGTTGGGATGTAGGGTTCTGAGGTAGTATAAAATAATGAACAACAGAAGGAGTTCGTGCCATGGTGCATCAGAACCGAATCTGACTAGGAACCATGAAGTTGCGGGTTCCACCCCTGGCCTCGCCCGGTGGGTTAAGGATCGGGTGTTGATATGAGCTGCGGTGTAGTTTGCCATCACGGCTGGGATCTGGCATTGCTGTGGCACTGGCATAGGCCAGGGGCCACAGCTCTGATTGGACCCCTAGCCTGGCAATCTCCCGATGCCATGGATGCGGCCCTCAGAAGTCCAAAGTCAGTCAAAAATGATGGAAGAATTGGGAGCACCTCGTTTCCACAATGCAACTTTTGTATCAGTGTCCCTGAGAAGACTCATGCCAATACGACATCTGGGGAGGGAGTGGGGTGGCTTAGGAGCTTGGGGTGAAGGGATGCAAAGGATTGGCTTTGGTGTGGATTAGCAATGAGATCCTGCTGTGTAGCACTGAGGACCTGTGATAGAGCATGCTCATGGGAGAGACTAGAATGTGTACATGTGTGTGTACCTGGGTCACCATGCTGTACAGTAGCAAAACCATTGTCTTGGGGGAAGAACAATTCAAAACCAACCAAACAAGAAACCCCCACAAATACTACATCTGAGCTATGCGTGAGAATCTTGTAACAAATTGCAGGAGTGGCTGAAGAAGGGGAGGAAGCAACAAGGAAGCTTGGCCTTCCTGAATGCCTGGGCACAATGGGTGCCTCAGCAATCTTCTCATATGAAGGTCTTGTTTGAAAACCCTTGAAATGTTTCTTCAGTGTAAAAGCTCCAATAGAGATCCCTATTCCCATGGTGCTCAGTTTTGCAGTGCCCCATCCAGAGTTTCTTCCTACAAAACTCACCATGGCATTGCAGGAGATACTCTTGCCTCAGCTTCTCACCCTCTTTGGAGTCCATGTTCCTTTGCAAGGGGCAAGAAGCTTCGGAAGCACCCACACAAGTCCTTTTTCTCAATCTGCAACAATCCTTTCAACCTCTCCTTCCTTGCCCAACACCCTAACAGCAGGAGGAATTGTAGTTCTGCTACTGCACAGAGGGACTCTTGCCTCCCAAGAGATTTGCTTGCAGTCCTAGGAGGTTTTCACCCCTCACCTCCCTTGATGATATTCCCGAGACCTCGCCTCTCACCACACAAGATGGACATATGCATTCCTATCATTTGCATCGTGAAAAGCTGACCTTAACTCCCAATCTGAACGTTTCCTCAGGTGTGTTGCTGGCTGTGTCAGGGATGCTACGTTGATTCCCATGCAGACAGCACCATAGGCAAGGACGAGCCTCGATTCTCAAGAGCAAGGGTATGGGATGCAGACAGGAAATGCACCAGCTATCAAGCAGGGCTTGCTGGGGAGGACGTTGATGCGAGTGGGTTTGGACACGTGGAGATTGGACATTGGCGGATAAAAAGCTGGCACTGTGTCAAAGGGCACACCCACATCACGGGCAGTCGATGTTTTCACACCTACAAAAGCCAGCAATTCCCATCATGGCTCAGCAGACATAAACCCCCCTAGGATCTGTGAGGATGCACACTCCATGCCAGCCTCCTTCATTAGAATAAGGATCCGGGGTTGCCCGGAGCTGTGCTGTAGGTCCCAGATGCAGCTTGGATCCCACATTGCTCTGGCTATGGCATATGTCTGCTCGTGCAGGTCTGATGTGACTCCTAGCCTAGGAACATCCATAGGCAGCACGAGCGTCCCCCAAAGGAGAAAGCAATTAAACCAAGAGACCCCCCCACACACACTTCTGGTTCTTTCACATAAGGAAAGAGAAGATTTTGTCTTCTCCTCCCTTACTTCTGTCCTTAACCACATAAAGCTCAAAGATGCAATAGTATCTCTTGGCTCTTCCATTGCCATTTCATCCAAAGAGCCTGCAGATTTGGGGTCCCTTTGCCATTTTCTTTTGGGTTGGACCAAAAGGCACCTTTTGGTCTCCACTCCAAGTCCTCCTACCCTCAAGAACTGCCCACTCCCTGTAGCCTAATATGGTACCCTTATGGGCGAGTCTTGCCAGATGCATGCTGCCAAGGGAAAGGTAAACTTCAGATACACAGGGAAAGTACTTGCAGTAAAGATATGTCCAAAATGGTGAACGGGACACAGGTCAGGCTAAATGCAGGCACTGTGTATGGGAAATGAAAAACTCAAATGGAGCTGCACATTTACTATTGTTTTTGCCTGGCTTTGAGTACTCTGCCCTTTCAGTACATTGAATTTCAAGAGAATGGAGGAACTCCCATGTTAAAAATGCATCCAGTAACAGAGGAGCCACGATATCAGTAGGAAGGCAACAAAAGGAAAGATACTCAGGTCTACGGGGACGCAATTTAATTTTCTCGTTTCCTTTTTTACTTTTTCTCAAGAGGAACTCTTTGATCTTACAAGAGGTTAGGTTTTCCACTGCAGTTGATTTACAATGTTTTGTCTACTTCTGCTGCGTAGCCGAAGGACCCTGTCGTACAGACAAATGTATGTATATATGATATATGATACATATATATCTATATGGGATACATATGTAATCACTTTCTCACATTATCCCCCAACCTGTTCCATCACAAGTCCAAGATGGAGTTCCCTGTGCACATGGTACATTTCAACCAGAGACAAAGGAATACTACCTGCAAAGGCAAACGGATGGCATTCAAAGTTGCTTGCCCAAAAGATCTCTGAAAAGATGGGAATGAAACAGGTATCTCTGATCCCTGGTGGGAACGAGGACTGAGTGGACAGGGGAAAGAGGGGAGAGGAGGACTCAGCACTCCATATGCTATTCGGCACACGTGGACTGTGATCCCTGAGAAGGGAGGATTTGTGGAAAATGTTACATTCAAACATTTAACAGGGAAAAGCTCCAAGACTTACCAGCAATGTCATCATACGGGAGACACCACAGACTGATCTCTGGTCTTGCACACGTGGGCTGTGCAGTGGCTTTTTGGATAGGCTGGGCATTTCCAGCACAAGGGAACATGAGGAAGGTGGGTCCTGCTGGATGCTGGTTGGCACACAAGGATGGTTTCCTTAGGAAAGACGGACACACACCAATCACAAATGGTGGGTCTGCTGAGAGAAGCCAAACCATAAACATTGGGTTCCAGGTGGCCATGAAAACCCAAGTGGTTATCAGATGATGAAAGGTGAATATTGTTCTGAAAGTCTGGCCTCTGGGGAAGGGAGCCTGGAGGCAGGACGGAAGCAGAGGGGGTTGAAGGACAACAAACAAGTTGATGAATAACAAAGGGAAAGGGAACATCAAGACAAACCTCGGTGCTGTGACTCTGAAAACCAACACATACATTGCCTGACGAGGCACTCGACAATTGTCTGGCCCCTGCATAAGGTGGAAGAAACGTCTGGTTCTTGCCTCCCTGCAGAGGCCAGCATGGAATGGCACCCCACCCCCACCCAGGCTCACCTGCCCTCGGCCCCTCCCCCACTGCAGAATGACTGGAGGCCTGCATTATACTGTTGAGATTCAAATTTGGGCTCCTTTACTTGCGTCCTGAGCATCTGTTGGGGCAGGTCCCTCGCTGGGTCCTGCTCTTGACTGTCCACGTTGAGGCCACCAGCCCGTGGTGGTCCAGGCCCATGCCTGTGGCAATGGCTTCAGAAGGCGGTAAGCCTCTAGACAGGGGCTGTTTTCCAAGAGAAAGGGCCTCCCTCAAATGCCTGGGTTTCTGTTGGGACCCTTCACTGTGGACATGGAGTTAGACTGAAGGAGAGGAAGGCGACAGCACTGCACCCCAGGGACATCTCAGCTGGGGAGCCTGTAGAAACCTGAGGCTGCCCTGGGGAGGACAGCTGCTTGGAGGTGGTTCAAGAGGCCTTGCTCTGGTTGGGGAGGCAGGATGGCAGCAGGCAGGTTGGCGGTTTCTAGAAGGGAGACAAGCCACTTGGAACGTGTGTGGAGCCAGTGTCCTGTGGCTGGCCCTGGGTGGGTCATGGGGAAAGCCTAGCCCCGCCTTGTGGTCCTCAGGCATCTGAAGCTCGCCTCACCAGACCTCTCTAAGGGATTGGAACTGGAGCATACTCTGGCTGATGGGGGCGTGGAATAGGAGGGTATATTCAGAAAACGATTCAGTGCTGGTGGGTGTTGTCTGTGGCCACATGCTCAGGAAAGGGTCTGCTCTGAGCTGGGCAAGATGTGACTCTCGCTGCCACGTCCCAAAACATTTCCCTCCATCCCGCCCAGAACTCACTTCTCAGGTCAGGCAACTGTGGCCTTGGATTCCACAAGGGATGGGCAACCAGGTGACTTCACCCAAGCTAGGACTCGTGGGCCTGAGGTGTTCTGTATTGGTTTCCCTTTTGTGGAAATACATCTCTGCAGACATGGCACAGCGTGTCAGGTGTCTCATGGCAGAAGCTGAGGCCTGACTTTGAGATGAAGAGTGTGTTCCTATTTCAAGTCACTACTACTACATGTGGAGAGAGGCTGGTGCAAGTGGAATGCATATGAAGGCTGCTTCCTTTGTAAAGGGGGGGTGAAGCAGTGTAGCACAGAATCAGGAAGATGATCTAGTCTGCTACTCTCAAACCTCCAAGGACACCTGTGGAGGTCAATTAGGTGCCTTGTGGTATGTACCTCCTTCTCCTGAATGGGCGGTTTTCTCACAATGGCACCTGACTCCTGTCTGCTTCTCAGTTTGTCCTCACTTTCCATTATTGGGAGCTGGAAGGGGAAGGACCCCAGGCAGCCTCCACTCCCATGACCCTTGTCACATGAGCCGCCCTGGGCCCGTGCTCATCTTCGGAAGCCAAGCCTGGATGGGAAGTGGCAAAAATGCAGGGGACACACACCGACTTCTCAGACTTCTCTCTGAGGAGCAGAACTGCATGGTGGGAGGGATTCAGGGCCATCGGGATGGGGTGGCACACCTTAGCCCCCGTGAAGTGTCCACTCTGGATGGTTCCGAGAGGCATGTGCATGCTTGGTGGGACAGTTCTGTGTTTGTCTAAGGGTTCTGTGTGCAGAGCGATCTTCGCAGCCTTTGAGAGGTGTTGTGTGAGGTCAGGAAAGTATGACAGAACAGATGTGTGCTGAGCATCCCGAGAGGAAGGGTTAAGGAGGATGTGAGGCCCTTCGACTTTAGACAGTGGAGGTCCATCAAAGGCCTCACGGTGCCTGGAAGCACCTTGGAGAAGGCCCTTACCTGCCAGTGACCTTGCTGAGGGGCATACTCATGTCCAGGATGTGGGGACAGCCTGTGAGGATGAGGTGTCAGGGAGCTCCTCAGGGAGGTTCTCCCATTCCTGCTGCTGAGCTGAGCATTTCTCCGTAGACAGGGGCAGGGAACTTGGTGTGGGGGATCAAGGTCCCCAGGGAAGTCATTCTCAACCGCAGGTCAGACCATGAACATCACGCCACGACATCTCTACATCACACAGGGTCCTCGGGCCAAATGCCCTCTCCCACTGAGGTGTGCCCTCTGAGTCCCCAGAGAGCTTCCGTCCATGTCGCTCATTCTCCTCTTCCATTCATCCCTTTCCTTTCCCTCCACAGCACTTCCACTGCTGGGCACGGATGTGGTCATGCATCCTGGGGCCTCACGCTCCTATCCTCCCCCCACTCCTGGCTCCCAACCCCAGCCAGTTTGGGAGCAGCACCTGCCACCGCCCATGGCCCCATTACTCCTGCCTGGCAGCACCCTATTGCAGCCAGCTCACCCCATGACACCTCGGGTGACTCCTGCTGACCATGGCCCCATTGCCCCAGGGCTTGGCAACATCCCTGTCCCAGTCTGGTCAGGAGGGAGGTCAGCATTGCCCCACCAGTCTCAGGCCATTGGGCGCCCTCAGGCCCCCCTCAATGGGAATGCTTCCAGGGCCCTCATGGGGAGTGCTTTGTGTCCTGCACCCCTTTGCAGAGCAAGCCCTGTGGGGGACAGTGGGGTGGCTGCCCTAGCTATTGCAGCAGCTCAGGCTGGCAAGGGAGGCTTGGCCCCAGGCCTTCCACCTCAAGCTGCACCACCAGCTGCCCAGATGGCCTTCATCCTGCCCCCAGGGAGCTCTGGGCCGTGGCCACATGGCACCTCTGGGGCAGGCAGCCTGCATGCCTCCCAGCACACGGGCCCTCAGGAGGACGCCTCTCACCATAAGAGCGTCTATCAGAACTTCCTTTTATTTATTTATTTATTTATTTTTTAATTTTATTTTCCCACTGTACAGCAAGGGGGTCAGGTTATCCTTAGATGTATACATTGCAATTACATTTTTTCCCCCACCATTTCTTCTGTTGCAACATGAGTATCTAGACATAGTTCTCAATGCTATTCAGCGGGATCTCCTTGTAAATCTATTCTAAGTTGTGACTGATAAGCCCAAGCTCCCGATCTCTCCCACTCCCTCCCCCTCCCATCAGGCAACCACAAGTCTCTTCTCCAAGTCCATGATTTTCTTTCCTGAGGAGATGTTCATTTGTGCTGGATATTAGATTCCAGTTATAAGTGATATCATATGGTATTTGTCTTTGTCTTTCTGCCTCATTTCACTCAGTATGAGATTCTCTAGTTCCATCCATGTTGCTGCAAATGGCATGATGTCATCCTTTTTTATGGCTGAGTAGTATTCCATCGTGTATATATACCACATCTTCCGAATCCAATCCTCTGTCGATGGACATTTGGATTGTTTCCATGTCCTGGCTATTGTGAATAGTGCTGCAATGAACATGCGGGTGCATGTGTCTCTTTTAAGTAGAGCTTTGTCCGGATAGATGCCCAAGAGTGGGATTGCAGGGTCATATGGAAGGTCTATGTATAGATTTCTAAGGAATCTCCAAACTGTTCTCCATAGTGGCTGTAGCAGTTTACATTCCCACCAACAGTGCAGGAGGGTTACCTTTTCTCCACAGCCCCTCCAGCACTTGTTATTTGTGGATTTATTAATGATGGCCATTCTGACAGGTGTGAGGTGGTATCTCATGGTAGTTTTGATTTGCATTTCTCTTATAATAAGCGATGTTGAGCATTTTTTCATGTGTTTGTTGGCCATCTGTATATCTTCTTTGGAGAAATGTCTATTCAGGTCTTTTGCCCATTTTTCCATTGATTGATTGGTTTTTTTGCTGTTGAGTTGTATAAGTTGTTTATATATTCTAGAGATTAAGCCCTTGTCAGTTGCATCATTTGAAACTATTTTCTCCCATTCTGTAAGTTGTCTTTTTGTTTTCTTGTGGGTTTCCTTTGCTGTGCAAAAGCTTTTCAGTTTGATGAGGTCCCATGTGTTTATTTTTGCTCTAATTTCTATTGCTTTGGGAGACTGACCTGAGAAAATATTCATAATGTTGATGTCAGAGAGTTCTTTGCCTATGTTTTCTTCTAGGAGTTTGATGGTGTCCTGTCGTATATTTAAGTCTTTCAGCCATTTGGAGTTTATTTTTGTGCATGGTGTGAGGGTGTGTTCTAGTTTCATTGCTTTGCATGCAGCTGTCCAGGATTCCCAGCAATGCTTGCTGAATAGACTTTCCTTTTCCCATTTTATGTTCTTGCCTCCCTTGTCAAAGATTAATTGACCATAGGTGTCAGGGTTAATTTCCAGATTCTCTATTCTGTTCCATTGGTCTGTCTGTCTGTTTTGATACCAGTACCACACTGTTTTGATGACTGTGGCTTTGTAGTATTTCTTGAAGTCTGGGAGAGTGATGCCTCCTGCTTGGTTTTTGTTTCTCAGGATTGCTTTGGCAATTCTGGGTCTTTTGTGGTTCCATATAAATGTTTGGATTGTTTGTTCTAGTTCTGTGAAAAATGTCATGGGTAATTTGATAGGGATTGCATTGAATCTGTAGATTGCTTTGGGTAGGATGGCCATTTTCACAATATTGATTTTTCCAATCCAGGAACATGGAATATCTTTCCATTTTTTTACATCTTCTTTGATTTCTTTGATTAAGGTTTTATAGTTCTCGGCATATAGGTCCTTTACCTCTTTGGTTAGGTGTATTCCGAGGTATTTGATTTTGTGAGGTACAATTTTAAAAGGTATCGTATTTTTGTATTCCTTTTCTAATGTTTCATTGCTGGTATACAGAAATGCAACTGACTTCTGAATGTTAATCTTATATCCTGCCACTTTGCTGAATTTATTAATCAGTTCAGAACTTCCGACGCTGGCAGCGCTTCAAGTCCCTGGCACGCAGCCACCTGCCCCAGAGCCCCGATGTGGAAGCTCTCTCCTGCTTTCTCATGTAAGTGACCTCTCAGGCCCTCATTAGCTCAGCTGGAGCCTTCGCATATACAGGACCTTGGCATGGCCTCCCTGTCTAGGCTTCCAGGCATCCTTTCACCTCGAAAGAAGGAGGGTTGACAGCAATGTCCATGCTATGAGGAGGCACGTCTGCACTCAGATGGCCTTTTATGAAATGGCAGCAAAGTGAGTCAGGGTCCTGGGCCATGGGCGACATGGTGGGGTGGGTGGTGGGTGATGGGCAGGCCCCAGGGCAGGATCTGGCTCTGGTGCTAGCAATCAGAGAGGATGCAAGAGGAGGCTGGCACCTGACACCTCCTGTTCCCTGAATCCCCAAATCCTATTGGCCTCCAGAATCCCCTCTGCCACCTGGAGAGCTTGGCTCTTCCAGCCTGTCTGTCCCAGGAGCTCTGCCCTACCGTGATGCTGATGTGGGGAGGCCTCAAGTTGGCCTTGAAGAGCACGGCAGCCCAGGAGGGGGTCCCCTGAAGGCATGGGGGCTGTGCAGGGGTGAGGCCTCCACCCGGCAGCCTGGCACCCCTTCATGCTGGGTGCCTGGCCATCACTGACCTAGCATGTGGTAGGCCTCTCTTCATCAACGATGGCTGGAATGGGCAACTGGCCATCCCTGGGGAAGCCCATGGGTCTCTGGCCCTCCCTGTCATTTCTGCATGTGAACCTCCTAGTTTCCAAACAAAACCAAAGGAGCAGCTAGCTCTCAGTAGCAAGAGATGCCTCACCTCTAAGTGTAGGATCCCCACTCCAGCCTGTGCTGGGTCCTGACTCATGCGTGCTTTCCCGGACTCTCACTCCCAGCCCCAGGATCTGGGTTCGGGCAAGGGCTCTGTGGGGACACATGCCTGACCAGGCCACTGGCCATCTCCATTGTTTGGGTCAGACAAGGTCTGGGGGCACATGAGCAGGGGCCCCCACTGCCCACCATGTGTCCCTAAGCCTGGTCCCAGAGATTGACCTGGGTCTCTGCTGGGCCATGCCCTCCAGCTCCAGGACTGGTCAGGCAGGAAGAGGCCCAGATCTTGGTCCTGTGCCAGAACAGCTCCCTGCTGCAACAGCACCTCACAGGGGCCTGATAGCCCCAAGGACACCCTCTCCTCACCCTCTGGGTCCTGCTGCCCTGGGTGGGCTCCAGAGCCCAGGTGGTTTTCTCACTGGGGCCTGTCCCTAAACACCCCCAGGTTCATGCAATTTGAGGCAGAGGATGAGATCAGGATGGGGAACGTGTCCTGCACAACGCGGGCACAGGGCATGCCTCCTCCAGCTCCACCAAAGCTGGCTCCTCAGGAACCCACATACTGCAAAATGGGCACTCAGTCTATGAATCACCTTCCCCCTGGAGGTCAAGGCACAGGTAAGAGAGGCCTAGGCCTGGTCCCTGTTCCCAGATTGGTCCTTTTCCCTTAAGTGGGCATTGGTCTTTCAACACGGATAGACCCCGAGGGGGTCTCAGTCACCCGTTTCCCCTCTGTGGTGTGGACCTGGTCCATTTAGAACCTCATCACCCTTCTCCCTGTCTAAGGGGCGCCTGTGAAATCTGCCTAACAAGTGTGCTGGTGGGGAGACCCTTGATCATTAGATGTTCCACACGTTCTCACACCTGACTTTTACCTGTCCCTGACTTGAATCTGGCCTCCCACAAAACCTGAGGCTCTGGCTGCTCCTCCCCCTTCCCACATGCATATCCATTGCCCCACAACAATGCCCTCCCCTGTGCCTGCTCAGGGGTCAGCTTCTGGGCGCTGGGTCCCCTCACTTTCCCTTCCTCCTGCTCTGCCTCAGCCTGTGCTCCAAGGAAACATGGCCCCAGGGTCCAGCACACCCACCCAAGGCCACGTAGAGCCTGGCAGCTACTGGAGAACAAGGCCCCCAAGGAGATTCCCCCTGAGGCTCGCAGGGAGCATGGGGACCTCCCGGACGCACTGGTGGGTCCTGGCCCCTCAGCCACAGGGGAGTCAGATATGGAACGTCGAGAGGATGGATATGAGCTGCCACAGGACGAGGACGGCTGCTTCCCAGACCCGGATCTCCTCAGCTACGTGGACAAGCTGTGTTGCCAGGAGGACTTTGACACCAAGGTGGGCTGGGCCTGGAGTCTGAGACTCCAGGATTCCAGGGAGAGATGCTCTTAGCACCCTAGTTCTGGCTTTGGCCCAGGATAATGGGATTTAGGCTCTGGTCCTTGACCCTGACATCTGTGTGTCTTCCTGTGTGTCTGAGTGTACTTTGGTGCATAGGATGTGTATATGTGGATGTGAAAGTTGTACATGTGTGTGTGTGTCTCTCTCTTTGGAGGCCTTTGTGTGTCTGTGTTGGTGCCTATGTGTTTGTGCTTTGGAGCCCTTGTGTCTGCATGTGCACCTGCTTGTGAGTGTGTGTGTGTGTTTATGTGAGAGTAGACAATACCTTTGGGAGTTTGAAAGCTCCCCCTTTGTGAGGGGGGCTCTTGATTGGGCTCTGCTAGTCACATTTCGCCCAGGCTTTCCCGCCTCCCAGGGCACTCCTGCCAAGGCTGCTCACAGCCCCTTCCTTCCATTCCAGGTGGAGGCGGTCATTCACCCCCGATTCCTGGCAGAGTTGCTTTCCCCAGAACCAGAGCTGGATCTCTCTGGCCTGGCTGAGGAGCTGGAGCAGGAGGAAGGACTCTCCCCTGAAGATGTGGCCAGGGGAGGGACTGACACTAGGGAGACTGTGGGCATGGGGGGTAGCCAGGTGACCCTGGAAATCCAGGAGGAAAGGACCCAGGTCAGCCATGGCCGAGGAGGGCCCTAGAGCAGGAGGCCCTGAAGGCTCTGTCTCTCCCTCCCTGACAGAGAGGCCCTGAATCCAGGAGGTTGCCCAGGTGGGTGCAGGGTAGGAGGAATGGAAGGGGAGGAGGGGAGCCAGGGACAGGGCAAGGACCCTGCTGGGGAGAAGGTGCAGGAGGAAGGCAGGAGGGCCACAGGCTCTGTCTGTGGATGTGAGTCCCATCTCACCTCCCCCTGCCCATAAGCCCCGGCTATCCCTGGAGGGTGCAGAGCAGTCACTGTCCACCTCTCTCCCACCAGCTAGTGCAGACACAAGTCCTGGCCTTGGAGGAGGACGATGGGGTGCCAGCCACTCCCAATCACAGGGCACCCCACCTGGACTCAAGACCTTCAGAGTCTGTGGCCCGACAAGGTGCCCAGAGGAACAAGCAAGGCCCACAGCCCGGGGTCAGAGATGAAACCTCTACACCCCAGATGGATTTCCATGGCCATCTAAGGCACCCCCAAACAGACAGGGGCCTGTTCAGGCACAAAGGCTCTGTGCCCTCTCCAGGACTTCACAAGCCCACTCATGGTGGAACAGCACAGCCATTTCCTTGCCAGCGTACAATGCGCTCGTGCCCTCCATCAGGACCCAGGGCCAGCAAGGTTCTCAGGGAGGCCTCTCCTCTTAGTGGAGCCCCAGGGCTGGGTCATGGGTTCAGTGAGAATGAGGAGAAGCTCCCCAGCTTGGCCTTCCTCTTGGGCCTTCACCACAGCCTGCTGCCCTGCGGGCTGCCACAGAGCCCTGTCCCTGCCTCGGGTCTTGTGTGCACTGCAGGGCAGAGGGCCCAGCAAGCTTCCCAGGCCCCCATGCCCCAGAGAATGGGCCTCAGCTCAGGCCCCCTGGAAACTGCCAAGTCTAGAAAGCAGGCTCGGTGTGGAGGCCTGGCTGCTGCTGAGGACCTGGCCAGGCCTAGGGCTGACCTGAGAGGCTCTGGGAGGCACACCTTGGCTCTGGGGCTGGTTGACCCTTCCCAGACCAAAAGGAGCAGGTGTGACCCATGTGTCACACGGAGGAGGAGGAAGTGGCACTGCAGCCAGTAGGGAACGGTGGGCCAGCCTTCCCGAGCCAGTCCAACTGGGCAGCCTCCATGGAAGCCTTGGGCTCCTACAGATCCCAGCAACCATCCTGGCTGCCATAGGGGTGGGGAGGAAGGACAGAATGACCAGCGCCAGGAGGGGGGTGGGGGTGGTTGGGGTTAGGTTGTGGGGACTTGGGTCTGGGTGTGTGTGTGTGGGCACAGTAGTCCTTTGCAATGGGGGATTAAAACATGGATAAAATCTTTCTGTTGTGAAATGCACATGGTCCACTGTCGTCTTGCATGTGCCTGTGTCCTCAGAGATGGGTCCTCCGAAGACAGAGAGGGGATCTGAGAGGAACAAAGCATGTGTGAGATCCCAGGCAGTCTGGATCTACAGGTGAATGACTAAGTCTTTCCTCCACAGAGACAAGGATGCCCAGGCTGCTCCCAGGAGTACACAGCTCTCAATAGCCCCAGGGACAGCCTCATCATCCCTGTCTCTCCAGCCTGCTGGGCTAGGGGGCTTCTGGGGCATCGGTTCCATGCGCTGCATCCTGGAACACTCTGGGGATGGAGAGCTACTTTTGTGCCGTTCAGCCCTCTGGACACTCACCAGTCGTGAGAATGGAGGCTGGAGGCAGCCCTTACCTCTAGAGAGTTTCTCTCTGCCTCTCTGAAGTGGCAAGATGACAGGCTGGGGTGATCCTCCACTTCTCCAGGGTGTCCCATGAGGGCTGCCTGTCCAGAGAGGAAAAGGCTTGGCTGTAAGAATAGAACTTTCTGCTTCAGTGCCTTGTGGGTGGGGGAGCATCCTATCGTCTTAGTTGTGTTGTTGCAATGTTCAAAATGGTGGAGGCAGTTGCCTCTTCACCCCAGTGAGGACAAAACAATGGGGGGAATGGGTGACTCAGATTTCATGGCCCGTTAATGTATTTGGGGGAGACTTAGATCATGTTGAGCTCAGTGGTCCCAACCTCACCAGCCCACTGGCTTCCACCCCCAGGTAGCTTTTGATAAAGAAGTCCTAAGACCTTATATAACCAGTGATAATTTTCTGATTTAAGTGAAGAGGGTTAAGGATCTAGGGTTTTTCCTGGGAACTTTCATATGCCACAGTGTCAGTGAGGGAAAAAATTGGTTTTAATTTAATACATAAGGTGTTTGATCAATTCTTTGTGAAACCTGAATATATTTTATCTAATGTTTCTTGTGGAAATAAAGTTTTAGCTTTAGTAAACAAATGTACGTATTTGCAATGCAGTAACTTTACTTCTATTCTTTTCTGCAAATTTTGGGGGTCAGCGAAAATGTCTTGTAAAGGATCACAATGTAAATATTTTCAGGCTTTAAAGACTATACTTCATCTGTTTTAAATTGTCAACTCTGCTGCTGTAGGATGAAAGCAGCCACAGGCAACACTTATTTTTAAGTGTGACCATGTTAAAACAAATCTGTATTTACCTAAACAGGCTGTTGGCCAGACTGGACACAAAGGTCGGTATACTCTCACCCCTACATGCATAATCCTTGGTCTTTTAAAACTTAAGTTCTGGCATCTTACATTATCAATGTAGAATTTACATTATCTTTATATCCTATGTTGGAATTTATTTATGATTTAAAAGTAAACTTTAAATACCTTACATAATTTATGCATGATTATAGAATGTCTACACACACTAACAGTGACAATGCCAGATCCTCTCACCTCCTGAGCCATGAAGGAACTTCTACATGTTTTGTTTAATGTACTCATGAATCTTCTGCCTTATCCTGAGCAATAAAACACACTTCAACCCATTCAAGAGAAATGAAACCATGAAGAATACATTCTTCAACCAAAATGGAATCAAACTACACTTTTAAATAACACACAACAGGAGAACCTCTAAAAACGTTGAAAGTTAACCACATAGTCATAAACGATGGGTCAAGCAGGAAGTCATTTCAAAGATAATAACAAAAAAATACATAGCACTAAGTGAAAACAGTGCAACATATCAAACTTGTAGAACCCTGCTGAAGCCAAGATGAGGGGAATATTTATAGCACTAAATGCTCACATTATGCGATTAAGAAATGTTTCAAATCTGTAGTTTAAATTTGTACTTCAAGAAAATTGAAAGAGCAAAATAAACTCAAAAGAGATGGATAGAAATAATAGAGATAAAAGCAGAAATCAGTGTAATTCACACAGAAAAACTACAAATATGGAAAAAATTTCATTCTTCAAATGGTAAAATACAATTCATTAACCTGTTGTAATTATGACAAAACTAATAGACATGATACAAATCATCAATATCAGGCGGGAAATGGGCTCTCATGATAGATCCTGTAGTCATTAAAATGCCAGTGAGAGATTACTATGAACAGTTTTACTGTTCTCATGAATTGTGTCCTAGAGAAAATGGAACAACCCCTCAAAAATCAGATACCAACATACCTGATAAAATAGATAATCTGAAAAGTTACATAATCATTAAGGAAACTAAATTCATAATTTAAATTTTTCTGAAAAAGAAATGTCCTGGTCCAGATGATTCCCCTGAAGTATTCTACAACACATTCGAAGTAGAACTGTCCATCATCTCTTCCAGAAATTAGAAGAGGAAACTTTTCCTAATCTTTTATGAGGCCAGTACTAATTTGATACCAAAAGCAGACAAAGAAAGTACAAAACTGTAAAGGTATAGATGAGTATCTCTCATGAAGATACACACAAGCTCTCTCAAAAAGTTTAGCATTTTAAATCCATCATGTATATATAGAATGATACCTTATGACCAAGTAGAATTAATTCTTCATATGCAAGGTTGATTCAATATTAGGAACTCGGCAATGAAAAAGAGTCCCCTGCTGCTAAAAATAACAACTTAGGTAAATTACCATGCAAGTTACACTGAATGAAAAAGCCCACCCCGAGAGGTTACATCCTGTATGATTCCAATTATATAATACTCTCGAGCTGATAAAATTAGGAAGAAATTCGTCAGGGTTACCTTTGCTTAAAGATGAAGTTAAGGGGACAGAAGAAAAGTGGGTGTGACTAAAAGGGCAACATGAGGGATCCTTACGGGAATGAAACTCTTGTTTTGTGCCTTTACTTTGGCGGTGAATACATGGATACATACATATGATAAAATTGCATAAGGTATATACATGCACAGACACATACACACACAAAATTCATATATGAGAAACTTGGAAACCTGAATATAATCGATGGACTGTATCAACGTGAATAATTTTGTTAAACTCTTGTACTATAATTTTGCAAGATGTTGCCACTGGTGAAAACCATGAAGGGTACACAGGAGCGCTATAATTTCTTACAATTGTATGTGGATGTATAACTATCTCAAAATTAAGTTTAAATTTCTCAAAGAGGAAAGGTACATTTTAAGTACAAAAACTAGATAGAGACTCCTGCTTTGATCTTGCATATCTTCCAACCCTTTAGGGTTAGAAAAGAAAGTTTATGACATATTTCAGGAAATTTTCTTTGTGTAAATTTTACAGTATTTGAGTTAGTTGGAACTCAAGTATTCCTGCTACAACATGATGGAACAGAGTAACCAGAAATGAAGAAAAACATACTCCATCTCTCTCTGTGCACATGCCTTTCTCCTCACCACGAGTTCTCTTTATATGATGGTTAATTTATGTGTCAATGTGGCTGGGGCTCAGTGCCCAGATACATGATCAGATGTCCTGGATGTTTCTGTGAAGGTATGTTTTGGATGAGATTAACATTTAAATCCTTGGGCACTTTAAGTAAAAAAGATTACCCTCTATGATATGGGTGGGTTTCATCAAAGCAGCTGAAGGCTGTAAAAGAACAAAGAATGATCTTCCCTGAGCAAAAAGGAATTTTGCCAGCAGACAGCCTTTGGACTCATCAAAATTCTTTCCTGTGTCTGCAAGCCTGCTGGACTCCCCATCAGATTTTGGGTTAAATGTGCCTCCAAAATCTCATGAGTCAGTTCCTTAAAATGAACCAATATCTATCCCTATACACATTTCTATTGGTTGAAACTTCTCTGGAGAACCCTGACCAATACACTTCATATTTCTGCCCTTCCCCCTCTTTTTTCTTTCCTTTCCCTTTCAGAAACACTCACTGCTTTATCTCCCTCTGCATAGAGATGCACTGACATTCTAGGGTCTTAATAAGTTTGGTCTCTCTCTCCCTCCCTCCTCTTTTCCTTTCTTTCAGGCCCATGTTCTTCGATTTGTGAAAAACATCATGAAAAGAATTAGGTGGTAGTAGCTGCAAGTTTTGTCAAGTGTGTGAATTATCCCTACCCTTGAGGGAAATTACAAGGGTGCAGCTAGATGATAGCAAGTTAAGTGCTCTCTCCATACATCAGCTGTCTCCACCATCCATGGGTTACAGACTGGAATCAGAGCTGTATGGCTTTTGGAATATAATGAGGGTTTGAAGCTATGATAAGAGCACACAGACCTCAGCTAGCTGGAAGCAGACAGAGAGGTCATCACCTGGAGGAATCCCCAAGACACATGGACATCCTTTGTAACTGAATAGCTGGGTGCCAGAGTGTTTGGACCACTGATCTCCCCGCCACAACAGGTGGTGGGCTTACTTACCATTTCCACAAGAACAAATCTCAGTTGCATTTCTGGAAGATGTGGTTGATGTAAGGATGCTCCAATAAACCTCAGCCAATTTGGTGTTTTTCATCATCTTGACATTGTGTCACTCCTGACTTCATCCTGCAAAACTGAGCCAAGAGTTGTACCTTGCTGAAACTGTACTTCTTAACCTGGGAACATAGCCAATGCAAAGCATACTGCTAGAAAACCTAACACAAATTCTGAGGCATATGGTTACAGGCAGAATCAAAGTCCAAAACAACTCTTGGAAATTGAAGGTATTCCTGTGAGCCACAATTAAGCTTATTTTCCTTGAGTGTACAAAAGCCAACAGTATTAATTTCTTCATATGGGGAACAGCTAGTATACACAAAGTCACAGTATTCATGTCCTTCCTTTTTTCATATGCCACCTTTTTTATCTTCTATCATCATTCCTGTGTATGTGTGTATGTAGGCATTTATAATCATGCATAAATGATGTAAGATATGTAAAACTTTAATTTTCAATCATAAATAAACTTAAACTTATTAAGAAAATGTAAATTCTGCATTGATAATGTAGGACTCCAGAATTTAAGCTTTTAAAGAACAAAGATTATGGGAGTTCCCATCGTGTCGCAGTGGTTAGTGAATCCACCTAGGAACCGTGAGGTTGTGGGTTTGATCCCTGGCCTTGCTCAGTGGGTTAAGGATCCAGCAATGCCTTGAGCTATGGTGTAGGTCACAGATGTGGTTCGGATCCCACGTTGCTGTGGCTCTGGTGTAGGCCGGTGGCTATAGCTCTCATTGGACCCCTAGCCTGGGAAACTCCATATGCCATGAGAGCAGCCCAAGAAATGGCAAAAAGACAAGAAAAAAAAAGACAAAAGTTTATGCACATAGGGGTTGGCACAGGCCAGCCTGTGGGTCTAGTCTGGCCCACTATCTGTTTTGGTACATACAGTTTTACTGTAACATGGTCACACTTGTTTGGGTGTTGCCTGGGCCTGCTTTCATGCTGCAACAGCAGAGTTGATTATTTGCGACAGGTAAGGTATCATCTTTAAAGCCTAAAATATTTTACAGAACATTTTTGCTGACCCCTGATATTTGTAGGAAAGAATAGAAGTAAAATGATTGCATGGCAACTACATATATTTGTTTACTAAATTTAAAAATTCTGATTTCCATAAGAAACATTAGCTAAAATACATTTATTAGGGATTTCTCAAGGTTTCAATTAAAACCTTTCATATTAAATTTAAAAAAAAAAAAACATGTTTGCTACTCCCACAGCTTACAGAATTTCCCAGGAAACCTATGCCTGCTGAGGCAATGCCAGATCCCGAAGCCATTGTGCCACAGAGGGATCTCCAAATTCAAAAAGTTTTTAAAGAACAACACGTCAATTTTGATGTTAAAATCTTTAAGGCCACACTTTTAGAATTCATATACACTGTTTATAGAGAAGCTGTATAAGGTCATATGATTTGTACCCCTCACTGCAAATCACTGAACCACTGATTTTCTGATCAGTTTTAAGGCATATTTGCATTTTATCTTAAATTTGCTGTTGTTTTATCTGAGCAAAAAAACATATGTTGGAAATTTGGTATATTTTGGTTAATTAGGCTTTTCATGGGAAAATAGGTCAGAATCTATTATAACGTATATTATGCTCAGTATATTTTCCACTATGATATAATCATGAAGATATATTATGAAAGTTGTCTAGTACTAAAAATGTTTCCCTTTATAGACCAAGTCTTAAAATTTTTTAATTGTTTTACAGCAGTGAATGCACAGCATTCTTGATTTTATTGTAACCTAGTGCTGTGGTCATTCATTTAACTCACTGCTATACAGTTCCTCACAATTACAATTGCAGCTAGAGAAGGCGATGTGTCTTTAAGGAGCCCATTGGCATGGATATTTTTTGCTTTTTGTTTGGAACATTTGAGATTATGTATAATTATTGAAGTAGGTATTGGTTTGAAAATATCAACTGGTACAAGAACAGCTTTAGATTATTTAACAGAGTTTATACACTGATTTTTTCCTACATTCTGGAAAATGGTATGATTAACTGAAAACTATTTTTAGGTCTCTTTTTATTGAGGAATTTCTGGATGTGGAAAACCGTGTTAAGGTTTAGGGTTTCCCAAAGTGGATATTGTCATTTTTAATCACTTTTAGCTAAACTTTGACACACTGTGAAGTAAGGACAAAAATGATGAGGAGTGAACAGTCTGATTAGAAGCTTTGGCTCCCAGAAGGGCAGTGTTAGCTGTATTTAAACCCATCACCATATTTAATACAGAAGACACTGAACAGGGCGTCTGCAATGATGAGTAGTTTCTTGCTAACCTTAGATTTTGGTAACCCAGCTGGGAATAAAAACAAGCCAAGAGGAAGGCAGTGGGTGCTCTTCTCTTCCCATCACATCACAGACAAGGAGACAAGAGTGAAATGCTGAAAGATCAGCTGTCAGAACCTTAGCATCACAACTAAGTATGGAACCTGCTGGTCAGAAATGCACACACCCGCCATGAGTTCTGAACACGTGGGCAGCCATGCTTAACAAGGAAATTCCCTGAGAGTTCAGTGAGCTGAACTAGAGCACATTCAATGCTGAGAGACCAGCCACGGTGGGACCCATGATGGCCAGATATGTACACCAAGACTGAAAGGACGTGCACAGTCCCAGTGGAAGTCCAGCAGGGCCAGCACATGTGGATGACTATCAGGGCCATTTCTCAGGAGCCTCTAGATCTAGCAACACCTACACACATATACAGAGAGAGAGAGGAAATCACTGAGGAAGGGAGGAGAGAGGACACAAACTAAGTTTAATGGCTTGCCGAGGAGGTAATGGAGGAATGGGTTTCCTGGAAGCTCTTCTTGTTAGTATTGGTAGCTAGGGTCTTTCCCCAGATGGGAGGAGTAATTTTCTGTAAAGGACCAGATTGTAAACATTTTAGGTGTTGTAGTCTTTACTGTCAGTGTTGCAAGCACTCACCTTGGCTGTTGTATGTGAAAACTGCCATAAACAGTACAGAAAGATCAAGTGTGGCTGTGGTCCAACAGACCTCCACTCACAAAACCCGTGGTTAATTGGACTTTGCTGACCACTTTTGTAGTGTTTATTAAACACATCTCATGTTTCGTGAGTCAGGTAGGTCTGCCAAGGCCTGGTATATTGCACTTATAGTTCACAGTATTTTTCCTCATCTTAGGGTGAAAAAAAGCAGTGTAATGGAACAAGGCTGGCAAATTTGATATCTTTAAGAGCTTTTTTTGGGTGGAAATATTATTTCTTTTTCTTTTTCTTTTGTATTTTAGGGTTGCACCTGTGGCATATAGAAGCTCCCAGGCTGGGGGTTGATCTGGAGCTACAGAGGCTGGCATATACCACAGCCAGAGCCATGCAGGATCCAAACCACATCTGAGACGTACACAGTAGCTCATGGCAACATAAGTTCCTGACCCACTGAGCAAGGCCATATATGGAACTTACAACTTCATGGATAGTAGTCAGCTTCATTTTTGCTGTGCCACAATGTGACTCCTGGAAATTCTCCCATTTACAATAATTTGTAAAGGGAAGAAAAGAAAAGAGAGGATCTTAGATTGACTGGGGTCACCACAAACCAAAATCCTTAAAGGGATTGCTGGCCTAGACTGTGTCTCTGAGTTTCTCTACCTAGTCCACATGCCATGATCGAGAACCGAGGATGTAATCCTCTAGGAAATACTTGTTAAGGATGGAGGAAAAACCTTCCAGGTCATTTCCAACACGCACCTCTCAGCACCTTTTTTAGACTGCTATAACGCATTCCCTCAACTGTTGAGAACACCATGGTATTTGCTGTCTTGGGAGACATGAAAAGAATCAGTGGGTTTTTGTTCTGAATGCTGGCCCTGTGTGAAGGGTGATATGTCTTAAAATGGCCTTCATTCTCAACACTTCCTCAGTCTCCAACAGCTAAATGAGAGCCAGAAGCTGCACACTCATCTTCCCACAACACAAGTGAAGGACATCTTCCCCCACTGCCAGCCCTGCAATCACTGGCCTCATCCTGTGAGTCTTGCCCCTGTGCCAGCCCCCAGACCCAGGACCTCAGGCAAACCCTCCCCAGTCATCTAGTCACAGGCTAAGGAGCTGGATACCCACTCCTATATCCAGCTCAGGCCATGCCTCCTCAGCCAGTGCCCCAGTGCTCAGTCTGGGACTGGCCACTTTCTTTTGCCTTGGGCCCTGAATGATCATGCACGATCAATCTCCACAGGCCTGAAGGCTTTGGTGGTACAGGGGGATTTGCATGGAATAAAAGCAGAGCTTGTAGTTTGGGGAAATTAGAAAATCTTGACTGGATGGATTTCAGAAGAACAGATGAAACGCTGGTTCTAGTACCTCAACTGGAGTTGTGGAGAATTTGAGTGGACCTTGGCCAGCTTTGGTGGGGGCAGCTTGGGAATACCTGGAGATGGAGGCTGGGGCACCCTGTTTCCAATGAAACCTCTTGGCTTTAGTCATGTCTCCCAGAGCCAGAGCTAAAAGGGAAGGGATGTGTGTGTGTGTGTGCGCTTATATGCATGTATACCTGCACTTGAACCCCTTTGCTAGTATATACTTGTGCATGTGTGGTGTGGTGTGTTTTGGGGCCAATACAAAGAGAAAGTGGCACCTCTTTCTTCTAAGCAGGTGGTGATAACTGTCTTCCATATGGAATCAAGCAAAGGAACAAAAACCCTGTCAACTTCTTTGTTAAAATGGTTGAATGAAAGGAAACAACACTCTTCTGTTAAATATGCAGAATCCTTTAGAGGCACTGTAATGCCTGGTTTATGGCTGTGCCCAGCCAAGGGCAGGATAAACAGTCTATCTGCTCAGTCTATGTAGGAAGTTTCTGGGTTCCTCACCAAGCCACATTTTATTCCTTCTTGGGAGGCTGGGGGTTAGGAATGGCACCTACCCTGCCCTGCCACCTACCTCCGTGGCTCCTCTGAAGAAATGGTCTGAGGAGAAGAGGTGGTACAGAGGGACATGTAGCTCCAGTATATAGGAGGCCCATGGGTTTCCCACAAGGGGGGATAGCAGGCTTTGGAGAAAGAATTGGGTATTCATTTATGCTTTTAGACCATGAATCTCTTACTCCAATGGCTACAGGGGCTGAACCATTCCTTTGCATGAGAGGCCCAGGCCCACAGTAGGGATTGAGAATGGGGGGCTTAAGCTAACTTTGACACAGTGCTTGCTCCTTCTAGTCCTGCCCTTAGCCCTTCCTCTAAGTTTTTTGAGCTCCATTGTTTTACTTTATTTTTATTTTTAGTGCCAGACCTGTTGCATATGGAAGTTCTCGGGCTTTGAGTTGAATCAGAAGTACAGCTGCTGGTCTACAGCACAGCCACAGCAATGCCAGATCCAACCTGCCTTTGTGACCTACACCATAGCTCATGGAAATGCCTGGTCCTTTACCTACTGAGGGAGGCCAGGGGTGGAACCCACCTCCTCATAGATACCTGTCTGGTTCCTTATAGCTTAAGCACAATGGGAATTCACTTTTTTTCTTCTTTCTTTCTTTAACTTTTTTTTTCCATTCTTATGGCATGCGGAATTTCCTAGGCTAGGGATTGAACCTGAACAGCTGTAACCAGGGCCACAGCTGTAACCAGGGCCACAACAGTGAAAATACCAGATCCTTAACCTGCAGAGCCTGAGGGAACTCCAAACTCCATGGTTTTTGTCCTTCCCTTTAAAGGTCTGTGGCAGAGGCTCTTGGTGGCACCTGGTTTCCTTCACTGGGGTGCCTCTTTCCTGGTGGCTGAGTGTTGTTGCTAAGGGTTCACAGCTGCTTCCTTCACAGGGCATTACCCACACCCAGGCACATACTTCCTTATTCAAGAAGTCACAAGCCTATGCTATCAGCAGAAACTGGTATCTGGCAGGGGGTAGGGTCAAATTGAGCCCTTTCATCTCCAGGGGGACCAACTCTGTGTTCTTCATGTTCCAGAGAGAGGTCCCTTGAGGACCAGGATAAGGTTCTGTTTCTTCCCCTGCCTTATCCTATTTTCCTCAGTCCCCAGTTCATGAGCACATTTTCAAGGATTTTCCCAAGTGTCCCCATCTAAGTTTCACTTCTGGTGATCTTGCTCTAATGCACTGGGTACGAGAAGAGTCCTAAGAAACACATGCAATTCTAGAAATGGATCACCTTTTAGCAGACAAGCAAGGATGACTCCATGGGTATGTTGTATGGAGTATTCCTAATCTCTGGTGTGCTTCAGCAGTAACTGTCCATGAAGTGCAGACACTGGCCAGGTCATCCTTTAGTCCTGGGTAATAATAACTAAGAGGATAGTAACTAAGGACAATGGCCTTATGCCTTTGTAGATTCATGCCAATGCTCTACTGAGGGAAGATAATAAAGCCTCATATCCCTTACAGGGGAATTCACAGTGTCTCTCTGGGAGTATGGAGGACACTTTCCTCCCAAATCAGCCTCTCCGTGAGTCAGGAGATAGATGGGATCGAGCATAAACATTTCCTATCAGCCACCTATTTACACCTGAAGATAAAAATGCAAGAACAAGTTAAAGAAGTGGAATTGGCCTTTTTGGACACTTAAAGCAATGAACACATCATGGGCATTTAGGGCCTAAGCCCTGCTTGGGTCAAAGATAAAGAGGTCACACACTTCCTATCCTTAGGGCGAAGGAGAACCAACTTCACATGCACAGAAAGACTCCTCTGGGTCAGAAAGGGAGGGGTCACCAGCCAATAAAAACTTAGGCTATGTTACTGCCAGTGAGGAATCCATCTTGACCCAAAGATGTGCACGCATATTGGGGAGGGCCTGGGTCCGATCAGGTGTGAAAAATGAAATAAGAACTTTGGCCAATGGGAAACAAAGACCCAGACGAACTTCCCTAAGTGTTTTAAATCACTTCTCTGGGACACTCCTCAATGATGGGGATGATTGCATTCTCACTCCTCCTTTGTGTGTATCCTACTGCTTTGCCTCTGCCTTAGACAAACAGACAACATAGCTAAGTGTACTGTGTTTCTAACAATAAACTCTGTACCTGATTTCACAGACTTTGCTTGCTTTAAATATTCTTGCCTTCAACAGGGGGTGAGAATCAAGGCAGTTCCGTTGGTAGTCCCCAGCTGGTCGAGTGGCTAATATTCCTGTTTCATCCAGGCTTCCCAGCTTCCATTCCTGAGCAGAGAATTAAGATCTCACTTCAAGCCATCACTCTCTGCCATCTCTCCAAAATCATCAGCATCCTCATCCATCCAGGCCAGATGTGACCTGAGTTAAACTCATGTGCGGGATTCCAGTTTGTACTTATGGTACATCCCACATGTGAAGATCATCAACGTTTTGCTAAGCCCTTTGAAGCTGGTTAACCCTGTGCATCTATCAGCTGGTCTCTATGATCTTTCCCTTCTTCCCTTGAGCCAATTGCCATGGGGCAATTCTGAAAAATACCAGCTATTTGCTTATGAAGGGCTGGGCAGCTTCGTCCTAGGCCCTCTAAATATGGTTGTAGCTACTCTGTAACCTTTTCACTTGGGTTATATGAAGTGGTTTAGGTTAAGTTTGGAAAGCATGGAAACTGCAGCCAGACAGGTAGGCTTCAAATCCTGGCTTATTTAACTATGGCTTAAGGGAAAGTTACTTAACTTCTCTGCAACGCTGTTTACAGAACTTTAAATGGAGTAAGAGCGTTGCAGTAATGGCATCCATCTCCAAGGGATGCTGTGAGAATAACATATGTTAATAAAGGTAAAGTGCTTTGATTCGTGTCCAGCAAGCAGGATGTGTCATATAATGTTAGCTGTTATTATTGCAAGTCATTACTCTTGAGTAAATACAGACTGCAATCTTCAGTTAGAGAATGTTCTTTTGATAAAACTATATTTCATTCTTCCATGTGTTAGGCAGATTGGTCCCTAAGTCTGAAGTCATCCTGGACTTTGAAGATAGCATAGAAAGTAGGAAAATATTACAAAGCTATATTAAAATTCTAGATCTTTTTCTACATTTCTCTTTATCCGATAGTTTATGTCCTAACATAAGTAGGTATCTGTTCAATCACACCTTTATCACCTTGTATTAAAGAGCTCTAATTTTTCTTTTCTTTCTTCTTTTCTCTCTTTCTTCTTTCCCTTTCTTAAGGCTGCACACATGACATATGGAAATTCGCAGACTACGGGTTTGTTGACTTCCACTGTGCCACAGTGGGAACTCCTAGATCCCTAATTCTCTTGCCTAGAACAAATGGATATTCTCTCATACTTACCCCATCCAGACTATTTAAAATAGCAAGGACTGCACCTTGAAACTCCATTTCCTGGTGGGTCATTCTTTATCAAGAGTACAAGCAATACAACACTTTGCTGCACAAAAACAAAATCAAAATGGGTTAAAGACCGAAATGAAAGGCCAGAAACTTACATCAAAATTCTTGGAGGAATACAGGCAGATCACTCTTCGATAAGTATGGCAGCAAACCCTTTTTGATGCCCCCTCTAGAATAATGAAAAAGAAAACAAAAATAAAGAATTTGGGAATTGCCCTTTTGGCACAGCCAGTTATGAAACTGACTAGTATTCATGAGGACATGGGTTTGATCTCCGGCCTCACTTAGTGAATTAAGCATCTGTGGTATAGGTCACAGATGAGGCTCGGATCCCACTTTGCTGTTTCTGTTCTGTAGGCTTGCAGTTGCAGCTCCAATTCCACCCCTAGCCTGGGAACTTACATATGCCACCATGCCCTAAAAGGAAAAACAATAGACCTATAGATTCAAAAGCTTATACACAGAAAAGGAATCCATAAAAAAATGAAAAACAACCCACACAATGAGAGAAACTACTTGAAAATGAAGCAACTGACAAGGTATTCACCTCCAAAATATAAAAATGGTTCATATAGTTCAGGTTAAAAAATAAACAATCCATTGAAAAATGGGCAGAAGACCTAAATACACATTCCTCCAAAGACAGAATGATTTCCAAAAAGCACATGAAAAGATGCTAAGTGTAAATAATTATGGGAGAAATGCACATAAAAACTACCATGAGGTCTCACCTTACACCAGTCAGAATAGCCATCATCAAAAAGTCTACAAATAAGGAAAGACAACCCTCCTATCATGTTGGTGGGAATGTAAATTGGTACAACCGCTAAGGAAAACGGTGTGGAAGTTCCTCAGAAAATAAATGTACACCTGTCATATGATACAGCAGTCACCGACAGCCCAAGGTATGGTGTGGCTGTGTGTGTGTGTGTGTGTGTGTGTGTGTGTTTGTGTGTGTGTGTGGAGTGTGTGTGTATTCATTCAAAATATCGCCAAGGAAGATATACAGAAGGCCAACAAGCACATGAAAATATGATCAACACCACTCATCACTGATTATTAGAGAAAAGCAAACCAAAACTACCATGAGATACCACATCACACCAATCAGAATGGCCATCATTCATCAGTCCACAAATAACAAATGCTGGAGCAGGTGTGGAGAAAACAGAACCTTCCTGCACTGTTGGTGGGAATGGAAACTGGTACAGCCACTATGGAGAACTGTATGGAAGTACCTTAGAAATCTATTCATAGAACTACCATATGATCCAGCAATTCCACTCACGGGCATATATTTGGACAAAATGTTCCTTCAAAAAGACACATGCACCCACATGTTCACTGCAGCTCTATTTACAATAGCCAAGACAAGGAAACATCCCAAATGTCCATCAACAGATGAGTGGATAAGGAAGATGTGGTATATATACACAATGGAGTCCTATTTGGATATAAAAGAGAATGAAATAATGCCATTTGCAGCAACATGGATGGAACTAGAGGCTCTCATCCTGAGTGAAATAAGAGAAAGACAAATGCCATATGATATCACTCACATCTGGTATCTAATATACAGCACAAATGAACCTTTCCACAGAAAAGAAATTCATGGACTTGGAGAATAGTCTTGTGGTTGCCTGGGGGGAGGGGGAGGGAGTGGGAGGGATTGGGAGTATGAGGTGATCTGATGCTTGAGTTTAAACTATTGCTCTTGGAATGGATTAACAATGAGATCCTGCTGTGTAGCACTGAGAACTATGTCTAGATACTTACAATGGGAGAAAAATTATGTATATATGTATGTGTAACTGGGTCCCCATGCTGTACATTGGGAGAAAAAAGTGTGTTGGGGGAAATAACCATATAAGATAAATTTTAAAAATATATCACCATTGGATACTTCCAAACAAACACTGTGTTTTTGTTTTTGTTTTTGTCTTTTTAGGGCCAAACCTGTAGCATATGGAGGTTCCCTGGATAGGGGTAGAATCAGAGCTCTAGCTGCTGGCCTCCACTACAGCTACAGCAATGCCAGCTCTGAGCCACACCTGTGACCTACACCACAGCTCATGGAAATGCTGAATCCTTCACCTGTGGGCAAGGCCAGGGGCTGAACCTGTGTCCTCATGGATGCTGGTCAGATTCATTTCTACTGAGCCATGAGGGGAACTCCCAATCAAATACTTTTAAAAGGAAAAGTCCTAGGTCACCATGTATTTAATACTCTTTGTTAAATATTTGAATCTTAAATGTTTGTAGAATGGAACATGAGAATATATCCTCAAAGTAACACTTTATATTAATTTGCAATCAATTCCCAAAAGCAGTATAGGCATCTCATATCAGAAAACTTCCAACCAGTAACAATCATTACATCTTCCCAAATGCAAGCTGGACTTGAAGAAACAGGAGCCATACCACCACCAACAACAACCAAACAAACAGCATTAACATCAAATCATGATGAGAAGAGAGAATCTGATTTCTACAATGTCTCCTTACATTTTTTAACACAAAAGTTTTCAACAAAGAATTATGAGGTATGGAAATTAAAAAAGGAAATATGATTCATGCGGTGAGGCATTACAAGGACTTTTAGTCACTCTCTTATATATTCCCATAGTACAAAGTGAAATTTGGGACAAAGAACTAAAAAAACTCAGGAAACTGGTGCCTAACCAAATGGAGAATGCTAATAGAGAGACAGAAATTACAAAAAGGGATCAAATGTATATTCTAGTGTTGAAAAGTACACCTGGGAATGAAAAAGGCATTGGGGGAATTACTAACAGATTTGAGCTGGCAGAATAATGAATTGGCCTATTTGAAGAAGAACTGACTGAGGCTATCCACACTGAGGAGTGGAGAGAGGCAAGAATGGACAATATTGAGCAGAATGTAACAGACATATAGGACACCATTAAGTAGGCCAACATACATATAATAGGAATCCACATGATACATATAATAGGAATTACACCCAGAAAAGGGAATCAGAAGTCAGGGAAAATATTGGGAGAAAAATGCCTCAACTCCTCAAATATGATGAAATACATGCATGTATACATCCAAGAAACTCAATGAACTCCAACAAGATAAACTACAGGTCTACACAGATACTATAGTTAATTGACAAAACACATGACAAAGAGAATTTTGAAAGCATCAAGGAAAAAGCCTAGTAGATTTTCATATTTAGGGAACGAAAAAGAAGAACTATGAACCAAGAATTCTGTATCTGATAAAACTACCTTTCAGAAATGAAGGAGAGGAGTGGTATAGGCAAGATGGCAGATTAGGAGGCTCCAGGTCTTTAACCCCATGAAAATATCAAGGAAACAATCAGGTAAGAATAGCTTTGTGGAAGCTCTAGAAGACAAAGAGTAATCTGAAGCAATCAAGTGAATAGCCAATTGAGAAAGGGTCACACTCAAAATGATAGCAAATTCCATGATATTCTGCCTCCTCTATTCCTCACCCATTGTGAATGAATATGGTGCAGTAGAGGACCCAACCACTGGTCCTCCACTGGGAGAAACACAAGAGTGCAACTTGATTTCAGGGTTTGGCAGGCCAGGCACTGTCTCCAGAATCTGATTTCTGTCTCACATGACTTGAAGCTGAGATAGGGATGGTGGGACATTTTACACATCAGTAAAATGATGATGGATTCAATGGCACAGGAGAAGTTCATGGCAACTGTAGACCTGCACACATGTGGAGGTCAGAGATGACTGACAGAAGAATGCAATAAAACATGTAACGGCCAAGAAGACAAAGGTGAGGTTTTTAGGGAAATTAAATACTTAAAAGCAACTGTGTGTGGGGGGAGGATCAAGGCGCTGGGGAAGCACACACACACTCCCAGTGAAGGCACATCCTCAGAAAAGACCTGAGAGCACTGGTCTGTTTAGTAAAGGTCTTCATTTGCATATATCCAAGATACAAGACTGGGTAACGTGGCGTTTTTTTTTTTTTTTTCCTGCATATGCAACTTTTTAAAAATTTTTTTTATTTTTTTATTTTTTTATTTTTTGTCTTTTTGCTACCTCTTTGGGCCGCTCCCACAGCATATGGAGGTTCCCAGGCTCAGGGTGGAATCGGAGCTGTAGCCGCCGGCCAACACCAGAGCCACAGCAAGGCGGGATCCGAGCCGCCTCTGCAACCTACACCACAGCTCAAGGCAACGCCGGATCCTTAACCAACTGAGCAAGGCCAGGGACCGAACCCGCAACCTCATGGTTCCTAGTCGGATTCGTTAAGCACTGCGCCACGACGGGAACTCCTGCATATGCAACTTTTGATAAATGCTCACAAAATATAGAAATAAAAAGGTAGATGTTGCTCATTCAAAGGAACATTAATAAATCTGAAGCGAATGAGCATAAAGAAGCATAGGCTTCACAGTGGCTAGATGAACTTTTTCTTTTTCTTTTTTTCTTTTTTTTTTTTTCTTTTGTCTTTTTGCCTTTTCTAGGTCTGCTCCCATGGCATATGGAGATTCCCAGTCTAGGGGTCTAATCGGAGCTATAGCCACTGGCCTACTCCAGAGCCATAGCAATGCAGGATCCAAGCCACATCTGCAACCTACACCAGAGCTCACAGCAATGCTGGATCCTTAACCCCTGAGCAAAGCCAGGGATCAAACCCATAACCTCATGGTTCCTAGTCAGATTTGTTAACAACTGAGCCACAACAGGAACTCCTAGATGAACATTTTAAACAACTACCTTAGGTATTCTGAAATAGCAAAAGAAGAACACACATAATTAACAAAAGGAAGTCAGCAAGGTGGAAGGTGGTGAATGAATAAACGAAGAATATAGACAAAGACATAGAATTTATTTCAAAAAAGAAACAGAGGGTCTTGATCAGGAATGGATGTTGGACTTTGTCAAATGCTTTTTCTGCATCTATGGAGATGATCATATGATTTTTGACTTCTGTTAATGTGGTGTATGATGTTGATTGATTTGCATATGGTGAACCATCCTTGTGAACCTGGGATGAACCCTACCTGGTCATTGTGTATAATTTTTGGATATGTTGTTGGATTCAGCTGGCTAAGATTTTGTTGAGAAATTTTGCATTTATATTCATCAAAGATATTGGCCCGATAGTTTTCTTTTTTGGTGTTATCTCTGTCTGGTTTTGGAATTAGGGTGATGATGGCATCGTAGAATGGTGGGAGTGTTCCTTCTTCTTCAACCTTTTGAAAGACTTTAAGGAGGATGGGCACTAGATCCTCTTTATATGTTTGATAGTATTCGCCTGTGAAGCCAGATGGCCCTGGACTTTTATTTGTAGGGAGTGTTTTTATGACTTCTTCAATTTCATTTCTAGTGATTGGTCTGTTCAGTTGGTCTGTTTCTTCTTGATTCAGTTTTGGCAGGCTGTAAGAGTCTAGAAAATTGACCATTTCTTCCAGATTGTCAAATTTGTTGGCATAGAGTTGTTCATAGTATTTTCGTATGTTTTTTTTTTATTACTGCAGTATCTGTTGTGATTTCTCCTTTTTCATTTTTAATTATATTTGAGTTCTTTCCTCTTTTTAGTGAGTCTGGCCAGGGATGTGTCAATTTTGTTTACCTTTTCAAAGAAACAGCTCTTGGTTTTATTAATTTTCTCTATTGTTTTTTTGAATTTCTAATTTATTGAATTCTTCTTTGATCTTTATACTTTCCTTCCTTCTGCTGACTTTGGGTCTTTTTTGTTCTTTTTCTAATTTGCTTAGATGGAAGGTTAAGCTGTCAATTTGGGATCTTCTTTTTTGAGAAAGGCCCGTATCACTATAAATTTCCCTCTGAGCACTGCTTTTGTGGCATCCCATAGATTTTGAGAGGTTGTGTCTTCATTATCATTTGTCTCAAGGTATTTTTAATTTCCTTCTTGATTTCCTCATTGACCCATTGGTTTTTTAGTAGCATGTTGTTTAGTCTCCATGTAGTAGGTTTTTTCTCATTTCGTTTCCTGTGGTTGATTTCTAGTTTCATGGCATTGTGGTCAGAGAAGATACTTGAGATAATTTCTATGCTCCTAAATTTATTGAGGTTAGCTTTGTGTCCCAATATGTGGTCAATTCTTGAGAAGGCTCCATGTGTTGTTGACAAGAATGTGTATTCTGATTCTTTTGGATGTAGTGTCCTGAAGATATCAATTAAATCTAACTTCTATTGTTTCCTTCAGGATCTCTGTTGCTTTATTGGTTTTCTGTCTAGAGGATCTGTCCATTGGTAGGTATCAAGGGAGCATTCCTGAACATAATCAAAGCCGCTTATGATAAACCCACAGCAAATATAATACTCAATGGGGAAAAACTGAAAGCTTTCTCACGCAAATCTGGAACAAGACAGGGATGCCTACTCTCAGCACTGCTCTTCAACATAGTTTTGGAAGTCCTGGCCACAGCAATTAGACAAACAAAACAAATAAAAGGCATCCATTTAGGAAGAGAAGAGATCAAACTGTCACTGTATGCAGACGACATGATACTTTACATAGAAAACCTTAAGGACTCAACCCAAAAACTACTGGAACTGATTAGTAAATTCAGTAAAGTAGCAGGATATAAGATTAACAGTCAGAAGTCAGTCGCATTTGTGTATACCAGCAATGAAATATTAGAAAAGGAATCCAAAAATACGATACCTTTTAAAATTGCACCTCACAAAATCAAATACCTCGGAATACACCTGAACAAGGAGGTACCTTTACCTAATATGCCAAGAACTATAAAACTTTAATCAAAGAAGATGTAAAGAAATGGAAAGATATTCCATGTTCAAGGATTGGAAGAATCAATATTGTAAAAATGGCCATACTACCCAAAGCAATCTACAGATTCAATGCAATCCCTATCAAATGACCCAGGACATTTTTCACAGAACTAGAACAAACAATCCAAACATTTATATGGAACCACAAAAGACCCAGAATTGCCAAAGCAATCCTGAGAAACAAAAACCGAGCAGGGGGCATCACTCTCCCAGACTTCAAGAAATATTACAAAACCACAGTCACCAAAACAGTGTAGTACTGGTATCAAAACAGACAGACAGACCAATGGAACAGAAGAGAGAACCCGGAAATAAACCCTGACACCTAGGGTCAATTAATCTTTGACAAGGGAGGCAAGAACATAAAATGGGAACAAGAACGTCTATTCAGCAAGCATTGCTGGGAAACCTGGACAGCTGCATGCAAAGCAATGAAACTAGAACACACCCTCACACCATGTACAAAAATAAACTCCAAGTGGCTGAAAGACTTAAATATACGACAGGACACCATCAAACTCCTAGAAGAGAACATAGGCAAAACACTCTTGGACATCAACAGCATGAATATTTTCTCAGGTCAGTCTCCCAAAGCAATAGAAATTAGAGCAAAAATAAACCCATGGGACCTCATCAAACTGAAAAGCTTTTGCACAGCAAAGGAAACCCAAAAGAAAACAAAAAGACAACTTTCAGAATGGGAGAAAACAGTTTCCAACGATGCAACCGACAAGGGCTTAATCTCTAGAATATATAAGCAACTTATACAACTCAACAGCAAAAAAGCCAATCAATCAATGGAAAAATGGGCAAAAGACCCGAATAGACTGTTCTCCAAGGAAGATACAAATGGCCAGCCAACACATGAAAAAATGCTCCACATCGCTGATTATAAGAGAAATGCAAATCAAAACTACCATGAGATACCACCTCACACCAATCAGCATGGCCATCATTCATAAGTCCACAAATAACAAGTGCTGGAGGGGGTGTGGAGAAAAGGGAACCCTCCCACCCTCTTGGTGGGAATGGAAACTGGTACAGCCGCTATGGAGAACAGTTTGGAGATAACTTAGAAATCTATACATAGAATTTCCATATGACCCCACAATCCCACTCTTGGGCATATGATCGGACAAAACTCTACTTAAAAGAGACACATGCACCCGCATGCTCATTGCAGCACTATTCACAATAGTCAGGACATGGAAACAACCCACATGTTCATCAACAGATGATTGGATTTGGAAGAGGTGGTATATATACACAATAGAATACTACTCAGCCATAAAAAAGAATGACAAAATGCCATTTGCAGCAACATGGATGGAACTAGAGATTCATACTGAGTGAAATGAGCCAGAAAGACAAAGACAAATACCATATGATATCATGTATAACTGGAATCTAATATCCAGCACAAATGAACATCTCCACAGAAAAGAGAATCATGGACTTGGAGAATAGACTTGTGGGGCTGCTTGATGCGAGAGGGAGGGAGTGGGAGGGATCGGGAGCTTGGGGTTATCAGATACAACTTAGAACAGATTTACAAGCAGATCCTGCTGAGTAGCATTGAGAACTATGTCTAGATACTCATATTGCAACAGAACCAAGGGTGGCAAAAATTGTATACATGTAAGAGTAACTTGCTCCCCGTGCTGTACAGTGGAAGAAAAAATTTAAAAAAATTTAATTAATTAAAAAAAGAAAGAAAAATGGGAAAGGGAGAGGCAAAGGGCCAACAAAGTCTCTTTTCCCTCTCCCTGGTCAGGGCCCTCAGGCCAGTTCTCCATGTCAGGAGGAGCCCAGAAATTAAATGGCCCCAGTTGTGGCTGATGGGTCTGCTCCACTGGTGGGTGAGTTGGCCCTCCAGTACCCTGAGTGGTTACGATCTGTGGCTGAGGGTTAGCCAAAGAAATGTGGGCTGTCTCTAAAACCCTGAGGAAGGACTGTCCAGGTTAACTGAGGGTCTGAAAGAATATTGTGGTCAGTCCATGTGAATGGAAATAATTCCTGGCATGAAGGGTGTAGAGGAAGGGTAAAAAGGGCATCTTTTAGGTCAAGAACTGAGAAATGAGGAGTGTTAGGAGGTATACAAGACAGAAGAGTATAGGGACTTGGGACCACTGTGTTAATGGGAAGGAGTACCAGATTGATGAGGCCAAGATCCTGAACTAATCGGAAGCATCTGTCTAGTTTTTGTACAGGAAGGATAGGAATATTGAACAGAAAGTGAATAGGTTTGAGGACATTGGCCTTGAGGAGAAGCTGAATTATACGCTTTCATTCTCTCTGTGCTTCTAGGCTAATAGGATATTGAGATTGGATAGGATATTTAGGAAGATCATTTAGTCTTATGAGAATTGGAGAATGATGTCTAGCAATGGAGGGTATATGGGTGTCTCAAACAATGGGATTGACATCCGAGGGGAGGTGGGAATGACTGGGGGAGTGGGCCCCAAATCTGACTGGCCCAGATATAGGAAGTTTGTGTTTGGTTGTATAGGAAATTCAATGTATCCCTGGAACTTAGTTAAAATATTCATCCCTATTATAAGCATAGCCCATGTGGGAATACCTAGGAATTAGGTGGCAGAAAGTGGTGTTTACAAGTGTGCAAAGTAAAGGTCCAGTCTGTTGGGGTGTAGTGGGCAACCACTTTACCCCCATGATAGAAGTAGGGCAGGTGTAGGTAAGACCCTGTAAAATAGGTAATACCGAGTATAATGCCCCCAAGTCCAATAAGAACAAAATAATCTTATCTGCTCCTGCCAGAGCTCCCTGAGGCTCCAGAGTGGTGGTAGGAAGCTGGGGCCTGGTGGCCTCAGGCCCCACCCATCCTCCATGGCCAGGCCCAACAGGTTGTTCATGTTGATGGTCTCCAAGGTAGGTTTTGTGGAGGAGATGGTGGGCTGTCCTGGCTTCCCACAGTCCACTTTCCAATGTCCATTCTGACTGAATTTTGGAGAAGGGCCTGGCAGGGTTTTGGGTTATGGCATTCATTTGCCCAATGCCCCTCTAAGCCACCTTTGAAATAGGCCCTGGGAGGGGAGGTTGTTCTGTAAGTTTGTATGCCTCAGGGGGTCCATGGTTTGTTTTTGAGGATTTCCCTATATGGCAGAAGCAAGAAGCTGATATTCAGTCATGGACCTCTTTAGTTTAGGGGCCTTATGTTCTTCCTCGGCATTATTAAAGACCATTAAAGGCAGCTTTAATGAGATCCCTTGGTGGGAACAAAAGACCGTCCTCTAGTTTCCACATATTTTTTTAATATCTTGTGCTGATTGGGAGATGAAATGCATATGCAAATGAATTTATCTCTCTTGACTTTCTAGATTTAGGGTAGGATACTTAGGATAGTGTAGTATAAGCCTTTACACAAAAATGGCTGGATTTTCTTGGGGTTCCTGCATTATTTCTCTAATTTTATCCTAAGTAACTATTTTTAATGAGGACTTCATTCTTTCTATTAGGCAAGAGTTAAGGTGGCCTCTCGAGCCACTGTCCTGGGAGTCTATCTGATAGTTCCAATTAGGATCCACACAAGGGATAGCTAGAGTTCCAACAGGACTGTTAGCAGGATCTTGGTATGTAAGGTGTCTGCATGGGCTTGGGCTGCCAGACAAATTCATTCCCTTTCTTCAGGGGACAGAAAACAGCTAAGGATAACACAAATGTCTTTCCAAGTGAAGTCGTAGGAGTGAATAAGATACTGGAGCTCGTTTGTGTAGGTAGTTGAGTCTGAGGTGAAGGAACCTAAACATTTTCCCTATTTGGGATAAGTCTCCCAAAGACAAAGGCACATGAACCCTAACTCTTCCTTCAACTCCAGCAACCTCTCTTAAAGGAAGGTTTGGGGCCTAAGGGGGGATTGCTGATCAAGATCTTGTCAAGGGGGTCATAAAAGGGGTTGTTGCTATGGGAGGGGGCTGCATGTTGGGAGTGGGAATTAGGATTCTTGGGGCATGGAAGAAGAGGAGGAAGAACAATGGTAGGAGGGAGAGAAGAAGGTGTAGGGGCTGTAGTACTTGGGTGCACGGAATTGGTGGGAGGGGGACGAGGAGGCTTATGGTTGTGCAGGATTGAAGGAGGTGCTGAGGCATCACTAGGATTAAAGTCAGAGTTTGAAGAAACATAAGGGGGAGGCTGTTTAGTTTCTTCCTGCAGGTGAGGTGAAAGGGGAGGAGGGCATTCATTTAACAGAAGAACCTGATATGAGCTACAGTCAGAGCAAAGAGAGGGTTGAGATCTTAAAGAGATAAAAGCTTGGAATTCCTGTCTTGGCTCAGAAGGAACAAATCTGACTAGGATCCATGTGGACACAGGTTTGAACACTGGTCTTCCTCAGAGGCTTAAGGATCTGGCATTACTATGACCTGTGTTGTAGGTTGCAGACATGGCTCAGATATGGCATTGCTGTGGCTGTGGCCCAACTTCCACACCTCAAGTTCAACCCGTAGTCTGGGAACCTCCAAGTGCCATGAGCACAGCCCTAAAAAGACACACACACACACACACACATAAAATAGATAAAAGCTTTAATGTAGGGAACATCTGACCATTTCCCATTGTGCTGGAAAAAAACTTCTCAAGATCTCCTGGGATTTTGAAATTGAATGGACCAGTCTCAGGCCATTGGCTCCCATTATCTAATTTATGTTTGGGCCAAGCCACGTGACAGAAGGAAATGAGACACTTGTGCTTAACATCTGGTGGAGTCTCAGAGATGAAAGATTGTCCAAAATCTCCCTAAAGCTGTATCTTGTGGAGGCTGACAGGAGGAGGCCCCCGTGGTGTTAATTTGGGAATAGAGGAGTCTAAAAACCCACACAGGTGCTCAGAGAGGTATCCCCCTGAGAGGGCCTAAGATCTAAACGAGATAAACCACCTAGATGGTCAGAGGGGTTCCCCCTGTGAAGTCTATGATCTGAACGATGATTGTGCCTGATCAGGAAATGTCTTTGCTGAGAAGGGGGAGTACCTGTTCCCTGCGACCACATGGAAACCCAGCTGACTCAACATCCAGATTTTAAAGAGGAAATAAAAAATGGCAATGAGGGGAGTTTCCATCATGACTCAGCAGCTAACAAATCTCACTAGCATCCAGGAGGGCACAGGTTTGAACCCTGAACTTGTTCAGTGAGTTAAGGATCTGGCATTGCCATGAGCTGTGGTGTAGGTTGCAGATGTGGCTTAGATCCTGTGTTGCTATGGCTGTGGTGTAGGCCAGCAGCTAAAGCTGCATTAGACCCCTAGCCTGGGAACCTCCTACATGCCATGGGTGTCACCCTAAAAAGCAAAAAAGAAAAAGGAAAAGAAAAATGGCAATGACATCAGACCGGGTTTGGGGAGAGAGTGGTGGAGGAGAAATCCAGTATTTACTCAACTTCCAATGGCCTTGAAGTGGAGGCCAGTGTGGGGTGCCATGTGATGGGAATCATCAGAAGGCACTTGAGACCCCAGTGCTCAACAGTCACAAGGAAGAGGACACTTCCACTCATCTGAGCAGTAGTAACTGGGAGAGAGGGCCAGAGAAATCAGAGGTCACCGTGGAGTAGCCCTGGACTAAATCTTCAATTGTCCCAATAGTCTCACTCTGTTCACTGAAAGACTCAGGCTTAGGAGATGGAAAGCAGGGAAAGAGTTTAGAAACAGAGGAGGCATCCACTCTTTCAGACTAGAGCTACTTGCCCCTAGAACCTACAGGGACCTGCAGAACACCCCAGAGTGTAGCCCTGGCTGGTGTTTCAGCTATCCCTCCAAGTCTTGGAGCATTTGTGGAAGCCTGGACATTGGAAAGGGGTGGGTGTGTATCCCTCCAGGGTTTTGGCACCAAATGTTAGAGAACTGGAGAAAGACAGTTGACCAGAGCAGTGACATATCAGGCAAGATTTATGAACCAGCAGAGAGGTTGGGAGCACTGAGCAAAAGGAACACAGGAACCCTCAGCCTTGGGAAAGAATCAGGATTTATAGGCAGGGGATCATGCGCTAAATCCTATACGTTTGGGACAGCAGTTAAGATCCTGGTATAAAACTTAACATTCTCCTTGGGGCAGTCTTTGTCCTTGGGAAGTCAGCCACTTCATGGGCTTTGTTGTGCTGCCAGTGGAGGTCCAATAAAGTGGAGACTGCAGGTCCGGGTCTGAGAGTGTCAATGAGTCATGGGACTTACCATTTCTTAGGCCTTCATTATGTATATATAATTATTTTTTCCCATTCTTCCTAGTTTACAGTGTTCTGTCAATTTTCTACTGTTTAGGCCTTCATTTTAGTTTATGACTAAGAGGTTCCATGTGGCCATTAATACTTATGTGTTTATCAGATGATAAAATGTGAATTTTGTTCAGAAAGCCTAGGCTGTTTTGAAGTAAGTCAAGAGCCAGGACAGAAGCAGAGCGGGTTTAGGGTAACGAAGTGAAAAAAAAAAAAAACTATGCTGATGAATAAAATGTGAAAGGGAAGATCAAGTCAAAACTCATGCTATGACTTTGAAAACCAATTTGTAAATTGCCCAAAGAGGCATACACCAACTATCCTGCCACTGTGTAATGTGAAAGAAACTTCTGGTTCTTGTCTACCTGCCAGAGGCCAACACGGAGTGTCACTCCAAACCCAACCAGGCCCACCTTCCCTCAGCCCCTACCCCACTGCAGAATGACTTGAGTCCCCCCTTCGAAGGTTGAGACTCAAACTTGGCCTCCTTTACTTGAATCCTGAGCATCTGCTGAAGCAGGTCACTCTCTGGGTCCTGGTCTTGACTTTTTGCTTTGAGGCTACCAGGCAGCAGTGCTCTAGGCCGAAGCCTGTGTGAATGGTTTCACAAGGAGGTAAGCCAATAGACTTGGGATGGGTTCCCAAAGACCCTACCATCCCTCAAATCCCTGGGGTTCACATGTGATACTTCACTGTGGACACATAGTTGGATGGAAGGACAGGAAGGAGAGAGAACTGCACCCCAGGGACCCCTCACACTGGGGGGCCTAGAGGGGCCTGTAGAAACCTCAGCCTACCCGTGGGAGGACAGATGCTTGGAGGTGGAAAAAGAGGACATGCTCTGGGTTTGGAGGAAGGATTGCATCAGGAAGGTTGACTTTTTCTAGAAGGGAGACAAGGCACTTTGAAATGTGTGTGTATGGAATGTGGCTTGATATCTGCTCTTGGCAGAGGGAGGGTCATGGGGAAAGCCTAGCCCTGTCTTGTGTTCCTTAGGCATCTGAAGCTTGCCTCATTAGATCTTTCTAAGGGATGTGAATGGGTGCATACTGTATCTAATGGGAGCATGGGGTGAGATGGTCAGTCAGAAAACTATTCAATGGGGTGGGTGACTGTGGCCACATGTGCCTTGAAGTGGTCCTCTCTAAGCTGGGCCCAAAGTTACTCTGCCACAGCCCAGGCCTCTTCCACTCCTTCCAGCCCAGAGCTCACTCCTCAGGTCAGGGAACTGTTGCCTTGGATTCCACAAGGGAGGGGCAACCATGTGACTTCAACCAAGCTAAGACTCCTGTTTCTGAGTTGTTCTGTATTTTTTTCCCTTTCGTGGAAACACATTTCTTCAGACCTACTTCATCCTGTCTGGTTTCTCACAGCAGATGCTCAGGCCTGACTATGAGATGAAGAGTATGTTCCTATTTCACATCACCATTTCATGGACAGGGATCACATGTGTGGAGGGGGGGTGGTTGCGATGGAATGTCTATGAAGGCTGATTCCTTGTTAAAGAGGGGATGTGTTGTAGCCCAGAAGAGGAAGACGATCTTCTGTGCTACCATGAAACCTCCTTTTCCCCTGTTGAGATTAATTAGGTGCATAGTGGTGGGTACCTCCCTCTGCTGAACAGACAGCTTTACCACAATGGCACCTGACTCATGCCTGCTTCTCAGTTTGTCTTCACCTTCCATTGTTGGGATCTGGAAGGGGAAGGACCTCAGGCAGCCTGTACTCCCACGATCTATGCAACATGACACTCCCTCAGCCTGTGCTAATCCTCTGCAGTCAATAGTGGCTGTGAAATGACAGAATCCAGGGGATACATGCTTAATTCTTAGACTCCTCTCCTAGGAACACAACTGCATGATGGCAGTGACTCAGGGTCCTGGGGATGGGGTGGTGGAAACTCTCCCCTGTTCAAAGTCCAATATGGGTGGTTCTGTGAGGCAGGTGCATGATGGGCAGGTGCGTTATGCGATTGTATCAAGGTTCTGTGTGCAGAGTGACTTTCTCAGCCTTTCAGTTTTATTAGGAGAGGTCATGAAAGAAAGGAAGAGAAGATTTATATTGGCAAGTGCAAAGGAACTGCTTATCAGAAGGTGTGGCCCTAAGACTTTATACACTGCCTGTCCAAAAATGGACTTACAGTGAGTGGATACTGGCTTGGAGTGGGTCCCTATATGCTAATGACCTTGCTGAGGAGCATTGTTCAGAGTAGATGTGCTCCAAGCTCCAGGACTTGGGGACAGTCTGTGAGGGCTGAGTGTTGGAGTTCCTTAGTGAGGCTCTCTGAGTGAGTGCTGCTGTGCCTAACCTCTTCTCAGCAGACAGGAGGCAGGGAACTTGGTGCATGGGAACAAATTCACCAGTGGAATAATTCTCAACTGGAGATGAGAACATGAAAAACCCTCCAAGACTGCACAGTTTCCCCTGTTCAAATGCCCTTGCCTGTTGAGATGTACAGTCTGATTCACCAGGAAACTCCCTTCCCAGTTGCCCATTCTCCTCCATTTACCACTTTCCTTTGTCTCAAGAGCATCTCCACAGCATGCTCAGCACAGCAGCCATCATTAAGCCTCATGCCTCCCTGTCCCATTTCAGAGCACTCCACTTTTCTCCATCCACTCCTGGCCCCCCATTGAAGCCACCCTTGGAGCTGCACCTGCCACCACCCATGACCCCATTACTCCCACCTGGCAGCACCTTATTCCTGCCAGCCTTCACCAGGAGATCTCTGATGGCTAATACTGACCATGACCTCAGTGCCCCAGGGGTTTGCAAAATCCCTGTCTAAGTCAGATCAGAAGGAAAGCCAGCATTGCCCCACCAGACTCAGATCTTTGGCCTTACCCAGGTACCCCCAAAGGGAGCTCCTGGGGCCCTCAGTGGGAGGGCTTGTTGCTTGTCCTGTAACCCTATTCCTAGCAACCCCTGCAGTGGAGAGTGTTGTGGCCACACTGGCTGTTGCAGTAGCTCAGGCTTGCAAGGGAGAGTGGGTCACAGGCCTTCCTCCTCAAGCTGCACAATCAGCTGCCCAGCTGGCCCCAGTCTGCCCCCAGTGAGCTCTGGCCCATGGCCACATGGTGCATCCAGGGCAGACAGCCTATCCTCCTCCAAGAATGGGGTCCCTCAGGATGACTCTTTGAACAGCAAGAGCTGAGAACTCCCAAGGCTGGCAGTGCCTAAAATCTCTGGCCCAGAAGCACCTGCCCCAGAGCCCTAATGCAGAACTTTTCTCTTGCTTCCTCATTTGAGTGCATTCTGGAAAGCTCATGAGCTCACCTGGAGCCTTCACTAAAGAGGAACTGGCCATGGACTCACTGGCTAGCTTTCTAGGAATCCTTCAGCCTAGACAGAAGGAAGGTTGAGGGTGATGTCCATGCCATGAAGAGGCATGTTGTCACTCACATGTGTCACATGTCCAGTCCATGACATCCTTTCAGTGTCTTCTCTCAGCTGACCCCCACCCTGTGGGTCCAGCCACATTACCTTCTGTGTTTCCATGGTAAATTTAACACAGACTAGCAGTCAGAGAGGGTCCTTCTGTAATGTCAGGAGCCAAGAGGTGAATGGCACCATCTTCTGTGCTGCTGCATCCTTTCAACAAGAAGTTGGGTGTATGGTGGCCAGGGACTATCACTTCAGAGGAGGCATAGGACAGGCAGACTCAGGAGAGAGTTTTATGCATATGTGGTCCTTGTTGTTATGGAGACTTCCAGTTACAACAAGGAGGTGGTAGTGCTCTCTTAAGGCAAGGGTCTTTCCTACTAGAGCTGTGAGCCTGGAAGGAATCTCCCTCCTAGACTTAAGGTCCTTCATAAAAGGGGCACAATGACACCTAGTTGAGAGGACCAGGCAGAAGAGTCCTTGGGCTTATCTGACCTGTTAGCAGCTATCCTGGCACATGCCCTCCCTCATTGATGATGCTGAATTTTATATAAAACTGCAGTCCCGGAGAGGAAAGAGTTCCCCAAGGCACAGCATTCCACCTATGGCCTGGGAGTGGATGCTCATCCTCTGGGGAGTGTGAGGTGGTGGCAACAGCAACCAGGAAGGCCTGTCTTGCTCTACAGACACCCACCCCTCACACTACTGACCCTCAGTCAGGCTGTGGTGGGGAACATGGAGGAGAAGGAATGGAGGTGCTCAGGCAGCTGGAGGTGGGGCTGTAAGAGGAGACTGACCCTGAGGGCTTGCAGTCCAGTGCTTCACTCTCTGGCCCACTGAAACCAACCATGACATTGGAGAAGGGACAGTGTTGGGCCATGCAGGAATGGCAGCATACAAGCAGCTTTGACAGGATGAAATTCTATGAGATGGTGGCAAAGTGAGTCAGCATCCTGGGCTGTGGGGTACATGGTGGACGAGGGGGTGGGTGAGGGCCAGACTGCAGGGCAGGATATGACTGTGATGGTGACCAGCAGAGAGAACGGAGGAGGCTGGCACCCAACACATACTGTTCCCTGCATCCCAGAGGCCTTACTCCCCTCACCTGGAGACCTTGGCTATTCTGTCCTTCTTCCACCAGGAGCACTGCCCCCACATGAAGCTGACCTGTCCCTGTCCTGACATAAGGCCTCAGGATGGTCTTGGGAACCCTAGGAGCCCAGGAAGGGTCCACTCTGGGCACAGGGACTGTGCAGGGAAATGCACTCCACCCCAAGCTGTGTGCTGGGTGGCCAGTGATCACTGATCTAACACTTGGAACCCCTCTCCTCATCAGCAGTGGACTGGCCTTCCCTGGGTTTTCTGCATGGGACTCCCCTAGTTTCAAAACCAAAACCAAACAAATAAGCACCTCTCAGAGGAACGTGAGGCCTGTCTGCTAAGTTTAGCATCCCATCTCCAGCCTCTCCTGAGCCCTGTGTCAGGTGTGTGTTCCAGAACTCTCACTTCCAGACCCAGGACCTAGATTTGGGCAAGGCTACTGTGGGGATACCTGCCTGACAAGGCTGCTGGCCATCACCATTCCTGTGGGACACACAAGGATGGGGGGGCATGAGCAGGGGCACCCATGGGCCACCATATGTCCAGTAGTCCTGGTTCAATTAAGCAACCTGGGTCTCTGCTGGGCCATGCCCTCCAGGGCTGGTAAAGCAGGAGGTGGCCCAGATCATGTACTTGCCCTAGAGTGGCTCCCTGCTGGAATAGCACCTCACAGGCCCTGACAGCCCCAAGGACACCCTCTCCTCATCCCCTCAGTCCTGCTGCCCTCCGTGGGCTCCAGAGCCCAGGCCTTTTTCTCACTGAGGCCTGTCCCTCAACACCCCCAAGGTTCATGGAATTTGAAGTGGAGGGTGACTTCCAGATTCAGAACTTGCAGTGGATGAAGGGGGAACAGGGTCTGCTTACTCCAGCTCTAGTGAGTCCAGCTCCTCAGGGACTTCAGCCCCCAAAGTGGGGCCTTGGTCAGTTACCCACCTGCCCAGTGGAGGTAAAGACAAAGTTAATAGGGGCCTAGGGGTAGAGGCAAGATGGCACAAGGGTAAGAGGACATGCTCACCCTCTCCCACAAACACATCAAAAAAAAAAAAAAAAAACACACATCTCCATCTAAAAGGATTCACACAGGACATCAACTGAATGCTGGCAGAAAATCTTAAACCTCCAAAAAGGGCAAGAAACTCCTGACATAACCAGGTAGAACAAAAGAAAAAAAAGAGAGAAAAGGAATCAGGACAGGACTCGCTTTCCTGAGAGGGAGCTGTGAAGGAGAAAGGGAACCCACACCCTGAGAAGCAACCTAACAAACAGAAAGATCAGCTGAGTCAGAGGGATCTCCAAGATACTGAAGAAAGAACAGCAGCAGGCCTGAGAACTGAAAAGCAGAGTGAGAGAAGCACAGATCATCTGAACTGCTGGCACAGACACCACAGCCTGAGATTCTCGGGGGGGGGGGTTGCTGAGCACTGAGACTTAGGCTCTGGAGCAGTGAGAAGCTGCTTGCTAGCCCATGGTGGACCAGACCTGTGGGTGGCAGGAGCAAACCACTGCAATTATCCCTGACTCCAGAGGTGGTGTGGCCTACCACAGCTGGGGATATCTGAACAAAAATTACTTGCAGACCCAACCATTTCAGAGGGTATCACAGAAAAGGACACTACAATGGAACCTCACCTGATGGTGCTTTCACTCCTCTGGGGGCACACTCACCCTGCAGCCACCACTGCCAAACATTCCAAGAGGTGCCCATATGCTTGATCACTGTCCCTTCCTAGGAACCGGCAACTAAGAGCACCTTGTTCCCACATCCTGTCAGGGCTAAGCAGGACCAGGTGCTTCTTGCATGATTTTACAGGTGATGGGGCAAACCACCAAAGTTATCTCTAGCTCCAGCGGTGGCAGTGAGCTGACACCATTAGGGGTTGGGGAACAGGCACCTACTGCAGCCCCATTCACCTCAAGGGCATCACAGAGGAAGGCATTGTGACCGAATCAACTCTTGGTTCTCTTGCACCCTTGGGAACACACTGGCCCTGCTGTTGCCACTACTGAATGTTCAGGGCAGTACCCATAGGCCAGATCTCTGGCACTTCCCAGGATCCTGCAGCTCGGAGCAGCCTGAGCAGCACCTCCTATGTGGGCTAAGACAGACAGATCACCTCATGCATGGTCTACAGGTGGTGGATGCAAACCAACACAGTTACCACTGAAGCTAGATGGTCATGGCCCACTCCCACTAGGGATCCCTGAACAGGCACCACCTGACATTCCAATCATCTCAGAGGAGGACACTGCAATCAAACACAAGCTGTTGATGTTCTCACATCCCTGGGAACTCACACACCCTGCTGCAGCTACAGCCAAATTCTCTGGCCACCTTGAAGGTACTTTTGAGCTCAATACTGCTTCCCAGGGCCCTGTAAATAGGAGTAACCTGTGCCGCCTTCCTGCAGGTCTTTGCTTCTGTTGAGAGCCCAATGACCAGGCCCTGAATGCTGGCCCTACTCATTGCCCTCTTCTCCCTGAAAACATACTGAGCATCATGGGGATAACACACTTCTCATGCAGAAGAAAGAGACAGCAAAGACCCAAACCCCCACACCAATAATAAAGAGTAACCCCCCAAAAAAGATACAAAGGGGTATACTTGCATAGACACAGACTTACAAAAATACAGTTTGGCTTCCCGAAATTCACACAAAAAGAAAAACACAAGCAAGATGACGAACCTCAGAAATGAATTCCCAGTTAAAACAACAGGAGAATTCACCCAAAGCAGTCAACAAGGAAACAGACCTCTGCAGTCTGACAGACTTGGAGTTCAAAAGAGACAGGGTGAAAATACGGAAGGAATTAAGAGAGGATAGGAGCAGGAATGCAGATTCCCTTAGAAAGGAATGAGAACATATAAGGAGGAGCCAAGAAAACTAGAAAATTCATTTGCAGAGATACAAACTGAAGGAAAGGCAATAAAGACCTGAATGAATAATGCAGAGGAAAGAATTAGTGATGTGGAACAGAGAATAATGGAAATCACCCAATCAGGACAGCAGACAGAAAAGCAAATGGAAAAAAATGAAAGAAATACGAGACCTATGGGATAATATAAAGCAGGCAAATTTATGCATAATACGGATTTTAGAAGGAGAAGAAAAAGAAAAGCAGACTGAAAATACATTTGAAGAAGTCCTGGCTGAAAATTTTCCAAGTCTAATGGATACTGATAACAAGATATAGGAAACACAGAGGGCCCCAAACAAGTGGAACCCAAACAGGCCCACACCAAGAAATATTATAATAAAAATGGCAAAATTTTAAAGTTAAAGCGAAGATTCCAAAGGCAGCAAGAGAAAAGCAAAGCGTTAATTACAAGGGAACCCAAATAAGGCAATCAGCTGATATTGCTACAGGTACACTAAAGGCCAGGAGGGAGTGGCAAGATATAATTAAACCACTGAAAGGAAAAAAATCTGCAAACTAGAATATTCTATCCAGCAAGAAAATCATTTAAAATAGATGGAGAAATAAAGAATTTCTCCAACAATCAAAAGCTGAAAGAGTACAGCAACACGAAACCCATTCTAAAACAAATACTTAAAGGGCTTCTGTAATTTAAAAAAAAAGGAAGATATAGGATGGAGGAAACCACAATTGGAAAGCCATCACTTAAATAAGTCAGCATACAGACCTAAACATGAAGATGTTAAAAAAAGAAAAGGCATCCAAATCAAGCACTCTGGGAAAGGGAAGTAAGAAGAAATAGATTCTTTTTTAATTTTTTCATGATGTGTTTAGCCTATATGACTATCAGGCTAAAGTAAGCAGATATAGGAAGGGGTTAACATACTTAAAGAAACAGGGCAACCACAAATCAAAACCGAACACTACATTCACAAAAACTGAAAAGAAAATACTCAAGCATAAAATAAATGGAAATCACCCAACCAAACAAGGAAAGGAAGAAAAGAGAAACATAGAATCAACTGGAAAATAAGGCTTAAAATGGAAATAAATACATATCTATCAATAATCACCTGAAATGTCAATGGACTGAATGATCCAATCAAAAGACACAGAGTGGCAGATTGGGATAAAAAAGCAAAATCCTTCAATCTGCTGCCTACCATACACTCACCTTGGGGCAAAGGACACTTCCAGATTGAAAGTGAGGGGTGGGAAAAGAGATTTCATGCCAACGGACAAGACAGGAAAGCAGGAGTTGCAGTACTCATATCAGACAAAAGAGACTTTAAAATCAAGGCCATCAAGAAAGACAAAGAAGGATAGCATTGAATAGTTAAAGGATCCATTCAAGAAGAGGATATTACAATCATCAATATATATGCCCCTAATATTGGAGGACCCAGATACCTCCAACAAATACAACAGAGATAAAAGGAGAAATTGATGGGAATACAATCATAGTAGGAGAATTAACACCCCACCCATATCAATGGACAGATCCTCCGGACAGAAAATCAATAAGGCAACAGAGATCATAAAGGAAATACCAGAAAAGTGAGACTTAATGGACATTTTGAGGACATTACATCCAAAACAACAGAATACACATTCTTCTTAAGTGCACATGGAACATTCTCAAGAATTGATCACATCTTGGGGCACAAAGCTAACCTCAACAAATTTAGGAGTATAGAAATTATTTCAAGTACCTTCTCTGACCACAATGGCATGAAACTAGAACACAGTCACAGGAAAGAAAGTGAGAAAAAAACCTACTACATGGAGACTAAATAACATGCTACTAAAAAACCAATGGGTCAATGAGGAAATCAAGAAGGAAATTAAAAAAAATACCTCAAGACAAATGATCATGAAGACACAATCACTCAAAATCCATGGGATGCCACAAAAGCAGTGCTCAGAGGGAAGTTCATAGCAATACAGGCCTTTCTCCAAAAAGAAGAAAAATCTCAAATGGACAATTTAATCCACCACCGCAATGCATTAGAAAAAGAAGAACAAGAAAAACCTAAAGTCAGCAGAAAGAAGGACATCATAAAGATCTAAGAGGAAATCAATAAAATAGAGATTCAAAAAACAATAGACAAAATCAATCAAGCCCAGAGCTGGTTCTTTGAAAAGATCAACAAAATGGACAAACCTCTGGCTAGACTCCCCAAGAAGAGGAGAGAAAAAAAACCCAAAGTACAAAAATCAGAAATGAAAAAGGAGAAGGCACAATGGATACTACAGAAGAAAAAAAAAACCATGAGAGAATACTAACAACAATTATGTGCCAACAGATTCAACCACCTGGAAGAAATGGACAACTTCCTAGAGATGTACAACCCACCAAAACTGAATCAAGAAGAAATAGATCAACGGAACAGACCAATCGCTAGAAATGAAATTGAATATGTCATAAAAACACTCCCTACAAATAAAAGTCCAGGACCAGATGATTTCACAGGTGAATTCTACCAAACAAACAAGGAGGAACCTATACCCATACTCCTACAACTTTTCCAAAAGGTTGAAGAAGAAGGAATACTCCCAAAGACATTCTATGATGCCACCATTACCTTCATTCCAAAACCAAAGATGCTGCCAAAAAAGAAGAGGTGAATCAGTCAACATCATACATCACATTAACAAAACGAAACTCAAAAATGACATGATCCTCTCAATAGGTGCAGATAAAGCATTTGCCAAAGTCCAACATCATTTTATGATTAAAAGCCCTTACCAAAGTGTGTCTAGAGGGAACATTCCTTAGCATAATCAAAGCCATTTAAGACAAACCCACAGAAAATATAACACTCAATGGAGAAAAGCTGAAAGCCTTCCCACAAAAATCTGGAACAAGACAAGAATGCACACTCTCATCCCTATTATTCAACATAGTATTGGAAGTCCTAGCCACAGCAATCAGACAGACAAAGAAATAAAAGTCATCCAAATCGGAAGAGAAGTGATAAAGCTGTGACTCTATGCTGATGACAAGATACAATAAATACAAAACCCCAAGGACGAACCCCAAAATTACCTGAACTGCTCAGCAAATTCAGTAAAGTTGCAGGATATAAGATTAACATTCAGAAATCAGTCGCATTTCTGTATACCAACAATGAAATATTAGAAAAGGAATACAAAAATACAATACCTTTTAAAATTGCAACCCAAAAAATCAAATACCTGTGTATACACCTGACCCAGGAGGTGAAGGACTTATATGCCAAGAAATATAAAACATTAATCAAGGAAATTAAAGATGTAAAGAAATGGAAAGATAGTCCATGCTCCTGGATGGAAAAAAATTAATATTGTAAAAATGGCCATACTACCCAAAGCTATCTACAGATTCAATGCAACCCTGATACAATTACCCACTCCATTTTACACAGAACTAGAACAAACAGTCCAAATATTTATATGAAACCACAAAAGACCCAAGATTGCCAAAGCAATTCTGAGAAACAAAAACCAAGCAGGAGGCATAGCTCTCTCAGGCTTCAGGCACTATTACAAAGCCACAGTCATCAAGACAGTGTGCGTCTGGTACCAAAACAGACAGACAGACCAATGGAACAGAATAGAGAATCCAGAAATAAATCCAAACACCTATGGGAAATTAATCTTTGACAAAGGAGTCAAGAATACAAAATGGGAGAAAGACAGTCTTTTCAGCAAGTACTGCTGGAAAACCTGGACAGTTGCATGCAAATCAGTGAAACTAGAACACACTCTCACACTATGCACCAAAATAAACCCAAAATGGATGAAAAACATAAATACAAGACAAGACACCATCAAACTCCTGGAAGAGAAAATAGGCAGCACATTTTCTGAAATCAACCTTACAAATATTTTCTCAGGTTAGTCTCCCAAAGCGATAGAAATAAAAGCAAAAATAAACCAATGGGACCTAATCAAACATACACGCTTTTGCACAGCAAAGGAAACCAAAAAGAAAAAAAAAAGACAACTTACAGAATGGGGGAAAACAGTTTCCAATGATGCAACTGTCAAGGGCCTCAGCTCTAAAATAGACAAACAACTTATACAACTCAACAGCAAGAATAGCAATAATGCGATTGAAAAATGGGCAAAAGACCTGAAGAGACATTTCTCCAAGGAAGATATACAGATGGCCAGCAAGCACCTGAAACAATGCTCAGGATCACTGATTATTAGAGAAATGCAAATCACAACGAATATGAGATACCACCTCACACCAGTCACAATGGCCATCATTCATAAGTCCACAAATAACAAATGCTGGAGGGGGTGTGGAGAAAAGTGAACCCTTCTGCCCTGTTGATGGGAATGGATGCTGGTACAACCACTAGGGAGAACAGTAGGGAGGTACCTTAGATATCTGAACATCGAACTACTGTATGACCCTGCAATCCCACTCTTGGGTATCTATCCAGACAAAACTCTCCTTAAAAAAGACACAGGCACCCACATGTTCATTACAGCACTATTCACAATAGCCAAGACATGGAAAAAACTCAATTGTCCAACGACAGATGATAGGATTGGGAAGATGTGGTATATATACACAATTGAATCCTACTCAACAATAAAATATAATGCCATTTGCAGCAACATGGATGGAAGTAGAGACTCACATCCTGAGTGAGGCAAGTCAGAAAGAGAAAGACAAATACCATACAATATCACTTATATCTGGAATATAGTATACGGCACAAAGAAACCTTTCCACAGAAAAGAAAATAATTATCTTGGAGAATAGCCTTGTGTTTGCCAAGGGGGAGGGCCAGGGAGTGGGTTGGATTGGAAGCTTGGGGTAAATCGATGCAGAATATTGCCTTTGGGATGGATTAGCAATGGGATCCTGCTGTGCAGCCCTAGTCACTTATGATGGAACATGTAATGTGAGAAAAAAGAAGGTATACATGTAAGTGTAACTGGGTCACAATGCTGTACAGTTGATAAAATATATATATAATAAAAGATAAGAAAAAAATAAAGTTTTATACATTTAAAAAATAAATAGGGACCTAGGGATGGCCAATGTCCCAACATTGTTCCTTTAACCGCACTGTGGTATTAGTCTTTCCACTAGAACAGCCCCTGAAGGGGGTCTCACCTGCCCTTTGTCCCTCTGGGTTATGGACATGGTCAGTTTTCTAACTCTTCTCCCTCCTCCATGCCTAAGCAGCGCCATGAGGTATGCCTAAGAAGTGGGCTGGTGGGGAGACCCCTGGGAAATTAAAGGTTCTGCACTTCCTCACATGTGACTCTTACATGTGCCCACTTTCCTCTCCCTCCCATGGCACATGAGGCTTCAGCTGGTCCTAAAACCACCCACACACAGGTCTATGGCCCCCCAGCACTGCCCTCCAATGTGCATGCTCTAGGCTTAGGAAATGGACATTAGAGTCTCTCACTTTCCCTTCCACCTGGTCACCCTCAGCCTATGCTCTTAGGAAGGCCAGCCCTGGGGCACAACCCAAACACTGCAGCCATGCCACTGGAGTGCCACCAGAGACCAAGGCACTCTTGTGTTCCCTAAGGCTGGGGTCAGACTAGGGTCACCAAAGAATCCTGCAAACCAGAGATTGATTTCAAGGCCCTTCTAAGGCACAGCCAGCAGTGAGTGGCCTTACAGCTCAAAGGCTCAGTTCTCTCTCCAAGAGGTCAGGACATCCCTCCATCCTCCTCAGGGACCTCGATCAGGACCCAGGGCCAATGAGGTTCTTGAGGAGATCTGTCCTCTTAGTGAGACCTGAGGGCTGGGGAACAGCTCCAGTAAGGAGGAGGAGGATCTCCCCACCCTGACCTTCCTCCTGGAACCTCAGCACAACCTGCTGTCCTTGGTGCTGCCCCAGAGCCAAGTCCCCACCACAGGCCTTGTGGGGACTCTGCAGGCTGGGGGACTCAACGAGCTCAATGGGTCACCCCACCCCCCAGAGAATAGGCATCAGCCCAGCCTCCCCAGCAGCTGGCTCTGTGTGGAGGTCTGGCCACCACAGAGAACCTGCCCATGCCCAGGACTGACCTGGGAGTCTTTGGGAGACCAGCCCTAGACAGGGGCTTGTTTACCCTGACAGACCAAAAAGAGAAGGTGTAACACATTTGTCACAGGGAAGAGGATGTTCCACTGCATCCAGTAGTGAACAGTGGGCCAGCTTTCCAGTGCAAGCCCAACAGGAAGCCTAGGGGCTCTCTTTAGTCCCAGCACTGATCCTGGCTGACATGGGGGCAGGGAGGAAGGGCAAGGCTATCAGAGCCAGGAGAGGGGTGGCCCTGCGGGGGGTTAGGTAGTGGGGGATTTGGGTCTGGGTGTGCACAGAAGCACCATTGGGATGAAGTATGTAAAATGTGGACAAAGATAGTTTTATGGGAAATATTCATGGTCCACTGTCATCTGGCTCATGTCTGTGTTGCTCCACAGAGTGTTCTTTGGAGGAAAGAAGGATGAGGGCTGTCACAGGTGCTCTGGATTTACAGGTGAACCATGAAATCTTTCCTCCACAGAGACAAGGACTCATCAAGCTACTCTGGGGAGCACACAGATTTCACTATCCCCAGGAACCCCCACATCATCTCCGTCTCTCAAGCCTGCCTGACTAGTGGGCATCTGGGGCATCTCTACCATTATCTGCATCCCCCTACCTTCAAAGGACTTGGAGCTGCTTTTATGCCTTTCAGCCCTCTGAACACTCAGCAGTTCCTAGAGTGGAGGCTGGTGACAGCCTTTACCTTTAGGGAGTTTCTCTCTGCTTCCCCGAAGTGGCCAGATGACAGGCTGGGATGATCCTACACTCATCCAGGGTGCCCTGTGTGGGTGGCCTGGCCAGAGAGGACAAGGCTTGGCTGTAGGGACAGGCCTTTCTGCTTCTCTGCCTCATCGATGGGGGAGAATCCACTATTCTCAGTGGGATTATTGCAATGGGCAAAATGGTGGAGGCAGGTGCCTCGTAGTCCCAATGAGGACAGAAAGATGGGAATGGTTGAGAGGAAATTCATAGATGATTAGGGACTTGAGTGGAGTAGTCCATCGTGATTTATTTATTTTTTCTTTTTAAGGCTGCACCAATGGCCTAAGTAGGTTCCCAGGCTAGGGGTCACATCAGAGCTGGAGACACTGGCCTATGCCACAGCAATGCCAGATCTGAGATGCATCTTCAACCTACACAGAGCTCACAGCAGTGCTGGATCTTTAACCCCCTGATAAGGTCAGGGATCGAACTGGCATCCTCATGGATACTAGTCAGATTTATTTCCAGAGAGCCACTATGGGAACTCTGAGTATTGCACCTTGTCAAATCCCTGCACCACCCCAATGGCATCAACACCCAGATAGCTTTAGAAAGAGCAAGACCTAAGACTTTACAAAGACCAGGAATAGAGTTCCTGCTCTGGGAAAGAGGCCTAAGTATCCTGCCTTGTTCCAAGGAACCCCCATATGCCAAGAGTGTGGCCAAAAAAGGAAAGTAACAAAACCAAAAAATGAAATAGACTAGGTTTAACATTAAGGTGCATGGACTGCAAATGACAAATTACACTAATGTTCTTCAAACCATAAAAGGAATGAAATAGAAGGAGTTCCTGTCATGGCTCCGAGGTAATGAACACAACTGCTATCTGTGAGGACATGGGTATGATACCTAGCCTTGCTCATTTGGTTAAAGTTCCAGAGTTGCCACGAGCTGTGGTGTAGTGTCATGTAGCTTTGATCCTGCATTGCTGTGGCTGTGGCATAGGATGGAAGCTCAAGTTCTAATTCAATTCCTAGCAGGGGAACTTCCATATGTCCAGAATGAACCCCACCAAAAAAAAAAAAAGAAAAGAAAAAAGAAAAAAAGAACAAAAAAAGAAAAAGAATGAAATTAAAATTAATTAAATGGAATTTTCATTCAACAGAATCAGCTGTAGCTTACATTTGACCCCTAGTCAGTGAACCTCTACATGCTGCAGATGGAGCCAAACTTGACCAAAAATACATACATAAAATAAAATAAATCAATAGTGGTCTAACGGATGATACATTCATGGAATCAGAGAATTGACTACCATCCACAGGGTGGATAAAGGAGGTTCCTAATTGCAGGGGTAGCATGGCTTCAGCTTGTCTGAGGGAGAGGCAGGTGCTGGGCAACCTTTGGATATGATACACACCAAGGGGAAGCCTGCCCATTGACAACACAGAAAGTCTCATCTCCAAAACTCTCAACATGGAATCAGAGCATTGGCTGAAGGAACACACCTGACAGAGGCTGTGGGCCGCCTGGTCTGGGTTCTCCCTACCAAAGGCTATGTTTCTCCAAGAACAAGGCAAGGAGTAACACTTTTCTAAGTCACAGACATCATATATTAACAATACAGCTATTACAATTGTGCAGGCAAAAGGCTCTGAAGGGAATTTTTAAGTGGGGGGCAGGGAGCAGTTGTGTACGAGGGAGGATTTGGGCCCTCTGGCTTGTAGATGACCTCTTGTCAGACAGGGGAAGTGACACACCTGGAAGCTGGGTAGTGTTCCAAGGCACTGCCTTCCTTCCTCAAATGGCAGGGATATGGAGGGTTTAAAAGTGGGAGCAGAGCAAAGATCTATCACCTACTGCCTCCTTACCTCCTCTGCTTCAGGGTGAGGAGCTTCCTGCTTTCATAGAAATTATTGCTAGCACACCGATCATTGGAGATCTTGAACATCAACATTTTGCTTCTCAGAAGCACATAGGAGAAATCAAAGATAGCCCATGGGTGTAGCTAAGGGTCTTGTCTTAGGGGAAACTTGCTTAATTGCAGTAGCTGCTTCCTGGTTAACTGGGGTTCGGTTGTACTTCTTCTAGAAAATGATGTTACTAATATTTGAAAAAGAACGTTTGGGGAGTGACCACCATGGCTCATTGGTTAACAAATCTGACTAGGAACCATGAGGTTGCAGGTTCTAGTCCTAGCCTCGCTCAGTGGGTTAAGGATCCAGCATTGCAGAGAGCTGTGATGTAGGTCGCAGTAGTGGCTCGGATCCTGTGCTGCTGTTGCTCTGGCATAGGCCAGTGGCTACAGCTCTGAGTAGACCCCTGGCCTTGAAACCTCCACATGCCATGTGTGCAGCCCTAGAAAATACAAAAAGACAAAAATAAAAGTTTGGCAATCCCATGTTTTGGGAGGTAGCAAGATGGAGTGATGAGATTTCGGTTTCTGAAGTAGTGAGAGGGCAGGGCTGACTTGGGCAAGACAACCTCCCTGCAGGAGAAAGCCTGGCCTTCCTGGGACTTCAGGGTCACTGCCCATAGCCAGGGCTTATGGCTGACAGAGATGGGAAGTGCTGCCTAGTGACTCAGCCACTGGCCTTCTGAGACTTATGGCTGCACCCACAGCTCAGACCCACCCTGAGCAGCAGGAAAGAGGCTGGAGCTTCCCCCACCCTGAGTGCTCATCCCGCAGCCAGCTACTCAACCTGCATCCTGCATGTCACCATGCTGGTTGTAGTCCCTGCCCACAGGGGGCCTGGACTTCTCTGATCATGCAATAAAAAGCAACAAGCCCAAGATCTGGGCCCCTCTCCTGAACGCTGGGTCCGAACAGAGTCTCTGGGTGCTGACCCGGAAAACAATGTGCAATGGCGACCCACAAATTCTCCTACTATTGTTCTGTCTGTGAACTTCCCTTGATAAACACAACTTCAGCAGCATGAATTCATATATTCAGGCAATTCCCTTATGGTTACTGTATAAGTGAAAAGTCTGAGAACTCCCATGTAAAATTAATATTCAAAAGCTTCACACCAATGACACTTGAGGAACCTATAAGATAAACAAATAGTCATTACATTTCACTCCACCATGCCCAAAGTATAAGCTTCCCCTTGTATAACAATGAGAATGAGAAGTGAGCCTCCAAATATGTGGAAACTGAGATGCACACTTCTAAATAACCCATGGTTAAAGATGACTCTCAAAGAAAAATTTTGAAATGAATAGAACTGAATGCAAAGGAAGATACAGTCCATAAAATGTGATTGGATCCAGATAAACCATTGTGAAGATGGAAACAAATGGCACTAAATGCATCTACAATACAAAAGAAGAAAGGTCTCAAAATCAATAGCTTAAGTTTTCCTGAAAGGAAACTACAAAAAAACATTGCAATACTAAGCCAATATCTGAAGAACAAATGAACTGACAATGCATTATAATCAAATGGAGTTTATTGTAGGAATACAAGCTAGGTTTAGTATTTAAAAATCATCAGTGTAGTTTGCTGTTATTAATAGATTAAAGAAGAAAACGTACATGGTCACATCAATTACTACAGAAAAAGCATTTGGCAATGTTCAACAACCCATTCATGTTAGAAACTCTCAGAAGACCAGGAAGAACACTCCTTCAACCCAGTACAGAACATCTACAAAATACCTACACTAAGCATCCTACTGAAAGGTGAAAGAATGAATGTTTTCCTCCTAAACTCAAAAGAAGGTCAGAATGTCCTTTCTCATTTCTTCCATTCTACTTAGTACTGCAGGGACTTGCCAATGCAGCATGGCAAGAAAAAGAAATGAAGACATACAGAATAGAAATGAAGAAATATAACTGTCCATGTTCATGGATAGCATGGCTACCTCCACAGAAAACCCCAACAATTCTTTTAAGGTACACTGAAGAGATGGAGGTTCCTTTACCAAAGTCTCAGGAGAGAAGATCAACACAGAAACATTCATCATATTTGTAAATGCTAAAAAGGGACATCTGGTAGCCCAAACCAAAAACACAATGCAATACAGAGCAGTTCCAAAAAATGAAATATTTGGTTATACATATAAGTTTATGGCTGCTCCTGCAGCTTGTGGAAGTTCTCAGGCTAGGGGATCAAAATGGAGCTACAGCTAGCAACCAACACCACAGCAACAGCAACACCATCTCCAACTGGCATCTGCACCCTACACTATAGCTTGTGGCAATAAAAGTACCTTACTCCACTGAGCCAGGCCAGAGAGTCACCCCACATCCTCATGGCCACTATATCAGGTTCTTCATCAGGGACCCATAATGGGAACTCTCGTTAGAAATGTTTTGATAGAGGATTTGATTTGTATGATAAAACCCCATAAGACCTAAACAAATGTGTACGCATATACATAGATGATATTCACAGTCTGGAAGACTCCACATAATAAACTGTCCACTTCCAACAGAATTGCTTTTGTCAACATGGACAAGCTTATTATAACATGTATAAAGAAAAGGAGCCAAAATAGCTAAAATTATTTTGAGAAAGAAAATTAAAATTTGAGGCTATTAGGCTCCATATAAAGCCCTATGGAAGACAGATTAGCATTGGTGGAGGAATAGATTCATAGTTTGGTGTACAGGATAGAGAATACAGAAATAGACACATACCAATACAGCAAACTGGAATGGCTTAATACAAAAGTTATAGAGAAGTAGAATGGAAAAGGGATAGTTTTTAACGGATATTGAAATTCTACAAAATGGGGCATAAATTCAAATGCAAATTTTGAGACTTTGAAATTTTTACCAAAAAAAAAAAAAAAAAAAAAAACTAGGAGAAAAATCTCTGGGTTGTTGGGCCTGATAAAGAGGTCTTACACAGGACAAAAAAAAAATTACCCAAAAAAAGAAAAAAATGGAAAATCATAGTTCATCAAAATCAAACATTTCCCTCTACTGAAATGTCCTTCAAAAGGCACATGCACCCCAAATGTCCCTGAAGCACTGCTTACAAAAGCTATTGACCATGAGAAGTAGGTTGTGAGACCTCCCTCTACAGGCCTTCACAAGTTGAAGTTTAATGAAGATTTCATTTTCTTAACTGGCACAGTTCTCCTTGATCTGGAATGATCTAGATCTTTCTCTGAAAGCATCACTGATCAAGAGTCAGGTTTTCCAAATTTAAAAGTCTTCACCTCTCAGTGTCAGGAAGGCTCTTTCTCATGCACTGTGTCCCACATAGAAGGGAAAGTAGACAGACCAGAAATCACTTGAGGTCACATTTGAGTAACAGGAAGAATAGTAGGGAGAACCCTCAGGTATGAGAGTCTACAACCCTATTGTTTGCAAAAAGGAGATCACACTCAAAAGCTCTACAAAATGACAAGGCATAGAATTATGACTCAGATAAAGGAAGAAGAAAAAAAAACAGAAAAACAAACGATCTGAAGATTATCAGCTTCCACACAAAAGACCTTAGACTAGTGATAGTCAAGATGGCTCAAGAACATGGAAATAAACTGGAGGCAAAGAGAGACAAGTTACAAGAAAATCCAACAAATAGAAGATTTTAAGATTAAGCAAGCAGAGACGAAAAACACAATAGCTGAAATACAAAAATTCACATCAAAGGAAACAGTAACAGAATGCAGAAGGCAGAAAAATGAATAAGTGAGATGGAAGACAGCCTGGTGGAAATCACTGACGAGGAACAGAAGAGAAAAAAAGATTGAAAAGAAATGGAGGCAGTCTATGAGAACTCTGGAACAACATGACATGCACCAACATCTGCATTATAGGGGTACCAGAAGCAGAAGAGAGAGAGAAAGGGCCAGAGCACATAACAAAAACTTCCTTAACATGGGAAAGGAACCACTCACTCAAATCCAGGAAGCACAACGAGTACAATAGAAAACAAACCCAAGGAGGAACACCCCAAGACACATATTCATGAACCTGACCAAAATTAAAGACAAACAGAAAATGTTGAAAGCAGCTAGGGAAAAGAAACACATAACATAAAAGCGAAGCCCAGGAAGGTTTTCAACACCACCAAACCAGCTTTACAACAAATACTACAGGAACTTCAAGAGGTGGACATGAAAAGGCCACCATTAAAATAAAAAATACTAAAAACGACACGGCTTACCGGTAAACATATACATATACATATAGTAAAGGCAGGAAATCATCCACACACAAATATGCTGAAAATTCCAGAAAGCATCCAAAGAGGGTAAAAATGCAGCATACCAGAGTTGCATTTGCAACTAAGAGACCAACAACTTAAAACAATTTGTATATAGATAGAATCCTATATCAAAACATCATGGGAACTGTGACCAACAATCTACAATCAATACACACAAAAATAATAAAAAGCAGTTCAAACACACTATATAGAGTCATCAAACCACAAGAGAAGAGAAGAAGGGAAGGAAAAGAGGCCAACAAAAACAAATACAAAACAGTTCATAAAATGGTAACGTCATTGGACTAAATGCCCCAACCAAAAGATATAGACAGGCTGAATGGATACTAAAGACCCACATATATGCTGTCTCCAAGAGACTCACGTCAGTTCTAGGGACATATGAAAATTGAAAGCGAGGGGATGGAAGAAAATATTCCATGCATATGGAGTCAAAAGAAAGCTGGAGCAGCAATACTCTTTTCAGACAAATTAAACCTTAAAATAAAGAATATTATAAGAGACAAACAAGGTCATTACATAATGATCAAAGGATCAATCCAAGAAGCATGCATAGGGATGGTAAATACATATGCACCCGAAAGAGGGTTACCTCAAAACATAAGGCAACAGCTGTTAACCTGACCAAGGAGGTGAAAGACTTCCATGCTGAGAACTCTACAACTTCACTCAAGACACTTAAAGAGGATTCAAAGAAACAGAAAGATGTTCCACACTCCTGGATTGGAAGAATTAATATCATTTACATGACCCTCCTACCCAAATCAATCAACAGATTCAAGGCAATCCCTATCAAATTACCCATGCCATTTTTCACAGAACTAGAACAAACAATCCAAAAATTGATATGGATCCATAAAAGACTCAGAATTGCCAAAGCAATCCTGAGGAACACAAACCAAGCAGGAGGCATAACTCTCTCAGACGTCAGACAATATTACAAAGCTACAATCATCAAGACAGTGTGGTACTGGTACCAAAACAACATACACTCCAATGCAACAGAATACAGAACCCAGAAATAACCCCAGACAACTATGGTCAAACAATCTTTGACAAACGAGGCAAGAATACAAAATCAGGGAAAGATTGTCTCCTCCCCAAGTGGTATGGACAAAGCAGAACAATTCCACGTAAATCACACTCTCATACTAGAACTAGAACACACTCTCATACCGTACACAAAAATAAACTCAAAATGGCTTAAAAACTTAAACATAAGATAAGACATCATAAAACTCCTGGAAGAGATCATAGGCGAAACATTCCCTGACATCAAACATTGAAAGGTTTTCTTAGGTCAGTCCCCCAAAGCAATAGAATGAAAAAACAAAAATAAACCAATGGGAGCTAATCAAGCCCACAAGCATTTGCACAGCAATGGAAAACTTTAAAAAAAGCAAAAAGACAATCTATGCAATGGGAGAAAAGAGTTTCAAATAATGTAACTGACAAGAGCTTAATTTCCAAAACATACAAACAACTTATACAACTCAACAGCAAAAACAAAACAAACAAACAAACAAAACCCAGTTGAAAAATGAGGAGAAGGGGACTGGATTAAGATGGCAGGACAGAAGGAATGGAGTTCACCTGCTCTCTTCAAAACAACAAAATTACCACCAAATGCTGAACAACCTTCAACAAAATGGATTGGAAACTTTCAAAAAAGATATCCTACTCCAAGAAACAAAGAGGAGACCACATCAAGATGGTAGGAAGGCCTATTATGTGATATACACAAGCCCATGAGCATCATGTGGGCAGCACACAGACTGGAAAGGAACTGTGTCACAGAGACCCACCTACAGGAGCGAGAGTTCTGAGTCCCACATTGGATCCCCATACCTGGGGATATGGCATTGGGAGAAAGAGCCCCCAGAGCATCTGGCATTGAGGGTAGTAGGGCTTCGGTGCTAAAGCTCCATGGGACTGGGGGAGACAGAAACCCCATTCTCGAAAGGCACACACAGGCTTTCATATCCACGGGGTCCGAGACAAAGTAGAGACTCCATGGGAATCTGGGGCAGGCCTGACTGCAGTTCTTGGAGGATCTCCTGGGAAAACAGGGAGTGACTGTGGATCACTGCTGGGGAAGGACACTGGAAGCAAAAGTCTCAGGAGTGCTCACTGGCATGTGTCCCTCTAGAGGTGGCCATTTTGGGGAAATCCAGCCCCACCTATCAGCGCTGAGAAGCCCCAGGTCAAACACGAATCCAGGTGAGATCACAGCCCCACCCATCAGTAAACAGGCTGCCTAAAGACACCCTAATCACACAACTGCCTCTAATCTCACCAAGAGCAAAGACCCATCCTCCAGAGGGATAAGAAGCAGCTCCACCTACCAGTGGGCAGGCACCAGTCCTTTCCATCAGGAAGCCTATAGCAAGCCCCCATACCAACTTCAGCCACAAAGGGTGCGGACTTCAGAAGAAAGAGGGGCTACCACATTGTTTTCTGGAAAAAGGAGACCACACCAAAAACCTATAAAAATGTAAAGGCAGAGAACCATAACCCAGATGAAGGAGAGAGAAAAACCCCAGAAAAACAGCTAAGAGATCTGGAGAGTATCAGCCTCCAGGAAAAAGACTTTAGACTGATGATCATAATGTGATGCAGGGCATTGGAAACAGATGGGAGGCAAAGACTGATAATTTACAGGAAACACTGAGCAAAGAAATACGAAATTTAAGACTGAAGCAAGCAGTCTTAAATTTCGAGATGAAAAATACAATAACTGAAATATAAAATTCATTAGAAGCAGCCAACAACAGAATACATGAGGCAGAAGAATGAACAAGTGAGGTGGAGGACACACTATTGGAAATCACTGATGTGGAACAGAAAAAGAAAAAAGATTGAATAGATTGGAAGACAGTCTAAGAGAACTCTAGGACAACATTACATGCACCAACATCTGCATTATAGGGGTGCCAAAAGAAGAAGAGAGAGAGAAAAGGCCAGAGAACCTATTTGAAGAGATAATAGGCCAAAACGTCCCTACCATGGGGAAGGAATCACTCACTGAAATCTAGGAAGCACGCTGAGTACCATATGAAATAAACCCAAGGAGGAACACCCCAAGACACATATTCATGAAACTGGACAAAATTAAAGACAAAGAGAACATATGGAAAGCATCTAGGGAAAACAAACACATAGCATACATAGGAATCCTGAAAAGCTTTTCAGCTGATTTTTCAGCAGAAGCTCTGCAGGCCAGAATGGAGTGGCACGATATACTTAACGAGATGAAAGGAAAAATCTCCAACCAAGATTACTCTACCCAGCAAGGCTTTCATTCTGATTTGAAGGAGAAAGCAAAAGCTTTACAGACAAACAAGTTAAGAGCCTTCAGCACCACTAACCCAGATTTACAACAAATACTGAAAGAACTTCCTGAAGCAAAGAAAAGGCCACAACTAGAAACCAAAACACTACAAATGACAAGGATCACCAGTAAAGGCATAGACCCAGTAAAGGCATAGACACAGTAAATGTAGGAAATCATCCACGCTTCAATATGCTACCAAATCCAGAAATTGGGAGAAGAGGAGGGTACAAGTGCAGGACACTGGAGATGCACTTCCAATTAAGAGACCAACAACTTAAAACAATCAGAGAGAGAGAGACGCCTATCTCAAAACTTCAGGGTAACTACAGGCCAAAATCCTACAATAGATACACACACAAATAAGAGCAATCAACTCAAATACAACGCTAAAGGTAGTCATCAATCCACAAAAGGAGAGAACAAGAGAAGAAGGGAAGAAAAAAAGAGCAACAGCAACAAATCCAAAACAGTTAATGAAATGGCAATAAGAACATACAAATCAGTAAATAGCTTACATGTAAACGGACTAAATGCCCCAACCAAAAGATCTAGACTGGCTGAATGGATACAAAAACAAGACCCATACATATGCTGTCTTCAAGAGACCCACTTCACTTTCTAGGGACACATACAAATTGAAAATGAGAGGATGGAAGAAAATATTCTATGCAAATGGCAATCAAAAACGCTGGAGTAATGATACTCATATCAGACAAAATAGGCCTGAAAATAAAGAATATGATAAGAGGCAAAGATGGGCATTACATAATGATCAAAGGACCAATCCAGGATCACTTCAATATATAAGGCAACTGCTAACAACCTTAAGAGGAGAAATTAACAACAACACCATAGAGCAGGGGACTTTAACACCCCACTGACTGCAATGGACAGATCATCCGGACAGAAAATCAACAAGAAAACTCAGGCCCTAAATGAAGCATTAGACCAGATGGATTGAATAGAGAGTTATAGGACATTCCATCCAAAAGCAGCAGAATACACTTCTTCTCAAGTGCACATGGAATTTGCTCTAGGAATGATCACATTCTGGGCCACAAATCAAGCCTTGGTAACTTTAAGAAAATGGAAATCATATCCAGCATCTTTTTCCAAACACAACGCTATTCAACTTGAAATCAACAAGAAAAAAATTGCCAAAAACCACACACACACAAAGACATGAAGGCTAAACAACATGCTACCAAACAACCAATGGATCATCGAAGAGATCAAAGAGGAAAACTATAGCAAAAGCTGTTCTAAGAGGGAAGTTTATAGCAATACAAGCATACCTCAGGAAACAAGAGAAAGCTCAAATAAACAACCTAACTTCATATCTCAAGCAGCCTGAGAGAGTGTAACAGACAAGACCTAAAGATATAAGAAGGAAAGAAATAATAAAGATCAGAGCAGAAATGAATGAAATAGAAATGAAGAAAACCATAGAAAAGAGCAATAAAAATAAAAACTGGTTCTTTGAAAAGATCAACAAAATTGAAAAACCCTTAGTCAGACTTATCAAAAAAAAAAAAAAAAACAGAGGACTCAAATCCATAAAATTAGAGATGAAAAAGGAGAAGTTACAAAGGACATCACAGAAATACAGAGGATCCTACGAGACTACTACATACCAATAAATCTATACCAATAAAAGGGAAATCCTAGAAGAAATGGACAAATTCTTAGAAAACTACAATCTTCTAAGACTAAACCAAGATGAACTAGAAAAGACGAATGGACCAATCACAAGCACAGAAATTGAAACTGTGATTTAAAAAATTCCAAAAAATAAAAGTCTAGGACCAGATGGCTTCACAGGGAATTCGATTCAAACATTTAGAGAAGAGATAACACCTATTCCTCTGAAACTATTCCAAAAACTTTCAGAGGAAGGAACGCTTCCAAACTCATTCTAGAAGTCCACCATCACCCTGATAGCAAAACCAAACAAAGATGCCACAAAAAAAGAAAACTACTGGCCAATATCTCCAATGAATCTAGATGCAAAAATCCTCACCAAAATACTAGCAAACCAAATCCAACAGTACATTGAAAGGTTTGTACATTATGATCAAGTGGGATCTGTCCCAGCAATGCAAGGATTCTTCAATATCCACAAATCCAACAGTATGATACACCACATTAACAAACTGAGGAATAAAAACCATATCATCCTCTCCATAGGTGCAGAGAAAGACTTTCACAAAATGCAACACCCATAAAATCCCTTCAGACATGGGTACAGAAGGAACCTACCTCAACATTCTAAAGGGCATATATGACAAACACACAGCTAACATCATTGTGCATGGTAAAAAGCTGAAAGAATTCCCTCTGTGGTGAAGGATGTCTGCTCTCACCACTAATATTCAACATAGTTTTTGAAGTCTTGGGCATGGCAATCAGAGAAGAAAATGAAATAAAAGGAATCCAAATTGGAAAGGAAGAGGTACAACTCTATTTGCGGAGGCATGATACTATACCTAGAAAATCCTAAAGATGCTACCTGAAAACTGTTAGCATTCATTGATGAATTTGGAAAAGTCACAGAATACAAAATTAATACACAGAAATTCATGGCATTTCTACATACTAAGAATGAACGATCAGAAAGAGAAATTCAGGAAACAATCCCATCAACCATCACATCAATGAGAATGAAATTCATAGGAATAAACCTACCTAAAGAGACAAGAGACCTGTACTCTGAAGACTATAAGACACTGATGAAAGACATCCAAGGTCACACAAACAGATGGAAATACCATCTTTTTGGATTGGAAGAATCAATATTATCAAAATTACTGTACTACCCAAGGCAATCTGCAGAGTCAATGCAATCCCTATCAAACTACCAAGGACAGTTTTTGTAGAACTAGAAGAAAATATCTAAAAGTTTGTTTGAAAGCATGAAAGGCTCAGAATAGCCAGACATCCTGAGAAAGCAAAACAGAGCTGGAAGAATCAAGTTCCCTGACTTCAGATTATTCTACTAAGCATCAAAACCACATGGTACTGGCACCAAGACAGAAATGTACATCAGTGGAACAGGATAGAAAGCCCAGAATTAAACCCACACGCCTACAGTCAACTAATCTATGGCAATAGAAGCGAGAACATACAATAGAGAAAAGACTGTACCTTCAATAAATGATGCCATGAAACCTGGACAGCCACATGGAAAAGAATGAAATCAGAACACTTCCTAACACCACACACAACAATAAATGCAAAATGGATGAAAGACCTAAATAGAAGACCAGATAACATAAAACTCTTGAAGGAAAACTAGGCCAAACACTCTCTGATATAAACCAAAGCAATATCTTCTCAGATCCACCTCCTAGAGTAATAACAATAAGAACAAAAAAAATCAATGGGACATAATTAAATTTAAAACTGTCTGCACAGCAAAGGAAACCCTAAACAGAACAAAAAGACAACCCAAAGAATGGGAGAACATATTTGCAAATGAAGAGACTGACAAGGGGTTCATCTCCAAAATTTATAGCTACCCCTGCAGCTCAATTACAAACAAGAAAATAACCACATCAACAAATGGGCAGAAGACCTAAACCGACAATTCTCCAAAGAAGACATAACAGATGGCCAAAAAACACATGAGAAGATGTTCAACAGCACTAATTATTAGAGAAATGCAAATCAAAACTACTAGGAGGAACCACCTTACACCACCCAGCATGGCCATCATTAAAAATTTACAAACTGGAAATGCTGAAGAGGGGTGGAGAAAATGGAACCCTTATCATACTTTTGGTGGGAATGCAAATTGGTGCAATACTATGGAAAAGAGTGTGGAGATTCCTCAGAACACTAAAAATAGAATTACCCTTGATCCAGCAATCCTACTCCTGGGCATCTCTCCAGAGAAAACATGACTTGAAAAGATACCTGTACTCCAATGTTCATTGCAGTACTAGGTACAATACCCAAGCCATGCAAACAACCTAAATGTCCATCGGCAGTGGAGGAGATAAAGAAGATGTCGTCCATATACACAATGGAATATTACCCAATCATGCAAATGAATGATGGGAGTTCCCACAGTGGCCCAGTGGTCATGAATCTGGCTGGTATCCATGTGGATGCAGGTTTGAACCCAAGCCTTCTTCCATGAGTCGGGGAGCTGGCATAGCTGTCAAATGTGGTGTAGGTCATAGATGTGGCTGATGCCATGTTGCTTGGACTGTGGTGTAGACCAGCAGCTGCAGCTGGGATTCAATCCCTAAATGGAAACTTCCATATGCCCTAGGTTTGGCCCTAAAATGCAAAAAAATAAAATAAAATAAATCATAAAGAATGAAATAATGCCATTTCCAGCAGCATGGATGGACCTAGAAATTATTGTCCTAAGTGAAGTTAGACAATGAAAGACAAACATCATATGATATCACTTATAGGTGGAATCTAAAAAAGGGATACAATGAACATCTTTGCAGAGCAGAAATAGACTAACAGACTTTAGAAAACTAATGGTTTCCAAAGGAGACAAGCTGGGGAGTAGGTGGGGTGGGCTGGGTGTTTGGGATGGAAATGCTGTAAAATCAGGTTGTTATGTTTGCTGAACAACTATAAATGTAATAAAATTCAATATAGCCCTGGGAACTATGTCTAGACACTTATGATGGAGAATAATGTGAGAAAAAAAGATATATATGTAGGTGAGACTGGGCCACCTTTCCATAGAGTAAAAAATTGACAGAATCCTGAAAAACAGCTATAATGGGGAAAAAAAACATTATAATCTAAAATCAATGAATTAAAAATAATAAACAAACAAACAAATGAATACATACATACATACATACATAAACTTAGAAGGTTTTGCACAGGAAAACCTTGTTTGCACCTAAACAAACCAAGAAAAAAAGACAACCCATGGAATGGGAGAAAATATTTGCAAATGAAGCAACTGACAAGGGATTCATCTCCAAAATTTATAATCACCTCCAAAAAAATGGGCCGAAGACTTAGACAATTCTCCAAAGGAGACAGACAGATGGTCATAAAGCACAAGAAAAGATGTTTATCATCATTACTTATTAAAAAAAATACAAATCAAGATACAATGAGGTACTCCCTCATACCCACCAGGATGGCCATCATCAAAAAGTCTGCAATAAATAAGTGCTGTAGAGGATGTGGAGAAATGGGGACCCTCTTAACAGTGTTGGTGGGAATGAAAATTGATACAGCCACTGTGGAAAACACTATGATCATGTCTCAAAAAAACTAAAAACAGAATTATCATATGATCCAGAAATCCCACTCCTGGGCATCTATCCAGAGAAATCCATGACTTGAAAAGACCTAGGCACCCAAGTGTCCACTGAAGCACTTTACAATAGCCAAGATCTGGAAGCAACCTAAATGTCCATCAACAGAAGAATGGATAAAGAAGAGGTGGTACATAAACACCATGGGATATTAGCCATTAAAACGAAAGAACTAATGGCACTTGCAGCAACATGGACGGATATAGACAGTATCATGCTAAGTGAAGTTAGTAAGACAGTGAGACACCAATATCATATGCTATCACTTATATGTGGGATCTAAAAAAATATGGATACAACTTCTGTGTAGAACAGAAAATGACTTTGAAAAACTTTCCGTTACCAGGTGGGATTCACCCCAGGTTCACAAGGATGGTTCAACACACTCAAATCAAACAATGCCATGCACCACATTAACAAAAAAGTCAGAAACCACATGATCATCTCAAAAGATGCAGAAAAAGCATTTGACAAAGTCCAACATATATTCATGATCAAAACTCTTAACAAAGTGGGTCTAAGAGGGAACAATCCTTAACATAAATAAAGCCATTTATGACAAACCCGCAGAAAATATAATACTCAATGGAGAAAAGCTGAAAGCCTTCCCATGAAAATATGGAGCAAGACACGGATGCCCACTCTCAGCACCAATGGTATTCAACATATTACTAGAAGTTCTATCCACAGCAAACACACAAACAAAAGAAATAAAAGCCATCCAAATAGGAAGAGTAGTGGCTAAAACTGTCAGTGTAAAATGATCACAGTAAACCTAGTCAATATCCATTACCACAAAGAGTTACACATTTTCTTTCTGTGATAAGAAATTTTTTTTTTCCTTTTGGCTGTGCCTGTGACATGCAGAAGTTTCTGAGCCAGGGATTGAACCTGCGCCACAGCAGTGACCTGAGCCACAGCAATGATACCACTGGATCCTTAACCCACTCTCCACTAGGGCATCCAAGGACTCTTAAGATCCATTCTCTCAGCTACTCTCCAACACACAACACGGTATTAACTGCAGTCACCATGCTGTACATTACCGTCCATGATTTATTTTATTTTATTTTATTTTATTTTATTTTAATTTAATTTTACTATTATTATTTATTACTCATCTGTAATTGCACAATGACCATAATAATCCAATTTCACAGGATTTCCATCCACAGCCCAAGCACATCCCCCCACCCCCCAAACTGTCTCCTCCGGAGACCATTATTTTCTGTCTTTTATTTATCAATCTGCTAAAAGGGAAGCTGAAGTAGGCTGAGTGACCTTTTAAATGCATGGGACCCCAAATGCTACAAAACGAGATTCCACAGGCTCCAAAGGCTGCCACAGATTCACCCTTCTTTGTGACTATGATGGAATTGTCCACCTATCAGTGTGAGCAGGGAAGATGTTAGGAATGGCTTATAAAAAGTTACTATTTTGCAAGCCCGTTCAGCTTGAGGCTCTTGAATATCATCCTAGAGGTCACTAACACTTCACTGTATGGAATCCAGGGGCTGAGTCAAAATAGAGGGGTCTATTTTGGGAAGGGAAGCAGGAGGCTGTAGGGTCAGCTGATGGACATGGTGAGCATATGGCTCCCTGTTGGGATGATGGCTGGATGTGGAATAAAGAAAACTAGGGTCAGGTCATCTGAGAACCAAGGACCTGAGATGAACTCGCCATTGTTAGAAGCATCCTGAACCTTCAGAAAAGAACAGGGACCATGTCTAAAGGTTTGGGAATATCAGAGCCATATCTCCTCAGAGAAGGACTCCCCAGGCTCTCCAGGCCTCACTCCCCAAGCCTCCCTTAGAGACAAGGCCTCCCCACCTTTGTCCTTGTCAGCTCACTGACCCTAGAGGTCCTGCCTATCCCTGAGGACTTGGGTTTCCACAGAGATATGGTGGTGGAGAATTGCTCATACAGCTTACCAGCCTGACCAACAGTAGTTCCCACCACACTGGGGCAACTGGGCACAGGGACACATGGCTCTAGAGACTTGAACCATCTGGACCCCATGTGCACGGTGTCCTTGCCTACCAGCTGTGCCACAGAAGAGCCAGGAATACCTGTGCTTGCCCAACTGATTCTCAGGGGGTTTTCCTGGGAGAACACTTGCCCGCCTTACCTCTTATCCATGAATTCCCACGACTTCCTGACTGCTGCTTGTCGGCCAACCACACACCTGAGAAGCTTCTGTGCTAGAGAGTGATCTGCAATCAGCCTCACCCTTCTAGGGCCCCAGATTCTAGGACCATACAAATGCTGAAGGTGTGTCCCTGCCTAAGGTACAGATACCCTAAATCCATCCACATGATTTCCACTGGAATTCACCAGCATTTGGAGGGAGGAATTCTTGACCCTGAAGATTGAATCAACCTGAGAGGAGCAATGCTGTGATTCAGAATGAAGGGCCAAGGCACACATAAAATGGCACACCGCCCAGGATGCCCCACTCACAATTCAAATATAATGTGATATACACACACACCAATGATGCTTGAATATTCTGGCTTGCCACATAATTAAGTCATAACACACAGATGAGTGATATGCTCTAAATGCATTTTTGAAGCTCTTCAAGAAACTCAGGTGACATTTCAGATGTGATATCTGCATGGTATGAATATTCCAAACATGAGCAAACTCAAATTACAAAGCTGAGGTAACTGAACACAGAGCCGATTATCCCAAGCTAGTCTGAACCAGTTCCAGTGCCCTTTCATATATGCATGTGCACACAATCCACTTACACTCTGAGGAGGACCCTCAACACCCACCAGGGGATGTAAGCAAAGGACATCACACATACGTATGTGTGTGTGTGTGTGTGTGTGTCTTCTGAGCACACATGTACCTTTTAATCCTCAGTGTGAATCACCATACAAACTGACCGCCTAAGTTTACATATCTCAATAGACACAAATTCTAAAGTTTTACAGACAAATTCCTACTCACCTGGAATTTTCCACTGCCTCTCCTACTCAGACAGGTTGGGACCTGGCACCCTTGGCTGCGGTGGCTGCAGTGGCTGCAGGGAATGCACCTGGACAAACATCTCCTGGGGAACAAAATACAGCAAAAGTATAAACAATGAGAAAGAACTCTGCTTGCACATTGCGGACAAATCATGAGAAAAATACAACTGCCACTTCTGAAGAACAGAGAGCAAAAGCAGAAGACTATGCATGCCCCCTACATGCACCACACTAAAGGGGTGGGGTGGGCAAGCCCCCTCAGCCACCCCCCGGCCCAATCCCTGGACATGCCCCTATCCTCACCCCATAGAAGGAACTAGCTCACCGCTACTCAGTGAGAAGCTGAACGAGGGAACCTGGTGATTGCTTCAGTGCCTCTATGCTGAAGCAGGTGTCCTGAATAAAGCCTTCGCTGAGTTTCTCCTCCAGCATCTTATCAACTGCTCTTGATTAAGGAAGGCCAAGAACTCTAGCTGGTAACACTCCAACTCTATACACATCCAAAACATGGGCCTGAATAAAACAGGTGCAACCTACCTACCAACCAGTTGTCCATGTGGAATACCTACATGTACAGGCTCACGAAAACCAGCAAGTCCTCAGTTGTCTCATGCATAGCCCGTATGCCATGCCATAGCCCTAAAACACAGCTAATCCAGGACTCCTGAACACACACACAGCCTACACTGTTTCTTGGTTTCCAAACACACAGACTTCTCACACCTCTCAGAATACATACCACATAAGCTCCAGGAACTCAAATACACACACAGCCACAATTAGCCTACACTGACTAAGATACATATACAAATGTCAAACACCTATGGACACACACATACAGATATTCCCAACCCTTGGACATACAGATGCCCCAAACACCAGGCGTGATGCCACCTCTTCAAAATACAACCACCCTCCTCCTCCCCCAACATAGACACCAAAGGGCACTCTAAGTGTATGTGTGTCAAATGTATGTATGTTTTTGCCCTCCCCTGGATAGACACAGACAGACCATCTCTTAGTACCTATTAACAAACACATTAGCAACAAACACATAACACAGCATTCTCCAAAGGAACATACTTTGCACACTCCTAACAACTCCAAGCCATGCGAACAAGACTTGGGCAGTCATGCACCTAGTGATAGACATACAAACATGGATATGCAAGTAAGACCCATGGACATATCTCCAGAAAACCACATATGAAATGATTTCCATCTATCAAATGATAAGAGGAGCCAGCTCACACACCTGCATTTACTAACACATAACCATACCCCATATTTCTCCTACACATCAATGCAAGTCTCCAACTCCCCTGAATAAACACAGAACCTCATCTCTCCATTAGAAACACACATACGAACTCCTGGAAGAGCACATAGGCAAAGCATTCTCTGACATCAACCTCATGAATATGTTCACAGGTCCTTCTCCCAAGGCAACATAAAGGAGAGCAAAAATAAACCAATGGGACCTAGTCAAACTCACAAGTTTTTACACAGCAAAGGAAACCAGCAAGAAAACACAAAGACAACTTTCACAATGGGAGAAAATAGTTTCAAACAATGCCATGGACAAGGGCTTCATCTCTAGGATATACAAGCAACATATGCAACTCAACAGCAGAAAAGCCAACCACCCAATGGAAAAATGGGCAAAAGACCTGAAGAGACATTTCTCCAAGGAAGATACACAGATGGCCAACAAGCACCTGAAGCAATGCTCAACATCCCTGATTATTAGAGAAGTGCAAACCAAAACGAACATGAGATACCACCTCACACCAGTCACAATGGCCATCATTCATCAGTCCACAAACCACAAGTGCTGGAGGGGCTGTGGAGAAAAGGGAACCATCCTGCCCTGTTGGTGGGTATGTAAGCTGGTACAGCCACTATGGAGAACCACATGGAGGTACCTTAGACATCTACACCTAGAACTACCCTATAACCCTGCAATCCCACTCTTGAGCATACATCCGGACAAAACGTTCTTTGAAAAAGACACATGCACCTGCATGGTCATTACAGCTCTATTCACAATAGCCAAGACATAGGAACCAACCCAAATATCCATCAACAGATGATTGGATTGGGAAGATGTGGTATACATACACAATGGAATCCTACTCAACCATAAAAAAGGACATGAGGCCATTTGTGTCACCATGAATGGAACTAGAGACTCTCATCCTCAGGGAAATAAGTCAGAAAGAGAAAAACAAAGACCATAGGACATCACTTATAACTAGAATCTAGTATACAGCACAAATGAACATTTCCACAGAAGAGAAAATAATAGACTTGGAGAATGGACTTGTGGCTGCCCAGGGAGAGAGGGAGGGAGTGGGAGGGATTGGGAGCTTGGGGTTAACAGGTGCAAACTATTGATCTTGGAATGGATGTACAATGAGATCCTGCTGTGTGGCATTAAGAATTCTGTCTAGATACTTACATTGCCACACAACAATGTGATGAAAACCTGTGCGTACATGTATGCGTAACTTGGTCACCATGCTGTACAGCGGAAAAAAAATAAATGAATAAATAAATAATAAATAACAAAGAAACACACATGTGCACTTCCCCAAATATTTAGGCCTAAAATGTCCCTACTGAAAAATACAAGTGCATAGCCCCAGCAAATATTCTACCAAATGACCATGCCCCTTGAATACACACACAAACTCATACACACAACTCCTCTCCACAAGCCCCAAATATACCCACAATTACCCAGGACATTACAAATATGGCAACGTATAACACCTATGCATTTAGTTCCAAATACACATATAATACATGCTCTGCATATACATAAAATCACACTCCCCCCCCTCAGCCATCATGCAAATACAGAAGCACAGAAACACAGGACAGCCACCTATGGAATATTCACCAGTCTCATAAAAGTTTCAGACTTGCCCTAAACACATCAAAAGACACACACACAGCTCCTGAAAAACTGCTACACAGAAAAGCCAAGAAGCATACAACATGCTACAAATACACAAATAATCATCCTAAAGATAAGGATAGATTCGGATACTTAAAATACATGAAAAGTCCCACTGGGGGTGAAAGACAAGGTTTATGAGTTTGGGGAACTGGTGTAAGCTGAGGAGCACTCAAGGAATGGAACCCAGCTATGATCTACACTAACTTGAAGGAAGACCAGGGGCCTGTATGAGTCAGACATGCTGAAGCCACAAACCCCCATACTTAAAATGTAGGACAACAGATAGGAAGAGTAAATCCTGTTGCATGAAGTCATGGAGTTAGTAGTCCTTGAAAAGCAGCATTTTTCCACATACCCAAGACAGAAATATAGATGACAGGGCACAAAACTAGGTAAATGGGGACATTAGCTGGAAACCTGAGATGAATTGCCATATTGTACATGTTACCACACTCCTGGTAATACACACAGGACTTCAATAGCATTGTTGACTGACCTGGTTAAGCCATGTAGGGGCAAAGTGAGGGACAAAAGATGTAAGCCTTGACATCTGCCCCCAAATGAGGAAGAAGGCAGACTTCTCCCTTCTCCTCTTTTCCTTGGATTATAAAAATGGAGCTCTCGTGGTTCTTGGGGCTGCTCTGCTCCCTTGCCAGCCTACTTCTCTCTCTCTCACAAGTGTCTTATGCTAAAAAGCTCGCTCATTGCCTACTGCTTTGTCTCAAGCTGAATTCATTCTGCAATGAGTCAGAAAAGCCTGAGCTTCATGAGTCCTGACACTGGGAGAGAGGTTTTTCCTTAAAAGACAGTGGTTTTGAGGAGTTTGAGTCATTCTTTTGTGGCACAGAAGGTTAAGGATCCAACTTTGTCACTGCAGCCATCCAGATCGCTGCTGTGGCATTCAGTCCTGGGCCTGGGAACCTCCACATGTGGCAGATAATATCAAAAAAAAAAAAGGAAAAAAAAAATAATCATTGTGTTCCAGTCCACTCCTAACCTGGGATCCTGGGTTCAAGTGCCAAACTACCGTGCAGGTTGATTCAAGTCCCACTCTCAATTTTGGCTGGGTTGAAGTCCCAGCCATGGAGTTTCACTACATTCCCCACATATACAACATAAATGGATTGTACACCCAAACAAACAGACCTCCGTAATGACCAAACATGGCCCTTATGCATAGGCAGATAATCCAAGTCCACCTTTAGACACACAATCCCAAAACTCATGGGTGAAAACACCATGTGCCAAATATTCCCCTGAACATCAACTTACAAACACCTAAACACCAACTCCTTGAGTGTGCCTCTGTTACATCTCAAAACCCTTCAAATATAACACTCACCCTTAAAAACGTTCACCAAAACACAGGCATGAACTCCCCTAATACACACATATTCATAGACCTAACCAACCCAGATATCTGACCACCCACCAGACTCCCAACAACCTATTAAATATGTATGAACCCCATCTAGGCTTGTGCATCATTCATGATTTACATCAGACTACAAAGAGATGGTGAGCACTACATTCAGGAAAGTTGTCCCCACCATGGACCCAAGCATGCCTTTTGAATATGAGCATTGACAGTAATTTTTATGTTCTGAAGGAGACACCAATGAAACTATGATCATGTACCTTGGCTCTTCACTGATTTTCCAGTGACCTGCACTACTTCCTGGGAAGTGCATGAGGGTTTTCCAATTGGAAATGTTTCTGTCTAGCTTTCCTACTCTTGAGAACTGCATGCTGGAATGGCACACATTTGAATGGCCCACAAACTTTATGCACCTGCCTCTGGAGGCCCTGCAATCACTCAAGTCTTCATGCAGCCCGACCCACAGTGCTGCCAATAAACTGTGGTGGAAACACTGCTCCGGACCTTAACTCCATGCTGGCATGAACCCACACAGAGGAGGGCCAAGATATCCTACAGAGTGAAAAAGAGTGCTGAGGGCTCACACCCAACACGTGAAAAGTCCCCATATGCCTTACCAGGGCCTTCACAGAATTAAGCAGAAAGGCCGCCATGACTGGCCCCACCCCCAGGCGGGCCACCCATTGGGAAACCACCCTCTGCCCTCATGTATGCACTACTGGCTTCCCAAGCAGACCCGCCTCAACAGATGCTAGGAGCGGTTGGTGGAGTGTAGTCCCTGCACCTGACAGCCCTAGCCACTAGTGGACATGTGCATGCTTGCTGGCGTGGGATGTGTGAATACCTAACCCAGGTATTCTTGCAAGAGAGGAATATAATGGAGAATTGGCATCTTCTGGGGAGTTTTTTGATATGTCTTCTCATTGCGATCTTTCTGACCTTCTCCTCTTCAACCTCTCTCTTGTGAGATGATCTCCCACATTCAAATTGCAAACTTGAAAACCTTCCATTTAGATATGATCCCCATGAAAGAGTTTGGAGAGCTCCAGCCTAAGCACGGTATCCTCAATTTGGGCCAAGGGCATTCATGCCCTTTGGGCTGCAGTTCCTTAGTTTTGCTTACTGTTTTTTCTAGAAATCTTAGGTCCTTTTACCTAGCAAGCCTTAGGGTTCCATTAAAAAGAATTTCTAGCAATGAATTGTAGACATGGAAAACACTCTGAGAGAAATTTCTCCTGTTTCCATGCCTAGAGCTTTTCCAAATGCATTTGTTCTACTCGAATGTTTTGCTCTCCGTGTAGTTAGTTAATGCATGGAAGTTTTTCAATAAAGGTTGATTCATAGGTGTTTCCTTTGTAAGGTTTTGGTTATCCTTGTGAAGTAAACTTGACAATCTTGGCCAATTATACCACAGCAGGTACTTTGGGAACAATTGTACTCTCCCTCCCTACTTCTTTGACTACATCACAGAATTTCCGTTGGCAATCAACCAACAAATAAATAGGAGCAGATTCAACTTACTGACCTGACATTGTCATACTTTGCAAAGAAATGTGAACCATCAGGACCGTTCTCCGGTTAGCTGCAACGTTGGAGCATTTCTTCATCAACAGGATACCTCTCATGAGCCCTTACATCTAACAACACCCAGAGCTCCCAAGGGCACAGACTTGAAACGTCCACAAGACACAAACCTGGAATCTCTCAGTGCCTTTAAATTTCCATCAGCAAGTGGGAGATTACCTGTCTTCTGATGCTTGTGATCCATTTCCAGAGATGTTTCTCCTCAGCTCTCAGTGCCTGCCCTGAAGCTCTCTGTAGGAATAATCAGAAATAAGGGTCCAAAAGACATTGAGACACCCACATCCATGGCTGGTTTTCCCTAATTACATTTCAGCTAATTTGATTATCTCTGCCTCTAGGATGTAGGGTTTGGAGGTAGTAAACAAAAATTGATTGCAGATTGGGAATGTCACTTTTCCACAATGTGATTTTCTATCAGGGCCCCTGAGAAGATGCATTCAAATACTATATCAGAGCTATGAGTGAGGATCTTATAAATAATCAGTTGAATGCCTGAACAAGGGGAGGAGACAACAAGGAGCCTGCCCTTCTTGAGAGCCTGGGTACAATGCTTGCCTCACCAATCCTCTTATATGAAGTTATTGGTTGAAAAACAATTAAAATTTTCATTATAAGAGCTCAAATACAGAGAAATATTTCCAAATTGTTTATTTTTTCAATCCCCCATCAAGAGGTACTTGATAGAAAGCTCACCATGATATTGCTTGAAATCCTCTCACCTCAGCTTCTCACTCTCTTTTGAGTCTATTTTTCTTTGCAAGGGGTAAGAAGCTTCTGAAGCATCTTCCCAAGTCTTTTTCTCAATGTGGGACACTCCTTATAAACCTCTCTTGCCTTCCCTGACACCCTAACATCAGTAGGAATTGTAGTGGTGCTACAGCAGAGAATGAATTTCACCTCCCAAGAGATTTGGTTGCAGTCCTATTAGGTTTCCACCCCTTATCTCCCTTGGCAAGTTTCCTAATTGTCCTCTCTTCTCACCACACAAAACATGAATACTCATTCATATCATTAGGAGAGTGTAAGGTGACATTAATTCTCAACATGAAAAAAAGAGTCAGAGAACTGTTTCTCATTTGTGTCTCTGTTTTGTTTTCTAAGGGATGCAGATGGGACCATAGGTAATGATGAGCCTAGATTCTAAAGTGGAAGGTTATGGGATGCAGACAGGAAATTCACAAGCTTATAAGCAGGGCTTGAAGGCCAGGTCTTAGATGGGATTGGCTTTGTCCAAAAGGAGAGTGGACATTGGTGCATAAAATACTGGCACTCTCTCAAGGTGCACATGCATTTCACGGGTAGTTGATATTTTAAATCCTAGAAATACAAGGAGTTTCCAATGTGGCTTAGCAGAAACGAACCTGGCAAGTATCCACGAGGATGTGGGTTTGATCCCTGGCCTCCATCAGTGAAAGAAGGATCTGGTGTTGCCTTGAGCTATGCTGTAGGTCACAGACACAGCTTGCATCCCATATTGCTGTGGGTGTGCATAGGCCTGCAGCCGTAGGTCCGATTTGACTCCTATTCTGGAACTCACATATGTTGCAGGTCTGGCCCTAAAAAGGAAAATAAATAAAAGACCAAAAAAAAACCAGATCTCTGGGATATTTAGTACATTAACTTGTCTTCTTGTCCCTCATTTCTGTCCTTAACCCCACGAAGCACAAACACTCAATCCTATATCCTGCCTCTTCCATTGACATTTCATCCTGCAGATTTGGGGTCCCTTTGCCATTTTATTTTGGGTTGGACCAAAATGCACACTTCAGTTTCTAGTCCAAGTTCTCATCCTCTCTAGAACTGCTCACTACTAAGCGCCTAATATGTTACCCTTTTTGGCTAGTCTTGCCAGATAAATGCTGATGCTGAGGGAAAGGTAAATTTCAGATAAATAGGGAAAGAACTTTCAGTAAAGATATGTCCAAAATGTTGCATAGGACAGAGTTAAGGCTAAAGGCAGGCACTGTGTATAGGAAATGAAAAATTTAAATGGAGCTGGATATTTACTTTTGATATTGCCTGGCTTTGAACACTCTGTTCTTTCAGTTCCTTGAATTTCAAGAGAATGTAGAAACTCCCATAATAAAGGTTAGTCCAGTAACAGAGGAGCCACAATGGCAGTATGAAGGTGACAAAAATAATATACTCAGATATACGGAGACAAGATTTAATTTTCTATTTTTCCTTTTTGCTTGTTTTCAAGATGAACTCTTACCTTATAATTGTTAAGTTTTCCATTGCAGTTGATTTACAATGCTTTGTCTATTTCAACTGTACAGCAAAAGGACCCTGTCATACAGACACACACACACACATATATACCCATATATTATACATATATAATCGCTTTCTCATATTATCCTCCAACATTTTACATCCCTGTGCACATTTTAATTTTCAGAGACAAAGAAATAATTTTTGAAAAGGCAAATGGATTGCATTCAATGTTCCTTGCCCAAAAGATCTCTGAAAAGATGTGAATGAAACAGGTATCTCTGATTACCAGTGGGAACGAGGACTGAGTGGACAGGGGAAAGAGGGGGGAGGAGGACTCAACTCTGCAAATTCTATCTGGCACAAGTGGATTGTGATCCCTTAGAAGGGAGGATTTGTTGAAAATATTACATTCAATCATTAAAAAGGTAAAACATACAATACTTACCAGCAATGTCATAATATGGGAAACACGTCAGACTGATCTCTGGTCTTGGACACGTGGGCTGTGCAGCGGCTTTTTGGATAGGCTGGGCCTTTCCAGCACAAAGGAACATGAGGAAGGTGGGTCCTGCTGAATGCTGGTTGGCACAAAAGACGGCTTCCTTAGGAAAGACGGACACACACCAATCACAAATGGTGGGTCTGCTGAGAGAAGCCAAACCATAAACATTGGGTTCCAGGTGGCCATGAAAACCCAAGTGGTTATCAGATGATAAATGGTTAATTTTGTTCAGAAAGTGTGGCCTCTGGGGAAGGGAGCCTGGAGGCAGGACGGAAGCAGAGGGGGTTGAAGGACAACAAACAAGTTGATGAATAACAAAGGGAAAGGGAACATCAAGACAAACCTTGGTGCTGTGACTCTGAAAACCAACACATACATTGCCTGACGAGGCACTCGACAATTGTCTGGCCCCTGCATAAGGTGGAAGAAACATCTGGTTCTTGCCTCCCTGCAGAGGCCAGCATGGAATGGCACCCCACCCCCACCCAGGCTCACCTGCCCTCGGCCCCTCCCCCACTGCAGAATGACTGGAGGCCTGCATTCTACTGTTGAGATTCAAACTTGGGCTCCTTTACTTGCGTCCTGAGCATCTGTTGGGGCAGGTCCCTCGCTGGGTCCTGCTCTTGACTGTCCACGTTGAGGCCACCAGCCCGTGGTGGTCCAGGCCCATGCCTGTGGCAATGGCTTCAGAAGGCGTTAAGCCTCTAGACAGGGGCTGTTTTCCAAGAGAAAGGGCCTCCCTCAAATCCCTGGGTTTCCGTTGGAACCCTTCACTGTGGACATGGAGTTGGACTGAAGGAGAGGAAGGCAAGAGCATTGCACCCCAGGGACATCTCAGCTGGGGAGCCTGTAGAAACCTGAGGCTGCCCTGGGGAGGACAGCTGCTTGGAGGTGGTTCAAGAGGCCTTGCTCTGGTTGGGAAGGCAGGATGGCAGCAGGCAGGTTGGTGGTTTCTAGAAGGGAGACAAGCCACTTGGAACGTGTATGTAGCCAGTGTCCTCTTGCTATTCAATTTTATAACAAAACTTACTAATTTCAGCCAATAGAGGTGAGTCGTTTGAAACAGGAAAAGATTAAATTTTAGAAAATTTGTAAGAAATGACATCTTGTGGAGTTCCCACGGGGGTGCAGCAGGTTAAGCATGTGGCATTTCCACAGTTCCAGCTTAGGTGGGATTCAGTCCCTAGCCTGTTTCTCTATGCTGCAGGTACAGCCACAAAAAAACCCCCAGAAATCCTGACATTTCACTGTACTCCTGCCTACAGAATCTAGGCAGAGAGGCTGTTTTCACAACTAGACAATTAATTGTTATCCCTAAGCCATTCATTCCTTAACAGTTCTAATCTTTTATATGTATTAATCTCTCTTTAAGAAACATAAGAATCTTGCCAATACCTACGGTTTTATCAATGAACCCATTTTATCAACTGTCAGTGCCATGGCTATACATGTAAGAAATCTAAAATATATATGTGTGTATTGCATATCCCGAGTTTGCTATTTTTCTGCCTTTTGCTTCTTAGGGCCACACCTGCAGCATAGGGGAGTTCCCAGGCTATGGGTCTAATCAGAGCTGCGCCTGCTGGTCACAGCCACAGCCACAGTCACAGCAATGAGGTATCCAAGCCATGTCTATGACCTATACCAGAGCTCACGGCAATGCCGGATCTCTGACCCATTTAGTGAGGCCAGGGATCAACCCTGCATCCTTGTGGATACCAGTCAGATTTGTTTCCACTGTGCCACAACAGGAACTCCTTGGGTTTGCTATTTTTCATATCACACTCTCCCTCCCTCAATCAGTCCAATGGTGCTCTGGGGTGATCAGTCTTGACACAGACACCTTTCCTGGGTTCCCCTCACAGAGCCCTGTTCTGGACCCCATACCCACTTCAGCCACCCCTCTCTCCACACTCCTTTCTGCAGTGAGCTGCTCTAGGCCCCACCGGACAGCTGCTAACATACTCTACATGGATGAAACATCGCAGTAGGTTATGTGACAGCAGGTTATCTGGTAGAGCTGCATGAACCAGAGGGACTCAACTCTTGGCCACGCTCAGGCTGCACACACCCCAAACACTTTGCTTCCTGATAGCAGTGACTTTCAAACAAGATTCTTACTCAAGTCCCAGAGAATAATGCAGACATGGGTGCTAGCTGCATGTACATTTCATAAGAAAGGACTTATGATCTTAGACTAAATCTAATCACACATTATAAAATTCATCAACCAATAAGTGAATCATCTGGGGGACATCTACAGTACACATACTTTCATCTCAGTCTTTCAGAGGTTTCTTTAAATAGTTTTGGAATTTATTTGACCGGGGAAGGGGTTGGTCAGGGGATTTAGAAAGACCCCATCACACATTCCCCATCGGACAACAATGTCCTGGAAGGCAGCAACAATGGCTTCCTGCCACCAGCACAAGAGCAACAAGACTAGGGTCAACTCTGCACCCCCTGAAAACATGCCCAGTAACTGGTAGAGAGTATTTATGCTCCAAAAATATGAGACTTCCTCCCCCAGTACGAGGATACTCCAAGAATCACTCACAGAGCCCCATCCTCTCAGTTTACAATGAAGAAACAATGGCTGGAAGAAGTGGAGTCATTGGACCAAGGTCACCCAGTAGCTTGGAGTCCAAGTAAATATATTTATTTAGCAAACAAGGGTCTGGAAACCAGTGCAGTAAAGTCCTCATCATCAGAGTGATTTTCTTATTCCTCAGCCAGCCAGCCATATATTTGTTCTATTAAACTTTCACCACACAGCCTTGGCTTTAATATTGTCACATGCATTCCTCTTCTCTCCTCAGAAGAGTGATGCTCTTTGAGGCACAAGATTCCCTCCAAATTCCATGTTAACAGTCCAGGAGAGCCTGGCTCTGCTGGGTGAGGAAGGACCACCACCTGACTGAGTGCTGCTGGTGGCAGCAAGCCAGCTGAGCAATGACTCAGGTCCTGAGTGGACTCACTGGGAAGGCTGGTCTTGGTAATCATCAGGGGCTGTCGCAGCAGTTGCATGTCTGTCATATCCACATTAGGTGTCCAGGGCTGATTGAGGGGCCAGAGTGTGGGAGGAGGCTGAGTGTTGGCTGTACTCTTAAGACCTAGGAGAGGTACAGGACAACACCCACACCCTCACTTCAACACTGGGAGAAAGCCTGAGACCAAAGTGAACCATGAAGGTCAAGGGTGGATGCTGCAGGAATAAGGGGATAAAGCTCTGTCTTCCTCATTGAGCACCCTTGCTGGGTAGATCTCTCCTCTGGGACTGTGACCCTCTCTCTGTAAACCAAACTGTCACCAGTCTGAGGTCTTATGTGAAGATGGATCTTCCACATATCAAATTAGGTTTTAGGCTTATCAAGCATCTTCTTGGCACATACTTAGTGGGATGACATTAGTGATGGGGGCCAAACCCCTGCTGTAAGCCATGGTGCTCCATGGCCTGCAGGGTCCTTCGGTGGGGGAGAACTGTGGTCCAGTGACTGCAGGGGCCTACTTGCCATGGGCAGAAACCCAGGATGTCAGTCATCACATATGTGTTTCATCAGAGGGGTCACGTGCTTCATGGTACGCAAACCAGGAAGGAGCATGTGCCAGGAGCTAGGATGCAAGGGCAAGGCTGTCTGAGAACCTCAGTTACTGACTGCAGCTGCATTTTCCACGGGCCACATGCTGTTGGAACTAGACTTTGGTGCAAGCAAGTTTAGAGGGGTTCTCCATGGTGGGAGCTGTGTTCTCTCCTGATGGCACTCTGCCCATGCCAGCCTTGTGGTGTGAAGACAGAATGAGGATTGGGTGGGCTGTTTCTCAGCTGTGAAACCTGCATAAAAGGAGCTGAAACTCAGACATTCAGGCTTATGGACTGTCAGTGAGACCATGCTCCTTGCCTCTGATCCTTTCCTGCTTCCTCATCCTATTTCTTCACCAGTGAGCCTGAAAAGTAGGCATGGATATAGGAATGGAGGATGGAGGCTCCATCCCAGCAGCACAGTGGTGCTGACCAGTGAGGCATGGAAGTCCTCATGTGATGCCGAGGCTCATCGTCCAGCATAGATGCAGGCAAAGCCCAGTGAAGATTTCAAAGTCAAGAGGAGAGTGTACTCAGAAGGCTGTGCCTGGACATCTCTGACTCTAGAATGAAGCTTGCTCAGAGGCAGAGGGGAAACCAGTCAGTTGGTTAGAGAAAAGCCTTTAGCTCTGCCACTTAAACTAACAGACTTACAAATTACCTGACAGGCTTTGGGACAACATGAGGAAGCCTCAGAAGACTAGGGTCAACTTCCTAGCAAGTTTTGTTCTAACAAGAGGGGGAGGAAGCCCTGTATTTTAGCAAATAGCTGGGAGAGGAGGAACAAGCCAAGTGAAAAGGCAGATGAGGCTGGCAGCCCCGGGCAATCTTCAAAAAATTACTGGGAGAAACCCAGGGGGAGCGAGGAAGCTGTTGATGGGAGGTTCTGTTCCTGGTGGGGGTGGGGGGTTGCTGTTCTGCTGCAGAACTTGGAAAGCTGAGTCAAGCCATGGTGCTTGATTTAGCTTGGCTTGGTCTTTCTCAGGTGGAGCATTTGACAGGCACCTGCAGAGCTCTCTCTGGACCCCAGAGAGCTCAGACTACAAATCATCATTAGCAAAAGGTTCACAGCTTAGGTTAAGAAATGAGAAGGGACTAGGTCCATCTTCAGCAGATGAAGAAACCAGGAGGCACTCTTTTCCACACAGAAGCCAAAGACAGCAGCCTTAAAATGTCTTGGGCCAGTTTGAAGAAGTATAGGGAAAAGAGCAATGGTTGTAAGGAAAGCAGGGCCCTTAATTTTGTTTGGAAGCTGCTTATTATAATTGCGGATTCCATCATCATCTGGGGTGTGGGAACCCTTGAGAATAGAAAAGGGGATTTCGGAAGTTTTAACGCACAGCCTATACATGGTGAAGAGATAGGAAATGCCATGAAACCTGAAGGTGCCACCAATGCAAGTTACACACTTGTTAGCTGACAGTGGGGCTTTGGATGCCATTTTTCAGGGCAAAAGGCAGTCTGTCTAAAGGGTAGAAGGTGTCCCTAGAACATAGAAACTCTGTGTCACAACCCATTGACCGGAGACAGCTTTTAATTGACCATGGATGTTTGAGGCTAGAGTCTGGTGAAATTATGCACTTTTAATGGCAACTTGGAGGAGCTGAACCAGGACATGCGCTGCTCTTTTCTCTCTTTGACTCCTTGTCCATCGTCCTCCTCTACACACTGCAAGCCATCTGCCATAGTCTGTAACTGGTGACAACTGTGCAGATTTAAACTGCAGGAGAGGCATCAGGCTCTGCAAACTCCGCTTTTCCAAAATCGCTGTTTGGACTGTAAGCTGACCAAATAGACACATTTAGGATTTGGGCTCCTGTTTCCCAGCCAGAAATGCAGGCCTGGGAAAAGATGCTTCTCTATCTTGACACAAAGCTTTGTCTTGACAATTCATTGGAGCGTTGAGAAAATGGAACACAGAAGTCTCAGAGTTGGTGCAGCCCAATTTGGAAGCACTGGGAGGCTCCACATCCATTCCGGGGAAAATGAATTATGCTGCAGGTTCCGAAGAAGATCCTGACATTATCAGGAGCCGCTCTCACTAGGGCCCTCTGGTCAGGACCAGCCAGAGGAAGAAAAAGGAGGAGAGAAGAGATGCTTTTCCGGTATCTTAGGTCTTGAGTTGATGATGGGAGGGAGCTGGGTGAGAAATTTTACAAAGTTATAACACATTGTTACGATCCCTCACCTCGTCAGCTCCTGTCTGCTTGACAAGGACAATATCCCTTCAGGAAAATATGAAGTAAAATGGAAAGTGGCCTCACGATGAAGTTACCTGAAGCAATGGCCTGATATGTTACAGAGTGTTGGGAGCAACATTAAAAAGGCATTTGTAACTGGCCACCTCCATGGCTCCAAGTGGAAGCTGATGCAGGCCTTCTCAGTCCCAGGGCTTTTGTGAGAGTTGGCCCCTCATGACCACTCTTGGCAAGCCAGGCCTGGGGCCCTGGGGACCCCACCAGGGAAAAATTCCTTTTAAAGAGTCACAGCCCCTCTAACATGGACATTCTAGCAAGAGTCATGTCTGGGCAGAGGGTCAGAGGCATTCGCACCTGTGAGAGGAGGAAGGAGGAGCCCAGCACCAAAGGGGGCTGGAAGTTGGCGACTGTCACCACAATAATCTAATTATTACTCTGCTCCTGTCCCCTCCTGAATAACTTTTTTATTGAAGTAGAGTGGATTTCCAATGTTGTGTGTCAGGTGTGCAGAAAAGTGATTCCATTATACCCCTGCACGTGTATATCTAGTCTTTTCCAGATTCGTTTCCATTACAGGTTCGTACAAGATGCTGATAGGTTGTCTATTTGATATTTAGTAGTGCTGATAACGTCCTCAATCTACCATAACTGGGCCCATCTGAATGACACCCAACACCGCTCCTTCCTGAAGGCTTTCCTCTCAAGCTGGATGCCTGTCAAGATTCCTGTGCTGTGTGACAGCCCTCTCACTGCTGGCCCTGCAGTCAGCCCCTTCTCCACTTCCTCTAGCTGTCCTCTCACCTCATCACCATCCACCCCGCCTTATTCCCACCTCATTACCGACCTCCCACTTCATCACAGCTGTCACCATCCCATCGCCACCCTCCTCCTTCACCCCCATCCTCCCACCTCACCGCAGATATCCTAACCACCCTCTCTCTCAGCTCAACTCCACCATCCTCCCACCTCATCTCCGTAACCCCACCTCATCGCTGTCCTCCCCACTTCATCACTGGCATCCTCCCACCTCACCACCACCCCCCCATCTCATCACCAACCTCCCACCTCATCACCATCCTCCCACCTCACCACCACCCTCACATCTCATCTCCATCTTCCCCACCGCCCCCTCACTCCCTCAGCACCACCACCTGCTCCCCACTGGCTCTTCTGGCGCCCTGGACTCCTCTGCCCCACCCCAGGCCTCCTTCTTCTCCTCAGCAGTTCAACTGTCACCTACAAAGCCCATTAACAATTCCCTGCTCATAAAAGTACAGTCTGGGAAATAAAGCAAAGTCTACCTTTTCTTTTCCTTTGTGCTTGGCCAGGTTTCAGTTGCTTGCAGGGCGCAGTGCAGAGACACCACGCCTGCACTGCAGACCCCAGTTAGGGAAGCAGCTGCGCCAGCCGTTAAAAAACGGTTCCTGAGGAAATAAGAGCAACACCGCGATTCAAGATGGCAGCGGACTGTGAACTAGGCTGTGCCTGGGATTGGGTGTGAGCCATGTGCCCCCGCCTCCCGCGGCCTGCCGAGGCCCCGCCCCCCGGGCACATTGCCAGCCGAGGCCCCGCCCCCCCGCGATCGGCCTGCAGAACCCGCGCCCCCCAGTCACATAGCCTGCCGAGGCCAAGCCCCCCGGCAGAGGGCCTGCAGAGGCCCCGCAAACCTGGCACATGGCCTGCCGAGGCCCCGCCTCCCCGCGCACGGCCTGCCGAGGCCACGCCCCCCCAGGAAAAAGCCGGCGGAGGACCCCCTGTCAGCGCGCGGCCTGCGAGGCCCCGCCCCCCCAGGAAAAGGCCTGCCGAGGCCCCGCCTCCCTGGCTCGCCCTGCAGAAGCCGCGACCCCCAGTCATATAGCCTACTGAGGCCCCGCTCCCCCCGCGCGCGGCCTGTCGAAGCACCACCTCCCCGCGCGCGGCCTGCCGAGGCTCCGCCCCCCCGGCACAGGGCCTGCAGAGGTTTCTCCTCTCTGGCACGCGGCCTGCCAAGGCCCTGCCTCCCTGGCACATGGCTTACCGAGCCCCGCCTCCCCGCTCGGAGCTTGCAGGCGCCGCGCCCACCTGGCACTTGGCCTGCCCTGGCACCACCGCCCCGCGCGCACGGCCTGCAGAAACCTTGCCCACCTGGCACTTGGCCTGCTGAGTCCCCGCCCCCCCGGCACACGGCCCGCCGAGACCCCGCCTCCCCGCGCTTGGCTTTCCCAGGCCCCGTCCCCCCAGCACAAGGCCTGTCTAGGCCCCGCCTCCCCCCGCGGCCCCCAGAAGCCGCGCCCCCCAGTCACATAGCCTGCCGAGGCCCGGCCCCCGGCGCAGGGCCTGCCGAAACCCCGCCTCCCCCAGGTCGACCTGAAGAAGCCGCGCCCCCCAGTCACACAGCCTGCCGAGGCCCCGCCCCCCTGACACCTGGACTGAAGAGGCCCTGCCTCCCCGCAAGACCTACTGAGGGGGGGGCCCCCTCGCACCCTACAGGGCCTGCTAAGGCCCCGTCTTCCTGCCGAGTCTGCCCCCCCACCCCGCCGCCACCCCACGCCGCCTGCAGTGGCTCTGCGCCCCACCGCCGAGCCCCAGCGCGCCTGCCTTGTCACCTCGCCAACACCACCACCCCCCCCCCGCCCCCCGCCACCCGCCCATGAACTGAGGAGACACTGTGAAGCTCCCAGGCCCGCCTGACTGCAGAGTGCGTGCTTGGAGCTCACAGCCCCGTCTTCGGGTGATGGAGAATGCTTTCCTTTCCTTCGCTGGGCCGGAGCCACGAGGGCAGGTGGCCCCTTGATGCGGCCCAGCTGGAAAGTGTCAGGAACACAACTTCCACCTGGTCTCTATGCCTACTGCTGGAAGCCACCGTGTCCAGCTCCCTTGGCCCATCCCCAGCTCTACCTGCAGTGGTTACCCTCTGCTCCCCGCTGCTGGCCAGGTCCCACCTAGGCCACCATCCCCGGGCCTCTGGCCGCTCACAGTCCCTCCCTGCACCTGCTCCCTCCAGGCCTCTTCCACGTTGTCCTAGGTCCCCCACAACCACACTGTTCCCACCCTTCCCTCACTGGTCCCCAGCTTCGGTCTCATCCACTCAGGTGTCCTTTCCTCCTTCTGGTCCCTCTCTGGAGCACACTGCCAGGTCCACCAGCAACACTCGGTCCCCATCTCTTGTTTGTTTTCTCTTTTCTCCACTAGAATGTAAGCCCCAAGCAGGGATTTTACTCTCCTTTCCTCTTTGCTGTGTTCCCAGTACCTCGAATAGTGTCTGGCGTGAGCTGAATGCTCCATAAACACTTGGTGAGTGAAAGGTGATGTGATGTGACAAGACAGTCCTGATTAGGAGAGGAGAGAAAGGTGACCAATGGTGAGCAGTCCTCAGGGAAGTGCTGACCGTTTCATGAGTGGGATGTTGGTGACAAGGTAACCAACTTGGGCAGAAGACTCAGAAAGGTAGAGAGGGTGCCCAGGAGCTGAACAGAAGGAATGATGTGTTTACATTCAGACTCTCCCTGAGGAGTAGATAGGAATGTTTTGATTGCTCACCAGAGTCAAAGGGCATCTAAAGAAATTGCTGACAATTTTGCTAAGTACAGTGCTTTTCGCTTGGTAGATGCACAAGGCAACTAACATATATAGCAGCTACTAGCTTAAAAGCAATACTACCAGAATTATATAAAACTATATTTGAAAGTTTCCTTTAATAACATCTTGGGTTTTTTTTAAAGTCTAATTTTGTTCTGCAAAAGGGATGAGGTGTTGGTTCCTAGTAAAATAAGTCTACTTCCTCAATGTCTTTATTCCCATATACTAGATCTTATAACTACACTGGAGCTAAAAATTGCAAAACATAATTTCCACATTTGGCCGATAAAATCTAATGTACATTTAGAGTGTTTTACTTTACAAAGCCAAAGGAAAAGAATGTAGGTTATGGGACCTGGATACTTGGATTTGAAGAGTGTATCCGACATCCTAGCCATTCTGAACCTTGGTTTCATCAACTGAAAAATGGGAATCCTGTTGTGTCTAGAACCAGTATAATTTTAGTGACTAACAGCGTGTGCTACGGGTAGTACATGCTCCAGAGTGCTGCTAACAACCTATACTTTCTCAGTTACTAAAATCCCAAACAAAACGGCCTACCTAATCTTGATGCTATTAAACAATTTTTAGGGGTTGTGATGCTATCACAACTCAAAAATTCTTTTAACTCTGAAAACCCAAATCATTCATAAAAACCATCCAAAAAGTTTTTATGCAAATGAGTCAGCTTTTTAAGTGGAGAAGATATAAAGCACATATTGCATTATCTCCTGAATACTTTCATAAAGAACAGGGCTCCTGGAGTTCCCAACGTGGCTCAGTGGAAATGAATCTGACTAGCATCGCTGAGGACACAAGTTGGGTTCCTGACCTCCCTCAGTGGGTTAAGGTTCCAGCATTGCTGTGAGCTGTGGTGTAGGCTGCAGATGTGGCTTGCATCCCTCATTGCTGTGGCTGAGGTGTAGGCTGGTGGCTACAGCTCTGATGCAACACCTAGCCTGGGAACCTCCATATGCCACGGATGCAGCCCTAAGGGGGGGGAAAAAAAAAACAGACAAAAACAGGGTTTCTGAAATGGAATGCAAGTACCTTGTTACACAATTCCATCCGAGTTTCTCAGAATTACATTATTAATTCTTTTTTTTCAAAAAGGACTTTAGAACCATAGGATTTACCTAAACAAATGACCTTGTTCTACAGATGAGGATGTGAAGAGCAACTCCTACCTGGTTGTACAGGCAAGACCTGGCACAGTCTCTAGACTGCTAATTCATTCCTCTGTCATCTGCATGATGGCTGGGGCAGCCAGTAACCCAGACAAAAAGAAAGCTCTTGAAGGGAGACAGGCCAATAATATCTTTCAGATGAGCCTTGCCCACCTCCAGTCTCCTGACGCAAGCATTTCCATATTGCAGATCTTCTCACACGTGGCTCACCCACCAGCTGTGGATAACTGCCCTGAACATGGGGCCCTGGCTCACCCTCCACATCTGCACAGCCTAAAAGGATAACAGGTCATACACCTGAAGAAAGCATCACTCCAACACACACTGTAGGTGCCTTGCGAGGAGGATAAAAGCCAGGGCTTGAGGAGCCAGGGAGTAGGGAGCTCATTCCCAGAGTGCTCAGAAGAAGGAAGTGCTCAAGGGACAGGAAGTGTACAGTATGTTCTGGCTGGCAGAGGTCTGCCCTGGCTTCCACATGGTTCACCACTGGATCTTCCATCTGGTGGGAAGATGTTATTGATTTTATATATATACACATACAGTTGGTTCTCATTAGTCACAGATTCCATATCAGAGAATTCAGCTATTCACTAAAAATGTATTTGTCACCCCAAGTCAGGGCTTGGGGTGCTTTTGCTCATATGTGGACACACACAGAGAAGAGAAAAATTCATCTACCTACAAATGCATTTCCAGCTAAGGCTGAACAAAGCGAAACTCTGCCTTCTTGTTTCCACTCATACTGTAAGCAAATGCCCCTTCTCTGGTCTATTTAGTGCCACATTTCCCCACAGTTTTGTAGTGTGTGTGTGATTTAACTCTTTCAAATGGTCCCCATGTTTGGTGCTGAAGTGTTGTCTAGGACTTTATGGGGGGGAAATACATTGGTTAGATACATTTTGTTTACATAGAGGATTACAGTGCAATTGGCTGTGAGTTCAGTGCCAATGAAACAACAGTGTATATTAAACAAGGTGTCTTTAAACAGAAACACACATAAAATAAGCTTTTGTATTTATCAAGAGACAAAAAAGTGTGACCAGAGGCTGGCAGGAACCTAACCCTGAATTTCCCATGGGCGCAGTGGTTCAGTGTTCACTGATTCCATGTTTGTGGTGACTACAGACCCCAACCACATGACAATGAGGACTGAATAGGTATGTATATACCCATGCACTCATACATAGGTATGCACTCATCCATGTCCGTATAATGATGCAAACATGCGTGGGGGCATATGGCATGTGGCTCCAGTCATGGTTTCATGAAGAAACTGTCATGGTTCTATAACCTATATTGTGAAAGCAGGAAATTTCAGGAGACGAAAGTGAAAAAAGAAATGCACCAAGACTGTGTGCATAAACCATTCATCAGTGGCCTGAATCCAGGATAAGACATGAATGAGATGGGCCATTCCACATGGCTTTGCAGGGAGATTTTATATCTTCCTGGTAACAACTCTGACTCCATCAGGCCTGTGAGAGTTCCAGCACACAAGCGATTTTAATGCACCTAGATGGTAATACTTTTCCCCAAATTTCAATATTCTAAATATTTTAAGAGTCACAAATTATTTGCTCCCAAACAGTTTATATGAACAAACTTTCAACAGTAATGATCTAAGCAAAATGTGCATCCCATGGGCATGACATAAAAAAAGAGGCTTTTCCAATTGTCAACCTTTTGAAGCAGCATTATCATCTTTGCAGTTCCCATAGCAACATGTTCCATTGCTTGGGTGACAGTGATCTTGTGCTAAACTAACTTGGAAAACAAACGGACATTTCCTCCTGAGTGTCCTCACATCTCACAGTTGCCTCCAAGCCATAGAGGGTTGATGTACCCAGTGCAGCTTCGTGAAGAGTTATGAGGACATTTCATAAACAAGTTTCCAGGATTTGGCCTGTTAAAGCAGTTTTCAACTTCAAGAGCTTTCCAACACGAACCACATCGCCCTTTGTGTTATGCCATGGAGATTGTCCCAGCTGCAGAACAGATGCCAAGGGAAGACATGCCATCTTGGGTGGATTTGCAGCAGTTCCACAAAGGACCTGAGGGAGAGGGTGGGATGGAAGATGCCCAGTCCTACTGTCACCAACTCAGGCAGCAGGAGCCATTCTGGGAAAAGTGGATGAGATGCAGCAACCATGAAAGGCCAGTTTCTCCTTCCACAAACCACGTGGGAGAGCCACAATGCAGGACGGTACTCCCATGTTGGTTTCATCCTATCCATATTTTCATGAGTATGGAATCTCATAAGGGAAGGTCTCATACATGCACAGGGGTGGAAGAGATAGTTATAGGAGTGGAGGGGCTATTTTAAAGTACATTTTAGCCCAGAAACCTAGAAAGGGCTCCATGCTTTCTCCCAATGCCTCTCACAACTGGTTTGTTTGAATGACACATGTAGTCAGGACATTTCTTGAGAAAAAGTGGAATGTAGAGAATGGAATGTCAGTCAGTGGATTTGCAGGCACAGACACACTGTCCTAGTGCATATTTTTCTCCTGAAATAATCAAATATAATTTAGGCACTTTATAATTAACCCAAAGGGGGCTTTTAACAAAGAGCACAGAGCTCTAAGTTGAAAACGTACACTTGCAGAGTGTGTCCAAAGCCAACTTTGTTTTTCAAAAGGAAAATGTGTCCTCTCACTGCTTGAGTTCAACCAGAAGGATGTGAATCAGGCTTAGAGAAGGAGGACTGGCCTCTCAGGTCCCTGAGATAGTGTAAGGCTGAGTCCTATGGGAGAAGACAGGGTCTCATCTCTCAAATTGTAATGGTTAGAGAAGCCAACTGGTGGACTTTTAAATAATTATAAAGGAAAGAGAAATAATTTGAGAATAAGGCAAGAAACTATAATGAAATCCTAAAACCTGATAGAGACCATACACTCCATGTGAAGGCTAGAATGAGCAGTTCCAAATCACAGAGGGCTAAAGAAGGCGGGGAGCCTTCTCACACCTGCTAGAACTTGTCACACTTCAGGCTATGTTTTCTCTGCAGAGGAGAAGTAGCAATACTACAGGACCGAGGAAGGTGGAAGGCACCTCCCCTTCCTAGTACCGAGTACTGTGACTTCCTCCTTGATTTCTGTTTCCAGTGGCTCAGCCAGTCCTAAAAGGCTCCTGCATACTGAGTGCCCAAGACATTGCAAATAAAATCAGAGGCCATGGTGGTGCATCACTGGGCCTCAGGGTCCAGTGTGCTAGCTTTTGCTTCCCTAAAAGCCAAGATCATTGCTATGAGCCTAGGTCATTGCCACAAGCATACTTCAAAGCTTCTTCAGCATTCTTGCCTCTTCAATACCTCACTCAGTCTGTCTATTCAGACACTATTCAGCGACGCAAGATCTGAGCCATATCTTTGACATACACCACAGCTCTCGGCAACACTGGATCCCCCACCCAGTGAGCAAGGCCAGGGATAGAACCCAAATCCTCATGGATACTAGCTGGATTTGGTTCTGCTGTGCCACAATGGGAACTCCCTGAAACCCACGTTTATATCCTGTTAGATTCTCATTCTTACTCTTTTTCCCTTGGTATGCATTCATGTTCGTATTCTCCCTCTCTCTCTCAAAAAAAAAAAAAAAAAAAAGGAAAAAAGAAAGAAAAAAAGGGGTTCCCATCATTGCTCAGTGTCCTCTGACCAACATCCATGAGGACACAGGTTTGAGCCTTGAGCTTGTCCAGTGGATTAAGGATCCAGCGTTGCCATGAGCTGTGTTGTAGGTCTCAGATGTGGCTTTGATCCTGCATTGCTGTGGCTGTGGTGTGAGCTGGCAGGTATAGTTCCAATTTGACGCCTAGCCTGAGAACCTCCATATGCTGCGAGTATGGCCCTGGAAAAAAGAAAAACCAACAAACAAATGTATATACATACTTTATGTTTAAAATATATATATTTTAGGGCCTCTAGGAAGTTCCCAGGCTAGGGGTTGAATCGGAGCTGCAGCTGCCAGCCTATGCCACAGCCACAGCAACAGCAATGCTGGATCCCAGCCACAATGGCAACCCATGCGGCAGCTTGCAGTGATGCTACATTCTGATCCTTAATCCACTGAGCAAGGCCAGGGATAGATCCCACATCTTCATGGACCCTGTCGGGTTCTTAACCCACTAAGCCAATTTAAAGTATGGAATTCCTGAAGTCCATACTTTAAAATCCATACTTTTTATTCAAACTTCCTTAGTTTTCACCTCATGTGTTTTTTCTGTTCTAGTATTCCATCTATGATACCAAGTTACATTTAGTTGTCATGCCTCCTTAGGCCCCTCTTGGGCTGTGACAATTTCTCAGACACCTTGTTTTTGATGACCTTGACAGTTTTGAGGATGCTGGTCACTTAGTTTGTAGAATGTCCCCCGCTTGGAATATGCCTGATGTTTCTTCATGATTAGATGCAGTTTATGGACTTTGGGGAGAAGATCACAGAGGTAAAGTGCCATTCTCTTCACATATCAATGATACACATACTCTAGAAAGGACTTAGCACTTGTGTTGTTGACCTTGACTCCTGTTAGATTTTTCCACTGTCTTTTTATTCCCTTTCTATATTGTCCTTTTTAGCAATATGACATGATAATCAGTCTACAGTTAAAAGCAGGAAATTGTGCTGCACGTCCTGAGAACAGAGTACCTACATAAGTTATTTGGAATTCTTCTGTACAATATATTTTTATTATCCCTTATTGATTGAATGATTTATTTAGTCATTTATTTATTAATAGGGATTCATAGCCATTTATTTTATACTTTGGGTTATAAACTACTACTATATTACTTATTTTCTTGGTCAAATTGCTTCACTTTGGCCATTGGAAGCTCCTTCAGTTGGCCCATGTACACCGCATTTTTTTTTAGTAGTTTCTGACATTCTCTTTTAAATATTGTTTGCAAATACATTGAGAACCACTTCAAATGCCACAGTAGTTTTTTGTTTTGAAACATCAAACATCATTTTTAAAACCTCAGTGAAGGAATTCCCGTTGTGGCGCAGTGGTTAAGGAATATGACTAGGAACCATGAGGTTGTGGGTTCGATCCCTGGCCTTGCTCATGTGGCTTAAGGATCTGGCATTGCTGTGAGCTGTGGTGTAGGTTTCAGATGTGGCTCAGCTCTGGCATTGCTGTGGCTCTGGCATAGGCCAGTGGCTACAGCTCTCATTTGACCTGTAGCCTGGGAATCTCCATAGACCACGGGAAGCAGCCCTAGAAAAGGCAAAAAGAGAAAAGAAAAAAGAAAAAGAAGGAAAAACCTCAGTGGAGAATAATGTTATCCTCAACAAATATCAACACTGGATATTCCTATTTTTCACTCCTGATATTCCATGTTTCTTCCTATAATCATTCCACTTCTGTCTCAAGAAGATCCTTTAGGAATTTTTAGATTAGATCCACTGGCAACAAGTTCACTCGGTTTTCCTTCATCTGAGAATGGCCATCTAAGGCACCACCAAATAGACAGGGGCTTGTTCAGGCGCAAAGGCTCTGTGCCCTCTCCAGGATATCAGGAGCCCCCTCAGGCTGGAACAGCACAGCCGTTTCCTCGCCAGGGCACCAAGCGCTCGGGCCCTCCATCAGGACTCAGGGCCAGCAAGGTTCTCAGCAAGGATCTCAGGGAGGCCTCTCCTGTTATTGAAGCCCCAGGGCTGGGTCACGGGTTCAGTGAGGATGAGGAGGAGCTCCCCAGCCTGGCCTTCCTCTTGGGCCTTCACCACAGCCTGCTGCCCTGGGGGCTGCCACAGAGCCCTGTCCCTGCCTCGGGTCTTGTCTGCACTGCAGGGCAGAGGGCCCAGCAAGCTTCCCAGGCCCCCGTGCCCCAGAGAATGGGCCTCAACTCAGGCACCCTGGAAGCTGCCAAGTCTAGAAAGCGGGCTCGGTGTGGAGGCCTGGCTGCTGCTGAGGACCTGGCCAGGCCTAGGGCTGACCTGCGAGGCTCTGGGAGGCACACCCTGGCTCTGGGGCTGGTTGACCCTTCCCAGCCCAAAAGGAGCAGGTGTGACCCATGTGTCACACGGAGGAGGAGGAAGTGGCACTGCAGCCAGTAAGGAACGGTGGGCCAACCCTCCAGGGCCAGTCCAACTGGGCAGTCCCCATGGAAGCCTTGGGCTCCTCCAGGTCCTAGCAACCATCCTGGCTGCCATAGGGGTGGGGAGGAAGGACAGAATGACCAGAGCCAGGAGGGGTTGGGGGTGGGTGGGGTTAGGTGGTGGGGACTTGGGTCTGGGTGTGTGTGGGTGGGCACAGTAGCTCCTTTGCAATGGGGGATTAAAACATGGATAAAATCATTCTGTTGTAAAATGCACTTGGTCAAATGTCATATTGCATGTGCCTGTGTTCTCAGCGATGGGTCATCTGAGGACAGAGAGGGGATCTGAGAGGAATGAAGCATGTGTGAGATCCAAGGCAGTCTGGATCCACAGGTGAATGACTAAGTCTTTCCTCCACAGAGACAAGGATGCGCAGGCTGCTCCTGGGAGTGCACAGCTCTCATTAGCCCCAGGGACAGCCTCATCATCCCTGTTTCTGCAGCATGCTGGGCTAGGGGGATTCGGGGGCATCGGTTCCATGCGCTGCATCCCGGAACACTCTGGGGATAGAGAGCTGCTTTTGTGCCGTTCAGCCCTCTGGACACTCACCAGTCGTGAGAATGGAGGCTGGAGGCAGCCCTTACCTCTAGAGAGTTTCTCTCTGCCTCTCTGAAGTGGCCACATGACAGGCTGGGGTGATTCTCCACTTCTCCAGGGTGTCCCATGAGGGCTGCCAGTCCAGAGAGGGAAAGGCTTGGCTGTAGGGACAGGACTTTCTGCTTTGGAGCCTTGTGGGTGGGGGACCATCCTATCGTCTTGGTGGGATTATTGCCATGTGCTAAATGGTGGAGGCAGTGGCCGCTTAGTCCCAGTGAGGACAAAACAAAGGAGGGAGTGAGTGACTTTAATCTCATGACCTGTTAATGGCTTGGGGGGAGGTTCCATCATGTGAAGCTCAGTGGTCCCAACCTCACCAGCCCACTGGCATCCACCCCCAGGGAGCTTTTGATACAAGAACACCTGGGACTTTACGTGATCAGGGATAATTTTTCGATTGGGGTGAGGAGGGTTAAAGATCTTGGGTTGTCCCTGGAAATATCTGTGTGCCACAGGGGCAGCCAAAACTTACAAAATAAAAAACAAGTAAACAAAAAAAAAGAAAAAGCAAAATGCCCCAAACGCCAAAAATCTAGGATTAATGCCAAGTGCAGGCACACTTAAAGTGAGCCATTCACTCATGCTTTTCAATCCATTGAAACATGAAAGAGCAGGAGTTCCTGTGGCTCGGCTCTAAGGACACTGATTAGGATCCATGGGGACGTGGGTATGAGACATGGCATGGCTTACTGGGCTAAGGTTCTGGCATTGCCGTCAGCTGTGGTGTAGGTATGAGACATGCCTCAGATCCTGTATTGCTGTGGCTGTGCCATAGGCCAGCAGGTGCAGCTTGGACTCGACCCCTGGCCTGGAACAGCCCACAGTCCCCAATGCAGCTGACTCAAAATGGAAAAGAAAAGAATGCAATAGAATTTGCAGAAAGGAAAGACGTACAGACCATCACCAAATAGTATTTTAGGGAGATCCCATTATGGCTCAGAAGATGAAGAATCTGACTGCTATCCATGAGTACGTGGGTTTGAGCCCTGGCTTTGTGCAGTGGGTTAAGGAATCCAGCATTGCCTTGAGCTGTGGAGTGGGCTACGGATGTGGCTTGGATCTGCCATTGCTGTGGCTGTAGTGTAGAACAGCATTGCCAGCTCTGATTCATCCCCGAGTCGGGGAACTTCCCTATGCTGCAGGTGGGGCCCTCCAATGCCAATCAGAGACTCCATCTATCCATGCATCCCTCCATCCAACAAGGAAACAGTGGATTAATGGATGGCACATTCACCGCATCACAGAAATGGCCGCCATGCCCAGGGTGGGTGAAGGAGATTCCCAATTTCAGGGGCTGGATTGGTGCAGCTTGTGTGAGACAGAGACAGTGGCTGGACACTCTTTGTCTATGACAGACACCAAGGGGAAGCTGACCCTCTGATACCAGGGAAAGGCTCATTTCCAAACCCCTCAAGGGGGAGTCAAAGCATTGGCTGAAGAAACCCATTTGACTTAGGAGGTGGGGCCCCTGGCCTGGGTTCTGCCTTTCCAATGCCATGTGTCTCCAAGACCAAGGCACCGAGTCCCCTGTGTCCCAGTCACAGACAGCATTCCTTCAGTGTCCAGCCATTCCAACGGCCAGGCCATCGAGCCTTATTGGAAGGGCCTGTTTGGGTGGTGGGGATGCAGCAGTGTGTTCCAGAGGAGATTCAGGCCCTCTGGCTCACAGGTGACCTCTTGCCAGACAGGCCAAGTGACGCATCTGCAACCAGGGTGATTTCCCAGGCGCTGCCTTCCTTCCTCAGATGGCAGGGATGCAAAGGGTTTGAAAGGGGGCACAGAGCACAGAGCCATCACCTACGGTCTCCTGACCGCCTCTGCCTGGTGGGGTGGAGGAGCTTCCTGTTGTCACAGAAGCTATTGCTAGCATACCAGTCATTGGAGGAGTTCTGGATCCCCAACATTTTGCTACTCAGCAGCATGCAGGAGAGAGCAAGGATGGTCCTTGGAAGGAGCTAAGAGTCTTGGGTGAGGGGAAACTTGCTTATTTTCAAGAGGTGCTTCTTAGTCAGTCGGGGTAAGGATGCCCTTCCTTTCACGAAGTGCTTTGGAAGAGGTTTGACAAAGAAAGACTGGCAACCGAATGGGTTGGGAGGAAGCAACAGGCAGGGATGGAAATGTTGCTTGCTGAAGAAGAGAAAGGGCAGTTCTGACTTGCTCAAGACCACCTCCCTGCAGCTGGGAGGCGGGCCTTCTTCCTTGGGACATCACGGTCCCTGCCAACAGCCAGGGACTGTGGCTGACAGAGCTGGGGTGTGCCTCCTGGTGCCTCTGTCATCGGCCTTCGGAGCCTGGTGGATGCACCCACAGCTCAGACCTACCCTGGGCAGTAGGAGAGAGGCTGGAGCTTTGCCCACTGGGAGTGCTGATCCCCCTGCCAGGGACTGCACCCGGCTCCTGCATGTCAGCCTTCTGGTGGTAGCCAATGCCCACATGGGACCACGGCCATAGAAAGCAGCAGAGCACTGCATCTGGGCCCCCTCCTGGACCCTGCTCTCTCTCTACTTCTAAGCTGATCCAGACAACAATGGGCAGGCGTGTCTGTGAACTGGCCCTGTCAGACACATCTTCAGAAGCCTGGCGATTCCATGTTCAGGTAATCCCCTTATGGTTACAGTGTAAGGGAAATAGGCAGAGAACTCCTCTGTCACAGTCATATTGGAGCCGTTCCTGCCTGGGATGTTTGGAGAACCTCTACGATAAGGAAACAAAGAGCCACTGCATTTCACTCCACTGGGTCCAAAGCATATGCTGCCCATTGCAGAACAACGAGAATGAGAAGAAAGGAAGCCTCCAGATATGTGGACATGGAGATGCACCCTTCGAACGACTCCATGCTCAAAGAGGCCTCTCCAGGAGAACTTGGAAAATATATAGAACGGTAGGCAAAGGAACGTGCAGTACCTAACAGGTGGTAGGATCCAGACAAACTGGTGTTAAGAGCGAAGCAAATGGCACGAAATGCTTATAGAATACAAAAGATGCCTGGTCTCCCATAAACAAACTACGTTTTCACACAAGGCATCGAGAAAATACAAATCAAAAAATACAACAAACGCAGGAACAAAGAAGCTCACGACAATACCCTATGTTAAGAGGGACTCTAGCCAAGGAACACTAGCTTGCCTTACTATGCACAACCATCAACTTTATAGGCTGCATGAAGACATTACTGAGGAAAACCTACATGGTCACAATGGCCCTTGCAGAACATGTGCCACGCCCATTCATGTAAAAAACTCTCAGAAGTCTAGGAAGAGAAGGACATGCCTTGAACCCCGTAAAGAACATCTCGACAAAAAGCTACACCAAGCCTCCTGCGTGATGGTGAAAGAATGAATGTCTTCCTCCTCCATCCAAAACAGGCCAGAAAGTTCTTTCTCATTTCTCCTTTTCTACTTAGTACTGTAGCTACGAGCCAGGGCAGCATGGCAGGAAAAAGAACGAAAGACCTACAGATGAGACAGGCACAAACATAATTCTCCATGCTCATGGATAGCATGGCTACCTCCACGGGAAGGCCCACCAAATCTCCAGGACACACGGAAGAGATGGAGGTCACTTTATCAAAGTCTCAGTATACAAGGTCGACACAAAATCCTTCATCATGTGTGTAAATCCCACAAAAGAACATGGCACCAAAACGAAAAACACCATGCAATACACAAGATTTGCCAAAACCTTGAAGCATTTGGTTCCATCGGTCATTCTATGGCTGTACCCACGGCATAGGCAAGGTCCCAGGCAAGGGGGTCAACCTGGAGCTACAGCTACCAGCCTACAGCAAAGCCCCACCAACACCAGGTCCAAGCCACACTGCCTCTGGTGGCACCATGGGACACTCATCCCACTGAGCCAGGTCAGGGATTGATCCCACATCCTCCTGGACACTCTTTCAGGTTCGTCACAAACTGAGCCACAATGGGAAATCCGGGGATACTTATTTGGGATAGAGCATCTGTATGATAAAACGAAACAAGGCCTACAACAATGTGGACACCTATTATACTCATGGATGGAAAGACTCAACACAGAAAACGGCCAAATTCAAACAGAATTTTTTTTTTTTTTTGGCCCACATGGATGAAATTATTCTAAAATGTATAAAGAAAAGATAAAGGAGCCAGAACATCAAACATAATTTCGAGAAAGCACATTAAAGTGGGAGGTGATTCGGCTTATGAGAACGCTCTATGTAGGGCAGCTTGGCATTGCTGGAGGGAAAGAAGCAGACAGAGTTCAGGGTACAGATAGAGAATGCAGAAATAGATCCATAGCAATACACCAGCCTGGGATGTTCTAATACGGAAGCTCAAGGGCAGTAGAGTGGAATAGGGATAGGGTTTTTATCTGATACGAAAATGAACTCATCATGGAACATTCAGTGCAAATGTAAAATGTGTATAAATACAAATGATGCAACGTTTACCACACAAGAAAAAACAATTGGAGCAAACCTCTGGGTCCTCAGGCTTGGCAAAGGGGTCTTCCACATGACAAGAAAAACATTATCCCAAAAGGGAAGGAAAGAACAGAAAGTTGGACTTCATCAAAAGGAAAGAAAGGCCCTTCAAAACATACATGCACCCCAATGTCCACTGAAGCACCATTTCCAATAGCCAAGACAAGGGAGCAAGCTAAATGTCCATCGGCCGAGGCATGGATAAAGAGGATGAGGTTCATATGTACGGGGGGACATCACACAATCATACAAGAGAATGGAATCATGAACACTGCAGCAGCAAGGATGGACCTGGAAATTATCATCCTAAGTGAAGGTGGACAGGGAAAGACAAACATCGTATGATACCACTTCTAAGTGGAACCGAAAGAGAGGACACAAATGAACGTGTGCACGGAACAGAAACAGACTCCCAGCCTTGGAAAACCGGATGGGTCCCATTGGAGCCAAGTCCACAGCAGGAGGGACTGGGGGTTTGGGACTGGCTTCTGCACACGGAGTACATGGAATGACCGGCCAACAGGAACCTGCGGTACAGCCCAGGGAACTCTAGCCAACAGTTAGAGATAGTCGATATGGGCATAGAATCTGAGGGAGAAGGGGTGTGTGTGTATGTATGACCGAATCACTTTGCGACACAGCAGGAAATAGCACAACATGGTACCTCACTGTCCTTTCAATCAAACTGAAGAGAAGTACATCAATACCGCTGGAATAGGCAACAACAACATCAGCAACAATGAAAAGATAAGCGTTCTTCCCCATGACAGCCAAAACCCTACCCCAGACAGAAAACGGACCTCATCACATGGAAACATTTTCCTAGGTGAAAAGAAGCTACAGGTTTGGAGAAACTACCTGCCAACCACACATCTGACCCAAGTCTGGTGTCTCGAGGGAATAAGGCACTGCCAAGACACGACCATAACAGCGGGACCTATTCCACCAGAAAATGGGCAAACGTTAGGAAGACATGGGTCACCCACCACAGCACTGTGAGTCCTGAAGCCTGGGTCCACTGTAAGCCTTCCTGGGATCCTGCTGGATACATGAGAACACTGGGTCAGGCAGAGGGCAGGAAGGATTGCAACAACACTGCTTCCAGGAACTCCCTCGGGTTGGCCTGAGCCAGCTAAGCTGAAAAGGAGACAATAGGCTCCAAGTGCTGGAGGTGTGGACCCCTTGGGCCAAGCTGGCTGGGGCCCTTGGACCGAAGGCAGCTGTTCATGTGGGGGTGGGGGCCAGAAATGTGGGCAGTGAGGTGTTACCCTTCAGGCTATGGAGAGCAGGGCCATGGGCGTGCTGAAAGAGGGTGCTGGGAATCCAATGTAGGAGCAGAGTGCTGTGAGGCCTGGACCTCATCTCACAGCCTGGCACTGGAGCTCCTCTCTCAGCTTCCCTCTCAGTCGCCTAGACTCCGTTCCTTCAAGAGCTTTATATGCCACGGGCTGGAACCCCTGCCCCATGGCCTTGGGTCATGGGCTCTGATCCGGCTCGAGTGCCCTGCACTCTGGAAACGTCCCTCCCTCACTTTGGGAGTCGATCCTCCTTCATCCCAACCCCAGGACTGATGTTCCTTTTCTTTACAAAAGACCCTTCATCTCTGGCACTGGAGACACCTGCCAAAAGGGGCTACAACTCTATCACCTGAAGTTCATATGTGGAAGGCTTCTCCCCCAGGACCTCCGAACATGACCTTAGGTGGAGCAGTCTTTTCTTTGTCTTTCCATTGCCTACATTTGTTTGTTTGGATGGGGCTGCTGGGGCGGCAAATGGAAGTTCCCAGGCTTGGCATCCGAACGATCCATTGATCGATCGGAGCTTTGGCAGCCGGCCTACACCATAGCCACCGCAATGCCACATGCAGGCCGGGTCTGAGACCTACACCAGAGCTCATGGCCACTTTGGATCCTTCCCTTCCTGAGCGAGGCCAGGGATCAAACCTGAACACTCATGGTTCCTTCTCGGGTTCAGTTCCAAGGCACCACCAGAGCAAGCCCTGCAGCAGAGTTTGTACAGGAAGAGCTGAAATCAGGTCACTAAGGTGGCCCCTAATACAATAGGATGGGTGCCCCTATAGAAAGGGCAAATTTAGACCCTGAGTCCCACAGAGGGAGCTGATGTGGGGGCGCAGGCAGGAGATGGGCATCTGGAATCCAAGGAGAGAGGCCTCAGGGCCAACCCAGCTTGTTTATACCGGGATCTCAGAAGGCTGCACACCAAACGATGAGTTGATTTCTTTGGTTATTGGAGATTGCAGGCTTGGTTTTTGGGGTGGCCACTGTTGCACAGGAAGGCCAAGATGGGGCCCTGGAAAACTGATGGAGCTGGTGGGGGAGGGGTGGCTGTTTGCCAAATGGAGACTGGAGTCTGAGGCAGAGACAGGAGCACAGGAGCTCGGGGGGTCTGCACCAGGCCTGCTGCAGGACCTCGAGCATGGACAGCAGCAGGGGCCAGTCTCTGGGGGCACAAAGCCTGTGCCAGGCCCAGGAGAGCCAGCAGCCTGCAGAGACTGCGATGGGACCTGGGTGTGAGGAGGAGGGACCATGGACTCAGGGAGAGGCATGTGCTTCTGGATCTCATCAGTCCCATGGGAGAAGCAGGTGATATTGGTGAAGATGCTGGGGTAGGGGGCGTGTCAGCCGTCTAAGCCCCAGCGGGCCATCCCCACGAGACACCCTGAAAAAGGGAGGTCACAGATGAGGGCACCCCCCTGGGACCTCCCTCCGGAGGACAGGGGACTTAGGCTGCAAGCAACAGAGCTAGGTCAGAGGAGTCTCTGCCATGCACGGTCACTCAGTTGTACTTCTGGGAAGTTCCAAACCCTGGCATCCCATGGATGATGAGCCTGTGTAAGCCATGCAGGCAGGCACGGGCGTCCTGATGGAGGAAGCTCCTGACTGACCCTCAGGACAATCACAGGTTTCAATCTATCAGCAGATGGGACTCTGTGCCTGGAGAATCCCTGGAGGTCCAGAAGAAGGCTCTGTCCAAGGCCGAGAAGGGACATATGTACCAACAGGGCCCAAGAGAGCTGGTGTGGGAGTGGAGCCTGGCCAGCTCAAGCCCCTGCAGACCTCAGCTCTGGCAAGGCCCTGGGCTGCACCAGCACACCCCTAACCGGGACCCACTTCCTTTCTCATTCCTTTAGACGTCTGGTGTTCTCTCAAGGTCTTGGTTGAGCCTTTTCAGAAGTTGCCCATACCCAGGCCTGTTGGAGGCAGCCGGTCTTGCTCAGGGTGTCAGTGGGGCTTAGAAGCAGAGCGGCAGGGAATTCCTAGAGTTAGTGCGCTCAGGGCTGGGCCATCTGGTGGGAAATCTCCTCATGTCATCAGCCAAAGGGAGGGTCTGGTCCTTGTGGCTGGGGGAGAGGGGCAGGGGCCATTGCCAGTTTCCAGGGCACCACAACAGGGAGTCCTGCAATCGAGGTTTTAAAGCAACAACTACAGGAGAGTGATAGCAACATACGGGAAGGACAGAGAGCCCCAAACAAGTTGAACCCAAACAGGCACGCAGCAAGACCTATTCTGATCAATATGGCCAAAGGTAAACAGAAAGGGAGGAGGCCAAAGGCAGCAAGAGAACAGCAAGGCATTCATGATGAGGGAACACCAATAAGGTTATCAGCAGTTTTCTCTACAGAAACACTCCAGGCCAGAAGGGGGTGGCGAGACCCATTGAAAGCACTGAAAGAAAGAACAAATAATCTGCCTCTTCCAAATACCCTATCCAGCAAGACTATCATTTCAAATCGAAGGGGAAAGCAAGAATTTCTCCGACAAACCAACCCTGAAAGAGTACTGCAATACAAAACCCTTTCTGAAAGAAATACTCAAAAGGTTCTCCAATTCAAAAAAAAAAGAAAAAAGAAAAAAACCATTGGAAAGCAGTGACTTAGAAAGCCAGCATACAGATCTAACCATGAAGATGTCAAAAACATAAAATGAAATAAACTACATCAAATCATACAATGAGGGCGAGGAATGGAAGAAAATGTAGATCCTTTTTCTTGTTTCAATGACGCGTTTGGTCCTATGTAACGGTCAGGCTAAAGTGAGCAGACAAACGAAGGGGTTAACATAATGACAAAACAGGGCACCCACAAACCAAAAGCCAACACTACATTCAAAAATTGGAAAAGCAAAGGACTCCAGCAGAGAATCAACAGAACCCATCCACCCAAAGGAAAAGAAAGAAAAAAAGTGAAACATAGACTCAAAAGGAAAACAAGGCTTCAAATGGCAATCAAGAAACATCTATCAATGACCACCTGAATTGTTCCGGGACCCACTGCCGCCATCAAAAGGCACACAGTGCCAGATTGGGTACCCAAGCAAAAACCTTCAATCTGCTGCCTAGACAAGCTCACCCGAAGGCAAAGGACAAGCATAGATTGAAAGGGAGGGGATGCAAAAAGATATTTCATGCCAATGGACAAGACAGGAGATCAGGAGTAGCGCTGCTCATATCCAACAAAATCGCCTTTAAAACGAAGTCCATCGAGAAAGGCAAAGAAGGACACTAGTTCACGGTTAAGGGATCCATTCCAGAAGAGGATACCACACACTTATATCTGGAATCTAATATACGGCACAAATGAGCCTTTCCACAGAAAAGCAACTCATGGACTTGCAGAATAGACTTGTGGTGGACAAGGGGGAGGGGAGCGGGAGGAAGTGGGGTGGATGGGGAGCTTGGGGTTAATGCCTGCCCACTATTGCCTTGGGAATGGATTAGCAATGAGATCCTGCTGTGTAGCGCTGGGTACAATGTCTAGTCACGTTTGACGGAGCATGATAATGTGAGAACATAGAATGCCTACATGTATGTGTAACTGGGTCACCACGTTGTACAGTAGAAAACAAGATTGTATCAGGGAAATAACAATTAAGAGCCAAAGAGGACGCGGTATATACACACAATGGAATACTCCTGCGCCATAAAACAGAGCACCCTAATGCCATCTGTAGCAACATGGATGGAACAAGACTCTCTCATCCTGAGTGAAGGAAGTCCAAAAGAGAAGGACGACTACCATACGACATCACTCATATGAGGAGTCTCATATACAGCCCAAAGGAACCTTTCCACCTAAAGGAACTCATGCACTTGGAGAATAGACTTGTGGTTGCCTAGAGCGAGGGGAGGGAGTGGGATGGATGGGGAGCTTGGGGTTATTGGATGCAAACGACTGCTTTTGGAAGGGATTAGCAAGGAGATCCTGCTGTGTAGCACTGAGAACGAGGTCGACTCACTTATGATGGAGCATGATAATGGCACAAGGACGAATTATACACGTATGGGGAACTGGGTCACAATGCTGGACAGTGGAAAAAATTGTCTCGGGGAAAGAACAATCAAAAAACACCCAACAAACACCCCACTAGAGGCAGTCATCAAACCACAAGAGCAGAGAACAAGGGAGGACGGGAAAAGACCAACAACACCCAATCTGACACAGCTAATAACATGGCCATAAGAACATACAGATCAAGAAGCACCTTCAATGCAAATGCACAAAATGCCCCAACCGAAAGACATCGACTGGCTGCATGCATACAAAAAGAAGACGCATCTCCCTCTCTCTGTTTCTAGATCAAGATCTCCATCTCATTCTCCATCTCGATCTCGATCCAGATAGGTAGAGGGATAGACAGATAGGTAGACCTGCTGTCTTCAAGAGACCCCCTTCAGTTTGAGGGACATATACAAATTGAAAGTGAGAGGATGCAAGAAAATACTCCTCGTGCGTGGGAATTAAAAGAGAGACGGAGTAGAAACACCCCCATCACACAAAAGAGACCTTCAAATAAAGCATATTAATAAGACACAACGAAGGTCATTACGTAACGGTCAAGGATCAATCCAAGGAGAGGAGATGGGAATTGGAAACCTATATGCACCCAATACAGGATCCCCGCAATGTAGAAGGCAACTGCTACAACCGTAAAAGGAGAAATGGACACTAACACAGTCAGAGCAGGGGGCCTTCCCACCCGACTCCCATCAACGCACGGGTCCTCCAGACATAAAATCAACAAGGGAACCCAGGCCTTCAATATTGCATTGGACCACAGGGCACTTCCTCCATAGGTAGAGCGCTTTCCCTCCCAATGAAGCAGGATACACACTCCTCTCAAGGGCACACCCGACATTCCCTAGGACAGATCACATGCTGCGTCACCAAGCAAGCCACTGTACATGGAAGGAAATGGAAATCCTATCCCACAGCTTGTATGAACCCAACGCTATGAGGCTCGAAATCAACCACCAAGAAAACAATGGCAACAAACACCAACGCATGGAAACTCGACAACATGCTACTCAACAAACAAGGGAGTGCTGGAGAAACCAAAGAAGAAATCTGAAGATCCCAAGAAGCAAGTGACACCAAAGACATAACAATCCAAAGCCTATGGGATGCAGCAAAGGCAGATCGAAGAGGGACCTTTCCAGCAATACAAGCCTACCTCAGCCAACAAGGAAAACCAACAACAAACAACCTGGCCTTACGCCCAAAGCAACCAGAGAAAGACAAACACAAGGAAAGAAATCCTAATGATCAGAGCAGAAAGGAAAGAGCAACGAAGAAAACCATCGGAAAGATCTATGCAGCTACAACTGCTTCTTTGAATACATCCACCATATGGATAAACCCTTAGCCAGACTCATCAGGGAAAAAAGAGTGGACTCAAATCAATAAACATCAAAATGCACGCCAGCTTCCAATGGACATCCCAGAATACAGAGGATCAGAAGAGACTACTAAAAGCAACTGTATGCCAAGAAAACAGACTTCCTAGACGAAATGGACACCTTCCTAGCAAAGTACAATCTGCCAAGACTAAACTCCGATGACCTAGAAAAGATGACTGGGCTGATGCCAAGAACTGAAAATGATGTTGTGAGGAAAAAACTTCCAACAGGCATTCCCGTTGGGGCTACATTGGAATGAACCTGACCCGTATAAGAGAGAAGGCAGGTACAATCCCTGGATCCAGGATTGCCTTCAGATATGGAGCAGGTCCCAGATGCAGCTTGGAACTGGCCTTGCTGTGGCCGTGGCTGGCAGCTGCAGCTGCAGCGCCAATTCCACCATAGCCAGGGCATTTCCTAATGCCATGGGTCTTCCCTGAAAAGACAAGAAAAGGCCAACCCCCCACTCCACCCACTTCCCCACAAACAAAACTATACCACCTGAGGTCTTCACATGCACATACCCAACAGGGGCCTGAACACAAACACCGACCAATGGTACACATTGACTACTACGTATACAGGCTCACTACAATCAGCTCCTACACAGTCGTCTCACGCACAGCCCATAGGCAAGGCCACAGTCCTACAGTACGTCTAGGCCAGGATTCCACAACACACACATCGCCTATGAGATTTCTTTGTTTCCAAACACACACACCTACCTCTGACATCCCTCCAAATACATACTACAGAAGCCCCAGGACCTCAAATACACACACAGCCACAATCCGCCTACACGTACTAATACTCAAACAACTATGGACACACACAGACAAATATACCCAACCTTTGAACATACAGATGCCCCAAACACTACACATGGGGCCAACTCTCCAGATGACAACCGCCCTTCCAGGACACTGCACCTGTGTGGGTGTCAACTGCATATGTATTTCAGCCCTCACCCTCAATGTGGACACACCTCTTCTTATCTAGGACCTGTAGAAATACCTCGACATTCTGCCAAGAAGCAACGTGGCACACTCCCAACACCTCCATACCATAGGAACACAACCTGGTCATTCATGCACCTGGTGATAGACACACAAACGAGTAGAGACACGTACGACACATGGACCTATCACCAGCAAACCACATAGGAAATGACTTCCACATATCCAATGATCCTAGGACCCAGCTCATCCATCTGCAAACTCGTAACACATAACCACCGCACATATTTCTCACACCAAGAAATGCACGTCTCCCATGCCCTTGTAGAAACACAGAACCTCATCTCTCCAGCAGACACACACTTCCCCACGTCCCCACATATATAAGCCTAACATGTCCCTCCTGAAAACTACAAGGGCATAGCCCCAGCGAATATGCCTCCAAATGCCCATGCCCCTGGAATACACACTCAAACGCATTCTACACACAACTCTCCAAAAGACCCAAGCAGACCCGCAATTACTCAGTACATGACACAATTGCAAACCTAGCAGCCTACGTCCTTTCCTCCAAACACGCATATAACACACTCTCGGCATTTCCATAAACCCACACTCCCCAAGGCTCCATCCAAGGGCATGCACTCTTCCAGCATGCAGAATCCAGAAGCATACAAATAGGGCACGCCGACCTATATAGCATTCACCTGTCCCAGCAGATAGGCTGACTCGCCCTCTACACATCAAAAGACACATGCACAGCTCCGGAACATGTGCTACACTTAAAAAAAGTAAAGAGCCATATGACAGGGCGTGAACACACAAATAATCATCCTAAAGGGAAGGATAGAGGAGGATCCTTAAAGAGCAGAAACTGCCCACGGGGAATTGGTTAAAGACAAGCTTTAAAGGGGTCTTCGAAATGGTCTAAAGCTGATGATCACTCAAGAAAAGGAACCCAGCCATGACTTACCCGACTTGAAGGAAGACCAGATGCATCGAAGTGCCAGACACGCTCAAGACACAACCCCCAAGACTTCAAGCACAAGACAACAGATGTGGAGATCGAGTCCTGCTGCATGAGGTCAAGGAGAGAAGAGTCCTGGACAAGGAGCATTTCTGCACCTCACCCAGACAGAAACACAGGGGAGAGGGGACACGCCTAGGTAAAAGAGGACAGGAGATGGAAACCTGAGATGAATTACCCCAGTTGATATATGACCAAACTCCTGGGAATACACACCGATTTGAACAAGCACTGTGACAGCCCAGGGCACACCATCCATATAGGGCACAATGAGGAGCTGGAGATGGAAGCCTTGATATCCACCCTCCAATGAGGAAGAAGGCAGTCTTCTCCCCTCCCCACTGGGCCTTGGATTCTAGAAATGTAGCTCTCTTGGTTCTTGGGGCTGCTCTGCTCCCTGGCCAGCTTACGTGTATCTCCCCCCAGGGTCTTATGCTCCTAAATTCACTCTTTACCTGGGGCTTGGCTTCATGCCAAATTCTTCTTCCACGAAGCAGAAGAACCAGAGCTTCATCAAATCCTGACACCTGGTGAGGGGTGTGACAGTGCAAAGACAGTGGGTTTGAGAAGGTCGAGGCGTTTTTTGTGGCACAGAAGGCTAAGGATTCTGAGTGTTCACTGCAGTGGTCCCGATTGCTGCTGTGGCACTCCGTCTGTGGACGGGGAAACCCCACATGGGGCAGATGCCACCAAAAAGAAGTCTGTGCGCTCGAATCCTCTCTGAACCTGGGATCCTGGATTCAGGTGCCAAGCTGAGGGCAAGGTAGATTCCAGTCCCACTCTCAATTTTGGCTGCGGTCAAGTCCCAACCACGAAGTTTCACTACAGGCCCAAAAGGTACAAATACAAAGATCGGCCCCTGGACTTCCCTAACATTGCCCTGAGGCCTAGGCAGATAATCCTACCAAGTCCACCAGGAGACACACAATCCCCAACTTCATGGCGGAAAACATCCTTGAAAAATAGGCCCCTGAACACCAACTTACAAACACCTAAACGCCAGCTCCTGGACTATGCCTCGGTTACATCTCAGCACCCTCCAAAGACAAATGCTCACCCAAACACAGGCATGATCTCCCCTTACACACATATCCATAGACAAAACCCAACCAACCCTCACATTTGACGGATTACCAGATTCCTGACAACCAGGTGGCCTTGTACCAATCCCCCCTAGGCTTGCAAATCCATCACGATTTACATCCGACTACAACTAGGTGGTCAACACTACATTCAGCAAGGCTGCCCCCAACAGAGACCCAAGCATGCCCTTTGAACAGAAGTGCTGACCGACATTGGGATGTGAAAAAGGAAGACACCAGTGAAACTAGAAGCCTGGATGGTACATCTTCACTCCTTTTCCCGTGCCCTGAGCTACTTCCTGTGAACCCCATGAGGGTTTTCAAATTGGAATTTCTTCCTTCGAGCTTTCCTACGCTTTGGAATGGCGGCACACTGGAATGCCACCCATTTTAATCACTCACACACTTTAGTCCCCTGCCTGCATAGGCCCCACAGTCCCTCAAGTCTCCCAGCAGCCTGATCCACAGTGCTGCTAAAAGCTGTGGTGGAAACACTGCTCCGGACCTGAGCTCCATGCGGGCATGAACCCACATGGAGGAGGGCACAAGGAGTCTGCAGCGTGCACAAGAGCACAGAGCGGTCACACCCAATGGCTGAAGAGTCCCCATATTCCTTAGCAGGGCTGTCATGGAATGAACGCTAAAGGCCACCAGGACGGGCCCCACCCTCAGGCAGGCCACCCCTTGGGAAACCACCCTCTTTGCTCCCACGTGTGCTACTGACTACCCAAGCGGACCCTCCTCAACAGACACTAGCAGCGGTTGGGGGATGGTAGTCTCTGTGCACAACAGCTCAGTCAGCAGTGGACAGGTGGGAAGAGGAGGGAGGGAAGGAAGCATCAGAAGAGCTGGCCCAGGAGCTCCCTCCAAGACAGGAATGTCATGGAGGATTTGCATTCGCTGGAAAGCTCTCTGGTGTTGTCTTCCTGTCTTCTCCCTGGGAGCTTCTGTGGCCATCTCTTCTTAAACCCTATCTCTTGGGAGATGAGCGCCCACGATCACACTGCATCGGTGAAACCCATGCATTTAGATAGGATCCCCATACAAGAGTTTGCAGAGATCCAGCCTAAGCACAGAATCCTCAAAGTGGGCCAAGGTCATTCATTCCCTTTGGGCCACAGTACCTTAGGCTGTGTGTGAGCTGAACTTGACCCTCTTGGCCAGTCACAAGACAGCAGGTACTTTGCGAACACTATTCCTCGCCCTCCCTATGTCTGGCACGACATCATGGAAGTTCAGGTGGCCATCAACCCAGAAAGAAATAGCAGCAGATTCAACATACCCACCTGACTTGGGAATGCTCGCCAAATAAACTTGAACGCTCAGATCCCTTTTCTGGTCCATGGCAACATCAGAGCATTTCTTCCTCCACAGGATACCTCTCAAGACCCTTACATCTATCTGATGACACTCAGAGCTCCCAAGGGCACAGACGTGAAAAGTCCACAAGACACAAACCTGGGATCTCTCGGTGCCTTTCAATTTCCATGTGGGAGTGGAAGGTTCACTGTCTCCTGATGCTAGTGATCCATCTCCAGAGATGTTTCTCCTCAGCCGACAGTGCCTGCCCCGAAGCTCTCTGAAGGAAAAATCAAAGCTCATGGTTCAAAGGACGTTGAGACACCCACTTCCATGACTGTTTTCCCTAATTACAGTGCCGCTGATTTGACAACCTCTGCCTCTCCGATGTCGGCATGTAGGGTTCTGAGGTAGTATAAAATAATGAACAACAGAAGGCGTTCGTGTCATGGTGCATCACAACCGAATCTGACTAGGAACCATGAAGTTGCGGGTTCCATCCATGGCCTCGCCTGGTGGGTTAAGGATCGGGTGTTGATGTGAGCTGCGGTGTAGGTTGCCATCACGGCTGGGATCTGGCATTGCAGTGGCACTGGCATTGGCCAGGGGCCACAGCTCTGATTGGACCCCTAGCCTGGCAATCTCCCGATGCCATGGATGCGGCCCTCAGAAGTCCAAAGTCAGTCAAAAATCATGGAAGATTTGGGAGCACCTCGTTTCCACAATGCAACTTTTGTACCAATGTCCCTGAGAATACTCATGCCAATACGACATCTGGGGAGGGAGTGGGGTGGATTGGGAGCTTGGGGTGAAGGGATGCAAAGGATTGGCTTTGGTGTGGATTAGCAATGAGATCCTGCTGTGTAGCACTGGGAACTTGTGATGGAGCATGCTCATGAGAGAGACTAGAATGTGTACATGTGTGTGTACCTGGGTCACCATGCTGTACAGTAGCAAAACCATTGTCTTGGGGGAAGAACAATTCAAAACCAACCAAACAAGAAACCCCCACAAATACTACATCTGAGCTATGCGTGAGAATCTTGTAACAAATTGCAGGAGTGGCTGAAGAAGGGGAGGGAGCAACAAGGAAACCTGGCCTTCCTGAATGCCTGGGTACAATGGGTGCCTCAGCAATCTTCTCATATGAAGGTCTTGTTTGAAAACCCTGGAAATGTTTCTTCAGTGTAAAAGCTCCAATAGAGAGCCCTATTCCCATGGTGCTCAGTTTTGCAGTGCCCCATCCAGAGTTTCTTCCTACAAAGCTCACCATGGCATTGCAGGAGATACTCTCGCCTCAGCTTCTCACCCTCTTTGGAGTCCATGTTCCTTTGCAAGGGGCAAGAAGCTTCGGAAGCACCCACACAAGTCCTTTTTCTCAATCTGCAACAATCCTTTCAACCTCTCCTTCCTTGCCCAACACCCTAACAGCAGGAGGAATTGTACTTCTGCTACTGCACACAGGGACTCTTGCCTCCCAAGAGATTTGCTTGCAGTCCTAGGAGGTTTTCACACCTCACCTCCCTTGATGATATTCCCGAGACCTCGCCTCTCACCACACAAGACGGACATACGCATTCCTATCACTTGCATCGTGATAAGCTCACCTTAACTCCCAATCTGAACGTTTCCTCAGGTGTGTTTCTGGCTGTGTCAGAGATGCTACGTTGATTCCCATGCAGACAGCACCATAGGCAAGGACGAGCCTCGATTCTCAAGAGCAAGGGTATGGGATGCAGACAGGAAATGCACCAGCTTTTAAGCAGGGCTTGCTGGGGAGGACGTTGATGCGAGTTGGTTTGGACACATGGAGATTGGACATTGGTGGATAAAAAGCTGGCACTGTGTCAAAGGGCACACCCACATCACGGGCAGTCGATGTTTTCACACCTACAAAAGCAGCAATTCCCATCATGGCTCAGCAGACATAAACCCCCCTAGGATCTGTGAGGATGCACACTCCATGCTAGCCTCCTTCAGTAGAATAAGGATCCGGGGTTGCCCTGAGCTGTGCTGTAGGTCCCAGATGCAGCTTGGATCCCACATTGCTCTGGCTATGGCATATGTCTGCTCGTGCAGGTCTGATGTGACTCCTAGCCTAGGAACATCCATAGGCAGCACGTGTGTCCCCCAAAGGAGAAAGCAATTAAACCAAGAGACCCCCCCACACACACTTCTGGTTCTTTCACATAAGGAAAGAGAAGATTTTGTCTTCTCCTCCCTTACTTCTGTCCTTAACCACATAAAGCTCAAAGATGCAATAGTATCTCTTGGCTCTTCCATTGCCATTTCATCCAAAGAGCCTGCAGATTTGGGGTCCCTTTGCCATTTTCTTTTGGGTTGGACCAAAAGGCACCTTTTGGTCTCCACTCCAAGTCTTCCTCCTCCCCTCAAGAACTGCCCACTCCCTGTATCCTAATGTGGTACCCTTATGGGCGAGTCTTGCCAGATGCATGCTGATTCCGAGGGAAAGGTAAATTTCAGATACACAGGGAAAGTACCTGCAGTAAAGATATGTCCAAAATGGTGCACGGGACACAGGTCAGGCTAAATGCAGGCACTGTGTATGGGAAATGAAAAACTCAAATAGACCTGCATATTTAATATTGTTTTTGCCTGGCTTTGAGCACTCTGCCCTTTCAGTACATTGAATTTCAAGAGAATGGAGGAACTCCCATGTTAAAAATGCATCCAGTAACAGAGGAGCCACGATATCAGTAGGAAGGCAACAAAAGGAAAGATACTCAGGTCTACGGGGACGCAATTTAATTTTCTCGTTTCCTTTTTTACTTTTTCTCAAGAGGAACTCTTTGATCTTACAAGAGGTTAGGTTTTCCACTGCAGTTGATTTACAATGTTTTGTCTACTTCTGCTGCGTAGCCAAAGGACCCTGTCGTACAGACAGATGTATGTATATATGATATATGATACATATATATCTATATGGGATACATATGTAATCACTTTCTCACATTATCCCCCAACCTGTTCCATCACAAGTCCAAGATGGAGTTCCCTGTGCACATGGTACATTTCAACCAGAGACAAAGGAATACTACCTGCAAAGGCAAACGGATGGCATTCAAAGTTGCTTGCCCAAAAGATCTCTGAAAAGATGTGAATGAAACAGGTATCTCTGATCCCTGGTGGGAACGAGGACTGAGTGGACAGGGGAAAGAGGGGAGAGGAGGACTCAGCACTCCATATGCTATTCGTGGACTGTGATCCCTGAGAAGGGAGGATTTGTTGAAAATGTTACATTCAAACATTTAACAGGGAAAAGCTCCAAGACTTACCAGCAATGTCATCATACGGGAGACACGACAGACTGATCTCTGGTCTTGGACACGTGGGCTGTGCAGTGGCTTTTTGGATAGGCTGGGCCTTTCCAGCACAAGGGAACATGAGGAAGGTGGGTCCTGCTGGATGCTGGTTGGCACACAAGGACGGTTTCCTTAGGAAAGACGGACACACACCAATCACAAATAGTGGGTCTGCTGAGAGAAGCCAAACCATAAACATTGGGTTCCAGGTGGCCATGAAAACCCAAGTGGTTATCAGATGATAAAAGGTGAATTTTGTTCTGAAAGTCTGGCCTCTGGGGAAGGGAGCCTGGAGCCAGGACGGAAGCTGAGGGGGTTGAAGGACAACAAACAAGTTGATGAATAACAGAGGGAAAGGGAACATCAAGACAAACCTCGGTGCTGTGACTCTGAAAACCAACACATACATTGCCTGATGAGACACTCGACAATTGTCTGGCCCCTGCATAAGGTGGAAGAAACGTCTGGTTCTTGCCTCCCTGCAGAGGCCAGCATGGAATGGCACCCCACCCCCACCCAGGCTCACCTGCCCTCGGCCCCTCCCCCACTGCAGAATGACTGGAGGCCCGCATTCTACTGTTGAGATTCAAACTTGGGCTCCTTTACTTGCGTCCTGAGCATCTGTTGGGGCAGGTCCCTCGCTGGGTCCTGCTCTTGACTGTCCACGTTGAGGCCACCAGCCCGTGGTGGTCCAGGCCCATGCCTGTGGCAATGGCTTCAGAAGGCGGTAAGCCTCTAGACAGGGGCTGTTTTCCAAGAGAAAGGGCGTCCCTCAAATCCCTGGGTTTCCGTTGGGACCCTCGCTGTGGACATGGAGTTGGATGGGAGAGAAAGGCGAGAGCACTGCACCCCAGGGACATCTCAGCTGGGGAGCCTGTAGAAACCTGAGGCTGCCCTGGGGAGGACAGCTGCTTGGAGGTGGTTCAAGAGGCCTTGCTCTGGTTGGGGAGGCAGGATGGCAGCAGGCAGGTTGGCGGTTTCTAGAAGGGAGACAAGCCACTTGGAACGTGTGTGGAGCCAGTGTCCTGTGGCTGGCCCTGGGTGGGTCATGGGGAAAGCCTAGCCCCGCCTTGTGGTCCTCAGGCATCTGAAGCTCGCCTCACCAGATCTCTCTAAGGGATTGGAACTGGAGCATACTCTGGCTAATGGGGGCGTGGAATGGGAGGGTATAGTCAGAAAATGATTCAGTTCTAGTGGGTGTTGTCTGTGGCCACATGCTCAGGAAAGGGTCTGCTCTGAGCTGGGCAGGAAGTGACTCTTGCTGCCACATCCCAGAACGTTTCCCTCCATCCCGCCCAGAACTCACTTCTCAGGTCAGGCAACTGTGGCCTTGGATTCCACAAGGGATGGGCAACCAGGTGACTTCACCCAAGCTAGGACTCGTGGGCCTGAGGTGTTCTGTATTGGTTTCCCTTTTGTGGAAGTACGTCTCTGCAGACATGGCACAGCGTGTCTGGTGTCTCACGGCAGAAGCTGAGGCCTGACTTTGAGATGAAGAGTGTGTTCCTATTTCAAGTCACTACTACTACATGTGGAGAGAGGCTGGTGCAGGTGGAATGCATATGAAGGCTGCTTCCTTTGTAAGGGGTGGGGGGTGAAGCAGTGTAGCACAGAAGCAGGAAGATGATCTAGTCTGCTACTCTCAAACCTCCAAGGACACCTGTGGAGGTCAATTCGGTGCCTCGTGGTATGTACCTCCTTCTCCTGAATGGGCGGTTTTCTCAAAATGGCACCTGACTCCTGCCTGTTTCTCAGTTTCTCCTCACATTCCATTATTGGGAGCTGGAAGGGGAAGGACCCCAGGCAGCCTCTACTCCCATGACCTTTGTCACATGAGCCGCCCTGGGCCGGTGCTCATCTTCGGAAGCCAACCCTGGATGGGAAGTGGCAAAAATGCAGGGGACACACACCGACTTCTCAGACTTCTCTCTGAGGAGCAGAACTGCATGGTGGGAGGGATTCAGGGCCATCGGGAAGGGGTGGCACACCTTAGCCCCCGTGAAGTGTCCACTCTGAGTGGTTCGGAGAGGCAGGTGCATGCTTGGTGGAGCTGTTCTGTGTTTGTCTAAGGGTTCTGTGTGCAGAGCGATCTTTGCAGCCTTTGAGAGGTGTTGTGTGAGGTCAGGAAAGTATGACAGAACAGATATGTGCTGAGCATCCCGAGAGGAAGGGTTAAGGAGGATGTGAGGCCCTTCGACTTTAGACAGTGGAGGTCCAACAAAGGCCTCACGGTGCCTGGAAGGTCCTTGGAGAAGGCCCTTACCTGCCAGTGACCTTGCTGAGGGGCATGCTCAGAGTAGATGGCCTCTCAGGTCCAGGACGTGGGGACAGCCTGTGAGGATGAGGTGTCAGGGAGCCCCTCAGGGAGGCTCTCCAATCTCTGCTGCTGAGCTGAGCATTTCTCGGTAGACAGGGGCAGGGAACTTGGTGTGGGGAATCAAGGTCACCAGGGAAGTAATTCTCAACTGCAGGTCAGACCATGAAAATCCCTCCATGACATCTGCACAACACAAAGGTTCATCGGGCCAAATGTCCTCTCTCACTGAGGTGTGCCCCCTGATTCCCCAGAGACCTTCCGTCCATGTCACCCCTTCTCCTCTTCCATTCACCCCTTTCCATTCTCTCCACAGCATCTCCACTGCTGGGCACGGATGTGGTCATGCAACCTGGGGCCTTACGCTCCTATCCTCCCCTCACTCCTGGCTCCCAACACCAGCCAGCTTGGGAGCAGCACCTGCCACCGCCCATGTCCCCATTACTCCTGCCTGGCAGCACCCTATCGCAGCCAGCTCACCCCATGACACCTCGGGTGACTCCTGCTGACCATGGCCCCATTGCCCCAGGGCTTGGCAACATTCCTGGCCCAGTCTGGTCAGGAGGGAGGTCAGCATTGCCCCACCAGTCTCAGGCCTTTGGGCGTCCTAAGGCCCCCCTCAATGGGAATGCTTCCAGGGCCCTCATGGGGAGTGCTTTGTGTCCTGCACCCCTTTGCAGAGCAAGCCCTGTGGGGGACAGTCGGGTGGCTGCCCCAGCTATTGCAGCAGCTCAGGCTGGCAAGGGAGGCTTGGCCCCAGGCCTTCCTCCTCAAGCGGCACCGCCAGCTGCCCAGATGGCCTTCATCCTGCCCCCAGGGACCTATGGGCCATGTCCACATGGCACCTCTGGGGCAGGCAGCCTGCATGCCTCCCAGCACACGGGCCCTCAGGAGGACGCCTCTCACCATAAGAGCGTCTATCAGAACTTCCGACGCTGGCAGCGCTTCAAGTCCCTGGCCCGCAGCCACCTGCCCTAGAGCCCCGATGCAGAAGCTCTCTCATTCTTTCTCATGTAAGTGACCTCTCAGGCCCTCATTATCTCAGCTGGAGCCTACGCATATATAGGACCTTGGCATGGCCTCCCTGCTTAGGTTTCCAGGCATCCTTTCACCTCGAAAGAAGGAGGGTTGACAGCAATGTCCATGCTATGAGGAGGCACGTCTGCACTCAGATGTGCCCCACGTCCAGTCCATGACATCCTGTCCGTGCCTTAGCTCAGCTACCACCACCATGCAAGACCAGTTGTCTCACTTTCTGCACTGCCATGATAACATTGAGTGCAGGAGAGCAGTCCGAGAGGGTCCTGCTCGGATGTGAGGAGCCAGAGTTTGAATGGGACCTGCTTCTCTGGTGCTACCTCCTTTCAACATGGACCTGGGCCTATGGCAGCCAGTGGGTATCACTTCAGATAAGGCTTAGGACATTCAGGCCCAGGACGGAGCTTTCTGCATGCCCGGTCCTTGTTGTTCTGAAAAAGTCCAGTGTGAACGGGGAGGTGGTCGAGCTGTCCTAAGGGCAAGGGTCTATCCTGCTAGAGCTGTGAACCTGGCAGGAACATCCCTCCTAGACCCGAGGTCCCTCCGAAAAGGGGGACTAGGCCATCTAGTGCAGAGACCTGAGCAGAGGAATACTCATGCTGGAACAGCACAGCCATTTCATTGCCAGCGTACAATCGCTCGGGCCCTCCATCAGCACCCAGGGCCAGCAATGTTCTCAGGGAGGCCTCTCCTCTTAGTGGAGCCCCAGGGCTGGGTCACGGGTTCAGTGAGGATGAGGAGGAGCTCCCCAGCCTGGCCTTCCTCTTGGGCCTTCACCACAGCCTGCTGCCCTGGGGGCTGCCACAGAGCCCTGTCCCTGCCTCGGGTCTTGTCTGCACTGCAGGGCAGAGGGCCCAGCAAGCTTCCCAGGCCCCCATGCCCCAGAGAATGGGCCTCAACTCAGGCCCCCTGGAAGCTGCCAAGTCTAGAAAGCAGGCTCGGTGTGGAGGCCTGGCTGCTGCTGAGGACCTGGCCAGGCCTAGGGCTGACCTGCGAGGCTCTGGGAGGCACACCCTGGCTCTGGGGCTGGTTGACCCTTCCCAGCCCAAAAGGAGCAGGTGTGACCCATGTGTCACACGGAGGAGGAGGAAGTGGCACTGCAGCCAGTAGGGAACGGTGGGCCAGCCTTCCGGGGCCAGTCCAACTGGGCAGCCCCCATGGAAGCCTTGGGCTCCTACAGATCCCAGCCACCATCCTGGCTGCCATAGGGGTGGGGAGGAAAGACAGAATGACCAGTGCCAGGAGGTTCGTGGGGGTGGGTGGGGTTAGGTGGTGGGGACTTGGGTCTGGGTGTGTGTGGGTGGGCACAGTAGCTCCTTTGCGATGGGGGATGTAAAACATGGATAAAATCATTCTGTTGTGAGATGCACTTGGTCCACTGTCGTCTTGCATGTGCCTGTGTCCTCAGACATGGGTCCTCAGAAGACAGAGGGGGGATCTGAGAGGAACGAAGCATGTGTGAGATTCCAGGCAGACTCTAACCACAGGTGAATGACTAAGTCTTTCCTCCACAGAGACAAGGATGCCCAGGCTGCTCCTGGGAGTACACAGCTCTCACTAGCCCCAGGGACAGCCTCATCATCCCTGTGTCTCCAGCCTGCTGGGCTAGGGGGCTTCTGGGGCATCGGTTCCATGCTCTGCATCCCTGAACACTCTGGGGATGGAGAGCTGCTTTTGTGCCGTTCAGCCCTCTGGACACTCACCAGTCATGAGAATGGAGGCTGGAAGCAGCCCTTACCTCTAGAGAGTTTCTCTCTGCCTCTCTGAAGTGGCTGGATGTCAGGCTGGGGTGATCCTCCACTCCTCCAGGGTGTCCTGTGTGGTTTGCCTGGTCAGAGAGGAAAAGGCTTGGCTGTAAGAATAGGACTTTCTGCTTCAGTGCCTTGTGGGTGGGGGAGCATCCTATCGTCTTAGTTGTGTTGCTGTAATGTTCAAAATGGTGGAGGCAGCGGCCTCTTAGTCCCAGTGAGGACAAAACAATGGGGGAATGGGTGACTCAGATTTCATGGCCGGTTAATGTATTTGGGAGAGACTTAGATCCTGTTGAGCTCAGTGTTCCCAACCTCACCAGCCCACTGGCTTCCACCCCCAGGTAGCTTTTGATAAAGAAGTCCCAAGACCTTATATAACCAGTGATAATTTTCTGATTTTAGTGAAGAGGGTTAAGGATCTAGGGTTTTTCCTGGGAACTTTCATATGCCACAGTGTCAGTGAGGGAAAAAAAATGGTTTTAATTTAATGCATAAGGTCTCTGATCAATTCTTTGTGAAACCTGAATATATTTTATCTAATGTTTCTTGTGGAAATCAAGTTTTAGCTTTAGTAAACAAATGTACGTATTTGCAATGCAGTAACTTTACTTCTATTCTTTTCTGCAAATTTTGGGGGTCAGCGAAAATGTCTTGTAAAGGATCACAATGTAAATATTTTCAGGCTTTAAAGACTATACTTCATCTGTTTTAAATTGTCAACTCTGCTGCTGTAGGATGAAAGCAGCCACAGGCAACACTTATTTTTAAGTGTGACCATGTTAAAACAAATCTGTATTTACCTAAACAGGCTGTTGGCCAGACTGGACACAAAGGCTGGTATATACTCCCCCCTACATGCACAATCCTTGGTCTTTTAAAACTTAAGTTCTGGCATCTTACATTATCAATGTAGAATTTACATTATCTTTCTATCCTATGTTGGAATTTATTTATGATTGAAAAGTAAACTTTAAATAGCTTACATAATTTATGCATGATTATAGAATGTCTACACACACTAACAGTGACAATGCCAGATCCTCTCACCTCCTGAGCCATGAAGGAACTTCTACATGTTTTGTTTAATGTACTCATGAATCTTCTGCCTTATCCTGAGCAATAAAACACACTTCAACCCATTCAAGAGAAATGAAATCATGAAGAATACATTCTTCAACCACAATGGAATCAAACTACACTTTTAAACACACAACAGGAGAACCTCTAAAAACATTGAAAGTTAACCACATAGTCATAAACGATGGGTCAAACAGGAAGTCATTTCAAAGATAATAACAAAAAAATACATAGCACTAAGTGAAAACAGTGCAACATATCAAACTTGTAGAACCCTGCTGAAGCCAAGATGAGGGGAATATTTATAGCACTAAATGCTCAGATTATGCGATTAAGAAATGTTTCAAATCTGTAGTTTAAATTTGTACTTCAAGAAAATTGAAAGAGCAAAATAAACTCAAAAGAGATGGATAGAAATAATAGAGATAAAAGCAGAAATCAATGTAATTCACACAGAAAAACAACAAAAATGGAAAAAATTTCATTCTTCAAATGGTAAAATACAATTCATTAACCTGTTGTAATTATGACAAAACTAATAGACATGATACAAATCATCAATATCAGGCGGGAAATGGGCTCTCATGATAGATCCTGTAGTCATTAAAATGCCAGTGAGAGATTACTATGAACAGTTTTACTGTTCTCATGAATTGTGTCCTAGAGAAAATGGAACAACCCCTCAAAAATCAGATACCAACATACCTGATAAAATAGATAATCTGAAAAGTTACATAATCATTAAGGAAACTAAATTCATAATTTAAATTTTTCTGAAAAAGAAATGTCCTGGTCCAGATGATTCCCCTGAAGTATTCTACAACACATTGGAAGTAGAACTGTCCATCATCTCCTCCAGAAATTAGAAGAGGAAACTTTTCCTAATCTTTTATGAGGCCAGTACTAATTTGATACCAAAAGCAGACAAAGAAAGTACAAAACTGTAAAGGTATAGATGAGTATCTCTCATGAAGATACACACAAGCTCTCTCAAAAAGTTTAGCATTTTAAATCCATCATGTATATATAGAATGATACCTTATGACCAAGTAGAATTAATTCTTCATATGCAAGGTTGATTCAATATTAGGAACTCAGCAATGAAAAAGAGGCCCCTGCTGCTAAAAATAACAACTTAGGTAAATTGCCATGCAAGTTACACTGAATGAAAAAGCCCATCCCGAGAGGTTACATCCTGTATGATTCCACTTATATAATACTCTCGAGCTGATAAAATTAGGAAGAAAATCGTCAGGGTTACCTTTGATTAAAGATGAAGTTAAGGGGACAGAAGAAAAGTGGGTGTGACTAAAAGGGCAACATGAGGGATCCTTATGGGAATGAAACTCTTGTTTTGTGCCTTTACTTTGGCGGTGAATACATGGATACATCCATATGATAAAATTGCATGAGGTAAATTCATGCACAGACACACACAGACACATACACACACAAAATTCATATATGAGAAACTTGGAAACCTGAATATAATCGATGGACTGTATCAACATGAATAATTTTGTTAAGCTCTTGTACTATAAATTTGCAAGGTGTTGCCACTGGTGAAAACCATGAAGGGTACACAGGAGCGCTATAATTTCTTACAATTGTATGTGGATGTATAACTATCTCAAAATTAAGTTTAAATTTCTCAAAGAGGAAAGGTACATTTTAAGTACAAAAACTAGATAGAGACTCCTGCTTTGATCTTGCATATCTTCCAACCCTTTAGGTTTAGAAAAGAAAGTTTATGACATATTTCAGGAAATTTTCTTTGTGTAAATTTTACAGTATTTGAGTTAGTTGGAACTCAAGTATTCCTGCTACAATATGATGGAACAGAGTAACCAGAAATGAAGAAAAACATACTCCATCTCTCTCTGTGCACATGCCTTTCTCCTCACCACGAGTTCTCTTTATATGATGGTTAATTTATGTGTCAATGTGGCTGGGGCTCAGTGCCCAGATACATGATCAGATGTCCTGGATGTTTCTGTGAAGGTATGTTTTGGATGAGATTAACATTTAAATCCTTGGGCACTTTAAGTAAAAAAGATTACCCTCTATGATATGGGTGGGTTTCATCAAAGCAGCTGAAGGCTGTAAAAGAACAAAGAATGATCTTCCCTGAGCAAAAAGGAATTTTGCCAGCAGACAGCCTTTGGACTCATCAAAATTCTTTCCTGAGTCTGCAGGCCTGCTGGACTCCCCATCAGATTTTGGGTTAAATGTGCCTCCAAAATCTCATGAGTCAGTTCCTTAAAATGAACCAATATCTATCCCTATACACATTTCTATTGGTTGAAACTTCTCTGGAGAACCCTGACCAATACACTTCATATTTCTGCCCTTCCCCCTCTTTTTTCTTTCCTTTCCCTTTCAGAAACACTCACTGCTTTATCTCCCTCTGCATAGAGATGCACTGACATTCTAGGGTCTTAATAAGTTTGGTCTCTCTCTCCCTCCCTCCTCTTTTCCTTTCTTTCAGGCCCATGTTCTTCGATTTGTGAAAAACATCATGAAAAGAATTAGGTGGTAGTAGCTGCAAGTTTTGTCAAGTGTGTGAATTATCCCTACCCTTGAGGGAAATTACAAGGGTGCAGCTAGATGATAGCAAGTTAAATGCTCTCTCCATACATCAGCTGTCTCCACCATCCATGGGTTACAGACTGGAATCAGAGCTGTATGGCTTTTGGAATATAATGAGGGTTTGAAGCTATGATAAGAGCACACAGACCTCAGCTAGCTGGAAGCAGACAGAGAGGTCATCACCTGGAGGAATCCCCAAGACACATGGACATCCTCTGTAACTGAATAGCTGGGTGCCAGAGTGTTTGGACCACTGATCTCCCCGCCACAACAGGTGGTGGGCTTACTTACCATTTCCACAAGAACAAATCTCAGTTGCATTTCTGGAAGATGTGGTTGATGTAAGGATGCTCCAATAAACCTCAGCCAATTTGGTGTTTTTCATCATCTTGACATTGTGTCACTCCTGACTTCATCCTGCAAAACTGAGCCAAGAGTTGTACCTTGCTGAAACTGTACTTCTTAACCTGGGAACATAGCCAATGCAAAGTATACTGCTAGAAAACCTAACACAAATTCTGAGGCATATGGTTACAGGCAGAATCAAAGTCCAAAACAACTCTTGGAAATTGAAGGTATTCCTGTGAGCCACAATTAAGCTTATTTTCCTTGAGTGTACAAAAGCCAACAGTATTAATTTCTTCATATGGGGAACAGCTAGTATACACAAAGTCACAGTATTCATGTCCTTCCTTTTTTCATATGCCACCTTTTTTATCTTCTATCATCATTCCTGTGTATGTGTGTATGTAGGCATTTATAATCATGCATAAATGATGTAAGATATGTAAAACTTTAATTTTCAATCATAAATAAACTTAAACTTATTAAGAAAATGTAAATTCTGCATTGATAATGTAGGACTCCAGAATTTAAGCTTTTAAAGAACAAAGATTATGGGAGTTCCCATCGTGTCGCAGTGGTTAGTGAATCCACCTAGGAACCGTGAGGTTGTGGGTTTGATCCCTGGCCTTGCTCAGTCGGTTAAGGATCCAGCAATGCCTTGAGCTATGGTGTAGGTCACAGATGTGGTTCGGATCCCACGTTGCTGTGGCTCTGGTGTAGGCCGGTGGCTATAGCTCTCATTGGACCCCTAGCCTGGGAAACTCCATATGCCATGAGAGCAGCCCAAGAAATGGCAAAAAGACAACAAAAGAAAAAGACAAAAGATTATGCACATAGGGGTTGGCACAGGCCAGCCTGTGGGTCTAGTCTGGCCCACTATCTGTTTTGGTACATACAGTTTTACTGTAACATGGTCACACTTGTTTGGGTGTTGCCTGGGCCTGCTTTCATGCTGCAACAGCAGAGTTGATTATTTGCGACAGGTAAGGTATCGTCTTTGAAGCCTAAAATATTTTACAGAACATTTTTGCTGACCCCTGATATTTGTAGGAAAGAATAGAAGTAAAATGATTGCATGGCAACTACATATATTTGTTTACTAAATTTAAAAATTCTGATTTCCATAACAAAACATTAGCTAAAATACATTTATTAGGGATTTCTCAAGGTTTCAATTAAAACCTTTCATATTAAATTAAAAAAAAAAAAAAACATGTTTGCTACTCCCACAGCTTACAGAATTTCCCAGGAAACCTATGCCTGCTGAGGCAATGCCAGATCCCGAAGCCATTGTGCCACAGAGGGATCTCCAAATTCAAAAAGTTTTTAAAGAACAACACGTCAATTTTGATGTTAAAATCTTTAAGGCCACACTTTTAGAATTCATATACACTGTTTATAGAGAAGCTGTATAAGGTCATATGATTTGTACCCCTCACTGCAAATCACTGAACCACTGATTTTCTGATCAGTTATAAGGCATATTTGCATTTTATCTTAAATTTGCTGTTGTTTTATCTGAGCAAAAAAACATATGTTGGAAATTTGGTATATTTTGGTTAATTAGGCTTTTCATGGGAAAATAGGTCAGAATCTATTATAACGTATATTATGCTCAGTATATTTTCCACTATGATATAATCATGAAGATATATTATGAAAGTTGTCTAGTACTAAAAATGTTTCCCTTTATAGACCAAGTCTTAAAATTTTTTAATTGTTTTACAGCAGTGAATGCACAGCATTCTTGATTTTATTGTAACCTAGTGCTGTGGTCATTCATTTAACTCACTGCTATACAGTTCCTCACAATTACAATTGCAGCTAGAGAAGGAGATGTGTCTTTAAGGAGCCCATTGGCATGGATATTTTTTGCTTTTTGTTTGGAACATTTGAGAATATGTATAATTATTGAAGTAGGTATTGGTTTGAAAATATCAACTGGTACAAGAACAGCTTTAGATTATTTAACAGAGTTTATACACTGATTTTTTCCTACATTCTGGAAAATGGTATGATTAACTGAAAACTATTTTTAGGTCTCTTTTTATTGAGGAATTTCTGGATGTGGAAAACCGTGTTAAGGCTTAGGGTTTCCCAAAGTGGATATTGTCATTTTTAATCACTTTTAGCTAAACTTTGCCACACTGTGAAGTAAGGACAAAAATGATGAGGAGTGAACAGTCTGATTAGAAGCTTTGGCTCCCAGAAGGGCAGTGTTAGCTGTATTTAAGCCCATCACCATATTTAATACAGAAGACACTGAACAGGGCGTCTGTAATGATGAGTAGTTTCTTGCTAACCTTAGATTTTGGTAACCCAGCTGGGAATAAAAACAAGCCAAGAGGAAGGCAGTGGGTGCTCTTCTCTTCCCATCACATCACAGACAAGGAGACAAGAGTGAAATGCTGAAAGATCAGCTGTCAGAACCTTAGCATCACAACTAAGTATGGAACCTGCTGGTCAGAAATGCACACACCTGCCATGAGTTCTGAACACGTGGGCAGCCATGCTTAACAAGGAAATTCCCTGAGAGTTCAGTGAGCTGAACTAGAGCACATTCAATGCTGAGAGACCAGCCATGGTGGGACCCATGATGGCCAGATATGTACACCAAGACTGAAAGGACGTGCATAGTCCCAGTGGAAGTCCAGCAGGGCCAGCACTTGTGGATGACTATCAGGGCCATTTCTCAGGAGCCTCTAGATCTAGCAACACCTACACACATATACAGAGAGAGAGAGGAAATCACTGAGGAAGGGAGGAGAGAGGACACAAACTAAGTTTACTGGGTGGCTTGCCGAGGAGGTAATGGAGGAAGGGGTTTCCTGGAAGCTCTTCTTGTTAGTATTGGTAGCTAGGGTCTTTCCCCAGATGGGAGGAGTAATTTTCTGTAAAGGACCAGATTGTAAACATTTTAGGTGTTGTAGTCTTTATTGTCAGTGTTGCAAGCACTCACCTTGGCTGTTGTATGTGAAAACTGCCATAAACAGTACAGAAAGATCAAGTGTGGCTGTGGTCCAACAGACCTCCACTCACAAAACCCGTGGTTAATTGGATTTGCTGACCACTTTTGTAGAGTGTTTATTAAACACATCTCATGTTTCGTGAGTCAGGTAGGTCTGCCAAGGCCTGGTATATTGCACTTATAGTTCACAGTATTTTTCCTCATCTTAGGGTTAAAAAAAGCAGTGTAATGGAACAAGGCCTGCAAATTTGATATCTTTAAGAGCTTTTTTTGGGTGGAAATATTATTTCTTTTTCTTTTTCTTTTGTATTTTAGGGTTGCACCTGTGGCATATAGAAGCTCCCAGGCTGGGGGTTGATCTGGAGCTACAGAGGCTGGCATATACCACAGCCAGAGCCATGCAGGATCCAAACCACATCTGAGACGTACACAGTAGCTCATGGCAACATAAGTTCCTGACCCACTGAGCAAGGCCATATATGGAACTTACAACTTCATGGATAGTAGTCAGCTTCATTTTTGCTGTGCCACAATGTGACTCCTGGAAATTCTCCCATTTACAATAATTTGTAAAGGGAAGAAAAGAAAAGAGAGGATCTTAGATTGACTGGGGTCACCACAAACCAAAATCCTTAAAGGGATTGCTGGCCTAGACTGTGTCTCTGAGTTTCTCTACCTAGTCCACATGCCATGATCGAGAACCGAGGATGTAATCCTCTACGAAATACTTGTTAAGGATGGAGGAAAAACCTTCCAGGTCATTTCCAACACGCACCTCTCAGCACCTTTTTTAGACTGCTATAACGCATTCCCTCAACTGTTGAGAACACCATGGTATTTGCTGTCTTGGGAGACATGAAAAGAATCAGTGGGTTTTTGTTCTGAATGCTGGCCCTGTGTGAAGGGTGATATGTCTTAAAATGGTCTTCATTCTCAACACTTCCTCAGTCTTCCAACAGCTAAATGAGAGCCAGAAGCTGCACACTCATCTTCCCACAACACAAGTGAAGGACATCTTCCCCCACTGCCAGCCCTGCAATCACTGGCCTCATCCTGTGAGTCTTGCCCCTGTGCCAGCCCCCAGACCCAGGACCTCAGGCAAACCCTCCCCAGTCATCTAGTCACAGGCTAAGGAGCTGGATACCCACTCCTATATCCAGCTCAGGCCATGCCTCCTCAGCCAGTGCCCCAGTGCTCAGTCTGGGACTGGCCACTTTCTTTTGCCTTGGGCCCTGAATGATCATGCACGATCAATCTCCACAGGCCTGAAGGCTTTGGTGGTACAGGGGGATTTGCATGGAATAAAAGCAGAGCTTGTAGTTTGGGGAAATTAGAAAATCTTGACTGGATGGATTTCAGAAGAACAGATGAAACACTGGTTCTAGTACCTCAACTGGAGTTGTGGAGAATTTGAGTGGACCTTGGCCAGCTTTGGTGGGGGCAGCTTGGGAATACCTGGAGATGGAGGCTGGGGCACCCTGTTTCCAATGAAGCCTCTTGGCTTTAGTCATGTCTCCCAGAGCCAGAGCTAAAAGGGAAGGGATGTGTGTGTGTGTGTGCGCTTATATGCATGTATACCTGCACTTGAACCCCTTTGCTAGTATATACTTGTGCATGTGTGGTGTGGTGTGTTTTGGGGCCAATACAAAGAGAAAGTGGCACCTCTTTCTTCTAAGCAGGTGGTGATAATTGTCTTCCATATGGAATCAAGCAAAGGAACAAAAACCCTGTCAACTTCTTTGTTAAAATGGTTGAATGAAAGGAAACAACACTCTTCTGTTAAATATGCAGAATCCTTTAGAGGCACTGTAATGCCTGGTTTATGGCTGTGCCCAGCCAAGGGCAGGATAAACAGTCTATCTGGTCAGTCTATGTAGGAAGTTTCTGGGTTCCTCACCAAGCCACATTTTATTCCTTCTTGGGAGGCTGGGGGTTAGGAATGGCACCTACCCTGCCCTGCCACCTACCTCCTCTGAAGAAATGGTCTGAGGAGAAGAGGTGGTACAGAGGGACATGTAGCTCCAGTATATAGGAGGCCCATGGGTTTCCCACAAGGGGGGATAGCAGGCTTTGGAGAAAGAATTGGGTATTCATTTATGCTTTTAGACCATGAATCTCTTACTCCAATGGCTACAGGGGCTGAACCATTCCTTTGCATGAGAGGCCCAGGCCCACAGTGGGGATTGAGAATGGGGGGCTTAAGCTAACTTTGAGACAGTGCTTGCTCCTTCTAGTCCTGCCCTTAGCCCTTCCTCTAAGTTTTTTGAGCTCCATTGTTTTACTTTATTTTTATTTTTAGTGCCAGACCTGTTGCATATGGAAGTTCTCGGGCTATGAGTCAAATCAGAAGTACAGCTGCTGGTCTAGAGCACAGCCACAGCAATGCCAGATCCAACCTGCCTTTGTGACCTACACCATAGCTCATGGAAATGCCTGGTCCTTTACCTACTGAGGGAGGCCAGGGGTGGAACCCACCTCCTCATAGATACCTGTCTGGTTCCTTATAGGTTAATCAAAATGGGAATTCACTTTTTTTCTTCTTTCTTTCTTTAACTTTTTTTTTTCCATTCTTATGGCATGCGGAATTTCCTAGGCTAGGGATTGAACCTGAACAGCTGTAACCAGGGCCACAGCTGTAACCAGGGCCACAACAGTGAAAATACCAGATCCTTAACCTGCAGAGCCTGAGGGAACTCCAAACTCCATGGTTTTTGTCCTTCCCTTTAAAGGTCTGTGGCAGAGGCTCTTGGTGGCACCTGGTTTCCTTCACTGGGGTGCCTCTTTCCTGGTGGCTGAGTGTTGTTGCTAAGGGTTCACAGCTGCTTCCTTCACAGGGCATTACCCACACCCAGGCACATACTTCCTTATTCAAGAAGTCACAAGCCTATGCTATCAGCAGAAACTGGTATCTGGCAGGGGGTAGGGTCAAATTGAGCCCTTTCATCTCCAGGGGGACCAACTCTGTGTTCTTCATGTTCCAGAGAGAGGTCCCTTGAGGACCAGGATAAGGTTCTGTTTCGTCCCCTGCCTTATCCTATTTTCCTCAGTCCCCAGTTCATGAGCACATTTTCAAGGATTTTCCCAAGTGTCCCCATCTAAGTTTCACTTCTGGTGATCTTGCTCTAATGCACTGGGTACGAGAAGAGTCCTAAGAAACACATGCAATTCTAGAAATGGATCACCTTTTAGCAGACAAGCAAGGATGACTCCATGGGTATGTTGTATGGAGTATTCCTAATCTCTGGTGTGCTTCAGCAGTAACTGTCCATGAAGTGCAGACACTGGCCAGGTCATCCTTTAGTCCTGGGTAATAATAACTAAGAGGATAGTAACTAAGGACAATGGCCTTATGCCTTTGTAGATTCATGCCAATGCTCTACTGAGGGAAGATAATAAAGCCTCATATCCCTTACAGGGGAATTCAGAGTGTCTCTCTGGGAGTATGGAGGACACTTTCCTCCCAAATCAGCCTCTCCGTGAGTCAGGAGATAGATGGGATCGAGCATAAACATTTCCTATCAGCCACCTATTTACACCTGAAGATAAAAATGCAAGAACAAGTTAAAGAAGTGGAATTGGCCTTTTTGGACACTTAAAGCAATGAACACATCATGGGCATTTAGGGCCTAAGCCCTGCTTGGGTCAAAGATAAAGAGGTCACACACTTCCTATCCTTAGGGCGAAGGAGAACCAACTTCACATGCACAGAAAGACTCCTCTGGGTCAGAAAGGGAGGGGTCACCAGCCAATAAAAACTTAGGCTATGTTACTGCCAGTGAGGAATCCATCTTGACCAAAAGATGTGCACGCATATTGGGGAGGGCCTGGGTCCGATCAGGTGTGAAAAATGAAATAAGAACTTTGGCCAATGGGAAACAAAGACCCAGACGAACTTCCCTAAGTGTTTTAAATCACTTCTCTGGGACACTCCTCAATGATGGGGATGATTGCATTCTCACTCCTCCTTTGTGTGTATCCTACTGCTTTGCCTCTGCCTTAGACAAACAGACAACATAGCTAAGTGTACTGTGTTTCTAACAATAAACTCTGTACCTGATTTCACAGACTTTGCTTGCTTTAAATATTCTTGCCTTCAACAGGGGGTGAGAATCAAGGCAGTTCCGTTGGTAGTCCCCAGCTGGTCGAGTGGCTAATATTCCTGTTTCATCCAGGCTTCCCAGCTTCCATTCCTGAGCAGAGAATTAAGATCTCACTTCAAGCCATCACTCTCTGCCATCTCTCCAAAATCATCAGCATCCTCATCCATCCAGGCCAGATGTGACTGAGTTAAACTCATGTGCGGGATTCCAGTTTGTACTTATGGTACATTCCACATGTGAAGATCATCAACGTTTTGCTAAACCCTTTGAAGCTGGTTAACCCTGTGCATCTATCAGCTGGTCTCTATGATCTTTCCCTTCTTCCCTTGAGCCAATTGCCATGGGGCAATTCTGAAAAATACCAGCTATTTGCTTATGAAGGGCTGGGCAGCTTCGTCCTAGGCCCTCTAAATATGGTTGTAGCTACTCTGTAACCTTTTCACTTGGGTTATATGAAGTGGTTTAGGTTAAGTTTGGAAAGCATGGAAACTGCAGCCAGACAGGTAGGCTTCAAATCCTGGCTTATTTAACTATGGCTTAAGGGAAAGTTACTTAACTTCTCTGCAACGCTGTTTACAGAACTTTAAATGGAGTAAGAGTGTTGCAGTAATGGCATCCATCTCCAAGGGATGCTGTGAGACTAACATATGTTAATAAAGGTAAAGTGCTTTGATTCGTGTCCAGCAAGCAGGATGTGTCATATAATGTTAGCTGTTATTATTGCAAGTCATTACTCTTGAGTAAATACAGACTGCAATCTTCAGTTAGAGAATGTTCTTTTGATAAAACTATATTTCATTCTTCCATGTGTTAGGCAGATTGGTCCCTAAGTCTGAAGTCATCCTGGACTTTGAAGATAGCATAGAAAGTAGGAAAATATTACAAAGCTATATTAAAATTCTAGATCTTTTTCTACATTTCTCTTTATCCGATAGTTTATGTCCTAACATAAGTAGGTATCTGTTCAATCACACCTTTATCACCTTGTATTAAAGAGCTCTAATTTTTCTTTTCTTTCTTCTTTTCTCTCTTTCTTCTTTCCCTTTCTTAAGGCTGCACACATGACATATGGAAATTCGCAGACTAGGGGTTTGTTGACTTCCACTGTGCCACAGTGGGAACTCCTAGATCCCTAATTCTCTTGCCTAGAACAAATGGATATTCTCTCATACTTACCCCATCCAGACTATTTAAAATAGCAAGGACTGCACCTTGAAACTCCATTTCCTGGTGGGTCATTCTTTATCAAGAATACAAGCAATACAACACTTTGCTGCACAAAAACAAAATCAAAATGGGTTAAAGACCGAAATGAAAGGCCAGAAACTTACATCAAAATTCTTGGAGGAATACAGGCAGATCACTCTTCGATAAGTATGGCAGCAAACCCTTTTTGATGCCCCCTCTAGAATAATGAAAAAGAAAACAAAAATAAAGAATTTGGGAATTGCACTTTTGGCACAGCCAGTTATGAAACTGACTAGTATTCATGAGGACATGGGTTTGATCTCTGGCCTCACTTAGTGAATTAAGCATCTGTGGTATAGATCACAGATGAGGCTCGGATCCCACTTTGCTGTTTCTGTGCTGTAGGCTTGCAGTTGCAGCTCCAATTCCACCCCTAGCCTGGGAACTTACATATGCCACCATGCCCTAAAAGGAAAAACAATAGACCTATAGATTCAAAAGCTTATACACAGAAAAGGAATCCATAAAAAAATGAAAAACAACCCACACAATGAGAGAAACTACTTGAAAATGAAGCAACTGACAAGGTATTCACCTCCAAAATATAAAAATGGTTCATATAGTTCAGGTTAAAAAATAAACAATCCATTGAAAAATGGGCAGAAGACCTAAATACACATTCCTCCAAAGACAGAATGATTTCCAAAAAGCACATGAAAAGATGCTAAGTGTAAATAATTATGGGAGAAATGCACATAAAAACTACCATGAGGTCTCACCTCACACCAGTCAGAATAGCCATCATCAAAAAGTCTACAAATAAGGAAAGACAACCCTCCTATCATGTTGGTGGGAATGTAAATTGGTACAACCGCTAAGGAAAACGGTGTGGAAGTTCCTCAGAAAATAAATGTACACCTGTCATATGATACAGCAGTCACCGACAGCCCAAGGTATGGTGTGGCTCTGTGTGTGTGTGTGTGTTTGTGTGTGTGTGTGTGAGTGTGTGTGTATTTATTCAAAATATCTCCAAGGAAGATATACAGAAGGCCAACAAGCACATGAAAAAATGATCAACACCACTCATCACTGATTATTAGAGAAAAGCAAACCAAAACTACCATGAGATACCACATCACACCAATCAGAATGGCCATCATTCATCAGTCCACAAATAACAAATGCTGGAGCAGGTGTGGAGAAAACAGAACCTTCCTGCACTGTTGGTGGGAATGTAAACTGGTACAGCCACTATGGAGAACTGTATGGAAGTACCTTAGAAATCTATTCATAGAACTACCATATGATCCAGCAATTCCACTCACGGGCATATATTTGGACAAAATGTTCCTTCAAAAAGACACATGCACCCACATGTTCACTGCAGCTCTATTTACAATAGCCAAGACAAGGAAACATCCCAAATGTCCATCAACAGATGAGTGGATAAGGAAGATGTGGTATATATACACAATGGAGTCCTATTCGGATATAAAAGAGAATGAAATAATGCCATTTGCAGCAACATGGATGGAACTAGAGGCTCTCATCCTGAGTGAAATAAGAGAAAGACAAATGCCATATGATATCACTCACATCTGCTATCTAATATACAGCACAAATGAACCTTTCCACAGAAAAGAAATTCATGGACTTGGAGAATAGTCTTGTGGTTGCCTGGGGGGAGGGGGAGGGAGTGGGAGGGATTGGGAGTATGAGGTGATCTGATGCTTGAGTTTAAACTATTGCTCTTGGAATGGATTAACAATGAGATCCTGCTGTGTAGCACTGAGAACTATGTCTAGATACTTACAATGGGAGAAAAATTATGTATATATGTATGTGTAACTGGGTCCCCATGCTGTACATTGGGAGAAAAAAGTGTGTTGGGGGAAATAACCATATAAGATACATTTTAAAAATATATCACCATTGGATACTTCCAAACAAACACTGTGTTTTTGTTTTTGTCTTTTTAGGGCCAAACCTGTAGCATATGGAGGTTCCCTGGATAGGGGTAGAATCAGAGCTCTAGCTGCTGGCCTCCACTACAGCTACAGCAATGCCAGCTCTGAGCCACACCTGTGACCTACACCACAGCTCATGGAAATGCTGAATCCTTCACCTGTGGGCAAGGCCAGGGGCTGAACCTGTGTCCTCATGGATGCTGGTCAGATTCATTTCTACTGAGCCATGAGGGGAACTCCCAATCAAATACTTTTAAAAGGAAAAGTCCTAGGTCACCATGTATTTAATAGTCTTTGTTAAATATTTGAATCTTAAATGTTCGTAGAATGGAACATGAGAATTTATCTCAAAGTAACACTTTATATTAATTTGCAATCTTATTCCCAAAACAGTATAGGCATCTCATATCAGAAAACTTCCAACCAGTAACAATCATTACATCTTCCCAAATGCAAGCTGGACTTGAAGAAACAGGAGCCATACCACCACCAACAACAACCAAACAAACAGCATTAACATCAAATCATGATGAGAAGGGAGAATCTGATTTCTACAATGTCTCCTTACATTTTTTAACACAAAAGTTTTCAACAAAGAATTATGAGGTATGGAAATTAAAAAAGGAAATATGATTCATGCGGTGAGGCATTACAAGGACTTTTAGTCACTCTCTTATATATTCCCATAGTACAAAGTGAAATTTGGGACAAAGAACTAAAAAAAACTCAGGAAACTGGTGCCTAACCAAATGGAGAATGCTAATAGAGAGACAGAAATTACAAAAAGGAATCAAATGTATATTCTAGTGTTGAAAAGTACAGCTGGGAATTAAAAAGGCATTGGGGGAATTACTAACAGATTTGAGCTGGCAGAATAATGAATTGGCCTATTTGAAGAAGAACTGACTGAGGCTATCCACTCTGAGGAGTGGAGAGAGGCAAGAATGGACAATATTGAGCAGAATGTAACAGACATATAGGACACCATTAAGTAGGCCAACATACATATAATAGGAATCCACATGATACATATAATAGGAATTACACCCAGAAAAGGGAATCAGAAGTCAGGGAAAATATTGGGAGAAAAATGCCCCAACTCCTCAAATATGATGAAATACATGAATGTATACATCCAAGAAACTCAATGAACTCCAACAAGATAAACTACAGGTCTACACAGATACTATAGTTAATTGACAAAACACATGACAAAGAGAATTTTGAAAGCATCAAGGAAAAAGCCTAGTAGATTTTCATATTTAGGGAATGAAAAAGAAGAACTATGAACCAAGAATTCTGTATCTGATAAAACTACCTTTCAGAAATGAAGGAGAGGAGTGGTATAGGCAAGATGGCAGATTAGGAGGCTCCAGGTCTTTAACCCCATGAAAATATCAAGGAAACAATCAGGTAAGAATAGCTTTGTGGAAGCTCTAGAAGACAAAGAGTAATCTGAAGCAATCAAGTGAATAGCCAATTGAGAAAGGGTCACACTCAAAATGATAGCAAATTCCATGATATTCTGCCTCCTCTATTCCTCACCCATTGTGAATGAATATGGTGCAGTAGAAGACCCAACCACTGGTCCTCCATTGGGAGAAATACAAGAGTGCAACTTGATTGCAGGGTTTGGCAGGCCAGGCACTGTCTCCAGAATCTGATTTCTGTCTCACATGACTTGAAGCTGAGATAGGGATGGTGGGACACTTTACATATCAGTAAAATGATGATGGATTCAATGGCAAAGGAGAAGTTCATGGCAACTGTAGACCTGCACACATGTGGAGGTCAGAGATGACTGACAGAAGAATGCAATAAAACATGTAAGGGTCAAGAAGACAAAGGTGAGGTTTTTAGGGAAATTAAATACTTAAAAGCAACTGTGTGTGGGGGAGAGGATTAAGGCGCTGGGGAAGCACACACACACTCCCAGTTAAGGCACATACTCAGAAAAGACCTGAGAGCACTGCTCTGTTTAGTAAAAGTCTTCATTTGCACATATCCAAGATACAAGACTGGGTAACGTGGCGTTTTTTTTTTTTTTTTTTTTTTTCCTGCATATGCAACTTTTTTTAAATTTTTTTAATTTTTTTATTTTTTTATTTTTTGTCTTTTTGCTACTTCGTTGGGCCGCTCCCACAGCATATGGAGGTTCCCAGGCTCGGGGTGGAATCGGAGCTGTAGCCGACGGCCTACACCAGAGCCACAGCAACGTGGGATCCGAGCCGCCTCTGCAACCTACACCACAGCTCACGGCAACGCCGGATCCTTAACCCACTGAGCAAGGCCAGGGACCTAACCCACAACCTCATGGCTCCTAGTTGGATTCGTTAAGCACTGCGCCACGACGGGAACTCCTGCATATGCAACTTTTGATAAATGCTCACAAAATATAGAAATAAAAAGGTAGATGTTGCTCATTCAAAGGAACATTAATAAATCTGAAGCGAATGAGGATAAAGAAGCATAGGCTTCACAGTGGCTAGATGAACTTTTTCTTTTTTTTTTTTTTTTCTTTTGTCTTTTTGCCTTTTCTAGGTCTGCTCCCATGGCATATGGAGATTCCCAGTCTAGGGGTCTAATCGGAGCTATAGCCACTGGCCTACTCCAGAGCCATAGCAATGCAGGATCCAAGCCACATCTGCAACCTACACCAGAGCTCACAGCAATGCTGGATCCTTAACCCCTGAGCAAAGCCAGGGATCAAACCCATAACCTCATGGTTCCTAGTCAGATTTGTTAACAACTGAGCCACAACAGGAACTCCTAGATGAACATTTTAAACAACTACCTTAGGTATTCTGAAATAGCAAAAGAAGAACACACATAATTAACAAAAGGAAGTCAGCAAGGTGGAAGGTGGTGAATGAATAAACGAAGAATATAGACAAAGACATAGAATTTATTTCAAAAAAGAAACAGAGGGTCTTGATCAGGAATGGATGTTGGACTTTGTCAAATGCTTTTTCTGCATCTATGGAGATGATCATATGATTTTTGACTTCTGTTAATGTGGTGTATGATGTTGATTGATTTGCATATGGTGAACCATCCTTGTGAACCTGGGATGAACCCTACCTGGTCATGGTGTATAATTTTTGGATATGTTGTTGGATTCAGCTGGCTAAGATTTTGTTGAGAAATTTTGCATTTATATTCATCAAAGATATTGGCCCGATAGTTTTCTTTTTTGGTGTTATCTCTGTCTGGTTTTGGAATTAGGGTGATGATGGCATCGTAGAATGGTGGGAGTGTTCCTTCTTCTTCAACCTTTTGAAAGACTTTAAGGAGGATGGGCACTAGATCCTCTTTATATGTTTGATAGTATTCGCCTGTGAAGCCAGATGGCCCTGGACTTTTATTTGTAGGGAGTGTTTTTATGACTTCTTCAATTTCATTTCTAGTGATTGGTCTGTTCAGTTGGTCTGTTTCTTCTTGATTCAGTTTTGGCAGGCTGTAAGAGTCTAGAAATTTGTCCGATTCTTCCAGATTGTCAAATTTGTTGGCATAGAGTTGTTCATAGTATTTTCGTATGGTTTTTTTGTATTACTGCAGTATCTGTTGTGATTTCTCCTTTTTCATTTTTAATTATATTTGAGTTCTTTCCTCTTTTTAGTGAGTCTGGCCAGGGATGTGTCAATTTTGTTTACCTTTTCAAAGAAACAGCTCTTGGTTTTATTAATTTTCTCTATTGTATTTTTGAATTTCTAATTTATTGAATTCTTCTTTGATCTTTATAATTTCCTTCCTTCTGCTGACTTTAGGTCTTTTTTGCTCTTTTTCTAATTTGCTTAGATGGAAGTTTAAGCTGTCAATTTGGGATCTTCTTTTTTGAGAAAGGCCTGTATCACTATAAATTTCCCTCTGAGCACTGCTTTTGTGGCATCCCATAGATTTTGAGAGGTTGTGTCTTCATTATCATTTATCTCAAGGTATTTTTAATTTCCTTCTTGATTTCCTCACTGACCCATTGGTTTTTTAGTAGCATGTTGTTTAGTCTCCATGTAGTAGGTTTTTTCTCATTTCTTTTCCTGTGGTTGATTTCTAGTTTCATGGCATTGTGGTCAGAGAAGATACTTGAGATAATTTCTATGCTCCTAAATTTATTGAGGTTAGCTTTGTGTCCCAATATGTGGTCAATTCTTGAGAAGGCTCCATGTGTTGTTGACAAGAATGTGTATTCTGATTCTTTTGGATGTAGTGTCCTGAAGATATCAATTAAATCTAACTTCTATTGTTTCCTTCAGGATCTCTGTTGCTTTATTGGTTTTCTGTCTAGAGGATCTGTCCATTGGTAGGTATCAAGGGAGCATTCCTGAACATAATCAAAGCCGCTTATGATAAACTCACAGCAAATATAAAACTCAATGGGGAAAAACTGAAAGCCTTCTCACTCAAATCTGGAACAAGACAGGGATGCCTACTCTCAGCACTGCTCTTCAACATAGTTTTGGAAGTCCTGGCCACAGCAATTAGACAAACAAAAGAAATAAAAGGCATCCATTTAGGAAGAGAAGAGATCAAACAATCACTGTATGCAGACAACATGATACTTTACATAGAAAACCTTAAGGACTCAACCCAAAAACTACTGGAACTGATTAATAAATTCAGTAAAGTAGCAGGATATAAGATTAACAGTCAGAAGTCAGTCGCATTTCTGTATACCAGCAATGAAATATTAGAAAAGGAATCCAAAAATACGATACCTTTTAAAATTGCACCTCACAAAATCAAATACCTCGGAATACACCTGACCAAGGAGGTACCTTTACCTTATATGCCAAGAACTATAAAACTTTAATCAAAGAAGATGTAAAGAAATGGAAAGATATTCCATGTTCCTGGATTGGAAAAATCAATATTGTAAAAATGGCCATACTACCCAAAGCAATCTACAGATTCAATGCAATCCCTATCAAATGACCCAGGACATTTTTCACAGAACTAGAACAAACAATCCAAACATTTATATGGAACCACAAAAGACCCAGAATTGCCAAAGCAATCCTGAGAAACAAAAACCGAGCAGGGGGCATAACTCTCCCAGACTTCAAGAAATATTACAAAGCCACAGTCACCAAAACAGTGTGGTACTGGTATCAAAACAGACAGACAGACCAATGCAACAGAAGAGAGAACCCGGAAATAAACCCTGACACCTAGGGTCAATTAATCTTTGACAAGGGAGGCAAGAACATCAAATGGGAACAAGAACGTCTATTCAGCAAGCATTGCTGGGAAACCTGGACAGCTGCATGAACAGCAATGAAACTAGAACACACCCTCACACCATGCACAAAAATAAACTCCAAGTGGCTGAAAGACTTAAATATACGACAGGACACCATCAAACTCCTAGAAGAGAACATAGGCAAAACACTCTTGGACATCAACAGCATGAATATTTTCTCAGGTCAGTCTCCCAAAGCAATAGAAATTAGAGCAAAAATAAACCCATGGGACCTCATCAAACTGAAAAGGTTTTGCACAGCAAAGGAAACCCAAAAGAAAACAAAAAGACAACTTTCAGAATGGGAGAAAACAGTTTCCAATGATGCAACCGACAAGGGCTTAATCTCTAGAATATATAAGCAACTTATACAACTCAACAGCAAAAAAGCCAATCAACCAATGCAAAAATGGGCAAAAGACCCGAATAGACTGTTCTCCAAGGAAGATACAAATGGCCAGCCAACACATGAAAAAATGCTCCACATCGCTGATTATAAGAGAAATGCAAATCAAAACTACCATGAGATACCACCTCACACCAATCAGAATGGCCATCATTCATAAGTCCACAAATAACAAGTGCTGGAGGGGGTGTGGAGAAAAGGGAACCCTCCCACCCTCTTGGTGGGAATGGAAACTGGTACAGCCGCTATGGAGAACAGTTTGGAGATACCTTAGAAATCTATACATAGAATTTCCATATGACCCCACAATCCCACTCTTGGGCATATGATCGGACAAAACTCTACTTAAAAGAGACACATGCACCCGCATGCTCATTGCAGCACTATTCACAATAGTCAGGACATGGAAACAACCCACATGTTCATCAACAGATGATTGGATTTGGAAGAGGTGGTATATATACACAATAGAATACTACTCAGCCATAAAAAAGAATGACAAAATGCCATTTGCAGCAACATGGATGGAACTAGAGATTCATACTGAGTGAAATGAGCCAGAAAGACAAAGACAAATACCATATGATATCATGTATAACTGGAATCTAATATCCAGCACAAATGAACATCTCCACAGAAAAGAGAATCATGGACTTGGAGAATAGACTTGTGGGGCTGCTTGATGCGAGAGGGAGGGAGTGGGAGGGATCGGGAGCTTGGGGTTATCAGATACAACTTAGAACAGATTTACAAGCAGATCCTGCTGAGTAGCATTGAGAACTATGTCTAGATACTCATATTGCAACAGAACCAAGGGTGGCAAAAATTGTATACATGTAAGAGTAACTTGCTCCCCGTGCTGTACAGTGGAAGAAAAAATTTAAAAAAATTTAATTAATTAAAAAAAGAAAGAAAAATGGGAAAGGGAGAGGCAAAGGGCCAACAAAGTCTCTTTTCCCTCTCCCTGGTCAGGGCCCTCTGGCCAGTTCTCCATGTCAGGAGGAGCCCAGAAATTAAATGGCCCCAGTTGTGGCTGATGGGTCTGCTCCACTGGTGGGTGAGTTGGCCCTCCAGTACCCTGAGTGGTTATGATCTGTGGCTGAGGGTTAGCCAAAGAAATGTGGGCTGTCTCTAAAACCCTGAGGAAGGACTGTCCAGGTTAACTGAGGGTCTGAAAGAATATTGTGGTCAGTCCATGTGAATGGAAATAATTCCTGGCATGAAGGGTGTAGAGGAAGGGTAAAAAGGGCATCTTTTAGGTCAAGAACTGAGAAATGAGGAGTGTTAGGAGGTATACAAGACAGAAGAGTATAGGGACTTGGGACCACTGTGTTAATGGGAAGGAGTACCAGATTGATGAGGCCAAGATCCTGAACTAATCGGAAGCATCTGTCTAGTTTTTGTACAGGAAGGATAGGAATATTGAACAGAAAGTGAATAGGTTTGAGGACATTGGCCTTGAGGAGAAGCTGAATTATACGCTTTCATTCTCTCTGTGCTTCTAGGCTAATAGGATATTGAGATTGGATAGGATATTTAGGAAGATCATTTAGTCTTATGAGAATTGGAGAATGATGTCTAGCAATGGAGGGTATATGGGTGTCTCAAACAATGGGATTGACATCCGAGGGGAGGTGGGAATGACTGGGGGAGTGGGCCCCAAATCTGACTGGCCCAGATATAGGAAGTTTGTGTTTGGTTGTATAGGAAATTCAATGTATCCCTGGAACTTAGTTAAAATATTCATCCCTATTATAAGCATAGCCCATGTGGGAATACCTAGGAATTAGGTGGCAGAAAGTGGTGTTTACAAGTGTGCAAAGTAAAGGTCCAGTCTGTTGGGGTGTAGTGGGCAACCACTTTACCCCCATGATAGAAGTAGGGGAGGTGTAGGTAAGACCCTGTAAAATAGGTAATACCGAGTATAATGCCCCCAAGTCCAATAAGAACAAAATAATCTTATCTGCTCCTGCCAGAGCTCCCTGAGGCTCCAGAGTGGTGGTAGGAAGCTGGGGCCTGGTGGCCTCAGGCCCCACCCATCCTCCATGGCCAGGCCCAACAGGTTGTTCATGTTGATGGTCTCCAAGGTAGGTTTTGTGGAGGAGATGGTGGGCTGTCCTGGCTTCCCACAGTCCACTTTCCAATGTCCATTCTGACTGAATTTTGGAGAAGGGCCTGGCAGGGTTTTGGGTTATGGCATTCATTTGCCCAATGCCCCTCTAAGCCACCTTTGAAATAGGCCCTGGGAGGGGAGGTTGTTCTGTAAGTTTGTATGCCTCAGGGGGTCCATGGTTTGTTTTTGAGGATTTCCCTATATGGCAGAAGCAAGAAGCTGATATTCAGTCATGGACCTCTTTAGTTTAGGGGCCTTATGTTCTTCCTCGGCATTATTAAAGACCATTAAAGGCAGCTTTAATGAGATCCCTTGGTGGGAACAAAAGACCGTCCTCTAGTTTCCACATATTTTTTTAATATCTTGTGCTGATTGGGAGATGAAATGCATATGCAAATGAATTTATCTCTCTTGACTTTCTAGATTTAGGGTAGGATACTTAGGGTAGTATACTATAAGCCTTGACATAAAAATGGCTGGATTTTCTTGGGGTTCCTGCATTATTTCTCTAATTTTATCCTAAGTAACTATTTTTAATGAGGACTTCATTCTTTCTATTAGGCAAGAGTTAGGGTGGCCTCTCGAGCCACTGTCCTGGGAGTCTATCTGATAGTTCCAATTAGGATCCACACAAGGGATAGCTAGAGTTCCAACAGGACTTTTAGCAGGATCTTGGTATGTAAGGTGTCTGCATGGGCTTGGGCTGCCAGACAAATTTATTCCCTTTCTTCAGGGGACAGAAAACAGCTAAGGATAACACAAATGTCTTTCCAAGTGAAGTCGTAGGAGTGAATAAGATACTGGAGCTCGTTTGTGTAGGTAGTTGAGTCTGAGGTGAAGGAACCAAAACATTTTCCCTATTTGGGATAAGTCTCCCAAAGACAAAGGCACATGAACCCTGACTCTTCCTTCAACTCCAGCAACCTCTCTATTTTTTTTTTAATTTTATTTTCCCACTGTACAGCAAGGCGGTCAGGTTATCCTTACATGTATACATTACAATTACAGTTTTTCCCCCACCATTTCTTCTGTTGCAACATGAGTATCTAGACATAGTTCTCAATGCTATTCAGCGGGATCTCCTTGTAAATCTATTCTAGGTTGTGACTGATAAGCCCAAGCTCCCGATCCCTCCCACACCCTCCCCCTCCCATCAGGCAACCACAAGTCTCTTCTCCAAGTCCATGATTTTCTTTCCTGAGGAGATGTTCATTTGTGCTGGATATTAGATTCCAGTTATACGTGATATCATATGGTATTTGTCTTTGTCTTTCTGGCTCATTTCACTCAGTATGAGATTCTCTAGTTCCATCCATGTTGCTGCAAATGGCATTATGTCATCCTTTTTTATGGCTGAGTAGTATTCCATCGTGAATATATACCACATCTTCCGAATCCAATCCTCTGTCGATGGACATTTGGATTGTTTCCATGTCCTGGCTATTGTGAATAGTGCTGCAATGAGCATGCGGGTGCATGTGTCTCTTTTAAGTAGAGCTTTGTCCGGATAGATGCCCAAGAATGGGATTGCGGGGTCATATGGAAGTTCTATGTATAGATTTCTAAGGTATCTCCAAACTGTTCTCCATAGTGGCTGTACCAGTTTCCATTCCCACCAAGAGGGTGGGAGGGTTCCCTTTTCTCCACAGCCCCTCCAGCACTTGTTATTTGTGGACTTATGAATGATGGCCATTCTGACTGGTGTGAGGTGATATCTCATGGTAGTTTTGATTTGCATTTCTCTTATAATCAGCGATGTTGAGCATTTTTTCATGTGTTTGTTGGCCATCTGTATATCTTCTTTGGAGAAATGTCTATTCAGGTCTTTTGCCCATTTTTCCATTGATTGATTGGTTTTTTTGCTGTTGAGTTGTATAAGTTGCTTATATATTCTAGAGATTTAGCCCTTGTCGGTTGCATCATTGGAAACTGTTTTCTCCCATTCTGAAAGTTGTCTTTTTGTTTTCTTTTGGGTTTCCTTTGCTGTGCAAAACCTTTTCAGTTTGATGAGGTCCCATGGGTTTATTTTTGCTCTAATTTCTATTGCTTTGGGAGACTGACCTGAGAAAATATTCATGATGTTGATGTCAGAGAGTGTTTTGCCTATGTTTTCTTCTAGGAGTTTGATGGTGTCCTGTCGTATATTTAAGTCTTTCAGCCATTTGGAGTTTATTTTTGTGCATGGTGTGAGGGTGTGTTCTAGTTTCATTGCTTTGCATGCAGCTGTCCAGGTTTCCCAGCAATGCTTGCTGAATAGACTTTCCTTTTCCCATTTGATGTTCTTGCCTCCCTTGTCAAAGATTAATTGACCCTAGGTGCAGGGTTAATTTCCGGATTTTCTATTCTGTTCCATTGGTCTGTCTGTCTGTTTTGATACCAGTACGACACTGTTTTGATGACTGTGGCTTTGTAGTATTTCTTGAAGTCTGGGAGAGTGATGCCTCCTGCTTGGTTTTTGTTTCTCAGGATTGCTTTGGCGATTCTGGGTCTTTTGTTGTTCCATATAAATGTTTGGATTGTTTGTTCTAGTTCTGTGAAAAATGTCATGGGTAATTTGATAGGGATTGCATTGAATCTGTAGATTGCTTTGGGTAGGATGGCCATTTTCACAATATTGATTTTTCCAATCCAGGAACATGGAATATCTTTCCATTTCTTTACATCTTCTTTGATTTCTTTGATTAAGGTTGTATAGTTCTCGGCATATAGGTCCTTTACCTCTTTGGTCAGGTGTCTTCCGAGGTATTTGATTTTGTGTGGTACAATTTTAAAAGGTATCGTATTTTTGTATTCCTTTTCTAATGTTTCATTGGTGGTATACAGAAATGCAACTGACTTCTGAATGTTAATCTTATATCCTGCCACTTTGCTGAATTTATTAATCAGTTCAAGGAGTTTTGGGGTTGAGTCCTTAGGGTTTTCTAGGTATAGAATCATGTCATCTGCATACAGTGACAGTTTGATCTCAGCAACCTCTCTTAAAGGAAGGTTTGGGGCCTCAGGGGGGATTGCTGATCAAGATCTTGTCAAGGGGGTCATAAAAGGGGTTGTTGTTATGGGAGGGGGCTGCATGTTGGGAGTGGGAATTAGGATTCTTGGGGCATGGAAGAAGAGGAGGAAGAACAATGGTGGGAGGGAGAGAAGAAGGTGTAGGGGATGTAGTACTTGGGTGCACGGAATTGGTGGGAGGGGGACGAGGAGGCTTATGGTTGTGCAGGATTGAAGGAGGTGCTGAGGCATCACTAGGATTAAAGTCAGAGTTTGAAGAAACATAAGGGGGAGGCTGTTTAGTTTTTGCCTGCAGGTGAGGTGAAAGGGGAGGAGGGCATTCATTTAACAGAAGAACCTGATATGAGCTACAGTCAGAGCAAAGAGAGGGTTGAGATCTTAAAGAGATAAAAGCTTGGAATTCCTGTCTTGGCTCAGAAGGAACAAATCTGACTAGGATCCATGTGGACACAGGTTTGAACACTGGTCTTCCTCAGAGGCTTAAGGATCTGGCATTACTATGACCTGTGTTGTAGATTGCAGACATGGCTCAGATCTGACATTGCTGTGGCTGTGGCCCAACTTCCACACCTCAAGTTCAACCCGTAGCCTGGGAACCTCCACGTGCCATGAGCACAGCCCTAAAAAGACACACACACACACACACACATAAAATAGATAAAAGCTTTAATGTAGGGAACATCTGACCATTTCCCATTGTGCTGGAAAAAAAATTCTCAAGATCTCCTGGGATTTTGAAATTGAATGGACCAGTCTCAGGCCATTGGCTCCCATTATCTAATTTATGTTTGGGCCAAGCCACGTGACAGAAGGAAATGAGACACTTGTGCTTAACATCTGGTGGAGTCTCAGAGATGAAAGATTGTCCAAAATCACCCTAAAGCTGTATCTTGTGGAGGCTGACAGGAGGAGGCCCCCGTGGTGTTAATTTGGGAATAGAGGAGTCTAAAAACCCACACAGGTGCTCAGAGAGGTATCCCCCTGAGAGGGCCTAAGATCTAAACAAGATAGACCACCTAGATGGTCAGAGGGGTTCTCCCTGTGAAGTCTATGATCTGAACGATGATTGTGCCTGATCAGGAAATGTCTTTGCTGAGAAGGGGGAGTACCTGTTCCCTGCGACCACATGGAAACCCAGCTGACTCAACATCCAGATTTTAAAGAGGAAATAAAAAATGGCAATGAGGGGAGTTTCCATCATGACTCAGCAGCTAACAAATCTCACTAGCATCCAGGAGGGCACAGGTTTGAACCCTGAACTTGTTCAGTGAGTTAAGGATCTGGCATTGCCATGAGCTGTGGTGTAGGTTGCAGATGTGGCTTAGATCCTGTGTTGCTATGGCTGTGGTGTAGGCCAGCAGCTAAAGCTGCATTAGACCCCTAGCCTGGGAACCTCCTACATGCCATGGGTGTCACCCTAAAAAGCAAAAAAGAAAAAGGAAAAGAAAAATGGCAATGACATCAGACCGGGTTTGGGGAGAGAGTGGTGGAGGAGAAATCCAGTATTTACTCAACTTCCAATGGCCTTGAAGTGGAGGCCAGTGTGGGGTGCCATGTGATGGGAATCATCAGAAGGCACTTGAGATCCCAGTGCTCAACAGTCACAAGGAAGAGGACACTTCCACTCATCTGAGCAGTAGTAACTGGGAGAGAGGGCCAGAGAAATCAGAGGTCACCGTGGAGTAGCCCTGGACTAAATCTTCAATTGTCCCAATAGTCTCGCTCTGTTCACTGAAAGACTCAGGCTTAGGAGATGGAAAGCAGGGAAAGAGTTTAGAAACAGAGGAGGCATCCACTCTTTCAGACCAAAGCTACTTGCCCCTAGAACCTACAGGGACCTGCAGAACACCCCAGAGTGTAGCCCTGGCTGGTGTTTCAGCTATCCCTCCAAGTCTTGGAGCATTTGTGGAAGCCTGGACATTGGAAAGGGGTGGGTGTGTATCCCTCCAGGGTTTGGCACCAAAATGTTACAGAACTGGAGAAAGACAGTTGACCAGAGCAGTGACATATCAGGCAAGATTTATGAACCAGCAGAGAGGTTGGGAGCACTGAGCAAAAGGAACACAGGACCCCTCAGCCTTGGGAAAGAGTCAGGATTTATAGGCAGGGGATCATGTGCTAAGTCCTATACGTTTGGGACAGCAGTTAAGATCCTGGTATAAAAGTTAACATTCTCCTTGGGGCAGTCTTTGTCCTTGGGAAGTCAGCCACTTCATGGGCTTTGTTGTGCTGCCAGTGGAGGTCCAATAAAGTGGAGACTGCAGGTCCGGGTCTGAGAGTGTCAATGAGTCATGGGACTTACCATTTCTTAGGCCTTCATTATGTATATATAATTATTTTTTCCCATTCTTCCTAGTTTACAGTGTTCTGTCAATTTTCTACTGTTTAGGCCTTCATTTTAGTTTATGACTAAGAGGTTCCATGTGGCCATTAATACTTATGTGTTTATCAGATGATAAAATGTGAATTTTGTTCAGAAAGCCTAGGCTGTTTTGAAGTAAGTCAAGAGCCAGGACAGAAGCAGAGCGGGTTTAGGGTAACGAAGTGAAAAAAAAAAAAAAAACTATGCTGATGAATAAAATGTGAAAGGGAAGATCAAGTCAAAACTCATGCTATGACTTTGAAAACCAATTTGTAAATTGCCCAAAGAGGCATACACCAACTATCCTGCCACTGTGTAATGTGGAAGAAACTTCTGGTTCTTGCCTACCTGCCAGAGGCCAACACGGAGTGTCACTCCAAACCCAACCAGGCCCACCTTCCCTCAGCCCCTACCCCACTGCAGAATGACTTTAGTCCCCCCTTCGAAGGTTGAGACTCAAACTTGGCCTCCTTTACTTGAATCCTGAGCATCTGCTGAAGCAGGTCACTCTCTGGGTCCTGGTCTTGACTTTTTGCTTTGAGGCTACCAGGCAGCAGTGGTCTAGGCCGAAGCCTGTGTGAATGGTTTCACAAGGAGGTAAGCCAATAGACTTGGGATGGGTTCCCAAAGACCCTGCCATCCCTCAAATCCCTGGGGTTCACATGTGATACTTCACTGTGGACACATAGTTGGATGGAAGGACAGGAAGGAGAGAGAACTGCACCCCAGAGACCCCTCACACTGGGGGGCCTAGACGGGCCTGTAGAAACCTCAGCCTACCCGTGGGAGGACAGATGCTTGGAGGTGGAAAAAGAGGACATGCTCTGGGTTTGGAGGAAGGATTGCATCAGGAAGGTTGACTTTCTCTAGAAGGGAGACAAGGCACTTTGAAATGTGTGTGTAGGGAATGTGGCTTGATATCTGCTCTTGGCAGAGGGAGGGTCATGGGGAAAGCCTAGCCCTGTCTTGTGTTCCTTAGGCATCTGAAGCTTGCCTCATTAGATCTTTCTAAGGGATGTGAATGGGTGCATACTGTATCTAATGGGAGCATGGGGTGAGATGGTCAGTCAGAAAACTATTCAATGGGGTGGGTGACTGTGGCCACATGTGCCTTGAAGTGGTCCTCTCTAAGCTGGGCCCAAAGTTACTCTGCCACAGCCCAGGCCTCTTCCACTCCTTCCAGCCCAGAGCTCACTCCTCAGGTCAGGGAACTGTTGCCTTGGATTCCACAAGGGAGGGGCAACCATGTGACTTCAACCAAGCTAAGACTCCTGTTTCTGAGTTGTTCTGTATTTTTTTCCCTTTCGTGGAAACACATTTCTTCAGACCTACTTCATCCTGTCTGGTTTCTCACAGCAGATGCTCAGGCCTGACTATGAGATGAAGAGTATGTTCCTATTTCACATCACCATTTCATGGACAGGGATCACATGTGTGGAGGGGGGGTGGTTGCGATGGAATGTCTATGAAGGCTGATTCCTTGTTAAAGAGGGGATGTGTTGTAGCCCAGAAGAGGAAGACGATCTTCTGTGCTACCATGAAACCTCCTTTTCCCCTGTTGAGATTAATTAGGTGCATAGTGGTGGGTACCTCCCTCTGCTGAACAGACAGCTTTACCACAATGGCACCTGACTCATGCCTGCTTCTCAGTTTGTCTTCACCTTCCATTGTTGGGATCTGGAAGGGGAAGGACCTCAGGCAGCCTGTACTCCCACGATCTATGCAACATGACACTCCCTCAGCCTGTGCTAATCCTCTGCAGTCAATAGTGGCTGTGAAATGACAGAATCCAGGGGATACATGCTTAATTCTTAGACTCCTCTCCTAGGAACACAACTGCATGATGGCAGTGACTCAGGGTCCTGGGGATGGGATGGTGGAAACTCTCCCCTGTTCAAAGTCCAATATGGGTGGTTCTGTGAGGCAGGTGCATGATGGGCAGGTGCGTTATGCGATTGTATCAAGGTTCTGTGTGCAGAGTGACTTTCTCAGCCTTTCAGTTTTGTTAGGAGAGGTCATGAAAGAAAGGAAGAGCAGATTTATATTGGCAAGTGCAAAGGAACTGCTTATCAGAAGGTGTGGCCCTAAGACTTTATACACTGCCTGTCCAAAAATGGACTTACAGTGAGTGGATACTGGCTTGGAGTGGGTCCCTATATGCTAATGACCTTGCTGAGGAGCATTGTTCAGAGTAGATGTGCTCCAAGCTCCAGGACTTGGGGACAGTCTGTGAGGGCTGAGTGTTGGAGTTCCTTATTGAGGCTCTCTGAGTGAGTGCTGCTGTGCCTAACCTCTTCCCAGCAGACAGGAGGCAGGGAACTTGGTGCATGGGAACAAATTCACCAGTGGAATAATTCTCAACTGGAGATGAGAACATGAAAAACCCTTCAAGACTGCACAGTTTCCCCTGTTCAAATGCCCTTGCCTGTTGAGATGTACAGTCTGATTCACCAGGAAACTCCCTTCCCAGTTGCCCATTCTCCTCCATTCACCACTTTCCTTTGTCTCAAGAGCATCTCCACAGCATGCTCAGCACAGCAGCCATCATTAAGCCTCATGACTCCCTGTCCCATTTCATAGCACTCCACTTTTCTCCATTCACTCCTGGCCCCCCATTGAAGCCACCCTTGGAGCTGCACCTGCCACCACCCATGACCCCATTACTCCCACCTGGCAGCACCTTATTCCTGCCAGCCTTCACCAGGACATCTCTGGTGGTTAATACTGACCATGACCTCAGTGCCCCAGGGGTTTGCAAAATCACTGTCTAAGTCAGATCAGAAGGAAAGCCAGCATTGCCCCACCAGACTCAGATCTTTGGCCTTACCCAGGTACCCCCAAAGGGAGCTCCTGGGGCCCTCAGTTGGAGGGCTTGTTGCTTGTCCTGTAACCCTATTCCTAGCAACCCCTGCAGTGGAGAGTGTTGTGGCCACACTGGCTGTTGCAGTAGCTCAGGCTTGCAAGGGAGAGTGGGTCACAGGCCTTCCTCCTCAAGCTGCACAATCAGCTGCCCAGCTGGCCCCAGTCTGCCCCCAGTGAGCTCTGGCCCATGGCCACATGGTGCATCCAGGGCAGACAGCCTATCCTCCTCCAAGAATGGGGTCCCTCAGGATGACTCTTTGAACAGCAAGAGCTGAGAACTCCCAAGGCTGGCAGTGCCTAAAATCTCTGGCCCAGAAGCACCTGCCCCAGAGCCCTAATGCAGAACTTTTCTCTTGCTTCCTCATTTGAGTGCATTCTGGAGAGCTCATGAGCTCACCTGGAGCCTTCACTAAAGAGGAACTGGCCATGGACTCACTGGCTAGCTTCCTAGGAATCCTTCAGCCTAGACAGAAGGAAGGTTGAGGGTGATGTCCATGCCATGAAGAGGCATGTTGTCACTCACATGTGTCACATGTCCAGTCCATGACATCCTTTCAGTGTCTTCTCTCAGCTGACCCCCACCCTGTGGGTCCAGCCACATTACCTTCTGTGTTTCCATGGTAAATTTAACACAGACTAGCAGTCAGAGAGGGTCCTTCTGTAATGTCAGGAGCCAAGAGGTGAATGGCACCATCTTCTGTGCTGCTGCATCCTTTCAACAAGAAGTTGGGTGTATGGTGGCCAGGGACTATCACTTCAGAGGAGGCATAGGACAGGCAGGCTCAGGAGAGAGTTTTATGCATATGTGGTCCTTGTTGTTCTGGAGACTTCCAGTTACAACAAGGAGGTGGTAGTGCTCTCTTAAGGCAAGGTTCTTTCCTACTAGAGCTGTGAGCCTGGAAGGAATCTCCCTCCTAGACTTAAGGTCCTTCATAAAAGGGGCACAATGACACCTAGTTGAGAGGACCAGGCAGAAGAGTCCTTGGGCTTATCTGACCTGTTAGCAGCTATCCTGGCACATGCCCTCCCTCATTGATGATGCTGAATTTTATATAAAACTGCAGTCCCGGAGAGGAAAGAGTTCCCCAAGGCACAGCATTCCACCTATGGCCTGGGAGTGGATGCTCATCCTCTGAGGAGTGTGAGGTGGTGGCAACAGCAACCAGGAAGGCCTGTCTTGCTCTACAGACACCCACCCCTCACACTACTGACCCTCAGTCAGGCTGTGGTGGGGAACATGGAGGAGAAGGAATGGAGGTGCTCAGGCAGCTGGAGGTGGGGCTGTAAGAGGAGACTGACCCTGAGGGCTTGCAGCCCAGTGCTTCACTCTCTGGCCCACTGAAACCAACCATGACATTGGAGAAGGGACAGTGTTGGGCCATTCAGGAATGGCAGCACACAAGCAGCTTTGACAGGATGAACTTCTATGAGATGGTGGCAAAGTGAGTCAGCATCCTGGGCTGTGGGGTACATGGTGGACGAGGGGGTGGGTGAGGGCCAGACCGCAGGGCAGGATATGACTGTGATGGTGACCAGCAGAGAGAACGGAGGAGGCTGGCACCCAACACATACTGTTCCCTGCATCCCAGAGGCCTTACTCCCCTCACCTGGAGACCTTGGCTATTCTGTCCTTCTTCCACCAGGAGCACTGCCCCCACATGAGGCTGACCTGTCCCTGTCCTGACATAAGGCCTCAGGATGGTCTTGGGAACCCTAGGAGCCCAGGAAGGGTCCACTCTGGGCACAGGGACTGTGCAGGGAAATGCACTCCACCCCAAGCTGTGTGCTGGGTGGCCAGTGATCACTGATCTAACACTTGGAACCCCTCTCCTCATCAGCAGTGGACTGGCCTTCCCTGGGTTTTCTGCATGGGAATCCCCTAGTTTCAAAACCAAAACCAAACAAATAAGCACCTCTCAGAGGAACGTGAGGCCTGTCTGCTAAGTTTAGCATCCCATCTCCAGCCTCTCCTGAGCCCTGTGTCAGGTGTGTGTTCCAGAACTCTCACTTCCAGACCCAGGACCTAGATTTGGGCAAGGCTACTGTGGGGACACCTGCCTGACAAGGCTGCTGGCCATCACCATTCCTGTGGGACACACAAGGATGGGGGGGCATGAGCAGGGGCCCCCATGGGCCACCATATGTCCAGTAGTCCTGGTTCAATTAAGCAACCTGGGTCTCTGCTGGGCCATGCCCTCCAGGGCTGGTAAAGCAGGAGGTGGCCCAGATCATGTACTTGCCCTAGAGGGGCTCCCTGCTGGAATAGCACCTCACAGGCCCTGACAGCCCCAAGGACACCCTCTCCTCATCCCCTCAGTCCTGCTGCCCTCCGTGGGCTCCAGAGCCCAGGCCTTTTTCTCACTGAGGCCTGTCCCTCAACACCCCCAAGGTTCATGGAATTTGAAGTGGAGGATGACTTCCAGATTCAGAACTTGCAGTGGATGAAGGGGGAACAGGGTCTGCTTACTCCAGCTCTAGTGAGTCCAGCTCCTCAGGGACTTCAGCCCCCAAAGTGGGGCCTTGGTCAGTTACCCACCTGCCCAATGGAGGTAAAGACAAAGTTAATAGGGGCCTAGGGGTAGAGGCAAGATGGCACAAGGGTAAGAGGACATGCTCACCCTCTCCCACAAACACATCAAAAAAAAAAAAAAAAACACACATCTCCATCTAAAAGGATTCACACAGGACATCAACTGAATGCTGGCAGAAAATCTTAAACCTCCAAAAAGGGCAAGAAACTCCTGACATAACCAGGTAGAACAAAAGAAAAAAGAGAGAGAAAAGGAATCAGGACAGGACTCGCTTTCCTGAGAGGGAGCTGTGAAGGAGAAAGGGAACCCACACCCTGAGAAGCAACCTAACAAACAGAAAGATCAGCTGAGTCAGAGGGATCTCCAAGATACTGAAGAAAGAACAGGAGCAGGCCTGAGAACTGAAAAGCAGAGTGAGAGAAGCACAGATCATCTGAACTGCTGGCACAGACACCACAGCCTGAGATTCACGGGGAGGGGGGGTTGCTGGGCACTGAGACTTAGGCTCTGGAGCAGTGAGAAGCTGCTTGCTAGCCCATGGTGGACCAGACCTGTGGGTGGCAGGAGCAAACCACTGCAATTATCCCTGACTCCAGAGGTGGTGTGGCCTACCACAGCTGGGGATATCTGAACAAAAATTACTTGCAGACCCAACCATTTCAGAGGGTATCACAGAAAAGGACACTACAATGGAACCTCACCTGATGGTGCTCTCACTCCTCTGGGGGCACACTCACCCTGCAGCCACCACTGCCAAACATTCCAAGAGGTGCCCATATGCTTGATCACTGTCCCTTCCTAGGAACCGGCAACTAAGAGCACCTTCTTCCCACATCCTGTCAGGGCTAAGCAGGACCAGGTGCTTCTTGCATGATTTTACAGGTGATGGGGCAAACCACCAAAGTTATCTCTAGCTCCAGCGGTGGCAGTGAGCTGACACCATTAGGGGTTGGGGAACAGGCACCTACTGCAGCCCCATTCACCTCAAGGGCATCACAGAGGAAGGCATTGTGACCAAATCAACTCTTGGTTCTCTTGCACCCTTGGGAACACACTGGCCCTGCTGCTGCCACTACTGAATGTTCAGGGCAGTACCCATAGGCCAGATCTCTGGCACTTCCCAGGATCCTGCAACTCGGAGCAGGCTGAGCAGCACCTCCTATGTGGGCTAAGACAGACAGACCACCTCATGCATGGTCTACAGGTGGTGGATGCAAACCAACACAGTTACCACTGAAGCTAGATGGTCATGGCCCACTCCCACTAGGGATCCCTGAACAGGCACCACCTGCCATTCCAATCATCTCAGAGGAGGACACTGCAATCAAACACAAGCTGTTGATGTTCTCACATCCCTGGGAACTCACACACCCTGCTGCAGCTACAGCCAAATTCTCTGGCCACCTTGAAGGTACTTTTGAGCTCAATACTGCTTCCCAGGGCCCTGTAAATAGGAGTAACCTGTGCCGCCTTCCTGCAGGTCTTTGCTTCTGTTGAGAGCCCAATGACCAGGCCCTGAATGCTGGCCCTACTCATTGCCCTCTTCTCCCTGAAAACATACTGAGCATCATGGGGATAACAGACTTCTCATGCAGAAGAAAGAGACAGCAAAGATCCAAACCCCCACACCAATAATAAAGAGTAACCCCCCAAAAAAGATACAAAGGGGTATTCTTGCATAGACACAGACTTACAAAAATACAGTTTGGCTTCCCGAAATTCACACAAAAAGAAAAACACAAGCAAGATGAAGAACCTCAGAAATGAATTCCCAGTTAAAACAACAGGAGAATTCACCCAAAGCAGTCAACAAGGAAACAGACCTCTGCAGTCTGACAGACTTGGAGTTCAAAAGAGACAGGGTGAAAATACGGAAGGAATTAAGAGAGGATAGCAACAGGAATGCAGATTCCCTTAGAAAGGAATGAGAACATATAAGGAGGAGCCAAGAAAACTAGAAAATTCATTTGCAGAGATACAAACTGAAGGAAAGGCAATAAAGACCTGAATGAATAATGCAGAGGAAAGAATTAGTGATGTGGAACAGAGAATAATGGAAATCACCCAATCAGGACAGCAGACAGAAAAGCAAATGGAAAAAAATGAAAGAAATATGAGGCCTATGGGATAATATAAAGCAGGCAAATTTATGCATAATACGGATTCTAGAAGGAGAAGAAAAAGAAAAGCAGACTGAAAATACATTTGAAGAAATCCTGGCTGAAAATTTTCCCAATCTAATGGATACTGATAACAAGATATAGGAAACACAGAGGGCCCCAAACAAGTGGAACCCAAACAGGCCCACACCAAGACATATTATAATAAAAATGGCAAAAATTTAAAGATAAAGCGAAGATTCCAAAGGCAGCAAGAGAAAAGCAAAGCGTTAGTTACAAGGGAACCCAAATAAGGCAATCAGCTGATATTGCTACAGGTACACTGAAGGCCAGGAGGGAGTGGCAAGATATAATTAAACCACTGAAAGGAAAAAAATCTGCAAACTAGAATATTCTATCCAGCAAGAAAATCATTTAAAATAGATGGAGAAATAAAGAATTTCTCCAACAATCAAAAGCTGTAAGAGTACAGCAACACGAAACCCATTCTAAAACAAATACTTAAAGGGCTTCTGTAATTTAAAAAAAAGGAAGATATAGGATGGAGGAAACCACAATTGGAAAGCCATCACTTAAATAAGTCAGCATACAGACCTAAACATGAAGATGTTAAAAAAAGAAAAGGCATCCAAATCAAACACTGTGGGAAAGGGAAGTAAGAAGAAATAGATTCTTTTTTAATTTTTTCATGATGTGTTTAGCCTATATGACTATCAGGCTAAAGTAAGCAGATATAGGAAGGGGTTAACATACTTAAAGAAACAGGGCAACCACAAATCAAAACCGAACACTACATTCACAAAAACTGAAAAGAAAATACTCAAGCATAAAATAAATGGAAATCACCCAACCAAACAAGGAAAGGAAGAAAAGAGAAACATAGAATCAACTGGAAAATAAGGCTTAAAATGGAAATAAATACATATCTATCAATAATCACCTGAAATGTCAATGGACTGAATGATCCAATCAAAAGACACAGAGTGGCAGATTGGGATAAAAAAGCAAAATCCTTCAATCTGCTGCCTACCATACACTCACCTTGGGGCAAAGGACACTTCCAGATTGAAAGTGAGGGGTGGGAAAAGAGATTTCATGCCAACGGACAAGACAGGAAAGCAGGAGTTGCAGTACTCATATCAGACAAAAGAGACTTTAAAATCAAGGCCATCAAGAAAGACAAAGAAGGATAGCATTGAATAGTTAAAGGATCCATTCAAGAAGAGGATATTACAATCATCAATATATATGCCCCTAATATTGGAGGACCCAGATACCTCCAACAAATACAACAGAGATAAAAGGAGAAATTGATGGGAATACAATCATAGTAGGAGAATTAACACCCCACCCATATCAATGGACAGATCCTCCGGACAGAAAATCAATAAGGCAACAGAGATCATAAAGGAAATACCAGAAAAGTGAGACTTAATGGACATTTTGAGGACATTACATCCAAAACAACAGAATACACATTCTTCTTAAGTGCACATGGAACATTCTCAAGAATTGATCACATCTTGGGGCACAAAGCTAACCTCAACAAATTTAGGAGTATAGAAATTATTTCAAGTACCTTCTCTGACCACAATGGCATGAAACTAGAACTCAGTCACAGGAAAGGAAGTGAGAAAAAAACCTACTACATGGAGACTAAATAACATGTTACTAAAAAACCAATGGGTCAATGAGGAAATCAAGAAGGAAATTAAAAAAAAATACCTCAAGACAAATGATCATGAAGACACAATCACTCAAAATCCATGGGATGCCACAAAAGCAGTGCTCAGAGGGAAGTTCATAGCAATACAGGCCTTTCTCCAAAAAGAAGAAAAATCTCAAATGGACAATTTAATCCACCACTAGAAAAAGAAGAACAAGAAAAAGAAACAAGAAGAAGAACAAGAAAAACCTAAAGTCAGCAGAAAGAAGGACATCATAAAGATCTAAGAGGAAATCAATAAAATAGAGATTCAAAAAACAATAGACAAAATCAATCAAGCCCAGAGCTGGTTCTTTGAAAAGGTAAACAAAATGGACAAACCTCTGGCTAGACTCACCAAGAAGAGGAGAGAAAAAAAACCCAAAGTACAAAAATCAGAAGTGAAAAAGGAGAAGGCACAATGGATACTACAGAAGAAAAAAAAAAACCATGAGAGAATACTAACAACAATTATGTGCCAACAGATTCAACCACCTGGAAGAAATGGACAACTTCCTAGAGATGTACAACCCACCAAAACTGAATCAAGAAGAAATAGATCAACGGAACAGACCAATCGCTAGAAATGAAATTGAATATGTCATAAAAACACTCCCTACAAATAAAAGTCCAGGACCAGGTGATTTCACAGGTGAATTCTACCAAACAAACAAGGAGGAACCTATACCCATACTCCTACAACTTTTCCAAAAGGTTGAAGAAGAAGGAATACTCCCAAAGACATTCTATGATGCCACCATTACCTTCATTCCAAAACCAAAGATGCTGCCAAAAAAGAAGTGGTGAATCAGTCAACACCATATATCACATTAACAAAACGAAACTCAAAAATGACATGATCCTCTCAATAGGTGCAGATAAAGCATTTGCCAAAGTCCAACATCATTTTATGATTAAAAGCCCTTACCAAAGTGTGTCTAGAGGGAACATTCCTTAGCATAATCAAAGCCATTTAAGACAAACCCACAGAAAATATAATACTCAATGGAGAAAAGCTGAAAGCCTTCCCACAAAAATCTGGAACAAGACAAGAATGCACACTCTCATCCCTATTATTCAACATAGTATTGGAAGTCCTAGCCACAGCAATCAGACAGACAAAGAAATAAAAGTCATCCAAATCGGAAGAGAAGTGATAAAGCTGTGACTCTATGCTGATGACAAGATACAATAAATACAAAACCCCAAGGACGAACCCCAAAATTACCTGAACTGCTCAGCAAATTCAGTAAAGTTGCAGGATATAAGATTAACATTCAGAAATCAGTCGCATTTCTGTATACCAACAATGAAATATTAGAAAAGGAATACAAAAATACAATACCTTTTAAAATTGCAACCCAAAAAATCAAATACCTGTGTATACACCTGACCCAGGAGGTGAAGGACTTATATACCAAGAAATATAAAACATTAATCAAGGAAATTAAAGATGTAAAGAAATGGAAAGATAGTCCATGCTCCTGGATGGAAAAAAAATTAATATTGTAAAAATGGCCATACTACCCAAAGCTATCTACAGATTCAATGCAACCCTGATACAATTACCCACTCCATTTTACACAGAACTAGAACAAACAGTCCAAATATTTATATGAAACCACAAAAGACCCATGATTGCCAAAGCAATTCTGAGAAACAAAGACCAAGCAGGAGGCATAGCTCTCTCAGGCTTCAGGCACTATTACAAAGCCACAGTCATCAAGACAGTGTGCATCTGGTACCAAAACAGACAGACAGACCAATGGAACAGAATAGAGAATCCAGAAATAAACCCAAACACCTATGGGAAATTAATCTTTGACAAAGGAGTCAAGAATACAAAATGGGGGAAAGACAGTCTTTTCAGCAAGTACTGCTGGGAAACCTGGACAGTTGCATGCAAATCAGTGAAACTAGAACACACTCTCACACTATGCACCAAAATAAACCCAAAATGGATGAAAAACATAAATACAAGACAAGACACCATCAAACTCCTGGAAGAGAAAATAGGCAGCACATTTTCTGAAATCAACCTTACAAATGTTTTCTCAGGTTAGTCTCCCAAAGCGATAGAAATAAAAGCAAAAATAAACCAATGGGACCTAATCAAACATACACGCTTTTGCACAGCAAAGGAAACCAAAAAGAAAAAAAAAGACAACTTACAGAATGGGGGAAAACAGTTTCCAATGATGCAACTGTCAAGGGCCTCATCTCTAAAATAGACAAACAACTTATACAACTCAACAGCAAGAATAGCAATAATGCGATTGAAAAATGGGCAAAAGACCTGAAGAGACATTTCTCCAAGGAAGATATACAGATGGCCAGCAAGCACCTGAAACAATGCTCAGTATCACTGATTATTAGAGAAATGCAAATCACAATGAATATGAGATACCACCTCACACCAGTCACAATGGCCATCATTCATAAGTCCACAAATAACAAATGCTGGAGGGGGTGTGGAGAAAAGGGAACCCTCCTGCCCTGTTGATGGGAATGGATGCTGGTACAACCACTAGGGAGAACAGTAGGGAGGTACCTTAGATATCTGTACATCAAACTACCGTATGACCCTGCAATCCCACTCTTGGGTATCTATCCAGACAAAACTCTCCTTAAAAAAGACACAGGCACCCACATGTTCATTACAGCACTATTCACAATAGCCAAGACATGGAAACAACTCAATTGTCCAAGGACAGGTGATTGGATTGGGAAGATGTGGTATATATAGACAATGGAATCCTACTCAGCAATAAAATATAATGCCATTTGCAGCAACATGGATGGAACTAGAGGCTCACATCCTGAGTGAGGCAAGTCAGAAAGAGAAAGACAAATACCGTACAATATCACTTATGTCTGGAATATAGTATACGGCACAAAGAAACCTTTCCACAGAAAAGAAAATAATTCTCTTGGAGAATAGCCTTGTGTTTGCCAAGGGGGAGGGCGAGGGAGTGGGTTGGATTGGAAGCTTGGGGTAAATCGATGCAGAATATTGCCTTTGGGATGGATTAGCAATGGGATCCTGCTGGGCAGCCCTAGTCACTTATGATGGAACATGTAATGTGAGAAAAAAGAAGGTATACATGTAAGTGTAACTGGGTCACAAAGCTACAGTTGATAAAATATATATATATAAATAAAAGATAAGAAAAAAAGTAAGGTTTTATACCTAAAGAAAATGTATAAATTTTTTATGTATAAATTTTTTATGTATAAATTTTTTATACATTTAAAAAATAAATAGGGACCTAGGGATGACCAATGTCCCAACATTGTTCCTTTAACCGCACTGTGGTATTAGTCTTTCCACTAGAACAGCCCCTGAAGGGGGTCTCACCTGCCCTTTGTCCCTCTGGGTTATGGACATGGTCAGTTTTCTAACTCTTCTCCCTCCTCCATGCCTAAGCAGCGCCATGAGGTATGCCTAAGAAGTGGGCTGGTGGGGAGACCCCTGGGAAATTAAAGGTTCTGCACTTCCTCACATGTGACTCTTACATGTGCCCACTTTCCTCTCCCTCCCATGGCACATGAGGCTTCAGCTGGTCCTAAAACCACCCACACACAGGTCTATGGCCCCCCAGCACTGCCCTCCAATGTGCATGCTCTAGGCTTAGGAAATGGACATTAGAGTCTCTCACTTTCCCTTCCACCTGGTCACCCTCAGCCTGTGCTCTTAGGAAGGCCAGCCCTGGGGCACAACCCAAACACTGCAGCCATGCCACTGGAGTGCCACCAGAGACCAAGGCACTCTTGTGTTCCCTAAGGCTGGGGTCAGACTAGGGTCACCAAAGAATCCTGCAAACCAGAGATTGATTTCAAGGCCCTTCTAAGGCACAGCCAGCAGTGAGTGGCCTTACAGCTCAAAGGCTCAGCTCTCTCTCCAAGAGGTCAGGACATCCCTCCATCCTCCTCAGGGACCTCGATCAGGACCCAGGGCCAATGAGGTTCTTGAGGAGATCTGTCCTCTTAGTGAGACCTGAGGGCTGGGGAACAGCTCCAGTAAGGAGGAGGAGGATCTCCCCACCCTGACCTTCCTCCTGGAACCTCAGCACAACCTGCTGTCCCTGGTGCTGCCCCAGAGCCAAGTCCCCACCACAGGCCTTGTGGGGACTCTGCAGGCTGGGGGACTCAACGAGCTCACTGGGTCACCCCACTCCCCAGAGAATAGGCATCAGCCCAGCCTCCCCAGCAGCTGGCTCTGTGTGGAGGCCTGGCCACCACAGAGAACCTGCCCATGCCCAGGACTGACCTGGGAGTCTTTGGGAGACCAGCCCTAGACAGGGGCTTGTTTACCCTGACAGACCAAAAAGAGAAGGTGTAACACATTTGTCACAGGGAAGAGGATGTTCCACTGCATCCAGTAGTGAACAGTGGGCCAGCTTTCCAGTGCAAGCCCAACAGGAAGCCTAGGGGCTCTCTTTAGTCCCAGCACTGATCCTGGCTGACATGGGGGCAGGGAAGAAGGGCAAGGCTATCAGAGCCAGGAGAGGGGTGGCCCTGCGGGGGGTTAGGTAGTGGGGGATTTGGGTCTGGGTGTGCACAGAAGCACCATTGGGATGAAGTATGTAAAATGTGGACAAAGATAGTTTTATGGGAAATATTCATGGTCCACTGTCATCTGGCTCATGTCTGTGTTGCTCCACAGAGTGTTCTTTGGAGGAAAGAAGGATGAGGGCTGTCACAGGTGCTCTGGATTTACAGGTGAACCATGAAATCTTTCCTCCACAGAGACAAGGACTCATCAAGCTACTCTGGGGAGCACACAGATTTCACTATCCCCAGGAACCCCCACATCATCTCCGTCTCTCAAGCCTGCCTGACTAGTGGGCATCTGGGGCATCTCTACCATTATCTGCATCCCCCTACCTTCAAAGGACTTGGAGCTGCTTTTATGCCTTTCAGCCCTCTGAACACTCAGAAGTTCCTAGAGTGGAGGCTGGTGACAGCCTTTACCTTTAGGGAGTTTCTCTCTGCTTCCCCGAAGTGGCCAGATGACAGGCTGGGATGATCCTACACTCATCCAGGGTGCCCTGTGTGGGTGGCCTGGCCAGAGAGGAAAAGGCTTGGCTGTAGGGACAGGCCTTTCTGCTTCTCTGCCTCATCGATGGGGGAGAATCCACTATTCTCAGTGGGATTATTGCAATGGGCAAAATGGTGGAGGCAGGTGCCTCGTAGTCCCAATGAGGACAGAAAGATGGGAATGGTTGAGAGGAAATTCATAGATGATTAGGGACTTGAGTGGAGTAGTCCATCGTGATTTATTTAATTTTTCTTTTTAAGGCTGCACCAATGGCCTAAGTAGGTTCCCAGGCTAGGGGTCACATCAGAGCTGGAGACACTGGCCTATGCCACAGCAATGCCAGATCTGAGATGCATCTTCAACCTACACAGAGCTCACAGCAGTGCTGGATCTTTAACCCCCTGATAAGGTCAGGGATCGAACTGGCATCCTCATGGATACTAGTCAGATTTATTTCCAGAGAGCCACTATGGGAACTCTGAGTATTGCACCTTGTCAAATCCCTGCACCACCCCAATGGCATCAACACCCAGATAGCTTTAGAAAGAGCAAGACCTAAGACTTTACAAAGACCAGGAATAGAGTTCCTGCTCTGGGAAAGAGGCCTAAGTATCCTGCCTTGTTCCAAGGAACCCCCATATGCCAAGAGTGTGGCCAAAAAAGGAAAGTAACAAAACCAAAAAATGAAATAGACTAGGTTTAACATTAAGGTGCATGGACTGCAAATGACAAATTACACTAATGTTCTTCAAACCATAAAAGGAATGAAATAGAAGGAGTTCCTGTCATGGCTCCGAGGTAATGAACACAACTGCTATCTGTGAGGACATGGGTATGATACCTAGCCGTGCTCATTTGGTTAAAGTTCCAGAGTTGCCACGAGCTGTGGTGTAGTGTCATGTAGCTTTGATCCTGCATTGCTGTGGCTGTGGCATAGGATGAAAGCTCAAGTTCTAATTCAATTCCTAGCAGGGGAACTTCCATATGTCCAGAATGAACTCCACCAAAAAAAAAAAAGAAAAGAAAAAGAAAGAAAAAAAAGAACACTAAAAGAAAAAGAATGAAATTAAAAATAATTAAATGGAATTTTCATTCAACAGAATCAGCTGTAGCTTACATTTGACCCCTAGTCAGGGAACCTCTACATGCTGCAGATGGAGCCAAACTTGACCAAAAATACATACATAAAATAAAATAAATCAATAGTGGTCTAACGGATGATACATTCATGGAATCAGAGAATTGACTACCATCCACAGGGTGGATAAAGGAGGTTCCTAATTGCAGGGGTAGCATGGCTGCAGCTTGTCCGAGGGAGAGGCAGGTGCTGGGCAACCTTTGCATATGATACACACCAAGGGGAAGCCTGCCCATTGACAACACAGAAAGTCTCATCTCCAAAACTCTCAACATGGAATCAGAGCATTGGCTGAAGGAACACACCTGACAGTGGCTGTGGGCCGCCTGGTCTGGGTTCTCCCTACCAAAGGCCATGTTTCTCCAAGAACAAGGCAAGGAGTAACACTTTTCTAAGTCACAGACATCATATATTAACAATACAGCTATTACAATTGTGCAGGCAAAGGGCTCTGAAGGGAATTTTTAAGTGGGGGGCAGGGAGCAGTTGTGTACGAGGGAGGATTTGGGCCCTCTGGCTTGTAGGTGACCTCTTGTCAGACAGGGGAAGTGACACACCTGGAAGCTGGGTAGTGTTCCAAGGCACTGCCTTCCTTCCTCAAATGGCAGGGATATGGAGGGTTTAAAAGTGGGAGCAGAGCAAAGATCTATCACCTACTGCCTCCTTACCTCCTCTGCTTCAGGGTGAGGAGCTTCCTGCTTTCATAGAAATTATTGCTAGCACACCGATCATTGGAGATCTTGAACATCAACATTTTGCTTCTCAGAAGCACATAGGAGAAATCAAAGATAGCCCATGGGTGTAGCTAAGGGTCTTGTCTTAGGGGAAACTTGCTTAATTGCAGTAGCTGCTTCCTGGTTAACTGGGGTTCGGTTGTACTTCTTCTAGAAAATGATGTTACTAATATTTGAAAAAGAACGTTTGGGGAGTGACCACCATGGCTCATTGGTTAACAAATCTGACTAGGGTGCATGAGGTTGCAGGTTCTAGTCCTAGCCTCGCTCAGTGGGTTGAGGATCCAGCATTGCTGAGAGCGGTGATGTAGGTCGCAGTAGTGGCTCAGATCCTGTGCTGTTGTTGCTCTGGCATAGGCCAGTGGCTACAGCTCTGAGTAGACCCCTGGCCTTGAAACCTCCACATGCCATGTGTGCAACCCTAGAAAATACAAAAAGACAAAAACAAAAGTTTGGCAATCCCATATTTTGGGAGGTAGCAAGATGGAGTGATGAGATTTCGGTTTCTGAAGTAGTGAGAGGGCAGGGCTGACTTGGGCAAGACAACCTCCCTGCAGGAGAAAGCCTGGCCTTCCTGGGACTTCAGGGTCACTGCCCATAGCCAGGGCTTATGGCTGACAGAGATGGGAAGTGCTGCCTAGTGACTCAGCCACTGGCCTTCTGAGGCTTATGGCTGCACCCACAGCTCAGACCCACCCTGAGCAGCAGGAAAGAGGCTGGAGCTTCCCCCACCCTGAGCGCTCATCCCGCAGCCAGCTACTCAACCTGCATCCTGCATGTCACCATGCTGGTTGTAGTCCCTGCCCACAGGGGGCCTGGACTTCTCTGATCATGCAATAAAAAGCACCAAGCCCAAGATCTGGGCCCCTCTCCTGAACGCTGGGTCCGAACAGAGTCTCTGGGTGCTGACCCGGAAAACAATGTGCAATGGCGACCCACAAATTCTCCTACTATTGTTCTGTCTGTGAACTTCCCTTGATAAACACAACTTCAGCAGCATGAATTCATATATTCAGGCAATTCCCTTATGGTTACTGTATAAGTGAAAAGTCTGAGAACTCCCATGTAAAATTAATATTCAAAAGGTTCACACCAATGACATTTGAGGAACCTATAAGATAAACAAATAGTCATTACATTTCACTCCACCGTGTCCAAAGTATAAGCTTCCCCTTGTATAACAATGAGAATGAGAAGTGAGCCTCCAAATATGTGGAAATTGAGATGCACACTTCTAAATAACCCATGGTTAAAGATGACTCTCAAAGAAAAATTTTGAAATGAATAGAACTGAATGCAAAGGAAGATACAGTCCATAAAATGTGATTGGATCCAGATAAACCATTGTGAAGATGGAAACAAATGGCACTAGATGCTTCTGCAATACAAAAGAAGAAAGGTCTCAAAATCAATAGCTTAAAAAACATTGCAATACTAAGCCAATATCTGAAGAACAAATGAACTGACAATGCATTAGAATCAAATGGAGTTTATTCTAGGAATACAAGCTTGGTTTAGTATTTAAAAATCATCAGTGTAGTTTGCTGTTATTAATAGATTAAAGAAGAAAATGTACATGGTCACATCAATTACTACAGAAAAAGCATTTGGCAATGTTCAACAACCCATTCATGTTAGAAACTCTCAGAAAACCAGGAAGAACACTCCTTCAACCCAGTACAGAACATCTACAAAATACATACACTAAGCATCCTACTTAAAGGTGAAAGAATGAATGTTTTCCTCCTAAACTCAAAAGAAGGTCAGAATGTCCTTTCTCATTTCTTCCATTCTACTTAGTACTGCAGGGACTTGCCAATGCAGCATGGCAAGAAAAAGAAATGAAGACATACAGAATAGAAATGAAGAAATATAACTGTCCATGTTCATGGATAGCATGGCTACCTCCACAGAAAATCCCAACAGTTCTCTTAAGGTACACTGAAGAGATGGAGGTTCCTTTACCAAAGTCTCAGGAGAGAAGATCAACACAGAAACATTCATCATATTTGTAAATGCTAAAAAGGGACATCTGGTAGCCCAAACCAAAAACACAATGCAATACAGAGCAGTTCCAAAAAATGAAATATTTGGTTATACATATAAGTTTATGGCTGCTCCTGCAGCTTGTGGAAGTTCTCAGGCTAGGGGATCAAAATGGAGCTACAGCTAGCAACCAACACCACAGCAACAGCAACACCATATCCAACTGGCATCTGCACCCTACAGTATAGCTTGTGGCAATAAAAGTACCTTACTCCACTGAGCCAGGCCAGAGAGTCACCCCACATCCTCATGGCCACTATATCAGGTTCTTCATCAGGGACCCATAATGGGAACTCTCGTTAGAAATGTTTTGATAGAGGATTTGATTTGTATGATAAAACCCTATAAGACCTAAACAAATGTGTACGCATATACATAGATGATATTCACAGTCTGCAAGACTCCACATAATAAACTGTCCACTTCCAACAGAATTGCTTTTGTCAACATGGACAAGCTTATTATAACATGTATAAAGAAAAGGAGCCAAAATAGCTAAAATTATTTTGAGAAAGAAAATTAAAATTTGAGGCTATTAGGCTCCATATAAAGCCCTATGGAAGACAGATTAACATTGGTGGAGGAATAGATTCATAGTTTGGTGTACAGGATAGAGAATACAGAAATAGACACATACCAATACAGCAAACTGGAATGGCTTAATACAAAAGTTATAGAGAAGTAGAATGGAAAAGGGATAGTTTTTAACGGATATTGAAATTCTACAAAATGGGGCATAGATTCAAATGCAAATTTCGAGACTTTGAAATTTTTACCAAAAAAAAAAAAAAAAAAAAAAAAAAACTAGGAGAAAAATCTCTGGGTTGTTGGGCTTGATAAAGAGGTCTTACACAGGACAAAAAAAAAAAAAATACGCAAAAAAAGAAAAAAATGGAAAATCATATTTCATCAAAATCAAACATTTCCCTCTACTGAAATGTCCTTCAAAAGGCACATGCACCCCAAATGTCCCTGAAGCACTGCTTACAAAAGCTATTGACCATGAGAAGTAGGTTGTGAGACCTCCCTCTACAGGCCTTCACAACTTGAAGTTTAATGAAGATTTCATTTTCTTAACTGGCACAGTTCTCCTTGATCTGGAATGATCCAGATCTTTCTCTGAAAGCATCACTGATCAAGAGTCAGGTTTTCCAAATTTAGAAGTCTTCACCTCTCAGTGTCAGGAAGGCTCTTTCTCATGCACTGTGTCCCACATAGAAGGGAAAGTAGACAGACCAGAAATCACTTGAGGTCACATTTGAGTAACAGGAAGAATAGTAGGGAGAACCCTCAGGTATGAGAGTCTACAACCCTATTGTTTGCAAAAAGGAGATCACACTCAAAAGCTCTACAAAAGGACAAGGCATAGAATTATGACTCAGATAAAGGAAGAAGAAAAAAAACAGAAAAACAAACGATCTGAAGATTATCAGCTTCCACACAAAAGACCTTAGACTAATGATAGTCAAGATGGCTCAAGAACATGGAAATAAACTGGAGGCAAAGAGAGATAAGTTACAAGAAAATCCAACAAATAGAAGATTTTAAGATTAAGCAAGCAGAGACGAAAAACACAATAGCTGAAATAAAAAAATTCACATCAAAGGAAACAGTAACAGAATGCAGAAGGCAGAAAAATGAATAAGTGAGATGGAAGACAGACTGGTGGAAATCACTGACGAGGAACAGAAGAGAAAAAAAGATTGAAAAGAAATGGAGGCAGTCTATGAGAACTCTGGAACAACATGACACGCACCAACATCTGCATTATAGGGGTACCAGAAGCAGAAGAGAGAGAGAAAGGGCCAGAGCACATAACAAAAACTTCCTTAACATGGGAAAGGAACCACTCACTCAAATCCAGGAAGCACAACGAGTACAATAGAAAACAAATCCAAGGAGGAACACCCCAAGACACATATTCATGAAACTGACCAAAATTAAAGACAAACAGAAAATGTTGAAAGCAGCTAGGGAAAAGAAACACATAACATACAAGCGAAGCCCAGGAAGGTTTTCAACACTACCAAACCAGCTTTACAACAAATACTACAGGAACTTCAAGAGGTGGACATGAAAAGGCCACCACTAAAATAAAAAATACTAAAAACGACACGGCTTACCGGTAAACATATACATATACATATAGTAAAGGCAGAAAATCATCCACACACAAATATGCTAAAAAATCCAGAAATCATCCAAAGAGGGTACAAATGCAGCATACCAGAGTTGCATTTGCAACTAAGAGACCAACAACTTAAAACAATTTGTATATACATAGAATCCTATATCAAAACTTCATGGGAACTGTGACCAACAATCTACAATCAATACACACAAAAATAATAAAAAGCAGTCCAAACACACTATATAGAGTCATCAAACCACAAGAGAAGAGAAGAAGGGAAGGAAAAGAGGCCAACAAAAACAAATACAAAACAGTTCATAAAATGGTAACGTCATTGGACTAAATGCCCCAACCAGAATGTATAGACAGGCTGAATGGATACTAAAGACCCACATATATGCTGTCTCCAAGAGACTCACGTCAGTTCTAGGGACATATGAAAATTGAAAGCGAGGGGATGGAAGAAAATATTCCATGCATATGGAGTCAAAAGAAAGCTGGAGCAGCAATACTCTTTTCAGACAAATTAAACCTTAAAATAAAGAATATTATAAGAGACAAACAAGGTCATTACATAATGATCAAAGGATCAATCCAAGAAGCATGCATAGGGATGGTAAATACATATGCACCCGAAAGAGGGTTACCTCAAAACATAAGGCAACAGCTGTTAACCTGACCAAGGAGGTGAAAGACTTCCATGCTGAGAACTCTACAACTTCACTCAAGACACTTAAAGAGGATTCAAAGAAACAGAAAGATGTTCCACACTCCTGGATTGGAAGAATTAATATCATTTACATGACCCTCCTACCCAAATCAATCAACAGATTCAAGGCAATCCCTATCAAATTACCCATGCCATTTTTCACAGAACTAGAACAAACAATCCAAAAATTGATATGGATCCATAAAAGACTCAGAATTGCCAAAGCAATCCTGAGGAACACAAACCAAGCAGGAGGCATAACTCTCTCAGACGTCAGACAATATTACAAAGCTACAATCATCAAGACAGTGTGGTACTGGTACCAAAACAACATACACTCCAATGCAACAGAATACAGAACCCAGAAATAACCCCAGACAACTATGGTCAAACAATCTTTGACAAACGAGGCAAGAATACAAAATCAGGGAAAGATTGTCTCCTCCCCAAGTGGTATGGACAAAGCAGAACAATTCCACGTAAATCACACTCTCATACTAGAACTAGAACACACTCTCATACCATACACAAAAATAAACTCAAAATGGCTTAAAAACTTAAACATAAGAGAAGACATCATAAAACTCCTGGAAGAGATCATAGGCGAAACATTCCCTGACATCAAACATTGAAAGGTTTTCTTAGGTCAGTCCCCCAAAGCAATAGAATGAAAAAAACAAAAATAAACCAATGGGAGCTAATCAAGCCCACAAGCATTTGCACAGCAATGGAAAACTTTAAAAAAAGCAAAAAGACAATCTATGCAATGGGAGAAAAGAGTTTCAAATAATGTAACTGACAAGAGCTTAATTTCCAAAACATACAAACAACTTATACAACTCAACAGCAAAAACAAAACAAACAAACAAACAAAACCCAGTTGAAAAATGAGGAGAAGGGGACTGGATTAAGATGGCAGGACAGAAGGAATGGAGTTCACCTGCTCTCTTCAAAACAAAATTACCACCAAATGCTGAACAACCTTCAACAAAATGGATTGGAAACTTTCAAAAAAGATATCCTACTCCAAGAAACAAAGAGGAGACCACATCAAGATGGTAGGAAGGCCTATTATGTGATACACACAAGCCCATGAGCATCATGTGGGCAGCACACAGACTGGAAAGGAACTGTGTCACAGAGACCCACCTACAGGAGTGAGAGTTCTGAGTCCCACATTGGATCCCCATACCTGGGGGTATGGCATTGGGAGAAAGAGCCCACAGAGCATCTGGCATTGAGGGTAGTAGGGCTTCTGTGCTAAAGCTCCATGGGACTGGGGGAGACAGAAACCCCATTCTCGAAAGGCACACACAGGCTTTCATATCAACGGGGTCCCAGACAAAGTAGAGACTCCATGGGAATCTGGGGCAGGCCTGACTGCAGTTCTTGGAGGATCTCCTGGGAAAACAGGGAGTGACTGTGGATCACTGCTGGGGAAGGACACTGGAAGCAAAAGTCTCAGGAGTGCTCACTGGCATGTGTTCCTCTAGAGGTGGCCATTTTGGGAAAATCCGGCCCCACCTATCAGCGCTGAGAAGCCCCAGGTCAAACACGAATCCAGGTGAGATCACAGCCCCACCCATCAGTAAACAGGCTGCCTAAAGACACCCTAATCACACAACTGCCTCTAATGTCACCCAGAGCAAAGACCCATCCTCCAGAGGGATAAGAAGCAGCTCCACCTACTAGAGGGCAGGCACCAGTCCTTTCCATCAGGAAGCCTATAGCAAGCCCCCATACCAACTTCAGCCACAAAGGGTGCGGACTTCAGAAGAAAGAGGGGCTACCACATTGTTTTCTGGAAAAAGGAGACCACACCAAAAACCTATAAAAATGTAAAGGCAGAGAACCATAACCCATATGAAGGAGAGAGAAAAACCCCAGAAAAACAGCTAAGAGATCTGGAGAGTATCAGCCTCCAGGAAAAAGACTTTAGACTGATGATCATAATGTGATGCAGGGCATTGGAAACAGATGGGAGGCAAAGACTGATAATTTACAGGAAACACTGAGCAAAGAAATACGAAATTTAAGACTGAAGCAAGCAGAGATGAAAAATACAATAACTGAAATATAAAATTCATTAGAAGCAGCCAACAACAGAATACATGAGGCAGAAGAATGAACAAGTGAGGTGGAGGACACACTATTGGAAATCACTGATGTGGAACAGAAAAAGAAAAAAGATTGAATAGATTGGAAGACAGTCTAAGAGAACTCTAGGACAACATTACATGCACCAACATCTGCATTATAGGGGTGCCAAAAGAAGAAGAGAGAGAGAAAAGGCCAGAGAACCTATTTGAAGAGATAATAGGCCAAAACTTCCCTACCATGGGGAAGGAATCACTCACTGAAATCTAGGAAGCACACTGAGTACCATATGAAATAAACCCAAGGAGGAACACCCCAAGACACATATTCATGAAACTGGACAAAATTAAAGACAAAGAGAACATATGGAAAGCATCTAGGGAAAACAAACACATAACATCCATGGGAATCCTGAAAAGCTTTTCAGCTGATTTTTCAGCAGAAGCTCTGCAGGCCAGAAGGGAGTGGCACGATATACTTAATGAGATGAAAGGAAAAATCTCCAACCAAGATTACTCTACCCAGCAAGGCTTTCATTCTGATTTGAAGGAGAAAGCAAAAGCTTTACAGACAAACAACAGTTAAGAGCCTTCAGCACCACTAACCCAGATTTACAACAAATACTGAAAGAACTTCCTGAGGCAAAGAAAAGGCCACAACTAGAAACCAAAACACTACAAATGACAAGGATCACCAGTAAAGGCATAGACACAGTAAAGGCATAGACACAGTAAATGTAGGAAATCATCCACGCTTCAATATGCTACCAAATCCAGAAATTGGGAGAAGAGGAGGGTACAAGTGCAGGACACTGGAGATGCACTTCCAATTAAGAGACCAACAACTTAAAACAATCATAGAGAGAGAGAGACGCCTATCTCAAAACTTCAGGGTAACTACAGGCCAAAAACCTACAATAGATACACACACAAATAAGAGCAATCAACTCAAATACAACGCTAAAGGTAGTCATCAATCCACAAAAGGAGAGAACAAGAGAAGAAGGGAAGAAAAAAGAGCAACAGCAACAAATCCAAAACAGTTAATGAAATGGCAATAAGAACATACAAATCAGTAAATAGCCTACATGTAAACGGACTAAATGCCCCAACCAAAAGATCTAGACTGGCTGAATGGATAGAAAAACAAGACCCATACATATGCTGTCTTCAAGAGACCCACTTCACTTTCTAGGGACACATACAAATTGAAAATGAGAGGATGGAAGAAAATATTCCATGCAAATGGCAATCAAAAACGCTGGAGTAATGATACTCATATCAGACAAAATAGGCCTGAAAATAAAGAATATGATAAGAGACAAAGATGGGCATTACATAATGATCAAAGGACCAATCCAGGATCACTTCAATATATAAGGCAACTGCTAACAACCTTAAAAGGAGAAATTAACAACAACACCATAGAGCAGGGGACTTTAACACCCCACTTACTGCAATGGACAGATCATCCGGACAGTAAATCAACAAGAAAACTCAGGCCCTAAATGAAGCATTAGACCAGATGGATTTAATAGAGAGTTATAGGACATTCCATCCAAAAGCAGCAGAATACACTTCTTCTCAAGTGCACATGGAATTTGCTCTAGGAATGATCACATTCTGGGCCACAAATCAAGCCTTGGTAACTTTAAGAAAATGGAAATCATATCCAGCATCTTTTTCCAAACACAACGCTATTCAACTTGAAATCAACAAGAAAAAAATTGCCAAAAACCACACACACACAAAGACATGAAGGCTAATCAACATGCTACCAAACAACCAATGGATCATCGAAGAGATCAAAGAGGAAAACTATAGCAAAAGCAGTTCTAAGAGGGAAGTTTATAGCAATACAAGCATACCTCAGGAAACAAGAGAAAGCTCAAATAAACAACCTAACTTCACATCTCAAGCAGCCTGAGAGAGTGTAACAGACAATACCTAAAGATATAAGAAGGAAAGAATTAATAAAGATCAGAGCAGAAATGAATGAAATAGAAAGGAAGAAAACCATAGAAAAGAGCAATAAAAATAAAAACTGGTTCTTTGAAAAGATCAACAAAATTGAAAAACCCTTAGTCAGACTTATCAAAAAAAAAAAAAAAAAAACAGAGGACTCAAATCCATAAAATTAGAGATGAAAAAGGAGAAGTTACAAAGGACATCACAGAAATACAGAGGATCCTACGAGACTACTACATACCAATAAATCTATACCAATAAAAGGGAAATCCTAGAAGAAATGGACAAATTCTTAGAAAACTACAATCTTCTAAGACTAAACCAAGATGAACTAGAAAAGACGAATGGACCAATCACAAGCACAGAAATTGAAACTGTGATTTAAAAAATTCCAAAACATAAAAGTCTAGGACCAGATGGCTTCACAGGGAATTCGATTCAAACATTTAGAGAAGAGATAACACCTATTCCTCTGAAACTATTCCAAAAACTTTCAGAGGAAGGAACGCTTCCAAACTCATTCTAGAAGTCCACCATCACCCTGATAGCAAAACCAAACAAAGATGCCACAAAAAAAGAAAACTACTGGCCAATATCTCCAATGAATCTAGATGCAAAAATCCTCACCAAAATACTAGCAAACCAAATCCAACAGTACATTGAAAGGTTTGTACATTATGATCAAGTGGGATCTGTCCCAGCAATGCAAGGATTCTTCAATATCCACAAATCCAACAGTATGATACACCACATTAACAAACTGAGGAATAAAAACCATATCATCCTCTCCATAGGTGCAGAGAAAGACTTTCACAAAATGCAACACCCATAAAATCCCTTCAGACATGGGTACAGAACGAACCTACCTCAACATTCTAAAGGGCATATATGACAAACACACAGCTAACATCATTGTGCATGGTAAAAAGCTGAAAGAATTCCCTCTGTGGTGAAGGATGTCTGCTCTCACCACTAATATTCAACATAGTTTTCGAAGTCTTGGGCATGGCAATCAGAGAAGAAAATGAAATAAAAGGAATCCAAATTGGAAAGGAAGAGGTACAACTCTATTTGCGGAGGCATGATACTATACCTAGAAAATCCTAAAGATGCTACCTGAAAACTGTTAGCATTCATTGATGAATTTGGAAAAGTCACAGAATACAAAATTAATACACAGAAATTCATGGCATTTCTATATACTAAGAATGAACGATCAGAAAGAGAAATTCAGGAAACAATCCCATCAACCATCACATCAATGAGAAAGAAATTAATAGGAATAAACCTACCTAAAGAGACAAGAGACCTGTACTCTGAAGACTATAAGACACTGATGAAAGACATCCAAGGTCACACAAACAGATGGAAATACCATCTTTTTGGATTGGAAGAATCAATATTATCAAAATTACTGTACTACCCAAGGCAATCTGCAGAGTCAATGCAATCCCTATCAAACTACCAAGGACAGTTTTTGTAGAACTAGAAGAAAATATCTAAAAGTTTGTTTGAAAGCATGAAAGGCTCAGAATAGCCAGACATCCTGAGAAAGCAAAACAGAGCTGGAAGAATCAAGTTCCCTGACTTAGATTATTCTACTAAGCATCAAAACCACATGGTACTGGCACCAAGACAGAAATGTACATCAGTGGAACAGGATAGAAAGCCCAGAATTAAACCCACACGCCTACAGTCAACTAATCTATGGCAATAGAAGCGAGAACATACAATAGAGAAAAGACTGCACCTTCAATAAATGATGCCATGAAACCTGGACAGCCACATGGAAAAGAATGAAATCAGAACACTTCCTAACACCACACACAATAATAAATGCAAAATGGATGAAAGACCTAAATAGAAGACCAGATAACATAAAACTCTTGAAGGAAAACATAGGCCAAACACTCTCTGATATAAACCAAAGCAATATCTTCTCAGATCCACCTCCTAGAGTAATATCAATAAGAACAAAAAAAAATCAATGGGACTTAATTACATTTAAAACTTTCTGCACAGCAAAGGAAACCCTAAACAGAACAAAAAGACAACCCAAAGAATGGGAGAACATATTTGCAAATGAAGAGACTGACAAGGGGTTCATCTCCAAAATTTATAGCTACCCCTGCAGCTCAATTACAAACAAGAAAATAACCACATCAACAAATGGGCAGAAGACCTAAACCGACAATTCTCCAAAGAAGACATAACAGATGGCCAAAAAACACATGAAAAGATGTTCAACAGCACTAATTATTAGAGAAATGCAAATCAAAACTACTAGGAGGAACTACCTTACACCACCCAGCATGGCCATCATTAAAAAGTTTACAAACTGGAAATGCTGAAGAGGGGTGGAGAAAATGGAACCCTTATCATACTTTTGGTGGGAATGCAAATTGGTGCAATACTATGGAAAAGAGTGTGGAGATTCCTCAGAACACTAAAAATAGAATTACCCTTGATCCAGCAATCCTACTCCTGGGCATCTCTCCAGAGAAAACATGACTTGAAAAGATACCTGTACTCCAATGTTCATTGCAGTACTAGGTACAATACCCAAGCCATGCAAACAACCTAAATGTCCATCGGCAGTGGAGGAGATAAAGAAGATGTCGTCCATATACACAATGGAATATTACCCAATCATACAAATGAATGATGGGAGTTCCCACAGTGGCCCAGTGGTCATGAATCTGGCTGGTATCCATGTGGATGCAGGTTTGAACCCAAGCCTTCTTCCATGAGTCGGGGAGCTGGCATTGCTGTCAAATGTGGTGTAGGTCATAGATGTGGCTGATGCCATGTTGCTTGGACTGTGGTGTAGACCAGCAGCTGCAGCTGGGATTCAATCCCTAAATGGAAACTTCCATATGCCCTAGGTTTGGCCCTAAAATGCAAAAAAATAAAATAAAATAAATCATGAAGAATGAAATAATGCCATTTACAGCAGCATGGATGGACCTAGAAATTATTGTCCTAAGTGAAGTTAGACAGTGAAAGACAAACATCATATGATATCACTTATAGGTGGAATCTAAAAAAGGGATACAATGAACATCTTTGCAGAGCAGAAATAGACTAACAGACTTTGGAAAACTAATGGTTTCCAAAGGATACAAGCTGGGGAGTAGGTGGGGTGGGCTGGGTGTTTGGGATGGAAATGCTGTAAAATCAGGTTGTTATGTTTGCTGAACAACTATAAATGTAATAAAATTCAATATAGCCCTGGGAACTATGTCTAGACACTTATGATGGAGAATAATGTGAGAAAAAAGATATATATGTAAGTGAGACTGGGCCACCTTTCCATAGAGTAAAAAATTGACAGAATCCTGAAAAACAGCTATAATGGAAAAAAACATTATAATCTAAAATCAATGAATTAAAAATAATAAAAAAAACAAACAAATGAATACATACATACATACATACATAAACTTAGAAGGTTTTGCACAGGAAAACCTTGTTTGCACCTAAACAAACCAAGAAAAAAAGACAACCCATGGAATGGGAGAAAATATTTGCAAATGAAGCAACTGACAGGGGATTCATCTCCAAAATTTATAATCACCTCCAAAAAAATGGGCAGAAGACTTAGACAATTCTCCAAAGGAGACAGACAGATGGTCATAAAGCACAAGAAAAGATGTTTATCATCACTACTTATTAAAAAAAATACAAATCAAGATACAATGAGGTACTCCCTCATACCCACCAGGATGGCCATCATCAAAAAGTCTGCAATAAATAAGTGCTGTAGAGGATGTGGAGAAATGGGGACCCTCTTAACAGTGTTGGTGGGAATGAAAATTGATACAGCCACTGTGGAAAACACTATGATCATGTCTCAAAAAAACTAAAAACAGAATTATCATATGATCCAGAAATCCCACTCCTGGGCATCTATCCAGAGAAATCCATGACTTGAAAAGACCTAGGCACCCAAGTGTCCACTGAAGCACTTTACAATAGCCAAGATGTGGAAGCAACCTAAATGTCCATCAACAGAAGAATGGATAAAGAAGAGGTGGTACATAAACACCATGGGATATTAGCCATTAAAACGAAAGAACTAATGGCACTTGCAGCAACATGGACGGATATAGACAGTATCATGCTAAGTGAAGTTAGTAAGACAGTGAGACACCAATATCATATGCTATCACTTATATGTGGGATCTAAAAAAATATGGATACAACTTCTGTGTAGAACAGAAAATGACTTTGAAAAACTTTCCGTTACCAGGTGGGATTCACCCCAGGTTCACAAGGATGGTTCAACACACTCAAATCAAACAATGCCATGCACCACATTAACAAAAAAGTCAGAAACCACATGATCATCTCAAAAGATGCAGAAAAAGCATTTGACAAAGTCCAACATATATTCATGATCAAAACTCTTAACAAAGTGGGTCTAAGAGGGAACAATCCTTAACATAAATAAAGCCATTTATGACAAACCCGCAGAAAATATAATACTCAATGGAGAAAAGCTGAAAGCCTTCCCATGAAAATATGGAGCAAGACACGGATGCCCACTCTCAGCACCAATGGTATTCAACATATTACTAGAAGTTCTATCCACAGCAAACGCACAAACAAAAGAAATAAAAGCCATCCAAATAGGAAGAGTAGTGGCTAAAACTGTCAGTGTAAAATGATCACAGTAAACCTAGTCAATATCCATTACCACAAAGAGTTACACATTTTCTTTCTGTGATAAGAAATTTTTTTTTTCCTTTTGGCTGTGCCTGTGACATGCAGAAGTTTCTGAGCCAGGGATTGAACCTGCGCCACAGCAGTGACCTGAGCCACAGCAATGATACCACTGGATCCTTAACCCACTCTCCACTAGGGCATCCAAGGACTCTTAAGATCCATTCTCTCAGCTACTCTCCAACACACAACGCGGTATTAACTGCAGTCACCATGCTGTACATTACCGTCCATGATTTATTTTATTTTATTTTATTTTATTTTATTTTAATTTAATTTTACTATTATTATTTATTACTCATCTGTAATTGCACAATGACCATAATAATCCAATTTCACAGGATTTCCATCCACAGCCCAAGCACATCCCCCCACCCCCCAAACTGTCTCCTCCGGAGACCATTATTTTCTGTCTTTTATTTATCAATCTGCTAAAAGGGAAGCTGAAGCAGGCTGAGTGACCTTTTAAATGCATGGGACCCCAAATGCTACAAAACGAGATTCCACAGGCTCCAAAGGCTGCCACAGATTCACCCTTCTTTGTGACTATGATGGAATTGTCCACCTATCAGTGTGAGCAGGGAAGATGTTAGGAATGGCTTATAAAAAGTTACTATTTTGCAAGCCCGTTCAGGTTGAGGCTCTTGAATATCATCCTAGAGGTCACTAACACTTCACTGTATGGAATCCAGGGGCTGAGTCAAAATAGAGGGGTCTATTTTGGGTAGGGAAGCAGGAGGCTGTAGGGTCAGCTGATGGACATGGTGAGCATATGGCTCCCTGTTGGGATGATGGCTGGATGTGGAATAAAGAAAACTAGGGTCAGGTCATCTGAGAACCAAGGACCTGAGATGAACTCGCCATTGTTAGAAGCATCCTGAACCTTCAGAAAAGAACAGGGACCATGTCTAAAGGTTTGGGAATATCAGAGCCATATCTCCTCAGAGAAGGACTCCCCAGGCTCTCCAGGCCTCACTCCCCAAGCCTCCCTTAGAGACAAGGCCTCCCCACCTTTGTCCTTGTCAGCTCACTGACCCTAGAGGTCCTGCCTATCCCTGAGGACTTGGGTTTCCACAGAGATATGGTGGTGGAGAATTGCTCATACAGCTTACCAGCCTGACCAACAGTAGTTCCCACCACACTGGGGCAACTGGGCACAGGGACACATGGCTCTAGAGACTTGAACCATCTGGACCCCATGTGCACGGTGTCCTTGCCTACCATCTGTGCCACAGAAGAGCCAGGAATACCTGTGCTTGCCCAACTGATTCTCAGGGGGTTTTCCTGGGAGAACACTTGCCCGCCTTACCTCTTATCCATGAATCCCCACGACTTCCTGACTGCTGCTTGTCGGCCAACCACACACCTGAGAAGGTTCTGTGCTAGAGAGTGATCTGCAATCAGCCTCACCCTTCTAGGGCCCCAGATTCTAGGACCATACAAATGCTGAAGGTGTGTCCCTGCCTAAGGTACAGATACCCTAAATCCATCCACATGATTTCCACTGGAATTCACCAGCATTTGGAGGGAGGAATTCTTGACCCTGAAGATTGAATCAACCTGAGAGGAGCAATGCTGTGATTCAGAATGAAGGGCCAAGGCACACATAAAATGGCACACCGCCCAGGATGCCCCACTCACAATTCAAATATAATGTGATATACACACACACCAATGATGCTTGAATATTCTGGCTTGCCACATAATTAAGTCATAACACACAGATGAGTGATATGCTCTAAATGCATTTTTGAAGCTCTTCAAGAAACTCAGGTGACATTTCAGATGTGATATCTGCATGGTATGAATATTCCAAACATGAGCAAACTCAAATTACAAAGCTGAGGTAACTGAACACAGAGCCGATTATCCCAAGCTAGTCTGAACCAGTTCCAGTGCCCTTTCATATATGCATGTGCACACAATCCACTTACACTCTGAGGAGGACCCTCAACACCCACCAGGGGATGTAAGCAAAGGACATCACACATACGTATGTGTGTGTGTGTGTGTGTGTGTCTTCTGAGCACACATGTACTTTTTAATCCTCAGTGTGAATCACCATACAAACTGACCGCCTAAGTTTACATATCTCAATAGACACAACTTCTAAATTTTTACAGACAAATTCCTACTCACCTGGAATTTTCCACTGCCTCTCCTACTGAGACAGGTTGGGACCTGGCACCCTTGGCTGCGGTGGCTGCAGTGGCTGCAGGGAATGCACCTGGACAAACATCTCCTGGGGAACAAAATACAGCAAAAGTATAAACAATGAGAAAGAACTCTGCTTGCACATTGCGGACAAATCATGAGAAAAATACAACTGCCACTTCTGAAGAACAGAGAGCAAAAGCAGAAGACTATGCATGCCCCCTACATGCACCACACTAAAGGGGTGGGGTGGGCAAGCCCCCTCAGCCACCCCCCGGCCCAATCCCTGGACATGCCCCTATCCTCACCCCATAGAAGGAACTAGCTCACCGCTACTCAGTGAGAAGCTGAACGAGGGAACCTGGTGATTGCTTCAGTGCCTCTATGCTGAAGCAGGTGTCCTGAATAAAGTCTTCACTGAGTTTCTCCTCCAGCATCTTATCAACTGCTCTTGATTAAGGAAGGCCAAGAACTCTAGCTGGTAACACTCCAACTCTATACACATCCAAAACATGGGCCTGAATAAAACAGGTGCAACCTACCTACCAACCAGTTGTCCATGTGGAATACCTACATGTACAGGCTCACGAAAACCAGCAAGTCCTCAGTTGTCTCATGCATAGCCCGTATGCCATGCCATAGCCCTAAAACACAGCTAATCCAGGACTCCTGAACACACACACAGCCTACACTGTTTCTTGGTTTCCAAACACACAGACTTCTCACACCTCTCAGAATACATACCACATAAGCTCCAGGAACTCAAATACACACACAGCCACAATTAGCCTACACTGACTAAGATACATATACAAATGTCAAACACCTATGGACACACACATACAGATATTCCCAACCCTTGGACATACAGATGCCCCAAACACCAGGCGTGATGCCACCTCTTCAAAATACAACCACCCTCCTCCTCCCCCAACATAGACACCAAAGGGCACTCTAAGTGTATGTGTGTCAAATGTATGTATGTTTTTACCCTCCCCTGGATAGACACAGACAGACCATCTCTTAGTACCTATTAACAAACACATTAGCAACAAACACATAACACCTTAGCATTCTCCAAAGGAACATAATTTGCACACTCCTAACAACTCCAAGCCATGCGAACAAGACTTGGGCAGTCATGCACCTGGTGATAGACCTACAAACATGGATATGCAAGTAAGACCCATGGACATATCTCCAGAAAACCACATATGAAATGACTTCCATCTATCAAATGATAAGAGGAGCCAGCTCACACACCTGCATTTACTAACACATAACCATAGCCCATATTTCTCCTACACATCAATGCAAGTCTCCAACTCCCCTGAATAAACACAGAACCTCATCGCTCCATTAGAAACACACATACGAACTCCTGGAAGAGCACATAGGCAAAGCATTCTCTGACATCAACCTCATGAATATGTTCACAGGTCCTTCTCCCAAGGCAACATAAAGAAGAGCAAAAATAAACCAATGGGACCTAGTCAAACTCACAAGTTTTTGCACAGCAAAGGAAACCAGCAAGAAAACACAAAGACAACTTTCACAATGGGAGAAAATAGTTTCAAACAATGCCATGGAGAAGGGCTTCATCTCTAGGATATACAAGCAACATATGCAACTCCACAGCAGAAAAGCCAACCACCCAATGGAAAAATGGGCAAAAGTCCTGAAGAGACATTGCACCAAGGAAGATACACAGATGGCCAACAAGCACCTGAAGCAATGCTCAACATCCCTGATTATTAGAGAAGTGCAAACCAAAACGACCATGAGATACCACCTCACACCAGTCACAATGGCCATCATTCATCAGTCCACAAATCACAAGTGCTGGAGGGGCTGTGGAGAAAAGGGAACCCTCCTGCCCTGTTGGTGGGAATGTAAGCTGGTACAGACACTATGGAAAACCACATGGAGGTACCTTAGACATCTATACCTAGAACTACCCTATGACCCCGCAATCCCACTCTTGAGCATACATCCGGACAAAACTTTCCTTGAAAAAGACACATGCACCTGCATGGTCATTACAGCTCTATTCACAATAGCCAAGAAATGGGAACCAACCCAAATGTCCATCAACAGATGATTGGATTTGGAAAATGTGGTATACATACACAATGGAATCCTACTCAACCATAAAAAAGGACATGAGGCCATTTGTGTCACCATGAATGGAACTAGAGACTCTCATCCTCAGGGAAATAAGTCAGAAAGAGAAAAACAAAGACCATAGGACATCACGTATAACTAGAATCTAATATAAAGCACAAATGAACATTTCCATAGAAGAGAAAATAATAGACTTGGAGAATGGACTTGTGGCTGCCCGGGGAGAGAGGGAGGGAGTGGGAGGGATTGGGAGCCTGGGGTTAACAGGTGCAAACTATTGATCTTGGAATGGATGTACAATGAGATCCTGCTGTGTGGCATTAAGAATTCTGTCTAGATACTTACATTGCCACACAACAATGTGATGAAAACCTGTGTGTACATGTATGCGTAACTTGGTCACCATGCTGTACAGCGGAAAAAAAATAAATGAATAAATAAATAACAAATAACAAAGAAACACACATGTGCACTTCCCCAAATGTTTAGGCCTAAAATGTCCCTACTGAAAAATACAAGTGCAAAGCCCCAGCAAATATTCTACCAAATGACCATGCCCCTTGAATACACACACAAACTCATACACACAACTCCTCTCCACAAGCCACAAATAAACCCACAATTACCCAGGACATTACAAATATGGCAACGTATAACCCCTATGCATTTGGTTCTAAATACACATATAATACATGCTCTGCATATACATAAAATCACACTCCCCCCCCCACCCAGCCGTCATGCAAATACAGAAGCACAGCAACACAGGACAGCCACCTATGGAATATTCACCAGTCTCATAAAAGTTTCAGACTTGCCCTAAACACATCAAAAGACACACACACAGCTCCTGAAAAACTGCTACACAGAAAAGCCAAGAAGCATACAACATGCTACAAATACACAAATAATCATCCTAAAGATAAGGATAGATTCGGATACTTAAAATACATGAAAAGTCCCACTGGGGGTGAAAGACAAGGTTTAACAGAGTTTGGGGAACTGGTGTAAGCTGAGGAGCACTCAAGGAATGGAACCCAGCTACGATCTACACTAACTTGAAGGAAGACCAGGGGCCTGTATGTGTCAGACATGCTGAAGCCACAAACCCCCATACTTAAAACATAGGACAACACATAGGAAGAGTAAATCCTGTTGCATGAAGTCATGGAGTTAGTAGTCCTTGAAAAGCAGCATTTTTTCACATACCCAAGACAGAAATATAGATGACAGGGGACAAAACTAGGTAAATGGGGACATTAGCTGGAAACCTGAGATGAATTGCCATATTGTACATGTTACCACACTCCTGGTAATACACACAGGACTTCAATAGCATTGTTGACTGACCTGGTTAAGCCATGTAGGGGCAAAGTGAGGGACAAAAGATGTAAGCCTTGCCATCTGCCCCCAAATGAGGAAGAAGGCAGACTTCTCCCTTCTCCTCTTTTCCTTGGATTATAAAAATGGAGCTCTCTTGGTTCTTGGGGCTGCTCTGCTCCCTTGCCAGCCTACTTCTCTCTCTCTCACAAGTGTCTTATGCTAAAAAGCTCGCTCATTGCCTACTGCTTTGTCTCAAGCTGAATTCATTCTGCAATGAGTCAGAAAAGCCTGAGCTTCATGAGTCCTGACACTGGGAGAGAGGTTTTTCCTTAAAAGACAGTGGTTTTGAGGAGTTTGAGTCATTCTTTTGTGGCACAGAAGGTTAAGGATACAACTTTGTCACTGCAGCCATCCAGATCGCTGCTGTGGCATTCATTCCTGGGCCTGGGAACCTCCACATGTGGCAGATAATATCAAAAAAAAGGAAAAAAAAAATAATCATTGTGTTCCAGTCCACTCCTAACCTGGGATCCTGGGTTCAAGTGCCAAGCTACCGTGCAGGTTGATTCAAGTCCCACTCTCAATTTTGGCTGGGTTGAAGTCCCAGCCACGGAGTTTCACTACATTCCCCACATATACAACATAAATGGATTGTACACCCAAACAAACAGACCCCCATAATGACCAAACATGGCCTTTATGCATAGGCAGATAATCCAAGTCCACCATTAGACACACAATCCCAAAACTCATGGGTGAAAACACCATGTGCCAAATATTCCCCTGAACACTAACTTACAAACACCTAAACACCAACTCCTTGAGTGTGCCTCTGTTACATCTCAAAACCCTTCAAATATAACACTCACCCTTAAAAACGTTCACCAAAACACAGGCATGAACTCCCCTTATACACACATATCCATAGACCTAACCAACCCAGATATCTGACCACCCACCAGACTCCCAACAACCTATTAAATATGTATGAACCCCATCTAGGCTTGTGCATCATTCATGATTTACATCAGACTACAAAGAGATGGTGAGCACTACATTCAGGAAAGTTGTCCCCACCATGGACCCAAGCATGCCTTTTGAATATGAGCATTGACAGTAATTTTTATGTTCTGAAGGAGACACCAATGAAACTATGATCATGTACCTTGGCTCTTCACTGATTTTCCAGTGACCTGTGCAACTTCCTGGGAAGTGCATGAGGGTTTTCCAATTGGAAATGTTTCTGTCTAGCTTTCCTACTCTTGAGAAATGCATGCTGGAATGGCACACATTTGAATGGCCCACAAACTTTATGCACCTGCTTCTGGAGGCCCTGCAATCACTCAAGTCTTCATGCAGCCCGACCCACAGTGCTGCCAATAAACTGTGGTGGAAACACTGCTCCAGACCTTAACTCCATGCTGGCATGAACCCACACAGAGGAGGGCCCAGATATCCTACAGAGTGAAAAAGAGTGCTGAGGGCTCACACCCAACACGTGAAAAGTCCCCATATGCCTTACCAGGGCCTTCACAGAATTAAGCAGAAAGGCTGCCATGACTGGCCCCACCCCCAGGCGGGCCACCCGTTGGGAAACCACCCTTTGCCCTCATGCATGCACCACTGGCTTCCCAAGCAGACCCGCCTCAACAGATGCTAGGAGCGGTTGGTGGAGGGTAGTTCCTGCACCTGACAGCCCTAGCCACTAGTGGAAATGTGCATGCTTGCTGGCATGGGATGTGTGAATACCTAGCCCAGGTATTCTTGCAAGAGAGGAATATAATGGAGAATTGACATGCTCTGGGGAGTTTTTTGATATGTCTTCTCATTGCGATCTTTCTGACCTTCTCCTCTTCAACCTGTCTCTTGTGAGATGATCTCCCACATTCAAATTGCAAACTTGAAAACCGTCCATTTAGATATGATCCCCATGAAAGAGTTTGGAGAGCTCCAGCCTAAGCACGGTATCCTCAATTTGGGCCAAGGGCATTCATGCCCTTTGGGCTGCAGTTCCTTAGTTTTGCTTACTGTTTTTTCTAGAAATCTTAGGTCCTTTTACCTAGCAAGCCTTAGGGTTCCATTAAAAAGAATTTCTAGCAATGAATTGTAGACATGGAAAACACTCTGACAGAACTTTCTCCTGTTTCCATGCCTAGAGCTTTTCCAAATGCATTTGTTCTACTCGAATGTTTTGCTCTCCGTGTAGTTAGTTAATGCATGGAAGTTTTTCAATAAAGGTTGATTCATAGGTGTTTCCTTTGTAAGGTTTTGGTTATCCTTGTGAAGTAAACTTGACAATCTTGGCCAATTATACCACAGCAGGTAATTTGGGAACAATTGTACTCTCCCTCCCTACTTCTTTGACTACATCACAGAATTTCCGTTGGCAATCAACCAACAAATAAATAGGAGCAGATTCAACTTACTGACCTGACATTGTCATACTTTGCAAAGAAATGTGAACCATCAGGACCGTTCTCCGGTTAGCTGCAACGTTGGAGCATTTCTTCATCAACAGGATACCTCTCATGAGCCCTTACATCTAACAACACCCAGAGCTCCCAAGGGCACAGACTTGAAACCTCCACAAGACACAAACCTGGAATCTCTCAGTGCCTTTAAATTTCCATCAGCAAGTGGGAGATTACCTGTCTTCTGATGCTTGTGATCCATTTCCAGAGATGTTTCTCCTCAGCTGTCAGTGCCTGCCCTGAAGCTCTCTGCAGGAATAATCAGAGATAAGGGTCCAAAAGACATTGAGACACCCACATCCATGACTGGTTTTCCCTAATTACATTTCAGCTAATTTGATTATCTCTGCCTCTAGGATGTAGGGTTTTGAGGTAGGAAACAAAAATTGATTGCAGATTGGGAATGTCACTTTTCCACAATGTGATTTTCTATCAGGGTCCCTGAGAAGATACATTCAAATACTATATCAGAGCTATGAGTGAGGATCTTACAAATAATCGGTTGAATGCCTGAACAAGGGGAGGAGACAACAAGGAGCCTGCCCTTCTTGAGAGCCTGGGTACAATGCTTGCCTCACCAATCCTCCCATATGAAGTTATTGGTTGAAAAACAATTAAAATTTTCATTATAAGAGCTCAAATACAGAGAAATATTTCCAAATTGTTTATTTTTTCAATCCCCCATCAAGAGGTACTTGATAGATAGCTCACCATGATATTGCTTCAAAACCTCTCACCTCAGCTTCTCACTCTCTTTTGAGTCCATTTTTCTTTGCAAGGGCTAAGAAGCTTCTGAAGCATCTTCCCAAGTCTTTTTCTCAATGTGGGACACTCCTTCTAAACCTCTCTTGCCTTCCTCGACACCCTAACATCAGTAGGAATTGTAGTGGTGCTACAGCAGAGAATGAATTTCACCTCCCAAGAGATTTGGTTGCAGTCCTATTAGGTTTCCACACCTTATCTCCCTTGGCAAGTTTCCTAATTGTCCTCTCTTCTCACCACACAAAACATGAATACTCATTCATATCATTAGGAGAGTGTAAGGTGACATTAATTCCCAACATGAAAATAAGAGTCAGAGAACTGTTTCTCATTTGTGTCTCTGTTTTGTTTTCTAAGGGATGCAGATGGGACCATAGGTAATGATGAGCCTAGATTCTAAAGTGGAAGGTTCTGGGATGCAGACAGGAAATTCACAAGCCTATAAGCAGGGCTTGAGGGCCAGGACTTAGATGGGATTGGCTTTGTCCAAAAGGAGAGTGGACATTGGTGGATAAAATACTGGCACTCTCTCAAGGTGCACATGCATTTCATGGGTAGTTGATTTTTGAAATCCTAGAAATACAAGAAGTTTCCAATGTGGCTCAGCAGAAATGAACCTGGCAAGTATCCACGAGGATGTGGGTTTGATCCCTGGCCTGCATCAGTGAAAGAAGGATGTGGTGTTGCCTTGAGCTATGCTGTAGTTCACAGACACAGCTTGCATCCCATATTGCTGTGGGTGTGCATAGGCCTGCAGCCGTAGGTCCGATTTGACTCCTATTCTGGAACTCACATATGTTGCAGGCCTGGCCCTAAAAAGGAAAATAAATAAAAGACCAAAAAAAAAAAAAAACCAGATCTCTGGGATATTTAGTACATTAACTTGTCTTCTTGTCCCTTATTTCTGTCCTTAACCCCACGAAGCACAAACACTCAATCCTATATCCTGCCTCTTCCATTGACATTTCATCCTGCAGATTTGGAGTCCCTTTGCCATTTTATTTTGGGTTGGACCAAAATGCACACTTCAGTTTCTAGTCCAAGTTCTCATCCTCTCTAGAACTGCTCACTACTAAGCGCCTAATATGTTACCCTTTTTGGCTAGTCTTGCCAGATAAATGCTGATGCTGAGGGAAAGGTAAATTTCAGATAAATAGGGAAAGAACTTTCAGTAAAGATATGTCCAAAATGTTGCATAGGACAGAGTTAAGGCTAAAGGCAGGCACTGTGTATAGGAAATGAAAAATTCAAATGGAGCTGGATATTTACTTTTGATATTGCCTGGCTTTGAACACTCTGTTCTTTCAGTTCCTTGAATTTCAAGAGAATGTAGAAACTCCCATAATAAAGGTTAGTCCAGTAACAGAGGAGCCACAATGGCAGTATGAAGGTGACAAAAATAATATACTCAGATATACGGAGACAAGATTTAATTTTCTATTTTTCCTTTTTACTTGTTTTCAAGATGAACTCTTACCTTATAATTGTTAAGTTTTCCATTGCAGTTGATTTACAATGCTTTGTCTATTTCAACTTTACAGAAAAAGGACCTTGTCATACAGACACACACACACACATATATACACATATATTATACATATATAATCGCTTTCTCACATTATCCTCCAACATTTTACATCCCTGTGCACATTTTAATTTTCAGAGACAAAGAAATAATTTTTGAAAAGGCAAATGGATTGCATTCAATGTTCCTTGCCCAAAAGATCTCTGAAAAGATGTGAATGAAACAAGTATCTCTGATTACCAGTGGGAACGAGGACTGTGTGGACAGGGGAAAGAGGGGGGAGGAGGACTCAACACTGCAAATTCTATCTCGCACAAGTGGATTGTGATCCCTGAGAAGGGAAGATTTGTTGAAAATGTTACATTCAAACATTTAACAGGGAAAAGCTCCAAGACTTACCAGCAATGTCATCATACGGGAAACACGTCAGACTGATCTCTGGTCTCGGACATGTGGGCTGTGCAGCGGCTTTTTGGATAGACTGGGCCTTTCCAGCACAAAGGAACATGAGGAAGGTGGGTCCTGCTGGATGCTGGTTGGCACACAAGACGGCTTCCTTAGGAAAGACGGACACATACCAATCACAAATGGTGGGTCTGCTGAGAGAAGCCAAACCATAAACATTGGGTTCCAGGTGGCCATGAAAACCCAAGTGGTTATCAGATGATAAATGGTGAATTTTGTTCAGAAAGTCTGGCCTCTGGGGAAGGGAGCCTGGAGCCAGTACGGAAGCAGAGGGGGTTGAAGGACAACAAACAAGTTGATGAATAACAAAGGGAAAAGGAACATCAAGACAAACCTCAGTGCTGTGACTCTGAAAACCACACATTCATTGCCCTATGAGGCACTCATCAATTGTCTGGCCCCTGCATAAGGTGGAAGAAACATCTGGTTCTTGCCTCCCTGCAGAGGCCAGCATGGAATGGCACCCCACCCCCACCCAGGCTCACCTGCCCTCGGCCCCTCCCCCACTGCAGAATGACTGGAGGCCTGCATTCTACTGTTGAGATTCAAACTTGGGCTCCTTTACTTGCGTCCTGAGCATCTGTTGGGGCAGGTCCCTCGCTGGGTCCTGCTCTTGACTGTCCATGTTGAGTCCACCAGCCCATGGTGGTCCAGGCCCATGCCTGTGGGAATGGCTTCAGAAGGCGATAAGCCTCTAGACAGGGGCTGTTTTCCAAGAGAAAGGGCCTCCCTCAAATCCCTGTGTTTCCGTTGGGACCCTTCGCTGTGGACATGGAGTTGGACTGAACGAGAGGAAGGCGACAGCACTGCACCCCAGGGACATCTCAGCTGGGGAGCCTGTAGAGACCTGAGGCTGCCCTGGGGAGGACAGCTGCTTGGAGGTGGTTCAAGAGGCCTTGCTCTGGTTGGGGAGGCAGGATGGCAGCAGGCAGGTTGGTGGTTTCTAGAAGGGAGACAAGCCACTTGGAACGTGTATGTAGCCAGTGTCCTCTTGCTATTCAATTTTATAACAAAACTTACTAATTTCAACCAATAGAGGTGAGTCGTTTGAAACAGGAAAAGATTAAATTTTAGAAAATTTGTAAGAAATGACATCTTGTGGAGTTCCCACGGGGGTGCAGCAGGTTAAGCATGTGGCATTTCCACAGTTCCAGCTTAGGTGGGATTCAGTCCCTAGCCTGTTTCTCTATGCTGCAGGTACAGCCAAAAAAAACCCCAGAAAACCTGACATTTCACTGTACTCCTGCCTACAGAATCTAGGCAGAGACGCTGTTTTCACAACTAGACAATTAATTGTTATCCCTAAGGCATTCATTCCTTAACAGTTCTAATCTTTTATATGTATTAATCTCTCTTTAAGAAACATAAGAATCTTGCCAATACCTACGGTTTTATCAATGAACCCATTTTATCAACTGTCAGTGCCATGGCTATACATGTAAGAAATCTAAAATATATATGTGTGTATTGCACATCCCGAGTTTGCAATTTTTCTGCCTTTTGCTTCTTAGGGCCACACCTGCAGCATAGGGGAGTTCCCAGGCTATGGGTCTAATCAGAGCTGCGGCTGCTGGTCACAGCCACAGCCACAGTCACAGCAATGAGGTATCCAAGCCATGTCTATGACCTATACCAGAGCTCACGGCAATGCCGGATCTCTGACCCATTTAGTGAGGCCAGGGATCAACCCTGCATCCTCGTGGATACCAGTCAGATTTGTTTCCACTGTGCCACAACAGGAACTCCTTGGGTTTGCTATTTTTCATATCATACTCTCCCTCCCTCAATCAATCCAATGGTGCTGTGGGGTAATCAGTCCTGACACAGACACCTTTCCCTCACAGAGCCCTGTTCTGGACCCCATACCCACTTCAGCCACCCCTCTCTCCACACTCCTTTCTGCAGTGAGCTGCTCTAGGCCCCACCGGACAGCTGCTAACATACTCTACATGGATGAAACATCGCAGTAGGTTATGTGACAGCAGGTTATCTGGTAGAGCTGCATGAACCAGAGGGACTCAACTCTTGGCCACGCTCAGGCTGCACACACCCCAAACACTTTGCTTCCTGATAGCAGTGACTTTCAAACAAGATTCTTACTCAAGTCCCAGAGAATAATGCAGACATGGGTGCTAGCTGCATGTACATTTCATAAGAAAGGACTTATGATCTTAGAATAAATCTAATCACACATTATAAAATTCATCAACCAATAAGTGAATCATCTGGGGGACATCTACAGTACAAATACTTTCATCTCAGTCTTTCAGAGGTTTCTTTAAATAGTTTTGGAATTTATTTGACCAGGGGGAGGGGTTGGTCAGGGGATTTAGAAAGACCCCATCACACATTCCCCATCGGACAACAATGTCCTGGAAGGCAGCAACAATGGCTTCCTGCCACCAGCACAAGAGCAACAAGACTAGGGTCAACTCTGCACCCCCTGAAAACATGCCCAGTAACTGGTAGAGAGTATTTATGCTCCAAAAATATGAGGCTTCCTCCCCCAGTACGAGGATACTCCAAGAATCACTCACAGAGCCCCATCCTCTCAGTTTACAATGAAGAAACAATGGCTGGAAGAAGTGGAGTCATTGGACCAAGGTCACCCAGTAGCTTGGAGTCCAAGTAAATACATTTATTTAGCAAACAAGGGTCTGGAAACCAGTGCAGTAAAGTCCTCATCATCAGAGTGATTTTATTATTCCTCAGCCAGCCAGCCAGCCATATATTTGTTCTATTAAACTTTCACCACACAGCCTTGGCTTTAATATTGTCACATGCATTCCTCTTCTCTCCCCAGAAGAGTGATGCTCTTTGAGGCACAAGATTCCCTCCAAATTCCATGTTAACAGTCCAGGAGAGCCTGGCTCTGCTGGGTGAGGAAGGACCACCACCTGACTGAGTGCTGCTGGTGGCAGCAAGCCAGCTGAGCAATGCCTCAGGTCCTGAGTGGACTCACTGGGAAGGCTGGTCTTGGTAATCATCAGGGGCTGTCGCAGCAGCTGCATGTCTGTCATATCCACATTAGGTGTCCAGGGCTGATTGAGGGGCCAGAGTGTGGGAGGAGGCTGAGTGTTGGCTGTACTCTTAAGACCTAGGAGAGGTACAGGACAACACCCACACCCTCACTTCAACACTGGGAGAAAGCCTGAGACCAAAGTGAACCATGAAGGTCAAGGGTGGATGCTGCAGGAATAAGGGGATAAAGCTCTGTCTTCCTCATTGAGCACCCTTGCTGGGTAGATCTCTCCTCTGGGACTGTGACCCTCTCTCTGTAAACCAAACTGTCACCAGTCTGAGGTCTTATGTGAAGATGGATCTTCCACATATCAAATTAGGTTTTAGGCTTATCAAGCATCTTCTTGGCACATACTTAGTGGGATGACATTAGTGATGGGGGCCAAAACCCTGCTGTAAGCCATGGTGCTCCATGGCCTGCAGGGTCCTTTGGTGGGGGAGAACTGTTGTCCAGTGACTGCAGGGGCCTACTTGCCATGGGCAGAAACCCAGGATGTCAGTCATCACATATGTGTTTCATCAGAGGGGTCACGTGCTTCATGGTACGCAAACCAGGAAGGAGCATGTGCCAGGAGCTAGGATGCAAGGGCAAGGCTGTCTGAGAACCTCAGTTACTGACCGCAGCTGCATTTTCCACGGGCCACATGCTGTTGGAACTAGACTTTGGTGCAAGCAAGTTTAGAGGGGTTCTCCATGGTGGGAGCTGTGTTCTCTCCTGATGGCACTCTGCCCATGCCAGCCTTGTGGTGTGAAGACAGAATGAGGATTGGGTGGGCTGTTTCTCAGCTGTGAAAACTGCATAAAAGGAGCTGAAACTCAGACATTCAGGCTTATGGACTGTCAGTGAGACCATGCTCCTTGCCTCTGATCCTTTCCTGCTTCCTCATCCTATTTCTTCACCAGTGAGCCTGAAAAATAGGCATGGATATAGGAATGGAGGATGGAGGCTCCAGCCCAGCAGCACAGTGGTGCTGACCAGTGAGGCATGGAAGTCCTCATGTGATGCCGAGGCTCATCGTCCAGCATAGATGCAGGCAAAGCCCAGTGAAGATTTCAAAGTCAAGAGGAGAGTGTACTCAGAAGGCTGTGCCTGGACATCTCTGACTCTAGAATGAAGCTTGCTCAGAGGCAGAGGGGAAACCAGTCAGTTGGTTAGAGAAAAGCCTTTAGCTCTGCCACTTAAACTAACAAACTTACAAATTACCTGACAGGCTTTGGGACAACACGAGGAAGCCTCGGAAGACTAGGGTCAACTTCCTAGCAAGTTTTGTCCTAACAAGAGGGGGAGGAAGCCCTGTATTTTAGCAAATAGCTGGGAGAGGAGGAACGAGCCAAGTGAAAAGGCAGATGAGGCTGGCAGCCCCGGGCAATCTTCAAAAAATTACTGGGAGAAACCCAGGGGGAGCGAGGAAGCTGTTGATGGGAGGTTCTGTTCCTGGTGGGGGTGGGGGGGTGCTGTTCTGCTGCAGAACTTGGAAAGCTGAGTCAAGCCATGGTGCTTGATTTAGCTTGGCTTGGTCTTTCTCAGGTGGAGCATTTGACAGGCACCTGCAGAGCTCTCTCTGGACCCCAGAGAGCTCAGACTACAAATCATCATTAGCAAAAGGTTCACAGCTTAGGTTAAGAAATGAGAAGGGACTAGGTCCATCGTCAGCAGATGAAGAAACCAGGAGGCACTCTTTTCCACACAGAAGCCAAAGACAGCAGCCTTAAAATGTCTTGGGCCAGTTTGAAGAATTATAGGGAAAAGAGCAATGGTTGTAAGGAAAGCAGGGCCCTTAATTTTGTTTGGAAGCTGCTTATTATAATTGCAGATTCCATCATCATCTGGGGTGTGGGAACCCTTGAGAATAGAAAAGGGGATTTCGGAAGTTTTAACGCACAGCCTATACATGGTGAAGAGATAGGAAATGCCATGAAACCTGAAGGTGCCACCAATGCAAGTTACACACTTATTAGCTGACAGTGGGGCTTTGGATGCCATTTTTCAGGGCGAAAGGCAGTCTGTCTAAAGGGTAGAAGGTGTCCCTAGAACATAGAAACTCTGCACCACAACCCATTGACCGGAGACAGCTTTTAATTGACCATGGATGTTTGAGGCTAGAGTCTGGTGAAATTATGCACTTTTAATGGCAACTTGGAGGAGCTGAACCAGGACATGCGCTGCTCTTTTCTCTCTTTGACTCCTTGTCCATTGTCCTCCTCTACACACTGCAAGCCATCTGCCATAGTCTGTAACTGGTGACAACTGTGCAGATTTAAACTGCAGGAGAGGCATCAGGCTCTGCAAACTCCGCTTTTCCAAAATCGCTGTTTGGACTGTAAGCTGACCAAATAGACACATTTAGGATTTGGGCTCCTGTTTCCCAGCCAGAAATGCAGGCCTGGGAAAAGATGCTTCTCTATCTTGACACAAAGCTTTGTCTTGACAATTCATTGGAGCGTTGAGAAAATGGAACACAGAAGTCTCAGAGTTGGTGCAGCCCAATTTGGAAGCACTGGGAGGCTCCACATCCATTCCGGGGAAAATGAATTATGCTGCAGGTTCCGAAGAAGATCCTGACATTATCAGGAGCCGCTCTCACTAGGGCCCTCTGGTCAGGACCAGCCAGAGGAAGAAAAAGGAGGAGAGAAGAGATGCTTTTCCGGTATCTTAGGTCTTGAGTTGATGATGGGAGGGAGCTGGGTGAGAAATTTTACAAAGTTATAACACATTGTTACGATCCCTCACCTCGTCAGCTCCTGTCTGCTTGACAAGGACAATATCCCTTCAGGAAAATATGAAATAAAATGGTAAGTGGCCTCACGATGAAGTTACCTGAAGCAATGGCCTGATATGTTACAGAGTGTTGGGAGCAACATTAAAAAGGCATTTGTAACTGGCCACCTCCATGGCTCCAAGTGGAAGCTGATGCAGGCCTTCTCAGTCCCAGGGCTTTTGTGAGAGTTGGCCCCTCATGACCACTCTTGGCAAGCCAGGCCTGGGGCCCTGGGGACCCCACCAGGGAAAAATTCCTTTTAAAGAGTCACAGCCCCTCTAACATGGACATTCTAGCAAGAGTCACGACTGGGCAGAGGGTCAGAGGCATTCGCACCTGTGAGAGGAGGAAGGAGGAGCCCAGCACCAAAGGGGGCTGGAAGTTGGCGACTGTCACCACAATAATCTAATTATTACTCTGCTCCTGTCCCCTCCTGAATAACTTTTTTATTGAAGTAGAGTGGATTTCCAATGTTGTGTGTTAGGTGTGCAGAAAAGTGATTCCATTATACCCCTGCATGTGTATATCTAGTCTTTTCCAGATTCGTTTCCATTACAGGTTCGTACAAGATGCTGATAGGTTGTCTATTTGATATTTAGTAGTGCTGATACCGTCCTCAATCTACCATAACTGGGCCCATCTGAATGACACCCAACACCGCTCCTTCCTGAAGGCTTTCCTCTCAAGATGGATGCCTGTCAAGATTCCTGTGCTGTGTGACAGCCCTCTCACTGCTGGCCCTGCAGTCAGCCCCTTCTCCACTTCCTCTAGCTGTCCTCTCACCTCATCACCACCCACCCCGCCTTATTCCCACCTCATTACCGACCTCCCACTTCATCACATCTGTCACCATCCCATTGTCACCCTCCTCCTTCATCCCCATCCTCCCACCTCACCGCAGATCTCCTAACCACCCTCTCAGCTCAACTCCACCATCCTCCCACCTCATCTCCGTACTCCCACCTCATCGCTGTCCTCCCCACTTCATCACTGGCATCCTCCCACCTCACCACCACCCTCCATCTCATCACCAACCTCCCACCTCATCACCATCCTCCCCATCTCACCACCACCCTCTCATCTCATCTCCGTCTTCCCCACCGCCCCCTCACTCCCTCAGCACCACCACCTGCTCCCCACTGGCTCTTCTGGCGCCCTGGACTCCTCTGCCCCTCTCCTCAGGCCTCCTTCTCCTCAGCAGTTCAACTGTCACCTACAAAGCCCATTAACAATTCCCTGCTCATAAACGTACAGTCTGGGAAATAAAGCAAAGTCTACCTTTTCTTTTCCTTTGTGCTTGGCCGGGTTTCAGTTGCTTGCAGGGCGCAGTGCAGAGACACCACGCCTGCACTGCAGACCCCAGTTAGGGAAGCAGCTGCGCCAGCCGTTAAAAAACTAAGGGTTCCTGAGGAAACTAAGAGCAACACCGCCATTCAAGATGGCAGCGGACTGTGAACTCGGCTGTGCCTGGGATTGGGTGTGAGTCGTGTGCCCCGCCTCCCGCGGCCTGCCGAGGCCCCGCCCCCCGGGCACATTGCCAGCCGAGGCCCCGCCCCCCCGCGCTCGGCCTGCAGAACCCGCGCCCCCCAGTCACATAGCCTGCTGAGGCAAAGCCCCCCGGCAGAGGGCCTGCAGAGGCCCCATAAACCTGGCACATGGCCTGCCGAGGCCCCGCCTCCTCGCGCGCGGCCTGCCGAGGCCCCGCCCCCCGGCCACATTGACAGCCGAGGCCCCCACCCCCACCCCACCCCACCCGCGCTCGGCCTGCAGAAGCCAGGCCAATCTAGCACACGGCCGGCCGAGGCCCCGCCTCCCAGGCACAAGGCCGGCCGAGGACCCCCTGTCAGCGCCCGGCCTGCGAGGCCCCGCCCCCCCAGGAAACGGCCTGCCGAGATCCCGCCTCCCTGGCACGCGGCCTGCCGGGGCCCCGTCGCCCCAGGAAAAGGCCTGCCGAGGCCCCGCCTCCCTGGCTGGGCCTGCAGAAGCCGCGACCCCCAGTCATATAGCCTACCGAGGCCCCGCTCCCCCCGCGCGCGGCCTGTCGAAGCACCACCTCCCCGCGCGCGGCCTGCCGAGGCCCCGCCCCCCGGCACAGGGCCTGCGGAGGCTTCTCCTCCCTGGCACGCGGCCTGCCAAGGCCCTGCCTCCCTGGCACATGGCTTGCCGAGGCCCCGCCTCCCCGCGCGGGGCCTGCAGGAGCCTCGCCCACCTGGCACTTGGCCTGCCCTGGCACCCCCGCCCCGCGCGCGCGGCCTACAGAAACCTTGCCTACCTGGCACTTGGCCTGCTGAGGCCCCGCCACCCCGGCACACGGGCGCCGAGACCCCGCCTCCCCGCGCATGGCTGGCCCAGGCCCCGTCCCCCCAGGTCAAGGCCTGTATAGGCCCCGCCGCCCCCCGCGGCCCCCAGAAGCCGCGCCCCCCAGTCACAAAGCCTGCGGAGGCCCCGCCCCCCCGGCACAGGGCCTGCCGAAACCCCGCCTCCCCGCCCGCGGCCTGCAGAAGCCTTGCCCACCTGGCCCGTGGCCTGCAGAGGCCCCGCCCCGTCCGCCCGCGTCCGGCAGAAGCCGCGCCCCCCAGTCACATAGCCTGCCGAGGCCCCGCCTCCTCCGCACGCGGCCTGCTGAAGCCCCGCCTCCCCCAGGTCGGACTGAAGAAGCCGCGCCCCCCAGTCACACAGCCTGCCGAGGCCCCGCCCCCCTGGCACCTGGACTGAAGAGGCCCTGCCTCCCCGCAAGGCCTACTGAGGGGGGGGCCCCCCCCCACCGTACAGGGCCTGCTAAGGCCACGTCTTCCTGCCGAGTCTGCACCCCCCGCCGCCACCCCACACCGCCTGCAGTGGCTCTGCGCCCCACCGCCGAGCCCCAGCGCGCCTGCCTTGTCACCTCGCCAACACCACCACCCCCCCCCCGCCCCCCACCCCACCCCCCCCCCCCCCCCCGCCCTCTGCCCATGAACTGAGGAGACACTGTGAAGCTCCCAGGCCCGCCTGACTGCAGAGTGCCTGCTTGGAACTCACAGCCCCATCTTCGGGTGATGGAGAATGCTTTCCTTTCCTTCGCTGGGCTGGAGCCACGAGGGCAGGTGGCCCCTTGATGCGGCCCAGCTGGAAAGTGTCAGGAGCACAACTTCCACCTGGTCTCTATGCCTACTGCTGGAAGCTACCGTGTCCAGCTCCCTTGGCCCATCCCCAGCTCTACCTGCAGTGGTTACCCTCTGCTCCCCACTGCTGGCCGGGTCCCACCTAGGCCACCATCCCGGGGCCTCTGGCCGCTCACAGTCCCTCCCTGCACCTGCTCCCTCCAGGCCTCTTCCACCTTGTCCTCTGTCCCCCACAACCACACTGTTCCCACCCCTCCCTCACTGGTCCCCAGCTTCAGTCTCATCCACTCAGGTGTCCTTTCCTCCTTCTGGTCCCTCTCTGGAGCACACTGCCAGGTCCACCAGCAACACTCGGTCCCCATCTCTTGTTTGTTTTCTCTTTTCTCCACTAGAATGTAAGCCCCAAGCAGGGATTTTACTCTCCTTTCCTCTTTGCTGTGTTCCCAGTACCTCGAATAGTGTCTGGCGTGAGCTGAATGCTCCATAAACACTTGGTGAGTGAAAGGTGATGTGATGTGATGTGATGTGACAAGACAGTCCTGATTGGGAGAGGAGAGAAAGGTGACCAGTGGTGAGCAGTCCTCAGGGAAGTGCTGACCCTTTCATGAGTGGGATGTTGGTGACAAGGTAACCAGACTCTCCCTGAGGAGTAGATGGGAATGTTTTGATTGCTCACCAGAGAGTCAAAGGGCATCTAAAGAAATTGCTGAGAATTTTGCTAAGTACAGTGCTTTTCGCTTGGTAGATGCACAAGGCAACTAACATATATAGCAGCTACCAGCTTAAAAGCAATACTACCAGAATTATATAAAACTATATTTGAAAGTTTCCTTTAATAACATCTTGGGGTTTTTTTAAAGTCTAATTTTGTTCTGCAAAAGGGATGAGGTGTTGGTTCCTAGTAAAATAAGTCTACTTCCTCAATGTCTTTATTCCCATATACTAGATCTTATAACTACACTGGAGCTAAAAATTGCAAAACATAATTTCCACATTTGGCCGATAAAATCTAATGTACATTTAGCGTGTTTTACTTTACAAAGCCAAAGGAAAAGAATGTAGGTTTTGGGACCTGGATACTTGCATTTGAAGAGTGTATCCGACATCCTAGCCATTCTGAACCTTGGTTTCATCAACTGAAAAATGGGAATCCTGTTGTGTCTAGAACCAGTATAATTTTAGTGACTAACAGCGTGTGCTACGGGTAGTACATGCTCCAGAGTGCTGCTAACAACCTATACTTTCTCAGTTACTAAAATCCCAAACAAAACGGCCTACCTAATCTTGATGCTATTAAACAATTTTTAGGGGTTGTGATGCTATCAAAACTCAAAAATTCTTTTAACTCTGAAAACCCAAATCATTCATAAAAACCATCCAAAAAGTTTTTATGCAAATGAGTCAGCTTTGAAGTGGAGAAGATATAAAGCACATATTGCATTATCTCCTGAATACTTTCATAAAGAACAGGGCTCCTGGAGTTCCCAACGTGGCTCAGTGGAAATGAATCTGACTAGCATTTCAGAGGACACAAGTTGGGTTCCTGACCTCCCTCAGTGGGTTATGGTTCCAGCGTTGCTGTGAGCTGTGGTGTAGGCTGCAGATGTGGCTTGCATCCCTCATTGCTGTGGCTGAGGTGTAGGCTGGTGGCTACAGCTCTGATGCAACCCCTAGCCTGGGAACCTCCATATGCCACGGATGCAGCCCTAAGGGGGGGGGGGGAACAGACAAAAACAGGGTTTCTGAAATGGCATGCAAGTACCTTGTTACACAATTCCATCCGAGTTTCTCAGAATTACATTATTAATTCTTTTTTTTTCAAAAAGGACTTTAGAACCATAGGATTTCCCTAAACAAATGACCTTGTTCTACAGATGAGGACGTGAAGAGCAACTCCTACCTGGTTGTACAGGCAAGACCTGGCACAGTCTCTAGACTGCTAATTCATTCCTCTGTCATCTGCATGATGACAGGGGCAGCCAGTAAACCAGACAAAAAGAAAGCCCTTGAAGGGAGACAGGCCAATAATATCTTCCAGATGAGCCTTGCCCACCTCCAGTCTCCTGACACAAGCATTTCCATATTGCAGATCTTCTCACATGTGGCTCACCCACCAGCTGTGGATAACTCCCTGAACATGGGGCCCTGGCTCACCCTCCACATCTGCACAGCCTAAAAGGATAACAGGTCATGCACCTGGAGAAAGCATCACTCCAACACACACTGTAGGTGCCTTGCGAGGAGGATAAAAGTCAGGGCTTGAGGAGCCAGGGAGTAGGGAGCTCATTCCCGGAGTGCTCAGAAGAAGGAAGTGCTCAAGGGACAGGAAGTGTACAGTATGTTCTGGCTGGCAGAGGTCTGCCCTGGCTTCCACATGGTTCACCACTGGATCTTCCATCTGGTGGGAAGATGTTATTGATTTTATATATATACACATACAGTTGGTTCTCATTAGTCACAGATTCCATATCAGAGAATTCACCTATTCACTAAAAATGTATTTGTCACCCCAAGTCAGGGCTTGGGGTGCTTTTGCTCATATGTGGACACACACAGAGAAGAGAAAAATTCATCTACCTACAAATGCATTTCCAGCTAAGGCTGAACAAAGCGAAACTCTGCCTTCTTGTTTCCACTCATACTGTAAGCAAATGCCCCTTCTCTGGTCTATTTAGTGCCACATTTCCCCACAGTTTTGTGGTGTGTGTGTGTGTGATTTAACTCTTTCAAATGGTCCCCATGTTTGGTGCTGAAGTGTTGTCTAGGACTTTATGGGGGGGGGAAATACATTGGTTAGATACATTTTGTTTACACATAGGATTACAGTGCAATTGGCTGTGAGTTCAGTGCCAATGAAACAACAGTGTATATTAAACAAGGTGTCTTTAAACAGAAACACACATAAAATAAGCTTTTGTATTTATCAAGAGACAAAAAAGTGTGACCAGAGGCTGGCAGGAACCTAACCCTGAATTTCCCATGGGCGCAGTGGTTCAGTGTTCACTGATTCCATGTTTGTGGTGACTACAGACCCCAACCACATGACAATGAGGACTGAATAGGTATGTATATACCCATGCACTCATACATAGATATGCACTCATCCATGTCCGTGTAATGATGCAAACATGCGTGGGGGCATATGGCATGTGGCTCCAGTCATGGTTTCATGAAGAGACTGTCATGGTTCTATAACCTATATTGTGAAAGCAGGAAATTTCAGGAGACGAAAGTGAAAAAAGAAATGCACCAAGACTCTGTGCATAAACCATTCATCAGTGGCCTGAATCCAGGATAAGACATGAATGAGATGGGCCATTCCACATGGCTTTGCAGGGAGATTTTATATCTTCCTGATAACAACTCTGACTCCATCAGGCCTGTGAGAGTTCCAGCACACAAGCGATTTTAATGCACCTAGATGGTAATACTTTTCCCCAAATTTCAATATTCTAAATATTTTAAGAGTCACAAATTATTTGCTCCCAAACAGTTTATATGAACAAACTTTCAACAGTAATGATCTAAGCAAAATGTGCATCCCATGGGCATGACATAAAAAAAGAGGCTTTTCCAATTGTCAACCTTTTGAAGCAGCATTATCATCTTTGCAGTTCCCATAGCAACATGTTCCATTGCTTGGGTGACAGTGATCTTGTGCTAAGCTAACTTGGAAAACAAACGGACATTTCCTCCTGAGTGTCCTCACATCTCACAGTTGCCTCCAAGCCATAGAGGGTTGATGTACCCAGTGCAGCTTCGTGAAGAGTTATGAGGACATTTCATAAACAAGTTTCCAGGATTTGGCCTGTTAAAGCAGTTTTCAACTTCAAGAGCTTTCCAACACGAACCACATCGCCCTTTGTGTTATGCCATGGAGATTGTCCCAGCTGCAGAACAGATGCCAAGGGAAGACATGCCATCTTGGGTGGATTTGCAGCAGTTCCACAAAGGACCTGAGGGAGAGGGTGGGATGGAAGATGCCCAGTCCTACCGTCACCAACTCAGGCAGCAGGAGCCATTCTGGGAAAAGTGGATGAGATGCAGCAACCATGAAAGGCCAGTTTCTCCTTCCACAAACCACGTGGGAGAGCCACAATGCAGGATGGTACTCCCATGTTGGTTTCATCCTATCCATATTTTCATGAGTATGGAATCTCATAAGGGAAGGTCTCATACATGCACAGGGGTGGAAGAGATAGTTATAGGAGTGGAGGGGCTATTTTAAAGTACATTTTAGCCCAGAAACCTAGAAAGGGCTCCATGCTTTCTCCCAATGCCTCTCACAACTGGCTTGTTTGAATGACACATGTAGTCAGGACATTTCTTGAGAAAAAGTGGAATGTAGAGAATGGAATGTCAGTCAGTGGATTTCAGGCACAGACACACTGTCCTAGTGCATATTTTTCTCCTGAAATAATCAAATATAATTTAGGCACTTTATAATTAACCCAAAGGGGGCTTTTAACAAAGAGCACAGAGCTCTAAGTTGAAAACGTACACTTGCAGAGTGTGTCCAAAGCCAACTTTGTTTTTCAAAAGGAAAATGTGTCCTCTCACTGCTTGAAGTCAACCAGAAGGATGTGAACCAGGCTTAGAGAAGGAGGCCTGGCCTCTCGGGTCCCTGAGATAGTGTAAGGCTGAGTCCTATGGGAGAAGACAGGGTCTCATCTCTCAAATTGTAATGGTTAGAGAAGCCAACTGGTGGACTTTTAAATAATTATAAAGGAAAGAGAAATAATTTGAGAATAAGGCAAGAAACTATAATGAAATCCTAAAACCTGATAGAGACCATACACTCCATGTGAAGGCTAGAATGAGCAGTTCCAAATCACAGAGGGCTAAAGAAGGCAGGGAGCCTTCTCACACCTGCTAGAACTTGTCACACTTCAGGCTATGTTTTCTCTGCAGAGGAGAAGTAGCAATACTACAGGACCAAGGGAGGTGGAAGGCACCTCCCCTTCCTAGTACCGAGTACTGTGACTTCCTCCTTGATTTCTGTTTCCAGTGACTCAGCCAGTCCTAAAAGGCTCCTGCATACTGAGTGCCCAAGACATTGCAAATAAAATCAGAGGCCATGGTGGTGCATCACTGGGCCTCAGGGTCCAGTGTGCTAGCTTTTGCTTCCCTAAAAGCCAAGATCATTGCTATGAGCCTAGGTCATTGCCACAAGCATACTTCAAAGCTTCTTCAGCATTCTTGCCTCTTCAATACCTCACTCAGTCTGTCTATTCAGACATTATTCAGCGACGCAAGATCTGAGCCATATCTTTGACATACACCACAGCTCACGGCAACACTGGATCCACCACCCAGTGAGCAAGGCCAGGGAGAGAACCCAAATCCTCATGGATACTAGCTGGATTTGGTTCTGCTGTGCCACAATGGGAACTCCCTGAAACCCAGGTTTATATCCTGTTAGATTCTCATTCTTACTCTTTTTCCCTTGGTATGCATTCATGTTCATATTCTCCCTCTCTCTCTCTCAAAAAAAAAAAAAAAAGGAAAAAAGAAAGAAAAAAAGGGGTTCCCATCATAGCTCAGTGTCCTCTGACCAACATCCAAGAGGAGACAGGTTTGAGCCTTGAGCTTGTCCAGTGGGTTAAGGATCCAGCGTTGCCATGAGCTGTGTTGTAGGTCTCAGATGTGGCTTTGATCCTGCATTGCTGTGGCTGTGGTGTGAGCCGGCAGGTATAGTTCCAATTTGACGCCTAGCCTGAGAACCTCCATATGCTGCGAGTATGGCCCTGGAAAAAAGAAAAACCAACAAACAAATGTATATACATACTTTATGTTTAAAATATATATATTTTAGGGCCTCTAGGAAGTTCCCAGGCTAGGGGTTGAATCGGAGCTGCAGCTGCCAGCCTATGCCACAGCCACAGCAACAGCAATGCTGGATCCCAGCCACAATGGCAACCCATGCGGCAGCTTGCAGTGATGCTACATTCTGATCCTTAATCCACTGAGCAAGGCCAGGGATAGATCCCACATCTTCATGGACCCTGTCGGGTTCTTAACCCACTGAGCCAATTTAAAGTATGGAATTCCTGAAATCCCTACTTTAAAATCCATACTTTTTATTCAAACTTCCTTAGTTTTCACCTCATGTGTTTTTTCTGTTCTAGTATTCCATCTATGATACCAAGTTACTTTTAGTTGCCATACCTCCTTAGGCCCCTCTTGGGCTGTGACAATTTCTCAGACACCTTGTTTTTGATGACCTTGACAGTTTTGAGGATGCTGGTCACTTAGTTTGTAGAATGTCCCCCGCTTGGAATATGCCTGATGTTTCTTCATGATTAGATGGAGTTTATGGACTTTGGGGAGAAGATCACAGAGGTAAAGTGCCATTCTCTTCACATATCAATGATACACATACTCTAGGAAGGACTTAGCACTTGTGTTGTTGACCTTGACTCCTGTTAGATTTTTCCACTGTCTTTTTATTCCCTTTCTATATTGTCCTTTTTAACAATATGACATGATAATCAGTCTACAGTTAAAAGCAGGAAATTGTGCTGCACGTCCTGAGAACAGAGTACCTACATAAGTTATTTGGAATTCTTCTGTACAATATATTTTTATTATCCCTTATTGATTGACTGAAAGATTAATTTAGTCATTTATTGATTAATAGGGATTCATAGCCATTTATTTTATACTTTGGGTTATAAACTACTACTATATTACTTATTTTCTTGGTCAAATTGCTTCACTTTGGCCATTGGAAGCTCTTTCAGTTGGCCCATGTACACCGCAATTTTTTTAGTAGTTTCTGACTTTCTCTTTTAAATATTGTTTGCAAATACATTGAGAACCACTTCAAATGCCACAGTAGTTTTTGTTTTGAAACATCAAACATCATTTTTAAAACCTCAGTGAAGGAGTTCCCGTTGTGGCGCAGTGGTTAACGAATATGACTAGGAACCATGAGGTTGTGGGTTCGAACCCTGGCCTTGCTCATGTGGCTTAAGGATCTGGCATTGCTGTGAGCTGTGGTGTAGGTTGCAGATGTGGCTCAGCTCTGGCATTGCTGTGGCTCTGGCATAGGCCAGTGGCTACAGCTCTCATTTGACCTGTAGCCTGGGAATCTCCATAGACCACGGGAAGCAGCCCTAGAAAAGGCAAAAAGAGAAAAGAAAAAAGAAAAAGAAGGAAAAACCTCAGTGGAGAATAATGTTATCCTCAACAAATATCAACACTGGATATTCCTATTTTTCACTCCTGATATTCCATGTTTCTTCCTATAATCATTCCACTTCTGTCTCAAGAAAATCCTTTAGGAATTTATAGATTAGATCCACTGGCAACAAGTTCACTCGGTTTTCCTTCATCTGAGAATGGCCATCTAAGGCACCACCAAATAGACAGGGGCCTGTTCAGGCACAAAGGCTCTGTGCCCTCTCCAGGATATCAGGAGCCGCCTCAGGCTGGAACAGCACAGCCGTTTCCTCGCCAGGGCACCAAGTGCTCGGGCCCTCCATCAGGACCCAGGGCCAGCAAGGTTCTCAGCAAGGTTCTCAGGGAGGCCTCTCCTCTTAGTGGAGCCCCATGGCTGGGTCACGGGTTCAGTGAGGATGAGGAGGAGCTCCCCAGCCTGGCCTTCCTCTTGGGCCTTCACCACAACCTGCTGCCCTGGGGGCTGCCACAGAGCCCTGTACCTGCCTCGGGTCTTGTCTGCACTGCAGGGCAGAGGGCCCAGAAAGCTTCCCAGGCTCACCTTCCCCAGAGAATGGGCCTCAGCTCAGGCCGCCTGGAAGCTGCCAAGTCTAGAAAGCAGGCTCGGTGTTGAGGCCTGGCTGCTGCTGAGGACCTGGCCAGGCCTAGGGCTGACCTGAGAGGCTCTAGGAGGCACACCCTGGCTCTGGGGCTGGTTGACCCTTCCCAGCCCAAAAGAAGCAGGTGTGACCCATGTGTCACACGGAGGAGGAGGAAGTGGCACTGCAGCCAGTAAGGAACGGTGGGCCAGCCCTCCAGGGCCAGTCCAACTGGGCAGTCCCCATGGAAGCCTTGGGCTCCTCCAGGTCCTAGCAACCATCCTGGCTGCCATAGGGGTGGGGAGGAAGGACAGAATGACCAGAGCCAGGAGGGGGTGGGGGTGGGTGGGGTTAGGTGGTGGGGACTTGGGTCTGGGTGTGTGTGGGTGGGCAGAGTAGCTCCTTTGCAATTGGGGATTAAAACATGGATAAAATCGTTCTGTTGTGAAATGCACTTGGTCCACTGTCATCTTGCATGTGCCTTGTCCTCAGAGATGGGTCATCTGAGGACAGAGAGGGGATCTGAGAGGAACGAAGCATGTGTGAGATCCCAGGCAGTCTGGATCCACAGGTGAAGGACTAAGTCTTTCCTCCACAGAGACAAGGATGCCCAGGCTGCTCCCGGGAGTACACAGCTCTCACTAGCCCCAGGGACAGCCTCATCATCCCTGTTTCTGCAGCCTGCTGGGCTAGGGGGCTTCTGGGGCATCGGTTCCATGCGCTGCATCCCGGAACACTCTGGGGATAGACAGCTGCTTTTGTGCCGTTCAGCCCTCTGGACACTCACCAGTCGTGAGAATGGAGGCTGGAGGCAGCCCGTACCTCTAGAGAGTTTCTCTCTGCCTCTCTGAAGTGGCCACATGACAGGCTGGGGTGATTCTCCACTTCTCCAGGGTGTCCCATGAGGGCTGCCAGTCCAGAGAGGGAAGGCTTGGCTGTAGGGACAGGACTTTCTGCTTTGGAGCCTTGTGGGTGGGGGACCATCCTATCGTCTTGGTGGGATTATTGCCATGTGCTAAATGGTGGAGGCAGGGACCTCTTAGTCCCAGTGAGGACAAAACAAAGGAGGGAGTGAGTGACTTTAATCTCATGGCCTGTTAATGGCTTGGGGGGAGGTTCCATCATGTGAAGCTCAGTGGTCCCAACCTCACCAGCCCACTGGCATCCACCCCCAGGGAGCTTTTGATACAAGAAGACCTGGGACTTTACGTGATCAGGGATAAGTTTTCGATTGGGGTGAGGAGGGTTAAAGATCTTGGGTTGTCCCTGGAAACTTCTGTGTGCCACAGGGGCAGCCAAAACTTACAAAATAAAAAACAAGTAAACAAAAAAAAAGAAAAAGCAAAATGCCCCAAACGCCAAAAATCTAGGATTAATGCCAAGTGCAGGCACACTTAAAGTGAGCTATTCACTCATGCTTTTCAATCCATTGAAACATGTAAGAGCAGGAGTTCTTGTGGCTCGGCTCTACGGACACTGATTAGGATCCATGGGGACGTGGGTATGAGACATGGCATGGCTTACTGGGCTAAGGTTCTGGCATTGCCGTCAGCTGTGGTGTAGGTATGAGACATGCCTCAGATCCTGTATTGCTGTGGCTGTGCCATAGGCCAGCAGGTGCAGCTTGGACTCGACCCCTGGCCTGGAACAGCCCACAGGCCCCAATGCAGCTGACTCAAAATGGAAAAGAAAACAATGCAATAGAATTTGCAGAAAGGAAAGATGTACAGACCATCACCAAATAGTATTTTAGGGAGATCCCATTATGGCTCAGAAGATGAAGAATCTGACTGCTATCCATGAGTACGTGGGTTTGAGCCCTGGCCTTGTGCAGTGGGTTAAGGAATCCAGCATTGCCTTGAGCTGTGGAGTGGGCTACGGATGTGGCTTGGATCTGCCATTGCTGTGGCTGTAGTGTAGAACAGCAATGCCAGCTCTGATTCGACCCCGAGTCGGGGAACTTCCCTATGCTGCAGGTGGGGCCCTCCAATGCCAATGCCTCCATCTATCCATGCATCCCTCCATCCAACAAGGAAACAGTGGATTAATGGATGGCACATTCACCGCATCACAGAAATGGCCGCCATGCCCAGGGTGGGTGAAGGAGCTTCCCAATTTCAGGGGCTGGATTGGTGCAGCTTGTGTGAGACAGAGACAGTGGCTGGACACTCTTTGTCTATGACAGACACCAAGGGGAAGCTGACCCTCTGATACCAGGGAAAGGCTCATCTCCAAACCCCACAAGGGGGAGTCAAAGCATTGGCTGAAGAAACCCATTTGACTTAGGAGGTTGGGCCCCTGGCCTGGGTTCTGCCTTTCCAATGCCATGTGTCTCCAAGACCAAGGCACCGAGTCCCCTGTGTCCCAGTCACAGACAGCATTCCTTCAGTGTCCAGCCATTCCAACGGCCAGGCCATCGAGCCTTATAGGAAGGGCCTGTTTGGGTGGTGGGGATGCAGCAGTGTGTTCCAGAGGGGATTTGGGCCCTCTGGCTCACAGGAGACCTCTTGCCAGACAGGCCAAGTGACGCATCTGTAACCAGGGTGATTTCCCAGGCGCTGCCTTCCTTCCTCAGATGGCAGGGATGCAAAGGGTTTGAAAGGGGGCACAGAGCACAGAGCCATCACCTACGGTCTCCTGACCGCCTCTGCCTGGTGGGGTGGAGGATCTTCCTGTTGTCACAGAAGCTATTGCTAGCATACCAGTCATTGGAGGAGTTCTGGATCCCCAACATTTTGCTACTCAGCAGCATGCAGGAGAGAGCAAGGATGGTCCTTGGAAGGAGCTAAGAGTCTTGGGTGAGGGGAAACTTGCTTATTTTCAAGAGGTGCTTCTTAGTCAGTCGGGGTAAGGATGCCCTTCCTTTCACGAAGTGCTTTGGAAGAGGTTTGACAAAGAAAGACTGGCAACCGCATGGGTTTGGGGGAAGCAACAGGCAGGGATGGAAATGTTGCTTGCTGAAGACGAGAAAGGGCAGTTCTGACTTGCTCAAGACCACCTCCCTGCAGCTGGGAGGCGGGCCTTCTTCCTTGGGACATCACGGTCCCTGCCAACAGCCAGGGACTGTGGCTGACAGAGCTGGGGTGTGCCTCCTGGTGCCTCTGTAATCGGCTTTCGGAGCCTGGTGGCTGCACCCACAGCTCAGACCTGCCCTGGGCAGTAGGAGAGAGGCTGGAGCTTTGCCCACTGGGAGTGCTGATCCCCCTGCCAGGGACTGCACCCGGCTCCTGCATGTCAGCCTTCTGGTGGTAGCCAATGCCCACATGGGACCACGGATTCTCTGTTCATGCCATAGAAAGCAGCAGAGCGCTGCATCTGGGCCCCCTCCTGGACCCTGGCTTTCTCTCTACTTGTAAGCTGATCCAGACAACAATGGGCAGGGGTGGCTGTGAACTGGCCCTGTCAGACACATCTTCAGAAGCCTGGCGTTTCCATGTTCAGGTAATCCCCTTATGGTTACAGTGTAAGGGAAATAGGCAGAGAACTCCTCTGTCACAGTCATATTGGAGCCGTTCCTGCCTGGGATGTTTGGAGAACCTCTACGATAAGGAAACAAAGAGCCACTGCATTTCACTCCACTGGGTCCAAAGCATATGCTGTCCATTGCAGAGCAACGAGAATGAGAAGAAAGGAAGCCTCCAGATATGTGGACATGGAGATGCACCCTTCGAACGACTCCATGCTCAAAGAGGCCTCTCCAGGAGAACTTGGAAAATATATAGAACGGTAGGCAAAGGAACGTGCAGTACCTAACAGGTGGTAGGATCCAGACAAACTGGTGTTAAGAGCGAAGCAAATGGCACGAAATGCTTATAGAATACAAAATATGCCTGGTCTCCCATCAACAACCTACGTTTTCACACAAGGCATCAAGAAAATACAAATCAAAAAATACAACAAACGCAGGAACAAAGAAGCTCACGACAATACCCTATGTTCAGAGGGACTCTAGCCAAGGAACACTAGCTTGGCTTACTATGCACAACCATCAACTTTATAGGCTGCATGAAGACATTACTGAGGAAAACCTACATGGTCACCATGGCGCTTGCAGAACATGTGCCACGCCCATTCATGTAAGAAACGCTCAGAAGTCTAGGAAGAGAAGGACACTCCTTGAACCCCGTAAAGAACATCTCGACAAAAAGCTACACCAAGCCTCCTGCGTGATGGTGAAAGAATGAATGTCTTCCTCCTCCATCCAAAACAGGTCAGAAAGTTCTTTCTCATTTCTCCTTTTCTACTTAGTACTGTAGCTACGAGCCAGGGCAGCATGGCAGGAAAAAGAACGAAAGACCTACAGATGAGACAGGCACAAACATAATTCTCCATGCTCATGGATAGCATGGCTACCTCCACGGGAAGGCCCACCAAATCTCCAGGACACACGGAAGAGATGGAGGTCACTTTATCAAAGTCTCAGTATACAAGGTCGACACAAAATCCTTCATCATGTGTGTAAATCCCACAAAAGAACATGGCACCAAAACGAAAAACACCATGCAATACACAAGACTTGCCAAAACCTTGAAGCATTTGGTTCCATCGGTCATTCTATGGCTGCACCCACGGCATATGGAAGGTCCCAGGCAAGGGGGTCAACCTGGAGCTACAGCTACCAGCCTACAGCAAAGCCCCACCAACACCAGGTCCAAGCCACACTGCCGCTGGAGGCACCACTGGACCCTCATCCCACTGAGCCAGGTCAGGGATTGAACCCACATCCTCCTGGACACTCTTTCAGGTTCGTCACAAACTGAGCCACAATGGGAAATCCGGGGATACTTATTTGGGATAGAGCATCTGTATGATAAAACGAAACAAGGCCTACAACAATGCGGACACCTATTATACTCATGGATGGGAAGACTCAACACAGAATACCACCAAATTCCAACAGATGTTTTTTCTGTTTTTTTTTTTTTTTTTTTTTTTTTTTGGCCCACATGGATGAAATTATTCTAAAATGTATAAAGAAAAGATAAAGGAGCCAGAACATCAAACATAATTTCGAGAAAGCACATTAAAGTGGGAGGTGATTCGGCTTATGAGAACGCTCTATGTAGGGCAGCTTGGCATTGCTGGAGGGAAAGAAGCAGACAGAGTTCAGTGTACAGATAGAGAATGCAGAAATAGATCCATAGCAATACACCAACCTGGGATGTTCTAATATGGAAGCTCAAGGGCAGTAGAATGGAATAGGGATAGGGTTTTTATCTGAGACGAAAATGAACTCATCATGGAACATTCAGTGCAAATGTAAAATGTGTATAAATACAAATGATGCAACGTTTACCACACAAGAAAAAACAATTGGAGCAAACCTCTGGGTCCTCAGGCTTGGCAAAGGGGTCTTCCACATGACAAGAAAAACCTTATCCCAAAAGGGAAGGAAAGAACAGAAAGTTGGACTTCATCAAAAGGAAAGAAAGGCCCTTCAAAACATACATGCACCGCAATGTCCACTGAAGCACCATTTCCAATAGCCAAGACAAGGGAGCAAGCTAAATGTCCATCGGCCGAGGCATGGATAAAGAGGATGAGGTTCATATGTACGGGGGGACATCACACAATCATACAAGAGAATGGAATCATGAACACTGCAGCAGCAAGGATGGACCTGGAAATTATCATCCTAAGTGAAGGTGGACAGGGAAAGACAAACATCGTATGATACCACTTCTAAGTGGAACCGAAAGAGAGGACACAAATGAACGTGTGCACGGAACAGAAACAGACTCCCAGCCTTGGAAAACCGGATGGGTCCCATTGGAGCCAAGTCCACAGCAGGAGGGACTGGGGGTTTGGGACTGGCTTCTGCACACGGAGTACATGGAATGACCGGCCAACAGGAACCTGCGGTACAGCCCAGGGAACTCTAGCCAACAGTTAGAGATAGTCGATATGGGCATAGAATCTGAGGGAGAAGGGGTGTGTGTGTATGTATGACCGAATCACTTTGTGACACAGCAGGAAATAGCACAACATGGTACCTCACTGTCCTTTCAATCAAACTGAAGAGAAGTACATCAATACCGCTGGAATAGGCAACAACAACATCAGCAACAATGAAAAGATAAGCGTTCTTCCCCATGACAGCCAAAACCCTACCCCAGACAGAAAACGGACCTCATCACATGGAAACATTTTCCTAGGTGAAAAGAAGCTACAGGTTTGGAGAAACTACCTGCCAACCACACATCTGACCCAAGTCTGGTGTCTCGAGGGAATAAGGCACTGCCAAGACACGACCATAACAGCGGGACCTATTCCACCAGAAAATGGGCAAACGTTAGGAAGACATGGGTCACCCACCACAGCACTGTGAGTCCTGAAGGCTGGGTCCACTGTAAGCCTTCCTGGGATCCTGCTGGCTACATGAGAACACTGGGTCAGGCAGAGGGCAGGAAGGATTGCAACAACACTGCTTCCAGGAACTCCCTCGGGTTGGCCTGAGCCAGCTAAGCTGAAAAGGAGACATCAGGCTCCAAGTGCTGGAGGTGTGGACCCCTTGGGCCAAGCTGGCTGGGGCCCTTGGACCGAAGGCAGCTGTTCATGTGGGGGTGGGGGCCAGAAAGGTGGGCAGTGAGGTGTTCCCCTTCAGGCTATGTAGAGCGGGGCTGTGGGTGTGCTGAAAGAGGGTGCTGGGAATCCAATGTAGGAGCAGAGTGCTGTGAGGCCTGGATCTCATCTCACAGCCTGGCACTGGAGCTCCTCTCTCAGCTTCCCTCTCAGTCGCCTAGACTCCGTTCCTTCAAGAGCTTTATATGCCACGGGCTGGAACCCCCTGCCTCATGGCCTTGGGTCATGGGCTCTGATCCGGCTCGAGTGCCCTGCACTCTGGAAACGTCCCTCCCTCACTTTGGGGAGTCGATCCTCCTTCATCCCAACCCCAGGACTAATGTTCCTTTTCATTACAAAAGACCCTTCATCTCTGGCACTGGAGACACCTGCCAAAAGGGGCTACAACTCTATCATCTGAAGTTCATATGTGGAAGGCTTCTCCCCCAGGACCTTCAAACATGACCTTAGGTGGAGCAGTCTTTTCTTTGACTTTCCATTGCCTACGCTTGTTTGTTTGGATGGGGCTGCTGGGGCGGCAAGTGGAAGTTCCCAGGCTTAGCATCAGAACGATCCATTGATCGATCGGAGCTTTGGCAACCGGCCTACACCACAGCCACCGCAATGCCACATCCAGGCCGGGTCTGAGACCTACACCACAGCTCATGGCCACTTTGGATCCTTCCCTTCCTGAGCGAGGCCAGGGATCAAACCTGAACACTCATGGTTCCTTCTCGGGTTCAGTTCCAGGGCAATACCAGAGCAAGCCCTGCAGCAGAGTTTGTACAGGAAGAGCTGAAATCAGGTCACTAAGGTGGCCCCGAATACAATAGGATGGGTGCCCCTATAGAAAGGGCAAATTTAGACCCTGAGTCCCACAGAGGGAGCTGATGTGAGGGCGCAGGCAGGAGATGGGCATCTGGAATCCAAGGAGAGAGGCCTCAGGGCTAACCAAGCTTGTTTATACCGGGATCTCAGAAGGCTGGGCACCAAACGATGAGTTGATTTCTTTGGTTATTGGAGATTGCAGGCTTAGTTTTTGGGTTGGCCACTGTTGGACAGGAAGGCCAACATGGGGCCATGGACAGCTGATGGAACTGGTGGGGGAGGGGTGGCTGTTTGCCAAATGGAGACTGGAGTCTGAGGCAGAGACAGGAGCACAGGAGCTCGGGGGGTCTGCACCAGGCCTGCTGCAGGACCTCGAGCATGGACAGCAGCAGGGGCCAGTCTCTGGGGGCACAAAGCCTGTGCCAGGCCCAGGAGAGCCAGCAGCCTGCCGAGACTGCGATGGCACCTGGGTGTGAGGAGGAGGGACAATGGACTCAGGGAGAGGCATGTGCTTCTGGATCTCATCGGTTCCATGGGAGAAGCAGGTGATATTGGTGAAGATGTTGGGGTAGGGGGCGTGTCAGCCGTCTAAGCCCCAGCGGGCCATCCCCACGAGACACCCTGAAAAAGGGAGGTCACAGATGAGGGCACCCCCCTGGGACCACCCTCCGGAGGACAGGGGACTTAGGCTGCAAGCAACAGAGCTAGGTCAGAGGAGTCTCTGCCATGCCCGGTCACTCAGTTGTACTTCTGGGAAGTTCCAAACCCTGGCATCCCATGGCTGATGAGCCTGTGTAAGCCATGCAGGCAGGCACGGGCGTCCTGATGGAGGAAGCTCCTGACTGACCCTCAGGACAATCGCAGGTTTCAATCTATCAGCAGATGGGCCTCTGTGCCTGGAGAATCCCTGGAGGTCCAGAAGAAGGCACTGTCCAAGGCCGAGAAGGGACATATGTACCAACAGGGCCCAAGAGAGCTGGTGTGGGAGTGGAGCCTGGCCAGCTCAAGCCCCTGCAGACCTCAGCTCTGGCAAGGCCCTGGGCTGCACCAGCACACCCCTAACCGGGACCCTCTTCCTTTCTCATTCCTTTAGACATCTGGTGTTCTCTCAAGGTCTTGGTTTAGCCTTTTCAGAAGATGCCCATACCCAGGCCTGTTGGAGGCAGCCGGTCTTGCTCAGAGGGTCAGTGGGGCTTAGAAACAGAGTGGCTGGGACTTCCTAGAGTTAGTGCGCTCAGGGCTGGGCCATCTGGGGGGAAATCTCCTCATGTCATCAGCCAAAGGGAGGGTCTGGTCCTTGTGGCTGGGGGAGAGGGGCAGGGGCCATTGCCAGTTTCCAGGGCACCACAACAGGGAGTCCTGCAATCGAGGTTTTAAAGCAACAAGTGCAGGAGAGTGATAGCAAGATACGGGAAGGACAGAGAGCCCCAAACAAGTTGAAACCAAACAGGCACGCAGCAAGACCTATTCTGATGAATATGGCCAAAGGTAAACAGAAAGGGAGGAGGCCAAAGGCAGCAAGAGAACAACAAGGCATTCATGATGAGGGAACCCCAATAAGGTTATCAGCAGTTTTCTCTACAGAAACACTCCAGGCCAGAAGGGGGTGGCGAGACCCATTGAAAGAAAGAACAAATAATTTGCCTCCTCCAAATACCCTATCCAGCAAGACTATCATTTCAAATCGAAGGGGAAAGCAAGAATTTCTCCAACAAACCAACACTGAAAGAGTACTGCAATACAAAACCCATTCTGAAAGAAATACTCAAAAGGTTCTCCAATTCAAAAAAAAAGAAAAAAGAAAAAAACCATTGGAAAGCAGTGACTTAGAGAAGCCAGCATACAGATCTAACCATGAAGATGTCAAAAACATAAAATGAAATAAACTACATCAAATCATACAATGAGGGCGAGGAATGGAAGAAAATGTAGATCCTTTGTCTTGTTTCAATGACGCGTTTGGTCCTATGTAACGGTCAGGCTAAAGTGAGCAGACAAACGAAGGGGTTAACATAATGACAAAACAGGGCACCCACAAACCAAAAGCCAACACTACATTCAAAAATTGGAAAAGCAAAGGACTCCAGCAGAGAATCAACAGAACCCATCCACCCAAAGGAAAAGAAAGAAAAAAAGTGAAACATAGACTCAAAAGGAAAACAAGGCTTCAAATGGCAATCAAGAAACATCTATCAATGACCACCTGAATTGTTCTGGGACCCACTGCCGCCATCAAAAGACACACAGTGCCAGATTGGGTACCAAAGCAAAAACCTTCAATCTGCTGCCTGGAGAAGCTCACCCGAAGGCAAAGGACAAGCATAGATTGAAAGGGAGGGGATGCAAAAAGATATTTCATGCCAATGGACAAGACAGGAGATCAGGAGTAGCGCTGCTCATATCCAACAAAATCGCCTTTAAAACGAAGGCCATCGAGAAAGGCAAAGAAGGACACTAGTTCACGGTTAAGGGATCCATTCCAGAAGAGGATACCACACACTTATATCTGGAATCTAATATACGGCACAAATGAGCCTTTCCACAGAAAAGCAACTCATGGACTTGCAGAATAGACTTGTGGTGGCCAAGGGGGAGGGGAGCGGGAGGAAGTGGGGTGGATGGGGAGCTTGGGGTTAATGCCTGCCCACTATTGCCTTGGGAATGGATTAGCAATGAGATCCTGCTGTGTAGCGCTGGGTACAAGGTCTAGTCACGTTTGATGGAGCATGATAATGTGAGAACATAGAATGCCTACATGTATGTGTAACTGGGTCACCACGTTGTACAGTAGAAAACAATATTGTATCAGGGAAATAACAATTAAGAGCCAAAGAGGACACGGTATATACACACAATGGAATATTCCTGCGCCATAAAACAGAGCACCCTAGTGCCATCTGTAGCAACATGGATGGAACAAGACCCTCTCATCCTGAGTGAAGGAAGTCCGAAAGAGAAGGACGACTACCATACGACATCACTCATATGAGGAGTCTCATATACAGCCCAAAGGAACCTTTCCACCTAAAGGAACTCATGGACTTGGAGAATAGACTTGTGGTTGCCTAGAGCGAGGGGAGGGAGTGGGATGGATGGGGAGCTTGGGGTTATTGGATGCAAACGACTGCTTTTGGAAGGGATTAGCAAGGAGATCCTGCTGTGTAGCACTGAGAACGAGGTCGACTCTCTTATGATGGAGCATGATAATGGCACAAAGACGAATTATACATGTATGGGGAACTGGGTCACAATGCTGGACAGTGGAAAAAAATTGTCTCAGGGAAATAACAATCAAAAAACACCCAACAAACACCCCACTAGAGGCAGTCATCAAACCACAAGAGCAGAGAACAAGGGAGGACGGGAAAAGACCAACAAAACCCAATCTGACACAGCTAATAACATGGCCATAAGAACATACAGATCAAGAAGCACCTTCAATGCAAATGCACAAAATGCCCCAACCGAAAGACATCGACTGGCTGCATGCATACAAAAAGAAGACGCATCTCCTTCTCTCTGGGTCTAGATCGAGAGCTCCGTCTCGTTCTCCATCTCGATCTCCACCTCGATCTTGATCCAGATAGGTAGAGGGATAGACGGATAGGTAGAGCTGCTCTCTTCAAGAGACCCCCTTCAGTTTGAGGGACATATACAAATTGAAAGTGAGAGGATGCAAGAAAATATTCCTCGTGCGAGGGAATTAAAAGAGAGATGGAGTAGAAACACCCCCATCAGACAAAAGAGACCTTCAAATAAAGCATATTAATAAGACACAATGAAGGTCATTACGTAACGGTCAAGGATCAATCCAAGGAGAGGAGATGGGAATTGGAAACCTATATGCACCCAATACAGGATCCCCGCAATGTAGAAGGCAACTGCTACAACCGTAAAAGGAGAAATGGACACTAACACAGTCAGAGCAGGGGGCCTTCCCACCCGACTCCCATCAACGCACGGGTCCTCCAGACATAAAATCAACAAGGGAACCTAGGCCTTCAATAATGCATTGGACCACAGGGCACTTCCTCCATATGTAGAGCACTTTCCCTACCAATGAAGCAGGATACACACTCCTCTCAAGGGCACACCCGACATTCCCTAGGACCGATCACATGCTGCGTCACCAAGCAAGCCACTGTACATGGAAGGAAATGGAAATCCTATCCCACAGCTTGTAGGAACCCAACGCTATGAGGCTTGAAATCAACCACCAAGAAAACAATGGCAACAAACACCAACGCACGGAAACTCGACAACATGCTACTCAACAAACAAGGGAGTGCTGGAGAAACCAAAGAGGAAATCTGAAGATCCCAAGAAGCAAGTGACACCAAAGACATAACAATCCAAAGCCTATGGGATGCAGCAAAGGCAGATCGAAGAGGGACGTTTCCAGCAATACAAGCCTACCTCAGCCAACAAGGAAAACCACCAACAAACAATCTGGCCTTACGCCCAAAGCAACCAGAGAAAGACTAACACAAGGAAAGACATCCTAATGATCAGAGCAGAAAGGAAAGAGCAACGAAGAAAACCATCGGAAAGATCTATGCAGCTACAACTGCTTCTTTGAATACATCCACCATATGGATAAACCCTTAGCCAGACTCATCAGGGAAAAAAGAGTGGACTCAAATCAATAAACATCAAAATGCACGCCAGCTTCCAATGGACATCCCAGAATACAGAGGATCAGAAGAGACTACTAAAAGCAACTGTATGCCAAGAAAACAGACTTCCTAGACGAAATGGACACCTTCCTAGCAAAGTACAATCTGCCAAGACTAAACTCCGATGACCTAGAAAAGATGACTGGGCTGATGCCAAGAACTGAAAATGATGTTGTGAGGAAAAAACTTCCAACAGGCATTCCCGTTGGGGCTACATTGGAATGAACCTGACCCGTATAAGAGAGAAGGCAGGTACAATCCCTGGATCCAGGATTGCCTTCAGATATGGAGCAGGTCCCAGATGCAGCTTGGAACTGGCCTTGCTGTGGCCGTGGCTGGCAGCTGCAGCTGCAGCGCCAATTCCACCATAGCCAGGGCATTTCCTAATGCCATGGGTCTTCCCTGAAAAGACAAGAAAAGGCCAACCCCCCACTCCACCCACTTCACCACAAACAAAACTAGACCACCTGAGGTCTTCACATGCACATACCCAACAGGGGCCTGAACACAAACACCGACCAATGGTACACATTGACTACTACGTATACAGGCTCACTACAATCAGCTCCTACACAGTCGTCTCACGCACAGCCCATAGGCAAGGCCACAGTCCTACAGTACGTCTAGGCCAGGATTCCACAACACACACATCGCCTATGAGATTTCTTTGTTTCCAAACACACACACCTACCTCTGACATCCCTCCAAATACATACTACAGAAGCCCCAGGACCTCAAATACACACACAGCCACAATCCGCCTACACGTACTAATACTCAAACAACTATGGACACACACAGACAAATATACCCAACCTTTGAACATACAGATGCCCCAAACACTACACATGGGGCCAACTCTCCAGATGACAACCGCCCTTCCAGGACACTGCACCTGTGTGGGTGTCAACTGCATATGTATTTCAGCCCTCACCCTCAATGTGGACACACCTCTTCTTATCTAGGACCTGTAGAAATACCTCGACATTCTGCCAAGAAGCAACGTGGCACACTCCCAACACCTCCATACCATAGGAACACAACCTGGTCATTCATGCACCTGGTGATAGACACACAAACGAGTAGAGACACGTACGACACATGGACCTATCACCAGCAAACCACATAGGAAATGACTTCCACATATCCAATGATCCTAGGACCCAGCTCATCCATCTGCAAACTCGTAACACATAACCACCGCACATATTTCTCACACCAAGAAATGCACGTCTCCCATGCCCTTGTAGAAACACAGAACCTCATCTCTCCAGCAGACACACACTTCCCCACGTCCCCACATATATAAGCCTAACATGTCCCTCCTGAAAACTACAAGGGCATAGCCCCAGCGAATATGCCTCCAAATGCCCATGCCCCTGGAATACACACTCAAACGCATTCTACACACAACTCTCCAAAAGACCCAAGCAGACCCGCAATTACTCAGTACATGACACAATTGCAAACCTAGCAGCCTACGTCCTTTCCTCCAAACACGCATATAACACACTCTCGGCATTTCCATAAACCCACACTCCCCAAGGCTCCATCCAAGGGCATGCACTCTTCCAGCATGCAGAATCCAGAAGCATACAAATAGGGCACGCCGACCTATATAGCATTCACCTGTCCCAGCAGATAGGCTGACTCGCCCTCTACACATCAAAAGACACATGCACAGCTCCGGAACATGTGCTACACTTAAAAAAAGTAAAGAGCCATATGACAGGGCGTGAACACACAAATAATCATCCTAAAGGGAAGGATAGAGGAGGATCCTTAAAGAGCAGAAACTGCCCACGGGGAATTGGTTAAAGACAAGCTTTAAAGGGGTCTTCGAAATGGTCTAAAGCTGATGATCACTCAAGAAAAGGAACCCAGCCATGACTTACCCGACTTGAAGGAAGACCAGATGCATCGAAGTGCCAGACACGCTCAAGACACAACCCCCAAGACTTCAAGCACAAGACAACAGATGTGGAGATCGAGTCCTGCTGCATGAGGTCAAGGAGAGAAGAGTCCTGGACAAGGAGCATTTCTGCACCTCACCCAGACAGAAACACAGGGGAGAGGGGACACGCCTAGGTAAAAGAGGACAGGAGATGGAAACCTGAGATGAATTACCCCAGTTGATATATGACCAAACGCCTGGGAATACACACCGATTTGAACAAGCACTGTGACAGCCCAGGGCACACCATCCATATAGGGCACAATGAGGAGCTGGAGATGGAAGCTTTGATATCCCCCCCCAAATGAGGAAGAAGGCAGTCTTCTCCCCTCCCCACTGGGCCTTGCATTCTAGAAATGTAGCTCTCTTGGTTCTTGGGGCTGCTCTGCTCCCTGGCCAGCTTACGAGTATCTCCCCCCAGGGTCTTATGCTCCTAAATTCACTCTTTACCTGGGGCTTGGCTTCATGCCAAATTCTTCCTGCCACGAAGCAGAAGAACCAGAGCTTCATCAAATCCTGACACCTGGTGAGGGGTGTGACAGTGCAAAGACAGTGGGTTTGAGCAGGTCGAGGCGTTCTTTTGTGGCACGGAAGGCTAAGGATTCTGAGTGTTCACTGCAGTGGTCCCGATTGCTGCTGTGGCACTCCGTCCGTGGATGGGGAAACTACACATGGGGCAGATGCCACCAATAAGAGGAAGTCTGTGCGCTCGAATCCTCTCTGAATCTGGGATTCTGGATTCAGGTGCCAAGCTGAGGGCAAGGTAGATTCCAGTCCCACTCTCAATTTTGGCTGCGGTCAAGTCCCAACCACGAAGTTTCACTACAGGCCCAAAAGGTACAAATACACAGATCGGCCCCTGGACTTCCCTAACATTGCCCTGAGGCCTAGGCAGATAATCCTACCAAGTCCACCAGGAGACACACAATCCCCAACTTCATGGCGGAAAACATCCTTGAAAAATAGGCCCCTGAACACCAACTTACAAACACCTAAACGCCAGCTCCTGGACTATGCCTCTGTTACATCTCAGCACCCTCCAAAGACAAACGCTCACCCAAACACAGGCATGATCTCCCCTTACACACATATCCATAGACAAAACCCAACCAACCCTCACCTTTGACGGATTACCAGATTCCCGACCACCAGGTGGCCTTGTACCAATCCCCCCTAGGCTTGCAAATCCATCACGATTTACATCCGACTACAACTAGGTGGTCAGCACTACATTCAGCAAGGCTGCCCCCAACAGAGACCCAAGCATGCCCTTTGAACAGAAGTGCTGACCGACAATGGGATGTGAAAAAGGAAGACACCAGTGAAACTAGCAGCCTGGATGGTACATCTTCACTCCTTTTCCCGTGCCCTGAGCTACTTCTTGTGAACCCCATGAGGGTTTTCAAATTGGAATTTCTTCCTTCGAGCTTTCCTACGCTTTGGAACGGCGGGCACACTGGAATGCCACCCATTTTAATCACTCACACACTTTAGTCCCCTGCCTCCATAGGCCCCACAGTCCCTCAAGTCTCCCAGCAGCCTGATCCACAGTGCTGCTAAAAGCTGTGGTGGAAACACTGCTCCGGACCTGAGATCCATGCGGGCATGAACCCACATGGAGGAGTGCACAAGGAGTCTGCAGCCTGCACAAGAGCACAGAGCGGACACACCCAATGGCTGACTAGTCCCCATATTCCTTAGCAGGGCTGTCACGGAATGAACGCTAAAGGCCACCAGGACGGGCCCCACCCTCAGGCAGGCCACCCCTTGGGAAACCACCCTCTTTGCTCCCACGTGCGCTACTGACTACCCAAGCGGACCATCCTCAACAGACACTAGGAGCGGTTGGAGGATGGTAGTCTCTGTGCACAACAGCTCAGTCAGCAGTGGACAGGTGGGAAGAGGAGGGAGGGAAGGAAGCATCAGAAGAGCTGGCCCAGGAGCTCCCTCCAAGACAGGAATGTCATGGAGGATTTGCATTCGCTGGAAAGCTCTCTGGGGTTGTCTTCCTGTCTTCTCCCTGGGAGCTTCTGTGGCCATCTCTTCTTAAACCCTATCTCTTGGGAGATGAGCCCCCATGGTCACACTGCATCTGTGAAACCCATGCATTTAGATAGGATCCCCATACAAGAGTTTGCAGAGATCCAGCCTAAGCACAGAATCCTCAAAGTGGGCCAAGGACATTCATGCCCTTTGGGCCACAGTACCTTAGGCTGTGTGGACTCTTTGGGTTGGGATTTGCTTGTCTACAAAGAGAAGGGTCTTTCCCCTAGTAAATTGGATGGATCCCTTAAAGAACCATTCTAGCACGCAATTGGAGATCTGGGAACCTCTCTTCAGAGATGGTGCTCCTGTCGCCATGCCTAGAGAATTTCCAAATGCCTCGATTCTCCACGCATGTTTGTTCTTCATGTCTTTCTTTAATACATGGAGCTTGTTCAATAAAGGTTGGTGCACAGGTGTGTCTCCTTTGTACGGTTCTGGTTGTCCTGGTTATGCTAGTGAGCTAAACTTGACCCTCTTGGCCAGTGACAAGACAGCAGTGCATTGGTGAAACCCATGCATTTACATAGGATCCCCATACAAGAGTTAGCAGAGATCCAGCCTAAGAACAGAATCCTCAAAGTGGGCCAAGGACATTCATGCCCTTTCGGCCACAGTACCTTAGGCTGTGTGTGAGCTGAACTTGACCCTCTTGGCCAGTCACAAGACAGCAGGTACTTTGGGAACACTATTCCTCTCCCTCCCTACATCTGGCACGACATCATGGAAGTTCAAGTGGCTATCCACCCACAAAGAAGTAGGAGCAGATTCAACATACCCACCTGACTTGGGAATGCTCGCCAAAGTAACTTGAACCCTCAGATCCCTTTTCTGGTCCGTGGCAACATCACAGCATTTCTTCCTCCACAGGACACCTCTCAAGACCCTTACATCTATCTGATGACACCCAGAGCTTCCAAGGGCACAGACTTGAAACGTCCACAAGACACAAACCTGGGATCTCTCGGTGCCTTTCAATTTCCATGTGGGAGTGGAAGGTTCACTGTCTCCTGATGCTAGTGATCCATCTTCAGAGATGTTTCTCCTCAGCCGCCAGTGTCTGCCCCGAAGCTCTCTGCAGGAACAATCAGAGCTCATGGTCCAAAGGATGTTGAGACACCCACTTCCATGACTGGTTTCCCTAATTACAGTGCCGCTGATTTGACAACCTCTGCCTCTCTGATGTTGGGATGTAGGGTTCTGAGGTAGTATAAAATAATGAACAACAGAAGGAGTTCGTGTCATGGTGCATCAGAACCGAATCTGACTAGGAACCATGAAGTTGCGGGTTCCACCCATGGACTCGCCCGGTGGGTTAAGGTTCGGGTGTTGATGTGAGCTGCGGTGTAGGTTGCCATCACTGCTGGGATCTGGCATTGCTGTGGCACTGGCATTGGCCAGGGGCCACAGCTCTGATTGGACCCCTAGCCTGGCAATCTCCCGATGCCATGGATGCGGCCCTCAGAAGTCCAAAGTCAGTCAAAAATGGTGGAAGATTTGGGAGCACCTCGTTTCCACATTGCAACTGTTGTATCAGTGTCCCTGAGAAGACTCATGCCCATAGGACATCTGGGGAGGGGGTGGGGTGGATTGGGAGCTTGGGGTGAAGGGATGCAAAGGATTGGCTTTGGTGTGGATTAGCAATGAGATCCTGCTGTGTAGTACTGGGAACTTGTGATAGAGCATGCTCATGAGAGAGACTAGAATGTGTACATGTGTGTGTACCTGGGTCACCATGCTGTACAGTAGCAAAACCATTGTCTTGGGGGAAGAACAATTCAGAACCAACCAAACAAGAAACCCCCACAAATACTACATCTGAGCTATGCGTGAGAATCTTGTAACAAATTGCAGGAGTGGCTGAAGAAGGGGAGGAAGCAACAAGGATGCATGGCCTCCCTGAATGCCTGGGTACAATGTGTGCCTCAGCAATCTTCTCATATGAAGGTCTTGTTTGAAAACCCTTGAAATGTTTCTTCAGTGTAAAAGCTCCAATAGAGAGCCCTATTCCCATGGTGCTCAGTTTTGCAGTGCCCCATCCAGAGTTTCTTCCTACAAAGCTCACCATGGCATTGCAGGAGATACTCTCGCCTCAGCTTCTCACCCTCTTTGGAGTCCATGTTCCTTTGCAAGGGGCAAGAAGCTTCGGAAGCACCCACACAAGTCCTTTTTCTCCATCTGCAACAATCCTTTCAACCTCTCCTTCTTTGCCCAACACCCTAACAGCAGGAGGAATTGTAGTTCTGCTACTGTACACAGGGACTCTTGCCTCCCAAGAGATTTGCTTGCAGTCCTGGGAGGTTTTCACCCCTCACCTCCCTTGATGATGTTCCCGAGACCTCGCCTCTCACCACACAAGACGGACATACGCATTCCTATCACTTGCATCGTGATAAGCTGACCTTAACTCCCAATCTGAACGTTTCCTCAGGTGTGTTTCCATTTGGCTGTGTCAGGGATGCTACGTTGATTCCCATGCAGACAGCACCATAGGCAAGGACGAGCCTCGATTCTCAAGAGCAAGGGTATGGGATGCAGACAGGAAATGCACCAGCTTTCAAGCAGGGCTTGCTGGGGAGGACGTTGATGCGAGTGGGTTTGGACATGTGGAGATTGGACATTGGTGGATAAAAAGCTGGCACTGTGTCAAAGGGCACACCCACATCATGGGCAGTCGATATTTTCACACCTACAAAAGCCAGCAATTCCCATCATGGCTCAGCAGACATAAACCCCCCTAGGATCTTTGAGGATGCACACTCCATGCCAGCCTCCTTCAGTAGAATAAGGATCCGGGGTTGCCCTGAGCTGTGCTGTAGGTCCCAGACGCAGCTTGGATCCCACATTGCTCTGGCTATGGCAGAGGCGTGCTCGTGCAGGTCTGATGTGACTCCTAGCCTAGGAACATCCATAGGCAGCACGTGTGTCCCCCAAAGGAGAAAGCAATTAAACCAAGAGACCCCCCCACACACACACTTCTGGTTCTTTCACATAAGGAAAGAGAAGACTGTGTCTTCTCCTCCCTTACTTCTGTCCTTAACCACATAAAGCTCAAAGACACAATAGTATCTCTTGGCTCTCCAATTGCCATTTCATCCAAAGAGCCTGCAGATTTGGGGTCCCTTTGCCATTTTCTTTTGGGTTGGACCAAAAGGCACCTTTTGGTCTCCACTCCGAGTTCTCCTCCCCTCAAGAACTGCCCACTCCCTGTAGCCTAATATGGTACCCTTATGGGCGAGTCTTGCCAGATGCATGCTGATTCCGAGGGAAAGGTAAATTTCAGATACACAGGGAAAGTACTTGCAGTAAAGATATGTCCAAAATGGTGCACGGGACACAGGTCAGGCTAAATGCAGGCACTGTGTATGGGAAATGAAAAACTCAAATGGAGCTGCACATTTACTATTGTTTTTGCCTGGCTTTGAGCACTCTGCCCTTTCAGTACATTGAATTTCAAGAGAATGGAGGAACTCCCATGTTAAAAATGCATCCAGTAACAGAGGAGCCACGATATCAGTAGGAAGGCAACAAAAGGAAAGATACTCAGGTCTACGGGGACGCAATTTAATTTTCTCGTTTCCTTTTTTACTTTTTCTCAAGAGGAACTCTTTGATCTTACAAGAGGTTAGGTTTTCCACTGCAGTTGATTTACAACGTTTTGTCTGCTTGTGCTGCGTAGCCAAAGGACCCTGTCCTACAGACAGATGTATGTATATATGATATATGATACATATATATTTATATGGGATACATATGTAATCACTTTCTCACATTATCCCCCAACCTTTTCCATCACAAATCCAAGATGGAGTTCCCTGTGCACATGGTACATTTCAACCAGAGACAAAGGAATACTACCTGCAAAGGCAAACGGATGGCATTCAAAGTTGCTTGCCCAAAAGATCTCTGAAAAGATGGGAATGAAACAGGTATCTCTGATCCCTGGTGGGAACGAGGACTGAGTGGACAGGGGAAAGAGGGGAGAGGAGGACTCAGCACTCCATATGCTATTCGGCACACGTGGACTGTGATCCCTGAGAAGGGAGGATTTGTTGAAAATGTTACATTCAAACATTTAACAGGGAAAAGCTCCAAGACTTACCAGCAATGTCATCATATGGGAGACACGACAGACTGATCTCTGGTCTTGGACATGTGGGCTGTGCAGCGGCTTTTTGGATAGGCTGGGCCTTTCCAGCACAAGGGAACATGAGGAAGGTGGGTCCTGCTGGATGCTGGTTGGCACACAAGGACGGTTTCCTTAGGAAAGACAGACACACACCAATCACAAATGGTGGGTCTGCTGAGAGAAGTCAAACCATAAACATTGGGTTCCAGGTGGCCATGAAAACCCAAGTAGTTATCAGGTGATAAATGGTGAATTTTGTTCAGAAAGTCTGGCCTCTGTGGAAGGGAGCCTGGAGCCAGGACGGAAGCTGAGGGGGTGGAAAGACAACAAACAAGTTGATGAATAACAAAGGGAAAGGGAACATCAAGACAAACCTCGGTGCTGTGACTCTGAAAACCAACACATACATTGCCTGACGAGGCACTCGACAATTGTCTGGCCCCTGCATAAGGTTGAAGAAACGTCTGGTTCTTGCCTCCCTGCAGAGGCCAGCATGGAATGGCACCCCACCCCCACCCAGGCTCACCTGCCCTCGGCCCCTCCCCCACTGCAGAATGACTGGAGGCCCGCATTCTACTGTTGAGATTCAAACTTGGGCTCCTTTACTTGCGTCCTGAGCATCTGTTGGGGCAGGTCCCTCGCTGGGTCCTGCTCTGGACTGTCCACGTTGAGGCCACCAGCCCGTGGTGGTCCAGGCCCATGCCTGTGGCAATGGCTTCAGAAGGCGGTAAGCCTCTAGACAGGGGCTGTTTTCCAAGAGAAAGGGCCTCCCTCAAATCCCTGGGTTTCCGTTGGGACCCTTCACTGTGGACATGGAGTTGGACGGAAGGAGAGGAAGGCGACAGCACTGCACCCCAGGGACATCTCAGCTGGGGAGCCTGTAGAAACCTGAGGCTGCCCTGGGGAGGACAGCTGCTTGGAGGTGGTTCAAGAGGCCTTGCTCTGGTTGGGGAGGCAGGCTGGCAGCAGGCAGGTTGGCGGTTTCTAGAAGGGAGACAAGCCACTTGGAACGTGTGTGTAGCCAGTGTCCTGTGGCTGGCCCTGGGTGGGTCATGGGGAAAGCCTAGCCCCGCCTTGTGGTCCTCAGGCATCTGAAGCTCGCCTCACCAGACCTCTCTAAGGGATTGGAACTGGCGCATCCTCTGGCTAATGGGGGCGTGGAATGGGAGGGTATAGTCAGAAAACGATTCAGTGCTGGTGGGTGTTGTCTGTGGCCACATGCTCAGGAAAGGGTCTGCTCTGAGCTGGGCAGGATGTGACTCTCGCTGCCACGGCCCAGAACGTTTCCCTCCATCCCACCCAGAACTCACTTCTCAGGTCAGGCAACTGTGGCCTTGGATTCCACAAGGGATGGGCAACCAGGTGACTTCACCCAAGCTAGGACTCGTGGGCCTGAGGTGTTCTGTATTGGTTTCCCTTTTGTGGAAATACGTCTCTGCAGACATGGTGCAGCGTGTCAGGTGTCTCACAGCAGAAGCTGAGGCCTGACTTTGAGAAGAGTGTGTTCCTATTTCAAGTCACTACTACTACATGTGGAGAGAGGCTGGTGCAGGTGGAATGCCTATGAAGGCTGCTTCCTTTGTAAAGGGGGGGTGAAGCAGTGTAGCACAGAAGCCAGGAAGATGATCTAGTCTGCTACTCTCAAACATCCAAGGACACCTGTGGAGGTCAATTCGGTGCCTTGTGGTATGTACCTCCTTCTCCTGAATGGGCGGTTTTCTCACAATGGCACCTGACTCCTGCCTGTTACTCAGTTTCTCCTCACATTCCATTATTGGGAGCTGGAAAGGGAAGGACCCCAGGCAGCCTCTACTCCCATGACCCTTGTCATATGAGCCGCCCTGGGCCCATGCTCATCTTCGGAAGCCAACCCTGGATGGGAAGTGGCAAAAATGCAGGGGACACACACCGACTTCTCAGACTTCTCTCTGAGGAGCAGAACTGCATGGTGGGAGGGATTCAGGGCCATCGGGATGGGGTGGCACACCTTAGCCCCCGTGAAGTGTCCACTCTGGGTGGTTCGGAGAGGCAGGTGCATGCTTGGTGGGGCTGTTCTGTGTTTGTCTAAGGGTTCTGTGTGCAGAGCGATCTTTGCAGCCTTTGAGAGGTGTTGTGTGAGGTCAGGAAAGAATGACAGAACAGATGTGTGCTGAGCATCCCGAGAGGAAGGGTTGAGGAGGATGTGAGGCCCTTTGACTTTAGGCAGTGGAGGTCCATCAAAGGCCTCACGGTGCCTGGAAGGACCTTGGAGAAGGCCCTTACCTGCCAGTACCCTTGCTGAGGGGCATGCTCATATCCAGGACGTGGGGACAGCCTGTGAGGACGAGGTGTCAGCGAGCCCCTCAGGGAGGCTCTCCCATCCCTGCTGCTGAGCTGAGCATTTCTAGGTAGACAGGGGCAGGGAACTTGGTGTGGGGGATCAAGGTAACCAGGGAGGTCATTCTCAACCGCAGGTCAGACCATGAACATCCTGCCAGGACATCTGCACATCACACAGGTTCCTCGGGCCAAATGCCCTCTCCCACTGAGGTGTGCCCTCTGAGTCCCCAGAGAGCTTCCATCCATGTCGCCCATTCTCCTCTTCCATTCACCCCTTTCTTTTCTCTCCACAGCATTTCCACTGCTGGGCACGGATGTGGTCATGCCCCCTGGCGCCTCACGCTCCTATCCTCCCCCCACTCCTGGCTCCGAACCCCAGCCAGCTTGGGAGCAGCACCTGCCACCGCCCATGGCCCCATTACTCCTGCCTGGCAGCACCCTATTGCAGCCAGCTCACCCCATGACACCTCGGGTGGCTCCTGCTGACCATGGCCCCATTGCCCCAGGGCTTGGCAACATCCCTGTCCCAGTCTGGTCAGGAGGGAGGTCAGCATTGCCCCACCAGTCTCAGGCCTTTGGGTGCCCTCAGGCCCCCCTCAATGGGAATGCTTCCAGGGCCCTCATGGGGAGTGCTTTCTGTCCTGCACCCCTTTGCATAGGAAGCCCTGTGGGGGACAGCGGGGTGGCTGCCCCAGCTATTGCAGCAGCTCAGGCTGGCAAGGGAGGCTTGGCCCCAGGCCTTCCTCCTCAAGCGGCACCACCAGCTGCCCAGATGGCCTTCATCCTGCCCCCAGGGACCTCTGGGCTATGGCCACCTGGCACCTCTGGGGCAGGCAGCCTGCATGCCTCCCAGCACACGGGCCCTCAGGAGGACGCCTCTCACCATAAGAGCGTCTATCAGAACTTCCGACGCTGGCATCGCTTCAAGTCCCTGGCCCGCAGCCACCTGCCCCAGAGCCCCGATGCGGAAGCTCTCTCCTGCTTTCTCATGTAAGTGACCTCTCAGACCCTCATTAGCTCAGCTGGAGCCTTTGCATATACAGGACCTTGGCATGGACTCCCTGCATCCATTCCAGGCATCCTTTCACCTCGAGAGAAGGAGGGTTGACAGCAATGTCCATGCTATGAGGAGGCACGTCTGCACTCAGATGTGTCCCACGTCCAGTCCATGACATCCCGTCCGTGCCTTAGCTCAGCTACCACCACCATGCAAGACCAGTTGTCTCACTTTCTGCACTGCCATGATAACATTGAGTGCAGGAGAGCAGTCCGAGAGGGTCCTGCTCGGATGTGAGGAGCCAGAGTGTGAATGGGACCTGCTTCTCTGGTGCTACCTCCTTTCAACATGGACCTGGGCCTCTGGCAGCCAGTGGGTATCACTTCAGATAAGGCTTAGGACATTCAGGCCCAGGACGGAGCTTTCTGCATGCCCGGTCCTTGTTGTTCTGAAGAAGTCCAGTGTGAACGGGGAGGTGGTCGAGCTGTCCTAAGGGCAAGGGTCTATCCTCCTAGAGCTGTGAACCTGGCAGGAACATCCCTCCTAGACCCGAGGTCCCTCCGAAAAGGGGGACTAGGCCATCTAGTGCAGAGACCTGGGCAGAGGAATCCTTGGGCTTCTCAGACCTGTTAGCTGGTAGACTGGCGCCTGCCCTCCCGCATTGATGGGGCTGCATTTTATATGAGATGGCAACCCGCCCCCAGCCAGAGTGTCCCAGCTATAGCCAGGGAGTGGACAATCATCGTCTGGTGAGTGGGAGGTGGTGGCACCAGGCACCAGGAAGGCTTGCCTTTGCTCTCCAGACACCCTCATCTCCCCCTCTTGAGCCTGGATTTGGCAGGGGTGGGGCCCATGGAGGCCTTGGAGCTGGGTGGGGTTGGGCAGTTGGGGGCTGGGCTGTACCAAGAGACTGACCCTGAGGGCTTACAGCCCAGTGCTTCGCACCCTGGTTCGCCTGAAGCCCACCATGACGCTGGAGGAGGGCATGCGGCAGGCCATGCAGGAATGGCAGCACATGAGCACCGTTGAGAGGATGGCCTTTTATGAAATGGCAGCAAAGTGAGTCAGGGTCCTGGGCCATGGGTGACATGGTGGGGTGGGTGGTGGGTGATGGGCAGGCCCCAGGGCAGGATCTGGCTATGGTGCTAGCAATCAGAGTGGATGCAAGAGGAGGCTGGCACCTGACACCTCCTGTTCCCTGAATCCCCAAATCCTATTGGCCTCCAGAATCCCCTCTGCCACCTGGAGAGCTTGGCTCTTCCAGCCTGCCTGTCCCAGGAGCTCTGCCCTACCGTGATGCTGATGTGGGGAGGCCTCAGGATGGCCTTGGGGAGCACGGCAGCCCAGGAGGGGGTGCCCTGAAGGCATGGGGGCTGTGCAGTGGTGAGGACTCCACCCGGCAGCCTGGCACCCCTTCATGCTGGGTGCCTGGCCATCACTGACCTAGCATGTGGTAGGCCTCTCTTCATCAGCGGTGGCTGGAATTGGCAACCAACCATCCTTGGGGAAGCCCATGGGTCTCTGGCCCTCCCTGTCATTTCTGCATGTGAACCTCCTAGTTTCTAAACAAAACCAAAGGAGCAGCTAGCTCTCAGTGGCAAGAGATGCCTCACCTCTAATGGTAGGATCCCCACTCCAGCCTGTGCTGGGTCCTGTCTCATGTGTGCTTTCCCAGACTCTCACTCCCAGCCCCAGGTTCTGGGTTCGGGAAAGGTCTCTGTGGGGACACATGCATGACCAGGCCACTGGCCATCTCCATTGTTTGGGTCAGACAAGGTCTGGGGGCACATGAGCAGGGGCCCCCACCGCCGACCAGGTGTCCCTAAGCCTGTTCCCAGAGATTTACCTGGGTCTCTGCTGGGCCATGCCCTCCAGCTCCAGGACTGGTCAGGGAGGAAGAGGCCCAGATCTTGGTCCTGTGCCAGAACAGCTCCCTGCTGAAACAGCATCTCACAGGGCCCTGATAGCCCCAAGGACACCCTCTCCTCACCCTCTGGGTCCTGCTGCCCTGGGTGGGCTCCAGAGCCCAGGTGGTTTTCTCACTGGGGCCTGTCCCTCAACACCCCCCAGGTTCATGCAATTTGAGGCAGAGGATGTGATCAGGATGGGGAACGGGTCCTGCACAACACGGGCACAGGGCATGCCTCCTCCAGCTCCAACAAAGCTGGCTCCTCAGGAACCCACATCCCACTCAGTCTGTGAATCACCTACCCCTTGGAGGTCAAGGCACAGGTAAGAGAGGCCTAGGCATGATCCCTGTTCCCAGATTGGTCCATTTCCCCCACGGGGGCATTGGTCTTTCAACACGGATAACCCCCCAGGGGGTCTCAGTCACCCCTTTCCCCTCTGTGGTGTGGACCTGGTCCATTTAGAACCTCATCACACTCCTCCCTGTCTAAGGGGCCCCTGTGAAATCTGCCTAACAAGTGTGCTGGTGGGGAGGCCCTTGATCATTAGATGTTCCACACGTTCTCACACCTGAATTTTACCTGTCCCTGACTTGAATCTGGCCTCCCACAAAACCTGAGGCTCTGGCTGCTCCTCCCCCTTCCCACATGCATATCCATTGCCCCACAACAATGCCCTCCCCTGTGCCTGCTCAGGGGTCAGCATCTGGGCACTGGGTCCCCTCACATTCCCTTCCTCCTGCTCTGCCTCAGCCTGTGCTCCAAGGAAACACGTCCCCAGGGTCCAGCACACCCACCCAAGGCCACGCAGACCCTGGCAGCTGCTGGAGAACAAGGCCCCCAAGGAGATTCCCCCTGAGGCTCGCAGGGAGCATGGGGACCTCCCGCAGGCACTGGTGGGTCCTGGCCCCTCAGCCACAGGGGAGTCAGATATGGAATGTCGAGAGGATGGATATGAGCTGCCACAGGATGAGGACGGCTGCTTCCCAGACCCGGATCTCCTCAGCTACGTGGACAAGCTGTGTTCCCAGGAGGACTTTGACACCAAGGTGGGCTGGGCCTGGAGTCTGAGACTCCAGGATTCCAGGGAGAGATGCTCTTCGCACCCTAGTTCTGGCTTTGGCCCAGGATAATGGGATTTAGGCTCTGGTCCTTGACCCTGACATCTGTGTGTCTTCCTGTGTTTCTGAGTGTACTTTGGTGCATAGGATGTGTATATGTGGATGTGTAAGTTGTACATGTGTGTGTGTCTCTCTCTTTGTAGGCCTTTGTGTGTCTGTGTCGGTGCCTATGTGTTTGTGCTTTGGAGCCCATGTGTCTGCATGTGCACCTGCTTGTGAGTGTGTGTGTGTGTTTATGTGAGAGTAGACAATACCTATGGGAGTTTGAAAGCTCCCCCTTTGTGAGGGGAACTCTGGATTGGCCTCTGCTAGTCACATTTCTCCCAGGCCTTCCTGCCTCCCAGGGCACACCTGCCAAGGCTGCTCACGGCCTCTCCCTTACATTCCAGGTGGAGGCGGTCATTCACCCCCGATTCCTTGCAGAGTTGCTTTCCCCAGAACCAGAGCTGGATCTCTCGGGCCTGGCTGAGGAGCTGGAGCAGGAGGAAGGACTCTCCCCTGAAGAGGTGGCCAGGGGAGGGACTGACACTAGGGAGACTTGGGGCAGGGGGGTAGCCAGGTGACCCTGGAAATCCAGGAGGAAAGGACCCAGGTCAGCCAGGGCCAGGGAGGGCCCTAGAGCAGGAGGCCCTGAAGGCTCTGTCCCTCCCTCCCCTGACAGAGAGGCCCTGCACCCGGGAGGCTGCCCAGGTGGATGCAGGGCAGGAGGAATGGAAGCAGAGGAGGGGAGCTGGGGACAGGGCAGGGACCCTGCTGGGGAGAAGGTGCAGGAGGAAGGCAGGAGCGCCACAGGCTCTGTCTGTGGATGTGAGTCCCATCTCACCTCCCCCTGCCCATAAGCCCCGGCGCTCCCTGGAGGGTGCAGAGCAGTCACTGTCCACCTCTCTCCCACCAGCTAGTGCAGACACAAATCCTGGCCTCAGAGGAGGACGACAGGGTGCCAGCCACCCCCAATCACAGGGCACCCCACCTGGACTCAAGACCTGCAAAGACTGTGGCCCGACAAGATGCCCAGAGGAACGAGCAAGGCCCACAGCCTGGGGTCAGAGATGAAACCTGTACACCCCAGATGGATTTCCATGGCCATCTAAGGCACCCCCAAACAGACAGGGGCCTGTTCAGGCACAAAGGCTCTGTGCCCTCTCCAGGACTTCACGAGTCCCCTCATGTTGGACCTGCAGAGCCATTTCCTTGCCAGCGTACAATGCGCTCAAGCCCTCCATCAGGACCCAGGGCCAGCAAGGTTCTCAGGGAGGCCTCTCCTCTTAGTGGAGCCCCAGGGCTGGGTCACAGGTTCAGTGAGGATGAGGATGAGCTCCCCAGCCTGGCCTTCCTCTTGGGCCTTCACCACAGCCTGCTGCCCTGGGGGCTGCCACAGAGCCCTGTCCCTGCCTCGGGTCTTGTGTGCACTGCAGGGCAGAGGGCCCAGCAAGATTACCAGGCCCCCTTTCCCCAGAGAATGGGCCTCAGCTCAGGCCCCCTGGAAGCTGCCAAGTCTAGAAAGCAGGCTCGGTGTGGAGGCCTGGCTGCTGCTGAGGACCTGGCCAGTCCTAGGGATGACCTGCGAGGCTCTGGGAGGCACACCCTGGCTCTGGGGCTGGTTGACCCTTCCCAGCCCATAAGGAGCAGGTGTGACCCATGTGTCACATGGAGAAGGAGGAAGTGGCACTGCAGCCAGTAAGGAACAGTGGGACAGACCTCCAGGGCCAGTCCAACGGGGCAGCCCCCATGGAAGCCTTGGGCTCCTCCAGGTCCTAGCAACCATCCTGGCTGCCATAGGGGTTGGGAGGAAAGACAGAATGACCAGCGCCAGGAAGTGGGTGGGGGTTTGTGGGGTTAGGTGGTGGGGACTTGGGTCTGGGTGTGTGTGGGTGGGCACAGTAGTCCTTTGCGATGGGGGATGTAAAACATGGATAAAATCATTCTGTTGTGAAATGCACTTGGTCCACGGTTGTCTTGCATGTGCCTGTGTCCTCAAAGACGGGTCCTCCGAAGACAGAGAGGGAATCTGAGAAGAACGAAGCATGTGTGAGATCCCAGGCAGTCTGGATCCACAGGTGAAGGACTAAGTCTTTCCTCCACAGAGACAAGGATGCCCAGGCTGCTCCTGGGAGTACACAGCTCTCACTAGCCCCAGGGACAGCCTCATCATCCTTGTGTCTCCAGCCTGCTGGGCTAGGGGGCTTCTGGGGCATTGGTTCCATGCTCTGCATCCCGGAACACTCTGGGGATGGAGAGCTGCTTTTGTGCCGTTCAGCCCTCTGGACACTCACCAGTCATGAGAATGGAGGCTTTAGGCAGCACTTACCTCTAGAGAGTTTCTCTCTGCCTCTCTGAAGTGGCTGGATGTCAGGCTGGGGTGATCCTCCACTCCTCCAGGGTGTCCTGTGTGGCTTGCCTGGTCAGAGAGGAAAAGGCTTGGCTGTAAGAATTGGACTTTCTGCTTCAGTGCCTTGTGGGTGGGGGAGCACCCTATCGTCTTAGTTGTGTTGTTGCAATGTTCAAAATGGTGGAGGTATCTCCCTCTTCACCCCAGTGAGGACAAAACAATGGGGGGAATGGGTGACTCAGATTTCATGGCCCATTAATGTATTTGGGGAGACATAGATCATGTTGAGCTCAGTGTTCCCAACCTCACCAGCCCACTGGCTTCCACCCCCAGGTGGCTTTTGATAAAGAAGTCCTAAGACCTTATATAACCAGTGATAATTTTCTGATTTTAGTGAAGAGGGTTAAGGATCTAGGGTTTTTCCTGGGAATTTTCATTTGCCACAGTGTCAGTGAGGGAAAAAAATGGTTTTAATTAATACGTAAGGTCTTTGATCAATTCTTTGTGAAACCTGAATATATTTTATCTAATGTTTCTTGTGGAAATCCCGTTTTAGCTTTAGTAAACAAATGTACGTATTTGCAATGCAGTAACTTTACTTCTATTCTTTTCTGCAAATATTGGGGGTCAGCGAAAATGTCTTGTAAAGGATCACAATGTAAATATTTTCAGGCTTTAATGACTATACTTCATCTGTTTTAAATTGTCAACTCTGCTGTTGTAGGATGAAAGCAGCCACAGGCAACACTTATTTTTAAGTGTGACCATGTGAAAACAAATCTGTATTTACCTAAACAGGCTGTTGGCCAGACTGGACACAAAGGCCGGTATACCCTCACCCCTACATGCACAATCCTTGGTCTTTTAAAACTTAAGTTCTGGCATCTTACATTATCAATGTAGATTTTACATTATCTTTATATCCTATGTTGGAATTTATTTATGATTTAAAAGTAAACTTTAAATACCTTACATAATTTATGCATGATTATAGAATGTCTACACACACTAACAGTGACAATGCCAGATCCTCTCACCTCCTGAGCCATGAAGGAACTTCTACATGTTTTGTTTAATGTACTCATGAATCTTCTGCCTTATCCTGAGCAATAAAACACACTTCAACCCATTCAAGAGAAATGAAATCATGAAGAATACATTCTTCAACCAAAATGGAATCAAACTACACTTTTAAATAACACACAACAGGAGAACCTCTAAAAACGTTGAAAGTTAACCACATAGTCATAAACGATGGGTCAAGCAGGAAGTCATTTCAAAGATAATAACAAAAAGTACATAGCACTTAGTGAAAACAGTGCAACATATCAAACTTGTAGAACCCTGCTGAAGCCAAGATGAGAGGAATATTTATAGCACTAAATGCTCACATTATGCGATTAAGAAATGTTTCAAATCTGTAGTTTAAATTTGTACTTCAAGAAAATCGAAAGAGCAAAATCAACTCAAAAGAGATGGATAGAAATAATAGAGATAAAAGCAGAAATCAGTGTAATTCACACAGAAAAACTACAAATATGGAAAAAATTTCATTCTTCAAATGGTAAAATACAATTCATTAACCTGTTGTAATTATGACAAAACTAATAGACATGATACAAATCATCAATATCAGGCGGGAAATGGGCTCTCATGATAGATCCTGTAGTCATTAAAATGCCAGTGAGAGATTACTATGAACAGTTTTACTGTTCTCATGAATTGTGTCCTAGAGAAAATGGAACAACCCCTCAAAAATCAGATACCAACATACCTGATAAAATAGATAATCTGAAAAGTTACATAATCATTAAGGAAACTAAATTCATAATTTAAATTTTTCTGAAAAAGAAATGTCCTGGTCCAGATGATTCCCCTGAAGTATTCTACAAAACATTGGAAGTAGAACTGTCCATCATCTCTTCCAGAAATTAGAAGAGGAAACTTTTCCTAATCTTTTATGAGGCCAGTACTAATTTGATACCAAAAGCAGACAAAGAAAGTACAAAACTGTAAAGGAATAGATGAGTATCTCTCATGAAGATACACACAAGCTCTCTCAAAAAGTTTAGCATTTTAAATCCATCATGTATATATAGAATGATACCTTATGACCAAGTAGAAGTAATTCTTCATATGCAATGTTGATTCAATATTAGGAACTCAGCAATGAAAAAGAGGCCCCTGCTGCTAAAAATAACAACTTAGGTAAATTGCCATGCAAGTTACACTGAATGAAAAAGCCCACCCCGAGAGGTTACATCCTGTATGATTCCACTTATATAATACTCTCGAGCTGATAAAATTAGGAAGAAAATCGTCAGGGTTACCTTTGATTAAAGATGAAGTTAAGGGGACAGAAGAAAAGTGGGTGTGACTAAAAGGGCAACATGAGGGATCCTTATGGGAATGAAACTCTTGTTTTGTGCCTTTACTTTGGCGGTGAATACATGGATACATCCATATGATAAAATTGCATGAGGTAAATACATGCACAGACACACACAGACATATACACACACAAAATTCATATATGAGAAACTTGGAAACCTGAATATAATCGATGGACTGTATCAACATGAATAACTTTGTTAAACTCTTGTACTATAATTTTGCAAGATGTTGCCACTGGTGAAAACCATGAAGGGTACACAGGAGCGCTATAATTTCTTACAAGTGTATGTGGATGTATAACTATCTCAAAATTCAGTTTAAATTTCTCAAAGAGGAAAGGTACATTTTAAGTACAAAAACTAGATAGAGACTCCTGCTTTGATCTTGCATATCTTCCAACCCTTTAGGGTTAGAGAAGAAAGTTTATAACATATTTTAGGAAATTTTCATTGTGTAAATTTTACAGTATTTGAGTTAGTTGGAACTCAAGTATTCCTGCTACAACATGATGGAACAGAGTAACCAGAAACGAAGAAAACATACTTCATCTCTCTCTGTGTACATGCCTTTCTCCTCACCACGAGTTCTCTTTATATGATGGTTAATTTAGGTGTCAATGTGGCTGGGGCTCAGTGCCCAGATACATGATCAGATGTTCTGGATGTTTCTGTGAAGGTATGTTTTGGATGAGATTAACATTTAAATCCTTGGGCACTTTAAGTAAAAAAGATTACCCTCTATGATATGGGTGGGTTTCATCAAAGCAGCTGAAGGCTGTAAAAGAACCAAGAATGATCTTCCCTGAGCAAAAAGGAATTTTGCCAGCAGACAGCTTTTGGACTCATCAAAATTCTTTCCTGAGTCTGCAGGCCTGCTGGACTCCCCATCAGATTTTAGGTTAACTGTGCCTCCAAAATCTCATGAGTCAGTTCCTTAAAATGAACCAATATCTATCCCTATACACATTTCTATTGGTTGAAACTTCTCTGGAGAACCCTGACCAATACACTTCATATTTCTGCCCTTCCCCCTCTTTTTTCTTTCCTTTCCCTTTCAGAAACACTCACTGCTTTATCTCCCTCTGCATAGAGATGCACTGACATTCTAGGGTCTTAATAAGTTTGGTCTCTCTCTCCCTCCCTCCTCTTTTCCTTTCTTTCAGGCCCATGTTCTTCGATTTGTGAAAAACATCATGAAAAGAATTAGGTGGTAGTAGTTGCAAGTTTTGTCAAGTGTGCGAATTATCCCTACCCTTGAGGGAAATTACAAGGGTGCAGCTAGATGATAGCAAGTTAAGTGCTCTCTCCATACATCAGCTGTCTCCACAATCCATGGGTTACAGACTGGAATCAGAGCTGTATGGCTTTTGGAATATAATGAGGGTTTGAAGCTATGATAAGAGCACACAGACCTCAGCTAGCTGGAAGCAGACAGAGAGGTCATCACCTGGAGGAATCCCCAAGACACATGGACATCCTCTGTAACTGAATAGCTGGGTGCCAGAGTGTTTGGACCACTGATCTCCCCGCCACAACAGGTGGAGGGCTTACTTACCATTTCCACAAGAACAAATCTCAGTTGCATTTCTTGAAGATGTGGTTGATGTAAGGATGCTCCAATAAACCTCAGCCAATTTGGTGTTTTTCATCATCTTGACATTGTGTCACTCCTGACTTCATCCTGCAAAACTGAGCCAAGAGTTGTACCTTGCTGAAACTGTACTTCTTAACTTGGGAACATAGCCAATGCAAAGTATACTGCTAGAAAACCTAACACAAATTCTGAGGCATATGGTTACAGGCAGAATCAAAGTCCAAAACAACTCTTGGAAATTGAAAGTATGCCTGTGAGCCACAATTAAGCTTATTTTCCTTGAGTGTACAAAAGCCAACAGTATTAATTTCTTCATATGGGGAACAGCTAGTATACACAAAGTCACAGTATTCATGTCCTTCCTTTTTTCATATGCCACCTTTTATTTCTTCTATCATCATTCCTGTGTATGTGTGTATGTAGGCATTTATAATCATGCATAAATGATGTAAGATATGTAAAACTTTAATTTTCAATCATAAATAAACTTAAACTTATTAAGAAAATATAAATTCTGCATTGAGAATGTAGGACTCCAGAATTTAAGCTTTTAAAGAACAAAGATTATGGGAGTTCCCAATGTGTCGCAGTGGTTAGTGAATCCACCTAAGAACCGTGAGGTTGTGGGTTTGATCCCTGGCCTTGCTCAGTCGGTTAAGGATCCAGCAATGCCTTGAGCTATGGTGTAGGTCACAGATGTGGTTCGGATCCCACGTTGCTGTGGCTCTGGTGTAGGCCGGTGGCTATAGCTCTCATTGGACCCCTAGCCTGGGAAACTCCATATGCCATGAGAGCAGCCCAAGAAATGGCAAAAAGACAAGAAAAAAAAAGACAAAAGATGATGCACATAGGGGTTGGCACAGGCCAGCCTGTGGGTCTAGTCTGGCCCACTATCTGTTTTGGTACATACAGTTTTACTGTAACATGGTCACACTTGTTTGGGTGTTGCCTGTGCCTGCTTTCATGCTGCAACAGCAGAGTTGATTATTTGCGACAGGTAAGGTATCGTCTTTGAAGCCTAAAATATTTTACAGAACATTTTTGCTGACCCCTGATATTTGTAGGAAAGAATAGAAGTAAAATGATTGCATGGCAACTACATCTATTTGTTTACTAAATTTAAAAATTCTGATTTCCGTAAGAAACGTTAGCTAAAATACATTTATTAGGGATTTCTCAAGGTTTCAATTAAAACCTTTCATATTAAATTTAAAAAAAAAAAAAACATGTTTTCTACTCCCACAGCTTACAGAAGTTCCCAGGAAACCTATGCCTGCTGAGGCAATGCCAGATCCCGAAGCCATTGTGCCACAGAGGGATCTCCAAATTCAAAAAGTTTTTAAAGAACAACACGTCAATTTTGATGTTAAAATCTTTAAGGCCATACTTTTAGAATTCATATACACTGTTTATAGAGAAGCTGTATAAGGTCATATGATTTGTACCCCTCACTGCAAATCACTGAACCACTGATTTTCTGATCAGTTATAAGGCATATTTGCATTTTATCTTAAATTTGCTGTTGTTTTATCTGAGCAAAAAAACATATGTTGGAAATTTGATATATTTTGGTTAATTAGGCTTTTCATGGGAAAATAGGTCAGAATCTATTATAACGTATATTATGCTCAGTATATTTTACACTATGATATAATCATGAAGATATATTATGAAAGATGTCTAGTACTAAAAATGTTTCCCTTTATAGACCAAGTCTTAAATTTTTTTAATTGTTTTACAGCAGTGAGTGCACAGCATTCTTGATTTTATTGTAACCTAGTGCTGTGGTCATTCATTTAACTCACTGCTATACAGTTCCTCACAATTACAATTGCAGCTAGAGAAGGCGATGTGTCTTTAAGGAGCCAATTGGCATGGATATTTTTTGCTTTTTGTTTGGAACATTTGAGATTATGTATAATTATTGAAGTACGTATTGGTTTGAAAATATCAACTGGTACAAGAAGAGCTTTAGATTATTCAACAGAGTTTATACATTGATTTTTTCCTACATTCTGGAAAATGGTATGATTAACTGAAAACTATTTTTAGGTCTCTTTTTATTGAGGAATTTCTGGATGTGGAAAACCGTGTTAAGGCTTAGGGTTTCCCAAAGTGGATATTGTCATTTTTAATCACTTTTAGCTAAACTTTGCCACACTGTGAAGTAAGGACAAAAATGATGAGGAGTGAACAGTCTGATTAGAAGCTTTGGCTCCCAGAAGGGCAGTGTTAGCTGTATTTAAACCCATCACCATATTTAATACAGAAGACACTGAACAGGGCGTCTGCAATGATGTGTAGTTTCTTGCTAACCTTAGATTTTGGTAACCCAGCTGGGAATAAAAACAAGCCAAGAGGAAGGCAGTGGGTGCTCTTCTCTTCCCATCACATCACAGACAAGGAGACAAGAGTGAAATGCTGAAAGATCAGCTGTCAGAACCTTAGCATCACAACTAAGTATGGAACCTGCTGGTCAGAAATGCACACACCCGCCATGAGTTCTGAACACGTGGGCAGCCATGCTTAACAAGGAAATTCCCTGAGAGTTCAGTGAGCTGAACTAGACCACATTCAATGCTGAGAGACCAGCCATGGTGGGACCCATGATGGCCAGATCTGTGCACCAAGACTGAAAGGACATGCACAGTCCCAATGGAAGTCCAGCAGGGCCAGCACTTGTGGATGACTATCAGGGCCATTTCTAAGGAGCCTCTAGATCTAGCAACACCTACACACATATACAGAGAGAGAGAGGAAATCACTGAGGAAGGGAGGAGAGAGGACCCAAACTAAGTTTACTGGATGGCTTGCCAAGGAGGTAATGGAGGAAGGGGTTTCCTGGAAGCTCTTCTTGTTAGTATTGGTAGCTAGGGTCTTTCCCCAGATGGGAGGAGTAATTTTCTGTAAAGGACCAGATTGTAAACATTTTAGGTGTTGTAGTCTTTATTGTCAGTGTTGCAAGCACTCACCTTGGCTCTTGTATGTGAAAACTGCCATAAACTGTACAGAAATATCAAGTGCGGCTGTGGGACAACAGACCTCCACTCACAAAACCCGTGGTTAATTGGATTTGCTGACCACTTTTGTAGAGTGTTTATTAAACACATCTCATGTTTGGTGAGTCAGGTACGTCTGCCAAGGCCTGGTATATTGCACTTATAGTTCACAGTATTTTTCCTCATCTTAGGGTGAAAAAAAGCAGTGTAATGGAACAAGGCCTGCAAATTTGATATCTTTAAGAGCTTTTTTTGGGTGGAAATATTATTTCTTTTTCTTTTTCTTTTGTATTTTAGGGTTGCACCTGTGACATATAGAAGCTCCCAGGCTGGGGGTTGAGCTGGAGCTACAGAGGCTGGCATATACCACAGCCACAGCCATGCAGGATCCAAACCACATCTGAGACGTACACAGTAGCTCATGGCAACATTAGTTCCTGACCCACTGAGCAAGGCCATATATGGAACTTACAACTTCATGGATAGTAGTCAGCTTCATTTTTGCTGTGCCACAATGTGACTCCTGGAAATTCTCCCATTTACAATAATTTGTAAAGGGAAGAAAAGAAAAGAGAGGATCTCAGATTGACTGGGGTCACCACGAACCAAAATCCTTAAAGGGATTGCTGGCCTAGACTGTGTCTCTGAGTTTCTATACCTAGTCCACATGCCACGATTGAGAACCGAGGATGTAATCCTCTGAAATACTTGTTAAGGATGGAGGAAAAACCTTCCAGGTCATTTCCAACACGCACCTCTCAGCACCTTTTTTAGACTGCTATAACGCATTCCCTCAACTGTGGAGAACACCATGGTATTTGCTGTCTTGGGAGACATGAAAAGAATCAGTGGGTTTTTGTTCTGAATGCTGGCCCTGTGTGAAGGGAGATATGTCTTAAAATGGCCTTCATTCTCAACACTTCCTCAGTCTCCAACAGCTAAATGAGAGCCAGAAGCTGCACACTCATCTTCCCACAACACAAGTGAAGGACATCTTCCCCCACTGCCAGCCCTGTGATCACTGGCTTCATCCTGTGAGTCTTGCCCCTGTGCCAGCCCCCAGAACCAGGACCTCAGGCAAACCCTCCCCAGTGATCTAGTCACAGGCTAAGGAGCTGGATACCCACTCCTGTATCCAGCTCAGGCCATGCCTCCTCAGCCAGTGCCCCAGTGCTCAGTCTGGGACTGGCCACTTTCTTTTGCCTTGGGCCCTGAATGATCATGCATGATGAATCTCCACAGGCCTGAAGGCTTTGGTGGTACAGGGGGATTTGCATGGAACAAAAGCAGAGTTTGTAGTTTGGGGAAATTAGAAAATCTTGACTGGATGGATTTCAGAAGAACAGATGAAACACTGGTTCTAGTACCTCAACTGGAGTTGTGGAGAATTTGAGTGGACCTTGGCCAGCTTTGGTGGGGGCAGCTTGGGAATACCTGGAGATGGAGGCTGGGGCACCCTGTTTCCAATGAAGCCTCTTGGCTTTAGTCATGTCTCCCAGAGCCAGAGCTAAAAGGGAAGGGATGTGTGTGTGTGTGTGTGCGCTTATATGCATGTATACCTGCACTTGAACCCCTTTGCTAGTATATACTTGTGCATGTGTGGTGTGGTGTGTTTTGGGGCCAATACAAAGAGAAAGTGGCACCTCTTTCTTCTAAGCAAGTGGTGATAATTGTCTTCCATATGGAATCAAGCAAAGGAACAAAAACCCAGTCAACTTCTTTGTTAAAATGGTTGAATGAAAGGAAACAACACTCTTCTGTTAAATATGCAGAATCCTTTAGAGGCACTGTAATGCCTGGTTTATGGCTGTGCCCAGCCAAGGGCAGGATAAACAGTCTATCTGGTCAGTCTATGTAGGAAGTTTCTGGGTTCCTCACCAAGCCACATTTTATTCCTTCTTGGGAGGCTGGGGGTTAGGAATAGCACCTACCCTGCCCTGCCACCTACCTCCATGGCTCCTCTGAAGAAATGGTCTGAGGAGAAGAGGTGGTACAGAGGGACATGTAGCTCCAGTATATAGGAGGCCCATGGGTTTCCCACAAGGGGGGATAGCAGGCTTTGGAGAAAGAATTGGGTATTCATTTATGCTTTTAGACCATGAATCTCTTACTCCAATGGCTACAGGGGCTGAACCATTCTTTTGCATGAGAGGCCCAGGCCCACAGTGGGGATTGAGAATGGGGGGCTTAAGCTAACTTTGACAGTGCTTGCTCCTTCTAGTCCTGCCCTTAGCCCTTCCTCTAAGTTTTTTGAGCTCCATTGTTTTACTTTATTTTTATTTTTAGTGCCAGACCTGTTGCATATGGAAGTTCTCGGGCTATGAGTCGAATCAGAAGTACAGCTGCTGGTCTACAGCACAGCCACAGCAATGCCAGATCCAAGCTGCCTTTGTGACCTACACCATAGCTCATGGAAATGCCTGGTCCTTTACCTACTGAGGGAGGCCAGGGGTGGAACCCACCTCCTCATAGATACCTGTCTGGTTCCTTATAGCTTAAGCACAATGGGAATTTACTTTTCTTCTTCTTTCTTTCCTTCACTTTTTTTTTTTTTCCATTCTTACGGCATGTGGAATTTCCTAGGCTAGGGATTGAACCTGAACAGCTGTAACCAGGGCCACAACAGTGAAAATATCAGATCCTTAACCAGCAGAGCCTGAGGGAACTCCAAACTCCATGGTTTTTGTCCTTCCCTTTAAAGGTCTGTGGCAGATGCTCTTGGCAGCACCTGGTTTCCTTTACTGGGGTTCCTTTTTCCTGGTGGCTGAGTTCACAGCTGCTTCCTTCACAGGGCATTACCCACACCCAGGCACATACTTCCTTATTCAAGAAGTCACAAGCCTATGCTATCAGCAGAAACTGGTATCTGGCAGAGGGTAGGGTCAAATTGAGCCCTTTCATCTCCAGGGGGACCAACTCTGTGTTCTTCATGCTCCAGAGAGAGGTCCCTTGAGGACCAGGATAAGGTTCTCTTTCTTCCCCTGCCTTATCCTATTTTCCTCAGTCCCCAGTTCATGAGCACATTTTCAAGGACTTTCTCAAGTGTCCCCATCTAAGATTCGCTTCTGGTGATCTTGCTCTAATGCACTGGGTATGAGAAGAGTCCTAAGAAACACATGCAATTCTAGAAATGGATCATCTTTTAGCACACAAGCAAGGATGACTCCATGGGTATGTTGTATGGAGTATTCCTAATCTCTGGTGTGCTTCAGCAGTAACTGTCCATGAAGTGCAGACACTGGCCAGGTCATCCTTTAGTCCTGGGTAATAATAACTAAGAGGATAGTAACTAAGGACAATGGCCTTATGCCTTTGTAGATTCATGCCAATGCTCTACTGAGGGAAGATAATAAAGCCTCATATCCCTTACAGGGGAATTCACAGTGTCTCTCTGGGAGTATGGAGGACACTTTCCTCCCAAATCAGCCTCTCCAAGAGTCAGGAGATAGATGGGATCGAGCATAAACATTTCCTATCAGCCACCTATTTATACCTGAAGATAAAAATGCAAGAACAAGTTAAAGAAGTGGAATTGGCCTTTTTGGACACTTAAAGCAATGAACACATCATGGGCATTTAGGGCCTAAGCCCTGCTTGGGTCAAAGATAAAGAGGTCACACACTTCCTATCCTTAGGGCGAAGGAGAACCAACTTCACATGCACAGAAAGACTCCTCTGGGTCAGAAAGGGAGGGGTCACCAGCCAATAAAAACTTAGGCTATGTTACTGCCAGTGAGGAATCCATCTTGACCAAAAGATGTGCACGCATATTGGGGAGGGCCTGGGTCCGATCAGGTGTGCAAAATGAAATAAGAATTTTGGCCAATGGGAAACAAAGACCCAGACGAACTTCCCTAAGTGTTTTAAATCACTTCTCTGGGACACTCCTCAATGATGGGGATGATTGCATTCTCACTCCTCCTTTGTGTGTATCCTACTGCTTTGCCTCTGCCTTAGACAAACAGACAACATAGCTAAGTCTACTGTGTTTCTAACAATAAACTCTGTACCTGATTTCACAGACTTTGCTTGCTTTAAATATTCTTGCCTTCAACAGGGGGTGAGAATCAAGGCAGTTCCGTTGGTAGTCCCCAGCTGGTCGAGTGGCTAATATTCCTGTTTCATCCAGGCTTCCCAGCTTCCATTCCTGAGCAGAGAATTAAGATCTCACTTCAAGCCATCACTCTCTGCCATCTCTCCAAAGTCATCAGCATCCTCATCCATCCAGGCCAGATGTGACCTGAGTTAAACTCATGTGCGGGATTCCAGTTTGTACTTATGGTACATCCCACATGTGAAGATCATCAACGTTTTGCTAAGCCCTTTGAAGCTGGTTAACCCTGTGCATCTATCAGCTGGTCTCTATGATCTTTCCCTTCTTCCCTTGAGCCAATTGCCATGGGGCAATTCTGAAAAATACCAGCTATTTGCTTATGAAGGGCTGGGCAGCTTCGTCCTAGGCCCTCTAAATATGGTTGTAGCTACTCTGTAACCTTTTCACTTGGGTTATATGAAGTGGTTTAGGTTAAGTTTGGAAAGCATGGAAACTGCAGCCAGACAGGTAGGCTTCAAATCCTGGCTTATTTAACTATGGCTTAAGGGAAAGTTACTTAACTTCTCTGCAACGCTGTTTACAGAACTTTAAATGGAGTAAGAGTGTTGCAGTAATGGCATCCATCTCCAAGGGATGCTGTGAGAATAACATATGTTAATAAAGGTAAAGTGCTTTGATTCGTGTCCAGCAAGCAGGATGTGTCATATAATGTTAGCTGTTATTATTGCAAGTCATTACTCTTGAGTAAATACAGACTGCAATCTTCAGTTAGAGAATGTTCTTTTGATAAAACTATATTTCATTCTTCCATGTGTTAGGCAGATTGGTCCCTTAGTCTGAAGTCATCCTAGACTTTGAAGATAGCATAGAAAGTAGGAAAATATTACAAAGCTATATTAAAATTCTAGATCTTTTTCTAGATCTTTTCTTTTCAATTTGGGAATTGCCCTTTTGGCACAGCCAGTTATGAAACTGACTAGTATTCATGAGGACACAGGTTTGATCTCCGGCCTCACTTTGTGAATTAAGCATCTGTGGTATAGGTCACAGATGAGGCTCGGATCCCACTTTGCTGTTTCTGTGCTGTAGGCTTGCAGTTTCAGCTCCAATTCCACTCCTAGCCTGGGAACTTACATATGCCACCATGCCCTAAAAGGAAACAAAATGGACCTATAAACTCAAAAGCTTATACACAGCAAAGAAAACCATAAAAAAATGAAAAACAACCCACACAATGAGAGAACGTACTTGAAAATGAAGCAACTGACAAGGTATTCACCTCCAAAATATAAAAATGGTTCATATAGTTCAGGTTAAAAAATAAACAATCCATTGAAAAATGGGCAGAAGACCTAAATACACATTCCTCCAAAGACAGAATGATTTCCAAAAAGCACATGAAAAGATGCTAAGTGTAAATAATTATGGGAGAAATGCACATAAAAACTACCATGAGGTCTCACCTCACACCAGTCAGAATAGCCATCATCAAAAAGTCTACAAATAAGGAAAGAGAACCCTCCTATCATGTTGGTGGGAATGTAAATTGGTACAACCACTAAGGAAAACGGTGTGGAAGTTCCTCAGAAAATAAATGTACACCTGTCATATGATACAGCAGTCACCGACAGCCCAAGTTATGGTGTGGCTGTGTGTGTGTGTTTGTTTGTGTGTGTGTGTGTGTATTTATTCAAAATATCGCCAAGGAAGATATACAGAAGGCCAACAAGCACATGAAAAAATGATCAACACCACTCATCACTGATTATTAGAGAAAAGCAAACCAAAACTACCATGAGATACCACATCACACCAATCAGAATGGCCATCATTCATCAGTCCACAAATAACAAATGCTGGAGCAGGTGTGGAGAAAACGGAACCCTCCTGCACTGTTGGTGGGAATGGAAACTGGTACAGCCACTATGGAGAACTGTATGGAAGTACCTTAGAAATCTATTCATAGAACTACCATATGATCCAGCAATTCCACTCACGGGCATATATTTGGACAAAATGTTCCTTCAGAAAGACACATGCACCCACATGTTCACTGCAGCTCTATTTACAATAGCCAAGACAAGGAAACATCCCAAATGTCCATCAACAGATGAGTGGATAAGGAAGATGTGGTATATATACACAATGGAGTCCTATTCGGATATAAAAGAGAATGAAATAATGCCATTTGCAGCAACATGGATGGAACTAAAGGCTCTCATCCTGAGTGAAATAAGAGAAAGACAAATGCCATATGATATCACTCACATCTGGTATCTAATATACAGCACAAATGAACCTTTCCACAGAAAAGAAATTCATGGACTTGGAGAATAGTCTTGTGGTTGCCTGGGGGGAGGGGGAGGGAGTGGGAGGGATTGGGAGTATGAGGTGATCTGATGCTTGAGTTTAAACTATTGCTCTTGGAATGGATTAACAATGAGATCCTGCTGTGTAGCACTGAGAACTATGTCTAGATACTTACAATGGGAGAAAAATTATGTATATATGTATGTGTAACTGGGTCCCCATGCTGTATATTGGGAGAAAAAAGTGTGTTGGGGGAAATAACCATATAAGATACATTTTAAAAATATATCACCATTGGATACTTCCAAACAAACACTGTGTTTTTGTTTTTCTTTTTGTCTTTTTAGGGCCAAACCTGTAGCATATGGAGGTTCCCTGGATAGGGGTAGAATCAGAGCTCTAGCTGCTGGCCTCCACTACAGCTACAGCAATGCCAGCTCTGAGCCACACCTGTGACCTACACCACAGCTCATGGAAATGCTGAATCCTTCACCTGTGGGCAAGGCCAGGGGCTGAACCTGTGTCCTCATGGATGCTGGTCAGATTCATTTCTACTGAGCCATGAGGGGAACTCCCAATCAAATACCTTTAAAAGGAAAAGTCCTAGGTCACCATGTATTTAATAGTCTTTGTTAAATATTTGAATCTTAAATGTTCGTAGAATGGAACATGAGAATTTATCTCAAAGTAACTCTTTATATTAATTTGCAATCAATTCCCAAAAGCAGTATAGGCATCTCATATCAGAAAACTTCCAACCAGTAACAATCATTACATCTTCCCAAATGCAAGCTGGACTTGAAGAAACAGGAGCCATACCACCACCAACAACAACCAAACAAACAGCATTAACATCAAATCATGATGAGAAGGGAGAATCTGATTTCTACAATGTCTCCTTACATTTTTTAACACAAAAGTTTTCAACAAAGAATTATGAGGTATGGAAATTAAAAAAGGAAATATGATTCATGCGGTGAGGCATTACAAGGACTTTTAGTCACTCTCTTATATATTCCCATAGTACAAAGTGAAATTTGGGACAAAGAACTAAAAAAAACTCAGGAAACTGGTGCCTAACCAAATGGAGAATGCTAATAGAGAGACAGAAATTACAAAAAGGAATCAAATGTATATTCTAGTGTTGAAAAGTACAGCTGGGAATTAAAAAGGCATTGGGGGAATTACTAACAGATTTGAGCTGGCAGAATAATGAATTGGCCTATTTGAAGAAGAACTGACTGAGGCTATCCACTCTGAGGAGTGGAGAGAGGCAAGAATGGACAATATTGAGCAGAATGTAACAGACATATAGGACACCATTAAGTAGGCCAACATACATATAATAGGAATCCACATGATACATATAATAGGAATTACACCCAGAAAAGGGAATCAGAAGTCAGGGAAAATATTGGGAGAAAAATGCCCCAACTCCTCAAATATGATGAAATACATGAATGTATACATCCAAGAAACTCAATGAACTCCAACAAGATAAACTACAGGTCTACACAGATACTATAGTTAATTGACAAAACACATGACAAAGAGAATTTTGAAAGCATCAAGGAAAAAGCCTAGTAGATTTTCATATTTAGGGAATGAAAAAGAAGAACTATGAACCAAGAATTCTGTATCTGATAAAACTACCTTTCAGAAATGAAGGAGAGGAGTGGTATAGGCAAGATGGCAGATTAGGAGGCTCCAGGTCTTTAACCCCATGAAAATATCAAGGAAACAATCAGGTAAGAATAGCTTTGTGGAAGCTCTAGAAGACAAAGAGTAATCTGAAGCAATCAAGTGAATAGCCAATTGAGAAAGGGTCACACTCAAAATGATAGCAAATTCCATGATATTCTGCCTCCTCTATTCCTCACCCATTGTGAATGAATATGGTGCAGTAGAAGACCCAACCACTGGTCCTCCATTGGGAGAAACACAAGAGTGCAACTTGATTTCAGGGTTTGGCAGGCCAGGCACTGTCTCCAGAATCTGATTTCTGTCAAACATGACTTGAAGCTGAGATAGGGATGGTGGGACATTTTACATATCAGTAAAATGATGATGGATTCAATGGCATAGGAGAAGTTCATGGCAACTGTAGACCTGCACACATGTGGAGGTCAGAGATGACTGACAGAAGAATGCAATAAAACATGTAAGGGCCAAGAAGACAAAGGTGAGGTTTTTAGGGAAATTAAATACTTAAAAGCAACTGTGTGTGGGGGAGAGGATTAAGGCGCTGGGGAAGCACACACACACTCCCAGTGAAGGCACATCCTCAGAAAAGACCTGAGAGGACTGGTCTGTTTAGTAAAGGTCTTCATTTGCACATATCCAAGATACAAGACTGGGTAACGTGGCATTTTTTTTTTTTCCTGCATATGCAACTTTTTTTAAATTTTTTTCTTTTTTTCTTTTTTTTTTTTTTTTTTTGTCTTTTTGCTACTTCTTTGGGCCGCTCCCGCAGCATATGGAGGTTCCCAGGCTAGGGGTCGAATCGGAGCTGTAGCCGCCGGCCTACACCAGAGCCACATCAACGCGGGATCTGAGCCACGTCTGCAACCTACACCACAGCTCATGGCAACGCCGGATCCTTAACCCACTGAGCAAGGGCAGGGACCGAACCCGCAACCTCATGGTTCCTAGTCGGATTCGTTAACCACTGCGCCACGACGGGAACTCCTGCATATGCAACTTTTGATAAATGCTCACAAAATATAGAAATAAAAAGGTAGATGTTGCTCATTCAAAGGAACATTAATAAATCTGAAGCAAATGAGCATAAAGAAACATAGGCTTCACAGTGGCTAGATGAACTTTTTCTTTTTCTTTTTTTCTTTTTTTTTTTCTTTTGTCTTTTTGCCTTTTCTAGGGCTGCTCCCATGGCATATGGAGATTCCCAGTCTAGGGGTCTAATCGGAGCTATAGCCACTGGCCTATTCCAGAGCCATAGCAATGCAGGATCCAAGCCACATCTGCAACCTACACCAGAGCTCACAGCAATGCTGGATCCTTAACCCCTGAGCAAAGCCAGGGATCAAACCCGTAACCTCATGGTTCCTAGTCAGATTTGTTAACAACTGAGCCACAACAGGAACTCCTAGATGAACATTTTAAACAACTGCCTTAGGTATTCTGAAATAGCAAAAGAAGAACACACATAATTAACAAAAGGAAGTCAGCAAGGTGGAAGGTGGTGAATGAATAAACGAAGAATATAGACAAAGACATAGAATTTATTTCAAAAAAGAAACAGAGGGTCTTGATCAGGAATGGATGTTGGACTTTGTCAAATGCTTTTTCTGCGTCTATGGAGATGATCATATGATTTTTGACTTCTGTTAATGTGGTGTATGATGTTGATTGATTTGCATATGTTGAACCATCCTTGTGAACCTGGGATGAACCCTACCTGGTCATGGTGTATAATTTTTGGATATGTTGTTGGATTCAGCTGGCTAAGATTTTGTGGAGAAATTTTGCATCTATATTCATCAAAGATATTGGCCTGATAGTTTTCTTTTTTGGTGTTATCTCTGTCTGGTTTTGGAATTAGGGTGATGATGGCATCGTAGAATGGTGGGAGTATTCCTTTTTCTTCAACCTTTTGAAAGAGTTTAAGGAGGATGGGCACTAGATCCTCTTTATATGTTTGATAGTATTCGCCTGTGAAGCCAGATGGCCCTGGACTTTTATTTGTAGGGAGTGTTTTTATGACTTCTTCAATTTCATTTCTAGTGATTGGTCTGTTCAGTTGGTCTGTTTCTTCTTGATTCAGTTTTGGCAGGCTGTAAGAGTCTAGAAATTTGTCCGATTCTTCCAGATTGTCAAATTTGTTGGCATAGAGTTGTTCATAGTATTTTCGTATGGTTTTTTTGTATTACTGCAGTATCTGTTGTGATTTCTCCTTTTTCATTTTTAATTATATTTGAGTTCTTTCTCTCCTCTTTTTAGTGAGTCTGGCCAGGGAATGTGTCAATTTTGTTTACCTTTTCAAAGAAACAGCTCTCGGTTTTATTAGTTTTCTCTACTGTTTTTTTGACTTTCTAATTTATTGAATTCTTCTTTGATCTTTATAATTTCCTTCCTTCTGCTGACTTTAGGTCTTTTTTGCTCTTTTTCTAATTTGCTTAGATGGAAGTTTAAGCTGTCAATTTGGGATCTTCTTTTTTGAGAAAGGCCTGTATCACTATAAATTTCCCTCTGAGCACTGCTTTTGTGGCATCCCATAGATTTTGAGAGGTTGTGTCTTCATTATCATTTGTCTCAAGGTATTTTTAATTTCCTTCTTGATTTCCTCATTGACCCATTGGTTTTTTAGTAGCATGTTGTTTAGTCTCCATGTAGTAGGTTTTTTCTCATTTCTTTTCCTGTGGTTTATTTCTAGTTTCATGGCATTGTGGTCAGAGAAGATACTTGAGATAATTTCTCTGCTCCTAAATTTATTGAGGTTAGCTTTGTGTCCCAATATGTGGTCAATTCTTGAGAAGGCTCCATGTGTTGTTGAGAAGAATGTGTATTCTGATTCTTTTGGATGTAGTGTCCTGAAGATATCAATTAAATCTAACTTCTATTGTTTCCTTCAGGTTCTCTGTTGCTTAATTGGTTTTCTGTCTAGAGGATCTGTCCATTGGTAGGTATCAAGGGAGCATTCCTGAACATAATCAAAGCCACTTATGATAAACCCACAGCAAATATAATACTCAATGGGGAAAAACTGAAAGCTTTCTCATGCAAATCTGGAACAAGACAGGTATGCCTACTCTCAGCACTGCTCTTCAACATAGTTTTGGAAGTCCTGGCCACAGCAATTAGACAAACAAAAGAAATAAAAGGCATCCATATAGGAAGAGAAGAGATCAAACAATCACTGTATGCAGACGACATGATACTTTACATAGAAAACCTTAAGGACTCAACCCAAAAACTACTGGAACTGATGAATAAATTCAGTCAAGTAGCAGGATATAAGATTAACAGTCAGAAGTCAGTCGCATTTCTGTATACCAGCAATGAAATATTAGAAAAGGAATCCAAAAATACGATACCTTTTAAAATTGCACCTCACAAAATCAAATACCTTGGAATACACCTGACCAAGGAGGTACCTTTACCTTATATGCCAAGAACTATAAAACTTTAATCAAAGAAGACGTAAAGAAATGGAAAGGTATTCCATGTTCAAGGATTGGAAAAATCAATATTGTGAAAATGGACATCCTACCCAAAGCAATCTACAGATTCAAGGCAATCCCTATCCAATGACCCAGGACATTTTTCACAGAACTAGAACAAACAATCCCAAAATTTATATGGAACCACAAAAGACCCAGAATTGCTGAAGCAATCCTGAGAAACAAAAACCGAGCAGGGGGCATAACTCTCCCAGACTTCAAGAAATATTACAAAGCCACAGTCACCAAAACAGTGTAGTACTGGTATCAAAACAGACAGACAGACCAATGCAACAGAAGAGAGAACCCGGAAATAAACCCTGACACCTACGGTCAATTAATCTTTGACAAGGGAGGCAAGAACATCAAATGGGAAAAAGAAAGTCTATTCAGCAAGCATTGCTGGGAAACCTGGACAGCTGCATGCAAAGCAATGAAACTAGAACACACCCTCACACCATGCACAAAAATAAACTCCAAATGGCTGAAAGACTTAAATATAAGACAGGACACCATCAAACTCCTAGAAGAGAACATAGGCAAAACACTCTTGGACATCAACAGCATGAATATTTTCTCAGGTCAGTCTCCCAAAGCAATAGAAATTAGAGCAAAAGTAAACCCATGCGACCTCATCAAACTGAAAAGCTTTTGCACAGCAAAGGAAACCCACAAGAAAACAAAAAGACAACTTTCAGAATGGGAGAAAATAGTTTCCAATGATGCAACCGACAAGGGCTTAATCTCTAGAATATATAAGCAACTTATACAACTCAACAGCAAAAAAGCCAATCAACCAATGCAAAAATGGGCAAAAGACCCGAATAGACTGTTCTCCAAGGAAGATACAAATGGCCAGCCAACACATGAAAAAATGCTCCACATCGCTGATTATAAGAGAAATGCAAATCAAAACTACCATGAGACACCACCTCACACCAATCAGAATGGCCATCATTCATAAGTCCACAAATAACAAGTGCTGGAGGGGGTGTGGAGAAAAGGGAACCCTCCCGCCCTGTTGGTGGGAATGGAAACTGGTACAGCCTCTATGGAGAACAGTTTGGAGATACCTTAGAAATCTATACATAGAATTTCCATATGACCCCACAATCCCACTCTTGGGCATATGATCGGACAAAACTCTACTTAAAAGAGACACATGCACCCGCATGCTCATTGCAGCACTATTCACAATAGTCAGGACATGAAAACAACCCACATGTTCATCAACAGATGATTGGATTTGGAAGAGGTGGTATATATACACAATAGAATACTACTCAGCCATAAAAAAGAATGACATAATGCCATTTGCAGCAACATGGATGGAACTAGAGACTCTCATCCTGAGTGAAATGAGCCAGAAAGACAAAGACAAATACCATATGATATCACGTATAACTGGAATCTAATATCCAGCACAAATGAACATCTCCACAGAAAAGAGAATCATGGACTTGGAGAATAGACTTGTGGGGCTGCTTGATGCGAGAGGGAGGGGGTGGGAGGGATGGGGAGCTTGGGGTTATCAGATACAACTTAGAACAGATTTACAAGCAGATCCTGCTGAGTAGCATTGAGAACTATGTCTAGATACTCATATTGCAACAGAACCAAGGGTGGCAAAAAATTGTATACATGTAAGAGTAACTTGCTCCCCGTGCTGTACAGTGGAAGAAAAAATTTAAAAAAATTTAATTAATTAAAAAAAGAAAGAAAAATGGGAAAGGGAGAGGCAAAGGGCCAACAAAGTCTCTTTTCCCTCTACCTGGTCAGGGCCCTCTGGCCAGTTCTCCATCTCAGGAGGAGCCCAGAAATTAAATGGCCCCAGTTGTGGCTGATGGGTCTGCTCCACTGGTGGGTGAGTTGGCCCTCCAGTGCCCTGAGTGGTTACGATCTGTGGCTGAGGGTTAGCCAAAGAAATGTGGGCTGTCTCTAAAACCCTGAGGAAGGACTGTCCAGGTTAACTGAGGGTCTGAAAGAATATTGTGGTCAGTCCATGTGAATGGAAAAAAATCCTGGCATGAAGGGTGTAGAGGAAGGGTAAAAAGGGCATCTTTTAGGTCAAGAACTGAGAAATGAGGAGTGTTAGGAGGTATACAAGACAGAAGAGTATAGGGATTTGGGACCACTGTGTTAATGGGAAGGAGTACCAGATTGATGAGGCCAAGATCATGAACTAATCGGAAGCATCTGTCTAGTTTTTTTACAGGAAGGATAGGAATATTGAACAGAAAGTGAATAGGTTTGAGGACGTTGGCCTTGAGGAGAAGCTGATTTATAGGCTTTCATTCTCTCTGTGCTTCTAGGCTAATAGGATATTGAGATTGGATAGGAAATTTAGGAAGATCATTTAGTCTTATGAGAATTGGAGAATGATGTCTAGCAATGGAGGGTATATGGGTGTCCCAAACAATGGGATTGACATCAGAGGGGAGGTGGGAATGACTGGGGGAGTGGGCCCCAAATCTGACTGGCCCAGATATAGGAAGTTTGTGTTTGGTTGTATAGGAAATTCAATGTATCCCTGGAACTTAGTTAAAATATTCATCCCTATTATAAGCATAGCCCATGTGGGAATACCTAGGAATTAGGTGGCAGAAAGTGGTGTTTACAAGTGTGCAAAGTAAAGGTCCAGTCTGTTGGGGTGTAGTGGGCAACCACTTTACCCCCATGATAGAAGCAGGGGAGGTGTAGGTAAGACCCTGTTAAATAGGTAATACTGAGTATAATGCCCCCAAGTCCAATAAGAACAAAATAATCTTATCTGCTCCTGCCACAGCTCCCTGAGGCTCCAGAGTGGTGGTAGGAAGCTGGGGCCTGGTGGCCTCAGGCCCCACCCATCCTCCATGGCCAGGCCCAACAGGTTGTTCATGTTGATGGTCTCCAAGGTAGGTTTTGTGGAGGAGATGTTGGGCTGTCCTGGCTTCCCACAGTCCACTTTCCAATGTCCATTCTGACTGAATTTTGGAGAAGGGCCTGGCAGGGTTTTGGGTTATGGCATTCATTTGCCCAATGCCCCTCTAAGCCACCTTTGAAATAGGGCCTGGGAGGGGAGGTTGTTCTGTAAGTTTGTATGCCTCAGGGGGTCCATGGTTTGTTTTTGAGGATTTCCCTATATGGCAGAAGCAAGAAGCTGATATTCAGTCATGGACCTCTTTAGTTTAGGGGCCTTATGTTCTTCCTCGGCATTATTAAAGACCATTAAAGGCAGCTTTAATGAGATCCCTTGGTGGGAACAAAAGACCGTCCTCTAGTTTCCACATATTTTTTTAATATCTTGTGCTGATTGGGAGATGAAATGCATATGCAAATGAATTTATCTCTCTTGACTTTCTAGATTTAGGGTAGGATACTTAGGGTAGTATACTATAAGCCTTGACATAAAAATGGCTGGATTTTCTTGGGGTTCCTGTATTATTTCTCTAATTTTATCCTAAGTAACTATTTTTAATGAGGACTTCATTCTCTCTATTAGGCAAGAGTTAAGGTGGCCTCTCGAGCCTCTGTCCTGGGAGTCTATCTGATAGTTCCAATTAGGATCCACACAAGGGATAGCTAGAGTTCCAACAGGACTGTTAGCAGGATCTTGGTATGTAAGGTGTCTGCATGGGCTTGGGCTGCCAGATAAATTCATTCCCTTTGTTCAGGGGACAGAAAACAGCTAAGGATAACACAAATGTCTTTCCAAGTGAAGTTGTAGGAGTGAATAAGATACTGGAGCTCTTTTGTGTAGGTAGTTGAGTCTGAGGTGAAGGAACCTAAACATTTTCCCTATTTGGGATAAGTCTCCCAAAGACAAAGGCACATGAACCCTGACTCTTCCTTCAACTCCAGCAACCTCTCTTAAAGGAAGGTTTGGGGCCTCAGGGGGGATTGCTGATCAAGATCTTGTGAAGGGGGTCATAAAAGGGGTTGTTGCTATGGGAGGGGGCTGCATGTTGGGAGTGGGAATTAGGATTCTTGGGGCATGGAAGAAGAGGAGGAAGAACAATGGTGGGAGGGAGAGAAGAAGGTGTAGGGGCTGTAGTACTTGGGTGCATGGAATTGGTGGGAGGGGAAGGAGGAGGCTTATGGTTGTGCAGGATTGAAGGAGGTGCTGAGGCATCACTAGGATTAAAGTCAGAGTTTGAAGAAACATAAGGGGGAGGCTGATTAGTTTTTGCCTGCAGGTGAGGTGAAAGGGGAGGAGGGCATTCATTTAACAGAAGAACCTGATATGAGCTACAGTCAGAGCAAAGAGAGGGTTGAGATCTTAAAGAGATAAAAGCTTGGAATTCCTGTCTTGGCTCAGAAGGAACAAATCTGACGAGGATCCATGTGGACACAGGTTTGAACAGTGGTCTTCCTCAGAGGCTTAAGGATCTGGCATTGCTATGACCTGTGTTGTAGGTTGCAGACATGGCTCAGATCTGGCATTGCTGTGGCTGTGGCCCAACTGCCACACTTCCAGTTCAACCCGTAGCCTGGGAACCTCCAAGTGCCATGAGCACAGCCCTAAAAAGACACACACACACATAAAATAGATAAAAGCTTTAATGTAGGGAACATCTGACCATTTCCCATTGTGCTGGAAAAAAATTCTCAAGATCTCCTGGGATTTTGAAATTGAATGGACCAGTCTCAGGCCATTGGCTCCCATTATCTAATTTATGTTTGGGCCAAGCCACGTGACAGAAGGAAATGAGACACTTGTGCTTAACATCTGGTGGAGTCTCAGAGATGAAAGATTGTCCAAAATCACCCTAAAGCTGTATCTTGTGGAGGTTGACAGGAGGAGGCCCCCGTGGTGTTAATTTGGGAATAGAGAAGTCTAAAAACCCATACAGGTGCTCAGAGAGGTATCCCCCTTAGAGGGCCTAAGATCTAAACGAGGTAGACCACCTAGATGGTCAGAGGGGTTCTCCCTGTGAAGTCTATGATCTGAACGATGATTGTGCCTGATCAGGAAATGTCTTTGCTGAGAAGGGGGAGTACCTGTTCCCTGCGACCACATGGAAACCCAGCTGACTCAACATCCAGATTGTAAAGAGGAAATAAAAAATGGCAATGAGGGGTGTTTCCATCATGACTCAGCAGCTAACAAATCTCACTAGCATCCAGAAGGGCACAGGTTTGAACCCTGAACTTGTTCAGTGAGTTAAGGATCTGGCATTGCCATGAGCTGTGGTATAGGTTGCAGATGTGGCTTAGATCCTGTGTTGCTATGGCTGTGGTGTAGGCCTGCAGCTAAAGCTGCATTAGACCCCTAGCCTGGGAACCTCCTACATGCCATGGGTGTCACCCTAAAAAGCAAAAAAGAAAAAGGAAAAGAAAAATGGCAATGACATCAGACCGGGTTTGGGGAGAGAGTGGTGGAGGAGAAATCCAGTATTTACTCAACTTCCAATGGCCTTGAAATGGAGGCCAGTGTGGGGTGCCATGTGATGGGAATCATCAGAAGGCACTTGAGACCCCAGTGCTCAACAGTCACAAGGAAGAGGACACTTCCACTCATCTGAGCAGTAGTGACTGGGAGAGAGGGCCAGAGAAATCAGAGGTCACCGTGGAGTACCCCTGGACTAAATCTTCAATTGTCCCAATAGTCTCACTCTGTTCACTGAAAGACTCAGGCTTAGGAGATGGAAAGCAGGGAAAGAGTTTAGAAACAGAGGAGGCATCCACTCTTTCAGACCAAAGCTACTTGCCCCTAGAACCTACAGGGACCTGCAGAACACCTCATCGTGTAGCCCTGGCTGGTGTTTCAGCTATCCCTCCAAGTCTTGGAGCATTTGTGGAAGCCTGGACATTGGAAAGGGGTGGGTGTGTATCCCTCCAGGGTTTGGCACCAAAATGTTACAGAACTGGAGAAAGACAGTAGACCAGAGCAGTGACATATCAGGCAAGATTTATGAACCAGCAGAGAGGTTGGGAGCACTGAGCAAAAGGAACACAGGACCCCTCAGCCTTGGGAAAGAGTCAGGATTTATAGGCAGGGGATCATGTGCTACGTCCCATATGTTTGGGACAGCAGTTAAGATCCTGGTATAAAACTTAACATTCTCCTTGGGGCAGTCTTTGTCCTTGGGAAGTCAGCCACTTCATGGGCTTTGTTGTGCTGCCAGTGGAGGTCCAATAAAGTGGAGACTGCAGGTCCGGGTCTGAGAGTGTCAATGAGTCATGGGACTTACCATTTCTTAGGCCTTCATTATGTATATATAATTATTTTTTCCCATTCTTCCTAGTTTACAGTGTTCTGTCAATTTTCTACTGTTTAGGCCTTCATTTTAGTTTATGACTAAGAGGTTCCATGTGGCCATTAATACTTATATGTTTATCAGATGATAAAATGTGAATTTTGTTCAGAAAGCCTAGGCTGTTTTGAAGTAAGTCAAGAGCCAGGACAGAAGTAGAGCGGGTTTAGGGTAAAGAAGTGAAAAAGGAAATCTATGCTGATGAATAAAAAAGTGAAAGGGAAGATCAAGTCAAAACTCATGCTATGACTTTGAAAACCAATTTGTAAATTACCCAAAGAGGCATACACCAACTATCCTGCCACTGTGTAATGTGGAAGAAACTTCTGGTTCTTGCCTACCTGCCAGAGGCCAACACGGAGTGTCACCCCAAACCCAACCAGGCCCATCTTCCCTCAGCCCTTACCCCACTGCAGAATGACTTGAGTCCGCCCTTTGAAGGTTGAGACTCAAACTTGGCCTCCTTTACTTGAATCCTGAGCATCTGCTGAAGCAGGTCACTCTCTGGGTCCTGGTCTTGACTTTTTGCTTTGAGGCTACCAGGCAGCAGTGGTCCAGGCCCAAGCCTGTGTGAATGGTTTCACAAGGAGGTAAGCCAATAGACTTGGGATGGGTTCCCAAAGACCCTGCCATCCCTCAAATCCCTGGGGTTCACATGTGATACTTCACTGTGGACACATAGCTGGACAGAAGGACAGGAAGGAGAGAGAACTGCACCCCAGGGACCCCTCACACTGGGGGGCCTAGACGGGCCTGTAGAAACCTCAGCCTACCCATGGGACGACAGATGCTTGGAGGTGGAAAAAGAGGACATGCTCTGGGTTTGGAGGAAGGATTGCATCAGAAAGGTTGGCTTTTTCTAGAAGGGAGACAAGGCACTTTGAAATGTGTGTGTAGGGAATGTGGCTTGATATCTGCTCTTGGCAGAGGGAGGGTCATAGGGAAAGCCTAGCCCTGTCTTGTGTTCCTTAGGCATCTGAAGTTTGCCTCATTAGATCTTTCTAAGGGATGTGAATGGGTGCATACTGTATCTAATGGGAGCATGGGGTGAGATGGTCAGTCAGAAAACTATTCAATGGGGTGGGTGACTGTGGCCACATGTGCCTTGAAGTGGTACTCTCTAAGCTGGGCCCAAAGTTACTCTGCCACAGCCCAGGCCTCTTCCACTCCTTCCAGCCCAGAGCTCACTCCTCAGGTCAGGGAACTGTTGCCTTGGATTCCACAAGTGAGGGGCAGCCATGTGACTTCAACCAAGCTAAGACTCCTGTTTTTGAGTTGTTCTGTATTTTTTTCCCTTTCGTGGAAACACATTTCTTCAGACCTACTTTATCCTCTCTGGTATCTCACAGCAGATGCTCAGGCCTGACTTTGAGATGAAGAGTATGTTCCTATTTCAAGTCACCATTTCATGGACAGGGATCACATGTGTGGAGGGGGGGTGGTTGCGATGGAATGTCTATGAAGGCTGATTCCTTGTTAAAGAGGGGATGTGTCATAGCCCAGAAGAGGAAGACGATCTTCTGTGCTACCATGAAAACTCCTTTTCCCCTGTTGAGATTAATTAGGTGCATAGTGGTGGGTACCTCCCTCTGCTGAACAGACAGCTTTACCACAATGGCACCTGACTCATGCCTGCTTCTCAGTTTGTCTTCACCTTCCATTGTTGGGATCTGGAAGGGGAAGGACCTCAGGCAGCCTGTACTCCCACGACCTATGCAACACGACACTCCCTCAGCCTGTGCTAATCCTCTGCAGTCAATAGTGGCTGTGAAAGGACAGAATCCAGGGGATACATGCTTAATTCTTAGACTCCTTTCCTAGGAACACAACTGCATGATGGCAGTGACTCAGGGTCCTGGGGATGGGATGGTGGAAACTCTCCCCTGTTCAAAGTCCAATATGGGTGGTTCTGTGAGGCAGGTGCATGATGGGCAGGTGCGTTATGCGATTGTGTCAAGGTTCTGTGTGCAGAGTGACTTTCTCAGCCTTTCAGTTTTGTTAGGAGGGGTCATGAAAGAAAGGAAGAGCAGATTTATATTGGCAAGTGCAAAGGAACTGCTTATCAGAAGGTGTGGCCCTAAGACTTTATACACTGCCTGTCCAAAAATGGACTTACAGTGAGTGGATACTGGCTTGGAGAGGGTCCCTATATGCTAATGACCTTGCTGAGGAGCATTGTTCAGAGTAGATGTGCTCCAAGCTCCAGGACTTGGGGACAGTCTGTGAGGGCTGAGTGTTGGAGTTCCTTAGTGAGGCTCTCTGAGTGAGTGCTGCTGTGCCTAACCTCTTCTCAGCAGACAGGAGGCAGGGAACTTGGTGCATGGGAACAAATTCACCAGTGGAATAATTCTCAACTGGAGATGAGAACATGAAAAACCCTCCAAGACTGCACAGTTTCCCCTGTTCAAATGCCCTTGCCTGTTGAGATGTACAGTCTGATTCACCAGGAAACTCCCTTCCCAGTTGCCCATTCTCCTCCATTCACCACTTTCCTTTGTCTCAAGAGCATCTCCACAGCATGCTCAGCACAGCAGCCATCATTAAGCCTCATGCCTCTCTGTCCCATTTCATAGCACTCCACTTTTCTCCATCCACTCCTGGCCCCCCATTGAAGCCACCCTTGGAGCTGCACCTGCCACCACCCATGACCCCATTACTCCCACCTGGCAGCACCTTATTCCTGCCAGCCTTCACCAGGACATCTCTGGTGGCTAATACTGACCATGGCCTCAGTGCCCCAGGGGTTTGCAAAATCACTGTCTAAGTCAGATCAGAAGGAAAGCCAGCATTGCCCCACCAGACTCAGATCTTTGGCCTTACCCAGGTACCCCCAAAGGGAGCTCCTGGGGCCCTCAGTGGGAGGGCTTGTTGCTTGTCCTGTAACCCTATTCCTAGCAACCCCTGCAGTGGAGAGTGTTGTGGCCACACTGGCTGTTGCAGTAGCTCAGGCTTGCAAGGGAGAGTGGGTCACAGGCCTTCCTCCTCAAGCTGCACAATCAGCTGCCCAGCTGGCCCCAGTCTGCCCCCAGTGAGCTCTGGCCCATGGCCACATGGTGCATCCAGGGCAGACAGCCTATCCTCCTCCAAGAATGGGGTCCCTCAGGATGACTCTTTGAACAGCAAGAGCTGAGAACTCCCAAGGCTGGCAGTGCCTAAAATCTCTGGCCCAGAAGCAACTGCCCCAGAGCCCTAATGCAGAACTTTTCTCTTGCTTCCTCATTTGAGTGCATTCTGGAGAGCTCATGAGCTCACCTGGAGCCTTCACTAAAGAGGAACTGGCCATGGACTCACTGGCTAGCTTTCTAGGAATCCTTCAGCCTAGACAGAAGGAAGGTTGAGGGTGATGTCCATGCCATGAAGAGGCATGTTGTCACTCACATGTGTCACATGTCCAGTCCATGACAACCTTTCAGTGTCTTCTCTCAGCTGACCCCCACCCCGTGGGTCCACCCACATTACCTTCTGTGTTTCCATGGTAAATTTAACACAGACTAGCAGTCAGAGAGGGTCCTTCTGTAATGTCAGGAGCCAAGAGGTGAATGGCACCATCTTCTGTGCTGCTGCATCCTTTCAACAAGAAGTTGGGTGTATGGTGGCCAGGGACTGTCACTTCAGAGGAGGCATAGGACAGGCAGGCTCAGGAGAGAGTTTTATGCATATGTGGTCTTTGTTGTTCTGGAGACTTCCAGTTACAACAAGGAGGTGGTAGTGCTCTCTTAAGGCAAGGTTCTTTCCTACTAGAGCTGTGAGCCTGGAAGGAATCTCTCTCCTAGACTTAAGGTCCTTCATAAAAGGGGTACAATGACACCTAGTTGAGAGGACCAGGCAGAAGAGTCCTTGGGCTTATCTGACCTGTTAGCAGCTATCCTGGCACATGCCCTCCCTCATTGATGATGCTGAATTTTATATGAAACTGCAGTCCTGGAGAGGAAAGAGTTCCCCAAGGCACAGCATTCCAGCTATGGCCTGGGAGTGTATGCTCATCCTCTGGGGAGTGTGAGGTGGTGGCAACAGCAACCAGGAAGGCCTGTCTTGCTCTACAGACACCCACACTACTGACCCTCAGTCAGGCTGTGGTGGGAAACATGGAGGAGAAGGAATGGAGGTGCTCAGGCAGCTGGAGGTGGGGCTATAAGAGGAGACTGACCCTGAAGGCTTTCAGCCCAGTGCTTCACTCTCTGGCCCACTGAAACCAACCATGACATTGGAGAAGGGACAGTGTTGGGCCATGCAGGAATGGCAGCACACAAGCATCTTTGACAGGATGAACTTCTATGAGATGGTGGCAAAGTGAGTCAGCATCCCGGGCTGTGGGGTACATGGTGGACGAGGGGGTGGGTGAGGGCCAGACCGCAGGGCAGGATATGACTGTGATGGTGACCAGCAGAGAGAACGGAGGAGGCTGGCACCCAACACATACTGTTCCCTGCATCCCAGAGGCCTTACTCCCCTCACCTGGAGACCTTGGCTATTCTGTCCTTCTTCCACCAGGAGCACTGCCCGCACATGAGGCTGACCTGTCCCTGTCCTGGCATAAGGCCTCAGGATGGTCTTGGGAACCCTAGGAGCCCAGGAAGGGTCCACTCTGGGCACAGGGACTGTGCAGGGAAATGCACTCCACCCCAAGCTGTGTGTTGGGTGGCCAGTGATTACTGATCTAACACTTGGAACCCCTCTCCTCATCAGCAGTGGACTGGCCTTCCCTGGGTTTTCTGCATGGGAATCCCCTAGTTTCAAAACCAAAACCAAACAAATAAGCACCTCTCAGAGGAACGTGAGGCCTGTCTGCTAAGTTTAGCATCCCATCTCCAGCCTCTCCTGAGCCCTGTGTCAGGTGTGTGTTCCAGAACTCTCACTTCCAGACCCAGGACCTAGATTTGGGCAAGGCTACTGTGGGGATACCTGCCTGACAAGGCTGCTGGCCATCACCATTCCTGTGGGACACACAAGGATGGGGGGGGCATGAGCAGGGGCCCCCATGGGCCACCATATGTCCAGTAGTCCTGGTTCAATTAAGCAACCTGGGTCTCTGCTGGGCCATGCCCTCCAGGGCTGGTAAAGCAGGAGGTGGCCCAGATCATGTACTTGCCCTAGAGGGGCTCCCTGCTGGAATAGCACCTCACAGGCCCTGACAGCCCCAAGGACACCCTCTCCTCATCCCCTCAGTCCTGCTGCCCTCAGTGGGCTCCAGAGCCCAGGCCTTTTTCTCACTGAGGCCTGTCCCTCAACACCCCCAAGGTTCATGGAATTTGAAGTGGAAGATGAGTTCCAGATTCAGAACTTGCAGTGGATGAAGGGGGAACAGGGTCTGCTTACTCCAGCTCTAGTGAGTCCAGCTCCTCAGGGACTTCAGCCCCCAAAGTGGGGCCTTGGTCAGTTACACACCTGCCCAATGGAGGTAAAGACAAAGTTAATAGGGGCCTAGGGGTAGAGGCAAGATGGCACAAGGGTAAGAGGACATGCTCACCCTCTCCCACAAACACATCAAAAAAAAAAAAAAAACACACATCTCCATCTAAAAGGATTCACACAGGTCATCAACTGAATGCTGGCAGAAAATCTTAAACCTCCAAAAAGGGCAAGAAACTCCTGACATAACCAGGTAGAACAAAAGAAAAAAAGAGAGAGAAAAGGAATCAGGACAGGACTCGCTTTCCTGAGAGGGATCTGTGAAGGAGAAAGGGAACCCACACCCTGAGAAGCAACCTAACAAACAGAAAGATCAGCTGAGTCAGAGGGATCTCCAACATACTGGAGAAAGCACAGCAGCAGGCCTGAGAACTGAAAAGCAGAGTGAGAGAAGCACAGATCATCTGAACTGCTGGCACAGACACCACAGCCTGAGATTCTCGGGGGGGGGGTTGCTGGGCACTGAGACTTAGGCTCTGGAGCAGTGAGAAGCTGCTTGCTAGCCCATGGTGGACCAGACCTGTGGGTGGCAGGAGCAAACCACTGCAATTATCCCTGACTCCAGAGGTGGTGTGGCCTACCACAGCTGGGGATATCTGAACAAAAATTACTTGCAGACCCAACCATTTCAGAGGGTATCACAGAAAAGGACACTACAATGGAACCTCACCTGATGGTGCTCTTACTCCTCTGGGGGCACACTCACCCTGCAGCCACCACTGCCAAACATTCCAAGAGGTGCCCATATGCTTGATCACTGTCCCTTCCTAGGAATCTGCAACTAAGAGCACCTTGTTCCCACATCCTGTCAGGGCTAAGCAGGACCAGGTGCTTCTTGCATGATTTTACAGGTGATGGGGCAAACCACCAAAGTTATCTCTAGCTCCAGCGGTGGCAGTGAGCTGACACCATTAGGGGTTGGGGAACAGGCACCTACTGCAGCCCCATTCACCTCAAGGGCATCACAGAGGAAGGCATTGTGACCAAATCAACTCTTGGTTCTCTTGCACCCTTGGGAACACACTGGCCCTGCTGCTGCCACTACTGAATGTTCAGGGCAGTACCCATAGGCCAGATCTCTGGCACTTCCCAGGATCCTGCAACTCGGAGCAGCCTGAGCAGCACCTCCTATGTGGGCTAAGACAGACAGATCACCTCATGCATGGTCTACAGGTGGTGGATGCAAATCAACACAGTTACCACTGAAGCTAGATGGTCATGGCCCACTCCCACTAGGGATCCCTGAACAGGCACCACCTGCCATTCCAATCATCTCAGAGGAGGACACTGCAATCAATCACAAGCTGTTGATGTTCTCACATCCCTGGGAACTCACACACCCTGCTGCAGCTACAGCCAAATTCTCTGGCCACCTTGAAGATACTTTTGAGCTCATTACCACTTCCCAGGGACCTGTAAATAGGAGTAACCTGTGCCACCTTCCTGCAGGTCTTTGCTTCTGTTGAGAGCCCAATGACCAGGCCCTGAATGCTGGTCCTACTCATTGCCCTCGTCTCCCTGAAAACATACTGAGCATCATGGGGATAACAGACTTCTCATGCAGAAGAAAGAGACAGCAAAGATCCAAACCCCCACACCAATAATAAAGAGTAACCCCCAAAAAAGATACAAAGGGGTATTCTTGCATAGACACAGACTTACAAAAATACAGTTTGGCTTCCCCAAATTCACACAAAAAGAAAAACACAAGCAAGATGAAGAACCTCAGAAATGAATTCCCAGTTAAAACAACAGGAGAATTCACCCAAAGCAGTCAACAAGGAAACAGACCTCTGCAGTCTGACAGACTTGGAGTTCAAAAGAGACATAGTGAAAATACGGAAGGAATTAAGAGAGGATAGGAACAGGAATGCAGATTCCCTTAGAAAGGAATGAGAACATATAAGGAGGAGCCAAGAAAACTAGAAAATTCATTTGCAGAGATACAAACTGAAGGAAAGGCAATAAAGACCTGAATGAATAATGCAGAGGAAAGAATTAGTGATGTGGAACAGAGAATAATGGAAATCACCCAATCAGGACAGCAGACAGAAAACCAAATGGAAAAAAATGAAAGAAATATGAGACCTATGGGATAATATAAAGCAGGCAAATATATGCATAATACGGATTCTAGAGGGAGAAGAAAAAGAAAAGCAGACTGAAAATACATTTGAAGAAATCCTGGCTGAAAATTTTCCAAATCTAATGGATACTGATAACAAGATATAGGAAACACAGAGGGCCCCAAACAAGTGGAACCCAAACAGGCCCACACCAAGACATATTATAATAAAAATGGCAAAAATGTAAAGATAAAGCGAAGATTCCAAAGGCAGCAAGAGAAAAGCAAAGCGTTAACTACAAGGGAACCCAAATAAGGCAATCAGCTGATATCGCTACAGGTACACTAAAGGCCAGGAGGGAGTGGCAAGATATAATTAAACCACTGAAAGGAAGAAAATCTGCAAACTAGAATATTCTATCCAGCAAGAAAATCATTTAAAATAGATGGAGAAATAAAGAATTTCTCCAACAATCAAAAGCTGAAAGAGTACAGCAACACGAAACCCATTCTAAAACAAATACTTAAAGGGCTTCTGTAATTAAAAAAAAAGGAAGATATAGGATGGAGGAAACCACAATTGGAAAGCCATCACTTAAATAAGTCAGCATACAGACCTAAACATGAAGATGTTAAAAAAAGAAAAGGCATCCAAATCAAACACTGTGGGAAAGGGAAGTAAGAAGAAATAGATTCTTTTTTAATTTTTTCATGATGTGTTTAGCCTATATGACTATCAGGCTAAAGTAAGCAGATATAGGAAGGGGTTAACATACATAAAGAAAGAGGGCAACCACAAATCAAAACCGAACACTACATTCACAAAAACTGAAAAGAAAATACTCAAGCATAAAATAAATGGAAATCACCCAACCAAACAAGGAAAGGAAGAAAAGAGAAACATAGAATCAACTGGAAAATAAGGCTTAAAATGGAAATAAATACATATCTATCAATAATCACCTGAAATGTCAATGGACTGAATGCTCCAATCAAAAGACACAGAGTGGCAGATTGGGATAAAAAAGCAAAATCCTTCAATCTGCTGCCTACCATACACTCACCTTGGGGCAAAGGACACTTCCAGATTGAAAGTGAGGGGTGGGAAAAGAGATTTCATGCCAACGGACAAGACAGGAAAGCAGGCGTTGCAGTACTCATATCAGACAAAAGAGACTTTAAAATCAAGGCCATCAAGAAAGACAAAGAAGGATACCATTGAATAGTTAAAGGATCCATTCAAGAAGAGGATATTACAATCATCAATATATATGCCCCTAATATTGGAGGACCCAGATACCTCCAACAAATACAACAGAGATAAAAGGAGAAATTGATGGGAATACAATCATAGTAGGAGAATTAACACCCCACCCACATCAATGGACAGATCCTCCGGACAGGAAATCAATAAGGCAACAGAGATCCTAAAGGAAATACCAGAAAAGTGAGACCTAATGGACATTTTGAGGGCATTACATCCAAAACAACAGAATACACATTCTTCTTAAGTGCACATGGAACATTCTCAAGAATTGATCACATCTTGGGGCACAAAGCTAACCTCAACAAATTTAGGAGTATAGAAATTATTTCAAATACCTTCTCTGACCACAATGGCATGAAACTAGAACTCAGTCACAGGAAAGGAAGTGAGAAAAAAACCTACTACATGGAGACTAAATAACATGCTACTAAGAAACCAATGGGTCAATGAGGAAATCAAGAAGGAAATTAAAAGAAAAAAACCTCAAGACAAATGATCATGAAGACACAATCACTCAAAATCCATGGGATGCCACAAAAGCAGTGCTCAGAGGGAAGTTCATAGCAATACAGGCCTTTCTCCAAAAAGAAGAAAAATCTCAAATGGACAATTTAACCCACCACCGCAATGCATTAGAAAAAGAAGAACAAGAAAAACCTAAAGTCAGCAGAAAGAAGGACATCATAAAGATCTAAGAGGAAATCAATAAAATAGAGATTCAAAAAACAATAGACAAAATCAATCAAGCCAAGAGCTGGTTCTTTGAAAAGGTAAACAAAATGGACAAACCTCTGGCTAGACTCACCAAAAAGAGGAGAGAAAAAAAACCCAAAGTACAAAAATCAGAAATGAAAAAGGAGAAGACACAATGGATACTACAGAAGAAAAAAAAAAAAACATGAGAGAATACTAACAACAATTATGTGCCAACAGATTCAACCACCTGGAAGAAATGGACAACTTCCTAGAGACGTACAACCCACCAAAACTGAATCAAGAAGAAATAGATCAACTGAACAGACCAATCACTAGAAATGAAATTGAATTTGTCATAAAAACACTCCCTACAAATAAAAGTCCAGGACCAGATGATTTCACAGGTGAATTCTACCAAACAAACAAGGAGGAACTTACACCCATACTCCTACAACTTTTCCAAAAGGTTGAAGAAGAAGGAATACTCCCAAAGACATTCTAGGATGCCACCATTACCTTCATTCCAAAACCAAAGATGCTGCCAAAAAAGAAGAGGTAAATCAGTCAACATCATACATCACATTAACAAAACGAAACTCAAAAATGACATGATCCTCTCAGTAGGTGCAGATAAAGCATTTGACAAAGTCCAACATCATTTTATGATTAAAAGCCCTTACCAAAGTGGGTCTAGAGGGAACATTCCTTAGCATAATCAAAGTCATTTAAGACAAACCCACAGAAAATATAATACTCAATGGAGAAAAGCTGAAAGCCTTCCCACAAAAATCTGGAACAAGACAAGAATGCACACTCTCATCCCTATTATTCAACATAGTATTGGAAGTCCTAGCCACAGCAATCAGACAAACAAAGAAATAAAAGGCATCCAAATCGGAAGAGAAGTGATAAAGCTGTTACTCTATGCTGATGACAAGATACAATAAATACAAAACCCCAAGGACGAACCCCAAAATTACCTGAACTGCTCAGCAAATTCAGCAAAGTAGCAGGATATAAGATTAACATTCAGAAATCAGTCGCATTTCTGTATACCAACAATGAAATATTAGAAAAGGAATACAATAATACAATACCTTTTAAAATTGCAACCCAAAAAATCAAATACCTGTGTATACACCTGGCCCAGGAGGTGAAAGACTTATATGCCAAGAAATATAAAACATTAATCAAGGAAATTAAAGATGTAAAGAAATGGAAAGATAGTCCATGCTCCTGGATGGAAAAAAATTAATATTGTAAAAATGGCCATACTACCCAAAGCTTTCTACAGATTCAATGCAACCCTGATACAATTACCCACTCCATTTTACACAGAACTAGAACAAACAATCCAAGTATTTATATGAAACCACAAAAGACCCATGATTGCCAAAGCAATTCTGAGAAACAAAAACCAAGCAGGAGGCATAGCTCTCTCAGGCTTCAGGCATTATTACAAAGCCACAGTCATCAAAGACAGTGTGCGTCTAGTACCAAAACAGACAGACAGACCAATGGAACAGAATAGAGAATCCAGAAATAAACCCAAACACCTATGGGAAATTAATCTTTGACAAAGGAGTCAAGAATACAAAATGGGGGAAAGACAGTCTTTTCAGCAAGTACTGCTGGGAAACCTGGACAGTTGCATGCAAATCAGTGAAACTAGAACACACTCTCACACTAGGCACCAAAATAAACCCAAAATGGATGAAAAACATAAATACAAGACAAGACACCATCAAACTCCTGGAAGAGAAAATAGGCAGCACATTTTCTGAAATCAACCTTACAAATGTTTTCTCAGGTTAGTCTCCCAAAGCGATAGAAATAAAAGCAAAAATAAACCAATGGGACCTAATCAAACATACACGCTTTTGCACAGCAAAGGAAACCAAAAAGAAAAAAAAAGACAACTTACAGAATGGGGGAAAACAGTTTCCAATGATGCAACTGTCAAGGGCCTCAGCTCTAAAATAGACAAACAACTTATACAACTCAACAGCAAGAATAGCAATAATGCGATTGAAAAATGGGCAAAAGACCTGAAGAGACATTTCTCCAAGGAAGATATACAGATGGCCAGCAAGCACCTGAAACAATGCTCAGTATCACTGATTATTAGAGAAATGCAAATCACAATGAATATGAGATACCACCTCACACCAGTCACAATGGCCATCATTCATAAGTCCACAAATAACAAATGCTGGAGGGGGTGTGGAGAAAAGGGAACCCTCCTGCCCTGTTGATGGGAATGGATGCTGGTACAACCACTAGGGAGAACAGTAGGGAGGTACCTTAGATATCTGTACATCAAACTACCGTATGACCCTGCAATCCCACTCTTGGGTATCTATCCAGACAAAACTCTCCTTAAAAAAGACACAGGCACCCACATGTTCATTACAGCACTATTCACAATAGCCAAGACATGGAAACAACTCAATTGTCCAAGGACAGGTGATTGGATTGGGAAGATGTGGTATATATAGACAATGGAATCCTACTCAGCAATAAAATATAATGCCATTTGCAGCAACATGGATGGAACTAGAGGCTCACATCCTGAGTGAGGCAAGTCAGAAAGAGAAAGACAAATACCGTACAATATCACTTATGTCTGGAATATAGTATACGGCACAAAGAAACCTTTCCACAGAAAAGAAAATAATTCTCTTGGAGAATAGCCTTGTGTTTGCCAAGGGGGAGGGCGAGGGAGTGGGTTGGATTGGAAGCTTGGGGTAAATCGATGCAGAATATTGCCTTTGGGATGGATTAGCAATGGGATCCTGCTGGGCAGCCCTAGTCACTTATGATGGAACATGTAATGTGAGAAAAAAGAAGGTATACATGTAAGTGTAACTGGGTCACAATGCTGTACAGTTGATAAAATATATATATAAATAAAAGATAAGAAAAAAATAAAGTTTTATACATTTAAAAAATAAATAGGGACCTAGGGATGGCCAATGTCCCAACATTGTTCCTTTAACCGCACTGTGGTATTAGTCTTTCCACTAGAACAGCCCCTGAAGGGGGTCTCACCTGCCCTTTGTCCCTCTGGGTTATGGACATGGTCAGTTTTCTAACTCTTCTCCCTCCTCCATGCCTAAGCAGCCCCATGAGGTATGCCTAAGAAGTGGGCTGGTGGGGACACCCCTGGGAAATTAAAGGTTCTGCACTTCCTCACATGTGACTCTTACATGTGCCCACTTTCCTCTCCCTCCCATGGCACATGAGGCTTCAGCTGGTCCTAAAACCACCCACACACAGGTCTATGGCCCCCCAGCACTGCCCTCCAATGTGCATGCTCTAGGCTTAGGAAATGGACATTAGAGTCTCTCACTTTCCCTTCCACCTGGTCACCCTCAGCCTGTGCTCTTAGGAAGGCCAGCCCTGGGGCACAACCCAAACACTGCAGCCATGCCACTGGAGTGCCACCAGAGACCAAGGCACTCTTGTGTTCCCTAAGGCTGGGGTCAGACTAGGGTCACCAAAGAATCCTGCAAACCAGAGATTGATTTCAAGGCCCTTCTAAGGCACAGCCAGCAGTGAGTGGCCTTACAGCTCAAAGGCTCAGTTCTCTCTCCAAGAGGTCAGGACATCCCTCCATCCTCCTCAGGGACCTCGATCAGGACCCAGGGCCAATGAGGTTCTTGAGGAGACCTGTCCTCTTAGGGAGACCTGAGGGCTGGGGAACAGCTCCAGTAAGGAGGAGGAGGATCTCCCCACCCTGACCTTCCTCCTGGAACCTCAGCACAACCTGCTGTCCTTGGTGCTGCCCCAGAGCCAAGTCCCCACCACAGGCCTTGTGGGGACTCTGCAGGCTGGGGGACTCAACGAGCTCACTGGGTCACCCCACCCCCCAGAGAATAGGCATCAGCCCAGCCTCCCCAGCAGCTGGCTCTGTGTGGAGGCCTGGCCACCACAGAGAACTTGCCCATGCCCAGGACTGACCTGGGAGTCTTTGGGAGACCAGCCCTAGACAGGGGCTTGTTTACCCTGACAGACCAAAAAGAGAAGGTGTAACACATGTGTCACAGGGAAGAGGATGTTCCACTGCATCCAGTAGTGAACAGTGGGCCAGCATTCCAGTGCAAGCCCAACAGGAAGCCTAGGGACTCTCTTTAGTCCCAGCACTGATCCTGGCTGACATGGGGGCAGGGAGGAAGGGCAAGGCTATCAGAGCCAGGAGAGGGGTGGCCCTGCGGGGGGTTAGGTAGTGGGGGATTTGGGTCTGGGTGTGCACAGAAGCACCATTGGGATGAAGTATGTAAAATGTGGACAAAGATAGTTTTATGGGAAATATTCATGGTCCACTGTCATCTGGCTCATGTCTGTGTTGCTCCACAGAGTGTTCTTTGGAGGAAAGAAGGATGAGGGCTGTCACAGGTGCTCTGGATTTACAGGTGAACCATGAAATCTTTCCTCCACAAAGACAAGGACTCATCAAGCTACTCTGGGGAGCACACAGATTTCACTATCCCCAGGAACCCCCACATCATGTCCGTCCTCAAGCCTGCCTGACTAGTGGGCATCTGGGGCATCTCTACCATTATCTGCATCCCCCTACCTTCAAAGGACTTGGAGCTGCTTTTGTGCCTTTCAGCCCTCTGAACACTCAGCAGTTCCTAGAGTGGAGGCTGGTGACAGCCTTTACCTTTAGGGAGTTTCTCTCTGCTTCCTCGAAGTCGCCAGATGACAGGCTGGGATGATCCTACACTCATCCAGGGTGCCCTGTGTGGGTGGCCTGGCCAGAGAGGAAAAGGCTTGGCTGTAGGTACAGGCCTTTCTGCTTCTCTGCCTCATCGATGGGGGAGAATCCACTATTCTCAGTGGGATTATTGCAATGGGCAAAATGGTGGAGGCAGGTGCCTCTTAGTCCCAATGAGGACATAAAGATGGGAATGGTTGAGAGGAAATTCATAGATGATTAGGGACCTGAGTGGAGTAGTCCATCGTGATTTATTTATTTTTTTCTTTTTAAGGCTGCACCAATGGCCTAAGTAGGTTCCCAGGCTAGGGGTCTCATCAGAGCTGGAGACACTGGCCTATGCCACAGCAATGCCAGATCTGAGATGCATCTTCAACCTACACAGAGCTCACAGCAGTGCTGGATCTTTAACCCCCTGATAAGGTCAGGGATCGAACTGGCATCCTCATGGATACTAGTCAGATTTATTTCCAGAGAGCCACTATGGGAACTCTGAGTATTGCACCTTGTCAAATCCCTGCACCACCCCAATGGCATCAACACCCAGATAGCTTTAGAAAGAGCAAGACCTAAGACTTTACAAAGACCAGGAATAGAGTTCCTGCTCTGGGAAAGAGGCCTAAGTATCCTGCCTTGTTCCAAGGAACCCCCATATGCCAAGAGTGTGGCCAAAAAAGGAAAGTAACAAAACCAAAAAATGAAATAGACTAGGTTTAACATTAAGGTGCATGGACTGCAAATGACAAATTACACTAATGTTCTTCAAACCATAAAAGGAATGAAATAGAAGGAGTTCCTGTCATGGCTCCGAGGTAATGAACACAACTGCTATCTGTGAGGACATGGGTATGATACCTAGCCGTGCTCATTTGGTTAAAGTTCCAGAGTTGCCATGAGCTGTGGTGTAGTGTCATGTAGCTTTGATCCTGCATTGCTGTGGCTGTGGCATAGGATGGAAGCTCAAGTTCTAATTCAATTCCTAGCAGGGGAACTTCCATATGTCCAGAATGAACCCTACCAAAACAAAAAAAAGAAAAAGAAAAAAGAAAGAAAAAAAGAAAAGAAAAAGAAAGAAAAAAAGAACAAAAAAAGAAAAAGAATGAAATTAAAATTAATTAAATGGAATTTTCATTCAACAGAATCAGCTGTAGCTTACATTTGACCCCTAGTCAGGGAACCTCTACATGCTGCAGATGGAGCCAATCTTGACCAAAAATACATACATAAAATAAAATAAATCAATAGTGGTCTAACGGATGATACATTCATGGAATCAGAGAATTGACTACCATCCACAGGGTGGATAAAGGAGGTTCCTAATTGCAGGGGTAGCATGGCTGCAGCTTGTCTGAGGGAGAGGCAGGTGCTGGGCAACCTTTGCATATGATACACACCAAGGGGAAGCCTGCCCATTGACAACACAGAAAGTCTCATCTCCAAAACTCTCAACATGGAATCAGAGCATTGGCTGAAGGAACACACCTGACAGAGGCTGTGGGCCGCCTGGTCTGGGTTCTCCCTACCAAAGGCCATGTTTCTCCAAGAACAAGGCAAGGAGTAACACTTTTCTAAGTCACAGACATCATATATTAACAATACAGCTATTACAATTGTGCAGGCAAAGGGCTCTGAAGGGAATTTTTAAGTGGGGGGCAGGGAGCAGTTGTGTACGAGGGAGGATTTGGGCCCTCTGGCTTGTAGGTGACCTCTTGTCAGACAGGGGAAGTGACACACCTCGAAGCTGGGTAGTGTTCCAAGGCACTGCCTTCCTTCCTCAAATGGCAGGGATATGGAGGGTTTAAAAGTGGGAGCAGAGCAAAGATCTATCACCTACTGCCTCCTTACCTCCTCTGCTTCAGGGTGAGGAGCTTCCTGCTTTCATAGAAATTATTGCTAGCACACCGATCATTGGAGATCTTGAACATCAACATTTTACTTCTCAGAAGCACATAGGAGAAATCAAAGATAGCCCATGGGTGTAGCTAAGGGTCTTGTCTTAGGGGAAACTTGCTTAATTGCAGTAGCTGCTTCCTGGTTAACTGGGGTTCGGTTGTACTTCTTCTAGAAAATGATGTTACTAATATTTGAAAAAGAACATTTGGGGAGTGACCACCATGGCTCATTGGTTAACAAATCTGACTAGGGTGCATGAGGTTGCAGGTTCTAGTCCTAGCCTCGCTCAGTGGGTTAAGGATCCAGCATTGCAGAGAGCTGTGATGTAGGTCGCAGTAGTGGCTCGGATCCTGTGCTGCTGTTGCTCTGGCATAGGCCAGTGGCTACAGCTCTGAGTAGACCCCTGGCCTTGAAACCTCCACATGCCATGTGTGCAGCCCTAGAAAATACAAAAAGACAAAAACAAAAGTTTGGCAATCCCATGTTTTGGGAGGTAGCAAGATGGAGTGATGAGATTTCGGTTTCTGAAGTAGTGAGAGGGCAGGGCTGACTTGGGCAAGACAACCTCCCTGCAGGAGAAAGCCTGGCCTTCCTGGGACTTCAGGGTCACTGCCCATAGCCAGGGCTTATGGCTGACAGAGATGGGAAGTGCTGCCTAGTGACTCAGCCACATTGGCCTTCTGAGACTTATGGCTGCACCCACAGCTCAGACCCACCCTGAGCAGCAGGAAAGAGGCTGGAGCTTCCCCCACCCTGAGCGCTCATCCCGCAGCCAGCTACTCAACCTGCATCCTGCATGTCACCATGCTGGTTGTAGTCCCTGCCCACAGGGGGCCTGGACTTCTCTGATCATGCAATAAAAAGCACCAAGCCCAAGATCTGGGCCCCTCTCCTGAACGCTGGGTCCGAACAGAGTCTCTGGGTGCTGACCCGGAAAACAATGTGCAATGGCGACCCACAAATTCTCCTACTATTGTTCTGTCTGTGAACTTCCCTTGATAAACACAACTTCAGCAGCATGAATTCATATATTCAGGCAATTCCCTTATGGTTACTGTATAAGTGAAAAGTCTGAGAACTCCCATGTAAAATTAATATTCAAAAGGTTCACACCAATGACACTTGAGCAACCTATAAGATAAACAAATAGTCATTACATTGCACTCCACCGTGTCCAAAGTATAAGCTTCCCCTTGTATAACAATGAGAATGAGAAGTGAGCCTCCAAATATGTGGAAACTGAGATGCACACTTCTAAATAACCCATGGTTAAAGATGACTCTCAAAGAAAAATTTTGAAATGAATAGAACTGAATGCAAAGGAAGATACAGTCCATAAAATGTGATTGGATCCAGATAAACCATTGTGAAGATGGAAACAAATGGCACTAAATGCTTCTACAATACAAAAGAAGAAAGGTCTCAAAATCAATAACTTAAGTTTTCCTGAACGGAAACTACAAAAAAAAATTGCAATACTCAACCAATATCTGAAGAACAAACGAACTGACAATGCATTATAATCAAATGGAGTTTATTCTAGGAATACAAGCTAGGTTTAGTATTTAAAAATCATCAGTGTAGTTTGCTGTTATTAATAGATTAAAGAAGAAAACGTACATGGTCACATCAATTACTACAGAAAAAGCATTTGGCAATGTTCAACAACCCATGCATGTTAGAAACTCTCAGAAAACCAGGAAGAACACTCCTTCAACCCAGTACAGAACATCTACAAAATACCTACACTAAGCATCCTACTGAAAGGTGAAAGAATGAATGTTTTCCTCCTAAACTCAAAAGAAGGTCAGAATGTCCTTTCTCATTTCTTCCATTCTACTTAGTACTGCAGGGACTTGCCAATGCAGCATGGCAAGAAAAAGAAATGAAGACATACAGAATAGAAATGAAGAAATATAACTGTCCATGTTCATGGATTGCATGGCTACCTCCACAGAAAATCCCAACAATTCTCTTAAGGTACACTGAAGAGATGGAGGTTCCTTTACCAAAGTCTCAGGAGAGAAGATCAACACAGAAACATTCATCATATTTGTAAATGCTAAAAAGGGACATCTGGTAGCCCAAACCAAAAACACAATGCAATACAGAACAGTTCCAAAAAAATTAAATATTTGGTTATACATATAAGTTTATGGCTGCTCCTGCAGCTTGTGGAAGTTCTCAGGCTAGGGGATCAAAATGGAGCTACAGCTAGCAACCAACACCACAGCAACAGCAACACCATCTCCAACTGGCATCTGCACCCTACACTATAGCTTGTGGCAATAAAATTACCTTACCCCACTGAGCCAGGCCAGAGAGTCACCCCACATCCTCATGGCCACTATATCAGGTTCTTCATCAGGGACCCATAATGGGAACTCTCGTTAGAAATGTTTTGATAGAGGATTTGATTTGTATGATAAGACCCTATAAGACCTAAACAAATGTGTACGCATATACATAGATAATATTCACAGTCTGCAAGACTCCACATAATAAACTGTCCACTTCCAACAGAATTGCTTTTGTCAACATGGACAAGCTTATTATAACATGTATAAAGACAAGGAGCCAAAAGAGCTAAAATTATTTAGAGAAAGAAAATTAAAATTTGAGGCTATTAGGCTCCATATAAAGCCCTATGGAAGATAGATTAGCATTGGTGGAGGAATAGATTCATAGTTTGGTGTACAGGATAGAGAATACAGAAATAGACACATACCAATACAGCAAACTGGAATGGCTTAATACAAAAGTTATAGAGAAGTAGAATGGAAAAGGGATAGTTTTTAACGGATACTGAAATTCTACAAAATGGGGCATAGATTCAAATGCAAATTTTGAGACTGTGAAATTTTTACCAAAAAAAAAAAAAAAAAAAAACTAGGAGAAAAATCTCTGGGTTGTTGGGCTTGATAAAGAGGTCTTACACAGGACAAAAAGAAAATTACCCAAAAAAAGAAAAAAATGGAAAATCATATTTCATCAAAATCAAACATTTCCCTCTACTGAAATGTCCTTCAAAAGGCACATGCACCTCAAATGTCCCTGAAGCACTGCTTACAAAAGCTATTGACCATGAGAATTAGGTTGTGAGACCTCCCTCTACAGGCCTTCACAACTTGAAGTTAAATGAAGATTTCATTTTCTTAATTGGCACAGTTCTCCTTGATCTGGAATGATCCAGATCTTTCTCTGAAAGCATCACTGATCAAGAGTCAGGTTTTCCAAATTTAGAAGTCTTCACCTCTCAGTGTCAGGAAGGCTCTTTCTCATGCACTGTGTCCCACATAGAAGGGAAAGTAGACAGACCAGAAATAACTTGAGGTCACATTTGAGTAACAGGAAGAATAGTAGGGAGAACCCTCAGGTATGAGAGTCTACAACTCTATTGTTTGCAAAAAGGAGATCACACTCAAAAGCTCTACAAAATGACAAGGCATAGAATTATGACTCAGATAAAGGAAGAAGAAAAAAAAACAGAAAAACAATTAAACGATCTGAAGATTATCAACTTCCACAAAAAAGACCTTAGACTAGCGATAGTCAAGATGGTTCAAGAACATGGAAATAAACTGGAGGCAAAGAGAGACAAGTTACAAGAAAACCCAACAAATAGAAGATTTTAAGATTAAGCAAGCAGAGACGAAAAACACAATAGCTGAAATACAAAAATTCACATCAAAGGAAACAGTAACAGAATGCAGAAGGCAGAAAAATGAATAAGTGAGATGGAAGACAGACTGGTGGAAATCACTGACGAGGAACAGAAGAGAAAAAAAGATTGAAAAGAAATGGAGGCAGTCTATGAGAACTCTGGAACAACATGACACGCACCAACATCTGCATTATAGGGGTACCAGAAGCAGAAGAGAGAGAGAAAGGGCCAGAGCACATAACAAAAACTTCCTTAACATGGGAAAGGAACCACTCACTCAAATCCAGGAAGCACAACGAGTACAATAGAAAACAAACCCAAGGAGGAACACCCCAAGACACATATTCATGAACCTGACCAAAATTAAAGACAAACAGAAAATGTTGAAAGCAGCTAGGGAAAAGAAACACATAACATACAAGCGAAGCCCAGGAAGGTTTTCAACACTACCAAAGCAGCTTTACAACAAATACTACAGGAACTTCAAGAGGTGGACATGAAAAGGCCACCACTAAAATAAAAAATACTAAAAACGACACGGCTTACCGGTAAACATATACATATACATATAGTAAAGGCAGGAAATCATCCACACACAAATATGCTGAAAAATCCAGAAAGCATCCAAAGAGGGTACAAATGCAGCATACCAGAGTTGCATTTGCAACTAAGAGACCAACAACTTAAAACAATTTGTATATAGATAGAATCCTATATCAAAACTTCATGGGAACTGTGACCAACAATCTACAATCAATACACACAAAAATAATAAAAAGCCGTCCAAACACAACACTATATAGAGTCATCAAACCACCAGAGAAGAGAAGGGAAGGAAAAGAGGCCAACAAAAACAAATACAAATCAGTTCATAAAATGGTAATGTCATTGGACTAAATGCCCCAACCAAAAGATATAGACAGGCTGAATGGATACTAAAGACCCACATATATGCTGTCTCCAAGAGACTCACGTCAGTTCTAGGGACATATGAAAATTGAAAGCGAGGGGATGGAAGAAAATATTCCATGCATATGGAGTCAAAAGAAAGCTGGAGCAGCAATACTCTTTTCAGACAAATTAAACCTTAAAATAAAGAATATTATAAGAGACAAACAAGGTCATTACATAATGATCAAAGGATCAATCCAAGAAGCATGCATAGGGATGGTAAATACATATGCACCCGAAAGAGGGTTACCTCAAAACATAAGGCAACAGCTGTTAACCTGACCAAGGAGGTGAAAGACTTCCATGCTGAGAACTCTACAACTTCACTCAAGACACTTAAAGAGGATTCAAAGAAACAGAAAGATGTTCCACACTCCTGGATTGGAAGAATTAATATCATTTACATGACCCTCCTACCCAAATCAATCAACAGATTCAAGGCAATCCCTATCAAATTACCCATGCCATTTTTCACAGAACTAGAACAAACAATCCAAAAATTGATATGGATCCATAAAAGACTCAGAATTGCCAAAGCAATCCTGAGGAACACAAACCAAGCAGGAGGCATAACTCTCTCAGACTTCAGACAATATTACAAAGCTACAATCATCAAGACAGTGTGGTACTGGTACCAAAACGACATACACTCCAATGGAACAGAATACAGAACCCAGAAATAACCCCAGACAACTATGGTCAAACAATCTTTGACAAACGAGGCAAGAATACAAAATCAGGGAAAGATTGTCTCCTCCCCAAGTGGTATGGACAAAGCAGAACAATTCCACGTAAATCACACTCTCATACTAGAACTAGAACACACTCTCATACCATACACAAAAATAAACTCAAAATGGCTTAAAAACTTAAACATAAGAGAAGACATCATAAAACTCCTGCAAGAGATCATAGGCGAAACATTCCCTGACATCAAACATTGAAAGGTTTTCTTAGGTCAGTCCCCCAAAGCAATAGAATGAAAAAACAAAAATAAACCAATGGGAGCTAATCAAGCCCACAAGCATTTGCACAGCAATGGAAAACTTTAAAAAAAGCAAAAAGACAATCTATGCAATGGGAGAAAAGAGTTTCAAATAATGTAACTGACAAGAGCTTAATTTCCAAAACATACAAACAACTTATACAACTCAACAGCAAAAACAAAACAAACAAACAAACAAAACCCAGTTGAAAAATGAGGAGAAGGGGACTGGATTAAGATGGCAGGACAGAAGGAATGGAGTTCACCTGCTCTCTTCAAAACAAAATTACCACCAAATGCTGAACAACCTCCAACAAAATGGATTGGAAACTTTCAAAAAAGATATCCTACTCCAAGAAACAAAGAGGAGACCACATCAAGATGGTAGGAAGGCCTATTATGTGATATACACAAGCCCATGAGCATCATGTGGGCAGCACACAGACTGGAAAGGAACTGTGTCACAGAGACCCACCTACAGGAGCGAGAGTACTGAATCCCACATTGGATCCCCATACCTGGGGGTATGGCATTGGGAGAAAGAGCCCCCAGAGCATCTGGCATTGAGGGTAGTAGGGCTTCGGTGCTAAAGCTCCATGGGACTGGGGGAGACAGAAACCCCATTCTTGAAAGGTACACACAGGCTTTCATATCCACGGGGTCCGAGACAAAGTAGAGACTCCATGGGAATCTGGGGCAGGCCTGACTGCAGTTCTTGGAGGATCTCCTGGGAAAACAGGGAGTGACTGTGGATCACTGCTGGGGAAGGACACTGGAAGCAAAAGTCTCAGGAGTGCTCACTGGCATGTGTTCCTCTAGAGGTGGCCATTTTGGGAAAATCCGGCCCCACCTATCAGCGCTGAGAAGCCCCAGGTCAAACACGAATCCAGGTGAGATCACAGCCCCACCCATCAGTAAACAGGCTGCCTAAAGACACCCTAATCACACAACTGCCTCTAATCTCACCCAGAGCAAAGACCCATCCTCCAGAGGGATAAGAAGCAGCTCCACCGACCAGTGGGCAGGCACCAGTCCTTTCCATCAGGAAGCCTATAGCAAGCCCCCACACCAACTTCAGCCACAAAGGGTGCGGACTTCAGAAGAAAGAGGGGCTACCACATTGTTTTCTGGAAAAAGGAGACCACACCAAAAACCTATAAAAATGTAAAGGCAGAGAACCATAACCCATATGAAGGAGAGAGAAAAACCCCAGAAAAACAGCTAAGAGATCTGGAGAGTATCAGCCTCCAGGAAAAAGACTTTAGACTGATGATCATGAATGTGATGCAGGGCATTGGAAACAGATGGGAGGCAAAGATTGATAATTTACAGGAAACACTGAGCAAAGAAATACGAAATTTAAGACTGAAGCAAGCAGAGATGAAAAATACAATAACTGAAGTATAAAATTCATTAGAAGCAGCCAACAACAGAATACATGAGGCAGAAGAATGAACAAGTGAGGTGGAGGACACACTATTGGACATCACTGATGTGGAACAGAAAAAGAAAAAAGATTGAATAGATTGGAAGACAGTCTAAGAGAACTCTAGGACAACATTACATGCACCAACATCTGCATTATAGGGGTGCCAAAAGAAGAAGAGAGAGAGAAAAGGCCAGAGAACCTATTTGAAGAGATAATAGGCCAAAACTTCCCTACCATGGGGAAGGAATCACTCACTGGAATCTAGGAAGCACACTGAGTACCATATGAAATAAACCCAAGGAGGAACACCCCAAGACACATATTCATGAAACTGGACAAAATTAAAGACAAAGAGAACATATGGAAAGCATCTAGGGAAAACAAACACATAACATCCATGGGAATCCTGAAAAGCTTTTCAGCTGATTTTTCAGCAGAAGCTCTGCAGGCCAGAAGGGAGTGGCACGATATACTTAATGAGATGAAAGGAAAAATCTCCAACCAAGATTACTCTACCCAGCAAGGCTTTCATTCTGATTTGAAGGAGAAAGCAAAAGCTTTACAGACAAACAAGTTAAGAGCCTTCAGCACCACTAACCCAGATTTACAACAAATACTGAAAGAACTTCCTGAGGCAAAGAAAAGGCCACAACTAGAAACCAAAACACTACAAATGACAAGGATCACCAGTAAAGGCATAGACACAGTAAAGGCATAGACACAGTAAATGTAGGAAATCATCCACGCTTCAATATGCTACCAAATCCAGAAATTGGGAGAAGAGGAGGGTACAAATGCAGGACACTGGAGATGCACTTCCAATTAAGAGACCAACAACTTAAAACAATCAGAGAGAGAGAGACGCCTATCTCAAAACTTCAGGGTAACTACAGGCCAAAATCCTACAATAGATACACACACAAATAAGAGCAATCAACTCAAATACAACGCTAAAGGTAGTCATCAATCCACAAAAGGAGAGAACAAGAGAAGAAGGGAAGAAAAAAGAGCAACAGCAACAAATCCAAAACAGTTAATGAAATGGCAATAAGGACATACAAATCAGTAAATAGCTTACATGTAAACGGACTAAATGCCCCAACCAAAAGATCTAGACTGGCTGAATGGATAGAAAAACAAGACCCATACATATGCTGTCTTCAAGAGACCCACTTCACTTCCTAGGGACACATACAAATTGAAAATGAGAGGATGGAAGAAAATATTCCATGCAAATGGCAATCAAAAACGCTGGAGTAATGATACTCATATCAGACAAAATAGGCCTGAAAATAAAGAATATGATAAGAGACAAAGATGGGCATTACATAATGATCAAAGGACCAATCCAGGATCACTTCAATATATAAGGCAACTGCTAACAACCTTAAAAGGAGAAATTAACAACAACACCATAGAGCAGGGGACTTTAACACCCCACTGACTGCAATGGACAGATCATCAGTACAGAAAATCAACAAGAAAACTCAGGCCCTAAATGAAGCATTAGACCAGATGGATTGAATAGAGAGTTATAGGACATTCCATCCAAAAGCAGCAGAATACACTTCTTCTCAAGTGCACATGGAATTTGCTCTAGGAATGATCACTTTCTGGGCCACAAATCAAGCCTTGGTAACTTTAAGAAAATGGAAATCATATCCAGCATCTTTTTCCAAACACAACGCTATTCAACTTGAAATCAACAAGAAAAAAATTGCCAAAAACCACACACACACAAAGACATGAAGGCTAAACAACATGCTACCAAACAACCAATGGATCATCGAAGAGATCAAAGAGGAAAACTATAGCAAAAGCAGTTCTAAGAGGGAAGTTTATAGCAATACAAGCATACCTCAGGAAACAAGAGAAAGCTCAAATAAACAACCTAACTTCACATCTCAAGCAGCCTGAGAGAGTGTAACAGACAAGACCTAAAGATATAAGAAGGAAAGAAATAATAAAGATCAGAGCAGAAATGAATGAAATAGAAATGAAGAAAACCATAGAAAAGAGCAATAAAAATAAAAACTGGTTCTTTGAAAAGATCAACAAAATTGAAAAACCCTTAGTCAGACTTATCAAAAAAAAAAAAAAAAACAGAAGACTCAAATCCATAAAATTAGAGATGAAAAAGGAGAAGTTACAAAGGACATCACAGAAATACAGAGGATCCTACGAGACTACTACATACCAATAAATCTATACCAATAAAAGGGAAATCCTAGAAGAAATGGACAAATTCTTAGAAAACTACAATCTTCTAAGACTAAACCAAGATGAACTAGAAAAGACGAATGGACCAATCACAAGCACAGAAATTGAAACTGTGATTTAAAAAATTCCAAAACATAAAAGTCTAGGACCAGATGGCTTCACAGGGAATTCGATTCAAACATTTAGAGAAGAGATAACACCTATTCCTCTGAAACTATTCCAAAAACTTTCAGAGGAAGGAACGCTTCCAAACTCATTCTAGAAGTCCACCATCACCCTGATAGCAAAACCAGACAAAGATGCCACAAAAAAAGAAAACTACTGGCCAATATCTCCAATGAATCTAGATGCAAAAATCCTCACCAAAATACTAGCAAACCAAATCCAACAGTACATTGAAAGGTTTGTACATTATGATCAAGTGGGATCTGTCCCAGCAATGCAAGGATTCTTCAATATCCACAAATCCAACAGTATGATACACCACATTAACAAACTGAGGAATAAAAACCATATCACCCTCTCCATAGGTGCAAAGAAAGACTTTCACAAAATGCAACACCCATAAAATCCCTTCAGACATGGGTACAGAACGAACCTACCTCAACATTCTAAAGGGCATATATGACAAACACACAGCTAACATCATTGTGCATGGTAAAAAGCTGAAAGAATTCCCTCTGTGGTGAAGGATGTCTGCTCTCACCACTAATATTCAACATAGTTTTCGAAGTCTTGGGCATGGCAATCAGAGAAGAAAATGAAATAAAAGGAATCCAAATTGGAAAGGAAGAGGTACAACTCTATTTGCGGAGGCATGATACTATACCTAGAAAATCCTAAAGATGCTACCTGAAAACTGTTAGCATTCATTGATGAATTTGGAAAAGTCACAGAATACAAAATTAATACACAGAAATTCATGGCATTTCTACATACTAAGAATGAACGATCAGAAAGAGAAATTCAGGAAACAATCCCATCAACCATCACATCAATGAGAATGAAATTCATAGGAATAAACCTACCTAAAGAGACAAGAGACCTGTACTCTGAAGACTATAAGACACTGATGAAAGACATCCAAGGTCACACAAACAGATGGAAATACCATCTTTTTGGATTGGAAGAATCAATATTATCAAAATTACTGTACTACCCAAGGCAATCTGCAGAGTCAATGCAATCCCTATCAAACTACCAAGGACAGTTTTTGTAGAACTAGAAGAAAATATCTAAAAGTTTGTTTGAAAGCATGAAAGGCTCAGAATAGCCAGACATCCTGAGAAAGCAAAACAGAGCTGGAAGAATCAAGTTCCCTGACTTCAGATTATTCTACTAAGCATCAAAACCACATGGTACTGGCACCAAGACAGAAATGTACATCAGTGGAACAGGATAGAAAGCCCAGAATTAAACCCACACGCCTACAGTCAACTAATCTATGGCAATAGAAGCGAGAACATACAATAGAGAAAAGACTGTACCTTCAATAAATGATGCCATGAAACCTGGACAGCCACATGGAAAAGAATGAAATCAGAACACTTCCTAACACCACACACAACAATAAATGCAAAATGGATGAAAGACCTAAATAGAAGACCAGATAACATAAAACTCTTGAAGGAAAACTAGGCCAAACACTCTCTGATATAAACCAAAGCAATATCTTCTCAGATCCACCTCCTAGAGTAATATCAATAAGAACAAAAAAAAAATCAATGGGACTTAATTAAATTTAAAACTTTCTGCACAGCAAAGGAAACCCTAAACAGAACAAAAAGACAACCCAAAGAATGGGAGAACATATTTGCAAATGAAGAGACTGACAAGGGGTTCATCTCCAAAATTTATAGCTACCCCTGCAGCTCAATTACAAACAAGAAAATAACCACATCAAAGAATGGGCAGAAGACCTAAACCGACAATTCTCCAAAGAAGACATAACAGATGGCCAAAAAACACATGAAAAGATGTTCAACAGCACTAATTATTAGAGAAATTATTAGAGAAATGCAAATCAAAACTACTAGGAGGAACCACCTTACACCACCCAGCATGGCCATCATTAAAAAGTTTACAAACTGGAAATGCTGAAGAGGGGTGGAGAAAATGGAACCCTTATCATACTTTTGGTGGGAATGCAAATTGGTGCAATACTATGGAAAAGAGTGTGGAGATTCCTCAGAACACTAAAAATAGAATTACCCTTGATCCAGCAATCCTACTCCTGGGCATCTCTCCAGAGAAAACATGACTTGAAAAGATACCTGTACTCCAATGTTCATTGCAATACTAGGTACAATACCCAAGCCATGCAAACAACCTAAATGTCCATCGGCAGTGGAGGAGATAAAGAAGATGCGGTCCATATACACAATGGAATATTACCCAATCATGCAAATGAATGATGGGAGTTCCCACAGTGGCCCAGTGGTCATGAATCTGGCTGGTATCCATGTGGATGCAGGTTTGAACCCAAGCCTTCTTCCATGAGTCGGGGAGCTGGCATAGCTGTCAAATGTGGTGTAGGTCATAGATGTGGCTGATGCCATGTTGCTTGGACTGTGGTGTAGACCAGCAGCTGCAGCTGGGATTCAATCCCTAAATGGAAACTTCCATATGCCCTAGGTTTGTCCCTAAAATGCAAAAGAATAAAATAAAATAAATCATAAAGAACGAAATAATGCCATTTACAGCAGCATGGATGGACCTAGAAATTATTGTCCTAAGTGAAGTTAGACAGTGAAAGACAAACATCATATGATATCACTTATAGGTGGAATCTAAAAAAGGGATACAATGAACATCTTTGCAGAGCAGAAATAGACTAACAGACTTTAGAAAACTAATGGTTTCCAAAGGAGACAAGCTGGGGAGTAGGTGGGGTGGGCTGGGTGTTTGGGATGGAAATGCTGTAAAATCAGGTTGTTATGTTTGCTGAACAACTATAAATGCAATAAAATTCAATATAGCCCTGGGAACTATGTCTAGACACTTATGATGGAGAATAATGTGAGAAAAAAGATATATATGTAGGTGAGACTGGGCCACCTTTCCATAGAGTAAAAAATTGACAGAATCCTGAAAAACAGCTATAATGGGGAAAAAAACATTATAATCTAAAATCAATGAATTAAAAATAATAAACAAACAAACAAATGAATACATACATACATACATACATAAACGTAGAAGGTTTTGCACAGGAAAACCTTGTTTGCACCTAAACAAACCAAGAAAAAAAGACAACCCATGGAATGGGAGAAAATATTTGCAAATGAAGCAACTGACAAGGGATTCATCTCCAAAATTTATAATCACCTCCAAAAAAATGGGCAGAAGACTTAGACAATTCTCCAAAGGAGACAGACAGATGGTCATAAAGCACAAGAAAAGATGTTTATCATCACTACTTATTAAAAAAAATACAAATCAAGATACAATGAGGTACTCCCTCATACCCACCAGGATGGCCATCATCAAAAAGTCTGCAATAAATAAGTGCTGTAGAGGATGTGGAGAAATGGGGACCCTCTTAACAGTGTTGGTGGGAATGAAAATTGATACAGCCACTGTGGAAAACACTATGATCATGTCTCAAAAAAACTAAAAACAGAATTATCATATGATCCAGAAATCCCACTCCTGGGCATCTATCCAGAGAAATCCATGACTTGAAAAGACCTAGGCACCCAAGTGTCCACTGAAGCACTTTACAATAGCCAAGATCTGGAAGCAACCTAAATGTCCATCAACAGAAGAATGGATAAAGAAGAGGTGGTACATAAACACCATGGGATATTAGCCATTAAAACGAAAGAACTAATGGCACTTGCAGCAACATGGACGGATATAGACAGTATCATGCTAAGTGAAGTTAGTAAGACAGTGAGACACCAATATCATATGCTATCACTTATATGTGGGATCTAAAAAAATATGGATACAACTTCTGTGTAGAACAGAAAATGACTTTGAAAAACTTTCCGTTACCAGGTGGGATTCACCCCAGGTTCACAAGGATGGTTCAACACACTCAAATCAAACAATGCCATGCACCACATTAACAAAAAAGTCAGAAACCACATGATCATCTCAAAAGATGCAGAAAAAGCATTTGACAAAGTCCAACATATATTCATGATCAAAACTCTTAACAAAGTGGGTCTAAGAGGGAACAATCCTTAACATAAATAAAGCCATTTATGACAAACCCGCAGAAAATATAATACTCAATGGAGAAAAGCTGAAAGCCTTCCCATGAAAATATGGAGCAAGACACGGATGCCCACTCTCAGCACCAATGGTATTCAACATATTACTAGAAGTTCTATCCACAGCAAACGCACAAACAAAAGAAATAAAAGCCATCCAAATAGGAAGAGTAGTGGCTAAAACTGTCAGTGTAAAATGATCACAGTAAACCTAGTCAATATCCATTACCACAAAGAGTTACACATTTTCTTTCTGTGATAAGAAATTTTTTTTTTCCTTTTGGCTGTGCCTGTGACATGCAGAAGTTTCTGAGCCAGGGATTGAACCTGCGCCACAGCAGTGACCTGAGCCACAGCAATGATACCACTGGATCCTTAACCCACTCTCCACTAGGGCATCCAAGGACTCTTAAGATCCATTCTCTCAGCTACTCTCCAACACACAACGCGGTATTAACTGCAGTCACCATGCTGTACATTACCGTCCATGATTTATTTTATTTTATTTTATTTTATTTTATTTTAATTTAATTTTACTATTATTATTTATTACTCATCTGTAATTGCACAATGACCATAATAATCCAATTTCACAGGATTTCCATCCACAGCCCAAGCACATCCCCCCACCCCCCAAACTGTCTCCTCCGGAGACCATTATTTTCTGTCTTTTATTTATCAATCTGCTAAAAGGGAAGCTGAAGCAGGCTGAGTGACCTTTTAAATGCATGGGACCCCAAATGCTACAAAACGAGATTCCACAGGCTCCAAAGGCTGCCACAGATTCACCCTTCTTTGTGACTATGATGGAATTGTCCACCTATCAGTGTGAGCAGGGAAGATGTTAGGAATGGCTTATAAAAAGTTACTATTTTGCAAGCCCGTTCAGGTTGAGGCTCTTGAATATCATCCTAGAGGTCACTAACACTTCACTGTATGGAATCCAGGGGCTGAGTCAAAATAGAGGGGTCTATTTTGGGTAGGGAAGCAGGAGGCTGTAGGGTCAGCTGATGGACATGGTGAGCATATGGCTCCCTGTTGGGATGATGGCTGGATGTGGAATAAAGAAAACTAGGGTCAGGTCATCTGAGAACCAAGGACCTGAGATGAACTCGCCATTGTTAGAAGCATCCTGAACCTTCAGAAAAGAACAGGGACCATGTCTAAAGGTTTGGGAATATCAGAGCCATATCTCCTCAGAGAAGGACTCCCCAGGCTCTCCAGGCCTCACTCCCCAAGCCTCCCTTAGAGACAAGGCCTCCCCACCTTTGTCCTTGTCAGCTCACTGACCCTAGAGGTCCTGCCTATCCCTGAGGACTTGGGTTTCCACAGAGATATGGTGGTGGAGAATTGCTCATACAGCTTACCAGCCTGACCAACAGTAGTTCCCACCACACTGGGGCAACTGGGCACAGGGACACATGGCTCTAGAGACTTGAACCATCTGGACCCCATGTGCACGGTGTCCTTGCCTACCATCTGTGCCACAGAAGAGCCAGGAATACCTGTGCTTGCCCAACTGATTCTCAGGGGGTTTTCCTGGGAGAACACTTGCCCGCCTTACCTCTTATCCATGAATCCCCACGACTTCCTGACTGCTGCTTGTCGGCCAACCACACACCTGAGAAGCTTCTGTGCTAGAGAGTGATCTGCAATCAGCCTCACCCTTCTAGGGCCCCAGATTCTAGGACCATACAAATGCTGAAGGTGTGTCCCTGCCTAAGGTACAGATACCCTAAATCCATCCACATGATTTCCACTGGAATTCACCAGCATTTGGAGGGAGGAATTCTTGACCCTGAAGATTGAATCAACCTGAGAGGAGCAATGCTGTGATTCAGAATGAAGGGCCAAGGCACACATAAAATGGCACACCGCCCAGGATGCCCCACTCACAATTCAAATATAATGTGATATACACACACACCAATGATGCTTGAATATTCTGGCTTGCCACATAATTAAGTCATAACACACAGATGAGTGATATGCTCTAAATGCATTTTTGAAGCTCTTCAAGAAACTCAGGTGACATTTCAGATGTGATATCTGCATGGTATGAATATTCCAAACATGAGCAAACTCAAATTACAAAGCTGAGGTAACTGAACACAGAGCCGATTATCCCAAGCTAGTCTGAACCAGTTCCAGTGCCCTTTCATATATGCATGTGCACACAATCCACTTACACTCTGAGGAGGACCCTCAACACCCACCAGGGGATGTAAGCAAAGGACATCACACATACGTATGTGTGTGTGTGTGTGTGTGTGTCTTCTGAGCACACATGTACCTTTTAATCCTCAGTGTGAATCACCATACAAACTGACCGCCTAAGTTTACATATCTCAATAGACACAACTTCTAAATTTTTACAGACAAATTCCTACTCACCTGGAATTTTCCACTGCCTCTCCTACTGAGACAGGTTGGGACCTGGCACCCTTGGCTGCGGTGGCTGCAGTGGCTGCAGGGAATGCACCTGGACAAACATCTCCTGGGGAACAAAATACAGCAAAAGTATAAACAATGAGAAAGAACTCTGCTTGCACATTGCGGACAAATCATGAGAAAAATACAACTGCCACTTCTGAAGAACAGAGAGCAAAAGCAGAAGACTATGCATGCCCCCTACATGCACCACACTAAAGGGGTGGGGTGGGCAAGCCCCCTCAGCCACCCCCCGGCCCAATCCCTGGACATGCCCCTATCCTCACCCCATAGAAGGAACTAGCTCACCGCTACTCAGTGAGAAGCTGAACGAGGGAACCTGGTGATTGCTTCAGTGCCTCTATGCTGAAGCAGGTGTCCTGAATAAAGTCTTCACTGAGTTTCTCCTCCAGCATCTTATCAACTGCTCTTGATTAAGGAAGGCCAAGAACTCTAGCTGGTAACACTCCAACTCTATACACATCCAAAACATGGGCCTGAATAAAACAGGTGCAACCTACCTACCAACCAGTTGTCCATGTGGAATACCTACATGTACAGGCTCACGAAAACCAGCAAGTCCTCAGTTGTCTCATGCATAGCCCGTATGCCATGCCATAGCCCTAAAACACAGCTAATCCAGGACTCCTGAACACACACACAGCCTACACTGTTTCTTGGTTTCCAAACACACAGACTTCTCACACCTCTCAGAATACATACCACATAAGCTCCAGGAACTCAAATACACACACAGCCACAATTAGCCTACACTGACTAAGATACATATACAAATGTCAAACACCTATGGACACACACATACAGATATTCCCAACCCTTGGACATACAGATGCCCCAAACACCAGGCGTGATGCCACCTCTTCAAAATACAACCACCCTCCTCCTCCCCCAACATAGACACCAAAGGGCACTCTAAGTGTATGTGTGTCAAATGTATGTATGTTTTTACCCTCCCCTGGATAGACACAGACAGACCATCTCTTAGTACCTATTAACAAACACATTAGCAACAAACACATAACACCTTAGCATTCTCCAAAGGAACATAATTTGCACACTCCTAACAACTCCAAGCCATGCGAACAAGACTTGGGCAGTCATGCACCTGGTGATAGACCTACAAACATGGATATGCAAGTAAGACCCATGGACATATCTCCAGAAAACCACATATGAAATGACTTCCATCTATCAAATGATAAGAGGAGCCAGCTCACACACCTGCATTTACTAACACATAACCATAGCCCATATTTCTCCTACACATCAATGCAAGTCTCCAACTCCCCTGAATAAACACAGAACCTCATCGCTCCATTAGAAACACACATACGAACTCCTGGAAGAGCACATAGGCAAAGCATTCTCTGACATCAACCTCATGAATATGTTCACAGGTCCTTCTCCCAAGGCAACATAAAGAAGAGCAAAAATAAACCAATGGGACCTAGTCAAACTCACAAGTTTTTGCACAGCAAAGGAAACCAGCAAGAAAACACAAAGACAACTTTCACAATGGGAGAAAATAGTTTCAAACAATGCCATGGAGAAGGGCTTCATCTCTAGGATATACAAGCAACATATGCAACTCCACAGCAGAAAAGCCAACCACCCAATGGAAAAATGGGCAAAAGTCCTGAAGAGACATTGCACCAAGGAAGATACACAGATGGCCAACAAGCACCTGAAGCAATGCTCAACATCCCTGATTATTAGAGAAGTGCAAACCAAAACGACCATGAGATACCACCTCACACCAGTCACAATGGCCATCATTCATCAGTCCACAAATCACAAGTGCTGGAGGGGCTGTGGAGAAAAGGGAACCCTCCTGCCCTGTTGGTGGGAATGTAAGCTGGTACAGACACTATGGAAAACCACATGGAGGTACCTTAGACATCTATACCTAGAACTACCCTATGACCCCGCAATCCCACTCTTGAGCATACATCCGGACAAAACTTTCCTTGAAAAAGACACATGCACCTGCATGGTCATTACAGCTCTATTCACAATAGCCAAGAAATGGGAACCAACCCAAATGTCCATCAACAGATGATTGGATTTGGAAAATGTGGTATACATACACAATGGAATCCTACTCAACCATAAAAAAGGACATGAGGCCATTTGTGTCACCATGAATGGAACTAGAGACTCTCATCCTCAGGGAAATAAGTCAGAAAGAGAAAAACAAAGACCATAGGACATCACGTATAACTAGAATCTAATATAAAGCACAAATGAACATTTCCATAGAAGAGAAAATAATAGACTTGGAGAATGGACTTGTGGCTGCCCGGGGAGAGAGGGAGGGAGTGGGAGGGATTGGGAGCCTGGGGTTAACAGGTGCAAACTATTGATCTTGGAATGGATGTACAATGAGATCCTGCTGTGTGGCATTAAGAATTCTGTCTAGATACTTACATTGCCACACAACAATGTGATGAAAACCTGTGTGTACATGTATGCGTAACTTGGTCACCATGCTGTACAGCGGAAAAAAAATAAATGAATAAATAAATAACAAATAACAAAGAAACACACATGTGCACTTCCCCAAATGTTTAGGCCTAAAATGTCCCTACTGAAAAATACAAGTGCAAAGCCCCAGCAAATATTCTACCAAATGACCATGCCCCTTGAATACACACACAAACTCATACACACAACTCCTCTCCACAAGCCACAAATAAACCCACAATTACCCAGGACATTACAAATATGGCAACGTATAACCCCTATGCATTTGGTTCTAAATACACATATAATACATGCTCTGCATATACATAAAATCACACTCCCCCCCCCACCCAGCCGTCATGCAAATACAGAAGCACAGCAACACAGGACAGCCACCTATGGAATATTCACCAGTCTCATAAAAGTTTCAGACTTGCCCTAAACACATCAAAAGACACACACACAGCTCCTGAAAAACTGCTACACAGAAAAGCCAAGAAGCATACAACATGCTACAAATACACAAATAATCATCCTAAAGATAAGGATAGATTCGGGTACTTAAAATACATGAAAAGTCCCACTGGGGGTGAAAGACAAGGTTTAACAGAGTTTGGGGAACTGGTGTAAGCTGAGGAGCACTCAAGGAATGGAACCCAGCTACGATCTACACTAACTTGAAGGAAGACCAGGGGCCTGTATGTGTCAGACATGCTGAAGCCACAAACCCCCATACTTAAAACATAGGACAACACATAGGAAGAGTAAATCCTGTTGCATGAAGTCATGGAGTTAGTAGTCCTTGAAAAGCAGCATTTTTTCACATACCCAAGACAGAAATATAGATGACAGGGGACAAAACTAGGTAAATGGGGACATTAGCTGGAAACCTGAGATGAATTGCCATATTGTACATGTTACCACACTCCTGGTAATACACACAGGACTTCAATAGCATTGTTGACTGACCTGGTTAAGCCATGTAGGGGCAAAGTGAGGGACAAAAGATGTAAGCCTTGCCATCTGCCCCCAAATGAGGAAGAAGGCAGACTTCTCCCTTCTCCTCTTTTCCTTGGATTATAAAAATGGAGCTCTCTTGGTTCTTGGGGCTGCTCTGCTCCCTTGCCAGCCTACTTCTCTCTCTCTCACAAGTGTCTTATGCTAAAAAGCTCGCTCATTGCCTACTGCTTTGTCTCAAGCTGAATTCATTCTGCAATGAGTCAGAAAAGCCTGAGCTTCATGAGTCCTGACACTGGGAGAGAGGTTTTTCCTTAAAAGACAGTGGTTTTGAGGAGTTTGAGTCATTCTTTTGTGGCACAGAAGGTTAAGGATACAACTTTGTCACTGCAGCCATCCAGATCGCTGCTGTGGCATTCATTCCTGGGCCTGGGAACCTCCACATGTGGCAGATAATATCAAAAAAAAGGAAAAAAAAATAATCATTGTGTTCCAGTCCACTCCTAACCTGGGATCCTGGGTTCAAGTGCCAAGCTACCGTGCAGGTTGATTCAAGTCCCACTCTCAATTTTGGCTGGGTTGAAGTCCCAGCCACGGAGTTTCACTACATTCCCCACATATACAACATAAATGGATTGTACACCCAAACAAACAGACCCCCATAATGACCAAACATGGCCTTTATGCATAGGCAGATAATCCAAGTCCACCATTAGACACACAATCCCAAAACTCATGGGTGAAAACACCATGTGCCAAATATTCCCCTGAACACTAACTTACAAACACCTAAACACCAACTCCTTGAGTGTGCCTCTGTTACATCTCAAAACCCTTCAAATATAACACTCACCCTTAAAAACGTTCACCAAAACACAGGCATGAACTCCCCTTATACACACATATCCATAGACCTAACCAACCCAGATATCTGACCACCCACCAGACTCCCAACAACCTATTAAATATGTATGAACCCCATCTAGGCTTGTGCATCATTCATGATTTACATCAGACTACAAAGAGATGGTGAGCACTACATTCAGGAAAGTTGTCCCCACCATGGACCCAAGCATGCCTTTTGAATATGAGCATTGACAGTAATTTTTATGTTCTGAAGGAGACACCAATGAAACTATGATCATGTACCTTGGCTCTTCACTGATTTTCCAGTGACCTGTGCAACTTCCTGGGAAGTGCATGAGGGTTTTCCAATTGGAAATGTTTCTGTCTAGCTTTCCTACTCTTGAGAAATGCATGCTGGAATGGCACACATTTGAATGGCCCACAAACTTTATGCACCTGCTTCTGGAGGCCCTGCAATCACTCAAGTCTTCATGCAGCCCGACCCACAGTGCTGCCAATAAACTGTGGTGGAAACACTGCTCCAGACCTTAACTCCATGCTGGCATGAACCCACACAGAGGAGGGCCCAGATATCCTACAGAGTGAAAAAGAGTGCTGAGGGCTCACACCCAACACGTGAAAAGTCCCCATATGCCTTACCAGGGCCTTCACAGAATTAAGCAGAAAGGCTGCCATGACTGGCCCCACCCCCAGGCGGGCCACCCGTTGGGAAACCACCCTTTGCCCTCATGCATGCACCACTGGCTTCCCAAGCAGACCCGCCTCAACAGATGCTAGGAGCGGTTGGTGGAGGGTAGTTCCTGCACCTGACAGCCCTAGCCACTAGTGGAAATGTGCATGCTTGCTGGCATGGGATGTGTGAATACCTAGCCCAGGTATTCTTGCAAGAGAGGAATATAATGGAGAATTGACATGCTCTGGGGAGTTTTTTGATATGTCTTCTCATTGCGATCTTTCTGACCTTCTCCTCTTCAACCTGTCTCTTGTGAGATGATCTCCCACATTCAAATTGCAAACTTGAAAACCGTCCATTTAGATATGATCCCCATGAAAGAGTTTGGAGAGCTCCAGCCTAAGCACGGTATCCTCAATTTGGGCCAAGGGCATTCATGCCCTTTGGGCTGCAGTTCCTTAGTTTTGCTTACTGTTTTTTCTAGAAATCTTAGGTCCTTTTACCTAGCAAGCCTTAGGGTTCCATTAAAAAGAATTTCTAGCAATGAATTGTAGACATGGAAAACACTCTGACAGAACTTTCTCCTGTTTCCATGCCTAGAGCTTTTCCAAATGCATTTGTTCTACTCGAATGTTTTGCTCTCCGTGTAGTTAGTTAATGCATGGAAGTTTTTCAATAAAGGTTGATTCATAGGTGTTTCCTTTGTAAGGTTTTGGTTATCCTTGTGAAGTAAACTTGACAATCTTGGCCAATTATACCACAGCAGGTAATTTGGGAACAATTGTACTCTCCCTCCCTACTTCTTTGACTACATCACAGAATTTCCGTTGGCAATCAACCAACAAATAAATAGGAGCAGATTCAACTTACTGACCTGACATTGTCATACTTTGCAAAGAAATGTGAACCATCAGGACCGTTCTCCAGTTAGCTGCAACGTTGGAGCATTTCTTCATCAACAGGATACCTCTCATGAGCCCTTACATCTAACAACACCCAGAGCTCCCAAGGGCACAGACTTGAAACCTCCACAAGACACAAACCTGGAATCTCTCAGTGCCTTTAAATTTCCATCAGCAAGTGGGAGATTACCTGTCTTCTGATGCTTGTGATCCATTTCCAGAGATGTTTCTCCTCAGCTGTCAGTGCCTGCCCTGAAGCTCTCTGCAGGAATAATCATATAAGGGTCCAAAAGACATTGAGACACCCACATCCATGACTGGTTTTCCCTAATTACATTTCAGCTAATTTGATTATCTCTGCCTCTAGGATGTAGGGTTTTGAGGTAGGAAACAAAAATTGATTGCAGATTGGGAATGTCACTTTTCCACAATGTGATTTTCTATCAGGGTCCCTGAGAAGATACATTCAAATACTATATCAGAGCTATGAGTGAGGATCTTACAAATAATCGGTTGAATGCCTGAACAAGGGGAGGAGACAACAAGGAGCCTGCCCTTCTTGAGAGCCTGGGTACAATGCTTGCCTCACCAATCCTCCCATATGAAGTTATTGGTTGAAAAACAATTAAAATTTTCATTATAAGAGCTCAAATACAGAGAAATATTTCCAAATTGTTTATTTTTTCAATCCCCCATCAAGAGGTACTTGATAGATAGCTCACCATGATATTGCTTCAAAACCTCTCACCTCAGCTTCTCACTCTCTTTTGAGTCCATTTTTCTTTGCAAGGGCTAAGAAGCTTCTGAAGCATCTTCCCAAGTCTTTTTCTCAATGTGGGACACTCCTTCTAAACCTCTCTTGCCTTCCTCGACACCCTAACATCAGTAGGAATTGTAGTGGTGCTACAGCAGAGAATGAATTTCACCTCCCAAGAGATTTGGTTGCAGTCCTATTAGGTTTCCACCCCTTATCTCCCTTGGCAAGTTTCCTAATTGTCCTCTCTTCTCACCACACAAAACATGAATACTCATTCATATCATTAGGAGAGTGTAAGGTGACATTAATTCCCAACATGAAAATAAGAGTCAGAGAACTGTTTCTCATTTGTGTCTCTGTTTTGTTTTCTAAGGGATGCAGATGGGACCATAGGTAATGATGAGCCTAGATTCTAAAGTGGAAGGTTCTGGGATGCAGACAGGAAATTCACAAGCCTATAAGCAGGGCTTGAGGGCCAGGACTTAGATGGGATTGGCTTTGTCCAAAAGGAGAGTGGACATTGGTGGATAAAATACTGGCACTCTCTCAAGGTGCACATGCATTTCATGGGTAGTTGATTTTTGAAATCCTAGAAATACAAGAAGTTTCCAATGTGGCTCAGCAGAAATGAACCTGGCAAGTATCCACGAGGATGTGGGTTTGATCCCTGGCCTGCATCAGTGAAAGAAGGATGTGGTGTTGCCTTGAGCTATGCTGTAGTTCACAGACACAGCTTGCATCCCATATTGCTGTGGGTGTGCATAGGCCTGCAGCCGTAGGTCCGATTTGACTCCTATTCTGGAACTCACATATGTTGCAGGCCTGGCCCTAAAAAGGAAAATAAATAAAAGACCAAAAAAAAAAAAAAACCAGATCTCTGGGATATTTAGTACATTAACTTGTCTTCTTGTCCCTTATTTCTGTCCTTAACCCCACGAAGCACAAACACTCAATCCTATATCCTGCCTCTTCCATTGACATTTCATCCTGCAGATTTGGAGTCCCTTTGCCATTTTATTTTGGGTTGGACCAAAATGCACACTTCAGTTTCTAGTCCAAGTTCTCATCCTCTCTAGAACTGCTCACTACTAAGCGCCTAATATGTTACCCTTTTTGGCTAGTCTTGCCAGATAAATGCTGATGCTGAGGGAAAGGTAAATTTCAGATAAATAGGGAAAGAACTTTCAGTAAAGATATGTCCAAAATGTTGCATAGGACAGAGTTAAGGCTAAAGGCAGGCACTGTGTATAGGAAATGAAAAATTCAAATGGAGCTGGATATTTACTTTTGATATTGCCTGGCTTTGAACACTCTGTTCTTTCAGTTCCTTGAATTTCAAGAGAATGTAGAAACTCCCATAATAAAGGTTAGTCCAGTAACAGAGGAGCCACAATGGCAGTATGAAGGTGACAAAAATAATATACTCAGATATACGGAGACAAGATTTAATTTTCTATTTTTCCTTTTTACTTGTTTTCAAGATGAACTCTTACCTTATAATTGTTAAGTTTTCCATTGCAGTTGATTTACAATGCTTTGTCTATTTCAACTTTACAGAAAAAGGACCTTGTCATACAGACACACACACACACATATATACACATATATTATACATATATAATCGCTTTCTCACATTATCCTCCAACATTTTACATCCCTGTGCACATTTTAATTTTCAGAGACAAAGAAATAATTTTTGAAAAGGCAAATGGATTGCATTCAATGTTCCTTGCCCAAAAGATCTCTGAAAAGATGTGAATGAAACAAGTATCTCTGATTACCAGTGGGAACGAGGACTGTGTGGACAGGGGAAAGAGGGGGGAGGAGGACTCAACACTGCAAATTCTATCTCGCACAAGTGGATTGTGATCCCTGAGAAGGGAAGATTTGTTGAAAATGTTACATTCAAACATTTAACAGGGAAAAGCTCCAAGACTTACCAGCAATGTCATCATACGGGAAACACGTCAGACTGATCTCTGGTCTCGGACATGTGGGCTGTGCAGCGGCTTTTTGGATAGACTGGGCCTTTCCAGCACAAAGGAACATGAGGAAGGTGGGTCCTGCTGGATGCTGGTTGGCACACAAGACGGCTTCCTTAGGAAAGACGGACACATACCAATCACAAATGGTGGGTCTGCTGAGAGAAGCCAAACCATAAACATTGGGTTCCAGGTGGCCATGAAAACCCAAGTGGTTATCAGATGATAAATGGTGAATTTTGTTCAGAAAGTCTGGCCTCTGGGGAAGGGAGCCTGGAGCCAGTACGGAAGCAGAGGGGGTTGAAGGACAACAAACAAGTTGATGAATAACAAAGGGAAAAGGAACATCAAGACAAACCTCAGTGCTGTGACTCTGAAAACCACACATTCATTGCCCTATGAGGCACTCATCAATTGTCTGGCCCCTGCATAAGGTGGAAGAAACATCTGGTTCTTGCCTCCCTGCAGAGGCCAGCATGGAATGGCACCCCACCCCCACCCAGGCTCACCTGCCCTCGGCCCCTCCCCCACTGCAGAATGACTGGAGGCCTGCATTCTACTGTTGAGATTCAAACTTGGGCTCCTTTACTTGCGTCCTGAGCATCTGTTGGGGCAGGTCCCTCGCTGGGTCCTGCTCTTGACTGTCCATGTTGAGTCCACCAGCCCATGGTGGTCCAGGCCCATGCCTGTGGGAATGGCTTCAGAAGGCGATAAGCCTCTAGACAGGGGCTGTTTTCCAAGAGAAAGGGCCTCCCTCAAATCCCTGTGTTTCCGTTGGGACCCTTCGCTGTGGACATGGAGTTGGACTGAACGAGAGGAAGGCGACAGCACTGCACCCCAGGGACATCTCAGCTGGGGAGCCTGTAGAGACCTGAGGCTGCCCTGGGGAGGACAGCTGCTTGGAGGTGGTTCAAGAGGCCTTGCTCTGGTTGGGGAGGCAGGATGGCAGCAGGCAGGTTGGTGGTTTCTAGAAGGGAGACAAGCCACTTGGAACGTGTATGTAGCCAGTGTCCTCTTGCTATTCAATTTTATAACAAAACTTACTAATTTCAACCAATAGAGGTGAGTCGTTTGAAACAGGAAAAGATTAAATTTTAGAAAATTTGTAAGAAATGACATCTTGTGGAGTTCCCACGGGGGTGCAGCAGGTTAAGCATGTGGCATTTCCACAGTTCCAGCTTAGGTGGGATTCAGTCCCTAGCCTGTTTCTCTATGCTGCAGGTACAGCCAAAAAAAACCCCAGAAAACCTGACATTTCACTGTACTCCTGCCTACAGAATCTAGGCAGAGACGCTGTTTTCACAACTAGACAATTAATTGTTATCCCTAAGGCATTCATTCCTTAACAGTTCTAATCTTTTATATGTATTAATCTCTCTTTAAGAAACATAAGAATCTTGCCAATACCTACGGTTTTATCAATGAACCCATTTTATCAACTGTCAGTGCCATGGCTATACATGTAAGAAATCTAAAATATATATGTGTGTATTGCACATCCCGAGTTTGCAATTTTTCTGCCTTTTGCTTCTTAGGGCCACACCTGCAGCATAGGGGAGTTCCCAGGCTATGGGTCTAATCAGAGCTGCGGCTGCTGGTCACAGCCACAGCCACAGTCACAGCAATGAGGTATCCAAGCCATGTCTATGACCTATACCAGAGCTCACGGCAATGCCGGATCTCTGACCCATTTAGTGAGGCCAGGGATCAACCCTGCATCCTCGTGGATACCAGTCAGATTTGTTTCCACTGTGCCACAACAGGAACTCCTTGGGTTTGCTATTTTTCATATCATACTCTCCCTCCCTCAATCAATCCAATGGTGCTGTGGGGTAATCAGTCCTGACACAGACACCTTTCCCTCACAGAGCCCTGTTCTGGACCCCATACCCACTTCAGCCACCCCTCTCTCCACACTCCTTTCTGCAGTGAGCTGCTCTAGGCCCCACCGGACAGCTGCTAACATACTCTACATGGATGAAACATCGCAGTAGGTTATGTGACAGCAGGTTATCTGGTAGAGCTGCATGAACCAGAGGGACTCAACTCTTGGCCACGCTCAGGCTGCACACACCCCAAACACTTTGCTTCCTGATAGCAGTGACTTTCAAACAAGATTCTTACTCAAGTCCCAGAGAATAATGCAGACATGGGTGCTAGCTGCATGTACATTTCATAAGAAAGGACTTATGATCTTAGAATAAATCTAATCACACATTATAAAATTCATCAACCAATAAGTGAATCATCTGGGGGACATCTACAGTACAAATACTTTCATCTCAGTCTTTCAGAGGTTTCTTTAAATAGTTTTGGAATTTATTTTACCAGGGGGAGGGGTTGGTCAGGGGATTTAGAAAGAGCCCATCACACATTCCCCATCGGACAACAATGTCCTGGAAGGCAGCAACAATGGCTTCCTGCCACCAGCACAAGAGCAACAAGACTAGGGTCAACTCTGCACCCCCTGAAAACATGCCCAGTAACTGGTAGAGAGTATTTATGCTCCAAAAATATGAGACTTCCTCCACCAGTACAAGGATACTCCAAGAATCACTCACAGAGCCCCATCCTCTCAGTTTACAATGAAGAAACAATGGCTGGAAGAAGTGGAGTCATTGGACCAAGGTCACCCAGTAGCTTGGAGTCCAAGTAAATGAATTTATTTAGCAAACAAGGGTCTGGAAACCAGTGCAGTAAAGTCCTCATCATCAGAGTGATTTTATTATTCCTCAGCCAGCCAGCCATATATTTGTTCTATTAAATTTTCACCACACAGCCTTGGCTTTAATATTGTCACATGCATTCCTCTTCTCTCCCCAGAAGAGTGATGCTCTTTGAGGCACAAGATTCCCTCCAAATTCCATGTTAACAGTCCAGGAGAGCCTGGCTCTGCTGGGTGAGGAAGGACCACAACCTGACTCAGTGCTGCTGGTGGTAGCAAGCCAGCTGAGCAATGCCTCAGGTCCTGAGTGGACTCACTGGGAAGGCTGGTCTTGGCACTCAGCAGGGGCTGTCGCAGCAGCTGCATGTCTGTCATATCCACATTAGGTGTCCAGGGCTGATTGAGGGGCCAGAGTGTGGGAGGAGGCTGAGTGCTGGCTGTATAATTAAGACCTAGGAGAGGTACAGGACAACACCCACACCCTCACTTCAACACTGGGAGAAAGCCTGAGACCAAAGTGAACCATGAAGATCAAGGGTGGATGCTGCAGGAATAAGGGGATAAAGCACTGTCTTCCTCATTGAGCACCCTTGCTGGGTAGATCTCTCCTCTGGGACTGTGACCCTCTCTCTGTAAACCAAACTGTCACCAGTCTGAGGTCTTATGTGAAGATGGATCTTCCACATATCAAATTAGGTTTTAGGCTTATCAAGCATCTTCTTGGCACATACTTAGTGGGATGACATTAGTGATGGGGGCCAAAACCCTGCTGTAAGCCATGGTGCTCCATGGCCTGCAGGGTCCTTCGGTGGGGGAGAACTGTGGTCCAGTGACTGCAGGGGCCTACTTGCCATGGGCAGAAACCCAGGATGTCAGTCATCACATATGTGTTTCATCAGAGGGGTCACGTGCTTCATGGTACGCAAACCAGGAAGGAGCATGTGCCAGGAGCTAGGATGCAAGGGCAAGGCTGTCTGAGAACCTCAGTTACTGACCGCAGCTGCATTTTCCACGGGCCACATGCTGTTGCAACTAGACTTTGGTGCAAGCAAGTTTAGAGGGGTTCTCCATGGTGGGAGCTGTGTTCTCTCCTGATGGCACTCTGCCCATGCCAGCCTTGTGGTGTGAAGACAGAATGAGGATTGGGTGGGCTGTTTCTCAGCTGTGAAACCTGCATAAAAGGAGCTGAACCTCAGATATTCAGGCTTATGGACTGTCAGTGAGACCATGCTCCTTGCCTCTGATCCTTTCCTGCTTCCTCATCCTATTTCTTCACCAGTGAGCCTGAAAAGTAGGCATGGATATAGGAATGGAGGATGGAGGCTCCAGCCCAGCAGCACAGTGGTGCTGACCAGTGAGGCATGGAAGTCCTCATGTGATGCCGAGGCTCATCGTCCAGCATAGATGCAGGCAAAGCCCAGTGGAGATTTCAAAGTCAAGAGGAGAGTGTACTCAGAAGGCTGTGCCTGGACATCTCTGACTCTAGAATGAAGCTTGCTCAGAGGCAGAGGGGAAACCAGTCAGTTGGTTAGAGAAAAGCCTTTAGCTCTGCCATTTAAACTAACAGACTTACAAATTACCTGACAGGCTTTGGGACAACACGAGGAATCCTCAGAAGACTAGGGTCAACTTCCTAGCAAGTTTTGTTCTAACAAGAGGGGGAGGAAGCCCTGTATTTTAGCAAATAGCTGGGAGAGGAGGAACGAGCCAAGTGAAAAGGCAGATGAGGCTGGCAGCCCCGGGCAATCTTCAAAAAATTACTGGGAGAAACCCAGGGGGAGCGAGGAAGCTGTTGATGGGAGGTTCTGTTCCTGGTGGGCGTGGGGGGTTGCTGTTCTGCTGCAGAACTTGGAAAGCTGAGTCAAGCCATGGTGCTTGATTTAGCTTGGCTTGGTCTTTCTCAGGTGGAGCATTTGACAGGCACCTGCAGAGCTCTCTCTGGACCCCAGAGAGCTCAGACTACAAATCATCATTAGCAAAAGGTTCACAGCTTAGGTTAAGAAATGAGAAGGGACTAGGTCCATCGTCAGCAGATGAAGAAACCAGGAGGCACTCTTTTCCACACAGAAGCCAAAGACAGCAGCCTTAAAATGTCTTGGGCCAGTTTGAAGAAGTATAGGGAAAAGAGCAATGGTTGTAAGGAAAGCAGGGCCCTTAATTTTGTTTGGAAGCTGCTTATTATAATTGTGGATTCCATTGTCACCTGGGGTGTGGGAACCCTTGAGAATAGAAAAGGGGATTTCGGAAGTTTTAACGCACAGCCTATACATGGTGAAGAGACAGGAAATGCCATGAAACCTGAAGGTGCCCCCAATGCAAGTTACACACTTGTTAGCTGACAGTGGGGCTTTGGATGCCATTTTTCAGGGCGAAAGGCAGTCTGTCTAAAGGGTAGAAGGTGTCCCTAGAACATAGAAACTCTGTGTCACAACCCATTGACCGGAGACAGCTTTTAATTGACCATGGATGTTTGAGGCTAGAGTCTGGTGAAATTATGCACTTTTAATGGCAACTTGGAGGAGCTGAACCAGGACATGCGCTGCTCTTTTCTCTCTTTGACTCCTTGTCCATCGTCCTCCTCTACACACTGCAAGCCATCTGCCATAGTCTGTAACTGGTGACAACTGTGCAGATTTAAACTGCAGGAGAGGCATCAGGCTCTGCAAACTCCGCATTTCCAAAATCGCTGTTTGGACTGTAAGCTGACCAAATAGACACATTTAGGATTTGGGCTCCTGTTTCCCAGCCAGAAATGCAGGCCTGGGAAAAGATGCTTCTCTATCTTGACACAAAGCTTTGTCTTGACAATTCATTGGAGCGTTGAGAAAATGGAACACAGAAGTCTTAGAGTTGGTGCAGCCCAATTTGGAAGCACTGGGAGGCTCCACATCCATTCCGGGGAAAATGAATTATGCTGCAGGTTCCAAAGAAGATCCTGACATTATCAGGAGCCGCTCTCACTAGGGCCCTCTGGTCAGGACCAGCCAGAGGAAGAAAAAGGAGGAGAGAAGAGATGCTTTTCCGGTATCTTAGGTCTTGAGTTGATGATGGGAGGGAGCTGGGTGAGAAATTTTGCAAAGTTATAACACATTGTTACGATCCCTCACCTCGTCAGCTCCTGTCTGCTTGACAAGGACAATACCCCTTCAGGAAAATAAGAAATAAAATGGAAAGTGGCCTCACGATGAAGTTACCTGAAGCAATGGCCTGATATGTTACAGAGTGTTGGGAGCAACATTAAAAAGGCATTTGTAACTGGCCACCTCCATGGCTCCAAGTGGAAGCTGATGCAGGCCTTCTCAGTCCCAGGGCTTTTGTGAGAGTTGGCCCCTCATGACCACTCTTGGCAAGCCAGGCCTGGGACCCTGGGGACCCCACCTGAGAAAAATTCCTTTTAAAGAGTCACAGCCCCTCTAACATGGACATTCTAGCAAGAGTCACGTCTGGGCAGAGGGTCAGAGGCATTCGCACCTGTGAGAGCACGAAGGAGGAGCCCAGCACCAAAGGGGGCTGGAAGTTGGCAACTGTCACCACAATAATCTAATTATTACACTGCTCCTGTCCCCTCCTGAATAACTTTTTTATTGAAGTAGAGTGGATTTCCAATGTTGTGTGTCAGGTGTGCAGAAAAGTGATTCCATTATACCCCTGCATGTGTATATCTAGTCTTTTCCAGATTCGTTTCCATTACAGGTTCGTACAAGATGCTGATAGGTTGTCTATTTGATATTTAGTAGTGCTGATAACGTCCTCAATCTACCATAACTGGGCCCATCTGAATGACACCCAACACCGCTCCTTCCTGAAGGCTTTCCTCTCAAGCTGGATGCCTGTCAAGATTCCTGTGCTGTGTGACAGCCCTCTCACTGCTGGCCCTGCAGTCAGCCCCTTCTCCACTTCCTCTAGCTGTCCTCTCACCTCATCACCACCCACCCCGCCTTATTCCCACCTCATTACCGACCTCCCACTTCATCACAGCTGTCACCATCCCATCGCCACCCTCCTCCTTCACCCCCATCCTCCCACCTCACCGCAGATATCCTAACCACCCTCTCTCTCAGCTCAACTCCACCATCCTCCCACCTCATCTCCGTAACCCCACCTCATCGCTGTCCTCCCCACTTCATCACTGGCATCCTCCCACCTCACCACCACCCCCCCATCTCATCACCAACCTCCCACCTCATCACCATCCTCCCCACCTCACCACCACCCTCACATCTCATCTCCGTCTTCCCCACCGCCCCCTCACTCCCTCAGCACCACCACCTGCTCCCCACTGGCTCTTCTGGCGCCCTGGACTCCTCTGCCCCACCCCAGGCCTCCTTCTCCTCCTCAGCAGTTCAACTGTCACCTACAAAGCCCATTAACAATTCCCTGCTCATAAAAGTACAGTCTGGGAAATAAAGCAAAGTCTACCTTTTCTTTTCCTTTGTGCTTGGCCAGGTTTCAGTTGCTTGCAGGGCGCAGTGCAGAGACACCACGCCTGCACTGCAGACCCCAGTTAGGGAAGCAGCTGCGCCAGCCGTTAAAAAACGGTTCCTGAGGAAATAAGAGCAACACCGCGATTCAAGATGGCAGAGGACTGTGAACTAGGCTGTGCCTGGGATTGGGTGTGAGCCGTGTGCCCCCGCCTCCCGCGGCCTGCCGAGGCCCCGCCCCCCGGGCACATTGCCAGCCGAGGCCCCGCCTCCCCGCGCGCGGCCTGCCGAGACCACGCCCCCCCAGGAAAAGGCCTGCCGAGGCCCCGCCTCCCTGGCTCGCCCTGCAGAAGCCGCGACCCCCAGTCATATAGCCTACCGAGGCCCCGCTCCCCCCGCGCGCGGCCTGTCGAAGCACCACCTCCCCATGCGCGGCCTGCCGAGGCTCCGCCCCCCCGGCACAGGGCCTGCCGAGGTTTCTCCTCCCTGGCAAGCGGCCTGCCAAGGCCCTGCCTCCCTGGCATATGGCTTGCCGAGGCCCCGCCTCCCCGCGCGGGGCTTGCAGGAGCCGCGCCCACCTGGCACTTGGCCTGCCCTGGCACCACCGCTCCGCGCGCATGGCCTGCAGAAACCTTGCCCACCTGGCACTTGGCCTGCTGAGTCCCCGCCCCCCCGGCACACGGCCCGCCGAGACCCCGCCTCCCCGCGCATGGCTTTCCCAGGCCCCTTCCCCCAGCACAAGGCCTGTCTAGGCCCCACCTCCCCCCGCGGCCCCCAGAAGCCGCGCCCCCCAATCACAAAGCCTGCCGAGGCCCGGCCCCCCGGCGCAGGGCCTGCCGACACCCCGCCTCCCCCAGGTCGACCTGAAGAAGCGGCGCCCCCCCGTCACACAGCCTGCCGAGGCCCCGCCCCCCTGACACCTGGACTGAAGAGGCCCTGCCTCCCCGCAAGGCCTACTGAGGGGGGGTCCCCCTCGCACCCTACAGGGCCTGCTAAGGCCCCGTCTTCCTGCCGAGTCTGCCCGCCCCCCGCCGCCACCCCACGCCGCCTGCAGTGGCTCTGCGCCCCACCGCCGAGCCCCAGCGCGCCTGCCTTGTCACCTCGCCAACACCCCCCCACCCCCGCCACCCGCCCATGAACTGAGGAGACACTGTGAAGCTCCCAGGCCCGCCTGACTGCAGAGTGCGTGCTTGGAGCTCACAGCCCCGTCTTCGGGTGATGGAGAATGCTTTCCTTTCCTTCCCTGGGCCGGAGCCACGAGGGCAGGTGGCCCCTTGATGCGGCCCAGCTGGAAAGTGTCAGGAACACAACTTCCACCTGGTCTCTATGCCTACTGCTGGAAGCTACCGTGTCCAGCTCCCTTGGCCCATCCCCAGCTCTACCTGCAGTGGTTACCCTCTGCTCCCCGCTGCTGGCCAGGTCCCACCTAGGCCACCATCCCCGGGCCTCTGGCCGCTCACAGTCCCTCCCTGCACCTGCTCCCTCCAGGCCTCTTCCACGTTGTCCTAGGTCCCCCACAACCACACTGTTCCCACCCTTCCCTCACTGGTCCCCAGCTTCGGTCTCATCCACTCAGGTGTCCTTTCCTCCTTCTGGTCCCTCTCTGGAGCACACTGCCAGGTCCACCAGCAACACTCGGTCCCCATCTCTTGTTTGTTTTCTCTTTTCTCCACTAGAATGTAAGCCCCAAGCAGGGATTTTACTCTCCTTTTCTCTTTGCTGTGTTCCCAGTACCTTGAATAGTGTCTGGCGTGAGCTGAATGCTCCATAAACACTTGGTGAGTGAAAGGTGATGTGATGTGATGTGACAAGACAGTCCTGATTGGGAGAGGAGAGAAAGGTGACCAGTGGTGAGCAGTCCTCAGGGAAGTGCTGACCGTTTCATGAGTGGGATGTTGGTGACAAGGTAACCAACTTGGGCAGAAGACTCAGAAAGGTAGAGAGGGTGCCCAGGAGCTGAACAGAAGGAATGATGTGTTTACATTCAGACTCTCCCTGAGGAGTAGATGGGAATGTTTTGATTGCTCACCAGAGAGTCAAAGGGCATCTAAAGAAATTGCTGACAATTTTGCTAAGTACAGTGCTTTTCGCTTGGTAGATGCACAAGGCAACTAACATATATAGCAGCTACCAGCTTAAAAGCAATACTACCAGAATTATATAAAACTATATTTGAAAGTTTCCTTTAATAACATCTTGGGTTTTTTTTAAAGTCTAATTTTGTTCTGCAAAAGGGATGAGGTGTTGGTTCCTAGTAAAATAAGTCTACTTCCTCAATGTCTTTATTCCCATATACTAGATCTTATAACTACACTGGAGCTAAAAATTGCAAAACATAATTTCCACATTTGGCCGATAAAATCTAATGTACATTTAGAGTGTTTTACTTTACAAAGCCAAAGGAAAAGAATGTAGGTTATGGGACCTGGATACTTGGATTTGAAGAGTGTATCCAACATCCTAGCCATTCTGAACCTTGGTTTCATCAACTGAAAAATGGGAATCCTGTTGTGTCTAGAACCAGTATAATTTTAGTGACTAACAGCGTGTGCTACGGGTAGTACATGCTCCAGAGTGCTGCTAACAACCTATACTTTCTCAGTTACTAAAATCCCAAACAAAACGGCCTACCTAATCTTGATGCTATTAAACAATTTTTAGGGGTTGTGATGCTATCACAACTCAAAAATTCTTTTAACTCTGAAAACCCAAATCATTCATAAAAACCATCCAAAAAGTTTTTATGCAAATGAGTCAGCTTTTTAAGTGGAGAAGATATAAAGCACATATTGCATTATCTCCTGAATACTTTCATAAAGAACAGGGCTCCTGGAGTTCCCAACGTGGCTCAGTGGAAATGAATCTGACTAGCTTGCTGAGGACACAAGTTGGGTTCCTGACCTCCCTCAGTGGGTTAAGGTTCCAGCATTGCTGTGAGCTGTGGTGTAGGCTGCAGATGTGGCTTGCATCCCTCATTGCTGTGGCTGAGGTGTAGGCTGGTGGCTACAGCTCTGATGCAACCCCTAGCCTGGGAACCTACATATGCCACGGATGCAGCCCTAAGGGGGGGGAAAAAAAAACACAAAAACAGGGTTTCTGAAATGGAATGCAAGTACCTTGTTACACAATTCCATCCGAGTTTCTCAGAATTACATTATTAATTCTTTTTTTTTCAAAAAGGACTTTAGAACCATAGGATTTCCCTAAACAAATGACCTTGTTCTACAGATGAGGACGTGAAGAGCAACTCCTACCTGGTTGTACAGGCAAGACCTGGCACAGTCTCTAGACTGCTAATTCATTCCTCTGTCATCTGCATGATGGCTGGGGCAGCCAGTAAACCAGACAAAAAGAAAGCCATGGAAGGGAGACAGGCCAATAATATCTTTCAGATGAGTCTTGCCCACCTCCAGTCTCCTGACGCAAGCATTTCCGTATTGCAGATCTTCTCACACGTGGCTCACCTACCAGCTGTGGATAACTGCCCTGAACATGGGGCCCTGGCTCACCCTCCACATCTGCACAGCCAAAAAGGATAACAGGTCATGCACCTGGAGAAAGCATCACTCCAACACACACTGTAGGTGCCTTGCGAGGAGGATAAAAGCCAGGGCTTGAGGAGCCAGGGAGTAGGGAGCTCATTCCCAGAGTGCTCAGAAGAAGGAAGTGCTCAAGGGACAGGAAGTGTACAGTATGTTCTCGCTGGCAGAGGTCTGCCCTGGCTTCCACATGGTTCACCACTGGATCTTCCATCTGGTGGGAAGATGTTATTGATTTTATATATATACACATACAGTTGGTTCTCATTAGTCACAGATTCCATATCAGAGAATTCACCTATTCACTAAAAATGTATTTGTCACCCCAAGTCAGGGCTTGGGGTGCTTTTGCTCATATGTGGACACACACAGAGAAGAGAAAAATTCATCTACCTACAAATGCATTTCCAGCTAAGGCTGAACAAAGCGAAACTCTGCCTTCTTGTTTCCACTCATACTGTAAGCAAATGCCCCTTTTCTGGTCTATTTAGTGCCACATTTCCCCACAGTTTTGTGGTGTGTGTGTGTGATTTAACTCTTTCAAATGGTCCCCATGTTTGGTGCTGAAGTGTTGTCTAGGACTTTATGGGGGGGAAATACATTGGTTAGATACATTTTGTTTACACATAGGATTACAGTGCAATTGGCTGTGAGTTCAGTGCCAATGAAACAACAGTGTATATTAAACAAGGTGTCTTTAAACAGAAACACACATAAAATAAGCTTTTGTATTTATCAAGAGACAAAAAAGTGTGACCAGAGGCTGGCAGGAACCTAACCCTGAATTTCCCATGGGCGCAGTGGTTCAGTGTTCACTGATTCCATGTTTGTGGTGACTACAGACCCCAACCACATGACAATGAGGACTGAATAGGTATGTATATACCCATGCACTCATACATAGATATGCACTCATCCATGTCCGTGTAATGATGCAAACATGCGTGGGGGCATATGGCATGTGGCTCCAGTCATGGTTTCATGAAGAAACTGTCATGGTTCTATAACCTATATTGTGAAAGCAGGAAATTTCAGGAGACGAAAGTGAAAAAAGAAATGCACCAAGACTGTGTGCATAAACCATTCATCAGTGGCCTGAATCCAGGATAAGACATGAATGAGATGGGCCATTCCACATGGCTTTGCAGGGAGATTTTATATCTTCCTGGTAACAACTCTGACTCCATCAGGCCTGTGAGAGTTCCAGCACACAAGCGATTTTAATGCACCTAGATGGTAATACTTTTCCCCAAATTTCAATATTCTAAATATTTTAAGAGTCACAAATTATTTGCTCCCAAACAGTTTATATGAACAAACTTTCAACAGTAATGATCTAAGCAAAATGTGCATCCCATGGGCATGACATAAAAAAAGAGGCTTTTCCAATTGTCAACCTTTTGAAGCAGCATTATCATCTTTGCAGTTCCCATAGCAACATGTTCCATTGCTTGGGTGACAGTGATCTTGTGCTAAACTAACTTGGAAAACAAACGGACATTTCCTCCTGAGTGTCCTCACATCTCACAGTTGCCTCCAAGCCATAGAGGGTTGATGTACCCAGTGCAGCTTCGTGAAGAGTTATGAGGACATTTCATAAACAAGTTTCCAGGATTTGGCCTGTTAAAGCAGTTTTCAACTTCAAGAGCTTTCCAACACGAACCACATCGCCCTTTGTGTTATGCCATGGAGATTGTCCCAGCTGCAGAACAGATGCCAAGGGAAGACATGCCATCTTGGGTGGATTTGCAGCAGTTCCACAAAGGACCTGAGGGAGAGGGTGGGATGGAAGATGCCCAGTCCTACCGTCACCAACTCAGGCAGCAGGAGCCATTCTGGGAAAAGTGGATGAGATGCAGCAACCATGAAAGGCCAGTTTCTCCTTCCACAAACCACGTGGTAGAGCCACAATGCAGGATGGTACTCCCATGATGGTTTCATCCTATCCATATTTTCATGAGTATGGAATCTCATAAGGGAAGGTCTCATACATGCACAGGGGTGGAAGAGATAGTTATAGGAGTGGAGGGGCTATTTTAAAGTACATTTTAGCCCAGAAACCTAGAAAGGGCTCCATGCTTTCTCCCAATGCCTCTCACAACTGGTTTGTTTGAATGACACATGTAGTCAGGACATTTCTTGAGAAAAAGTGGAATGTAGAGAATGGAATGTCAGTCAGTGGATTTGCAGGCACAGACACACTGTCCTAGTGCATATTTTTCTCCTGAAATAATCAAATATAATTTAGGCACTTTATAATTAACCCAAAGGGGGCTTTTAACAAAGAGCACAGAGCTCTAAGTTGAAAACGTACACTTGCAGAGTGTGTCCACAGCCAACTTTGTTTTTCAAAAGGAAAATGTGTCCTCTCACTGCTTGAGTTCAACCAGAAGGATGTGAACCAGGCTTAGAGAAGGAGGCCTGGCCTCTCAGGTCCCTGAGATAGTGTAAGGCTGAGTCCTATGGGAGAAGACAGGGTCTCATCTCTCAAATTGTAATGGTTAGAGAAGCCAACTGGTGGACTTTTAAATAATTATAAAGGAAAGAGAAATAATTTGAGAATAAGGCAAGAAACTATAATGAAATCCTAAAACCTGATAGAGACCATACACTCCATGTGAAGGCTAGAATGAGCAGTTCCAAATCACAGAGGGCTAAAGAAGGCGGGGAGCCTTCTCACACCTGCTAGAACTTGTCACACTTCAGGCTATGTTTTCTCTGCAGAGGAGAAGTAGCAATACTACAGGACCGAGGAAGGTGGAAGGCACCTCCCCTTCCTAGTACCGAGTACTGTGACTTCCTCCTTGATTTCTGTTTCCAGTGACTCAGCCAGTCCTAAAAGGCTCCTGCATACTGAGTGCCCAAGACATTGCAAATAAAATCAGAGGCCATGGTGGTGCATCACTGGGCCTCAGGGTCCAGTGTGCTAGCTTTTGCTTCCCTAAAAGCCAAGATCATTGCTATGAGCCTAGGTCATTGCCACAAGCATACTTCAAAGCTTCTTCAGCATTCTTGCCTCTTCAATACCTCACTCAGTCTGTCTATTCAGACACTATTCAGCGACGCAAGATCTGAGCCATATCTTTGACATACACCACAGCTCTCGGCAACACTGGATCCCCCACCCAGTGAGCAAGGCCAGGGATAGAACCCGAATCCTCATGGATACTAGCTGGATTTGGTTCTGCTGTGCCACAATGGGAACTCCCTGAAACCCACGTTTATATCCTGTTAGATTCTCATTCTTACTCTTTTTCCCTTGGTATGCATTCATGTTCATATTCTCCCTCTCTCTCTCTCAAAAAAAAAAAAAAAAAGGAAAAAAGAAAGAAAAAAAGGGGTTCCCATCATAGCTCAGTGTCCTCTGACCAACATCCAAGAGGAGACAGGTTTGAGCCTTGAGCTTGTCCAGTGGGTTAAGGATCCAGCGTTGCCATGAGCTGTGTTGTAGGTCTCAGATGTGGCTTTGATCCTGCATTGCTGTGGCTGTGGTGTGAGCCGGCGGGTATAGTTCTAACTTGACGCCTAGCCTGAGAACCTCCATATGCTGCGAGTATGGCCCTGGAAAAAAGAAAAAACAACACACAAATGTATATACATACTTTATGTTTAAAATATATATGTTTTAGGGCCTCTAGGAAGTTCCCAGGCTAGGGGTTGAATCGGAGATGCAGCTGCCAGCCCATGCCACAGCCACAGCAACAGCAATGCTGGATCCCAGCCACAATGGCAACCCATGCGGCAGCTTGCAGTGATGCTACATTCTGATCCTTAATCCACTGAGCAAGGCCAGGGATAGATCCCACATCTTCATGGACCCTGTCGGGTTCTTAACACACTGAGCCAATTTAAAGTATGGAATTCCTGAAATCCATACTTTAAAATCCATACTTTTTATTCAAACTTCCTTAGTTTTCACCTCATGTGTTTTTTCTGTTCTAGTATTCCATCTATGATACCAAGTTACTTTTAGTTGCCATACCTCCTTAGGCCCCTCTTGGGCTGTGACAATTTCTCAGACACCTTGTTTTTGATGACCTTGACAGTTTTGAGGATGCTGGTCACTTAGTTTGTAGAATGTCCCCCGCTTGGAATATGCCTGATGTTTCTTCATGATTAGATGGAGTTTATGGACTTTGGGGAGAAGATCACAGAGGTAAAGTGCCATTCTCTTCACATATCAATGATACACATACTCTAGGAAGGACTTAGCACTTGTGTTGTTGACCTTGACTCCTGTTAGATTTTTCCACTGTCTTTTTATTTCCTTTCTATATTGTCCTTTTTAACAATAAGACATGATAATCAGTCTACAGTTAAAAGCAGGAAATTGTGCTGCACGTCCTGAAAACAGAGTACCTACATAAGTTATTTGGAATTCTTCTGTACAATATATTTTTATTATCCCTTATTGATTGACTGAATGATTTATTTAGTCATTTATTTATTAATAGGGATTCATAGCCATTTATTTTATACTTTGGGTTATAAACTACTACTATATTACTTATTTTCTTGGTCAAATTGCTTCACTTTGGCCATTGGAAGCTCTTTCAGTTGGCCCATGTACACCGCATTTTTTTTAGTAGTTTCTGACTTTCTCTTTTAAATATTGTTTGCAAATACATTGAGAACCACTTCAAATGCCACAGTAGTTTTTTGTTTTGAAACATCAAACATCATTTTTAAAACCTCAGTGGAGGAGTTCCCGTTGTGGCGCAGTGGTTAAGGAATCTGACTAGGAACCGTGAGGTTGTGGGTTCGATCCCCGGCCTTGCTCATGTGGCTTAAGGAACTGGCATTGCTGTGAGCTGTGGTGTAGGTTGCAGATGTGGCTCAGCTCTGGCATTGCTGTGGCTCTGGCATATGCCAGTGGCTAGAGCTCTCATTTGACCTGTAGCCTGGGAATCTCCATAGACCACGGGAAGCAGCCCTAGAAAAGGCAAAAAGAGAAAAGAAAAAAGAAAAAGAAGGAAAAACCTCAGTGGAGAATAATGTTATCCTCATCAAATATCAACACTGGATATTCCTCTTTTTCACTCCTGATATTCCATGTTTCTTTCTATAATCATTCCCCTTCTATCTCAAGAAGATCCTATAGGAATTTTTAGATTAGATCCACTGGCAACAAATTCACTCGGTTTTCCTTCATCTGAGAATGGCCATCTACGGCACCACCAAACAGACAGGGGCCTGTTCAGGCACAAAGGCTCTGTGCCCTCTCCAGAATATCAGGAACCCCCTCAGGCTGGAACTGCACAGCCATGTCCTTGCCAGGGCAACAAGCGCTCGGGCCCTCCATCAGGACTCAGGGCCAGCAAGGTTCTCAGCAAGAATCTCAGGGAGGCCTCTCCTCTTAGTGAAGCCCCAGGGCTGGGTCACGGGTTCAGTGAGGATGAGGAGGAGCTCCCCAGCCTGGCCTTCCTCTTGGGCCTTCACCACAGCCTGCTGCCCTGGGGGCTGCCACAGAGCCCTGTCCCTGCCTCGGGTCTTGTCTGCACTGCAGGGCAGAGGGCCCAGAAAGCTTCCCAGGCCCCCGTGCCCCAGAGAATGGGCCTCAGCTCAGGCCCCCTGGAAGCTGCCAAGTCTAGAAAGCGGGCTCGGTGTGGAGGCCTGGCTGCTGCTGAGGACCTGGCCAGGCCTAGGGCTGACCTGCGAGGCTCTGGGAGGCACACCCTGGCTCTGGGGCTGGTTGACCCTTCCCAGCCCAAAAGGAGCAGGTGTGACCCATGTGTCACACGGAGGAGGTGGAAGTGGCACCGCAGCCAGTAGGGAACGGTGGGCCAGCCCTCCAGGGCCAGTCCAACTGGGCAGCCCCCATGGAAGCCTTGGGCTCCTCCAGGTCCTAGCAAAAATCCTGGCTGCCATAGGGGTGGGGTGGAAGGACAGAATGACCAGAGCCAGCAGGGGGTGGGGGTGGGTGGGTTAGGTGGTGGGGACTTGGGTCTGGGTGTGTGTGGGTGGGCACAGTAGCTCCTTTGCGATGGGAGATGTAAAACATGGATAAAATCGTTGTGTTGTGAAATGCACTTGGTCCACTGTCATCTTGCATGTGCCTGTGTCCTCAGAGATGGGTCGTCGGAGGACAGAGAGGGGATCTGAGAGGAGCGAAGCATGTGTGAGATCCCAGGCAGTCTGGATCCACAGGTGAATGACTAAGTCTTTCCTCCACAGAGACAAGGATGCCCAGGCTGCTCCTGGGAGTACACAGCTCTCACTAGCCCCAGGGACAGCCTCATCATCCCTGTCTCTCCAGCCTGCTGGGCTAGGGGGCTTCTGGGGCATTGGTTCCATGCTCTGCATCCCAGAACACTCTGGGGATAGAGAGATGCTTTTGTGCTGTTCAGCCCTCTGGACACTCACCAGTCATGAGAATGGAGGCTGGAGGCAGCCCTTACCTCTAGAGAGTTTCTCTCTGCCTCTCTGAAGTGGCCAGATGTCAGGCTGTTGTGATTCTCCACTCCTCCAGGGTGTCCCGTGAGGGCGGCCAGTCCAGAGAGGAAAAGGCTTGGCTGTAGGGACAGGACTTTCTGCTTCGGTGCCTTGTGGGTGGGGGACCATCCTATCGTCTTGGTGGGATTATTGCCATGTGCTAAATGGTGGAGGCAGTGGCCTCTTAGTCCCGGTGAGGACAAAACAAAGGAGGGAGTGAGTGACTGTAATCTCATGACCTGTTAATGGCTTGGGGGGAGGTTCCATCATGTGAAGCTCAGTGGTCGCAACCTCACCAGCCCACTGGCATCCACCCCCAGGGAGCTTTTGATACAAGAACACCTGGGACTTTACGTGATCAGGGATAAGTTTTGGATTTGGGTGAGGAGGGTTAAGGATTTTGGGTTGTCCCTGGGAACGTCTGTGTGCCACAGGGGCAGCCAACACTTACAAAATAAAAAACAAGCAAACAAAAAAAAGAAAAAGCAAAATGCCCCAAACGCCAAAAATCTAGGATTAATGCCAAGTGCAGGCACACTTAAAGTGAGCCATTCACTCATGCTTTTCAATCCATTAAAACATGAAAGAGCAGGAGTTCGTGTGGCTCAGCTCTAAGGACACTGATTAGGATCCATGGGCACGCGGGGAAGAGACATGGCATGGCTTACTGGGCTAAGGTTCTGGCATTGCCGTCAGCTGTGGTGTAGGTATGAGACATGCCTCAGATCCTGTATTGCTGTGGCTGTGCCATAGGCCAGCAGGTGCAGCTTGGACTCAACCCCTGGCCTGGATCAGCCCACAGGCCCCAATGCAGCTGACTCAAAATGGAAAAGAAAAGAATGCAATAGAATTTGCAGAAAGGAAAGATGTACAGACCATCACCAAATAGTACTTTAGGGAGTTCCCATTTTGGCTCAGAAGATGAAGAATCTGACTGCTATCCATGAGTACGTGGGTTTGATCTCTGGCCTTGTGCAGTGGGTTAAGCAATCCAGCATTGCCTTGAGCTGTGGTGTGGGCTACGGATGTGGCTTGGATCTGGCATTGCTGTGGCTGTAGTGTAGAACAGCAATGCCAGCTCTGATTCGACCCCGAGTCGGGGAACTTCCCTATGCTGCAGGTGGGGCCCTCCAATGCCAATCAGAGACTCCATCTATCCACGCATCCCTCCAACCAAAAAGGAAACAGTGGATTAATGGATGGCACATTCACCGCATCACAGAAATGGCCGCCATGCCCAGGGTGGGTGAAGGAGCTTCCCAATTTCAGGGGCTGGATTGGTGCAGCTTGTGTGAGACAGAGACAGTGGCTGGACACTCTTTGTCTATGACAGACACCAAGGGGAAGCTGACCCTCTGATACCAGGGAAAGGCTCATCTCCAAACCCCTCAAGGGGGAGTCAAAGCATTGGCTGAAGAAACCCATTTGACTTAGGATATGGGGCCCCTGGCCTGGGTTCTGCCTTTCCAATGCCATGTGTCTCCAAGACCAAGGCACCGAGTCCCCTGTGTCCCAGTCACAGACAGCATACCTTCAGTGTCCAGCCATTCCAACTGCCAGGCCATCGTGCCTTATTGGAAGGGCCTGTTTGGGTGGTGGGGACGCAGCAGTGTGTTCCAGAGGGGATTCGGGCCCTCTGGCTCACAGGTGACCTCTTGCCAGACAGGCCAAGTGACGCATCTGTAACCAGGGTGATTTCCCAGGCACTGCCTTCCTTCCTCAGATGGCAGGGATGCAAAGGGCTTGAAAGGGGGCACAGAGCACAGAGCCATCACCTACGGTCTCCTGACCGCCTCTGCCTGGGGGAGAGGAGTTTCCTGCTGTCGCAGAAGCTATTGCTATCATACCAGTCATTGGTGGAGTTCTGGATCCCCAACATTTTGCTACTCAGCAGCATGCAGGAGAGAGCAAGGATGGTCCTTGGAAGGAGCTAAGAGTCTTGGGTGAGGGGAAACTTGCTTATTTTCAAGAGGTGCTTCTTAGTCAGTCGGGGTAAGGATGCCCTTGCTTTCACGAAGTGCTTTGGAAGAGGTTTGACAAAGAAAGACTGGCAACTGCATGGGTTGGGAGGAAGCAACAGGCAGGGATGGAAATGTTGCTTGCTGAAGACGAGAAAGGGCAGTTCTGACTTGCTCAAGACCACCTCCCTGCAGCTGGGAGGTGGGCCTTCTTCCTTGGGCCATCACGGTCCCTGCCAACAGCCAGGGACTGTGGCTGACAGAGCTGGGGTGTGCCTCCTGGTGCCTCTGTCATCGGCCTTCGGAGCCTGGTGGATGCACCCACAGCTCAGACCTGCCCTGGGCAGTAGGAGAGAGGCTGGAGCTTTGCCCACTGGGAGTGCTGATCCCCCTGCCAGGGACTGCACCCGGCTCCTGCATGTCAGCCTTCTGGTGGTAGCCAATGCCCACATGGGACCACGGCCATAGAAAGCAGCAGAGCGCTGCATCTGGGCCCCCTCCTGGACCCTGGCTCTCTCTCTACTTGTAAGCTGATCCAGACAACAATGGGCAGGGGTGGCTGTGAACTGGCCCTGTCAGACACATCTTCAGAAGCCTGGCATTTCCATGTTCAGGTAATCCCCTTATGGTTACAGTGTAAGGGAAATAGGCAGAGAACTCCACTGTAACAGTCATATTGGAGCCGTTCCTGCCTGGGATGTTTGGAGAACCTCTACGATAAGGAAACAAAGAGCCACTGCATTTCACTCCACTGGGTCCAAAGCATATGCTGTCCATTGCAGAACAACGAGAATGAGAAGAAAGGAAGCCTCCAGATATGTGGACATGGAGATGCACCCTTCGAACGACTCCATGCTCAAAGAGGCCTCTCCAGGACAACTTGGAAAAATATATAGAATGGTAGGCAAAGGAACGTGCAGTACCTAACAGGTGGTAGGACCCAGACAAACTGGTGTTAAGAGGGAAGCAAATGGCACGAAATGCTTACAGAATACAGAAGATGCCAGGTTGCCCATCAACAACCTATGTTTTCACACAAGGCATCAAGAAAATACAAATTGCAAAATACAACAAACGCAGGAACAAAGAAGATCACGACAATACCCTATGTTCAGAGGGACTCTAGCCAAGGAACACTAGCTTGGCTTACTATGCACAACCATCAACTTTAGAGGCTGCATGAAGACATTACAGAGGAAAACCTACATGGTCACAATGGCGCTTGCAGAACATGGGCCACACCCATTCATGTAAGAAACGCTCAGAAATCTAGGAAGAGAAGGACACTCCTTGAACCCCGTAAAGAACATCTCGACGAAAACCTACACCAAGCCTCCTGCGTGATGGTGAAACAATGTACGTCTTCCTCCTCCATCCAAAACAGGTCAGAAAGTTCTTTCCAATTTCTCCTTTTCTACTTAGTACTGTAGCTACGAGCCAGGGCTGCATGGGAGGAAAAAGAAAGAAAGACCTACAGATGAGACAGGCACAAACATAATTCTCCATGCTCATGGATAGCATGGCTACCTCCATGGGAAGGCCCACCGAATCTCCAAGACACACGGAAGAGATGGAGGTCACTTTATCAAAGTCTCAGTATATAAGGTTGACACAAACACCTTCATCATGTGTGTAAATCCCACAAAAGAACATGGCACCAAAACGAAAAACACCATGCAATACACAAGACTTGCCAAAACCTTGAAGCATTTGGTTCCATCGGTCATTCTATGGCTGCACCCACGGCATACGGAAGGTCCCAGGCAAGGGGGTCAACCTGGAGCTACACCTACCAGCCTACAGCAAAGCCCCACCAACACCAGGTCCAAGCCACACTGCCGCAGGTGGCACCACTGGACCCTCATCCCACTGAGCCAGGTCAGGGATTGAACCCACATCCTCCTGGACACTCTTTCAGGTTCATCCCAAACTGAGCCACAATGGGAAATCCGGGGATACATATTTGGGATAGAGCATCTGTATGATAAAATGAAACAAGGCCTACAAAAATGCCGACACCTATTATACACATGGATGGGAAGACTCAACACAGAATACGGCCAAATTCCAACAGAATTTTTTTTTGATTTTTTTTTTTTGGCCCACATGGATGAAATTATTCTAAAATGTATAAAGAAAAGATAAAGAGCCAGAACATCAAACATAATGACGAGAAAGCACATTAAAGTGGGAGGTTATTCGGCTTATGAGAACGCTCTATGGAGGGCAGCTTGGCATTGCTGGAGGGAAAGAGGCAGACAGAGTTCAGTGTACAGATAGAGAATGCAGAAATAGATCCATAGCAATATACCAACCTGGGATGTCCTAATACAGAAGCTCAAGGGCAGTAGAATGGTATAGGGATAGGGTTTTTATCCGATACGAAAATGAACTCATCATGGAACATTCAGTGCAAATGTAAAATGTGTATAAATACAAACGATGCAACTTTTACCACACCTAAGAAAAAACAATTGGAGCAAAACTCTGGGTCCTCGGGCTTGGCAAAGGGGTCTTCCACATGACAAGAAAAACATTATCCCAAAAGGGAAGGAAAGAACAGAACGTTGGACTTCATCAAAAGGAAAGAAAGGCCCTTCAAAACATACATGCACCCCAATGTCCACTGAAGCACCATTTTCAATAGCCAAGACAAGGGAGCAAGCTAAATGTCCATCGGCCGAGGCATGGATAAAGAGGATGAGGTTCATATGTACGGGGGGACATCACACAATCATACAAGAGAATGGAATCATGAACGCTGCAGCAGCAAGGATGGACCTGGAAATTATCATCCTAAGTGAAGGTGGACAGGGAAAGACAAACATCGTATGATACCACTTCTAAGTGGAACCGAAAGAGAGGACACAAATGAACGTGTGCACGGAACAGAAACAGACTCCCAGCCTTGGAAAACCGGATGGGTCCCAAAGGAGCCAAGTCCGGGGCAGGAAGGACTGGGGGTTTGGGACTGGCTTCTGCACACGGAGTACATGGAATGGCAGGCCAACAGGAACCTGTGGTAGAGCCCAGGGAACTCTAGCCCACAGTTAGTGATAGTCGATATGGGCATAGAATCTGAGGGAGAAGGGGTGTGTGTGTATGTATGACCGACTCACTTTGCGACACAGCAGGAAATAACACAACATGGTACCTCACTGTCCTTTCAATCAAACGGAAGATAAGTACATCAATACCGCTGGAATAGGCAACAACAACATCAGCAACAGTGAATAGATAAGCGTTCTCCCCCATGACAGCCAAAACCCTACCCCAGACAGAAAACGGACCTCATCAAATGGAAACATTTTCCTAGGTGAAAAGAAGCTACAGGTTTGGAGAAACTACCTGCCAACCACACATCTGACCCAAGTCTGGTGTCTCGAGGGAATAAGGCACTGCCAAGTCATGACCATAACAGCGGGACCTATTCCACCAGAAAATGGGCAAAAGATAGGAAGACATGGGTCACCCACCACAGCACTGTGAGTCCTGAAGGCTGGGTCCACTGTGAGGCTTCCCGGGATCCTGCTGGCTACATGAGAGCACTGGGTCAGGCAGTGGGCAAGAAGGATTGCAACAACACTGCTTCCAGGAACTCCCTCGGGTTGGCCTGAGCCAGCTAAGCTGAAAAGGAGACATCAGGCTCCAAGTGCTGGAGGTGTGGACCCCTTGGGCCAGGCTGGCTGGGGCCCTTGGACCGAAGGCAGGTGTTCATGTGGGGGTGGGGGCCAGAAAGGTGGGCAGTGAGTTGTTCCCCTTCAGGCTATAGAGAGCGGCGCTGTGGGGGTGCTGAAAGAGGGTGCTGGGAATCCAATGTAGGAGCAGAGTGCTGTGAGGCCTGGACCTCATCTCACAGCCTGGCGCTGGAGCTCCTCTCTCAGCTTCCCTCTCAGTCGCCTAGACTCCGTTCCTTCAAGAGCCTTATATGCCACGGGCTGGAACCCCCTGCCCCATGGCCTTGGGTCATGGGCTCTGATCCGGCTCGAGTGCCCTGCACTCTGGAAACGTCCCTCCCTCACTTTGGGGAGTCGATCCTCCTTCATCCCAACCCCAGGACTGATGTTCCTTTACTTTACAAAAGACCCTTCATCTCTGGCACTGGAGACACCTGCCAAAAGGGGCTACAACTCTATCACCTGAAGTTCATATGTGGAAGGCTTCTCTCCCAGGACCTCCGAACATGACCTTAGGTGGAGCAGTCTTTACTTTGTCTTTCCGTTGCCTATGCTTGTTTGTTTGGATGGGGCTGCTGGGGCGGCATATGGAAGTTCCCAGGCTTGGCATCCGAATGATCCATCGATCGATCAGAGCTTTGGCAGCCTGTCTACACCACAGCCACCGCAATGCCACATCCAAGCTGGGTCTGAGACCTACACCACAGCTCATGACCACATTGGATCCTTCCCTTCCTGAGCGAGGCCAGGGATCAAACCTGAATATTCCTGGTTTCCTCTCGGGTTCAGATCCAGGGCACCACCCCCGCAAGCTCTGCAGCAGAGTTTGGACAGGAAGAGCTGAAATCAGGTCACTAAGGTGGCCCCTAATACAATAGGATGGGTGCCCCTATAGAAAGGGCAAATTTAGACACTGAGTCCCACAGAGGGAGCTGATGTGAGGGCGCAGGCCGGAGATGGGCATCTGGAATCCAAGGAGAGAGGCCTCAGTGCCAACCAAGCTTGTTTATACCAGGATCTCAGAAGGCTGGGCACCAAACGATGAGTTGATTTCCTTTGGCTATTGGAGATTGCAGGCTTGGTTTGTGGGGTGGCCACTGTTGCAAAGGAAGGCCAAGATGGGGCCCTGGAAAGCTGATGGAGCTGGTGGGGGTGGGGTGGCTGTTTGCCAAATGGAGATTGGAGTCTGAACCAGAGACAGGAGCACAGGAGCTTGGGGGGTCTGCACCAGGCCTGTTGCAGGACCTTGAGCATGGACAGCAGCAGGGGCCAGTCTCTGGGGGCACAAAGCCTGTGCCAGGCCCAGGAGAGCCAGCAGCCTGCAGAGACTGCAATGGGACCAGGGTGTGAGGAGGAGGGACCGTGGGCTCAGGGAGAGGCATGTGCTTCTGGATCTCATCGGTCCCATGGGAGAAGCAGGTGATATTGGTGAAGATGCTGGGGTAGGGGGCGTGTCAGGCGTCTAAGCCCCAGCGGGCCATCCCCACGAGACACCCTGAAAAAGGGAGGTCACAGATGAGGGCAACCCCCTGGGACCACCGTCCGGAGGACAGGGGACTTAGGCTGCAAGCAACAGAGCTAGGTCAGAGGAGTCTCTGCCATGCACAGTCACTCAGTTGTACTTCTGGGAAGTTCCAAACCCTGGCATCCCATGGCTGATGAGCCTGTGTAAGCCATAAAGGCAGGCATGGGCGTCCTGATGGAGGAAGCTCCTGATTGACCCTCAGGACAATCACAGGTTTCAATCTATCAGCAGATGGGACTCTGAGCCTGGAGAACCCCTGGAGGTCCAGAAGAAGGCACTGTCCAAGGCCAAGAAGGGACATATGTACCAACAGGGCCCAAGAGAGCTGGTGTGGGAGTGGAGCCTGGCCAGCTCAAGCCCCTGCAGACCTCAGCTCTGGCAAGGCCCTGGGCTGCACCAGCACACCCCTAACCGGGACCCTCTTCCTTTCTCATTCCTTTAGACATCTGGTGTTCTCTCAAGGTCTTGGTTGAGCCTTTTCAGAAGATGCCCATACCCAGGCCTCTTGGAGGCAGCCGGTCTTGCTCAGGGGGTCAGTGGGGTTTAGAAACAGAGTGGCAAGGACTTCCTAGAGTTAGTGAGCTCAGAGCCGGGCCAGCTGGTGGGAAATCTCCTCATGTCATCAGCCAAAGGGAGGGTCTGGTCCTTGTGGCTGGGGGAGAGGGGCAGGGGCCATTGCCAGTTTCCAGGGCACCACAACAGGGAGTCCTGCATTCGAGGTTTTAAAGCAACAACTACAGCAGAGTGATAGCAAGATACGGGAAGGACAGAGAGCCCCAAACAAGTTGAACCCAAACAGGCACGCAGCAAGACATATTCTGATCAATATGGCCAAAGGTAAACAGAAAGGGAGGAGGCCAAAGGCAGCAAGAGAAAAACAAGGCATTCATGATGAGGGAACCCCAATAAGGTTATCAGCAGTTTGCTCTACAGAAACACTACAGGCCAGAAGGGGGTGGCGAGACCCATTGAAAGAAAGAACAAATAATCTGCCTCCTCCAAATAGCCTATCCAGCAAGACTATCATTTCAAATCGAAGGGGAAATCAAGAATTTCTCCAACAAACCAACACTGAAAGAGTACTGAAATACAAAACCCATTCTGAAAGAATTACTCCAGCATACAGATCTAACCATGAAGATGTCAAAAACATAAAATGAAATAAACTACATCAAATCATACAATGAGGGCGAGGAATGGAAGGAAATGTAGATCCTTTGTCTTGTTTCAATGACGCGTTTGGTCCTATGTAACGGTCTGGCTAAAGTGAGCAGACAAACGAAGGGGTTAACATAATAACAAAACAGGGCAACCCCAAACCAAAAGCCAACACTACATTCAAAAATTGGAAAAGGAAAGGACTCCAGCAGAGAATCAACGGAACCCATCCACCCAAAGGAAAAGAAAGAAGAAAAGAGAAACATAGACTCAACAGGAAAACAAGGCTTCAAATGGCAATCAAGAGACATCTATCAATGACCACCTGAATTGTTCCGGGACTGAATGCTGCCATCAAAAGACACAGAGTGCCAGATTGGGTACCAAAGCAAAAACCTTCAATCTGCTGCCTAGAGAAGCTCACCTGAGGGCAAAGAACACATATAGATTGAAAGGGAGGGGATGTGAATATATATTTCATGCCAATGGACAAGACAGGAGATCAGGAGTAGCGCTGCTCATATCCAACAAAATCACCTTTAAAACGAAGGCCATCGAGAAATGCAAAGAAGGACACTAGTTCACGGTTAAGGGATCCATTCCAGAAGAGGATACCACACACTTATATCTGGAATCTAATATACGGCACAAATGAACCTTTCCACAGAAAAGCAACTCATGGACTTGCAGAATAGACTTGTGGTGGCCAAGGGGGAGGGGAGGGGGAGGGAGTGGGGTGGATGGGGGGCTTGGGGTTAATGCCTGCCCACTATGGCCTTGGGAATGGATTAGCAATGAGATCCTGCTGTGTAGCGCTGGGTACAATGTCTAATCACGTTTGACGGAGCATGATAATGTGAGAACATAGAATGCCTACAGGTATGTGTAACTGGGTCACCACGTTGTACAGTAGAAAACAAGATTGTATCGGGGAAATAACAATTAAGAGCCAAAGAGGACGCGGTATATACACACAATGGAATACTCCTGCGCCATAAAACAGAGCACCCTAATGACATCTGCAGCAACATGGATGGAATGAGACCCTCTCATCCTGAGTGAAGGAAGTCCGAAAGAGAAGGACGACTACCATACGACATCACACATATGAGGAGTCTCATATACGGCCCAAAGGAACCTTTCCACCTAAAGGAACTCATGGGCTTGGAGAATAGACTTGTGGTTGCCTAGAGCGAGGGGAGGGAGTGGGATGGATGGGGAGCTTGGGGTTATTGGATGCAAACAACTGCTTTTGGAAGGGATTAGCAAGGAGATCCTGCTGTGTAGCACTGAGAATGTGGTCGAATCACTTATGATGGAGCAAGATAATCGAACAAAGACGAATTACACATGTATGGGGAACTGGGTCACAATGCTGGGCAGTGGAAAATATTGTCTCGGGGAAATAACAATCAAAAAACACCCAACAAACACCCCACTAGAGGCAGTCATCAAACCACAAGAGCAGAGAACAAGGGAGGATGGGAAAAGACCAACAAAACCCAATCTGACAAAGCTAATAACATGGCCATAAGAACATACAGATCAAGAAGCACCTTCAATGCAAATGCACAAAATGCCCCAACCGAAAGACATCGACTGGCTGCATGCATACAAAAAGAAGGCGCATCTCCTTCTCTCTGGGTCTAGATCGAGAGCTCCGTCTCATTCTCCATCTCGATCTCCATCTCGACCTCGATGCAGATAGGTAGAGGGATAGACAGATAGGTAGACCTCCTCTCTTCAAGAGACCCCCTTCAGTTTGAGGGACATATACAAATTGAAAGTGAGAGGATGCAAGAAAATATTCCTCATGCGAGGGAATTAAAAGAGAGACGGAGTAGAAACAACCCCATCACACAAAAGAGACCTTCAAATAAAGCATATTAATAAGACACAAAGAAGGTCATTACGTAACGGTCAAGGATCAATCCAAGGAGAGGAGATGGGAATTGGAAACCTATATGCACCCAATACAGGATCCCCGCAATGTAGAAGGCAACTGCTACAACCGTAAAAGGAGAAATGGACACTAACACAGTCAGAGCAGGGGGCCTTCCCACCCGACTCCCATCAACACATGGGTCCTCCAGACATAAAATCAACAAGGGAACCCAGGCCTTCAACAATGCATTGGACCACAGGGCACTTCCTCCATATGTAGAGCGCTTTCCATCCCAATGAAGCAGGATACACACTCCTCTCAAGGGCACACCCGACATTCCCTAGGACAGATCACATGCTGCGTCACCAAGCAAGCCACTGTACATGGAAGGAAATTGAAATCCTATCCCACAGCTTGTAGGAACCCAACGCTATGAGGCTCGAAATCAACCACTAAGAAAACAACGGCAACAAACACCAACGCACGGAAACTCGACAACATGCTACTCAACAAACAAGGGAGTGCTGCAGAAACCAAAGAGGAAATCTGAAGATCCCAAGAAGCAAGTGACAACAGAGACATAACAATCCAAAGCCTATGGGATGCAGCAAAGGCAGATTGAAGAGGGACCTTTCCAGCAATACAAGCCTACCTCAGCCAACAAGGAAAACCACCAACAAGCAACCTGGCCTTACGCCCAAAGCAACCAGAGAAAGACAAACACAAGGAAAGACATCCTAATGATCAGAGCAGAAAGGAAAGAGCAACGAAGAAAACCATCGGAAAGATCAATGCATCTACAACTGCTTCTTTGAATACATCCACCATATGGATAAACCCTTAGCCAGACTCATCAGGGAAAAAAGAGTGGACACAAATCAATAAACATCAAAATGCATGCCAGCTTCCAATGGACATCCCAGAATACAGAGGATCAGAAAAGACTACTAAAAGCAACTCTATGCCAAGAAAACAGACTTCCTAGACGAAATGGACACCTTCCTAGCAAAGTACAATCTGCCAAGACTAAACTCCGATGACCTAGAAAAGATGACTGGGCTGATGCCAAGAACTGAAAATGACGTTGTGAGGAAAAATCTTCCAGCAGGCATTCCCGTCGTGGCTACATTGGAATGAACCTGACCCGCATAGGAGAGAATGCAGGTGCTATCCCTGGATACAGGATTGCCTTCAGATATGGAGCAGGTCCCAGATGCAGCTCGGATCTGGCCTTGCTGTGGCCGTGGCTGGCAGCTGCAGCTGCAGCTGCAGCTGCAGCGCCAATTCCACCATAGCCAGGGCATTTCCAAATGCCATGGGTCTGCCCTGAAAAGACAAGAAAAGGCCAACTCCCCCTTCCACCCACTTCCCCACAAACAAAACTATACCACCTGAGGTCTTCACATGCACATACCCAACAGGGGCCTGAACACAAACACTGACCAGTGGTGCACAATGACTACCTCGTATACAGGCTCACTACCACCAGCTCCTACACAGTCGTCTCACGCACAGCCCATAGGCAAGGCCACAGCCCTACAGGAATTCTAGGCCAGGATTCCAGAACACACACACATCGCCTATGAGATTTCTTTGTTTCCAAACACACACACCTACCTCTGACATCCCTCCAAATACATACTACAGAAGCCCCAGGACCTCAAATACACACACAGCCACAATCCGCCTACACGTACTAATACACATGTACACGTCTCAAACACCTATGGACACACACAGACAAATATTCCCAACCCTTGAACATACAGATGCCCCAAACACTAGACATGGTGCTACCTCTCCAGATGACAATCACCCTGCCCCTCCCCCAACAGAGACACAAAAGGACACTGCACGTGTGTGGGTGTCAACTGCATATGCATTTCAGCCCTCACCCTCAATGTGGACACACCATCTCTTCGTATCTAGGACCAGTAGAAACACCTCGGCATTCTGCCAAGAAGCAACGTGGCACACTCCGAACACCTCCATACCATAGGAACACAACCTGGTCATTCAAACACCTGGTGATATACACAAAAACGAGTATACACACGAAGGACACATGGACCTATCGCCAGCAAACCACATAGGAAATGACTTCCACATATCCAATGATCCTAGGACCCAGCTCATCCATCTGCAAACTCGTAACACATAACCACAGCACATATTTCTCACACCAAGAAATGCACGTCGCCCACGCCCCTGTAGAAACACAGAACCTCATCTCTCCAGCAGACACACACTTCCCCACGTCCCCACATATATAAGCCTAACATGTCCCTCCTGAAAACTACAAGGGCATAGCCCCAGCGAATATGCCTCCAAATGCCCATGCCCCTGGAATACACACTCAAACGCATTATACACACAACTCTCCAAAAGACCCAAGCAGACCCGCAATTACTCAGTACACGACACAATTGCAAACCTAGCACCCTATGTCCTTTCCTCCAAACACGCACATAACACACTCTCGGCATATCCATAAACCCACACTACCCAAGGCTCCATCCAAGGGCATGCACTCTTCCAGCATGCAGAATCCAGAAGCATACCAATACGGCACCCCGACCTATATAGCATTCACCTGTCCCAGAAGATAGGCCGACTCGCCCTCTACACATCAAAAGACACATGCACGGCTCTGGAACATGTGCTACACACAAAAAAAGCAAAGAGCCGTATGACAGGCCATGAACACACAAATATTCATCCTAAAGGGAAGGACAGAGGAGGATCCTTAAAGAGCAGAAACCGCCCACGGGGGATGGGTTAAAGACAAGCTTTAAAGGGGTCTTCGAAATGGTCTAAAGCTGATGATCACTCAAGAGAAGGAACCCAGCCATGACTTACCCGACTTGAAGGAAGACCAGATGCATCGAAGTGCCAGACACGCTCAAGACACAACCCCCAAGAGTTCAAGCACAAGACAACAGATGTGGAGATCGAGTCCTGCTGCATGAGGTCAAGGAGAGAAGAGTCCTGGACAAGGAGCATTTCTGCACCTCACCCAGACAGAAACTCAGGGGAGAGGGGACACGCCTAGGTAAAAGAGGACAGTAGATGGAAACCTGAGATGAATTACCCCAGTTGATATATGACCAAACGCCTGGGAATACACACCGATTTGAACAAGCACTGTGACAGCCCAGGGCACACCATCCATATAGGGCACAATGAGGAGCTGGAGATGGAAGCCTTGATATCCACCCTCCAATGAGGAAGAAGGCAGTCTTCTCCCCTCCCCACTGGGCCTTGCATTCTAGAAATGTAGCTCTCTTGGTTCTTGGGGCTGCTCTGCTCCCTGGCCAGCTTACGCGTATCTCCCCCCAGGGTCTTATGCTCCTAAACTCACTCTTTACCTGGGGCTTCGCTTCATGCCAAATGCTTCCTGCCACGAAGCAGAAGAACCAGAGCTTCATCAAATCCTGACACCTGGTGAGGGGTCTGACAGTGCAAAGACAGTGGGTTTGAGCAGGTCGAGGCATTCTTTTGTGGCACGGAAGGCTAAGGATTCTGAGTGTTCACTGCAGTGGTCCCGATTGCTGCTGTAGCACTCCACATGGGGCAGATGCCACCAAAAAGAAGAAGTCTGTGCGCTCGAATCCTCTCTGAACCTGGGATCCTGGATTCAGGTGCCAAGCTGAGGGCAAGGTAGATTCCAGTCCCACTCTCAATTTTGGCTGGGGTCAAGTCCCAACCACGAAGTTTCACTACAGGCCCCAAAGGTACAAATACAAAGATCGGCCCCTGGACTTCCCTAACATTGCCCTGAGGCCTAGGCAGATAATCCTACCAAGTCCACCTGGAGACACACAATTCCCCACTTCACGGTGGAAAACATCCATGAAAAATAGGCCCCTGAACACCAACTTACAAACACCTAAACGCCAGCTCCTGGACTATGCCTCGGTTACATCTCAGCACCCTCCAAAGACAAACGCTCACCCAAACACAGGCATGATCTCCCCTTACACACATATCCATAGACAAAACCCAACCAACCCTCACCTTTGACGGATTACCAGATTCCCGACAACCAGATGGCCTTGTACCAATACCCCCTAGGCTTGCAAATCCATCACCATTTACATGCGACTACAACTAGGTGGTCAGCACTACATTCAGCAAGGCTGCCCCCAACAGAGACCCAAGCATGCCCTTTGAACAGAAGTGCTGACCGACATTGGGATGTGAAAAAGGAAGACACCAGTGAAACTAGCAGCCTGGATGGTACATCTTCACTCCTTTTCCCATGCCCTGAGCTACTTCTTGTGAACCCCATGAGGGTTTTCAAATTGGAATTTCTTCCTTCGAACTTTCCTACACTTTGGAACGGCGGGCACACTGGAATGCCACCCATTTTAATCACTCACACACTTTAGTCCCCTGCCTCCATAGGCCCCACAGTCCCTCAAGTCTCCCAGCAGCCTGATCCACAGTGCTGCTAAAAGATGTGGTGGAAACACTGCTCCGGACCTGAGCTCCATGCGGTCATGAACCCACATGGAGGAGGGCACAAGGAGTCTGCAGCTTGCACAAGAGCACAGAGCGGTCACACCCAGTGGCTGAACAGTCCCCATATTCCTTAGCAGTGCTGTCATGGAATGAATGCTAAAGGCCACCATGACGGGCCCCACCCTCAGGCAGGCCACCCCTTGGGAAACCACCCTCTTTGCTCCCATGTGCGCTACTGACTACCCAAGCGGACCCTCCTCAACAGACACTAGGAGCGGTTGGAGGATGGGAGTCTCTGTGCACAACAGCTCAGTCAGCAGGGGACAGGTGGGAAGAGGAGGGAGGGAAGGAAGCATCAGAAGAGCTGGCCCAGGAGCTCCCTCCAAGACAGGAATGTCATGGAGGATTTGCATTCGCTGGAAAGCTCCCTGGTGTTGTCTTCCTGTCTTCTCCCTGGGAGCATCTGTGGCCATCTCTTCTTAAACATTATCTGTTGGGAGATGAGCCCCCACGGTCACACTGCATCGGTGAAACCCATGCATTTAGATAGGATCCCCATACAAGAGTTTGCAGAGATCCAGCCTAAGCACAGAATCCTCAAAGTGGGCCAAGGACATTCATGCCCTTTGGGCCACAGTACCTTAGGCTGTGTGGACTCTTTGGGTTGGGATTTGCTTGTCTACAAAGAGAAGGGTCTTTCCCCTAGCAAATTGGATGGATCCATTAAAGAACCATTCTAGCACGCAATTGGAGATCTGGGAACCTCTCTTCAGAGATGGTGCTCCTGTCGCCATGCCTAGAGAATTTCCAAATGCCTCGATTCTCCACGCATGTTTGTTCTTCATGTCTTTCTTTAATACATGGAGCTTGTTCAATAAAGGTTGGTGCACAGGTGTGTCTCCTTTGTACGGTTCTGGTTGTCCTGGTTATGCTGGTGAGCTAAACGTGACCCTCTTGGCCAGTCACAAGACAGCAGGTACTTTGGGAACACTATTCCTCTCCCTCCCTACGTCTGGCACGACATCATGGAAGTTCAGGTGGCCATCAACCCACAAAGAAGTAGCAGCAGATTCAGCATACCCACCTGACTTGGTAATGCTCGCCAAAGAAACTTGAACCCTCAGATCCCTTTTCTGGTCCGTGGCAACATCAGAGCATTTCTTCCTCCACAGGATACCTCTCAAGACCCTTACATCCATCTGATGACACCCAGAGCTCCCAAGGGCACAGACTTGAAACGTCCACAAGACACAAACCTGGGATCTCTCGGTGCCTTTCAATTTCCATGTGGGAGTGGAAGGTTCACTGTCTCCTGATGCTAGTGATCCATCTCCAGAGATGTTTCTCCTCAGCCGCCAGTGCCTGCCCTGAAGCTCTCTGCAGGAACAATCAGAGGTCATGGTCCAAAGGACGTTGAGACACCCACTTCCATGACTGGTTTCCCTAATTACAGTGCCGCTGATTTGACAACCTCTGCCTCTCCGATGTCGGCATGTAGGGTTCTGAGGTAGTATAAGATAATGAACAACAGAAGGCGTTCGTGTCATGGTGCATCAGAACCGAATCTGACTAGGAACCATGAAGTTGCGGGTTCCACCCCTGGCCTCGCCCGGTGGGTTAAGGTTCGGGTGTTGATGTGAGCTGCGGTGTAGGTTGCCATCACGGCTGGGATCTGGCATTGTTGTGGCACTGGCATAGGCCAGGGGCCACAGCGATGTTTGGACCCCTAGCCTGGGAATCTCCCGATGCCATGGATGCGGCCCTCAGAAGTCCAAAGTCAGTCAAAAATGATGGAAGATTTGGGAGCACCTCGTTTCCACAATGCAACTTTTGTATCAGTGTCCCTGAGAAGACTCATGCCAATACGACATCTGGGGAGGGGGTGGGGTGGATTGGGAGCTTGGGGTGAAGGGATGCAAAGGATTGGCTTTGGTGTGGATTAGCAATGAGATCCTGCTGTGTAGCACTGGGAACTTGTGATGGAGCATGCTCATGGGAGAGACTAGAATGTGTACATGTGTGTGTACCTGGGTCACCATGCTGTACAGTAGCAAAACCATTGTCTTGGGGGAAGAACAATTCAAAACCAACCAAGCAAGAAACCCCCACAAATACTACATCTGAGCTATGCGTGAGAATCTTGTAACAAATTGCAGGAGTGGCTGAAGAAGGGGAGGAAGCAACAAGGAAGCCTGGCCTTCCTGAATGCCTGGGTACAATGGGTGCCTCAGCAATCTTCTCATATGAAGGTCTTGTTTGAAAACCCTTGAAATGTTTCTTCAGTGTAAAAGCTCCAATAGAGAGCCCTATTCCCATGGTGCTCAGTTTTGCAGTGCCCCATCCAGAGTTTCTTCCTACAAAGCTCACCATGGCATTGCAGGAGATACTCTCGCCTCAGCTTCTCACCCTCTTTGGAGTCCATGTTCCTTTGCAAGGGGCAAGAAGCTTCGGAAGCACCCACACAAGTCCTTTTTCTCAATCTGCAACAATCCTTTCAACCTCTCCTTCTTTGCCCAACACCCTAACAGCAGGAGGAATTGTAGTTCTGCTACTGCACACAGGGACTCTTGCCTCCCAAGAGATTTGCTTGCAGTCCTAGGAGGTTTTCACCCCTCACCTCCCTTGATGATGTTCCCGAGACCTCGCCTCTCACCACACCAGACAGACATATGCATTCCTATCACTTGCATCGTGATAAGCTGACCTTAACTCCCAATCTGAACGTTTCCTCAGGTGTGTTTCTGTTTGGCTGTGTCAGGGATGCTACGTTGATTCCCATGCAGACAGCACCATAGGCAAGGACGAGCCTCGATTCTCAAGAGCAAGGGTATGGGATGCAGACAGGAAATGCACCAGCTTTCAAGCAGGGCTTGCTGGGGAGGACGTTGATGCGAGTGGGTTTGGACACATGGAGATTGGACATTGGTGGATAAAAAGCTGGCACTGTGTCAAAGGGCACACCCACATCACGGGCAGTCGATGCTTTCACACCTACAAAAGCCAGCAATTCCCATCATGGCTCAGCAGACATAAACCCCCCTAGGATCTGTGAGGATGCACACTCCATGCCAGCCTCCTTCAGTAGAATAAGGATCCGGGGTTGCCCTGAGCTGTGCTGTAGGTCCCAGATGCAGCTTGGATCCCACATTGCTCTGGCTATGGCAGAGGCCTGCTCGTGCAGGTCTGATGTGACTCATACCCTAGGAACATCCATAGGCAGCACGTGTGTCCCCCAAAGGAGAAAGCAATTGAACCAAGGGACCTCCCCCACACATTTTTGGTTCTTTCACATAAGGAAAGATAAGATTGTGTCCTCTCCTCCCTTACTTCTGTCCTTAACCACATAAAGCTCAAAGATGCAATAGTATCTCTTGGCTCTTCCATTGCCATTTCATCCAAAGAGCCTGCAGATTTGGGGTCCCTTTGCCATTTTCTTTTGGGTTGGACCAAAAGGCACCTTTTGGTCTCCACTCCAAGTTCTCCTCCCCTCAAGAACTGCCCACTCCCTGTAGCCTAATTTGGTACCCTTATGGGTGAGTCTTGCCAGATGCATGCTGACTCCAAGGGAAAGGTAAATTTCAGATACACAGGGAAAGTACTTGCAGTAAAGATATGTCCAAAATGGTGCACGGGACACAGGTCAGGCTAAATGCAGGCACTGTGTATGGGAAATGAAAAACTCAAATGGAGCTGCATATTTACTATTGTTTTTGCCTGGCTTTGAGCACTCTGCCCTTTCAGTACATTGAATTTCAAGAGAATGGAGGAACTCCCATGTTAAAAATGAATCCAGTAACAGAGGAGCCACGATATCAGTAGGAACGCAACAAAAGGAAAGATATTCATGTCTACGGGGACGCAATTTAATTTTCTCGTTTCCTTTTTTACTCTTTCTCCAGAGGAACTCTTTGATCTTACAAGAGGTTAGGTTTTCCACTGCAGTTGATTTACAATGTTTTGTCTACTTCTGCTGCGTAGCCGAAGGACCCTGTCCTACAGACCGATGTATGTATATATGATATATGATACATATATATCTATGTAGGATACATATGCAATCACTTTCTCACATTATCCCCCAACCTTTTCCATCACAAGTCCAAGATGGAGTTCCCTGTGCACATGGTACATTTCAACCAGAGACAAAGGAATACTACCTGCAAAGGCAAACGGATGGCATTCAAAGTTGCTTGCCCAAAAGATCTCTGAAAAGATGTGAATGAAACAGGTATCTCTGATCCCTGGTGGGAACGAGGACTGAGTGGACAGGGGAAAGAGGGGAGAGGAGGACTCAGCACTCCATATGCTATTCGGCACATGTGGACTGTGATCCCTGAGAAGGGAGGATTTGTGGAAAATGTTACATTCAAACATTTAACAGGGAAAAGCTCCAAGACTTACCAGCAATGTCATCATACGGGAGACACCACAGACTGATCTCTGGTCTTGGACACGTGGGCTGTGCAGTGGCTTTTTGGATAGGCTGGGCCTTTCCAGCACAAGGGAACATGAGGAAGGTGGGTCCTGCTGGATGCTGGTTGGCACACAAGGACGGTTTCCTTAGGAAAGACGGACACACACCAATCACAAATGGTGGGTCTGCTGAGAGAAGCCAAACCATAAACATTGGGTTCCAGGTGGCCATGAAAACCCAAGTGGTTATCAGATGATAAAAGGTGAATTTTGTTCCAAATGTCTGGCCTCTGGGGAAGGGAGCCTGGAGCCAGGACGGAAGCTGAGGGGGTTGAAGGACAACAAACAAGTTGATGAATAACAGAGGGAAAGGGAACATCAAGACAAACCTTGCTGCTGTGACTCTGAAAACCACCACGTACATTGCCTGACGAGGCACTGGACAATTGTCTGGCCCCTGCATAAGGTGGAAGAAACGTCTGGTTCTTGCCTCCCTGCAGAGGCCAGCATGGAATGGCACCCCACCCCCACCCAGGCTCACCTGCCCTTGGCCCCTCCCCCACTGCAGAATGACTGGAGGCCCGCATTCTACTGTTGAGATTCAAACTTGGGCTCCTTTACTTGCGTCCTGAGCATCTGTTGGGGCAGGTCCCTCGCTGGGTCCTGCTCTGGACTGTCCACGTTGAGGCCACCAGCCCGTGGTGGTCCAGGCCCATTCCTGTGGCAATGGCTTCAGAAGGCGGTAAGCCTCTAGGCAGGGGCTGTTTTCCAAGAGAAAGGGCCTCCCTCAAATCCCTGGGTTTCCGTTGGGACCCTTCACTGTGGACATGGAGTTGGACGGAAGGGGAGGAAGGCGAGAGCACTGCACCCCAGGGACATCTCAGCTGGGGAGCCTGTAGAAACCTGAGGCTGTCATGGGGAGGACAGCTGCTTGGAGGTGGTTCAAGAGGCCTTGCTCTGGTTGGGGAGGCCGGATGGCAGCAGGCAGGTTGGCGGTTTCTAGAAGGGAGACAAGCCACTTGGAACGTGTGTGTAGCCAGTGTCCTGTGGCTGGCCCTGGGTGGGTCATTGGGAAAGCCTAGCCCCGCCTTGTGGTCCTCAGGCATCTGAAGCTCGCCTCACCAGACCTCTCTAAGGGATTGGAATTGGCGCATACTCTGGCTAATGGGGGCGTGGAATGGGAGGGTATAGTCAGAAAACGAGTCAGTGCTGGTGGGTGTTGTCTGTGGCCACATGCTCAGGAAAGGGTCTGCTCTGAGCTGAGCAGGATGTGACTCTCACTGCCACAGCCCAGAACGTTTCCCTCCATCCCGCCCAGAAGTCACTTCTCAGGTCTGGCAACTGTGGCCTTGGATTCCACAAGGGAAGGGCAACCAGGTGACTTCACCCAAGCTAGGAATCGTGGGCCTCAGGTGTTCTGTATTGGTTTCCCTTTTGTGGAAATACGTCTCTGCAGACATGGCACAGCATGTCAAATGCCTCTCGGCAGAAGCTGAGGCCTGACTTTGAGATGAAGAGTGTGTTCCTATTTCAAGTCACTACTACTACATGTGGAGAGAGGCTGGTGCAGGTGGTATGCCTATGAAGGCTGCTTCCTTTGTAAAGGGGGGGGTGAAGCAGTGTAGCACAGAAGCAGGAAGATGATCTAGTCTGCTACTCTCAAACCTCCAAGGACACCTGTGGAGGTCAATTCCGTGCCTCGTGGTATGTACCTCCTTCTCCTGAATGGGCGGTTTTCTCACAATGGCACCTGACTCCTGCCTGCTTCTCAGTTTGTCCTCACTTTCCATTGTTGGGAGCTGGAAGGGGAAGGACCCCAGGCAGCCTCCACTACCATGACCCTTGTCACATGAGCCGCCCTGGGCCCCTGCTCAACTTCGGAAGCCAACCCTGGATGGGAAGTGGCAAAAATGCAGGGGACACACACCGACTTCTCAGACTTCTCTCTGAGGAGCAGAACTGCATGGCGGGAGGGACTCAGGGCCATCGGGATGGGGTGGCACACCTTAGCCCCTGTGAAGTGTCCACTCTGGGTGGTTCGGAGAGGCAGGTGCATGCTTGGTGTGGCTGTTCTGTGTTTGTCTAAGGGTTCTGTGTGCAGAGCGATCTTCGCAGCCTTTGAGAGGTGTTGTGTGAGGTCAGGAAAGAAAGACAGAACAGATGTGTGCTGAGCATCCCGAGAGGAAGGGTTGAGGAGGATGTGAGGCCCTTCGACTTTAGACAGTGGAGGTCCATCAAAGGCCTCACGGTGCCTGGAAGGACCTTGGAGAAGGCCCTTACCTGCCAGTGACCTTTCTGAGGGGCATGCTCAGAGTAGATGGCCTCTCAGGTCCAGGACGTGGGGACAGCCTGTGAGGACGAGGTGTCAGGGAGCTCCTCAGGGAGGCTCTCCAATCCCTGCTGCTGAGCTGAGCATTTCTCGGTAGACAGGGGAAGGGAACTGGGTGCGGGGGTCAAGACCATGAACATCCCGCCACAACATCTGCACAACACACAGCTTCCTCGGGCCAAATGCCCTCTCTCACTGAGGTCAGAACATGAAAATCCCTCCACGACATCTGCACAACACACAGCTTCCTCGGGCCAAATGCCCTCTCCCACTGAGGTGTGCCCTCTGAGTCCCCAGAGAGCTTCCGTCCATGTCACCCATTCTCCTCTTCCATTCACCCCTTTCCTTTCTCTCCACAGCATTTCCACTGCTGGGCACGGATGTGGTCATGCCCCCTGGTGCCTCACGCTCCTATCCTCCCCCCACTCCTGGCTCCCAACCCCAGCCAGCTTGGGAGCAGCACCTGCCACCGCCCATGGCCCCATTACTCCTGCCTGGCAGCACCCTATTGCAGCCACCTCACCCCATGACACCTCGGGTGACTCCTGCTGACCATGGCCCCATTGCCCCAGGGCTTGGCAACACCCCTGGCCCAGTCTGGTCAGGAGGGAGGTCAGCATTGCCCCACCAGTCTCAGGCCTTTGGGCGCCCTCAGGCCCCCCTCAATGGGAATGCTTCCAGGGCCCTCATGGGGAGTGCATTGTGTCCTGCACCCCTTTGCATAGCAAGCCCTGTAGGGGACAGCGGGGTGGCTGCCCCAGCTATTGCAGCAGCTCAGGCTGGCAAGGGAGGCTTGGCCACAGGCCTTCCTCCTCAAGCGGCATCGCCAGCTGCCCAGATGGCCTTCATCCTGCCCCCAGGGACCTCTGGGCCGTGGCCACATGGCACCTCTGGGGCAGGCAGCCTGCATGCCTCCCAGCACACGGGCCCTCAGGAGGACGCCTCTCACCATAAGAGCGTCTATCAGAACTTCCGACGCTGGCAGCGCTTCAAGTCCCTGGCCCGCAGCCACCTGCCCCAGAGCCCCGATGCGGAAGCTCTCTCCTGCTTTCTCATGTAAGTGACCTCTCAGACCCTCATTAGCTCAGCTGGGGCCTTCGCATATACAGGACCTTGGCATGGACTCCCTGCTTAGGTTTCCAGGCATCCTTTCACCTCGAGAGAAGGAGTGTTGACAGCAATGTCCATGCTATGAGGAGGCACGTCTGCACTCAGATGTGTCCCACGTCCAGTCCATGACATCCCGTCCGTGCCTTAGCTCAGCTACCACCACCATGCAAGACCAGTTGTCTCACTTTCTGCACTGCCATGATAACATTGAGTGCAGGAGAGCAGTCCGAGAGGGTTCTGCTCGGATGTGAGGAGCCAGAGTTTGAATGGGACCTGCTTCTCTGGTGCTACCTCCTTTCAACATGGACCTGGGCCTCTGGCAGCCAGTGGGTATCACTTCAGATGAGGCTTAGGACATTCAGGCCCAGGATGGAGCTTTCTGCATGCCCGGTCCTTGTTGTTCTGAAGAAGTCCAGTGTGAACGGGGAGGTGGTCGAGCTGTCCTAAGGGCAAGGGTCTATCCTCCTAGAGCTGTGAACCTGGCAGGAACATCCCTCCTAGACGCGAGGTCCCTCCGAAAAGGGGGACTGGGCCATCTAGTGCAGAGACCTGGGCAGAAGAATCCTTGGGCTTCTCAGACCTGTTAGCTGGTAGACTGGCGCCTGCCCTCCCGCATTGATGGGGCTGCATTTTATATGAGATGGCAACCCGCCCCCAGCCAGAGTGTCCCAGCTATAGCCAGGGAGTGGACAAGCATCCTCTGGTGAGTGGGAGGTGGTGGCACCAGTCACCAGGAAGGCTTGCCTTTGCTCTCCAGACACCCTCGGCTCCCCCTCTTGAGCCTGGGTTTGGCAGGGCTGGGGCCCATGGAGGCCTTGGAGCTGGGTGGGGTTGGGCAGTTGGGGGCTGGGCTGTACCAAGAGACTGACCCTGAGGGCTTACAGCCCAGTGCTTCACACCCTGGCTCGCCTGAAGCCCACCATGACGCTGGAGGAGGGAATGCGGCAGGCCATGCAGGAATGGCAGCACATGAGCACCGTTGAGAGGATGGCCTTTTATGAAATGGCAGCAAAGTGAGTCAGGGTCCTGGGCCATGGGTGACATGGTGGGGTGGGTGGTGGGTGATGGGGAAGCCCCAGGGCAGGATCTGGCTATGGTGCTAGCAATCAGAGAGGATGCAAGAGGAGGCTGGCACCTGACACCTCCTATTCCCTGAATCCCCAAATCCTATTGGCCTCCAGAATCCCCTCTGCCACCTGGAGAGCTTGGCTCTTCCAGCCTGCCTGTCCCAGGAGTCTGCCCTACCGTGATGCTGATGTTGGGAGGCCTCAGGATGGCCTTGGGGAGCACGGCAGCCCAGGAGGGGGTCCCCTGAAGGCATGGGGTCTGTTCAGGGGTGAGGACTCCACCCGGCAGCCTTGCACCCCTTCATGCTGGGTGCCTAGCCATCACTGACCTAGCATGTGGTAGGCCTCTCTTCATCAACGATGGCTGGAATGGGCAACCAGCCATTCCTGGGGAAGCCCATGGGTCTCTGGCCCTCCCTGTCATTTCTGCATGTGAACCTCCTAGTTTCCAAACAAAACCAAAGGAGCAGCTAGCTCTCAGTAGCAAGAGATGCCTCACCTCTAATGGTAGGATCCCCACTCCAGCCTGTGCTGGGCCCTGTCTCATGCGTGCTTTCCCGCACTCTCCCTCCCAGCCCCAGGTTCTGGGTTCGGGCAAGGGCTCTGTGGAGATACGTGCCTGACCAGGCCACTGGCCATCTCCATTTTTTGGGTCAGACAAGGTCCGGGGGCACATGAGCAGGGACCCCCACTGCCCACCATGTATCCCTAAGCCTGGTCCCAGAGATTGACCTGAGTCTCTGCTGGGCCATGCCCACCAGCTCCAGGGCTGGTCAGGCAGGAGGAGGCCCAGATCTTGGACATCTGCCACTGAAGTTCCCTGCTGCGACAGCACCTCACAGGGCCCTGACAGACCTAAGAACACCCTCTCCTCACCCCCTCGGTCCTGCTGCCCTGGGTGGGCTCCAGAGCCCAGGTGGTTTTCTCACTGGGGCCTGTCCCTCAACACCCCCCAGGTTCATGCAATTTGAGGCAGAGGATGAGATCAGGATGGGGAACGTGTCCTGCACAACGTGGGCACAGGTCTTGCTTCCTCCAGCTCTACCAAAGCTGGCTCCTCAGGAACCCACATCCTGCAAAAGGGGCACTCAGTCTGTGAATCACCTTCCCCCTGGAGGTCAAGGTACAGGTAAGAGAGGCCTAGGCCTGGTCCCTGTTCCCAGATTTGTCCTTTCCACTCAAGGGGGCATTGGTCTTTCAACACGGATAGCCCCCGAGGGTGTCTCAGTCCCCCTTTTCCCCTCTGCGGTGTGGACCTGGTCCATTTAGAACCTCATCACCCTCCTCCCTGTCTAAGGGGCCCCTGTGAAATCTGCCTAACAAGTGTGCTGGTGGGGAGGCCCTTGATCATTAGATGTTCCACATGTTCTCACACCTGACTTTTACCTGTCCCTGACTTGAATCTGGCCTCCCACCAAACCTCAGGCTCTGGCTGCTCCTCCCCCTTCCCACATGCATATCCATTGCCCCACAACAATGCCCTCCCCTGTGCCTGCTCAGGGGTCAGCTTCTGGGCGCTGGGTCCCCTCACTTTCCCTTCCTCCTGCTCTGCCTCAGCCTGTGCTCCAAGGAAAAAAAGCCCCAGGGTCAAGCACACCCACCCAAGGCCACGCAGAGCCTGGCAGCTGCTGGAGAACAAGGCCCCCAAGGAGATTCCCCCTGAGGCTCGCAGGGAGCATGGGGACCTCCCGGACGCACTGGTGGGTCCTGGCCCCTCAGCCACAGGGGAGTCAGATATGGAATGTCGAGAGGATGGATATGAGCTGTCACAGGACGAGGACGGCTGCTTCCCAGACCCGGATCTCCTCAGCTACGTGGACAAGCTGTGTTCCCAGGAGGACTTTGACACCAAGGTGGGCTGGGCCTGGAGTCTGAGACTCCAGGATTCCAGGGAGAGATGCTCTTCGCACCCTAGTTCTGGCTTTGGCCCAGGATAATGGGATTTATGCTCTGGTCCTTGACCCTAACATCTGTGTGTCTTCCTGTGTGTCTGAGTGTACTTTGGTGCATAGGATGTGTATATGTGGATGTGTAAGTTGTACATGTGTGTGTGTCTCTCTCTTTGTAGGACTTTCTGTGTCTGTGTCGGTGGCTATGTGTTTGTGCTTTCGAGCCCATGTGTCTGCATGTGCACCTGCTTGTGAGTGTGTGTGTGTGTTTATGTGAGAGTAGACAATACCTATGGGAGTTTGAAAGCTCCCCCTTTGTGAGGGGAACTCTGGATTTGCCTCTGCTAGTCACGTTTCTCCCAGGCCTTCCTGCCTCCCAGGGCACACCTGCCAAGTCTGCTCACAGCCTCTCCCTTCCATTCCAGGTGGAGGCGGTCATTCACCACCGATTCCTGGCAGAGTTGCTTTCCCCAGAACCAGAGCTGGATCTCTCAGGCCTGGCTGAGGAGCTGGAGCAGGAGGAAGGACTCTCCCCTGAAGAGGTGGCCAGGGGAGGGACTGACACTAGGGAGACTGTGGGCAGGGGGGGTAGTCATGTGACCCTGGAAATCCAGGAGGAAAGGACCCAGGTCAGCCAGGACCGGGGAGGGCCCTAGAGCAGGAGGCCCTGAAGGCTCTGTCCCTCCCTCCCCTGACAGAGAGGCCCTGCACCCGGGAGGCTGCCCAGGTGGGTGCAGGGCAGGAGGAATGGAAGGGGAGGAGGGCAGCCGGGGACAGGGCAAGGACCCTGCTGGGGAGAAGGTGCAGGAGGAAGGCAGGAGGGCCACAGGCTCTGTCTGGGGATGTGAGTCCCATCTCACCTCCCCCTGCCCATAAGCGCCGGCTCTCCCTGGAGGGTGCAGAGCAGTCTCTGTCCACCTCTCTCCCACCAGCTAGTGCAGACAAAAGTCCTGGCCTTGGAGGAGGATGACGGGGTGCCAGCCACTCCCAATCACAGGGCACCCCACCTGGACTCAAGACCTTCAGAGTCTGTGGCCCAACACGATGCCCAGAGGAACGAGCAAGGCCCACAGCCTGGGGTCAGAGATGAAACCTGTACACCCCAGATGGATTTCCATGGCCATCTAAGGCACCCCCAAACAGACAGGGGCCTGTTCAGGCACAAAGGCTCTGTGCCCTCTCCAGGATATCAGGAGCCCCATCAGGCTGGAACACCACAGCCATGTCCTCGCCAGGGCACCAAGCGCTCGGGCCCTCCATCAGGACTCAGGGCCAGCAAGGTTCTCAGGGAGGCCTCTCCTCTTAGTGGAGCCCCAGGGCTGGGTCACGGGTTCAGTGAGAATGAGGAGGAGCTCCCCAGCCTGGCCTTCCTCTTGGGCCTTCACCACAGCCTGCTGCCCTGGGGGCTGCCACAGAGCCCTGTCCCTGCCTCGGGTCTTGTCTGCACTGCAGGGCAGAGGGTCCAGAAAGCTTCCCAGGCCGCTGTGCCCCAGAGAATGGGCCTCAGCTCAGCCCCCCTGGAAGCTGCCAAGTCTAGAAAGCGGGCTCGGTGTGGAGGCCTGGCTGCTGCTGAGGACCTGGCCAGGCCTAGGGCTGACCTGCGAGGCTCTGGGAGGCACACCCTGGCTCTGGGGCTGGTTGACCCTACCCAGCCCAAAAGGAGCAGGTGTGACCCATGTGTCACACGGAGCAGGAGGAAGTAGCACTGCAGCCAGTAGGGAACGGTGGGCCAGCCTTGCAGGGCCAGTCCAACTGGGCAGCCTCCATGGAAGCCTTGGGCTCCTCCAGGTCCTAGCAACCATCCTGGCTGCCATAGGGGTGGGGAGGAAGGACAGAATGACCAGAGCCAGGAGGGGGTGGGGGTGGGTGGGTTAGGTGGTGGGGACTTGGGTCTGGGTGTGTGTGGGTGGGCACAGTAGCTCCTTTGCGATGGGGGATGTAAAACATGGATAAAATCGTTCTGTTGTGAAATACACTTGGTCCACTGTCGTCTTGCATGTGCCTGTGTCCTCAGAGATGGGTCGTCTGAGGACAGAGAGGGGATCTGAGAGGAGCGAAGCATGTGTGAGATCCCAGGCAGTCTGGATCCACAGGTGAATGACTAAGTCTTTCCTCCACAGAGACAAGGATGCCCAGGCTGCTCCTGGGAGTACACAGCTCTCACTAGCCCCAGGGACAGCCTCATCATCCCTGTCTCTCCAGCCTGCTGGGCTAGGGGGCTTCTGGGGCATTGGTTCCATGCTCTGCATCCCGGAACACTCTGGGGATAGAGAGCTGCTTTTGTGCCGTTCAGCCCTCTGGACACTCACCAGTCATGGGAATGGAGGCTGGAGGCAGCCCTTACCTCTAGAGAGTTTCTCTCTGCCTCTCTGAAGTGGCCACATGACAGGCTGGGGTGATCCTCCACTCCTCCAGGGTGTCCCGTGGGGGTGGCCTGTCCAGAGAGGAAAAGGCTTGGCTGTAGGGACAAGACTTTCTGCTTTGGTGCCTTGTGGGTGGGGGACCATCCTATCGTCTTGGTGGGATTATTGCCATGTGCTAAATGGTGGAGGCAGGGGCCTCTTAGTCCCAGTGAGGACAAAACAAAGGAGAGAGTGAGTGATTGTAATCTCATGACCTGTTAATGGCTTGGGGGGAGGTTCCATCATGTGAAGCTCAGTGGTCGCAACCTCACCAGCCCACTGGCATCCACCCCCAGGGAGCTTTTGATACAAGAAGACATGGGACTTTACGTGATCAGGAATAATTTTTGATTGGGGTGAGGAGGGTTAAGGATCTTGGGTTGTCCCTGGGAACGTCTGTGTGCCACAGGGGCAGCCAACACTTACAAAATAAAAAACAAGCCAACAAAAAAAAGAAAAAGCAAAATGCCCCAAACGCCAAAAATCTAGGATTAATGCCAAGTGCAGGCACACTTAAAGTGAGCCATTCACTCATGCTTTTCAATCCATTAAAACATGAAAGAGCAGGAGTTCGTGTGGCTCAGCTCTAAGGACACTGATTAGGATCCATGGGCACGCGGGGCTTACTGGGCTAAGGTTCTGGCATTGCCGTCAGCTGTGGTGTAGGTATGAGACATGCCTCAGATCCTGTATTGCTGTGGCTGTGCCATAGGCCAGCAGGTGCAGCTTGGACTCGACCCCTGCAGGTGCAGCTTGGACTCGACCCCTGGCCTGGAACAGCCCACAGGCCCCAATGCAGCCGACTCAAAATGGAAAAGAAAAGAATGCAATAGAATTTGCAGAAAGGAAAGATGTACAGACCATCACCAAATCGTATTTTAGGGAGTTCCCATTACGGCTCAGAAGATGAAGAATCGGACTGCTATCCATGAGTACGTGGGTTTGAGCCCTGGCCTTGTGCAGTGGGTTAAGGAATCCAGCATTGCGTTGAGCTGTGGTGTGGGCTACGGATATGGCTTGGATCTGGCATTGCTGTGGCTGTAGCGTAGAACAGCAATGCCAGCTCTGATTCGACGCCGAGTCGGGGAACTTCGCTTTGCTGCAGGTGGGGCCCTCCAATGCCAATCAGAGACTCCATCTATCCACGCATCCCTCCAACCAACAAGGAAACAGTGGATTAATGGATGGCACATTCACCGCATCACAGATATGGCCGCTATGCCCAGGGTGGGTGAAGAGCTTCCCAATTTCAGGGGCTGGATTGATGCAGCTTGTTTGAGATGGAGATAGGGGCTGAACACTCTTTGTCTATGACAGACACCAAGGGGAAGCTGACCCTCTGATACCAGGGAAAGGCTTATCTCCAAACCCCTCAAGGGGGAGTCAAAGCATTGGCTGAAGAAACCCATTTGACTTAGGATGTGGGGCCCCTGGCCTGGGTTCTGCCTTTCCAATGCCATGTGTCTCCAAGACCAAGGCACCGAGTTCCCTGTGTCCCAGTCACAGACAGTATACCTTCAGTGTCCAGCCATTCCAACTGCCAGGCCATCGTGCCTTATTGGAAGGGCCTGTTTGGGTGGTGGGGACGCAGCAGTGTGTTCCAGAGGGGATTCGGGCCCTCTGGCTCACAGGTGACCTCTTGCCAGACAGGCCAAGTGACGCATCTGTAACCAGGGTGATTTCCCAGGCACTGCCTTCCTTCCTCAGATGGCAGGGATGCAAAGGGCTTGAAAGGGAGCACAGAGCACAGAGCCATCACCTACGGTGTCCTGACCGCCTCTGCCTGGGGGAGAGGAGATTCCTGCTGTCGCAGAAGCTAGTGCTATCATACCAGTCATTGGTGGAGTTCTGGATCCCCAACATTTTGCTACTCAGCAGCATGCAGGAGAGAGCAAGGATGGTCCTTGGAAGGAGCTAAGAGTCTTGGGTGAGGGGAAACTTGCTTATTTTCAAGAGGTGCTTCTTAGTCAGTCGGGGTAAGGATGCCCTTGCTTTCACGAAGTGCTTTGGAAGAGGTTTGACAAAGAAAGACTGGCAACTGCATGGGTTGGGAGGAAGCAACAGGCAGGGATGGAAATGTTGCTTGCTGAAGACAAGAAAGGGCAGTTCTGACTTGCTCAAGACAACCTCCCTGCAGCTGGGAGGTGGGCCTTCTTCCTTTGGACAACACGGTCCCTACCAACAGCCAGGGACTGTGGCTGACAGAGCTGGGGAGTGCCTCCTGGTGCCTCTGTCATCGGCCTTCGGAGCCTGGTGGCTGCACCCACAGCTCAGACCTGCCCTGGGCAGTAGGAGAGAGGCTGGAGCTTTGCCCACTGGGAGTGCTGATCCCCCTGCCAGGGACTGCACCCGGCTCCTGCATGTCAGCCTTCTGGTGGTAGCCAATGCCCACATGGGACCACGGCCATAGAAAGCAGCAGAGCGCTGCATCTGGGCCCCCTCCTGGACCCTGGCTCTCTCTCTACTTGTAAGCTGATCCAGACAACAATGGGCAGGGGTGGCTGTGAACTGGCCCTGTCAGACACATCTTCAGAAGCCTGGCATTTCCATGTTCAGGTAATCCCCTTATGGTTACAGTGTAAGGGAAATAGGCAGAGAACTCCTCTGTCACAGTCATATTGGAGCCGTTCCTGCCTGGGATGTTTGGAGAACCTCTACGATAAGGAAACAAAGAGCCACTGCATTTCACTCCACTGGGTCCAAAGCATATGCTGTCCATTGCAGAACAACGAGAATGAGAAGAAAGGAAGCCTCCAGATATGTGGACATGGAGATGCACCCTTCGAACGACTCCATGCTCAAAGAGGCCTCTCCAGGAGAACTTGGAAAATATATAGAACAGTAGGCAAAGAAACGTGCAGTACCTAACAGGTGGTAGGATCCAGACAAACTGGTGTTAAGAGCGAAGCAAATGGCACGTAATGCTTATAGAATACAAAAGATGCCAGGATGCCTATCAACAACCCTCGTTTCCATACAAGGCATTGAGAAAATACAAATCACAAAATACAACAAACGCAGGAACAAAGAAGCTCACGACAATACCCTATGTTCAGAGGGACTCTAGCCAAGGAACACTAGCTTGGCTTACTATGCACAACCATCAACTTTATAGGCTGCATGAAGACATTACTGAGGAAAACCTACATGGTCACAATGGCGCTTGCAGAACATGGGCCACACCCATTCATGTAAGAAACGCTCAGAAATCTAGGAAGAGAAGGACACTCCTTGAACCCCGTAAAGAACATCTCGACAAAAAGCTACACCAAGCCTCCTGCGTGATGGTGAAAGAATGAACGTCTTCCTCCTCCATCCAAAACAGGTCAGAAAGTTCTTTCTCATTTCTCCTTTTCTACTTAGTACTGTAGCTACGAGCCAGGGCAGCATGGCAGGAAAAACAAAGAAAGTCCTACAGATGAGACAGGCACAAACATAATTCTCCATGCTCATGGATAGCATGGCTACCTCCACGGGAAGGCCCACCGAATCTCCAAGACACACGGAAGAGATGGAGGTCACATTATCAAAGTCTCAGTACACAAGGTCGACACAAAAACCTTCATCATGTGTGTAAATCCCACAAAAGAACATGGCACCAAAACGAAAAACACCATGCAATACGCAAGATTTGCCAAAACCTTGAAGCATTTGGTTCCATCGGTCATTCTATGGCTGCACTCACGGCATACGGAAGGTCCCAGGCAAGGGGGTCAACCTGGAGCTACACCTACCAGCCTACAGCAAAGCCCCACCAACACCAGGTCCAAGCCACACTGCCGCAGGTGGCACCACTGGACCCTCATCCCACTGAGCCAGGTCAGAGATTGAACCCACATCCTCCTGGACACTCTTTCAGGTTCATCCCAAACTGAGCCACAATGGGAAATCCGGGGATACATATTTGGGATAGAGCATCTGTATGATAAAATGAAACAAGGCCTACAACAATGCGGACACCTATTATACTCATGGATGGGAAGACTCAACACAGAATACGGCCAAATTCCAACAGAAGTCTTTTTTTTTTATTTTTTTTTTTGGCCCACATGGATGAAATTATTCTAAAATGGATAAAGAAAAGATAAAGGAGCCAGAACATCAAACATAATTTCGAGAAAGCACATTAAAGTGGGAGGTGATTCGGCTTATGAGAACGCTCTATGGAGGGCAGCTTGACATTGCTGGCGGGATAGAGGCAGACAGAGTTCAGTGTACAGATAGAGAATGCAGAAATAGATCCATAGCAATACACCAACCTGGGAGGTTCTAATACGGAAGCTCAAGGGCAGTAGAATGGAATAGGGATAGGGTTTTTATCCGATACGAAAATGAACTCATCATGGAACATTCAGTGCAAATGTAAAATGTGTATAAATACAAACGATGCAACGTTTACCACACCTAAGAAAAAACAATTGGAGCAAAACTCTGGGTCCTCGGGCTTGCCAAAGGGGTCTTCCACATGACAAGAAAAACATTATCCCATAAGGGAAGGAAAGAACAGAACGTTGGACTTCATCAAAAGGAAAGAAAGGCCCTTCAAAACATACATGCACCCCAATGTCCACTGAAGCACCATTTCCAATAGCCAAGACAAGGGAGCAAGCTAAATGTCCATCGGCCGAGGCATGGATAAAGAGGATGAGGTTCATATGTACGGGGGGACATCACACAATCATACAAGAAAATGGAATCATGAACGCTGCAGCAGCAAGGATGGACCTGGAAATTATCATCCTAAGTGAAGGTGGACAGGGAAAGACAAACATCATATGATACCACTTCTAACTGGAACCGAAAGAGAGGACACAAATGAACGTGTGCACGGAACTGAAACAGACTCCCAGCCTTGGAACCCCGATGGGTACCAAAGGAGCCAAGTCCACAGCAGCAGGGACTGGGGGTTTGGGACTGGCTTCTGCACACGGAGTACATGGAATGACCGGCCAACAGGAACCTGTGGTAGAGCCCAGGGAACTCTAGCCCACAGTTAGTGATAGTCGATATGGGCATAGAATCTGAGGGAGAAGGGGTGTGTGTGTATGTATGACCGACTCACTTTGCGACACAGCAGGAAATAGCACAACATGGTACCTCACTGTCCTTTCAATCAAACGGAAGATAAGTACATCAATACCGCTGGAATAGGCAACAACAACATCAGCAACAATGAAAAGATAAGCGTTCTTCCCCATGACAGCCAAAACCCTACCCCAGACAGAAAACGGACCTCATCAAATGGAAACATTTTCCTAGGTGAAAAGAAGCTACAGGTTTGGAGAAACTACCTGCCAACCACACATCTGACCCAAGTCTGGTGTCTCGAGGGAATAAGGCACTGCCAAGACACGACCATAACAGCGGGACCTATTCCACCAGAAAATGGGCAAACGATAGGAAGGGATGGGTCACCCACCACAGCACTGTGAGTCCTGAAGGCTGGGTCCACTGTGAGGCTTCCCGGGATCCTGCTGGCTAAATGAGAGCACTGGGTCAGGCAGAGGGCAGGAAGGATTGCAACACTGCTTCCAGGAACTCCCTCGGGTTGGCCTGAGCCAGCTAAGCTGAAAAGGAGACATCAGGCTCCAAGTGCTGGAGGTGTGGACCCCTTGGGCCAGGCTGGCTGGGGCCCTTGGACCAAAGGCAGGTGTTCATGTGGGGGTGGGGGCCAGAAAGGTGGGCAGTGAGTTGTTCCCCTTCAGGCTATGGAGAGCGGGGCCGTGGGCATACTGAAAGAGGGTGCTGGGAATCCAATGTAGGAGCAGAGTGCTGTGAGGCCTGGACCTCATCTCACAGCCTGGCGCTGGAGCTCCTCTCTCAGCTTCCCTCTCAGTCGCCTAGACTCCATTCCTTCAAGAGCCTTATATGCCACGGGCTGGAACCCCCTGCCCCATGGCCTTGGGTCATGGGCTCTGATCCGGCTCGAGTGCCCTGCACTCTGGAAACGTCCTTCCCACACTTTGGGGAGTCAATCCTCCTTCATCCCAACCCCAGGACTGATGTTCCTTTACTTTACAAAAGACCCTTCATCCCTGGCACAGGAGACACCTGCCAAAAGGGGCTACAGCTCTATTACCCGAAGGTCATATGTGGAAGGCTTCTCTCCCAGGACCTCCGAACATGACCTTAGGTGGAGCAGTCTTTTCTTTGTCTTTCCATTGCCTACTTTTGTTTGTTTGGATGGGACTGCTGGGGTGGCATATGGAAGTGCCCATGCTTGGCATCTGAACGATCCATCGATCGATCAGAGCTTTGGCAGCCTGTCTACACCACAGCCACCGCAATGCCACATCCAAGCCGGGTCTGAGACCTACACCACAGCTCATGGCCACATTGGATCCTTCCCTTCCTGAGCGAGGCCAGGGATCGAACCTGAACACTCCTGGTTCCTTCTCGGGTTCACTTCCAGGGCAACACCCCCGCAAGCCCTGCAGCAGATTTTGTACAGAAAGAGCTGAAATCAGGTCACTAAGGTGGCCCCTTATACAATAGGATGGGTGCCCCTATGGAAAGGGCAAATTTAGACCCTGAGTCCCACAGAGGGAGCTGATGGGAGGGCGCAGGCCGGAGATGGGCATCTGGAATCCAAGGAGAGAGGCCTCAGGGCCAACCCAGCTTGTTTATACCGGGATCTCAGAAGGCTGGGCTCCGAAACGGTGAGTTGATACATTCTTGTTATTTAAGCCCCATTGCCCATGGGATTGGTGATGGCAGCTGGAGCTGACCGATTCCCTCTGAAGGCCTGGGCACTCCCAGGGCAGGAAGGAGTCTCAAGGGAAGACACCCTCTCTGTCCCCAGCTGGGCTCCACCAGCTTCCCCACTCCTACCTTCCTCCTGGGACACTCTCCCTCTCATGTCCTCTCCCCTTGTCCAGGGAGTCAGATGGAGGACCCCAACAGAAGAAGGAAGGACGGATGACAGGAGGGGCCGTAGGGCCCCAAGGCAGCAGCAGGAGGAGACTTTCCTTTGGTTATTGGAGATTGCAGGCTTGGTTTGTGGGGTGGCCACTGTTGCACAGGAAGGCCAAGATGGGGCCCTGGAAAGCTGATGGAGCTGGTGGGGGAGGGGTGGCTGTTTGCCAAATGGAGACTGGAGTCTGAGGCAGAGTCAGAAGCACAGGAGCTTGGGGGGTCTGCAACAGGCCTGCTGCAGGACCTCGAGCATGGACAGCAGCAGGGGCCAGTCTCTGGGGGCACAAAGCCTGTGCCAGGCCCAGGAGAGCCAGCAGCCTGCAGAGACTGCGATGGGACCTTGGTGTGAGGAGGAGGGACTGTGGGCTCAGGGAGAGGCATGTGCTTCTGGATCTAATCAGTCCTATGGGAGAAGCAGGTGATATTGGTGAAGATGCTGGGGTAGGGGGCGTGTCAGCCATCTAAGCCCCAGCAGGCAATCCCCACGAGACACCCTGAAAAAGGGAGGTCACAGATGAGGGCACCCTCCTGGGACCACCCTTCGGAGGACAGGGGACTTAGGCTGCAAGCAACAGAGCTAGGTCAGAGGAGTCTCTGCCATGCACAGTCACTCAGTTGTACTTCTGGGAAGTTCCAAACCCTGGCATCCCATGGCTGATGAGCCTGTGTAAGCCATGCAGGCAGGCACGGGCGTCCTGATGGAGGGAGCTCCTGACTGACCCTCAGGACAATCACAGGTTTCAATCTATCAGCAGATGGGACTCTGTGCCTGGAGAACCCCTGCAGGTCCAGAAGAAGGCACTGTCCAAGGCCAAGAAGGGGCATATGTACCAACAGGGCCCAAGAGAACTGGTGTGGGAGTGGAGCCTGGCCAGCTCAAGCCCCTGCAGACCTCAGCTCTGGCAAGGCCCTGGGCTTCACCAGCACACCCCTAACCGGGACCCTCTTCCTTTCTCATTCCTTTAGACATCTGGTGTTCTCTCAAGGGCTTGGTTGAGCCTTTTCAGAAGATGCCCATACCCAGGCCTCTTGGAGGCAGCCGGTCTTGCTCAGGGGGTCAGTGGGGTTTAGAAACAGAGTGGCAAGGACTTCCTAGAGTTAGTGAGCTCAGAGCCGGGCCAGCTGGTGGGAAATCTCCTCATGTCATCAGCCAAAGGGAGGGTCTGGTCCTTGTGGCTGGGGGAGAGGGGCAGGGGCCATTGCCAGTTTCCAGGGCACCACAACAGGGAGTCCTGCAATCGAGGTTTTACAGCAACAACTACAGGAGAGTGATAGCAAGATACGGGAAGGACAAAGAGCCCCAAACAAGTTGAACCCAAACAGGCACGCAGCAAGACCTATTCTGATAAATATGGCCAAAATGAAACAGAAAGAGAGGAGGCCAAAGGCAGTAAGAGAACAGCAAGGCATTCATGATGAGGGAACCCCAATAAGGTTATCAGCAGTTTGCTCTACAGAAACACTCCAGGTCAGAAGGGGGTGGCGAGACCATTGAAAGCACTGAAAGAAAGAACAAATAATCTGCCTCTTCCAAATACCCTATCCAGCAAGACTATCATTTCAAATCAAAGGGGAAATCAAGAATTTCTCCAACAAACCAACACTGAAAGAGTACTGCAATACAAAACCCATTCTGAAAGAAATACTCTAAGGCTTCTCCAATTCAAAAAAAGAAAAAAGAAAAAAACCATTGGAAAGCAGTGACTTAGAGAAGCCAGCATACAGATCTAACCATGAAGATGTCAAAAACATAAAATGAAATAAACTACATCAAATCATACAATGAGGGCGAGGAATGGAAGAAAATGTAGATCCTTTGTCTTGGTTCAATGATGCGTTTGGTCCTATGTAATGGTCAGGCTAAAGTCAGCAGACAAACGAAGGGGTTAGCATAACAACCAAACAGGGCAACCCCAATCCAAAAGCCAACACTACATTCAAAAATCGGAAAAGGAAAGGACTCCAGCAGAGAATCAATGGAACCCATCCACCCAAAGGAAAAGAAAGAAGAAAAGAGAAACATAGACTCAACGGGAAAACAAGGCTTCAAATGGCAATCAAGAGACATCTATCAATGACCACCTGAATTGTTCCGGGACTGAATGCTGCCATCAAAAGACACAGAGTGCCAGATTGGGTACCAAAGCAAAAACCTTCAATCTGCTGCCTAGAGAAGCTCACCCGAGGGCAAAGGACACGTATAGATTGAAAGGGAGGGGATGTGAATAGATATTTCATGCCAATGGACAAGACAGGAGATCAGGAGTAGCGCTGCTCATATCCAACAAAATCGCCTTTAAAACGAAGGCCATCGAGAAAGGCAAAGAAGGACACTAGTTCACGGTTAAGGGATCCATTCCAGAAGAGGATACCACACACTTATATCTGGAATCTCATATACGGCACAAATGAATCTTTCCACAGAAAAGCAACTCATGGACTTGCAGAATAGACTTGTGGTGGCCAAGGGGGAGGGGAGGGGGAGGGAGTGGGGTGGATGGGGAGCTTGGGGTTAATGCCTGCCCACTATGGCCTTGGGAATGGATTAGCAATGAGATCCTGCTGTGTAGCGCTGGGTACAATGTCTAGTCACGTTTGACGGAGCATGATAATGTGAGAACATAGAATGCCTACAGGTTTGTGTAACTGGGTCACCACGTTGTACAGTAGAAAACAAGATTGTATCGGGGAAATAACAATTAAGAGCCAAAGAGGACGCGGTATATACACACAATGGAATACTCCTGCGCCATAAAACAGAGCACCCTAATGCCATCTGCAGCAACATGGATGGAACGAGACCCTCTCATCCTGAGTGAAGGAAGTCCGAAAGAGAAGGACGACTACCATACGACATCACTCATATGAGGAGTCTCATATACAGCCCAAAGGAACCTTTCCACCTAAAGGAACTCATGGGCTTGGAGAATAGACTTGTGGTTGCCTAGAGCGAGGGGAGGGAGTGGGATGGATGGGGAGCTTGGGGTTATTGGATGCAAACGACTGCTTTTGGAAGGGATTAGCAAGGAGATCCTGCTGTGTAGCACTGAGAACGTGGTCGAATCACTTATGATGGAGCAAGATAATCAAACAAAGACGAATTACACATGTATGGGGAACTGGGTCACAATGCTGGGCAGTGGAAAAAATTGTCTCGGGGAAAGAACAATCAAAAAACACCCAACAAACACCCCACTAGAGGCAGTCATCAAACCACAAGAGCAGAGAACAAGGGAGGACGGGAAAAGACCAACAAAACCCAATCTGACACAGCTAATAACATGGCCATAAGAACATACAGATCAAGAAGCACCTTCAATGCACATGCACAAAATGCCCCAACCGAAAGACATCGACTGGCTGCATGCATACAAAAAGAAGACGCATCTCCTTCTCTCTGGGTCTAGATCGAGAGCTCCGTCTCGTTCTCCATCTCGATCTCCATCTCGATCTCGATCCAGATAGGTAGCGGGATAGACAGATAGGTAGACCTGCTCTCTTCAAGAGACCCCCTTCAGTTTGAGGGACATATACAAATTGAAAGTGAGAGGATGCAAGAAAATATTCCTCGTGCGTGGGAATTAAAAGAGAGACGGAGTAGAAACACCCCCATCACACAAAAGAGACCTTCAAATAAAGCATATTAATAAGACACAAAGAAGGTCATTACGTAACGGTCAAGGATCAATCCAAGGAGAGGAGATGGGAATTGGAAACCTATATGCACCCAATACAGGATCCCCGCAATGTAGAAGGCAACTGCTACAACCGTAAAAGGAGAAATGGACACTAACACAGTCAGAGCAGGGGGCCTTCCCACCCGACTCCCATCAACGCACGGGTCCTCCAGACATAAAATCAACAAGGGAACCCAGGCCTTCAATAATGCATTGGACCACAGGGCACTTCCTCCATAGGTAGAGCGCTTTCCATCCCAATGAAGCAGGATACACACTCCTCTCAAGGGCACACCCGACATTCCCTAGGACCGATCACATGCTGCGTCACCAAGCAAGCCACTGTACATGGAAGGAAATGGAAATCCTATCCCACAGCTTGTATGAACCCAACGCTATGAGGCTCGAAATCAACCACCAAGAAAACAACGGCAACAAACACCAACGCACGGAAACTCGACAACATGCTACTCAACAACGAAGGGAGCGCTGCAAAAACCAAAGAGGAAATCTGAAGATCCCAAGAAGCAAGTGACACCAAAGACATAACAATCCAAAGCCTATGGGATGCAGCAAAGGCAGATCGAAGAGGGACCTTTCCAGCAATACAAGCCTACCTCAGCCAACAAGGAAAACCACCAACAAGCAACCTGGCCTTACGCCCAAAGCAACCAGAGAAAGACAAACACAAGGAAAGACATCCTAATGATCAGAGCAGAAAGGAAAGAGCAGCGAAGAAAACCATCGGAAAGATCAATGCAGCTACAACTGCTTCTTTGAATACATCCACCATATGGATAAACCCTTAGCCAGACTCATCAGGGAAAAAAGAGTGGACTCAAATCAATAACCATCAAAATGCACGCCAGCTTCCGATGGACATCCCAGAATACAGAGGATCAGAAGAGACTACTAAAAGCAACTCTATGCCAAGAAAACAGACTTCCTAGACGAAATGGACACCTTCCTAGCAAAGTACAATCTGCCAAGACTAAACTCCGATGACCTAGAAAAGATGACTGGGCTGATGCCAAGAACTGAAAATGACGTTGTGAGGAAAAAACATCCAGCAGGCATTCCCGTCGTGGCTACACTGGAATGAACCTGACCCGTATAGGAGAAAAGGCAGGTGCAATCCCTGGATCCAGGATTGCCTTCAGATATGGAGCAGGTCCCAGATGCAGCTCGGATCTGGCCTTGCTGTGGCCGTGGCTGGCAGCTGCAGCTGCAGCGCCAATTCCACCATAGCCAGGGCATTTCCAAAGGACATGGGTCTGCCCTGAAAAGACAAGGAAAGGCCAAACCCCCACTCCACCCACTTCCCCACAAACAAAACTATACCACCTGAGGTCTTCACATGCACATACCCAACAGGGGCCTGAACACAAACACCGACCAGTGGTACACAATGACTACCTCATATACAGGCTCACTACCACCAGCTCCTACACAGTCATCTCACGAACAGCCCATAGGCAAGGCCACAGCCCTACAGGACTTCTAGGCCAGGATTCCAGAACACACACACATCGCCTATGAGATTTCTTTGTTTCCAAACACACACACCTACCTCTGACATCCCTCCAAATACATACTACAGAAGCCCCAGGACCTCAAATACACACACAGCCACAATCCGCCTACACGTACTAATACACATGTACACGTCTCAAACACCTATGGACACACACAGACAAATATTCCCAACCCTTGAACATACAGATGCCCCAAACACTAGACATGGTGCCACCACTCCAGAAGACAACCGCCCTGCCAGGACACTGCACCTGTGTGGGTGTCAACTGCATATGCATTTCAGCCCTCACCCTCAATGTGGACACACCATCTCTTCGTACCTAGGACCTGTAGAAACACCTCGGCATTCTGCCAAGAAGCAACGTGGCACACTCCCAACACCTCCATACCATAGGAACACAACCTGGTCATTCATGCACCTGGTGATAGACACACAAACGAGTAGACACACGTAGGACACATGGACCTATCGCCAGCAAACCACATAGGAAATGACTTCCACATATCCAATGATCCTAGGACCCAGCTCATCCATCTGCAAACTCGTAACACATAACCACAGCACATATTTCTCACACCAAGAAATGCACGTCTCGCACGCCCCTGTAGAAACACAGAACCTCATCTCTCCAGCAGACACACACTTCCCCACGTCCCCACATATATAAGCCTAACATGTCCCTCCTGAAAACTACAAGGGCATAGCCCCAGCGAATATGCCTCCAAATGCCCATGCCCCTGGAATACACACTCAAACGCATTCTACACACAACTCTCCAAAACATCCAAGCACACCCGCAATTACTCAGTACACGACACAGGTGCAAACCTAGCACCCTACGTCCTTTCCTCCAAACACGCATATAACACCCTCCGCATATCCATAAACCCACACTCCCCAAGGCTCCATCCAAGGGCATGCACTCTTCCAGCATGCAGAATCCAGAAGCATACCAATACGGCACCCCGACCTATATAGCATTGACCTGTCCCAGAAGATAGGCCAACTCGCCCTCTGCACATCAAAAGACACATGCACGGCTCTGGAACTTGTGCTACACACAAAAAAAGCAAAGAGCCGTATGACAGGCCATGAACACACAAATATTCATCCTAAAGGGAAGGACAGAGGAGGATCCTTAAAGAGCAGAAACCGCCCATGGGGGATGGGTTAAAGACAAGCTTTCAAGGGGTCTTTGAAATGGTCTAAAGCTGAAGATCACTCAAGAGAAGGAACCCAGCCATGACTTACCCGACTTGAAGGAAGACCAGATGCATCGAAGTGCCAGACACGCTCAAGACACAACCCCCAAGAGTTCAAGCACAAGACAACAGATGTGGAGATCGAGTCCTGCTGCATGAGGTCAAGGAGAGAAGAGTCCTGGACAAGGAGCATTTCTGCACCTCACCCAGACAGAAACTCAGGGGAGAGGGGACACGCCTAGGTAAAAGAGGACAGTAGATGGAAACCTGAGATGAATTACCCCAGTTGATATATGACCAAACGCCTGGGAATACACACCGATTTGAACAAGCACTGTGACAGCCCAGGGCACACCATCCATATAGGGCACAAGGAGGAGCTGGAGATGGAAGCCTTGATATCCACCCTCCAATGAGGAAGAAGGCAGTCTTCTCCCCTCCCCACTGGGCCTTGCATTCTAGAAATGTAGCTCTCTTGGTTCTTGGGGCTGCTCTGCTCCCTGGCCAGCTTACGCGTATCTCCCCCCAGGGTCTTATGCTCCTAAACTCACTCTTTACCTGGGGCTTTGCTTCATGCCAAATGCTTCCTGCCACGAAGCAGAAGAACCAGAGCTTCATCAAATCCTGACACCTGGTGAGGGGTCTGACAGTGCAAAGACAGTGGGTTTGAGCAGGTCGAGGCATTCTTTTGTGGCACGGAAGGCTAAGGATTCTGAGTGTTCACTGCAGTGGTCCCGATTGCTGCTGTAGCACTCCACATGGGGCAGATGCCACCAAAAAGAAGAAGTCTGTGCGCTCGAATCCTCTCTGAACCTGGGATCCTGGATTCAGGTGCCAAGCTGAGGGCAAGGTAGATTCCAGTCCCACTCTCAATTTTGGCTGGGGTCAAGTCCCAACCACGAAGTTTCACTACAGGCCCCAAAGGTACAAATACACAGATCGGCCCCTGGACTTCCCTAACATTGCCCTGAGGCCTAGGCAGATAATCCTACCAAGTCCACCAGGAGACACACAATCCCCAACTTCATGGCGGAAAACATCCATGAAAAATAGGCCCCTGAACACCAACTTACAAACACCTAAACGCGAGCTCCTGGACTATGCCTCTGTTACACCTCAGCACCCTCCAAAGACAAACGCTCACCCAAACACAGGCATGATCTCCCCTTACACACATATCCATAGACAAAACCCAACCAACCCTCATATTTGACGGATTACCAGATTCCCCACAACCAGGTGGTCTTGTACCAATCCCCCCTAGGCTTGCAAATCCATCACGATTTACATCCGACTACAACTAGGTGAGCAGCACTACATTCAGCAAGGCTGCCCCCAACAGAGACCCAAGCATGCCCTTTGAACAGAAGTGCTGACTGACATTGGTATGTGAAAAAGGAAGACACCAGCGAAACTAGCAGCCTGGATGGTACATCTTCACTCCTTTTCCCGTGCCCTGAGCTACTTCTTGTGAACCCCATGAGGGTTTTCAAATTGGAAATTCTTCCTTCAAGCTCTCCTACGCTTTGGAACGGCGGGCACACTGGAATGCCACCCATTTTAATCACTCACACACTTTAGTCCCCTGCCTGCATAGGCCCCACAGTCCCTCAAGTCTCCCAGCAGCCTGATCCACAGTGCTGCTAAAAGCTGTGGTGGAAACACTGCTCCGGACCTGAGCTCCATGCGGGCATGAACCCACATGGAGGAAGGCACAAGGAGTCTGCAGCGTGCACAAGAGCACAGAGCGGTCACACCCAATGGCTGAAGAGTACCCATATTCCTTAGCAGGGCTGTCATGGAATGAACGCTAAAGGCCACCATGATGGGCCCCACCCTCAGGCAGGCCACCCCTTGGGAAACCACCCTCTTTGCTCCCACGTGCGCTACTGACTACCCAAGCGGACCCTCCTCAACAGACACTAGGAGCGGTTGGAGGATGGTAGTCTCTGTGCACAACAGCTCAGACAGCAGTGGACAGGTGGGAAGAGGAGGGAGGGAAGGAAGCATCAGAAGAGCTGGCCCAGGAGCTCCCTCCAAGACAGGAATGTCATGGAGGATTTGCATTCGCTGGAAATCTCTCTGGGGTTGTCTTCTCCCTGGGAGCTTCAGTGGCCATCTCTTCTTAAACCCTATCTCTTGGGAGATGAGCCCCCACGGTCACACTGCATCGGTGAAACCCATGCATTTAGATAGGATCCCCATACAAGAGTTTGCAGAGATCCAGCCTAAGCACAGAATCCTCAAAGTGGGCCAAGGACATTCATGCCCTTTGGGCCACAGTACCTTAGGCTGTGTGGACTCTTTGGGTTGGGATTTGCTTGTCTACAAAGAGAAGGGTCTTTCCCCTAGCAAATTGGATGGATCCATTAAAGAACCATTCTAGCACGCAATTGGAGATCTATGAACCTCTCTTCTCCTGTCGCCATGCCTAGAGAATTTCCAAATGCCTCGATTCTCCACGCATGTTTGTTCTTCATGTCTTTCTTTAATACATGGAGCTTGTTCAATTAAGGTTGGTGCACAGGTGTGTCTCCTTTGTACGGTTCTGGTTGTCCTGGTTATGCTGGTGAGCTAAACGTGACCCTCTTGGCCAGCCACAAGACAGCAGGTACTTTGGGAACACTATTCCTCTCCCTCCCTACGTCTGGCACGACATCATGGAAGTTCAGGTGGCCATCAACCCACAAAGAAGTAGCAGCAGATTCAACATACCCACCTGACTTGGGAATGCTCGCCAAAGAAACTTCAACCCTCAGATCCCTTTTCTGGTCTGTGGCAACATCAGAGCACTTTTTCCTCCACAGGATACCTCTCAAGACCCTTACATCTATCTGATGACACCCAGAGCTCCCAAGGGCACAGACTTGAAACGTCCACAAGACACAAACCTGGGATCTCTCGGTGCCTTTCAATTTCCATGTGGGAGTGGAAGGTTCACTGTCTCCTGATGCTAGTGATCCATCTCCAGAGATGTTTCTCCTCAGCCGCCAGTGCCGGCCCCGAAGCTCTCTGCAGGAACAATCAGAGCTCATGGTCCAAAGGACGTTGAGACACCCACTTCCATGACTGGTTTCCCTCATTACAGTGCCGCTGATTTGACAACCTCTGCCTCTCCGATGTCGGGATGTAGGGGTCTGAAGTAGTATAAGATAATGAACAACAGAAGGCGTTCGTGTCATGGTGCATCAGAACCGAATCTGACTAGGAACCATGAAGTTGCGGGTTCCACCAATGGCCTCGCCCGTTGGGTTAAGGTTCGGGTGTTGAGGTGAGCTGCGGTGTAGGTTGCCATCACGGCTGGGATCTGGCATTGCTGTGGCACTGGCATAGGCCAGGGGCCACAGCTCTGATTGGACCCCTAGCCTGGGAATCTCCCGATGCCATGGATGTGGCCCTCAGAAATCCAAAGTCAGTCAAAAATCATGGACGATTTGGGAGCACCTCGTTTCCACAATGCAAATTTTGTGTCAGTGTCCCTGAGAAGACTAATGCCAATACAGCATCTGGGGAGGGAGTGGGGTGGATTGGGAGCTTGGGGTGAAGGGATGCAAAGGATTGGCTTTGGTGTGGATTAGCAATGAGATCCTGCTGTGTAGCACTGGGAACTTGTGATGGAGCATGCTCATGGGAGAGACTAGAATGTGTACATGTGTGTGTACCTGGGTCACCATGCTGTACAGTAGTAAAACCATTGTCTTGGGGGAAGAACAATTCAAAACCAACCAAACAAGAAACCCCCACAAATACTACATCTGAGCTATGCGTGAGAATCTTGCAACAAATTGCAGGAGTGGCTGAAGAAGGGGAGGAAGCAACAAGGATGCCTGGCCTTCCTGAATTCCTGGGTACAATGGGTGCCTCAGCAATCTTCTCATATGAAGGTCTTGTTTGAAAACCCTTGAAATGTTTCTTCAGTGTAAAAGCTCCAATAGAGAGCCCTATTCCCATGGTGCTCAGTTTTGCAGTGCCCCATCCAGAGTTTCCTCCTACAAAGCTCACCATGGCATTGCAGGAGATACTCTCGCCTCAGCTTCTCACCCTCTTTGGAGTCCATGTTCCTTTGCAAGGGGCAAGAAGCTTTGGAAGCACCCACACAAGTCCTTTTTCTCAATCTGCAACAATCCTTTCAACCTCTCCTTCCTTGCCCAACACCCTAACAGCAGGAGGAATTGTACTTCTGCTACTGCACACAGGGACTCTTGCCTCCCAAGAGATTTGCTTGCAGTCCTAGGAGGTTTTCACCCCTCACCTCCCTTGATGATGTTCCCGAGACCTCGCCTCTCACCACACAAGACGGACATACGCACTCCTATCACTTGCATCGTGATAAGCTGACCTTACCTCCCAATCTGAACGTTTCCTCAGGTGTGTTTCTGTTTGGCTGTGTCAGGGATGCTACGTTGATTCCCATGCAGACAGCACCACAGGCAAGGACGAGCCTCGATTCTCAAGAGCAAGGGTATGGGATGCAGACAGGAAATGCACCAGCTCTTAAGCAGGGCTTGCTGGGGAGGTCGTTGATGCGAGTGGGTTTGGACACGTGGAGATTGGACATTGGTGGATAAAAAGCTGGCACTGTGTCAAAGGGCACACCCAACATCACGGGCAGTCGATGTTTTCACACCTACAAAAGCCAGCAATTCCCATCATGGCTCAGCAGACATAAACCCCCTAGGAACTGTGAGGATGCACACCATGCCAGCCTCATTCAGTAGAATAAGGATCCGGGGCTGCCCTGAGCTGTGCTGTAGGTCCCAGATGCAGCTTGGATCCCACATTGCACTGGCTATGGCAGAGGCCTGCTCGTGCAGGTCTGATGTGACTCCTAGCCTAGGAACATCCGTAGGCAGCACGTGTGTCCCCCAAAAGAGAAAGCAATTAAACCAAGAGACCCCCACACACACACTTCTCCATCTTTCACATAAGGAAAGAGAAGAATTTGTCTTCTCCTCCCTTACTTCTGTCCTTAACCACATAAAGCTCAAAGACGCAATAGTATATCTTGGCTCTTCCATTGCCATTTCATCCAAAGAGCCTGCAGATTTGGGGTCCCTTTGCCATTTTCTTTTGGGTTGGACCAAAATGCACCTTTCGGTCTCCACTCCAAGTTCTCCTCCCCTCAAGAACTGCCCACTCCCTGTAGCCTAATATGGTACCCTTATGGGCGAGTCTTGCCAGATGCATGCTGATTCCGAGGGAAAGGTAAATTTCAGATACACAGGGAAAGTACTTGCAGTAAAGATATGTCCAAAATGGTGCACGGGACACAGGTCAGGCTAAATGCAGGCACTGTGTATGGGAAATGAAAAACTCAAATGGAGCTGCACATTTACTATTGTTTTTGCCTGGCTTTGAGCACTCTGCCCTTTCAGTACATTGAATTTCAAAAGCATGGAGGAACTCCCATGTTAAAAATGCATCCAGTAACAGAGGAGCCACGATATCAGTAGGAAGGCAACAAAAGGAAAGATACTCAGGTCTACGGGGACGCCATTTAATTTTCTCGTTTCCTTTTTTACTTTACCTCAAGAGGACCTCTTTGATCTTACAAGAGGTTAGGTTTTCCACTGCAGCTGATTTACAATGTTTTGTCTACTTCTGCTGCGTAGCCAAAGGACCCTGTCGTACAGACAGATGTATGTATATATGATATATGATACATATATATCTATGTAGGATACATATGTAATCACTTTCTCACATTATCCCCCAACCTTTTCCATCACAAGTCCAAGATGGAGTTCCCTGTGCACATGGTACATTTCAACCAGAGACAAAGGAATACTACCTGCAAAGGCAAACGGATGGCAGTCAAAGTTGCTTGCCCAAAAGATCTCTGAAAAGATGTGAATGAAAGAGGAATCTCTGATCCCTGGTGGGAACGAGCACTGAGTGGACAGGGGAAAGAGGGGAGAGGAGGACTCAGCACTCCATATGCTATTCGGCACACGTGGACTGTGATCCCTGAGAAGGGAGGATTTGTGGAAAATGTTACATTCAAACATTTAACAGGGAAAAGCTCCAAGACTTACCAGCAATGTCATCATATGGGAGACACGACAGACTGATCTCTGGTCTTGGACACGTGGGCTGTGCAGCGGCTTTTTGGATAGGCTGGGCCTTTCCAGCACAAGGGAACATGAGGAAGGTGGGTCCTGCTGGATGCTGATTGGCACACAAGGACGGCTTCCTTAGGAAAGACGGACACACACCAATCACAAATGGTGGGTCTGCTGAGAGAAGCCAAACCATAAACATTAGGTTCCAGGTGGCCATGAAAACCCACGTGGTTATCAGATGATAAAAGGTGAATTTTGTTCAGAAAGTCTGGCCTCTGGGGAAGGGAGCCTGGAGCCAGGACGGAAGCTGAGGGGGTTGAAGGACAACAAACAAGTTGATGAATAACAGAGGGAAAGGGAACATCAAGACAAACCTTGGTGCTGTGACTCTGAAAACCAACACATACATTGCCTGACGAGGCACTGGACAATTGTCTGGCCCCTGCATAAGGTGGAAGAAACGTCTGGTTCTTGCCTCCCTGCAGAGGCCAGCATGGAATGGCACCCCACCCCCACCCAGGCTCACCTGCCCTCGGCCCCTCCCACACTGCAGAATGACTGGAGGCCCGCATTCTACTGTTGAGATTCAAACTTGGGCTCCTTTACTTGCGTCCTGAGCATCTGTTGGGGCAGGTCCCTCGCTGGGTCCTGCTCTGGACTGTCCACGTTGAGGCCACCAGCCCGTGGTGGTCCAGGCCCATGCCTGTGGGAATGGCTTCAGAAGGCGGTAAGCCTCTAGACAGGGGCTGTTTTCCAAGAGAAAGGGCCTCCCTCAAATGCCTGGGTTTCCGTTGGGACACTTCACTGTGGACATGGAATTGGACCGAAGGAGAGGAAGGCGACAGCACTGCACCCCAGGGACATCTCAGCTGGGGAGCCTGTAGAAACCTGAGGCTGCCCTGGGGAGGACAGCTGCTTGGAGGTGGTTCAAGAGGCCATGCTCTGGTTGGGGAGGCTGGATGGCAGCAGGCAGGTTAGCGGTTTCTAGAAGGGAGACAAACCACTTGGAACGTGTGTGTAGCCAGTGTCCTGTGGCTGGCCCTGGGTGGGTCATGGGGAAAGCCTAGCCCACCTTGTGGTCCTCAGGCATCTGAAGCTCGCCTCACCAGACCTCTCTAAGGGATTGGAACTGGAGCATACTCTGGCTAATGGGGGCGTGGAATGGGAGGGTTTAGTCAGAAAATGATTCAGTGCTGGTGGGTGTTGTCTGTGGCCACATGCTCAGGAAAGGGTCTGCTCTGAGCTGGGCAGGATGTGACTCTCACTGCCACGGCCCAGAACGTTTCCCTCCATCCTGCCCAGAACTCACTTCTCAGGTCAGGCAACTGTGGCCTTGGATCCCACAAGGGATGGGCAACCAGGGGACTTCACCCAAGCTAGGACTCGTGGGCCTCAGGTGTACTGTATTGGTTTCCCTTTTGTGGAAATATGTCTCTGCAGACATGGCGCAGCATGTCAGGTGGCTCACGGCAGAGGCCTGACTTTGAGGCCTGACTTTGAGATGAAGAGTGTGTTCCTATTTCAAGTCACTACTACTACATGTGGAGAGAGGCTGGTGCATGTGGTATGCCTATGAAGGCTGCTTCCTTTGTAAAGGGGGGGGTGAAGCAGTGTAGCACAGAAGCAGGAAGATGATCTAGTCTGCTACTCTGAAACCTCCTAGAACACCTGTGGAGGTCAATTCGGTGCCTCGTGGTATGTACCTCCTTCTCCTGAATGGGCGGTTTTCTCACAATGGCACTTGACTCCTGCGTGCTTCTCAGGTTGTCCTCACTTTCCATTGTTGGGAGCTGGAAGGGGAAGGACCACAGGCAGCCTCCACTCCCATGACCCTTGTCACATGAGCCGCCCTGGGCCCCTGCTCATCTTCGGAAGCCAACCCTGGATGGGAAGTGGCAATAATGCAGGGGACACACACCGACTTCTCAGACTTCTCTCTGAGGAGCAGAACTGCATGGTGGGAGGGATTCAGGGCCATCGGGATGGGGTGGCACACCTTAGCCCCTGTGAAGTGTCCACTCTGGGTGGTTCGGAGAGGCAGGTGCATGCTTGGTGGGGCTGTTCTGTGTTTGTCTAAGGGTTCTGTGTGCAGAGCGATCTTCACAGCCTTTGAGAGGTGTTGTGTGAGGTCAGGAAAGTATGACAGAACAGATGTGTGCTGAGCATCCCGAGAGGAAGGGTTGAGGAGGATGTGAGGCCCTTCGACTTTAGGCAGTGGAGGTCCATCAAAGGCCTCACGGTGCCTGGAAGGACCTTGGAGAAGGCCCTTACCTGCCAGTGACCTTGCTGTGGGGCATGCACAGAGTAGATGTCCTCTCAGGTGCAGGACGTGGGGACAGCCTGTGAGGACGAGGTGTCAGGGAGCTCCTCAGGGAGGCTCTCCAATCCCTGCTGCTGAGCTGAGCATTTCTCGGTAGACAGGGGCAGGGAACTGGGTGCGGGGGTCAAGACCATGAACATCCCTCCACGACATCTGCACAACACACAGCTTCCTCGGGCCAAATGCCCTCTCCCACTGAGGTGTGCCTTCTGAGTCCCCAGAGAGGTTCCGTCCATGTCACCCATTCTCCTCTTCCATTCACCCCTTTCCTTTCTCTCCACAGCATTTCCACTGCTGGGCACGGATGTGGTCATGCCCCCTGGTGCCTCACGCTCCTATCCTCCCCCCACTCCTGGCTCCCAACCCCAGCCAGCTTGGGAGCAGCACCTGCCACCGCCCATGGCCCCAATACTCCTGCCTGGCAGCACCCTATTGCAGCCACCTCACCCCATGACACCTCGGGTGACTCCTGCTGACCATGGCCCCATTGCCCCAGGGCTTGGCAACATCCCTGTCCCAGTCTGGTCAGGAGGGAGGTCAGCATTGCCCCACCAGTCTCAGGCCTTTGGGCGCCCTCAGGCCCCCCTCAATGGGAATGCTTCCAGGGCCCTCATGGGGAGTGCATTGTGTCCTGCACCCCTTTGCATAGCAAGCCCTGTGGGGGACAGCGGGGTGGCTGCCCCAGCTATTGCAGCAGCTCAGGCTGGCAAGGGAGGCTTGGCCACAGGCCTTCCTCCTCAAGCGGCATCGCCAGCTGCCCAGATGGCCTTCATCCTGCCCCCAGGGACCTCTGGGCCGTGGCCACATGGCACCTCTGGGGCAGGCAGCCTGCATGCCTCCCAGCACACGAGCCTTCAGGAGGACGCCTCTCACCATAAGAGCGTCTATCAGAACTTCCGACGCTGGCAGCGCTTCAAGTCCCTGGCCCGCAGCCACCTGCCCCAGAGCCCCGATGCGGAAGCTCTCTCCTGCTTTCTCATGTAAGTGACCTCTCAGACCCTCATTAGCTCAGCTGGAGCCTTCGCATATACAGGACCTTGGCATGGACTCCCTGCTTAGGTTTCCAGGCATCCTTTCACCTCGAGAGAAGGAGGGTTGACAGCAATGTCCATGCTATGAGGAGGCACGTCTGCACTCAGATGTGTCCCACGTCCAGTCCATGACATCCCGTCCATGCCTTAGCTCAGCTACCACCACCATGCAAGACCAGTTGTCTCACTTTCTGTACTGCCATGATAACATTGAGTGCAGGAGAGCAGTCCGAGAGGGTCCTGCTCGGATGTGAGGAGCCAGAGTTTGAATGGGACCTGCTTCTCTGGTGCTACCTCCTTTCAACATGGACCTGGGCCTCTTGCAGCCAGTGGGCATCACTTCAGATAAGGATTAGGACATTCAGGCCCAGGACGGAGCTTTCTGCATGCCCGGTCCTTGTTGTTCTGAAGAAGTCCAGTGTGAACGGGGAGGTGGTCGAGCTGTCCATAGATAGACGGGCAAGGGTCTATCCTCCTAGAGCTGTGAACCTGGCAGGAACATCCCTCCTAGACGCGAGGTCCCTCCGAAAAGGGGGACTAGGCCATCTAGTGCAGAGACCTGGGCAGAAGAATCCTTGGGCTTCTCAGACCTGTTAGCTGGTAGACTGGCGCCTGCCCTCCCGCATTGATGGGGCTGCATTTTATATGAGATGGCAACCCGCCCCCAGCCAGAGTGTCCCAGCTATAGCCAGGGAGTGGACAATCATCGTCTGGTGAGTGGGAGGTGGTGGCACCAGTCACCAGGAAGGCTTGCCTTTGCTCTCCAGACACCCTCGGCTCCCCCTCTTGAGCCTGGGTTTGGCAGGGCTGGGGCCCATGGAGGCCTTGGAGCTGGGTGGGGTTGGGCAGTTGGGGGCTGGGCTGTACCAAGAGACTGACCCTGAGGGCTTACAGCCCAGTGCTTCGCACCCTGGCTCGCCTGAAGCCCACCATGACGCTGGAGGAGGGAATGCGGCAGGCCATGCAGGAATGGCAGCGCATAAGCACCGTTCAGAGGATGGCCTTTTATGAAATGGCAGCAAAGTGAGTCAGGGTCCTGGGCCATGGGTGACATGGTGGGGTGGGTGGTGGGTGATGGGCAGGCCCCAGGGCAGGATCTGGCTATGGTGCTAGCAATCAGAGAGAATGCAAGAGGAGGCTGGCACCTGACACCTCCTGTTCCCTGAATCCCCAAATCCTATTGGCCTCCAGAATCCCCTCTGCCACCTGGAGAGCTTGGCTCTTCCAGCCTGCCTGTCCCAGGAGTCTGCCCTACCGTGATGCTGATGTGGGGAGGCCTCAGGATGGCCTTGGGGAGCACGGCAGCCCAGGAGGGGGTCCCCTGAAGGCATGGGGGCTGTGCAGGGGTGAGAACTCCACCCGGCAGCCTGGCACCCCTTCATGCTGGGTGCCTGGCCGTCACGGACCTAGCGTGTGGTAGGCCTCTCTGCATCAGCAGTGGCTGGAATGGGCAACCGGCCATCCCTGGGGAAGCCCATGGGTCTCTGGCCCTCCCTGTCATTTCTGCATGTGAACCTCCTAGTTTCCAAACAAAACCAAAGGAGCAGCTAGCTCTCAGTGGCAAGAGATGCCTCACCTCTAAGGGTAGGATCCCCACTCCAGCCTGTGCTGGGCCCTGTCTCATGCGTGCTTTCCCGCACTCTCACTCCCAGCCCCAGGTTCTGGGTTCGGGCAAGGGCTCTGTGGGGATACGTGCCTGACCAGGCCACTGGCCATCTCCATTGTTTGGGTCAGACAAGGTCCGGGGGCACATGAGCAGGGGCCCCCACTGCCCACCATGTGTCCCTAAGCCTGGTCCCAGAGATTGACCTGGGTCTCTGCTGGGCCATGCCCTCCAGCTCCAGGGCTGGTCAGGCAGGAGGAGGCCCAGATCGTGGACCTCTGCCACAGCAGTTCCTGCTGCGACAGCCCCTCACAGGGCCCTGACAGCCCCAAGGACACACTCTCCTCACCCCCTAGGTCCTGTTGCCCTGGGTGGGCTCCAGAGCCCAGGTGGTTTTCTCACTGGGGCCTGTCCCTCAACAACCCCCAGGTTCATGCAATTTGAGGCAGAGGATGAGATCAGGATGGGGAACGTGTCCTGCACAACGTGGGCACAGGTCTTGCCTCCTCCAGCTCTACCAAAGCTGGCTCCTCAGGAACCCACATCCTGCAAAAGGGGCACTCAGTCTGTGAATCACCTTCCCCCTGGAGGTCAAGGTACAGGTAAGAGAGGCCTAGGCCTGGTCCCTGTTCCCATATTGGTCCTTTCCCCTCCAGGGTGCATTGGTCTTTTAACACGGATAGCCCCCGAGGGTGTCTCTGTCCCCCTTTTCCCCTCTGCGGTGTGGACCTGGTCCATTTAGAACCTCATCACCCTCCTCCCTGTCTAAGGCGCCCCTGTGAAATCTGCCTAACATGTGTGCTGGTGGGGAGACCCTTGATCATTAGATGTTCCACACGTTCTCACACCTGACTTTTACCTGTCCCTGACTTGAATCTGGCCTCCCACCAAACCTCAGGCTCTGGCTGCTCCTCCCCCTTCCCACATGCATATCCATTGCCCCACAACAGTGCCCTCCCCTGTGCCTGCTCAGGGGTCAGCTTCTGGGCGCTGGGTCCCCTCACTTTCCCTTCCTCCTGCTCTGCCTCAGCCTGTGCTCCAAGGAAACACAGCCCCAGGGTCCAGCACACCCACCCAAGGCCACGCAGAGCCTGGCAGCTGCTGGAGAACAAGGCCCCCAAGGAGATTCCCCCTGAGGCTCGCAGGGAGCATGGGGACCTCCCGGACGCACTGGTGGGTCCTGGCCCCTCAGCCACAGGGGAGTCAGATATGGAATGTCGAGAGGATGGATATGAGCTGCCACAGGACGAGGACGGCTGCTTCCCAGACCCGGATCTCCTCAGCTACGTGGACAAGCTGTGTTCCCAGGAGGACTTTGACACCAAGGTGGGCTGGGCCTGGAGTCTGAGACTCCAGGATTCCAGGGAGTGATGCTCTTAGCACCCTAGTTCTGGCTTTGGCCCAGGATAATGGGATTTATGCTCTGCTCCTTGACCCTGACATCTGTGTGTCTTCCTGTGTGTCTGAGTGTACTTTGGTGCATAGGATGTGTATATGTGAATGTGTAAGTTGTACATGTGTGTGTGTGTCTCTCTCTCTGGAGGCCTTTGTGTATCTGTGTCAGTGCCTATGTGTTTGTGCTTTGGAGCCCATGTTTCTGCATGTGCACCTGCTTGAGTGTGTGTGTGTTTATGTGAGAGTAGACAATACCTATGGGAGTTTGAAAGCTCCCCCTTTGTGAGGGGGCCTCTGGATTGGCCTCTGCTAGTCACATTTCTACCAGGCCTTCCCGCCTCCCAGGCCACTCCTGCCAAGGCTGCTCACAGCCTCTTCCTTCCATTCCAGGTGGAGGCGGTCATTCACCCCCAATTTCTGGCAGAGTTGCTTTCCCCAGAACCAGAGTTGGATCTCTCTGGCCTGGCTGAGGAGCTGGAGCAGGAGGAAGGACTCTCCCCTGAAGAGGTGGCCAGGGGAGGGACTGACACTAGGGAGACTGGGGGCAGGGGGGCAACCGAGGTGACCCTGGAAATCCAGGAGGAAAGGACCCAGGTCAGCCAGGGCCGGGGAGGGCCCTAGAGCAGGAGGCCCTGAAGGCTCTGTCCCTCCCTCCCCTGACAGAGAGGCCCTGCACCCGGGAGGCTGCCCAGGTGGGTGCAGGGCAGGAGGAATGGAAGGGGAGGAGGGGAGCCGGGGACAGGGCCAGGACCCTGCTGGGGAGAAGGTGCAGGAGGAAGGCAGGAGGGCCACAGGCTCTGTCTGGGGATGTGAGTCCCATCTCACCTCCCCCTGCCTATAAGCCCCGGCTCTCCCTGGAGTGTGCAGAGCAGTCTCTGTCCACCTCTCTCCCACCAGCTAGTGCAGACACAAGTCCTGGCCTTGGAGGAGGACCACGGGGTGCCAGCCACTCCCAATCACAGGGCACCCCACCTGGACTCAAGACCTTCAGAGTCTGTGGCCCAACACGATGCCCAGAGGAACGAGCAAGGCCCACAGCCTGGGGTCAGAGATGAAACCTGTACACCCCAGATGGATTTCCATGGCCATCTAAGGCACCCCCAAACAGAGAGGGGCCTGTTCAGGCACAAAGGCTCTGTGCCCCCTCCAGGATATCAGGAGCCCCCTCAGGCTGGAACAGCACAGCCATGTCCTCACCAAGGCACCAAGCGCTCGGGCCCTCCATCAGGACTCAGGGCCAGCAAGGTTCTCAGGGAGGCCTCTACTCTTAGTGGAGCCCCAGGGCTGGGTCACAGGTTCAGTGAGGATGGGGAGAAACTCCCCAGCCTGGCCTTCCTCTTGGGCCTTCACCACAGCCTGCTGCCCTGGGGGCTGCCACAGAGCCCTGTCCCTGCCTCGGGTCTTGTCTGCACTGCAGGGCAGAGGGCCCAGCAAGCTTCCCAGGCCCCCGTGCCCCAGAGAATGGGACTCAGCTCAGGCCCCCTGGAAGCTGCCAAGTCTAGAAAGCGGGCTTGGTGTGGAGGCCTGGCTGCTGCTGAGGACCTGGCCAGGCCTAGGGCTGACCTGCGAGGCTCTGGGAGGCACACCCTGGCTCTGGGGCTGGTTGACCCTTCCCAGCCCAAAAGGAGCAGGTGTGACCCATGTGTCACACGGAGGAGGAGGAAGTGGCACTGCAGCCAGTAAGGAACGGTGGGCCAGCCCTCCAGGGCCAGTCCAACTGGGCAGCCCCCATGGAAGCCTTGGCCTCCTACAGATACCAGCAACCATTCTGCCTGACATAGGGTTGGGGAGGAAAGACAGAATGACCAGCGCCAGGAGGTGGGTGTGGGTGGCTTGGGTTAGGTGGTGGGGACTTGGGTCTGGGTGTGTGTGGGTGGGCACAGTAGCTCCTTTGCGATGGGGGATGTAAAACATGGATAAAATCATTCTGTTGTGAAATGCACTTGGTCCACTGTCGTCTTGCATGTGCCTGTGTCCTCAGAGACGGGTCCTCCGAAGACAGAGAGGGGATCTGAGAAGAACGAAGCATGTGTGAGATCCCAGGCAGTCTGGATCCACAGGTGAATGACTAAGTCTTTCCTCCACAGAGACAAGGATGCCCAGGCTGCTCCTGGGAGCACACAGCTCTCACTAGCCCCAGGGACAGCCTCATCATCCCTGTCTCTCCAGCCTGCTGGGCTAGGGGGCTTCTGGGGCATCGGTTCCATGCTCTGCATCCCGGAACACTCTGGGGATAGAGAGCTGCTTTTGTGCCGTTCAGCCCTCTGGACACTCACCAGTCATGAGAATGGAGGCTGGAGGCAGCCCTTACCTCTACAGAGTTTCTCTTTGCCTCTCTGAAGTGGCCGGATGTCAGGCTGGGGGAATCCTCCACTCCTCCAGGGTGTCCTGTTTGTTTTGCCTGGTCAGAGAGGAAAAGGCTTCGCTGTAAGAATAGGACTTTCTGCTTCAGTGCCTTGTGGGTGGGGGAGCATCCTATCATCTTAGTTGTGTTGTTGCAATGTTCAAAATGGTGGAGGCAGCTTCCTCTTCACCCCAGTGAGGACAAAACAATGGGGGGAATGGGTGACTCAGATTTCATGGCCCGTTAATATATTTGGGGGAGACTTAGATCATGTTGAGCTCAGTGTTCCCAACCTCACCAGCCCACTGGCTTCCACCCCCAGGTAGCTTTTGATAAAGAAGTCCTAAGACATTATATAGCCAGTGATAATTTTCTGATTTTAGTGAAGAGGGTTAAGGATCTAGGGTTTTTCCTGGGAACTTTCATATGCCACAGTTTCAGTGAGGGAAAAAAATGGTTTTAATTTAATACATAAGGTCTTTGATCAATTCTTTGTGAAACCTGAATATATTTTATCTAATGTTTCTTGTGGAAATCAAGTTTTAGCTTTAGTAAACAAATGTACATATTTGCAATGCAGTAACTTTGCTTCTATTCTTTTCTACAAATATTGGGGGTCAGCGAAAATGTCTTGTAAAGGATCACAATGTAAATATTTTCAGGCTTTAAAGACTATATTTCATCTGTTTTAAATTGTCAACTCTGCTGTTGTAGGATGAAAGCAGCCACAGGCAACACTTATTTTTAAGTGTGACCATGTGAAAACAAATCTGTATTTACCTAAACAGGCTGTTGGCCAGACTGGACACAAAGGCCGGTATACCCTCACCCCTACATGCACAATCCTTGGTCTTTTAAAACTTAAGTTCTGGCATCTTACATTATCAATGTAGAATTTACATTATCTTTATATCCTATGTTGGAATTTATTTATGATTGAAAAGTAAACTTTAAATAGCTTACATAATTTATGCATGATGATAGAATGTCTACACACCCTAACAGTGACAATGCCAGATCCTCTCACCTCCTGAGCCATGAAGGAACTTCTACATGTTTTGTTTAATGTACTCATGAATCTTCTGCCTTATCCTGAGCAATAAAACACACTTCAACCCATTCAAGAGAAATGAAATCATGAAGAATACATTCTTCAACCACAATGGAATCAAACTACACTTTTAAATAACACACAACAGGAGAACCTCTAAAAACGTTGAAAGTTAACCACATAGTCATAAACGATGGGTCAAGCAGGAAGTCATTTCAAAGATAATAACAAAAAAATACATAGCACTAAGTGAAAACAGTGCAACATATCAAACTTGTAGAACCCTGCTGAAGCCAAGATGAGGGGAATATTTATAGCACTAAATGCTCACATTATGCGATTAAGAAATGTTTCAAATCTGTAGTTTAAATTTGTACTTCAAGAAAATTGAAAGAGCAAAAACAACTCAAAAGAGATGGATAGAAATAATAGAGATAAAAGCAGAAATCACTGTAATTCACACAGAAAAACAACAAATATGGAAAAAATTTCATTCTTCAAATGGTAAAATACAATTCATTAACCTGTTGTAATTATGACAAAACTAATAGACATGATACAAATCATCAATATCAGGCGGGAAATGGGCTCTCATGATAGATCCTGTAGTCATTAAAATGCCAGTGAGAGATTACTATGAACAGTTTTACTGTTCTCATGAATTGTGTCCTAGAGAAAATGGAACAACCCCTCAAAAATCAGATACCAACATACCTGATAAAATAGATAATCTGAAAAGTTACATAATCATTAAGGAAACTAAATTCATAATTTAAATTTTTCTGAAAAAGAAATGTCCTGGTCCAGATGATTCCCCTGAAGTATTCTACAACACATTGGAAGTAGAACTGTCCATCATCGCTTCCAGAAATTAGAAGAGGAAACTTTTCCTAATCTTTTATGAGGCCAGTACTAATTTGATACCAAAAGCAGACAAAGAAAGTACAAAACTGTAAAGGTATAGATGAGTATCTCTCATGAAAATACACACAAGCTCTCTCAAAACATTTAGCATTTTAAATCCATCATGCATATATAGAATGATACCTTATGACCAAGTAGAATTAATTCTTCATATGCAAGGTTGATTCAATATTAGGAACTCAGCAATGAAAAAGAGTCCCCTGCTGATAAAAATAACAACTTAGGTAAATTACCATGCAAGTTACACTGAATGAAAAAGCCCATCCCGAGAGGTTACATCCTGTATGATTCCACTTATATAATACTCTCGAGCTGATAAAATTAGGAAGAAAATCGTCAGGGTTACCTTTGCTTAAAGATGAAGTTAAGGGGACAGAAGAAAAGTGGGTGTGACTAAAAGGGCAACATGAGGGATCCTTATGGGAATGAAACTCTTGTTTTGTGCCTTTACTTTGGTGGTGAATACATGGATACATCCATATGATAAAATTGCATGAGGTAAACACATGCACAGACACACACAGACACATACACACACAAAATTCATATATGAGAAACTTGGGAACCTGAATATAATCGATGGACTGTATCAACGTGAATAATTTTGTTAAACTCTTGTACTATAATTTTGCAAGATGTTGCCACTGGTGAAAACCATGAAGGGTACACAGGAGCGCTATAATTTCTTACAATTGTATGTGGATGTATAACTATCTCAAAATTCAGTTTAAATTTCTCAAAGAGGAAAGGTACATTTTAAGTACGAAAACTAGATAGAGACTCCTGCTTTGATCTTGCATATCTTCCAAACCTTTAGGATTAGAAAAGAAAGTTTATGACATATTTCAGGAAATTTTCATTGTGTAAATTTTACAGTATTTGAGTTAGTTGGAACTCAAGTATACCTGCTACAACATGATGGAACAGAGTAACCAGAAACGAAGAAAAACATACTCCATCTCTCTCTGTGCACATGCCTTTCTCCTCACCACGAGTTCTCTTTATATGATGGTTAATTTAGGTGTCAATGTGGCTGGGGCTCAGTGCCCAGATACATGATCAGATGTTCTGGATGTTTCTGTGAAGGTGTGTTTTGGATGAGATTAACATTTAAATGGTTGGGCACTTTAAGTAAAAAAGATTACCCTCTATGATATGGGTGGGTTTCATCAAAGCAGCTGAAGGCTGTAAAAGAACAAAGAATGATCTTCCCTGAGCAAAAAGGAATTTTGCCAGCAGACAGCCTTTGGACTCATCAAAATTCTTTCCTGAGTCTGCAGGCCTGCTGGACTCCCCATCAGATTTTGGGTTAACTGTGCCTCCAAAATCTCATGAGTCAGTTCCTTAAAATGAACCAATATCTATCCCTATACACATTTCTATTGGTTGAAACTTCTCTGGAGAACCCTGACCAATACACTTCATATTTCTGCCCTTCCCCCTCTTTTTTCTTTCCTTTCCCTTTCAGAAACACTCACTGCTTTATCTCCCTCTGCATAGAGATGCACTGACATTCTAGGGTCTTAATAAGTTTGGTCTCTCTCTCCCTCCCTCCTCTTTTCCTTTCTTTCAGTCCCATGTTCTTCGATTTGTGAAAAACATCATGAAAAGAATTAGGTGGTAGTAGTTGCAAGTTTTGTCAAGTGTGCGAATTATCCCTACCCTTGAGGGAAATTACAAGGGTGCAGCTAGGTGATAGCAAGTTAAGTGCTCTCTCCATACATCAGCTGTCTCCACAATCCATGGGTTACAGACTGGAATCAGAGCTGTATGGCTTTTGGAATATAATGAGGGTTTGAAGCTATGATAAGAGCACACAGACCTCAGCTAGCTGGAAGCAGACAGAGAGGTCATCACCTGGAGGAATCCCCAAGACACATGGACATCCTCTGTAACTGAATAGCTGGGTGCCAGAGTGTTTGGACCACTGATCTCCCCGCCACAACAGGTGGTGGGCTTACTTACCATTTCCACAAGAACAAATCTCAGTTGCATTTATGGAAGATGTGGTTGATGTAAGGATGCTCCAATAAACCTCAGCCAATTCGGTGTTTTTCATCATCTTGACATTGTGTCACTCCTGACTTCATCCTGCAAAACTGAGCCAAGAGTTGTACCTTGCTGAAACTGTACTTCTTAACTTGGGAACATAGCCAATGCAAAGTATACTGCTAGAAAACCTAACACAAATTCTGAGGCATATGGTTACAGGCAGAATCAAAGTCCAAAACAACTCTTGGAAATTGAAAGTATGCCTGTGAGCCACAATTAAGCTTATTTTCCTTGAGTGTACAAAAGCCAACAGTATTAATTTCTTCATATGGGGAACAGCTAGTATACACAAAGTCACAGTATTCATGTCCTTCCTTTTTTCATATGCCACCTCTTTTTTCTTCTATCATCATTCCTGTGTATGTGTGTATGTAGGCATTTATAATCATGCATAAATGATGTAAGATATGTAAAACTTTAATTTTCAATCATAAATAAATTTAAACTTATTAAGAAAATGTAAATTCTGCATTGAGAATGAAGGACTCCAGAATTTAAGCTTTTAAAGAACAAAGATTATGGGAGTTCCCGTTGTGTCGCAGTGGTTACTGAAATCACCTAGGAACCGTGAGGTTGTGGGTTTGATCCCTGGCCTTGCTCAGTGGGTTAAGGATCCAGCAATGCCTTGAGCTATGGTGTAGGTCACAGATGTGGTTCGGATCCCACGTTGCTGTGGCTCTGGTGTAGGCCGGTGGCTATAGCTCTCATTGGACACCTAGCCTGGGAAACTCCGTATGCCATGAGAGCAGCCCAAGAAATGGCAAAACGACAAGAAAAAAAAAGACAAAAGATGATGCACATAGGGGTTGGCACAGGCCAGCCTGTGGGTCTAGTCTGGCCCACTATCTGTTTTGGTAAATACAGTTTTACTGTAACATGGTCACACTTGTTTGGGTATTGCCTGTGCCTGCTTTCATGCTGCAACAGCAGAGTTGATTATTTGCGACAGGTAAGGTATCGTCTTTGAAGCCTAAAATATTTTACAGAACATTTTTGCTGACCCCTGATATTTGTAGGAAAGAATAGAAGTAAAATGATTGCATGGCAACTACATCTATTTGTTTACTAAATTTAAAAATTCTGATTTCCGTAAGAAACGTTAGCTAAAATACAATTATTAGGGATTTGTCAAGGTTTCAATTAAAACCTTTCATATTAAATTTAAAAAAAAAACATGTTTGCTACTCCCACAGCTTACAGAAGTTCCCAGGAAACCTATGCCTGCTGAGGCAATGCCAGATCCCGAAGCCATTGTGCCACAGAGGGATCTCCAAATTCAAAAAGTTTTTAAAGAACAACACATCAATTTTGATGTTAAAATCTTTAAGGCCACACTTTTAGAATTCATATACACTGTTTATAGAGAAGCTGTATAAGGTCATATGATTTGTACCACTCACTGCAAATCACTGAACCACTGATTTTCTGATCAGTTTTAAGGCATATTTGCATTTTATCTTAAATTTGCTGTTGTTTTATCTGAGCAAAAAAACATATGTTGGAAATTTGATATATTTTGGTTAATTAGGCTTTTCATGGGAAAATAGGTCAGAATCTATTATAACGTATATTATGCTCAGTATATTTTACACTATGATATAACCATGAAGATATATTATGAAAGATGTCTAGTACTAAAAATGTTTCCCTTTATAGACCAAGTCTTAAAATTTTTTAATTGTTTTACAGCAGTGAATGCACAGCATTCTTGATTTTATTGTAACCTAGTGCTGTGGTCATTCATTTAACTCACTGCTATACAGTTCCTCACAATTACAATTGCAGCTAGAGAAGGAGATGTGTCTTTAAGGAGCCAATTGGCATGGATATTTTTTGCTTTTTGTTTGGAACATTTGAGATTATGTATAATTATTGAAGTACGTATTGGTTTGAAAATATCAACTGGTACAAGAACAGCTTTAGATTATTTAACAGAGTTTATACATTGATTTTTTCCTACATTCTGGAAAATGGTACGATTAACTGAAAACTATTTTTAGGTCTCTTTTTATTGAGGAATTTCTGGATGTGGAAAACCGTGTTAAGGTTTAGGGTTTCCCAAAGTGGATATTGTTATTTTTAATCACTTTTAGCTAAACTTTGCCACACTCTGAAGTAAGGACAAAAATGATGAGGAGTGAACAGTCTGATTAGAAGCTTTGGCTCCCAGAAGGACAGTGTTAGCTGTATTTAAGCCCATCACCATATTTAATACAGAAGACACTGAACAGGGCGTCTGCAATGATGTGTAGTTTCTTGCTAACCTTAGATTTTGGTAACCCAGCTGGGAATAAAAACAAGCCAAGAGGAAGGCAGTGGGTGCTCTTCTCTTCCCATCACATCACAGACAAGGAGACAAGAGTGAAATGCTGAAAGATCAGCTGTCAGAACCTTAGCATCACAACTAAGTATGGAACCTGCTGGTCAGAAATGCACACACCCACCATGAGTTCTGAACACGTGGGCAGCCATGCTTAACAAGGAAATTCCCTGAGAGTTCAGTGAGCTGAACTAGAGCACATTCAATGCTGAGAGACCAGCCATGGTGGGACCCATGATGGCCAGATCTGTACACCAAGACTGAAAGGATGTGCACAGTCCCAGTGGAAGTCCAGCAGGGCCAGCACTTGTGGATGACTATCAGGGCCATTTCTCAGGAGCCTCTAGATCTAGCAACACCTACACACATATACAGAGAGAGAGAGGAGATCACTGAGGAAGGGAGGAGAGAGGACACAAACTAAGTTTACTGGATGGCTTGCCGAGGAGGTAATGGAGGAAGGGGTTTCCTGGAAGCTCTTCTTGTTAGTATTGGTAGCTAGGGTCTTTCCCCAGATGGGAGGAGTAATTTTCTGTAAAGGACCAGATTGTAAACATTTTAGGTGTTGTAGTCTTTATTGTCAGTGTCGCAAGCACTCACCTTGGCTGTTGTATGTGAAAACTGCCATAAACAGTACAGAAAGATCAAGTGTGGCTGTGGTCCAACAGACCTCCACTCACAAAACCCGTGGTTAATTGGACTTTGCTGACCACTTTTGTAGAGTGTTTATTAAACACATCTCATGTTTGGTGAGTCAGGTACGTCTGCCAAGGTCTGGTATATTGCACTTGTAGTTCACAGTACTTTTCCTCATCTTAGGGTGAAAAAAAGCAGTGTAATGGAACAAGGCCTGCAAATTTCATATCTTTAAGAGCTTTTTGTGGGTGGAAATATTATTTCTTTTTCTTTCTTTTTTTTTATATTTTAGGGTTGCACCTGTGGCATATAGAAGCTCCCAGGCTGGGGGTTGAGCTGGAGCTACAGAGGCTGGCATATACCACAGCCACAGCCATGCAGGATCCAAACCACATCTGAGACGTACACAGTAGCTCATGGCAACATTAGTTCCTGACCCACTGAGCAAGGCCATATATGGAACTTACAACTTCATGGATAGTAGTCAGCTTCATTTCTGCTGTGCCACAATGTGACTCCTGGAAATTCTCCCATTTACAATAATTTGTAAAGGGAAGAAAAGAAAAGAGAGGATCTCAGATTGACTGGGGTCACCACGAACCAAAATCCTTAAAGGGATTGCTGGCCTAGACTCTGTCTCTGAGTTTCTCTACCTAGTCCACACGCCACGATCGAGAACCGAGGATGTAATCCTCTAGGAAATACTTGTTAAGGATGGAGGAAAAACCTTCCAGGTCATTTCCAACATGCACCTCTCAGCACCTTTTTTAAACTGCTATAACTCATTCCCTCAACTGTGGAGAACACCATGGTATTTGCTGTCTTGGGAGACATGAAAAGAATCAGTGTGTTTTTGTTCTGACTGCTGGCCCTGTGTGAAGGGAGATATGTCTTAAAATGGCCTTCATTCTCAACACTTCCTCAGTCTTCCAACAGGTAAATGAGAGCCAGAAGCTGCACACTCATCTTCCCACAACACAAGTGAAGGACATCTTCCCCCACTGCCAGCCCTGTGATCACTGGCCTCATCCTGTGAGTCTTGCCCCTGTGCCAGCCACCCAGACCCAGGACCTCAGGCAAACCCTCGCCAGTCATCTAGTCACAGGCTAAGGAGCTGGATACCCACTCCTATATCCAGCTCAGGCCATGCCTCCTCAGCCAGTGCCCCAGTGCTCAGTCTGGGACTGGCCACTTTCTTTTGCCTTGGGCCCTGAATGATCATGCACGATCAATCTCCACAGGCCTGAAGGCTTTGGTGGTACAGGGGGATTTGCATGGAATAAAAGCAGAGTTTGTAGTTTGGGGAAATTAGAAAATCTTGACTGGATGGATTTCAGAAGAACAGATGAAACACTGGTTCTAGTACCTCAACTGGAGTTGTGGAGAATTTGAGTGGACCTTGGCCAGCTTTGGTGGGGGCAGCTTGGGAATACCTGGAGATGGAGGCTGGGGCACCCTGTTTCCAATGAAGCCTCTTGGCTTTAGTCATGTCTCCCAGAGCCAGAGCTAAAAGGGAAGGGACGTGTGTGTGTGTGTGCGCTTATATGCATGTATACCTGCACTTGAACCCCTTTGCTAGTATATACTTGTGCATGTGTGGTGTGGTGTGTTTTGGGGCCAATACAAAGAGAAAGTGGCACCTCTTTATTCTAAGCAAGTGGTGATAATTGTCTTCCATATGGAATCAAGCAAAGGAACAAAAACCCAGTCAACTTCTTTGTTAAAATGGTAGAATGAAAGGAAACAACACTCTTCTGATAAATATGCAGAATCCTTTAGAGGCACTGTAATGCCTGGTTTATGGCTGTGCCCAGCCAAGGGCAGGATAAACAGTCTATCTGGTCAGTCTATGTAGGAAGTTTCTGGGTTCCTCACCAAGCCACATTTTATTCCTTCTTGGGAGGCTGGGGGTTAGGAATGGCACCTACCCTGCCCTGCCACCTACCTCCATGGCTCCTCTGAAGAAATGGTCTGAGGAGAAGAGGTGGTACAGAGGGACATGTAGCTCCAGTATATAGGAGGCCCATGGGTTTCCCACAAGGGGGGATAGCAGGCTTTGGAGAAAGAACTGGGTATTCATTTATGCTTTAGACCATGAATCTCTTACTCCAATGGCTACAGGGGCTGAACCATTCTTTTTCATGAGAGGCCCAGGCCCACAGTGGGGATTGAGAATGGGGGGCTTAAGCTAACTTTGACAGTGCTTGCTCCTTCTAGTCCTGCCCTTAGCCCTTCCTCTAAGTTTTTTGAGCTCCATTGTTTTACTTTATTTTTATTTTTAGTGCCAGACCTGTTGCATATGGAAGTTCTCAGGCTATGAGTCGAATCAGAAGTACAGCTGCTGGTCTACAGCACAGCCACAGCAATGCCAGATCCAAGCTGACTTTGTGACCTACACCATAGCTCATGGAAATGCCTGGTCCTTTACCTACTGAGGGAGGCCAGGGATGGAACCCACCTCCTCATAGATACCTGTCTGGCTCCTGATAGCTTAACCACAATGGGAATTAACTTTTTTTCTTCTTTCTTTCTTTAACTTTTTTTTTTTCCATTCTTATGGCATGCGGAATTTCCTAGGCTAGGGATTGAACCTGAACAGCTGTAACCAGGGTCACAGCTGTAACCAGGGCCACAACAGTGAAAATACCAGATCCTTAACCTGCAGAGCCTGAGGGAACTCCAAACTCCATGGTTTTTGTCCTTCCCTTTAAAGGTCTGTGGCAGAGGCTCTTGGTGGCACCTGGTTTCCTTCACTGGGGTGCCTCTTTCCTGGTGGCTGAGTGTTGTTTCTGAGGGTTCACAGCTGCTTCCTTCACAGGGCATTACCCACACCCAGGCACAGACTTCCTTATTCGAGAAGTCACAAGCCTATGCTATCAGCAGAAACTGGTATCTGGCAGGGGGTAGGGTCAAATTGAGCCCTTTCATCTCCAGGGGGACCAACTCTGTGTTCTTCATGTTCCAGAGAGAGGTTCCTTGAGGACCAGGATAAGGTTCTCTTTCTTCCCCTGCCTTATCCTATTTTCCTCAGTCCCCAGTTCATGAGCACATTTTCAAGGATTTTCCCAAGTGTCCCCATCTAAGATTCGCTTCTGGTGATCTTGCTCTAATGCACTGGGTACGAGAAGAGTCCTAAGAAACACATGCAATTCTAGAAATGGATCACCTTTTAGCACACAAGCAAGGATGACTCCATGGGTATGTTGTATGGAGTATTCCTAACCTCTGGTGTGCTTCAGCAGTAACTGTCCATGAAGTGCAGACACTGGCCAGGTCATCCTTTAGTCCTGGGTAATAATAACTAAGAGGATAGTAACTAAGGACAATGGCCTTATGCCTTTGTAGATTCATGCCAATGCTCTACTGAGGGAAGATAATAAAGCCTCATATCCCTTACAGGGGAATTCACAGTGTCTTTCTGGGAGTATGGAGGACACTTTCCTCCCAAATCAGCCTCTCCAAGAGTCAGGAGATAGATGGGATCGAGCATAAACATTTCCTATCAGCCACCTATTTACACCTGAAGATAAAAATGCAAGAACAAGTTAAAGAAGTGGAATTGGCCTTTTTGGACACTTAAAGCAATGAACACATCATGGGCATTTAGGGCCTAAGCCCTGCTTGGGTCAAAGATAAAGAGGTCACACACTTCCTATCCTTAGGGCGAAGGAGAACCAACTTCACATGCACAGAAAGACTCCTCTGGGTCAGAAAGGGAGGGGTCACCAGCCAATAAAAACTTAGGCTATGTTACTGCCAGTGAGGAATCCATCTTGACCCAAAGATGTGCACGCATATTGGGGAGGGCCTGGGTCCGATCAGGTGTGCAAAATGAAATAAGAACTTTGGCCAATGGGAAACAAAGACCCAGACGAACTTCCCTAAGTGTTTTAAATCACTTCTCTGGGACACTCCTCAATGATGGGGATGATTGCATTCTCACTCCTCCTTTGTGTGTATCCTACTGCTTTGCCTCTGCCTTAGACAAACAGACAACATAGCTAAGTGTACTGTGTTTCTAACAATAAACTCTGTACCTGATTTCACAGACTTTGCTTGCTTTAAATATTCTTGCCTTCAACAGGGGTGAGAATCAAGGCAATTCAGTTGGTAGTCCCCAGCTGGTCGAGTGGCTAATATTCCTGTTTCACCCAGGCTTCCCAGCTTCCATTCCTGAGCAGAGAATTAAGATCTCACTTCAAGCCATCACTCTCTGCCATCTCTCCAAAGTCATCAGCATCCTCATCCATCCAGGCCAGATGTGACCTGAGTTAAACTCATGTGCGGGATTCCAGTTTGTACTTATGGTACATTCCACATGTGAAGATCATCAACGTTTTGCTAAACCCTTTGAAGCTGGTTAACCCTGTGCATCTATCAGCTGGTCTCTATGATCTTTCCCTTCTTCCCTTGAGCCAATTGCCATGGGGCAATTCTGAAAAATACCAGCTATTTGCTTAAGAAGGGCTGGGCAGCTTCGTCCTACGCCCTGTAAATATGGTTGTAGCTACTCTGTAACCTTTTCACTTTGGGTTATATGAAGTGGTTTAGGTTAAGTTTGGAAAGCATGGAAACTGCAGCCAGACAGGTAGGCTTCAAATCCTGGCTTATTTAACTATGGCTTAAGGGAAAGTTACTTAATTTCTCTGCAATGCTGTTTACAGAACTTTAAATGGAGTAAGAGTGTTGCAGTAATGGCATCCATCTCCAAGGGATGCTGTGAGAATAACATATGTTAATAAAGGTAAAGTGCTTTGATTTGTGTCCAGCAAGCAGGATGTGTCATATAATGTTAGCTGTTATTATTGCAAGTCATTACTCTTGAGTAAATACAGACTGCAATCTTCAGTTAGAGAATGTTCTTTTGATAAAACTATATTTCATTCTTCCATGTGTTAGGCAGATTGGTCCCTAAGTCTGAAGTCATCCTGGACTTTGAAGATAGCATAGAAAGTAGGAAAATATTACAAAGCTATATTAAAATTCTAGATCTTTTTCTACATTTCTCTTTATCCGATAGTTTATGTCCTAACATAAGTAGGTATCTGTTCAATCACACCTTTATCACCTTGTATTAAAGAGCTCTAATTTTTCTTTTCTTTCTTCTTTTCTCTCTTTCTTCTTTCCCTTTCTTAAGGCTGCACACATGACATATGGAAATTCGCAGACTAGGGGTTTGTTGACTTCCACTGTGCCACAGTGGGAACTCCTAGATCCCTAATTCTCTTGCCTAGAACAAATGGATATTCTCTCATACTTACCCCATCCAGACTATTTAAAATAGCAAGGTCTGCACCTTGAAACTCCATTTCCTGGTGGGTCATTCTTTATCAAGAATACAAGCAATACAACACCATGCACAAAAACAAAATCAAAATGGGTTAAAGACCAAAATGAAAGGCCAGAAACTTACATCAAAATTCTTGGAGGAAAACAGGCAGATCACTCTTCAATAAATATGGCAGCAAACCCTTTTTGATGCACCCTCTAGAATAATGAAAAAGAAAACAAAAATAAAGAATTTGGGAATTGCCATTTTGGCACAGCCTGTTATGAAACTGACTAGTATTCATGAGGACACGGGTTTGATCTCTGGCCTCACTTAGTGAATTAAGCATCTGTGGTATAGGTCACAGATGAGGCTCGGATCCCACTTTGCTGTTTCTGTGCTGTAGGCTTGCAGTTGCAGCTCCAATTCCACCCCTAGCCTGGGAAATTACATATGCCACCATGCCCTAAATAAAAAAAAAATGGACCTATAAACTCAAAAGCTTATACACAGCAAAGGAATCCATACAAAAATGAAAAACAACCCACACAATGAGAGAAAGTACTTGAAAATGAAGCAACTGACAAGGTATTCACCTCCAAAATATAAAAATGGTTCATAGAGTTCAGGTTAAAAAATAAACAATCCATTGAAAAATGGGCAGAAGACCTAAATACACATTCCTCCAAAGACAGAATGATTTCCAAAAAGCACATGAAAAGATGCTAAGTGTAAATAATTATGGGAGAAATGCACATAAAAACTACCATGAGGTCTCACCTCACACCAGTCAGAATAGCCATCATCAAAAAGTCTACAAATAAGGAAAGAGAACCCTCCTATCATGTTGGTGGGAATGTAAATTGGTACAACCGCTAAGGAAAACGGTGTGGAAGTTCCTCAGAAAATAAATGTACACCTGTCATATGATACAGCAGTCACCGACAGCCCAAGGTATGGTGTGGCTGTGTGTGTGTGTGTGTGTGTGTGTGTGTGTGTGTGTGTGTGTGTGAGTGTGTGTGTATTTATTCAAAATATCGCCAAGGAAGATATACAGAAGGCCAACAAGCACATGAAAAAATGATCAACACCACTCATCACTGATTATTAGAGAAAAGCAAACCAAAACTACCATGAGATACCACATCACACCAGAAAGAATGGCCATCATTCATCAGTCCACAAATAACAAATGCTGGAGCGGGTGTGGAGAAAACGGAACCCTCCTGCACTGTTGGTGGGAATGGAAACTGGTACAGCCACTATGGAGAACTGTATGGAAGTACCTTAGAAATCTATTCATAGAACTACCATATGATCCAGCAATTCCACTCACGGGCATATATTTGGACAAAATGTTCCTTCAAAAAGACACATGCACCCACATGTTCACTGCAGCTCTATTTACAATAGCCAAGACAAGGAAACATCCCAAATGTCCATCAACAGATGAGTGGATAAGGAAGATGTGGTATATATACACAATGGAGTCCTATTTGGATATAAAAGAGAATGAAATAATGCCATTTGCAGCAACATGGATGGAACTAGAGGCTCTCATCCTGAGTGAAATAAGAGAAAGACAAATGCCATATGATATCACTCACATCTGGTATCTAATATACAGCACAAATGAACCTTTCCACAGAAAAGAAATTCATGGACTTGGAGAATAGTCTTGTGGTTGCCTGGGGGGAGGGGGAGGGAGTGGGAGGGATTGGGAGTATGAGGTGATCTGATGCTTGAGTTTAAACTATTGCTCTTGGAATGGATTAACAATGAGATCCTGCTGTGTAGCACTGAGAACTATGTCTAGATACTTACAATGGGAGAAAAATTATGTATATATGTATGTGTAACTGGGTCCCCATGCTGTATATTGGGAGAAAAAAGTGTGTTGGGGGAAATAACCATATAAGATACATTTTAAAAATATATCACCATTGGATACTTCCAAACAAACACTGTGTTTTTGTTTTTCTTTTTGTCTTTTTAGGGCCAAACCTGTAGCATATGGAGGTTCCCTGGATAGGGGTAGAATCAGAGCTCTAGCTGCTGGCCTCCACTACAGCTACAGCAATGCCAGCTCTGAGCCACACCTGTGACCTACACCACAGCTCATGGACATGCTGAATCCTTCACCTGCTGGGCAAGGCCAGGGGCTGAACCTGTGTCCTCATGGATGCTGGTCAGATTCATTTCTACTGAGCCATGAGGGGAACTCCCAATCAAATACTTTTAAAAGGAAAAGTCCTAGGTCACCATGTATTTAATACTCTTTGCTAAATATTTGAAACTTAAATGTTCGTAGAATGGAACATGAGAATTTATCTCAAAGTAACTCTTTATATTAATTTGCAATCAATTCCCAAAAGCAGTATAGGCATCTCATATCAGAAAACTTCCAACCAGTAACAACCATTACATCTTCCCAAATGCAAGCTAGACTTGAAGAAACAGGAGCCATACCACCACCAACAACAACCAGACAAACAGCATTAACATCAAATCATGATGAGAAGGGAGAATCTGATTTCTACAATGTCTACTTACATTTTTTAACACAAAAGGTTTCAACAAAGAATTATGAGGTATGGAAATTAAAAAAGGAAATATGATTCATGCGGTGAGGCATTACAAGGATTTTAGTCATTCTCTTATATATTCCCATAGTACAAAGTGAAATTTGGGACAAAGAACTAAAAAAACTCAGGAAACTGGTGCCTAACCAAATGGAGAATGCTAATAGAGAGACAGAAATTACAAAAAGGAATCAAATGTATATTCTAGTGTTGAAAAGTACAGCTGGGAATGAAAAAGGCATTGGGGGAATTACTAACAGATTTGAGCTGGCAGAATAATGAATTGGCCTCTTTGAAGAAGAACTGACTGAGGCTATCCACTCTGAGGAGTGGAGAGAGGCAAGAATGGACAATATTGAGCAGAATGTAACAGACATATAGGACACCATTAAGTAGGCCAACATACATATAATAGGAATCCACATGATACATATAATAGGAATTACACCCAGAAAAGGGAATCAGAAGTCAGGGAAAATATTGGGAGAAAAATGCCTCAACTCCTCAAATATGATGAAATACATGAATGTATACATCCAAGAAACTCAATGAACTCCAACAAGATAAACTACAGGTCTACACAGATACTATAGTTAATTGACAAAACCCATGACAAAGAGAATTTTGAAAGCATCAAGGAAAAAGCCTAGTAGATTTTCATATTTAGGGAATGAAAAAGAAGAACTATGAACCAAGAATTCTGTATCTGATAAAACTACCTTTCAGAAATGAAGGAGAGGAGTGATATAGGCAAGATGGCAGATTAGGAGGCTCCAGGTCTTTAACCCCATGAAAATATCAAGGAAACAATCAGGTAAGAATAGCTTTGTGGAAGCTCTAGAAGACAAAGAGTAATCTGAAGCAATCAAGTGAATAGCCAATTGAGAAAGGGTCACACTCAAAATGAGAGCAAATTCCATGATATTCTGCCTCCTCTATTCCTCACCCATTGTGAATGAATATGGTGCAGTAGAGGACCCAACCACTGGTCCTCCATTGGGAGAAACACAAGAGTGCTACTTGATTGCAGGGTTTGGCAGGCCAGGCACTGTCTCCAGAATCTGATTTCTGTCTCACATGACTTGAAGCTGAGATAGGGATGGTGGGACATTTTACATATCAGTAAAATGATGATGGATTCAATGGCACAGGAGAAGTTCATGGCAACTGTAGACCTGCACACATGTGGAGGTCAGAGATTACTGACAGAAGAATGCAATAAAACATGTAAGGGCCAAGAAGACAAAGGTGAGGTTTTTAGGGAAATTAAATACTTAAAAGCAACTGTGTGTGGGGGAGAGGATTAAGGCACTGGGGAAGCACACACACACTCCCAGTGAAGGCACATCCTCAGAAAAGACCTGAGAGCACTGGTCTGTTTAGTAAAGTTCTTCATTTGGACATATCCAAGATACAAGACTGGGTAACGTGGCGTTTTTTTTTTTTTTTTTTTTTTTTTTTTTTTTTTTTTTTTTCCTGCATATGCAACTTTTTTTAAATTTTTTTTATTTTTTTATTTTTTATTTTTTTTTTTGTCTTTTTGCCATTTCTTTGGGGCGCTCCCACAGCATATGGAGGTTCCCAGGCTAGGGGTCGAATTGGAGCTGTAGCCGCCGGCCTACACCAGAGCCACAGCAATGCGGGATCCGAGCCGCATCTGCAACCTACACCACAGCTCACGGCAACGCCGGATCCTTAACCCACTGAGCAAGGGCAGGGACCGAACCCGCAATCTCATGTTCCTAGTCGGATTCGTTAAGCACTGCGCCACGACGGGAACTCCTGCATATGCAACTTTTGATAAATGCTCACAAAATATAGAAATAAAAAGGTAGATGTGGCTCATTCAAAGGAACATTAATAAATCTGAAGCAAATGAGCATAAAGAAACATAGGCTTCACAGTGGCTAGATGAACTTTTCCTTTTTCTTTTTTTTTTTTTTTTCCTTTGTCTTTTTGCCTTTTCTAGGGCTGCTCCCATGGCATATGGAGATTCCCAGTCTAGGGGTCTAATCGGAACTATAGCCACTGGCCTATTCCAGAGCCATAGCAATGCAGGATCCAAGCCACATCTGCAACCTACACCAGAGCTCACAGCAATGCTGGATCCTTAACCCCTGAGCAAAGCCAGGGATCAAACCCATAACCTCATGGTTCCTAGTCAGATTTGTTAACAACTGAGCCACAACAGGAACTCCTAGATGAACATTTTAAACAACTGCCTTAGGTATTCTGAAATAGCAAAAGAAGAACACACATAATTAACAAAAGGAAGTCAGCAAGGTGGAAGGTGGTGAATGAATAAACGAAGAATATAGACAAAGACATAGAATTTATTTCAAAAAAGAAACAGAGGGTCTTGATCAGGAATGGATGTTGGACTTTGTCAAATGCTTTTTCTGCGTCTATGGAGATGATCATATGATTTTTGACTTCTGTTAATGTGGTGTATGATGTTGATTGATTTGCATACGGTGAACCATCCTTGTGAACCTGGGATGAACCCTACCTGGTCATGGTGTATAATTTTTGGATATGTTGTTGGATTCAGCTGGCTAAGATTTTGTGGAGAAATTTTGCATCTATATTCATCAAAGATGTTGGCCCGATAGTTTTCTTTTTTGGTGTTATCTCTGTCTGGTTTTGGAATTAGGGTGATGATGGCATCGTAGAATGGTGGGAGTATTCCTTCTTCTTCAACCTTTTGAAAGACTTTAAGGAGGATGGGCACTAGATCCTCTTTATATGTTTGATAGTATTCGCCTGTGAAGCCAATGGCCCTGGACTTTTATTTGTAGGGAGTGTTTTTATGACTTCTTCAATTTCATTTCTAGTGATTGGTCTGTTCAGTTGGTCTGTTTCTTCTTGATTCAGTTTTGGCAGGCTGTAAGAGTCTAGAAAATTGACCATTTCTTCCAGATTGTCAAATTTTTTGGCATAGAGTTGTTCATAGTATTTTCATATGTTTTTTTTTTTAGTGCAGTATCTGTTGTGCTTTCTCCTTTTTCATTTTTAATTATATTTGAGTTCTTTCTCTCCTCTTTTTAGTGAGTCTGGCCAGGGGTGTGTCAATTTTGTTTACCTTTTCAAAGAAACAGCTCTTGGTTTTATAAATTTTCTCTATTGTTTTTTTTTCAATTTCTAATTTATTGAATTCTTCTTTGATCTTTATAATTTCCTTCCTTCTGCTGACTTTGGGTCTTTTTTGTTCTTTTTCTAATTTGCTTAGATGGAAGGTTAAGCTGTCAATTTGGGATCTTCTTTTTTGAGAAAGGCCTGTATCACTATAAATTTCCCTCTGAGCACTGCTTTTGTGGCATCCCATAGATTTTGAGAGGTTGTGTCTTCATGATCATTTCTCTCAAGGTATTTTTAATATCCTTCTTGATTTCCTCATTGACCCATTGGTTTTTTAGTAGCATGTTATTTAGTCTCCATGTAGTAAGTTTTTTCTCATTTCTTTTCCTGTGGTTGATTTCTAGCTTCATGGCGTTGTGGTCAGAGAATATACTTGAGATAATTTCTATGCTCCTAAATTTATCGAGGTTAGCTTTGTGTCCCAATATGTGGTCAATTCTTGAGAATTCTCCATGTGTTGTTGACAAGGATGTGTATTCTGATTCTTTTGGATGTAGTGTCCTGAAGATATCAATTAAATCTAACTTCTATTTTTTCTATTGTTTCCTTCAGGATCTCTGTTGCTTTATTGGTTTTCTGTCTAGAGGATCTGTCCATTGGTAGGTATCAAGGGAGCATTCCTGAACATAATCAAAGCCACTTATGATAAACTCACAGCAAATATAATACTCAATGGGGAAAAACTGAAAGCTTTCTCACGCAAATCTGGAACAAGACAGGGATGCCTACTCTCAGCACTGCTCTTCAACATAGTTTTTGTCCTGGCCACAGCAATTAGACAAACAAAAGAAATAAAAGGCATTCATTTAGGAAGAGAAGAGATTAAACTGTCACTGTATGCAGACGACATGATACTTTACATAGAAAACCTTAAGGACTCAACCCAAAAACTACTGGAACTGATTAATAAATTCAGTAAGGTAGCAGGATATAAGATTAACAGTCAGAAGTCAGTCACATTTCTGTATACCAGCAATGACATATTAGAAAAGGAATCCAAAAATATGATACCTTTTAAAATTGCACCTCACAAAATCAAATACCTCGGAATACACCTGACCAAGGAGGTACCTTTACCTTATATGCCAAGAACTATAAAACTTTAATCAAAGAAGATGTAAAGAAATGGAAAGATATTCCATGTTCCTGGATTGGAAAAATCAATATTGTAAAAATGGCCATACTACCCAAAGCAATCTACAGATTCAATGCAATCCCTATCCAATGACCCAGGACAGTTTTCACAGAACTAGAGCAAACAATCCCAAAATTTACATGGAACCACAAAAGACCCAGAATTGCCAAAGCAATCCTGAGAAACAAAAACCGAGCAGGGGGCATAACTTTCCCAGACTTCAAGAAATATTACAAAGCCACAGTCACCAAAACATTGTAGTACTGGTATCAAAACAGACAGACAGACCAATGCAACAGAAGAGAGAACCCGGAAATAAACCCTGACACCTAGGGTCAATTAATCTTTGACAAGGGAGGCAAGAACATAAAGTGGGAACAAGAAAGTCTATTCAGCAAGCATTGCTGGGAAACCTGGACAGCTGCATGCAAAGCAATGAAACTAGAACACACCCTCACACCATGCACAAAAATAAACTCCAAATGGCTGAAAGACTTAAATATAAGACAGGACACCATCAAACTCCTAGAAGAAAACATAGGCAAAACGCTCTTGGACATCAACAGCATGAATATTTTCTCAGGTCAGTCTCCCAAAGCCATAGAAATTAGAGCAAAAATAAACCCATGGGACCTCATCAAACTGAAAAGCTTTTGCACAGCAAAGGAAACCCAAAAGAAAACAAAAAGACAACTTTCAGAATGGGAGAAAACAGTTTCCAATGATGCAACCGACAAGGGCTTAATCTCTAGAATATATAAGCAACTTATACAACTCAACAGCAAAAAAGCCAATCAACCAATGGAAAAATGGGCAAAAGACCCGAATAGACTGTTCTCCAAGGAAGATACAAATGGCCAGCCAACACATGAAAAAATGCTCAACATGGCTGATTATAAGAGAAATGCAAATCAAAACTACCATGAGATACCACATCACACCAATCAGAATGGCCATCATTCATAAGTCCACAAATAACAAGTGCTGGAGGGGGTGTGGAGAAAAGGGAACCCTCCCACCCTCTTGGTGGGAATGGAAACTGGTACAGCCGCTATGGAGAACAGTTTGGAGATAACTTAGAAATCTATACATAGAATTTCCATATGACCCCACAATCCCACTCTTGGGCATATGATCGGACAAAACTCTACTTAAAAGAGACACATGCACCCGCATGCTCATTGCAACACTATTCACAATAGTCAGGACATGGAAACAACCCACATGTTCATCAACAGATGATTGGATTTGGAAGAGGTGGTATATATACACAATAGAATACTACTCAGCCATAAAAAAGAATGACATAATGCCATTTGCAGCAACATGGATGGAACTAGAGATTCATACTGAGTGAAATGAGCCAGAAAGACAAAGACAAATACCATATGATATCACGTATAACTGGAATCTAATATCCAGCACAAATGAACATCTCCACAGAAAGGAGAATCATGGACTTGGAGAATAGACTTGTGAGGCTGCTTGATGCGAGAGGGAGGGAGTGGGAGGGATGGGGAGCTTGGGGATATCAGATACAACTTAGAACAGATTTACAAGCAGATCCTGCTGAGTAGCATTGAGAACTATGTCTAGATACTCATATTGCAACAGAACCAAGGGTGGCAAAAAATTGTATACATGTAAGAGTAACTTGCTCCCCGTGCTGTACAGTGGAAGAAAAAATTTTAAAAAATTTAATTAATTAAAAAAAGAAAGAAAAATGGGAAAGGGAGAGGCAAAGGGGCAACAAAGTCTCTTTTCCCTCTACCTGGTCAGGGCCCTCTGGCCAGTTCTCCATGTCAGGAGGAGCCCAGAAATTAAATGGCCTCAGTTGTGGCTGATGGGTCTGCTCCACTGGTGGGTGAGTTGGCCCTCCAGTGCCCTGAGTGGTTACTATCTGTGGCTGAGGGTTAGCCAAAGAAATGTGGGCTGTCTCTAAAACCCTGAGGAAGGACTGTCCAGGTTAACTGAGGGTCTGAAAGAATATTGTGGTCAGTCCATGTGAATGGAAATAATCCCTGGCATGAAGGGTGTAGAGGAAGGGTAAAAAGGGCATCTTTTAGGTCAAGAACAGAGACATGAGGAGTGTTAGGAGGTATACAAGACAGAAGAGTATAGGGACTTGGGATCACTGTGTTAATGGGAAGGAGTACCAGATTGATGAGGCCAAGATCCTGAACTAATCGGAAGCATCTGTCTAGTTTTTTTACAGGAAGGATAGGAATATTGAACAGAAAGTGAATAGGTTTGAGGACGTTGGCCTTGAGGAGAAGCTGAATTATAGGCATTCATTCTCTCTGTGCTTCTAGGCTAATAGGATATTGAGATTGGATAGGAAATTTAGGAAGATCATTTAGTCTTATGAGAATTGGAGAATGATGTCTAGCAATGGAGGGTATATGGGTGTCCCAAACAATGGGATTGACATCAGAGGGGAGGTGGGAATGACTGGGGGAGTGGGCCCCAAATCTGACTGGCCCAGATATAGGAAGTTTGTGTTTGGTTGTATAGGAAATTCAATGTATCCCTGGAACTTAGTCAAAATATTCATCCCTATTATAAGCATAGCACATGTGGGAATACCTAGGAATTAGGTGGCAGAAAGTGGTGTTTACAAGTGTGCAAAGTAAAGGTCCAGTCTGTTGGGGTGTAGTGGGCAACCCCATGATAGAAGTAGGGGAGGTGTAGGTAAGAACCTGTAAAATAGGTAATACCGAGTATAATGCCCCCAAGTCCAATAAGAACAAAATAATCTTATCTGTTCCTGGCAGAGCTCCATGAGGCTCCAGAGTGGTGGTAGGAAGCTGGGGCCTGGTGGCCTCAGGCCCCACCCATCCTCCATGGCCAGGCCCAACAGGTGGTTCATGTTGATGGTCTCCAAGGTAGGTTTTGTGGAGGAGATGGTGGGCTGTCCTGGCTTCCCACAGTCCACTTTCCAATGTCCATTCTGACTGAATTTTGGAGAAGGGCCTGGCAGGGTTTTGGGTTATGGCATTCATTTGCCCAATGCCCCTCTAAGCCACCTTTGAAATAGGCCCTGGGAGGGGAGGTTGTTCTGTAAGTTTGTATGCCTCAGGGAGGTCCATGGTTTGTTTTTGAGGATTTCCCTATATGGCAGAAGCAAGAAGCTGATATTCAGTCATGGACTTCTTTAGTTTAGGGGCCTTATGTTCTTCCTCGGCATTATTAAAGACCATTAAAGGCAGCTTTAATGAGATCCCTTGGTGGGAACAAAAGACCGTCCTCTAGTTTCCACATATTTTTTTAATATCTTGTGCTGATTGGGAGATGAAATGCATATGCAAATGAATTTATCTCTCTTGACTTTCTAGATTTAGGGTAGGATACTTAGGGTAGTATACTATAAGCCTTGACATAAAAATGGCTGGATTTTCTTGGGGTTCCTGTATTATTTCTCTAATTTTATGCTAAGTAACTATTTTTAATGAGGACTTCATTCTCTCTATTAGGCAAGAGTTAAGGTGGCCTCTCGAGCCACTGTCCTGGGAGTCTATCTGATAGTTCCAATTAGGATCCACACAAGGGATAGCTAGAGTTCCAACAGGACTGTTAGCAGGATCTTGGTATGTAAGGTGTCTGCATGGGCTTGGGCTGCCAGATAAATTCAATCCCTTTCTTCAGGGGACAGCTAAGGATAACACAAATGGCTTTCCAAGTGAAGTCGTAGGAGTGAATAAGATATTGGAACTCTTTTGTGTAGGTAGTTGAGTCTGAGGTGAAGGAACCTAAACATTTTCCCTATTTGGGATAAGTCTCCCAAAGACAAAGGCACATGAACCCTGACTCTTCCTTCAACTCCAGCAACCTCTCTTAAAGGAAGGTTTGGGGCCTCAGGGGGGATTGCTGATCGAGATCTTGTCAAGGGGGTCATAAAAGGGGTTGTTGTTATGGGAGGGGGCTGCATGTTGGGAGTGGGAATTAGGAATCTTGGGGCATGGAAGAAGAGGAGGAAGAACAATGGTGGGAGGGAGAGAAGAAGGTGTAGGGGCTGTAGTACTTGGGTGCACGGAATTGGTGGGAGGGGGAGGAGGAGGCTTATGGTTGTGCAGGATTGAAGGAGGTGCTGAGGCATCACTAGGATTAAAGTCAGAGTTTGAAGAAACATAAGGGGGAGGCTGTTTAGTTTTTGCCTGCAGGTGAGGTGAAAGGGGAGGAGGGCATTCATTTAACAGAAGAACCTGATATGAGCTACAGTCAGAGCAAAGTGAGGGTTGAGATCTTAAAGAGATAAAACCTTGGAATTCCTGTCTTGGCTCAGAAGGAACAAATCTGACTAGGATCCATGTGGACACAGGTTTGAACACAGGTCTTCCTCAGAGGCTTAAGGATCTGGCATTGCTATGACCTGTGTTGTAGGTTGCAGACATGGCTCAGATCTGGCATTGCTGTGGCTATGGCCCAACTGCCACACCTCCAGTTCAACCCGTAGACTGGGAACCTCCAAGTGCCATGAGCACAGCCCTAAAAAGACACACACACACACACACACACACATAAAATAGATAAAAGCTTTAATGTAGGGAACATCTGACCATTTCCCATTGTGCTGGAAAAAAAATTCTCAAGATCTCCTCGGATTTTGAAATTGAATGGATCAGTCTCAGGCCATTGGCTCCCATTATCTAATTTATTTTTGGGCCAAGCCACGTGACAGAACGAAATGAGACACTTGGGTTTAACATCTGGTGGAGTCTCAGAGATGAAAGATTGTCCAAAATCACCCTAAAGCTGTATCTTGTGGAGGTTGACAGGAGGAGACCCCCGTGGTGTTAATTTGGGAATAGAGGAGTCTAAAAACCCATACAGGTGCTCAGAGAGGTATCTCCCTGAGAGGGCCTAAGATCTAAACGAGATAGACCACCTAGATGGTCAAGGGGTTCTCCCTGTGAAGTCTATGATCTGAACTATGATTGTGCCTGATCAGGAAATGTCTTTGCTGAGAAGGGGGAGTACCTGTTCCCTGCGACCACATGGAAACCCAGCTGACTCAACATCCAGATTTTAAAGAGGAAATAAAAAATGGCAATGAGGGGAGTTTCCATCATGACTCAGCAGCTAACAAATCTCACTAGCATCCAGGAGGGCACAGGTTTGAACCCTGAACTTGTTCAGTGAGTTAAGGATCTGGCATTGCCATGAGCTGTGGTGTAGGTTGCAGATGTGGCTTAGATCCTGTGTTGCTATGGCTGTGGTGTAGGCCAGCAGCTAAAGCTGCATTAGACCCCTAGCCTGGGAACCTCCTACATGCCATGGGTGTCACCCTAAAAAGCAAAAAAGAAAAAGGAAAAGAAAAGTGGCAATGACATCAGACCGGGTTTGGGGAGAGAGTGGTGGAGGAGAAATCCAGTATTTACTCAACTTCCAATGGCCTTGAAATGGAGGCCAGTGTGGGGTGCCATGTGATGGGAATCATCAGAAGGCACTTGAGATCCCAGTGCTCAACAGTCACAAGGAAGAGGACACTTCCACTCATCTGAGCAGTAGTAACTGGGAGAGAGGGCCAGAGAAATCAGAGGTCACCGTGGAGTAGCCTGGACTAAATCTTCAATTGTCCCAATAGTCTCACTCTGTTCACTGAAAGACTCAGGCTTAGGAGATGGAAAGCAGGGAAAGAGTTTAGAAACAGAGGAGGCATCCACTCTTTCAGACTAAAGCTACTTGCCCCTAGAACCTACAGGGACCTGCAGAACACCCCAGAGTGTAGCCCTGGCTGGTGTTTCAGCTATCCCTCCAAGTCTTGGAGCATTTGTGGAAGCCTGGACATTGGAAAGGGGTGGGTGTGTATCCCTCCAGGGTTTGGCACCAAAATGTTACAGAACTGGAGAAAGACAGTTGACCAGAGCAGTGACATATCAGGCAAGATTTATGAACCAGCAGAGAGGTTGGGAGCACTGAGCAAAAGGAACACAGGACCCCTCAGCCTTGGGAAAGAATCAGGATTTATAGGCAGGGGATCATGTGCTAAGTCCTATACGTTTGGGACAGCAGTTAAGATCCTGGTATAAAACTTAACATTCTCCTTGGGGCAGTCTTTGTCCTTGGGAAGTCAGCCACTTCATGGGCTTTGTTGTGCTGCCAGTGGAGGTCCAATAAAGTGGAGACTGCAGGTCCGGGTCTGAGAGTGTCAATGAGTCATGGGACTTACCATTTCTTAGGCCTTCAGTATGTATATATAATTATTTTTTCCCATTCTTCCTAGTTTACAGTGTTCTGTCAAATTTCTACTGTTTAGGCCTTCATTTTAGTTTATGACTAAGAGGTTCCATGTGGCCATTAATACTTATGTGTTTATCAGATGATAAAATGTCAATTTTGTTCAGAAAGCCTAGGCTGTTTTGAAGTAAGTCAAGAGCCAGGACAGAAGCAGAGCGGGTTTAGGGTAAAGAAGTGAAAAAGAAAAACTATGCTGATGAATAAAAAAGTGAAAGGGAAGATCAAGTCAAAACTCATGCTATGACTTTGAAAACCAATTTATACATTGCCCAAAGAGGCACACACCAACTATCCTGCCACTGTGTAATGTGGAAGAAACTTCTGGTTCTTGCCTACCTGCCAGAGGCCAACACGGAGTGTCACACCAAACCCAACCAGGCCCATCTTCCCTCAGCCCCTACCCCACTGCAGAATGACTTGAGTCCCCCCTTTGAAGGTTGAGACTCAAACTTGGCCTCCTTCACTTGAATCCTGAGCATCTGCTGAAGCAGGTCACTCTCTGGGTCCTGGTCTTGACTTTTTGCTTTGAGGCTACCAGGCAGCAGTGCTCTAGGCCCAAGCCTGTGTGAATGGTTTCACAAGGAGGTAAGCCAATAGACTTGGGATGGGTTCCCAAAGACCCTGCCATCCCTCAAATCCCTGGGGTTCACATGTGATACTTCACTGTGGACACATAGTTGGATGGAAGGACAGGAAGGAGAGAGAACTGCACCCCAGGGACCCCTCACCCTGGGGGGCCTAGAGGGGCCTGTAGAAACCTCAGCCTACCCATGGGACCACAGATGCTTGGAGGTGGAAAAAGAGGACATGCTCTGGGTTTGGAGGAAGGATTGCATTAGGAAGTTTGGCTTTTTCTAGAAGGAAGACAAGGCACTTTGAAATGTGTGTGTAGGGAATGTGGCTTGATATCTGCTCTTGGCAGAGGGAGGGTCAGGGGGAAAGCCTAGCCCTGTCTTGTGTTCTTTAGGCGTCTGAAGCTTGCCTCATTAGATCTTTCTAAGGGATGTGAATGGGTGCATACTGTATCTAATGGGAGCATGGGGTGAGATGGTCAGTCAGAAAACTATTCAATGGGGTGGGTGACTGCGGCCACATGTGCATTGAAGTGGTCCTCTCTAAGCTGGGCCCAAAGTTACTCTGCCACAGCCCAGGCCTCTTCCACTCCTTCCAGCCCAGAGCTCACTCCTCAGGTCAGGGAACTGTTGCCTTGGATTCCACAAGGGAGGGGCAACCATGTGACTTCAACCAAGCTAAGACTCCTGTTTCTGAGTTGTTCTGTATTTTTTTCCCTTTCGTGGAAACACATTTTTTCAGACCTACTTCATCCTGTCTGGTATCTCACAGAAGATGCTCAGGCCTGACTTTGAGGTGAAGAGTATGTTCCTATTTCACGTCACCATTTCATGGACAGGGATCACATGTATGGAGGGGGGATGGTTGTGATGGAATGTCTATGAAGGCTGATACCTTGTTAAAGAGGGGATGTGTTGTAGCCCAGAAGAGGAAGACGATCTTCTGTGCTACCATGAAACCTCCTTTTCCCCTGTTGAGATTAATTAGGTGCATAGTGGTGGGTACCTCCCTCTGCTGAACAGACAGCTTTGCCACAATGGCACCTGACGCATGCCCGCTTCTCAGTTTGTCTTCACCTTCCATTGTTGGGATCTGGAAGGGGAAGGACCTCAGGCAGCCTGTACTCCCACGATCTATGCAACACGACACTCGCTCAGCCTGTGCTAATCCTCTCCAGCCAATAGTGGCTGTGAAAGGACAGAATCCAGGGGATACATGCTTAATTCTTAGAATCCTCTCCTAGGAACACAACTGCATGATGGCAGTGACTCAGGGTCCTGGGGATGGGATGGTGGAAACTCTCCCCTGTTCAAAGTCCAATATGGGTGGTTCTGTGAGACAGGTGCATGATGGGCAGGTGCGTTATGCGATTGAATCAAGGTTCTGTGTGCAGAGTGACTTTCTCAGCCTTTCAGTTTTGTTAGGAGAGGTCATGAAAGAAAGGCAGAGCAGATTTATATTGGCAAGTGCAAAGGAACTGCTTATCAGAAGGTGTGGCCCTAAGACTTTACACACTGCCTGTCCAAAAAATGGACTTACAGTGAGTGGATATTGGCTTGGAGAGGGTCCCTATATGCTAATGACCTTGCTGAGGAGCATTGTTCAGAGTAGATGTGCTCCAAGCTCCAGGACTTGGGGACAGTCTGTGAGGGCTGAGTGTTGGAGTTCCTTAGTGAGGCTCTCTGAGTGAGTGCTGCTGTGCCTAACCTCTTCTCAGCAGACAGGAGGCAGGGAACTTGGTGCATGGGAACAAATTCACCAGTGGAATAATTCTCAACTGGAGATGAGAACATGAAAAACCCTCCAAGACTGCACAGTTTCCCCTGTTCAAATGCCCTTGCCTGTTGAGATGTACAGTCTGATTCACCAGGAAACTCCCTTCCCAGTTGCCCATTCTCCTCCATTCACCACTTTCCTTTGTCTCAAGAGCATCTCCACAGCATGCTCAGCACAGCAGCCATCATTAAGCCTCATGCCTCCCTGTCCCATTTCAGAGCACTCCACTTTTCTCCATTCACTCCTGGCCCCCCATTGAAGCCACCCTTGGAGCTGCACCTGCCACCACCCATGACCCCATTACTCCCACCTGGCAGCACCTTATTCCTGCCAGCCTTCACCAGGACATCTCTGGTGGCTAATACTGACCATGACCTCAGTGCCCCAGGGGTTTGCAAAATCACTGTCTAAGTCAGATCAGAAGGAAAGCCAGCATTGCCCCACCAGACTCAGATCTTTGGCCTTACCCAGGTACCCCCAAAGGGAGCTCCTGGGGCCCTCAGTGGGAGGGCTTGTTGCTTGTCCTGTAACCCTATTCCTAGAAACCCCTGCAGTGGAGAGTGTTGTGGCCACACTGGCTGTTGCAGTAGCTCAGGCTTGCAAGGGAGAGTGGGTCACAGGCCTTCCTCCTCAAGCTGCACAATCAGCTGCCCAGCTGGCCCCAGTCTGCCCCCAGTGAGCTCTGGCCCATGGCCACATGGTGCATCCAGGGCAGACAGCCTATCCTCCTCCAAGAATGGGGTCCCTCAGGATGACTCTTTGAACAGCAAGAGCTGAGAACTCCCAAGGCTGGCAGTGCCTAAAATCTCTGGCCCAGAAGCACCTGCCCCAGAGCCCTAATGCAGAACTTTTCTCTTGCTTCCTCATTTGAGTGCATTCTGGAGAGCTCATGAGCTCACCTGGAGCCTTCACTAAAGAGGAACTGGCCATGGACTCACTGGCTAGCTTTCTAGGAATCCTTCAGCCTAGACAGAAGGAAGGTTGAGGGTGATGTCCATGCCATGAAGAGGCATGTTGTCACTCACATGTGTCACATGTCCAGTCCATGACATCCTTTCAGTGTCTTCTCTCAGCTGACCCCCACCCTGTGGGTCCAGCCACATTACCTTCTGTGTTTCCATGGTAAATTTAACACAGACTAGCAGTCAGAGAGGGTCCTTCTGTAATGTCAGGAGCCAAGAGGTGAATGGCACCATCTTCTGTGCTGCTGCATCCTTTCAACAAGAAGTTGGGTGTATGGTGGCCAGGGACTGTCACTTCAGAGGAGGCATAGGACAGGCAGGCTCAGGAGAGAGTTTTATGCATATGTGGTCCTTGTTGTTCTGGAGACTTCCAGTTACAACAAGGAGGTGGTAGTGCTCTCTTAAGGCAAGGTTCTTTCCTACTAGAGCTGTGAGCCTGGAAGGAATCTCTCTCCTAGACTTAAGGTCCTTCATAAAAGGGGCACAATGACACCTAGTTGAGAGGACCAGGCAGAAGAGTCCTTGGGCTTATCTGACCTGTTAGTAGCTATCCTGGCACATGCCCTCCCTCATTGATGATGCTGAATTTTATATGAAACTGCAGTCCTGGAGAGGAAAGAGTTCCCCAAGGCACAGCATTCCAGCTATGGCCTGGGAGTGCATGCTCATCCTCTGGGGAGTGTGAGGTGGTGGCAACAGCAACCAGGAAGGCCTGTCTTGCTCTACAGACACCCACCCCTCACACTACTGACCCTCAGTCAGGCTGTGGTGGGGAACATGGAGGAGAAGGAATGGAGGTGCTCAGGCAGCTGGAGGTGGGGCTGTAAGAGGAGACTGACCCTGAGGGCTTGCAGCCCAGTGCTTCACTCTCTGGCCCACTGAAACTAACCATGACGTTGGAGAAGGGACAGTGTTGGGCCATGAAGGAATGGCAGCACACAAGCAGCTTTGACAGGATGAAATTCTATGAGATGGTGGCAAAGTGAGTCAGCATCCCGGGCTGTGGGGTACATGGTGGACGAGGGGGTGGGTGAGGGCCAGACCGCAGGGCAGGATATGACTGTGATGGTGACCAGCAGAGAGAACAGAGGAGGCTGGCACCCAACACATACTGTTCCCTGCATCCCAGAGGCCTTACTCCCCTCACCTGGAGACCTTGGCTATTCTGTCCTTCTTCCACCAGGAGCACTGCCCCCACATGAGGCTGACCTGTCCCTGTCCTGACATAAGGCCTCAGGATGGTCTTGGGAACCCTAGGAGCCCAGGAAGGGTCCACTCTGGGCACAGGGACTGTGCAGGGAAATGCACTCCACCCCAAGCTGTGTGTTGGGTGGCCAGTGATCACTGATCTAACACTTGGAACCCCTCTCCTCATCAGCAGTGGACTGGCCTTCCCTGGGTTTTCTGCATGGGAATCCCCTAGTTTCAAAACCAAAACCAAACAAATAAGCACCTCTCAGAGGAACGTGAGGCCTGTCTGCTAAGTTTAGCATCCCATCTCCAGCCTCTCCTGAGCCCTGTGTCAGGTGTGTGTTCCAGAACTCTCACTTCCAGACCCAGGACCTAGATTTGGGCAAGGCTACTGTGGGGATACCTGCCTGACAAGGCTGCTGGCCATCACCATTCCTGTGGGACACACAAGGATGGGGGGCATGAGCAGGGGCCCCCATGGGCCACCATATGTCCAGTAGTCCTGGTTCAATTAAGCAACCTGGGTCTCTGCTGGGCCATGCCCTCCAGGGCTGCTAAAGCAGGAGGTGGCCCAGATCATGTACTTGCCCTAGAGTGGCTCCCTGCTGGAATAGCACCTCACAGGCCCTGACAGCCCCAAGGACACCCTCTCCTCATCCCCTTAGTCCTGCTGCCCTCAGTGGGCTCCAGAGCCCAGGCCTTTTTCTCACTGAGGCCTGACCCTCAACACCCCCAAGGTTCATGGAATTTGAAGTGGAGGATGACTTCCAGATTCAGAACTTGCAGTGGATGAAGGGGGAACAGGGTCTGCTTACTCCAGCTCTAGTGAGTCCAGCTCCTCAGGGACTTCAGCCCCCAAAGTGGGGCCTTGGTCAGTTACCCACCTGCCCAATGGAGGTAAAGACAAAGTTAATAGGGGCCTAGGGGTAGAGGCAAGATGGCACAAGGGTAAGAGGACATGCTCACCCTCTCCCACAAACACATCAAAAAAAAAAAAAAAACACATTTCCATCTAAAAGGATTCACACAGGACATCAACTGAATGCTGGCAGAAAATCTTAAACCTCCAAAAAGGGCAAGAAACTCCTGACATAACCAGGTAGAACAAAAGAAAAAAGAGAGAGAAAAGGAATCAGGACAGGACTCGCTTTCCTGAGAGGGAGCTGTGAAGGAGAAAGGGAACCCACACCCTGAGAAGCAACCTAACAAACAGAAAGATCAGCTGAGTCAGAGGGATCTCCAAGATACTGAAGAAAGCACAGCAGCAGGCCTGAGAACTGAAAAGCAGAGTGAGAGAAGCACAGATCATCTGAACTGCTGGCACAGACACCACAGCCTGAGATTCTCGGGGGGGGGGGTTGCTGAGCACTGAGACTTAGGCTCTGGAGCAGTGAGAAGCTGCTTGCTAGCCCATGGTGGACCAGACCTGTGGGTGGCAGGAGCAAACCACTGCAATTATCCCTGACTCCAGAGGTGGTGTGGCCTACCACAGCTGGGGATATCTGAACAAAAATTACTTGCAGACCCAACCATTTCAGAGGGTATCACAGAAAAGGACACTACAATGGAACCTCACCTGATGGTGCTCTCACTCCTCTGGGGGCACACTCACCCTGCAGCCACCACTGCCAAACATTCCAAGAGGTGCCCATATGCTTGATCATTGTCCCTTCCTAGGAACCTGCAACTAAGAGCACCTTGTTCCCACATCCTGTCAGGGCTAAGCAGGATCAGGTGCTTCTTGCATGATTTTACAGGTGATGGGGCAAACCACCAAAGTTATCTCTAGCTCCAGCGGTGGCAGTGAGCTGACACCATTAGGGGTTGGGGAACAGGCACCTACTGCAGCCCCATTCACCTCAAGGGCATCACAGAGGAAGGCATTGTGACTGAATCAACTCTTGGTTCTCTTGCACCCTTGGGAACACACTGGCCCTGCTGCTGCCACTACTGAATGTTCAGGGCAGTACCCATAGGCCAGATCTCTGGCACTTCCCAGGATCCTGCAACTCGGAGCAGCCTGAGCAGCACCTCCTATGTGGGCTAAGACAGACAGATCACCTCATGCATGGTCTACAGGTGGTGGATGCAAACCAACACAGTTACCACTGAAGCTAGATGGTCATGGCCCACTCCCACTAGGGATCCCTGAACAGGCACCACCTGCCATTCCAATCATCTCAGAGGAGGACACTGCAATCAAACACAAGCTATTGATGTTCTCACATCCCTGGGAACTCACACACCCTGCTGCAGCTACAGCCAAATTCTCTGGCCACCTTGAAGGTACTTTTGAGCTCATTACTGCTTCCCAGGGCCCTGTTAATAGGAGTAACCTGTGCAGCCTTCCTGCAGGACTTTGCTTCTGTTGAGAGCCCAATGACCAGGCCCTGAATGCTGGCCCTACTCATTGCCCTCTTCTCCCTGAAAACATACTGAGCATCATGGGGATAACAGACTTCTCATGCAGAAGAAAGAGACAGCAAAGATCCAAACCCCCACACCAATAATAAAGAGTAACCCCCAAAAAAGATACAAAGGGGTATTCTTGCATAGACACAGACTTACAAAAATACCGTTTGGCTTCCCGAAATTCACACAAAAAGAAAAACACAAGCAAGATGAAGAACCTCAGAAATGAATTCCCAGTTAAAACAACAGGAGAATTCACCCAAAGCAGTCAACAAGGAAACAGACCTCTGCAGTCTGACAGACTTGGAGTTCAAAAGAGACAGGGTGAAAATACGGAAGGAATTAAGAGAGGATAGGAACAGGAATGCAGATTCCCTTAGAAAGGAATGAGAACATATAAGGAGGAGCCAAGAAAACTAGAAAATTCATTTGCAGAGATACAAACTGAAGGAAAGGCAATAAAGACCTGAATGAATAATGCAGAGGAAAGAATTAGTGATGTGGAACAGAGAATAATGGAAATCACCCAATCAGGACAGCAGACAGAAAACCAAATGGAAAAAAATGAAAGAAATATGAGACCTATGGGATAATATAAAGCAGGAAAATTTATGCATAATACGGATTCTAGAAGGAGAAGAAAAAGAAAAGCAGACTGAAAATACATTTGAAGAAATCCTGGCTGAAAATTTTCCAAATCTAATGGATACTGATAACAAGATATAGGAAACACAGAGGGCCCCAAACAAGTGGAACCCAAACAGGCCCACACCAAGACATATTATTATAAAAACGGCAAAATTTTAAAGATAAAGCGAAGATTCCAAAGGCAGCAAGAGAAAAGCAAAGCGTTAATTACAAGGGAACCCAAATAAGGCAATCAGCTGATATCGCTACAGGTACACTAAAGGCCAGGAGGGAGTGGCAAGATATAATTAAACCACTGAAAGGAAAAAAATCTGCAAACTAGAATATTCTATCCAGCAAGAAAATCATTTAAAATAGATGGAGAAATAAAGAATTTCTCCAACAATCAAAAGCTGAAAGAGTACAGCAACACGAAACCCATTCTAAAACAAATACTTAAAGGGCTTCTGTAATTAAAAAAAAAGGAAGATATAGGATGGAGGAAACCACAATTGGAAAGCCATCACTTAAATAAGTCAGCATACAGACCTAAACATGAAGATGTTAAAAAAAGAAAAGGCATCCAAATCAAACACTGTGGGAAAGGGAAGTAAGAAGAAATAGATTCTTTTTTAATTTTTTAATGATGTGTTTAGCCTATATGACTATCAGGCTAAAGTAAGCAGATATAGGAAGGGGTTAACATACTTAAAGAAACAGGGCAACCACAAATCAAAACCGAACACTACATTCACAAAAACTGAAAAGAAAATACTCAAGCATAAAATAAATGGAAATCACCCAACCAAACAAGGAAAGGAAGAAAAGAGAAACATAGAATCAACTGGAAAATAAGGCTTAAAATGGAAATAAATACATATCTATCAATGATCACCTGAAATGTCAATGGGCTGAATGCTCCAATCAAAAGACACAGAGTGGCAGATTGGGATAAAAAAGCAAAATCCTTCAATCTGCTGCCTACCATACACTCACCTTGGGGCAAAGGACACTTCCAGATTGAAAGTGAGGGGTGGGAAAAGAGATTTCATGCCAACGGACAAGACAGGAAAGCAGGCGTTGCAGTACTCATATCAGACAAAAGAGACTTTAAAGTCAAGGCCATCAAGAAAGACAAAGAAGGATAGCATTGAATAGTTAAAGGATCCATTCAAGAAGAGGATATTACAATCATCAATATATATGCCCCTAATATTGGAGGACCCAGATACCTCCAACAAATACAACAGAGATAAAAGGAGAAATTGATGGGAATACAATCATAGTAGGAGAATTATCACCCCACCCACATCAATGGACAGATCCCCTGGACAGAAAATCAATAAGGCAACAGAGATCCTAAAGGAAATACCAGAAAAGTGAGACTTAATAGACATTTTGAGGGCATTACATCCAAAACAACAGAATACACATTCTTCTTAAGTGCACATGGAACATTCTCAAGAATTGATCACATCTTGGGGCACAAAGCTAACCTCAACAAATTTAGGAGTATAGAAATTATTTCAAATACCTTCTCTGACCACAATGGCATGAAACTAGAACTCAGTCACAGGAAAGGAAGTGAGGAAAAAACCTACTACATGGAGACTAAATAACATGCTACTAAGAAACCAATGGGTCAATGAGGAAATCAAGAAGGAAATTAAAAAAAAAAATCTAAAGACAAATGATCATGAAGACACAATCACTCAAAATCCATGGGATGCCACAAAAGCAGTGCTCAGAGGGAAGTTCATAGCAATACAGGCCTTTCTCCAAAAAGAAGAAAAATCTCAAATGGACAATTTAACCCACCACCACAATGCATTAGAAAAAGAAGAACAAGAAAAACCTAAAGTCAGCAGAAAGAAGGACATCATAAAGATCTAAGAGGAAATCAATAAAATAGAGATTCAAAAAACAATAGACAAAATCAATCAAGCCAAGAGCTGGTTCTTTGAAAAGGTCAACAAAATGGACAAACCTCTGGCTAGACTCACCAAGAAGAGGAGAGAAAAAAAACCCAAAGTACAAAAATCAGAAATGAAAAAGGAGAAGACACAATGGATACTACAGAAGAAAAAAAAAAAACATGAGAGAATACTAACAACAATTATGTGCCAACAGATTCAACCACCTGGAAGAAATGGACAACTTCCTAGAGACGTACAACCCACCAAAACTGAATCAAGAAGAAATAGATCAACTGAACAGACCAATCACTAGAAATGAAATTGAATTTGTCATAAAAACACTCCCTACAAATAAAAGTCCAGGACCAGATGATTTCACAGGTGAATTCTACCAAACAAACAAGGAGGAACTTACACCCATACTCCTACAACTTTTCCAAAAGGTTGAAGAAGAAGGAATACTCCCAAAGACATTCTAGGATGCCACCATTACCTTCATTCCAAAACCAAAGATGCTGCCAAAAAAGAAGAGGTAAATCAGTCAACATCATACATCACATTAACAAAACGAAACTCAAAAATGACATGATCCTCTCAATAGGTGCAGATAAAGCATTTGACAAAGTCCAACATCATTTTATGATTAAAAGCCCTTACCAAAGTTGGTCTAGAGGGAACATTCCTTAGCATAATCAAAGTCATTTAAGACAAACCCACAGAAAATATAATACTCAATGGAGAAAAGCTGAAAGCCTTCCCACAAAAATCTGGAACAAGACAAGAATGCACACTCTCATCCCTATTATTCAACATAGTATTGGAAGTCCTAGCCACAGCAATCAGACAAACAAAGAAATAAAAGGCATCCAAATCGGAAGAGAAGTGATAAAGCTGTTACTCTATGCTGATGACAAGATACAATAAATACAAAACCCCAAGGACGAACCCCAAAATTACCTGAACTGCTCAGCAAATTCAGCAAAGTTGCAGGATATAAGATTAACATTCAGAAATCAGTCGCATTTCTGTATACCAACAATGAAATATTAGAAAAGGAATACAATAATACAATACCTTTTAAAATTGCAACCCAAAAAATCAAATACCTGTGTATACACCTGGCCCAGGAGGTGAAAGACTTATATGCCAAGAAATATAAAACATTAATCAAGGAAATTAAAGATGTAAAGAAATGGAAAGATAGTCCATGCTCCTGGATGGAAAAAAATTAATATTGTAAAAATGGCCATACTACCCAAAGCTTTCTACAGATTCAATGCAACCCTGATACAATTACCCATTCCATTTTACACAGAACTAGAACAAACAGTCCAAATATTTATATGAAACCACAAAAGACCCATGATTGCCAAAGCAATTCTGAGAAACAAAAACCAAGCAGGAGGCATAGCTCTCTCAGGCTTCAGGCATTATTACAAAGCCACAGTCATCAAGACAGTGTGCATCTGGTACCAAAACAGACAGACAGACCAATGGAACAGAATAGAGAATCCAGAAATAAACCCAAACACCTATGGGAAATTAATCTTTGACAAAGGAGTCAAGAATACAAAATGGGGAAAAGACAGTCTTTTCAGCAAGTACTGCTGGGAAACCTGGACAGTTGCATGCAAATCAGTGAAACTAGAACACACTCTCACACTATGCACCAAAATAAACCCAAAATGGATGAAAAACATAAATACAAGACAAGACACCATCAAACTCCTGGAAGAGAAAATAGGCAGCACATTTTCTGAAATCAACCTTACAAATGTTTTCTCAGGTTAGTCTCCCAAAGCGATAGAAATAAAAGCAAAAATAAACCAATGGGACCTAATCAAACATACACGCTTTTGCACAGCAAAGGAAACCAAAAAGAAAAAAAAAAAGACAACTTACAGAATGGGGGAAAATAGTTTCCAATGATACAACTGTCAAGGGCCTCAGCTCTAAAATAGACAAACAACTTATACAACTCAACAGCAAGAACAGCAATAATGCGATTGAAAAATGGGCAAAAGACCTGAAGAGACATTTCTCCAAGGAAGATATACAGATGGCCAGCAAGCACCTGAAACAATGCTCAGTATCACTGATTATTAGAGAAATGCAAATCACAATGAATATGAGATACCACCTCACACCAGTCACAATGGCCATCATTCATAAGTCCACAAATAACAAATGCTGGAGGGGGTGTGGAGAAAAGGGAACCCTCCTGCCCTGTTGATGGGAATGCATGCTGGTACAACCACTAGGGAGAACAGTAGGGAGGTACCTTAGATATCTGTACATCGAACTACCGTATGACCCTGCAATCCCACTCTTCGCTATCTATCCAGACAAAACTCTCCTTAAAAAAGACACATGCACCCACATGTTCATTACAGCACTATTCACAATAGCCAAGACATGGAAACAACTCAATTGTCCAAGGACAGGTGATTGGATTAGGAAGATGTGGTATATATACACAATGGAATCCTACTTATCAATAAAATATAATGCCATTTGCAGCAACATGGATGGAACTAGAGACTCACATCCTGAGTGAGGCAAGTCAGAAAGAGAAAGACAAATACCATACAATATCACTTATATCTGGAATATAGTATACGGCACAAAGAAACCTTTCCACAGAAAAGAAAATAATTCTCTTGGAGAATAGCCTTGTGTTTGCCAAGGGGGAGGGCGAGGGAGTGGGTTGGATTGGAAGCTTGGGGTAAATCGATGCAGAATATTGCCTTTGGGATGGATTAGCAATGGGATCCTGCTGGGCAGCCCTAGTCACTTATGATGGAACATGTAATGTGAGAAAAAAGAAGGTATACATGTAAGTGTAACTGGGTCACAATGCTGTACAGTTGATAAAATATATATATAAATAAAAGATAAGAAAAAAATAAAGTTTTATACATTTAAAAAATAAATAGGGACCTAGGGATGGCCAATGTCCCAACATTGTTCCTTTAACCGCACTGTGGTATTAGTCTTTCCACTAGAACAGCCCCTGAAGGGGGTCTCACCTGCCCTTTGTCCCTCTGGGTTATGGACATGGTCAGTTTTCTAACTCTTCTCCCTCCTCCATGCCTAAGCAGTCCCAAGAGGTATGCCTAAGAAGTGGGCTGGTGGGGAGACCCCTGGGAAATTAAAGGTTCTGCACGTCCTCACATGTGACTCTTACATGTGCCCACTTTCCTCTCCCTCCCATGGCACATGAGGCTTCAGCTGGTCCTAAAACCACCCACACACAGGTCTATGGCCCCCCAGCACTGCCCTCCAATTTGCATGCTCTAGGCTTAGGAAATGGACATTAGAGTCTCTCACTTTCCCTTCCACCTGATCACCCTCAGCCTGTGCTCTTAGGAAGGCCAGCCCTGGGGCACAACCCAAACACTGCAGCCATGCCACTGGAGTGCCACCAGAGACCAAGGCACTCTTGTGTTCCCTAACGCTGGGGTCAGACTGGGGTCACCAAAGAATCCTGCAAACCAGAGATTGATTTCAAGGCCCTTCTAAGGCACAGCCAGCAGTGAGTGGCCTTACAGCTCAAAGGCTCAGTTCTCTCTCCAAGAGGTCAGGACATCCCTCCATCCTCCTCAGGGACCTCGATCAGGACCCAGGGCCAATGAGGTTCTTGTGGAGACCTGTCCTCTTAGGGAGACCTGAGGGCTGGGGAACAGCTCCAGTAAGGAGGAGGAGGATCTCCCCACCCTGACCTTCCTCCTGGAACCTCAGCACAACCTGCTGTCCTTGGTGCTGCCCCAGAGCCAAGTCCCCACCACAGGCCTTGTGGGGACTCTGCAGGCTGGGGGACTCAACGAGCTCACTGGGTCACCCCACCCCCCAGAGAATAGGCATCAGCCCAGCCTCCCCAGCAGCTGGCTCTGTGTGGAGGCCTGGCCACCACAGAGAACCTGCCCATGCCCAGGACTGACCTGGGAGTCTTTGGGAGACCAGCCCTAGACAGGGGCTTGTTTACCCTGACAGACCAAAAAGAGAAGGTGTAACACATTTGTCACAGGGAAGAGGATGTTCCACTACATCCAGTAGTGAGCAGTGGGCCAGCTTTCCAGTGCAAGCCCAACAGGAAGCCTAGGGGCTCTCTTTAGTCCCAGCACTGATCCTGGCTGACATGGGGGCAGGGAGGAAGGACAAGGCTATCAGAGCCAGGAGAGGGGTGGCCCTGCGGGGGGTTAGGTAGTGGGGGATTTGGGTCTGGGTGTGCACAGTAGCACCATTGGGATGAAGTATGTAAAATGTGGACAAAGATAGTTTTATGGGAAATATTCATGGTCCACTGTCATCTGGCTCATGTCTGTGTTGCTCCACAGAGTGTTCTTTGGAGGAAAGAAGGATGAGGGCTGTCACAGGTGCTCTGGATTTACAGGTGAACCATGAAATCTTTCCTCCACAAAGACAAGGACTCATCAAGCTACTCTGGGGAGCACACTATCCCCAGGAACCCCCACATCATCTCCGTCTCTCAAGCCTGCCTGACTAGTGGGCATCTGGGGCATCTCTACCATTATCTGCATCCCCCTACCTTCAAGGGATTTGGAGCTGCTTTTGTGCCTTTCAGCCCTCTGAACACTCAGCAGTTCCTAGAGTGGAGGCTGGTGACAGCCTTTACCTTTAGGGAGTTTCTCTCTGCTTCCCCGAAGTGGCCAGATGACAGGCTGGGATGATCCTACACTCATCCAGGGTGCCCTGTGTGGGTGGCCTGGCCAGAGAGGAAAAGGCTTGGCTGTAGGGACAGGCCTTTCTGCTTCTCTGCCTCATCGATGGGGGAGAATCCACTATTCTCAGTGGGATTATTGCAATGGGCAAAATGGTGGAGGCAGGTGCCTCGTAGTCCCAATGAGGACAGAAAGATGGGAATGGTTGAGAGGAAATTCATAGATGATTAGGGACTTGAGTGGAGTAGTCCATCGTGATTTATTTATTTTTTTCTTTTTAAGGCTGCACCAATGGCCTAAGAAGGTTCCCAGGCTAGGGGTCACATCAGAGCTGGAGACACTGGCCTATGCCACAGCAATGCCAGATCTGAGATGCATCTTCAACCTACACAGAGCTCACAGCAATGCTGGATCTTTAACCCCCTGATAAGGTCAGGGATCAAACTGGCATCCTCATGGATACCAGTCAGATTTATTTCCAGAGAGCCACTATGGGAACTCTGAGTATTGCACCTTGTCAAATCCCTGCACCACCCCAATGGCATCAACACCCAGATAGCTTTAGAAAGAGCAAGACCTAAGACTTTACAAAGACCAGGAATAGAGTTCCTGCTCTGGGAAAGAGGCCTAAGTATCCTGCATTGTTCCAAGGAACCCCCATATGCCAAGAGTGTGGCCAAAAAAGGAAAGTAACAAAACCAAAAAATGAAATAGACTAGGTTTAACATTAAGGTGCATGGACTGCAAATGACAAATTACACTAATGTTCTTCAAACCATAAAAGGAATGAAATAGAAGGAGTTCCTGTCATGGCTCCGAGGTAATGAATACAACTGCTATCTGTGAGGACATGGGTATGATACCTAGCCTTGCTCATTTGGTTAAAGTTCCAGAGTTGCCACGAGCTGTGGTGTAGTGTCATGTAGCTTTGATCCTGCATTGCTGTGGCTGTGGCATAGGATGGAAGCTCAAGTTCTAATTCAATTCCTAGCAGGGGAACTTCCATATGTCCAGAATGAACCCCACCAAAACAAAAAAAAAAAAAAAAAGAAAAAAGAAAGAAAAAAATAAAAGAAATAGAAAGAAAAAAAAGAACAAAAAAAGAAAAAGAATGAAATTAAAATTAATTAAATGGAATTTTCATTCAACAGAATCAGCTGTAGCTTACATTTGACCCCTAGTCAGGGAACCTCTACATGCTGCAGATGGAGCCAAACTTGACCAAAAATACATACATAAAATAAAATAAATCAATAGTGGTCTAACGGATGATATATTCATGGAATCAGAGAATTGACTACCATCCACAGGGTGGATAAAGGAGGTTCCTAATTGCAGGGGTAGCATGGCTGCAGCTTGTCTGAGGGAGAGGCAGGTGCTGGGCAACCTTTGCATATGATACACACCAAGGGGAAGCCTGCCCATTGACAACACAGAAAGTCTCATCTCCAAAACTCTCAACATGGAATCAGAGCATTGGCTGAAGGAACACACCTGACAGAGGCTGTGGGCCGCCTGGTCTGGGTTCTCCCTACCAAAGGCCATGTTTCTCCAAGAACAAGGCAAGGAGTAACACTTTTCTAAGTCACAGATATCATATATGAACAATACAGCTATTACAATTGTGCAGGCAAAGGGCTCTGAAGGGAATTTTTAATTGGGGGGCAGGGAGCAGTTGTGTACGAGGGAGGATTTGGGCCCTCTGGCTTGTAGGTGACCTCTTGTCAGACAGGGGAAGTGACACACCTGGAAGCTGGGTAGTGTTCCAAGGCACTGCCTTCCTTCCTCAAATGGCAGGGATATGGAGGGTTTAAAAGTGGGAGCAGAGCAAAGATCTATCACCTACTGCCTCCTTACCTCCTCTGCTTCAGGGTGAGGAGCTTCCTGCTTTCATAGAAATTATTGCTAGCACACCAATCATTGGAGATCTTGAACATCAACATTTTACTTCTCAGAAGCACATAGGAGAAATCAAAGATAGCCCATGGGTGTAGCTAAGGGTCTTGTCTTAGGGGAAACTTGCTTAATTGCAGTAGCTGCTTCCTGGTTAACTGGGGTTCGGTTGTACTTCTTCTAGAAAATGATGTTACTAATATTTGAAAAAGAACGTTTGGGGAGTGACCACCATGGCTCATTGGTTAACAAATCTGACTAGGAACCATGAGGTTGCAGGTTCTATTCCTAGCCTCGCTCAGTGGGTTAAGGATCCAGCATTGCTGAGAGCTGTGATGTACGTCGCAGTAGTGGCTCAGATCCTGTGCTGCTGTTGCTCTGGCATAGGCCAGTGGCTACAGCTCTGAGTAGACCCCTGGCCTTGAAACCTCCACATGCCATGTGTGCAGCCCTAGAAAATACAAAAAGACAAAAACAAAAGTTTGGCAATCCCATGTTTTGGGAGGTAGCAAGATGGAGTGATGAGATTTCGGTTTCTGAAATAGTGAGAGGGCAGGGCTGACTTGGGCAAGACAACCTCCCTGCAGGAGAAAGCCTGGCCTTCCTGGGACTACAGGGTCACTGCCCAGAGCCAGGGCTTATGGCTGACAGAGATGGGAAGGGCTGCCTAGTGACTCAGCCACTTTGGCCTTCTGAGACTTATGGCTGCACCCACAGCTCAGACCCACCCTAAGCAGCAGGAAAGAGGCTGGAGCTTCCCCCACCCTGAGCGCTCATCCCGCAGCCAGCTACTCAACCTGCATCCTGCATGTCACCATGCTGGTTGTAGTCCCTGCCCACAGGGGGCCTGGACTTCTCTGATCATGCAATAAAAAGCACCAAGCCCAAGATCTGGGCCCCTCTCCTGAACGCTGGGTCCGAACAGAGTCTCTGGGTGCTGACCCGGAAAACAATGTGCAATGGCGACCCACAAATTCTCCCACTATTGTTCTGTCTGTGAACTTCCCTTGATAAACACAACTTCAGCAGCATGAATTCATATATTCAGGCAATTCCCTTATGGTTACTGTATAAGTGAAAAGTCTGAGAACTCCCATGTAAAATTAATATTCAAAAGGTTCACACCAATGACACTTGAGGAACCTATAAGATAAATAGTCATTACATTTCACTCCACCGTGTCCAAAGTATAAGCTTCCCCTTGTATAACAATGAGAATGAGAAGTGGGCCTCCAAATATGTGGAAATTGAGATGCACACTTCTAAATAACCCATGGTTAAAGATGACTCTCAAAGAAAAATTTTGAAATGAATAGAACTGAATGCAAAGGAAGATACAGTCCATAAAATGTGATTGGATCCAGATAAACCATTGTGAAGATGGAAACAAATGGCACTAGATGCTTCTGCAATACAAAAGAAGAAAGGTCTCAAAATCAATAGCTTAAGTTTTCCTGAAAGGAAACTACAAAAAAACATTGCAATACTAAACCAATATCTGAAGAATAAACGAAGTGACAATGCATTATAATCAAATGGAGTTTATTCTAGGAATACAAGCTTGGTTTAGTATTTAAAAATCATCAGTGTAGTTTGCTGTTATTAATAGATTAAAGAAGAAAACGTACATGGTCACATCAATTACTACAGAAAAAGCATTTGGCAATGTTCAACAACCCATTCATGTTAGAAACTCTCAGAAAACCAGGAAGAACACTCCTTCAACCCAGTACAGAACATCTACAAAATACCTACACTAAGCATCCTACTGAAAGGTGAAAGAATGAACGTTTTCCTCCTAAACTCAAAAGAAGGTCAGAATGTCCTTTCTCATTTCTTCCATTCTACTTAGCACTGCAGGTACTTGCCAATGCAGCATGGCAAGAAAAAGAAATGAAGACATACAGAATAGAAATGAAGAAATATAACTGTCCATGTTCATGGATAGCATGGCTACCTCCACAGAAAATCCCAACAATTCTCTTAAGGTACACTGAAGAGATGGAGGTTCCTTTACCAAAGTCTCAGGAGAGAAGATCAACACAGAAACATTCATCATATTTGTAAATGCTAAAAAGGGACATCTGGTAGCCCAAACCAAAAACACAATGCAATACAGAGCAGTTCCAAAAAATGAAATATTTGGTTATACATATAAGTTTATGGCTGCTCCTGCAGCTTGTGGAAGTTCTCAGGCTAGGGGATCAAAATGGAGCTACAGCTAGCAACCAACACCACAGCAACAGCAACACCATCTCCAACTGGCATCTGCACCCTACACTATAGCTTGTGGCAATAAAAGTACCTTACCCCACTGAGCCAGGCCAGAGAGTCACCCCACATCCTCATGGCCACTATATCAGTTTCTTCATCAGGGACCCATAATGGGAACTCTCGTTAGAAATGTTTTGATAGAGGATTTGATTTGTATGATAAAACCCTATAAGACCTAAACAAATGTGTACGCATATACATAGATAATATTCACAGTCTGCAAGACTCCACATAATAAACTGTCCACTTCCAACAGAATTGTTTTTGTCAACATGGACAAGCTTATTATAACATGTATAAAGAAAAGGAGCCAAAAGAGCTAAAATTATTTTGAGAAAGAAAATTAAAATTTGAGGCTATTAGGCTCCATATAAAGCCCTATGGAAGACAGATTAGCATTGGTGGAGGAATAGATTCATAGTTTGGTGTACAGGATAGATAATACAGAAATAGACACATACCAATACAGCAAACTGGAATGGCTTAATACAAAAGTTATAGAGAAGTAGAATGGAAAAGGGATAGTTTTTAACGGATACTGAAATTCTACAAAATGGGGCATAGATTCAAATGCAAATTTCGAGACTTTGAAATTTTTACCAAAAAAAAAAAAAAAAACTAGGAGAAAAATCTCTGGGTTGTTGGGCTTGATAAAGAGGTCTTACACAGGACAAAAAAAAAATTACCCAAAAAAAGAAAAAAATGGAAAATCATATTTGATCAAAATCAAACATTTCCCTATACTGAAATGTCCTTCAAAAGGCACATGCACCCCAAATGTCCCTGGAGCACTGCTTACAAAAGCTATTGACCATGAGAAGTAGGTTGTGAGACCTCCCTCTACAGGCCTTCACAACTTGAAGTTTAATGAAGATTTCATTTTCTTAACTGGCACAGTTCTCCTTGATCTGGAATGATCCAGAACTTTCTCTGAAAGCATCACTGATCAAGAGTCAGGTTTTCCAAATTTAGAAGTCTTCACCTCTCAGTGCCAGGAAGGCTCTTTCTCATGCACTGTGTCCCACATAGAAGGGAAAGTAGACAGACCAGAAATCACTTGAGGTCACATTTGAGTAACAGGAAGAATAGTAGGGAGAACCCTCAGGTATGAGAGTCTACAACCCTATTGTTTGCAAAAAGGAGATCACACTCAAAAGCTCTACAAAATGACAAGGCATAGAATTATGACTCAGATAAAGGAAGAAGAAAAAAAAAACAGAAAAACAATTAAACGATCTGAAGATTATAAACTTCCACAAAAAAGACCTTAGACTAGTGATAGTCAAGATGGCTCAAGAACATGGAAATAAACTGGAGGCAAAGAGAGACAAGTTACAAGAAAACCCAACAAATAGAAGATTTTAAGATTAAGCAAGCAGAGATGAAAAACACAATAGCTAAAATAAAAAAATTCACATCAAAGGAAACAGTAACAGAATGCAGAAGGCAGAAAAATGAATAAGTGAGATGGAAGACAGACTGGTGGAAATCACTGACGAGGAACAGAAGAGAAAAAAAGATTGAAAAGAAATGGAGGCAGTCTATGAGAACTCTGGAACAACATGACACGCACCAACATCTGCATTATAGGGGTACCAGAAGCAGAAGAGAGAGAGAAAGGGCCAGAGCACATAACAAAAACTTCCTTAACATGGGAAAGGAACCACTCACTCAAATCCAGGAAGCACAACGAGTACAATAGAAAACAAACCCAAGGAGGAACACCCCAAGACACATATTCATGAAACTGACCAAAATTAAAGACAAACAGAAAATGTTGAGGGGAGGACAAGATGGCGGAGGAGTAGGGGGACACGCTCGCCCTCTCCCACAAACACAACAAAAAAAGCACATCTACAGAAGAAGTGACTCGCACAGAACAGCAACCAATCGCTGGCAGAGGAACCTAAACTCCAATAACGGCAAGAAGTTCGTGACATTATTGGGCAGAACCGGAGAAAAGAGGAGAGTGAGAGAAGGTGAATCCCAGCGGGACGGGCGCTCCCGAAAGGGAACTGCGGAGGAGAAAGGGATCCTGCACCCTGGAAAGTCACCTACCGGGCGAAAGATCAAATGAACCAGAGGAATCCCCAGATGCAGAGAAGAGTGTAGCAGTAAGTCGGAGTACGGAAAAACGGATCGAGAACCCAACGGACCATCTGAACTAAGGGCACAGTCACCAAAAATTGAGACGCCTGGGTGGGGGCTGGGCACCGAATCCTCGGCTCCAGAGGTTAGTCCCCGGGCTAGGGGGGCGGGGAAGAGCGGAAACTGCTTGGGAGGTCTCTAAACCATTTGAAGGGGCAGAGACTGCCTGGGAGACTAGAAAACAAAGCTGTCGCAGAGGAAGGGGGCAATACTCTAGGGGCGGGGAAGTGGAAAGCCGCCTCAGAGGGAACCTGGGAGAAGAGCCTGGTCTGCACCCATGCCGGGGAGCGGAGAGAAGAAGGGGTGGGTTCCCATAGAATACCCCCCACGCCACAGCAAGCTTACAGGCCCGCTAGCTAGCAGAAAGCTGTGCTTCCCAGTGCATTCCCTCCCCCCACCCCCGCCACCCCCTACGCTCTCACAGAACCTGGGGCTGCCTGCCATCCAGGAGGGCTGGCCTCAACAATTGCCTGAAGCCTACCACCGCAGGGGCTCTCCCTGCACAGGCCTGCTTGCCCTTTGGAGGGGCTACACTTCCACAGAGCAGCACCAAACACCACCAGCCCCCTAGAAAAGGCCTGCAGCCCAGAAAAGCTAGAACAAGCCTAGCCAGGCTGTGAATAGATCGGCCTAATTCTCCGACGGTTTTTCTGAGACGGGCTCCCCCGGGGAGGAGCCTCTTGGGTCTCCAAGGGCCTTGCTACCCGCCCAAGACCCCAGGGGGTGCTAAGACCTAGGTGGACCAGCTGCATAGGACTGCCAGCTCCAGGCAGGACCCCCTGCAGCCCAGAAAAGCTGCAACAAGCCTGGCCGACTTGGGAAAAGATCTCAGACGGTCTTTCTGAATCCGACTGCCCTGGGGAGGAGCCTCTTGAATCTCCAAGGGCCCTGCTACCCGCCCAAGACCCCAAGGGGTGCTGAGACCTAGTGGACCAGCTGCATAGGACTGCCAGCTCCAGGCAGGAACCCCTGCAGCCCAGAAAAGCTGCAACAAGCCTGGCCGAATCGGGAAAAGATCTCAGACGGTCTTTCTGAGTCGGGCTGCCCTGGGGAGGAACCTCTTGAGTCTCCAAGGGCCCTGCTACCCGCCCAAGACCCCAGGGGGTGCTGAGAACCAAGTGAAATCTGCTACCATCGTGGGGTGGACCTCCCAGTCCTGTCTGCCCTCAGGAAGTCCTCCTTTGCTTCAAAGAAACACTGTTAGTCCCATCAACACTCCAGAAAAGCCACACTGCCTCAAAAAAGATTGACCAACAACGACAGCCCTCAGGAAATATTTCACGGCAGTGACAAGGCAAACACTACCCGATCACTGAGAGTACAACTCCCTCAGGAGAAAGAAGACAACAAGCAAGATGAAGAAGCTGAGAAACCACCCCCAGTCAAACCAACAGGAGAACTCACCTAAAACAGTCAACAATGAAACAGATCTCTGCAGTCAGACAGACCTGGAATTCAAAAGAGAAATACTGAAAATACTGAAGGAATTAAGAGAAGATATGAACAGTAATGCAGATACCCTCAGAAAGGAGCTAGAAAATATAAGGAGGAGCCAAGAAAAACTAGAACATTCATTTGCAGAGATGCAAACTGAACTAGGGGCAGTAAAAACCAGAATGAATAATGCAGAAGAATGAATCAGTGATATGGAAGATAGAATAATGGAAATCACTCAATCTGGTCAACAGACAGAAAACCGAATCAAAAAACTGGAAAGCAATATAAGAGACCTATGGGATAATATAAAACGGGCCAATCTACGCATAATAGGAATTCCAGAAGGAGTAGAAAAAGATAAGGGAATGGAAAATATATTTGAAGAAATTATCGCTGGAAACTTCCCAAATCTAAAGGATACTGGATTCAAGATACAAGAAGCACAGAGGGCCCCAAACAAACTGAACCCAAACAGACCCACACCAAGACACATCATAATAAAAATGGCAAAAGTTAGTGATAAAGAGAGGATCCTAAAGGCAGCAAGAGAAAAACAGAATGTTACCTACAAGGGAACCCCCATAAGAATATCAGCTGATTTCTCTACAGAAACACTACAGGCCAGGAGGGAATGGCAAGAGATATTTAAAGTGCTAAAAGGAAAAAAATATGCAACCTAGAATACTTTATCCAGCAAGAATATCATTTAAAATAGAAGGGGAAATAAAAATTTTTCCCAACAAACAAAAACTTAAAGAATACAGCAACACAAAACCCAGGTTAAAGAAAATATTGAAAGGGCTTCTCTAAACCAAAACGAAAGGAAGGAAAGGGAAGAAAAAAGAAAAGAAAAAAAAAAAAGAAGAAGAAGAGGAAGAACTAGGACTGAGGAAACCGCAATCAGAGAGCAGTCACTCAAATAAGCCAGCATACAGATTTAATCATGAACATGCTTCAAACAAAATAAAATTAAAAAGAAAAAAATAAAAGAGTCATCAAAACCATAAAATATGGGCAAGGGATGTTAGGAGGTAAATAATCCTTTTTGTTTGTATGTATGTCTCTCTTCTTAATTTTAATATAATAATGAAGTGTTTGAACTTACAGGACCATCAGGCTAAAACACACAATTATGGGAAGGGGTTAGCATACTTAAAAAACAGGGCAACCACAAGCCAAAACCAAATATTGCATTTGCAAAAAATGAAAAAAAAATACACTCAAGCAGATAATAACAGGAGACCATCCAACCAAAAAAAAAAAAAAAAAAAAAGAAGAATGGAGAACCATAGAATCAACTGGAACATGAGGTTCAAATGGCAATAAATAATCATCTATCAATTATCACCTTAAATGTCAATGGACTGAATGCCCCAATCAAAAGACACAGACTGGCTGAGTGGATAAAAAGGCAAAAACCTTCAATATGCTGCCTACAAGAAACTCACCTTAGGACAAAAGATACATATAGATTGAAAGTGAAAGGCTGGGGAAAAGTATTTCATGCCAATAGACATGACAGAAAAGCAGGAGTCGCAACGCTCATATCAGACAAAATAGACTTTAAAACAAAAGACATAAAGAAAGACAAAGAAGGACACTATTTAATGATTAAGGGATCCATCCAAGGAGAGGATGTTACTATCATCAACATATATGCCCCAAACATAGGAGCACCCAGATACATACAACAAATATTAACAGACATAAAGGGAGATATTGATGAGAATACAATCATAGTAGGAGACCTAAATACCCCCCTCACATCAATGGACAGATCCTCTAGACAGAAAACCAATAAAGCAACAGAGATCCTAAAGGAAACAATAGAAAAGTTAGACTTAATTGATATCTTCAGGACACTACATCCAAAAAAATCAGAATACACATTCTTCTCAAATGCTCATGGAACATTCTCAAGAATCGACCACATATTGGGACATAAAGCGAATCTCAATAAATTTAGGAGCATAGAAATTATCTCAAGTATCTTCTCTGACCACAATGCCATGAAATTAGAAATCAACCACGGGAAAAGCAAAGAGAAAAAACCTACTCCATGGAGACTAAACAACATGCTACTAAAAAACCAATGGGTCAATGAGGAAATCAAGAAGGAAATTAAAAACTACCTTGAAACAAATGATAATGAAGACACAACCTCTCAAAATCTATGGGATGCTGCGAAAGCAGTGCTCAGAGGGAAATTTATACCAATCCAGGCCTTTCTCAAAAAAGAAGAAAGATCCCAAATTGACAACTTAACCCTCCAACTAAATGAATTAGAAAAAGAAGAACAAAAAAGTCCTAAAGTCAGCAGAAGGAAGGAAATTATAAAGATCAAAGAAGAAATCAATCAAATAGAGACTCAAAAAACAATAGAGAAAATTAATAAAACCAAGAGCTGGTTCTTTGAAAAGGTGAACAAAATTGATAAACCCCTGGCCAGACTCACTAAAAAGAGGAGAGAAAGAACCCAAATCACCAAAATTATAAATGAAAAAGGAGAAATCACAACGGATACAGCAGAAATACAAAAAACCATAAGAGAATACTATGAACAACTATATGGCAATAAGTTTGACAATCTGGAAGAAATGGACACTTTTCTAGAATCTTACAGCCTGCCAAAACTGAATCAAGCAGAAACAGACCAACTGAACAGACCAATCACTAGAAATGAAATTGAAGAGGTCATAAAATCACTCCCTACAAATAAAAGCCCAGGACCAGATGGCTTCACAGGTGAATTCTATCAAACATATAAAGAGGAATTGGTGCCCATCCTCCTTAAACTCTTTCAAAAGGTTGAAGAAGAAGGAATACTCCCAAAGACATTCTATGAGGCCACCATCACCCTCATTCCAAAACCAGGCAGAGTTACCACCAAAAAAGAAAACTATCGCCCAATACCATTGATGAATATAGATGCAAAAATTCTCAACAAAATCTTAGCCAACCGAATCCAACAACATATCAAAAAAATTATACACCATGACCAGGTTGGGTTCATTCCAGGTTCACAAAGATGGTTCAACATACGCAAATCAATCAGCATCATACACCACATTAACAAAACAAAAGTCAAAAATCATATGATCATCTCAATAGACGCAGAAAAAGCATTTGACAAAGTTCAACATCCATTCATGATCAAGACCCTCGCCAAAGTGGGTATAGAGGGAACATTCCTGAATATCATCAAAGCCATTTATGATAAACCCACAGCAAATATAATCCTCAATGGGGAAAAACTGAAAGCCTTCTCACTCAAATCTGGAACAAGACAGGGATGCCCACTCTCACCACTGCTCTTCAACATCGTTTTGGAAGTCTTAGCCACAGCAATTAGACAAACAAAAGAAATCAAAGGCATCCATATAGGAAGAGAAGAGATCAAACTGTCACTGTATGCAGATGACATGATTCTATACCTAGAAAACCCTAAGGACTCAACCCCAAAACTACTTGAACTGATTCATAAATTCAGCAAAGTGGCAGGATATAAGATTAACATTCAGAAGTCAGTTGCATTTCTGTATACCAGCAATGAAACATTAGAAAAGGAATCCAAAAATACGATACCTTTTAACATTGTACCACACAAAATCAAATACCTCGGAATACACCTGACCAAAGAAGTAAAGGACCTATATGCCGAGAACTATAAAACCTTAATCAAAGAAATCAAAGAAGATGTAAAGAAATGGAAAGATATTCCACGTTCCTGGATTGGAAAAATCAATATTGTGAAAATGGCCATACTACCCAGAGCAATCTACAGATTCAATGCAATCCCTATCAAATTACCCATGACATTTTTCACAGAACTAGAACAAACAATCCAAACATTTATATGGAACAACAAAAGACCCAGAATCGCCAAAGCAATCCTGAGAAACAAAAACCAAGCAGGAGGCATCACTCTCCCAGACTTCAAGAAATACTACAAAGCCACAGTCCTCAAAACAGTGTGGTACTGGTATCAAAACAGACAGACAGACCAATGGAACAGAATAGAGAATCCGGAAATTAACCCTGACACCTATGGTCAATTAATCTTTGACAAAGGAGGCAAGAACATAAAATGGGAAAAGGAAAGTCTATTCAGCAAGCATTGCTGGGAAACCTGGATAGCTGCATGCAAAGCAATGAAACTAGAACACACCCTCACACCATGCACAAAAATAAACTCCAAATGGCTGAAAGACTTAAATATATGACAGGACACCATCAAACTCCTAGAAGAAAACATAGGCAAAACACTCTCTGACATCAACATCATGAATATTTTCTCAGGTCAGTCTCCCAAAGCAATAGAAATTAGAGCAAAAATAAACCCATGGGACCTCATCAAACTGAAAAGCTTTTGCACAGCAAAGGAAACCCAAAAGAAAACAAAAAGACAACTTACAGAATGGGAGAAAATAGTTTCAAATGATGCAACTGACAAGGGCTTAATCTCTAGAATATACAAGCAACTTATACAACTCAACAGCAAAAAAGCCAATCAATCAATGGAAAAATGGGCAAAAGACCTGAATAGACATTTCTCCAAGGAAGATATACAGATGGCCAACAAACACATGAAAAAATGCTCCACATCGCTGATTATAAGAGAAATGCAAATCAAAACTACCATGAGATACCACCTCACACCAGTCAGAATGGCCATCATTAATAAATCCACAAATAACAAGTGCTGGAGGGGCTGTGGAGAAAAGGGAACCCTCCTGCACTGTTGGTGGGAATGTAAACTGGTACAGCCACTATGGAGAACAGTATGGAGATACCTCAGAAATGTATACATAGAACTTCCATATGACCCCACAATCCCACTCTTGGGCATCTATCCGGACAAAGCTCTACTTAAAAGAGACACATGCACCCGCATGTTCATTGCAGCACTATTCACAATAGCCAGGACATGGAAACAATCCAAATGTCCATCAACAGAGGATTGGATTCGGAAGATGTGGTATATATACACGATGGAATACTACTCAGCCATAAAAAAGGATGACATGATGCCATTTGTAGCAACATGGATGGAACTAGAGAATCTCATACTGAGTGAAATGAGCCAGAAAGACAAAGACAAATACCATATGATATCACTTATAACTGGAATCTAATATCCAGCACAAATGAACATCTCCTCAGAAAAGAAATCATGGACTTGGAGAAGAGACTTGTGGTTGCCTGATGGGAGGGGGAGGGAGTGGGAGGGATCGGGAGCTTGGGCTTATCAGACACAACTTAGAATAGATTTACAAGGAGATCCCGCTGAATAGCATTGAGAACTATGTCTAGATACTCATGATGCAACAGAAGAAATGGTGGGGGAAAAACTGTAATTGTAATGTATACATGTAAGGATAACCTGACCCCCTTGCTGTACAGTGGGAAAATAAAATAAATAAAAAAAAATGTTGAAAGCAGCTAGGGAAAAGAAACACATAACATACAAGCGAAGCCCAGGAAGGTTTTCAACACTACCAAAGCAGCTTTACAACAAATACTACAGGAACTTCAAGAGGTGGACATGAAAAGGCCACCACTAAAATAAAAAATACTAAAAACGACACGGCTTACCGGTAAACATATACATATACATATAGTAAAGGCAGGAAATCATCCACACACAAATATGCTGAAAAATCCAGAAAGCATCCAAAGAGGGTACAAATGCAGCATACCAGAGTTGCATTTGCAACTAAGAGACCAACAACTTAAAACAATTTGTATATAGATAGAATCCTATATCAAAACTTCATGGGAACTGTGACCAACAATCTACAATCAATACACACAAAAATAATAAAAAGCAGTCCAAACACAACACTATATAGACTCATCAAACCACAAGAGAAGAGAAGAAGGGAAGGAAAAGGGGCCAACAAAAACAAATACAAAACAGTTCATAAAATGGTAACGTCATTGGACTAAATGCCCCAACCAAAAGATATAGACAGGCTGAATGGATACTAAAGACCCACATATATGCTGTCTCCAAGAGACTCACGTCAGTTCTAGGGACATATGAAAATTGAAAGCGAGGGGATGGAAGAAAATATTCCATGCATATGGAGTCAAAAGAAAGCTGGAGCAGCAATACTCTTTTCAGACAAATTAAACCTTAAAATAAAGAATATTATAAGAGACAAACAAGGTCATTACATAATGATCAAAGGATCAATCCAAGAAGCATGCATAGGGATGGTAAATACATATGCACCCGAAAGAGGGTTACCTCAAAACATAAGGCAACAGCTGTTAACCTGACCAAGGAGGTGAAAGACTTCCATGCTGAGAACTCTACAACTTCACTCAAGACACTTAAAGAGGATTCAAAGAAACAGAAAGATGTTCCACACTCCTGGATTGGAAGAATTAATATCATTTACATGACCCTCCTACCCAAATCAATCAACAGATTCAAGGCAATCCCTATCAAATTACTCATGCCATTTTTCACAGAACTAGAACAAACAATCCAAAAATTAATATGGATCCATAAAAGACTCAGAATTGCCAAAGCAATCCTGAGGAACACAAACCAAGCAGGAGGCATAACTCTCTCAGACTTCAGACAATATTACAAAGCTACAATCATCAAGACAGTGTGGTACTGGTACCAAAACGACATACACTCCAATGGAACAGAATACAGAACCCAGAAATAACCCCAGACAACTATGGTCAAACAATCTTTGACAAACGAGGCAAGAATACAAAATCAGGGAAAGATTGTCTCCTCCCCAAGTGGTATGGACAAAGCAGAACAATTCCACGTAAATCACACTCTCATACTAGAACTAGAACACACTCTCATACCATACACAAAAATAAACTCAAAATGGCTTAAAAACTTAAACATAAGAGAAGACATCATAAAACACCTGGAAGAGATCATAGGCGAAACATTCCCTGACATCAAACATTGAAAGGTTTTCTTAGGTCAGTCCCCCAAAGCAATAGAATGAAAAAACAAAAATAAACCAATGGGAGCTAATCAAGCCCACAAGCATTTGCACAGCAATGGAAAACTTTAAAAAAAGCAAAAAGACAATCTATGCAATGGGAGAAAAGAGTTTCAAATAATGTAACTGACAAGAGCTTAATTTCCAAAACATACAAACAACTTATACAACTCAACAGCAAAAACAAAACAAACAAACAAACAAAACCCAGTTGAAAAATGAGGAGAAGGGGACTGGATTAAGATGGCAGGACAGAAGGAATGGAGTTCACCTGCTCTCTTCAAAACAACAAAATTACCACCAAATGCTGAACAACCTTCAACAAAATGGATTGGAAACTTTCAAAAAAGATATCCTACTCCAAGAAACAAAGAGGAGACCACATCAAGATGGTAGGAAGGCCTATTATGTGATATACACAAGCCCATGAGCATCATGTGGGCAGCACACAGACTGGAAAGGAACTGTGTCACAGAGACCCACCTATAGGAGCGAGAGTTCTGAGTCCCACATTGGATCCCCATACCTGGGGGTATGGCATTGGGAGAAAGAGCCCTCAGAGCATCTGGCATTGAGGGTAGTAGGGCTTCTGTGCTAAAGCTCCATGGGACTGGGGGAGACAGAAACCCCATTCTTTTTCTTTTTTATTATTTTCCCACTGTACAGCAAGGGGGTCAGGTCATCCTTAGATGTATACATTGCAGTTACAGTTTTTTCCCCCACCCTTTCTTCTGTTGCGACATGAGTATCTAGACATAGTTCTCAATGCTATTCAGCAGGATCTCCTTATAAATCTATTCTAGAAACCCCATTCTTGAAAGGTACACACAGGCTTTCATTTCCACGGGGTCCCAGACAAAGTAGAGACTCCATGGGAATCTGGGGCAGGCCTGACTGCAGTTCTTGGAGGATCTCCTGGGAAAACAGGGAGTGACTGTGGATCACTGCTGGGGAAGGACACTGGAAGCAAAAGTCTCAGGAGTGCTCACTGGCATGTGTTCCTCTAGAGGTGGCCATTTTGGGGAAATCCGGCCCCACCTATCAGCGCTGAGAAGCCCCAGGTCAAACACGAATCCAGGTGAGATCACAGCCCCACCCATCAGTAAACAGGCTGCCTAAAGACACCCTAATCACACAACTGCCTCTAATCTCACCCAGAGCAAAGACCCATCCTCCAGAGGGATAAGAAGCAGCTCCACCGACCAGTGGGCAGGCACCAGTCCTTTCCATCAGGAAGCCTATAGCAAGCCCCCACACCAACTTCAGCCACAAAGGGTGCGGACTTCAGAAGAAAGAGGGGCTACCACATTGTTTTCTGGAAAAAGGAGACCACACCAAAAACCTATAAACATGTAAAGGCAGAGAACCATAACCCAGATGAAGGAGAGAGAAAAACCCCAGAAAAACAGCTAAGTGATCTGGAGAGTATCAGCCTCCAGGAAAAAGACTTTAGACTGATGATCATAATGTGATGCAGGGCATTGGAAACAGATGGGAGGCAAAGACTGATAATTTAGAGGAAACACTGAGCAAAGAAATACGAAATTTAAGACTGAAGCAAGCAGAGATGAAAAATACAATAACTGAAATATAAAATTCATTAGAAGCAGCCAACAACAGAATACATGAGGCAGAAGAATGAACAAGTGAGGTGGAGGACACCCTATTGGAAATCACTGATGTGGAACAGAAAAAGAAAAAAGATTGAATAGATTGGAAGACAGTCTAAGAGAACTCTAGGACAACATTACATGCACCAACATCTGCATTATAGGGGTGCCAAAAGAAGAAGAGAGAGAGAAAAGGCCAGAGAACCTATTTGAAGAGATAATAGGCCAAAACTTCCCTACCATGGGGAAGGAATCACTCACTGAAATCTAGGAAACACACTGAGTACCATATGAAATAAACCCAAGGAGGAACACCCCAAGACACATATTCATGAAACTGGACAAAATTAAAGACAAAGAGAACATATGGAAAGCATCTAGGGAAAACAAACACATAGCATACATAGGAAACCTGAAAAGCTTTTCAGCTGATTTTTCAGCAGAAGCTCTGCAGGCCAGAATGGAGTGGCACGATATACTTAACGAGATGAAAGGAAAAATCTCCAACCAAGATTACTCTACCCAGCAAGGCTTTCATTCTGATTTGAAGGAGAAAGCAAAAGCTTTACAGACAAACAAGTTAAGAGCCTTCAGCACCACTAACCCAGATTTACAACAAATACTGAAAGAACTTCCTGAAGTAAAGAAAAGGCCACAACTAGAAACCAAAACACTACAAATGACAAGGATCACCAGTAAAGGCATAGACACAGTAAAGACATAGACACAGTAAATGTAGGAAATCATCCACGCTTCAATATGCTACCAAATCCAGAAATTGGGAGAAGAGGAGGGTACAAATGCAGGACACTGGAGATGCACTTCCAATTAAGAGACCAACAACTTAAAACAATCAGAGAGAGAGAGACGCCTATCTCAAAACTTCAGGGTAACTACAGGCCAAAAACCTACAATAGATACACACACAAATAAGAGCAATCAACTCAAATACAACGCTAAAGGTAGTCATCAATCCACAAAAGGAGAGACCAAGAGAAGAAGGGAAGAAAAAAGAGCAACAGCAACAAATCAAAAACAGTTAATGAAATGGCAATAAGAACATACAAATCAGTAAATAGCCTACATGTAAACAGACTAAATGCCCCAACCAAAAGATCTAGACTGGCTGAATGGATACAAAAACAAGACCCATACATATGCTGTCTTCAAGAGACCCACTTCACTTTCTAGGGACACATACAAATTGAAAATGAGAGGATGGAAGAAAATATTCCATGCAAATGGCAATCAAAAACGCTGGAGTAATGATACTCATATCAGACAAAATAGGCCTGAAAATAAAGAATATGATAAGAGACAAAGATGGGCATTACATAATGATCAAAGGACCAATCCAGGATCACTTCAATATATAAGGCAACTGCTAACAACCTTAAAAGGAGAAATTAACAACAACACCATAGAGCAGGGGACTTTAACACCCCACTTACTGCAATGGACAGATCATCCGGACAGTAAATCAACAAGAAAACTCAGGCCCTAAATGAAGCATTAGACCAGATGGATTTAATAGAGAGTTATAGGACATTCCATCCAAAAGCAGCAGAATACACTTCTTCTCAAGTGCACATGGAATTTGCTCTAGGAATGATCACATTCTGGGCCACAAATCAAGCCTTGGTAACTTTAAGAAAATGGAAATCTTATCCAGCATCTTTTTCCAAACACAACGCTATTCAACTTGAAATCAACAAGAAAAAAATTGCCAAAAACCACACACACACAAAGACATGAAGGCTAATCAACATGCTACCAAACAACCAATGGATCATCGAAGAAATCAAAGAGGAAAACTATAGCAAAAGCAGTTCTAAGAGGGAAGTTTATAGCAATACAAGCATACCTCAGGAAACAAGAGAAAGCTCAAATAAACAACCTAACTTCACATCTAAAGCAGCCTGAGAGAGTGTAACAGACAAGACCTAAAGATATAAGAAGGAAAGAAATAATAAAGATCAGAGCAGAAATGAATGAAATAGAAAGGAAGAAAAACATAGAAAAGAGCAATAAAAATAAAAACCGGTTCTTTCAAAAGATCAACACAATTGAAAAACCCTTAGTCAGACTTATCAAAAAAAAAAAGAGTACTCAAATCCATAAAATTAGAGATGAAAAAGGAGTAGTTACAAAGGACATCACAGAAATACAGAGGATCCTACGAGACTACTACATACCAATAAATCTATACCAATAAAAGGGAAATCCTAGAAGAAATGGACAAATTCTTAGAAAACTACAATCTTCTAAGACTAAACCAAGATGAACTAGAAAAGATGAATAGACCAATCACAAGCACAGAAATTGAAACTGTGATTTAAAAAATTCCAAAAAATAAAAGTCTAGGACCAGATGGCTTCACAGGGAATTCGATTCAAACATTTAGAGAAGAGATAACACCTATTCCTCTGAAACTATTCCAAAAACTTTCAGAGGAATGAACGCTTCCAAACTCATTCTAGAAGTCCACCATCACCCTGATATCAAAACGAGACAAAGATGCCACAAAAAAAGAAAACTACTGGCCAATATCTCCAATGAATCTAGATGCAAAAATCCTCACCAAAATACTAGCAAACCAAATCCAACAGTACATTGAAAGGTTTGTACATTATGATCAAGTGGGATCTGTCCCAGCAATGCAAGGATTCTTCAATATCCACAAATCAAACAGTATGATACACCACATTAACAAACTGAGGAATAAAAACCATATCATCCTCTCCATAGGTGCAGAGAAAGACTTTCACAAAATACAACACCCATAAAATCCCTTCGGACATGGGTACGGAAGGAACCTACCTCAACATTCTAAAGGGCATATATGACAAACACACAGCTAACATCATTGTGCATGGTAAAAAGCTGAAAGAATTCCCTCTGTGGTGAAGGATGTCTGCTCTCACCACTAATATTCAACATAGTTTTCGAAGTCTTGGGCATGGCAATCAGAGAAGAAAATGAAATAAAAGGAATCCAAATTGGAAAGGAAGAGGTACAACTCTATTTGCGGAGGCATGATACTATACCTAGAAAATCCTAAAGATGCTACCTGAAAACTGTTAGCATTCATTGATGAATTTGGAAAAGTCACAGAATACAAAATTAATACACAGAAATTCATGGCATTTCTATATACTAAGAATGAATGATCAGAAAGAGAAATTCAGGAAACAATCCCATCAACCATCACATCAATGAGAATGAAATTCATAGGAATAAACCTACCTAAAGAGACAAGAGACCTGTACTCTGAAGACTATAAGACACTGATGAAAGACATCCAAGGTCACACAAACAGATGGAAATACCATCTTTTTGGATTGGAAGAATCAATATTATCAAAATTACTGTACTACCCAAGGCAATCTGCAGATTCCATGCAATCCCTATCAAGCTACCAAGGACAGTTTTTGTAGAACTAGAAGAAAATATCTAAAAGTTTGTTTGAAAGCATGAAAGGCTCAGAATAGCCAGACATCCTGAGAAAGCAAAACAGAGCTGGAAGAATCAAGTTCCCTGACTTCAGATTATTCTACTAAGCATCAAAACCATATGGTACTGGCACAAAGACAGAAATGTAGATCAGTGGAACAGGATAGAAAGCCCAGAATTAATCCCACACACCTACAGTCAACTAATCTATGGCAATAGAAGCGAGAACATACAATAGAGAAAAGACTGTACCTTCAATAAATGATGCCATGAAACCTGGACAGCCACATGGAAAAGAATGAAATCAGAACACTTCCTAACACCACACACAACAATAAATGCAAAATGGATGAAAGACCTAAATAGAAGACCAGATAACATAAAACTCTTGAAGGAAAACTAGGCCAAACACTCTCTGATATAAACCAAAGCAATATCTTCTCAGATCCACCTCCTAGAGTAATAACAATAAGAACAAAAAAAATCAATGGGACTTAATTAAATTTAAAACTTTCTGCACAGCAAAGGAAACCCTAAACAGAACAAAAAGACAACCCAAAGAATGGGAGAACATATTTGCAAATGAAGAGACTGACACGGGGTTCATCTCCAAAATTTATAGTTACCCCTGCAGCTCAATTACAAACAAGAAAATAACCACATCAAAAAATGGGCAGAAGACCTAAACCGACAATTCTCCAAAGAAGACATAACAGATGGCCAAAAAACACATGAAAAGATGTTCAACAGCACTAATTATTAGAGAAATGCAAATCAAAACTACTAGGAGGAACTACCTTACACCACCCAGCATGGCCATCATTAAAAAGTTTACAACCTGGAAATGCTGAAGAGGGGTGGAGAAAATGGACCCCTTATCATACTTTTGGTGGGAATGCAAATTGGTGCAATACTATGGAAAAGAGTGTGGAGATTGCTCAGAACACTTAAAATAGAATTACCCTTGATCCAGCAATCCTACTCCTGGGCATCTCTCCAGAGAAAACATGACTTGAAAAGATACCTGTACTCCAATGTTCATTGCAATACTAGGTACAATACCCAAGCCATGCAAACAACCTAAATGTCCATCGGCAGTGGAGGAGATAAAGAAGATGTGGTCCATATACACAATGGAATATTACCCAATCATGCAAATGAAAGATGGGAGTTCCCACAGTGGCCCAGTGGTCATGAATCTGGCTGGTATCCATGTGGATGCAGGTTTGAACCCAAGCCTTCTTCCATGAGTCAGGGAGCTGGCATTGCTGTCAAATGTGGCGTAGGTCATAGATGTGGCTGATGCCATGTTGCTTGGACTGTGGTGTAGACCAGCAGCTGCAGCTGGGATTCAATCCCTAAATGGAAACTTCCATATGCCCTAGGTTTGGCCCTAAAATGTAAAAAAATAAAATAAAATAAATCATAAAGAATGAAATAATGCCATTTACAGCAGCATGGATGGACCTAGAAATTATTGTCCTAAGTGAAGTTAGACAGTGAAAGACAAACATCATATGATATCACTTATAGGTGGAATCTAAAAAAGGGATACAATGAACATCTTTGCAGAGCAGAAATAGACTAACAGACTTTGGAAAACTAATCGTTTCCAAAGAGACAAGTTGGGGAGTAGGTGGGGTGGGCTGGGTGTTTGGGATGGAAATGCTGTAAAATCAGGTTGTTATGTTTGCTGAACAACTATAAATGTAATAAAATTCAATATAGCCCTGGGAACTATGTCTAGACACTTATGATGGAGAATAATGTGAGAAAAAAGATATATATGTAAGTGAGACTGGGCCACCTTTCCATAGAGTAAAAAATTGACAGAATCCTGAAAAACAGCTATAATGGGGAAAAAAACACATTATAATCTAAAATCAATGAATTAAAAATAATAAACAAACAAACAAATGAATACATACATACATACATACATAAACTTAGAAGGTTTTGCACAGGAAAACCTTGTTTGCACCTAAACAAACCAAAAAAAAGACGACCCATGGAATGGGAGAAAATATTTGCAAATGAAGCAACTGACAAGGGATTCACCTCCAAAATTTATAATCACCTCCAAAAAAATGGGCAGAAGACTTAGACAATTCTCCAAAGGAGCCAGACTGATGGTCATAAAGCACAAGAAAAGATGTTTATCATCACTACTTATTAAAAAAAAATACAAATCAAGATACAATGAGGTACTCCCTCATACCCACCAGGATGGCCATCGTCAAAATGTCTGCAATAAATAAGTGCTGTAGAGGATGTGGAGAAATGGGGACCCTCTTAACAGTGTTGGTGGGAATGAAAATTGATACAGCCACTGTGGAAAACACTATGATCCTGTCTCAAAAAAACTAAAAACAGAATTATCATATGATCCAGAAATCCCACTCCTGGGCATCTATCCAGAGAAATCCATGACTTGAAAAGACCTAGGCACCCAAGTGTCCACTGAAGCACTTTACAATAGCCAAGATCTGGAAGCAACCTAAATGTCCATCAACAGAAGAATGGATAAAGAAGAGGTGGTACATAAACACCATGGGATATTAGCCATTAAAACGAAAGAACTAATGGCACTTGCAGCAACATGGACGGATATAGACAGTATCATGCTAAGTGAAGTTAGTAAGACAGTGAGACACCAATATCATATGCTATCACTTATATGTGGGATCTAAAAAAATATGGATACAACTTCTGTGTAGAACAGAAAATGACTTTGAAAAACTTTCCGTTACCAGGTGGGATTCACCCCAGGTTCTCAAGGATGGTTCAACACACTCAAATCAAACAATGCCATGCACCACATTAACAAAAAAGTCAGAAACCACATGATCATCTCAAAAGATGCAGAAAAAGCATTTGACAAAGTCCAACATATATTCATGATCAAAACTCTTAATAAAGTGGGTCTAAGAGGGAACAATCCTTAACATAAATAAAGCCATTTATGACAAACCCGCAGAAAATATAATACTCAATGGAGAAAAGCTGAAAGCCTTCCCATGAAAATATGGAGCAAGACACGGATGCCCACTCTCAGCACCAATGTTATTCAACATATTACTAGAAGTTCTATCCACAGCAAACACACAAACAAAAGAAATAAAAGCCATCCAAATAGGAAGAGTAGTGGCTAAAACTGTCAGTGTAAAATGATCACAGTAAACCTAGTTAACATCCATTACCACAAAGAGTTACACATTTTCTTTCTGTGATAAGAACTTTTTTTTTTCCTTTTGGCTGTGCCTGTGACATGCAGAAGTTTCTGAGCCAGGGATTGAACCTGCTCCACAGCAGTGACCTGAGCCACAGCAATGATACCACTGGATCCTTAACCCACTCTCCACTAGGGCATCCAAGGACTCTTAAGATCCATTCTCTCAGCTACTCTCCAACACACAATGCGGTATTAACTGCAGTCACCATGCTGTACATTACCGTCCATGATTTATTTTATTTTATTTTATTTTATTTTATTTTATTTTATATTATTTTATTTTATTTTACTATTATTATTTATTACTCATCTGTAATTGCACAATGACCATAATAATCCAATTTCACAGGATTTCCATCCACAGCCCAAGCACATCCCCCCACCCCCCAAACTGTCTCCTCCGGAGACCATTATTTTCTGTCTTTTATTTATCAATCTGCTAAAAGGGAAGCTGAAGCAGGCTGAGTGACCTTTTAAATGTATGGAACCCCAAATGCTACAAAACGAGATTCCACAGGCTCCAAAGGCTGCCACAGATTCACCCTTCTTTGTGACTATGATGGAATTGTTCACCTATCAGTGTGAGCAGGGAAGATGTTAGGAATGGCTTATAAAAAGTTACTATTTTGCAAGCCCGTTCAGCTTGAGGCTCTTGAATATCATCCTAGAGCTCACTAACAGTTCACTGTATGGAATCCAGGGGCTGAGTCAAAATAGAGAGGTCTATTTTGGGAAGGGAAGCAGGAGGCTGTAGGGTCAGCTGGTGGACATGGTGAGCATATGGCTCCCTGATGGGTTGATGGCTGGATGTGGAATAAAGAAAAATAGGGTCAGGTCATCTGGGAACCAAGGACCTGAGATGAACTCGCCATTGTTAGAAGCATCCTGAACCTTCAGAAAAGAACAGGGACCATGTCTAAAGGTTTGGGAATATCAGAGCCATATCTCCTCAGAGAAGGACTCCCCAGGCTCTCCAGGCCTCACTCCCCAAGCCTCCCTTAGAGACAAGGCCTCCCCACCTTTGTCCTTGTCAGCTCACTGACCCTAGAGGTCCTGCCTATCCCTGAGGACTTGGGTTTCCACAGAGATATGGTGGTGGAGAATTGCTCATACAGCTTACCAGCCTGACCAACAGTAGTTCCCACCACACTGGGGCAACTGGGCACAGGGACACATGGCTCTAGAGACTTGAACCATCTGGACCCCATGTGCATGGTGTCCTTGCCTACCAGCTGTGCCACAGAAGAGCCAGGAATACCTGTGCTTGCCCAACTGATTCTCAGGGGGTTTTCCTGGGAGAACACTTGCCCACCTTACCTCTTATCCATGAATCCCCACGACTTCCTGACTGCTGCTTGTCGGCCAACCACACACCTGAGAAGCTTCTGTGCTAGAGAGTGATCTGCAATCAGCCTCACCCTTCTAGGGCCCCAGATTCTAGGACCATACAAATGCTGAAGGTGTGTCCCTGCCTAAGGTACAGATACCCTAAATCCATCCACATGATTTCCACTGGAATTCACCAGCATTTGGAGGGAGGAATTCTTGACCCTAAAGATTGAATCAACCTGAGAGGAGCAATGCTGTGATTCAGAATGAAGGGCCAAGGCACACATAAAATGCACACCGCCCAGGATGCCCCACTCACAATTCAAATATAATGTGATATACACACACACCAATGATGCCTGAATATTCTGGCTTGCCACATAATTAAGTCATAACACACAGATGAGTGATATGCTCTAAATGCATTTTTGAAGCTCTTCAAGAAACTCAGGTGACATTTCCGATGTGATATCTGCATGGTATGAATATTCCAAACATGAGCAAACTCAAATTACAAAGCTGAGGTAACCGAACACAGAGCCGATTATCCCAAGCTAGTCTGAACCAGTTCCAGTGCCCTTTCATATATGCATGTGCACACAATCCACTAACACTCTGAGGAGGACCCTCAACACCCACCAGGGGATGTAAGCAAAGGACATCACACATACATATGTGTGTGTGTGTGTGTGTGTGTGTCTTCTGAGCACACATGTACCTTTTAATCCTCAGTGTGAATCACCATACAAACTGACCGCCTAAGTTTACATATCTCAATAGACACAAATTCTAAAGTTTTACAGACAAATTCCTACTCACCTGGAATTTTCCACTGCCTCTCCTACTGAGACAGGTTGGGACCTGGCAACCTTGGCTGCGGTGGCTGCAGTGGCTGCAGGGAATGCACCTGGACAAACATCTCCTGGGGAACAAAATACAGCAAAAGTATAAACAATGAGAAAGAACTCTGCTTGCACATTGCGGACAAATCATGAGAAAAATACAACTGCCACTTCTGAAGAACAGAGAGCAAAAGCAGAGGACTATGCATGCCCCCTACATGCACCACACTAAAGGGGTGGGGTGGGCAAGCCCCCTCAGCCACCCCCCGGCCCAATCCCTGGACATGCCCCTATCCTCACCCCATAGAAGGAACTAGCTCACCGCTACTCAGTGAGAAGGTGAACGAGGGAACCTGGTGATTGCTTCAGTGCCTCTATGCTGAAGCAGGTGTCCTGAATAAAGCCTTCACTGAGTTTCTCCTCCAGCATCTTATCAACTGCTCTTGATTAAGGAAGGCCAAGAACTCTAGCTGGTAACACTCCAACTCTATACACATCCAAAACATGGGCCTGAATAAAACAGGTGCAACCTACCTACCAACCAGTTGTCCATGTGGAATACCTACATGTACAGGCTCACGAAAACCAGCAAGTCCTCAGTTGTCTCATGCATAACCTGTATGCCATGCCATAGCCCTAAAACACAGCCAATCCAGGACTCCTGAACACACACACAGCCTACACCGTTTCTTGGTTTCCAAACACACAGACTTCTCACACCTCTCAGAATACATACCACATAAGCTCCAGGAACTCAAATACACACACAGCCACAATTAGCCTACACTGACTAAGATACACATACAAATGTCAAACACCTATGGACACACACATACAGATATTCCCAACCCTTGGACATACAGATGCCCCAAACACTAGGCGTGATGCCACCTCTTCAAAATACAACCACCCTCCTCCTCCCCCAACATAGACACCAAAGGGCACTCTAAGTGTATGTGTGTCAAATGTATGCATGTTTTTACCCTCCCCTGGATAGACACAGACAGACCATCTCTTAGTACCTATTAACAAACACATTAGCAACAAACACATAACACCGCATTCTCCAAAGGAACATACTTTGCACACTCCTAACAACTCCAAGCCATGCGAACAAGACTTGCGCAGTCATGCACCTGGTGATAGACCTACAAACATGGATATGCAAGTAAGACCCATGGACATATCTCCAGAAAACCACATGTGCAATGACTTCCATCTATCAAATGATAAGAGGAGCCAGCTCACACACCTGCATCTACTAACACATAACCATAGCCCATATTTCTCCTACACATCAATGCAAGTCTCCAACTCCCCTGAATAAACACAGAACCTCATCTCTCCATTAGAAACACACATACGAACTCCTGGAAGAGCACATAGGCAAAGCATTCTCTGACATCAACCTCATGAATATGTTCACAGGTCCTTCTCCCAAGGCAACATAAAGGAGAGCAAAAATAAACCAATGGGACCTAGTCAAACTCACAAGTTTTTGCACAGCAAAGGAAACCAGCAAGAAAACACAAAGACAACTTTCACAATGGGAGAAAATAGTTTCAAACAATGCCATGGACAAGGGCTTCATCTCTAGGATATACAAGCAACATATGCAACTCAACAGCAGAAAAGCCAACCACCCAATGGACAAATGGGCAAAAGACCTGAAGAGACATTTCTCCAGGGAAGATACACAGATGGCCAACAAGCACCTGAAGCAATGCTCAACATCCCTGATTATTAGAGAAGTGCAAACCAAAACGACCATGAGATACCACCGCACACCAGTCACAATGGCCATCATTCATCAGTCCACAAATCACAAGTGCTGGAGGGGCTGTGGAGAAAAGGGAACCCTCCTGCCCTGTTGGTGGGAATGTAAGCTGGTACAGCCACTATGGAGAACCACATGGAGGTACCTTAGACACCTATACCTAGAACTACCCTATGACCCCGCAATCCCACTCTTAAGCATACATCCGGACAAAACTTTCCTTGAAAAAGACACATGCACCTGCATGGCCATTACAGCTCTATTCATAATAGCCAAGACATGGGAACCAACCCAAATGTCCATCAACAGATGATTGGATTGGGAAAATGTGGTATACATACACAATGGAATCCTACTCAACCATAAAAAAGGACATGAGGCCATTTGTGTCACCATGAATGAAACTAGAGACTCTCATCCTCAGGGAAATAAGTCAGAAAGAGAAAAACAAAGACCATAGGACATCACTTATAACTAGAATCTAGTATACAGCACAAATGAACATTTCCACAGAAGAGAAAATAATAGACTTGGAGAATGGACTTGTGGCTGCCCGGGGAGAGAGGGAGGGAGTGGGAGGGATTGGGAGCTTGGGGTTAACAGGTGCAAACTATTGATCTTGGAATGGATGTACAATGAGATCCTGCTGTGTGGCATTAAGAATTCTGTCTAGATACTTACATTGCCACACAACAATGTGATGAAAACCTGTGCGTACATGTATGCGTAACTTGGTCACCATGCTGTACAGCGGAAAAAAAAATAAATGAATAAATAAATAATAAATAACAAAGAAACACACATGTGCACTTCCCCAAATATTTAGGCCTAAAATGTCCCTACTGAAAAATACAAGTGCATAGCCCCAGCAAATATTCTACCAAATGACCATGCCCCTTGAATACACACACAAACTCATACACACAACTCCTCTCCACAAGCCCCAAATATACCCACAATTACCCAGGACATTACAAATATGGCAACGTATAACCCCTATGCATTTGGTTCCAAATACACATATAATACATGCTCTGCATATACATAAAATCACACTTCCCCCCCACCCAGCCTTCATGCAAATACAGAAGCACAGAAACACAGGACAGCCACCTATGGAATATTCACCAGTCTCATAAAAGTTTCAGACTTGCCCTAAACACATCAAAAGACACACACACAGCTCCTGAAAAACTGCTACACAGAAAAGCCAAGAAGCATACAACATGCTACAAATACACAAATAATCATCCTAAAGATAAGGATAGATTCGGACACTTAAAATACATGAAAAGTCCCACTGGGGGTGAAAGACAAGGTTTAACAGAGTTTGGGGAACTGGTGTAAGCTGAGGAGCACTCAAGGAATTGAACCCAGCTATGATCTACACTAACTTGAAGGAAGACCAGGGGCCTGTATGTGTCAGACATGTTGAAGCCACAAACCCCCATACTTAAAACATAGGACAATAGATAGGAAGAGTAAATCCTGTTGCATGAAGTCATGGAGTTAGTAGTCCTTGAAAAGCAGCATTTTTCCACATACCCAAGACAGAAATATAGATGACAGGGGACAAAACTAGGTAAATGGGGACATTAGCTGGAAACCTGAGATTAATTGCCATATTGTACATGTTACCACACTCCTGGTAATACACACAGGACTTCAATAGCATTGTTGACTGACCTGGGTAAGCCATGTAGGGGCAAAGTGAGGGACAAAAGATGTAAGCCTTGCCATCTGCCCCCAAATGAGGAAGAAGGCAAACTTCTCCCTTCTCCTCTTTTCCTTGGATTATAGAAATGGAGCTCTCTTGGTTCTTGGGGCTGCTCTGCTCCCTTGCCAGCCTACTTCTCTCTCTCTCACAAGTGTCTTATGCTAAAAAGCTCGCTCATTGCCTACTGCTTTGTCTCAAGCTGAATTCATTCTGCAATGAGTCAGAAAAGCCTGAGCTTCATGAGTCCTGACACTGGGAGAGAGGTTTTTCCTTAGAAGACAGTGGTTTTGAGGAGTTTGAGTCATTCGTTTGTGGCACAGAAGGTTAAGGATCCAACTTTGTCACTGCAGCCATCCAGATCGCTGCTGTGGCATTCAGTCCTGGGCCTGGGAACCTCCACATGTGGCAGATAATATCAAAAAAAAGGAAAAAAAATAATCATTGTGTTCCAGTCCACTCCTAACCTGGGATCCTGGGTTCAAGTGCCAAGCTACCGTGCAGGTTGATTCAAGTCCCACTCTCAATTTTGGCTGGGTTGAAGTCCCAGCCACGGAGTTTCACTACATTCCCCACATATACAACATAAACGGATTGTACACCCAAACAAACAGACCCCCGTAATGACCAAACATGGCCCTTATGCATAGGCAGATAATCCAAGTCCACCTTTAGACACACAATCCCAAAACTCATGGGTGAAAACACCATTTGCCAAATATTCCCCTGAACACCAACTTACAAACACCTAAACACCAACTCCTTGAGTGTGCCTCTGTTACATCTCAAAACCCTTCAAATATAACACTCACCCTTCAAAATGTTCACCAAAACACAGGCATGAACTCCCCTTATACACACATATCCATAGACCTAACCAACCCAGATATCTGACCACCCACCAGACTCCCAACAACCTATTAAATATGTATGAACCCCATCTAGGCTTGTGCATCATTCATGATTTACATCAGACTACAAAGAGATGGTGAGCACTACATTCAGGAAAGTTGTCCCCACCATGGACCCAAGCATGCCTTTTGAATATGAGCATTGACAGTAATTTTTATGTTCTGAAGGAGACACCAATGAAACAATGATCATGTACCTTGGCTCTTCACTGATTTTCCAGTGACCTGCGCTACTTCCTGGGAAGTGCATGAGGGTTTTCCAATTGGAAATGTTTCTGTCTAGCTTTCCTACTCTTGAGAACTGCATGCTGGAATGGCACACATTTGAATGGCCCACAAACTTTATGCACCTGCCTCTGGAAGCCCTGCAATCACTCAAGTCTTCATGCAGCCCGACCCACAGTGCTGCCAATAAACTGTGGTGGAAACACTGCTCCAGACCTTAACTCCATGCTGGCATGAACCCACACAGAGGAGGGCCCAGATATCCTACAGAGTGAAAAAGAGTGCTGAGGGCTCACACCCAACACGTGAAAAGTCCCCATATGCCTTACCAGGGCCTTCACAGAATTAAGCAAAAGGCCGCCATGACTGGCCCCACCCCCAGGCGGGCCACCCGTTGGTAAACCTCCCTCTGCCCTCATGCATGCACTACTGGCTTCCCGAGCAGACCCGCATCAACAGATGCTAGGAGAGATTGGTGGAGGGTAGTCCCTGCACCTGACAGCCCTAGCCACTAGTGGACATGTGCATGCTTGCTGGCGTGGGATGTGTGAATACCTAGCCCAGGTATTCTTGCAAGAGAGGAATATAATGGAGAATTGGCATCCTCTGGGGAGTTTTTTGATATGTCTTCTCATTGCGATCTTTCTGACCTTCTCCTCTTCAACCTCTCTCTTGTGAGATGATCTCCCACATTCAAATTGCAAACTTGAAAACTGTCCATTTAGATATGATCCCCATGAAAGAGTTCGGAGAGCTCCAGCCTAAGCACGGTATCCTCAATTTGGGCCAAGGGCATTCATGCCCTTTGGGCTGCAGTTCCCTAGTTTTGCTTACTGTTTTTTCTAGAAATATTAGGTCCTTTTACCTAGCAAGCCTTAGGGTTCCATTAAAAAGAATTTCTAGCAATGAATTGTAGACATGGAAAACACTCTGACAGAACTTTCTCCTGTTTCCATGCCTAGAGCTTTTCCAAATACATTTGTTCTACTCAAATGTTTCGCTCTCCATGTAGTTAGTTAATGCATGGAAGTTTTTCAATAAAGGTTGATTCATAGGTGTTTCCTTTGTAAGGTTTTGGTTACCCTTGTGAAGTAAACTTGACAATCTTGGCCAATTATAGCACAGCAGGTACTTTGGGACAATTGTACTCTCCCTCCCTACTTCTTTGACTACATCACAGAATTTCCATTGGCAATCAACCAACAAATAAATAGGAGCAGATTCAACTTACTGACCTGACATTGTCATACTTTGCAAAGAAATGTGAACCATCAGGACCACTCTCCGGTTAGCTGCAACGTTGGAGCATTTCTTCATCAATAGGATACCTCTCATGAGCCCTTACATCTAACAACACCCAGAGCTCCCAAGGGCACAGACTTGAAACGTCCACAAGACACAAACCTGGAATCTCTCAGTGCCTTTAAATTTCCATCAGCAAGTGGGAGATTACCTGTCTTCTGATGCTTGTGATCCATTTCCAGAGATGTTTCTCCTCAGCTGTCAGTGCCTGCCCTGAAGCTCTCTGCAGGAATAATCAGAGATAAGGGTCCAAAAGACATTGAGACACCCACATCCATGACTGGTTTTCCCTAATTACATTTCAGCTAATTTGATTATCTCTGCCTCTAGGATGTAGGGTTTGGAGGTAGTAAACAAAAATTGATTGCAGATTGGGAATGTCACTTTTCCACAATGTGATTTTCTATCAGGGTCCCTGAGAAGATGCATTCAAATACTATATAAGAACGATGAGTGAGGATCTTATAAATAATCGGTTGAATGGCTGAACAAGGGGAGGAGACAACAAGGAGCCTGCCCTTCTTGAATGCCTGGGTACAATGCTTGCCCCACCAATCCTCTCATATGAAGTTATTGGTTGAAAAACATTTAAAATTTTCATTATAAGAGCTCAAATACAGAGAAATATTTCCAAATTGTTTATTTTTTCAATCCCCCATCAAGAGGTACTTGATAGAAAGCTCACCATGATATTGCTTGAAATCCTCTCACCTCAGCTTCTCACTCTCTTTTGAGTCCATTTTTCTTTGCAAGGGCTAAGAAGCTTCTGAAGCATCTTCCCAAGTCTTTTTCTCAATGTGGGACACTCCTTATAAACCTCTCTTGCCTTCCCCGACACCCTAACATCAGTAGGAATTGTAGTGGTGCTACAGCAGAGAATGAATTTCACCTCCCAAGAGATTTGGTTGCAGTCCTATTAGGTTTCCACCCCTTATCTCCCTTGGCAAGTTTCCTAATTGTCCTCTCTTCTCACCACACAAAACATGAATACTCATTCATATCATTAGGAGAGTGTAAGGTGACATTAATTCTCAACATGAAAAAAAGAGTCAGAGAACTGTTTCTCATTTGTGTCTCTGTTTTGTTTTCTAAGGGATGCAGATGGGACCATAGGTAATGATGAGCCTAGATTCTAAAGTGGAAGGTTATGGGATGCAGACAGGAAATTCACAAGCTTATAAGCAGGGCTTGCAGGCCAGGTCTTAGGTGGGATTGGTTTTGTCCAAAAGGAGAGTGGACATTGGTGCATAAAATACTGGCACTCTCTCAAGGTGCACATGCATTTCACGGGGAGTTGATTTTTTAAATCCTAGAAATACAAGGAGTTTCCAATGTGGCTCAGCAGAAACGAACCTGGCAAGTATCCACGAGGATGTGGGTTTGATCCCTGGCCTCCCTCAGAGGAATAAGGATCTGGTGTTGCCTTTAGCTATGCTGTAGGTCACAGACACAGCTTGCATCCCACATTGCTGTGGGTGTGCATAGGCCTGCAGCTTTAGGTCCGATTTGACTCCTATTCTGGAACTCACATATGTTGCAGGTCTGGCCCTAAAAGGGAAAATAAATAAAAGACCAAAAAAAAAAAAAAAAACCCAGATCTCTGGGATATTTAGTACATTAACTTGTCTTCTTGTCCTTTATTTCTGTCCTTAACCACACGAAGCACAAACACTCAATCCTATATCCTGTCTCTTCCATTAACATTTCATCCTGCAGATTTGGGGTCCCTTTGCCATTTTATTTTGGGTTGGACCAAAATGCACATTTCAGTTTCTAGTCCACGTTCTCATCCTCTCTAGAACTGCTCACTACTAAGCGCCGAATATGTTACCCTTTTTGGCTAGTCTTGCCAGATAAATGCTGATGCTGAGGGAAAGGTAAATTTCAGATAAATAGGGAAAGAACTTTCAGTAAAGATATGTCCAAAATGTTGCATAGGACAGAGTTAAGGCTAAAGGCAGGCACTGTGTACAGGAAATGAAAAATTCAAATGGAGCTGGATATTTACTTTTGATATTGCCTGGCTTTGAACACTCTGTTCTTTCAGTTCCTTGAATTTCAAGAGAATGTAGAAACTCCCATAATAAAGGTTAGTCCAGTAACAGAGGAGCCACAATGGCAGTATGAAGGTGACAAAAATAATATACTCAGATATACGGAGACAAGATTAATTTTCTATTTTTCCTTTTTACTTTTTTTCAAGATGAACTCTTACCTTATAATTGTTAAGTTTTCCATTGCAGTTGATTTACAATGCTTTGTCTATTTCAACTGTACAGCAAAAGGACCCTGTCATACAGACACACACACACACACACATATATACACATATATCATATATATATAATCGCTTTCTCACATTATCCTCCAACATTTTACATCCCTGTGCACATTTTAATTTTCAGAGACAAAGAAATAATTTTTGAAAAGGCAAATGGATTGCATTCAATGTTCCTTGCCCAAAAGATCTCTGAAAAGATGTGAATGAAACAGGTATCTCTGATCGCCGGTGGGAACGAGGACGGAGTGGACAGGGGAAAGAGGGGGGAGGAGGACTCAACACTGCATATTCTATCTGGCACAAGTGGATTGTGATCCCTGAGAAGGGAGGATTTGTGGAGAATATTACATTCAATCATTAAAAAGGTAAAACATACAATACTTACCAGCAATGTCATAATATGGGAAACACGTCAGACTGATCTCTGGTCTTGGACACGTGGGCTGTGCAGTGGCTTTTTGGATAGGCTGGGCCTTTCCAGCACAAAGGAACATGAGGAAGGTGGGTCCTGCTGGATGCTGGTTGGCACACAAGACGGCTTCCTTAGGAAAGATGGACACACACAAATCACAAATGGTGGGTCTGCTGAGAGAAGCCAAACCATAAACATTGGGTTCCAGGTGGCCATGAAAACCCAAGTGGTTATCAGATGATAAATGTTGAATTTTATTTAAAAGTCTGGCCTCTGGGGAAGGAAGCCTGGAGCCAGTAGGGAAGCTGAACAGGTTGAAAGACAACAAACAAATTGATGAATAACAAAGGGAAAGGTAACATCAAGACAAACCTCGGTGCTGTGACTCTGAAAACCAACACATACATTGCCTGATGAGGCACTCGACAATTGTCTGGCCCCTGCATAAGGTGGAAGAAACGTCTGGTTCTTGCCTCCCTGCAGAGGCCAGCATGGAATGGCACCCCACCCCCACCCAGGCTCACCTGCCCTCGGCCCCTCCCCCACTGCAGAATGACTGGAGGCCCGCATTCTACTGTTGAGATTCAAACTTGGGCTCCTTTACTTGCCTCCTGAGCATCTGTTGGGGCAGGTCCCTCGCTGGGTCCTGCTCTGGACTGTCCACGTTGAGGCCACCAGCCCGGGGTGGTCCAGGCCCATGCCTGTGGGAATGGCTTCAGAAGGCGGTAAGCCTCTAGACAGGGGCTGTTTTCCAAGAGAAAGGGCCTCCCTCAAATCCCTGGGTTTCCGTTGGGACCCTTCACTGTGGACATGGAGTTGGACGGAAGGAGAGGAAGACGAGAGTACTGCACCCCAGGGACATCTCAGCTGGGGAGCCTGTAGAAACCTGAGGCTGCCCTGGGGAGGACAGCTGCTTGGAGGTGGTTCAAGAGGCCTTGCTCTGGTTGGGGAGGCAGTATGGCAGCAGACAGGTTGGTGGTTTCTAGAAGGGAGACAAGCCACTTGGAACGTGTATGTAGCCAGTGTTGTCTTGCTATTCAATTTTATAACAAAACTTACTAATTTCAACCAATAGAGTTGAGTCATTTGAAACAGGAAAAGATTAAATTTTAGAAAATTTGTAAGAAATGACATCTTGTGGAGTTCCCACGGGGGTGCAGCAGGTTAAGCATGTGGCATTTCCACAGTTCCAGCTTAGGTGGGATTCAGTCCCTAGCCTGTTTCTCTATGCTGCAGGTACAGCCAAAAAAAATCCAGAAAACCTGACATTTCACTGTACTCCTGCCTACAGAATCTAGGCAGAGAGGCTGTTTTCACAACTAGACAATTAATTGTTATCCCTAAGCCATTCATTCCTTAACAGTTCTAATCTTTTATATGTATTAATCTCTCTTTAAGAAACATAAGAATCTTGCCAATACCTACGGTTTTATCAATGAACCCATTTTATCAACTGTCAGTGCCATGGCTATACATGTAAGAAATCTAAAATATATATGTGTGTATTGCATATCCCGAGTTTGCAATTTTTCTGCCTTTTGCTTCTTAGGGCCACACCTGCAGCATAGGGGAGTTCCCAGGCTATGGGTCTAATCAGAGCTGCGGCTGCTGGTCACAGCCACAGCCACAGTCACAGCAATGAGGTATCCAAGCCATGTCTATGACCTATACCAGAGCTCACGGCAATGCCGGATCTCTGACCCATTTAGTGAGGCCAGGGATCAACGCTGCATCCTTGTGGATACCAGTCAGATTTGTTTCCACCGTGCCACAACAGGAACTCCTTGGGTTTGCTATTTTTCATATCACACTCTCCCTCCCTCAATCAGTCCAATGGTGCTGTGGGGTGATCAGTCTTGACACAGACACCTTTCCTGGGTTCCCCTCACAGAGCCCTGTTCTGGACCCCATACCAACTTCAGCCACCCCTCTCTCCACACTCCTTTCTGCAGTGAGCTGCTCTAGGCCCCACCGGACAGCTGCTAACATACTCTACATGGATGAAACATCGCAGTAGGTTATGTGACAGCAGGTTATCTGGTAGAGCTGCATGAACCAGAGGGACTCAACTCTTGGCCAAGCTCAGGCTGCACACACCCCAAACACTTTGCTTCCTGATAGCAGTGCCTTTCAAACAAGATTCTTCCTCAAGTCCCAGAGAATAATGCAGACATGGGTGCTAGCTGCATGTACATTTCATAAGAAAGGACTTATGATCTTAGACTAAATCTAATCACACATTATAAAATTCATCAACCAATAAATGAATCATCTGGGGGACATCTACAGTACAAATACTTTCATCTCAGTCTTTCAGAGGTTTCTTAAAATAGTTTTGGAATTTATTTTACCAGGGGGAGGGGTTGGTCAGGGGATTTAGAAAGAGCCCATCACACATTCCCCATCGGACAACAATGTCCTGGAAGGCAGCAACAATGGCTTCCTGCCACCAGCACAAGAGCAACAAGACTAGGGTCAACTCTGCACCCCCTGAAAACATGCCCAGTAACTGGTAGAGAGTATTTATGCTCCAAAAATATGAGACTTCCTCCCCCAGTACGAGGATACTCCAAGAATCACTCACAGAGCCCCATCCTCTCAGTTTACAATGAAGAAACAATGGCTGGAAGAAGTGGAGTCATTGGACCAAGGTCACCCAGTAGCTTGGAGTCCAAGTAAATGAATTTATTTAGCAAACAAGGGTCTGGAAACCAGTGCAGTAAAGTCCTCATCATCAGAGTGATTTTATTATTCCTCAGCCAGCCAGCCATATATTTGTTCTATTAAACTTTCACCACACAGCCTTGGCTTTAATATTGTCACATGCATTCCTCTTCTCTCCCCAGAAGAGTGATGCTCTTTGAGGCACAAGATTCCCTCCAAATTCCATGTTAACAGTCCAGGAGAGCCTGGCTCTGCTGGGTGAGGAAGGACCATCACCTGACTGAGTGCTGCTGGAGGCAGCAAGCCAGCTGAGCAATGCCTCAGGTCCTGAGTGGACTCACTGGGAAGGCTGGTCTTGGCACTCATCAGGGGCTGTCGCAGCAGCTGCATGTCTGTCATATCCACATTAGGTGTCCAGGGCTGATTGAGGGGCCAGAGTGTAGGAGGAGGCTGAGTGTTGGCTGTACTCTTAAGACCTAGGAGAGGTACAGGACAACACCCACACCCTCACTTCAACACTGGGAGAAAGCCTGAGACCAAAGTGAACCATGAAGGTCAAGGGTGGATGCTGCAGGAATAAGGGGATAAAGCTCTGTCTTCCTCATTGAGCACCCTTGCTGGGTAGATCTCTCCTCTGGGACTGTGGAGGTCTTATGTGAAGATGGATCTTCCACATATCAAATTAGGTTTTAGGCTTAACAAGCGTCTTCTTGGCACATACTTAGTGGGATGACATTAGTGATGGGGGCCAAAACCCTGCTGTAAGCCATGGTGCTCCATGGCCTGCAGGGTCCTTTGGTGGGGGAGAACTGTGGTCCAGTGACTGCAGGGGCCTACTTGCCATGGGCAGAGACCCAGGATGTCAGTCATCACATATGTGTTTCATCAGAGGGGTCACGTGCTTCATGGTAGGCGAACCAGGAAGGAGCATGTGCCAGGAGCTAGGATGCAAGGGCAAGGCTGTCTGAGAACCTCAGTTACTGACCGCAGCTGCATTTTCCACGGGCCACATGCTGTTGGAACTAGACTTTGGTGCAAGCAAGTTTAGAGGGGTTCTCCATGGTGGGAGCTGTGTTCTCTCCTGATGGCACTCTGCCCATGCCAGCCTTGTGGTGTGAAGACAGAATGAGGATTGGGTGGGCTCAGTTTCTCAGCTGTGAAACCTGCATAAAAGGAGCTGAACCTCAGATATTCAGGCTTATGGACTGTCAGTGAGACCATGCTCCTTGCCTCTGATCCTTTCCTGCTTCCTCATCCTATTTCTTCACCAGTGAGCCTGAAAAGTAGGCATGGATATAGGAATGGAGGATGGAGGCTCCATCCCAGCAGCACAGTGGTGCTGACCAGTGAGGCATGAAAGTCCTCATGTGTTGCCGAGGCTCATCGTCCAGCATAGATGCAGGCAAAGCCCAGTGAAGATTTCAAAGTCAAGAGGAGAGTGTACTCAGAAGGCTGTGCCTGGACATCTCTGACTCTAGAATGAAGCTTGCTCAGAGGCAGAGGGGAAACCAACCAGTCAGTTGGTTAGAGAAAAGCCTTTAGCTCTGCCACTTAAACTAACAAACTTACAAATTACCTGACAGGCTTTGGGACAACACGAGGAAGCCTCAGAAGACTAGGGTCAACTTCCTAGCAAGTTTTGTTCTAACAAGAGGGGGAGGAATCCCTGTTATTTTCGCAAATAGCTGGGAGAGGAGGAACGAGTCAAGTGAAAAGGCAGATGAGGCTGGCAGCCCCGGGCAATCTTCAAAAAATTCCTGGGAGATACCCAGGGGGAGAGAGGAAGCTGTTGATGGGAGGTTCTGTTCCTGGTGGGGGTGGGGGGTTGCTGTTCTGCTGCAGAACTTGGAAAGCTGAGTCAAGCCGTGGTGCTTGATTTAGCTTGGCTTGGTCTTTCTCAGGTCGAGCATTTGACAGGCACCTGCAGAGCTCTCTCTGGACCCCAGAGAGCTCAGACTACAAATCATCATTAGCAAAAGGTTCACAGCTTAGGCTAAGAAATGAGAAGGGACTAGGTCCATCTTCAGCAGATGAAGAAACCAGGAGGTACTCTTTTCTGCACAGAAGCCAAAGACAGCAGCCTTAAAATGTCTTGGGCCAGTTTGAAGAAGTATAGGGAAAAGAGCAATGGTTGTAAGGAAAGCAGGGCCCTTAGTTTTGTTTGGAAGTTGCTTATTATAATTGTGGATTCCATCGTCACCTGGGGTGTGGGAACCCTTGAGAATAGAAAAGGGGATTTCAGAAGTTTTAACGCACAGCCTATACATGGTGGAGAGACAGGAAATGCCATGAAACCTGAAGGTGCCACCAATGCAAGTTACACACTTGTTAGCTGACAGTGGGGCTTTGGATGCCATTTTTCAGGGCGAAAGGCAGTCTGTCTAAAGGGTAGAAGGTGTCCCTAGAACATAGAAACTCTGTGTCACAACCCATTGACCGGAGAGAGCTTTTAATTGACCATGGATGTTTGAGGCTAGAGTCTGGTGAAATTATGCACTTTTAATGGCAACTTGGAGGAGCTGAACCAGGACATGCGCTGCTCTTTTCTCTCTTTGACTCCTTGTCCATTGTCCTCCTCTAAACACTGCAAGCCATCTGCCATAGTCTGTAACTGGTGACAACTGTGCAGATTTAAACTGCAGGAGAGGCATCAGGCTCTGCAAACTCTGCATTTCCAAAATCGCTGTTTGGACTGTAAGCTGACCAAATAGACACATTTAGGATTTGGGCTCCTGTTTCCCAGCCAGAAATGCAGGCCTGGGAAAAGATGCTTCTCTATCTTGACACAAAGCTTTGTCTTGACAATTCATTGGAGCGTTGAGAAAATGGAACACAGAAGTCTCAGAGTTGGTGCAGCCCAATTTGGAAGCACTGGGAGGCTCCACATCCATTCCGGGGAAAATGAATTATGCTGCAGGTTCCGAAGAAGATCCTGACATTATCAGGAGCCGCTCTCACTAGGGCCCTCTGGTCAGGACCAGCCAGAGGAAGAAAAAGGAGGAGAGAAGAGATGCTTTTCCGGTATCTTAGGTCTTGAGTTGATGATGGGAGGGAGCTGGGTGAGAAATTTTACAAAGTTATAACACATTGTTACGATCCCTCACCTCGTCAGCTCCTGTCTGCTTGACAAGGACAATATCCCTTCAGGAAAATATGAAATAAAATGGAAAGTGGCCTCACGATGAAGTTACCTGAAGCAATGGCCTGATATGTTACAGAGTGTTGGGAGCAACATTAAAAAGGCATTTGTAACTGGCCACCTCCATGGCTCCAAGTGGAAGCTGATGCAGGCCTTCTCAGTCCCAGGGCTTTTGTGAGAGTTGGCCCCTCATGACCACTCTTGGCAAGCCAGGCCTGGGACCCTGGGGACCCCACCAGGGAAAAATTCCTTTTAAAGAGTCACAGCCCCTCTAACATGGACATTCTAGCAAGAGTCACGTCTGGGCAGAGGGTCAGAGGCATTCGCACCTGTGAGAGGACGAAGGAGGAGCCCAGCACCAAAGGGGGCTGGAAGTTGGCGACTGTCCCCACAATAATCTAATTATTACTCTGCTCCTGTCCCCTCCTGAATAACTTTTTTATTGAAGTAGAGTGGATTTCCAATGTTGTGTGTCAGGTGTGCAGAAAAGTGATTCCATTATACCCCTGCATGTGTATATCTAGTCTTTTCCAGATTCGTTTCCATTACAGGTTCGTAAAAGATGCTGATAGGTTGTCTATTTGATATTTAGTAGTGCTGATAACGTCCTCAATCTACCATAACTGGGCCCATCTGAATGACACCCAACACTGCTCCTTCCTGAAGGCTTTCCTCTCAAGCTGGATGCCTGTCAAGATTCCTGCGCTGTGTGACAGCCCTCTCACTGCTGGCCCTGCAATCAGCCCCTTCTCCACTTCCTCTAGCTGTCCTCCCACCTCATCACCATCCACCCTGCCTTATTCCCACCTCATTACCGACCTCCCACTTCACCACCACCCTCCCATCTCATCGCCATCCTCCCACCTCATCACCATCCTCCCCACCTCACCACCACCCTCTCATCTCATCTCCGTCGTCCCCACCGCCCCCTCACTCCCTCAGCACCACCACCTGCTCCCCACTGGCTCTTCTGACGCCCTGGACTCCTCTGCTCCCCCCTCAGGCCTCCTTCTCCTCAGCAGTTCAACTGTCACCTACAAAGCCCATTAACAATTCCCTGCTCATAAAAGTACGGTCTGGGAAATAAAGCAAAGTCTACATTTTCTTTTCCTTTGTGCTTGGCGGGGTTTCAGTTGCTTGCAGGGCGCAGTGCAGAGACACCACGCCTGCACTGCAGACCCCAGTTAGGGAAGCAGCTGCGCCAGCTGTTAAAAAACTAACGGTTCCTGAGGAAACTAAGAGCAACACCGCGATTCAAGATGGCAGCGGACTGTGAACTAGGCTGTGCCTGGGATTGGGTGTGAGCCCTGTGCCCCCGCCTCCCGCGGCCTGCCGAGGCCCAGCCCCCTGGGCACATTGCCAGCCGAGGCCCCGCCCCGCCGCGCTCGGCCTGCAGAACCCGCGCCCCCAAGTCACATAGCCTGCCCAGGCCAAGCCCCCCGGCAGAGGGCCTGCAGAGGCCACACAAACCTGGCACATGGCCTGCCGAGGCCCCGCCCCCCGGGCACATTGACAGCCGAGGCCCCCCCCCCAACCCCCCCGCGCTCGGCCTGCAGAAGCCGCGCCAACCTGGCACATGGCTGGCCGAGGCCCCGCCTCCCAGGCACAAGGCCGGCCGAGGACCCCCTGTCAGCGCGGGCCTGCGAGGCCCCGCCCCCCCCAGGAAACGGCCTGCCGAGGCCCCGCCTCCCTGGCTGGCCTGCAGAAGCCGCGCCCCCCAGTCACACAGCCTGCCGAGGCCCCGCCCCCTGGCACCTGGACTGAAGAGGCCCTGCCTCCCCGCAAGGCCTACTGAGGGGGGGTCCCCCCCACACCGTACAGGGCCTGCTAAGGCCCCATCTTCCTGCCGAGTCTGCCCCCCCCCGCCGCCACCCCACGCCGCCTGCAGTGGCTCTGCGCCCCACCGCCGAGCCCCAGCGCGCCTGCCTTGTCACCTCGCCACCACCACCCCCCCGCCACCACCCCCCACCCCACCCCCACCCCCACCCCCGGCCATGAACTGAGGAGACACTGTGAAGCTCCCAGGCCCACCTGACTGCAGAGTGCGTGCTTGGAGCTCACAGCCCTGTCTTTGTCTTCGGGTGATGGAGAATGCTTTCCTTTCCTTCGCTGGGCTGGAGCCACAAGGGCAGGTGGCCCCTTGATGCGGCCCAGCTGGAAAGTGTCAGGAACACAACTTCCACCTGGTCTCTATGCCTACTGCTGGAAGCTACAGTGTCCAGCTCCCTTGGCCCATCCCTAGCTCTACCTGCAGTGGTTACCCTCTGCTCCCCGCTGCTGGCCAGGTCCCACCTAGGCCACCATCCCCGGGCCTCTGGCCACTCACAGTCCCTCCCTGCACCTGCTCCCTCCAGGCCTCTTCCACCTTGTCCTCTGTCCCCCACAACCACACTGTTCCCACCCCTCCCTCACTGGTCCCCAGCTTCGGTCTCATCCACTCAGGTGTCCTTTCCTCCTTCTGGTCCCTCTCTGGAGCACACTGCCAGGTCCACCAGCAACACTCGGTCCCCATCTCTTGTTTGTTTTCTCTTTTCTCCACTAGAATGTAAGCCCCAAGCAGGGATTTTACTCTCCTTTCCTCTTTGCTGTGTTCCCAGTACCTCGAATAGTGTCTGGCGTGAGCTGAATGCTCCATAAACACTTGGTGAGTGAAAGGTGATGTGATGTGATGTGACAAGACAGTCCTGATTAGGAGAGGAGAGAAAGGTGACCAGTGGTGAGCAGTCCTCAGGGAAGTGCTGACCGTTTCATGAGTGGGATGTTGGTGACAAGGTAACCAACTTGGGCAGAAGACTCAGAAAGGTAGAGAGGGTGCCCAGGAGCTGAACAGAAGGAATGATGTGTTTACATTCAGACTCTCCCTGAGGAGTAGATGGGAATGTTTTCATTGCTCACCAGAGTCAAAGGGCATCTAAAGAAATTGCTGACAATTTTGCTAAGTACAGTGCTTTTCGCTTGGTAGATGCACAAGGCAACTAACATATATAGCAGCTACCAGCTTAAAAGCAATACTACCAGAATTATATAAAACTATATTTGAAAGTTTCCTTTAATAACATCTTGGGTTTTTTTTAAAGTCTAATTTTGTTCTGCAAAAGGGATGAGGTGTTGGTTCCTAGTAAAATAAATCTACTTCCTCAATGTCTTTATTCCCATATACTAGATCTTATAACTACACTGGAGCTAAAAATTGCAAAACATAATTTCCACATTTGGCCGATAAAATCTAATGTACATTTAGAGTGTTTTACTTTACAAAGCCAAAGGAAAAGAATGTAGGTTATGGGACCTGGATACTTGGATTTGAAGAGTGTATCCGACATCCTAGCCATTCTGAACCTTGGTTTCATCAACTGAAAAATGGGAATCCTGTTGTGTCTAGAACCAGTATAATTTTAGTGACTAACAGCGTGTGCTACGGGTAGTACATGCTCCAGAGTGCTGCTAACAACCTATACTTTCTCAGTTACTAAAATCCCAAACAAAACGGCCTACCTAATCTTGATGCTATTAAACAATTTTTAGGGGTTGTGATGCTATCACAACTCAAAAATTCTTTTAACTCTGAAAACCCAAATCATTCATAAAAACCATCCAAAAAGTTTTTATGCAAATGAGTCAGCTTTTTAAGTGGAGAAGATATAAAGCACATATTGCATTATCTCCTGAATACTTTCATAAAGAACAGGGCTCCTGGAGTTCCCAACGTGGCTCAGTGGAAATGAATCTGACTAGCTTGCTGAGGACACAAGTTGGGTTCCTGACCTCCCTCAGTGGGTTAAAGTTCCAGCGTTGCTGTGAGCTGTGGTGTAGGCTGCAGATGTGGCTTGCATCCCTCATTGCTGTGGTTGAGGTGTAGGCTGGTGGCTACAGCTCTGATGCAATCCCTAGCCTGGGAACCTCCATATGCCACGGATGCAGCCCTAATGGGGGGGGGGGAACAGACAAAAACAGGGTTTCTGAAATGGCATGCAAGTACCTTGTTACACAATTCCATCTGAGTTTCTCAGAATTACATTATTAATTCTTTTTTTTCAAAAAGGACTTTAGAACCATAGGATTTCCCTAAACAAATGACCTTGTTCTACAGATGAGGACGTGAAGAGCAACTCCTACCTGGTTGTACAGGCAAGACCTGGCACAGTCTCTAGACTGCTAATTCATTCCTTTGTCATCTGCATGATGGCTGGGGCAGCCAGTAAACCAGACAAAAAGAAATCCATGGAAGGGAGACAGGCCAATAATATCTTTCAGATGAGCCTTGCCCACCTCCAGTCTCCTGACGCAAGCATTTCCGTATTGCAGATCTTCTCACACGTGGCTCACCCACCAGCTGTGGATAACTGCCCTGAACATGGGGCCCTGGCTCACCCTCCACATCTGCACAGCCTAAAAGGATAACAGGTCATACACCTGGAGAAAGCATCACTCCAACACACACTGTAGGTGCCTTGCAAGGAGGATAAAAGCCAGGGCTTGAGGAGCCAGGGAGTAGGGAGCTCATTCCCGGAGTGCTCAGAAGAAGGAAGTGCTCAAGGGACAGGAAGTGTACAGTATGTTCTGGCTGGCAGAGGTCTGCCCTGGCTTCCACATGGTTCACCACTGGATCTTCCATCTGGTGGGAAGATGTTATTGATTTTATATATATACACATACAGTTGGTTCTCATTAGTCACAGATTCCATATCAGAGAATTCACCTATTCACTAAAAATGTATTTGTCACCCCAAGTCAGGGCTTGGGGTGCTTTTGCTCATATGTGGACACACACAGAGAAGAGAAAAATTCATCTACCTACAAATGCATTTCCAGCTAAGGCTGAACAAAGCAAAACTCTGCCTTCTTGTTTCCACTCATACTGTAAGCAAATGCCCCTTCTCTGGTCTATTTAGTGCCACATTTCCCCACAGTTTTGTGGTGTGTCTGTGTGATTTAACTCTTTCAAATGGCCCCCATGTTTGGTGTTGAAGTGTTGTCTAGGACTTTATGGGGGGGAAATACATTGGTTAGATACATTTGGTTTACACATAGGATTACAGTGCAATTGGCTGTGAGTTCAGTGCCAATGAAACAACAGTGTATATTAAACAAGGTGTCTTTAAACAGAAACACACATAAAATAAGCTTTTGTATTTATCAAGAGACAAAAAAGTGTGACCAGAGGCTGGCAGGAACCTAACCCTGAATTTCCCATGGGCGCAGTGGTTCAGTGTTCACTGATTCCATGTTTGTGGTGACTACAGACCCCAACCACATGACAATGAGGACTGAATAGGTATGTATATACCCATGCACTCATACATAGATATGCACTCATCCATGTCCGTGTAATGATGCAAACATGCGTGGGGGCATATGGCATGTGGCTCCAGTCATGGTTTCATGAAGAGACTGTCATGGTTCTATAACCTATATTGTGAAAGCAGGAAATTTCAGGAGACGAAAGTGAAAAAAGAAATGCACCAAGACTCTGTGCATAAACCATTCATCAGTGGCCTGAATCCAGGATAAGACATGAATGAGATGGGCTATTCCACATGGCTTTGCAGGGAGATTTTATATCTTCCTGGTAACAACTCTGACTCCATCAGGCCTGTGAGAGTTCCAGCACACAAGCGATTTTAATGCACCTAGATGGTAATACTTTTCCCCAAATTTCAATATTCTAAATATTTTAAGAGTCACAAATTATTTGCTCCCAAACAGTTTATATGAACAAACTTTCAACAGTAATGATCTAAGCAAAATGTGCATCCCATGGGCATGACATAAAAAAAGAAGCTTTTCCAATTGTCAACCTTTTGAAGCAGCATTATCATCTTTGCAGTTCCCATAGCAACATGTTCCATTGCTTGGGTGACAGTGATCTTGTGCTAAACTAACTTGGAAAACAAACAGACATTTCCTCCTGAGTGTCCTCACATCTCACAGTTGCCTCCAAGCCATAGAGGGTTGATGTACCCAGTGCAGCTTCGTGAAGAGTTATGAGGACATTTCATAAACAAGTTTCCAGGATTTGGCCTGTTAAAGCAGTTTTCAACTTCAAGAGCTTTCCAACACGAACCACATCGCCCTTTGTGTTATGCCATGGAGATTGTCCCAGCTGCAGAACAGATGCCAAGGGAAGACATGCCATCTTGGGTGGATTTGCAGCAGTTCCACAAAGGACCTGAGGGAGAGGGTGGGATGGAAGATGCCCAGTCCTACCGTCACCAACTCAGGCAGCAGGAGCCACTCTGGGAAAAGTGGATGAGATGCAGCAACCATGAAAGGCCAGTTTCTCCTTCCACAAACCACGTGGTAGAGCCACAATGCAGGACGGTACTCCCATGTTGGTTTCATCCTATCCATATTTTCATGAGTATGGAATCTCATAAGGGAAGGTCTCATACATGCACAGGGGTGGAAGAGATAGTTATAGGAGTGGAGGGGCTATTTTAAAGTACATTTTAGCCCAGAAACCTAGAAAGGACTCCATGCTTTCTCCCAATGCCTCTCACAACTGGCTTGTTTGAATGACACATGTAGTCAGGACATTTCTTGAGAAAAAGTGGAATGTAGAGAATGGAATGTCAGTCAGTGGATTTGCAGGCACAGACACACTGTCCTAGTGCATATTTTTCTCCTGAAATAATCAAATATAATTTAGGCACTTTATAATTAACCCAAAGGGGGCTTTTAACAAAGAGCACAGAGCTCTAAGTTGAAAACGTACACTTGCAGAGTGTGTCCACAGCCAACTTTGTTTTTCAAAAGGAACATGTGTCCTCTCACTGCTTGAGTTCAACCAGAAGGATGTGAACCAGGCTTAGAGAAGGAGGCCTGGCCTCTCAGGTCCCTGAGATAGTGTAAGGCTGAGTCCTATGGGAGAAGACAGGGTCTCATCTCTCAAATTGTAATGGTTAGAGAAGCCAACTGGTGGACTTTTAAATAATTATAAAGGAAAGAGAAATAATTTGAGAATAAGGCAAGAAACTACAATGAAATCCTAAAACCTGATAGAGACCATACACTCCATGTGAAGGCTAGAATGAGCAGTTCCAAATCACAGAGAGCTAAAGAAGGCGGGGAGCCTTCTCACACCTGCTAGAACTTGTCACACTCCAGGCTATGTTTTCTCTGCAGAGGAGAAGTAGCAATACTACAGGACCGAGGAAGGTGGAAGGCACCTCCCCTTCCTAGTACCGAGTACTGTGACTTCCTCCTTGATTTCTGTTTCCAGTGACTCAGCCAGTCCTAAAAGGCTCCTGCATACTGAGTGCCCAAGACATTGCAAATAAAATCAGAGGCCATGGTGGTGCATCACTGGGCCTCAGGGTCCAGTGTGCTAGCTTTTGCTTCCCTAAAAGCCAGGATCATTGCTATGAGCCTAGGTCATTGCCACAAGCATACTTCAAAGCTTCTTCAGCATTCTTGCCTCTTCAATACCCCACTCAGTCTGTCTATTCAGACACTATTCAGTGACGCAAGATCTGAGCCATATCTTTGACATACACCACACCTCAAGGCAACACTGGATCCCCCACCCAGTGAGCAAGGCCAGGGATAGAACCCGAATCCTCATGGATACTAGCTGGATTTGGTTCTGCTGTGCCACAATGGGAACTCCCTGAAACCCAGGTTTATATCCTGTTAGATTCTCATTCTTGCTCTTTTTCCCTTGGTATGCATTCATGTTCATATTCTCCCTCTCTCTCTCAAAAAAAAAAAAAAAGGAAAAAAGAAAGAAAAAAAAGGGGTTCCCATCATGGCTCAGTGTCCTCTGACCAACATCTATGAGGACACAGGTTTGAGCCTTGAGCTTGTCCAGTGGGTTAAGGATCCAGCGTTGCCATGAGCTGTGTTGTAGGTCTCAGATGTGGCTTTGATCCTGCATTGCTGTGGCTGTGGTGTGAGCTGGCAGGTATAGTTCCAATTTGACGCCTAGCCTGAGAACCTCCATATGCTGCGAGTATGGCCCTGGAAAAAAAGAAAAAACAACACACAAATGTATATACATACTTTCTGTTTAAAATATATATGTTTTAGGGCCTCTAGGAAGTTCCCAGGCTAGGGGTTGAATCGGAGCTGCAGCTGCCAGCCTATGCCACAGCCACAGCAACAGCAATGCTGGATCCCAGCCACAATGGCAACCCATGCTGCAGCTTGCAGTGATGCTACATTTTGATCCTTAATCCACTGAGCAAGGCCAGGGATAGATCCCACATCTTCATGGACCCTGTCGGGTTCTTAACACACTGAGCCAATTTAAAGTATGGAATTCCTGAAGTCCATACTTTAAAATCCATACTTTTTATTCAAACTTCCTTAGTTTTCACCTCATGTGTTTTTTCTGTTCTAGTATTCCATCTATGATACCAAGTTACATTTAGTTGTCTTGCCTCCTTAGGCCCCTCTTGGGCTGTGACAATTTCTCAGACACCTTGTTTTTGATGGCCTTGACAGTTTTGAGGATGCTGGTCACTTAGTTTGTAGAATGTCCCCTGCTTGGAATATGCCTGATGTTTCTTCATGATTAGATGGAGTTTATGTACTTTGGGGAGAAGATCACAGAGGTAAAGTGCCATTCTCTTCACATATCAATGATACACATACTCTAGGAAGGACTTAGCACTTGTGTTGTTGACCTTGACTCCAGTTAGATTTTTCCACTGTCTTTTTATTCCCTTTCTATATTGTCCTTTTTAACAATAAGACATGATAATCAGTCTACAGTTAAAAGCAGGAAATTGTGCTGCACGTCCTGAAAACAGAGTACCTACATAAGTTATTTGGAATTCTTCTGTACAATATATTTTTATTATCCCTTATTGATTGACTGAATGATTAATTTAGTCATTTATTTATTAATAGGGATTCATAGCCATTTATTTTATACTTTGGGTTATAAACTACTACTATATTACTTACTTTCTTGGTCAAATTGCTTCACTTTGGCCATTGGAAGCTCTTTCAGTTGGCCCATGTACACCGCATTTTTTTTTAGTAGTTTCTGACTTTCTCTTTTAAATATTGTTTGCAAATACATTGAGAACCACTTCAAATGCCACAGTAGTTTTTTTGTTTTGAAACATCAAACATCATTTTTAAAACCTCAGTGGAGGAGTTCCCGTTGTGGCGGAGTGGTTAACGAATATGACTAGGAACCATGAGGTTGTGGGTTCGATCTCTGGCCTTGCTCATGTGGCTTAAGTATCTGGCATTGCTGTGAGCTGTGGTGTAGGTTGCAGATGTGGCTCAGCTCCGGCATTGCTGTGGCTCTGGCATATGCCAGTGGCTACAGCTCATTTGACCTGTAGCCTGGGAATCTCCATAGACCATGGGAAGCAGCCCTAGAAAAGGCAAAAAGAGAAAAGAAAAAAGAAAAAGAAGGAAAAACCTCAGTGGAGAATAATGTTATCCTCATCAAATGTCAACACTGGATATTCCTCTTTTTCACTCCTGATATTCCATGTTTCTTTGTATAATCATTCCCTTTCTGTCTCAAGAAGATCCTTTAGGAATTTTTAGATTAGATCCACTAGCAACAAATTCACTCGGTTTTCCTTCATCTGAGAATGGCCATCTAAGGCACCACCAAATAGACAGGGGCCTGTTCAGGCACAAAGGCTCTGTGCCCTCTCCAGGATATCAGGAACCCCCTCAGGCTGGAACTGCACAGACATTTCCTCGCCAGGGCACCAAGCGCTCGGGCCCTCCATCAGGACCCAGGGCCAGCAAGGTTCTCAGCAAGGTTGTCAGGGAGGCCTCTCCTCTTAGTGGAGCCCCAGGGCTGGGTCACGGGTTCAGTGAGGATGAGGAGGAGCTCCCCAGCCTGGCCTTCCTCTTGGGCCTTCACCACAGCCTGCTGCCCTCGGGGCTGCCACAGAGCCCTGTCCCTGCCTCGGGTCTTCTCTGCACTGCAGGGCAGAGTGCCCAGAAAGCTTCCCAGGCCCCCGTGCCCCAGAGAATGGGCCTCAGCTCAGGCCCCCTGGAAGCTGCCAAGTCTAGAAAGTGGGCTCGGTGTGGAGGCCTGGCTGCAGCTGAGGACCTGGCCAGGCCTAGGGCTGACCTGCGAGGCTCTGGGAGGCACACCCTGGCTCTGGGGCTGGTTGACCCTTCCCAGCCCAAAAGGAGCAGGTGTGACCCATGTGTCACACAGAGCAGGAGGAAGTGGCACTGCAGCCAGTAGGGAACGGTGGGCCAGCCCTCCAGGGCCAGTCCAACTGGGCAGCCCCCATGGAAGCCTTGGGCTCCTCCAGGTCCTAGCAACCGTCCTGGCTGCCATAGGGGTGGGGAGGAAGGACAGAATGACCAGAGCCAGGAGGGGGTGGGGGTGGGTGGGGTTAGGTGGTGGGGACTTGGGTCTGGGTGTGTGTGGGTGGGCACAGTAGCTCCTTTGCAATGGGGGATGTAAAACTTGCATAAAATCGTTCTGTTGTGAAATGCACTTGGTCCACTGTCATTTTGCATGTGCCTGTGTCCTCAGAGATGGGTCCTCAGAAGACAGAGAGGGGATCTGAGAGGAACGAAGCATGTGTGAGATCCCAGGCAGTCTGGATCCACAGGTGAATGACTAAGTCTTTCCTCCACAGAGACAAGGATGCCCAGGCTGCTCCTGGGAGTACACAGCTCTCACTAGCCCCAGGGACAGCCTCATCATCCCTGTGTCTCCAGCCTGCTGGGCTAGGGGGCTTCTGGGGCATCGGTTGCATGCTCTGCCTCCCGGAACACTCTGGGGATGGAGAGCTGCTTTTGTGCGGTTCAGCCCTCTGGACACTCACCAGTCGTGAGAATGGAGGCTGGAGGCAGCCCTTACCTCTAGAGAGTTTCTCTCTGCCTCTCTGAAGTGGCCACATGACAGGCTGGGGTGATCCTCCACTCCTCCAGGGTGTCCCGTAGGGGTGGGCTGTCCAGAGAGGAAAAGGCTTGGCTGTAGGGACAGGACTTTCTGCTTCGGTGCCTTGTGGGTGGGGGACCATCCTATCGTCTTGGTGGGATTATTGCCATGTGCTAAATGGTGGAGGCAGGGGCCTCTTAGTCCCAGTGAGGACAAAACAAAGGAGGGAGTGAGTGACTGTAATCTCATGACCTGTTAATGGCTTGGGGGGAGGTTCCATCATGTGAAGCTCAGTGGTCCCAACCTCACCAGCCCACTGGCATCCACCCCCAGGGAACTTTTGATACAAGAAGACCTGGAACGTTACGTTATCAGGGATAAGTTTTCCATTGGGGTGAGGAGGGTTAAGGATCTTGGGTTGTCCCTGGGAACGTCTGTGTGCCACAGGGGCAGCCAACACTTACAAAATAAAAAACAAGCAAACAAAAAAAAGAAAAAGCAAAATGCCCCAAACGCCAAAAATCTAGGATTAATGCCAAGTGCAGGCACACTTAAAGTGAGCCATTTACTCATGCTTTTCAATCCATTAAAACATGAAAGAGCAGGAGTTCGTGTGGCTCGGCTCTAAGGACACGGATTAGGATCCATGGGGACGCGGGGATGAGACATGGCATGGCTTACTGGGCTAAGGTTCTGGCATTGCCGTCAGCTGTGGTGTAGGTATGAGACATGCCTCAGATCCTGTATTGCTGTGGCTGTGCCATAGGCCAGCAGGTGCAGCTTGGACTCGACCCCTGGCCTGGAACAGCCCACAGGCCCCAATGCAGCCGACTCAAAATGGAAAAGAAAAGAATGCAATAGAATTTGCAGAAAGGAAAGATGTACAGACCATCACCAAATCGTATTTTAGGGAGATCCCATTATGGCTCAGAAGATGAAGAATCTGACTGCTATCCATGAGTACGTGGGTTTGATCCCTGGCCTTGTGCAGTGGGTTAAGGAATCCAGCATTGCCTTGAGCTGTGGTGTGGGCTACGGATGTGGCTTGGATCTGGCATTGCTGTGGCTGTAGCTTAGAACAGCAATGCCAGCTCTGATTCGACCCCGAGTCGGGGAACTTCCCTATGCTGCAGGTGGGGCCCTCCAATGTCAATCAGAGACTCCATCTATCCACGCATCCCTCCATGCAACAAGGAAACAGTGGATTAAAGGATGGCACATTCACCGCATCACAGAAATGGCCACCATGCCCAGGGTGGGTGAAGGAGATTCCCAATTTCAGGGGCTGGATTGGTGCTGCTTGTGTGAGACAGAGACAGTGGCTGGACACTCTTTGTCTATGACAGACACCAAGGGGAAGCTGACCCTCTGATACCAGGGAAAGGCTCATCTCCAAACCCCTCAAGGGGGAGTCAAAGCATTGGCTGAAGAAACCCATTTGACTTAGGAGGTGGGGCCCCTGGCCTGGGTTCTGCCTTTCCAATGCCATGTGTCTCCAAGACCAAGGCACCGAGTCCCCTGTGTCCCAGACACAGACAGCATACCTTCAGTGTCCACCCATTCCAACGGCCAGGCCATCGTGCCTTATTGGAAGGGCCTGTTTGCATGGTGGGGATGCAGCAGTGTGTTCCAGAGGGGATTTGGGCCCTCTGGCTCACAGGAGACCTCTTGCCAGACAGGCCAAGTGACGCATCTGTAACCAGGGTGATTTCCCAGGCACTGCCTTCCTTCCTCAGATGGCAGGGATGCAGAGGGTTTGAAAGGGGTCACAGAGGACAGAGCCATCACCTACGGTCTCCTGACCACCTCTGCCTGGTGGGGAGGAGCTTCCTGTTGTCACAGAAGCTATTGCTAGCATACCAGTCATTGGAGGAGTTCTGGATCCCCAACATTTTGCTACTCAGCAGCATGCAGGAAAGAGCAAGGATGGTCCTTGGAAGGAGCTAAGAGTCTTGGGTGAGGGGAAACTTGCTTATTTTCAAGAGGTGCTTCTTAGTCAGTTGGGGTAAGGATGCCATTCCTTTCACGAAGTGCTTTGGAAGAGGTTTGACAAAGAAAGACTGGCAACCACATGGGTTGGGAGGAAGCAACAGGGAGGGATGGAAATGTTGCTTGCTGAAGACGAGAAAGGGCAGTTCTGACTTGCTCAAGACCACCTCCCTGCAGCTGGGAGGTGGGCCTTCTTCCTTGGGACATCACGGTCCCTGCCAACAGCCAGGGACTGTGGCTGACAGAGCTGGGGAGTGCCTCCTGGTGCCTCTGTCATCGGCCTACAGAGCCTGGTGGCTGCACCCAGAGCTCATACTTGCCCTGGCCAGTAGGAGAGAGGCTGGAGCTTTGCCCACTGGGAGTGCTGATCCCCCAACGAGGGACTGCACCCGGCTCCTGCATGTCAGCCTTCTGGTGGTAGCCAATGCCCACATGGGACCACGGCCATAGAAAGCAGCAGAGCGCTGCATCTGGGCCCCCTCCTGGACCCTGGCTCTCTCTCTACTTGTAAGCTGATCCAGACAACAATGGGCAGGGGTGGCTGTGAACTGGCCCTGTCAGACACATCTTCAGAAGCCTGGCATTTCCATGTTCAGGTAATCCCCTTATGGTTACAGTGTAAGGGAAATAGGCAGAGCACTCCTCTGTCACAGTCATATTGGAGCCGTTCCTGCCTGGGATGTTTGGAGAACCTCTACGATAAGGAAACAAAGAGCCACTGCATTTCACTCCACTGGGTCCAAAGCATATGCTGTCCATTGCAGAACAACGAGAATGAGAAGAAAGGAAGCCTCCAGATATGTGGACATGGAGATGCACCCTTCGAACGACTCCATGCTCAAAGAGGCCTCTCCAGGAGAACTGGGAAAATATATAGAACGGTAGGCAAAGGAACGTGCAGTACCTAACAGGTAGTAGGATTCAGACAAACTGGTGTTTAGAGGGAAGCAAATGGCACGTAATGCTTACAGAATACAAAAGATGCCAGGTTGCCCATCAACAACCTACGTTTTCACACAAGGCATCAAGAAAATACAAATCACAAAATACAAAAAACACAGGAACAAAGAAGCTCACGACAATACCCTATGTTCAGAGGGACTCTAGCCAAGGAACACTAGCTTGGCTTACTATGCACAACCATCAACTTTATAGGCTCCATGAAGACATTACTGAGGAAAACCTACATGGTCACCATGGCGCTTGCAGAACATGTGCCAGGCCCATTCATGTAAGAAACGCTCAGAAGTCTAGGAAGAGAAGGACACTCCTTGAACCCCGTAAAGAACATCTCGACAAAAAGCTACACCAAGCCTCCTGCGTGATGGTGAAAGAATGAACGTCTTCCTCCTCCATCCAAAACAGGTCAGAAAGTTCTTTCTCATTTCTCCTTTTCTACTTAGTACTGTAGCTACGAGCCAGGGCAGCATGGCAGGAAAAACAAAGAAAGTCCTACAGATGAGACAGGCACAAACATAATTCTCCATGCTCATGGATAGCATGGCTACCTCCACGGGAAGGCCCACCGAATCTCCAAGACACACGGAAGAGATGGAGGTCACTTTATCAAAGTCTCAGTATACAAGGTCGACACAAACACCTTCATCATGTGTGTAAATCCCACAAAAGAACATGGCACCAAAACAAAAACACCATGCAATACACAAGATTTGCCAAAACCTTGAAGCATTTGGTTCCATCGGTCATTCTATGGCTGCACCCACGGCATACAGAAGGTCCCAGGCAAGGGGGTCAACCTGTAGCTACAGCTACAGCCTACAGCAAAGCCCCACCAACACCAGGTCCTAGCCACACTGCTGCTGGTGGCACCACGGGACCCTCATCCCACTGAGCCAGGTCAGGGATTGAACCCACATCCTCCTGGACACTCTTTCAGGTTCGTCACAAACTGAGCCACAATGGGAAATCCGGAGATACATATTTGGGATAGAGCATCTGTATGATAAAACGAAACAAGGCCTACAACAATGCGGACACCTATTATACTCATGGATGGGAAGACTCAACACAGAATACGGCCAAATTCCAACAGAAGTTTTTTTTTTTTATTTTCTTTTTGCCCACATGGATGAAATTATTCTAAAATGGATAAAGAAAAGATAAAGGAGCCAGAACATCAAACATAATTTCGAGAAAGCACATTAAAGTCGGAAGTGATTCGGCTTATGAGAATGATCTATGGAAGGCAGCTTGGCATTGCTGGAGGGAAAGAGGCAGACAGAGTTCAGTGTACAGAGAGAGAATGCAGAAATAGATCCATAGCAATACACCAACCTGGGATGTTCTAATACGGAAGCTCAAGGGCAGTAGAATGGAATAGGGATAGGGTTTTTATCGGATACAAAAATGAACTCATCATGGAACATTCAGTGCAAATGTAAAATGTGTATAAATACAAACGATGCAACGTTTACCACACCTAAGAAAAAACAATTGGAGCAAACCTCTGGGTCCTCAGGCTTGGCAACGGGGTCTGCCAAATGACAAGAAAAACATTATCCCAAAAGGGAAGGAAAGAACAGAAAGTTGGACTTCATCAAAAGGAAAGAAAGGCCCTTCAAAACATACATGCACCCCAATGTCCACTGAAGCACCATTTCCAATAGCCAAGACAAGGGAGCAAGCTAAATGTCCATCGGCCGAGGCATGGATAAAGAGGATAAGGTTCATATGTACGGGGGGACATCACACAATCATACAAGAGAATGGAATCATGAACGCTGCAGCAGCAAGGATGGACCTGGAAATTATCATCCTAAGTGAAGGTAGACAGGGAAAGACAAACATCGTATGATACCACCTCTAAGTGGAACCGAAAGAGAGGACACAAATGAACGTGTGCACGGAACAGAAACAGACTCCCAGCCTTGGAAAACCGGATGGGTCCCAAAGGAGCCAAGTCCGGGGCAGGAAGGACTGGGGGTTTGGGACTGGCTTCTGCACACGGAGTACATGGAATGGCAGGCCAACAGGAACCTGTGGTAGAGCCCAGGGAACTCTAGCCCACAGTTAGTGATAGTCGATATGGGCATAGAATCTGAGGGAGAAGGGGTGTGTGTGTATGTTTGACCGACTCACTTTGCGACACAGCAGGAAATAGCACAACATGATACCTCACTGTCCATTCAATCAAACTGAAGATAACTACATCAATACTGCTGGAATAGGCAACAACATCAGCAACAATGAAAAGATAAGTGTTCTTCCCCATGACAGCCAAAACCCTACCCCAGACAGAAAACAGACCTCATCACATGGAAACATTTTCCTAGGTGAAAAGAAGCTACAGGTTTGGAGAAACTACCTGGCAACCACACATCTGACCCAAGTCTGGTGTCTCGAGGGAATAAGGCACTGCCAAGACACGACCATAAAAGCGGGACCTATTCCACCAGAAAATGGGCAAATGTTAGGAAGAGATGGGTCACCCACCACAGCACTGTGAGTCCTGAAGGCTGGGTCCACTGTGAGGCTTCCCGGGATCCTGCTGGCTACATGAGAGCACTGGGTCAGGCAGAGGGCAGGAAGGATTGCAACAACACTGCTTCCAGGAACTCCCTCGGGTTGGCCTGAGCCAGCTAAGCCAAAAAGGAGACATCAGGCTCCAAGTGCTGGAGGTGTGGACCCTTGGGCCAGGCTGGCTGGGGCCCTTGGACCGAAGGCAGGTGTTCATGTGGGGTTGGGGGCCGGAAAGGTGGGCAGTGAGTTGTTCCCCTTCAGTCTATGGAGAGCGGGGCCATGAGGGTGCAGAAAGAGGGTGCTGGGAATCCAATGTAGGAGCACAGTGCTGTGAGGCCTGGACCTCATCTCACAATCTGGCGCTGGAGCTCCTCTCTCAGCATCCCTCTCAGTCGCCTAGACTCCGTTCCTTCAAGAGCCTTATATGCCACGGGCTGGAACCCCCTGCCCCATGGCCTTGGGTCATGGCCTCTGATCTGGCTCGAGTGCCCTGCACTCTGGAAACGTCCCTCCCTCACTTTGGGGAGTCGATCCTCCTTCATCCCAACCCCAGGACTGATGTTCCTTTACTTTCCAAAAGACCCTTCATCCCTGGCACTGGAGACACCTGCCAAAAGGGGCTACAACTCTATTACCCGAAGTTCATATGTGGAAGGCTTCTCCCCCAGGACCTCCGAACATGACCTTAGGTGGAGCAGTCTTTTCTTTGTCTTTCCATTGCCTATGTTTGTTTGTTTGGATGGGGCTGCTGGGGCGGCATATGGAAGTTCCCAGGCATGGCATCCGAACGATCCATCGATCGATCAGAGCTTTGGCAGCTGGCCTACACCACAGCCACCGCAATGCCACATCCAAGCCGGGTCTGAGACCTACACCACAGCTCATGGCCATATTGGATCCTTCCCTTCCTGAGCGAGGCCAGGGATCGAACCTGAACACTCCTGGTTCCTTCTCAGGTTCAGTTCCAGGGCAACACCACCGCAAGCCCTGCAGCAGAGTTTGTACAGAAAGAGCTGAAATCAGGTCACTAAAGTGGCCCCGAATACAATAGGATGGGTGTCCCTATAGAAAGGGCAAATTTAGACCCTGAGTCCCACAGAGGGAGCTGATGGGAGGGCGCAGGCCGGAGATGGGCATCTGGAGTCCAAGGAGAGAGGCCTCAGGGCCAACCCAGCTTGTTTATACCGGGATCTCAGAAGGCTGGGCTCCGAAACGGTGAGTTGATACATTCTTGTTATTTAAGCCCCATTGCCCATGGGATTGGTGATGGCAGCTGGAGCTGACCGATTCCCTCTGAAGGCCTGGGCACTCCCAGGGCAGGAAGGAGTCTCAAGGGAAGACCCCCTCTCTGTCCCCAGCTGGGCTCCACCAGCATCCCCACTCCTACCTTCCTCCTGGGACACTCTCCCTCTCATGTCCTCTCCCCTTGTCCAGGGAGTCAGATGGAGGACCCCAACAGAAGAAGGAAGGATGGATGACAGGAGGGGCCGTAGGGCCCCAAGGCAGCAGCGGGAGGAGACTTTCCTTTGGTTATTGCAGATTGCAGGCTTGGTTTGTGGGGTGGCCACTGTTGCACAGGAAGGCCAAGATGGGGCCCTGGAAAGCTGATGGAGCTGGTGGGGGAGGGGTGGCTCTTTGCCAAATGGAGACTGGAGTCTGAGGCAGAGACAGGAGCACAGGAGCTCGGGGGGTCTGCACCAGGCCTGCTGCAGGACCTCGAGCATGAACAGCAGCAGGGGCCAGTCTCTGGGGGCACAAAGCCTGTGCCAGGCCCAGGAGAGCCAGCAGCCTGCAGAGACTGCGATGGGACCTGGGTGTGAGGAGGAGGGACTGTGGGCTCAGGGAGAGGCATGTGCTTCTGGATCTCATCGGTCCCATGGGAGAAGCAGGTGATATTGGTGAAGATGCTGGGGTAGGGGGCGTGTCAGGCGTCTAAGCCCCAGCGGGCCATCCCCACGAGACACCCTGAAAAAGGGAGGTCACAGATGAGGGCACCCCCCTGGGACCACCCTCCGGAGGACAGGGGACTTAGGCTGCAAGCAACAGAGCTAGGTCAGAGCTGAGTCTCTGCCATGCACGGTCACTCAGTTGTACTTCTGGGAAGTTCCAAACCCTGGCATCCCATGGCTGGTGAGCCTGTGTAAGCCATGCAGGCAGGCACGGGCGTCCTGATGGAGGAAGCTCTTGACTGACCGACCCTCAGGACAATCGCAGGTTTCAATCTATCAGCAGATGGGCCTCTGTGCCTGGAGAACCCCTGGAGGTCCAGGAGAAGGCACTGTCCAAGGCCGAGAAGGGACATATGTACCAACAGGGCCCAAGAGAGCTGGTGTGGGAGTGGAGCCTGGCCAGCTCAAGCCCCTGCAGACCTCAGCTCTGGCAAGGCCCTGGGCTGCACCAGCACACCCCTAACCGGGACCCTCTTCCTTTCTCATTCCTTTAGACATCTGGTGTTCTCTCAAGGTCTTGGTTGAGCCTTTTCAGAAGATGCCCATACCCAGGCCTGTTGGAGGCAGCCGGTCTTGCTCAGGGGGTCAGTGGGGCTTAGACACAGAGTGGCTGGGACTTCCTAGAGTTAGTGCGCTCAGGGCTGGGCCATCTGGGGGGAAATCTCCTCATGTCATCAGCCAAAGGGAGGGTCTGGTCCTTGTGGCTGGGGGAGAGGGGCAGGGGCCATGGCCAGTTTCCAGGGCACCACGACAGGGAGTCCTGCAATCGAGGTTTTAAAGCAACAACTACAGGAGAGTGATAGCAAGATACGGGAAGGACAGAGAGCCCCAAACAAGTTGAACCCAAACAGGCACGCAGCAAGACCTATGCTGATCAATATGGCCAAAGGTAAACAGAAAGGGAGGAGGCTAAAGGAAGCAAGAGAAAAGCAAGGCATTCATGATGAGGGAACCCCAATAAGGTTATCAGCAGTTTGCTCTACAGAAACACTCCAGGCCAGAAGGGGGTGGCGAGACCCATTGAAAACACTGAAAGAAAGAACAAATAATCTGCCTCCTCCAAATACCCTATCCAGCAAGACTATCATTTCAAATCGAAGGGGAAAGCAAGAATTTCTCCAACAAACCAACACAGAAAGAGTACTGCAATACAAATCCCATTCTGAAAGAAATACTCTAAGCGTTCTCCAATTCAAAAAAAGAAAAAAGAAAAAAACCATTGGAAAGCAGTGACTTAGAGAAGCAAGCATACACATCTAACCATGAAGATGTCAAAAGCATAAAATGAAATAAACTACATCAAATCATACAATGAGGGCGAGGAATGGAAGAAAATGTAGATCCTTTGTCTTGGTTCAATGACGCGTTTGGTCCTATGTAACAGTCAGGCTAAAGTGAGCAGACAAACGAAGGGGTTAACATAATCACAAAACAGGGCAACCACAAACCAAAAGCCAACACTACATTCAAAAATCGGAAAAGGAAAGGACTCCAGCAGAGAATCAACAGAACCCATCCACCCAAAGGAAAAGAAAGAAGAAAAGAGAAACATAGACTCAACGGGAAAACAAGGCTTCAAATGGCAATCAAGAAACATCTATCAATGACCACCTGAATTGTTCCGGGACCGACTGCTGCCATCAAAAGGCACAGAGTGCCAGTGGGTACCAAAGCAAAAACCTTCAATCTGCTGCCTAGACAAGCTCACCCGAGGGCAAAGGACACGTATAGATTGAAAGGGAGGGGATGGGAAAAGATATTTCATGCCAATGGACAAGACAGGAGATCAGGAGTAGCGCTGCTCATATCCAACAAAATCGCCTTTAAAACAAAGGCCATCGAGAAAGGCAAAGAAGGACACTAGTTCACGGTTAAGGGATCCATTCCAGAAGAGGATACCACACACTTATATCTGGAATCAAATATACGGCACAAATGAACCTTTCCACAGAAAAGCAACTCATGGACTTGCAGAATAGACTTGTGGTGGCCAAGGGGGAGGGGAGGGGGAGGGAGTGGGGTGGATGGGGAGCTTGGGGTTAATGCCTGCCCACTATGGCCTTGGGAATGGATTAGCAATGAGATCCTGCTGTGTAGCGCTGGGTACAATGTCTAGTCATGTTTGACGGAGCATGATAATGAGAGAACATAGAATGCCTACATGTATGTGTAACTGGGTCACCACGTTGTACAGTAGAAAACAAGATTGTACCGGGGAAATAACAATTAAGAGCCAAAGAGGACGCGGTATATACACACAATGGAATACTCCTGCGCCATAAAACAGAGAACCCTAATGCCATCTGCAGCAACATGGATGGAACGCGACCCTCTCATCCTGAGTGAAGGAAGTCCGAAAGAGAAGGACGACTACCATACAACATCACTCATATGAGGAGTCTCATATACAGCCCAAAGGAACCTTTCCATCTAAAGGAACTCATGCACTTGGAGAATAGACTTGTGGTTGCCTAGAGCGAGGGGAGGGAGTGGGATGGATGGGGAGCTTGGGGTTATTGGATGCAAACGACTGCTTTTGGAAGGGATTAGCAAGGAGATCCTGCTGTGTAGCACTGAGAACGAGGTCGACTCACTTACGATGGAGCATGATAATGGCACAAAGACGAAATATACATGTATGGGGAACTGGGTCACAATGCTGGACAGTGGAAAAAATTGTCTCGGGGAAAGAACAATCAAAAAACACCCGAGAGGACAAGATGGCGGAGGAGTAGGGGGACACGCTCGCCCTCTCCCACAAACACAACAAAAAAAGCACATCTACAGAAGAAATGACTCGCACAGAACAACAACCAATCGCTGGCAGAGGAACCTAAACTCCAATAACGGCAAGAAGTTCGTGACATTATTGGGCAGATCGGGAGAAAAGAGGAGAGTGAGAGAAGGTGAATCCGAGCGGGACGGGCTCTCCCGAAAGGGAACTGCGGAGGAGAAAGGGATCCCGCACCCTGGAAAGTCTCCTACCTGGGGAAAGATCAAACGAACCGGAGGAATCTCCAGATGCAGAGAAGAGTGTAGCAGTAAGTCGGAGTACGGAAAAACGATCAAGAACGCAACGGACCATCTGAACTACGGGCACAGTCACCAAAAATTGAGACGCCTGGGTGGGGGCTGGGCACCGAATCCTTGGCTCCAGAGGTTAGTCCCCAGGAAAGGGCCGGGGGACGCCTGGGTGGGGGCTGGGCACCGAGACCTCAGCTCTGAAGGTTGGTCCCCGAGAGGGGGCCCGGGGACGCCTGGGTTGGGGCTGGGCACCGAGACCTCGGCTCCAGAGATTAGTCCCCGGGCTAGGGGGGCGGGGAAGAGCGGAAACTGCTTGGGAGATCTCTAAACCATTTGACGGGGCAGAGACTGCCTGGGAGACTAGAAAACAAAGCTGTCCCAGAGGAAGGGAGCAATACTCTAGGGGCGGGGAAGTGGAAAGCCGCCTCAGAGGGAACCTGGGAGAAGAGCCTGGTCTGCGCCCGTGCTGGGGAGGGGAGAGAAGAAGGAGTGGGGCCCCATAGAATACCCCCCACGCCACAACAAACTTACAGGCCCGCTAGCTAGCAGAAAGTTGTGCTTCCCAGTGCATTCCCTCCCCCCACCCCCGCCACCCCCTACACTCTCGCAGAACCTGGGGCTGCCTGCCATCCAGGAGGGCTGGCCTCAACAATTGCCTGAAGCCTACCACCGCAGGGGCTCTCCCTGCACAGGCCTGCTTGCCCTTTGGAGGGGCTACACTTCCACAGAGCAGCACCAAACACCACCAGCCCCCTAGAAAAGGCCTGCAGCCCAGAAAAGCTAGAACAAGCCTAGCCAGGCTGTGAATAGATTGGCCTAATTCTCCGACCGTTTTTCTGAGACGGGCTCCCCCGGGGAGGAGCCTCTTGAGTCTCCAAGGGCCTTGCTACCCGCCCAAGACCCCAGGGGGTGCTAAGACCTAGTGGACCAGCTGCATAGGACTGCCAGCTCCAGGCAGGACCCCCTGCAGCCCAGAAAAGCTGCAACAAGCCTGGCCGAATCGGGAAAAGATCTCAAACGGTCTTTCTGAATCGGGCTGCCCTGGGGAGGAGCCTCTTGAGCCTCCAAGGGCCCTGCTACCCGCCCAAGACCCCAAGGGGTGCTGAGACCTAGTGGACCAGCTGCATAGGACTGCCAGCTCCAGGCAGGACCCCCTGCAGCCCAGAAAAGCTGCAACAAGCCTGGCCGACTTGGGAAAAGATCTCAGACGGTCTTTCTGAGTCAGGCTGTCCTGGGGAGGAGCCTCTTGAGCCTCCAAGGGCCCTGCTACCCGCCCAAGACCCCAGGGGGTGCTGAGACCTAGTGGACCAGCTGCATAGGACTGCCAGCTCCAGGCAGGACCCCCTGCAGCCCAGAAAAGCTGCAACAAGCCTGGCCGACTTGGGAAAAGATCTCAGACGGTCTTTCTGAGTCGGGCTGCCCTGGGGAGGAACCTCTTGAGTCTCCAAGGGCCCTGCTACCCGCCCAAGACCCCAGGGGGTGCTGAGAACCAAGTGAAATCTGCTACCATCGTGGGGTGGACCTCCCAGTCCTGTCTGCCCTCAGGAAGTCCTCCTTTGCTTCAAAGAAACACTGTTAGTCCCATCAACACTCCAGAAAAGCCACACTGCCTCAAAAAAGATTGACCAACAACGACAGCCCTCAGGAAATATTCCACGGCAGTGACAAGGCAAACACTGCCCGATAACGGAGAGTACAACTCCCTCAGGAGAAAGAAGACAACAAGCAAGATGAAGAAGCTGAGAAACCACCCCCAGTCAAACAAACAGGAGAACTCACCTAAAACAGTCAACAATGAAACTGATCTCTGCAGTCTGACAGACCTGGAGTTCAAAAGAGAAATAGTGAAAATACTGAAGGAATTAAGAGAAGATATGAACAGTAATGCAGATACCCTCAGAAAGGAGGTAGAAAATATAAGGAGGAGCAAAGAAAAACTAGAACATTCATTTGCAGAGATGCAAACTGAACTAGGGGCAGTAAAAACCAGAATGAATAATGCAGAAGAACGAATCAGTGATATGGAAGATAGAATAATGGAAATCACTCAATCTGGTCAACAGACAGAAAACCGAATCAAAAAACTGGAAAGCAATATAAGAGACCTATGGGATAATATAAAACGGGCCAATCTACGCATAATAGGAATTCCAGAAGGAGTAGAAAAAGATAAAGGAATGGAAAATATATTTGAAGAAATTATCGCTGGAAACTTCCCAAATCTAAAGGATACTGGATTCAAGATACAAGAAGCACAGAGGGCCCCAAACAAACTGAACCCAAACAGACCCACACCAAGACACATCATAATAAAAATGGCAAAAGTTAGTGATAAAGAGAGGATCCTAAAGGCAGCAAGAGAAAAACAGAATGTTACCTACAAGGGAACCCCCATAAGAATATCAGCTGATTTCTCTACAGAAACACTACAGGCCAGGAGGGAATGGCAAGAGATATTTAAAGTGCTCAAAGGAAAAAATATGCAACCTAGAATACTTTATCCAGCAAGAATATCATTTAAAATAGAAGGGGAAATAAAAATTTTTCCCAACAAACAAAAACTTAAAGAATACAGCAACACAAAACCCAGGTTAAAGGAAATATTGAAAGGGCTTCTCTAAACCAAAACGAAAGGAAGGAAAGGGAAGAAAAAAGAAAAGAAAAAAAAAAGAAGAAGAAGAAGAAGAGGAAGAACTAGGACTGAGGAAGATACAATCAGAGAGCAGTCACTCAAATAAGCCAGCATACAGATTTAATCATGAACATGCTTCAAACAAAATAAAATTAAAAAGAAAAAAATAAAAGAGTCATCAAAACCATAAAATGTGGGCAAGGGATGTTAGGAGGTAAATAATCCTTTTTGTTTGTATGTATGTCTCTCTTCTTAATTTTAATATAATAATGAAGTGTTTGAACTTACAGGACCATCAGGCTAAAACACACAATTATGGGAAGGGGTTAGCATACTTAAAAAACAGGGCAACCACAAGCCAAAAGCAAATATTGCATTTGCAAAAAATGAAAAAAAAAATACACTCAAGCAGATAATAACAGGAGACCATCCAACCAAAAAAAAAAAAAAAAGAAGAATGGAGAACCATAGAATCAACTGGAACACGAGGATCAAATGGCAATAAATAATCATCTATCAATTATCACCTTAAATGTCAATGGACTGAATGCCCCAATCAAAAGACACAGACTGGCTGAGTGGATAAAAAGGCAAAAACCTTCAATATGCTGCCTACAAGAAACTCACCTTAGGACAAAAGATACATATAGATTGAAAGTGAAAGGCTGGGGAAAAGTATTTCATGCCAATAGACATGACAGAAAAGCAGGAGTCGCAACGCTCATATCAGACAAAATAGACTTTAAAACAAAAGACATAAAGAAAGACAAAGAAGGACACTATTTAATGATTAAGGGATCCATCCAAGGAGAGGATGTTACTATCATCAACATATATGCCCCAAACATAGGAGCACCCAGATACATACAACAAATATTAACAGACATAAAGGGAGATATTGATGAGAATACAATCATAGTAGGAGACCTAAATACCCCCCTCACATCAATGGACAGATCCTCTAGACAGAAAACCAATAAAGCAACAGAGATCCTAAAGGAAACAATAGAAAAGTTAGACTTAATTGATATCTTCAGGACACTACATCCAAAAAAATCAGAATACACATTCTTCTCAAATGCTCATGGAACATTCTCAAGAATCGACCACATATTGGGACATAAAGCGAATCTCAATAAATTTAGGAGCATAGAAATTATCTCAAGTATCTTCTCTGACCACAATGCCATGAAATTAGAAATCAACCATGGGAAAAGGAAAGAGAAAAAACCTACTCCATGGAGACTAAACAACATGCTACTAAAAAACCAATGGGTCAATGAGGAAATCAAGAAGGAAATTAAAAACTATCTTGAAACAAATGATAATGAAGACACAACCTCTCAAAATCTATGGGATGCTGCGAAAGCAGTGCTCAGAGGGAAATTTATACCAATCCAGGCCTTTCTCAAAAAAGAAGAAAGATCCCAAATTGACAACTTAACCCTCCACCTAAATGAATTAGAAAAAGAAGAACAAAGAAGTCCTAAAGTCAGCAGAAGGAAGGAAATTGTAAAGATCAAAGAAGAAATCAATCAAATAGAGACTCAAAAAACAATAGAGAAAATTAATAAAACCAAGAGCTGGTTCTTTGAAAAGGTGAAAAAAATTGATAAACCCCTGGCCAGACTCACTAAAAAGAGGAGAGAAAGAACCCAAATCACCAAAATTATAAATGAAAAAGGAGAAATCACAACGGATACAGCAGAAATACAAAAAACCATAAGAGAATACTATGAACAACTATATGGCAATAAGTTTGACAATCTGGAAGAAATGGACACTTTTCTAGAATCTTACAGCCTGCCAAAACTGAATCAAGCAGAAACAGACCAACTGAACAGACCAATCACTAGAAATGAAATTGAAGAGGTCATAAAATCACTCCCTACAAATAAAAGCCCAGGACCAGATGGCTTCACAGGTGAATTCTATCAAACATATAAAGAGGAATTGGTGCCCATCCCCCTTAAACTCTTTCAAAAGGTTGAAGAAGAAGGAATACTCCCAAAGACATTCTATGAGGCCACCATCACCCTCATTCCAAAACCAGGCAGAGATACCACCAAAAAAGAAAACTATCGCCCAATATCATTGATGAATATAGATGCAAAACTTCTCAACAAAATCTTAGCCAACCGAATCCAACAACATATCAAAAAAATTATACACCATGACCAGGTTGGGTTCATCCCAGGTTCACAAGGATGGTTCAACATACGCAAATCAATCAACATCATACACCACATTAACAAAAAAAAAGTCAAAAATCATATGATCATCTCAATAGATGCAGAAAAAGCATTTGACAAAGTTCAACATCCATTCATGATCAAGACCCTCGCCAAAGTGGGTATAGAGGGAACATTCCTGAATATAATCAAAGCCATTTATGATAAACCCACAGCAAATATAATCCTCAATGGGGAAAAACTGAAAGCCTTCTCACTCAAATCTGGAACAAGACAGGGATGCCCACTCTCACCACTGCTCTTCAACATAGTTTTGGAAGTCTTAGCCACAGCAATTAGACAAACAAAAGAAATCAAAGGCATCCATATAGGAAGAGAAGAGATCAAACTGTCACTGTATGCAGATGACATGATTCTATACCTAGAAAACCCTAAGGACTCAACCCCAAAACTCCTTGAACTGATTAATAAATTCAGCAAAGTGGCAGGATATAAGATTAACATTCAGAAGTCAGTTGCATTTCTGTATACCAGCAATGAAACATTAGAAAAGGAATACAAAAATACGATACCTTTTCAAATTGTACCTCACAAAATCAAATACCTCAGAATACACCTAACCAAAGAGGTAAAGGACCTATATGCCGAGAACTATAAAACCTTAATCAAAGAAATCAAAGAAGATGTAAAAAAATGGAAAGATATTCCATGTTCCTGGATTGGAAAAATCAATATTGTGAAAATGGCCATCCTACCCAAAGCAATCTACAGATTCAATGCAATCCCTATCAAATTACCCATGACATTTTTCACAGAACTAGAACAAACAATCCAAACATTTATATGGAACAACAAAAGACCCAGAATCGCCAAAGCAATCCTGAGAAACAAAAACCAAGCAGGAGGCATCACTCTCCCAGACTTCAAGAAATACTACAAAGCCACAGTCATCAAAACAGTGTGGTACTGGTATCAAAACAGACAGACAGACCAATGGAACAGAATAGAGAATCTGGAAATTAACCCTGACACCTATGGTCAATTAATCTTTGACAAGGGAGGCAAGAACATCAAATGGGAAAAGGAAAGTCTATTCAGCAAGCATTGCTGGGAAACCTGGACAGCTGTATGCAAAGCAATGAAACTAGAACACACCCTCACACCATGCACAAAAATAAACTCCAAATGGCTGAAAGACTTAAATATACGACAGGACACCATCAAACTCCTAGAAGAAAACATAGGCAAAACACTCTCGGACATCAACATCATGAATATTTTCTCAGGTCAGTCTCCCAAAGCAATAGAAATTAGAGCAAAAATAAACCCATGGGACCTCATCAAACTGAAAAGCTTTTGCACAGCAAAGGAAACCCAAAAGAAAACAAAAAGACAACTTACAGAATGGGAGAAAATAGTTTCAAATGATGCAACTGACAAGGGCTTAATCTCTAGAATATACAAGCAACTTATACAACTCAACAGCAAAAAAGCCAATCAATCAATGGAAAAATGGGCAAAAGACCTGAATAGACATTTCTCCAAGGAAGATATACAGATGGCCAACAAACACATGAAAAAATGCTCCACATCGCTGATTATAAGAGAAATGCAAATCAAAACTACCATGAGATACCACCTCACACCAGTCAGAATGGCCATCATTAATAAATCCACAAATAACAAGTGCTGGACGGGCTGTGGAGAAAAGGGAACCCTCCTGCACTGCTGGTGGGAATGTAAACTGGTACAGCCACTATGGAGAACAGTTTGGAGATACCTTAGAAATCTATACATAGAACTTCCATATGACCCTGCAATCCCACTCTTGGGCATCTATCCGGACAAAGCTCTACTTAAAAGAGACACATGCCCCCGCATGTTCATTGCAGCCCTATTCACAATAACCAGGACATGGAAACAATCCAAATGTCCATCGACAGAGGATTGGATTCGGAAGACGTGGTATATATACACGATGGAATACTACTCAGCCATAAAAAAGGATGACATCATGCCATTTGCAGCAACATGGATGGAACTAGAGAATCTCATCCTGAGTGAAATGAGCCAGAAAGACAAAGACAAATACCATATGACATCACTTATAACTGGAATCTAATATCCAGCACAAATGAACATCTCCTCAGAAAAGAAAATCAATCATGGACTTGGAGAAGAGACTTGTGGTTGCCTGATGGGAGGGGGAGGGAGTGGGAGGGATCGGGAGCTTGGGTTTATCAGACACAACTTAGAATAGATTTACAAGGAGATCCTGCTGAATAGCATTGAGAACTATGTCTAGATACTCATGTTGCAACAGAAGAAATGGTGGGGGAAAAACTGTAATTGTAATGTATACATGTAAGGATAACCTGACCCCATTGCTGTACAGTGGGAAAATAAAATTTAAAAAAAAAAAAAAAAAAAAAAAAAACACCCAACAAACACCCCACTAGAGGCAGTCATCAAACCATAAGAGCAGAGAACAAGGGAGGACGGGAAAAGACCAACAAAACCCAATCTGACACAGCTAATAACATGGCCATAAGAACATACAGATCAAGAAGCACCTTCAATGCAAATGCACAAAATGCCCCAACCGAAAGACATCCACTGGCTGCATGCATACAAAAAGAAGACGCATCTCCTTCTCTCTGTGTCTAGATCGAGAGCTCCGTCTCGTTCTCCATCTCGATCTCCATCTCGATCTCGATCCAGATAGGTAGCGGGATAGACAGATAGGTAGACCTGCTGTCTTCAAGAGACCCCCTTCAGTTTGAGGGACATATACAAATTGAAAGTGAGAGGATGCAAGAAAATATTCCTCATGCATGGGAATTAAAAGAGAGACGGAGTAGAAACACCCCCATCACACAAAAGAGACATTCAAATAAAGCATATTAATAAGACACAAAGAAGGCCATTACGTAACGGTCAAGGATCAATCCAAGGAGAGGAGATGGGAATTGGAAACCTATATGCACCCAATACAGGATCTCCGCAATGTAGAAGGCAACTGCTACAACCGTAAAAGGAGAAATGGACACTAACACAGTCAGAGCAGGGGGCCTTCACACCCGACTCCCATCAACGCACGGGTCCTCCAGACATAAAATCAACAAGGGAACCCAGGCCTTCAATAATGCATTGGACCACAGGGCACTTCCTCCATATGTAGAGCGCTTTCCATCCCAATCAAGCAGGATACACACTCCTCTCAAGGGCACACCGGACATTCCCTAGGACAGATCACATGCTGCGTCACCAAGCAAGCCACTGTACATGGAAGGAAATTGAAATCCTATCCCACAGCTTGTATGAACCCAACGCTATGAGGCTCGAAATCAACCACCAAGGAAACAATGGCAACAAACACCAACGCACGGAAACTCGACAACATGCTACTCAACAAACAAGGGAGTGCTGGAGAAACCAAAGAGGAAATTTGAAGATCCCAAGAAGCAAGTGACACCAAAGACATAACAATCCAAAGCCTATGGGATGCACCAAAGGCAGATCGAAGAGGGACATTTCCAGCAATACAAGCCTACCTCAGCCAACAAGGAAAACCACCAACAAACAACCTGGCATTACGCCCAAAGCAACCAGAGAAAGACAAACACAAGGAAAGACATCCTAATGATCAGAGCAGAAAGGAAAGAGCAGCGAAGAAAACCATCGGAAAGATCAATGCAGCTACAACTGCTTCTTTGAATACATCCACCATATGGATAAACCCTTAGCCAGACTCATCAGGGAAAAAAGAGTGGACTCAAATCAATAACCATCAAAATGCACGCCAGCATCCAATGGACATCCCAGAATACAGAGGATCAGTAGAGACTACTAAAAGCAACTCTATGCCAAGAAAACAGACTTCCTAGACGAAATGGACACCTTCCTAGAAAGTACAATCTGCCAAGACTAAACTCCGATGACCTAGAAAAGATGACTGGGCTGATGCCAAGAACTGAAAATGACGTTGTGAGGAAAAAACTTCCAGCAGGCATTCCCGTCGTGGCTACATTGGAATGAACCTGACCCGTATAGGAGAGAAGGCAGGTGCAATCCCTGGATCCAGGATTGCCTTCAGATATGGAGCAGGTCCCAGATGCAGCTCGGAACTGGCCTTGCTGTGGCTGTGGCTGGCAGCTGCAGCTGCAGCGCCAATTCCACCATAGCCAGGGCATTTCCAAATGCCATGGCTCTGCCCTGAAAAGACAAGAAAAGGCCATCCCCCCACTCCCCCAACTTGCCCACAAACAAAACTATACCACCTGAGGTCTTCACATGCACATACCCAACAGGGGCCTGAACACAAACACCGACCAGTGGTACACAATGACTACCTCGTATACAGGCTCACTACCACCAGCTCCTACACAGTCGTCTCACCCATAGCCCATGGGCAAGGCCACAGCCCTACAGGACTTCTAGGCCAGGATTCCAGAACACACACACATCGCCTATGAGATTTCTTTGTTTCCAAACACACACACCTACCTCTGGCATCCCTCCAAATACATACTACAGAAGCCCCAGGACCTCAAATACACACACAGCCACAATCCGCCTACACGTACTAATACACATGTACACGTCTCAAACACCTATGGACACACACAGACAAATATTCCCAACCCTTGAACATACAGATGCCCCAAACACTAGACATGGTGCCACCTCTCCAGAAGACAACCGCCCTGCCAGGACACTGCACCTGTGTGGGTGTCAACTGCATATGTATTTCAGCCCTCACCCTCAATGTGGACACACCTCTTCTTATCTAGGACCTGTAGAAACACCTCGGCATTCTGCCAAGAAGCAACATGGCACGCTCCCAACACCTCCATACCATAGGAACACAACCTGGTCATTCATGCACCTGGTGATAGACACACAAACGAGTAGACACACGTACTACACATGGACCTATCGCCAGCAAACCACATAGGAAATGACTTCCACATATCCAATGATCCTAGGACCCAGCTCATCCATCTGCAAACTCGTAACACATAACCACAGCACATATTTCTCACACCAAGAAATGCACGTCTCCCACGCCCCTGTAGAAACACAGAACCTCATCTCTCCAGCAGACACACACTTCCACACGTCCCCACATATATAAGCCTAACATGTCCCTCCTGAAAACTACAAGGGCATAGCCCCAGCGAATATGCCTCCAAATGCCCATGCCCCTGGAATACACACTCAAACGCATTCTACACACAACTCTCCAAAAGACCCAAGCAGACCCGCAATTACTCAGTCAGTAAACGACACAATTGCAAACCTAGCACCCTATGTCCTTTCCTCCAAACACGCATATAACACACCCTCTGCATATCCATAAAACCACACTCCCCAAGGCTCCATCCAAGGGCATGCACTCTTCCAGCATGCAGAATCCAGAAGCATACCAATACGGCACGCCGACGAATTTAACATTCACCAGTCCCAGAAGATAGGCCGACTCGCCCTCTACACATCAAAAGACACATGCATGGCTCTGGAACATGTGCTACACACAAAAAAGCAAAGAGCCGTATGACAGGCCATGAACACACAAATATTCATCCTAAAGGGAAGGACAGAGGAGGATTCTTAAAGAGCAGAAACCGCCCACGGGGGATGGGTTAAAGACAAGCTTTCACGGGGTCTTCGAAATGGTCTAAAGCTGATGATCACTCAAGAAAAGGAACCCAGCCATGACTTACCCGACTTGAAGGAAGACCAGATGCATCGAAGTGCCAGACACGCTCAAGACACAACCCCCAAGACTTCAAGCACAAGACAACAGATGTGGAGATCGAGTCCTGCTGCATGAGGTCAAGGAGAGAAGAGTCCTGGACAAGGAGCATTTCTGCACCTCACCCAGACAGAAACACAGGGGAGAGGGGACACGCCTAGGTAAAAGAGGACAGGAGATGGAAACCTGAGATGAATTACCCCAGTTGATATACGACCAAACTCCTGGCAATACACACCGATTTGAACAAGCACTGTGACAGCCCAGGGCACACCATCCATATAGGGCACAATGAGGAGCTGGAGATGGAAGCCTTGATACCCACCTTCCAATGAGGAAGAAGGCAGTCTTCTCCCCTCCCCACTGGGCCTTGGATTCTAGAAATGTAGCTCTCTTGGTTCTTGGGGCTGCTCTGCTCCCTGGCCAGCTTACGCGTATCTCCCCCCAGGGTCTTATGCTCCGAAACTCACTCTTTACCTGGGGCTTCGCTTCATGCCAAATTCTTCCTGCCACGAAGCAGAAGAACCAGAGCTTCATCAAATCCTGACACCTGGTGAGGGGTCTGACAGTGCAAAGACAGTGGGTTTGAGCAGGTCGAGGCGTTCCTTTGTGGCACGGAAGGCTAAGGATTCTGAGTGTTCACTGCAGTGGTCCCGATTGCTGCTGTGGCACTCCGTCCGTGGACGGGGAAACTCCACATGGGGCAGATGCCACCAAAAAGAAGTCTGTGCGCTCGAATCCTCTCTGAACCTGGGATCCTGGATTCAGGTGCCAAGCTGAGGGCAAGGTAGATTCCAGTCCCACTCTCAATTTTGGCTGGGGTCAAGTCCCAACCACGAAGTTTCACTACAGGCCCCAAAGGTACAAATACACAGATCGGCCCCTGGACTTCCCTAACATTGCCCTGAGGCCTAGGCAGATAATCCTACCAAGTCCACCATGAGACACACAATCCCCAACTTCACGGTGGAAAACATCCATGAAAAATAATCCCCTGAACACCAACTTATAAACACCTAAACCCCAGCTCCTGGACTATGCCTCTGTTACATCTCAGCACCCTCCAAAGTCAAACGCTCACCCAAACACAGGCATGATCTCCCCTTACCACATATCCATAGACAAAACCCAACCAACCCTCACATTTGACACATTACCAGATTCCCGACCACCAGGTAGCCTTGTACCAATCCCCCCTAGTCTTGATAATCCATCACGATTTACATCCGACTCCAACTAGGTGGTCAGCACTACATTCAGCAAGGCTGCCCCCAACAGAGACCCAAGCATGCCCTTTGAACAGAAGTGCTGACCGACATTGGTATGTGAAAAAGGAAGACACAGTGAAACTAGCAGCCTGGATGGTACATCTTCACTCCTTTTCCCGTGCCCTGAGCTACTTCTTGTGAACCCCATGAGGGTTTTCAAATTGGAAATTCTTCCCTCGAGCTTTCCTATGCTTTGGAATGGCCGGCACACTGGAATGCCACCCATTTTAATCACTCACACACTTTAGTCCCCTGCCTCCATAGGCCCCACAGTCCCTCAAGTCTCCCAGCAGCCTGATCCACAGTGCTGCTAAAAGCTGTGGTGGAAACACTGCTCCGGACCTGAGCTCCATGAGGGCATGAACCCACATGGAGGAGGACACAAGGAGTCTGCATCGTGCACAAGAGCACAGAGTGGTCACACCCAATGGCTGAACAGTCCCCATATTCCTTAGCAGGGCTGTCATGGAATGAACGCTAAAGGCCACCATGACGGGTCCCACCCACAGGCAGGCCCCCCCTTGGGAAACCACCCTCTTTGTTCCCACGTGCGCTACTGACTACCCAAGCGGACCCTCCTCAACAGACACTAGGAGTGGTTGGAGGATGGTAGTCTCTGTGCACAACAGCTCAGTCAGCAGGGGACAGGTGGGAAGAGGAGGGAGGGAAGGAAGCATCAGAAGAGCTGGCCCAGGAGCTCCCTACAAACAGGAATGTCATGGAGGATTTGCATTCGCTGGAAAGCTCTCTGGTTTGTCTTCCTGTCTTCTCCCTGGGAGCTTCTGTGGCCATCTCTTCTTAAACCCTATCTCTTGGGAGATGAGCCCCCACGGTCACACTGCATCGGTGAAACCCATGCATTTAGATAGGATCCCCATACAAGAGTTTGCAGAGATCCAGCCTAAGCACAGAATCCTCAAAGTGGGCCAAGGACATTCATGCCCTTTGGGCCACAGTACCTTAGGCTGTGTGGACTCTTTGGGTTGGGATTTGCTTGTCTACAAAGAGAAGGGTCTTTCCCCTAGTAAATTGGATGGATCCCTTAAAGAACCATTCTAGCACGCAATTGGAGATCTGGGAACCTCTCTTCAGAGATGGTGCTCCTGTCGCCGTGCCTAGAGAATTTCCAAATGCCACGATTCTCCACGCATGTTTGTTCTTCATGTCTTTCTTTAATACATGGAGCTTGTTCAATAAAGGTTGGTGCACAGGTGTGTCTCCTTTGAACGGTTCTGGTTGTCCTGGTTATGCTGGTGAGCTACACTTGACCCTCTTGGCCAGTCACAAGACAGCAGGTACTTTGGGAACACTATTCCTCTCCCTCCCTACGTCTGGCACGACATCATGGAAGTTCAGGTGGCCATCCACCCACAAAGAAGTAGCAGCAGATTCAACATACTGACCTGACTTGGTAATGCTCGCCAAAGAAACTTGAACCCTCAGATCCCTTTTCTGGTCCGTGGCAACATCACAGCATTTCTTCCTCCACAGGATACCTCTCAAGACCCTTACATCTATCTGATGACACCCAGAGCTCCCAAGGGCACAGACTTGAAACGTCCACAAGACACAAACCTGGGATCTCTCGGTGCCTTTCAATTTCCATGTGGGAGTGGAAGGTTCACTGTCTCCTGATGCTAGTGATCCATCTCCAGAGATGTTTCTCCTCAGCCGCCAGTGCCGGCCCCGAAGCTCTCTGCAGGAACAATCAGAGCTCATGGTCCAAAGGACGTTGAGACACCCACTTCCATGACTGGTTTCCCTCATTACAGTGCCGCTGATTTGACAACCTCTGCCTCTCCGATGTCGGGATGTAGGGGTCTGAAGTAGTATAAGATAATGAACAACAGAAGGCGTTCGTGTCATGGTGCATCAGAACCGAATCTGACTAGGAACCATGAAGTTGCGGGTTCCACCCCTGGCCTCGCCCGTTGGGTTAAGGTTCGGGTGTTGATGTGAGCTGCGGTGTAGGTTGCCATCACGGCTGGGATCTGGCATTGCTGTGGCACTGGCATAGGCCAGGGGCCACAGCTCTGATTGGACCCCTAGCCTGGGAATCTCCCGATGACATGGATGCGGCCCTCAGAAGTCCAAAGTCAGTCAAAAATGATGGAAGAATTGGGAGCAACTCGTTTCCACAATGCAACTTTTGTGTCAGTGTCCCTGAGAAGACTCATGCCAATACAACATCTGGGGAGGGAGTGGGGTGGATTGGGAGCTTGGGGTGAAGGGATGCAAAGGATTGGCTTTGGTGTGGATTAGCAATGAGATCCTGCTGTGTAGCACTGGGAACTTGTGAGGGAGCATGCTCATGGGAGAGACTAGAATGTGTACATGTGTGTGTACCTGGGTCACCATGCTGTACAGTAGCAAAACCATTGTCTTGGGGGAAGAACAATTCAAAACCAACCAAATAAGAAACCCCCACAAATACTACATCTGAGCTATGCGTGAGAATCTTGTAACAAATTGCAGGAGTGGCTGAAGAAGGGGAGGGAGCAACAAGGATGCCTGGCCTTCCTGAATGCCTGGGTACAATGGGTGCCTCAGCAATCTTCTCATATGAAGGTCTTGTTTGAAAACCCTTGAAATGTTTCTTCAGTGTAAAAGCTCCAATAGAGAGCCCTATTCCCATGGTGCTCAGTTTTGCAGTGCCCCATCCAGAGTTTCTTCCTACAAAGCTCACCATGGCATTGCAGGAGATACTCTCGCCTCAGCTTCTCACCCTCTTTGGAGTCCATGTTCCTTTGCAAGGGGCAAGAAGCTTCGGAAGCACCCACACAAGTCCTTTTTCTCAATCTGCAACAATCCTTTCAACCTCTCCTTCCTTGCCCAACACCCTAACAGCAGGAGCAATTGTAGTTCTGCTACTGCACACAGGGACTCTTGCCTCCCAAGAGATTTGCTTGCAGTCCTAGGAGGTTTTCACCCCTCACCTCCCTTGATGATGTTCCCGAGACCTCGCCTCTCCCCACACAAGAGGGACATACGCATTCCTATCATTTGCATCGTGATAAGCTGATCTTAACTCCCAATCTGAACGTTTCCTCAGGTGTGTTTCCGTTTGGCTGTGTCAGGGATGCTACGTTGATTCCCATGCAGACGGCACCATAGGCAAGGACGAGCCTCGATTCTCAATAGCAAGGCTATGGGATGCAGACAGGAAATGCACCAGCTTTTAAGCAGGGCTTGCTGGGGAGGATGTTGATGTTAGTTGGTTTGGACATGTGGAGATTGGACATTGGTGGATAAAAGCTGGCACTGTGTCAAAGGGCACACCCACTTCACGGGCAGTCGATGTTTCCACACCTACAAAAGCCAGCAATTCCCATCATGGCTCAGCAGACATAAACCCCCCTAGGATATCTGAGGATGCACACTCCATCCCAGCCTCCTTCAGTAGAATAAGGATCCGGAGTTGCCCTGAGCTGTGCTCTAGGTCCCAGATGCAGCTTGGATCCCACATTGCTCTGGCTATGGCAGAGGCCTGCTCGTGCAGGTCTGATGTGACTCCTAGCCTAGGGACATCCATAGGCAGCACGTGTGTCCCCCAAAGGAGAAAGCAATTAAACCAAGAGACCCCCCCCACACACACACACTTCTGGTTCTTTCACATAAGGAAAGAGAAGATTTTGTTTTCTCCTCCCTTACTTCTGTCCTTAACCACATAAAGCTCATAGATTCAATAGTATATCTTGGCTCTTCCATTGCCATTTCATCCAAAGAGCCTGCAGATTTGGGGTCCCGTTGCCATTTTCTTTTGGGTTGGATCAAAAGGCACCTTTTGGTCTCCACTCCAAGTTCTCCTCCCCTCAAGAACTGCCCACTCCCTGTAGCCTAATATGGTACCCTTATGGGCAAGTCTTGCCAGATGCATGCTGATGCCGAGGGAAAGGTAAATTTCAGATACACAGGGAAAGTACTTGCAGTAAAGATATGTCCAAAATGGTGCACGGGACACAGGTCAGGCTAAATGCAGGCACTGTGTATGGGAAATGAAAAACTCAAATGGAGCTGCACATTTACTATTGTTTTTGCCTGGCTTTGAGCACTCTGCCCTTTCAGTACATTGAATTTCAAGAGAATGGAGGAACTCCCATGTTAAAAATGCATCCAGTAACAGAGGAGCCACGATATCAGTAGGAAGGCAACAAAAGGAAAGATACTCAGGTCTACGGGGACGCAATTTAATTTTCTCGTTTCCTTTTTCACTCTTTCTCAAGAGGAACTCTTTGATCTTACAAGAGGTTAGGTTTTCCACTGCAGTTGATTTACAATGTTTGGTCTACTTCTGCTGCGTAGCCAAAGGACCCCGTCATACAGACAGATGTATGTATATATGATATATGATACATATATATCTATATAGGATGCATATGTAATCACTTTCTCACATTATCCCCCAACCTTTTCCATCACAAGTCCAAGATGGAGTTCCCTGTGCACATGGTACATTTCAACCAGAGACAAAGGAATACTACCTGCAAAGGCAAACGGATGGCATTCAAAGTTGCTTGCCCAAAAGTTCGCTGAAAAGATGTGAATGAACCAGGTATCTCTGATCCCTGGTGGGAACGAGGACTGAGTGGACAGGGGAAAGAGGGGAGAGGAGGACTCAGCACTCCATATGCTATTCGGCACACGTGGACTGTGATCCCTGAGAAGGGAGGATTTGTGGAAAATGTTACATTCAAACATTTAACGGGGAAAAGCTCCAAGACTTACCAGCAATGTCATCATACGGGAGACACCACAGACTGATCTCTGGTCTTGGACACGTGGGCTGTGCAGTGGCTTTTTGGATAGGCTGGGCCTTTCCAGCACAAGGGAACATGAGGAAGGTGGGTCCTGCTGGATGCTGGTTGGCACACAAGGACGGCTTCCTTAGGAAAGACGGACACACGCCAATCACACATGGTGGGTCTGCTGAGAGAAGCCAAACCATAAACATTGGGTTCCAGGTGGCCATGAAAACCCACGTGGTTATCAGATGATAAAAGGTGAATTTTGTTCCGAAAGTCTGGCCTCCTGGGAAGGGAGCCTGGAGCCAGGATGGAAGCTGAGGGGGTTGAAGGACAACAAACAAGTTGATGAATAACAAAGGGAAAGGGAACATCAAGACAAACCTTGCTGCTGTGACTCTGAAAACCACCACATACATTGCCTGACGAGGCACTGGACAATTGTCTGGCCCCTGCATAAGGTGGAAGAAACGTCTGGTTCTTGCCTCCCTGCAGAGGCCAGCATGGAATGGCACCCCACCCCCACCCAGGCTCACCTGCCCTCGGCCCCTCCCCCACTGCAGAATGACTGGAGGCCCGCATTCTACTGTTGAGATTCAAACTTGGGCTCCTTTACTTGCGTCCTGAGCATCTGTTGGGGCAGGTCCCTCGCTGGGTCCTGCTCTGGACTGTCCACGTTGAGGCCACCAGCCCGGGGTGGTCCAGGCCCATGCCTGTGGGAATGGCTTCAGAAGGCGGTAAGCCTCTAGACAGGGGCTGTTTTCCAAGAGAAAGGGCCTCCCTCAAATCCCTGGGTTTCCGTTGGGACCCTTCACTGTGGACATCGAGTTGGACCGAAGGAGAGGAAGGCGAGAGCACTGCACCCCAAGGACATTTCAGCTGGGGAGCCTTTAGAAACCTGAGGCTGCCCTGGGGAGGACAGCTGCTTGGAGGTGGTTCAAGAGGCCTTGCTCTGGTTGGGGAGGCAGAATGGCAGCAGGCAAGTTGGCGGTTTCTAGAAGGGAGACAAGCCACTTGGAACGTGTGTGGAGCCAGTGTCCTGTGGCTGGCCCTGGGTGGGTCATGGGGAAAGCCTAGCCCCGCCTTGTGGTCCTCAGGCATCTGAAGCTCGCCTCACCAGACCTCTCTAAGGGATTGGAACTGGAGCATACTCTGGCTAATGGGGGCGTGGAATGGGAGGGTATAGTCAGAAAATGATTCAGTTCTGGTGGGTGTTGTCTGTGGCCACATGCTCAGGAAAGGGTCTGCTCTGAGCTGGGCAGGATGTGACTCTCACTGCCACAGCCCAGAACGTTTCCCTCCATCCCGCCCAGAACTCACTCCTCAGGTCAGGCAACTGTGGCCTTGGATTCCACAAGGGATGGGCAACCAGGTGACTTCACCCAAGCTAGGACTCGTGGGCCTGAAGTGTTCTGTATTGGTTTCCCTTTTGTGGAAATACGTCTCTGCAGACATGGCGCAGCGTGTCAGGTGCCTCACGGCAGAAGCTGAGGCCTGACGTTGAGATGAAGAGTGTGTTCCTATTTCAAGTCACTACTACTACATGTGGAGAGAGGCTGGTGCAGGTGGAATGCCTATGAAGGCTGCTTCCTTTGTAAAGGGGGGTGAAGCAGTGTAGCACAGAAGCAGGAAGATGATCTAGTCTGCTACTCTCAAACCTCCTAGAACACCTGTGGAGGTCAATTCAGTGCCTCGTGGTATGTACCTCCTTCTCCTGAATGGGCGGTTTTCTCACAATGGCACCTGACTCCTGCCTGATTCTCAGTTTGTCCTCACTTTCCATTATTGGGAGTTGGAAGGGGAAGGACCCCAGGCAGCCTCTACTCCCATGACCTTTGTCACATGAGCTGCCCTGGGCCGGTGCTCATCTTCGGAAGATAACCCTGGATGGGAAGTGGCAAAAATGCAGGGGACACACACCGACTTCTCAGACTTCTCTCTGAGGTGCAGAACTGCATGGTGGGAGGGATTCAGGGCCATCGGGATGGGGTGGCACACCTTAGCCCCTGTGAAGTGTCCACTCTGGGTGGTTCGGAGAGGCAGGGGCATGCTTGGTGGGGCTGTTCTGCATTTGTCTAAGGGTTCTGTGTGCAGAGCGATCTTCTCAGCCTTTGAGAGGTGTTGTGTGAGGTCAGGAAAGAATGACAGAACAGATGTGTGCTGAGCATCCCGAGAGGAAGGGTTGAGGAGGATGTGAGGCCCTTCGACTTTAGGCAGTGGAGGTCCATCAAAGGCCTCACGGTGCCTGGAAGGACCTTGGAGAAGGCCCTTACCTGCCAGTGACCTTGCTGAGGGGCATGCTCAGAGTAGATGGCCTCTCAGGTCCAGGACGTGGGGACAGCCTGTGAGGACGAGGTGTCAGGGAGCTCCTCAGGGAGGCTCTCCAATCCCTGCTGCTGAGCTGAGCATTTCTCGGTAGACAGGGGCAGGGAACTGGGTGCAGGGGTCAAGGCCATGAATATCCCGCCACGATATCTGCACAACGCACAGGTTCCTCAGGCCAAATGCCCTCTCTCACTGAGGTCAGAACATGAAAATCCCTCCACGACATCTGCACAACACACAGCTTCCTCGGGCCAAATGCCCTCTCCCACTGAGGTGTGCCCTCTGAGTCCCCAGAGAGCTTCCGTCCATGTCACCCATTCTCCTCTTCCATTCACCCCTTTCCTTTCTCTCCACAGCATCTCCACTGCTGGGCACGGATGTGGTCATGCCCCCTGGCGCCTCACGCTCCTATCCTCCCCCCACTCCTGGCTCCCAACCCCAGCCATCTTGGGAGCAGCACCTGCCACCGCCCATGGCCCCATTACTCCTGCCTGGAAGCACCCTCTTGCAGCCACCTCACCCCATGACACCTCGGGTGACTCCTGCTGACCATGGCCCCATTGCCCCAGGGCTTGGCAACATCCCTGTCCCAGTCTGGTCAGGAGGGAGGTCAGCATTGCCCCACCAGTCTCAGGCCTTTGGGTGCCCTCAGGCCCCCCTCAATGGGAATGCTTCCAGGGCCCTCATGGGGAGTGCTTTGTGTCCTGCACCCCTTTGCAGAGCAAGCCCTGTGGGGGACAGCGAGGTGGCTGCCCCAGCTATTGCAGCAGCTCAAGCTGGCAAGGGAGGCTTGGCCCCAGGCCTTCCTCCTCAAGCGGCACCACCAGCTGCCCAGATGGCCTTCATCCTGCCCCCAGGGACCTCTGGGCCGTGGCCACATGGCACCTCTGGGGCAGGCAGCCTGCATGCCTCCCAGCACACGGGCCCTCAGGAGGACGCCTCTCACCATAAGAGCATCTATCAGAACTTCCGACGCTGGCAGCGCTTCAAGTCCCTGGCCCGCAGCCACCTGCCCCAGAGCCCTGATGCGGAAGCTCTCTCCTGCTTTCTCATGTAAGTGACCTCTCAGACCCTCATTAGCTCAGCTGGAGCCTTCGCATATACAGGACCTTGGTATGGCCTCCCTGCTTAGGTTTCCAGGCATCCTTTCACCTCAAAAGAAGGAGGGTTGACAGCAATGTCCATGCTATGAGGAGGCACGTCTGCACTCAGATGTGTCCCATGTCCAGTCCATGACATCCGTCCGTGCCTTTGCTCAGCTACCACCACCATGCAAGACCAGTTGTCTCACTTTCTGCACTGCCATGATAACATTGAGTGCAGGAGAGCAGTCCGAGAGGGTCCTGCTCGGATGTGAGGAGCCAGAGTTTGAATGGGACCTGCTTCTCTGGTGCTACCTCCTTTCAACATGGACCTGGGCCTCTGGCAGCCAGTGGGTATCACTTCAGATGAGGCTTAGGACATTCAGGCCCAGGACGGAGCTTTCTGCATGCCCGGTCCTTGTTGTTCTGAAGAAGTCCAGTGTGAACGGGGAGGTGGTCGAGCTGTCCTAAGGGCAAGGGTCTATCCTGCTAGAGCTGTGAGCCTGGCAGGAACATCCCTCCTAGACCCGAGGTCCCTCCGAAAAGGGGGACTGGGCCATCTAGTGCAGAGACCTGGGCCGAAGAATCCTTGGGCTTCTCAGACCTGTTAGCTGGTAGACTGGCGCCTGCCCTCCCGCATTGATGGGGCTGCATTTTATATGAGATGGCAACCTGCCCCCAGCCAGAGTGTCCCAGCTATAGCCAGGGAGTGGACAAGCATCCTCTGCTGAGTGGGAGGTGGTGGCACCAGGCACCAGGAAGGCTTGCGTTTGCTCTCCAGCCACCCTCGTCTCCCCCTCTTGAGCCTGGGTTTGGCAGGGCTGGGGCCCATGGAGGCCTTGGAGCTGGGTGGGGTTGGGCAGTTGGGGGCTGGGCTGTACCAAGAGACTGACCCTGAGGGCTTGCAGCCCAGTGCTTCGCACCCTGGCTCGCCTGAGGCCCACCATGACGCTGGAGGAGGGAATGTGGCAGGCCATGCAGGAATGGCAGCGCATGAGCACCGTTGAGAGGATGGCCTTTTATGAAATGGCAGCAAAGTGAGTCAGGGTCCTGGGCCATGGGCAACATGGTGGGGTGGGTGGTGGGTGATGGGCAGGCCCCAGGGAAGGATCTGGCTGAGGTGCTAGCAATCAGAGAGGATGCAAGAGGAGCCTGACACCTGACACCTCCTGTTCCCTGAATCCCCAAATCCTATTGGCCTCCAGAATCCCCTCTGCCACCTGGAGAGCTTGGCTCTTCCAGCCTGCCTATCCCAGGAGCACTGCCCTACCTGATGCCGATGTGGGGAGGCCTCAGGATGGCCTTGGGGAGCACGGCAGCCCAGGAGGGGGTCCCCTGAAGGCATGGGGGCTGTGCAGGGGTGAGGACTCCACCCGGCAGCCTGGCACCCCTTCATGCTGGGTGCCTGGCCATCACTGACCTAGCCTGTGGTAGGCCTCTCTTCATCAACGATGGCTGGAATGGGCAACCGGCCATCCCTGGGGAAGCCCATGGGTCTCTGGCCCTCCCTGTCATTTCTGCATGTGAACCTCCTAGTTTCCAAACAAAACCAAAGGAGCAGCTAGCTCTCAGTGGCAAGAGATGCCTCACCTCTAATGGTAGGATCCCCACTCCAGCCTGTGCTGGGCCCAGACTCATGCATGCTTTCCCTCACTCTCACTCCCAGCCCCAGGTTCTGGGTTCAGGCAAGGGCTCTGTGGGGATACGTGCCAGACCAGACCACTGGCCATCTCCATTGTTTGGGTCAGACAAGGTCCGGGGTACATGAGCAGGGGCCCCCACTGCCCACCAGGTGTCCCCTAAGCCTGGTCCCAGAGATTGACCTGGGTCTCTGCTGGTCCATGCCCTCCAGCTCCAGGGCTGGTCAGGCAGGAGGAGGCCCAGATCTTAGACCTCTGCCACCGCAGTTCCCTGCTGCAACAGCACCTCAGAGGCCGTGACAGACCTAAGGACACCCTCTCCTCACCCCCTCGGTCCTGCTGCCCTGGGTGGGCTCCAGAGCCCAGGTGGTTTTCTCACTGGGGCCTGTCCCTCAACACCCCCCAGGTTCATGCAATTTGAGGCTGAGGATGAGATCAGGATGGGGAACGTGGCCTGCACAACGTGGACACAAGGCATGCCTCCTCCAGCTCCAATAAAGCTGGCTCCTCAGGAACCCACATCCCGCAAAAGGGGCACTCAGTCTTTGAATCACCTTCCCCCTGGACGTCAAGGAACAGGTAAGAGAGGCCTAGGCATGGTCCCTGTTCCCAGATTGGTCCTTTTCCCTCAAGGGGGCATTGGTCTTTCAACACGGATAGCCCCCGAGGGTGTCTCAGTCCCCCTTTTCCCCACTGCGGTGTGGACCTGGTCCATTTAGAACCTCATCACCCTTCTCCCTGTCTAAGGGGCCCCTGTGAAATCTGCCTAACAAGTGTGCTGATGGGGAGACCCTTGATCATTAGATGTTCCACACATTCTCACACCTGACTTTTACCTGTCCCTGACTTGAATCTGGCCTCCCACCAAACCTGAGGCTCTGGCTGCTCCTCCCCCTTCCCACATGCATATCCATAGCCCCACAACAATGCCCTCCCCTGTGCCTGCTCAGGGGTCAGCTTCTGGGCGCTGGGTCCCCTCACTTTCCCTTCCTCCTGCTCTGCCTCAGCCTGTGCTCCAAGGAAACACGGCCCCAGGGTCCAGCACACCCACCCAAGGCCACGCAGAGCCTGGCAGCTGCTGGAGAACAAGGCCCCCAAGGAGATTGCCCCTGAGGCTCGCAGGGAGCATGGGGACATCCCACAGGCACTGGTGGGTCCTGGCCCCTCAGCCACAGGGGAGTCAGATATGGAATGTCGAGAGGATGGATATGAGCTGCCACAGGACGAGGACGGCTGCTTTCCAGACCCGGATCTCCTCAGCTACGTGGACAAGCTGTGTTCCCAGGAGGCCTTTGACACCAAGGTGGGCTGGGCCTGGAGTCTGAGACTCCAGGATTCCAGGCAGAGATGCTCTTTGCACCCTAGTTCTGGCTTTGGCCCAGGATAATGGGATTTATGCTCTGGTCCTTGACCCTGATATCTGTGTGTCTTCCTGTGTGTCTGAGTGTACTTTGGTGCATAGGATGTGTATATGTGGATGTGAAAGTTGTACATGTGTCTGTCTCTCTCTTTGGAGGCCTTTGTGTGTCTGTGTCGGTGCCTATGTGTTTGTGCTTTGGAGCCCATGTGTCTGCATGTGCACCTGCTTGTGAGTGTGTGTGTGTGTTTATGTGAGAGTAGACAATACCTATGGGAGTTTGAAAGCTCCCCCTTTGTGAGGGGGACTCTGGATTGACCTCTGCTAGTCACGTTTCCCCCAGGCCTTCCTGCCTCCCAGGGCACTCCTGCCAAGGCTGCTCACAGCCTCTTCCTTCCATTCCAGGTGGAGGCGGTCATTCACCCCCGATTCCTGGCAGAGTTGCTTTCCCCAGAACCAGAGCTGGATCTCTCTGGCCTGGCTGAGGAGCTGGAGCAGGAGGAAGGACTCTCCCCTGAAGAGGTGGCCAGGGGAGGGACTGACACTAGGGAGACTGAGGGCAGGGGGGGAAGCCAGGTGACCCTGGAAATCCAGGAGGAAAGGACCCAGGTCAGCCAGGGCCGGGGAGGGCCCTAGAGCAGGAGGCCCTGAAGGCTCTGTCCCTCCCTCCCCTGACAGAGAGGCCCTGCACCCGGGAGGCGGCCCAGGTGGGTGCAGGGCAGGAGGAATGGAAGGGGAGGAGGGGAGCCTGGGACAGGGCAAGGACCCTGCTGGGGAGAAGGTCCAGGAGGAAGGCAGGAGGGCCACAGGCTCTGTCTGTGGATGTGAGTCCCATCTCACCTCCCCCTGCCCATAAGCGCCGGCTCTCCCTGGAGGGTGCAGAGCAGTCACTGTCCACTTCTCTCCCACCAGCTAGTGCAGACACAAGTCCTGCCCTCGGAGGAAGACGACGGGGTGCCAGCCACTCCCAATCACAGGGCACCCCACCTGGACTCAAGACCTTCAGAGTCTGTGGCCCAACAAGATGCCCAGAGGAACGAGCAAGGCCCACAGCCCGGGGTCAGAGATGAAACCTGTACACCCCAGGTGGATTTCCATGGCCATCTAAGGCACCCCCAAACAGACAGGGGCCTGTTCAGGCACAAAGGCTCTGTGCCCTCTCAAGGATATCAGGAGCCCCATCAGGCTGGAACAGCACAGTCATTTCCTCGCCAGGGCACCAAGCGCTCGGGCCCTCCATCAGGACCCAGGGCCAGCAAGGTTCTCAGGGAGGCCTCTCCTCTTAGTGGAGCCCCAGGGCTGGGTCAAAGGTTCAGTGAGGATGAGGAGGAGCTCCCCAGCCTGGCCTTTCTCTTGGGCCTTCACCACAGCCTGCTGCCCTGGGGGCTGCCACAGAGCCTTGTCACTGCATCGGGTCTTGTCTGCACTGCAGGGCAGAGGGCCCAGAAAGCCCCATTTCCCCAGAGAATGGGCCTCAGCTCAGGCCCCCTGGAAGCTGCCAAGTCTAGAAATTGGGCTTGGTGTGGAGGCCTGGCTGCAGCTGTGGACCTGGCCAGGCCTAGGGCTGACCTGCGTGGCTCTGGGGGGCACACCCTGGCTCTGGGGCTGGTTGACCCTTCCCAGCCCAAAAGGAGCAGGTGTGACCCTTGTGTCAAACGGAGGAGCAGGAAGTGGCACTGCAGCCAGTAAGGAACGGTGGGCCAGCCCTCCAGGGCCAGTCCAACTGGGCAGCCCCCATGGAAGCCTTGGGCTCCTCCAGGTCCTAGCAACCGTCCTGGCTGCCATAGGGGTGGGGAGGAAGGACAGAATGACCAGAGCCAGGAGGGGGAGGGGGTGGGTGGGGTTAGGTGGTGGGGACTTGGGTCTGGGTGTGTGTGGGTGGGCACAGTAGCTCCTTTGCAATGGGGGATGTAAAACTTGGATAAAATCGTTCTGTTGTGAAATGCACTTGGTCCACTGTCATTTTGCACTGTCATTTTGCATGGGCTTCTGGGGCATTGGTTCCATGCTCTGCATCCCGGAACACTCTGGGGATAGAGAGCTGCTTTTGTGCCGTTCAGCCCTCTGGACACTCACCAGTCGTGAGAATGGAGCCTGGAGGCAGCCCTTACCTCTAGAGAGTTTCTCTCTGCCTCTCTGAAGTGGCCAGATGACAGGCTGGGGTGATCCTCCACTCCTCCAGGGTGTCCCGTGGGGGTGGCCTGTCCAGAGAGGAAAAGGCTTGGCTGTAGGGACAGGACTTTCTGCTTTGGTGCCTTGTGGGTGGGGGACCATCCTATCGTCTTGGTGGGATTATTGCCATGTGCTAAATGGTGGAGGCAGGGGCCTCTTAGTCCCGGTGAGGACAAAACAAAGGCGGGAGTGAGTGACTGTAATCTCATGACCTGTTAATGGCTTGGGGGGAGGTTCCATCATGTGAAGCTCAGTGGTCCCAACCTCACCAGCCCACTGGCATCCACCCCCAGGGAGCTTTTGATACAAGAAGACCTGTGATTTTACGTGATCAGGGATAAGTTTTCGATTGGGGTGAGGAGGGTTAAGGATCTTGGGTTGTCCCTGGGAACGTCTGTGTGCCACAGGGGCAGCCAACACTTACAAAATAAAAAACAAGCAAACAAAAAAAAGAAAAAGAAAAATGCCCCAAACGCCAAAAATCTAGGATTAACGCCAAGTGCAGGCACACTTAAAGTGAGCCATTTACTCATGCTTTTCAATCCATTAAAACATGAAAGAGCAGGAGTTCGTGTGGCTCGGCTCTAAGGACACGGATTAGGATCCATGGGGACGCGGGGATGAGACATGGCATGGCTTACTGGGCTAAGGTTCTGGCATTGCCGTCAGCTGTGGTGTAGGTATGAGACATGCCTCAGATCCTGTATTGCTGTGGCTGTGCCATAGGCCAGCAGGTGCAGCTTGGACTCGACCCCTGGCCTGGAACAGCCCACAGGCCCCAATGCAGCCGACTCAAAATGGAAAAGAAAAGAATGCAATAGAATTTGCAGAAAGGAAAGATGTACAGACCATCACCAAATCGTATTTTAGGGAGATCCCATTATGGCTCAGAAGATGAAGAATCTGACTGCTATCCATGAGTACGTGGGTTTGATCCCTGGCCTTGTGCAGTGGGTTAAGGAATCCAGCATTGCCTTGAGCTGTGGTGTGGGCTACGGATGTGGCTTGGATCTGCCATTGCTGTGGCTGTAGCGTTGAACAGCAATGCCAGCTCTGATTCGACCCCGAGTCGGGGAACTTCCCTATGCTGCAGGTGGGGCCCTCCAATGCCAATCAGAGACTCCATCTATCCATGCATCCCTCCATCCAACAAGGAAACAGTGGATTAAAGGATGGCACATTCACTGTATCACAGAAATGGCCACCATGCCCAGGGTGGGTGAAGGAGCTTCCCAATTTTGGGGGCTGGATTGGTGCTGCTTGTGTGAGACAGAGACAGTGGCTGGACACTCTTTGTCTATGACAGACACCAAGGGGAAGCTGACCCTCTGATACCAGGGAAAGGCTCATCTCCAAACCCCTCAAGGGGGAGTCAAAGCATTGGCTGAAGAAACCCATTTGACTTAGGAGGTGGGGCCCCTGGCCTGGGTTCTGCCTTTCCAATGCCATGTGTCTCCAAGACCAAGGTACCGAGTCTCCTGTGTCCCAGTCACAGACATCATACCTTCAGTGTCCAGCCATTCCAACGGCCAGGCCATCGTGCCTTATTGGAAGGGCCTGTTTGGGTGGTGGCGACGCAGCAGTGTGTTCCAGAGGGGATTCAGGCCCTCTGGCTCACAGGTGACCTCTTGCCAGACAGGCCAAGTGACGCATCTGTAACCAGGGTGATTTCCCAGGCACTGCCTTCCTTCCTCAGATGGCAGGGATGCAGAGGGTTTGAAAGGGGGCACAGAGCACAGAGCCATCACCTACGGTGTCCTGAGTGCCTCTGCCTGGGGGGGTGGAGGAGCTTCCTGTTGTCACAGAAGCTATTGCTAGCATACCAGTCATTGGAGGAGTTCTGGATCCCCAACATTTTGCTACTCAGCAGCATGCAGGAGAGAGCAAGGATGGTCCTTGGAAGGAGCTAAGAGTCTTGGGTGAGGGGAAACTTGCTTATTTTCAAGAGGTGCTTCTTAGTCAGTCGGGGTAAGGATGCCCTTCCTTTCACGAAGTGCTTTGGAAGAGGTTTGACAAAGAAAGCCTGGCAACCACATGGGTTGGGAGGAAGCAACAGGCAGGGATGAAAATGTTGCTTGCTGAAGACGAGAAAGGGCAGTTCTGACTTGCTCAAGACCACCTCCCTGCAGCTGGGAGGTGGGCCTTCTTCCTTGGGACATCACGGTCCCTGCCAACAGCCAGGGACTGTGGCTGACAGAGATGGGGAGTGCCTCCTGGTGCCTCTGTCATCGGCCTTCAGAGCCTGGTGGCTGCACCCACAGCTCAGACCTGCCCTGGCCAGTAGGAGAGAGGCTGGAGCTTTGCCCACTGGGAGTGCTGATCCCCCTGCCAGGGACTGCACCCGGCTCCTGCATGTCAGCATTCTGGTGGTAGCCAATGCCCACATGGGACCACGGCCATAGAAAGCAGCAGAGTGCTGCATCTGGACCCCCTCCTGTACCCTGGCTCTCTCTCTACTTGTAAGCTGATCCAGACAACAATGGGCAGGGGTGGCTGTGAACTGGCCCTGTCAGACACATCTTCAGAAGCCTGGCATTTCCATGTTCAGGTAATCCCCTTATGGTTACAGTGTAAGGGAAATAGGCAGAGCACTCCACTGTCACAGTCATATTGGAGCCGTTCCTGCCTGGGATGTTTGGAGAACCTCTACGATAAGGAAACAAAGAGCCACTGCATTTCACTCCACTGGGTCCAAAGCATATGCTGTCCATTGCAGAACAACGAGAATGAGAAGAAAGGAAGCCTCCAGATATGTGGACATGGAGATGCACCCTTCGAATGACTCCATGCTCAAAGAGGCCTCTCCAGGAGAACTTGGAAAATATATAGAACGGTAGGCAAAGGAACGTTCAGTACCTAACAGGTGGTAGGATTCAGACAAACTGGTGTTAAGAGGGAAGCAAATGGCACGAAATGCTTACAGAATACAAAAGATGCCAGGTTGCCCATCAACAACCTACGTTTTCACACAAGGCATCAAGAAAATACAAATCACAAAATACAAAAAACACAGGAACAAAGAAGCTCACGACAATACCCTATGTTCAGAGGGACTCTAGCCAAGGAACATTAGCTTGGCTTACTATGCACAACCATCAACTTTATAGGCTCCATGAAGACATTACTGAGGAAAACCTACATGGTCACCATGGCGCTTGCAGAACATGTGCCAGGCCCATTCATGTAAGAAACGCTCAGAAGTCTAGGAAGAGAAGGACACTCCTTGAACCCCGTAAAGAACATCTCGACAAAAAGCTACACCAAGCCTCCTGCGTGATGGTGAAAGAATGAACGTCTTCCTCCTCCATCCAAAACAGGTCAGAAAGTTCTTTCTCATTTCTCCTTTTCTACTTAGTACTGTAGCTACGAGCCAGGGCAGCATGGCAGGAAAAACAAAGAAAAACCTACAGATGAGACAGGCACAAACATAATTCTCCATGCTCATGGATAGCATGGCTACCTCCACGGGAAGGCCCACCGAATCTCCAAGACACACGGAAGAGATGGAGGTCACTTTATCAAAGCCTCAGTATACAAGGTCGACACAAACACCTTCATCATGTGTGTAAATCCCACAAAAGAACATGGCACCAAAACGAAAAACACCATGCAATACACAAGATTTGCCAAAACCTTGAAGCATTTGGTTCCATCGGTCATTCTATGGCTGCACCACAGCATATGGAAGTTCCCAGGCAAGGGGGTCAACCTGTAGCTACAGCTACAGCCTACAGCAAAGCCCCACCAACACCAGGTCCAAGCCACTGCTGCTGGTGGCACCACGGGACCCTCATCCCACTGAGCCAGGTCAGGGATTGAACCCACATCCTCCTGGACACTCTTTCAGGTTCGTCACAAACTGAGCCACAATGGGAAATCCAGAGATACATATTGGGATAGAGCATCTGTATGATAAAACGAAACAAGGCCTACTACAATGCAGACACCTATTAAACTCATGGATGGGAAGACTCAACACAGAATACGGCCAAATTCCAACAGAAGTTTTTTTTTTTTTATTATTTTTTTGGCCCACATGGATGAAATTATTCTAAAATGGATAAAGAAAAGATAAAGGAGCCAGAACATCAAACATAATTTCGAGAAAGAACATTAAAGTGGAAAGTGATTCGGCTTATGAGAACGATCTATGGAAGGCAGCTTGGCATTGCTGGAGGGAAAGAGGCAGACAGAGTTCAGTGTACAGAGAGAGAATGCAGAAATAGATCCATAGCAATACACCAACCTGGGATGTTCTAATACAGAAGCTCAAGGGCAGTAGAATGGAATAGGGATAGGGTTTTTATCCGATACGAAAATGAACTCATCATGGAACATTCAGTGCAAATGTAACATGTGTATAAATACAAACGATGCAACCTTTACCACACCTAAGAAAAAACAATTGGAGCTAACCTCTGGGTCCTCAGGCTTGGCAACGGGGTCTTCCACATGACAAGAAAAACATTATCCCAAAAGGGAAGGAAAGAACAGAAAGTTGGACTTCATCAAAAGGAAAGAAAGGCCCTTCAAAACATTCATGCACCCCAATGTCCACTGAAGCACCATTTCCAATAGCCAAGACAAGGGAGCAAGCTAAATGTCCATCGGCCGAGGCATGGATAAAGAGGATGAGGTTCATATGTACGGGGGGACATCACACAATCATACAAGAGAATGGAATCATGAACGCTGCAGCAGCAAGGATGGACCTGGAAATTATCATCCTAAGTGAAGGTAGACAGGGAAAGACAGACATCATATGATACCACCTCTAAGTGGAACCGAAGGAGAGGACACAAATGAACGTGTGCACGGAACAGAAACAGACTCCCAGCCTTGGAAAACCGGATGGGTCCCAAAGGAGCCAAGTCCGGGGCAGGAAGGACTGGGGGTTTGGGACTGGCTTCTGCACACGGAGTACATGGAATGGCCGGCCAAGAGGAACCTGTGGTAGAGCCCAGGGAACTCTAGCCCCCAGTTAGTGATAGTCGATATGGGCATAGAATCTGAGGGAGAAGGGGTGTGTGTGTATGTATGACCGACTCACTTTGCGACACAGCAGGAAATAGCACAACATGGTACCTCACTGTCCTTTCAATCAAACTGAAGATAACTACATCAATACCACTGGAATAGGCAACAACATCAGCAACAATGAAAAGATAAGCGTTCTCCCCCATGACAGCCAAAACACTACCCCAGACAGAAAACGGACCTCATCAAATGGAAACATTTTCCTAGGTGAAAAGAAGCTACAGGTTTGGAGAAACTACCTGCCAACCACACATCTGACCCAAGTCTGGTGTCTCGAGGGAATAAGGCACTGCCAAGACACGACCATAACAGCGGGACCTATTCCACCAGAAAATGGGCAAATGTTAGGAAGAGATGGGTCACCCACCACAGCACTGTGAGTCCTGAAGGCTGGGTCCACTGTGAGGCTTCCCGGGATCCTGCTGGCTACATGAGAGCACTGGGTCAGGCAGAGGGCAGGAAGGATTGCAACAACACTGCTTCCAGGAACTCCCTCGGGTTGGCCTGAGCCAGGTAAGCCGAAAAGGAGACATCAGGCTCCAAGTGCTGGAGGTGTGGACCCCTTGGGCCAGGCTGGCTGAGGCCCTTGGACCGAAGGCAGGTGTTCATGTGGGGGTGGGGGCCGGAAAGGTGGGCAGTGAGTTGTTCCCCTTCAGGCTATGGAGAGCGGGGCCATGGGGGTGCTGAAAGAGGGTGCTGGGAATCCAATGTAGGAGCAGTGTGCTGTGAGGCCTGGACCTCATCTCACACTCTGTGGCTCGAGCTCCTCTCTCAGCTTCGCTCTCAGTTGCCTCGACTCCATTCCTTCAAGAGCCTTATATGACACGGGCTGGAACCGCCTGCCCCATGGCCTTGGGTCATGGGCTCTGATCCGGCTCGAGTGCCCTGCACTCTGGAAACGTCCCTCCCTCACTTTGGGGAGTCGATCCTCCTTCATCCCAACCCCAGGACTGATGTTCCTTTACTTTACAAAAGACCCTTCATCCCTGGCACTGGAGACACCTGCCAAAAGGGGCTACAACTCTATTACCCGAAGTTCCTATGTGGAAGGCTTCTCCCGCAGGACCTTCGAACATGACCTTAGGTGGAGCAGTCTTTTCTTTGTCTTTCCATTGCCTACGTTTGTTTGTTTGGATGGGGCTGCTGGGGCGGCATATGGAAGTTCCCAGGCTTGGCATCCGAACGATCCATCGATCGATCGGACCTTTGGCATCTGGCCTACACACAGCCACCGCAATGCCACATCCAAGCCGGGTCTGATACCTACACCCCAGCTCATGGCCACATTGGATCCTTCCCTTCCTGAGCGAGGCCAGGGATCGAACCTGAACACTCATGGTTCCTTCTCGGGTTCAGTTCCAGGGCAACACCACCGCAAGCCCTGCAGCAGAGTTTGTACAGAAAGAGCTGAAATCAGGTCACTAAGGTGGCCCCGAATACAATAGGATGGGTGCCCCTATAGAAAGGGCAAATTTAGATCCTAAGTCCCACAGAGGGAGCTGATGGGAGGGCGCAGGCCGGAGATGGGCATCTGGAATCCAAGGAGAGAGGCCTCAGGGCCAACCCAGCTTGTTTATACCGGGATCTCAGAAGGCTGGGCTCCGAAACGGTGAGTTGATACATTCTTGCTATTTAAGCCCCATTGCCCATGGGATTGGTGATGGCAGCTGGAGCTGACCGATTCCCTCTGAAGGCCTGGGCACTCCCAGGGCAGGAAGGAGTCTCAAGGGAAGACACCCTCTCTGTCCCCAGCTGGGCTCCACCAGCATCCCCACTCCTACCTTCCTCCTGGGACACTCTCCCTCTCATGTCCTCTCCCCTTGTCCAGGGAGTCAGATGGAGGACCCCAACAGAAGAAGGAAGGATGGATGACAGGAGGAGCCGTAGGGCCCCAAGGCAGCAGCGGGAGGAGACTTTCCTTTGGTTATTGCAGATTGCAGGCTTGGTTTGTGGGGTGGCCACTATTGCACAGGAAGGCCAAGATGGGGCCCTGGAAAGCTGATGGAGCTGGTGGGGGAGGGGTGGCTCTTTGCCAAATGGAGACTGGAGTCTGAGGCAGAGACAGGAGCACAGGAGCTCGGGGGGTCTGCACCAGGCCTGCTGCAGGACCTCGAGCATGAACAGCAGCAGGGGCCAGTCTCTGGGGGCACAAAGCCTGTGCCAGGCCCAGGAGAGCCAGCAGTCTGCAGAGACTGCGATGGCACCTGGGTGTGAGGAGGAGGGACTGTGGGCTCAGGGAGAGGCATGTGCTTCTGGATCTCATCGGTCCCATGGGAGAAGCAGGTGATATTGGTGAAGATGCTGGGGTAGGGGGCGTGTCAGGCGTCTAAGCCCCAGCGGGCCATCCCCACGAGACACCCTGAAAAAGGGAGGTCACAGATGAGGGCACCCCCCTGGGACCACCCTCCGGAGGACAGGGGACTTAGGCTGCAAGCAACAGAGCTAGGTCAGAGCTGAGTCTCTGCCATGCACGGTCACTCAGTTGTACTTCTGGGAAGTTCCAAACCCTGGCATCCCATGGCTGGTGAGCCTGTGTAAGCCATGCAGGCAGGCACGGGCGTCCTGATGGAGGAAGCTCTTGACTGACCGACCCTCAGGACAATCGCAGGTTTCAATCTATCAGCAGATGGGCCTCTGTGCCTGGAGAACCCCTGGAGGTCCAGGAGAAGGCACTGTCCAAGGCCGAGAAGGGACATATGTACCAACAGGGCCCAAGAGAGCTGGTGTGGGAGTGGAGCCTGGCCAGCTCAAGCCCCTGCAGACCTCAGCTCTGGCAAGGCCCTGGGCTGCACCAGCACACCCCTAACCGGGACCCTCTTCCTTTCTCATTCCTTTAGACATCTGGTGTTCTCTCAAGGTCTTGGTTGAGCCTTTTCAGAAGATGCCCATACCCAGGCCTGTTGGAGGCAGCCGGTCTTGCTCAGGGGGTCAGTGGGGCTTAGACACAGAGTGGCTGGGACTTCCTAGAGTTAGTGCGCTCAGGGCTGGGCCATCTGGGGGGAAATCTCCTCATGTCATCAGCCAAAGGGAGGGTCTGGTCCTTGTGGCTGGGGGAGAGGGGCAGGGGCCATGGCCAGTTTCCAGGGCACCACGACAGGGAGTCCTGCAATCGAGGTTTTAAAGCAACAACTACAGGAGAGTGATAGCAAGATACGGGAAGGACAGAGAGCCCCAAACAAGTTGAACCCAAACAGGCACGCAGCAAGACCTATGCTGATCAATATGGCCAAAGGCAAACAGAAAGGGAGGAGGCTAAAGGCAGCAAGAGAAAAGCAAGGCATTCATGATGAGGGAACCCCAATAAGGTTATCAGCAGTTTGCTCTACAGAAACACTCCAGGCCAGAAGGGGGTGGCGAGACCCATTGAAAACACTGAAAGAAAGAACAAATAATCTGCCTCCTCCAAATACCCTATCCAGCAAGACTATCATTTCAAATCGAAGGGGAAAGCAAGAATTTCTCCAACAAACCAACACTGAAAGAGTACTGCAATACAAATCCCATTCTGAAAGAAATACTCTAAGCGTTCTCCAATTCAAAAAAAGAAAAAAGAAAAAAACCATTGGAAAGCAGTGACTTAGAGAAGCAAGCATACACATCTAACCATGAAGATGTCAAAAGCATAAAATGAAATAAACTACATCAAATCATACAATGAGGGCGAGGAATGGAAGAAAATGTAGATCCTTTGTCTTGGTTCAATGACGCGTTTGGTCCTATGTAACAGTCAGGCTAAAGTGAGCAGACAAACGAAGGGGTTAACATAATCACAAAACAGGGCAACCACAAACCAAAAGCCAACACTACATTCAAAAATCGGAAAAGGAAAGGACTCCAGCAGAGAATCAACAGAACCCATCCACCCAAAGGAAAAGAAAGAAGAAAAGAGAAACATAGACTCAACGGGAAAACAAGGCTTCAAATGGCAATCAAGAAACATCTATCAATGACCACCTGAATTGTTCCGGGACCGACTGCTGCCAAAAAAGGCACAGAGTGCCAGTGTGTACCAAAGCAAAAACCTTCAATCTGCTGCCTAGACAAGCTCACCCGAGGGCAAAGGACACGTATAGATTGAAAGGGAGTGGATGTGAAAAGATATTTCATGCCAATGGACAAGACAGGAGATCAGGAGTAGCGCTGCTCATATCCAACAAAATCGCCTTTAAAACGAAGGCCATCGAGAAAGGCAAAGAAGGACACTAGTTCACGGTTAAGGGATCCATTCAAGAAAAGGATACCACACACTTATATCTGGAATCAAATATACGGCACAAATGAACCTTTCCACAGAAAAGCAACTCTTGGACTTGCAGAATAGACTTGTGGTGGCCAAGGGGGAGGGGAGGGGGAGGGAGTGGGGTGGATGGGGAGCTTGGGGTTAATGCCTGCCCACTATGGCCTTGGGAATGGATTAGCAATGAGATCCTGCTGTGTAGTGCTGGGTACAATGTCTAGTCATGTTTGACGGAGCATGATAATGTGAGAACATAGAATGCCTACATGTATGTGTAACTGGGTCACCACGTTGTACAGTAGAAAACAAGATTGTACCGGGGAAATAACAATTAAGAGCCAAAGAGGACGCGGTATATACACACAATGGAATACTCCTGCGCCATAAAACAGAGAACCCTAATGCCATCTGCAGCAACATGGATGGAACGAGACCCTCTCATCCTGAGTGAAGGAAGTCCGAAAGAGAAGGACGACTACCATACAACATCACTCATATGAGGAGTCTCATATACAGCCCAAAGGAACCTTTCCACCTAAAGGAACTCATGGACTTGGAGAATAGACATGTGGTTGCCTAGAGCGAGGGGAGGGAGTGGGATGGATGGGGAGCTTGGGGTTATTGGATGCAAACGACTGCTTTTGGAAGGGATTAGCAAGGAGATCCTGCTGTGTAGCACTGAGAACGAGGTCGAATCACTTACGATGGAGCATGAAAATGGCACAAAGACGAATTATACATGTATGGGGAACTGGGTCACAATGCTGGACAGTGGAAAAAATTGTCTCGGGGAAAGAACAATCAAAAAACACCCAACAAACACCCCACTAGAGGCAGTCATCAAACCACAAGAGCAGAGAACAAGGGAGGACGGGAAAAGACCAACAAAACCCAATCTGACACAGCTAATAACATGGCCATAAGAACATACAGATCAAGAAGCACCTTCAATGGAAATGCACAAAATGCCCCAACCGAAAGACATCCACTGGCTGCATGCATACAAAAAGAAGACGCATCTCCTTCTCTCTGTGTCTACATCGAGAGCTCTGTCTCGTTCTCCATCTCGATCCCCATCTCGATCTCCATCCAGATAGTGAGAGGATGCAAGAAAATATTCCTCGTGCGTGGGAATTAAAAGAGAGACGGAGTAGAAACACCCCCATCAGACAAAAGAGACCTTCAAATAAAGCATATTAATAAGACACAAAGAAGGTCATTACGTAACGGTCAAGGATCAATCCAAGGAGAGGAGATGGGAATTGGAAACCTATATGCACCCAATACAGGATCCCCGCAATGTAGAAGGCAACTGCTACAACCATAAAAGGAGAAATGGACACTAACACAGTCAGAGCAGGGGGCCTTCACACCCGACTCCCATCAATGCACGGGTCCTCCAGACATAAAATCAACAAGGGAACCCAGGCCTTCAATAATGCATTGGACCACAGGGCACTTCCTCCATATGTAGAGCGCTTTCCATCCCAATCAAGCAGGATACACACTCCTCTCAAGGGCACACCGGACATTCCCTAGGACAGATCACATGCTGCGTCACCAAGCAAGCCACCGTACATGGAAGGAAATTGAAATCCTATCCCACAGCTTGTATGAACCCAACGCTATGAGGCTCGAAATCAACCACCAAGGAAACAATGGCAACAAACACCAACGCACGGAAACTCGACAACATGCTACTCAACAAACAAGGGAGTGCTGGAGAAACCAAAGAGGAAATTTGAAGATCCCAAGAAGCAAGTGACACCAAAGACATAACAATCCAAAGCCTATGGGATGCACCAAAGGCAGATCGAAGAGGGACCTTTCCAGCAATACAAGCCTACCTCAGCCAACAAGGAAAACCACCAACAAACAACCTGGCATTACGCCCAAAGCAACCAGAGAAAGACAAACACAAGGAAAGACATCCTAATGATCAGAGCAGAAAGGAAAGAGCAGCGAAGAAAACCATCGGAAAGATCAATGCAGCTACAACTGCTTCTTTGAATACATCCACCATATGGATAAACCCTTAGCCAGACTCATCAGGGAAAAAAGAGTGGACTCAAATCAATAAACGTCAAAATGCATGCCAGCTTCCAATGGACATCCCAGAATACATTGGATCAGAAGAGACTACTAAAAGCAACTCTATGCCAAGAAAACAGACTTCCTAGACGAAATGGACACCTTCCTAGAAAGTACAATCTGCCAAGACTAAACTCCGATGACCTAGAAAAGATGACTGGGCTGATGCCAAGAACTGAAAATGACGTTGTGAGGAAAAAACTTCCAGCAGGCATTCCCGTCATGGCTACATTGGAATGAACCTGACCTGTATAGGAGAGAAGGCAGGTGCAATCCCTGGATCCAGGATTGCCTTCAGATATGGAGCAGGTCCCATATGCAGCTCGGAACTGGCCTTGCTGTGGCTGTGGCTGGCAGCTGCAGCTGCAGCACCAATTCCACCATAGCCAGGGCATTTCCCAATGCCATGGGTCTGCCCTGAAAAGACAAGAAAAGGCCAACCCCCCACTCCACCCACTTCCCCACAAACAAAACTATACCACCTGAGGTCTTCACATGCACATACCCAACAGGGGCCTGATCGCAAACACCGACCAGTGGTACACATTGATTACTATGTATACAGGCTCACTACAACCAGCTCCTACAGAGTCGTCTCATGCATAGCCCATAGGCAAGGCCACAGCCCTACAGGACTTCTAGGCCAGGATTCCAGAACACACACACATCGCCTATGAGATTTCTTTGTTTCCAAACACACACACCTACCTCTGACATCCCTCCAAATACATACTACAGAAGCCCCAGGACCTCAAATACACACACAGCCACAATCCGCCTACACGTACTAATACACATGTACACGTCTCAAACACCTATGGACACACACAGACAAATATTCCCAACCCTTGAACATACAGATGCCCCAAACACTACACATGGTGCCACCTCTCCAGAAGACAACCGCCCTGCCAGGACACTGCACCTGTGTGGGTGTCAACTGCATATGTATTTCAGCCCTCACCCTCAATGTGGACACACCATCTCTTCGTACCTAGGACCTGTAGAAACACCTCGGCATTCTGCCAAGAAGCAACGTGGCACACTCCCAACACCTCCATACCACAGGAACACAACCTGGTCATTCATGCATCTTGTGATAGACACACAAACGAGTAGACACACGTACGACACATGGACCTATCGCCAGCAAACCACATAGGAAATGACTCCCACATATCCAATGATCCTAGGACCCAGCTCATCCATCTGCAAACTCGTAACACATAACCACAGCACATATTTCTCACACCAAGAAATGCACGTCTCCCACGCCCCTGTAGAAACACAGAACCTCATCTCTCCAGCAGACACACACTTCCCCACGTCCCCACATATATAAGCCTAACATGTCCCTCCTGAAAACTACAAGGGCATAGCCCCAGCGAATATGCCTCCAAATGCCCATGCCCCTGGAATACACACTCAAACGCATTCTACACACAACTCTCCAAAAGACCCAAGCAGACCCGCAATTACTCAGTCAGTAAACGACACAATTGCAAACCTAGCACCCTACGTCCTTTCCTCCAAACACGCATATAACACACTCTCCGCATATCCATAAACCCACACTCCCCAAGGCTCCATCCAAGGACATGCACTCTTCCAGCGTGCAGAATCCAGAAGCATGCCAATACGGCACGCCGACCTATTTAGCATTCACCAGTCCCAGAAGATAGGCCGACTCGCCCTCTACACATCAAAAGACACATGCACGGCTCTGGAACATGTGCTACACACAAAAAAGCAAAGAGCCATATGACAGGCCATGAACACACAAAGAATCATCCTAAAGGGAAGGACAGAGGAGGATCCTTAAAGAGCAGAAACCGCCCACGGGGGATGGGTTAAAGACAAGCTTTCACGGGGTCTTCGAAATGGTCTAAAGCTGATGATCACTCAAGAAAAGGAACCCAGCCATGACTTACCCGACTTGAAGGAAGACCAGATGCATCGAAGTGCCAGACACGCTCAAGACACAACCCCCAAGACTTCAAGCACAAGACAACAGATGTGGAGATCGAGTCCTGCTGCATGAGGTCAAGGAGAGAAGAGTCCTGGACAAGGAGCATTTCTGCACCTCACCCAGACAGAAACACAGGGGAGAGGGGACACGCCTAGGTAAAAGAGGACAGGAGATGGAAACCTGAGATGAATTACCCCAGTTGATATACGACCAAACTCCTGGCAATACACACCGATTTGAACAAGCACTGTGACAGCCCAGGGCACACCATCCATATAGGGCACAATGAGGAGCTGGAGATGGAAGCCTTGATATCCACCCTCCAATGAGGAAGAAGGCAGTCTTCTCCCCTCCCCACTGGGCCTTGGATTCTAGAAATGTAGCTCTCTTGGTTCTTGGGGCTGCTCTGCTCCCTGGCCAGCTTACGCGTATCTCCCCCAGGGTCTTATGCTCCGAAACTCACTCTTTACCTGGGGCTTCGTTTCATGCCAAATTTTTCCTGCCACGAAGCAGACGAACCAGAGCTTCATCAAATCCTGACACCTGGTGAGGGGTCTGACAGTGCAAAGACAGTGGGGTTGAGCAGGTCGAGGCGTTCTTTTGTGGCACGGAAGGCTAAGGATTCTGAGTGTTCACTGCAGTGGTCCAGATTGCTGCTGTGGCACTCCGTCCGTGGACGGGGAAACTCCACATGGGGCAGATGCCACCAAAAAGAAGAAGTCTGTGCGCTCGAATCCTCTCTGAACCTGGGATCCTGGATTCAGGTGCCAAGCTGAGGGCAAGGTAGATTCCAGTCCCACTCTCAATTTTGGCTGGGGTCGAGTCCCAACCACGAAGTTTCACTACAGGCCCCAAAGGTACAAATACACAGATCGGCCCCTGGACTTCCCTAACATTGCCCTGAGGCCTAGGCAGATAATCCTACCAAGTCCACCAGGAGACACACAATCCCCAACTTCACGGTGGAAAACATCCATGAAAAATAGGCCCCTGAACACCAACTTACAAACACCTAAACGCGAGCTCCTGGACTATGCCTCTGTTACACCTCAGCACCCTCCAAAGACAAACGCTCACCCAAACACAGGCATGATCTTCCCTTACACACATATCCATAGACAAAACCCAACCAACCCTCACATTTGACGCATTACCAGATTCCCGACAACCAGGTGGCCTTGTACCAATCCCCCCTAGGCTTGCAAATCCATCACGATTTATATCCGACTCCAACTAGTTGGTCAGCACTACATTCAGCAAGGCTGCCCCCAACAGAGACCCAAGCATGCCCTTTGAACAGAAGTGCTGACCGTCATTGGTATTTGAAAAAGGAAGACACCAGTGAAACTAGCAGCCTGGATGGTACATCTTCACTCCTTTTCCCGTGCCCTGAGCTACTTCTTGTGAACCCCATGAGGGTTTTCAAATTGTAATTTCTTCCTTCGAGCTTTCCTTGCTTTGGAACGGCAGGCACACTGGAATGCCACCCATTTTAATCACTCACACGCTTTAGTCCCCTGCCTGCATAGGCCGCACAGTCCCTCAAGTCTCCCAGCAGCCTGATCCACAGTGCTGCTAAAAGCTGTGGTGGAAACACTGCTCCGGACCTGAGCTCCATGCGGTCATGAACCCACATGGAGGAGGGCACAAGGAGTCTGCAGCGTGCACAAGAGCACAGAGCAGTCACACCCAATGGCTGAAGAGTCCCCATATTCCTTAACAGGGCTGTCATGGAATGAATGCTAAAGGCCACCATGATGGGCCCCACCCTCAGGCAGGCCACCCCTTGGGAAACCACCGTCTTTGCTCCCACGTGCGCTACTGACTACCCAAGCGGACCCTCCTCAACAGACACTAGGAGCGGTTGGAGGATGGTAGTCTCTGTGCACAACAGCTCAGTCAGCAGGGGACAGGTGGGAAGAGGAGGGAGGGAAGGAAACATCAGAAGAGCTGGCCCAGGAGCTCCCTACAAGACAGGAATGTCATGGAGGATTTGCATTCGCTGGAAAGCTCTCTGGGGTTGTCTTCCTGTCTTCTCCCTGGGAGCTTCTGTGGCCATCTCTTCTTAAACCCTATCTCTTGGGAGATGAGCCCCCACGGTCACACTGCATCGGTGAAACCCATGCATTTAGATAGGATCCCCATACAAGAGTTTGCAGAGATCCAGCCTAAGCACAGAATCCTCAAAGTGGGCCAAGGACATTCATGCCCTTTGGGCCACAGCACCTTAGGCTGTGTGGACTCTTTGGGTTGGGATTTGCTTGTCTACAAAGAGAAGGGTCTTTCCCCTAGCAAATTGGATGGATCCCTTAAAGAACCATTCTAGCACGCAATTGGAGATCTGGGAACCTCTCTTCAGAGATGGTGCTCCTGTCGCCGTGCCTAGAGAATTTCCAAATGCCTCGATTCTCCACGCATGTTTGTTCTTCATGTCTCTCTTTAATACATGGAGCTTGTTCAATAAAGGTTGGTGCACATGTGTGTCTCCTTTGAACGGTTCTGGTTGTCCTGGTTATGCTGGTGAGCTACACTTGACCCTCTTTGCCAGTCACAATACAGCAGGTACTTTGGGAACACTATTCCTCTCCCTCCCTACGTCTGGCACGACATCATGGAAGTTCAGGTGGCCATCCACCCACAAAGAAGTAGCAGCAGATTCAACATACTGACCTGACTTGGTAATGCTCGCCAAAGAAACTTGAACCCTCAGATCCCTTTTCTGGTCCGTGGCAACATCACAGCATTTCTTCCTCCACAGGATACCTCTCAAGACCCTTACATCTATCTGATGACACCCAGAGCTCCCAAGGGCACAGACTTGAAACGTCCACAAGACACAAACCTGGGATCTCTCGGTGCCTTTCAATTTCCATGTGGGAGTGGAAGGTTCACTGTCTCCTGATGCTAGTGATCCATCTCCAGAGATGTTTCTCCTCAGCCGCCAGTGCCGGCCCCGAAGCTCTCTGCAGGAACAATCAGAGGTCATGGTCCAAAGGACGTTGAGACTCCCACTTCCATGACTGGTTTCCCTCATTACAGTGCCGCTGATTTGACAACCTCTGCCTCTCCGATGTCGGGATGTAGGGGTCTGAAGTAGTATAAGATAATGAACAACAGAAGGCGTTCGTGTCATGGTGCATCAGAACCGAATCTGACTAGGAACCATGAAGTTGCGGGTTCCACCCCTGGCCTCGCCCGGTGGGTTAAGGTTCGGGTGTTGATGTGAGCTGCGGTGTAGGTTGCCATCACGGCTGGGATCTGGCATTGCTGTGGCACTGGCATAGGCCAGGGGCCACAGCTCTGATTGGACCCCTAGCCTGGGAATCTCCCGATGCCATGGATGTGGCCCTCAGAAATCCAAAGTCAGTCAAAAATGATGGAAGAATTGGGAGCACCTCATTTCCACAATGCAACTTTTGTATCAATGTCCCTGAGAAGACTCATGCCAATACGACATCTGGGGAGGGAGTGGGGTGGATTGGGAGCTTGGGGTGAAGGGATGCAAAGGATTGGCTTTGGTGTGGATTAGCAATGAGATCCTGCTGTGTAGCACTGAGGACTTGTGAGAGAGCATGCTCATGGGAGAGACTAGAATGTGTACATGTGTGTGTACCTGGGTCACCATGCTGTACAGTAGCAAAACCATTGTCTTGGGGGAAGAACAATTCAAAACCAACCAAACAAGAAACCCCCACAAATACTACATCTGAGCTATGCGTGAGAAGCTTGTAACAAATTGCAGGAGTGGCTGAAGAAGGGGAGGGAGCAACAAGGATGCCTGGCCTTCCTGAATGCCTGGGTACAATGGGTGCCTCAGCAATCTTCTCATATGAAGGTCTTGTTTGAAAACCCTTGAAATGTTTCTTCAGTGTAAAAGCTCCAATAGAGAGCCCTATTCCCATGGTGCTCAGTTTTGCAGTGCCCCATCCAGAGTTTCTTCCTACAAAGCTCACCATGGCATTGCAGGAGATACTCTCGCCTCAGCTTCTCACCCTCTTTGGAGTCCATGTTCCTTTGCAAGGGGCAAGAAGCTTCGGAAGCACCCACACAAGTCCTTTTTCTCAATCTGCAACAATCCTTTCAACCTCTCCTTCCTTGCCCAACACCCTAACAGCAGGAGCAATTGTAGTTCTGCTACTGCACACAGGGACTCTTGCCTCCCAAGAGATTTGCTTGCAGTCCTAGGAGGTTTTCACCCCTCACCTCCCTTGATGATGTTCCCGAGACCTCGCCTCTCCCCACACAAGAGGGACATACGCATTCCTATCATTTGCATCGTGATAAGCTGATCTTAACTCCCAATCTGAACGTTTCCTCAGGTGTGTTTCCATTTGGCTGTGTCAGGGATGCTACGTTGATTCCCATGCAGACAGCATCATAGGGAAGGATGAGCCTCGATTCTCAAGAGCAAGGGTATGGGATGCAGAAAGGAAATGCACCAGCTCTTAAGCAGGGCTTGCTGGGGAGGACGTTGATGCGAGTTGGTTTGGACACGTGGAGATTGGACATTGGTGGATAAAAAGCTGGCACTGTGTCAAAGGGCACACCCACATCATGGGCAGTTGATGTTTTCACACCTACAAAAGCCAGCAATTCCCATCATGGCTCAGCAGACATAAACCCCCCTAGGATCTGTGAGGATGCACACTCCATGCCAGCCTCCTTCAGTAGAATAAGGATCCGGAGTTGCCCTGAGCTGTGCTGTAGGTCCCAGATGCAGCTTGGATCCCACATTGCTCTGGCTATGGCAGAGGCGTGCTCGTGCAGGTCTGATGTGACTCCTAGCCTAGGAACATCCATAGGCAGCACGTGTGTCCCCCAAAGGAGAAAGCAATTAAACCAAGAGACCCCCCCAACACACACACTTCTGGTTCTTTCACATAAGGAAAGAGAAGATTTTGTCTTCTCCTCCCTTACTTCTGTCCTTAACCACATAAAGCTCAAAGACGCAATAGTATATCTTGGATCTTCCATTGCCATTTCATCCAAAGAGCCTGCAGATTTGGGGTCCCTTTGCCATTTTCTTTTGGGTTGGACCATAAGGCACCTTTTGGTCTCCACTCCAAGTTCTCCTCCCCTCAAGAACTGCCCACTCCCTGTAGCCTAATTGGTACCCTTATGGGTGAGTCTTGCCAGATGCATGCTGACTCCAAGGGAAAGGTAAATTTCAGATACACAGGGAAAGTACTTGCAGTAAAGAGATGTCCAAAATGGTGCACGGGACACAGGTCAGGCTAAATGCAGGCACTGTGTATGGGAAATGAAAAACTCAAATGGACCTGCACATTTACTATTGTTTTTGCCTGGCTTTGAGCACTCTGCCCTTTCAGTACATTGAATTTCAAGAGAATGGAGGAACTCCCATGTTAAAAATGCATCCAGTAACAGAGGAGCCACGATATCAGTAGGAACGCAACAAAAGGAAAGATATTCATGTCTACGGGGACGCTATTTAATTTTCTCGTTTCCTTTTTTACTCTTTCTCCAGAGGAACTCTTTGATCTTACAAGAGGTTAGGTTTTCCACTGCAATTGATTTACAATGTTTTGTCTACTTCTGCTGCGTAGCCGAAGGACCCTGTCCTACAGACCGATGTATGTATATATGATATATGATACATATATATCTATGTAGGATACATATGTAATCACTTTCTCACATTATCCCCCAACCTTTTCCATCACAAGTCCAAGATGGAGTTCCCTGTGCACATGGTACATTTCAACCAGAGACAAAGGAATACTACCTGCAAAGGCCAACGGATGGCATTCAAAGTTGCTTGCCCAAAAGATCTCTGAAAAGATGGGAATGAAACAGGCATCTCTGATCCCTGGTGGGAACGAGGACTGAGTGGACAGGGGAAAGAGGGGAGAGGAGGACTCAGCACTCCATATGCTATTCGGCACACGTGGACTGTGATCCCTGAGAAGGGAGGATTTGTGGAAAATGTTACATTCAAACATTTAACGGGGAAAAGCTCCAAGACTTACCAGCAATGTCATCATACGGGAGACACCACAGACTGATCTCTGGTCTTGGACACGTGGGCTGTGCAGTGGCTTTTTGGATAGGCTGGGCCTTTCCAGCACAAGGGAACATGAGGAAGGTGGGTCCTGCTGGATGCTGGTTGGCACACAAGGACGGCTTCCTTAGGAAAGACGGACACACACCAATCACACATGGTGGGTCTGCTGAGAGAAGCCAAACCATAAACATTGGGTTCCAGGTGGCCATGAAAACCCACGTGGTTATCAGATGATAAAAGGTGAATTTTGTTCAGAAGGTCTGGCCTCTGGGGAAGGGAGCCTGGAGCCAGGACGGAAGCTGAGGGGGTTGAAGGACAACAAACAAGTTGATGAATAACAAACGGAAAGGGAACATCAAGACAAACCTTGCTGCTGTGACTCTGAAAACCAACACATACATTGCCTGACGAGGCACTGGACAATTGTCTGGCCCCTGCATAAGGTGGAAGAAACGTCTGGTTCTTGCCTCCCTGCAGAGGCCAGCATGGAATGGCACCCCACCCCCACCCAGGCTCACCTGCCCTCGGCCCCTCCCCCACTGCAGAATGACTGGAGGCCCGCATTCTACTGTTGAGATTCAAACTTGGGCTCCTTTACTTGCCTCCTGAGCATCTGTTGGGGCAGGTCCCTCGCTGGGTCCTGCTCTGGACTGTCCACGTTGAGGCCACCAGCCCGGGGTGGTCCAGGCCCATGCCTGTGGGAATGGCTTCAGAAGGCGGTAAGCCTCTAGACAGGGGCTGTTTTCCAAGAGATAGGGCCTCCCTCAAATCCCTGGGTTTCCGTTGGGACCCTTCACTGTGGACATGGAGTTGGACGGAAGGAGAGGAAGGCGAGAGCACTGCACCCCAGGGACATCTCAGCTGGGGAGCCTGTAGAAACCTGAGGCTGCCCTGGGGAGGACAGCTGCTTGGAGGTGGTTCAAGAGGCCTTGCTCTGGTTGGGGAGGCAGGATGGCAGCAGGCAGGTTGGCGGTTTCTAAAAGGGAGACAAGCCACTTGGAACGTGTGTGTAGCCAGTGTCCTGTGGCTGGCCCTGGGTGGGTCATGGGGAAAGCCTAGCCCCGCCTTGTGGTCCTCAGGCATCTGAAGCTCGCCTCACCAGACCTCTCTAAGGGATTGGAACTGGAGCATACTCTGGCTAATGGGGGCGTGGAATGGGAGGGTATAGTCAGAAAATGATTCAGTGCTGGTGGGTGTTGTCTGTGGCCACATGCTCAGGAAAGGGTCTGCTCTGAGCTGGGCAGGATGTGACTCTCACTGCCACGGCCCAGAACGTTACCCTTCATCCCGCCCAGAACTCATTTCTCAGGTCAGGCAACTGTGGCCTTGGATTCCACAAGGGATGGGCAACCAGGTGACTTCACCCAAGCTAGGACTCGTGGGCCTGAGGTGTTCTGTATTGGTTTCTCTTTTGTGGAAATACGTCTCTGCAGACATGGCGCAGCGTGTCAGGTGTCTCACAGCAGAAGCTGAGGCCTGACTTTGAGATGAAGAGTGTGTTCCTATTTCAAGTCACTACTACTACATGTGGAGAGAGGCTGGTGCAGGTGGAATGCCTATGAAGGCTGCTTCCTTTGTAAAGGGGGGGGTGAAGCAGTGTAGCACAGAAGCAGGAAGATGATCTAGTCTGCTACTCTCAAACCTCCTAGAACACATGTGGAGGTCAATTCGGTGCCTCGTGGTATGTACCTCCGTCTCCTGAATGGGCGGTTTTCTCACAATGGCACCTGACTCCTGCCTGATTCTCAGTTTCTCCTCCCTTTCCATTATTGGGAGCTGGAAGGGGAAGGACCCCAGACAACCTCCACTCCCATGACCCTTGTCACATGAGCCACCCTGGGCCCGTGCTCATCTTCAGAAGCCAACCCTGGATGGGAAGTGGAAAAATACAGGGGACACACACCGACTTCTCAGACTTCTCTCTGAGGTGCAGAACTGCATGGTGGGAGCGTTTCAGGGCCATCGGGATTGGGGTGGCACACCTTAGCCCCCGTGAAGTGTCCACTCTGGGTGGTTCGGAGAGGCAGGTGCATGCTTGGTGGGGCTGTTCTGTGTTTGTCTAAGGGTTCTGTGTGCAGAGCGATCTTCTCAGCCTTGGAGAGGTGTTGTGTGAGGTCAGGAAAGAATGACAGAACAGATGTGTGCTGAGCATCCCGAGAGGAAGGGTTGAGGAGGATGTGAGCCCCTTCGACTTTAGACAGTGGAGGTCCATCAAAGGCCTCACGGTGCCTGGAAGGACCTTGGAGAAGGCCCTTACCTGCCAGCGACCTTGCTGAGGGGCATGCTCTGAGTAGATGGCCTCTCAGGTCCAGGACGTGGGGACAGCCTGTGAGGACGAGGTGTCAGGGAGCTCCTCAGGGAGGCTCTCCAATCCCTGCTGCTGAGCTGAGCATTTCTCGGTAGACAGGGGCAGGGAACTGGGTGCAGGGGTCAAGGCCATGAATATCCCGCCACGACATCTGCACAACACACAGGTTCCTCAGGCCAAATGCCCTCTCTCACTGAGGTCAGAACATGAAAATCCCTCCACGACATCTGCACAACACACAGCTTCCTCGGGCCAAATGCCCTCTCCCACTGAGGTGTGCCCTCTGAGTCCCCAGAGAGCTTCCGTCCATGTCACCCATTCTCCTCTTCCATTCACCCCTTTCCTTTCTCTCCACAGCATTTCCACTGCTGGGCACGGATGTGGCCATGCCCCCTGGCGCCTCACGCTCCTATCCTCCCCCCACTCCTGGCTCCCAACCCCAGCCAGCTTGGGAGCAGCACCTGCCACCGCCCATGGCCCCATTACTCCTGCCTGGAAGAACCCTCTTGCAGCCACCTCACCCCATGACACCTCGGGTGACTCCTGCTGACCATGGCCCCATTGCCCCAGGGCTTGGCAACATCCCTGTCGCAGTCTGGTCAGGAGGGAGGTCAGCATTGCCCCACCAGTCTCAGGCCTTTGGGTGCCCTCAGGCCCCCCTCAATGGGAATGCTTCCAGGGCCCTCATGGGGAGTGCTTTGTGTCCTGCACCCCTTTGCAGAGCAAGCCCTGTGGGGGACAGCGAGGTGGCTGCCCCAGCTATTGCAGCAGCTCAGGCTGGCAAGGGAGGCTTGGCTCCAGGCCTTCCTCCTCAAGCGGCACCACCAGCTGCCCAGATGGCCTTCATCCTGCCCCCAGGGAGCTCTGGGCCGTGGCCACATGGCACCTCTGGGGCAGGCAGCCTGCATGCCTCCCAGCACACGGGCCCTCAGGAGGACGCCTCTCACCATAAGAGCGTCTATCAGAACTTCCGACGCTGGCAGCGCTTCAAGTCCCTGGCCCGCAGCCACCTGCCCCAGAGCCCCGATGCGGAAGCTCTCTCCTGCTTTCTCATGTAAGTGACCTCTCAGACCCTCATTAGCTCAGCTGGAGCCTTCGCATATACAGGACCTTGGTATGGCCTCCCTGCTTAGGTTTCCAGGCATCCTTTCACCTCGAAAGAAGGAGGGTTGACAGCAATGTCCATGCTATGAGGAGGCACGTCTGCACTCAGATGTGTCGCATGTCCAGTCCATGACATCCGTCCGTGCCTTAGCTCAGCTACCACCACCATGCAAGACCAGTTGTCTCACTTTCTGCACTGCCATGATAACATTGAATGCAGGAGAGCAGTCCGAGAGGGTCCTGCTCGGATGTGAGGAGCCAGAGTTTGAATGGGACCTGCTTCTCTGGTGCTACCTCCTTTCAACATGGACCTGGGCCTCTGGCAGCCAGTGGTTATCACTTCAGATGAGGCTTAGGACATTCAGGCCCAGGACGGAGCTTTCTGCATGCCCGGTCCTTGTTGTTCTGAAGAAGTCCAGTGTGAACGGGGAGGTGGTCGAGCTGTCCTAAGGGCAAGGGTCTATCCTCCTAGAGCTGTGAACCTGGCAGGAACATCCCTCCTAGACCCGAGGTCCCTCTGAAAAGGGGGACTAGGCCATCTTGTGCAGAGACCTGGGCCGAAGAATCCTTGGGCTTCTCAGACCTGTTAGCTGGTAGACTGGCGCCTGCCCTCCTGCATTGATGGGGCTGCATTTTATATGAGATGGCAACCTGCCCCCAGCCAGAGTGTCCCAGCTATAGCCAGGGAGTGGACAAGCATCCTCTGGTGAGTGGGAGGTGGTGGCACCAGGCACCAGGAAGGCTTGCGTTTGCTCTCCAGACACCCTCGTCTCCCCCTCTTGAGCCTGGGTTTGGCAGGGGTGGTGCCCATGGAGGCCTTGGAGCTGGGTGCGGTTGGGCAGTTGGGGGCTGGGCTGTACCAAGAGACTGACCCTGAGGGCTTGCAGCCCAGTGCTTCGCACCCTGGCTCGCCTGAAGCCCACCATGACGCTGGAGGAGGGAATGCGGCAGGCCATGCAGGAATGGCAGCACATGAGCACCGTTGAGAGGATGGCCTTTTATGAAATTGCAGCAAAGTGAATCAGGGTCCTGGGCCATGGGCGACATGGTGGGGTGGGTGGTGGGTGATGGGCAGGCCCCAGGGCAGGATCTGGCTGAGGTGCTAGCAATCAGAGAGGATGCAAGAGGAGCCTGGCACCTGACACCTCCTGTTCCCTGAATCCCCAAATCCTATTGGCCTCCAGAATCCCCTCTGCCACCTGGAGAGCTTGGCTCTTCCAGCCTGCCTGTCCCAGGAGCTCTGCCCTACCTGTTGCCGATGTGGGGAGGCCTCAGGATGGCCTTGGGGAGCACGGCAGCCCAGGAGGGGGTCCCCTGAAGGCATGGGGGCTGTGCAGGGGTGAGGACTCCACCCGGCAGCCTGGCACCCCTTCATGCTGGGTGCCTGGCCATCACTGAAATAGCCTGTGGTAGGCCTCTCTTCATCAACGATGGCTGGAATGGGCAACCGGCCATCCCTGGGGAAGCCCATGGGTCTCTGGCCCTCCCTGTCATTTCTGCATGTGAACCTCCTAGTTTCCAAACAAAACCAAAGGAGCAGCTAGCTCTCAGTGGCAAGAGATGCCTCACCTCTAAGGGTAGGATCCCCACACCAGCCAGTGCTGGGCCCTGTCTCATGCGTGCTTTCCCTCACTCTCACTCCCAGCCCCAGGTTCTGGGTTCAGGCAAGGGCTCTGTGGGGATACGTGCCTGACAAGGCCACTGGCCATCTCCATTGTTTGGGTCAGACAAGGTCCGGGGGCACATGAGCAGGGGCCCCCAATGCCCACCATGTGTCCCTAAGCCTGGTCCCAGAGATTGACCTGGGTCTCTGCTGGGCCATGCCCTCCAGCTCCAGGGCTGGTCAGGCAGGAGGAGGCCCAGATCGTGGACCTCTGCCACCGCAGTTCCCTGCTGCAACAGCACCTCACAGGGCCCTGACAGACCTAAGGACACCCTCTCCTCACCCCCTCGGTCCTGCTGCCCTGGGTGGGCTCCAGAGCCCAGGTGGTTTTCTCACTGGGTCCTGTCCCTCAACACCCCCCAGGTTCATGCAATTTGAGGCAGAAGATGAGATCAGGATGGGGAACGTGTCCTGCACAACGTGGGTACAGGGCATGCCTCCTCCAGCTCCAACAAAGCTGGCTCCTCAGGAACCCACATCCCGCAAAAGGGGCACTCAGTCTGTGAATCACCTTCCCCCTGGACGTCAAGGTACAGGTAAGAGAGGCCTAGGCCTGGTCCCTGTTCCCAGATTGGTCCTTTTCCCTCAAGGGGGCATTGGTCTTTCAACACGGATAGCCCCCGAGGGTGTCTCAGTCCCCCTTTTCCCCTCTGCGGTGTGGACCTGGTCCATTTAGAACCTCATCACCCTCCTCCCTGTCTAAGGGGCCCCTGTGAAATCTGCCTAACAAGTGTGCTGATGGGGAGACCCTTGATCATTAGATGTTCCACACGTTCTCACACCTGACTTTTACCTGTCCCTGACTTGAATCTGGCCTCCCACCAAACCTGAGGCTCTGGCTGCTCCTCCCCCTTCCCACATGCATATCCATTGCCCCACAACAATGCCCTCCCGTGTGCCTGCTCAGGGGTCAGCTTCTGGGCGCTGGGTCCCCTCACTTTCCCTTCCTCCTGCTCTGCCTCAGCCTGTGCTCCAAGGAAACACGGCCCCAGGGTCCAGCACACCCACCCAAGGCCACGCAGACCATGGCAGCTGCTGGAGAACAAGGCCCCCAAGGAGATTGCCCCTGAGGCTCGCAGGGAGCATGGGGACATCCCGCAGGCACTGGTGGGTCCTGGCCCCTCAGCCACAGGGGAGTCAGATATGGAATGTCGAGAGGATGGATATGAGCTGCCACAGGACGAGGACGGCTGCTTCCCAGACCCGGATCTCTTCAGCTACCTGGACAAGCTGTGTTCCCAGGAGGCCTTTGACACCAAGGTGGGCTGGGCCTGGAGTCTGAGACTCCAGGATTCCAGGGAGAGATGCTCTTCGCACCCTAGTTATGGCTTTGGCCCAGGATAATGGGATTTAGGCTCTGGTCCTTGACCCTGACATCTGTGTGTCTTCCTGTGTGTCTGAGTGTACTTTGGTGCATAGGATGTGTATATGTGGATGTGTAAGTTGTACATGTGTGTGTCTCTCTCTCTCTTTGGAGGCCTTTGTGTGTGTCGGTGCCTATGTGTTTGTGCTTTGGAGCCCATGTGTCTGCATGTGCACCTGCTTGTGAGTGTGTGTGTGTTTATGTGAGAGTAGACAATACCTATGGGAGTTTGAAAGCTCCCCCTTTGTGAGGGGGACTCTGGATTGGCCTCTGCTAGTCACGTTTCCCCCAGGCCTTCCCACCTCCCAGGGCACTCCTGCCAAGGCTGCTCACAGCCTCTCCCTTCCATTCCAGGTGGAGGCGGTCATTCACCCCCGATTCCTGGCAGAGTTGCTTTCCCCAGAACCAGAGCTGGATCTCTCGGGCCTGGCTGAGGAGCTGCAGCAGGAGGAAGGACTCTCCCCTGAAGAGGTGGCCAGGGGAGGGACTGACACTAGGGAGACTGGGGGCAGGAGGGTAGACAGGTGACCCTGGAAATCCAGGAGGAAAGGACCCATGTCAGCCAGGGCCGGGGAGGGCCGTAGCGCAGGAGGCCCTGAAGGCTCTGTCCCTCCCTCCCTGACAGAGGGGCCCTGCACCCGGGAGGCTGCCCAGGTGGGTGCAGGGCAGGAGGAATGGAAGGGGAGGAGGGGAGCCGGGGACAGGGCAAGGACCCTGCTGGGGAGAAGGTGCAGGAGGAAGGCAGGAGGGCCACAGGCTCTGTCTGGGGATGTGAGTCCCATCTCACCTCCTCCTGCCCATAAGCGACGGCTCTCCCTGGAGGGTGCAGAGCAGTCACTGTCCACCTCTCTCCCACCAGCTAGTGCAGACACAAGTCCTGGCCTTGGAGGAGGACGACGGGGTGCCAGCCACTCCCAATCACAGGGCACCCCACCTGGACTCAAGACCTTCAGAGTCTATGGCCCAACAAGATGCCCAGAGGAACGAGCAAGGCCCACAGCCCGGGGTCAGAGATGAAACCTGTACACCCCAGGTGGATTTCCATGGCCATCTAAGGCACCACCAAACAGACGGGCCTGTTCAGGCACAAAGGCTCTGTGCCCTCTCCAGGATATCAGGAGCCCCCTCAGGCTGGAACAGCACAGCCATTTCCTCGCCAGGGCACCAAGCGCTCGGGCCCTCTATCAGCACCCAGGGCCAGCAAGGTTCTCAGGGAGGCCTCTCCTCTTAGTGGAGCCCCAGGGCTGGGTCACGGGTTCAGTGAAGATGAGGAGGAGCTCCCCAGCCTGGCCTTCCTCTTGGGCCTTCACCACAGCCTGCTGCCCTGGGGGCTGCCAAAGAGCCCTGTCCCTGCCTTGGGTCTTGTCTGCACTGCAGGGCAGAGGGCCCAGAAAGCTTCCTTGGCCCCCGTGCCCCAGAGAATGTGACTCAGCTCAGGCCCCCTGGAAGCTGCCATGTCTAGAGTGCAGGTTCAGTGTGGAGGCCTGGCTGCAGCTGAGGACCTGGCCAGGCCTAGGGCTGACCTGCGAGGCTCTGGGGTGCACACCCTGGCTCTGGGGCTGGTTGACCCTTCCCAGCCCAAAAGGAGCAGGTGTGACCCATGTGTCACACGGAGGAGGAGGAAGTGGCACTGCAGCCAGTAAGGAACGGTGGGCCAGCCCTCCAGGGCCAGTCCAACTGGGCAGCCCCCATGGAAGCCTTGGGCTCCTCCAGGTCCTAGCAACCGTCCTGGCTGCCATAGGGGTGGGGAGGAAGGACAGAATGACCAGAGTCAGGAGGGGGTGGGGGTGGGTGGGGTTAGGTGGTGGGGACTTGGGTCTGGGTGTGTGTGGGTGGGCACAGTAGCTCCTTCGCAATGGGGGATGTGAAATTTGGATAAAATCGTTCTGTTGTGAAATGCACTTGGTCCACTGTCATTTTGCATGTGCCTGTGTCCTCAGAGATGGGTCCTCAGAAGACAGAGGGGGGATCTCAGAGGAATGAAGCATGTGTGAGATCCCAGGCAGTCTGGATCCACAGGTGAATGACTAAGTCTTTCCTCCACAGAGACAAGGATGCCCAGGCTGCTCCTGGGAGTACACAGCTCTCACTAGCCCCAGGGACAGCCTCATCATCCCTGTGTCTCCAGCCTGCTGGGCTAGGGGGCTTCTGGGGCATCGGTTCCATGCTCTGCCTCCCGGAACACTCTGGGGATAGAGAGCGGCTTTTGTGCCGTTCAGCCCTCTGGACACTCACCAGTCATGAGAATGGAGGCTGGAGGCAGCCCTTACCTCTAGAGAGTTTCTCTCTGCCTCTCTGAAGTGGCCAGATGACAGGCTGGGGTGATCCTCCACTCCTCCAGGGTGTCCCGTGGGGGTGGCCTGTCCAGAGAGGAAAAGGCTTGGCTGTAGGGACAGGACTTTCTGCTTTGGTGCCTTGTGGGTGGGGGACCATCCTATCGTCTTGGTGGGATTATTGCCATGTGCTAAATGGTGGAGGCAGGGACCTCTTAGTCCCAGTGAGGACAAAACAAAGGAGGGAGTGAGTGACTGTAATCTCATGACCTGTTAATGGCTTGGGGGGAGGTTCCATCATGTGAAGCTCAGTGGTCCCAACCTCACCAGCCCACTGGCATCCACCCCCAGGGAGCTTTTGATACAAGAAGACCTGGGACTTTACGTGATCAGGGATAATTTTTTGATTGGGGTGAGGAGGGTTAAGGATCTTGGGTTGTCCCTGGGAACGTCTGTGTGCCACAGGGGCAGCCAACACTTACAAAATAAAAAACAAGCAAAGAAAAAAAAAGAAAAAGCAAAATACCCCAAACGCCAAAACTCTAGGATTAATGCCAAGTGCAGGCACACTTAAAGTGAGCCATTTACTCATGCTTTTCAATCCATTAAAACATGAAAGAGCAGGAGTTTTGTGGCTCAGCTCTAAGGACACGGATTAGGATCCATGGGGACCCGGGTATGAGACATGGCATGGCTTACTGGGCTAAGGTTCTGGCATTGCCGTCAGCTGTGGTGTAGGTATGAGACATGCCTCAGATCCTGTATTGCTGTGGCTGTGCCATAGGCCAGCAGGTGCAGCTTGGACTCGACCCCTGGCCTGGAACAGCCCACAGGCCCCAATGCAGCCGACTCAAAATGGAAAAGAAAAGAATGCAATAGAATTTGCAGGAAGGAAAGATGTACAGACCATCACCAAATCGTATTTTAGGGAGATCCCATTATGGCTCAGAAGATGAAGAATCTGACTGCTATCCATGAGTACGTGGGTTTGATCCCTGGCCTTGTGCAGTGGGTTAAGGAATCCAGCATTGCCTTGAGCTGTGGTGTGGGCTACGGATGTGGCTTGGATCTGCCATTGCTGTGGCTGTAGCGTAGAACAGCAATGCCAGCTCTGATTCGACCCCGAGTCGGGGAACCTCGCTATGCTGCAGGTGGGGCCCTCCAATGCCAATCAGAGACTCCATCTATCCACGCATCCCTCCATCCAACAAGGAAACCGTGACTTCATGGATGGCACATTCACCGCATCACAGAAATGGCTGCCATGCCCAGGGTGGGTGAAGGAGCTTCCCAATTTTGGGGGCTGGATTGGTGCTGCTTGTGTGAGACAGAGACAGTGGCTGGACACTCTTTGTCTATGACAGACACCAAGGGGAAGCTGACCCTCTGATACCAGGGAAAGGCTCATCTCCAAACCCCTCAAGGGGGAGTCAAAGCATTGGCTGAAGAAACCCATTTGACTTAGGAGGTGGGGCCCCTGGCCTGGGTTCTGCCTTTCCAATGCCATGTGTCTCCAAGACCAAGGCACCGCGTCCCCTGTGTCCCAGTCACAGACAGCATTCCTTCAGTGTCCAGCCATTCCAACGGCCAGGCCATCGTGCCTTATTGGAAGGGCCTGTTTGGGTGGTGGGGACGCAGCAGTGTGTTCCAGAGGGGATTTGGGCCCTCTGGCTCACAGGTGACCTCTTGCCAGACAGGCCAAGTGACGCATCTGTAACCAGGGTGATTTCCCAGGCACTGCCTTCCTTCCTCAGATGGCAGGGATGCAGAGGGTTTGAAAGGGGGCACAGAGCACAGAGCCATCACCTACGGTGTCCTGAGTGCCTCTGCCTGGGGGGGTGGAGGAGCTTCCTGTTGTCACAGAAGCTATTGCTAGCATACCAGTCATTGGAGGAGTTCTGGATCCCCAACATTTTGCTACTCAGCAGCATGCAGGAGAGAGCAAGGATGGTCCTTGGAAGGAGCTAAGAGTCTTGGGTGAGGGGAAACTTGCTTATTTTCAAGAGGTGCTTCTTAGTCAGTCGGGGTAAGGATGCCCTTCCTTTCACGAAGTGCTTTGGAAGAGGTTTGACAAAGAAAGCCTGGCAACCACATGGGTTGGGAGGAAGCAACAGGCAGGGATGAAAATGTTGCTTGCTGAAGACGAGAAAGGGCAGTTCTGACTTGCTCAAGACCACCTCCCTGCAGCTGGGAGGTGGGCCTTCTTCCTTGGGACATCACGGTCCCTGCCAACAGCCAGGGACTGTGGCTGACAGAGCTGGGGAGTGCCTCCTGGTGCCTCTGTCATCGGCCTTCAGAGCCTGGTGGCTGCACCCACAGCTCAGACCTGCCCTGGCCAGTAGGAGAGAGGCTGGAGCTTTGCCCACTGGGAGTGCTGATCCCCCTGCCAGGGACTGCACCCGGCTCCTGCATGTCAGCATTCTGGTGGTAGCCAATGCCCACATGGGACCACGGCCATAGAAAGCAGCAGAGTGCTGCATCTGGACCCCCTCCTGTACCCTGGCTCTCTCTCTACTTGTAAGCTGATCCAGACAACAATGGGCAGGGGTGGCTGTGAACTGGCCCTGTCAGACACATCTTCAGAAGCCTGGCATTTCCATGTTCAGGTAATCCCCTTATGGTTACAGTGTAAGGGAAATAGGCAGAGCACTCCTCTGTCACAGTCATATTGGAGCCGTTCCTGCCTGGGATGTTTGGAGAACCTCTACGATAAGGAAACAAAGAGCCACTGCATTTCACTCCACTGGGTCCAAAGCATATGCTGTCCATTGCGGAACAACGAGAATGAGAAGAAAGGAAGCCTCCAGATATGTGGACATGGAGATGCACCCTTTGAACCACTCCATGCTCAAAGAGGCCTCTCCAGGAGAACTGGGAAAATATATAGAACGGTAGGCAAAGGAACTTACATTACCTAACAGGTAGTAGGATTCAGACAAACTGGTGTAAAGAGGGAAGCAAATGGCACGAAATGCTTACAGAATACAAAAGATGCCAGGTTGCCCATCAACAACCTACGTTTTCACACAAGCCATCAAGAAAATACAAATCACAAAATACAAAAAACACAGGAACAAAGAAGCTCACGACAATACCCTATGTTCAGAGGGACTCTAGCCAAGGAACACTAGCTTGGCTTACTATGCACAACCATCAACTTTATAGGCTCCATGAAGACATTACTGAGGAAACCGTACATGGTCACCATGGCGCTTGCAGAACATGTGCCAGGCCCATTCATGTAAGAAACGCTCAGAAGTCTAGGAAGAGAAGGACACTCCTTGAACCCCGTAAAGAACATCTCGACAAAAAGCTACACCAAGCCTCCTGCGTGATGGTGAAAGAATGAACGTCTTCCTCCTCCATCCAAAACAGGTCAGAAAGTTCTTTCTCATTTCTCCTTTTCTACTTAGTACTGTAGCTACGAGCCAGGGCAGCATGGCAGGAAAAACAAAGAAAGACCTACAGATGAGACAGGCACAAACATAATTCTCCATGCTCATGGATAGCATGGCTACCTCCACAGGAAGGCCCACCGAATCTCCAAGACACATGGAAGAGATGGAGGTTACTTTATCAAAGTCTCAGTATACAAGGTCGACACAAACACCTTCATCATGTGTGTAAATCCCACAAAAGAACATGGCACCAAAATGAAAAACACCATGCAATACACAAGATTTGCCAAAACCTTGAAGCATTTGGTTCCATCGGTCATTCTATGGCTGCACCCACGGCATACGGTAGGTCCCAGGCAAGGGGGTCAACCTGGAGCTACAGCTACAGCCTACAGCAAAGCCCCACCAACACCAGGTCCAAGCCACACTGCTGCTGGTGGCACCACGGGACCCTCATCCCACTGAGCCAGGTCAGGGATTGAACCCACATCCTCCTGGACACTCTTTCAGGTTCGTCACAAACTGAGCCACAATGGGAAATCCGGAGATACATATTTGGGATAGAGCATCTGTATGGTAAAACGAAACAAGGCCTACAACAATGCGGACACCTATTATACTCATGGATGGGAAGACTCAACACAGAATACGGCCAATATCCAACAGAAGTTTTTTTTTTTTTTATTTTATTTTTGGCCCACATGGATGAAATTATTCTAAATTGGATAAAGAAAAGATAAAGGAGCCAGAACATCAAACATAATTTCGAGAAAGCACACAAAAGTGGGAGGTTATTCGGCTTATGAGAACGATCTATGGAAGGCAGCTTGGCATTGCTGGAGGGATAGAGGCAGACAGAGTTCAGTGTACAGAGAGAGAATGCAGAAATAGATCCATAGCAATACACCAACCTGGGATGTTCTAATACGGAAGCTCAAGGGCAGTTGAATGGAATAGGGATAGGTTTTTTATCCGATACGAAAATGAACTCATCATGGAACATTCAGTGCAAATGTAACATGTGTATAAATACAAACGATGCAACGTTTACCACACCTAAGAAAAAGCAATTGGAGCAAACCTCTGGGTCCTCAGGCTTGGCAAAGGGGTCTTCCACATGACAAGAAAAACAGTACCCCAAAAGGGAAGGAAAGAACAGAAAGTTGGACTTCATCAAAAGGAAAGAAAGGCCCTTCAAAACATACATGCACCCCAATGTCCACTGAAGCACCATTTCCAATAGCCAAGACAAGGGAGCAAGCTAAATGTCCATCGGCCGAGGCATGGATAAAGAGGATGAGGTTCATATGTACGGGGGGACATCACACAATCATACAAGAGAATGGAATCATGAACGCTGCAGCAGCAAGGATGGACCTGGGAATTATCATACTAAGTGAAGGTAGACAGGGTAAGACAAACATAGTATGATACCACTTCTAAGTGGAACCGAAAGAGAGGACACAAATGAACGTTGCAGGGAACAGAAACAGACTCCCAGCCTTGGAAAACCGGATGGGTCCCAAAGGAGCCAAGTCCGGGGCAGGAAGGACTGGGGGTTTGGGACTGGCTTCTGCACACGGAGTACATGGAATGGCCGGCCAACAGGAACCTGTGGTAGAGCCCAGGGAACTCTAGCCCACAGTTAGTGATAGTCGATATGGGCATAGAATCTGAGGGAGAAGGGGTGTGTGTGTATGTATGACCGACTCACTTTGCGACACAGCAGGAAATAGCACAACATGGTACCTCACTGTCCTTTCAATCAAACTGAAGATAACTACATCAATACCACTGGAATAGGCAACAACATCAGCAACAATGAAAAGATAAGCGTTCTTCTCCATGACAGCCAAAACCCTACCCCAGACAGAAAACGGACCTCATCAAATGGAAACATTTTCCTAGGTGAAAAGAAGCTACAGGTTTGGAGAAACTACCTGCCAACCACACATCTGACCCAAGTCTGGTGTCTCGAGGGAATAAGGCACTGCCAAGACACGACCATAACAGCGGGACCTATTCCACCAGAAAATGGGCAAATGTTAGGAAGAGATGGGTCACCCACCACAGCACTGTGAGTCCTGAAGGCTGGGTCCACTGTGAGGCTTCCCGGGATCCTGCTGGCTACATGAGAACACTGGGTCAGGCAGAGGGCAGGAAGGATTGCAACAACACTGCTTCCAGGAACTCCCTCGGGTTGGCCTGATCCAGCTAAGCCGAAAAGGAGACATCAGGCTCCAAGTGCTGGAGGTGTGGACCCCTTGGGCCAGGCTGGCTGGGGCCCTTGGACCGAAGGCAGGTGTTCATGTGGGGGTGGGGCCGGAAAGGTAGGCAGTGAGTTGTTCCCCTTCAGTCTATGGAGAGCGGGGCCATGGGGGTGCTGAAAGAGGGTGCTGGGAATCCAATGTAGGAGCAGAGTGCTGTGAGGCCTGGACCTCATCTCACAGCCTGGCGCTGGAGCTCCTCTCTCAGCTTCCCTCTCAGTGGCCTAGACTCCGTTCCTTCAAGAGCCTTATATGCCACGGGCTGGAACCGCCTGCCTCATGGCATTGGGTCATGGGCTCTGATCCGGCTCGAGTGCCCTGCACTCTGGAAACGTCCCTCCCTCACTTTGGGGAGTCGATCCTCCTTCATCCCAACCCCAGGACTGATGTTCTTTTACTTTACAAAAGACCCTTCATCCCTGGCACTGGAGACACCTGCCAAAAGGGGCTACAACTCTATTACCCGAAGTTCCTATGTGGAAGGCTTCTCCCGCAGGACCTTCGAATATGACCTTAGGTGGAGCAGTCTTTTCTTTGTCTTTCCATTGCCTATGTTTGTTTGTTTGGATGGGGCTGCTGGGGCGGCATATGGAAGTTCCCAGGCTTGGCATCCAAACGATCCATCGATCGATCAGAGCTTTGGCAGCTGGCCTACACCACAGCCACCGCAATGCCACATCCAAGCCGGGTCTGAGACCTACACCACAGCTCATGGCCATATTGGATCCTTCCCTTCCTGACCGAGGCCAGGGATCGAACCTGAACACTCCTGGTTCCTTCTCAGGTTCAGTTCCAGGGCACCACCACCGCAAGCCCTGCGGCAGAATTTGTACAGAAAGAGCTGAAATCAGGTCACTAAGGTGGCCCCAAATACAATAGGATGGGTGCCCCTATAGAAAGGGCAAATTTAGACCCTGAGTCCCACAGAGGGAGCTGATGGGAGGGCGCAGGCCGGAGATGGGCATCTGGAATCCAAGGAGAGAGGCCTCAGGGCCAACCCAGCTTGTTTATACCGGGATCTCAGAAGGCTGGGCTCCGAAATGGTGAGTTGATACATTCTTGTTATTTAAGCCCCATTGCCCATGGGATTGGTGATGGCAGCTGGAGCTGACCGATTCCCTCTGAAGGCCTGGGCACTCCCAGGGCAGGAAGGAGTCTCAAGGGAAGACACCCTCTCTGTCCCCAGCTGGGCTCCACCAGCTTCCCCACTCCTACCTTCCTCCTGGGACACTCTCCCTCTCATGTCCTCTCCCCTTGTCCAGGGAGTCAGATGGAGGACCCCAACAGAAGAAGGAAGGATGGATGACAGGAGGGGCCGTAGGGCCCCAAGGCAGCAGCGGGATGAGACTTTCCTTTGGTTATTGCAGATTGCAGGCTTGGTTTTGGGGTGGCCACTATTGCACAGGAAGGCCAAAATGGGGCCCTGGAAAGCTGATGGAGCTGGTGGGGGAGGGGTGGCTGTTTGCCAAATGGAAACTGGAGTCTGAGGCAGAGACAGGAGCACAGGAGCTCGGGGGGTCTGCACCAGGCCTGCTGCAGGACCTCGAGCATGAACAGCAGCAGGGGCCAGTCTCTGGGGGCACAAAGCCTGTGCCAGGCCCAGGAGAGCCAGCAGCCTGCAGAGACTGCGATGGCACCTGGGTGTGAGGAGGAGGGACTGTGGGCTCAGGGAGAGGCATGTGCTTCTGGATCTCATCGGTCCCATGGGAGAAGCAGGTGATATTGGTGAAAATGCTGAGGTAGGGGGCGTGTCAGGCGTCTAAGCCCCAGCGGGCCATCCCCACGAGACACCCTGAAAAAGGGAGGTCACAGATGAGGGCACCCCCCTGGGACCACCCTCCGGAGGACAGGGGACTTAGGCTGCAAGCAACAGAGCTAGGTCAGAGCTGAGTCTCTGCCATGCACGGTCACTCAGTTGTACTTCTGGGAAGTTCCAAACCCTGGCATCCCATGGCTGGTGAGCCTGTGTAAGCCATGCAGGCAGGCACGGGCGTCCTGATGGAGGAAGCTCTTGGCTGACCGTCCCTCAGGACAATCGCAGGTTTCAATCTATCAGCAGATGGGCCTCTGTGCCTGCAGAACACCTGGAGGTCCAGAAGAAGGCATTGTTCAAGGCCGAGAAAGGACATATGTACCAACAGGGCCCAAGAGAGCTGGTGTGGGAGTGGAGCCTGGCCAGCTCAAGCCCCTGCAGACCTCAGCTCTGGCAAGGCCCTGGGCTGCACCAGCACACCCCTAACCGGGACCCTCTTCCTTTCTCATTCCTTTAGACATCTGGTGTTCTCTCAAGGTCTTGGTTGAGCCTTTTCAGAAGATGCCCATACCCAGGCCTGTTGGAGGCAGCCGGTCTTGCTCAGGGGGTCAGTGGGGCTTAGAAACAGAGTGGCTGGGACTTCCTAGAGTTAGTGCGCTCAGGGCTGGGCCATCTGGGGGGAAATCTCCTCATGTCATCAGCCAAAGGGAGGGTCTGGTCCTTGTGGCTGGGGGAGAGGGGCAGGGTCCATGGCCAGTTTCCAGGGCACCACGACAGGGAGTCCTGCAATCGAGGTTTTAAAGCAACAACTACAGGAGAGTGATAGCAAGATACGGGAAGGACAGAGAGCCCCAAACAAGTTGAACCCAAACAGGCACGCAGCAAGACCTATGCTGATCAATATGGCCAAAGTTAAACAGAAAGGGAGGAGGCTAAAGGCAGCAAGAGAAAAGCAAGGCATTCATGATGAGGGAACCCCAATAAGGTTATCAGCAGTTTGCTCTACAGAAACACTCCAGGCCAGAAGGGGGTGGCGAGACCCATTGAAAACACTGAAAGAAAGAACAAATAATCTGCCTCTTCCAAATACCCTATCCAGCAAGACTATCATTTCAAATCGAGGGGGAAAGCAAGAATTTCTCCAACAAACCAACACTGAAAGAGTACTGCAATACAAAACCCATTCTGAAAGAAATACTCTAAGGGTTCTCCAATTCAAAAAGAGAAAAAAGAAAAAAACCATTGGAAAACAGTGACTTAGAGAAACCAGCATACACATCTAACCATGAAGATGTCAAAAGCATAAAATGAAATAAACTACATCAAATCATACAATGAGGGCGAGGAATGGAAGAAAATGTAGATCCTTTCTCTTGTTTCAATGACGCGTTTGGTCCTATGTAACAGTCAGGCTAAAGTGAGCAGACAAACGAAGGGGTTAACATAATCACAAAACAGGGCAACCACAAACCAAAAGCCAACACTACATTCAAAAATCGGAAAAGGAAAGGACTCCAGCAGAGAATCAACAGAACCCATCCACCCAAAGGAAAAGAAAGAAGAAAAGAGAAACATAGACTCAACGGGAAAACAAGGCTTCAAATGGCAATCAAGAAACATCTATCAATGACCACCTGAATTGTTCCGGGACCGACTGCTGCCAAAAAAGGCACAGAGTGCCAGTGTGTACCAAAGCAAAAACCTTCAATCTGCTGCCTAGACAAGCTCACCCGAGGGCAAAGGACACGTATAGATTGAAAGGGAGTGGATGTGAAAAGATATTTCATGCCAATGGACAAGACAGGAGATCAGGAGTAGCGCTGCTCATATCCAACAAAATCGCCTTTAAAACGAAGGCCATCGAGAAAGGCAAAGAAGGACACTAGTTCACGGTTAAGGGATCCATTCAAGAAAAGGATACCACACACTTATATCTGGAATCAAATATACGGCACAAATGAACCTTTCCACAGAAAAGCAACTCTTGGACTTGCAGAATAGACTTGTGGTGGCCAAGGGGGAGGGGAGGGGGAGGGAGTGGGGTGGATGGGGAGCTTGGGGTTAATGCCTGCCCACTATGGCCTTGGGAATGGATTAGCAATGAGATCCTGCTGTGTAGCGCTGGGTACAATGTCTAGTCATGTTTGACGGAGCATGATAATGTGAGAACATAGAATGCCTACATGTATGTGTAACTGGGTCACCACGTTGTACAGTAGAAAACAAGATTGTATCGGGTAAATAACAAGAGCCAAAGAGGACGCGGTATATACACACAATGGAATACTCCTGCGCCATAAAACAGAGAACCCTAATGCCATCTGCAGCAACATGGATGGAACGAGACCCTCTCATCCTGAGTGAAGGAAGTCCGAAAGAGAAGGACGACTACCATACAACATCACTCATATGAGGAGTCTCATATACAGCCCAAAGGAACCTTTCCACCTAAAGGAACTCATGGACTTGGAGAATAGACATGTGGTTGCCTAGAGCGAGGGGAGGGAGTGGGATGGATGGGGAGCTTGGGGTTATTGGATGCAAACGACTGCTTTTGGAAGGGATTAGCAAGGAGATCCTGCTGTGTAGCGCTGAGAACGAGGTCGACTCACTTATGATGGAGCATGATAATGGCACAAAGATGAATTATACATGTATGGGGAACTGGGTCACAATGCTGGACAGTGGAAAAAATTGTCTCGGGGAAAGAACAATCAAAAAACACCCAACAAACACCCCACTAGAGGCAGTCATCAAACCACAAGAGCAGAGAACAAGGGAGGACGGGAAAAGACCAACAAAACCCAATCTGACACAGCTAATAACATGGCCATAAGAACATACAGATCAAGAAGCACCTTCAATGGAAATGCACAAAATGCCCCAACCGAAAGACATCCACTGGCTGCATGCATACAAAAAGAAGACGCATCTCCTTCTCTCTGTGTCTACATCGAGAGCTCCGTCTCGTTCTCCATCTCGATCTCCATCTCGATCTCGATCCAGATAGGTAGCGGGATAGACAGATAGGTAGACCTGCTGTCTTCAAGAGACCCCCTTCAGTTTGAGGGACATATACAAGTTGAAAGTGAGAGGATGCAAGAAAATATTCCTCGTGCGTGGGAATTAAAAGAGAGACGGAGTAGAAACACCCCCATCAGACAAAAGAGACCTTCAAATAAAGCATATTAATAAGACACAAAGAAGGTCATTACGTAACGGTCAAGGATCAATCCAAGGAGAGGAGATGGGAATTGGAAACCTATATGCACCCAATACAGGATCCCCGCAATGTAGAAGGCAACTGCTACAACCGTAAAAGGAGAAATGGACACTAACACAGTCAGAGCCGCGGGCCTTCACACCCGACTCCCATCAACGCACGGGTCCTCGAGACATAAAATCAGCAAGGGAACCCAGGCATTCAATAATGCATTGGACCACAGGGCACTTCCTCCATATGTAGAGCGCTTTCCATCCCAATGAAGCAGCATACACACTCCTCTCAAGGGCACACCGGACATTCCCTAGGACAGATCACATGCTGCGTCACCAAGCAAGCCACTGTACATGGAAGGAAATTGAAACCCTATCCCACAGCTTGTATGAACCCAACGCTATGAGGCTCGAAATCAACCACCAAGGAAACAATGGCAACAAACACCAACGCACGGAAACTCGACAACATGCTACTCAACAAACAAGGGAGTGCTGGAGAAACCAAAGAGGAAATTTGAAGATCCCAAGAAGCAAGTGACACCAAAGACATAACAATCCAAAGCCTATGGGATGCAGCAAAGGCAGATCGAAGAGGGACGTTTCCAGCAATACAAGCCTACCTCAGCCAACAAGGAAAACCACCAACAAACAACCTGGCCTTACGCCCAAAGCAACCAGAGAAAGACAAACACAAGGAAAGACATCCTAATGATCAGAGCAGAAAGGAAAGAGCAGCGAAGAAAACCATCGGAAAGATCAATGCAGCTACAACTGCTTCTTTGAATACATCCACCATATGGATAAACCCTTAGCCAGACTCATCAGGGAAAAAAGAGTGGACTCAAATCAATAACCATCAAAATGCACGCCAGCTTCCAATGGACATCCCAGAATACAGAGGATCAGAAGAGACTACTAAAAGCAACTCTATGCCAAGAAAACAGACCTCCTAGACGAAATGGACACCTTCCTAGCAAAGTACAATCTGCCAAGACTAAACTCCGATGACCTAGAAAAGATGACTGGGCTGATGCCAAGAACTGAAAATGACGTTGTGAGGAAAAAACTTCCAGCAGGCATTCCCGTCGTGGCTACATTGGAATGAACCTGACCCGTATAGGAGAGAAGGCAGGTGCAATCCCTGGATCCAGGATTGCCTTCAGATATGGAGCAGGTCCCATATGCAGCTCGGAACTGGCCTTGCTGTGGCTTTGGCTGGCAGCTGCAGCTGCAGCGCCAATTCCACCATAGCCAGGGCATTTCCAAATGCCATGGCTCTGCCCTGAAAAGACAAGAAAAGGCCATCCCCCCACTCCCCCAACTTGCCCACAAACAAAACTATACCACCTGAGGTCTTCACATGCACATACCCAACAGGGGCCTGAACACAAACACTGACCAGTGGTACACAATGACTACCTCGTATACAGGCTCACTACCACCAGCTCCTACACAGTCGTCTCACCCATAGCCCATGGGCAAGGCCACAGCCCTACAGGACTTCTAGGCCAGGATTCCAGAACACACACACATCGCCTATGAGATTTCTTTGTTTCCAAACACACACACCTACCTCTGACATCCCTCCAAATACATACTACAGAAGCCCCAGGACCTCAAATACACACACAGCCACAATCCGCCTACACGTACTAATACACATGTACACGTCTCAAACACCTATGGACACACACAGACAAATATTCCCAACCCTTGAACATACAGATGCCCCAAACACTACACATGGTGCCACCTCTCCAGAAGACAACCGCCCTGCAAGGACACTGCACCTGTGTGGGTGTCAACTGCACATGTATTTCAGCCCTCACCCTCAATGTGGACACACCTCTTCTTATCTAGGACCAGTAGAAACACCTCGGCATTCTGCCAAGAAGCAACGTGGCACGCTCCCAACACCTCCATACCATAGGAACACAACCTGGTCATTCATGCACCTGGTGATAGACACACAAACAAGGGTACACACGTAGGACACATGGACCTATCGCCAGCAAACCACATAGGAAATGACTCCCACATATCCAATGATCCTAGGACCCAGCTCATCCATCTGCAAACTCGTAACACATAACCACAGCACATATTTCTCACACCAAGAAATGCACGTCTCCCACGCCCCTGTAGAAACACAGAACCTCATCTCTCCAGCAGACACACACTTCCCCACGTCCCCACATATATAAGCCTAACATGTCCCTCCTGAAAACTACAAGGGCATAGCCCCAGCGAATATGCCTCCAAATGCCCATGCCCCTGGAATACACACTCAAACGCATTCTACACACAACTCTCCAAAAGACCCAAGCAGACCCGCAATTACTCAGTCAGTAAACGACACAATTGCAAACCTAGCACCCTACGTCCTTTCCTCCAAACACGCATATAACACACTCTCCGCATATCCATAAACCCACACTCCCCAAGGCTCCATCCAAGGGCATGCACTCTTCCAGCATGCAGAATCCAGAAGCATGCCAATACGGCACGCCGACCTATTTAGCATTCACCAGTCCCAGAAGATAGGCCGACTCGCCCTCTACACATCAAAAGACACATGCACGGCTCTGGAACATGTGCTACACACAAAAAAGCAAAGAGCCATATGACAGGCCATGAACACACAAATATTCATCCTAAAGGGAAGGGCAGAGGAGGATTCTTAAAGAGCAGAAACCGCCCACGGGGGATGGGTTAAAGACAAGCTTTCACGGGGTCTTCGAAATGGTCTAAAGCTGATGATCACTCAAGAAAAGGAACCCAGCCATGACTTACCCAACTTGAAGGAAGACCAGATGCATCAAAGTGCCAGACACGCTCAAGACACAACCCCCAAGAGTTCAAGCACAAGACAACAGATGTGGAGATCGAGTCCTGCTGCATGAGGTCAAGGAGAGAAGAGTCCTGGACAAGGAGCATTTCTGCACCTCACCCAGACAGAAACACAGGGGAGAGGGGACATGCCTAGGTAAAAGAGGACAGGAGATGGAAACCTGAGATGAATTACCCCAGTTGATATACGACCAAACTCCTGGCAATACACACCGATTTGAACAAGCACTGTGACAGCCCAGGGCACACCATCCATATAGGGCACAATGAGGAGCTGGAGATGGAAGCCTTGATATCCACCCTCCAATGAGGAAGAAGGCAGTCTTCTCCCCTCCCCACTGGGCCTTGGATTCTAGAAATGTAGCTCTCTTGGTTCTTGGGGCTGCTCTGCTCCCTGGCCAGCTTACGCGTATCTCCCCCCAGGGTCTTATGCTCCGAAACTCACTCTTTACCTGGGGCTTCGCTTCATGCCAAATTCTTCCTGCCACGAAGCAGAAGATCCAGAGCTTCATCAAATCCTGACACCTGGTGAGGGGTCTGACAGTGCAAAGACAGTGGGTTTGAGCAGGTCGAGGCGTTCCTTTGGGGCACGGAAGGCTAAGGATTCTGAGTGTTCACTGCAGTGGTCCCGATTGCTGCTGTGGCACTCCGTCCGTGGACGGGGAAACTCCACATGGGGCAGATGCCACCAAAAAGAAGAAGTCTGTGCGCTCGAATCCTCTCTGAACCTGGGATCCTGGATTCAGGTGCCAAGCTGAGGGCAAGGTAGATTCCAGTCCCACTTTCAATTTTGGCTGGGGTCAAGTCCCAACCACGAAGTTTCACTACAGGCCCCAAAGGTACAAATACACAGATCGGCCCCTGGACTTCCCTAACATTGCCCTGAGGCCTAGGCAGATAATCCTACCAAGTCCACCAGGAGACACACAATTCCCCACTTCACGGTGGAAAACATCCATGAAAAATAGGCCCCTGAACACCAACTTACAAACACCTAATCGCCAGCTCCTGGACTATGCCTCTGTTACATCTCAGCACCCTCCAAAGACAAACGCTCACCCAAACACAGGCATGATCTCCCCTTACACACATATCCATAGACAAAACCCAACCAACCCTCACATTTGACGCATTACCAGATTCCACAACCAGGTGGCCTTGTACCAATCCCCCCTAGGCTTGCAAATCCATCATGATTTATATCCGACTACAACTAGGTGGTCAGCACTACATTCAGCAAGGCTGCCCCCAACAGAGACCCAAGCATGCCCTTTGAACAGAAGTGCTGACCGACATTGGTATGTGAAAAAGGAAGACACCAGTGAAACTAGCAGCCTGGATGGTACATCTTCACTACTTTTCCCGTGCCCTGAGCTACTTCTTGTGAACCCCATGAGGGTTTTCAAATTGGAAATTCTTCCCTCGATCTTTACTATGCTTTGGAATGGCCGGCACACTGGAATGCCACCCATTTTAATCACTCACACACTTTAGTCCCCTGCCTCCATAGGCCGCACAGTCCCTCAAGTCTCCCAGCAGCCTGATCCACAGTGCTGCTAAAAGCTGTGGTGGAAACACTGCTCCGGACCTGAGCTCCATGCGGGCATGAACCCACATGGAGGAGGTCACAAGGAGTCTGCAGCGTGCACAAGAGCACAGAGCAGTCACACCCAATGGCTGAAGAGTCCCCATATTCCTTAGCAGGGCTGTCATGGAATGAACGCTAAAGGCCACCATGACGGGTCCCACCCTAAGGCAGGCCCCCCCTTGGGAAACCACCCTCTTTGCTCCCACGTGCGCTACTGACTACCCAAGCGGACCCTCCTCAACAGACACTAGGAGCGGTTGGAGGATGGTAGTCTCTGTGCACAACAGCTCAGTCAGCAGGGGACAGGTGGGAAGAGGAGGGAGGGAAGGAAGCATCAGAAGAGCTGGCCCAGGAGCTCCCTCCAAGACAGGAATGTCATGGAGGATTTGCATTCGCTGGAAAGCTCTCTGGGGTTGTCTTCCTGTCTTCTCCCTGGGAGCTTCTGTGGCCATCTCTTCTTAAACCCTTTCTCTTGGGAGATGAGCCCCCACGGTCACACTGCATCGGTGAAACCCATGCATTTAGATAGGATCCCCATACAAGAGTTTGCAGAGATCCAGCCTAAGCACAGAATCCTCAAAGTGGGCCAAGGACATTCATGCCGTTTGGGCCACAGTACCTTAGGCTGTGTGGACTCTTTGGGTTGGGATTTGCTTGTCTACAAAGAGAAGGGTCTTTCCCCTAGCAAATTGGATGGATCCCTTAAAGAACCATTCTAGCACGCAATTGGAGATCTGGGAACCTCTCTTCAGAGATGGTGCTCCTGTCACCGTGCCTACAGAATTTCCAAATGCCTCGATTCTCCACGCATGTTTGTTCTTCATGTCTTTCTTTAATACATGGAGCTTGTTCAATAAAGGTTGGTGCACATGTGTGTCTCCTTTGTACGGTTCTGGTTGTCCTGGTTATGCTGGTGAGCTACACTTGACCCTCTTTGCCAGTCACAAGACAGCAGGTACTTTGGGAACACTATTCCTCTCCCTCCCTACGTCTGGCACGACATCATGGAAGTTCAGGTGGCCATCCACCCACAAAGAAGTAGCAGCAGATTCAACATACCGACCTGACTTGGTAATGCTCGCCAAAGAAACTTGAACCCTCAGATCCCTTTTCTGGTCCGTGGCAACATCAGAGCATTTCTTCCTCCACAGGATACCTCTCAAGACCCTTACATCTATCTGATGACACCCAGAGCTCCCAAGGGCACAGACTTGAAACGTCCACAAGACACAAACCTGGGATCTCTCGGTGCCTTTCAATTTCCATGTGGGAGTGGAAGGTTCACTGTCTCCTGATGCTAGTGATCCATCTCCAGAGATGTTTCTCCTCAGCCGCCAGTGCCGGCCCCGAAGCTCTCTGCAGGAACAATCAGAGCTCATGGTCCAAAGGACGTTGAGACACCCAGTTCCCTGACTGGTTTCCCTAATTACAGTGCCGCTGATTTGACAACCTCTGCCTCTCCGATGTCGGGATGTAGGGGTCTGAAGTAGTATAAGATAATGAACAACAGAAGGCGTTCGTGTCATGGTGCATCAGAACCGAATCTGACTAGGAACCATGAAGTTGCGGGTTCCACCCCTGGCCTCGCCCGGTGGGTTAAGGTTCAGGTGTTGATGTGAGCTGCGGTGTAGGTTGCCATCACGGCTGGGATCTGGCATTGCTGTGGCACTGGCATAGGCCAGGGGCCACAGCTCTGATTGGACCCCTAGCCTGGGAATCTCCCGATGCCATGGATGAGGCCCTCAGAAGTCGAAAGTCAGTCAAAAATGATGGAAGAATTGGGAGCACCTCGTTTCCACAATGCAACGTTTGTGTCAGTGTCCCTGAGAAGACTCATGCCAATACAACATCTGGGGAGGTAGTGGGGTGGATTGGGAGCTTGGGGTGAAGGGATGCAAAGGATTGGCTTTGGTGTGGATTAGCAATGAGATCCTGCTGTGTAGCACTGGGAACTTGTGAGGGAGCATGCTCATGGGAGAGACTAGAATGTGTACATGTGTGTGTACCTGGGTCACCATGCTGTACAGTAGCAAAACCATTGTCTTGGGGGAAGAACAATTCAAAACCAACCAAACAAGAAACCCCCACAAATACTACATCTGAGCTATGCGTGAGAAGCTTGTAACAAATTGCAAAAGTGGCTGAAGAAGGGGAGGGAGCAACAAGGATGCCTGGCCTTCCTGAATGCCTGGGTACAATGGGTGCCTCAGCAATCTTCTCCTATGAAGGTCTTGTTTGAAAACCCTGAAGTGTTTCTTCAGTATAAAAGCTCCAATAGAGAGCCCTATTCCCATGGTGCTCAGTTTTGCAGTGCCCCATCCAGAGTTTCTTCCTACAAAGCTCACCATGGCATTGCAGGAGATACTCTCGCCTCAGCTTCTCACCCTCTTTGGAGTCCATGTTCCTTTGCAAGGGGCAAGAAGCTTCGGAAGCACCCACACAAGTCCTTTTTCTCAATCTGCAACAATCCTTTCAACCTCTCCTTCCTTGCCCAACACCCTAACAGCAGGAGCAATTGTAGTTCTGCTACTGCACACAGGGACTCTTGCCTCCCAAGAGATTTGCTTGCAGTCCTAGGAGGTTTTCACCCCTCACCTCCCTTGATGATGTTCCTGAGACCTCGCCTCTCACCACACAAGAGGGACATACGCATTCCTATCATTTGCATCGTGATAAGCTGACCTTAACTCCCAATCTGAACGTTTCCTCAGGTGTGTTTCCGTTTGGCTGTGTCAGGGATGCTACGTTGATTCCCATGCAGACAGCACCATAGGCAAGGACGAGCCTCGATTCTCAAGAGCAAGGCTATGGGATGCAGACAGGAAATGCACCAGCTTTTAAGCAGGGCTTGCTGGGGAGGACGTTGATGCGAGTTGGTTTGGACACGTGGAGATTGGACATTGGTGGATAAAAGCTGGCACTGTGTCAAAGGGCACACCCACTTCACGGGCAGTCGATGTTTCCACACCTACAAAAGCCAGCAATTCCCATCATGGCTCAGCAGAAATAAACCCCCCTAGGATCTGTGAGGATGCACACTCCATCCCAGCCTCCTTCAGTAGAATAAGGATCCGGAGTTGCCCTGAGCTGTGCTCTAGGTCCCAGACGCAGCTTGGATCCCACATTGCTCTGGCTATGGCAGAGGCCTGCTCATGCAGGTCTGATGTGACTCCTAGCCTAGGAACATCCACAGGCAGCACGTGTGTCCCCCAAAGGAGAAAGCAATTAAACCCAAGAGACCCCCCCCACACACACACACATCTGGTTCTTTCACATAAGGTAAGAGAATATTTTGTCTTCTCCTCCCTTACTTCTGTCCTTAACCACATAAAGCTCAAAGACGCAATAGTATATCTTGGCTCTTCCATTGCCATTTCATCCAAAGAGCCTGCAGATTTGGGGTCCCGTTGCCATTTTCTTTTGGGTTGGACCATAAGGCACCTTTTGGTCTCCACTCCAAGTTCTCCTCCCCTCAAGAACTGCCCACTCCCTGTAGCCTAATATGGTACCCTTATGGGCAAGTCTTGCCAGATGCATGCTGATTCCGAGGGAAAGGTAAATTTCAGATACACAGGGAAAGTACTTGCAGTAAAGATATGTCCAAAATGGTGCACGGGACACAGGTCAGGCTAAATGCAGGCACTGTGTATGGGAAATGAAAAACTCAAATGGAGCTGCACATTTACTATTGTTTTTGCCTGGCTTTGAGCACTCTGCCCTTTCAGTACATTGAATTTCAAGAGAATGGAGGAACTCCCATGTTAAAAATGCATCCAGTAACAGAGGAGCCACGATATCAGTAGGAAGGCAACAAAAGGAAAGATACTCAGGTCTACGGGGACGCAATTTAATTTTCTCGTTTCCTTTTTCACTCTTTCTCAAGAGGAACTCTTTGATCTTACAAGAGGTTAGGTTTTCCACTGCAGTTGATTTACAATGTTTGGTCTACTTCTGCTGCGTAGCCAAAGGACCCTGTCCTACAGACAGATGTATGTATATATGATATATGATACATATATATCTATGTAGGATACATATGTAATCACTTTCTCACATTATCCCCCAACCTTTTCCATCACAAGTCCAAGATGGAGTTCCCTGTGCACATGGTACATTTCAACCAGAGACAAAGGAATACTACCTGCAAAGGCCAACGGATGGCATTCAAAGTTGCTTGCCCAACAGATCTCTGAAAAGATGGGAATGAACCAGGCATCTCTGATCCCTGGTGGGAACGAGGACTGAGTGGACAGGGGAAAGAGGGGAGAGGAGGACTCAGCACTCCATATGCTATTCGGCACACGTGGACTGTGATCCCTGAGAAGGGAGGATTTGTGGAAAATGTTACATTCAAACATTTAACAGGGAAAAGCTCCAAGACTTACCAGCAACGTCATCATACGGGAGACACCACAGACTGATCTCTGGTCTTGGACACGTGGGCTGTGCAGTGGCTTTTTGGATAGGCTGGGCCTTTCCAGCACAAGGGAACATGAGGAAGGTGGGTCCTGCTGGATGCTGGTTGGCACACAAGGACGGCTTCCTTAGGAAAGACGGACACACACCAATCACACATGGTGGGTCTGCTGAGAGAAGCCAAACCATAAACATTGGGTTCCAGGTGGCCATGAAAACCCAAGTGGTTATCAGATGATAAAAGGTGAATTTTGTTCCGAAAGTCTGGCCTCCTGGGAAGGGAGCCTGGAGCCAGGACGGAAGCTGAGGGGGTTGAAGGACAACAAGTTGATGAATAACAAAGGGAAAGGGAACATCAAGACAAACCTTGCTGCTGTGACTCTGAAAACCAACACATACATTGCCTGACGAGGCACTGGACAATTGTCTGGCCCCTGCATAAGGTGGAAGAAACGTCTGGTTCTTGCCTCCCTGCAGAGGCCAGCATGGAATGGCACCCCACCCCCACCCAGGCTCACCTGCCCTCGGCCCCTCCCCCACTGCAGAATGACTGGAGGCCCGCATTCTACTGTTGAGATTCAAACTTGGGCTCCTTTACTTGCGTCCTGAGCATCTGTTGGGGCAGGTCCCTCGCTGGGTCCTGCTCTGGACTGTCCACGTTGAGGCCACCAGCCCGGGGTGGTCCAGGCCCATGCCTGTGGGAATGGCTTCAGAAGGCGGTAAGCCTCTAGACAGGGGCTGTTTTCCAAGAGAAAGGGCCTCCCTCAAATCCGTGGGTTTCCGTTGGGACCCTTCACTGTGGACATCGAGTTGGACCGAAGGAGAGGAAGGCGAGAGCACTGCACCCCAGGGACATCTCAGCTGGGGAGCCTGTAGAAACCTGAGGCTGCCCTGGGGAGGACAGCTGCTTGGAGGTGGTTCAAGAGGCCTTGCTCTGGTTGGGGAGGCAGGATGGCAGCAGGCAGGTTGGCGGTTTCTAGAAGGGAGACAAGCCACTTGGAACGTGTGTGGAGCCAGTGTCCTGTGGTTGGCCCTGGGTGGGTCATGGGGAAAGCCTAGCCCCGCCTTGTGGTCCTCAGGCATCTGAAGCTCGCCTCACCAGACCTCTCTAAGGGATTGGAACTGGAGCATACTCTGGCTAATGGGGGCGTGGAATGGGAGGGTTTAGTCAGAAAATGATTCAGTGCTGGTGGGTGTTGTCTGTGGCCACATGCTCAGGAAAGGGTCTGCTCTGAGCTGGGCAGGATGTGACTCTCACTGCCACAGCCCAGAACGTTTCCCTCCATCCCGCCCAGAACTCACTTCTCAGGTCAGGCAACTGTGGCCTTGGATTCCACAAGGGATGGGCAACCAGGTGACTTCACCCAAGCTAGGACTCGTGGGCCTGAAGTGTTCTGTATTGGTTTCCCTTTTGTGGAAATACGTCTCTGCAGACATGGCGCAGCATGTCAGGTGCCTCACGGCAGAAGCTGAGGCCTGACGTTGAGATGAAGAGTGTGTTCCTATTTCAAGTCACTACTACTACATGTGGAGAGAGGCTGGTGCAGGTGGAATGCCTATGAAGGCTGCTTCCTTTGTAAAGGGGGGGTGAAGCAGTGTAGCACAGAAGCAGGAAGATGATCTAGTCTGCTACTCTCAAACCTCCTAGAACACCTGTGGAGGTCAATTCAGTGCCTCGTGGTATGTACCTCCTTCTCCTGAATGGGCGGTTTTCTCACAATGGCACCTGACTCCTGCCTGCTTCTCAGTTTCTCCTCACTTTCCATTATTGGGAGCTGGAAGGGGAAGGACCCCAGGCAGCCTCTACTCCCATGACCTTTGTCACATGAGCCGCCCTGGGCCGGTGCTCATCTTCGGAAGCCAACCCTGGATGGGAAGTGGCAAAAATGCAGGGGACACACACCGACTTCTCAGACTTCTCTCTGAGGAGCAGAACTGCATGTTGGGAGGGATTCAGGGCCATCGGGATGGGGTGGCACACCTTAGCCCCTGTGAAGTGTCCACTCTGGGTGGTTCGGAGAGGCAGGTGCATGCTTGGTGGGGCTGTTCTGCGTTTGTCTATGGGTTCTGTGTGCAGAGCGATCTTCTCAGCCTTGGAGAGGTGTTGTGTGAGGTCAGGAAAGAATGACAGAACAGATGTGTGCTGAGCATCCCGAGAGGAAGGGTTGAGGAGGAGGTGAGGCCCTTCGACTTTAGGCAGTGGAGGTCCATCAAAGGCCTCACGGTGCCTGGAAGGACCTTGGAGAAGGCCCTTACCTGCCAGCGACCTTGCTGTGGGGCATGCTCTGATTAGATGGCCTCTCAGGTCCAGGACGTGGGGACAGCCTGTGAGGACGAGGTGTCAGGGAGCTCCTCAGGGAGGCTCTCCAATCCCTGCTGCTGAGCTGAGCATTTCTCGGTAGACAGGGGCAGGGAACTGGGTGCAGGGGTCAAGGCCATGAATATCCCGCCACGACATCTGCACAACACACAGGTTCCTCAGGCCAAATGCCCTCTCTCACTGAGGTCAGAACATGAAAATCCCTCCACGACATCTGCACAACACACAGCTTCCTCGGGCCAAATGCCCTCTCCCACTGAGGTGTGCCCTCTGAGTCCCCAGAGAGCTTCCGTCCATGTCACCCATTCTCCTCTTCCATTCACCCCTTTCCTTTCTCTCCACAGCATCTCCACTGCTGGGCACGGATGTGGTCATGCCCCCTTGCGCCTCACGCTCCTATCCTCCCCCCACTCCTGGCTCCCAACCCCAGCCAGCTTGGGAGCAGCACCTGCCACCACCCATGGCCCCATTACTCCTGCCTGGAAGAACCCTCTTGCAGCCACCTCACCCCATGACACCTCGGGTGACTCCTGCTGACCATGGCCCCATTGCCCCAGGGCTTGGCAACATCCCTGTCCCAGTCTGGTCAGGAGGGAGGTCAGCATTGCCCCACCAGTCTCAGGCCTTTGGGTGCCCACAGGCCCCCCTCAATGGGAATGCTTCCAGGGCCCTCATGGGGAGTGCTTTGTGTCCTGCACCCCTTTGCAGAGCAAGCCCTGTGGGGGACAGCGAGGTGGCTGCCCCAGCTATTGCAGCAGCTCAGGCTGGCAAGGGAGGCTTGGCCCCAGGCCTTCCTCCTCAAGCGGCACCACCAGCTGCCCAGATGGCCTTCATCCTGCCCCCAGGGAGCTCTGGGCCGTGGCCACATGGCACCTCTGGGGCAGGCAGCCTGCATGCCTCCCAGCACAAGGGCCCTCAGGAGGACGCCTCTCACCATAAGAGCGTCTATCAGAACTTCCGACGCTGGCAGCGCTTCAAGTCCCTGGCCCGCAGCCACCTGCCCCAGAGCCCTGATGCAGAAGCTCTCTCCTGCTTTCTCATGTAAGTGACCTCTCAGACCCTCATTAGCTCAGCTGGAGCCTTCGCATATACAGGACCTTAGCATGGCCTCCCTGCTTAGGTTTCCATGCATCCTTTCACCTCGAGAGAAGGCGGGTTGACAGCAATGTCCATGCTATGAGGAGGCATGTCTGCACTCAGATGTGTCGCATGTCCAGTCCATGACATCCGTCCGTGCCTTAGCTCAGCTACCACCACCATGCAAGACCAGTTGTCTCACTTTCTGCACTGCCATGATAACATTGAGTGCAGGAGAGCAGTCCGAGAGGGTTCTGCTCGGATGTGAGGAGCCAGAGTGTGAATGGGACCTGCTTCTCTGGTGCTACCTCCTTTCAACATGGACCTGGGCCTCTGGCAGCCAGTGGGTATCACTTCAGATGAGGCTTAGGACATTCAGGCCCAGGACGGAGCTTTCTGCATGCCCGGTCCTTGTTGTTCTGAAGAAGTCCAGTGTGAACGGGGAGGTGGTCGAGCTGTCCTAAGGGCAAGGGTCTATCCTGCTAGAGCTGTGAGCCTGGCAGGAACATCCCTCCTAGACCCGAGGTCCCTCCGAAAAGGGGGACTGGGCCATCTAGTGCAGAGACCTGGGCCGAAGAATCCTTGGGCTTCTCAGACCTGTTAGCTGGTAGACTGGCGCCTGCCCTCCCGCATTGATGGGGCTGCATTTTATATGAGATGGCAACCTGCCCCCAGCCAGAGTGTCCCAGCTATAGCCAGGGAGTGGATAAGCATCCTCTGGTGAGTGGGAGGTGGTGGCACCAGGCACCAGGAAGGCTTGCGTTTGCTCTCCAGACACCCTCGTCTTCCCCTCTTGAGCCTGGGTTTGGCAGGGGTGGGGCCCATGGAGGCCTTGGAGCTGGGTGGGGTTGGGCAGTTGGGGGCTGGGCTGTACCAAGAGACTGACCCTGAGGGCTTGCAGCCCAGTGCTTCGCACCCTGGCTCGCCTGAAGCCCACCATGACGCTGGAGGAGGGAATGTGGCAGGCCATGCAGGAATGGCAGCACATGAGCACCGTTGAGAGGATGGCCTTTTATGAAATGGCAGCAAAGTGAGTCAGGGTCCTGGGCCATGGGCGACATGGTGGGGTGGGTGGTGGGTGATGGGCAGGCCCCAGGGCAGGATCTGGCTGAGGTGCTAGCAATCAGAGAGGATGCAAGAGGAGGCTGGCACCTGACACCTCCTGTTCCCTGAATCCCCAACCCCTATTGGCCTCCAGAATCCCCTCTGCCACCTGGAGAGCTTGGCTCTTCCAGCCTGCCTGTCCCAGGAGCTCTGCCCTACCTGATGCCGATGTGGGGAGGCCTCAGGATGGCCTTGGGGAGCACGGCAGCCCAGGAGGGGGTCCCCTGAAGGCATGGGGGCTGTGCAGGGGTGAGGACTCCACCCGGCAGCCTGGCACCCCTTCATGCTGGGTGCCTGGCCATCACTGACCTAGCATGTGGTAGGCCTCTCTTCATCAACGATGGCTGGAATGGGCAACCGGCCATCCCTGGGGAAGCCCATGGGTCTCTGGCCCTCCCTGTCATTTCTGCATGTGAACCTCCTAGTTTCCAAACAAAACCAAAGGAGCAGCTAGCTCTCAGTGGCAAGAGATGACTCACCTCTAAGGGTAGGATCCCCACTCCAGCCTGTGCTGGGCCCAGACTCATGCATGCTTTCCCTCACTCTCACTCCCAGCCCCAGGTTCTGGGTTCAGGCAAGGGCTCTGTGGGGATACGTGCCAGACCAGGCCACTGGCCATCTCCATTGTTTGGGTCAGACAAGGTCCGGGGTACATGAGCAGGGGCCCCCACTGCCCACCAGGTGTCCCCTAAGCCTGGTCCCAGAGATTGACCTGGGTCTCTGCTGGGCCATGCCCTCCAGCTCCAGGGCTTCTCAGGCAGGAGGAGGCCCAGATCTTGGACTTCTGCCACCGCAGTTCCCTGCTGCAACAGCACCTCACAGGGCCCTGACAGACCTAAGGACACCCTCTCCTCACCCCCTCGGTCCTGCTGCCCTGGGTGGGCTCCAGAGCCCAGGTGGTTTTCTCACTGGGGCCTGTCCCTCAACACCCCCCAGGTTCATGCAATTTGAGGCAGAAGATGAGATCAGGATGGGGAACGTGTCCTGCACAACGTGGGTACAGGGCATGCCTCCTCCAGCTCCAACAAAGCTGGCTCCTCAGGAACCCACATCCCGCAAAAGGGGCACTCAGTCTGTGAATCACCTTCCCCCTGGAGGTCAAGGTACAGGTAAGAGAGGCCTAGGCCTGGTCCCTGTTCCCAGATTGGTCCTTTTCCCTCAAGGGGGCATTGGTCTTTCAACACGGATAGCCCCCGAGGGGGTCTCAATCTCCCTTTTCCCCACTGCGGTGTGGACCTGGTCCATTTAGAACCTCATCACCCTTCTCCCTGTCTAAGGGGCCCCTGTGAAATCTGCCTAACAAGTGTGCTGGTGGGGAGACCCTTGATCATTAGATGTTCCACACATTCTCACACCTGACTTTTACCTGTCCCTGACTTGAATCTGGCCTCCCACAAAACCTGAGGCTCTGGCTGCTCCTCCTCCTTCCCACATGCATATCCATTGCCCCACAACAATGCCCTCCCGTGTGCTTGCTCAGGGGTCAGCTTCTGGGCGCTGGGTCCCCTCACTTTCCCTTCCTCCTGCTCTGCCTCAGCCTGTGCTCCAAGGAAACACGGCCCCAGGGTCCAGCACACCCACCCAAGGCCACGCAGAGCCTGGCAGCTGCTGGAGAACAAGGCCCCCAAGGAGATTCCCCCTGAGGCTCGCAGGGAGCATGGGGACATCCCACAGGCACTGGTGGGTCCTGGCCCCTCAGCCACAGGGGAGTCAGATATGGAATGTCGAGAGGATGGATATGAGCTGCCACAGGACGAGGACGGCTGCTTCCCAGACCCGGATCTCCTCAGCTACGTGGACAAGCTGTGTTCCCAGGAGGCCTTTGACACCAAGGTGGGCTGGGCCTGGAGTCTGAGACTCCAGGATTCCAGGGAGAGATGCTCTTCGCACCCTAGTTCTGGCTTTGGCCCAGGATAATGGCATTTATGCTCTGGTCCTTGACCCTGATATCTGTGTGTCTTCCTGTGTGTCTGAGTGTACTTTGGTGCATAGGATGTGTATATGTGGATGTGTAAGTTGTACATGTGTGTGTCTCTCTCTTTGGAGGCCTTTGTGTGTCTGTGTCGGTGCCTATGTGTTTGTGCTTTGGAGCCCATGTGTCTGCATGTGCACCTGCTTGTGAGTGTGTGTGTGTGTTTATGTGAGAGGAGACAATACCTATGGGAGTTTGAAAGCTCCCCCTTTGTGAGGGGGACTCTGGATTGCCCTCTGCTAGTCATGTTTCCCCCAGGCCTTCCTGCCTCCCAGGGTACTCCTGCCAAGGCTGCTCACAGCCTCTTCCTTCCATTCCAGGTGGAGGCGGTCATTCACCCTCGATTCCTGGCAGAGTTGCTTTCCCCAGAACCAGAGCTGGATCTCTCGGGCCTGGCTGAGGAGCTGCAGCAGGAGGAAGGACTCTCCCCTGAAGAGGTGGCCAGGGGAGGGACTGACACTAGGGAGACTGGGGGCAGGAGGGCAACCCAGGTGACCCTGGAAATCCAGGAGGAAAGGACCCAGGTCAGCCAGGGCCGAGGAGGGCCCTAGAGCAGGAGGCCATGAAGGCTCTGTCCCTCCCTCCCCTGACAGAGAGGCCCTGCACCCAGGAGGCGGCCCAGGTGGGTGCAGGGCAGGAGGAATGGAAGGGGAGGAGGGGAGCCGGGGACAGGGCAAGGACCCCGCTGGGGAGAAGGTGCAGGAGGAAGGCAGGAGAGCCACAGGCTCTGTCTGTGGATGTGAGTCCCATCTCACCTCCCCCTGCCCATAAGCCCCGGCGCTCCCTGGAGGGTGCAGAGCAGTCACGGTCCACCTCTCTCCCACCAGCTAGTGCAGACACAAGTCCTTGCCTCGGAGGAGGACGACGGGGTGCCAGCCACTCCCAATCACAGGGCACCCCACCTGGACTCAAGACCTTCAGAGTCTGTGGCCCGACAAGATGCCCAGAGGATCGAGCAAGGCCCACAGCCCGGGGTCAGAGATGAAACCTGTACACCCCAGGTGGATTTCCATGGCCATCTAAGGCACCACCAAACAGACAGGGGCCTGTTCAGGCACAAAGGCTCTGTGCCCTCTCCAGGATATCAGGAGCCCCCTCAGGCTGGAACAGCACAGCCATTTCCTCGCCAGGGCACCAAGCGCTCGGGCCCTCCATCAGGACCCAGGGCCAGCAAGGGTCTCAGGGAGGTCTCTCCTCTTAGTGGAGCCCCAGGGCTGGGTCACGGGTTCAGTGAGGATGAGGAGGAGCTCCCCAGCCTGGCCTTCCTCTTGGGCCTTCACCACAGCCTGCTCCCCTGGGGGCTGCCACAGAGCCCTGTCCCTGCCTCGGGTCTTGTCTGCACTGCAGGGCAGAGGGCCCAGAAAGCGCCGTTTCCCCAGAGAATGGGCCTCAGCTCAGGCCCCCTGGAAGCTGCCAAGTCTAGAGAGCAGGTTCAGTGTGGAGGCCTGACTGCAGCTGAGGACCTGGCCAGGCCTAGGGCTGACCTGCGGGGCTCTGGGGGGCACACCATGGCTCTGGGGCTGGTTGACCCTTCCCAACCCAAAAGGAGCAGGTGTGACCCATGTGTCACACGGAGGAGGAGGAAGTGGCACTGCAGCCAGTAAGGAACGGTGGGCCAGCCCTCCAGGGTCAGTCCAACTGGGCAGCCCCCATGGAAGCCTTGGGCTCCTCCGGGTCCTAGCAACCATCCTGGCTGCCATAGGGGTGGGGAGGAAGGACAGAATGACCAGTGCCAGGAGGGGGTGGGGGTGGGTGGGGTTAGGTGGTGGGGACTTGGGTCTGGGTGTGTGTGGGTGGGCATAGTAGCTCCTTCGCAATTGGGGATGTGAAACGGATAAAATCGTTCTGTTGTGAAATGCACTTGGTCCACTGTCATCTTGCATGTGCCTGTGTCCTCAGAGATGGGTCGTCTGAGGACAGAGAGGGGATCTGAGAGGAACGAAGCATGTGTGAGATCCCAGGCAGTCTGGATCCACAGGTGAATGACTAAGTCTTTCCTCCACAGAGACAAGGATGCCCAGGCTGCTCCTGGGAGTACACAGCTCTCACTAGCCCCAGGGACAGCCTCATCATCCCTGTGTCTCCAGCCTGCTAGGCTAGGGGGCTTCTGGGACATCAGTTCCATGCTCTGCATCCCAGAACACTCTGGGGATGGAGAGATGCTTTTGTGCTGTTCAGCCCTCTGGACACTCACCAGTCATGAGAATGGAGGCTGGAGGCAGCCCTTACCTCTAGAGAGTTTCTCTCTGCCTCTCTGAAGTGGCCACATGACAGGCTGGGGTGATCCTCCACTCCTCCAGGGTGTCCCGTGGGGGTGGCCTGTCCAGAGAGGAAAAGGCTTGGCTGTAGGGACAGGACTTTCTGCTTTGGTGCCTTGTGGGTGGGGGACCTTCCTATCGTCTTGGTGGGATTATTGCCATGTGCTAAATGGTGGAGGCAGGGACCTCTTAGTCCCAGTGAGGACAAAACAAAGGAGGGAGTGAGTGACTGTAATCTCATGACCTGTTAATGGCTTGGGGGGAGGTTCCATCATGTGAAGCTCAGTGGTCCCAACCTCACCAGCCCACTGGCATCCACCCCCAGGGAGCTTTTGATACAAGAAGACCTGGGACATTACGTGATCAGGGATAATTTTTCGATTGGGGTGAGGAGGGTTAAGGATCTTGGGTTGTCCCTGGGAACGTCTGTGTGCCACAGGGGCAGCCAACACTTACAAAATAAAAAACAAGCAAACAAAAAAAAAGAAAAAGCAAAATACCCCAAACGCCAAAACTCTAGGATTAATGCCAAGTGCAGGCACACTTAAAGTGAGCCATTTACTCATGCTTTTCAATCCATTAAAACATGAAAGAGCAGGAGTTCGTGTGGCTCAGCTCTAAGGACACGGATTAGGATCCATGGGGACCCGGGTATGAGACATGGCATGGCTTACTGGGCTAAGGTTCTGGCATTGCCGTCAGCTGTGGTGTAGGTATGAGACATGCCTCAGATCCTGTATTGCTGTGGCTGTGCCATAGGCCAGCAGGTGCAGCTTGGACTCGACCCCTGGCCTGGAACAGCCCACAGGCCCCAATGCAGCCGACTCAAAATGGAAAAGAAAAGAATGCAATAGAATTTGCAGGAAGGAAAGATGTACAGACCATCACCAAATCGTATTTTAGGGAGATCCCATTATGGCTCAGAAGATGAAGAATCTGACTGCTATCCATGAGTTTGATCCCTGGCCTTGTGCAGTGGGTTAAGGAATCCAGCATTGCCTTGAGCTGTGGTGTGGGCTACGGATGTGGCTTGGATCTGGCATTGCTGTGGCTGTAGCGTAGAACAGCAATGCCAGCTCTGATTCGACCCCGAGTCGGGGAACTTCGCTATGCTGCCGGTGGGGCCCTCCAATGCCAATCAGAGACTCCATCTATCCACGCATCCCTCCATCCAACAAGGAAACCGTGACTTCATGGATGGCACATTCACCGCATCACAGAAATGGCTGCCATGCCCAGCGTGGGTGAAGGAGCTTCCCAATTTTGGGGGCTGGATTGGTGCTGCTTGTGTGAGACAGAGACAGTGGCTGGCCACTCTTTGTCTATGACAGACACCAAGGGGAAGCTGACCCTCTGATACCAGGGAAAGGCTCATCTCCAAACCCCTCAAGGGGGAGTCAAAGCATTGGCTGAAGAAACCCATTTGACTTAGGAGGTGGGGCCCCTGGCCTGGGTTCTGCCTTTCCAATGCCATGTGTCTCCAAGACCAAGGCACCGCGTCCCCTGTGTCCCAGTCACAGACAGCATTCCTTCAGTGTCCAGCCATTCCAACGGCCAGGCCATCGTGCCTTATTGGAAGGGCCTGTTTGGGTGGTGGGGACGCAGCAGTGTGTTCCAGAGGGGATTCGGGCCCTCTGGCTCACAGGTGACCTCTTGCCAGACAGGCCAAGTGACGCATCTGTAACCAGGGTGATTTCCCAGGCACTGCCTTCCTTCCTCAGATGGCAGGGATGCAGAGGGTTTGAAAGGGGGCACAGAGCACAGAGCCATCACCTACGGTGTCCTGAGTGCCTCTGCCTGGGGGGGTGGAGGAGCTTCCTGTTGTCACAGAAGCTATTGCTAGCATACCAGTCATTGGAGGAGTTCTGGATCCCCAACATTTTGCTACTCAGCAGCATGCAGGAGAGAGCAAGGATGGTCCTTGGAAGGAGCTAAGAGTCTTGGGTGAGGGGAAACTTGCTTATTTTCAAGAGGTGCTTCTTAGTCAGTCGGGGTAAGGATGCCCTTCCTTTCACGAAGTGCTTTGGAAGAGGTTTGACAAAGAAAGACTGGCAACCACATGGGTTGGGAGGAAGCAACAGGCAGGGATGAAAATGTTGCTTGCTGAAGACGAGAAAGGGCAGTTCTGACTTGCTCAAGACCACCTCCCTGCAGCTGGGAGGTGGGCCTTCTTCCTTGGGACATCACGGTCCCTGCCAACAGCCAGGGACTGTGGCTGACAGAGCTGGGGAGTGCCTCCTGGTGCCTCTGTCATCGGCCTTCAGAGCCTGGTGGCTGCACCCACAGCTCAGACCTGCCCTGGGCAGTAGGAGAGAGGCTGGAGCTTTGCCCACTGGGAGTGCTTATCCCCCAGCCAGGGACTGCACCCGGCTCCTGCATGTCAGCCTTCTGGTGGTAGCCAATGCCCACATGGGACCACGGCCATAGAAAGCAGCAGAGTGCTGCATCTGGACCCCCTCCTGTACCCTGGCTCTCTCTCTACTTGTAAGCTGATCCAGACAACAATGGGCAGGGGTGGCTGTGAACTGGCCCTGTCAGACACATCTTCAGAAGCCTGGCATTTCCATGTTCAGGTAATCCCCTTATGGTTACAGTGTAAGGGAAATAGGCAGAGCACTCCTCTGTCACAGTCATATTGGAGCCGTTCCTGCCTGGGATGTTTGGAGAACCTCTACGATAAGGAAACAAAGAGCCACTGCCTTTCACTCCAAAGCATATGCTGTCCATTGCAGAACAACGAGAATGAGAAGAAAGGAAGCCTCCAGATATGTGGACATGGAGATGCACCCTTCGAACGACTCCATGCTCAAAGAGGCCTCTCCAGGAGAACTTGGAAAATATATAGAACGGTAGGCAAAGGAACGTGCAGTACCTAACAGGTGGTAGGATCCAGACAAACTGGTGTTAAGAGGGAAGCAAATGGCACGAAATGCTTATAGAATACAAAAGATGCCAGGTTGCCCATCAACAACCTACGTTTTCACACAAGGCATTGAGAAAATACAAATCACAAAATACAACAAACGCAGGAACAAAGAAGCTCACGACAATACCCTATGTTCAGAGGGACTCTAGCCAAGGAACACTAGCTTGGCTTACTATGCACAACCATCAACTTTATAGGCTCCATGAAGACATTACTGAGGAAAACCTACATGGTCACCATGGCGCTTGCAGAACATGTGTCACGCCCACTCATGTAAGAAACCCTCAGAAGTCTAGGAAGAGAAGGACACTCCTTGAACCCCGTAAAGAACATCTCGACAAAAAGCTACACCAAGCCTCCTGCGTGATGGTGAAAGAATGAACGTCTTCCTCCTCCATCCAAAACAGGTCAGAAAGTTCTTCCTCATTTCTCCTTTTCTACTTAGTACTGTAGCTACGAGCCAGGGCAGCATGGCAGGAAAAACAAAGAAAGACCTACAGATGAGACAGGCACAAACATAATTCTCCATGCTCATGGATAGCATGGCTACCTCCACGGGAAGGCCCACCGAATCTCCAAGACACACGGAAGAGATGGAGGTCACTTTATCAAAGTCTCAGTATACAAGGTCGACACAAAAACCTTCATCATGTGTGTAAATCCCACAAAAGAACATGGCACCAATACGAAAAACACCATGCAATACACAAGACTTGCCAAAACCTTGAAGCATTTGGTTCCATCGGTCATTCTATGGCTGCACCCACGGCATATGGAAGGTCCCAGGCAAGGGGGTCAACCTGGAGCTACAGCTACCAGCCTACAGCAAAGCCCCACCAACACCAGGTCCAAGCCACACTGCTGCTGGTGGCACCACGGGACCCTCATCCCACTGAGCCAGGTCAGGGATTGAACCCACATCCTCCTGGACACTCTTTCAGGTTCGTCACAAACTGAGCCACAATGGGAAATCTGGGGATATATATTTGGGATAGAGCATCTGTATGGTAAAACGAAACAAGGCCTACAACAATGCGGACACCTATTATACTCATGGATGGGAAGACTCAACACAGAATACGGCCAAATTCCAACAGAAGTTTTTTTTTGATTTTTTTTTGGCCCACATGGATGAAATTATTCTAAAATGTATAAAGAAAAGATAAAGAGCCAGAACATCAAACATAGTTACGAGAAAGCACATTAAAGTGGGAGGTTATTCGGCTTATGAGAACGCACTATGTAGGGCAGCTTGGCATTGCTGGCAGGATAGAGGCAGACAGAGTTCAGTGTACAGAGAGAGAATGCAGAAATAGATCCATAGCAATACACCAACCTGGGAGGTTCTAATACGGAAGCTCAAGGGCAGTAGAATGGAATAGGGATAGGGTTTTTATCTGATACGAAAATGAACTCATCATGGAACATTCAGTGCAAATGTAACATGTGTATAAATACAAACGATGCAACGTTTACCACACCTAAGAAAAAACAATTGGAGCAAACCTCTGGGTCCTCGGGCTTGGCAAAGGGGTCTTCCACATGACAAGAGAAACATTATCTCAAAAGGGAAGGAAAGAACAGAACGTTGGACTTCATCAAAAGGAAAGAAAGGCCCTTCAAAACATACATGCACCCCAATGTCCACTGAAGCACCATTTGCAATAGCCAAGACAAGGGAGCAAGCTAAATGTCCATCGGCCGAGGCATGGATAAAGAGGATAAGGTTCATATGTACGGGGGGACATCACACAATCATACAAGAGAATGGAATCATGAACGCTGCAGCAGCAAGGATGGACCTGGAAATTATCATCCTAAGTGAAGGTGGACAGGGAAAGACAAACATAGTATGATACCACCTCTAAGTGGAACCGAAAGAGAGGACACAAATGAACGTGTGCACGGAACAGAAACAGACTCCCAGCCTTGGAAAACCGGATGGGTCCCAAAGGAGCCAAGTCCACAGCAGGAGGGACTGGGGGTTTGGGACTGGCTTCTGCACACGGAGTACATGGAATGACCGGCCAACAGGAACCTGTGGTGGAGCCCAGGGAACTCTAGCCCACAGTTAGTGATAGTCGATATGGGCATAGAATCTGAGAGAGAAGGGGTGTGTGTGTATGTATGACCGACTCACTTTGCGACACAGCAGGAAATAGCACAACATGCTACCTCACTGTCCTTTCAATCAAACGGAAGATAACTACATCAATACCACTGGAATAGGCAACAACAACATCAGCAACAATGAAAAGATAAGCGTTCTTCCCCATGACAGCCAAAACCCTACCCCAGACAGAAAACGGACCTCATCAAATGGAAACATTTTCCTAGGTGAAAAGAAGCTACAGGTTTGGAGAAACTACCTGCCAACCACACATCTGACCCAAGTCTGGTGTCTCGAGGGAATAAGGCACTGCCAAGACACGACCATAACAGCGGGACCTATTCCACCAGAAAATGGGCAAACGATAGGAAGGGATGGGTCACCCACCACAGCACTGTGAGTCCTGAAGGCTGGGTCCACTGTGAGGCTTCCCGGGATCCTGCTGGCTACATGAGAGCACTGGGTCAGGCAGAGGGCAGGAAGGATTGCAACAACACTGCTTCCAGGAACTCCCTCGGGTTGGCCTGAGCCAGCTAAGCCGAAAAGGAGACATCAGGCTCCAAGTGCTGGAGGTGTGGACCCCTTGGGCCAGGCTGGCTGAGGCCCTTGGACCGAAGGCAGGTGTTCATGTGGGGGTGGGGGCCGGAAAGGTGGGCAGTGAGTTGTTCCCCTTCAGGATATGGAGAGCGGGGCCGTGGGCATGCTGAAAGAGGGTGCTGGGAATCCAATGTAGGAGCAGAGTGCTGTGAGGCCTGGACCTCATCTCACACTCTGTGGCTGGAGCTCCTCTCTCAGCTTCCCTCTCAGTTGCCTAGACTCCATTCCTTCAAGAGCCTTATATGACACTGGCTGGCACCCACTGCCCCATGGCCTTGGGTCATGGGCTCTGATCCGGCTCGAGTGCCCTGCACTCTGGAAACGTCCCTCCCTCACTTTGGGGAGTCGATCCTCCTTCATCCCAACCCCAGGACTGATGTTCCTTTACTTTACAAAAGACCCTTCATCCCTGGCACTGGAGACACCTGCCAAAAGGGGCTAAAGCTCTATTACCCGAAGTTCATATGTGGAAGGCTTCTCCCCCAGGACCTCCGAACATGACCTTAGGTGGAGCAGTCTTTTCGTTGTCTTTCCATTGCCTACGTTTGTTTGTTTGGATGGGGCTGCTGGGGCGGCATATGGAAGTTCCCAGGCTTGGCATCCAAACGATCCATCGATTGATCGGAGCTTTGGCAGCTGGCCTAAACCACAGCCACCGCAATGCCACATCCAAGCCGGGTCTGAGACCTACACCACAGCTCATGGCCACATTGGATCCTTCCCTTCCTGAGCGAGGCCAGGGATCGAACCTGAACACTCCTGGTTCCTTCTCGGGTTCAGTTCCAGGGCAACACCACCGCAAGCCCTGCAGCAGAGTTTGTACAGAAAGAGCTGAAATCAGGTCACTAAGGTGGCCCCGAATACAATAGGATGGGTGCCCCTATAGAAAGGGCAAATTTAGACCCTGAGTCCCACAGAGGGAGCTGATGGGAGGGCGCAGGCCGGAGATGGGCATCTGGAATCCAAGGAGAGAGGCCTCAGGGCCAACCCAGCTTGTTTATACCGGGATCTCAGAAGGCTGGGCTCTGAAACGGTGAGTTGATACATTCTTGTTATTTAAGCCCCATTGCCCATGGGATTGGTGATGGCAGCTGGAGCTGACCGATTCCCTCTGAAGGCCTGGGCACTCCCAGGGCAGGAAGGAGTCTCAAGGGAAGAAACCCTCTCTGTCCCCAGCTGGGCTCCACCAGCATCCCCACTCCTACCTTCCTCCTGGGACACTCTCCCTCTCATGTCCTCTCCCCTTGTCCAGGAAGTCAGATGGAGGACTCCAACAGAAGAAGGAAGGACGGATGACAGGAGGGGCCGTAGGGCCCCAAGGCAGCAGCAGGAGGAGACTTTCCTTTGGTTATTGGAGATTGCAGGCTTGGTTCATGGGGTGGCCACTGTTGCACAGGAAGGCCAAAATGGGGCCCTGGACAGCTGATGGAGCTGGTGGGGGAGGGGTGGCTGTTTGCCAAATGGAGACTGGAGTCTGAGGCAGAGACAGGAGCACAGGAGCTTGGGGGGTCTGCACCAGGCCTGCTGCAGGACCTCGAGCATGAACAGCAGCAGGGGCCAGTCTCTGGGGGCACAAAGCCTGTGCCAGGCCCAGGAGAGCCAGCAGCCTGCAGAGACTGCGATGGCACCTGGGTGTGAGGAGGAGGGACTGTGGGCTCAGGGAGAGGCATGTGCTTCTGGATCTCATTGGTCCCATGGGAGAAGCAGGTGATATTGGTGAAGATGGTGGGGTAGGGGGCATGTCAGGCGTCTAAGCCCCAGCGGGCCATCCCCACGAGACACCCTGAAAAAGGGAGGTCACAGATGAGGGCACCCCCCTGGGACCACCCTCCGGAGGACAGGGGACTTAGGCTGCAAGCAACAGAGCTAGGTCAGAGCTGAGTCTCTGCCATGCACGGTCACTCAGTTGTACTTCTGGGAAGTTCCAAACCCTGGCATCCCATGGCTGATGAGCCTGTGTAAGCCATGCAGGCAGGCACGGGCGTCCTGATGGAGGAAGCTCTTGACTGACCGACCCTCAGGACAATCGCAGGTTTCAATCTAACAGCAGATGGGCCTCTGTGCCTGGAGAACCCCTGGAGGTCCAGGAGAAGGCACTGTCCAAGGCCGAGAAGGGACATATGTACCAACAGGGCCCAAGAGAGCTGGTGTGGGAGTGGAGCCTGGCCAGCTCAAGCCCCTGCAGACCTCAGCTCTGGCAAGGCCCTGGGCTGCACCAGCACACCCCTAACCGGGACCCTCTTCCTTTCTCATTCCTTTAGACATCTGGTGTTCTCTCAAGGTCTTGGTTCAGCCTTTTCAGAAGATGCCCATACCCAGGCCTGTTGGAGGCAGCCGGTCTTGCTCAGGGGGTCAGTGGGGCTTAGAAACAGAGTGGCTGGGACTTCCTAGAGTTAGTGCGCTCAGGGCTGGGCCATCTGGGGGGAAATCTCCTCATGTCATCAGCCAAAGGGAGGGTCTGGTCCTTGTGGCTGGGGGAGAGGGGCAGGGGCCATGGCCAGTTTCCAGGGCACCACAACAGGGAGTCCTGCAATCGAGGTTTTAAAGCAACAACTACAGGAGAGTGATAGCAAGATACGGGAAGCACAGAGAGCCCCAAACAAGTTGAACCCAAACAGGCACGCAGCAAGACCTATGCTGATCAATATGGCCAAAGGTAAACAGAAAGGGAGGAGGCTAAAGGAAGCAAGAGAAAAGCAAGGCATTCATGATGAGGGAACCCCAATAAGGTTATCAGCAGTTTTCTCTACAGAGACACTCCAGGCCAGAAGGGGGTGGCGAGACCCATTGAAAACACTGAAAGAAAGAACAAATAATCTGCCTCTTCCAAATACCCTATCCAGCAAGACTATCATTTCAAATCGAAGGGGAAAGCAAGAATTTCTCCAACAAACCAACACTGAAAGAGTACTGCAATACAAAACCCATTCTGAAAGAAATACTCTAAGGGTTCTCCAATTCAAAAAAAGAAAAAAGAAAAAAACCATTGGAAAACAGTGACTTAGAGAAACCAGCATACACATCTAACCATGAAGATGTCAAAAGCATAAAATGAAATAAACTACATCAAATCATACAATGAGGGCGAGGAATGGAAGAAAATGTAGATCCTTTGTCTTGTTTCAATGACGCGTTTGGTCCTATGTAACAGTCAGGCTAAAGTGAGCAGACAAACGAAGGGGTTAACATAATAACAAAACAGGGCAACCACAAACCAAAAGCCAACACTACATTCAAAAATCGGAAAAGGAAAGGACTCCAGCAGAGAATCAACAGAACCCATCCACCCAAAGGAAAAGAAAGAAGAAAAGAGAAACATAGACTCAACGGGAAAACAAGGCTTCAAATGGCAATCAAGAAACATCTATCAATGAACACCTGAATTGTTCCAGGACCGAATGCTGCCATCAAAAGACACAGAGTGCCAGATTGGGTACCAAAGCAAAAACCTTCAATCTGCTGCCTAGACAAGCTCACCCGAGGGCAAAGGACACGTATAGATTGAAAGGGAGGGGATGGGAAAAGATATTTCATGCCAATGGACAAGACAGGAGATCAGGAGAAGCGCTGCTCATATCCAACAAAATCGCCTTTAAAACGAAGGCCATCGAGAAAGGCAAAGAAGGACACTAGTTCACGGTTAAGGGATCCATTCAAGAAGAGGATACCACACACTTATATCTGGAATCTCATATACGGCACAAAAGAACCTTTCCACAGAAAAGCAACTCATGGACTTGCAGAATAGACTTGTGGTGGCCAAGGGGGAGGGGACGGGGAGGGAGTGGGGTGGATGGGGAGCTTGGGGTTAATGCCTGCCCACTATTGCCTTGGGAATGGATTAGCAATGAGATCCTGCTGTGTAGAACTGGGTACAATGTCTAGTCATGTTTGACGGAGCATGATAATGTGAGAACATAGAATGCCTACATGTATGTGTAACTGGGTCACCACGTTGTACAGTAGAAAACAAGATTGTATCGGGGAAATAACAATTAAGAGCCAAAGAGGATGCGGTATATACACACAATGGAATACTCCTGCGCCATAAAACAGAGCACCCTAATGCCATCTGCAGCAACATGGATGGAACGAGACCCTCTCATCCTGAGTGAAGGAAGTCCGAAAGAGAAGGACGACTACCATACGACATCACTCATATGAGGAGTCTCATATACAGCCCAAAGGAACCTTTCCACCTAAAGGAACTCATGGACTTGGAGAATAGACTTGTGGTTGCCTAGAGCGAGGGGAGGGAGTGGGATGGATGGGGAGCTTGGGGTTATTGGATGCAAACGACTGCTTTTGGGAGGGATTAGCAAGGAGATCCTGCTGTGTAGCGCTGAGAACGAGGTCGAATCACTTATGATGGAGCATGATAATGGCACAAAGATGAATTATACATGTATGGGGAACTGGGTCACAATGCTGGACAGTGGAAAAAATTGTCTCGGGGAAAGAACAATCAAAAAACACCCAACAAACACCCCACTAGAGGCAGTCATCAAACCACAAGAGCAGAGAACAAGGGAGGACGGGAAAAGACCAACAAAACCCAATCTGACACAGCTAATAACATGGCCATAAGAACATACAGATCAAGAAGCACCTTCAATGGAAATGCACAAAATGCCCCAACCGAAAGACATCCACTGGCTGCATGCATACAAAAAGAAGACGCATCTCCTTCTCTCTGGGTCGAGATCGAGAGCTCCGTCTCGTTCTCCATCTCGATCTCCATCTCGATCTCGATCCAGATAGGTACCGGGATAGACAGATAGGTAGACCTGCTGTCTTCAAGAGACCCCCTTCAGTTTGAGGGACATACACAAATTGATAGTGAGAGGATACAAGAAAATATTCCTCGTGCGTGGGAATTAAAAGAGAGATGGAGTAGAAACACCCCCATCACACAAAAGAGACATTCAAATAAAGCATATTAATAAGGCACAAGAAGGTCATTACGTAATGGTCAAGGATCAATCCAAGGAGAGGAGATGGGAATTGGAAACCTATATGCACCCAATACAGGATCCCCGCAATGTAGAAGGCAACTGCTACAACCGTAAAAGGAGAAATGGACACTAACACAGTCAGAGCAGGGGGCCTTCACACCTGACTCCCATCAACGCACGGGTCCTCCAGACATAAAATCAACAAGGGAACCCAGGCCTTCAATAATGCATTGGACCACAGGGCACTTCCTCCATATGTAGAGCGCTTTCCATCCCAATGAAGCAGCATACACACTCCTCTCAAGGGCACACCTGACATTCCCTAGGACAGATCACATGCTGCGTCACTAAGCAAGCCACTGTACATGGAAGGAAATTGAAATCCTGTCCCACGGCTTGTATGAACCCAACGCTATGAGGCTCGAAATCAACCACCAAGAAAACAATGGCAACAAACACCAACGCACGGGAACTCGACAACATGCTACTCAACAAACAAGGGAGTGCTGGAGAAACCAAAGAGGAAATCTGAAGATCCCAAGAAGCAAGTGACACCAAAGACATAACAATCCAAAGCCTATGGGATGCACCAAAGGCAGATCGAAGAGGGACGTTTCCAGCAATACAAGCCTACCTCAGCCAACAAGGAAAACCACCAACAAACAACCTGGCCTTACGCCCAAAGCAACCAGAGAAAGACAAACACAAGGAAAGACATCCTAATGATCAGAGCAGAAAGGAAAGAGCAGCGAAGAAAACCATCGGAAAGATCAATGCAGCTACAACTGCTTCTTTGAATACATCCACCATATGGATAAACCCTTAGCCAGACTCATCAGGGAAAAAAGAGTGGACTCAAATCAATAACCATCAAAATGCACGCCAGCTTCCAATGGACATCCCAGAATACAGAGGATCAGAAGAGACTACTAAAAGCAACTCTATGCCAAGAAAACAGACTTCCTAGACGAAATGGACACCTTCCTAGCAAAGTACAATCTGCCAAGACTAAACTCCGATGACCTAGAAAAGATGACTGGGCTGATGCCAAGAACTGAAAATGACGTTGTGAGGAAAAAACTTCCAGCAGGCATTCCCGTCGTGGCTACATTGGAATGAACCTGACCCGTATAGGAGAGAAGGCAGGTGCAATCCCTGGATCCAGGATTGCCTTCAGATATGGAGCAGGTCCCAGATGCAGCTCGGAACTGGCCTTGCTGTGGCTGTGGCTGGCAGCTGCAGCTGCAGCGCCAATTCCACCATAGCCAGGGCATTTCCCAATGCCATGGGTCTGCCCTGAAAAGACAAGAAACGGCCACCCCCCACTCCACCCACTTCCCCACAAACAAAACTAGACCACCTGAGGTCTTCACATGCACATACCCAACAGGGGCCTGAACACAAACACCGACCAGTGGTACACAATGACTACTTCATATACAGGCTCACTACCACCAGCTCCTACACAGTCGTCTCACGCACACCCCATAGGCAAGACCACAGCCCTACAGGACTTCTAGGCCAGGATTCCAGAACACACACACATCGCCTATGAGATTTCTTTGTTTCCAAACACACACACCTACCTCTGACATCCCTCCAAATACATACTACAGAAGCCCCAGGACCTCAAATACACACACAGCCACAATCCGCCTACACGTACTAATACACATGTACACGTCTCAAACACCTATGGACACACACAGACAAATATTCCCAACCCTTGAACATACAGATGCCCCAAACACTACACATGGTGCCACCTCTCCAGAAGACAACCGCCCTGCCAGGACGCTGCACCTGTGTGTGGGTCAACTGCATATGTATTTCAGCCCTCACCCTCAATGTGGATACACCATCTCTTCGTACCTAGGACCTGTAGAAACACCTCGGCATTCTGCCAAGAAGCAACGTGGCACACTCCCAACACCTCCATACCATAGGAACACAACCTGGTCATGCACCTGTTGATAGACACACAAACGAGTATACACACGTACGACACATGGACCTATCACCAGCAAACCACATAGGAAATGACTTCCACATATCCAATGATCCTAGGACCCAGCTCATCCATCTGCAAACTCGTAACACATAACCACAGCACATATTTCTCACACCAAGAAATGCACGTCTCCCACGCCCCTGTAGAAACACAGAACCTCATCTCTCCAGCAGACACACACTTCCCCACGTCCCCACATATATAAGCCTAACATGTCCCTCCTGAAAACTACAAGGGCATAGCCCCAGCGAATATGCCTCCAAATGCCCATGCCCCTGGAATACACACTCAAACGCATTCTACACACAACTCTCCAAAAGACCCAAGCAGACCCGCAATTACTCAGTCAGTAAACGACACAATTGCAAACCTAGCACCCTACGTCCTTTCCTCCAAACACGCATATAACACACTCTCCGCATATCCATAAACCCACACTCCCCAAGGCTCCATCCAAGGGCATGCACTCTTCCAGCATGCAGAATCCAGAAGCATGCCAATACGGCACGCTGACCTATATAGCATTCACCAGTCCCAGAAGATAGGCCGACTCGCCCTCTACACATCAAAAGACACATGCACGGCTCTGGAACATGTGCTACACACAAAAAAGCAAAGAGCCATATGACAGGCCATGAACACACAAAGAATCATCCTAAAGGGAAGGATAGAGGAGGATCCTTAAAGAGCAGAAACCACCCACGGGGGATGGGTTAAGGACAAGCTTTCACGGGGTCTTCGAAATGGTCTAAAGCTGATGATCACTCAAGAAAAGGAACCCAGCCATGACTTACCCGACTTGAAGGAAGGCCGCATGCATCGAAGTGCCAGACACGCTCAAGACACAACCCCCAAGACTTCAAGCACAAGACAACAGATGTGGAGATCGAGTCCTGCTGCATGAGATCAAGGAGAGAAGTGTCCTGGACAAGGAGCATTTCTGCACCTCACCCAGACAGAAACACAGGGGAGAGGGGACACGACTAGGTAAAACAGGACAGGAAATGGAAACCTGAGATGAATTACCCCAGTTGATATATGACCAAACTCCTGGGAATACACACCGATTTGAACAAGCACTGTGACAGCCCAGGGCACACCATCCATATAGGGCACAATGAGGAGCTGGAGATGGAAGCCTTGATATCCACCCTCCAATGAGGAAGAAGGCAGTCTTCTCCCCTCCCCACTGGGCCTTGGATTCTAGAAATGTAGCTCTCTTGGTTCTTGGGGCTGCTCTGCTCCCTGGCCAGCTTACGCGTATCTCCCCCCAGGGTCTTATGCTCCGAAACTCACTCTTTACCTGGGGCTTCGCTTCATGCCAAATTCTTCCTGCCACGAAGCAGAAGATCCAGAGCTTCATCAAATCCTGACACCTGGTGAGGGGTCTGACAGTGCAAAGACAGTGGGTTTGAGCAGGTCGTGGCATTCCTTTGTGGCACGGAAGGCTAAGGATTCTGAGTGTTCACTGCAGTGGTCCCGATTGCTGCAGTGGCACTCCGTCCGTGGACGGGGAAACTCCACATGGGGCAGATGCCACCAAAAAGAAGAAGTCTGTGCGCTCGAATCCTCTCTGAACCTGGGAACCTGGATTCAGGTGCAAAGCTGAGGGCAAGGTAGATTCCAGTCCCACTCTCAATTTTGGCTGGGGTCAAGTCCCAACCACGAAGTTTCACTACAGGGCCCAAAGGTACAAATACACAGATCGGCCCCTGGACTTCCCTAACATTGCCCTGAGGCCTAGGCAGAAAATCCTACCAAGTCCACCCTGAGACACACAATCCCCAACTTCACGGTGGAAAACATCCATGAAAAATAGGCCCCTGAACACCAACTTACAAACACCTAAACGCCAGCTCCTGGACTATGCCTCTGTTACATCTCAGCACCCTCCAAAGACAAACGCTCACCCAAACACAGGCATGATCTCCCCTTACACACATATCCATAGACAAAACCCAACCAACCCTCACATTTGACGCATTACCAGATTCCTGACAACCAGGTGGCCTTGTACCAATCCCCCCTAGGCTTGCAAATCCATCACGATTTACATCCGACTCCAACTAGGTGGTCAGCACTACATTCAGCAAGGCTGCCCCCAACAGAGACCCAAGCATGCCCTTTGAACAGAAGTGCTGACCGACATTGGTATGTGAAAAAGGAAGACACCAGTGAAACTAGCAGCCTGGATGGTACATCTTCACTCTTTTTCCCGTGCCCTGAGCTACTTCTTGTGAACCCCATGAGGGTTTTCAAATTGGAAATTCTTCCCTCGAGCTTTCCTACGCTTTGGAACGGCAGGCACACTGGAATGCCACCCATTTTAATCACTCACACACTTTAGTCCCCTGCCTGCATAGGCCGCACAGTCCCTCAAGTCTCCCAGCAGCCTGATCCACAGTGCTGCTAAAAGCTGTGGTGGAAACACTGCTCCGGACCTGAGCTCCATGCGGGCATGAACCCACATGGAGGAGGTCACAAGGCGTCTGCAGCGTGCACAAGAGCACAGAGCGGTCACACCCAATGGCTGAAGAGTCCCCATATTCCTTAGCAGGGCTGTCATGGAATGAATGCTAAAGGCCACCAGGATGGGCCCCATCCTCAGGCAGGCCACCCCTTGGGAAACCACCCTCTTTGCTCCCACGTGCACTACTGACTACCCAAGCGGACCCTCCTCAACAGACACTAGGAGCGGTTGGAGGATGGTAGTCTCTGTGCACAACAGCTCAGTCAGCAGGGGACAGGTGGGAAGAGGAGGGAGGGAAGGAAGCATCAGAAGAGCTGGCCCAGGAGCTCCCTACAAGACAGGAATGTCATGGAGGATTTGCATTCGCTGGAAAGCTCTCTGGGGTTGTCTTCCTGTCTTCTCCCTGGGAGCTTCTGTGGCCATCTCTTCTTAAACCCTTTCTCTTGGGAGATGAGCCCCCACGGTCACACTGCATCGGTGAAACCCATGCATTTAGATAGGATCCCCATACAAGAGTTTGCAGAGATCCAGCCTAAGCACAGAATCCTCAAAGTGGGCCAAGGACATTCATGCCGTTTGGGCCACAGTACCTTAGGCTGTGTGGACTCTTTGGGTTGGGATTTGCTTGTCTACAAAGAGAAGGGTCTTTCCCCTAGCAAATTGGATGGATCCCTTAAAGAACCATTCTAGCACGCAATTGGAGATCTGGGAACCTCTCTTCAGAGATGGTGCTCCTGTCGCCGTGCCTAGAGAATTTCCAAATGCCTCGATTCTCCACGCATGTTTGTTCTTCATGTCTTTCTTTAATACATGGAGCTTGTTCAATAAAGGTTGGTGCACATGTGTGTCTCCTTTGTACGGTTCTGGTTGTCCTGGTTATGCTGGTGAGCTAAACTTGACCCTCTTTGCCAGTCACAAGACAGCAGGTACTTTGGGAACACTATTCCTCTCCCTCCCTACGTCTGGCACGACATCATGGAAGTTCAGGTGGCCATCCACCCACAAAGAAGTAGCAGCAGATTCAACATACCGACCTGACTTGGTAATGCTCGCCAAAGAAACTTGAACCCTCAGATCCCTTTTCTGGTCCGTGGCAACATCAGAGCATTTCTTCCTCCACAGGATACCTCTCAAGACCCTTACATCTATCTGATGACACCCAGAGCTCCCAAGGGCACAGACTTGAAACGTCCACAAGACACAAACCTGGGATCTCTCAGTGCCTTTCAATTTCCATGTGGGAGTGGAAGGTTCACTGTCTCCTGATGCTAGTGATCCATCTCCAGAGATGTTTCTCCTCAGCCGCCAGTGCCGGCCCCGAAGCTCTCTGCAGGAACAATCAGAGCTCATGGTCCAAAGGACGTTGAGACACCCACTTCCATGACTGGTTTCCCTCATTACAGTGCCGCTGATTTGACAACCTCTGCCTCTCCGATGTCGGGATGTAGGGTTCTGAGGTAGTATAAGATAATGAACAACAGAAGGCGTTCGTGTCATGGTGCATCAGAACCGAATCTGACTAGGAACCATGAAGTTGCGGGTTCCACCCCTGGCCTCGCCCGGTGGGTTAAGGTTCGGGTGTTGATGTGAGCTGCGGTGTAGGTTGCCATCACGGCTGGGATCTGGCATTGCTGTGGCACTAGCATAGGCCAGGGGCCACAGCTCTGATTGGACCCCTAGCCTGGGAATCTCCCGATGCCATGGATGCGGCCCTCAGAAGTCGAAAGTCAGTCAAAAATGATGGAAGAATTGGGAGCACCTCGTTTCCACAGTGCAACTTTTGTATCAATGTCCCTGAGAAGACTCATGCCAATACGACATCTGGGGAGGGAGTGGGGTGGCTTAGGAGCTTGGGGTGAAGGGATGCAAAGGATTGGCTTTGGTGTGGATTAGCAATGAGATCCTGCTGTGTAGCACTGAGGACTTGTGAGGGAGCATGCTCATGGGAGAGACTAGAATGTGTACATGTGTGTGTACCTGGGTCACCATGCTGTACAGTAGCAAAACCATTGTCTTGGGGGAAGAACGATTCAAAACCAACCAAACAAGAAACCCCCACAAATACTACATCTGAGCTATGCGTGAGAATCTTGTAACAAATTGCAGGAGTGGCTGAAGAAGGGGAGGAAGCAACAAGGAAGCCTGGCCTTCCTGAATGCCTGGGTACAATGGGTGCCTCAGCAATCTTCTCCTATGAAGGTCTTGTTTGAAAACCCTTGAAATGTTTCTTCAGTATAAAAGCTCCAATAGAGAGCCCTATTCCCATGGTGATCAGTTTTGCAGTGCCCCATTCCAGAGTTTCTTCCTACAAAGCTCGCCATGGCATTGCAGGAGATACTCTCGCCTCAGCTTCTCACCCTCTTTGGAGTCCATGTTCCTTTGCAAGGGGCAAGAAGCTTCGGAAGCACCCACACAAGTCCTTTTTCTCAATCTGCAACAATCCTTTCAACCTCTCCTTCCTTGCCCAACACCCTAACAGCAGGAGCAATTGTAGTTCTGCTACTGCACACAGGGACTCTTGCCTCCCAAGAGATTTGCTTGCAGTCCTAGGAGGTTTTCACCCCTCACCTCCCTTGATGATGTTCCCGAGACCTCGCCTCTCACCACTCAAGACAGACATACGCATTCCTATCATTTGCATCGTGATAAGCTGATCTTAACTCCCAATCTGAACGTTTCCTCAGGTGTGTTTCCATTTGGCTGTGTCAGGGATGCTACGTTGATTCCCATGCAGACAGCACCACAGGCAAGGACGAGCCTCGATTCTAAAGAGAAAGAGTATGGGATGCAGACAGGAAATGCACCAGCTTTCAAGCAGGGCTTGCTGGGGAGGACGTTGATGCGAGTGGGTTTGGACACGTGGAGATTGGACACTGGTGGATAAAAAGCTGGCACTGTGTCAAAGGGCACACCCACATCACGGGCACTCGATGTTTTCACACCTACAAAAGCCAGCAATTCCCATCATGGCTCAGCAGACATAAACCCCCCTAGGATCTGTGAGGATTCACACTCCATGCCAGCCTCCTTCAGTAGAATAAGGATCCGGAGTTGCCCTGAGCTGTGCTGTAGGTCCCAGATGCAGCTTGGATCCCACATTGCTCTGGCTATGGCAGAGGCCTGCTCGTGCAGGTCTGATGTGACTCCTAGCCTAGGGACATCCATAGGCAGCACGTGTGTCCCCCAAAGGAGAAAGCAATTAAACCAAGAGACCCCCCCCACACACACACACTTCTGGTTCTTTCACATAAGGAAAGAGAAGATTTTGTCTTCTCCTCCCTTACTTCTGTCCTTAACCACATAAAGCTCAAAGACGCAATAGTATATCTTCGCTCTTCCATTGCCATTTCATCCAAAGAGCCTGCAGATTTGGGGTCCCTTTGCCATTTTCTTTTGGGTTGGACCAAAAGGCACCTTTTGGTCTCCACTCCAAGTTCTCCTCCCCTCAAGAACTGCCCACTCCCTGTAGCCTAATATGGTACCCTTATGGGCGAGTCTTGCCAGATGCATGCTGATTCCGAGGGAAAGGTAAATTTCAGATACACAGGGAAAGTACTTGCAGTAAAGAGATGTCCAAAATGGTGCATGGGACACAGGTCAGGCTAAATGCAGGCACTGTGTATGGGAAATGAAAAACTCAAATGGGCCTGCACATTTACTATTGATTTTGCCTGGCTTTGAGCACTCTGCCCTTTCAGTACATTGAATTTCAAGAGAATGGAGGAACTCCCATGTTAAAAATGCATCCAGTAACAGAGGAGCCACGATATCAGTAGGAAGGCAACAAAAGGAAAGATACTCAGGTCTACGGGGACGCAATTTAATTTTCTCGTTTCCTTTTTTACTTTTTCTCAAGAGGAACTCTTTGATCTTACAAAAGGTTAGGTTTTCCACTGCAGTTGATTTACAATGTTTGGTCTACTTCTGCTGCGTAGCCGAAGGACCCTGTCCTACAGACAGATGTATGTATATATGATATATGATACATATATATCTATGTAGGATACATATGTAATCACTTTCTCACATTATCCCCCAACCTTTTCCATCACAAGTCCAAGATGGAGTTCCCTGTGCACATGGTACATTTCAACCAGAGACAAAGGAATACTACCTGCAAAGGCCAACGGATGGCATTCAAAGTTGCTTGCCCAACAGATCTCTGAAAAGATGGGAATGAACCAGGCATCTCTGATCCCTGGTGGGAACGAGGACTGAGTGGACAGGGGAAAGAGGGGAGAGGAGGACTCAGCACTCCATATGCTATTCGGCACACGTGGACTGTGATCCCTGAGAAGGGAGGATTTGTGGAAAATGTTACATTCAAACATTTAACAGGGAAAAGCTAGAAGACTTACCAGCAATGTCATCATAAGGGAGACACCACAGACTGATCTCTGGTCTTGGACACGTGGGCTGTGCAGTGGCTTTTTGGATAGGCTGGGCCTTTCCAGCACAAGGGAACATGAGGAAGGTGGGTCCTGCTGGATGCTGCTTGGCACACAAGGACGGCTTCCTTAGGAAAGACGGACACACACCAATCACAAATGGTGGGTCTGCTGAGAGAAGCCAAACCATAAACATTGGGTTTCAGGTGGCCATGAAAACCCAAGTGGTTATCAGATGATAAAAGGTGAATTTTGTTCAGAAATCTGGCCTCCTGGGAAGGGAGCCTGGAGCCAGGACGGAAGCTGAGGGGGTTGAAGGACAACAAACAAGTTGATGAATAACAAAGGGAAAGGGAACATCAAGACAAACCTTGGTGCTGTGACTCTGAAAACCACCACATACATTGTCTGAAGAGGCACTGGACAATTGTCTGGCCCCTGCATAAGGTGGAAGAAACGTCTGGTTCTTGCCTCCCTGCAGAGGCCAGCATGGAATGGCACCCCACCCCCACCCAGGCTCACCTGCCCTCGGCCCCTCCCCCACTGCAGAATGACTGGAGGCCCGCATTCTACTGTTGAGATTCAAACTTGGGCTCCTTTACTTGCCTCCTGAGCATCTGTTGGGGCAGGTCCCTCGCTGGGTCCTGCTCTGGACTGTCCACGTTGAGGCCACCAGCCCGTGATGGCCCAGGCCCATGCCTGTGGGAATGGCTTCAGAAGGCGGTAAGCCTCTAGACAGGGGCTGTTTTCCAAGAGAAAGGGCCTCCCTCAAATCCCTGGGTTTCCGTTGGGATCCTTCACTGTGGACATCGAGTTGGACCGAAGGAGAGGAAGGCGAGAGCACTGCACCCCAGGGACATCTCAGCTGGGGAGCCTGTAGAAACCTGAGGCTGCCCTGGGGAGGACAGCTGCTTGGAGGTGGTTCAAGAGGCCTTGCTCTGGTTGGGGAGGCAGGATGGCAGCAGGCAGGTTGGCGGTTTCTAGAAGGGAGACAAGCCACTTGGAACGTGTGTGGAGCCGGTGTCCTGTGGCTGGCCCTGGGTGGGCCATGGGGAAAGCCTAGCCCCGCTTTGTGGTCCTCAGGCATCTGAAGCTCGCCTCACCAGACCTCTCTAAGGGATTGGAACTGGAGCATACTCTGGCTAATGGGGGCGTGGAATGGGAGGGTATAGTCAGAAAATGATTCAGTGCTGGTGGGTGTTGTCTGTGGCCACATGCTCAGGAAAGGGTCTGCTCTGAGCTGGGCAGGATGTGACTCTCACTGCCACAGCCCAGAACGTTTCCCTCCATCCCGCCCAGAACTCACTTCTCAGGTCAGGCAACTGTGGCCTTGGATTCCACAAGGGATGGGCAACCAGGTGACTTCACCCAAGCTAGGACTCGTGGGCCTGAGGTGTTCTGTATTGGTTTCCCTTTTGTGGAAATACGTCTCTGCAGACATGGCGCAGCGTGTCAGGTGTCTCACAGCAGAAGCTGAGGCCTGACTTTGAGATGAAGAGTGTGTTCCTATTTCAAGTCACTACTACTACATGTGGAGAGAGGCTGGTGCAGGTGGAATGCCTAGGAAGGCTGCTTCCTTTGTAAAGGGGGGGGGTGAAGCAGTGTAGCACAGAAGCAGGAAGATGATCTAGTCTGCTACTCTCAAACCTCCTAGAATACCTGTGGAGGTCAATTCGGTGCCTCGTGGTATGTACCTCCTCCTCCTGAATGGGCGGTTTTCTCACAATGGCACCTGACTCCTGCCTGCTTCTCAGTTTCTCCTCACTTTCCATTATTGGGAGCTGGAAGGGGAAGGACCCCAGGCAGCCTCTACTCCCATGACCTTTGTCAAATGAGCCACCCTGGGCCCGTGCTCATCTTCGGAAGCCAACCCTGGATGGGAAGTGGCAAAAATGCAGGGGACACACACCGACTTCTCAGACTTCTCTCTGAGGAGCAGAACTGCATGTTGGGAGGGATTCAGGGCCATCGGGATGGGGTGGCACACCTTAGCCCCCGTGAAGTGTCCACTCTGGGTGGTTCGGAGAGGCAGGTGCATGCTTGGTGGGGCTGTTCTGTGTTTGTCTAAGGGTTCTGTGTGCAGAGCGATCTTCTCAGCCTTTGAGAGGTGTTGTGCGAAGTCAGGAACTAAAGACAGAACAGATGTGTGCTGAGCATCCCGAGAGGAAGGGTTGAGGAGGAGGTGAGGCCCTTCGACTTTAGACAGTGGAGGTCCATCAAAGGCCTCACGGTGCCTGGAAGGACCTTGGAGAAGGCCCTTACCTGCCAGTGACCTTGCTGAGGGACATGCTCATGTCCAGGACGTGGGGACAGCCTGTGAGGACGAGGTGTCAGGGAGCTCCTCAGGGAGGTTCTCCCATCCCTGCTGCTGGGTTGAGCATTTCTCGGGAGACAGGGGCAGGCAACTTGGTGTGGGTGATCAAGGTCACAAGGGAAGTCATTCTCAACCGCAGGTCAGACCATGAACATCCCGCCAGGACATCTGCACATCACACAGGTTCCCGTGCCAAATGCCTTCTCCCACTGAGGTGTGCCCTCTGAGTCCCCAGAGAGCTTCCGTCCATGTCGCCCATTCTCCTCTTCCATTCACCCCTTTCCTTTCTCTCCACAGCATTTCCACTGCTGGGCACGGATGTGGTCATGCACCCTGGGGCCTCACGCTCCTATCCTCCCACCACTCCTGGCTCCCAACCCCAGCCAGCTTGGGAGCAGCACCTGCCACCACCCATGGCCCCATTACTCCTGCCTGGCAGCACCCTATTGCAGCCAGCTCACCCCATGACACCTCAGGTGACTCCTGCTGACCATGGCCCCATTGCCCCAGGGCTTGGCAACATCCCTGTCCCAGTCTGGTCAGGAGGGAGGTCAGCATTGCCCCACCAGTCTCAGGCCTTTGGGCGCCCTCAGGCCCCCCTCAATGGGAATGCTTCCAGTGCCCTCATGGGGAGTGCTTTGTGTCCTGCACCCCTTTGCATAGCAAGCCCTGTGGGGGACAGCGGGGTGGCTGCCCCAGCTATTGCAGCAGCTCAGGCTGGCAAGGGAGGCTTGGCCCCAGGCCTTCCTCCTCAAGCAGCACCGCCAGCTGCCCAGATGGCCTTCATCCTGCCCCCAGGGAGCTCTGGGCCGTGGCCACATGGCACCTCTGGGGCAGGCAGCCTGCATGCCTCCCAGCACAAGGGCCCTCAGGAGGACGCCTCTCACCATAAGAGCGTCTATCAGAACTTCCGACGCTGGCAGCGCTTCAAGTCCCTGGCCCGCAGCCACCTGCCCCAGAGCCCCGATGCGGAAGCTCTCTCCTGCTTTCTCATGTAAGTGACCTCTCAGGCCCTCATTAGCTCAGCTGGAGCCTTCGCATATACAGGACCTTGGCATGGCCTCCCTGCTTAGGTTTCCAGGCATCCTTTCACCTCAAAAGAAGGAGGGTTGACAGCAATGTCCATGCTATGAGGAGGCACGTCTGCACTCAGATGTGTCCCATGTCCAGTCCATGACATCCCGTCCATGCCTTAGCTCAGCTACCACCACCGTGCAAGACCAGTTGTCTCACTTTCTGCACTGCCATGATAACATGGAGTGCAGGAGAGCAGTCCGAGAGGGTTCTGCTCGGATGTGAGGAGCCAGAGTTTGAATGGGACCTGCTTCTCTGGTGCTACCTCCTTTCACCATGGACCTGGGCCTCTGGCAGCCAGTGGGTATCACTTCAGATGAGGCTTAGGACATTCAGGCCCAGGACGGAGCTTTCTGCATGCCCGGTCCTTGTTGTTCTGAAGAAGTCCAGTGTGAACGGGGAGGTGGTTGAGCTGTCCTAAGGGCAAGGGTCTATCCTCCTAGAGCTGTGAACCTGGCAGGAACATCCCTCCTAGACCCGAGGTCCCTCCGAAAAGGGGGACTAGGCCATCTAGTGCAGAAACCTGGGCAGAAGAATCCTTGGGCTTCTCAGACCTGTTAGCTGGTAGACTGGCGCCTGCCCTCCCGCATTGATGGGGCTGCATTTTATATGAGATGGCAAACCCCCCCAGCCACAGGGTCCCATCTATAGCCAGGGAGTGGACAAGCATCCTCTGGTGAGTGGGAGGTGGTGGCACCAGGCACCAGGAAGGCTTGCCTTTCTCTGCAGACACCCTCGTCTCCCCCTCTTGAGCTTGGTTTTGGCAGGGGTGGGGCCAATGGAGGCCTTGGAGCTGGGTGGGTTTGGGCAGTTGGGGGCTGGGCTGTACCAAGAGACTGACCCTGAGGGCTTACAGCCCAGTGCTTCGCACCCTGGCTCGCCTGAAGCCCACCATGACGCTGGAGGAGGGCATGCGGCAGGCCATGCAGGAATGGCAGCACATGAGCACCGTTGAGAGGATGGCCTTTTATGAAATGGCAGCAAAGTGAGTCAGGGTCCTGGGCCATGGGCGATATGGTGGGGTGGGTGGTGGGTGATGGGCAGGCCCCAGGGCAGGATCTGGCTATGGTGCTAGCAATCAGAGAGGATGCAAGAGGAGGCTGGCACCTGACACCTCCTGTTCCCTGAATCCCCTAATCCTATTGGCCTCCAGAATCCCCTCTGCCACCTGGAGAGCTTGGCTCTTCCAGCCTGCCTGTCCCAGGAGCTCTACCCTACCGTGATGCTGATGTGGGGAGGCCTCAGGATGGCCTTGGGGAGCACGGCAGCCCAGGAGGGGGTCCCCTGAAGGCATGGGGGCTGTGCAGGGGTGAGGACTCCACCTGGCAGCCTGGCACCCCTTCATGCTGGGTGCCTGGCCATCACTGACCTAGCATGTGTTAAGCCTCTCCTCATCAGTGGTGGCTGGAATGGGCAACCGGCCATCCTTGGGGAAGCCCAAGGGTCTCTGGTCCTCCCTGTCATTTCTGCATTTGAATCTCCTAGTTTCCAAACAAAACCAAAGGAGCAGCTAGCTCTCAGTGGCAAGAGATGCCTCACCTCTAAGGGTAGGATCCCCACTCCAGCCTGTGCTCGGTCCTGACTCATGCGTGATTTCCCGGACTCTCACTCCCAGCCCCAGGTTCTGGGTTTGGGCAAGGGCTCTGTGGGGACACATGCCTGACCAGGCCACTGGCCATCTCCATAGTTTGGGTCAGACAAGGTCCGGGGGCACATGAGCAGGGGCCCCCACCGCCCACCAGGTGTCCCCTAAGCCTGGTCCCAGAGATTGACCTGGGTCTCTGCTGGGCCATGCCCTCCAGCTCCAGGGCTCGTCAGGCAGGAAGAGGCCCAGATCTTGGACCTGCGCCAGAACAGCTCCCTGATGCAACAGCACCTCACAGGGCCCTGATAGCCCCAAGGACACCCTCTCCTCACCCCCTCGGTCCTGCTGCCCTGGGTGGGCTCCAGAGCCCAGGTGGTTTTCTCACTGGGGCCTGTCCCTCAACACCCCCCAGGTTCATGCAATTTGAGGCAGAGGATGAGATCAGGATGGGGAACGTGTCCTGCACAACGTGGGCACAGGGCATGCCTCCTCCTGCTCCACCAAAGCTGGCTCCTCAGGAACCCACATCCCGCAAAAGGGGCACTCAGTCTGTGAATCACCTTCCCCCTGGACGTCAAAGCACAGGTAAGAGAGGCCTAAGCATGGTCCCTGTTCCCAGATTGGTCCTTTTCCCTCAAGGGGGCATTGGTCTTTCAACACGGATGGCCCCCGAGGGGGTCTCAGTCACCCCTTTACCCTCTGCGGTGTGGACCTGGTCCATTTAGAACCTCATCACCCTTCTCCCTGTCTAAGGGGCCCCTGTGAAATCTGCCTAACAAGTGTGCTGGTGGGGAGACCCTTGATCATTAGATGTTCCACACATTCTCACACCTGACTTTTACCTGTCCCTGACTTGAATCTGGCCTCCCACAAAACCTGAGGCTCTGGCTGCTCCTCCCCCTTCCCACATGCATATCCATTGCCCCACAACAATACCCTCCCCTGTGCCTGCTCAGCGGTCAGCATCTGGGTGCTGGGTCCCCTCACTTTCCCTTCCTTCTGCTCTGCCTCAGCCTGTGCTCCAAGGAAACACGGCCCCAGGGTCCAGCACACCCACCCAAGGCCACGCAGACCCTGGCAGCTGCTGGAGAACAAGGCCCCCAAGGAGATTGCCCCTGAGGCTCGCAGGGAGCATGGGGACATCCCGCAGGCACTGGTGGGTCCTGGCCCCTCAGCCACAGGGGAGTCAAGTATGGAATGTCGAGACGATGGATATGAGCTGCCACAGGACGAGGACGGCTGCTTCCCAGACCCGGATCTCCTCAGCTACGTGGACAAGCTGTGTTCCCAGGAGGCCTTTGACACCAAGGTGGGCTGGGCCTGGAGTCTGAGACTCCAGGATTCCAGGGAGAGATGCTCTTCGCACCCTAGTTCTGGCTTTGGCCCAGGATAATGGGATTTATGCTCTGGTCCTTGACCCTGACATCTGTGTGTCTTCCTGTGTGTCTGAGTGTACTTTGGTGCATAGGATGTGTATATGTGGATGTGAAAGTTGTACATGTTGGTGTCTGTCTCTCTCTTTGTAGGCCTTTGTGTGTCTGTGTCGGTGCCTATGTGTTTGTGCTTTGGAGCCCATGTGTCTGCATGTGCACCTGCTTGTGAGTGTGTGTGTGTGTTTATGTGAGAGTAGACAATACCTATGGGAGTTTGAAAGCTCCCCCTTTGTGAGGGGGGCTCTGGATTGGCCTCTGCGAGTCACATTTCTCCCAGGCCTTCCCGCCTCCCAGGGCACTCCTGCCAAGGCTGCTCACAGCCTCTTCCTTCCATTCCAGGTGGAGGCGGTCATTCACCCCCGATTCCTGGCAGAGTTGCTTTCCCCAGAACCAGAGCTGGATCTCTCGGGCCTGGCTGAGGAGCTGCAGCAGGAGGAAGGACTCTCCCCTGAAGAGGTGGCCAGGGGAGGGACTGACACTAGGGAGACTGGGGGCAGGGGGGGAACCCAGGTGACCCTGGAAATCCAGGAGGAAAGGACCCAGGTCAGCCAGGGCTGGGGAGGGCCCTAGAGCAGGAGGCCCTGAAGGCTCTGTCCTTCCCTCCCCTGACGGAGAGGCCCTGCACCCGTGAGGCTGCCCAGGTGGTTGCAGGGCAGGAGGAATGGAAGGGGAGGAGGGGAGCTGGGGACAGGGCAAGGACCCTGCTGGGGAGAAGGTCCAGGAGGAAGGCAGGAGGGCCACAGGCTTTGTCTGTGGATGTGAGTCCCATCTCACCTCCCCCTGCCCATAAGCCCCGGCGCTCCCTGGAGGGTACAGAGCTTTCACTGTCCACCTCTCTCCCACCAGCTGGTGCAGACACAAGTTCTGGCCTCGGAGGAGGACGACGGGGTGCCAGCCACTCCCAATCACAGGGCACCACATCTGGACTCAAGACCTTCAGAGTCTGTGGCCCAACACGATGCCCAGAGGAACGAGCAAGGCCCAGAGCCCGGGGTCAGAGATGAACCCTGTACACCCCAGATGGATTTCCATGGCCATCTAAGGCACCCCGAAACAGAAAGCGGCCTGTTCAGGCACAAAGGCTCTGTGCCCTCTCCAGGACAGCAGGAGCCCCTTCAGGCTGGAACTGCACAGCCATTTCCTCGCCAGGGCACAAACCCCTCGGGCCCTCCATCAGGACCCAGGGCCAGCAAGGGTCTCAGGGAGGCCTCTCCTCTTAGTGGAGCCCCAGGGCTGGGTCACGGGTTCAGTGAGGATGAGGAGGAGCTCCCCAGCCTGGCCTTCCTCTTGGGCCTTCACTACAGCCTGCTGCCCTGGGGGCTGCCACAGAGCCCTGTCCCTGCCTCGGGTCTTGTCTGCACTGCAGGGCAGAGGGCCCAGAAAGCTTCCCAGGCCCCCTTTCCCCAGAGAATTGGCCTCAGCTCAGGCCCCCTGGAAGCTGCCAAGTCTAGAAAGCGGGCTCTGTGTGGAGGCCTGGCTGCTGCTGAGGACCTGGCCAGGCCTAGGGCTGACCTGCGAGGCTCTGGGGGGCACACCCTGGCTCTGGGGCTGGTTGACCCTTCCCAGCCAAAAAGGAACCGGTGTGACCCATGTGTCACACGGAGGAGGAGGAAGTGGCACTGCAGCCAGTAGGAAACGGTGGGCCAGCCCTCCAGGGTCAGTCCAACTGGGCAGCCCCCATGGAAGCCTTGGGCTCCTACAGATACCAGCAACCATCCTGGCTGCCATAGGGGTGGGGAGGAAAGACAGAATGACCAGTGCCAGGAGGGGGGTGGGGGTGGGTGGGTTTAGGTGGTGGGGACTTGGGTCTGGGTCTGTGTGGGTGGGAACAGTAGCTCCTTTGCGATGGGGGATGTAAAACATGGATAAAATTGTTCTGTTGTGAAATGCACTTGGTCCACTGTCATCTTGCATGTGCCTGTGTCCTCAGACACGGGTCCTCAGAAGACAGAGATGGGATCTGAGAGGAACGAAGCATGTGTGAGATCCCAGGCAGACTCTAACCACAGGTGAATGACTACGTCTTTCCTCCACAGAGACAAGGATGCCCAGGCTGCTCCTGGGAGTACACAGCTCTCACTAGCCCCAGGGACAGCCTCATCATCCCTGTCTCTCCAGCCTGCTGGGCTAGGGGGCTTCTGGGGCATCGGTTCCATGCTCTGCATCCCTGAACACTCTGGGGATGGAGAGCTGCTTTTGTGCCGTTCAGCCATCTGGACACTCACCAGTCGTGAGAATGGAGGCTGGAGGCAGCCCTTACCTCTAGAGAGTTTCTCTTTGCCTCTCTGAAGTGGCCACATGACAGGCTGGGGTGATCCTCCACTCCTCCAGGGTGTCCTGTGTGGTTTGCCTGGTCAGAGAGGAAAAGGCTTGGCTGTAAGAATAGGACTTTCTGCTTCAGTGCCTTGTGGGTCGGGGAGCATCCTATCATCTTAGTTGTGTTGTTGCAACGTTCAAAATGGTGGAGGCAGCTTCCTCTTCACCCCAGTGAGGACAAAACAATCGGGGGAATGGGTGACTCAGATTTCATGGCCCGTTAATGTATTGGGGGAGACTTAGATCATGTTGAGCTCAGTGTTCCCAACCTCACCAGCCCACTGGCTTCCACCCCCAGGTAGCTTTTGATGAAGAAGTCCTAAGACCTTATATAACCAGTGATAATTTTCTGATTTTAGTGAAGAGGGTTGAGGATCTAGGGTTTTTCCTGGGAACTTTCATATGCCACAGTGTCAGTGAGGGAAAAAAATGGTTTTAATTTAATACATAAGGTCTTTGATCAATTCTTTGTGAAACCTGAATATATTTTATCTAATGTTTCTTGTGGAAATCAAGTTTTACTTTTAGTAAACAAATGTACGTATTTGCAATGCAGTAACTTTACTTCTATTCTTTTCTGCAAATATTGGGGGTCAGCGAAAATGTCTTGTAAAGGATCACAATGTAAATATTTTCAGGCTTTAAAGACTATACTTCATCTGTTTTAAATTGTCAACTCTGCTGTTGTAGGATGAAAGCAGCCACAGGCAACACTTATTTTTAAGTGTGACCATGTGAAAACAAATCTGTATTTACCTAAACAGGCTGTTGGCCAGACTGGACACAAAGGCTGGTATACACTCCCCCCTACATGCACAATCCTTGGTCTTTTAAAACTTAAGTTCTGGCATCTTACATTATCAATGTAGCATTTACATTATCTTTATATCCTATGTTGGAATTTATTTATGATTGAAAAGTAAACTTTAAATAGCTTACATAATTTATGCATGATTATAGAATGTCTACACACCCTAACAGTGACAATGCCAGATCCTCTCACCTCCTGAGCCATGAAGGAACTTCTACATGTTTTGTTTAATGTACTCATGAATCTTCTGCCTTATCCTGAGCAATAAAACACACTTCAACCCATTCAAGAGAAATGAAATCATGAAGAATACATTCTTCAACCACAATGGAATCAAACTACACTTTTAAATAACACACAACAGGAGAACCTCTAAAAACGTTGAAAGTTAACCACATAGTCATAAACGATGGGTCAAGCAGGAAGTCATTTCAAAGATAATAACAAAAAAATACATAGCACTAAGTGAAAACAGTGCAACATATCAAACTTGTAGAACCCTGCTGAAGCCAAGATGAGGGGAATATTTATAGCACTAAATGCTCACATTATGCGATTAAGAAATGTTTCAAATCTGTAGTTTAAATTTGTACTTCAAGAAAATTGAAAGAGCAAAATAAACTCAAAGGAGATGGATAGAAATAATAGAGATAAAAGCAGAAATCACTGTAATTCACACAGAAAAACAGCAAATATGGAAAAAATTTCATTCTTCAAATGGTAAAATACAATTCATTAACCTGTTGTAATTATGACAAAACTAATAGACATGATACAAATCATCAATATCAGGCGGGAAATGGGCTCTCATGATAGATCCTGTAGTCATTAAAATGCCAGTGAGAGATTACTATGAACAGTTTTACTGTTCTCATGAATTGTGTCCTAGAGAAAATGGAACAACCCCTCAAAAATCAGATACCAACATACCTATAAAATAGATAATCTGAAAAGTTACATAATCATTAAGGAAACTAAATTCATAATTTAAATTTTTCTGAAAAAGAAATGTCCTGGTCCAGATGATTCCCCTGAAGTATTCTACAAAACATTGGAAGTAGAACTGTCCATCATCTCTTCCAGAAATTAGAAGAGGAAACTTTTCCTAATCTTTTATGAGGCCAGTACTAATTTGATACCAAAAGCAGACAAAGAAAGTACAAAACTGTAAAGGTATAGATGAGTATCTCTCATGAAGATACACACAAGCTCTCTCAAAACATTTAGCATTTTAAATCCATCATGTATATATAGAATGATACCTTATGACCAAGTAGAATTAATTCTTCATATGCAAGGTTGATTCAATATTAGGAACTCAGCAATGAAAAAGAGTCCCCTGCTGCTAAAAATAACAACTTAGGTAAATTACCATGCAAGTTACACTGAATGAAAAAGCCCACCCCGAGAGGTTACATCCTGTATGATTCCACTTATATAATACTCTCGAGCTGATAAAATTAGGAAGAAAATAGTCAGGGTTACCTTTGATTAAAGATGAAGTTAAGGGGACAGAAGAAAAGTGGGTGTGACTAAAAGGGCAACATGAGGGATCCTTATGGGAATGAAACTCTTGTTTTGTGCCTTTACTTTGATGGTGAATCCATATGATAAAATTGCATGAGGTAAATACATGCACAGACACACACAGACATATACACACACAAAATTCATATATGAGAAACTTGGAAACCTGAATATAATCGATGGACTGTATCAACGTGACTAATTTTGTTAAACTCTTGTACTATAATTTTGCAAGATGTTGCCACTGGTGAAAACCATGAAGGGTACACAGGAGCGCTATAATTTCTTACAATTGTATGTGGATGTATAACTATCTCAAAATTCAGTTTAAATTTCTCAAAGAGGAAAGGTACATTTTAAGTACGAAAACTAGATAGAGACTCCTGCTTTGATCTTGCATATCTTCCAACCCTTTAGGGTTAGAAAAGAAAGTTTATGACATATTTCAGGAAATTTTCATTGTGTAAATTTTACAGTATTTGAGTTAGTTGGAACTCAAGTATACCTGCTACAACATGATGGAACAGAGTAACCAGAAACGAAGAAAAACATACTTCATCTCTCTCTGTGCACATGCCTTTCTCCTCACCACGAGTTCTCTTTATATGATGGTTAATTTAGGTGTCAATGTGGCTGGGGCTCAGTGCCCAGATACATGATCAGATGTCCTGGATGTTTCTGTGAAGGTATGTTTTGGATGAGATTAACATTTAAATCCTTGGGCACTATAAGTAAAAAAGATTACCCTCTATGATATGGGTGGGTTTCATCAAAGCAGCTGAAGGCTGTAAAAGAACAAAGAATGATCTTCCCTGAGCAAAAAGGAATTTTGCCAGCAGACAGCCTTTGGACTCATCAAAATTCTTTCCTGAGTCTGCAGGCCTGCTGGACTCCCCATAAGATTTTGGGTTAACTGTGCCTCCAAAATCTCATGAGTCAGTTCCTTAAAATGAACCAATATCTATCCCTATACACATTTCTATTGGTTGAACCTTCTCTGGAGAACCCTGACCAATACACTTCATATTTCTGCCCTTCCCCCTCTTTTTTCTTTCCTTTCCCTTTCAGAAACACTCACTGCTTTATCTCCCTCTGCATAGAGATGCACTGACATTCTAGGGTCTTAATAAGTTTGGTCTCTCTCTCCCTCCCTCCTCTTTTCCTTTCTTTCAGTCCCATGTTCTTCGATTTGTGAAAAACATCATGAAAAGAATTAGGTGGTAGTAGTTGCAAGTTTTGTCAAGTGTGCGAATTATCCCTACCCTTGAGGGAAATTACAAGGGTGCAGCTAGGTGATAGCAAGTTAAGTGCTCTCTCCATACATCAGCTGTCTCCACAATCCATGGGTTACAGACTGGAATCAGAGCTGTATGGCTTTTGGAATATAATGAGGGTTTGAAGCTATGATAAGAGCACACAGACCTCAGCTAGCTGGAAGCAGACAGAGAGGTCATCACCTGGAGGAATCCCCAAGACACATGGACATCCTCTGTAACTGAATAGCTGGGTGCCAGAGTGTTTGGACCACTGATCTCCCCGCCACAACAGGTGGTGGGCTTACTTACCATTTCCACAAGAACAAATCTCAGTTGCATTTCTTGAAGATGTGGTTGATGTAAGGATGCTCCAATAAACCTCAGCCAATTCGGTGTTTTTCATCATGTTGACATTGTGTCACTCCTGACTTCATCCTGCAAAACTGAGCCAAGGGTTGTACCTTGCTGAAACTGTACTTCTTAACTTGGGAACATAGCCAATGCAAAGTATACTGCTAGAAAACCTAACACAAATTCTGAGGCATATGGTTACAGGCAGAATCAAAGTCCAAAACAATTCTTGGAAATTGAAAGTATGCCTGTGAGCCACAATTAAGCTTATTTTCCTTGAGTGTACAAAAGCCGACAATATTAATTTCTTCATATGGGGAACAGCTAGTATACACAAAGTCACAGTATTCATGTCCTCCCTTTTTTCATATGCCACCTTTATTTTCTTCTATCATCATTCCTGTGTATGTGTGTATGTAGGCATTTATAATCATGCATAAATGATGTAAGATATGTAAAACTTTAATTTTCAATCATAAATAAACTTAAACTTATTAAGCAAATGTAAATTCTGCATTGATAATGTAGGACTCCAGAATTTAAGCTTTTAAAGAACAAAGATTATGGGAGTTCCCGTCGTGTCGCAGTGCTTAGTGAATCCACCTAGGAACCGTGAGGTTGTGGGTTTGATCCCTGGCCTTGCTCAGTGGGTTAAGGATCCAGCAATGCCTTGAGCTATGGTGTAGGTCACAGATGTGGTTCGGATCCCACGTTGCTGTGGCTCTGGTGTAGGCTGGTGGCTATAACTCTCATTGGACCCCTAGCCTGGGAAACTCCGTATGCCATGAGAGCAGCCCAAGAAATGGCAAAACGACAAGAAAAAAAAAAAAAAAAGACAAAAGATGATGCACATAGGGGTTGGCACAGGCCAGACTGTGGGTCTAGTCTGGCCCACTATCTGTTTTGGTAAATACAGTTTTACTGTAACATGGTCACACTTGTTTGGGTGTTGCCTGGGCCTGCTTTCATGCTGCAACAGCAGAGTTGATTATTTGTGACAGGTAAGGTATCGTCTTTAAAGCCTAAAATATTTTACAGAACATTTTTGCTGACCCCTGATATTTGTAGGAAAGAATAGAAGTAAAATGATTGCATGGCAACTACATATATTTGTTTACTAAATTTAAAAATTCTGATTTCCGTAAGAAACGTTAGCTAAAATACATTTATTAGGGATTTCTCAAGGTTTCAATTAAAACCTTTCATATTAAATTAAAAAAAAAACATGTTTGCTACTCCCACAGCTTACAGAAGTTCCCAGGAAACCTATGCCTGCTGAGGTAATGCCAGATCCCGAAGCCATTGTGCCACAGAGGGATCTCCAAATTCAAAAAGTTTTTAAAGAACAACACGTCAATTTTGCTGTTAAAATCTTTAAGGCCACACTTTTAGAATTCAAATACACTGTTTATAGAGAAGCTGTATAAGGTCATATGATTTGTACCACTCACTGCAAATCACTGAACCACTGATTTTCTGATCAGTTATAAGGCATATTTGCATTTTATCTTAAATTTGCTGTTGTTTTATCTGAGCAAAAAAACATATGTTGGAAATTTGATATATTTCAGTTAATTAGGCTTTTCATGGGAGAATAGGTCAGAATCAATTATAACGTATATTATGCTCAGTATATTTTACACTATGATATAATCATGAAGATATATTATGAAAGTTGTCTAGTACTAAAAATGTTTCCCTTTATAGACCAAGTCTTAAAATTTTTTAATTGTTTTACAGCAGTGAATGCACAGCATTCTTGATTTTATTGTAACCTAGTGCTGTGGTCATTCATTTAACTCACTGCTATACAGTTCCTCACAATTACAATTGCAGCTAGAGAAGGAGATGTGTCTTTAAGGAGCCAATTCGCATGGATATTTTTTGCTTTTTGTTTGGAACATTAGAGATTATGTATAATTATTGAAGTACGTATTGGTTTGAAAATATCAACTGGTACAAGAACAGCTTTAGATTATTTAACAGAGTTTAAAAATTGATTTTTTCCTACATTCTGGAAAATGGTATGATTAACTGAAAACTATTTTTAGGTCTCTTTTTATTGAGGAATTTCTGGATGTGGAAAACCGTGTTAAGGTTTAGGGTTTCTCAAAGTGGATATTGTCATTTTTAATCACTTTTAGATAAACTTTGCCACACTGTGAAGTAAGGACAAAAATGATGAGGAGTGAAGAGTCTGATTAGAAGCTTTGGCTCCCAGAAGGGCAGTGTTAGCTGTTTTTAAACCCATCACCATATTTAATACAGAAGACACTGAACAGGGCGTCTGCAATGATGTGTAATTTCTTGCTAACCTTAGATTTTGGTAACCCAGCTGGGAATAAAAACAAGCCAAGAGGAAGGCAGTGGGTGCTCTTCTCTTCCCATCACATCACAGACAAGGAGACAAGAGTGAAATGCTGAAAGATCAGCTGTCAGAACCTTAGCATCACAACTAAGTATGGAACCTGCTGGTCAGAAATGCACACACCCGCCATGAGTTCTGAACACGTGGGCAGCCATGCTTAACAAGGAAATTCCCTGAGAGTTCAGTGAGCTGAACTAGAGCACATTCAATGCTGAGAGACCAGCCACGGTGGGACCCATGATGGCCAGATCTGTACACCAAGACTGAAAGGACGTGCACAGTCCCAGTGGAAGTCCAGCAGGGCCAGCACTTATGGATGACTATCAGGGCCATTTCTCAGGAGCCTCTAGATCTAGCAACACCTACACACATATACAGAGAGAGAGAGGAGATCACTGAGGAAGGGAGGAGAGAGGACACAAACTAAGTTTACTGGATGGCTTGCCGAGGAGGTAATGGAGGAAGGGGTTTCCTGGAAGCTCTTCTTGTTAGTATTGGTAGCTAGGGTCTTTCCCCAGATGGGAGGAGTAATTTTCTGTAAAGGACCAGATTGTAAACATTTTAGGTGTTGTAGTCTTTATTGTCAGTGTTGCAAGCACTCACCTTGGCTGTTGTATGTGAAAACTGCCATAAACAGTACAGAAAGATCAAGTGTGGCTGTGGTCCAACAGACCTCCACTCACAAAACCCGTGGTTAATTGGACTTTGCTGACCACTTCTGTAGAGTGTTTATTAAACACATATCATGTTTGGTGAGTCAGGTAGGTCTGCCAAGGCCTGGTATATTGCACTTATAGTTCACAGTATTTTTCCTCATCTTAGGGTGAAAAAAAGCAGTGTAATGGAACAAGGCCTGCAAATCTGATATCTTTAAGAGCTTTTTTGGGTGAAAATATTATTTCTTTTTCTTTTTTTTTTTTTTTTTATATTTTAGGGTTGCACCTGTGGCATATAGAAGCTCCCAGGCTGGGGGTTGAGCTGGAGCTACAGAGGCTGGCATATACCACAGCCACAGCCATGCAGGATCCAAACCACATCTGAGACGTACACAGTAGCTCATGGCAACATTAGTTCCTGACCCACTGAGCAAGGCCATATATGGAACTTACAACTTCATGGATAGTAGTCAGCTTCATTTTTGCTGTGCCACAATGTGACTCCTGGAAATTCTCCCATTTACAATAATTTGTAAAGGGAAGAAAAGAAAAGAGAGGATCTTAGATTGACTGGGGTCACCACAAACCAAAATCCTTAAAGGGATTGCTGGCCTAGACTGTGTCTCTGAGTTTCTCTACCTAGTCCACATGCCATGATCGAGAACCGAGGATGTAATCCTCTAGGAAATACTTGTTAAGGATGGAGGAAAAACCTTCCAGGTCATTTCCAACACGCACCTCTCAGCACCTTTTTTAGACTGCTATAACTCATTCCCTCAACTGTTGAGAACACCATGGTATTTGCTGTCTTGGGAGACATGAAAAGAATCAGTGTGTTGTTGTTCTGAATGCTGGCCCTGTGTGAAGGGAGATATGACTTAAAATGGCCTTCATTCTCAACACTTCCTCAGTCTCCAACAGCTAAATGAGAGCCAGAAGCTGCACACTCATCTTCCCACAACACAAGTGAAGGACATCTTCCCCCACTGCCAGCCCTGCAATCACTGTGAGTCTTGCCCCTGTGCCAGCCACCCAGACCCAGGACCAAGGACCTCAGGCAAACCCTCCCCAGTCATCTAGTCACAGGCTAAGGAGCTGGATACCCACTCCTATATCCAGCTCAGGCCATGCCTCCTCAGCCAGTGCCCCAGTGCTCAGTCTGGGACTGGCCACTTTCTTTTGCCTTGGGCCCTGAATGATCATGCACGATCAATCTCCACAGGCCTGAAGGCTTTGGTGGTACAGGGGGATTTGCATGGAATAAAAGCAGAGTTTGTAGTTTGGGGAAATTAGAAAATCTTGACTGGATGGATTTCAGAAGAACAGATGAAACACTGGTTCTAGTACCTCAACTGGAGTTGTGGAGAATTTGAGTGGACCTTGGCCAGCTTTGGTGGGGGCAGCTTGGGAATACCTGGAGATGGAGACTGGGGCACCCTGTTTCCAATGAAGCCTCTTGGCTTTAGTCATGTCTCCCAGAGCCAGAGCTAAAAGGGAAGGGATGTGTATGTGTGTGCGCGCTTATATGCATGTATACCTGCACTTGAACCCCTTTGCTAGTATATACTTGTGCATGTGTGGTGTGGTGTGTTTTGGGGCCAATACAAAGAGAAAGTGGCACCTCTTTCTTCTAAGCAAGTGGTGATAATTGTCTTCCATATGGAATCAAGCAAAGGAACAAAAACCCTGTCAACTTCATTGTTAAAATGGTAGAATGAAAGGAAACAACACTCTTCTGTTAAATATGCAGAATCCTTTAGAGGCACTGTAATGCCTGGTTTATGGCTGTGCCCAGCCAAGGGCAGGATAAACAGTCTATCTGGTCAGTCTATGTAGGAAGTTTCTGGGTTCCTCACCAAGCCACATTTTATTCCTTCTTGGGAGGCTGGGGGTTAGGAATAGCACCTACCCTGCCCTGCCACCTACCTCCATGGCTCCTCTGAAGAAATGGTCTGAGGAGAAGAGGTGGTACAGAGGGACATGTAGCTCCAGTATATAGGAGGCCCATGGGTTTCCCACAAGGGGGAATAGCAGGCTTTGGAGAAAGAATTGGGTATTCATTTATGCTTTTAGACCATGAATCTCTTACTCCAATGGCTACAGGGGCTGAACCATTTCTTTGCATGAGAGGCCCAGGCCCACAGTGGGGATTGAGAATGGGGGGCTTAAGCTAACTTTGAGACAGTGCTTGCTCCTTCTAGTCCTGCCCTTAGCCCTTCCTCTAAGTTTTTTGAGCTCCATTGTTTTACTTTATTTTTATTTTTAGTGCCAGACCTGTTGCATATGGAAGTTCTCGGGCTATGAGTTGAAGCAGAAGTACAGCTGCTGGTCTACAGCACAGCCACAGCAATGCCAGATCCAAGCTGCCTTTGTGACCTACACCATAGCTCATGGAAATGCCTGGTCCTTTACCTACTGAGGGAGGCCAGGGGTGGAACCCACCTCCTCATAGATACCTGTCTGGCTCCTTATAGCTTAACCACAATGGGAATTTACTTTTTTTCTTCTTTCTTTCCTTCACTTTTTTTTTCCATTCTTATGGCATGTGGAATTTCCTAGGCTAGGGATTGAACCTGAACAGCTGTAACCAGGGCCACAGCTGTAACCAGGGCCACAACAGTGAAAATACCAGATCCTTAACCTGCAGAGCCTGAGGGAACTCCAAACTCCATGGTTTTTGTCCTTCCCTTTAAAGGTCTGTGGCAGAGGCTCTTGGTGGCACCTGGTTTCCTTCACTGGGGTGCCTCTTTCCTGGTGGCTGAGTGTTGTTGCTAAGGGTTCACAGCTGCTTCCTTCACAGGGCATTACCCACACCCAGGCACAGACTTCCTTATTCAAGAAGTCACAAGTCTATGCTATCAGCAGAAACTGGTATCTGGAAGGGGGTAGGGTCAAATTGAGCCCTTTCATCTCCAGGGGGACCAACTCTGTGTTCTTCATGTTCCAGAGAGAGGTCCCTTGAGGACCAGGATAAGGTTCTGTTTCGTCCCCTGCCTTATCCTATTTTCCTCAGTCCCCAGTTCATGAGCACATTTTCAAGGATTTTCCCAAGTGTCCCCATCTATAAGATTCGCTTCTGGTGATCTTGCTCTAATGCACTGGGTATGAGAAGAGTCCTAAGAAACACATGCAATTCTAGAAATGGATCACCTTTTAGCACACAAGCAAGGATGACTCCATGGGTATGTTGTATGGAGTATTCCTAACCTCTGGTGTGCTTCAGCAGTAACTGTCCATGAAGTGCAGACACTGGCCAGGTCATCCTTTAGTCCTGGGTAATAATAACTAAGAGGATAGTAACTAAGGACAATGGCCTTATGCCTTTGTAGATTCATGCCAATGCTCTACTGAGGGAAGATAATAAAGCCTCATATCCCTTATAGGGGAATTCACAGTGTCTCTCTGGGAGTATGGAGGACACTTTCCTCCCAAATCAGCCTCTCCGTGAGTCAGGAGATAGATGGGATCGAGCATAAACATTTCCTATCAGCCACCTATTTATACCTGAAGATAAAAATGCAAAGAACAAGTTAAAGAAGTGGAATTGGCCTTTTTGGACACTTAAAGCAATGAACACATCATGGGCATTTAGGGCCTAAGCCCTGCTTGGGTCAAAGATAAAGAGGTCACACACTTCCTATCCTTAGGGCAAAGGAGAACCAACTTCACATGCACAGAAAGACTCCTCTGGGTCAGAAAGGGAGGGGTCACCAGCCAATAAAAACTTAGGCTATGTTACTGCCAGTGAGGAATCCATCTTGACCCAAAGATGTGCACGCATATTGGGGAGGGCCTGGGTCCGATCAGGTGTGCAAACTGAAATAAGAACTTTGGCCAATGGGAAACAAAGACCCAGATGAACTTCCCTAAATGTTTTAAATCACTTCTCTGGGACACTCCTCAATGATGGGGATGATTGCATTCTCACTCCTCCTTTGTGTGTATCCTACTGCTTTGCCTCTGCCTTAGACAAACAGACAACATAGCTAAGTGTACTCTGTTTCTACCAATAAACTCTGTACCTGATTTCACAGACTTTGCTTGCTTTAAATATTCTTGCCTTCAACAGGGGGTGAGAATCAAGGCAATTCAGTTGGTAGTCCCCAGCTGGTCGAGTGGCTAATATTCCTGTTTCACCCAGGCTTCCCAGCTTCCATTCCTGAGCAGAGAATTAAGATCTCACTTCAAGCCATCACTCTCTGCCATCTCTCCAAAATCATCAGCATCCTCATCCATCCAGGCCAGATGTGACCTGAGTTAAACTCATGTGCGGGATTCCAGTTTGTACTTATGGTACATTCCACATGTGAAGATCATCAACGTTTTGCTAAACCCTTTGAAGCTGGTTAACCCTGTGCATCTATCAGCTGGTCTCTATGATCTTTCCCTTCTTCCCTTGAGCCAATTGCCATGGGGCAATTCTGAAAAATACCAGCTATTTGCTTAAGAAGGGCTGGGCAGCCTCGTCCTAGGCCCTGTAAATATGGTTGTAGCCACTCTGTAACCTTTTCACTTTGCCTTATATGAAGTGGTTTAGGTTAAGTTTGGAAAACATGGAAACTGCAGCCAGACAGGTAGGCTTCAAATCCTGGCTTATTTAACTATGGCTTAAGGGAAAGTTACTTAACTTCTCTGCAACGCTGTTTACAGAACTTTAAATGGAGTAAGAGTGTTGCAGTAATGGCATCCATCTCCAAGGGATGCTGTGAGAATAACATATGTTAATAAAGGTAAAGTGCTTTGATTAGTGTCCAGCAAGCAGGATGTGTCATATAATGTTAGCTGTTATTATTGCAAGTCATTACTCTTGAGTAAATACAGACTGCAATCTTCAGTTAGAGAATGTTCTTTTGATAAAACTATATTTCATTCTTCCATGTATTAGGCAGATTGGTCCCTAAGTCTGAAGTCATCCTAGACTTTGAAGATAGCATAGAAAGTAGGAAAATATCACAAAGCTATATTAAAATTTTAGATCTTTTTCTACATTTCTCTTTATCCGATAGTTTATGTCCTAACATAAGTAGGTATCTGTTCAATCACACCTTTATCACCTTGTATTAAAGAGCTCTAATTTTTCTTTTCTTTCTTCTTTTCTCTCTTTCTTCTTTCCCTTTCTTAAGGCTGCACACATGACATATGGAAATTCGCAGACTAGGGGTTTGTTGACTTCCACTGTGCCACAGTGGGAACTCCTAGATCCCTAATACTCTTGCCTAGAACAAATGGATATTCTCTCATACTTACCCCATCCAGACTATTTAAAATAGCAAGGTCTGCACCTTGAAACTCCATTTCCTGGTGGGTCATTCTTTATCAAGAATACAAGCAATATAACACCATGCACAAAAACAAAATCAAAATGGATTAAAGACCAAAATGAAAGGCCAGAAATTTACATCAAAATTCTTGGAGGAAAACAGGCAGATCACTCTTCGATAAGTATGGCAGCAAACCCTTTTTGATGCCCCCTCTAGAATAATGAAAAAGAAAACGAAAATAAAGAAACTGGGAATTGCCCTTTTGGCACAGCCAGTTATGAAACTGACTAGTATTCATGAGGACACAGGTTTGATCTCTGGCCTCACTTAGTGAATTAAGCATCTGTGGTATAGTCACAGATGAGGCTCGGATCCCACTTTGCTGTTTCTGTGCTGTAGGCTTGCAGTTGCAGCTCCAATTCCACCCCTAGCCTGGGAACTTACATATGCCACCATGCCCTAAAAGGAAAAAAAAATGGACCTATAAACTCAAAAGCTTATACACAGAAAAGGGATCCATAAAAAAATGAAAAACAACCCACACAATGAGAGAAACTACTTGAAAATGATGCAACTGACATGGTATTCACCTCCAAAATATAAAAATGGTTCATATAGTTCAGGTTAAAAAATAAACAATCCATTGAAAAATGGGCAGAAGACCTAAATACACATTCCTCCAAAGACAGAATGATTTCCAAAAAGCACATGAAAAGATGCTAAGTGTAAATAATTATGGGAGAAATGCACATAAAAACTACCATGAGGTCTCACCTCACACCAGTCAGAATAGCCATCATCAAAAAGTCTACAAATAAGGAAAGACAACCCTCCTATCATGTTGGTGGGAATGTAAATTGGTACAACCGCTAAGGAAAACGGTGTGGAAGTTCCTCAGAAAATAAATGTACACCTGTCATATGATACAGCAGTCACCGACAGCCCAAGGTATGGTGTAGCTGTGTGTGTGTGTGTGTGTGTGTGTGTGTGTGTGTGTGAGTGTGTGTGTATTTATTCAAAATATCTCCAAGGAAGATATACAGAAGGCCAACAAGCACATGAAAAAATGATCAACACCACTCATCACTAATTATTAGAGAAAAGCAAACCAAAACTACCATGAGATACCACATCACACCAATCAGAATGGCTATCATTCATCAGTCCACAAATAACAAATGCTGGAGCAGGTGTGGAGAAAACGGAACCTTCCTGCACTGTTGGTGGGAATGTAAACTGGTACAGCCACTATAGAGAACTGTATGGAAGTACCTTAGAAATCTATTCATAGAACTACCACACGATCCAGCAATTCCACTCATATATATTTGGACAAAATGTTCCTTCAAAAAGACACATGCACCCACATGTTCACTGCAGCTCTATTTACAATAGCCAAGACAAGGAAACATCCCAAATGTCCATCAACAGATGAGTGGATAAGGAAGATGTGGTATATATACACAATGGAGTCCTATTTGGATATAAAAGAGAATGAAATAATACCATTTGCAGCAACATGGATGGAACTAGAAGCTCTCACCCTGAGTGAAATAAGAGAAAGACAAATGCCATATGATATCACTCACATCTGGTATCTAATATACAGCAGAAATGAACCTTTCCACAGAAAAGAAATTCATGGACTTGGAGAATAGTCTTGTGGTTGCCTGGGGGGAGGGGGAGGGAGTGGGAGGGAGTGGGAGGGATTGGGAGTATGAGGTGATCTGATGCTTGAGTTTACACTATTGCTCTTGGAATGGATTAACAATGAGATCCTGCTGTGTAGCACTGAGAACTATGTCTAGATACTTACAATGGGAGAAAAATTATGTATATATGTATGTGTAACTGGGTCCCCATGCTGTACATTGGGAGAAAAAAGTGTGTTGGGGGAAATAAAAATATAAGATACATTTTAAAAATATATCACCATTGGATACTTCCAAACAAATACTGTGTTTTTGTTTTTATTTTTGTCTTTTTAGGGCCAAACCTGTAGCATATGGAGGTTCCCTGGATAGGGGTAGAATCAGAGCTCTAGCTGCTGGCCTCCACTACAGCTACAGCAATGCCAGCTCTGAGCCACACCTGTGACCTACACCACAGCTCATGGAAATGCTGAATCCTTCACCTGCTGGGCAAGGCCAGGGGCTGAACCTGTGTCCTCATGGATGCTGGTCAGATTCATTTCTACTGAGCCATGAGGGGAACTCCCAATCAAATACTTTTAAAATGAAATGTCCTAGGTCACCATGTATTTAATACTCTTTGCTAAATATTTGAATCTTAAATGTTCGTAGAATGGAACATGAGAATATATCCTCAAAGTAACTCTTTATATTAATTTGCAATCAATTCCCAAAAGCAGTATAGGCATCTCATATCAGAAAACTTCCAACCAGTAACAACCATTACATCTTCCCAAATGCAAGCTAGACTTGAAGAAACAGGAGCCATACCACCACCACCAACAACCAGACAAACAGCATTAACATCAAATCATGATGAGAAGGGAGAATCTGATTTCTACAATGTCTCCTTACATTTTTTAACACAAAAGGTTTCAACAAAGAATTATGAGGTATGGAAATTAAAAAAGGAAATATGATTCATGCGGTGAGGCATTACAAGGACTTTTAGTCACTCTCTTATATATTCCCGTAGTACAAAGTGAAATTTGGGACAAAGAACTAAAAAAACTCAGGAAACTGGTGCCTAACCAAATGGAGAATGCTAATAGAGAGACAGAAATTACAAAAAGGAATCAAATGTATATTCTAGTGTTGAAAAGTACAGCTGGGAATGGAAAAGGCATTGGGAGAATTACTAACAGATTTGAGCTGGCAGAATAATGAATTGGCCTCTTTGAAGAAGAACTGACTGAGGCTATCCACTCTGAGGAGTGGAGAGAGGCAAGAATGGACAATATTGAGCAGAATGTAACAGACATATAGGACACCATTAAGTAGGCCAACATACATATAATAGGAATCCACATGATACATATAATAGGAATTACACCCAGAAAAGGGAATCAGAAGTCAGGGAAAATATTGGGAGAAAAATGCCTCAACTCCTCAAATATGATGAAATACATGAATGTATACATCCAAGAAACTCAATGAACTCCAACAAGATAAACTACAGGTCTACACAGATACTATAGTTAATTGACAAAACCCATGACAAAGAGAATTTTGAAAGCATCAAGGAAAAAGCCTAGTAGATTTTCATATTTAGGGAACGAAAAAGAAGAACTATGAACCATGAATTCTGTATCTGATAAAACTACCTTTCAGAAATGAAGGAGAGGAGTGATATAGGCAAGATGGCAGATTAGGAGGCTCCAGGTCTTTAACCCCATGAAAATATCAAGGAAACAATCAGGTAAGAATAGCTTTGTGGAAGCTCTAGAAGACAAAGAGTAATCTGAAGCAATCAAGTGAATAGCCAATTGAGAAAGGGTCACACTCAAAATGATAGCAAATTCCATGATATTCTGCCTCCTCTATTCCTCACCCATTGTGAATGAATATGGTGCAGTAGAGGACCCAACCACTGGTCCTCCATTGGGAGAAACACAAGAGTGCAACTTGATTGCAGGGTTTGGCAGGCCAGGCACTGTCTCCAGAATCTGATTTCTGTGTCACATGACTTGAAGTTGAGATAGGGATGGTGGGACATTTTACATATCAGTAAAATGATGATGGATTCAATGGCACAGGAGAAGTTCATGGCAACTGTAGACATGCACACATGTGGAGGTCAGAGATGACTGACAGAAGAATGCAATAAAACATGTAAGGGCCAAGAAGACAAAGGTGAGGTTTTTAGGGAAATTAAATACTTAAAAGCAACTGTGTGTGGGGGAGAGGATTAAGGCGCTGGGGAAGCACACACACACTCCCAGTGAAGGCACATCCTCAGAAAAGACCTGAGAGCACGTTAAGGCTTTATACTGGTCTGTTTAGTAAAGGTCTTCATTTGCACATATCCAAGATACAAGACTGGGTAACGTGGCGTTTTTTTTTTTTTTTTTTTTTTTTTTTCCTGCATATGCAACTTTTTTAATTTTTTTTTATTTTTTTATTTTTATTTTTTATTTTTTTGTCTTTTTGCTACTTCTTTGGGCCTCTCCCGCGGCATATGGAGTTTCCCAGGCTAGGGGTCGAATTGGAGCTGTAGCCGCCGGCCTACACCAGAGCCACAGCAACGCGGGATCCGAGCCGCGTCTGCAACCTACACCACAGCTCACAGCAACGCTGGATCATTAACCCACTGAGCAAGTGCAGGGACCGAACCCGCAACCTCATGGTTCCTAGTCGGATTATTTAAGCACTGCGCCACGACGGGAACTCCTGCATATGCAACTTTTGATAAATGCTCACAAAATATAGAAATAAAAAGGTAGATGTGGCTCATTCAAAGGAACATTAATAAATCTGAAGCAAATGAGCATAAAGAAACATAGGCTTCACAGCGGCTAGATGAACTTTTTCTTTTTCTTTTTTTCTTTTTTTTTTCTTTTGTCTTTTTGCCTTTTCTAGGGCTGCTCCCATGGCATATGGAGATTCCCAGTCTAGGGGTCTAATCGGAGCTATAGCCACTGGCCTATTCCAGAGCCATAGCAATGCAGGATCCAAGCCACATCTGCAACCTACACCAGAGCTCACAGCAATGCTGGATCCTTAACTCCTGAGCAAAGCCAGGGATCAAACCCGTAACCTCATGGTTCCTAGTCAGATTTGTTAACAACTGAGCCACAACAGGAACTCCTAGATGAACATTTTAAACAACTGCCTTAGGTATTCTGAAATAGCAAAAGAAGAACACACATAATTAACAAAAGGAAGTCAGCAAGGTGGAAGGTGTTGAATGAATAAACGAAGAATATAGACAAAGACATAGAATTTATTTCAAAAAAGAAACAGAGGGTCTTGATCAGGAATGGATGTTGGACTTTGTCAAATGCTTTTTCTGTGTCTATGGAGATGATCATATGATTTTTGACTTCTGTTAATGTGGTGTATGATGTTGATTGATTTGCATATGTTGAACCATCCTTGTGAACCTGGGATGAACCCTACCTGGTCATGGTGTATAATTTTTGGATATGTTGTTGGATTCAGCTGGCTAAGATTTTGTGGAGAAATTTTGCATCTATATTCATCAAAGATATTGGCCCGATAGTTTTCTTTTTTGGTGGTATCTCTGTCTGGTTTTGGAATTAGGGTTATGATGGCATCGTAGAATGGTGGGAGTATTCCTTCTTCTTCAACCTTTTGAAAGACTTTAAGGAGGATGGGCACTAGATCCTCTTTATATGTTTGATAGTATTCACCTGTGAACCCAGATGGCCCTGGACTTTTATTTGTAGGGAGTGTTTTTATGACTTCTTCAATTTCATTTCTAGTGATTGGTCTGTTCAATTGGTCTGTTTCTTCTTGATTCAGTTTTGGCAGGCTGTAAGAGTCTAGAAAATTGACCATTTCTTCCAGATTGTCAAATTTGTTGGCATAGAGTTGTTCATAGTATTTTCATATGGTTGTTTTGTATTACTGCAGTATCTGTTGTGATTTCTCCTTTTCCATTTTTAATTATATTTGAGTTCTTTCTCTCCTCTTTTTAGTGAGTCTGGCCAGGGGTGTGTCAATTTTGTTTACCTTTTCAAAGAACCAGCTCTCGGTTTTATTAATTTTCTCTATTGTTTTTTTTGAATTTCTACTTTATTGAATTCTTCTTTGATCTTTATAATTTCCTTCCTTCTGCTGACTTTGTGTCTTTTTTGTTCTTTTTCTAATTTGCTTAGATGGAAGCTTAAGCTGTCAATTTGGGATCTTCTTTTTTGAGAAAGGCCTGTATCACTATAAATTTCCCTCTGAGCACTGCTTTTGCGGCATCCCATAGATTTTGAGAGGTTGTGTCTTCATTATCATTTGTCTCAAGGTATTTTTAATTTCCTTCTTGATTTCCTCATTGACCCATTGGTTTTTTAGTAGCATGTTGTTTAGTCTCCATGAAGTAGATTTTTTTCTCTTTGCTTTTCCTGTGGTTGATTTCTAGTTTCATGGCATTGTGGTCAGAGAAGATACTTGAGATAATTTCTATGCTCCTAAATTTATTGAGGTTAGCTTTGTGTCCCAATATGTGGTCAATTCTTGAGAATGCTCCATGTGTTGTTGACAAGAATGTGTATTCTGATCCTTTTGGATGTAGTGTCCTGAAGATATCAATTAAATCTAACTTCTATTGTTTCCTTCAGGATCTCTGTTGCTTTATTGGTTTTCTGTCTAGAGGATCTGTCCATTGGTAGGTATCAAGGGAGCATTCCTGAACATAATCAAAGCCACTTATGATAAACCCACAGCAATATAATACTCAATGGGGAAAAACTGAAAGCTTTCTCATGCAAATCTGAAACAAGACAGGGATGCCTACTCTCAGCACTGCTCTTCAACATAGTTTTGGAAGTCCTGGCCACAGCAATTAGACAGACAAAAGAAATAAAAGGCATCCATTTAGGAAGAGAAGAGATCAAACTGTCACTGTATGCAGACGACATGATACTTTACATAGAAAACCTTAAGGACTCAACCCCAAAACTACTCAAACTGATTAATAAACTCAGCAAAGTAGCAGGATATAAGATTAACAGTCAGAAGTCAGTCGCATTTCTGTATACCAGCAATGACATATTAGAAAAGGAATCCAAAAATACGATACCTTTTAAAATTGCACCTCACAAAATCAAATACCTCGGAATACACCTGACCAAAGAGGTACCTTTACCTTATATGCCAAGAACTATAAAACTTTAATCAAAGAAGATGTAAAGAAATGGAAAGATATTCCATGTTCAAGGATTGGAAAAATCAATATTGTAAAAATGGCCATACTACCCAAAGCAATCTACAGATTCAATGCAAAACCTATCAAATGACCCAGGACATTTTTCACAGAACTAGAACAAACAATCCAAACATTTATATGGAACCACAAAAGACCCAGAATCGCCAAAGCAATCCTGAGAAACAAAAACCGAGCAGGGGGCATAACTTTCCCAGACTTCAAGAAATACTACAAAGCCACAGTCACCAAAACAGTGTGGTACTGGTATCAAAACAGACAGACAGACCAATGGAACAGAACAGAGAACCCGGAAATAAACCCTGACACCTATGGTCAATTAATCTTTGACAAGGGAGGTAGGAACATCAAATGGGAACAAGAAAGTCTATTCAGCAAGCATTGCTGGGAAACCTGGACAGCTGCATGCAAAGCAATGAAACTAGAACACACCCTCACACCATGCACAAAAATAAACTCAAAGTGGCTGAAAGACTTAAATATAAGACAGGACACCATCAAACTCCTAGAAGAAAACATAGGCAAAACACTCTCTGACATCAACAGCGTGAATATTTTCTCAGGTCAGTCTCCCAAAGCAATAGAAATCAGAGCAAAAATAAACCCATGGGACCTCATCAAACTGAAAAGCTTTTGCACAGCAAAGGAAACCCAAAAGAAAACAAAAAGACAACTTTCAGAATGGGAGAAAACAGTTTCCAATGATGCAACCGACAAGGGCTTAATCTCTAGAATATATAAGCAACTTATACAACTCAACAGCAAAAAAGCCAATCAACCAATGGAAAAATGGGCAAAAGACCCGAATAGACTGTTCTCCAAGGAAGATACAAATGGCCAGCCAACCCATGAAAAAATGCTCCACATCGCTGATTATAAGAGAAATGCAAATCAAAACTACCATGAGATACCACATCACACCAGTCAGAATGGCCATCATTCATAAGTCCACAAATAACAAGTGCTGGAGGGGGTGTGGAGAAAAGGGAACCCTCCCGCCCTATTGGTGGGAATGGAAACTGGTACAGCCCCTATGGAGAACAGTTTGGAGATACCTCAGAAATGTATACATAGAACTTCCATATGACCCCACAATCCCACTCTTGGGCATATGATCGGACAAAACTCTACTTAAAAGAGAAACATGCACCCGCATGTTCATTGCAGCACTATTCACAATAGTCAGGACATGGAAACAATCCAAATGTCCATCGACAGAGAATTGGATTCGGAAGATGTGGTATATATTCACAATGGAATACTACTCAGCCATAAAAAAGGATGACATAATGCCATTTGCAGCAACATGGATGGAACTAGAGACTCTCATACTGAGTGAAATGAGCCAGAAAGACAAAGACAAATACCATATGATATCACTTATAACTGGAATCTAATATCCAGCACAAATGAACATCTCCTCAGAAAAGAAAATCATGGACTTGGAGAAGAGACTTGTGGTTGCCTGATGGGAGGGGGAGGGAGTGGGAGGGATCGGGAGCTTGGGCTTATCAGACACAACCTAGAATAGATTTACAAGGAGATCCCGCTGAATAGCATTGAGAACTATGTCTAGATACTCATGTTGCAACAGAAGAAATGGTGGGGGAAAAACTGTAATTGTAATGTATACATGTAAGGATAACCTGACCCCCTTGCTGTACAGTGGGAAAATAAAATTAAAAAAATATATAAATAAATAAAAAAAGAAAGAAAAATGGGAAAGGGAGAGGCAAAGGGCCAACAAAGTGTCTTTTCCCTCTACCTGGTCAGGGCCCTCTGGCCAGTTCTCCATCTCAGGAGGAGCCCAGAAATTAAATGGCCCCAGTTGTGGCTGATGGGTCTGCTCCACTGGTGGGTGAGTTGGCCCTCCAGTGCCCTGAGTGGTTACGATCTGTGGCTGAGGGTTAGCCAAAGAAATGTGGGCTGTCTCTAAAACCCTGAGGAAGGACTGTCTAGGTTAACTGAGGGTCTGAAAGAATATTGTGGTCAGTCCATGTGAATGGAAATAATTCCTGGCATGAAGGGTGTAGAGGAAGGGTAAAAATGGCATCTTTTAGGTCAAGAACTGAGAAATGAGGAGTGTTAGGAGGTATACGAGACAGAAGAGTATAGGGACTTGGGACCACTGTGTTAATGGGAAGGAGTACCAGATTGATGAGGCCAAGATCCTGAACTAATCGGAAGCATCTGTCTAGTTTTTTACAGGAAGGATAGGAATATTGAACAGAAAGTGAGTAGGTTTGAGGACGTTGGCCTTGAGGAGAAGCTGAATTATAGGCTTTCATTCTCTCTGTGCTTCTAGGCTAATAGGATATTGAGATTGGATAGGAAATTTAGGAAGATCATTTAGTCTTATGAGAATTGGAGAATGATGTCTAGCAATGGAGGGTATATGGGTGTCCCAAACAATGGGATTGACATCAGAGGGGAGGTGGGAATGACTGGGGGAGTGGGCCCCAAATCTGACTGGCCCAGATATAGGAAGTTTGTGTTTGGTTGTATAGGAAATTCAATGTATCCCTGGAACTTAGTCAAAATATTCATCCCTATTATAAGCATAGCACATGTGGGAATACCTAGGAATTAGGTGGCAGAAAGTGGTGTTTACAAGTGTGCAAAGTAAAGGTCCAGTCTGTTGGGGTGTAGTGGGCAACCACTTTACCCCCATGATAGAAGTAGGGGAGGTGTAGGTAAGACCCTGTAAAATAGGTAATACTGAGTATAATGCCCCCAAGTCCAATAAGAACAAAATAATCTTATCTGTTCCTGGCAGAGCTCCCTGAGGCTCCAGAGTGGTGGTAGGAAGCTGGGGCCTGGTGGCCTCAGGCCCCACCCATCCTCCATGGCCAGGCCCAACAGGTTGTTCATGTTGATGGTCTCCAAGGTAGGTTTTGTGGAGGAGATGGTGGGCTGTCCTGGCTTCCCACAGTCCACTTTCCAATGTCCATTCTGACTGAATTTTGGAGAAGGGCCTGGCAGGGTTTTGGGTTATGGCATTTATTTGCCCAATGCCCCTCTAAGCCACCTTTGAAATAGGCCCTGGGAGGGGAGGTTGTTCTGTAAGTTTGTATGCCTCAGGAGGTCCATGGTTTGTTTTTGAGGATTTCCCTATATGGCAGAAGCAAGAAGCTGATATTCAGTCATGGACCTCTTCAGTTTAGGGGCCTTATGTTCTTCCTCAGCATTATTAAAGACCATTAAAGGCAGCTTTAATGAGATCCCTTGGTGGGAACAAAAGACCGTCCTCTAGTTTCCACATATTTTTTTAATATCTTGTGCTGATTGGGAGATGAAAGGTATATGCAAATGAATTTATCTCTCTTGACTTTCTAGATTTAGGGTAGGATACTTAGGGTAGTATACTATAAGCCTTGACATAAAAATGGCTGGATTTTTTTGGGGTTCCTGTATTATTTCTCTAATTTTATCCTAAGTAACTATTTTTAATGAGGACTTCATTCTTTCTATTAGGCAAGAGTTAAGGTGGCCTCTCGAGCCACTGTCCTGGGAGTCTATCTGATAGTTCCAATTAGGATCCACACAAGGGATAGCTAGAGTTCCAACAGGACTGTTAGCAGGATCTTGGTATGTAAGGTGTCTGCATGGGCTTGGGCTGCCAGACAAATTCATTCCCTTTCTTCAGGGGACAGAAAACAGCTAAGGATAACACAAATGTCTTTCCAAGTGAAGTCATAGGAGTGAATAAGATACTGGAGCTCATTTGTGTAGGTAGTTGAGTCTGAGGTGAAGGAACCTAAACATTTTCCCTATTTGGGATAAGTCTCCCAAAGACAAAGGCACATGAACCCTGACTCTTCCTTCAACTCCAGCAACCTCTCTTAAAGGAAGGTTTGGGGCCTCAGGGGGGATTGCTGTTCAAGATCTTGTCAAGGGGGTCATAAAAGGGGTTGTTGTTATGGGAGGGGGCTGCATGTTGGGAGTGGGAATTAGGATTCTTGGGGCATGGAAGAAGAGGAGGAAGAACAATGGTGGGAGGGAGAGAAGAAGGTGTAGGGGCTGTAGTACCTGGGTGCACGGAATGGGTGGGAGGGGGAGGGGGAGGCTTATGGTTATGCAGGATTGAAGGAGGTGCTGAGGCATCACTAGGATTAAAGTCAGAGTTTGAAGAAACATAAGGGGGAGGCTGTTTAGTTTTTGCCTGCAGGTGAGGTGAAATGGGAGGAGGGCATTCATTTAACAGAAGAACCTGATATGAGCTATAGTCAGAGCAAAGAGAGGGTTGAGATCTTAAAGAGATAAAAGCTTGGAATTCCTGCCTTGGCTCAGAAGGAACAAATCTGACTACGATCCATGTGGACACAGGTTTGAACACTGGTCTTCCTCAGAGGCTAAAGGATCTGGTATTGCTATGACCTGTGTTGTAGGTTGCAGACATGGCTCAGATCTGGCATTGCTGTGGCTGTGGCCCAACTTCCACACCTCCAGTTCAACCCGTAGCCTGGGAACCTCCACGTGCCATGAGCACAGCCCTAAAAAGACACACACACACACACACACATAAAATAGATAAAAGCTTTAATGTAGGGAACATCTGACCATTTCCCATTGTGCTGGAAAAAAAATTCTCAAGATCTCCTGGGATTTTGAAATTGAATGGACCAGTCTCAGGCCATTGGCTCCCATTATCTAATTTATGTTTGGGACAAGCCACGTGACAGAACGAAATGAGACACTTGTGCTTAACATCTGGTGGAGTCTCAGAGATGAAAGATTGTCCAAAATCACCCTAAAGCTGTATCTCGTAGAGGTTGACAGGAGGAGGCCCCCGTGGTGTTAATTTGGGAATAGAGGAGTCTAAAAACCCACACAGGTGTTCAGAGAGGTATTACCCTGAGAGGGCCTAAGATCTAAACGCGATAGACCACCTAGATGGTCAGAGGGCTTCTCCCTGTGAAGTCTATGATCTGAACGATGATTGTGCCTGATCAGGAAATGTCTTTGCTGAGAAGGGGGAGTACCTGTTCCCTGGGACCACATGGAAACCCAGCTGACTCAACATCCAGATTTTAAAGAGGAAATAAAAAATGGCAAGGAGGGGAGTTTCCATCATGACTCAGCAGCTAACAAATCTCACTAGCATCCAGGAGGGCACAGATTTGAACCCTGAACTTGTTCAGTGAGTTAAGGATCTGGCATTGCCATGAGCTGTGGTGTAGGTTGCAGATGTGGCTTAGATCCTGTGTTGCTATGGCTGTGGTGTAGGCCAGCAGCTAAAGCTGCATTAGACCCCTAGCCTGGGAACCTCCTACATGCCATGGGTGTCACCCTAAAAAGCAAAAAAGAAAAAGGAAAAGAAAAATGGCAATGACATCAGACCGGGTTTGGGGAGAGAGTGGTGGAGGAGAAATCCAGTATTTACTCAACTTCCAATGGCCTTGAAGTGGAGGCCAGTGTGGGGTGCCATGTGATGGGAATCATCAGAAGGCACTTGAGATCCCAGTGCTCAACAGTCACAAGGAAGAGGGCACTTCCACTCATCTGAGCAGTAGTAACTGGGAGAGAGGGCCAGAGAAATCAGAGGTCACCGTGGAGTAGCCCTGGACTAAATCTTCAATTGTCCCAATAGTCTCACTCTGTTCACTGAAAGACTCAGGCTTAGGAGATGGAAAGCAGGGAAAGAGTTTAGAAACAGAGGAGGCATCCACTCTTTCAGACTAAAGCTACTTGCCCCTAGAACCTACAGGGACCTGCAGAACACCCCAGAGTGTAGCCCTGGCTGGTGTTTCAGCAATCCCTCCAAGTCTTGGAGCATTTGTGGAAGCCTGGACATTGGAAAGGGGTGGGTGTGTATCCCTCCAGGGTTTTGGCACCAAAATGTTAGAGAACTGGAGAAAGACAGTTGACCAGAGCAGTGACATATCAGACAAGATTTATGAACCAGCAGAGAGGTTGGGAGCACTGAGCAAAAGGAACACAGGACCCCTCAGCCTTGGGAAAGAATCAGGATTTATAGGCAGGGGATCATGTGCTAAGTCCTATAAGTTTGGGACAGCAGTTAAGATCCTGGTATAAAACTTAACATTCTCCTTGGGGCAGTCTTTGTCCTTGGGAAGTCAGCCACTTCATGGGCTTTGTTGTGCTGCCAGTGGAGGTCCAATAAAGTGGAGACTGCAGGTCCGGGTCTGAGAGTGTCAATGAGTCATGGGACTTACCATTTCTTAGGCCTTCATTATGTATATATAATTATTTTTTCCCATTCTTCCTAGTTTACAGTGTTCTGTCAAATTTCTACTGTTTAGGCCTTCATTTTAGTTTATGACTAAGAGGTTCCATGTGGCCATTAATACTTATGTGTTTATCAGATGATAAAATGTCAATTTTGTTCAGAAGGCCTAGGCTGTTTTGAAGTAAGTCAAGAGCCAGGACAGAAGCAGAGCGGGTTTAGGGTAAAGAAGTGAAAAAAAAAAAAACTATGCTGATGAATAAAAAAGTGAAAGGGAAGATCAAGTCAAAACTCATGCTATGACTTTGAAAACCAATTTATACATTGCCCAAAGAGGCACACACCAACTATCCTGCCACTGTATAATGTGGAAGAAACTTCTGGTTCTTGCCTACCTGCCAGAGGCCAACACGGAATGTCACCCCAAACCCAACCAGGCCCACCTTCCCTCAGCCCCTACCCCACTGCAGAATGACTTGAGTCCCCCCTTCGAAGCTTGAGACTCAAACTTGGCCTCCTTTACTTGAATCCTGAGCATCTGCTGAAGCAGGTCACTCTCTGGGTCCTGGTCTTGACTTTTTGCTTTGAGGCTACCAGGCAGCAGTGGTCTAGGCCCAAGCCTGTGTGAATGGTTTCACAAGGAGGTAAGCCAATAGACTTGGGATGGGTTCCCAAAGACCCTGCCATCCCTCAAATCCCTGGGGTTCACATGTGATACTTCACTGTGGACACATAGTTGGACGGAAGGACAGGAAGGAGAGAGAACTGCACCCCAGGGACCCCTCACCCTGGGGGGCCTAGAGGGGCCTGTAGAAACCTCAGCCTACCCGTGGGAGGACAGATGCTTGGAGGTGGAAAAAGAGGACATGCTCTGGGTTTGGAGGAAGGATTGCATCAGGAAGGCTGACTTTTTCTAGAAGGGAGACAAGGCACTTTGTAATGTGTGTGTAGGGAATGTGGCTTGATATCTGCTCTTGGCAGAGGGAGGGTCATGGGGAAAGCCTAGCCCTGTCTTGTGTTCCTTAGGCATCTGAAGCTTGCCTCATTAGATCTTTCTAAGGGATGTGAATGGGTGTATACTGTATCTAATGGGAGCATGGGGTGAGATGGTCAGTCAGAAAACTATTCAATGGGATGGGTGACTGTGGCCACATGTGCATTGAAGTGGTCCTCTCTAAGCTGGGCCCAAAGTTACTCTGCCACAGCCCAGGCCTCTTCCACTCCTTCCAGCCCAGAGCTCACTCCTCAGGTCAGGGAACTGTTGCCTTGGATTCCACAAGGGAGGGGCAACCATGTGACTTCAACCAAGCTAAGACTCCTGTTTCTGAGTTGTTCTGTATTTTTTTCCCTTTCGTGGAAACACATTTTTTCAGACCTACTTCATCCTGTCTGGTATCTCACAGAAGATGCTCAGGCCTGACTTTGAGGTGAAGAGTATGTTCCTATTTCACGTCACCATTTCATGGACAGGGATCACATGTATGGAGGGGGGATGGTTGCGATGGAATGTCTATGAAGGCTGATACCTTGTTAAAGAGGGGATGTGTTGTAGCCCAGAAGAGGAAGACGATCTTCTGTGCTACCATGAAACCTCCTTTTCCCCTGTTGAGATTAATTAGGTGCATAGTGGTGGGTACCTCCCTCTGCTGAACAGACAGCTTTGCCACAATGGCACCTGACGCATGCCCGCTTCTCAGTTTGTCTTCACCTTCCATTGTTGGGATCTGGAAGGGGAAGGACCTCAGGCAGCCTGTACTCCCACGATCTATGCAACACGACACTCCCTCAGCCTGTGCTAATCCTCTCCAGCCAATAGTGGCTGTGAAATGACAGAATCCAGGGGATACATGCTTAAATCTTAGACTCCTCTCCTAGGAACACAACTGCATGATGGCAGTGACTCAGGGTCCTGGGGATGGGGTGGTGGAAACTCTCCCCTGTTCAAAGTCTAATATGGGTGGTTCTGTGAGACAGGTGCATGATGGGCAGGTGCGTTATGCGATTGTATCAAGGTTCTGTGTGCAGAGTGACTTTCTCAGCCTTTCAGTTTTGTTAGGAGAGGTCATGAAAGAAAGGAAGAGCAGATTTATATTGGCAAGTGCAAAGGAACTGCTTATCAGAAGGTGTGGCCCTAAGACTTTATACACTGCCTGTCCAAAAATGGACTTACAGTGAGTGGATATTGGCTTGGAGAGGGTCCCTATATGCTAATGACCTTGCTGAGGAGCATTGTTCAGAGTAGATGTGCTCCAAGCTCCAGGACTTGGGGACAGTCTGTGAGGGCTGAGTGGTGGAGTTCCTTAGTGAGGCTCTCTGAGTGAGTGCTGCTGAGCCTAACCTCTTCTCAGCAGACAGGAGGCAGGGAACTTGGTGCATGGGAACAAATTCACCAGTGGAATAATTCTCAACTGGAGATGAGAACATGAAAAACCCTCCAAGACTGCACAGTTTCCCCTGTTCAAATGCCCTTGCCTGTTGAGATGTACAGTCTGATTCACCAGGAATCTCCCTTCCCAGTTGCCCATTCTCCTCCATTCACCACTTTCCTTTGTCTCAAGAGCATCTCCACAGCATGCTCAGCACAGCAGCCATCATTAAGCCTCATGCCTCCCTGTCCCATTTCATAGCACTCCACTTTTCTCCATCCACTCCTGGCCCCCCAATGAAGCCACCCTTGGAGCTGCACCTGCCACCACCCATGACCCCATTACTCCCACCTGGAATAACCTTATTCCTGCCAGCCTTCACCAGGACATCTCTGGTGGCTAATACTGACCATGACCTCAGTGCCCCAGGGGTTTGCAAAATCACTGTCTAAGTCAGATCAGAAGGAAAGCCAGCATTGCCCCACCAGACTCAGAGCTTTGGCCTTACCCAGGTACCCCCAAAGGGAGCTCCTGGGGCCCTCAGTGGGAGGGCTTGTTGCTTGTCCTGTAACCCTATTCCTAGCAACCCCTGCAGTGGAGAGTGTTGTGGCCACACTGGCTGTTGCAGTAGCTCAGGCTTGCAAGGGAGAGTGGGTCACAGGCCTTCCTCCTCAAGCTGCACAATCAGCTGCCCAGCTGGCCCCAGTCTGCCCCCAGTGAGCTCTGGCCCATGGCCACATGGTGCATCCAGGGCAGACAGCCTATCCTCCTCCAAGAATGGGGTCCCTCAGGATGACTCTTTGAACAGCAAGAGCTGAGAACTCCCAAGGCTGGCAGTGCCTAAAATCTCTGGCCCAGAAGCACCTGCCCCAGAGCCCTAATGCAGAACTTTTCTCTTGCTTCCTCATTTGAGTGCATTCTGGAGAGCTCATGTGCTCACCTGGAGCCTTCACTAAAGAGGAACTGGCCATGGACTCACTGGCTAGCTTTCTAGGAATCCTTCAGCCTAGACAGAAGGAAGGTTGAGGGTGATGTCCATGCCATGAAGAGGCATGTTGTCACTCACATGTGTCACATGTCCAGTCCATGACATCCTTTCAGTGTCTTCTCTCAGCTGACCCCCACCCTGTGGGTCCAGCCACATTACCTTCTGTGTCTCCATGGTAAATTTAACACAGACTAGCAGTCAGAGAGGGTCCTTCTGTAATGTCAGGAGCCAAGAGGTGAATGGCACCATCTTCTGTGCTGCTGCATCCTTTCAACAAGAAGTTGGGTGTTTGGTGGCCAGGGACTATCACTTCAGAGGAGGCATAGGACAGGCAGGCTCAGGAGAGAGTTTTATGCATATGTGGTCCTTGTTGTTCTGGAGACTTCCAGTTACAACAAGGAGGTGGTAGTGCTCTCTTAAGGCAAGGTTCTTTCCTACTAGAGCTGTGAGCCTGGAAGGAATCTCTCTCCTAGACTTAAGGTCCTTCATAAAAGGGGCACAATGACACCTAGTTGAGAGGACCAGGCAGAAGAGTCCTTGGGCTTATCTGACCTGTTAGCAGCTATCCTGGCACATGCCCTCCCTCATTGATGATGCTGAATTTTATATGAAACTGCAGTCCTGGAGAGGAAAGAGTTCCCCAAGGCACAGCATTCCACCTATGGCCTGGGAGTGGATGCTCATCCTCTGGGGAGTGTGAGGTGGTGGCAACAGCAACCAGGAAGGCCTGTCTTGCTCTACAGACACCCACCCCTCACACTACTGACCCTCAGTCAGGCTGTGGTGGGAAACATGGAGGAGAAGGAATGGAGGTGCTCAGGCAGCTGGAGGTGGGGCTGTAAGAGGAGACTGACCCTGAGGGCTTGCAGCCCAGTGCTTCACTCTCTGGCACACTGAAACCAACCATGACATTGGAGAAGGGACAGTGTTGGGCCATGCAGGAATGGCAGCTTTGACAGGATGAACTTCTATGAGATGGTGGCAAAGTGAGTCAGCATCCCGGGCTGTGGGGTACATGGTGGACGAGGGGGTGGGTGAGGGCCAGACCGCAGGGCAGGATATGACTGTGATGGTGACCAGCAGAGAGAACAGAGGAGGCTGGCACCCAACACATACTGTTCCCTGCATCCCAGAGGCCTTACTCCCCTCACCTGGAGACCTTGGCTATTCTGTCCTTCTTCCACCAGGAGCACTGCCCCCACATGAGGCTGACCTGTCCCTGTCCTGACATAAGGCCTCAGGATGGTCTTGGGAACCCTAGGAGCCCAGGAAGGGTCCACTCTGGGCACAGGGACTGTGCAGGGAAATGCACTCCACCCCAAGCTGTGTGCTGGGTGGCCAGTGATCACTGATCTAACACTTGGAACCCCTCTCCTCATCAGCAGTGGACTGGCCTTCCCTGGGTTTTCTGCATGGGAATCCCCTAGTTTCAAAACCAAAACCAAACAAATAAGCACCTCTCAGAGGAACGTGAGGCCTGTCTGCTAAGTTTAGCATCCCATCTCCAGCCTCTCCTGAGCCCTGTGTCAGGTGTGTGTTCCAGAACTCTCACTTCCAGACCCAGGACCTAGATTTGGGCAAGGCTACTGTGGGGATACCTGCCTGACAAGGCTGCTGGCCATCACCATTCCTGTGGGACACACAAGGATGGGGGCGCATGAGCAGGGGCCCCCATGGGCCACCATATGTCCAGTAGTCCTGGTTCAATTAAGCAACCTGGGTCTCTGCTGGGCCATGCCCTCCAGGGCTGCTAAAGCAGGAGGTGGCCCAGATCATGTACTTGCCCTAGAGTGGCTCCCTGCTGGAATAGCACCTCACAGGCCCTGACAGCCCCAAGGACACTCTCTCCTCATCACCTCAGTCCTGCTGCCCTCAGTGGGCTCCAGAGCCCAGGCCTTTTTCTCACTGAGGCCTGTCCCTCAACACCCCCAAGGTTCATGGAATTTGAAGTGGAGGATGACTTCCAGATTCAGAACTTGCAGTGGATGAAGGGGGAACAGGGTCTGCTTACTCCAGCTCTAGTGAGTTCAGCTCCTCAGGGACTTCAGCCCCCAAAGTGGGGCCTTGGTCAGTTACCCACCTGCCCAATGGAGGTAAAGACAAAGTTAATAGGGGCCTAGGGGTAGAGGCAAGATGGCACAAGGGTAAGAGGACATGCTCACCCTCTCCCACAAACACATCAAAAAAAAAAAAAAAAAAAACACATCTCCATCTAAAAGGATTCACACAGGACATCAACTGAATGCTGGCAGAAAATCTTAAACCTCCAAAAACGGCAAGAAACTCCTGACATAACCAGGTAGAACAAAAGAAAAAATAGAGAGAAAAGGAATCAGGACAGGACTCGTTTTCCTGAGAGGGAGCTGTGAAGGAGAAAGGGAACCCACACCCTGAGAAGCAACCTAACAAACAGAAAGATCAGCTGAGTCAGAGGGATCTCCAACATACTGAAGAAAGCACAACAGCAGGCCTGAGAACTGAAAAGCAGAGTGAGAGAAGCACAGATCATCTGAACTGCTGGCACAGACACCACAGCCTGAGATTCTCGGGGTGGGGGGGTTGCTGGGCACTGAGACTTAGGCTCTGGAGCAGTGAGAAGCTGCTTGCTAGCCCATGGTGGGCAGACCTGTGGGTGGCAGGAGCAAACCACTGCAATTATCCCTGACTCCAGAGGTGGTGTGGCCTACCACACCTGGGGATATCTGAACAAAAATTACTTGCAGACCCAACCATTTCAGAGGGTATCACAGAAAAGGACACTACAATGGAACCTCACCTGATGGTGCTCTCACTCCTCTGGGGGCACACTCACCCTGCAGCCACCACTGCCAAACATTCCAAGAGGTGCCCATATGCTTGATCACTGTCCCTTCCTAGGAACCTGCAACTAAGAGCACCTTCTTCCCACATCCTGTCAGGGCTAAGCAGGACCAGGTGCTTCTTGCATGATTTTACAGGTGATGGGGCAAACCACCAAAGTTATCTCTAGCTCCAGCGGTGGCAGTGAGCTGACACCATTAGGGGTTGGGGAACAGGCACCTACTGCAGCCCCATTCACCTCAAGGGCATCACAGAGGAAGGCATTGTGACCGAATCAACTCTTGGTTCTCTTGCACCCTTGGGAACACACTGGCCCTGCTGCTGCCACTACTGAATGTTCAGGGCAGTACCCATAGGCCAGATCTCTGGCACTTCCCAGGATCCTGCAACTCGGAGCAGCCTGAGCAGCACCTCCTATGTGGGCTAAGACAGACAGATCACCTCATGCATGGTCTACAGGTGGTGGATGCAAACCAACACAGTTACCACTGAAGCTAGATGGTCATGGCCCACTCCCACTAGGGATCCCTGAACAGGCACCACCTGCCATTCCAATCATCTCAGAGGAGGACACTGCAATCAAACACAAGCTATTGATATTCTCACATCCCTGGGAACTCACACACCCTGCTGCAGCTACAGCCAAATTCTCTGGCCACCTTGAAGGTACTTTTGAGCTCATTACTGCTTCCCAGGGCCCTGTAAATAGGAGTAACCTGTGCCGCCTTCCTGCAGGTCTTTGCTTCTGTTGAGAGCCCAATGACCAGGCCCTGAATGCTGGTCCTACTCATTGCCCTCTTCTCCCTGAAAACATACTGAGCATCATGGGGATAACAGACTTCTCATGCAGAAGAATGAGACAGCAAAGATCCAAACCCCCACACCAATAATAAAGAGTAACCCCTCAAAAAAGATACAAAGGGGTATTCTTGCATAGACACAGATTTACAAAAATACAGTTTGGCTTCCCCAAATTCACACAAAAAGAAAAACACAAGCAAGATGAAGAACCTCAGAAATGAATTCCCAGTTAAAACAACAGGAGAATTCACCCAAAGCAGTCAACAAGGAAACAGACCTCTGCAGTCTGACAGACTTGGAGTTCAAAAGAGACAGGGTGAAAATACGGAAGGAATTAAGAGAGGATAGGAACAGGAATGCAGATTCCCTTAGAAAGGAATGAGAACATATAAGGAGGAGCCAAGAAAACTAGAAAATTCATTTGCAGAGATACAAACTGAAGGAAAGGCAATAAAGACCTGAATGAATAATGCAGAGGAAAGAATTAGTGATGTGGAACAGAGAATAATGGAAATCACCCAATCAGGACAGCAGACAGAAAAGCAAATGGAAAAAAATGAAAGAAATATGAGACCTATGGGATAATACAAAGCAGGAAAATTTATGCATAATACGGATTCTAGAAGGAGAAGAAAAAGAAAAGCAGACTGAAAATACATTTGAAGAAATCCTGGCTGAAAATTTTCCAAATATAATGGATACTGATAACAAGATATAGGAAACACAGAGGGCCCCAAACAAGTGGAACCCAAACAGGCCCACACCAAGACATATTATTATAAAAATGGCAAAAATTTAAAGATAAAGTGAAGATTCCAAAGGCAGCAAGAGAAAAGCAAAGCGTTAATTACAAGGGAACCCAAATAAGGCAATCAGCTCATATTGCTACAGGTACACTAAAGGCCAGGAGGGAGTGGCAAGATATAATTAAACCACTGAAAGGAAAAAAGTATGCAAACTAGAATATTCTGTCCAGCAAGAAAATCATTTAAAATAGATGGAGAAATAAAGAATTTCTCCAACAATCAAAAGCTGAAAGAGTACAGCAACACGAAACCCATTCTAAAACAAATACTTAAAGGGCTTCTGTAATTAAAAAAAAAGGAAGATATAGGATGGAGGAAACCACAATTGGAAAGCCATCACTTAAATAAGTCAGCATACAGACCTAAACATGAAGATGTTAAAAAAAGAAAAGGCATCCAAATCAAACACTGTGGGAAAGGGAAGTAAGAAGAAATAGATTCTTTTTTAATTTTTTAATGATGTGTTTAGCCTATATGACTATCAGGCTAAAGTAAGCAGATATAGGAAGGGGTTAACATACTTAAAGAAACAGGGCAACCACAAATCAAAACCGAACACTACATTCACAAAAACTGAAAAGAAAACACTCAAGCATAAAATAAATGGAAATCACCCAACCAAACAAGGAAAGGAAGAAAAGAGAAACATAGAATCAACTGGAAAATAAGGCTTAAAATGGAAATAAATACATATCTATCAATAATCACCTGAAATGTCAATGGACTGAATGCTCCAATCTAAAGATACAGAGTGGCAGATTGGGATAAAAAAGCAAAATCCTTCAATCTGCCGCCTACCATACACTCACCTTGGGGCAAAGGACACTTACAGATTGAAAGTGAGGGGTGGGAAAAGAGATTTCATGCCAATGGACAAGACAGGAAAGCAGGAGCTGCAGTACTCATATCAGACAAAAGAGACTTTAAAATCAAGGCCATCAAGAAAGACAAAGAAGGATACCATTGAATAGTTAAAGGATCCATTCAAGAAGAGGATATTACAATCATCAATATATATGCCCCTAATATTGGAGGACCCAGATACCTCCAGCAAATATAACAGAGATAAAAGGAGAAATTGATGGGAATACAATCATAGTAGGAGAATTAACACCCCACCCACATCAATGGACAGATCCTCTGGACAGAAAAACCGTAAGGCATCAGAGATCCTAAAGGAAATACCAGAAAAGTTAGACTTAATGGACATTTTGAGGACATTACATCCAAAACAACAGAATACACATTCTTCTTAAGTGCACATGGAACATTCTCAAGAATTGATCACATCTTGGGGCACAAAGCTAACCTCAACAAATTTAGGAGTATAGAAATTATTTCAAATACCTTCTCTGACCACAATGGCATGAAACTAGAACTCAGTCACAGGAAAGGAAGTGAGAAAAAAACCTACTACATGGAGACTAAATAACATGCTACTAAAAAACCAATGGGTCAATGAGGAAATCAAGAAGGAAATTAAAAAAAAAATACCTCAAGACAAATGATCATGAAGACACAATCACTCAAAATCCATGGGATGCCACAAAAGCAGTGCTCAGAGGGAAGTTCATAGCAATACAGGCCTTTCTCCAAAAAGAAGAAAAATCTCAAATGGACAATTTAACCCACCACCGCAATACATTAGAAAAAGAAGAACAAGAAAAACCTAAAGTCAGCAGAAAGAAGGACATCATAAAGATCTAAGAGGAAATCAATAAAGTAGAGATTCAAAAAAACAATAGACAAAATCAATCAAGCCAAGAGCTGGTTCTTTGAAAAGGTAAACAAAATGGACAAACCTCTGGCTAGACTCACCAAGAAGAGGAGAGAAAAAAAACCCAAAGTACAAAAATCAGAAATGAAAAAGGAGAAGGCACAATGGATTCTACAGAAGAAAAAAAAAAAAACCATGAGAGAATACTAACAACAATTATGTGCCAACAGATTCAACCACCTGGAAGAAATGGACAACTTCCTAGAGACGTACAACCCACCAAAACTGAATCAAGAAGAAATAGATCAACTGAACAGACCAATCACTAGAAATGAAATTGAATATGTCATAAAAACACTCCCTACAAATAAAAGTCCAGGACCAGATGATTTCACAGGTGAATTCTACCAAACAAACAAGGAGGAACCTATACCCATACTCCTACAACTTTTCCAAAAGGTTGAAGAAGAAGGAATACTCCCAAAGACATTCTATGATGCCACCATTACCTTCGTTCCAAAACCAAAGATGCTGCCAAAAAAGAAGAGGTAAATCAGTCAACATCATACATCACATTAACAAAACGAAACTCAAAAATGACATGATCCTCTCAATAGGGGCAGATAAAGCATTTGACAAAGTCCAACATCATTTTATGATTAAAAGCCCTTACCGAAGTGGGTCTAGAGGGAACATTCCTTAGCATAATCAAAGCCATTTAAGACAAACCCAAAGAAAATATAATACTCAATGGAGAAAAACTGAAAGCCTTCCCACAAAAATCTGGAACAAGACAAGAATGCACACTCTCATCCCTATTATTCTATATAGTATTGGAAGTCCTAGCCACAGAAATCAGACAAAGAAATAAAAGGCATCCAAATCGGAAGAGAAGTGATAAAGCTGTGACTCTATGCTGATGACAAGATACAATAAATACAAAACCCCAAGGACGAACCCAAAAATTACCTGAACTGCTCAGCAAATTCAGCAAAGTAGCAGGATATAAGATTAACATTCAGAAATCAGTAGCATTTCTGTATACCAACAATGAAATATTAGAAAAGGAATACAAAAATACAATACTTTTTAAAATTGCAACCCAAAAAATCAAATACCTGTGTATACACCTGACCCAGGAGGTGAGAGACTTATATGCCAGGAAATATAAAACATTAATCAAGGAAATCAAAGATGTAAAGAAATGGAAAGATAGTCCATGCTCCTGGATGGAAAAAAAATTAATATTGTAAAAATGGCCATACTACCCAAAGCTATCTACAGATTCAATGCAACCCTGATACAATTACCCACTCCATTTTACACAGAACTAGAACAAACAGTCCAAATATTTATATGAAACCACAAAAGACCCATGATTGCCAAAGCAATTCTGAGAAACAAAGACCAAGCAGGAGGCATAGCTCTCTCAGGCTTCAGGCACTATTACAAAGCCACAGTCATCAAGACAGTGTGCGTCTGGTACCAAAACAGACAGACAGACCAATGGAACAGAATAGAGAATCCAGAAATAAACCCAAACACCTATGGGAAATTAATCTTTGACAAAGGAGTCAAGAATACAAAATGGGAGAAAGACAGTCTTTTCAGCAAGTACTGCTGGGAAACCTGGACAGTTGCATGCAAATCAGTGAAACTAGAACACACTCTCACACTATGCACTAAAATAAACCCAAAATGGATGAAAAACATAAGTACAAGACAAGACACCATCAAACTCCTGGAAGAGAAAATGGGCAGCACATTTTCTGAAATCAACCTTACAAATGTTTTCTCAGGTTAGTCTCCCAAAGCGATAGAAATAAAAGCAAAAATAAACCAATGGGACCTAATCAAACATACACGCTTTTGCACAGCAAAGGAAACCAAAAAGAAAAAAAAAAGACAACTTACAGAATGGGGGAAAATAGTTTCCAGTGATGCAAGTGTCAAGGGCCTCAGCTCTAAAATAGACAAACAACTTATACAACTCAACAGCAAGAACAGCAATAATGCGATTGAAAAATGGGCAAAACACCTGAAGAGACATTTCTCCAAGGAAGATATACAGATGGCCAGCAAGCACCTGAAACAATGCTCAGGATCACTGATTATTAGAGAAATGCAAATCACAATGAATATGAGATACCACCTCACACCAGTCACAATGGCCATCATTCATAAGTCCACAAATAACAAATGCTGGAGGGGGTGTGGAGAAAAGGGAACCCTCCTGCCCTGTTGATGGGAATGGATGCTGGTACAACCACTAGGGAGAACAGTAGGGAGGTACCTTAGATATCTGTACATCGAACTACTGTATGACCCTGCAATCCCACTCTTGGGTATCTATCCAGACAAAACTCTCCTTAAAAAAGACACAGGCACCATGTTCATTACAGCACTATTCACAATAGCCAAGACATGGAAACAACTCAATTGTCCAATGACAGATGATTGGATTGGGAAGATGTGGTATATATACACAATGGAATCCTACTCAGCAATAAAATATAATGCCATTTGCAGCAACATGGATGGAACTAGAGACTCACATCCTGAGTGAGGCAAGTGAGAAAGAGAAAGACAAATACCATACAATATCACTTATATCTGGAATATAGTATACGGCACAAAGAAACCTTTCCACAGAAAAGAAAATAATTATCTTGGAGAATAGCCTTGTGTTTGCCAAGGGGGAGGGCCAGGGAGTGGGTTGGATTGGAAGCTTGGGGTAAATCGATGCAGAATATTGCCTTTGGGATGGATTAGCAATGGGATCCTGCTGTGCAGCCCTAGTCACTTATGATGGAACATGTAATGTGAGAAAAAAGAAGGTATACATGTAAGTGTAACTGGGTCACAATGCTGTACAGTTGATAAAATATATATATAAATAAAAGATAAGAAAAAAATAAAGTTTTATACATTTAAAAAATAAATAGGGACCTAGGGATGGCCAATGTCCCAACATTGTTCCTTTAACCGCACTGTGGTATTAGTCTTTCCACTAGAACAGCCCCTGAAGGGGGTCTCACCTGCCCTTTGTCCCTCTGGGTTATGGACATGGTCAGTTTTCTAACTCTTCTCCCTCCTCCATGCCTAAGCAGCCCCATGAGGTATGCCTAAGAAGTGGGCTGGTGGGGACACCCCTGGGAAATTAAAGGTTCTGCACTTCCTCACATGTGACTCTTACATGTGCCCACTTTCCTCTCCCTCCCATGGCACATGAGGCTTCAGCTGGTCCTAAAACCACCCACACACAGGTCTATGCCCCCCAGCACTGCCCTCCAATTTGCATGCTCTAGGCTTAGGAAATGGACATTAGAGTCGCTCACTTTCCCTTCCACCTGATCACCCTCAGCCTGTGCTCTTAGGAAGGCCAGCCCTGGGGCACAACCCAAACACTGCAGCCATGCCACTGGAGTGCCACCAGAGACCAAGGCACTCTTGTGTTCCCTAACGCTGGGGTCAGACTGGGGTCACCAAAGAATCCTGCAAAGCAGAGATTGATTTCAAGGCCCTTCTAAGGCACAGCCAGCAGTGAGTGGCCTTACAGCTCTAAGGCTCAGTTCTCTCTTCAAGAGGTCAGGACATCCCTTCATCCTCCTCAGGGACCTCGATCAGGACCCAGGGCCAATGAGGTTCTTGAGGAGACCTGTCCTCTTAGGGAGACCTGAGGGCTGGGGAACAGCTCCAGTAAGGAGGAGGAGGATCTCCCCACCCTGACCTTCCTCCTGGAACCTCAGCACAACCTGCTGTCCTTGGTGCTGCCCCAGAGCCAAGTCCCCACCACAGGCCTTGTGGGGACTCTGCAGGCTGGGGGACTCAACGAGCTCACTGGGTCACCCCACCCCCCAGAGAATAGGCATCAGCCCAGCCTCCCCAGCAGCTGGCTCTGTGTGGAGGCCTGGCCACCACAGAGAACCTGCCCATGCCCAGGACTGACCTGGGAGTCTTTGGGAGACCAGCCCTAGACAGGGGCTTGTTTACCCTGACAGACCAAAAAGAGAAGGTGTAACACATGTGTCACAGGGAAGAGGATGTTCCACTGCATCCAGTAGTGAACAGTGGGCCAGCTTTCCAGTGCAAGCCCAACAGGAAGCCTAGGGGCTCTCTTTAGTCCCAGCACTGATCCTGGCTGACATGGGGGCAGGGAGGAAGGGCAAGGCTATCAGAGCCAGGAGAGGGGTGGCCCTGCGGGGGGTTAGGTAGTGGGGGATTTGGGTCTGGGTGTGCACAGAAGCACCATTGGGATGAAGTATGCAAAATGTGGACAAAGATAGTTTTATGGGAAATATTCATGGTCCACTGTCATCTTGCTCATGTCTGTGTTGCTCCACAGAGTGTTCTTTGGAGGAAAGAAGGATGAGGGCTGTCACAGGTGCTCTGGATTTACAGGTGAACCATGAAATCTTTCCTCCACAAAGACAAGGACTCATCAAGCTACTCTGGGGAGCACACAGATTTCACTATCCCCAGGAACCCCCACATCATCTCCGTCTCTCAAGCCTGCCTGACTAGTGGGCATCTGGGGCATTTCTACCATTATCTGCATCCCGCTACCTTCAAGGGATTTGAAGCTGCTTTTGTGCCTTTCAGCCCTCTGAACACTCAGAAGTTCCTAGAGTGGAGGCTGGTGACAGCCTATACCTTTAGGGAGTTTCTCTCTGCTTCCCCGAAGTGGCCAGATGACAGGCTGGGATGATCCTACACTCATCCAGGGTGCCCTGTGTGGGTGGCCTGGCCAGAGAGGACAAGGCTTGGCTGTAGGGACAGGCCTTTCTGCTTCTCTGCCTCATCGATGGGGGAGAATCCAGTATTCTCAGTGGGATTATTGCAATGGGCAAAATGGTGGAGGCAGGTGCCTCTTAGTCCCAATGAGGACAGAAAGATGGGAATGGTTGAGAGGAAATTCATAGATGATTAGGGACTTGAGTGGAGTAGTCCATCGTGATTTATTTATTTTTTCTTTTTAAGGCTGCACCAATGGCCTAAGTAGGTTCCCAGGCTAGGGGTCACATCAGAGCTGGAGACACTGGCCTATGCCACAGCAATGCCAGATCTGAGATGCATCTTCAACCTACACAGAGCTCACAGCAATGCTGGATCCTTAACCCCCTGATAAGGTCAGGGATCGAACTGGCATCCTCATGGATACTAGTCAGATTTATTGCCAGAGAGCCACTATGGGAACTCTGAGTATTGCACCTTGTCAAATCCCTGCACCACCCCAATGGCATCAACACCCAGATAGCTTTAGAAAGAGCAAGACCTAAGACTTTACAAAGACCAGGAATAGAGTTCCTGCTCTGGGAAAGAGGCCTAAGAATCCTGCCTTGTTCCAAGGAACCCCCATATGCCAAGAGTGTGGCCAAAAAGGAAAGTAACAAAACCAAAAAATGAAATAGACTAGGTTTAACATTAAGGTGCATGGACTGCAAATGACAAATTACACTAATGTTCTTCAAACCATAAAAGGAATGAAATAGAAGGAGTTCCTGTCATGGCTCCGAGGTAATGAATACAACTGCTATCTGTGAGGACATGGGTATGATACCTAGCCTTGCTCATTTGTTTAAAGTTCCAGAGTTGCCACGAGCTGTGGTGTAGTGTCATGTAGCTTTGATCATGCATTGCTGTGGCTGTGGCATAGGATGGAAGCTCAAGTTCTAATTCAATTCCTAGCAGGAGAACGTCCAAATGTCCAGAATGAACCCCACCAAAACAAAAAGAAAAAAAAAAGAAAAGAAAAAGAACGAAAAAAGAAAAAGAATGAAATTAAAAATATTTAAGTGGAATTTTCATTCAACAGAATCAGCTGTAGCTTACATTTGACCCCTAGTCAGGGAACCTCTACATGCTGCAGATGGAGCCAAACTTGACAAAAAATACATACATAAAATGAAATAAATCAATAGTGATCTAATGGACGATACATTCATGGAATCAGAGAATTGACTACCATCCACAGGGTGGATAAAGGAGGTTCCTAATTGCAGGGGTAGCATGGCTGCAGCTTGTCTGAGGGAGAGGCAGGTGCTGGGCAACCTTTGCATATGATACACACCAAGGGGAAGCCTGCCCATTGACAACACAGAAAGTCTCATCTCCAAAACTCTCAACATGGAATCAGAGCATTGGCTGAAGGAACACACCTGACAGAGGCTGTGGGCCACCTGGTCTGGGTTCTCCCTACCAAAGGCCATGTTTCTCCAAGAACAAGGCAAGGAGTAACACTTTTCTAAGTCACAGACATCATATATGAACAATACAGCTATTACAATTGTGCAGGCAAAGGGCTCTGAAGGGAATTTTTAAGTGGGGGGCAGGGAGCAGTTGTGTACTAGGGAGGATTTGGGCCCTCTGGCTTGTAGGTGACCTCTTGTCAGACAGGGGAAGTGACACACGTGGAAGCTGGGTAGTGTTCCAAGGCACTGCCTTCATTCCTCAAATGGCAGGGAAATGGAGGGTTTAAAAGTGGGAGCAGAGCAAAGAGTTATCACCTACTGCCTCCTTACCTCCTCTGCTTCAGGGTGAGGAGCTTCCTGCTTTCATAGAAATTATTGCTAGCACACCGATCATTGGAGATCTTGAACATCAACATTTTACTTCTCAGAAGCACATAGGAGAAATGAAAGATAGCCCATGGGTGTAGCTAAGGGTCTTGTCTTAGGGGAAACTTGCTTAATTGCAGTAGCTGCTTCCTGGTTAACTGGGGTTCGGTTGTACTTCTTCTAGAAAATGATGTTACTAATATTTGAAAAAGAACGTTTGGGGAGTGACCACCATGGCTCATTGGCTAACAAATCTGACTAGGAACCATGAGGTTGCAGGTTCTATTCCTAGCCTCGCTCAGTGGGTTAAGGATCCAGCATTGCTGAGAGCTGTGATGTACGTCGCAGTAGTGGCTCAGATCCTGTGCTGCTGTTGCTCTGGCATAGGCCAGTGGCTACAGCTCTGAGTAGACCCCTGGCCTTGAAACCTCCACATGCCATGTGTGCAGCCCTAGAAAATACAAAAAGACAAAAACAAAAGTTTGGCAATCCCATGTTTTGGGAGGTAGCAAGATGGAGTGATGAGATTTCGGTTTCTGAAGTAGTGAGAGGGCAGGGCTGACTTGGGCAAGACAACCTCCCTGCAGGAGAAAGCCTGGCCTTCCTGGGACTTCAGGGTCACTGCCCATAGCCAGGGCTTATGGCTGGCAGAGATGGGAAGTGCTGCCTAGTGACTCAGCCACTTTGGCCTTCTGAGACTTATGGCTGCACCCACAGCTCAGACCCACCCTGAGCAGCAGGAAAGAGGCTGGAGCTTCCCCCACCCTGAGCGCTCATCCCGCAGCCAGCTACTCAACCTGCATCCTGCATGTCACCATGCTGGTTGTAGTCCCTGCCCACAGGGGGCCTGGACTTCTCTGATCATGCAATAAAAAGCACCAAGCCCAAGATCTGGGCCCCTCTCCTGAACGCTGGGTCCGAACAGAGTCTCTGGGTGCTGACCCGGAAAACAATGTGCAATGGCGACCCACAAATTCTCCTACTATTGTTCTGTCTGTGAACTTCCCTTGATAAACGCAACTTCAGCAGCATGAATTCATATATTCAGGCAATTCCCTTATGGTTACTGTATAAGTGAAAAGTCTGAGAACTCCCATGTAAAATTAATATTCAAAAGTTTCACACCAATGACACTTGAGGAACCTATAAGATAAACAAATAGTCATTACATTTCACTCCACTGTGTCCAAAGTATAAGCTTCCCCTTGTATAACAATGAGAATGAGAAGTGAGCCTCCAAATATGTGGAAATTGAGATGCACACTTCTAAATAACCCATGGTTAAAGATGACTCTCAAAGAAAAATTTTGAAATGAATAGAACTGAATGCAAAGGAAGATACAGTCCATAAAATGTGATTGGATCCAGATAAACCATTGTGTAGATGGAAACAAATGGCACTAAATGCTTCTACAATACAAAAGAAGAAAGGTCTCAAAATCAATAGCTTAAGTTTTCCTGAAAGGAAACTACAAAAAAACATTGCAATACTAAACCAATATCTGAAGAACAAATGAACTGACAATGCATTATAATCAAATGGAGTTTATTCTAGGAATACAAGCTTGGTTTAGTATTTAAAAATCATCAGTGTAGTTTGCTGTTATTAATAGATTAAAATAGAAAACGTACATGGTCACATCAATTACTACAGAAAAAGCATTTGGCAATGTTCAACAACCCATGCATGTTAGAAACTCTCAGAAAACCAGGAAGAACACTCCTTCAACCCAGTACAGAACATCTACAAAATACCTACACTAAGCATCCTACTGAAAGGTGAAAGAATGAACGTTTTCCTCCTAAACTCAAAAGAAGGTCAGAATGTCCTTTCTCATTTCTTCCATTCTACTTAGCACTGCAGGTACTTGCCAATGCAGCATGGCAAGAAAAAGAAATGAAGACATACAGAATAGAAATGAAGAAATATAACTGTCCAGGTTCATGGATAGCATGGCTACCTCCACAGAAAATCCCAACAATTCTCTTAAGGTACACTGAAGAGATGGAGGTTCCTTTACCAAAGTCTCAGGAGAGAAGATCACAGAAACATTCATCATATTTGTAAATGCTAAAAAGGGACATCTGGTAGCCCAAACCAAAAACACAATGCAATACAGAGCAGTTCCAAAAAATGAAATATTTGGTTATACATATAAGTTTATGGCTGCTCCTGCAGCTTGTGGAAGTTCTCAGGCTAGGGGATCAAAATGGAGCTACAGCTAGCAACCAACACCACAGCAACAGCAACACCATCTCCAACTGGCATCTGCACCCTACACTATAGCTTGTGGCAATAAAAGTACCTTACTCCACTGAGCCAGGCCAGAGAGTCACCCCACATCTTCATGGCCACTATATCAGGTTCTTCATCAGGGACCCATAATGGGAACTCTCGTTAGAAATGTTTTGATAGAGGATTTGATTTGTATGATAAAACCCTATAAGACCTAAACAAATGTGTAGGCATATACATAGATAATATTCACAGTCTGGAAGTCTCCACAAAATAAACTGTCCACTTCCAACAGAATTGCTTTTGTCAACATGGACAAGCTTATTATAACATGTATAAAGAAAAGGAGCCAAAATAGCTAAAATTATTTTGAGAAAGAAAATTAAAATTTGAGGCTATTAGGCTCCATATAAAGCCATATGGAAGATAGATTAGCATTGGTGGAGGAATAGATTCATAGTTTGGTGTACAGGATAGAGAATACAGAAATAGACACATACCAATACAGCAAACTGGAATGGCTTAATACAAAAGTTATAGAGAAGTAGAATGGAAAAGGGATAGTTTTTAACGGATATTGAAATTCTACAAAATGGGGCATAGATTCAAATGCAAATTTCGAGACTGTGAAATTTTTACAAAAAAAAAAAAAAAAACTAGGAGAAAAATCTCTGGGTTGTTGGGCTTGATAAAGAGGTCTTACACAGGACAAAAAAAAATTACCCAAAAAAAGAAAAAAATGGAAAATCATATTTGATCAAAATCAAACATTTCCCTATACTGAAATGTCCTTCAAAAGGCACATGCACCCCAAATATCCCTGAAGCACTGCTTACAAAAGCTATTGACCATGAGAAGTAGGTTGTGAGACCTCCCTCTACAGGCCTTCACAACTTGAAGTTTAATGAAGATTTCATTTTCTTAATTGGCACAGTTGTCCTTGATCTGGAATGATCCAGATCTTTCTCTGAAAGCATCACTGATCAAGAGTCAGGTTTTCCAAATTTAGAAGTCTTCACCTCTCAGTGCCAGGAAGGCTCTTTCTCATGCACTGTGTCCCACATAGAAGGGAAAGTAGACAGACCAGAAATCACTTGAGGTCACATTTGAGTAACAGGAAGAATAGTAGGGAGAACCCTCAGGTATGAGAGTCTACAACTGTATTGTTTGCAAAAAGGAGATCACACTCAAAAGCTCTACAAAATGACAAGGCATAGAATTATAACTCAGATAAAGGAAGAAGAAAAAAAAACATAAAAACAATTAAACGATCTGAAGATTATCAACTTCCACAAAAAAGACCTTAGACTAGTGATAGTCAAGATGGCTCAAGAACATGGAAATAAACTGGAGGCAAAGAGAGACAAGTTACAAGAAAACCCAACAAATAGAAGATTTTAAGATTAAGCAAGCAGAGATGAAAAACACAATAGCTGAAATAAAAAAATTCACATCAAAGGAAACAGTAACAGAATGCAGAAGGCAGAAAAATGAATAAGTGAGATGGAAGACAGACTGGTGGAAATCACTGACGAGGAACAGAAGAGAAAAAAAGATTGAAAAGAAATGGAGGCAGTCTATGAGAACTCTGGAACAACATGACACGCACCAACATCTGCATTATAGGGGTACCAGAAGCAGAAGAGAGAGAGAAAGGGCCAGAGCACATAACAAAAACTTCCTTAACATGGGAAAGGAACCACTCACTCAAATCCAGGAAGCACAACGAGTACAATAGAAAACAAACCCAAGGAGGAACACCCCAAGACACATATTCATGAAACTGACCAAAATTAAAGACAAACAGAAAATGTTGAAAGCAGCTAGGGAAAAGAAACACATAACATACAAGCGAAGCCCAGGAAGGTTTTCAACACCACCAAACCAGCTTTACAACAAATACTACAGGACTTCAAGAGGTGGACATGAAAAGGCCACCACTAAAATAAAAAATACTAAAAACGACACGGCTTACCGGTAAACATATACATATACATATAGTAAAGGCAGGAAATCATCCACACACAAATATGCTGAAAAGTCCAGAAAGCATCCAAAGAGGGTACAAATGCAGCATACCAGAGTTGCATTTGCAACTAAGAGACCAACAACTTAAAACAATTTGTATATAGATAGAAGCCTATATCAAAACTTCATGGGAACTGTGACCAACAATCTACAATCAATACACACAAAAATAATAAAAAGCAGTCCAAACACAACACTACATAGAGTCATCAAACCACAAGAGAAGAGAAGGGAAGGAAAAGAGGCCAACAAAAACAAATACAAAACAGTTCATAAAATGGTAACGTCATTGGACTAAATGCCCCAACCAAAAGATATAGACAGGCTGAATGGATACTAAAGACCCACATATATGCTGTCTCCAAGAGACTCACGTCAGTTCTAGGGACATATGAAAAGTGAAAGCGAGGGGATGGAAGAAAATATTCCATGCATATGGAGTCAAAAGAAAGCTGGAGCAGCAATACTCTTTTCAGACAAATTAAACCTTAAAATAAAGAATATTATAAGAGACAAACAAGGTCATTACATAATGATCAAAGGATCAATCCAACAAGCATGCATAGGGATGGTAAATGCATATGCACCCGAAAGAGGGTTACCTCAAAACATAAGGCAACAGCTGTTAACCTGACCAAGGAGGTGAAAGACTTCCATGCTGAGAACTCTACAACTTCACTCAAGACAGTTAAAGAGGATTCAAAGAAACAGAAAAATGTTCCACACTCCTGGATTGGAAGAATTAATATCATTTACATGACCCTCCTACCCAAATCAATCAACAGATTCAAGGCAATCCCTATCAAATTACCCATGCCATTTTTCACAGAACTAGAACAAACAATCCAAAAATTGATATGGATCCATAAAAGACTCAGAATTGCCAAAGCAATCCTGAGGAACACAAACCAAGCAGGAGGCATAACTCTCTCAGACTTCAGACAATATTACAAAGCTACAATCATCAAGACAGTGTGGTACTGGTACCAAAACGACATACACTCCAATGGAACAGAATACAGAACCCAGAAATAACCCCAGACAACTATGGTCAAACAATCTTTGACAAACGAGGCAAGAATACAAAATCAGGGAAAGATTGTCTCCTCCCCAAGTGGTATGGACAAAGCAGAACAATTCCACGTAAATCACACTCTCATACTAGAACTAGAACACACTCTCATACCGTACACAAAAATAAACTCAAAATGGCTTAAAAACTTAAACATAAGAGAAGACATCATAAAACTCCTGGAAGAGATCATAGGCGAAACATTCCCTGACATCAAACATTGAAAGGTTTTCTTAGGTCAGTCCCCCAAAGCAATAGAATGAAAAAACAAAAATAAACCAATGGGAGCTAATCAAGCCCACAAGCATTTGCACAGCAATGGAAAACATTAAAAAAAGCAAAAAGATAATCTATGCAATGGGAGAAAAGAGTTTCAAATAATGTAACTGACAAGAGCTTAATTTCCAAAACATACAAACAACTTATACAACTCAAAAGCAAAAACAAAACAAACAAACAAACAAAACCCAGTTGAAAAATGAGGAGAAGGGGACTGGATTAAGATGGCAGGACAGAAGGAATGGAGTTCACCTGCTCTCTTCAAAACAACAAAATTACCACCAAATGCTGAACAACCTTCAACAAAATGGATTGGAAACTTTCAAGAAAGATATCCTACTCCAAGAAACAAAGAGGAGACCACATCAAGATGGTAGGAAGGCCTATTATGTGACATACACAAGCCCATGAGCATCATGTGGGCAGCACACAGACTGGAAAGGAACTATGTCACAGAGACCCACCTACAGGAGCGAGAGTTCTGAGTCCCACATTGGATCCCCATACCTGGGGGTATGGCATTGGGAGAAAGAGCCCCCAGAGCATCTGGCATTGAGGGTAGTAGGGCTTCTGTGCTAAAGCTCCATGGGACTGGGGGAGACAGAAACCCCATTCTTGAAAGGTACACACAGGCTTTCATATCCACGGGGTCCGAGACAAAGTAGAGACTCCATGGGAATCTGGGGCAGGCCTGACTGCAGTTCTTGGAGGATCTCCTGGGAAAACAGGGAGTGACTGTGGATCACTGCTGGGGAAGGACACTGGAAGCAAAAGTCTCAGGAGTGCTCACTGGCATGTGTTTCTCTAGAGGTGGCCATTTTGGGAAAATCCGGCCCCACCTATCAGCGCTGAGAAGCCCCAGGTCAAACACGAATCCAGGTGAGATCACAGCCCCACCCATCAGTAAACAGGCTGCCTAAAGACACCCTAATCACACAACTGCCTCTAATCTCACCCAGAGCAAAGACCCATCCTCCAGAGGGATAAGAAGCAGCTCCACCTACCAGTGGGCAGGCACCAGTCCTTTCCATCAGAAAGCCTATAGCAAGCCCCCATACCAACTTCAGCCACAAAGGGTGCAGACTTCAGAAGAAAGAGGGGCTACCACATTGTTTTCTGGAAAAAGGAGACCACACCAAAAACCTATAAAAATGTAAAGGCAGAGAACCATAACCCAGATGGATAGAGAAAAACCCCAGAAAAACAGCTAAGTGATCTGGAGAGTATCAGCCTCCAGGAAAAAGACTTTAGACTGATGATCATAATGTGATGCAGGGCATTGAAAACAGATGGGAGGCAAAGACTGATAATTTACAGGAAACACTGAGCAAAGAAATACGAAATTTAAGACTGAAGCAAGCAGAGATGAAAAACACAATACCTGAAATATAAAATTCATTAGAAGCAGCCAACAACAGAATACATGAGGCAGAAGAATGAACAAGTGAGGTGGAGGACACACTATTGGAAATCACTGATGTGGAACAGAAAAAGAAAAAAGATTGAATAGATTGGAAGACAGTCTAAGAGACCTCTAGGACAACATTACATGCACCAACATCTGCATTATAGGGGTGCCAAAAGAAGAAGAGAGAGAGAAAAGGCCAGAGAACCTATTTGAAGAGATAATAGGCCAAACCTTCCCTACCATGGGGAAGGAATCACTCACTGAAATCTAGGAAGCACACTGAGTACCATATGAAATAAACCCAAGGAGGAACACCCCAAGACACATATTCATGAAACTGGACAAAATTAAAGACAAAGAGAACATATGGAAAGCATCTAGGGAAAACAAACACATAACATACATGGGAATCCTGAAAAGCTTTTCAGCTGATTTTTCAGCAGAAGCTCTGCAGGCCAGAAGGGAGTGGCACGATATACTTAACGAGATGAAAGGAAAAATCTCCAACCAAGGTTACTCTACCCAGCAAGGCTTTCATTCTGATTTGAAGGAGAAAGCAAAAGCTTTACAGAAAAACAACAGTTAAGAGCCTTCAGCACCACTAACCCAGATTTACAACAAATACTGAAAGAACTTCCTGAGGCAAAGAAAAGGCCACAACTAGAAACCAAAACACTACAAATGACAAGGATCACCAGTAAAGGCATAGACACAGTAAATGTAGGAAATCATCCACGCTTCAATATGCTACCAAATCCAGAAATTGGGAGAAGAGGAGGGTACAAATGCAGGACACTGGAGATGCACTTCCAATTAAGAGACCAACAACTTAAAACAATCAGAGAGAGAGAGACGCCTATCTCAAAACTTCAGGGTAACTACAGGCCAAAAACCTACAATAGATACACACACAAATAAGAGCAATCAACTCAAATACAACGCTAAAGGTAGTCATCAATCCACAAAGGAGAGAACAAGAGAAGAAGGGAAGAAAAAAGAGCAACAGCAACAAATCCAAAACAGTTAATGAAATGGCAATAAGAACATACAAATCAGTAAATAGCCTACATGTAAACAGACTAAATGCCCCAACCAAAAGATCTAGACTGGCTGAATGGATACAAAAACAAGACCCATACATATGCTGTCTTCAAGAGACCCACTTCACTTTCTAGGGACACATACAAATTGAAAATGAGAGGATGGAAGAAAATATTCCATGCAAATGGCAATCAAAAACGCTGGAGTAATGATACTCTTATCAGACAAAATAGGCCTGAAAATAAAGAATATGATAAGAGACAAAGATGGGCATTACATAATGATCAAAGGACCAATCCAGGATCACTTCAATATATAAGGCAACTGCTAACAACCTTAAAAGGAGAAATTAACAACAACACCATAGAGCAGGGGACTTTAACACCCCACTTACTGCAATGGACAGATCATCCGGACAGAAAATCAACAAGAAACCTCAGGCCCTAAATGAAGCATTAGACCAGATGGATTTAATAGAGAGTTATAGGACATTCCATCCAAAAGCAGCAGAATACACTTCTTCTCAAGTGCACATGGAATTTGCTCTAGGAATGATCACTTTCTGGGCCACAAATCAAGCCTTGGTAACTTTAAGAAAATGGAAATCATATCCAGCATCTTTTTCCAAACACAACGCTATTCAACTTGAAATCAACAAGAAAAAAATTGCCAAAAACCACACACACACAAAGACATGGAGGCTAAACAACATGCTACCAAACAGCCAATGAATCATCGAAGAAATCAAAGAGGAAAACTATAGCAAAAGCAGTTCTAAGAGGGAAGTTTATAGCAATACAAGCATACCTTAGGAAACAAGAGAAAGCTCAAATAAACAACCTAACTTCACATCTAAAGCAGCCTGAGAGAGTGTAACAGACAATACCTAAAGATATAAGAAGGAAAGAAATAATAAAGATCAGAGCAGAAATGAATGAAATAGAAAGGAAGAAAACCATAGAAAAGAGCAATAAAAATAAAAACTGGTTCTTTGAAAAGATCAACACAATTGAAAAACCCTTAGACTTATCAAAAAAAAAAAGAGGACTCAAATCCATAAAATTAGAGATGAAAAAGGAGAAGTTACAAAGGACATCACAGAAATACAGAGGATTCTACGAGACTACTACATACCAATAAATCTATACCAATAAAAGGGAAATCCTAGAAGAAATGGTCAAATTCTTAGAAAACTACAATCTTCTAAGACTAAACCAAGATGAACTAGAAAAGATGAATGGACCAATCACAAGCACAGAAATTGAAACTGTGATTTAAAAAATTCCAAAAAATAAAAGTCTAGGACCAGATGGCTTCACAGGAAATTCGATTCAAACATTTAGAGAAGAGATAACACCTATTCCTCTGAAACTATTCCAAAAACTTTCAGAGGAATGAACACTTCTTCCAAACTCATTCTAGAAGTCCACCATTACCCTGATATCAAAACGAGACAAAGATGCCACAAAAAAAGAAAACTACTGGCCAATATCTCCAATGAATCTAGATGCAAAAATCCTCACCAAAATACTAGCAAACCAAATCCAACAGTACATTGAAAGGTTTGTACATTATGATCAAGTGGGATCTGTCCCAGCAATGCAAGGATTCTTCAATATCCACAAATCAAACAGTATGATACACCACATTAACAAACTGAGGAATAAAAACCATATCATCCTCTCCATCGGTGCAGAGAAAGACTTTCACAAAATGCAACACCCATAAAATCCCTTCAGACATGGGTACAGAACGAACCTACCTCAACATTCTAAAGGGCATATATAACAAACACACAGCTAACATCATTGTGCATGGTAAAAAGCTGAAAGAATTCCCTCTGTGGTGAAGGATGTCTGCTCTCACCACTAATATTCAACATAGTTTTGGAAGTCTTGGGCATGGCAATCAGAGAAGAAAATGAAATAAAAGGAATCCAAATTGGAAAGGAAGAGGTACAACTCTATTTGCGGAGGCATGATACTATACCTAGAAAATCCTAAAGATGCTACCTGAAAACTGTTAGCATTCATTGATGAATTTGGAAAAGTCACAGAATACAAAATTAATACACAGAAATTCATGGCATTTCTACATACTAAGAATGAACGATCAGAAAGAGAAATTCAGGAAACAATCCCATCAACCATCACATCAATGAGAATGAAATTCATAGGAATAAACCTACCTAAAGAGACAAGAGACCTGTACTCTGAAGACTATAAGACACTGATGAAAGACATCAAAGGTCACACAAACAGATGTAAATACCATCTTTTTGTATTGGAAGAATCAATATTATCAAAATTACTGTACTACCCAAGGCAATCTGCAGAGTCAATGCAATCCCTATCAAACTACCAAGGACAGTTTTTGTAGAACTAGAAGAAAATATCTAAAAGTTTGTTTGAAAGCATGAAAGGCTCAGAATAGCCAGACATCCTGAGAAAGCAAAACAGAGCTGGAAGAATCAAGTTCCCTGACTTCAGATTATTCTACTAAGCATCAAAACCATATGGTACTGGCACAAAGACAGAAATGTACATCAGTGGAACAGAATAGAAAGCCCAGAATTAAACCCACACACCTACAGTCAACTAATCTATGGCAATAGAAGCGAGAACATACAATAGAGAAAAGACTGTACCTTCAATAAATAATGCCATGAAACCAGGACAGCCACATGGAAAAGAATGAAATCAGAACACTTCCTAACACCACACACAACAATAAATGCAAAATGGATGAAAGACCTAAATAGAAGACCAGATAACATAAAACTCTTGAAGGAATACCTAGGCCAAACACTCTCTGATATAAACCAAAGCAATATCTTCTCAGATCCACCTCCTAGAGTAATAACAATAAAAACAAAAAAAATCAATGGGACTTAATTAAATTTAAAAGTTTCTGCACAGCAAAGGAAACCCTAAACAGAACAAAAAGACAACCCAAAGAATGGGAGAACATATTTGCAAATGAAGAGACTGACAAGGGGTTCATCTCCAAAATTTATAGTTACCCCTGCAGCTCAATTACAAACAAGAAAATAACCACATCAAAGAATGGGGAGAAGACCTAAACCGACAATTCTCCAAAGAAGACATAACAGATGGCCAAAAAACACATGAAAAGATGTTCAACAGCACTAATTATTAGAGAAATGCAAATCAAAACTACTAGGAGGAACTACCTTACACCACCCAGAATGGCCATCATTAAAAAGTTTACAAACTGGAAATGCTGAAGAGGGGTGGAGAAAATGGAACCCTTATCATACTTTTGGTGGGAATGCAAATTGGTGCAATACTATGGAAAAGTGTGTGGAGATTCCTCAGAACACTAAAAATAGAATTACCCTTGATCCAGCAATCCTACTCCTGGGCATCTCTCCAGAGAAAACATGACTTGAAAAGATACCTGTACTCCAATGTTCATTGCAGTATTAGGTACAATACCCAAGCCATGCAAACAACCTAAATGTCCATCGGCAGCGGAGGAGATAAAGAAGATGTGGGCCATATACACAATGGAATATTACCCAATCATACAAATGAATGATGGGAGTTCCCACAGTGGCCCAGTGGTCATGAATCTGGCTGGTATCCATGTGGATGCAGGTTTGAACCCAAGCCTTCTTCCATGAGTCGGTGAGCTGGCATTGCTGTCAAATGTGGCGTAGGTCATAGATGTGGCTGATGCCATGTTGCTTGGACTGTGGTGTAGACCAGCAGCTGCAGCTGGGATTCAATCCCTAAATGGAAACTTCCATATGCCCTAGGTTTGGCCCTAAAATGCAGAAAAATAAAATAAAATAAATCATAAAGAACGAAATAATGCCATTTACAGCAGCATGGATGGACCTAGAAATTATTGTCCTAAGTGAAGTTAGACAGTGAAAGACAAACATCATATGATATCACTTATAGGTGGAATCTAAAAAAGGGATACAATGAACATCTTTGCAGAGCAGAAATAGACTAACAGACTTTGGAAAACTAATGGTTTCCAAAGGAGACAAGTTGGGGAGTAGGTGGGGTGGGCTGGGTGTTTGGGATGGAAATGCTGTAAAATCAGGTTGTTATGTTTGCTGAACAACTATAAATGTAATAAAATTCAATATAGCCCTGGGAACTATGTCTAGACACTTATGATGGAGAATAATGTGAGAAAAAAGATATATATGTAGGTGAGACTGGGCCACCTTGCCATAGAGTAAAAAATTGACAGAATCCTGAAAAACAGCTATAATGGAAAAAATATTATAATCTAAAATAAATGAATTAAAAATAACAAACAAACAAACAAATGAATACATACATACATACATACATAAACTTAGAAGGTTTTGCACAGGAAAGGAGACCCTAAACAAACCAAAAAAAAGACGACCCATGGAATGGGAGAAAATATTTGCAAATGAAGCAACTGACAAGGGATTCATCTCCAAAATTTATAATCACCTCCAAAAAAATGGGCAGAAGACTTAGACAATTCTCCAAAGGAGACAGACAGATGGTCATAAAGCACAAGAAAAGATGTTTATCATCACTACTTATTAAAAAAAAATACAAATCAAGATACAATGAGGTACTCCCTCATACCCACCAGGATGGCCATCATCAAAAAGTCTGCAATAAATAAGTGCTGTAGAGGAAGTGGAGAAATGGGGACCCTCTTAACAGTGTTGGTGGGAATGAAAATTGATACAGCCACTGTGGAAAACACTATGATCCTGTCTCAAAAAAACTAAAAACAGAATTATCATATGATCCAGAAATCCCACTCCTGGGCATCTATCCAGAGAAATCCATGACTTGAAAAGACCTAGGCACCCAAGTGTCCACTGAAGCACTTTACAATAGCCAAGATCTGGAAGCAACCTAAATGTCCATCAACAGAAGAATGGATAAAGAAGAGGTGGTACATAAACACCATGGGATATTAGCCATTAAAACGAAAGAACTAATGGCACTTGCAGCAACATGGACGGATATAGACAGTATCATGCTAAGTGAAGTTAGTAAGACAGTGAGACACCAATATCATATGCTATCACTTATATGTGGGATCTAAAAAAATATGGATACAACTTCTGTGTAGAACAGAAAATGACTTTGAAAAACTTTCCGTTACCAGGTGGGATTCACCCCAGGTTCACAAGGATGGTTCAACACACTCAAATCAAACAATGCCATGCACCACATTAACAAAAAAGTCAGAAACCACATGATCATCTCAAAAGATGCAGAAAAAGCATTTGACAAAGTCCAACATATATTCATGATCAAAACTCTTAATAAAGTGGGTCTAAGAGGGAACAATCCTTAACATAAATAAAGCCATTTATGACAAACCCGCAGAAAATATAATACTCAATGGAGAAAAGCTGAAAGCCTTCCCATGAAAATATGGAGCAAGACACAGATGCCCACTCTCAGCACCAATGTTATTCAACATATTACTAGAAGTTCTATCCACAGCAAACACACAAACAAAAGAAATAAAAGCCATCCAAATAGGAAGAGTAGTGGCTAAAACTGTCAGTGTAAAATGATCACAGTAAACCTAGTTAATATCCATTACCACAAAGTTCTGTGATAAGAACTTTTTTTTTCCTTTTGGATGTGCCTGTGACATGCAGAAGTTTCTGAGCCAGGGATTGAACCTGCGCCACAGCAGTGACCTGAGCCACAGCAATGATACCATTGGATCCTTAACCCACTCTCCACTAGGGCATCCAAGGACTCTTAAGATCCATTCTCTCAGCTACTCTCCAGCACACAACGCGGTATTAACTGCAGTCACCATGCTGTACGTTACCGACCATGCTTTAATTATTTTATTTTATTTTATTTTATTTTATTTTATTTTATTTTACTATTATTATTTATTACTCATCTGTAATTGCACAATGACCATAATAATCCAATTTCACAGGATTTCCATCCACAGCCCAAGCACATCCCCCCACCCCCCAAACTGTCTCCTCCGGAGACCATTATTTTCTGTCTTTTATTTATCAATCTGCTAAAAGGGAAGCTGAAGCAGGCTGAGTGACCTTTTAAATGTATGGAACCCCAAATGCTACAAAACGAGATTCCACAGGCTCCAAAGGCTGCCACAGATTCACCCTTCTTTGTGACTATGATGGAATTGTCCACCTATCAGTGTGAGCAGGGAAGATGTTAGGAATGGCTTATCAAAAGTTACTATTTTGCAAGCCCGTTCAGGTTGAGGCTCTTGAATATCATCCTAGAGGTCACTAACAGTTCACTGTATGGAATCCAGGAGCTGAGTCAAAATAGAGGGGTCTATTTTGGGAAGGGAAGCAGGAGGCTGTAGGGTCAGCTGGTGGACATGGTGAGCATATGGCTCCCTGTTGGGATGATGGCTGGATGTGGAATAAAGAAAAATAGGGTCAGGTCATCTGAGAACCAAGGACCTGAGATGAACTCGCCATTGTTAGAAGCATCCTGAACCTTCAGAAAAGAACAGGGACCATGTCTAAAGGTTTGGGAATATCAGAGCCATATCTCCTCAGAGAAGGACTCCCCAGGCTCTCCAGGCCTCACTCCCCAAGCCTCCCTTAGAGACAAGGCCTCCCCACCTTTGTCCTTGTCAGCTCACTGACCCTAGAGGTCCTGCCTATCCCTGAAGACTTGGGTTTCCACAGAGATATGGTGGTGGAGAATTGCTCATACAGCTTACCAGCCTGACCAACAGTAGTTCCCACCACACTGGGGCAACTGGGCACAGGGACACATGGCTCTAGAGACTTGAACCATCTGGACCCCATGTGCACGGTGTCCTGGCCTACCAGCTGTGCCACAGAAGAGCCAGGAATACCTGTGCTTGCCCAACTGATTCTCAGGGGGTTTTCCTGGGAGAACACTTGCCCACCTTACCTCTTATCCATGAATCCCCACGACTTCCTGACTGCCGCTTGTCATGCCAACCACACACCTGAGAAGGTTCTGTGCTAGAGAGTGATCTGCAATCAGCCTCACCCTTCTAGGGCCCCAGATTCTAGGACCATACAAATGCTGAAGGTGTGTCCCTGCCTAAGGTACAGATACCCTAAATCCATCCACATGATTTCCACTGGAATTCACCAGCATTTGGAGGGAGGAATTCTTGACCCTAAAGATTGAATCAACCTGAGAGGAGCAATGCTGTGATTCAGAATGAAGGGCCAAGGCACACATAAAATGGCACATCGCCCAGGATGCCCCACTCACAATTCAAATATAATGTGATATACACACACACCAATGATGCCTGAATATTCTGGCTTGCCACATAATTAAGTCATAACACACAGATGAGTGATATGCTCTAAATGCATTTTTGAAGCTCTTCAAGAAACTCAGGTGACATTTCCGATGTGATATCTGCATCGTATGAATATTCCAAACATGAGCAAACTCAAATTACAAAGCTGAGGTAACTGAACACAGAGCCGATTATCCCAAGCTAGTCTGAACCAGTTCCAGTGCCCTTTCATATATGCATGTGCACACAATCCACTTACACTCTGAGGAGGACCCTCAACACCCACCAGGGGATGTAAGCAAAGGACATCACACATACGTATGTGTGTGTGTGTGTGTGTGTGTGTGTGTGTATCTTCTGAGCACACATGTACCTTTTAATCCTCAGTGTGAATCACCATACAAACTGACCGCCTAAGTTTACATATCTCAATAGACACAAATTCTAAAGTTTTACAGACAAATTCCTACTCACCTGGAATTTTCCACTGCCTCTCCTACTGAGACAGGTTGGGACCTGGCACCCTTGGCTGTGGTGGCTGCAGTGGCTGCAGGGAATGCACCTGGACAAACATCTCCTGGGGAACAAAATACAGCAAAAGTATAAACAATGAGAAAGAACTCTGCTTGCACATTGCGGACAAATCATGAGAAAAATACAACTGCCACTTCTGAAGAACAGAGAGCAAAAGCAGAGGACTATCCATGCCCCCTACATGCACCACACTAAAGGGGTGGGGTGGGCAAGCCCCCTCAGCCACCCCCCCCGGCCCAATCCCTGGACATGCCCCTATCCTCACCCCATAGAAGGAACTAGCTCACCATTACTCAGTGAGAAGGTGAACGAGGGAACCTGGTGATTGCTTCAGTGCCTCTATGCTGAAGCAGGTGTCCTGAATAAAGCCTTCACTGAGTTTCTCCTCCAGCATCTTATCAACTGCTCTTTATTAAGGAAGGCCAAGAACTCTAGCTGGTAACACTCCAACTCTATACACATGCAAAACATGGGCCTGAATAAAACAGGTGCAACCTACCTACCAACCAGTTGTCCATGTGGAATACCTACATGTACAGGCTCACGAAAACCAGCAAGTCCTCAATTGTCTCATGCATAGCCCGTATGCCATGCCATAGCCCTAAAACACAGCCAATCCAGGACTCCTGAACACACACACAGCCTACACCGTTTCTTGGTTTCCAAACACACAGACTTCTCACACCTCTCAGAATACATACCACATAAGCTCCAGGAACTCAAATACACACACAGCCACAATTAGCCTACACTGACTAAGATACATATACAAATGTCAAACACCTATGGACACACACATACAGATATTCCCAACCCTTGGACATACAGATGCCCCAAACACTAGGCGTGATGCCACCTCTTCAAAATACAACCACCCTCCTCCTCCCCCAACATAGACACCAAAGGGCACTCTAAGTGTATGTGTGTCAAATGTATGCATGTTTTTACCCTCCCCTGGATAGACACAGACAGACCATCTCTTAGTACCTATTAACAAACACATTAGCAACAAACACATAACACCTTAGCATTCTCCAAAGGAACATACTTTGCACACTCCTAACAACTCCAAGCCATGCGAACAAGACTTGCGCAGTCATGCACCTGGTGATAGACATACAAACATGGATATGCAAGTAAGACCCATGGACATATCTCCAGAAAACCACATATGAAATGACTTCCATCTATCAAATGATAAGAGGAGCCAGCTCACACACCTGCATCTACTAACACATAACCATAGCCCATATTTCTCCTACACATCAATGCAAGTCTCCAACTCCCCTGAATAAACACAGAACCTCATCTCTCCATTAGAAACACACATATGAACTCCTGGAAGAGCACATAGGCAAAGCATTCTCTGACATCAACCTCATGAATATGTTCACAGGTCCTTCTCCCAAGGCAACATAAAGGAGAGCAAAAATATAAACCAATGGGACCTAGTCAAACTCACAAGTTTTTGCACAGCAAAGGAAACCAGCAAGAAAACACAAAGACAACTTTCACAATGGGAGAAAATAGTTTCAAACAATGCCATGGACAAGGGCTTCATCTCTAGGATGTACAAGCAACATATGCAACTCAACAGCAGAAAAGCCAACCACCCAATGGACAAATGGGCAAAAGACCTGAAGAGACATTTCTCCAAGGAAGATACACAGATGGCCAACAAGCACCTGAAGCAATGCTCAACATCCCTGATTATTAGAGAAGTGCAAAGCAAAACGACCATGAGATACCACCTCACACCAATCAGAATGGCCATCATTCATAAGTCCACAAATAACAAGTGCTGGAGGGGGTGTGGAGAAAAGGGAACCCTCCTGCCCTGTTGGTGGGAATGTAAGCTGGTACAGCCACTATGGAGAACCATATGGAGGTACCTTAGACATCTATACCTAGAACTACCCTATCACCCTACAATCACACTCTTGGGATACATCCGGACAAAACTTTCCTTGAAAAAGACACATGCACCCGCATGGTCATTACACAATAGCCAAGACATGGGAACCAACCCAAATGTCCATCAACAGATGATTGGATTGGGAAGATGTGGTATACATACACAATGAAATCCTACTCAACCATAAAAAAGGACATGAGGCCATTTGTGTCACCATGAATGGAACTAGAGACGCTCATCCTCAGGGAAATAAGTAAGAAAGAGAAAAACAAAGACCATAGGACATCACTTATAACTAGAATCTAATATACAGCACAAATGAACATTTCCACAGAAGAGAAAATAATAGACTTGGAGAATGGACTTGTGGCTGCCCGGGGAGAGAGGGAGGGAGTGGGAGGGATTGGGAGCTTGGGGTTAACAGGTGCAAAGTATTGATCTTGGAATGGATGTACAATGAGATCCTGCTGTGTGGCATTAAGAATTCTGTCTAGATACTTACATTGCCACACAACAACGTGATGAAAACCTGTGCGTACATGTATGTGTAACTTGGTCACCATGCTGTACAGCGGAAAAAAAATAAATGAATAAATAAATAATAAATAACAAAGAAACACACATGTGCACTTCCCCAAATATTTAGGCCTAAAATGTCCCTACTGAAAAATACAAGTGCATAGCCCCAGCAAATATTCTACCAAATGACCATGCCCCTTGAATACACACACAAACTCATACACACAACTCCTCTCCACAAGGCCCAAATATACCCACAATTACCCAGGACATTACAAATATGGCAACGTATAACCCCTATGCATTTGGTTCCAAATACACATATAATACATGCTCTGCATATACATAAAATCACACTCCCCCTCCCACCCAGCCTTCATGCAAATACAGAAGCACAGAAACACAGGACAGCCACCTATGGAATATTCACCAGTCTCATAAAAGTTTCAGACTTGCCCTAAACACATCAAAAGACACACACACAGCTCCTGAAAAACTGCTACACAGAAAAGCCAAGAAGCATACAACATGCTACAAATACACAAATAATCATCCTAAAGATAAGGATAGATTCGGGTACTTAAAATACATGAAAAGTCCCACTGGGGGTGAAAGACAAGGTTTATGAGTTTGGGGAACTGGTGTAAGCTGAGGAGCACTCAAGGAATGGAACCCAGCTATGATCTACACTAACTTGAAGGAAGACCAGGGGCCTGTATGTGTCAGACATGCTGAAGCCACAAACCCCCATACTTAAAACATAGGACAACACATAGGAAGAGTAAATCCTGTTGCATGAAGTCATGGAGTTAGTAGTCCTTGAAAAGCAGCATTTTTTCACATACCCAAGACAGAAATATAGATGACAGGGGATGAAACTAGGTAAATGGGGACATTAGCCGGAAACCTGAGATGAATTGCCATATTGTACATGTTACCACACTCCTGGTAATACACACAGGACTTCAATAGCATTGTTGACTGACCTGGTTAAGCCATGTAGGGGCAAAGTGAGGGACAAAAGATGTAAGCCTTGCCATCTGCCCCCAAATGAGGAAGAAGGCAGACTTCTCCCTTCTCCTCTTTTCCTTGGATTATAGAAATGGAGCTCTCGTGGTTCTTGGGGCTGCTCTGCTCCCTTGCCAGCCTACTTCTCTCTCTCTCACAAGTGTCTTATGCTAAAAAGCTCGCTCATTGCCTGCTGCTTTGTCTCAAGCTGAATTCATTCTGCAATGAGTCAGAAAAGCCTGAGCTTCATGAGTCCTGACACTAGGAGAGAGGTTTCTCCTTAAAAGATAGTGGTTTTGAGGAGTTTGAGTCATTCTTTTGTGGCACAGAAGGTTAAGGATACAACTTTGTCACTGCAGCCATCCAGATCGCTGCTGTGGCATTCAGTCCTGGGCCTGGGAACCTCCACATGTGGCAGATAATATCAAAAAAAAGAAAAAAAATAATCATTGTGTTCCAGTCCACTCCTAACCTGGGATCCTGGGTTCAAGTGCCAAGCTACCGTGCAGGTTGATTCAAGTCCCACTCTCAATTTTGGCTGGGTTGAAGTCCCAGCCACGGAGTTTCACTACATTCCCCACATATACAACATAAACGGATTGTACACCCAAACGAACAGACCCCCGTAATGACCAAACATGGCCCTTATGCATAGGCAGATAATCCAAGTCCACCATTAGACACACAATCCCAAAACTCATGGGTGAAAACACCACGTGCCAAATATTCCCCTGAACACTAACTTACAAACACCTAAACACCAACTCCTTGAGTGTGCCTCTGTTACATCTCAAAACACTTCAAATATAACACTCCCCTTTAAAAACGTTCACCAAAACACAGGCATGAACTCCCCTTATACACACATATCCATAGACCTCACCAACCCAGATATCTGACCACCCACCAGACTCCCAACAACCTATTAAATATGTCTGAACCCCATCTAGGCTTGTGCATCATTCATGATTTACATCAGACTACAAAGAGATGGTGAGCACTACATTCAGGAAAGTTGTCCCCACCATGGACCCAAGCATGCCTTTTGAATATGAGCATTGACAGTAATTTTTATGTTCTGAAGGAGACACCAATGAAACCATGATCATGTACCTTGGCTCTTCACTGATTTTCCAGTGACCTGTGCTACTTCCTGGGAAGTGCATGAGGGTTTTCCAATTGGAAATGTTTCTGTCTAGCTTTCCTACTCTTGAGAACTGCATGCTGGAATGGCACACATTTGAATGGCCCACAAACTTTATGCACCTGCCTCTGGAGGCCCGGCAATCACTCAAGTCTTCATGCAGCCCGACCCACAGTGCTGCCAATAAACTGTGGTGGAAACACTGCTCCGGACCTTAACTCCATGCTGGCATGAACCCACACAGAGGAGGGCCCAGATAGCCTACAGAGTGAAAAAGAGTGCTGAGGGCTCACACCCAACACATGAAAAGTCCCCATATGCCTTACCAGGGCCTTCACAGAATTAAGCAGAAAGGCTGCCATGACTGGCCCCACCCCCAGGCGGGCCACCCTTTGGGAAACCACCCTCTGCCCTCATGCATGCACTACTGGCTTCCCAAGCAGACCCGCCTCAACAGATGCTAGGAGAGGTTGGTGGAGTGTAGTCCCTGCACCTGACAGCCCTAGCCACTAGTGGACATGTGCATGCTTGCTGGCGTGGAATGTGTGAATACCTAGCCCAGGTATTCTTGCAAGAGAGGAATATAATAGAGAATTGACAAGCTCTGGGGAGTTTTTTGATATGTCTTCTCATTGCGATCTTTCTGACCTTCTCCTCTTCAACCTCTCTCTTGTGAGATGATCTCCCACATTCAAATTGCAAACTTGAAAACCGTCCATTTAGATAAGATCCCCATGAAAGAGTTTGGAGAGCTCCAGCCTAAGCACGGTATCCTCAATTTGGGCCAAGGGTATTCATGCCCTTTGGGCTGCAGTTCCTTAGTTTTGCTTACTGTTTTTTCTAGAAATATTAGGTCCTTTTACCTAGCAAGCCTTAGGGTTCCATTAAAAAGAATTTCTAGCAATGAATTGTAGACATGGAAAACACTCTGAGAGAAATTTCTCCTGTTTCCATGCCTAGAGCTTTTCCAAATGCATTTGTTCTACTCAAATGTCTTGCTCTCAGTGTAGTTAGTTAATGCATGGAAGTTTTTCAATAAAGGTTGATTCATAGGTGTTTCCTTTGTAAGGTTTTGGTTATCCTTGTGAAGTAAACTTGACAATCTTGGCCAATTATACCACAGCAGGTACTTTGGGAACAATTGTACTCTCCCTCCCTACTTCTTTGACTACATCACAGAATTTCCGTTGGCAATCAACCAACAAATAAATAGGAGCAGATTCAACTTACTGACCTGACATTGTCATACTTTGCAAAGAAATGTGAACCATCAGGACCGTTCTCCGGTTAGCTGCAACGTTGGAGCATTTCTTCATCAACAGGATACCTCTCATGAGCCCTTACATCTAACAACACCCAGAGCTCCCAAGGGCACAGACTTGAAACGTCCACAAGACACAAACCTGGAATCTCTCAGTGCCTTTAAATTTCCATCAGCAAGTGGGAGATTACCTGTCTTCTGATGCTTGTGATCCATTTCCAGAGATGTTTCTCCTCAGCTGTCAGTGCCTGCCCTGAAGCTCTCTGCAGGAATAATCAGAGATAAGGGTCCAAAAGACATTGAGACACCCACATGCATGACTGGTTTTCCCTAATTACATTTCAGCTAATTTGATTATCTCTGCCTCTAGGATGTAGGGTTTGGAGGTAGTAAACAAAAATTGATTGCAGATTGGGAATGTCACTTTTCCACAATGTGATTTTCTATCAGGGTCCCTGAGAAGATGCATTCAAATACTATATCAGAGCTATGAGTGAGGATCTTATAAATAATCGGTTGAACAAGGGGAGGAGACAACAAGGAGCCTGCCCTTCTTGAGAGCCTGGGTACAATGCTTGCCTCACCAATCCTCCCATATGAAGTTATTGGTTGAAAAACATTTAAAATTTTCATTATAAGAGCTCAAATACAGAGAAATATTTCCAAATTGTTTATTTTTTCAATCCCTCATCAAGAGGTACTTGATAGAAAGCTCACCATGATATTGCTTGAAATCCTCTCACCTCAGCTTCTCACTCTCTTTTGAGTCCATTTTTCTTTGCAAGGGCTAAGAAGCTTCTGAAGCATCTTCCCAAGTCTTTTTCTCAATGTGGGACACTCCTTATAAACCTCTCTTGCCTTCCCCGACACCCTAACATCAGTAGGAATTGTAGTGGTGCTACAGCAGAGAATGAATTTCACCTCCCAAGAGATTTGGTTGCAGTCCTATTAGGTTTCCACCCCTTATCTCCCTTGGCAAGTTTCCTAATTGTCCTCTCTTCTCACCACACAAAACATGAATACTCATTCATATCATTAGGAGAGTGTAAGGTGACATTAATTCCCAACATGAAAATAAGAGTCAGAGAACTGTTTCTCATTTGTGTCTCTGTTTTGTTTTCTAAGGGATGCAGATGGGACCATAGGTAATGATGAGCCTAGATTCTAAAGTGGAAGGTTATGGGATGCAGACAGGAACTTCACAAGCCTATAAGTAGGGCTTGAAGGCCAGGTCTTAGATGGGATTGGCTTTGTCCAAAAGGAGAGTGGACATTGGTGGATAAAATACTGGCACTCTCTCAAGGTGCACATGCATTTCATGGGCAGTTGATTTTTTAAATCCTAGAAATACAAGGAGTTTCCAGTGTGGCTCAGCAGAAACGAACCTGGCAAGTATCCACAAAGATGTGGGTTTGATCCCTGGCCTCCCTCAGAGGAATAAGGATCTGGTGTTGCCTTTAGCTATGCTGTAGGTCACAGACACAGCTTGCGTCCCACATTGTTGTGGGTGTGCATAGGCCTGCAGCCGTAGGTCCGATTTGACTCCTATTCTGGAACTCACATATGTTGCAGGTCTGGCCCTAAAAGGGAAAATAAATAAAAGACCAAAAAAAAAAAAAAAACCCAGATCTCTGGGATATTTAGTACATTAACTTGTCTTCTTGTCCCTTATTTCTGTCCTTAACCCCACGAAGCACAAACACTCAATCCTATATCCTGCCTCTTCCATTGACATTTCATCCTGCAGATTTGGGGTCCCTTTGCCATTTTATTTTGGGTTGGACCAAAATGCACATTTCAGTTTCTAGTCCAAGTTCTCATCCTCTCTAGAACTGCTCACTACTAAGCGCCTAATATGTTACCCTTTTTGGCTAGTCTTGCCAGATAAATGCTGATGCTGAGGGAAAGGTAAATTTCAGATAAATAGGGAAAGAACTTTCAGTAAAGATATGTCCAAAATGTTGCATAGGACAGAGGTAAGGCTAAAGACAGGCACTGTGTATAGGAAATGAAAAATTTAAATGGAGCTGGATATTTACTTTTGATATTGCCTGGCTTTGAACACTCTGTTCTTTCAGTTCCTTGAATTTCAAGAGAATGTAGAAACTCCCATAATAAAGGTTAGTCCAGTAACAGAGCAGCCACAATGGCAGTATGAAGGCGACAAAAATAATATACTCAGATATACGGAGACAAGATTTAATTTTCTATTTTTCCTTTTTACTTTTTTTCAAGATGAACTCTTACCTTATAATTGTTAAGTTTTCCATTGCAGTTGATTTACACTGCTTTGTCTATTTCAACTGTACAGCAAAGGACCCTGTCATACAGACACACAAACACACACACACACACACACACACACACACACACACACACATACATATACACAAATATTATAAATATATAATCGCTTTCTCACATTATCCTCCAACATTTTACATCCCTGTGCACATTTTAATTTTCAGAGACAAAGAAATAACTTTTGAAAAGGCAAATGGATTGGATTCAATGTTCCTTGCCCAAAAGATCTCTGAAAAGATGTGAATGAAACAGGTATCTCTGATCGCCGGTGGGAACGAGGACGGAGTGGACAGGGGAAAGAGGGGGGAGGAGGACTCAACACTGCATATTCTATCTGGTACAAGTGGATTGTGATCCCTGAGAAGGGAGGATTTGTGGAGAATATTACATTCAATCATTAAAAAGATAAAACATACAATACTTACCAGCAATGTCATAATATGGGAAACACGTCAGACTCATCTCTGGTCTTGGACACGTGGGCTGTGCAGTTTCTTTTTGGATAGGCTGGGCCTTTCCAGCACAAAGGAACATGAGGAAGGTGGGTCCTGCTGGATGCTGGTTGGCTCACAAGGACGGCTTCCTTAGGAAAGATGGACACACACCAATCACAAATGGTGGGTCTGCTGAGAGAAGCCAAACCATAAACATTGGGTTCCAGGTGGCCATGAAAACCCAAGTGGTTATCAGATGATAAATGGGGAAATTTGTTCAGAAAGTCTGGCCTCTGGGGAAGGAAGTCAAGAGCCAGGATGGAAGCAGAGCATGTTGAAGGACAACAACTAGGTTGAGGGATAATGAAGTGAAAGGGAACTTCAAAACAAACCTTGGTGCTGTGACTCTGAAAACCACCACATACATTGTCTGACGAGGCACTCGACAATTGTCTGGCCCCTGCATAAGGTGGAAGAAACGTCTGGTTCTTGCCTCCCTGCAGAGGCCAGCATGGAATGGCACCCCACCCCCACCCAGGCTCACCTGCCCTCGGCCCCTCCCCCACTGCAGAATGACTGGAGGACCGCATTCTACTGTTGAGATTCAAACTTGGGCTCCTTTACTTGCATCCTGAGCATCTGTTGGGACAGGTCCCTCGCTGGGTTCTGCTCTTGACTGTCCACGTTGAGGTCACCAGCCAGTGGTGGTCCAGGCCCATGACTGTGGGAATGGCTTCAGAAGGCAGTAAGCCTCTAGACAGGGGCTGTTTTCCAAGAGAAAGGGCCTCCCTCAAATCCCTGGGTTTCCGTTGGGACCCTTCACTGTGGACATGGAGTTGGACTGAAGGAGAGGAAGGCGAGAGCACTGCACCCCAGGGACATCTCAGCTGGGGAGCCTAAGGTCATATAGAAACCTGAGGCTGCCCTGGGGAGGAGAGCTGCTTGGAGGTGGTTCAAGAGGCCTTGCTCTGGTTGTGGAGGCAGGATGGCAGCAGACAGGTTGGCGGTTTCTAAAAGGGAGACAATCAACTTGGAAAGTGTATGTAGCCAGTGTCCTCTTACTATTCAATTTTATAACAAAACTTGCTAATTTCAACCAAAAGAGGTGAATCATTTGAAATGGGGAAAAGATTAAATTTTAGAAAATTTGTAAGAAATGACATCTTGTGGAGTTCCCACGGGGGTGCAGCAGGTTATGGATGGGGCATTTCCACAGTTCCAGCTTAGGTTGGATTCAGTCCCTAGCCTGTTTCTCTATGCTGCAGGTACAGCCAAAAAAAAAACCCAGAAAACCTGACATTTCATTGTACTCATGCCTACAGAATCTAGGCAGAGAGGCTGTTTTCACAACTAGACAATTAATTGTTATTCCTAAGCCATTCATTCCTTAACAGTTCTAATCTTTTATATGTATTAATCTCTCTTTAAGAAACATAAGAATCTTGCCAATACCTACGGTTTTATCAATGAACCCATTTTATCAACTGTCAGTGCCATGGCTATACATGTAAGAAATCTAAAATATATATGTGTGTATTGCATATCCCGAGTTTGCTATTTTTCTGCCTTTTGCTTCTTAGGGCCACACCTGCAGCATAGGGGAGTTCCCAGGCTATGGGTCTAATCAGAGCTACAGCTGCTGATCACAGCCACAGCAATGAGGTATCCAAGCCATGTCTATGACCTATACCAGAGCTCACGGCAATGCTGGATCTCTGACCCATTTAGTGAGGCCAGGGATCAACCCTGCATCCTCATGGATACCAGTCAGATTTGTTTCCACTGTGCCACAACAGGAACTCCTTGGGTTTGCTATTTTTCATATCACACTCTCCCTCCCTCAATCAGTACAATGGTGCTGTGGGGTGATCAGTCTTGACACAGACACCTTTCCTGGGTTCCCCTCACAGAGCCCTGTTCTGGACCCCATACCCACTTCAGCCACCCCTCTCTCCACACTCCTTTCTGCAGTGAGCTGCTCTAGGCCCCACCAGACAGCTGCTAACATACTCTACATGGATGAAACATCGCAGTAGGTTATGTGACAGCAGGTTATCTGGTAGAGCTGCATGAACCAGAGGGACTCAACTCTTGGCCAAGCTCAGGCTGCACACACCCCAAACACTTTGCTTCCTGATAGCAGTGCCTTTCAAACAAGATTCTTACTCAAGTCCCAGAGAATAATGCAGACATGGGTGCTAGCTGCATGTACATTTCATAAGAAAGGACTTATGATCTTAGACTAAATCTAATCACACATTCTAAAATTCATCAACCAATAAATGAATCACCTGGGGGACATCTACAGTACAAATACTTTCATCTCAGTCTTTCAGAGGTTTCTTTAAATAGTTTTGGAATTTATTTGACCAGGGGGAGGGGTTGGTCAGGGGATTTAGAAAGAGCCCATCACACATTCCCCATCGGACAACAATGTCCTGGAAGGCAGCAACAATGGCTTCCTGCCACCAGCACAAGAGCAACAAGACTAGGGTCAACTCTTCACCCCCTGAAAACATGCCCAGTAACTGGTAGAGAGTATTTATGCTCCAAAAATATGAGACTTCCTCCCCCAGTACGAGGATACTCCAAGAATCACTCACAGAGCCCCATCCTCTCAGTTTACAATGAAGAAACAATGGCTGGAAGAAGTGGAGTCATTGGACCAAGGTCACCCAGTAGCTTGGAGTCCAAGTAAATACATTTATTTAGCAAACAAGGGTCTGGAAACCAGTGCAGTAAAGTCCTCATCATCAGAGTGATTTTATTATTCCTCAGCCAGCCAGCCATATATTTGTTCTATTAAACTTTCACCACACAGCCTTGGCTTTAATATTGTCACATGCATTCCTCTTCTCTCCCCAGAAGAGTGATGCTCTTTGAGGCACAAGATTCCCTCCAAATTCCATGTTAACAGTCCAGGAGAGCCTGGCTCTGCTGGGTGAGGAAGGACCACCACCTGACTGAGTGCTGCTGGAGGCAGCAAGCCAGCTGAGCAATGCCTCAGGTCCTGAGTGGACTCACTGGGAAGGCTGGTCTTGGCACTCATCAGGGGCTGTCGCAGCAGCTGCATGTCTGTCATAACCACATTAGGTGTCCAGGGCTGATTGAGGGGCCAGAGTGTGGGAGGAGGCTGAGTGCTGGCTGTATAATTAAGACCTAGGAGAGGTACAGGACAACACCCACACACTCACTTCAACACTGGGAGAAAGCCTGAGACCAAAGTGAACCATGAAGATCAAGGGTGGATGCTGCAGGAATAAGGGGATAAAGCTCTGTCTTCCTCATTGAGCACCCTTGCTGGGTAGATCTCTCCTCTGGGACTGTGACCCTCTCTCTGTAAACCAAACTGTCACCAGTCTGAGGTCTTATGTGAAGATGGATCTTCCACATATCAAATTAGGTTTTAGGCTTAACAAGCGTCTTCTTGGCACATACTTAGTGGGATGACATTAGTGATGGGGGCCAAAACCCTGCTGTAAGCCATGGTGCTCCATGGCCTGCAGGTTCCTTCGGTGGAGGAGAACTGTGGTCCAGTGACTGCAGGGACCTACTTGCCATGGGCAGAGACCCAAGATGTCAGTCATCACATTTGTGTTTCATCAGAGGGGTCACGTGCTTCATGGTAGGCGAACCAGGAAGGAGCATGTGCTAGGAGCTAGGATGCAAGGGCAAGGCTGTCTGAGAACCTCAGTTACTGACCGCAGCTGCATTTTCCACGGGCCACATGCTGTTGGAACTAGACTTTGGTGCAAGCAAGTTTAGAGGGGTTCTCCATGGTGGGAGCTGTGTTCTCTCCTGATGCCACTCTGCCCATGCCAGCCTTGTGGTGTGAAGACAGAATGAGGATTGGGTGGGCTCAGTTTCTCAGCTGTGAAACCTGCATAAAAGGAGCTGAACCTCAGATATTCACGCTTATGGACTGTCAGTGAGACCATGCTCCTTGCCTCTGATCCTTTCCTGCTTCCTCATCCTATTTCTTCACCAGTGAGCCTGAAAAGTAGGCATGGATATAGGAATGGAGGATGGAGGCTCCAGCCCAGCAGCACAGTGGTGCTGACCAGTGAGGCATGGAAGTCCTCATGTGTTGCCGAGGCTCATCGTCCAGCATAGATGCAGGCAAAGCCCAGTGAAGATTTCAAAGTCAAGAGGATAGTGTACTCAGAAGGCTGTGCCTGGACATCTCTGACACTAGAATGAAGCTTGCTCAGAGGCAGAGGGGAAACCAGTCAGTTGGTTAGAGAAAAGCCTTTAGCTCTGCCACTTAAACTAACAAACTTACAAATTACCTGACAGGCTTTGGGACAACACGAGGAAGCCTCAAAGACTAGGGTCAACTTCCTAGCAAGTTTTGTTCTAACAAGAGGGGGAGGAAGCCTTGTATTTTAGCAAATAGCTGGGAGAGGAGGAACGAGTCAAGTGAAAAGGCAGATGAGGCTGGCAGCCCCGGGCAATCTTCAAAAAATTACTGGGAGAAACCCAGGGGGAGCGAGGAAGCTGTTGATGGGAGGTTCTGTTCCTGGTGGGGGTGGGGGGTTGCTGTTCTGCTGCAGAACTTGGAAAGCTGAATCAAGCCATGGTGCTTGATTTAGCTTGGCTTGGTCTTTCTCAGGTCGAGCATTTGACAGGCACCTGCAGAGCTCTCTCTGGACCCCAGAGAGCTCAGACTACAAATCATCATTAGCAAAAGGTTCACAGCTTAGGTTAAGAAATGAGAAGGGACTAGGTCCATCTTCAGCAGATGAAGAAACCAGGAGGCACTCTTTTCTGCACAGAAGCCAAAGACAGCAGCCTTAAAATGTCTTGGGCCAGTTTGAAGAATTATAGGGAAAAGAGCAATGGTTGTAAGGAAAGCAGGGCCCTTAATTTTGTTTGGAAGTTGCTTATTATAATTGCGGATTCCATTGTCACCTGGGGTGTGGGAACCCTTGAGAATAGAAAAGGGGATTTCGGAAGTTTTAACGCACAGCCTATACATGGTGAAGAGACAGGAAATGCCATGAAACCTGAAGGTGCCCCCAATGCAAGTTACACACTTGTTAGCTGACAGTGGGGCTTTGGATGCCATTTTTCAGGGTGAAAGGCAGTCTGTCTAAAGGGTAGAAGGTGTCCCTAGAACATAGAAACTCTGTGTCACAACCCATTGACCGGAGACAGCTTTTAATTGACCATGGATGTTTGAGGCTAGAGTCTGGTGAAATTATGCACTTTTAATGGCAACTTGGAGGAGCTGAACCAGGACACGTGCTGCTCTTTTCTCTCTTTGACTCCTTGTCCATTGTCCTCCTCTACACACTGCAAGCCATCTGCCATAGTCTGTAACTGGTGACAACCGTGCAGATTTAAACTGCAGGAGAGGCATCAGGCTCTGCAAACTCCGCATTTCCAAAATCGCTGTTTGGACTGTAAGCTGACCAAATAGACACATTTAGGATTTGGGCTCCTGTTTCCCAGCCAGAAATGCAGGCCTGGGAAAAGACGCTTCTCTATCTTGACACAAAGCTTTGTCTTGACAATTCATTGGAGCGTTGAGAAAATGGAACACAGAAGTCTCAGAGTTGGTGCAGCCCAATTTGGAAGCACGGGGAGGCTCCACATCCATTCCGGGGAAAATGAATTATGCTGCAGGTTCCAAAGAAGATCCTGACATTATCAGGAGCCGCTCTCACTAGGGCCCTCTGGTCAGGACCAGCCAGAGGAAGAAAAAGGAGGAGAGAAGAGATGCTTTTCAGGTATCTTAGGTCTTGAGTTGATGATGGGAGGGAGCTGGGTGAGAAATTTTACAAAGTTATAACACATTGTTACGATCCCTCACCTCGTCAGCTCCTGTCTGCTTGACAAGGACAATATCCCTTCAGGAAAATATGAAATAAAATGGAAAGTGGCCTCACGATGAAGTTACCTGAAGCAATGGCCTGATATGTTACAGAGTGTTGGGAGCAACATTAAAAAGGCATTTGTAACTGGCCACCTCCATGGCTCCAGGTGGAAGCTGATGCAGGCCTTCTCAGTCCCAGGGCTTTTGTGAGAGTTGGCCCCTCATGACCACTCTTGGCAAGCCAGGCCTGGGACCCTGGGGACCCCACCTGGGAAAAATTCCTTTTAAAGAGTCACAGCCCCTCTAACATGGACATTCTAGCAAGAGTCACGTCTGGGCAGAGGGTCAGAGGCATTCGCACCTGTGAGAGGACGAAGGAGGAGCCCAGCACCAAAGGGGGCTGGAAGTTGGCGACTGTCACCACAATAATCTAATTATTACTCTGCTCCTGTCCCCTCCTGAATAACTTTTTTATTGAAGTAGAGTTGATTTCCAATGTTGTGTGTCAGGTGTGCAGAAAAGTGATTCCATTATACCCCTGCATGTGTATATCTAGTCTTTTCCAGATTCGTTTCCATTACAGGTTCGTAAAAGACGCTGATAGGTTGTCTATTTGATATTTAGTAGTGCTGATAACGTCCTCAATCTACCATAACTGGGCGCATCTGAATGACACCCAACACTGCTCCTTCCTGAAGTCTTTCCTCTCAAGCTGGATGCCTGTCAAGATTCCTGCGCTGTGTGACAGCCCTCTCACTGCTGGCCCTGCAGTCAGCCCCTTCTCCACTTCCTCTAGCTGTCCTCCCACCTCATCACCATCCACCCCGCCTTATTCCCACCTCATTACCGACCTCCCACTTCATCACAGCTGTCACCATCCCATCGTCACCCTCCTCCTTCACCCCCATCCTCCCACCTCACCGCAGATCTCCTAACCATCCTCTCTCTCAGCTCAACTCCACCATCCTCCCACCTCATCTCCGTAACCCCACCTCATCGCTGTCCTCCCCACTTCATCACTGGCATCCTTCCACCTCACCACCACCCTCTCATCTCATCTCCGTCGTCCCCACCGCCCCCTCACTCCCTCAGCACCACCACCTGCTCCCCACTGGCTCTTCTGGCGGCCTGGACTCCTCTGCCCCCCCCAGGCCTCCTTCTTCTCCTCAGCAGTTCAACTGTCACCTACAAAGCCCATTAACAATTCCCTGCTCATAAAAGTACAGTCTGGGAAATAAAGCAAAGTCTACCTTTTCTTTTCCTTTGTGCTTGGCCGGGTTTCAGTTGCTTGCAGGGCGCAGTGCAGAGACACCACGCCTGCACTGCAGACCCCAGTTAGGGAAGCAGCTGCGCCAGCCGTTAAAAAACTAACGGTTCCTGAGGAAACTAAGAGCAACACCGCGATTCAAGATGGCAGCGGACTGGGATTGGGTGTGAGCCCTGTGCCCCCGCCTCCCGCGGCCTGCCGAGGCCCCGCCCCCCGGGCACAGGGCCTGCCAAGGCCCAGCTCCCCCTGCACAGGGCCTGCTGAGGCCCCGCCTCCCTGACACGCGGCCTGCCCAGGACCCCCTGTCCGCGCGCTGCCTGTCGAAGCCCCGCCTCCCCGCGCGCGGACTGCCAGGGCCCCGTCCCCCTGGAAACGGCCTGCCGAGGCCCCGCCTCCCCCGCTTGGCCGGCAGAAGCCGCGCCGCCCCAGTCACAAAGCCTGCCGAGGCCACGCCCCCCGGCAGAGGGACTGCCGAGGCCCCGCCCACCTGACAAAGGGCCTGCCCCACCTGTCAGCGCGCAACCTGCCGAAGCCCCGCCTTCCCGCGCGCGGCCTGCCGAGGCCCCGCCCCCCAGGAAAAGGCCTGCCAAGGCCCCGCCTCCCCCGCTCAGCCTGCAGAAGCCGCGCCCCCCCAGTCACATAGCCTATCGAGGGCCCCCCCCCTGGGCAGAGGGCCTGCCGAGGCCCCGAGCCCAGGCACCGGGCCTGCGGAGGCTTCACCTCCCTGGCACGCGGCCTGCCGAGGCCCCGCCCCCCCACGTGCGCCGCCTGCAGTAGCCTTGCCCACCTGGCACTTGGCCTGCTCAGACCCCGGAAGGGAGAAAGCCATGGAAGGGAGACAGGCCAATAATATCTTCCAGATGAGCCTTGCCCACCTCCAGTCTCCTGACGCAAGCATTTCCGTATTGCAGATCTTCTCACACGTGGCTCACCCACCAGCTGTGGATAACTGCCCTGAACATGGGGCCCTGGCTCACCCTCCACATCTGCACAGCCGAAAAGGATAACAGGTCATACACCTGAAGAAAGCATCACTCCAACACACACTGTAGGTGCCTTGCGAGGAGGATAAAAGCCAGGGCTTGAGGAGCCAGGGAGTGGGGAGCTCATTCCCAGAGTGCTCAGAAGAAGGAAGTGCTCAAGGGACAGGAAGTGTACAGTATGTTCTGGCTGGCAGAGGTCTGCCCTGGCTTCCACATGGTTCACCACTGGATCTTCCATCTGGTGGGAAGATGTTATTGATTTTATATATATACACATACAGTTGGTTCTCATTAGTCACAGATTCCATATCAGAGAATTCACCTATTCACTAAAAATGTATTTGTCACCCCATGTCAGGGCTTGGGGTGCTTTTGCTCACATGTGGACACACGCAGAGAAGAGAAAAATTCATCTACCTACAAATGTATTTCCAGCTAAGGCTGAACAAAGCGAAACTCTGCCTTCCGGTTTCCACTCATACTGTAAGCAAATGCCCCTTCTCTGGTCTATTTAGTGCCACATTTCCCCACATTTTTGTGGTGTGTGTGTGTGATTTAACTCTTTCAAATGGCCCCCATGTTCGGTGCTGAAGTGTTGTCTAGGACTTTATGGGGGGGAAAATACATTGGTTAGATACATTTTGTTTACACATAGGATTACAGTGCAATTGGCTGTGAGTTCAGGGCCAATGAAACAACAGTGTATATTAAACAAGGTGTCTTTAAACAGAAACACACATAAAATAAGCTTTTGTATTTATCAAGAGACAAAAAAGTGTGACCAGAGGCTGGCAGGAACCTAACCCTGAATTTCCCATGGGCGCAGTGGTTCAGTGTTCACTGATTCCATGTTTGTGGTGACTACAGACCCCAACCACATGACAATGAGGACTGAATAGGTATGTATATACCCATGCAGTCATACATAGATGTGCACTCATCCATGTCCGTGTAATGATACAAACACGCATGGGGTCACATGGCATGTGGCTCCAGTCATGGTTTCATGAGAGACTGTCATGGTTCTATAACCTATATTGTGAAAGCAGGAAATTTCAGGAGATGAAAGTGAAAAAAGAAATGCACCAAGACTCTGTGCATAAACCATTCATCAGTGGCCTGAATCCAGGATAAGACATGAATGAGATGGGCCATTCCACATGGCTTTGCAGGGAGATTTTATATCTTCCTGATAACAACTCTGACTCCATCAGGCCTGTGAGAGTTCCAGCACACAAGCGATTTTAATGCATCTAGATGGTAATACTTTTCCCCAAATTTCAATATTCTAAATATTTTAAGAGTCACAAATTATTTGCTCCCAAACAGTTTATATGAACAAACTTTCAACAGTAATGATCTAAGCAAAATGTGCATCCCATGGGCATGACATAAAAAAAGAGGCTTTTCCAATTGTCAACCTTTTGAAGCAGCATTATCATCTTTGCACTTCCCATAGCAACATGTTCCATTGCTTGGGTGACAGTGATCTTGTGCTAAACTAACTTGGAAAACAAACAGACATTTCCTCCTGAGTGTCCTCACATCTCACAGTTGCCTCCAAGCCATAGAGGGTTGATGTACCCAGTGCAGCTTCGTGAAGAGTTATGAGGACATTTCATAAACAAGTTTCCAGGATTTGGCCTGTTAAAGCAGTTTTCAACTTCAAGAGCTTTCCAACACGAACCACATCGCCCTTTGTGTTATGCCATGGAGATTGTCCCAGCTGCAGAACAGATGCCAAGGGAAGACATGCCATCTTGGGTGGATTTGCAGCAGTTCCACAAAGGACCTGAGGGAGAGGGTGGGATGGAAGATGCCCAGTCCTACCGTCACCAACTCAGGCAGCAGGAGCCACTCTGGGAAAAGTGGATGAGATGCAGCAACCATGAAAGGCCAGTTTCTCCTTCCACAAACCACGTGGTAGAGCCACAATGCAGGACGGTACTCCCATGTTGGTTTCATTCTATCCATATTTTCATGAGTATGGAATCTCATAAGGGAAGGTCTCATACATGCACAGGGGTGGAAGAGATAGTTATAGGAGTGGAGGGGCTATTTTAAAGTACATTTTAGCCCAGAAACCTAGAAAGGGCTCCATGCTTTCTCCCAATGCCTCTCACAACTGGTTTGTTTGAATGACACATGTAGTCAGGACATTTCTTGAGAAAAAGTGGAATGTAGAGAATGGAATGTCAGTCAGTGGATTTGCAGGCACAGACACACTGTCCTAGTGCATATTTTTCTCCTGAAATAATCAAATATAATTTAGGCACTTTATAATTAACCCAAAGGGGGCTTTTAACAAAGAGCACAGAGCTCTAAGTTGAAAACGTACACTTGCAGAGTGTGTCCACAGCCAACTTTGTTTTTCAAAAGGAAAATGTGTCCTCTCACTGCTTGAATTCAACCAGAAGTGTGTGAACCAGGCTTAGAGAAGGAGGCCTGGCCTCTCGGGTCCCTGAGATAGTGTAAGGCTGAGTCCTATGGGAGAAGACAGGGTCTCATCTCTCAAATTGCAATGGTTAGAGAAGCCAACTGGTGGACTTTTAAATAATTATAAAGGAAAGAGAAATAATTTGAGAATAAGGCAAGAAACTATAATGAAATCCTAAAACCTGATAGAGACCATACACTCCATGTGAAGGCTAGAATGAGCAGTTCCAAATCACAGAGGGCTAAAGAAGGCGGGGAGCCTTCTCACACCTGCTAGAACTTGTCACACTTCAGGCTATGTTTTCTCTGCAGAGGAGAAGTAGCAATACTACAGGACCGAGGAAGGTGGAAGGCACCTCCCCTTCCTAGTACCGAGTACTGTGACTTCCTCCTTGATTTCTGTTTCCAGTGGCTCAGTCAGTCCTAAAAGGCTCCTGCATACTGAGTGCCCAAGACATTGCAAATAAAATCAGAGGCCATGGTGGTGCATCACTGGGCCTCAGGGTCCAGTGTGCTAGCTTTTGCTTCCCTAAAAGCCAAGATCATTGCTACGAGCCTAGGTCATTGCCACAAGCATACTTCAAAGCTTCTTCAGCATTCTTGCCTCTTCAATACCTCGCTCAGTCTGTCTATTCAGACACTATTCAGCGACACAAGACCTGAGCCATACCTTTGACATACACCACAGCTCACGGCAACACTGGATCCCCCACCCAGTGAGCAAGGCCAGGGATAGAACCCGAATCCTCATGGATACTAGCTGGATTTGGTTCTGCTGTGCCACAATGGGAACTCCCTGAAACCCAGGTTTGTATCCTGTTAGATTCTCATTCTTAATCTTTTCCCCTTGGTATGCATTCATGTTCATATTCTCCCTCTCTCTCTCTCAAAAAAAAAAAAAAAAAGAAAGAAAGAAAAAAAAAAAGTAGTTCCCATCATGGCTCAGTGGTTAACAAATCTGACCAACATCCATGAGGACACAGGTGCAAGCCCTGAGCTTGTTCAGTGGGTTAAGGATCCAGCGTTGCCATGAGCTGTGTTGTAGGTCTCAGATGTGGCTTTGATCCTGCATTGCTGTTGCTGTGGTGTGAGCTGGCAGGTATAGGTGCCATTCGACCCCTAGCCTGAGAACCTCCATATGCTGTGAGTGCAGCCTTGGGAAAAAAAACAAAAAACAAAAAAAACAACCACAACAAACAAAAATATATATATACTTTCTGTTTAAAATATATATATTTTAGGGCCTCTAGGAAGTTCCCAGGCTAGGGGTTGAATCGGAGCTGCAGCTGCCAGCCTATGCCACAGCCACAGCAACAGCAATGCTGGATCCCAGCCACAATGGCAACCCATGCTGCAGCTTGCAGTGATGCTACATTCTGATCCTTAATCCACTGAGAAAGGCCAGGGATAGATCCCACATATTCATGGACCCTGTCGGGTTCTTAACCCACTAAGCCAATTTAAAGTATGGAATTCCTGAAGTCCGTACTTTAAAATCCATACTTTTTATTCAAACTTCCTTAGTTTTCACCTCATGTGTTTTTTCTGTTCTAGTATTCCATCTATGATACCAAGTTACTTTTAGTTGTCATGCCTCCTTAGGCCCCTCTTGGGCTGTGACAATTTCTCAGACACCTTGTTTTTGATGACCTTGACAGTTTTGAGGATGCTGGTCACTTAGTTTGTAGAATGTCCCCCGCTTGGAATATGCCTGATATTTCTTCATGATTAGATGCAGTTTATGGACTTTGGGGAGAAGATCACAGATGTAAAGTGCCATTCTCTTCACATATCAATGATACACATACTCTAGGAAGGACTTAGCGCTTCTGTTGTTGACCTTGACTCCTGTTAGATTTTTCCACTGTTTTTTTATTCCCTTTCTATATTGTCCTTTTTAACAATAAGACATGATAATCAGTCTACAGTTAAAAGCAGGAAATTGTGCTGCACGTCCTGAGAACAGAGTACCTACATATGTTATTTGGAATTCTGTACAAAATATTTTTATTATTCCTTATTGATTGTCTGAATGATTAATTTAGTCATTTATTTATTAATAGGGATTCATAGCCATTTATTTTATACTTTGGGTTATAAACCAATACTATATTACTTATTTTCTTGGTCAAATTACTTCACTTTGGCCATTGGAAGCTCTTTCAGTTGGCCCATGTACACCTCATTTTTTTTTAGTAGTTTCTGACTTTCTGTTTTAAAATACTGTTTGCAAATACATTGAGAACCACTTCAAATACCACAGTAGTTTTTTGTTTTGAAACATCAAACATCATTTTTAAAACCTCAGTGGAGGAGTTCCCGTTGTGGCGCAGTGGTTAACGAATCTGACTAGGAACCGTGAGGTTGTGGGTTCGATCCCTGGCCTTGCTCATGTGCCTTAAGGATCTGGCACTGCTGTGAGCTGTGGTGTAGGTTGCAGATGTGGCTCAGCTCTGGCATTGCTGTGGCTCTGGCATAGGCCAGTGACTATAGCTCTCATTTGACCTGTAGCCTGGGAATCTCCATACACCACGGGAAGCAGCCCTAGAAAAGGCAAAAAGACAAAAAAAAAAAAAAAAAGAAAAACCTCAGTGGAGAATAATTTTATCCTCATCAAATAGCAACCCTGGATATTCCTCTTTTTCACTCATGACAGCCCATGTTTCTTTCTATTATCATTCCCCTTCTGTCTCAAGAAGATCCTTTAGGAATTTTCAGATTAGATCCACTGGCAGCAAATTCACTCGGTTTTCCTTCATCTGAGAAAATCTCTTTTCACTTTCATTCCTGAAGGATATTCTCACTGGATATACAATTCTGTTAACAGTTCCTTTCCCTTAGCACTTAAAAAATGGTGTGCTATTTCCTTCTGGCCTCCATGGCTTCTAACAAGACATCACAGGAATTAGAGACATTTTGCCCCAGTAAGCAATGTGGCATCTCTGTATGGATACATTTTTTTAATTTTATTTTTTAACCTTTAAATTTTTTTGTCTTTTCTAGGGCTGCATGCGCAGCATATGGAGGTTCCCAGGCTGGGGGGTCAAATCAGACCTACAGCTGCTGGCCTACACAGCAGCCACAGAAATGCCAGATCTGAACCATGTCTGTTACCTACACCACAGCTCAGGGCAATACCAGATCCTTATCCCACTGAGGTAGGCCAGGGATTGAACCCGAAACCTCATGGTTCTTAGATTCGTTTCCACTGCATCACAATGGGAACTCCTCACACAGCTTCTTGAATCTGCAGATTATGCTTTTTCTCAAATTTGTGAAGCTTTCAGCTTTTTGTCAGCCCTGATCTCATCCTCCTCTCCTAAATATTAGATATACTGTTGTTGTCCTACCAGCCCTTCAGATTCTGTTTCCTTCTTTAAAGTTTAATTGTGGGAAAGAACACATATAAAATTTACCATCTGAACCATTTCCAAGTATTCAGTTCAGTAGTGTGAAGTGTATTTACAGTGTTGTGCAACCAATATCCAGAACTTTTCATTTTGTAAAACTGAAACCCAATACCCATTAAACAGCACCACATTTCCTCCTCTCCTTAGCCCCAGCAACCATCAGTTAACTTCTCTCAATATGAATTTGACTTCTCTACACACCTTATATAAGTGAAATCACATGCTTTTTTTTTTTTTTTTTTTTGTGACTGGCTTGTTTCAGTTAGCATAATATCCTAAAGGTTCATTCATACTGTAGCATGTGTCAGATTTTTCTTCCTTTTTAAGAATGAATAGGGAGTTCCCTTTGTGGCTCAGTGGTAACAAACCTGACAAGTATCCACGAGAACTCAAGTTTGATCCCTGACCTTTATCAGTGGGTTAGTATCCAGCATTGCTGGGAGCTGTGGCATAGGCCAGCAGTGCAGCTCTGATTCGACGCCTAGTCTGGGAACTTCCAGATGCCACAGGTCTTTTGCCTAAAAAGACAAGACAAACAAAAAAACAAAGACCAAAACAACCCACCAAGCATAATGAGTAATATTCCACTGCATGGATATACTGCATTTTTTTAGTCATTTATCTGTCTGTGGACACTTGCGTTGCTTCCTTATTCTGCCTGTTGTGAACAGTGCGATTATGAATGTGGATGTGCAAATATCTCTTCAAGACCCTGCTGTTAATTCTTTTGGAAATTTCTCATTGTGGAGCAGCAGAAACAAATCTGATTAGTATCCATGAGGATGCAGGTTTGATCCCTGGCCTTGCTCAGTGGGTCCAGGATCCAGCATTGCCATGAGCTTCGGTATAGGTCACAGATGCGGCTTGAGTCCCTTGTTGCTATGGCTGTGGCCAGCAGCTGTAGCTTTATTTTGACCCCTAGCCTGGGAACTTCCATATGCTGCAGGTGAGGCCCTAAAAAGAAAAAAAAAAAAAAGGAATTAATAAATTTTACAGTTCACATTTCAAAGACTACAAAGAGGTCCAGTGAAAAGTTGTCCTTCTATTCTGTCCCCAATCCTTCTAGCCCCTCCACCAGGTAACCACAATCATGAAATCTCGAGTATTTTTTCCAGACATATTATGATGCATAAACAAGTATTATTTATATTGTTTTCTTTTTACATAGTGGCACTCTATGCTCTATTTTTCATCTTGCCTTTTTTTTTTTTTTTGGCTGTGCATACAGCATATGGAGCTCCCTGGCCAGGGATCAAATCCACGCCACAGCAACAACCTAATCCACTGCAGTGACAACGCCTGATCCTAACACGCTGTGTCACAAAAGAACTCCTCGTCTTACCTTTTTAAACTTAATAATATATCTTAGACATCTTTCTATTACTATACATTAAAAAGCATCCTTGGGGAGTTCCTGTTCTTGCTCAGCAGTGACAAACCCGACTAGTATCCATGAGGACTCAGGTTTGATCCCTGGCCTGGTTCAGTGGGTCAAGGGTCCAGCGTTGCTGTGACTGTGGCATAGGGAACTTCCACATGACGTGGCTGCAGTCCTTCAAAAAAGAAAAAAAAAAAAAAAAGCACGCCTGTTCTTTTTTGAGGTAGTATGGTTTTCTATTTGATAGGTGTATCAAAATTTAGACAGTCTCTTATGGATGGACATCTATGGTGCTTCCAATCTTTTGCTATTTAAACTATGATTCAATGAATAACTTTGCCATGTCATTTTTTTTTTTTTTGTCCTTTTCTGGGGTCGCTCCCACGGCATATGGAGGTTCCCAGGCTAGGGGTAAAGTCGGAACTGTAGCCACCAGCCTACACCAGAGTCACAGCAACTCGGGATCCAAGCCGAGTCTGCGTCTTACACCACAGCTCACTGGCAATGCTGGATCCTCAACCCACTGAGCAAGGCCAGGGATCGAACCTGCAACCTCATGGTTCCTAGTTGGATTGGTTAGCGACTGTGCCACGACGGGAACTCCTGCTATGTCATTTAATACATGTGCAATGTGTTAGGTGGGGGAATTTCTCAAAGTGACCTTGCTTGGTCTAAGGGGATATGCATTTATAATTTGATCAGCATTGCCAAATCACACTCCCATCAGCAATATATGAACACTCCTATATATATATTTCCACAGCATGGCCAATGCATTGCTAGATATTGAACCAATGATAGGTGGAAAATTGTAGATTATTTTGCATTTACCTTATTGTGTATGAGACTGAGCACTTTCTCAGAAGTTTAAAAGCTACTTGTTTATTTTGTCAACATCCTTGGTACATACTTCTTAAAAATCACTCAGCTGCAAATTCCTCCAAATGCTTCCTCAGGAGAAGCCCTCAGACTTGGACTTTCTGGGTCAGAATTTGCATTTTTAAAAATCTTTCTCCACAAATTGCCTGTTGATCCTCCTGCCAGGACACAGACCCGAGACATCTCCCTTCAGTCACCATCGGCTCTGTGTCTCATAGGTGGGAAATGACACCTCTATGTTCTCAGAGGTGGCGGCTGGCACCTCTAAGCCTGCTCAGGGAGGTGGAGGGGCAGGCCCCGCCTTCAGCCCCACCCCCGTCACCTTCAGCCCCTCCCCGTTACCTTCAGCCCCCCCCCCGCCCCCCGCCATCTCCCCGCCCCGCCCGCTGAGCAGCTCCACCCTCCCGCCTACGCAGCCCCGCCCCACCTGCTGCCCGGCCTTGCCCCGGGGCTGCATGGCCCCGCCCCGTGCGTGCTCTGGCGTCACTCGTCATGTGATGCCCGCGCAGGGTTGAGAAGGGGTGACAGTGAAAGTTGCTGCGGTTGGTCCTTTGTGCACTCGTGTGACTCCCTTTGAGGGAAGCGCCCTGAGCCGTGATGGCGAGCGCCTAGGGGAAGGCGCAGACGAGCCCAGGGCCGCCTTCCCTGGCAGCGCTGGCCTCCCGGTCCCGGAGCGCGCGCCCGCGCCGTTGCTAGGCAGCCGCCTATGGGCGCAGAGGGCGGGGCAGGCTTACGAGAAAGGGTCCGGTTGCTTGTGCAAGGGAGAGGCTGTGACTTTGGAGCGTAATAGTGCCAGGCAGAGGGCCATGGAGCAGTACTGCATCTTGGGCCGCATAGGGGAGGGCGCTCATGGCATCGTCTTCAAGGCCAAGCAGGTGGAGGTGAGCACCCAGTCCTTCCTTCGGTTCCTTTGAGATCTACCCTATGTTCGCACCCACGCATGGGCCATTGCTCCTGCCTCCCCTCAGCTTTTTGTGGCGTCCGCCTATCTCTTGCCCCCTTGGCGGGGTGGGGTGCGGCCAGCTGTCAGCGGTGCTTTTAGATGGCAAGTGTTCCCTGTGAGCTGGTGTGGTTATCTCTGAGCTGTTTTCCCAGCGCTGCGACTCCTGGCCCTGATATCCCTCCAGAATGGGGTAGGGGGTGCGTTCCACTCTCACGAGGGCCTCAAGCCTCGCATCCCATTCCTTTTCCCAGCCCGGGATGGGGTAGCAGTGTCTGCGTCCTGTCCCAAACAGACTGGAGAGATCGTGGCCCTCGAGAAGGTGGCCCTACGGCGGCTGGAGGATGGCATCCCCAACCAGGCCCTGCGGGAGATCAAGGCCCTGCAGGAGATTGAGGACAGTCAGTATGTGAGTAGGGCTGGTGCCCTGTGCTGGGGTTCCTGCCCTTATCCACTCACTTCCACCCTGGGGACTTGCTGTCGTTTGCTTCCTCACCCCTCACTACTCCCTTTCCTGTCCACTTGTTCACCCTTATTCCCCCCCAGTTATTTCATTCCTCACTCACTCCCTCTCTGTTCACCCACTTATTTCTTTGTGTACTTATTCATTTATTCACTAACATCCCTTTTTGCTCAAAACTTTTAATGAATTCTAATAATAAGGATAATTGCCACCCATTGAGCTCCCATTGTGTTCCGCAGGCTGGATTAGCAGCTTTATGTACATTGTCTTTCTTCTTCTTTTTTTTTTTTTTTTTTGGTCTTTTTAGGGCCACACCCACAGCATATGGCGGTTCTCAGGCCAGGGGTCTAATCAGAGCTGTAGCTGCCGGCCTACCACAGCCACAGCAACGTGGGACCTGAGCCCTGTCTGTGACCTACACCACAGCTCACAGCAACACCGGATCCTTAACCCACTGAGTGAGGCCAGGGATCTAACCTGCAACCTCATGGATCCTAGTCAGATTCGTTCCACTGAGCCATGATGGGAACTCCACATTGTCCTTCTGAGTTTTCTCCTCTGATTGGGGAATCAGTACATTTTAACTTTGGGGCCCACATAGGCTCTGCCCTCTGCTGGGCACTGGTGATGAACACTGACCCTGACCCTGACCTGGCTCTCGAGACAGGACAGAGGCTGCAAGAACCTCCTGGCCTTGTTTGTGCTGTGATGGGCCCTGGAGGGGCTGTGGGTACAGGAGGAGAGACCACACCCACCCAGCCTCATTCTCTCTGTGCACTTCTCTCTTGACTGTGTCCGGAGTAGAGAATGTGTGTAATTTCCTGGGGAATGCCAGGGGCAGGTCCACCCACCCAACAGTGGGTGATACTCTGGCTTGCTTCTTATCCTCTGGAGATGTTCGTGCTACATCAGTGCCAAAACCATATTATACAACTTCATGTGTCATCCTGGTTTTGTGCGAAAGTATTTTGTATACGCCTGTGCATATATGTCTGTATGTGCCATGTCTGTTGCTAAGTCTGGTGGAATATACTTGTGAGGTTGACAGTAGGTGATAGGATTCTTCTTTTGCGATTTTTTTTTTTTTGCTTATGAGTTTGTGTATTATCTGAACGTTATGTGTTTGTCTCAATCTGTAAAGTGATTGTCTCCTACTCTCAAAATCAGAAAAGCAGTAATATGGCCCTTCTCACTCTCTCCTTTTTTTTTTTTTCTTTTCTTCTGCTTTTTAGGGCTGTACCCGCAGCATATGGAGGTTCCCAGGCTAAGGGTCTAATCAGAGCTACAGCTGCCAGCCTACACCACAGCCACAGCAATGCCAGATCCAAGCCTCTTCTGTGAGCTACACCACAGCTCATGGCAACACCGGATCCTTAACCCACTGAGTGAGGCCTGGGATCAAACCTGCAACCTCATGGTTCCTAGTCAGATTTGTTAACCACTGAGCCATGATGGGAACTCCCCCCTTCTCATTTTTTGAGGAAGGTAAAAGGACTTGGCAGCAGCTTGTGCATGGGAGAGGTGGAGGGCCCATGGGGTCCCGTGTCCTGTGCATCAGCAGGCCTGAAGGTTCTATCTTTAAAACACTCCAGATATCATTCTAGCCTTGCCCAGGCCATCTTCACCTCTCATCAGAATGACTTTGCCCCCCAAACCCCCTCCCTGACCCCACTCTACAGTCAAAATGTGTAGTTGAAGTTATCCACTCTCCGGCTTGAAAAGCCCCAGTGGCTTCTTTTCACTCCAAAAGAATTGTCACTGTCTGCTGTCACCCACCTCCAGTCTCTCTCTCTCTTTTTTTAATTTTTTTTTAGGGCCACACCTGGGGCATATGGAGGTCCCCAGGGGTCGAATTGGAGCTACAGCTGCTGGCCTATGCCAGAGCCACAGCAACGCCAGATCTGAGCCACGTCTGCGACCTACATCACAGCTCATGGCAATGCCGGATTCTTAACCCACTGAGCAAGGCCAGTGGTTCCTATGGTTCCTAGTCGGATTTCTTTCCCTTGCGCCAGGGTGAAAACTCTTCCAGTCTCTTTTTCTATTCATTCAACACTTAAGTTTCTCTTGCCTGACAAGTATGTCTAGGCTCCAGGAGTACAGAGCAGCCTCCTTCCTGTTCTAGCCTCTGGAGCCCTGTGCTCACTGTCCCCCTGCCCAGAACTCCTTCCCAGATCCCTGCATAAGTGAGCCCAGCCCATCTCTTCTGTCTTCATCAGAACCTTCATCAAGATACCCAATAGATTTGTTCTTACGCCTGTCAGTCATTTGTCCCCCGAACTCCTTAAAGCCCATCAGGACCCCCTCGCTCTTGCTCCTGCTCACTGCTGTGCAGCCTGGCCCTTGTGACCCGTGGGCCCTCAGGAAGTATATGTGACATATCTCCTGCTGTCCCAGCGCTGGGAGATGTGATCACCAGTGCCTTCTCTTGGTTCTGGGAGTTAATGGCTGTAGAAGAAACAGGAGGAGGTGTGTGTGTGTGTGTGTGTGTGTGTGTGTGTGTGTGTGTGTGTGTGTGTGTGTGTTTCCAGGTGATTTTCCAGTTCGTAGGCTGGGTGGGGGACCAGACACTGCCCTAAGTGGATTTTCTTAGACCTCCTTTCTCCTGCGCCTTTACTGGAGCATTAGAGTAGGGTCTTGCCTTCTGTTGGGAGAGGGGAGCACATGAGAGCACCCAGCTCCCTGATTCTAAGCTCAGATCTCCTGTCACCTTTTCTGCCTGGTCTTCTGTTGAGGCAAGAGCCGAGAGTTCCACAGAGGGTGTGAGCCACGTGAGTCTGGGGGCTGATGGTATGCCTCTCCCCCTCCCCCACAGGTTGTGCAATTGAAGGCTGTGTTCCCGCACAGTGCAGGCTTTGTGCTGGCCTTTGAGTACATGCTGTCAGATCTGGCTGAGGTGCTGCGCCACGCCCAGAGGCCACTGGCCCAGGCACAGGTCAAGAGCTATTTGCAGATGCTGCTCAAAGGCGTTGCCTTCTGCCATGCCAACAACATTGTGCATCGGGTCAGTTCCAGCATGGGCTGGGGTGGGACCTGGGGGACCATGATGTAGGGCATGCTTGGAGAGGGGACAAAGGGGGCAGGCCCATGTGTGAGTGGCCAGGGGTATAGCCCTGAAGGAGGTGCGGTCCTGGGCTGACCCGGGTGCTCAGCCTGCCCAGCTCTCTTATCCCGAGGTCCCATGGGGGCTCACAAGGAACCAATGCCTCTTTTTGTGCCCTCAGGACCTGAAACCAGCCAACTTGCTAATCAGCGCCTCGGGCCAGCTCAAGATAGCGGACTTTGGCCTGGCCCGGGTCTTTTCCTCAGATGGCAGCTGCCTCTACACGCACCAGGTGGCCACCAGGTAGGGAGGACCAGTTCCCAGGCAGGACCAGGCAATGGCCAGGCCCCACCCCTCCCACTGGGGTAGAGATGCTTCTGGACCTTCTGTTCAAACAGTGCTCCCGGAGCTGGTGTGGGGGCCAGGGTGACCTTCTGGGGCAGGCAGCTTCCTGACAGACCGGTGACCTGGCTCTGACCACTGCCATCCTCTCACAGGTGGTACCGAGCCCCTGAGCTCCTGTATGGTGCCCGCCAGTACAATCAGGGTGTTGACCTGTGGTGAGCCTCCTGTGGGCTGGGCAAGGGGTGGGGTGCGGGTGCTTGAGTGTTCTTTCCCGCTGGGCATTGAGGTCTCCAGGCTATTAGGGGCTGTTCTCCTGCTGTGAGCTTAAACATACAGGGGTGCCCTGGGGGTGTCTTGCTTGGTTAGAGTATCTCTGAGGAGTTGGAGTCACTGTTCTTTTCCATGAGAGTTTTGAGCTGGGTGGGGGTCAGGTGGGATGGGAGTGGCTGTCCCAGGAGGAGGTCTCTGGGTGGAGGTTGGGGAGGTGGTCTGGCCATGGAACGTCTGCTTGCAGGGAGTGACACCCTGGAACACAGTGTCCCTGAGCTAGCCCAAGGCCTGGGGCCCTGGATGGGAAGGCCCTGAACAGTTCTCTAGGGTAGGATGGTCTGTATTTGCTGAGACTGTGAGATTTGGGGGCCGTTTTGGAGGTCTTCCCTGGGATGGGAGGACAGGGTGTATGTCCAGAATGGGAGGCTCTGAGAGGTCTTATAACTGCTGAGGGGTTGAGGCCTGAGAGCTGCAGAGGAAGGGGTATAAATTCTGCGTTCTAGACTTGAGGTCTTTCCCGGTTTGGGGGTCTGTATTCTTCACTCTGAAGCCTCTAGGCTACTTTGTGGGTGTTTTGACCCTGGTGTCAGGTGTGAGTGCTGGTGCGGGGAGATCTGTGGCTGTGCTGAGATCCCTGAGATGTTTGTGTTCTGTATCTGCAGGGCCGTGGGATGCATCCTGGGGGAGCTGTTGAACGAGTCCCCCTTTTCCCAGGGGAGAATGACATCGAACAGCTTTGCTGTGTGCTTCGCATCTTGGGCACCCCCAGCCCTCAAGTCTGGCCGGTTTGTAGGGCCCTATGGAGGGGAGGGGTGGGACAGGTGTCCTCTGTCCCCCCAAGAGCTAGTGAGTCCCCTGGCCCACACCTTCTCTCCTGTAGCCCCACAACTCCCTGACCTCCCATTCTCTGTCTTGGCTCAGCTCAGGGGCTCCTCCTGCCCTGCTGGAGGCAGGAGAGCTGGTCCGTGTCCCATCCCCTGTCTGTTTCAACCTGTCCCTGGCACTCACACAGCTCTTACCCAGCTGGGCACAGAGTGGGCTCCCGAGAAGTGGAGGAAGGACTGAAGGACGGATTGAGTGCGTGATGACAGAGTGACCTGGTACAAGCAGGGGCTTGGCAGGGCGGGTGCCAGCCCTAATGGGCCTGCTTCTCCTCCAGGAGATCACAGAGCTGCCTGACTACAACAAGATCTCCTTCAAGGAGCAGGCACCCGTGCCCTTGGAGGAGGTGCTGCCCGATGCCTCTCCCCAGGCCTTGGACCTGCTGGGGCGGTTCCTCCTCTACCCTCCACTCCAGCGCATTGCAGCCTCCCAGGTAGGCGACACCTAGTGCCCTGAGCCTCCTCGTTCGTGCTCATGTGACCCAGCAGGTTGAGGTCCCCCAGAACCTGTGATGGGCTCGGACAGAACCCCCGGAGCCAGTGCAGGAGGGTGTGGAGCAGCTGAGCCTCTCCTGAGCAGACCCCAGAGGGGCTGTGGTGGCCAGGGGTGGCCCATTAGAAGGGCATGCCCACATTGCAGAAGAGCACATCTTCAGGTTATTGGTGACTCACCTCTTCATGCCTTTATTCCTTCAATAAGTATTTACTCAGCATCTGGCACACACCAGGCATTGTCCTGGGCCCTGGTGCAGAGTGAACAGACAGACGTAGCTCATGTCTGTGGGGTGTCCAGCCTGTGGTGAGGCAGGGCAGCCAGTCTGTGACAGCCCTGAAGAGTGATGTTGGGACTGACTTTGGGGTCACATAAGGCTTCCTGGAGAAGGATCAGTTTAAGCACAGGGAGCTGTTTCCCCAAGAGAAATAATGAACAGAGGCCTGGAGAGGAGAACCCAGGACAGGTGGATTGTGGCTGGAAGGCAGGGGAGGAGGGCAGGGCCACCCGCTGATGGCAGGGATGGCATCAGAGCCTCTATCGGGTGTACCTGTCCTCCCCTCCTTGCCCTTGGCCCTCATACCCTGGTGAGTTCCCATGTCAGCAGTGCCTTCAGAGTGTACTGAGGCCAACCGACCCCTTCTCAGCTCCCTGCTGCTGTCCCGTCTAAGTCACCCCCCTGTCCTCACCCCCATTGTAAGCTTCCCCTCCTGCCCATTCCTCTGGCAGAGAGGGGGATCTTGTCCAGGGAGGCTGTCACACCCTCCCCTGCAGGGCCCTCCTGTGGCTCCCTCTCAGAGGAGAAACTCAGGTCCTTGTGACCTTCAGGCATCACACACTAGGGGCCATCCTCTTGGTGACCCTGGCAGCTCCCATTCCACTTGCTCTGGGGCCCCTCCATGTCCCTGGGCCTCACTCATTCATCCTTCAGGTCTCTTCTCAAGCGCCACCTCCCGGGGGCTTCCCCTGCCCATCTTCAGGTCTGCAGCCTTTCCGCTGTTCCTCTTTCCTCCTCACTGTCCACCCCCCACAGCACTCATCATCCAATGTGCTCTTTCTCCTACTACTTTATATGATTTATTCTCCTCTTTGCTCTGTTTGCTGCTGCATCCTGGGTCCCTGGAGCAGTGCTTGGGCAGCAAGCACTCAGAGGCTTGGAGTCAGCTGCACTGATGAGCAGAGGGAGGAAAGCTTCTTCAGGGCCATATTCACATCTCCCCCTCAAAGGGAAGTGAGCTGAAGCTGGGATGGGGAGGTGACTGGTTTCCTTTTGCTGTCCCTTGCTTGCTGCCTTCAGGCCCTCCTGCACCAGTACTTCTTCACAGCTCCCCTGCCGGCCCACCCCTCGGAGCTGCCGATTCCCCACCGCCCAGGGGGACCTACCCCCAAGGTCCACCCAGGACCCCCCATGTCCATGACTTCCACGTGGACCAGCCTCTGGAGGAGTCGCTGTTGAACCCGGAGCTGATTCGGCCCTTCATCCTGGAGGGCTGAGATGCTGGGCCAGGCCCCGCCAGCGTGCTCCCTACCAGAACCACCCAGGCCTCTTGTTCCCCAGCTCTGGCCTGATTCAGCCACAGGCTGTACCTGGTCCTGCTCTCAGCTGGGTGATGAGGACATCCAGCCCCAGCAGAGGGCACCTGCGGCCTGCACTGTCAGCTGCCGTCAGTGTGCTGCTGACAGGTCCATCCAAGGAGGCAGTGAGTGCTGCTGCTGTGTCTGCCACCGTGCTGCTTCTCTAGCTGCCACCTTCTTGGTCAGGGACGGCCTCGGTAGAGCCATCTGGGGGAGCACTGAGTGTGAGATGTCAGAAACACAAGTGGGGAGGAAAGTGTAGTTTGATTTTGTTCTCAGAGACATTAAGCACTAGTTCAATTCTGAGATTTAGGATAAAACCCAAATAGTCCTACCTGATGTGTACCCTTCTTCTGCTCCTGTTGAGGGATGTGCCTGAGGTAGCATGGTCTCCTGGCCCTTGCTTGTCTCTGGTCACTTGGAAAGTAGCCCCATTCATGGCCGCCTTAGTCTTGGGGACTTTCTAGGTGCTTCATGTCTTGGAGCTCCCACTGGAAGGTGAGATGACAGAAGTCAAGGCCCAGGGATGGCTCAAATTGGGGCCCCAATAAGTGACCCTCCACATTTTTTTTTCTTTTTCAGGGCCAAACCTGTGGCATATGAAAGTTCCCAGGCGAGGGGCAAATCAGAGCTACAGCTACACCACAGCCACAGCAACACCAGATCTGAGCCTTATCTGCAACCTACACCACATCTCATGGCAACATCGAATCCCCAACCCTCCAAGCAAGGTCAGGGATTGAACCCACATCCTCATGGATCCTAGTTGGGTTTGTTAATAACCACTGAGCCACGAGGTGAACTCCGTGACCCTCCACATCTTAATCTGGTTACGTCACCCTCAGGATAAGCATGAGCCAGGACCACACAGGCCACCTACTTACTCAGACACCAGGCAAATAGGACAGACATTCCTGAAAATCATTTGTTAATTCAGTAAATCCAGTACAATCCGAACTGGCTCTTCTTTTTCATATTTAATAATTTGGTAAGCCAATTCTGAAATATATGCAGAAATGAAAGGGTTAAGAGGGGGAGGCAGAAGCAGAAGAAAAGGAGAAAGATGAAAGGACTTAGCGTATCATATCCCAAGACTCAGGGCTGTAATAAATAAGAAGTGTGGAATCAGCTCACAGATACATAAAAGCAGACAAATGGAGAAACTTAGCAATCTTTTAGTTTAAAACATTCATTTTGTTCCCATGTGGATAAACTCCTCTGAGCACAGAGTTCACAGAGAACTAACACTGCCACAGTCACTGCCTTCCAGATTTTTAGAGGGCAAAGCACAGTTGTTGCTTTCAGGGTAAAGTCTGAGTGTCTCATAGGTCTTTAAAGATATTTTAAGGATCTGGCCTCTGCCTGTTGGACTACCCACATCTGTAGACTCTAACCTTAAGTCTAGCTCAATTTCTAGTTATCTCTCATCTCCACATAAATGTGAGGCTGTACCCACACCCTGACTGCTGATCCCTGGCCAGTTCCACTCACAAAGACCCTAAACCTTAGTCCGCCCTGACATTGACCCTCACTTTGGCCTTGAGCCTTATGCTGAACCTGACCCTATCACCCTGACCCTGACATACAGTCACTCACCCTCATTCAATTTTTTGCCAACTCCTTCCCCACCTATACCTGGCTTGGATCTTGGCATTGACTCTCAGCCTCACTCAAACTCTGACCCTGCTTGACCTAGAATTAACCTTGTGTATGAACTTGGCTCTCATCTTCACCTTAACACTGACCCTCTAATTGACTCCTTTGATGTTCATTATAACCCTGATCTTGACTTACCCTTGACAATGACAACTTCTCTCCCACTGATCGTGACCCAGAACATTACCATGAATGAACCACTCGCTGCTCTCCATCTGATTCTGACCTTTAACTCTACCCCTAGAATGAATCCTCACCTTGGTAAAGACTATCATACCAACCTACCCTGCCCTTGAACTTGAGCCTTGGTGCTGAACTACACTACGCCAAAGGTGAAAGAAATATCTGTACCCCAAGCCTGACCATGACCCTGATCTTAATCCTGATTTTGACCTGGACCTCAATTTCACCCTGACCTGGGTCTTCATCCAAACACAGAGCCTCATCATTGACACCCTAACCCCATCCTGACCTTGAAGCTGACCTAGACCCTGATCCTGAAATTGAATTTCACACTGACATTGACCTTCATTTTTATGGTGAATGTTCATCCTCAGTCTGATCACCTTCATTTGACCCATCATATCACACTGAACCTTAACCTTGAACCTGATTTTTGACTAAACCAAACTGATCCTCTCTGATAATCAGAATAATGTCCCCCCAAAGACGCCCATGTCCTGACCTATAAATATATTGCCTTAAACAAAAAAGGGACTTTGCCGATGTGATTAAGGGTACATATTTGAGATCGAAAGAGTATCCTGGATTATGCAGATTGGGCCAGTGTAATTGGTGGTGGGGAGGGAGAGGTGGAGGAGGACTTGATTCCTTCCAGCAGCAAGAGGAAAGGAATCCCACCTTGACTTCTAATTGACCTTGGCCTTCACTCTGATCCTGGCAGTTATCCTCATGGTTGATCTTGACTCTAAGTCTGCATTGATGCTTAATCCTGAACATCAACCTCGCCCTCACCTTGACTGAATCCTATTCAGAACTGGACATTCACTGTCAACCTGAATCCAACTTTCAATCGTTCTTTCATCCTGACAACCATGATCCTTACCCTGACCTCATCCTCTTATGGATCCTCTCCGATGGAGTCTCAACCTGATCCTCACACTGATCCTCGAACCTGATTCTGACACCATGACCCTGACCATCCTCTTGTCTTGACCCCTACCTGATCTAGAATTTTACCCTGGACACTCACCCTCATTCTGATCTTCATCACTGTCTGCCACCCTGACTGCTCTGACACTGAACTTGATCATGACACTTGCTTTTACATTACATTTACATTGTTATCATTTATGCTAACTCTGATCTGATCTTGGCTGGGGCCACAACCAAGTCCAGAGTGAGGTCCTGGTATCAGGACCAAGGCGAGGGTAAGAGCCAGGGTGGGTGCCATGACAAGAGAGGCACCAGGTTTTGGGCAAGGGCCAGTGCCATGGCAGGAGGGAAGCTGGAGGTCATTGTGAAGGCGACTGTGAAGGTGGGAGTCAGGGCTAGGGAAAGTTTAGGGTGAAGTGTGTGTTACAGTGTGCCTAGGTCAGGTAGGGACAAGGGTAGGGTAGATGTCTGATGTTTGTAAAATCAAGGGTTTTGATTAGGGCAAGGCTGAGGAAAAGGACTGAGTTCTGCGTAAGGGCTAGCACCAGGGCAAGGGCTCAAAAGGTGCTGGGTCATGGACACCCCAAGGTCCAGCTGGTCTGTGCAAGGGCAAGGGTCAGAGCGAGGGTGAATGTCAGTGTGAGGGAGGAGGTGAGGGTCTGCCGAGTGTCAGGACAACGCAAGAGCCAAGGGGCAGGGCAGAGACCAGTGGAAGGCCAAGCAGAAGGGGGTTCGGCAAGCTTTTGGGACCTGAAAGAGGACGGCTGGCAAGGATTAGCCTGGAAGGGCTTGGCCTGAGGGGCAGAAGTGGGAGGCGGGGCTGGGCATGAGGGGCTGAAGCAGGGCGGGGCGGCGCTTGGCCTGTGGGGCAGAAACACCGGGAAGGCGTGACCTGGCCAGAGCGCCTAGGGCGGCGGGCACCATGCAGGCGCAGTTGGGTTTGCCTGAGTGGCATCACATCTTCTCGTTTTTGGAAGCTCAAGACCTGCTCCGCGCCGCCCAAGTGGACAAGGTAGCGCGTGCAGTCCCAAGCAAGAGGCAGGGCGCAGTTCATGGTCCTGCCGTGACCATGCTTTACGTCCCCCCTGGACTTCAGTTTCCCAAATCTGGGAGGGGGAGTCGGGTGGCTCTGAATACGCACTTGGCAGAGGACGTTTGTGGACCCCGAAGTGGTAACCTCGGCGGCCTTTGGAGGGGTCGCTCTGAAAGTCTCCCACTCCTCTGCCCCTCTGGCTGCCCCTGCATCCAGAGCTCCTGGGGGTTGGCCTGTGCTGGGCACCTGTGAACAGGATTCACCCCTTTGGCTTAATGATCCCGTGTCTTTTGGAATATTCTGGAATTTCCCTTCTGGAGTTTTCCTGGAAAGCCACGATTTCCACACGAGTGGCACCTTCTTCAGGCTCACCGGGTTGAACTCCCATACTGGTTGCACCAAGTGCCTGTTGAGTGCGTTAATTTGAGTAGCACTTCCCCCCAAGCTACAGGTGTGCTCAGCACACCTGCAACTAAATGATTTATAGGATCTGTGTGTCATGTCAGTTCTTCTCCCCTCTAAACTTTTTCCTAGGAGCAGAATGTTTGTCTCTTGCATCACTGTGTGTATAATCACTGTACACACCCAGTGTATGGCCTGACATTTAATGTACTTGCAGTGAATGAATTTATTTACTTTTAAAATACATTATTGGAGTTCCCTTCCTTCCAGCTCAGTGGTAATGAACCTGACTAGTCTCCATGAGGACCCCGGTTCAATCCCTGGCCTTGCTCAGTGAGTTCATCCCAAATTGCGGTGAGCTGTGGCGTAGGTCACAGACGCAGCTCTGATGTGGTGTTGCTGTGGTTGTGGTGTAGGCTGGCAGCTACAGCTCGGATGCGAACCCTACCCTGGGAATTTCAATATTCCCGTGGGTGCGGCCCCTAAAAGGACCAAAAATGAAATAAAGTACAATAAATTTTTAAAATACAGTATTATATTGGAGTTCCTGTTGTAGCTCAGTGGTAACAAACTGGACTAGTATCCATGAGGATGTGGGTTTGCTCTCTGGCCCCGTTCAGTAGGTTAAGGATCCAGCATTGCCGTGAGCTGTGGTGTGGGTCACAGACATGGCTCAGATCTGGTGTGGCTGTGGCTGTGGTGTAGGGAAGGAGCTGTAGCTCCGATTTGACCCCTAGCCTGGGAGCTTCCATATGCCCCAGGTGTGGCCATGAAAAGCAAAATCAATCAATCAATCAATCAATCAATGCATGATTATGTAACTTTACATGATCAGACCCTTGCCTGAATTCTGTAATTATGATTTTATTTTATTTATTTGTCTTTTGTCTTTTTAGGGCCACACCCATGGCATATGAAGGTACCCAGGCTAGGGGTTGAATCGGAGCTGTAGCCACTGGCCTACATCACAGCCACAGCAACAAGGGATCTGAGGTGCATCTGTGGCCTACACCACAGGTCACAGCAACACTGGATCCTTAGCCCACTGAACAAGGCCAGGGATTGAACCCACAACCTCATGGTTCCTAGTCGGATTTGTTTCTGCTGCCACCAGGACGGGAACTCCTCAACTTCACATTCTTACCAGCCCAAAAAAACTTATTAAAGGCTGAGAGAAACTTTGGTCTTGGATGAGTGAGGGCTGTGGAAGTGGGTCCTGGGCTCAGAGAGGATGGTGGTTATTTCTGCCAGAGCTTGGAAAGCTGCATATGTGGATGGCATCCTCAGAGGGTCTGGACCATAAGAAAGCTCCGGAGGGTTTCCACTGAAGCTGTGTCGGGTCTAAATCCAGGGTGGACCAGCCAGAAAGGCCACAAAGTTGGAGGATGCAGGTGTGGGCCTGAGGGAGGGGGAGGAAAGATAATCTCTTCAACAAATAGTGCTAGAACAACTAGATAGCCATATAAATCCTCGTATTTAAAAACATAAGACTCTAGAGATAGAACTTATACCTTTTTAAAAAAATGATTGATTTACAATGTTCTGTCAATTTCTGCTGTACAGCAAACTAACCCAGTCACACACACACACACACACACACACACACATATGCCTTCTTTTTCTCACATTATCCTCCATCATGTTCCATCACAAGTGATTAGATATATAGTTCTCTGTGCTATACAGCAGGATCTCCTTGCTTATCCATTCCAAATGCAAGAGTTTTCATCTACTAACCTGAGATTCCCAATTCATCCCAGTCCCTCCCCAGCCCCACTACATACACTCTTCTGTCCTACATGTCCATGATCTTTTCTGTTCTGTAGATAGATAATTGGTGCCATATTTTAGACTCCTCATGTAAGTTATATCATATGGGGTCTGTCTTTCTCTTTCTGACTTACTTCACTCAGTAGAAGAGTCTCTAGGTACATACATGTTGTTGCAAATGGCATTATTTGGTCCTTTTTATGGCTGAGTAGTATTCCATTGTATATATGCGCCACATCTTCCTAAACACCCATTCAGATGGGCAATTAGATTGTTTCCATGTCTTGGCTATTGTGAATAGTGCTGCCATGAGCATACAGGTGCATGTATCTTTTTCAATGAATTTTTTTTTGTCTGGATATATGCTCAGGAGTAGGTCATATGGTAGTTCCATATTTAGTTTTCTGAGATATTACCTTATTGTTTTTTATACTGGTTTTACCAATTTACATTCTCATCAACAGTGTAGGAGGGTTCCCTTTTCTCCACATCCTCTCCAGCAGTTATTTGTTGACTTGTTAATGATGGCCACTCTAACGGGCGGGAGGTGGTATCTCATTGTAGTTTTGATTTGCATTTCTCTAATAATTAGTGATGCTGAGCATTTTTTCTTGTGCCTGCTGGCCATCTATGTGCCTTCTTTGGAGAAATGTCTTTTTAGGCCTTCTGCCCATTTTTCAATTGGGTTGTTTGTTTTTTTGCTAGTGAATTGTATGAGTTGTTTGTATATTTTAGAGATTAAACCTTTGTCAGTTGAGTCCTTTGCAAAAATTTTCTCCCATTCTGTAGGTTGTCTTTTTTTAAAAATGATTTCCTTTGCTGTGCAGAAGCTTTTGAGTTTAATTAGGGCCCACTGGGTGTCATACAGTGTTTGTAGTATACTATATTCTTCTTCTTTTTACAATCCTTTAAAAATTTGTAAAAACTTTTTTAAATTTTTTTAGCTTATGGCCTCTACAGAAACAGTTGATAAGCAGGATTTGGCCTGTGAGTTATAGCATCCTGATCCCTGGACAAAAAATTTCAAAATTAATTGATATAAAAAAGAAAATTGAAATCAATCAAAAAACTCCAAATCCATTCATCATAAAAACTCTAGTAGGAGTTCCCTCTGGCACTGCAGCATCTCTGCAGTGCCAGGATGCAGGTTTGATCCTTGTCCGGCACAGTGGGTTAAAGAAGCTGGCATTGCCACAGCTCTGGTGTAGGTCGCAACTTTGGCTCAGATCTGATCCCTGGCCCGGGAATTCCATAAGCTGCAGGGTGCTACCCCCCAAAAAACCCCTCTAGTATATTAGGAATAGAAAGGAACTTCCTTAATAAATGGTACCTACAAAAAATCTATAATTAACATCAGGATTAGTATGAAAGGTTTCATATTTTACCCCAGGATCAAGAACAAAGCAAAGATATACATTTTTTTAACATCATAGGCTGACTAGCCAGTACAATAAAGCAAGGGGAGAAAAAACCATATAGACTGGAACGGATGACATGATCATTAAAGTAGAAGTCTCTAGAGTCTACTTTTAAAGGCTACTAGACTTAACAAGTGAATTTAGCATAGTTGCCTAATAAAGGTCCACATATGGAGTTCCTGGTGTGGCACAACAGGGATCAGCAGCATCTTGGGAGAACTGGGTTGAGGTTCCATCTCCCGTTTGGCACAGTGGGTGAAGGATCTGGAATTGCTGCTGCTGTGACTTAGGTCACAACTCTGGCTTGGATCTGATCCCTGGCCCAGGAACTTCATATGCTGCAGGGTGGCCAGAAATGAAAAAGAAAAATAAAAGGTCAACATACAAAAATTAAAATGCAATTTATACAATATTAATGTATAAATCTGTTTTTAAAATACCTTTTATTTAAAAAAAGGAAATACTTTGATATAAACCTGAAAATGTGTGCAGGAGCTATATGCTTAAAAATAAAAAAAAAAGCTAATGAAGAAGATCAAAAGACATCTAAAAATCGAAATAAATGGAGAGATATATTATGATCATGGATTGAAAAATTAAATATGGTTAAGATGCTAATTTTAAAAAAAGTGATCTATAGATTTAACACAACTCCAGTCAAAATCCCAGGATCACTCATTGTATATATTGACAACTTAATTTTATATTCTATATAGAAAGTGAGAGGAACTTGAACAGCCAAAATAATTTTGAAAAGAAGAAAATCTGATTTTAAGACTTACTATAAAATCACAGTTATCAAGACAGTATGGTAATAGTAAGAGGTTAACCACACACAAACACATAGATCAAAGGAACAGGACAGATTATAGGTGTGAATCCACACAAATGTAAGCTTTTTCATTGAGGTACATTTACATAACATGAAATTCATCATTTTAACTCTCTCTTTTTTCTTTTTTAAGTCATTTTAGGGCCTCACCTGTGGAATATGGAGGTTCCCAAGTTAGGGGTCAAATTATAGCTATGGCTGCCAGCCTGCACCACAGCCATAGCAATTCAGGATTTGAGCCATGTCTACAACACCACAGCTCATGGCAATGCTGGATCCTTAACCCACTCAGCGAGGCCAGGGATCAAACCTGTGTCCTCATGGATTCTAGTCAGATTCATTTCTGCTGAGTCATGATGGGAATTCCTCATTATTTTAACCATTTTTAAGAGTATATAGTTCAATGCTATCTTTGGTATTAAGGTCTGTAGTAATTTCCTCACTTTTGTTTCTTATTTTAATCGGAGTCTTTTCTCAAAGATTTGCCAATTTTGTTGCTCTTTGAAAATATCTTTGGTTCATTTATTTTCCCTCTTGTTTCTCTGTTCTTTATCTCCACTCTAATCTTCATTATTACCTTCCTTCTGCTAGTTTTTAGTTTTTCCAAGTGCTTTAAGGTGCCAATTTAAGTGGCTAATTGGAGACATTTTTTAATGTAGGAACATAGGCATTTAAAGCTACAAATTTCCTTCTGAGCATATTTCACTGCATCACAAAAATTTTGGTACAGCATGTTTATGTTTCTTTCATTTATGTCTTCTAATTTGTCTTGTGATCTTTACTTTAGCCCACTGGTTGTTTAAGAGCGTGTTACTGTGTGCATGTTTGTGAATTTTCCAGTTTTCCTTCTGTTGGTGCTGGGGGTAATTTCATAGGAATTTCTTTACTAGTTTGAGCAGGGGAAGAAATTCATGAGTAGACCAGAAGAAGCAGAATTCTTGTAGAATGGATTCTGGCAATCTCTACACAGGACTACTGTTATTTTATCAACATGTGATAAAATAAGGTTATATTTTATTGAAATGACTCTCTCCAGCATTGACAGCAACAACTACAGGGAAACTTAAGTTTTAATCCTACGATGGGTGGAGGAAAAAACGTCAAGCAGAGACCTGCCTTCTCCCACAAGAATAAGAGATCATAATAAAGGCGTTCATTCCTTCTATTCCAGCAGCAAGATTTAAACCCTGCATTTGGAAACAGAGCATGGAAACAGATACTCCTGTTGGCGCAAAGTTACACAATTTTTTTTGAATGGCTGCATCGAAGGCATATGGAAGCTCCCAGGCCAGGGACTGAATTCCAGCCGGAGCTGCAACCCCATGTCTTGCAGCAAGCCAGATCCTTTAACCCACTGCACCAGGCCAGGAATCAAACTGGTGCCTCTGCTTCGATTAGTTAGATTCTAAACCCACCTTGTCACAGCAGGAACTCCTACATACTTTCTTTTCGTTTTTTCATGTTTCATTTCTTTTTTGGCTGTCCTGAAGGCAAATGGAATTTCTGGGCCAGGGATCAGATCCAAGCCACAGTTGTGACCTGTGCTGCTGGTATGGCAACATTGGATCTTTAACCCACTGTGCCGGGCCAGGGATCAAACCTTTGTCCTGGCCCTGCAGAGATGCCACCAATCCCATTGTGCTTTTTAAATGCCAACTTTTCTACATTTCACACCAGTAAAGCTGCACTTAAATTGATGTTACTTATAATGGTCATGAGATGAGTGATGTAGCTCCACAGTTTATTACTGCATCTCCAATTCCTAGAAATGTCACTTCATTGAAATGCCCAGTAAACGACTGACTTGTATTACTTTAACGATTCTCCTATTAATACTCTTAGAATTGATTTCCAGTTTGGAAGTATTACTACAGTGAGAAGTGAATTACTATAATATCCTCTTTTTTATGTTTTTATTTTCTTTTGCTAACATGTTCTCAACTTTAGAAATTCTTCTCTGAATGGTTTCACAGATGCAAACTTCAGGACAGAGGTTGAAGAGTGAGAGTCTACTGCTGCAGAAGAAACAGAAGGACAAATTCCTTTTTTTGGCCCTTTTGTCTCTTAGGGCAACACCCACTGCATATGGAGGTTCCCAGGCTAGGGGTCCAACTGGAACTGTAGCCACCGCCTATGCCAGAGCCACAGCAATGCAGGATCTGAGCTGTGTCTGCAACCTACACCACTCTCATGGCAATGCTGGATCCTTTAGCCCACTGAGTGAGGTGAGGGATCGAACCCACATCCTCATGGATGCTAGTCGGGTTCACTAACTACTGAGCCATGACAGGAACTCCAGGACAGGTTCCTTTTGAGGTAACATGATACCATGAATAAATTAGTACATTTGTCACCTTTTAAAATTACAATGGCTAGCCTCATGGGGAAATTGGAAGAGATGAATATCTACTTGCTAAAATATCTTGGCCTCCTTCAATTTAGTTTCCTGAAAGAGGTGGTGAGTCAGATGAGCTCTGAAGTCCATTTGAGCTCAAGGTTTTTATTCTTCTTGACCTGATAGTGCCAGGGAAGGTGGCAGCATTTCAGGGCTGATGCAGGCACACTGGGTTTATGGAAGCCAAGATGATAAGCCTCACATGAGCTCCATGGGATGAGGTTCTGCTCTCAGGACATGCTGGCAGCCACCCCCACTTAGGACATAACCTGAATTTTAATGACTGAAGACATAGGTACCCTGTGGATATTTTCATAAATGCCAAAGTTCACACATTGTGGCTGATTGACTATAATGGCTAATAAACTTCAACAGAGTTTTTGCAAGGAACTGTATCTTATGATGAACACCATACTAGATGCTGATTGTCTGTTATTATTAATGGTATCTTCCTGAAATGTATTATGAATATTTATTTAGTCATGAACTATTCATAATTCATGGGATATCATATATGTTTGTAATCTTTGTGATATTCTTTCCTCCCAGAACAAAAAGTTAACTCTGTGTCAAAGAAGCCTTGCTTTGATAAGATTTCTGTGGAAATAGTCAATATTGATGTTCCTCCAGCAGATGTATTTTCACCAACTTATCTTCTATTATGAAAAATTTCTTCTATTATGAAAAATATTTTATATTGATATACAAGTGTGTGCACCCATGGGTTTCAGCTTTCAGCAGTGACCTAAGTTTGTGTTGATTCTCTTGTGTTATGTCAAAGAACTCCAAGCCATTATTAGTATTTTACTTCATTTTAAAGTAAAAGTGGGAGCTCCTCTTGTGCCTCTGTGTGTTAAGAACCCAACATAGTGTCCATGAGTCCCTGGCCTCGCTCAGTGGGTTAAGGATCCAGCATTACCTCAAGTTGTGGCATAGGTTACAGGTGTGGCTCTGATGTGGCATTGCTGTAGCTGTGGTGTAGGCTGGCTGCTGCAGCTCTGATTCGACCCCTAGCCTGGAAACTTCCATATGCCACAGGTTGGGTCCTAAAAAGAAAAAAAAGTAATAATAAATAAATTAAAAATAAAAATAAAATGATGGTGTTTGTTATGAAGTGTCAGGTTGTTTTAGGGATGATGATGTGCTACCAAACGATCTTTCAACATTAACAGCTTAAAAGAATGCTCATAGATATATTTCTTCAAGTCAATCTTTGAGAAATCAGATTTCCCCATAAACACAGAGCTTTGACATTCTAGTATATAATATAATTTATTTAATTCTACTTTCATACTTGAAATAATCACGAGGGTTGGTAGATGCTGCATTTCTGAAACCCTGACATTAATTTAAGGAACTCAGCTGAAAAGATAAGGTTTCAGAAAATTGCAAGTGATGTAATGTTAACAGTTCATAGGACTCTGATACAGATCACCAGTTTGCATTCTCCTCCAATAGAAAAACTCACCACATTTCATCTTCCTCATGACTACAGGTGTTGAAGAGTAATCATGTTAAGGAAATGTCTATTCAAGTCTTTCGCCAATTTTTTAAGTAAGAGTTGCTTTTTGTTGTTGAATTATACAAGTTATTTCTACATTCTCTATATCAAACACTTCTCAGGGATGTGGTTTGCAAATATTTTCTTCTATTCTGTAGGTTATCTTTTTACTTTCTTGGTTATGCCATTTGCTGCACAAAAGTTTTTAATTTTGATGAAGATCAGTCTTTTTGTCTAAATAATATTAAGAGCTGATTTCTCATCAGAAACCATGGAGGCAGTAGTGTTGCAAGAAAATGGCATGTTAATGGATGGTCATGTCTTGGGTCTTGGGTAAATTTCTGGGAGAGGCTTCCAAGTGAGGGCTCGTGGCTTTGTGCAGGAGAGAAAAGAGCAAGCCATAGTAAAGAGGAAGTGAATTTATTTAGAAAGATACATATTCCATAGACAGAATGAGGACTTTCTCAGAAAGGGAGAGCTGGCTTGACATGTGGGGTTGTTAGTTTTTATGGTCTGGATAATGTTATGGGCTAACAAGTGGGAGGATTATTCCAATGATTTTGGGGAAGGGGTAGGCATTTCCAGGAATTGGGCCACTGCCCAGTTTTTCGGCCTCTTATGGTCAGCCTTGGAACTGCCATGGCACCTGTAAGTATGTCATTCAGCATGCTAATGTGTTACAATGAGCATATAATGAGTTTCAAGATCTACTGGAAGTTGAATCTTCTACCATCTTTGGCCTAATAGGCTCTCACCACTTTTTGTCAATGTTCTAACCACTGTTCTTCTCAATGGCTGTCATTCTTTTAATGGTCGTGCCTTCCCCTCCCCTCCTGTTTCGGTAGGAGGATATATTCAAAGTTCTGAGAGAAAAATAAAAGTCAAATGAAGTATTCTATATCCAATAAAACTATCCTTCAAAGACAAAGGGGAAATGAACTTATTTTGAGCTCAACAAAAACAAATAATTCATTCGTTATAGACCTGCCTTACTAAAGGGGTGACATCAGTAAAAAATGTCAGATTAGATAGTTCCAGGGGCCTATCCCTCCATAGAAACACTGAAAAAAATCAAGCAAAAAATGTAAGAGTCACCATAGTCAGAATTGTTGAAAACGGAGGTTTGCAGCAACAAAGAGAAAAATGAATCAAAAAAAGCCAACTTTAAAATGGTAGGAATGTATTGCAACATTGTTACTTGTCCTTGACCTGCACCATTCCCCACCCTTGGTAGCAGTCTTGAAGAAAGCAGCCTTCAACCTTTGTCCCTGGCTAAAGGGAGTAGAGAAGACCTTATTTACAGTGACTCATGTTTGTCTGCTTTGACCTGTCTTAGGTATCACCTGAAAGATTGATAGAAGGTGCTTGTCTGTTTAACATAATTTGGAATTTGCTCAGGCCAAAAAATTGGCTACACAGGTAGCATTCCTCAAAAAATTGTACAACAAATGAACAAAATACTGTAGCTTAGGGCAAAAGATATGGTTGAGAGATAATAATAAACCTGCCAAAAGCTTAGGGAAAGAGTTTCTCTGAGAAATTAGGGCATTCAAATGTACTTGTGTATGGTGGTACATTTATGTGTATAGACATGCATATAACCTAGGCATGACACATGCTCAGAAAGGACCTGAGAAGAGTCTGAGCCTTCCTTTCTGGCTGATCTCTAAGGTCAGCACAAACAGGAAGTGAAGGTGAAGGCAGAGTTGTAACTTGCCTGGCTAGGCAATAAAGGAGTGCCTAAATACAGAATCAATGTGAGAAAACCGGGAGAGATTTTTATTTTCCTTTTTTCATTTTTAGGCATTGGTGGACTTTTAGCTTCCTAAGAACTTTTCAAAGCCCCTGTGAATATTTTATTCCCCAGTTTTTTCTTTTATATTTTTTGGCTGGTCTATTGTCTGTCCCCACTAGTATTCCCTGCCTCAGGCAGCTGTAAATTTAAACAATTGCCTGTAATTTTTGAGACAAGTGCTCTCAAAGAAGCCTTTTGACAGTAGTTGAACTCTCACTAAGGTCAAATACATAGCCTTAAAGTAGGGGTTCCAAGGAATCATCAGTCAGATCAAATAATGGTAATTCTCTGGTAATGGAGCTTAGGAAAAACTCTAACCCTCGTTCTGCCCCCTCCTGGAGCTGGCAGCCTGCTAGTTTTCACTGTGATTGGGAGCTGTTAGTTTTCAATGCTACCATGGATCTGGAGAGTGGAGGATGGGGCTGGTGCCAGTTAAAACACACCAAAACAAACTTATAAGCTTTTGCACAGCAGAGGAAACCATCAACAAAATGAAAAGGCAACCTAATGAATGGGAGAATATTTGCAAACCACATCAGAAAAGGGATTAATATTCCAAATACATAAAGAATTCATGCAACATTAGGAAGTAATGTGAAACAAGAAAAAAAAAAAAACTAGGCGTTCCCATTGTGCTCAGTGGTTAAAGAACCTGACTAGTACCCATGAGGATGTGGGTTCAATCCCTGGCCTGGATCATTGGGTTAAGGATCTGGCATTGCCATGACCTGTGGTGTAGGTCACAGAGGAGGCTCAGATCTGGCGTAGCTGTGGCTGTGGTGTAGGCTGGCAATTTACAGCACTGATTCAACTCTTAGGCTGGGAACCTCCATATGCCATGGGTGTGGCCCTAAAAAGCCAATAAAGAAAAACAAACAAACAAAAAAAAAAAACAAAGAAACAAAAAACCCTCTGATTTTAAAATGGGCAGAGGACCTGAATAGACAGTTTTCCAAAGAATTCATACAACTGGTCAACAGAGGAAAAAGTGCTCAACATGATTAATCATCAGGGAAATGCTAATAAAAACCACAAAGGGATAGCACCTCGTACCTGTTAGAATGACTGTTATCAAGAAGACAAGAAATAAAAAATGTTGGTGAGGATGTGGAATAAAAGGAAAACTTGTACACTGCTGATGGGATTGTAAATTGGTACAGACCCCATGGGAAAAAAAGTAGAGTTCTTTGAACAATTAAAAATAGCACTACCATATGAACAAGCACACCAGAAAATGGGCAGAAGGTCTAAACAGACAATTCTCCAAAGAAGACATACAGATGGCCAACAACACACATGAAAAGATGTTCGACATCACTAATTCTTTGAGAAATGCAAATCAAAACTACTAAGAGGTACCACCTCACACCAGCCAGAATGGCCATCATCAAAAAGTCTACAAACAATACATGCTGGAGAGGGTGTGGAGAGAAGGAACCCTATTAGATTGTTGGTGGGAATGTAAATTGGTGCAACCACTATGGAAAACATTATGGAGATTCCTCAAAAAACTAAAAATAGAACTACCATTTGATCCAGCAATCCCACTCCTGGGCATCTATCCAGAGAAAACCATGACTCAGAAAGATACATGTGGAGTTCCCTTCATAGCTCAGCAGAAATGAATCTGACTAGCATCCATGAGGATGCAGGTTCAATCCCTGGCCTTGCTCAGTGGCTTAAGGATCCAGTGTTGCCATGAGCTGTGGTATAGGTTGCAGACATGGCTCGAACCTGGCATTGCTGTGGCTGTGGTGTAGGCCAGCGGCTTTAGCTCTGATTGGACCCCTAGCCTGATAACCACCATATGCCTCTGGTGTGGTCCTAAAACACACACACACAAAAGATATATGTACTCCAATGTTCATTGCAGCACACTATATACAAAAACTAAGACATGGAAGTAACTGAAATGTCCATCGACAGAGGAGTGGATAAAGATGTGGTACATACATACGATGGACTATTACTCAGCCATAAAAAGGAATGCAATAATGGCATTTTCAGCAACATGGATGGACCTAGAAATTATCATGCTAACTGAAGTTAGTCAGACAGTGGGATACCAATATCATATGCTATTACTTCTATGTGGACTCTATAAAAAGCATACAGTGAACTTCTTAGCAGAACAGATTCTGACTCACCGACTTTGAAAAACTTATGGCTTCTAAAGGAGACAGGTTGGGGGAGGGGAGGGATGGGCTGGGGTTTGGGATGGAAATGCTGTAAAATTGGGTTGTGATGATCATTGTACAACTATAAATATTATAAAATCCTTTCAGTTACAATAACCAAAAAAAAAAGCTACCATATGATCCAGCAATCCCATTTCAGGGTGTTTATCTGAAGGAAATGAAACCACTATCTCAAAGAGATAGCTGCACCCCTGTGTTCATTGCAGCATTATTCACAGTAGCCAAGACATGAAAACAACCAAAGTTACACACATACACACACATGTACACACATTAAGTGTGTGTTTGTGTTTTTGGGACTGCACCAGAGGCATGTAGAGGTTACCAGGCTAGGTGTCAAATCAGAGCTGTAGTCACTGGCCTACACCATAGCCACAGCAATGCCAGATTCCAACCACGTCTGTGACCTACAACCTAGGAGATATATATTTGGTTTATATATATATATCTAACATGATATATATATATATCATGCATGTGTATATATATCTATATGTAGAATGTTATGTGTGTGTGTGTGTGTGTGTAATGGTATATTATTTGGCCAAAAAAAGAAGGAAATTCTGCCCTTTGCAACAACATAGATGGACCTCAAGGGCATTATGGTAAGTGAGGCAAATCAGATAAAGACAAATACTATATAATCTCACTTATATGTGGAGTGAAAAACAAACAGGAAAAGAAACCCAAAGCAACCCCCCCCCAAAAAAAACCTCATAGATGTCAGAAGACAGATTGGTGGTTGCCTGAGGTGGACGGTGGAGGAAGTGGGTGAACACGGTCAAAAAGTACAAACTGGAAAGTTATAAAAATGCATAAGTCCTAGGAACGTAATTTACATCCTGTTGACTTAACAATATTCTATTGTATAATTGAAAGTGGTAAAAAGGGTAGATCTTAGAAGTTCTCATCATAAGAAAAAAATTGGGAGTTTCCGTCATGGCTCAGTGGGTTAGGAACCCGACATAGTGTCCGTGAGGATGCGGGTTCAGTCTCTGGCTTTGCTCAGTGGGTTGAGGATCTGGCATTGCCACAATCTGTGGCATAGGTTGCAGATGCAGCTCAGGTCTGGTATTGCTGTGGCTGTGGCGTAGGCTGTCAACTATAGCTCCGATTCAACTCCTAGCCTGGGAACTTCCATATGCCACAGGTGCAGCTCTAAAAAAGAAAAGAGAAAAAAATATATAGCTATGTGTGCTGATGGATGTTAACTAAACTTACCGTGGTTATCATTTTGCAATATATGCATATATCAAAATGAATACACTATTATATGTAAGCTGTATCTCAATGTTGTAAAGACCTCCATAGCCCACCTTAAAGAATATAGAAACAACAATGAAAATTCAGGTAGCAAAGTTAACCTGGGAGGAAATTTACTGGTGGCCTCCAGCATGTCCCAAGAGGGAATATACAGCTGCCCACCAAACCAAATGTGTATATAGCCTTAGCCACAGCAATACATACATATCTAAGCAGATCTAACTGTATGCTGCATCCTCATGAATATTAGTTGGGTTCAATTCCACTGTGCCACAATAGGAACGCCTATAATTTTTTTCCTTTTAACTTCATTATGAGCAAACACACATATAATTTTTTCCAGACCTCTTTAGTCAGGAGCAGAATAGCTGAACGATGTGGAATATTCATTCCTAATAGCAGGAAAGCACATTTTTCCCCCCTACCAGGAAAATTTCATTTTCTTTCTTTTTATTTATTTATTTGTTTGTTTGTTTATTTATTTATTTTTTAGGGCTGCACCCATGGCATATGGAGGTTCCCAGGCTAGGGGTTGACTCAGAGCTGCAGCTGCAAATCTGTATCACAGCCACAGCAACATGGGATCTGAGCTGCATCTGTGACATATACCACAGCTCACAGCAATGCCAGATCCTTTAATCCACTGAGCAAGGTCAGGGATCCAACCCACATACTCATGAATACTAGTCAGGTTTGTTACCACTGATTCACAATGGGAACTCCTAACTTTCCTTTTTAAATTGAGGTATAATTGACCTATAACCTTATATTATTTTCAGATTAAAATATGATTCTATATTTGTATATATTATGAAATGATAACCACAATAAGTCTAGTAAATATCCATCCCCATACATAGCTACAATATTTTTAAGGACTTTTTTTTTCTTTTTAGGGCCACACCCCCAGCATATGGAGGTTCCCAGGCTAGGGGTCTAATTGGAGCTGCAGCTGCTGGCTTATACCACAGCCACAGGAAAGCCAGATCTGAACCACATCTGTGAGCTCATGGCAATGCTGGATCCTTAACCCACTGAGTGAGGCTAGGGATCAACCCTGCAACCTCATGGATCCTGGTTGGATTCGTTTCCACAGCACCATGACAGGAACTCTAATAAGGGCAAGATCTACTCTCTTATCAATTTTCAAATATGCAATGCAGTATTAGTAACTGTAGTCACTAGGCTTATTACATACTCACAACTTATTTAATAACTTGAAGTTTATACTGTTTGATACATTTTACAAATTTCTCCACCCCAGCCCCTTGCCTCTGCCAACCACCAATATGTTCTCTGTATCTATGAACTCAGTTTGTGTGTGTATGTGTTGTTTTGTCTTGTTTTTAGACTCCACATATAAGTGACATTACATGGTATTTGTATTTCGCACTTAGCATAATGCCTTTAAGATTATACATACATATGTATATATATATATATATATATATATATATATATATATATATATGTACGTGTATGTATCACATTTTCTTCACCCATTGTTGATGGACACTTGTTTCCGTGTTCTGGCAATTGGGAATAATGCTGCAATGAACATGGGGGTGCAGATGTCTCTTTGAAGCAATGATTTCATTTATTTCAGGTAAATATCCTGAAGTGGGATTGCTGGATCATATGGTAGTTCTATTTTTAGTTCTTTGAGGAACCTATGTACTGTTTTCTATAGTGGTTTTATGAATTTACATTCCTACCAACAGTGCACACGTGTTCCCTTTCTCCATATCATCGCCAACATTTGTTACTTAATTCTTTAATAAAAAAATTTTAATTGGAGTATAATTGTCCTACAACACTCTGTTAGTTCCAGGTGCATAACGTCGTGATTCAATATTTCTATACATTAGAAATGATTACCATGATAAACTAGCTACCATCTGTCACCATTCAAAGATAATACAATATAGTAACAATATTTCCCATGCTGTATATTTCAACACCATGACTCATGTATTTCGTAACTGAAAATGGGTACATCTTAGTTTCATTCACCTATTGCACTCATCCCCTCCACACTCCCCTCTGGTAACCACCTATTTGGACTCTGTATCTATAACTCTGTTTATGTCTGTTCATTTATTTTTCAGGTAGTGTAACTGCACAGTATGTCTTCCTCTGTCTGGCTTATTTCACTTAACATAATACTCTCCAGGTCCATCTATGTTGTCACAAATGTCAAGATTTCCTTTTTGTGGCTAATAGTCCATTGTTTATATATATCACATCTTCTCTATCCGGTCATCTGTTGATGGACACTTTGGTTGTATCTATATTTTCGCTATGGTAAATAATGCTGCAGGGAACACAAGGGTGCACATCTCTTTCCGAATTAGTGTTTTTTTTTTTCTTCTGAAAAATATCCTGAAGTGGGTTTGCTGGATTATTATGATAGTTCTATATTTAGTTTTTAAAGGAAACTCCATACTGTTTTCTATAGTTGTTTTACTGATGTACATTCCCACCAAGTGCACAGAGGTTCCCCTTTTTACACATTCTTGCCATTCTAATAGGTATAAGTTGACCTCTTGTGTGCGTTTTCTATTCCCCTACTAATTAATTACTGATGTTGAGAACTGTTCATGTATCTATTGATTATTGGCATTGGAAACTGTCTATTCAGGGCTTCCATCCATCTTTTAAATCAGATGACTTATTTTTTGCTATTGAGTAGTATGAGTTCCATTTATTTTGAATATTAACTCATCAGATAGATGGTTTGCAAATATTTTCTCCCATTATGTAGGCTGCCTTTTCATCTTGTCAGTCGTTCCTTTGGCTGTGCAAAAGCTGTTGAGTCCGATATAGTCCCATTTATTTATTTTTAGTTTTGTTGCCTTTGCTTTTGGTGTGCCAAGACCAATGGCAAGGAGCTTACCACCTATATTGTGGTTTCAGGTCTTACTTCAAGTCTTTAATACATTTTGAGTTAAATTTATGTATGGTGTAAGATAGGAGTCTAGTTTCACTTTTTTTGCACAAGGCCATCTGGTCACCCAACACCATTTATTGAAGAGACTGTATGTTTTTAGCTCATTTATCATAAATTAATTGACTACACATGGGTGCGTTTAGCTATTTTGTTCCACTGGTATAAGTATGTGTTTTTATGCCAGTACCATATTGATTTGGTTACTAAACTTTTGTGATAAATTTTGAATTTATGTGAAAAGTGTCATTGGAATTTTGAGATGAGTGGTGTTGAATCTATAAATGGCTTTGGGTGGTATAGAAAAACTTAACAATTTTATTCTTTCTGACCATGAATATGGGATATATTTCCATTTTTTGTGTAATTTTCCATTTCTTTCATCAATGACATATAATTTTCATTACATAGAAATTTCACCCCCTTGGTTAAATTTATTCCAAAGTATTTCACTGTTTTTGATGTTGTTGCAAAGAGGACTATATTCTTTGTATCTTTTTCAGATATTTGCTTTGTTTGCATATAGAAAAAAAGCTAAGTTCTGTATATTGATTTTGTATCCTGCAACTACATGTTGATTAGTTTTAACAAGTTTACTTGTTGGAGACCTTAGGATTTTCTATCTACAAGGTCATATCATGTGCAAACAGAGACAATCTTAACTTCCTGTCTAATGCAGATGTTTTTATTTCTTTTTTTATGCTTAATTGCTCTGGCGAGGATTTCTAGTACTATGTTAAATAGGAATGATAGGAGTGAGCATCCTTGTCCTGTTTCCAATCTTAGAGGAAGAACTGTAAACTTTCACCATTGAGGATGTTAGCTGAGGGCTTTTCATATACTGTCTTTATTACTTCTATACTCAGTTTGTGGAGAGTTTGTTTGGTCTTTTTAGGGCCACATCTGTGGCATATGAAAGTTCCCAGGCTAGGGGTCAAACTGGAGCTGTGGCTGCCAGCATACACCACAGCCACAGCAATGCAGGATCCGAGCTGCATCTGTGACCTACACCACAGCTCATGGCAACACCAGATACTTAGCCCACTGAGCAAGGCCAGGGATTGAACTGGCATCCTCATGGATACTACTCAGGTTCATTACCACTGAGCCACAATAGGAACTCTGAAAAATAATATTTTTAAAAAAGAACAAACTACATCCAAAGTTAGCAGAGGGAAGGTACTAACAAAAATCAGAGCAGAATTAGGTAAAGTAGAGACCAGAACAACAATAGAAAAAAATTCAACAGCATATTAAAAGGAACATACACTGGGAGTTCCCATCATGGCTCAGTGGAAACAAATCCAACTAGGAGCCATGAGGTTGCAAGTTTGATCCCTGGCCTCGCTCATTGGTTTAAGGATCCATCATTGTCATGAGCTGTGGTGTAGGTCACAGACATGGCTTGGATCTGGCATTGCTGTGGCTGTGGCTGTCAGCTCTAGCTCTGATTAGCCTGGGAATCTCCATATGTCATGGGTGTGGCCATAAAAAGCACAAAAAAAAAAAGCATCATACACCATGATCACACGGGATTTACCCCTGGGATGCAAGGTGGTTCACTATATGCAAATAAATAGATACAATACACCACACTAATAGAATGAAAGCTAAAAGTCCAATAATCATTGCACTAAGTGGGGGAAAAGCAACATCCTTTAACTGTAGCTACTATACTTTCATGACCACTACTCTCTCATGGCCATACACACACACATGAATATTCCTAATCTTTAAATATATACAGACCCCCAAACACTATTCATCATCCTTGCATTTCCAGAATACAACATTACCACTACAAGCCCCAAATATTTCCAAACATGAAAATCCCAGCATCCTGGGAAATCACTGTGAACGTTTCCAACAGCCCCAAACCCCATGAATTCATACATGAACTGACGGACATACCCATAAACCAGTACATACACCTGGACACAAGGACAATTCTCCAACATATCATATATGAATACACATAAAACCCCTTGAAAGTCCCAAAGGACACATCTCAAACCTCCACACCCCTAAATATTCACATAGAACCATACCACATACCTCCAGTACAACTACAATTCTGCCACTCTTCAGCATACACATAACTCCATTACTACATTAATGCAAAAAAAATTTGCAGGTACAAAAATAACCTCCTAATGAAAAATGCAAATAGATACCATAGAAAATATTCATCCAATCTGCTATGCTCCTTGAATACACACAGAAACTCAACAAACATGTTTCTCACCACAAGCCCCAAATACACCCACAATTACCCAGCACACTACATATATGGAAACATACCACCATGTACCCTCAAATGCACATAAAGCTTCACGTTGCCTATATATACATAATCCCACATTCCTAAATAATTACAATGAAATAACTCGAGTCATCTTCCAAAATACAAATTCATTATAACCTCACACCACACAACCCACACAATCAATTCATCTTCACATATACAGCATATTACCAGTCCCATAAAATAGTCATAGACCTACCCTCACACACCCCAAACCACAAAATTCCTGAAAAACCACCATAAGAAACACATGCACTAATACACAATTCCCAGAGTTCCCATTGTGGCACAGTGATGAAAAGATCTTCAACATCACTCATCATTAGAGAAATGCAAATCAAAACCTCTATGAGGTATCACCTTACACCAGCCAAAATGGCCATCATCAAAAAGTCTACAAACAATAAGTGCTGGAGAGGGTGTGGAGAAAAAGGAACCCTAGTACACTGTTGGTGGGATTGTAAATTGGTGCAACCACTGGGGAAAGCAGTGCGGAGATTCCTCAGAAAATGAAAAATAGAACTACCATTTGGTCTAGCAATCCCACTCCTGGGCATCTATCTAGAGAAAACCATGACTCGCAAAGACACATGTACGCCAATGTTCATCGCAGCACTCTTTTCAATAGCCAAGACACGGAAACAACCTAAATGTCCATCGATAGAGGAGTGGATCAAGAAGAAGTGGTACATATACACAATGGAACATTACTCAGCCGTTAAAAGGAACTAAATACCATGGCCATCTGTATGTCTTCTTTGGAGAACTGTCTGTTTAGATCTTCTGCCCATTTTTTGATGGGGTTGTTTGTTTGTTTGTTTGTTTGTTTGTTTGTTTTGGTATGGAGCTGCAGAAAGTGTTTATACATTTTGGAGATGAAGCCCTTGTCAGTCGAGTCATTTCCGAAGATTTTCTCCCATTGTGTGGGTTGTCTTTAAGTTTTGTTTAGGGTTTCCTTCGCTGTGTAGAAAATTCTAAATTTCATTTAGTCCCATTTGTTTCATTTTGCTTTTACTGTCATTGCTCTAAGAGGTGGATCTGAGAAGATGTTGCTCTTGTTTATGTCAGAGAGTCTTTGGCCTAGTTTTATGGTGTCTGGTCTTCTATCTAGGTCTTGAATCCATTGGGAGTTTATTTTTGTGTATGGTGTTAGGGAGTGTTCTAATTTCATTCTTTTCCATGTGGCTGTCCAGTTTTCCCAGAACCACTTATTGAACAGGCTGTCTTTTCTCCATTGGGTATTCTTGCCTCCTTTGTCATTGATTAGTTGGCTGTAGGTGCATGGGTTGAATTCTGGGCTTTGTATCCTTGTTCCACTGATCTATTTCTGTCTTTGTGCCAGTACCATATGGTTTTGATGATTGTTGCTTTGTAGTAGAGTCTGAGGTCCGGGAGCCTGATTCCTCCAGCTCCATTTTTCTTTTTCAGGATATCTTTGGCTATTCTGGGTCTTTTGTGCTTCCAAACAAACTTTAAAATATTTTGTTTGAGTTCTGTGAAAAATGTCCTTGGTAATTTGATAGGGATTGCATTGAATCTGTAGATTGCTTTGGGTAGTATAGTCATTTTGATAATTTTTTTTTTTTTTGTCTTTTGTTGTTGTTGCTATTTCTTGGGCCGCTCCCACGGCATATGGAGGTTCCCAGGCTAGGGGTTGAATCGGAGCTGTAGCCACCGGCCTACGCCAGAGCCACAGCAACGTGGGATCTGAGCCGCGTCTGCAACCTACAGCACAGCTCACGGCAACGCCGGATCGTTAACCCACTGAGCAAGGCCAGGGAGCAAACCTGCAACCTCATAGTTCCTAGTTGGATTCATTAACCACTGTGCTATGTCGGGAATGCCCTCATTTTGATAATATTGACTCTTCCAATCCAAGAACATGGTACGACGTTCCATCTATTTGTGTCATCTTTGATTTCTTTCATCAGTGTCTTATAGTTTTCAGAGGACAGGTCTTTTCTCTCTTTAGGTAGGTTTACTCCTAGGTATTTTATTCTTTTGGCTGTGATGGTAAATGGGATTGTTTCCCTAATTTCTCTTTCTGCTCTTTCATTGTTAGTGTATAGCAATGCCATCAATTTCTGTGTATTAATTTTGTATGCTGCGACTTTGTCAAATTCATGGATGAGCTCCAACAGTTTTCTGGTAGAGTCTTTAGGATTCTCTAGGCATAGTATCATGTCACCTGCAAATAGCGATAGTTTTACTTCTTCCTTTCCAATTTGGATTCCTTTTATTTTTATTTTTTTCCCTGATTGCTGTGGCTAGGACTTCCAAAACTATGTTGTTTGGCCTGGGGCTTCTCAGCACTGATGTGTGGGGCCAGATTTTCTCAAAATGGCCACTTGCAGAGAAAGGCAGCTGCTGATGAACATTCCTGAGAGCTTTGCTTCCAATGCCCTTCCCCCACAATGAACCACATTCAACCCTGTTTTCCCAGGAGGTCCTCCAAGAACTGCAGTCATGTTTGACCCAGATTACTATAGAGACTTTGCTTTGCCCTGGGACCCAGTGCATGAGAAAGTCTGGGTGTGCCTTTTAAGAATGGGGTCTCCATTTCCCCCAGTCCCATGGAGCTCCTGTGCACAAGCCCCCTGGCCTTCAATGCCAGATGCTCCAGGGGCTCTTTCTCCCAGTGCCAGATCCCCAGGCATGGGAGTTTGATGTGGGGCTCAGAACTCTCACTCTTGTAGGTGAGTTTCTGTGAACCAGTTACTTTCCTGTCTGTGGATCTTCCCACCGGGAGGTATGGGGTTGCATATATCCTGTAATCAACCCACCACCTCTTGATGTGTCCTCCTCTTTGTCTTCTGGAATAGGATATCTTTTTGAAAGTTTCTGGTCCATTTGGTTGAAAATTGCTCAGCATTTGGTTGTAAATTTTATTGTTTTTAGGAGAGAAATTGATCTCCAGTCCTTCTATTCAGCCATCTTATTTCTGTCTCCTACCCAGTTGATTCTTACCTAATGTATTTCTTGATTGTTATTGAACTCTTGCATCACTTGCCAATCTATGCTAGGATATCTGTTTTTGTTTTTGATTTTTGGTGGCATGGCCAGTCCAAAGCATGTCTATGGCCAGAGAATGAACAGCCTGTCACAACTGTAACCAAAGCTACAGTAGTGACAACCATGGACCCTTAACAAGCTGAGCCAGGAGGAAACTCCAATTCTGTCATTTCTTGAGAGTATTAGACTACAAATCAATGCTTATTGTTAGATTCAGCAAAGTTGCCCCCATCACTGACAATAATATGCAGTTTGAACATGTGTTGACATTTTTATGTTAAAATGGAAGACACTGGTGAAACTATGAGGATGTACAATAGATCTTTATTCATTTTCCACTCAATTTCCAGTGTCCTGAGCTATTTCTTGTGAACTGGATGAGCATTCTCAAACTGGAAAACCTTCCTTCTAGCTTTCATATGCTTTAGAATGCAAACACTAGACTGGCACCCGTTTAATCATTCACACATTTTATTCACCTGCCTCATGGTAGGGCCGGAAATCACTGAAGCCTTCATGCAACCTGCTCCACAGTGGTGCCAACAACCCTGGTGTAAACACTGCAGGGACACCGAGCTCCAGTTGGTGGTGGTGGGGGAGGGGCACAGGGCGGTGGTGAACTCACTGGGACAAGGCCACAAATAACCCACAGAGTGACTCAGAGTGCACAGCAGGACACCCAAGAGGTGAAAAGTCCGTTTTCCTTACTTCTGCTTTCAAATAATTGATTCTAAAAGCTGCCATGATTGGCCCGCCCCCAGCCGGGATGACCGTTGGAACCCCACCCTCCACGCTGGCACGTGTGTTACTGGCTTCCCAAGTGGTCAGGCCTCAACAGATGCTCTGAGCAGCTGGAGGACAGTAGTGCGCATGCGGGGAGGCCCGCCCCTAGTGGGTGTGCGCATGCGTGCAGGGGTGGGGCCTTGCAGAGCTGTCCTTGGAGGTTGCTATGAAAGAGGAAAGCAACGGAGGATTGGGATCCCCTGGGAAGATTTTATGGCAAGATCTTCTCAGAACTTTTGTGGTCCTCTCTTCTTAAAACTAGGGGTTGTGAGATGAGTCCCTGGGATTTTAAAATTGCAAACGTGAAATCCATTCATTTAGATATGACCCTTGTGAAAGAGTTTTGGAGAGCACCAGCCTAAGCACAGTATCTTCAAACTGGGGCAAGTGCTTTCACGCCCTTTGGGCTGCAGTTTCTTGGGTTTCCTTAGTTTTTTTCTCCCCAGAAATAGTAGATGCTTTTTCCTAGCAAGCCTGATAGTTCCATTAAAGAACAATTCTAGTGAAGAATTTTAGACCTGAGAAACACCCTAAGAGCTACTGTCTCTTGGCTCTTCCATTCCTAGAGTTTTTCCAAATGAATTGATTCTGCTATAATGTTTTTACTTAGTGAGTTTTTTTTTAAATACGTGGGGGTTCTTCAATAGATGTGGATTCATAGATGTTGCCTTTGCAGTGTTTTTGTTGTAACTTTGAGCAAGTTTTGACAGTTTGGGTCAATTCCAGTTGACATAGCATTCCCAAATTTTATTCTCCCCTCCTACTTTTCAGGAATATATTACACAATTTCAGTTGGAAAAAAAAATAGTAGTGGAATCAACGTACTGACTTGAATTTGTTATACTTGCCAAAGAAATTTCAATCATCAGATTCTTTCACTGGTCATTCATTTCTACTGCATAGAATACCTCTGAAGATCCCTCACATCTAACACCACCAAAGGCTCTAAGCTCAGAGACTGAACATTCTACAAGACACAAACATTGTATCTCACCATACCGCTAATATTCCATGCTTGTGTAGAATATCATGTGTTTTCGGAGGTCTGTGATCCATATACAGATTTCTTTTTCTCAGCAGTCAATACCACACCCCCAGTTTCTTGCAGGAATAGTCAGACATCATTGTCCAAAGGAGTTTTATCTATGCCCTTCTGTTGTCTGTCTCCCCAAGTTACATCTGGACTAATTTGATTATATTTGTGGTCTAGGATTTTGATATAGCACAAAAGTGATTGTAGAATTGGAACTGGATAATTTTTCACAAGTTTTTGCAGGTTTTTATGTCAGTAGTCCAGAGAAGACTCATTGAAATTCTGTGTCAGAGCCATGAGTGAGAATCGTTTATTAACTACTGACTGACTAGACAAGAGGAGGAAGCAACAAGGAAACCTGCCTTTCTGGAGTGCCAGGGTACATTATCTTGCCACACTATTCCCCTAATATGAAGCTATTGGTTAATAATTTAAAGTTTTCCATGATAAATGCTCAAGTCATGAGAAATGTCTCCAAACTGTGTATTTTTTCAACACTTAGTTTTTTTTTTTAAAGTTCACCATGATTTGCCTTGAATTGCTCTCACCTCATCTTCTCAGCTAAGGTCAAGGTAGAGTACACAGAATAGTTACCAAAGAGAATGAAAGAGAGAAGTGTTGCAGTTCTCATTGTGGCTCAGAAGTTACGAACCTGACTAGTATCCACGAAGACTTGGGTTCAATCCCTGGCCTCTCTCAGTGGGTTAAGGATCCAGTGTTGCCCCAAGCTATGGTGTAGATCGCAGATGTGGCTTAGATCCAGCATTGTTTTGCTGTGCCTGTGGCATGGGCCAGCATCTGCAGCTCCAATGATTCAACCCTTAGCCTGGGAACTTCCATATGCTTAGGTTGCAGCCCTAAAAGAAGAGAGAGGGAGGGAGAGAGAGAGAGAGAGAGAGAGAGAGAGAAGCTGTAAGAAGACAGTTCTGTACTGCAGACCACTAAATGCCTTGGAAATATTAAAATGGATGAACACTGTGTAAGTCACTCCCTTCAAGTGGCCAAGAAAACACTCTCTGAAAGTACCAAACATATACCATTTTCAAATTTAGAGTTAGAAAAAAAAAACCATTAGAAATCACAAGTAAATTGGTCAGGAGTTTAGAAATGCCTTTCCTACACAACTGTTAGAAAGAAGAGGAAAGAACCTGGGCCTGGCTTCAAAATTCAATGCCTTTCTTCAATAGCCACCATTTTGCATGCAACTTTTTTTTTTTTGCAAGGAGCAAGAAACATTTAGCAGACAGTAAAGCTTGAAATTCAAGAGATTTGCTTGCAATCCTCTGAAGTCTTCACCTCTCATCTCCCTTGACCAATTTCCTACCAATCTTCTTCTATGAAACACAAATACTCTTTCATTTTGACACATAAACCCAGTGCTGAATGATAGCTCTTCCAAATCCCATATCATCAAAAGAGGCTGAAGGTGTGTGTGTGTGTGTGTGTGTGTGTGTGTGTGTGTGTGCAACTAGGGTGTCTTCTATTGGAGCCAAGTGGCACATTCAAGAATCTTTAATCCAGTTAAGGATTCTTACAATGAGTAATTAACAATTTAGTTTACTGTGCTATACTTTTTTTTGAAGAGTTGCCAGATAAAGTACGAGATCTAAGTTTAATAATAAATTTCAGATAAAAATGAAAAAATGTTCAGTAAAACTATGTCCAAAATATTGAATGGGAAATGATTATACTAAAACACAACATATTGTTTACCTGAAGTTCTAATTCATTTGGGTACTTACTATTTTAATTAAATACACCTGACCATCTTATTCTTTCCAAAACTTTTGATTTTAAGGGGTGTAGAAATTCTTGTTCTGGAAGTCTACTCCCATCTAGAAAGGAATCTCGTTAATGTAAGAAGAGAGTCATTGTAAACATCTGCAAATGTATTGAAAATATATTAAGTTTTAATCAGAGAAAACCCTGCATTTTAAAAAATGCAGATATATTGCATTCTAAATTCTTTGCATAACACATCTATGGAAGGATTTAAGTAAACACTAGTTCCCTGTGGGAAAGAGGACTGGGTGGACAGGGGGAAGAGGTGGGAGGACGCATGACTCAACACTGCATATTCCATTTTGCACAATTGGATTGTGATCCATGAGAAGGTATTATTAGTTTAAAATATTAAATTATTTACAGGGAAAAAGTTAAATATTTAACAATAATAATTTCTGGTCTTGGACCTGTGGGCTGCACAACCACGTTTTTGACGCACTGGGGCTCTCCAGAACAAAGGAATATTAGGCTGGTCCTGCTGGATATTGGTTGGAGCACAAGGACTTCTTCATTAGGAATTATATACCTACAGCTATGCACATATTGGATCTGCTGAGACGATCCTAATTTCAAATACTTTGTTCCATGGCACCATTACTACAGAAGTGTTTATCAGATGATAAATTGTGAATTTTGTTCAGAAAGTCTAGCCTCTGTTGAAGTAAGTTAAGAGCCAGATAGGAAGCAGAGTGGGTTGAGGGACAAAAAATTGGGTTGATGGATAAAGAAGTGAAAGGAAACATCAAGTCAAACCTTGGTGTTTGACTCTGAAAACCAATTCATAGATTGCCTGAAGAGGCACTCAACAATTTATGAGTGATTTTTTTTCTATTTCTTTAATTTTGTATCTATATGAGTGATAGATGTTCACTAAATTTATTGTGATGATCATTTTATGATTGTATGTAAGTGAAATCATTAAGCTCTATGCCTTAAACTTTAAAAAAAAACTGAAAAAAGAGAGCTAATGGATTGAGTTAAATTTTTTTTTTTTTGTCTTTTGTTCTTGTTGTTGTTGTTGCTATTTCTTGGGCCACTCCCGCCGCATATGGAGGTTTCCAGGCTAGGGATTGAATCGGAGCTGTAGCCACTGGCCTACACCAGAGCCACAGCAACGCGGGATCTGAGCCGCCTCTGCGACCTACACCACAGCTCACAGCAACGCTGGATCGTTAACCCACTGAGCAAGGGCAGGGACTGAACCCGCAACCTCATGGTTCTAGTCGGATTCGTCAACCACTGCGCCACGATGGGAACTCCGGATTGAGTTAATATGAATGTATCAATATTGGCTCACTAGTTGTGACAAATGTGCCGTAACAATATAAGATCTTAACAAGAGGGGAAATTGGGTAGGGGGATACGCAAAGTCTTTGTATTATTTTGCAACTTACTCATACATCTAAAACTCTCCCAAAATAGAAGATTGATTTAAATACAAACATAAACAAATGAGTGAAGAAAAATGTACTGGAAATCATTGAAACGTCGCTTGTGATACGGGAACTTCATGGTATAGAAATAATTTTTCAGTGGAGTTATTTTAAAATTTAATAGGGGAGTTCCTGGTGTGGCTCAGTGGTTAATGAATCCGACTGGGAATCATGAGGCTGCGGGTTCCATCCTTGGCCTTGCTCAGTGGGTTAAGGACCCGGTGTCGCTTGAGCCGTGGTGTAAGTGGCAGATGCGGCTCGGATCCCGCGTTGCTGTGGCTCTGGTGTAGGCCAGCGGCTACAGGTCCAATTGGACCCCTAGCCTGGGAACCTCCATATGCCACGGGAGCGGCCCTAGAAATGGCGAAAAGACAAAAAAAAAAGTTAATAGGAAGGTCACGTGGGATCAAGGCTGGGTTGGGGCGGGGTCAAGGCGTGCTGGGGGCGGGGTCAAAGCCTTGGCCGGGGCGGGGGCAGGGTCCAGGCCCAGGGCTGAGTCAGGCCCGGTTCAGGCCCAGGTCCACAACACTGACAATGGTCTCAGAGGCGAGGCTTCGACAAGTAGGAGGCCAGCCTGCCGCCCTCCTCTGGCTGCAGCTGGTGCTGCTGCCGCCATGGTCGCCCACCACCACCCTAAACCTGCGAGGGTCCTGTGCCGACCCCGGCCCAGCTCCTGCAGCCGTGCGAGCGGTGGAGGGTGGGCCTCTGACTCCGGAAGCACAGCCATTGGCCTGGGCAGCCACAGGTGCGTGGGGGCCTCTGTGTGGGGTTGAGAAGGTGGGCCTTCAGGGCCTGAGGGGGCTTGACTGTGACCAGGGCTTGGTGCCCAGGGTCACTGAACCTCTTCTTTTGTTGGCGGTCAGGTCCACCTAACCAGGCAGCCCAGAGACCACCTTAACACAGGTGGGTCACAGGACCCCTACTGAGGGGCCTCTGGGATGGAAACTGCCCCAGGACCCTTGTGGGGCTGTGCAAGTGGGCACTGGCAGGGTCCGGCCTGAGGCTGGGTGGAGGAAAGCCCAGGACTGCTGAGTGAGGAGCCCTGAGTCCCTGGGGCCCAGGCCCTAGAGCAGGATGCCTGCTCTAGGGGCCCTGGCCTCACCCCTGCCCTCAGGTGTGGGTCCTAGAACCATGGCTGTCTTCATTAGCCCACTCCCTCTTATTTATTTAATTTTTTGGCCACTGCATAGAGTGTTTTTTAATCAATTAATTTATTTTTTCCGCTGCTGGCCGCGGCTTAATGTGGGATTCCCAGTTCCTGGACCAGGCATTGAACCCTGGCCATAGTGGTGAAAGCACCAAGTTCTAACCACTAGACCACCAGGGAACGCCCACCCCTCTTATTTATAAATGGAGAATCCTGAGTCAGAGGCAGGGAGTGACTTTCCCCAGGTTGATGCTGAAGCTCAGTCTCTGTGGACATGCCCTGAATTGAATCTCAGAGACAGAGTTGTGGGTGAAGTAGAAAAGAACAGCTTAATTGCTTTGCCAGGCAGAGGGGGCCACAGTGGGGTAACAGCCTCAAGGCTGTGTGCCCCCACCTCGAGGGCTGAGTGAGGTTCAAAGAGCAGGGCTTGATCAGCTTGTAGACTTTCTTCGGATTGGTGGGTGGTGAGGTACTTGGGAGTCAACCTCATCCACCTTCTGATTCCACCTTGTTTGGGTCTATGTGCTTGTGTGCAGCATATAGGTAACTTCTTCCACCTGGTGGGGTTTCAGTATCTGCAAAACATTTCCAAGGACATGGCTCAGAATATTATCTATAGTCCTTGAGGAGGAGCTAAATATTCTTACTCTGTTTAATCGTTAAAATATTATTTTGCTTTGCTTGACTATTTTCCTTTCTTTCTGCACTTTCCACTTCTCCAGGTAAATGTACTCTGTGACTAAAGTTTTCTACAGACAAAAGGCAGGCAGAGGACATGGGTGGGGGTCTATTAGGGGAGGCCTCATGGGGTCCTGCTAAGTTCCATGGTCACACATCACCCCAGACTCCTGCCTGCAGATCTGCTTCTCTAAGATACTGGGGCAAAGTGGAGGGGCACCGGCCCTTAGAAGCTATGATTTGAGTGTATATTGTTGGCAACTTCGGAGACCATGAGTTGTTGTGGTGTGTTAGTTCAGGGAAATAAGGCCTGGCACATGGCCAGCCTTTGGCAGACTGCCTCAGTGATGTCCAGCTCAGCGGATATGCTGCCATGAGCTGTTGCCACCTTTGGTCACCCTTGGCATCTCACCACAGCCCTGGGCCTTCATGCTCAGAAAGCCTGCTCCATTGTGCTCTGCTGTCAAATTCTCAGTGGCAGCTGGTAAAGGCAGAGTCCAGGCAGCCGTGTCATTTTGGCCAGGCCACTGGACACTTGCCCTTGGTTTTCTCATCTGTGAAGTGGAGGGGGCCTCCCACGTAGTGGCATTTGGGGTCTCACCCATGTCTCTATTGTAGGTGGCAGGGGAGTCTCCACAGCATGCGGGAAACCCAAGGTGATGTGGAGGATCTCTGGTGGTCAGGATGTGGTGGCTGGCCAGTGGCCATGGCAGGCCAGCCTGATGTATCAGGGCTTGCATGTCTGTGGAGCTGTCCTCATCAACTCCCGCTGGCTGGTTTCTGCTGCCCACTGCTTTCTCAAGTGAGTCCTCTTTCCTAGGGTGCCAGCAGAGGCACTGGCAGGGGAGGAGATGGTGGGGATGAGGAGTGAGGGTGTCCCACCCCGGCTCCTCTGGGCTTTCCTCTGGGGCTGTCTGTGGCCCACAGGTCCATGTCATTCCTGCCTTTGACCTGTGTACCTTCTACCTGGACTGTCCTCCTGGCTCCCTTTCCCAGACCCTCCCCAGACTCTGCCCTCAGCCCCTGGGCCTGTCTCCCAACACAGATGTGCCCCAGAAGAGTAGCAGTGTCCATTCTGGCTGCCATGCAGTGTGGACCAATCTCAGATCACTGTTTCTCAAGGTCCCCACATTTCCAGGTTTCTGAGTCTAGGCAGGGACATGGGACCTCATGTCTGGCGAGCAGCTGAATGGCTCTACTTTTTACTCTTGCAAAACTGTGTGCCCAGGAGGAATCATGGTCACTAGTGTGCATGTGGGAGATGTGGTGCCAGGCTGTGCGGGTGGGAGATGGGGCACCCTGGGAGAGTGATGTGGCTGCTCAGGAGTCTGACACACCTGGCGCTCCTGGGTCTGCTCAGTGCCCAGCTTGTGAACAGATGAGGAGGCATCCCCAGGGACTTGGAACATCACAGCCCAGGTCTGGGAGCTGGAGCTTTGGGAGCTCAGAATCTGATCAGCACCTACTCTGTGGGAGCAGCTGTGTTCAGGGCAAATGCAAGGTTCTGTTTCCTACACTCAGTTGCTCCTTTACCTTACAGATCTTTGGCAAGTGCTTCTAACTGAGTGGAGAAACAGCTATTTGGCAGGAAGGTGGTTAAAGGAGGGAGGGATCAGGAAAATTGTGGGGCCATAAGGTGGGTTGTAGGAGCCTTGGGAAGGTAAAAGTAGAGCTGGGATCAATCCAGAACATCTCCTGTAAACACTCCAAGGGCCTTCATTTGATGAGCCCACCAAAGACCTTTCCAGCACAAGGATTCAATGCTCCTCTGATTCTTGGATATGGTGGAGAAACCATATGTCTGAGGTTGTAAGTAGAATATCAGTCTCAAGAAAGAAGTGCTCCTGAACTTTAGGAATGCAGAGACCAAGGCTGGCATCATGGGGGGGTGCAGGGGTCCAGGTGGATGTCAGCAGTTAGATGAATATGCAGGGGAAGAGACCTAGCCCACACTCAGGGATGATGGTGACAGCATGCTCTTCCTCCTCCAGAAAATCCCATGCTCCAGAGAACTACCGGGTCCTGTTAGGAAGCACGCAGCTGTTTGAACACACTCAGCACACCCTGGAGATGTCCGTGAGTCGGATTGTCATGCACCCAGACTTTGAGAAGCTTCATCCCTTCGGAAGTGACATAGCCATGTTGCAGCTGCTCTTTCCTGTGAACTTCACTTCCTACATCATCCCTGCCTGCCTCCCAGCCCCTGGCTTGCAGCTGCTTAATAATGCATCCTGCTGGATAACTGGCTGGGGGATGCTCAACGAGGAAAATGAGGGGGTAGGGGAGGGGCTGGGGTGGGAGGGCAGATAAGGGGGAAGCGAGGAGGAGGAAGAAGGGAAGGAGGACAGAGGAGGGGAGGAGGGAAGTATGGGTGCCCAGGCAAAACAACCGCTGGACCTTGGTCTACTGTGCCTCATTTCCAGAGGACTGGACCATTCTGGCTCTAGTTCTGAAAGTGTGTGATTCTAAAATTCAGTGTTCCCTAAGTGCAAAGCTCTGAAAATCTGGGAATCTTTGACTGTTGGATGTTAAGAATTCAGGTTCTTGGAATCTGTCAGCTTCTTGATTTCAAGGCCTTAATCAACTATAGATCTAAGATGACTTGATTCAACTCAGAAGTCCTGCTTGGGGCCTGACCCCTTCTAGGCCACTGAGGAACCAAGATTTCCCATTGGAGGCACTTAGGAAAAATGGAAAGAAAACATATTTATGACTTCTGACCTGTGAGCCTCCAAGGTCAAGTTAGAATGACTACAACTTAAGAGTGTTTCACTCTTTGAACCTCACTTTGCACTTCTCCCAACCCAGGTCAACTGTCTACTTTGTGGGTTTATTAGGTGAACTGAGTAACACAGAAAAAGGTTGTGTTTTTCTAAGATTGAAAGGGAAGAAATGCAGGCAAAAACTCATGAGTAAGAGTGTTTATTAAAGGAAAGAGTGTTTATGGTTGGGCACAAGCTTATGTGGCATAGTTAGGGGGAAAAGAATGTGTATTTGCAATTATTTGTAAGGTTGTAATTTGGTAGGTGTTTCTCAGGATAGGAGGTCAGATTTTGATCAGACCCTGTCTTCACTGGGTGGGATGTGCCAGCATTGCTGGCCCTTCTCAATAGTGTATCAGTAACAATCCCCAACCACAGGTCAGATAACCAGGTCCCCAGCATTGTCACACACACACACACACACACACACACACACACACACACACACACACACACACAGTCTGGTTCTTCCTTGAGGACAGGGACTCTGTCTTTCTTGTTTTAATATCCCAGCCTATGCCCCAGGGCCTGGCAGCGGGGTAGGTGGCAATGCCTCCACCCTGGTCCTGTAGACCACCCGTTCTTGCATGGACCTCCAGACTGGTCTGCTAGCTCCCACCCTGTGTGCCCTACTTTAGTCTCCACACAACTGCCTGAGTGTTTGCTTTGAAGCAGGTGTTGTGCCAGTTCCCTGCTCTTTATCCTCAGTGCCTTCTCATTTATGCTTAGAAAACTGTCCAAATGTCCTACCTTGGCTCTCAGGCCCTGTGCAATGTTGGCCCCCATTCCTCTCTGCTCAGCTCCTACTGCACCCTCACCCACGCCATCCCAGCCACCAGGCCCCTTCCTGCCTTGAATATCCTGAGGCTGTCCCCACCTCAGGACCTTTACCTTGGCTGTTTTCCCAGCCTCACAGGCTCTCCCTGCTAATCTGGGTGACTCATTTCTTTGATATACAACTCAGCTCCTCCTCTGAAGAGTTTTCCTTGATGTGAAACCTAAAACAGGCAATGCATAATGTCACATTTCCCTGTTGTATTTCCTTACCACACTTCTCAGAGCTAAATAATCCTACTTATTTACTTCACTTACCCTGTTTCCCCAACTAAAAATGTTCCCCTCTATCACTAGTGTCTAAACAATAGCTAACCTGAAGACAGATGAATAAATGAGTGATTGAATGAGAGGATGGATGGAGGATGGATAGGAGGGAAGATGAGTGCATGGAGGGAAGATGGTTGAGTGGGTGGGAAGAGGGATGGAGAGAGTGGATATATTGATTGATGGAGGGAGAATGGGGAGATAGATCCAAAGATGGATAGGCCAGCAGATAGATGGAAGGGTGAGTGGATGAATGGGGCATGAGACAAGATGGGTAGATGATGGACGGAGGAATTAGTGGAGAGAAGGAAAGGTAATGACTGACAAATGGAAGTGGAAAGGATGGTTTGTGAGAGGGTAGGTGGGTTGGTGAATGGTTGCTAAGCATCAGTGATTGGCATGCATTGGTAGGATTTGCCTTTTTTCTTTATGGACTACGAGTGGTGTGGTCTATTGCTATGAGAGAGGTGGTGGGAATAGGATGAGTTTGGAAAAGTTTGAGAAACAGGGGAGGCCTTATTAGGCATAGGTAGAAGACTGATAGAGAGCTGAAAGCTCAGCTTTGCTGAGAAAACCCTATGATGCAGGGGTGGTGGTGAGCAGTAAGGCAGAAGAGCCTGTAGCTAAGCTCTAGCAAACTTCACTGACTTCCTTCTTATCCTCACAGTGCCTCTGCCCACACCCTTCCATCTCCAGGAGGCTAAGGTGGGCCTCATTGAGAACCAGTTCTGTAATCTGGTATATGGACACAGGCTCAGCAAGAACTTCTCCGTGTATGAGGAGATGCTGTGTGTTGGGGACTTCTCTACAGGAAAGGCCATCTGCCATGTAAGTGAGGTCATTTCCCTTCTTCCCTGGCCTGTTCTCAGGGCCTCAGTTTCCATGGTGGGAGGCTGTGTTGCCTCCACTCTCTTTGTGGAGACCCCTGGTACCTTCTGTTTCGTCCCTCTACCTATGTTCCCAGGCTCTATCTCTTGGTAGTGTCCCCCAGGCTAGCCCCTTCCTCAGCCCATTGCACAGGAGGACAACTACTACTGGCAGGACACTCCAGCAGCATCTATTTTCGAGGCATATTTTAAAACCCTTATTGAAATATACATACAGAAGAAGGCATTCATACTCTTTCCCTACGTGTGTAGTTGGATGAACTTTCACAGTGCTACACCCCAGGTGGCCAACACTCCTCTCCTCTTCTTGTCACCAACACTCAATGGAAACTCTCATCTTCACCTTAACACTTTATATTAGATTCTGAATTTTCCATAAGTAGAACTTATTTCCAGTTGTCAGATTTTCACGTCTTAACATTATGTTTGTGAGGTCCATCCACACTGTCACACGTAGGTATAGTTTGTTCAGCCTCATTGCCCTGCAAGACACTATCGTGTGAATTGAATTCGATGGGCAGTTCTGCTCTCGATGGATATTTTTGTAGCTTCCAAGTTTTTCATTTCATTTCACTTCCAGAGGTTTTCTATTTGATTTCACAGAAGCCCCTGAGGAGAACTGTTAGATTAAAAACTATCTGCATGTTCAGCTTTGGCAGATGTTACCAAACATCTCCGGAGGGGTTGCACCAGTTCCACACATTCCAGCAGTGGCTGAGAGTTTACAAGCTCACCAACACTTGGCACTTTCCATCCTTCCTAATGGTGATGATTTATTGTGGTTTGCATTTTCCTGATGACGGATGAAATATACTTCCGTAGGTTTATTGCCGTTGAATATCTTCTTCCTAATTTACCTTCCATTTTTTCCCCCTGTGTCTTTTTCTTTAGGGGCTCTTGGTACATGTGTCTATTATGTACATTCCAGACATGAGTGTACTGTTGAATTGTGAAGATGTCTATCCACTCTCTATAGTGTCCTATTTTAGAAGTGGGCAAACAGACCCAAAGAGGGAAAGCACTCCCGGAAAATAAGGAGGGCCTGCGTTTTCTGACTCCAAGCTTCACCTGGCCTCCAGGCCTTCACCACATCCCCTCAGGGCCCAGCACCCTGAGCTGGCATTGGCTGCCAAGCTCTTACACAGATGGCATTGTGGAGTGGAGGGCAGAGGGTGAGGGTTCTGGAGTTAGAGGCACTGCTCTGCCCTTGGGTGGTCTTTTCACCATCTGAGCCTGTGTCTTATTCATGGTGTAGGAGTCTGAGGCCTCCTTCATGGGATTGTTGAAAGGGTGGTGTAGGGGGTTGGATAGTGTCCCCTAAATTCGTATCCATTTGGAATCTCAGAATGTGACCTTCTTTGGAAATAAGTCTTTGCAGCTGTGATTAGTTAAGAATCTTGAGATGTGACCATTGTAAATTTCAAGTGGGCCCTGTACCAATGACTTGTGTGAAGAGGGCTAGACACAGAGACACTTGCTTTCAGACTTCCAGCTTCCAGAACCGTGAGAGGATACATTTGCATTGTTTTTATAGTTACCCAGTTTGTGGCACTATGCCTTGGCACCCCAGGAGATGCACACAGGAGGGACAAGATGACTGGGATTGTGACTTTAGCCTAGCCCATGAGAAGGCCACATGGATAGATATCTTCATGGCAGGCCAGTGAGCTGCTGGTAGAAGGCAGACCCATATTTCTTGGTTCCCAGTTCTTAAACAGTGGTATAGATTTGTAGCTGCCTGGCCTGGTCTGGCCTCCTCACAGAGCCAGCTCCACCCAGAAGTGGAACAAGTGTTCAGCCCCCACCCTGCCCAGTCCACATCCAGCTGTCACCATGGACATCCCTTACAGCCTTGTCCACCTCCCTTCTCCTGCAGGAATTATCCAATGGAGCTCAAGGCCAGAGCCTTGTGTCTGCTCACCTGCTGGATATTCGTAGTGCCCCTCAACCCCACTCTTCCGCTGGTTTCTCTCCAGGCTGAGAATACCCCTGAGCTGGACACTCAGGAGTCCCAGCAAATGACCACCCTCCTGCCTCCCCTTTCACCTACCACCGCCTGACTGAGAGATTCCACCTAGATTCCTCTTCTGCCATGTCACCTGCTCTGGACCCCACCCTCCAACCTGGGGCTCCCACCTCTCCCCACAAGGGCCCCTCCCTCTGCACAGGGGGTCCAGAAACAGGTCTGAGGAGAGAAAGCCTGCCAAGGCACTCAATGCTCAGACTGTGGGGCAAGACAGACCTGGTTCCATTGACTGGGATTGTGGCCTTAGCTAAGTCTCCTCACCCATGAAATGGAATTGCTCATGGCCTCCACTGAAGAAGGTTCCTATAGAAATGCAGCACTGTGCCTGGCATTCAGTAGGTACTTAACAAGTTTTGGCTTCCAGTCTCCTGACCTGGTTTGCCTCCCTCTCTCTGGATTGTACCTGGCTTAGACCCAACCTCTTGCTGAAGGTGGAATTCACTGCTCTGGCCCTGCCCAACACAGACACACCCACACCCCCCCACACACACACACACATGCATGCACATGCAAGAGTGCACATGCAAGGTTTGCTTTGTGTCTACAGTAGTGCAAACTGTAGCTCACGTTTCATGTGATACCTTAGATTTGGGGTTTCTCCCTTCTTCCCTTCCTTTCTTTCTTCCTTCCTTTTCCTTCCTTTCTTTTATTCCTACTCTACCTGGAGCATATGGAAGTTCCCAGGCTAGGGGTTGAATGGAAGCTGCAGTTTCCAGCCCTTGCCACAGCCACAGCAATGCCAGATCTGAACCACTTCTAGGACCTATGTCACAGCTTGTGGCAATGCCAGATCCTTAACCCACTAGGCAAGGCCAGGGATTGAACCTGCATCCTCATTTGTACTAGTCAGGCTCTTAACCTGCTGAACCACAATGGGAACATCTCTTAATTTTTTAAAGACCTCCAGAGTCCACCTTAAAGAATATAGAAACAATAATGAAAAGTCAGGTAGCGCAGTTAACCTTGGAGGAAATTTATTGGTGTAGTCGCATCACCACTTCTCAAGGGGTGCCCCCTGAGGCTATGAGGGCTGTACCGACATCTGCCCTAGAAAAGTGGATGCAGTAGAACAGATGGTCCCAGAGGAGGCTCTCTCCTGCCTTCTGAGAGCTCCCCAGGAGTCAGGAGGCTATTGGAGCCTGACTCAGAATCCATCATCATTTCCGCAACTGCATGGGTCCCCTGTGTGAATCCCTGAGGGCTGCAGTGAACAGGGAAAGGCCTTCCACTGGCCTCACACAGCTGGGAGGGGGTACACCGTGCAGAGGGCTGAGGCCACCCCAGGTGGGGACCACAGAGGGGAAGGGCTGAAGTAATGATGGCACGTTCCCAAAAAGGTGCCTTACTTGGAGCTGCCTTACTTGGAGCTACAAATCCCCTCCAAGTGAATGGCTAAACCCACGGAAATTTATCTTATATTTCTGGAGGTCAAAAGTCTAACATCAAGGTGTTGGCCAGGTGGGTTCCTTCAGGAGGCTTTCCTAGGGGAGAATGTTTTCTTGGTTTTCCCAGCTTTTTAGAGGCCACCCTCATTCCTTGGCTCACAGCATTTCCGTCCTCAAAGTGCAACACCTCTGACTCTGCTTACGTCACATCTTCTGCTCTGACTCTGACCTCCTGCGTCTCTCTTTCCTTATGAGGATCTTGATTACATTGGACCACCCAGAGAATCCAGGAAAACCTTCTTAGCTCAAGATCCTCAACTCCATCACTGCTGCAGAGTCCCCTTTGCCACATGAGCTAATAGCCACAGGTTCCAGGGATGAGGATGGGCATCTCTGAGGGGTGTTTTTGGCCACCACACCATGTACCCTTCGCTCCCCTTCAACCTGCCTCTTCCCCCACCCCGCCCTCTCAGCTGGAGATCTTGCTTGTTTCACTGAGAACCCCACAGCAGCCAATCAGACTAGAGTCATTCGTCCTGAAAACCCTACACACCATCTATCCCAGCGTCTTCCCTCTCTCCTCAGCCTCAAGTTCCATCCCTGCCATGCCCAGAGTCTCTCCTGCTCCATGTCCTCTGACGCCCCTTCCATGCGCACCATCTACTGCTCAGTTTCTTTACCTCCCTTCCCCCAAAGACTCCTCCCAACAGTCCTGAATCTAACCCACTCCACCTAGGAGTGTCCCCAGCTTGCTATCCAAAACCTCAAGGCCACCATCCCCAATAGCTTGTCTCACCAGAACCGCCTGTGGATCTGAGTCCTCCTCTCACTTGGCACTTAAGCAAGTCTCCCTCCTGTTTCCTGGGCCCAGGCACTCACCAGATGCTCTGCTCTATGCCTGGTCCCCTCCCCTCCCACCTCTAAATGCTGGGGCCCCAGGGCTCCATGCTCAGCCTGTTTCTATCCCTCTGCACTTCCCCCCATGGTTAATGACAGAAAGGCTCAGATTTGACAGGTCCTATAGGCAGCTTCAAACTATTGTTCCAAATCTGACTGTTCTTACCACCTGGCCCCTCTCCATCAGTAATCACTCCTGTAGCTGCCTCCCAGCTGGTTCATTCTCCACACAGCACTGGACTGATCCAGGCACTAGACATGACCTAGACAGTTCTCCATGGGGATCAAATCCTACCCTCTGCCATAGGCCCTGAGACCCCTCGTCCCATATACTTTCCTCACTCCCCACATGTCACTGCTCTTCCTCCCACCCACCTGGCATACCCCTCCTTCCCTGGTCTGCACCTACTCCTCCCAGTGCTCCTGCTTCAGAAAGTTCAGTTGTTTCCCGCTTGGAAACACTACCTTGTGTTTCCTAGTGCAAGAAGAGTAGCCTTTCACCTCCACTTGATGAAGTGCCCTTCCCTTCCTGTCCTGACCCTTCCATGGCTTGTTTCCACATGTCACATCTGCCAATGGCAGGCTGGTTGGCTTATTTACAAAAGCACCACAAGGAGGAGACCCTGTGCCCAGGGCAGAGGCTTCCTGGCTGCTTGCTGCACATGTTGGATGGGTAAGTGGAGGAGCAGCAAGCGTGACTATGGCCCCTGCCCCTCTATCCCCAGCCACAAGGACCAGACCCTCCCTTTGGCTGATGACATGAGGAGATTTCCAGCCAGATGGCCCTGCCCTGAGAGCATGAACTCTAGTAAGTCCCAGCAGATTTCTTTCTAACCCCCACCGACTCCCTGAGCAATACAGGTTGCCTCCGCCAGGCCAGGGTATGGGCATCTTCTGAAATTGCTCAACCAAGGTGTTGAAAGTAAACCAAATGACTAAATGAATGAAAAATGAAGAGGGTCCAGGTAAGGGGTGTGCTGGTGCAGCCCAGGGCTTGCAAGAGCTGAGGTCTGCAGGGGCTTGAGCTGGCCAGGCTCCACTCCCAGACCAACTCTCTTGGGCACTGTGGGTGTAGCTGTCCCTTCTCTTCCTTGGACAGTGCCTTGTCAGGGATATCCAGGCTGTCTCTGGGCACAGGGGTCCATATGATCATAGATTGAAACCTGTGATTGTCCTGAGGTCAATCAGGGGCCTCCTAAAACATGATGCCATTGCCTCCCTGCATGGCTTAAACAGGCTGGTCTGCTGTGGGATGCTGGTGTTTGGACCTTCCCAGAAGTCCACCTGAGTGACCGTAGATGGCAGAGACTCCTCTGACCTAACTCAGTTGCTCACAGTAACTCCCCTCTCTTTCCTAGGGTGATTCCGGGGGGCCCCTCGTTTGTGACCTCCTCAGTTCATGGGTTCTGGTGGGGCTGGCCAGCTGGGGCTTGGACTGCCGACATCCCACCTACCCCAGCATCTTCACCAATGTCAGCTACTTCTCCCATTGGATTGACGAGATCCAGAAGTGCACACCCCTCCCTGAGCCCATGGCCCCTCCTCCTCACACCCAGGTTCCATCCCAGTCTCTGCAGGCTGCTGGCTCGCCTGGGCCTGGCACAGCCTTTGTGCCTTCAGAGACCTGGACCCTGCTGCTGTTTGTGCTCCGGGTCCCGTGGCAGGCCTGGTGCTGACCCGCCCAGCTCCTGTGCTCCTGTCTCTGCCTCAGAGTCCAGTCTCTTCTCTGGAAACTGCGGCCCCTCCCCCACCAGCTCCATCAGCTTTCCATGGCCCCATCTTGGCATTTCCGTCCAACAGTGGCCACCCCCCAACCCAAGCCTGCAATCCCAAATAAACAAATGAAAGACTCCTCCTGCTCCTGCCTTGGGGCCCTATGGCCCCTCCTGACCTCCATCCGTACCTCTTCCATTGAGGTCCACTGTCTGACTCCCTGGACAAGGAAACAGGCCCTGGCAGAGAAGCTGTCTCAGGAGGAAGGCAGGGGTGAGGATGCTGGTGGAGCCCAGCTGGGGACAGAGAGGGTGTCTTCACTTGCAGGCTCCATCCTGTGGTGGGAGTGTACAGGCCTTCAGAGAGAGTACATCAGTCAGCTCCAGCTGCCATCACCAATCCCACGGGCAATGGGGCTTAAACAACAAGAATGTATCAAGTAACTGTTGAGATCAAGATATGCGCATGGTTGGTTTGCCCTGAGGCCTCTCTCCTTGGCTTCTAGATGCCCATCTTCTGCCTGTGCCCTCACATCAGCATCCCTCTGTGTGTTTCTGGGTCTAAATTTCCCCTTTTTATAGGGGCACCAGTCATATTGTATTAGGGGCCACCTTAGTGACCTCATTTTAGCTGTTTCTTTAAAAACTCTCCTCTAGGTGCTCCCGTTGTAGTGCAGCGGAAATGAACCTGACTAGTATCCATGAGCGTTCATGATTGATCCCTGGCATCGCTCACTAAGTTAAGGATCCAGTGTTGCTGTGAGCTGTGGTGTAGGTCACAGATAAGACTTAGAACTGTCATTGCTGTGGCTGTGGCTGTGGCCTGCAGCTGCAGCTCTGATTTGACCCCGAGCCTCAGAACTGCCATATGCTGTACCTGCACCTCTTGAAAATGAGCAAGTTCCCCTAAAAAAAGGACCCTTAGCTACATCCGTGGACCATCCTTGCTCTCTCCTGCCTGCTGCTGAGTAGGAAAATGTTGGGGATCCAGAACTCCTCCAATGACTGGTGTGCTAGCAATAGCTTCTGTGACAGCAGGAAGCTGCTCCCCCCCAGGCAGAGGCGGTCAGGGGACCGTAGGGGATGGCTCTGTGCTCTGTGCCCCCTTTCAAGCCCTTTGCATCCCTGCCATCTGAGGAAGGCAGGCAGTGCCTGGGAAATCACCCTGGTTACAGATGCGTCACTTGGCCTGTGTGGCAAGAGGTCACCTGTGAGCCAGATGGCCCAAATCCTCTCTGGAACACACTGCTCCATACCCACCACTTAAAAATGCCCTTCAAACAAAGCACATTGGCTGCACAATTGTAAGAGCTGTATCGTTAAGATATGATGTCTGTGATTTAGAAAAGGGTTACTCCTTGCCTTGTTCTTACAGAAACATACCATGATTTGGTAAGGAGAAGAACCCAGACTAGGCGGCCCACAGCCTCTGTCAAGTGTGTTCCTTCAGCCAATGCTCTGGTCCCATGTTGAGGGTTTTGGAGTTGAGCCTTTCCCTGTTGTCAATGGGCAGGCTTCCCCTTGGTGTATATCATATGCAAAGGTTGCCCAGCACCTGCCTCTGTTTCAGACAAGCTCCAGTCATACTGCCGCTGGAATTAGGAACCTCCTTTACCCACCCTGTGGACAGTGGTCATTTCTCTGATTCTGTGAGTGTATCATCCATTAAACCACTATTGATTTTATTTATTTATTTTTTGTCAAGTTAGGCTCCACCTACAGCATATAGATTCCCTGGCTAAGGGTCAAATGTGAGCTACAGCTGATTCTATTGAATGAAATTTCTATTAATTTCTCTTTCATTCTTTTTCTTTTTCTTTTTTTTTGGGGGGGTGTACTCTCAACATATGGAAGTTCCCAGGCTAGGGGTGGAATTGGAGCTCCATCTGCTGGCCGATGCCACAGCTACAGCAATGTAGGATCAAACCTACATGACACCTACACCACAGCTCATGGCAACACCGGATCCTTAACCCACTGAGCAAGGCCAGGGATTGTACCCATGTCCTCATGGATAGAAGTTGGGTTCATTACCTCAGAGCTGTGACAGGAACACTGTCTATGTCATTCCTTTTATGGCTTGAAGAACATTAGTGTAATTCCTCATTTACAGTCCAAGCACCTTAATGTTAATCTTAGTCTTTTTTCGGTTTTATTTTTGTTTTGTTTTTTTTCCTTTTTTTTTTGGGCCACACTCGTGGCATATGGAAGTTCTTTGGAACAATGCTGGATACCTAACCCTCTTCCCCACAGCAGGAAATCTATTCCTGGTCTTTTTAAAATCCTAGGTCTTGCTCTTCCTAAAGCTATTTGGGTGTTGATGCCAGTAGGCTGGTGAGGTTAGCATCAGGAAGTTTGACAAGATGCAATACTCAGAGTTCCCATCACGGCTCACTGGAAACAAATACGAAACAAATCCCCACCTTGTGGATGTTGGTAATTTCTATGATTCTGTGAATGTATTGTCCATTAAACCACGGTTTGATTATTATATTGATTGACTGGTTGTCATTTTAGGGCCACACCTGCAGCATATGGAAGATCCAGGCTAGGGGTCAAATCAGAGAATGCCAGATCCAAGCCACATCTGTGACTTACATCACAGCTCATGTTAACACTGGATCCTTTAACACATTGAATGAGGCCAGGGATTGAACCTGCATCCTCATGGACACCAATCAGATTCTTCATCTGCTGAGCCATATGGAATCTCCCTAAAATATTATTTGGTTATGGTCTGTTCAACTTTCATTTTTGCAATTTCTATTGTATTCAATTTTGTCTTGTCTTTTTTGGTCTTTTAATGGCCACACTCTTCAACATATGGAGGTTCATAGGCCAGGGGACTAATCAGAGCTACAGCCACAGCAACACCAGATCTGAGCTGCTATGTGATCTACACCACAGCTCAAGCCAATGCAGTATCCTCAACCCACTGCGTGAGGCCAGGGATCAAGCCCGCATCCTTACAGATGCTGGTCAGATAAGTTTCCGCTGAGCCACGATGGGAACTCCCAATTTTTTCTTTTCTTTTAAGGCTGTGTTGTGGCATATGAAAGTTTCTGGATAGGGGTCAAATCAGAGCTGCAGCTGCTGCACTATTCCACAGCCACAGCAAATCAGGATCTGAGGTGTGTCTGACACCTACACCACAGCTGACAGCAGTGACAGAAACTAAACCTACTAAGCGATGCCAGAGATCAAACCCATGTCTCCATGGACACTAGTCAGGATTCTTACAGCCGAGCTACAACAGGAACTCCCATTATTTCATTTTTTATGGATTGAATAACATTAGTGAATTCCTCATGTACAGTCGCTGCACCTTAACATAAATTCAGGACTTTTCAGGGATTTTGTTTGTGTTTCTTCGTTTTTGGGGGCTGCACTTGTGGCATATGGAAGTTCCCAGAGACAACCGTATATCCTTAACCCTCTTCACCACAACAGGAACACTACGCCTGGTCTAGTGAAAGTCCTAGGCTTTGCTCACTTGAAAGCTACCAGGGGGTTGATGCCAGTGGGCTGGTGAGGGTGGGACCACTGAGCTTGACAAGATGAAATACTCCACCCAAGACATTAATAGGCCATGAAATTCCACTCCCCATTCCCTTTGCTTCATCCTCATTGGGACTATGAGGCATCTGCTTCCACCATATTGTACACTACAGTAATCCAGCTGAGACTATTGGATGTTCTCCACGCACAAGGCAGTGAAGCAGAAAGTCCCGTCCTGACAGACAAGCCTTTTCTTCTCTGGCTAAACCACCCATACGGGACACAATGGATGATTGGAGAATACCCCAGCCTGTCATCTGGCCAATTCAGAGAGGCAGAGAGAAACTCTCTAGAGGTAAGGGATGCCTACAGCCTCCATTCCCATGACTGGTGAGTGTCCAGAGGGCTCAATGGCACAAAAGCAACTCTCCATCCCCAGCTCCTCAGCAGCAGCCAGGCCTCCACACTGAGCCCGCTTTCTAGACTTGGCCGCTTCCAGGGGGCCTGAGATGAGGCCCATTCTCTGGGGCACGGGGGCCTGGGAAGCTTGCAGGGCCCTCTGCCCTGCAGTGCAGACAAGACCCGAGGCAGGGACAGGGCTCTGTGGCAGCCCCCAGGGCAGCAGGCTGTGGTGAAGGCCCAAGAGGAAGGCCAGGCTGGGGAGCTCCTCCTCATCCTCACTGAACCCGTGACCCAGCCCTGGGGCTCCACTAAGAGGAGAGACCTCCCTGAGACCCTTGCTGGCCCTGGGTCCTGATGGAGGGCCCGAGCGCTTGGTGCCCTGGCGAGGAAATGGCTGTGCTCTTCCAGCCTGAGGGGGCTCCTCATATCCTGGAGTGGGCACAGAGCCTTTGTGCCTGAACAGGCCCCTGTCTGTTTGGTGGTGCCTTAGATGGCCATGGAAATCCATCTGGGGTGTACAGGTTTCATCTCTGACCCCGGGCTGTGGGCCTTGCTTGTTCCTCTGGGCATTTTGTTGGGCCACAGACTCTGAAGGTCTTGAGTCCAGGTGGGGTGCCCTGTGACTGGGGGTGACTGACACCCTGTCATCATCCTCCAAGGCCAGGACTTGTGTCTGCACTAGCTGGTGGGAGAGAGGTGGACAGTGAAAGCTCTGTACCCTCCAGGGAGAGCCGGGGCTTATGGGCAGGGAGAGGTGAGATGGGACTCACATCCACAGACAGAGCCTGTGTCCCTCCTGCCTTCCTCCTGGACCTTCTCCCCAGCAGGGTCCTTGCCCTGTCCCTGGCTCCCCTCCTCCCCTTCCATTCCTCATGCACTGCTCCCACCTGGGCAGGCTCCCGGGTGCAGGGCCTCTCCGTCCGTGGAGGGAGGGACAGAGCCTTCAGGGCCTCCTGCTCTAGGGCCCTCCCCGGCCCTGGCTGACCTGGGTCCTTTCCTCCTGGATTTCCAGGGTCACCTGGGTTCTCCCCCTGCCCCCAGTCTCACTAGTGTCAGTCCCTCCCCTGGCCACCTCTTCAGGGGAGAGTCCGTCCTCCTGCTCCAGCTCCTCAGCCAGGCCCGAGAGATCCAGCTCTGGTTCTGGGGAAAGCAACTCTGCCAGGAATCGGGGGTGAATGACCGCCTCCACCTGGAATGGAAGGAAGAGGCTGTGAGCAGCCTTGGCAGGAGTGCCCTGGGAGGCGGGAAGGCCTGGGGGGAACGAGACTAGCAGAGGCCAATCCAGAGCCCCCCTCACAAAGGGGGAGCTTTCAAACTCCCATAGGTATTGTCTCCTCTCACATATACACACACACACACTCACAAGCAGGTGCACATGCAGACACATGGGCTCCAAAGCACCCACACATAGGCACTGACACAGACACACAAAGGCCTACAAAGAGAGAGACACACACATGTACAACTTTCAAATCCACATATACACATCCTATGCACCAAAGTACACTCAGACACACAGGAAGACACACAGATGTCAGGGTCAAGGACCAGAGCCTAAATCCCATTATCCTGGGCCAAAGCCAGACCTAGGGTGCTGAGAGCATCTCTCCCTGGAATCCTGGAGTCTCAGACTCCAGGCCCAGCCCACCTTGGTGTCAAAATCCTCCTGGGAACACAGCTTGTCCACGTAGCTGAGGAGATCCGGGTCTGGGAAGCAGCCGTCCTCGTCCTGTGGCAGCTCATATCCATCCTCTCGACATTCCATATCTGACTCCCCTGCGGCTGAGGGGCCAGGACCCACCAGTGCCTGCGAGATGTCCCCATGCTCCCCGCGAGCCTCAGGGGGAATCTCCTTGGGGGCCTTGTTCTCCAGCAGCTGCCAGGCTCTGCGTGGCCTTGGGTGGGTGTGCTGGAGCCTGGGGCCGTGATTCCTTGGAGCACAGGCTGAGGCAGAGCAGGAGGAAGGGCAAGTGAGGGGACCCAGTGTCCAGATGCTGACCCTGACCAGGCACAGGGGAGGACATTGTTGTGGGGCAATAGATATGCCTGTGGGAAGGGGGAGGAGCAGCCAGAGCCTCAGGTTTTGTGGGAGGCCAGATTCAAGTCAGGGACAGGTAAAAGTCAGGTGTGAGAATGTATGGAACATCTAATGATCAAGGGTCTCCCCACCAGCACACTCGTTAGGCAGATTTCACAGGGGCCCCTTAGATGGGGAGGAGGGTGATGAGGTTCTAAATGGACCAGGTCCACACCCCAGAGGGGAAAGGGGTGACTGAGACCCCTCGGGGGCTATCCGTGTTGAAAGACCAATGCCCCCTTGAGGGAAAAGGACCAATCTGGGAACAGGGACCATGCCTAGGCCTCTCTTACCTGTGCCTTGACGTCCAGGGGGAAGGCGATTCACAGACTGAGTGCCCCTTTTGCGGGATGTGGGTTCCTGAGGAGCCAGCTTTGGTGGAGCTGGAGGAGGCATGCCCTGTGCCCACGTTGTGCAGGACACGTTCCCCATCCTGATCTCATCCTCTGCCTCAAATTGCATGAACCTGGGGGGTGTTGAGGGACAGGCCCCAGTGAGAAAACCACCTGGGCTCTGGAGCCCACCCAGGGCAGCAGGCCCCAGAGGGTGAGGAGAGGGTGTCCTTGGGGCTGTCAGGGACCTGTGAGGTGCTGTCGCAGCAGGGAGCTGCTCTGGTGCAGGTCCAAGATCTGGGCCTCCTCCTGCCTGACCAGCCCTGGAGCTGGAGGGCATGGCCCAGCAGAGACCCAGGTCAATCTCTGGGACCAGGCTTAGGGACACATGGTGGGCATTGGGGGCCCCTGCTCATGTGCCCACGGACCTTGTCTGACCCAAACAATGGAGATGGCCAGTGGCCTGGTCAGGCACGTGTCCCCACAGAGCCTTGCCCAAACCCAGAACCTGGGTCTGGGAGTGAGAGTGCGGGAAAGCACGCATGAGACAGGGCCCAGCACAGGCTGGAGTGGGGATCCTACACTTAGAGGTGAGGCATCTCTTGCCACTGAGAGCTAGCTGCTCCTTTGGTTTTGTTTGGAAACTAGGAGATTCACATGCAGAAATGACAGGGAGGGCCAGAGACCCATGGGCTTTCCCAAGGATGGCCGGTTGCCCATTCCAGCCACCGCTGATAAGGAGAGGCCTACCACATGCTAGGTCAGTGATGGCCAGGCACCCAGCATGAAGGGGTGCCATGCTGCCGAGTGGAGGCCTCACACCTGCACAGACCCCATGCCTTCAGTGGACCCCCTCCTGGGCTGCCGTGCTCCCCAAGGCCATCCTGAGGCCTCCCCACATCAGCATCACGGTAGGCCAGAGCTCCTGGGACAGGCAGGCTGGAAGAGCCAAGCTCTCCAGGTGGCAGAGGGGATTCTGGAGGCCAATAGGGGTTGGGGATTCAGGGAACAGGAGGTGTCAGGTGCCAGCCTCCTCTTGCATCCTCTCTGATTGCTAGCACCTCAGCCAGATCCTGCCCTGGGGCCTGCCCATCACTCACCACCCACCCCACCATGTCGCCCATGGCCCAGGACCCTGACTCACTTTGCTGCCATTTCATAAAAGACCATCCTCTCAACGGTGCTCATGTGCTGCCATTCCTGCATGGCCTGCCGCATTCCCTCCTCCAGCGTCATGGTGGGCTTCAGGCGAGCCAGGGTGTGAAGCACTGGGCTCTAAGCCCTCAGGGTCAGTCTCTTGGTACAGCCCAGCCCCCAACTGCCCAACCCCACCCAGCTCCAAGGCCTCCATGGGCCCCACCCCTGCCAAACCCAGGCTCAAGAGGGGGAGACGAGGGTGTCTGGAGAGCAAAGGCAAGCTTTCCTGGTGCCTGGTGCCACCACCTCCCACTCACCAGAGGATGCTTGTCCACTCCCTGGCTATAGCTGGGACACTCTGGCTGGGGGCGGGTTGCCATCTCATATAAAATGCAGCCCCATCAATGCGGGAGGGCAGGCGCCAGTCTACCTGCTAACAGGTCTGAGAAGCCCAAGGATTCTTCTGCCCAGGTCTCTGCACTAGATGGCCTAGTCCCCCTTTTCGGAGGGACCTTGGGGCTAGGATGGATGTTCCTGCCAGGCTCACAGCTCTAGGATACACCCTTGTCTTAGGACAGCTCGACCACCTCCCCATTCACACTGGACTTCTTCAGAACAACAAGGACCGGGCATGCAGAAAGTTCTGTCCTGGGCCTGAATGTCCTAAGCCTTATCTGAAGTGATACCCACTGGCTGCCAGAGGCCCAGGTCCATGTTGAAATGAGGTAGCACCAGAGAAGCAGGTCCCATTCACACTCTGGCTCCTCACATCCGAGCAGGACCCTCTCGGACTGCTCTCCTGCACTCCATGTTATCATGGCAGTGCAGAACGTGAGACAACTGGTCTTGCATGGTGGTGGTAGCTGAGCTAAGGCACGGACGGGATGTCATGGACTGGACGTGGGACACATCTGAGTGCAGACGTGCCTCCTCATAGCATGGGCATTGCTGTCAACCCGCCTTCTCTCGAGGTGAAAGGATGCCTGGAAACCTAAGCAGGGAGTCCATGCCAAAGTCCTGTATATGCGAAGGCTCCAGCTGAGCTAATGAGGGCCTGAGAGGTCACTTACATGAGAAAGCAGGAGAGAGCTTCTGCATCGGGGCTCTGGGGCAGGTGGCTGCGGGCCAGGGACTTGAAGCGCTGCCAGCGTCGGAAGTTCTGATAGACGCTCTTATGGTGAGAGGCGTCCTCCTGAGGGCCCGTGTGCTGGGAGGCATGCAGGCTGCCTGCCCCAGAGGTGCCATGTGGCCACGACCCAGAGCTCGCTGGGGGCAGGATGAAGGCCATCTGGGCAGCTGGCGGTGCTGCTTGAGGAGGAAGGCCTGGGGCCAAGCCTCCCTTGCCAGCCTGAGCTGCTGCAATAGCTGGGGCAGCCACCCCGCTGTCCCCCACAGGGCTTGCTATGCAAAGGGGTGCAGGACACAAAGCACTCCCCATGAGGGCCCTGGAAGCATTCCCATTGAGGGGGGCCTGAGGGCGCCCAAAGGCCTGAGACTGGTGGGGCAATGCTGACCTCCCTCCTGACCAGACTGGGACAGGGATGTTGCCAAGCCCTGGGGCAATGGGGCCATGGTCAGCAGGAGTCACCCGAGGTGTCATGGGGTGAGCTGGCTGCAATAGGGTGCTGCCAGTCAGGAGTAATGGGACCATGGGCAGTGGCAGGTGCTGCTCCCAAGCTGTCTGTGGTTGGGAGCCAGGAGTGGGGGGAGGATAGGAGCGTGAGGTCCCAGGGTGCATGACCACATCCGTGCCCAGCAGTGGAGATGCTGTGGAGAGAAAGGAAAGGGGTGAATGGAAGAGGAGAATGGGCGACATGGATGGAAGCTCTCTGGGGGCTCAGAGGTCACACCTCAGTGGGAGAGGGCATTTGGCCCGAGGAAGCTGTGTGTTGTGCAGATGTCATGGTGGGATGTTCATGGTCTTGACTTCCCTGCCCCTGTCTACCAAGAAATGCTCAGCTCAGCAGCAGGAATTGGACAGCCTCCCTGAGGAGCTCCCTGACACCTCGTCCTCACAGGCTGTCCCCACGTCCTGGACCTGAGAGGCCATCTCCTCTGAGCATGCCCCTCAGCAAGGTCACTGGCAGGTAAGGGCCTTCTCCAAGGTCCTTCCAGGCACCGTGAGGCCTTTGATGGACCTCCACTGTCTAAAGTCGAAGGGCCTCACATCCTCCTCAACCCTTCCTCTCGGGATGCTCAGCACACATCTGTTCTGTCATTTTTTCCTGACCTCACACAACACCTCTCAAAGGCTGAGAAGATCGGTCTGCACACAGAACCCTTAGACAAACACAGAACAGCCCCACCAAGCATGCACCTGCCTCTCCGAACCACTCAGAGTGGACACTTCACGGGGGCTAAGGTGTGCCACCCCATCCCGATGGCCCTGAATCCCTCCCACCATGCAGTTCTGCTCCTCAGAGAGAAGTCTGAGAAGTCGGTGTGTGTCCCCTGCATTTTTGCCACTTCCCATCCAGGGTTGGCTTCCGAAGATGAGCACGGGCCCAGGGCGGCTCATATGACAAGGGTCATGGGAGTGGAGGCTGCCTGGGGTCCTTCCCCTTCCAGCTCCCAATAATGGAAAATGAGGACAAACTGAGAAGCAGGCAGGAGTCAGGTGCCATTGTGAGAAAACCGCCCATTCAGGAGAAGGAGGTACATACCACGAGGCACCGAATTGACCTCCACAGGTGTCCTAGAAGGTTTCAGAGTAGCAGACTAGATCATCTTCCTGCTTCTGTGCTACACTGCTTCACCCCGCCACCTTTACAAAGGAAGCAGCCTTCATAGGCATTCCACCTGCACCAGCCTCTCTCCACATGTAGTAGTAGTGACTTGAAATAGGAACACACTCTTCATCTCAAAGCCAGGCCTCAGCTTCTGCCGTGAGACACCTGACACGCTGTGCCATGTCTGCAGAGACGTATTTCCACAAAAGGGAAACCAATACAGAACACCTCAGGCCCACGAGTCCTAGCTTGGGTGAAGTCACCTGGTTGCCCATCCCTTGTGGAATCCAAGGCCACAGTTACCTGACCTGAGAAGTGAGTTCTGGGCGGGATGGAGGGAAACGTTCTGGGCGGTGGCAGCGAGAGTCACATCCTGCCCAGCTCAGAGCAGACCCTTTCCTGAGCATGTGGCCACAGACAACACCCACCAGCACTAAATCGTTTTCTGACTATACCCTCCCGTTCCACGCCCCCATTAGCCAGAGGATGCTCCAGTTCCAATCCCTTAGAGAGGTCTGGTGAGGCGAGCTTCAGATGCCTGAGGACCACAAGGCGGGGCTAGGCTTTCCCCATGACCCACCCAGGGCCAGCCACAGGACACTGGCTACACACACGTTCCAAGTGACTTGTCTCCCTTCTAGAAACCGCCAACCTGCCTGCTGCCATCCTGCCTCCCCAACCAGAGCAAGGCCTCTTGAACCACCTCCAAGCAGCTGTCCTCCCCAGGGCAGCCTCAGGTTTCTACAGGCTCCCCAGCTGAGATGTCCCTGGGGTGCAGTGCTCTCGCCTTCCTCTCCTTCAGTCCAACTCCATGTCCACAGTGAAGGGTCCCAACGGAAATGCAGGGATTTGAGGGAGGCCCTTTCTCTTGGAAAACAGCCCCTGCCTAGAGGCTTACCTCCTTCTGAAGCCATTCCCACAGGCATGGGCCTGGACCACCATGAGCTGGCAGCATCAAGAGCACGACCTTACTAATTTTCCTTTGTGCCAGAAACACCCAGTCTATCAACCATTCGTCACGCAGCCTACTGTCCAAGACCAGAAATCTTTACTACTTTTTCCTGTATTATTATATTGCTGGTAAATATTTTATGTTTTACCTTTTAAATTATTTAATGTAACATTTTAAACAAATCATACTTCTCAGGGATCACAATCCACTTGTGCAAAGTAGAATATTTATATAATATATAGCAGAAAGGATTCTTTCCACCAGAAATCAGTGTTAACTGTTTCATTAACATCTTTTTAGAGCTGTTTTTTGCAAGTAAAGTTGAATGCAATCCCTTTTTTTTTAAAATAGTATATATCTTTTATTTTTTATTTTTTTCATTGTTTTATATATTTGTAAACATTATTGTCCATCTTAATGGAGGCCAGCTTGTGTTTCAGATCTGATTCTGCCTTTGTTAGTATTATTTCTTAATAGTTATTTCCCCAATACAATTTTTTTTCTACTGTACAGCCTGGTGACACAGTTACACATACATGTACACATTCTATTTTCACACATTATCATGCTCCCTCATAAGTGACTAGACATAGTTCCCAGTGCGACACAGCAGGATCTCATTGCTGATCCATTCCAAAGGCAATAGTTAGTATCTATTAACCCAAGCTCCCCAACCACCCCATCATTTTCATTTAAAAATTATTTCTTTCTTCCTGGTTGAAAATTAAAATATTCACAGAGAACTACATCTTAGACTTGTGATGGAGCATGATGGATGGAACTAGAGACTCTCATTCTGAGTGAAGAAAGTCCGAAAGAGAAAGCCCAATACCATATGATATCACTTATATGAAATCTAATATATAGCACAAAGGAATCTTTCCACAGAAAAGAGAATCATGGACTTGGAGAATAGACTTGTGGTTGCCACGGGGAGGGGAAGGGAGTGGGAGGGACTGGGAGCTTGGGGTAAATAGATGCAGAACTTTGCCTTAAAGAACCAAATGTCCTAGAGATCAGTTTTTCCCCTTCTTTTTATTTATTTGTCCTTTTGGGGGCCACACCTGCTGCATATGGAAGTTCCTAGGCTAGGAGTCACATCAGACCTGCAGCTTCATGCCTATGCCACAGCCACAGCAATGTGGGTATTCAACATGGACAGCTGGCTGGTAGGGAGGTTGCACATGTTTGTATTCATGGTTTGGATGTGTATAGAGTTGGAGTGTTACCAGCTAGGGTTCTTGGCCTCTCTTAATCAAGAGCAATTGATAAGATGCCAGAAGAGAAAATCAGGAAGGCTTTATTCAGGACACCTGCTTCAGCAGAGAGGTGCAGAAGCAATCACCAGGTTGCCTTGTTCACCTGCTCACTGAGCAGGGGTGAGCTAGTTCCTTCTATGGGGTGAGGGTAGGGGCATGTCCAGGGGTTGGGCCAGAGGGGGTGGCTGAGGTGGTTTTCCCACCCCTTTAGTGGTGGTGCATGTAGGGGGTGTGCATGGTACCCTGCTTTTGCTCTCTGTTCTTCAGAAGTGGAAGTTTTTTTTTTCTCACAATTTGTCCCAAATGAGCAAGCACATACTTCTTTTTCATCCTTTATACTTTTGCTGTATTTCATTCTCCAGGAGATGTTTGTCCAGGTGCAACCACTGCAGCCCCTGCAGCCAAGGGTGCCAGGTCCCAACCTGTATTAGTAAGAGAGGCAGTTGGATATTCAAGGTATGTAGGACTTTGTCTGTAAAACTTTAGACTATGTGTATATCTAGGTATGTAAATTTAGGTGGCCTGTTTGTAGAGTTATCAGGCTGAGTGTAGAAATGTGCATGTGTGTCCAATACGTATATATTTATACACACACACACACACACACACACACACACACACACACACGTGTGATGTCCTTTGCTTACATCACTGAGGTGAGAGTTGAGGATCCCACTCAGAGTGTAAGTGGATTGTGTGGATTCCATATTCATATGGAAGGGTGTGGACTTCACTGGAACTGGTTCATACTAGCTTGGGAGAGTCAGCTCTGTGTTTGCTAACATCAGGTTGGTAGTTTGAATTCTCTCGTGCTTGGAATATTTTTTTTTAGACCATGTGGATACCATAAATGAAGTCTTACCTGACTTTCCTAGAGATAAGCATTTACCAGCACACTGCTCATCTGTGTCTGGATGTATGTATTTGTCAAGCAAGAATTTTCAGGCATCAGTTTATATGTACGTATGGGACATTTTATGTGAATTGTGAGTGGGGGATCAGGGGTTTGTATGTGTGTACTGACCCTTCATTCTGAATCACTGCATTGCTCCTGTCAGGTTGAGTCATTCTTTCGGGTCAAAGAATTCCCCCCTCCCCCAGTGCTGGTGACTTCCAGTGGAAATGATGCAGATGGATTTAGGGGCATCTGTACCTTAGGCGGGTGGACACGCCTTCAACATTTGTATGGTCCTAGAATCTGGGGCCCTAGAAGGGTGAGCCTGGTGGACAGATGGCCATGTAGAGCAGATCCTTCACAGGTGTGTGGTTGGCATGACAAGCAGCAGTCAGGAAGTCATGGGGATTCATGGATAAGTGATAAGGTGGGCAAGTGCTCTCTCAGGAAAATCCCCTGAGAATCCGTTGGGCAGTCACAGGTGTTTCTGGCTCTTCTGTGGCACAGCTGGTAGGCAAGGACACCCTGCACATGCAGTCCAGGTGGTTCAAGTCTCTAGAGCCATGTGTCCCTGTGCCCAGTTGCCCCAGGAGGGTGCAAACTATTGTGGGTCAGGCTGGTAAGCTGTATCAATAATTCTCCACCAACCTATCTGTATGGAAACCTAGGTCCTCAGGGATAGGCAGGACCTCAGGGATCAGTGAGCTGACAACGACAAAGGTGGGGAGGCCTTGTCTCTAAGGGAGGCTTGAGGAGTGAGGCCTGGAGAGCCTGGGGAGTCCTACTCTGAGGAGATATGGCTCCAATATTCCCAAACCCTTTAGACATGGTCATTGTTCTTTTCTGAAGGTTCAGGATTCTTCTGGCAGTGGAAAGATCATCCCAGTCTCATGGTTCTCAGATCGGATGACTTGAGCCTTTTTTCCTCCTATTCTACCTCCAACCGCAAACCCATCAAGGAGCCCCATGATCACTGTGTCCACCAGCTGACCCTACAGCCACCTCCTGCCTCCCCTGGACCCATCTGTTTTGACGCAGCCCATGGATTCCATGCTGGGAACTGCTGGTGAGAGCTATAGCTCTCCATTTGGCTTGGAATGAGTTTTCAGTCCCCATTCTTTGGGATTTGCTGGTTCAGCCTTTTCCCCAGTCCAAGAGTCCCTGGAGTTGGTGGTGGAGCATCCCAGGCCTTCTTGTACATCTGTATCTCTAGGTGCAGTGCTCAGAGGGAAGTTCATAGCAACACAGGCCTTCCTCAACAGAGAAGAAAAATCTCAAATTGAAAACTGAACCCACCACCTAAATGAATTAAAGAAGAACAAACAAAACCTAAAGTCAGCAGAAGGAAGGTAATCATAAAGATCAAAGAGGAAATCAATAAAGTAGAGATTCAAAAAACTATAGAAAAAATCCATCAAACCAAGAGCTGGCTCTTTGAAAAGATAAACAAAATAGACAAACCTCTGGCTAGACTCACCAAGAAGAGGAGAGGGAAGAAACCCAAATAAACAAAATGAAAAAGCGGAAGTCACAACTGATGCTACAGAAATACAAAAAAACATAGACTACTATCAATAATTATATGCCAACAAATTCAACAACCTTGAAGAAATGGACATCTTTCTAGAGACTTACAGCCTGCCAAAACTGAATCAAGAAGAAATAGATCAACTGAACAGACAGATCACTAGAAATGAAATTGACTATGTCATAAAAACATCCCCTACAAATAAAAGTCCAGGACCATATGGCTTCACAGGAGAATTCTACCAAACACACAAAGAGGAAATCCTACCCTTCCTCCTTAAATGTTCCCAAAAAGTTGAAGAAGAAGAAACACTCCCAAAGACATTCTATGATGCCACCGACATGCTAATTCCAAAAACAGACAAAGATGCCACCAAAAAAGAAAACTATCAGCCAATATCCTTGCTGGATACAGATGCAAAAATTCTCAACAAAATTTTAGCTAACCAAATCCAGCAACATATCAAAAAGATCGTACACCATGACCAGGTGGGATTCATCCCAGGTTCACAAGGACCGTTCAACATACACAAATCAAACAATGTCATACACCACATTAATAAAAGTCAGAAACCACATGATCATCTCAATAGATGCAGAAAAAGCATTTGACAAAGTCCAACATCCATTCATGATCAAAACTCTTACCAACGTGGGTCTAGAGGGAACATTCCTTAACATAATCAAAGCCATTTATGACAAACCCACAGCAAACATAATAGTCAATGGAGAAAAGCTGAAAGCCTTCCCACTAAATCTGGAACAAGACACAGATGCCCACTCCCACCACCACTGTTATCATAGTGCTGGAAGTCCTAGTCACAGCAAGCAGACAAACAAAAGAAACAAAAGGCATCCAAATAGGAAGAGAAGTGGTAAAACTGTCACTGTATGCAGAGGACATGATACTATATATAGAAAGCCCCAAGAACTCAACCCAAAAACTACCTGAACTGCTCAACAAATTCAGCAAAGTAGCAGGATATAAGATTAACATTCAGAAATCAGTCACATTTCTGTATACTAACAGTGAAATAGTAGAAAAGGAATACAAAAATATGATACCTTTTAAAGCTGCACCCCAAAAAGTCAATCATCTGACCAAGGTGGTGAAAGACTTATATGCTGAGAACTAGGAAACATTAAACAAGGAAATTAAGAAGATGTAAAGAAATGGAAAGACATTCCATGCTTCTGGATTGGAAGAATTAATATTGTAAAAATGGCCATACTACCCAACGCAATCTACAGATTCAATGCCATCCCTATCCAGTTACCCACACCATTTTTCAGAGAACTAGAACAAACTATCCCAAAATCTATATGGAACCACAAAAGACCCAGAATTGCCAAATCAATTCTGAGGAACAAAAACCAAGCAGGAGGCATAACTCTTCCAGGCTTCAGGCAATATTACAAAGCCACAGTCATCTAGACAGTGTGGTACTGGTATCAAAACAGACAGACAGACCAATGGAACAAAATAGAAAATCCAGAAATAAACCCAAACACCTATGGGCAATTAATCTTTGACAAATGAGGCAAGAACATAAAATGGGGAAAAGACAGTCTTTTCAGCAAGTACTGCTGGGAAACCTGGACAGCTGCATGCAAATCAACAAAATTAGAACATACCCTCACACTATGCACCGAAATAAACTCAAAATGGCTGAGAGACTTAAATGTAAGACAAGACACCATCAAACTCCTGGAAGAGAATATAGGCAACACATTCTCTGACATCAACCTTACAAATGTTTCTCAGGTCCGTCTCCCAAAGCAACAGAAATCAAAGCAAAAATAAACCAATGGGACCTAATCAACAAGCTTCTGCACAGCAAAGGAAACAAAAAGGCAACTTACGGAATGGGCGAAAATAGTTTCAAATGATGCAACTGACAAGGGCCTCATCTCTAAAATAGACAAACAACTTATGCACCTCAACAGCAAAAAAAACCAACAACCCAATGGAAAAATGGACAAAAGACCTGAAGAGACATTTCTCCAAGGAAGATATACAGATGGCCAAGAAGCACATGAAACAATGATCAACATCGTTGATTATAAGAGAAATGCAAATCAAAACTACCCTGTGATACCACCTCGCACCAGTCAGAGTGGCCATCATTCATAAGTCCACAAGTAACAAGTGCTGGAGGGGGTGTGGAGAAAAGGGAACCCTCCTGCCCTGTTGGTGGGAATGAATGTAAGCTGGTACAGCCACTAAGGAGAACCGTATGGAGATACCTTAGAAATCTATACCTAGAACTACCCTATGACCTGGCAATCCCACTCTCAGGCATATATCCAGACAAAACTTTCCTTGAAAAAGACACATGAACCCACATGTTCATTACAGCACTACTCACAATAGCCAAGACATGGAAACAGCCCAATTGTCCATCAACAGGTGATTGGAGTAGGAAGATGTGGTATATCTACACAATGGAATCCTACTCAGCCATAAAAGAGAACAAAATAATGCCTTTTGCAGCAACATGGCTGGAACTAGAGGCTCTCATCCTGAGTGAAGTAAGTCAGAAAGAGAAAGGAAAATACCATATGATATCACTTATGGCTTGAATCTAATATATGGCACAAAGGAATCTTTCCATGGAAAAGAAAATCATGGACTTGGAGAATAGACTTGTGGTTGCCAAGGGGGAGGGGCAGGGAGTGGGATGGATGGCGTGCTTGGGTTAACAGATGCAGACTATTGCCTTTTTTTTTTTTTTCTCTTTTTGCTATTTCTTTGGGCCGCTCCCACAGCATATGGAGGTTCTCAGGTTAGGGGTTGAATCGGAGCTGTAGCCACTGGCCTATGCCAGAGCCACAGCAACGCGGGATCCAAGCCACGTCTGCAACCTACACCACAGCTCACGGCAATGCTGGATTGTTAACCCACTGAGGAAGGGCAGGGACTGAACCCGCAACTTCATGGTTCCTAGTTGGAGTCATTAACCACTGCGCCATGAAGGGAACTCTGACTATTGCCTTTGGAATGGATTAGCAGTGACATCCTGCTGTGTTGCACTGGGAACTATGTCTGGTGACTTATGACAGAGGATGATAATGTGAGAAAAAAATGTATACATGTATGAGTAACTGGGTCACCATGCAGTATACTATAAAATTGACAGAACACTGTAAACCAGCTATACTGCTAAAACACAAAAATCATTATACAAACAAATATTTAAAAAGTAAAATAAAATAAAATACAATAAAAATTTCTCTGAGGAAAAAGAAAAGAAAAGAATATCCTTGGTTACCAAAGGAGACAGGTTGGGAGGAGACAGCATGGGGCTTAGGGTTAGAAATGTTGTAAAATTAGGTTGTGATGATGGTTGTACAACTATAAATATAATATAACTCAATGAATTAAAATATAAAATAATTAAAAACCATGTTTTAAAAAATATGAGAAGGCAGAGTTTCATTATGCCCGTAAACACAATTCATTGTAGTGACATTTTAGTGGGGATGGATAATGAATGGGGCAATCTGAGCCACTAGGCATCCACTTGTACTAGGAGAAGCAGTAACTGGGACGTCCAAGTCAGTGATATTGGCACTCCAAAAAAAAAAAAAAAAAGTAACTGAGTAAATCTGAAGATCTAATTGGGTTCATTAAAAGACTCATGAATCAGGGAGCATCCCACCTGGCAAACAGAGAGCTCCTCCAAGGGGTTACACACTATGAAAGTCTTTTATAGTAAGAAGGGTAGGACAAGGGGAAAATGACATCAATAGGAAAAAAAGACAAAGAAAGAAAAGTTGACTGGAGAAAAGTAAAAGTTCAGGCTTCTTATTGGCTACACTGTAGCATTTTTTTAATTGGGAGGGTTTGCTTTTGCATAAGAAGGCAGTCTTCCCTCCTCCTGCTGGGGTAGAAACCAAGTGAACGTCCTGTTTGGGAATGCAAGGTTCCTAGCTTCCTGCTGGGGTCAGTAATTGACATTCTCCTTTTAGGGTAATTACCAGGAAGGGTAAGGTGTGAGAGCTCCCTCTACAGGCCTTCTCAACTCCAAGTTGAGTTAAGGTACTGTAAATTCATGTTCACAGCTCTCCTTGATCTTCAAAGATCAAGATCTTTCTCTGAAAGGGTCACTGATCAAAAGTCAGGTTTTCCAAATTCAGTAGTCCTCACCTCTCAGCGGCAGGAAGCCTCCATCCTGGGTAATGTGTCCCACATAGATGGGAAAGTGTACAGACCAGAAACCACTTAAGGCCACATTTGAGGAACAAGTAAGGACAGGAGGGAGAACTGTCAGGCATTTTGTATGCATCACGGATCATCTCAAAGTGCTGTCACCTTTATAACCTTTCCAGCCCTCTGTCAGAACTGGATCCAACGTCTTGGTCAAAAGCATCCTGGCTATCGTTTTAAACACTGACAGATCCTCCCTCTGACAACTGGCATGCTCTGGAAAGGGCACAGAGCTCTGCCTGAGGACATCTCCAACATTGACTAGGTCACCATGGGTAGAAACAGCATAACTAGCTTGAAAATCCCTTCTCAATTGTAAGCATAACTCATCAACACACAAGATTAGATTGGGATTGGTTTAGAGATATCATTAATCAGGACAGTGTCACAAAATGGGACAATATTACCTCATTGTCATAGTGCTTTCCTTGTTGAGATAAAAGTAGTAGTGTAGCAGGACTGAGAGCATTGCAATGTTTAAGATATAGATGAGGTGGTGAGAGCACAAGGATCTCATAGGAAGTTAATCTACCTGAAGGAAAACACTGAGTCATTTCACAGTTAAGAAGACTGGAGAGTGTGTGGAATTTGCCAAAGCTTTCGCTAACTTTGCAGGTCTGGCTGTCACTTCAAGACAACGGAGACAGGCATGAGCAACAGAATCAAGTTGCATGCTACAACAGGCAGTAGGGCTATGTTTACTACATGCTTCCATAACTCCCAGGGCCTAGTTATCCCTTTCCTGCACAAATAAAGTAAAATGCTTGAATAGTTGAATATCCCTAAGGCAGGTGGCTCTTGTAGCAGTAGTTTTCACTTTAGAAAAGCCTGCTCATGTTTATCTTCCCAAGGATGGGGTTAAGGAACTAGAACTTCAGTAAGTTCATAAAATTTGGAACCCAGAGTTTGCAATAACCAGCTAAATCTAGAAATCCACAATGCTGTCCCTCAGTTGTGAGCCTGGGAATGTCCTGTGTGAGCTTAATTCTTGTGGAAGTCAGCTGGATTCCTTTAGTGTTTAGATTATGCCCTATATAATGTCCAGTGTTCAGATAATTGAAATTTTCTCTATGTGCTCTTTTTCAGCTACCTATTGCAGCAAATAAAGGGAAGCTTTTATGCATGCCTCATAGAATTGTATAGTGGCAGAGTACACCATGAGATCATCTGCATCTTGTAAAATGGGTGATTTCTCAGGGAACTAGAAAACACTTAAAACGTTAGCTTTTTTCTTTTCCTTTTTAGGGCTGCACGTGCCACACATGGAGATTCCCAGGCTAAGGATCTAATTGGAGCTACAGCTGCCAGCTTACACCACAGCAATGTCAGATCCAAGCTGCATCTGTGACCTATACCAGAACTCACAGCAATGCCAGATCCTTAACCTACTGAGTGAAGCCAGAAATTGAACCCACAACATCATGTTCCCTAGTCGGGTTTGTTTCTGCTGTGCCACAATGGGAACTCTACAGAAGGTACTTAAATCTTGGTGAATTACTTGGGGGAAGAAAGAAGGGGCCTCAGGGAACACTTGAGGCAAAACTGTCCAGGTCTACTGCTGATGGTTCCAAGGAAAGGCACATAGACATAGATATTGGCTGTTGGGTCTACAGGGATGCTGAAGTCATTTGAACAAAAGACTACAACAGTAAACCATTTCAAGTCAGTTAAAACTTGTGGCAGAAGGGTGTCCAGTTTTGGAACAACTGGTAAATGGAGGATAACTACTTTATTAATAGCCCCCAGCTCCTGGGCAAACACCTATCCCATTAGGTTTCCAAATAGGCAAGACTGGCCTGTGGCAGGAACTCACACAGGACATGAGAAACCCCTGAGCAAATAAGCCTCCTACAATGAGTGTGAGGCCTTGTATTGCCTCAGGCTTTAACGGTTATGGAGGAAACTTAGGGAGAGGTTTAGCCACATCTATCTGAATTCTTATAGGTTCTGCATTTTTTATTCTTCCAATGTCAGGGTCAGAAGTAGCCCACGCATTTTCAGACATCTCAATTCAATTAGAGAACTTTTGTTGAGCTTCTTCCTCTTTTATGTTCAGGACAGAGTATAAGGGATATAAATGATCAGGGTTGGGGATGATCAAGAAATTTTAAGGTGAGATCTCCATCACAGGGAAAACATAGTAGCCCTTTTACATTAGAAAGGAGATCTCTGTCACATAGATTAACTGGGCTATAGTGCATAGCAAAACAGAATAGTGGCTGAGATAAAAGTTCTCTCTGAACTTATTAGATACCCGCACTCTGGAAACATCCTTCTTACTCTGAGGGGTGTACTCTTTTATGAGGATGGAATTTAAAGTAGAAGTCACAGCTATGGTCGGGGTAGCATGTTAAGAGTTGGCTATGTTTACAGTTAGGCTTAGGGTTTCACGTAGATTTCAAATGAAAGAATGAGTGGGGTTTCAAGTACTGAGTATAGCTCTTGTATCAACTAAAATTGAGCCAGGTTTTCTATTAATTTTCGTTTTCCTTTCTTCTAGGTTGTTTCATGTAATTGCTGGTAATAGAACCTCTGGTGTTCTGTCAACTATGGTAAGGGTTGATGGGGGAGCCCTCACATTGAGGTAGGTATGAGAGTATCTCCTGTGAAGAGTCTGCACAAGACCTTTGAGGACAGCTTTTTTTTCCCAGTGGCTAGCTGATTACAAATGAAACACCAACGCTGGGTCACTGAAATGATCATGGACCCCTAGGAGGGGGTCATGGGCAAGGTGCAAGTATTCTTTTGTGTCTCTTACCTTGGATCTGTTGGAGATATAAAGCTCATAGCTTGGTGGTTTTTTGTTTGTGATCTTGCTGCCAGGTCCTTTACAAAATGCTCAACTAGCGTCAGGAGTTCAGGTAGGCCTATAGCCTCCCATCGTCTTTTCTGTCTTTTCTGTATCAATCTGCTAATCTCAGAAGTTAATCGATTCATGAATAGGGAAGCTGAAGCAGGCTGAGTGGCCTTTTAACTGTATGGAACCCCAAATGCTATAAAATGAGATTCCACAAGGCTCCAAAGGCTGCCACAGATTCACCCTTCTTTGTGGCTATGATTGAATAGTTGACCTATGGGTGTGAACTGGGAAGATTTTAGGAATGGCTCATAAAATGTTAGTTGTTGGAGTTCCTGTCATGGCTCAGTGGTTAATGAATCCAACTAGGAACCATGAGGTTGCAGGTTTGATCCCTGGCCTTGTTCAGTGGGTTAGGGATCTGGCATTGCCATGAGCTGTGGTGTAGGTTCCAGATGTGGGTCAGATCCCTGTGTTGCTGTGGCTGTGGCCAGTGCCTACAGCTCCAATTTGACCCCTAGCCTGGGAGCCTCCATAGGCCATGGGAGCGGCCCCAGAAATGGCAAAAAGACAAAAAAAAGTTATTTGTTATTTTTCAAGCCTGTTCAGGTTGAGGCTCTTGAATATCGACCTAGAGGTCACTAACAGTTCACTGTATGGAATCCAGGGGCTGAGTCAAAATAGAGGGGTCTATTTTGGGAAGGGAAGCAGGAGGCTGTAGGGTCAGCTGGTGGACACAGTGACCATATGGCTCCCTGTTGGGTTGATGGCTGGATGTGGAATAAAGAAAAATAGGGTCAGGTCATCTGATCTGAGAACCAAGATCTTGGGATGAACTTCCCATAGATAGAAGTACTCTGAACCTTCAGAAAAGAACAGGGACCATGTCTAAAGGTTTGGGAATATCAGAGCCATATCTTCTCAGAGAAGGACTCCCCAGGCTCTCCAGGCCTCACTCCTAAGCCTCCCTTAGAGACAAGGCCTCCCCACCTTTGTCCTTGTCAGCTCACTGACCCTAGATGTCCTGCCTATCCCTGAGGACTTAGGTTTCCATAGAGATACAGTAGTGGAGAATTGTTCATACAGCTTACCAGCCGGACCTACAATACTTTCCAACACCCTTGGGCAGCTCTAGAGACTTACACCATCTGGACCCCATGTGCATGGTGTCCTTGCTTACCAGCTGTGCCACAGAGGAGCCAGAAATACCTGTGCTTGCTGAACTGAATCTCATGGGGTTTTCCTGGGAGAGCACTTGCCCACCTTATCACTTATCCATGAATCCCCACAACTTGCTGACTGCTGCTTCTCATGCCAACCACACTCCTGTGAAGGTTCTGCTGTACAGGGTTATCTGCCATCAGCCTCACCCTTCGAGGGCCCCAGATTCTAGGACCATACAATGCTGAAGGTGTGTCCACCTGCCTAAGGTACAGACACCCCTAAATCCATTTGCATGATTTCCACTGGAATTCACCAGCATTTGGAGGAAGGAATTCATTGACCTGAAAGAATGACTCAACCTGACAGGAGCAATGCTGTGATTCAGAAAGAAGGGCCAATGCACACATCAAAGGGCCCAACACTCTGGATGCCCCACTCACAATTTATATAAAATGTCCTATATGACAGGAGAACTCACCTAAAACAGTCAACAATGAAACAGATCCTTTCAGTCAGACAGAGCTGGAGTTCAAAAGAGAAATCGTGAAAATACTGAAGGAATTAAGAGAAGATATGAACAGTAATGCAGATACCCTCAGAAAGGAACTAGAAAATATAAGGAGGAGCCAAGAAAAACTAGAACATTCATTTGCAGAGATGCAAACTGAACTAAGGGCAGTAAAAACCAGAATGAATAATGCAGAAGAACGAATCAGTGATATGGAAGATAGAATAATGGAAATCACTCAATCTGGTCAACAGACAGAAAACTGAATCAAAAAACTGAAAAGCAATATAAGAGACCTATGGGATAATATAAAGTGGGCCAATCTACGCATAATAGGAATTCCAGAAGGAGTACAAAAAGATAAGGGAATGGAAAATATATTTGAAGAAATTATCGCTGGAAACTTCCCAAATCTAAAGGATACTGGATTCAAGATACAAGAAGCACAGAGGGCCCCAAACAAACTGAACCCAAACAGACCCACACCAAGACACATCATAATAAAAATGGCAAAAGTTAGTGATAAAGAGAGGATCCTCAAGGCAGCAAGAGAAAAACAGAATGTTACCTACAAGGGAACCCCCATAAGAATATCAGCTGATTTCTCTACAGAAACTCTACAGGCCAGGAGGGAATGGCAAGAGATAGTTAAAGTGCTCAAAGGAAAAAATATGCAACCTAGAATACTCTATCCAGCAAGAATATCATTTAAAATAGAAGGGGAAATAAAAATTTTTCCCAACAAACAAAAACTTAAAGAATACAGCAACACAAAACCCAGGTTAAAGGAAATATTGAAAGGGCTTCTCTAAACCAAAGAGAAAGGAAGGAAAGGGAAGAAAAAATAAAAGAAAAAAAAAAAAAAGAAGAAGAAGAAGCAGAAGGACTAGGACTGAGGAAACCACAATCAGAGAGCAGTCACTCAAATAAGCCAGCATACAGATTTAATCATGAACATGCTTCAAACAAAACAAAATTAAAAAGAAAAAAATAAAAAAGAGTCATCAAAACCATAACATGTGGGCAAGGGGTGTTAGGAAGTAAATAACACTTTTTGTTTGTATGTTTCTCTTCTTAATTTTAATATAATAATGAAGAGTTTGAACTTACAGGACCATCAGCCTAAAACACACAATTATGGGAAGGGGTTAGCATACTTAAAAAACAGGGCAACCACAAGCCAAAACCAAATATTGCATTTGCAAAATATGAAAAAAAAATACACTCAAGCAGATAATAACAGGAGAACATCCAACCAAAAAAAAAAAAAAAAAAGAAAGGAAGAATGGAGAACCATAGAATCAAATGGAACACGAGGATCAAATGGCAATAAATAATCATCTATCAATTATCACCTTAAATGTCAATGGACTGAATGCCCCAATCAAAAGACACAGAGTGGCTGAGTGGATAAAAAGGCAAAAACCTTCAATATGCTGCCTACAAGAAACTCACCTTAGGACAAAGGATACATATAGATTGAAAGTGAAAGGGTGGGGAAAAGTACTTCATGCCAATAGACATGACAGAAAAGCAGGAGTTGCAACGCTCATATCAGACAAAATAGACTTTAAAACAAAAGACATAAAGAAAGACAAAGAAGGACACTGTTTAATGATTAAGGGATCCATCCAAGGAGAGGATGTTACTATCATCAACATATATGCCCCAAACATAGGAGCACCCAGATACATACAACAAATATTAACAGACATAAAGGGAGATATTGATGAGAATACAATCATAGTAGGAGTCCTAAATACCCCCCTCACATCAATGGACAGATCCTCCAGACAGAAAACCAATAGAGCAACAGAGATCCTAAAGGAAACAATAGAAAAGTTAGCCTTAATTGATATCTTCAGGAAACTACATCCAAAAAAATCAGAATACACATTCTTCTCAAATGCTCATGGAACATTCTCAAGAATCGACCACATATTGGGACATAAAGCGAATCTCAACAAATTTAGGAGCATAGAAATTATCTCAAGTGTCTTCTCTGACCACAATGCCATGAAATTAGAAATCAACCACGGGAAAAGCAAAGAGAAAAAACCTACTACATGGAGACTAAACAACATGCTACTGAAAAACCAATGGGTCAATGAGGAAATCAAAAAGGAAATTAAAAACTACCTTGAAACAAATGATAATGAAGACACAACCTCTCAAAATCTATGGGATGCTGCGAAAGCAGTGCTCAGAGGGAAATGTATAGCAATACAGGCCTTTCTCAAAAAAGAAGGATCCCAAATTGACAACTTAACCCTCCACCTAAGTGAATTAGAAGAAGAAGAACAAAAAAGACCTAAAGCCAGCAGAAGGAAGGAAATTATAAAGATAAAAGAAGAAATCAATAAAATAGAGACTCAAAAAACAATAGAGAAAATTAATAAAACCAAGAGCTGGTTCTTTGAAAAGGTGAACAAAATTGACAAACCCCTGGCCAGACTCACTAAAAAGAGGAGAGAAAGAACCCAAATCACCAAAATTATAAATGAAAAATGAGAAATCACAACGGATACAGCAGAAATACAAAAAACCATAAGAGAATACTATGAACAAGTATACGGCAACAAGTTTGACAATCTGGAAGAAATGGACAATTTTCTAGAATCTTACACCCTGCCAAAACGGAATCAAGAAGAAACAGACCAATTGAACAGACCGATCACAAGAAATGAAATTGAAGAGGTCATAAAATCACTCCCTACAAATAAAAGCCCAGGACCAGATGGCTTCACAGGTGAATTCTATCAAACATATAAAGAGGAATTGGTGCCCACCCTCCTTAAACTCTTTCAAAAGGTTGAAGAAGAAGGAATACTCCCAAAGACATTCGATGATGCCACCATCACCCTCATTCCAAAACCAGACAGAGATACTACCAAAAAAGTAAACTATCGCCCAATATCATTGATGAATATAGATGCAAAACTTCTCAACAAAATCTTAGCCAACCAAATCCAACAACATATCAAAAAAATTATACACCATGACCAGGTTGGGTTCATCCCAGGTTCACAAGGATGGTTTGACATACGCAAATCAATCAGCATCATACACCACATTAACAAAAAGAAAGTCAAAAATCATATGATCATCTCAATAGACGCAGAAAAAGCATTTGACAAAGTTCAACATCCATTCATGATCAAGACCCTCGCCAAAGTGGGTATAGAGGGAACATCCCTGAATATAATCAAAGCCATTTATGATAAACCCACAGCAAATATAATCCTCAATGGGGAAAAACTGAAAGCCTTCTCACTCAAATCTGGAACAACACACAGATGCCCACTCTCACCACTGCTCTTCAACATAGTTTTGGAAGTCTCAGCCACAGCAATTAGACAAACAAAAGAAATCAAAGGCATCCATAGAGGAAGAGAAGAGATCAAACTGTCACTGTATGCAGATGACATGATTCTATACCTAGAAAACCCTAAGGACTCAACCCAAAAACTCCTTGAACTGATTAATAAATTCAGCAAAGGAGCAGGATATAAGATTAACATTCAGAAGTCAGTTGCATTTCTGTATACCAGCAATGAAACATTAGAAAAGGAATCCAAAAATACGATACCTTTTAACATTGTACCACACAAAATCAAATACCTCGGAATACACCTGACCAAAGAGGTAAAGGACCTATATGCCGAGAACTATAAAACCTTAATCAAAGAAATCAAAGAAGATGTAAAGAAATGGAAAGATATTCCATGTTCCTGGATTGGAAAAATCAATATTGTAAAAATGGCCATACTACCCAAAGCAATCTACAGATTCAATGCAATCCCTATCCAATGACCCAGGACATTTTTCACAGAACTAGAACAAACAATCCAAACATTTATATGGAACAACAAAAGACCCAGAATCGCCAAAGCAATCCTGAGAAACAAAAACCAAGCAGGAGGCATAATTCTCCCAGACTTCAACAAATACTACAAAGCCACAGTCATCAAAACAGTGTGGTACTGGTACCAAAACAGACAGACAGACCAATGGAACAGAATAGAGAATCCGGAAATTAACCCTGACACCTATGGTCAATTAATCTTTGACAAGGGAGGCAAGAACATCAAATGGGAACAAGAAAGTCTATTCAGCAAGCATTGCTGGGAAACCTGGACAGCTGCATGCAAAGCAATGAAACTAGAACACACCCTCACACCATGCACAAAAATAAACACAAAGTGGCTGAAAGCCTTAAATATAAGACAGGACACCATCAAACTCCTAGAAGAAAACATAGGCAAAACACTCTCTGACATCAACAGCATGAATATTTTCTCAGGGCAGTCTCCCAAAGCAATAGAAATCAGAGCAAAAATAAACCCACGGGACCTCATCAAACTGAAAAGCTTTTGCACAGCAAAGGAAACCAAAAAGAAAACAAAAAGACAACTTACAGAATGGGAGAAAATAGTTTCCAATGATGCAACCGACAAGGGCTTAATCTCTAGAATATATAAGCAACTTATACAACTCAACAGCAAAAAAACCAATCAATCAATGGAAAAATGGGCAAAAGACCTGAATAGACATTTCTCCAAAGAAGACACACAGATGGCCAACAAACACATGAAAAAATGCTCAACATCGCTGATTATAAGGGAAATGCAAATCAAAACTACCATGAGATACCACCTCACACCAGTCAGAATGGCCATCATTAATAAATCCACAAATAGCAAGTGCTGGAGAGGGTGTGGAGAAACGGGAAGCCTGCTGCCCTGTTGGTGGGAATGTAAACTGGTATAGCCACTATGGAGATCAGTTTGGAGATACCTTAGAAATCTATACATAGAACTTCCATATGACCCCGCAATCCCACTCTTGGGCATCTGTCTGGAAAAAACTCTACTTAAAAGAGACACATGCACCCGCATGTTCATTGCAGCACTATTCACAATAGTCAGGACATGGAAACAATCCAAATGTCCATCGACAGATGATTGGATTCGGAGGATGTGGTATATATACACAATGGAATACTACTCAGCCATAAAAAAAGGATGACATCATGCCATTTGCAGCAACATGGATGGAACTAGAGAATCTCATACTGAGTGAAATGAGCCAGAAACACAAAGACAAATACCATATGATATCACTTATAACTGGAATCTAATATCCAGCACAAATGAACATCTCCTCAGAAGAGAAAATCATGGACTTGGAGAAGAGACTTGTGGTTGCCTGATGGGAGGGGGAGGGAGTGGGAGGGATCGGGAGCTTGGGCTTATCAGACACAACTTATAACAGATTTACAAGGAGATCCTGCTGAATAGCATTGAGAACTATGTCTAGATACTCATGTTGCAACAGAAGAAATGGTGGGGGAAAAACTGTAATTGTAATGTATACATGTAAGGATAACCTGACCCCCTTGCTGTACAGTGGGAATATAAAAAAAATTATAAGAAAAAACATAAGAAACAAAAATGTAGACAATAAGAAAGATTAAAAATAATAATAATAATATTGAAAATCCATGTCCAAAAAAAAATGTCCTATATGTACATACCAAGTGATGCCTGAATAGTCTGGCTTGACACATACTTCCAACTAAACACACAGATGAGTGGTATGTTGTAAATGCTTATATAAAGCTCTTTAAAAAGTCAGGTAAGACTTCATTTATGATATCTACATGGTATAAGTATTCCAAGCATGAGCATATTCAAACTACCAACTTGATGTAACTGAACACAGAGATGACTTCCCAAGCTATTATGAACTAGTTCTGCAACTACTAACAAATAACCACAGCCCATGTTTCTCATACCTATAAATGCAAGTCTCCAACTCCTCCCAATAAACACAGAAGCTCATCTCTCCTTTAGAAACACACATACTCAATTCCCCAAATATTTAATCCTAAAATGTCCCTACTGAAAAATACAAGTGCATAGCCCCAGCAAATATTCCTCCAAATGACCATGCCCCTTGAATACACCCTCAAACTCATACACACAACTATTCTGCATGAGCCCCAAATGTACCCACAATTACCCAGGACCCCACAAATATGGCAGTGTATCACCCTATGCCTTTTGTTCCAAATACATATATAATACACTCTCTGCATATACAGAAAATCACACTCCCCCTCCCATCATGCAGAATATAGAAGTACAGAAACACAGCACACCTACCTATATAATATTCACCAGTCCCATAAAATAGTCAGACTTGCCCTGTACACATCAAAATCCACATACACAGCTCCTGAAAAATTACTACACAAAAAAGCAAATAACCACACAACATGCTGCAAATACACAAATAATCATCCTAACGAGAAGGATAGATTCAGATACTTAAAACAGATGAAAAGTCCCACTGGAGATTAAAGACAAGGTTTAAGTTTAGGAAACTGTTGTAAGCTAATGAGCACTCAAGAAAAGTAACCCAGCTGTGATTACAACGGCCTTCACAGAATTAATTCCAACCACAGACATGACCGGCCCTGCCCCCAGGAAGGCCACCCCTTGGGAAACTGCCCTCTGCCCTCGTGCATGTGCTACTGGCTTCTCAAGCAGACCAGCCTCAACAGACCCTAGGAGCAGTTGGAGGATGGTAGTCACTGCGCCAGACAGCACTGCCACCGGTGGGCATGTGCATGCTTGCTGGCATGGGATGTGTGAATAGCTAGCCCAAGACGTCGTGCAAGAGAGGAATATTATGGAGGATTGGCATCCCCTGGGGAGATTTCTTGCAATGTGTTCTCATTGGGATCATTTGTGGCCATCTCTGTTTAAAACTGTCTCTTGAGGATGAGATTAAGATGGCGGAATAGAAGGACTGGAGCTCAACTTCTCTCCTAAAAACAACAAAATTCACAACTAAAGACTGAGCACTCTTCACCAAAATGGATCAGAAACCTTAAAAAAGATACCCTACTCCAAAAGAAAAAGAGAAGGCCACATCAAGAGGTAGGAGGGGCAATTTCACGATATAAACAACCCCATACCTCCTGGGGGGGAACATCCACAGACTGGAAACTAACTGGTTCACAGAGACTCACCTACAGGAGTGAGAGTTCTGAGCCACACATCAAACCCTCACATGTGGGGGATCCAGCACAGGGAGAAAGAGCCCCAGAGCATCTGGCATTGAAGGCCAGTGGTGCTTGTGTGCAAGAGCTCCATGGGACTAGGGGAAATGGAGACCCCATTCTTAAAAGGCACACCCAGACTTTCACATGCACTGAGTCCCAGGGCACAGCAAAGTCTCCAAGGGAATCTGGGTCAAACGTGACTGCAGTTCTTGGAGGACATCCTTGGAAAACAGGGGTGAACGTGGCTTGTTGTGAGGGAAGGACATTGAAAGCAAAGGCTCTTGGGAATATTCAGCAGCAGTGCCTTTCTCTGGAGGTGTCCATTTTGGGAAAATCTGGCCACACCCATCAGCCAGCTGTTGAGAAGCCCCAGGGCGAACAACAACCCAGGTGGGATCACAGCCCCACCCCTCAGTAAACAGGCTACCTAAAGACCCCTCAGGCACACAGCTGCCTCTAATCTCATCAGTAAGCTAAGCCACACCCACCAGAGGGAGTAGAATCAGCTCCTCCTACTGGGGGCAGGCATCAGCCCCTCCCATCAGGAAGCCTACAGCAAGCCCCCATGCTGACTTCAGCCACAGGGGGGAAGACATCAGAAGTAAGAGAGGCTACAACTCTATTATCCATAAAAAGGTCACCACACCAAAAACATATAAAAATGAAAAGACAGAGAACTATAAGTTGGATGAGGGATTAAGGAAAACTCCAGAAAATCAGCTAAGTGAGGAGGAGATTCTTAGCCTCCAGGAAAAAGAGTTTAGAATGTTGTTGCTGAAGATAATGCAAGATATTGGGAATAAACTGGAGGCAAAGATGGATAACTTACAGGAAACACTGACCAAAGAGATACAAGATATACAGTTTAAACAAGCAGAGATGCAAAATACAATCACTGAAATTAAAAATTCACTAGAATCAGCTAACAGCAGAATACAGGAGGCAGAAGATGGAATAAGCGAGGTGGAGGACAGATTAGTGGAAATGATGGACACAGAACAGAAAAGAGAAAAAAGATTGAAAAGAAATGAAGAGAGTCTCAGAGAACTCTGGGACAATGTGAAATGCACCAACATCCGTATTATAGGGGTACCAGAAGGAGAAAGAGAGCAGGGGACAGAAAAAATATTTCGAGAGATAATAGCCGAAAACTTCCCTAACAGGGGGAAGGAATCACTCATTCACATCCAGGAAGCACAACGAGTACTATATAAAATATACCCAAGGAGGAATACACCAAGACACATACTAATCAAACTGACCAAAATTAAAGTCAAACAGAAAATCTTGAAAGCAGGTAGGGAAAAGAAGCAAATAACATACAAGGGAACCCCAATAAGGCTATCATCAGATTTTTCAGCAGAAACTCTTGCAGACCAGAAGGGAGTGGCATGATATACTCAATGTGATGAAAGGAAAAAACCTCTAACCAAGAATACTCTACCCAGCAAGGCTCTCATTCAGATTTGAAGGAGAAATCAAAACCTTCACAGATAAACAAAAGTTGAGAGAATTCAGCAACACTAAACCAGCCTTACAACAAATACTAAAGGAACTTCTTTAGGCAGAAAAGAACAAGAGAAGAAGGAAAGGAAAAAGAGCAGCAAAAACAAATCCAAAGTAATTAATAAAATGGCAATAAGAACATACATATCAATAATTACCTTAAATGTGAATGGACTAAAAGCCCCAACCAAAAGACATAGACTGGCTGAATAGATACAACAACAAGACCCATATATATGCTGTCCTCAAGAGACCCACTTCACTTCTAGGGACACATACAAATTGAAAGTGAGAGGATGGAAGAAAATATTCCATGCAAACGGGGATCAAAAGAAAGCTGGAGTAGCAATACTCATATCAGACAAAATAGACTTTAAAGTAAAAAATATTTTAAGGGAAAAAGAAGGACATTACTTAATGATCAAAGGATCAATCCAAGAAGATGATATAACAATTTTAAATATCTATGCACCCAACAGTTTCACCACAATATATAAAGCAACCACTAACCACCTTAAAAGGAGAAATCAACAATAACACAATCATAGTGGGGGACTTTAACACCCCACTTACAGCCATGGACAGAAAACCAGACAGAAAATCAATAAGGAAACACAGGCCCTGAATGAAGCATTAAACCAGATGGACTTAATAGATATTTATAGGACGTTCCATCCAAAAGCAACAGATACACATTCTTCTCAAGTGCACATGGAACATTCTCTAAGATTGAGCACATCCTGGGCTACAAATCCAACCTCAGTAACTTTAAGAAAATTGAAATCATATCAAGCATCTTTTCCAACCACAATGCTATATGCCTGGAAATCAACAACAAGAAAAAAACTGCAAAAAACCACAAACACGTGGAGACTCAACAACATGCTACTAAACAACCAATGGATTGCTGAAGAAATCAAAGAGGAAATTAAAAATTACCTAGCGAAGATATGACACTCCAAAACCTATGGGATGGAGCAAAAGCCATTCTAAGAGGAAAGTTTATAGCAATACAAGCCCACCTCAGGAAACAAGAAAAAGCCCAAATAAACAAGCTAACTTTACATCTAAAGCAGCTCAAGAGAGAAGAACAGACAAGACCTAAAGTTAGTAGAAGGAAAGAAATCATAAAGATCAGAGCAGAAATCAATGAAAGAGAAACAAAACCATTGAAAAATCAATGAAACGGAAAGCTGGTTCTTTGAAAAGCCCAACAAAATTGATAAACCCTTAGCCAGACTAATCAAGGCACAAAGAGAGAGGACTCAAATCAATAAAATTAGAAATGAAAAAGGAGAAGTAACAATGGGCATCACAGAAATACAAAGGAGCATAAGAGACTACTATATGCAACTATATGCCAATAAAATGGAAAACCTAGAAGAAATGGACAAATTCTTAGAAAAGTACAATCTTCCAAGACTAAAGCATGATGAAATAGAAAAGATGAGTGGATGAATCACAAGAACTGAAATTGAAACTGTGATTAATAAGCTTCCAACAAACAAAAGTCCCAGACCAGATGGCTTCATAGGCAAATTCTATCAAACATTGAGAAGAGCTAACACCGATCCTTCTGAAACTATTTCAAAAAATTGCAGAAGAAGGGATACTCCCAAACTCATTCTATGAGGTCACCATCACCCTGGTACCAAAACCAGACAAAGACTCCACAAAAAAAGAAAACTATATGCCGATTCCACTGATGAACGTCGATGCAAAAATCCTCAACAAAATCCTAGCAAACCACATCCAACAATACATTAAAAGGATTGTACATCATGATCAAGTGGGATTTATCTCAGGGATGCAAGGGTTCTTCAATATGTGCAAATCCATCCGTGTGATACACCACATGAACAAACTGAAGGATAAAAATCATATGATCCTCTCAATAGACACAGAAAATGCCTTTGACAAAATCCAACTCCCATTTCTGATAAAATCCCTTCAGAAAGTGGGCATAACGGGAACTTACCTCAACATGATAAAGGCCATATAGGAGAAACCCACAGCGAACATCATTCTCAATGGTGAAAAGCTGAAAGAATTCCCGCTGAGATCTGGAGCAAGACAAGGATGTCCGCTCTCACCACTATCCTTCAACATAGTTCTAGAAATCCTAGCCACAGCAATCAGAGATGTAAAAGAAATAAAAGGGATACAAATTGGAAAGGAAGAAGTAAAACTATCACTGTTTGCAGATGACATGATGCTATACCTAGAGAATCCTGAATACTCTACCAGAAAACTGTTAGAGCTCATCCATGAATTTGGCAAAGTCGCAGGATACAATATCAATACACAGGAATTGATGGCATTTCTACACACAAGCAATGAAAGAGCAGAAAGAAAAAATAGGCAAGCAATCCCGTTTACCATTGAATCCAAAAGAATAAAATACTTAGGAGTAAACCTACCTAAAGAGACAAAAGACCTGTACTCTGAAAATTATAAGATGCTGATGAAAGAATTCAAAGATGACACAAATAAATGGAAAGATATACCATGCTCGTGGATTGGAAGAGTTAATATTATCCAAATGACTATACTACCCAAGGCAATCTACAGATTCAATGCAATCCCTATCAAATTACCAAGGACATTCTTCAGAGAACTCAAACAAAATATTTTAAAGTTTGTTTGGAAGCACAAAAGACACAGAATAGCCAAAGACATCCTGAAAAAGAAAAATGGAGCTGGAAGAATCAGGCTCCTGGACTTCAGACTATACTACAAGGCAAAAGTCGTCAAAACTGCATGGTACTGGTACAAGGGCAGAAATATAGATCAGTGGAACAGGATAGAAAGCCCAGAATTAAACCCAAGCACCTACAGACAACTCATCTATGACAAAGGAGGCAAGAATAGACAGTGGAGAAAGGACAGCTTGTTCAATAAGTGGTGCTGGGAAAACTGGACAGCCACATGGAAAAGAATGAGATTAGAACACTCCCTAACACCATACACAAAAATAAACTCCCAATGGATTCAAGACCTAGATAGAAGACCAGACACTATCAAACTCCTAGAGGAAAACATAGGCCAAACACTCTCTGACATAAACGACAGCAACATCTTCTCAGATCCACCTATTGGAGTATTGACAATAAAAAGAAAAATAAACAAATGGGATCTAATCAAACTGAAAAGTTTCTGCACAGCAAAGGAAACCCTAAACAACACAAAAGGACAACCCACAGAATGGGAGAAAATCTTTGTGAATCAACTGACAAGGGATTAATCTCCAAAATTTATAAACAACTTCTGCAGATCCATACCAAAGAAACAAACAAGCTTATCAAAAAATGGGCAGAAGATCTAAACAGACAGTTCTCCAAAGAAGACATACATATGGCCAAGAAACACATGAGAAGATGTTCAATGTCACTCATTATTAGAGTGATGCAAATCAAAACCACTCTGAGGTACCACCTTACACCAGCCAGAATGGCCATCATCCAAAAGTCTACAAACAATAAGTGCTCGAGAGGGTATGGAGAAAAAGGAATACTAGTACACTGTTGGTGGGATTGTCAATTGGTGCAACCAATGTGGAAAGCATGATGGAGATTCCTCAGAAAATGAAAAATACAACTCCCATTTGATCCAGCAATTCCACTCCAGGGCATCTATCCAGAGAAAACCATGACTCGCAAAGACACATGTACTCCAATGTTCATTGCAGCACTATTTACAATAGCCAAGACATGGAAACAACCTAAATGTCCATCAGCAGAGGAGTGGATCAAGAAGAAGTGGTACATATACACAATGGAATATTACTCAGCCATTAAAAGGAATGAAATACCAGCATTTTTAGCAACATGGATGGACCTAGAAACTATCATGCGAAGTGAAGTCAGCCATACAATGAGACACCAACATCCAATGCTTTCACTGACATGTGGAATCTGAAAAATGGACAGACTGAACTTCTTTGCAGAACAGATGCTGACTCACAGATATTAAAAAACTTACAGTCTCCAGAGGAGACAGTTTGGGGGGTGGGGGATGTGCCTGGGCTGTGGGATGGAAATCCAGTGAAATCAGAGTGTTATGATCATTATACAACTACAGATGTGATAAATTCATTTGAGTAATAAAAAAATGGAAAAAAGCAACACAGAAAAAAAAAAGAAAACAGATTCTTTTCCATTATAAGATGTTGAGTATATAGCTCCCTGTGCTACACAATAGGTATTTGTTGTTTACCTATTTTATATGTGTGTGTATATGTTATTCCCAAACTCCAGATTTATCTCTCCCCCACTATCCCCTTTGGTTTCCATAAGTTTGTTTTCTATACCAGTGAGTCTTTATCTGGTTTGTAAATCAATTCATTTGTATCATTAAAACAAAAAACAAAAACAAACAAAAAAATAAAATAAAACTGTCTCTTGAGAGATGAGCCCCCATGATAAAATTGCAAACATGAAACTCATGCATTTAGATATGATCCCCATGGAAGAGTTTGGAGAGCTCCAGCCTAAGCACGATATCCTCAAATTGGGCCAAGTACATTCAAGCCCTTTGGGCTGCAGTTCCTTAGGTTTCCTTACTGATGTTGTTGTTGTTGTTGTTGTTTTCCCTAGAAATAGAAGGTTCTTTTCCCTATCAAGCCTGAGGGGTCCATTAAAAAGAATGTCTAGCAATGAATTTTAGACCTGGAAAACACTCTGAACAAAATTTCTCCTGTTTCCATGCCTAGAGTTTTTCCAAATGCATTTGTTCTCCTTGAATGTTTTTTTTCTCAGGGTAGTTAGTTAACGCCTGGAGGTTTTTTAATAAAGGTGGATTCACAGGTGTTTCTTTTGTAAGGTTTTGGTTATTCTGGCTATGCTGGTGAACTAAAATTGACCCTCTTGGGCAATTACAAAACAGCAGGTACTTTGGGAACAATTTTACTCTCCCTCCCTACTTTTTTGACTACATCACAGAATTTCAGCTGGCAATCAACATACAAATAAGTAGGAGCAGATTCACTGTACTGACCTGACATTGTAATGTGTGCTAAAGAAACCTGAACCCTCAGATCCCTTTTATGGTCAGTTGCAACATCAGAGCATTTCTTACTCCACAGGATACCTCTCAAAACCCTTACATCTAACAACATGAAAAGCCCCCAAGGGTACAGACTTGAAACGTCCACAAGACACAAACCTGGCATTTCTCTGTGTCCTTAATGTCCATGCAGAAGTGGAAGATTCACTGTCTCCTGATGCTAGTGATCCATTTCCAGAGATGTTTCTCCTCAGTTGCCACTGCCTGCCCTGAAGCTCCTGGCAGGAATAATCAGAGATCAGGGTCCAAAGGACATTGAAATACTCACTTCCATGACTGGTTTTCCCTAATTATATGTCAGCTAATTTGATTATCTCTGCCTCTAGGATATAGAATTTTGATGTTTAAAAAAATTGATTGTAGAATTGGGGATGTCACTTTTCCACCATGCATTTTATGCTATCATTGTCCCTGGGAAGACTCATCAAATACTATATCAGAGCTATGAGTGAGGATCTTGTAAGTGATTGATTGAATGGCTGAACAATGGTAGGAAACAACAAGGAGACTGCCCTTCTTGAGAGCCTGTGTAGAATGCTTGCCTCACCAATCCTCTCATATGAAGGTATTGGTTGAAAAACATCTAAATTTCTCATTATAAAAGCTCAAATACAGAGAAGTAGTTCCAAGTTATTTTTTTCAACCCCCCATCAAGAGTTTCTTGATACAAATCTCACCATTATATTGCTGGAAATCCTCTCACCTCAGCTTTTCACCCTTTTCTGAGTCCATCTTCCTTTGCAAGGGGCAAGAAGCTTCTGAAGCATCCACACAAGTCTTTTTCTCATTGTGGAACAGTCCTTTAAACCTCTCTCTTTCCTTCCCCAACGCCCTAACATCAGTAGGAGTTGTAGTGGGGCTACAGCAGAGAATGAATTTGGCCTCCCAAGAGATTTGGTTGCAGTCCTATTAGGTTTCACCCCTCATCTCCCTTGATGAGTTTCCTAAGAGTCCTCTCTTCTCACCACACAAAACATGAATACTCATTCATATCATTTGGATAGTGATAAGCTGACATTAATTCCCAACACGATAATAAGGCTCAGAGAACTTTTTCTTATTTGTGTCTCTGTTTTGTTTTCTAAGGGATGCTACCATGATTCCCATGCAGTCAGGACCATAGGTAATGATGAACCTAGATTCTAAAGTGGAAGGCTATGGAATGCAGACAGGAAATTCACCAGCTTATAAGCAGGGCTTGCAGGCCAGGACTTAGATGGGATTGGCTTTGTCCAAAAGGAGAGTGGACATTGGTGGGTAAAATACTGGCACTGTGCCAAGGGAGTTTATTTTTTAAATCCTAGAAATATGAGGAGTTCCATTGTGGCTCAGCAGAAATGAACCTGACGAGGATGTGGGTAGGATCCCTGGCCTCCCTCAGTAGAATAAGGATCTGGTGTTGCTTGAGCTATGCTGTAGGTCACAGACACAGCTTACATCCCACATTGCTGTGGCTGTGTGTAGGCCTGCAGCTGAAGGTCTGATTTGACTCCTATTCTGGAACTTCCATATGCTGAAGGTCTGGCCCTAAAGAGAAAAATAAATAAAAAGAAGGGACTCCCCCCCCCACAGATCTCTAGGATATTTACTTCTTTAACATATGGAAAGAGAAGATTTGTCTCCTTGCCCCTTACTTCTGTCCTTAACCCCACTAAGCACAAACACTCGGTAGTATATCCTGGCTCTTCCATTTCCATTTCATCCAAAGAGCCTGCAGATTTTGGATCCCTTTGACAATTTATTTAGTGTTGGACCAAAAGGTACATGTCAGTCTCTACTCCAAGTTCTCATCCTCTCAAGAATTGCCCACAACTAAGAGTCTAATGTGTTACCCTTTATGGCTAGTGTTCCAGATAAATGCCCATTCTGAGGGAAAGGTAAATTTCAGATAAATACGGAAAGTACTTTCAGTAAAGATATGTCTGAAATGTTGCACAGGGTATAGTTAAGGCTAAATTAATGCACTATTTATGTGAAATGAAAAATTCAAATTTAGCTGGACATGTACTATTATTATTGCCTGCCTATGACCACCTGATCTTTCAGTACGTTGAATTTCAATAACTGTAGAATTTCTGGTTATAAAAATTAGGCCAGAAATAAAGGAGCCAGGATATAAGGATGAAGACAACTTTAAATATACTCAAATATATCAGATTATATTTTAATTTTCTTTTTAATTTTAAAAGATAAACTATGTTGTTATTTACAGAATGACTTTTATTTTTTTTCCACTACATGTGGTTTACATTGCTCATTCAAATTTCAATTGTTAACACTTAATTGTTTCCATCATACTTGATTTAAAATGCTTTGCTGTATGCTGGTGTAAAGTAACCCACTCAGAAGGATATATATTCAGTCTCTTACATTACCACAATCATTATCCATCACAATGGAAAATCCAGGGATACATATTTGGGATAGAGGATCTGTATGATAAAACGAAACAAGACCTACAACAATGCGGACATGTATTATACCCATGCATGGGAAGACACAACAGAGAAAATGGTCAAAATCCAACAGAAGTTTTTTTTTTTTTTTTGTCAACATGGACAAACCTATTCTAAAATGTATAAAGAAAAGATAAAGGAGCCAGAACATCAAACATAATTTCGAGAAAGCACATTAAAGTGCGAGGTTATTCGGCTTATGAGAACGCTCTATGGAGGGCAGCTTGGCATTGCTGGAGGGATAGAGGCAGAAAGAGTTCAGTGTACAGAGAGAGAATGCAGAAATAGATCCATAGCAATACACCAACCTGGGATGTTCTAATACGGAAGCTCAAGGGCAGTTGAATGGAATAGGGATAGGGTTTTTATCCGATACGAAAATGAACTCATCATGGAACATTCAGTGCAAATGTAAAATGTGTATAAATACAAACGATGCAACGTTTGCCACACAAGAAAAAACAATTGGAGCAAACCTCTGGGTCCTCGGGCTTGGCAAAGGGGTCTGCCACATGACAAGAAAAACAGTACCCCAAAAGGGAAGGAAAGAACAGAAAGTTGGACTTCATCAAAAGGAAAGAAAGGCCCTTCAAAACATACATGCACCCCAATGTCCACTGAAGCACCATTTCCAATAGCCAAGACAGGGGAGCAAGCTAAATGTCCATCGGCCGAGGCATGGATAAAGAGGATGAGGTTCATATGTACGGGGGAACATCACACAATCATACAAGAGAATGGAATCATGAACGCTGCAGCAGCAAGGATGGACCTGGAAATTATCATCCTAAGTGAAGGTGGACAGGGAAAGACAAACATCGTATGATACCACTTCTAAGTGGAACCGAAAGAGAGGACACAAATGAACGTGTGCACGGAACAGAAACAGACTCCCAGCCTTGGAAAACCGGATGGGTCCCAAAGGAGCCAAGTCTGGGGCAGGAAGGACTGGGGGTTTGGGACTGGCTTCTGCACACTGAGTGCATGGAATGACCGGCCAACAGGAACCTGTGGTAGAGCCCAGGGAACTCTAGCCAACAGTTAGTGATAGTCGATATGGGCATAGAATCTGAGGGAGAAGGGGTGTGTGTGTATGTATGACCGAATCACTTTCGACAGAGCAGGAAATATCACAACATGGTACCTCACTGTCCTTTCAATCAAACGGAAGATAACTACATCAATACCGCTGGAATAGGCAACAACAACATCAGCAACAATGAAAAGATAAGCGTTCTTCCCCATGACAGCCAAAACACTACCCCAGACAGAAAACGGACCTCATCAAATGTAAACATTTTCCTAGGTGAAAAGAAGCTACAGGTTTGGAGAAACTACCTGCCAACCACACATCTGACCCAAGTCTGGTGTCTCGAGGGAATAAGGCACTGCCAAGACATGACCATAACAGCGGGACCTATTCCACCACAAAATGGGCAAACGTTAGGAAGAGATAGGTCACCCACCATAGCACTGTGAGTCCCGAAGGCTGGGTCCACTGTGAGGCTTCCCGGGATCCTGCTGGCTACATGAGAACACTGGGTCAGGCAGAGGGCAGGAAGGATTGCAACAACACTGCTTCCAGGAACTCCCTCGGGTTGGCCCGAGACAGCTAAGCCGAAAAGGAGACATCAGGCTCCAAGTGCTGGACGGGTGGACCCCTTGGGCCAGGCTGGCTGGGGCCCTTGGACCGAAGGCAGCTGTTCATGTGGGGGTGGGGGCCAGAAAGGTGGGCAGTGAGTTGTTCCCCTTCAGGCTATGGAGAGCAGGGCCATGGGCATGCTGAAAGAGGGTGCTGGGAATCCAATGTAGGAGCAGAGTGCTGTGAGGCCTGGACCTCATCTCACAGCCTGGCGCTGGAGCTCCTCTCTCAGCTTCCCTCTCAGTCACCTAGACACCGTTCCTTCAAGAGCCTTATATGCCACGGGCTGGAACCCCCTGCCTCATGGCCTTGGTTCATGGGCTCTGATCCGGCTCGAGTGCCCTGCACTCTGGAAACGTCCCTCCCTCACTTTGGGGAGTCGATCCTCCTTCATCACAACCCCAACCCCAGGACTGAGGTTCCTTTCCTTTACAAAAGACCCTTCATCCCTGGCACTGGAGACACCTGCCAAAAGGGGCTACAACTGTATTACCCGAAGTTCATATGTGGAAGGCTTCTCCCCCAGGACCTCAGAACATGACCTTAGGTGGAGCACTCTTTTCTTTGTCTTTCCATTGCCTACGTTTGTTTGTTTGAAAGGGGCTGCTGGGGCGGCATATGGAAGTTCCCAGGCTTGGCATCCGAACAATCCATCGATCGATCAGAGCTTTGGCAGCCGGCCTACACCACAGCCACAGCAATGCCACATCCAAGCCGGGTCTGAGACCTACACCACAGCTCATGGCCACATTGGATCCTTCCCTTCCTGAGCGAGGCCAGGGGTCGAACCTGAACACTCCTGGTTCCTTCTCGGGTTCAGTTCCAGGGCAACACCACCGCAAGCCCTGCAGCAGAGTTTGTACAGAAAGAGCTGAAATCAGGTCACTAAGGTGGCCCCGAATACAATAGGATGGGTGCCCCTATAGAAAGGGCAGATTTAGACCCTGAGTCCCACAGAGGGAGCTGATGTGAGGGCGCAGGCAGGAGATGGGCATCTGGAATCCAAGGAGAGAGGCCTCAGGGCCAACCCAGCTTGTTTATACCGGAAACTCAGAAGGCTGGGCTCCAAAACGCTGACTTGATAAATTCTTGTTATTTAAGCCCAATTGTCCATGGGATTGGTGAGGGCAGCTAGAGCTGACCGATTCCCTCCGAAGGCCTGGGCACACCCAGGGCAGGAAGGAGTCTCAAGGGAAGACACCCTCTCTGTCCCCAGCTGGGCTCCACCAGCATCCCCACCCCTACCTTCCTCCTGGGACACTCTCCCTCTCATGTCCTCTCCCCTTGTCCAGGGAGTCAGATGGAGGACCCCAACAGAAGAAGTAAGGACGGATGACAGGAGGGGCCGTAGGGTCCCAAGGCAGCAGCAGGAGGAGACTTTCCTTTGGTTATTGGAGATTGCAGGCTTGGTTTGTGGGGTGGCCACGGTTGGACAGGAAGGCCAAGATGGGACCCTGGAAAGCTGATGGAGCTGGTGGGAGAGCTGTTTGCCAAATGGAGACTGGAGTCTGAGGCAGAGACCGGAGCACAGGAGCTCGGGGGGTCTGCACCAGGCCTGCTGCAGGACCTTGAGCATGAACAGCAGCAGGGGCCAGTCTCTGGAGGCACAAAGCCTGTGCCAGGCCCAGGAGAGCCAGCAGCCTGCAGAGACTGTGATGGAACCTGGGTGTAGGAGGAGGGACCGTGGGCTCAGGGAGAGGCATGTGCTTCTGGATCTCATTGGTCCCATGGGAGAAGCAGGTGATATTGGTGAAGATGGTGGGGTAGGGGGCATGTCAACCGTCTAAGCCCCAGTGGGCCATCCCCATGAGACACCCTGAAAATGGGAGCTCACAGATGAGGGCAGCCCCCCTGGAACCACCCTAGAGAGGACAGGGGACTTAGGCTGCAAGCAACAGAGCTAGGTCAGAGGAGTCTCTGCCATGCACGGTCACTCAGTTGTACTTCTCGGAAGTTCCAAACACTAGCATCCCATGGCTGATGAGCCTGTGTAAGCCATGCAGGCAGGCACGGGTGTCCTGATGTAGGAAGATCCTGACTGACCCTCAGGACAATCAGAGGTTTCAATCTATCAGCAGATGGGCCTCTGTGCCTGCAGAACACCTGGAGGTCAAGAAGAAGGCACTGTCCAAGGCCGAGAAGGGACATATGTCCCAACAGGGCCCAAGAGAGCTGGTCTGGCAGTGGAGCCTGGCCAGCTCAAGCCCCTGCAGACCTCAGCTCTGGCAAGGCCCTGGGCTGCACCAGCACACCCCTAACTGGGACCCTCTTCCTTTCTCATTCCGTTAGACGTCTGGTGTTCTCTCAAGGTCTTGGTTGAGCCTTTGCAGAAGATGCCCATACCGAGCCCTGGTGGAGGCAGCCGGTCTTGCTCAGGGGGTCAGTGGGGCTTAGAAACAGAGCGGCAGGGAATTCCTAGAGTTAGTGTGCTCAGGGCCAGGCCATCTGGTGGGAAATCTCCTCATGTCATCAGCCAAAGGGAGGGTCTGGTCCTTGCGGCTGGGGAAGAGGGGCAGGGGCCATGGCCAGTTTCCAGGGCACCACGACAGGGAGTCCTGCAATCGAGGTTTTAAAGCAACAACTACAGGAGAGTGATAGCAAGATACGGGAAGGACAGAGAGCCCCAAACAAGTTGAACCCAAACAGGCACGCAGCAAGACCTATTCTGATCAATATGGCCAAAGGTAAACAGAAAGGGAGGAGGCCAAAGGCAGCAAGAGAAAAGCAAGGCATTCATGATGAGGGAACCCCAATAAGGTTATCAGCAGTTTTCTCTACAGAGACACTCCAGGCCAGAAGGGGGTGGCGAGACCCATTGAAAGCACTGAAAGAAAGAACAAATAATCTGCCTCCTCCAAATACCCTATCCAGCAAGACTATCATTTCAAATCGAAGGGGAAATCAAGAATTTCTCCGACAAACCAACACTGAAAGAGTACTGCAATACAAAACCCATTCTGAAAGAAATACTCAAAGGCTTCTCCAATTCAAAAAAAGAAAAAAGAAAAAAAACATTGGAAAGCAGTGACTTAGAGAAGCCAGCGTACAGATCTAACCATGAAGATGTTAAAAACATAAAATGAAATAAACTACATCAAATCATACAATGAGGGCGAGGAATGGAAGAAAATGTAGATCCTTTGTCTTGTTTCAGTGACGCGTTTGGTCCTATGTAACGGTCAGGCTAAAGTGAGCAGACATACGAAGGGGCTAACATAATAACAAAACAGGGCAACCACAAACCAAAAGCCAACACTACATTCAAAAATCGGAAAAGGAAAGGACTCCAGCAGAGAATCAACGGAACCCATCCACCCAAAGGAAAAGAAAGGAGAAAAGAGAAACATAGAATCAACGGGAAAACAAGGCTTCAAATGGCAATCAAGAAACATCTATCAATGACCACCTGAATTGTTCCGGGACCGAATGCTCCCATCAAAAGACACAGAATGCCAGATTGGGTACAAAAGCAAAAACCTTCAATCTGCTGCCTAGGCAAGCTCACCCGAGGGCAAAGGACACGTATAGATTGAAAGGGAGGGGGTGCGAAAAGATATTTCATGCCAATGGACAAGACAGGAGATCAGGAGTAGCGCTGCTCATATCCAACAAAATCACCTTTAAAACGAAGGCCATTGAGAAAGGCAAAGAAGGACACTAGTTCACGGTTAAGGGATCCATTCAAGAAGAGGATACCACACACTTATATCTGGAACCTAATATACGGCACAAATGAAACTTTCCACAGAAAAGCAACTCATGGACTTGGAGAACAGACTTGTGGTGGCCAAGGGGGAGGGGAGGGGGAGGGAGTGGGGTGGATGGGGAGCTTGGGGTTAATGACTGCCCACTATGGCCTTGGGAATGGATTAGCAATGAGATCCTGCTGTGTAGCGCTGGGTACAATGTCTAGTCACATTTGACGGAGCATGATGATGTGAGAACATAGGATGCCTACATGTATGTGTAACGGGGTCACCATGTTGTACAGTAGAAAACAAGACTGTATCGGGGAAATAACAATTAAGAGCCAAAGAGGACGCGGTATATACACACAATGGAATACTCCTGCGCCATCAGAGCACCCTAATGCCATCTGCAGCAACATGGATGGAACGAGATCCTCGATCCTGAGTGAAGGAAGTCCGAAAGAGAAGGATGACAACCATACGACATCACTCATATGAGGAGTCTCATATACAGCCCAAAGGAACCTTTCCACCTAAAGGAACTCATGGACTTGGAGAATAGACTTGTGGCTGCCTAGAGCGAGGGGAGGGAGTGGGATGGATGGGGAGCTTGGGGTTATTGGATGCAAACGACTGCTTTTGGAAGGGATTAGCAAGGAGATCCTGCTGTGTAGCACTGAGAACGAGGTCGACTCACTTATGATGGAGCATGATAATGGCACAAAGACGAATTATACATGTATGGGGAACTGGGTCACAATGCTGGACAGTGGAAAAAACTGTCTCGGGGAAATAACAATCAAAAAACACCCAACAAACACCCCACTAGAGGCAGTCATCAAACCACAAGAGCAGAGAAGAAGGGAGGACGGGAAAAGACCAACAAAACCCAATCTGACACAGCTAATAACATGGCCATAAGAACATACAGATCAAGAAGCACCTTCAATGGAAATGCACAAAATGCCCCAACCGAAAGACATCCACTGGCTGCATGCATACAAAAAGAAGACGCATCTCCCTCTCTCTGTGTCTAGATCGAGAGCTCTGTCTCGTTCTCCATCTCGATCTCGATCCAGACAGGTAGAGGGATAGACACATAGGTAGACCTGCTGTCTTCAAGAGACCCCCTTCAGTTTGAGGGACACATACCAATTGAAAGTGAGAGGATGCAAGAAAATATTCCTCGTGCATGGGAATTAAAAGAGAGACGGAGTAGAAACACCCCCATCAGACAAAAGAGACCTTAAAAGAAAGATAAAATAAAGACTATTAATAAGACACAAAGAAGGTCATTACGTAACGGTCAAGGATCAATCCAAGGAGAGGAGATGGGAATTGGAAACCTATATGCACCCAATACAGGATCCCCGCAATGTAGAAGGCAACTGCTACAACCGTAAAAGGAGAAATGGACACTAACACAGTCAGAGCAGGGGGCCTTCACACCCGACTCCCATCAACGCACCGGTCCTCCAGACATAAAATCAACAAGGGAACGCAGGCCTTCAATAATCATTGGACCACAGGGCACTTCCTCCATATGTAGAGCGCTTTCCATCCCAATGAAGCAGGATACACACTCCTCTCAAGGGCACACCGGACATTCCCTAGGACAGATCACATGCTGCATCACCAAGCAAGCCACTGTACATGGAAGGAAATTGAAATCCTATCCCACAGCTTGTATGAACCCAACGCTATGAGGCTCGAAATCAACCACCAAGAAAACAATGGCAACAAACACCAATGCACGGAAACTTGACAACATGCTCCTCAACAACCAAGGGAGTGCTGGAGAAACCAAAGAGGAAATTTGAAGATCCGAAGAAGCAAGTCACACCAAGGACATAACAATCCAAAGCCTATGGGATGCAGCAAAGGCAGATCGAAGAGGGACCTTTCCAGCAATACAAGCCTACCTCAGCCAACAAGGAAAACCACCAACAAACAACCTGGCCTTACGCCCAAAGCAACCAGAGAAAGACAAACACAAGGAAAGACATCCTAATGATCAGAGCAGAAAGGAAAGAGCAGCGAAGAAAACCATCGGAAAGATCAATGCAGCTACAACTGCTTCTTTGAATACATCCACCATATGGATAAACCCTTAGCCAGACTCATCAGGGAAAAAAGAGTGGACTCAAATCAATAACCATCAAAATGCACGCCAGCTTCCAATGGACATCACAGAATACAGAGGATCAGAAGAGACTACTAAAAGCAACTCTATGCCAAGAAAACAGACTTCCTAGACGAAATGGACTCCTTCCGAGCAAAGTACAATCTGCCAAGACTAAACACCGATGACCTAGAAAAGATGACTGGGCTGATGCCAAGAACTGAAAATGACGTTGTGAGGAAAAAACTTCCAGCAGGCATTCCCGTCGTGGCTACATTGGAATGAACCTGACCCGTATAGGAGAGAAGGCAGGTGCAATCCCTGGATCCAGGATTGCCTTCAGATATGGAGCAGGTCCCAGATGCAGCTCGGATCTGGCCTTGCTGTGGCCATGGCTGGCAGCTGCAGCTGCAGCGCCAATTCCACCATATCCAGGGCATTTCCCAATGCCATGGGTCTGCCCTGAAAAGACAAGAAAAGGCCAACCCCCCACTCCACCCACTTCCCCACAAACAAAGCTATGCCACCTGAGGTCTTCACATGCACATACCCAACAGGGGCCTGAACACAAACACCGACCAGTGGTACACATTGACTATCTCGTATACAGGCTCACTACAACCAGCTCCTACACAGTCGCCTCACGCACAGCCCATAGGCAAGGCCACAGCCCTACAGTACTTCTAGGCCAGGATTCCAGAACACACACACATCGCCTATGAGATTTCTTTGTTTCCAACACACACACCTACCTCTGACATCCCTCCAAATACATACTACAGAAGTCCCAGGACCTCAAATACACACACAGCCACAATCCGCCTACACGTACTAATACACATGTACACGTCTCAAACACCTATGGACACACACAGACAAATATTCCCAACCCTTGAACATACAGATGCCCCAAACACTACACATGGTGCCACCTCTCCAGAAGACAACCGCCCTGCCAGGACACTGCACCTTTGTGGGTGTCAACAGCATATGCATTTCAGCCCTCACCCTCAATGTGGACACACCATCTCTTCGTACCTAGGACCTGTAGAAACACCTCGGCATTCTGCCAAGAAGCAACGTGGCACACTCCCAACACCTCCATACCATAGGAACACAACCTGGTCATTCATGCACCTGGTGATAGACACACAAACAAGTATACACACGTAGGACACATGGACCTATCACCAGCAAACCACATAGGAAATCACTTCCACATATCCAATGATCCTAGGACCCAGCTCATCCATCTGCAAACTCGTAACACATAACCACAGCACATATTTCTCACACCAAGAAATGCACGTCGCCCACGCCCCTGTAGAAACACAGAACCTCATCTCTCCAGCAGACACACACTTCCCCACGTCCCCACATATATATATAAGCCTAACATGTCCCTCCTGAAAACTACAAGTGCATAGCCCCAGCGAATATGCCTCCAAATGCCCATGCCCCTGGAATACACACTCAAACACATTATACACACCACTCTCCAAAAGACCCAAGCAGACCCACAATTACTCCGTACATGACACAATTGCAAACTTAGCACCCTACGTCCTTTCCTCCAAACACGCATATAACACACTCTCGGCATATCCATAAACCCACATTCCTCAAGGCTCCATCAAAGGGAATGCACTCTTCCAGCGTGCAGAATCCAGAAGCATACCAATATGGCACGTCGACCTATATAGCATTCACCTGTCCCAGATATAGGCTGACTCGCCCTCTACACATCAAAAGACACATGCACAGCTCCGGAACAAGTGCTACACACACAAAAAAGCAAAGAGCCATATGACAGGGCATGAACACACAAAGAATCATCCTAAAGGGAAGGACAGAGGAGGATCCTTAAAGAGCAGAAACCGCCCACTGGGGATCGGTTAAAGACAAGCTTTACAGGGGTCTTCGAAATGGTCTAAAGCTGATGATCACTCAAGAAAAGGAACCCAGCCATGACTTACCCGACTTGAAGGAAGACCAGATGCATCGAAGTGCCAGACACGCTCAAGACACAACCCCCAAGACTTCAAGCACAAGACAACAGTTGTGGAGATCGAGTCCTGCTGCATGAGGTCAAGGAGAGAAGAATCCTGGACAAGGAGCATTTCTGCACCTCACCCAGACAGAAACACAGGGGAGAGGGGACACGCCTAGGTAAAAGAGGACAGAAGATGGAAACCTGAGATGAATTACCCCAGTTGATATACAACCAAACTCCTGGGAATACACACCGATTTGAACAAGCACTGTGACAGCCCAGGGCACACCATCCATATAGGGCACAATGAGGAGCTGGAGATGGAAGCCTTGATATCCACCCCCAAATGAGGAAGAAGGCAGTCTTCTCCCCTCCCCACTGGGCCTTGGATTCTAGAAATGTAGCTCTCTGGGTTCTTGGGGCTGCTCTGCCCCCTGGCCAGCTTACGCATATCTCACCCAGGGTCTTATGCTCCTAAACTCACTCTTTACCTGGGGCGTTGCTTCATGCCAAATTCTTCCCCTCACCTGGTGAGGGGTCTGACAGTGCAAAGACAGTGGGGTTGAGCAGGTCGAGGCGTTCTTTTGTGGCATGGAAGGCTAAGGATTCTGAGTGTTCACTGCAGTGGTCCAGATTGCTGCTGTGGCACTCCGTCCATGGACGGAGAAACTCCACATGGGGCAGATGCCACCAAAAAGAAGAAGTCTGTGCGCTCGAATCCTCTCTGAACCTGGGATCCTGGCTTGAGGTGCCAAGCTGAGGGCAAGGTAGATTCCAGTCCCACTCTCAATTTTGGCTGGGGTCAAGTCCCAACCACGAAGTTTCACTACAGGCCCCAAAGGTACAAATACACAGATTGGCCCCTGGACTTCCCTAACATTGCCCTGAGGCCTAGGCAGATAATCCTACCAAGTCCACCAGGAGACACACAATCCCCAACTTCATGGCGGAAAACATCCATGAAAAATAGGCCCCTGAACACCAACTTACAAACACCTAAACGCCAGCTCCTGGACTATGCCTCTGTCACATCTCAGCACCCTCCAAAGACAAATGCTCACCCAAACACAGGCATGATCTCCCCTTACACACATATCCATAGACAAACCCCAGCCAACCCTCACATTTGACGCATTACCAGATTCCCGACAACCAGGTGGCCTTGTACCAATCCCCCCTAGGCTTGCAAATCCATCACGATTTATATCCAACTCCAACTAGGTGGTCAGCACTACATTCAGCAAGGCTGCCCCCAACAGAGACCCAAGCATGCCGTTTGAACAGAAGTGCTGACTGACATTGGGATGTGAAAAAGGAAGACACCAGTGAAACTAGCAGCCTGGATGGTACATCTTCACTCCTTTTCCCGTGCCCTGAGCTACTTCTTGTGAACCCCATGAGGGTTTTCAAATTGGAAATTCTTCCTTCGAACTTTCCTATGCTTTGGAACGGCGGGCACACTAGAATGCCACCCATTTTAATCACTCACACACTTTAGTCCCCTGCCTCCATAGGCCCCACAGCCCCTCAAGTCTCCCAGCAGCCTGATCCACAGTGCTGATAAAAGCTGTGGTGGAATCACTGCTCCGGACCTGAGCTCCATGCGGGCATGAACCCACATGGAGGAGGGCACAAGGCATCTGCAGCGTGCACAAGAGCACAGAGCGGTCACACCCAGTGGCTGAACAGTCCCCATATTCCTTAGCAGGGCTGTCATGGAATGAATGCCAAAGGCCACCATGACGGGCCCCAACCTCAGGCAGGCCACCCCTTGGGAAACCACCGTCTTTGCTCGCAAGTGCGCTACTGACTAACCCAAGCGGACCCTCCTCAACAGACACTAGGAGCGGTTGGAGGATGGTAGTCTCTGTGCACAACAGCTCAGTCAGCAGGGGACAGGTGGGAAGAGGAGGGAGGGAAGGAAGCATCAGAAGAGCTGGCCCAGGAGCTCCCTACAAGACAGGAATGTCATGGAGGATTTGCATTCGCTGGAAAGCTCTCTGGGGTTGTCTTCCTGTCTTCTCCCTGGGAGCTTCTGTGGCCATCTCTTCTTAAACCCTTTCTCTTGGGAGATGAGCCCCCACGGTCACACTGCATCGGTGAAACCCATGCATTTAGATAGGATCCCCATACAAGAGTTTGCAGAGATCCAGCCTAAGCACAGAATCCTCAAAGTGGGCCAAGGACATTCATGCCCTTTGGGCCACAGTACCTTAGGCTGTGTGGACTCTTTGGGTTGGGATTTGCTTGTCTAGAAAGAGAAGGGTCTTTCCCCTAGCAAATTGGATGGATCCATTAAAGAACCATTCTAGCACGCAAGTGGAGATCTGGGAACCTCTCTTCAGAGATGGTGCTTCTGTCGCCATGCCTAGAGAATTTCCAAATGCCTTGATTCTCCACGCATGTTTGTTCCTCATGTCTTTCTTTAATACATGGAGCTTGTTCAATAAAGGTTGGTGCACAGGTGTGTCTCCTTTGTTCGGTTCTGGTTGTCCTGGTTATGCTGGTGAGCTAAACTTGACCCTCTTGGCCAGTCACAAGACAGCAGGTACTTTGGGAACACTATTCCTCTCCCTCCCTATGTCTGGCACGACATCGTGGAAGTTCAGGTGGCTATCCACCCACAAAGAAGTAGCAGCAGATTCAACATACCCACCTGACTTGGGAATGCTCGCCAAAGTAACTTGAACCCTCAGATCCCTTTTCTGCTCCGTGGCAACATCAGAGCACTTCTTCCTCCACAGGATACCTCTCAAAACCCTTACATCTATCTGATGACACCCAGAGCTCCCAAGGGCACAGACTTGAAACGTCCACAAGACACAAACCTGGGATCTCTCGGTGCCTTTCAATTTCCATGTGGGAGTGGAAGGTTCACTGTCTCCTGATGCTAGTGATCCATCTCCAGAGATGTTTCTCCTCAGCCGCCAGTGCCTGCCCCGAAGCTCTCTGCAGGAACAATCAGAGGTCATGGTCCAAAGGACGTTGAGACACCCACTTCCATGACTAGTTTCCCTAATTACAGTGCCGCTGATTTGACAAACTCTGCCTCTCCGATGTCGGGATGTAGGGTTCTGAGGTAGTACAAAATAATGAGAAACAGAAGGAGTTCGTGTCATGGTGCATCAGAACCGAATCTGACTAGGAACCATGAAGTTGCGGGTTCCACCCCTGGCCTCGCCCGTTGGGTTAAGGTTCGGGTGTTGAGGTGAGCTGCGGTGTAGGTTGCCATCACGGCTGGGATCTTGCATTGCTGAGGCACTGGCATGGGCCAGGGGCCACAGTTCTGATTGGACCCCTAGCCTGGCAATCTCCTGATGGAATGGATGCGGCCCTCAGAAGTCCAAAGTCAGTCAAAAATGATGGAAGATTTGGGAGCACCTCGTTTCCACAAGGCAACTTTTGTGTCAGTGTCCCTGAGAAGACTCATGCCAATAACGACATCTGGGGAGGGAGTGGGGTGGATTGGGAGCTTGGGGTGAAGGGATGCAAAGGATTGGCTTTGGTGTGGATTAGCAATGAGATCCTGCTGTGTAGCACTGGGAACTTGTGATGGAGCATGCTCATGGGAGAGACTAGAATGTGTACATGTGTGTGCACCTGGGTCACCATGCTGTACAGTAGCAAAACCATTGTCTTGGGGGAAGAACAATTCAAAACCAACCAAACAAGAAACCCCCACAAATACTACATCTGAGCTATGCATGAGAATCTTGTAACAAATTGCAGGAGTGGCTGAAGAAGGGGAGGAAGCAACAAGGAAGCCTGGCCTTCCTGAATGCCTGGGTACAATGGGTGCCTCAGCAATCTTCTCATATGAAGGTCTTGTTTGAAAACCCTTGAAATGTTTCTTCAGTATAAAAGCTCCAATAGAGAGCCCTATTCCCATGGTGATCAGTTTTGCAGTGCCCCATTCCAGAGTTTCTTCCTACAAAGCTCGCCATGGCATTGCAGGAGATACTCTCGCCTCAGCTTCTCACCCTCTTTGGAGTCCATGTTCCTTTGCAAGGGGCAAGAAGCTTCGGAAGCACCCACACAAGTCCTTCTTCTCAATCTGCAACAATCCTTTCAACCTCTCCTTCCTTGCCCAACACCCTAACAGCAGGAGCAATTGTAGTTCTGCTACTGCACACAGGGACTCTTGCCTCCCAAGAGATTTGCTTGCAGTCTTAGGAGGTTTTCACCCCTCACCTCCCTTGATGATGTTCCCGAGACCTCGCCTCTCACCACACAAGAGGGACATACGCATTCCTATCATTTGCATCGTGATTAGCTGACCTTAACTCCCAATCTGAATGTTTCTTCAGGTGTGTTTCCGTTTGGCTGTGTCAGGGATGCTACGTTGATTCCCATGCAGACAGCACCATAGGCAAGGACGAGCCTCGATTCTCAAGAGCAAGGCTATGGGATGCAGACAGGAAATGCACCAGCTTTCAAGCAGGGCTTGCTGGGGAGGACGTTGATGCGAGTGGGTTTGGACAGGTGGAGATTGGACATTGGTGGATAAAAAGCTGGCACTGTGTCAAAGGGAACACCCACATCATGGGCAGTCGATGTTTTCACACCTACAAAAGCCAGCAATTCCCATCATGGCTCAGCAGACATAAACCGCCCTAGGATCTGTGAGGATGAACACTCCATGCCAGCCTCCTTCAGTAGAATAAGGATCTGGGGTTGCCCTGAGCTGTGCTGTAGGCCCTGTAGATGCAGCTTGGATCCCACATTGCTCTGGCTATGGCAGAGGCCTGCTCGAGCACGTCCAATGTGACTCCTAGCCTAGGAACATCCACAGGCAGCACGTGTGTCCCCCAAAGGAGAAAGCAATTAAACCAAGAGACCCCCCCCCATCTGGTTTTTTCACGTAAGGAAAGAGAAGATTTTGTCTTCTCCCTTACTTCTGTCCTTAACCACATAAAGCTCAACAATGCAATAGTATATCTTGGCTCTTCCATTGCCATTTCAGCCAAAGAGCCTGCAGATTTGGGGTCCCTTTGCCATTTTCTTTTGGGTTGGACCAAAAGGCACGTTTCGGTCTCCACTCCAAGTTCTCATCCCCTCAAGAACTGCCCACTCCCTGTACCCTAATATGGTACCCTTATGGGCGAGTCTTGCCAGATGCATGCTGATTCCGAGGGAAAGGTAAATTTCAGATACACAGGGAAAGTACTTGCAGTAAAGATATGTCCAAAATGGTGCACGGGACACAGGTCAGGCTAAATGCAGGCACTGTGTATGGGAAATGAAAAACTCAAATGGAGCTGCACATTTACTGTTGTTATTGCCTGGCTTTGAGCACTCTGCCCTTTCAGCACATTGAATTTCAAGAGAATGGAGGAACTCCCATGTTAAAAATGAATCCAGTAACAGAGGAGCCACGATATCAGTAGGAAGGCAATAAAAGTAAAGATACTCAGGTCTACGGAGACGCAATTGAATTTTCTCGTTTCCTTTTTTACTTTTTCTCAAGAGGAACTCTTTGGTCTTACAAGAGGTTATGTTTTCCACTGCAGTTGATTTACAATGTTTTGTCTACTTCTGCTGTGCAGCCAAAGGACCTTGTCGTACAGACAGATGTATGTATATATGATATTTGATACATATATATCTATATAGGATACATATGTAATCACTTTCTCACATTCTCCCCCAACCTTTTCCATCACAAGTCCAAGATGGAGTTCCCTGTGCACATGGTACATTTCAACCAGAGACAAAGGAATACTACCTGCAAAGGCAAACGGATGGCATTCAAAGTTGCTTGCCCAAAAGATCTCTGAAAAGATGGGAATGAAACAGTGGACAGGAGAAAGAGGGGAGAGGAGGACTCAGCACTCCATATGCTATTCGGCACACGTGGACTGTGATCCCTGAGAAGGGAGGATTTGTGGAAAATGTTACATTCAAACATTTAACAGGGAAAAGCTCCAAGACTTACCAGCAACGTCATCATACGGGAGACACCACAGACTGATCTCTGGTCTTGGACACGTGGGCTGTGCAGCGGCTTTTTGGATAGGCTGGGCCTTTCCAGCACAAGGGAACATGAGGAAGGTGGGTCCTGCTGGTTGCTGGTTAGCACACAAGGACGGCTTCCTTAGGAAAGACGGACACACACCAATCACAAATGGTGGGTCTGCTGAGAGAAGCCAAACCATAAACATTAGGTTCCAGGTGGCCATGAAAACCCAAGTGGTTATCAGATGATAAATGGTGAATTTTGTTCAGAAAGCCTGGCCTCTGGGGAAGGAAGCCAAGAGCCAGGACGGAAGCTGAGCAGGTTGAAAGACAACAAACAAGTGGATGAATAACAAAGGGAAAGGGAACATCAAGACAAACCTTGGTGCTGTCACTCTGAAAACCACCACATACATTGCCTGACGAGGCACTCGACAATTGTCTGGCCCCTGCATAAGGTGGAAGAAACGTCTGGTTCCTGTCTCCCTGCAGAAGCCAGCATGGAATGGCACCCCACCCCCACCCAGGCTCACCTGCCCTCGGCCCCTCCCCCACTGCAGAATGACTGGAGGCCCGCATTCTACTGTTGAGATTCAAACTTGGGCTCCTTTACTTGCGTCCTGAGCATCTGTTGGGGCAGGTCCCTCGCTGGGTCCTGCTCTGGACTGTCCACGTTGAGGCCACCAGCCCGTGGTGGTCCAGGCCCATGCCTGTGGGAATGGCTTCAGAAGGCGGTAAGCCCCTAGACAGGGGCTGTTTTCCAAGAGAAAGGGCCTCCCTCAAATCCCTGGGTTTCCGTTGGGACCCTTCACTGTGGACATCGAGTTGGACCGAAGGAGAGGAAGGCGAGAGCACTGCACCCCAGGGACATCTGAGCTGGGGAGCCTGTAGAAACCTGAGGCTGCCCTGGGGAGGACAGCTGCTTGGAGGTGGCTCAAGAGGCCTTGCTCTGGTTGGGGAGGCAGGATGGCAGCAGGCAGGTTGGCGGTTTCTAGAAGGGAGACAAGCCATTTGGAACGTGTGTGTAGCCAGTGTCCTGTGGCTGGCCCTGGGTGGGTCATGGGGAAAGCCTAGCCCCGCCTTGTGGTCCTCAGGCATCTGAAGCTCGCCTCACCAGACCTCTCTAAGGGATTGGAACTGGAGCATACTCTGGCTAATGGGGGCGTGGAATGGGAGGGTATAGTCAGAAAATGATTCAGTGCTGGTGGGTGTTGTCTGTGGCCACATGCTCAGGAATGGGTCTGCTCTGAGCTGGGCAGGATGTGACTCTCACTGCCACAGCCCAGAACGTTTCCCTCCATCCCGCCCAGAACTCACTTCTCAGGTCAGGCAACTGTGGCCTTGGATTCCACAAGGGATGGGCAACCAGGTGACTTCACCCAAGCTAGGACTCGTGGGCCTGAGGTGTTCTGTATTGGTTTCCCTTTGGTGGAAATACATCTCTGCAGACATGGTGCAGTTTTTCAGGTGTCTCACGGCAGAAGCTGAGGCCTGACTTTGAGATGAAGAGTGTGTTCCTATTTCAAGTCACTACTACTACATGTGGAGAGAGGCTGGTGCAGGTGGAATGCCTATGAAGGCTGCTTCCTTTGTAAAGGGGGGTGTGAAGCAGTGTAGCACAGAAGCAGGAAGATGATCTAGTCTTCTACTCTCAAACCTCCAAGGACATCTGTGGAGGTCAATTCGGTGCCTCGTGGTATGTACCTCCTTCTCCTGAATGGGCGGTTTTCTCACAATGGCACCTGACTCCTGCCTGCTTCTCAGTTTGTCCTCATTTTCCATTATTGGGAGCTGGAAGGGGAAGGACCCCAGGCAGCCTCCACTCCCATGACCCATGTCACATAGGCCGCCCTGGGCCCGTGCTCATCTTTGGAAGCCAACCCTGGATGGGAAGTGGCAAAAATGCAGGGGACACACACCGACTTCTCAGACTTCTCTCTGAGGAGCAGAACTGCATGGTGGGAGGGATTCAGGGCCATCGGGATGGGGTGGCACACCTTAGCCCCTGTGAAGTGTCCACTCTGGGTGGTTTGGAGAGGCAGGTGCATGCTTGGTGGGGCTGTTCTGTGTTTGTCTAAGGGTTCTGTGTGCAGACCGATCTTCGCAGGCTTTGAGAGGTGTTGTGTGAGGTCAGGAAAGGATGACAGAACAGATGTGTGCTGAGCATCCCGAGAGGAAGGGTTGAGGAGGATGTGAGGCCCTTCGACGTTAGACAGTGGAGGTCCATCAAAGGCCTCACAGTGCCTGGAAGGACCTTGGAGAAGGCCCTTACCTGCCAGTGACCTTGCTGAGGGGCATGCTCAGAGTAGATGGCCTCTCAGGTGCAGGACGTGGGGACAGCCTGTGAGGATGAGGTGTCAGGGAGCTCCTCAGGGAGGGTCTCCAATCCCTGCTGCTGAGCTGAGCATTTCTCGGTAGACAGGGGCAGGGAACTGGGTGCGGGGGATCAAGGTCACCAGGGAAGTCGTTCTCAACTGCAGGCCAGACCATGAAAATCCTGCCACGACATGTGCACAACACACAGGTTCCTCGGGCCAAATGCCCTCTCCCACTGAGGTGTGCCCTCTGAGTCCCCAGAGAGCTTCCGTCCATGTCGCCCATTCTCCTCTTCCATTCACCCCTTTCCTTTCTCTCCACAGCATTTCCACTGCTGGGCACGGATGTGGTCATGCACCCTGGGGCCTCACGCTCCTATCCTCACTTCAATCCTGGCTCCGAACACCAGCCAGGTTGGGAGCAGCACCTGCCACCGCCCATGGCCCCATTACTCCTGCCTGGCAGCACCTTATTGCAGCCAGCTCACCCCATGACACCTCGGGTGACTCCTGCTGACCATGGCCCCATTGCCCCAGGACTTGGCAACATCCCTGTCCCAGTCTGGTCAGGAGGGAGGTCAGCATTGCCCCACCAGTCTCAGGCCTTTGGGCGCCCTCAGGCCCCCCTCAATGGGAATGCTTCCAGGGCCCTCATGGGGAGTGCTTTGTGTCCTGCACCCCTTTGCAGAGCAAGCCCTGTGGGGGACAGCGGGGTGGCTGCCCAAGCTATTGCAGTAGCTCAGGCTGGCAAGGGAGGCTTGGCCCCAGGCCTTCCTCCTCAAGCTGCACCGCCAGCTGCCCAGATGGCCTTCATCCTGCCCACAGGGAGCTCTGGGCCATGGCCACATGGCACCTCTGGGGCAGGCAGCCTGCATGCCTCCCAGCACACGGGCCCTCAGGAGGATGCCTCTCACCATAAGAGCGTCTATCAGAACTTCCGACGCTGGCAGCGCTTCAAGTCCCTGGCCCGCAGCCACCTGCCCCAGAGCCCCGATGCAGAAGCTCTCTCCTGCTTTCTCATGTAAGTGACTTCTCAGGCCCTCACTAGCTCAGCTGGAGCCTTCGCATATACAGGACTTTGGCATGGACTCCCTGCTTAGGTTTCCAGGCATCCTTTCACCTCGAGAGGAGGAGGGTTGACAGCAATGCCCATGCTATGAGGAGGCACGTCTGCACTCAGATGTGTCCCACGTCCAGTCCATGACATCCCGTCCGTGCCTTAGCTCAGCTACCACCACCATGCAAGACCAGTTGTCTCACTTTCTGCACTGCCATGATAACATGGAGTGCAGGAGAGCAGTCCGAGAGGGTCCTGCTCGGATGTGAGGAGCCAGAGTGTGAATGGGACCTGCTTCTCTGGTGCTACCTCCTTTCAACATGGACATGGGCCTATGGCAGCCAGTGGGAATCACTTCAGATAAGGCTTAGGACATTCAGGCCCAGGACAGAACTTTCTGAATGCCCAGTCCTTCCTGTTCTGAAGAAGTCCAGTATGAACAGGGAGGTGGTCGAGCTGTCCTAAGGGCAAGGGTCAATCCTCCTAGAGCTGTGAGCCTGGCAGGAACTTCCCTCCTAGACCTGAGGTCCCTCCGAAAAGGGGGACTAGGCCATGTAGTGCAGAGACCTGGGCAGAAGAATCCTTGCGCTTCTCAGACCTGTTAGCTGGTAGACTGCCGCCTTTCCTCCCTTATTGAGGGGGCTGCATTTTATGTGAGATGGCAACACGCCCCCAATCAGAATGTCCCAGCTATAGCGAGGGAGTGGACAATCATCCTCTGGTGAGTGGGAGGTGGTGGCACCAGGCACCAGGAAGGCTTGCCTTTGCTCTCCAGACACCCTCGTCTCCCCCTCTTGAGCCTGGGTTTGGCAGGGGTGGGGCCCATGGAGGCCTTGGAGCTGGGTGGGGTTGGGCAGCTGGGGGCTGGGCTGTACCAAGAGACTGACCCTGAGGGCTTATAGCCCAGTGCTTCGCACCCTGGCTCGCCTGAAGCCCACCATGAGGCTGGAGGAGGGCATGTGGCAGGCCATGCAGGAATGGCAGCGCATGAGCACCGTTGAGAGGATGGCCTTTTATGAAATGGCAGCAAAGTGAGTCAGGGTCCTGGGCCATGGGCGACATGGTGGGGTGGGTGGTGGGTGATGGGCAGGCCCCAGGGCAGGATCTGGCTCTGGTGCTAGCAATCGGAGAGGATGCAAGTGGAGGCTGGCACCTGACACCTCCTGTTCCCTGAATCCCCAAATCCTAATGGCCACCAGAATCGCCTCTGCCACCTGGAGAGCTTGGCTCTTCCAGCCTGCCTGTCCCAGGAGCTCTGCTCTACCGTGATACTGATGTGGGGAGGCCTCAGGATGGCCTTGGGGAGCACGGCAGCCCAGGAGGGGGTCCCCTGAAGGCATGGGGGCTGTGCAGGGGTGAGGACTCTACCCGACAGCCTGGCACCCCTTCATGCGGTGTGACTGGCAATCATTGACCTAGTGTGTGGTAGGCCTCTCCTCATCAGAGGTGGCTGGAATGGGCAACCGGCCATCCTTGGGGAAGCCCATGGGTCTCTGGCCCTCCCTGTCATTTCTGCATGTGAATCTCCTAGTTTCCAAACAAAACCAAAAGAGCAGCTAGCTCTCAGTGGCAAGAGATGCCTCACCTCTAAGGGTAGGATCCCCACTCCAGCCTGTGCTGGGCCCAGACTCATACATGCTTTCCCACACTCTCACTCCCAGCCCCAGGTTCTGGGTTCAGGCAAGGGCTCTGTGGGGACACATGCCTGACCAGGCCACTGGCCATCTCCATTGTTTGGGTCAGACAAGGTCCGGGGACACATGAGCATGCGCCCCCACCGCCCACCAGGTGTCCCTAAGCCTGGTCCCAGAGATTGACCTGGGTCTCTGCTGGGCCATGCCCTCCAGCTCCAGGGCTGCTCAGGCAGGAGGAGGCCCAGATCTTGGACCTGCACCAGAGCAGCTCCCTGCTGCAACAGCACCTCATAGGGCCCTGACAGCCCCAAGGACACCCTCTCCTCACCCCATCGGTCCTGCTGCCCTGGGTGGGCTCCAGAGCCCAGGTGGTTTTCTCACTGGGGCCTGTCCCTCAACACCCCCCAGGTTCATGCAATTTGAGGCAGAGGATGACATCAGGATGGGGAACGTGTCCTGCACAACGTGGGCACAGGGCATGCCTCTTCCAGCTCCACCAAAGCTGGCTCCTCAGGAACCCACATCCCGTAAAAGGGGCACACAGTCTGTGAATCACCTTCCCCCTGGACATTAAGGCACAGGTAAGAGAGGCCTAGGCATTGTCCCTGTTCCCAGATTGGTCCTTTTCCCTCAAGGGGGCATTGGTCTTTCAACACGGATAGCCCCCGAGGGTGTCTCAGTCCCCCTTTTCCCCTCTGCGGTGTGGACCTGGTCCATTTAAAAACCTCATCCCCCTCCTCCCTGTCTAAGGGGCCCCTGTGAAATCTGCCTAACGAGTGTGCTGGTGGGGAGACCCTTGATCATTAGATATTCCACACATTCTCACACCTGACTTTTACCTGTCCCTGACTTGAATCTGGCCTCCCACAAAACCTGAGGCTCTAGCTGCTCCTCCCCCTGCCCACAGGCATATCTATTGCCCCACAACAATGCCCTCCCCTGTGCCTGCTCAGGGGTCAGCTTCTGGGCGCTGGGTCCCCTCACTTTCCCTTCCTCCTGCTCTGCCTCAGCCTGTGCTCCAAGGAATCACGGCCCCAGGCTCCAGCACACCCACCCAAGGCCACGCAGAGCCTGGCAGCTGCTGGAGAACAAGGCCCCCAAGGAGATTCCCCCTGAGGCTCGCGGGGAGCATGGGGACATCCCGCAGGCACTGGTGGGTCCTGGCCCCTCAGCCACAGGGGAGTCAGATATGGAATGTCAAGACGATGGATATGAGCTGCCACAGGAAGAGGACGGCTGCTTCCCAGACCTGGATCTCCTCAGCTACGTGGACAAGCTCTGTTCCCAGGAGGACTTTGACACCAAGGTGGGCTGGGCCTGGAGTCTGAGACTCCAGGATTCCAGGGAGAGATGCTCTTCGCACCCTAGTTCTGGCTTTGGCCCAGGATAATGGGATTTAGGCTCTGGTCCTTGACCCTGACATCTGTGTGTCTTCCTGTGTGTCTGAGTGTACTTTGGTGCATAGGATGTGTATATGTGGATGTGTAAGTTGTACATGTGTGTGTCTCTCTCTCTTTGTAGGCCTTTGTGTGTCTGTGTCGGTGCCTATGTGTTGGTGCTTTGGAGCCCATGTGTCTGCATGTGCACCTGCTTGTGAGTGTGTGTGTGTTTATGTGAGAGTAGACAATACCTACGGGAGTTTGAAAGCTCCCCCTTTGTGAGGGGGACCCTGGATTGGCCTCTGCTAGTCTCGTTTCCCCCAGGCCTTCCCCCCTCCCAGGGCACTCCGGCCAAGGCTGCTCCTACCATCTTCCTTCCATTCCAGGTGGAGGCGGTCATTCACCCCCGATTCCTGGCAGAGTTGCTTTCCCCAGAACCAGAGCTGGATCTCTCGGGCCTGGCTGAGGAGCTGGAGCAGGAGGACGGACTCTCCCCTGAAGAGGTGGCCAGGGGAGGGACTGACACTAGGGAGACTGGGGGCACGGGGGGAAGCCCGGTGACCCTGGAAATCCAGGAGGAAAGGACCCAGGTCAGCCAGGGCCGGGGAGGGCCCTAGAGCAGGAGGCCCTGAAGGCTCTGTCCCTCCCTCCCCTGACGGAGAGGCCCTGCACCCGGGAGGCTGCCCAGGTGGGTGCAGGGCAGTAGGAAAGAAAGGGGAAGAGGGGAGCTGGGGACAAGGCAAGGACCCTGCTGGGGAGAAGGTGCAGGAGGAAGGCAGGAGGGCCACAGGGTCTGTCTGGGGATGTGAGTCCCATCTCACCTCCCCCTGCCCATAAGCCCCGGCTCTCCCTGGAGGGTGCAGAGCTTTCACTGTCCACCTCTCTCCCACCAGCTGGTGCAGACACAATTCCTGGCCTCGGAGGAGGACGACGGGGTGCCAGTGACTCCCAATCACAGGGCACCACATCTGGACTCAAGACCTTCAGAGTCTGTGGCCCGACAAGATGCCCAGAGGAACGAGCAAGGCCCAGAGCCCGGGGTCAGAGATGAAACCTGGACACCCCAGGTGGATTTCCATGGCCATCTAAGGCACCACCAAACAGACAGGGGCCTGTTCAGGCACAAAGGCTCTGTGCCCTCTCCAGGACATCAGGAGCCCCCTCGGGCTGGAACTGCACAGCCATGTCCTTGCCAGGGCACAAAGCACTCAGGCCCTCCATCAGGACCCAGGGCCAGCAAGGGTCTCAGGGAGGCCTCTCCTCTTAGTGGAGCCCCAGGGCTGGGTCACGGGTTCAGTGAGGATGAGGAGGAGCTCCCCAGCCTGGCCTTCCTCTTGGGCCTTCACCACAGCCTGCTGCCCTGGGGGCTGCCACAGAGCCCTGTCCCTGCCTCGGGTCTTGTCTGCACTGCAGGGCAGAGGGCCCAGCAAGCTTCCCAGGCCCCCGTGCCCCAGAGAATGGGCCTCAGCTCAGGCACCCTGGAAGCTGCCAAGTCTAGAAAGCGGGCTCAGTGTGGAGGCCTGGCTGCTGCTGAGGACCTGGCCAGGCCTAGGGCTGACCTGCGAGGCTCTGGGAGGCACACCCTGGCTCTGGGGCTGGTTGACCCTTCCCAGCCAAAAAGGAGCAGGTGTGACCCATGTGTCACGCGGAGGAGGAAGCGGCACTGCAGCCAGTAGGGAACGGTGGGCCAGCCTTCCAGGGCCAGTCCAACTGGGCAGCCCCCATGGAAGCCTTGGGCTCCTCCAGGTCCTAGCAAACATCCTTGCTGCCATAGGGGTCGGGAGGAAGGACAGAATGACCAGAGCCAGGAGGGGGTGGGGGTGGGTGGGGTTAGGTGGTGGGGACTTGGGTCTGGGTGTGTGTGGGTGGGCACAGTAGCTCCTTTGCGATGGGGGATGTAAAACATGGATAAAATCGTTCTGTTGTGAAATGCACTTGGTCCACTGTCGTCTTGCATGTGCCTGTGTCCTCAGAGATGGGTCGTCTGAGGACAGAGAGGGGATCTGAGAGGAGCGAAGCATGTGTGAGATCCCAGGCAGTCTGGATCCACAGGTGAATGACTAAGTCTTTCCTCCACAGAGACAAGGATGCCCAGGCTGCTCCTGGGAGTACACAGCTCTCACTAGCCCCAGGGACAGCCTCATCATCCCTGTCTCTCCAGCCTGCTGGGCTAGGGGGCTTCTGGGGCATCGGTTCCATGCTCTGCATCCCTGAACACTCTGGGGATGGAGAGCTGCTTTTGTGCCGTTCAGCCCTCTGGACACTCACCAGTCATGAGAATGGAGGCTGGAGGCAGCCCTTACCTCTACAGAGTTTCTCTCTGCCTCTCTGAAGTGGCTGGATGTCAGGCTGGGGTGATCCTCCACTCCTCCAGGGTGTCCTGTGTGGTTTGCCTGGTCAGAGAGGAAAAGGCTTGGCTGTAGGGACAGGACTTTCTGCTTCAGTGCCTTGTGGGTGGGGGAGCACCCTATCGTCTTAGTTGTGTTGTTGCAATGTTCAAAATGGTGGAGGCAGCAGCCTCTTCGCCCCAGTGAGGAGAAAACAATGGGGGCAATGAGTGACTCAAATTTCTTGGCCCGTTAATGTATTGGGGAGAGTCTTAGATCATGTTGAGCTCAGTGGTCCCAACCTCACCAGCCCACTGGCTTCCACCCCCAGGTAACTTTTGATAAAGGAAGTCCTAAGACCTTATATAACCAGTGATAATTTTCTGATTTTCATGAAGAGGTTTAAGGATCTAGGGTTTTTCCTGGGAACTTTCATATGCCACAGTGTCAGTGAGGGAAAAAAATGGTTTTAATTTAATACATAAGGTCTTTGATCAATTCTTTGTGAAACCTGAATATATTTTATCTAATGTTTCTTGTGGAAATCAAGTTTTAGCTTTAGTAAACAAATGTACGTATTTGCAATGCAGTAACTTTACTTCTATTCTTTTCTGCAAATATCGGGGGTCAGCGAAAATGTCTTGTAAAGGATCACAATGTGAATATTTTCAGGCTTTAAAGACTATACTTCATCTGTTTTAAATTGTCAACTCTGCTGTTGTAGGATGAAAGCAGCCACAGGCAACACTTATTTTTAAGTGTGACCATGTTAAAACAAATCTGTATTTACCTAAACAGGCTGTTGGCCAGACTGGACACAAAGGCTGGTACACACTCACCCCTACATGCACAATCCTTGGTCTTTTAAAACTTAAGTTCTGGCATCTTACATTATCAATGTAGATTTTACATTATCTTTATATCCTATGTTGGAATTTATTTATGATTGAAAAGTAAACTTTAAATAGCTTACATAATTTATGCATGATTATAGAATGTCTACACACCCTAACAGTGACAATGCCAGATCCTCTCACCTCCTGAGCCATGAAGGAACTTCTACATGTTTTGTTTAATGTACTCATGAATCTTCTGCCTTATCCTGAGCAATAAAACACACTTCAACCCATTCAAAAGAAATGAAATCATGAAGAATACATTCTTCAACCACAATGGAATCAAACTACACTTTTAAATAACACACAACAGGAGAACCTCTAAAAACGTTGAAAGTTAACCACATAGTCATAAACGATGGGTCAAACAGGAAGTCATTTCAAAGATAATAACAAAAAAATACATAGCACTAAGTGAAAACAGTGCAACATATCAAACTTGTAGAACCCTGCTGAAGCCAAGATGAGGGGAATATTTATAGCACTAAATGCTCACATTATGCAATTAAGAAATGTTTCAAATCTGTAGTTTAAATTTGTACTTCAAGAAAATTGAAAGAGCAAAATCAACTCAAAAGAGATGGATAGAAATAATAAAGATAAAAGCAGAAATCAATGTAATTCACACAGAAAAACAACAAATATGGAAAAAATTTCATTCTTCAAATGGTAAAATACAATTCATTAACCTGTTGTAATTATGACAAAACTAATAGACATGATACAAATCATCAATATCAGGCGGGAAATGGGCTCTCATGGTAGATCCTGTAGTCATTAAAATGCCAGTGAGAGATTACTATGAACAGTTTTACTGTTCTCATGAATTGTGTCCTAGAGAAAATGCAACAACCCCTCAAAAATCAGATACCAACATACCTGATAAAATAGATAATCTCAAAAGTTACATAATCATTAAGGAAACTAAATTCATAATTTAAATTTTTCTGAAAAAGAAATGTCCTGGTCCAGATGATTCCCCTGAAGTATTCTACAAAACATTGGAAGTAGAACTGTCCATCATCGCTTCCAGAAATTAGAAGAGGAAACTTTTCCTAATCTTTTATGAGGCCAGTACTAATTTGATACCAAAAGCAGACAAAGAAAGTACAAAACTGTAAAGGTATAGATGAGTATCTCTCATGAAGATACACACAAGCTCTCTCAAAACGTTTAGCATTTTAAATCCATCATGTATATATAGAATGATACCTTATGACCAAGTAGAATTAATTCTTCATATGCAATGTTGATTCAATATTAGGAACTCAGCAATGAAAAAGAGTCCCCTGCTGCTAAAAATAACAACTTAGGTAAATTACCATGCAAGTTACACTGAATGAAAAAGCCCATCCCGAGAGGTTACATCCTGTATGATTCCACTTATATAATACTCTCGAGCTGATAAAATTAGGAAGAAAATAGTCAGGGTTACCTTTGATTAAAGATGAAATTAAGGGGACAGAAGAAGAGTGGGTGTGACTAAAAGGGCAACATGAGGGATCCTTATGGGAATGAAACTCTTGTTTTGTGCCTTTAATTTGGCGGTGAATACATGGATATATCCATATGATAAAATTGCATGAGGTAAACACATGCACAGACACACACAGACACATACACACACAAAATTCATACATGAGAAATTTGGGAACCTGAATATAATCGATGGACTGTATCAACGTGAATAATTTTGTTAAACTCTTGTACTATAATTTTGCAAGATGTTGCCACTGGTGAAAACAATGAAGGGTACACAGGAGCAGTATAATTTCTTACAATTGTATGTGGATGCATAACTATCTCAAAATTAAGTTTAAATTTCTCAAAGAGGAAAGGTACATTTTAAGTACGAAAACTAGATAGAGACTCCTGCTTTGATCTTGCATATCTTCCAACCCTTTAGGGTTAGAAAAGAAAGTTTATGACATATTTTAGGAAATTTTCATTGTGTAAATTTTACAGTATTTGAGTTAGTTGGACCTCAAGTATTCCTGCTACAAAATGATGGAACAGAGTAACCAGAAAAGAAGAAAAACATACTTCATCTCTCTCTGTGCACATGCCTTTCTCCTCACCACGAGTTCTCTTTATATGATGGTTAATTTAGGTGTCAATGTGGCTGGGGTCAGTGCCCAGATACATGATCAGATGTTCTGGATGTTTCTGTGAAGGTATGTTTTGGATGAGATTAACATTTAAATCGTTAGGCACTTTAAGTAAAAAAGATTACCCTCTATGATATGGGTGGGTTTCATCAAAGCAGCTGAAGCTGTAAAAGAACCAAGAATGATCTTCCCTGAGCAAAAAGGAATTTTGCCAGCAGACAGCCTTTGGACTCATCAAAATTCTTTCCTGAGTCTGCAGGCCTGCTGGACTCCCCATCAGATTTTGGGTTAACTGTGCCTCCAAAATCTCATGAGTCAGTTCCTTAAAATGAACCAATATCTATCCCTATACACATTTCTATTGGTTGAAACTTCTCTGGAGAACCCTGACCAATACACTTCATATTTCTGCCCTTCCCCCTCTTTTTTCTTTCCTTTCCCTTTCAGAAACACTCACTGCTTTATCTCCCTCTGCATAGAGATGCACTGACATTCTAGGGTCTTAATAAGTTTGGTCTCTCTCTCCCTCCCACCTCTTTTCCTTTCTTTCAGTCCCATGTTCTTTGATTTGTGAAAAACATCATGAAAAGAATTAGGTGGTAGTAGTTGCAAGTTTTGTCAAATGTGCGAATTATCCCTACCCTTGAGGGAAATTACAAGGGTGCAGCTAGATGATAGCAAGTTAAGTGCTCTCTCCATACATCAGCTGTCTCCACCATCCATGGGTTACAGACTGGAATCAGAGCTGTATGGCTTTTGGAATATAATGAGGGTTTGAAGCTATGATAAGAGCACACAGACCTCAGCTAGCTGGAAGCAGACAGAGAGGTCATCACCTGGAGGAATCCCCAAGACACATGGACGTCCTCTGTAACTGAATAGCTGGGTGCCAGAGTGTTTGGACCACTGATCTCCCCGCCACAACAGGTGGTGGGCTTACTTACCATTTCCACAAGAACAAATCTCAGTTGCATTTCTTGAAGATGTGGTTGATGTAAGGATGCTCCAATAAACTTCAGGCAATTTGGTGTTTTTCATCATCTTGACATTGTGTCACTCCTGACTTCATCCTGCAAAACTGAGCCAAGGGTTGTACCTTGCTGAAACTGTACTTCTTAACTTGGGAACATTGCCAATGCAAAATATACTACTAGAAAACCTAACACAAATTCTGAGGCATATGGTTACAGGCAGAATCAAAGTCCAAAACAACTCTTGGAAATTGAAAGTATTCCTGTGAGCCACAATTAAGCTTTTTTTCCTTGAGTGTACAAAAGCCGACAATATTAATTTCTTCATATGGGGAACAGCTAGTATACACAAAGTCACAGTATTCATGTCCTCCCTTTTTTCATATGCCACTTTTTTTTCTTCTATCATCATTCCTGTGTATGTGTGTATGTAGGCATTTATAATCATGCATAGATGATGTAAGATATGTAAAACTTTAATTTTCAATCATAAATAAACTTAAACTTATTAAGAAAATGTAAATTCCGCATTGATAATGAAGGACTCCAGAATTTAAGCTTTTAAAGAACAAAGATTATGGGAGTTCCTGTTGTGGCGCAGTGGTTAGTGAATCCAACTAGGAACCGTGAGGTTGTGGGTTTGATCCCTGGCCTTGCTCAGTGGGTTAAGGATCCAGCAATGCCTTGAGCTATGGTGTAGGTCACAGATGTGGTTCGGACCCCATGTTGCTGTGGCTCTGGTGTAGGCCGGTGGCTATAGCTCTCATTGGACCCCTAGCATGGGAAACTCCATATGCCATGAGAGCAGACCAAGAAATGGCAAAAAGACAAGAAAAGAAAAAGACAAAAGATGATGCACATAGGGGTTGGCACAGGCCAGCCTGTGGGTCTAGTCTGGCCAACTATCTGTTTTGGTAAATACAGTTTTACTGTAACATGGTCACACTTGTTTGGGTGTTGCCTGTGCCTGCTTTCATGCTGCAACAGCAGAGTTGATTATTTATGACAGGTAAGGTATAGTCTTTAAAGCCTAAAATATTTTACAGAACATTTTTGCTGACCTCTGATATTTGTAGGAAAGAATAGAAGTAAAATGATTGCATGGCAACTACATATATTTGTTTACTAAATTTAAAAATTCTGATTTCCATAAGAAACATTAGCTAAAATACATTTATTAGGGATTTCTCAAGGTTTCAATTAAAACCTTTCATATTAAATTTAAAAAAAAAAAACATGTTTGCTACTCCCACAGCTTACAGAAGTTCCCAGGAAACCTATGCCTGCTGAGGGAATGCCAGATCCCGAAGCCATTGTGCCACAGAGGGATCTCCAAATTCAAAAAGTTTTTAAAGAAAAACATGTCAATTTTGATGTTAAAATCTTTAAGGCCACACTTTTAGAATTCATATACATTGTTTATAGAGAAGCTGTATAAGGTCATATGATTTGTACCACTCACTGCAAATCACTGAACCACTGATTTTCTGATCAGTTATAAGGCATATTTGCATTTTATCTTAAATTTGTTGTTGTTTTATCTGAGCAAAAAATCATATGTTGGAAATTTGATATATTTCGGTTAATTAGGCTTTTCATGGGAAAATAGGTCAGAATCTATTATAACATATATTATGCTAACTATATTTTACACTATGATATAATCATGAAGATATATTATGAAAGTTGTCTAGTACTAAAAATGTTTCCCTTTATACACCAAGTCTTAAAATTTTTTCATTGTTTTACAGCAGTGAATGCACAGCATTCTTGATTTTATTGTAACCTAGTGCTGTGGTCATTCATTTAACTCACTGCTATACAGTTCCTCGCAATTACAATTGCAGCTAGAGAAGGAGATGTGTCTTTAAGGAGCCAATTCGCATGGATATTTTTTGCTTTTTGTTTGGAACATTAGAGATTATGTATAAATATTGAAGTACGTATTGGTTTGAAAATATCAACTGGTACAAGAACAGCTTTAGATTATTTAACAGAGTTTATACATTGATTTTTTCCTACATTCTGGAAAATGGTATGATTAACTGAAAACTATTTTTAGGTCTCTTTTTATTGAGGAATTTCTGGATGTGGAAAACCGTGTTAAGGCTTAGGGTTTCCCAAAGTGGATATTGTCATTTTTAATCACTTTTAGCTAAACTTTGCCACACTGTGAAGTAAGGACAAAAATGATGAGGAGTGAACAGTCTGATTAGAAGCTTTGGCTCCCAGAAGGGCAGTGTTAGCTGTATTTAAACCCATCACCATATTTAATACAGAAGACACTGAACAGGGCGTCTGCAATGATGTGTAATTTCTTGCTAACCTTAGATTTTGGTAACCCAGCTGGGAATAAAAACAAGCCAAGAGGAAGGCAGTGGGTGCTCTTCTCTTCCCATCATATCACAGACAAGGAGACAAGAGTGAAATGCTGAAAGATCAGCTGTCAGAACCTTAGCATCACAACTAAGTATGGAACCTGCTGGTCAGAAATGCACACACCCACCATGAGTTCTGAACACGTGGGCAGCCATGCTTAACAAGGAAATTCCCTGAGAGTTCAGTGAGCTGAACTAGAGCACATTCAATGCTGAGAGACCAGCCATGGTGGGACCCATGATGGCCAGATCTGTACACCAAAACTGAAAGGACGTGCACAGTCCCAGTGGAAGTCCAGCAGGGCCAGCACTTGTGGATGACTATCAGGGCCATTTCCCAGGAGCCTCTAGATCTAGCAACACCTACACACATATACAGAGAGAGAGAGGAAATCACTGAGGAAGGGAGGAGAGAGGACACAAACTAAGTTTACTGGATGGCTTGCCGAGGAGGTAATGGAGGAAGGGGTTTCCTGGAAGCTCTTCTTGTTAGTATTGGTAGCTAGGGTCTTTCCCCAGATGGGAGGAGTAATTTTCTGTAAAGGACCAGATTGTAAACATTTTAGGTGTTGTAGTCTTTATTGTCAGTGTCGCAAGCACTCACCTTGGCTGTTGTATGTGAAAACTGCCATAAACAGTACAGAAAGATCAAGTGTGGCTGTGGTCCAACAGACCTCCACTCACAAAACCCATGGTTAATTGAACTTTCCTGACCACTTTTGTAGAGTGTTTATTAAACACATCTCATGTTTGGTGAGTCAGGTACGTCTGCCAAGGCCTGGTATATTGCACTTATAGTTCACAGTATTTTTCCTCATCTTAGGGTGAAAAAAAGCAGTGTAATGGAACAAGGCCTGCAAATTTGATATCTTTAAGAGCTTTTTTGGGTGGAAATATTATTTCTTTTTCTTTTTTCTTTTTGTATTTTAGGGTTGCACCTGTGGCATATAGAAGCTCCCAGGCTGGGGGTTGAGCTGGAGCTACAGAGGCTGGCATATACCACAGCCACAGCCATGCAGGATCCAAACCACATCTGAGATGTACACAGTAGCTCATGGCAACATTGGTTCCTGACCCACTGAGCAAGGCCATATATGGAACTTACAACTTCATGGATAGTAGTCAGCGTCATTTTTGCTGTGCCACAATGTGACTCCTGGAAATTCTCCCATTTACAATAATTTGTAAAGGGAACAAAAGAAAAGAGAGGATCTTAGATTGACTGGGGTCACCACGAACCAAAATCCTTAAAGGGATTGCTGGCCTAGACTGTGTCTCTGAGTTTCTCTACCTAGTCCACACGCCACGATCGAGAACCGAGGATGTAATCCTCTAGGAAATACTTGTTAAGGATGGAGGAAAAACCTTCCAGGTCATTTCCAACACGCACCTCTCAGCACCTTTTTTAGACTGCTATAACTCATTCCCTCAACTGTGGAGAACACCATGGTATTTGCTGTCTTGGGAGACATGAAAAGAATCAGTGGGTTTTTGTTCTGAATGCTGGCCCTGTGTGAAGGGAGATATGTCTTAAAATGGCCTTCATTCTCAACACTTCCTCAGTCTTCCAACAGCTAAATGAGAGCCAGAAGCTGCACACTCATCTTCCCACAACACAAGTGAAGGACATCTTCCCCCACTGCCAGCCCTGCAATCACTGGCCTCATCCTGTGAGTCTTGCCCCTGTGCCAGCCACCAAGACCCAGGACCAAGGACCTCAGGCAAACCCTCCCCAGTCATCTAGTCACAGGCTAAGGAGCTGGATACCCACTCCTATATCCAGCTCAGGCCATGCCTCCTCAGCCAGGCCCTCACACTCACATCTTCAGTGCCCCAGTGCTCAGTCTGGGACTGGCCACTTTCTTTTGCCTTGGGCCCTGAATGATCATGCATGGTCAATCTCCACAGGCCTGAAGGCTTTGGTGGTACAGGGGGATTTGCATGGAATAAAAGCAGAGTTTGTAGTTTGGGGAAATTAGAAAATCTTGACTGGATGGATTTCAGAAGAACAGATGAAACACTGGTTCTAGTACCTCAACTGGAGTTGTGGAGAATTTGAGTAGACCTTGGCCAGCTTTGGTGGGGGCAGCTTGGGAATACCTGGAGATGGAGACTGGGGCACCCTGTTTCCAATGAGGCCTCTTGGCTTTAGTCATGTCTCCCAGAGCCAGAGCTAAAAGGGAAGGGATGTGTGTGTGTGTGTGCGCTTATATGCATGTATTCCTGCACTTGAACCCCTTTGCTAGTATATACTTGTGCATGTGTGGTGTGGTGTGTTTTGGGGCCAATACAAAGAGAAAGTGGCACCTCTTTCTTCTAAGCAAGTGGTGATAATTGTCTTCCATATGGAATCAAGCAAAGGAACAAAAACCCTGTCAACTTCATTGTTAAAATGGTAGAATGAAAGGAAACAACACTCTTCTGTTAAATATGCAGAATCCTCTAGAGGCACTGTAATGCCTGGTCTATGGCTGTGCCCAGCCAAGGGCAGGATAAACAGTCTATCTGGTCACTCTATGTAGGAAGTTTCTGGGTTCCTCACCAAGCCACATTTTATTCCTTCTTGGGAGGCTGGGGGTTAGGAATAGCACCTACCCTGCCCTGCCACCTACCTCCATGGCTCCTCTGAAGAAATGGTCTGAGGAGAAGAGGTGGTACAGAGGGACATGTAGCTCCAGTATATAGGAGGCCCATGGGTTTCCCACAAGGGGGGATAGCAGGCTTTGGAGAAAGAATTGGGTATTCATTTATGCTTTTAGACCATGAATCTCTTACTCCAATGGCTACAGGGGCTGAACCATTCTTTTGCATGAGAGGCCCAGGCCCACAGTGGGGATTGAGAATGGGGGGCTTAAGCTAACTTTGACAGTGCTTGCTCCTTCTAGTCCTGCCCTTAGCCCTTCCTCTAAGTTTTTTGAGCTCCATTGTTTTACTTTATTTTTATTTTTAGTGCCAGACCTGTTGCATATGGAAGTTCTCGGGCTATGAGTCGAATCAGAAGTACAGCTGCTGGTCTACAGCACAGCCACAGCAATGCCAGATCCAAGCTGCCTTTGTGACCTACACCATAGCTCATGGAAATGCCTGGTCCTTTACCTACTGAGGGAGGCCAGGGATGGAACCCACCTCCTCATAGATACCTGTCTGGCTCCTTATAGCTTAACCACATTGGGAATTTACTTTTCTTCTTCTTTCTTGCTTTCACTTTTTTTTTTCCATTCTTATGGCATGCGGAATTTCCTAGGCTAGGGATTGAACCTGAACAGCTGTAACCAGGGCCACAGCTGTAACCAGGGCCACAACAGTGAAAATACCAGATCCTTAACCTGCAGAGCCTGAGGGAACTCCAAACTCCATGGTTTTTGTCCTTCCCTTTAAAGGTCTGTGGCAGAGGCTCTTGGTGGCACCTGGTTTCCTTCACTGGGGTGCCTCTTTCCTGGTGGCTGAGTGTTGTTGCTAAGGGTTCACAGCTGCTTCCTTCACAGGGCATTACCCACACCCAGGCACATACTTCCTTATTCAAGAAGTCACAAGCCTATGCTATCAGCAGAAACTGGTATCTGGCAGGGGGTAGGGTCAAATTGAGCCCTTTCATCTCCAGGGGGACCAACTCTGTGTTCTTCATGCTCCAGAGAGTGGTCCCTTGAGGACCAGGATAAGGTTGTCTTTCTTCCCCTGCCTTATCCTATTTTCCTCAGTCCCCAGTTCATGAGCACATTTTCAAGGATTTTCCCAAGTGTCCCCATCTAAGATTCGCTTCTGGTGATCTTGCTCTAATGCACTGGGTATGAGAAGAGTCCTAAGAAACACATGCAATTCTAGAAATGGATCACCTTTTAGCACACAAGCAAGGATGACTCCATGGGTATGTTGTATGGAGTATTCCTAATCTCTGGTGTGCTTCAGCAGTAACTGTCCATGAGGTGCAGACACTGGCCAGGTCATCCTTTAGTCCTGGGTAATAATAACTAAGAGGATAGTAACTAAGGACAATGGCCTTATGCCTTTGTAGATTCATGCCAATGCTCTACTGAGGGAAGATAATAAAGCCTCATATCCCTTACAGGGGAATTCACAGTGTCTCTCTGGGAGTATGGAGGACACTTTCCTCCCAAATCAGCCTCTCCGTGAGTCAGGAGATAGATGGGATCGAGAATAAACATTTCCTATCAGCCACCTATTTATACCTGAAGATTAAAATGCAGGAACAAGTTAAAGAAGTGGAATTGGCCTTTTTGGACACTTAAAGCAATGAACACATCATGGGCATTTAGGGCCTAAGCCCTGCTTGGGTCAAAGATAAAGAGGTCACACACTTCCTATCCTTAGGGCGAAGGAGAACCAACTTCACATGCACAGAAAGACTCCTCTGGGTCAGAAAGGGAGGGGTCACCAGCCAATAAAAACTTAGGCTATGTTACTGCCAGTGAGGAATCCATCTTGACCCAAAGATGTGCACGCATATTGGGGAGGGCCTGGGTCCGATCAGGTGTGCAAAATGAAATAAGAACTTTGGCCAATGGGAAACAAAGACCCAGACGAACTTCCCTAAGTGTTTTAAATCACTTCTCTGGGACACTCCTCAATGATGGGGATGATTGCATTCTCACTCCTCCTTTGTGTGTATCCTACTGCTTTGCCTCTGCCTTAGACAAACAGACAACATAGCTAAGTGTACTGTGTTTCTAACAATAAACTCTGTACCTGATTTCACAGACTTTGCTTGCTTTAAATATTCTTGCCTTCAACAGGGGGTGAGAATCAAGGCAATTCAGTTGGTACTCCCAAGCTGGTCGAGTGGCTAATATTCCTGTTTCACCCAGGCTTCCCAGCTTCCATTCCTGAGCAGAGAATTAAGATCTCACTTCAAGCCATCACTCTCTGCCATCTCTCCAAAATCATCAGCATCCTCATCCATCCAGGCCAGATGTGACCTGAGTTAAACTCATGTGCGGGATTCCAGTTTGTACTTATGGTACATTCCACATGTGAAGATCATCAACGTTTTGCTAAACCCTTTGAAGCTGGTTAACCCTGTGCATCTATCAGCTGGTCTCTATGATCTTTCCCTTCTTCCCTTGAGCCAATTGCCATGGGGCAATTCTGAAAAATACCAGCTATTTGCTTAAGAAGGGCTGGGCAGCCTCGTCCTAGGCCCTGTAAATATGGTTGTAGCCACTCTGTAACCTTTTCACTTTGCCTTATATGAAGTGGTTTAGGTTAAGTTTGGAAAACATGGAAACTGCAGCCAGACAGGTAGGCTTCAAATCCTGGCTTATTTAACTATGGCTTAAGGGAAAGTTACTTAACTTCTCTGCAATGCTGTTTACAGAACTTTAAATGGAGTAAGAGTGTTGCAGTAATGGCATCCATCTCCAAGGGATGCTGTGAGAATAACATATGTTAATAAAGGTAAAGTGCTTTGATTTGTGTCCAGCAAGCAGGATGTGTCACATAATGTTAGCTGTTATTATTGCAAGTCATTACTCTTGAGTAAATACAGACTGCAATCTTCAGTTAGAGAATGTTCTTTTGATAAAACTATATTTCATTCTTCCATGTGTTAGGCAGATTGGTCCCTAAGTCTGAAGTCATCCTAGACTTTGAAGATAGCATAGAAAGTAGGAAAATATTACAAAGCTATATTAAAATTTTAGATCTTTTTCTACATTTCTCTTTATCCGATAGTTTATGTCTTAACATAAGTAGGTATCTGTTCAATCACACCTTTATCACCTTGTATTAAGGAGCTCTAATTTTTCTTTTCTTTCTTCTTTTCTCTCTTTCTGCTTTCCCTTTCTTAAGGCTGCACACATGACATATGGAAATTCGCAGACTAGGGGTTTGTTGACTTCCACTGTGCCACAGTGGGAACTCCTAGATCCCTAATTCTCTTGCCTAGAACAAATGGATATTCTCTCATACTTACCCCAACCAGACTATTTAAAATAGCAAGGTCTGCACCTTGAAACTCCATTTCCTGGTGGGTCATTCTTTATCAAGAATACAAGCAATACAACACCATGCACAAAAACAAAATCAAAATGGGTTAAAGACCAAAATGAAAGGCCAGAAACTTACATCAAAATTCTTGGAGGAAAACAGGCAGATCACTCTTCGATAAGTATGGCAGCAAACCCTTTTTGATGTCCCCTCTAGAATAATGAAAAAGAAAACAAAAATAAAGAAATTGGGAATTACCCTTTTGGCAGAGCCTGTTATGAAACTGACTAGTATTCATGAGGACACAGGTTTGATCTCTGGCCTCACTTAGTGAATTAAGCATCTGTGGTATAGGTCACAGATGAGGCTCGGATCCCACTTTGCTGTTTCTGTGCTGTAGGCTTGCAGTTGCAGCTCCAATTCCACCCCTAGCCTGGGAACTTACATATGCCACCATGCCCTAAAAGGGAAAAAAAATGGACCTATAAACTCAAAAGCTTATACACAGAAAAGGAATCCATAAAAAAATGAAAAACAACCCACACAATGAGAGAAAGTACTTGAAAATGAAGCAACGGACAAGGCATTCACCTCCAAAATATAAAAATGGTTCATATAGTTCAGGTTAAAAAAATAAACAATCCTTTGAAAAATGGGCAGAAGACCTAAATACACATTCCTCCAAAGACAGAATGGTTTCCAAAAAGCACATGAAAAGATGCTAAATGTAAATAATTATGGGAGAAATGCACATAAAAACTACAATGAGGTCTCACCTCACACCAGTCAGAATAGCCATCATCAAAAAGTCTACAAATAAGGAAAGAGAACCCTCCTATCATGTTGGTGGGAATGTAAATTGGTACAACCGCTAAGGAAAACGGTGTGGAAGTTCCTCAGAAAATAAATGTACACCTGGCATATGATACAGCAGTCCCACTCCCAGACATGTATCTGGACAGAATGATAATTCAAAAAGATGCATGCACCTTTATGTCCACTGCAGCACTATTCACAATAGCTAAGACATGGTAACTACATAAATGTCCATCTTCAGATGAATGCATAAAGACGACATGGTACCTATATACAATGGAATCCTACTCAGTTCAGTCATAAAAAAAGAATAGAATAAATCCATTAGAAGCAACACGGATGCAACTAGAGATTCTCATACTAAGTGAAGTAAGTCAGAAAGAGTAAGACAAATACCATATGTATCACTTATATATGGAAACTAAAATATGGCACAAATGAACCTATCTACAGAACAAAAACAGACTCACAGACATGGAGAAGGGACTTGTGGTTGCTAAGTTGAAGGGAGAGTGAGTGGGATTGAGTGGGATTTTGGGGTGAGGAGATGCAAACTATTGCACTTAGAATGGAGAAGCAATGAGATACTACCTGTATATCACAGTGAACTATATCCAATCTCTTTTGATACAACATGATGGAAGAAAATATGAGAAAAAGAATGTGTGTACAGCAGAAATTGACACATCATGGTACATCAACTGTAATTTAATTTTTTTTTAATTAGTAAAATTTAAGAAGTAGAAAGAATGTTCTCTGTCTGGGGGAGGGGAACACTGAAATTTGCTGTTAATTATACCAAAGGTATAATGTTAGACTTACATGAGATGAGAAATTCAAACAGATATGGTATCCAACATTGTGCTTTTAGGTAACAATACTATTCTCTAAACTGACTGGATTCAAAGGTACTAAAGACTCTATTATCTGTCACTGAAAAAGTCACCGACAGCCCAAGGTATGGTGTGGCTGTGTGTGTGTGTGTGTGTGTGTGTGTGTGTGTGTGTGTGTGTATTCATTCAAAATATCTCCAAGGAAGATATACAGAAGACCAACAAGCACATGAAAAAATGATCAACACCACTCATCACTGATTATTAGAGAAAAGCAAACCAAAACTACCATGAGATACCACATCACACCAGAAAGAATGGCCATCATTCATCAGTCCACAAATAACAAATGCTGGAGCGGGTGTGGAGAAAACAGAACCCTCCTGCACTGTTGGTGGGAATGGAAACTGGTACAGCCACTATGGAGAACTGTATGGAAGTACCTTAGAAATCTATTCATAGAACTACCATATGATCCAGCAATTCCACTCACGGGCATATATTTGGAAAAAATGTTCCTTCAAAAAGACACATGCACCCACATGTTCACTGCAGCTCTATTTACAAGAGCCAAGACAAGGAAACATCCCAAATGTCCATCAACAGATGAGTGGATAAGGAAGATGTGGTATATATATACAATGGAGTCCTATTCGGATATAAAAGAGAATGAAATAATGCCATTTGCAGCAACATGGATGGAACTAGAGGCTCTCATCCTGAGTGAAATAAGAGAAAAACAAATGCCATATGACATCACTCATATCTGGTATCTAATATACAGCACAAATGAACTTTTCCACAGAAAAGAAATTCATGGACTTGGAGAATAGTCTTGTGGTTGCCTGGGGGGAGGGGGAGGGAGTGGGAGGGATTGGGAGTATGAGGTGATCTGATAATTGAGTTTAAACTATTGCCCTTGGACTGGATTAACAATGAGATCCTGCTGTGTAGCACTGAGAACTATGTCTAGATACTTACAATGCACCACAACAATGGGAGAAAAATTATGTATATAAGTATGTGTAACTGGGTCCCCATGCTGTACATTGGGAAAAAAAAAAGTGTGTTGGGGGAAATAACAATATAAGATACATTTTAAAAATATATCACCATTGAATACTTCCAAACAAACACTGTGTTTTTGTTTTTGTTTTTGTCTTTTTAGGGCCAAACCTGTAGCATATGGAGGTTCCCTGGATAGGGGTAGAATCAGAGCTCTAGCTGCTGGCCTCCACTACAGCTACAGCAATGCCAGCTCTGAGCCACACCTGTGACCTACACCACAGCTCATGGAAATGCTGAATCCTTCACCTGCTGGGCAAGGCCAGGGGCTGAACCTGTGTCCTCATGGATGCTGGTCAGATTCATTTCTACTGAGCCATGAGGGGAACTCCCAATCAAATACTTTTAAAAGGAAAAGTCCTAGGTCACCATGTATTTAATACTCTTTGCTAAATATTTGAATCTTAAATGTTCGTAGAATGGAACATGAGAATATATCCTCAAAGTAACTCTTTATATTAATTTGCAATCAATTCCCAAAAGTAGTATAGGCATCTCATATCAGAAAACTTCCAACCAGTAACAAACATTACATCTTCCCAAATGCAAGCTAGACTTGAAGAAACAGGAGCCATACCACCACCAACAACAACCAGACAAACAGCATTAACATCAAATCATGATGAGAAGGGAGAATCTGATTTCTACAATGTCTCCTTACATTTTTTAACACAAAAGGTTTCAACAAAGAATTATGAGGTATGGAAATTAAAAAAGGAAATATGATTCATGCGGTGAGGCATTACAAGGATTTTAGTCACTCTCTTATATATTCCCATAGAACAAAGTGAAATTTGGGACAAAGAACTAAAAAAAACTCAGGAAACTGGTGCCTAACCAAATGGAGAATGCTAATAGAGAGACAGAAATTACAAAGAGGAATCAAATGTATATTCTAGTGTTGAAAAGTAAAGCTGGGAATGAAAAAGGCATCGGGGGAATTACTAACAGATTTGAGCTGGCAGAATAATGAATTGGCCTCTTTGAAGAAGAACTGACTGAGACTATCCACTCTGAGGAGTGGAGAGAGGTAAGAATGGACAATATTGAGCAGAATGTAACAGACATATAGGACACCATTAAGTAGGCCAACATACATATAATAGGAATCCACATGATACATATAATAGGAATTACACCCAGAAAAGGGAATCAGAAGTCAGGGAAAATATTGGGAGAAAAATGCCTCAACTCCTCAAATATGATGAAATACATGAATGTATACATCCAAGAAACTCAATGAACTCCAACAAGATAAACTACAGGTCTACACAGATACTATAGTTAATTGACAAAACACATGACAAAGAGAATTTTGAAAGCATCAAGGAAAAAGCCTAGTATACTTTCATATTTGGGGAACGAAAAAGAAGAACTATGAACCAAGAATTCTGTATCTGATAAAACTACCTTTCAGAAATGAAGGAGAGGAGTGATATAGGCAAGATGGCAGATTAGGAGGCTCCAGGTCTTTAACCCCATGAAAATATCAAGGAAACAATCAGGTAAGAATAGCTTTGTGGAAGCTCTAGAAGACAAAGAGTAATCTGAAGCAATCAAGTGAATAGCCAATTGAGAAAGGGTCACACTCAAAATGATAGCAAATTCCATGATATTCTGCCTCCTCTATTCCTCACCCATTGTGAATGAATATGGTGCAGTACAGGACCCAATCACTGGTCCTCCATTGGGAGAAACACAAGAGTGCAACTTGATTGCAGGGTTTGGCAGGCCAGACACTGTCTCAAGAATCTGATTTCTGTCTCACATGACTTGAAGCTGAGATAGGAATGGTGGGACATTTTACATATCAGGTTGGTGGCCGTAAAAGTGATGACGGATTCAATGGCACAGGAGAAGTTCATGGCAACTGTAGACCTGCACACATGTGGAGGTCAGAGATGACTGACAGAAGAATGCAATAAAACATGTAAGGGCCAAGAAGACAAAGGTGAGGTTTTTAGGGAAATTAAATACTTAAAAGCAACTGTGTGTGGGGGAGAGGATTAGGGGGCTGGGGAAGCACACACACACTCCCAGTGAAGGCACATCCTCAGAAAAGACCTGAGAACATGTTAAGGCTTTATACTGGTCTGTTTAGTAAAGGTCTTCATTTGCACATATCCAAGATACAAGACTGGGTAACGTGGCGTTTTTTTTTTTTTTCTGCATATGCAACTTTTGATAAATGCTCACAAAGTATAGAAATAAAAAGGTAGATGTGGCTCATTCAAAGGAACATTAATAAATCTGAAGCAAATGAGCATAAAGAAACATAGGCTTCACAGTGGCTAGATGAACTTTTCCTTTTTCTTTTTTTCTTTTTTTTTTTGTCTTTTTGCCTTTTCTAGGGCTGCTCCCATGGCATATGGAGATTCCCAGTCTAGGGGTCTAATCGGAGCTATAGCCACTGGCCTATTCCAGAGCCATAGCAATGCAGGATCCAAGCCACATCTGCAACCTACACCAGAGCTCACAGCAATGCTGGATCCTTAACCCCTGAGCAAAGCCAGGGATCAAACCCGTAACCTCATGGTTCCTAGTCAGATTTGTTAACAACTGAGCCACAACAGGAACTCCTAGATGAACATTTTAAACAACTGCCTTAGGTATTCTGAAATAGCAAAAGAAGAACACATAATTAACAAAAGGAAGTCAGCAAGGTGGAAGGTGGTGAATGAATAAACGAAGAATATAGACAAAGACATAGAATTTATTTCAAAAAAGAAACAGAGGGTCTTGATCAGGAATGGATGTTGGACTTTGTCAAATGCTTTTTCTGTGTCTATGGAGATGATCATATGATTTTTGACTTCTGTTAATGTGGTGTATGATGTTGATTGATTTGCATATGTTGAACCATCCTTGTGAACTTGGGATGAACCCTACCTGGTCATGGTGTATAATTTTTGGATATGTTGTTGGATTCAGCTGGCTAAGATTTTGTTGATAAATTTTGCATCTATATTCATCAATGATATTGGCCCGATAGTTTTCTTTTTTGGTGGTATCTCTGTCTGGTTTTGGAATTAGGGTGATGATGGCATCATAGAATGGTGGGAGCATTCCTTCTTCTTCAACCTTTTGAAAGAGTTTAAGGAGGATGGGCACTAGATCCTCCTTATATGTTTGATAGTATTCGCCTGTGAAGCCAGATGGCCCTGGACTTTTATTTGTAGGGAGTGTTTTTATGACTTCTTCAATTTCATTTCTAGTGATTGGTCTGTTCAGTTGGTCTGTTTCTTCTTGATTCCGTTTTGGCAGGCTGTAAGAGTCTAGAAAATTGACCATTTCTTCCAGATTGTCAAATTTGTTGGCATAGAGTTGTTCATAGTATTTTCATATGGTTGTTTTGTATTACTGCAGTATCTGTTGTGATTTCTCCTTTTCCATTTTTAATTATATTTGAGTTCTTTCTCTCCTCTTTTTAGTGAGTCTGGCCAGGGGTGTGTCAATTTTGTTTACCTTTTCAAAGAACCAGCTCTTGGTTCTATTAATTTTCTCTATTGTTTTTTGAATTTCTACTTTATTGAATTCTTCTTTGATCTTTATAATTTCCTTCCTTCTGCTAACTTTGGGTCTTTTTTGTTCTTTTTCTAATTTGCTTACATGGAAGGTTAAGCTGTCAATTTGGGATCTTCTTTTTTGGGAAAGGCCTGTATCACTATAAATTTCCCTCTGAGCACTGCTTTTGCGGCATCCCATAGATTTTGAGAGGTTGTGTCTTCATGATCATTTGTCTCAAGGTATTTTTAATTTCCTTCTTGATTTCCTCATTGACCCACTGGTTTTTTAGTAGCATGTTGTTTAGTCTCCATGTAGTAGGTTTTTTCTCATTTCTTTTACTGTGGTTGATTTCTAGTTTCATGGCATTGTGGTCAGAGAAGATACTTGAGATAATTTCTCTGCTCCTAAATTTATTGAGGTTAGCTTTGTGTCCCAATATGTGGTCAATTCTTGAGAATGCTCCATGTGTTGTTGACAAGAATGTGTATTCTGATTCTTTTGGATGTAGTGTCCTGAAGATATCAATTAAATCTAACTTCTATTGTTTCCTTCAGGATCTCTGTTGCTTTATTGGTTTTCTGTCTAAGAGGATCTGTCCATTGGTGGGTATCAAGGGAGCATTCCTGAACATAATCAAAGCCACTTATGATAAACCCACAGCAAATATAAAACTAAATGGGGAAAAACTGAAAGCCTTCTCACACAAATCGGGAACAAGACAGTGATTCCTACTCTCACCACTGCTCTTCAACATAGATTTGGAAGTCCTGGCCACAGCAATTAGACAAACAAAAGAAATAAAAGGCATCCATATAGGAAGAGAAGAGATCAAACTGTCACTGTATGCGGATGACATGATACTTTACATAGAAAACCTTAAGGACTCAACCCAAAAACTACTGGAACAGATTAATAGATTCAGCAAAGTAGCAGGATATAAGATTAACATTCAGAAGTCAGTCGCATTTTTGTATACCAGCAATGAAATATTAGAAAAAGAATACAAAAATACGACACCTTTTAAAATTGTACCTCACAAAATCAAATACCTCGGAATACACCTGACCAAGGAGGTAAATGACCTATATGCCAAGAACTATAAAACTTTAATCAAAGAAGATGTAAAGAAATGGAAAGATATTCCATGTTCCTGGATTGGAAAAATCAATATTGTAAAAATGGCCATAGTACCCAAAGCAATCTACAGATTCAATGCAATCCCTATCAAATGACCCAGGACATTTTTCACAGAACTAGAACAAACAATCCAAACATTTATATGGAACCACAAAAGACCCAGAATCGCCAAAGCAATCCTGAGAAACAAAAACCGAGCAGGAGGCATAACTTTCCCAGACATCAAGAAATATTACAAAGCCACAGTCATCAAAACAGTGTGGTACTGATATCAAAACAGACAGACAGACCAATGGAACAGAACAGAGAACCCGGAAATAAACCCTGACACCTATGGTCAATTAATCTTTGACAAGGGAGGCAAGAACATCAAATGGGAACAAGAAAGTCTATTCAGCAATCATTGCTGGGAAACCTGGACAGCTGCATGCAAAGCAATGAAACTAGAACACACCCTCACACCATGCACAAAAATAAACTCCAAATGGCTGAAAGACTTAAATATACGACAGAACACCATCAAACTCCTAGAAGAAAACATAGGCAAAACACTCTCTGACATCAACAGCATGAATATTTTCTCAGGGCAGTCTCCCAAAGCAATACAAATTAGAGCACAAATAAACCCATGGGACCTCATCAAACTGAAAAGCTTTTGCACAGCAAAGGAAACCCAAAAGAAAACAGAAGGACAACTTTCAGATTGGGAGAAAATAGTTTCCAATGATGCAACCGACAAGGGCTTAATCTCTAGAATATATAAGCAACTTATACAACTCAACAGCAAAAAAGCCAATCAACCAATGGAAAAATGGGCAAAAGACCCGAATAGACTGTTCTCCAAGGAAGATACAAATGGCCAGCCAACACATGATAAAATGATCAACATCGCTGATTATAAGAGAAATGCAAATCAAAACTACCATGAGATACCACCTCACACCAGTCAGAATGGCCATCATTCATAAATCCACAAATAACAAGTGCTGGAGGGGGTGTGGAGAAAAGGGAACCCTCCCGCCCTGTTGGTGGCAATGTAAGCTGGTACAGCCACTATGGAGAACAGTTTGGAGATACCTTAGAAATCTATACATAGAACTTCCATATGACCCCACAATCCCACTCTTGGGCATATAATCGGACAAAACTCTACTTAAAAGACACATGCACCCGCATGCTCATTGCAGCACTATTCACAATAGTCAGGACATGGAAACAACCCACATGTTCATCAACAGATTATTGGATTTGGAAGAGGTGGTATATATACACAATAGAATACTACTCAGCCATAAAAAGAATGACATAATGCCATTTGCAGCAACATGGATGGAACTCGAGACTCATACTGAGTGAAATGAGCCAGAAAGACAAAGACAAATACCATATGGTATCACATATAACTGGAATCTAATATCCAGCACAAATGAACATCTCCACAGAAAAGAGAATCATGGACTTGGAGAATAGACTTGTGGGGCTGCTTGATGCGAGAGGGAGGGAGTGGGAGGGATCGGGAGCTTGGGGTTATCAGATACAACTTAGAACAGATTTACAAGCAGATCCTTCTGAGTAGCATTGAGAACTTTGTCTAGATACTCATATTGCAACAGAACCAAGGGTGGCAAAAAATTGTATACATGTAAGAGTAACTTGATCCCCGTGCTGTACAGTGGAAGAAAAAAAATTTTTAAATTTAATTAATTAAAAAAAAGAAAGAAAAATGGGAGAGGGAAAGGGAAAGGGCCAACAAAGTGTCTTTTCCCTCTACATGGTCAGGGCCCTCTGGCCAGTTCTCCATGTCAGGAGGAGCCCAGAAATTAAATGGCCCCAGTTGCGGTTGATGGGTCTGCTCCACTGGTGGGTAAGTTGGCCCTCCAGTGCCCTGAGTGGTTACGATCTGTGGCTGAGGGTTAGCCAAAGAAATGTGGGCTGTCTCTAAAACCCTGAGGAAGGACTGTCCAGGTTAACTGAGGGTCTGAAAGAATATTGTGGTCAGTCCATGTGAATGGAAATAATTCCTGGCATGAAGGGTGTAGAGGAAGGGTAAAAAGGGCATCTTTTAGGTCAAGAACTGAGAAATGAGGAGTGTTAGGAGGTATACGAGACAGAAGAGTATAGGGAATTGGGACCACTGTGTTAATGGGAAGGAGTACCAGATTGATGAGGCCAAGATCCTGAACTAATCAGAAGCATCTGTCTAGTTTTTTTACAGGAAGGATAGGAATATTGAACAGAAAGTGAGTAGGTTTGAGGACGTTGGCCTTGAGGAGAAGCTGAATTATAGGCTTTCATTCTCTCTGTGCTTCTAGGCTAATAGGATATTGAGATTGGATAGGAAATTTAGGAAGATCATTTAGTCTTATGAGAATTGGAGAATGATGTCTAGCAATGGAGGGTATATGGGTGTCCCAAACAATGGGATTGACATCAGAGGGGAGGTGGGAATGACTGGGGGAGTGGGCCCCAAATCTGACTGGCCCAGATATAGGAAGTTTGTGTTTGGTTGTATAGGAAATTCAATGTATCCCTGGAACTTAGTCAAAATATTCATCCCTATTATAAGCATAGCCCATGTGGGAATACCTAGGAATTAGGTGGCAGAAAGTGGTGTTTACAAGTGTGCAAAGTCAAGGTCCAGTCTGTTGGGGTGTAGTGGGCAACCACTTTACCCCCATGATAGAAGTAGGGGAGGTGTAGGTAAGACCCTGTAAAATAGGTACTACCGAGTATAATGCCCCCAAGTCCAATAAGAACAAAATAATCTTATCTGCTCCTGCCAGAGCTCCCTGAGGCTCCAGAGTGGTGGTAGGAAGCTGGGGCCTGGTGGCCTCAGGCCCCACCCATCCTCCATAGCCAGGCCCAACAGGTGGTTCATGTTGATGGTCTCCAAGGTAGGTTTTGTGGAGGAGATGGTGGGCTGTGCTGGCTTCCCACAGTCCACTTTCCAATGTCCATTCTGACTGAATTTTGGAGAAGGGCCTGGCAGGGTTTGGGGTTATGGCATTTATTTGCCCAATGCCCCTCTAAGCCACCTTTGAAATAGGCCCTGGGAGGGGAGGTTGTTCTGTAAGTTTGTATGCCTCAGGGGGTCCATGGTTTGTTTTTGAGGATTTCCCTATATGGCAGAAGCAAGAAGCTGATATTCAGTCATGGACTTCTTTAGTTTAGGGGCCTTATGTTCTTCCTATGCATTATTAAAGACCATTAAAGGCAGCTTTAATGAGATCCCTTGGTGGGAACAAATGACCGTCCTCTAGTTTCCACATATTTTTTTAATATCTTGTGCTGATTGGGAGATGAAATGCATATGCAAATGAATTTATCTCTCTTGACTTTCTAGATTTAGGGTAGGATACTTAGGGTAGTATACTATAAGCCTTGACATAAAAATGGCTGGATTTTCTTGGGGTTCCTGTATTATTTCTCTAATTTTATCCTAAGTAACTATTTTTAATGAGGACTTCATTCTTTCTATTAGGCAAGAAATAAGGTGGCCTCTCGAGCCTCTGTCCTGGGAGTCTATCTGATAGTTCCAATTAGGATCCACACAAGGGATAGCTAGAGTTCCAACAGGACTGTTAGTAGGACCTTGGTATGTAAGGTGTCTGCATGGGCTTGGGCTGCCAGACAAATTCATTCCCTTTCTTCAGGGGACAGAAAACAGCTAAGGATAACACAAATGTCTTTCCAAGTGAAGTCATAGGAGTGAATAAGATACTGGAGCTCTTTTGTGTAGGTAGTTGAGTCTGAGGTGAAGGAACCTAAACATTTTCCCTATTTGGGATAAGTCTCCCAAAGACAAAGGCACATGAACCCTGACTCTTCCTTCAACTCCAGCAACCTCTCTTAAAGGAAGGTTTGGGGCCTCAGGGGGGATTGCTGATCGAGATCTTGTCAAGGGGGTCATAAAAGGGGTTGTTGTTATGGGAGGGGGCTGCATGTTGGGAGTGGGAATTAGGATTCTTGGGGCATGGAAGAAGAGGAGGAAGAACAATGGTGGGAGGGAGAGAAGAAGGTGTAGGGGCTGTAGTACCTGGGTGCACGGAATGGGTGGGAGGGGGAGGAGGAGGCTTATGGTTGTGCAGGATTGAAGGAGGTGCTGAGGCATCACTAGGATTAAAGTCAGAGTTTGAAGAAACATAAGGGGGAGGCTGTTTAGTTTTTTCCTGCAGGTGAGGTGAAATGGGAGGAGGGCATTCATTTAACAGAAGAACCTGATATGAGCTACAGTCAGAGCAAAGAGAGGGTTGAGATCTTAAAGAGATAAAAGCTTGGAATTCCTGCCTTGGCTCAGAAGGAACAAATCTGACTAGGATCCATGTGGACACAGGTTTGAACACTGGTCTTCCTCAGAGGCTTAAGGATCTGGCATTGCTATGACCTGTGTTGTAGGTTGCAGACATGGCTCAGATCTGGCATTGCTGTGGCTGTGGCCCAACTTCCACACCTCCAGTTCAACCCGTAGCCTGGGAACCTCCACGTGCCATGAGCACAGCCCTAAAAAGACACACACACACACACAAAATAGATAAAAGCTTTAATGTAGGGAACATCTGACCATTTCCCATTGTGCTGGAAAAAAAATTCTCAAGATCTCCTGGGATTTTGAAATTGAATGGACCAGTCTCAGGCCATTGGCTCCCATTATCTAATTTATGTTTGGGACAAGCCACGTGACAGAAGGAAATGAAACACTTGTGCTTAACATCTGGTGGAGTCTCAGAGATGAAAGATTGTCCAAAATCACCCTAAAGCTGTATCTTGTGGAGGTTGACAGGAGGAGACCCCCGTGGTGTTAATTCAGGAATAGAGGAGTCTAAAAACCCACACAGGTGCTCAGAGAGGTATCCCCCTGAGAGGGCCTAAGATCTAAACGAGATAGACCACCTAGATGGTCATAGGGGTTCTCCCTGTGAAGTCTATGATCTGATCGATGATTGTGCCTGATCAGGAAATGTCTTTGCTGAGAAGGGGGAGTACCTGTTCCCTGGGACCACATGGAAACCCAGCTGAATCCAACATCCAGATTTTAAAGAGGAAATAAAAAATGGCAAGGAGGGGAGTTTCCATCATGACTCAGCAGCTAACAAATCTCACTAGCATCCAGGAGGGCACAGGTTTGAACCCTGAACTTGTTCAGTGAGTTAAGGATCTGGCATTGCCATGAGCTGTGGTGTAGGTTGCAGATGTGGCTTAGATCCTGTGTTGCTACGGCTGTGGTGTAGGCCAGCAGCTAAAGCTGCATTAGACCCCTAGCCTGGGAACCTCCTACATGCCATGGGTGTCACCCTAAAAAGCAAAAAAGAAAAAGTAAAAGAAAAGTGGCAATGACATCAGACCAGGTTTGGGGAGAGAGTGGTGGAGGAGAAATCCAGTATATACTCAACTTCCAATGGCCTTGAAGTGGAGGCCAGTGTGGGGTGCCATGTGATGGGAATCATCAGAAGGCACTTGAGATCCCAGTGCTCAACAGTCACAAGGAAGAGGGCACTTCCACTCATCTGAGCAGTAGTAACTGGGAGAGAGGGCCAGAGAAATCAGAGGTCACCGTGGAGTAGCCCTGGACTAAATCTTCAATTGTCCCAATAGTCTCGCTCTGTTCACTGAAAGACTCAGGCTTAGGAGATGGAAAGCAGGGAAAGAGTTTAGAAACAGAGGAGGCATCCACTCTTTCAGACTAGAGCTACTTGCCCCTAGAACCTACAGGGACCTGCAGAACACCCCAGAGTGTAGCCCTGGCTGGTGTTTCAGCTTTCCCTCCAAGTCTTAGAGCATTTGTGGAAGCCTGGACATTGGAAAGGGGTGGGTGTGTATCCCTCCAGGGTTTTGGCACCAAAATGTTAGAGAACTGGAGAAAGACAGTTGACCAGAGCAGTGACATATCAGGCAAGATTTATGAACCAGCAGAGAGGTTGGGAGCACTGAGCAAAAGGAACACAGGACCCCTCAGCCTTGGGAAAGAATCAGGATTTATAGGCAGGGGATCATGTGCTAAGTCCTATACATTTGGGACAGCAGTTAAGATCCTGGTATAAAACTTAACATTCTCCTTGGGGCAGTCTTTGTCCTTGGGAAGTCAGCCACTTCATGGGCTTTGTTGTGCTGCCAGTGGAGGTCCAATAAAGTGGAGACTGCAGGTCCGGGTCTGAGAGTGTCAATGAGTCATGGGACTTACCATTTCTTAGGCCTTCATTATATATATATAATTATTTTTTCCCATTATTCTGTCAATTTTCTACTGTTTAGGCCTTCATTTTACTTTATGACTAAGAGGTTTCATGTGGCCATTAATACTTATGTGTTTATCAGATGATAAAATGTGAATTTTGTTCAGAAAGCCTAGGCTGTTTTGAAGTAAGTCAAGAGCCAGGACAGAAGCAGAGCGGGCTTAGGGTAAAGAAGTGAAAAAAAAAAAAAACTATGCTGATGAATAAAAAAGTGAAAGGGAAGATCAAGTCAAAACTCATGCTATGACTTTGAAAACCAATTTATGCATTGCCCAAAGAGGCACACACCAACTATCCTGCCACTGTGTAATGTGGAAGAAACTTCTGGTTCTTGCCTACCTGCCAGAGGCCAACACGGAGTGTCACCCCAAACCCAACCAGGCCCACCTTCCCTCAGCCCCTACCCCACTGCAGAATGACTTGAGTCCCCCCTTCGAAGCTTGAGACTCAAACTTGGCCTCCTTTACTTGAATCCTGAGCATCTGCTGAAGCAGGTCACTCTCTGGGTCCTGGTCTTGACTTTTTGCTTTGAGGCTACCAGGCAGCAGTGCTCTAGGCCCAAGCCTGTGTGAATGGTTTCACAAGGAGGTAAGCCAATAGACTTGGGATGGGTTCCCAAAGACCCTGCCATCCCTCAAATCCCTGGGGTTCACATGTGATACTTCACTGTGGACACATAGTTGGACAGAAGGACAGGAAGGAGAGAGAACTGCACCCCAGGGACCCCTCACACTGGGGGGCCTAGAGGGGCCTGTAGAAACCTCAGCCTACCCGTGGGAGGACAGATGCTTAGAGGTGGAAAAAAGAGGACATGCTCTGGGTTTGGAGGAAGGATTGCTTCAGGAAGGCTGACTTTTTCTAGAAGGGAGACAAGGCACTTTGAAATGTGTGTGTAGGGAATGTGGCTTGATATCTGCTCTTGGCAGAGGGAGGGTCATGGGGAAAGCCTAGCCCTGTCCTGTGTTCCTTAGGCATCTGAAGCTTGCCTCATTAGATCTTTCTAAGGGATGTGAATGGGTGCATACTGTATCTAATGGGAGCATGGGGTGAGATGGTCAGTCAGAAAACTATTCAATGGGGTGGGTGACTGTGGCCACATGTGCATTGAAGTGGTCCTCTCTAAGCTGGGCCCAAAGTTACTCTGCCACAGCCCAGGCCTCTTCCACTCCTTCCAGCCCAGAGCTCACTCCTCAGGTCAGGGAACTGTTGCCTTGGATTCCACAAGGGAGGGGCAACCATGTGACTTCAACCAAGCTAAGACTCCTGTTTCTGAGTTGTTCTGTATTTTTTTCCCTTTCGTGGAAACACATTTCTTCAGACCTACTTCATCCTGTCTGGTATCTCACAGAAGATGCTCAGGCCTGACTTTGAGATGAAGAGTATGTTCCTATTTCACGTCACCATTTCATGGACAGGGATCACATGTGTGGAGGGGGGGGTGGTTGCGATGGAATGTCTATGAAGGCTGATTCCTTGTTAAAGAGGGGACGTGTTGTAGCCCAGAAGAGGAAGACGATCTTCTGTGCTACTATGAAACCTCCTTTTCCCCTGTTGAGATTAATTAGGTGCATGGTGGTGGGTACCTCCCTCTGCTGAACAGACAGCTTTACCACAATGGCACCTGACTCATGCCTGCTTCTCAGTTTGTCTTCACCTTCCATTGTTGGGATCTGGAAGGGGAAGGACCTCAGGCAGCCTGTACTCCCACGATCTATGCAACACGACACTCGCTCAGCCTGTGCTAATCCTCTGCAGCCAATAGTGGCTGTGAAATGACAGAATCCAGGGGATACATGCTTAATTCTTAGACTCCTCTCCTAGGAACACAACTGCATGATGGCAGTGACTCAGGGTCCTGGGGATGGGGTGGTGGAAACTCTCCCCTGTTCAAAGTCCAATATGGGTGGTTCTGTGAGGCAGGTGCATGATGGGCAGGTGCGTTATGCGATTGTATCAAGGTTCTGTGTGCAGAGTGACTTTCTCAGCCTTTCAGTTTTGTTAGGAGGGGTCATGAAAGAAAGGAAGAGCAGATTTATATTGGCAAGTGCAAAGGAACTGCTTATCAGAAGGTGTGGCCCTAAGACTTTATACACTGCCTGTCCAAAAATGGACTTACAGTGAGTGGATACTGGCTTGGAGAGGGTCCCTATATGCTAATGACCTTGCTGAGGAGCATTGTTCAGAGTAGATGTGCTCCAAGCTCCAGGACTTGGGGACAGTCTGTGAGGGCTGAGTGTCATGGAGTTCCTTATTGAGGCTCTCTGAGTGAGTGCTGCTGAGCCTAACCTCTTCTCAGCAGACAGGAGGCAGGGAACTTGGTGCATGGGAACAAATTCACCAGTGGAATAATTCTCAACTGGAGATGAGAACATGAAAACCCCTCCAAGACTGCACAGTTTCCCCTGTTCAAATGCCCTTGCCTGTTGAGATGTACAGTCTGATTCACCAGGAAACTTCCTTCCCAGTTGCCCATTCTCCTCCACTCACCACTTTCCTTTGTCTCAAGAGCATCTCCACAGCATGCTCAGCACAGCAGCCATCATTAAGCCTCATGCCTCCCTGTCCCATTTCATAGCACTCCACTTTCCTCCATCCACTCCTGGCCCCCCATTGAAGCCACCCTTGGAGCTGCACCTGCCACCACCCATGAACCCATTACTCCCACCTGGCAGCACCTTATTCCTGCCAGCCTTCACCAGGACATCTCTGGTGGCTAATACTGACCATGGCCTCAGTGCACCAGCGGTTTGCAAAATCACTAAGTCAGATCAGAAGGAAAGCCAGCATTGCCCCACCAGACTCAGATCTTTGGCCTTACCCAGATACCCCCAAAGGGAGCTCCTGGGGCCCTCAGTGGGAGGGCTTGTTGCTTGTCCTATAACCCTATTCCTAGAAACCCCTGCAGTGGAGAGTGTTGTGGCCACACTGGCTGTTGCAGTAGCTCAGGCTTGCAAGGGAGAGTGGGTCACAGGCCTTCCTCCTCAAGCTGCACAATCAGCTGCCCAGCTGGCCCCAGTCTGCCCCCAGTGAGCTCTGGCCCATGGCCACATGGTGCATCCAGGGCAGACAACCTATCCTCGCCAAGAATGGGGTCCTTCAGGATGACTCTTTGAACAGCAAGAGCTGAGAACTCCCAAGGCTGGCAGTGCCTAAAATCTCTGGCCCAGAAGCACCTGCCCCAGAGCCCTAATGCAGAACTTTTCTCTTGCTTCCTCATTTGAGTGCATTCTGGAGAGCTCATGAGCTCACCTGGAGCCTTCACTAAAGAGGAACTGGCCATGGACTCACTGGCTAGCTTTCTAGGAATCCTTCAGCCTAGACAGAAGGAAGGTTGAGGGTGATGTCCATGCCATGAAGAGGCATGTTGTCACTCACATGTGTCACATGTCCAGTCCATGACATCCTTTCAGTGTCTTCTCTCAGCTGGCCCCACCCTGTGGGTCCAGCCACATTACCTTCTGTGTTTCCATGGTAACATTTACCACAGACTAGCAGTCAGAGAGGGTCCTTCTGTAATGTCAGGAGCCAAGAGGTGAATGGCACCATCTTCTGTGCTGCTGCATCCTTTCAACAAGAAGTTGGGTGTATGGTGGCCAGGGACTGTCACTTCAGAGGAGGCATAGGACAGGCAGGCTCAGGAGAGAGTTTTATGCATATGTGGTCCTTGTTGTTCTGGAGACTTCCAGTTACAACAAGGAGGTGGTAGTGCTCTCTTAAGGCAAGGTTCTTTCCTACTAGAGCTGTGAGCCTGGAAGGAATCTCCCTCCTAGACTTAAGGTCCTTCATAAAAGGGGCACAATGACACCTAGTTGAGAGGACCGGGCACAAGAGTTCTTGGGCTTATCTGACCTGTTAGCAGCTATCCTGGCACATGCCCTCCCTCATTGATGATGCTGAATTTTATATGAAACTGCAGTCCTGGAGAGGAAAGATTTCCCCAAGGTACAGCATTCCAGCTATGGCCTGGGAATGGATGCTCATCCTCTGGGGAGTGTGAGGTGGTGGCAACAGCAACCAGGAAGGCCTGTCTTGCTCTACAGACACCCACCCCTCACACTACTGACCCTCAGTCAGGCTGTGGTGGGGAACATGGAGGAGAAGGAATGGAGGTGCTCAGGCAGCTGGAGGTGGGGCTGTAAGAGGAGACTGACCCTGAGGGCTTGCAGCCCAGTGCTTCACTCTCTGGCACACTGAAACCAACCATGACATAGGAGAAGGGACAGTGTTGGGCCATGCAGGAATGGCAGCACACAAGCAGCTTTGACAGGATGAACTTCTATGAGATGGTGGCAAAGTGAGTCAGCATCCCGGGCTGTGGGGTACATGGTGGACGAGGGGGTGGGTGAGGGCCAGACCGCAGGGCAGGATATGACTGTAATGGTGACCAGCAGAGAGAACAGAGGAGGCTGGCACCCAACACATACTGTTCCCTGCATCCCAGAGGCCTTACTCCCCTCACCTGGAGACCTTGGCTATTCTGTCCTTCTTCCACCAGGAGCACTGCCCCCACATGAGGCTGACCTGTCCCTGTCCTGACATAAGGCCTCAGGATGGTCTTGGGAACCCTAGGAGCCCAGGAAGGGTCCACTCTGGGCACAGGGACTGTGCAGGGAAATGCACTCCACCCCAAGCTGTGTGCTGGGTGGCCAGTGATCACTGATCTAACACTTGGAACCCCTCTCCTCATCAGCAGTGGACTGGCCTTCCCTGGGTTTTCTGCATGGGAATCCCCTAGTTTCAAAACCAAAACCAAACAAATAAGCACCTCTCAGAGGAACGTGAGGCCTGTCTGCTAAGTTTAGCATCCCATCTCCAGCCTCTCCTGAGCCCTGTGTCAGGTGTGTGTTCCAGAACTCTCACTTCCAGACCCAGGACCTAGATTTGGGCAAGGCTACTGTGGGGACACCTGCCTGACAAGGCTGCTGGCCATCACCATTCCTGTGGGACACACAAGGATGGGGGCGCATGAGCAGGGGCCCCCATGGGCCACCATATGTCCAGTAGTCCTGGTTCAATTAAGCAACCTGGGTCTCTGCTGGGCCATGCCCTCCAGGGCTGCTAAAGCAGGAGGTGGCCCAGATCATGTACTTGCCCTAGAGTGGCTCCCTGCTGGAATAGCACCTCACAGGCCCTGACAGCCCCAAGGACACCCTCTCCTCATCCCCTCAGTCCTGCTGCCCTCAGTGGGCTCCAGAGCCCAGGCCTTTTTCTCACTGAGGCCTGTCCCTCAACACCCCCAAGGTTCATGGAATTTGAAGTGGAGGATGACTTCCAGATTCAGAACTTGCAGTGGATGAAGGGGAAACAGGGTCTGCTTACTCCAGCTCTAGTGAGTCCAGCTCCTCAGGGACTTCAGCCCCCAAAGTGGGGCCTTGGTCAGTTACCCACCTGCCCAGTGGAGGTAAAGACAAAGTTAATAGGGGCCTAGGGGTAGAGGCAAGATGGCACAAGGGTAAGAGGACATGCTCACCCTCTCCCACAAACACATCAAAAAAAAAAAAAAAAAAAACCACACATCTCCATCTAAAAGGATTCACACAGGACATCAACTGAATGCTGGCAGAAAATCTTAAACCTCCAAAAAGGGCAAGAAACTCCTGACATAACCAGGTAGAACAAAAGAAAAAAAGAGAGAGAAAAGGAATCAGGACAGGACTCGCTTTCCTGAGAGGGAGCTGTGAAGGAGAAAGGGAACCCACACCCTGAGAAGCAACCTAACAAACAGAAAGATCAGCTGAGTCAGAGGGATCTCCAAGATACTGAAGAGAGCACAGCAGCAGGCCTGAGAACTGAAAAGCAGCGTGAGAGAAGCACAGATCATCTGAACTGCTGGCACAGACACCACAGCCTGAGATTCTCGGGGAGGGGTGATGGACACTGAGACTTAGGCTCTGGAGCAGTGAGAAGCTGCTTGCTAGCCCATGGTGGGCAGACCTGTGGGTGGCAGGAGCAAACCACTGCAATTATCCCTGACTCCAGAGGTGGTGTGGCCTACCACAGCTGGGGATATCTGAACAAAAATTACTTGCAGACCCAACCATTTCAGAGGGTATCACAGAAAAGGACACTACAATGGAACCTCACCTGATGGTGCTCTCACTCCTCTGGGGGCACACTCACCCTGCAGCCACCACTGCCAAACATTCCAAAAGGTGCCCATATGCTTGATCACTGTCCCTTCCTAGGAACCTGCAATTAAGAGCACCTTCTTCCCACATCCTGTCAGGGCTAAGCAGGACCAGGTGCTTCTTGCATGATTTTACAGGTGATGGGGCAAACCACCAAAGTTATCTCTAGCTCCAGCGGTGGCAGTGAGCTGACACCATTAGGGGTTGGGGAACAGGCACCTACTGCAGCCCCATTCACCTCAAGGGCATCACAGAGGAAGGCATTGTGACCGAATCAACTCTTGGTTCTCTTGCACCCTTGGGAACACACTGGCCCTGCTGCTGCCACTACTGAATGTTCAGGGCAGTACCCATAGGCCAGATCTCTGGCACTTCCCAGGATCCTGCAACTCGGAGCAGCCTGAGCAGCACCTCCTATGTGGGCTAAGACAGACAGATCACCTCATGCATGGTCTACAGGTGGTGGATGCAAACCAACACAGTTACCACTGAAGCTAGATGGTCATGGCCCACTCCCACTAGGGATCCCTGAACAGGCACCACCTGCCATTCCAATCATCTCAGAGGAGGACACTGCAATCAAACACAAGCTGTTGATGTTCTCACATCCCTGGAAACTCACACACCCTGCTGCAGCTACAGCCAAATTCTCTGGCCACCTTGAAGGTACTTTTGAGCTTATTACCGCTTCCCAGGGCCCTGTAAATAGGAGTAACCTGTGCCACCTTCCTGCAGGTCTTTGCTTCTGTTGAGAGCCCAATGACCAGGCCCTGAATGCTGGCCCTACTCATTGCCCTCTTCTCCCTGAAAACATACTGAGCATCATGGGGATAACAGACTTCTCATGCAGAAGAAAGAGACAGCAAAGATCCAAACCCCCACACCAATAATAAAGAGTAACCCCCCAAAAAAAGATACAAAGGGGTATTCTTGCATAGACACAGACTTACAAAAATATAGTTTGGCTTCCCCAAATTCACACAAAAAGAAAAACACAAGGAAGATGAAGAACCTCAGAAATGATTCTGTTAAAACAACAGGAGAATTCAACCAAAGCAGTCAACAAGGAAACAGACCTCTGCAGCCTGACAGACTTGGAGTTCAAAAGAGACATAGTGAAAATACTGAAGGAATTAAGAGAGGATAGCAACAGGAATACAGATTCCCTTAGAAAGGAATGAGAACATATAAGGAGGAGCCAAGAAAACTAGAAAATTCATTTGCAGAGATACAAACTGAAGGAAAGGCAATAAAGACCTGAATGAATAATGCAGAGGAAAGAATTAGTGATGTGGAACAGAGAATAATGGAAATCACCCAATCAGGACAGCAGACAGAAAACCAAATGGAAAAAGATGAAAGAAATATGAGACCTATGGGATAATATAAAGCAGGCAAGTTTATGCATAATACGGATTCTAGAAGAAGAAAAAGAAAAGCAGACTGAAAATATATTTGAAGACATCCTGGCTGAAAATTTTCCAAATCTAATGGATACTGATAACAAGATATAGGAAACACAGAGGGCCCCAAACAAGTGGAACCCAAACAGGCCCACACCAAGACATATTATAATAAAAATGGCAAAAATTTAAAGATAAAGCGAAGATTCCAAAAGCAGCAAGAGAAAAGCAAAGCGTTAATTACAAGGGAACCCAAATAAGGCAATCAGCTGATATCGCTACAGGTACACTAAAGGCCAGGAGGGAGTGGCAAGATATAATTAAACCACTGAAAGGAAAAAAATCTGCAAACTAGAATATTCTATCCAGCAAGAAAATCATTTAAAATAGATGGAGAAATAAAGACTTTCTCCAACATTCAAAAGCTGAAAGAGTACAGCAACACGAAACCCATTCTAAAAGAAATACTTAAAGGGCTTCTGTAATTAAAAAAAAAAGGAAGATATAGGATGGAGGAAACCACAATTGGAAAGCCATCACTTAAATAAGTCAGCATACAGACCTAAACATGAAGATGTTAAAAAAAGAAAAGGCATCCAAATCAAGCACTGTGGGAAAGGGAAGTAAGAAGAAATAGATTCTTTTTTAATTTTTTAATGATGTGTTTAGCCTATATGACTATCAGGCTAAAGTAAGCAGATATAGGAAGGGGTTAACATACTTAAGGAAACAGGGCAACCACAAATCAAAACCGAACACTACATTCACAAAAACTGAAAAGAAAATACTCAAGCATAAAATAAATGGAAATCACCCAACCAAACAAGGAAAGGAAGAAAAGAGAAACATAGAATCAACTGGAAAATAAGGCTTAAAATGGAAATAAATACATATCTATCAATAATCACCTGAAATGTCAATGGACTGAATGCTCCAATCAAAATACACAGAGTGGCAGATTGGGATAAAAAAGCAAAATCCTTCAATCTGCTGCCTACCATACACTCACCTTGGGGCAAAGGACACTTCCAGATTGAAAGTGAGGGGTGGGAAAAGAGATTTCATGCCAACGGACAAGACAGGAAAGCAGGAGTTGCAGTACTCATATCAGACAAAAGAGACTTTAAAATCAAGGCCATCAAGAAAGACAAAGAAGGATACCATTGAATAGTTAAAGGATCCATTCAAGAAGAGGATATTACAATCATCAATATATATGCCCCTAATATTGGAGGACCCAGATACCTCCAGCAAATATAACAGAGATAAAAGGAGAAATTGATGGGAATACAATCATAGTAGGAGAATTAACACCCCACCCACATCAATGGACAGATCCTCCGGACAGAAAAACCGTAAGGCATCAGAGATCCTAAAGGAAATACCAGAAAAGTTAGACTTAATGGACATTTTGAGGACACTACATCCAAAACAACAGAATACACATTCTTCTTAAGTGCACATGGAATATTCTCAAGAATTGATCACATCTTGGGGCACAAAGCTAACCTCAACAAATTTAGGAGTATAGAAATTATTTCAAATACCTTCTCTGACCACAATGGCATGAAACTAGAACTCAGTCACAGGAAAGGAAGTGAGGAAAAAACCTACTACATGGAGACTAAATAACATGCTACTAAAAAACCAATGGGTCAATGAGGAAATCAAGAAGGAAATTAAAAAAAATACCTCAAGACAAATGACCATGAAGACACAATCACTCAAAATCCATGGGATGCCACAAAAGCAGTGCTCAGAGGGAAGTTCATAGCAATACAGGCCTTTCTCCAAAAAGAAGAAAAATCTCAAATGGACAATTTAACCCATCACCACAATGCATTAGAAAAAGAAGAACAAGAAAAACCTAAAGTCATCAGAAAGAAGGACATCATGAAGATCTAAGAGGAAATCAATAAAATAGAGATTCAAAAAACAATAGACAAAATCAATCAAGCCAAGAGCTGGTTCTTTGAAAAGGTCAACAAAATGGACAAACCTCTGGCTAGACTCACCAAGAAGAGGAGAGAAAAAAAACCCAAAGTACAAAAATCAGAAATGAAAAAGGAGAAGGCACAATGGATACTACAGAGGAAAAAAAAAAACATGAGAGAATACTAACAACAATTATGTGCCAACAAATTCGACCACCTGGAAGAATTGGACAACTTCCTAGAGATGTACAACCCACCAAAACTGAATCAAGAAGAAATAGATCAACTGAACAGACCAATCACTAGAAATGAAATTGAATATGTCATAAAAACACTCCCTACAAATAAAAGTCCAGGACCAGATGGCTTCACAGGTGAAATCTACCAAACAAACAAGGAGGAACCTACACCCATACTCCTACAACTTTTCCAAAAGATTGAAGAAGAAGGAATACTCCCAAAGACATTCTATGATGCCACCATTACCTTCATTCCCAAACCAAAGATGCTGCCAAAAAAGAAGAGGTAAATCAGTCAACATCATACATCACATTAACAAAACGAAACTCAAAAATGACATGATCCTCTCAATAGGTGCAGATAAAGCATTTGACAAAGTCCAACATCATTTTATGATTAAAAGCCCTTACCAAAGTGGGTCTAGAGGAAACATTCCTTAGCATAATCAAAGACATTTAAGACAAACCCAAAGAAAATATAATACTCAATGGAGAAAAGCTGAAAGCCTTCTCACGAAAATCGTTGGAACAAGACAAGAATGCACACTCTCATCCCGATTATTCAACATAGTATTGGAAGTCCTAGCCACAGCAATCAGACAAACAAAGAAATAAAAGGCATCCAAATCGGAAGAGAAGTGATAAAGCTGTGACTCTATGCTGATGACAAGATACAATAAATACAAAACCCCAAGGACGAACCCAAAAATTACCTGAACTGCTCAGCAAATTCAGCAAAGTAGCAGGATATAAGATTAACATTCAGAAATCAGTCACATTTCTGTATACCAACAATGAAATATTAGAAAAGGAATACAAAAATACAATACTTTTTAAAATTGCAACCCAAAAAATCAAATACCTGTGTATACACCTGACCAAGGAGGTGAAAGACTTATATGCCAGGAAATATAAAACATTAATCAAGGAAATTAAAGATGTAAAGAAATGGAAAGATAGTCCATGTTCCTGGATGGAAAAAAAATTAATATTGTAAAAATGGCCATACTACCCAAAGCTATCTACAGATTCAATGCAACCCTGATACAATTACCCACTCCATTTTACACAGAACTAGAACAAACAGTCCAAATATTTATATGAAACCACAAAAGACCCATGATTGCCAAAGCAATTCTGAGAAACAAAAACCAAGCAGGAGGCATAGCTCTCTCAGGCTTCAGGCACTATTACAAAGCCACAGTCATCAAGACAGTGTGCGTCTGGTACCAAAACAGACAGACAGACCAATGGAACAGAACAGAGAATCCAGAAATAAACCCAAACACCTATGGGAAATTAATCTTTGACAAAGGAGTCAAGAATACAAAATGGGGAAAAGACAGTCTTTTCAGCAAGTACTGCTGGGAAACCTGGACAGTTGCATGCAAATCAGTGAAACTAGAACACACTCTCACACTATGCACCAAAATAAACCCAAAATGGATGAAAAAACTTAAATACAAGACAAGACACCATCAAACTCCTGGAAGAGAAAATGGGCAGCACATTTTCTGAAATCAACCTTACAAATGTTTTCTCAGGTTAGTCTCCCAAAGCGATAGAAATAAAAGCAAAAATAAACCAATGGGACCTAATCAAACATACACGCTTTTGCACAGCAAAGGAAACCAAAAAGAAAAAAAAAAAGACAACTTACAGAATGGGGGAAAATAGTTTCCAATGATGCAACTGTCAAGGGCCTCATCTCTAAAATAGACAAACAACTTATACAACTCAACAGCAAGAACAGCAATAATGCGATTGAAAAATGGGCAAAAGACCTGAAGAGACATTTCTCCAAGGAAGATATACAGATGGCCAGCAAGCACCTGAAACAATGCTCAGTATCACTGATTATTAGAGAAATGCAAATCACAACGAATATGAGATACCACCTCACACCAGTCACAATGGCCATCATTCATAAGTCCACAAATAACAAATGCTGGAGGGGGTGTGGAGAAAAGGGAACCCTCCTGCCCTGTTGATGGGAATGGATGCTGGTACAACCACTAGGGAGAACAGTAGGGAGGTACCTTAGATATCTGTACATCAAACTACCGTATGACCCTGCAATCCCACTCTTGGGTATCTATCCAGACAAAACTCTCCTTAAAAAAGACACATGCACCCACATGTTCATTACAGCACTATTCACAATAGCCAAGACATGGAAACTACTCAATTGTCCAACGACAGGTGATTGGATTGGGAAGATGTGGTATATATACACAATGGAATCCTACTCAGCAATAAAATATAATGCCATTTGCAGCAACATGGATGGAACTAGATGCTCACATCCTGAGTGAGGCAAGTCAGAAAGAGAAAGACAAATACCATACAATATCACTTATATCTGGAATATAGTATACGGCACAAAGAAACCTTTCCACAGAAAAGAAAATAATTCTCTTGGAGAATAGCCTTGTGTTTGCCAAGGGGGAGGGCCAGGGAGTGCGTTGGATTGGAAGCTTGGGGTAAATCGATGCAGAATATTGCCTTTGGGATGGATTAGCAATGGGATCCTGCTGTGCAGCCCTAGTCACTTATGATGGAACATGTAATGTGAGAAAAAAGAAGGTATACATGTAAGTGTAACTGGGTCACAATGCTGTACAGTTGATAAAATATATATATAAATAAAAGATAAGAAAAAAAATAAAGTTTTATACATTTAAAAAAGAAATAGGGACCTAGGGATGGCCAATGTCCCAACATTGTTCCTTTAACCGCACTGTGGTATTAGTCTTTCCACTAGAACAGCCCCTGAAGGGGGTCTCACCTGCAATTTGTCCCTCTGGGTTATGGACATGGTCAGTTTTCTAACTCTTCTCCCTCCTCCATGCCTAAGCAGCCCCATGAGGTATGCCTAAGAAGTGGGCTGGTGGGGACACCCCTGGGAAATTAAAGGTTCTGCACTTCCTCACATGTGACTCTTACATGTGCCCACTTTCCTCTCCCTCCCATGGCACATGAGGCTTCAGCTGGCCCTAAAACCACCCACACACAGGTCTATGGCCCCCCAGCACTGCCCTCCAATTTGCATGCTCTAGGCTTAGGAAATGGACATTAGAGTCTCTCACTTTCCCTTCCACCTGATCACCCTCAGCCTGTGCTCTTAGGAAGGCCAGCCCTGGGGCACAACCCAAACACTGCAGCCATGCCACTGGAGTGCCACCAGAGACCAAGGCACTCTGGTGTTCCCTAAGGCTGGGGTCAGACTAGGGTCACCAAAGAATCCTGCAAACCAGAGATTGATTTCAAGGCCCTTCTAAGGCACAGCCAGCAGTGAGTGGCCTTACAGCTCAAAGGCTCAGTTCTCTCTCCAAGAGGTCAGGACATCCCTTTATCCTCCTCAGGGACCTCGATCAGGACCCAGGGCCAATGAGGTTCTTGAGGAGACCTGTCCTCTTAGGGAGACCTGAGGGCTGGGGAACAGCTCCAGAAAGGAGGAGGAGGATCTCCCCACCCTGACCTTCCTCCTGGAACCTCAGCACAACCTGCTGTCCTTGGTGCTGCCCCAGAGCCAAGTCCCCAGCACAGGCCTTGTGGGGACTCTGCAGGCTGGGGGACTCAACGAGCTCACTGGGTCACCCCACCCCCCAGAGAATAGGCATCAGCCCAGCCTCCCCAGCAGCTGGCTCTGTGTGGAGGCCTGGCCACCACAGAGAACCTGCCCATGCCCAGGACTGACCTGGGAGTCTTTGGGAGACCAGCCCTAGACAGGGGCTTGTTTACCCTGACAGACCAAAAAGAGAAGGTGTAACATATTTGTCACAGGGAGGAGGATGTTCCACTGCATCCAGTAGTGAACAGTGGGCCAGCTTTCCAGTGCAAGCCCAACAGGAAGCCTAGGGACTCTCTTTAGTCCCAGCACTGATCCTGGCTGACATGGGGGCAAGGAGGAAGGGCAAGGCTATCAGAGCCAGGAGAGGGGTGGCCCTGCGGGGGGTTAGGTAGTGAGGGAATTGGGTCTGGGTGTGCACAGAAGCACCATTGGGATGAAGTATGTAAAATGTGGACAAAGATAGTTTTATGGGAAATATTCATGGTCCACTGTCATCTTGCTCATGTCTGTGTTGCTCCACAGAGTGTTCTTTGGAGGAAAGAAGGATGAGGGCTGTCACAGGTGCTCTGGATTTACAGCTGAACCATGAAATCTTTCCTCCACAGAGACAAGGACTCATCAAGCTACTCTGGGGAGCACACAGATTTCACTATCCCCAGGAACCCCCACATCATCTCCGTCTCTCAAGCCTGCCTGACTAGTGGGCATCTGGGGCATCTCTACCATTATCTGCATCCCCCTACCTTCAAAGGACTTTGAGCTGCTTTTGTGCCTTTCAGCCTTCTGAACACTCAGAAGTTCCTAGAGTGGAGGCTGGTGACAGCCTTTACCTTTAGGGAGTTTCTCTCTGCTTCCCCGAAGTGGCCAGATGACAGGCTGGGATGATCCTACACTCATCCAGGGTGCCCTGTGTGGGTGGCCTGGCCAGAGAGGAAAAGGCTTGGCTGTAGGGAAAGGCCTTTCTGCTTCTCTGCCTCATCGATGGGGGAGAATCCACTGTTCTCAGTGGGATTATTGCAATGGGCAAAATGGTGGAGGCAGGTGCCTCTTAGTCCCAATGAGGACAGAAAGATGGGAATGGTTGAGAGGAAATTCATAGATGACTAGTGACTTGAGTGGAGTAGTCCATCGTGATTTATTTATTTTTTCTTTTTAAGGCTACACCAATGGCCTAAGTAGGTTCCCAGGCTAGGGGTCACATCAGAGCTGGAGACACTGGCCTATGCCACAGCAATGCCAGATCTGAGATGCATCTTCAACCTACACAGAGCTCACAGCAATGCTGGATCCTTAACCCCCTGATAAGGTCAGGGATCGAACTGGCATCCTCATGGATACTAGTCAGATTTATTTCCAGAGAGCCACTATGGGAACTCTGAGTATTGCACCTTGTCAAATCCCTGCACCACCCCAATGGCATCAACACCCAGATAGCTTTAGAAAGAGCAAGACCTAAGACTTTACAAAGACCAGGAATAGAGTTCCTGCTCTGGGAAAGAGGCCTAAGAATCCTGCCTTGTTCCAAGGAACCCCCATATGCCAAGAGTGTGGCCAAAAAGGAAAGTAACAAAACCAAAAAATGAAATAGACTAGGTTTAACATTAAGGTGCATGGACTGCAAATGACAAATTACACTAATGTTCTTCAAACCATAAAAGGAATGAAATAGAAGGAGTTCCTGTCATGGCTCCGAGGTAATGAACACAACTGCTATCTGTGAGGACATTGGTATGATACCTAGCCTTGTTCATTTGGTTAAAGTTCCAGAGTTGCCACGAGCTGTGGTGTAGTGTCATGTAGCTTTGATCCTGCATTGCTGTGGCTGTGGCATAGGATGGAAGCTCAAGTTCTAATTCAATTCCTAGCAGGGGAACTTCCATATGTCCAGAATGAACCCCATCAAAAAAAAAAAAAAAGAAAAGAAAAAGAAAGAAAAAAAAAAACAAAAAAAGAAAAAGAATTAAATTAAAATTAATTAAATGGAATCTTCATTCAAAAGAATCAGCTGTAGCTTACATTTGACCCCTAGTCAGGGAACCTCTACATGCTGCAGATGGAGCCAAACTTGACAAAAAATACATACATAAAATGAAATAAATCAATAGTGATCTAACGGACGATACATTCATGGAATCAGAGAATTGACTACCATCCACAGGGTGGATAAAGGAGGTTCCTAATTGCAGGGGTAGCATGGCTGCAGCTTGTCTGAGGGAGAGGCAGGTGCTGGGCAACCTTTGCATATGATACACACCAAGGGGAAGCCTGCCCATTGACAACACAGAAAGTCTCATCTCCAAAACTCTCAACATGGAATCAGAGCATTGGCTGAAGGAACACACCTGACAGAGGCTGTGGGCCGCCTGGTCTGGGTTCTCCCTACCAAAGGCCATGTTTCTCCAAGAACAAGGCAAGGAGTAACACTTTTCTAAGTCACAGACATCATATATGAACAATACAGCTATTACAATTGTGCAGGCAAAGGGCTCTGAAGGGAATTTTTAAGTGGGGGGCAGGGAGCAGTTGTGTACTAGGGAGGATTTGGGCCCTCTAGCTTGTAGGTGACCTCTTGTCAGACAGGGGAAGTGACACACCTGGAAGCTGGGTAGTGTTCCAAGGCACTGCCTTCCTTCCTCAAATGGCAGGGATATGGAGGGTTTAAAAGTGGGAGCAGAGCAAAGAGTTATCACCTACTGCCTCCTTACCTCCTCTGCTTCAGGGTGAGGAGCTTCCTGCTTTCATAGAAATTATTGCTAGCACACTGATCATTGGAGATCTTGAACATCAACATTTTACTTCTCAGAAGCACATAGGAGAAATGAAAGATAGCCCATGGGTGTAGCTAAGGGTCTTGTCTTAGGGGAAACTTGCTTAATTGCAGTAGCTGCTTCCTGGTTAACTGGGGTTCGGTTGTACTTCTTCTAGAAAATGATGTTACTAATATTTGAAAAAGAACGTTTGGGGAGTGACCACCATGGCTCATTGGCTAACAAATCTGACTAGGAACCATGAGGTTGCAGGTTCTATTCCTAGCCTCGCTCAGTGGGTTAAGGATCCAGCATTGCTGAGAGCTGTGATGTAGGTCGCAGTAGTGGCTCGGATCCTGTGCTGCTGTTGCTCTGGCATAGGCCAGTGGCTACAGCTCTGAGTAGACCCCTGGTCTTGAAACCTCCACATGCCATGTGTGCAGCCCTAGAAAATACAAAAAGACAAAAACAAAAGTTTGGCAATCCCATGTTTTGGGAGGTAGCAAGATGGAGTGATGAGATTTCGGTTTCTGAAGTAGTGAGAGGGCAGGGCTGACTTGGGCAAGACAACCTCCCTGCAGGAGAAAGCCTGGCCTTCCTGGGACTTCAGGGTCACTGCCCATAGCCAGGGCTTATGGCTGACAGAGATGGGAAGTGCTGCCTAGTGACTCAGCCACTGGCCTTCTGAGACTTATGGCTGCACCCACAGCTCAGACCCACCCTGAGCAGCAGGAAAGAGGCTGGAGCTTCCCCCACCCTGAGCGCTCATCCCGCAGCCAGCTACTCAACCTGCATCCTGCATGTCACCATGCTGGTGGTAGTCCCTGCCCACAGGGGGCCTGGACTTCTCTGATCATGCAATAAAAAGCACCAAGCCCAAGATCTGGGCCCCTCTCCTGAACGCTCGGTCTGAACAGAGTCTCTGGGTGCTGACCCGGAAAACAAAGTGCAATGGGGACCCACAAATTCTCCTACTATTGTTCTGTCTGTGAACTTCCCTTGATAAACGCAACTTCAGCAGCATGAATTCATATATTCAGGCAATTCCCTTATGGTTACTGTATAAGTGAAAAGTCTGAGAACTCCCATGTAAAATTAATATTCAAAAGGTTCACACCAATGACACTTGAGGAACCTATAAGATAAACAAATAGTCATTACATTTCACTCCACTGTGTCCAAAGTATAAGCTTCCCCTTGTATAACAATGAGAATGAGAAGTGAGCCTCCAAATATGTGGAAATTGAGATGCACACTTCTAAATAACCCATGGTTAAAGATGACTCTCAGAGAAAAATTTTAAAATGAATAGAACTGAATGCAAAGGAAGATACAGTCCATAAAATGTGATTGGATCCAGATAAACCATTGTGTAGATGGAAACAAATGGCACTAAATGCTTCTACAATACAAAAGAAGAAAGGTCTCAAAATCAGTAGCTTAAGTTTTCCTGAAAGGAAACTACAAAAAAACATTGCAATACTAAACCAATATCTGAAGAACAAACGAACTGACAATGCATTATAATCAAATGGAGTTTATTCTAGGAATACAAGCTTGGTTTAGTATTTAAAAATCATCAGTGTAGTTTGCTGTTATTAATAGATTAAAGAAGAAAACGTACATGGTCACATCAATTACTACAGAAAAACCATTTGGCAATGTTCAACAACCCATGCATGTTAGAAACTCTCAGAAAACCAAGAAGAACACTCCTTCAGCCCAGTACAGAACATCTACAAAATACCTACACTAAGCATCCTACTGAAAGGTGAAAGAATGAATGTTTTCCTCCTAAACTCAAAAGAAGGTCAGAATGTCCTTTCTCATTTCTTCCATTCGACTTAGTACTGCAGGTACTTGCCAATGCAGCATGGCAAGAAAAAGAAATGAAGACATACAGAATAGAAATGAAGAAATATAACTGTCCATGTTCATGGATTGCATGGCTACCTCCACAGAAAATCCCAACAATTCTCTTTAGGTACACTGAAGAGATGGAGGTTCCTTTACCAAAGTCTCAGGAGAGGAGATCAACACAGAAACATTCATCATATATGTAAATGCTAAAAAGGGACACCTGGTAGCCCAAACCAAAAACACAATGCAATACAGAACAGTTCCAAAAAATGAAATATTTGGTTATACATATAAGTTTATGGCTGCTCCTGCAGCTTGTGGAAGTTCTCAGGCTAGGGGATCAAAATGGAGCAACAGCTAGCAACCAACACCACAGCAACAGCAACACCATCTCCAACTGGCATCTGCACCCTACACTATACCTTGTGGCAATAAAATTACCTTACCCCACTGAGCCAGGCCAGAGAGTCACCCCACATCCTCATGGCCACTATATCAGGTTCTTCATCAGGGACCCATAATGGGAACTCTCATTAGAAATGTTTTGATAGAGGATTTGATTTGTATGATAAAACCCTATAAGACCTAAACAAATGTGTAGGCATATACATAGATAATATTCACAGTCTGGAAAACTCCACATAATAAACTGTCCACTTCCAACAGAATTGCTTTTGTCAACATGGACAAGCTTATTATAACATGTATAAAGAAAAGGAGCCAAAATAGCTAAAATTATTTTGAGAAAGAAAATTAAAATTTGAGGCTATTAGGCTCCATATAAAGCCCTATGGAAGATAGATTAGCATTGGTGGAGGAATAGATTCATAGTTTGGTGTACAGGATAGAGAATACAGAAATAGACACATACCAATACAGCAAACTGGAATGGCTTAATACAAAAGTTATAGAGAAGTAGAATGGAAAAGGGATAGTTTTTAACGGATATTGAAATTCTACAAAATGGGGCATAGATTCAAAGGCAAATTTCGAGACTGAAATTTTTACCAAAAAAAAAAAAAACTAGGAGAAAACTCTCTGGGTTGTTGGGCTTGATAAAGAGGTCTTACACAGGACAAAAAATTACCCAAAAAAGAAAAAAATGGAAAATCATATTTCATCAAAATCAAACATTTCCCTATACTGAAATGTCCTTCAAAAGGCACATGCACCCCAAATGTCCCTGAAGCACTGCTTACAAAAGCTATTGACCATGAGAAGTAGGTTGTGAGACCTCCCTCTACAGGCCTTCACAACTTTAAGTTTAATGAAGATTTCATTTTCTTAATTGGCACAGTTGTCCTTGATCTGGAATGATCCAGATCTTTCTCTGAAAGCATCACTGATCAAGAGTCAGGTTTTCCAAATTTAGAAGTCTTCACCTCTCAGTGCCAGGAAGGTACTTTCTCATGCACTGTGTCCCTCATAGAAGGGAAAGTAGACAGACCAGAAATCACTTGAGGGCACATTTGAGTAACAGGAAGAATAGTAGGGAGAACCCTCAGGTATGAGAGTCTACAACTGTATTGTTTGCAAAAAGGAGATCACACTCAAAAGCTCTACAAAATGACAAGGCATAGAATTATGACTCAGATAAAGGAAGAAGAAAAAAACCAGAAAAACAATTAAACGATCTGAAGATTATCAACTTCCACAAAAAAGACCTTAGACTAATGATAGTCAAGATGGCTCAAGAACATGGAAATAAACTGGAGGCAAATAGAGACAAGTTACAAGAAAACCCAACAAATAGAAGATTTTAAGATTAAGCAAGCAGAGACGAAAAACACAATAGCTGAAATAAAAAAATTCACATCAAAGGAAACAGTAACAGAATGCAGAAGGCAGAAAAATGAATAAGTGAGATGGAAGACAGACTGGTGGAAATCACTGACGAGGAACAGAAGAGAAAAAAAAGATTGAAAAGAAATGGAGGCAGTCCATGAGAACTCTGGAACAACATGACATGCACCAACATCTGCATTATAGGGGTACCAGAAGCAGAAGAGAGAGAGAAAGGGCCAGAGTACATAACAAAAACTTCCTTAACATGGGAAAGGAACCACTCACTCAAATCCAGGAAGCACAACGAGTACAATAGAAAACAAACCCAAGGAGGAACACCCCAAGACACATATTCATGAAACTGACCAAAATTAAAGACAAACAGAAAATGTTGAAAGCAGCTAGGGAAAAGAAACACATAACATACAAGCGAAGCCAGTAAGGTTTTAAACACCACCAAACCAGCTTTACAACAAATACTATAGCAACTTCAAGAGGTGGACATGAAAAGGCCACCACTAAAATAAAAAATACTAAAATTGACACGGCTTACCAGTAAACATACACATATACATATAGTAAAGGCAGGAAATCATCGACACACAAATATGCTGAAAAATCCAGAAATCATCCAAAGAGGGTACAAATGCAGCATACCAGAGTTGCATTTGCAACTAAGAGACCAACAACTTAAAACAATTTGTATATAGATAGACTCCTATATCAAAACTTCATGGGAACTGTGACCAACAATCTACAATCAATACACACAAAAATAATAAAAAGCAGTCCAAACACAACACTATATAGACTCATCAAACCACAAGAGAAGAGAAGAAGGGAAGGAGAAGAGGCCAACAAAAACAAATACAAAACAGTTCATAAAATGGTAATGTCATTGGACTAAATGCCCCAACCAAAAGATATAGACAGGCTGAATGGATACTAAAGACCCACATATATGCTGTCTCCAAGAGACTCACGTCAGTTCTAGGGACATATGAAAAGTGAAAGCAAGGGGATGGAAGAAAATATTCCATGCATATGGAGTCAAAAGAAAGCTGGAGCAGCAATACTCTTTTCAGACAAATTAAACCTTAAAATAAAGAATATTATAAGAGACAAACAAGGTCATTACATAATGATCAAAGGATCAATCCAAGAAGCATGCATAGGGATGGTAAATACATATGCACCGAAAGAGGGTTACCTCAAAACATAAGGCAACAGCTGTTAACCTGACCAAGGAGGTGAAAGGCTTACATGCTGAGAACTCTACAACTTCACTCAAGACAGTTAAAGAGGATTCAAAGAAACAGAAAAATGTTCCACACTCCTGGATTGGAAGAATTAATATCATTTACATGACCCTCCTACCCAAATCAATCAACAGATTCAAGGCAATCCCTATCAAATTACCCATGCCATTTTTCACAGAACTAGAACAAACAATCCAAAAATTGATATGGATCCATAAAAGATTCAGAATTGTCAAAGCTATCCTGAGGAACACAAACCAAGCAGGGGGCATAACTCTCTCAGACTTCAGACAATATTACAAAGCTACAATCATCAAGACAGTGTGGTACTGGTACCAAAACGACGTACACTCCAATGGAACAGAATACAGAACCCAGAAATAACCCCAGACAACTATGGCCAAACAATCTTTGACAAACGAGGCAAGAATACAAAATCAGGGAAAGATTGTCTCCTCCCCAAGTGGTATGGACAAAGCAGAACAATTCCACGTAAATCACACTCTCATACTAGAACTAGAACACACTCTCATACCGTACACAAAAATAAACTCAAAATGGCTTAAAAACTTAAACATAAGATAAGACATCATAAAACTCCTGGAAGAGATCATAGGCGAAACATTCCCTGACATCAAACATTGAAAGGTTTTCTTAGGTCAGTCTCCCAAAGCAATAGAATGAAAAAACAAAAATAAACCAAAGGGAGCTAATCAAGCCCACAAGCATTTGCACAGCAATGGAAAACTTTAAAAAAAGCAAAAAGACAATCTATGCAATGGGAGAAAAGAGTTTCAAATAATGTAACTGACAAGAGCTTAATTTCCAAAACATACAAACAACTTATACAACTCAACAGCAAAAACAAAACAAACAAACAAACAAAACCCAGTTGAAAAATGAGGAGAAGGGGACTGGATTAAGATGGCAGGACAGAAGGAATGGAGTTCACCTGCTCTCTTCAAAACAACAAAATTACCATCAAATGCTGAACAACCTTCAACAAAATGGATTGGAAACTTTCAAAAAAGATATCCTACTCCAAGAAACAAAGAGGAGACCACATCAAGATGGTAGGAAGGCCTATTATGTGACATACACAAGCCCATGAGCATCATGTGGGCAGCACACAGACTGGAAAGGAACTATGTCACAGAGACCCACCTACAGGAGTGAGAGTTCCGAGTCCCACATTGGATCCCCATACCTGGGGGTATGGCATTGGGAGAAAGAGCCCCCAGAGCATCTGGCATTGAGGGTAGTAGGGCTTCTGTGCTAAAGCTCCATGGGACTGGGGGAGACAGAAACCCCATTCTTGAAAGGTACACACAGGCTTTCATATCCACGGGGTCCCAGACACAGTAGAGACTCCATGGGAATCTGGGGCAGGCCCGACTGCAGTTCTTGGAGGATCTCCTGGGAAAACAGGGAGTGACTGTGGATCACTGCTGGGGAAGGACACTGGAAGCCAAAGTCTCAGAAGTGCTCACTGGCATGTGTTCCTCTAGAGGTGGCCATTTTGGGGAAATCCGGCCCCACCTATCAGCGCTGAGAAGCCCCAGGTCAAACACGAATCCAGGTGAGATCACAGCCCCACCCATCAGTAAACAGGCTGCCTAAAGACACCCTAATCACACAACTGCCTCTAATCTCACCCAGAGCAAAGACCCATCCTCCAGAGGGATAAGAAGCAGCTCCACCTACCAGTGGGCAGGCACCAGTCCTTTCCATCAGGAAGCCTATAGCAAGCCCCCATACCAACTTCAGCCACAAAGGGTGCGGACTTCAGAAGAAAGAGGGGCTACCACATTGTTTTCTGGAAAAAGGAGACCACACCAAAAACCTATAAAAATGTAAAGGCAGAGAACCATAACCCAGATGAAGGAGAGAGAAAAACCCCAGAAAAACAGCTAAGAGATCTGGAGAGTATCAGCCTCCAGGAAAAAGACTTTAGACTGATGATCATGAATGTGATGCAGGGCATTGGAAACAGATGGGAGGCAAAGACTGATAATTTACAGGAAACACTGAGCAAAGAAATACAAAATTTAAGACTGAAGCAAGCAGAGATGAAAAACACAATAACTGAAATATAAAATTCATTAGAAGCAGCCAACAACAGAATACATGAGGCAGAAGAATGAACAAGTGAGGTGGAGGACACACTATTGGAAATCACTGATGTGGAACAGAAAAAGAAAAAAGATTGAATAGATTGGAAGACAGTCTAAGAGACCTCTAGGACAACATTACATGCACCAACATCTGCATTATAGGGGTGCCAAAAGAAGAAGAGAGAGAGAAAAGGCCAGAGAACCTATTTGAAGAGATAATAGGCCAAAACTTCCCTTCCATGGGGAAGGAATCACTCACTGAAATATAGGAAGCACACTGAGTACTATATGAAATAAACCCAAGGAGGAACACCCCAAGACACATATTCATGAAACTGGACAAAATTAAAGACAAAGAGAACATATGGAAAGCATCTAGGGAAAACAAACACATAACATACATGGGAATCCTGAAAAGCTTTTCAGCTGATTTTTCAGCAGAAGCTCTGCAGGCCAGAAGGGAGTGGCACGATATACTTAACGAGATGAAAGGAAAAATCTCCAACCAAGATTACTCTACCCAGCAAGGCTTTCATTCTGATTTGAAGGAGAAAGCAAAAGCTTTACAGACAAACAAGTTAAGAGCCTTCAGCACCACTAACCCAGATTTACAACAAATACTGAAAGAACTTCCTGAGGCAAAGAAAAGGCCACAACTAGAAACCAAAACACTACAAATGACAAGGATCACCAGTAAAGGCATAGACTCAGTAAAGGCATAGACACGGTAAATGTAGGAAATCATCCACTCTTCAATATGCTACCAAATCCAGAAATTGGGAGAAGAGGAGGGTACAAATGCAGGACACTGGAGATGCACTTCCAATTAAGAGACCAACAACTTAAAACAATCAGAGAGAGAGAGACGCCTATCTCAAAGCTTCAGGGTAACTACAGGCCAAAAACCTACAATAGATACACACACAAATAAGAGCAATCAACTCAAATACAATGCTAAAGGTAGTCATCAATCCACAAAAGGAGAGAACAAGAGAAGAAGGGAAGAAAAAAGAGCAACAGCAACAAATCCAAAACAGTTAATGAAATGGCAATAAGAACATACAAATCAGTAAATAGCTTACATGTAAACGGACTAAATGCCCCAACCTAAAGATCTAGACTGGCTGAATGGATACAAAAACAAGACCTATACATATGCTGTCTTCAAGAGACCCACTTCACTTTCTAGGGACACATACAAATTGAAAATGAGAGGATGGAAGAAAATATTCCATGCAAATGGCAATCAAAAACGCTGGAGTAATGATACTCTTATCAGACAAAATAGGCCTGAAAATAAAGAATATGATAAGAGACAAAGATGGGCATTACATAATGATCAAAGGACCAATCCAGGATCACTTCAATATATAAGGCAACTGCTAACAACCTTAAAAGGAGAAATTAACAACAACACCATAGAGCAGGGGACTTTAACACCCCACTTACTGCAATGGACAGATCATCCGGACAGAAAATCAACAAGAAAACTCAGGCCCTAAATGAAGCATTAGACCAGATGGATTTAATAGAGAGTTATAGGACATTCCATCCAAAAGCAGCAGAATACACTTCTTCTCAAGTGCACATGGAATTTGCTCTAGGAATGATCACATTCTGGGCCACAAATCAAGCCTTGGTAACTTTAAGAAAATGGAGATCATATCCAGCATCTTTTTCCAAACACAACGCTATTCAACTTGAAATCAACAAGAAAAAAATTGCCAAAAACCACACACACACAAAGACATGAAGGCTAAACAACATGCTACCAAACAACCAATGGATCATCGAAGAAATCAAAGAGGAAAACTATACCAAACGCAGTTCTAAGAGGGAAGTTTATAGCAATACAAGCATACCTCAGGAAACAAGAGAAAGCTCAAATAAACAACCTAACTTCACATCTAAAGCAGCCTGAGAGAGTGTAACAGACAAGACCTAAAGATATAAGAAGGAAAGAAATAATAAAGATCAGAGCAGAAATGAATGAAATAGAAAGGAAGAAAAACATAGAAAAGAGCAATAAAAATAAAAACTGGTTCTTTGAAAAGATCAACAAAATTGAAAAACCCTTAGTCAGACTTATCAAAAAAAAAAAGAGGACTCAAATCCATAAAATTAGAGATGAAAAAGGAGAAGTTACAAAGGACATCACAGAAATACAGAGGATCCTACGAGACTACTACATACCAATAAATCTATACCAATAAAAGGGAAATCCTAGAATAAATGGACAAATTCTTAGAAAACTACAATCTTCTAAGACTAAACCAAGATGAACTAGAAAAGATGAATGGACCAATCACAAGCACAGAAATTGAAACTGTGATTTTAAAAATTCCAAAAAATAAAAGTCTAGAACCAGATGGCTTCACAGGGAATTCGATTCAAACATTTAGAGAAGAGATAACACCTATTCCTCTGAAACTATTCCAAGAACTTTCAGAGGAAGGAACGCTTCCAAACTCATTCTAGAAGTCCACCATCACCCTGATATCAAAACCAAAGATGCCACAAAAAAAGAAAACTACTGGCCAATATCTCCAATGAATCTAGATGCAAAAATCCTCACCAAAATACTAGCAAACCAAATCCAACAGTACATTGAAAGGTTTGTACATTATGATCAAGTGGGATCTGTCCCAGCAATGCAAGGATTCTTCAATATCCACAAATCAAACAGTATGATACACCACATTAACAAACTGAGGAATAAAAACCATATCATCCTCTCCATCGGTGCAGAGAAAGACTTTCACAAAATGCAACACCCATAAAATCCCTTCAGACATGGGTACAGAAGGAACCTACCTCAACATTCTAAAGGGCATATATGACAAACACACAGCTAACATCATTGAGCATGGTAAAAAGCTGAAAGAATTCCCTCTGTGGTGAAGGATGTCTGCTCTCACCACTAATATTCAACATAGTTTTGGAAGTCTTGGGCATGGCAATCAGAGAAGAAAATGAAATAAAAGGAATCCAAATTGGAAAGGAAGAGGTACAACTCTATTTGCGGAGGCATGATACTATACCTAGAAAATCCTAAAGATGCTACCTGAAAACTGTTAGCATTCATTGATGAATTTGGAAAAGTCACAGAATACAAAATTAATACACAGAAATTCATGGCATTTCTATATACTAAGAATGAACGATCAGAAAGAGAAATTCAGGAAACAATCCCATCAACCATCACATCAATGAGAATGAAATTCATAGGAATAAACCTACCTAAAGAGACAAGAGACCTGTACTCTGAAGACTATAAGACACTGATGAAAGACATCAAAGGTCACACAAACAGATGGAAATACCATCTTTTTGGATTGGAAGAATCAATATTATCAAAATTACTGTACTACCCAAGGCAATCTGCAGATTCCATGCAATCCCTATCAAACTACCAAGGACAGTTTTTGTAGAACTAGAAGAAAATATCTAAAAGTTTGTTTGAAAGCATGAAAGGCTCAGAATAGCCAGACATCCTGAGAAAGCAAAACAGAGCTGGAAGAATCAAGTTCCCTGACTTCAGATTATTCTACTAAGCATCAAAACCATATGGTACTGGCACAAAGACAGAAATGTACATCAGTGGAACAGGATAGAAAGCCCAGAATTAAACCCACACACCTACAGTCAACTAATCTATGGCAATAGAAGCGAGAACATACAATAGAGAAAAGACTGTACCTTCAATAAATGATGTCATGAAACCTGGACAGCCACATGGAAAAGAATGAAATCAGAACACTTCCTAACACCACACACAACAATAAATGCAAAATGGATGAAAGACCTAAATAGAAGACCAGATAACATAAAACTCTTGAAGGAACACCTAGGCCAAACATTCTCTGATATAAACCAAAGCAATATCTTCTCAGATCCACCTCCTAGAGTAATAACAATAAGAACAAAAAAAATCAATGGGACTTAATTAAATTTAAAACTTTCTGCACAGCAAAGGAAACCCTAAACAGAACAAAAAGACAACCCAAAGAATGGGAGAACATATTTGCAAATGAAGAGACTGACAAGGGGTTCATCTCCAAAATTTACAGCTCAATTACAAACAAGAAAATAACCACATCAAAGAATGGGCAGAAGACCTAAACCAACAATTCCCCAAAGAAGACATAACAGATGGCCAAAAAACACATGAAAAGATGTTCAACAGCACTAATTATTAGAGAAATTAAAATCAAAACTACTAGGAGGAACTACCTTACACCACCCAGAATGGCCATCATTAAAAAGTTTACAAACTGGAAATGCTGAAGAGGGGTGGAGAAAATGGAACCCTTATCATACTTTTGGTGGGAATGCAAATTGGTGCAATACTATGGAAAAGAGTGTGGAGATTCCTCAGAACACTTAAAATAGAATTACCCTTGATCCAGCAGTCCTACTCCTGGGCATCTCTCCAGAGAAAACATGACTTGAAAAGATACCTGTACTCCAATGTTCATTGAAGTACTAGGTACAATACCCAAGCCATGCAAACAACCTAAATGTCCATCGTTAGTGGAGGAGATAAAGAAGATGTGGTCCATATACACAATGGAATATTACCCAATCATACAAATGAATGATGGGAGTTCCCACAGTGGCCCAGTGGTCATGAATCTGGCTGGTATCCATGTGGATGCAGGTTTGAACCCAAGCCTTCTTCCATGAGTCAGGGAGCTGGCATTGCTGTCAAATGTGGTGTAGGTCATAGATGTGGCTGATGCCATGTTGCTTGGACTGTGGTGTAGACCAGCAGCTGCAGCTGGGATTCAATCCCTAAATGGAAACTTCCATATGCCCTAGGTTTGTCCCTAAAATGCAAAAAAATAAAATAAAATAAATCATAAAGAATGAAAGAATGCCATTTACAGCAGCATGGATGGACCTAGAAATTATTGTCCTAAGTGAAGTTAGACAGTGAAAGACAAACATCATATGATATCACTTATAGGTGGAATCTAAAAAAGGGATACAATGAACATCTTTGCAGAGCAGAAATAGACTAACAGACTTTGGAAAACTAATGGTTTCCAAAGGAGACAAGTTGGGGAGTAGGTGGGGTGGGCTGGGTGTTTGGGATGGAAATGCTGTAAAATCAGGTTGTTATGTTTGCTGAACAACTATAAATGTAATAAAATTCAATATAGCCCTGGGAACTATGTCTAGACACTTATGATGGAGAATAATGTGAGAAAAAAGATATATATGTAAGTGAGACTGGGCCACCTTGCCATAGAGTAAAAAATTGACAGAATCCTGAAAAACAGCTATAATGGAAAAAAAAACATTATAATCTAAAATCAATGAATTAAAAATAATAAACAAACAAACAAATGAATACATACATACATAAACTTAGAAGGTTTTGCACAGGAAAGGAGACCCTAAACAAACAAATAAAAAGACAACCCATGGAATGGGAGAAAATATTTGCAAATGAAGCAACTGACAAGGGATTCATCTCCAAAATTTATAATCACCTCCAAAAAAATGGGCAGAAGACATAGACAATTCTCCAAAGGAGACAGACAGATGGTCATAAAGCACAAGAAAAGATGTTTAACATCACTACTTATTAAAAAAAATACAAATCAAGATACAATGAGGTACTCCCTCATACCCACCAGGATGGCCATCATCAAAAATCTGCAATAAATAAGTGCTGTAGAGGATGTGGAGAAATGGGAACCCTCTTAACAGTGTTGGTGGGAATGAAAATTGATACAGCCACTGTGGAAAACACTATGATCCTGTCTCAAAAAAACTAAAAACAGAATTATCATATGATCCAGAAATCCCACTCCTGGGCATCTATCCAGAGAAATCCATGACTTGAAAAGACCTAGGCACCCAAGTGTCCACTGAAGCACTTTACAATAGCCAAGATCTGGAAGCAACCTAAATGTCCATCAACAGAAGAATGGATAAAGAAGAGGTGGTACATAAACACCATGGGATATTAGCCATTAAAACGAAAGAACTAATGGCACTTGCATTGTTGTTGCAGCAACATGGATGGATATAGACAGTATAATGCTAAGTGAAGTTAGTAAGACAGTGAGACACCAATATCATATGCTATCACTTATATGCGGGATCTAAAAAAATATGGATACAACTTCTGTGTAGAACAGAAAATGACTTTGAAAAACTTTCCGTTACCAGGTGGGATTCACCCCAGGTTCACAAGGATGGTTCAACACACTCAAATCAAACAATGCTATGCACCACCTTAACAAAACAGTCAGAAACCACATGATCATCTCAAAAGATGCAGAAAAAGCATTTGACAAAGTCCAACATATATTCATGATCAAAACTCTTAATAAAGTGGGTCTAAGAGGGAACAATCCTTAACATAAATAAAGCCATTTATGACAAACCCGCAGAAAATATAATACTCAATGGAGAAAGGCTGAAAGCCTTCCCATGAAAATATGGAGCAAGACACAGATGCCCACTCTCAGCACCAAAGGTATTCAACATATTACTAGAAGTTCTATCCACAGCAAACACACAAACAAAAGAAATAAAAGCCATCCGAATAGGAAGAGTAGTGGCTAAAACTGTCAGTGTAAAATGATCACAGTAAACCTAGTTAATATCCATTACCACAAAGAGTTACACATTTTCTTTCTGTGATAAGAACTTTTTTTTTCCTCTTGGCTGTGCCTGTGACATGCAGAAGTTTCTGAGCCAGGGATTGAACCTGCGCCACAGCAGTGCCCTGAGCCACAGCAATGATACCACTGGATCCTTAACCCACTCTCCACTAGGGCATCCAAGGACTCTTAAGATCCATTCTCTCAGCTACTCTCCAACACACAACGTGGTAATAACTGAAGTCACCATGCTGTACATTACCGTCCATGATTTATTTTATTTTATTTTATTTTATTTTATTTTATTTTATCTTATTTTATTTTATTATTTTACTATTATTATTTATTACTCATCTGTAATTGCACAATGACCATAATAATCCAATTTCACAGGATTTCCATCCACAGCCCAAGCACATCCCCCCACCCCCCAAACTGTCTCCTCCGGAGACCATTATTTTCTGTCTTTTATTTATCAATCTGCTAAAAGGGAAGCTGAAGCAGGCTGAGTGACCTTTTAAATGTATGGAACTCCAAATGCTACAAAACGAGATTCCACAGGCTCCAAAGGCTGCCACAGATTCACCCTTCTTTGTGACTATGATGGAATTGTCCACCTATCAGTGTGAGCAGGGAAGATGTTAGGAATGGCTTATCAAAAGTTACTATTTTGCAAGCCCGTTCAGCTTGAGGCTCTTGAATATCATCCTAGAGGTCACTAACAGTTCACTGTATGGAATCCAGGAGCTGAGTCAAAATAGAGGGGTCTATTTTGGGAAGGGAAGCAGGAGGCTGTAGGGTCAGCTGGTGGACATGGTGAGCATATGGCTCCCTGTTGGGATGATGGCTGGATGTGGAATAAAGAAAAATAGGGTCAGGTCATCTGAGAACCAAGGACCTGAGATGACCTACCCATTGTTAGAAGCATCCTGAACCTTCAGAAAAGAACAGGGACCATGTCTAAAGGTTTGGGAATATCAGAGCCATATCTCCTCAGAGAAGGACTCCCCAGGCTCTCCAGGCCTCACTCCCCAAGCCTCCCTTAGAGACAAGGCCTCCCCACCTTTGTCCTTGTCAGCGCACTGACCCTAGAGGTCCTGCCTATCCCTGAAGACTTAGGTTTCCACAGAGATATGGTGGTGGAGAATTGCTCATACAGCTTACCAGCCTGACCAACAGTAGTTCCCACCACACTGGGGCAACTGGGCACAGGGACACATGGCTCTAGAGACTTGAACCATCTGGACCCCATGTGCACGGTGTCCTGGCCTACCAGCTGTGCCACAGAAGAGCCAGGAATACCTGTGCTTGCCCAACTGATTCTCAGGGGGTTTTCCTGGGAGAACACTTGCCCACCTTACCTCTTATCCATGAATCCCCACGACTTCCTGACTGCCGCTTGTCATGCCAACCACACACCTGAGAAGGTTCTGTGCTAGAGAGTGATCTGCAATCAGCCTCACCCTTCTAGGGCCCCAGATTCTAGGACCATACAAATGCTGAAGGTGTGTCCCTGCCTAAGGTACAGATACCCTAAATCCATCCACATGATTTCCACTGGAATTCACCAGCATTTGGAGGGAGGAATTCTTGACCCTAAAGATTGAATCAACCTGAGAGGAGCAATGCTGTGATTCAGAATGAAGGGCCAAGGCACACATAAAATGGCACATCGCCCAGGATGCCCCACTCACAATTCAAATATAATGTGATATACACACACACCAATGATGTCTGAATATTCTGGCTTGCCACATAATTAAGTCATAACACACACATGAGTGATATGCTCTAAATGCATTTTTGAAGCTCTTCAAGAAACTCAGGTGACATTTCAGATGTGATATCTGCATGGTATGAATATTCCAAACATGAGCAAACTCAAATTACAAAGCTGAGGTAACCGAACACAGAGCCGATTATCCCAAGCTAGTCTGAACCAGTTCCAGTGCCCTTTCATATATGCATGTGCACACAATCCACTTACACTCTGAGGCGGACCCTCAACACCCACCAGGGGATGTAAGCAAAGGACATCACACATACGTATGTGTGTGTGTGTGTGTGTGTGTGTATCTTCTGAGCACACATGTACCTTTTAATCCTCAGTGTGAATCACCATACAAACTGACCGCCTAAGTTTACATATCTCAATAGACACAAATTCTAAAGTTTTACAGACAAATTCCTACTCACCTGGAATTTTCCACTGCCTCTCCTACTGAGACAGGTTGGGACCTGGCACCCTTGGCTGTGGTGGCTGCAGTGGCTGCAGGGAATGCACCTGGACAAACATCTCCTGGGGAACAAAATACAGCAAAAGTATAAACAATGAGAAAGAACTCTGCTTGCACATTGCGGACAAATCATGAGAAAAATACAACTGCCACTTCTGAAGAACAGAGAGCAAAAGCAGAGGACTATCCATGCCCCCTACATGCACCACACTAAAGGGGTGGGGTGGGCAAGCCCCCTCAGCCACCCCCCCCGGCCCAATCCCTGGACATGCCCCTATCCTCACCCCATAGAAGGAACTAGCTCACCATTACTCAGTGAGAAGGTGAACGAGGGAACCTGGTGATTGCTTCAGTGCCTCTATGCTGAAGCAGGTGTCCTGAATAAAGCCTTCACTGAGTTTCTCCTCCAGCATCTTATCAACTGGTCTTGATTAAGGAAGGCCAAGAACTCTAGCTGGTAACACTCCAACTCTATACACATGCAAAACATGGGCCTGAATAAAACAGGTGCAACCTACCTACCAACCAGTTGTCCATGTGGAATACCTACATGTACAGGCTCACGAAAACCAGCAAGTCCTCAATTGTCTCATGCATAGCCCGTATGCCATGCCATAGCCCTAAAACACAGCCAATCCAGGACTCCTGAACACACACACAGCCTACACCGTTTCTTGGTTTCCAAACACACAGACTTCTCACACCTCTCAGAATACATACCACATAAGCTCCAGGAACTCAAATACACACACAGCCACAATTAGCCTACACTGACTAAGATACATATACAAATGTCAAACACCTATGGACACACACATACAGATATTCCCAACCCTTGGACATACAGATGCCCCAAACACTAGGCGTGATGCCACCTCTTCAAAATACAACCACCCTCCTCCTCCCCCAACATAGACACCAAAGGGCACTCTAAGTGTATGTGTGTCAAATGTATGCATGTTTTTACCCTCCCCTGGATAGACACAGACAGACCATCTCTTAGTACCTATTAACAAACACATTAGCAACAAACACATAACACCTTAGCATTCTCCAAAGGAACATACTTTGCACACTCCTAACAACTCCAAGCCATGCGAACAAGACTTGCGCAGTCATGCACCTGGTGATAGACATACAAACATGGATATGCAAGTAAGACCCATGGACATATCTCCAGAAAACCACATATGAAATGACTTCCATCTATCAAATGATAAGAGGAGCCAGCTCACACACCTGCATCTACTAACACATAACCATAGCCCATATTTCTCCTACACATCAATGCAAGTCTCCAACTCCCCTGAATAAACACAGAACCTCATCTCTCCATTACAAACACACATATGAACTCCTGGAAGAGCACATAGGCAAAGCATTCTCTGACATCCACCTCATGAATATGTTCACAGGTCCTTCTCCCAAGGCAACATAAAGGAGAGCAAAAATATAAACCAATGGGACCTAGTCAAACTCACAAGTTTTTGCACAGCAAAGGAAACCAGCAAGAAAACACAAAGACAACTTTCACAATGGGAGAAAATAGTTTCAAACAATGCCATGGATAAGGGCTTCATCTCTAGGATATACAAGCAACATATGCAACTCAACAGCAGAAAAGCCAACCACCCAATGGACAAATGGGCAAAAGACCTGAAGAGACATTTCTCCAAGGAAGATACACAGATGGCCAACAAGCACCTGAAGCAATGCTCAACATCCCTGATTATTAGAGAAGTGCAAACCAAAACGAACATGAGATACCACCTCACACCAATCAGAATGGCCATCATTCATAAGTCCACAAATAACAAGTGCTGGAGGGGGTGTGGAGAAAAGGGAACCCTCCTGCCCTGTTGGTGGGAATGTAAGCTGGTACAGCCACTATGGAGAACCATATGGAGGTACCTTAGACATCTATACCTAGAACTACCCTATCACCCTACAATCCCACTCTTGGGATACATCCGGACAAAACTTTCCTTGAAAAAGACACATGCACCCGCATGGTCATTACACAATAGCCAAGACATGGGAACCAACCCAAATGTCCATCAACAGATGATTGGATTGGGAAGATGTGGTATACATACACAATGAAATCCTACTCAACCATAAAAAAGGACATGAGGCCATTTGTGTCACCATGAATGGAACTAGAGACGCTCATCCTCAGGGAAATAAGTAAGAAAGAGAAAAACAAAGACCATAGGACATCACTTATAACTAGAATCTAATATACAGCACAAATGAACATTTCCACAGAAGAGAAAATAATAGACTTGGAGAATGGACTTGTGGCTGCCCGGGGAGAGAGGGAGGGAGTGGGAGGGATTGGGAGCTTGGGTTTAACAGGTGCAAAGTATTGATCTTGGAATGGATGTACAATGAGATCCTGCTGTGTGGCATTAAGAATTCTGTCTAGATACTTACATTGCCACACAACAACGTGATGAAAACCTGTGCGTACATGTATGTGTAACTTGGTCACCATGCTGTACAGCGGAAAAAAAATAAATGAATAAATAAATAATAAATAACAAAGAAACACACATGTGCACTTCCCCAAATATTTAGGCCTAAAATGTCCCTACTGAAAAATACAAGTGCATAGCCCCAGCAAATATTCTACCAAATGACCATGCCCCTTGAATACACACACAAACTCATACACACAACTCCTCTCCGCAAGCCCCAAATATACCCACAATTACCCAGGACACTACAAATATGGCAACGTATAACCCCTATGCATTTGGTTCCAAATACACATATAATACATGCTCTGCATATACATAAAATCACACTCCCCCCAGCCTTCATGCAAATACAGAAGCACAGAAACACAGGACAGCCACCTATGGAATATTCACCAGTCTCATAAAAGTTTCAGACTTGCCCTAAACACATCAAAAGACACACACACAGCTCCTGAAAAACTGCTACACAGAAAAGCCAAGAAGCATACAACATGCTACAAATACACAAATAATCATCCTAAAGATAAGGATAGATTCGGATACTTAAAATACATGAAAAGTCCCACTGGGGGTGAAAGACAAGGTTTAACAGAGTTTGGGGAACTGGTGTAAGCTGAGGAGCACTCAAGGAATGGAACCCAGCTACGATCTACACTAACTTGAAGGAAGACCAGGGGCCTGTAAGTGTCAGACATGCTGAAGCCACAAACCCCCATACTTAAAACATAGGACAACACATAGGAAGAGTAAATCCTGTTGCATGAAGTCATGGAGTTAGCAGTCCTTGAAAAGCAGCATTTTTTCACATACCCAAGACAGAAATATAGATGACAGGGGACAAAACTAGGTAAATGGGGACATTAGCTGGAAACCTGAGATGAATTGCCATATTGTACATGTTACCACACTCCTGGTAATACACACAGGACTTCAATAGCATTGTTGACTGACCTGGTTAAGCCATGTAGGGGCAAAGTGAGGGACAAAAGATGTAAGCCTTGCCATCTGCCCCCAAATGAGGAAGAAGGCAGACTTCTCCCTTCTCCTCTTTTCGTTGGATTACAGAAATGGAGCTCTCTTGGTCCTTGGGGCTGCTCTGCTCCCTTGCCAGCCTGCTTCTCTCTCTCTCACAAGTGTCTTATGCTAAAAAACTCGCTCATTGCCTGCTGCTTTGTCTCAAGCTGAATTCATTCTGCAATGAGTCAGAAAAGCCTGAGCTTCATGAGTCCTGACACTGGGAGAGAGGTTTTTCCTTAGAAGACAGTGGTTTTGAGGAGTTCGAGTCATTCTTTTGTGGCACAGAAGGTTAAGGATCCAACTTTGTCACTGCAGCCATCCAGATCGCTGCTGTGGCATTCAATCCTGGGCCTGGGAACCTCTACATGTGGCAGATAAAACCAAAAAAAGAAAAAAAATAATCATTGTGTTCCAGTCCACTCCTAACTTGGGATCTGGGTTCAAGTGCTAAGCTACCATGCAGGTTGATTCAAGTCCCACTCTCAGTTTTGGCTGGGTTGAAGTCCCAGCCACGGAGTTTCACTACATTCCCCACATATACAACATAAACGGATTGTACACCCAAACGAACAGACCCCCGTAATGACCAAACATGGCCCTTATGCATAGGCAGATAATCCAAGTCCACCTTTAGACACACAATCCCAAACCTCATGGGTGAAAACACCACATGCCAAATATTCCCCTGAACACCAACTTACAAACACCTAAACACCAACTCCTTGAGTGTGCCTCTGTTACATCTCAAAACCCTTCAAATATAACACTCACCCTTAAAAACGTTCACCAAAACACAGGCATGAACTCCCCTTATACACACATATCCATAGACCTAACCAACCCAGATATCTGACCACCCACCAGACTCCCAACAACCTATTAAATATGTATGAACCCCATCTAGGCTTGTGCATCATTCATGATTTACATCAGACTACAAAGAGATGGTGAGCACTACATTCAGGAAAGTTGTCCCCACCATGGACCCAAGCATGCCTTTTGAATATGAGCATTGACAGTAATTTTTATGTTCTGAAGGAGACACCAATGAAACTATGATCATGTACCTTGGCTCTTCACTGATTTTCCAGTGACCTGCACTACTTCCTGGGAAGTGCATGAGGGTTTTCCAATTGGAAATGTTTCTGTCTAGCTTTCCTACTCTTGAGAACTGCATGCTGGAATGGCACACATTTGAATGGCCCACAAACTTTATGCACCTGCCTCTGGAGGCCCTGCAATCACTCAAGTCTTCATGCAGCCCGACCCACAGTGCTGCCAATAAACTGTGGTGAAACACTGCTCCGGACCTTAACTCCATGCTGGCATGAACCCACACAGAGGAGGGCCCAGATATCCTACAGAGTGAAAAAGAGTGCTGAGGGCTCACACCCAACACGTGAAAAGTCCCCATATGCCTTACCAGGGCCTTCACAGAATTAAGCAGAAAGGCCGCCATGACTGGCCCCACCCCCAGGCGGGCCACCCGTTGGGAAACCACCCTCTGCCCTCATGCATGCACTACTGGCTTCCCAAGCAGACCCGCCTCAACAGATGCTAGGAGAGGTTGGTGGAGGGTAGTCCCTGCACCTGACAGCCCTAGCCACTAGTGGACATGTGCATGCTTGCTGGCGTGGGATGTGTGAATACCTAGCCCAGGTATTCTTGCAAGAGAGGAATATAATGGAGAATTGACATGCTCTGGGGAGTTTTTTGATATGTCTTCTCATTGCGATCTTTCTGACCTTCTCCTCTTCAACCTCTCTCCTGTGAGATGATCTCCCACATTCAAATTGCAAACTTGAAAACCATCCATTTAGATATGATCCCCATGAAAGAGTTTGGAGAGCTCCAGCCTAAGCACGGTATCCTCAATTTGGGCCAAGGGCATTCATGCCCTTTGGGCTGCAGTTCCTTAGTTTTGCTTACTGTTTTTTCTAGAAATATTAGGTCCTTTTACCTAGCAAGCCTTAGGGTTCCATTAAAAGGAATTTCTAGCAATGAATTGTAGACATGGAAAACACTCTGAGAGAAATTTCTCCTGTTTCCATGCCTAGAGCTTTTCCAAATGCATTTGTTCTACTCGAATGTTTTGCTCTCAGTGTAGTTAATGCATGGAAGTTTTTCAATAAAGGTTGATTCATAGGTGTTTCCTTTGTAAGGTTTTGGTTATCCTTGTGAAGTAAACTTGACAATCTTGGCCAATTATAGCACAGCAGGTACTTTGGGAACAATTGTACTCTCCCTCCCTACTTCTTTGACTACATCACAGAATTTCCGTTGGCAATCAACCAACAAATAAATAGCAGCAGATTCAACTTACTGACCTGACATTGTCATACTTTGCAAAGAAATGTGAACCATCAGGACTGTTCTCCGGTTAGCTGCAACGTTGGAGCATTTCTTCATCAACAGGATACCTCTCATGAGCCCTTACATCTAACAACACCCAGAGCTCCCAAGGGCACAGACTTGAAACGTCCACAAGACACAAACCTGGAATCTCTCAGTGCCTTTAAATTTCCATCAGCAAGTGGGAGATTACCTGTCTTCTGATGCTTGTGATCCATTTCCAGAGATGTTTCTCCTTAGCTGTCAGTGCCTGCCCTGAAGCTCTCTGTAGGAATAATCAGATAAGGGTCCAAAAGACATTGAGACACCCACATGCATGACTGGTTTTCCCTAATTACATTTCAGCTAATTTGATTATCTCTGCCTCTAGGATGTAGGGTTTTGAGGTAGTAAACAAAAATTGATTGCAGAATTGGGAATGTCACTTTTCCACAATGTGATTTTCTATCAGGGTCCCTGAGAAGATGCATTCAAATACTATATCAGAGCTATGAGTGAGGATCTTATAAATAATTGGTTGAATGGCTGAACAAGGGGAGGAGACAACAAGGAGCCTGCCCTTCTTGAGAGCCTGGGTACAATGCTTGCCTCACCAATCCTCTCATATGAAGTTATTGGTTGAAAAACATTTAAAATTTTCATTATAAGAGCTCAAATACAGAGAAATATTTCCAAATTGTTTATTTTTTCAATCCCCCATCAAGAGATACTTGATAGAAAGCTCACCATGATATTGCTTGAAATCCTCTCACCTCAGCTTCTCACTCTCTTTTGAGTCCATTTTTCTTTGCAAGGGGTAAGAAGCTTCTGAAGCATCTTCCCAAGTCTTTTTCTCAATGTGGGACACTCCTTCTAAACCTCTCTTGCCTTCCCCGACACCCTACCATCAGTAGGAATTGTAGTGGTGCTACAGCAGAGAATGAATTTCACCTCCCAAGAGATTTGGTTGCAGTCCTATTAGGTTTCCACCCCTTATCTCCCTTGGCAAGTTTCCTAATTGTCCTCTCTTCTCACCACACAAAACATGAATACTCATTCATGTCATTAGGAGAGTGATAAGGTGACATTAATTCCCAACATGAAAATAAGAGTCAGAGAACTGTTTCTCATTTGTGTCTCTGTTTTGTTTTCTAAGGGATGCAGATGGGACCATAGGTAATGATGAGCCTAGATTCTAAAGTGGAAGGTTATGGGATGCAGACAGGAAATTCACAAGCTTATAGGCAGGGCTTGCAGGCCAGGTCTTAGATGGGATTGGCTTTGTCCAAAAGGAGAGTGGACATTGGTGGATAAAATATTGGCACTCTCTCAAGGTGCACATGCATTTCATGGGTAGTTGATTTTTTAAATCCTAGAAATACAAGAAGTTTCCAATGTGGCTCAGCAGAAACGAACCTGGCAAGTATCCACGAGGATGTGGGTTTGATCCCTGGCCTCCATCAGTGAACTAAGGATCTGGTGTTGCCTTGAGCTATGCTGTAGGTCACAGACACAGCTTGCATCCCACATTGCTGTGGGTGTCCATAGGCCTGCAGCCATAGGTCCGATTTGACTCCTATTCTGGAACTCACATATGTTGCAGGTCTGGCCCTAAAAAGGAAAATAAATTAAAGACCAAAAAAAAAAAAAAAAACCAGATCTCTGGGATATTTAGTACATTAACTTGTCTTCTTGTCCTAACCACACGAAGCACAAACACTCAATCCTATATCCTGCCTCTTCCATTGACATTTCATCCTGCAGATTTGGGGTCCCTTTGCCATTTTATTTTGGGTTGGACCAAAATGCACATTTCAGTTTCTAGTCCAAGTTCCTACCCTCTCTAGAACTGCTCACTACTAAGCGCCTAATATGTTACCCTTTTTGGCTAGTCTTGCCAGATAAATGCTGATGCTGAGGGAAAGGTAAATTTCAGATAAATAGGGAAAGAACTTTCAGTAAAGATATGTCCAAAATGTTGCATAGGACAGAGTTAAGGCTAAAGGCAGGCACTGTGTATAGGAAATGAAAAATTCAAATGGAGCTGGATATTTACTTTTGATATTGCCTGGGTTTGAACACTCTGTTCTTTCAGTTCCTTGAATTTCAAGAGAATGTAGAAACTCCCATAATAAAGGTTAGTCCAGTAACAGAGGAGCCACAATGGCAGTATGAAGGCGACAAAAATAATATACTCAGATATACGGAGACAAGATTTAATTTTCTATTTCTCCTTTTTACTGTTTTTCAAGATGAACTCTTACCTTATAATTGTTAAGTTTTCCATTGCAGTTGATTTACAATGCTTTGTCTATTTCAACTGTACAGCAAAAGGACCCTGTCATACAGACACACACACACACACACACATATATATACACATATATTATACATATATAATCGCTTTCTCACATTATCCTCCAACATTTTACATCCCTGTGCACATTTTAATTTTCAGAGACAAAGAAATAATTTTTGAAAAGGCAAATGGATTGCATTCAATGTTCCTTGCCCAAAAGATCTCTGAAAAGATGTGAATGAAACAGGTAACACTGATTACCAGTGGGAACGAGGACTGAGTGGACAGGGGAAAGAGGGGGGAGGAGGACTCAACACTGCATATTCTATCTGGCACAAGTGGATTGTGATCCCTGAGAAGGGAGGAGTTGTGGAAAATGTTACATTCAAACATTTAAAAGGTAAAAGCTCCAAGACTTACCAGCAATGTCATCATACGGGAAAGATATCAGACTGATCTCTGGTCTTGGACACGTGGGCTGTGCAGTGGCTTTTTGGATAGGCTGGGCCTTTCCAGCACAAGGGAACATGAGGAAGGTGGGTCCTGCTGGATGCTGGTTGGCACACAAGGACGGCTTCCTTAGGAAAGACGGACACACACCAATCACAAATGGTGGGTCTGCTGAGAGAAGCCAAACCATAAACATTAGGTTCCAGGTGGCCATGAAAACCCAAGTGGTTATCAGATGATAAATGGTGAATTTTGTTCAGAAAGTCTGGCCTCTGGGGAAGGAAGCCAAGAGCCAGGAGGGAAGCTGAGCAGGTTGAAAGACAACAAACAAGTTGATGAATAATGAAGGGAAAGGGAACATCAAGACAAACCTTGGTGCTGTGACTCTGAAAACCAACACATACATTGCCTGACGAGGCACTCGACAATTGTCTGGCCCCTGCATAAGGTGGAAGAAACATCTGGTTCTTGCCTCCCTGCAGAGGCCAGCATGGAATGGCACCCCACCCCCACCCAGGCTCACCTGCCCTCGGCCCCTCCCCCACTGCAGAATGACTGGAGGCCCGCATTCTACTGTTGAGATTCAAACTTGGGCTCCTTTACTTGCGTCCTGAGCATCTGTTGGGGCAGGTCCCTCGCTGGCTCCTGCTCTTGACTGTCCACGTTGAGGCCACCAGCCCGTGGTGGTCCAGGCCCATGCCTGTGGCAATGGCTTCAGAAGGCGGTAAGCCTCTAGACAGGGGCTGTTTTCCAAGAGAAAGGGCCTCCGTCAAATGCCTGGGTTTCCGTTGGGACCCTTCACTGTGGACATGGAGTTGGACGGAAGGAGAGGAAGGCGAGAGCACTGCACCCCAGGGACATCTCACTTGGGGAGCCTAAGGTCATACAGAAACCTAAGGCTGCCCTGGGGAGGACAGCTGCTTGGAGTTGGATAATAAGAATCTGCTCTGGTTGGGGAGGCAGGATGGCAGCAGGCAGGTTGGCAGTTTCTAGAAGGGAGACAAGCCACTTGGAATGTGTATGTAGCCAGTGTCCTCTTGCTATTCAATTTTATAACAAAACTTACTAATTTCAACCAAAAGAGGTGAGTTGTTTGAAGTAGGGAAAAGATTAAATTTTAGAAAATTTGTAAGAAATGACATCTTGTGGAGTTCCCACGGGGGTGCAGCAGGTTAAGGATGTGGCATTTCCACAGTTCCAGCTTAGGTGGGATTCAGTCCCTAGCCTGTTTCTCTTTGCTGCAGGTACAGCCAAAAAAAAAAACCCAGAAAACCTGACATTTCATTGTACTCATGCCTACAGAATCTAGGCAGAGAGGCTGTTTTCACAACTAGACAATTAATTGTTATTCCTAAGCCATTCATTCCTTAACAGTTCTAATCTTTTATATGTATTAATCTCTCTTTAAGAAACATAAGAATCTTGCCAATACCTACGGTTTTATCAATGGACCCATTTTATCAACTGTCAGTGTCATGGCTATACATGTAAGAAATCTAAAATATATATGTGTGTATTGCATCACCCGAGTTTGCTATTTTTCTGCCTTTTGCTTCTTAGGGCCACACCTGCAGCATAGGGGAGTTCCGAGGCTATGGGTCTAATCAGAGCTACAGCTGCTGATCACAGCCACAGCAATGAGGTATCCAAGCCATGTCTATGACTTGCACCAGAGCTCACGGCAATGCCGGATCTCTGACCCATTTAGTGAGGCCAGGGATCAACCCTGCATCCTCGTGGATACCAGTCAGATTTGTTTCCACTGTGCCACAAGAACTCCTTGGGTTTGCTATTTTTCATATCACACTCTCCCTCCCTCAATCAATCCAATGGTGCTGGGGGGTGATCAGTCTTGACACAGACACCTTTCCTGGGTTCCCCTCACAGAGCCCTGTTCTGGACCCCATACCCACTTCAGCCACCCCTCTCTCCACACTCCTTTCTGCAGTGAGCTGCTCTAGGCCCCACCAGACAGCTGCTAACATACTCTACATGGATGAAACATCGCAGTAGGTTATGTGACAGCAGGTTATCTGGTAGAGCTGCATGAACCAGAGGGACTCAACTCTTGGCCAAGCTCAGGCTGCACACACCCCAAACACTTTGCTTCCTGATAGCAGTGATTTTAAACACGATTCTTACTCAAGTCCCAGAGAATAATGCAGACATGGGTGCTAGCTGCATGTACATTTCATAAGAAAGGACTTATGATCTTAGAATAAATCTAACCACACATTATAAAATTCATCAACCAATAAATGAATCACCTGGGGGACATCTACAGTACAAATACTTTCATCTCAGTCTTTCAGAGGTTTCTTTAAATAGTTTTGGAATTTATTTGACCAGGGGGAGGGGTTGGTCAGGGGATTTAGAAAGAGCCCATCACACATTCCCCATCGGACAACAATGTCCTGGAAGGCAGCAACAATGGCTTCCTGCCACCAGCACAAGAGCAACAAGACTAGGGTCAACTCTGCACCCCCTGAAATCATGCCCAGTAACTGGTAGAGAGTATTTATGCTCCAAAAATATGAGACTTCCTCCCCCAGTACGAGGATACTCCAAGAATCACTCACAGAGCCCCATCCTCTCAGTTTACAATAAAGAAACAATGGCTGGAAGAAGTGGAGTCATTGGACCAAGGTCACCCAGTAGCTTGGAGTCCAAGTAAATAAATTTATTTAGCAAACAAGGGTCTGGAAACCAGTGCAGTAAAGTCCTCATTATCAGAGTGATTTTATCATTCTTCAGCCAGCCAGCCATATATTTGTTCTATTAAACTTTCACCACACAGCCTTGGCTTTAATATTGTCACATGCATTCCTCTTCTCTCCCCAGAAGAGTGATGCTCTTTGAGGCACAAGATTCCCTCCAAATTCCATGTTAACAGTCCAGGAGAGCCTGGCTCTGCTGGGTGAGGAAGGACCATCACCTGACTGAGTGCTGCTGGAGGCAGCAACCCAGCTGAGCAATGCCTCAGGTCCTGAGTGGACTCACTGGGAAGGCTGGTCTTGTCACTTGGCAGGGGCTGTCGCAGCAGCTGCATGTCTGTCATAACCACATTAAGTGTCCAGGGCTGATTGAGGGGCCAGAGTGTGGGAGGAGGCTGAGTGCTGGCTGTATAATTAAGACCTAGGAGAGGTACAGAACAACACCCACACCCTCACTTCAAACCTGGGAGAAAGCCTGAGACCAAAGTGAACCATGAAGGTCAAGGGTGGATGCTGCAGGAATAAGGGGATAAAGCTCTGTCTTCCTCATTGAGCACCCTTGCTGGGTAGATCTCTCCTCTGGGACTGTGACCCTCTCTCTGTAAACCAAACTGTCACCAGTCTGAGGTCTTATGTCAAGATGGATCTTCCACATATCAAATTAGGTTCTAGGCTTAACAAGAGTCTTCTTGGCACATACTTAGTGGGATGACATTAGTGATGGGGGCCAAAACCCTGCTGTAAGCCATGGTGCTCCATGGCCTGCAGGGTCCTTTGGTGGGGGAGAACTGTGGTCCAGTGACTGCAGGGGCCTACTTGCCATGGGGAGAGACCCAGGATGTCAGTCATCACATATGTGTTTCATCAGAGGGGTCACGTGCTTCATGGTAGGCGAACCAGGAAGGAGCATGTGCCAGGAGCTAGGATGCAAGGGCAAGGCTGTCTGAGAACCTCAGTTACTGACCGCAGCTGCATTTTCCACGGGCCACATGCTGTTGGAACTAGACTTTGGTGCAAGCAAGTTTAGAGGGGTTCTCCATGGTGGGAGCTGTGTTCTCTCCTGATGGCACTCTGCCCATGCCAGCCTTGTGGTGTGAAGACAGAATGAGGATTGGGTGGGCTCAGTTTCTCAGCTGTGAAACCTGCATAAAAGGAGCTGAACCTCAGATATTCAGGCTTATGGACTGTCAGTGAGACCATGCTCCTTGCCTCTGATCCTTTCCTGCTTCCTCATCCTATTTCTTCACCAGTGAGCCTGAAAAGTAGGCATGGATATAGGAATGGAGGATGGAGGCTCCAGCCCAGCAGCACAGTGGTGCTGACCAGTGAGGCATGGAAGTCCTCATGTGTTGCCGAGGCTCATCGTCCAGCATAGATGCAGGCAAAGCCCAGTGAAGATTTCAAAGTCAAGAGGATAGTGTACTCAGAAGGCTGTGCCTGGACATCTCTGACTCTAGTATGAAGCTTGCTCAGAGGCAGAGGGGAAACCAGTTAGTTGGTTAGAGAAAAGACTTTAGCTCTGCCACTTAAACTAACAAACTTACAAATTACCTGACAGGCTTTGGGACAACACAAGGAAGCCTCAAAGACTAGGGTCAACTTCCTAGCAAGTTTTGTTCTAACAAGAGGGGGAGGAAACCCTGTATTTTAGCAAATAGCTGGGAGAGGAGGAACGAGCCAAGTGAAAAGGCAGATGAGGCTGGCAGCCCCGGGCAATCTTCAAAAAATTACTGGGAGAAACCCAGGGGGAGCGAGGAAGCTGTTGATGGGAGGTTCTGTTCCTGGTGGGGGTGGGGGGTTGCTGTTCTGCTGCAGAACTTGGAAAGCTGTGTCAAGCCATGGTGCTTGACTTAGCTTCGCTTGGTCTTTCTCAGGTGGAGCATTTGACAGGCACCTGCAAAGCTCTCTCTGGACCCCAGAGAGCTCAGACTACAAATCATCATTAGCAAAAGGTTCACAGCTTAGGTTAAGAAATGAGAAGGGACTAGGTCCATCTTCAGCAGATGAAGAAACCAGGAGACACTCTTTTCTGCACAGAAGCCAAAGACAGCAGCCTTAAAATGTCTTGGGCCAGTTTGAAGAAGTATAGGGAAAAGAGCAATGGTTGTAAGGAAAGCAGGGCCCTCAATTTTGTTTGGAAGTTGCTTATTATAATTGCGGATTCCATCATCATCTGGGGTGTGGGAACCCTTGAGAATAGAAAAGGGGATTTCGGAAGTTTTAACGCATAGCCTATACATGGTGAAGAGACAGGAAATGCCATGAAACCTGAAGGTGCCCCCAATGCAAGTTACACACTTGTTAGCTGACAGTGGGGCTTTGGATGCCATTTCTCAGGGCGAAAGGCAGTCTGTCTAAAGGGTAGAAGGTGTCCCTAGAACATAGAAACTCTGTGTCACAACCCATTGACCGGAGACAGCTTTTAATTGACCATGGATGTTTGAGGCTAGAGTCTGGTGAAATTATGCACTTTTAATGGCAACTTGGAGGAGCTGAACCAGGACATGCGCTGCTCTTTTCTGTCTTTGATTCCTTGTCCATCGTCCTCCTCTACACACTGCAAGCCATCTGCCATAGTCTGTAACTGGTGACAACTGTGCAGATGTAAACTGCAGGAGAGGCATCAGGCTCTGCAAACTCTGCATTTCCAAAACCGCTGTTTGGACTGTAAGCTGACCAAATAGACACATTTAGGATTTGGGCTCCTGTTTCCCAGCCAGAAATGCAGGCCTGGGAAAAGATGCTTCTCTATCTTGACACAAAGCTTTGTCTTGACAATTCATTGGAGCGTTGAGAAAATGGAACACAGAAGTCTCAGAGTTGGTGCAGCCCAATTTGGAAGCACTGGGAGGCTCCACATCCATTCCTGAGAAAATGAATTATGCTGCAGGTTCCGAAGAAGATCCTGACATTATCAGGAGCCGCTCTCACTAGGGCCCTCTGGTCAGGACCAGCCAGAGGAAGAAAAAGGAGGAGAGAAGAGATGCTTTTCAGGTATCTTAGGTCTTGAGTTGATGATGGGAGGGAGCTGGGTGAGAAATTTTACAAAGTTATAACACATATTTATGATCCCTCACCTCATCAGCTCCTGTCTGCTTGACAAGGACAATACCCCTTCAGGAAAATAAGAAATAAAATGGAAAGTGGCCTCACGATGAAATTACCTGAAGCAATGGCCTGATATGTTACAGAGTGTTGGGAGCAACATTAAAAAGGTATTTGTAACTGGCCACCTCCATGGCTCCAAGTGGAAGCTGACGCAGGCCTTCTCAGTCCCAGGGCTTTTGTGAGAGTTGGCCCCTCATGACCACTCTTGGCAAGCCAGGCCTGGGACCCTGGGGACCCCACCTGGGAAAAATTCCTTTTAAAGAGTCACAGCCCCTCTTACATGGACATTCTAGCAAGAGTCACGTCTGGGCAGAGGGTCAGAGGCATTCGCACCTGGGAGAGGACGAAGGAGGAGCCCAGCACCAAAGGGGGCTGGAAGTTGGCGACTGTCACCACAATAATCTAATTATTACTCTGCTCCTGTCCCTTCCTGAATAACTTTTTTATTGAAGTAGAGTTGATTTCCAATGTTGTGTGTCAGGTGTGCAGAAAAGTGATTCCATTATACCCCTGCATGTGTATATCTAGTCTTTTCCAGATTCGTTTCCATTACAGGTTCGTACAAGATGCTGATAGGTTGTCTATTTGATATTTAGTAGTGCTGATAACGTCCTCAATCTACCATAACTGGGCGCATCTGAATGACACCCAACGCCCCTCCTTCCCGAAGGCTTTCCTCTCAAGCTGGATGCCTGTCAAGATTCCTGCGCTGTGTGACAGCCCTCTCACTGCTGGCCCTGCAGTCAGCCCCTTCTCCACTTCCTCTAGCTGTCCTCTCACCTCATCACCATCCACCCCGCCTTATTCCCACCTCATTACCGACCTCCCACTTCACCACCACCCTCCCACCTCATCACCATCCTCCCCATCTCACCACCACCCTCACATCTCATCTCCGTCGTCCCCACCGCCCCCTCACTCCCTCAGCACCACCACCTGCTCCCCACTGGCTCTTCTGGCGCCCTGGACTCCTCTGCCCCCCCTCAGGCCTCCTCCTTCTCAGCAGTTCAACTGTCACCTACAAAGCCCATTAACAATTCCCTGCTCATAAAAGTACAGTCTGGGAAATAAAGCAAAGTCTACCTTTCCTTTTCCTTTGTGCTTGGCCGGGTTTCAGTTGCTTGCAGGGCGCAGTGCAGAGACACCACGCCTGCACTGCAGACCCCAGTTAGGGAAGCAGCTGCGCCAGCCGTTAAAAGGGCTCCTGAGGAAACTAAGAGCAACACTGTGATTCAAGATGGCAGCGGACTGTGAACTAGGCTGTGCCTGGGATTGGGTGTGAGCCGTGTGCCCCCGCCTCCCACGGACTGCCGAGGCCCCGCCCCCCCAGGAAACGGCCTGCCGAGGCCCCGCCCCCCCAGGAAATGGCCTGCAGAGGCCCCGCTTCCCCAGCTCGGCCTGCAGAAGCCTCGACCCCCAGTCACATAGCCTGCCAAGGCCACGCCCCCCGGCCGAGGGCCTGCCGAGGCCCCGCCCACCTGGCACATGGCCTGCCGAGGCCCCGCCTCCCTGGCACGCGGCCTGGTGAGGCCCCACCTGTGAGCGCGCGACCAGCCGAAGCCCCGCCTCCCCGCGCACGGCCTGCCGAGGCCCCGCCCCCCAGGAAACGGCCTGCCGAGGCCCCTCCCCCCGGCAGAGGGCCTGCCGAGACCCTGCCCAACTGGCACATGGCCTGCCGAAGCCCCGCCTCCCCGCGCGCGGCCTGCCGAAGCCCCGCCCCCCAGGAAACGGTCTGCCAAGGCCCCGCCTCCCCCGCTCAGCCTGCAGAAGCCTCGGCCCCCAGTCGCAGCGCCTACCGAGGCCCCGCCCCCCCGCGCGCGCCCTGCCGAGGCCCCGCCCCCCCGGCACAGGGCCTGCGGAGGCTTCTCCTACCTGGCACGCGGCCTGACGAGGCCCCGCCTCACCGCGCAGGGCCTGCAGGAGCCGCGCCCACCTGGCACTTGGCCTGCCGAGGTCCCGCCCCACCGCGCGCAGGGCCTGCTGAAGCCTTGTCCACTGGGCACTTGGCCTGCTGAGGCCCCGCCTCCCCGCGCGTGGCTTGCCGAGGCCCCGCCCCCCCAGTACTTGGCCTGCCTAGGCCCCGCCTCCCCGAGCGGCCGGCAGAATCCGCTCCCCCAAGTCACATAGCCTGCGGAGGCCCCGCACCCCCGGCGGAGGGCCTGCCATACCCTGCCTCCCCGTGCGCGGCTTGCAGAAGCCTTGCCCACCTGGCACGTGGCCTGCCGAGGCCCCCCCCTCTTCCGCGCGCGTATCGCAGAAGCCGCGCCCCCCAGTCACACAGCCGGCCGAGGCCCCGCCCCCCGGGACACGTCCTGCAGAGGCCCCGCCCCCCCGTACAAGGACTGCCAAGGCCCCGCCTCCCTGGCACGGGTCTACCGAGGGTCCCCCTGTCAGCGCGCGGCCTGCCGAAGCCCCGCCTCCCCGCGCGCTGCCTGCCGAGGCCCCGCCCCCCCCACGTCACGGCCTGCCGAGGCCCTGCCTCCCCGCGTGGCCTACCGAGGGGGTTCCCCCCCCCCACCAAACAGGGCCTTTTTTTTTTTTTTTTTGCCTTTTTAGGGCCACACCCACAGCATGTGGAGCTTCTCCAGGCTAGGGGTTGAATTGGAGCTGTAGCTGCTAGCCTACACCACAGCCATGGCAGCATGGGATCTGAGCCACATCTGTGACCGACACCACAGCTCATGGCAATGCTGGATCCTTAACCCACTGATCAAACCTGCAAGCTCATGGTTCCTAGTTGTTTCCATTGCGCCATGACGGAAGTCCAGAAATTCAAACAATTAAACTTAAAAATTGGAAAATATTTTAATCATTAAATTGTTAATGTTTTCTCTTTGTTCCTCCTTTGGAACGTGACATCTTTTCTTTTGTCCCAAGATATATGTATCAGATCTTCTGGCTACTGACTGACAACTAGGAGGTATATTTAGTTTTAGTCATTGATGATGGAAAACAACTGTTCACATGAAAGCTCTTCCAAACATGGAGGGAGTCTTTGTGTGATGTTTTTATTTTTAGGCTAACTGTGCATTGATGTGCTTGAGAATTCTGGAATGCCAGTCTTGCTATATTTAGTTTTCAGTATCATATAGTGTTGTTCTGTCGGTTGCTTTTTATTCTTTTTGTCTTTTTAGGGCTGCACCTGCAGCATATGGAAGTTCCCAGGCTAGGGGTAGAATGAGAGCTGCAGCTGCCCCTCCACCACAGCCATAGCCATAGAAATGTGGGGTCCAAGCCTCATCTGCAACCTACACCACAGCTTACAGCAGTACTGGATCCTTAACCCACTGAGCGAGGCCAGGGATGAAACCCACATCCTCATGGTTCCTAGTCAGATTTGTTTCCACTGAGCCATGACAGGACCTCTATTCTTTCTGAATAATCTCTGTTCTCTGAGACATGAGCTGGTCACCAGTGCTGAGCTCCTCCCAGTGATGGTCTTGCTGTTTAACCAGCAGGAATCAACTGTTGAATATTGATGTGAAGGGGAAGAAGGAAACTAGTGGAAGAACACTGGGATGTCATGATTGGACAAAGATCATGCTGGCACAATAGCACAAGATAGAAAAAGAACCGTAATTACCCCAGGTGGGAGAGAAAGTGCTGGGAAACACTGAAGTAGCAATTACAGTATTGATTCTTGGATGCCCTGTGCCATGGGCCTGCTGGCACCCGTGCTTTTTATTGTGCCATTCCAGCTTTCAGAATCCTGGGGGAGACCGTGGAATCAGTTGTTTCCATCTCTGCCAATGGCCATGACAGGGCACAGGCCTTGGCCAAGCCTGGCCCATGGTGGCGCTGCTGGGCACAGCCCTGGGAAAGAGGGTGTTCTGAGCAGGGCAGCTGCAGACGTGCAACAGAAACTGTTGACATCCACAAGCCCAAATTAGCTTCTTTGTAAAACTGGGGTCCCCAAAGACTGAACGAGATGCTCCACGTGGAAGTTCTCTGTGTGCAGCCCAAGCCCTGAGCATGACTCAGGTCCTAAGCATAGTTTGGGTCCCAATCAGGGGATGGTATTGGGTCCTGCCTGGGTCCCAATCAGGGGATGGTATTGGGACCTGCTTCCCTGTCCAGCCTTCCTCAGTTGAGCTGTAGGTAACCACTGAAGTGCTTCAGACAGACTGCACCAGCATCACACCCCACCCCACCCTCAGTGCTCCTGGTGATGGGGGGCCAGCCCCCAGGTGTCTCCCCACCCATGCTCAGACTCTGCTCTCCTCCGTGAGACAGGACACACCTTCTCCTCTGTGGTGGAGTATTACCTCTGTGTCTCTTGGCTCCTGTACTCTGCTTCCTGTAAGGATGAGGATCAGACCCTTTTTGGCTGTATGTCCCCAGTGCACAGTGGGTGATGGGTGAACGAATGAAAATAGCATTTAGGAAATAAATGGGCCCTCCCTAAGTTGTTCCATTCATTGTGTTGTTGCCCAGGGCATGGAGGTCTGGTCAAGCCCTTTAGAGCCCATGGCTCTGGTGAATTTGGTGACCTACCCGTGACTGCAGCTGGTTGTCACCATGGATGAGCAGGGCCTGATCAAAGTATGGAAAGCAGAGAACAGGTGTGAGCAGGCCTCCTTCTGCCTGCCTAGCTCCTCGTCTGCATTGGAGGCCTGTGACATTCCAGAGGGCCCCCTCCTGCTGAGGAGTGACCCCACTCTCAGGAGCCTCTGCTCTTTCCCAGGGTCTGTGGACACTTGCATCAGACCTGCCGTGTTGGGTGGCATCTCAAGCCAGGCCTTCCATGTGGCAGACCAAGTGATCACCCTGTTTTGTTCTGTCCCCCTAGCTTCTTGCCTGCCACAAGAGGGCAGACTCCTCGTCCCCCTTCAGCTCTAGCATGCTGGCGGCCTGCTCCTTGCCCAGTTTCTGCTGCCTCTTGCTCTCTCACAGTGAGGTCCAGCCTTATGGGCTGCCTGTGCTTCTTTTTTTTTTTTTTTTTTTTTTTTTTGCTTTTAGGGCCACATATGCAGCATTTGGAAGTTCCCAGGCTATGGGTAGAACAAGAGTTGCATCTCCTGGCCTACACAAAGCCACAGCAACACAGGATCCTAGCCACATCTGTGACCTACACCGCAGTTCACAGCAACGCTGGACTCTTTGTCCCATTAAGCAAGGCCAAGGATGAAAGCTGTGTCCTCATGGACACTAGTCAGGTTCGTTACCATTCAGCCATGGTGGGAACTCCTACCTGCACATTTTGTCTGCACACCCCAGCTTTTCTGTTTCCTGGCCTCCCTCAGAGTCTTTCCTCCTCTCGCAGTTCCTTCTCACTACTGCATGCTCCCCTTTTTCAAGTCTCAGTGAGGGCCCAATGTAACAGCTGTTCCTTTTTTTTTTTCTTTCTTTTTAGGGCCACACCCACAGCATGTGGAGCTTCTCCAGGCTAGGGGTTGAATTGGAGCTACAGCTGCTGGCCTATGCCACAGCCACAGCAACTTTAGATCCTAGCTGTGTCTGGGACCTACACCACAGCTCATGGCAATGCCAGATCCTTAACCCACTGAGCAAGGCCAGGGGTCGAACCTGCAACCTCAAGGTTCCTAGTCAGATTCGTTTCCGCTGTGCCATGACAGGAACTCCAGTGTGAGGGCCCAACTTAAAGGAAAACTGAAGCATGTTGGACAGGATGCAGGCGTTTGCCTGAGGTGATGAAGGCCTGTTGCGAGGACATTTGGTTGAGAGATGATTCTTAATCACTGGGAGGGAGCATTTGACTCCTGAGAAAGAGTGAAAGTGAGTGTGTGCTAGCAGATCAAGGAGTAGCCCTCACCTGGGGCAGCATAATCCTCTTAGAGGGAAGAGGTCTTTGAAAGTGTGGGCAAGCTGGCCTCCCAGACATCAGGATGGGCAGGCATCCAAGGACAGTTTCCTATGTGAACAGAACTAACTCTGTAAAGGACCTAAGCTCATAAACAAAAAAAGCAGGAGCTGATGACAGATTTTCTTTCTTTCTTTCTTTCTTTCTTTCTTTTTTTTTTTTTTTTTTTTTTTGTCTTTTTGCCATTTCTTGGGCCGCTCCTGTGGTATATGCTAGGTTCCCAGGCTAGGGGTCTAATTGGAGCTGTAGCCGTCAGCCTATGCCAGAGCCACAGCAACTCGGGATCTGAGCTGCGTCTGTGACCTACACCACAGCTCACGGCAACACTGGATCGTTAACCCACTGAGCAAGGGCAGGGATCGAACCCGCAACCTCATGGTTCCTAGTCGGATTCATTAACCACTGCGCCACGACGGGAACTCCCCTGATGACAGATTTGTTATAAACAATTCTGTAGCTGTTTAAAGGAGACTTTGGAATAATAAGTGTAAATAAAAAGCAACTGGGGAATACATGGTCTAGATGAAGAGGAAGTGCTGTGGTTCTCCCCTGGGAATGGCAGACCACACGAATCACACTTACTTGTTGGTGAAGGACAGTTAGAAAAATTAGAATATACATCAAGTCAGAGAGCCAAAAAGAGTGAAGTTTCTAAGCCAAGATTCCAAGTGCTGAACCTGACACGGGGGCTGCTTTTGCCCTGGAGGTGTTCACTCCAAGGCTAAGAGGCAGAGCAGAGCTTTGACAGACAAATAGACAAGGGTTGGGGCCCTGTGAATCATCTTACTTTGGGAGGGTTGTCATGTCTGAAAGGGAACAGTCCCTGTGTTGGCTGCAGCTGCCCAGTTACCAGGAGGGAGTAAATGGAAATCCTTTCTGGAAGAGGATAACATCACCCCAGGCTTCTCTTTTCCACACACACTTAAAGGTAAATAGGCACATGAGATAAGAATGTGAACTAGAACCTATAGCATCAACAGCAATGTCAGTAGAGCCCCAGGGGCTTCAGATACTGCAGTTAATAGACACAGACAACAGCACACCTGTGGTGGTTCTGATGCTCAGCGAGATACATTTCAAGAGAATTTAAAGCCATGAGAAATGGTATAACAGATTTGGAAAAGAACCAAGTAGAAAGAAATTCTCAAACCAAATAACAAAGGTTAGGCCTCAGTGGATGATTTAGCAGCACAGGGGACAGTTGACTCACAAAAAGCCTGGGGAGGGTCAGGGGAGCTCGTGGGCCACCAGGTGTGTTCTGTGTCTAAACTTGGGTGGTGACATAAATATTTACTTTGTGATCACTTACTGAGCTCTTGTGTTTAAGTTCTGTGTGGTTTTCCATGTGCATTCTCTGTATCACTTAAGGAGTTAAGAATTTAACAATTAAAGAACTGGAAGATAAAAGTATCAGGAGTGGTTAGTTGAAAGAGAGGCTGAGAGACAGAGACCAGTGCTTCTGAGACTTGAATGGGGTGTGAATCACCTGTGGATCTTGTTTGAGTGAAGGTTCTGATCCACTGGGTCCCTGGGGACATCCGAGATTCTGAGTTTTTTAGAAGCTTCTTCAGAATATTGATGCTATCAGGTTACAGACCACACTTTCAGTGACAAGGCCATCAAGGATCCATGCAAAATTTTAGTATTTATTTATTTGATGTCTTAGGAGCAGGTGAGGCAGGGGGACATAAACATTTGAAGAGATGATGGTAGATGTTTTTCTGAAGTGACCAAAGATGTTAATCCATGGAATCAAGAAGGCCCTGCAAACCCCCAGCAGGGGAAATAAAAATAAATCTGCAGCTAGACCTATCAGAGTGACCTGTGACAATGGAAACCTAAGAAAACTCTACCTAACAGTAGCCAGAGGAAATAAAACTACCTTCAGTGTAATACTAATGAGACTTCTTCAGGCAGAGGGAAAAGGATCACAGATTAAATTTCAGAGAAGCAGGAAGGATTGATGAGCAACGGCCATGATGAAGGAAACATGAGGAAATCTAAATTAATATCCACTGTATAAAATAGCACCAACAATGCCTTGTGGACTGTTAACTATATGCAGACGTAAACTACGTGACTTTAGCATTTAGGTTTGGAGAAGGTTATGAGGAACTGAAAAGTCCAAGTTCCTTGAATTATCCGAGAAGATTAAATGAACAATTAGCAGTATCCTTTATAAGGCAGGCTACACACAGTAATCTCTCGTCTAACTCCCAGAAGAACAGTATATAGCATATAGCTTCTGAATCCTGAGAGGAAGATGAATGTGTCTTGTGGTGGGGCAGGATCCACCCAGACCCGAAATTTGCCTTGGTTATCAAGCCTGATGATGCCACACATGACCACGGGGTGTGAAAGGTTAATCTGTTCTTTAGAGAGCAGGGTGGGCTTCCAGGAGGCAGCTCTGGGAATGGCTGAGGGAGCAGGGAGGAGTTCCAGGTTCTGGTTTTCCCAGAGGTTTGGGGAGTGGGGCTTGAGGGAGTGTTCTCACTCCTGGGCCAGGATTTCCTGGTTTGAATTCTCTGCAGGTTCCCCTTATCAGCTTGCCCCTGGGGAAGAGAGAGGGATGGGCCTTAAAAGCTATCACTGTCAAATATTGAAAGTGGACTCCAACCCTTTATTATGACTCACTTCTGATATTTGATGACTGAAAGCCTCATGTTTCATTTCCCTGAACCTGAACTTGTGTTGGTAAGCCACATGGTGCTCTGTGAGGCCTGGCATCTAAGCTAGCAGATGGGGGCAGGTTCCCTTCAGTGACTTGCTCAAGAGCTCAGGGTTGTGTGTTTTTAAAGTGAAATGAGTTCCCATCATGGCACAGTGGAAAGGAATCTGACTAAGAACCATGGGGTTGTGGGTTTGATCCCTGGACCCACTCAGTGGGTTAATGACCTGGCATTGCCATGAGCTGTGGTGTAGTTTGCAGATGTGGCTCGGATCCCATGTTGCTGTGGCTATGGTGTCGACTGGCAGCTGTAGGTCTGATTAGACCCCCAGCCTGGAAACCTCCACATGCTGTGGGTGTGGCCCTAAAAAACAACATAGATAAATAAGAAACAGTAAAGTGAAGTGACTGTCTTAATCCCTGTCAGTCAGGAGTTTAGGGTGCCTGGAATGTGCAGAGACATATGTTACGGTTGTTTCTGTTTGGGGTGTCTGGGAGGCAAGAGGTCCTGAGGTCTTCATCCCAGAGGGGAAACCTTGGGTGAGTTTTGTTTCTGCACTTGCTGGCCGCATGGCCATACCACTGGCAATGGCCCAGGAGTGTGGACATGCACCTCCAGGTCTAGGAGTTGGCGGAGATGGAAGGCAAAGAGGACAACCTGAAGGTAAGCCATTTGTGTGGAGTGCTGGTTGTGTCCTTTGTGTGGGATCTGGGAAGCGCAGTGCTCTAGAAGTGCCCATGGCATAGGATGCTGGCAGTGCTGTACAGTGTGAGAATTCTCTTTCTCCATGTACTCATAGGGTGGCCTTCTCTAGTGTCATTGCCTGTGGCAAGGGTCTGAGGGTGGCAGGAAGCTACTTCCTTCTGGGAGAATGTGCCCCAGATGGCCAGGCTTGCCTGCATCCTGAAGAGGTCATTTCTGTCATAGCAGAGAGGCTTCTGTGGCTGTGCTGAGCCTGAGCCAGAGCCTCAGAATGTGGCCTTATTTGGAAATGGTACCTTTTCTTTGTACTTAATGATCTCAAGAGGAAATCATCTTGGATTTCGTTTGGGCCCTTAATCTCATGGGTGGTATCTTTGTAAGAAGAGGAGAGGACACAGAGATACACACTCAGAGAAGCCAGGCGCAGACAGAAACAACCCTGGATCTGCTGTTACAAGCCAAGGATAGCCCTAGAGCCATTAGAGGAAGGATGGCCCTGCTGGCTATTGATTTGAGGCTTCTGGCTTCTAGAACTGTGAGAGAATAAACTTTTGCTGACTTTTTTGGTTTGTTTTGCTTTATTTTTAGGGCCACACTGGCAGCATGTGGAAGTTTCCAGGCTAGGGGTCAAATCAGAGCTGTAGCTGCCCGCCTACACCACAACCACAGCAACCCGGGATCCAAGCTGCATCTGCGATCTACACCACAGCTCACGGCAACACCAGATCCTTAACCTGCTGAGGCCAGAGATCGAACCTATGTGCTCATGGTTACTCGTTGGGTTCATTCCTGCTGTGCCACAGTGGGAACTCCTAAATTTTTGGTTTTTTAAGCCACTGATTTTATTACTGCAGCCCTAGGAAACTAATATAAGACTCATCTAAAACAGAACACTTAGGAAGGGTGGAATTGAAAGGATGGGAAAATGAACTATTGCATTTGGGGTGGATAAGCAGTGAGATTCTGGTGTATAGCACAGTGAACTGCATCTAGACACTCACTTGTGATGGAAGCTGACAATGTGAAAAAAAAGAATTTGTGTGTGTGTGTGTATGACCGAGTCACTTTACAGCATAAATCAACAGAACAATGTAAATCAACTACAACAGAAAAATAAAACCTAAAGCAAAATAAATAAATAAATAAATAAATAGAAGGATGGGAAAATGGTGTGCCCTGGGGATGAGAACCAGAAGCAAGCTGACCCAGCTAGTAATGCTAGATGGGAGGGCTGGAAGGTCCTAGTCTTTCCTGGATATTAGGGGTCATCTCCAGATAATAATTAAGTCAACCTCCCAGGAAGATACAGCCATGCTACTTTAGGATGCACCTCAATATACGGCCGAAAAATATATTGAGTAAACGTGTGGAATTTCAGGAGAAGTGGTCAAAGCTTATAGCATCATGAGAAATTTCTGTTACCCAGCTAAAGAGAGATGACCTGGGTGGGCTCTAACTCCATGAGTGCTTTAAGGGCACAGGGTTTATTCTGGCTGGTAGCAGAAGACGAAGTCGGAGACTCAAAGGTCTGGGGGCCTTGTGTGAACCAGGTGCTGGCCACCATGCTGTGGGTGGGCCTGGGAGCAAGAACTGGCCCTGGCCCCAGCTGGCCAAGCAACCTCAGTTCTGCACCCACAGTGTCCTGAACTGCTAACAACCTGAAAAGGCCTCCAAATGCGTACCCAGCATCTTGACTCCTTGGCTCAGCTTTGTGAGTTTTCCCCTGTCCCAGGCATTATTTCGAAGATGTTCTCTGTGTATGTCAGTGGCTTATTTCAAGTTGAATTATATTTGTGAGCAAGGTCAGTGTCAAGTTTCTTTCTTTCTGCTTTTTTTTTAGTGCTGTACCCTTGCATATGGACATTCCCAGGCTAGGGATAGAATCAGAGCTGCAGCTGCCACCCTATGCCTCAACCACAGCAACACCAGATCCGTGCTACATCTGCAACCTACACCATAGCGCCCAGCAGTGCCAGATCCTTAATCCACTGAGCAGGGCCAGGGTTTGAATCCACATCCTCATGCATACTAGTCGGGTTCATGACCACTGAGCCACAAGGGAACTCCAGGGGTCCTTTTTATTTACAAATGGATATCCAGAATTTGTGGGAAAGACCATCCTTTCCTCATCGAATTACATCGTCACCTTCATTTATGAAAATATCAGCTGTCTGTGTCACATGTATTATATGTTGAATGTGTGGGTCACTTTCCACTTATCTGTATGTCTGGCCTTATGACGGTCGCACAGGGTCTTGTTTCCTGCAAAGTATAGCTAAATTGTGACCTCCAGCATTTTTTTTGAAAATATATCCATTTCCCTAAAATTTTTCAAGACAGCTTGTCAATTTCTACAAAACTGCTTCCTGGGATTTTGGTTACTTTGAATCTATTGATTGATTTCAGGACAACCAATATCTTAAGAAGCAGTGAACATGGCATAAATGTCCGCATTTCTGTAGGTTTTCATCATCTGGTGCTGGATACTTTTTTGTGGGGTAATTTTCTTTGTCTTCTATAGAAATTGGTTTGCTCAGGCTTTTCTGTCTCCTAAGATCATTTTGATATGTTGTATTTTCCTAGGAAACTACCCAGTGTATCTAGGTTTTCAATTTTCTATGCACACAATTCTGTAGAATATTCTCTTGATAATTTTTCTTTAAATTCCCTCTGCTTAAAAAATTTTCCCCCGTGTTATTTCTTTTTGTGTATACGAACTTTCTCCCATTTTTTTTGTGATTATACTAATGTCTTGTCTGTTAAATATTGCTATTGATTACTAGTTTTATATCATTGTGACCAGAGGATATTGTTTTTATTAATTCACCATACATAAAGTTTAAAAAAAATTATTTCTTTTTATGGCTGCATGCCCAGCATATGTAAGCTCCTGGGCCAAGTGTTGAATATAAGCTGCAGCTGTAGCAATGCCTGATCCTTTAACCCACTGTGCAGGAATCACACCTGCACCTCTGCAGCAACCAGTCACATTCTTTCTTTTTTTTCTCTTTAGGGCCCCACCTATGGCATATGGAAGTTCCCAGGCTAGGGGTTGAATCAGAGCTCTAGCTGCCCGCATGCACCACGGCCACAGTAAGAGCAGATCTGGGCCACATTTGCGACCTGTATCACAGCTCATGGCAATGCCAGATCCTTAACCCACTGAGCGAGGCCAGGGATCGATCCCATGTCCTCATGGATACTAATTGGTTTCATTACTGCTGAGCCACAAGGGGAACTCCCATATTCTTCATCTTGTGCCAACCTTTATTCAGTTTTTCTAACTGTGTGTGCTTGTGAGGACTGTGCTCTCCATTATTAGGGTGCAGAGGTCCAAAGGTAGTCATTCTTTTTTTTTTTTTTTTTTTTGCCTTATTAAGATTGTACTTGCAGCATATGGAAGTTCCTGGGCTATGGGTCAAATCAGAGCTGCAGCTTCCAGCCTACACCACAGCCACAGCAATGCCAGATCCAAGCTGCATCTGTAAACTACACCACAGCTTGTGGCAATGCCAGATCCTTAACCCACTGAGCAAGGCCAGGGATCAAACCTGCAATGAATACTAGTTGGGTTCTTAACCCTCTGAGCCACAACAGAAACTCCTAGTCATTCTTAATTATGTTGTTTATGTCATATTTATTTACTTTTTATCTACTTGGCTTGTCTTAGGCTGAGAATTATATTATTCTTTATATTTATATATATATATATATATATATATATATATATATATATATATATACTGTTTTTTGCTTTTTAGGGCCACACCCATGCCATATGGAGATTCCCAGGCTAGGGGCCTAATCAGAGCTGTAGCTGCTGGCATACACCACAGCCATAGCAATGTGGGATCCAAGCCACGACTGCAACCTACACCACAGCTCATGGCAACACTGGATCCTTCACCTACTGAGCAAGGCCAGAGTTCAAACCTGTGTCCTCATGGATGCTAGTCAGATTCGTTAACCACTGAGCCATGATGGGAACTCCACCATATTATTATTATTATTTTAATAATATATTTAAACACATAATTTATTAATTATCAGTGAATTTCATTCCACTCTTTCTTGTATCTGCTCTGTAAATGTGATTGGGGTGTTTGATTCCTAGGTATGTCTAAGTATTATTACTTCATTGTGAATTACAGCTTTTAGCATGGCAAAGGGTCTTCACTTTTGTTTCATTTCCTACTTGGGGCCTGAATCCTGTATCTCTTCTGCTAATCAGGATCACTACTCCTGTTTTCTAAGGCTTGGCATGTGCCTGGCACCTTTCCTCTCATATTCCACCACCTTTCCGCTTTGCCCTTTTTTTTTCCTTCCATGCCATATGGAAGTTCCCAGGCCAGGGGTCGAATTGGAGCTGCAGCTGCCAGCATATGCCATAGCCATAGCAACTCTGGCCCCGAGCCGCATCTGTGAACTACACCGCAAGCTTAGTGCACCACTGGATCCTTAACCAAGGCCAGGGATGGAACCCACCTCCTCATGGATACTAGTCAGGTTCTTAACCTGCTGAGCCACAATGGGAACTCCCACCTTTCTGCTTTGATCCATTCTCTTGAATATAGATGTTTGTAGGTATCGTCATAGCTCAACTTTCCCAGGAGTTTATATACCCTTTCAGTACATGATTCAGGTTTTCTTTTACCTCCAGAAAGTTTCATTGTACATGGACTGTAAATGCCAGGCTGTTAATTATTTAACTTCTCCTCTCTAGGAGCTTCATTTATGCGTTTATTTGATCTTCCTCGCTTATCTTCTTGGACACTTTCTCTCTGATTCATTTTAGCTCTTTATTCAGTTTTTGTCCCCTGGCTTGCAGGCCGCCTGTGCCGAGGGGGCACTCTACATGCTGACGGTGCCCCAGCTGCAGCTGCTCTCCAGGGTGAGCCTGTTTCCCAACAGCCCCACCAGTCTCCTTTGCTCTCCTGACTGGCCGTGGGTGTTTGTGTCAACCCCACATTCAGACTTGGGCCCAAAGGTCAGTAGTGGGGCTGTGTTCCTTGCCCACGGGACTTGGCTTTGTGCACGCAAGGTGGCAGGTCCTGTGCCCTAAGCTTGTGGGGTGCATCTGGGGGGCAGCTTTTTGTGTAACACCAAGCCCCTTAGCCCATGGGGATGATGACGATGAGTGACGGTGGTGGCTGAGAGCAGTGGTGGCCTTCACGGGCCACCAGCTGACTTAACACAATGCTGGCTTCTCCCTGGAGCCTCTGCTGTTTCCATGCTGCCCTGTTGCCCACAGGTTGGAAGGGGTCAGCTCCCTGGCTAGAGAGGGCAGAGTTCAATATTGAAGGGGTTTGGGGCCTTAGAGACTTCTTGGTGGAAAGGCTCATGAGGTATTTGGTGGCCTGAGAACTGTCTTCAGCAAGAGTGAGGAAGAGAGGGTCCAGGCCGGGCATGGAGGAGATGCTGACAGTGCAGGGACAGCATCCATTACCTGGAGGCCTGCACGTAGCTGGCCCATGTGAGGGGCTGCATCTGCCAGCGATTCATGGGCTCAGAGATGTTCGTTCTGAGTGCCAGGGGTTGTATTTGAAAATTAGACTAGGGTGAAAAGCAGGCAGCTGGAGAAGATCTCTAAGATGTACTTGGGCTGGTGGCCAAGGAAGGACAGCAAGAGAGAGCAGTGGCAGAGCAGGACAGACTGGCGGTGCTGGAGCCTGTAGCCAGGGGAGGCTGGTGGTTGAAGAGGGCAGCCAGCAGAGAGAGGGCACAGGATCCATGGGCAGCACCGAGAAGCGGGTGTTTGGAAGCAGCCTGCAAGGAGATAGGAGAGGAATTACCGAGGAAGACATTGGAGGCAAAAGCAAGATGGTGACATGCAGCTGCTCAAAAACAGAAAATCCATTTATTTGATTCACCCATCACATCGCCCTCCCTGGGACCAGTGTGCCACCATGTTCCCAGCAGGGCCACACTAGGGCTGGATTAACCTCACTTTGTGGTTGGTGTGGTCACGAAAGGAGGGTCCACAGGTGGCACAGGCCACTCCTGTAAGACCCAAGTAAGGTCATGGTGGTTGGGTCTGTGGGAGCGGTTTTCATAGTGCTCCCAGGTTGGAGAAGTCCCCTCCCTCACCGGTGAGGAGACGTGAGACGGTGTTGACATGTGGCAGTCTCTCCCCAGGTGTTCCACACTCACTCTTTGCTGTGTCCATCAGAGGATGAGCCTTCTGCCTCCACCACTCTCCCCATCTGGCAGACATCCAGGGCCTGTTGGGCCCCTGACAAGGCAGCCCGGCTAATGGTGATGCACAGAAATGACCACAGCATGCAGTTTGTTGTCACGACCTATGAGCTAGGGCCCAAGAAGTCCAGGGATCAAGTGGACTGTGTGTAAGGATCCCCGTATTAGGGCTGTCACCACCATGCCTTATGATGCTTCAAGCACAGATTGCTCATGTTTCCTTTGGGGCACTTTTTCCTTCCTCTCAGTGAATCATAGTGAGCCAACAAAGGTTTTCTTTTTTTTTTTCTTTTTGCTATTTCTTTGGGCCTCTCCCACGGCATATGGAGGTTCCCGGGCTAGGGGTCGAATCAGAGCTGTAGCCACCGGCCTACACCAGAGCCACAGCAACTCGGGATCTGAGCCACGTCAGCAACCTACACCACAGCTCACAGCAACACCGGATCGTTAACCCACTGAGCAAGGGCAGGGACCGAACCCGCAACCTCATGGTTCCTAGTTGGATTCGTTAACCACTGTGCCACGACGGGAACTCCAACAAAGGTTTTCTTGTTGGGATTTATGTAACGGCTGAGCAGTTGGGCGTGTGCTGTGTAGTGGACCCTGTGCCTGGCCCTGGGCCTCAGACGTCACCTACGGTCCACTCTCTCCCCTCTCCTGACTGGTCTCCCTGCTGCATTCATCCCTCTCTTTCACAACTAGGTCAGAGTCACTGTTCTCAGCACTGAGTGCACACAAAGGTGAATAAAAGCCACAACTCTCTCTTCCCTAATGAACTCCTCATCCAGTAGGAAAATAAGACCCACAACCATCTCCTTTTTTGTCTCCTCTATTTCCCAAACCCTGCATCCCTCTGATAGGCTTTCCCTGTGGTCCTTAGCATTTTTTCTTTTGTATTATGTTCATTTGTTTTCCTGTCGTCATTTGACCATAAATTTTACTCTGAGCTTCCTGGCAGCCAAGGATAAAAGGGATACAGGATGTGTAATGTAATCCTTTGTCTGATGTGAGAAAACACATGACTTCTTCAGAAGAGGTAATTTTATGTTCCTGGTGCTAAATTCCATAAGGAAATGATCAAATAAAAAAATTTTTTAACAAGTAACACTATACAGTATAAAAGTATCTTCACCAAGTTTTTGGCAGATGTCATAAAAGTCGTAGTTCTCATGTGGCCATTTCTTACATCATCCTGTCTTAGATGAGGAAGGGGAGAAGGCAGGGCAGAAGCCTCATCCTTGGGTCATTTCCACTGTCATGTCATCTTGGCCTTCCCAGCCCCTGTACGGCATCACAGTCAGTATCTCAGAGCCGGTGCCCGGGGGACTTAGGGGAACAAATGCATGGGTCAGGACTGAACACAGCTGTGACCACAAAGCCATTGCTTTTTCCACCATCTTAGGTGAGGCATGTCTGTTCTAGACCCACAGCTGCTACTAAGAAATGACAGTCTGTGTGTCTTTATTTCAAAAAGGAGAACAGATCACAAGTTTCCTCCTGCCAGAGACCATGATGCCTCCTCACATCATGAAGGGCCACGGCTCTCAGGTGATCCTGCTGGTGTCCGGGTCAGAGCTGGTGCTCTTCACCATCCACGGCCTGCAGCTGGTGACCTTTCAGGACCACCAGAGGCCCATCACGTCCATGGGGGTGGTGAGCGTGGCGCCCGCCCACCTGCCTGTGTCGAGGCTCTGAGCTTTGGAGCCCACGTCCCTGCCTAATAAGTTCTTATAGCAAGATCACAGGATACAAGTTTAATGTGCTAAAACTAACACTTTCTTTGTAGTAGCAATAAACAAGTAGAATTTGAAATTTAAAACACATTGCCATTTACATTAGCCTCAAGAAATCAAATACTTAGGTATAAATCTAACAAAATTCATTCAAGATCTATACAAGGAAAACTATAAAACTCTGATGAAAAAAATAAAGAACTAGATAAATGTAGAGATATTTCATGTCCATGCATGGGAAACTCAATATTGGCAAGATGTTGGCCCTTTGAAACTTGATTTATAGATTCAGTGCAGTCTCTTCGAAAATGCTGGCCTTATTTTGTGGATATTAACTAAGTGATTCTAAAATTTATCCAGAATGGCAAAAGACCCAGTATAGCCAGTATTGAAGGAGGAGAGTAAAGTTGGAGGACTGACACTGCCTGACTTCAAGACTTATGGTAAAGCTATAGTAATCAAGACCATGTGGTACTGGTGAAAGAACGGTCAAACAGATCATTGAAACAGAATAAAGAACCCAGAGAGAGACTCACGTAAGTATAGTGAACTGATCTTGAGGAAATACAAAGGCAATACAATGGAGAAAAGATGGTCTCTTCAACAAATAGTGCTAGAACAACTAGATAGCCATATATATCCTCGTATTTAAAAACATAAGAATCTAGGGATAGAACTTACACATTTAAAAAATATGATTGATTTACAATGTTCTGTCAATTTCTGCTGTACAGCAAAGTAACCTAGTCTCACACACACACACACACACACATATATATATACCTTCTTTTTCTCACATTATCCTCCATCATGTTCCATCACAAGTGATTAGATATATAGTTCTCTGTGCTATACAGCAGGATCTCCTTGCTTATCCATTCCAAATGCAAGAGTTTTCATCTACTAACCTGAGATTCCCAATTCATCCCAGTCCCTCCCCAGCCCCACTACATACACTATTCTGTCCTACATGTCCATGATCTTTTCTGTTCTGTAGATAGATAATTGGTGCCATATTTTAGACTCCACATGTAAGTTATATCATATGGGGTCTTTCTCTTTCTGACTTACTTCACTCAGTAGAAGAGTCTCTAGGTACATACATGTTGTTGCAAATGGCATTATTTGGTCCTTTTTATGGCTGAGTAGTATTCCATTGTATATATGCACCACATCTTCCTAAACACCTATTCAGATGGGCAATTAGATTGTTTCCATGTCTTGGCTATTGTGAATAGTGCTGCCATGAGCATACAGGTGCATGTATCTTTTTCAATGAATTTTTTTTGTCTGGATATATGCTCAGGAGTAGGTCATATGGTAGTTCCATATTTAGTTTTCTGAGATATTACCTTATTGTTTTTTATACTGGTTTTACCTATTTACATTCTCATCAACAGTGTAGGAGGGTTCCCTTTTCTCCACATCCTCTCCAGCAGTTGTTATGTGTTGACTTGTTAATGATGGCCACTCTAACTGGCGGGAGGTGGTATCTCATTGTAGTTTTGATTTGCATTTCTCTAATAATTAGTGATGCTGAGCATTTTTTCTTGTGCCTGCTGGCCATCTATATGCCTTCTTTGGAGAAATGTCTTTTTAGGCCTTCTTCCCATTTTTCAATTGGGTTGTTTGTTTTTTTGCTATTGAATTGTATGAGTTGTTTGTATATTTTAGAGATTAAACCTTTGTCAGTTGAGTCCTTTGCAAAAATTTTCTCCCATTGTGTAGGTTGTCTTTTTTTTAAAATGATTTCCTTTGCTGTGCAGAAGCTTTTGAGTTTAATTAGGGCCCACTGGGTGTCATACAGTTTTTGTAGTGTATTATATTCTTCTTCTTTTTACAATCCTTTAAAAATTTGTAAAAACATTTTTAAAAATTTTTTTAGCTTATGGCCTCTACAGAAACAGTTGATGAGCAGGATTTGGCCTGTGAGTTATAGTATCCTGATCCCTGGACAAAAATTTCAAAATTAATTGATATAAAAAAGAAAATTGAAATCAATTGAAAAACTCCAAATCCATTCATCATAAAAACTCTAGTAGGAGTTCCCTCTGGCACAATGGGATTGGCAGCATCTCTGCAGTGCCAGGATGCAGGTTTGATCCTTGTCCGGCACAGTGGGTTAAAGAAGCTGGCATTGCCACAGCTCTGGTGTAGGTCGCAACTTTGGCTCAGATCTGATCCCTGGCCCGGGAATTCCATAAGCTGCAGGGTGCTACTCCCCCCAAAAACCCCTCTAGTATATTAGGAATAGAAAGGAACTTCCTTAATAAATGGTACCTACAAAAAAATCTATAATTAACATCAGGATTAGTATGAAAGGTTTCATATTTTACCCCAGGATCAAGAACAAAGCAAAGATACATTATTTTTAACATTATAGGCTGACTAGCCAGTACGATAAAGCAAGGGGAGAAAAAACCATATAGATTGGAATGGATGACATGATCATTAAAGTAGAAATCTCTAGAGTCTATTTTTAAAGGCTACTAGACTTAACAAGTGAATTTAGCATAGTTGCCCAATAAAGGTCCACATATGGAGTTCCTGGTGTGGCACAACAAGGATCAGCAGCATCTTGGGAGAACTGGGTTGAGGTTCCATCTCCCGTTTAGCACAGTGGGTGAAGGATCTGGAATTGCTGCTGCTGTGACTTAGGTCACAACTCTGGCTTGGATCTGATCCCTGGCCCAGGAACTTCATATGCTGCAGGGTGGCCAGAAATGAAAAAGAAAAAGAAAAGGTCAACATACAAAAATTAAAATGCAATTTATACAATATTAATGTATAAATCTGGGTTTTTTTTTTGTTTTTTTTTTTGAAAGAAAATCTCTTTATTCTAATTAATTCACAAACAATAACATCAGAAAAGCATGTTTCAGAGGCCACATAAACATCTGCCCAGCCCCAAACTCAATACTCAATGAACTTCCACATCAGAAGAATACCCTCCTCCACTGCAATTCTGAAGCACGAAAGCTATTAGTGATAGAGGAGAGGTTTAATCTTGATTTCACACTTTATATCTTCATGATCAATCACATTTTTATGCTAAATCAACCAGGTCATGGGGGGTGATTTTTCATATGTCTTCAATGGAGCTTCTTGCTTAAGATAATCCATTTGCCAGTCTGCATTGTTTCAACACCTCACTGAAACCCTCACAAAGCTTAAGGTCACCCTGGTTCTGGGCACACTCCAAAAACTGTTTCACCTCATAGAAGCATGGGCCAATCTGCTGCTGCTGTGCTGGCTGGGCTCCCTGAGGCTCCTGGTAAGTGATGTCAGGCCTTGAGGGCTCAGCACTACTTCCTCCACCGAAGCCCCCAGTGATCGCATGACCTATCGTGTGGCTGACGGCAGAACCCACAGCCACGCCGGCTACAGTGGTTGCCATCTGGGCCATGAGATCTGGCTGCTGAGGTGCAGCAGCAGGGGAGCCAACAGCAGATGGTGGAGCTGCTGCTGGTGGCTGAGCTGCCAGCGCTGGCCTGGGTGCAGCTCTCATCTGAGGTGCCCGGCTAGCCGGAGGGGCCATGTGGAAACTGCGGCCTCGGCTTCCACGAGGCATCGTAACTGCGCAACGAACGCGAACCTAGAAGACAGAGAAACTCAGAGAAGACCCTGGCAGCTTCTCATAAAGCTGTTTTTAAAATACCTTTTATTTAAGAAAAAGGAAATACTTTGATATAAACCTGAAAATGTGTTCAGGAGCTATATGCTTAAAAATAAAAAAAAGCTAATGAAGAAGATCAAAAGACATCTAAAAATCTAAATAAATGGAGAGATATATTATGATCATGGATTGAAAAATTAAATATGGTTAAGATGCTAATTTTAAAAAAAGTGATCTATAGATTTAACACAACTCCAGTCAAAATCCCAGGATCACTCATTGTATATATTGACAACTTAATTTTAAATTCTATATAGAAAGTGAGAGGAACTTGAACAGCCAAAATAATTTTGAAAAGAAGAAAATCTGATTTTAAGACTTACTATAAAATCACAGTTATCAAGACAGTATGGTAATAGTAAGAGGTTAACCACACACAAACACATAGATCAAAGGAACAGGACAGATTATAGGTGTGAATCCACACAAATGTAAGCTTTTTCATTGAGGTACATTTACATAACATGAAATTCATCATTTTAACTCTCTCTTTTTTCTTTTTTAAGTCATTTTAGGGCCTCACCTGTGGAATATGGAGGTTCCCAAGTTAGGGGTCGAATTATAGCTATGGCTGCCAGCCTGCACCACAGCCATAGCAATTCAGGATTTGAGCCATGTCTACAACACCACAGCTCATGGCAATGCTGGATCCTTAACCCACTCAGTGAGGCCAGGGATCAAACCTGTGTCCTCATGGATTCTAGTCAGATTCATTTCCGCTGAGTCATGATGGGAATTCCTCATTATTTTAACCATTTTTAAGAGTATATAGTTCAATGCTATCTTTGGTATTAAGGTCTGTAGTAATTTCCTCACTTTTGTTTCTTATTTTAATCGGAGTCTTTTCTCAAAGATTTGCCGATTTTGTTGCTCTTTGAAAATATCTTAGGTTCATTTATTTTCCCTCTTGTTTCTCTGTTCTTTATCTCCACTCTAATCTTCATTATTACCTTCCTTCTGCTAGTTTTGAGTTTTTCCAAGTGCTTTAAGGTGCCAATTTAAGTGGCTAATTGGAGACATTTTTTAATGTAGGAACATAGGCATTTAAAGCTACAAATTTCCTTCTGAGCATATTTCACTGCATCACAAAAATTTTGGTACAGCATGTTTATGTTTCTTTCATTTGTGTCTTCTAATTTGTCTTGTGATCTTTCCTTTAGCCCACTGGTTGTTTAAGAGCATGTTACTGTGTGCATATTTGTGAATATTCCAGTTTTCCTTCTGTTGGTGCTGGGGGTAATTTCATAGGAATTTCTTTACTAGTTTGAGCAGGGGAAGAAATTCATGAGTAGACCAGAAGAAGCAGAATTCTTGTAGAATGGATTCTGGCAATCTCTACACAGGACTACTGTTATTTTATAAACATGTGATAAAATAAGGTTATATTTTATTGAAATGACTCTCTCCAGCATTGACAGCAACAACTACAGGGAAACTTAAGTTTTGATCCTACGATGGGTGGAGGAAAAAACGTCAAGCAGAGACCTGCCTTCTCCCACAAGAATAAGAGATCATAATAAAGGCGTTCATTCCTTCTACTCCAGCAGCAAGATTTAAACCCTGCATTTGGAAACAGAGCATGGAAACAGATACTCCTGTTGGCGCAAAGTTACACAATTTTTTTTGAATGGCTGCATCGAAGGCATATGGAAGCTCCCAGGCCAGGGACTGAATTCCAGCCACAGCTGCAACCCCATGCCTTGCAGCAAGCCAGATCCTTTAACCCACTGCACCAGGCCAGGAATCAAACTGGTGCCTCTGCTTCGATTAGTTAGATTCTAAACCCACCTTGTCACAGCAGGAACTCCTACATACTTTCTTTTTGTTTTTTCATGTTTCATTTCTTTTTTGGCTGTCCTGAAGGCAAATGGAGTTTCTGGGCCAGGGATCAGATCCAAGCCACAGTTGTGACCTGTGCTGCTGGTATGGCAACATTGGATCTTTAACCCACTGTGCCGGGCCAGGGATCAAACCTTTGTCCTGGCCCTGCAGAGATGCCACCAATCCCATTGTGCTTTTTAAATGCCAACTTTTCTACATTTCACACCAGTAAAGCTGCACTTAAATTGATGTTACTTATAATGGTCATGAGATGAGTGATGTAGCTCCACAGTTTATTACTGCATCTCCAATTCCTAGAAATGTCACTTCATTGAAATGCCCAGTAAACGACTGACTTGTATTACTTTAACGATTCTCCTATTAATACTCTTAGAATTGATTTCCAGTTTGGAAGTATTACTACAGTGAGAAGTGAATTACTATAATATCCTCTTTTTTATGTTTTTATTTTCTTTTGCTAACATGTTCTCAACTTTAGAAATTCTTCTCTGAATGGTTTCACAGATGCGAACTTCAGGACAGAGGTGGAGGAGTAAGAGTCTACTGCTGCAGAAGAAACAGAAGGACAGATTCCTTTTTTTGGCCCTTTTGTCTCTTAGGGCCACACCCGCCGCATATGGAGGTTCCCAGGCTAGGGGTCCAACTGGAACTGTAGCCACCGGCCTATGCCAGAGCCACAGCAATGCAGGATCTGAGCTGTGTCTGCAACCTACACCACTCTCATGGCAATGCTGGATCCTTTAGCCCACTGAGTGAGGTGAGGGATCGAACCCACATCCTCATGGATGCTAGTCGGGTTCACTAACTACTGAGCCATGACAGGAACTCCAGGACAGGTTCCTTTTGAGGTAACATGATACCATAAATAAATTAGTACATTTGTCAACTTTTAAAATTACAATGGCTAGCCTCATGGGGAAATTGGAAGAGATGAATTTCTACTTGCTAAAATATCTTGGCCTCCTTCAATTTAGTTTCCTGAATGAGGTGGTGAGTCAGATGAGCTCTGAAGTCCATTTGAGCTCAAGGTTTTTATTCTTCTTGACCTGATAGTGCCAGGGAAGGTGGCAGCATTTCAGGGCTGATGCAGGTGCACTGGGTTTATGGAAGCCAAGATGATAAGCCTCACATGAGCTCCATGGGATGAGGTTCTGCTCTCAGGACATGCTGGCAGTCACCCCCACTTAGGACATAACCTGAATTTCAATGACTGAAGACATAGGTACCCTGTGGATATTTTCATAAATGCCAAAGTTCACACATTGTGGCTGATTGACTATAATGGCTAATAAACTTCAACAGAGTTTTTGCAAGGAACTGTGTCTTATGATGAACACCATACTAGATGCTGATTGTCTTTTATTATTAATGCTATCTTCCTGAAATGTATTATGTATATTTATTTAGTCATGAACTATTAATAATTCATGGGATATCATATATGTTTGTAATCTTTGTGATATTCTTTCCTCCCAGAACAAAAAGTTAACTCTGTGTCAAAGAAGCCTTGCTTTGATAAGATTTCTGTGGAAATAGTCAATATTGATGTTCCTCCAGCAGATGTATTTTCACCAACTTATCTTCTATTATTAAAAATTTCTTCTATTATGAAAAATATTTTATATTGATATACAAGTGTGTGCACCCATGGGTTTCAACTTTCAGCAGTGACCTAAGTTTGTGTTGATTCTCTTGTGTTATGTCAAAGAACTCCAAGCCATTATTAGTATTTTACTTCATTTTAAAGTAAAAGTGGGAGCTCCTCTTGTGCCTCTGTGTGTTAAGAACCCAACATAGTGTCCATGAGTCCCTGGCCTCACTCATTGGGTTAAGGATCCAGCATTACCTCAAGCTGTGGCATAGGTCACAGGTGTGGCTCTGATGTGGCATTGCTGTAGCTGTGGTGTAGGCTGGCTGCTGCAGCTCTGATTCGACCCCTAGCCTGGAAACTTCCATATGCCACAGGTTGGGTCCTAAAAAGAAAAAAAAGTAATAATAAATAAATTAAAAAATAAAAATAAAATGATGGTGTTTGTTATGAAGTGTCAGGTTGTTTTAGGGATGATGATGTGCTACCAAACGATCTTTCAACATTAACAGCTTAAAAGAATGCTCATAGATATATTTCTTCAAGTCAATCTTTAAGAAATCAGATGTCCCCATAAACACAGAGCTTTGACATTCTAGTATATAATATAATTTATTTAATTCTACTTTCATACTTGAAATAATCACGAGGGTTGGTAGATGGTACATTTCTGAAACCCTGACATTAATTTAAGGAACTCAGCTGAAAAGATAAGGTTTCAGAAAATTGCAAGTGATGTAATGTTAACAGTTCATGGGTCTCTGATACAGATCACCAGTTTGCATTCTCCTCCAATAGAAAAACTAACCACATTTCATCTTCCTCATGACTACAGGTGTTGAACAGTAATCATGTTAGGGAAATGTGTATTCAAGTCTTTCGCCAATTTTTTAAATAAGAGTTGCTTTTGGTTGTTGAATTATACAAGTTATTTCTACATTCTCTATATCAAACACTTACCAGGGATGTGGTTTGCAAATATTTTCTTCTATTCTGTAGGTTATCTTTTTACTTTCTTGATTATGCCATTTGCTGCACAAAAGTTTTTAATTTTGATGAAGATCAGTCTTTTTGTCTAAATAATATTAAGAGCTGATTTCTCATCAGAAACCATGGAGGCAGTAGTGTTGCAAGAAAATGGCATGTTAATGGATGGTCATGTCTTGGGTCTTGGGTGAATTTCTGGGAGAGGCTTCCAAGTGAGGGCTCTTGGCTTTGTGCAGGAAAGAAAAGAGCAAGCCATAGTAAAGAGGAAGTGAACTTATTTAGAAAGATACATATTCCATAGACAGAATGAGGACTTTCTCAGAAAGGGAGAGCTGGCTTGACATGTGGGGTTGTTAGTTTTTATGGTCTGGATAATGTTATGGGCTAACAAGTGGGAGGATTATTCCAATGATTTTGGGGAAGGGGTAGGCATTTCCAGGAATTGGGCCACTGCCCAGTTTTTTGGCCTCTAATGGTCAGCCTTGGAACTGCCATGGCACCTGTAAGTATGTCATTCAGCATGCTAATGTGTTACAATGAGCATATAATGAGTTTCAAGATCTACTGGAAGTTGAATCTTCTACCATCTTTGGCCTAATAGGCTCTCACCACTTTTTGTCAATGTTCTAACCACTGTTCTTCTCAATGGCTGTCATTCTTTTAATGGTCATGCCTTCCCCTCCCCTCCTGTTTCAGTAGGAGGATGTATTCAAAGTTCTGAGAGAAAAATAAAAGTCAAATGAAGTATTCTATATCCAATAAAACTATCCTTCAAAGACAAAGGGGAAATGAACTTATTTTGAGCTCAACAAAAACAAATAATTCATTCGTTATAGACCTGCCTTACTAAAGGGGTGACATCAGTAAAAAAATGTCAGATTAGATAGTTCCAGGGGCCTATCCCTCCATAGAAACACTGAAAAAAATCAAGCAAAAAATGTAAGAGTCACCATAGTCAGAAATGTTGAAAATGGAGGCTTACAGCAACAAAGAGAAAAATGAATCAAAAAAAGCCAACTTTAAAATGGTAGGAATGCATTGCAACATTGTTACTTGTCCTTGACCTGCACCATTCCCCACCCTTGGTAGCATTCTTGAAGAAAGCAGCCTTCAACCCTTGTCCCTGGCTAAAGGGAGTAGAGAAGACCTTATTTACGGTGACTCATGTTTGTCTGCTTTGACCTGTCTTAGGTATCACCTGAAAGATTGATAGAAGGTGCTTGTCTGTTTAACATAATTTGGAATTTGCTCAGGCCAGAAAATTGCCTACACAGGTAGCATTCCTCAAAAAATTGTACAACAAATGAACAAACTGCTGTAGCTTAGGGCAAAAGATATGGTTGAGAGATAATAATAAACCTGCCAAAAGCTTAGGGAAAGAGTTTCTCTGAGAAATTAGGGCATTCAAATGGACTTGTGTATGGTGGTACATTTATGTGTATAGAAGTGTGTATAACCTAGGCATGACACATGCTCAGAGAAGACCTGAGAAGTGTCTGAGCCTTCCTTTCTGGCTGATCTCTAAGGTCAGCACAAACAGGAAGTGAAGGTGAAGGCAGAGTTGTAACTTGCCTGGCTAGGCAATAAAGGAGTGCCTAAACACAGAATCAATGTGAGAAAACCGGGAGAGGTTTTTATTTTCCTTTTTTCATTTTTAGGCATTGGTGTACTTTTAGCTTCCTAAGAACTTTTCAAAGCCCCTGTGAATATTTTATTCCCCAGTTTTTTCTTTTATATTATTTGGCTGGTCTATTGTCTGTCCCCAGTAGTATTCCCTGCCTCAGGCAGCTGTAAATTTAAACAATTGCCTGTAATTTTCGAGACAAGTGCTCTCAAAGAAGCCTTCTGACAGTGGTTGAACTCTCGCTAAGGTCAAATACATAGCCTTAAAGTAGGGGTTCCAAGGAATCATCAGTCAGATCAAATAATGGTAATTCTCTGGTAATGGAGCTTAGGAAAAACTCTAACCCTCGTTCTGTCCCCTCCTGGAGCTGGCAGCCTGCTAGTTTTCACTGTGGTTGGGAGCTGTTAGTTTTCAAAGCTACCATGGATCTGGAGAGTGGAGGATGGGGCTGGTGCCAGTTAAAACACATCAAAACAAACTTATAAGCTTTTGCACAGCAGAGGAAACCATCAACAAAATGAAAAGGCAACCTAATGAATGGGAGAATATTTGCAAATCACATCAGAAAAGGGATTAATATTCCGAATACATAAATAATTCATGCAACAATATGAAGTAATGTCAAACAAGAAAAAAAACAAACTAGGCGTTCCCATTGTGCTCAGTGGTTAAAGAACCTGACTAGTACCCATGAGGATGTGGGTTCAATCCCTGGCCTGGATCATTGGGTTAAGGATCTGGCATTGCCATGACCTGTGGTGTAGGTCACAGAGGAGGCTCAGATCTGCCGTAGCTGTGGCTGTGGTGTAGGCCGGCAATTTACAGCACTGATTCAACTCTTAGGCTGGGAACCTCCATATGCCATGGGTGTGGCCCTAAAAAAGCCAATAAAGAAAAACAAACAAACAAACAAAACCAAAGAAACAAAAAACCCTCTGATTTTAAAATGGGCAGAGGACCTGAATAGACAGTTTTCCAAAGAATTCATACAACTGGTCAACAGAGGAAAAAGTTCTCAACATGATTAATCATCAGGGAAATGCAAATAAAAACCACAAAGGGATAGCACCTCGCACCTGTTAGAATGACTGTTATCAAGAAGACAAGAAATAAAAAATGTTGGTGAGGATGTAGAGTAAAAGGAAAACTTCTGCACTGCTGATGGGAATGTAAATTGGTACAGACCCCATGGGAAAAAAAGTAGAGTTCCTTGAACAATTAAAAATAGCACTACCATATGAACAAGCACACCAGAAAATGGGCAGAAGGTCTAAACAGACAATTCTCCAAAGAAGACATACAGATGGCCAACAACACACATGAAAAGATGTTCAACATCACTAATTCTTTGAGAAATGCAAGTCAAAACTACTAAGAGGTACCACCTCACACCAGCCAGAATGGCCATCATCAAAAAGTCTACAAACAATACATGCTGGAGAGGGTGTGGAGAGAAGGAACCCTATTAGATTGTTGGTGGGAATGTAAATTGGTGCAACCACTATGGAAAACATTATGGAGATTCCTCAAAAAACTAAAAATAGAACTACCATTTGATCCAGCAATCCCACTCCTGGGCATCTATCCAGAGAAAACCATGACTCAGAAAGATACATGTGGAGTTCCCTTCATAGCTCAGCAGAAATGAATCTGACTAGCATCCATGAGGATGCAGGTTCAATCCCTGGCCTTGCTCAGTGGCTTAAGGATCCAGTGTTGCCATGAGCTGTGGTGTAGGTTGCAGACGTCGCTCGAACCTGGCATTGCTGTGGCTGTGGTGTAGGCCAGCGGCTTTAGCTCTGATTGGACCCCTAGCCTGATAACCACCATATGCCTCTGGTGTGGTCCTAAAAAACACACACACAAAAGACATATGTACTCCAATGTTCATTGCAGCACACTATATACAAAAGCTAAGACATGGAAGTAACCGAAATGTCCATCGACAGAGGAGTGGATAAAGATGTGCTACATACATACGATGGACTATTACTCAGCCATAAAAAGGAATACAATAATGGCATTTTCAGCAACATGGATGGACCTAGAAATTATCATGCTAACTGAAGTTAGTCAGACAGTGGGATACCAATATCATATGCTATTACTTCTATGTGGAATCTATAAAAAGCATACAATGAACTTCTTAGCAGAACAGATACTGACTCACCGACTTTGAAAAACTTATGGCTTCTAAAGGAGACAGGTTGGGGGAGGGGAGGGATGGGCTGGGGTTTGGGATGGAAATGCTGTAAAATTGGGTTGTGATGATCATTGTAAAACTATAAATATTATAAAATTCTTTCAGTTACAATAACCAAAAAAAGCTACCATATGATCCAGCAATCCCATTTCAGGGTGTTTATCTGAAGGAAATGAAACCACTATCTCAAAGAGATAGCTGCACCCCTGTGTTCACTGCAGCATTATTCACAGTAGCCAAGACATGAAAACAACCAAAGTTACACACACACACACACACATGTACACACATTAAGTGTGTGTTTGTGTTTTGGGGACTGCACCAGGCTAGGTGTCAAATCAGAGCTGTAGTCACTGGCCTACACCATAGCCACAGCAGTGCCAGATTCCAACCACGTCTGTGACCTACAACCTAGGAGATATATATTTGGTTAATATATATATATATATATATATATATAACATGATATATATATCATGTATGTGTATATATATCTATATGTAGAATGTTATGTGTGTGTGTGTGTGTGTGTGTGTATGTAATGGTATATTATTTGGCCAAAAAATAGAAGGAAATTCTGCCATTTGCAACAACATAGATGGACCTCAAGGGCATTATGGTAAGTGAGGCAAATCAGATAAAGACAAATACTATATAATCTCACTTATATGTGGAGTGAAAAACAAACAGGAAAAAAACCCAAAGCAACCCCCCCAAAAAAAACCCTCATAGATGACAGAAGACAGATTGGTGGTTGCCTGAGGTGGACGGTGGAGGAAGTGGGTGAACATGGTCAAAAAGTACAAACTGGAAAGTTATAAAAATGCATAAGCCCTAGGAACGTAATTTACATCCTGTTGACTTAACAATATTCTATTGTATAATTGAAAGTGGTAAAAAGGGTAGGTCTTAGAAGTTCTCATCATAAGAAAAAAATTGGGAGTTTCCATCATGGCTCAGTGGGTTAAGAACCCGACATAGTGTCCGTGAGGATGCGGGTTCAATCTTTGGCTTTGCTCAGTGGGTTGAGGATCTGGCATTGCCACAATCTGTGGCATAGGTTGCAGATGCAGCTCAGGTCTGGTATTGCTGTGGCTGTGTCGTAGGCTGTCAACTATAGCTCTGATTCAACTCCTAGCCTGGGAACTTCCATATGCCACAGGTGCAGCTCTAAAAAAGAAAAGAGAAAAAAAATATAGCTATGTGTGGTGATGGATGTTAACTAAACTTACCGTGGTTATCATTTTGCAATATATGCATATATCAAAATGAATACACTATTATATGTAAACTGTATCTCAATGTTTTAAAGACCTTCATAGCCCACCTTAAAGAATATAGAAACAACAATGAAAATTCAGGTAGCAAAGTTAACCTGGGAGGAAATTTACTGGTGGCCTCCAGCATGTCCCAAGAGGGAATATACAGCTGCCCACCAAACCAAATGTGTATATAGCCTTAGCCACAGCAATACGTACATATCTAAGCAGATCTAACTGTATGCTGCATCCTCATGAATATAAGTCGGGTTCAATTCCACTGTGCCACAATGGGAACGCCTATATTTTTTTTTCCTTTTAACTTCATTATGAGCAAACACACATATAATTTTTTCCACACCTCTTTAGTCAGGAGCAGAATAGCTGAACGATGTAGAATATTCCTAACAGCAGGAAAGCACATTTTTCCCCCCTACCAGGAGAATTTTATTATCTTTCTTTTTATTTATTTATTTGTTTGTTTGTTTATTTATTTTTTAGGGCTGCACCCATGGCATATGGAGGTTCCCAGGCTAGGGGTTGACTCAGAGCTGCAGCTGCCAATCTATATCACAGCCACAGCAACATGGGATCTGAGCTGCATCTGTGACATATACCACAGCTGACAGCAATGCCAGATCCTTTAATCCACTGAGCGAGGTCAGGGATCCAACCCACATACTCATGGATACTAGTCAGGTTTGTTACCACTGATTCACAATGGGAACTACTAACTTTCCTTTTTAAATTGAGGTATAATTGACCTATAACCTTATATTATTTTCAGATTAAAATATGATTCTACATTTGTATATATTATGAAATGATAACCACAATAAGTCTAGTTAATATCCATCCCCATACAATATTTTTAAGGACTTCTTTTTCTTTTTAGGGCCACACCCCCAGCATATGGAGGTTCCCAGACTAGGGGTCTAATTGGAGCTACAGCTGCTGGCTTATTCCACAGACACAGGACAGCCAGATCTGAACCACATCTGTGAGCTCATGGCTCCTTAACCCACTGAGTGAGGCTAGGGATCAAACCTGCAACTTCATGGATCCTGGTTGGATTCGTTTCCACAGCACCATGACAGGAACTCTAATAAGGGCAAGATCTACTCTCTTATCAATTTTCAAATATGCAATACAGTATTAGTAACTGTAGTCACTAGGCTTATTCCATACTCATAACTTATTTAATAACTTGAAGTTTATACTGTTTGATACATTTTACAAATTTCTCCACCCCAGCCCCTTGCCTCCGCCAACCACCAGTATGTTCTCTGTATCTATGAACTCAGTTTGTGTGTGTATGTGTTGTTTTGTCTTGTTTTTAGACTCCACATATAAGTGACATTACATGGTATATGTATTTCACACTTAGCATAATGCCTTTAAGATTAGACATATATATATATATATATATACATGTATCACATTTTCTTCATCCATTGTTGATGGACACTTGTTTCCATGTTCTGGCAATTGTGAATAATGCTGCAATGAACATGGGGGTGCAGATGTCTCTTTGAAGCAATGACTTCATTTATTTCAGGTAAATATCCTGAAGTGGGATTGCTGGATCATATGGTAGTTCTATTTTTAGTTTTTTGAGGAACCTATATACTGTTTTCTATAGTGGTCTTATGAATTTACATTCCTACCAACAGTGCACATGTGTTCCCTTTCTCCACATCATCACCAACATTTGTTACTTATTTCTTTAATTAAAAATTTTTAATTGGAGTATAATTGTCCTACAACACTCTGTTAGTTCCAGGTGCATAACGTCGTGATTCAATATTTCTATACATTAGAAATGATTACCATGATAAACTAGCTACCATCTGTCACCATACAAAGATAATACAATATAGTAACAATATTTCCCATGCTGTATATTTCAACACCATGACTCACGTATTTCGTAACTGAAAGTGGGTACATCTTAGTTTCATTCACCTATTGCACTCATCCCCTCCACACTCCCCTCAGGTAACCACCTATTTGGACTCTGTATCTATAACTCTGTTTATGTCTGTTCATTTATTTTTCAGGTAGTGTAACTGCACAGTATGTCTTCCTCTGTCTGGCTTATTTCACTTAACATAATACTCTCCAGGTCCATCTATGTTGTCACAAATGTCAAGATTTCCTTTTTGTGGCTAATATTCCATTGTTTATATATATCACATCTTCTCTATCCGGTCATCTGTTGATGGACACTTTGGTTGTATCTATATTTTGGCTATGGTAAATAATGCTGCAGGGAACACAAGGGTACACATCTCTTTCCGAATTAGTGTTTTTTTTTTTTCTTCTGATAAATATCCTGAAGTGGGTTTGCTGGATTATTGTGATAGTTCTATATTTAGTTTTTAAAGGAAACTCCATACTGTTTTCTATAGTTGTTTTACTGATGTACATTCCCACCAAGTGCACAGAGGTTCCCCTTTTTACACATTCTTGCCATTCTAATAGGTATAAGTTGACCTCTTGTTTGCGTTTTCTATTCCCCTACTACCTAATTACTGGTGTTGAGAACTGTTCATGTATCTATTGATTATTGGCATTGGAAAACTGTCTATTCAGGGCTTCCATCCATCTTTTAAATCAGATGACTTATTTTTTGCTATTGAGTAGTATAAGTTCCATTTATTTTGAATATTAACTCATCAGATAGATGGTTTGCAAATATTTTCTCCCATTATGTAGGCTGCCTTTTCATCTTGTCAGTCGTTCCTTTGGCTGTGCAAAAGCTGTTGAGTCCGATATAGTCCCATTTATTTATTTTTAGTTTTGTTGCCTTTGCTTTTGGTGTGCCAAGACCAATGACAAGGAGCTTACCACCTATATTGTGGTTTCAGGTCTTACTTCAAGTCTTTAATACATTTTGAGTTAAATTTATGTATGGTGTAAGATAGGAGTCTAGTTTCACTTTTTTTGCACAAGGCCATCTGGTCACCCAACACCATTTATTGAAGAGACTGTATGATTTTAGCTCATTTATCATAAATTAATTGACTACATATGGGTGCGTTTAGCTATTTTGTTCCACTGGTATAAGTATGTGTTTTTATGCCAGTACCATATTGATTTGGTTACTAAAGTTTTGTGATAAATTTTGAATTTATGTGAAAAGTGTCACTGGAATCTTGAGATGAGTGGTGTTGAATCTATAAACGGCTTTGGGTGGTATAGAAAAACTTAACAATTTTATTCTTTCTAACCATGAATATGGGATATATTTCCATTTTTTGTGTCATTTTCCATTTCTTTCATCAATGACATATAATTTTCATTACATAGAAATTTCACCCCCTTGGTTAAATTTATTCCAAAGTATTTCACTGTTTTTGATGTTGTTGCAAAGAGGACTATATTCTTTGTATCTTTTTCAGATATTTGCTTTGTTTGCATATAGAAAAAAAGCTAAGTTCTGTATATTGATTTTGTATCCTGCAACTTCATGTTGATTAGTTTTAACAAGTTTACTTGTTGGAGACCTTAGGATTTTCTATCTACAAGGTCATATCATGTGCAAACAGAGATAATCTTAACTTCCTTTCTAATGCAGATGTTTTTATTTCTTTTTTTATGCTTAATTGCTTTGGCGAGGATTTCTAGTACTATGTTAAATAGGAATGATAGGAGTGAGCATCCTTGTCCTGTTTCCAATCTTAGAGGAAGAACTGTAAACTTTCACCATTGAGGATGTTAGCTGAGGGCTTTTCATATACTGTCTTTATTACTTCTATACTCAGTTTGTGGAGAGTTTGTTTGGTCTTTTTAGGGCCACATCTGTGGCATATGAAAGTTCCCAGGCTAGGGGTCAAACTGGAGCTGTGGCTGCCAGCATACACCACAGCCACAGCAATGCAGGATCCGAGCTGCATCTGTGACCTACACCACAGCTCATGGCAACACCAGATACTTAGCCTACTGAGCAAGGCCAGGGATTGAACTGGCATCCTCATGGATACTACTCAGGTTCATTACCACTGAGCCACAATAGGAACTCTGAAAAATAATATTTTTTAAAAAGAACAAACTACATCCAAAGTTAGCAGAGGGAAGGTACTAACAAAAATCAGAGCAGAATTAGGTAAAGTAGAGACCAGAACAACAACAGAAAAGAATTCAACAGCATATTAAAAGGAACATACACTGGGAGTTCCCATCATGGCTCAGTGGAAACAAATCCAACTAGAAGCCATGAGGTTGCAAGTTTGATCCCTGGCCTCGCTCATTGGTTTAAGGATCCATCATTGTCATGAGCTGTGGTGTAGGTCACAGACATGGCTTGGATCTGGCATTGCTGTGGCTGTGGCTGTCAGCTCTAGCTCTGATTAGCCTGGGTATCTCCATATGTCATGTGTGTGGCCATAAAAAGCACAAAAAAAAAAGGATCATACACCATGATCACACGGGATTTACCCCTGGGATGCAAGGTGGTTCACTATATGCAAATAAATAGATACAATACACCACACTAATAGAATGAAAGCTAAAAGTCCAATAATCATTGCACTAAGTGGGGGAAAAGCAACATCCTTTAACTGTAGCTACTATACTTTCATGACCACTACTCTCTCATGGCCATACACACACACATGAATATTCCTAATCTTTAAATATATACAGACCCCCAAACACTATTCATCATCCTTGAATTTCCAGAATACAACATTACCACTACAAGCCCCAAATATTTCCAAACATGAAAATCCCAGCATCCTGGGAAACCACTGTGAACGTTTCCAACAGCCCCAAACCCCATGAATTCATACATGCACTGACGGACATACCCATAAACCAGTACATACACCTGGACACAAGGACAATTCTCCAATGTATCATATATGAATACACATAAAACCCCTTGAAAGTCCCAAAGGACACATCTCAAACCTCCACACCCCTAAATATTCACATAGAACCATACCACATACCTCCAGTACAAATACAATTCTGCCACTCTTCTGCGTACACATAACTCCATTACTACATTAATGCAAAAAAAATTTGCAGGTACAAAAATAACCTCCTAATGAAAAATGCAAATAGATACCATAGAAAATATTCATCCAATCTGCTATGCTCCTTGAATACACACAGAAACTCAACAAACATGTTTCTCACCACAAGCCCCAAATATACCCACAATTACCCAGCACACTACATATATGGAAACATACCACTATGTACCCTCAAATGCACATAAAGCTTCACGTTGCCTATATATACATAATCCCACATTCCTAAATAATTACAATGAAATAACTCCAGTCATCTTCCAAAATACAAATTCATAATAACCTCACACCACACAACCCACACAATCCATTCATCTGCACATATACAGCATATCACCAGTCCCATAAAATAGTCATAGACCTACCCTCACACACCCCATACCACAAAATTCCTGAAAAACCACCATAAGAAACACATGCACTAATACACAATTCCCAGAGTTCCCATTGTGGCACAGTGATGAAAAGATCTTCAACATCACTCATCACTAGAGAAATGCAAATCAAAACCTCTATGTGGTATCACCTTACACCAGCCAAAATGGCCATCATCAAAAAGTCTACAAACAATAAGTGCTGGAGAGGGTGTGGAGAAAAAGGAACCCTAGTACACTGTTGGTGGGATTGTAAATTGGTGCAACCACTGTGGAAAACAGGTTGGAGATTCCTCAGAAAATTAAAAATAGAATTACCATTTGGTCTAGCAATCCCACTCCTGGGCATCTATCTAGAGAAAACCATGACTCGCAAAGACACATGTACACCAATGTTCATCGCAGCACTCTTTCCAATAGCCAAGACACGGAAACAACCTAAATGTCCATCGATAGAGGAGTGGATCAAGAAGAAGTGGTACATATACACAATGGAACATTACTCAGCCGTTAAAAGGAACTAAATACCATGGCCATCTGTATGTCTTCTTTGGAGAACTGTCTGTTTAGATCTTCTGCCCATTTTTTGATGGGGTTGTTTGTTTGTTTGTTTGTTTGTTTGTTTTGGTATGGAGCTGCAGAAAGTGTTTATACATTTTGGAGATGAAGCCCTTGTCAATCGAGTCACTTCCCAAGATTTTCTCCCATTGTGTGGGTTGTCTTTAAGTTTTGTTTAGGGTTTCCTTCGCTGTGTATAAAATTCTAAATTTCATTTAGTCCCATTTGTTTCTTTTTGCTTTTACTGTCATTGCTCTAAGAGGTGGATCTGAGAAGATGTTGCTCTTGTTTATGTCAGAGAGTCTTTGGCCTAGTTTTATGGTGTCTGGTCTTCTATCTAGGTCTTGAATCCATTGGGAGTTTATTTTTGTGTATGGTGTTAGGGAGTGTTCTAATTTCATTCTTTTCCATGTGGCTGTCCAGTTTTCCCAGCACCACTTATTGAACAGGCTGTCTTTTCTCCATTGGGTATTCTTGCCTCCTTTGTCATTGATTAGTTGGCTGTAGGTGCATGGGTTGAATTCTGGGCTTTGTATCCTTGTTCCACTGATCTATTTCTGTCTTTGTGCCAGTACCATATGGTTTTGATGATTGTTGCTTTGTAGTAGAGTCTGAAGTCCGGGAGCCTGATTCCTCCAGCTCCATTTTTCTTTTTCAGGATATCTTTGGCTATTCTGGGTCTTTTGTGCTTCCAAACAATCTTTAAAATATTTTGTTTGAGTTCTGTGAAAAATGTCCTTGGTAATTTGATAGGGATTGCATTGAATCTGTAGATTGCTTTGGGTAGTATAGTCATTTTGATAATTTTTTTTTTGTCTTTTGTTGTTGTTGCTATTTCGTGGGCCACTCCCACGGCATATGGAGGTTCCCAGGCTAGGGGTTGAATCAGAGCTGTAGCCACCGGCCTACGCCAGAGCCACAGCAATGTGGGATCTGAGCCGCGTCTGCAACCTACAGAACAGTTCACGGCAACGCCGGATCGTTAACCCACTGAGCAAGGCCAGGGAGCAAACCTGCAACCTCATAGTTCCTAGTTGGATTCATTAACCACTGTGCTATGTTGGGAATGCCCTCATTTTGATAATATTGACTCTTCCAATCCAAGAACATGGTACGACTTTCCATCTATTTGTGTCATCTTTGATTTCTTTCATCAGTGTCTTATAGTTTTCAGAGTACAGGACTATTGTCTCTTTAGGTAGGTTTACTCCTAGGTATTTTATTCTTTTGGCTGTGATGGTAAATGGGATTGTTTCCCTAATTTCTCTTTCTACTCTTTCATTATTAGTGTATAGCAATGCCGTTGATTTCTGTGTATTAATTTTGTATGCTGCGACTTTGTCAAATTCATGGATGAGCTCCAACAGTTTTCTGGTAGAGTCTTTAGGATTCTCTAGGTATAGTATCATGTCATCTGCAAATAGCGATAGTTTTACTTCTTCCTTTCCAATTTGGATTCCTTTTATTTTTATTTTTTTCCCTGATTGCTGTGGCTAGGACTTCCAAAACTATGTTGTTTGGCCTGGGGCTTCTCAGCACTGATGTGTGGGGCCAGATTTTCTCAAAATGGCCACTTGCAGAGAAAGGCAGCTGCTGATGAACATTCCTGAGAGCTTTGCTTCCAATGCCCTTCCCCCACAATGAACCACATTCAACCCTGTTTTCCCAGGAGGTCCTCCAAGAACTGCAGTCATGTTTGACCCAGATTACTATAGAGACTTTGCTTTGCCCTGGGACCCAGTGCATGAGAAAGTCTGGGTGTGCCTTTTAAGAATGGGGTCTCCATTTCCCCCAGTCCCATGGAGCTCCTGTGCACAAGCCCCCTGGCCTTCAATGCCAGATGCTCCAGGGGCTCTTTCTCCCAGTGCCAGATCCCCAGGCATGGGAGTTTGATGTGGGGCTCAGAACTCTCACTCTTGTAGGTGAGTTTCTGTGAACCAGTTACTTTCCTGTCTGTGGATCTTCCCACCGGGAGGTATGGGGTTGCATATATCCTGTAATCAACCCACCACCTCTTGATGTGTCCTCCTCTTTGTCTTCTGGAATAGGATATCTTTTTGAAAGTTTCTGGTCCATTTGGTTGAAAATTGCTCAGCATTTGGTTGTAAATTTGTTGTTTTTTAGGAGAGAAATTGATCTCCAGTCCTTCTATTCAGCCATCTTATTTCTGTCTCCTACCCAGTTGATTCTTACCTAATGTATTTCTTGATTGTTATTGAACTCTTGCATCACTTGCCAATCTATGCTAGGATATCTGTTTTTGTTTTTGATTTTTGGTGGCATGGCCAGTCCAAAGCATGTCTATGGCCAGAGAATGAACAGCCTGTCACAACTGTAACCAAAGCTACAGTAGTGACAACCATGGACCCTTAACAAGCTGAGCCAGGAGGAAACTCCAATTCTGTCATTTCTTGAGAGTATTAGACTACAAATCAATGCTTATTGTTAGATTCAGCAAAGTTGCCCCCATCACTGACAATAATATGCAGTTTGAACATGTGTTGATTGACATTTTTATGTTAAAATGGAAGACACTGGTGAAACTATGAGGATGTACAATAGATCTTTATTCATTTTCCACTAAATTTCCAGTGTCCTGAGCTATTTCTTGTGAACTGGGTGAGCATTCTCAAACTGGAAAACCTTCCTTCTAGCTTTCATACGCTTTAGAATGCAAACACTAGACTGGCACCCGTTTAATTGTTCACACATTTTATTCACCTGCCTCATGGTAGGCCCGGAAATCACTGAAGCCTTCATGCAACCTGCTCCACAGTGGTGCCAACAACCCTGGTGTAAACACTGCAGGGACACCGAGCTCCAGTTGGTGGCGGTGGGGGAGGGGCACAGGGCGGTGGTGAACTCACTTGGACAAGGCCACAAATAACCCACAGAGTGACTCAGAGTGCACAGCAGGACGCCCAAGAGGTGAAAAGTCCGTTTTCCTTACTCCTGCTTTCAAATAATTGATTTTAAATGCTGCCATGATTGGCCCCGCCCCCAGCCGGAATGACCGTTGGAACCCCACCCTCCACGCTGGCACAGGTGTTACTGGCTTCCCAAGCGGTCAGGCCTCAACAGATGCTCTGAGCAGTTGGAGGACAGTGGTGTGCATGCGGGGAGCCTCGCCCCTAGTGGGTGTGCGCATGCGTGCAGGGGTGGGGCCTTGCAGAGCTGTCCTTGGAGGTTGCTATGAGAGTAAAGCAACGGAGGATTGGGATCCCCTGGGAAGATTTTATGGCAAGGTCTTCTCAGAACTTTTGTGGTCCTCTCTTCTTAAAACTAGGGGTTGTGAGATGAGCCCCTGGGATTTTAAAATTGCAAACGTGAAATCCATTCATTTAGATATGACCCTTGTGAAAGAGTTTTGGAGAGCACCAGCCTAAGCACAGTATCTTCAAACTGGGGCAAGTGCTTTCACGCCCTTTGGGCTGCACTTTCTTGGGTTTCCTTAGTTTTTTTCTCCCCAGAAATAGTAGATGCTTTTTCCTAGCAAGCCTGATAGTTCCATTAAAGAACAATTCTAGTGAAGAATTTTAGACCTGAGAAACACTCTAAGAGCTACTGTCTCTTGGCTCCTCCATTCCTAGAATTTTTCTAAATGAATTGATTCTGCTATAATGTTTTTACTTAGTGAGTTTTTTTTAAATACGTGGGGGTTCTTCAATAGATGTGGATTCATAGATGTTGCCTTTGCAGTGTTTTTGTTGTAACTTTGAGCAAGTTTTGACAGTTTGGGTCAATTCCAGTTGACATAGCATTCCCAAATTTTATTCTCCCCTCCTACTTTTCAGGAATATATTACACAATTTCAGTTGGAAAAAAAAATGGTAGTGGAATCAACGTACTGACTTGAGTTTGTTATACTTGCCAAAGAAATTTCAATCATCAGATTCTTTCACTGGTCATTCATTTCTACTGCATAGAATACCTCTGAAGATCCCTCACATCTAACACCACCAAAGGCTCTAAGCTCAGAGACTGAACATTCTACAAGACACAAACATTGTATCTCACCATACCGCTAATATTCCATGCTTGTGTAGAATATCATGTGTTTTCGGAGGTCTGTGATCCATATACAGATTTTTTTTTTCACAGCAGTCAATACCACACCCCCAGTTTCTTGCAGGAATAGTCAGACATCATTGTCCAAAGGAGTTTTATCTATGCCCTTCTGTTGTCTGTCTCCCCAAGTTACATCTGGACTAATTTGATTATATTTGTGGTCTAGGATTTTGATATAGCACAAAAGTGATTGTAGAATTGGAACTGGATAATTTTTCACAAGTTTTTGCAGGTTTTTATGTCAGTAGTCCAGAGAAGACTCATTGAAATTCTGTGTCAGAGCCATGAGTGAGAATCGTTTATTAACTACTGACTGACTAGACAAGAGGAGGAAGCAACAAGGAAACCTGCCTTTCTGGAGTGCCAGGGTACATTATCTTGCCACACTATTCCCCTAATATGAAGCTATTGGTTAATAATTTAAAGTTTTCCATGATAAATGCTCAAGTCATGAGAAATGTCTCCAAACTGTGTATTTTTTCAACACTTAGTTTTTTTTTTTTTTAAAGTTCACCATGATTTGCCTTGAATTGCTCTCACCTCATCTTCTCAGCTAAGGTCAAGGTAGAGTACACAGAATAGTTACCAAAGAGAATGAAAGAGAGAAGTGTTGCAGTTCTCATTGTGGCTCAGAAGTTACGAACCTGACTAGTATCCACGAAGACTTGGGTTCAATCCCTGGCCTCTCTCAGTGGGTTAAGGATCCAGTGTTGCCCCAAGCTATGGTGTAGATCGCAGATGTGGCTTAGATCCAGCATTGTTTTGCTGTGCCTGTGGCATGGGCCAGCATCTGCAGCTCCAATGATTCAACCCTTAGCCTGGGAACTTCCATATGCTTAGGTTGCAGCCCTAAAAGAAGAGAGAGGGAGGGAGAGAGAGAGAGAGAGAGAGAGAGAGAGAGAGAAGCTGTAAGAAGACAGTTCTGTACTGCAGACCACTAAATGCCTTGGAAATATTAAAATGGATGAACACTGTGTAAGTCACTCCCTTCAAGTGGCCAAGAAAACACTCTCTGAAAGTACCAAACATATACCATTTTCAAATTTAGAGTTAGAAAAAAAAACCCTTAGAAATCACAAGTAAATTGGTCAGGAGTTTAGAAATGCCTTTCCTACACAACTGTTAGAAAGAAGAGGAAAGAACCTGGGCCTGGCTTCAAAATTCAATGTCTTTCTTCAATAGCCACCATTTTGCATGCAACTTTTTTTTTTTTTTGCAAGGAGCAAGAAACATTTAGCAGACAGTAAAGCTTGAAATTCAAGAGATTTGCTTGCAATCCTCTGAAGTCTTCACCTCTCATCTCCCTTGACCAATTTCCTACCAATCTTCTTCTATGAAACACAAATACTCTTTCATTTTGACACATAAACCCAGTGCTGAATGATAGCTCTTCCAAATCCCATATCATCAAAAGAGGCTGAAGGTGTGTGTGTGTGTGTTTGTGTGTGTGTGTGTGTGTGTGTGTGTGTGTGTGTGCAACTAGGGTGTCTTCTATTGGAGCCAAGTGGCACATTCAAGAATCTTTAATCCAGTTAAGGATTCTTACAATGAGTAATTAACAATTTAGTTTACTGTGCTATACTTTTTTTTGAAGAGTTGCCGGATAAAGTACGAGATCTAAGTTTAATAATAAATTTCAGATAAAAATGAAAAAATGTTCAGTAAAACTATGTCCAAAATATTGAATGGGAAATGATTATACTAAAACACAACATATTGTTTACCTGAAGTTCTAATTCATTTGGGTACTTACTATTTTAATTAAATACACCTGACCATCTTATTCTTTCCAAAACTTTTGATTTTAAGTGGTGTAGAAATTCTTGTTCTGGAAGTCTACTCCCATCTAGAAAGGAATCTTGTTAATGTAAGAAGAGAGTCATTGTAAACATCTGCAAATGTATTGAAAATATATTAAGTTTTAATCAGAGAAAACCCTGCATTTTAAAAAATGCAAATATATTGCATTCTAAATTCTTTGCATAACACATCTATGGAAGGATTTAAGTAAACACTAGTTCCCTGTGGGAAAGAGGACTGGGTGGACAGGGGAAAGAGGTGGGAGGACGCATGACTCAACACTGCATATTCCATTTTGCACAATTGGATTGTGATCCATGAGAAGGTATTATTAGTTTAAAATATTAAATTATTTACAGGGAAAAAGTTAAATATTTAACAATAATAATTTCTGGTCTTGGACCTGTGGGCTGCACAACCACGTTTTTGATGCACTGGGGCTCTCCAGAACAAAGGAATATTAGGCTGGTGCTGCTGGATATTGGTTGGAGCACAAGGACTTCTTCATTAGGAATTATATACCTACAGCTATGCACATATTGGATCTGCTGAGACAATCCTAATTTCAAATACTTTGTTCCATGGCACCATTACTACAGAAGTGTTTATCAGATGATAAATTGTGAATTTTGTTCAGAAAGTCTAGCCTCTGTTGAAGTAAGTTAAGAGCCAGATAGGAAGCAGAGTGGGTTGAGGGACAAAAAATTGGGTTGATGGATAAAGAAGTGAAAGGAAACATCAAGTCAAACCTTGGTGTTTGACTCTGAAAACCAATTCATAGATTGCCTGAAGAGGCACTCAACAATTTATGAGTGATTTTTTTTCTATTTCTTTAATTTTGTATCTATATGAGTGATAGATGTTCACTAAATTTATTGTGATGATCATTTTATGATTGTATGTAAGTGAAATCATTAAGCTCTATGCCTTAAACTTTAAAAAAAACTGAAAAAAAGAGAGCTAATGGATTGAGTTAAATTTTTTTTTTTTGTCTTTTGTTCTTGTTGTTGTTGTTGCTATTTCTTGGGCCACTCCCGCCGCATATGGAGGTTTCCAGGCTAGGGATTGAATCGGAGCTGTAGCCACTGGCCTACGCCAGAGCCACAGCAACGCAGGATCTGAGCCGCCTCTGCGACCTACACCACAGCTCACAGCAACGCTGGATCGTTAACCCACTGAGCAAGGGCAGGGACTGAACCCGCAACCTCATGGTTCTAGTCGGATTCGTCAACCACTGCGCCATGACGGGAACTCCGGATTGAGTTAATATGAATGTATCAATATTGGCTCACTAGTTGTGACAAATGTGCCGTAACAATATAAGATCTTAACAAGAGGGGAAATTGGGTAGGGGGATACGCAAAGTCTCTGTATTATTTTGCAACTTACTCATACATCTAAAACTCTCCCAAAATAGAAGATTGATTTAAATACAAACATAAACAAATGAGTGAAGAAAAATGTACTGGAAATCATTGAAACGTCGCTTGTGATACGGGAACTTCATGGTATAGAAATAATTTTTCAGTGGAGTTATTTTAAAAGTTAATAGGGGAGTTCCTGGTGTGGCTCAGTGGTTAATGAATCCCACTGGGAATCATGAGGCTGCGGGTTCCATCCTTGGCCTTGCTCAGTGGGTTAAGGACCCGGTGTCACGTGAGCCGTGGTGTAGGTGGCAGATGCGGCTCGGATCCCGCGTTGCTGTGGCTCTGGTGTAGGCCAGCGGCTACAGGTCCAATTGGACCCCTAGCCTGGGAACCTCCATATGCCAGGGGAGCGGCCCTAGAAATGGCGAAAAGACAAAAAAAATAAAGTTAATAGGAAGGTTACCTGGGATCAAGGCTGGGTTGGGGCGGGGTCAAGGCGTGCTGGGGGCGGGGTCAAAGCCTTGGCCGGGGCGGGGGCAGGGTCTAGGCCTAGGGCTGAGTCAGGCCAGGTTCAGGCCCAGGTCCACAACACTGACAATGGTCTCAGAGGCGAGGCTTCGGCAAGTAGGAGGCCAGCCTGCCGCCCTCCTCTGGCTGCAGCTGGTGCTGCTGCCACCATGGTCGCCCACCACCACCCTAAACCTGCGAGGGTCCTGGGCCAACCCCGGCCCAGCTCCTGCAGCCGTGCGAGCGGTGGAGGGTGGGCCTCTGACTCCGGAAGCACAGCCATTGTCCTGGTCAGCCACAGGTGCGTGGGGGCCTCTGTGTGGGGTTGAGAAGGTGGGCCTGCAGGGCCTGAGGGGGCTTGACTGTGACCAGGGCTTGGTGCCCAGGGTCACTGAACCTCTTCTTTTGTTTGCGGTCAGGTCCATCTAACCAGGCAGCCCAGAGACCACCTTAACACAGGTGGGTCACAGGACCCCTACTGAGGGGCCTCTGGGATGGAAACTGCCCCAGGACCCTTGTGGGGCTGTGCAAGTGGGCACTGGCAGGGTCCGGCCTGAGGCTGGGTGGAGGAAAGCCCAGGACTGCTGAGTGAGGAGCCCTGAGTCCCTGGGGCCCAGGCCCTAGAGCAGGATGCCTGCTCTAGGGGCCCTGGCCTCACCCCTGCCCTCAGGTGTGGGTCCTAGAACCATGGCTGTCTTCATTAGCCCACTCCCTCTTATTTATTTAATTTTTTGGCCACTGCATAGAGTGTTTTTTAATCAATTAATTTATTTTTTCCGCTGCTGGCTGAGGCTTAATGTGGGATTCCCAGTTCCTGGACCAGGCATTGAACCCTGGCGGTAGTGGTGAAAGCACCAAGTCCTAACCACTAGACCACCAGGGAACGCCCACCCCTCTTATTTATAAATGGAGAATCCTGAGTCAGAGGCAGGGAGTGACTTTCCCCAGGTTGATGCTGAAACTCAGTCTCTGTGGACATGCTCTGAATTGAATCTCAGAGACAGAGTTGTGGGTGAAGTAGAAAAGAACAGCTTTATTGCTTTGCCAGGCAGAGGGGGCCACAGTGGGGTAACAGCCTCAAGGCTGTGTGCCCCCACCTCGAGGGGTGAGTGAGGTTCAAAGAGCAGGGCTTGATCAGCTTGTAGACTTTCTTCGGATTGGTGAGTGGTGAGGTACTTGGGAGTCAACCTCATCCACCTTCTGGTTCCACCTTGTTTGGGTCTATGTGCTTGTGTGCAGCATATAGGTAACTTCTTCCACCTGGTGGGGTTTCAGTATCTGCAAAACATTTCCAAGGACATTGCTCAGAATATTATCTATAGTCCTTGAGGAGGAGCTAAATATTCTTACTCTGTTTAATCGTTAAAATATTATTTTGCTTTGCTTGACTATTTTCCTTTCTTCCTGCACTTTTCCACTTCTCCAGGTAAATGTACTCTGTGACTAAAGTTTTCTACAGACAAAAGGCAGTCAGAGGACATGGGTGGGGGTCTATTAGGGGAGGCCTCATGGGGTCCTGCTAAGTTCCATGGTCACACATCACCCCAGACTCCTGCCTGCAGATCTGCTTCTCTAAGATACTGGGGCAAAGTGGAAGGGCACCGGCCCTTAGAAGCTATGATTTGAGTGCATAATGTTGGCAACTTCGGAGACCTTGAGTTGTTGAGGTGTGTTAGTTCAGGGAAATAAGGCCTGGCACATGGCCAGCCTTTGGCAGACTCCCTCAGTGATGTCCAGCTCAGCAGATATGCTGCCATGAGCTGTTGCCACCTTTGGTCACCCTTGGCATCTCACCACAGCCCTGGGCCTTCATGCTCAGAAAGCCTGCTCCATTGTGCTCTGCTGTCAAATTCTCAGTGGCAGCTGGTAAAGGCAGAGTCCAGGCAGCCGTGTCCTTTTGGCCAGGCCACTGGACACTTGCCCTTGGTTTTCCCATCTGTGAAGTGGAGGGGGCCTCCCTGGTAGTGGCATTTGGGGTCTCACCCATGTCTCTATTGTAGGTGGCAGGGGAGTCTCCACAGCGTGCGGGAAACCCAAGGTGATGTGGCGGATCTCTGGTGGTCAGGATGTGGTGGCTGGCCAGTGGCCATGGCAGGCCAGCCTGATGTACCAGGGCTTGCATGTCTGTGGAGCTGTCCTCATCAACTCCCGCTGGCTGGTTTCTGCTGCCCACTGCTTTCTCAAGTGAGTCCTCTTTCCTAGGGTGCCAGCAGAGGCACTGGCAGGGGAGGAGTGAGGGTGTCCCACCCCAGCTCCTCTGGGCTTTCCTCTGGGGCTGTCTGTGGCCCAGAGGTCCATGTCATTCCTGCCTTTGACCTGTGTACCTTCTACCTGGACTGTCCTCCTGGCTCCCTTTCCCAGACCCTCCCCAGACTCTGCCCTCAGCCCCTGGGCCTGTCTCCCAACACAGATGTGCCCCAGAAGAGTAGCAGTGTCCATTCTGGCTGCCATGCAGTGTGGACCAATCTCAGATCACAGTTTCTCAAGGTCCCCACATTTCCAGGTTTCTGAGTCTAGGCAGGGACATGGGACCTCATGTCTGGTGAGCAGCTAAATGGCTCTACTTTTTACTCTTGCAAAACTGTGTGCCCAGGAGGAATCATGGTCACTAGTGTGCATGTGGGAGATGTGGTGCCAGGCTATGCAGGTGGGAGATGGGGCACCCTGGGAGAGTGATGTGGCTGCTCAGGAGTCTTACACACCTGGCCCTCCTGGGTCTGCTCAGTGCCCAGCTTGTGAACAGATGAGGAGGCATCCCCAGGGAGTTGGAACATCACAGCCCAGGTCTGGGAGCTGGAGCTTTGGGAGCTCAGAATCTGATCAGCACCTACTCTACGGGAGCAGCTGTGTTCAGGGCAAATGCAAGTTTCTGTTTCCTACACTCAGTTGCTCCTTTACCTTACAGATCTTTGGCAAGTGCTTCTAACTGAGTGGAGAAACAGCTATTGGGCAGGAAGGTGGTTAAAGAAGGGAGGGGTCAGGAAAATTGTGGGGCCATAAGGTGGGTTGTAGGAGCCTTGGGAAGGTAAAAGTAGAGCTGGGATCAATCCAGAACATCTCCTGTAAACACTCCAAGGGCCTTCATTTGATGAGCCCACCAAAGACCTTTCCAGCACAAGGATTCAATGCTCCTCTGATTCTTGGATATGGTGGAGAAACCATATGTCTGAGGTTGTAAGTAGAATATCAGTCTCAAGAAAGAAGTGCTCCTGAACTTTAGGAATGCAGAGACCAAGGCTGGCATCATGGGGGGTGCAGGGGTCCAGGTGGATGTCAGCAGTTAGATGAATATGCAGGGGAAGAGACCTAGCCCACACTCAGGGATGATGGTGACAGCATGCTCTTCCTCCTCCAGAAAATCCCATGCTCCAGAGAACTACCGGGTCCTGTTAGGAAGCACGCAGCTGTTTGAACACACTCAGCACACCCTGGAGATGCCCGTGAGCCAGATTGTCATGCACCCAGACTTTGAGAAGCTTCATCCCATCGGAAGTGACATAGCCATGTTGCAGCTGCTCTTTCCTGTGAACTTCACTTCCTACATCATCCCTGCCTGCCTCCCAGCCCCTGGCTTGGAGCTGCTTAATAATGCATCCTGCTGGATAACTGGCTGGGGGATGCTCAACGAGGAAAGTGAGGGGGTAGGGGAGAGGCTGGGGTGGGAGGGCAGATAAGGGGGAAGTGAGGAGGAGGAAGAAGGGAAGGAGGACAGAGGAGGGGAGGAGGGAAGTAGGGGTGCCCAGGCAAAACAATGGCTGGACCTTGGTCCACTGTGCCTCATTTCCAGAGGACTGAACCATTCTGGTTCTAGTTCTGAAAGTGTGTTATTCTAAAATTCAGTGTTCCCTAAGTGCAAAGCTCTGAAAATCTGGGAATCTTTGACTGTTGGATGTTAAGAACTCAGGTTCTTGGAACCTGTCAGCTTCTTGATTTCAAGGCTTTAATCAACTATAGATCAAAGATGACTTGATTCAACTCAGAGGTCCTGCTTGGGGCCTGGCCCCTTCTAGGCCATGGAGGAACCAAGATTTCCCATTGGAGGCACTTAGGAAAAATGGAAAGAAAACATATTTATGACTTCTGACCTGTGAGCCTCCAAGGTCAAGTTAGAATGACTACAACTTAAGAGTGTTTCACTCTTTGAACCTCACTTTGCTCTTCTCCCAACCCAGGTCAACTGTCTACTTTGTGGGTTTATTAGGTGAAATGAGTAACACAGAAAAAGTTTGTGTTTTTCTAAGATTGAAAGGGAAGAAATGAAGGCAAAAACTCATGAGTAAGAGTGTTTATTAAAGAAAAGAGTGTTTATGGTTGGGCACAAGCTTATGTGGCAGAATTAGGGGGAAAAGAATGTGTATTTGCAATTATTTGTAAGGTTGTAATTTGGTAGGTGTTTCTCAGGATAGGAGGTCAGATTTTGATAAGACCCTGTCTTCACTGGGTGGGATGTGCCAGCATTGCTGGCCCTTCTCAATAGTGTATCAGTAACAATCCCCAACCACAGGTCAGATAACCAGGTCCCCAGCATTGTCTCACACACACACACACACACACACACACACACACACACACACACACACACACACACAGTCTGTTTCTTCCTTGAGGACAGGGACTCTGTCTTTCTTGTTTTAATATCCCAGCCTATGCCCCAGGGCCTGGCAGCAGGGTAGGTGGCAATGCCTCCACCCTGGTCCTGTAGACCACCCGTTCTTGCATGGACCTCCAGACTGGTCTGCTAGCTCCCACCCTGTGTGCCCTACTTTAGTCTCCACACAACTGCCTGAGTGTTTGCTTTGAAGCAGGTGTTGTGCCAGTTCCCTGCTCTTTATCCTCAGTGCCTTCTCATTTATGCTTAGAAAACTGTCCAAATGTCCTACCTTGGCTCTCAGGCCCTGTGCAATGTTGGCCCCCATTCCTCTGTGCTCAGCTCCCACTGCACCCTCACCCACGCCATCCCAGCCACCAGGCCCCTTCCTGCCTTGAATATTCTGAGGCTGTCCCCACCTCAGGACCTTTACCTTGGCTGTTTCCCCAGCCTCACAGGCTCTCCCTGCTAATCTGGGTGACTCATTTCTTTGATATACAACTCAGCTCCTCCTCTGAAGAGTTTTCCTTGATGTGAAACCTAAAACAGGCAATGCATAATGACACATTTCCCTGTTGTATTTCCTTACCACACTTCTCAGAGCTAAATGATCCTACTTATTTACTCCACTTACCCTGGTTCCCCAACTAAAAATGTTCCCCTCTATCACTAGTGTCTAAACAATAGCTAACCTGAAGACAGATGAATAAATGAGTGATTGAATGAGAGGATGGATGGGGGATGGATAGGAGGGAAGATGAGTGCCTGGAGGGGAAGATGGTTGAGTGGGTGGGAAGAGGGATGGAGAGAGTGGATATATTGATTGATGGAGGGAGAATGGGGAGATAGATCCAAAGATGGATAGGCCAGCAGATAGATGGAAGGGTGAGTGGATGAATGGGGCATGAGACAAGATGGGTAGATGATGGATGGAGGAATTAGTGGAGGGAAGGAAAGGTAATGACTGACAAATGGAAGTGGAAAGGATGGTTTGTGACAGGGTAGGTGGGTTGGTGAATGGTTGCTAAGCATCAGTGATTGGCATGCATTGCTAGGATTTGCCTTTTTTCTTTATGGACTACAAGTGGTGTGGTCTATTGCTATGAGAGAGGTGGTGGGAATAGGATGAGTTTGGAAAAGTTTGAGAAACAGGGGAGGCCTTATTAGGCATAGGTAGAAGACTGATAGAGAGCTGAAAGCTCAGCTTTGCTGAGAAAACCCTATGATGCAGGGGTGGTGGTGAGCAGTAAGGCAGAAGAGCCTGTAGCTAAGCTCTAGCAAACTTCACTGACTTCCTTCTTATCCTCACAGCGCCTCTGCCCACACCCTTCCATCTCCAGGAGGCTAAGGTGGACCTCATTGAGAACCAGTTCTGTAATCTGGTATATGGACACAGGCTCAGCAAGAACTTCTCCGTGTATGAGGAGATGCTGTGTGTTGGGGACTTCTCTACAGGAAAGGCCATCTGCCATGTAAGTGAGGTCATTTCCCTTCTTCCCTGGCCTGTTCTCAGGGCCTCAGTTTCCATGGTGGGAGGCTGTGTTGCCTCCACTCTCTTTGTGGAGACCCCTGGAACCTTCTGTTTCATCCCTCTACCTATGTTCCCAGGCTCTATCTCTTGGTAGTGTCCCCCAGGCTAGCCCCTTCCTCAGCCCATTGCACAGGAGGACATCTACTACTGGCAGGACACTCCAGCAGCATCTATTCTGGAGGCATATTTTAAAACCTTTATTGAAATATACATACAGAAGAAGGCATTCATACTCTTTCCCTACGTGTGTAGTTGGATGAACTTTCACAGTGCTACACCCCAGGTGGCCAACACTCCTCTCCTCTTCTTGTCACCAACACTCAATGGAAACTCTCATCTTCACCTTAACACTTTATATTAGATTCTGAATTTTCCATAAGTAGAACTTATTTCCAGTTGTCAGATTTTCACGTCTTAACATTATGTTTGTGAGGTCCATCCACACTGTCACACGTAGGTATAGTTTGTTCAGCCTCATTGCCCTGCAAGACACTATCGTGTGAATTGAATTCTATGGTCAGTTCTGCTCTCGATGGATATTTTAGTAGCTTCCAGGTTTTTCATTTCATTTCACTTCCAGAGGTTTTCTATTTGATTTCACAGAAGCCGCTGAGGAGAACTGTTAGATTAAAAGCTATCTGCATGTTCAGCTTTGGCAGATGTTACCAAACATCTCCGGAGGGGTTGCACCAGTTCCACACATTCCAGCAGTGGCTGAGAGTTTACAAGCTCACCAACACTTGGCACTTTCCATCCTTCCTAATGGTGATGATTTATGTGGTTTGCATTTTCCTGATGACGGATGAAATATACTTCCGTACGTTTATTGCTGTTGAATATCTTCTTCCTAATTTACCTTCTGTTTTTTTTCCCCCGTGTCTTTTTCTTTAGGGGCTCTTGGTACATGTGTCTATGATATACATTCCAGACATGAGTGTACTGTTGAATTGTGAAGATGTCTATCCACTCTCTGTAGTGTCCTATTTTAGAAGTGGGCAAACAGGCCCAAAGAAGGAAAGCACTCCCGTAAAATAAGGAGGGCCTGCGTGTTCTGACTCCAAGCTTCACCTGGCTTCCAGGCCATCACCACATCCCCTCAGGGCCCAGCACCCTGAGCTGGCATTGGGTGCCAAGCTCTTACACAGATGGCATCGTGGAGTGGAGGGCAGAGGGTGAGGGTTCTGGAGTTAGAGGCACTGCTCTGCCCTTGGGTGGTCTTTTCACCATCTGAGCTGTGTCCTATTCATGGTGTAGGAGTCTGAGGCCTCCTTCATGGGATTGTTGAAAGGGTGGTGTAGGGGGTTGGATAGTGTCCCCTAAATTTGTATCCATTTGGAATCTCAGAATGTGACCTTCTTTGGAAATAAGTCTTTGCAGCTGTGATTAGTTAAGAATCTTGAGATGTGACCATTGTAAATTTCAAGTGGGCCCTGTACCAATGACTTATGTGAAGAGGGCTAGACACTGAGACACTTGCTTTCAGACTTCCAGCTTCCAGAACCGTGAGAGGATACATTTGCATTGTTTTTATAGTTACCCAGTTTGTGGCACTATGCCTTGGCACCCCAGGAGATGCACACAGGAGGGAGAAGATGACTGGGATTGTGACTTTAGCCTAGCCCATGAGAAGGCCACATGGATAGATATCTTCATGGCAGGCCAGTGAGCTGCTGGTAGAAGGCAGACCCATATTTCTTGGTTCCCAGTTCTTAAACAGTTGTATAGATTTGTAGCTGCCTGGCCTGGTCTGGCCTCCTCACAGAGCCAGCTCCACCCAGAAGTGGAACAAGTGTTCAGCCCCCACCCTGCCCAGTCCACATCCGGCTGTCACCATGGACCTCCCTTACAGCCTTGTCCACCTCCCTTCTCCTGCAGGAATTATGCCAGTGGAGCTCAAGGCCAGAGCCTTGTGTCTGCTCACCTGCTGGATATTCGTAGTGCCCCTCAACCCCACTCTTCCGCTGGTTTCTCTCCTGAGCTGGACACTCGGGAGTCCCAGCAAATGACCCCCCTCCTGCCTCCCCTTTCACCTACCACCGCCTGACTGAGAGATTCCACCTAGATTCATCTTCTGCCATGTCACCTGCTCTGGACCCCACCCTCCAACCTGGGGCTCCCACCTCTCCCCACAAGGGCCCCTCCCTCTGCACAGGGGGTCCAGAAACAGGTCTGAGGAGAGAGAGCCTGCCAAGGCACTCAATGCTCAGACTGTGGGGCAAGACAGACCTGGTTCCATTGACTGGGATTGTGGCCTTAGCTAAGTCTCCTCACCCATGAAATGGAATTGCTCATGGCCTCCACTGAAGAAGGTTCCTATAGAAATGCAGCACTGTGCCTGGCATTCAGTAGGTACTTAACAAGTTTTGGCTTCCAGTCTCCTGACCTGGTTTGCCTCCCTCTCTCTGGATTGTACCTGGCTTAGACCCAACCTCTTGCTGAAGGTGGAATTCACTGCTCCGGCCCTACCCAACACAGACACAGACACACACACACACACATACACACACACACACACACACACACACACATGCATGCATGCACATGCATACACATGCAAGAGTGCACACGCAAGGTTTGCTTTGTATCTACAGTAGTGCAAACTGTAGCTCACGTTTCATGTGATACCTTAGATTTGGGGTTTCTCCCTTCTTCCCTTCCTTTCTTTCTTCCTTCCTTTTCCTTCCTTTCTTTTATTCCTGCCCTACCTGCAGCATATGGAAGTTCCCAGGCTAGGGGTTGAATGGAAGCTGCAGTTTCCAGCCCTTGCCACAGCCACAGCAATGCCAGATCTGAACCACTTCTAGGACCTATGTCACAGCTTGTGGCAATGCCAGACCCTTAACCCACTAGGCAAGGCCAGGGATTGAACCTGCATCCTCATTTGTACTAGTCAGGCTCTTAACCTGCTGAACCACAATGGGAACATCTCTTAATTTTTTAAAGACCTCCAGAGTCCACCTTAAAGAATATAGAAACAATAATGAAAAGTCAGGTAGTGCAGTTAACCTTGGAGGAAATTTATTCGTTTAGTCGCATTACCACCTCTCAAGGGGCGCCCCCTGAGGCTATGAGAGCTGTACCGACATCTGCCCTAGAAAAGTGGATGCAGCAGAACAGATGGTCCCAGAGGAGGCTCTCTCCTGCCTTCTGAGAGCTCTCCAGGGGTCAGGAGGCTATTGGAGCCTGACTCAGAATCCGTCATCATTTCCGCAACTGCATGGGTCCCCTGTGTGAATCCCTGAGGGCTGCAGTGAACAGGGAAAGGCCTTCCACTGGCCTCACACAGCTGGGAGGGGGTCCACCGTGCAGAGGTCTGAGGCCACCCCAGGTGGGGACCACAGAGGGGAAGGGCTGAAGTAATGATGGCACGTTCCCAAGAAGGTGCCTTACTTGGAGCTGCTGTGACAAATCCCCTCCAAGTGAATGGCTAAACCCACGGAAATTTATCTTATATTTCTGGAGGTCAAAAGTCTAACATCAAGGTGTTGGCCAGGTGGGTTCCTTCAGGAGGCTTTCCTAGGGGAGAATGTTTTCTTGGTTTTCACAGCTTTTTAGAGGTCACCCTCATTCCTTGGCTCACAGCATTTCCGTCCTCAAAGTGCAACACCTCTGACTCTGCTTCCGTCACATCTTCTGCTCTGACTCTGACCTCCTGCGTCTCTCTTTCCTTATGAGGATCTTGATTACATTGGACCACCCAGAGAATCCAGGAAAACCTTCTTAGCTCAAGATCCTCAACTCCATCACTGCTGCAGAGTCCCCTTTGCCACATGAGCTAATAGCCACAGGTTCCAGGGGTGAGGATGGGCATCTCTGAGGGGTGTTTTTGGCCAGCCACACCATGTACCCTTCGCTCTCCTTCAACCTGCCACTTCCCCCACCCCGCCCTCTCAGCTGGAGATCTTGCTTGTTTCACTGAGAACCCCAAAAGCAGCCAATCAGACTAGAGTCATTCGTCCTGAAAACCCTACACACCGTCTATCCCAGCGTCTTCCCTCTCTCCTCAGCCTCAAGTTCCATCCCTGCCATGCCCAGAGTCTCTCCTGCTCCATGTCCTCTGACGCCCCTTCCATGCGCACCATCTACTGCTCAGTTTCTTTACCTCCCTTCCCCCAAAGACTCCTCCCAACAGTCCTGAATCTAACCCACTCCACCTAGGAGTGTCCCCAGCTTGCTATCCAAAACCTCAAGGCCACCATCCCCAATAGCTTGTCTCACCAGAACCGCCTGTGGATCTGAGTCCTCCTCTCACTTGGCACTTAAGCAAGTCTCCCTCCTGTTTCCTGGGCCCAGGCACTCACCAGATGCTCTGCTCTATGCCTGGTCCCCTCCCCTCCCACCTCTAAATGCTGGGACCCCAGGACTCCATGCTCAGCCTGCTTCTATCCCTCTGCACTTACCCCATGGTTAATGACAGAAAGGCTCAGATTTGACAGGTCCTATAGGCAGCTTCAAACTATTGTTCCAAATCTGACTGTTCTTACCACCTGGCCCCTCTCCATCAGTAATCTCTCCTGTAGCTGCCTCCCAGCTGGTTCATTCTCCACACAGCGCTGGACTGATCCAGGCACTAGACATGACCTAGACAGTTCTCCATGGGGATCAAATCCTACCCTCTGCCATAGGCCCTGAGACCCCTCGTCCCATATACTTTCCTCACTCCCCACATGTCACTGCTCTTCCTCCCACCCACCTGGCATATCCCTCCTTCCCTGGTCTGCACTTACTCCTCCCAGTGCTCCTGCTTCAGAAAGTTCAGTTGTTTCCCGCTTGGAAACTCTACCTTGTGTTTCCTAGTGCAAGAAGAGTAGCCTTTCACCTCCACTTGATGAAGTGCCCTTCCCTTCCTGTCCTGACCCTCCCATGGCTTGTTTCCACATGTCACATCTGCCAATGGCAGGCTGGTTGGCTTATTGACAAAAGCACCACAAAGGAGGAGACCCTGTGCCCAGGGCAGAGGCTTCCTGGCTGCTTGCTGCACATGTTGGATGGGTAAGTGGAGGAGCAGCAAGCGTGACTAAGGCCCCTGCCCCTCTACCCCCAGCCACAAGGACCAGACCCTCCCTTTGGCTGATGACATGAGGAGATTTCCAACCAGATGGTCCTGCCCTGAGAGCATGAACTCTAGTAAGTCCCAGCAGATTTCTTTCTAACCCCCACTGACTCCCTGAGCAATACAGGTTGCCTCCGCCAGGCCAGGGTATGGGCATCTTCTGAAATTGCTCAACCAAGGTGTTGAAAGTAAACCAAATGACTAAATGAATGAAAAATGAAGAGGGTCCAGGTAAGGGGTGTGCTGGTGCAGCCCAGGGTCTTGCAAGAGCTGAGGTCGGCAGGGGCTTGAGCTGGCCAGCCTCCACACCCAGACCAACTCTCTTGGGCACTGTGGGTGTAGCTGTCCCTTCTCTTCCTTGGACAGTGCCTTGTCAGGGATATCCAGGCTGTCTCTGGGCACAGGGGTCCATATGATCATAGATTGAAACCTGTGATTGTCCTGAGGTCAATCAGGGGCCTCCTAAAACATGATACCATTGCCTCCCTGCATGGCTTAAACAGGCTGGTCTGCTGTGGGATGCTGGTGTTTGGACCTTCCCAGAAGTCCACCTGAGGGATCGTAGATGGCAGAGACTCCTCTGACCTAACTCAGTTGCTCACAGTAACTCCCCTCTCTTTCCTAGGGCGATTCCGGGGGGCCCCTCGTCTGTGACATCCTCAGTTCATGGGTTCTGGCGGGGCTGGCCAGCTGGGGCTTGGACTGCCGACATCCCACCTACCCCAGCATCTTCACCAATGTCAACTACTTCTCCCATTGGATTGACGAGATCCAGAAGTGCACACCCCTCCCTGAGCCCATGGCCCCTCCTCCTCACACCCAGGTTCCATCCCAGTCTCTGCAGGCTGCTGGCTCGCCTGGGCCTGGCACAGCCTTTGTGCCTTCAGAGACCTGGACCCTGCTGCTGTTTGTGCTCCGGGTCCCGTGGCAGGCCTGGTGCTGACCCGCCCAGCTCCTGTGCTCCTGTCTCTGCCTCAGAGTCCAGTCTCTTCTCTGGAAACTGCGGCCCCTCCCCCACCAGCTCCATCAGCTTTCCATGGCCCCATCTTGGCATTTCTGTCCAACAGTGGCCACCCCACAAACCAAGCCTGCAATCCCAAATAAACAAATGAAAGACTCCTCCTGTTCCTGCCTTGGGGCCCTACAGCCCCTCCTGACCTCCATCCGTACCTCTTCCATTGAGGTCCACTGTCTGACTCCCTGGACAAGGAAACAGGCCCTGGCAGAGAAGCTGTCTCAGGAGGAAGGCAGGGGTGAGGATGCTGGTGGAGCCCAGCTGGGGACAGAGAGGGTGTCTTCACTTGCAGGCTCCATCCTGTGGTGGGAGTGTACAGGCCTTCAGAGAGAGTATATCAGTCAGCTCCAGCTGCCATCACCAATCCCACGGGCAATGGGGCTTAAACAACAAGAATGTATCAAGTAACTGTTGAGATCAAGATATGCGCATGGTTGGTTTGCCCTGAGGCCTCTCTCCTTGGCTTCTAGATGCCCATCTTCTGCCTGTGCCCTCACATCAGCATCCCTCTGTGTGTTTCTGGGTCTAAATTTCCCCTTTTTATAGGGGCACCAGTCATATTGTATTAGGGGCCACCTTAGTGACCTCATTTTAGCTGTTTCTTTAAAAACTCTCCTCTAGGTGTTCCCGTTGTAGTGCAGCGGAAATGAACCTGACTAGTATCCATGAGCGTTCATGATTGATCCCTGGCATTGCTCACTAAGTTAAGGATCCAGTGTTGCTGTGAGCTGTGGTGTAGGTCACAGACAAGACTTAGAACTGTCATTGCTGTGGCTGTGGCCTGCAGCTGCAGCTCTGATTTGACCCCGAGCCTCAGAACTGCCATATGCTGTACCTGCACCTCTTGAAAATGAGCAAGTTCCCCTAAAAAAAGGACCCTTAGCTACATCCGTGGACCATCCTTGCTCTCTCCTGCCTGCTGCTGAGTAGGAAAATGTTGGGGATCCAGAACTCCTCCAATGACTGGTGTGCTAGCAATAGCTTCTGTGACAGCAGGAAGCTCCTCCCCCCCAGGCAGAGGCGGTCAGGGGACCGTAGGTGATGGCTCTGTGCTCTGTGCTCCCCATTTCAAACCCTTTGTATCCCTGCCATCTGAGGAAGGCAGGCAGTGCCTGGGAAATCACCCTGGTTACAGATGTGTCACTTGGCCTGTGTGGCAAGAGGTCACCCGTGAGCCAGATGGCCCAAATCCTCTCTGGAACACACTGCTCCATACCCACCACTTAAAAATGCCCTTCAAACAAAGCACATTGGCTACACAATTGTAAGAGCTGTATCGTTAAGATATGATGTCTGTGATTTAGAAAAGGGTTACTCCTTGCCTTGTTCTTAGAGAAACATACCATGATTTGGTAAGGAGAAGAACCCAAACTAGGCGGCCCACAGCCTCTGTCAAGTGTGTTCCTTCAGCCAATGCTCTGGTTCCATGTTGAGGGTTTTGGGGTTGAGCCTTTCCCTGTTGTCAATGGGCAGGCTTCCCCTTGGTGTATATCATATGCAAAGGTTGCCCAGCACCTGCCTCTGTTTCAGACAAGCTCCAGTCATACTGCCGCTGGAATTAGGAACCTCCTTTACCCACCCTGTGGACAGTGGTCATTTCTCTGATTCTGTGAGTGTATCATCCATTAAACCACTATTGATTTTATTTATTTATTTTTTGTCAAGTTAGGCTCCACCTACAGCATATAGATTCCCTGGCTAAGGGTCAAATGTGAGCTACAGCTGATTCTATTGAATGAAATTTCTATTAATTTCTCTTTCATTCTTTTTCTTTTTCTTTTTTTTTGGGGGTGTGTACTCTCAACATATGGAAGTTCCCAGGCTAGGGGTGGAATTGGAGCTCCATCTGCTGGCCGATGCCACAGCTACAGCAATGCAGGATCAAACCTACATGACACCTACACCACAGCTCATGGCAACACCGGATCCTTAACCCACTGAGCAAGGCCAGGGATTGTACCCATGTCCTCATGGATAGAAGTTGGGTTCATTACCTCAGAGCTGTGACAGGAACACTGTCTATGTCATTCCTTTTATGGCTTGAAGAACATTAGTGTAATTCCTCATTTACAGTCCAAGCACCTTAATGTTAATCTTAGACTTTTTTCGGTTTTATTTTTGTTTTGTTTTTTTTTCCTTTTTTTTTGGGCCACACTCGTGGCATATGGAAGTTCTTTGGAACAATGCTGGATACCTAACCCTCTTCCCCACAGCAGGAAATCTATTCCTGGTCTTTTTAAAATCCTAGGTCTTGCTCTTCCTAAAGCTATTTGGATGTTGATGCCAGTAGGCTGGTGAGGTTAGCATCAGGAAGTTTGACAAGATGCAACACTCAGAGTTCCCATCACGGCTCACTGGAAACAAATACGAAACAAATCCCCACCTTGTGGATGTTGGTAATTTCTATGATTCTGTGAATGTATTGTCCATTAAACCACGGTTTGATTATTATATTGATTGACTGGTTGTCATTTTCGGGCCACACCTGCAGCATATGGAAGATCCAGGCTAGGGGTCAAATCAGAGAATGCCAGATCCAAGCCACATCTGTGACTTACATCACAGCTCATGTTAACACTGGATCCTTTAACACATTGAATGAGGCCAGGGATTGAACCTGCATCCTCATGGACACCAATCAGATTCTTCATCTGCTGAGCCATATGGAATCTCCCTAAAATATTATTTGGTTATGGTCTGTTCAACTTTCATTTCTGCAATTTCTATTGCATTCAATTTTGTCTTGTCTTTTTTGGTCTTTTTATGGCCACACTCTTCAACATATGGAGGTTCATAGGCCAGGGGGCTAATCAGAGCTGCAGCCACAGCAACACCAGATCTGAGCTGCTATGTGATCTACACCACAGCTCAAGCCAACGCAGTATCCTCAACCCACTGCGTGAGGCCAGGGATCAAGCCCGCATCCTTACAGATGCTGGTCAGATAAGTTTCCGCTGAGCCACGATGGGAACTCCCAATTTTTTCTTTTTTTTTAAGGCTGTGTTGTGGCATATGAAAGTTTCTGGATAGGGGTCAAATCAGAGCTGCAGCTGCTGCACTATTCCACAGCCACAGCAAAGCAGGATCTGAGGTGTGTCTGACACCTACACCACAGCTGACAGCAGTGACAGAAACCAAACCTACTAAGCGATGCCAGAGATCAAACCCATGTCTCCATGGACACTAGTCAGGATTCTTACAGCCGAGCTACAACAGGAACTCCCATTATTTCATTTTTTATGGATTGAATAACATTAGAGAATTCCTCATGTACAGTCCCTGCACCTTAACATTAATTCTAGACTTTTCAGGGGTTTTGTTTTTGTTTCTTCTTTTTTGGGGGCTGCACCTGTGGCATATGGAAGTTCCCAGAGACAACCCTATATCCTTAACCCTCTTCACCACAACAGGAACACTACGCCTGGTCTAGTGAAAGTCCTAGGCTTTGCTCACTTGAAAGCTACCAGGGGGTTGATGCCAGTGGGCTGGTGAGGGTGGGACCACTGAGCTTGACAAGATGAAATACTCCACCCAGGACATTAATAGGCCATGAAATTCCACTCCCCACTCCCTTTGCTTCATCCTCATTGGGACTATGAGGCATCTGCTTCCACCATATTGTACACTGCAGTAATCCAGCTGAGACTATTGGATGTTCTCCCACCCACAAGGCAGTGAAGCACAACGTCCTGTCCTGACAGACAAGCCTTTTCTTCTCTGGCTAAGCCCCCCACACGGGACACCCTGGATGATTGGAGAATCACCCCAGCCTGTCATCTGGCCACTTCAGAGAGGCAGAGAGAAACTCTCTAGAGGTAAGGGATGCCTACAGCCTCCATTCCCATGACTGGTGAGTGTCCAGAGGGCTGAACGGCACAAAAGCAGCTCTCCATCCCCAGCTCTTCAGCAGCAGCCAGGCCTCCACACTGAGCCCGCTTTCTACACTTGGCAGCTTCCAGGGGGCCTGAGCTGAGGCCCATTCTCTGGGGAAAGGGGGTCTGGGAAGCTTGCTGGGCCCTCTGCCCTGCAGTGCAGACAAGACCCGAGGCAGGGACAGGGCTCTGTGGCAGCCCCCAGGGCAGCAGGCTGTGGTGAAGGCCCAAGAGGAAGGCCAGGCTGGGGAGCTCCTCCTCATCCTCACTGAACCCGTGACCCAGCCCTGGGGCTCCACTAAGAGGAGAGGCCTCCCTGAGACCCTTGCTGGCCCTGGGTCCTGATGGAGGGCCCGAGCGCTTGGTGCCCTGGTGAGGACATGGCTGTGCAGTTCCAGCCTGAGGGGGCTCCTGATATCCTGGAGCGGGCACAGAGCCTTTGTGCCTGAACAGGCCCCTGTCTGTTTGGTGGTGCCTTAGATGGCCATGGAAATCCATCTGGGGTGTCCAGGTTTCATCTCTGACCCCGGGCTGTGGGCCTTGCTCGTTCCTCTGGGCATCTTGTTGGGCCACAGACTCTGAAGGTCTTGAGTCCAGGTGGGGTGCCCTGTGACTGGGGGTGACTGACACCCTGTCATCCTCCTCCAAGCCCAGGACTTGTGTCTGCACCAGCTGGTGGGAGAGAGGTGGACAGTGAAAGCTCTGTACCCTCCAGGGAGAGCCGGGGCTTATGGGCAGGGAGAGGTGAGATGGGACTCACATCCACAGACAGAGCCTGTGGCCCTCCTGCCTTCCTCCTGCACCTTCTCCCAAGCAGGGTCCTTGCCCTGTCCCCAGCTCCCCTCCTCCCCTTCCATTCCTCCTGGCCTGCTCCTACCTGGGCAGCCTCCCGGGTGCAGGGCCTCTCCGTCAGGGGAGGGAAGGACAGAGCCTTCAGGGCCTCCTGCTCTAGGGCCCTCCCCGGCCCTGGCTGACCTGGGTCCTTTCCTCCTGGATTTCCAGGGTAACCTGGCTAGTCCCCCTGCCCCCAGTCTCCCTAGTGTCAGTCCCTCCCCTGGCCACCTCTTCAGGGGAGAGTCCTTCCTCCTGCTGCAGCTCCTCAGCCAGGCCCGAGAGATCCAGCTCTGGTTCTGGGGAAAGCAACTCTGCCAGGAATCGGGGGTGAATGACCGCCTCCACCTGGAATGGAAGGGAGAGGCTGTGAGCAGCCTTGGCAGGAGTGCCCTGGGAGGTGGGAAGGCCTGGGGGGAACGAGACTAGCAGAGGCCAATCCAGAGTCCCCCTCACAAAGGGGGAGCTTTCAAACTCCCATAGGTATTGTCTACTCTCACATAAACACACACACACACTCACAAGCAGGTGCACATGCAGACACATGGGCTCCAAAGCACAAACACATAGGCACCGACACAGACACACAAAGGCCTCCAAAGAGAGAGACACACACATGTACAACTTTCACATCCACATATACACATCCTATGCACCAAAGTACACTCAGACACACAGGAAGACACACAGATGTCAGGGTCAAGGACCAGAGCCTAAATCCCATTATCCTGGGCCAAAGCCAGAACTAGGGTGCGAAGAGCATCTCTCCCTGGAATCCTGGAGTCTCAGACTCCAGGCCCAGCCACCTTGGTGTCAACGTCCTCCTGGGAACACAGCTTGTCCACGTAGCTGAGGAGATCCAGGTCTGGGAAGCAGCCGTCCTCATCCTGTGGCAGCTCATATCCATCCTCTAGACATTCCATATCTGACTCCCCTGTGGCTGAGGGGCCAGGACCCACCAGTGCCTCCGGGATGTCCCCATGCTCCCTGCGAGCCTCAGGGGGAATCTCCTTGGGGGCCTTGTTCTCCAGCAGCTGCAAGGCTCTGCGTGGCCTTGGGTGGGTGTGCTGGACCCTGGGGCCGTGTTTCCTTGGAGCACAGGCTGAGGCAGAGCAGGAGGAAGGGAAAGTGAGGGGACCCAGCGTCCAGATGCTGACCCTGAGCAGGCACAGGGGAGGGCATTGTTGTGGGGCAATGGATATGCCTGTGGGAAGGGGGAGGAGCAGCCAGAGCCTCAGGTTTTGTGGGAGGCCAGATTCAAGTCAGGGACAGGTAAAAGTCAGGTGTGAGAACGTGTGGAACATCTAATGATCAAGGGTCTCCCCACCAGCACACTTGTTAGGCAGATTTCACAGGGGCCCCTTAGATGGGGAGGAGGGTGATGAGGTTCTAAATGGACCAGGTCCACACCCCAGAGGGGAAAGGGGTGACTGAGACCCCTCGGGGGCCATCCGTGTTGAAAGACCAATGCCCCCTTGAGGGAAAAGGACCAATCTGGGAACAGGGACCAGGCCTAGGCCTCTCTTACCTGTGCCTTGACGTCCAGGGGGAAGGTGATTCACAGACTGAGTGCCCCTTTTGCGGGATGTGGGTTCCTGAGGAGCCAGCTTTGGTGGAGCTGGAGGAGGCATGCCCTGTGCCCATGTTGTGCAGGCCACGTTCCCCATCCTGATCTCATCCTCTGCCTCAAATTGCATGAACCTGGGGGGTGTTGAGGGACAGGCCCCAGTGACAAAACCACCTGGGCTCTGGAGCCCAACCAGGGCAGCAGGACCGAGGGGGTGAGGAGAGGGTGTCCTTGGGGCTGTCAGGGCCCTGTGAGGTGCTGTCGCAGCAGGGAGCTGCTCTGGTGCAGGTCTAAGATCTGGGCCTCCTCCTGCCTGACCAGCCCTGGAGCTGGAGGGCATGGCCCAGCAGAGACCCAGGTCAAGCTCTGGGACCAGGCTTAGGGACACATGGTGGGCGGTGTGGGCCCCTGCTCATGTGCCCCCAGACCTTGTCTGACCCAAACAATGGAGATGGCCAGTGGCCTGGTCAGGTATGTGTCCCCACAGAGCCCTTGACCGAGCCCAGAACCTGGGGCTGGGAGTGAGAGTCTGGGAAAGCACGCATGAGACAGGGCCCAGCACAGGCTGGAGTGTGGATCCTACCCTTAGAGGTGAGGCATCTCTTGCCACTGAGAGCTAGCTGCTCCTTTGGTTTTGTTTGGAAACTAGGAGATTCACATGCAGAAATGACAGGGAGGGCCAGAGACCCATGGGCTTCCCCAAGGATGGCCGGTTGCCCATTCCAGCCACCACTGATGAGGAGAGGCCTACCACACGCTAGGTGAGTGACGGCCAGGCACCCAGCATGAAGAGGTGCCAGGTTGACGGTTGGAGTCCTCACAACTGCACAGAACCCATGCCTTCAGTGGACCCCCTCCTGGGCTGCCGTGCTCCCCAAGGCCATCCTGAGGCCTCCCCACATCAGCATCACGGTAGGGCAGAGCTCCTGGGACAGGCAGGCTGGAAGACCCAAGCTCTCCAGGTGGCAGAGGGGATTCTGGAGGCCAATAGGGGTTGGGGATTCAGGGAACAGGAGGTGTCAGGTGCCAGCCTCCTCTTGCATCCTCTCTGATTGCTAGCACCAGAGCCAGATCCTGCCCTGGGGCCTGCCCATCACCCACCACCCACCCCACCATGTCGCCCATGGCCCAGGACCCTGACTCACTTTGCTGCCATTTCATAAAAGGCCATCCTCTCAACGGTGCTCATGCGCTGCCATTCCTGCATGGCCTGCCGCATGCCCTCCTCCAGCGTCATGGTGGGCTTCAGGCGAGCCAGGGTGCGAAGCACTGGGCTGTAAGCCCTCAGGGTCAGTCTCTTGGTACAGCCCAGCCCCCAACTGCCCAATCCCACCCAGCTCCAAGGCCTCCATGGGCCCCACCCCTGCCAAACCCAGGCTCAAGAGGGGGAGACGAGGGTGTCTGGAGAGCAAAGGCAAGCCTTCCTGGTGCCTGGTGCCACCACCTCCCACTCACCAGACGATGATTGTCCACTCCCTGGCTATAGCTGGGACACTCTGGCTGGGGGGGTTTGCCATCTCATATAAAATGCAGCCCCATCAATGCGGGAGGGCAAGCGCCAGTCTACCTGCTAACAGGTCTGAGAAGCACAAGGATTCTTGTGCCCAGGTCTCTGCACTAGATGGCTTAGTCCCCCTTTTCGGAGGGACCTTGGTTCTAGGAGGGAAGTTCCTGCCAGGTTCACAGCTCTAGGAGGATAGACCCTTGCCCTTAGGACAGCTCGACCACCTCCCCATTCACACTGGACTTCTTCAGAACAACAAGGACCGGGCATGCAGAAAGCTCTGTCCTGGGCCTCAATGTCCTAAGCCTTATCTGAAGTGATACCCACTGGCCGCCATAGGCCCAGGTCCATGTTGAAAGGAGGTAGCACCAGAGAAGCAGGTCCCATTCACACTCTGGCTCCTCACATCTGAGCAGGACCCTCTCGGACTGCTCTCCTGCACTCAATGTTATCATGGCAGTGCAGAAAGTGAGACAACTGGTCTTGCATGGTGGTGGTAGCTGAGCTAAGGCACGGACGGGATGTCATGCACTGGACGTGGGACACATCTGAGTGCAGACGTGCCTCCTCATAGCATGGGCATTGCTGTCAACCCTCCTCCTCTCGAGGTGAAAGGATGCCTGGAAACCTAAGCAGGGAGTCCATGCCAAGGTCCTGTATTTGCGAAGGCTCCAGCTGAGCTAATGAGGGCCTGAGAGGTCACTTACATGAGAAAGCAGGAGAGAGCTTCCGCATCGGGGCTCTGGGGCAGGTGGCTGCGGGCCAGGGACTTGAAGCGCTGCCAGCGTCGGAAGTTCTGATAGACGCTCTTATGGTGAGAGGCGTCCTCCTGAGGGCCCGTGTGCTGGGAGGCATGCAGGCTGCCTGCCCCAGAGGTGCCATGTGCCCACGTCCCAGAGCTCGCTGGGGGCAGGATGAAGGCCATCTGGGCAGCTGGTGGTGCAGCTTGAGGAGGAAGGCCTGGGGCCAAGCCTCCCTTGCCAGCCTGAGCTGCTGCAATAGCTGGGGCAGCCACACCACTGTCCCCCGCAGGGCTTGCTATGCAAAGGGGTGCAGGACACAAAGCACTCCCCATGAGGGCCCTGGAAGCATTCCCATTGAGGGGGGCCTGAGGGCACCCAAAGGCCTGAGACTGGTGGGGCAATGCTGACCTCCCTCCTGACCAGACTGGGACAGGGATGTTGCCAAGCCCTGGGGCAATGGGGCCATGGTCAGCAGGAGTCACCCGAGGTGTCATGGGGTAAGCTGGCTGCAATAGGGTGCTGCCAGGTAGGGGTAATGGGACCATGGGCGGTGGCAGGTGCTGCTCCCAAGCTGTCTGGGGTTGGGAGCCAGGAGTGGGGGGAGGATAGGAGCGTGAGGCCCCAGGGTGCATGACCACATCTGTGCCCAGCAGTGGAGATGCTGTGGAGAGAAAGGAAAGGGGTGAATGGAAGAGGAGAATGGGCGACATGGATGGAAGCTCTCTGGGGACTCAGAGGTCACACCTCAGTGGGAGAGGGCATTTGGCCCGAGGAAGCTGTGTGTTGTGCAGATGTCATGGTGGGATGTTCATGGTCTTGACTTCCCTGCCCCTGTCTACCAAGAAATGCTCAGCTCAGCAGCAGGGATTGGAGAGCCTCCCTGAGGGGCTCCCTGACACCTCGTCCTCACAGGCTGTCCCCACGTCCTGGACCTGAGAGGCCATCTACTCAGAGCATGCCCCTCAGCAAGGTCGCTGGCAGGTAAGGGCCTTCTCCAAGGTCCTTCCAGGCACCGTGAGGCCTTTGATGGACCTCCACTGCCTAAAGTCGAAGGGCCTCACATCCTCCTCAACCCTTCCTCTCGGGATGCTCAGCACACATCTGTTCTGTCATTCTTTCCTGACCTCACACAACACCTCTCAAAGGCTGAGAAGATTGCTCTGCACACAGAACCCTTAGACAAACACAGAACAGCCCCACCAAGCATGCACCTGCCTCTCCGAACCACCCAGAGTGGACACTTCACGGGGGCTAAGGTGTGCCACCCCATCCCGATGGCCCTGAATCCCTCCCACCATGCAGTTCTGCTCCTCAGAGAGAAGTCTGAGAAGTCGGTGTGTGTCCCCTGCATTTTTGCCACTTCCCATCCAGGGTTGGCTTCTGAAGATGAGCACGGGCCCAGGGCGGCTCATCTGACATGGGTCATGGGAGTAGAGGCTGCCTGGGGTCCTTCCCCTTCCAGCTCCCAATAATGGAAAGTGAGGACATACTGAGAAGCAGGCAGGAGTCAGGTGCCATTGTGAGAAAACCGCCCATTCAGGAGCAGGAGGTACATGCCACGAGGCACCGAATTGACGTCCACAGGTGTCCTAGGAGATTTCAGAGTAGCAAACTAGATCATCTTCCTGCTTCTGTACTACACTGCTTCACCCCGCCACCTTTACAAAGGAAGCAGCCTTCATAGGCATTCCACCTGCACCAGCCTCTCTCCAGATCTAGCAGTAGTGACTTGAAATAGGAACACACTCTTCATCTCAAAGCCAGGCCTCAGCTTCTGCCATGAGCCACCTGACACACTGTGCCATGTCTGCAGAGACGTATTTCCACAAAAGGGAAACCAATACAGAACAACTCAGGCCCACGAGTCCTAGCTTGGGTGAAGTCACCTGGTTGCCCATCCCTTGTGGAATCCAAGGCCACAGTTACCTGACCTGAGAAGTGAGTTCTGGGCGGGATGGAGGGAAACGTTCTGGGCCGTGGCAGCGAGAGTAACATCCTGCCCAGCTCAGAGCAGACCCTTTCCTGAGCATGTGGCCACAGACAACACCCACCAGCACTGAATCGTTTTCTGACTATACCCTCCCATTCCACGCCCCCATTAGCCAGAGTATGCTCCGGTTCCAATCCCTTAGAGAGGTCTGGTGAGGCGAGCTTCAGATGCCTGAGGACCACAAGGCGGGGCTAGGCTTTCCCCATGACCCACCCAGGGCCAGCCACAGGACACTGGCTACACACACGTTCCAAGTGGCTTGTCTCCCTTCTAGAAACCGCCAACCTGCCTGCTGCCATCCTGCCTCCCCAACCAGAGCAAGGCCTCTTGAACCACCTCCAAGCAGCTGTCCTCCCCAGGGCAGCCTCAGGTTTCTACAGGCTCCCCAGCTCAGATGTCCCTGATGTGCAGTGCTCTCGCCTTCGTCTCCTTCAGTCCAACTCCATGTCCATAGTGAAGGGTCCCAACGGAAACCCAGGGATTTGAGGGAGGCCCTTTCTCTTGGAAAACAGCCCCTGCCTAGAGGCTTACCTCCTTCTGAAGCCATTCCCACAGGTATGGGCCTGGACCACCATGGGCTGGCAGCATCAAGAGCACGACCTTACTAATTTTCCTTTGTGCCAGAAACACCCAGTCTATCAACCATTCGTCACGCAGCCTACTGTCCAAGACCAGAAATCTTTACTACTTTTTCCTGTATTATTATATTGCTGGTAAATATTTTATGTTTTACCTTTTAAATTATTTAATGTAACATTTTAAACAAATCATACTTCTCAGGGATCACAATCCACTTGTGCAAAGTAGAATATTTATATAATATATAGCAGAAAGGATTCTTTCCACCAGAAATCAGTGTTAACTGTTTCATTAACATCTTTTTAGAGCTGTTTTTTGCAAGTAAAGTTGAATGCAATCCCTTTTTTTTTAAAATAGTATATATCTTTTATTTTTTATTTTTTTCATTGTTTTATATATTTGTAAACATTATTGTCCAGCTTAATGGAGGACAGCTTGTGTTTCAGATCTGATTCTGCCTTTGTTAGTATTATTTCTTAATAGTTATTTCCCCAATACAATTTTTTTTTACTGTACAGCCTGGTGACACAGTTACACATACATGTACACATTCTATTTTCACACATTATCATGCTCCATCATAAGTGACTAGACATAGTTCCCAGTGTGACACAGCAGGATCTCATTGCTGATCCATTCCAAAGGCAATAGTTAGTATCTATTAACCCAAGCTCCCCAACCACCCCATCATTTTCATTTAAAAATTATTTCTTTCTTCCTGGTTGAAAATTAAAATATTCACAGAGAACTACATCTTAGACTTGTGATGGAGCATGATGGATGGAACTAGAGACTCTCATTCTGAGTGAAGAATGTCCGAAAGAGAAAGCCCAATACCATATGATATCACTTATATCTGAAATCTAATATATAGCACAAAGGAATCTTTCCACAGAAAAGAGAATCATGGACTTGGAGAATAGACTTGTGGTTGCCACGGGGAGGGGAAGGGAGTGGGAGGGACTGGGAGCTTGGGGTAAATAGATGCAGAACTTTGCCTTAAAGAACCAAATGTCCTAGAGATCAGTTTTTCCCCTTCTTTTTATTTATTTGTCCTTTTGGGGGCCACACCTGCTGCATATGGAAGTTCCTAGGCTAGGAGTCACATCAGACCTGCAGCTTCATGCCTATGCCACAGCCACAGCAATGTGGGTATTCAACATGGACAGCTGGCTGGTAGGGAGGTTGCACATGTTTGTATTCATGGTTTGGATGTGTATAGAGTTGGAGTGTTACCAGCTAGGGTTCTTGGCCTCTCTTAATCAAGAGCAATTGATAAGATGCCAGAAGAGAAAATCAGGAAGGCTTTATTCAGGACACCTGCTTCAGCAGAGAGGTGCAGAAGCAATCACCAGCTTCCCTTGTTCACCTGCTCACTGAGCAGGGGTGAGCTAGTTCCTTCTATGGGGTGAGGGTAGGGGCATGTCCAGGGGTTGGGCCAGGGGGGGTGGCTGAGGTGGTTTTCCCACCCCTTTAGTGGTGGTGCATGTAGGGGGTGTGCATGGTACCCTGCTTTTGCTCTCTGTTCTTCAGAAGTGGAAGTTTTTTTTTCTCACAATTTGTCCCAAATGAGCAAGCACATAGTTCTTTTTCATCCTTTATACTTTTGCTGTATTTCATTCTCCAGGAGATGTTTGTCCAGGTGCAACCACTGCAGCCCCTGCAGCCAAGGGTGCCAGGTCCCAACCTGTATTAGTAAGAGAGGCAGTTGGATATTCAAGGTATATAGGACTTTGTCTGTAAAACTTTAGACTATGTGTATATCTAGGTATGTAAATTTAGGTGGCCTATTTGTAGAGTTATCAGGCTGAGTGTAGAAATGTGCATGTGTGTCCAATACGTATATATTTATACACACACACACACACACACACACACACACACACACACGTGTGATGTCCTTTGCTTACATCACTGAGGTGAGAGTTGAGGATCCCACTCAGAGTGTAAGTGGATTGTGTGGATTCCATATTCATATGGAAGGGTGTGGACTTCACTGGAACTGGTTCATACTAGCTTGGGAGAGTCAGCTCTGTGTTTGGTAACATCAGGTTGGTAGTTTGAATTTTCTCGTGCTTGGAATATTTAGACCATGTGGATACCATAAATGAAGTCTTACCTGACTTTCCTAGAGATAAGCATTTACCAGCACACTGCTCATCTGTGTCTGGATGTATGTATGTGTCAAGCAAGAATTTTCAGGCATCAGTTTATATGTACGTATGGGACATTTTATGTGAATTATGAGTGGGGGATCAGGGGTTTGTATGTGTGTACTGACCCTTCATTCTGAATCACGGCATTGCTCCTGTCAGGTTGAGTCATTCTTTCGGGTCAAGGAATTCCCCCCTCCCCCAGTGCTGGTGACTTCCAGTGGAAACGATGCAGATGGATTTAGGGGCATCTGTACCTTAGGCGGGTGGACACGCCTTCAACATTTGTATGGTCCTAGAATCTGGGGCCCTAGAAGGGTGAGCCTGGTGGACAGATGGCCATGTAGAGCAGATCCTTCACAGGTGTGTGGTTGGCATGACAAGCAGCAGTCAGGAAGTCATGGGGATTCATGGATAAGTGATAAGGTGGGCAAGTGCTCTCTCAGGAAAATCCCCTGAGAATCCGTTGGGCAGTCACAGGTGTTTCTGGCTCTTCTGTGGCACAGCTGGTAGGCAAGGACACCCTGCACATGCAGTCCAGGTGGTTCAAGTCTCTAGAGCCATGTGTCCCTGTGCCCAGTTGCCCCAGGAGGCTGCAAACTATTGTGGGTCAGGCTGGTAAGCTGTATCAATAATTCTCCACCAACCTATCTGTATGGAAACCTAGGTCCTCAGGGATAGGCAGGACCTCAGGGGTCAGTGAGCTGACAAGGACAAAGGTGGGGAGGCCTTGTCTCTAAGGGAGGCTTGAGGAGTGAGGCCTGGAGAGCCTGGGGAGTCCTACTCTGAGGAGATATGGCTCCAATATTCCCAAACCCTTTAGACATGGTCATTGTTCTTTTCTGAAGGTTCAGGATTCTTCTGGCAGCAGGAAGATCATCCCAGTCTCATGGTTCTCAGATCGGATGACTTCAGCCTTTCTTCCTCCTATTCTACCTCCAACCGCAAACCCATCAAGGAGCCCCATGATCACTGTGTCCACCAGCTGACCCTACAGCCACCTCCTGCCTCCCCTGGACCCATCTGTTTTGACGCAGCCCATGGATTCCATGCTGGGAACTGCTGGTGAGAGCTATAGCTCTCCATTTGGCTTGGAATGAGTTTTCAGTCCCCATTCTTTGGGATTTGCTGGTTCAGCCTTTTCCCCAGTCCAAGAGTCTCTGGAGTTGGTGGTGGAGCATCCCAGGCCTTCTTGTACATCTGTATCTCTAGGTGCAGTGCTCAGAGGGAAGTTCATAGCAACACAGGCCTTCCTCAACAGAGAAGAAAAATCTCAAATTGAAAACTGAACCCACCACCTAAATGAATTAAAGAAGAACAAACAAAACCTAAAGTCAGCAGAAGGAAGGTAATCATAAAGATCAAAGAGGAAATCAATAAAGTAGAGATTCAAAAAACTATAGAAAAAATCCATCAAACCAAGAGCTGGCTCTTTGAAAAGATAAACAAAATAGACAAACCTCTGGCTAGACTCACCAAGAAGAGGAGAGGGAAGAAACCCAAATAAACAAAATGAAAAAGCGGAAGTCACAACTGATGCTACAGAAATACAAAAAAACATAGACTACTATCAATAATTATATGCCAACAAATTCAACAACCTAGACGAAATGGACATCTTTCTAGAGACTTACAGCCTGCCAAAACTGAATCAAGAAGAAATAGATCAACTGAACAGACAGATCACTAGAAATGAAATTGACTATGTCATAAAAACATCCCCTACAAATAAAAGTCCAGGACCATATGGCTTCACAGGAGAATTCTACCAAACACACAAAGAGGAAATCCTACCCTTCCTCCTTAAATGTTCCCAAAAGGTTGAAGAAGAAGAAACACTCCCAAAGACATTCTATGATGCCACCGACATGCTAATTCCAAAAACAGACAAAGATGCCACCAAAAAAGAAAACTATCAGCCAATATCCTTGCTGGATACAGATGCAAAAATTCTCAACAAAATTTTAGCTAACCAAATCCAGCAACATATCAAAAAGATCGTACACCATGACCAGGTGGGATTCATCCCAGGTTCACAAGGACCGTTCAACATACACAAATCAAACAATGTCATACACCACATTAATAAAAGTCAGAAACCACATGATCATCTCAATAGATGCAGAAAAAGCATTTGACAAAGTCCAACATCCATTCATGATCAAAACTCTTACCAACGTGGGTCTAGAGGGAACATTCCTTAACATAATCAAAGCCATTTATGACAAACCCACAGCAAACATAATAGTCAATGGAGAAAAGCTGAAAGCCTTCCCACTAAATCTGGAACAAGACACAGATGCCCACTCCCACCACCACTGTTATCATAGTGCTGGAAGTCCTAGTCACAGCAAGCAGACAAACAAAAGAAACAAAAGGCATCCAAATAGGAAGAGAAGTGGTAAAACTGTCACTGTATGCAGAGGACATGATACTATATATAGAAAGCCCCAAGAACTCAACCCAAAAACTACCTGAACTGCTCAACAAATTCAGCAAAGTAGCAGGATATAAGATTAACATTCAGAAATCAGTCACATTTCTGTATACTAACAGTGAAATAGTAGAAAAGGAATACAAAAATATGATACCTTTTAAAGCTGCACCCCAAAAAGTCAATCATCTGACCAAGGTGGTGAAAGACTTATATGCTGAGAACTAGGAAACATTAAACAAGGAAATTAAGAAGATGTAAAGAAATGGAAAGACATTCCATGCTTCTGGATTGGAAGAATTAATATTGTAAAAATGGCCATACTACCCAACGCAATCTACAGATTCAATGCCATCCCTATCCAGTTACCCACACCATTTTTCAGAGAACTAGAACAAACTATCCCAAAATCTATATGGAACCACAAAAGACCCAGAATTGCCAAAGCAATTCTGAGGAAAAAAAAACCAAGCAGGAGGCATAACTCTTCCAGGCTTCAGGCAATATTACAAAGCCACAGTCATCTAGACAGTGTGGTACTGGTATCAAAACAGACAGACAGACCAATGGAACAAAATAGAGAATCCAGAAATAAACCCAAACACCTATGGGCAATTAATCTTTGACAAATGAGGCAAGAACATAAAATGGGGAAAAGACAGTCTTTTCAGCAAGTACTGCTGGGAAACCTGGACAGCTGCATGCAAATCAACAAAATTAGAACATACCCTCACACTATGCACCGAAATAAACTCAAAATGGCTGAGAGACTTAAATGTAAGACAAGACACCATCAAACTCCTGGAAGAGAATATAGGCAACACATTCTCTGACATCAACCTTACAAATGTTTCTCAGGTCCGTCTCCCAAAGCAACAGAAATCAAAGCAAAAATAAACCAATGGGACCTAATCAACAAGCTTCTGCACAGCAAAGGAAACAAAAAGGCAACTTACGGAATGGGCGAAAATAGTTTCAAATGATGCAACTGACAAGGGCCTCATCTCTAAAATAGACAAACAACTTATGCAACTCAACAGCAAAAAAACCCAAAAACCCAATGGAAAAATGGACAAAAGACCTGAAGAGACATTTCTCCAAGGAAGATATACAGATGGCCAAGAAGCACATGAAACAATGATCAACATCGTTGATTATAAGAGAAATGCAAATCAAAACTACCATGTGATACCACCTCGCACCAGTCAGAGTGGCCATCATTCATAAGTCCACAAGTAACAAGTGCTGGAGGGGATGTGGAGAAAAGGGAACCCTCCTGCCCTGTTGGTGGGAATGAATGTAAGCTGGTACAGCCACTATGGAGAACCGTATGGAGATACCTTAGAAATCTATACCTAAAACTACCCTATGACCTGGCAATCCCACTCTCAGGCATATATCCAGACAAAACTTTCCTTGAAAAAGACACATGAACCCACATGTTCATTACAGCACTACTCACAATAGCCAAGACATGGAAACAGCCCAATTGTCCATCAACAGGTGATTGCAGTAGGAAGATGTGGTATATCTACACAATGGAATCCTACTCAGCCATAAAAGAGAACAAAATAATGCCTTTTGCAGCAACAGGGCTGGAACTAGATACTCTCATCCTGAGTGAAGTAAGTCAGAAAGAGAAAGGAAAATACCATATGATATCACTTATGGCTTGAATCTAATATATGGCACAAAGGAATCTTTCCATGGAAAAGAAAATCATGGACTTGGAGAATAGACTTGTGGTTGCCAAGGGGGAGGGGCAGGGAGTGGGATGGATGGCGTGCTTGGGTTAACAGATGCAGACTATTGCCTTTTCTTTTTTTTTTGTCTTTTTGCTATTTCTTTGGGCCGCTCCTGCAGCATATGGATGTTCTCAGGTTAGGGGTCGAATTGGAACTGTAGCCACTGGCCTACGCCAGAGCCACAGCAACACAGGATCTGAGCCACGTCTGCAACCTACACTACAGCTCATGGCAATGCCGGATCGTTAACCCACTGAGCAAGGGCAGGGACTGAACCCGCAACCTCATGGTTCCTAGTCGAATTCCTTAACCACGGCGCCACGACGGGAACTCTGACTATTGCCTTTGGAATGGATTAGCAGTGACATCCTGCTGTGTTGCACTGGGAACTATGTCTGGTGACTTATGACAGAGGATGATAATGTGAGAAAAAAATGTATACATGTATGAGTAACTGGGTCACCATGCAGTATACTATAAAATTGACAGAACACTGTAAACCAGCTATACTGCTAAAACACAAAAATCATTATACAAACAAATATTTAAAAAGTAAAATAAAATAAAATACAATAAAAATTTCTCTGAGGAAAAAGAAAAGAAAAGAATATCCTTGGTTACCAAAGGAGACAGGTTGGGAGGAGACAGCATGGGGCTTAGGGTTAGAAATGTTGTAAAATTAGGTTGTGATGATGGTTGTACAACTATAAATATAATATAACTCAATGAATTAAAATATAAAATAATTAAAAACCATGTTTTAAAAAATATGAGAAGGCAGAGTTTCATTATGCCCGTAACCACAATTCATTGTACTGACATTTTAGTGGGGATGGATAATGAATGGGGCAATCTGAGCCACTAGGCATCCACTTGTACTAGGAGAAGCAGTAACTGGGACGTCCAAGTCAGTGATATTGGCACTCCAAAAAAAAAAAAAAAAAGTAACTGAGTAAATCTGAAGATCTAATTGGGTTCATTAAAAGACTCATGAATCAGGGAGCATCCCACCTGGCAAACAGAGAGCTCCTCCAAGGGGTTACACAGTATGAAAGTCTTTTATAGTAAGAAGGGTGGGACAAGGGGAAAATGACATCAATAGGAAAAAAAGACAAAGAAAGAAAAGTTGACTGGAGAAAAGTAAAAGTTCAGGCTTCTTATTGGCTACACTGTAGCATTTTTTTAATTGGGGGGGTTTGCTTTTGCATAAGAAGGCAGTCTTCCCTCCTCCTGCTGGGGTAGAAACAAAGTGAACGTCCTGTTTGGGAATGCAAGGTTCCTAGCTTCCTGCTGGTGTCAGTAATTGACATTCTCCTTTTAGGGTAATTACCACGAAGGGTAAGGTGTGAGAGATCCCTCTACAGGCCTTCTCAACTCCAAGTTGAGTTAAGGTACCCTAAATTCATGTTCACAGCTCTCCTTGATCTTCAAAGATCAAGATCTTTCTCTGAAAGGGTCACTGATCAAAAGTCAGGTTTTCCAAATTCAGTAGTCCTCACCTCTCAGCGGCAGGAAGCCTCTATCCTGGGTAATGTGTCCCACATAGATGGGAAAGTGTACAGACCAGAAACCACTTAAGGCCATGTTTGAGGAACAAGTAAGGACAGGAGGGAGAACTGTCAGGCATTTTGTAAGCATCACAGATCATCTCAAAGTGCTGTCACCTTTATAACCTTTCCAGCCCTCTGTCAGAACTGGACCCAACGTCTTGGTCAAAAGCATCCTGGCTATCGTTTTAAACACTGACAGATCCTCCCTCTGACAACTGGCATGCTCTGGAAAGGGCACAGAGCTCTGCCTGAGGACATCTCCAACATTGACTAGGTCACCATGGGTAGAAACAGCATAACTAGCTTGAAAATCCCTTCTCAATTGTAAGCATAACTCATCAACACACAAGATTCGATTGGGATTGGTTTAGAGATATCATTAATCAGGACAGTGTCACAAAATGGGACAATATTACCTCATTGTCATAGTGCTTTCCTTGTTGAGATAAAAGTAGTAGTGTAGCAGGACTGAGAGCATTGCAATGTTTAAGATATAGATGAGGTGGTGAGAGCACAAGGATCTCATAGGAAGTTAATCTACCTGCAGGAAAACACTGAGTCATTTCACAGTTAAGAAGACTGGAGAGTGTGTGGAATTTGCCAAGGCTTTCACTAACTTTGCAGGTCTGGCTGTCACTTCAAGACAACGGAGACAGGCATGAGCAACAGAATCAAGTTGCATGCTACAACAGGCAGTAGGGCTATGTTTACTACATGCTTCCATAACTCCCAGGGTCTAGTTATCCCTTTCCTGCACAAATAAAGTAAAATGCTTGAATAGTTGAGTAACCCTAAGGCAGGTGGCTCTTGTAGCAGTAGTTTTCACTTTAGAAAAGCCTGCTCATGTTTATCTTCCCAAGGATGGGGTTAAGGAACTAGAACTTCAGTAAGTTCATAAAATTTGGAACCCAGAGTTTGCAATAACCAGCTAAATCTAGAAATCCACAATGCTGTCCCTCAGTTGTGAGCCTGGGAATGTCCTGTGTGAGCTTAATTCTTGTGGAAGTCAGCTGGATTCCTTTAGTGTTTAGATTATGCCCTATATAATGTCCAGTGTTCAGATAACTGAAATTTTCTCTATGTGCTCTTTTTCAGCTACCTATTGCAGCAAATAAAGGGAAGCTTTCATGCATGCCTCATGGAATTGTATAGTGGCAGAGTACACCATGAGATCATCTGCATCTTGTAAAATGGGTGATTTCTCAGGGAACTAGAAAACACTTAAAACGTTAGCTTTTTTCTTTTCCTTTTTAGGGCTGCACGTGCCACACATGGAGATTCCCAGGCTAAGGATCTAATTGGAGCTACAGCTGCCAGCTTACACCACAGCAATGTCAGATCCAAGCTGCATCTGTGACCTATACCAGAACTCACAGCAATGCCAGATCCTTAACCTACTGAGTGAAGCCAGAAATTGAACCCACAACATCATGTTCCCTAGTCGGGTTTGTTTCTGCTGTGCCACAATGGGAACTCTACAGAAGGTACTTAAATCTTGGTGAATTACTTGGGGGAAGAAAGAAGGGGCCTCAGGGAACACTTGAGGCAAAACTGTCCAGGTCTACTGCTGATGGTTCCAAGGAAAGGCACATAGACATAGACATTGGCTGTTGGGTCTACAGGGATGCTGAAGTCATTTGAACAAAAAACTACAACAGTAAACCATTTCAAGTCAGTTAAAACTTGTGGCAGAAGGGTGTCCAGTTTTGGAACAACTGGTAAATGGAGGATAACTACTTTATTAATAGCCCCCAGCTCCTGGGCAAACACCTATCCCATTAGGTTTCCAAATAGGCAAGACTGGCATGTGGCAGGAACACACACAGGACATGAGAAACCCCTGAGCAAATAAGCCTCCTACAATGAGTGTGAGGCCTTGTATTGCCTCAGGCTTTAATGGTTATGGAGGAAACTTAGGGAGAGGTTTGGCCACATCTATCTGAATTGTTATAGGTTCTGCATTTTTTATTCTTCCAATGTCAGGGTCAGAAGTAGCCCACGCATTTTCAGACATCTCAATTCAATTAGAGAACTTTTGTTGAGCTTCTTCCTCTTTTATGTTCAGGACAGAGTATAAGGGATATAAATGATCAGGGTTGGGGATGATCAAGAAATTTTAAGGTGAGATCTCCATCACAGGGAAAACATAGTAGCCCTTTCACATTAGAAAGGAGATCTCTGTCACATAGATTAACTGGGCTATAGTGCATAGCAAAACAGAATAGTGGCTGAGATAAAAGTTCTCTCTGAACTTATTAGATACCCGCACTCTGGAAACATCCTTCTTACTCTGAGGGGTGTACTGTTTTATGAGGATGGAGTTTAAAGTAGAAGGCACAGCTATGGTCAGGGTAGCATGTTAAGAGTTGGCTATGTTTACAGTTAGGCTTAGGGTTTCACATAGATTTCAAATGAAAGAATGAGTGGGGTTTCAAGTACTGAGTATAGCTCTTGTATCAACTAAAATTGAGCCAGGTTTTCTATTAATTTTCATTTTCCTTTCTTCTAGGTTGTTTCAGGTAATTGCTGGTAATAGAACCTCTGGTGGTCTGTCAACTATGGTAAGGGTTGATGGGGGAGCCCTCACATTGAGGTAGGTATGAGAGTATCTCCTGTGAAGAGTCTGCACAAGACCTTTGAGGACAGCTTTTTTTTTCCCAGTGGCTAGCTGATTACAAATGAAACACCAACGCTGGGTCACTGAAATGATCATGGACCCCTAGGAGGGGGTCATGGGCAAGGTGCAAGTATTCTTTTGTGTCTCTTCCCTTGGATCTGTTGGAGATATAAAGCTCATAGCTTGGTGGTTTTTTGTTTGTGATCTTGCTGCCAGGTCCTTTACAAAATGCTCAACTAGCGTCAGGAGTTCAGGTAGGCCTATAGCCTCCCATCGTCTTTTCTGTCTTTTCTGTATCAATCTGCTAATCTCAGAAGTTAATCGATTCATGAATAGGGAAGCTGAAGCAGGCTGAGTGGCCTTTTAACTGTATGGAACCCCAAATGCTATAAAATGAGATTCCACAAGGCTCCAAAGGCTGCCACAGATTCACCCTTCTTTGTGGCTATGATTGAATAGTTGACCTATGGGTGTGAACTGGGAAGATTTTAGGAATGGCTCATAAAATGTTAGTTGTTGGAGTTCCTGTCATGGCTCAGTGGTTAATGAATCCAACTAGGAACCATGAGGTTGCAGGTTTGATCCCTGGCCTTGTTCAGTGGGTTAGGGATCTGGCATTGCCATGAGCTGTGGTGTAGGTTCCAGATGTGGGTCAGATCCCTGTGTTGCTGTGGCTGTGGCCAGTGCCTACAGCTCCAATTTGACCCCTAGCCTGGGAGCCTCCATAGGCCATGGGAGCGGCCCCAGAAATGGCAAAAAGACAAAAAAAGTTATTTGTTATTTTTCAAGCCTGTTCAGGTTGAGGCTCTTGAATATCGACCTAGAGGTCACTGACAGTTCACTGTATGGAATCCAGGGGCTGAGTCAAAATAGAGGGGTCTATTTTGGGAAGGGAAGCAGGAGGCTGTAGGGTCAGCTGGTGGACACAGTGACCATATGGCTCCCTGTTGGGTTGATGGCTGGATGTGGAATAAAGAAAAATAGGGTCAGGTCATCTGATCTGAGAACCAAGATCTTGGGATGAACTTCCCATAGATAGAAGTACCCTGAACCTTCAGAAAAGAACAGGGACCATGTCTAAAGGTTTGGGAATATCAGAGCCATATCTTCTCAGAGAAGGACTCCCCAGGCTCTCCAGGCCTCAATCCCAAGCCTCCCTTAGAGACAAGGCCTCCCCACCTTTGTCCTTGTCAGCTCACTGACCCTATAGGTCCTGCCTATCCCTGAGGACTTAGGTTTCCATAGAGATACAGTAGTGGAGAATTGTTCATCCAGCTTACCAGCCTGACCTACAATACTTTCCAACACCCTTGGGCAGCTCTAGAGACTTACACCATCTGGACCCCATGTGCATGGTGTCCTTGCTTACCAGCTGTGCCACAGAAGAGCCAGAAATACCTGTGCTTGCTGAACTGAATCTCATGGGGTTTTCCTGGGAGAGCACTTGCCTACCTTATCTTTTATCCATGAATCCCCACAACTTGCTGACTGCTGCTTCTCATGCCAACCACACTCCTGTGAAGGTTCTGCTGTACAGGGTTAATGCCATCAGCCTCACCCTTCGAGGGCCCCAGATTCTAGGACCATACAATGCTGAAGGTGTGTCCACCTGCCTAAGGTACAGACACCCCTAAATCCATTTGCATGATTTCCACTGGAATTCACCAGCATTTGGAGGAAGGAATTCATTGACCTGAAAGAATGACTCAACCTGACAGGAGCAATGCTGTGATTCAGAAAGAAGGGCCAATGCACACATCAAAGGGCCCAACACTCTGGATGCCCCACTCACAATTTATATAAAATGTCCTATATGACAGGAGAACTCACCTAAAACAGTCAACAATGAAACAGATCCTTTCAGTCAGACAGAGCTGGAGTTCAAAAGAGAAATCGTGAAAATACTGAAGGAATTAAGAGAAGATATGAACAGTAATGCAGATACCCTCAGAAAGGAACTAGAAAATATAAGGAGGAGCCAAGAAAAACTAGAACATTCATTTGCAGAGATGCAAACTGAACTAGGGGCAGTAAAAACCAGAATGAATAATGCAGAAGAACGAATCAGTGATATGGAAGATAGAATAATGGAAATCACTCAATCTGGTCAACAGACAGAAAACCGAATCAAAAAACTGGAAAGCAATATAAGAGACCTATGGTATAATACAAAGTGGGCCAATCTACGCATAATAGGAATTCCAGAAGGAGTAGAAAAAGATAAGGGAATGGAAAATATATTTGAAGAAATTATCGCTGGAAACTTCCCAAATCTAAAGGATACTGGGTTCAAGATACAAGAAGCACAGAGGGCCCCAAACAAACTGAACCCAAACAGACCCACACCAAGACACATCATAATAAAAATGGCAAAAGTTAGTGATAAAGAGAGGATCCTCAAGGCAGCAAGAGAAAAACAGAATGTTACCTACAAGGGAACCCCCATAAGAATATCAGCTGATTTCTCTACAGAAACTCTACAGGCCAGGAGGGAATGGCAAGAGATATTTAAAGTGCTCAAAGGAAAAAATATGCAACCTAGAATACTCTATCCAGCAAGAATATCATTTAAAATAGAAGGGGAAATAAAAATTTTTTCCAACAAACAAAAACTTAAAGAATACAGCAACACAAAACCCAGGTTAAAGGAAATATTGAAAGGGCTTCTCTAAACCAAAGAGAAAGGAAGGAAAGGGAAGAAAAAATAAAAGAAAAAAAAAAAAAGAAGACGAAGCGGAAGGACTAGGACTGAGGAAACCACAATCAGAGAGCAGTCACTCAAATAAGCCAGCATACAGATTTAATCATGAACATGCTTCAAACAAAATAAAATTAAAAAGAAAAAAATAAAAAAGAGTCATCAAAACCATAAAATGTGGGCAAGCGGTGTTAGGAAGTAAATAACACTTTTTGTTTGTATGTTTCTCTTCTTAATTTTAATATAATAATGAAGAGTTTGAACTTACAGGACCATCAGGCTAAAACACACAATTATGGGAAGGGGTTAGCATACTTAAAAAACAGGGCAACCACAAGCCAAAACCAAATATTGCATTTGCAAAATATGAAAAAAAAAATACACTCAAGCAGATAATAACAGGAGAACATCCAACCAAAAAAAAAAAAAAAAAAAAAAGAAAGGAAGAATGGAGAACCATAGAATCAACTGGAACACGAGGATCAAATGGCAATAAATAATCATCTATCAATTATCACCTTAAATGTCAATGGACTGAATGCCCCAATCAAAAGACACAGAGTGGCTGAGTGGATAAAAAGGCAAAAACCTTCAATATGCTGCCTACAAGAAACTCACCTTAGGACAAAGGATACATATAGATTGAAAGTGAAAGGGTGGGGAAAAGTACTTCATGCCAATAGACATGACAGAAAAGCAGGAGTCGCAACGCTCATATCAGACAAAATAGACTTTAAAACAAAAGACATAAAGAAAGACAAAGAAGGACACTGTTTAATGATTAAGGGATCCATCCAAGGAGAGGATGTTACTATCATCAACATATATGCCCCAAATATAGGAGCACCCAGATACATACAACAAATATTAACAGACATAAAGGGAGATATTGATGAGAATACAATCATAGTAGGAGTCCTAAATACCCCCCTCACATCAATGGACAGATCCTCCAGACAGAAAACCAATAAAGCAACAGAGATCCTAAAGGAAACAATAGAAAAGTTAGCCTTAATTGATATCTTCAGGACACTACATCCAAAAAAATCAGAATACACATTCTTCTCAAATGCTCATGGAACATTCTGAAGAATCGACCACATATTGGGACATAAAGCGAATCTCAACAAATTTAGGAGCATAGAAATAATCTCAAGTATCTTCTCTGACCACAATGCCATGAAATTAGAAATCAACCACGGGAAAAGCAAAGAGAAAAAACCTACTACATGGAGACTAAACAACATGCTACTGAAAAACCAATGGGTCAATGAGGAAATCAAAAAAGGAAATTAAAAACTACCTTGAAACAAATGATAATGAAGACACAACCTCTCAAAATCTATGGGATGCTGCGAAAGCAGTGCTCAGAGGGAAATTTATAGCAATACAGGACTTTCTCAAAAAAGAAGGATCCCAAATTGACAACTTAACCCTCCACCTAAGTGAATTAGAAGAAGAAGAACAAAAAAGACCTAAAGCCAGCAGAAGGAAGGAAATTATAAAGATCAAAGAATAAATCAATAAAATAGAGGTTCAAAAAACAATAGAGAAAATTAATAAAACCAAGAGCTGGTTCTTTGAAAAGCTGAACAAAATTGACAAACCCCTGGCCAGACTCACTAAAAAGAGGAGAGAAAGAACCCAAATCACCAAAATTATACATGAAAAAGGAGAAATCACAACGGATTCAGCAGAAATACAAAAAACCATAAGAGAATATTATGAACAAGTATACGGCAACAAGTTTGACAATCTGGAAGAAATGGACACTTTTCTAGAATCTTACACCCTGCCAAAACGGAATCAAGAAGAAACAGACCAATTGAACAGACCGATCACAAGAAATGAAATTGAAGAGGTCATAAAATCACTCCCTACAAATAAAAGCCCAGGACCAGATGGCTTCACAGGTGAATTCTATCAAACATATAAAGAGGAATTGGTGCCCATCCTCCTTAAACTCTTTCAAAAGGTTGAAGAAGAAGGAATACTCCCAAAGACATTCGATGATGCCACCATCACCCTCATTCCAAAACCAGACAGAGATACTACCAAAAAAGTAAACTATCGCCCAATATCATTGATGAATATAGATGCAAAAATTCTCAACAAAATCTTAGCCAACCGAATCCAACAACATACCAAAAAAATTATGCACCATGACCAGGTTGGGTTCATCCCAGGTTCACAAGGATGGTTCGACATACGCAAATCAATCAGCATCATACACCACATTAACAAAAAGAAAGTTAAAAATCATATGATCATCTCAATAGACGCAGAAAAAGCATTTGACAAAGTTCAACATCCATTCATGATCAAGACCCTCGCCAAAGTGGGTATAGAGGGAACATTCCTGAATATAATCAAAGCCATTTATGATAAACCCACAGCAAATATAATCCTCAATGGGGAAAAACTGAAAGCCTTCTCACTCAAATCTGGAACAAGACAGGGATGCCCACTCTCACCACTGCTCTTCAACATAGTTTTGGAAGTCTCAGCCACAGCAATTAGACAAACAAAAGAAATCAAAGGCATCCATAGAGGAAGAGAAGAGATCAAACTGTCACTGTATGCAGATGACATGATTCTATACCTAGAAAACCCTAAGGACTCAACCCAAAAACTCCTTGAACTGATTCATAAATTCAGCAAAGGAGCAGGATATAAGATTAACATTCAGAAGTCAGTTGCATTTCTGTATACCAGCAATGAAACATTAGAAAAGGAATACAAAAATACGATACCTTTTAACATTGTACCACACAAAATCAAATACCTCGGAATACACCTGACCAAAGAGGTAAAGGACCTATATGCCGAGAACTATAAAACCTTAATCAAAGAAATCAAAGAAGATGTAAAGAAATGGAAAGATATTCCATGTTCCTGGATTGGAAAAATCAATATTGTAAAAATGGCCATACTACCCAAAGCAATCTACAGATTCAATGCAATCCCTATCAAATGACCCAGGACATTTTTCACAGAACTAGAACAAACAATCCAAACATTTATATGGAACAACAAAAGACCCAGAATCGCCAAAGCAATCCTGAGAAACAAAAACCAAGCAGGAGGCATAATTCTCCCAGACTTCAACAAATACTACAAAGCCACAGTCATCAAAACAGTGTGGTACTGGTATCAAAACAGACAGACAGACCAATGGAACAGAATAGAGAATCCGGAAATAAACCCTGACACCTATGGTCAATTAATCTTTGACAAGGGAGGCAAGAACATCAAATGGGAACAAGAAAGTCTATTCAGCAATCATTGCTGGGAAACCTGGACAGCTGCATGCAAAGCAATGAAACTAGAACACACCCTCACACCATGCACAAAAATAAACTCCAAGTGGCTGAAAGCCTTAAATATAAGACAGGACACCATCAAACTCCTAGAAGAAAACATAGGCAAAACACTCTCTGACATCAACAGCATGAATATTTTCTCAGGGCAGTCTCCCAAAGCAATAGAAATTAGAGCAAAAATAAACCCATGGGACCTCATCAAACTGAAAAGTTTTTGCACAGCAAAGGAAACCCAAAAGAAAACAAAAAGACAACTTACAGAATGGGAGAACATAGTTTCAAATGATGCAACTGACAAGGGCTTAATCTCTAGAATATATAAACAACTTATACAACTCAACAGCAAAAAAACCAATCAATCAATGGAAAAATGGGCAAAAGACATGAATAGACTGTTCTCCAAAGAAGACACACAGATGGCCAACAAACACATGAAAAAATGCTCAACATCGCTGATTATAAGAGAAATGCAAATCAAAACTACCATGAGATACCACCTCACACCAGTCAGAATGGCCATCATTAATAAATCCACAAATAGCAAGTGCTGGAGAGGGTGTGGAGAAATGGGAAGCCTGCTGCACTGTTGGTGGGAATGTAAACTGGTATAGCCACTATGGAGATCAGTTTGGAGATACCTTAGAAATCTATACATAGAACTTCCATATGACCCCGCAATCCCACTCTTGGGCATCTGTCTGGAAAAAACTCTACTTAAAAGAGACACATGCACCCGCATGTTCATTGCAGCACTATTCACAATAGTCAGGACGTGGAAACAATCCAAATGTTCATCGACAGATGATTGGATTCGGAGGATGTGGTATATATACACAATGGAATACTACTCAGCCATAAAAAAAGGATGACATCATGCCATTTGCAGCAACATGGATGGAACTAGAGAATCTCATACTGAGTGAAATGAGCCAGAAACACAAAGACAAATACCATATGATATCACTTATAACTGGAATCTAATATCCAGCACAAATGAACATCTCCTCAGAAGAGAAAATCATGGACTTGGAGAAGAGACTTGTGGTTGCCTGATGGGAGGGGGAGGGAGTGGGAGGGATCGGGAGCTTGGGCTTATCAGACACAACTTATAACAGATTTACAAGGAGATCCTGCTGAATAGCATTGAGAACTATGTCTAGATACTCATGTTGCAACAGAAGAAATGGTGGGGGAAAAACTGTAATTGTAATGTATACATGTAAGGATAACCTGACCCCCTTGCTGTACAGTGGGAATATAAAAAAATTATAAGAAAAAACATAAGAAACAAAAATGTAGACAATAAGAAAGATTAAAAAAAATAATAATAATATTGAAAATCAATGTCCAAAAAAAAAAATGTCCTATATGTACATACCAAGTGATGCCTGAATAGTCTGGCTTGACACATACTTCCAACTAAACACACAGATGAGTGGTATGCTGTAAATGCTTATATAAAGCTCTTTAAAAAGTCAGGTAAGACTTCATTTATGATATCTACATGGTATAAGTATTCCAAGCATGAGCATATTCAAACTACCAACTTGATGTAACTGAACACAGAAAGATGACTTCCCAAGCTATTATGAACTAGTTCTGCAACTACTAACAAATAACCACAGCCCATGTTTCTCATACCTATAAATGCAAGTCTCCAACTCCTCCGAATAAACACAGAAACTCATCTCTCCTTTAGAAACACACATACTCAATTCCCCAAATATTTAATCCTAAAATGTCCCTACTGAAAAATACAACTGCATAGCCCCAGCAAATATTCCTCCAAATGACCATGCCCCTTGAATACACCCTCAAACTCATACACACAACTATTCTCCATGAGCCCCAAATGTACCCACAATTACCCAGGACCCCACAAATATGGCAGTGTATCACCCTATGCCTTTTGTTCCAAATACATATATAATACACTCTCTGCATATACAGAAAATCACACCCCCCCTTCCATCATGCAGAATATAGAAGTACAGAAACACAGCACACCTACCTATATAATATTCACCAGTCCCATAAAATAGTCAGACTTGCCCTGTACACATCAAAATACACATACGCAGCTCCTGAAAAATTACTACACAAAAAAGCAAATAACCACACAACATGCTGCAAATACACAAATAATCATCCTAACGAGAAGGATAGATTCAGATACTTAAAACAGATGAAAAGTCCCAATGGAGATTAAAGACAAGGTTTAAGTTTAGGAAACTGTTGTAAGCTAATGAGCACTCAAGAAAAGTAACCCAGCTGTGATTACAACGGCCTTCACAGAATTAATTCCAACCACAGACATGACCGGCCCTGCCCCCAGGAAGGCCACCCCTTGGGAAACTGCCCTCTGCCCTCGTGCATGTGCTACTGGCTTCTCAAGCAGACCAGCCTCAACAGACCCTAGGAGCAGTTGGAGGATGGTAGTCACTGCGCCAGACAGCACTGCCACCGGTGGGCATGTGCATGCTTGCTGGCATGGGATGTGTGAATAGCTAGCCCAAGGCGTCATGCAAGAGAGGAATATTATGGAGGATTGGCATCCCCTGGGGAGATTTCTTGCAATGTGTTCTCATTGGGATCATTTGTGGCCATCTCTGTTTAAAACTGTCTCTTGAGGATGAGATTAAGATGGCGGAATAGAAGGACTGGAGCTCAACTTCTCTCCTAAAAACAACAAAATTCACAACTAAAGACTGAGCACTCTTCACCAAAATGGATCAGAAACCTTAAAAAAGATACCCTACTCCAAAAGAAAAAGAGAAGGCCACATCAAGAGGTAGGAGGGGCAATTTCACGATATAAACAACCCCATACCTCCTGGGGGGGAACATCCACAGAGTGGAAACTAACTGGTTCACAGAGACTCACCTACAGGAGTGAGAGTTCTGAGCCACACATCAAACCCTCACATGTGGGGGATCCAGCACTGGGAGAAAGAGCCCCAGAGCATCTGGCATTGAAGGCCAGTGGTGCTTGTGTGCAAGAGCTCCATGGGACTAGGGGAAATGGAGACCCCATTCTTAAAAGGCACACCCAGACTTTCACATGCACTGAGTCCCAGGGCACAGCAAAGTCTCCAAGGGAATCTGGGTCAAACGTGACTGCAGTTCTTGGAGGACATCCTTGGAAAACAGGGGTGAACGTGGCTTGTTGTGAGGGAAGGACATTGAAAGCAAAGGCTCTTAGGAATATTCAGCAGCAGTGCCTTTCTCTGGAGGTGTCCATTTTGGGAAAATCTGGCCACACCCATCAGCCAGCTGTTGAGAAGCCCCAGGGCGAACAACAACCCAGGTGGGATCACAGCCCCACCCCTCAGTAAACAGGCTACCTAAAGACCCCTCAGGCACACAGCTGCCTCTAATCTCATCAGTAAGCTAAGCCACACCCACCAGAGGGAGTAGAATCAGCTCCTCCTACTGGGGGCAGGCATCAGCCCCTCCCATCAGGAAGCCTACAGCAAGCCCCCATGCTGACTTCAGCCACAGGGGGGAAGACATCAGAAGTAAGAGAGGCTACAACTCTATTATCCATAAGAAGTTCACCACACCAAAAACATATAAAAATGAAAAGACAGAGAACTATAACTCGGATGAGGGATTAAGGAAAAACCCCAGAAAGTCAGCTAAGTGAGGAGGAGATTCTTAGCCTCCAGGAAAAAAGAGTTTAGAATGTTGTTGCTGAAGATAATGCAAGACATTGGGAATAAACTGGAGGCAAAGATGGATAACTTACAGGAAACACTGACCAAAGAGATACAAGATATACAGTTTAAACAAGAAGAGATGCAAAATACAATCACTGAAATTAAAAATTCACTAGAATCAGCTAACAGCAGAATACAGGAGGCAGAAGATGGAATAAGCGAGGTGGAGGACAGATTAGTGGAAATGATGGACACAGAACAGAAAAGAGAAAAAAGATTGAAAAGAAATGAAGAGAGTCTCAGAGAACTCTGGGACAATGTGAAATGCACCAACATCCGTATTATAGGGGTACCAGAAGGAGAAAGAGAGCAGGGGACAGAAAAAATATTTCGAGAGATAATAGCCGAAAACTTCCCTAACAGGGGGAAGGAATCACTCATTCACATCCAGGAAGCACAACGAGTACTATATAAAATATACCCAAGGAGGAATACACCAAGACACATACTAATCAAACTGACCAAAATTAAAGTCAAACAGAAAATCTTGAAAGCAGGTAGGGAAAAGAAGCAAATAACATACAAGGGAACCCCAATAAGGCTATCATCAGATTTTTCAGCAGAAACTCTTGCAGACCAGAAGGGAGTGGCATGATATACTCAATGTGATGAAAGGAAAAAACCTCTAACCAAGAATACTCTACCCAGCAAGGCTCTCATTCAGATTTGAAGGAGAAATCAAAACCTTCACAGATAAACAAAAGTTGAGAGAATTCAGCAACACTAAACCAGCCTTACAACAAATACTAAAGGAACTTCTTTAGGCAGAAAAGAACAAGAGAAGAAGGAAAGGAAAAAGAGCAGCAAAAACAAATCCAAAGTAATTAATAAAATGGCAATAAGAACATACATATCAATAATTACCTTAAATGTGAATGGACTAAAAGCCCCAACCAAAAGACATAGACTGGCTGAATAGATACAACAACAAGACCCATATATATGCTGTCCTCAAGAGACCCACTTCACTTCTAGGGACACATACAAATTGAAAGTGAGAGGATGGAAGAAAATATTCCATGCAAACGGGGATCAAAAGAAAGCTGGAGTAGCAATACTCATATCAGACAAAATAGACTTTAAAGTAAAAAATATTTTAAGGGAAAAAGAAGGACATTACTTAATGATCAAAGGATCAATCCAAGAAGATGATATAACAATTTTAAATATCTATGCACCCAACAGTTTCACCACAATATATAAAGCAACCACTAACGACCTTAAAAGGAGAAATCGACAATAACACAATCATAGTGGGGGACTTTAACACCCCACTTACAGCAATGGACAGAAAACCAGACAGAAAATCAATAAGGAAACACAGGCCCTGAATGAAGCATTAAACCAGATGGACTTAATAGATATTTATAGGACATTCCATCCAAAAGCAACAGATACACATTCTTCTCAAGTGCACATGGAACATTCTCTAAGATTGAGCACATCCTGGGCTACAAATCCAACCTCAGTAACTTTAAGAAAATTGAAATCATATCAAGCATCTTTTCCAACCACAATGCTATATGCCTGGAAATCAACAACAAGAAAAAAACTGCAAAAAACCACAAACACGTGGAGACTCAACAACATGCTACTAAACAACCAATGGATTGCTGAAGAAATCAAAGAGGAAATTAAAAATTACCTAGCGAAGATATGACACTCCAAAACCTATGGGATGGAGCAAAAGCCATTCTAAGAGGAAAGTTTATAGCAATACAAGCCCACCTCAGGAAACAAGAAAAAGCCCAAATAAACAAGCTAACTTTACATCTAAAGCAGCTCAAGAGAGAAGAACAGACAAGACCTAAAGTTAGTAGAAGGAAAGAAATCATAAAGATCAGAGCAGAAATCAATGAAAGAGAAACAAAACCATTGAAAAGATCAATGAAACGGAAAGCTGGTTCTTTGAAAAGGCCAACAAAATTGATAAACCCTTAGCCAGACTTATCAAGGCACAAAGAGAGAGGACTCAAATCAATAAAATTAGAAATGAAAAAGGAGAAGTAACAATGGGCATCACAGAAATACAAAGGAGCATAAGAGACTACTATATGCAACTATATGCCAATAAAATGGAAAACCTAGAAGAAATGGACAAATTCTTAGAAAAGTACAATCTTCCAAGACTAAACCACGATGAAATAGAAAAGATGAGTGGACGAATCACAAGAACTGAATTTGAAACTGTGATTAATAAGCTTCCAACAAACAAAAGTCCCAGACCAGATGGCTTCATAGGCAAATTCTATCAAACATTGAGAAGAGCTAACACCGATCCTTCTGAAACTATTTCAAAAAATTGCAGAAGAAGGGATACTCCCAAACTCATTCTCTGAGGCCACCATCACCCTGGTACCAAAACCAGACAAAGACTCCACAAAAAAAGAAAACTATATGCCAATTCCACTGATGAACGTCGATGCAAAAATCCTCAACAAAATCCTAGCAAACCACATCCAACAATACATTAAAAGGATTGTACATCATGATTAAGTGGGATTTATCTCAGGGATGCAAGGGTTCTTCAATATGTGCAAATCCATCCGTGTGATACACCACATGAACAAACTGAAGAATAAAAATCATATGATCCTCTCAATAGACACAGAAAATGCCTTTGACAAAATCCAACTCCCATTTCTGATAAAATCCCTTCAGAAAGTGGGCATAACGGGAACTTACCTCAACATGATAAAGGCCATATAGGAGAAACCCACAGCGAACATCATTCTCAATGGTGAAAAGCTGAAAGAATTCCCGCTGAGATCAGGAGCAAGACAAGGATGTCCGCTCTCACCACTATCCTTCAACATAGTTCTAGAAATCCTAGCCACAGCAATCAGAGAAGTAAAAGAAATAAAAGGGATACAAATTGGAAAGGAAGAAGTAAAACTATCACTGTTTGCAGATGACATGATACTATACCTAGAGAATCCTGAAGACTCTACCAGAAAACTGTTAGAGCTCATCCATGAATTTGGCAAAGTCGCAGGATACAATATCAATACACAGGAATTGATGGCATTTCTACACACAAGCAATGAAAGAGCAGAAAGGAAAAATAGGCAAGCAATCCCGTTTACCATTGAATCCAAAAGAATAAAATACTTAGGAGTAAACCTACCTAAAGAGACAAAAGACCTGTACTCTGAAAATTATAAGATGCTGATGAAAGAATTCAAAGATGACACAAATAAATGGAAAGATATACCATGCTCGTGGATTGGAAGAGTTAATATTATCCAAATGACTATACTACCCAAGGCAATCTACAGATTCAATGCAATCCCTATCAAATTACCAAGGACATTCTTCAGAGAACTCAAACAAAATATTTTAAAGTTTGTTTGGAAGCACAAAAGACCCAGAATAGCCAAAGATATCCTGAAAAAGAAAAATGGAGCTGGAAGAATCAGGCTCCTGGACTTCAGACTATACTACAAGGCAAAAGTCGTCAAAACTGCATGGTACTGGTACAAGGACAGAAATATAGATCAGTGGAACAGGATAGAAAGCCCAGAATTCAACCCATGCACCTACAGACAACTCATCTATGACAAAGGAGGCAAGAATAGACAGTGGAGAAAGGACAGCTTGTTCAATAAGTGGTGCTGGGAAAACTGGACAGCCACATGGAAAAGAATGAGATTAGAACACTCCCTAACACCATACACAAAAATAAACTCCCAATGGATTCAAGACCTAGATAGAAGACCAGACACTATCAAACTCCTAGAGGAAAACATAGGCCAAACACTCTCTGACATAAACGACAGCAACATCTTCTCAGATCCACCTATTGGAGTATTGACAATAAAAAGAAAAATAAACAAATGGGATCTAATCAAACTGAAAAGTTTCTGCACAGCAAAGGAAACCCTAAACAACACAAAAGGACAACCCACAGAATGGGAGAAAATCTTTGTGAATCAACTGACAAGGGATTAATCTCCAAAATTTATAAACAACTTCTGCAGATCCATACCAAAGAAACAAACAAGCTTATCAAAAAATGGGCAGAAGATCTAAACAGACAGTTCTCCAAAGAAGACATACATATGGCCAAGAAACACATGAGAAGATGTTCAATGTCACTCATTATTAGAGCGATGCAAATCAAAACCACTCTGAGGTACCACCTTACACCAGCCAGAATGGCCATCATCCAAAAGTCTACAAACAATAAGTGCTCGAGAGGGTATGGAGAAAAAGGAATACTAGTACACTGTTGGTGGGATTGTCAATTGGTGCAACCACTGTGGAAAGCAGTATGGAGATTCCTCAGAAAATGAAAAATACAACTCCCATTTGATCCAGCAATTCCACTCCAGGGCATCTATCCAGAGAAAACCATGACTCGCAAAGACACATGTACTCCAATGTTCATTGCAGCACTATTTACAATAGCCAAGACATGGAAACAACCTAAATGTCCATCAGCAGAGGAGTGGATCAAGAAGAAGTGGTACATATACACAATGGAATATTACTCAGCCATTAAAAGGAATGAAATACCAGCATTTTTAGCAACATGGATGGACCTAGAAACTATCATGCGAAGTGAAGTCAGCCATACAATGAGACACCAACATCCAATGCTTTCACTGACATGTGGAATCTGAAAAATGGACAGACTGAACTTCTTTGCAGAACAGATGCTGACTCACAGATATTAAAAAACTTACAGTCTCCAGAGGAGACAGTTTGGGGAGTGGGGGGATGTGCCTGGGCTGTGGGATGGAAATCCAGTGAAATCAGAGTGTTATGATCATTATACAACTACAGATGTGATAAATTCATTTGAGTAATAAAAAAATGGAGAAAAGATTGCAACACAGAAAAAAAAAGAAAACAGATTCTTTTCCATTATAAGATGTTGAGTATATAGCTCCCTGTGCTACACAATAGGTCTTTGTTGTGTACCTATTTTATACATGTGTGTATATGTTACTCCCAAACTCCAGATTTATCTCTCCCCCACTATCCCCTTTGGTTTCCATAAGTTTGTTTTCTATACCAGTAAGTCTTTATCTGGTTTGTAAATCAATTCATTTGTATCATTAAAACAAAAAACAAAAACAAACAAAAAAATAAAACTGTCTCTTGAGAGATGAGCCCCCATGATAAAATTGCAAACATGAAACTCATGCATTTAGATATGATCCCCATGGAAGAGTTTGGAGAGCTCCAGCCTAAGCACGATATCCTCAAATTGGGCCAAGTACATTCAAGCCCTTTCGGCTGCAGTTCCTTAGGTTTCCTTACTGATGTTGTTGTTGTTGTTGTTGTTGTTTTCCCTAGAAATAGAAGGTTCTTTTCCCTATCAAGCCTGAGGGGTCCATTAAAAAGAATGTCTAGCAATGAATTTTAGACCTAGAAAACACTCTGAATGAAATTTCTCCTGTTTCCATGCCTAGAGTTTTTCCAAATGCATTTGTTCTCCTTGAATGTTTTTTTTCTCAGGGTAGTTAGTTAACGCCTGGAGGTTTTTTAATAAAGGTGGATTCACAGGTGTTTCTTTTGTAAGGTTTTGGTTATTCTGGCTATGCTGGTGAACTAAACTTGACCCTCTTGGCCAATTACAAAACAGCAGGTACTTTGGGAACAATTTTACTCTCCCTCCCTACTTTTTTGACTACATCACATAATTTCAGCTGGCAATCAACATACAAATAAGTAGGAGCAGATTCACTGTACTGACCTGACATTGTAATGTGTGCTAAAGAAACCTGAACCCTCAGATCCCTTTTATGGTCAGTTGCAACATCAGAGCATTTCTTACTCCACAGGATACCTCTCAAGACCCTTACATCTAACAACATGAAAAGCCCCCAAGGGCACAGACTTGAAACGTCCACAAGACACAAACCTGGTATTTCTCTGTGTCCTTAATGTCCATGCAGAAGTGGAAGATTCACTGTCTCCTGATGCTAGTGATCCATTTCCAGAGATGTTTCTCCTCAGTTGCCACTGCCTGCCCTGAAGCTCCCGGCAGGAATAATCACAGATCAGGGTCCAAAGGACATTGAAATACTCACTTCCATGACTGGTTTTCCCTAATTATATGTCAGCTAATTTGATTATCTCTGCCTCTAGAATATAGAATTTTGATGTTTAAAAAAATTGATTGTAGAATTGGGGATGTCACTTTTCCACCATGCATTTTATGCTATCATTGTCCCTGGGAAGACTCATCAAATACTATATCAGAGCTATGAGTGAGGATCTTGTAAGTGATTGATTGAATGGCTGAACAATGGTAGGAAACAACAAGGAGCCTGCCCTTCTTGAGAGCCTGTGTAGAATGCTTGCCTCACCAATCCTCTCATATGAAGGTATTGGTTGAAAAACATCTAAATTTCTCATTATAAAAGCTCAAATACAGAGAAGTAGTTCCAAGTTATTTTTTTCAACCCCCCATCAAGAGTTTCTTGATACAAATCTCACCATTATATTGCTGGAAATCCTCTCACCTCAGCTTTTCACCCTTTTCTGAGTCCATCTTCCTTTGCAAGGGGCAAGAAGCTTCTGAAGCATCCACACAAGTCTTTTTCTCATTGTGGAACAGTCCTTTAAACCTCTCTCTTTCCTTCCCCAACGCCCTAACATCAGTAGGAGTTGTAGTGGGGCTACAGCAGAGAATGAATTTGGCCTCCCAAGAGATTTGGTTGCAGTCCTATTAGGTTTCACCCCTCATCTCCCTTGATGAGTTTCCTAAGAGTCCTCTCTTCTCACCACACAAAACATGAATACTCATTCATATCATTTGGATAGTGATAAGCTGACATTAATTCCCAACACGATAATAAGGCTCAGAGAACTTTTTCTTATTTGTGTCTCTGTTTTGTTTTCTAAGGGAGGCTACCATGATTCCCATGCAGTCAGGACCATAGGTAATGATGAACCTAGATTCTAAAGTGGAAGGCTATGGGATGCAGACATGAAATTCACCAGCTTATAAGCAGGGCTTGCAGGCCAGGACTTAGATGGGATTGGCTTTGTCCAAAAGGAGAGGGGACATTGGTGGGTAAAATACTGGCACTGTGCCAAGGGAGTTGATTTTTTTTTAATCCTATAAATACGAGGTGTTCCATTGTGGCTCAGCAGAAATGAACCTGACAAGTATCCACGAGGATGTGGGTAGGATCCCTGGCCTCCTTCAGTAGAATAAGGATCTGGTGTTGCTTGAGCTATGCTGTAGGTCACAGACACAGCTTACATCCCACATTGCTGTGGCTGTGTGTAGGCCTGCAGCTGAAGGTCTGATTTGACTCCTATTCTGGAACTTCCATATGCTGAAGGTCTGGCCCTAAAGAGAAAAATAAATAAAAAGAAGGGACTCCCCCCACACACAGATCTCTAGGATATTTACTTCTTTAACATATGGAAAGAGAAGATTTGTCTCCTTGCCCCTTACTTCTGTCCTTAACCCCACTAAGCACAAACACTCGGTAGTATATCCTGGCTCTTCCATTTCCATTTCATCCAAAAAGCCTGCAGATTTTGGATCCCTTTGACAATTTATTTAGTGTTGGACCAAAAGGTACATGTCAGTCTCTATTCCAAGTTCTCATCCTCTCAAGAATTGCCCACAACTAAGAGTCTAATGTGTTACCCTTTATGGCTAGTGTTCCAGATAAATGCCCATTCTGAGGGAAAGGTAAATTTCAGATAAATACGGAAAGTACTTGCAGTAAAGATATGTCTGAAATGTTGCACAGGGTATAGTTAAGGCTAAATTAATGCACTATTTATGTGAAATGAAAAATTCAAATTTAGCTGGACATGTACTATTATTATTGCTTGCCTATGACCAACCTGATCTTTCAGTACGTTGAATTTCAATAACTGTAGAATTTCTGGTTATAAAAATTAGGCCAGAAATAAAGGAGCCAGGATATAAAGATGAAGACAACTTTAAATATACTCAAATATATCAGATTATATTTTAATTTTCTTTTTAATTTTAAAAGATAAACTATGTTGTTATTTACAGAATGACTTTTATTTTTTTGCCACTACATGTGGTTTACAGTGCTCATTCAAATTTCAATTATTAACACTTACTTGTTTCCATCATACTTGATTTAAAATGCTTTGCTGTATTCTGGTGTAAAGTACCCCACTAAGAAGGATATATATTCGGTCTCTTACATTACCACAATCATTATCCATCACAATGGAAAATCCAGGGATACATATTTGGGATAGAGGATCTGTATGATAAAACGAAACAAGACCTACAACAATGCGGACATGTATTATACCCATGCATGGGAAGACACAACAGAGAAAATGGTCAAAATCCAACAGAAGTTTTTTTTTTTTTTTGTCAACATGGACAAACCTATTCTAAAATGTATAAAGAAAAGATAAAGGAGCCAGAACATCAAACATAATTTTGAGAAAGCACATTAAAGTGGGAGGTTATTTGGCTTATGAGAATGCTCTATGGAGGGCAGCTTGGCATTGCTGGAGGGATAGAGGCAGACAGAGTTCAGTGTACAGAGAGAGAATGCAGAAATAGATCCATAGCAATACACCAACCTGGGATGTTCTAATACAGAAGCTCAAGGGCAGGAGAATGGAATAGGGATAGGGTTTTTATCCCATACGAAAATGAACTCATCATGGAACATTCAGTGCAAATGTAAAATGTGTATAAATACAAACGATGCAACGTTTGCCACACCTAAGAAAAAACAATTGGAGCAAACCTCTGGGTCCTCGGGCTTGGCAAAGGGGTCTGCCACATGACAAGAAAAACAGTACCCCAAAAGGGAAGGAAAGAACAGAAAGTTGGACTTCATCAAAAGGAAAGAAAGGCCCTTCAAAACATACATGCACCCCAATGTCCACTGAAGCACCATTTCCAATAGCCAAGGCAAGGGAGCAAGCTAAATGTCCATCGGCCGAGGCATGGATAAAGAGGATGAGGTTCATATGTACGGGGGGACGTGACACAATCATACAAGAGAATGGAATCATGAACACTGCAGCAGCAAGGACGGACCTGGAAATTATCATCCTAAGTGAAGGTAGACAGGGAAAGACAAACATCGTATGATACCACTTCTAAGTGGAACCGAAAGAGAGGACACAAATGAACGTGTGCACGGAACAGAAACAGACTCCCAGCCTTGGAAAACCGGATGGGTCCCAAAGGAGCCAAGTCCGGGGCAGGAAGGACTGGGGGTTTGGGACTGGCTTCTGCACACTGAGTGCATGGAATGACCGGCCAACAGGAACCTGTGGTAGAGCCCAGGGAACTCTAGCCAACAGTTAGTGATAGTCGATATGGGCATAGAATCTGAGGGAGAAGGGGTGTGTGTGTATGTATGACCGAATCACTTTCGACACAGCAGGAAATATCACAACATGGTACCTCACTGTCCTTTCAATCAAGTTCCTAGGCTTGGCATCTGAACAATCTATCGATCGATCGGAGCTTTGGCAGCTGGCCTACACCACAGCCACAGCAATGCCACATCCAAGCCGGGTCTGAGACCTACACCACAGCTCATGGCCACATTGGATCCTTCCCTTCCTGAGCGAGGCCAGGGATCGAACCTGAACACTCATGGTTCCTTCTCGGGTTCAGTTCCAGGGCACCACCACAGCAAGCCCTGCAGCAGAGTTTGTACAGAAAGAGCTGAAATCAGGTCACTAAGGTGGCCCCGAATACAATAGGATGAGTGCCCCTATACTAAGGGCAAATTTAGACCCTGAGTCCCACAGAGGAAGCTGATGTGAGGGTGCAGGCAGGGGATGGGCATCTGGAATCCAAGGAGAGAAGCCTCAGAGCCAACCCAGCTTGTTTATACCGGGATCTCAGAAGGCTGGGCACCAAAACGGTGAGTTGATACATTCTTGTTATTTAAGCCCCATTTTCCATGGGATTGGTGAGGGCAGCTAGAGCTGACCGATTCCCTCCGAAGGCATGGGCACTCCCAGGGCAGGAAGGAGTCTCAAGGGAAGACACCCTCTCTGTCCCCAGCTGGGCTCCAGCAGCATCCCCACCCCTACCTTCCTCCTGGGACACTCTCCCTCTCATGTCCTCTCCCCTAGTCCAGGGAGTCAGATGGAGGACCCCAACAGAAGAAATTAGGATGGATGACAGCATGGGCCGTAGGGCCCCAAGGCAGCAGCAGGAGGAGACTTTCCTTTGGTTATTGGAGATTGCAGGCTTGGTTTGTGGGGTGGCCACTGTTGCACAGAAAGGCCAAAATGGGGCCCTCGAAAGCTGATGGAGCTGGTGGGGGAGGGATGGCTGTTTGCCAAATGGAGACTGGAGTCCGAGGCAGAGACAGGAGCACAGGAGCTCGGGGGGTCTGCACCAGGCCTGCTGCAGGACCTAGAGCATGAACAGCAGCAGGGGCCAGTCTCTGGAGGCACAAAGCCTGTGCCAGGCCCAGGAGAGCCAGCAGCCTGCAGAGACTGCGATGGAGCCTGGGTGTGAGGAGGAGGGACCGTGGGCTCAGGGAGAGGCATGTGCTTCTGGATCTCATCGGATCCATGGGAGAATCAGGTGATATTGGTGAAGATGCTGGGCTAGGGGGCATGTCAGCCATCTAAGCCCCAGAGGGCCATCCCCATGAGACACCCTGAAAAAGGGAGGCGACCCCCTGGAATCACCCTAGGGAGGACAGGGGACTTAGGCTGCAAGCAACGGAGCTAGATCAGAGGAGTCTCTGCCATGCATGGTCACTCAGTTGTACTTCTGGCAAGTTCCAAAGCCTGGCATCCCATGGCCGATGAGCCTGTGTAAGCCATGCAGGCAGGCACGGGCGTCCTGATGTAGGAAGCTCCTGACTGACCCTCAGGACAATCACAGGTTTCAATCTATCAGCAGATGGGCCTCTGTGCCTGCAGAACACCTGGAGGTCAAGAAGAAGGCACTGTCCAAGGCCGAGAAGGGACATATGTCCCAACAGGGCCCAAGAGAGCTGGTCTGGCAGTGGAGCCTGGCCAGCTCAAGCCCCTGCAGACCTCAGCTCTGGCAAGGCCCTGGGCTGCACCAGCACACCCCTAACTGGGACCCTCTTCCTTTCTCATTCCTTTAGACGTCTGGTGTTCTCTCAAGGTCTTGGTTGAGCCTTTGCAGAAGATGCCCATACCGAGCCCTGGTGGAGGCAGCCGGTCTTGCTCAGGGGGTCAGTGGGGCTTAGAAACAGAGCGGCTGGGACTTCCTAGAGGTAGTGTGCTCAGGGCCGGGCCATCTGGTGGGAAATCTCCTCATGTCATCAGCCAAAGGGAGGGTCTGGTCCTTGTGGCAGGGGCCATTGCCAGATTCCAGGGCACCACAACAGGGAGTCCTGCAATCGAGGTTTTAAAGCAACAACTACAGGAGAGTGATAGCAAGATACGGGAAGGACAGAGAGCCCCAAACAAGTTGAACCCAAACAGGCACGCAGCAAGACCTATTCTGATCAATATGGCCAAAGGTAAACAGAAAGGGAGGAGGCCAAAGGCAGCAAGAGAAAAGCAAGGCATTCATGATGAGGGAACCCCAATAAGGTTATCAGCAGTTTTCTCTACAAAAACACTACAGTCCAGAAGGGGGTAGCGAGATCCATTGAAAGCACTGAAAGAAAGAACAAATAATCTGCCTCCTCCAAATACCTTATCCAGCAAGACTATCATTTCAAATCGAAGGGGAAAGCAAGAATTTCTCCAACAAACAAACACTGAAAGAGTACTGCAATACAAAACCCATTCTGAAAGAAATACTCAAAGGCTTCTCCAATTCAAAAAAAGAAAAAAGAAAAAAACCATTGGAAAGCAGTGACTTAGAGAAGCCAGCGTACAGATCTAACCACGAAGATGTCAAAAACATAAAATGAAATAAACTACATCAAATCATACAATGAGGGCGAGGAATGGAGGAAAATGTAGATCCTTTGTCTTGTTTCAATGACGCGTTTGGTCCTATGTAATGGTCAGGCTAAAGTGAGCAGACAAACGAAGGGGTTAACATAACAACAAAACAGGGCAATCCCAAACCAAAAGCCAACACTACATTCAAAAATCGGAAAAGGAAAGGACTCCAGCAGAGAATCAACGGAACCCATCCACCCAAAGGAAAAGAAAGGAGAAAAGAGAAACATAGACTCAACGGGAAAACAAGGCTTCAAATGGCAATCAAGAAACATCTATCAATGACTACCTGAATTGTTCCGGGACTGAATGCTCCCATCAAAAGACACAGAGTGCCAGATTGGGTACCAAAGCAAAAACCTTCAATCTGCTGCCTAGACAAGCTCACCCGAGGGCAAAGGACACGTATAGATTGAAAGGGAAGGGATGGGAAAAGATATTTCATGCCAATGGACAAGACAGGAGATCAGGAGTAGCGCTGCTCATATCCAACAAAATCGCCTTTAAAACGAAGGCCATTGAGAAAGGCAAAGAAGGACACTAGTTCACGGTTAAGGGATCCTTTCAAGAAGAGAATACCACACACTTATATCTGGAATCTAATATACGGCACAAATGAACCTTTCCACAGAAAAGCAACTCATGGACTTGCAGAATAGACTTGTGGTGGCCAAGGGGGAGGGAGTGGGGTGGATGGGGAGCTTGGGGTTAATGCCTGCCCACTATTGCCTTGGGAATGGATTAGCAATGAGATCCTGCTGTGTAGCGCTGGGTACAATGTCTAGTCACGTTTGACGGAGCATGATAATGTGAGAACATAGAATGCCTACAGGTATGTGTAACGGGGTCACCATGTTGTACAGTAGAAAACAAGATTGTATCGGGGAAATAACAATTAAGAGCCAAAGAGGACGCGGTATATACACACAATGCAATACTCCTGCACCATCAAACAGAGCAACCTAATGCCATCTGCAGCAACATGGATGGAACAAGACCCTCTCATCCTGAGTGAAGGAAGTCCGAAAGAGAAGGATGACAACCATACGACATCACTCATATGAGGAGTCTCATATACAGCCCAAAGGAACCTTTCCACCTAAAGGAACTCATGCACTTGGAGAATAGACTTGTGGTTGCCTAGAGCGAGGGGAGGGAGTGGGATGGATGGGGAGCTTGGGGTTATTGGATGCAAACGACTGCTTTTGGAAGGGATTAGCAAGGAGATCCTGCTGTGTAGCACTGAGAACGAGGACGACTCACTTATGATGGAGCATGATAATGGCACAAAGACGAATTATACACGTATGGGGAACTGGGTCACAATGCTGGACAGTGGAAAAAATTGTCTCGGGGAAATAACAATCAAAAAACACCCAACAAACACCCCAGTAGAGGCAGTCATTAAACCACAAGAGCTGAGAACAAGGGAGGATGGGAAAAGACCAACAAAACCCAATCTGACACAGCTAATAACATGGCCATAAGAACATACAGATCAAGAAGCACCTTCAATGGAAATGCACAAAATGCCCCAACCGAAAGACATCGACTGGCTGCATGCATACAAAAAGAAGACGCATCTCCCTCTCTCTGGGTCTAGATCAAGATCTCCATCTCATTCTCCATCTCCATCTCCATCTCGATCTCGATCCAGATAGGTAGAGGGATAGACAGATAGGTAGACCTGCTGTCTTCAAGAATCCCCCCTCATTTTTAGGGACATATACAAATTGAAAGTGAGAGGATGGAAGAAAATATTCCTCGTGCGTGGGAATTAAAAGAGAGACGGAGTAGAAATACCCCCATCAGACAAAAGAGACCTTCAAATAAAGCATATTAATAAGACACAAAGAAGGTCATTACGTAACGGTCAAGGATCAATCCAAGGAGAGGAGATGGGAATTGGAAACCTATATGCACCCAATACAGGATCCCCGCAATGTAGAAGGCAACTGCTACAACCGTAAAAGGAGAAATGGACACTAACACAGTCAGAGCAGGGGGCCTTCACACCCGACTCCCATCAACGCACGGGTCCTCCAGACATAAAATCAACAAGGGAACCCAGGCCTTCAATAATGCATTGGACCACAGGGCACTTCCTCCGTATGTAGAGCGCTTTCCATCCCAATGAAGCAGGATACACACTCCTCTCAAGGGCACACCCGACATTCCCTAGGACAGATCACATGCTGCGTCACCAAGCAAGCCACTGTACATGGAAGGAAATTGAAATCATATCCCACAGCTTGTATGAACCCAACGCTATGAGGCTAGAAATCAACCACCAAGAAAACAATGGCAGCAAACACCAACGCACGGAAACTTGACAACATGCTACTCAACAACCAAGGGAGTGCTGGAGAAACCAAAGAGGAAATTTGAAGATACCAAGAAGCAAGTGACCCCAAAGACATAACAATCCAAAGCCTATGGGACACAGCAAAGTCAGGTCGAAGAGGGACGTTTCCAGCAATACAAGCCTACCTCAGCCAACAAGGAAAACCACCAACAAACAACCTGGCCTTACGCCCAAAGCAACCAGAGAAAGACAAACACAAGGAAAGACATCCTAATGATCAGAGCAGAAAGGAAAGAGCGACGAAGAAAACCATCGGAAAGATCAATGCAGCTACAACGGCTTCTTTGAATACATCCACCATATGGATAAACCCTTAGCCAGACTCATCAGGGAAAAAAGAGTGGACTCAAATCAATAACCATCAAAATGCTCGCCAGCTTCTAATGGACATCCCAGAATACAGAGGATCAGAGGAGACTACTAAAAGCAACTATATGCCAAGAGAACAGACTTCCTAGACGAAAAGGACACATTCCTAGCAAAGTACAATCTGCCAAGACTAAACACCGATGACCTAGAAAAGATAACTGGGCTGATGCAAAGAACTGAAAATGACATTATGAGGAAAAAACTTCCAGCAGGCATTCCCGTCGGGGCTAATTGGAATGAACCTGACCCGTATAGGAGAGAAGGCAGGTGCAACCCCTGGATCCAGGATTGCCTTCAGATATGGAGCAGGTCCCAGATGCAGCTTGGATCTGGCCTTGCTGTGGCCTTGGCTGGCAGCTGCATCTGCAGCGCCAATTCCACCATAGCCAGGGCATTTCCAAATGCCATGGGTCTGCCCTGAAAAGACAAGAAACGGCCACCCCCCACTCCACCCACTTCCCCACAAACAAAACTATACCACCTGAGGTCTTCACATGCACATACCCAACAGGGGCCTGAACACAAACACCGACCTGTGGTACACATTGATTACTATGTATACAGGCTCACTACAACCAGCTCCTACACTGTCGGCTCACACACAGCCCATAGGCAAGGCCACAGCCCTACAGGACTTCTAGGCCAGGATTCCAAAACACACACACATCGCCTATGAGATTTCTTTGTTTCCAAACACACACACCTACCTCTGGCATCCCTCCAAATACATACTACAGAAGCCCCAGGACCTCAAATACACACACAGCCACAATCCGCCTACATGTACTAATACACATGTACACGTCTCAAACACCTATGGACACACACAGACAAATATTCCCAACCCTTGAACATACAGATGCCCCAAACACTACACATGGTGCCAACTCTCCAGAACACAACCGCCCTGCCCCTCCCCCAACATAGACACAAAAGACACTGTACGTGTGTGGGTGTCAACTGCATATGCATTTCAGCCCTCACCCTCAATGAGGACACACCATCTCTTCGTACCTAGGACCTGTAGAAACACCTCGGCATTCTGCCAAGAAGCAACGTGGCACACTCCCAACACCTCCATACCATAGGAACACAACCTGGTCATTCATGCACCTGGTGATAGACACACAAACAAGTATTCACACGTAGGACACATGGACCTATCGCCAGCAAACCACATAGGAAATGACTTCCACATATCCAATGATCCTAGGACCCAGCTCATCCATCTGCAAACTCGTAACACATAACCACAGCACATATTTCTCACTCCAAGAAATGCACGTCTCCCACGCCCCTGTAGAAACACAGAACCTCATCTCTCCAGCAGACACACACTTCCCCACGTCCCCACATATATAAGCCTAACATGTCCCTCCTGAAAACTACAAGGGCATAGCCCCAGCGAATATGCCTCCAAATGCCCATGCCCCTGGAATACACACTCAAACGCATTATACACACAACTCTCCAAAAGACCCAAGCAGACCCGCAATTACTCAGTACACGACACAATTGCAAACCTAGCACCCTATGTCCTTTCCTCCAAACACGCACATAACACACTCTCGGCATATCCATAAACCCACACTACCCAAGGCTCCATCCAAGGGCATGCACTCTTCCAGCATGCAGAATCCAGAAGCATACCAATACGGCACCCCGACCTATATAGCATTCACCTGTCCCAGAAGATAGGCCGACTCGCCCTCTACACATCAAAAGACACATGCACGGCTCTGGAACATGTGCTACACACAAAAAAAGCAAAGAGCCGTATGACAGGCCATGAACACACAAATATTCATCCTAAAGGGAAGGACAGAGGAGGATCCTTAAAGAGCAGAAACCGCCCACGGGGGATGGGTTAAAGACAAGCTTTAAAGGGGTCTTCGAAATGGTCTAAAGCTGATGATCACTCAAGAAAAGGAACCCAGCCATGACTTACCCGACTTGAAGGAAGACCGCATGCATCGAAGTGCCAGACACGCTCAAGACACAACCCCCAAGACTTCAAGCACAAGACAACAGATATGGAGGTCGAGTCCTGCTGCATGAAGTCAAGGAGAGAAGAGTCCTGGACAAGGAGCATTTCTGCACCTCACCCAGACAGAAACTCAGGGGAGAGGGGACACACCTAGGTAAAAGAGGACAGTAGATGGAAACCTGAGATGAATTACCCCAGTTGATATACGACCAAACTCCTGGGAATACACACCGATTTGAACAAGCACTGTGACAGCCCAGGGCACACCATCCATATAGGGCACAATGAGGAGCTGGAGATGGAAGCCTTGATATCCACCCCCAAATGAGGAAGAAGGCAGTCTTCTCCCCTCCCCACTGGGCCTTGGATTCTAGAAATGTAGCTCTCTGGGTTCTTGGGGCTGCTCTACCCCCTGGCCAGGTAACGAGTATCTCCCCCAAGGGTCTTATGCGCCGAAACTCACTCTTTACCTGGGGCTTTGCTTCATGCCAAATTCTTCCTGCCACGAAGCAGAAGAACCAGAGCTTCATCAAATCCTGACACCTGGTGAGGGGTCTGACAGTGCAATGACAGTGGGGTTGAGCAGGTCGAGGCGTTCGTTTGTGGCACGGAAGGCTAAGGATTCTGAGTGTTCACTGCAGTGGTCCCGATTGCTGCTGTGGCACTCCGTCCGTGGACGGGGAAACTCCACATGGGGCAGATGCCACCAAAAAGAAGAAGTCTGTGCGCTCGAATCCTCTCTGAACCTGGGATCCTGGATTCAGGTGCCAAGCTGAGGGCAAGGTAGATTCCAGTCCCACTCTCAATTTTGGCTGGGGTCAAGTCCCAACCACGAAGTTTCACTACAGGCCCCAAAGGTACAAATACAAAGATCGGCCCCTGGACTTCCCTAACATTGCCCTGAGGCCTAGGCAGATAATCCTACCAAGTCCACCAGGAGACACACAATCCCCAACTTCATGGTGGAAAACATCCATGAAAAATAGGCCCCTGAACACCAACTTACAAACACCTAAACGCCAGCTCCTGGACTATGCCTCTGTCACATCTCAGCACCCTCCAAAGACAAACGCTCAACCAAACACAGGCATGATCTCCCCTTACACACATATCCATAGACAAAACCCAACCAACCCTCACATTTGATGGATTACCAGATTCCCAACAACCAGGTGGCCATGTACCAATCCCCCTAGGCTTGCATATCCATCACAATTTACATCCGACTACAACTAGGTGGTCAGCACTACTTCATTCAGCAAGGCTGCCCCCAACAGAAACCCAAGCATGCCCTTTGAACAGAAGTGCTGACCGACATTGGTATGTGAAAAGGGAAGACACCAGTGAAACTAGCAGCCTGGATGGTACATCTTCACTCCTTTTCCCGTGCCCTGAGCTACTTCTGGTGAACCCCATGAGGGTTTTCAAATTGGAAATTCTTCCTTCGAGCTTTCCTACGCTTTGGAACGGCGGGCACACTGGAATGCCACCCATTTTAATCACTCACACACTTTAGTCCCCTGCCTCCATAGGCCCCACAGTCCCTCAAGTCTCCCAGCAGCCTGATCCACAGTGCTGCTAAAAGCTGTGGTGGAAACACTGCTCCGGACCTGAACTCCATGCGGGCATGAACCCACATGGAGGAGGGCACAAGGCATCTGCAGCGTGCACAAGAGCACAGAGCGGTCACACCCAATGGCTGAACAGTCCCCATATTCCTTAGCAGGGCTGTCATGGAATGAACGCCAAAGGCCACCATGACGGGCCCCACCCTCAGGCAGGCCACCCCTTGGGAAACCACCCTCTTTGCTCGAATGTGCGCTACTGACTACCCAAGTGGACCCTCCTCAACAGACACTAGGAGCGGTTGGAGGATGGTAGTCTCTGTGCACAACAGCTCAGTCAGCAGGGGACAGGTGGGAAGAGGAGGGAGGGAAGGAAGCATCAGAAGAGCTGGCCCAGGAGCTCCCTACAAGACAGGAATGTCATGGAGGATTTGCATTCGCTGGAAAGCTCTCTGGGGTTGTCTTCCTGTCTTCTCCCTGGGAGCTTCTGTGGCCATCTCTTCTTAAACCCTATCTCTTGGGAGATGAGCCCCCACGGTCACACTGCATCGGTGAAACCCATGCATTTAGATAGGATCCCCATACAAGAGTTTGCAGAGATCCAGCCTAAGCACAGAATCCTCAAAGTGGGCCAAGGACATTCATGCCCTTTGGGCCACAGCACCTTAGGCTGTGTGGACTCTTTGGGTTGGGATATGCTTGTCTACAAAGAGAAGGGTCTTTCCCCTAGCAAATTGGATGGATCCATTAAAGAACCATTCTAGCACGCAGTTGGAGATCTGGGAACCTCTCCTCAGAGATGGTGCTCCTGTCACCATGCCTAGAGAATTTCCAAATGCCTCGATTCTTCACGCATGTTTGTTCTTCATGTCTTTCTTTAATACATGGAGCTTGTTCAATAAAGGTTGGTGCACAGGTGTGTCTCCTTTGTACGGTGCTGGTTGTCCTGGTTATGCTGGTGAGCTAAACTTGACCCTCTTGGCCAGTCACAAGACAGCAGGTACTTTGGGAAAACTATTCCACTCCCTCCCTACGTTTGGCACGACATCATGGAAGTTCAGGTGGCCATCCACCCACAAAGAAGTAGCAGCAGATTCAACATACCCACCTGACTTGGGAATGCTCGCCAAAGTAACTTGAACCCTCAGATCCCTTTTCTGGTCCGTGGCAACATCACAGCATTTCTTCCTCCACAGGGTACCTCTGAAGACGATTACATCTATCTGATGACACCCAGAGCTCCCAAGGGCACAGACTTGAAACGTCCACAAGACACAAACCTGGGATCTCTCGGTGCCTTTCAATTTCCATGTGGGAGTGGAAGGTTCACTGTCTCCTGATGCTAGTGATCCATCTCCAGAGATGTTTCTCCTCAGCCGCCAGTGCCTGCCCCGAAGCTCTCTGCAGGAACAATCAGAGGTCATGGTCCAAAGGACGTTGAGACACCCACTTCCATGACTGGTTTCCCTCATTACAGTGCCGCTGATTTGACAACCTCGGCCTCTCCGATGTCGGGATGTAGGGTTCTGAGGTAGTATAAAATAATGAACAACAGAAGGAGTTCGTGTCATAGTGCATCAGAACCGAATCTGACTAGGAACCATGAAGTTGGGGGTTCCATCCCAGGCCTCGCCCGGTGGGTTAAGGTTCAGGTGTTGATGTGAGCTGCGGTGTAGGTTGCCATCACGCCTGGGATCTGGCATTGCTGTGGCACTGGCATAGGCCAGGGACCACAGCTCTGTTTGGACCCCTAAACTGGGAATCGCCTGATGCCATGGATGCGGCCCTCAGAAGTCCAAAGTCAGTCAAAAATGATGGAAGAATTGGGAGCACCACGTTTCCACAGTGCAATTTTTGTATCAGTGTCCCTGAGAAGACTCATGCCAATAGGACATCTGGGGAAGGGGTGGAGTGGATTGGGAGATTGGGGTAAGTGATCCAAAGATTGGCTTTGGCAATGAGATCCTGCTGTGTAGCACTGGGAACTCTGTCTAGTCACTTGTGATGGAGCATGCTCATGTGTGAGACTAGAATGTGTACATGTGTGTATACCTGGGTCACTGTGCTCTACAGTTGCAAAACCATTGTCTTGGGGAGAAACGCCCACAAATACTACGTCTGAGCTATGCATGAGAATCTTGTAAGAAATTGCAGGAGTGGCTGAAGAAGGGGAGGAAGCAACAAGGATGCCTGGCCTTCCTGAATGCCTGGGTACAATGGGTGCCTCAGCAATCTTCTCATATGAAGGTCTTGTTTGAAAACTCTTGAAATGTTTCTTCAGTATAAAAGCTCCAATAGAGAGCCCTATTCCCATGGTGCTCAGTTCTGCAGTGCCCCATCCAGAATTTCCTCATACAAAGCTCACCATGGCATTGCAGGAGATACTCTTGCCTCATCTTCTCACCCTCTTTGGAGTCCTTGTTCCTTTGCAAGGGGCAAGAAGCTTCGGAAACACCCACACAAATTCCTTCTTCTCAATCTGCAACAATCCTTTCAACCTCTCCGTCCTTGCCCAACACCCTAACAGCAGGAGTAATTTTAGTTCTGCTACTGCACAGAGGGAATCCTGCCTCCCAAGAGATTTGCTTGCAGTCCTAGGAGGTTTTCACCCCTCACCTCCCTTGATGATGTTCCCGAAACCTCGCCTCTCACCACACAAGACGGACATACGCATTCCTATCATTTGCATCGTGATAAGCTGACCTTAACTCCCAATCTGAACGTTTCTTCAGGTGTGTTTCGCTTTGGCTGTGTCAGGGATGCTACGTTGATTCCCATGCAGACAGCACCATAAGCAAGGACGAGCCTCGATGCTCAAGAGCAAGGGTATGGGATGCACACAGGAAATGCACCAGCTTTTAAGCAGGGCTTGCTGGGGAGGACGTTGATGCGAGTGGGTTTGGACACGTGGAGATTGGACATTGGTGGATAAAAAGCTGGCACTGTGTCAAAGGGCACACCCACATCACGGGCGGTCGATGTTTTCACACCTACAAAAGCCAGCAATTCCCATAATGGCTCGGCAGACATAAACCCCCCTAGGATCTGTGAGGATGCACACACCATGCCAGCCTCTTTCAGTAGAATAAGGATCCGGGGTTGCCCTGAGCTATGCTGTAGGTCCCAGGCGCAGCTTGGATCCCACATTGCTCTGGCTATGGGAGAGGCGCCTGCTTGTGCAGGTCCGATGTGACTCCTAGCCTAGGAACATCCACAGGCAGCACGTGTGTCCCCCAATGGAGAAAGCAATTAAACCAAGAGACCCCCCCACACACATCTGGTTCTTTCACATAAGGAAAGAGAAGATTTTGTCTTCTCCTCCCTTACTTCTGTCCTTAACCACATAAAGCTCAAAGACGCACTAGTATATCTTGGCTCTTCCATTGCCATTTCATCCAAAGAGCCTGCAGATTTGGGGTCCCTTTGCTATTTTCTTTTGTGTTGGACCAAAAGGCACCTTTTGGTCTCCACTCCAAGTTCTCATCCCCTCAAGAACTGCCCACTCCCTGTAGCCTAATATGGTACCCTTATGGGCAAGTCTTGCCAGATGCATGCTGATTCCGAGGGAAAGGTAAACTTCAGATACACAGGGAAAGTACTTGCAGTAAAGATATGTCCAAAATGGTGCACGGGACACAGGTCAGGCTAAATGCAGGCACTCTGTATGGGAAATGAAAAACTCAAATGGAGCTGCACATTTACTATTGTTATTGCCTGGCTTTGAGCACTCTGCCCTTTCAGCACATTGAATTTCAAGAGAATGGAGGAACTCCCATGTTAAAAATGCGTCCAGTAACAGAGGAGCCACGATATCAGTAGGAAGGGAACAAAAGCAAAATCACACAGGTCTACGGGGATGCAATTTAATTTTCTAGTTTCCTTTTTTACTTTTTCTCAAGAGGAACTCTTTGATCTTACAAGAGGCTAGGTTTTCCACTGCAGTTGATTTACAATGTTTGGTCTACTTCTGTTGTGCAGCCAAAGGACCCTGTCCTACAGACAGATGTATGTATATATGATATATGATACATATATGTCTATATATGATACCTATGTAATCACTTTCTCACATTATCCCCCAACCTTTTCCATCACAAGTCCAAGATGGAGTTCCCTGTGCACATGGTACATTTCAACCTGAGACAAAGGAATACTACCTGCAAAGGTAAACGGATGGCATTCAAAGTTGCTTGCCCAAAAGATCTCTGAAAAGATGTGAATGAAACAGGTATCTCTGATCCTTGGTGGGAACGAGGATTGAGTGGACAGGGGAAAGAGGGGAGAGGAGGACTCAGCACTCCATATGCTATTCGGCACACGTGGACTGTGATCCCTGAGAGGGGAGGATTGTTGAAAATGTTACATTCAAACATTTAACAGGGAAAAGCTCCAAGACTTACCAGCAATGTCATCATATTGGAAACACGTCAGACTGATCTCTGGTCTTGAACACGTGGGCTGTGCAGCAGCTTTTTGGATAGGCTGGGCCTTTCCAGCACAAGGGAACATGAGGAAGGTGGGTCCTGCTGGATGCTGGTTGGCACACAAGGACGGCTTCCTTAGGAAAGACGGACACACACCAATCACAAATGGTGGGTCTGCTGAGAGAAGCCAAACCATAAACACTGGGTTCCAGGTGGCCATGGAAACCCAAGTGGTTATCAGATGATAAATGGTGAATATTGTTCAGAAAGTCTGGCCTCTGGGGAAGGAAGCCAAGAGCCAGGACGGAAGCTGAGCAGGTTGAAAGACAACAAACAATTTGATGAATAACAAAGGGAAAGGGAACAACAAGACAAACCTTGGTTCTGTGACTCTGAAAACCAACACATACATTGCCTGAAGAGGCACTTGACAATTGTCTGGCCCCTGCATAAGGTGGAAGAAAAGTCTGGTTCTTGCCTCCCTGCAGAGGCCAGCATGGAATGGCACCCCACCCCCACCCAGGCTCACCTGCCCTCGGCCCCTCCCCCACTGCAGAATGACTGGAGGCCCGCATTCTACTGTTGAGATTCAAACTTGGGCTCCTTTACTTGCGTCCTGAGCATCTGTTGGGGCAGGTCCCTCGCTGGGTCCTGCTCTTGACTGTCCACGTTGAGGCCACCAGCCCGTGGTGGTCCCGGCCCATGCCTGTGGGAATGGCTTCAGAAGGCGGTAAGCCCCTAGGCAGGGGCTGTTTTCCAAGAGAAAGGGCCTCCCTCAAATGTCTGGGTTTCTGTTGGGACCCTTCACTGTGGACATGGAGTTGGACTGAAGGAGAGGAAGGCGAGAGCACTGCACCCCAGGGACATCTGAGCTGGGGAGCTTGTAGAAACCTGAGGCTGCCCTGGGGAGGACAGCTGCTTGGAGGTGGTTCAAGAGGCTTTGCTCTGGTTGGGGGGGGGCAGGATGGCAGCAGGCAGGTTGGAGGTTTCTAGAAGGGAGACAAGCCACTTGGAACGTGTGTGTAGCCAGTGTCCTGTGGCTGGCCCTGGGTGGGTCATGGGGAAAGCCTAGCCCCTCCTTGTGGTCCTCAGGCATCTGAAGCTCGCCTCACCAGACCTCTCTAAGGGATTGGAACTGGAGCATACTCTGGCTAATGGGGGCGTGGAATGGGAGGGTATAGTCAGAAAACGATTCAGTGCTGGTGGGTGTTGTCTGTGGCCACATGCTCAGGAAAGGGTCTGCTCTGAGCTGGGCAGGATGTGACTCTCACTGCCATGGCCCAGAACTTTTCCCTCCATCCCGCCCAGAACTCACTTCTCAGGTCAGGTAACTGTGGCCTTGGATTCCACAAGGGATGGGCAACCAGGTGACTTCACCCAAGCTAGGACTCGTGGGTCTGAGGTGTTCTGTATTGGTTTCCCTTTTTTGGAAATACGTCTCGTAGACATGGCGCAGCGTGTCAGGTGGCTCACGGCAGAATTGAGGCCTGACTTTGTGATGAAGAGTGTGTTCCTCTTTCAAGTCACTACTGCTAGATCTGGAGAGAGGCTGGTGGAGGTGGAATGCCTATGAAGGCTGCTTCCTTTGTAAAGGGGGGGGGGTGAAGCAGTGTAGCACAGAAGCAGGAAGATGATCTAGTCTGCTACTCTGAAACCTCCTAGGACACCTGTGGAGGTCAATTCGGTGCCTCGTGGCATGTACCTCCTTCTCCTGAATGGGCGGTTTTCTCACAATGGCATCTGACTCCTGCCTGCTTCTCAGTATGTCCTCAATTTCCATTATTGGGAGCTGGAAAGGGAAGGACCCCAGGCAGCCTCCACTCCCATGACCCATATCACATCAGCCGCCCTGGGCCCGTGCTCATCTTCAGAAGCCAACCCTGGATGGGAAGTGGCAAAAATGCAGGGGACACACACCGACTTCTCAGACTTCTGAGGAGCAGAACTGCATGGTGGGAGGGATTCTGGGCCATCGGGATGGGGTGGCACACCTTAGCCCCCTTGAAGTGTCCACTCTGGGTGGTTCGGAGAGGCAGGTGCATGCTTGGTGGGGCTGTTCTGTGTTTGCCTAAGGGTTCTGTGTGCAGAGCGATCTTCTCAGCCTTTGAGAGGTGTTGTGTGAGGTCAAGAAAAAAGACAGAACAGATGTGTGCTGAGCATCCAGAGAGGAAGGGTTGAGGAGGAGGTGAGGCCTTTCGACTTTAGACAGTGGAGGTCCATCAAAGGCCTCACGGTGCCTGGAAAGAACTTGGAGAAGGCCCTTACCTGCCAGTGACCTTGCTGAGGGGCATGCTCAGAGTAGATGGCCTCTCAGGTGCAGGACGTGGGGACAGCCTGTGAGGACGAGGTGTCAGGGAGCTCCTCAGGGAGGCTCTCCAATCCCTGCTGCTGAGCTGAGCATTTCTCGGTAGACAGGGGCAGGGAACATGGTGTGGGGAATCAAGGTCACCAGGGAAGTCATTCTCAACCGCAGGTCTGACCATGAAAATCCCTCCACGACATCTGCACAACACACAGCTTCCTCGGGCCAAATGCCCTCTCCCACTGAGGTGTGCCCTCTGAGTCCCCAGAGAGCTTCCGTCCATGTCACCCATTCTCCTCTTCCATTCACCCCTTTCCTTTCTCTCCACAGCATCTCCACTGCTGGGCACGGATGTGGTCATGCACCCTGGGGCCTCACGCTCCTATCCTCCCCTCACTCCTGGCTCCCAACAACAGCAGGCTTGGGAGCAGCACCTGCCACCGCCCATGGCCCCATTACTCCTGCCTGGCAGCATCCTATTGCAGCAAGCTCACCCCATGACACCTCGGGTGACTCCTGCTGACCATGGCCCCATTGCCCCAGGGCTTGGCAACATCCCTGTCCCAGTCTGGTCAGGAGGGAGGTCAGCATTGCCCCACCAGTCTCAGGCCTTTGGGTGCCCTCAGGCCCCCCTCAATGGGAATGCTTCCAGGGCCCTCATGGGGAGTGCTTTGTGTCCTGCACCCCTTTGCATAGCAAGCCCTGCGGGGGAGAGTGGGGTGGCCTCCCCAGCTATTGCAGTAGCTCAGGCTGGCAAGGGAGGCTTGGCCCCAGGCCTTCCTCCTCAAGCTGCACCACCAGCTGCCCAGATGGCCTTCATCCTGCCCCCAGCGAGCTCTGGGCCATGGCCACATGGCACCTCTGGGGCAGGCAGCCTGCATGCCTCCCAGCACAAGGGCCCTCAGGAGGACTCCTCTCACCATAAGAGCGTCTATCAGAACTTCCGACGCTGGCAGCGTTTCAAGTCCCTGGCCCGCAGCCATCTGCCCCAGAGCCCCGATGCGGAAGCTCTCTCCTGCTTTCTCATGTAAGTGACCTCTCAGGCCCTCATTAGCTCAGCTGGAGCCTTCACATATACAGGACCTTGGCATGGACTACCTGCTTAGGTTTCCAGGCATCCTTTCACCTCGAGAGAAGGAGGGTTGACAGCAATGTCCATGCTATGAGGAGGCACGTCTGCACTCAGATGTGTCCCACGTCCAGTGCATGACATCCCGTCCGTGCCTTAGCTCAGCTACCACCACCATGCAAGACCAGTTGTCTCACTTTCTGCACTGCCATGATAACATTGAGCGCAGGAGAGCAGTCCGAGTGGGTCCTGCTCAGATGTGAGGAGCCAGAGGAGCCAGAGTTTGAATGGGACCTGCTTCTCTGGTACTACCTCCTTTCAACATGGACCTGGGCCTATGGCAGCCAGTGGGTATCACTTCAGATAAGGCTTAGGACATTCAGGCCCAGGACAGAGCTTTCTGCATGCCCGGTCCTTGTTGTTCTGAAGAAGTCCAGTGTGAACGGGGAGGTGGTCGAGCTGTCCTAAGGGCAAGGGTCTATCCTCTAGAGCTGTGAACCTGGCAGGAACATCCCTCCTAGACCCGAGGTCCCTCCGAAAAGGGGGACTAGGCCATCTAGTCAGAGACCTGGGCACAAGAATCCTTGGGCTTCTCAGACCTATTAGCAGGTAGACTGGCGCTTGCCCTCCCGCATTGATGGGGCTGCATTTTATATGAGATGGCAAACCCCCCCAGCCAGAGTGTCCCAGCTATAGCCAGGGAGTGGACAAGCATCCTCTGGTGAGTGGGAGGTGGTGGCACCAGGCACCAGGAAGGCTTGCCTTTGCTCTCCAGACACCCTCGTCTCCCCCTCTTGAGCCTGGGTTTGGCAGGGGTGGGGCCCATGGAGGCCTTGGAGCTGGGTGGGGTTGGGCATTTGGGGGCTGGGCTGTACCAAGAGACTGACCCTGAGGGCTTATAGCCCAGTGCTTCGCACCCTGGCTCGCCTGAAGCCCACCATGACGCTGGAGGAGGGCATGCGGCAGGCCATGCAGGAATGGCAGCACATGAGCACCATTGAGAGGATGGCCTTTTATGAAATGGCAGCAAAGTGAGTCAGGGTCCTGGGCCATGGGCGACATGGTGGGGTGGGTGGTGGGTGATGGGCAGGCCCCAGGGCAGGATCTGGCTGAGGTGCTAGCAATCAGAGAGGATGCAAGAGGAGGCTGGCACCTGACACCTCCTGTTCCCTGAATCCCCAAATCCTATTGGCCTCCAGAATCCCCTCTGCCACCTGGAGAGCTTGGCTCTTCCAGCCTGCCTGTCCCAGGAGCTCTGCCCTACCGTGATGCTGATGTGGGGAGGCCTCAGGATGGCCTTGGGGAGCACGGCAGCCCAGGAGGGGGTCCCCTGAAGGCATGGGGGCTGTGCAGGGGTGAGGACTTCACCCGGCAGCCTGGCACCCCTTCATGCTGGGTGCCTGGCCATCATTGACCTAGGGTGTGGTAGGCCTCTCCTTATCAGCGGTGGCTGGAATGGGCAACCGGCCATCCTTGGGGAAGCCCATGGTTCTCTGGCCCTCCCTGTCATTTCTGCATGTGGATCTCCCAGTTTCCAAACAAAACCAAAGGAGCAGCTAGCTCTCAGTGGCAAGAGATGCCTCACCTCTAAGGGTAGGATCCCCACTCCAGCCTGTGCTGGGCCCAGACTCATGCATGCTTTCCCACACTCTCACTCCCAGCCCCAGGTTCTGGGTTTGAGCAAGGGCACTGTGGGGACCCGTGCCTGACCAGACCACTGGCCATCTCCACTGTTTGGGTCAGACAAGGTCCGGGGGCACATGAGCAGGGGCCCCCACCACCCACCAAGTGTCCCTAAGCCTGGTCCCAGAGATTGACCTGGGTCTCTGCTGGGCCATGCCCTCCAGCTCCAGGGCTGCTCAGGCAGGAGGAGGCCCAGATCTTGGACCTGCACCGGAGCAGCTCCCTGCTGTGACAGCACCTCACAGGGCCCTGACAGCCCCAAGGACACCCTCTCCTCACCCCCTCGGTCCTGCTGCCCTGGGTGGGCTCCAGAGCCCAGGTGGTTTTCTCACTGGGGCCTGTCCCTCAACACCCCCCAGGTTCATGCAATTTGAGGCAGAGGATGAGATCAGGATGGGGAACGTGGCCTGCACAACATGGGCACAGGGCATGCCTCCTCCAGCTCCAACAAAGCCTGCTCCTCAGGAACCCACATCCCGCAAAAGGGGCACTCAGTCTGTGAATCGCCTTCCCCCTGGACGTCAAGGCACAGGTAAGAGAGGCCTAGGCATTGTCCCAGTTCCCAGATTGGTCCTTTTCCCTCAAGGGGGCATTGGTCTATCAACACGGATAGCCCCCGAGGGGTCTCAGTCCCCCTTTTCCCCTCTGGGGTGTGGACCTGGTCCATTTAGAACCTCATCACCCTCCTCCCTGTCTAAGGGGCCCCTGTGAAATCTGCCTAACAAGTGTGCTGGTGGGGAGACCCTTGATCATTAGATGTTCCACACATTCTCACACCTGACTTTTACCTGTCCCTGACTTGAATCTGGCCTCCCACAAAACCTGAGGCTCTGGCTGCTTCTCCCCCTGCCCACAGGCATATCCATTGCCCCACAACAATGCCCTCCCCTGTGCCTGGTCAGGGTCAGCATCTGGACGCTGGGTCCCCTCACTTTCCCTTCCTCCTGCTCTGCCTCAGCCTGTGCTCCAAGGAAACACGGCCCCAGGGTACAGCACACCCACCCAAGGCCATGCAGAGCCTGGCAGCTGCTGGAGAACAAGGCCCCAAGGAGATTCCCCCTGAGGCTCGTAGGGAGCATGGGGACATCCCGCAGGCACTGGTGGGTCCTGGCCCCTCAGCCACTGGGGAGTCAGATATGGAATGTCGAGAGAATGGATATGAGCTGCCACAGGATGAGGACGGCTGCTTCCCAGACCCGGATCTCCTCAGCTACGTGGACAAGCTGTGTTCCCAGGAGGACGTTGACACCAAGGTGGCTGGGCCTGGAGTCTGAGACTCAAGGATTCCAGGGAGAGATGCTCTTCGCACCCTAGTTCTGGCTTTGGCCCAGGATAATGGGATTTATGCTCTGGTCCTTGACCCTGACATCTGTGTGTCTTCCTGTGTGTCTGAGTGTACTTTGGTGCATAGGATGTGTATATGTGGATGTGTAAGTTGTACATGTGTGTGTGTGTCTCTCTCTCTGGAGGCCTTTGTGTGTCTGTGTCAGTGCCTATGTGTTTGTGCTTTGGAGCCCATGTGTCTGCATGTGCACCTGCTTGTGAGTGTGTGTGTGTTTATGTGAGAGTAGACAATACCTATGGGAGTTTGAAAGCTCTCCCTTTGTGAGGGGGTCTCTGGATTGGCCTCTGCTAGTCACCATTCCCCCTGGCCTTCCCAAATCCCAGGGCACTCCTGCCAAGGTTGCTCACAGCCTCTTCCTTCCATTCCAGGTGGAGGCGGTCATTCACCCCCGATTCCTGGCAGAGTTGCTTTCCCCAGAACCAGAGCTGGATCTCTCGGGCCTGGCTGAGGAGCTGGAGCAGGACGAAGGACTCTCCCCTGAAGAGGTGGCCAGGGGAGGGACTGACACTAGGGAGACTGGGGGCAGGGGGACTAGCCAGGTTACCCTGGAAATCCAGGAGGAAAGGACCCAGGTCAGCCAGGGCCGGGGAGGGCCCTAGAGCAGGAGGCCCTGAAGGCTCTGTCCTTCCCTCCCCTGACGGAGAGGCCCTGCACCCGGGAGGCTGCCCAGGTAGGAGCAGGCCAGGAGGAATGGAAGGGGAGGAGGGGAGCTGGGGACAGGGCAAGGACCCTGCTGGGGAGAAGGTGCAGGAGGAAGGCAGGAGGGCCACAGGCTCTGTCTGTGGATGTGAGTCCCATCTCACCTCCCCCTGCCCATAAGCCCCGGCTCTCCCTGGATGGTGCAGAGCTTTCACTGTCCACCTCTCTCCCACCAGCTGGTGCAGACAAAAGTCCTGGGCTTGGAGGAGGACGATGGGGTGCCAGCCACTCCCAATCACAGGGCACCCCACCTGGACTCAAGACCTTCAGAGTCTGTGGCCTGACAAGATGCCCAGAGGAACGAGCAAGGCCCAGATCCCGGGGTCAGAGATGAAACCTGTACACCCCAGATGGATTTCCATGGCCATCTAAGGCACCCCCAAACAGACAGGGGCCTGTTCAGGCACAAAGGCTCTGTGCCCTCTCCAGGACATCAGGAGCCCCTCAGGCTGGAACTGCACAGCCATTTCCTCACCAGGGCACAAAGCGCTCGGGCCCTCCATCAGGACCCAGGGCCAGCAAGGGTCTCAGGGAGGCCTCTCCTCTTAGTGGAGCCCCAATGCTGGGTCACGGGTTCAGTGAGGATGAGGAGGAGCTCCCCAGCCTGGCCTTCCTCTTGGGCCTTCACCACAGCCTGCTGCCCTGGGGGTTGCCACAGAGCCCTGTCCCTGCCTCGGGTCTTATCTGCACTGCAGGGCAGAAGGCCCAGAAAGCTTCCCAGGCCCCCTTTCCCCAGAGAATGGGCCTCAGCTCAGGCCCCCTGGAAGCTGCCAAGTCTAGAAAGCGGGCTCGGTGTGGAGGCCTGGCTGCTGCTGAGGACCTGGCCAGGCCTAGGGCTGACCTGCGAGGCTCTGGGAGGCACACCCTGGCTCTGGGGCTGGTTTACCCTTCCCAGCCCAAAAGGAGCAGGTGTGACCCATGTGTCACATGGAGGAAGAGGATGCGGCACTGCAGCCATTAGGGAAGAGTGGGCCAGCCTTCCAAGGCCAGTCCAACAGGGCAGCCCCCATGGAAGCCTTGGGCTCCTCCAGGTCATAGCAACCATCCTGGCTGCCATAGGGGTGGGGAGGAAGGACAGAATGACCAGAGCCAGGAGGGGGTGGGGGTGGGTGGGGTTAGGTGGTGGGGACTTGGGTCTGGGTGTGTGTGGGTGGGCACAGTAGCTCCTTTGCAATGGGGGATTAAAAAATGGATAAAATCGTTCTGTTGTGAAATGCACTAGGTCCACTGTCGTCTTGCATGTGCCTGTGTCCTCAGAGACGGGTCCTCCGAAGACAGAGAAGGGATCTGAGAGGAACGAAGCATGTGTGAGATCCCAGGCAGTCTGGATCCACAGGTGAATGACTAAGTCTTTCCTCCACAGAGACAAGGATGCCCAGGCTGCTCCTGGGAGTACACAGCTCTCACTAGCCCCAGGGACAGCCTCATCATCCCTGTCTCTCCAGCCTGCTGGGCTAGGGGGCTTCTGGGGCATCGGTTCCATGCTCTGCATCCCGGAACACTCTGGGGATGGAGAGCTGCTTTTGTGCCATTCAGCCCTCTGGACACTCACCAGTCGTGAGAATGGAGGCTGGAGGCAGCCCTTACCTCTAGAGAGTTTCTCTCTGCCTCTATGAAGTGGCAACATGACAGGCTGGGGTGATCCTCCACTCCTCCAGGGTGTCCCGTGGGGGTGGCCTGTCCAGAGAGGAAAAGGCTTGGCTGTAGGGACAGGACTTTCTGCTTCAGTGCCTTGTGGGTGGGGGACCATCCTATCGTCTTGGTGGGATTATTGCCATGTGCTAAATGGTGGAGGCAGCGGCCTCTTAGTGCCGGTGAGGACAAAACAAAGGAGGGAGTGAGTGACTTTAATCTCATGGCCTGTTAATGGCTTGGGGGAAGGTTCCATCATGTGAAGCTCAGTGGTCCCAACCTCACCAGCCAACTGGCATCCACCCCCAGGGAGCTTTTGATACAAGAAGACCTGGGACTTTACGTGACCAGGGATACGTTTTGGATTGGGGTGAGGAGGGTTAAGGATCTTGGGTTGTCCCTGGGAGCTTCTGTGTGCCACAGGGGCAGCCACCACTTACAAAATAAAAAACAAGCCAACAAAAAAAAGAAAAAGAAAAATGCCCCAAACGCCAAAAATCTAGGATTCATGCCAAGGTGCAGGCACACTGAAAGTGAGCCATTCACTCATGCTTTTCAATCCATTAAAACATGAAAGAGCAGGAGTTCGTGTGGCTCAGCTCTAAGGACACTGATTAGGATCCATGCGGACGGGGTATGAGACATGGCATGGCTTACTGGGCTAAGGTTCTGGCATTGCCATCAGCTGTGGTGTAGGTATGAGACATGCCTCAGATCCTGTATTGCTGTGGCTGTGCCATAGGCCAGCAGGTGCAGCTCGGATTCGACCCCTGGCCTGGAACAGCCCACAGGCCCCAATGCAGCCGACTCAAAATGGAAAAGAAAAGAATGCAATAGAATTTGCAGAAAGGAAAGATGTACAGACCATCACCAAATAGTATTTTAGGGAGATCCCATTATGGCTCAGAAGATGAAGAATCTGACTGCTATCCATGAGTACGTGGGTTTGATCCCTGGCCTTGTGCAGTGGGTTAAGGAATCCAGCATTGCCTTGAGCTCTGGTGTGGGCTACGGATGTGGCTTGGATCTGGCATTGCTGTGGCTGTAGCGTTGACAGCAATGCCAGCTCTGATTCGACCCCGAGTCGGGGAATTTCCCTATGCTGCAGGTAGCGCCCTCCAATGCCAATAAGAGACTCCATCTATCCACGCATCCCTCCATCCAAGAAGGAACGAGTGGTTAATGGATGGCACATTCACCGCATCACAGAAATGGCCGCCATGCCCAGGGTGGGTGAAGGAGCTTCCCAATTTCAGGGGCTGGATTGGTGCAGCTTGTGTGAGACGGAGACAGTGGCTGGACACTCTTTGTCTATGACAGACACCAAGGGGAAGCTGACCCTCTGATACCAGGGAAAGGCTCATCTACAATCCCCTCAAGGGGGAGTCAAAGCATTGGCTGAAGAAACCCATTTGACTTAGGATGTGGGGCCCCTGGCCTGGGTTCTGCCTTTCCAATGCCATGTGTCTCCAAGTCCAAGGCACCATGTGCCCTGTGTCCCAGACACAGACAGCATACTTTCAGTGTCCAGCCATTCCAATGGCCAGGCCATCGTGCCTTATTGGAAGGGCCTGTTTGGGTGGTGGGGACACAGCAGTGTGTTCCAGAGGGGATTCGGGTCCTCCGGCTCACAGGTGACCTCTTGCCAGACAGGCCAAGTGACACATCTGCAACCAGGGTGATTTCCCAGGCACTGCCTTCCTTCCTCAGATGGCAGGGATGCAGAGGGTTTGAAAGGAGGCACAGAGCACAGAGCCATCACCTACAGTCTCCTGACTGCCTCTGCCTGAGGGGGAGGAGCTTCCTGCTGTCACAGAAGCTATTGCTAGCATACCAGTCATTGGAGGAGTTCTGGATCCCCAACATTTTGCTACTCAGCAGCATGCAGGAGGGAGCAAGGATGGTCCTTGGAAGGAGCTAAGAGTGTTGCGTGAGGGGAAACTTGCTTATTTTCAAGAGGTGCTTCTTAGTCAGTCGGGGTAAGGATGCCCTTCCTTTCAGGAAGTGCTTTGGAAGAGGTTTGAAAAAGAAAGCCTGGCAACCGCATAGGTTGGGAGGAAGCAACAGGGAGGGATGGAAATGTTGCTTGCTGAAGACGAGAAAGGGCAGTTCTGACTTGCTCAAGACCACCTCCCTGCAGCTGGGAGGTGGGCCTTCTTCCTTGGGACATCACGGTCCCTGCCAACAGCCAGGGACTGTGGCTGACAGAGCTGGGGTGTGCCTCCTGGTGCCTCTGTCATCAGCCTTCGGAGACTGGTGGCTGCACCCACAGCTCAGACCTGCCCTGGGCAGTAGGAGAGAGGCTGGAGCTTTGCCCACTGGGAGTGCTGATCCCCCAGCCAGGGACTGCACCTGGCTCCTGCCTGTCAGCCTTCTGGTGGTAGCCAATGCCCACATGGGATCACAGCCATAGAAAGCGGCAGAGCGCTGCATCTGGGCCCCCTCCTGGACCCTGGCTCTCTCTGTACTTGTAAGCTGATCCAGACAACAATGGGCAGGGGTGGCTGTGAACTGGCCCTGTCAGACACATCTTCAGAAGCCTGGCATTTCCATGTTCAGGTAATCCCCTTATGGTTACAGTGTAAGGGAAATAGGCAGAGCACTCCTCTGTCACAGTCATATTGGAGCCGTTCCTGCCTGGGATGTTTGGAGAACCTCTACGATAAGGAAACAAAGAGCCACTGCATTTCACTCCACTGGGCCCAAAGCATATGCTGTCCATTGCAGAACAACGAGAATGAGGAGAAAGGAAGCCTCCAGATATGTGGACATGGAGATGCACCCTTCGAACGACTCCATGCTCAAAGAGGCCTCTCCAGGAGAACTTGGAAAATATGTAGAACGGTAGGCAAAGGAACGTGCAGTACCTAACAGGTGGTAGGATCCAGACAAACTGGTGTTAAGAGGGAAGCAATTGGCATGAAATGCTTATAGAATACAAAAGATGCAAGGTCTCCCATCCACAACCTACGTTTTCACACAAGGCATCAAGAAAATACAAATCACAAAATACAACAAACGCAGGAACAAAGAAGCTCACGACAATACCCTATGTTCAGAGGGACTCTAGCCAAGGAACACTAGCTTGGCTTACTATGCACAACCATCAACTTTATAGGCTCCATGAAGACATTACTGAGGAAAACCTACATGGTCACAATGGCGCTTGCAGAACATGTGCCATACCCATTCATGTAGGAAACACTCAGAAATCTAGGAAGAGAAGGACACTCCTTGAACCCCGTAGAGAACATCTCGACAAAAAGCTACACCAAGCCTCCTGCGTGATGGTGAAAGAATGAACGTCTTCCTCCTCCATCCAAAACAGGTCAGAAAGTTCTTTCTCATTTCTCCTTTTCTACTTAGTACTGTAGCTACGAGCCAGGGCAGCATGGCAGGAAAAACAAAGAAAGACCTACAGATGAGACAGGCACAAACATAATTCTCCATGCTCATGGATAGCATGGCTACCTCCATGGGAAGGCCCACCGAATCTCCAGGACACACGGAAGAGATGGAGGTCACTTTATCAAAGTCTCAGTATACAAGGTCGACACAAACACCTTCATCATGTGTGTAAATCCCACAAAAGAACGTGGTACCAAAACGAAAAACACCATGCAATACACAAGATTTGCCAAAACCTTGAAGCATTTGGTTATACCGGTCATTCTATGGCTGCACCCACGGCATACGGAAGGTCCCAGGCAAGGGGGTCAACCTGGAGCTACAGCTACCAGCCTACAGCAAAGCCCCACCAACACCAGGTCCAAGCCACACTGCCGCTGGTGGCACCACGGGACCCTCATCCCACTGAGCCAGGTCAGGCATTGAACCCACATCCTCCTGGACACTCTTTCAGGTTCGTCACAAACTGAGCCACAATGGGAAATCCGGGGATACATATTTGATATAGAGCATCTGTATGATAAAACAAAACAAGACCTACAACAATGCGGACACGTATTATACTCATGGATAGGAAGACTCAACACAGAATATGGCCAAATTCCAACAGAAGTTTTTTTTTTTTGTCTTTGGCCCACATGGATGAAATTATTCTAAAATGTATAAAGAAAAGATAAAGGAACCAGAACATCAAACATAATTTCGAGAAAGCACATTAAAGTGGGAGGTGATTCGGCTTATGAGAACGCTCTATGGAGGGCAGCTTGGCATTGCTGGAGGGATAGAGGCAGACAGAGTTCAGTGTACAGAGAGAGAATGCAGAAATAGATCCATAGCAATACACCAACCTGGGATGTTCTAATACGGAAGCTCAAGGGCAGTAGAATGGAATAGGGATAGGGTTTTTATCCGATACGAAAATGAACTCATCATGGAACATTCAGTGCAAATGTAAAATGTGTATAGATACAAACGATGCCACGTTTACCACACCTAAGAAAAAACAATTGGAGCAAACCTCTGGGTCCTCGGGCTTGGCAAAGGGGTCTTCCACATGACAAGAAAAACAGTACCCCAAAAGGGAAGGAAAGAACAGAAAGTTGGACTTCATCAAAAGGAAAGAAAGGCCCTTCAAAACATACATGCACCCCAATGTCCACTGAAGCACCATTTCCAATAGCCAAGACAAGGGAGCAAGCTAAATGTCCATCGGCCGAGGCATGGATAAAGAGGATGAGGTTCATATGTACGGGGGGACATCACACAATCATACAAGAGAATGGAATCATGAACGCTGCAGCAGCAAGGACGGACCTGGAAATTATCATCCTAAGTGAAGGTAGACAGGGAAAGACAAACATCGTATGATACCACTTCTAAGTGGAACCGAAAGAGAGGACACAAATGAACGTGTGCACGGAACAGACACAGACTCCCAGCCTTGGAAAACCGGATGGGTCCCAAAGGAGCCAAGTCCGGGGCAGGAAGGACTGGGGGTTTGGGACTGGCTTCTGCACACTGAGTGCATGGAATGACCGGCCAACAGGAACCTGTGGTAGAGCCCAGGGAACTCTAGCCAACAGTTAGTGATAGTCGATATGGGCATAGAATCTGAGGGAGAAGGGGTGTGTGTGTATGTATGACCGAATCACTTTCGACACAGCAGGAAATATCACAACATGCTACCTCACTGTCCTTTCAATCAAACGGAAGATAACTACATCAATACCGCTGGAATAGGCAACAACAACATCAGCAACAATGAAAAGATAAGCGTTCTTCCCCATGACAGCCAAAACACTACCCCAGACAGAAAACGGACCTCATCAAATGTAAACATTTTCCTAGGTGAAAAGAAGGTACAGGTTTGGAGAAACCACCTGCCAACCACACATCTGACCCAAGTCTGGTGTCTCGAGGGAATAAGGCACTGCCAAGACACGACCATAACAGCGGGACCTATTCCACCAGAAAATGGGCAAACGTTAGGAAGAGATAGGTCACCCACCATAGCACTGTGAGTCCGGAAGGCTGGGTCCACTGTGAGGCTTCCCGGGATCCTGCTGGCTACATGAGAACACTGGGTCAGGCAGAGGGCAGGAAGGATTTCAACAACACTGCTTCCAGGAACTCCCTCGGGTTGGCCCGAGACAGCTAAGCCGAAAAGGAGACATCAGGCTCCAAGTGCTGGACGGGTGGACCCCTTGGGCCAGGCTGGCTGGGGCCCTTGGACCGAAGGCAGGTGCTCATGTGGGGGTGGGGGCCAGAAAGGTGGGCAGTGAGTTGTTCCCCTTCAGGCTATGGAGAGCAGGGCCATGGGCGTGCTGAAAGAGGGTGCTGGGAATCCAATGTAGGAGCAGAGTTCTATGAGGCCTGGACCTCATCTCACAGCCTGGCGCTGGAGCTCCTCTCTCAGCTTCCCTCTCAGTCGCCTAGACTCCGTTCCTTCAACAGCCTTATATGCCATGGGCTGGAACCCCCTGCCCCATGGCCTTGGTTCATGGGCTCTGATCCGGCTCGAGTGCCCTGCACTCTGGAAACGTCCCTCCCTCACTTTGGGGAGTCGATCCTCCTTCATCCCAACCCCAGGACTGATGTTCCTTTACTTTACAAAAGACCCTTCATCCCTGGCACTGGAGACACCTGCCAAAAGGGGCTACAACTCTATTACCCAAAGTTCCTATGTGGAAGGCTTCTCCCGCAGGACCTCCGAACATGACCTTAGGTGGAGCTGTCTTTTCTTTGTCTTTCCATTGCCTACGTTTGTTTGTTTGTATGGGGCTGCTGGGGCGGCATATGGAAGTTCCCAGGCTTGGCATCCGAACGATCCATCGATCGTTCAGAGCTTTGGCAGCCGGCCTACACCACAGCCACAGCAATGCCACATCCAACCCGGGTCTGAGACCTACACCACAGCTCATGGCCACATTGGATCCTTCCCTTCCTGAGCGAGGCCAGGGATCGAACCTGAACACTCATGGTTCCTTCTCATGTTCAGTTCCAGGGCAACACCACCGCAAGCCCTGCAGCAGAGTTTGTACAGAAAGAGCTGAAATCAGGTCACTAAGGTGGCCCCGAATACAATAGGATGGGTGCCCCTATAGAAAGGGCAGATTTAGACCCTGAGTCCCACAGAGGGAGCTGATGTGAGGCCGCAGGCAGGAGATGGGCATCTGGAATCCAAGGAGAGAGGCCTCAGGGCCAACCCAGCTTGTTTATACCGGAAACTCAGAAGGCTGGGCTCCAAAACGCTGACTTGATAAATTCTTGTTATTTAAGCCCCATTTTCCATGGGATTGGTGAGGGCAGCTAGAGCTGACCGATTCCCTCCGAAGGCCTGGGCACTCCCAGGGCAGGAAGGAGTCTCAAGGGAAGACACCCTCTCTGGCCCCAGCTGGGCTCCACCAGCATCCCCACCCCTACCTTCCTCCTGGGACACTCTCCCTCTCATGTCCTCTCCCCTTGTCCAGGGAGTCAGATGGAGGACCCCAACAGAAGAAGTAAGGACGGATGACAGGAGGGGCCGTAGGGCCCAAAGGCAGCAGCAGGAGGAGACTTTCCTTTGGTTATTGGAGATTGCAGGCTTGGTTTGTGGGGTGGCCACGGTTGGCAGCCGGCCTACACCACAGCCACAGCAATGCCACATCTTGGAAGGCCAAGATGGGGCCCTGGAAAGCTGATGGAGCTGGTGGGGGAGCTGTTTGCCAAATGGAGACTGGAGTCTGAGGCAGAGACAGGAGCACAGGAGCTCGGGGGGTCTGCACCAGGCCTGCTGCAGGACCTCGAGCATGAACAGCAGCAGGGGCCAGTCTCTGGGGGCACAAAGCCTGTGCCAGGCCCAGGAGAGCCAGCAGCCTGCAGAGACTGTGATGGAACCTGGGTGTAGGAGGAGGGACCGTGGGCTCAGGGAGAGGCATGTGCTTCTGGATCTCATTGGTCCCATGGGAGAAGCAGGTGATATTGGTGAAGATGCTGGGGTAGGGGGCATGTCAGCCGTCTAAGCCCCAGCGGGCCATCCCCATGAGACACCCTGAAAATGGGAGGTCACAGATGAGGGCAGCCCCCTGGAACCACCCTAGAGAGGACAGGGGACTTAGGCTGCAAGCAACAGAGCTAGGTCAGAGGAGTCTCTGCCATGCACGGTCACTCAGTTGTACTTCTGGGAAGTTCCAAACACTGGCATCCCATGGCTGATGAACCTGTGTAAGCCATGCAGGCAGGCATGGGCGCCCTGATGTAGGAAGCTCCTGACTGACCCTCAGGACAATCACAGGTTTCAATCTATCAGCAGATGGGCCTCTGTGCCTGCAGAACCCCTGGAGGTCCAGAAGAAGGCACTGTCCAAGGCCGAGAAGGGACATATGTCCCAACAGGGCCCAAGAGAGCTGGTCTGGCAGTGGAGCCTGGCCAGCTCAAGCCCCTGCAGACCTCAGCTCTGGCAAGGCCCTGGGCTGCACCAGCACACCCCTAACCGGGACCCTCTTCCTTTCTCATTCCTTTAGACATCTGGTGTTCTCTCAAGGGCTTGGTTGAGCCTTTGCAGAAGATGCCCATACCGAGCCCTGGTGGAGGCAGCCGGTCTTGCTCAGGGGGTCAGTGGGGCTTAGTAACAGAGCGGCTGGGAATTCCTAGAGTTAGTGCGCTCAGGGCCGGGCCATCTGGTGGGAAATCTCCTCATGTCATCAGCCAAAGGGAGGGTCTGGTCCTTGCGGCTGGGGGAGAGGGGCAGGGGCCATGGCCAGTTTCTAGGGCACCACGACAGGGAGTCCTGCAATCGAGGTTTTAAAGCAACAACTACAGGAGAGTGATAGCAAGATACGGGAAGGACAGAGAGCCCCAAACAAGTTGAACCCAAACAGGCACGCAGCAAGACCTATTCTGATCAATATGGCCAAAGGTAAACAGAAAGGGAGGAGGCCAAAGGCAGCAAGAGAAAAGCAAGGCATTCATGATGAGGGAACCCCAATAAGGTTATCAGCAGTTTGCTCTACAGAAACACTCCAGGCCGGAAGGGGGTGGCGAGATCCATTGAAAGCACTGAAGGAAAGAACAAATAATCTGCCTCCTCCAAATACCCTATCCAGCAAGACTATCATTTCAAATCGAAGGGGAAATCAAGAATTTCTCCGACAAACCAACACTGAAAGAGTACTGCAATACAAAACCCATTCTGAAAGAAATACTCAAAGGCTTCTCCAATTCAAAAAAAGAAAAAAGAAAAAAACCATTGGAAAGCAGTGACTTAGAGAAGCCAGCGTACAGATCTAACCACGAAGATGTCAAAAACATAAAATGAAATAAACTACATCAAATCATACAATGAGGGTGAGGAATGGAAGAAAATGTAGATCCTTTGTCTTGGTTCAGTGACGCGTTTGGTCCTATGTAACGGTCAGGCTAAAGTGAGCAGACAATCGAAGGGGTTAACATAATAACAAAACAGGGCAACCCCAAACCAAAAGCCAACACTACATTCAAAAATCGGAAAAGGAAAGGACTCCAGCAGAGAATCAACGGAACCCATCCACCCAAAGGAAAAGAAAGGAGAAAAGAGAAACATAGAATCAACGGGAAAACAAGGCTTCAAATGGCAATCAAGAAACATCTATCAATGACCACCTGAATTGTTCCTGGACCGAATGCTCCCATCAAAAGACACAGAGTGCCAGATTGTGTACCAAAGCAAAAACCTTCAATCTGCTGCCTATACAAGCTCACCCGAGGGCAAAGGACACGTATAGATTGAAAGGGAGGGGGTGCGAAAAGATATTTCATGCCAATGGACAAGACAGGAGATCAGGAGTAGCGCTGCTCATATCCAACAAAATCACCTTTAAAACGAAGGCCATTGAGAAAGGCAAAGAAGGACACTAGTTCACGGTTAAGGGATCCATTCAAGAAGAGGATACCACACACTTATATCTGGAACCTAATATACAGCACAAATGAACCTTTCCACAGAAAAGCAACTCATGGACTTGCAGAATAGACTTGTGGTGGCCAAGGGGGAGGGGAGCGGGAAGGAGTGGGGTGGATGGGGAGCTTGGGGTTAATGCCTGCCCACTATTGCCTTGGGAATGGATTAGCAATGAGATCCTGCTGTGTAGCGCTGGGTACAATGTCTAGTCACGTTTGACGGAGCATGATAATGTGAGAACATAGAATGCCTACAGGTATGTGTAACGGGGTCACCATGTTGTACAGTAGAAAACAAGATTGTATCGGGGAAATAACAATTAAGAGCCAAAGAGGACGCGGTATATACACACAATGCAATACTCCTGCGCCATCAGAGCACCCTAATGCCATCTTCAGCAACATGGATGGAACGAGATCCTCGATCCTGAGTGAAGGAAGTCCGAAAGAGAAGGACGACTACCATACGACATCACTCATATGAGGAGTCTCATATACAGCCCAAAGGAACCTTTCCACCTAAAGGAACTCATGCACTTGGAGAATAGACTTGTGGCTGCCTAGAGCGAGGGGAGGGAGTGAGATGGATGGGGAGCTTGGGGTTATTGGATGCAAACGACTGCTTTTGGAAGGGATTAGCAAGGAGATCCTGCTGTGTAGCACTGAGAACGAGGATGACTCACTTATGATGGAGCATGATAATGGCACAAAGACGAATTATACATGTATGGGGAACTGGGTCACAATGCTGGACAGTGGAAAAAACTGTCTCGGGGAAATAACAATCAAAAAACACCCAACAAACACCCCACTAGAGGCAGTCATCAAACCACAAGAGCAGAGAACAAGGGAGGACGGGAAAAGACCAACAAAACCCAATCTGACACAGCTAATAACATGGCCATAAGAACATACAGATCAAGAAGCACCTTCAATGGAAATGCACAAAATGCCCCAACCGCGAAAGACATCGACTGGCTGCATGCATACAAAAAGAAGACGCATCTCCCTCTCTCTGGGTCTAGATCGAGAGCTCCGTCTCATTCTCCATCTCGATCTCCATCTCGATCTCGATCCAGATAGGTAGAGGGATAGACAGATAGGTAGACCTACTGTCTTCAAGAGACCCCCTTCAGTTTGAGGGACACATACAAATTGAAAGTGAGAGGATGGAAGAAAATATTCCTCGTGCGTGGGAATTAAAAGAGAGACGGAGTAGAAACACCCCCATCAGACAAAAGAGACCTTAAAAGAAAGATAAAATAAAGACTATTAATCAGACACAAAGAAGGTCATTACGTAACGGTCAAGGATCAATCCAAGCAGAGGAGATGGGAATTGGAAACCTATATGCACCCAATACAGGATCCCCGCAATGTAGAAGGCAACTGCTACAACCGTAAAAGGAGAAATGGACACTAACACAGTCAGAGCAGGGGGCCTTCACACCCGACTCCCATCAACGCACCGGTCCTCCAGACATAAAATCAACAAGGGAACCCAGGCCTTCAATAATGCATTGGACCACAGGGCACTTCCTCCATATGTAGAGCGCTTTCCATCCCAATGAAGCAGGATACACACTCCTCTCAAGGGCACACCGGACATTCCCTAGGACAGATCACATGCTGCGTCACCAAGCAAGCCACTGTACATGGAAGGAAATTGAAATCCTATCCCACAGCTTGTATGAACCCAAGGCTATGAGGCTCGAAATCAACCACCAAGAAAACAATGGCAACAAACACCAACGCACGGAAACTCGACAACATTCTACTCAACAACCAAGGGAGTGCTGGAGAAACCAAAGAGGAAATCTGAAGATCCCAAGAAGCAAGTGACACCAAAGACATAACAATCCAAAGCCTATGGGATGCAGCAAAGGCAGATCGAAGAGGGACCTTTCCAGCAATACAAGCCTACCTCAGCCAACAAGGAAAACCACCAACAAACAACCTGGCCTTACGCCCAAAGCAACCAGAGAAAGACAAACACAAGGAAAGACATCCTAATGATCAGAGCAGAAAGGAAAGAGCAGCGAAGAAAACCATCGGAAAGATCAATGCAGCTACAACGGCTTCTTTGAATACATCCACCATATGGATAAACCCTTAGCCAGACTCATCAGGGAAAAAAGAGTGGACTCAAATCAATAACCATCAAAATGCACACCAGCTTTCAATGGACATCCCAGAATACAGAGGATCAGAAGAGACTACTAAAAGCAACTCTATGCCAAGAGAACAGTCTTCCTAGACGAAATGGACACCTTCCTAGCAAAGTACAATCTGCCAAGACTAAACTCCGATGACACGGAAAAGATAACTGGGCTGATGCCAAGAACTGAAAATGATGTTGTGAGGAAAAAACTTCCAGCAGGCATTCCCGTCGGGGCTACATTGGAATGAACCTGACCCGTATAGGAGAGAAGGCAGGTGCAATCCCTGGATCCAGGATTGCCTTCAGATATGGAGCAGGTCCCAGATGCAGCTCGGATCTGGCCTTGCTGTGGCCGTGGCTGGCAGCTGCATCTGCAGCGCCAATTCCACCATAGCCAGGGCATTTCCCAATGCCATGGGTCTGCCCTGAAAAGACAAGAAAAGGCCAACCCCCCACTCCACCCATTTCCCCACAAACAAAGCTATACCACCTGAAGTCTTCACATGCACATACCCAACAGGGGCCTGAACACAAACACTGACCAGTGGTACACTTTGACTACCTCGTATACAGGCTCACTACCACCAGCTCCTAACAGTCGCCTCACGCACAGCCCATAGGCAAGGCCACAGCCCTACAGGACTTCTAGGCCAGGATTCCAGAACACACACACATCGCCTATGAGATTTCTTTGTTTCCAAACACACACACCTACCTCTGGCATCCCTCCAAATACATACTACAGAAGCCCCAGGACCTCAAATACACACACAGCCACAATCCGCCTACACGTACTAATACACATGTACACGTCTCAAACACCTATGGACACACACGGACAAATATTCCCAACCCTTGAACATACAGATGCCCCAAACACTACACATGGTGGCACCTCTCCAGAAGACAAACGCCCTGCCAGGACACTGCACCTGTGTGGGTGTCAACTGCATATGCATTTCAGCCCTCACCCTCAATGTGGACACACCATCTCTTCGTACCTAGGACCTGTAGAAACACCTCGGCATTCTGCCAAGAAGCAACGTGGCACACTCCCAACACCTCCATACCATAGGAACAAAACCTGGTCATTCATGCACCTGGTGATAGACACACAAACAAGTATACACACGTAGGACACATGGAACTATCGCCAGCAAACCACATAGGAAATGACTTCCACTTATCCAATGATCCTAGGACTCAGCTCATCCATCTGCAAACTAGTAACACATAACCACAGCACATATTTCTCACACCAAGAAATGCACGTCTCCCACGCCCCTGTAGAAACACAGAACCTCATCTCTTCAGCAGACACACACTTCCCCACGTCCCCACATATATAAGCCTAACATGTCCCTCCTGAAAACTACAAGTGCATAGCCCCAGCGAATATGCCTCCAAATGCCCATGCCCCTGGAATACACACTCAAACGCATTATGCTCACAACTCTCCAAAACACCCAAGCAGACCCACAATTACTCAGCACACGACACAATTGCAAACCTAGCACCCTACGTCCTTTCCTCCAAACACGCATATAACACACTCTCGGCATATCCATAAACCCACACTCCCGAAGGCTCCATCCAAGGGCATGCACTCTTCCAGCGTGCAGAATCCAGAAGCATACCAATACTGCACGCCCACCTATATAGCATTCACTTGTCCCAGAAGATAGCCCGACTCGCCCTCTGCACATCAAAAGACACATGCACAGCTCCGGAACATGTGCTACACACAAAAAAGCAAAGAGCCATATGACAGGCCGTGAACACACAAATAATCATCCTAAAGGGAAGGATAGAGGAGGATCCTTAAAGAGCAGAAACCGCCCACGGGGGATGGGTTAAAGACAAGCTTTCACGGGGTCTTCGAAAGGGTCTAATGCTGATGATCACTAAGAAAAGGAACCCAGCCATGACTTACCCGACTTGAAGGAAGACCGCATGCATCGAAGTGCCAGACACGCTCAAGACACAACCCCCAAGACTTCAAGCACAAGACAACAGATGTGGAGATCGAGTCCTGCTGCATGAGGTCAAGGAGAGAAGAGTCCTGGACAAGGAGCATTTATGCACCTCACCCAGACAGAAACACAGGGGAGAGGGGACACGCCTAGGTAAAAGAGGACAGTAGATGGAAACCTGAGATGAATTACCCCAGTTGATATACAACCAAACTCCTGGCAATACACACCGATTTGAACAAGCACTGTGACAGCCCAGGGCACACCATCCATATAGGGCACAATGAGGAGCTGGAGATGGAAGCCTTGATATCCACCCTCAAATGAGGAAGAAGGCAGTCTTCTCCCCTCCCCACTGGGCCTTGCATTCTAGAAATGTAGCTCTCTTGGTTCTTGGGGCTGCTCCGCCCCCTCGCAGGCTTACGTGTATCTCCCCCCAGGGTCTTATGCTCCTAAACTCACTCTTTACCTGGGGCTTTGCTTCATGCCAAATTCTTCCTGCCACGAAGCAGAAGAACCAGAGCTTCATCAAATCCTGACACCTGGTGAGGGGTCTGACAGTGCAAAGACAGTGGGTTTGAGCAGGTCGAGGCGTTCTTTTGTGGTACGGAAGGCTAAGGATTCTGAGTGTTCACTGCAGTGGTCCCGATTGCTGCTGTGGCACTCCGTCCGTGGACGGGGAAACTCCACATGGGGCAGATGCCACCAAAAAGAAGAAGTCTGTGCGCTCGAATCCTCTCTGAACCTGGGATCCTGGCTTGAGGTGCCAAGCTGAGGGCAAGGTAGATTCCAGTCCCACTCTCAATTTTGGCTGGGGTCAAGTCCCAACCACGAAGTTTCACTACAGGCCCCAAAGGTACAAATACAAAGATCGGCCCCTGGACTTCCCTAACATTGCCCTGAGGCCTAGGCAGATAATCCTACCAAGTCCACCAGGAGACACACAATCCCCAACTTCATGGTGGAAAACATCCATGAAAAATAGGCCCCTGAACACCAACTTACAAACACCTAAACGCCAGCTCCTGGACTATGCCTCTGTCACATCTCAGCACCCTCCAAAGACAAACGCTCAACCAAACACAGGCATGATCTCCCCTTACACACATATCCATAGACAAAACCCAACCAACCCTCACATTTGATGGATTACCAGATTCCCAACAACCAGGTGGCCATGTACCAATCCCCCTAGGCTTGCATATCCATCACAATTTACATCCGACTACAACTAGGTGGTCAGCACTACTTCATTCAGCAAGGCTGCCCCCAACAGAAACCCAAGCATGCCCTTTGAACAGAAGTGCTGACCGACATTGGTATGTGAAAAGGGAAGACACCAGTGAAACTAGCAGCCTGGATGGTACATCTTCACTCCTTTTCCCGTGCCCTGAGCTACTTCTGGTGAACCCCATGAGGGTTTTCAAATTGGAAATTCTTCCTTCGAGCTTTCCTACGCTTTGGAACGGCGGGCACACTGGAATGCCACCCATTTTAATCACTCACACACTTTAGTCCCCTGCCTCCATAGGCCCCACAGTCCCTCAAGTCTCCCAGCAGCCTGATCCACAGTGCTGCTAAAAGCTGTGGTGGAAACACTGCTCCGGACCTGAGCTCCATGCGGGCATGAACCCACATGGAGGAGGGCACAAGGCATCTGCAGCGTGCACAAGAGCACAGAGCGGTCACACCCAATGGCTGAACAGTCCCCATATTCCTTAGCAGGGCTGTCATGGAATGAACGCCAAAGGCCACCATGACGGGCCCCACCCTCAGGCAGGCCACCCCTTGGGAAACCACCCTCTTTGCTCGAATGTGCGCTACTGACTACCCAAGTGGACCCTCCTCAACAGACACTAGGAGCGGTTGGAGGATGGTAGTCTCTGTGCACAACAGCTCAGTCAGCAGGGGACAGGTGGGAAGAGGAGGGAGGGAAGGAAGCATCAGAAGAGCTGGCCCAGGAGCTCCCTACAAGACAGGAATGTCATGGAGGATTTGCATTCGCTGCAAAGCTCTCTGGGGTTGTCTTCCTGTCTTCTCCCTGGGAGCTTCTGTGGCCATCTCTTCTTAAACCCTATCTCTTGGGAGATGAGCCCCCACGGTCACACTGCATCGGTGAAACCCATGCATTTAGATAGGATCCCCATACAAGAGTTTGCAGAGATCCAGCCTAAGCACAGAATCCTCAAAGTGGGCCAAGGACATTCATGCCCTTTGGGCCACAGCACCTTAGGCTGTGTGGACTCTTTGGGTTGGGATTTGCTTGTCTACAAAGAGAAGGGTCTTTCCCCTAGCAAATTGGATGGTTCCCTTAAAGAACCATTCTAGCACGCAATTGGAGATCTGGGAACCTTTCTTCAGAGATGGTGCTCCTGTCACCATGCCTAGAGAATTTCCAAATGCCTCGATTCTCCACGCATGTTTGTTCCTCATGTCTTTCTTTAATACATGGAGCTTGTTCAATAAAGGTTGGTGCACAGGTGTGTCTCCTTTGTACGGTGCCTGTTGTCCTGGTTATGCTGGTGAGCTAAACTTGACCCTCTTGGCCAATCACAAGACAGCAGGTACTTTGGGAACACTATGCCTCTCCCTCCCTACGTTTGGCACGACATCATGGAAGTTCATCCACCCACAAAGACGTAGGAGCAGATTCAACATACCCACCTGACTTGGGAATGCTCGCCAAAGAAACTTGAACCCTCAGATCCCTTTTCTGGTCCGTGGCAACATCAGAGCATTTCTTCCTCCACAGGATACCTCTCAAGACCCTTACATCTCTCTGACAACACCCAGAGCTCCCAAGGGCACAGACTTGAAACGTCCACAAGACACAAACCTGGGATCTCTCGGTGCCTTTCAATTTCCATGTGGGAGTGGAAGGTTCACTGTCTCCTGATGCTAGTGATCCATCTCCAGAGATGTTTCTCCTCAGCCGCCAGTGCCTGCCCCGAAGCTCTCTGCAGGAACAATCAGAGGTCATGGTCCAAAGGACGTTGAGACACCCACTTCCATGACTGGTTTCCCTAATTACAGTGCCGCTGATTTGACAACCTCGGCCTCTCCGATGTTGGGATGTAGGGTTCTGAGGTAGTACAAAATAATGAGAAACAGAAGGAGTTCGTGTCATGGTGCATCAGAACCGAATCTGACTAGGAACCATGAAGTTGCGGGTTCCATTCCTGGCCTCGCCTGGTGGGTTAAGGATTGAGTGTTGATGTGAGCTGCGGTGTAGGTTGCCATCACGGCTGGGATCTGGCATTGCTGTGGCACTGGCATAGGCCAGGGGCCACAGCTCTGATTGAACCCCTAGCCTGGCAATCTCCCGATGCCATGGATGCGGCCCTCAGAAGTCCAAAGTCAGTCAAAAATGATGGAAGAATTGGGAGCACCTCGTTTCCACAAGGCAACTTTTGTGTCAGTGTCCCTGAGAAGACTCATGCCAATACGACATCTGGGGAGGGAGTGGGGTGGATTGGGAGCTTGGGGTGAAGGGATGCAAAGGATTGGCTTTGGTGTGGATTAGCAATGAGATCCTGCTGTGTAGCACTGGGAACTTGTGAGGGAGCATGCTCATGGGAGAGACTAGAATCTGTACATGTGTGTGTACCTGGGTCACCATGCTGTACAGTAGCAAAACCATTGTCTTGGGGAAAGAACAATTCAAAACCAACCAAACCAAAAATCCCCACAAATTCTACACCTGAGCTATGCATGGGAATCTTGTAACTCACTGCAAGAGTGGCAGAAGAAGGGGAGGAAGCAACAAGGAAGCCTGGCCTTCCTGAATGCCTGGGTACAATGGGTGCCTCAGCAATCTTCTCATATGAAGGTCTTGTTTGAAAACTCTTGAAATGTTTCTTCAGTATAAAAGCTCCAATAAAGAGCCCTATTCCCATGGTGCTCAGTTTTGCAGTGCGCCATTCCAGAGTTTCTTCCTACAAAGCTCGCCATGGCATTGCAGGAGATACTCTCGCCTCAGCTTCTCACCCTCTTTGGAGTCCTTGTTCCTTTGCAAGGGGCAAGAAGCTTCGGAAGCACCCACAAAACTCCTTCTTTTCAATTTGCAACAATCCTTTCAACCTCTCCTTCCTTGCCCAACACCCTAACATCAGGAGGAATTGTAGTTCTGCTACTGCACAGAGGGACTCTTCCCTCCCAAGAGATTTGCTTGCAGTCCTAGGAGGTTTTCACCCCTCACCTCCCTTGATGATGTTCCCGAGACCTCGCCTCTCACCACACAAGAGGGACATACGCATTCCTATCATTTGCATCGTGATAAGCTGACCTTAACTCCCAATCTGAACGTTTCTTCAGGTGTGTATCCGTGTGGCTGTGTCAGGGATGCTACGTTGATTCCCATGCAGAGAGCACCATAGGCAAGGACGAGCCTCGATTCTTAAGAGCAAGGGTATGGGATGCAGACAGGAAATGCACCAGCTTTCAAGCAGGGCTTGCTGTGGAGGACGTTGATGCGAGTGGGTTTGGACACGTGGAGATTGGACATTGGTGGATAAAAAGCTGGCACTGTGTCAAAGGGCACACCCACATCACGGGCAGTCGATGTTTTCACACCTACAAAAGCCAGCAATTCCCATCATGGCTCAGTAGACAAAAATCCCCCTAGGATCTGTGAGGATGCACACTCCATCCCAGCCTCCTTCAGTAGAATAAGGATCCGGGGTTGCCCTGAGCTGTGCTGTAGGTCCCAGACGCAGCTTGGATCCCACATTGCTCTGGCTATGACAGAGGCCTGCTCGTGCAGGTCCGATGTGACTCCTAGCCTAGGAACATCCATAGGCAGCACGTGTGTCCCCCAATGGAGAAAGAAATTAAACCAAGAGACCCCCCCACATACACACATCTGGTTCTTTCACATAAGGAAAGAGAAGATTTTGTCTTCTCCTCCCTTACTTCTGTCCTTAACCACATAAAGCTCAAAGATGCACTAGTATATCTTGGCTCTTCCATTGCCATTTCATCCAAAGAGCCTGCAGATTTGGGGTCCCTTTGCCATTTTCTTTTGTGTTGGACCAAAAGGCACCTTTCGGTCTCCACTCCAAGTTCTCATACCCTGAAGAACTGCCCACTCCCTGTAGCCTAATATGGTACCCTTATGGGCAAGTCTTGCCAGATGCATGCTGATTCCGAGGGAAAGGTAAACTTCAGATACACAGGGAAAGTACTTGCAGTAAAGATATGTCCAAAATGGTGCACGGGACACAGGTCAGGCTAAATGCAGGCACTCTGTATGGGAAATGAAAAACTCAAATGGAGCTGCACATTTACTATTGTTATTGCCTGGCTTTGAGCACTCTGCCCTTTCAGCACATTGAATTTCAAGAGAATGGAGGAACTCCCATGTTAAAAATGCGTCCAGTAACAGAGGAGCCACAATATCAGTAGGAAGGCAACAAAGGTAAAGACACTCAGGTCTACGGGGATGCAATTTAATTTTCTAGCTTCCTTTTTAACTTTTTCTCAAGAGGAACTCTTTGATCTTACAAGAGGTTATGTTTTCCACTGCAGTTAATTTACAATGTTTTGTCTACTTCTGCTGCGTAGCCAAAGGACCCTGTCCTACAGACAGATGTATGTACATATGATATATGATACATATATATCTATATAGGATACATATGTAATCACCTTCTCACATTATCCCCCAACCTTTTCCATCACAAGTCCAAGATGGAGTTCCCTGTGCAAATGGTACATTTCAACCAGAGACAAAGGAATGCTACCTGCAAAGGCAAACGGATGGCAATCAATGTTCCTTGCCCAAAAGATCTCTGAAAAGATGTGAATGAAACAGGTATCTCTGATCCTTGGTGGGAACGAGGACTGAGTGGACAGGGGAAAGAGGGGGGAGGAGGACTCAGCACTCCATATGCTATTCGGCACACGTGGATTGTGATCCCTGAGAAGGGAGGATTTGTGGAAAATGTTACATTCAAACATTTAAAGGGTAAAAGCTCCAAGACTTACCAGCAATATCATCATACGGGAAACACGTCAGACTGATCTCTGGTCTTGGACACGTGGGCTGTGCAGCGGCTTTTTGGATAGACTGGGCCTTTCCAGTACAAGGGAACATGAGGAAGGTGGGTCCTGCTGGATGCTGGTTGGCACACAAGGATGGCTTCCTTAGGAAGGACAGACACACACCAATCACAAATGGTGGGTCTGCTGAGAGAAGTCAAACCATAAACATTGGGTTGCAGGTGGCCATGAAAACCCACGTAGTTATCAGATGATAAAAGGTGAATTTTGTTCAGAAAGTCTGGCCTCTGGGAAGGGAGCCTGGAGCCAGGACGGAAGCTGAGCAGGTTGAAAGACAACAAACAAGTTGATGAATAACAAAGGGAAAGGGAACATCAAGACAAACCTTGGTGCTGTGACTCTGAAATCCAACACATACATTCCCTGAGGAGGCGCTCAACAATTGTCTGGCCCCTGCATAAGGTGGAAGAAACGTCTGGTTCTTGCCTCCCTGCAGAGGCCAGCATGGAATGGCACCCCACCCCCACCCAGGCTCACCTGCCCTCGGCCCCTCCCCCACTGCAGAATGACTGGAGGCCCGCATTCTACTGTTGAGATTCAAACTTGGGCGGCTTTACTTGCGTCCTGAGCATCTGTTGGGGCAGGTCCCTCGCTGGCTCCTGCTCTTGACTGTCCACGTTGAGGCCACCAACCCGTGGTGGTCCAGGCCGATGCCTGTGGGAATGGCTTCAGAAGGCGGTAAGCCTCTAGACAGGGGCTGTTTTCCAAGAGAAAGGGCCTCCCTCAAATCCCTGGGTTTCCGTTGGGACCCTTCACTGTGGACATGGAGTTGGACTGAAGGAGAGGAAGGCGAGAGCACTGCACCCCAGGGACATCTGAGCTGGGGAGCCTGTAGAAACCTGAGGCTGCCCTGGGGAGGACAGCTGCTTGGAGGTGGTTCAAGAGGCCTTGCTCTGGTTGGGGAGGCAGGATGGCAGCAGGCAGGTTGGCGGTTTCTAGCAGGGAGACAAGCCACTTGGAACGTGTGTGTAGCCAGTGTCCTGTGGCTGGCCCTAGGTGGGTCATGGGGAAAGCCTAGCCCCGCCTTGTAGTCCTCAGGCATCTGAAGCTCGCCTCACCAGACCTCTCTAAGGGATTGGAACCGGAGCATACTCTGGCTAATGGGGGCGTGGAATGGGAGGGTATAGTCAGAAAACGATTCAGTGCTGGTGGGTGTTGTCTGTGGCCACATGCTCAGGAAAGGATCTGCTCTGAGCTGGGCAGGATGTTACTCTCGCTGCCACGGCCCAGAACGTTTCCCTCCATCCCGCCCAGAACTCACTTCTCAGGTCAAGCAACTGTGGCCTTGGATCCCACAAGGGATGGGCAACCAGGTGACTTCACCCAAGCTAGGACTCGTGGGCCTGAGGTGTTCTGTGTTGGTTTCCCTTTTGTGGAAATATGTCTCTGCAGACATGGTGCACTGTGTCAGGTGGCTCACGGCAGAAGCTGAGGCCTGATGTTGAGATGAAGAGTGTGTTCCTATTTCAAGTCACTACTACTACATGTGGAGAGAGGCTGGTGCAGGTGGAAGGCCTATGAAGGCTGCTTCCTTTGTAAAGGGGGGGGTGAAGCAGTGTAGCACAGAAGCAGAAAGATGATCTAGTCTGCTACTCTCAAACCTCCTAGAACACCTGTGGAGGTCAATTCAGTGCCTCGTGGTATGTACCTCCTTCTCCTGAATGGGCGGTTTTCTCACAATGGCACCTGACTCCTGTCTGCTTCTCAGTTTGTCCTCACTTTCCATTATTGGGAGCTGGAAGGGGAAGGACCCCATGCAGCCTCCACTCCCATGACCTTGTCACATGAGCCGCCCTGGGCCCGTGCTCATCTTTGGAAGCCAACCCTGGATGGGAAGTGGCAAACATGCAGGGGACACACACCGACTTCTCAGACTTCTCTCTGAGGAGCAGAACTGCATGGTGGGAGGGATTCAGGGCCATCGGGATGGGGTGGCACACCTTAGCCCCCTTGAAGTGTCCACTCTGGGTGGTTCGGAGCGGCAGGTGCATGCTTCGTGGGGCTGTTCTGTGTTTGTCTAAGGCTTCTGTGTGCAGAGCGTTCTTTGCAGCCTTTGAGAGGTGTTTGTGAGGTCAGGAAAGGAAGACAGAACAGATATGTACTGAGCATCCCGAGAGGAAGGGTTGAGGAGGATGTGAGGCCCTTCGACTTTAGACAGTGGAGGTCCATCAAAGGCCTCACGGTGCCTGGAAGGACCTTGGAGAAGGCCCTTACCTGCCAGTGACCTTGCTGAGGGGCATGCTCATGTCCAGGACATGGGGACAGCCTGTGAGGACGAGGTGTCAGGGAGCTCCTCAGGTAGGTTCTCCCATCCCTGCTGCTGAGCTGAGCATTTCTTGGTAGACAGGGGCAGGGAAATTGGTGTGGGGGATCAAGGTCACCAGGGAAGTCATTCTCAACCGCAGGTCAGACCATGAAAATCCCTCCACGACATCTGCACAACACACAGCTTCCTCGGGCCATGTGCCCTCTCCCACTGAGGTGTGCCCTCTGAGTCCCCAGAGAGCTTCCGTCCATGTCGCCCATTCTCTTCTTCCATTCACCCCTTTCCTTTCTCTCCACAGCATTTCCACTGCTGGGCACGGATGTGGTCATGCACCCTGGGGCCTCACGCTCCTATCCTCCCCACACTCCTGGCTCCCAACCACAGCCATCTTGGGAGCAGCACCTGCCACCGCCCATGGCCCCATTACTCCTGCCTGGCAGCACCCTATTGCAGCCACCTCACCCCATGACACCTCGGGTGACTCCTGCTGGCCATGGCCCCATTGCCCCAGGGCTTGGCAACATCCCTGTCCCAGTCTGGTCAGGAGGGAGGTCAGCATTGCCCCACCAGTCTCAGGCCTTTGGGTGCCCTCAGGCTCCCCTCAATGGGAATGCTTCCAGGGCCCTCATGGGGAGTGCTTTGTGTCGTGCACCCCTTTGCATAGCAAGCCCTGCAGGGGATAGCGGGGTGGCTGCCCAAGCTATTGCAGCAGCTCAGGCTGGCAAGGGAGGCTTGGCCCCAGGCCTTCCCCCTCAAGCTGCACCACCAGCTGCCCAGATGGCCTTCATCCTGCCCCCAGGGAGCTCTGGGCCGTGGCCACATGGCACCTCTGGGGCAGGCAGCCTGCATGCCTCCCAGCACACGGGCCCTCAGGAGGACGCCTCTCACCATAAGAGCGTCTATCAGAACTTCCGACGCTGGCAGCGCTTCAAGTCCCTGGCCCGCAGCCACCTGCCCCAGAGCCCCGATGCGGAAGCTCTCTCCTGCTTTCTCATGTAAGTGACCTCTCAGGCCCTCATTACCTCAGCTGGAGCCTTCGCATATACAGGACCTTGGCGTGGCCTCCCTGCTTAGTTTTCCAGGCATCCTTTCACCTCGAGAGAAGGAGGGTTGACAACAATGTCCATGCTATGAGGAGGCACGTCTGCACTCAGATGTGTCCCACGTCCAGTCCATGATATCCCGTCCGTGCCATAGCTCAGCTACCGCCACCATGCAAGACCAGTTGTCTCACTTTCTGCACTGCCATGATAACATTGAGTGCAGGAGAGCAGTCCGAGAGGGTCCTGCTCCGATGTGAGGAGCCAGAGTTTGAATGGGACCTGCTTCTCTGGTGCTACCTCCTTTCAACATGGACCTGGGCCTATGGCGGCCAGTGGGTATCACTTCAGATAAGGCTTAGGACATTCAGGCCCAGGACAGAGCTTTCTGCATGCCCGGTCCTTGTTGTTCTGAAGAAGTCCAGTGTGAACGGGGAGGTGGTCGAGCCGTCCTAAGGGCAAGGGTCTATCCTCCTAGAGCTGTGAGCCTGGCAGGAACATCCCTCCTAGACCCGAGGTCCCTCCGAAAGGGGGACTAGTTCATCTAGTGCAGAGACCTGGGCAGAAGAATCCTTGTGCTTCTCAGACCTGTTAGCAGGTAGACTGGCGCCATCACTCCCTCATTGATGGAGCTGCATTTTATATGAGATGGCAAACTCCCCAGCCACAGGGTCCCAGCTATAGCCAGGGAGTGGACAAGCATCCTCTGGTGAGTGGGAGGTGGTGGCACCAGGCACCAGGCACCAGGAAGACTTGCCTTTGCTCTCCAGACACCCTCGTCTCCCCCTCTTGAGCCTGGGTTTGGCAGGGGTGGGGCCCATGGAGGCCTTGGAGCTGGGTGGGGTTGGGCATTTGGGGGCTGGGCTGTACCAAGAGACTGACCCTGAGGGCTTACAGCCCAGTGCTTCGCACCCTGGCTCGCCTGAAACCCACCATGATGCTGGAGGGGGGAATGTGGCAGGCCATTCAGGAATGGCAGCACATGAGCACTGTTGATAGGATGGCCTTTTATGAAATGGCAGCAAAGTGAGTCAGGGTCCTGGGCCATGGGCGACATGGTGGGGTGGGTGGTGGGTGATGGGCAGGCCCCAGGGCAGGATCTGCCTATGGTGCTAGCAATCAGAGAGGATGCAAGAGTAGGCTGGCACCTGACACCTCCTATTCCCTGAATCCCCAAATCCTATTGGCCTCCAGAATCCCCTCTGCCACCTGGAGAGCTTGGCTCTTCCAGCCTGCCTGTCCCAGGAGTTCTGCCCTACCGTGATGCTGATGTGGGGAGGCCTCAGGATGGCCTTGGGGAGCATGGCAGCCCAGGAGGGGGTCCCCTGAAGGCATGGGGGCTGTGCAGGGGTGAGGACTCCATCCAGCAGCCTGGCACCCCTTCATGCTGGGTGCCTGGCCGTCACTGACCTAGCGTGTGCTAGGCCTCAACTCATTATTGGTGTCTTCAATTGGCAACCGGCCATCCTTGGGGAAGCCCATGGGTCTCTGGCCCTCCCTGTCATTTCTGCATGTGAATCTCCTAGTTTCCAAACAAAACCAAAGGAGCAGCTAGCTCTCAGTGGCAAGAGATGCCTCACCTCTAAGGGTAGGATCCCCACTCCAGCCTGTGCTGGGCCCTGTCTTATGCGTGCTTTCCCGCACTCTCACTCCCAGCCCCAGGGTCTGGGTTCGGGCAAGGGCTCTGTGGGGACACATGCCTGACCAGGCCACTGGCCATCTCCATTGTTTGGGTCAGACAAAGTCCGGGGGCACATGAGCAGGGGCCACCACCACCCACCAGGTGTCCCCTAAGCCTGGTCCCAGAGATTGACCTGGGTCTCTGCTGGGCCATGCCCTCCAGCTCCAGGGCTTCTCAGGCAGGAGGAGGCCCAGATCTTGGACCTGCACCAGAGCAGCTCCCTACTGTGACAGCACCTCACAGGGCCCTGACAGACCTAAGGACACCCTCTCCTCACCCCCTCGGTCCTGCTGCCCTGGGTGGGCTCCAGAGCCCAGGTGGTTTTCTCACTGGGGCCTGTCCCTCAACACCCCCCAGGTTCATGCAATTTGAGGCAGAGGATGAGATCAGGATGGGGAACGTGGCCTGCACAACGCGGGCACAGGGCATGCCACCTCCAGCTCCACCAAAGCTGGCTCCTCAGGAACCCACATCCCGCAAAAGGGGCACTCAGTCTGTGAATCACCTTGCCTCTGGACGTCAAGGCACAGGTAAGAGAGGCCTAGGCCTGGTCCCTGTTCCCAGATTGGTCCTTTTCCCTCAAGGGGGCATTGGTCTTTCAACACGGAATGCCCCGAGGGGGTCTCAGTCACCCCTTTCACCTCTGGGGTGTGGACCTGGTCCATTTAGAACCTCATCACCCTCCTCCCTGTCTAAGGGGCCCCTGTGAAATCTGCCTAACAAGTGTGCTTGTGGGGAGACCCTTGATCATTAGATGTTCCACACGTTCTCACACCTGACTTTTACCTGTCCCTGACTTGAATCTGGCCTCCCACAAAACCTGAGGCTCTGGCTGCTCCTCCCCCTTCCCACAGGCATATCCATTGCCCCACAACAATGCCCTCCCCTGTGCCTGCTCAGGGGTCAGCTTCTGGGCGCTGGGTCCCCTCACTTTCCCTTCCTCCTGCTCTACCTCAGCCTGTGCTCCATGGAAACACGGCCCCAGGGTCCAGCACACCCACCCAAGGCCACGCAGAGCCTTGCAGCTGCTGGAGAACAAGGCCCCCAAGGAGATTCCCCCTGAGGCTCGCAGGGAGCATGGGGACATCCCGCAGGCACTGGTGGGTCCTGGCCCCTCAGCCACAGGGGAGTCAGATATGGAATGTCGAGAGGATGGATATGAGCTGCCACAGGACGAGGACGGCTGGTTCGTAGTCCCGGATCTCCTCACTACGTGGACAAGCTGTGTTCCCAGGAGGACTTTGACACCAAGGTGGGCTGGGCCTGGAGTCTGAGACTCCAGGATTCCAGGGAGAGATGCTCTTCGCACCCTAGTTCTGGCTTTGGCCCAGGATAATGGGATTTAGGCTCTGGTCCTTGACCCTGACATCTGTGTGCCTTCCTGTGTGTCTGAGTGTACTTTGGTGCATAGGATGTGTATATGTGGATGTGAAAGTTGTACATGTGTGTGTCTCTTTCTCTTTGTAGGCATTTGTGTGTCTGTGTCGGTGCCTATGTGTTTGTGCTTTGGAGCCCATGTGTCTGCATGTGCACCTGCTTGTGAGTGTGTGTGTGTGTTTATGTGAGAGTGGACAATACCTATGGGAGATTGAAAGCTCCCCCTTTGTGAGGGGGTCTCTGGATTGACCTCTGCTAGTCACATTTCTCCCAGGTCTTCCCGCCTCCCAGGGCACACCGGCCAAGGCTGCTCCTACCATCTTCCTTCCATTCCAGGTGGAGGCAGTCATTCACCCCCGATTCCTGGCAGAGTTGCTTTCCCCAGAACCAGAGTTGGATCTCTCGGGCCTGGCTGAGGAGCTGCAGCAGGAGGAAGGACTCTCCCCTGAAGAGGTGGCCAGGGGAGGGACTGACACTAGGGAGACTGGGGGCAGGGGGACTAGCCAGGTTACCCTGGAAATCCAGGAGGAAAGGACCCAGGTCAGCCAGGGCCGGGGAGGGCCCTAGAGCAGGAGGCCCTGAAGGCTCTGTCCCTCCCTCCCCTGACGGAGAGGCCCTGCACCCGGGAGGCTGCCCAGGTGGGTGCAGGGCAGGAGGAATGGAAGGGGAGGAGGGGAGCCGGGGACAGGGCAAGGACCCTGCTGGGGAGAAGGTGCAGGAGGAAGGCAGGAGTGCCACAGGCTCTGTCTGTGGATATGAGTCCCATCTCACCTCTCCCTGCCCATAAGCCCTGGCTCTCCCTGGAGGGTGCAGAGCAGTCACTGTCCACCTCTCTCCCACCAGCTAGTGCAGACACAAGTCCTGGCCTCGGAGGAGGACGACGGGGTGCCAGCCACTCCCAATCACAGGGCACCCCACCTGGACTCAAGACCTTCAGAGTCTGTGGCCCAACACGATGCCCAGAGGAATGAGCAAGGCCCACAGCCCAGGGTCAGAGATGAAACCTGGACACCCCAGATGGATTTCCATGGCCATCTAAGGCACCCCCAAACAGACAGGGGCCTGTTCAGGCACAAAGGCTCTGTGCCCTCTCCAGGATATCAGGAGCCCCCTCAGGCTGGAACAGCACAGCCATTTCCTCGCCAGGGCACCAAGCGCTCGGGCCCTCCATCAGGACTCAGGGCCAGCAAGGTTCTCAGGGAGGCCTCTCCTTTTAGTGGAGCCCCAGGGCTGGGTCACGGGTTCAGTGAGGATGAGGAGGAGCTCCCCAGCCTGGCCTTCCTCTTGGGCCTTCACCACAGCCTGCTGCCCTGGGGGTTGCCACAGAGCCCTGTCCCTGCCTCGGGTCTTGTCTGCACTGCAGGCCAGAGGGCCCAGCAAGCTTCCCAGGCCCCCGTGCCCCAGAGAATGGGCCTCAGCTCAGGCCCCCTGGAAGCTGCCAAGTCTAGAAAGCGGGCTTGGTGTGGAGGCCTGGCTGCTGCTGAGGACCTGGCCAGGCCTAGGGCTGACCTGCGAGGCTCTGGGAGGCACACCCTGGCTCTGGGGCTGGTTGACCCTTCCCAGCCAAAAAGGAGCAGGTGTGACCCATGTGTCACACGGAGGAGGAGGAAGTGGCACTGCAGGCAGTTAGGAATGGTGGGCCAGCACTCCAGGGCCAGTCCAACTGGGCAGCCCCTATGGAAGCCTTGGGCTCCTCCATATCCTAGCAACCTTCCTGGCTGCCATAGGGGTGGGGAGGAAGGACAGAATGACCACAGCCAGGAGGGGGTGGGGGTGGGTGGGGTTAGGTGGTGGGGACTTGGGTCTGGGTGTGTGTGGGTGGGCACAGTAGCTCCTTTGCGATGGGGGAGGTACAACATGGATAAAATCGTTCTGTTGTGAAATTCACTTGGTCCACTGTCGTCTTGCATGTGCCTGTGTCCTCAGAGATGGGTCGCCTGAGGACAGAGAGGGGATCTGTGGGGAACGAAGCATGTGTGAGATCCCAGGCAGTCTGGATCCACAGGTGAAGGACTAAGTCTTTCCTCCACAGAGACAAGGATGCCCAGGCTGCTCCTGGGAGTACACAGCTCTCACTAGCCCCAGGGACAGCCTCATCATCCCTGTGTCTCCAGCCTGCTGGGCTAGGGGGCTTCTGGGGCATCAGTTCCATGCTCTGCATCCTGGAAAACTCTGGGGATAGAGAGCTGCTTTTGTGCCGTTCAGCCCTCTGGACACTCACCAGTTGTGAGAATGGAGGCTGGAGGCAGCCCTTACCTCTAGAGAGTTTCTCTTTGCCTCTCTGAAGTGGCCACATGACAGGCAGGGGTGATCCTCCACTCCTCCAGGGTGTCCCGTGGGGGTGGCCTGTCCAGAGAGGAAAAGGCTTGGCTGTAAGAATAGGACTTTCTGCTTCAGTGCCTTGTGGGAGGGGGAGCATCCTATCGTCTTAGTTGTGTTGTTGCAACGTTCAAAATGGTGGAGGCAGCTGCCTCTTCACCCCAGTGAGGACAAAACAATCGGGGGAATGGGTGACTCAGATTTCATGGCCATTTAATGTATTGGGGAGAGTCTTAGATCATGTTGAGCTCAGTGGTCCCAACCTCACCAGCCCACTGGCTTCCACCCCCAGGTAGCTTTTGATAAAGGAAGTCCTAAGACCTTATATAACCAGTGATAATTTTCTGATTTTAGTGAAGAGGGTTAAGGATCTAGGGTTTCTCCTGGGAACTTTCATATGCCACAGTGTCAGTGAGGGAAAAAATGGTTTTAATTTAATACATAAGGTCTTTGATCAATTCTTTGTGAAACCTAAATATATTTTATCTAATGTTTCTTGTGGAAATCAAGTTTTAGTTTTAGTAAACAAATGTACGTCTTTGCAATGCAGTAACTTTACTTCTATTCTTTTCTGCAAATATTGGGGGTCAGCGAAAATGTCTTGTAAAGGATCACAATGTAAATATTTTCAGGCTTTAAAGACTATACTTCATCTGTTTTAAATTGTCAACTCTGCTGTTGTAGGATGAAAGCAGCCACAGGCAACACTTATTTTTAAGTGTGACCATGTTAAAACAAATCTGTATTTACCTAAACAGGCTGTTGGCCAGACTGGACACAAAGGCCAGTATACCCTCACCCCTACATGCACAATCCTTGGTCTTTTAAAACTTAAGTTCTGGCATCTTACATTATCAATGTAGCATTTACATTATCTTTATATCCTATGTCGGAATTTATTTATGATTGAAAAGTAAACTTTAAATAGCTTACATAATTTATGCATGATTATAGAATGTCTACACACCCTAACAGTGACAATGCCAGATCCTCTCACCTCCTGAGCCATGAAGGAACTTCTACATGTTTTGTTTAATGTACTCATGAATCTTCTGCCTTATCCTGAGCAATAAAACACACTTCAACCCATTCAAAAGAAATGAAATCATGAAGAATACATTCTTCAACCACAATGGAATCAAACTACACTTTTAAATAACACACAACAGGAGAACCTCTAAAAACGTTGAAAGTTAACCACATAGTCATAAACGATGGGTCAAACAGGAAGTCATTTCAAAGATAATAACAAAAAAATACATAGCACTAAGTGAAAACAGTGCAACATATCAAACTTGTAGAACCCTGCTGAAGCCAAGATGAGAGGAATATTTATAGCACTAAATGCTCACATTATGCAATTAAGAAATGTTTCAAATCTGTAGTTTAAATTTGTACTTCAAGAAAATTGAAAGAGCAAAATCAACTCAAAAGAGATGGATAGAAATAATAGAGATAAAAGCAGAAATCAATGTAATTCACACAGAAAAACAACAAATATGGAAAAAATTTCATTCTTCAAATGGTAAAATACAATTCATTAACCTGTTGTAATTATGACAAAACTAATAGACATGATACAAATCATCAATATCAGGCGGGAAATGGGCTCTCATGATAGATCCTGTAGTCATTAAAATGCCAGTGAGAGATTACTATGAACAGTTTTACTGTTCTCATGAATTGTGTCCTAGAGAAAATGGAACAACCCCTCAAAAATCAGATACCAACATACCTGATAAAATAGATAATCTCAAAAGTTACATAATCATTAAGGAAACTAAATTCATAATTTAAATTTTTCTGAAAAAGAAACGTCCTGGTCCAGATGATTCCCCTGAAGTATTCTACAAAACATTGGAAGTAGAACTGTCCATCATCTCTTCCAGAAATTAGAAGAGGAAACTTTTCCTAATCTTTTATGAGGCCAGTACTAATTTGATACCAAAAGCAGACAAAGAAAGTACAAAACTGTAAAGGTATAGATGAGTATCTCTCATGAAGATACACACAAGCTCTCTCAAAACATTTAGCATTTTAAATCCATCATGTATATATAGAATGATACCTTATGACCAAGTAGAATTAATTCTTCATATGCAATGTTGATTCAATATTAGGAACTCGGCAATGAAAAAGAGTCCCCTGCTGCTAAAAATAACAACTTAGGTAAATTACCATGCAAGTTACACTGAATGAAAAAGCCCATCCCGAGAGGTTACATCCTGTATGATTCCACTTATATAATACTCTCGAGCTGATAAAATTAGGAAGAAAATAGTCAGGGTTACCTTTGATTAAAGATGAAGTTAAGGGGACAGAAGAAAAGTGGGTGTGACTAAAAGGGCAACATGAGGGATACTTATGGGAATGAAACTCTTGTTTTGTGCCTTTACTTTGATGGTGAATCCATATGATAAAATTGCATGAGGTAAATACATGCACAGACACACACAGACACATACACACACAAAATTCATATATGAGAAACTTGGGAACCTGAATATAATCGATGGACTGTATCAACGTGAATAATTTTGTTAAACTCTTGTACTATAATTTTGCAAGATGTTGCCACTGGTGAAAACCATGAAGGGTACACAGGAGCGCTATAATTTCTTACAATTGTATGTGGATGTATAACTATCTCAAAATTCAGTTTAAATTTCTCAAAGAGGAAAGGTACATTTTAAGTACGAAAACTAGATAGAGACTCCTGCTTTGATCTTGCATATCTTCCAAACCTTTAGGGTTAGAAAAGAAAGTTTATGACATATTTCAGGAAATTTTCATTGTGTAAATTTTACAGTATTTGAGTTAGTTGGAACTCAAGTATTCCTGCTACAACATGATGGAACAGAGTAACCAGAAATGAAGAAAAACATACTTCATCTCTCTCTGTGCACATGCCTTTCTCCTCACCACGAGTTCTCTTTATATGATGGTTAATTTAGGTGTCAATGTGGCTGGGGCTCAGTGCCCAGATACATGATCAGATGTCCTGGATGTTTCTGTGAAGGTATGTTTTGGATGAGATTAACATTTAAATCCTTGGGCACTATAAGTAAAAAAGATTACCCTCTATGATATGGGTGGGTTTCATCAAAGCAGCTGAAGGCTGTAAAAGAACAAAGAATGATCTTCCCTGAGCAAAAAGGAATTTTGCCAGCAGACAGCCTTTGGACTCATCAAAATTCTTTCCTGAGTCTGCAGGCCTGCTGGACTCCCCATCAGATTTTGGGTTAACTGTGCCTCCAAAATCTCATGAGTCAGTTCCTTAAAATGAACCAATATCTATCCCTATACACATTTCTATTGGTTGAAACTTCTCTGGAGAACCCTGACCAATACACTTCATATTTCTGCCCTTCCCCCTCTTTTTTCTTTCCTTTCCCTTTCAGAAACACTCACTGCTTTATCTCCCTCTGCATAGAGATGCACTGACATTCTAGGGTCTTAATAAGTTTGGTCTCTCTCTCCCTCCCTCCTCTTTTCCTTTCTTTCAGTCCCATGTTCTTCGATTTGGGAAAAACATCATGAAAAGAATTAGGTGGTAGTAGTTGCAAGTTTTGTGCGAATTATCCCTACCCTTGAGGGAAATTACAAGGGTGCAGCTAGATGATAGCAAGTTAAGTGCTCTCTCCATACATCAGCTGTCTCCACAATCCATGGGTTACAGACTGGAATCAGAGCTGTATGGCTTTTGGAATATAATGAGGGTTTGAAGCTATGATAAGAGCACACAGACCTCAGCTAGCTGGAAGCAGACAGAGAGGTCATCACCTGGAGGAATCCCCAAGACACATGGACATCCTCTGTAACTGAATAGCTGGGTGCCAGAGTGTTTGGACCACTGATCTCCCCGCCACAACAGGTGGTGGGCTTACTTACCATTTCCACAAGAACAAATCTCAGTTGCATTTCTTGAAGATGTGTATGATGTAAGGATGCTCCAATAAACTTCAGCCAATTTGGTGTTTTTCATCATCTTGACATTGTGTCACTCCTGACTTCATCCTGCAAAACTGAGCCAAGGGTTGTACCTTGCTGAAACTGTACTTCTTAACCTGGGAACATAGCCAATGCAAAGCATACTGCTAGAAAACCTAACACAAATTCTGAGGCATATGGTTACAGGCAGAATCAAAGTCCAAAACAACTCTTGGAAATTGAAGGTATGCCTGTGAGCCACAATTAAGCTTATTTTCCTTGAGTGTACAAAAGCCAACAGTATTAATTTCTTCATATGGGGAAGAGCTAGTATACACAAAGTCACAGTATTCATGTCCTCCCTTTTTTCATGTGCCACCTTTTTTTTCTTCTATCATCATTCCTGTGTATGTGTGTATGTAGGCATTTATAATCATGCATAAATGATGTAAGATATGTAAAACCTTAATTTTCAATCATAAATAAACTTAAACTTATTAAGCAAATGTAAATTCTGCATTGATAATGTAGGACTCCAGAATTTAAGCTTTTAAAGAACAAAGATTATGGGAGTTCCCGTCGTGTCGCAGTGGTTAGTGAATCCACCAAGGAACCGTGAGGTTGTGGGTTTGATCCCTGGCCTTGCTCAGTGGGTTAAGGATCCAGCAATGCCTTGAGCTATGGTGTAGGTCACAGATGTGGTTCGGATCCCACGTTGCTGTGGCTCTGGTGTAGGCCGGTGGCTATAGCTCTCATTGGACCCCTAGCCTGGGAAACTCTGTATGCCATGAGAGCAGCCCAAGAAATGGCAAAACGACAAGAAAAAAAAAAAAAAAAGACAAAAGATGATGCACATAGGGGTTGGCACAGGCCAGCCTGTGGGTCTAGTCTGGCCCACTATCTGTTTTGGTAAATACAGTTTTACTGTAACATGGTCACACTTGTTTGGGTGTTGCCTGGGCCTGCTTTCATGCTGCAACAGCAGAGTTGATTATTTGTGACAGGTAAGGTATCGTCTTTAAAGCCTAAAATATTTTACAGAACATTTTTGCTGACCCCTGATATTTGTAGGAAAGAATAGAAGTAAAATGATTGCATGGCAACTACATATATTTGTTTACTAAATTTAAAAATTCTGATTTCTGTAAGAAACGTTAGCTAAAATACATTTATTAGGGATTTCTCAAGGTTTCAATTAAAACCTTTCATATTAAATTTAAAAAAAAAAACATGTTTGCTACTCCCACAGCTTACAGAAGTTCCCAGGAAACCTATGCCTGCTGAGGTAATGCCAGATCCCGAAGCCATTGTGCCACAGAGGGATCTCCAAATTCAAAAAGTTTTTAAAGAACAACACGTCAATTTTGCTGTTAAAATCTTTAAGGCCACACTTTTAGAATTCATATACACTGTTTATAGAGAAGCTGTATAAGGTCATATGATTTGTACCACTCACTGCAAATCACTGAACCACTGATTTTCTGATCAGTTATAAGGCATATTTGCATTTTATCTTAAATTTGCTGTTGTTTTATCTGAGCAAAAAAACATATGTTGGAAATTTGATATATTTTGGTTAATTAGGCTTTTCATGGGAAAATAGGTCAGAATCTATTATAACATGTATTATGCTCAGTATAATTTACACTATGATATAATCATGAAGATATATTATGAAAGTTGTCTAGTACTAAAAATGTTTCCCTTTATAGACCAAGTCTTAAAATTTTTTAATTGTTTTACAGCAGTGAATGCACAGCATTCCTGATTTTATTGTAACCTAGTGCTGTGGTCATTCATTTAACTCACTGCTATACAGTTCCTCACAATTACAATTGCTGCTAGAGAAGGAGATGTGTCTTTAAGGAGCCCATTGGCATGGATATTTTTTGCTTTTTGTTTGGAACATTTGAGATTATGTATAATTATTGAAGTACGTATTGGTTTGAAAATATCAACTGGTACAAGAACAGCTTTAGATTATTTAACAGAGTTTATACATTGATTTTTTCCTACATTCTGGAAAATGGTATGATTAACTGAAAACTATTTTTAGGTCTCTTTTTATTGAGGAATTTCTGGATGTGGAAAACCGTGTTAAGGCTTAGGGTTTCCCAAAGTGGATATTGTCATTTTTAATCACTTTTAGCTAAACTTTGCCACACTGTGAAGTAAGGACAAAAATGATGAGGAGTGAACAGTCTGATTAGGAGTTTTGGCTCCCAGAAGGGCAGTGTTAGCTGTATTTATACCCATCATCATATTTAATACAGAAGACACTGAACAGGGCGTCTGCAATGATGTGTAGTTTCTTGCTAACCTTAGATTTTGGTAACCCAGCTGGGAATAAAACAAGCCAAGAGGAAGGCAGTGGGTGCTCTTCTCTTCCCATCACATCACATACAAGGAGACAAGAGTGAAATGCTGAAAGATCAGCTGTCAGAACCTTAGCATCACAACTAAGTATGGAACCTGCTGGTCAGAAATGCACACACCCACCATGAGTTCTGAACACGTGGGCAGCCATGCTTAACAAGGAAATTCCCTGAGAGTTCAGTGAGCTGAACTAGAGCACATTCAATGCTGAGAGACCAGCCATGGTGGGACCCATGATGGCCAGATCTGTACACCAAGACTGAAAGGACGTGCACAGTCCCAGTGGAAGTCCAGCAGGGCCAGCACTTGTGGATGACTATCAGGGCCATTTCTCAGGAGCCTCTAGATCTAGCAACACCGACACACATATACAGAGAGAGAGAGGAAATCACTGAGGAAGGGAGGAGAGAGGACACAAACTAAGTTTACTGGATGGCTTGCCAAGGAGGTAATGGAGGAAGGGGTTTCCTGGAAGCTCTTCTTGTTAGTATTGGTAGCTAGGGTCTTTCCCCAGATGGGAGGAGTAATTTTCTGTAAAGGACCAGATTGTAAACATTTTAGGTGTTGTAGTCTTTATTGTCAGTGTCGCAAGCACTCGCCTTGGCTGTTGTATGTGAAAACTGCCATAAACAGTACAGAAAGATCAAGTGTGGCTGTGGTCCAACAGACCTCCACTCACAAAACCCGTGGTTAATTGGACTTTGCTGACCACTTCTGTAGAGTGTTTATTAAACACATCTCATGTTTGGTGAGTCAGGTAGCTCTGCCAAGGCCTGGTATATTGCACTTATAGTTCACAGTATTTTTCCTCATCTTAGGGTGAAAAAAAGCAGTGTAATGGAACAAGGCCTGCAAATTTGATATCTTTAAGAGCTTTTTTTGGGTGGAAATATTATTTCTTTTTCTTTTTTCTTTTTGTATTTTAGGGTTGCACCTGTGGCATATAGAAGCTCCCAGGCTGGGGGTTGAGCTGGAGCTACAGAGGCTGGCATATACCACAGCCACAGCCATGCAGGATCCAAACCACATCTGAGACGTACACAGTAGCTCATGGCAACATTAGTTCCTGACCCACTGAGCAAGGCCATATATGGAACTTACAACTTCATGGATAGTAGTCAGCTTCATTTCTGCTGTGCCACAATGTGACTCCTGGAAATTCTCCCATTTACAATAATTTGTAAAGGGAACAAAAGAAAAGAGAGGATCTTAGATTGACTGGGGTCACCACGAACCAAAATCCTTAAAGGGATTGCTGGCCTAGACTGTGTCTCTGAGTTTCTCTACCTAGTCCACACGCCACGATCGAGAACCGAGGATGTAATCCTCTAGGAAATACTTGTTAAGGATGGAGGAAAAACCTTCCAGGTCATTTCCAACACGCACCTCTCAGCACCTTTTTTAGACTGCTATAACTCATTCCCTCAACTGTGGAGAACACCATGGTATTTGCTGTCTTGGGAGACATGAAAAGAATCAGTGGGTTTTTGTTCTGACTGCTGGCCCTGTGTGAAGGGAGATATGTCTTAAAATGGCCTTCATTCTCAACACTTCCTCAGTCTTCCAACAGCTAAATGAGAGCCAGAAGCTGCACACTCATGTTCCCACAACACAAGTGAAGGACATCTTCCCCCACTGCCAGCCCTGTGATCACTGGCCTCATCCTGTGAGTCTTGCCCCTGTGCCAGCCACCCAGACCCAGGACCTCAGGCAAACCCTCCCCAGTCATCTAGTCACAGGCTAAGGAGCTGGATACCCACTCCTATATCCAGCTCAGGCCATGACTCCTCAACCAGTGCCCCAGTGCTCAGTCTGGGACTGGCCACTTTCTTTTGCCTTGGGCCCTGAATGATCATGCACGATCAATCTCCACAGGCCTGAAGGCTTTGGTGGTACAGGGGGATTTGCATGGAATAAAAGCAGAGTTTGTAGTTTGGGGAAATTAGAAAATCTTGACTGGATGGATTTCAGAAGAACAGATGAAACACTGGTTCTAGTACCTCAACTGGAGTTGTGGAGAATTTGAGTGGACCTTGGCCAGCTTTGGTGGGGGCAGCTTGGGAATACCTGGAGATGGAGGCTGGGGCACCCTGTTTCCAATGAAGCCTCTTGGCTTTAGTCATGTCTCCCAGAGCCAGAGCTAAAAGGGAAGGGATGTGTGTGTGTGTGTGCGCTTATATGCATGTATACCTGCACTTGAACCCCTTTGCTAGTATATACTTGTGCATGTGTGGTGTGGTGTGTTTTGGGGCCAATACAAAGAGAAAGTGACATCTCTTTCTTCTAAGCAAGTGGTGATAATTGTCTTCCATATGGAATCAAGCAAAGGAACAAAAACCCTGTCAACTTCTTTGTTAAAATGGTAGAATGAAAGGAAACAACACTCTTCTGTTAAATATGCAGAATCCTTTAGAGGCACTGTAATGCCTGGTTTATGGCTGTGCCCAGCCAAGGGCAGGATAAACAGTCTATCTGGTCAGTCTATGTAGGAAGTTTCTGGGTTCCTCACCAAGCCACATTTTATTCCTTCTTGGGAGGCTGGGGGTTAGGAATGGCACCTACCCTGCCTTGCCACCTACTTCCATGGCTCCTCTGAAGAAATGGTCTGAGGAGAAGAGGTGGTACAGAGGGACATGTAGCTCCAGTATATAGGAGGCCCATGGGTTTCCCACAAGGGGGGATAGCAGGCTTTGGAGAAAGAATTGGGTATTCATTTATGCTTTTAGACCATGAATCTCTTACTCCAATGGCTACAGGGGCTGAACCATTCTTTTGCATGAGAGGCCCAGGCCCACAGTGGGGATTGAGAATGGGGGGCTTAAGCTAACTTTGACAGTGCTTGCTCCTTCTAGTCCTGCCCTTAGCCCTTCCTCTAAGTTTTTTGAGCTCCATTGTTTTACTTTATTTTTATTTTTAGTGCCAGACCTGTTGCATATGGAAGTTCTCGGGCTATGAGTCGAATCAGAAGTACAGCTGCTGGTCTACAGCACAGCCACAGCAATGCCAGATCCAAGCTGCCTTTGTGACCTACACCATAGCTCATGGAAATGCCTGGTCCTTTACCTACTGAGGGAGGCCAGGAGTGGAACCCACCTCCTCATAGATACCTGTCTGGCTCCTGATAGCTTAACCACATTGGGAATTTACTTTTCTTCTTCTTTCTTGCTTTCACTTTTTTTTTTTTTTTTCCATTCTTATGGCATGCGGAATTTCCTAGGCTAGGGATTGAACCTGAACAGCTGTAACCAGGGCCACAGCTGTAATCAGGGCCACAACAGTGAAAATACCAGATCCTTAACCTGCAGAGCCTGAGGGAACTCCAAACTCCATGGTTTTTGTCCTTCCCTTTAAAGGTCTGTGGCAGAGGCTCTTGGCAGCACCTGGTTTCCTTCACTGGGGTGCCTCTTTCCTGGTGGCTGAGTGTTGTTTCTAAGGGTTCACAGCTGCTTCCTTCACAGGGCATTACCCACACCCAGGCACAGACTTCCTTATTCGAGAAGTCACAAGCCTATGCTATCAGCAGAAACTGGTATCTGGCAGGGGGTAGGGTCAAATTGAGCCCTTTCATCTCCAGGGGGACCAACTCTGTGTTCTTCATGTTCCAGAGAGAGGTCCCTTGAGGACCAGGATAAGGTTCTCTTTCTTCCCCTGCCTTATCCTATTTTCCTCAGTCCCCAGTTCATGAGCACATTTTCAAGGATTTTCCCAAGTGTCCCCATCTAAGATTCACTTCTGGTGATCTTGCTCTAATGCACTGGGTATGAGAAGAGTCCTAAGAAACACATGCAATTCTAGAAATGGATCACCTTTTAGCACACAAGCAAGGATGACTCCATGGGTATGTTGTATGGAGTATTCCTAACCTCTGGTGTGCTTCAGCAGTAACTGTCCATGAAGTGCAGACACTGGCCAGGTCATCCTTTAGTCCTGGGTAATAATAACTAAGAGGATAGTAACTAAGGACAATGGCCTTATGCCTTTGTAGATTCATGCCAATGCTCTACTGAGGGAAGATAATAAAGCCTCATATCCCTTATAGGGGAATTCACAGTGTCTCTCTGGGAGTATGGAGGACACTTTCCTCCCAAATTAGCCTCTCCGTGAGTCAGGAGATAGATGGGATCGAACATAAACATTTCCTATCAGCCACCTATTTATACCTGAAGATAAAAATGCAAGAACAAGTTAAAGAAGTGGAATTGGCCTTTTTGGACACTTAAAGCAATGAACACATCATGGGCATTTAGGGCCTAATCCCTGCTTGGGTCAAAGTTAAAGAGGTCACACACTTCCTATCTTAGGGCGAAGGAGAACCAACTTCACATGCACAGAAAGACTCCTCTGGGTCAGAAAGGGAGGGGTCACCAGCCAATAAAAACCTAGGCTATGTTACTGCCAGTGAGGAATCCATCTTGACCCAAAGATGTGCACGCATATTGGGGAGGACCTGGGTCCGATCAGGTGTGCAAAATGAAATAAGAATTTTGGCCAATGGGAAACAAAGACCCAGATGAACTTCCCTAAGTGTTTTAAATCACTTCTCTGGGACACTCCTCAATGATGGGGATGATTGCATTCTCACTCCTCCTTTGTGTGTATCCTACTGCTTTGCCTCTGCCTTAGACAAACAGACAACATAGCTAAGTCTACTGTGTTTCTAACAATAAACTCTGTACCTGATTTCACAGACTTTGCTTGCTTTAAATATTCTTGCCTTCAACAGGGGGTGAGAATCAAGGCAATTCAGTTGGTACTCCCAAGCTGGTCGAGTGGCTAATATTCCTGTTTCACCCAGGCTTCCCAGCTTCCATTCCTGAGCAGAGAATTAAGATCTCACTTCAAGCCATCACTCTCTGCCATCTCTCCAAAATCATCAGCATCCTCATCCATCCAGGCCAGATGTGACCTGAGTTAAACTCATGTGCGGGATTCCAGTTTGTACTTATGGTACATTCCACATGTGAAGATCATCAACGTTTTGCTAAACCCTTTGAAGCTGGTTAACCCTGTGCATCTATCAGCTGGTCTCTATGATCTTTCCCTTCTTCCCTTGAGCCAATTGCCATGGGGCAATTCTGAAAAATACCAGCTATTTGCTTAAGAAGGGCTGGGCAGCCTCGTCCTAGGCCCTGTAAATATGGTTGTAGCCACTCTGTAACCTTTTCACTTTGGGTTATATGAAGTGGTTTAGGTTAAGTTTGGAAAGCATGGAAACTGCAGCCAGACAGGTAGGCTTCAAATCCTGGCTTATTTAACTATGGCTTAAGGGAAAGTTACTTAACTTCTGTGCAATGCTGTTTACAGAACTTTAAATGGAGTAAGAGCGTTGCAGTAATGGCATCCATCTCCAAGGGATGCTGTGAGAATAACATATGTTAATAAAGGTAAAGTGCTTTGATTAGTGTCCAGCAAGCAGGATGTGTCATATAATGTTAGCTGTTATTATTGCAAGTCATTACTCTTGAGTAAATACAGACTGCAATCTTCAGTTAGAGAGTGTTCTTTTGATAAAACTATATTTCATTCTTCCATGTGTTAGGCAGATTGGTCCCTAAGTCTGAAGTCATCCTGGACTTTGAAGATAGCATAGAAAGTAGGAAAATATTACAAAGCTATATTAAAATTCTAGATCTTTTTCTACATTTCTCTTTATCCGATAGTTTATGTCCTAACATAAGTAGGTATCTGTTCAATCACACCTTTATCACCTTGTATTAAAGAGCTCTAATTTTTCTTTTCTTTCTTCTTTTCTCTCTTTCTTCTTTCCCTTTCTTAAGGCTGCACACATGACATATGGAAATTCGCAGACTAGGGGTTTGTTGACTTCCACTGTGCCACAGTGGGAACTCCTAGATCCCTAATTCTCTTGCCTAGAACAAATGGATATTCTCTCATACTTACCCCATCCAGACTATTTAAAATAGCAAGGTCTGCACCTTGAAACTCCATTTCCTGGTGGGTCATTCTTTATCAAGAATACAAGCAATACAACACCATGCACAAAAACAAAATCAAAATGGGTTAAAGACCAAAATGAAAGGCCAGAAACTTACATCAAAATTCTTGGAGGAAAACAGGCAGATCACTCTTCAATAAATATGGCAGCAAACCCTTTTTGATGCACCCTCTAGAATAATGAAAAAGAAAACAAAAATAAAGAAGTTGGGAATTACCCTTTTGGCAGAGCCAGTTATGAAACTGACTAGTATTCATGAGGACACAGGTTTGATCTCTGGCCTCACTTAGTGAATTAAGCATCTGTGGTATAGGTCACAGATGAGGCTCGGATCCCACTTTGCTGTTTCTGTGCTGTAGGCTTGCAGTTGCAGCTCCAATTCCACCCCTAGCCTGGGAACTTACATATGCCACCATGCCCTAAAAGGAAAAAAAAATGGACCTATAAACTCAAAAGCTTATACACAGAAAAGGAATCCATAAAAAAATGAAAAACAACCCACACAATGAGAGAAAGTACTTGAAAATGAAGCAACGGACAAGGCATTCACCTCCAAAATATAAAAATAGTTCATATAGTTCAGGTTAAAAAAATAAACAATCCTTTGAAAAATGGGCAGAAGACCTAAATACACATTCCTCCAAAGACAGAATGGTTTCCAAAAAGCACATGAAAGATGCTAAATGTAAATAATTATGGGAGAAATGCACATAAAAACTACAATGAGGTCTCACCTCACACCAGTCAGAATAGCCATCATCAAAAAGTCTACAAATAAGGAAAGAGAACCCTCCGATCATGTTGGTGGGAATGTAAATTGGTACAACCGCTAAGAAAAACGGTGTGGAAGTTCCTCAGAAAATAAATGTACACCTGGCATATGATACAGCAGTCCCACTCCCAGACATGTATCTGGACAGAATGATAATCCAAAAAGATGCGTGCACCTTTATGTCCACTGCAGCACTATTCACAATAGCTAAGACATGGTAACTACATAAATGTCCATCTTCAGATGAATGCATAAAGACGACATGGTACCTATATACAATGGAATCCTACTCAGTTCAGTCATAAAAAAAGAATAGAATAAATCCATTAGAAGCAACATGGATGCAACTAGAGATTCTCATACTAAGTGAAGTAAGTCAGAAAGAGTAAGACAAATACCATATGTATCACTTATATATGGAAACTAAAATATGGCACAAATGAACCTATCTACAGAACAAAAACAGACTCACAGACATGGAGAAGGGACTTGTGGTTGCTAAGTTGAAGGGAGAGTGAGTGGGATTGAGTGGGATTTTGGGGTGAGGAGATGCAAACTATTGCACTTAGAATGGAGAAGCAATGAGATACTACCTGTATATCACAGTGAACTATATCCAATCTCTTTTGATACAACATGATGGAAGAAAATATGAGAAAAAGAATGTGTGTACAGCAGAAATTGACACATCATGGTACATCAACTGTAATTTAATTTTTTTTAATTAGCAAAATTTAAGAAGTAGAAAGAATGTTCTCTGTCTGGGGGAGGGGAACACTGAAATTTGCTGTTAATTATACCAAAGGTATAATGTTTGACTTACATGAGATGAGAAATTCAAACAGATATGGTATCCAACATTGTGCTTTTAGGTAACAATACTATTCTCTAAACTGACTGGATTCAAAGGTACTAAAGACTCTATTATCTGTCACTGAAAAAGTCACCGACAGCCCAAGGTATGGTGTGGCTGTGTGGCTGTGTGTGTGTGTGTGTGTGTGTGTGTGTGTATTCATTCAAAATATCTCCAAGGAAGATATACAGAAGACCAACAAGCACATGAAAAAATGATCAACACCACTCATCACTGATTATTAGAGAAAAGGAAACCAAAACTACCATGAGATACCACATCACACCAATCAGAATGGCCAGCATTCATCAGTCCACAAATAACAAATGCTGGAGCGGGTGTGGAGAAAACGGAACCCTCCTGCACTGTTGGTGGGAATGGAAACTGGTACAGCCACTATGGAGAACTGTATGGAAGTACCTTAGAAATCTATTCATAGAACTACCATATGATCCAGCAATTCCACTCACGGGCATATATTTGGAAAAAATGTTCCTTCAAAAAGACACATGCACCCACATGTTCACTGCAGCTCTATTTACAAGAGCCAAGACAAGGAAACATCCCAAATGTCCATCAACAGATGAGTGGATAAGGAAGATGTGGTATATATATACAATGGAGTCCTATTCGGATATAAAAGAGAATGAAATAATGCCATTTGCAGCAACATGGATGGAACTAGAGGCTCTCATCCTGAGTGAAATAAGAGAAAAACAAATGCCATATGACATCACTCATATCTGGTATCTAATATACAGCACAAATGAACTTTTCCACAGAAAAGAAATTCATGGACTTGGAGAATAGTCTTGTGGTTGCCTGGGGGGAGGGGGAGGGAGTGGGAGGGATTGGGAGTATGAGGTGATCTGATAATTGAGTTTAAACTATTGCCCTTGGACTGGATTAACAATGAGATCCTGCTGTGTAGCACTGAGAACTATGTCTAGATACTTACAATGCACCACAACAATGGGAGAAAAATTATGTATATAAGTATGTGTAACTGGGTCCCCATGCTGTACATTGGGAAAAAAAAAGTGTGTTGGGGGAAATAACAATATAAGATACATTTTAAAAATATATCACCATTGAATACTTCCAAACAAACACTGTGTTTTTGTTTTTGTTTTTGTCTTTTTAGGGCCAAACCTGTAGCATATGGAGGTTCCCTGGATAGGGGTAGAATCAGAGCTCTAGCTGCTGGCCTCCACTACAGCTACAGCAATGCCAGCTCTGAGCCACACCTGTGACCTACACCACAGCTCATGGAAATGCTGAATCCTTCACCTGCTGGGCAAGGCCAGGGGCTGAACCTGTGTCCTCATGGATGCTGGTCAGATTCATTTCTACTGAGCCATGAGGGGAACTCCCAATCAAATACTTTTAAAAGGAAAAGTCCTAGGTCACCATGTATTTAATACTCTTTGCTAAATATTTGAATCTTAAATGTTCGTAGAATGGAACATGAGAATATATCCTCAAAGTAACTCTTTATATTAATTTGCAATAAATTCCCAAAAGTAGTATAGGCATCTCATATCAGAAAACTTCCAACCAGTAACAACCATTACATCTTCCCAAATGCAAGCTAGACTTGAAGAAGCAGGAGCCATACCACCACCAACAAACACCAAACAAACAGCATTAACATCAAATCATGATGAGAAGGGAGAATCTGATTTCTACAATGTCTCCTTACATTTTTTAACACAAAAGTTTTCAACAAAGAATTATGAGGTATGGAAATTAAAAAAGGAAATATGATTCATGTGGTGAGGCATTACAAGGACTTTTAGTCACTCTCTTGTATATTCCCATAGAACAAAGTGAAATTTGGGACAAAGAACTAAAAAAAACTCAGGAAACTGGTGCCTAACCAAATGGAGAATGCTAATAGAGAGACAGAAATTACAAAAAGGAATCAAATGTATATTCTAGTGTTGAAAAGTACAGCTGGGAATGAAAAAGGCATTGGGAGAATTACTAACAGATTTGAGCTGGCAGAATAATGAATTGGCCTCTTTGAAGAAGAACTGACTGAGGCTATCCACTCTGAGGAGTGGAGAGAGGCAAGAATGGACAATATTGAGCAGAATGTAACAGACATATAGGACACCATTAAGTAGGCCAACATACATATAATAGGAATCCACATGATACATATAATAGGAATTACACCCAGAAAAGGGAATCAGAAGTCAGGGAAAATATTGGGAGAAAAATGCCTCAACTCCTCAAATATGATGAAATACATGAATGTATACATCCAAGAAACTCAATGAACTCCAACAGGATAAACTACAGGTCTACACAGATACTATAGTTAATTGACAAAACCCATGGCAAAGAGAATTTTGAAAGCATCAAGGAAAAAGCCTAGTAGATTTTCATATTTAGGGAACGAAAAAGAAGAACTATGAACCAAGAATTCTGTATCTGATAAAACTACCTTTCAGAAATGAAGGAGAGGAGTGATATAGGCAAGAGGGCAGATTAGGAGGCTCCAGGTCTTTAACCCCATGAAAATATCAAGGAAACAATCAGGTAAGAATAGCTTTGTGGAAGCTCTAGAAGACAAAGAGTAATCTGAAGCAATCAAGTGAATAGCCAATTGAGAAAGGGTCACACTCAAAATGATAGCAAATTCCATGATATTCTGCCTCCTCTATTCCTCACCCATTGTGAATGAATATGGTACAGTAGAGGACCCAACCACTGGTCCTCCATTGGGAGAAACACAAGAGTGCAACTTGATTGCAGGGTTTGGCAGGCCAGGCACTGTCTCCAGAATCTGATTTCTGTCTCACATGACTTGAAGCTGAGATAGGGATGGTGGGACATTTTACATATCAGGTTGGTGGCCGTAAAAGTGATGACGGATTCAATGGCACAGGAGAAGTTCATGGCAACTGTAGACCTGCACACATGTGGAGGTCAGAGATGACTGACAGAAGAATGCAATAAAACATGTAAGGGCCAAGAAGACAAAGGTGAGGTTTTTAGGAAAATTAAATACTTAAAAGCAACTGTGTGTGGGGGAGAGGATTAGGGGGCTGGGGAAGCACACACACACTCCCAGTGAAGGCACATCCTCAGAAAAGACCTGAGAACATGTTAAGGCTTTATACTGGTCTGTTTAGTAAAGGTCTTCATTTGCACATATCCAAGATACAAGACTGGGTAACGTGGCTTTTTTTTTTTTCTGCATATGCAACTTTTGATAAATGCTCACAAAGTATAGAAATAAAAAGGTAGATGTGGCTCATTCAAAGGAACATTAATAAATCTGAAGCAAATGAGCATAAAGAAACATAGGCTTCACAGTGGCTAGATGAACTTTTCCTTTTTCTTTTTTTCTTTTTTTTTTTGTCTTTTTGCCTTTTCTAGGGCTGCTCCCATGGCATATGGAGATTCCCAGTCTAGGGGTCTAATCGGAGCTATAGCCACTGGCCTATTCCAGAGCCATAGCAATGCAGGATCCAAGCCACATCTGCAACCTACACCAGAGCTCACAGCAATGCTGGATCCTTAACCCCTGAGCAAAGCCAGGGATCAAACCTGTAACCTCATGGTTCCTAGTCAGATTTGTTAACAACTGAGCCACAACAGGAACTCCTAGATGAACATTTTAAACAACTGCCTTAGGTATTCTGAAATAGCAAAAGAAGAACACACATAATTAACAAAAGGAAGTCAGCAAGGTGGAAGGTGGTGAATGAATAAACGAAGAATATAGACAAAGACATAGAATTTATTTCAAAAAAGAAACAGAGGGTCTTGATCAGGAATGGATGTTGGACTTTGTCAAATGCTTTTTCTGTGTCTATGGAGATGATCATATGATTTTTGACTTCTGTTAATGTGGTGTATGATGTTGATTGATTTGCATATGTTGAACCATCCTTGTGAACTTGGGATGAACCCTACCTGGTCATGGTGTATAATTTTTGGATATGTTGTTGGATTCAGCTGGCTAAGATTTTGTTGATAAATTTTGCATCTATATTCATCAATGATATTGGCCCGATAGTTTTCTTTTTTGGTGGTATCTCTGTCTGGTTTTGGAATTAGGGTGATGATGGCATCGTAGAATGGTGGGAGCATTCCTTCTTCTTCAACCTTTTGAAAGAGTTTAAGGAGGATGGGCACTAGATCCTCCTTATATGTTTGATAGTATTCGCCTGTGAAGCCAGATGGCCCTGGACTTTTATTTGTAGGGAGTGTTTTTATGACTTCTTCAATTTCATTTCTAGTGATTGGTCTGTTCAGTTGGTCTGTTTCTTCTTGATTCAGTTTTGGCAGGCTGTAAGAGTCTAGAAAATTGACCATTTCTTCCAGATTGTCAAATTTGTTGGCATAGAGTTGTTCATAGTATTTTCATATGTTTTATTTTTATTAGTGCAGTATCTGTTGTGATTTCTCCTTTTTCATTTTTAATTACATTTGAGTTCATTCTCTCCTCTTTTTAGTGAGTCTGGCCAGGGGTGTGTCAATTTTGTTTACCTTTTCAAAGAACCAGCTCTTGGTTCTATTAATTTTCTCTATTGTTGTTTGAATTTCTACTTTATTGAATTCTTCTTTGATCTTTATAATTTCCTTCCTTCTGCTAACTTTGGGTCTTTTTTGTTCTTTTTCTAATTTGCTTAGATGGAAGGTTAAGCTGTCAATTTGGGATCTTCTTTTTTGGGAAAGGCCTGTATCACTATAAATTTCCCTCTGAGCACTGCTTTTGCGGCATCCCATAGATTTTGAGAGGTTGTGTCTTCATTATCATTTGTCTCAAGGTATTTTTAATTTCCTTCTTGATTTCCTCATTGACCCACTGGTTTTTTAGTAGCATGTTGTTTAGTCTCCATGTAGTAGGTTTTTTCTCATTTCTTTTCCTGTGGTTGATTTCTAGTTTCATGGCATTGTGGTCAGAGAAGATACTTGAGATAATTTCTATGCTCCTAAATTTATTGAGGTTAGCTTTGTGTCCCAATATGTGGTCAATTCTTGAGAAGGCTCCATGTGTTGTTGACAAGAATGTGTATTCTGATTCTTTTGGATGTAGTGTCCTGAAGATATCAATTAAATCTAACTTCTATTGTTTCCTTCAGGATCTCTGTTGCTTTATTGGTTTTCTGTCTAGAGGATCTGTCCATTGGTGGGTATCAAGGGAGCATTCCTGAACATAATCAAAGCCACATATGATAAACCCACAGCAAATATAAAACTCAATGGGGAAAAACTGAAAGCCTTCTCACTCAAATCGGGAACAAGACAGGGATTCCTACTCTCACCACTGCTCTTCAACATAGTTTTGGAAGTCCTGGCCACAGCAATTAGACAAACAAAAGAAATAAAAGGCATCCATAGAGGAAGAGAAGAGATCAAACTGTCACTGTATGCGGATGACATAATACTTTACATAGAAAACCTTAAGGACTCAACCCAAAAACTACTGGAACAGATTAATAGATTCAGCAAAGTAGCAGGATATAAGATTAACATTCAGACGTCAGTCGCATTTTTGTATACCAGCAATGAAATATTAGAAAAAGAATACAAAAATATGATACCTTTTAAAATTGTACCTCACAAAATCAAATACCTCGGAATACACCTGACCAAAGAGGTAAATGACCTATATGCCAAGAACTATAAAACTTTAATCAAAGAAATCAAAGAAGATGTAAAGAAATGGAAAGATATTCCATGTTCCTGGATTGGAAAAATCAATATTGTAAAAATGGCCATACTACCCAAAGCAATCTACAGATTCAATGCAATCCCTATCAAATGACCCAGGACATTTTTCACAGAACTAGAACAAACAATCCAAACATTTATATGGAACCACAAAAGACCCAGAATCGCCAAAGCAATCCTGAGAAACAAAAACCGAGCAGGGGGCATAACTTTCCCAGACATCAAGAAATATTACAAAGCCACAGTCATCAAAACAGTGTGGTGCTGATATCAAAACAGACAGACAGACCAATGGAACAGAAGAGAGAACCCGGAAATAAACCCTGACACCTATGGTCAATTAATCTTTGACAAGGGAGGCAAGAACATCAAATGGGAACAAGAAAGTCTATTCAGCAAGCATTGCTGGGAAACCTGGACAGCTGCATGCAAAGCAATGAAACTAGAACACACCCTCACACCATGCACAAAAATAAACTCCAAATGGCTGAAAGACTTAAATATACGACAGGACACCATCAAACTCCTAGAAGAAAACATAGGCAAAACACTCTTGGACATCAACATCATGAATATTTTCTCAGGTCAGTCTCCCAAAGCAATACAAATTAGAGCACAAATAAACCCATGGGACCTCATCAAACTGAAAAGCTTTTGCACAGCAAAGGAAACCCAAAAGAAAACAGAAGGACAACTTTCAGAATGGGAGAAAATAGTTTCCAATGATGCAACCGACAAGGGCTTAATCTCTAGAATATATAAGCAACTTATACAACTCAACAGCAAAAAAACCAATCAACCAATGGAAATATGGGCAAAAGACATGAATAGACTGTTCCCCAAGGAAGATACAAATGGCCAGCCAACACATGATAAAATGCTCAACATTGCTGATTATAAGAGAAATGCAAATCAAAACTACCATGAGATACCACCTCACACCAGTCAGAATGGCCATCATTCATAAATCCACAAATAACAAGTGCTGGAGGGGGTGTGGAGAAAAGGGAACCCTCCCGCCCTGTTGGTGGCAATGGAAACTGGTACAGCCACTATGGAGAACAGTTTGGAGATACCTTAGAAATCTATACATAGAACTTCCATATGACCCCACAATCCCACTCTTGGGCATATAATCGGACAAAACTCTACTTAAAAGACACATGCACCCGCATGCTCATTGCAGCACTATTCACAATAGTCAGGACATGGAAACAACCCACATGTTCATCAACAGATGATTGGATTTGGAAGAGGTGGTATATATACACAATAGAATACTACTCAGCCATAAAAAAGAATGACATAATGCCATTTGCAGCAACATGGATGGAACTCGAGACTCATACTGAATGAAATGAGCCAGAAAGACAAAGACAAATACCATATGGTATCACGTATAACTGGAATCTAATATCCAGCACAAATGAACATCTCCACAGAAAAGAGAATCATGGACTTGGAGAATAGACTTGTGGGGCTGCTTGATGCGAGAGGGAGGGAGTGGGAGGGATCGGGAGCTTGGGGTTATCAGATACAACTTAGAACAGATTTACAAGCAGATCCTTCTGAGTAGCATTGGAGAACTTTGTCTAGATACTCATATTGCAACAGAACCAAGGGTGGCAAAAAATTGTATACATGTAAGAGTAACTTGATCCCCGTGCTGTACAGTGGAAGAAAAAAATTTTTTTAATTTAATTAATTAAAAAAAAGAAAGAAAAATGGGAGAGGGAAAGGGAAAGGGCCAACAAAGTGTCTTTTCCCTCTACCTGGTCAGGGCCCTCTGGCCAGTTCTCCATGTCAGGAGGAGCCCAGAAATTAAATGGCCCCAGTTGCGGCTGATGGGTCTGCTCCACTGGTGGGTGAGTTGGCCCTCCAGTGCCCTGAGTGGTTACGATCTGTGGCTGAGGGTTAGCCAAAGAAATGTGGGCTGTCTCTAAAACCCTGAGGAAGGACTGTCCAGGTTAACTGAGGGTCTGAAAGAATATTGTGGTCAGTCCATGTGAATGGAAATAATTCCTGGCATGAAGGGTGTAGAGGAAAGGTAAAAAGGGCATCTTTTAGGTCAAGAACTGAGAAATGAGGAGTGTTAGGAGGTATACGAGACAGAAGAGTATAGGGATTTGGGACCACTGTGTTAATGGGAAGGAGTACCAGATTGATGAGGCCAAGATCCTGAACTAATCGGAAGCATCTGTCTAGTTTTTTTACAGGAAGGATAGGAATATTGAACAGAAAGTGAGTAGGTTTGAGGACGTTGGCCTTGAGGAGAAGCTGAATTATAGGTTTTCATTCTCTCTGTGCTTCTAGGCTAATAGGATATTGAGATTGGATAGGAAATTTAGTAAGATCATTTAGTCTTATGAGAATTGGAGAATGATGTCTAGCAATGGAGGGTATATGGGTGTCCCAAACAATGGGACTGACATCAGAGGGGAGGTGGGAATGACTGGGGGAGTGGGCCCCAAATCTGACTGGCCCAGATATAGGAAGTTTGTGTTTGGTTGTATAGGAAATTCAATGTATCCCTGGAACTTAGTTAAAATATTCATCCCTATTATAAGCATAGCCCATGTGGGAATACCTAGGAATTAGGTGGCAGGAAGTGGTGTTTACAAGTGTGCAAAGTAAAGGTCCAGTCTGTTGGGGTGTAGTGGGCAACCACTTTACCCCCATGATAGAAGTAGGGGAGGTGTAGGTAAGACCCTGTAAAATAGGTACTACCGAGTATAATGCCCCCAAGTCCAATAAGAACAAAATAATCTTATCTGCTCCTGCCAGAGCTCCCTGAGGCTCCAGAGTGGTGGTAGGAAGCTGGGGCCTGGTGGCCTCAGGCCCCACCCATCCTCCATGGCCAGGCCCAACAGGTTGTTCATGTTGATGGTCTCCAAGGTAGGTTTTGTGGAGGAGATGGTGGGCTGTCCTGGCTTCCCACAGTCCACTTTCCAATGTCCATTCTGACTGAATTTTGGAGAAGGGCCTGGCAGGGTTTGGGGTTATGGCATTTATTTGCCCAATGCCCCCTAAGCCACCTTTGAAATAGGCCCTGGGAGGGGAGGTTGTTCTGTAAGTTTGTACGCCTCAGGGGGTCCATGGTTTGTTTTTGAGGATTTCCCTATATGGCAGAAGCAAGAAGCTGATATTCAGTCATGGACTTCTTTAGTTTAGGGGCCTTATGTTCTTCCTCGGCATTATTAAAGACCATTAAAGGCAGCTTTAATGAGATCCCTTGGTGGGAACAAAAGACCGTCCTCTAGTTTCCACATATTTTTTTAATATCTTGTGCTGATTGGGAGATGAAATGCATATGCAAATGAATTTATCCCTCTTGACTTCCTAGATTTAGGGTAGGATACTTAGGGTAGTATACTATAAGCCTTGACATAAAAATGGCTGGATTTTCTTGGGGTTCCTGCATTATTTCTCTAATTTTATCCTAAGTAAGTATTTTTAATGAGGACTTCATTCTTTCTATTAGGCAAGAGATAAGGTGGCCTCTCGAGCCACTGTCCTGGGAGTCTATCTGATAGTTCCAATTAGGATCCACACAAGGGATAGCTAGAGTTCCAACAGGACTGTTAGCAGGATCTTGGTATGTAAGGTGTCTGCATGGGCTTGGGCTGCCAGACAAATTCATTCCCTTTCTTCAGGGGACAGAAAACAGCTAAGGATAACACAAATGTCTTTCCAAGTGAAGTCGTAGGAGTGAATAAGATACTGGAGCTCTTTTGTGTAGGTAGTTGAGTCTGAGGTGAAGGAACCTAAACATTTTCCCTACTTGGGATAAGTCTCCCAAAGACAAAGGCACATGAACCCTGACTCTTCCTTCAACTCCAGCAACCTCTCTTAAAGGAAGGTTTGGGGCCTCAGGGGGGATTGCTGATCGAGATCTTGTCAAGGGGGTCATAAAAGGGGTTGTTGTTATGGGAGGGGGCTGCATGTTGGGAGTGGGAATTAGGATTCTTGGGGCATGGAAGAAGAGGAGGAAGAACAATGGTGGGAGGGAGAGAAGAAGGTGTAGGGGCTGTAGTACCTGGGTGCACGGAATGGGTGGGAGGGGGAGGAGGAGGCTTATGGTTGTGCAGGATTGAAGGAGGTGCTGAGGCATCACTAGGATTAAAGTCAGAGTTTGAAGAAACATAACGGGGAGGCTGTTTAGTTTTTGCCTGCAGGTGAGGTGAAATGGGAGGAGGGCATTCATTTAACAGAAGAACCTGATATGAGCTACAGTCAGAGCAAAGAGAGGGTTGAGATCTTAAAGAGATAAAAGCTTGGAATTCCTGCCTTGGCTCAGAAGGAACAAATCTGACTAGGATCCATGTGGACACAGGTTTGAACACTGGTCTTCCTCAGAGGCTTAAGGATCTGGCATTGCTATGACCTGTGTTGTAGGTTGCAGACATGGCTCAGATCTGGCATTGCTGTGGCTGTGGCCCAACTTCCACACCTCCAGTTCAACCCATAGCCTGGGAACCTCCACGTGCCATGAGCACAGCCCTAAAAAGACACACACACACACACAAAATAGATAAAAGCTTTAATGTAGGGAACATCTGACCATTTCCCATTGTGCTGGAAAAAAAATTCTCAAGATCTCCTGGGATTTTGAAATTGAATGGACCAGTCTCAGGCCACTGGCTCCCATTATCTAATTTATGTTTGGGCCAAGCCACGTGACAGAACGAAATGAGACACTTGTGCTTAACATCTGGTGGAGTCTCAGAGATGAAAGATTGTCCAAAATCACCCTAAAGCTGTATCTAGTGGAGGTTGACAGGAGGAGGCCCTCGTGGTGTTAATTCGGGAATAGAGGAGTCTAAAAACCCACACAGGTGCTCAGAGAGGTATCTCCCTGAGAGGGCCTAAGATCTAAACGCGATAGACCACCTAGATGGTCAGAGGGCTTCTCCCTGTGAAGTCTATGATCTGAACGATGATTGTGCCTGATCAGGAAATGTCTTTGCTGAGAAGGGGGAGTACCTGTTCCCTGCGACCACATGGAAACCCAGCTGACTCCAACATCCAGATTTTAAAGAGGAAATAAAAATGGCAAGGAGGGGAGTTTCCATCATGACTCAGCAGCTAACAAATCTCACTAGCATCCAGGAGGGCACAGGCTTGAACCCTGAACTTGTTCAGTGAGTTAAGGATCTGGCATTGCCATGAGCTGTGGTGTAGGTTGCAGATGTGGCTTAGATCCTGTGTTGCTATGGCTGTGGTGTAGGCCAGCAGCTAAAGCTGCATTAGATCCCTAGCCTGGGAACCTCCTACATGCCATGGGTGTCACCCTAAAAAGCAAAAAAGAAAAAGTAAAAGAAAAGTGGCAATGACATCAGACCGGGTTTGGGGAGAGAGTGGTGGAGGAGAAATCCAGTATTTACTCAACTTCCAATGGCCTTGAAGTGGAGGCCAGTGTGGGGTGCCATGTGATGGGAATCATCAGAAGGCACTTGAGATCCCAGTGCTCAACAGTCACAAGGAAGAGGGCACTTCCACTCATCTGAGCAGTAGTAACTGGGAGAGAGGGCCAGAGAAATCAGAGGTCACCGTGGAGTAGCCTGGACTAAATCTTCAATTGTCCCAATAGTCTCACTCTGTTCACTGAAAGACTCAGGCTTAGGAGATGGAAAGCAGGGAAAGAGTTTAGAAACAGAGGAGGCATCCACTCTTTCAGACTAGAGCTACTTGCCCCTAGAACCTACAGGGACCTGCAGAACACCTGGTGTTTCAGTTATCCCTCCAAGTCTTGGAGCATTTGTGGAAGCCTGGACATTGGAAAGGGGTGGGTGTGTATCCCTCCAGGGTTTGGCACCAAAATGTTAGAGAACTGGAGAAAGACAGTTGACCAGAGCAGTGACATATCAGGCAAGATTTATGAACCAGCAGAGAGGTTGGGAGCACTGAGCAAAAGGAACACAGGACCCCTCAGCCTTGGGAAAGAATCAGGATTTATAGGCAGGGGATCATGTGCTAAGTCCTATACGTTTGGAACAGCAGTTAAGATCCTGGTATAAAACTTAACATTCTCCTTGGGGCAGTCTTTGTCCTTGGGAAGTCAGCCACTTCATGGGCTTTGCTGTGCTGCCAGTGGAGGTCCAATAAAGTGGAGACTGCAGGTCCGGGTCTGAGAGTGTCAATGAGTCATGGGACTTACCATTTCTTAGGCCTTCATTATATATATATAATTATTTTTTCCCATTATTCTGTCAATTTTCTACTGTTTAGGCCTTCATTTTAGTTTATGACTAAGAGGTTTCATGTGGCCATTAATACTTATGTGTTTATCAGATGATAAAATGTGAATTTTGTTCAGAAAGCCTAGGCTGTTTTGAAGTAAGTCAAGAGCCAGGACAGAAGCAGAGCGGGTTTAGGGTAAAGAAGTGAAAAAAAAAAAAAAACTATGCTGATGAATAAAAAAGTGAAAGGGAAGATCAAGTCAAAACTCATGCTATGACTTTGAAAACCAATTTGTAAATTGCCCAAAGAGGCATACACCAACTATCCTGCCACTGTGTAATGTGGAAGAAACTTCTGGTTCTTGCCTACCTGCCAGAGGGCAACACGGAGTGTCACTCCAAACCCAACCAGGCCCACCTTCCCTCAGCCCCTACCCCACTGCAGAATGACTTGAGTCCCCCCTTCGAAGCTTGAGACTCAAACTTGGCCTCCTTTACTTGAATCCTGAGCATCTGCTGAAGCAGGTCACTCTCTGGGTCCTGGTCTTGACTTTTTGCTTTGAGGCTACCAGGCAGCAGTTTTCTAGGCCCAAGCCTGTGTGAATGGTTTCACAAGGAGGTAAGCCAATAGACTTGGGATGGGTTCCCAAAGACCCTGCCATCCCTCAAATCCCTGGGGTTCACATGTGATACTTCACTGTGGACACATAGTTGGACGGAAGGACAGGAAGGAGAGAGAACTGCACCCCAGGGACCCCTCACACTGGGGGGCCTAGAGGGGCCTGTAGAAACCTCAGCCTACCCGTGGGAGAACAGATGCTTGGAGGTGGAAAAAGAGGACATGCTCTGGGTTTGGAGGAAGGATTGCATCAGGAAGGTTGGCTTTTTCTAGAAGGAAGACAAGGCACTTTGAAATGTGTGTGTAGGGAATGTGGCTTGATATCTGCTCTTGGCAGAGGGAGGGTCATGGGGAAAGCCTAGCCCTGTCTTGTGTTCCTTAGGCATCTGAAGCTTGCCTCATTAGATCTTTCTAAGGGATGTGAATGGGTGCATACTGTATCTAATGGGAGCATGGGGTGAGATGGTCAGTCAGAAAACTATTCAATGGGGTGGGTGACTGTGGCCACATGTGCATGGAAGTGGTCCTCTCTAAGCTGGGCCCAAAGTTACTCTGCCACAACCCAGACCTCTTCCACTCCTTCCAGCCCAGAGCTCACTCCTCAGGTCAGGGAACTGTTGCCTTGGATTCCACAAGGGAGGGGCAACCATGTGACTTCAACCAAGCTAAGACTCCTGTTTCTGAGTTGTTCTGTATTTTTTTCCCTTTCGTGGAAACACATTTCTTCAGACCTACTTCATCCTGTCTGGTATCTCACAGCAGATGCCCAGGCCTGACTTTGAGATGAAGAGTATGTTCCTATTTCACGTCACCATTTCATGGACAGGGATCACATGTATGGAGGGGGGGTGGTTGCGATGGAATGTCTATGAAGGCTGATTCCTTGTTAAAGAGGGGACGTGTTGTAGCCCAGAAGTGGAAGACGATCTTCTGTGCTACCATGAAACCTCCTTTTCCCCTGTTGAGATTAATTAGGTGCATGGTGGTGGGTACCTCCCTCTGCTGAACAGACAGCTTTACCACAATGGCACCTGACTCATGCCTGCTTCTCAGTTTGTCTTCACCTTCCATTGTTGGGATCTGGAAGGGGAAGGACCTCAGGCAGCCTGTACTCCCACGATCTATGCAACACGACACTCCCTCAGCCTGTGCTAATCCTCTGCAGCCAATAGTGGCTGTGAAATGACAGAATCCAGGGGATACATGCTTAATTCTTAGACTCCTCTCCTAGGAACACAACTGCATGATGGCAGTGACTCAGGGTCCTGGGGATGGGGTGGTGGAAACTCTCCCCTGTTCAAAGTCCAATATGGGTGGTTCTGTGAGGCAGGTGCATGATGGGCAGGTGCGTTATGCGATTGTATCAAGGTTCTGTGTGAAGAGTGACTTTCTCAGCCTTTCAGTTTTGTTAGGAGGGGTCATGAAAGAAAGGAAGAGCAGATTTATATTGGCAAGTGCAAAGGAACTGCTTATCAGAAGGTGTGGCCCTAAGACTTTATACACTGCCTGTCCAAAAATGGACTTACAGTGAGTGGATACTGGCTTGGAGAGGGTCCCTATATGCTAATGACCTTGCTGAGGAGCATTGTTCAGAGTAGATGTGCTCCAAGCTCCAGGACTTGGGGACAGTCTGTGAGGGCTGAGTGTCATGGAGTTCCTTATTGAGGCTCTCTGAGTGAGTGCTGCTGAGCCTAACCTCTTCTCAGCAGACAGGAGGCAGGGAACTTGGTGCATGGGAACAAATTCACCAGTGGAATAATTCTCAACTGGAGATGAGAACATGAAAACCCCTCCAAGACTGCACAGTTTCCCCTGTTCAAATGCCCTTGCCTGTTGAGATGTACAGTCTGATTCACCAGGAAACTCCCTTCCCAGTTGCCCATTCTCCTCCATTCACCACTTTCCTTTGCTCAAGAGCATCTCCACAGCATGCTCAGCACAGCAGCCATCATTAAGCCTCATGCCTCCCTGTCCCATTTCATAGCACTCCACTTTCCTCCATCCACTCCTGGCCCCCCATTGAAGCCACCCTTGGAGCTGCACCTGCCACCACCCATGACCCCATTACTCCCACCTGGCAGCACCTTATTCCTGCCAGCCTTCACCAGGACATCTCTGGTGGCTAATACTGACCATGGCCTCAGTGCCCCAGCGGTTTGCAAAATCACTGTCTAAGTCAGATCAGAAGGAAAGCCAGCATTGCCCCACCAGACTCAGATCTTTGGCCTTACCCAGGTACCCCCAAAGGGAGCTCCTGGGGCCCTCAGTGGGAGGGCTTGTTGCTTGTCCTGTAACCCTATTCCTAGAAACCCCTGCAGTGGAGAGTGTTGTGGCCACACTGGCTGTTGCAGTAGCTCAGGCTTGCAAGGGAGAGTGGGTCACAGGCCTTCCTCCTCAAGCTGCACAATCAGCTGCCCAGCTGGCCCCAGTCTGCCCCCAGTGAGCTCTGGCCCATGGCCACATGGTGCATCCAGGGCAGACAGCCTATCCTCCTCCAAGAATGGGGTCCCTCAGGATGACTCTTTGAACAGCAAGAGCTGAGAACTCCCGAGGCTGGCAGTGCCTAAAATCTCTGGCCCAGAAGCACCTGCCCCAGAGCCCTAATGCAGAACTTTTCTCTTGCTTCCTCATTTGAGTGCATTCTGGAGAGCTCATGAGCTCACCTGGAGCCTTCACTAAAGAGGAACTGGCCATGGACTCACTGGCTAGGTTTCTAGGAATCCTTCAGCCTAGACAGAAGGAAGGTTGAGGGTGATGTCCATGCCATGAAGAGGTATGTTGTCACTCACATGTGTCACATGTCCAGTCCATGACATCCTTTCAGTGTCTTCTCTCAGCTGGCCCCACCCTGTGGGTCCAGCCACATTACCTTCTGTGTTTCCATGGTAACATTTACCACAGACTAGCAGTCAGAGAGGGTCCTTCTGTAATGTCAGGAGCCAAGAGGTGAATGGCACCATCTTCTGTGCTGCTGCATCCTTTCAACAAGAAGTTGGGTGTATGGTGGCCAGGGACTGTCACTTCAGAGGAGGCATAGGACAGGCAGGCTCAGGAGAGAGTTTTATGCATATGTGGTCCTTGTTGTTCTGGAGACTTCCACTTACAACAAGGAGGTGGTAGTTCTCTCTTAAGGCAAGGTTCTTTCCTACTAGAGCTGTGAGCCTGGAAGGAATCTCCCTCCTAGACTTAAGGTCCTTCATAAAAGGGGCACAATGACACCTAGTTGAGAGGACCAGGCAGAAGAGTCCTTGGGCTTATCTGACCTGTTAGCAGCTATCCTGGCACATGCCCTCCCTCATTGATGATGCTGAAGTTTATATGAAACTGCAGTCCTGGAGAGGAAAGAGTTCCCCAAGGCACAGCATTCCAGCTATGGCCTGGGAGTGGATGCTCATCCTCTGGGGAGTGTGAGGTGGTGGCAACAGCAACCAGAAAGGCCTGTCTTGCTCTACAGACACCCACCCCTCACACTACTGACCCTCAGTCAGGCTGTGGTGGGGAACATGGAGGAGAAGGAATGGAGGTGCTCAGGCAGCTGGAGGTGGGGCTGTAAGAGGAGACTGACCCTGAGGGCTTGCAGCCCAGTGCTTCACTCTCTGGCCCACTGAAACCAACCATGACATTGGAGAAGGGACAGTGTTGGGCCATGCAGGAATGGCAGCACACAAGCAGCTTTGACAGGATGAACTTCTATGAGATGGTGGCAAAGTGAGTCAGCATCCCGGGCTGTGGGGTACATGGTGGATGAGGGGGTGGGTGAGGGCCAGACCGCAGGGCAGGATATGACTGTAATGGTGACCAGCAGAGAGAACAGAGGAGGCTGGCACCCAACACATACTGTTCCCTGCATCCCAGAGGCCTTACTCCCCTCACCTGGAGACCTTGGCTATTCTGTCCTTCTTCCACCAGGAGCACTGCCCCCACATGAGGCTGACCTGTCCCTGTCCTGACATAAGGCCTCAGGATGGTCTTGGGAACCCTAGGAGCCCAGGAAGGGTCCACTCTGGGCACAGGGACTGTGCAGGGAAATGCACTCCACCCCAAGCTGTGTGCTGGGTGGCCAGTGATCACTGATCTAACACTTGGAACCCCTCTCCTCATCAGCAGTGGACTGGCCTCCCCTGTGTTTTCTGCATGGGAATCCCCTAGTTTCAAAACCAAAACCAAACAAATAAGCACCTCTCAGAGGAACGTGAGGCCTGTCTGCTAAGTTTAGCATCCCATCTCCAGCCTCTCCTGAGCCCTGTGTCAGGTGTGTGTTCCAGAACTCTCACTTCCAGACCCAGGACCTAGATTTGGGCAAGGCTACTGTGGGGACACCTGCCTGACAAGGCTGCTGGCCATCACCATTCCTGTGGGACACACAAGGATGGGGGCGCATGAGCAGGGGCCCCCATGGGCCACCATATGTCCAGTAGTCCTGGTTCAATTAAGCAACCTGGGTCTCTGCTGGGCCATGCCCTCCAGGGCTGCTAAAGCAGGAGGTGGCCCAGATCATGTACTTGCCCTAGAGTGGCTCCCTGCTGGAATAGCACCTCACAGGCCCTGACAGCCCCAAGGACACCCTCTCCACATCCCCTCAGTCCTGCTGCCCTCAGTGGGCTCCAGAGCCCAGGCCTTTTTCTCACTGAGGCCTGTCCCTCAACACCCCCAAGGTTCATGGAATTTGAAGTGGAGGATGACTTCCAGATTCAGAACTTGCAGTGGATGAAGGGGAAACAGGGTCTGCTTACTCCAGCTCTAGTGAGTCCAGCTCCTCAGGGACTTCAGCCCCCAAAGTGGGGCCTTGGTCAGTTACCCACCTGCCCAATGGAGGTAAAGACAAAGTTAATAGGGGCCTAGGGGTAGAGGCAAGATGGCACAAGGGTAAGAGGACATGCTCACCCTCTCCCACAAACACATCAAAAAAAAAAAAAAAACCACACATCTCCATCTAAACGGATTCACACAGGACATCAACTGAATGCTGGCAGAAAATCTTAAACCTCCAAAAAGGGCAAGAAACTCCTGACATAACCAGGTAGAACAAAAGAAAAAAAGAGAGAGAAAAGGAATCAGGACAGGACTCGCTTTCCTGAGAGGGAGCTGTGAAGGAGAAAGGGAACCCACACCCTGAGAAGCAACCTAACAAACAGAAAGATCAGCTGAGTCAGAGGGATCTCCAAGATACTGAAGAGAGCACAGCAGAAGGCCTGAGAACTGAAAAGCAGAGTGAGAGAAGCACAGATCATCTGAACTGCTGGCACAGACACCACAGCCTGAGATTCACGGGGAGGGGGTGATGGACACTGAGACTTAGGCTCTGGAGCAGTGAGAAGCTGCTTGCTAGCCCATGGTGGACCAGACCTGTGGGTGGCAGGAGCAAACCACTGCAATTATCCCTGACTCCAGACGTGGTGTGGCCTACCACAGCTGGGGATATCTGAACAAAAATTACTTGCAGACCCAACCATTTCAGAGGGTATCACAGAAAAGGACACTACAATGGAACCTCACCTGATGGTGCTCTCACTCCTCTGGGGGCACACTCACCCTGCAGCCACCACTGCCAAACATTCCAAGAGGTGCCCATATGCTTGATCACTGTCCCTTCCTAGGAACCTGCAACTAAGAGCACCTTCTTCCCACATCCTGTCAGGGCTAAGCAGGACCAGGTGCTTCTTGCATGATTTTACAGGTGATGGGGCAAACCACCAAAGTTATCTCTAGCTCCAGCGGTGGCAGTGAGCTGACACCATTAGGGGTTGGGGAACAGGCACCTACTGCAGCCCCATTCACCTCAAGGGCATCACAGAGGAAGGCATTGTGACCGAATCAACTCTTGGTTCTCTTGCACCCTGGGGAACACACTGGCCCTGCTGCTGCCACTACTGAATGTTCAGGGCAGTACCCATAGGCCAGATATCTGGCACTTCCCAGGATCCTGCAACTCGGAGCAGCCTGAGCAGCACCTCCTATGTGGGCTAACATATAGGAGGTGCAGATCACCTCATGCATGGTCTACAGGTGGTGGATGCAAACCAACACAGTTACCACTGAAGCTAGATGGTCATGGCCCACTCCCACTAGGGATCCCTGAACAGGCACCACCTGCCATTCCAATCATCTCAGAGGAGGACACTGCAATCAAACACAAGCTGTTGATGTTCTCACATCCCTGGGAACTCACACACCCTGCTGCAGCTACAGCCAAATTCTCTGGCCACCTTGAAGGTACTTTTGAGCTTATTACCGCTTCCCAGGGCCCTGTAAATAGGAGTAACCTGTGTCACCTTCCTACAGGTCTTTGCTTCTGTTGAGAGCCCAATGACCAGGCCCTGAATGCTGGCCCTACTCATTGCCCTCTTCTCCCTGAAAACATACTGAGCATCATGGGGATAACAGACTTCTCATGCAGAAGAAAGAGACAGCAAAGATCCAAACCCCCACACCAATAATAAAGAGTAACCCCCAAAAAAGATACAAAGGGGTATTCTTGCATAGACACAGACTTACAAAAATACAGTTTGGCTTCCCCAAATTCACACAAAAAGAAAAACACAAGCAAGATGAAGAACCTCAGAAATGATTCCCAGTTAAAACAACAGGAGAATTCAACCAAAGCAGTCAACAAGGAAACAGACCTCTGCAGTCTGACAGACTTGGAGTTCAAAAGAGACATGGTGAAAATACGGAAGGAATTAAGAGAGGATAGCAACAGGAATGCAGATTCCCTTAGAAAGGAATGAGAACATATAAGGAGGAGCCAAGAAAACTAGAAAATTCATTTGCAGAGATACAAACTGAAGGAAAGGCAATAAAGACCTGAATGAATAATGCAGAGGAAAGAATTAGTGATGTGGAACAGAGAATAATGGAAATCACCCAATCAGGACAGCAGACAGAAAAGCAAATGGAAAAAAATGAAAGAAATATGAGACCTATGGGATAATATAAAGCAGGAAAATTTATGCATAATACGGATTCTAGAAGGAGAAGAAAAAGAAAAGCAGACTGAAAATACATTTGAAGAAATCCTGGCTGAAAATTTTCCCAATCTAATGGATACTGATAACAAGATATAGGAAACACAGAGGGCCCCAAACAAGTGGAACCCAAACAGGCCCACACCAAGACATATTATAATAAAAATGGCAAAAAGTTAAAGATAAAGCGAAGATTCCAAAGGCAGCAAGAGAAAAGAAAAGCGTTAATTACAAGGGAACCCAAATGAGGCAATCAGCTGATATCGCTACAGGTACACTAAAGGCCAGGAGGGAGTGGCAAGATATAATTAAACCACTGAAAGGAAAAAAATCTGCAAACTAGAATATTCTATCCAGCAAGAAAATCATTTAAAATAGATGGAGAAATAAAGAATTTCTCCAACAGTCAAAAGCTGAAAGAGTACAGCAACACGAAACCCATTCTAAAACAAATACTTAAAGGGCTTCTGTAATTAAAAAAAAAAAAAAAAGGAAGATATAGGATGGAGGAAACCACAATTGGAAACCCATCACTTAAATAAGTCAGCATACAGACCTAAACATGAAGATGTTAAAAAAAGAAAAGGCATCCAAATCAAACACTGTGGGAAAGGGAAGTAAGAAGAAATAGATTCTTTTTTAATTTTTTAATGATGTGTTTAGCCTATATGACTATCAGGCTAAAGTAAGCAGATATAGGAAGGGGTTAACATACTTAAAGAAACAGGGCAACCACAAATCAAAACCGAACACTACATTCACAAAAACTGAAAAGAAAATACTCAAGCATAAAATAAATGGAAATCACCCAACCAAACAAGGAAAGGAAGAAAAGAGAAACATAGAATCAACTGGAAAATAAGGCTTAAAATGGAAATAAATACATATCTATCAATAATCACCTGAAATGTCAATGGGCTGAATGCTCCAATCAAAAGACACAGAGTGGCAGATTGGGATAAAAAAGCAAAATCCTTCAATCTGTTGCCTACCATACACTCACCTTGGGGCAAAGGGCACTTACAGATTGAAAGTGAGGGGTGGGAAAAGAGATTTCATGCCAATGGACAAGACAGGAAAGCAGGAGCTGCAGTACTCATATCAGACAAAAGAGACTTTAAAATCAAGGCCATCAAGAAAGACAAAGAAGGATAGCATTGAATAGTTAAAGGATCCATTCATGAAGAGGATATTACAATCATCAATATATATGCCCCTAATATTGGAGGACCCAGATACCTCCAGCAAATATAACAGAGATAAAAGGAGAAATTGATGGGAATACAATCATAGTAGGAGAATTAACACCCCACCCACATCAATGGACAGATCCTCTGGACAGGAAATCAATAAGGCATCAGAGATCCTAAAGGAAATACCAGAAAAGTTAGACTTAATGGACATTTTGAGGTCACTACATCCAAAACAACAGAATACACATTCTTCTTAAGTGCACATGGAACATCCTCAAGAATTGATCACATCTTGGGGCACAAAGCTAACCTCAACAAATTTAGGAGTATAGAAATTATTTCAAATACCTTCTCTGACCACAATGGCATGAAACTAGAACTCAGTCACAGGAAAGGAAGTGAGAAAAAAACCTACTACATGGAGACTAAATAACATGCTACTAAAACACCAATGGGTCAATGAGGAAATCAAGAAGGAAATCAAAAAAAAATACCTCAAGACAAATGATCATGAAGACACAATCACTCAAAATCCATGGGATGCCACAAGAGCAGTGCTCAGAGGGAAGTTCATAGCAATACAGGCCTTTCTCCAAAAAGAAGAAAAATCTCAAATGGACAATTTAACCCATCACCACAATGCATTAGAAAAAGAAGAACAAGAAAAACCTAAAGTCAGCAGAAAGAAGGACATCATGAAGATCTAAGAGGAAATCAATAAAATAGAGATTCAAAAAACAATAGACAAAATCAATCAAGCCAAGAGCTGGTTCTTTGAAAAGGTCAACAAAATGGACAATCCTCTGGCTAGACTCACCAAGAAGAGGAGAGAAAAAAAACCCAAAGTACAAAAATCAGAAATGAAAAAGGAGAAGGCACAATGGATACTACAGAAGAAAAAAAAAGAAACATGAGAGAATACTAACAACAATTATGTGCCAACAAATTCGACCACCTGGAAGAAATGGACAACTTCCTAGAGACGTACAACCCACCAAAACTGAATCAAGAAGAAATAGATCAACTGAACAGACCAATCACTAGAAATTAAATTGAATATGTCATAAAAACACAACCCTACAAATAAAAGTCCAGGACCAGATGATTTCACAGGTGAATTCTACCAAACAAACAAGGAGGAACCTACACCCATACTCCTACAACTTTCCAAAAGGTTGAAGAAGAAGGAATACTCCCAAAGACATTCTAGGATGCCACCATTACCTTCATTCCAAAACCAAAGATGCTGCCAAAAAAGAAGAGGTAAATCAGTCAACATCATACATCACATTAACAAAACGAAACTCAAAAATGACATGATCCTCTCAATAGGGGCAGATAAAGCATTTGACAAAGTCCAACATCATTTTATGATTAAAAGCCCTTACCAAAGTGGGTCTAGAGGGAACATTCCTTAGCATAATCAAAGCCATTTAAGACAAACCCACAGAAAATATATTACTCAATGGAGAAAAGCTGAAAGCCTTCTCACGAAAATCGTTGTAACAAGACAAGAATGCACACTCTCATCCCTATTATTCAACATAGTATTGGAATTCCTAGCCACAGCAATCAGACAAACAAAGAAATAAAAGGCATCCAAATCGGAAGAGAAGTGATAAAGCTGTGACTCTATGCTGATGACAAGATACAATAAATACAAAACCCCAAGGACGAACCCAAAAATTACCTGAACTGCTCAGCAAATTCAGCAAAGTAGCAGGATATAAGATTAACATTCAGAAATCAGTAGCATTTCTGTATACCAACAATGAAATATTAGAAAAGGAATACAAAAATACAATACTTTTTAACATTGCAACCCAAAAAATCAAATACCTGTGTATACACATGACCCAGGAGGTGAAAGACTTATATGCCAAGAAATATAAAACATTAATCAAGGAAATTAAAGATGTAAAGAAATGGAAAGATAGTCCATGTTCCTGGATGGAAAAAAAATTAATATTGTAAAAATGGCCATACTACCCAAAGCTATCTACAGATTCAATGCAACCCTGATACAATTACCCACTCCATTTTACACAGAACTAGAACAAACAGTCCAAATATTTATATGAAACCACAAAAGACCCATGATTGCCAAAGCAATTCTGAGAAACAAAAACCAAGCAGGAGGCATAGCTCTCTCAAGCTTCAGGCACTATTACAAAGCCACAGTCATCAAGACAGTGTGCGTCTGGTACCAAAACAGACAGACAGACCAATGGAACAGAATAGAGAATCCAGAAATAAACCCAAACACCTATGGGAAATTAATCTTTGACAAAGGAGTTAAGAATATAAAATGGGGGAAAGACAGTCTTTTCAGCAAGTACTGCTGGGAAACCTGGACAGTAGCATGCAAATCAGTGAAACTAGAACACACTCTCACACTATGCACCAAAATAAACCCAAAATGGATGAAAAACTTAAATACAAGACAAGACACCATCAAACTCCTGGAAGAGAAAATAGGCAGCACATTTTCTGAAATCAACCTTACAAATGTTTTCTCAGGTTAGTCTCCCAAAGCGATAGAAATAAAAGCAAAAATAAACCAATGGGACCTAATCAAACATACATGCTTTTGCACAGCAAAGGAAACCAAAAAGAAAAAAAAAAAGACAACTTACAGAATGGGGGAAAATAGTTTCCAATGATGCAACTGTCAAGGGCCTCATCTCTAAAATAGACAAACAACTTATACAACTCAACAGCAAGAACAGCAATAATGCGATTGAAAAATGGGCAAAAGACCTGAAGAGACATTTCTCCAAGGAAGATATACAGATGGCCAGCAAGCACCTGAAACAATGCTCAGTATCACTGATTATTAGAGAAATGCAAATCACAATGAATATGAGATACCACCTCACACCAGTCACAATGGCCATCATTCATAAGTCCACAAATAACAAATGCTGGAGGGGGTGTGGAGAAAAGGGAACCCTCCTGCCCTGTTGATGGGAATGGATGCTGGTACAACCACTAGGGAGAACAGTAGGGAGGTACCTTAGATATCAGTACATCGAATTACCGTATGACCCTGCAATCCCACTCTTGGGTATCTATCCAGACAAAATTCTCCTTAAAAAAGACACATGCACCCACATGTTCATTACAGCACTATTCACAATAGCCAAGACATGGAAACAACTCAATTGTCCAACGACAGATGATTGGATTGGGAAGATGTGGTATATATAGACAATGGAATCCTACTCAGCAATAAAATATAATGCCATTTGCAGCAACATGGATGGAACTAGAGACTCACATCCTGAGTGAGGCAAGTCAGAAAGAGAAAGACAAATACCGTACAATATCACTTATATCTGGAATATAGTATACGGCACAAAGAAACCTTTCCACAGAAAAGAAAATAATTCTCTTGGAGAATAGCCTTGTGTTTGCCAAGGGGGAGGACCAGGGAGTGGGTTGGATTGGAAGCTTGGGGTAAATCGATGCAGAATATTGCCTTTGGGATGGATTAGCAATGGGATCCTGCAGTGCAGCCCTAGTCACTTATGATGGAACATGTAATGTGAGAAAAAAGAAGGTATACATGTAAGTGTAACTGGGTCACAATGCTGTACAGTTGATAAAATATATATATAAATAAAAGATAAGAAAAAAATAAAGTTTTATACATTTAAAAAATAAATAGGGACCTAGGGATGGCCAATGTCCCAACATTGTTCCTTTAACCGCACTGTGGTATTAGTCTTTCCACTAGAACAGCCCCTGAAGGGGGTCTCACCTGCCCTTTGTCCCTCTGGTTATGGACATGGTCAGTTTTCTAACTCTTCTCCCTCCTCCATGCCTAAGCAGCCCCATGAGGTATGCCTAAGAAGTGGGCTGGTGGGGACACCCCTGGGAAATTAAAGGTTCTGCACTTCCTCACATGTGACTCTTACATGTGCCCACTTTCCTCTCCCTCCCATGGCACATGAGGCTTCAGCTGGCCCTAAAACCACCCACACACAGGTCTATGGCCCCCCAGCACTGCCCTCCAATTTGCATGCTCTAGGCTTAGGAAATGGACATTAGAGTCTCTCACTTTCCCTTCCACCTGATCACCCTCAGCCTGTGCTCTTAGGAAGGCCAGCCCTGGGGCACAACCCAAACACTGCAGCCATGCCACTGGAGTGCCACCAGAGGCCAAGGCACTCTGGTGTTCCCTAAGGCTGGGGTCAGACTAGGGTCACCAAAGAATCCTGCAAACCAGAGATTGATTTCAAGGCCCTTCTAAGGCACAGCCAGCAGTGAGTGGCCTTACAGCTCAAAGGCTCAGTTCTCTCTCCAAGAGGTCAGGACATCCCTCCATCCTCCTCAGGGACCTCGATCAGGACCCAGGGCCAATGAGGTTCTTGAGGAGACCTGTCCTCTTAGGGAGACCTGAGGGCTGGGGAACAGCTCCAGTAAGGAGGAGGAGGATCTCCCCAACCTGACCTTCCTCCTGGAACCTCAGCACAACCTGCTGTCCTTGGTGCTGCCCCAGAGCCAAGTCCCCACCACAGGCCTTGTGGGGACTCTGCAGGCTGGGGGACTCAATGAGTTCACTGGGTCACCCCACCCCCCAGAGAATAGGCATCAGCCCAGCCTCCCCAGCAGCTGGCTCTGTGTGGAGGCCTGGCCACCACAGAGAACCTGCCCATGCCCAGGACTGACCTGGGAGTCTTTGGGAGACCAGCCCTAGACAGGGGCTTGTTTACCCTGACAGACCAAAAAGAGAAGGTGTAACACATGTGTCACAGGGAAGAGGATGTTCCACTGCATCCAGTAGTGAACAGTGGGCCAGCTTTCCAGTGTAAGCCCAACAGGAAGCCTAGGGACTCTCTTTAGTCCCAGCACTGATCCTGGCTGACATGGGGGCAGGGAGGAAGGGCAAGGCTATCAGAGCCAGGAGAGGGGTGGCCCTGCGGGGGGTTAGGTAGTGAGGGATTTGGGTCTGGGTGTGCACAGAAGCACCATTGGGATGAAGTATGTAAAATGTGGACAAAGATAGTTTTATGGGAAGTATTCATGGTCCACTGTCATCTTGCTCATGTCTGTGTTGCTCCACAGAGTGTTCTTTGGAGGAAAGAAGGATGAGGGCTGTCACAGGTGCTCTGGATTTACAGGTGAACCATGAAATCTTTCCTCCACAGAGACAAGGACTCATCAAGCTACTCTGGGGAGCACACAGATTTCACTATCCCCAGGAACCCCCACATCATCTCCGTCTCTCAAGCCTGCCTGACTAGTGGGCATCTGGGGCATCTCTACCATTATCTGCATCCCCCTACCTTCAAAGGACTTGGAGCTGCTTTTGTGCCTTTCAGCCCTCTGAACACTCAGCAGTTCCTAGAGTGGAGGCTGGTGACAGCCTTTACCTTTAGGGAGTTTCTCTCTGCTTCCCCGAAGTCGCCAGATGACAGGCTGGGATGATCCTACACTCATCCAGGGTGCCCTGTGTGGGTGGCCTGGCCAGAGAGGAAAAGGCTTGGCTGTAGGGACAGGACTTTCTGCTTCTCTGCCTCATCGATGGGGGAGAATCCACTGTTCTCAGTGGGATTATTGCAATGGGCAAAATGGTGGAGGCAGGTGCCTCTTAGTCCCAATGAGGACAGAAAGATGGGAATGGTTGAGAGGAAATTCATAGATGACTAGTGACTTGAGTGGAGTAGTCCATCGTGATTTATTTATTTTTTCTTTTTAAGGCTGCACCAATGGCCTAAGTAGGTTCCCAGGCTAGGGGTCACATCAGAGCTGGAGACACTGGCCTATGCCACAGCAATGCCAGATCTGAGATGCATCTTCAACCTACACAGAGCTCACAGCAATGCTGGATCCTTAACCCCCTGATAAGGTCAGGGATCGAACTGGCATCCTCATGGATACTAGTCAGATTTATTTCCAGAGAGCCACTATGGGAACTCTGAGTATTGCACCTTGTCAAATCCCTGCACCACCCCAATGGCATCAACACCCAGATAGCTTTAGAAAGAGCAAGACCTAAGACTTTACAAAGACCAGGAATAGAGTTCCTGCTCTGGGAAAGAGGCCTAAGTATCCTGCCTTGTTCCAAGGAACCCCCATATGCCAAGAGTGTGGCCAAAAAAGGAAAGTAACAAAACCAAAAAATGAAATAGACTAGGTTTAACATTAAGGTGCATGGACTGCAAATGACAAATTATACTAATGTTCTTCAAATCATAAAAGGAATGAAATAGAAGGAGTTCCTGTCATGGCTCTGAGGTAATGAACACAACTGCTATCTGTGAGGACATAGGTATGATACCTAGCCTTGTTCATTTGGTTAAAGTTCCAGAGTTGCCACGAGCTGTGGTGTAGTGTCATGTAGCTTTGATCTTGCATTGCTGTGGCTGTGGCATAGGATGGAAGCTCAAGTTCTAATTCAATTCCTAGCAGGGGAACTTCCATATGTCCTGAATGAACCCCATCAAAAAAAAAAAAAAAAAGAAAAGAAAAAGAAAGAAAAAAAAAGAACAAAAAAAGAAAAATAATTAAATTAAAATTAATTAAATGGAATCTTCATTCAAAAGAATCAGCTGTAGCTTACATTTGACCCCTAGTCAGGGAACCTCTACATGCTGCAGATGGAGCCAAACTTGACCAAAAATACATACATAAAATAAAATAAATCAATAGTGGTCTAACGGATGATACATTCATGGAATCAGAGAATTGACTACCATCCACAGGGTGGATAAAGGAGGTTCCTAATTGCAGGGGTAGCATGGCTGCAGCTTGTCTGAGGGAGAGGCAGGTGCTGGGCAACCTTTGGATATGATACACACCAAGGGGAAGCCTGCCCATTGACAACACAGAAAGTCTCATCTCCAAAACTCTCAACATGGAATCAGAGCATTGGCTGAAGGAACACACCTGACAGAGGCTGTGGGCTGCCTGGTCTGGGTTCTCCCTACCAAAGGCCATGTTTCTCCAAGAACAAGGCAAGGAGTAACACTTTTCTAAGTCACAGACATCATATATGAACAATACAGCTATTACAATTGTGCAGGCAAAGGGCTCTGAAGGGAATTTTTAAGTGGGGGGCAGGGAGCAGTTGTGTACGAGGGAGGATTTGGGCCCTCTAGCTTGTAGGTGACCTCTTGTCAGACAGGGGAAGTGACACACCTCGAAGCTGGGTAGTGTTCCAAGGCACTGCCTTCCTTCCTCAAATGGCAGGGATATGGAGGGTTTAAAAGTGGGAACAGAGCAAAGAGTTATCACCTACTGCCTCCTTACCTCCTCTGCTTCAGGGTGAGGAGCTTCCTGCTTTCATAGAAATTATTGCTAGCACACCAATCATTGGAGATCTTGAACATCAACATTTTACTTCTCAGAAGCACATAGGAGAAATCAAAGATAGCCCATGGGTGTAGCTAAGGGTCTTGTCTTAGGGGAAACTTGCTTAATTGCAGTAGCTGCTTCCTGGTTAACTGGGGTTCGGTTGTACTTCTTCTAGAAAATGATGTTACTAATATTTGAAAAAGAACGTTTGGGGAGTGACCACCATGGCTCATTGGCTAACAAATCTGACTAGGAACCATGAGGTTGCAGGTTCTATTCCTAGCCTCGCTCAGTGGGTTAAGGATCCAGCATTGCTGAGAGCTGTGATGTAGGTCGCAGTAGTGGCTCAGATCCTGTGCTGCTGTTGCTCTGGCATAGGCCAGTGGCTACAGCTCTGAGTAGACCCCTGGCCTTGAAACCTCCACATGCCATGTGTGCAGCCCTAGAAAATACAAAAAGACAAAAACAAAAGTTTGGCAATCCCATGTTTTGGGAGGTAGCAAGATGGAGTGATGAGATTTCGGTTTCTGAAGTAGTGAGAGGGCAGGGCTGACTTGGGCAAGACAACCTCCCTGCAGGAGAAAGCCTGGCCTTCCTGGGACTTCAGGGTCACTGCCCATAGCCAGGGCTTATGGCTGACAGAGATGGGAAGTGCTGCCTAGTGACTCAGCCACTGGCCTTCTGAGACTTATGGCTGCACCCACAGCTCAGACCCACCCTGAGCAGCAGGAAAGAGGCTGGAGCTTCCCCCACCCTGAGCGCTCATCCCGCAGCCAGCTACTCAACCTGCATCCTGCATGTCACCATGCTGGTGGTAGTCCCTGCCCACAGGGGGCCTGGACTTCTCTGATCATGCAATAAAAAGCACCAAGCCCAAGATCTGGGCCCCTCTCCTGAACGCTCGGTCCGAACAGAGTCTCTGGGTGCTGACCCGGAAAACAATGTGCAATGGGGACCCACAAATTCTCCTACTATTGTTCTGTCTGTGAACTTCCCTTGATAAACACAACTTCAGCAGCATGAATTCATATATTCAGGCAATTCCCTTATGGTTACTGTATAAGTGAAAAGTCTGAGAACTCCTATGTAAAATTAATATTCAAAAGGTTCACAACAATGACACTTGAGGAACCTATAAGATAAACAAATAGTCATTACATTTCACTCCACCGTGTCCAAAGTATAAGCTCCCCCTTGTATAACAATGAGAATGAGAAGTGAGCCTCCAAATATGTGGAAATTGAGATGCACACTTCTAAATAACCCATGGTTAAAGATGACTCTCAAAGAAAAATTTTGAAATGAATAGAACTGAATGCAAAGGAAGATACAGTCCATAAAATGTGATTGGATCCAGATAAACCATTGTGAAGATGGAAACAAATGGCACTAGATGCTTCTGCAATACAAAAGAAGAAAGGTCTCAAAATCAATAGCTTAAGTTTTCCTGAACGGAAACTACAAAAAAACATTGCAATACTAAACCAATATCTGAAGAACAAACGAAGTGACAATGCATTATAATCAAATGGAGTTTATTCTAGGAATACAAGCTTGGTTTAGTATTTAAAAATCATCAGTGTAGTTTGCTGTTATTAATAGATTAAAGAAGAAAACGTACATGGTCACATCAATTACTACAGAAAAAGCATTTGGCAATGTTCAACAACCCATGCATGTTAGAAACTCTCAGAAAACCAGGAAGAACACTCCTTCAACCCAGTACAGAACATCTACAAAATACCTACACTAAGCATCCTACTGAAAGGTGAAAGAATGAATGTTTTCCTCCTAAACTCAAAAGAAGGTCAGAATGTCCTTTCTCATTTCTTCCATTCTACTTAGCACTGCAGGGACTTGCCAATGCAGCATGGCAAGAAAAAGAAATGAAGACATACAGAATAGAAATGAAGAAATATAACTGTCCATGTTCATGGATTGCATGGCTACCTCCACAGAAAATCCCAACAATTCTCTTAAGGTACACTGAAGAGATGGAGGTTCCTTTACCAAAGTCTCAGGAGAGAAGATCAACACAGAAACATTCATCATATTTGTAAATGCTAAAAAGGGACATCTGGTAGCCCAAACCAAAAACACAATGCAATACAGAGCAGTTCCAAAAAATGAAATATTTGGTTATACATATAAGTTTATGGCTGCTCCTGCAGCTTGTGGAAGTTCTCAGGCTAGGGGATCAAAATGGAGCTACAGCTAGCAACCAACACCACAGCAACAGCAACACCATCTCCAACTGACATCTGCACCCTACACTATAGCTTGTGGCAATAAAAGTACCTTACCCCACTGAGCCAGGCCAGAGAGTCACCCCACATCCTCATGGCCACTATATCAGGTTCTTCATCAGGGACCCATAATGGGAACTCTCATTAGAAATGTTTTGATAGAGGATTTGATTTGTATGATAAAACCCTATAAGACCTAAACAAATGTGTAAGCATATACATAGATAATATTCACAGTCTGGAAAACTCCACATAATAAACTGTCCACTTCCAAAAGAATTGCTTTTGTCAACATGGACAAGCTTATTATAACATGTATAAAGAAAAGGAGCCAATATAGCTAAAATTATTTTGAGAAAGAAAATTAAAATTTGAGGCTATTAGGCTCCATATAAAGCCCTATAGAAGATAGATTAGCATTGGTGGAGGAATAGATTCATAGTTTGGTGTACAGGATAGAGAATACAGAAATAGACACATACCAATACAGCAAACTGGAATGGCTTAATACAAAAGTTATAGAGAAGTAGAATGGAAAAGGGATAGTTTTTAACGGATATTGAAATTCTACAAAATGGGGCATAGATTCAAAGGCAAATTTCGAGACTGAAATTTTTACCAAAAAAAAAAACAAACAAACAAACAAAAAAACTAGGAGAAAAATCTCTGGGTTGTTGGGCTTGATAAAGAGGTCTTACACAGGACAAAAAAAATTACCCAAAAAAGAAAAAAATGGAAAATCATATTTCATCAAAATCAAACATTTCCCTATACTGAAATGTCCTTCAAAAGGCACATGCACCACAAATGTCCCTGAAGCACTGCTTACAAAAGCTATTGACCATGAGAAGTAGGTTGTGAGACCTCCCTCTACAGGCCTTCACAACTTGAAGTTTAATGAAGATTTCATTTTCTTAATTGGCACAGTTGTCCTTGATCTGGAATGATCCAGATCTTTCTCTGAAAGCATCACTGATCAAGAGTCAGGTTTTCCAAATTTAGATGTCTTCACCTCTCAGTGCCAGGAAGGCTCTTTCTCATGCACTGTGTCCCACATAGAAGGGAAAGTAGACAGACCAGAAATCACTTGAGGGCACATTTGAGTAACAGGAAGAATAGTAGGGAGAACCCTCAGGTATGAGAGTCTACAACCCTATTGTTTGCAAAAAGGAGATCACACTCAAAAGCTCTACAAAATGACAAGGCATAGAATTATGACTCAGATAAAGGAAGAAGAAAAAAACCAGAAAAACAATTAAACGATCTGAAGATTATCAACTTCCACAAAAAAGACCTTAGACTAATGATAGTCAAGATGGCTCAAGAACATGGAAATAAACTGGAGGCAAAGAGAGACAAGTTACAAGAAAACCCAACAAATAGAAGATTTTAAGATTAAGCAAGCAGAGACGAAAAACACAATAGCTAAAATAAAAAAATTCATATCAAAGGAAACAGTAACAGAATGAAGAAGGCAGAAAAATGAATAAGTGAGATGGAAGACAGACTGGTGGAAATCACTGACGAGGAACAGAAGAGAAAAAAAAGATTGAAAAGAAATGGAGGCAGTCTATGAGAACTCTGGAACAACATGACACGCACCAACATCTGCATTATAGGGGTACCAGAAGCAGAAGAGAGAGAGGAAGGGCCAGAGTACATAACAAAAACTTCCTTAACATGGGAAAGGAACCACTCACTCAAATCCAGGAAGCACAACGAGTACAATAGAAAACAAACCGAAGGAGGAACACCCCAAGACACATATTCATGAACCTGACCAAAATTAAAGACAAACAGAAAATGTTGAAAGCAGCTAGGGAAAAGAAACACATAACATACAAGCGAAGCCCAGGAAGGTTTTCAACACCACCAAGCCAGCTTTACAACAAATACTATAGGAACTGCAAGAGGTGGACATGAAAAGGCCACCACTAAAATAAAAAATACTAAAAACGACACGGCTTACCAGTAAACATATACATATACATATAGTAAAGGCAGGAAATCATCGACACACAAATATGCTGAAAAATCCAGAAATCATCCAAAGAGGGTACAAATGCAGCATACCAGAGTTGCATTTGCAACTAAGAGACCAACAACTTAAAACAATCTGTATATAGATAGAATCCTATATCAAAACTTCATGGGAACTGTGACCAACAATCTACAATCAATACACACAAAAATAATAAAAAGCAGTCCAAACACAACACTATATAGACTCATCAAACCACAAGAGAAGAGAAGAAGGGAAGGAGAAGAGGCCAACAAAAACAAATACAAAACAGTTCATACAATGGTAATGTCATTGGACTAAATGCCCCAAACAAAAGATATAGACAGGCTGAATGGATACTAAAGACCCACATATATGCTGTCTCCAAGAGACTCACGTCAGTTCTAGGGACATATGAAAAGTGAAAGCGAGGGGATGGAAGAAAATATTCCATGCATATGGAGTCAAAAGAAAGCTGGAGCAGCAATACTCTTTTCAGACAAATTAAACCTTAAAATAAAGAATATTATAAGAGACAAACAAGGTCATTACATAATGATCAAAGGATCAATCCAAGAAGCATGCATAGGGATGGTAAATACATATGCACCGAAAGAGGGTTACCTCAAAACCTAAGGCAACAGCTGTTAACCTGACCAAGGAGGTGAAAGGCTTACATGCTGAGAACTCTACAACTTCACTCAAGACAGTTAAAGAGGATTCAAAGAAACAGAAAGATGTTCCACACTCTTGGATTGGAAGAATTAATATCATTTACATGACGCTCCTACCCAAATCAATCAACAGATTCAAGGCAATCCCTATCAAATTACCCATGCCATTTTTCACAGAACTAGAACAAACAATCCAAAAATTGATATGGACCCATAAAAGACTCAGAATTGCCAAAGCAATCCTGAGGAACACAAACCAAGCAGGGGGCATAACTCTCTCAGACTTCAGACAATATTACAAAGCTACAATCATCAAGACAGTGTGGTACCAAAACGACATACACTCCAATGGAACAGAATACAGAACCCAGAAATAACCCCAGACAACTATGGCCAAACAATCTTTGACAAACGAGGCAAGAATACAAAATCAGGGAAAGATTGTCTCCTCCCCAAGTGGTATGGACAAAGCAGAACAATTCCACGTAAATCACACTCTCATACTAGAACTAGAACACACTCTCATACCGTACACAAAAATAAACTCAAAATGGCTTAAAAACTTAAACATAAGAGAAGACATCATAAAACTCCTGGAAGAGATCATAGGCGAAACATTCCCTGACGTCAAACATTGAAAGGTTTTCTTAGGTCAGTCCCCCAAAGCAATAGAATGAAAAAACAAAAATAAACCAATGGGAGCTAATCAAGCCCACAAGCATTTGCACAGCAATGGAAAACTTTAAAAAAAGCAAAAAGACAATCTATGCAATGGGAGAAAAGAGTTTCAAATAATGTAACTGACAAGAGCTTAATTTCCAAAACATACAAACAACTTATACAACTCAACAGCAAAAACAAAACAAACAAACAAACAAAACCCAGTTGAAAAATGAGGAGAAGGGGACTGGATTAAGATGGCAGGACAGAAGGAATGGAGTTCACCTGCTCTCTTCAAAACAACAAAATTACCACCAAATGCTGAACAACCTTCAACAAAATGGATTGGAAACTTTCAAAAAAGATATCCTACTCCAAGAAACAAAGAGGAGACCACATCAAGAAGGTAGGAAGGCCTATTATGTGATATACACAAGCCCATGAGCATCATGTGGGCAGCACACAGACTGGAAAGGAACTGTGTCACAGAGACCCACCTACAGGAGTGAGAGTTCTGAGTCCCACATTGGATCCCCATACCTGGGGGTATGGCATTGGGAAAAAGAGCCCCCAGAGCATCTGGCATTGAGGGTAGTAGGGCTTCTGTGCTAAAGCTCCATGGGACTGGGGGAGACAGAAACCCCATTCTTGAAAGGTACACACAGGCTTTCATATCCACGGGGTCCCAGACAAAGTAGAGACTCCATGGGAATCTGGGGCAGGCCTGACTGCAGTTCTTGGAGGATCTCCTGGGAAAACAGGGAGTGACTGTGGATCACTGCTGGGGAAGGACACTGGAAGCAAAAGTCTCAGGAGTGCTCACTGGCATGTGTTCCTCTAGAGGTGGCCATTTTGGGGAAATCCGGCCCCACCTATCAGCGCTGAGAAGCCCCAGGTCAAACACGAATCCAGGTGAGATCACAGCCCCACCCATCAGTAAACAGGCTGCCTAAAGACACCCTAATCACACAACTGCCTCTAATCTCACCCAGAGCAAAGACCCATCCTCCAGAGGGATAAGAAGCAGCTCCACCTACCAGTGGGCAGGCACCAGTCCTTTCCATCAGGAAGCCTATAGCAAGCCCCCATACCAACTTCAGCCACAAAGGGTGCGGACTTCAGAAGAAAGAGGGGCTACCACATTGTTTTCTGGAAAAAGGAGACCACACCAAAAACCTATAAAAATGTAAAGGCAGAGAACCATAACCCAGATGAAGGAGAGAGAAAAACCCCAGAAAAACAGCTAAGAGATCTGGAGAGTATCAGCCTCCAGGAAAAAGACTAGACTGATGATCATGAATGTGATGCAGGGCATTGGAAACAGATGGGAGGCAAAGACTGATAATTTACAGGAAACACTGAGCAAAGAAATACAAAATTTAAGACTGAAGCAAGCAGAGATGAAAAATACAATACCTGAAATATAAAATTCATTAGAAGCAGCCAACAACAGAATACATGAGGCAGAAGAATGAACAAGTGAGGTGGAGGACACACTATTGGAAATCACTGATGTGGAACAGAAAAAGAAAAAAGATTGAATAGATTGGAAGACAGTCTAAGAGAACTCTAGGACAACATTACATGCACCAACATCGGCATTATAGGGGTGCCAAAAGAAGAAGAGAGAGAGAAAAGGCCAGAGAACCTATTTGAAGAGATAATAGGCCAAAACTTCCCAACCATGGGGAAGGAATCACTCACTGAAATCTAGGAAGCACACTGAGTACCATATGAAATAAACCCAAGGAGGAACACCCCAAGACACATATTCATGAAACTGGACAAAATTAAAGACAAAGAGAACATATGGAAAGCATCTAGGGAAAACAAACACATAACATACATGGGAATCCTGAAAAGCTTTTCAGCTGATTTTTCAGCAGAAGCTCTGCAGGCCAGAAGGGATTGGCACGATATCCTTAATGAGATGAAAGGAAAAATCTCCAACCAAGATTACTCTACCCAGCAAGGCTTTCATTCTGATTTGAAGGAGAAAGCAAAAGCTTTACAGACAAACAACAGTTAAGAGCCTTCAGCACCACTAACCCAGATTTACAACAAATACTGAAAGAACTTCCTGAGGCAAAGAAAAGGCCACAACTAGAAACCAAAACACTACAAATGACAAGGATCACCAGTAAAGGCATAGACACAGTAAAGGCATAGACACGGTAAATGTAGGAAATCATCCACGCTTCAATATGCTACCAAAACCAGAAATTGGGAGAAGAGGAGGGTACAAATGCAGGACACTGGAGATGCACTTCCAATTAAGAGACCAACAACTTAAAACAATCAGAGAGAGAGAGACGCCTATCTCAAAGCTTCAGGGTAACTACAGGCCAAAAACCTACAATAGATACACACACAAATAAGAGCAATCAACTCAAATACAACGCTAAAGGTAGTCATCAATCCACAAAAGGAGAGAACAAGAGAAGAAGGGAAGAAAAAAGAGCAACAGCAACAAATCCAAAACAGTTAATTAAATGGCAATAAGAACATAAAAATCAGTAAATAGCTTACATGTAAACGGACTAAATGCCCCAACCAAAAGATCTACACTGGCTGAATGGATACAAAAACAAGACCCATACATATGCTGTCTTCAAGAGACCCACTTCACTTTCTAGGGACACATACAAATTGAAAATGAGAGGATGGAAGAAAATATTCCATGCAAATGGCAATCAAAAACGCTGGAGTAATGATACTCATATCAGACAAAATAGGCCTGAAAATAAAGAATATGATAAGAGACAAAGATGGGCATTACATAATGATCAAAGGACCAATCCAGGAAGAAGATATAACAATTGTGCATGTATATGCACCCAACCAGGATCACTTCAATATATAAGGCAACTGCTAACAACCTTAAAAGGAGAAATTAACAACAACACCATAGAGCAGGGGACTTTAACACCCCACTTACTGCAATGGACAGATCATCCAGACAGAAAATCAACAAGAAAACTCAGGCCCTAAATGAAGCATTAGACCAGATGGAATTAATAGAGAGTTATAGGACATTCCATCCAAAAGCAGCAGAATACACTTCTTCTCAAGTGCACATGGAATTTGCTCTAGGAATGATCACATTCTGGGCCACAAATCAAGCCTTGGTAACTTTAAGAAAATGGAGATCATATCCAGCATCTTTTTCCAAACACAACGCTATTCAACTTGAAATCAACAAGAAAAAAATTGCCAAAAACCACACACACACAAAGACATGAAGGCTAAACAACATGCTACCAAACAACCAATGGATCATCGAAGAAATCAAAGAGGAAAACTATACCAAACGCAGTTCTAAGAGGGAAGTTTATAGCAATACAAGCATACCTCAGGAAACAAGAGAAAGCTCAAATAAACAACCTAACTTCACATCTAAAGCAGCCTGAGAGAGTGTAACAGACAAGACCTAAAGATATAAGAAGGAAAGAAATAATAAAGATCAGAGCAGAAATGAATGAAATAGAAAGGAAGAAAAACATAGAAAAGAGCAATAAAAATAAAAACTGGTTCTTTGAAAAGATCAACAAAATTGAAAAACCCTTAGTCAGACTTATCAAAAAAAAAGAGGACTCAAATCCATAAAATTAGAGATGAAAAAGGAGAAGTTACAAAGGACATCACAGAAATACAGAGGATCCTACGAGACTACTACATACCAATAAATCTATACCAATAAAAGGGAAATCCTAGAAGAAATGGACAAATTCTTAGAAAACTACAATCTTCTAAGACTAAACCAAGATGAACTAGAAAAGACGAATGGACCAATCACAAGCACAGAAATTGAAACTGTGATTTAAAAAATTCCAAAAAATAAAAGTCTAGAACCAGATGGCTTCACAGGGAATTCGATTCAAACATTTAGAGAAGAGATAACACCTATTCCTCTGAAACTATTCCAAGAACTTTCAGAGGAATGAACGCTTCCAAACTCATTCTAGAAGTCCACCATCACCCTGATATCAAAACCAGACAAAGATGCCACAAAAAAAGAAAACTACTGGCCAATATCTCCAATGAATCTAGATGCAAAAATCCTCACCAAAATACTAGCAAACCAAATCCAACAGTACATTGAAAGGTTTGTACATTATGATCAAGTGGGATCTGTCCCAGCAATGCAAGGATTCTTCAATATCCACAAATCAAACAGTATGATACACCACATTAACAAACTGAGGAATAAAAACCATATCATCTTCTCCATAGGTGCAGAGAAAGACTTTCACAAAATGCAACACCCATAAAATCCCTTCAGACATGGGTACAGAAGGAACCTACCTCAACATTCTAAAGGGCATATATGACAAACACACAGCTAACATCATTGTGCATGGTAAAAAGCTGAAAGAATTCCCTCTGTGGTGAAGGATGTCTGCTCTCACCACTAATATTCAACATAGTTTTGGAAGTCTTGGGCATGGCAATCAGAGAAGAAAGTGAAATAAAAGGAATCCAAATTGGAAAGGAAGAGGTACAACTCTATTTGTGGAGGCATGATACTATACCTAGAAAATCCTAAAGATGCTACCTGAAAACTGTTAGCATTCATTGATGAATTTGGAAAAGTCACAGAATACAAAATTAATACACAGAAATTCATGGCATTTCTATATACTAAGAATGAACGATCAGAAAGAGAAATTCAGGAAACAATCCCATCAACCGTCACATCAATGAGAATGAAATTCATAGGAATAAACCTACCTAAAGAGACAAGAGACCTGTACTCTGAAGACTATAAGACACTGATGAAAGACATCCAAGGTCACACAAACAGATGGAAATACCATCTTTTTGGATTGGAAGAATCAATATTATCAAAATTACTGTACTACCCAAGGCAATCTGCAGATTCCATGCAATCCCTATCAAACTACCAAGGACAGTTTTTGTAGAACTAGAAGAAAATATCTAAAAGTTTGTTTGAAAGCATGAAAGGCTCAGAATAGCCAGACATCCTGAGAAAGCAAAACAGAGCTGGAAGAATCAAGTTCCCTGACTTCAGATTATTCTACTAAGCATCAAAACCACATGGTACTGGCACAAAGACAGAAATGTACATCAGTGGAACAAGATAGAAAGCCCAGAATTAAACCCACATGCCTACAGTCAACTAATCTATGGCAATAGAAGCGATAACATACAATAGAGAAAAGACTGTACCTTCAATAAATGATGCCATGAAACCTGGACAGCCACATGGAAAAGAATGAAATCAGAACACTTCCTAACACCACACACAACAATAAATGCAAAATGGATGAAAGACCTAAATAGAAGACCAGATAACAGAAAACTCTTGAAGGAAAACCTAGGCCAAACACTCTCTGATATAAACCAAAGCAATATCTTCTCAGATCCACCTCCTAGAGTAATAACTATAAGAACAAAAAAAATCAATGGGACTTAATTAAATTTAAAACTTTCTGCACAGCAAAGGAAACCCTAAACAGAACAAAAAGACAACCCAAAGAATGGGAGAACATATTTGCAAATGAAGAGACTGACAAGGGGTTCATCTCCAAAATTTACAGCTCAATTACAAACAAGAAAATAACCACATCAAAGAATGGGCAGAAGACTTAAACCAACAATTCCCCAAAGAAGACATAACAGATGGCCAAAAAACACATGAAAAGATGTTCAACAGCACTAATTATTAGAGAAATTAAAATCAAAACTACTAGGAGGAACTACCTTACACCACCCAGAATGGCCATCATTAAAAAGTTTACAAACTGGAAATGCTGAAGAGGGGTGGAGAAAATGGAACCCTTATCATACTTTTGGTGGGAATGCAAATTGGTGCAATACTATGGAAAAGAGTGTGGAGATTCCTCAGAACACTAAAAATAGAATTACCCTTGATCCAGCAATCCTACTCCTGGGCATCTCTCCAGAGAAAACATGACTTGAAAAGATACCTGTACTCCAATGTTCATTGAAGTACTAGGTACAATACCCAAGCCATGCAAACAACCTAAATGTCCATCGTCAGTGGAGGAGATAAAGAAGATGTGGTCCATATACACAATGGAATATTACCCAATCATACAAATGAATGATGGGAGTTCCCACAGTGGCCCAGTGGTCATGAATCTGGCTGGTATCCATGTGGATGCAGGTTTGAACCCAAGCCTTCTTCCATGAGTCGGGGAGCTGGCATTGCTGTCAAATGTGGTGTAGGTCATAGATGTGGCTGATGCCATGTTGCTTGGACTGTGGTGTAGACCAGCAGCTGCAGCTGGGATTCAATCCCTAAATGGAAACTTCCATATGCCCTAGGTTTGGCCCTAAAATGCAAAAAAAATAAAATAAAATAAATCATAAAGAATGAAATAATGCCATTTACAGCAGCATGGATGGACCTAGAAATTATTCTCCTAAGTGAAGTTAGACAGTGAAAGACAAACATCATATGATATCACTTATAGGTGGAATCTAAAAAAGGGATACAATGAACATCTTTGCAGAGCAGAAATAGACTAACAGACTTTGGAAAACTAATGGTTTCCAAAGGAGACAAGTTGGGGAGTAGGTGGGGTGGGCTGGGTGTTTGGGATGGAAATGCTGTAAAATCAGGTTGTTATGTTTGCTGAACAACTATAAATGTAATAAAATTCAATATAACCCTGGGAACTATGTCTAGACACTTATGACGGAGAATAATGTGAGAAAAAAGATATATATGTAAGTGAGACTGGGCCACCTTGCCATAGAGTAAAAAATTGACAGAATCCTGAAAAACAGCTATAATGGGAAAAAAAAACATTATAATCTAAAATCAATGAATTAAAAATAATAAAAAAACAAACAAATGAATACATACATACATACATACATAAACTTAGAAGGTTTTGCACAGGAAAGGAGACCCTAAACAAACAAACAAAAAGACAACCCATGGAATGGGAGAAAATATTTGCAAATGAAGCAACTGACAAGGGATTCATCTCCAAAATTTATAATCACCTCCAAAAAAATGGGCAGAAGACTTAGACAATTCTCCAAAGGAGACAGACAGATGGTCATAAAGCACAAGAAAAGATGTTTAACATCACTACTTATTAAGAAAAATACAAATCAAGATACAATGAGGTACTCCCTCATACCCACCAGGATGGCCATCATCAAAAAGTCTGCAATAAATAAGTGCTGTAGAGGATGTGGAGAAATGGGGACCCTCTTAACAGTGTTGGTGGGAATGAAAATTGATACAGCCACTGTGGAAAACACTATGATCATGTCTCAAAAAAACTAAAAACAGAATTATCATATGATCCAGAAATCCCACTCCTGGGCATCTATCCAGAGAAATCCATGACTTGAAAAGACCTAGGCACCCAAGTGTCCACTGAAGCACTTTACAATAGCCAAGATCTGGAAGCAACCTAAATGTCCATCAACAGAAAAATGGATAAAGAAGAGGTGGTACATAAACACCATGGGATATTAGCCATTAAAACGAAAGAAGTAATGGCACTTGCATTGTTGTTGCAGCAACATGGATGGATATAGACAGTATCATGCTAAGTGAAGATAGTAAGACAGTGAGACACCAATATCATATGCTATCACTTATATGTGGGATCTAAAAAAATATGGATACAACTTCTGTGTAGAACAGAAAATGACTTTGAAAAACTTTCCGTTACCAGGTGGGATTCACCCCAGGTTCACAAGGATGGTTCAACACACTCAAATCAAACAATGCCATGCACCACATTAACAAAACAGTCAGAAACCACATGATCATCTCAAAAGATGCAGAAAAAGCATTTGACAAAGTCCAACATATATTCATGATCAAAACTCTTAATAAAGTGGGTCTAAGAGGGAACAATCCTTAACATAAATAAAGCCATTTATGACAAACCCGCAGAAAATATAATACTCAATGGAGAAAGGCTGAAAGCCTTCCCATGAAAATATGGAGCAAGACACGGATGCCCACTCTCAGCACCAAAGGTATTCAACATATTACTAGAAGTTCTATCCACATTAAACACACAAACAAAAGAAATAAAAGCCATCCGAATAGGAACAGTAGTGGCTAAAACTGTCAGTGTAAAATGATCACAGTAAACCTAGTTAATATCCATTACCACAAAGAGTTACACATTTTCTTTCTGTGATAAGAACTTTTTTTTTCCTTTTGGCTGTGCCTGTGACATGCAGAAGTTTCTGAGCCAGGGATTGAACCTGCGCCACAGCAGTGACCTGAGCCACAGCAATGATACCACTGGATCCTTAACCCACTCTCCACTAGGGCATCCAAGGACTCTTAAGATCCATTCTCTCAGCTACTCTCCAACACACAACGCGGTAATAACTGCAGTCACCATGCTGTACATTACCGTCCATGATTTATTTTATTTTATTTTATTTTATTTTATTTTATTTTATTCTATTTTATTTTATTTTATTTTATTTTATTTTATTTTATTTTATTTTATTTTATTTTACTATTATTATTTATTACTCATCTGTAATTGCACAATGACCATAATAATCCAATTTCACAGGATTTCCATCCACAGCCCAAGCACATCCCCCCACCCCCCAAACTGTCTCCTCCGGAGACCATTATTTTCTGTCTTTTATTTATCAATCTGCTAAAAGGGAAGCTGAAGCAGGCTGAGTGACCTTTTAAATGTATGGAACTCCAAATGCTACAAAACGAGATTCCACAGGCTCCAAAGGCTGCCACAGATTCACCCTTCTTTGTGACTATGATGGAATTGTCCACCTATCAGTGTGAGCAGGGAAGATGTTAGGAATGGCTTATAAAAAGTTACTATTTTGCAAGCCCGTTCAGCTTGAGGCTCTTGAATATCATCCTAGAGGTCACTAACAGTTCACTGTATGGAATCCAGGAGCTGAGTCAAAATAGAGGGGTCTATTTTGGGAAGGGAAGCAGGAGGCTGTAGGGTCAGCTGGTGGACATGGTGAGCATATGGCTCCCTGTTGGGTTGATGGCTGGATGTGGAATAAAGAAAAATAGGGTCAGGTCATCTGAGAACCAAGGACCTGATATGACCTACCCATTGTTAGAAGCATCCTCAACCTTCAGAAAAGAACAGGGACCATGTCTAAAGGTTTGGGAATATCAGAGCCATATCTCCTCAGAGAAGGACTCCCCAGGCTCTCCAGGCCTCACTCCCCAAGCCTCCCTTAGAGACAAGGCCTCCCCACCTTTGTCCTTGTCAGCTCACTGACCCTAGAGGTCCTGCCTATCCCTGAGGACTTAGGTTTCCACAGAGATATGGTGGTGGAGAATTGCTCATACAGCTTACCAGCCTGACCAACAGTAGTTCCCACCACACTGGGGCAACTGGGCACAGGGACACATGGCTCTAGAGACTTGAACCATCTGGACCCCATGTGCACGGTGTCCTTGCCTACCAGCTGTGCCACAGAAGAGCCAGGAATACCTGTGCTTGCCCAACTGATTCTCAGGGGGTTTTCCTGGGAGAACACTTGCCCACCTTACCTCTTATCCATGAATCCCCATGACTTCCTGACTGCTGCTTGTCGGCCAACCACACACCCGAGAAGGTTCTGTGCTAGAGAGTGATCTGCAATCAGCCTCACCCTTCTAGGGCCCCAGATTCTAGGACCATACAAATGCTGAAGGTGTGTCCCTGCCTAAGGTACAGATACCCTAAATCCATCCACATGATTTCCACTGGAATTCACCAGCATTTGGAGGGAGGAATTCTTGACCCTAAAGATTGAATCAACCTGAGAGGAGCAATGCTGTGATTCAGAATGAAGGGCCAAGGCACACATAAAATGGCACACCGCCCAGGATGCCCCACTCACAATTCAAATATAATGTGATATACACACACACCAATGATGCCTGAATATTCTGGCTTGCCACATAATTAAGTCATAACACACAGATGAGTGATATGCTCTAAATGCATTTTTGAAGCTCTTCAAGAAACTCAGGTGACATTTCAGATGTGATATCTGCATGGTATGAATATTCCAAACATGAGCAAACTCAAATTACAAAGCTGAGGTAACCGAACACAGAGCCGATTATCCCAAGCTAGTCTGAACCAGTTCCAGTGCCCTTTCATATATGCATGTGCACACAATCCACTTACACTCTGAGGAGGACCCTCAACACCCACCAGGGGATGTAACCAAAGGACATCACACATACGTATGTGTGTGTGTGTGTGTGTGTGTGTATCTTCTGAGCACACATGTACCTTTTAATCCTCAGTGTGAATCACCATACAAACTGACCGCCTAAGTTTACATATCTCAATAGACACAAATTCTAAAGTTTTACAGACAAATTCCTACTCACCTGGAATTTTCCACTGCCTCTCCTACTGAGACAGGTTGGGACCTGGCACCCTTGGCTGTGGTGGCTGCAGTGGCTGCAGGGAATGCACCTGGAGAAACATCTCCTGGGGAACAAAATACAGCAAAAGTATAAACAATGAGAAAGAACTCTGCTTGCACATTGCGGACAAATCATGAGAAAAATACAACTGCCACTTCTGAAGAACAGAGAGCAAAAGCAGAGGACTATCCATGCCCCCTACATGCACCACACTAAAGGGGTGGGGTGGGCAAGCCCCCTCAGCCACCCCCCGGCCCAATCCCTGGACATGCCCCTATCCTCACCCCATAGAAGGAACTAGCTCACCACTACTCAGTGAGAAGGTGAACGAGGGAACCTGGTGATTGCTTCAGTGCCTCTATGCTGAAGCAGGTGTCCTGAATAAAGCCTTCACTGAGTTTCTCCTCCAGCATCTTATCAACTGCTCTTGATTAAGGAAGGCCAAGAACTCTAGCTGGTAACACTCCAACTCTATACACATCCAAAACATGGGCCTGAATAAAACAGGTGCAACCTACCTACCAACCAGTTGTCCATGTGGAATACCTACATGTACAGGCTCACGAAAACCAGCAAGTCCTCAATTGTCTCATGCATAGCCCGTATGCCATGCCATAGCCCTAAAACACAGCCAATCCAGGACTCCTGAACACACACACTGCCTACACCGTTTCTTGGTTTCCAAACACACAGCCTTCTCACACCTCTCAGAATACATACCACATAAGCTCCAGGAACTCAAATACACACACAGCCACAATTAGCCTACACTGACTAAGATACATATACAAATGTCAAACACCTATGGACACACACATACAGATATTCCCAACCCTTGGACATACAGATGCCCCAAACACTAGGCGTGATGCCACCTCTTCAAAATACAACCACCCTCCTCCTCCCCCAACATAGACACCAAAGGGCACTCTAAGTGTATGTGTGTCAAATGTATGCATGTTTTTACCCTCCCCTGGATAGACACAGACAGACCATCTCTTAGTACCTATTAACAAACACATTAGCAACAAACACATAACACCTTAGCATTCTCCAAAGGCACATACTTTGCACACTCCTAACAACTCCAAGCCATGCGAACAAGACTTGCGCAGTCATGCACCTGGTGATAGACCTACAAACATGGATATGCAAGTAAGACCCATGGACATATCTCCAGAAAACCACATATGAAGTGACTTCCATCTATCAAATGATAAGAGGAGCCAGCTCACACACCTGCATCTACTAACACATAACCATAGCCCATATTTCTCCTACACATCAATGCAAGTCTCCAACTCCCCTGAATAAACACAGAACCTCATCTCTCCATTAGAAACACACATATGAACTCCTGGAAGAGCACATAGGCAAAGCATTCTCTGACATCCACCTCATGAATATGTTCACAGGTCCTTCTCCCAAGGCAACATAAAGAAGAGCAAAAATAAACCAACGGGACCTAGTCAAACTCACAAGTTTTTGCACAGCAAAGGAAACCAGCAAGAAAACACAAAGACAACTTTCACAATGGGAGAAAATAGTTTCAAACAATGCCATGGACAAGGGCTTCATCTCTAGGATATACAAGCAACATATGCAACTCCACAGCAGAAAAGCCAACCACCCAATGGACAAATGGGCAAAAGACCTGAAGAGACATTTCTCCAAGGAAGATACACAGATGGCCAACAAGCACCTGAAGCAATGCTCAACATCCCTGATTATTAGAGAAGTGCAAACCAAAACGACCATGAGATACCACCTCACACCAGTCACAATGGCCATCATTCATCAGTCCACAAATCGCAAGTGCTGGAGGGGGTGTGGAGAAAAGGGAACCCTCCTGCCCTGTTGGTGGGAATGTAAGCTGGTACAGCCACTATGGAGAACCATATGGAGGTACCTTAGACATCTATACCTAGAACTACCCTATAACCCCGCAATCCCACTCTTGGGATACATCTGGACAAAACTTTCCTTGAAAAAGGCACATGCACCCGCATGGTCATTACACAATAGCCAAGACATGGGAACCAACCCAAATGTCCATCAACAGATGATTGGATTGGGAAGATGTGGTATACATACACAATGGAATCCTACTCAACCATAAAAAAGGACATGAGGCCATTTGTGTCACCATGAATGGAACTAGAGACTCTCATCCTCAGGGAAATAAGTCAGAAAGAGAAAAACAAAGACCATAGGACATCACTTATAACTAGAATCTAATATACAGCACAAATGAACATTTCCACAGAAGAGAAAATAATAGACTTGGAGAATGGACTTGTGGCTGCCCAGGGAGAGAGGGAGGGAGTGGGAGGGATTGGGAGCTTGGGGTTAACAGGTGCAAACTATTGATCTTGGAATGGATGTACAATGAGATCCTGCTGTGTGGCATTAAGAATTCTGTCTAGATACTTACATTGCCACACAACAACGTGATGAAAACCTGTGCGTACATGTATGTGTAACTTGGTCACCATGCTGTACAGTGGAAAAAAAATGAATAAATAAATAATAAATAACAAAGAAACACACATGTGCACTTCCCCAAATATTTAGGCCTAAAATGTCCCTACTGAAAAATACAAGTGCATAGCCCCAGCAAATATTCTACCAAATGACCATGCCCCTTGAATACACACACAAACTCATACACACAACTCCTCTCCGCAAGCCCCAAATATACCCACAATTACCCAGGACACTACAAATATGGCAACGTATAACCCCTATGCATTTGGTTCCAAATACACATATAATACATGCTCAGCATATACATAAAATCACACCCCCCCCAGCCTTCATGCAAATACAGAAGCACAGAAACACAGGACAGCCACCTATGGAATATTCACCAGTCTCATAAAAGTTTCAGACTTGCCCTAAACACATCAAAAGACACACACACAGCTCCTGAAAAACTGCTACACAGAAAAGCCAAGAAGCATACAACATGCTACAAATACACAAATAATCATCCTAAAGATAAGGATAGATTCGGACACTTAAAATACATGAAAAGTCCCACTGGGGGTGAAAGACAAGGTTTAACAGAGTTTGGGGAACTGGTGTAAGCCGAGGAGCACTCAAGGAATGGAACCCAGCTATGATCTACACTAACTTGAAGGAAGACCAGGGGCCTGTAAGTGTCAGACATGCTGAAGCCACAAACCCCCATACTTAAAACATAGGACAACAGATAGGAAGAGTAAATCCTGTTGCATGAAGTCATGGAGTTAGTAGTCCTTGAAAAGCAGCATTTTTTCACATACCCAAGACAGAAATATAGATGACAGGGGACAAAACTAGGTAAATGGGGACATTAGCTGGAAACCTGAGATGAATTGCCATATTGTACATGTTACCACACTCCTGGTAATACACACAGGACTTCAATAGCATTGTTGACTGACCTGGTTAAGCCATGTAGGGGCAAAGTGAGGGACAAAAGATGTAAGCCTTGCCATCTGCCCCAAAATGAGGAAGAAGGCAGACTTCTCCCTTCTCCTCTTTTCCTTGGATTACAGAAATGGAGCTCTCTTGGTTCTTGGGGCTGCTCTGCTCCCTTGCCAGCCTGCTTCTCTCTCTCTCACAAGTGTCTTATGCTAAAAAACTCGCTCATTGCCTGCTGCTTTGTCTCAAGCTGAATTCATTCTGCAATGAGTCAGAAAAGCCTGAGCTTCATGAGTCCTGACACTGGGAGAGAGGTCTTTCCTTAGAAGACAGTGGTTTTGAGGAGTTTGAGTCATTCTTTTGTGGCACAGAAGGTTAAGGATCCAACTTTGTCACTGCAGCCATCCAGATCGCTGCTGTGGCATTCATTCCTGGGCCTGGGAACCTCCACATGTGGCAGATAATATCAAAAAAAAGGAAAAAAATTAATCATTGTGTTCCAGTCCACTCCTAACTTGGGATCTGGGTTCAAGTGCTAAGCTACCGTGCAGGTTGATTCAAGTCCCACTCTCAATTTTGGCTGGGTTGAAGTCCCAGCCACAGAGTTTCACTACATTCCCCACATATACAACATAAATGGATTGTACACCCAAACAAACAGACCCCCGTAATGACCAAACATGGCCCTTATGCATAGGCAGATAATCCAAGTCCACCATTAGACACACAATCCCAAAACTCATGGGTGAAAACACCACATGCCAAATATTCCCCTGAACACCAACTTACAAACACCTAAACACCAACTCCTTGAGTGTGCCTCTGTTACATCTCAAAACCCTTCAAATATAACACTCACCCTTAAAAACGTTCACCAAAACACAGGCATGAACTCCCCTTATACACACATATCCATAGACCTAACCAACCCAGATATCTGACCACCCACCAGACTCCCAACAACCTATTAAATATGTAGGAACCCCATCTAGGCTTGTGCATCATTCATGATTTACATCAGACTACAAAGAGATGGTGAGCACTACATTCAGGAAAGTTGTCCCCACCATGGACCCAAGCATGCCTTTTGAATATGAGCATTGACAGTAATTTTTATGTTCTGAAGGAGACACCAATGAAACTATGATCATGTACCTTGGCTCTTCACTGATTTTCCAGTGACCTGCACTACTTCCTGGGAAGTGCATGAGGGTTTTCAAATTGGAAATGTTTCTGTCTAGCTTTCCTACTCTTGAGAACTGCATGCTGGAATGGCACACATTTGAATGGCCCACAAACTTTATGCACCTGCCTCTGGAGGCCCTGCAATCACTCAAGTCTTCATGCAGCCCGACCCACAGTGCTGCCAATAAACTGTGGTGAAACACTGCTCCGGACCTTAACTCCATGCTGGCATGAACCCACACAGAGGAGGGCCCAGATATCCTACAGAGTGAAAAAGAGTGCTGAGGGCTCACACCCAACACGTGAAAAGTCCCCATATGCCTTACCAGGGCCTTCACAGAATTAAGCAGAAAGGCCGCCATGACTGGCCCCACCCCCAGGCGGGCCACCCGTTGGGAAACCACCCTCTGCCTTCATGCATGCGCTACTGGCTTCCCAAGCAGACCCACTTCAACAGATGCTAGGAGCGGTTGGTGGAGGGTAGTCCCTGCACCTGACAGCCCTAGACACTAGTGGACGTGTGCATGCTTGCTGGTGTGGGATGTGTGAATACCTAGCCCAGGAATTCTTTCAAGAGAGGAATATAATGGAGAATTGGCATCTTCTGGGGAGTTTTTTTGATATGTCTTCTCATTGCGATCTTTCTGACCTTCTCCTCTTCAACCTGTCTCTTGTGAGATGATCTCCCACATTCAAATTGCAAACTTGAAAACTGTCCATTTAGATATGATCCCCATGAAAGAGTTTGGAGAGCTCCAGCCTAAGCACGGTATCCTCAATTTGGGCCAAGGGCATTCATGCCCTTTGGGCTGCAGTTCCTTAGTTTTGCTTACTGTTTTTTCTAGAAATATTAGGTCCTTTTACCTAGCAAGCCTTAGGGTTCCATTAAAAAGAATTTCTAGCAATGAATTGTAGACATGGAAAACACTCTGAGAGAAATTTCTCCTGTTTCCATGCCTAGAGCTTTTCCAAATGCATTTGTTCTACTCGAATGTTTTGCTCTCAGTGTAGTTAATGCATGGAAGTTTTTCAATAAAGGTTGATTCATAGGTGTTTCCTTTGTAAGGTTTTGGTTATCCTTGTGAAGTAAACTTGACAATCTTGGCCAATTATAGCACAGCAGGTACTTTGGGAACAATTGTACTCTCCCTCCCTACTTCTTTGACTACATCACAGAATTTCCGTTGGCAATCAACCAACAAATAAATAGCAGCAGATTCAACTTACTGACCTGACATTGTCATACTTTGCAAAGAAATGTGAACCATCAGGACTGTTCTCCGGTTAGCTGCAACGTTGGAGCATTTCTTCATCAACAGGATACCTCTCATGAGCCCTTACATCTAACAACACCCAGAGCTCCCAAGGGCACAGACTTGAAATGTCCACAAGACACAAACCTGGAATCTCTCAGTGCCTTTAAATTTCCATCAGCAAGTGGGAGATTACCTGTCTTCTGATGCTTGTGATCCATTTCCAGAGATGTTTCTCCTCAGCTGTCAGTGCCTGTCCTGAAGCTCTCTGCAGGAATAATCAGAGATAAGGGTCCAAAAGACATTGAGACACCCACATCCATGACTGGTTTTCCCTAATTACATTTCAGCTAATTTGATTATCTCTGCCTCTAGGATGTAGGGTTTTGAGGTAGTAAACAAAAATTGATTGCAGAATTGGGAATGTCACTTTTCCACAATGTGATTTTCTATCAGGGTCCCTGAGAAGATGCATTCAAATACTATATCAGAGCTATGAGTGAGGATCTTATAAATAATCAGTTGAATGGCTGAAAAAGGGGAGGAGACAACAAGGAGCCTGCCCTTCTTGAGAGCCTGGGTACAATGCCTGCCTCACCAATCCTCTCATATGAAGTTATTGGTTGAAAAACATTTAAAATTTTCATTATAAGAGCTCAAATACAGAGAAATATTTCCAAATTGTTTATTTTTTCAATCCCCCATCAAGAGATACTTGATAGAAAGCTCACCATGATATTGCTTGAAATCCTCTCACCTCAGCTTCTCACTCTCTTTTGAGTCCATTTTTCTTTGCAAGGGGTAAGAAGCTTCTGAAGCATCTTCCCAAGTCTTTTTCTCAATGTGGGACACTCCTTATAAACCTCTCTTGCCTTCCCCGACACCCTACCATCAGTAGGAATTGTAGTGGTGCTACAGCAGAGAATGAATTTCACCTCCCAAGAGATTTGGTTGCAGTCCTATTAGGTTTCCACCCCTTATCTCCCTTGGCAAGTTTCCTAATTGTCCTCTCTTCTCACCACACAAAACATGAATACTCATTCATGTCATTAGGAGAGTGATAAGGTGACATTAATTCCCAACATGAAAATAAGAGTCAGAGAACTGTTTCTCATTTGTGTCTCTGTTTTGTTTTCTAAGGGATGCAGATGGGACCATAGGTAATGATGAGCCTAGATTCTAAAGTGGAAGGTTATGGGATGCAGACAGGAAATTCACAAGCTTATAGGCAGGGCTTGCAGGCCAGGTCTTAGATGGGATTGGCTTTGTCCAAAAGGAGAGTGGACAATGGTGGATAAAATATTGGCACTCTCTCAAGGTGCACATGCATTTCATGGGTAGTTGATTTTTTAAATCCTAGACATACAAGAAGTTTCCAATGTGGCTCAGCAGAAACGAACCTGGCAAGTATCCACGAGGATGTGGGTTTGATCCCTGGCCTCCCTCAGTGAAATAAGGATCTGGTGTTGCCTTGAGCTATGCTGTAGTTCACAGACACAGCTTGCATCCCACATTGCTGTGGGTGTCCAAAGGCCTGCAGCCGTAGGTCCGATTTGACTCCTATTCTGGAACTCACATATGTTGCAGGTCTGGCCCTAAAAAGGAAAATAAAAAAAAGACTAAAAAAAAAAAAAAAAAAACAAACCAGATCTCTGGGATATTTAGTATATTAACTTGTCTTCTTGTCCCTTATTTCTGTCCTTAACCCCACGAAGCACAAACACTCAATCCTATATCCTGCCTCTTCCATTGACATTTCATCCTGCAGATTTGGGGTCCCTTTGCCATTTTATTTTGGGTTGGACCAAAATGCACATTTCAGTTTCTAGTCCAAGTTCTCACCCTCTCTAGAACTGCTCACTACTAAGCGCCTAATATGTTACCCTTTTTGGCTAGTCTTGCCAGATAAATGCTGATGCTGAGGGAAAGGTAAATTTCAGATAAATAGGGAAAGAACTTTCAGTAAAGATATGTCCAAAATGTTGCATAGGACAGAGTTAAGGCTAAAGGCAGGCACTGTGTATAGGAAATGAAAAATTTAAATGGAGCTGATATTTACTTTTGATATTGCCTGGCTTTGAACACTCTGTTCTTTCAGTTCCTTGAATTTCAAGAGAATGTAGAAACTCCCATAATAAAGGTTAGTCCAGTAACAGAGGAGCCACAATGGCAGTATGAAGGCGACAAAAATAATATACTCAGATATACGGAGACAAGATTTAATTTTCTATTTTTCCTTTTTACTGTTTTTCAAGATGAACTCTTACCTTATAATTGTTAAGTTTTCCATTGCAGTTGATTTACAATGCTTTGTCTATTTCAACTTTACAGCAAAAGGACCCTGTCATACAGACACACACACATATATATATACACATATATTATACATATATAATCGCTTTCTCACATTATCCTCCAACATTTTACATCCCTGTGCACATTTTAATTTTCAGAGACAAAGAAATAATTTTTGAAAAGGCAAATGGATTGCATTCAATGTTCCTTGCCCAAAAGATCTCTGAAAACATGTGAATGAAACAGGTAACACTGATTCCAGTGGGAACGAGGACTGAGTGGACAGGGGAAAGAGGGGGGAGGAGGACTCAACACTGCATATTCTATCTGGCACAAGTGGATTGTGATCCCTGAGAAGGGAGGAGTTGTGGAAAATGTTACATTCAAACATTTAAAAGGTAAAAGCTCCAAGACTTACCGGCAATGTCATCATACGGGAAAGATGTCAGACTGATCTCTGGCCTTGGACACGTGGGCTGTGCAGTGGCTTTTTGGATAGGCTGGGCCTTTCCAGCACAAGGGAACATGAGGAAGGTGGGTCCTGCTGGATGCTGGTTGGCACACAAGGACGGCTTCCTTAGGAAAGATGGACACACACCAATCACAAATGGTGGGTCTGGTGAGAGAAGCCAAACCATAAACATTGGGTTCCAGGTGGCCATGAAAACTCAAGTGGTTATTAGATGATAAATGGTGAATTTTGTTCAGAAAGTCTGGCCTCTGGGGAAGGAAGCCAAGAGCCAGGAGGGAAGCTGAGCAGGTTGAAAGACAACAAACAAGTTGATGAATAACGAAGGGAAAGGGAACATCAAGACAAACCTTGGTGCTGTGACTCTGAAAACCAACACATACATTGCCTGACGAGGCACTCGACAAATGTCTGGCCCCTGCATAAGGTGGAAGAAACGTCTGGTTCTTGCCTCCCTGCAGAGGCCAGCATGGAATGGCACCCCACCCCCACCCAGGCTCACCTGCCCTCGGCCCCTCCCCCACTGCAGAATGACTGGAGGCCCACATTCTACTGTTGAGATTCAAACTTGGGCTCATTTACTTGCGTCCTGAGCATCTGTTGGGGCAGGTCCCTAGCTGGGTCCTGCTCTTGACTGTCCACGTTGAGGCCACCAGCCCGTGGTGGTCCAGGCCCATGCCTGTGGGAATGGCTTCAGAAGGCGGTAAGCCTCTAGACAGGGGCTGTTTTCCAAGAGAAAGGGCCTCCCTCAAATGCCTGGGTTTCCGTTGGGACCCTTCACTGTGGACATGGAGTTGGACGGAAGGAGAGGAAGGCGAGAGCACTGCACCCTAGGGACATCTCACTTGGGGAGCCTAAGGTCATACAGAAACCGGAGGCTGCCCTGGGGAGGACAGCTGCTTGGAGTTGGATAATAAGAATCTGCTCTGGTTGGGGAGGCAGGATGGCAGCAGGCAGGTTGGCGGTTTCTAGAAGGGAGACAAGCCACTTGGAACGTGTATGTAGCCAGCGTCCTCTTGCTATTCAATTTTATAACAAAACTTACTAATTTCAACCAAAAGAGGTGAGTCGTTTGAAGTAGGGAAAAGATTAAATTTTAGAAAATTTGTAAGAAATGACATCTTGTGGAGTTCCCACGGGGGTGCAGCAGGTTAAGGATGTGGCATTTCCACAGTTCCAGCTTAGGTGGGATTCAGTCCCTAGCCTGTTTCTCTTTGCTGCAGGTACAGCCAAAAAAAACCCCAGAAAACCTGACATTTCATTGTACTCATGCCTACAGAATCTAGGCAGAGAGGCTGTTTTCACAACTAGACAATTAATTGTTATTCCTAAGGCATTCATTCCTTAACAGTTCTAATCTTTTATATGTATTAATCTCTCTTTAAGAAACATAAGAATCTTGCCAATACCTACGGTTTTATCAATGAACCCATTTTATCAACTGTCAGTGTCATGGCTATACATGTAAGAAATCTAAAATATATATGTGTGTATTGCATATCCCGAGTTTGCTATTTTTCTGTCTTTTGCTTCTTAGGGCCGCACCTACAGCATAGGGGAGTTCCCAGGCTATGGGTCTAATCAGAGCTACAGCTGCTGATCACAGCCACAGCAATGAGGTATCCAAGCCATGTCTATGACTTGCACCAGAGCTCACGGCAATGCCGGATCTCTGACCCATTTAGTGAGGCCAGGGATCAACCCTGCATCCTCGTGGATACCAGTCTGATTTGTTTCCACTGTGCCACAAGAACTCCTTGGGTTTGCTATTTTTCATATCACACTCTCCCTCCCTCAATCAATCCAATGGTGCTGTGGGGTGATCAGTCTTGACACAGACACCTTTCCTGGGTTCCCCTCACAGAGCCCTGTTCTGGACCCCATACCCACTTCAGCCACCCCTCTCTCCTCACTCCTTTCTGCAGTGAGCTGCTCTAGGCCCCACCAGACAGCTGCTAACATACTCTACATGGATGAAACATCGCAGTAGGTTATGTGACAGCAGGTTATCTGGTAGAGCTGCATGAACCAGAGGGACTCAACTCTTGGCCAAGCTCAGGCTGCACACACCCCAAACACTTTGCTTCCTGATAGCAGTGACTTTCAAACAAGATTCTTCCTCAAGTCCCAGAGAATAATGCAGACATGGGTGCTAGCTGCATGTACATTTCATAAGAAAGGACTTATGATCTTAGACTAAATCTAATCACACATTCTAAAATTCATCAACCAATAAGTGAATCATCTGGGGGACATCTACAGTACAAATACTTTCATGTCAGTCTTTCAGAGGTTTCTTAAAATAGTTTTGGAATTTATTTGACCAGGGGGAGGGGTTGGTCAGGGGATTTAGAAAGAGCCCATCACACATTCCCCATCGGACAACAATGTCCTGGAAGGCAGCAACAATGGCTTCCTTCCACCAGCACAAGAGCAACAAGACTAGGGTCAACTCTGCACCCCCTGAAAACATGCCCAGTAACTGGTAGAGAGTATTTATGCTCCAAAAATATGAGACTTCCTCCCCCAGTACGAGGATACTCTGAGAATCACTCACAGAGCCCCATCCTCTCAGTTTACAATAAAGAAACAGTGGCTGGAGGAAGTGGAGTCATTGGACCAAGGTCACCCAGTAGCTTGGAGTCCAAGTAAATAAATTTATTTAGCAAACAAGGGTCTGGAAACCAGTGCAGTAAAGTCCTCATCATCAGAGTGATTTTATCATTCTTCAGCCAGCCAGCCATATATTTGTTCTATTAAACTTTCACCACACAGCCTTGGCTTTAATATTGTCACATGCATTCCTCTTCTCTCCCCAGAAGAGTGATGCTCTTTGAGGCACAAGATTCCCTCCAAATTCCATGTTAACAGTCCAGGAGAGCCTGGCTCTGCTGGGTGAGGAAGGACCATCACCTGACTGAGTGCTGCTGGAGGCAGCAAGCCAGCTGAGCAATGCCTCAGGTCCTGAGTGGACTCACTGGGAAGGCTGGTCTTGTCACTTGGCAGGGGCTGTCGCAGCAGCTGCATGTCTGTCATAACCACATTAAGTGTCCAGGGCTGATTGAGGGGCCAGAGTGTGGGAGGAGGCTGAGTGCTGGCTGTATAATTAAGACCTAGGAGAGGTACAGGACAACACCCATACCCTCACTTCAACACTGGGAGAAAGCCTGAGACCAAAGTGAACCATGAAGGTCAAGGGTGGATGCTGCAGGAATAAGGGGATAAAGCTCTGTCTTCCTCATTGAGCACCCTTGCTGGGTAGATCTCTCCTCTGGGACTGTGACCCTCTCTCTGTAAACCAAACTGTCACCAGTCTGAGGTCTTATGTGAAGATGGATCTTCCACATATCAAATTAGGTTCTAGGCTTAACAAGAGTCTTCTTGGCACATACTTAGTGGGATGACATTAGTGATGGGGGCCTAAACCCTGCTGTAAGCCATGGTGCTCCATGGCCTGCAGGGTCCTTTGGTGGGGGAGAACTGTGGTCCAGTGACTGCAGGGGCCTACTTGCCATGGGCAGAGACCCAGGATGTCAGTCATCACATATGTGTTTCATCAGAGGGGTCACATGCTTCATGGTAGGCGAACCAGGAAGGAGCATGTGCCAGGAGCTAGGATGCAAGGGCAAGGCTGTCTGAGAACCTGTTACTGACCGCAGCTGCATTTTCCACGGGCCACATGCTGTTGGAACTAGACTTTGGTGCAAGCAAGTTTAGAGGGGTTCTCCATGGTGGGAGCTGTGTTCTCTCCTGATGGCACTCTGCCCATGCCAGCCTTGTGGTGTGAAGACAGAATGAGGATTGGGTGGGCTCAGTTTCTCAGCTGTGAAACCTGCATAAATGGAGCTGAAACTCAGATATTCAGGCTTATGGACTGTCAGTGAGACCATGCTCCTTGCCTCTGATCCTTTCCTGCTTCCTCATCCTATTTCTTCACCAGTGAGCCTGAAAAGTAGGCATGGATATAGGAATGGAGGATGGAGGCTCCAGCCCAGCAGCACAGTGGTGCTGACCAGTGAGGCATGGAAGTCCTCATGTGTTGCCGAGGCTCATCGTCCAGCATAGATGCAGGCAAAGCCCAGTGAAGATTTCAAAGTCAAGAGGATAGTGTACTCAGAAGGCTGTGCCTGGACATCTCTGACTCTAGTATGAAGCTTGCTCAGAGGCAGAGGGGAAACCAGTTAGCTGGTTAGAGAAAAGCCTTTAGCTCTGCCACTTAAACTAACAAACTTACAAATTACCTGACAGGCTTTGGGACAACACAAGGAAGCCTCAAAGATTAGGGTCAACTTCCTAGCAAGTTTTGTTCTAACAAGAGGGGGAGGAAACCCTGTATTTTAGCAAATAGCTGGGAGAGGAGGAACGAGCCAAGTGAAAAGGCAGATGAAGCTGGCAGCCCCGGGCAATCTTCAAAAAATTACTGGGAGAAACCCAGGGGGAGAGAGGAAGCTGTTGATGGGAGGTTCTGTTCCTGGTGGGGGTGGGGGGTTGCTGTTCTGCTGCAGAACTTGGAAAGCTGAATCAAGCCATGGTGCTTGACTTAGCTTCGCTTGGTCTTTCTCAGGTGGAGCATTTGACAGGCACCTGCAGAGCTCTCTCTGGACCCCAGAGAGCTCAGACTACAAACCATCATTAGCAAAAGTTCACAGCTTAGGTTAAGAAATGAGAAGGGACTAAGTCCATCTTCAGCAGATGAAGAAACCAGGAGACACTCTTTTCTTCACAGAAGCCAAAGACAGCAGCCTTAAAATGTCTTGGGCCAGTTTGAAGAATTATAGGGAAAAGAGCAATGGTTGTAAGGAAAGCAGGGCCCTCAATTTTGTTTGGAAGTTGCTTATTATAATTGCGGATTCCATCATCATCTGGGGTGTGGGAACCCTTGAGAATAGAAAAGGGGATTTTGGAAGTTTTAACGCATAGCCTATACATGGTGAAGAGACAGGAAATGCCATGAAACCTGAAGGTGCCCCCAATGCAAGTTACACACTTGTTAGCTGACAGTGGGGCTTTGGATGCCATTTTTCAGGGCGAAAGGCAGTCTGTCTAAAGGGTAGAAGGTGTCCCTAGAACATAGAAACTCTGTGTCACAACCCATTGACCGGAGACAGCTTTTAATTGACCACGGATTTTTGAGGCTAGAGTCTGGTGAAATTATGCACTTTTAATGGCAACTTGGAGGAGCTGAACCAGGACATGTGCTGCTCTTTTCTCTCTTTGATTCCTTGTCCATCGTCCTCCTCTACACACTGCAAGCCATCTGCCATAGTCTGTAACTGGTGACAACTGTGCAGATTTAAACTGCAGGAGAGGCATCAGGCTCTGCAAACTCTGCATTTCCAAAATCGCTGTTTGGACTGTAAGCTGACCAAATAGACACATTTAGGATTTGGGCTCCTGTTTCCCAGCCAGAAATGCAGGCCTGGGAAAAGATGCTTCTCTATCTTGACACAAAGCTTTGTCTTGACAATTCATTGGAGCGTTGAGAAAATGGAACACAGAAGTCTCAGAGTTGGTGCAGCCCAATTTGGAAGCACTGGGAGGCTCCACATCCATTCCGGAGAAAATGAATTATGCTGCAGGTTCCGAAGAAGATCCTGACATTATCAGGAGCCGCTCTCACTAGGGCCCTCTGGTCAGGACCAGCCAGAGGAAGAAAAAGGAGAAGAGAAGAGATGCTTTTCAGGTATCTTAGGTCTTGAGTTGATGATGGGAGGGAGCTGGGTAAGAAATTTTACAAAGTTATGACACATATTTACGATCCCTCACCTCATCAGCTCCTGTCTGCTTGACAAGGACAATACCCCTTCAGGAAAATATGAAATAAAATGGAAAGTGGCCTCACGATGAAATTACCTGAAGCAATGGCCTGATATGTTACAGAGTGTTGGGAGCAACATTAAAAAGGCATTTGTAACTGGCCACCTCCATGGCTCCAAGTGGAAGCTGATGCAGGCCTTCTCAGTCCCAGGGCTTTTGTGAGAGTTGGCCCCTCATGACCACTCTTGGCAAGCCAGGCCTGGGACCCTGGGGACCCCACCTGGGAAAAATTCCTTTTAAAGAGTCACAGCCCCTCTAACATGGACATTCTAGCAAGAGTCACGTCTGGGCAGAGGGTCAGAGGCATTCGCACCTGTGAGAGGACGAAGGAGGAGCCCAGCACCAAAGGGGGCTGGAAGTTGGCGACTGTCACCACAATAATCTAATTATTACTCTGCTCCTGTCCCCTCCTGAATAACTTTTTTATTGAAGTAGAGTTGATTTCCAATGTTGTGTGTCAGGTGTGCAGAAAAGTGATTCCATTATACCCCTGCATGTGTATATCTAGTCTTTTCCAGATTCGTTTCCATTACAGGTTCGTAAAAGATGCTGGTAGGTTGTCTATTTGATATTTAGTAGTGCTGATAACGTCCTCAATCTACCATAACTGGGCCCATCTGAATGACACCCAACGCCCCTCCTTCCTGAAGGCTTTCCTCTCAAGCTGGATGCCTGTCAAGATTCCTGTGCTGTGTGACAGCCCTCTCACTGCTGGCCCTGCAGTCAGCCCCTTCTCCACTTCCTCTAGCTGTCCTCTCACCTCATCACCATCCACCCCGCCTTATTCCCACCTCATTACCGACCTCCCACTTCACCACCACCCTCCCATCTCATCGCCATCCTCCCCATCTCACCACCACCCTCACATCTCATCTCCGTCTTCCCCACCGCCCCCTCACTCCCTCAGCACCACCACCTGCTCCCCACTGGCTCTTCTGGCGCCCTGGACTCCTCTGCTACCCCCCCAGGCCTCCTTCTTCTCCTCAGCAGTTCAACTGTCACCTACAAAGCCCATTAACAATTCCCTGCTCATCAAAGTACAGTCTGGGAAATAAAGCAAAGTCTACCTTTTCTTTTCCTTTGTGCTTGGCCAGGTTTCAGTTGCTTGCAGGGCGCAGTGCAGAGACACCACGCCTGCACTGCAGACCCCAGTTAGGGAAGCAGCTGCGCCAGCCGTTAAAAACGGCTCCTGAGGAAACTAAGAGCAACACCGCGATTCAAGATGGCAGCGGACTGTGAACTAGGCTGTGCCTGGGATTGGGTGTGAGCCGTGTGCCCCCGCCTCCCACGGCCTGCCGAGGCCCCGCCCCCCCAGGAAACGGCCTGCCGAGGCCCCGCCCCCCCAGGAAATGGCCTGCCTAGGCCCAGCTTCCCCAGCTCGGCCTGCAGAAGCCTCGACCCCCAGTCACATAGCCTGCCTAGGCCACGCCCCCCGGCAGAGGGCCTGCCGAGGCCCCGCCCACCCGGCACATGGCCTGTCGAGGCCCCGCCTCCCCGCGCGCGGCCTGCCGAGGCCCCGCCTCCCTGGCACGCGGCCTGGTGAGGCCCCACCTGTCAGCGCGCGACCAGCCGAAGCCCCGCCTCCCCGCGCGCGGCCTGCCGAGACCCCGCCCCCCAGGAAACGGTCTGCCAAGGCCCCGCCTCCCCCGCTCAGCCTGCAGAAGCCTCGCCCCCCAGTCGCATCGCCTACAGAGGCCCCGCCCCCCCGCGCGCGCCCTGCCGAGGCCCCGCCCCCCCCGGAACAGGGCCTGCGGCGGCTTCTCCTACCTGGCACGCGGCCTGCCGAGGTCCAGCCCCACCGCGCGCAGGGCCTGCAGAAGCCTTGCCCACTGGGCACTTGGCCTGCTGAGGCCCCGCCTCCCCGCGCGCGGCTTGCCGAGGCCCCGCCCCCCCAGTACTTGGCCTGCCTAGGCCCCGCCTCCCCGCGCGGCCGGCAGAATCCGCTCCCCCAAGTCACATAGCCTGCGGAGGCCCCGCACCCCCGGCGGAGGGCCTGCCATACCCTGCCTCCCCTTGCGCGGCTTGCAGAAGCCTTGCCCACCTGGCACGTGGCTTGCCGAGGCCCCCCCCTCTTCCGCGCGCGTACCGCAGAAGCCGCGCCCCCCAGTCACACAGCCGGCCGAGGCCCCGCCCCCGGGACACGTCCTGCAGAGACCCCGCCCCCCCGTACAAGGACTGCCAAGGCCCCGCCTCCCTGGCACGGGTCTACCGAGGGTCCCCCTGTCAGCGCGCGGCCTGCCGAAGCCCCGCCTCCCCGCGCGCGGCCTGCCGAGGCCCCGCCCCCCCACGTCACGGCCTGCCGAGGCCCTGCCTCCCCGCGTGGCCTACCGAGGGGGTTCCCCCCCCCACCAAACAGGGCCTTTTTTTTTTTTTTTTGCCTTTTTAGGGCCACACCCACAGCATGTGGAGCTTCTCCAGGCTAGGGGTTGAATTGGAGCTGTAGCTGCTAGCCTACACCACAGCCATGGCAGCATGGGATCTGAGCCACATCTGTGACCGACACCACAGCTCATGGCAATGCTGGATCCTTAACCCACTGATCAAACCTGCAAGCTCATGGTTCCTAGTTGTTTCCATTGCGCCATGACGGAAGTCCAGAAATTCAAACAATTAAACTTAAAAATTGGAAAATATTTTAATCATTAAATTGTTAATGTTTTCTCTTTGTTCCTCCTTTGGAACGTGACATCTTTTCTTTTGTCCCAAGATATATGTATCAGATCTTCTGGCTACTGACTGACAACTAGGAGGTATATTTAGTTTTAGTCATTGATGATGGAAAACAACTGTTCACATGAAAGCTCTTCCAAACATGGAGGGAGTCTTTGTGTGATGTTTTTATTTTTAGGCTAACTGTGCATTGATGTGCTTGAGAATTCTGGAATGCCAGTCTTGCTATATTTAGTTTTCAGTATCATATAGTGTTGTTCTGTCGGTTGCTTTTTATTCTTTTTGTCTTTTTAGGGCTGCACCTGCAGCATATGGAAGTTCCCAGGCTAGGGGTAGAATGAGAGCTGCAGCTGCCCCTCCACCACAGCCATAGCCATAGAAATGTGGGGTCCAAGCCTCATCTGCAACCTACACCACAGCTTACAGCAGTACTGGATCCTTAACCCACTGAGCGAGGCCAGGGATGAAACCCACATCCTCATGGTTCCTAGTCAGATTTGTTTCCACTGAGCCATGACAGGACCTCTATTCTTTCTGAATAATCTCTGTTCTCTGAGACATGAGCTGGTCACCAGTGCTGAGCTCCTCCCAGTGATGGTCTTGCTGTTTAACCAGCAGGAATCAACTGTTGAATATTGATGTGAAGGGGAAGAAGGAAACTAGTGGAAGAACACTGGGATGTCATGATTGGACAAAGATCATGCTGGCACAATAGCACAAGATAGAAAAAGAACCTTAATTACCCCAGGTGGGAGAGAAAGTGCTGGGAAACACTGAAGTAGCAATTACAGTATTGATTCTTGGATGCCCTGTGCCATGGGCCTGCTGGCACCCGTGCTTTTTATTGTGCCATTCCAGCTTTCAGAATCCTGGGGGAGACCGTGGAATCAGTTGTTTCCATCTCTGCCAATGGCCATGACAGGGCACAGGCCTTGGCCAAGCCTGGCCCATGGTGGCGCTGCTGGGCACAGCCCTGGGAAAGAGGGTGTTCTGAGCAGGGCAGCTGCAGACGTGCAACAGAAACTGTTGACATCCACAAGCCCAAATTAGCTTCTTTGTAAAACTGGGGTCCCCAAAGACTGAACGAGATGCTCCACGTGGAAGTTCTCTGTGTGCAGCCCAAGCCCTGAGCATGACTCAGGTCCTAAGCATAGTTTGGGTCCCAATCAGGGGATGGTATTGGGTCCTGCCTGGGTCCCAATCAGGGGATGGTATTGGGACCTGCTTCCCTGTCCAGCCTTCCTCAGTTGAGCTGTAGGTAACCACTGAAGTGCTTCAGACAGACTGCACCAGCATCACACCCCACCCCACCCTCAGTGCTCCTGGTGATGGGGGGCCAGCCCCCAGGTGTCTCCCCACCCATGCTCAGACTCTGCTCTCCTCCGTGAGACAGGACACACCTTCTCCTCTGTGGTGGAGTATTACCTCTGTGTCTCTTGGCTCCTGTACTCTGCTTCCTGTAAGGATGAGGATCAGACCCTTTTTGGCTGTATGTCCCCAGTGCACAGTGGGTGATGGGTGAACGAATGAAAATAGCATTTAGGAAATAAATGGGCCCTCCCTAAGTTGTTCCATTCATTGTGTTGTTGCCCAGGGCATGGAGGTCTGGTCAAGCCCTTTAGAGCCCATGGCTCTGGTGAATTTGGTGACCTACCCGTGACTGCAGCTGGTTGTCACCATGGATGAGCAGGGCCTGATCAAAGTATGGAAAGCAGAGAACAGGTGTGAGCAGGCCTCCTTCTGCCTGCCTAGCTCCTCGTCTGCATTGGAGGCCTGTGACATTCCAGAGGGCCCCCTCCTGCTGAGGAGTGACCCCACTCTCAGGAGCCTCTGCTCTTTCCCAGGGTCTGTGGACACTTGCATCAGACCTGCCGTGTTGGGTGGCATCTCAAGCCAGGCCTTCCATGTGGCAGACCAAGTGATCACCCTGTTTTGTTCTGTCCCCCTAGCTTCTTGCCTGCCACAAGAGGGCAGACTCCTCGTCCCCCTTCAACTCTAGCATGCTGGCGGCCTGCTCCTTGCCCAGTTTCTGCAGCCTCTTGCTCTCTCACAGTGAGGTCCAGCCTTATGGGCTGCCTGTTCTTCTTTTTTTTTTTTTTTTTTTTTTTTTTTTTTTTTTTTTTTTTTTTTGCTTTTAGGGCCACATATGCAGCATTTGGAAGTTCCCAGGCTATGGGTAGAACAAGAGTTGCATCTCCTGGCCTACACAAAGCCACAGCAACACAGGATCCTAGCCACATCTGTGACCTACACCGCAGTTCACAGCAACGCTGGACTCTTTGTCCCATTAAGCAAGGCCAAGGATGAAAGCTGTGTCCTCATGGACACTAGTCAGGTTCGTTACCATTCAGCCATGGTGGGAACTCCTACCTGCACATTTTGTCTGCACACCCCAGCTTTTCTGTTTCCTGGTCTCCCTCAGAGTCTTTCCTCCTCTCGCAGTTCCTTCTCACTACTGCATGCTCCCCTTTTTCAAGTCTCAGTGAGGGCCCAATGTAACAGCTGTTCCTTTTTTTTTTTCTTTCTTTTTAGGGCCACACCCACAGCATGTGGAGCTTCTCCAGGCTAGGGGTTGAATTGGAGCTACAGCTGCTGGCCTATGCCACAGCCACAGCAACTTTAGATCCTAGCTGTGTCTGGGACCTACACCACAGCTCATGGCAATGCCAGATCCTTAACCCACTGAGCAAGGCCAGGGGTCGAACCTGCAACCTCAAGGTTCCTAGTCAGATTCGTTTCCGCTGTGCCATGACAGGAACTCCAGTGTGAGGGCCCAACTTAAAGGAAAACTGAAGCATGTTGGACAGGATGCAGGCGTTTGCCTGAGGTGATGAAGGCCTGTTGCGAGGACATTTGGTTGAGAGATGATTCTTAATCACTGGGAGGGAGCATTTGACTCCTGAGAAAGAGTGAAAGTGAGTGTGTGCTAGCAGATCAAGGAGTAGCCCTCACCTGGGGCAGCATAATCCTCTTAGAGGGAAGAGGTCTTTGAAAGTGTGGGCAAGCTGGCCTCCCAGACATCAGGATGGGCAGGCATCCAAGGACAGTTTCCTATGTGAACAGAACTAACTCTGTAAAGGACCTAAGCTCATAAACAAAAAAAGCAGGAGCTGATGACAGATTTTCTTTCTTTCTTTCTTTCTTTTTTTTTTTTTTTTTTGTCTTTTTGCCATTTCTTGGGCCGCTCCTGTGGTATATGCTAGGTTCCCAGGCTAGGGGTCTAATCGGAGCTGTAGCCGCCAGCCTATGCCAGAGCCACAGCAACTCGGGATCTGAGCCGCGTCTGTGACCTACACCACAGCTCACGGCAACACTGGATCGTTAACCCACTGAGCAAGGGCAGGGATCGAACCCGCAACCTCATGGTTCCTAGTCGGATTCATTAACCACTGCGCCACGACGGGAACTCCCCTGATGACAGATTTGTTATAAACAATTCTGTAGTTGTTTAAAGGAGACTTTGGAATAATAAGTGTAAATAAAAAGCAACTGGGGAATACATGGTCTAGATGAAGAGGAAGTGCTGTGGTTCTCCCCTGGGAATGGCAGACCACACGAATCACACTTACTTGTTGGTGAAGGACAGTTAGAAAAATTAGAATATACATCAAGTCAAAGAGCCAAAAAGAGTGAAGTTTCTAAGCCAAGATTCCAAGTGCTGAACCTGACACTGGGGCTGCTTTTGCCCTGGAGGTGTTCACTCCAAGGCTAAGAGGCAGAGCAGAGCTTTGACAGACAAATAGACAAGGGTTGGGGCCCTGTGAATCATCTTACTTTGGGAGGGTTGTCATGTCTGAAAGGGAACAGTCCCTGTGTTGGCTGCAGCTGCCCAGTTACCAGGAGGGAGTAAATGGAAATCCTTTCTGGAAGAGGATAACATCACCCCAGGCTTCTCTTTTCCACACACACTTAAAGGTAAATAGGCACATGAGATAAGAATGTGAACTAGAACCTATAGCATCAACAGCAATGTCAGTAGAGCCCCAGGGGCTTCAGATACTGCAGTTAATAGACACAGACAACAGCACACCTGTGGTGGTTCTGATGCTCAGGGAGATACATTTCAAGAGAATTTAAAGCCATGAGAAATGGTATAACAGATTTGGAAAAGAACCAAGTAGAAAGAAATTCTCAAACCAAATAACAAAGGTTAGGCCTCAGTGGATGATTTAGCAGCACAGGGGACAGTTGACTCACAAACAGCCTGGGGAGGGTCAGGGGAGCTCGTGGGCCACCAGGTGTGTTCTGCGTCTAAACTTGGGTGGTGACATGAATATTTACTTTGTGATCACTTACTGAGCTCTTGTGTTTAAGTTCTGTGTGGTTTTCCATGTGCATTCTCTGTATCACTTAAGGAGTTAAGAATTTAACAATTAAAGAACTGGAAGATAAAAGTATCAGGAGTGGTTAGTTGAAAGAGAGGCTGAGAGACAGAGACCAGTGCTTCTGAGACTTGAATGGGGTGTGAATCACCTGTGGATCTTGTTTGAGTGAAGGTTCTGATCCACTGGGTCCCTGGGGACATCCGAGATTCTGAGTTTTTTAGAAGCTTCTTCAGAATATTGATGCTATCAGGTTACAGACCACACTTTCAGTGACAAGGCCATCAAGGATCCATGCAAAATTTTAGTATTTATTTATTTGATGTCTTAGGAGCAGGTGAGGCAGGGGGACATAAACATTTGAAGAGATGATGGTAGATGTTTTTCTGAAGTGACCAAAGATGTTAATCCATGGAATCAAGAAGGCCCTGCAAACCCCCAGCAGGGGAAATAAAAATAAATCTGCAGCTAGACCTATCAGAGTGACCTGTGACAATGGAAACCTAAGAAAACTCTACCTAACAGTAGCCAGAGGAAATAAAACTACCTTCAGTGTAATACTAATGAGACTTCTTCAGGCAGAGGGAAAAGGATCACAGATTAAATTTCAGAGAAGCAGGAAGGATTGATGAGCAACGGCCATGATGAAGGAAACATGAGGAAATCTAAATTAATATCCACTGTATAAAATAGCACCAACAATGCCTTGTGGACTGTTAACTATATGCAGACGTAAACTATGTGACTTTAGCATTTAGGTTTGGAGAAGGTTATGAGGAACTGAAAAGTCCAAGTTCCTTGAATTATCCGAGAAGATTAAATGAACAATTAGCAGTATCCTTTATAAGGCAGGCTACACACAGTAATCTCTCGTCTAACTCCCAGAAGAACAGTATATAGCATATAGCTTCTGAATCCTGAGAGGAAGATGAATGTGTCTTGTGGTGGGGCAGGATCCACCCAGACCCGAAATTTGCCTTGGTTATCAAGCCTGATGATGCCACACATGACCACGGGGTGTGAAAGGTTAATCTGTTCTTTAGAGAGCAGGGTGGGCTTCCAGGAGGCAGCTCTGGGAATGGCTGAGGGAGCAGGGAGGAGTTCCAGGTTCTGGTTTTCCCAGAGGTTTGGGGAGTGGGGCTTGAGGGAGTGTTCTCACTCCTGGGCCAGGATTTCCTGGTTTGAATTCTCTGCAGGTTCCCCTTATCAGCTTGCCCCTGGGGAAGAGAGAGGGATGGGCCTTAAAAGCTATCACTGTCAAATATTGAAAGTGGACTCCAACCCTTTATTATGACTCACTTCTGATATTTGATGACTGAAAGCCTCATGTTTCATTTCCCTGAACCTGAACTTGTGTTGGTAAGCCACATGGTGCTCTGTGAGGCCTGGCATCTAAGCTAGCAGATGGGGGCAGGTTCCCTTCAGTGACTTGCTCAAGAGCTCAGGGTTGTGTGTTTTTAAAGTGAAATGAGTTCCCATCATGGCACAGTGGAAAGGAATCTGACTAAGAACCATGGGGTTGTGGATTTGATCCCTGGACCCACTCAGTGGGTTAATGACCTGGCATTGCCATGAGCTGTGGTGTAGTTTGCAGACATGGCTCGGATCCCATGTTGCTGTGGCTATGGTGTCGACTGGCAGCTGTAGGTCTGATTAGACCCCCAGCCTGGAAACCTCCACATGCTGTGGGTGTGGCCCTAAAAAACAACATAGATAAATAAGAAACAGTAAAGTGAAGTGAGTGTCTTAATCCCTGTCAGTCAGGAGTTTAGGGTGCCTGGAATGTGCAGAGACAGATGTTACTGTTGTTTCTGTTTGGGGTGTCTGGGAGGCAAGAGGTCCTGAGGTCTTCATCCCAGAGGGGAAACCTTGGGTGAGTTTTGTTTCTGCACTTGCTGGCCGCATGGCCATACCACTGGCAATGGCCCAGGAGTGTGGACATGCACCTCCAGGGCTAGGAGTTGGCGGAGATGGAAGGCAAAGAGGACAACCTGAAGGTAAGCCATTTGTGTGGAGTGCTGGTTGTGTCCTTTGTGTGGGATCTGGGAAGCGCAGTGCTCTAGAAGTGCCCATGGCATAGGATGCTGGCAGTGCTGTACAGTGTGAGAATTCTCTTTCTCCATGTACTCATAGGGTGGCCTTCTCTAGTGTCATTGCCTGTGGCAAGGGTCTGAGGGTGGCAGGAAGCTACTTCCTTCTGGGAGAATGTGCCCCAGATGGCCAGGCTTGCCTGCATCCTGAAGAGGTCATTTCTGTCATAGCAGAGAGGCTTCTGTGGCTGTGCTGAGCCTGAGCCAGAGCCTCAGAATGTGGCCTTATTTGGAAATGGTACCTTTTCTTTGTACTTAATGATCTCAAGAGGAAATCATCTTGGATTTCGTTTGGGCCCTTAATCTCATGGGTGGTATCTTTGTAAGAAGAGGAGAGGACACAGAGATACACACTCAGAGAAGCCAGGCGCAGACAGAAACAACCCTGGATCTGCTGTTACAAGCCAAGGATAGCCCTAGAGCCATTAGAGGAAGGATGGCCCTGCTGGCTATTGATTTGAGGCTTCTGGCTTCTAGAACTGTGAGAGAATAAACTTTTGCTGACTTTTTTGGTTTGTTTTGCTTTATTTTTAGGGCCACACTGGCAGCATGTGGAAGTTTCCAGGCTAGGGGTCAAATCAGAGCTGTAGCTGCCAGCCTACACCACAACCACAGCAACCCGGGATCCAAGCTGCATCTGCGATCTACACCATAGCTCACGGCAACACCAGATCCTTAACCTGCTGAGGCCAGAGATCGAACCTATGTGCTCATGGTTACTCGTTGGGTTCATTCCTGCTGTGCCACAGTGGGAACTCCTAAATTTTTGGTTTTTTAAGCCACTGATTTTATTACTGCAGCCCTAGGAAACTAATATAAGACTCATCTAAAACAGAACACTTAGGAAGGGTGGAATTGAAAGGATGGGAAAATGAACTATTGCATTTGGGGTGGATAAGCAGTGAGATTCTGGTGTATAGCACAGTGAACTGCATCTAGACACTCACTTGTGATGGAAGCTGACAATGTGAAAAAAAAGAATTTGTGTGTGTGTGTGTATGACCGAGTCACTTTACAGCATAAATCAACAGAACAATGTAAATCAACTACAACAGAAAAATAAAACCTAAAGCAAAATAAATAAATAAATAAATAAATAGAAGGATGGGAAAATGGTGTGCCCTGGGGATGAGAACCAGAAGCAAGCTGACCCAGCTAGTAATGCTAGATGGGAGGGCTGGAAGGTCCTAGTCTTTCCTGGATATTAGGGGTCATCTCCAGATAATAATTAAGTCAACCTCCCAGGAAGATACAGCCATGCTACTTTAGGATGCACCTCAATATACGGCCGAAAAATATATTGAGTAAACGTGTGGAATTTCAGGAGAAGTGGTCAAAGCTTATAGCATCATGAGAAATTTCTGTTACCCAGCTAAAGAGAGATGACCTGGGTGGGCTCTAACTCCATGAGTGCTTTAAGGGCACAGGGTTTATTCTGGCTGGTAGCAGAAGACGAAGTCGGAGACTCAAAGGTCTGGGGGCCTTGTGTGAACCAGGTGCTGGCCACCATGCTGTGGGTGGGCCTGGGAGCAAGAACTGGCCCTGGCCCCAGCTGGCCAGGCAACCTCAGTTCTGCACCCACAGTGTCCTGAACTGCTAACAACCTGAAAAGGCCTCCAAATGCGTACGCAGCACCTTGACTCCTTGGCTCAGCTTTGTGAGTTTTCCCCTGTCCCAGGCATTATTTCGAAGATGTTCTCTGTGTATGTCAGTGGCTTATTTCAAGTTGAATTATATTTGTGAGCAAGGTCAGTGTCAAGTTTCTTTCTTTCTGCTTTTTTTTTTAGTTCTGTACCCTTGCATATGGACATTCCCAGGCTAGGGATAGAATCAGAGCTGCAGCTGCCACCCTATGCCTCAACCACAGCAACACCAGATCCGTGCTACATCTGCAACCTACACCATAGCGCCCAGCAGTGCCAGATCCTTAATCCACTGAGCAGGGCCAGGGTTTGAATCCACATCCTCATGCATACTAGTCGGGTTCATGACCACTGAGCCACAAGGGAACTCCAGGGGTCCTTTTTATTTACAAATGGATATCCAGAATTTGTGGGAAAGACCATCCTTTCCTCATCGAATTACATCGTCACCTTCATTTATGAAAATATCAGCTGTCTGTGTCACATGTATTATATGTTGAATGTGTGGGTCACTTTCCACTTATCTGTATGTCTGGCCTTATGACGGTCGCACAGGGTCTTGTTTCCTGCAAAGTATAGTTAAATTGTGACCTCCAGCATTTTTTTTGAAAATATATCCATTTCCCTAAAATTTTTCAAGACAGCTTGTCAATTTCTACAAAACTGCTTCCTGGGATTTTGATTACTTTGAATCTATTGATTGATTTCAGGACAACCAATATCTTAAGAAGCAGTGAACATGGCATAAATGTCCGCATTTCTGTAGGTTTTCATCATCTGGTGCTGGATACTTTTTTGTGGGGTAATTTTCTTTGTCTTCTATAGAAATTGGTTTGCTCAGGCTTTTCTGTCTCCTAAGATCATTTTGATATGTTGTATTTTCCTAGGAAACTACCCAGTGTATCTAGGTTTTCAATTTTCTATGCACACAATTCTGTAGAATATTCTCTTGATAATTTTTCTTTAAATTCCCTCTGCTTAAAAAATTTTCCCCCGTGTTATTTCTTTTTGTGTATACGAACTTTCTCCCATTTTTTTTTGTGATTATACTAATGTCTTGTCTGTTAAATATTGCTATTGATTACTAGTTTTATATCATTGTGACCAGAGGATATTGTTTTTATTACTTCACCATACATAAAGTTTAAAAAAAATTATTTCTTTTTATGGCTGCATGCCCAGCATATGTAAGCTCCTGGGCCAAGTGTTGAATATAAGCTGCAGCTGTGGCAATGCCTGATCCTTTAACCCACTGTGCAGGAATCACACCTGCACCTCTGCAGCAACCAGTCACATTCTTTCTTTTTTTTCTCTTTAGGGCCCCACCTATGGCATATGGAAGTTCCCAGGCTAGGGGTTGAATCAGAGCTCTAGCTGCCCGCATGCACCACGGCCACAGTAAGAGCAGATCTGAGCCACATTTGCGGCCTGTATCACAGCTCATGGCAATGCCAGATCCTTAACCCACTGAGCGAGGCCAGGGATCGATCCCATGTCCTCATGGATACTAATTGGTTTCATTACTGCTGAGCCACAAGGGGAACTCCCATATTCTTCATCTTGTGCCAACCTTTATTCAGTTTTTCTAACTGTGTGTGCTTGTGAGGACTGTGCTCTCCATTATTAGGGTGCAGAGGTCCAAAGGTAGTCATTCTTTTTTTTTTTGCTTTATTAAGATTGTACTTGCAGCATATGGAAGTTCCTGGGCTATGGGTCAAATCAGAGCTGCAGCTTCCAGCCTACACCACAGCCACAGCAATGCCAGATCCAAGCTGCATCTGTAAACTACACCAAAGCTTGTGGCAATGCCAGATCCTTAACCCACTGAGCAAGGCCAGGGATCAAACCTGCAATGAATACTAGTTGGGTTCTTAACCCTCTGAGCCACAACAGAAACTCCTAGTCATTCTTAATTATGTTGTTTATGTCATATTTATTTACTTTTTATCTACTTGGCTTGTCTTAGGCTGAGAATTATATTATTCTTTATATTTATATATATATATATATATATATATATATATATATATATATATACATACTCTTTTTTGCTTTTTAGGGCCACACCCATGCCATATGGAGATTCCCAGGCTAGGGGCCTAATCAGAGCTGTAGCTGCTGGCATACACCACAGCCATAGCAATGTGGGATCCAAGCCACGACTGCAACCTACACCACAGCTCATGGCAACACTGGATCCTTCACCTACTGAGCAAGGCCAGAGTTCAAACCTGTGTCCTCATGGATGCTAGTCAGATTCGTTAACCACTGAGCCATGATGGGAACTCCACCATATTATTATTATTATTTTAATAATATATTTAAACACATAATTTATTAATTATCAGTGAATTTCATTCCACTCTTTCTTGTATCTGCTCTGTAAATGTGATTGGGGTGTTTGATTCCTAGGTATGTCTAAGTATTATTACTTCATTGTGAATTACAGCTTTTAGCATGGCAAAGGGTCTTCACTTTTGTTTCATTTCCTACTTGGGGCCTGAATCCTGTATCTCTTCTGCTAATCAGGATCACTACTCCTGTTTTCTAAGGCTTGGCGTGTGCCTGGCACCTTTCCTCTCATATTCCACCACCTTTCCGCTTTGCCCTTTTTTTTTTCCTTCCATGCCATATGGAAGTTCCCAGGCCAGGGGTCGAATTGGAGCTGCAGCTGCCGGCATACGCCACAGCCATAGCAACTCGGGCCCCAAGCCGCATCTGTGAACTACACCACAAGCTTAGTGCACCACTGGATCCTTAACCAAGGCCAGGGATGGAACCCACCTCCTCATGGATACTAGTCAGGTTCTTAACCTGCTGAGCCACAATGGGAACTCCCACCTTTCTGCTTTGATCCATTCTCTTGAATATAGATGTTTGTAGGTATCGTCATAGCTCAACTTTCCCAGGAGTTTATATACCCTTTCAGTACATGATTCAGGTTTTCTTTTACCTCCAGAAAGTTTCATTGTACATGGACTGTAAATGCCAGGCTGTTAATTATTTAACTTCTCCTCTCTAGGAGCTTCATTTATGCGTTTATTTGATCTTCCTCGCTTATCTTCTTGGACACTTTCTCTCTGATTCACTTTAGCTCTTTATTCAGTTTTTGTCCCCTGGCTTGCAGGCCACCTGTGCCGAGGGGGCACTCTACATGCTGACGGTGCCCCAGCTGCAGCTGCTCTCCAGGGTGAGCATGTTTCCCAACAGCCCTGCCAGTCTCCTTTGCTCTCCTGACTGGCCGTGGGTGTTTGCGTCAACCCCACATTCAGACTTGGGCCCAAAGGTCAGTAGTGGGGCTGTGTTCCTTGCCCACGGGACTTGGCTTTGTGCACGCAAGGTGGCAGGTCCTGTGCCCTAAGCTTGTGGGGTGCATCTGGGGGGCAGCTTTTTGTGTAACACCAAGCCCCTTAGCCCATGGGGATGATGACGATGAGTGACGGTGGTGGCTGAGAGCAGTGGTGGCCTTCACGGGCCACCAGCTGACTTAACACAATGCTGGCTTCTCCCTGGAGCCTCTGCTGTTTCCATGCTGCCCTGTTGCCCACAGGTTGGAAGGGGTCAGCTCCCTGGCTAGAGAGGGCAGAGTTCAATATTGAAGGGGTTTGGGGCCTTAGAGACTTCTTGGTGGAAAGGCTCATGAGGTATTTGGTGGCCTGAGAACTGTCTTCAGCAAGAGTGAGGAAGAGAGGGTCCAGGCCGGGCATGGAGGAGATGCTGACAGTGCAGGGACAGCATCCATTACCTGGAGGCCTGCACGTAGCTGGCCCATGTGAGGGGCTGCATCTGCCAGCGATTCATGGGCTCAGAGATGTTCGTTCTGAGTGCCAGGGGTTGTATTTGAAAATTAGACTAGGGTGAAAAGCAGGCAGCTGGAGAAGATCTCTAAGATGTACTTGGGCTGGTGGCCAAGGAAGGACAGCAAGAGAGAGCAGTGGCAGAGCAGGACAGACTGGCGGTGCTGGAGCCTGTAGCCAGGGGAGGCTGGTGGTTGAAGAGGGCAGCCAGCAGAGAGAGGGCACAGGATCCATGGGCAGCACCGAGAAGCGGGTGTTTGGAAGCAGCCTGCAAGGAGATAGGAGAGGAATTACCGAGGAAGACATTGGAGGCAAAAGCAAGATGGTGACATGCAGCTGCTCAAAAACAGAAAATCCATTTATTTGATTCACCCATCACATCGCCCTCCCTGGGACCAGTGTGCCACCATGTTCCCAGCAGGGCCACACTAGGGCTGGATTAACCTCACTTTGTGGTTGGTGTGGTCACGAAAGGAGGGTCCACAGGTGGCACAGGCCACTCCTGTAAGACCCAAGTAAGGTCATGGTGGTTGGGTCTGTGGGAGCGGTTTTCATAGTGCTCCCAGGTTGGAGAAGTCCCCTCCCTCACCGGTGAGGAGACGTGAGACGGTGTTGACATGTGGCAGTCTCTCCCCAGGTGTTCCACACTCACTCTTTGCTGTGTCCATCAGAGGATGAGCCTTCTGCCTCCCATCTGGCAGATGTCCAGGGCCTGTTGTGCCCCTGACAAGGCAGCCTGGCTATTGGTGATGCACAGAAATGACAATGGCATGCAGTTTGTTGTCACCACCTATAAGCTAGGGGCCAAGAAGTCCAGGGATCAAGTGGACTGTGGGTAAGGATCCCCGTATTAGGGCTGTCACCTCCATGCCTTATGATGCTTCAAGCACAGATTGCTCATGTTTCCTTTGGGGCACTTTTCTTTCCTCTCAGTGAATCATAGTGAGCCAACAAAGGTTTTCTTTTTTTTTTTTCTTTTTGCTATTTCTTTGGGCCTCTCCCACGGCATATGGAGGTTCCCAGGCTAGGGGTCCAATCGGAGCTGTAGCCACTGGCCTACGCCAGAGCCACAGCAACGTGGGATCTGAGCCACGTCTGCAACCTACACCACAGCTCACAGCAACGCCGGATCGTTAACCCACTGAGCAAGGGCAGGGACCGAACCCGCAACCTCATGGTTCCTAGTCGGATTCGTTAACCACTGCGCCACGACGGGAACTCCAACAAAGGTTTTCTTGTTGGGATTTATGTAACGGCTGAGCAGTTGGGCGTGTGCTGTGTAGTGGACCCTGTGCCTGGCCCTGGGCCTCAGACGTCACCTACGGTCCACTCTCTCCCCTCTCCTGACTGGTCTCCCTGCTGCATTCATCCCTCTCTTTCACAACTAGGTCAGAGTCACTGTTCTCAGCACTGAGTGCACACAAAGGTGAATAAAAGCCACAACTCTCTCTTCCCTAATGAACTCCTCATCCAGTAGGAAAATAAGACCCACATCCATCTCCTTTTTTGTCTCCTCTATTTCCCAAACCCTGCATCCCTCTGATAGGCTTTCCCTGTGGTCCTTAGCATTTTTTCTTTTGTATTATGTTCATTTGTTTTCCTGTCATCATTTGACCATAAATTTTACTCTGAGCTTCCTGGCAGCCAAGGAAAAAAGGGATACAGGATGTGTAATGTAATCCTTTGTCTGATGTGAGAAAACACATGAATTCTTCAGAAGAGGTAATTTTATTTTCCTGGTGCTAAATTCCATAAGGAAATGATCAAATAAAAAAAAATTTTTAACAAGTAACACTATACAGTATAAAAGTATCTTCACCAAGTTTTTGGCAGATGTCATAAAAGTCGTAGTTCTCATGTGGCCATTTCTTACATCATCCTGTCTTAGATGGGGAAGGGGAGAAGGCAGAGCAGAAGCCTCATCCTTGGGTCATTTCCACTGTCATGTCATCTTGGGCCTTCCCAGCCCCTGTGAGGCATCGCAGTCAGTATCTCAGAGCCGGTGCCTGGGGGACTTAGGGGAACAAATGCATGGGTCAGGACTGAACACAGCTGTGACCACAAAGCCATTGCTTTTTCCACCATCTTAGGTGAGGCATGTCTGTTCTAGACCCGCAGCTGCTACTAAGAAATGACAGTCTGTGTGTCTTTATTTCAAAAAGGACAACAGATCGCGTTTCCTCCTGCCAGAGACCATGATGCCTCCTCACATCATGAAGGGCCACGGCTCTCAGGTGATCCTACTGGTATCCAGGTCAGAGCTGGTGCTCTTCACCATCCAGGGCCTGCAGCTGGTAGCCTTTCAGGACCACCAGAGGTCCATCACATCCATGGGGGTGGTGAGCGTGGCGCCCGCCCACCTGCCTGTGTCAAGGTTCTGAGCTTTGGAGCCCACGTCCCTGCCTCACTTGGTTTTTCATTTCAAGGACCAGAGTCAAGTCATCACCTGTTCCTTTGACCTCTCCTTGAGAGCGTATGTGTGGAACAAGGAAAAGAACTTTCCCATCCTCAAGAGCTGCTGTCATTGACTTGGTGGGTCCCACAGATGGGCCAGGTAAATGCTCTGATTTTTAAACTGTTACCTGAAAATATGGCCTGCTGGCCTCCCAGCAGGACACTTTAAAGGATATCATTGGAAAGGATGTAAATGGGACTTGGGGTCTTAGCCCAGCCTGCCCCTCACTATCTGGGGACCTGAGGCAAATCACTGCTCAGATTCTCTTTCCTCTGTTTAAAAAGAGAGATCCCATGCTCTGTGTTATCACCTTGACTGTACAAAAACACCACCTGCAGTTAGCATCACCCACATTTCTCAAATGAAGCAGAGGCTGTTTTGCCCAAAGTCCCACAGGGATGCACAGTGAAACCCGGGGTGGGCCTCCATGAGCCCTACCGCCCAGCTGTTACCTCTCTCTGTAACCCACCCAATCCCAGAGCCATTTACCAAACCCAGGTGGCAGTGGGACTCAGTGGGGATGAGATTGTAAAAGTTAGAATGCAGTTTTGTGTTGAGGTTTAAAATTAGAAATTTGTGATGACTTATGTTTTTTTCTTATCAGAATAAGTCCTGCAAAGTAAGGAAAGGGCTTCCAGATTTTATACTCCACCTGGGTGACCTGTGGTGAGATCACTGACCTCATAGCCATGAGTTGTCACAAGGTATGTATGGGACAAGTTCAACCTCCTGTGACAAACATCTCACAGTATTAAATGAAAAAAATACAATGACTCAAAGTAAATTTTTTGGTCTTTTTGCCATTTCTAGGGCCACACCTGTGGCATATGGAGGTTCCCAGGCTAGGGGTCTAATTGGAGCTGTAGCCGCTGGCCTACACCAGAGCCATAGCAACGTGGGATCTGAGCCGCACCTGCAACCTACACCACAGCTCACAGCAACGCCGGATCCTTAACCCACTGAGAGAGGCCAGGGATCGAACCTGCAACCTCATGGTTCCTAGTCAGATTCATTTCTGTTGCACCAGAATGGGAAATCCCTAAACATATCATTTTAAATCTCTTTAATTCAATAAGAAAAAGTCATACAAAGAATAGAAAATAGGTGGTGCTTCATAATACCAGAAATAAAAATGGCCAAAATGAAAATTTACTTAAAATCATTAATATTCAAGAAATTGTATTTTACCTCTCTATACACTCAGTTTGGTGAACATTGAAAACCTTTAGAGTTATGAGTGTTGGTGAGGCATATTGCAACAAGAACTCATTCAGCACTGGAGGTAATGCATATTAATCTGGCATTTGGAAAACAATTAGTTATAAAATGGTAATATTGGATATATTTGTATCACCACTCCTAGGAATCTTTGAGAAGCTCTTGTATGTGAGAATCATGACAATATGAACAAGATTATTCATAGAAGCATGCATAGTAGTCCCAAATTGGAAACAACTCAAGTATTCTTAAGTAGTAAAATGGATAAATATGCTGCAGTGGAGTTAAGCAGTAGTGTGTATATACACCTACATATATAGAGTGGAAAATTACTCGGCCATAAAGAAAGAATGCAATCTCTTGTGATTTGGATGTGACATCATGGATGAACCTAGAGGATATTATGCTAAATGAAATAAGTCAGAGAAAGAAAAATGATGTATGATTTTGCTTATATGTGGAATCTAAAAAACAAAGCAAATGAAAATATGAACAACATAAAAACACTCCTAAATAAGGTGGTGGATTGAGTGAAACAGGTTAGGAGGATTAAGAGGTTTAACTTCTAGTTACAATATAAATGAGTGATGAGGATGAAATGTACAGCATGTGCAATATAGTCAGTAATATTGTAATTTGTATGGTGTCATATTGTAACTAGACTTATCATAGTAATCATCTTGTAATGTATAGAAATATTGAATCACTATGTTGTGTACCTGGAACTAAAATAATATTGTAGGTCGATTATGCTTCAGTTTAAAAAAAAAACGAATTCTTTGAAATGATCAATAGCATTGATAAGCCTCTAGCCAGGCTAACTAAGAAAAAAAGAGAAAATACAAATTACTAAGATCTAAAATGAAAGAGGGACATTAATATAGATCCCATGGATTTTAAAAGGATAATTAAAGAATGCTATGAACAAACCTATGTCCACACATCTATTAATCTGGATTAAATGGAGTAATTCCTTGAAAGATACATCTGCCAAAACTCTTCCAAGAAGAAAAAGACTGAATAGGCCTTTATCTATTAAAGAAATTGAATCAATAATTAATAACCTTTCAAAACAGAAAACAGCAAGCCCACATAGGTTCACTGGTAAATTCAAACATTTAAGGAAGAAATTATGCCAATTCTATACAATCTCTTCAAGAAGACAGAAGCAGAGGGGACATCTCCTAACTCATTATCCAAGGCCAACATTACCTTAAAACCAAAACCAGATAGTCTTAAAGGAAAACTACGGACCAATATCTCTCATGAACACAAATGCAGAAATCTTCAACAAAATATTAGCAAATCGAAACTGAAAATGTATGAAGAGAATTATACATGATAACCATGTGTGATTTATGCCAAGTCTGCAAGGTCACTTTAACATTTGGAAATTCATTTAATGTAATCCATCACATTAACATGCTAAAGAAGAAAATTTAGGAGTTCCCATTTGGCTCGGGTTAAGAATGCAACATAGTGTCTGTGAGAATGTGAATTCAACCCCTGGTTTTGCTCAATAGGTTAAGGATCTAGCATTGCTGTGGCTGTAGCTGTGGCAGAGGCCCTCAGCTGCAGCTTAATTCAACCCCTAGCCTGGGAACTTCTATATGCCACAGGTGTGGCCTTAAAAGAAAAAAAAAAGAAAAATCGCATGATCATATCAACGGATACAGAAAAGTATCTGATAAAATCCAACACTCTTTTTTTTTAAAGTTGATAAACATAATAAAATTAGTTTAATATTGTATATGCAGGTCATATTCTACTATTTGGCACCTAATATTATGAAGCAGGGTTTTGTGCCACATCATACAGTAATGTTTGGAAACATAATATTTAAAAACTGGGCAATTTCCTGCTTAATGTATCAACTATATTTTTGAACATTTGTTTCTTTTTTTTTCTATGATAAATAACTCCGCATGGAAATTCTCATACATCCTTATATCTTTGATTAACTCTCCAAATACCTCTTAGCAAACTAGAAATAGAGGGAATTTCACAACTTGATAAAGAACATCTACACAAAATCAACAGCTAACTCATACTTAATGGTCAGTTGCCTGAAGCTTTTCTACTCAGAGCAGGAATAAGGCAGATGTCCTCTCTCTCCACTCCTTTTCAAAATTATACCAGAAGTTCTAGATAATTCAGTAATATCAAAAAGGAAATAAAAGCTATATAGGATGGACAAGAAGAAGTAAAACTGTCTGTTCATTGATGACATGATTGTCTATATAGAAAATACAAAAGAATTAACAAAAAAAGTTCTGGGACTAATAAGTTCTTATAGCAAGATCACAGGATACAAGTTTAATGTGCTAAAACTAACACTTTCTTTGTAGTAGCAATAAACAAGTAGAATTTGAAATTTAAAACACATTGCCATTTACATTAGCCTCAAGAAATCAAATACTTAGGTATAAATCTAACAAAATTCATTCAAGATCGATACAAGAAAAACTATAAAACTCTGATGAAAAAAATAAAGAACTAGGTAAATGTAGAGATATTTCATGTCCATGCATGGGAAACTCAATATTGGCAAGATGTTGGCCCTTTGAAACTTGATTTATAGATTCAATGCAGTCTCTTCGAAAATGCTGGCCTTATTTTGTGGATATTAACTAAGTGATTCTAAAGTTTATCCAGAATGGAAAAAGACCCAGAATAGCCAGTATTGAAGGAGGAAAGTAAAGTTGGAGGACTGACACTGCCTGACTTCAAGACTTATGATAAAGCTATAGTAATCAAGACCATGTGGTACTGGTGAAAGAACGGTCAAACAGATCATTGAAACAGAATAAAGAAGCCAGAGAGAGACTCACATAAGTATAGTGAACTGATCTTGAGGAAATACAAAGGCAATACAATGGAGAAAAGATGGTCTCTTCAACAAATAGTGCTAGAACAACTAGATAGCCATATATATCCTCGTATTTAAAAACATAAGAATCTGGAGATAGAACTTATACCTTTTTAAAAAATATGATTGATTTACAATGTTCTGTCAATTTCTGCTGTACAGCAAAGTAACCCAGTCACACACACACACACACACACACACACATATATATACCTTCTTTTTCTCACATTATCCTCCATCATGTTCCATCCCAAGTGATTAGATATATAGTGCTCTGTGCTATACAGCAGGATCTCCTTGCTTATCCATTCCAAATGCAAGAGTTTTCATCTACTAACCTGAGATTCCCAATTCATCCCAGTCCCTCCCAAGCCCCACTACATACACTATTCTGTCCTACATGTCCATGATCTTTTCTGTTCTGTAGATAGATAATTGGTGCCATATTTTAGACTCCACATGTAAGTTATATCATATGGGGTCTGTCTTTCTCTTTCTGACTTACTTCACTCAGTAGAAGAGTCTCTAGGTACATACATGTTGTTGCAAATGGCATTATTTGGTCCTTTTTATGGCTGAGTAGTATTCCATTGTATATATGCACCACATCTTCCTAAACACCCATTCAGATGGGCAATTAGATTGTTTCCATGTCTTGGCTATTGTGAATAGTGCTGCCATGAGCATACAGGTGCATGTATCTTTTTCAATGAATTTTTTTTTGTCTGGATATATGCTCAGGAGTAGGTCATATGGTAGTTCCATATTTAGTTTTCTGAGATATTACCTTATTGTTTTTTATACTGGTTTTACCTATTTACATTCTCATCAACAGTGTAGGAGGGTTCCCTTTTCTCCACATCCTCTCCAGCAGTTATTTGTTGAATTGTTAATGATGGCCACTCTAACTGGCGGGAGGTGGTATCTCATTGTAGTTTTGATTTGCATTTCTCTAATAATTAGTGATGCTGAGCATTTTTTCTTGTGCCTGCTGGCCATCTATATGCCTTCTTTGGAGAAATGTCTTTTTGGCCTTCTTCCCATTTTTCAATTGGGTTGTTTGTTTTTTTGCTATTGAATTGTATGAGTTGTTTGTATATTTTAGAGATTAAACCTTTGTCAGTTGAGTCCTTTGCAAAAATTTTCTCCCATTCTGTAGGTTGTCTTTTTTTTTAAATGATTTCCTCTGCTGTGCAGAAGCTTTTGAGTTTAATTAGGGCCCACTGGGTGTCATACAGTTTTTGTAGTGTATTATATTCTTCTTCTTTTTACAATCCTTTAAAAATTTGTAAAAACATTTTTTAAAATTTTTTTAGCTTATGGCCTCTACAGAAACAGTTGATGAGCAGGATTTGGCCTGTGAGTTATAGTATCCTGATCCCTGGACAAAAAAATTCAAAATTAATTGATATAAAAAAAATTGAAATCAATTGAAAAACTCCAAATCCATTCATCATAAAAACTCTGGTAGGCGTTCCCTCTGGCACAATGGGATTGGCAGCATCTCTGCAGTGCCAGGATGCAGGTTTGATCCTTGTCTGGCACAGTGGGTTAAAGAAGCTGGCATTACCACAGCTCTGGTGTAGGTCGCAACTTTGGCTCAGATCTGATCCCTGGCCCGGGAATTCCATAAGCTGCAGGGTGCTACCCCCCAAAAAAACCCCTCTAGTATATTAGGAATAGAAAGAAACTTCCTTAATAAATGGTACCTACAAAAAAATCTATAATTAACATCAGGATTAGTATGAAAGATTTCATATTTTACCCCAGGATCAAGAACAAAGCAAAGATACATTATTTTTAACATCATAAGCTGACTAGCCAGTACGATAAAGCAAGGGGAGAAAAAACCATATAGATTGGAACGGATGACATGATCATTAAAGTAGAAGTCTCTAGAGTCTATTTTTAAAGGCTCCTAGACTTAACAAGTGAATTTAGCATAGTTGCCTAATAAAAGGTCAACATATGGAGTTCCTGGTGTGGCACAACAGGGATCGGCAGCATCTTGGGAGAACTGGGTTGAGGTTCAATCTCCCGTTTAGCACAGTGGGTGAAGGATCTGGAATTGCTGCTGCTGTGACTTAGGTCACAACTCTGGCTTGGATCTGATCCCTGGCCCAGGAACTTCATATGCTGCAGGGTGGCCAGAAATGAAAAAGAAAAATAAAAGGTCAACATACAGAAATTAAAATGCAATTTATACAATATTAATGTATAAATCTGGTTTTTTTTTGTTTTTTTTTTGAAAGAAAATCTCTTTATTCTAATTAATTCACAAATAATAACATCAGAAAAGCATGTTTCAGAGGCCACATAAACATCTGCCCAGCCCCAAACTCAATACTCAATGAACTTCCACATCAGAAGAATACCCTCCTCCACTGCAATTCTGAAGCACGAAAGCTATTAGTGATAGAGGAGAGGTTTAATCTTGATTTCACACTTTATATCTTCATGATCAATCACATTTTTATGCTAAATCAACCAGGTCATGGGGGGTGATTTTTCATGTCTTCAATGGAGCTTCTTGATTAAGATAATCCATTTGCCAGTCTGCATTGTTTCAACACCTCGCTGAAACCCTCACAAAGCTTAAGGTCACCCTGGTTCTGGGCACACTCCAAAAACTGTTTCACCTCATAGAAGCATGGGCCAATCTGCTGCTGCTGTGCTGGCTGGGCTCCCTGAGGCTCCTGGTAAGTGATGTCAGGCCTTGAGGGCTCAGCACTACTTCCTCCACCGAAGCCCCCAGTGATCGCATGACCTATCGTGTGGCCGACGGCAGAACCCACAACCACGCCGGCTACAGTGGTTGCCATCTGGGCCATGAGACCTGGCTGCTGAGGTGCAGCAGCAGGGGAGCCAACAGCAGATGGTGGAGCTGCTGCTGGTGGCTGAGCTGCCAGCGCTGGCCTGGGTGCAGCTCTCATCTGAGGTGCCCGGCTAGCCGGAGGGGCCATGTGGAAACTGCGGCTTCGGCTTCCACGAGGCATCGTAACTGCGCAACGAACGCGAACCTAGAAGACAGAGAAACTCAGAGAAGACCCTGGCGGCTTCTCATAAATCTGTTTTTAAAATACCTTTTATTTAAGAAAAAGGAAATACTTTGATATAAACCTGAAAATGTGTTCAGGAGCTATATGCTTAAAAATAAAAAAAAGCGAATGAAGAAGATCAAAAGACGTCTAGAAATCTAAATAAATGGAGAGATATATTATGATCATGGATTGAAAAATTAAATATGGTTAAGATGCTAATTTTAAAAAAAGTGATCTATAGATTTAACACAACTCCAGTCAAAACCCCAGGATCACTCATTGTATATATTGACAACTTAATTTTAAATTCTATATAGAAAGTGAGAGGAACTTGAACAGCCAAAATAATTTTGAAAAGAAGAAAATCTGATTTTAAGACTTACTATAAAATCACAGTTATCAAGACAGTATGGTAATAGTAAGAGGTTAACCACACACAAACACATAGATCAAAGGAACAGGACAGATTGTAGGTGTGAATCCACACAAATGTAAGCTTTTTCATTGAGGTACATTTACATAACATGAAATTCATCATTTTAACTCTCTCTTTTTTCTTTTTTAAGTCATTTTAGGGCCTCACCTGTGGAACATGGAGGTTCCCAAGTTAGGGGTCGAATTATAGCTATGGCTACCAGCCTGCACCACAGCCATAGCAAGTCAGGATTTGAGCCTTGTCTACAACACCACAGCTCATGGCAATGCTGGATCCTTAACCCACTCAGTGAGGCCAGGGATCAAACCTGTGTCTTCATGGATTCTAGTCAGATTCGTTTCCACTGAGTCATGATGGGAATTCCTCATTATTTTAACCATTTTTAAGAGTATAGTTCAATGCTATCTTTGGTATTAAGGTCTGTAGTAATTTCCTCACTTTTGTTTCTTATTTTAATCGGAGTCTTTTCTCAAAGATTTGCCGATTTTGTTGCTCTTTGAAAATATCTTAGGTTCATTTATTTTCCCTCTTGTTTCTCTGTTCTTTATCTCCACTCTAATCTTCATTATTACCTTCCTTCTGCTAGTTTGGAGTTTTTCCAAGTGCTTTAATTAAGGTGCCAATTTAAGTGGCTAATTGGAGACATTTTTTAATGTAGGAACATAGGCATTTAAAGCTACAAATTTCCTTCTGAGCATATTTCACTGCATCACAAAAATTTTGGTACAGCATGTTTATGTTTCTTTCATTTGTGTCTTCTAATTTGTCTTGTGATCTTTACTTTAGCCCACTGGTTGTTTAAGAGCATGTTACTGTGTGCATATTTGTGAATTTTCCAGTTTTCCTTCTGTTGGTGTTGGGGGTAATTTCATAGGAATTTCTTTACTAGTTTGAGCAGGGGAAGAAATTCATGAGTAGACCAGAAGAAGCAGAATTCTTGTAGAATGGATTCTGGCAATCTCTACACAGGACTACTGTTATTTTATCAACATTTGATAAAATAAGGTTATACTTTATTGAAATGACTCTGTCCAGCATTGACAGCAACAACTACAGGAAACTTAAGTTTTGATCCTACGATGGGTGGAGGAAAAAATGTCAAGCAGAGACCTGCCTTCTCCCACAAGAATAAGAGATCATAATAAAGGCGTTCATTCCTTCTACTCCAGCAGCAAGATTTAAACCTTGCATTTGGAAACAGAGCATGGAAACAGATACTCCTGTTGGCACAAAGTTACACAATTTTTTTTTAAATGGCTGCATCGAAGGCATATGGAAGTTCCCAGGCCAGGGACTGAATTCCAGCCACAGCTGCAACCCCATGCCTTGCAGCAAGCCAGATCCTTTAACCCACTGCACCAGGCCAGGAATTGAACTGGTGCCTCTGCTTCGATTAGTTAGATTCTAAACCCACCTTGTCACAGCAGGAACTCCTACATACTTTCTTTTCATTTTTTCATGTTTCATTTCTTTTTTGGATGCCCTGAAGGCTTATGGAGTTTCTGGGCCAGGGATCAGATCCAAGCCACAGTTGTGACCTGTGCTACTGGTATGGCAACATTGGATCTTTAACCCACTATGCCAGGCCAGGGATCAAACCTTTGTCCTGGCCCTGCAGAGATGCCACCAATCCCATTGTGCTTTTTAAATGCCAACTTTTCTACATTTCACACCAGTAAAGCTGCACTTAAATTGATGTTACTTATAATGGTCATGAGATGAGTGATGTAGCTCCACAGTTTATTACTGCATCTCCAATTCCTAGAAATGTCACTTCATTGAAATGCCCAGTAAACGACTGACTTGTATTACTTTAACGATTCCCCTATTAATACTCTTAGAATTGATTTCCAGTTTGGAAGTACTACTACAGTGAGAAGTGAATTACTACAATATCCTCTTTTTTATGTTTTTATTTTATTTTGCTAACATGTTCTCAATTTTAGAAATTCTTCTCTGAATGGTTTCACAGATGTGAACTTCAGGACAGAGGTGGAAGAGTGAGAGTCTACTGCTGCAGAAGAAACAAAAGGACAGATTCCTTTTTTTGGTCCTTTTGTCTTTTTGGGGCACACCCACAGCATATGGAGGTTCCCAGGCTAGGGGTCCAACTGGAACTGTAGACACCGGCCTATGCCAGAGCCACAGCAATGCAGGATCTGAGATGTGTCTGCAACCTACACCACTCTCATGGCAATGCTGGATCCTTTAGCCCACTGAGTGAGGTGAGGGATCGAACCCACATCCTCATGGATGCTAGTGGGGTTCACTAACTACTGAGCCATGACAGGAACTCCAGGACAGGTTCCTTTTGAGGTAACATGATACCATAAATAAATTAGTACATTTGTCAACTTTTAAAATTACAATGGCTAGCCTCATGGGGAAATTGGAAGAGATGAATTTCTACTTGCTAAAATATATTGGCCTCCTTCAATTTAGTGTCCTGAATGAGGTGGTGAGTCAGATAAGCTCTGAAGTCCATTTGAGCTCAAGGATTTTATTCTTCTTGACCTGAGAGTGCCAGGGAAGGTGGCAGCATTTCAGGGCTGATGCAGGCGCACTGGGTTTATGGAAGCCAAGATGATAAGCCTCACATTAGCTCCATGGGATGAAGTTCTGCTCTCAGGACATGCTGGCAGCCACCCCCACTTAGGACATAACCTGAATTTTAATGACTGAAGACATAGGTACCTTGTGGATATTTTCATAAATGCCAAAGTTCACACATTGTGGCTGATTGACTATAATGGCTAGTAAACTTCAACAGAGTTTTTGCAAGGAACTGTATCATATGATGAACATCATACTAGATGCTGATTATCTGTTATTATTAATGATATCTTCCTGAAATTTATTATGAATATTTATTTAGTCATGAACTATTAATAATTCATAGAGTATCATATATGTTTGTAATCTTTGTGATATTCTTTCCTCCCAGAACAAAAAGTTAACTCTGTGTCAAAGAAGCCTTGCTTTGATAAGAATTCTGTGGAAATAGTCAATATCGATGTTCCTCCAGCAGATGTATTTTCACCAACTTATCTTCTATTATGAAAAATTTCTATTATGAAAAATATTTTATATTGATATACAAGTGTGTGCACCCATGGGTTTCAACTTTCAGCAGTGACCTAAGTTTGTGTTGATTCTCTTGTTTTATATCAAAGAACTCCAAGCCATTATTAGTATTTTACTTCATTTTAAAGTAAAAGTGGGAGCTCCTCTTGTGCCTCTGTGTGTTAAGAACCCAACATAGTGTCCATGAGTCCCTGGCCTCACTCAGTGGGTTAAGGATCCAGCATTACCTCAAGCTGTGGCATAGGTCACAGGTGTGGCTCTGATGTGGCATTGCTGTAGTTGTGATGTAGGCTGGCTGCTGCAGCTCTGATTCGACCCCTAGCCTGGAAAATTCCATATGCCACAGGTTGGGTCCTAAAAAGAAAAAAAAGTAATAATAAATAAATTAAAAAATAAAAATAAAATGATGGTGTTTGTTGTGAGGCGTCAGGCTGTTTTAGGGATGATGACATTCTACCAAACGATCTTTGCACATTAACAGCTTAAAAAATTGCTCATAGATATATTTCTTCAAGTCAATCTTTAAGAAATCAGATTTCCCCATAAACACAGAGCTTTGACATTCTAGTATATAATATAATTTATTTAATTCTACTTTCATACTTGAAATAATCATGAGGATTGGTAGATGCTGCATTTCTGAAACCCTGACATTAATTTAAGGAACTCAGCAGAAAAGATAAGGTTTCAGAAAATTGCAAGTGATGTAATGTTAACAGTTCATAGGACTCTGATACAGATCACCAGTTTGCATTCTCCTCCAATAGAAAAACTCACCACATTTCATCTTCCTAATGACTACAGGTGTTGAAGAGTAATCATGTTAGGGAAATGTCTATTCAAGTCTTTCGCCAGTTTTTTAAATAAGAGTTGCTTTTGGTTGTTGAATTATACAAGTTATTTCTACATTCTCTATATCAAACACTTCTCAGGGATGTGGTTTGCAAATATTTTCTTCTATTCTGTAGGTTATCTTTTTACTTTCTTGATTATGCCATTTGCTGCACAAAAGTTTTTAATTTTGATGAAGATCCGTCTTTTTGTCTAAATAATATTAAGAGCTGATTTCTCATCAGAAACCATGGAGGCAGTAGTGTTGCAAGAAAATGGCATGTTAATGGATGGTCATGTCTTGGGTCTTGGGTAAATTTCTGGGAGAGGCTTCCAAGTGAGGGCTCGTGGCTTTGTGCAGGAAAGAAAAGAGCAAGCCATAGTAAAGAGAAAGTGAACTTATTTAGAAAGATACATATTCCATAGACAGAATGAGGACTTTCTCAGAAAGGGAGAGCTGGCTTGACATGTGGGGTTGTTAGTTTTTATGGTCTGGATAATTATATGGGCTAACAAGTGGGAGGATTATTCCAACTATTTTGGGGAAGGGGTAGGCATTTCCAGGAATTGGGCCACTGCCCAGTTTTTTGGCCTCTAATGGTCAGCCTTGGAACTGCCATGGCACCTGTAAGTATGTCATTCAGCATGCTAATGTGTTACAATGAGCATGTAATGAGTTTCAAGATCTACTGGAAGTTGAATCTTCTACCATCTTTGGCCTAATAGGCTCTCACTACTTTTTGTCAATGTTCTAACCACTGTTCTTCTCAATGGCTGTCATTCTTTTAATGGTCATGCCTTCCCCTCCCCTCCTGTTTTGGTAGGAGGATATATTCAAATTCTGAGAGAAAAATAAAAGTCAAATGAAGTGTTCTATTTGCAATAAAACTATCCTTCAAAGACAAAGGGGAAATGAACTTATTTTGAGCTAAACAAAAACAAATAATTCATTAGTTATAGACTTGCCTTACTAAAGGGGTGACATCAGTAAAAAATGTCAGATTAGATAGTTCCAGGGGCCTATCCCTCCATAGAAACACTGAAAAAAATAAAGCAAAAAATGTAAGAACCACCATAGTCAGAACTGTTGAAAACGGAGGTTTACAGCAACAAAGAGAATAATGAATCAAGAAAAGCCAACTTTAAATTGGTAGGAAAGCATTGCAACATTGTTACTTGTCCTTGACCTGCACCATTCCCCAGCCTTGGTAGCAGTCTTGAAGAAAGCAGCCTTCAACCTTTGTCCCTGGCTAAAGGGAGTAGAGAAGACCTTATTTACGGTGACTTACATTTGTCTGCTTTGACCTGTCTTAGGTATCACCTGAAAGATTGATAGGAGGTGCTTGTCTGTTTAACATAATTTGGAATTTGCTCAGGCCAGAAAATTGCCTACACAGGTAGCATTCCTCAAAAAATTGTACAACAAATGAACAAACTACTGTAGCTTAGGGCAAAAGATATGGTTGAGAGATAATAATAAACCTGCCAAAAGCTTAGGGAAAGAGTTTCTCTGAGAAATTAGGGCATTCAAATGTACTTGTGTATGGTGGTACGTTTATGTGTATAGACATGCATATAGCCTAGGCATGACGCATGCTCAGAAAGGACCTGAGAAGTGTCTGAGCCTTCCTTTCTGGCTGATCTCTAAGGTCTGCACAAACAGGAAGTGAAGGTGAAGGCAGAGTTGTAACTTGCCTGGCTAGGCAATAAAGGAGTGCCTAAACACAGAATCAATGTGAGAAAACCGGGAGAGATTTTTATTTTCCTTTTTTTCATTTTTAGGCATTGGTGGACTTTTAGCTTCCTAAGAACTTTTCAAAGCCCCTGTGAATATTTCATTCCCCAGTTTTTTCTTTTATATTATTTGGCTGGTCTATTGTCTGTCCCCACTAGTATTCCCTGCCTCAGGCAGCTGTAAATTTAAACAATTGCCTGTAATTTTCGAGACAAGTGCTCTCAAAGAAGCCTTCTGACAGTGGTTGAACTCTCGCTAAGGTCAAATACATAGCCTTAAAGTAGGGGTTCCAAGGAATCATCAGTCAGATCAAATAATGGTAATTCTCTGGTAATGGAGCTTAGGAAAAACTCTAACCCTCGTTCTGTCCCCTCCTGGAGCTGGCAGCCTGCTAGTTTTCACTGTGATTGGGAGTTGTTAGTTTTCAAAGCTACCATGGATCTGGAGAGTGGAGGATGGGGCTGGTGCCAGTTAAAACACACCAAAACATTTCACTCAGTATGAGATTCTCTAGTTCCATCCATGTTGCTGCAAATGGCATTATGTCATTCTTTTTATGGCTGAGTAGTATTCCATTGTGTATATATACCACATCTTCCGAATCCAAACATCTGTTGATGGACATCTGGGTTGTTTCCATGTCCTGGCTATTGTGAATAGTGCTGCAATGAACATGCGGGTGCATGTGTCTCTTTTAAGTAGAGTTTTGTCTGGATAGATGCCCAAGAGTGGGATTGTGGGGTCATATGGAAGTTCTATGTATAGATTTCTAAGGTATCTCCAGACTGTTCTCCATAGTGGCTGTACCAGTTTACATTCCCACCAGCAGTGCAGGAGGGTTCCCTTTTCTCCACACCCCCTCCAGCACTTGTTATTTGTGGATTTATTAATGATGGCCATTCTGACTGGTGTGAGGTGATATCTCATGGTAGTTTTGATTTGCATTTCTCTTATAATCAGCGATGCTGAGCATTTTTTCATGTGTTTGTCACAACTTAGAATAGATTTACAAGGATATCCTGCTGAACAGCATTGAGAACTATGTCTAGATACTCATGTTGCAACAGAACAAAGTGTGGGGGAAAAATGTAATTGTAATGTATACATATAAGGATAACCTGACCCCCTTGCTGTACAGTGGGAAAATAAAAAAAAAACAAAACACCAAAACAAACTTATAAGCTTTTGCGCAGTGAAGGAAACCATCAACAAAATGAAAAGGCAACCTAATGAATGGGAGAATATTTGCAAACCACATCAGAAAAGGGATTAATATTCCAAATACATAAAGAATTCATGCAACATTAGGAAGTAATGTGAAACAAGAAAAAAAAAAAAACTAGGAGTTCCCATTGTGCTCAGTGGTTAAAGAACCTGACTAGTACCCATGAGGATGTGGGTTCAATCCCTGGCCTGGATCAGTGGGTTAAGGATCTGGCATTGCCATGACCTGTGGTGTAGGTCACAGATGAGGCTCAGATCTGGCGTAGCTGTGGCTATGGTGTAGGCCGGCAATTTACAGCACTGATTCATCTCTTAGGCTGGGAACCTCCATATGCCATGGGTGTGGCCCTAAAAAGCCAATTAAGAAAAACAAACAAACAAACAATAAAACCAAAGAAACAAAAAACCCTCTGATTTTAAAATGGCCAAAGGACCTGAATAGACAGTTTTCCAAAGAATTCATACAACTGGTCAACAGAGGAAAAAGTGCTCAACATGATTAATCATCAGGGAAATGCAAATAAAAACCACAAAGAGATAGGACCTCTCACCTGTTAGAATGACTGTTATCAAGAAGACAAGAAATAAAAAATGTTGTTGAGGATGTGGAGTAAAAGGAAAACTTCTGCACTGCTGATGGGATTGTAAATTGGTACAGACCCCATGGGAAAAAAAGTAGAGTTCCTTGAACAATTAAAAATAGCACTACCATATGAACAAGCACACCAAAAAATGGGCAGAAGGTCTAAACAGACAATTCTCCAAAGAAGACATACAGATGGCCAATAACACACATGAAAAGATGTTCAACATCACTAATTCTTTGAGAAATGCAAATCAAAACTACTAAGAGGTACCACCTCACACCAGCCAGAGTGGCCATCATCAAAAAGTCTACAAACAATACATGCTGGAGAGGGTGTGGAGAGAAGGAACCCTATTAGATTGTTGGTGGGAATGTAAATTGGTGCAACCACTCTGGAAAACAGTATGGAGATTCCTCAAAAAACTAAAAATAGAATTACCATTTGATCCAGCAATCCCACTCCTGGGCATCTATCCAGAGAAAACCATGACTCAGAAAGATACATGTGGAGTTCCCTTCACAGCTCAGCAGAAATGAATCTGACTAGCATCCATGAGGATGCAGGTTCAATCCCTGGCCTTGCTCAGTGGCTTAAGGATCCAGTGTTGCCATGAGCTGGGTCCTAAAAAACATACACAAAAAAGATATATATACTCCAATGTTCATTGCAGCATACTATATACAAAAGCTAAGACATGGAAGTAACCGAAATGTCCATCGACAGAGGAGTGGATAAAGATGTGGTACATATTACTCAGCCATAAAAAGGAATGAAATAATGGCATTTTCAGCAACATGGATGGACCTAGAAATTATCATGCTAACTGAAGTTAGTCAGACAGTGGGATACCAATATCATATGCTATTACTTCTATGTGGAATCTATAAAAAGCTTACAGTGAACTTCTTAGCAGAACAGATACTGACTCACCGACTTTGAAAAACTTATGGCTTCTAAAGGAGACAGGTTGGGGGAGGGGAGGGATGGGCTGGGGTTTGGGATGGAAATGCTTTAAAACTGGGTTGTGATGATCATTGTACAACTATAAATATTATAAAATTCTTTCAGTTACAATAACCAAAAAAAGCCACCATATGATCCAGCAATCCCATTTCAGGGTGTTTATCTGAAGGAAATGAAACCACTATCTCAAAGAGATAGCTGCACCCCTGTGTTCACTGCAGCATTATTCACAGTAGCCAAGACATGAAAACAACCAAAGTTACACACACACACACACATGTACACACATTAAGTGTGTGTTTGTGTTTTTGGGACTGCGCCAGAGGCATTTAGAGGTTACCAGGCTAGGTGTCAAATCAGAGCTGTAGTCACTGGCCTACACCATAGCCACAGCAATGCCAGATTCCAACCATGTCTGTGACCTACAACCTAGGAGATATATATTTGGTTAATATATATATATATATATATATATATATATATATATATATGAACATTATATATATATCATTTATGAGTATATATCTCTATATGTAGAATATTATATATGTGTGTGTGTGTGTGTGTGTGTGTGTGTGTGTGTGTGTGTGTAATGGTATATTATTTGGCCAAAAAAAAGAAGGAAATTCTGCCATTTGCAACAACATAGATGGACCTCAAGGGCATTATGGTAAGTGAGGCAAATCAGATAAAGACAAATACTATATAATCTCACTTATATGTGGAGTGAAAAACAAACAGGAAAAAAACCCAAAGCAACCCCCCCCCAAAAAAAACCTCATAGATGACAGAAGACAGATTGGTGGTTGCCTGAGGTGGACGGTGGAGGAAGTGGGTGAACACGTCAAAAAGTACAAACTGGAAAGTTATAAAAATGCATAAGTCCTAGGAACGCAATTTACATCCTGTTGACTTAACAATATTCTATTGTATATTTGAAAGTGGTAAAAAGGGTAGATCTTAGAAGTTCTCATCATAAGAAAAAAATTGGGAGTTTCCGTCATGGCTCAGTGGGTTAGGAACCCGACCTAGTGTCCGAGAGGATGCGGGTTCAATCTCTGGCTTTGCTCAGTGGGTTGAGGATCTGGCATTGCCACAATCTGTGGCATAGGTTGCAGATGCAGCTCAGGTCTGGTATTGCTGTGGCTGTGGCGTAGGCTGTCAACTATAGCTCTGATTCAACTCCTAGCCTGGGAACTTCCATATGCCACAGGTGCAGCTCTAAAAAAGAAAAGAGAAAAAAAATATAGCTATGTGTGGTGATGGATGTTAACTAAATTTACTGTGGTTATCATTTTGCAATATATGCATATATCAAAATGAATACACTATTATATGTAAGCTGTATCTCAATGTTGTAAAGACCTCCATAGCCCACCTTAAAGAATATAGAAACAACAATGAAAATTCAGGTAGCAAAGTTAACCTGGGAGGAAATTTACTGGTGGCCTCCAGCATGTCCCAAGAGGGAATATACAGCTGCCCACCAAACCAAATGTGTATATAGCCTTAGCCACAGCAATACGTACATATCTAAGCAGATCTCACAGTATGCTGCATCCTCATGAATATAAGTCGGGTTCAATTCCACTGTGCCACAATGGGAACGCCTATAATTTTTTTTCCTTTTAACTTCATTATGAGCAAACACACATATAATTTTTTCCAGACCTCTTTAGTCAGGAGCAGAATAGCTGAACGATGTAGAATATTCCTAACAGCAGGAAAGCACATTTTTCCCCCCTACCAGGAGAATTTTATTATCTTTCTTTTTATTTATTTATTTGTTTGTTTGTTTATTTATTTTTTAGGGCTGCACCCATGGCATATGGAGGTTCCCAGGCTAGGGGCTGACTCAGAGCTGCAGCTGCCAATCTGTATCACAGCCACAGCAACATGGGATCTGAGCTGCATCTGTGACATATACCACAGCTGACAGCAATGCCAGATCCTTTAATCCACTCAGCGAGGTCAGGGATCCAACACACATACTCATGGATACTAGTCAGGTTTGTTACCACTGATTCACAATGGGAACTCCTAACTTTCCTTTTTAAATTGAGGTATAATTGACCTATAACCTTATATTATTTTCAGATTAAAATATGATTCTACATTTGTATATATTGTGAAATGATAACCACAATAAGTCTAGTTAATATCCATCCCCATACATAGCTACAATATTTTTAAGGACTTCTTTTTCTTTTTAGGGCCACACCCCCAGCATATGGAGGTTCCCAGACTAGGGGTCTAATTGGAGCTACAGCTGCTGGCTTATTCCACAGACACAGGACAGCCAGATCTGAACCACATCTGTGAGCTCATGGCAATGCTGGATCCTTAACCCACTGAGTGAGGCTAGGGATCAAACCTGCAACCTCATGGATCCTGGTTGGATTCGTTTCCACAGCACCATGACAGGAACTCTAATAAGGGCAAGATCTACTCTCTTATCAATTTTCAAATATGCAATACAGTATTAGTAACTGTAGTCACTAGGCTTATTACATACTCATCACTTATTTAATAACTTGAAGTTTATACTGTTTGATACATTTTACAAATTTCTCCACCCCAGCCCCTTGCCTCTGCCAACCACCAGTATGTTCTCTGTATCTATGAACTCAGTTTGTGTGTGTATGTGTTGTTTTGTCTTGTTTTTAGACTCCACATATAAGTGACATTACCTGGTATTTGTATTTCACACTTAGCATAATGCCTTTAAGATTAGACATGTATATATATATATATATATATATACACATGTATCACATTTTCTTCATCCATTGTTGATGGACACTTGTTTCCATGTTCTGGCAATTGTGAATAATGCTGCAATGAACATGGGGGTGCAGATGTCTCTTTGAAGCAATGACTTCATTTATTTCAGGTAAATATCCTGAAGTGGGATTGCTGGATCATATGGTAGTTCTATTTTTAGTTTTTTGAGGAACCTATATACTGTTTTCTATAGTGGTTTTATGAATTTACATTCCTACCAACAGTGCACATGTGTTCCCTATCTCCACATCAGCACCAACATTTGTTACTTATTTCTTTAATTAAAAATTTTTAATTGGAGTATAATTGTCCTACAACACTCTGTTAGTTCCAGGTGCATAATGTCATGATTCAATATTTCTATACATTAGAAATGATTACCATGATAAACTAGCTACCATCTGTCACCATACAAAGATAATACAATATAGTAACAATATTTCCCATGCTGTATATTTCAACACCATGACTCATGTATTTCGTAACTGAAAGTGGGTACATCTTAGTTTCATTCACCTATTGCACTCATCCCCTCCACACTTCCCTCTGGTAACCACCTATTTGGACTCTGTATCTATAACTCTGTTTATGTCTGTTCATTTATTTTTCAGGTAGTGTAACTGCACAGTATGTCTTCCTCTGTCTGGCTTATTTCACTTAACATAATACACTCCAGGTCCATCTATGTTGTCACAAATGTCAAGATTTCCTTTTTGTGGCTAATATTCCATTGTTTATATATATCACATCTTCTCTATCCGGTCATCTGTTGATGGACACTTTGGTTGTATCTATATTTTGGCTATGGTAAATAATGCTGCAGGGAACCCAAGGGTGCACATCTCTTTCCGAATTAGTGTTTTTTTTTTTTCTTTTGATAAATATCCTGAAGTGGGTTTGCTGGATTATTGTGATAGTTCTATATTTAGTTTTTAAAGGAAACTCCATACTGTTTTCTATAGTTGTTTTACTGTACATTCCCACCAAGTGCACAGAGGTTCCCCTTTTTACACATTCTTGCCATTCTAATAGGTATAAGTTGACCTCTTGTGTGCGTTTTCTATTCCCCTACTAATTAATTACTGGTGTTGAGAACTGTTCATGTATCTATTGATTATTGGCATTGGAAAACTGTCTATTCAGGGCTTCCCTCCATCTTTTAAATCAGATTACTTATTTTTTGCTATTGAGTAGTATGAGTTCCATTTATTTTGAATATTAACTCATCAGATAGATGGTTTGCAAATATTTTCTCCCATTATGTAGGCTGCCTTTTCATCTTGTCAGTCGTTCCTTTGGCTGTGCAAAAGCTGTTGAGTCCGATATAGTCCCATTTATTTATTTTTAGTTTTGTTGCCTTTGCTTTTGGTGTGCCAAGACCAATGGCAAGGAGCTTACCACCTATATTGTTGTTTCAGGTCTTACTTCAAGTCTTTAATACATTTTGAGTTAAATTTATGTATGGTGTAAGATAGGAGTCTAGTTTCACTTTATTTGCACAAGGCCATCTGGTCACCCAACACCATTTATTGAAGAGACTGTATGTTTTTAGCTCATTTATCATAAATTAATTGACTACATATGGGTGCGTTTAGCTATTTTGTTCCACTGGTATAAGTATGTTTTTATGCCAGTACCATATTGATTTGGTTACTAAACTTTTGTGATAAATTTTGAATTTATGTGAAAAGTGTCATTGGAATCTTGAGATGAGTGGTGTTGAATCTATAAATGGCTTTGGGTGGTATAGAAAAACTTAACAATTTTATTCTTTCTAACCATGAATATGGGATATATTTCCATTTTTTGTGTCATTTTCCATTTCTTTCATCAATGATATATAATTTTCATTACATAGAAATTTCACCCCCTTGGTTAAATTTATTCCAAAGTATTTCACTGTTTTTGATGTTGTTGCAAAGAGGACTATATTCTTTGTATCTTTTTCAGATATTTGCTTTGTTTGCATATAGAAAAAAAGCTAAGTTCTGTATATTGATTTTGTATCCTGCAACTTCATGTTGATTAGTTTTAACAAGTTTACTTGTTGGAGACATTAGGATTTTCTATCTACAAGGTCATATCATGTGCAAACAGAGACAATCTTAACTTCCTTTCTAATGCAGATGTTTTTATTTCTTTTTTTATGCTTAATTGCTTTGGCGAGGATTTCTAGTACTATGTTAAATAGGAATGATAGGAGTGAGCATCCTTGTCCTGTTTCCAATCTTAGAGGAAGAACTGTAAACTTTCACCATTGAGGATGTTAGCTGAGGGCTTTTCATATACCGTCTTTATTACTTCTATACTCAGTTTGTGGAGAGTTTGTTTGGTCTTTTTAGGGCCACATCTGTGGCATATGAAAGTTCCCAGGCTAGGGGTCAAACTGGAGCTGTGGCTGCCAGCATACACCACAGCCACAGCAATGCAGGATCCGAGCTGCATCTGTGACCTACACCACAGCTCATGGCAACACCAGATACTTAGCCTACTGAGCAAGGCCAGGGATTGAACTGGCATCCTCATGGATACTACTCAGGTTCATTACCACTGAGCCACAATAGGAACTCTGAAAAATATTTTTTTTAAAAAGAACAAACTACATCCAAAGTTAGCAGAGGGAAGGTACTAACAAAAATCAGAGCAGAATTAGGTAAATTAGAGACCAGAACAAGAGGAAAAAGAAATTCAACAGCATATTAAAAGGAACATACACTGGGAGTTCCCATCATGGCTCAGTGGAAACAAATCCAACTAGAAGCCATGAGGTTGCAAGTTTGATCCCTGGCCTCGCTCATTGGTTTAAGGATCCATCATTGTCATGAGCTGTGGTGTAGGTCACAGACATGGCTTGGATCTGGCATTGCTGTGGCTGTGGCTGTCAGCTCTAGCTCTGATTAGCCTGGGTATCTCCATATGTCATGGATGTGGCCATAAAAAGCAAAAAAAAAAAAAAAAAGGATCATACACCATGATCACACGGGATTTACCCCTGGGACGCAAGGTGGTTCACTATATGCAAATAAATAGATACAATACACCACACTAATAGAATGAAAGCTAAAAGTCCAATAATCATTGCACTAAGTGGGGGAAAAGCAACATCCTTTAACTGTAGCTACTATACTTCCATGACCACTACTCTCTCATGGCCATACACACACACATGAATATTCCTAATCTTTAAATATATACAGACCCCCAAACACTATTCATCATCCTTGCATTTCCAGAATACAACATTACCACTACAATCCCCAAATATTTCCAAACATAAAAATCCCAGCATCCTGGGAAACCACTGTGAACGTTTCCAACAACCCCAAACCCCATGAATTCATACATGCACTGACGGACATACCCATAAACCAGTACATACACCTGGACACAAGGACAATTCTCCAACGTATCATATATGAATATACATAAAACCCCTTGAAAGTCCCAAAGGACACATCTCAAACCTCCACACCCCTAAATATTCACATAGAACCATACCACATACCTCCAGTACAAATACAATTCTGCCACTCTTCTGCATACACATAACTCCATTACTACATTAATGCAAAAAAAATTTGCAGGTACAAAAATAACCTCCTAATGAAAAATGCAAATAGATACCATAGAAAATATTCATCCAATCTGCTATGCTCCTTGAATACACACAGAAACTCAACAAACATGTTTCTCACCACAAGCCCCAAATATACCCACAATTACCCAGCACACTACATATATGGAAACATACCACCATGTACCCTCAAATGCACATAAAGCTTCACGTTGCCTATATATACATAATCCCACATTCCTAAATAATTACAATGAAATAACTCGAGTCATCTTCCAAAATACAAATTCATAATAACCTCACACCACACAACCCACACAATCCATTCATCTGCACATATACAGCATATCACCAGTCCCATAAAATAGTCATAGACCTACCCTCACACACCCCAAACCACAAAATTCCTGAAAAACCACCATAAGAAACACATTCACTAATACACAATTCCCAGAGTTCCCATTGTGGCACAGTGATGAAAAGATGTTCAACATCACTCATCATTAGAGAAATGGAAATCAAAACCTCTATGAGGTATCACCTTACACCAGCCAGAATGGCCATCATCAAAAAGTCTACAAACAATAAGTGCTGGAGAGGGTGTGGAGAAAAAGGAACCCTAGTACACTGTTGGTGGGATTGTAAATTGGTGCAACCACTGTGGAAAACAGGTTGGAGATTCCTCAGAAAATTAAAAATAGAATTACCATTTGGTCTAGCAATCCCACTCCTGGGCATCTATCTAGAGAAAACCATGACTCGCAAAGACACATGTACACCAATGTTCATCGCAGCACTCTTTTCAATAGCCAAGACACGGAAACAACCTAAATGTCCATCGATAGAGGAGTGGATCAAGAAGAAGTGGTACATATACACAATGGAATATTACTCAGCCGTTAAAAGGAACTAAATACCATGGCCATCTGTATGTCTTCTTTGGAGAACTGTCTGTTTAGATCTTCTGCCCATTTTTTGATGGGGTTGTTTGTTTGTTTGTTTGTTTGTTTGTTTGTTTTGGTATGGAGCTGCAGAAAGTGTTTATACATTTTGGAGATGAAGCCCTTGTCAGTCGAGTCATTTCCCAAGATTTTCTCCCATTGTGTGGGTTGTCTTTAAGTTTTGTTTAGGGTTTCCCTCGCTGTGTAGAAAATTCTAAATTTCATTTAGTCCCATTTGTTTCTTTTTGCTTTTACTGTCATTGCTCTAAGAGGTGGATCTGAGAAGATGTTGCTCTTGTTTATGTCAGAGAGTCTTTGGCCTAGTTTTATGGTGTCTGGTCTTCTCTCTAGGTCTTGAATCCATTGGGAGTTTATTTTTGTGTATGGTGTTAGGGAGTGTTCTAATTTCATTCTTTTCCATGTGGCTGTCCAGTTTTCCCAGCACCACTTATTGAACAGGCTGTCTTTTTTCCATTGGGTATTCTTGCCTCCTTTGTCATTGATTAGTTGGCTGTAGGTGCATGGGTTGAATTCTGGGCTTTGTATCCTTGTTCCACTGATCTATTTCTGTCTTTGTGCCAGTACCATATGTTTTTGATGATTGTTGCTTTGTAGTAGAGTCTGAAGTCTGGGAGCCTGATTCCTCCAGCTCCATTTTTCTTTTTCAGGATATCTTTGGCTATTCTGGGTCTTTTGTGTTTCCAAACAAACTTTAAAATATTTTGTTTGAGTTCTGTGAAAAATGTCCTTGGTAATTTGATAGGGATTGCATTGAATCTGTAGATTGCTTTGGGTAGTATAGTCATTTTGATAATTTTTAAAAAATATTTTCTAGGGCTACACCCAGAGCATATGGAGGTTTCCACACTAGGGGTCTAATCAGAGCTACAGCTGCTGGCCTATGCTAGAGCCACAGCAACATGGAATCCAAGCATCTGGGACCTATGCCACAGCTTACAGCAATGCCGGATCTTTAACCCACTGAGCAAGGCCAGGTATCAAACTTGCAACCTCATGGTTCCTAGTTGGATTCATTAACCACTGAGCTATGTCGGGAATGCCCTCATTTTGATAATATTGACTCTTCCAATCCAAGAACATGATATGTCTTTCCATCTATTTGTGTCATCTTTGATTTCTTTCATCAGTGTCTTATAGTTTTCAGAGGACAGGTCTTTTCTCTCTTTAGGTAGGTTTACTCCTAGGTATTTTATTCTTTTGGCTGTGATGGTAAATGGGATTGTTTCCCTAATTTCTCTTTCTGCTCTTTCATTGTTAGTGTATAGCAATGCCATCAATTTCTGTGTATTAATTTTGTATGCTGCGACTTTGCCAAATTCATGGATGAGCTCCAACAGTTTTCTGGTAGAGTCTTTAGGATTCTCTAGGTATAGTATCATGTCATCTGCAAATAGCGATAATTTTACTTCTTCCTTTCCAATTTGGATTCCTTTTATTTTTATTTTTTTCCCTGATTGCTGTGGCTAGGACTTCCAAAACTATGTTGTTTGGCCTGGGGCTTCTCAGCACTGATGTGTGGGGCCAGATTTTCTCAAAATGGCCACTTGCAGAGAAACGCAGCTGCTGATGAACATTCCTGAGAGCTTTGCTTCCAATGTCCTTCCCCCACAATGAACCACCTTCAACCCTGTTTTCCCAGGAAGTCCTCCAAGTACTGCAGTCATGTTTGACCCAGATTACTATAGAGACTTTGCTTTGCCCTGGGACCCAGTGCATGAGAAAGTCTGGGTGTGCCTTTTAAGAATGGGGTCTCCATTTTCCCCAGTCCCGTGGAGCTCCTGTGCACAAGCCCCCTGGCCTTCAATGCCAGATGCTCCAGGGGCTCTTTCTCCCAGTGCCAGATCCCCAGGCATGGGAGTTTAATGTGGGGCTCAGAACTCTCACTCTTGTAGGTGAGTCTCTGTGAACCAGTTACTTTCCTGTCTGTGGATCTTGCCACCGGGAGGTATGGGGTTGCATATATCCTGTAATCAACCCACCACCTCTTGATGTGTCCTCCTCTTTGTCTTCTGGAATAGGATATCTTTTTGAAAGTTTCTGGTCCATTTGGTTGAAAATTGCTCAGCATTTGGTTGTAAATTTTGTGGTTTTTAGGAGAGAAATTGATCTCCAGTCCTTCTATTCAGCCATCTTATTTCATTTTTTTTTTTTTTTTTTTGTGTGTTTTTGCTATTTCTTGGGCCGATCCCGCGGCATATGGAGGTTCCCAGGCTAGGGGTCAAATCGGAGCTGTAGCCACCGGCCTATGCCAGAGCCACAGCAACGCAGGATCCGAGCCGTATCTGCAACCTACACCACAGCTCACCCAACGCCGGATCATTAACCCACTGAGCAAGGGCAGGGACCTAACCCGCAACCTCATGGTTCCTAGTCGGATTCGTTAACCACTGCACCGCGACGGGAACTCCAGCCGTCTTATTTCTGTTTCCTACCCAGTTGATTCTTACCTAATGCATTTCTTGATTTTTATTGAACTCTTGCATCACTTGCCAATCTATGCTAGGATATCTCTTTTTGTTTTTGTTTTTTCGTGGCATGGCCAGTCCAAAGCATGTCTATGGCCAGAGAATGAACAGCCTGTCACAATTGTAACCAAAGCTACAGTAGTGACAACCATGGACCCTTAACAAGCTGAGCCAGGAGGAAACTCCAATTCTGTCATTTCTTGAGAGTATTAGACTACAAATCAATGCTTATTGTTAGATTCAGCAAAGTTGCCCCCATCACTGACAATAATATGCAGTTTGAACATGTGTTGATTGACATTTTTATGTTAAAATGGAAGACACTGGTGAAACTATGAGGATGTACAATAGATCTTTATTCATTTTCCACTCAATTTCCAGTGTCCTGAGCTATTTCTTGTGAACTGGATGAGCATTCTCAAACTGGAAAACCTTCCTTCTAGCCTTCGTACGCTTTAGAATGCAAACACTAGACAGGCACCCGTTTAATTGTTCACACATTTTATTCACCTGCCTCATGGTAGGCCCGGAAATCACTGAAGCCTTCATGCAACCTGCTCCACAGTGGTGTCAACAACCCTGGTGTAAACACTGCAAGGACACCGAGCTCCAGTTGGTGGCGGTGGGGGAGGGGCACAGGGCGGTGGTGAACTCACTTGGACAAGGCCACAAATAACCCACAGAGTGACTAAGAGTGCACAGCAGGACACCCAAGAGGTGAAAAGTCCGTTTTCCTTACTTCTGCTTTCAAATAATTGATTCTAAAAGCTGCCATGATTGGCCCGCCCCCAGCCGGGATGACCGTTGGAACCCCACCCTCCACGCTGGCACGTGTGTTACTGGCTTCCCAAGTGGTCAGGCCTCAACAGATGCTCTGAGCAGCTGGAGGACAGTAGTGCGCATGCGGGGAGGCCCGCCCCTAGTGGGTGTGCGCATGCGTGCAGGGGTGGGGCCTTGCAGAGCTGTCCTTGGAGGTTGCTATGAAAGAGGAAAGCAACGGAGGATTGGGATCCCCTGGGAAGATTTTATGGCAAGATCTTCTCAGAACTTTTGTGGTCCTCTCTTCTTAAAACTAGGGGTTGTGAGATGAGTCCCTGGGATTTTAAAATTGCAAACGTGAAATCCATTCATTTAGATATGACCCTTGTGAAAGAGTTTTGGAGAGCACCAGCCTAAGCACAGTATCTTCAAACTGGGGCAAGTGCTTTCACGCCCTTTGGGCTGCAGTTTCTTGGGTTTCCTTAGTTTTTTTCTCCCCAGAAATAGTAGATTCTTTTTCCTAGCAAGCCTGATAGTTCCATTAAGAAAAATTCTAGTGAAGAATTTTAGACCTGAGAAACACTCTAAGAGCTACTGCCTCTTGGCTCCTCCATTCCTAGAATTTTTCCAAATGAATTGATTCTGCCATAATGTTTTTACTTAGTGAGTTTTTTTAAATACGTGGGGGTTCTTCAATAGATGTGGATTCATAGATGTTGCCTCTGCAGGGTTTTTGTTGTAACTTTGACCAAGTTTTGACAGTTTGGGTCAATTCCAGTTGACATAGCGTTCCCAAATTTTGTTCTCTCCTCCTACTTGTCAGCAGTATATTACACAATTTCAGTTGGAAAAAAAAATAGTATTGCAATCAACGTACTGACTTGAGTTTGTTATACTTTCCAAAGAAATTTCAATCATCAGATTCTTTTACTGGTCAGTGCAAGATTAGTACCGTTTCTGCCCCACAGAATACCTCTGAAGATCCCTGACATCTAACACCACCAAAGCCTCTAAGCTCAGAGACTGAACATTCTACAAGACACAAACATGGTATCTCACCATACCGCTAATATTCCATGCTTGTGTAGAATATCATGTGTTTTCAGAGGTCTGTGATCCATATACAGAGATTTTTTTTTCTCAGCATTCAATACCACACCCCCAGTTTCTAGCAAGTATAGTCAGAGATCATTGTCCAAAGGAGTTTTATCTATGCTCTTCTGTTGTCTGTCTCCCCAAGTTACATTTGGACTAATTTGATTATATCTGTGGTCTAGGATTTTGATATAGCACAAAAGTGATTATAAAATTGGAACTGGATAATTTTTCACAAGTTTTTGCAGGTTTTTATGTCAGTAATCCAGAGAAGACTCATTGAAATTCTGTGTCAGAGCCATGAGTGAGAATCGTTTATTAACTACTGACTGACTAGACAAGAGGAGGAAGCAACAAGGAAACCTGCCTTTCTGGAGTGCCAGGGTACATTATCTTGCCACACTATTCCCCTAATATGAAGCTATTGGTTAATAATTTAAAGTTTTCCATGATAAATGCTCAAGTCATGAGAATTGTCTCCAAACTGTGTATTTTCTCAACACTTAGTTTTTTTTTTTTTTTTAAAGTTCACCATGATTTGCCTTGAATTGCTCTCACCTCATCTTCTCAGCTAAGGTCAAGGTAGAGTACACAGAATAGTTACCAAAGAGAATGAAAGAGAGAAGTGTTGCAGTTCTCATTGTGGCTCAGAAGTTACGAACCTGACTAGTATCCACGAAGACTTGGGTTCAATCCCTGGCCTCTCTCAGTGGGTTAAGGATCCAGTGTTGCCCCAAGCTATGGTGTAGATTGCAGATGTGGCTTAGATCCAGCATTGTTTTGCTGTGCCTGTGGCATGGGCCAGCATCTGCAGCGCCAATGATTCAACCCTTAGCCTGGGAACTTCCATATGCTGAGGTTGCAGCCCTAAAAGAAGAGAGAGAGAGAGAGAGAGAGAGGGAGAGAAAGAGAGATAGATAGGGAGAGAGAGAGAGAGAAAGTACCTGTAAGAAGACAGTTCCGTACTGCAGACCACTAAATGCCTTGGAAATATTAAAATGGATGAACACTGTGTAAGTCACTCCCTTCAAGTGGCCAAGAAAACACTCTCTGAAAGTACCAAATATATACCATTTTCAAATTTAGAGTTAGAAAAAAAAACCCCTTAGAAATCACAAGTAAATTGGTCAGGAGTTTAGAAATGCCTTTCCTACACAACTGTTAGAAAGAAGAGGAAAGAACCTGGGCCTGGCTTCAAAATTCAATGCCTTTCTTCAATAGCCACCATTTTGCATGCAACTTTTTTTTTTTTGCAAGGAGCAAGAAACATTTAGCAGACAGTAAAGCTTGAAATTCAAGAGATTTGCTTGCAATCCTCTGAAGTCTTCACCTCTCATCTCCCTTGACCAATTTCCTAGCAATCTTCTTCTATGAAACACAAATACTCTTTCATTTTGACACATAAACCCAGTGCTGAATGATAGCTCTTCCAAATCCCATATCATCAAAAGAGGCTGAAGGGGTGTGTGTGTATGTGTGTGTGTGTGTGTGTGTGTGTGTGTGTGTATGCAACTAGGGTGTCTTCTATTGGAGCCAAGTGGCACATTCAAGAATCTTTAATCCAGTTAAGGATTCTTACAATGAGTAATTAACAATTTAGTTTACTGTGCTATACATTTTTTCGAAGAATTGCCAGATAAAATATGAGATCTAAGTTTAATAATAATTTTCAGATAAAAATGAAAAAATGTTCAGTAAAACTATGTCCAAAATATTGAATGGGAAATGATTATACTAAAACACAACATATTGTTTACCTGAAGTTCTAATTCATTTGGGTACTTACTATTTTAATTAAATACACCGGACCATCTTATTCTTTCCAAAACTTTTGATTTTAAGGGGTGTAGAAATTCTTGTTCTGGAAGTCTACTCCCATCTAGAAAGGAATCTCGTTAATGTAAGAAGAGAGTCATTGTAAACATCTGCAAATGTATTGAAAATATATTAAGTTTTAATCAGAGAAAACCCTGCATTTTAAAAAATGCAAATATATTGCATTCTAAATTCTTTGCATAACACATCTATGGAAGGATTTAAATAAACACTAGTTCCCTGTGGGAAAGAGGAATGGGTGGACAGGGGAAAGAGGTGGGAGGCGCATGACTCAACACTGCATATTCCATTTTGCACAATTGGATTGTGATCCATGAGAAGGTATTATTAGTTTAAAATATTAAATTATTTACAGGGAAAAAGTTAAATATTTAACAATAATAATTTCTGGTCTTGGACTTGTGGGCTGCACAACCACGTTTTTGATACACTGGAGCTCTCCAGAACAAAGGAATATTAGGCTGGTGCTGCTGGATATTGGTTGGAGCACAAGGACTTCTTCATTAGGAATTATATACCTACAGCTATGAACATATTGGATCTGCTGAGACGATCCTAATTTCAAATACTTTGTTCCATGGCACCATTACTACAGAAGTGTTTATCAGATGATAAATTGTGAATTTTGTTCAGAAAGTCTAGCCTCTGTTGAAGTAAGTTAAGAACCAGATAGGAAGCATAGTGTGTTGAGGGACAAAAACTTGGGTTGATGGATAAAGAAGTGAAAGGAAACATCAAGTCAAACCTTGGTGCTCTGACTCTGAAAACCAATTCATAGATTGCCTGAAGAGGCACTCAACAATTTATGAGTGATTTTTTTTTCTATTTCTTTAATTTTGTATCTATATGAGTGATAGATGTTCACTAAATTTATTGTGAGGATCATTTTATGATTGTATGTAAGTGAAATCATTAAGCTCTATGCCTTAAACTTTAAAAAAACTGAAAAAAGAGAGCTAATGGATTGAGTTAATTTTTTTTTTTTGTCTTTTGTTGTTGTTGTTGTTGTTGCTATTTCTTGGGCCACTCCCGCGGCATATGGAGGTTCGCAGGCTAGGGGTTAAATCGGAGCTGTAGCCACTGGCCTACGCCAGAGCCACAGCAACGTGGGATCCGAGCCGTGTCTGCAACCTACACCACAGCTCTGGGCAACGCGGGATCGTTAATCCACTGAGCAAGGGCAGGGACTGAACCCGCAACCTCATGGTTCCTAGTCGGATTCGTCAACCACTGCACCAGGACGGGAACTCCGGATTGAGTTAATATCAATATTGGCTCACTAGTTGTGACAAATGTGCCATAGCACTATAAGATCTTAACAAGAGGGGAAATTGGGTAGGGGGATACGCAAAATCTTTGTATTATTTTGCAACTTATTCATACATCTAAATCTATCCCAAAATAGAAGTTTGATTTAAATACAAACATAAACAAATGAATGAAGAAAAATGTACTGGAAATCATTGAAACGTCGCTTGTGATACGGGAACTTCATGGTATAGAAATAATTTTTCAGTGGAGTTATTTTAAAAGTTAATAGGGGAGTTTCCGGTGTGGCTCAGTGGTTAATGAATCCCACTGGGAATCATGAGGCTGCGGGTTCCATCCTTGGCCTTGCTCAGTGTGGTAAGGACCCGGTGTCGCATGAGCTGTGGTGTAGGTCGCAGATGCGGCTCGGATCCCCCGTTGCTGTGGCTCTGGTGTAGGCCAGCGGCTACAACTCCAATTGGACCCCTAGCCTGGGAACCTCCATATGCCACGGGAGTGGCCCTAGAAATGGCGAAAAGACAAAAAAAAAAGTTAATAGGAAGGTCACCTGGGATCAAGGCTGGGTTGGGGTGGGGTCAAGGTGTGGTGGGGGCGGGCTCAAAGCCTTGGCCAGGGCGGGGGCAGGGTCCAGGCCCAGGGCTGAGTCAGGCCAGGTTCAGGCCCAGGTCCACAACACTGACAATGGTCTCAGAGGCGAGGCATCCGCAAGTAGGAGGCCAGCCTGCGGCCCTCCTCTGGCTGCAGCTGGTGCTGCTGCCGCCATGGTCGCCCACCACCACCCTAAACCTGCGAGGGTCCTGGGCCTACCCAGGCCCAGCTCCTGCAGCCATGCGAGCGGTGGAGGGTGGGCCTCTGACTCCGGAAGCACAGCCATTGTCCTGGGCAGCCACAGGTGCGTGGGGGCCTCTGTGTGGGGCTGAGAAGGTGGGCCTGCAGGGCCTGAGGGGGCTTGACTGTGACCAGGGCTTGGTGCCCAGGGTCACTGAACCTCTTCTTTTGTTTGCGGTCAGGTCCATCTAACCAGGCAGCCCAGAGACCACCTTAACACAGGTGGGTCACAGGACCCCTACTGAGGGGCCTCTGGGATGGAAACTGCCCCAGGACCCTTGTGGGGCTGTGCAAGTGGGCACTGGCAGGGTCCGGCCTGAGGCTGGGTGGAGGAAAGCCCAGGACTGCTGAATGAGGAACCCTGAGTCCCTGGGGCCCAGGCCCTAGAGCAGGATGCCTGCTCTAAGGGCCCTGGCCTCACCCCTGCCCTCAGGTGTGGGTCCTAGAACCATGGCTGTCTTCATTAGCCCACTCCCTCTTATTTATTTAATTTTTTGGCCACTGCATAGAGTGTTTTTTAATCAATTAATTTATTTTTTCTGCTGCTGGCTGAGGCTTAATGTGGGATTCCCAGTTCCTGGACCAGGCATTGAACCCTGGCGGTAGTGGTGAAAGCACCAAGTCCTAACCACTAGACCACCAGGGAACGCCCACCCCTCTTATTTATAAATGGAGAATCCTGAGTCAGAGGCAGGGAGTGACTTTCCCCAGGTTGATGCTGAAACTCAGTCTCTGTGGACATGCTCTGAATTGAATCTCAGAGATAGAGTTGTGGGTGAAGTAGAAAAGAACAGCTTTATTGCTTTGCCAGGCAGAGGGGGCCACAGTGGGGTAACAGCCTCAAGGCTGTGTGCCCCCACCTCGAGGGGTGAGTGAGGTTCAAAGAGCAGGGCTTGATCAGCTTGTAGACTTTCTTCTGATTGGTGGGTGGTGAGGTACTTGGGAGTCAACCTCATCCACCTTCTGGTTCCACCTTGTTTGGGTCTATGTGCTTGTGTGCAGCATATAGGTAACTTCTTCCACCTGGTGGGGTTTCAGTATCTGCAAAACATTTCCAAGGACATGGCTCAGAATATTATCTATAGTCCTTGAGGAGGAGCTAAATATTCTTACTCTGTTTAATCGTTAAAATATTATTTTGCTTTGCTTGACTATTTTCCTTTCTTCCTGCTCTTTTCCACTTCTCCAGGTAAATGTACTCTGTGACTAAAGTTTTCTACAGACAAAAGGCAGGCAGAGGACATGGGTGGGGGTCTACTAGGGGAGGCCTCATGGGGTCCTGCTAAGTTCCATGGTCACACATCACCCCAGACTCCTGCCTGCAGATCTGCTTCTCTAAGATACTGGGGCAAAGTGGAGGGGCACCGGCCCTTAGAAGCTATGATTTGAGTGCATGATGTTGGCAACTTCTGAGACCTTGAGTTGTTGAGGTGTGTTAGTTCAGGGAAATAAGGCCTGGCACATGGCCAGCCTTTGGCAGACTGCCTCAGTGATGTCCAGCTCAGCGGAGATGCTGCCATGAGCTGTTGCCACCTTTGGTCACCCTTGGCATCTCACCACAGCCCTGGGCCTTCATGCTCAGAAAGCCTGCTCCATTGTGCTCTGCTGTCAAATTCTCAGTGGCAGCTGGTAAAGGCAGAGTCCAGGCAGCCGTGTCCTTTTGGCCAGGCCACTGGACACTTGCCCTTGGTTTTCCCATCTGTGAAGTGGAGGGGGCCTCCCTGGTAGTGGCATTTGGGGTCTCACCCATGTCTCTATTGTAGGTGGCAGGGGAGTCTCCACAGCGTGCGGGAAACCCAAGGTGATGTGGTGGATCTCTGGTGGTCAGGATGTGGTGGCTGGCCAGTGGCCATGGCAGGCCAGCCTGATGTACCAGGGCTTGCATGTCTGTGGAGCTGTCCTCATCAACTCTCGCTGGCTGGTTTCTGCTGCCCACTGCTTTCTCAAGTGAGTCCTCTTTCCTAGGGTGCCAGCAGAGGCACTGGCAGGGGAGGAGATGGAGGGGATGAGGAGTGAGGGTGTCCCACCCCAGCTCCTCTGGGCTTTCCTCTGGGGCTGTCTGTGGCCCAGAGGTCCATGTCATTCCTGCCTTTGACCTGTGTACCTTCTACCTGGACTGTCCTCCTGGCTCCCTTTCCCAGACCCTCCCCAGACTCTGTCCTCAGCCCCTGGGCCTGTCTCCCAACACAGATGTGCCCCAGAAGAGTAGCAGTGTCCATTCTGGCTGCCATGCAGTGTGGACCAATCTCAGATCACAGTTTCTCAAGGTCCCCACATTTCCAGGTTTCTGAGTCTAGGCAGGGACATGGGACCTCATGTCTGGTGAGCAGCTGAATGGCTCTACTTTTTACTCTTGCAAAACTGTGTGCCCAGGAGGAATCATGGTCACTAGTGTGCATGTGGGAGATGTGGTGCCAGGCTGTGCGGGTGGGAGATGGGGCACCCTGGGAGAGTGATATGGCTGCTCAGGAGTCTGACACACCTGGCCCTCCTGGGTCTGCTCAGTGCCCAGCTTGTGAACAGATGAGGAGGCATCCCCAGGAAGTTGGAACATCACAGCCCAGGTCTGGGAGCTGGAGCTTTGGGAGCTCAGAATCTGATCAGCACCTACTCTATGGGAGCAGCTGTGTTCAGGGTAAATGCAAGGTTCTCTTTCCTACACTCAGTTGCTCCTTTACCTTACAGATCTTTGGCAAGTGCTTCTAACTGAGCGGAGAAACAGCTATTGGGCAGGAAGGTGGTTAAAGAAGGGAGGGGTCAGGAAAATTGTGGGGCCATAAGGTGGGTTGTAGGAGCCTTGGGAAGGTAAAAGTAGAGCTGGGATCAATCCAGAACATCTCCTGTAAACACTCCAAGGGCCTTCATTTGATGAGCCCACCAAAGACCTTTCCAGCACAAGGATTCAATACTCCTCTGATTCTTGGATATGGTGAGAAACCATATGTCTGAGGTTGTAAGTAGAATATCAGTCTCAAGAAAGAAGTGCTCCTGAACTTTAGGAATGCAGAGACCAAGGCTGGCACCATGGGGGGGTTCAGGGGTCCAGGTGGATGTCAGCAGTTAGATGAATATGCAGGGGAAGAGACCTAGCCCACACTCAGGGATGATGGTGACAGCATGCTCCTCCTCCTCCAGAAAATCCCATGCTCCAGAGAACTACCGGGTCCTGTTAGGAAGCACGCAGCTGTTTGAACACACTCAGCACACCCTGGAGATGCCCGTGAGCCGGATTGTCATGCACCCAGACTTTGAGAAGCTTCATCCCTTCGGAAGTGACATAGCCATGTTGCATCTGCTCTTTCCTGTGAACTTCACTTCCTACATCATCCCTGCCTGCCTCCCAGCCCCTGGCTTGCAGATGCTTAATAATGCATCCTGCTGGATAACTGGCTGGGGGATGCTCAACGAGGAAAGTGAGGGGGTAGGGGAGAGGCTGGGGTGGGAGGGCAGATAAGGGGGAAGCGAGGAGGAGGAAGAAGGGAAGGAGGACAGAGGAGGGGAGGAGGGAAGTAGGGGTGCCCAGGCAAAACAACCGCTGGACCTTGGTCTACTGTGCCTCATTTCCAGAGGACTGAACCATTCTGGTTCTAGTTCTGAAAGGTGTGATTCTAAAATTCAGTGTTCCCTAAGTGCAAAGCTCTGAAAATCTGGGAATCTTTGACTGTTGGATGTTAAGAACTCAGGTTCTTGGAATCTGTCAGCTTCTTGATTTCAAGGCTTTAATCAACTATAGATCTAAGATGACTTGATTCAACTCAGAGGTCCTGCTTGGGGCCTGGCCCCTTCTAGGCCACTGAGGAACCAAGATTTCCCATTGGAGGCACTTAGGAAAAATGGAAAGAAAACATATTTATGACTTCTGACCTGTGAGCCTCCAAGGTCAAGTTAGAATGACTACAACTTAAGAGTGTTTCACTCTTTGAACCTCACTTTGCACTTCTCCCAACCCAGGTCAACTGTCTACTTTGTGGGTTTATTAGGTGAACTGAGTAACACAGAAAAAGTTTGTGTTTTTCTAAGATTGAAAGGGAAGAAATGCAGGCAAAAACTCATGAGTAAGAGTGTTTATTAAAGAAAAGAGTGTTTATGGTTTGGCACAAGCTTATGTGGCAGAATTAGGGGGAAAAGAATGTGAATTTGCAATTATTTGTAAGGTTGTAATTTGGTAGGTGTTTCTCAGGATAGGAGATCAGGAGAGGCATTTTGATCAGACCCTGTCTTAACTGGGTGGGATGTGCCAGCATTGCTGGCCCTTCTCAATAGTGTATCAGTAACAATCCCTAACCACAGAACAGATAACCAGGTCCCCAGCATTGTCACACACACACACACACACACACACGCACACACACACACAGAGTCTGGTTCTTCCTTGAGGACAGGGACTCTGTCTTTCTTGTTTTAATATCCCAGCCTATGCCCCAGGGCCTGGCAGCGGGGTAGGTGGCAATGCTGCCACCCTGGTCCTGTAGACCACCCGTTCTTGCATGGACCTCCAGACTGGTCTGCTAGCTCCCACCCTGTGTGCCCTACTTTAGTCTCCACACAACTGCCTGAGTGTTTGCTTTGAAGCAGGTGTTGTGCCAGTTCCCTGCTCTTTATCCTCAGTGCCTTCTCATTTATGCTTAGAAAACTGTCCAAATGTCCCACCTTGGCTCTCAGGCCCTGTGCAATGTTGGCCCCCATTCCTCTCTGCTCAGCTCCTACTGCACCCTCACCCAGGCCATTCCATCCACCAGGCCCCTTCCTGCCTTGAATATTCTGAGGCTGTCCCCACCTCAGTACCTTTACCTTGGCTGTTTCCCCAGCCTCACAGGCTCTCCCTGCTAATCTGGGTGACTCATTTCTTTGATATACAACTCAGCTCATCCTCTGAAGAGTTTTCCTTGATGTGAAACCTAAAACAGGCAATCCATAATGTCACATTTCCCTGTTGTATTCCCTTACCACACTTCTCAGAGCTAAATAATCCTACTTGTTTACTTCACTTACCCTGTTTCCCCAACTAAAAATGTTCCCCTCTATCACTAGTGTCTAAACAATAGCTAACCTGAAGACAGATGAATAAATGAGTGATTGAATGAGAGGATGGATGGAGGATGGATAGGAAGGAAGATGAGTGCATGGAGGGTAAGATGGTTGAGTGGGTGGGAAGAGCGATGGAGAGAGTGGATATATTGATTGATGGAGGGAGAATGGGGAGATAGATCCAAAGATGGATAGGCCAGCAGATAGATGGAAGGGTGAGTGGATGAATGGGGCATGAGACAAGATGGGTAGATGATGGACGGAGGAATTAGTGGAGGGAAGGAAAGGTAATGACTGACAAATGGAAGTGGAAAGGATGGTTTGTGAGAGGGTAGGTGGGTTGGTGAATGGTTGCTAAGCATCAGTGATTGGCATGCATTGCTAGGATTTGCCTTTTTTCTTTATGGACTACAAGTGGTGTGGTCTATTGCTATGAGAGAGGTGGTGGGAAAAGGATGAGTTTGGAAAAGTTTGAGAAACAGGGGAGGCCTTATTAGGCATAGGTAGAAGACTGATAGAGAGCTGAAAGCTCAGCTTTGCTGAGAAAACCCTATGATGCAGGGGTGGTGGTGAGCAGTAAGGCAGAAGAGCCTGTAGCTAAGCTCTAGCAAACTTCTCTGACTTCCTTCTTATCCTCACAGCGCCTCTGCCCACACCCTTCCATCTCCAGGAGGCTAAGGTGGGCCTCATTGAGAACCAGTTCTGTAATCTGGTATATGGACACAGGCTCAGCAAGAACTTCTCCGTGTATGAGGAGATGCTGTGTGTTGGGGACTTCTCTACAGGAAAGGCCATCTGCCATGTGAGTGAGGTCATTTCCCTTCTTCCCTGGCCTGTTCTCAGGGCCTCAGTTTCCATGGTGGGAGGCTGTGTTGCCTCCACTCTCTTTGTGGAGACCCCTGGTACCTTCTGTTTCGTCCCTCTACCTATGTTCCCAGGCTCTATCTCTTGGTAGTGTCCCCCAGGCTAGCCCCTTCCTCAGCCCATTGCACAGGAGGACATCTACTACTGGCAGGACACTCCAGCAGCATCTATTCTGGAGGCATATTTTAAAACCTTTATTGAAATATACATACAGAAGAAGGCATTCATACTCTTTCCCTACGTGTGTAGTTGGATGAACTTTCACAGTGCTACACCCCAGGTGGCCAACACTCCTCTCCTCTTCTTGTCACCAACACTCAATGGAAACTCTCATCTTCACCTTAACACTTTATATTAGATTCTGAATTTTCCATAAGTAGAACTTATTTCCAGTTGTCAGATTTTCACGTCTTAACATTATGTTTGTGAGGTCCATCCACACTGTCACACGTAGGTATAGTTTGTTCAGCCTCATTGCCCTGCAAGACACTATCGTGTGAATTGAATTCTATGGTCAGTTCTGCTCTCGATGGATATTTTAGTAGCTTCCAGGTTTTTCATTTCATTTCACTTCCAGAGGTTTTCTATTTGATTTCACAGAAGCCGCTGAGGAGAACTGTTAGATTAAAAGCTATCTGCATGTTCAGCTTTGGCAGATGTTACCAAACATCTCCGGAGGGGTTGCACCAGTTCCACACATTCCAGCAGTGGCTGAGAGTTTACAAGCTCACCAACACTTGGCACTTTCCATCCTTCCTAATGGTGATGATTTATTGTGGTTTGCATTTTCCTGATGACGGATGAAATATACTTCCGTACGTTTATTGCTGTTGAATATCTTCTTCCTAATTTACCTTCCGTTTTTTTCCCCCTGTGTCTTTTTCTTTAGGGGCTCTTGGTACTTGTGTCTATGATATACATTCCAGACATGAGTGTACTGTTGAATTGTGAAGATGTCTATCCACTCTCTGTAGTGTCCTATTTTAGAAGTGGGCAAACAGGCCCAAAGAGGGAAAGCACTCCCGTAAAATAAGGAGGGCCTGCGTGTTCTGACTCCAAGCTTCACCTGGCCTCCAGGCCTTCACCACATCCCCTCAGGGCCCAGCACCCTGAGCTGGCATTGGGTGCCAAGCTCTTACACAGATGGCATCGTGGAGTGGAGGGCAGAGGGTGAGGGTTCTGGAGTTAGAGGCACTGCTCTGCCCTTGGGTGGTCTTTTCACCATCTGAGCCTGTGTCCTATTCATGGTGTAGGAGTCTGAGGCCTCCTTCATGGGATTGTTGAAAGGGTGGTGTAGGGGGTTGGGTAGTGTCCCCTAAGTTTGTATCCATTTGGAATCTCAGAATGTGACCTTCTCTGGAAATAAGTCTTTGCAGCTGTGATTAGTTAAGAATCTTGAGATGTGACCATTGTAAATTTTAAGTGGGCCCTGTACCAATGACTTGTGTGAAGAGGGCTAGACACAGAGACACTTGCTTTCAGCCTTCCAGCTTCCAGAACCGTGAGAGGATACATTTGCATTGTTTTTATAGTTACCCAGTTTGTGGCACTATGCCTTGGCACCCCAGGAGATGCACACAGGAGGGACAAGATGACTGGGATTGTGACTTTAGCCTGGCCCATGAGAAGGCCACATGGATAGCTATCTTCATGGCAGGCCAGTGAGCTGCTGGTAGAAGGCAGACCCATATTTCTTGGTTCCCAGTTCTTAAACAGTAGAATAGATTTGTAGCTGCCTGGCCTGGTCTGGCCTCCTCACAGAGCCAGCTCCACCCAGAAGTGGAACAAGTGTTCAGCCCCCACCCTTCCCAGTCCACATCCGGCTGTCACCATGGACCTCACTTACAGCCTTGTCCACCTCCCTTCTCCTGCAGGAATTATGCCAATGGAGCTCAAGGCCAGAGCCTTGTGTCTGCTCACCTGCTGGATATTCGTAGTGCCCCTCGACCCCACTCTTCCGCTGGTTTCTCTCCAGGCTGAGAATACCCCTGAGCTGGACACTCGGGAGTCCCAGCAAATGACCCCCCTCCTGCCTCCCCTTTCACCTACCACCGCCTGACTGAGAGATTCCACCTAGATTCATCTTCTGCCATGTCACCTGCTCTGGACCCCACCCTCCAACCTGGGGCTCCCACCTCTCCCCACAAGGGCCCCTCCCTCTGCACAGGGGGTCCAGAAACAGGTCTGAGGAGAGAGAGCCTGCCAAGGCACTCAATGCTCAGACTGTGGGGCAAGACAGACCTGGTTCCATTGACTGGGATTGTGGCCTTAGCTAAGTCTCCTCACCCATGAAGTGGAATTTCTCATGGCCTCCATTGAAGAAGGTTCCTATAGAAATGCAGCACTGTGCCTGGCATTCAGTAGGTACTTAACAAGTTTTGGCTTCCAGTCTCCTGGCCTGGTTTGCCTCCCTCTCTCTGGATTGTACCTGGCTTAGACCCAACCTCTTGCTGAAGGTGGAATTCACTGCTCCGGCCCTGCCCAACACAGACACATACACACACACACACACACACACACACACACACACACACACACACACACATGCATGCACATGCATACACATGCAAGAGTGCACACGCAAGGTTTGCTTTGTGTCTACAGTAGTGCAAACTGTAGCTCACGTTTCATATGATACCTTAGATTTGGGGTTTCTCCCTTCTTCCCTTCCTTTCTTTCTTCCTTCCTTTCCCTTCCTTTCTTTTATTCCTGCCCTACCTGCAGCATGTGGAAGTTCCCAGGCTAGGGGTTGAATGGAAGCTGCAGTTTCCAGCCCTTGCCACAGCCACAGCAATGCCAGATCTGAACCACTTCTAGGACCTATGTCACAGCTTGTGGCAATGCCAGATCCTTAACCCACTAGGCGAGGCCAGGGATTGAACCTGCATCCTCATTTGTACTAGTCAGGCTCTTAACCTGCTGAACCACAATGGGAACATCTCAATTTTTTAAAGACTTCCAGAGTCCACCTTAAAGAATATAGAAACAATAATGAAAAGTCAGGTAGCGCAGTTAACCTTGGAGGAAATTCATTGGTGTAGTCGCATCACCACCTCTCAAGGGGCGCCCCCTGAGGCTATGAGGGCTGTACCGACATCTGCCCTAGAAAAGTGGATGCAGTAGAACAGATGGTCCCAGAGGAGGCTCTCTCCTGCCTTCTGAGAGCTTTCCAGGAGTCAGGAGGCTATTGGAGCCTGACTCAGAATCCGTCATCATTTCCGCAACTGCATGGGTCCCCTGTGTGAATCCCTGAGGGCTGCAGTGAACAGGGAAAGGCCTTCCACTGGCCTCACACAGCTGGGAGGGGGTCCACCGTGCAGAGGGCTGAGGCCACCCCAGGTGGGGACCACAGAGGGGAAGGGCTGAAGTAATGATGGCACGTTCCCTGTCTCCAAGAAGGTGCCTTACTTGGAGCTGCTGTGACAAATCCCCTCCAAGTGAATGGCTAAACCCACGGAAATTTATCTTATATTTCTGGAGGTCAAAAGTCTAACATCAAGGTGTTGGCCAGGTGGGTTCCTTCAGGAGGCTTTCCTAGGGGAGAATGTTTTCTTGGTTTTCCCAGCTTTTTAGAGGCCACCCTCATTCCCTGGCTCACAGCATTTCCGTCCTCAAAGTGCAACACCTCTGACTCTGCTTCCGTCACATCTTCTGCTCTGACTCTGACCTCCTGCGTCTCTCTTTCCTTATGAGGATCTTGATTACATTGGACCACCCAGAGAATCCAGGAAAACCTTCTTAGCTCAAGATCCTCAACTCCATCACTGCTGCAGAGTCCCCTTTGCTACATGAGCTAATAGCCACAGGTTTCAGGGATGAGGATGGGCATCTCTGAGGGTTGTTTTTGGCCAGCCACACCATGTACCCTTCGCTCCCCTTCAACCTGCCACTTCCCCCACCCCGCCCTCTCAGCTGGAGATCTTGCTTGTTTCACTGAGAACCCCAAAAGCAGCCAATCAGACTAGAGTCATTCGTCCTGACAACCCTACACACCGTCTATCCCAGCGTCTTCCCTCTCTCCTCAGCCTCAAGTTCCATCCCTGCCATGCCCAGAGTCTCTCCTGCTCCATGTCCTCTGACGCCCCTTCCACGGCTCCTGTGTAAATGCGCACCATCTACTGCTCAGTTTCTTTACCTCCCTTCCCCCAAAGACTCCTCCCAACAGTCCTGAATCTAACCCACTCCACCTAGGAGTGTCCCCAGCTTGCTATCCAAAACCTCAAGGCCACCATCCCCAATAGCTTGTCTCACCAGAACCGCCTGTGGATCTGAGTCCTCCTCTCACTTGGCACTTAAGCAAGTCTCCCTCCTGTTTCCTGGGCCCAGGCACTCACCAGATGCTCTGCTCTATGCCTGGTCCCCTCCCCTCCCACCTCTAAATGCTGGGACCCCAGGGCTCCATGCTCAGCCTGCTTCTATCCCTCTGCACTTCCCCCCATTGTTAATGACAGAAAGGCTCAGATTTGACAGGTCCTATAGGCAGCTTCAAACTATTGTTCCAAATCTGACTGTTCTTACCACCTGGCTCCTCTCCATCAGTAATCTCTCCTGTAGCTGCCTCCCAGCTGGTTCATTCTCCACACAGCGCTGGACTGATCCAGGCACTAGACATGACCTAGACAGTTCTCCATGGGGATCAAATCCTACCCTCTGCCATAGGCCCTGAGACCCCTCGTCCCATATACTTTCCTCACTCCCCACATGTCACTGCTCTTCCTCCCACCCACCTGGCATATCCCTCCTTCCCTGGTCTGCACTTACTCCTCCCAGTGCTCCTGATTCAGAAAGTTCAGTTGTTTCCCACTTGGAAACACTACCTTGTGTTTCCTAGTGCAAGAAGAGTAGCCTTTCACCTCCACTTGATGCAGTGCCCTTCCCTTCCTGTCCTGACCCTTCCATGGCTTGTTTCCACATGTCACATCTGCCAATGGCAGGCTGGTTGGCTTATTGACAAAAGCACCACAAAGGAGGAGACCCTGTGCCCAGGGTAGAGGCTTCCTGGCTGCTTGCTGCACATGTTGGATGGGTAAGTGGAGGAGCAGCAAGCGTGACTATGGCCCCTGCCCCTCTACCCCCAGCCACAAGGACCAGACCCTCCCTTTGGCTGATGACATGAGGAGATTTCCAACCAGATGGCCCTGCCCTGAAAGCATGAACTCTAGTAAGTCCCAGCAGATTTCTTTCTAACCCCCACTGACTCCCTGAACAATACAGGTTGCCTCCACCAGGCCAGGGTATGGGCATCTTCTGAAATTGCTCAACCAAGGTGTTGAAAGTAAACCAAATGACTAAATGAATGAAAAATGAAGAGGGTCCAGGTAAGGGGTGTGCTGGTGCAGCCCAGGGTCTTGCCAGAGCTGAGGTCTGCAGGGGCTTGAGCTGGCCAGGCTCCACTCCCAGACCAACGCTCTTGGGCACTGTGGGTGTAGCTGTCCCTTCTCTTCCTTGGACAGTGCCTTTTCAGGGATATCCAGGCTGTCTCTGGGCACAGGGGCCCATATGATCATAGATTGAAACCTGTGATTGTCCTGAGGGTCAATCAGGGGCTTCCTAAAACATGATGCCATTGCCTCCCTGCATGGCTTAAACAGGCTGGTCTGCTGTGGGATGCTGGTGTTTGGACCTTCCCAGAAGTCCACCTGAGGGACCGTAGATGGCAGAGACTCCTCTGACCTAACTCAGTTGCTCACAGTAACTCCCCTCTCTTTCCTAGGGTGATTCCGGGGGTCCCCTCGTCTGTGACCTCCTCAGTTCATGGGTTCTGGTGGGGCTGGCCAGCTGGGGCTTGGACTGCCGACATCCCACCTACCCCAGCATCTTCACCAATGTCAGCTACTTCTCCCATTGGATTGACGAGATCCAGAAGTGCACACCCCTCCCTGAGCCCATGGCCCCTCCTCCTCACACCCAGGTTCCATCCCAGTCTCTGCAGGCTGCTGGCTCACCTGGGCCTGGCACAGCCTTTGTGCCTTCAGAGACCTGGACCCTGCTGCTGTTTGTGCTCCAGGTCCCGTGGCAGGCCTGGTGCTGACCCGCCCAGCTCCTGTGCTCCTGTCTCTGCCTCAGAGTCCAGTCTCTTCTCTGGAAACTGCGGCCCCTCCCCCACCAGCTCCATCAGCTTTCCATGGCCCCATCTTGGCACTTCCGTCCAACAGTGGCCACCCCACAAACCAAGCCTGCAATCCCAAATAAACAAATGAAAGACTCCTCCTGCTCCTGCCTTGGGGCCCTACAGCCCCTCCTGACCTCCATCCGTACCTCTGCCATTGAGGTCCACTGTCTGACTCCCTGGAAAAGGAAACAGGCCCTGGCAGAGAAGCTGTCTCAGGAGGAAGGCAGGGGTGAGGATGCTGGTGGAGCCCAGCTGGGGACAGAGAGGGTGTCTTCACTTGCAGGCTCCATCCTGTGGTGGGAGTGTACAGGCCTTCAGAGAGAGTATATCAGTCAGCTCCAGCTGCCATCACCAATCCCACGGGCAATGGGGCTTAAACAACAAGAATGTATCAAGTAACTGTTGAGATCAAGATATGCGCATGGTTGGTTTGCCCTGAGGCCTCTCTCCTTGGCTTCTAGATGCCCATCTTCTGCCTGTTCCCTCACATCAGAATCCCTCTGTGTGTTTCTGGGTCTAAATTTCCCCTTTTTATAGGGGCACCAGTCATATTGTATTAGGGGCCACCTTAGTGACCTCATTTTAGCAGTTTCTTTAAAAACTCTCCTCTAGGTGTTCCCGTTGTAGTGCAGCGGAAATGAACCTGACTAGTATCCATGAGCATTCATGATTGATCCCTGGCCTCGCTCACTAAGTTAAGGATCCAGTGTTGCTGTGAGCTGTGGTGTAGGTCACAGACAAGACTTAGAACTGTCATTGCTGTGGCTGTGGTGTAGGCCTGCAGCTGCAGCTCTAATTTGACCCCAAGCCTGGGAACTGCCATATGCTATACCTGCACCTCTTGAACATAAGCAAGTTTCCCCTAAAAGAAGGACCCTTAGCTACATCCGTGGACCATCCTTGATATCTCCTGCCTGCTTCTGAGTAGGAAAATGTTGGGGATCCAGAACTCCTCCAATGACTGGTGTGCTAGCAATAGCTTCTGTGACAGCAGGAAGCTCCTCCCCCCCAGGCAGAGGCAGTCAGGGGATCGTAGGTGATGGCTCTGTGCTCTGTGCCCCCTTTCAAACCCTTTGCATCCCTGCCATCTGAGGAAGGAAGGCAGTGCCTGGGAAATCACCCTGGTTACAGATGCGTCACTTGGCCTGTGTGGCAAGAGGTCACCTGTGAGCCAGATGGCCCAAATCCTCTCAGGAACACACTGCTCCATACCCACCACTTAAAAATGCCGTTCAAACAAAGCACATTGGCTGCACAATTGTAACAGCTGTATCGTTAAGATATGATGTCTGTGATTTAGAAAAGGGTTACTCCTTGCCTTGTTCTTAGAGAAACATACCATGATTTGGTAAGGAGAAGAACCCAGACTAGGCGGCCCACAGCCTCTGTCAAGTGTGTTCCTTCACCCAATGCTCTGGTTCCATGTTGAGGGTTTTGGGGTTGAGCCTTTCCCTGTTGTCAATGGGCAGGCTTCCCCTTGGTGTATATCATATGCAAAGGTTGCCCAGCACCTGCCTCTGTTTCAGACAAGCTCCAGTCATACTGCCGCTGGAATTAGGAACCTCCTTTACCCACCCTGTGGACAGTGGCCATTTCTCTGATTCTGTGAGTGTATCATCCATTAAACCACTATTGATTTTATTTATTTATTTTTTGTCAAGTTAGGCTCCACCTACAGCATATAGATTCCCTGGCTAAGGGTCAAATGTGAGCTACAGCTGATTCTATTGAATGAAATTTCTATTAATTTCTCTTTCATTCTTTTTCTTTTTCTTTTTTTTTGGGGGGGGGTGTACTCTCAACATATGGAAGTTCCCAGGCTAGGGGTGGAATTGGAGCTCCATCTGCTGGCCGATGCCACAGCTACAGCAATGCAGGATCAAACCTACATGACACCTACACCACAGCTCATGGCAACACCGGATCCTTAACCCACTGAGCAAGGCCAGGGATTGTACCCATGTCCTCATGGATAGAAGTTGGGTTCATTACCTCAGAGCTGTGACAGGAACACTGTCTATGTCATTCCTTTTATGGCTTGAAGAACATTAGTGTAATTCCTCATTTACAGTCCAAGCACCTTAATGTTAATCTTAGACTTTTTTCAGTTTTATTTTTGTTTTGTTTTTTTTCCTTTTTTTTGTGGGCCACACTCGTGGCATATGGAAGTTCTTTGGAACAATGCTGGATACCTAACCCTCTTCCCCACAGCAGGAAATCTATTCCTGGTCTTTTTAAAATCCTAGGTCTTGCTCTTCCTAAAGCTATTTGGGTGTTGATGCTAGTAGGCTGGTGAGGTTAGCATCAGGAAGTTTGACAAGATGCAATACTCAGAGTTCCCATCATGGCTCACTGGAAACAAATACGAAACAAATCCCCACCTTGTGGATGTTGGTAATTTCTATGATTCTGTGAATGTATTGTCCATTAAACCACGGTTTGATTATTATATTGATTGACTGGTTGTCATTTTCGGGCCACACCTGCAGCATATGGAAGATCCAGGCTAGGGGTCAAATCAGAGAATGCCAGATCCAAGCCACATCTGTGACTTACATCACAGCTCATGTTAACACTGGATCCTTTAACACATTGAATGAGGCCAGGGATTGAACCTGCATCCTCATGGACACCAATCAGATTCTTCATCTGCTGAGCCATATGGAATCTCCCTAAAATATTATTTGGTTATGGTCTGTTCAACTTTCATTTCTGCAATTTCTATTGCATTCAATTTTTTCTTGTCTTTTTTGGTCTTTTTGTGGCCACACTCTTCAACATATGGAGGTTCATAGGCCAGGGGACTAATCAGAGCTACAGCCACAGCAACACCAGATCTGAGCTGCTATGTGATCGACACCACAGCTCAAGCCAATGCAGTATCCACAACCCACTGCGTGAGGCCAGGGATCAAGCCCGCATCCTTACAGATGCTGGTCAGATAAGTTTCCGCTGAGCCACGATGGGAACTCCCAATTTTTTCTTTTCTTTTAAGGCTGTGTTGTGGCATATGAAAGTTTCTGGATAGGGGTCAAATCAGAGCTGCAGCTGCTGCACTATTCCACAGCCACAGCAAAGCAGGATCTGAGGTGTGTCTGACACCTACACCACAGCTGACAGCAGTGACAGAAACTAAACCTACTAAGCGATGCCAGAGATCAAACCCATGTCTCCATGGACACTAGTCAGGATTCTTATAGCCGAGCTACAATAGGAACTCCCATTATTTCATTTTTTATGGATTGAATAACATTAGTGAATTCCTCATGTACAGTCCCTGCACCTTAACATTAATTCTAGACTTTTCAGGGGTTTTGTTTTTGTTTCTTCTTTTTTGGGGGCTGCACCTGTGGCATATGGAAGTTCCCAGAGACAACCCTATATCCTTAACCCTCTTCACCACAACAGGAACACTACGCCTGATCTAGTGAAAGTCCTAGGCATTGCTCACTTGAAAGCTACCAGGGGGTTGATGCCAGTGGGCTGGTGAGGGTGGGACCACTGAGCTTGACCAGATGAAATACTCCACCCAGGACATTAATAGACCATGAAATTCCACTCCCCATTCCCTTTGCTTCATCCTCATTGGGACTATGAGGCATCTGCTTCCACCATATTGTACACTGCAGAAATCCAGCTGAGACTATTGGATGTTCTCCATGCACAAGGCAGTGAAGCAGAAAGTCCTGTCCTGACAGACAAGCCTTTTCTTCTCTGGCTAAGCCACCCACACGGGACACACTGGATGATTGGAGAATCACCACAGTCTGTCATCTGGCCACTTCAGAGAGGCAGAGAGAAACTCTCTAGAGGTAAGGGCTGCCTCCAGCCTCCATTCTCAAGACTGGTGAGTGTCCAGAGGGCTGAATGGCACAAAAGCAACTCTCCATCCCCAGCTCCTCAGCAGCAGCCAGGCCTCCACACTGAGCCCGCTTTCTACACTTGGCAGCTTCCAGGGGGCCTGAGATGAGGCCCATTCTCTGGGGAAAGGGGGCCTGGGAAGCTTGCTGGGCCCTCTGCCCTGCAGTGCAGACAAGACCCGAGGCAGGGACAGGGCTCTGTGGCAGCCCCCAGGGCAGCAGGCTGTGGTGAAGGCCCAAGAGGAAGGCCAGGCTGGGGAGCTCCTCCTCATCCTCACTGAACCCGTGACCCAGCCCTGGGGCTCCACTAAGAGGAGAGGCCTCCCTGAGACCCTTGCTGGCCCTGGGTCCTGATGGAGGGCCCGAGCGCTTGGTGCCCTGGCGAGGAAATGGCTGTGCTGTTCCAGCCTGAGGGGGCTCCTGATATCCTGGAGCGGGCACAGAGCCTTTGTGCCTGAACAGGCCCCTGTCTGTTTGGGGGTGCCTTAGATGGCCATGGAAATCCATCTGGGGTGTCCAGGTTTCATCTCTGACCCCGGGCTGTGGGCCTTGCTCGTTCCTCTGGGCATCGTGTTGGGCCACAGACTCTGAAGGTCTTGAGTCCAGGTGGGGTGCACTGTGACTGGGGGTGACTGACACCCTGTCATCATCCTCCAAGGCCAGGACTTGTGTCTGCACCAGCTGGTGGGAGAGAGGTGGACAGTGAAAGCTCTGTACCCTCCAGGGAGAGCCGGGGCTTATGGGCAGGGGGAGGTGAGATGGGACTCACATCCACAGACAGAGCCTGTGGCACTCCTGCCTTCCTCCTGGACCTTCTCCCAAGCAGGGTCCTTGCCCTGTCCCCAGCTCCCCTCCTCCCCTTCCATTCCTCCTGGCCTGCTCCCACCTGGGCAGCCTCACGGGTGCAGGGCCTCTCTGTCAGGGGAGGGAAGGACAGAGCCTTCAGGGCCTCCTGCTCTAGGGCCCTCCCCGGCCCTGGCTGACCTGGGTCCTTTCCTCCTGGATTTCCAGGGTCACCTGGGTTCCCCCGTGCCCCCAGTCTCCCTAGTGTCAGTCCCTCCCCTGGCCACCTCTTCAGGGGAGAGTCCTTCCTCCTGCTGCAGCTCCTCAGCCAGGCCCGAGAGATCCAGCTCTGGTTCTGGGGAAAGCAACTCTGCCAGGAATCGGGGGTGAATGACTGCCTCCACCTGGAATGGAAGGAAGAGGCTGTGAGCAGCCTTGGCAGGAGTGCCCTGGGAGGCGGGAAGGCCTGGGGGAAACGTGACTAGCAGAGGCCAATCCAGAGTCCCCCTCACAAAGGGGGAGCTTTCAAACTCCCATAGGTATTGTCTACTCTCACATAAACACACACACACACTCACAAGCAGGTGCACATGCAGACACATGGGCTCCAAAGCACAAACACATAGGCACCGACACAGACACACAAAGGCCTCCAAAGACAGAGACACACACACACATGTACAACTTTCACATCCACATATACACATCCTATGCACCAAAGTACACTCAGACACACAGGAAGACACACAGATGTCAGGGTCAAGGACCAGAGCCTAAATCCCATTATCCTGGGCCAAAGCCAGAACTAGGGTGCGAAGAGCATCTCTCCCTGGAATCCTGGAGTCTCAGACTCCAGGCCCAGCCCACCTTGGTGTCAAAGTCCTCCTGGGAACACAGCTTGTCCATGTAGCTGAGGAGATCCGGGTCTGGGAAGCAGCCATCCTCGACCTGTGGCAGCTCATATCCATCGTCTTGACATTCCATATCTGACTCCCCTGTGGCTGAGGGTCCAGGACCCACCAGTGCCTGCGGGAGGTCCCCATGCTCCCTGCGAGCCTCAGGGGGAATCTCCTTGGGGGCCTTGTTCTCCAGCAGCTGCCAGGCTCTGCGTGGCCTTGGGTGGGTGTGCTGGACCCTGGGGCTGTGTTTCCTTGGAGCACAGGCTGAGGCAGAGCAGGAGGAAGGGAAAGTGAGGGGACCCAGCGCCCAGAAGCTGACCCCTGAGCAGGCACATGGGAGGGCATTGTTGTGGGGCAATGGATATGCCTGTGGGAAGGGGGAGGAGCAGCCAGAGCCTCAGGTTTTGTGGGAGGCCAGATTCAAGTCAGGGACAGGTAAAAGTCAGGTGTGAGAACGTGTGGAACATCTAATGATCAAGGGTCTCCCCACCAGCACACTTGTTAGGCAGATTTCACAGGGGCCCCTTAGACAGGGAGGAGGGTGATGAGGTTCTAAATGGACCAGGTCCACACCGCAGAGGGGAAAAGAGGTGACTGAGACCCCCTCGGGGGCTATCCGTGTTGAAAGACCAATGCCCCCTTGAGGGAAAAGGACCAATCTGGGAACAGGGACCATGCCTAGGCCTCTCTTACCTGTGCCTTAACGTCCAGGGGGAAGGTGATTTAGAGACTGAGTGCCCCTTTCGCGTGATGTGGGTTCCTGAGGAGCCAGCTTTGTTGGAGCTGGAGGAGGCAAGCCCTGTGCCCACGTTGTGCAGGACACGTTCCCCATGCTGATCTCATCCTCTGCCTCAAATTGCATGAACCTGGGGGGTGTTGAGGGACAGGCCCCAGTGAGAAAACCACCTGGGCTCTGGAGCCCACCCAGGGCAGCAGGACCGAGGGGGTGAGGAGAGGGTGTCCTTGGGGCTGTCAGGGCCCTGTGAGGTGCTGAGGTCACAGCAGGGAGCTGCTCTGGCGCAGGTCCAAGATCTGGGCCTCCTCCTGCCTGACAAGCCCTGGAGCTGGAGGGCATGAGCCCAGCAGAGACCCAGGTCAATCTCTGGGACCAGGCTTAGGGACACATGGTGGGCATTGTTGGCCCTGCTCATGTGCCCCCAGACCTTGTCTGACCCAAACAATGGAGATGGCCAGTGGCCTGGTCAGGCATGTGTCCCCACAGAGCCCTGGCCTGAACCCAGAACCTGGGGCTGGGAGTGAGAGTCTGGGAAAGCACGCATGAGACAAGGCCCAGCACAGGCTGGAATGGGGATCCTACCCTTAGAGGTGAGGCATCTCTTGCCACTGAGGGCTAGCTGCTCCTTTGGTTTTGTTTGGAAACTAGGAGGTTCACATGCAGAAATGACAGGGAGGGCCAGAGACCCATGGGCTTCCCCAAGGATGGCCGGCTGCCCACTCCAGCCACCGCTCATGAGGAGAGGCCTACCACATGCTAGGTCAGTGACGGCCAGGCAACCAGCCTGAAGGGGTGCCAGGCTGCTGGATGGAGTCCTCACCCCTGCACAGCCCCCATGCCTTCAGGGGACCCCCTCCTGGGCTGCCGTGCTCCCCAAGGCCATCCTGAGGCCTCCCCACATCAGCATCATGGTAGGGCAGAGCACCTGGGACAGGCAGGCTGGAAGAGCCAAGCTCTCCAGGTGGCAGAGGGGATTCTGGAGGCCAATAGGGGTTGGGGATTCAGGGAACAGGAGGTGTCAGGTGCCAGCCTCCTCTTGCATCCTCTCTGATTGCTAGCACCATAGCCAGATCCTGCCCTGGGGCCTGCCCATCACCCACCACCCACCCCACCATGTCGCCCATGGCCCAGGACCCTGACTCACTTTGCTGCCATTTCATAAAAGGCCATCCTCTGAACGGTGCTCATGTGCTGCCATTCCTGCATGGCCTGCCGCATGCCCTCCTCCAGCGTCATGGTGGGCTTCAGGTGAGCCAGGGTGTGAATCACTGGGCTGTAAGCCCTCAGGGTCAGTCTCTTGGTACAGCCCAGCCCCCAACTGCCCAACCCCACCCAGCTCCAAGGCCTCCATGGGCCCCACCCCTGCCAAACCCAGGCTCAAGAGGGGGAGATGAGGGTGTCTGGAGAGCAAAGACAAGCCTTCCTGGTGCCTGGTGCCACCACCTCCCACTCACCAGAGGATGCTTGTCCACTCCCTGGCTATAGCTGGGACACTCGGGCTGGGGGCGGGTTGCCATCTCATATAAAATGCAGCCCCATCAATGCGGGAGGGCAGGCGCCAGTCTACCAGCTAACAGGTCTGAGAAGCCCAAGGATTCTTGTGCCCAGGTCTCTGCACTAGATGGCCTAGTCCCCCTTTTCGGAGGGACCTCGGGTCTAGGAGAGATGTTCCTGCCAGGTTCGCAGCTCTAGGAGGATAGACCCTTGCCCTTAGGACAGCTCGACCACCTCCCCGTTCACACTGGACTTCTTCAGAACAACAAGGACCGGGCATGCAGAAAGCTCCGTCCTGGGCCTGAATGTCCTAAGCTTATCTGAAGTGATACCCACTGGCTGCCATAGGCCCAGGTCCATGTTGAAAGGAGGTAGCACCAGAGAAGCAGGTCCCATTCAAACGCTGGCCCCTATGGCTCCTCACATCCGAGCAGGACCCTCTCGGACTGCTCTCCTGCACTCAATGTTATCATGGCAGTGCAGAAAGTGAGACAACTGGTCTTGCATGGTGGTGGTAGCTGAGCTAAGGCACGGACGGGATGTCATGGACTGGACGTGGGACACATCTGAGTGCAGACGTGCCTCCTCATAGCATGGACATTGCTGTCAACCCTCCTTCTTTAGAGGTGAAAGGATGCCTGGAAACCTAAGCAGGGAGTCCATGCCAAGGTCCTGTATATGCGAAGGCTCCAGCTGAGCTAATGAGAGTCTGAGAGGTCACTTACATGAGAAAGCAGGAGAGAGCTTCTGCATCGGGGCTCTGGGGCAAGTGGCTGCGGGCCAGGGACTTGAAGCGCTGCCAGCGTCGGAAGTTCTGATAGACGCTCTTATGGTGAGAGGCGTCTTCCTGAGGGCCCGTGTGCTGGGAGGCATGCAGGCTGCCTGCCCCAGAGGTGCCATGTGGCCAGGGCCCAGAGGTCCCTGGGGGCAGGATGAAGGCCATCTGGGCAGCTGGTGGTGCAGCTTGAGGAGGAAGGCCTGGGGCCAAGTCTCCCTTGGCAGCCTGAGCTGCTGCCTTAGCCGGGGCATCCACCCCGTTGTCCTCCGCAGGGCTTGCTATGCAAAGGGGTGCAGGACACAAAGCACTCCCCATGAGGGCCCTGGAAGCATTCCCATTGAGGGGAGCCTGAGGGCACCCAAAGGCCTGAGACTGGTGGGGCAATGCTGACCTCCCTCCTGACCAGAATGGGACAGGGATGTTGCCAAGCCCTGGGGCAATGGGGCCATGGTCAGCAGGAGTCACCCGAGGTGTCATGGGGCGAGCTGGCTGCAATAGGGTGCTGCCAGGCAGGAGTAATGGGGCCATGGGCGGTGGCAGGTGCTGCTCCCAAGCTGGCTGGGGTTGGGAGCCAGGAGTGAGGGGAAGATAGGAGCATGAGGCCCCAGGGTGCATGACCACATCCGTGCCCAGCAGTGGAGATGCTGTGGAGAGAAAGGAAAGGGGTGAATGGAAGAGGAGAATGGGCGACATGGACGGAAGCTCTCTGGGGACTCAGAGGGCACACCTCAATGGGAGAGGGCATTTGGCCCCAGGAACCTGTGTGTTCTGCAGATGTCGTGGAGGGATTTTCATGGTCTGACCTCAGTGGGAGAGGGCATTTGCCAGGGGAACCCGTGTGTTGTGCAGATGTCGTGGCGGGATTTTCATGGTCTTGACCCCCACACCATTTGTAAACATCATTATTGTCCAGCTTAAGGGAGGACAGCTAGTGTTTCAGATCTGATTCTGCCTTTGTTAGTATTATTTTTTAATAGGTATTTCCCCAATACAATTTTTTTTCTACTGTACAGCCTGGTGACACAGTTACACATACATGTACACATTCTATTTTCACACATTATCCTGTGCCATCATAAGTGACTAGACATAGTTCCCAGTGCGACACAGCAGGATCTCATTGCTAATCCATTCCAAAGGCAGTAGTTAGTATCTATTAACCCAAGCTCACCAACCACCCTATCATTTTCATTTAAAAAAATCTTTCTTTATTCCTGGTTGAAAATTAAAATATTCACAGAGAACTACATCTTAGACTTGTGATGGAGCATGATGGATGGAACTAGAGACTCTCATTCTGAGTGAAGTAAGTCCGAAAGAGAAAGCCCAATACCATATGATATCACTTATATCTGAAATATAATATATAGCACAAAGGAATCTTTCCACAGAAAAGAGAATCATGGACTTGGAGAATAGACTTGTGGTTGCCACGGGGAGGGGAAGGGAGTGGGAGGGACTGGGAGCTTGGGGTAAATAGATGCAGAACTTTGCCTTAAAGAACTAAAGGTCCTAGAGATCAGTTTTTTCCCCTTCTTTTTATTTATTTGTCCTTTTGGGGGCCACACCTGCTGCATATGGAAGTTCCTAGGCTAGGAGTCACATCAGACCTGCAGCTTCATGCCTATGCCACAGCCACAGCAATGTGGGTATTCAACATGGACAGCTGGTTGGTAGGTAGGTTGCACATGTTTGTATTCATGGTTTGGATGTGTATAGAGTTGGAGTGTTACCAGCTAGGGTTCTTGGCCTTCCTTAATCAAGAGCAATTGATAAGATGCCAGAAGAGAAAATCAGGAAGGCTTTATTCAGGACACCTGCTTCAGCAGAGAGGTGCAGAAGCAATCACCAGCTTCCCTTGTTCACCTGCTCACTGAGCAGGGGTGAGCTAGTTCCTTCTATGGGGTGAGGGTAGGGGCATGTCCAGGGGTTGGGCCAGGGGGGGTGGCTGAGGTGGTTTTCCCACCCCTTTAGTGGTGGTGCATGTAGGGGGTGTGCATGGTACCCTGCTTTTGCTCTCTGTTCTTCAGAAGTGGAAGTTTTTTTTTTCTCACAATTTGTCCCAAATGAGCAAGCACATACTTCTTTTTCATCCTTTATACTTTTGCTGTATTTCATTCTCCAGGAGATGTTTGTCCAGGTGCAACCACTGCAGCCCCTGCAGCCAAGGGTGCCAGGTCCCAACCTGTATCAGTAAGAGAGGCAGTTGGATATTCAAGTTATATAGGACTTTGTCTGTAAAAATTTAGACTATGTGTATATCTAGGTATGTAAATTTAGGTGGTCTGTTTGTAGAGTTATCAGGCTGAGTGTAGAAATGTGCATGTGTGTCCAATATGTATATATTTACACACACACACACACACACACACGTGTGATGTCCTTTGCTTCCATAACTGAGGTGAGAGTTGAGGATCCCACTCAGAGTGTAAGTGGATTGTGTGGATTCCATATTCATATGGAAAGGTGTGGACTTCACTGGAACTGGTTCATACTAGCTTGGAAGAGTCAGCTCTGTGTTTGGTAACATCAGGTTGGTAGTTTGAATTTTCTCGTGCTTGGAATATTTAGACCATGTAGATACCATAAATAAAGTCTTACCTGACTTTCCTAGAGATAAGCATTTACCAGCACACTGCTCATCTGTGTCTGGATGTATGTATGTGTCAAGCAAGAATTTTCAGGCATCAGTTTATATGTACGTATGGGACATTTTATGTGAATTGTGAGTGGGGGATCAGGGGCTTCTATGTGTGTACTGACCCTTCATTCTGAATCACTGCATTGCTCCTGTCAGGTTGAGTCATTCTTTCGGGTCAAAGAATTCCCCCCTCCCCCAGTGCTGGTGACTTCCAGTGGAAATGATGCAGATGGATTTAGGGGCATCTGTACCTTAGGCGGGTGGACACGCCTTCAACATTTGTATGGTCCTAGAATCTGGGGCCCTAGAAGGGTGAGCCTGGTGGACAGATGGCCATGTAGAGCAGATCCTTCACAGGTGTGTGGTTGGCATGACAAGCAGCAGTCAGGAAGTCATGGGGATTCATGGATAAGTGATAAGGTGGGCAAGTGCTCTCTCAGGAAAATCCCCTGAGAATCCGTTGGGCAGTCACAGGTGTTTCTGGCTCTTCTGTGGCATAGCTGGTAGGCAAGGACACCCTGCACATGCAGTCCAGGTGGTTCAAGTCTCTAGAGCCATGTGTCCCTGTGCCCAGTTGCCCCAGGAGGGTGCAAACTATTGTGGGTCAGGCTGGTAAGCTGTATCAATAATTCTCCACCAACCTATCTGTATGGAAACCTAGGTCCTCAGGGATAGGCAGGACCTCAGGGATCAGTGAGCTGACAAGGACAAAGGTGGGGAGGGCTTTCTCTAAGGGAGGCTTGAGGAGTGAGGCCTGGAGAGCCTGGGGAGTCCTACTCTGAGGATATATGGCTCCAATATTCCCAAACCCTGTAGACATGGTCATTGTTCTTTTCTGAAGGTTCAGGATTCTTCTGGCAGTGGGAAGATCATCCCAGTCTCATGGTTCTCAGATCGGATGACTTGAGCCTTTTTTTCTCCTATTCTACCTCCAACCGCAAACCCATCAGGGAGCCCCATGATCACTGTGTCCACCAGCTGACCCTACAGCCACCTCCTGCCTCCCCTGGACCCATCTGTTTTGACGCAGCCCATGGATTCCATGCTGGGAACTGCTGGTGACAGCTATAGCTCTCCATTTGGCTTGGGATGAGTTTTCAGTCCCCATTCTTTGGGATTTGCTGGTTCAGCCTTTTCCCCAGTCCAAGAGTCCCTGGAGTTGGTGGTGGAGCATCCAAGGCCTTCTTGTGCATCTGCATCTCTAGGTGCAGTGCTCAGAGGGAAGTTCATAGCAACACAGGCCTTCCTCAACAGAGAAGAAAAATCTCAAATTGAAAACTGAACCCACCACCTAAGTGAATTAGATAAAGAAGAACAAACAAAACCTAAAGTCAGCAGAAGGAAGGTAATCATAAAGATCTAAGAGGAAATCAATAAAGTAGAGATTCAAAAAACAATAGAAAAAATCCATCAAACCAAGAGCTGGCTCTTTGAAAAGATAAACAAAATAGACAAACCTCTGGCTAGACTCACCAAGAAGAGGAGAGGGAAAAAACCCAAATATACAAAATGAAAAAGGAGAAGTCACAACTGATGCTACAGAAATACAAAAAACCATAGACTACTATCAATAATTATATGCCAACAAATTCAACAACCTTGAAGAAATGGACATCTTTCTAGAGACTTACAGCCTGCCAAAACTGAATCAAGAAGAAACAGCTCAACTGAACAGATGGATCACTAGAAATGAAATTGACTATGTCATAAAAACATCCCCTACAAATAAAAGTCCAGGACCATATGGCTTCACAGGAGAATTCTACCAAACACACAAAGAGGAAATCCTACCCTTCCTCCTTAAATGTTCCCAAAAGGCTGAAGAAGAAGAAACATTCCCAAAGACATTCTATGATGCCACCGACATGCTAATTCCAAAAACAGACAAAGATGCCACCAAAAAAGAAAACTATCAGCCAATATCCTTGCTGGATACAGATGCAAAAATTCTCAACAAAATTTTAGCTAACCAAATCCAGCAACATATCAAAAAGATCATACACCATGACCAGGTGGGATTCATCCCAGGTTCACAAGGACCGTTCAACATACACAAATCAAACAATGTCATACACCACATTAATAAAAGTCAGAAACCACATGATCATCTCAATAGATGCAGAAAAAGCATTTAACAAAGTCCAACATCCATTCATGATCAAAACTCTTACCGACGTGGGTCTAGAGGGAACATTCCTTAACATAATCAAAGCCATTTATGACAAACCCACAGCAAACATAATAGTCAATGGAGAAAAGCTGAAAGCCTTCCCACTAAATCTGGAACAAGACACAGATGCCCACTCCCACCACCACTGTTATCATAGTGCTGGAAGTCCTAGCCACAGCAAGCAGACAAACAAAAGAAATAAAAGGCATCCGAATAGGAAGAGAAGTGGTAAAATTGTCACTGTATGCAAAGGACATGATACTATATATAGAGAGCCCCAAGAACTCAACCCAAAAACTACCTGAACTGCACAACAAATTCAGCAAAGTAGCAGGATATAAGATTAACATTCAGAAATCACTCGCATTTCTGTATACAAACAGTGAAATAGTAGAAAAGGAATACAAAAATATGATACCTTTTAAAGCTGCACCCCAAAAAGTCAATCATCTGACCAAGGTGGTGAAAGACTTATATGCTGAGAACTATGAAACATTAAACAAGGAAATTAAGAAGATGTAAAGAAATGGAAAGACATTCCATGCTTCTGGATTGGAAAAATTAATATTGTAAAAATGGCCATACTACCCAACGCAATCTACAGATTCAATGCAATCCCTATCCAGTCACCCACACCATTTTTCAGAGAACTAGAACAAACTATCCCAAAATCTATATGGAACCACAAAAGACCCAGAATTGCCAAAGCAATTCTGAGGAACAAAAACCAAGCAGGAGGCATAACTCTTCCAGGCTTCAGGCAATATTACAAAGCCACAGTCATCTAGACAGTGTGGTACTGGTATCAAAACAGACAGACAGACCAATGGAACAGAAGAGAGAACTCAGAAATAAACCCAAACACCTACGGGCAATTAATCTTTGACAAATGAGGCAAGAACATAAAATGGGGAAAAGACAGTCTTTTCAGCAAGTACTGCTGGGAAACCTGGACAGCTGCATGCAAATCAACAAAATTAGAACATATCCTCACACTATGCACCAAAATAAACTCAAAATGGCTGAAAGACTTAAATGTAAGACAAGACACCATCAAACTCCTGGAAGAGAATATAGGCAACACATTCTTTGACATCAACCTTACAAATGTTTCTCAGGTCCGTCTCCCAAAGCAACAGAAATCAAAGCAAAAGTAAACCAATGGGACCTAATCAACAAGCTTCTGCACAGCAAAGGAAACAAAAAGGCAACTTACGGAATGGGCGAAAATAGTTTCAAATGATGCAACTGACAAGGGCCTCATCTCTAAAATAGACAAACAACTTATGCACCTCAACAGCAAAAAAAACCAACAACCCAATGGAAAAATGGGCAAAAGACCTGAAGAGACATTTCTCCAAGGAAGATATACAGATGGCCAAGAAGCACATGAAACAATGATCAACATCGTTGATTATAAGAGAAATGCAAATCAAAACTACCCTGTGATACCACCTCGCACCAGTCAGAGTGGCCATCATTCATAAGTCCACAAGTAACAAGTGCTGGAGGGGGTGTGGAGAAAAGGGAACCCTCCTGCCCTGTTGGTGGGAATGAATGTAAGCTGGTACAGCCACTAAGGAGAACCGTATGGAGATACCTTAGAAATCTATACCTAGAACTACCCTATGACCTGGCAATCCCACTCTCAGGCATATATCCAGACAAAACTTTCCTTGAAAAAGACACATGAACCCACATGTTCATTACAGCACTACTCACAATAGCCAAGACTACTCATGGAAACAGCCCAATTGTCCATCAACAGGTGATTGCAGTAGGAAGATGTGGTATATATACACAATGGAATCCTACTCAGCCATAAAAGAGAACAAAATAATGCCTTTTGCAGCAACATGGCTGGAACTAGATACTCTCATCCTGAGTGAAGTAAGTCAGAAAGAGAAAGGAAAATACCATATGATATCACTTACAGCTTGAATCTAATATATGGCACAAAGGAATCTTTCCATGGAAAAGAAAATCATGGACTTGGAGAATAGACTTGTGGTTGCCAAGGGGGAGGGGCAGGAAGTGGGATGGATGGCGTGCTTGGGTTAACAGATGCAGACTATTGCCTTTTTTTTTTTTTTTTCTCTTTTTGCTATTTCTTTGGGCCGCTCCCACAGCATATGGAGGTTCTCAGGTTAGGGGTTGAATCGGAGCTGTAGCCACTGGCCTATGCCAGAGCCACAGCAACGCGGGATCCAAGCCACGTCTGCAACCTACACCACAGCTCACGGCAATGCTGGATTGTTAACCCACTGAGGAAGGGCAGGGACTGAACCCGCAACTTCATGGTTCCTAGTTGGAGTCATTAACCACTGCGCCATAAAGGGAACTCTGACTATTGCCTTTGGAATGGATTAGCAGTGACATCCTGCTGTGTTGCACTGGGAACTATGTCTGGTGACTTATGACAGAGGATGATAATGTGAGAAAAAAATGTATACATGTATGAGTAACTGGGTCACCATGCAGTATAGTATAAAATTGACAGAACACTGTAAACCAGCTATACTGCTAAAACACAAAAATCATTATACAAACAAATATTTAAAAAGTAAAATAAAATAAAATACAATAAAAATTTCTCTGAGGAAAAAGAAAAGAAAAGAATATCCTTGGTTACCAAAGGAGACAGGTTGGGAGGAGACAGCATGGGGCTTAGGGTTAGAAATGTTGTAAAATTAGGTTGTGATGATGGTTGTACAACTATAAATATAATATAACTCAATGAATTAAAATGTAAAATAATTAAAAACCATGTTTTAAAAAATATGAGAAGGCAGAATTTCATTACGCCCGTAACCACAATTCATTGTACTGACATTTTAGTGGGGATGGATAATGAATGGGGCAATCTGAGCCACTAGGCATCCACTTGTACTAGGAGAAGCAGTAACTGGGACGTCCAAGTCAGTGATATTGGCACTCAAAAAAAAAAAAAAAGTACCTGAGTAAATCTGAAGATCTAATTGGGTTCATTAAAAGACTCATGAATCAGGGAGCATCCCACCTGGCAAACAGAGAGCTCCTCCAAGGGGTTACACACTATGAAAGTCTTTTATAGTAAGAAGGGTGGGACAAGGGGAAAATGACATCAATAGGAAAGAAAGACAAAGAAAGAAAAGTTGACTGGAGAAAAGTAAAAGTTCAGGTGATGTTTGCTTCTTATTGGCTACACTGTAGCATTTTTTTAATTGGGAGGGTTTGCTTTTGCATAAGAAGGCAGTCTTCCCTCCTCCTGCTGGGGTAGAAACCAAGTGAACTTCCTGTTTGGGAATGCAAGGTTCCTAGCTTCCTGCTGGGGTCAGTAATTGACATTCTCCTTTTAGGGTAATTACCACGAAGGGTAAGGTGTGAGAGCTCCCTCTACAGGCCTTCTCAACTCCAAGTTGAGTTAAGGTACCCTAAATTCATGTTCACAGCTCTCCTTGATCTTCAAAGATCAAGATCTTTCTCTGAAAGAGTCACTGATCAAAAGTCAGGTTTTCCAAATTCAGTAGTCCTCACCTCTCAGCGGCAGGAAGCCTCCATCCTGGGTAATGTGTCCCACATAGATGGGAAAGTGTACAGACCAGAAACCACTTAAGGCCACATTTGAGGAACAAGTAAGGACAGGAGGGAGAACTGTCAGGCATTTTGTATGCATCACGGATCATCTCAAAGTGCTGTCACCTTTATAACCTTTCCAGCCCTCTGTCAGAACTGGATCCAACGTCTTGGTCAAAAGCATCCTGGCTATCGTTTTAAACACTGACAGATCCTCCCTCTGACAACTGGCATGCTCTGGAAAGGGCACAGAGCTCTGCCTGAGGACATCTCCAACATTGACTAGGTCACCATGGGTAGAAACAGCATAACTAGCTTGAAAATCCCTTCTCAATTGTAAGCATAACTCATCAACACACAAGATTAGATTGGGATTGGTTTAGAGATATCATTAATCAGGACAGTGTCACAAAATGGGACAATATTACCTCATTGTCATAGTGCTTTCCTTGTTGAGATAAAAGTAGTAGTGTAGCAGGACTGAGAGCATTGCAATGTTTAAGATATAGATGAGGTGGTGAGAGCACAAGGATCTCATAGGAAGTTAATCTACCTGAAGGAAAACACTGAGTCATTTCACAGTTAAGAAGACTGGAGAGTGTGTGGAATTTGCCAAGGCTTTCGCTAACTTTGCAGGTCTGGCTGTCACTTCAAGACAACGGAGACAGGCATGAGCAACAGAATCAAGTTGCATGCTACAACAGGCAGTAGGGCTATGTTTACTACATGCTTCCATAACTCCCAGGGCCTAGTTATCCCTTTCCTGCACAAATAAAGTAAAATGCTTGAATAGTTGAATAACCCTAAGGCAGGTGGCTCTTGTAGCAGTAGTTTTCACTTTAGAAAAGCCTGCTCATGTTTATCTTCCCAAGGATGGGGTTAAGGAACTAGAACTTCAGTAAGTTCATAAAATTTGGAACCCAGAGTTTGCAATAACCAGCTAAATCTAGAAATCCACAATGCTGTCCCTCAGTTGTGAGCCTGGGAATGTCCTGTGTGAGCTTAATTCTTGTGGAAGTCAGCTGGATTCCTTTAGTGTTTAGATTATGCCCTATATAATGTCCAGTGTTCAGATAACTGAAATTTTCTCTATGTGCTCGTTTTCAGATACCTATTGCAGCAAATAAAGGGAAGCTTTTATGCATGCCTCATAGAATTGTATAGTGGCAGAGTACACCATGAGATCATCTGCATCTTGTAAAATGGGTGATTTCTCAGGGAACTAGAAAACACTTAAAACGTTAGCTTTTTTCTTTTCCTTTTTAGGGCTGCACGTGCCACACATGGAGATTCCCAGGCTAAGGATCTAATTGGAGCTACAGCTGCCAGCTTACACCACAGCAATGTCAGATCCAAGCTGCATCTGTGACCTATACCAGAACTCACAGCAATGCCAGATTCTTAACCTAATGAGTGAAGCCAGAAATTGAACCCACAACATCATGTTCCCTAGTCGGGTTTGTTTCTGCTGTGCCACAATGGGAACTCTACAGAAGGTACTTAAATCTTGGTGAATTACTTGGGGGAAGAAAGAAGGGGCCTCAGGGAACACTTGAGGCAAAACTGTCCAGGTCTACTGCTGATGGTTCCAAGGAAAGGCACATAGACATAGATATTGGCTATTGGGTCTACAGGGATGGTGAAGTCATTTGAACAAAAGTCTACAACAGTAAACCATTTCAAGTCAGTTAAAACTTGTGGCAGAAGGGTGTCCAGTTTTGGAACAACTGGTAAATGGAGGATGACTACTTTATTGATAGCCCCCAGCTCCTGGGCAAACACCTATCCCATTAGGTTTCCAAATAGGCAAGACTGGCCTGTGGCAGGAACTCACACAGGACATGAGAACCCCCTGAGCAAATAAGCCTCCTACAATGAGTGTGAGGCCTTGTATTGCCTCAGGCTTTAATGGTTATGGAGGAAACTTAGGGAGAGGTTTAGCCACATCTATCTGAATTCTTATAGGTTCTGCATTTTTTATTCTTCCAATGTCAGGGTCAGAAGTAGCCCATGCATTTTCAGACATCTCAATTCAATTAGAGAACTTTTGTTGAGCTTCTTCCTCTTTTATGTTCAGGACAGAGTATAAGGGATATAAATGATCAGGGTTGGAGATGATCAAGAAATTTTAAGGTGAGATCTCCATCACAGGGAAAACATAGTAGCCCTTTTACATTAGAAAGGAGATCTCTGTCACATAGATTAACTGGGCTATAGTGCATATCAAAACAGAATAGTGGCTGAGATAAAAGTTCTCTCTGAACTTATTAGATACCCGCACTCTGGAAACATCCTTCTTACTCTGAGGGGTGTACTGTTTTATGAGGATGGGATTTAAAGTAGAAGGCACAGCTATGGTCAGGGTAGCATGTTAAGAGTTGGCTATGTTTACAGTTAGGCTTAGGGTTTCACATAGATTTCAAATGAAAGAATGAGTGGGGTTTCACGTACTGAGTATAGCTCTTGTATCAACTAAAATTGAGCCAGGTTTTCTATTAATTTTCATTTTCCTTTCTTCTAGGTTGTTTCAGGTAATTGCTGGTAATAGAACCTCTGGTGTTCTGTCAACTATGGTAAGGGTTGATGGGGGAGCCCTCACTTTGAGGTAGGTATGAGAGTATCTCCTGTGAGGAGTCTGCACAAGACCTTTGAGGACAGCTTTTTTTTTTCCCAGTGGCTAGCTGATTACAAATGAAACACCAACGCTGGGTCACTGAAATGATCATGGACCCCTAGGAGGGGGTCATGGGCAAGGTGCAAGTATTCTTTTGTGTCTCTTCCCTTGGATCTGTTGGAGATATAAAGCTCATAGCTTGGTGGTTTTTTGTTTGTGATCTTGCTGCCAGGTCCTTTACAAAATGCTCAGCTAGCGTCAGGAGTTCAGGTAGGCCTATAGCCTCCCATCTTCTTTTCTGTCTTTTCTGTATCAATCTGCTAATCGCCGAAGTTAATCGATTCATGAATGGGGCAGCTGAAGCAGGCTGAGTGGCCTTTTAACTGTATGGAACCCCAAATGCTATAAAATGAGATTCCACAAGGCTCCAAAGGCTGCCACAAATTCACCCTTCTTTGTGGCTATGATTGAATAGTTGACCTATTGGTGTGAACTGGGAAGATTTTAGGAATGGCTCATAAAATGTTAGTTTTTGGAGTTCCTGTCATGGCTCAGTGGTTAATGAATCCGACTAGGAACCAAATGAGGTTGCAGGTTTGATCCCTGGCCTTGCTCAGTGGGTTAGGGATCCGGCATTGCCATGAGCTGTGGTGTAGGTTCCATATGTGGGTTGGATCCCTGTGTTGCTGTGGCTGTGGCCAGTGCCTACAGCTCCAATTTGACCCCTAGCCTGGGAGCCTCCATAGGCCATGGGAGCAGCCCCAGAAATGGCAAAAAGCATAAAAAAGTTATTTGTTATTTTTCAAGCCTGTTCAGGTTGAGGCTCTTGAATATCATCCTAGAGCTCACTAACAGTTCACTGTGTGGAATCCAGGGGCTGAGTCAAAATAGAGGGGTCTATTTTGGGAAGGGAAGCAGGAGGCTGTAGGGTCAGCTGGTGGACACAGTGACCATATGGCTCCCTGTTGGGTTGATGGCTGGATGTGGAATAAAGAAAAATAGGGTCAGGTCATCTGATCTGAGAACCAAGATCTTGGGATGAACTTCCCATAGATAGAAGTACCCTGAACCTTCAGAAAAGAACAGGAACCACGTCTAAATGTTTGGGAATATCAGAGCCATATCTTCTCAGAGAAGGACTCCCCAGGCTCTCCAGGCCTCATTCCCAAGCCTCCCTTAGAGACAAGGCCTCCCCACCTTTGTCCTCGTCAGCTCACTGACCCTAAAGGTCCTGCCTATCCCTGAAGACTTAGGTTTCCATAGAGATACAGTAGTGGAGAATTGTTCATCCAGCTTACCAGCCTGACCTACAATACTTTCCAACACCCTTGGGCAGCTCTAGAGACTTGCACCATCTGGACCCCATGTGCACAGTGTCCTTGCATACCAGCTGTGCCACAGAAGAGCCAGAAATACCTGTGCTTGCTGAACTGAATCTCATGGGGTTTTCCTGGGAGAGCACTTGCCTACCTTATCTTTTATCCATGAATCCCCACAACTTGCTGACTGCTGCTTCTCCTGCCAACCACACTCCTGTGAAGGTTCTGCTGTACAGGGTTACCTGCCATCAGCCTCACCCTTCGAGGGCCCCAGATTCTAGGACCATACAATGCTGAAGGTGTGTCCACCTGCCTAAGGTACAGACACCCCTAAATCCATTTGCATGATTTCCACTGGAATTCACCAGCATTTGGAGGAAGGAATTCATTGACCTGAAAGAATGACTCAACCTGACAGGAGCAATGCAGTGATTCAGAAAGAAGGGCCAATGCACACATCAAAGGGCCCAACACCCTGGATGCCCCACTCACAATTCACATAAAATGTCCTATATGTACATACCAAGTGATGCCTGAATAGTCTGGCTTGACACATACTTCCAACCAAACACACAGATGAGTGGTATGCTGTAAATGCTTATATAAAGCTCTTTAAAAAGTCAGGTAAGACTTCATTTATGATATCTACATGGTATAAGTATTCCAAGCATGAGCATATTCAAACTACCAACTTGATGTAACTGAACACAGAGATGACTATCCCAAGCTATGAACTAGTTCTGCAACTACTAACAAATAACCACAGCCCATGTTTCTCATACCTATAAATGCAAGTCTCCAACTCCTCCAAATAAACACAGAAACTCATCTCTCCTTTAGAAACACACATACTCAATTCCCCAAATATTTAATCCTAAAATGTCCCTACTGAAAAATACAAGTGCATAGCCCTAGAAAATATTCCTCCAAATGACCATGCCCCTTGAATACACACTCAAACTCATACACACAACTATTCTGCATGAGCCCCAAATGTACCCACAATTACCCAGGACCCCACAAATATGGCAGTGTATCACCCTATGCCTTTTGTTCCAAATACATATATAATACACTCTCTGCATATACAGAAAATCACACTCCCCCTTCCATCATGCAGAATATAGAAGTACAGAAACACAGCACACCTACCTATATAATATTCACCAGTCCCATAAAATAGTCAGACTTGCCCTGTACACATCAAAATCCACATACACAGCTCCTGAAAAATTACTACACAAAAAAGCAAATAACCACACAACATGCTGCAAATACACAAATAATCATCCTAACGAGAAGGATAGATTCAGATACTTAAAACAGATGAAAAGTCCCACTGGAGATTAAAGACAAGGTTTAAGTTTAGGAAACTGTTGTAAGCTAATGAGCACTCAAGAAAAGTAACCCAGCTGTGATTACAACGGCCTTCACAGAATTAATTCTAACCACAGACATGACTGGCCCTGCCCCCAGGCAGGCCACCCCTTGGGAAACTGCCCTCTGCCCTCGTGCATGTGCTACTGGCTTCTCAAGCAGACCAGCCTCAACAGACACTAGGAGCAGTTGGAGGATGGTAGTCACTGCGCCAGACAGCACCGCCACCGGTGAGCATGTGCATGCTTGCTGGCATGGGATGTGTGAATAGCTAGCCCAAGGCGTCATGCAAGAGAGGAATATTATGGAGGATTGGCATCCCCTGGGGAGATTTCTTTCAATGTGTTCTCATTGGGATCATTTGTGGCCATCTCTGTTTAAAACTGTCTCTTGAGGATGGGATTAAGATGGCAGAATAGAAGGACTGGAGCTCAACTTCTCTCCTAAAAACAACAAAATCCACAACTAAAGACTGAGCACTCTTCACCAAAATGGATCAGAAACCTTAAAAAAGATACCCTACTCCAGAAGAAAAAGAGAAGGCCACATCAAGAGGTAGGAGGGGCAATTTCACGATATAAACAACCCCATACCTCCTGGGGGGGAACATCCACAGACTGGAAACTAACTGGTTCACAGAGACTCACCTACAGGAGTGAGAGTTCTGAGCCACACATCAAACCCTCACATGTGGGGGATCCAGCACAGGGAGAAAGAGCCCCAGAGCACCTGGCATTGAAGGCCAGTGGGGCTTGTGTGCAAGAGCTCCACGGGACTGGGGGAAACAGAGACCCCATTCTTAAAAGGCACACACAGACTTTCACATGCACTGAGTCCCAGGGCAAAGCAAAGTCTCCAAGGGAATCTGGGTCAAACCTAACTGCAGTTCTTGGAGGACATCCTGGGAAAACAGGGGTGAACGTGGCTTGTTGTGAGGGAAGGACATTGAAAGCAAAGGCTCTTGGGAATATTCAGCAGCAGTGCCTTTCTCTGGAGGTGGCCATTTTGGGAAAATCTGGCCACACCCATCAGCCAGCTGTTGAGAAGCCCCAGGGCGAACAACAACCCAGGTGGGATCACAGCCCCACCCTTCAGTAAACAGGCTACACAAAGACCCCTCAGGCACACAGCTGCCTCTAATCTCATCCGTAGGCTAAGCCCCATCCACCAGAGGGAGTAGAATCAGCTCCTCCTACTGGGGGCAGGCATCAGCCCCTCCCATCAGGAAGCCTACAGCAAGCCCCCATGCTGACTTCAGCCACAGGGGGGAAGACATCAGAAGTAAGAGAGGCTACAACTCTATTATCCATAAGAAGGTCACCACACCAAAAACATATAAAAATGAAAAGACAGAGGACTATAACTCGGATTAGGGATTAAGGAAAAACCCCAGAAAATCAGCTAAGTGAGGAGGAGATTCTTAGCCTCCAGGAAAAAGAGTTTAGAATGTTGTTGCTGAAGATAATGCAAGACATTGGGAATAAACTGGAGGCAAAGATGGATAACTTACAGGAAACACTGACCAAAGAGATATAAGATATACAGCTTAAATAAGAAGAGATGCAAAATACAATCACTGAAATAAAAAATTCACTAGAATCAGCTAACAGCAGAATACTGGAGGCAGAAGAAGGAATAAACAAGGTGGAGGACAGATTAGTGGAAATGACGGATGCAGAACAGAAAAGAGAAAAAAGATTTAAAAGAAATGAAGAGAGTCTCAGAGAACTCTGGGACAACGTGAAATGCACCAACACCCGTATTATAGTGGGTTCCAGAAGGAGAAGAGAGAGAGCAGGGGACAGAAAAAATATTTCAAGAGATAATAGCCGACGGAGTTCCCATCGTGGCGCAGTGGTTAATGAATCTGACTAGGAACCATGAGGTTGCAGGTTCGGTCCCTGCCCTTGCTCAGTGGGTTAACGATCCGGCGTTGCTGTGAGCTGTGGTGTAGGTTGCAGACGCGGCTCAGATCCCGTGTTGCTGTGGCTCTGGCGTAGGCTGGTGGCTACGGCTCCAATTCAACCCCTAGCCTGGGAACCTCCATATGCCGTGGGAGCGGCCCAAGAAATAGCAACAACAACAACAACAAAAAGACAAAAAAGACAAAAAAAAAAAAAACAAAAAAAAAGAGATAATAGCCGAAAACTTCCCTAACAGGGGGAAGGAATCACTCATTCACATCCAGGAAGCACAACGAGTACTATATAAAATATACCCAAGGAGGAATACACCAAGACACATACTAATCAAACTGACCAAAATTAAAGTCAAACAGAAAATCTTGAAAGCAGGTAGGGAAAAGAAGCAAATAACATACAAGGGAACCCCAATAAGGCTATCATCAGATTTTTCAGCAGAAACTCTTGCAGACCAGAAGGGAGTGGCATGATATACTCAATGTGATGAAAGGAAAAAACCTCTAACCAAGAATACTCTATCCAGCAAGGCTCTCATTCAGATTTGAAGGAGAAATCAAAACCTTCACAGATAAACAAAAGTTGAGAGAATTCAGCAACACTAAACCAGCCTTACAACAAATACTAAAGGAACTTCTTTAGGCAGAAAAGAACAAGAGAAGAAGGAAAGGAAAAAGAGCAGCAAAAACAAATCCAAAGTAATTAATAAAATGGCAATAAGAACATACATATCAATAATTACCTTAAATGTGAATGGACTAAAAGCCCCAACCAAAAGACATAGACTGGCTGAATAGATACAACAACAAGACCCATATATATGCTGTCCTCAAGAGACCCACTTCACTTCTAGGGACACATACAAATTGAAAGTGAGAGGATGGAAGAAAATATTCCATGCAAACGGGGATCAAAAGAAAGCTGGAGTAGCAATACTCATATCAGACAAAATAGACTTTAAAGTAAAAAATATTTTAAGGGAAAAAGAAGGACATTACTTAATGATCAAAGGATCAATCCAAGAAGATGATATAACAATTTTAAATATCTATGCACCCAACAGTTTCACCACAATATATAAAGCAACCACTAACGACCTTAAAAGGAGAAATCGACAATAACACAATCATAGTGGGGGACTTTAACACCCCACTTACAGCAATGGACAGAAAACCAGACAGAAAATCAATAAGGAAACACAGGCCCTGAATGAAGCATTAAACCAGATGGACTTAATAGATATTTATAGGACATTCCATCCAAAAGCAACAGATACACATTCTTCTCAAGTGCACATGGAACATTCTCTAAGATTGAGCACATCCTGGGCTACAAATCCAACCTCAGTAACTTTAAGAAAATTGAAATCATATCAAGCATCTTTTCCAACCACAATGCTATATGCCTGGAAATCAACAACAAGAAAAAAACTGCAAAAAAACACAAACACGTGGAGACTCAACAACATGCTACTAAACAACCAATGGATTGCTGAAGAAATCAAAGAGGAAATTAAAAATTACGTAGTGAAGATACGACACTCCAAAACCTATGGGATGGAGCAAAAGCCGTTCTAAGAGGAAAGTTTATAGCAATACAAGCCCACCTCAGGAAACAAGAAAAAGCCCAAATAAACAAGCTAACTTTACATCTAAAGCAGCTCAAGAGAGAAGAACAGACAAGACCTAAAGTTAGTAGAAGGAAAGAAATCATAAAGATCAGAGCAGAAATCAATGAAAGAGAAACAAAACCATTGAAAAGATCAATGAAACGGAAAGCTGGTTCTTTGAAAAGGCCAACAAAATTGATAAACCCTTAGCCAGACTTATCAAGGCACAAAGAGAGAGGACTCAAATCAATAAAATTAGAAATGAAAAAGGAGAAGTAACAATGGACATCACAGAAATACAAAGGAGCATAAGAGACTACTATATGCAACTATATGCCAATAAAACGGAAAACCTAGAAGAAATGGACAAATTCTTAGAAAAGTACAATCTTCCAAGACTAAACCAAGATAAAATAGAAAAGATGAATGGACGAATCACAAGAACTGAAATTGAAACTGTGATTAATAAACTTCCAACAAACAAAAGTCCAGGACCAGATGGCTTCATAGGCAAATTCTATCAAACATTGAGAAGAGCTAACACCGATCCTTCTGAAACTATTTCAAAAAATTGCAGAAGAAGGGATACTCCCAAACTCATTCTATGAGGCCACCATCACCCTGGTACCAAAACCAGACAAAGACTCCACAAAAAAAGAAAACTATATGCCAATTTCACTGATGAACGTCAATGCAAAAATCCTCAATAAAATCCTAGCAAACCACATCCAACAATACATTAAAAGGATTGTACATCATGATTAAGTGGGATTTATCGCAGGGATGCAAGGGTTCTTCAATATCTGCAAATCCATCCGTGTGATACACCACATGAACAAACTGAAGAATAAAAATCATATGATCCTCTCAATAGACGCAGAAAATGCCTTTGACAAAATCCAACTCCCATTTCCGATAAAATCCCTTCAGAAAGTGGGCATAACATGATAAAGGCCATATACGACAAACCCACAGTGAACATCATTCTCAATGGTGAAAAGCTGAAAGAATTCCCGCTGAGATCAGGAGCAAGACAAGGATGTCCGCTCTCACCACTATCCTTCAACATAGTTCTAGAAATCCTAGCCACAGCAATCAGAGAAGTAAAAGAAATAAAAGGGATACAAATTGGAAAGGAAGAAGTAAAACTATCACTGTTTGCAGATGACATGATACTATACCTAGAGAATCCTGAAGACTCTACCAGAAAACTGTTAGAGCTCATCCATGAATTTGGCAAAGTCGCAGGATACAATATCAATACACAGAAATTGATGGCATTTCTATACACAAACAATGAAAGAGCAGAAAGAAAAACTAGGCAAGCAATCCCGTCTACCATTGAATCCAAAAGAATAAAATACTTAGGAGTAAACCTACCTAAAGAGACAAAAGACCTGTACTCTGAAAATTATAAGACACTGATGAAAGAATTCAAAAATGACACAAATAAATGGAAAGATATACCATGCTTGTGGATTGGAAGAGTTAATATTATCCAAATGACTATACTACCCAAGGCAATCTACAGATTCAATGCAACCCCTTTCAAATTACCAAGGACATTCTTCAGAGAACTCAAACAAAATATTTTAAAGTTTGTTTGGAAGCACAAAAGACCCAGAATAGCCAACGACATCCTGCAAAAGAAAAATGGAGCTGGAAGAATCAGGCTCCTGGACTTCAGACTATACTACAAGGCAAAAGTCGTCAAAACTGCATGGTACTGGTACAAGGACAGAAATATAGATCAGTGGAACAGGATAGAAAGCCCAGAATTCAACCCAAGCACCTACAGACAACTCATCTATGACAAAGGAGGCAACAATAGACAAAGGAGAAAGGACAGCTTGTTCAATAAGTGGTGCTGGGAAAACTGGACAGCCACATGGAAAAGAATGAGATTAGAACACTCCCTAACACCATACACAAAAATAAACTCCCAATGGATTCAAGACCTAGATAGAAGACCAGACACTATCAAACTCCTAGAGGAAAACATAGGCCAAAGACTCTCTGACATAAACAAGAGCAACATCTTCTCAGATCCACCTCTCAGAGTATTGACAATAAAAAGAATAATAAACAAATGGGATCTAATCAAACTGAAAAGTTTCTTCACAGCAAAGGAAACCCTAAACAACACAAAAAGACAACCCACAGAATGGGAGAAAATCATTGTGAATCAACTGACAAGGGATTAATCTCCAACATTTATAAACAACGTCTGCAGATCCATACCAAAGAAACAAACAAGCTTATCAAAAAATGGGCAGAAGATCTAAACAGACAGTTCTCCAAAGAAGACATACATATGGCCAAGAAACATATGAGAAGATGTTCAATGTCACTCATTATTAGAGCGATGCAAATCAAAACCACTCTGAGGTACCACCTTACACCAGCCAGAATGGCCATCATCCAAAAGTCTACAAACAATAAGTGCTCGAGAGGGTACGGAGAAAAAGGAATGCTAGTACACTGTTGGTGGGATTGTCAATTGGTGCAACCACTGTGGAAAGCAGTATGGAGATTCCTCAGAAAATGAAAAATACAACTCCCATTTGATCCAGCAATCCCACTCCTGGGCATCTATCCAGAGAAAACCACGACTCGCAAAGACACATGTACTCCAATGTTCATTGCAGCACTATTTACAATAGCCAAGACATGGAAACAACCTAAATGTCCATCAACAGAGGAGTGGATCAAGAAGAAGTGGTACATATACACAATGGAATATTACTCGGCCATTAAAAGGAATGAAATACCAGCATTTTTAGCAACATGGATGGACCTAGAAACTATCATGCGAAGTGAAGTCAGCCATACAATGAGACACCAACATCCAATGCTTTCACTGACATGTGGAATCTGAAAAAAGGACAGACTGAACTTCTTTGCAGAACAGATGCTGACTCACAGACATTGAAAAACTTACAGTCTCCAGAGGAGACAGTTTGGGGGGTGGGGGGATGTGCCTGGGCTGTGGGATGGAAATCCTGTGAAATCAGAGTGTTATGATCATTATACAACTACAGATGTGATAAATTCATTTGAGTAATAAAAAAATGGAAAAAAAGATTGCAACACAGAAAAAAAAAGAAAACAGATTCTTTTCCATTATAAGATGTTGAGTATATAGCTCCCTGTGCTACACAATAGGTCTTTGTTGTGTACCTATTTTATATGTGTGTGTATATGTTATTCCCAAACTCCAGATTTATCTCTCCCCCACTATCCCCTTTGGTTTCCTTAAGTTTGTTTTCTTTACCAGTGAGTCTTTATCTGGTTTGTAAATCAATTCATTTGTATCATTAAAACAAAAAACAAAAACAAACAAAAAAATAAAATAAAACTGTCTCTTGAGAGTTGAGCCCCCATGTTAAAATTGCAAACATGAAATGCATGCATTTAGATATGATCCCCATGGAAGAGTTTGGAGAGCTCCAGCCTAAGCACGGTATCCTCAAATTGGGCCAAGTACATTCAAGCCCTTTGGGCTGCAGTTCCTTCGGTCTCCTTACTGTTGTTGTTGTTGTTGTTGTTGTTTTCCCTAGAAATAGAAGGTTCTTTTCCCTATCAAGCCTGAGGGGTCCATTAAAAAGAATGTCTAGCAATGAATTTTAGACCTAGAAAACACTCTGAATGAAATTTCTCCTGTTTCCATGCCTAGAGTTTTTCCAAATGCATTTGTTCTCCTTGAATGTTTTTTTTTCTCAGGGTAGTTAGTTAACGCCTGGAGGTTTTTTAATAAAGGTGGATTCACAGGTGTTTCTTTTGTAAGGTTTTGGTTATTCTGGCTATGCTGGTGAACTAAACTTGACCCTCTTGGCCAATTACAAAACAGCAGGTACTTTGGGAACAATTTTACTCTCCCTCCCTACTTTTTTGACTACATCACAGAATTTCAGCTGGCAATCAACATACAAATAAGTAGGAGCAGATTCACTGTACTGACCTGACATTGTAATGTGTGCTAAAGAAACCTGAACCCTCAGATCCCTTTTATGGTCAGTTGCAACATCAGAGCATTTCTTACTCCACAGGATACCTCTCAAGACCCTTACATCTAACAACATGAAAAGCCCCCAAGGGCACAGACTTGAAACGTCCACAAGACACAAACCTGGTATTTCTCTGTGTCCTTAATGTCCATGGAGAAGTGGAAGATTCACTGTCTCCTGATGCTAGTGATCCATTTCCAGAGATGTTTCTCCTCAGTTGCCACTGCCTGCCCTGAAGCTCCTGGCAGGAATAATCAGAGATCAGGGTCCAAAGGACATTGAAATACTCACTTCCATGACTGGTTTTCCCTAATTGTATGTCAGCTAATTTGATTATCTCTGCCTCTAGGATATAGAATTTTGATGTTTCAAAAAATTGTAGAATTGGGGATGTCACTTTTCCACCATGCATTTTTTTCTATCATTGTCCCTGGGAAGACTCATCAAATACTATATCAGAGCTATGAGTGAGGATCTTGTAAGGAATTGATTGAATGGCTGAACAAGGGGAGGAAACAACAAGGAGCCTGCCCTTCTTGAGAGCCTGTGTAGAATGCTTGCCTCACCAATCCTCTCATATGAAGGTATTGGTTGAAAAACATCTAAATTTTTCATTATAAAAGCTCAAATACAGAGAAGTAGTTCCAGGTTATTTTTTTAACCCCCCATCAAGAGTTTCTTGATACAAATCTCACCATTATATTGCTGGAAATACTCTCACCTCAGCTTTTCACCCTCTTCTGAGTCCATTTTCCTTTGCAAGGGGCAAGAAGCTTCTGAAGCATCCACACAAGTCTTTTTCTCATTGTGGAACAGTCCTTTAAACCTCTCTCTTTCCTTCCCCAACGCCCTAACATCAGTAGGAGTTGTAGTGGGGCTACAGCAGAGAATGAATTTGGCCTCCCAAGAGATTTGGTTGCAGTCCTATTAGGTTTCACCCCTCATCTCCCTTGATGAGTTTCCTAAGAGTCCTCTCTTCTCACCACACAAAACATGAATACTCACTCATATCATTTGGATAGTGATAAGCTGACATTAATTCCCAACACGATAATAAGTCTCAGAGAACTTTTTCTTATTTGTGTCTCTGTTTTGTTTTCTAAGGGAGGCTACCATGATTCCCATGCAGTCAGGACCATAGGTAATGATGAGCTTAGATTCTAAAGTGGAAGGCTATGGGATGCAGACAGGAAATTCACCAGCTTATAAGCAGGGCTTGCAGGCCAGGACTTAGATGGGATTGGCTTTGTCCAAAAGGAGAGGGGACATTGGTGGGTAAAATACTGGCACTGTGCCAAGGGAGTTGATTTTTTTTTAATCCTAGAAATACGAGGAGTTCCATTGTGGCTCAGCAGAAATGAACCTGACAAGTATCCACGAGGATGTGGGTAGGATCCCTGGCCTCCCTCAGTAGAATAAGGATCTGGTGTTGCCTTGAGCTATGCTGTAGGTCACAGACACAGCTTACATCCCACATTGTTGTGGCTGTGTGTAGGCCTGCAGCTGCAGGTTTGATTTGACTCCTATTCTGGAACTTCCATATGCTGAAGGTCTGGCCCTAAAGAGAAAAATAAATAAAAAGAAGGGACTGCCCCCCACCACAGATTTCTAGGATATTTATTTCTTTAACATATGGAAAGAGAAGATTATTTCTCCTTTCCCCTTACTTCTGTCCTTAACCCCACTAAGCACAAACACTTGGTAGTATATCCTGGCTCTTCCATTTTCATTTCATCCAAAGAGCCTGCAGATTTTGGATCCCTTTGTCAATTTATTTAGTGTTGGACCAAAAGGCACATGTCAGTCTCTACTCCAAGTTCTCATCCTCTCAAGAATTGCCCACAACTAATAGCCTAATGTGTTACCCTTTATGGCTAGTGTTCCAGATAAATGCCCATTCTGAGGGAAAGGTAAATTTCAGATAAATACGGAAAGTACTTGCAGTAAAGATATGTCTGAAATGTTGCACAGGGTATGGTTAAAGCTAAATTAATGCACTATTTATGTGAAATGAAAAATTCAAATTTAGCTGGACATGTACTATTATCATTGCCTGCCTATGACCAACCTGATCTTTCAGTACTTTGAATTTCAATAACTGTAGAATTTCTGGTTATAAAAATTAGGCCAGAAATAAAGGAGCGAGGATATAAGTATGAAGACAACTTTAAATATACTCAAATATATCAGATTATATTTTAATTTTCTTTTTAATTTTAAAAGATAAACTATGTTGTTATTTACAGAATGACTTTTATTTTTTTTCCACTACATGTGGTTTACAGTGCTCATTCAAATTTCAATTGTTAACACTTAGTTGTTTCCATCATACTTGATTTAAAATGCTTTGCTGTGTTCTGGTGTAAAGTAACACACTCAGAAGGATATATATTCGGTCTCTTACATTAGCCCTCATCATTATCAATCACAATGGAAAATCCAGGGATACATATGCAGGATAGAGGATCTGTATGATAAAATGAAAAAGGCCTACAACAATGCGGACATGTATTATACCCAAGGATGTGAAGACACAACATAGAAAATGGTCAAAATCTAACAGAAGTTTTTTTTTTTTTTTTTTTTTGTCAACATGGACAAACATATTCTAAAAAGTATAAAGAAAAGACAAAGGAGCCAGAACATCAAACATAATTTCGAGAAAGCATATTAAAGTGGGAGGTTATTCGGCTTATGAGAACGCTCTACGGAGGGCAGCTTGGCATTGCTGGAGGGATAGAGGCAGACAGAGTTCAGTGTACAGAGAGAGAATGCAGAAATAGATCCATAGCAATACACCAACCTGGGAGGTTCTAATACGGAAGCTCAAGGGCAGTAGAATGGAATAGGGATAGGGTTTTTATCCGATACAAAAATGAACTCATCATGGAACATTCAGTGCAAATGTAAAATGTGTATAGATACAAACGATGCCACGTTTACCACACCTAAGAAAAAACAATTGGAGCAAACCTCTGGGTCCTCGGGCTTGGCAAAGGGGTCTTCCACATGACAAGAAAAACAGTACCCCAAAAGGGAAGGAAAGAACAGAAAGTTGGACTTCATCAAAAGGAAAGAAAGGCCCTTCAAAACATACATGCACCCCAATGTCCACTGAAGCACCATTTCCAAGAGCCAAGACAAGGGAGCAAGCTAAATGTCCATTGGCCGAGGCATGGATAAAGAGGATGAGGTTCATATGTACGGGGGGACATCACACAATCACACAAGAGAATGGAATCATGAATGCTGCAGCAGCAAGGATGGACCTGGAAATTATCATACTAAGTGAAGGTAGAAAGGGAAAGACAAACATCGTATGATACCACTTCTAAGTGGAACCGAAAGAGAGGACACAAATGAACGTGTGCATGGAACAGAAACAGACTCCCAGCCTTGGAAAACCGGATGGGTACCAAAGGAGCCAAGTCCACAGCAGGAGGGACTGGGGGTTTGGGACTGGCTTCTGCACACGGAGTACATGGAATGACCGGCCAACAGGAACCTGCGGTAGAGCCCAGGGAACTCTAGCCAACAGTTAGCGATAGTCGATATGGGCATAGAATCTGAGGGAGAAGGGGTGTGTGTGTATGTATGACCGACTCACTTTGCGACACAGCAGGAAATAGCACAACATGCTACCTCACTGTCCTTTCAATCAAACGGAAGATAACTACATCAATACCACTGGAATAGGCAACAACAACATCAGCAACAATGAAAAGATAAGCGTTCTTCCCCATGACAGCCAAAACCCTACCCCAGACAGAAAACGGACCTCATCAAATGGAAACATTTTCCTAGGTGAAAAGAAGCTACAGGTTTGGAGAAACTACCTGCCAACCACACATCTGACACAAGTCTGGTGTCTCGAGGGAATAAGGCACTGCCAAGACACGACCATAACAGTGGGACCTATTCCACCAGAAAATGGGCAAACGTTAGGAAGAGATAGGTCACCCACCATAGCACTGTGAGTCCTGAATGCTGGGTCCACTGTGAGGCTTCCTGGGATCCTGCTGGCTACATGAGAACACTGGGTCAGGCAGAGGGCAGGAAGGATTGCAACAACACTGCTTCCAGGAACTCCCTCGGGTTGGCCTGAGCCAGCTAAGCCAAAAAGGAGACATCAGGCTCCAAGTGCTGGAGGTGTGGACCCCTTGGGCCAGGCTGGCTGGGGCCCTTGGACGGAAAGCAGCCGTTCATGTGGGGGTGGGGGCCAGAAAGTTGGGCAGTGAGTTGTTCCCCTTCAGGCTATGGAGAGCTGGGCCATGGGCATGCTGAAAGAGGGTGCTGGGAATCCAATGTAGGAGCAGAGTTCTATGAGGCCTGGATCTCATCTCACAGCCTGGCGCTGGAGCTCCTCTCTCAGCTTCCCTCTCAGTCGCCTAGACTCTGTTCCTTCAAGAGCCTTACATGCCATGGGCTGGAACCCCCTGCCTCATGGCCTTGGGTCATGGGCTCTGATCTGGCTCGAGTGCCCTGCACTCTGGAAACATCCCTCCCTCACTTTGGGGAGTTGATCCTCCTTCATCCAAACCCCAGGACTGATGTTCCTTTACTTTACAAAAGACCCTTCATCCCTGGCACTTGAGACACCTGTCAAAAGGAGCTACAACTCTATCACCTGAAGTTCATATGTGGAAGGCTTCTCCCCCAGAACCTCCGAACATGACCTTAGGTGGAGCAGGCTTCCCTTTGTCTTTCCATTGCCTACGTTTGTTTGTTTGGATGGGGCTGCTGGGGCGGCATATGGAAGTTCCCAGGCTTGGCATCCAAACGATCCATCGATCAATCGGAGCTTTGGCAGTCAGCCTACACCACCGCCACAGCAATGCCACATCCAACCCGGGTCTGAGACCTACACCACAGCTCATGGCCACATTGGATCCTTCCCTTCCTGAGTGAGGCCAGAGGTCGAACCTGAACACTCATGGTTCCTTCTCAGGTTCAGTTCCAGGGCAGCACCACCGCAAGCCCTGCAGCAGAGTTTGTACAGAAAGAGCTGAAATCAGGTCACTAAGGTGGCCCCTAATACAATAGGATGGGTGCCCCTATAGAAAGGGCAGATTTAGACTCTGAGTCCCACAGAGGGGGCTGATGTGAGGGCACAGGCAGGAGATGGGCATCTGGAATCCAAGGAGAGAGGCCTCAGGGCCAACCCAGCTGGTTTATACCGGGATCTCAGAAAGCTGGGCTCCGAAACGGTGAGTTGATACATTCTTGTTATTTAAGCCCCATTGCCTGTGGGATTGGTGATGGCAGCTGGAGCTGACCGATTCCCTCCGAAGCCTGGGCACTCCCAGGGCAGGAAGGAGTCTCAAGGGAAGACACCCTCTCTGTCCCCAGCTGGGCTCCACCAGCATCCCCACTCCTACCTTCCTCCTGGGACACTCTCCCTCTCATGTCCCCTCCCCTTGTCCAGGGAGTCAGATGGAGGACCCCAACAGAAGAAGGAAGGACGGACGACAGGAGGGGCCGTAGGGCCCCAAGGCAGCAGCAGGAGGAGACTTTCCTTTGGTTATTGGAGATTGCAGGCTTGGTTTGTGGGGTGGCCACTGTTGGACAGGAAGGCCAATATGGGGCCCTGGAAAGCTGATGGAGCTGGTGGGGGAGGATTGTCTGTTTGCCAAATGGAGACTGGAGTCTGAGGCAGAGACAGGAGCACAGGAGTTCGGGGGGTCTGCACCAGGCCTGCTGCAGGACCTCGAGCATGAACAGCAGCAGGGGCCAGTCTCTGGGGGCACAAAGCCTGTGCCAGGCCCAGGAGAGCCAGCAGCCTGCAGAGACTGCGATGGGACCTGGGTGTGAGGAGGAGGGACTGTGGGCTCAGGGAGAGGCATGTGCTTCTGGATCTCATCGGTCCCATGGGAGAAGCAGGTGATATTGGTGAAGATGCTGGGGTAGGGGGTGTGTCAGGCGTCTAAGCCCCAGCGGGCCATCCCCACGAGACACCCTGAAAAAGGGAGGTCACAGATGAGGGCACCCCCCTGGGACCACCCTCCGGAGGACAGGGGACTTAGGCTGCAAGCAACAGAGCTAGGTCAGAGCTGAGTCTCTGCCATGCATGGTCACTACGTAACGGTCAAGGATCAATCCAAGGAGAGGAGATGGGAATTGGAAACCTATATGCACCCAATACAGGATCCCCGCAATGTAGAAGGCAACTGCTACAACCGTAAACGGAGAAATGGACACTAACACAGTCAGAGCAGGGGGCCTTCACACCCGACTCCCATCAACGCACCGCTCCTCCAGACATAAAATCAACAAGGGAACCCAGGCCTTCAATAATCATTGGACCACAGGGCACTTCCTCCATATGTAGAGTGCTTTCCATCCCAATGAAGCAGGATACACACTCCTCTCAAGGGCACACCCGACATTCCCTAGGACAGATCACATGCTGCGTCACCAAGCAAGCCACTGTACATGGAAGGAAATTGAGACACCCTGAAAAAGGGAGGTCACAGATGAGGGCACCCCCTGGGAGCACCCTCTGGAGGACAGGGGACTTAGGCTACAAGCAACAGAGCTAGGTCAGAGCTGAGTCTCTGCCATGCACGGTCACTCAGTTGTACTTCTGGGAAGTTCCAAACACTGGCATCCCATGGCTGATGAGCCTGTGTAAGCCATGCAGGCAGGCACCGGCATCCTGATGTAGGAAGCTCCTGACTGACCCTCAGGACAATCACAGGTTTCAATCTATCAGCAGATGGGCCTCTGTGCCTGGAGAAACCCTGGAGGTCCAGAAGAAGGCACTGTCCAAGGCCGAGAAGGGACATATGTCCCAACAGGGCCCAAGAGAGCTGGTCTGGCAGTGGAGCCTGGCCAGCTCAAGCCCCTGCAGACCTCAGCTCTGGCAAGGCCCTGGGCTGCACCAGCACACCCCTAACCAGGACCCTCTTCCTTTCTCATTCCTTTAGACATCTGGTGTTCTCTCAAGGTCTTGGTTGAGCCTTTCAGAAGATGCCCATACCCAGTCCTGGTGGAGGCAGCCCGTCTTGCTCAGGGGGTCAGTGGGGCTTAGAAACAGAGTGGCTGGGACTTCCTAGAGTTAGTGCGCTCAGGGCCGGGCCATCTGGGGGGAAATCTCCTCATGTCATCAGCCAAAGGGAGGGTCTGGTCCTTTTGGCTGGGGGAGAGGGGCAGGGGCCATTGCCAGTCTCCAGGGACCACAACAGGGAGTCCTGCAATCGAGGTTTTAAAGCAACAACTACAGGAGAGTGATAGCAAGATACGGGAAGGACAGAGAGCCCCAAACAAGTTGAACCCAAACAGGCACGCAGCAAGACCTATTCTGATCAATATGGCCAAAGGTAAACAGAAAGGGAGGAGGCCAAAGGCAGCAAGAGAAAAGCAAGGCATTCATGATGAGGGAACCCCAATAAGGTTATCAGCAGTTTTCTCTACAAAAACACTACAGTCCAGAAGTGGGTAGCGAGACCCATTGAAAGCACTGAAAGAAAGAACAAATAATCTGCCTCCTCCAAATACCCTATCCAGCAAGACTATCATTTCAAATCGAAGGGGAAAGCAAGAATTTCTCCAACAAACCAACACTGAAAGAGTACTGCAATACAAATCCCATTCTGAAAGAAATAATCTAAGGGTTCTCCAATTCAAAAAAAGAAAAAAGAAAAAAACCATTGGAAAACAGTGACTTAGAGAAGCCAGCATACAGATCTAACCATGAAGATGTCAAAAACATAAAATGAAATAAACTACATCAAATCATACAATGAGGGCAAGGAATGGAAGAAAATGTAGATCCTTTGTCTTGTTTCAATGACGCGTTTGGTCCTATGTAACTGTCAGGCTAAAGTGAGCAGACATAGGAAGGGGTTAACATAACAACAAAACAGGGCAACCACAAACCAAAAGCCAACACTACATTCAAAAATTGGAAAAGGAAAGGACTCTAGCAGAGAATCAATGCAACCCATCCCCTCAAAAGAAAAGAAAGAAGAAAAGAGAAACATAGACTCAACGGGAAAACAAGGCTTCAAATGGCAATCAAGAAACATCTATCAAAGACCACCTTAATTGTTCCGGGACCGAATGCTGCCATCAAAAGGCACAGAGTGCCAGATTGGGTACCAAAGCAAAAACCTTCAATCTGCTGCCTAGACAAGCTCACCCGAGGGCAAAGGACACGTATAGATTGAAAGGGAGGGGATGTGAAAAGATATTTCATGCCAATGGACAAGACAGGAGATCAGGAGTAGCGCTGCTCATATCCAACAAAATCGCCTTTAAAACGAAGGCCATCGAGAAAGGCAAAGAAGGACACTAGTTCACGGTTAAGGAATCCATTCCAGAAGAGGATACCACACACTTATATATGGAATCTCATATATGGCACAAATGAAACTTTCCACAGAAAAGCAACTCATGGACTTGCAGAATAGACTTGTGGTGGCCAAGGGGGAGGGGAGGGGGAGGGAGTGGGGTGGATGGGGAGCTTGGGGTTAATGCCTGCCCACTATTGCCTTGGGAATGGATTAGCAATGAGATCCTGCTGTGTAGAGCTGGGTACAATGTCTAGTCACGTTTGTCGGAGCATGATAATGTGAGAACATAGAACATAGAATGCCTACATGTATGTGTAACTGGGTCACCACGTTGTACAGTAGAAAACAAGATTGTATCGGGAAAATAACAATTAAGAGCCAAAGAGGACGTGGTATATACACACAATGGAATACTCCTGCGCCATAAAACAGAGCACCCTAATGCCATCTGCAGCAACATGGGTGGAACGAGACCCTCTCATCCTGAGTGAAGGAAGTCTGAAAGAGAAGGATGACTACCATATGACATCACTCATATGAGGAGTCTCATATACAGCCCAAAGGAACCTTTCCACCTAAAGGAACTCATGCACTTGGAGAATAGACTTGTGGTTGCCTAGAGCGAGGGGAGGGAGTGGGATGGATGGGGAGCTTGGGGTTATTGGATGCAAACGACTGCTTTTGGAAGGGATTAGCAAGGAGATCCTGCTGTGTAGCACTGAGAATGAGGTCGAATCACTTATGATGGAGCATGATAATGGCACAAAGACGAATTATACACGTATGGGGAACTGGGTCACAATGCTGGACAGTGGAAAAAATTGTCTCGGGGAAAGAACAATCAAAAAACACCCAACAAACACCCCACTAGAGGCAGTCATCAAACCACAAGAGCAGAGAACAAGGGAGGACGGGAAAAGACCAACAAAACCCAATCTGACACAGCTAATAACATGGCCATAAGAACATACAGATCAAGAAGCACCTTCAATGGAAATGCACAAAATGCCCCAACCGAAAGACATCGACTGGCTGCATGCATACAAAAAGAAGACGCATCTCCTTCTCTCTGGGTCTACATCGAGAGCTCCGTCTCATTCTCCATCTCGATCTCCATCTCGATCTCGATCCAGATAGGTAGAGGGATAGACAGATAGGTAGACCTGCTGTCTTCAAGAGACCCCCTTCAGTTTGAGGGACATATACAAGTTGAAAGTGAGAGGATGCAAGAAAATATTCCTCCTGCGTGGGAATTAAAAGAGAGACGGAGTAGAAACACCCCCATCAGACAAAAGAGACCTTCAAATTAAGCATATTAATAAGACACAAAGAAGGTCATTACGTAACGGTCAAGGATCAATCCAAGGAGAGGAGATGGGAATTGGAAACCTATATGCACCCAATACAGGATCCCCGCAATGTAGAAGGCAACTGCTACAACCGTAAACGGAGAAATGGACACTAACACAGTCAGAGCAGGGGGCCTTCACACCCGACTCCCATCAATGCACGGGTCCTCCAGACATAAAATCAACAAGGGAACCCAGGCCTTCAATAATCATTGGACCACAGGGCACTTCCTCCATATGTAGAGCGCTTTCCATCCCAATGAAGCAGGATACACACTCCTCTCAAGGGCACACCCGACATTCCCTAGGACAGATCACATGCTGCGTCACCAAGCAAGCCACTGTACATGGAAGGAAATTGAAATCCTCTCCCACAGCTTGTGTGAACCCAACGCTATGAGGCTCGAAATCAACCACCAAGAAAACAATGGCAACAAACACCAACGCACGGAACCTCGACAACATGCTACTCAAGAAACAAGGGAGTGCTGGAGAAACCAAAGAGGAAATTTGAAGATCCCAAGAAGCAAGTGACACCAAAGACATTTCAATCCAAAGCCTATGGGATGCAGCAAAGGCAGGTCGAAGAGGGACCTTTCCAGCAATACAAGCCTACCTCAGCCAACAAGGAAAACCACCAACAAACAACCTGGCCTTACGCCCAAAGCAACCAGAGAAAGACAAACACAAGGAAAGACATCCTAATGATCAGAGCAGAAAGGAAAGAGCAGCGAAGAAAACCATCGGAAAGATCAATGCAGCTACAACTGCTTCTTTGAATACATCCACCATATGGATAAACCCTTAGCCAGACTCATCAGGGAAAAAAGAGTGGACTCAAATCAATAACCATCAAAATGCATGCCAGCTTCCAATGGACATCCCAGAATACAGAGGATCAGAAGAGACTACTAAAAGCAACTCTATGCCAAGAAAACAGACTTCCTAGACGAAATGGACACCTCCCTAGCAAAGTACAATCTGCCAAGACTAAACTCCGATGACCTAGAAAAGATGACTGGGCTGATGCCAAGAACTGAAAATGATGTTGTGAGGAAAAAACTTCCAGCAGGCATTCCCGTCGTGGCTACATTGGAATGAACCTGACCCGTATAGGAGAGAAGGCAGGTGCAATCCCTGGATCCAGGATTGCCTTCAGATATGGAGCAGGTCCCAGATGCAGCTCGGATCTGGCCTTGCTGTGGCTGTGGCTGTGGCTGGCAGCTGCAGCTGCAGCACCAATTCCACCATAGCCAGGGAATTTCCCAATGCCATGGGTCTGCCCTGAAAAGACAAGAAAAGGCCAACCCCCCACTCCACCCACTTCCCCACAAACAAAACTAGACCACCTGAGGTCTTCACATGCACATACCCAACAGGGGCTTGAACACAAATACTGACCAGTGGTACACAATGATTACCTCGTATACAGGCTCACTACCACCAGCTCCTACACAGTCGTCTCACGCACAGCCCATGGGCAAGGCCACAGCCCTACAGTACTTCTAGGCCAGGATTCCAGAACACACACACATCGCCTATGAGATTTCTTTGTTTCCAAACACACACACCTACCTCTGACATCCCTCCAAATACATACTACAGAAGCCCCAGGACCTCAAATACACACACAGCCACAATCCCCCTACACGTACTAATACACATGTACACGTCTCAAACACCTATGGACACACACAGACAAATACTCCTAACCCTTGAACATACAGATGCCCCAAACACTACACATGGTGCCACCTCTCCAGAAGACAACCGCCCTGCCAGGACACTGCACCTGTGTGGGTGTCAACTGCATATGTATTTCAGCCCTCACCCTCAATGTGGACACACCATCTCTTCGTACCTAGGACCTGTAGAAACACCTCGGCATTCTGCCAAGAAGCAATGTGGCACACTCCCAACACCTCCATACCATAGGAACACAACCTTGTCATGCACCTGGTGATAAACACACAAACAAGAGTACACACGTAGGACACATGGACCTATCGCCAGCAAACCACATAGGAAATGACTTCCACATATCCAATGATCCTAGGACCCAGCTCATCCATCTGCAAACTCGTAACACATAACCACAGCACATATTTCTCACACCAAGAAATGCACGTCTCCCACGCCATTGTAGAAACACAGAACCTCATCTCTTCAGCAGACACACACTTCCCCACGTCCCCACATATATAAGCCTAACATGTCCCTCCTGAAAACTACAAGTGCATAGCCCCAGCGAATATGCCTCCAAATGCCCATGCCCCTGGAATACACACTCAAACGCATTATACACACAACTCTCCAAAAGACCCAAGCAGACCCGCAATTACTCAGTACACGACACAATTGCAAACCTAGCACCCTACGTCCTTTCCTCCAAACACGCATATAACACACTCTCCGCATATCCATAAACCCACACTCCCCAAGGCTCCATCCAAGGGCATGCACTCTTCCAGCATGCAGAATCCAGAAGCACACCAATACGGCACGCCGACCTATATAGCATTCACCAGTCCCAGAAGATAGGCCGACTCGCCCTCTACACATCAAAAGACACATGCACGGCTCTGGAACATGTGCTACACACAAAAAAGCAAAGAGCCATATGACACGCCATGAACACACAAATAATCATCCTAAAGGGAAGGGCAGAGGAGGATTCTTAAAGAGCAGAAACCGCCCATGGGGGATGGGCTAAAGACAAGCTTTAAAGGGGTCTTCGAAATGGTCTAAAGCTGATGATCACTCAAGAAAAGGAACCCAGCCATGACTTACCTGACTTGAAGGAAGACCAGATGCATCGAAGTGCCAGACACGCTCAAGACACAACCCCCAAGACTTCAAGCACAAGACAACAGATGTGGAGATCGAGTCCTGCTGCATGAGGTCAAGGAGAGAAGAGTCCTGGACAAGGAGCATTTCTGCACCTCACCCAGACAGAAGCACAGGGGAGAGGGGACACGCCTAGGTAAAAGAGGACAGGAGATGGAAACCTGAGATGAATTACCCCAGTTGATATACGACCAAACTCCTGGCAATACACACCGATTTGAACAAGCACTGTGACAGCCCAGGGCACACCATCCATATAGGGCACAATGAGGAGCTGGAGATGGAAGCCTTGATATCCACCCTCCAATGAGGAAGAAGGCAGTCTTCTCCCCTCCCCACTGGGCCTTGCATTCTAGAAATGTAGCTCTCTTGGTTCTTGGGGCTGCTCTGCTCCCTGGCCAGCTTACGCGTATCTCCCCCCAGGGTCTTATGCTCCGAAACTCACTCTTTACCTGGGGCTTCGCTTCATGCCAAATTCTTCCTGCCACGAAGCAGAAGATCCAGAGCTTCATCAAATCCTGACACCTGGTGAGGGGTCTGACAGTGCAAAGACAGTGGGTTTGAGCAGGTCGAGGCGTTCTTTTGTGGTACGGAAGGCTAAGGATTCTGAGTGTTCACTGCAGTGGTCCCGATTGCTGCTGTGGCACTCCGTCCGTGGACGGGGAAACTCCACATGGGGCAGATGCCACCAAAAAGAAGAAGTCTGTGCGCTCAAATCCTCTCTGAACCTGGGATCCTGGATTCAGGTGCCAAGCTGCGGGCAAGGTAGATTCCAGTCCCACTCTCAATTTTGGCTGGGGTCAAGTCCCAACCACGAAGTTTCACTACAGGCCCCAAAGGTACAAATACACAGATCGGCCCCTGGACTTCCCTAACATTGCCCTGAGGCCTAGGCAGATAATCCTACCAAGTCCACCATGGGACTCACAATCCCCAAATTCATGGCGGAAAACATCCTTGAAAAATAGGCCCCTGAACACCAACTTACAAACACCTAAACGCCAGCTCCTGCACTATGCCTCTGTTACATCTCAGCACCCTCCAAAGACAAACGCTCACCCAAACACAGGCATGATCTCCCCTTACACACATATCCATAGACAAAACCCAACCAACCCTCATATTTGACGCATTACCAGATTCCCGACAACCAGGTGGCCATGTACCAATCCCCCCTAGGCTTGCAAATCCATCACGATTTACATCCGACTCCAACTAGGTGGTCAGCACTACATTCAGCAAGGCTGCCCCCAACAGAGACCCAAGCATGCCATTTGCACAGAAGTGCTGACCGACATTGGTATGTGAAAAAGGAAGACACGAGTGAAACTAGCAGCCTGGATGGTACATCTTCACTCCTTTTCCCGTGCCCTGAGCTACTTCTTGTGAACCCCATGAGGGTTTTCAAATTGGAAATTCTTCCTTCGAGCTTTCCTACGCTTTGGAACGGCGGGCACACTGGAATGCCACCCATTTTAATCACTCACACACTTTAGTCCCCTGCCTCCATAGGCCCCACAGTCCCTCAAGTCTCCCAGCAGCCTGATCCACAGTGCTGCTAAAAGCTGTGGTGGAAACACTGCTCCGGACCTGAGCTCCATGCGGGCATGAACCCACATGGAGGAGGGCACAAGGAGTCTGCAGCGTGCACAAGAGCACAGAGCGGTCACACCCAATGGCTGAAGAGTCCCCATATTCCTTAGCAGGGCTGTCATGGAATGAACGCTAAAGGCCACCATGATGGGCCCCACCCTCAGGCAGGCCACCCCTTGGGAAACCACCCTCTTTGCTCCCACGTGCGCTACTGACTACCCAAGCGGACCCTCCTCAACAGACACTAGGAGCGGTTGGAGGATGGTAGTCTCTGTGCACAACAGCTGAGTCAGCAGGGGACAGGTGGGAAGAGGAGGGAGGGAAGGAAGCATTAGAAGAGCTGGCCCAGGAGCTCCCTACAAGACAGGAATATCATGGAGGATTTGCATTCGCTGGAAAGCTCTCTGGGGTTGTCTTCCTGTCTTCTCCCTGGGAGCTTCTGTGGCCATCTCTTCTTAAACCCTATCTCTTGGGAGATGAGCCCCCACGGTCACACTGCATCGGTGAAACCCATGCATTTAGATAGGATCCCCATACAAGAGTTTGCAGAGATCCAGCCTAAGCACAGAATCCTCAAAGTGGGCCAAGGACATTCATGCCCTTTGGGCCACAGTACCTTAGGCTGTGTGGACTCTTTGGGTTGGGATTTGCTTGTCTACAAAGAGAAGGGTCTTTCCCCTAGCAAATTGGATGGATCCCTTAAAGAACCATTCTAGCACGCAACTGGAGATCTGGGAACCTCTCTTCAGAGACGGTGCTCCTGTCGCCGTGCCTAGAGAATTTCCAAATGCCTCGATTCTCCACGCATGTTTGTTCTTCATGTCCTTCTTTAATACATGGAGCTTGTTCAATAAAGGTTGGTGCACAGGTGTGTCTCCTTTGAACGGTTCTGGTTGTCCTGGTTATGCTGGTGAGCTAAACTTGACCCTCTTGGCCAGTCACAAGACAGCAGGTACTTTGGGAACACTATTCCTCTCCCTCCCTACGTCTGGCACGACATCATGGAAGTTCAGGTGGCCATCCACCCACAAAGAAATAGCAGCAGATTCAAAATACTGACCTGACTTGGTAATGCTCGCCAAAGAAACTTGAACCCTCAGATCCCTTTTCTGGTCCGTGGCAACATCAGAGCATTTCTTCCTCCACAGGATACCTCTCAAGACCCTTACATCTATCTGATGACACCCAGAGCTCCCAAGGGCACAGACTTGAAACGTCCACAAGACACAAACCTGGGATCTCTCGGTGCCTTTCAATTTCCATGTGGGAGTGGAAGGTTCACTGTCTCCTGATGCTAGTGATCCATCTCCAGAGATGTTTCTCCTCAGCCGCCAGTGCCAGCCCCGAAGCTCTCTGCAGGAACAATCAGAGGTCATGGTCCAAAGGACGTTGAGACACCCACTTCCATGACTGGTTTCCCTAATTACAGTGCCACTGATTTGACAACCTCTGCCTCTTCGATGTCGGCATGTAGGGTTCTGAGGTAGTATAAAATAATGAACAACAGAAGGAGTTCGTGCCATGGTGAATCAGAACCGAATCTGACTAGGAACCATGAAGTTGCGGGTTCCACCCCTGGCCTCGCCCGTTGGGTTAAGGATCGGGTGTTGATGTGAGCTGCGGTGTAGGTTGCCATCACGGCTGGGATCTGGCATTGCTGTGGCACGGGCATAGGCCACAGCTCTGATTGGACCCCTAGCCTGGCAAATTACCAATGCCATGGATGCGGCCCTCAGAAGTCCAAAGTCAGTCAAAAATGATGGAAGATTTGGGAGCAACTCGTTTCTACAATGCAACTGTTGTATGAGTGTCCCTGAGAAGACTCATGCCAATAGGACATCTGGGGAGGGAGTGGGGTGGATTGGGAGCTTGGGGTGAAGGGATGCAAAGGATTGGCTTTGGTGTGGATTAGCAATGAGATCCTGCTGTGTAGCACTGGGAACTTGTGAGGGAGCATGCTCATGGGAGAGACTAGAATGTGTACATGTGTGTGTACCTGGGTCACCATGCTGTACAGTAGTAAAACCATTGTCTTGGGGGAAGAACAATTCAAAACCAACCAAAGAAAAAACCCCCACAAATACTACACCTGAGCTATGCGTGAGAACCTTGTAACAAATTGCAGGAGTGGCTGAAGAAGGGGAGGAAGTAACAAGGAAGCCTGGCCTTCCTGAATGCCTGGGTACAATGGGTGCCTCAGCAATCTTCTCATATGAAGGTCTTGTTTGAAAACCCTTGAAATGTTTCTTCAGTATAAAAGCTCCAATAGAGAGCCCTATTCCCATGGTGCTCAGTTTTGCCGTGCCCCATCCAGAGTTTCTTCCTACAAAGCTCACCATGGCATTGCAGGAGATACTCTCTCCTCAGCTGCTCACCCTCTTTGGAGTCCATGTTCCTTTGCAAGGGGCAAGAAGCTTCGGAAGCACCCACACAAGTCCTTTTTCTCAATCTGCAACAATCCTTTCAACCTCTCCTTCCTTGCCCAACACCCTAACAGCAGGAGCAATTGTAGTTCTGCTACTGCACACAGGGACTCTTGCCTCCCAAGAGATTTGCTTGCAGTCCTAGGAGGTTTTCACCCCTTACCTCCCTTGATGATGTTCCCGAGACCTCGCCTCTCACCACACAAGACGGACATACGCATTCCTATCATTTGCATCGAGATAAGCTGACCTTAACTCCCAATCTGAACGTTTCCTCAGGTGTGTTTCCGTTTGGCTGTGTCAGGGATGCTACGTTGATTCCCATGCAGACAGCACCATAGGCAAGGACGAGCCTCGATGCTCAAGAGCAAGGGTATGGGATGCAGACAGGAAATGCACCAGCTTTTAAGCAGGGCTTGCTGGGGAGGACGTTGATGCGAGTGGGTTTGGACACGTGGAGATTGGACATTGGTGGATACAAAGCTGGCACTGTGTCAAAGGGCACACCCACATCACGGGCAGTCGATGTTTTCACACCTACAAAAGCCAGCAATTCCCATCATGGCTCAGCAGACATCAACCCCCCTAGGATCTGTGAGGATGCACACTCCATGCCAGCCTCCTTCAGTAGAATAAGGATCCGGGGTTGCCCTGAGCTGTGCTGTAGGTCCCAGACGCAGCTTGGAGCCCACATTGCTCTGGCTATGGCAGAGGCCTTCTCGTGCAGGTCCGATGTGACTCCTAGCCTAGGAACATCCATAGGCAGCACGTGTGTCCCCCCAAAGGAGAAAGCAATTAAACCAAGAGACCCCCCCCACACACACACACTTCTGGTTCTTTCACATAAGGAAAGAGAAGATTTTGTCTTCTCCCTTACTTCTGTCCTTAACCACATAAAGCTCATAGATGCAATAGTATATCTTGGCTCTTCCATTGCCATTTCATCCAAAGAGCCTGCAGATTTGGGGTCCCTTTGCCATTTTCTTTTGGGTTGGACCATAAGGCACCTTTTGGTCTCCACTCCAAGTTCTCCTCCCCTCAAGAACTGCCCACTCCCTGTAGCCTAATATGGTACCCTTATGGGCGAGTCTTGCCAGATGCATGTTGATTCCGAGGGAAAGGTAAATTTCAGATACACAGGGAAAGTACTTGCAGTAAAGATATGTCCAAAATGGTGCACGGGACACAGGTCAGGCTAAATGCAGGCACTGTGTATGGGAAATGAAAAACTCAAATGGACCTGCACATTTACTATTGTTTTTGCCTGGCTTTGAGCACTCTGCCCTTTCAGTACATTGAATTTCAAGAGAATGGAGGAACTCCCATGTTAAAAATGCATCCAGTAACAGAGGAGCCACGATATCAGTAGGAAGGCAACAAAAGGAAAGATACTCAGGTCTACGGGGACGCAATTTAATTTTCTCGTTTCCTTTTTTACTTTTTCTCAAGAGGAACTCTTTGATCTTACAAGAGGTTAGGTTTTCCACTGCAGTTGATTTACAATGTCTTGTCTACTTCTGCTGCGTAGCCGAAGGACCCTGTCCTACAGACAGATGTATGTATATATGATATATGATACATATATATCTATGTAGGATACATATGTAATCACTTTCTCACATTATCCCCCAACCTTTTCCATCACAAGTCCAAGATGGAGTTCCCTGTGCACATGGTACATTTCAACCAGAGACAAAGGAATACTACCTGCAAAGGCAAACGGATGGCATTCAAAGTTGCTTGCCCAAAAGATCTCTGAAAAGATGGGAATGAAACAGGTATCTCTGATCCCTGGTGGGAACGAGGACTGAGTGGACAGGGGAAAGAGGGGAGAGGAGGACTCAGCACTCCATATGCTATTCGGCACACGTGGACTGTGATCCCTGAGAAGGGAGGATTTGTTGAAAATGTTACATTCAAACATTTAACAGGGAAAAGCTCCAAGACTTACCAGCAATGTCATCATACGGGAGACACCACAGACTGATCACTGGTCTTGGACACGTGGGCTGTGCAGTGGCTTTTTGGATAAGCTGGGCCTTTCCAGCACAAGGGAACATGAGGAAGGTGGGTCCTGCTGGATGCTGGTTGGCACACAAGGACGGCTTCCTTAGGAAAGACGGACACACACCAATCACACATGGTGGGTCTGCTGAGAGAAGCCAAACCATAAACATTGGGTTCCAGGTGGCCATGAAAACGCACGTGGTTATCAGATGATAAAAGGTGAATTTTGTTCAGAAAGTCTGGCCTCTGGGGAAGGGAGCCTGGAGCCAGGACGGAAGCTGAGGGGGTTGAAGGACAACAAACAAGTTGATGACTAACAAAGGGAAAGGGAACATCAAGACAAACCTTGCTGCTGTGACTCTGAAAACCACCACATACATTGCCTGACGAGGCACTGGACAATTGTCTGGCCCCTGCATAAGGTGGAAGAAACGTCTGGTTCTTGCCTCCCTGCAGAGGCCAGCATGGAATGGCACCCCACCCCCACCCAGGCTCACCTGCCCTCGGCCCCTCCCCCACTGCAGAATGACTGCAGGCCCGCATTCTACTGTTGAGATTCAAACTTGGGCACCTTTACTTGCGTCCTGAGCGTCTGTTGGGGCAGGTCCCTCGCTGGGTCCTGCTCTTGACTGTCCACGTTGAGGCCACCAGCCCATGGTGGTCCAGGCCCATGCCTGTGGGAATGGCTTCAGAAGGCGGTAAGCCTCTAGACAGGGGCTGTTTTCCAAGAGAAAGGGCCTCCCTCAAATGCCTGGGTTTCCGTTGGGACCCTTCACTGTGGACATGGAGTTGGACGGAAGGAGAGGAAGGCGAGAGCACTGCACCCCAGGGACATCTGAGCTGGGGAGCCTGTAGAAACCTGAGGCTGCCCTGGGGAGGACAGCTGCTTGGAGGTGGTTCAAGAGGCCTTGCTCTGGTTGGGGAGGCAGGATGGCAGCAGGCAGGTTGGCGGTTTCTAGAAGGGAGACAAGCCACTTGGAACGTGTGTGTAGCCAGTGTCCTGTGGCTGACCCTGGGTGGGTCATGGGGAAAGCCGAGCCCCGCCTTGTGGTCCTCAGGCATCTGAAGCTCGCCTCACCAGACCTCTCTAAGGGATTGGAACCGGAGCATACTCTGGCTAATGGGGGCGTGGAATGGGAGGGTATAGTCAGAAAATGATTCAGTGCTGGTGGGTGTTGTCTGTGGCCACATGCTCAGGAAAGGGTCTGCTCTGAGCTGGGCAGGATGTGACTCTCACTGCCACGGCCCAGAACGTTTCCCTCCATCCCGCCCAGAACTCACTTCTCAGGTCAGGCAACTGTGGCCTTGGATTCCACAAGGGATGGGCAACCAGGTGACTTCACCCAAGCTAGGACTCGTGGGCCTGAGGTGTTCTGTATTGGTTTCCCTTTTGTGGAAATACGTCTCTGCAGACATGGCACAGCATGTCAGGTGTCTCATGGCAGAAGCTGAGGCCTGACTTTGAGATGAAGAGTGTGTTCCTATTTCAAGTCACTACTACTACATGTGGAGAGAGGCGGGTGCAGGTGGAATGCCTAGGAAGGCTGCTTCCTTTGTAAAGGGGGGGGTGAAGCAGTGTAGCACAGAAGCAGGAAGATGATCTAGTCTGCTACTCTCAAACCTCCTAGGACACCTGTGGAGGTCAATTCGGTGCCTCGTGGTATGTACCTCCTTCTCCTGAATGGACGGTTTTCTCACAATGGCACCTGACTCCTGCCTGCTTCTCAGTTTGTCCTCACATTCCATTATTGGGAGCTGGAAGGGAAAGACACCAGGCAGCCTCTACTCCCTTGACCCATGTCAGATGAGCTGCCCTGGGCCCGTGTTCATCTTTGGAAGCCAACCCTGGATGGGAAGTGGCAAAAATGCAGGGGACACACACCGACTTCTCAGACTTCTCTCTGAGGAGCAGAACTGCATGGAGGGAGGGATTCAGGGCCATCGGGATGGGGTGGCACAACTTAGCCCCCATGAAGTGTCCACTCTGGGTGGTTCGGAGCGGCAGGTGCATGCTTCTGTGTTTGTCTAAGGGTTCTGTGTGCAGAGCGTTCGTTGCAGCCTTTGAGAGGTGTTTGTGAGGTCAGGAAAGGAAGACAGAACAGATATGTGCTGAGCATCCCGAGAGGATGGGTTAAGGAGGATGTGAGGCCCTTCCACTTTAGACAGTGGAGGTCCATCAAAGGCCTCACGGTGCCTGGAAGGACCTTGGAGAAGGCCCTTACCTGCCAGTGACCTTGCTGAGGGGCAGGCTCATGTCCAGGACGTTGGGACAGCCAGTGGGGACAGCCTGTGAGGACGAGGTGTCAGGGAGCTCCTCAGGGAGGCTCTCCCATCCCTGCTGCTGAGCTGAGCATTTCTTGGTAGACAGGGGCAGGGAACTGGGTGTGGGGGATCAAGGTCCCCAGGGAAGTCATTCTCAACCGCAGGTCAGACCATGAACATCCCGCCAGGACATCTGCACAACACACAGTTTCCTCGAGCCAAATGTCCTCTTCCACTGAGGTGTGCCCTCTGAGCCCCCAGAGAGCTTCCGTCCATGTTGCCCCTTCTCCTCTTCCATTCACCCCTTTCCTTTCTCTCCACAGCATCTCCACTGCTGGGCACGGATGTGGTCATGCCCCCTGGGGCCTCACGCTCCTATCCTCCCCCCACTCCTGGCTCCCAACCCCAGCCAGCTTGGGAGCAGCACCTGCCACCGCCCATGGCCCCATTACTCCTGCCTGGCAGCACACTCTTGCAGCCACCTCATCCCATGACACCTCGGGTGACTCCTGCTGACCATGACCCCATTGCCCCAGGGCTTGGCAACATCCCTGGCCCAGTCTGGTCAGGAGGGGGGTCAGCATTGCCCCACCAGTCTCAGGCCTTTGGGCGCCCTCAGGCCCCCCTCAATGGGAATGCTTCCAGGGCCCTCATGGGGAGTGCTTTGTGTCCTGCACCCCTTTGCATAGCAGGCCCTGCGGGGGACAGCGGGGTGGCTGCCCCAGCTATTGCAGCAGCTCAGGCTGGCAAGGGAGGCTTGGCCCCAGGCCTTCCTCCTCAAGCGGCACCACCAGCTGCCCAGATGGCCTTCATCCTGCCCCCAGCGAGCTCTGGGCTGTGGCCATATGGCACCTCTGGGGCAGGCAGCTTGCATGCCTCCCAGCACACGGGCCCTCAGGAGGACGCCTCTCACCATAAGAGCGTCTATCAGAACTTCCGACGCTGGCAGCGCTTCAAGTCCCTGGCCCGCGGCCACCTGCCCCAGAGCCCCGATGCGGAAGCTCTCTCCTGCTTTCTCATGTAAGTGACCTCTCAGGCCCTCATTAGCTCAGCTGGAGCCTTTGCATATACAGGACTTTGGCATGGACTCCCTGCTTAGGTTTCCAGGCATCCTTTCACCTCGAGAGAAGGAGGGTTGAAAGCAATGTCCATGCTATGAGGAGGCACGTCTGCACTCAGATGTGTCCCACGTCCAGTCCATGACATCCCGTCCGTGCCTTAGCTCAGCTACCACCACCATGCAAGACCAGTTCTCTCACTTTCTGCACTGCCATGATAACATGGAGTGCAGAAGAGCAGTCCGAGAGGGTCCTGCTCGGATGTGAGGAGCCAGAGTTTGAATGGGACCTGCTTCTCTGGTGCTACCTCCTTTCAACATGGACCTGGGCCTATGGCAGCCAGTGGGTATCACTTCAGATAAGGCTTAGGACATTCAGGCCCAGGACGGAGCTTTCTGCATGCCCGGTCCTTGTTGTTCTGAAGAAGTCCAGTGTGAACGGGGAGGTGGTCGAGCTGTCCTAAGGGCAAGGGTCTATCCTCCTAGAGCTGTGAACCTGGCAGGAACATCCCTCCTAGACCCGAGGTCCCTCCGAAAAGGGGGACTAGGCCATCTAGTGCAGAGACCTGGGCAGAAGAATCCTTGGGCTTCTCAGACCTGTTAGCTGGTAGACTGGCGCCTGCCCTCCCGCATTGATGGGGCTGCATTTTATATGAGATGGCAACCCGCCCCCAGCCAGAGTGTCCCAGCTATAGCCAGGGAGTGGACAAGCATCGTCTGGTGAGTGGGAGGTGGTGGCACCAGGCACCAGGAAGGCTTGCGTTTGCTCTCCAGACACCCTCGTCTCCCCCTCTTGAGCCTGGGTTTGGCAGGGGTGGGGCCCATGGAGACCTTGGAGCTGGGTGGGGTTGGGCAGTTGGGGGCTGGGCTGTACCAAGAGACTGACCCTGAGGGCTTACAGCCCAGTGCTTCGCACCCTGGCTCGCCTGAAGCCCACCATGAGGCTGGAGGAGGGCATGCAGCAGGCCATGCAGGAATGGCAGCACATGAGCACCGTTGAGAGGATGGCCTTTTATGAAATGGCAGCAAAGTGAGTCAGGGTCCTGGGCCATGGGCGACATGGTGGGGTGGGTGGTGGGTGATGGGCAGGCCCCAGGGCAGGAACTGGCTGAGGTGCTAGCAATCAGAGAGGATGCAAGAGGAGGCTGGCACCTGACACCTCCTGTTCCCTGAATCCCCAACCCCTATTGGCCTCCAGAATCCCCTCTGCCACCTGGAGAGCTTGGCTCTTCCAGCCTGCCTGTCCCAGGAGCTCTGCCCTACCATGATGCTGATGTGGGGAGGCCTCAGGATGGCCTTGGGGAGCACGGCAGCCCAGGAGGGGGTCCCCTGAAGGCATGGGGGCTGTGCAGGGGTGAGGACTCCACTCGGCACCCTGGCGCCCCTTCAGGCTGGGTGCCTGGCCATCACTGACCTAGCATGTGGTAGGCCTCTCCTCATCAGCGGTGGCTGGAGTGGGCAACCGGCCATCCTTGGGGAAGCCCATGGGTCTCTGGCCCTCCCTGTCATTTCTGCATGTGAATCTCCTAGTTTCCAAACAAAACCAAAGGAGCAGCTAGCTCTCAGTGGCAAGAGATGCCTCACCTCTAAGGGTATGATCCCCACTCCAGCCTGTGCTGGGCCCTGTCTCATGCGTGCTTTCCCGCACTCTCACTCCCAGCCCCAGGTTCTGGGTTCAGGCAAGGGCTCAGTGGAGATATGTGCCTGACCAGGCCATTGGCCATCTCCATTGTTTGGGTCAGACAAGGTCTGGGGGCACATGAGCAGGGGCCCCCACCACCCACCAGGTGTTCCCTAAGCCTGGTCCCAGAGATTGACCTGGGTCTCTGATGGGCCATGCCCTCCAGCTCCAGGGCTGGTCAGGCAGGAGGAGGCCCAGATCTTGGACCTGCACCAGAGCAGCTCCCTGCTGCAACAGCACCTCACAGGGCCCTGATAGCCCCAAGGACACCCTCTCCTCACCCTCTGAGTTCTGCTGCCCTGGGTGGGCTCCAGAGCCCAGGTGGTTATCTCACTGGGGCCTGTCCCTCAACACCCCCCAGTTTCATGCAATTTGAGGCAGAGGATGAGATCAGGATGGCGAATGTGTCCTGCACAATGCAGGCACAGGGCACGCCACCTCTAGCTCCACCAAAGCTGGCTCCTCAGGAAACCACATCCCACAAAAGGGGCACTCAGTCTGTGAATCACCTCCCCCCTGGAGGTCAAGGTACAGGTAAGAGAGGCCTAGGCCTGGTCCCTGTTCCCAGATTGGTCCTTTTCCCTCAAGGGGGCATTGGTCTTTCAACACGGATAGCCCCCGAGGGTGTCTCATTCCCCCTTTTCCCCTCTGCGGTGTGGACCTGGTCCATGTAGAACCTCATCACCCTTCTCCCTGTCTAAGGGGCCCCTGTGAAATCTGCCTAACAAGTGTGCTGGTGGGGAGACCCTTGATCATTAGATGTTCCACACGTTCTCACACCTGACTTTTACCTGTCCCTGACTTGAATCTGGCCTCCCACAAAACCTGAGGCTCTGGCTGCTCCTCCCCCTTCCCACAGGCATATCCATTGCCCCACAACAATGCCCTCCCATGTGCCTGCTCAGGGTTCAGCTTCAGGGCGCTGGGTCCCCTCACTTTCCCTTCCTCCTGCTCTGCCTCAGCCTGTGCTCCAAGGAAACACGGCCCCAGGGTCCAGCACACCCACCCAAGGCCACGCAGAGCCTGGCAGCTGCTGGAGAACAAGGCCCCCAAGGAGATTCCCCCTGAGGCTCGCAGGGAGCATGGGGACCTCCCGCAGGCACTGGTGGGTCCTGGACCCTCAGCCACAGGGGAGTCAGATATGGAATGTCAAGAGGATGGATATGAGCTGCCACAGGACGAGGACGGCTGCTTCCCAGACCCGGATCTCCTCAGCTACGTGGACAAGCTGTGTTCCCAGGAGGCCTTTGACACCAAGGTGGGCTGGGCCTGGAGTCTGAGACTCCAGGATTCCAGGGAGAGATGCTCTCAGCACCCTAGTTCTGGCTTTGGCCCAGGATAATGGGATTTATGCTCTGGTCCTTGACCCTGACATCTGTGTGTCTTCCTGTGTGTCTGAGTGTACTTTGGTGCATAGGATGTGTATATGTGGATGTGTAAGTTGGACATGTTGGTGTCTCTCTCTCTCTTTGTAGGCCTTTGTGTGTCTGTGTCGGTGCCTATGTGTTTGTGCTTTGGAGCCCATGTGTCTGCATGTGCACCTGCTTGTGAGTGTGTGTGTGTGTTTATGTGAGAGTAGACAATACCTATGGGAGTTTGAAAGCTCCCCCTTTGTGAGGGGGACTCTGGATTGGCCTCTGCTAGTCACGTTCCCCCCAGGCCTTCCTGCCTCCCAGGACACTCCTGCCAAGGCTGCTCACAGCCTCTCCTTCCATTCCAGGTGGAGGCGGTCATTCACCCCCAATTCCTGGCAGAGTTGCTTTCCCCAGAACCAGAGCTGGATCTCTCGGGCCTGGCTGAGGAGCTGGAGCAGGGGGACGGACTCTCCCCTGAAGAGGTGGCCAGGGGAGGGACTGACACTAGCGAGACTGGGGGCAGGGGGGCAACCCAGATGACCCTGGAAATCCAGGAGGAAAGGACCCAGGTCAGCCAGGGCCGAGGAGGGCCCTAGAGCAGGAGGCCCTGAAGGCTCTGGCCCTCCCTCCACGGACGGAGAGGCCCTGCACCCGGGAGGCTGCCCAGGTGGGTGCAGGGCAGGAGGAATGGAAGGGGAGGAGGGGAGCTGGGAACAGGGCAAAGACCCTGCTGGGGATTAGGTCCAGGAGGAAGGCAGGAGGGCCACAGGCTTTGTCTGTGGATGTGAGTCCCATCTCACCTCCCCCTGCCCATAAGCCCCGACTCTCCCTGGAGGGTGCAGAGCTGTCACTGTCCACCCCTCTCCCACCAGCTAGTGCAGAAACAAATCCTGGCCTCAGAGGGGGATGACAGGGTGCCAGACACTCCCAATCACAGGGCACCCCACCTGGACTCAAGACCTTCAAAGACTGTGGCCCGACAAGATGCCCAGAGGAACAAGCAAGGCCCACAGCCCGGGGTCAGAGATGAAACCTGTACACCCCAGATGGATTTCCATGGCCATCTAAGGCACCACCAAACAGACAGGCGCCTGTTCAGGCACAAAGGCTCTGTGCCCTCTCCAGGACTTCAGCAACCCCCTCAGGCTGGAACTGCACAGCCATTTCCTCGCCAGGGCACAACACGCTCGGGCCCTCCATCAGGACCCAGGGCCAGCATGGTTCTCAGGGAGGCCTCTCCTCTTAGTGGAGCCCCAGGGCTGCGTCACGGGTTCAGTGAGGATGAGGAGGAGCTCCCCAGCCTGGCCTTCCTCTTGGGCCTTCACCACAGCCTGCTGCCCTGGGGGCTGCCACAGAGCCCTGTCCCTGCCTCAGGTCTTGTGTGCACTGCAGGGCAGAGGGCCCAGCAAGCTTCCCAGGCCCCCTTTCCCCAGAGAATTGGCCTCAGCTCAGGCCCCCTGGAAGCTGCCAAGTCTAGAAAGCAGGCTCGGTGTGGAGGCCTGTCTGCTGCTGAGGACCTGGCCAGGCCTAGGGCTGACCTGCGAGGTTCTGGGAGGCACACCCTGGCTCTGGGGCTGGTTGACCCTTCCCAGCCCAAAAGGAGCAGGTGTGACCCAAGGAGGAAGTGGCACTGCAGCCAGTAAGCAACGGTGGGCCAGCCCTCCAGGGCCAGTCCAACTGGGCAGTCCCCATGGAAGCCTTGGGCTCCTCCAGGTCCCAGCAACCATCCTGGCTGCCAAAGGGGTGGGGAGGAAGGACAGAATGACCAGAGCCAGGAGGGGGTGTGGGTGGGTGGGGTTAGGTGGTGGGGACTTGGGTCTGGGTGTGTGTGGGTGGGCACAGTAGCTCCTTTGCCATGGGGGATGGATAAAATCATTCTGTTGTGAAATGCACTTGGTCCACTGTCATCTTGCATGTGCCTGTGTCCTCAGACACGGGTCCTCAGAAGACAGAGATGGGATCTGAGAGGAACGAAGCATGTGTGAGATTCCAGGCAGACTCTAACCACAGGTGAATGACTAAGTCTTTCCTCCACAGAGACAAGGATGCCCAGGCTGCTCCTGGGAGTACACAGCTCTCACTAGCCCCAGGGACAGCCTCATCATCCCTGTCTCTCCAGCCTGCTGGGCTAGGGGGCTTCTGGGGCATCGGTTCCATGCTCTGCATCCCGGAACACTCTGGGGATGGAGAGCTGCTTTTGTGCCGTTCAGCCCTCTGGACACTCACCAGTCGTGAGAATGGAGGCTGGAGGCAGCCCTTACCTCTAGAGAGTTTCTCTCTGCCTCTCTGAAGTGGCCGGATGTCAGCCTGGGGTTATCCTCCACTCCTCCAGGGTGTCCTGTGTGGTTTTCCTGGTCAGAGAGGAAAAGGATTGGCTGTAAGAATAGGACTTTCTGCTTCAGTGCCTTGTGGGTGGGGGAGCATCCTATCGTCTTAGTTGTGTTGTTGCAATGTTCAAAATGGTGGAGGCAGCTGCCTCTTCAGCCCAGTGAGGACAAAACAATCGGGGGAATGGGTGACTCAGATTTCATGGCCCATTAATGCATTTGGGGAGACTTAGATCATGTTGAGCTCAGTGTTCCCAACCTCATCAGCCCACTGGCTTCCACCCCCAGGTAGCTTTTGATAAAGAAGTCCTAAGACCTTATATAACCAGTGATAATTTTCTGATTTTAGTGAAGAGGGTTGAGGATCTAGGGTTTTTCCTGGGAACTTTCATATGCCACAGTGTCAGTGAGGGAAAAAAAATGGTTTTAATTTAATACATAAGGTCTTTGATCAATTCTTTGTGAAACCTGAATATATTTTATCTAATGTTTCTTGTGGAAATCAAGTTTTAGCTTTAGTAAACAAATGTACGTATTTGCAATGCAGTAACTTTACTTCTATTCTTTTCTGCAAATATCGGGGGTCAGCGAAAATGTCTTGTAAAGGATCACAATGTAAATATTTTCAGGCTTTAAAGACTATACTTCATCTGTTTTAAATTGTCAACTCTGCTGTTGTAGGATGAAAGCAGCCACAGGCAACACTTATTTTTAAGTGTGACCATGTTAAAACAAATCTGTATTTACCTAAACAGGCTGTTGGCCAGACTGGACACAAAGGCTGGTATACACTCCCCCCTACATGCACAATCCTTGGTCTTTTAAAACTTAAGTTCTGGCATCTTACATTATCAATGTAGCATTTACATTATCTTTATATCCTATGTTGGAATTTATTTATGATTGAAAAGTAAACTTTAAATAGCTTACATAATTTATGCATGATTATAGAATGTCTACACACCCTAACAGTGACAATGCCAGATCCTCTCACCTCCTGAGCCATGAAGGAACTTCTACATGTTTTGTTTAATGTACTCATGAATCTTCTGCCTTATCCTGAGCAATAAAACACACTTCAACCAATTCAAGAGAAATGAAATCATGAAGAATACATTCTTCAACCACAATGGAATCAAACTACACTTTAAATAACACACAACAGGAGAACCTCTAAAAACGTTGAAAGTTAACCACATAGTCATAAAAGATGGGTCAAGCAGGAAGTCATTACAAAGATAATAACAAAAAAATACATAGCACTAAGTGAAAACAGTGCAACATATCAAACTTGTAGAACCCTGCTGAAGCCAAGATGAGGGAAATATTTATAGCACTAAATGCTCACATTATGCGATTAAGAAATGTTTCAAATCTGTAGTTTAAATTTGTACTTCAAGAAAATTGAAAGAGCAAAATCAACTCAAAGGAGATGGATAGAAATAATAGAGATAAAAGCAGAAATCAATGTAATTCACACAGAAAAACTACAAATATGGAAAAAATTTCTTCAAATTTCTTCAAATGGTAAAATACAATTCATTAACCTGTTGTAATTATGACAAAACTAATAGACATGATACAAATCATCAATATCAGGCGGGAAATGGGCTCTCATGATAGATCCTGTAGTCACTAAAATGCCAGTGAGAGATTACTATGAACAGTTTTACTGTTCTCATGAATTGTGTCCTAGAGAAAATGGAACAACCCCTCAAAAATCAGATACCAACATACCTGATAAAATAGATAATCTGAAAAGTTACATAATCATTAAGGAAACTAAATTCATAATTTAAATTTTTCTGAAAAAGAAATGTCCTGGTCCAGATGATTCCCCTGAAGTATTCTACAAAACATTGGAAGTAGAACTGTCCATCATCGCTTCCAGAAATTAGAAGAGGAAACTTTTCCTAATCTTTTATGAGGCCAATACTAATTTGATACCAAAAGCAGACAAAGAAAGTACAAAATTGTAAAGGTATAGATGAGTATCTCTCATGAAGATACACACAAGCTCTCTCAAAACATTTAGCATTTTAAATCCATCATGCATATATAGAATGATACCTTATGACCAAGTAGAAGTAATTCTTCATATGCAATGTTGATTCAATATTAGGAACTCAGCAATGAAAAAGAGTTCCCTGCTGATAAAAATAACAACTTAGGTAAATTACCATGCAAGTTACACTGAATGAAAAAGCCCATCCCGAGAGGTTACATCCTGTATGATTCCACTTATATAATACTCTCGAGCCGATAAAATTAGGAAGAAAATAGTCAGGGTTACCTTTGATTAAAGATGAAGTTAAGGGGACAGAAGAAAAGTGGGTGTGACTAAAAGGGCAACATGAGGGATCCTTATGGAAATGAAACTCTTGTTTTGTGCCTTTACTTTGATGGTGAATCCATATGATAAAATTGCATGAGGTAAATACATGCACAGACACACACAGACATATACACACACAAAATTCATATATGAGAAACTTGGGAACCTGAATATAATCGATGGACTGTATCAACGTGAATAATTTTGTTAAACTCTTGTACTATAATTTTGCAAGATGTTGCCACTGGTGAAAACCATGAAGGGTACACAGGAGCGCTATAATTTCTTACAATTGTATGTGGATGTATAACTATCTCAAAATTCAGTTTAAATTTCTCAAAGAGGAAAGGTACATTTTAAGTACGAAAACTAGATAGAGACTCCTGCTTTGATCTTGCATATCTTCCAACCCTTTAGGGTTAGAAAAGAAAGTTTATGACATATTTCAGGAAATTTTCATTGTGTAAATTTTACAGTATTTGAGTTAGTTGGAACTCAAGTATTCCTGCTACAACATGATGGAACAGAGTAACCAGAAACGAAGAAAAACATACTTCATCTCTCTCTGTGCACATGCCTTTCTCCTCACCACGAGTTCTCTTTATATGATGGTTAATTTAGGTGTCAATGTGGCTGGGCTCAGTGCCCAGATACATGATCAGATGTCCTGGATGTTTCTGTGAAGGTATGTTTTGGATGAGATTAACATTTAAATCCTTGGGCACTATAAGTAAAAAAGATTACCCTCTATGATATGGGTGGGTTTCATCAAAGCAGCTGAAGGCTGTAAAAGAACAAAGAATGATCTTCCCTGAGCAAAAAGGAATTTTGCCAGCAGACAGCCTTTGGACTCATCAAAATTCTCTCCTGAGTCTGCAGGCCTGCTGGACTCCCCATCAGATTTTGGGTTAACTGTGCCTCCAAAATCTCATGAGTCAGTTCCTTAAAATGAACCAATATCTATCCCTATACACATTTCTATTGGTTGAAACTTCTCTGGAGAACCCTGACCAATACACTTCATATTTCTGCCCTTCCTCCTCTTTTTTCTTTCCTTTCCCTTTCAGAAACACTCACTGCTTTATCTCCCTCTGCATAGAGATGCACTGACATTCTAGGGTCTTAATAAGTTTGGTCTCTCTCTCCCTCCCTCCTCTTTTCCTTTCTTTCAGTCCCATGTTCTTCGATTTGGGAAAAACATCATGAAAAGAATTAGGTGGTAGTAGTTGCAAGTTTTGTGCGAATTATCCCTACCCTTGAGGGAAATTACAAGGGTGCAGCTAGATGATAGCAAGTTAAGTGCTCTCTCCATACATCAGCTGTCTCCACAATCCATGGGTTACAGACTGGAATCAGAGCTGTATGGCTTTTGGAATATAATGAGGGTTTGAAGCTATGATAAGAGCACACAGACCTCAGCTAGCTGGAAGCAGACAGAGAGGTCATCACCTGGAGGAATCCCCAAGACACATGGACATCCTTTGTAACTGAATAGCTGGGTGCCAGAGTGTTTGGACCACTGATCTCCCCGCCACAACAGGTGGTGGGCTTACTTACCATTTCCACAAGGACAAATCTCAGTTGCATTTCTTGAAGATGTGGTTGATGTAAGGATGCTCCAATAAACCTCAGCCAATTTGGTGTTTTTCATCATCTTGACATTGTGTCACTCCTGACTTCATCCTGCAAAACTGAGCCAAGAGTTGTACCTTGCTGAAACTGTACTTCTTAACTTGGGAACATAGCCAATGCAAAGTATACTGCTAGAAAACCTAACACAAATTCTGAGGCATATGGTTACAGGCAGAATCAAAGTCCAAAACAACTCTTGGAAATTGAAAGTATTCCTGTGAGCCACAATTAAGCTTATTTTCCTTGAGTGTACAAAAGCCAACAGTATTAATTTCTTCATATGGGGAACAGCTAGTATACACAAAGTCACAGTATTCATGCCCTTCCTTTTTTCATATGCCACCTCTTTTTTCTTCTATCAGCATTCCTGTGTATGTGTGTATGTAGGCATTTATAATCATGCATAAATGATGTAAGATATGTAAAACTTTAATTTTCAATCATAAATAAATTTAAACTTATTAAGAAAATGTAAATTCTGCATTAAGAATGAAGGACTCCAGAATTTAAGCTTTTAAAGAACAAAGATTATGGGAGTTCCCGTTGTGTCGCAGTGGTTAGTGAAATCACCTAGGAACCATGAGGTTGTGGGTTTGATCCCTGGCCTTGCTCAGTGGGTTAAGGATCCAGCAATGCCTTGAGCTATGGTGTAGGTCACAGATGTGGTTCGGATCCCACGTTGCTGTGGCTCTGGTGTAGGCCGGTGACTATAGCTCTCATTGGACCCCTAGCCTGGGAAACTCCGTATGCCATGAGAGCAGCCCAAGAAATGGCAAAACGACAAGAAAAAAAAAAAGACAAAAGATTATGCACATAGGGGTTGGCACAGGCCAGCCTGTGGGTCTAGTCTGGCCCACTATCTGTTTTGGTAAATACAGTTTTACTGTAACATGGTCACACTTGTTTGGGTGTTGCCTGTGCCTGCTTTCATGCTGCAACAGCAGAGTTGATTATTTGCGACAGGTAAGGTATCATCTTTAAAGCCTAAAATATTTTACAGAACATTTTTGCTGACCCCTGATATTTGTAGGAAAGAATAGAAGTAAAATGATTGCATGGCAACTACATATATTTGTTTACTAAATTTAAAAATTCTGATTTCCGTAAGAAACGTTAGCTAAAATACAATTATTAGGGATTTGTCAAGGTTTCAATTAAAACCTTTCATATTAAATTTAAAAAAATAAAACATGTTTGCTACTCCCACAGCTTACAGAAGTTCCCAGGAAACCTATGCCTGCTGAGGCAATGCCAGATCCCAAAGCCATTGTGCCACAGAGGGATCTCCAAATTCAAAAAGTTTTTAAAGAACAACACATCAATTTTGATGTTAAAATCTTTAAGGCCACACTTTTAGAATTCATATACACTGTTTATAGAGAAGCTGTATAAGGTCATATGATTTGTACCACTCACTGCAAATCACTGAACCACTGATTTTCTGATCAGTTATAATGCATATTTGCATTTTATCTTAAATTTGCTGTTGTTTTATCTGAGCAAAAAAAATATATGTTGGAAATTTGATATATTTCGGTTAATTAGGCTTTTCATGGTAAAATAGGTCAGAATCTATTATAACGTATATTATGCTCAGTATATTTTACACTATGATATAATTATGAAGATATATTATGAAATTTGTCTAGTACTAAAAATGTTTCCCTTTATACACCAAGTCTTAAAATTTTTTAATTGTTTTACAGCAGTGAATGCACAGCATTCTTGATTTTATTGTAACCTAGTGCTGTGGTCATTCATTTAACTCACTGCTATACAGTTCCTCACAATTACAATTGCAGCTAGAGAAGGAGATGTGTCTTTAAGGAGCCAATTGGCATGGATATTTTTTGCTTTTTGTTTGGAACATTTGAGATTATGTATAATTATTGAAGTACGTATTGGTTTGAAAATATCAACTGGTACAAGAACAGCTTTAGATTATTTAACAGAGTTTATACATTGATTTTTTCCTACATTCTGGAAAATGGTATGATTAACTGAAAACTATTTTTAGGTCTCTTTTTATTGAGGAATTTCTGGATGTGGAAAACCGTGTTAAGGTTTAGGGTTTCCCAAAGTGGATATTGTCATTTTTAATCACTTTTAGCTACTTTGCCACACTGTGAAGTAAGGACAAAAATGATGAGGAGTGAACAGTCTGATTAGAAGCTTTGGCTCCCAGAAGGGCAGTGTTAGCTGTATTTAAACCCATCACCATATTTAATACAGAAGACACTGAACAGGGCGTCTGCAATGATGTGTAGTTTCTTGCTAACCTTAGATTTTGGTAACCCAGCTGGGAATAAAAACAAGCCAAGAGGAAGGCAGTGGGTGCTCTTCTCTTCCCATCACATCACAGACAAGGAGACAAGAGTGAAATGCTGAAAGATCAGCTGTCAGAACCTTAGCATCACAACTAAGTATGGAACCTGCTGGTCAGAAATGCACACACCCACCATGAGTTCTGAACACGTGGGCAGCCATGCTTAACAAGGAAATTCCCTGAGAGTTCAGTGAGCTGAACTAGAGCACATTCAATGCTGAGAGACCAGCCATGGTGGGACCCATGATGGCCAGATCTGTACACCAAGACTGAAAGGATGTGCACAGTCCCAGTGGAAGTCCAGCAGGGCCAGCACTTGTGGATGACTATCAGAGCCATTTCCCAGGAGCCTCTAGATCTAGCAACACCTACACACATATATATAGAGAGAGGAAATCACTGAGGAAGGGAGGAGGGAGGACACAAACTAAGTTTACTGGATGGCTTGCCGAGGAGGTAATGGAGGAAGGGGTTTCCTGGAAGCTCTTCTTGTTAGTATTGGTAGCTAGGGTCTTTCCCCAGATGGGAGGAGTAATTTTCTGTAAAGGACCAGATTGTAAACATTTTAGGTGTTGTAGTCTTTATTGTCAGTGTCGCAAGCACTCACCTTGGCTGTTGTATGTGAAAACTGCCATAAACAGTACAGAAAGATCAAGTGTGGCTGTGGTCCAACAGACCTCCACTCACAAAACCCGTGGTTAATTGGACTTTGCTGACCACTTTTGTAGAGTGTTTATTAAACACATCTCATGTTTGGTGAGTCAGGTACGTCTGCCAAGGTCTGGTATATTGCACTTATAGTTCACAGTACTTTTCCTCATCTTAGGGTGAAAAAAAGCAGTGTAATGGAACAAGGCCTGCAAATTTGATATCTTTAAGAGCTTTTTTTGGGTGGAAATATTATTTCTTTTTCTTTTTTTTTTTTTTTATATTTTAGGGTTGCACCTGTGGCATATAGAAGCTCCCAGGCTGGGGGTTGAGCTGGAGCTACAGAGGCTGGCATATACCACAGCCACAGCCATGCAGGATCCAAACCACATCTGAGACGTACACAGTAGCTCATGGCATCATTAGTTCCTGACCCACTGAGCAAGGCCATATATGGAACTTACAACTTCATGGATAGTAGTCAGCTTCATTTCTGCTGTGCCACAATGTGACTCCTGGAAATTCTCCCATTTACAATAATTTGTAAAGGGAAGAAAAGAAAAGAGAGGATCTCAGATTGACTGGGGTCACCACGAACCAAAATCCTTAAAGGGATTGCTGGCCTAGACTCTGTCTCTGAGTTTCTCTACCTAGTCCACACGCCACGATCGAGAACTGAGGATGTAATCCTCTAGGAAATACTTGTTAAGGATGGAGGAAAAACCTTCCAGGTCATTTCCAACACGCACCTCTCAGCACCTTTTTTAGACTGCTATAACTCATTCCCTCAACTGTGGAGAACACCATGGTATTTGCTGTCTTGGGAGACATGAAAAGAATCAGTGTGTTTTTGTTCTGACTGCTGGCCCTGTGTGAAGGGAGATATGTCTTAAAATGGCCTTCATTCTCAACACTTCCTCAGTCTTCCAACAGCTAAATGAGAGCCAGAAGCTGCACACTCATGTTCCCACAACACAAGTGAAGGACATCTTCCCCCACTGCCAGCCCTGCAATCACTGGCCTCATCCTGTGAGTCTTGCCCCTGTGCCAGCCACCCAGACCCAGGACCTCAGGCAAACCCTCCACAGTCATCTAGTCACAGGCTAAGGAGCTGGATACCCACTCCTATATCCAGCTCAGGCCATGCCTCCTCAGCCAGTGCCCCAGTGCTCAGTCTGGGACTGGCCACTTTCTTTTGCCTTGGGCCCTGAATGATCATGCACGATCAATCTCCACAGGCCTGAAGGCTTTGGTGGTACAGGGGGATTTGCATGGAATAAAAGCAGAGTTTGTAGTTTGGGGAAATTAGAAAATCTTGACTGGATGGATTTCAGAAGAACAGATGAAACACTGGTTCTAGTACCTCAACTGGAGTTGTGGAGAATTTGAGTGGACCTTGGCCAGCTTTGGTGGGGGCAGCTTGGGAATACCTGGAGATGGAGACTGGGGCACCCTGTTTCCAATGAAGCCTCTTGGCTTTAGTCATGTCTCCCAGAGCCAGAGCTAAAAGGGAAGGGATGTGTGTGTGTGTGTGCGCTTATATGCATGTATACCTGCACTTGAACCCCTTTGCTAGTATATACTTGTGCATGTGTGGTGTGGTGTGTTTTGGGGCCAATACAAAGAGAAAGTGACATCTCTTTCTTCTAAGCAAGTGGTGATAATTGTCTTCCATATGGAATCAAGCAAAGGAACAAAAACCCTGTCAACTTCTTTGTTAAAATGGTAGAATGAAAGGAAACAACACTCTTCTGTTAAATATGCAGAATCCTTTAGAGGCACTGTAATGCCTGGTTTATGGCTGTGCCCAGCCAAGGGCATGATAAACAGTCTATCTGGTCAGTCTATGTAGGAAGTTTCTGGGTTCCTCACCAAGCCACATTTTATTCCTTCTTGGGAGGCTGGGGGTTAGGAATGGCACCTACCCTGCCTTACCACCTACCTCCATGGCTCCTCTGAAGAAATGGTCTGAGGAGAAGAGGTGGTACAGAGGGACATGTAGCTCCAGTATATAGGAGGCCCATGGGTTTCCCACAAGAGGGGATAGCAGGCTTTGGAGAAAGAATTGGGTATTCATTTATGCTTTTAGACCATGAATCTCTTACTCCAATGGCTACAGGGGCTGAACCATTCCTTTGCATGAGAGGCCCAGGCCCACAGTGGGGATTGAGAATGGGGGGCTTAAGCTAACTTTGAGACAGTGCTTGCTCCTTCTAGTCCTGCCCTTAGCCCTTCCTCTAAGTTTTTTGAGCTCCATTGTTTTACTTTATTTTTATTTTTAGTGCCAGACCTGTTGCATATGGAAGTTCTCAGGCTATGAGTCGAATCAGAAGTACAGCTGCTGGTCTACAGCACAGCCACAGCAATGCCAGATCCAAGCTGACTTTGTGACCTACACCATAGCTCATGGAAATGCCTGGTCCTTTACCTACTGAGGGAGGCCAGGGGTGGAACCCACCTCCTCATAGATACCTGTCTGGCTCCTGATAGCTTAACCACAATGGGAATTTACTTTTTTTCTTCTTTCTTGCTTTCACTTTTTTTTTTCCATTCTTATGGCATGCAGAATTTCCTAGGCTAGGGATTGAACCTGAACAGATGTAACCAGGGTCACAGCTGGAACCAGGGCCACAACAGTGAAAATACCAGATCCTTAACCTGCAGAGCCTGAGGGAACTCCAAGCTCCATGGTTTTTGTCCTTCCCTTTAAAGGTCTGTGGCAGAGGCTCTTGGCAGCACCTGGTTTCCTTCACTGGGGTGCCTCTTTCCTGGTGGCTGAGTGTTGTTTCTAAGGGTTCACAGCTGCTTCCTTCACAGGGCATTACCCACACCCAGGCACAGACTTCCTTATTCGAGAAGTCACAAGCCTATGCTATCAGCAGAAACTGGTATCTGGCAGGGGGTAGGGTCAAATTGAGCCCTTTCATCTCCAGGGGGACCAACTCTGTGTTCTTCATGTTCCAGAGAGAGGTCCCTTGAGGACCAGGATAAGGTTCTCTTTCTTCCCCTGCCTTATCCTATTTTCCTCAGTCCCCAGTTCATGAGCACATTTTCAAGGATTTTCCCAAGTGTCCCCATCTAAGATTCGCTTCTGGTGATCTTGCTCTAATGCACTGGGTACGAGAAGAGTCCTAAGAAACACATGCAATTCTAGAAATGGATCACCTTTTAGCACACAAGCAAGGATGACTCCATGGGTATGTTGTATGGAGTATTCCTAATCTCTGGTGTGCTTCAGCAGTAACTGTCCATGAAGTGCAGACACTGGCCAGGTCATCCTTTAGTCCTGGGTAATAATAACTAAGAGGATAGTAACTAAGGACAATGGCCTTATGCCTTTGTAGATTCATGCCAATGCTCTAATGAGGGAAGATAATAAAGCCTAATATCCCTTACAGGGGAATTCACAGTGTCTCTCTGGGAGTATGGAGGACACTTTCCTCCCAAATTAGCCTCTCCATGAGTCAGGAGATAGATGGGATCGAGCATAAACATTTCCTATCAGCCACCTATTTATACCTGAAGATAAAAATGCAAGAACAAGTTAAAGAAGTGGAATTGGCCTTTTTGGACACTTAAAGCAATGAACACATCATGGGCATTTAGGGCCTAAGCCCTGCTTGGGTCAAAGATAAAGAGGTCACACACTTCCTATCCTTAGGGCGAAGGAGAACCAACTTCACATGCACAGAAAGACTCCTCTGGGTCAGAAAGGGAGGGGTCACCAGCCAATAAAAACTTAGGCTATGTTACTGCCAGTGAGGAATCCATCTTGACCCAAAGATGTGCACGCATATTGGGGAGGACCTGGGTCCGATCAGGTGTGCAAAATGAAATAAGAATTTTGGCCAATGGGAAACAAAGACCCAGATGAACTTCCCTAAGTGTTTTAAATCACTTCTCTGGGACACTCCTCAATGATGGGGATGATTGCATTCTCACTCCTCCTTTGTGTGTATCCTACTGCTTTGCCTCTGCCTTAGACAAACAGACAACATAGCTAAGTCTACTGTGTTTCTAACAATAAACTCTGTACCTGATTTCACAGACTTTGCTTGCTTTAAATATTCTTGCCTTCAACAGGGGGTGAGAATCAAGGCAATTCAGTTGGTAGTCCCCAGCTGGTCGAGTGGCTAATATTCCTGTTTCATCCAGGCTTCCCAGCTTCCATTCCTGAACAGAGAATTAAGATCTCACTTCAAGCCATCACTCTCTGCCATCTCTCCAAAATCATCAGCATCCTCATCCATCCAGGCCAGATGTGACCTGAGTTAAACTCATGTGCGGGATTCCAGTTTGTACTTATGGTACATCCCACATGTGAAGATCATCAACGTTTTGCTAAACCCTTTGAAGCTGGTTAACCCTGTGCATCTATCAGCTGGTCTCTATGATCTTTCCCTTCTTCCCTTGAGCCAATTGCCATGGGGAAATTCTGAAAAATACCAGCTATTTGCTTAAGAAGGGCTGGGCAGCTTCGTCCTAGGCCCTGTAAATATGGTTGTAGCTACTCTGTAACCTTTTCACTTTGGCTTATATGAAGTGGTTTAGGTTAAGTTTGGAAAGCATGGAAACTGCAGCCAGACAGGTAGGCTTCAAATCCTGGCTTATTTAACTATGGCTTAAGGGAAAGTTACTTAACTTCTCTGCAATGCTGTTTACAGAACTTTAAATGGAGTAAGAGCGTTGCAGTAATGGCATCCATCTCCAAGGGATGCTGTGAGAATAACATATGTTAATAAAGGTAAAGTGCTTTGATTAGTGTCCAGCAAGCAGGATGTGTCATATAATGTTAGCTGTTATTATTGCAAGTCATTACTCTTGAGTAAATACAGACTGCAATCTTCAGTTAGAGAATGTTCTTTTGATAAAACTATATTTCATTCTTCCATGTGTTAGGCAGATTGGTCCCTAAGTCTGAAGTCATCCTGGACTTTGAAGATAGCATAGAAAGTAGGAAAATATTACAAAGCTATATTAAAATTCTAGATCTTTTTCTACATTTCTCTTTATCCGATAGTTTATGTCCTAACATAAGTAGGTATCTGTTCAATCACACCTTTATCACCTTGTATTAAAGAGCTCTAATTTTTCTTTTCTTTCTTCTTTTCTCTCTTTCTTCTTTCCCTTTCTTAAGGCTGCACACATGACATATGGAAATTCCCAGACTAGGGGTTTGTTGACTTCCACTCTGCCACAGTGGGAACTCCTAGATCCCTAATTCTCTTGCCTAGAACAAATGGATATTCTCTCATACTTACCCCATCCAGACTATTTAAAATAGCAAGGTCTGCACCTTGAAACTCCATTTCCTGGTGGGTCATTCTTTATCAAGAATACAAGCAATATAACACCATGCACAAAAACAAAATCAAAATGGGTTAAAGACCAAAATGAAAGGCCAGAAACTTACATCAAAATTCTTGGAGGAAAACAGGCAGATCACTCTTCGATAAGTATGGCAGCAAACCCTTTTTGATGCCCCCTCTAGAATAATGAAAAAGAAAACAAAAATAAAGGAATTGGGAATTGCCATTTTGGCACAGCCTGTTATGAAACTGACTAGTATTCATGAGGACACAGGTTTGATCTCTGGCCTCACTTAGTGAATTAAGCATCTGTGGTATAGGTCACAGATGAGGCTCGGATCCCACTTTGCTGTTTCTGTGCTGTAGGCTTGCAGTTGCAGCTCCAATTCCACCCCTAGCCTGGGAAATTACATATGCCACCATGCCCTAAAAGGAAAAAAAATGGACCTATAAACTCAAAAGCTTATACACAGCAAAGGAATCCATAAAAAAAATGAAAAACAACCCACACAATGAGAGAAAGTACTTGAAAATGAAGCAAATGACAAGGAATTCACCTCCAAAATATAAAAATGGTTCATATAGTTCAGGTTAAAAAATAAACAATCCATTGAAAAATGGGCAGAAGACCTAAATACACATTCCTCCAAAGACAGAGTGATTTCCAAAAAGCACATGAAAAGATGCTAAGTGTAAATAATTACGGGAGAAATGCACATAAAAACTACAATGAGGTCTCACCTCACACCAGTCAGAATAGCCATCATCAAAAAGTCTACAAATAAGGAAAGAGAACCCTCCTATCATGTTGGTGGGAATGTAAATTGGTACAACCGCTAAGGAAAACGGTGTGGAAGTTCCTCAGAAAATAAATGTACACCTGTCATATGATACAGCAGTCACCGACAGCCCAAGGTATGGTGTGGCTGTGTGTGTGTGTGTGTGTGTGTGTGAGTGTGTGTGTATTTATTCAAAATATCTCCAAGGAAGATATACAAAAGGCCAACAAGCACATGAAAAAATGATCAACACCACTCATCACTGATTATTAGAGAAAAGCAAACCAAAACTACCATGAGATACCACATCACACCAATCAGAATGGCCAGCATTCATCAGTCCACAAATAACAAATGCTGGAGCGGGTGTGGAGAAAACGGAACCCTCCTGCACTGTTGGTGGGAATGGAAACTGGTACAGCCACTATGGAGAACTGTATGGAAGTACCTTAGAAATCTATTCATAGAACTACCATATGATCCAGCAATTCCACTCATGGGCATATATTTGGACAAAATGTTCCTTCAAAAAGACACATGCACCCACATGTTCACTGCAGCTCTATTTACAATAGCCAAGACAAGGAAACAACCCAAATGTCCATCAACAGATGAGTGGATAAGGAAGATGTGGTATATATACACAATGGAGTCCTATTCGGATATAAAAGAGAATGAAATAATGCCATTTGCAGCAACATGGATGGAACTAGAGGCTCTCATCCTGAGTGAAATAAGAGAAAGACAAATGCCATATGATATCACTCACATCTGGTATCTAATATACAGCACAAATGAACCTTTCCACAGAAAATAAATTCATGGACTTGGAGAACAGTCTTGTGGTTGCCTGGGGGGAGGGGGAGGGAGTGGGAGGGATTGGGAGTATGAGGTGATCTGATGCTTGAGTTTAAACTATTGCTCTTGGAATGGATTAACAATGAGATCCTGCTGTGTAGCACTGAGAACTATGTCTAGATACTTACAATGGGAGAAAAATTATGTATATATGTATGTGTAACTGGGTCCCCATGCTGTACATTGGGAGAAAAAAGTGTGTTGGGGGAAATAACCATATAAGATACATTTTAAAAATATATCACCATTGGATACTTCCAAACAAACACTGTGTTTTTGTTTTTGTCTTTTTAGGGCCAAACCTGTAGCATATGGAGGTTCCCTGGATAGGGGTAGAATCAGAGCTCTAGCTGCTGGCCTCCACTACAGCTACAGCAATGCCAGCTCTGAGCCACACCTGTGACCTACACCACAGCTCATGGAAATGCTGAATCCTTCACCTGCTGGGCAAGGCCAGGGGCTGAACCTGTGTCCTCATGGATGCTGGTCAGATTCATTTCTACTGAGCCATGAGGGGAACACCCAATCAAATACTTTTAAAAGGAAAAGTCCTAGGTCACCATGTATTTAATACTCTTTGCTAAATATTTGAATCTTAAATGTTCGTAGAATGGAACATGAGAATTTATCTCAAAGTAACACTTTATATTAATTTGCAATCAATTCCCAAAAGCAGTATAGGCATCTCATATCAGAAAACTTCCAACCAGTAACAACCATTACATCTTCCCAAATGCAAGCTAGACTTGAAGAAACAGGAGCCATACCACCACCAACAACAACCAGACAAACAGCATTAACATCAAATCATGATAAGAAGGGAGAATCTGATTTCTACAATGTCTACTTACATTTTTTAACACAAAAGGTTTCAACAAAGTATTATGAGGTATGGAAATTAAAAAAGGAAATATGATTCATGCGGTGAGGCATTACAAGGACTTTTAGTCACTCTCTTATATATTCCCATAGTACAAAGTGAAATTTGGAACAAAGAACTAAAAAAACTCAGGAAACTGGTGCCTAACCAAATGGAGAATGCTAATAGAGAGACAGAAATTACAAAAAGGAATCAAATGTATATTCTAGTGTTGAAAAGTACAGCTGGGAATGAAAAAGGCATTGGGGGAATTACTAACAGATTTGAGCTGGCAGAATAATGAATTGGCCTATTTGAAGAAGAACTGACTGAGGCTATCCACTCTGAGGAGTGGAGAGAGGCAAGAATGGACAATATTGAGCAGAATGTAACAGACACATAGGACACCATTAATTAGGCCAACATACATATAATAGGAATCCACATGATACATATAATAGGAATTACACCCAGAAAAGGGAATCAGAAGTCAGGGAAAATATTGGGAGAAAAATGCCTCAACTCCTCAAATATGATGAAATACATGAATGTATACATCCAAGAAACTCAATGAACTCCAACAAGATAAACTACAGGTCTACACAGATACTATAGTTAATTGACAAAACCCATGACAAAGAGAATTTTGAAAGCATCAAGGAAAAAGCCTAGTAGATTTTCATATTTAGGGAATGAAAAAGAAGAACTATGAACCAAGAATTCTGTATCTGATAAAACTACCTTTCAGAAATGAAGGAGAGGAGTGATATAGGCAAGATGGCAGATTAGGAGGCTCCAGGTCTTTAACGCCATAAAAATATCAAGGAAACAATCAGGTAAGAATAGCTTTGTGGAAGCTCTAGAAGACAAAGAGTAATCTGAAGCAATCAAGTGAATAGCCAATTGAGAAAGGGTCACACTCAAAATGATAGCAAATTCCATGATATTCTGCCTCCTCTATTCCTCACCCATTGTGAATGAATATGGTACAGTAGAGGACCCAACCACTGGTCCTCCATTGGGAGAAACACAAGAGTGCAACTTGATTGCAGGGTTTGGCAGGCCAGGCACTGTCTCCAGAATCTGATTTCTGTCTCACATGACTTGAAGCTGAGATAGGGATGGTGGGACATTTTACATATCAGTAAAATGATGATGGATTCAATGGCACAGGAGAAGTTCATGGCAACTGTAGACCTGCACACATGTGGAGGTCAGAGATGACTGACAGAAGAATGCAATAAAACATGTAAGGGCCAAGAAGACAAAGGTGAGGTTTTTAGGGAAATTAAATACTTAAAAGCAACTGTGTGTGGGGGAGAGGATTAAGGCGCTGGGGAAGCACACACACACTCCCAGTGAAGGCACATCCTCAGAAAAGACCTGAGAGCACTGGTCTGTTTAGTAAAGTTCTTCATTTGCACATATCCAAGATACAAGACTGGGTAACGTGGCGTTGTTTTTTTTTTTTTTTTTTTTTTTCCTGCATATGCAACTTTTTTAAAAATTTTTTTATTTTTTTATTTTTTATTTTTTTTTTGTCTTTTTGCCATTTCTTTGGGCGGCTCCCACAGCATATGGAGGTTCCCAGGCTAGGGGTCGAATTGGAGCTGTAGCCGCCGGCCTACACCAGAGCCACAGCAATGTGGGATCCGAGCCGCATCTGCAACCTACACCACAGCTCACGGCAACGCCGGATCCTTAACCCACTGAGCAAGGGCAGGGACCGAACCCGCAATCTCATGTTCCTAGTCGGATTCGTTAAGCACTGCGCCACGACGGGAACTTCTGCATATGCAACTTTTGATAAATGCTCACAAAATATAGAAATAAAAAGTAGATGTGGCTCATTCAAAGGAACATTAATAAATCTGAAGCAAATGAGCATAAAGAAACATAGGCTTCACAGTGGCTAGATGAACTTTTCCTTTTTCTTTTTTTCTTTTTTTTTCCTTTGTCGTTTTGCCTTTTCTAGGGCTGCTCCCATGGCATATGGAGATTCCCAGTCTAGGGGTCTAATCGGAGCTATAGCCACTGGCCTATTCCAGAGCCATAGCAATGCAGGATCCAAGCCACATCTGCAACCTACACCAGAGCTCACAGCAATGCTGGATCCTTAACCCCTGAGCAAAGCCAGGGATCAAACCTGTAACCTCATGGTTCCTAGTCAGATTTGTTAACAACTGAGCCACAACAGGAACTCCTAGATGAACATTTTAAACAACTGCCTTAGGTATTCTGAAATAGCAAAAGAAGAACACACATAATTAACAAAAGGAAGTCAGCAAGGTGGAAGGTAGTGAATGAATAAACGTAGAATATAGACAAAGACATAGAATTTATTTCAAAAAAGAAACAGAGTGTCTTGATCAGGAATGGATGTTGGACTTTGTCAAATGCTTTTTCTGTGTCTATGGAGATGATCATATGATTTTTGACTTCTGTTAATGTGGTGTATGATGTTGATTGATTTGCATATGTTGAACCATCCTTGTGAACCTGGGATGAACCCTACCTGGTCAAGGTGTATAATTTTTGGATATGTTGTTGGATTCAGCTGGCTAAGATTTTGTTGAGAAATTTTGCATCTATATTCATCAAAGATATTGGCCCGATAGTTTTCTTTTTTGGTGGTATCTCTGTCTGGTTTTGGAATTAGGGTGATGATGGCATCATAGAATGGTGGGAGTATTCCTTCTTCTTCAACCTTTTGAAAGACTTTAAGGAGGATGGGCACTAGATCCTCTTTATATGTTTGATAGTATTCGCCTGTGAAGCCAGATGGCCCTGGACTTTTATTTGTAGGGAGTGCTTTTATGACTTCTTGAATTTCATTTCTAGTGATTGGTCTGTTCAGTTGGTCTGTTTCTTCTTGATTCAGTTTTGGCAGGCTGTAAGAGTCTAGAAAATTGACCATTTCTTCCAGATTGTCAAATTTGTTGGCATAGAGTTGTTCATAGTATTTTCATATGTTTTTTTTTATTAGTGCAGTATATGTTGTGATTTCTCCTTTTTCATTTTTAATTATATTTGAGTTCTTTCTCTCCTCTTTTTAGTGAGTCTGGCCAGGGGTGTGTCAATTTTGTTTACCTTTTCAAAGAAACAGCTCTTGGTTTTATTAATTTTCTCTATTGTTTTTTTTTTTCAATTTCTAATTTATTGAATTCTTCTTTGATCTTTATAATTTCCTTCCTTCTGCTGACTTTGGGTCTTTTTTGTTCTTTTTCTAATTTGCTTAGATGGAAGGTTAAGCTGTCAATTTGGGATCTTCTTTTTTGAGAAAGGCCTGTATCACTATAAATTTCCCTCTGAGCACTGCTTTTGTGGCATCCCATAGATTTTGAGAGGTTGTGTCTTCATGATCATTTCTCTCAAGGTATTTTTAATTTCCTTCTTGATTTCCTCATTGACCCATTGGTTTTTTAGTAGCATGTTGTTTAGTCTCCATGTAGTAAGTTTTTTCTCATTTCTTTTCCTGTGGTTGATTTCTAGCTTCATGGCATTGTGGTCAGAGAATATACTTGAGATAATTTCTATGCTCCTAAATTTATCGAGATTAGCTTTGTGTCCCAATATGTGGTCAATTCTTGAGAATTCTCCATGTGTTGTTGACAAGGATGTGTATTCTGATTCTTTTGGATGTAGTGTCCTGAAGATATCAATTAAATCTAACTTCTATTGTTTCCTTCAGGATCTCTGTTGCTTCATTGGTTTTCTGTCTAGAGGATCTGTCCATTGGTAGGTATCAAGGGAGCATTCCTGAACATAATCAAAGCCACTTATGATAAACTCACAGCAAATATAATACTCAATGGGGAAAAACTGAAAGCTTTCTCACGCAAACCTGGAACAAGACAGGGATGCCTACTCTCAGCACTGCTCTTCAACATAGTTTTGGAAGTCCTGGCCACAGCAATTAGACAAACAAAAGAAATAAAAGGCATCCATTTAGGAAGAGAAGAGATCAAACTGTCACTGTATGCAGACGACATGATACTTTACATAGAAAACCTTAAGGACTCAACCCAAAAACTACTGGAACTGATTAATAAATTCAGTCAAGTAGCAGGATATAAGATTAACAGTCAGAAGTCAGTCACATTTCTGTATACCAGCAATGACATATTAGAAAAGGAATCCAAAAATATGATACCTTTTAAAATTGCACCTCACAAAATCAAATACCTCGGAATACACCTGACCAAGGAGGTACCTTTACCTTATATGCCAAGAACTATAAAACTTTAATCAAAGAAGATGTAAAGAAATGGAAAGATATTCCATGTTCAAGGATTGGAAAAATCAATATTGTAAAAATGGCCATACTACCCAAAGCAATCTACAGATTCAATGCAATCCCTATCCAATGACCCAGGACAGTTTTCACAGAACTAGAACAAACAATCCCAAAATTTACATGGAACCACAAAAGACCCAGAATTGCCAAAGCAATCCTGAGAAACAAAAACCGAGCAGGGGGCATAACTTTCCCAGACTTCAAGAAATATTACAAAGCCACAGTCACCAAAACAGTGTAGTACTGGTATCAAAACAGACAGACAGACCAATGCAACAGAAGAGAGAACCCGGAAATAAACCCTGACACCTAGGGTCAATTAATCTTTGATGAGGGAGGCAAGAACATAAAGTGGGAACAAGAAAGTCTATTCAGCAAGCATTGCTGGGAAACCTGGACAGCTGCATGCAAAGCAATGAAACTAGAACACACCCTCACACCATGCACAAAAATAAACTCCAAATGGCTGAAAGACTTAAATATAAGACAGGACACCATCAAACTCCTAGAAGAGAACATAGGCAAAACACTCTTGGACATCAACAGCATGAATATTTTCTCAGGTCAGTCTCCCAAAGCCATAGAAATTAGAGCAAAAATAAACCCATGGGACCTCATCAAACTGAAAAGCTTTTGCACAGCAAAGGAAACCCAAAAGAAAACAAAAAGACAACTTTCAGAATGGGAGAAAACAGTTTCCAATGATGCAACCGACAAGGGCTTAATCTCTAGAATATATAAGCAACTTATACAACTCAACAGCAAAAAAGCCAATCAACCAATGGAAAAATGGGCAAAAGACCCGAATAGACTGTTCTCCAAGGAAGATACAAATGGCCAGCCAACACATGAAAAAATGCTCAACATCACTGATTAGAAGAGAAATGCAAATCAAAACTACCATGAGATACCACCTCACACCAATCAGAATGGCCATCATTCATAAGTCCACAAATAACAAGTGCTGGAGGGGGTGTGGAGAAAAGGGAACCCTCCTGCCCTGTTGGTGGGAATGGAAACTGGTACAGCCACTATGGAGAACAGTTTGGAGATACTTTAGAAATCTATACATAGAATTTCCATATGACCCCACAATCCCACTCTTGGGCATATGATCGGACAAAATTCTACTTAAAAGAGACACATGCACCCGCATGCTCATTGCAACACTATTCACAATAGTCAGGACATGGAAACAACCTACATGTTCATCAACAGATGATTGGATTTGGAAGAGGTGGTATATATACACAATAGAATACTACTCAGCCATAAAAAAGAATGACATAATGCCATTTGCAGCAACATGGATGGAACTAGAGATTCATACTGAGTGAAATGAGCCAGAAAGACAAAGACAAATACCATATGATATCACGTATAACTGGAATCTAATATCCAGCACAAATGAACATCTCCACAGAAAAGAGAATCATGGACTTGGAGAATAGACTTGTGGGGCTGCTTGATGCGAGAGGGAGGGAGTGGGAGGGATGGGGAGCTTGGGGATATCAGATACAATTTAGAACAGATTTACAAGCAGATCCTGCTGAGTAGCATTGAGAACTATGTCTAGATACTCATATTGCAACAGAACCAATGGTGGCAAAAAATTGTATACATGTAAGAGTAACTTTCTTCCCGTGCTGTACAGTGGAAGAAAAAATTTTAAAAAATTTAATTAATTAAAAAAAGAAAGAAAAATGGGAAAGGGAGAGTCAAAGGGCCAACAAAGTCTCTTTTCCCTCTACCTGGTCAGGGCCCTCTGGCCAGTTCTCCATGTCAGGAGGAGCCCAGAAATTAAATGGCCTCAGTTGTGGCTGATGGGTCTGCTCCACTGGTGGGTGAGTTGGCCCTCCAGTGCCCTGAGTGGTTACTATCTGTGGCTAAGGGTTAGCCAAAGAAATGTGGGCTGTCTCTAAAACCCTGAGGAAGGACTGTCCAGGTTAACTGAGGGTCTGAAAGAATATTGTGGTCAGTCCATGTGAATGGAAATAATTCCTGGCATGAAGGGTATAGAGGAAGGGTAAAAAGGACATCTTTTAGGTCAAGAACAGAGACATGAGGAGTGTTAGGAGGTATACAAGACAGAAGAGTATAGGGATTTGGGATCACTGTGTTAATGGGAAGGAGTACCAGATTGATGAGGCCAAGATCCTGAACTAATCGGAAGCATCTGTCTAGTTTTTTTACAGGAAGGATAGGAATATTGAACAGAAAGTGAATAGGTTTGAGGACGTTGGCCTTGAGGAGAAGCTGAATTATAGGCATTCATTCTCTCTGTGCTTCTAGGCTAATAGGATATTGAGATTGGATAGGAAATTTAGGAAGATCATTTAGTCTTATGAGAATTGGAGAATGATGTCTAGCAATGGAGGGTATATGGGTGTCCCAAACAATGGGATTGACATCCGAGGGGAGGTGGGAATGACTGGGGGAGTGGGCCCCAAATATGACTGGCACAGATATAGGAAGTTTGTGTTTGGTTGTATAGGAAATTCAATGTATCCCTGGAACGTAGTCAAAATATTCATCCCTATTATAAGCATAGCACATGGGGGAATACCTAGGAATTAGGTGGCAGAAAGTGGTGTTTACAAGTGTGCAAAGTAAAGGTCCAGTCTGTTGGGGTGTAGTGGGCAACCCCATGATAGAAGTAGGGGAGGTGTAGGTAAGACCCTGTAAAATAGGTACTACCGAGTATAATGCCCCCAAGTCCAATAAGAACAAAATAATCTTATCTGTTCCTGGCAGAGCTCCCTGAGGCTCCAGAGTGGTGGTAGGAAGCTGGGGCCTGGTGGCCTCAGGCCCCACCCATCCTCCATGGCCAGGCCCAACAGGTGGTTCATGTTGATGGTCTCCAAGGTAGGTTTTGTGGAGGAAATGGTGGGCTGTGCTGGCTTCCCACAGTCCACTTTCCAATGTCCATTCTGACTGAATTTTGGAGACGGGCCTGGCAGGGTTTTGGGTTATGGCATTTATTTGCCCAATGCCCCTCTAAGCCACCTTTGAAATAGGCCCTGGGAGGGGAGGTTGTTCTGTAAGTTTGTATGCCTCAGGGAGGTCCATGGTTTGTTTTTGAGGATTTCCCTATATGGCAGAAGCAAGAAGCTGATATTCAGTCATGGACTTCTTTAGTTTAGGGGCCTTATGTTCTTCCTCGGCATTATTAAAGACCATTAAAGGCAGCTTTAATGAGATCCCTTGGTGGGAACAAAAGACCGTCCTCTAGTTTCCACATATTTTTTTAATATCTTGTGCTGATTGGGAGATGAAATGCATATGCAAATGAATTTATCTCTCTTGACTTCCTAGATTTATGGTAGGATACTTAGGGTAGTATACTATAAGCCTTGACATAAAAATGGCTGGATTTTCTTGGGGTTCCTGTATTATTTCTCTAATTTTATCCTAAGTAACTATTTTTAATGAGGACTTCATTCTTTCTATTAGGCAAGAGTTAAGGTGGCCTCTCGAGCCACTGTCCTGGGAGTCTATCTGATAGTTCCAATTAGGATCCACACAAGGGATAGCTAGAGTTCCAACAGGACTGTTAGCAGGATCTTGGTATGTAAGGTGTCTGCATGGGCTTGGGCTGCCAGACAAATTCATTCCCTTTCTTCAGGGGACAGCTAAGGATAACACAAATGTCTTTCCAAGTGAAGTCGTAGGAGTGAATAAGATACTGGAGCTCTTTTGTGTAGGTAGTTGAGTCTGAGGTGAAGGAACCTAAACATTTTCCCTATTTGGGATAAGTCTCCCAAAGACAAAGGCACATGAACCCTGACTCTTCCTTCAACTCCAGCAACCTCTCTTAAAGGAAGTTTTGGGGTCTCAGGGGGGATTGCTGATCGAGATCTTGTCAAGGGGGTCATAAAAGGGGTTGTTGTTATGGGAGGGGGCTGCATGTTGGGAGTGGGAATTAGGATTCTTGGGGCATGGAAGAAGAGGAGGAAGAACAATGGTGGGAGGGAGAGAAGAAGGTGTAGGGGCTGTAGTACCTGGGTGCACGGAATGGGTGGGAGGGGGAGGAGGAGGCTTATGGTTGTGCAGGATTGAAGGAGGTGCTGAGGCATCACTAGGATTAAAGTCAGAGTTTGAAGAAACATAAGGGGGAGGCTGTTTAGTTTTTGCCTGCAGGTGAGGTGAAATGGGAGGAGGGCATTCATTTAACAGAAGAACCTGATATGAGCTACAGTCAGAGCAAAGAGAGGGTTGAGATCTTAAAGAGATAAAAGCTTGGAATTCCTGTCTTGGCTCAGAAGGAACAAATCTGACTAGGATCCATGTGGACACAGGTTTGAACACAGGTCTTCCTCAGAGGCTTAAGGATCTGGCATTGCTATGACCTGTGTTGTAGGTTGCAGACATGGCTCAGATCTGGCATTGCTGTGGCTATGGCCCAACTGCCACACTTCCAGTTCAACCCGTAGCCTGGGAACCTCCAAGTGCCATGAGCACAGCCCTAAAAAGGCACACACACACACACACATAAAATAGATAAAAGCTTTAATGTAGGGAACATCTGACCATTTCCCATTGTGCTGGAAAAAAAATTCTCAAGATCTCCTGGGATTTTGAAATTGAATGGACCAGTCTCAGGCCATTGGCTCCCATTATCTAATTTATGTTTGGGACAAGCCACGTGACAGAACGAAATGAGACATTTGGGCTTAACATCTGGTGGAGTCTCAGAGATGAAAGATTGTCCAAAATCACCCTAAAGCTGTATCTTGTGGAGGTTGACAGGAGGAGACCCCCGTGGTGTTAATTTGGGAATAGAGGAGTCTAAAAACCCATACCGGTGCTCAGAGAGGTATCTCCCTGAGAGGGCCTAAGATCTAAACGAGATAGACCACCTAGATGGTCAGAGGGGTTCTCCCTGTGAAGTCTATGATCTGAACGATGATTGTGCCTGATCAGGAAATGTCTTTGCTGAGAAGGGGGAGTACGTGTTCCCTGCGACCACATGGAAACCCAGCTGACTCAACATCCAGATTTTAAAGAGGAAATAAAAAATGGCAAGGAGGGGAGTTTCCATCATGACTCAGCAGCTAACAAATCTCACTAGCATCCAGGAGGGCACAGGTTTGAACCCTGAACTTGTTCAGTGAGTTAAGGATCTGGCATTGCCATGAGCTGTGGTGTAGGTTGCAGATGTGGCTTAGATCCTGTGTTGCTATGGCTGTGGTGTAGGCCAGCAGCTAAAGCTGCATTAGATCCCTAGCCTGGGAACCTCCTACATGCCATGGGTGTCACCCTAAAAAGCAAAAAAGAAAAAGTAAAAGAAAAGTGGCAATGACATCAGACCGGGTTTGGGGAGAGAGTGGTGGAGGAGAAATCCAGTATTTACTCAACTTCCAATGGCCTTGAAGTGGAGGCCAGTGTGGGGTGCCATGTGATGGGAATCATCAGAAGGCACTTGAGACCCCAGTGCTCAACAGTCACAAGGAAGAGGGCACTTCCACTCATCTGAGCAGTAGTAACTGGGAGAGAGGGCCAGAGAAATCAGAGGTCACCGTGGAGTAGCCTGGACTAAATCTTCAATTGTCCCAATAGTCTCACTCTGTTCACTGAAAGACTCAGGCTTAGGAGATGGAAAGCAGGGAAAGAGTTTAGAAACAGAGGAGGCATCCACTCTTTCAGACTAAAGCTACTTGCCCCTAGAACCTACAGGGACCTGCAGAACACCCCAGAGTGTAGCCCTGGCTGGTGTTTCAGCTATCCCTCCAAGTCTTGGAGCATTTGTGGAAGCCTGGACATTGGAAAGGGGTGGGTATGTATCCCTCCAGGGTTTGGCACCAAAATGTTAGAGAACTGGAGAAAGACAGTTGACCAGAGCAGTGACATATCAGGCAAGATTTATGAACCAGCAGAGAGGTTGGGAGCACTGAGCAAAAGGAACACAGGACCCCTCAGCCTTGGGAAAGAATCAGGATTTATAGGCAGGGGATCATGTGCTAAGTCCTATAAGTTTGGGACAGCAGTTAAGATCCTGGTATAAAACTTAACATTCTCCTTGGGGCAGTCTTTGTCCTTGGGAAGTCAGCCACTTCATGGGCTTTGTTGTGCTGCCAGTGGAGGTCCAATAAAGTGGAGACTGCAGGTCCGGGTCTGAGAGTGTCAATGAGTCATGGGACTTACCATTTCTTAGGCCTTCATTATGTATATATAATTATTTTTTCCCATTCTTCCTAGTTTACAGTGTTCTGTCAAATTTCTACTGTTTAGGCCTTCATTTTAGTTTATGACTAAGAGGTTCCATGTGGCCATTAATACTGTTTAGGCCTTCATTTTAGTTTATGACTAAGAGGTTCCATGTGTTTATCAGATGATAAAATGTCAATTTTGTTCAGAAAGCCTAGGCTGTTTTGAAGTAAGTCAAGAGCCAGGACAGAAGCAGAGCGGGTTTAGGATAAAGAAGTGAAAAAGAAAAACTATGCTGATGAATAAAAAAGTGAAAGGGAAGATCAAGTCAAAACTCATGCTATGACTTTGAAAACCAATTTATACATTGCCCAGAGAGGCACACACCAACTATCCTGCCACTGTGTAATGTGGAAGAAACTTCTGGTTCTTGCCTACCTGCCAGAGGCCAACACGGAGTGCAACCCCAAACCCAACCAGGCCCATCTTCCCTCAGCCCCTACCCCACTGCAGAATGACTTGAGTCCCCCCTTTGAAGGTTGAGACTCAAACTTGGCCTCCTTCACTTGAATCCTGAGCATCTGCTGAAGCAGGTCACTCTCTGGGTCCTGGTCTTGACTTTTTGCTTTGAGGCTACCAGGCCACAGTGGTCTAGGCCCAAGCCTGTGTGAATGGTTTCACAAGGAGGTAAGCCAATAGACTTGGGATGGGTTCCCAAAGACCCTGCCATCCCTCAAATCCCTGGGGTTCACATGTGATACTTCACTGTGGACACATAGTTGGATGGAAGGACAGGAAGGAGAGAGAACTGCACCCCAGGGACCCCTCACACTGGGGGGCCTAGAGGGGCCTGTAGACCTCAGCCTACCCATGGGACCACAGATGCTTGGAGGTGGAAAAAGAGGACATGCTCTGGGTTTGGAGGAAGGATTGCATCAGGAAGGTTGGCTTTTTCTAGAAGGAAGACAAGGCACTTTGAAATGTGTGTGTAGGGAATGTGGCTTGATATCTGCTCTTGGCAGAGGGAGGGTCATGGGGAAAGCCTAGCCCTGTCTTGTGTTCTTTAGGCGTCTGAAGCTTGCCTCATTAGATCTTTCTAAGGGATGTGAATGGGTGCATACTGTATCTAATGGGAGCATGGGGTGAGATGGTCAGTCAGAAAACTATTCAATGGGGTGGGTGACTGCGGCCACATGTGCATTGAAGTGGTCCTCTCTAAGCTGGGCCCAAAGTTACTCTGCCACAGCCCAGGCCTCTTCCACTCCTTCCAGCCCAGAGCTCACTCCTCAGGTCAGGGAACTGTTGCCTTGGATTCCACAAGGGAGGGGCAACCATGTGACTTCAACCAAGCTAAGACTCCTGTTTCTGAGTTGTTCTGTATTTTTTTCCCTTTCGTGGAAACACATTTCTTCAGACCTACTTCATCCTGTCTGGTATCTCACAGAAGATGCTCAGGCCTGACTTTGAGATGAAGAGTATGTTCCTATTTCACGTCACCATTTCATGGACAGGGATCACATGTATGGAGGGGGGATGGTTGTGATGGAATGTCTATGAAGGCTGATTCCTTGTTAAAGAGGGGACGTGTTGTAGCCCAGAAGAGGAAGACGATCTTCTGTGCTACCATGAAACCTCCTTTTCCCCTGTTGAGATTAATTAGGTGCATGGTGGTGGGTACCTCCCTATGCTGAACAGACAGCTTTGCCACAATGGCACCTGACTCATGCCCGCTTCTCAGTTTGTCTTCACCTTCCATTGTTGGGATCTGGAAGGGGAAGGACCTCAGGCAGCCTGTACTCCCACGATCTATGCAACACGACACTCGCTCAGCCTGTGCTAATCCTCTGCAGCCAATAGTGGCTGTGAAATGACAGAATCCAGGGGATACATGCTTAATTCTTAGACTCCTCTCCTAGGAACACAACTGCATGATGGCAGTGACTCAGGGTCCTGGGGATGGGATGGTGGAAACTCTCCCCTGTTCAAAGTCCATTATGGGTGGTTCTGTGAGGCAGGTGCATGATGGGCAGGTGCGTTATGCGATTGTATCAAGGTTCTGTGTGCAGAGTGACTTTCTCAGCCTTTCAGTTTTGTTAGGAGAGGTCATGAAAGAAAGGAAGAGCAGATTTATATTGGCAAGTGCAAAGGAACTGCTTATCAGAAGGTGTGGCCCTAAGACTTTATACACTGCCTGTCCAAAAATGGACTTACAGTGAGTGGATACTGGCTTGGAGAGGGTCCCTATATGCTAATGACCTTGCTGAGGAGCATTGTTCAGAGTAGATGTGCTCCAAGCTCCAGGACTTGGGGACAGTCTGTGAGGGCTGAGTGTTGGAGTTCCTTAGTGAGGCTCTCTGAGTGAGTGCTGCTGTGCCTAACCTCTTCTCAGCAGACAGGAGGCAGGGAACTTGGTGCATGGGAACAAATTCACCAGTGGAATAATTCTCAACTGGAGATGAGAACATGAAAAACCCTCCAAGACTGCACAGTTTCCCCTGTTCAAATGCCCGTGCCTGTTGAGATGTACAGTCTGATTCACCAGGAAACTCCCTTCCCAGTTGCCCATTCTCCTCCATTCACCACTTTCCTTTGTCTCAAGAGAATCTCCACAGCATGCTCAGCACAGCAGCCATCATTAAGCCTCATGCCTCCCTGTCCCATTTCAGAGCACTCCATTTTCTCCATCCACTCCTGGCCCCCCATTGAAGCCACCCTTGGAGCTGCACCTGCCACCACCCATGACCCCATTACTCCCACCTGGAAGCACCTTATTCCTGCCAGCCTTCACCAGGACATCTCTGGTGGCTAATACTGACCATGACCTCAGTGCCCCAGGGGTTTGCAAAATCACTGTCTAAGTCAGATCAGAAGGAAAGCCAGCATTGCCTCACCAGACTCAGATCTTTGGCCTTACCCAGGTACCCCCAAAGGGAGCTCCTGGGGCCCTCAGTGGGAGGGCTTGTTGCTTGTCCTGTAACCCTATTCCTAGCAACCCCTGCAGTGGAGAGTGTTGTGGCCACACTGGCTGTTGCAGTAGCTCAGGCTTGCAAGGGAGAGTGGGTCACAGGCCTTCCTCCTCAAGCTGCACAATCAGCTGCCCAGCTGGCCCCAGTCTGCCCCCAGTGAGCTCTGGCCCATGGCCACATGGTGCATCCAGGGCAGACAGCCTATCCTCCTCCAAGAATGGGGTCCCTCAGGATGACTCTTTGAACAGCAAGAGCTGAGAACTCCCAAGGCTGGCAGTGCCTAAAATCTCTGGCCCAGAAGCACCTGCCCCAGAGCCCTAATGCAGAACTTTTCTCTTGCTTCCTCATTTGAGTGCATTCTGGAGAGCTCATGAGCTCACCTGGAGCCTTCACTAAAGAGGAACTGGCCATGGACTCACTGGCTAGCTTTCTAGGAATCCTTCAGCCTAGACAGAAGGAAGGTTGAGGGTGATGTCCATGCCATGAAGAGGCATGTTGTCACTCACATGTGTCACATGTCCAGTCCATGACAACCTTTCAGTGTCTTCTCTCAGCTGACCCCCACCCTGTGGGTCCAGCCACATTACCTTCTGTGTTTCCATGGTAACATTTACCACAGACTAGCAGTCAGAGAGGGTCCTTCTGTAATGTCAGGAGCCAAGAGGTGAATGGCACCATCTTCTGTGCTGCTGCATCCTTTCAACAAGAAGTTGGGTGTATGGTGGCCAGGGACTGTCACTTCAGAGGAGGCATAGGACAGGCAGGCTCAGGAGAGAGTTTTATGCATATGTGGTCCTTGTTGTTCTGGAGACTTCCAGTTACAACAAGGAGGTGGTAGTGCTCTCTTAAGGCAAGGTTCTTTCCTACTAGAGCTGTGAGCCTGGAAGGAATCTCTCTCCTAGACTTAAGGTCCTTCATAAAAGGGGCACAATGACACCTAGTTGAGAGGACCAGGCAGAAGAGTCCTTTGGCTTATCTGACCTGTTAGTAGCTATCCTGGCACATGCCCTCCCTCATTGATGATGCTGAATTTTATATGAAACTGCAGTCCTGGAGAGGAAAGAGTTCCCCAAGGCACAGCATTCCAGCTATGGCCTGGGAGTGCATGCTCATCCTCTGGGGAGTGTGAGGTGGTGGCAACAGCAACCAGGAAGGCCTGTCTTGCTCTACAGACACCCACCCCTCACACTACTGACCCTCAGTCAGGCTGTGGTGGGGAACATGGAGGAGAAGGAATGGAGGTGCTCAGGCAGCTGGAGGTGGGGCTGTAAGAGGAGACTGACCCTGAGGGCTTGCAGCCCAGTGCTTCACTCTCTGGCCCACTGAAACCAACCATGACGTTGGAGAAGGGACAGTGTTGGGCCATGCAGGAATGGCAGCACACAAGCAGCTTTGACAGGATGAACTTCTATGAGATGGTGGCAAAGTGAGTCAGCATCCTGGGCTGTGGGGTACATGGTGGACGAGGGGGTGGGTGAGGGCCAGATCGCAGGGCAGGATATGACTGTGATGGTGACCAGCAGAGAGAACAGAGGAGGCTGGCACCCAACACATACTGTTCCCTGCATCCCAGAGGCCTTACTCCCCTCACCTGGAGACCTTGGCTATTCTGTCCTTCTTCCACCAGGAGCACTGCCCCCACATGAGGCTGACCTGTCCCTGTCCTGACATAAGGCCTCAGGATGGTCTTGGGAACCCTAGGAGCCCAGGAAGGGTCCACTCTGGGCACAGGGACTGTGCAGGGAAATGCACTCCACCCCAAGCTGTGTGCTGGGTGGCCAGTGATCACTGATCTAACACTTGGAACCCCTCTCCTCATCAGCAGTGGACTGGCCTTCCCTGGGTTTTCTGCATGGGAATCCCCTAGTTTCAAAACCAAAACCAAACAAATAAGCACCTCTCAGAGGAACGTGAGGCCTGTCTGCTAAGTTTAGCATCCCATCTCCAGCCTCTCCTGAGCCCTGTGTCAGGTGTGTGTTCCAGAACTCTCACTTCCAGACCCAGGACCTAGATTTGGGCAAGGCTACTGTGGGGATACCTGCCTGACAAGGCTGCTGGCCATCACCATTCCTGTGGGACACACAAGGATGGGGGGCATGAGCAGGGGCCCCCATGGGCCACCATATGTCCAGTAGTCCTGGTTCAACTAAGCAACCTGGGTCTCTGCTGGGCCATGCCCTCCAGGGCTGCTAAAGCAGGAGGTGGCCCAGATCATGTACTTGCCCTAGAGTGCCTCCCTGCTGGAATAGCACCTCACAGGCCCTGACAGCCCCAAGGACACCCTCTCCTCATCCCCTCAGTCCTGCTGCCCTCAGTGGGCTCCAGAGCCCAGGCCTTTTTCTCACTGAGGCCTGACCCTCAACACCCCCAAGGTTCATGGAATTTGAAGTGGAGGATGAGTTCCAGATTCAGAACTTGCAGTGGATGAAGGGGGAACAGGGTCTGCTTACTTCAGCTCTAGTGAGTCCAGCTCCTCAGGGACTTCAGCCCCCAAAGTGGGGCCTTGGTCAGTTACCCACCTGCCCAATGGAGGTAAAGACAAAGTTAATAGGGGCCTAGGGGTAGAGGCAAGATTGCACAAGGGTAAGAGGACATGCTCACCCTCTCCCACAAACACATCAAAAAAAAAAAACACATCTCCATCTAAAAGGATTCACACAGGACATCAACTGAATGCTGGCAGAAAATCTTAAACCTCCAAAAAGGGCAAGAAACTCCTGACATAACCAGGTAGAACAAAAGAAAAAAGAGAGAGAAAAGGAATCAGGACAGGACTCGCTTTCCTGAGAGGGAGCTGTGAAGGAGAAAGGGAACCCACACCCTGAGAAGCAACCTAACAAATAGAAAGATCAGCTGAGTCAGAGGGATCTCCAACATACTGAAGAAAGCACAACACCAGGCCTGAGAACTGAAAAGCAGAGTGAGAGAAGCACAGATCATCTGAACTGCTGGCACAGACACCACAGCCTGAGATTCTCGGGGGGTGGGGTTGCTGAGCACTGAGACTTAGGCTCTGGAGCAGTGAGAAGCTGCTTGCTAGCCCATGGTGGACCAGACCTGTGGGTGGCAGGAGCAAACCACTGTAATTATCCCTGACTCCAGAGGTGGTGTGGCCTACCACAGCTGGGGATATCTGAACAAAAATTACTTGCAGACCCAACCATTTCAGGGGGTATCACAGAAAAGGACACTACAATGGAACCTCACCTGATGGTGCTCTCACTCCTCTGGGGGCACACTCACCCTGCAGCCACCACTGCCAAACATTCCAAGAGGTGCCCATATGCTTGATCATTGTCCCTTCCTAGGAACCTGCAACTAAGTGCACCTTGTTCCCACATCCTATCAGGGCTAAGCAGGACCAGGTGCTTCTTGCATGATTTTACAGGTGATGGGGCAAACCACCAAAGTTATCTCTAGCTCCAGCGGTGGCAGTGAGCTGACACCATTAGGGGTTGGGGAACAGGCACCTACTGCAGCCCCATTCACCTCAAGGGCATCACAGAGGAAGGCATTGTGACCAAATCAACTCTTGGTTCTCTTGCACCCTTGGGAACACACTGGCCCTGCTGCTGCCACTACTGAATGTTCAGGGCAGTACCCATAGGCCAGATCTCTGGCACTTCCCAGGATCCTGCAACTCGGAGCAGCCTGAGCAGCACCTCCTATGTGGGCTAAGACAGACAGATCACCTCATGCATGGTCTACAGGTGGTGGATGCAAACCAACACAGTTACCACTGAAGCTAGATGGTCATGGCCCACTCCCACTAGGGATCCCTGAACAGGCACCACCTGCCATTCCAATCATCTCAGAGGAGGACACTGCAATCAAACACAAGCTGTTGATGTTCTCACATCCCTGGGAACTCACACACCCTGCTGCAGCTACAGCCAAATTCTCTGGCCACCTTGAAGGTACTTTTGAGCTCATTCCTCCTTCCCAGGGCCCTGTAAATAGGAGTAACCTGTGCCGCCTTCCTGCAGGTCTTTGCTTCTGTTGAGAGCCCAATGACCAGGCCCTGAATGCTGGTCCTACTCATTGCCCTCTTCTCCCTGAAAACATACTGAGCATCATGGGGATAACAGACTTCTCATGCAGAAGAAAGAGACAGCAAAGATCCAAACCCCCACACCAATAATAAAGAGTAACCCCCAAAAAAGATACAAAGGGGTATTCTTGCATAGACACAGACTTACAAAAATACAGTTTGGCTTCCCCAAATTCACACAAAAAGAAAAACACAAGCAAGATGAAGAACCTCAGAAATGAATTCCCAGTTAAAACAACAGGAGAATTCACCCAAAGCAGTCAACAAGGAAACAGACCTCTGCAGTCTGACAGACTTGGAGTTCAAAAGAGACAGGGTGAAAATACGGAAGGAATTAAGAGAGGATAGGAACAGGAATGCAGATTCCCTTAGAAAGGAATGAGAACATATAAGAAGGAGCCAAGAAAACTAGAAAATTCATTTGCAGAGATACAAACTGAAGGAAAGGCAATAAAGACCTGAATGAATAATGCAGAGGAAAGAATTAGTGATGTGGAACAGAGAATAATGGAAATCACCCAATCAGGACAGCAGACAGAAAAGCAAATGGAAAAAAATGAAAGAAATATGAGACCTATGGGATAATATAAAGCAGGAAAATTTATGCATAATACGGATTCTAGAAGGAGAAGAAAAAGAAAAGCAGACTGAAAATACATTTGAAGAAATCCTGGCTGAAAATTTTCCAAATCTAATGGATACTGATAACAAGATATAGGAAACACAGAGGGCCCCAAACAAGTGGAACCCAAACAGGCCCACACCAAGACATATTATTATAAAAATGGCAAAATTTTAAAGATAAAGCGAAGATTCCAAAGGCAGCAAGAGAAAAGCAAAGCGTTAATTACAAGGGAACCCAAATAAGGCAATCAGCTGATATCGCTACAGGTACACTAAAGGCCAGGAGGGAGTGGCAAGATATAATTAAACCACTGAAAGGAAGAAAATCTGCAAACTAGAATATTCTATCCAGCAAGAAAATCATTTAAAATAGACGGAGAAATAAAGAATTTCTCCAACAATCAAAAGCTGAAAGAGTACAGCAACACGAAACCCATTCTAAAACAAATACTTAAAGGGCTTCTGTAATTAAAAAAAAAGGAAGATATAGGATGGAGGAAACCACAATTGGAAAGCCATCACTTAAATAAGTCAGCATAGACCTAAACATGAAGATGTAAAAAAAGAAAAGGTATCCAAATCAAACTCTGTGGGAAAGGGAAGTAAGAAGAAATAGATTCTTTTTTAATTTTTTAATGATGTGTTTAGCCTATATGACTATCAGGCTAAAGTAAGCAGATATAGGAAGGGGTTAACATACTTAAGGAAACAGGGCAACCACAAATCAAAACCGAACACTACATTCACAAAAACTGAAAAGAAAATACTCAAGCATAAAATAAATGGAAATCACCCAACAAAACAAGGAAAGGAAGAAAAGAGAAACATAGAATCAACTGGAAAATAAGGCTTAAAATGGAAATAAATACATATTTATCAATAATCACCTGAAATGTCAATGGGCTCAATGCTCCAATCAAAAGACACAGAATGGCAGATTGGGATAAAAAAGCAAAATCCTTCAATCTGCTGCCTACCATACACTCACCTTGGGGCAAAGGACACTTCCAGATTGAAAGTGAGGGGTGGGAAAAGAGATTTCATGCCAACGGACAAGACAGGAAAGCAGGAGTTGCAGTACTCATATCAGACAAAAGAGACTTTAAAATCAAGGCCATCAAGAAAGACAAAGAAGGATACCATTGAATAGTTAAAGGATCCATTCAAGAAGAGGATATTACAATCATCAATATATATGCCCCTAATATTGGAGGACCCAGATACCTCCAGCAAATATAACAGAGATAAAAGGAGAAATTGATGGGAATACAATCATAGTAGGAGAATTAACACGCCACCCATATCAATGGACAGATCCTCTGGACAGAAAATCAATAAGGCAACAGAGATCCTAAAGGAAAGACCAGAAAAGTTAGACTTAATTGACATTTTGAGGACATTACATCCAAAACAACAGAATACACATTCTTCTTAAGTGCACATGGAACATTCTCAAGAATTGATCACATCTTGGGGCACAAAGCTAACCTCAACAAATTTAGGAGTATAGAAATTATTTCAAATACCTTCTCTGACCACAATGGCATGAAACTAGAACTCAGTCACAGGAAAGGAAGTGAGAAAAAAACCTACTACATGGAGACTAAATAACATGCTACTAAAAAACCAATGGGTCAATGAGGAAATCAAGAAAGAAATTAAAAAAAATACCTCAAGACAAATGATCATGAAGACACAATCACTCAAAATCCATGGGATGCCACAAAAGCAGTGCTCAGAGGGAAGTTCATAGCAATACAGGCCTTTCTCCAAAAAGAAGAAAAATCTCAAATGGACAATTTAACCCACCACCGCAATGCATTAGAAAAAGAACAACAAGAAAAACCTAAAGTCAGCAGAAAGAAGGACATCATAAAGATCTAAGAGGAAATCAATAAAATAGAGATTCAAAAAACAATAGACAAAATCAATCAAGCCAAGAGCTGGTTCTTGGAAAAGGTAAACAAAATGGAGAATCCTCTGGCTAGACTCACCAAGAAGAGGAGAAAAAAAAACCCAAAGTACAAAAATCAGAAATGAAAAAGGAGAAGGCACAATGGATACTACAGAAGAAAAAAAAAAACCATGAGAGAATACTAGCAACAATTATGTGCCAACAGATTCAACCACCTGGAAGAAATGGACAACTTCCTAGAGACGTACAACCCACCAAAACTGAATCAAGAAGAAATAGATCAACTGAACAGACCAATAACTAGAAATGAAATTGAATTTGTCATAAAAACACTCCCTACAAATAAAAGTCCAGGACCAGATGATTTCACAGGTGAATTCTACCAAACAAACAAGGAGGAACCTATACCCATACTCCTACAACTTTTCCAAAAGGTTGAAGAAGAAGGAATACTCCCAAAGACATTCTAGGATGCCACCATTACCTTCATTCCAAAACCAAAGATGCTGCCAAAAAAGAAGAGGTAAATCAGTCAACATCATACATCACATTAACAAAACGAAACTCAAAAATGACATGATCCTCTCAATAGGGGCAGATAAAGCATTTGACAAAGTCCAACATCATTTTATGATTAAAAGCCCTTACCAAAGTGGGTCTAGAGGGAACATTCCTTAGCATAATCAAAGCCATTTAAGACAAACCCACAGAAAATATAATACTCAATGGAGAAAAGCTGAAAGCCTTCCCACAATAATCTGGAACAAGACAAGAATGCACACTCTCATCCCTATTATTCAACATAGTATTGGAAGTCCTAGCCACAGCAATCAGACAGACAAAGAAATAAAAGGCATCCAAATCGGAAGAGAAGTGATAAAGCTGTGACTCTATGCTGATGACAAGATACAATAAATACAAATCCCCAAGGACGAACCCCAAAATTACCTGAACTGCTCAGCAAATTCAGCAAAGTAGCAGGATATAAGAATAACATTCAGAAATCAGTCGCATTTCTGTATACCAACAATGAAATATTAGAAAAGGAATAAAAAAATACAATAACTTTTAAAATTGCAACCCAAAAAATCAAATACCTGTGTATACACCTGACCCAGGAGGTGAAAGACTTATATGCCAAGAAATATAAAACATTAATCAAGGAAATTAAAGATGTAAAGAAATGGAAAGATAGTCCATGCTCCTGGATGGAAAAAAAATTAATATTGTAAAAATGGCCATACTACCCAAAGCTATCTACAGAGTCAATGCAACCCTGATACAATTACCCACTCCATTTTACACAGAACTAGAACAAACAGTCCAAATATTTTTATGAAACCACAAAAGACCCATGATTGCCAAAGCAATTCTGAGAAACAAAAACCAAGCAGGAGGCATAGCTCTCTCAGGCTTCAGGCATTATTACAAAGCCACAGTCATCAAGACAGTGTGCGTCTGGTACCAAAACAGACAGACAGACCAATGGAACAGAACAGAGAATCCAGAAATAAACCCAAACACCTATGGGAAATTAATCTTTGACAAAGGAGTCAAGAATACAAAATGGGGGAAAGACAGTCTTTTCAGCAAGTACTGCTGGGAAACCTGGACAGTTGCATGCAAATCAGTGAAACTAGAACACACTCTCACACTATGCACCAAAATAAACCCAAAATGGATGAAAAACTTAAATACAAGACAAGACACCATCAAACTCCTGGAAGAGAAAATAGGCAGCACATTTTCTGAAATCAACCTTACAAATATTTTCTCAGGTTAGTCTCCCAAAGCGATAGAAATAAAGGCAAAAATAAACCAATGGGACCTAATCAAACATACACGCTTTTGCACAGCAAAGGAAACCAAAAAGAAAAAAAAAAGACAACTTACAGAATGGGGGAAAATAGTTTCCAATGATACAACTGTCAAGGGCCTCAGCTCTAAAATAGACAAACAACTTATACACCTCAACAGCAAGAACAGCAATAATGCGATTGAAAAATGGGCAAAAGACCTGAAGAGACATTTCTCCAAGGAAGATATACAGATGGCCAGCAAGCACCTGAAACAATGCTCAGTATCACTGATTATTAGAGAAATGCAAATCACAACGAATATGAGATACCACCTCACACCAGTCACAATGGCCATCATTCATAAGTCCACAAATAACAAATGCTGGAGGGGGTGTGGAGAAAAGGGAACCCTCCTGCCCTGTTGATGGGAATGCATGCTGGTACAACCACTAGGGAGAACAGTAGGGAGGTACCTTAGATATCTGTACATCGAACTACCGTGTGACCCTGCAATCCCACTCTTGGGTATCTATCCAGACAAAACTCTCCTTAAAAAAGACACAGGCACCGACATGTTCATTACAGCACTATTCACAATAGCCAAGACATGGAAAAAACTCAATTGTCCAACGACAGGTGATTGGATTAGGAAGATGTGGCATATATACACAATGGAATCCTACTTATCAATAAAATATAATGCCATTTGCAGCAACATGGATGGAACTAGAGACTCACATCCTGTGTGAGGCAAGTCAGAAAGAGAAAGACAAATACCATACAATATCACTTATATCTGGAATATAGTATACGGCACAAAGAAACCTTTCCACAGAAAAGAAAATAATTCTCTTGGAGAATAGCCTTGTGTTTGCCAAGGGGGAGGGCCAGGGAGTGCGTTGGATTGGAAGCTTGGGGTAAATTGATGCAGAATATTGCCTTTGGGATGGATTAGCAATGGGATCCTGCTGTGCAGCTCTAGTCACTTATGATGGAACATGTAATGTGAGAAAAAAGAAGGTATACATGTAAGTGTAACTGGGTCACAATGCTGTACAGTTGATAAAATATATATATAAATAAAAGATAAGAAAAAAATAAAGTTTTATACATTTAAAAAATAAATAGGGACCTAGGGATGGCCAATGTCCCAACATTGTTCCTTTAACCGCACTGTGGTATTAGTCTTTCCACTAGAACAGCCCCTGAAGGGGGTCTCACCTGCCCTTTGTCCCTCTGGGTTATGGACATGGTCAGTTTTCTAACTCTTCTCCCTCCTCCATGCCTAAGCAGCCCCATGAGGTATGCCTAAGAAGTGGGCTGGTGGGGACACCCCTGGGAAATTAAAGGTTCTGCACTTCCTCACATGTGACTCTTACATGTGCCCACTTTCCTCTCCCTCCCATGGCACATGAGGCTTTAGCTGGTCCTAAAACCACCCACACACAGGTCTATGGCCCCCCAGCACTGCCCTCCAATTTGCATGCTCTAGGCTTAGGAAATGGACATTAGAGTCTCTCACTTTCCCTTCCACCTGATCACCCTCAGCCTGTGCTCTTAGGAAGGCCAGCCCTGGGGCACAACCCAAACACTGCAGCCATGCCACTGGAGTGCCACCAGAGACCAAGGCACCCTTGTGTTCCCTAACGCTGGGGTCAGACTGGGGTCACCAAAGAATCCTGCAAACCAGAGATTGATTTCAAGGCCCTTCTAAGGCACAGCCAGCAGTGAGTGGCCTTACAGCTCAAAGGCTCAGTTCTCTCTCCAAGAGGTCAGGACATCCCTCCATCCTCCTCAGGGACCTCGATCAGGACCCAGGGCCAATGAGGTTCTTGCGGAGACCTGTCCTCTTAGGGAGACCTGAGGGCTGGGGAACAGCTCCAGTAAGGAGGAGGAGGATCTCCCCACCCTGACCTTCCTCCTGGAACCTCAGCACAACCTGCTGTCCTTGATGCTGCCCCAGAGCCAAGTCCCCACCACAGGCCTTGTGGGGACTCTGCAGGCTGGGGGACTCAATGAGCTCACTGGGTCACCCCACCCCCCAGAGAATAGGCATCAGCCCAGCCTCCCCAGCAGCTGGCTCTGTGTGGAGGCCTGGCCACCACAGAGAACCTGCCCATGCCCAGGACTGACCTGGGAGTCTTTGGGAGACCAGCCCTAGACAGGGGCTTGTTTACCCTGACAGACCAAAAAGAGAAGGTGTAACACATTTGTCACAGGGAGGAGGATGTTCCACTGCATCCAGTAGTGAGCAGTGGGCCAGCTTTCCAGTGCAAGCCCAACAGGAAGCCTAGGGGCTCTCTTTAGTCCCAGCACTGATCCTGGCTGACATGGGGGCAGGGAGGAAGGGCAAGGCTATCAGAGCCAGGAGAGGGGTGGCCCTGCGGGGGGTTAGGTAGTGGGGGATTTGGGTCTGGGTGTGCACAGAAGCACCATTGGGATGAAGTATGCAAAATGTGGACAAAGATAGTTTTATGGGAAATATTCATGGTCCACTGTCATCTGGCTCATGTCTGTGTTGCTCCACAGAGTGTTCTTTGGAGGAAAGAAGGATGAGGGCTGTCACAGGTGCTCTGGATTTACAGGTGAACCATGAAATCTTTCCTCCACAAAGACAAGGACTCATCAAGCTACTTTGGGGAGCACACAGATTTCACTATCCCCAGGAACCCCCACATCATCTCCGTCTCTCAAGCCTGCCTGACTAGTGGGCATCTGGGGCATTTCTACCATTATCTGCATCCCGCTACCTTCAAGGGATTTGGAGCTGCTTTTGTGCCTTTCAGCCCTCTGAACACTCAGCAGTTCCTAGAGTGGAGGCTGGTGACAGCCTTTACCTTTAGGGAGTTTCTCTCTGCTTCCCCAAAGTGGCCAGATGACAGGCTGGGATGATCCTACACTCATCCAGGGTGCCCTGTGTGGGTGGCCTGGCCAGAGAGGACAAGGCTTGGCTGTAGGGACAGGACTTTCTGCTTCTCTGCCTCATCGATGGGGGAGAATCCAGTATTCTCAGTGGGATTATTGCAATGGGCAAAATGGTGGAGGCAGGTGCCTCTTAGTCCCAATGAGGACAGAAAGATGGGAATGGTTGAGAGGAAATTCATAGATGATTAGGGACTTGAGTGGAGTAGTCCATCGTGATTTATTTATTTTTTTCTTTTTAAGGCTGCACCAATGGCCTAAGTAGGTTCCCAGGCTAGGGGTCACATCAGAGCTGGAGACACTGGCCTATGCCACAGCAATGCCAGATCTGAGATGCATCTTCAACCTACACAGAGCTCACAGCAATGCTGGATCTTTAACCCCCTGATAAGGTCAGGGATCGAACTGGCATCCTCATGGATACTAGTCAGATTTATTTCCAGAGAGCCACTATGGGAACTCTGAGTGTTGCACCTTGTCAAATCCCTGCACCACCCCAATGGCATCAACACCCAGATAGCTTTAGAAAGAGCAAGACCTAAGACTTTACAAAGACCAGGAATAGAGTTCCTGCTCTGGGAAAGAGGCCTAAGTATCCTGCATTGTTCCAAGGAACCCCCATATGCCAAGAGTGTGGCCAAAAATGGAAAGTAACAAAACCAAAAAATGAAATAGACTAGGTTTAAAATTAAGGTGCATGGACTGCAAATGACAAATTACACTAATGTTCTTCAAACCATAAAAGGAATGAAATAGAAGGAGTTCCTGTCATGGCTCCGAGGTAATGAACACAACTGCTATCTGTGAGGACATGGGTATGATACCTAGCCTTGCTCATTTGGTGAAAGTTCCAGAGTTGCCACGAGCTGTGGTGTAGTGTCATGTAGCTTTGATCCTGCATTGCTGTGGCTGTGGCATAGGATGGAAGCTCAAGTTCTAATTCAATTCCTAGCAGGGGAACTTCCATATGTCCAGAATGAACCCCACCAAAAAAAAAAGAAAAGAAAAAGAAAGAAAAAAAAGAACACAAAAAGAAAAAGAATGAAATTAAAAATAATTAAATGGAATTTTCATTCAACAGAATCAGCTGTAGCTTACATTTGACCCCTAGTCAGGGAACCTCTACATGCTGCAGATGGAGCCAAACTTGACCAAAAATACATACATAAAATAAAATAAATCAATAGTGGTCTAACGGATGATATATTCATGGAATCAGAGAATTGACTACCATCCACAGGGTGGATAAAGGAGGTTCCTAATTGCAGGGGTAGCATGGCTGCAGCTTGTCTGAGGGAGAGGCAGGTGCTGGGCAACCTTTGCATATGATACACACCAAGGGGAAGCCTGCCCATTGACAACACAGAAAGTCTCATCTCCAAAACTCTCAACATGGAATCAGAGCATTGGCTGAAGGAACACACCTGACAGAGGCTGTGGGCCGCCTGGTCTGGGTTCTCCCTACCAAAGGCCATGTTTCTCCAAGAACAAGGCAAGGAGTAACACTTTTCTAAGTCACAGACATCATATATGAACAATACAGCTATTACAATTGTGCAGGCAAAGGGCTCTGAAGGGAATTTTTAAGTGGGGGGCAGGGAGCAGCTGTGTACGAGGGAGGATTTGGGCCCTCTGGCTTGTAGGTGACCTCTTGTCAGACAGGGGAAGTGACACACCTGGAAGCTGGGTAGTGTTCCAAGGCACTGCCTTCCTTCCTCAAATGGCAGGGATATGGAGGGTTTAAAAGTGGGAGCAGAGCAAAGAGTTATCACCTACTGCCTCCTTACCTCCTCTGCTTCAGGGTGAGGAGCTTCCTGCTTTCATAGAAATTATTGCTAGCACACTGATCATTGGAGATCTTGAACATCAACATTTTACTTCTCAGAAGCACATAGGAGAAATCAAAGATAGCCCATGGGTGTAGCTAAGGGTCTTGTCTTAGGGGAAACTTGCTTAATTGCAGTAGCTGCTTCCTGGTTAACTGGGGTTCGGTTGTACTTCTTCTAGAAAATGATGTTACTAATATTTGAAAAAGAACGTTTGGGGAGTGACCACCATGGCTCATTGGTTAACAAATCTGACTAGGAACCATGAGGTTGCAGGTTCTAGTCCTAGCCTCGCTCAGTGGGTTAAGGATCCAGCATTGCTGAGAGCTGTGATGTAGGTCGCAGTAGTGGCTCGGATCCTGTGCTGCTGTTGCTCTGGCATAGGCCAGTGGCTACAGCTCTGAGTAGACCCCTGGCCTTGAAACCTCCACATGCCATGTGTGCAGCCCTAGAAAATACAAAAAGACAAAAACAAAAGTTTGGCAATCCCATGTTTTGGGAGGTAGCAAGATGGAGTGATGAGATTTCGGTTTCTGAAGTAGTGAGAGGGCAGGGCTGACTTGGGCAAGACAACCTCCCTGCAGGAGAAAGCCTGGCCTTCCTGGGACTACAGGGTAACTGCCCATAGCCAGGGCTTATGGCTGACAGAGATGGGAAGTGCTGCCTAGTGACTCAGCCACTGGCCTTCTGAGACTTATGGCTGCACCCACAGCTCAGACCCACCCTGAGCAGCAGGAAAGAGGCTGGAGCTTCCCCCACCCTGAGCGCTCATCCCGCAGCCAGCTACTCAACCTGCATCCTGCATGTCACCATGCTGGTGGTAGTCCCTGCCCACAGGGGGCCTGGACTTCTCTGATCATGCAATAAAAAGCACCAAGCCCAAGATCTGGGCCCCTCTCCTGAACGCTGGGTCCGAACAGAGTCTCTGGGTGCTGACCCGGAAATCAACGTGCAATGGCGACCCACAAATTCTCCTACTATTGTTCTGTCTGTGAACTTCCCTTGATAAACACAACTTCAGCAGCATGAATTCATATATTCAGGCAATTCCCTTATGGTTACTGTATAAGTGAAAAGTCTGAGAACTCCCGTGTAAAATTAATATTCAAAAGGTTCACACCAATGACACTTGAGGAACCTATAAGATAAGTAGTCATTACATTTCACTCCACCGTGTCCAAAGTATAAGCTTCCCCTTGTATAACAATGAGAATGAGAAGTGAGCCTCCAAATATGTGGAAATTGAGATGCACACTTCTAAATAACCCATGGTTAAAGATGACTCTCAAAGAAAAATGTTGAAATGAATAGAACTGAATGCAAAGGAAGATACAGTCCATAAAATGTGATTGGATCCAGATAAACCATTGTGAAGATGGAAACAAATGGCACTAGATGCTTCTACAATACAAAAGAAGAAAGGTCTCAAAATCAATAGCTTAAGTTTTCCTGAAAGGAAACTACAAAAAAACATTGCAATACTAAACCAATATCTGAAGAACAAACGAAGTGACAATGCATTATAATCAAATGGAGTTTATTCTAGGAATACAAGCTTGGTTTAGTATTTAAAAATCATCAGTGTAGCTTGCTATTATTAATAGATTAAAGAAGAAAACGTACATGGTCACATCAATTACTACAGAAAAAGCATTTGGCAATGTTCAACAACCCATGCATGTTAGAAACTCTCAGAAAACCAGGAAGAACACTCCTTCAACCCAGTACAGAACATCTACAAAATACCTACACTAAGCATCCTACTGAAAGGTGAAAGAATGAATGTTTTCCTCCTAAACTCAAAAGAAGGTCAGAATGTCCTTTCTCATTTCTTCCATTCTACTTAGCACTGCAGGTACTTGCCAATGCAGCATGGCAAGAGAAAGAAATGAAGACATACAGAATAGAAATGAAGAAATATAACTGTCCGTGTTCATGGATAGCATGGCTACCTCCACAGAAAATCCCAACAATTCTCTTAAGGTACACTGAAGAGATGGAGGTTCCTTTACCAAAGTCTCAGGAGAGAAGATCAACACAGAAACATTCATCATATTTGTAAATGCTAAAAAGGGACATCTGGTAGCCCAAACCAAAAACACAATGCAATACAGAGCAGTTCCAAAAAATGAAATATTTGGTTATACATATAAGTTTATGGCTGCTCCTGCAGCTTGTGGAAGTTCTCAGGCTAGGGGATCAAAATGGAGCTACAGCTAGCAACCAACACCACAGCAACAGTAACACCATCTCCAACTGGCATCTGCACCCTACACTATAGCTTGTGGCAATAAAAGTACCTTACTCCACTGAGCCAGGCCAGAGAGTCACCACACATCCTCATGGCCACTATATCAGGTTCTTCATCAGGGACCCATAATGGGAACTCTCGTTAGAAATGTTTTGATAGAGGATTTGATTTGTATGATAAAACCCTATAAGACCTAAACAAATGTGTAAGCATATACATAGATAATATTCACAGTCTGGAAGACTCCACATAATAAACTGTCCACTTCCAACAGAATTGCTTTTGTCAACATGGACAAGCTTATTATAACATGTATAAAGAAAAGGAGCCAATATAGCTAAAATTATTTTGAGAAAGAAAATTAAAATTTGAGGCTATTAGGCTCCATATAAAGCCCTATGGAACATAGATTAGCATTGGTGGAGGAATAGATTCATAGTTTGGTGTACAGGATAGAGAATACAGAAATAGACACATACCAATACAGCAAACTGGAATGGCTTAATACAAAAGTTATAGAGAAGTAGAATGGAAAAGGGATAGTTTTTAACGGATATTGAAATTCTACAAAATGGGGCATAGATTCAAATGCAAATTTCGAGACTTTGAAATTTTTACCAAAAAAAAAAAAAACTAGGAGAAAAATCTCTGGGTTGTTGGGCTTGATAAAGAGGTCTTACACAGGACAAAAAAAAATTACCCAAAAAAAGAAAAAAATGGAAAATCATAGTTCATCAAAATCAAACATTTCCCTATACTGAAATGTCCTTCAAAAGGCACATGCACCCCAAATGTCCCTGGAGCACTGCTTACAAAAGCTATTGACCATGAGAAGTAGGTTGTGAGACCTCCCTCTACAGGCCTTCACAACTTGAAGTTTAATGAAGATTTCATTTTCTTAACTGGCACAGTTCTCCTTGATCTGGAATGATCCAGAACTTCTCTGAAAGCATCACTGATTAAGAGTCAGGTTTTCCAAATTTAGAAGTCTTCACCTCTCAGTGCCAGGAAGGCTCTTTCTCATGCACTGTGTCCCACATAGAAGGGAAAGTAGACAGACCAGAAATCACTTGAGGTCACATTTGAGTAACAGGAAGAATAGTAGGGAGAACCCTCAGGTATGAGAGTCTACAACCCTATTGTTTGCAAAAAGGAGATCACACTCAAAAGCTCTACAAAAGGACAAGGCATAGAATTATGACTCAGATAAAGGAAGAAGAAAAAAAAACAGAAAAGCAATTAAACGATCTGAAGATTATCAACTTCCACAAAAAAGACCTTAGGCTAATGATAGTCAAGATGGCTCAAGAACATGGAAATAAACTGGAGGCAAAGAGAGACAAGTTACAAGAAAACCCAACAAATAGAAGATTTTAAGATTAAGCAAGCAGAGACGAAAAACACAATAGCTGAAATAAAAAAATTCACATCAAAGGAAACAGTAACAGAATGCAGAAGGCAGAAAAATGAATAAGTGAGATGGAAGACAGCCTGGTGGAAATCACTGACGAGGAACAGAAGAGAAAAAAAGATTGAAAAGAAATGGAGGCAGTCCATGAGAACTCTGGAACAACATGACATGCACCAACATCTGCATTATAGGGGTACCAGAAGCAGAAGAGAGAGAGAAAGGGCCAGAGCACATAACAAAAACTTCCTTAACATGGGAAAGGAACCACTCACTCAAATCCAGGAAGCACAACGAGTACAATAGAAAACAAACCGAAGGAGGAACACCCCAAGACACATATTCATGAAACTGACCAAAATTAAAGACAAACAGAAAATGTTGAGGGGAGGACAAGATGGCGGAGGAGTAGGGGGACACGCTCGCCCTCTCCCCCAAACACAACAAAAAAAGCACATCTACAGAAGAAGTGACTCGCACAGAACAGCAACCAATCGCTGGCAGAGGAACCTAAACTCCAATAACGGCAAGAAGTTCGTGACATTATTGGGCAGAACGGGAGAAAAGAGGAGAGTGAGAGAAGGTGAATCCCAGCGGGATGGGCGCTCCCGAAAGGGAACTGCGGAGGAGAAAGTGATCCGCACCCTGGAAAGTCACCCACCGGGCGAAAGATCAAATGAACCAGAGGAATCCCCAGATGCAGAGAAGAGTGTAGCAGTAAGTCGGAGTACGGAAAAACGGATCGAGGACCCAACGGACCATCTGAACTACGGGCACAGTCACCAAAAATTGAGACCCCATGGGTGGGGCCTGTGCACCGAATCCTCGGCTCCAGAGGTTAGTCCCTGGGAAAGGGCCGGGGAACGCCTGGGTGGGGGCTGGGCACCGAGACCTCGCCTCTGAAGGTTAGTCCCCAAGAAAGGGCCGGGGGACGCCTGGGTGGGGGCTGGGCACCGAGACCTCGGCTCCAGAGATTAGTCCCCGGGCTAGGGGGGCGGGGAAGAGCGGAAACTGCTTGGGAGATCTCTAAACCATTTGACGGGGCAGAGACTGCCTGGGAGACTAGAAAACAAAGCTGTCGCAGAGGAAGGGAGCAATACTCTAGGGGCAGGGAAGTGGAAAGCCGCCTCAGAGGGAACCTGGGAGAAGAGCCTGGTCTGCACCTGTGCCGGGGAGCGGAGAGAAGAAGGGGTGGGTTCCCATAGAATACCCCCCACGCCACAGCAAGCTTACAGGCCCGCTAGCTAGCAGAAAGCTGTGCTTCCCAGTGCATTCCCTCCCCCCACCCCCGCCACCCCCTACGCTCTCACAGAACCTGGGGCTGCCTGCCATCCAGGAGGGCTGGCCTCAACAATTGCCTGAAGCCCACCACCGCAGGGGCTCTCCCTGCACAGGCCTGCTTGCCCTTTGGAGGGGCTACACTTCCACAGAGCAGCACCAAACACCACCAGCCCCCTAGAAAAGGCCTGCAGCCCAGAAAAGCTAGAACAAGCCTAGCCAGGCCATGAATAGATCGGCCTAATTCTCCGACGGTTTTTCTGAGACGGGCTCCCCCGGGGAGGAGCCTCTTGGGTCTCCAAGGGCCTTGCTACCCGCCCAAGACCCCAGGGGGTGCTAAGACCTAGTGGACCAGCTGCATAGGACTGCCAGCTCCAGGCAGGACCCCCTGCAGCCCAGAAAAGCTGCAACAAGCCTGGCCAAGTTGGGAAAAGATCTCAGACGGTCTTTCTGAATCGGGCTGCCCTGGGGAGGAGCCTCTTGAATCTCCAAGGGCCCTGCTACCTGCCCAAGACCCCAAGGGGTGCTGAGACCTAGTGGACCAGCTGCATAGGACTGCCAGCTCCAGGCAGGACCCCCTGCAGCCCAGAAAAGCTGCAACAAGCCTGGCTGAGTTGGGAAAAGATCTCAGACGGTCTTTCTGAATCGGGCTGCCCTGGGGAAGAGCCTCTTGAGTCTCCAAGGGCCCTACTACCCGCCCAAGACCCCAGGGGGTGCTGAGAACCAAGTGAAATCTGCTACCATCGTGGGGTGGACCTCACAGTCCTGTCTGCCCTCAGGAAGTCCTCCTTTGCTTCAAAGAAACACTGTTAGTCCCATCAACACTCCAGAAAAGCCACACTGCCTCAAAAAAGATTGACCAACAACGACAGCCCTCAGGAAATATTTCACGGCAGTGACAAGGCAAACACTACCCGATCACGGAGAGTACAACTCCCTCAGGAGAAAGAAGACAACAAGCAAGATGAAGAAGCTGAGAAACCACCCCCAGTCAAACCAACAGGAGAACTCACCTAAAACAGTCAACAATGAAACAGATCTCTGCAGTCAGACAGACCTGGAATTCAAAAGAGAAATACTGAAAATACTGAAGGAATTAAGAGAAGATATGAACAGTAATGCAGATACCCTCAGAAAGGAGCTAGAAAATATAAGGAGGAGCCAAGAAAAACTAGAACATTCATTTGCAGAGATGCAAACTGAACTAGGGGCAGTAAAAACCAGAATGAATAATGCAGAAGAATGAATCAGTGATATGGAAGATAGAATAATGGAAATCACTCAATCTGGTCAACAGACAGAAAACCGAATCAAAAAACTGGAAAGCAATATAAGAGACCTATGGGATAATATAAAACAGGCCAATCTACGCATAATAGGAATTCCAGAAGGAGTAGAAAAAGATAAGGGGATGGAAAATATATTTGAAGAAATTATCGCTGGAAACTTCCCAAATCTAAAGGATACTGGATTCAAGATACAAGAAGCACAGAGGGCCCCAAACAAAGTGAACCCAAACAGACCCACACCAAGACACATCATAATAAAAATGGCAAAAGTTAGTGATAAAGAGAGGATCCTAAAGGCAGCAAGAGAAAACCAGAATGTTACCTACAAGGGAACTACCATAAGAATATCAGCTGATTTCTCAACAGAAACACTACAGGCCAGGAGGGAATGGCAAGAGATATTTAAAGTGCTAAAAGGAAAAAAATATGCAACCTAGAATACTTTATCCAGCAAGAATATCATTTAAAATAGAAGGGGAAATAAAAATTTTTCCCAACAAACAAAAACTTAAAGAATACAGCAACACAAAAACCAAGTTAAAGGAAATATTGAAAGGGCTTCTCTAAACCAAAACGAAAGGAAGGAAAGGGAAGAAAAAAGAAAAGAAAAAAAAAAGAAGAAGAGGAAGAACTAGGACTGAGGAAACCGCAATCAGAGAGCAGTCACTCAAATAAGCCAGCATACAGATTTAATCATGAACATGCTTCAAACAAAATAAAATTAAAAAGAAAAAAAATAAAAGAGTTATCAAAACCATAAAATATGGGCAAGGGATGTTAGGAGGTAAATAATCCTTTTTGTTTGTATGTATGTCTCTCTTCTTAATTTTAATATAATAATGAAGTGTTTGAACTTACAGGACCATCAGGCTAAAACACACAATTATGGGAAGGGGTTAGCATACTTAAAAAACAGGGCAACCACAAGCCAAAATCAAATATTGCATTTGCAAAAAATGAAAAAAAATACACTCAAGCAGATAATAACAGGAGACCATCCAACCAAAAAAAAAAAAAAAAAAAAAAAAAGAAGAATGGAGAACCATAGAATCAACTGGAACACGAGGATCAAATGGCAATAAATAATCATCTATCAATTATCACCTTAAATGTCAATGGACTGAATGCCCCAATCAAAAGACACAGAATGGCTGAGTGGATAAAAAGGCAAAAACCTTCAATATGCTGCCTACAAGAAACTCACCTTAGGACAAAAGATACATATAGGTTGAAAGTGAAAGGCTGGGGAAAAGTATTTCATGCCAATAGACATGACAGAAAAGCAGGAGTCGCAACGCTCATATCAGACAAAATAGACTTTAAAACAAAAGACATAAAGAAAGACAAAGAAGGACACTATTTAATGATTAAGGGATCCATCCAAGGAGAGGATGTTACTATCATCAACATATATGCCCCAAACATAGGAGCACCCAGATACATACAACAAATATTAACAGACATAAAGGGAGATATTGATGAGAATACAATCATAGTAGGAGACCTAAATACCCTCCTCACATCAATGGACAGATCCTCTAGACAGAAAACCAATAAAGCAACAGAGATCCTAAAGGAAACAATAGAAAAGTTAGACTTAATTGATATCTTCAGGACACTACATCCAAAAAAATCAGAAAACACATTGTTCTCAAATGCTCATGGAACATTCTCAAGAATCGACCACATATTGGGACATAAAGCGAATCTCAATAAATTTAGGAGCATAGAAATTATCTCAAGTATCTTCTCTGACCACAATGCCATGAAATTAGAAATCAACCACGGGAAAAGCAAAGAGAAAAAACCTACTCCATGGAGACTAAACAACATGCTACTAAAAAACCAATGGGTCAATGAGGAAATCAAGAAGGAAATTAAACACTACCTTGAAACAAATGATAATGAAGACACAACCTCTCAAAATCTATGGGATGCTGCGAAAACAGTGCTCAGAGGGAAATTTATAGCAATACAGGCCTTTCTCAAAAAAGAAGAAAGATCCCAAATTGACAACTTAACCCTCCAACTAAATGAATTAGAAAAAGAAGAACAAAAAAGTCCTAAAGTCAGCAGAAGGAAGGAAATTATAAAGATCAAAGAAGAAATCAATCAAATAGAGACTCAAAAAACAATAGAGAAAATTAATAAAACCAAGAGCTGGTTCTTTGAAAAGGTGAACAAAATTGACAAACCCCTGGCCAGACTCACTAAAAAGAGGAGAGAAAGAACCCAAATCACCAAAACTATAAATGAAAAAGGAGAAATCACAACGGATACAGCAGAAATACAAAAAACCATAAGAGAATACTATGAACAACTATATGGCAATAAGTTTGACAATCTGGAAGAAATGGACACTTTTCTAGAATCTCACAGCCTGCTAAAACTGAATCAAGCAGAAACAGACCAACTGAACAGACCAATCACTAGAAATGAAATTGAAGAGGTCATAAAATCACTCCCTACAAATAAAAGTCCAGGACCAGATGGCTTAGGTGAATTCTATCAAACATATAAAGAGGAATTGGTGCCCAGCCTCCTTAAACTCTTTCAAAAGGTTGAAGAAGAAGGAATACTCCCAAAGACATTCTATGAGGCCACCATCACCCTCATTCCAAAACCAGGCAGAGATACCACCAAAAAAGAAAACTATCGCCCAATATCATTGATGAATATAGATGCAAAAATTCTCAACAAAATCTTAGCCAACCGAATCCAACAACATATCAAAAAAATTATACACCATGACCAGGTTGGGTTCATTCCAGGTTCACAAAGATGGTTCAACATACGCAAATCAATCAGCATCATACACCACATTAACAAAACAAAAGTCAAAAATCATATGATCATCTCAATAGACGCAGAAAAAGCATTTGACAAAGTTCAACATCCATTCATGATCAAGACCCTCGCCAAAGTGGGTATAGAGGGAACATTCCTGAATATAATCAAAGCCATTTATGATAAACCCACAGCAAATATAATCCTCAATGGGGAAAAACTGAAAGCCTTCTCACTCAAATCTGGAACAAGACAGGGATGCCCACTCTCACCACTGCTCTTCAACATCGTTTTGGAAGTCTTAGCCACAGCAATTAGACAAACAAAAGAAATCAAAGGCATCCATATAGGAAGAGAAGAGATCAAACTATCACTGTATGCAGATGACATGATTCTATACCTAGAAAACCCTAAGGACTCAACCCCAAAACTACTTGAACTGATTCATAAATTCAGCAAAGTGGCAGGATATAAGATTAACATTCAGAAGTCAGTTGCATTTCTGTATACCAGCAATGAAACATTAGAAAAGGAATCCAAAAATACGATACCTTTTAACATTGTACCACACAAAATCAAATACCTCGGAATACACCTGACCAAAGAAGTAAAGGACATACATGCCGAGAACTATAAAACCTTAATCAAAGAAATCAAAGAAGATGTAAAGAAATGGAAAGATATTCCACGTTCCTGGATTGGAAAAATCAATATTGTGAAAATGGCCATACTACCCAGAGCAATATACAGATTCAATGCAATCCCTATCCAATTACCCAGGACATTTTTCACAGAACTAGAACAAACAATCCAAACATTTATATGGAACCACAAAAGACCCAGAATCGCCAAAGCAATCCTGAGAAACAAAAACCAAGCAGGAGGCATAACTCTCCCAGACTTCAAGAAATACTACAAAGCCACAATCATCAAAACAGTGTGGTACTGGTATCAAAACAGACAGACCGACCAATGCAACAGAAGAGAGAATCCGGAAATTAAACCTGACACCTATGGTCAATTAATCTTTGACAAAGGAGGCAAGAACATAAAATGGGAAAAGGAAAGTCTATTCAGCAAGCATTGCTGGGAAACCTGGACAGCTGCATGCAAAGCAATGAAACTAGAACACACCCTCACACCATGCACAAAAATAAACTCCAAATGGCTGAAAGACTTAAATATACGACAGGACACCATCAAACTCCTAGAAGAAAACATAGGCAAAACACTCTCAGACATCAACATCATGAATATTTTCTCAGGTCAGTCTCCCAAAGCAATAGAAATTAGAGCAAAAATAAACCCATGGGACCTCATCAAACTGAAAAGCTTTTGCACAGCAAAGGAAACCAAAAAGAAAACAAAAAGACAACTTACAGAATGGGAGAAAATAGTTTCAAATGATGCAACTGACAAGGGCTTAATCTCTAGAATATACAAGCAACTTATACAACTCAACAGCAAAAAAGCCAATCAATCAATGGAAAAATGGGCAAAAGACCTGAATAGACTGTTCTCCAAGGAAGATATACAGATGGCCAACAAACACATGAAAAAATGCTCAACATCACTGATTATAAGAGAAATGCAAATCAAAACTACCATGAGATACCACCTCACATCAGTCACAATGGCCATCATTAATAAATCCACAAATAACAAGTGCTGGAGGGGGTGTGGAGAAAAGGGAACCCTCCTGCACTGTTGGTGGGAATGTAAACTGGTACAGCCACTATGGAGAACAGTATGGAGATACCTTAGAAATCTATACATAGAACTTCCACATGACCCCGCAATCCCACTCTTGGGCATCTATCCGGACAAAGCTCTACTTAAAAGAGACACATGCACCCGCATGTTCATTGCAGCCCTATTCACAATAGCCAGGACATGGAAACAATCCAAATGTCCATCAACAGAGGATTGGATTCGGAAGATGTGGTATATATACACAATGGAATACTACTCAGCCATAAAAAAGGATGACATCATGCCATTTGCAGCAACATGGATGGAACTAGAGAATCTCATACTGAGTGAAATGAGCCAGAAAGACAAAGACAAATACCATATGATATCACTTATAACTGGAATCTAATATCCAGCACAAATGAACATCTCCTCAGAAAAGAAATCATGGACTTGGAGAAGAGACTTGTGGTTGCCTGATGGGAGTGTGAGGGAGTGGGAGGGATCGGGAGCTTGGGCTTATCAGACACATCCTAGAATAGATTTACAAGGAGATCCCGCTGAATAGCATTGAGAACTATGTCTAGATACTCATGGTGCAACAGAAGAAATGGTGGGGTAAAAACTGTAATTGTAATGTATACATGTAAGGATAACCTGACCCCCTTGCTGTACAGTGGGAAAATAAAATAAATAAAAAAAAATGTTGAAAGCAGCTAGGGAAAAGAAACACATAACATATAAGCGAAGCCCAGGAAGGTTTTCAACACTACCAAACCAGCTTTACAACAAATACTACAGGAACTTCAAGAGGTGGACATGAAAAGGCCACCACTAAAATAAAAAATACTAAAAACGACACGGCTTACCGGTAAACATATACATATACATATAGTAAAGGCAGGAAATCATCCACACACAAATATGCTGAAAAATCCAGAAAGCATCCAAAGAGGGTACAAATGCAGCATACCAGAGTTGCATTTGCAACTAAGAGACCAACAACTTAAAACAATTTGTTTATAGATAGAATCCTATATCAAAACTTCATGGGAACTGTGACCAACAATCTACAATCAATACACACAAAAATAATAAAAAGCAGTCCAAACACAACACTATATAGACTCATCAAACCACAAGAGAAGAGAAGAAGGGAAGGAAAAGAGGCCAACAAAAACAAATACAAAACAGTTCATAAAATGGTAATGTCATTGGACTAAATGCCCCAACCAAAAGATATAGACAGGCTGAATGGATACTAAAGACCCACATATATGCTGTCTCCAAGAGACTCACGTCAGTTCTAGGGACATATGAAAAGTGAAAGCGAGGGGATGGAAGAAAATATTCCATGCATATGGAGTCAAAAGAAAGCTGGAGCAGCAATACTCTTTTCAGACAAATTAAACCTTAAAATAAAGAATATTATAAGAGACAAACAAGGTCATGACATAATGATCAAAGGATCAATCCAAGAAGCATGCATAGGGATGGTAAATACATATACACCCGAAAGACGGTTACCTCAAAACATAAGGCAACAGCTGTTAACCTGACCAAGGAGGTGAAAGACTTCCATGCTGAGAACTCTACAACTTCACTCAAGACAGTTAAAGAGGATTCAAAGAAACAGAAAGATGTTCCACACTCCTGGATTGGAAGAATTAATATCATTTACATGACACTCCTACCCAAATCAATCAACAGATTCAAGGCAATCCCTATCAAATTACCCATGCCATTTTTCACAGAACTAGAACAAACAATCCAAAAATTAATATGGATCCATAAAAGACTCAGAATTGCCAAAGCAATCCTGAGGAACACAAACCAAGCAGGAGGCATAACTCTCTCAGACTTCAGACAATATTACAAAGCTACAATCATCAAGACAGTGTGGTACTGGTACCAAAACGACATACACTCCAATGGAACAGAATACAGAACCCAGAAATAACCCCAGACAACTATGGCCAAACAATCTTTGACAAACGAGGCAAGAATACAAAATCAGGGAAAGATTGTCTCCTCCCCAAGTGGTATGGACAAAGCAGAACAATTCCACGTAAATCACACTCTCATACTAGAACTAGAACACACTCTCATACCGTACACAAAAATAAACTCAAAATGGCTTAAAAACTTAAACATAAGAGAAGACATCATAAAACTCCTGGAAGAGATCATAGGCGAAACATTCCCTGACATCAAACATTGAAAGGTTTTCTTAGGTCAGTCCCCCAAAGCAATAGAATGAAAAAACAAAAATAAACCAATGGGAGCTAATCAAGCCCACAAGCATTTGCACAGCAATGGAAAACTTTAAAAAAAAGCAAAAAGACAATCTATGCAATGGGAGAAAAGAGTTTCAAATAATGTAACTGACAAGAGCTTAATTTCCAAAACATACAAACAACTTATACAACTCAACAGCAAAAACAAAACAAACAAACAAACAAAACCCAGTTGAAAAATGAGGAGAAGGGGACTGGATTAAGATGGCAGGACAGAAGGAATGGAGTTCACCTGCTCTCTTCAAAACAACAAAATTACCACCAAATGCTGAACAACCTTCAACAAAATGGATTGGAAACTTTCAAAAAAGATATCCTACTCCAAGAAACAAAGAGGAGACCACATCAAGATGGTAGGAAGGCCTATTATGTGATATACACAAGCCCATGAGCATCATGTGGGCAGCACACAGACTGGAAAGGAACTGTGTCACAGAGACCCACCTATAGGAGCGAGAGTTCTGAGTCCCACATTGGATCCCCATACCTGGGGGTATGGCATTGGGAGAAAGAGCCCCCAGAGCATCTGGCATTGAGGGTAGTAGGGCTTCTGTGCTAAAGCTCCATGGGACTGGGGGAGACAGAAACCCCATTCTTTTTCTTTTTTATTATTTTCCCACTGTACAGCAAGGGGGTCAGGTCATCCTTAGATGTATACATTGCAGTTACAGTTTTTTCCCCCACCCTTTCTTCTGTTGCGACATGAGTATCTAGACATAGTTCTCAATGCTATTCAGCAGGATCTCCTTATAAATCTATTCTAGAAACCCCATTCTTGAAAGGTACACACAGGCTTTCATATCCACGGGGTCCCAGACAAAGTAGAGACTCCATGGGAATCTGGGGCAAGCCTGACTGCAGTTCTTGGAGGATCTCCTGGGAAAACAGGGAGTGACTGTGGATCACTGCTGGGGAAGGACACTGGAAGCAAAAGTCTCAGGAGTGCTCACTGGCATGTGTTCCTCTAGAGGTGGCCATTTTGGGAAAATCCGGCCACACCTATCAGCGCTGAGTAGCCCCAGGTCAAACACGAATCCAGGTGAGATCACAGCCCCACCCATCAGTAAACAGGCTGCCTAAAGACACCCTAATCACACAACTGCCTCTAATCTCACCCAGAGCAAAGACCCATCCTCCAGAGGGGTAAGAAGCAGCTCCACCTACCAGTGGGCAGGCACCAGTCCTTTCCATCAGGAAGCCTATAGCAAGCCCCCATACCAACTTCAGCCTCAAAGGGTGCGGACTTCAGAAGAAAGAGGGGCTACCACATTGTTTTCTGGAAAAAGGAGACCACACCAAAAACCTATAAAAATGTAAAGGCAGAGAACCATAACCCAGATGAAGGAGAGAGAAAAACCCCAGAAAAACAGCTAAGTGATCTGGAGAGTATCAGCCTCCAGGAAAAAGACTTTAGACTGATGATCATAATGTGATGTAGGGCATTGGAAACAGATGGGAGGCAAAGACTGATAATTTACAGGAAACACTGAGCAAAGAAATACGAAATTTAAGACTGAAGCAAGCAGAGATGAAAAATACAATACCTGAAATATAAAATTCATTAGAAGCAGCCAACAACAGAATACATGAGGCAGAAGAATGAACAAGTGAGGTGGAGGACACACTATTGGAAATCACTGATGTGGAACAGAAAAAGAAAAAAGATTGAATAGATTGGAAGACAGTCTAAGAGACCTCTAGGACAACATTACATGCACCAACATCTGCATTATAAGGGTGCCAAAAGAAGAAGAGAGAGAGAAAAGGCCAGAGAACCTATTTGAAGAGATAATAGGCCAAAACTTCCCTACCATGGGGAAGGAATCACTCACTGAAATCTAGGAAGCACACTGAGTACCATATGAAATAAACCCAAGGAGGAACACCCCAAGACACATATTCATGAAACTGGACAAAATTAAAGACAAAGAGAACATATGGAAAGCATCTAGGGAAAACAAACACATAACATCCATGGGAATCCTGAAAAGCTTTTCAGCTGATTTTTCAGCAGAAGCTCTGCAGGCCAGAAGGGAGTGGCACGATATACTTAACGAGATGAAAGGAAAAATCTCCAACCAAGATTACTCTACCCAGCAAGGCTTTCATTCTGATTTGAAGGAGAAAGCAAAAGCTTTACAGACAAACAACAGTTAAGAGCCTTCAGCACCACTAACCCAGATTTACAACAAATACTGAAAGAACTTCCTGAGGCAAATAAAAGGCCACAACTAGAAACCAAAACACTACAAATGACAAGGATCACCAGTAAAGGCATAGACACAGTAAAGGCATAGACACAGTAAATGTAGGAAATCATCCACGCTTCAATATGCTACCAAAACCAGAAATTGGGAGAAGAGGAGGGTACAAATGCAGGACACTGGAGATGCACTTCCAATTAAGAGACCAACAACTTAAAACAATCAGAGAGAGAGAGACACCTATCTCAAAACTTCAGGGTAACTACAGGCCAAAAACCTACAATAGATACACACACAAATAAGAGCAATCAACTCAAATACAACGCTAAAGGTAGTCATCAATCCACAAAAGGAGAGACCAAGAGAAGAAGGGAAGAAAAAAGAGCAACAGCAACAAATCCAAAACAGTTAATGAAATGGCAATAAGAACATACAAATCAGTAAATAGCTTACATGTAAACGGAGTAAATGCCCCAACCAAAAGATCTAGACTGGCTGAATGGATACAAAAACAAGACCCATACATATGCTGTCTTCAAGACACCCACTTCACTTTCTAGGGACACATACAAATTGAAAATGAGAGGATGGAAGAAAATATTCCATGCAAATGGCAATCAAAAACGCTGGAGTAATGATACTCATATCAGACAAAATAGGCCTGAAAATAAAGAATATGATAAGAGACAAAGATGGGCATTACATAATGATCAAAGGACCAATCGAGGATCACTTCAATATATAAGGCAACTGCTAACAACCTTAAAAGGAGAAATTAACAACAACACCATAGAGCAGGGGACTTTAACACCCCACTTACTGCAATGGACAGATCATCCGGACAGAAAATCAACAAGAAAACTCAGGCCCTAAATGAAGCATTAGACCAGATGGATTGAATAGAGAGTTATAGGACATTCCATCCAAAAGCAGCAGAATACACTTCTTCTCAAGTGCACATGGAATTTGCTCTAAGAATGATCACATACTGGGCCACAAATCAAGCTGTGGTAACTTTAAGAAAATGGAAATCTTATCCAGCATCTTTTTCCAAACACAACGCTATTCAACTTGAAATCAACAAGAAAAAAATTGCCAAAAACCACACACACACAAAGACATGAAGGCTAAACAACATGCTACCAAACAACCAATGGATCATCGAAGAAATCAAAGAGGAAAACTATACCAAACGCAGTTCTAAGAGGGAAGTTTATAGCAATACAAGCATACCTCAGGAAACAAGAGAAAGCTCAAATAAACAACCTAACTTCACATCTAAAGCAGCCTGAGAGAGTGTAACAGACAAGACCTAAAGATATAAGAAGGAAAGAAATAATAAAGATCAGAGCAGAAATGAATGAAATAGAAAGGAAGAAAAACATAGAAAAGAGCAATAAAAATAAAAACTGGTTCTTTGAAAAGATCAACACAATTGAAAAACCCTTAGTCAGACTTATCAAAAAAAAGAAAAAAAAGAGGACTCAAATCCATAAAATTAGAGATGAAAAAGGAGAAGTTACAAAGGACATTACAGAAATACAGAGGATCCTACGAGACTACTACATACCAATAAATCTATACCAATAAAAGGGAAATCCTAGAAGAAATGGACAAATTCTTAGAAAACTACAATCTTCTAAGACTAAACCAAGATGAACTAGAAAAGATGAATGGACCAATCACAAGCACAGAAATTGAAACTGTGATTTAAAAAATTCCAAAACATAAAAGTCTAGGACCAGATGGCTTCACACGAAATTCGATTCAAACATTTAGAGAAGAGATAACACCTATTCCTCTGAAACTATTCCAAAAACTTTCAGAGGAATGAACGCTTCCAAACTCATTCTAGAAGTCCACCATCACCCTGATATCAAAACGAGACAAAGATGCCACAAAAAAAGAAAACTACTGGCCAATATCTCCAATGAATCTAGATGCAAAAATCCTCACCAAAATACTAGCAAACCAAATCCAACAGTACATTGAAAGGTTTGTACATTATGATCAAGTGGGATCTGTCCCAGCAATGCAAGGATTCTTCAATATCCACAAATCCAACAGTATGATACACCACATTAACAAACTGAGGAATAAAAACCATATCACCCTCTCCATCGGTGCAGAGAAAGACTTTCACAAAATGCAACACCCATAAAATCCCTTCAGACATGGGTATGGAAGGAACATACCTCAACATTCTAAAGGGCATATATGACAAACACACAGCTAACATCATTGTGCATGGTAAAAAGCTGAAAGAATTCCCTCTGTGGTGAAGGATGTCTGCTCTCACCACTAATATTCAACATAGTTTTGGAAGTCTTGGGCATGGCAATCAGAGAAGAAAATGAAATAAAAGGAATCCAAATTGGAAAGGAAGAGGTACAACTCTATTTGCGGAGGCATGATACTATACCTAGAAAATCCTAAAGATGCTACCTGAAAACTGTTAGCATTCATTGATGAATTTGGAAAAGTCACAGAATACAAAATTAATACACAGAAATTCATGGCATTTCTACATACTAAGAATGAACGATCAGAAAGAGAAATTCAGGAAACAATCCCATCAACCATCACATCAATGAGAATGAAATTCATAGGAATAAACCTACCTAAAGAGACAAGAGACCTGTACTCTGAAGACTATAAGACACTGATGAAAGACATCCAAGGTCACACAAACAGATGGAAATACCATCTTTTTGGATTGGAAGAATCAATATTATCAAAATTACTGTACTACCCAAGGCAATCTGCAGATTCCATGCAATCCCTATCAAACTACCAAGAACAGTTTTTGTAGAACTAGAAGAAAATATCTAAAAGTTTGTTTGAAAACATGAAAGGCTCAGAATAGCCAGACATCCTGAGAAAGCAAAACAGAGCTGGAAGAATCAAGTTCCCTGACTTCAGATTATTCTACTAAGCATCAAAACCATATGGTACTGGCACAAAGACAGAAATGTAGATCAGTGGAACAGGATAGAAAGCCCAGAATTAATCCCACACACCTACAGTCAACTAATCTATGGCAATAGAAGCGAGAACATACAATAGAGAAAAGACTGTACCTTCAATAAATGATGCCATGAAACCTGGACAGCCACATGGAAAAGAATGAAATCAGAACACTTCCTAACACCACACACAACAATAAATGCAAAATGGATGAAAGACCTAAATAGAAGACCAGATAACATAAAACTCTTGAAGGAAAACCTAGGCCAAACACTCTCTGATATAAACCAAAGCAATATCTTCTCAGATCCACCTCCTAGAGTAATAACAATAAGAACAAAAAAAATCAATGGGACTTAATTAAATTTAAAACTTTCTGCACAGCAAAGGAAACCCTAAACAGAACAAAAAGACAACCCAAAGAATGGGAGAACATATTTGCAAATGAAGAGACTGACACGGGGTTCATCTCCAAAATTTATAGTTACCCCTGCAGCTCAATTACAAACAAGAAAATAACCACATCAAAAAATGGGCAGAAGACTTAAACCGACAATTCTCCAAAGAAGACATAACAGATGGCCAAAAAACACATGAAAAGATGTTCAACAGCACTAATTATTAGAGAAATGCAAATCAAAACTACTAGGAGGAACTACCTTACACCACCCAGCATGGCCATCATTAAAAAGTTTACAACCTGGAAATGCTGAAGAGGGGTGGAGAAAATGGACCCCTTATCATACTTTTGGTGGGAATGCAAATTGGTGCAATACTATGGAAAAGAGTGTGGAGATTGCTCAGAACACTTAAAATAGAATTACCCTTGATCCAGCAATCCTACTCCTGGGCATCTCTCCAGAGAAAACATGACTTGAAAAGATACCTGTACTCCAATGTTCATTGCAGTACTAGGTACAATACCCAAGCCATGCAAACAACCTAAATGTCCATCGGCAGTGGAGGAGATAAAGAAGATGTCGTCCATATACACAATGGAATATTACCCAATCATACAAATGAATTATGGGAGTTCCCACAGTGGCCCAGTGGTCATGAATCTGGCTGGTATCCATGTGGATGCAGGTTTGAACCCAAGCCTTCTTCCGTGAGTCGGGGAGCTGGCATTGCTGTCAAATGTGGTGTAGGTCATAGATGTGGCTGATGCCATGTTGCTTGGACTGTGGTGTAGACCAGCAGCTGCAGCTGGGATTCAATCCCTAAATGGAAACTTCCATATGCCCTAGGTTTGGCCCTAAAATGCAAAAAAATAAAATAAAATAAATCATAAAGAATGAAATAATGCCATTTACAGCAGCATGGATGGACCTAGAAATTATTGTCCTAAGTGAAGTTAGACAGTGAAAGACAAACATCATATGATATCACTTATAGGTGGAATCTAAAAAAGGGATACAATGAACATCTTTGCAGAGCAGAAATAGACTAACCGACTTTAGAAAACTAATGGTTTCCAAAGGAGACAAGCTGGGGAGTAGGTGGGGTGGGCTGGGTGTTTGGGATGGAAATGCTGTAAAATCAGGTTGTTATGTTTGCTGAACAACTATAAATGTAATAAAATTCAATATAGCCCTGGGAACTATGTCTAGACAACTTATGATGGAGAATAATGTGAGAAAAAAGATATATATGTAAGTGAGACTGGGCCACCTTGCCATAGAGTAAAAAATTGACAGAATCCTGAAAAACAGCTATAATGGGGAAAAAAACACATTATAATCTAAAATCAATGAATTAAAAATAATAAACAAACAAACAAATGAATACATACATATATACATACATAAACTTAGAAGGTTTTGCACAGGAAAACCTTGTTTGCACCTAAACAAACCAAAAAAAAGACGACCCATGGAATGGGAGAAAATATTTGCAAATGAAGCAACTGACAAGGGATTCATCTCCAAAATTTATAATCACCTCCAAAAAAATGGGCAGAAGACTTAGACAATTCTCCAAAGGAGACAGACTGATGGTCATAAAGCACAAGAAAAGATGTTTATCATCACTACTTATTAAAAAAATACAAATCAAGATACAATGGGGTACTCCCTCATACCCACCAGGATGGCCATCGTCAAAAAGTCTGCAATAAATAAGTGCTGTAGAGGATGTGGAGAAATGGGGACCCTCTTAACAGTGTTGGTGGGAATGAAAATTGATACAGCCACTGTGGAAAACACTATGATCATGTCTCAAAAAAACTGAAAACAGAATTATCATATGATCCAGAAATCCCACTCCTGGGCATCTATCCAGAGAAATCCATGACTTGAAAAGACCTAGGCACCCAAGTGTCCACTGAAGCACTTTACAATAGCCAAGATCTGGAAGCAACCTAAATGTCCATCAACAGAAGAATGGACAAAGAAGAGGTGGTACATAAACACCATGGGATATTAGCCATTAAAACGAAAGAACTAATGGCACTTGCAGCAACATGGACGGATATAGACAAGTATCATGCTAAGTGAAGTTAGTAAGACAGTGAGACACCAATATCATATGCTATCACTTATATGTGGGATCTAAAAAAATATGGATACAACTTCTGTGTAGAACAGAAAATGACTTTGAAAAACTTTCCGTTACCAGGTGGGATTCTCCCCAGGTTCACAAGGATGGTTCAACACACTCAAATCAAACAATGCCATGCACCACATTAACAAAAAAGTCAGAAACCACATGATCATCTCAAAAGATGCAGAAAAAGCATTTGACAAAGTCCAACATATATTCATGATCAAAACTCTTAATAAAGTGGGTCTAAGAGGGAACAATCCTTAACATAAATAAAGCCATTTATGACAAACCCGCAGAAAATATAATACTCAATGGAGAAAAGCTGAAAGCCTTCCCATGAAAATATGGAGCAAGACACGGATGCCCACTCTCAGCACCAATGTTATTCAACATATTACTAGAAGTTCTATCCACAGCAAACACACAAACAAAAGAAATAAAAGCCATCCAAATAGGAAGAGTAGTGGCTAAAACTGTCAGTGTAAAATGATCACAGTAAACCTAGTTAACATCCATTACCACAAAGAGTTACACATTTTCTTTCTGTGATAAGAACTTTTTTTTTTTCCTTTTGGCTGTGCCTGTGACATGCAGAAGTTTCTGAGCCAGGGATTGAACCTGCGCCACAGCAGTGACCTGAGCCACAGCAATGATACCACTGGATCCTTAACCCACTCTCCACTAGGGCATCCAAGGACTCTTAAGATCCATTCTCTCAGCTACTCTCCAACACAAAATGCGGTATTAACTGCAGTCCCCATGCTGTACATTACCGTCCATGATTTATTTTATTTTATTTTATTTTATTTTATATTATTTTATTTTATTTTACTATTATTATTTATTACTCATCTGTAATTGCACAATGACCATAATAATCCAATTTCACAGGATTTCCATCCACAGCCCAAGCACATCCCCCCACCCCCCAAACTGTCTCCTCCGGAGACCATTATTTTCTGTCTTTTATTTATCAATCTGCTAAAAGGGAAGCTGAAGCAGGCTGAGTGACCTTTTAAATGTATGGAACCCCAAATGCTACAAAACGAGATTCCACAGGCTCCAAAGGCTGCCACATATTCACCCTTCTTTGTGACTATGATGGAATTGTCCACCTATCAGTGTGAGCAGGGAAGATGTTAGGAATGGCTTATAAAAAGTTACTATTTTGCAAGCCCGTTCAGGTTGAGGCTCTTGAATATCATCCTAGAGGTCACTAACACTTCACTGTATGGAATCCAGGGGCTGAGTCAAAATAGAGGGGTCTATTTTGGGAAGGGAAGCAGGAGGCTGTAGGGTCAGCTGGTGGACATGGTGAGCATATGGCTCCCTGTTGGGTTGATGGCTGGATGTGGAATAAAGAAAACTAGGGTCAGGTCATCTGAGAACCACGGACCTGAGATGAACTCGCCATTGTTAGAAGCATCCTGAACCTTCAGAAAAGAACAGGGACCATGTCTATAGGTTTGCGAATATCAGAGCCATATCTCCTCAGAGAAGGACTCCCAAGGCTCTCCAGGCCTCACTCCCCAAGCCTCCCTTAGAGACAAGGCCTCCCCACCTTTGTCCTTGTCAGCTCACTGACCCTAGAGGTCCTGCCTATCCCTGAGGACTTGGGTTTCCACAGAGATATGGTGGTGGAGAATTGCTCATACAGCTTACCAGCCTGACCAACAGTAGTTCCCACCACACTGGGGCAACTGGGCACAGGGACACATGGCTCTAGAGACTTGAACCATCTGGACCCCATGTGCACGGTGTCCTTGCCTACCATCTGTGCCACAGAAGAGCCAGGAATACCTGTGCTTGCCCAACTGATTCTCAGGGGGTTTTCCTGGGAGAACACTTGCCCACCTTACCTCTTATCCATGAATCCCCACGACTTCCTGACTGCTGCTTGTCGGCCAACCACACACCTGAGAAGGTTCTGTGCTAGAGAGTGATCTGCAATCAGCCTCACCCTTCTAGGGCCCCAGATTCTAGGACCATACAAATGCTGAAGGTGTGTCCCTGCCTAAGGTACAGATACCCTAAATCCATCCACATGATTTCCACTGGAATTCACCAGCATTTGGAGGGAGGAATTCTTGACCCTAAAGATTGAATCAACCTGAGAGGAGCAATGCTGTGATTCAGAATGAAGGGCCAAGGCACACATAAAATGGCACACCGCCCAGGATGCCCCACTCACAATTCAAATATAATGTGATATACACACACACCAATGATGCTTGAATATTCTGGCTTGCCACATAATTAAGTCATAACACACAGATGAGTGATATGCTCTAAATGCATTTTTGAAGCTCTTCAAGAAACTCAGGTGACATTTCAGATGTGATATCTGCATGGTATGAACATTCCAAACATGAGCAAACTCAAATTACAAAGCTGAGGTAACCGAACACAGAGCCGATTATCCCAAGCTAGTCTGAACCAGTTCCAGTGCCCTTTCATATATGCATGTGCACACAATCCACTTACACTCTGAGGAGGACCCTCAACACCCACCAGGGGATGTAAGCAAAGGACAGCACACATACATATGTGTGTGTGTGTGTGTGTGTCTTCTGAGCACACATGTACCTTTTAATCCTCAGTGTGAATCACCATACAAACTGACCGCCTAAGTTTACATATCTCAATAGACACAAATTCTAAAGTTTTACAGACAAATTCCTACTCACCTGGAATTTTCCACTGCCTCTCCTACTGAGACAGGTTGGGACCTGGCACCCTTGGCTGCAGTGGCTTCAGTGGCTGCAGGGAATGCACCTGGACAAACATCTCCTGGGGAACAAAATACAGCAAAGTATAAACAATGAGAAAGAACTCTGCTTGCACATTGCGGACAAATCATGAGAAAAATACAACTGCCACTTCTGAAGAACAGAGAGCAAAAGCAGAGGACTATGCATGCCCCCTACATGCACCACACTAAAGGGGTGGGGTGGGCAAGCCCCCTCAGCCACCCCCCGGCCCAATCCCTGGACATGCCCCTATCCTCACCCCATAGAAGGAACTAGCTCACCGCTACTCAGTGAGAAGCTGAACGAGGGAACCTGGTGATTGCTTCAGTGCCTCTATGCTGAAGCAGGTGTCCTGAATAAAGTCTTCACTGAGTTTCTCCTCCAGCATCTTATCAACTGCTCTTGATTAAGGAAGGCCAAGAACTCTAGCTGGTAACACTCCAACTCTATACACATCCAAAACATGGGCCTGAATAAAACAGGTGCAACCTACCTACCAACCAGTTGTCCATGTTGAATACCTACATGTACAGGCTCACGAAAACCAGCAAGTCCTCAGTTGTCTCATGCATAGCCCGTATGCCATGCCATAGCCCTAAAACACAGCCAATCCAGGACTCCTGAACACACACACAGCCTACACCGTTTCTTGCTTTCCAAACACACAAACAGACTTCTCACACCTCTCAGAATACATACCACATAAGCTCCAGGAACTCAAAAACACACACAGCCACAATTAGCCTACACTGACTAAGATACATATACAAATGTCAAACACCTATGGACACACACATACAGATATTCCCAACCCTTGGACATACAGATGCCCCAAACACTAGGCATGATGCCACCTCTTCAAAATACAACCACCCTCCTCCTCCCCCAACATAGACACCAAAGGGCACTCTAAGTGTATGTGTGTCAAATGTATGTATGTTTTTGCCCTCCCCTGGATAGACACAGACAGACCATCTCTTAGTACCTATTAACAAACACATTAGCAACAAACACATAACACCTTAGCATTCTCCAAAGGCACATACTTTGCACACTCCTAACAACTCCAAGCCATGCAAACAAGACTTGGGCAGTCATGCACCTGGTGATAGACATACAAACATGGATATGCAAGTAAGACCCATGGACATATCTCCAGAAAACCACATATGAAGTGACTTCCATCTATCAAATGATAAGAGGAGCCAGCTCACACACCTGCATCTACTAACACATAACCATAGCCCATATTTCTCCTACACATCAATGCAAGTCTCCAACTCCCCTGAATAAACACAGAACCTCATCTCTCCATTAGAAACACACGTACGAACTCCTGGAAGAGCACATAGGCAAAGCATTCTCTGACATCAACCTCATGAATATGTTCACAGGTCCTTCTCCCAAGGCAACATAAAGAAGAGCAAAAATAAACCAATGGGACCTAGTCAAACTCACAAGCTTTTGCACAGCAAAGGAAACCAGCAAGAAAACACAAAGACAACTTTCACAATGGGAGAAAATAGTTTCAAACAATGCCATGGACAAGGGCTTCATCTCTAGGATATACAAGCAACATATGCAACTCAACAGCAGAAAAGCCAACCACCCAATGGACAAATGGGCAAAAGACCTGAAGAGACATTTCTCCAAGGAAGATACACAGATGGCCAACAAGCACCTGAAGCAATGCTCAACATCCCTGATTATTAGAGAAGTGCAAACCAAAACGACCATGAGATACCACCTCACACCAGTCACAATGGCCATCATTCATCAGTCCACAAATCACAAGTGCTGGAGGGGGTGTGGAGAAAAGGGAACCCTCCTGCCCTGTTGGTGGGAATGTAAGCTGGTACAGCCACTATGGAGAACCACATGGAGGTACCTTAGACACCTATACCTAGAACTACCCTATAACCCCGCAATCCCACTCTTGAGCATACATCCGGAGAAAACTTTCCTTGAAAAGGACACATGCACCTGCATGGTCATTACAGCTCTATTCACAATAGCCAAGACATGGGAACCAACCCAAATGTCCATCAACAGATGATTGGATTGGGAAGATGTGGTATACATACACAATGAAATCCTACTCAACCATAAAAAAGGACATGAGGCCATTTGTGTCACCATGAATGGCACTAGAGACTCTCATCCTCAGGGAAATAAGTCAGAAAGAGAAAAACAAAGACCATAGGACATCACTTATAACTAGAATCTAATATAAAGCACAAATGAACATTTCCACAGAAGAGAAAATAATAGACTTGGAGAATGGACTTGTGGCTGCCCAGGGAGAGAGGGAGGGAGTGGGAGGGATTGGGAGCTTGGGGTTAACAGGTGCAAACTATTGATCTTGGAATGGATGTACAATGAGATCCTGCTGTGTGGCATTAAGAATTCTGTCTAGATACTTACATTGCCACACAACAATGCGATGAAAACCTGTGCATACATGTATGTGTAACTTGGTCACCATGCTGTACAGCAAAAAAAAAAAAAAAAAAATGAATAAATAAATAATAAATAACAAAGAAACACACATGTGCACTTCCCCAAATATTTAGGCCTAAAATCTCCCTACTGAAAAATACAAGTGCATAGCCCCAGCAAATATTCTACCAAATGACCGTGCCCCTTGAATACACACACAAACTCATACACACAACTCCTCTCCACAAGCCCCAAATATACCCACAATTACCCAGGACACTACAAATATGGCAACGTATAACCCCTATGCATTTAGCTCCAAATACACATATAATACATGCTCTGCATATACATAAAATCACACTCCCCCCCCACCCAGCCTTCATGCAAATACAGAAGCACAGAAACACAGGACAGCCACCTATGGAATATTCACCAGTCTCATAAAAGTTTCAGACTTGCCCTAAATACATCAAAAGACACACACACAGCTCCTGAAAAACTGCTACACAGAAAAGCCAAGAAGCATACAACATGCTACAAATACACAAATAATCATCCTAAAGATAAGGATAGATTCGGATACTTAAAATACATGAAAAGTCCCACTGGGGGTGAAAGACAAGGTTTAACAGAGTTTGGGGAACTGGTGTAAGCTGAGGAGCACTCAAGGAATGGAACCCAGCTATGATCTACACTAACTTGAAGGAAGACCAGGGGCCTCTATGTGTCAGACACAAACCCCCATACTTAAAACATAGGACAACACATAGGAAGAGTAAATCCTGTTGCATGAAGTCATGGAGTTAGTAGTCCTTGAAAAGCAGCATTTTTTCACATACCCAAGACAGAAATATAGATGACAGGGGACAAAACTAGGTAAATGGGGACATTAGCTTAAAACCTGAGATGAATTGCCATATTGTACATGTTACCACACTCCTGGTAATACACACAGGACTTCAATAGCATGGTTGACTGACCTGGTTAAGCCATGTAGGGGCAAAGCGAGGGACAAAAGATGTAAGCCTTGCCATCTGCCCCCAAATGAGGAAGAAGGCAGACTTCTCCCTTCTCCTCTTTTCCTTGGATTATAGAAATGGAGCTCTCTTGGTTCTTGGGGCTGCTCTGCTCCCTTGCCAGCCTGCTTCTCTCTCTCTCACAAGTGTCTTATGCTAAAAAACTCACTCATTGCCTGCTGCTTTGTCTCAAGCTGAATTCATTCTGCAATGAGTCAGAAAAGCCTGAGCTTCATGAGTCCTGACACTGGTAGAGAGGTTTTTCCTTAAAAGACAGTGGTTTTGAGGAGTTCGAGTCATTCTTTTGTGGCACAGAAGGTTAAGGATCCAACTTTGTCACTGCAGCCATCCAGATCGCTGCTGTGGCATTCAATCCTGGGCCTGGGAACCTCCACAAGTAGCAGATAAAACCAAAAAAAGAAAAAATAATAATCATTGTGTTCCAGTCCACTCCTAACTTGGGATCTGGGTTCAAGTGCCAAACTACCGTGCAGGTTGATTCAAGTCCCACTCTCAATTTTGGCTGGGTTGAAGTACCAGCCACAGAGTTTCACTACACTCCCCACATATACAACATAAATGGATTGTACACCCAAGTGAACAGACCCCCGTAATGACCAAACATGGCCCTTATGCATAGGCAGATAATCCAAGTCCACCATTAGACACACAATCCCAAAACTCATGGGTGAAAACACCATGTGCCAAATATTCCCCTGAACACCAACTTACAAACACCTAAACACCAACTCCTTGAGAGTGCCTCTGTTACATCTCAAAACCCTTCAAATATAACACTCACCCTTAAAAAACGTTCACCAAAACACAGGCATGAACTCCCCTTATACACACATATCCATAGACCTAAGCAACCCAGATATCTGACCATCCACCAGACTCCCAACAACCTATCAAATATGTATGAACCCCATCTAGGCTTGTGCATCATTCATGATTTACATCAGACTACAAAGAGTTGGTGAGCACTACATTCAGGAAAGTTGTCCCCACCATGGACCCAAGCATGCCTTTTGAATATGAGCATTGACAGTAATTTTTATGTTCTGAAGGAGACACCAATGAAACTATGATCATGTACCTTGGCTCTTCACTGATTTTCCAGTGACCTGCGCTACTTCCTGGGAAGTGCATGAGGGTTTTCCAATTGGAAATGTTTCTGTCTAGCTTTCCTACTCTTGAGAACTGCATGCTGGAATGGCACACATTTTAATGGCCCACAAACTTTATGCACCTGCCTCTGGAGGCCCTGCAATCACTCAAGTCTTCACGCAGCCTGACCCACAGTGCTGCCAATAAACTGTGGTGAAACACTGCTCCGGACCTTAACTCCATGCTGGCATGAACCCACACAGAGGAGGGCCCAGATATCCTACAGAGTGAAAAAGAGTGCTGAGGGCTCACACCCAACACGTGAAAAGTCCCCATATGCCTTACCAGGGCCTTCACAGAATTAAGTGGAAACGCTGCCATGTCTGGCCCACCCCCAGGCGGGCCACCCATTGGGAAACCACCCTCTGCCCTCATGCATACGCTACTGGATTCCCAAGCAGACCCACCTCAACAGATACTGGGAACAGTTGGTGGAGTGTAGTCCCTGCACCTGACAGCCCTAGCCACTAGCGGACATGTGCATGGTTGCTGGCATGGGATGTGTGAATACCTAGCCCAGGAATTCTTGCATGAGAGGAATATAATGGAGAATTGGCATCCTCTGGGGAGTTTTTTTTTTGATATGTCTTCTCATTGCGATCTTTCTGACCTTCTCCTCTTTAACCTCTCTCTTGTGAGATGATCTCCCACATTCAAATTGCAAACTTGAAAACTGTCCATTTAGATATGATCCCCATGAAAGAGTTTGGAGAGCTCCAGCCTAAGCACGGTATCCTCAATTTGGGCCAAGGGCATTCATGCCCTTTGGGCTGCAGTTCCTTAGTTTTGCTTACTGTTTTTTCTAGAAATATTAGGTCCTTTTACCTAGCAAGCCTTAGGGTTCCATTAAAAACAATTTCTAGCAATGAATTGTAGACATGGAAAACACTCTGAGAGAACTTTCTCCTGTTTCCATGCCTAGAGCTTTTCCAAATGCATTTGTTCTACTCGAATGTTTTGCTCTCAGTGTAGTTAGTTAATGCATGGAAGTTTTTCAATAAAGGTTGATTCATAGGTGTTTCCTTTGTAAGGTTTTGGTTATCCTTGTGAAGTAAACTTGACAATCTTGGCCAATTACAGCACAGCAGGTACTTTGGGAACATTTGTACTCTCCCTCCCTACTTCTTTGACTACATCACAGAATTTCCGTTGGCAATCAACCAACAAATAAATAGGAGCAGATTCAACTTACTGACCTGACATTGTCATACTTTGCAAAGAAATGTGAACCATCAGGACCGTTCTCCGGTTAGCTGCAACGTTGGAGCATTTCTTCATCAACAGGATACCTCTCATGACCCCTTACATCTAACAACACCAAGAGCTCCCAAGGGCACAGACTTGAAACCTCCACAAGACACAAACCTGGAATATCTCAGTGCCTTTAAATTTCCATCAGCAAGTGGGAGATTACCTGTCTTCTGATGCTTGTGATCCATTTCCAGAGATGTTTCTCCTCAGCTGTCAGTGCCTGCCCTGAAGCTCTCTGCAGGAATAATCAGATAAGGGTCCAAAAGACATTGAGACACCCACATGCATGACTGGTTTTCCCTAATTACATTTCAGCTAATTTGATTATCTCTGCCTCTAGGATGTAGGGTTTTGAGGTAGTAAACAAAAATTGATTGCAGAATTGGGAATGTCACTTTTCCACAATGTGATTTTCTATCAGGGTCCCTGAGAAGATGCATTCAAATACTATATCAGAGCGATGAGTGAGCATCTTGTAAATAATCGGTTGAATGGTGGAACAAGGGGAGGAGACAACAAGAAGCCTGCCCTTCTTGAGAGCCTGGGTACAATGCCTGCCTCACCAATCCTCTCATATGAAGTTATTGGTTGAAAAACATTTAAAATTTTCATTACAAGAGCTCAAATACAGAGAAATATTTCCAAATTGTTTATTTTTTCAATCCCCCATCAAGAGGTACTTGATAGAAAGCTCACCATGATATTGCTTGAAATCCTCTCACTCTCTTTTGAGTCCATTTTTCTTTGCAAGGGGTAAGAAGCTTCTGAAGCATCTTCCCAAGTCTTTTTCTCAATGTGGGACATTCCTTATAAACCTCTCTTGCCTTCCCCGACACCCTAACATCAGTAGGAATTGTAGTGGTGCTACAGCAGAGAATGAATTTCACCTCCCAAGAGATTTGGTTGCAGTCCTATTAGGTTTTCACCCCTCATCTCCCTTGATGAGTTTCCTAATTGTCCTCTCTTCTCACCACACAAAACATGAATACTCATTCATATCATTAGGAGAGTGATGAGGTGACATTAATTCCCAACATGAAAATAAGAGTCAGAGAACTGTTTCTCATTTGTGTCTCTGTTTTGTTTTCTAAGGGATGCAGATGGGACCATAGGTAATGATGAGCCTAGATTCTAAAGTGGAAGGCTATGGGATGCGGACAGGAAATTCACAACCTTATAAGCAGGGCTTGCAGACGAGGTCTTAGATGGGATTGGCTTTGTCCAAAAGGAGAGTGGACAATGGTGGATAAAATACCGGCACTCTCTCAAGGTGCACATGCATTTCATGGGTAGTTGATTTTTTAAATCCTAGAAATATAAGGAGTTCCCATTGCGGCTCAGCAGAAATGAACCTGACAAGTACACATGAGGTTGCACTTTTGACCCCTGGCCTCCCTCAGAGGAATAAGGATCTGGTGTTGCCTTGAGCTATGCTGTAGGTCACAGACACAGCTTGCATCCCACATTGCTGTGGGTGTCCATAGGCCTGTAGCCTTAGGTCCGATTTGACTCCTATTCTGGAACTCACATATGTTGCAGGTCTGGCCCTAAAAAGGAAAATAAATAAAAGACCAAAAAAAAAAAAAAACCCAGATCTCTGGGATATTTAGTACATTAACTTGTCTTCTTGTCCCTTATTTCTGTCCTTAACCCCATGAAGCACAAACACTCAATCCTATATCCTGCCTCTTCCATTGACATTTCATCCTGCAGATTTGGGGTCCCTTTGCCATTTTATTTTGGGTTGGACCAAAATGCACATTTCAGGTTCTAGTCCAAGTTCTCATCCTCTCTAGAACTGCTCACTACTAAGCGCCTAATATGTTACCCTTTTTGGCTAGTCTTGCCAGATAAATGCTGATGCTGAGGGAAAGGTAAATTTCAGATAAATAGGGAAAGAACTTTCAGTAAAGATATGTCCAAAATGTTGCATAGGACAGAGTTAAGGCTAAAGGCAGGCACTGTGTATAGGAAATGAAAAATTCAAATGGAGCTGGATATTTACTTTTGATATTGCCTAGGTTTGAACACTCTGTTCTTTCAGTTCCTTGAATTTCAAGAAAATGTAGAAACTCCCATAATAAAGGTTAGTCCAGTAACAGAGGAGCCACAATGGCAGTATGAAGGTGACAAAAATAATATACTCAGATATACGGAGACAAGATTTAATTTTCTATTTTTCCTTTTTACTTTTTTTCAAGATGAACTCTTACCTTATAATTGTTAAGTTTTCCATTGCAGTTGATTTACAATGCTTTGTCTATTTCAACTGTACAGCAAAGGACCCTGTCATACAGACACACACACACACACACACATACATACACACATATATATACACATATATTATATATATATAATCGCTTTCTCACATTATCCTCCAACATTTTACATCCCTGTGCACATTTTAATTTTCAGAGACAAAGAAATAATTTTTGAAAAGGCAAATGGGTTGCATTCAATGTTCCTTGCCCAAAAGATCTCTGAAAAGATGTGAATGAAACAGGTAACACTGATTACCAGTGGGAACGAGGACTGAGTGGACAGGGGAAAGAGGGGGGAGGAGGACTCAACACTGCATATTCTATTTTGCACAAGTGGATTGTGAACCCTGAGAAGGGAGGTTTTGTGGAGAATATTACATTCAATCATTAAAAAGGTAAAACATACAATACTTACCAGCAATGTCATCATACGGGAAACACATCACACTGATCTCTGGTCTTGGACACGTGGGCTGTGCAGCGGCTTTTTGGATAGGCTGGGCCTTTCCAGCACAAGGGAACATGAGGAAGGTGGGTCCTGCTGGATGCTGGTTGGCACACAAGGACAGCTTCCTTAGCAAAGACGGACACACACCAATCACAAATGGTGGGTCTGCTGAGAGAAGCCAAACCATAAACATTGGGTTCCAGGTGGCCATGAAAACCCAAGTGGTTATCAGATGATAAAAGGTGAATTTTGTTCAGAAAGTCTGGCCTCTGGGGAAGGAAGCCAAGAGCCAGGACGGAAGCTGAGGGGGTTGAAAGACAACAAACAAGTTGATGAATAACGAAGGGAAAGGGAACATCAAGACAAACCTTGGTGCTGTGACTCTGAAAACCAACACATACATTGCCTGACGAGGCACTTGACAATTGTCTGGCCCCTGCATAAGGTGGAAGAAACGTCTGGTTCTTGCCTCCCTGTAGAGGCCAGCATGGAATGGCACCCCACCCCCACCCAGGCTCACCTGCCCTCAGCCCCTCCCCCACTGCAGAATGACTGGAGGCCCGCATTCTACTGTTGAGATTCAAACTTGGGCTCCTTTACTTGCGTCCTGAGCATCTGTTGGGGCAGGTCCCTCGCTGGGTCCTGCTCTTGACTGTCCACGTTGAGGCCACCAGCCCGTGGTGGTCCAGGCCCATGCCTGTGGGAATGGCTTCAGAAGGCAGTAAGCCTCTAGACAGGGGCTGTTTTCCAAGAGAAAGGGCCTCCCTCAAATCCCTGGGTTTCCATTGTGATACTTCACTGTGGACATGAAGTTGGACTGAAGGAGAGGAAGGTGAGAGCACTGCACCCCAGGGTCATCTCCCCTGGGAAGCCTGGGGGCCTATAGAAACCTGAGCCTGCCCTGGGGAGGACAGCTGCTTGGAGGTGGTTTTAGAGAACTTGCTCTGGTTGGGGAAGTAGGATGGCAGCAGGCAGGTTGGTTGTTTCTAGAAGGGAGACAAGCCACTTGGAACGTGTGTATAGCCAGTGTCCTCTTGCTATTCAACTTTATAAAAAAACTTACTAATTTCAACCAATAGAGGAGAGTACTTTGAAATGGGGAAAAGATTAAATTTTAGAAAATTTGTAAGGAATGACATCTTGTGGAGTTCCCACTGGGGTGCAGCAGGTTAAGGATGTGGCATTTCCACAGTTCCAGCTTAGGTGGGATTCAGTCCCTGGCCTCTTTCTCTATGCAGCAGGTAGAGCCAAAAACCGCCCCCCAAAACTTGACATTTTATTCTACTCATGCCTACAGAATCTAGGCAGAGAGGCTGTTTTCACAACTAGGAAATTAATTGTTATTCTTAAGCCATTCATTCCTTAACAGTTCTAGTCTTTTATATGTATTAATCTCTTTAAAAAACATAAGAATCTTGCCAATACCTATGATTTTTATCAACGAACCCATTTTATCAACTGTCAGTGCCATGGCTATACATGTAAGAAATCTAAAATATATATGTGTGTATCTCATATACCAAGTTTGCTATTTTTCTGTCTTTTGCTTTTTACAGCTGCACTTGCAGCATGGGGGAGGTCCCAGGCTATGGGTCTAATCAGAGCTACAGCTGCTCATCACAGCCACAGCCACAGCAATGAGGTATCCAAGCCATGTCTATGAACTACAGAAGAGCTCACGGCAATGCCAGATCTCTGACCCATTTAGTGAGGCCAGGGATCAACCCTGCATCTTCATGGATACCATTCATATTTGCTTCCACTGTGCCACAAAAGGAACCCCTTGAGTTTGCTATTTCTTTTTTTTTTAATTTTTTTATTTTCCCACTGTACAGCAAGGGGGTCCGGTTATCCTTACATGTATACATTACAATTACATTTTTTCCTCCACCCTTTGTTCTGTTGCAACATGAGTTTCTAGACAAAGTTCTCAATGCTATTTAGCAGGATCTCCTTGTAAATCTATTCTAAGTTGTGTCTGATAAGCCCATGCTCCCGATCCCTCCCACTCCCTCCCCCTCCCATCAGGCAGCCTCAAGTCTATCCACGAAGTCCATGATATTCTCTTCTGAGGAGATGTTCATTTGTGCTGGATATTAGATTCCAGTTATAAGTGATATCATATGGTATTTGTCTTTGTCTTTCTGGCTCATTGCACTCAGGATGAGATTCTCTAGTTCCATCCATGTTGCTGCACATGGCATTATGTCATCCTTTTTTATGGCTGAGTAGTATTCCATTGTGTATATATACCACCTCTTCCGAATCCAATCATCTGTCGATGGACATTTGGGTTGTTTCCATGTCCTGGCTATTGTGAATAGTGCTGCAATGAGCGTGCGGGTGCATGTGTCTCTTTTAAGTAGAGTTTTGTCCGGATAGATGCCCAAGAGTGGGATTGTGGGGTCATATGGAAGTTCTATGTATAGATTTCTAAGGTATCTCCAAACTGTTCTCCATAGTGGTTGTACCAGTTTACATGCCCACCAACAGGGCAGGAGGGTTCCCTTTTCTCCACAGCCCCTCCAGCACTTGTTATTTGTGGATTTATTAATGAGGGCCATTCTGACTGGTGTGAGGTGGTATCTCATGGTAGTTTTGATTTGCATTTCTCTTCTAATCAGCGATGTTGAGCATTTTTTCAAGTGTTTGTTGGCCATCTGTATATCTTCTTTGGAGAAATGTCTATTCAGGTCTTTTGCCCATTTTTCCATTGATTGAATGCCTTTTTTTGCTGTTGGGTTGTATATGTTGTTTATATACTCTAGAGATTAAGCCCTTGTCAGTTGCATCATTTGAAACTATTTTCTCCCATTCTGTAAGCTGTCTTTTTGTTTTCTTTTGGGTTTCCTTTGCTGTGCAAAAGCTTTTCAGTTTGATTAGGTCCCATGGGCTTATTTTTGCTCTAATTTCTATTGCTTTGGGAGACTGACCTGAGAAAATATTCATGATGTGGATGTCAGAGAGTGTTTTGCCTGTGTTTTATTCTAGGAGATTGATGGTGTCCTGTCTCATATTTAAGTCTTTTAGCCATTTGGAGTTTATTTTTGTGCATGGTGTGAGGGTGTGTTCTAGTTTCATTGCTTTGCATGCAGCTGTCCAGGTTTCCCAGCAATGCTTGCTGAATAGACTTTCTTGTTCCCATTTTATGTTCTTGCCTCCCTTGTCAAAGATTAATTGACCACAGGTGTCAGGGTTTATTTCTGGATTCTCTCTTCTGTTCTTTTGGTCTGTCTGTCTGTTTTGATACCAGTACCATACTCTTTTGATGACTGTGGCTTTGTAGTATTTCTTGAAGTCTGGGAGAGTTACGCCCCATGCTTGGTTTTTGTCTCTCAGGATTGCTTATGATACCTTTTAAAATTGCACCTCACAAAATCAAATACCTGGAATACACCTGACCAAGGAGGTAAAGGACGTATATGCCGAGAACTATAAAAGTTTAATCAAAGAAATCAAAGAGGATGTAAAGAAATGGAAAGATATTCCATGTTCCTGGATTGGGAAAATCAATATTGTAAAAATGGCCATACTACCCAAAGCAATCTACAGATTCACTGCAATCCCTATCCAATTACCCATGACATTTTTCACAGAACTAGAGCAAACAATTCAAACATTTATATGGATCCACAAAAGACCCAGAATCGCCAAAGCAATCCTGAGTTTGCTATTTCTCATATCACACTCTCCCTCCCTCAATCAATCCAATGGTGCTGTGGGGTGATCAGTCTTGACACAGACACCTTTCCTGGGTTCCCCTCACAGAGCCCTGTTCTGGACCCCATACCCACCTTAGCGATCCCTTCCTCCACACTCCTTTCTGAACTGAGCTTCTCTAGGCCCCACTGGACAGCTGCTGACATACTCTACATGGATGAAACATCCCAGTAGGTTATGTGACAGCAGGTTATCTGGTAGAGCTGTAAGAACCAGAGGGACTCAACTCTTGGCCACGCTCAGGCTGCACACACCCCAAACACTTTGCTTCCTGATAGCAGTGACTTTCAAACAAGATTCTTACTCAAGTCCCAGAGAATAATGCAGACATGGGTGCTAGCTGCATGTACATTTCATAAGAAAGGACTTATGATCTTAGAATAAATCTAATCACAACACACATTATAAAATTCATCAACCAATAAGTGAGTCATCTGGGGGACATCTACAGTACAATACTTTCATCTCAGTCTTTCAGAGGTTTCTTAAAATAGTTTTGGAATTTATTTGACCAGGGGGAGGGGCTGGTCAGGGGATTTAGAAAGAGCCCATCACACATTCCCCATCGGACAACAATGTCCTGGAAGGCAGCAACAATGGCTTCCTGCCACCAGCACCAGAGCAGCAAGACTAGGGTCAACTCTGTACTCCCTGAAAACATGCTCAATGACTGGTAAAGAGTATTTAAGCTCCACAAACATAAGACTTCCTCCTCCAGTATGAGGACACTCCAAGAACCACTCACAGAGCCCCATCCTCTCAGATTACAATGAAGAAACAATGGCTGGAAGAAGTGGAGTCATTTGACCAAGGCCACCCAGTAGCTTGGAGTCCAAGTAAATAAATTTATTTAGCAAACAAGGGTCTGGAAACCAGTGCAGTAAAGTCCTCATCATCAGAGTGATTTTATCATTCTTCAGCCAGCCAGCCATATATTTGTTCTATTAAACTTTCACCACACAGCCTTGGCTTTAATATTGTCACATGCATTCCTCTTCTCTCCCCAGAAGAGTGATGCTCTTTGAGGCACAAGATTCCCTCCAAATTCCATGTTAACTGTCCAGGAGAGCCTGGCTCTGCTGGGTGAGGAAGGACCATCACCTGACTGAGTGCTGCTGGAGGTAGAAAGCCAGCTGAGCAATTCCTCAGGTCCTGAGTGGACTCACTGGGAAGGCTGGTCTTGTCACTTGGCAGGGGCTGTCACAGCAGCTGCATGTCTGTCATAACCACATTAGGTGTCCAGGGCTGATTGAGGGGCCAGAGTGTGGGAGGAGGCTGAGTGCTGGCTGTATAATTAAGACCTAGGAGAGGTACAGAACAACACCCACACACTCACTTCAACCCTGGGAGAAAGCCTGAGGCCAATGTGAACCATGAAGGTCAAGGGTGGATGCTGCAGGAATAAGGGGATAAAGCTCTGTCTTCCTCATTGAGCACCCTTGCTGGGTAGATCTCTCCTCTGGGACTGTGACCCTCTCTCTGTAAACCAAACTGTCACCAGTCTGAGGTCTTATGTGAAGATGGATCTTCCACATATCAAATTAGGTTCTAGGCTTAACAAGAGTCTTCTTGGCACATACTTAGTGGGATGACATTAGTGATGGGGGCCAAAACCCTGCTGTAAGCCATGGTGCTCCATGGCCTGCAGGGTCCTTCGGTGGGGGAGAACTGTGGTCCAGTGACTGCAGGGGCCTATGTCTCATGGGGAGGGACCCAGGACGTCAGTCATCACATATGTGTTTCATCAGAGGGGTCACGTGCTTCATGGTAGGCGAATCAGGAAGGAGCATGTGCCAGGAGCTAGGATGCAAGGGCAAGGCTGTCTGAGAGCCTCAGTTACTGACCGCAGCTGCATTTTCCACAGGCCACATGCTGTTGGAACTAGACTTTGGTGCAAGCAAGTTTAGAGGGGTTCTCCATGGTGGGAGCTGTGTTCTCTCCTGATGGCACTCTGCCCATGCCAGCCTTGTGGTGTGAAGACAGAATGAGGATTGGGTGGGCTCAGTTTCTCAGCTGTGAAACCTGCATAAAAGGAGCTGAAACTCAGATATTCAGGCTTATGGACTGTCAGTGAGACCATGCTCCTTGCCTCTGATCCTTTCCTGCTTCCTCATCCTATTTCTTCACCAGTGAGCCTGAAAAGTAGGCATGGATATAGGAATGGAGGATGGAGGCTCCATCCCAGCAGCACAGTGGTGCTGACCAGTGAGGCATGGAAGTCCTCATGTGTTGCCGAGGCTCATCGTCCAGCATAGATGCAGGCAAAGCCCAGTGAAGATTTCAAAGTCAAGAGGAGAGTGTACTCAGAAGGCTGTGCCTGGACATCTCTGACTCTAGAATGAAGCTTGCTCAGAGGCAGAGGGGAAACCAACCAGTCAGTTGGTTAGAGAAAAGCCTTTAGCTCTGCCACTTAAACTAACAAACTTACAAATTACCTGACAGGTTTGGGACAACACGAGGAATCCTCAGAAGACTAGGGTCAACTTCCTAGCAAGTTTTGTTCTAACAAGAGGGGGAGGAAGCCCTGTATTTTAGCAAATAGCTGGGAGAGGAGGAACGAGCCAAGTGAAAAGGCAGATGAGGCTGGCAGCCCCGGGCAATCTTCAAAAAATTACTGGGAGAAACCCAGGGGGAGCGAGGAAGCTGTTGATGGGAGGTTCTGTTCCTGGTGGGGGTGGGGGGTTGCTGTTCTGCTGCAGAACTTGGAAAGCTGAGTCAAGCCATGGTGCTTGATTTAGCTTGGCTTGGTCTTTCTCAGGTGGAGCATTTGACAGGCACCTGCAGAGCTCTCTCTGGACCCCAGAGAGCTCAGACTACAAATCGTCATTAGCAAAAGGTTCACAGCTTAGGTTAAGAAATGAGAAGGGACTAGGTCCATCTTCAGCAGATGAAGAAACAAGGAGGCACTCTTTTCTGCACAGAAGCCAAAGACAGCAGCCTTAAAATGTCTTGGGCCAGTTTGAAGAAGTATAGGGAAAAGAGCAATGGTTGTAAGGAATGCAGGACCCTCAATTTTGTTTGGAAGTTGCTTATTATAATTGCGGATTCCATCATCATCTGGGGTGTGGGAACCCTTGAGAACAGAAAAGGGGATTTCGGAAGTTTTAACGCACAGCCTATACATGGTGAAGAGACAGGAAATGCCATGAAACCTGAAGGTGCCCCCAATGCAAGTTACACACTTGTTAGCTGACAGTGGGGCTTTGGATGCCATTTTTCAGGGCGAAAGGCAGTCTGTCTAAAGGGTAGAAGGTGTCCCTAGAACATAGAAACTCTGTGTCACAACCCATTGACCGGAGACAGCTTTTAATTGACCATGGATTTTTGAGGCTAGAGTCTGGTGAAATTATGCACTTTTAATAGCAACTTGGAGGAGCTGAACCAGGACATGCGCTGCTCTTTTCTCTCTTTGATTCCTTGTCCATCGTCCTCCTCTACACACTGCAAGCCATCTGCCATAGTCTGTAACTGGTGACAACTGTGCAGATTTAAACTGCAGGAGAGGCATCAGGCTCTGCAAACTCCGCATTTCCAAAATCGCTGTTTGGACTGTAAGCTGACCAAATAGACACATTTAGGATTTGGGCTCCTGTTTCCCAGCCAGAAATGCAGGCCTGGAAAAAGATGCTTCTCTATCTTGACACAAAGCTTTGTCTTGACAATTCATTGGAGCGTTGAGAAAATGGAACACAGAAGTCTCAGAGTTGGTGCAGCCCAATTTGGAAGCACGGGGAGGCTCCACATCCATTCCGGGGAAAATGAATTATGCTGCAGGTTCCGAAGAAGATCCTGACATTATCAGGAGCCGCTCTCACTAGGGCCCTCTGGTCAGGACCAGCCAGAGGAAGAAAAAGGAGGAGAGAAGAGATGCTTTTCCGGTATCTTAGGTCTTGAGTTGATGATGGGAGGGAGCTGGGTGAGAAATTTTACAAAGTTATAACACATTGTTACGATCCCTCACCTCGTCAGCTCCTGTCTGCTTGACAAGGACAATACCCCTTCAGGAAAATATGAAATAAAATGGAAAGTGGCCTCAAGATAAAATTACCTGAAACAATGGCCTGATATGTTACAGAGTGTTGGGAGCAACATTAAAAAGGCATTTGTAACTGGCCACCTCCATGGCTCCAAGTGGAAGCTGATGCAGGCCTTCTCAGTCCCAGGGCTTTTGTGAGAGTTGGCCCCTCATGACCACTCTTGGCAAGCCAGGCCTGGGACCCTGGGGACCCCACCTGGGAAAAATTCCTTTTAAAGAGTCACAGCCCCTCTTACATGGACATTCTAGCAAGAGTCACGTCTGGGCAGAGGGTCAGAGGCATTCGCACCTGTGAGAGGACGAAGGAGGAGCCCAGCACCAAAGGGGGCTGGAAGTTGGCGACTGTCACCACAATAATCTAATTATTACTCTGCTCCTGTCCCCTCCTGAATAACTTTTTTATTGAAGTAGAGTGGATTTCCAATGTTGTGTGTCAGGTGTGCAGAAAAGTGATTCCATTATACCCCTGCATGTGTATATCTAGTCTTTTCCAGATTCGTTTCCATTACAGGTTCGTACAAGATGCTGATAGGTTGTCTATTTGATATTTAGTAGCGCTGATAACGTCCTCAATCTACCATAACTGGGCCCATCTGAATGACACCCAACGCCCCTCCTTCCTGAAGGCTTTCCTCTCAAGCTGGATGCCTGTCAAGATTCCTGCGCTGTGTGACAGCCCTCTCACTGCTGGCCCTGCAGTCAGCCCCTTCTCCACTTCCTCTAGCTGTCCTCTCACCTCATCACCATCCACCCCGCCTTATTCCCACCTCATTACCGACCTCCCACTTCATCACAGCTGTCACCATCCCATCTCATCGCCATCCTCCCACCTCATCACCACCCTCCCATCTCACCACCACCCTCACATCTCATCTCCGTCTTCCCCACCGCCCCCTCACTCCCTCAGCACCACCACCTGCTCCCCACTGGCTCTTCTGGCGCCCTGGACTCCTCTGCCCCCCTCCTCAGGCCTCCTTCTCCTCAGCAGTTCAACTGTCACCTACAAAGCCCATTAACAATTCCCTGCTCATCAAAGTACAGTCTGGGAAATAAAGCAAAGTCTACCTTTTCTTTTCCTTTGTGCTTGGCCGGGTTTCAGTTGCTTGCAGGGCGCAGTGCAGAGACACCACGCCTGCACTGCAGACCCCAGTTAGGGAAGCAGCTGCGCCAGCCGTTAAAAAACGGTTCCTGAGGAAACTAAGAGCAACACCGCGATTCAAGATGGCAGCGGACTGTGAACTCGGCTGTGCCTGGGGTTGGGTGTGAGCCGTGTGCCCCCGCCTCCCGCGGCCTGCCGAGGACCCCCCCCCCCCCCCCCGTCAGCCCGCGGCCTGCCGAGGCCCCGCCCCCCCAGCACAGGCCCTGCCGAGGCCCAGCTCCCCTGGCACACGGCCTGGCGAGGCTCCGCCTCCCTGACACGCGGCCTGCCACGGACCCCCTGTCCGCGCGCTGCTCGTCGAAGCACCGCCTCCCCGCGCGTGGCCTGCCGAGGCCACGCCCCCCCCAGGAAACGGGCTGCCGAGGCCCCGCCTCCCCCACTCGGCCTGCCGAAGCCGCGCCCCCCAGTCTCATAGCCCGCCGAGGCCACGCCCCCCGGCAGAGGGCCTGCCGAGGCCCCGCCCACCTGGCATATGGCCTGCCCCACCTATCAGAGAGCGACCTGCCGAAGCCCCGCCTCCCCGCGCGCGGCCTGCCGAGGCCCCGCCCCCCCAGGAAACGGCCTGCCGAGGCCCCGCCTCCCCCGCTCAGCCCGCAGAAGCCGCGCCCCCCAGTCACATAGCCTACCAAGGCCCTGCCCCCCCGCCGGCAGAGGGCCTGCCGAGGCCCCGCCTCCCTGGCACGCGGCCTGCCGAGGCCCCCGCTGTCAGCGCGCGGCCTGCCGAAGTCCCGCCTCCCCGCGCGCTGCCTGCCGAGGCCCCGCCCCCCCAGGTCACGGCCTGCCGAGGCCCTGCCTCTCCGCAGGCCACCGAGGGGGGATTCCCCCCCCACCCCCCCGCACAGGGCCTGCTAAGGCCCCGTCTTCCCCCGTGTGGCCTTCCGAGGCTCTTCCCCCCCCCCCTGCCACCCCACGCCGCCTGCAGAGGCTCTGCGGCCCCCCGCCGAGCCCCAGCGCCTGCCTTGGCACCTCAACCCCCCCATGGACTGAGGAGACCCTGTGAAGCTCCCAGGCCCGCCTGGCTGCAGAGTGCGTGCTTGGAGCTCACAGCCCCCTGTCTTCGATGATGGAGAATGCTTTCCTTTCCTTCCCTGGGCAGGAGCCACAGGGGCAGTTGGACCCTTGATGCAGCCCAACTGGAAAGTGTCAGGAACACAGCCTCCACCTGGTCTCTGTGCCTACTGCTGGAAGCTACCGTGTCCAGCTCCCTTGGCCCATCCCCAGCTCTACCCACAGTGGTTACCCTCTGCTCCCCACTGCTGGCCAGGTCCCACCTAGGCCACCATCCCGGGGCCTCTGGCCGCTCACAGTCCCTCCATATACCTGCCACCTGCAGTCCCTCCCTGCACCTGCTCCCTCCAGGCCTCTTCCACCTTGTCCTCTGTCCCCCACAACCACACTGTTCCCACCCCTCCCTCACTGGTCCCCAGCTTCAGTCTCATCCACTCAGGTGTCCTTTCCTCCTCCTGGTCCCTCTCTGGAGCACACTGCCAGGTCCACCAGCAACACTCGGTCCCCGTCTCTTGTTTGTTTTCTCTTTTCTCCACTAGAATGTAAGCCCCAAGCAGGGATTTTACTCTCCTGTCCTCTTTGCTGTGTTCCCAGTACCTCGAATAGTGTCTGGCGTGAGCTGAATGCTCCATAAACACTTGGTGAGTGAAAGGTGATGTGATGTGATGTGACAAGACAGTCCTGATTGGGAGAGGAGAGAAAAGTGACCAATGGTGAGCAGTCTTCAGGGAAGTGCTGACCCTTTCATGAGTGGGATGTTGGTGACAAGGTAACCAACTTGGACAGAAGACTCAGAAAGGTAGAGAGGGTGCCCAGGAGCTGAACAGAAGGAATGATGTGTTTACATTCAGACTCTCCCTGAGGAGTAGATGGGAATGTTTTCATTGCTCACCAGAGAGTCAAAGGGCATCTAAATAAATTGCTGACAATTTTGCTAAGTACAGTGCTTTTCGCTTGGTAGATGCACAAGGCAACTAACATATATAGCATCTACCAGCTTAAAAGCAATACTACCAGAATTATATAAAACTATATTTGAAAGTTTCTTTTAATAACATCTTGGGTGTTTTCTTTAAGTCTAATTTTGTTCTGCAAAAGGGATGAGGTGTTGGTTCCTAGTAAAATAAGTCTACTTCCTCAATGTCTTTATTCCCATATACTAGATCTTGTAACTACACTGGAGCTAAAAATTGCAAAACATAATTTCCACATTTGGCCGATAAAATCTAATGTACATTTAGAGTGTTATACTTTGCAAAGCCAAAGGAAAAGAATGTAGGTTATGGGACCTGGATACTTGGATTTGAAGAGTGTATCCGACATCCTAGCCATTCTGAACCTTGGTTTCATCAACTGAAAAATGGGAATCCTGTTGTGTCTAGAACCAGTATAATTTTAGTGACTAACAGCGTGTGCTACGGGTAGTACATGCTCCAGAGTGCTGCTAACAACCTATACTTTCTCAGTTACTAAAATCCCAAACAAAACGGCCTACCTAATCTTGATGCTATTAAACAATTTTTAGGGGTTGTGATGCTATCACAACTCAAAAATTCTTTTAACTCTGAAAACCCAAAACATTCATAAAAACCATCCAAAAAGTTTTTATGCAAATGAGTCAGCTTTGAAGTGGAGAAGATATAAAGCACATATTGCATTATCTCCTGAATACTTTCATAAAGAACAGGGCTCCTGAAGTTCCCAACGTGGCTCAGTGGAAATGAATCTGACTAGCATCGCTGAGGACACAAGTTGGGTTCCTGACCTCCCTCAGTGGGTTAAGGTTCCAGCATTGCTGTGAGCTGTGGTGTAGGCTGCAGATGTGGCTTGCATCCCTCATTGCCGTGGCTGTGGTGTAGGCTGGTGGCTACAGCTCTGATGCAACCCCTAGCCTGGGAACCTCCATATGCCATGGATGCAGCCCTAAGGGGGAAAAAAAAAACACACACACACACAACAGGGTTTCTGAAATGGCATGCAAGTACCTTGTTACACAATTCCATCTGAGTTTCTCAGAATGACATTATTAATTCTTTTTTTTCAAAAAGGACTTTAGAACCATAGGATTTCCCTAAACAAATGACCTTGTTCTACAGATGAGGACATGAAGAGCAACTCCTACCTGGTTGTACAGGCAAGACCTGGCACAGTCTCTAGACTGCTAATTCATTCCTCTGTCATCTGCATGATGGCTGGGGCAGCCAGTAAACCAGACAAAAAGAAAGCCATGGAAGGGAGACAGGCCAATAATATCTTCCAGATGAGCCTTGCCCACCTCCAGTCTCCTGACGCAAGCATTTCCGTATTGCAGATCTTCTCACACGTGGCTCACCCACCAGCTGTGGATAACTGCCCTGAACATGGGGCCCTGGCTCACCCTCCACATCTGCACAGCCTAAAAGGATAACAGGTCATGCACCTGGAGAAAGCATCACTCCAACACACACTGTAGGTGCCTTGCGAGGAGGATAAAAGCCAGGGCTTGAGGAGCCAGGGAGTGGGGAGCTCATTCCCAGAGTGCTCAGAAGAAGGAAGTGCTCAAGGGACAGGAAGTGTACAGTATGTTCTGGCTGGCAGAGGTCTGCCCTGGCTTCCACATGGTTCACCACTGGATCTTCCATCTGGTGGGAAGATGTTATTGATTTTATATATATACACATACAGTTGGTTCTCATTAGTCACAGATTCCATATCAGAGAATTCACCTATTCACTAAAAATGTATTTGTCACCCCAAGTCAGGGCTTGGGGTGCTTTTGCTCACATGTGGACACACGCAGAGAAGAGAAAAATTCATCTACCTACAAATACATTTCCAGCTGAGGCTGAACAAAGCAAAACTCTGCCTTCCTGTTTCCACTCATACTGTAAGCAAATGCCCCTTCTCTGGTCTATTTAGTGCCACATTTCCCCACATTTTTGTGGTGTGTGTGTGTGTGTGATTTAACTCTTTCAAATGGCCCCCATGTTCGGTGCTGAAGTGTTGTCTAGGACTTTATGGGGGAAAATACATTGGTTAGATACATTTTGTTTACACATAGGATTACAGTGCAATTGGCTGTGAGTTCAGTGCCAATGAAACAACAGTGTATATTAAACAAGGTGTCTTTAAACAGAAACACACATAAAATAAGCTTTTGTATTTATCAAGAGACAAAAAGGTGTGACCAGAGGCTGGCAGGAACCTAACCCTGAATTTCCCATGGGCGCAGTGGTTCAGTGTTCACTGATTCCATGTTTGTGGTGACTACAGACCCCAACCACATGACAATGAGGACTGAATAGGTATGTATATACCCATGCACTCATACATAAATATGCACTCATCCATGTCCGTGTAATGATACAAACATGCATGGGGGCATATGGCATGTGGCTCCAGTCATGGTTTCATGAAGAGACTGTCATGGTTCTGTAACCTATATTGTGAAAGCAGGAAATTTCAGGAGACGAAAGTGAAAAAAGAAATGCACCAAGACTCTGTGCATTAACCATTCATCAGTGGCCTGAATCCAGGATAAGACATGAATGAGATGGGCCATTCCACATGGCTTTGCAGGGAGATTTTTATATCTTCCTGATAACAACTTGACTCCATCAGGCCTGTGAGAGTTGCAGCACACAAGCGATTTTAATGCACCTAGATGGTAATACTTTTCCCCAAATTTCAATATTCTAAGTATTTTAAGAGTCACAAATTACTTGCTCCCAAATAATTTATATGGACAAACTTTAAACAGTAATGATCTAAGCAAAATGTGCATCCCATGGGCATGACATAAAAAAAGAGGCTTTTCCAATTGTCAACCTTTTGAAGCAGCATTATCATCTTTGCAGTTCCCATAGCAACATGTTCCATTGCTTGGGTGACAGTGATCTTGTGCTAAACTAACTTGGAAAACAAATGGACATTTCCTCCTGAGTGTCCTCACATCTCACAGTTGCCTCCAAGCCATAGAGGGTTGATGTACCCAGTGCAGCTTCGTGAAGAGTTATGAGGACATTTCATAAACAAGTTTCCAGGATTTGGCCTGTTAAAGCAGTTTTCAACTTCAAGAGCTTTCCAACATGAACCACATCGCCCTTTGTGTTATGCCATGGAGATTGTCCCAGCTGCAGAACAGATGCCAAGGGAAGACATGCCATCTTGGGTGGATTTGCAGCAGTTCCACAAAGGACCTGAGGGAGAGGGTGGGATGGAAGATGCCCAGTCCTACCGTCACCAACTCAGGCAGCAGGAGCCATTCTGGGAAAAGTGGATGAGATGCAGCAACCATGAAAGGCCAGTTTCTCCTTCCACAAACCACGTGGTAGAGCCACAATGCAGGATGGTACTCCCATGTTGGTTTCATCCTATCCATATTTTCATGAGTATGGAATCTCATAAGGGAAGGTCTCATACATGCACAGGGGTGGAAGAGATAGTTATAGGAGTGGAGGGGCTATTTTAAAGTACATTTTAGCCCAGAAACCTAGAAAGGGCTCCATGCTTTCTCCCAATGCCTCTCACAACTGGTTTGTTTGAATGACACATGTAGTTAGGACATTTCTTGAGAAAAAGTGAAATGTAGAGAATGGAATGTCAGTCAGTGGATTTGCAGGCACAGACACACTGTCCTAGTGCATATTTTTCTCCTGAAATAATCAAATATAATTTAGGCACTTTATAATTAACCCAAAGGGGGCTTTTAACAAAGAGCACAGAGCTCTAAGTTGAAAACGTACACTTGCAGAGTGTGTCCACAGCCAACTTTGTTTTTCAAAAGGAAAATGTGTCCTCTCACTGCTTGAATTCAACCAGAAGGATGTGAACCAGGCATAGAGAAGGAGGCCTGGCCTCTCGGGTCCCTGAGATAGTGTAAGGCTGAGTCCTATGGGAGAAGACAGGGTCTCATCTCTCAAATTGTAATGGTTAGAGAAGCCAACTGGTGGACTTTTAAATAATTATAAAGGAAAGAGAAATAATTTGAGAATAAGGCAAGAAAATATAATGAAATCCTAAAACCTGATATAGACCATACACTCCATGTGAAGGCTAGAATGAGCAGTTCCAAATCACAGAGGGCTAAAGAAGGCGGGGAGCCTTCTCACACCTGCTAGAACTTGTCACACTTCAGGCTATGTTTTCTCTGCAGAGGAGAAGTAGCAATACTACAGGACCGAGGAAGGTGGAAGGCACCTCCCCTTCCTAGTATCGAGTACTGTGACTGCCTCCTTGATTTCTGTTTCCAGTGACTCAGCCAGTTCTAAAACGCTCCTGCATACTGTGTGCCCAAGACATTGCAAATAAAATCAGAGGCCATGGTGGTGCATCACTGGGCCTCAGGGTCCAGTGTGCTAGCTTTTGCTTCCCTAAAAGCCAAGATCATTGCTATGAGCCTAGGTCATTGCCATGAGCATACTTCAAAGCTTCTTCAGCATTCTTGCCTCTTCAATACCTCGCTCAGTCTGTCTCGCTCAGACACTATTCAGCGACGCAAGATCTGAGCCATATCTTTGACATACACCACAGCTCTCGGCAACACTGGATCCTCCACCCAGTGAGCAAAGCCAAGGATAGAACCCGAATCCTCATGGATACTAGCTGGATTTGGTTCTGCTGTGCCACAATGGGAACTCCCTGAAACCCAGGTTTATATCCTGTTAGATTCTCATTCTTACTCTTTTTCCCTTGGTATGCACTCATGTTCATATTCTCCCTCTCTCTCTCTCTCAAAAAAAAAAAAAGGAAAAAAGAAAGAAAAAAAGGAGTTCCAATCATGGCTCAGGGTCCACTGAACAACATCCAAGAGGAGACAGGTTTGAGCCTTGAGCTTGTTCAGTGGGTTAAGGATCCAGCGTTGCCATGAGCTGTGTTGTAGGTCTCAGATGTGGCTTTGATCCTGCATTGCTGTGGCTGTGGTGTGAGCTGGCAGGTATAGTTGCCATTCGACCCCTAGCCTGAGAACCTCCATATGCTGCGAGTATGGCCCTGGGGAAAAAAAAAAAAAACAAAAAAACAACCACAACAAACAAAAATGTGTATATACTTTCTGTTTTAAAAATATATATTTTAGGGCCTCTAGAAAGTTCCCAGGCTAGGGGTCGAATCGGAGCTGCAGCTGCCAGCCTATGCCACAGCCACAGCAACAGCAATGCTGGATTCCAGCCACAATGGCAACCCATGCTGCAGCTTGCAGTGATGCTACATTCTGATCCTTAATCCACTGAGCAAGGCCAGGGATAGATCCCACATCTTCATGGACCCTGTCGGATTCATAACCCACTAAGCCAATTTAAAGTATGGAATTCCTGAAGTCCATACTTTAAAATCCATACTTTTTATTCAAACTTCCTTAGTTTTCACCTCATGTGTTTTTTCTGTTCTAGTATTCCATTTATGATACCAAGTTACTTTTAGTTGTCATGTCTCCTTAGGCCCCTCTTGGGCTGTGACAATTTCTCAGACACCTTTTTTTTGATGACCTTGACAGTTTTGAGGATGCTGGTCACTTAGGTTGTAGAATGTCCCCCACTTGGAATATGCCTGATGTTTCTTCATGATTAGATGCAGTTTATGGACTTTGGGGAGAAGATCACAGAGGTAAAGTGCCATTCTCTTCACATATCAATGATACACATACTCTAGGAAGGACTTAGCACTTGTGTTGTTGACCTTGACTCCTGTTAGATTTTTCCACTGTTTTTTTATTCCCTTTCTATATTGTCCTTTTTAACAATAAGACATGATAATCAGTCTACAGTTAAAAGCAGGAAATTGTGCTGCACGTCCTGAGAACAGAGTACCTACATAAGTTATTTGGAATTCTTCTGTACAAAATATTTTTATTATTCCTTATTGATTGTCTGAATTATTAATTTAGTCATTTATTTATTAATAGGGATTCATAGCCATTTATTTTATACTTTGGGTTATAAACTACTACTATATTACTTATTTTCTTGGTCAAATTGCTTCACTTTGGCCATTGGAAGCTCTTTCAGTTGGCCCATGTACACCTCATTTTTTTTAGTAGTTTCTGACTTTGTTTTAAATATTGTTTGCAAATACATTGAGAACCACTTCAAATACCACAGTAGTTTTTTGTTTTGAAACATCAAACATCATTTTTAAAACCTCAGTGGAGGAGTTCCCGTTGTGGTGCAGTGATTAATGAATATGACTAGGAACCATGAGGTTGTGGGTTCGATCCCTGGCCTTGCTCATGTGGCTTAAGGATCTGGCATTGCTGTGAGCTGTGGTGTAGGTTGCAGATGTGGCTCAGCTCTGGCATTGCTGTGGCTCTGGCATAGGCCAGTGGCTACAGCTCTCATTTGACCTGTAGCCTGGGAATCTCCATACACCACGGGAAGCAGCCCTAGAAAAGACAAAAAGACAAAAAAAAAAAAAAAAAAAAAAAAAAGAAAGAAAGAAAGAAAAAAGAAAGAGAAAGAAAAACCTCAGTGGAGAATAATTTTATCCTCATCAAATACCAACCCTGGATATTCCTCTTTTTCACTCTTGATATTCCATGCTTCTTTCTATTATCATTCCCCTTCTGTCTCAAGAAGATCCTTTAGGAATTTTCAGATTAGATCCACTGGCAACAAATTCACTCGGTTTTCCTTCATCTGAGAAAATCTCTTTTCACTTTCATTCCTGAAGGATATTCTCACTGGATATAGAATTCTGTTAACAGTTCCTTTCTCTTAGCACTTAAAAAATGGTGTGCTATTTCCTTCTGGCCTCCATGGCTTCTAACAAGAAATCACAGGAATTAGAGATATTTTGCCCCAGTAAGCAATGTGGCATCTCTGTATGGATACTTTTTTTTTATTTTATTTTTTAACTTTTAATTTTTTTTTGTCTTTTCTAGGGCTGCATGCGCAGCATATGGAGGTTCCCAGGCTGGGGGTTCAAATCAGACCTACAGCTGCTGGCCTACACAGCAGCCACAGAAATGCCAGATCCGAACCATCTGCGACCTACACCACAGCTCAGGGCAATGCCAGATCCTTAACCCACTGAGGTAGGCCAGGGATTGAACCCGAAACCTCATGGTTCTTAGTCAGATTCGTTTTCACTGTGCCACGATGGGAACTCCTCACACAGCTTCTTGAATCTGCAGATTTTGCCTTTCCTCAAATTTGTGAAGCTTCCAGCTTTTTGTCAGCCCTGATCTCGTCCTCCTCTCCTAAATATTAGATATACTGTTGTTGTCCTACCAGCCCTTCAGATTCTGTTTCCTTCTTTAAAGTTTAATTGTGGGAAAGAACACATATAAAATTTACCATCTGAACCATTTCCAAGTATTCAGTTCAGTAGTGTGAAGTGTATTTATAGTATTGTGCAACCAATATCCAGAACTTTTCATTTTGTAAAACTGAAACCCAATACCCATTAAACAGCATCCCATTTCCTCCTCTCCTTAGCCCCAGCAACCATCAGTTAACTTCTCTCAATATGAATTTGACTTCTCTACACACCTTATATAAGTGAAATCACACGCTTTTTTTTTTTTTTTTTTTTTGTGACTGGCTTTTTTCAGTTAGCATAATATCCTAAAGGTTCACTCATATTGTAGCATGTGTCAGATTTTTCTTCCTTTTTAAGAATGAATAGGGAGTTCCCTTTGTGGCTCAGTGGTAAGAAACAAGTATCCATGAGGACTCAGGTTTGATCCCTGGCCTTGATCAGTGGGTTAAGGATCCAGCGTTGCTGTGAACTGTGGCATAGGCCAGCAGTGCAGCTCTGATTCAACCCCTAACCTGGGAACTTCCATATGCCACAGGTCTTTTGCCTAAAAAGAAAAAACAAACAAACAAACAAGAAAAACCCAAAAAACCCACCAAGCGTAATGAATAATATTCCATTGCATGGATATACTGCATTTTTTGGTCATTTATCTGTCTATGGACACTTGCGTTGCTTCCTTCATCTGCCTACTGTGAACAGTGTGATTATGAATATGGATGTGCAAATACCTCTTCAAGACCCTTCTGGTACTTCTTTTGGAAATTTCTCATTGTGGAGCAGCAGAAACAAATATGATTAGTATCCATGAGGATGCAAGTTCAATCCCTGGCCTTGCTCAGTGGGTCCAGGATCCAGCATTGCCATGAGCTTCAGTATAGGTCATAGATGTGGCTTGAGTCCCTTGTTGCTGTGGCTGTGGCCAGCAGCTGTAGCTCTGATTCAACCCGTAGCCTGGGAATTTCCATATGCTGCAGGTGAGGCTCCAAAAACCAAAAAAAAAAAAAAAAAAAAAGAAGAAGAATTAATAAATTTTACAGTTCACATTTCAAAGACTACAAAGAGGTCCAGTGAAAAGTTGGCCTCTTATTCTGTCCACAATCCTTCTAGTCCCTCTATCAGGTAACCACAATCATGAAATTTTTCAGTAGTTTTTCCAGACATATTATGTATGATGCATAAATAAGTATTATTTATATTATTTTCCTTTTACACAGCTAGTGGCACTCTCTATGCTCTATTTTTCATCTTGCCTTTTTTTTTGACCGTGCACACAGTGTACGGAGCTTCCCTGGCCAGGGATCAAATCCAGGCCATGGCAACAACCTAATCCACTGCAGTGCAAATGCCTGATCCTTAACATGCTGTGTCACAAAAGAACTCCTCATCTTACCTTTTTTAACTTAATAATATATCTTAGACATCTTTCTATTACTATACATTAAAAAGCATCCTGGGGAGTTCCTGTTCTTGCTCAGCAGTAACAAACCCAACTAGTATCCATGAGGACTCCGGTTTGATCCCTGGCCTGGTTCAGTGGGTCAAGGGTCCAGCGTTGCTGTGACTGTGGCATAGGGAACTTCTATATGACGTGGCTGCAGTCCTAAAAAAAAAAAAAAAAAGCATGCCTGTTCATTTTTGAGGTAGTATGGTTTTCTATTTGATAGGTGGATCAAAATTTAGACAGTCTCTTATGGATGGACATCTATGGTGCTTCCAATCTTTTGCTATTTAAACTATGATTCAATGAATAACTTTGTCATGTCATTTTTTTTTTTCTTTTTCTGGAGCTACTCCCATGGCTTATGGAGGTTCCCAGGCTAGGGGTCTAATCTGATCTGTAGCCACTGGCCTATGCCAGAGTCACAGCAACACCAGATCAAAGCTGCATCTATGACCTATATGACAGCTCATGGCAATGCCAGATCCTTAACCCACTAAACGAGGGCAGGGATCAAACCCACAACTTCACGGTTCCTAGTGGTATTCATTTCCACTGTGCCTTGACAGGAACTCCCTGATCTCCATCAGAGCATCAGAGCCCATTAGCAGGTGGCTTCAATGGAGTAAATTTAGGCACTGGCTTAAAGCATGTGGCAGAGATGCCAAGGTGGTGGAATGGAACTGCTAGCTCAGCGAGGGCACACAGGCCCTGTTCCCACACACTGCTCTCTGTAGAAGTATTAAGAAGAGGCTCAGGGTGGCCCTGGTAAGGGGTCAGAGAGCCATGTCTCCCCCTCCCTCAAGCCCACACCTGCATCCTCCAACTTTGTGGCCTTTCTGGCTGGTCCACCCTGGATTCTAGAGCCTACACAGCTTCAGTGGAAACCCTCCGGAGCTTTCTTATGGTCCAGACCCTCTGAGGATGCCATCCACATATGGGGCTCTCCAAGCTCTGGCAGAAATAACCACCATCCTCTCTGAGCCCAGGACCCACTTCCACAGCCCTCACTCATCCAAGACCAAAGTTTCTCTCAGCCTTTAATAAGTTTTTTTTTGGCTGGTAAGAATGTGAAGTTGAGGAGTTCCCGTCCTGGTGGCAGCAGAAACAAATCCGACTAGGAACCATGAGGTTGTGGGTTCAATCCCTGGCCTTGTTCAGTGGGCTAAGGATCCAGTGTTGCTGTGACCTGTGGTGTAGGCCACAGATGCACCTCAGATCCCTTGTTGCTGTGGCTGTGATGTAGGCCAGTGGCTACAGCTCCGATTCAACCCCTAGCCTGGGTACCTTCATATGCCATGGGTGTGGCCCTAAAAAGACAAAAGACAAATAAATAAAATAAAATCATAATTACAGAATTCAGGCAAGGGTCTGATCATGTAAAGTTACATAATCATGCATTGATTGATTGATTGATTGATTGATTTTGCTTTTCATGGCCACACCTGGGGCATATGGAAGCTCCCAGGCTAGGGGTCAAATCGGAGCTGCAGCTCCTTCCCTACACTACAGCCACAGCCACACCAGATCTGAGCCATGTCTGTGACCCACACCACAGCTCACGGCAATGCTGGATCCTTAACCTTCTGAATGGGGCCAGAGAGCAAACCCACATCCTCATGGATACTAGTCTGGTTTGTTACCACTGAGCTACAACAGGAACTCCAATATAATACTGTATTTTAAAAATTTATTTTACTTTATCTTATTTCATTTTGGTCCTTTTAGGGCCATACTCACAGGAATACAGAAGTTCCCAGGGTAGGGTTCGCATCCGAGCTGTAGCTGCCAGCCTATACCACAACCACAGCAACACCACATCCGAGTTGCATCTGCAACCTATGCCACAGCTCACTGCAACTTGGGATGAACCCACTGAGCAAGACCAGGGATTGAACCAGGGTCCTCGTGGAGACTAGTTAGGTTCATTACCATTGAGCTGGAAGGAAGGGAACTCCAATAATGTATTTTAAAAGTAAATAAATTCATTCACTGCAAGTACATTAAATGTCAGGCCGTCCACTGGGTGTCTACAGTGATTATACACACAGTGATGAAAGAGACAAACATTCAGCTCCTAGGAAAAAGTTTAGAGGGGAGAAGAACTGACATGACACAAAGATCCTATAAATCATTTAGTTGCAGGTGTGCTGAGCACACCTGTAGCTTGGGGGGAAGTGCTACTCAAATTAAAGCACTCAACAGGCACTTGGTGCAGCCAGTATGGGAGTTCGACCCAGTGAGCCTGAAGAAGGTGCCACTCATGGGGAAATCATGGCCTTCCAGGAAAACTCCAGAAGGGAAATTCCAGAATATTCCAAAAGACGTGGGATCATTAAGCCAAACAAAGGGGTTTATCTTGTTTACAGGTACCCAGAACAGGCCAACCCCCAGGAGCTCCAGATGCAGGGGCAGCCAGAGGGGCAGGAGACTTTCAGAGCAATCCCTCCAAAGGCCACCGAGGTTATGACTTTAGGGACCACACATATCCTCTGCCAAGTACGTATTCAGGGCCACCCAACTCCCCCTCCCAGATTTGGGAAACTGAAGTCCAGAGGGTTGGACTGGCATGGTCACACCAGGACCATGAACCATGCCCTGCCTGTCGCTTGGGACAGGAAGCGCTACCTTGTCCAGCTGGGTGGCTCAGAGAAGGTCTCAGGCCTCCAGAAACGAGAAAACGTGAAGCAACTCATGCAAACCCAAATGGCCCCTGCCGCCCTAGGTGCTCTGGCCAGGCCACGCCTTCCCGGTGTTTCCACCCCACAGGCCATACCCTGCTCCACCCTGCTTCCACCCCATAGGCTGAGCCCTTCCAGGTTGATCCTTGCCAGCATCCCCTCTCAGGTCCCAAAGCTTGCCAAACCCACTTCTGTTTGGCCTTCCACTGGTCTCTGCCCTGCCCCTTGGCTCTCACATTGTCCCAACACTCGGCAGACCCTTGCCTCCTCCCTCACACTGACATTCATCCTCACTCTGACCTTTGCCCTTACCCAGACCACGCTGGACCTTCGGGTGTCCCTGAACCCAGCACCTTTTGAGCCCTTGCCCTGGTGCTGGCCCTTATGCAGAATTTGGTCCTTTTCCTCAGCCTCGCCCTAATCAAAACCCTTGATTTTATGAACATCAGACATCTACCCCACCCTTGTCCCTACCTGACTCAGGCACACTCTAACACACACTTCGCCCTAGCCCTGACTCCCACCTTCACAATGACCCTCAGCCTCCCTCCTGCCATGGCACTGGCCCTTGCCCAAAACCTGGTGCCTCCCTTGTCATGGCACCCACCCTGGCTCTTACCCCAGCCTTGGCCCTGATACCAGGACCTCACTCTGGACTTGGTTATGGCCCTGACCAAGATCAGATCAGAGTTAGTGTAAATGATAACAATGTAAATGTAATGTAAAAGCAAGTGTCATGATCAAGTTCAGTGTCAGAGCAGTCAGGGTGGCAGACAGTGATGAAGATCAGAATGAGGGTGAGGGTCCAGGGTAAAATTCTAGATCAGGTAGGGGGCAAGATAAGACAATGGTCAGGCTCATGGTGTCAGAATCAGGTTCGAGGATCAGTGTGAGGATCAGGTTGAGACTCCATCATCGGAGAGGATCCGTAAGAGGATGAGGTCAGGGTAAGGATTATGGTTGTCAGGATGAAAGAACGATTGAAAGTTGGATTCAGGTTGACAGTGAATGTCCAGTTCTGAATAGGATTCAGTCAAGGTGAGGGCGAGGTTGATATTCAGGATTAAGCATCAAAGCAGATTTAGAGTCAAGATCAACCATGAGGATAACTGCCAGGATCAGAGTGAAGGCCAAGGTCAATTAGAAGTCAAGGTGGGATTCCTTTCCTCTTGCTGCTGGAAAGAATCAAGTCCTCCTCCACCTCTCCCTCCCCACCACCAATTACACTGGCCCAATCTGCATAATCCAGGATACTCTTTCGATCTCAAATATGTACCCTTAATCACATGGCAAAGTCCCTTTTTTGTTTAAGGCAATATATTCATAGGTCAGGACATGGGCGTCTTTGGGGGGACATTATTGTGATTATCAGAGATGATCAGTTTGGTTTAGTCAAAAATCAGGTTCAAGGTTAAGGTTCAGTGTGATATGATGGGTCAAATGAAGGTGATCAGACTGAGGATGAACATTCACCATAAAAATGAAGGTCAATGTCAGTGTGAAGTTCAATTTCAGGATCAGGGTCTAGGTCAGCTTTAATGTCAGGATGGGATTAGGGTGTCAGTGATGAGGCTCTGTGTTTGGATGAAGACCCAGGTCAGGGTGAAATTGAGGTCCAGGTCAAAATCAGGATTAAGATTAGGGTTATGGTCAGGCTTGGGGTACAGATATTTCTTTCACCTTTGGCATAGTGTAGTTCAATACCAAGGCTCAAGTTCAAGGGCAGGGTAGGTTGGTATGATAGTCTTTGTCAAGGATACATTCTAGGAGCAGAGTTAAAGGTCATAATCAGATTGAGAACAGCAGTGGTTCATTCATGGTAATGTTCTGGGTCATGATCAGTGGGAGAGAACTTGTTGTTGTCAAGGTAAGTCAAGATCAGGGTTATAATGAACATCAAATGTGTCAATTAGAGGGTCAGTGTTAAGGTGAAGATGAGAGCCAAGTTCATACACAAGGTTAATTCTAGGTCAAGCAGGGTCAGAGTTTGAGTGAGGCTGAGAGTCAATGCCAAGATTCAAGCCAAGTATAGGTGGGGAAGGAGTTGGCAAAGAATTGAGTGAGGGTGACTGTATGTCAGGGTCAGGGTGAGGTTTAGCGTAAGGCTCAAGGCCAAGGTGAGGGTCAATGTCAGGGTGGACTAAGGTTTAGGATCTTTGTGAGTGGAACTGGCCAGAGATCAGCAGTCAGGGTATGGGTACAGACTTCATTTATGTGGAGATGAGAGATAACTAGAAAGAGCTAAAGGTTAGACTCTACAGATGTGGCTGGTCCAACAGGCAGAGGCCAGATCCTTAAAATATCTTTGAAGACCTATGAGACACTCAGACTTTACCCTGTAAGCAACAACTGTGCTTTCCCTCTAAAAACCTGGAAGGCAGTGACTGTGGCAGCATTAGTTCTCTGTGAACTCTGTGCTCACAGGAGTTTATCCACATGGGAACAAAATGAATATTTTAAACTAAAAGATTGCTAAGAGTAAGTTTCTCCATTTGTCTGCTTTTACATACCTCTAAGCCAACACCACACTTCTTATTTGTTTTAGCCCTGAGTCTTGGGATATGATACGCTAAGTCCATTCATCATCTTTCTCCTTTTCTTTGGCTTCTGCCTCCTCCTCTTAACCCTTTCATTTCTGCATATATTTCAGAATTGACTTACCAAATTATTAAATTAGAAAAACAGGAGTTCCCATCGTGGCGCAGTGGTTAATGAATCCGACTAGGAACCATGAGGTTGCGGGTTCGGTCCCTGCCCTTGCTCAGTGGGTTAATGATCCGGCGTTGCCGTGAGCTGTGGTGTAGGTTGCAGACGCGGCTTGGATCCCACGTTGCTGTGGCTCTGGCATAGGCTGGTGGCTACAGCTCCGATTCAACCCCTAGCCTGGGAACCTCCATATGCCGCGGGAGCGGCCCAAGAAATAGCAACAACAACAACAAAACAACAAAAAGACAAAAGACAGAAAACAAGAGCCAGTTCAGACTGTATTGAGATTTACTGAGTTAACAAATGAGTTTCAGGAAGATCTGTCCTATTTGCCTGGTGTCTCTGATTAAGGAGGTGGCCCGTGTGGTCCTGGTTCATGCTTATCCTGAGGGTGATGTAACCAGATTAAGATGTGGAGGGTCACAGAGTTCACTTTATGGCTCAGGGGTTATTAACCTGACTAGGATCCATCAGGATGCAGGTTCAACCCCTGAGCTTGCTTGGAGGGTTGGGGATTCGGTCTTGCCATGAGCTGTGGTATAGGTTGCAGATGAGGCTTGGATCTGGTGTTGCTGTGGCTGTGGTGTAGGCTGGCAGCAGTAGCTGTGATTTGACCCCTCACCTGGGAATTTCCATATGCCACAGGTTCAGCCCTAAAAAAGAAAAAAAAGAAAAGATGTGGAGGTTCACTTATTGGGTCCCCAACTTGAGCCATCCCTGGCCTTGACTTCTGTCATCTCACCTTCAAGTGGGAGCTTCAAAACATGAAGCACCTAGAAAGTCCCCAAGACTAAGGTGGCCATGAATGGGGCTACTTTCCAAGTGACCAGAGACAAGCAAGGGCCAGGAGACCATGCTACCTCAGGCATGTCCCTCAACAGGAGCAGAAGAGGGGTACACATCAGGTAGGACTATTTGGGTTTTATCCTAAATCTCAGAATTGAACTAGTGCTTAATGTCTCTGAGAACAAAATCAAACCACACTTCCCTTCCCACTTGGGTTTCTGACATCTCACACTCAGTGCTCCCACAGATGGCTCTACCGAGGCCGTCCCTGACCAAGAAGGTGGCAGCTAGAGAAGCAGCACGGTGGCAGACACAGCAGCAGCACTCACTGCCTCCTTGGATGGACCTGTCAGCAGCACACAGATGGGAGCTGACAGCGCAGGCCGCAGGTGCCCTCTGCTGGGGCTGGATGTCCTCATCACCCAGCTGAGAGGAGGACCAGGTACAGCCTGTGGCTGAATCAGGACAGAGCTGGGGAACAAGAGGCCTGGGTGGTTCTGGTGGGGAGCACGCTGGCGGGGCCTGGCCCAGCATCTCAGCCCTCCAGGATGAAGGGCCAAATCAGCTCTGGGTTCAACAGCGACTCCTCCAGAGGCCAGTCCACATGGAAGTCATGGACGTGGGGAGACCCTGGGTGGGCCTTGGGGGTAGGTCCCCCTGGGCAGTGGGGAATCGGCAGCTCCGAGGGGTGGGCCGGCAGGGGAGCTGTGAAGAAGTACTGGTGCAGGAGGGCCTGAGGGCAGCAAGCAAGGGACAGCAAAAGGAAACCAGTCACCTCCCCATCCCAGCTTCAGCTCACTTCCCTTTGAGGGGGAGATGTCAACATTGCCCTGAAGAGGCTTTCCTCCCTCTGCTCATCAGTGCAGCTGACTCCAAGCCTCTGAGTGCTTGCTGCCCAAGCACTGCTCCAGGGACCCAGGATGCAGCAGCAAACAGAGCAAAGAGGAGTAGGGGAATAAATCATATAAAGTAGTAGGAGAAAGAGCACATTGGATGATGAGTGCTGTGGGGGGTGGACAGTGAGGAGGAAAGAGGAACAGCGGAAAGGCTGCAGACCTGAAGATGGGCAGGGGAAGCCCCCGGGAGGTGGTGCTTGAGAAGAGACCTGAAGGATGAATGAGTGAGGCCCAGGAACATGGAGGGGCCCCAGAGCAAGTGGAATGGGAGCTGCCAGGGTCACCAAGGGGATGGCCCCTAGTGTGTGATGCCTGAGGGCCACTAGGACCTGAGTTTCTCCTCTGAGAGGGAGCCACAGGAGGGCCCTGCAGGGGAGGGTGTGACAGCCTCCCTGGACAAGATCCCCCTCTCTGCCAGGGGAATGGGCAGGAGGGGAAGCATACAATGGGGGTGAGGACAGGGGGGTGACTTAGACTGGGGACAGCAGCAGGGAGCTGAGAAGGGGTCAGTTGGCCTCAGTACACTCTGAAGGCACTGCTGACATGGGAACTCACCAGGGTATGAGTGCCAAGGGCAAGGAGGGGAGGACAGGTACACCCAATAGAGGCTCTGATGCCATCCCTGCCATTGGCAGGTGGCCCTGCCCTCCTCCCCTGCCTTCCAGCCACAATCCACCTGTCCTGGGTTCTCCTCTCCAGGCCTCTGTTCATTATTTCTCTTGGGGAAACAGCTCCCTGTGCTTAAACTGATCCTCCAGGAAGCCTTACGTGACCCCAAAGTCAGTTCCAACATCACTCCTCAGGGCTGTCACAGACTGGCTGTCCTGCCTCACCACAGGCTGGACACCCCACAGACACGAGCTGCGTCTGTCTGTTCACTCTGCACCAGGGCCCAGGACAATGCCTGGCGTGTGCCAGATGCTGAGTAAATACTTACTGAAGGAATAAAGGCATGAAGAGGTGAGTCACCAATAACTTGGAGATGTGCTCTTCTGCAATGTGGGCACACCCTTCTAACGGGCCACCCCTGGCTGCTGCAGCCCCTCTGGGGTCTGCTCAGGAGAGGCTCAGCTGCTCCACACCCTCCTGCCCTGGCTCTGGGGGTTCTGTCCCAGCCCATCACGGGTTCTGGGGGACCTCAAACTGCTGGGTCACATGAGCATGAATGAGGAGGCTCAGGGCACTGGGTGTTGCCTACCTGGGAGGCTGCAATGCGCTGGAGTGGAGGGTAGAGGAGGAACCTCCCCAGAAAGACCAAAGCCTGGGGAGAGGCATCCAGCAGCACCTCCTCCAAGGGCACGGGCACCTGCTCCTTGAAGGAGATCTTGTTGTAGTCATCTCCTGGAGAAGAAGCAGGCCCGTCAGGGCTGGCCCCTGCCCTGCTGAGCCCCTGCTTGCACCAGGTCACTCTGTCATCATGCACTCAATCAGTCTTTCAGTCCTTCTTCTACTTCATGGGAGCCCACTCTGTGCCCAGCTGGGTAAGAGCTGTGTGAGTGCCAGGGACAGGTCGGAACAGACAGGGGATGGGATACGGATCAGCTCTCCTGCATCCAGAAGGGCAGGAGGAGCCCCTGAGCTGAGCCAGGACAGAGAATGGAAGGTCAGGGAGTTGTGGGGCCACCGGAGAGAAGGTGTGGGCCAGGGGAGTCACTAGTTCTTGGGGAGACAGAGGACACCTGTCCAGGTGTCAGACTTGAGGGCTGGGGGTGCCCAAGAGGCAAAGCACTCAGCAAAGCTGTTTGATGTCATTCTCCCCTGGGAAAAGGGGAGACCCATTCAACAGCTCCCCCAGGATCCAGCCCACGGCACTGCACATACCGAACACAAACATCTCAGAGACCTCAGCACAGCCACAGATCTCCCCGCACCAGCACTCACACCTGACACCAGGGTCAAAACACCCACAAAGTAGCTTAGAGGCTTCAGAGTGAAGAATACAGACCCCCAAACCGGGAAAGACCTCAAGCCTAGAACACAGAGCTTATGCCCCTTCCTCTGCAGCTCTCAGGCCTCAACCCCTCAGCAGTTCTAAGTCCTCTCAGAGCCTCCCATTCTGGACATACACCCTGTCCTCCCATCCCAGGGAAGACCTCCAAAACGGCCCCCAAGTCTCACAGTTTCAGGCAGAAACAGACCATCCTACCCTAGAGAACTGTTCAGGGCCTTCCTATCCAGGGTCCCAGGCTCAGGGACACTGTGTCTCAGGGTGTCATTCCCTGCAGAGAGATGTTCCATGGCCAGACCACCTCCCCAACCTCCACCCAGAGACCTCCTCCTGGGACAGCCACTCCCATCCCACCTGATCCCCACCCAGCTCAAAATTCTCATGAAAAAGAACAGTGACCACAACTCCTCAGAGATACTCTCACCAAGGGAGACTCCCCCAGGGCACCCCTGTATGTTTAAGCTCACAGCAGGAAATCAGCCCCTAATAGCCTGGAGACCTCAATGCCCAGCGGGAACAGAACACTCGAGCACCCACACCCCACCACCTGCCCAGCCCACAGGAGGCTCACCACAGGTCGATACCCTGATTGTACTGGCGGGCACCATACAGGAGCTCAGGGGCTCGGTACCACCTGTGAGTGGATGGCAGGTGGTCAGAGCCAAGTCACCCGTCTGTCAAGAAGCTGCCTGCGCCAGAAGGTCACCCTGGCCCCCACACCAGCTCTTGGAACACTGTTTGGACAGAAGATCCAGAAGCATCTCTTCCCCAGGGGGAGGGTCGGGGCCTGGCCATTGCCTGGTCCTGCCTGGGAACTGGTCCTCCATACCTGGTGGCCACCTGGTGCATGTAGAGGCGGCAGCCATCTGGGGAAAAGGCCCCAGGCCAGGCCAAAGTCTGCTATCTTGAGCTGGCGTGAGGCGCTGATTAGCAAGTTGGCTGGTTTCAGGTCCTGAGGGCACAAAAAGAGGCAACAGTTCCCTGTGAGAACCCATGGGACCTCAGGATAAGAGAGCTGGGCAGGCTGAGCACCCGGGTCAGCCCAGGACCGCACCTCCTGCAGGGCTATACCCCTGGCCACTCACCCATGGTCCCTGACCCCTCTGTCCCCTCCTCAAGCATGCCCTACATCAAGGGCTGGCCTACCTCCAGCCAAGCCACCCCCAGGTCCCACCCCAGCCCATGCTGGAACTGACCCAATGCGCAATTGTTTTTGGCATGGCAGAAGGCAATGCCCTTGAGCAGCATCTGCAAATAGCTCTTGACCTGCACCTGGGCCAGTGGCCTCTGGGCATGGCGCAGCACCTCAGCCAGATCTGACAGCATGTACTCAAAGGCCAGCACAAAGCCTGCACTATGCGGGAACACAGCCTTCAACTGCACAACCTGTGGGGGAGGGGGGAGAGGCATCCCATCAGCCCCCAGACTCATGTGGCTCACACCCTCTGTGGAACTCTCGGCTCTTGCCCCAACAGAAGACCAGGCAGAAAAGGTGACAGGAGATCTGAGCTTAGAATCAGGGAGCTGGGTGCTCTCATGTGCTCCCCTCTCCCAACAGAAGGCAAGACCCTACTCTAATGCTCCAGTAAAGTGCAGGAGAAAGGACGTCTAAGAAAATCCACTTAGGGCAGTGTCTGGTCCCCCACCCAGCCTACGAACTGGAAAATCACCTGGAAACACACACACACACACACACACACACACAGAGGTCACCTCCTGTTTCTTCTACAGCCATTAACTCCCAGAACCAAGAGAAGGCACTGGTGGTCACATCTCCCAGCGCTGGGACAGCAGGAGATATGTCACATATACTTCCTGAGGGCCCACAGGTCACAAGGGCCAGGCTGCACAGCAGTGAGCAGGAGCAAGAGCGAGGGGGTCCTGATGGGCTTTAAGGAGTTCGGGGGACAAATGATTGACAGGCATAAGAACAAATCTATTGGGTATCTTGATGAAGGTTCTGATGAAGACAGAAGAGATGGGCTGGGCTCACTTATGCAGGGATCTGGGAAGGAGTTCTGGGCAGGGGGACAGTGAGCACAGGGCTCCAGAGGCGAGAACAGGAAGGAGGCTGCTCTGTACTCCTGGAGCCTAGACGTACTTGTCAGGCAAGAGAAACTTAAGTGTTGAATGAATAGAAAAAGAGACTGGAGGAGTTTCCATCATGGTGCAGGGGAAAGGAATCCGACTAGGAAACATGAGGTTGCGGGTTTGATCCCTGGCCTTGCTTAGTGGGTTAAGGATCCGGTGTTGCCATGAGCTCTGGTGTAGGTCACAGAAGTGGCTTGGATCTGGCATTGCTGTGGTTGTGGTGTGGGCTGGCAGCTGTAGCTCTGATTAGACCCTTAGCCTGGGAACCTCCATATGCTGTGGGTGTGGCCCTAAAAGCCAAAAAAACAAAAAAGTGAAGGGCCATATTATTGCTTTTCTGATTTTGAGAGTAGGAGACAATCATTTTACAGATTGAAACAAACACACAACATTCAGATAATGCACAAACTGATAAAAAAAAAATCACAAAAGAAAAATCCTATCACCTACTGTCAACCTCACAAGTATATTCCACCAGACTTTGCAACAGATATGGCACATACAGATATGTATGCACAGATGTATACAAAATACTTTTGCACAAAACCAGGATGACACATGCAGTTGTATAATATGGTTTTGGCACCCAATATAGCACGAACATCTCCAGAGGATAAGCAACAAGCCAGAGTATCACCCATTGTTGGGTGGGTGGACCTGCCCTTGGGATTCCCCAGGAAATTACACACATTCTCTACTCAGGACACGGTCAAGAGAGATGTGCACAGAGAGAATGAGGCTGGGCGGGTGCAGTGTCTCTCCTCCTGTACCCACAGCCCCTCCTGGGCCCATCACAGCACAAATGAGGCCAGGAGGGTCCTGCACCTCTGTCCATCTCCTTACTACTTTCACTTCAGTTCTCAAGAGCCAGGTCAGGGTCAGTGTTTGTCACCAGTGCCCAGCAGAGGGTAGAGCCTATGGGGGCCCCAAGGTTAAAATGTACTGATTCCCCAATCAGAGGAGAAAACTCAGAAGGACAATGTGGAGTTCCCATTATGGGTCAGCAGAAAGGAATCTAACTAGGATCCATGAGGTTGCAGGTTAGATCCCTGGCCTCACTCAGTGGGTTAAGGATCCGGTGTTGCTGTGAGTTGTGGTGTAGGTCAGAGACAGGGCTCAGATCCCACGTTGCTGTTGCTGTGGCTGTGGTAGGCCGGCAGCTACAGCTCTGATTAGACCCCTAGCCTGGGAACCGCCATATGCTGTGGGTGTGGCCCTAAAAAGACCAAAAAAAAAAAAAAAAAAAAGAAGAAGAAAGACAATGTACATAAAGCTGCTAATCCAGCCTGCGGAACACAATGGGAGCTCAATGGGTGGCAATTATCCTTATTATTAGAATTCATTAAAAGTTTTGAGCAAAAAGGGATGTTAGTGAATAAATGAATAAGTACACAAAGAAATAAGTGGGTGAACAGAGAGGGAGTGAGTGAGGAATGAAATAACTGGGGGGGAATAAGGGTGAACAAGTGGACAGGAAAGGGAGTAGTGAGGGGTGAGGAAGCAAAAGACAGCAAGTCCCCAGGGTGGAAGTGAGTGGATAAGGGCAGGAACCCCAGCACAGGGCACCAGCCCTACTCACATACTGACTGTCCTCAATCTCCTGCAGGGCCTTGACCTCCCGCAGGGCCTGGTTGGGGATGCCATCCTCCAGCCGCCGTAGGGCCACCTTCTTGAGGGCCACGATCTCTCCAGTCTGTTTGGGACAGGACGCAGACACTGCTACCCCATCCCGGGCTGGGAAAAGGAATGGGATGCGAGGCTTGAGGCCCTCGTGAGAGTGGAACGCGCCCCCTACCCCATTCTGGAAGGAAATCAGGCCCAGGAGTCTTGGTACTGGGAAAACAGCTCAGAGGTAACCACACAGTGCTCACAGGGAACACTTGCCATCTAAAAGCACCGCTGGTAACTGGCCGCAACCTGGACGCACCCCACCCCACCCCCACCAAGGGGGCCAAAGAAATAGGCACATGCCACAAGAATCTGATGGGAGGCAGGAGCAATGGCCCAACATGGGTCGGAATATGGGGTAGATCTCCAACCGAAGGAAGGACTGGGTGCTCACCTCCACGTGCTTGGCCTTGAAAAAGTTGCCATGAGCGCCCTCCCCTATGCGGCCCAAGATGCAGTACTGCTCCATGGCCTTCTGCCTGGCACAGGTATGCTCCAAAGTCACAGCCCCTCCCACGCACAGGCAGCCAGCCCCTTCCCCATAAGCCTGCCCCGCCCTCTGCGCCCAGAGGCGGCCGCCTAGCAACGGCAGGGGCAGGAGCTCCGGACTGGGAGGCCGAGGGCAGCCAGGGAAGGCGGCCCTAGGCCCGTCAGCGCCTTCCCTTAGGCCCTCGCCATCACGGCTCAGGGCGCTTCACTCAAGGGGAGTCACGCGAGTTGCAGACTGGGCCAGCCTCAGGAACACTCACCGCCGCCCCTTCTCAAGCCTGCGCTGCCATCACGTGACCAGTGACGCCAGATCACGCAAGGGGAGGGGCCGCACTGCCCAGGGGCAAGGCCGGACAGCAGGTGGGGCGGGGCTGCGTAGGCGGGAGGGTGGAGCTGCTCAGCGGGCGGGGCTGGGAGCTGGCGCGGGGCTCAAGGTAACCGGGAGGGGCTGAAGGCGATGGGGGAGGGGCTGAAGGCGACGGGGGCGGGGCTGAAGGCGATGGGGTAGGGGGATGGGGGGGTGCCCTGCGGGGGGAGTGGGTGCCTGGCGGGGCCTGCCCCTCCCCCTCCCTGAGCAGGCTTAGAGGTGCCAGCCGCCACCTCTGAGAACACAGAGGTGTCATTTCCCACCTATGAGACACAGAGCCGATGGTGACTGAAGGGAGATGTCTCGGGTCTGTGTCCTGGCAGGAGGATCAACAGGCAATTTGTGGAGAAAGATTTTTAAAAATGCAAATTCTGACCCAGGAAGTCCATGTCTGAGGGCTTCTCCTGAGGGAACATTTGGAGGAGTTTGCAGCTGAGTGATTTTTATGAAGTACGTACCAAAGATGTTGACAAAAAATACAAGCAGCTTTTAAACTTCTGAGAAAGTGCTCAGTCTCATACACAGTAAGGTAAATGCAAAACAATCTACAATTTTCCGCCTATCATTGGTTCAATATCTAACAATGCATTGGCCATGCTGTGGAAATATATATATATGGAGGTTCTCAGGCTAGGGGTCGAATGGCAACTATACATGCCAGCTCACACCACAGCCACAGCAATGCAGGATCAAAGCCACATCTGAGACCTACAACACAGCTCATGGCAACGCTGGATCCTTAACCCACTGAACAAGCTCAAGGCTCAAACCTGTCTCCTCTTGGATGTTGTTCTGTGGACCCTGAGCCATGATTGGAACTCCTTTTTTTCTTTCTTTTTTCCTTTTTTTTTTTTTTTTTTTTTTTTTTTTTTTGAGAGAGAGAGAGAGGGAGAATATGAACATGAGTGCATACCAAGGGAAAAAGAGTAAGAATGAGAATCTAACAGGATATAAACCTGGGTTTCAGGGAGTTCCCATTGTGGCACAGCAGAACCAAATCCAGCTAGTATCCATGAGGATTCGGGTTCTATCCTTGGCTTTGCTCACTGGGTGGAGGATCCAGTGTTGCCGAGAGCTGTGGTGTATGTCAAAGATATGGCTCAGATCTTGCGTCGCTGAATAGTGTCTGAGCGAGACAGACTGAGCGAGGTATTGAAGAGGCAAGAATGCTGAAGAAGCTTTGAAGTATGCTCATGGCAATGACCTAGGCTCATAGCAATGATCTTGGCTTTTAGGGAAGCAAAAGCTAGCACACTGGACCCTGAGGCCCAGTGATGCACCACCATGGCCTCTGATTTTATTTGCAATGTCTTGGGCACACAGTATGCAGGAGCGTTTTAGAACTGGCTGAGTCACTGGAAACAGAAATCAAGGAGGCAGTCACAGTACTCGATACTAGGAAGGGGAGGTGCCTTCCACCTTCCTCGGTCCTGTAGTATTGCTACTTCTCCTCTGCAGAGAAAACATAGCCTGAAGTGTGACAAGTTCTAGCAGGTGTGAGAAGGCTCCCCGCCTTCTTTAGCCCTCTGTGATTTGGAACTGCTCATTCTAGCCTTCACATGGAGTGTATGGTCTATATCAGGTTTTAGGATTTCATTATATTTTCTTGCCTTATTCTCAAATTATTTCTCTTTCCTTTATAATTATTTAAAAGTCCACCAGTTGGCTTCTCTAACCATTACAATTTGAGAGATGAGACCCTGTCTTCTCCCATAGGACTCAGCCTTACACTATCTCAGGGACCCGAGAGGCCAGGCCTCCTTCTCTATGCCTGGTTCACATCCTTCTGGTTGAATTCAAGCAGTGAGAGGACACATTTTCCTTTTGAAAAACAAAGTTGGCTGTGGACACACTCTGCAAGTGTACGTTTTCAACTTAGAGCTCTGTGCTCTTTGTTAAAAGCCCCCTTTGGGTTAATTATAAAGTGCCTAAATTATATTTGATTATTTCAGGAGAAAAATATGCACTAGGACAGTGTGTCTGTGCCTGCAAATCCACTGACTGACATTCCATTCTCTACATTTCACTTTTTCTCAAGAAATGTCCTAACTACATGTGTCATTCAAACAAACCAGTTGTGAGAGGCATTGGGAGAAAGCATGGAGTCCTTTCTAGGTTTCTGGGCTAAAATGTACTTTAAAATAGCCCCTCCACTCCTATAACTATCTCTTCCACCCCTGTGCATGTATGAGACCTTCCCTTATGAGATTCCATACTCATGAAAATATGGATAGGATGAAACCAACATGGGAGTACCATCCTGCATTGTGGCTCTACCACGTGGTTTGTGGAAGGAGAAACTGGCCTTTCATGGTTGCTGCATCTCATCCACTTTTCCCAGAATGGCTCCTGCTGCCTGAGTTGGTGACGGTAGGACTGGGCATCTTCCATCCCACCCTCTCCCTCAGGTCCTTTGTGGAACTGCTGCAAATCCACCCAAGATGGCATGTCTTCCCTTGGCATCTGTTCTGCAGCTGGGACAATCTCCATGGCATAACACAAAGGGCGATGTGGTTCATGTTGGAAAGCTCTTGAAGTTGAAAACTGCTTTAACAGGCCAAATCCTGGAAACTTGTTTATGAAATGTCCTCATAACTCTTCACGAAGCTGCACTGGGTACATCAACCCTCTATGGCTTGGAGGCAACTGTGAGATGTGAGGACACTCAGGAGGAAATGTCCATTTGTTTTCCAAGTTAGTTTAGCACAAGATCACTGTCACCCAAGCAATGGAACATGTTGCTATGGGAACTGCAAAGATGATAATGCTGCTTCAAAAGGTTGACAATTGGAAAAGCCTCTTTTTTTATGTCATGCCCATGGGATGCACATTTTGCTTAGATCATTACTGTTTAAAGTTTGTCCATATAAATTATTTGGGAGCAAGTAATTTGTGACTCTTAAAATACTTAGAATATTGAAATTTGGGGAAAAGTATTACCATCTAGGTGCATTAAAATCGCTTGTGTGCTGCAACTCTCACAGGCCTGATGGAGTCAAGTTGTTATCAGGAAGATATAAAAATCTCCCTGCAAAGCCATGTGGAATGGCCCATCTCATTCATGTCTTATCCTGGATTCAGGCCACTGATGAATGGTTAATGCACAGAGTCTTGGTGCATTTCTTTTTTCACTTTCGTCTCCTGAAATTTCCTGCTTTCACAATATAGGTTACAGAACCATGACAGTCTCTTCATGAAACCATGACTGGAGCCACATGCCATATGCCCCCATGCATGTTTGTATCATTACACGGACATGGATGAGTGCATATTTATGTATGAGTGCATGGGTATATACATACCTATTCAGTCCTCATTGTCATGTGGTTGGGGTCTGTAGTCACCACAAACATGGAATCAGTGAACACTGAACCACTGCGCCCATGGGAAATTCAGGGTTAGGTTCCTGCCAGCCTCTGGTCACACCTTTTTGTCTCTTGATAAATACAAAAGCTTATTTTATGTGTGTTTCTGTTTAAAGACACCTTGTTTAATATACACTGTTGTTTCATTGGCACTGAACTCACAGCCAATTGCACTGTAATCCTATGTGTAAACAAAATGTATCTAACCAATGTATTTTCCCCCATAAAGTCCTAGACAACACTTCAGCACCGAACATGGGGGCCATTTGAAAGAGTTAAATCACACACACACACACACCACAAAAATGTGGGGAAATGTGGCACTAAATAGACCAGAGAAGGGGCATTTGCTTACAGTATGAGTGGAAACAGGAAGGCAGAGTTTTGCTTTGTTCAGCCTCAGCTGGAAATGTATTTGTAGGTAGATGAATTTTTCTCTTCTCTGCGTGTGTCCACATGTGAGCAAAAGCACCCCAAGCCCTGACTTGGGGTGACAAATACATTTTTAGTGAATAGGTGAATTCTCTGATATGGAATCTGTGACTAATGAGAACCAACTGTATGTGTATATATATAAAATCAATAACATCTTCCCACCAGATGGAAGATCCAGTGGTGAACCATGTGGAAGCCAGGGCAGACCTCTGCCAGCCAGAACATACTGTACACTTCCTGTCCCTTGAGCACTTCCTTCTTCTGAGCACTCTGGGAATGAGCTCCCCACTCCCTGGCTCCTCAAGCCCTGGCTTTTATCCTCCTCGCAAGGCACCTACAGTGTGTGTTGGAGTGATGCTTTCTCCAGGTGCATGACCTGTTATCCTTTTAGGCTGTGCAGATGTGGAGGGTGAGCCAGGGCCCCATGTTCAGGGCAGTTATCCACAGCTGGTGGGTGAGCCACGTGTGAGAAGATCTGCAATACGGAAATGCTTGCGTCAGGAGACTGGAGGTGGGCAAGGCTCATCTGGAAGATATTATTGGCCTGTCTCCCTTCCATGGCTTTCTTTTTGTCTGGTTTACTGGCTGCCCCAGCCATCATGCAGATGACAGAGGAATGAATTAGCAGTCTAGAGACTGTGCCAGGTCTTGCCTGTACAACCAGGTAGGAGTTGCTCTTCATGTCCTCATCTGTAGAACAAGGTCATTTGTTTAGGGAAATCCTATGGTTCTAAAGTCCTTTTTGAAAAAAAAGAATTAATAATGTCATTCTGAGAAACTCAGATGGAATTGTGTAACAAGGTACTTGCATGCCATTTCAGAAACCCTGTTGTGTGTGTGTGTGTTTTTTTTTTCCCCCTTAGGGCTGCATCCATGGCATATGGAGGTTCCCAGGCTAGGGGTTGCATCAGAGCTGTAGCCACCAGCCTACACCACAGCCACGGCAATGAGGGATGCAAGCCACATCTGCAGCCTACACCACAGCTCACAGCAATGCTGGAACCTTAACCCACTGAGGGAGGTCAGGAACCCAACTTGTGTCCTCAGCGATGCTAGTCAGATTCATTTCCACTGAGCCACGTTGGGAACTTCAGGAGCCCTGTTCTTTATGAAAGTATTCAGGAGATAATGCAATATGTGCTTTATATCTTCTCCACTTCAAAGCTGACTCATTTGCATAAAAACTTTTTGGATGGTTTTTATGAATGTTTTGGGTTTTCAGAGTTAAAAGAATTTTTGAGTTGTGATAGCATCACAACCCCTAAAAATTGTTTAATAGCATCAAGATTAGGTAGGCCGTTTTGTTTGGGATTTTAGTAACTGAGAAAGTATAGGTTGTTAGCAGCACTCTGGAGCATGTACTACCCGTAGCACACGCTGTTAGTCACTAAAATTATACTGGTTCTAGACACAACAGGATTCCCATTTTTCAGTTGATGAAACCAAGGTTCAGAATGGCTAGGATGTCGGATACACTCTTCAAATCCAAGTATCCAGGTCCCATAACCTACATTCTTTTCCTTTGGCTTTGCAAAGTATAACACTCTAAATGTACATTAGATTTTATCGGCCAAATGTGGAAATTATGTTTTGCAATTTTTAGCTCCAGTGTAGTTACAAGATCTAGTATATGGGAATAAAGACATTGAGGAAGTAGACTTATTTTACTAGGAACCAACACCTCATCCCTTTTGCAGAACAAAATTAGACTTAAAGAAAACACCCAAGATGTTATTAAAAGAAACTTTCAAATATAGTTTTATATAATTCTGGTAGTATTGCTTTTAAGCTGGTAGATGCTATATATGTTAGTTGCCTTGTGCATCTACCAAGCGAAAAGCACTGTACTTAGCAAAATTGTCAGCAATTTATTTAGATGCCCTTTGACTCTCTGGTGAGCAATGAAAACATTCCCATCTACTCCTCAGGGAGAGTCTGAATGTAAACACATCATTCCTTCTGTTCAGCTCCTGGGCACCCTCTCTACCTTTCTGAGTCTTCTGTCCAAGTTGGTTACCTTGTCACCAACATCCCACTCATGAAAGGGTCAGCACTTCCCTGAAGACTGCTCACCATTGGTCACTTTTCTCTCCTCTCCCAATCAGGACTGTCTTGTCACATCACATCACATCACCTTTCACTCACCAAGTGTTTATGGAGCATTCAGCTCACGCCAGACACTATTCGAGGTACTGGGAACACAGCAAAGAGGACAGGAGAGTAAAATCCCTGCTTGGGGCTTACATTCTAGTGGAGAAAAGAGAAAACAAACAAGAGACGGGGACCGAGTGTTGCTGGTGGACCTGGCAGTGTGCTCCAGAGAGGGACCAGGAGGAGGAAAGGACACCTGAGTGGATGAGACTGAAGCTGGGGACCAGTGAGGGAGGGGTGGGAACAGTGTGGTTGTGGGGGACAGAGGACAAGGTGGAAGAGGCCTGGAGGGAGCAGGTGCAGGGAGGGACTGCAGGTGGCAGGTATATGGAGGGACTGTGAGCGGCCAGAGGCCCCGGGATGGTGGCCTAGGTGGGACCTGGCCAGCAGTGGGGAGCAGAGGGTAACCACTGTGGGTAGAGCTGGGGATGGGCCAAGGGAGCTGGACACGGTAGCTTCCAGCAGTAGGCACAGAGACCAGGTGGAGGCTGTGTTCCTGACACTTTCCAGTTGGGCTGCATCAAGGGTCCAACTGCCCCTGTGGCTCCTGCCCAGGGAAGGAAAGGAAAGCATTCTCCATCATCGAAGACAGGGGGCTGTGAGCTCCAAGCACGCACTCTGCAGCCAGGCGGGCCTGGGAGCTTCACAGGGTCTCCTCAGTCCATGGGGGGGTTGAGGTGCCAAGGCAGGCGCTGGGGCTCGGCGGGGGGCCGCAGAGCCTCTGCAGGCGGCGTGGGGTGGCAGGGGGGGGGGGAAGAGCCTCGGAAGGCCACACGGGGGAAGACGGGGCCTTAGCAGGCCCTGTGCGGGGGGGTGGGGGGGGAATCCCCCCTCGGTGGCCTGCGGAGAGGCAGGGCCTCGGCAGGCCGTGACCTGGGGGGGCGGGGCCTCGGCAGGCAGCGCGCGGGGAGGCGGGACTTCGGCAGGCCGCGCGCTGACAGCGGGGGCCTCGGCAGGCCGCGTGCCAGGGAGGCGGGGCCTCGGCAGGCCCTCTGCCGGCGGGGGGGCAGGGCCTTGGTAGGCTATGTGACTGGGGGGCGCGGCTTCTGCGGGCTGAGCGGGGGAGGCGGGGCCTCGGCAGGCCGTTTCCTGGGGGGGCGGGGCCTCGGCAGGCCGCGCGCGGGGAGGCGGGGCTTCGGCAGGTCGCTCTCTGATAGGTGGGGCAGGCCATATGCCAGGTGGGCGGGGCCTCGGCAGGCCCTCTGCCGGGGGGCGTGGCCTCGGCGGGCTATGAGACTGGGGGGCGCGGCTTCGGCAGGCCGAGTGGGGGAGGCGGGGCCTCGGCAGCCCGTTTCCTGGGGGGGGCGTGGCCTCGGCAGGCCACGCGCGGGGAGGCGGTGCTTCGACGAGCAGCGCGCGGACAGGGGGTCCGTGGCAGGCCGCGTGTCAGGGAGGCGGAGCCTCGCCAGGCCGTGTGCCAGGGGAGCTGGGCCTCGGCAGGGCCTGTGCTGGGGGGGCGGGGCCTCGGCAGGCCGCGGGCTGACGGGGGGGGGGGGGGTTCCTCGGCAGGCCGCGGGAGGCGGGGGCACACGGCTCACACCCAACCCCAGGCACAGCCGAGTTCACAGTCCGCTGCCATCTTGAATCGCGGTGTTGCTCTTAGTTTCCTCAGGAACCGTTTTTTAACGGCTGGCGCAGCTGCTTCCCTAACTGGGGTCTGCAGTGCAGGCGTGGTGTCTCTGCACTGCGCCCTGCAAGCAACTGAAACCCGGCCAAGCACAAAGGAAAAGAAAAGGTAGACTTTGCTTTATTTCCCAGACTGTACTTTGATGAGCAGGGAATTGTTAATGGGCTTTGTAGGTGACAGTTGAACTGCTGAGGAGAAGGAGGCCTGAGGAGGGGGGCAGAGGAGTCCAGGGCGCCAGAAGAGCCAGTGGGGAGCAGGTGGTGGTGCTGAGGGAGTGAGGGGGCGGTGGGGAAGACGGAGATGAGATGTGAGGGTGGTGGTGAGATGGGAGGGTGGTGATGAGGTGGGAGGATGGCGATGAGATGGGATGGTGACAGCTGTGATGAAGTGGGAGGTCGGTAATGAGGTGGGAATAAGGCGGGGTGGATGGTGATGAGGTGAGAGGACAGCTAGAGGAAGTGGAGAAGGGGCTGACTGCAGGGCCAGCAGTGAGAGGGCTGTCACACAGCGCAGGAATCTTGACAGGCATCCAGCTTGAGAGGAAAGCCTTCAGGAAGGAGGGGCGTTGGGTGTCATTCAGATGGGCCCAGTTATGGTAGATTGAGGACGTTATCAGCGCTACTAAATATCAAATAGACAACCTATCAGCATCTTGTACGAACCTGTAATGGAAACGAATCTGGAAAAGACTAGATATACACATGCAGGGGTATAATGGAATCACTTTTCTGCACACCTGACACACAACATTGGAAATCCACTCTACTTCAATAAAAAAGTTATTCAGGAGGGGACAGGAGCAGAGTAATAATTAGATTATTGTGGTGACAGTCGCCAACTTCCAGTCCCCTTTGGTGCTGGGCTCCTCCTTCGTCCTCTCACAGGTGCGAATGCCTCTGACCCTCTGCCCAGACGTGACTCTTGCTAGAATGTCCATGTAAGAGGGGCTGTGACTCTTTAAAAGGAATTTTTCCCAGGTGGGGTCCCCAGGGTCCCAGGCCTGGCTTGCCAAGAGTGGTCATGAGGGGCCAACTCTCACAAAAGCCCTGGGACTGAGAAGGCCTGCATCAGCTTCCACTTGGAGCCATGGAGGTGGCCAGTTACAAATGCCTTTTTAATGTTGCTCCCAACACTCTGTAACATATCAGGCCATTGTTTCAGGTAATTTTATCTTGAGGCCACTTTCCATTTTATTTCATATTTTCCTGAAGGGGTATTGTCCTTGTCAAGCAGACAGGAGCTGACGAGGTGAGGGATCGTAACAATGTGTTATAACTTTGTAAAATTTCTCACCCAGCTCCCTCCCATCATCAACTCAAGACCTAAGATACCGGAAAAGCATCTCTTCTCTCCTCCTTTTTCTTCCTCTGGCTGGTCCTGACCAGAGGGCCCTAGTGAGAGCGGCTCCTGATAATGTCAGGATCTTCTTCGGAACCTGCAGCATAATTCATTTTCCCCGGAATGGATGTGGAGCCTCCCCGTGCTTCCAAATTGGGCTGCACCAACTCTGAGACTTCTGTGTTCCATTTTCTCAACGCTCCAATGAATTGTCAAGACAAAGCTTTGTGTCAAGATAGAGAAGCATCTTTTTCCAGGCCTGCATTTCTGGCTGGGAAACAGGAGCCCAAATCCTAAATGTGTCTATTTGGTCAGCTTACAGTCCAAACAGCGATTTTGGAAATGCGGAGTTTGCAGAGCCTGATGCCTCTCCTGCAGTTTAAATCTGCACAGTTGTCACCAGTTACAGACTATGGCAGATGGCTTGCAGTGTGTAGAGGAGGACGATGGACAAGGAATCAAAGAGAGAAAAGAGCAGCGCATGTCCTGGTTCAGCTCCTCCAAGTTGCTATTAAAAGTGCATAATTTCACCAGACTCTAGCCTCAAAAATCCATGGTCAATTAAAAGCTGTCTCCGGTCAATGGGTTGTGACACAGAGTTTCTATGTTCTAGGGACACCTTCTACCCTTTAGACAGACTGCCTTTCGCCCTGAAAAATGGCATCCAAAGCCCCACTGTCAGCTAACAAGTGTGTAACTTGCATTGGGGGCACCTTCAGGTTTCATGGCATTTCCTGTCTCTTCACCATGTATAGGCTGTGCGTTAAAACTTCCGAAATCCCCTTTTCTGTTCTCAAGGGTTCCCACACCCCAGATGATGATGGAATCCGCAATTATAATAAGCAACTTCCAAACAAAATTGAGGGTCCTGCATTCCTTACAACCATTGCTCTTTTCCCTATACTTCTTCAAACTGGCCCAAGACATTTTAAGGCTGCTGTCTTTGGCTTCTGTGCAGAAAAGAGTGCCTCCTTGTTTCTTCATCTGCTGAAGATGGACCTAGTCCCTTCTCATTTCTTAACCTAAGCTGTGAACCTTTTGCTAATGACGATTTGTAGTCTGAGCTCTCTGGGGTCCAGAGAGAGCTCTGCAGGTGCCTGTCAAATGCTCCACCTGAGAAAGACCAAGCCAAGCTAAATCAAGCACCATGGCTTGACTCAGCTTTCCAAGTTCTGCAGCAGAACAGCAACCCCCCACCCCCACCAGGAACAGAACCTCCCATCAACAGCTTCCTCGCTCCCCCTGGGTTTCTCCCAGTAATTTTTTGAAGATTGCCCGGGGCTGCCAGCCTCATCTGCCTTTTCACTTGGCTCGTTCCTCCTCTCCCAGCTATTTGCTAAAATACAGGGCTTCCTCCCCCTCTTGTTAGAACAAAACTTGCTAGGAAGTTGACCCTAGTCTTCTGAGGATTCCTCGTGTTGTCCCAAACCTGTCAGGTAATTTGTAAGTTTGTTAGTTTAAGTGGCAGAGCTAAAGGCTTTTCTCTAACCAACTGACTGGTTGGTTTCCCCTCTGCCTCTGAGCAAGCTTCATTCTAGAGTCAGAGATGTCCAGGCACAGCCTTCTGAGTACACTCTCCTCTTGACTTTGAAATCTTCACTGGGCTTTGCCTGCATCTATGCTGGACGATGAGCCTCGGCAACACATGAGGACTTCCATGCCTCACTGGTCAGCACCACTGTGCTGCTGGGATGGAGCCTCCATCCTCCATTCCTATATCCATGCCTACTTTTCAGGCTCACTGGTGAAGAAATAGGATGAGGAAGCAGGAAAGGATCAGAGGCAAGGAGCATGGTCTCACTGACAGTCCATAAGCCTGAATATCTGAGTTTCAGCTCCTTTTATGCAGGTTTCACAGCTGAGAAACTGAGCCCACCCAATCCTCATTCTGTCTTCACACCACAAGGCTGGCATGGGCAGAGTGCCATCAGGAGAGAACACAGCTCCCACCATGGAGAACCCCTCTAAACTTGCTTGCACCAAAGTCTAGTTCCAACAGCATGTGGCCTGTGGAAAATGCAGCTGCGGTCAGTAACTGAGGCTCTCAGACAGCCTTGCCCTTGCATCCTAGCTCCTGGCACATGCTCCTTCCTGATTCGCCTACCATGAAGCACGTGACCCCTCTGATGAAACACATATGTGATGACTGACGTCCTGGGTCCCTCCCCATGAGACATAGGCCCCTGCAGTCACTGGACCACAGTTCTCCCCCACCGAAGGACCCTGCAGGCCATGGAGCACCATGGCTTACAGCAGGGTTTTGGCCCCCATCACTAATGTCATCCCACTAAGTATGTGCCAAGAAGACTCTTGTTAAGCCTAGAACCTAATTTGATATGTGGAAGATCCATCTTCACATAAGACCTCAGACTGGTGACAGTTTGGTTTACAGAGAGAGGGTCACAGTCCCAGAGGAGAGATCTACCCAGCAAGGGTGCTCAATGAGGAAGACAGAGCTTTATCCCCTTATTCCTGCAGCATCCACCCTTGACCTTCATGGTTCACATTGGCCTCAGGCTTTCTCCCAGGGTTGAAGTGAGTGTGTGGGTGTTGTTCTGTACCTCTCCTAGGTCTTAATTATACAGCCAGCACTCAGCCTCCTCCCACACTCTGGCCCCTCAATCAGCCCTGGACACCTAATGTGGTTATGACAGACATGCAGCTGCTGTGACAGCCCCTGCCAAGTGACAAGACCAGCCTTCCCAGTGAGTCCACTCAGGACCTGAGGAATTGCTCAGCTGGCTTTCTACCTCCAGCAGCACTCAGTCAGGTGATGGTCCTTCCTCACCCAGCAGAGCCAGGCTCTCCTGGACAGTTAACATGGAATTTGGAGGGAATCTTGTGCCTCAAAGAGCATCACTCTTCTGGGGAGAGAAGAGGAATGCATGTGACAATATTAAAGCCAAGGCTGTGTGGTGAAAGTTTAATAGAACAAATATATGGCTGGCTGGCTGAAGAATGATAAAATCACTCTGATGATGAGGACTTTACTGCACTGGTTTCCAGACCCTTGTTTGCTAAATAAATTTATTTACTTGGACTCCAAGCTACTGGGTGGCCTTGGTCAAATGACTCCACTTCTTCCAGCCATTGTTTCTTCATTGTAATCTGAGAGGATGGGGCTCTGTGAGTGGTTCTTGGAGTGTCCTCATACTGGAGGAGGAAGTCTTATGTTTGTGGAGCTTAAATACTCTTTACCAGTCATTGAGCATGTTTTCAGGGAGTACAGAGTTGACCCTAGTCTTGCTGCTCTGGTGCTGGTGGCAGGAAGCCATTGTTGCTGCCTTCCAGGACATTGTTGTCCGATGGGGAATGTGTGATGGGCTCTTTCTAAATCCCCTGACCAGCCCCTCCCCCTGGTCAAATAAATTCCAAAACTATTTTAAGAAACCTCTGAAAGACTGAGATGAAAGTATTGTACTGTAGATGTCCCCCAGATGACTCACTTATTGGTTGATGAATTTTATAATGTGTGTTGTGATTAGATTTATTCTAAGATCATAAGTCCTTTCTTATGAAATGTACATGCAGCTAGCACCCATGTCTGCATTATTCTCTGGGACTTGAGTAAGAATCTTGTTTGAAAGTCACTGCTATCAGGAAGCAAAGTGTTTGGGGTGTGTGCAGCCTGAGCGTGGCCAAGAGTTGAGTCCCTCTGGTTCTTACAGCTCTACCAGATAACCTGCTGTCACATAACCTACTGGGATGTTTCATCCATGTAGAGTATGTCAGCAGCTGTCCAGTGGGGCCTAGAGAAGCTCAGTTCAGAAAGGAGTGTGGAGGAAGGGATCGCTAAGGTGGGTATGGGGTCCAGAACAGGGCTCTGTGAGGGGAACCCAGGAAAGGTGTCTGTGTCAAGACTGATCACCCCACAGCACCATTGGATTGATTGAGGGAGGGAGAGTGTGATATGAGAAATAGCAAACTCAGGATTGCTTTGGCGATTCTGGGTCTTTTGTGGATCCATATAAATGTTTGAATTGTTTGCTCTAGTTCTGTGAAAAATGTCATGGGTAATTGGATAGGGATTGCAGTGAATCTGTAGATTGCTTTGGGTAGTATGGCCATTTTTACAATATTGATTTTCCCAATCCAGGAACATGGAATATCTTTCCATTTCTTTACATCCTCTTTGATTTCTTTGATTAAACTTTTATAGTTCTCGGCATATACGTCCTTTACCTCCTTGGTCAGGTGTATTCCAGGTATTTGATTTTGTGAGGTGCAATTTTAAAAGGTATCATAAGCAATCCTGAGAGACAAAAACCAAGCATGGGGCGTAACTCTCCCAGACTTCAAGAAATACTACAAAGCCACAGTCATCAAAAGAGTATGGTACTGGTATCAAAACAGACAGACAGACCAAAAGAACAGAAGAGAGAATCCAGAAATAAACCCTGACACCTGTGGTCAATTAATCTTTGACAAGGGAGGCAAGAACATAAAATGGGAACAAGAAAGTCTATTCAGCAAGCATTGCTGGGAAACCTGGACAGCTGCATGCAAAGCAATGAAACTAGAACACACCCTCACACCATGCACAAAAATAAACTCCAAATGGCTAAAAGACTTAAATATGAGACAGGACACCATCAATCTCCTAGAATAAAACACAGGCAAAACACTCTCTGACATCCACATCATGAATATTTTCTCAGGTCAGTCTCCCAAAGCAATAGAAATTAGAGCAAAAATAAGCCCATGGGACCTAATCAAACTGAAAAGCTTTTGCACAGCAAAGGAAACCCAAAAGAAAACAAAAAGACAGCTTACAGAATGGGAGAAAATAGTTTCAAATGATGCAACTGACAAGGGCTTAATCTCTAGAGTATATAAACAACATATACAACCCAACAGCAAAAAAAGGCATTCAATCAATGGAAAAATGGGCAAAAGACCTGAATAGACATTTCTCCAAAGAAGATATACAGATGGCCAACAAACACTTGAAAAAATGCTCAACATCGCTGATTAGAAGAGAAATGCAAATCAAAACTACCATGAGATACCACCTCACACCAGTCAGAATGGCCCTCATTAATAAATCCACAAATAACAAGTGCTGGAGGGGCTGTGGAGAAAAGGGAACCCTCCTGCCCTGTTGGTGGGCATGTAAACTGGTACAACCACTATGGAGAACAGTTTGGAGATACCTTAGAAATCTATACATAGAACTTCCATATGACCCCACAATCCCACTCTTGGGCATCTATCCGGACAAAACTCTACTTAAAAGAGACACATGCACCCGCACGCTCATTGCAGCACTATTCACAATAGCCAGGACATGGAAACAACCCAAATGTCCATCGACAGATGATTGGATTCGGAAGAGGTGGTATATATACACAATGGAATACTACTCAGCCATAAAAAAGGATGACATAATGCCATGTGCAGCAACATGGATGGAACTAGAGAATCTCATCCTGAGTGCAATGAGCCAGAAAGACAGACAAATACCATATGATATCACTTATAACTGGAATCTAATATCCAGCACAAATGAACATCTCCTCAGAAGAGAATATCATGGACTTCGTGGATAGACTTGAGGCTGCCTGATGGGAGGGGGAGGGAGTGGGAGGGATCGGGAGCATGGGCTTATCAGACACAACTTAGAATAGATTTACAAGGAGATCCTGCTAAATAGCATTGAGAACTTTGTCTAGAAACTCATGTTGCAACAGAACAAAGGGTGGAGGAAAAAATGTAATTGTAATGTATACATGTAAGGATAACCGGACCCCCTTGCTGTACAGTGGGAAAATAAAAAAATTAAAAAAAAAAGAAATAGCAAACTCAAGGGGTTCCTTTTGTGGCACAGTGGAAGCAAATATGAATGGTATCCATGAAGATGCAGGGTTGATCCCTGGCCTCACTAAATGGGTCAGAGATCTGGCATTGCCGTGAGCTCTTCTGTAGTTCATAGACATGGCTTGGATACCTCATTGCTGTGGCTGTGGCTGTGATGAGCAGCTGTAGCTCTGATTAGACCCATAGCCTGGGACCTCCCCCATGCTGCAAGTGCAGCTGTAAAAAGCAAAAGACAGAAAAATAGCAAACTTGGTATATGAGATACACACATATATATTTTAGATTTCTTACATGTATAGCCATGGCACTGACAGTTGATAAAATGGGTTCGTTGATAAAAATCATAGGTATTGGCAAGATTCTTATGTTTTTTAAAGAGATTAATACATATAAAAGACTAGAACTGTTAAGGAATGAATGGCTTAAGAATAACAATTAATTTCCTAGTTGTGAAAACAGCCTCTCTGCCTAGATTCTGTAGGCATGAGTAGAATAAAATGTCAAGTTTTGGGGGGCGGTTTTTGGCTCTACCTGCTGCATAGAGAAAGAGGCCAGGGACTGAATCCCACCTAAGCTGGAACTGTGGAAATGCCACATCCTTAACCTGCTGCACCCCAGTGGGAACTCCACAAGATGTCATTCCTTACAAATTTTCTAAAATTTAATCTTTTCCCCATTTCAAAGTACTCTCCTCTATTGGTTGAAATTAGTAAGTTTTTTTATAAAGTTGAATAGCAAGAGGACACTGGCTACACACACGTTCCAAGTGGCTTGTCTCCCTTCTAGAAACAACCAACCTGCCTGCTGCCATCCTACTTCCCCAACCAGAGCAAGTTCTCTAAAACCACCTCCAAGCAGCTGTCCTCCCCAGGGCAGGCTCAGGTTTCTATAGGCCCCCAGGCTTCCCAGGGGAGATGACCCTGGGGTGCAGTGCTCTCACCTTCCTCTCCTTCAGTCCAACTTCATGTCCACAGTGAAGTATCACAATGGAAACCCAGGGATTTGAGGGAGGCCCTTTCTCTTGGAAAACAGCCCCTGTCTAGAGGCTTACTGCCTTCTGAAGCCATTCCCACAGGCATGGGCCTGGACCACCACGGGCTGGTGGCCTCAACGTGGACAGTCAAGAGCAGGACCCAGCGAGGGACCTGCCCCAACAGATGCTCAGGACGCAAGTAAAGGAGCCCAAGTTTGAATCTCAACAGTAGAATGCGGGCCTCCAGTCATTCTGCAGTGGGGGAGGGGCTGAGGGCAGGTGAGCCTGGGTGGGGGTGGGGTGCCATTCCATGCTGGCCTCTACAGGGAGGCAAGAACCAGACGTTTCTTCCACCTTATGCAGGGGCCAGACAATTGTCAAGTGCCTCGTCAGGCAATGTATGTGTTGGTTTTCAGAGTCACAGCACCAAGGTTTGTCTTGATGTTCCCTTTCCCTTCGTTATTCATCAACTTGTTTGTTGTCTTTCAACCCCCTCAGCTTCCGTCCTGGCTCTTGGCTTCCTTCCCCAGAGGCCAGACTTTCTGAACAAAATTCACCTTTTATCATCTGATAACCACTTGGGTTTTCATGGCCACCTGGAACCCAATGTTTATGGTTTGGCTTCTCTCAGCAGACCCACCATTTGTGATTGGTGTGTGTCCGTCTTTGCTAAGGAAGCTGTCCTTGTGTGCCAACCAGCATCCAGCAGGACCCACCTTCCTCATGTTCCCTTGTGCTGGAAAGGCCCAGCCTATCCAAAAAGCCGCTGCACAGCCCACGTGTCCAAGACCAGAGATCAGTGTGATGTGTTTCCCGTATGATGACATTGCTGGTAAGTATTGTATGTTTTACCTTTTTAATGATTGAATGTAATATTCTCCACAAAACCTCCCTTCTCAGGGTTCACAATCCACTTGTGCAAAATAGAATATGCAGTGTTGAGTCCTCCTCCCCCCTCTTTCCCCTGTCCACTCAGTCCTCGTTCCCACTGGTAATCAGTGTTACCTGTTTCATTCACATCTTTTCAGAGATCTTTTGGGCAAGGAACATTGAATGCAACCCATTTGCCTTTTCAAAAATTATTTCTTTGTCTCTGAAAATTAAAATGTGCACAGGGATGTAAAATGTTGGAGGATAATGTGAGAAAGCGATTATATATATATAATATATGTGTATATATATGTGTGTATGTATGTGTGTGTGTGTGTGTGTGTCTGTATGACAGGGTCCTTTGCTGTACAGTTGAAATAGACAAAGCATTGTAAATCAACTGCAATGGAAAACTTAACAATTATAAGGTAAGAGTTCATCTTGAAAAAAAGTAAAAAGGAAAAATAGAAAATTAAATCTTGTCTCCGTATATCTGAGTATATTATTTTTGTCACCTTCATACTGCCATTGTGGCTCCTCTGTTACTGGACTAACCTTTATTATGGGAGTTTCTACATTTTCTTGAAATTCAAGGAACTGAAAGAACAGAGTGTTCAAACCTAGGCAATATCAAAAGTAAATATCCAGCTCCATTTGAATTTTTCATTTCCTATACACAGTGCCTGCCTTTAGCCTTAACTCTGTCCTATGCAACATTTTGGACATATCTTTACTGAAAGTTCTTTCCCTATTTATCTGAAATTTACCTTTCCCTCAGCATCAGCATTTATCTGGCAAGACTAGCCAAAAAGGGTAACATATTAGGCGCTTAGTAGTGAGCAGTTCTAGAGAGGATGAGAACTTGGACTAGAACCTGAAATGTGCATTTTGGTCCAACCCAAAATAAAATGGCAAAGGGACCCCAAATCTGCAGGATGAAATGTCAATGGAAGAGGCAGGATATAGGATTGAGTGTTTGTGCTTCATGGGGTTAAGGACAGAAATAAGGGACAAGAAGACAAGTTAATGTACTAAATATCCCAGAGATCTGGGTTTTTTTTTTTTTTTTGGTCTTTTATTTATTTTCCTTTTTAGGGCCAGACCTGCAACATATGTGAGTTCCAGAATAGGAGTCAAATCGGACCTAAGGCTACAGGCCTATGGACACCCACAGCAATGTGGGATGCAAGCTGTGTCTGTGACCTACAGCATAGCTCAAGGCAACACCAGATCCTTATTCCTCTGAGGGAGGCCAGGGGTCAAAAGTGCAACCTCATGTGTACTTGTCAGGTTCATTTCTGCTGAGCCGCAATGGGAACTCCTTATATTTCTAGGATTTAAAAAATCAACTACCCATGAAATGCATGTGCACCTTGAGAGAGTGCCGGTATTTTATCCACCATTGTCCACTCTCCTTTTGGACAAAGCCAATCCCATCTAAGACCTCGTCTGCAAGCCCTGCTTATAAGGTTGTGAATTTCCTGTCCGCATCCCATAGCCTTCCACTTTAGAATCTAGGCTCATCATTACCTATGGTCCCATCTGCATCCCTTAGAAAACAAAACAGAGACACAAATGAGAAACAGTTCTCTGACTCTTATTTTCATGTTGGGAATTAATGTCACCTCATCACTCTCCTAATGATATGAATGAGTATTCATGTTTTGTGTGGTGAGAAGAGAGGACAATTAGGAAACTCATCAAGGGAGATGAGGGGTGAAAACCTAATAGGACTGCAACCAAATCTCTTGGGAGGTGAAATTCATTCTCTGCTGTAGCACCACTACAATTCCTACTGATGTTAGGGTGTCGGGGAAGGCAAGAGAGGTTTATAAGGAATGTCCCACATTGAGAAAAAGACTTGGGAAGATGCTTCAGAAGCTTCTTACCCCTTGCAAAGAAAAATGGACTCAAAAGAGAGTGAGAGGATTTCAAGCAATATCATGGTGAGCTTTCTATCAAGTACCTCTTGATGGGGGATTGAAAAAATAAACAATTTGGAAATATTTCTCTGTATTTGAGCTCTTGTAATGAAAATTTTAAATGTTTTTCAACCAATAACTTCATATGAGAGGATTGGTGAGGCAGGCATTGTACCCAGGCTCTCAAGAAGGGCAGGCTTCTTGTTGTCTCCTCCCCTTGTTCCACCATTCAACCGATTATTTACAAGATGCTCACTCATCGCTCTGATATAGTATTTGAATGCATCTTCTCAGGGACCCTGATAGAAAATCACATTGTGGAAAAGTGACATTCCCAATTCTGCAATCAATTTTTGTTTACTACCTCAAAACCCTACATCCTAGAGGCAGAGATAATCAAATTAGCTGAAATGTAATTAGGGAAAACCAGTCATGCATGTGGGTGTCTCAATGTCTTTTGGACCCTTATCTGATTATTCCTGCAGAGAGCTTCAGGGCAGGCACTGACAGCTGAGGAGAAACATCTCTGGAAATGGATCACAAGCATCAGAAGACAGGTAATCTCCCACTTGCTGATGGAAATTTAAAGGCACTGAGATATTCCAGGTTTGTGTCTTGTGGAGGTTTCAAGTCTGTGCCCTTGGGAGCTCTTGGTGTTGTTAGATGTAAGGGGTCATGAGAGGTATCCTGTTGATGAAGAAATGCTCCAACGTTGCAGCTAACCGGAGAACGGTCCTGATGGTTCACATTTCTTTGCAAAGTATGACAATGTCAGGTCAGTAAGTTGAATCTGCTCCTATTTATTTGTTGGTTGATTGCCAACGGAAATTCTGTGATGTAGTCAAAGAAGTAGGGAGGGAGAGTACAAATGTTCCCAAAGTACCTGCTGTGCTGTAATTGGCCAAGATTGTCAAGTTTACTTCACAAGGATAACCAAAACCTTACAAAGGAAACACCTATGAATCAACCTTTATTGAAAAACTTCCATGCATTAACTAACTACACTGAGAGCAAAACATTCGAGTAGAACAAATGCATTTGGAAAAGCTCTAGGCATGGAAACAGGAGAAAGTTCTCTCAGAGTGTTTTCCATGTCTACAATTCATTGCTAGAAATTGTTTTTAATGGAACCCTAAGGCTTGCTAGGTAAAAGGACCTAATATTTCTAGAAAAAACAGTAAGCAAAACTAAGGAACTGCAGCCCAAAGGGCATGAATGCCCTTGGCCCAAATTGAGGATACCGTGCTTAGGCTGGAGCTCTCCAAACTCTTTCATGGGGATCATATCTAAATGGACAGTTTTCAAGTTTGCAATTTGAATGTGGGAGATCATCTCACAAGAGAGAGGTTAAAGAGGAGAAGGTCAGAAAGATCGCAATGAGAAGACATATCAAAAAAAAAACTCCCCAGAGGATGCCAATTCTCCATTATATTCCTCTCATGCAAGAATTCCTGGGCTAGGTATTCACACATCCCATGCCAGCAACCATGCACATGTCCGCTAGTGGCTAGGGCTGTCAGGTGCAGGGACTACACTCCACCAACTGTTCCCAGTATCTGTTGAGGTGGGTCTGCTTGGGAATCCAGTAGCGTATGCATGAGGGCAGAGGGTGGTTTCCCAATGGGTGGCCCGCCTGGGGGTGGGCCAGACATGGCAGCCTTTCCACTTAATTCTGTGAAGGCCCTGGTAAGGCATATGGGGACTTTTCACGTGTTGGGTGTGAGCCCTCAGCACTCTTTTTCACTCTGTAGGATATCTGGGCCCTCCTCTGTGTGGGTTCATGCCAGCATGGAGTTAAGGTCCGGAGCAGTGTTTCACCACAGTTTATTGGCAGAACTGTGGGTCAGGCTGCGTGAAGACTTGAGTGATTGCAGGGCCTCCAGAGGCAGGTGCATAAAGTTTGTGGGCCATTAAAATGTGTGCCATTCCAGCATGCAGTTCTCAAGAGTAGGAAAGCTAGACAGAAACATTTCCAATTGGAAAACCCTCATGCACTTCCCAGGAAGTAGCGCAGGTCACTGGAAAATCAGTGAAGAGCCAAGGTACATGATCATAGTTTCATTGGTGTCTCCTTCAGAACATAAAAATTACTGTCAATGCTCATATTCAAAAGGCATGCTTGGGTCCATGGTGGGGACAACTTTCCTGAATGTAGTGCTCACCAACTCTTTGTAGTCTGATGTAAATCATGAATGATGCACAAGCCTAGATGGGGTTCAGACATATTTGATAGGTTGTTGGGAGTCTGGTGGATGGTCAGATATCTGGGTTGGTTAGGTCTATGGATATGTGTGTATAAGGGGAGTTCATGCCTGTGTTTTGGTGAACGTTTTTTAAGGGTGAGTGTTATATTTGAAGGGTTTTGAGATGTAACAGAGGCACTCTCAAGGAGTTGGTGTTTAGGTGTTTGTAAGTTGGTGTTCAGGGGAATATTTGGCACATGGTGTTTTCACCCATGAGTTTTGGGATTGTGTGTCTAATGGTGGACTTGGATTATCTGCCTATGCATAAGGGCCATGTTTGGTCATTACGGGGGTCTGTTCACTTGGGTGTACAATCCATTTATGTTGTATATGTGGGGAGTGTAGTGAAACTCTGTGGCTGGTACTTCAACCCAGCCAAAATTGAGAGTGGGACTTGAATCAACCTGCACGGTAGTTTGGCACTTGAACCCAGATCCCAAGTTAGGAGTGGACTGGAACACAATGATTATTATTTTTTCTTTTTTTGGTTTTATCTGCTACTTGTGGAGGTTCCCAGGCCCAGGATTGAATGCCACAGCAGCGATCTGGATGGCTGCAGTGACAAAGTTGGATCCTTAACCTTCTGTGCCACAAAAGAATGACTCGAACTCCTCAAAACCACTGTCTTTTAAGGAAAAACCTCTCTACCAGTGTCAGGACTCATGAAGCTCAGGCTTTTCTGACTCATTGCAGAATGAATTCAGCTTGAGACAAAGCAGCAGGCAATGAGTGAGTTTTTTAGCATAAGACACTTGTGAGAGAGAGAGAAGCAGGCTGGCAAGGGAGCAGAGCAGCCCCAAGAACCAAGAGAGCTCCATTTCTATAATCCAAGGAAAAGAGGAGAAGGGAGAAGTCTGCCTTCTTCCTCATTTGGGGGCAGATGGCAAGGCTTACATCTTTTGTCCCTCGCTTTGCCCCTACATGGCTTAACCAGGTCAGTCAACCATGCTATTGAAGTCCTGTGTGTATTACCAGGAGTGTGGTAACATGTACAATATGGCAATTCATCTCAGGTTTTAAGCTAATGTCCCCATTTACCTAGTTTTGTCCCCTGTCATCTATATTTCTGTCTTGGGTATGTGAAAAAATGCTGCTTTTCAAGGACTACTAACTCCATGACTTCATGCAACAGGATTTACTCTTCCTATGTGTTGTCCTATGTTTTAAGTATGGGGGTTTGTGTCTGACACATAGAGGCCCCTGGTCTTCCTTCAAGTTAGTGTAGATCATAGCTGGGTTCCATTCCTTGAGTGCTCCTCAGCTTACACCAGTTCCCCAAACTCTGTTAAACCTTGTCTTTCACCCCCAGTGGGACTTTTCATGTATTTTAAGTATCCGAATCTATCCTTATCTTTAGGATGATTATTTGTGTATTTGTAGCATGTTGTATGCTTCTTGGCTTTTCTGTGTAGCAGTTTTTCAGGAGCTGTGTGTGTGTCTTTTGATGTATTTAGGGCAAGTCTGAAACTTTTATGAGACTGGTGAATATTCCATAGGTGGCTGTCCTGTGTTTCTGTGCTTCTGTATTTGCATGAAGGCTGGGTGGGGGGGGAGTGTGATTTTATGTATATGCAGAGCATGTATTATATGTGTATTTGGAGCTAAATGCATAGGGGTTATACGTTGCCATATTTGTAGTGTCCTGGGTAATTGTGGGTATATTTGGGGCTTGTGGAGAGGAGTTGTGTGTATGAGTTTGTGTGTGTATTCAAGGGGCACGGTCATTTGGTAGAATATTTGCTGGGGCTATGCACTTGTATTTTTCAGTAGGGAGATTTTAGGCCTAAATATTTGGGGAAGTGCACATGTGTGTTTCTTTGTTATTTATTATTTATTTATTCATTTTTTTTTTTTTTTTTGCTGTACAGCATGGTGACCAAGTTACACATACATGTATGCACAGGTTTTCATCGCATTGTTGTGTGGCAATGTAAGTATCTAGACAGAATTCTTAATGCCACACAGCAGGATCTCATTGTACATCCATTCCAAGATCAATAGTTTGCACCTGTTAACCCCAAGCTCCCAATCCCTCCCACTCCCTCCCTCTCTCCCTGGGCAGCCACAAGTCCATTCTCCAAGTCTATTATTTTCTCTTCTGTGGAAATGTTCATTTGTGCTTTATATTAGATTCTAGTTATAAGTGATGTCCTATGGTCTTTGTTTTTCTCTTTCTGACTTATTTCCCTGAGGATGAGAGTCTCTAGTGCCATTCATGGTGACACAAATGGCCTCATGTCCTTTTTTATGGTTGAGTAGGATTTCATTGTGTATGTATACCACATCTTCCCAATCCAATCATCTGTTGATGGACATTTGGGTTGGTTCCCATGTCTTGGCTATTGTGAATAGAGCTGTAATGACCATGCAGGTGCATGTGTCCTTTTCAAGGAAAGTTTTCTCCGGATGTATGCTCAAGAGTGGGATTGCGGGGTTATAGGGTAGTTCTAGGTATAGGTGTCTAAGGTACCTCCATGTGGTTCTCCATAGTGGCTGTACCAGCTTACATTCCCACCAACAGGGCAGGAGGGTTCCCTTTTCTCCACACCCCCTCCAGCACTTGTGATTTGTGGACTGATGAATGATGGCCATTGTGACTGGTGTGAGGTGGTATCTCATGGTCGTTTTGGTTTGCACTTCTCTAATAATCAGGGATGTTGAGCATTGCTTCAGGTGCTTGTTGGCCATCTGTGTATCTTCCTTGGAGAAATGTCTCTTCAGGTCTTTTGCCCATTTGTCCATTGGGTGGTTGGCTTTTCTGCTGTTGAGTTGCATATGTTGCTTGTATATCCTAGAGATGAAGCCCTTGTCCATGGCATTGTTTGAAACTATTTTCTCCCATTGTGAAAGTTGTCTTTGTGTTTTCTTGCTGGTTTCCTTTGCTGTGCAAAAGCTTGTGAGTTTGACTAGGTCCCATTGGTTTATTTTTGCTCTTCTTTATGTTGCCTTGGGAGAAGGACCTGTGAACATATTCATGAGGTTGATGTCAGAGAATGCTTTGCCTATGTGCTCTTCCAGGAGTTCGTACGTGTGTTTCTAATGGAGAGATGAGGTTCTGTGTTTATTCAGGGGAGTTGGAGACTTGCATTGATGTGTAGGAGAAATATGGGCTATGGTTATGTGTTAGTAGATGCAGGTGTGTGAGCTGGCTCCTCTTATCATTTGATAGATGGAAGTCACTTCATATGTGGTTTTCTGGAGATATGTCCATGGGTCTTACTTGCATATCCATGTTTGTATGTCTATCACCAGGTGCATGACTGCCCAAGTCTTGTTTGCATGGCTTGGAGTTGTTAGGAGTGTGCAAAGTATGTGCCTTTGGAGAATGCTAAGGTGTTATGTGTTTGTTGCTAATGTGTTTGTTAATAGGTACTAAGAGATGGTCTGTCTGTGTCTATCCAGGGGAGGGCAAAAACATACATACATTTGACACACATACACTTAGAGTGCCCTTTGGTGTCTATGTTGGGGGAGGAGGAGGGTGGTTGTATTTTGAAGAGGTGGCATCATGCCTAGTGTTTGGGGCATCTGTATGTCCAAGGGTTGGGAATATCTGTATGTGTGTGTCCATAGGTGTTTGACATTTGTATATGTATCTTAGTCAGTGTAGGCTAATTGTGGCTGTGTGTGTTTTTGAGTTCCTGGAGCTTATGTGGTATGTATTCTGAGAGGTGTGAGAAGTCTGTTTGTGTGTTTGGAAAGCAAGAAACGGTGTAGGCTGTGTGTGTGTTCAGGAGTCCTGGATTGGCTGTGTTTTAGGGCTATGGCATGGCATACGGGCTATGCATGAGACAACTGAGGACTTGCTGGTTTTCGTGAGCCTGTACATGTAGGTATTCAACATGGACAACTGGTTGGTAGGTAGGTTGCACCTGTTTTATTCAGGCCCATGTTTTGGATGTGTATAGAGTTGGAGTGTTACCAGCTAGAGTTCTTGGCCTTCCTTAATCAAGAGCAGTTGATAAGATGCTGGAGGAGAAACTCAGTGAAGACTTTATTCAGGACACCTGCTTCAGCATAGAGGCACTGAAGCAATCACCAGGTTCCCTCGTTCAGCTTCTCACTGAGTAGCGGTGAGCTAGTTCCTTCTATGGGGTGAGGATAGGGGCATGTCCAGGGATTGGGCCGGGGGGTGGCTGAGGGGGCTTGCCCACCCCACCCCTTTAGTGTGGTGCATGTAGGGGGCATGCATAGTCCTCTGCTTTTGCTCTCTGTTCTTCAGAAGTGGCAGTTGTATTTTTCTCATGATTTGTCCGCAATGTGCAAGCAGAGTTCTTTCTCATTGTTTATACTTTGCTGTATTTTGTTCCCCAGGAGATGTTTGTCCAGGTGCATTCCCTGCAGCCACTGCAGCCACTGCAGCCAAGGGTGCCAGGTCCCAACCTGTCTCAGTAGGAGAGGCAGTGGAAAATTCCAGGTGAGTAGGAATTTGTCTGTAAAACTTTAGAATTTGTGTCTATTGAGATATGTAAACTTAGGCGGTCAGTTTGTATGGTGATTCACACTGAGGATTAAAAGGTACATGTGTGCTCAGAAGACACACACACACACACACACATATGTATGTGTGCTGTCCTTTGCTTACATCCCCTGGTGGGTGTTGAGGGTCCTCCTCAGAGTGTAAGTGGATTGTGTGCACATGCATATATGAAAGGGCACTGGAACTGGTTCAGACTAGCTTGGGATAATCGGCTCTGTGTTCGGTTACCTCAGCTTTGTAATTTGAGTTTGCTCATGTTTGGAATGTTCATACCATGCAGATATCACATCTGAAATGTCACCTGAGTTTCTTGAAGAGCTTCAAAAATGCATTTAGAGCATATCACTCATCTGTGTGTTATGACTTAATTATGTGGCAAGCCAGAATATACAGGCATCATTGGTGTGTGTGTATATCACATTATATTTGAATTGTGAGTGGGGCATCCTGGGTGATGTGCCATTTTATGTGTGCCTTGGCCCTTCATTCTGAATCACAGCATTGCTCCTCTCAGGTTGATTCAATCTTTAGGGTCAAGAATTCCTCCCTCCAAATGCTGGTGAATTCCAGTGGAAATCATGTGGATGGATTTAGGGTATCTGTACCTTAGGCAGGGACACACCTTCAGCATTTGTATGGTCCTAGAATCTGGGGCCCTAGAAGGGTGAGGCTGATTGCAGATCACTCTCTAGCACAGAACCTTCTCAGGTGTGTGGTTGGCCGACAAGCAGCAGTCAGGAAGTCGTGGGGATTCATGGATAAGAGGTAAGGTGGGCAAGTGTTCTCCCAGGAAAATCCCCTGAGAATCAGTTGGGCAAGCACAGGTATTCCTGGCTCTTCTGTGGCACAGCTGGTAGGCAAGGACACCGTGCACATGGGGTCCAGATGGTTCAAGTCTCTAGAGCCATGTGTCCCTGTGCCCAGTTGCCCCAGTGTGGTGGGAACTACTGTTGGTCAGGCTGGTAAGCTGTATGAGCAATTCTCCACCACCATATCTCTGTGGAAACCTAAGTCCTCAGGGATAGGCAGGACCTCTAGGGTCAGTGAGCTGACAAGGACAAAGGTGGGGAGGCCTTGTCTCTAAGGGAGGCTTGGGGAGTGAGGCCTGGAGAGCCTGGGGAGTCCTTCTCTGAGGAGATATGGCTCTGATATTCCCAAACCTTTAGACATGGTCCCTGTTCTTTTCTGAATGTTCAGGATGCTTCTAACAATGGCGAGTTCATCTCAGGTCCTTGGTTCTCAGATGACCTGACCCTAGTTTTCTTTATTCCACATCCAGCCATCAACCCAACAGGGAGCCATATGCTCTCCATGTCCACCAGCTGACCCTACAGCCTCCTGCTTCCCTTCCCAAAATAGACCCCTCTATTTTGACTCAGCCCCTGGATTCCATACAGTGAAGTGTTAGTGACCTCTAGGATGATATTCAAGAGCCTCAAGCTGAACGGGCTTGCAAAATAGTAACTTTTTATAAGCCATTCCTAACATCTTCCCTGCTCACACTGATAGGTGGACAATTCCATCATAGTCACAAAGAAGGGTGAATCTGTGGCAGCCTTTGGAGCCTGTGGAATCTCGTTTTGTAGCATTTGGGGTTCCATACATTTAAAAGGTCACTCAGCCTACTTCAGCTTCCCTTTTAGCAGATTGATAAATAAAAGACAGAAAATAATGGTCTCCAGAGGAGACAGTTTGGGGGGTGGGGGGATGTGCTTGGGCTGTGGATGGAAATCCTGTGAAATTGGATTATTATGGTCATTGTGCAATTACAGATGAGTAATAAATAATGATAGTAAAATAAAATAAAATAAAATAAAATAAATCATGGGCGGTAATGTACAGCATGGTGACTGCAGTTAATACCACGTTGTGTGTTGGAGCGTAGCTGAGAGAATGGATCTCAAGAGTCCTTGGATGCCCTAGTGGAGAGTGGGTTAAGGATCCAGTGATATCATTGCTGTGGCTCAGGTCACTGCTGTGGCGCAGGTTCAATACCTGGCTCAGAAACTTCTGCATGTCACAGGCACAGCCAAAAGGAAAAAAAAAAGTTCTTATCACAGAAAGAAAATGTGTAACTCTTTGTGGTAATGGCTATTAACTAGGTTTACTGTGATCATTTTACACTGACAGTTTTAGCCACTACTCTTCCTATTTGGATGGCTTTTATTTCTTTTATTTGTGTGTTTGCTGTGGATAGAACTTCTAGTAATATGTTGAATAACATTGGTGCTGAGAGTGGGCATCTGTGTCTTGCTCCATATTTTCATGGGAAGGCTTTCAGCTTTTCTCCATTGAGTATTATATTTTCTGCGGGTTTGTCATAAATGGCTTTATTTATGTTAAGGATTGTTCCCTCTTAGACCCACTTTATTAAGAGTTTTGATCATGAATATATGTTGGACTTTGTCAAATGCTTTTTCTGCATCTTTTGAGATGATCATGTGGTTTCTGACTTTTTTGTTAATGTGGTGCATGGCATTGTTTGATTTGAGTGTGTTGAACCATCCTTGTGAACCTGGGGTGAATCCCACCTGGTAACGGAAAGTTTTTCAAAGTCATTTTCTGTTCTACACAGAAGTTGTATCCATATTTTTTTAGATCCCACATATAAGTGATAGCATATGATATTGGTGTCTCACGTCTTACTAACTTCACTTAGCATGATACTGTCTATATCCATCCATGTTGCTGCAAGTGCCATTAGTTCTTTCGTTTTAATGGCTAATATCCCATGGTGTTTATGTACCACCTCTTCTTTATCCATTCTTCTGTTGATGGACATTTAGGTTGCTTCCAGATCTTGGCTATTGTAAAGTGCTTCAGTGGACACTTGGGTGCCTAGGTCTTTTCAAGTCATGGATTTCTCTGGATAGATGCCCAGGAGTGGGATTTCTGGATCATATGATAATTCTGTTTTTAGTTTTTTTGAGACATGATCATAGTGTTTTCCACAGTGGCTGTATCAATTTTCATTCCCACCAACACTGTTAAGAGGGTCCCCATTTCTCCACATCCTCTACAGCACTTATTTATTGCAGACTATTTGATGATGGCCATTCTGGTGGGTATGAGGGAGTATCTCATTGTATCTTGATTTGTATTTTTTTTAATAAGTAGTGATGTTAAACATCTTTTCTTGTGCTTTATGACCATCTGTCTGTCTCCTTTGGAGAATTGTCTAAGTCTTCTGCCCATTTTTTTGGAGGTGATTATAAATTTTGGAGATGAATCCCTTGTCAGTTGCTTCATTTGCAAATATTTTCTCCCATTCCATGGGTTGTCTTTTTTTTGTTGTTTAGGGTCTCCTTTCCTGTGCAAAACCTTCTAAGTTTATGTATGTATGTATGTATGTATTCATTTGTTTGTTTTTTTTATTATTTTTAATTCATTGATTTTAGATTATAATGTTTTTTTCCATTATAGCTGTTTTTCAGGATTCTGTCAATTTTTTACTCTATGGCATGGTGGCCCAGTCTCACCTACATATATATCTTTTTTCTCACATTATTCTCCATCATAAGTGTCTAGACATAGTTCCCAGGGCTATATTGAATTTTATTACATTTATAGTTGTTCAGCAAACATAACAACCTGATTTTACGGCATTTCCATCCCAAACACCCAGCCTACCCCACCTACTCCCCAACTTGTCTCCTTTGGAAACCATTAGTTTTCCAAAGTCTGTTAGTCTATTTCTGCTCTGCAAAGATGTTCATTGTATCCCTTTTTTAGATTCCACCTATAAGTGATATCATATGATGTTTGTCTTTCACTGTCTAACTTCACTTAGGACAATAATTTCTAGGTCCATCCATGCTGCTGGAAATGGCATTATTTCATTCTTTATGATTTATTTTATTTTATTCTTTTGCATTTTAGGGACAAACCTAGGGCATATGGAAGTTTCCATTTAGGGACTGAATCCCAGCTGCAGCTGCTGGTCTACACCACAGTCCAAGCAACATGGCATCAGCCACATCTATGACCTACACCACATTTGACAGCAATGCCAGCTCCCTGACTCACGGAAGAAGGCTTGGGTTCAAACCTGCATCCACATGGATACCAGCCAGATTCATGACCACTGGGCCACTGTGGGAACTCCCATCATTCATTTGTATGATTGGGTGATATTCCATTGTGTATATGGACGACATCTTCTTTATCTCCTCCACTGCCGATGGACATTTAGGTTGTTTGCATGGCTTGGGTATTGTACCTAGTACTGCAATGAACATGGGAGTACAGGTATCTTTTCAAGTCATGTTTTCTCTGGAGAGATGCCCAGGAGTAGGATTGCTGGATCAAGGGTAATTCTATTTTTAGTGTTCTGAGGAATCTCCACACTCTTTTCCATAGTATTGCACCAATTTGCATTCCCACCAAAAGTATGATAAGGGTTCCATTTTCTCCACCCCTCTTCAGCATTTCCAGTTTGTAAACTTTTTAATGATGGCCATGCTGGGTGGTGTAAGGTAGTTCCTCCTAGTAGTTTTGATTTGCATTTCTCTAATAATTAGTGCTGTTGAACATCTTTTCATGTGTTTTTTGGCCATCTGTTATGTCTTCTTTGGAGAATTGTCGGTTTAGGTCTTCTGCCCATTCTTTGATGTGGTTATTTTCTTGTTTGTAATTGAGCTGCAGGGGTAGCTATAAATTTTGGAGATGAACCCCTTGTCAGCCTCTTCATTTGCAAATATGTTCTCCCATTCTTTGGGTTGTCTTTTTGTTCTGTTTAGGGTTTCCTTTGCTGTGCAGAAAGTTTTAAATTTAATTAAGTCCCATTGATTTTTTTTGTTCTTATAGTTATTACTCTAGGAGGTGGATCTGAGAAGATATTGCTTTGGTTTATATCAGAGAGTGTTTGGCCTAGGTTTTCCTTCAAGAGTTTTATGTTATCTGGTCTTCTATTTAGGTCTTTCATCCATTTTGCATTTATTGTTGTGTGTGGTGTTAGGAAGTGTTCTGATTTCATTCTTTTCCATGTGGCTGTCCAGGTTTCATGGCATCATTTATTGAAGGTACAGTCTTTTCTCTATTGTATGTTCTCGCTTCTATTGCCATAGATTAGTTGACTGTAGGCGTGTGGGTTTAATTCTGGGCTTTCTATCCTGTTCCACTGATGTACATTTCTGTCTTTGTGCCAGTACCATATGGTTTTGATGCTTAGTAGAATAATCTGAAGTCAGGGAACTTGATTCTTCCAGCTCTGTTTTGCTTTCTCAGGATGTCTGGCTATTCTGAAGCCTTTCATGTTTTCAAACAAACTTTTAGATATTTTCTTCTAGTTCTACAAAAACTGTCCTTGGTAGTTTGATAGGGATTGCATGGAATCTGCAGATTGCCTTGGGTAGTACAGTAATTTTGATAATATTGATTCTTCCAATCCAAAAAGATGGTATTTCCATCTGTTTGTGTGACCTTTGATGTCTTTCATCAGTGTCTTATAGTCTTCAGAGTACAGGTCTCTTGTCTCTTTAGGTAGGTTTATTCCTATGAATTTCATTCTCATTGATGTGATGGTTGATGGGATTGTTTCCTGAATTTCTCTTTCTGATCGTTCATTCTTAGTATATAGAAATGCCATGAATTTCTGTGTATTAATTTTGTATTCTGTGACTTTTCCAAATTCATCAATGAATGCTAACAGTTTTCAGGTAGCATCTTTAGGATTTTCTAGGTATAGTATCATGCCTCCGCAAATAGAGTTGTACCTCTTCCTTTCCAATTTGGATTCCTTTTATTTCACTTTCTTCTCTGATTGCCATGCCCAAGACTTCCAAAACTATGTTGAATATTAGTGGTGAGAGCAGACATCCTTCACCACAGAGGGAATTCTTTCAGCTTTTTACCATGCACAATGATGTTAGCTGTGTGTTTGTCATATATGCCCTTTAGAATGTTGAGGTATGTTCCTTCCGTACCCATGTCTGAAGGGATTTTATGGGTGTTGCATTTTGTGAAAGTCTTTCTCTGCACCTATGGAGAGGATGATATGGTTTTTATTCCTCAGTTTGTTAATGTGGTGTATCATACTGTTTGATTTGTGGATATTGAAGAATCCTTGCATTGCTGGGACAGATCCCACTTGATCATAATGTACAAACCTTTCAATGTACTGTTGGATTTGGTTTGCTAGTATTTTGGTGAGGATTTTTGCATCTAGATTCATTGGAGATATTGGCCAGTAGTTTTCTTTTTTTGTGGCATCTTTGTCTGGTTTTGATATCAGGGTGATGGTGGACTTCTAGAATGAGTTTGGAAGCATTCATTCCTCTGAAAGTTTTTGGGATAGTTTCAGAGGAATAGGTGTTATCTCTTCTCTAAATGTTTGAATCGAATTCCCTGTGAAGCCATCTGGTCCTAGACTTTTATTTTTTGGAATTTTTTAAATCACAGTTTCAATTTCTGTGCTTGTGATTGGTCCATTCATCTTTTCTAGTTCATCTTGGTTTAGTCTTAGAAGATAGTAGTTTTCTAAGAATTTGTCCATTTCTTCTAGGATTTCCCTTTTATTGGTATAGATTTATTGGTATGTAGTAGTCTCGTAGGATCCTCTGTATTTCTGTGATGTCCTTTGTAACTTCTCCTTTTTCATCTCTAATTTTATGGATTTGAGTCCTCTTTTTTTTTTTTGATAAGTCTGACTAAGGGTTTTTCAATTTTGTTGATCTTTTCAAAGAACCAGTTTTTATTTTTATTGCTCTTTTCTATGGTTTTCTTCATTTCTATTTCATTCATTTCTGCTCTGATCTTTATTATTTCTTTCCTTCTTATATCTTTAGGTCTTGTCTGTTACACTCTCTCAGGCTGCTTTAGATGTGAAGTTAGGTTGTTTATTTGAGCTTTCTCTTGTTTCCTGAGGTATGCTTGTATTGCTATAAACTTCCCTCTTAGAACTGCTTTTGCTATAGTTTTCCTCTTTGATCTCTTCGATGATCCATTGGTTGTTTGGTAGCATGTTGTTTAGCCTTCATGTCTTTGTGTGTGTGTGGTTTTTGGCAATTTTTTTCTTGTTGATTTCAAGTTGAATAGCGTTGTGTTTGGAAAAAGATGCTGGATATGATTTCCATTTTCTTAAAGTTACCAAGGCTTGATTTGTGGCCCAGAAAGTGATCATTCCTAGAGCAAATTCCATGTGCACTTGAGAAGAAGTGTATTCTGCTGCTTTTGGATGGAATGTCCTATAACTCTCTATTCAATCCATCTGGTCTAATGCTTCATTTAGGGCCTGAGTTTTCTTGTTGATTTTCTGTCCGGATGATCTGTCCATTGCAGTAAGTGGGGTGTTAAAGTCCCCTGCTCTATGGTGTTGTTGTTAATTTCTCCTTTTAAGGTTGTTAGCAGTTGCCTTATATATTGAAGTGATCCTGGATTGGTCCTTTGATCATTATGTAATGCCCATCTTTTTCTCTTATCATATTCTTTATTTTCAGGCCTATTTTGTCTGATATGAGTATCATTACTCCAGCGTTTTTGATTGCCATTTGCATGGAATATTTTCTTCCATCCTCTCATTTTCAATTTGTATGTGTCCCTAGAAAGTGAAGTGGGTCTCTTGAAGACAGCATATGTATGGGTCTTGCTTTTGTATCCATTCAGCCAGTCTAGATCTTTTGGTTGGGGCATTTAGTCCGTTTACATGTAAGCTATTTACTGATTTGTATGTTCTTATTGCCATTTCATTAACTGTTTTGGATTTGTTGCTGTTGCTCTTTTTTCTTCCCTTCTTCTCTTGTTCTCTCCTTTTGTGGATTGATGACTACCTTTAGCGTTGTATTTGAGTTGATTGCTCTTATTTGTGTGTGTATCTATTGTAGGTTTTTGGCCTGTAGTTACCCTGAAGTTTTGAGATAGGTGTCTCTCTCTCTCTGATTGTTTTAAGTTGTTGGTCTCTTAATTGGAAGTGCATCTCCAGTGTCCTGCATTTGTACCCTCCTCTTCTCCCAATTTCTGGATTTGGTAGCATATTGAAGCGTGGATGATTTCCTACATTTACTGTGTCTATGCCTTTACTGGGTATATGTCTTTACTGGTGATCCTTGTCATTTGTAGTGTTTTGGTTTCTAGTTGTGGCCTTTTCTTTGCCTCAGGAAGTTCTTTCAGTATTTGTTGTAAATCTGGGTTAGTGGTGCTGAAGCCTCTTAACTGTTGTTTGTCTGTAAAGCTTTTGCTTTCTCCTTCAAATCAGAATGAAAGCCTTGCTGGGTAGAGCAATCTTGGTTGGAGATTTTTCCTTTCATCTCATTAAGTATATTGTGCCACTCCCTTCTGGCCTGCAGAGCTTCTGCTGAAAAATCAGCTGAAAAGCTTTTCAGGATTCCCATGGATGTTATGTGTTTGTTTTCCCTAGATGCTTTCCATATGTTCTCTTTGTCTTTAATTTTGTCCAGTTTCGTGAATATGTGTCTTGGGGTGTTCCTCCTTGGGTTTATTTCATATGGTACTCAGTGTGCTTCCTAGATTTCAGTGAGTGATTCCTTCCCCATGGTAGGGAAGTTTTGGCCTATTATCTCTTCAAATAGGTTCTCTGGCCTTTTCTCTCTCTCTTCTTCTTTTGGCACCCCTATAATGCAGATGTTGGTGCATGTAATGTTGTCCTAGAGTTCTCTTAGACTGTCTTCCAATCTATTCAATCTTTTTTCTTTTTCTGTTCCACATCAGTGATTTCCAATAGTGTGTCCTCCACCTCACTTGTTCATTCTTCTGCCTCATGTATTCTGTTGTTGGCTGCTTCTAATGAATTTTATATTTCAGGTATTGTATTTTTCATCTCTGCTTGCTTCAGTCTTAAATTTCGTATTTCTTTGCTCAGTGTTTCCTGTAAATTATCAGTCTTTGCCTCCCATCTGTTTCCAATGCCCTGCATCACATTCATGATCATCAGTCTAAAGTCTTTTTCCTGGAGGCTGATACTCTGCAGATCACTTAGCTGTTTTTCTGGGGTTTTTCTCTCTCCTTCATCTGGGTTATGGTTCTCTGCCTTTACATTTTTATAGGTTTTTGGTGTGGTCTCCTTTTTCCAGAAAACAATGTGGTAGCCCCTCTTTCTTCTGAAGTCCGCACCCTTTGTGGCTGAAGTTGGTGTGGGGGCTTGCTATAGGCTTCCTGATGGAAAGGACTGGTGCCTGCCCACTGGTAGGTGGAGCTGCTTCTTATCCCTCTGGAGGATGGGTCTTTGCTCTGGGTGAGATTAGAGGCAGTTGTGTGATTAGGGTGTCTTTAGGCAGCCTGTTTACTGATGGGTGGGGCTGTGATCTCACCTGGATTCGTGTTTGACCTGGGGCTTCTCAGCGCTGATAGGTGGGGCCGGATTTCCCCAAAATGGCCACCTCTAGAGGAACACATGCCAGTGAGCACTCCTGAGACTTTTGCTTCCAGTGTCCTTCCCCAGCAGTGATCCACAGTCACTCCCTGTTTTCCCAGGAGATCCTCCAAGAACTGCAGTCAGGCCTGCCCCAGATTCCCATGGAGTCTCTACTTTGTCTGGGACCCCGTGGATATGAAAGCCTGTGTGTACCTTTCAAGAATGGGGTTTCTGTCTCCCCCAGTCCCATGGAGCTTTAGCACCGAAGCCCTACTACCCTCAATGCCAGATGCTCTGGGGGCTCTTTCTCCCAATGCCATACCCCCAGGTATGGGGATCCAATGTGGGACTCAGAACTCTCGCTCCTGTAGGTGGGTCTCTGTGACACAGTTCCTTTCCAGTCTGTGTGCTGCCCACATGATGCTCATGGGCTTGTGTATATCACATAATAGGCCTTCCTACCATCTTGATGTGGTCTCCTCTTTGTTTCTTGGAGTAGGATATCTTTTTTGAAAGTTTCCAATCCATTTTGTTGAAGGTTGTTCAGCATTTGGTGGTAATTTTGTTGTTTTGAAGAGAGCAGGTGAACTCCATTCCTTCTGTCCTGCCATCTTAATCCAGTCCCCTTCTCCTCATTTTTCAACTGGGTTTTGTTTGTTTGTTTGTTTTGTTTTTGCTGTTGCGTTGTATAAGTTGTTTGTATGTTTTGGAAATTAAGCTCTTGTCAGTTACATTATTTGAAACTCTTTTCTCCCATTGCATAGATTGTCTTTTTGCTTTTTTTAAAGTTTTCCATTGCTGTGCAAATGCTTGTGGGCTTGATTAGCTCCCATTGGTTTATTTTTGTTTTTTCATTCTATTGCTTTGGGGGACTGACCTAAGAAAACCTTTCAATGTTTGATGTCAGGGAATGTTTCGCCTATGATCTCCTCCAGGAGTTTTATGATGTCTTATCTTATGTTAAATTTTTAAGCCATTTTGAGTTTATTTTTGTGTATGGTATGAGAGTGTGTTCTAGTTCTAGTATGAGAGTGTGATTTACGTGGAATTGTTCTGCTTTGTCCATACCACTTGGGGAGGGGTCAATCTTTCCCTGATTTTGTATTCTTGCCTCGTTTGTGAAAGATTGTTTGGCCATAGTTGTCTGGGGTTATTTCTGGGTTCTGTATTCTGTTCCATTGGAGTGTATGTCGTTTTGGTACCAGTACCACACTGTCTTGATGATTGTAGCTTTGTAATATTGTCTGAAGTCTGAGAGAGTTATGCCTCCTGCTTGGTTTGTGTTCCTCAGGATTGCTTTGGCAATTCTGAGTCTTTTATGGATCCATATCAATTTTTGGATTGTTTGTTCTAGTTCTGTGAAAAATGGCATGGGTAATTTGATAGGGATTGCTTTGAATCTGTTGATTGATTTGGGTAGGAGGGTCATGTAAATGATATTAATTCTTCCAATCCAGGAGTGTGGAACATCTTTCTGTTTCTTTGAATCCTCTTTAACTGTCTTGAGTGAAGTTGTAGAGTTCTCAGCATGGAAGTCTTTCACCTCCTTGGTCAGGTTAACAGCTGTTGCCTTATGTTTTGAGGTAACCCTCTTTCGGGTGCATATGTATTTACCATCCCTATGCATGCTTCTTGGATTGATCCTTTGATCATTATGTAATGACCTTGTTTGTCTCTTATAATATTCTTTATTTTAAGGTTTAATTTGTCTGAAAAGAGTATTGCTGCTCCAGCTTTCTTTTGACTCCATATGCATGGAATATTTTCTTCCATCCCCTCGCTTTCAATTTTCATATGTCCCTAGAACTGACGTGAGTCTCTTGGAGACAGCATATATGTGGGTCTTTAGTATCCATTCAGCCTGTCTATATCTTTTGGTTGGGGCATTTAGTCCAATGACATTACCATTTTATGAACTGATTTGTATTTGTTTTTGTTGGCCTCTTTTCCTTCCCTTCTCTTCTCTTGTGGTTTGATGACTCTATATAGTGTTGTGTTTGGACGGCTTTTTATTATTTTTGTGTGTATTGATTGTAGATTGTTGGTCACAGTTCCCATGAAGTTTTGATATAGGATTCTATCTATATACAGATTGTTTTAAGTTGTTGGTCTCTTAGTTGCAAATGCAACTCTGGTATGCTGCATTTTTACCCTCTTTGGATGATTTCTGGATTTTTCAGCATATTTATGTGTGGATGATTTCCTGCCTTTACTATATGTATATGTATATGTTTACCGGTAAGCCGTGTCGTTTTTAGTATTTTTTATTTTAGTGGTGGCCTTTTCATGTCCACCTCTTGAAGTTCCTGTAGTATTTGTTGTAAAGCTGGTTTGGTAGTGTTGAAAACCTTCCTGGGCTTCGCTTGTATGTTATGTGTTTCTTTTCCCTAGCTGCTTTCAACATTTTCTGTTTGTCTTTAATTTTGGTCAGTTTCATGAATATGTGTCTTGGGGTGTTCCTCCTTGGGTTTGTTTTCTATTGTACTCGTTGTGCTTCCTGGATTTGAGTGAGTGGTTCCTTTCCCATGTTAAGGAAGTTTTTGTTATGTGCTCTGGCCCTTTCTCTCTCTCTTCTGCTTCTGGTACCCCTATAATGCAGATGTTGGTGCATGTCATGTTGTTCCAGAGTTCTCATGGACTGCCTCCATTTCTTTTCAATCTTTTTTTCTCTTCTGTTCCTCGTCAGTGATTTCCACCAGGCTGTCTTCCATCTCACTTATTCATTTTTCTGCCTTCTGCATTCTGTTACTGTTTCCTTTGATGTGAATTTTTTTATTTCAGCTATTGTGTTTTTCGTCTCTGCTTGCTTAATCTTAAAATCTTCTATTTGTTGGGTTTTCTTGTAACTTGTCTCTCTTTGCCTCCAGTTTATTTCCATGTTCTTGAGCCATCTTGACTATCATTAGTCTAAGGTCTTTTTTGTGGAAGTTGATAATCTTCAGATCGTTTAATTGCTTTTCTGTTTTTTTTTCTTCTTCCTTTATCTGAGTCATAATTCTATGCCTTGTCCTTTTGTAGAGCTTTTGAGTGTGATCTCCTTTTTGCAAACAATAGGGTTGTAGACTCTCATACCTGAGGGTTCTCCCTACTATTCTTCCTGTTACTCAAATGTGACCTCAAGTGATTTCTGGTCTGTCTACTTTCCCTTCTATGTGGGACACAGTGCATGAGAAAGAGCCTTCCTGGAACTGAGAGGTGAAGACTTCTAAATTTGGAAAACCTGACTCTTGATCAGCGATGCTTTCAGAGAAAGATCTGGATCATTCCAGATCAAGGAGAACTGTGCCAATTAAGAAAATGAAATCTTCATCAAACTTCAAGTTGTGAAGGCCTGTAGAGGGAGGTCTCACAACCTACTTCTCATGGTCAATAGCTTTTGTAAACAGTGCTTCAGGGACATTTGAGGTGCATGTGCCTTTTGAAGGACATTTCAGTAGAGGGAAATGTTTGATTTTGATGAAATATGATTTTCCATTTTTTTCTTTTTTTGGGTAATTTTTTTTGTCCTGTGTAAGACCTCTTTATCAAGCCCAACAACCCAGAGATTTTTCTCCTAGTTTTTTTTTTTTTTTTTTTTTTTTTGGTAAAAATTTCACAGTCTCGAAATTTGCATTTGAATCTATGCCCCATTTTGTAGAATTTCAGTATCCGTTAAAAACTATCCCTTTTCCATTCTACTTCTCTATAACTTTTGTGTTAAGCCATTCCAGTTTGCTGTATTGGTATGTGTCTATTTCTGTATTCTCTATCCTGTACACCAAACTATGAATCTATTCCTCCACCAATGCTAATCTATCTTCCATAGGGCTTTATATGGAGCCTAATAGCCTCAAATTTTAATTTTCTTTCTCTAAATAATTTTAGCTATTTTGGCTCCTTTTCTTTATACATGTTATAATAAGCTTGTCCATGTTGACAAAAGCAATTCTGTTGGAAGTGGACAGTTTATTATGTGGAGTCTTCCAGACTGTGAATATTATCTATGTATATGCCTACACATTTGTTTAGGTCTTATAGGGTTTTATCATACAAATCAAATCCTCTATCAAAACATTTCTAACGAGAGTTCCCATTATGGGTCCCTGATGAAGAACCTGATATAGTGGCCATGAGGATGTGGGGTGACTCTCTGGCCTGGCTCAGTGGGGTAAGGTACTTTTATTGCCACAAGCTATAGTGTAGGGTGCAGATGCCAGTTGGATATGGTGTTGCTGTTGCTGTGGTGTTGGTTGCTAGCTGTAGCTCCATTTTGATCCCCTAGCCTGAGAACTTCCACAAGCTGCAGGAGCAGCCATAAACTTATATGTATAACCAAATATTTCATTTTTTGGAACTGTTCTGTATTGCATTGTGTTTTTGGTTTGGGCTACCAGATGTCCCTTTTTAGCATTTACAAATATGATGAATGTTTCTGTGTTGATCTTCTCTCCTGAGACTTTGGTAAAGGAACCTCCATCTCTTCAGTGTACCTTAAGAGAATTGTTGGGATTTTCTGTGGAGGTAGCCATGCTATCCATGAACACGGACAGTTATATTTCTTCATTTCTATTCTGTATGTCTTCATTTCTTTTTCTTGCCAGGCTGCATTGGCAAGTCCCTGCAGTGCTAAGTAGAATGGAAGAAATGAGAAAGGACATTCTGACCTTCTTTTGAGTTTAGGAGGAAAACATTCATTCTTTCACCTTTCAGTAGGATGCTTAGTGTAGGTATTTTGTAGATGTTCTGTACTGGGTTGAAGGAGTGTTCTTCCTGGTCTTCTGAGAGTTTCTAACATGAATGGGTTGTTGAACATTGCCAAATGCTTTTTCTGTAGTAATTGATGTGACCATGTACGTTTTCTTCTTTAACAGCAAACTACACTGATGATTTTTAAATACTAAACCAAGCTTGTATTCCTACAATAAACTCCATTTGATTATAATGCATTGTCAGTTCGTTTGTTCTTCAGATATTGGTTGAGTATTGCAATTTTTTTTGTAGTTTCCGTTCAGGAAAACTTAAGCTATTGATTTTGAGACCTTTCTTCTTTTGTATTGCAGAAGCATCTAGTGCCATTTGTTTCCATCTTAACAATGGTTTATCTGGATCCAATCACATTTTATGGACTGTATCTTCCTTTGCATTCAGTTCTATTCATTTCAAAATTTTTCTTTGAGAGTCATCTTTAACCATGGGTTATTTAGAAGTGTGCATCTCAATTTCCACATATTTGGAGGCTCACTTCTCATTCTCATTGTTATACAAGGGGAAGCTTATACTTTGGACACGGTGGAGTGAAATGTAATGACTATTTGTTTATCTTATAGGTTCCTCAAGTGTCATTGGTGTGAACCTTTTGAATATTAATTTTACACGGGAGTTCTCAGACTTTTCACTTATACAGTAACCATAAGGGAATTGCCTGAATATATGAATTCATGCTGCTGAAGTTGTGTTTATCAAGGGAAGTTCACAGACAGAACAATAGTAGGAGAATTTGTGGGTCGCCATTGCACGTTGATTTCCGGGTCAGCACCCAGAGACTCTGTTCGGACCCAGCGTTCAGGAGAGGGGCCCAGATCTTGGGCTTGGTGCTTTTTATTGCATGATCAGAGAAGTCCAGGCCCCCTGTGGGCAGGGACTACAACCAGCATGGTGACATGCAGGATGCAGGTTGAGTAGCTGGCTGCGGGATGAGCGCTCAGGGTGGGGGAAGCTCCAGCCTCTTTCCTGCTGCTCAGGGTGGGTCTGAGCTGTGGGTGCAGCCATAAGTCTCAGAAGGCCAGTGGCTGAGTCACTAGGCAGCACTTCCCATCTCTGTCAGCCATAAGCCCTGGCTATGGGCAGTGACCCTGAAGTCCCAGGAAGGCCAGGCTTTCTCCTGCAGGGAGGTTGTCTTGCCCAAGTCAGCCCTGCCCTCTCACTACTTCAGAAACCGAAATCTCATCACTCCATCTTGCTACCTCCCAAAACATGGGATTGCCAAACTTTTGTTTTTGTCTTTTTGTATTTTCTAGGGCTGCACACATGGCATGTGGAGGTTTCAAGGCCAGGGGTCTACTCAGAGCTGTAGCCACTGGCCTATGCCAGAGCAACAGCAGCACAGGATCTGAGCCACTACTGCGACCTACATCACAGCTCTCAGCAATGCTGGATCCTTAACCCACTGAGCGAGGCTAGGACTAGAACCTGCAACCTCATGGTTCCTAGTCAGATTTGTTAACCAATGAGCCATGGTGGTCACTCCCCAAACGTTCTTTTTCAAATATTAGTAACATCATTTTCTAGAAGAAGTACAACCGAACCCCAGTTAACCAGGAAGCAGCTACTGCAATTAAGCAAGTTTCCCCTAAGACAAGACCCTTAGCTACACCCATGGGCTATCTTTGATTTCTCCTATGTGCTTCTGAGAAGTAAAATGTTGATGTTCAAGATCTCCAATGATCGGTGTGCTAGCAATAATTTCTATGAAAGCAGGAAGCTCCTCACCCTGAAGCAGAGGAGGTAAGGAGGCAGTAGGTGATAACTCTTTGCTCTGCTCCCACTTTTAAACCCTCCATATCCCTGCCATTTGAGGAAGGAAGGCAGTGCCTTGGAACACTACCCAGCTTCGAGGTGTGTCACTTCCCCTGTCTGACAAGAGGTCACCTACAAGCCAGAGGGCCCAAATCCTCCCTCGTACACAACTGCTCCCTGCCCCCCACTTAAAAATTCCCTTCAGAGCCCTTTGCCTGCACAATTGTAATAGCTGTATTGTTAATATATGATGTCTGTGACTTAGAAAAGTGTTACTCCTTGCCTTGTTCTTGAAGAAACATGTCCTTTGGTAGGGAGAACCCAGACCAGGCAGCCCACAGCCTCTGTCAGGTGTGTTCCTTCAGCCAATGCTCTGATTCCATGTTGAGAGTTTCGGAGATGAGACTTTCTGTGTTGTCAATGGGCAGGCTTCCCCTTGGTGTGTATCATATGCAAAGGTTGCCCAGCACCTGCCTCTCCCTCAGACAAGCTGCAGCCATGCTACCCCTGCAATTAGGAACCTCCTTTATCCACCCTGTGGATGGTAGTCAATTCTCTGATTCCATGAATGTATCATCCGTTAGACCACTATTGATTTATTTTATTTTATGTATGTATTTTTTGTCAAGTTTGGCTCCATCTGCAGCATGTAGAGGTTCCCTGACTAGGGGTCAAATGTAAGCTACAGCTGATTCTGTTGAATGAAAATTCCATTTAATTATTTTTAATTTCATTCTTTTTCTTTTTGTGTTCTTTTTTTTCTTTCTTTTTCTTTTCTTTTTTTTTTGGTGGGGTTCATTCTGGACATATGGAAGTTCCCCTGCTAGGAATTGAATTAGAACTTGAGCTTCCATCCTATGCCACAGCCACAGCAATGCAGGATCAAAGCTACATGACACTACACCACAGCTCGTGGCAACTCTGGAACTTTAACCAAATGAGCACGGCTAGGTATCATACCCATGTCCTCACAGATAGCAGTTGTGTTCATTACCTCGGAGCCATGACAGGAACTCCTTCTATTTCATTCCTTTTATGGTTTGAAGAACATTAGTGTAATTTGTCATTTGCAGTCCATGCACCTTAATGTTAAACCTAGTCTATTTCATTTTTTGGTTTTGTTACTTTCCTTTTTTGGCCACACTCTTGGCATATGGGGGTTCCTTGGAACAAGGCAGGATACTTAGGCCTCTTTCCCAGAGCAGGAACTCTATTCCTGGTCTTTGTAAAGTCTTAGGTCTTGCTCTTTCTAAAGCTATCTGGGTGTTGATGCCATTGGGGTGGTGCAGGGATTTGACAAGGTGCAATACTCAGAGTTCCCATAGTGGCTCTCTGGAAATAAATCTGACTAGTATCCATGAGGATGCCAGTTCGATCCCTGACCTTATCAGGGGGTTAACGATCCAGCATTGCTGTGAGCTCTGTGTAGGTTGAAGATGCATCTCAGATCTGGCATTGCTGTGGCATAGGCCAGTGTCTCCAGCTCTGATGTGACCCCTAGCCTGGGAACCTTCTTAGGCCATTGGTGCAGCCTTAAAAAGAAAAAAATAATTAAATCACGATGGACTACTCCACTCAAGTCCCTAATCATCTATGAATTTCCTCTCAACCATTCCCATCTTTCTGTCCTCATTGGGACTAAGAGGCACCTGCCTCCACCATTTTGCCCATTGCAATAATCCCACTGAGAATAGTGGATTCTCCCCCATCGATGAGGCAGAGAAGCAGAAAGGCCTGTCCCTACAGCCAAGCCTTGTCCTCTCTGGCCAGGCCACCCACACAGGGCACCCTGGATGAGTGTAGGATCATCCCAGCCTGTCATCTGGCGACTTCGGGGAAGCAGAGAGAAACTCCCTAAAGGTATAGGCTGTCACCAGCCTCCACTCTAGGAACTGCTGAGTGTTCAGAGGGCTGAAAGGCACAAAAGCAGCTCCAAATCCCTTGAAGGTAGGGGGATGCAGATAATGGTAGAGATGCCCCAGATGCCCACTAGTCAGGCAGGCTTGAGAGACGGAGATGATGTGGGGGTTCCGGGGGATAGTGAAATCTGTGTGCTCCCCAGAGTAGCTTGATGAGTCCTTGTCTTTGTGGAGGAAAGATTTCATGGTTCACCTGTAAATCCAGAGCACCTGTGACAGCCCTCATCCTTCTTTCCTCCAAAGAACACTCTGTGGAGCAACACAGACATGAGCCAGATGACAGTGGACCATGAATATTTCCCATAAAACTATCTTTGTCCACATTTTGCATACTTCATCCCAATGGTGCTTCTGTGCACACCCAGACCCAAATCCCCCACTACCTAACCCCCCGCAGGGCCACCCCTCTCCTGGCTCTGATAGCCTTGCCCTTCCTCCCTGCCCCCATGTCAGCCAGGATCAGTGCTGGGACTAAAGAGAGCCCCTAGGCTTCCTGTTGGGCTTGCACTGGAAAGCTGGCCCACTGCTCACTACTGGATGCAGTGGAACATCCTCCTCCCTGTGACAAATGTGTTACACCTTCTCTTTTTGGTCTGTCAGGGTAAACAAGCCCCTGTCTAGGGCTGGTCTCCCAAAGACTCCCAGGTCAGTCCTGGGCATGGGCAGGTTCTCTGTGGTGGCCAGGCCTCCACACAGAGCCAGCTGCTGGGGAGGCTGGGCTGATGCCTATTCTCTGGGGGGTGGGGTGACCCAGTGAGCTCGTTGAGTCCCCCAGCCTGCAGAGTCCCCACAAGGCCTGTGGTGGGGACTTGGCTCTGGGGCAGCACCAAGGACAGCAGGTTGTGCTGAGGTTCCAGGAGGAAGGTCAGGGTGGGGAGATCCTCCTCTCCTTACTGGAGCTGTTCCCCAGCCCTCAGGTCTCCCTAAGAGGACAGGTCTCCTCAAGAACCTCATTGGCCCTGGGTCCTGATCGAGGTCCCTGAGGAGGATGGAGGGATGTCCTGACCTCTTGGAGAGAGAACTGAGCCTTTGAGCTGTAAGGCCACTCACTGCTGGCTGTGCCTTAGAAGGGCCTTGAAATCAATCTCTGCTTTGCAGGATTCTTTGGTGACCCCAGTCTGACCCCAGCGTTAGGGAACACAAGAGTGCCTTGGTCTCTGGTGGCACTCCAGTGGCATGGCTGCAGTGTTTGGGTTGTGCCCCAGGGCTGGCCTTCCTAAGAGCACAGGCTGAGGGTGATCAGGTGGAAGGGAAAGTGAGAGACTCTAATGTCCATTTCCTAAGCCTAGAGCATGCAAATTGGAGGGCAGTGCTGGGGGGCCATAGACCTGTGTGTGGGTGGTTTTAGGACCAGCTAAAGCCTCATGTGCCATGGGAGGGAGAGGAAAGTGGGCACATGTAAGAGTCACATGTGAGGAAGTGCAGAACCTTTAATTTCCCAGGGGTGTCCCCACCAGCCCACTTCTTAGGCATACCTCATGGGGCTGCTTAGGCATGGAGGAGGGAGAAGAGTTAGAAAACTGACCATGTCCATAACCCAGAGGGACAAAGGGCAGGTGAGACCCCCTTCAGGGGCTGTTCTAGTGGAAAGACTAATACCACAGTGCGGTTAAAGGAACAATGTTGGGACATTGGCCATCCCTAGGTCCCTATTTATTTTTTAAATGTATAAAACGTTATTTTTTTCTTATCTTTTATTTATATATATATTTTATCAACTGTACAGCATTGTGACCCAGTTACACTTACATGTATACCTTCTTTTTTCTCACATTACATGTTCCATCATAAGTGACTAGGGCTGCACAGCAGGATCCCATTGCTAATCCATCCCAAAGGCAATATTCTGCATCGATTTACCCCAAGCTTCCAATCCAACGCACTCCCTGGCCCTCCCCCTTGGCAAACACAAGGCTATTCTCCAAGAGAATTATTTTCTTTTCTGTGGAAAGGTTTCTTTGTGCCGTATACTATATTCCAGATATAAGTGATATTGTATGGTATTTGTCTTTCTCTTTCTGACTTGCCTCACTCAGGATGTGAGCATCTAGTTCCATCCATGTTGCTGCAAATGGCATTATATTTTATTGCTGAGTAGGATTCCATTGTGTATATATACCACTTCTTCCCAATCCAATCATCTGTCGTTGGACAATTGAGTTGTTTTCATGTCTTGGCTATTGTGACTAGTGCTGTAATGAACATGTGGGTGCATGTGTCTTTTTTAAGGAGAGTTTTGTCTGGATAGATACCCAAGAGTGGGATTGCAGGGTCATACGGTAGTTCGATGTACAGATATCTAAGGTACCTCCCTACTGTTCTCCCTAGTGGTTGTACCAGCATCCATTCCCATCAACAGGGCAGGAGGGTTCCCTTTTCTCCACACCCCCTCCAGCATTTGTTATTTGTGGACTTATGAATGATGGCCATTGTGACTGGTGTGAGGTGGTATTTCATATTCGTTGTGATTTGCATTTCTCTAATAATCAGTGATACTGAGCATTGTTTCAGGTGCTTGCTGGCCATCTGTATATCTTCCTTGGAGAAATGTCTCTTCAGGTCTTTTGCCCATTTTTCAATCGCATTATTGCTGTTCTTGCTGTTGAGTTGTATAAGTTGTTTGTCTATTTTAGAGCTGAGGCCCTTGACAGTTGCATCATTGGAAACTGTTTTCCCCCATTCTGTAAGTTGTCTTTTTTTTTCTTTTTGGTTTCCTTTGCTGTGCAAAAGCGTGTATGTTTGATTAGGTCCCATTGGTTTATTTTTGCTTTTATTTCTATGGCTTTGGGAGACTAACCTGAGAAAATATTTGAAAGGTTGATTTCAGAAAATGTGCTGCCTATTTTCTCTTCCAGGAGTTTGATGGTGTCTTGTCTTGTATTTATGTTTTTCATCCATTTTGGGTTTATTTTGGTGCATAGTGTGAGAGTGTGTTCTAGTTTCACTGATTTGCATGCAACTGTCCAGGTTTCCCAGCAGTACTTGCTGAAAAGACTGTCTTTCCCCTATTTTGTATTCTTGACTCCTTTGTCAAAGATTAATTTCCCATAGGTGTTTGGGTTTATTTCTGGATTCTCTATTCTGTTCCATTGGTCTGTCTGTCTGTTTTGGTACCAGATGCACACTGTCTTGATGACTGTGGCTTTGTAATAGTGCCTGAAGCCTGAGAGAGCTATGCCTCCTGCTTGGTTTTTGTTTCTCAGAATTGCTTTGGCAATCATGGGTCTTTTGTGGTTTCATAAAAATATTTGGACTGTTTGTTCTAGTTCTGTGTAAAATGGAGTGGGTAATTGTATCAGGGTTGCATTGACTCTGTAGATAGCTTTGGGTAGTATGGCCATTTTTACAATATTAATTTTTTTCCATCCAGGAGCATGGACTATCTTTCCATTTCTTTACATCTTTAATTTCCTTGATTAATGTTTTATATTTCTTGGCATATAAGTCTTTCACCTCCTGGGTCAGGTGTATACACAGGTATTTGATTTTTTGGGTTGCAATTTTAAAAGGTATTGTATTATTGTATTCCTTTTCTAATATTTCATTGTTGGTATACAGAAATGCGACTGATTTCTGAATGTTAATCTTATATCCTGCTACTTTGCTGAATTTGCTGAGCAGTTCAGGTAATTTTGGGGTTCGTCCTTGGGGTTTTGTATTTATTGTATCTTGTCATCAGCATAGAGTCACAGCTTTATCACTTCTCTTCCGATTTGGATGCCTTTTATTTCTTTGTCTGTCTGATTGCTGTGGCTAGGACTTCCAATACTATGTTGAATAATAGGGATGAGAGTGTGCATTCTTGTCTTGTTCCAGATTTTTGTGGGAAGGCTTTCAGCTTTTCTCCATTGAGTATTATATTTTCTGTGGGTTTGTCTTAAATGGCTTTGATTATGCTAAGGAATGTTCCCTCTAGACCCACTTTGGTAAGGGCTTTTAATCATAAAATGATGTTGGACTTTGTCAAATGCTTTATCTGCCCCTATTGAGAGGATCATGTCATTTTTGAGTTTCGTTTTGTTAACGTGATGTATGATGTTGACTGATTTACCTCTTCTTTTTTGGCAGCATCTTTGGTTTTGGAATGAAGGTAATGGTGGCATCCTAGAATGTCTTTGGGAGTATTCCTTCTTCTTCAACCTTTTGGAAAAGTTGTAGGAGTGTGGGTTTAAGTTCCTCCTTGTTTGTTTGGTAGAATTCACCTGTGAAATCATCTGGTCCTGGACTTTTATTTGTAGGGAGTGTTTTTATGACATATTCAATTTCATTTCTAGTGATTGGTCTGTTCAGTTGATCTATTTCTTCTTGATTCAGTTTTGGTGGGTTGTACATCTCTAGGAAGTTGTCCATTTCTTCCAGGTGGTTGAATCTGTTGGCACATAATTGTTGTTAGTATTCTCTCATGGTTTTTTTTTTTTTCTTCTGTAGTATCCATTGTGCCTTCTCCTTTTTCATTTCTGATTTTTGTACTTTGGGTTTTTTTTCTCTCCTCTTCTTGATGAGTCTAGCCAGAGGTTTGTCCATTTTGTTGACCTTTTCAAAGAACCAGCTCTTGGCTTGATTGATTTTGTCTATTGTTTTTTGAATCTCTATTTTATTGATTTCCTCTTAGATCTTTATGATGTCCTTCTTTCTGCTGACTTTAGGTTTTTCTTGTTGTTCTTTTTCTAATGCATTGTGGTGGTGGGTTAAATTGTCCATTTGAGATTTTTCTTCTTTTTGGAGAAAGGCCTGTATTGCTATGAACTTCCCTCTGAGCACTGCTTTTGTGGAATCCCATGGATTTTGAGTGATTGTGTCTTCATGATCATTTGTCTTGAGGTATTTTTTTTTAATTTCCTTCTTGATTTCCTCATTGACCCATTGGTTTTTTAGTAGCATGTTATTTAGTCTCCATGTAGTAGGTTTTTTTCTCACTTCCTTTCCTGTGACTGAGTTCTAGTTTCATGCCATTGTGGTCAGAGAAGGTATTTGAAATAATTTCTATACTCCTAAATTTGTTGAGTTTAGCTTTGTGCCCCAAGATGTGATCAATTCTTGAGAATGTTCCATGTGCACTTAAGAAGAATGTGTATTCTGTTGTTTTGGATGTAATGTCCTCAAAATGTCAATTAAGTCTAACTTTTCTGGTATTTCCTTTAGGATCTCTGTTGCCTTATTGATTTTCTGTCCGGAGGATCTGTCCATTGATGTGGGTGGGGTGTTAATTCTCCTACTATGATTGTATTCCCATCAATTTCTCCTTTTATCTCTGTTATATTTGTTGGAGGTATCTGGGTCCTCCAATATTAGGGGCATATATATTGATGATTGTAATATCCTCTTCTTGAATGGATCTTTTAACTATTCAATGCTATCCTTCTTTGTCTTTCTTGATGGCCTTGATTTTAAAGTCTCTTTTGTCTGATATGAGTACTGCAACTCCTGCTTTCCTGTCTTGTCCGTTGGCATGAAATCTCTTTTCCCACCCCTCACTTTCAATCTGTAAGTGTCCTTTGCCCCAAGGTGAGTGTATGGTAGGCAACAGATTGAAGGATTTTGCTTTTTTATCCCAATCTGCCACTCTGTGTCTTTTGATTGGAGCATTCAGCCCATTGACATTTCAGGTGATTATTGATAGATATGTATTTATTTCCATTTTAAGCCTTATTTTCCAGTTGATTCTATGTTTCTCTTTTCTTCCTTTCCTTGTTTGGTTGGGTGATTTCCATTTATTTTATGCTTGAGTATTTTCTTTTCAGTTTTTGTGAATGTAGTGTTCGGTTTTGATTTGTGGTTGCCCTGTTTCTTTAAGTATGTTAACCCCTTCCTATATCTGCTTACTTTAGCCTGATAGTCATATAGGCTAAACACATCATTAAAAAATTAAAAAAGAATCTATTTCTTCTTACTTCCCTTTCCCACAGTGTTTGATTTGGATGCCTTTTCTTTTTTTAACATCTTCATGTTTAGGTCTGTATGCTGACTTATTTAAGTGATGGCTTTCCAATTGTGGTTTCCTCCATCCTATATCTTCCTTTTTTTTTAATTACAGAAGCCCTTTAAGTATTTCTTTTAGAATGGGTTTCGTGTTGCTGTACTCTTTCAGCTTTTGATTGTTGGAGAAATTCCTTATTTCTCCGTCTATTTTAAATGATTTTCTTGCTGGATAGAATATTCTAGTTTGCAGATTTTCTTCCTTTCAGTGGTTTAATTATATCTTGCCACTCCCTCCTGGCCTTTAGTGTACCTGTAGCAATATCAGCTGATTGCCTTATTTGGGTTCCCTTGTAGTTAACGCTTTGCTTTTCTCTTGCTGCCTTTGGAATCTTCGCTTTATCTTTAAATTTTTGCCATTTTTATTATAATATGTCTTGGTGTGGGCCTGTTTGGGTTCCACTTGTTTGGGGCCCTCTGTGTTTCCTATATCTTGTTATCAGTATCCATTAGATTTGGAAAATTTTCAGCCAGGATTTCTTCAAATGTATTTTCAGTCTGCTTTTCTTTTTCTTCTCCCTCTAGAATCCATATTATGCATAAATTTGCCTGCTTTATATTATCCCATAGGTCTCATATTTCTTTCATTTTTTTCCATTTGGTTTTCTGTCTGCTGTCCTGATTGGGTGATTTCCATTATTCTCTGTTCCACATCACTAATTCTTTCCTCTGCATTATTCATTCAGGTCTTTATTGCCTTTCCTTCAGTTTGTATCTCTGCAAATGAATTTTCTAGTTTTCTTGGCTCCTCCTTATATGTTCTCATTCCTTTCTAAGGGAATCTGCATTCCTGTTCCTATTCTCTCTTAATTCCTTCAGTATTTTCACCCTGTCTCTTTTGAACTCCAAGTCTATCAGACTGCAGAGGTCTGTTTCCTTGTTGATTGCTTTGGGTGAATTCTCCTGTTGTTTTAACTGGGAATTCATTTCTGAGGTTCTTCATCTTGCTTGTGTTTTTCTTTTTGTGTGAATTTCGGGAAGCCAAACGGTATTTTTGTAAGTCTGTGTCTATGCAAGAATACCCCTTTGTATCTTTTTTGGGGGGTTACTCTTTATTATTGGTGTGGGGGTTTGGATCTTTGCTGTCTCTTTCTTCTGCATGAGAAGTCTGTTATCCCCATGATGCTCAGTATGTTTTCAGGGAGAAGAGGGCAATGAGTAGGGCCAGCATTCAGGGCCTGGTCATTGGTCTCTCAACAGAAGCAAAGACCTGCAGGAAGGCGGCACAGGTTACTCCTATTTACAGGGCCCTGGGAAGCCGTAATGAGCTCAAAAGTATCTTCAAGGTGGCCAGAGAATTTGGCTGTAGCTGCAGCAGGGTGTGTGAGTTCCCAGGGATGTGAGAACATCAACAGCTTGTGTTTGATTGCAGTGTCCTCCTCTGAGATGATTGGAATGGCAGGTGGTGCCTGTTCAGGGATCCCTAGTGGGAGTGGGCCATGACCATCTAGCTTCAGTGGTAACTGTGTTGGTTTGCATCCACCACCTGTAGACCATGCATGAGGTGATCTGTCTGTCTTAGCCCACATAGGAGGTGCTGCTCAGGCTGCTCCGAGTTGCAGGATCCTGGGAAGTGCCAGAGATCTGGCCTATGGGTACTGCCCTGAACATTCAGTAGTGGCAGCAGCAGGGCCAGTGTGTTCCCAAGGGTGCAAGAGAACCAAGAGTTGATTCAGTCATAATGCCTTCCTCTGTGATGCCCTTGAGGTGAATGGGGCTGCAGTAGGTGCCTGTTCCCCAACCCCTAATGGTGTCAGCTCACTGCCACCACTGGAGCTAGAGATAACTTTGGTGGTTTGCCCTATCACCTGTAAAATCATGCAAGAAGCACCTGGTCCTGCTTAGCCCTGACAGGATGTGGGAACAAGGTGCTCTTAGTTGCAGGTTCCTAGGAAGGGACAGTGATCAAGCATATGGGCACCTCTTGGAATGTTTGGCAGTGGTGGCTGCAGGGTGAGTGTGCCCCCAAAGGAGTGAGAGCACCATCAGGTGAGGTTCCATTGTAGTGTCCTTTTCTATGATACCCTCTGAAATGGTTGGGTCTGCAAGTAATTTTTGTTCAGATATCCCCAGCTGTGGTAGGCCACACCACCTCTGGAGTCAGGGATAATTGCAGTGGTTTGCTCCTGCCACCCACAGGTCTGGTCCACCATGAGCTAGTAAGCAGCTTCTCACTGCTCCAGAGCCTAAGTCTCAGTGCCCAGCAACCCCCCCCCCCCGAGAATCTCAGGCTGTGGTGTCTGTGCCAGCAGTTCAGATGATCTGTGCTTCTCTCACTCTGCTTTTCAGTTCTCAGGCCTTCTGCTGTGCTTTCTTCAGTATGTTGGAGATCCCTCTGACTCAGCTGATCTTTCTGTTTGTTAGGTTGCTTCTCAGGGTGTGGGTTCCCTTTCTCCTTCACAGCTCCCTCTCAGGAAAGCGAGTCCTGTCCTGATTCCTTTTCTCTCTCTTTTTTCTTTTGTTCTACCTGGTTATGTCAGGAGTTTCTTGCCCTTTTTGGAGGTTTAAGATTTTCTGCCAGCATTCAGTTGATGTCCTGTGTGAATCCTTTTAGATGGAGATGTGTGTTTTTTTTTTTTTTTTTGATGTGTTTGTGGGAGAGGGTGAGCATGTCCTCTTACCCTTGTGCCATCTTGCCTCTACCCCTAGGCCCCTATTAACTTTGTCTTTACCTCCATTGGGCAGGTGGGTAACTGACTAAGGCCCCACTTTGGGGGCTGAAGTCCCTGAGGAGCTGAACTCACTAGAGCTGGAGTAAGCAGACCCTGTTCCCCCTTCATCCACTGCAAGTTCTGAATCTGGAACTCATCCTCCACTTCAAATTCCATGAACCTTGGGGGTGTTGAGGGACAGGCCTCAGTGAGAAAAAGGCCTGGGCTCTGGAGCCCACTGAGGGCAGCAGGACTGAGGGGATGTGGAGAGGGTGTCCTTGGGGCTGTCAGGGCCTGTGAGGTGCTATTCCAGCAGGGAGCCACTCTAGGGCAAGTACATGATCTGGGCCACCTCCTGCCTTACCAGCCCTGGAGGGCATGGCCCAGCAGAGACCCAGGTTGCTTAATTGAACCAGGACTACTGGACATATGGTGGCCCATGGGGGCCCCTGCTCATGCCCCCCCTATCCTTGTGTGTCCCACAGGAATGGTGATGGCCAGCAGCCTTGTCAGGCAGGTGTCCCCACAGTAGCCTTGCCCAAATCTAGGTCCTGGGTCTGGAAGTGAGAGTTCTGGAACACACACCTGACACAGGGCTCAGGAAAGGCTGGAGATGGGATGCTAAACTTAGCAGACAGGCCTCACGTTCCTCTGAGAGGTGCTTATTTGTTTGGTTTTGGTTTTGAAACTAGGGGATTCCCATGCAGAAAACACAGGGAAAGCCAGTCCACTGCTGATGAGGAGAGGGGTTCCAAGTGTTAGATCAGTGATCACTGGCCACCCAACACAGCTTGGGGTGGAGTGCATTTCCCTGCACAGTCCCTGTGCCCAGAGTGGACCCTTCCTGGGCTCCTAGGGTTCCCAAGACCATCCTGAGGCCTTATGTCAGGACAGGGACAGGTCAGCCTCATGTGGGGGCAGTGCTCCTGGTGGAAGAAGGACAGAATAGCCAAGGTCTCCAGGTGAGGGGAGTAAGGCCTCTGGGATGCAGGGAACAGTATGTGTTGGGTGCCAGCCTCCTCTGTTCTCTCTGCTGGTCACCATCACAGTCATATCCTGCCCTGCGGTCTGGCCCTCACCCACCCCCTCGTCCACCATGTACCCAACAGCCCGGGATGCTGACTCACTTTGCCACCATCTCATAGAAGTTCATCCTGTCAAAGATGCTTGTGTGCTGCCATTCCTTCATGGCCCAACACTGTCCCTTCTCCAATGTCATGGTTGGTTTCAGTGGGCCAGAGAGTGAAGCACTGGGCCGCAAGCCCTCAGGGTCAGTCTCCTCTTACAGCCCCACCTCCAGCTGCCTGAGCACCTCCATTCCTTCTCCTCCATGTTTCCCACCATAGCCTGACTGAGGGTCAGTAGTGTGAGGGGTGGGTGTCTGTAGAGCAAGACAGGCCTTCCTGGTTGCTGTTGCCACCACCTCACACTCCCCAGAGGATGAGCATCCATTCCCAGGCCATAGCTGGAATGCTGTACCTTGGGGAACTCTTTCCTCTCCAGGACTGCAGTTTCATATAAAATTCAGCATCATCAATGAGGGAGGGCATGTGCCAGGATAGCTGCTAACAGGTCAGATAAGCCCAAGAACTCTTCTGCCCGGTCCTCTCAACTAGGTGTCATTGTACCCTTTATATGAAGGACCTTAAGTCTAGGAGGGAGATTCCTTCCAGGCTCAAAGCTCTAGTAGGAAAGAACCTTGCCTTAAGAGAGCACTACCACCTCCTTGTTGTAACTGGAAGTCTCCAGAACAACAAGGACCACATATGCATAAAACTCTCTCCTGAGCCTGCCTGTCCTATGCCTCCTCTGAAGTGATAGTCCCTGGCCACCATACACCCAACTTCTTGTTGAAAGGATGCAGCAGCACAGAAGATGGTGCCATTCACCTCTTGGCTCCTGACATTACAGAAGGACCTTCTCTGACTGCTAGTCTGTGGTAAATTTACCATGGAAACACAGAAGGTAATGTGGCTGGACCCACGGTGTGGGGGTCAGCTGAGAGAAGACACTGAAAGGATGTCATGGACTGGACATGTGACACATGTGAATGACAACATGCCTCTTCATGGCATGGACATCACCCTCAACCTTCCTTCTGTCTAGGCTGAAGGATTCCTAGAAAGCTAGTCAGTGAGTCCATGGCCAGTTCCTCTTTAGTGAAGGCTCCAGGTGAGCTCATGAGCTCTCCAGAATGCACTCAAATGAGGAAGCAAGAGAAAAGTTCTGCATTAGGGCTCTGGGGCAGGTGCTTCTGGGCCAGAGATTTTAGGCACTGCCAGCCTTGGGAGTTCTCAGCTCTTGCTGTTCAAAGAGTCATCCTGAGGGACCCCATTCTTGGAGGAGGATAGGCTGTCTGCCCTGGATGCACCATGTGGCCATGGGCCAGAGCTCACTGGGGGCAGACTGGGGCCAGCTGGGCAGCTGATTGTGCAGCTTGAGGAGGAAGGCCTGTGACCCACTCTCCCTTGCAAGCCTGAGCTACTGCAACAGCCAGTGTGGCCACAACACTCTCCACTGCAGGGGTTTCTAGGAATAGGGTTACAGGACAAGCAACAAGCCCTCCCACTGAGGGCCCCAGGAGCTCCCTTTGGGGGTACCTGGGTAAGGCCAAAGATCTGAGTCTGGTGGGGCAATGCTGGCTTTCCTTCTGATCTGACTTAGACAGTGATTTTGCAAACCCCTGGGGCACTGAGGTCATGGTCAGTATTAGCCACCAGAGATCTCCTGGTGAAGGCTGGCAGGAATAAGGTGCTTCCAGGTGGGAGTAATGGGGTCATGGGTGGTGGCAGGTGCAGCTCCAAGGGTGGCTTCAATGGGGGGCCAGGAGTGGATGGAGAAAATGGAGTGCTATGAAATGGGACAGGGAGGCATGAGGCTTAATGATGGCTGCTGTGCTGAGCATGCTGTGGAGATGCTCTTGAGACAAAGGAAAGTGGTGAATGGAGGAGAATGGGCAACTGGGTAGGGAGTTTCCTGGTGAATCAGACTGTACATCTCAACAGGCAAGGGCATTTGAACAGGGGAAACTGTGCAGTCTTGGAGGGTTTTTCATGTTCTCATCTCCAGTTGAGAATTATTCCACTGGTGAATTTGTTCCCATGCACCAAGTTCCCTGCCTCCTGTCTGCTGAGAAGAGGTTAGGCACAGCAGCACTCACTCAGAGAGCCTCACTAAGGAACTTCAACACTCAGCCCTCACAGACTGTCCCGAAGTCCTGGAACTTGGAGCACATCTACTCTGAACAATGCTCCTCAGCAAGGTCATTAGCATATAGGGACCCTCTCCAAGCCAGTATCCACTCACTGTAAGTCCATTTTTGGACAGGCAGTGTATAAAGTCTTAGGGCCACACCTTCTGATAAGCAGTTCCTTTGCACTTGCCAATATAAATCTGCTCTTCCTTTCTTTCATGACCTCTCCTAACAAAACTGAAAGGCTGAGAAAGTCACTCTGCACACAGAACCTTGATACAATCGCATAACGCACCTGCCCATCATGCACCTGCCTCACAGAACCACCCATATTGGACTTTGAACAGGGGAGAGTTTCCACCATCCCATCCCCAGGACCCTGAGTCACTGCCATCATGCAGTTGTGTTCCTAGGAGAGGAGTCTAAGATTTAAGCATGTATCCCCTGGATTCTGTCATTTCACAGCCACTATTGGCTGCAGAGGATTAGCACAGGCTGAGGGAGTGTCATGTTGCATAGATCGTGGGAGTACAGGCTGCCTGAGGTCCTTCCCCTTCCAGATCCCAACAATGGAAGGTGAAGACAAACTGAGAAGCAGGCATGAGTCAGGTGCCATTGTGGTAAAGCTGTCTGTTCAGCAGAGGGAGGTACCCACCACTATGCACCTAATTAATCTCAACAGGGGAAAAGGAGGTTTCATGGTAGCACAGAAGATCGTCTTCCTCTTCTGGGCTACAACACATCCCTCTTTAACAAGGAATCAGCCTTCATAGACATTCCATCACAACCACCCCCCCTTCACACATGTGATCCCTGTCCATGAAATGGTGACGTGAAATAGGAACATACTCTTCATCTCAAAGTCAGGCCTGAGCATCTGCTGTGAGATACCAGACAGGATGATGTAGGTCTGAAGAAATGTGTTTCCATGAAAGGGAAAAAAATACAGAACAACTCAGAAACAGGAGTCTTAGCTTGGTTGAAGTCACATGGCTGCACCTCCCTTGTGGAATCCAAGGCAACAGTTCCCTGACCTGAGGAGTGAGCTCTGGGCTGGAAGGAGTGGAAGAGGCCTGGGCTGTGGCAGAGTAACTTTGGGCCCAGCTTAGAGAGGACCACTTCAAGGCACATGTGGCCACAGTCACCCACCCCATTGAATAGTTTTCTGACTGACCATCTCACCCCCTGCTCCCATTAGATACAGTATGCACCCATTCACATCCCTTAGAAAGATCTAATGAGGCAAGCTTCAGATGCCTAAGGAACACAAGACAGGGCTAGGCTTTCCCCATGACCCTCCCTCTGCCAAGAGCAGATATCAAGCCACATTCCCTACACACACATTTCAAAGTGCCTTGTCTCCCTTCTAGAGAAAGTCAACCTTCCTGATGCAATCCTTCCTCCAAACCCAGAGCATGTCCTCTTTTTCCACCTCCAAGCATCTGTCCTCCCATGGGTAGGCTGAGGTGTCTACAGGCCCCTCTAGGCCCCCCAGTGTGAGGGGTCCCTGGGGTGCAGTTCTCTCTCCTTCCTGTCCTTCCATCCAACTATGTGTCCACAGTGAAGTATCACATGTGAACCCCAGGGATTTGAGGGATGGCAGGGTCTTTGGGAACCCATCCCAAGTCTATTGGCTTACCTCCTTGTGAAACCATTCACACAGGCTTGGGCCTAGACCACTGCTGCCTGGTAGCCTCAAAGCAAAAAGTCAAGACCAGGACCCAGAGAGTGACCTGCTTCAGCAGATGCTCAGGATTCAAGTAAAGGAGGCCAAGTTTGAGTCTCAAGCTTCGAAGGGGGGACTCAAGTCATTCTGCAGTGGGGTAGGGGCTGAGGGAAGGTGGGCCTGGTTGGGTTTGGAGTGACACTCCGTGTTGGCCTCTGGCAGGTAGGCAAGAACCAGAAGTTTCTTCCACATTACACAGTGGCAGGATAGTTGGTGTATGCCTCTTTGGGCAATTTACAAATTGGTTTTCAAAGTCATAGCATGAGTTTTGACTTGATCTTCCCTTTCACTTTTTTATTCATCAGCATAGTTTTTTTTTTTCACTTCTTTACCCTAAACCCGCTCTGCTTCTGTCCTGGCTCTTGACTTACTTCAAAACAGCCTAGGCTTTCTGAACAAAATTGACATTTTATCATCTGATAAACACATAAGTATTAATGGCCACATGGAACCTCTTAGTCATAAACTAAAATGAAGGCCTAAACAGTAGAAATTTGACAGAACACTGTAAACTAGGAAGAATGGGAAAAAATAATTATATATACATAATGAAGGCCTAAGAAATGGTAAGTCCCATGACTCATTGACACTCTCAGACCCGGACCTGCAGTCTCCACTTTATTGGACCTCCACTGGCAGCACAACAAAGCCCATGAAGTGGCTGACTTCCCAAGGACAAAGACTGCCCCAAGGAGAATGTTAAGTTTTATACCAGGATCTTAACTGCTGTCCCAAATGTATAGGACTTAGCACATGATCCCCTGCCTATAAATCCTGATTCTTTCCCAAGGCTGAGGGGTCCTGTGTTCCTTTTGCTCAGTGCTCCAAACCTCTCTGCTGGTTCATAAATCTTGCCTGATATGTCACTGCTCTGGTCAACTGTCTTTCTCCAGTTCTCTAACATTTTGGTGCCAAACCCTGGAGGGATACACACCCACCCCTTTCCAATGTCCAGGCTTCCACAAATGCTCCAAGACTTGGAGGGATAGCTGAAACACCAGCCAGGGCTACACTCTGGGGTGTTCTGCAGGTCCCTGTAGGTTCTAGGGGCAAGTAGCTTTGGTCTGAAAGAGTGGATGCCTCCTCTGTTTCTAAACTCTTTCCCTGCTTTCCATCTCCTAAGCCTGAGTCTTTCAGTGAACAGAGTGAGACTATTGGGACAATTGAAGATTTAGTCCAGGGCTACTCCACAGTGACCTCTGATTTCTCTGGCCCTCTCTCCCAGTTACTACTGCTCAGATGAGTGGAAGTGTCCTCTTCCTTGTGACTGTTGAGCACTGGGATCTCAAGTGCCTTCTGATGATTCCCATCACATGGCACCCCACACTGGCCTCCACTTCAAGGCCATTGGAAGTTGAGTAAATACTGGATTTCTCCTCCACCACTCTCTCCCCAAACCCGGTCTGATGTCATTGCCATTTTTCTTTTCCTTTTTCTTTTTTGCTTTTTAGGGTGACACCCATGGCATGTAGGAGGTTCCCAGGCTAGGGGTCTAATGCAGCTTTAGCTGCTGGCCTACACCACAGCCATAGCAACACAGGATCTAAGCCACATCTGCAACCTACACCACAGCTCATGGCAATGCCAGATCCTTAACTCACTGAACAAGTTCAGGGTTCAAACCTGTGCCCTCCTGGATGCTAGTGAGATTTGTTAGCTGCTGAGTCATGATGGAAACTCCCCTCCTTGCCATTTTTTATTTCCTCTTTAAAATCTGGATGTTGAGTCAGCTGGGTTTCCATGTGGTCGCAGGGAACAGGTACTCCCCCTTCTCAGCAAAGACATTTCCTGATCAGGCATAATCATCGTTCAGATCATAGACTTCACAGGGAGAACCCCTCTGACCATCTAGGTGGTCTATCTCGTTTAGATCTTAGGCCCTCTCAGGGGGATACCTCTCTGAGCACCTGTATGGGTTTTTAGACTCCTCTATTCCCAAATTAACACCACGGGGGCCTCCTCCTGTCAACCTCCACAAGATACAGCTTTAGGGTGATTTTGGACAATCTTTCATCTCTGAGACTCCATCAGATGTTAAGCACAAGTGTCTCATTTCCTTCTGTCACGTGGCTTGGCCCAAACATAAATTAGATAATGGGAGCCAATGGCCTGAGACTGGTCCATTCAATTTCAAAATCCCAGGAGATCTTGAGAATTTTTTTTCCAGCACAATGGGAAATGGTCAGATGTTCCCTACATTAAAGCTTTTATCTATTTTATGTGTGTGTGTGTGTGTGTGTGTGTGTCTTTTTAGGGCTGTGCTCATGGCACTTGGAGGTTCCCAGGCTACGGGTTGAACTGGAGGTGTGGCAGTTGGGCCATAGCCACAGAAATGCCAGATCTGAGCCATGTCTGCAACCTACAACACAGGTCATAGCAATGCCAGATCCTTAAGCCTCTGAGGAAGACCAGTGTTCAAACCTGTGTCCACATGGATCCTAGTCAGATTTGTTCCTTCTGAGCCAAGACAGGAATTCCAAGCTTTTATCTCTTTAAGATCTCAACCCTCTCTTTGCTCTGACTGTAGCTCATATCAGGTTCTTCTGTTAAATGAATGCCCTCCTCCCATTTCACCTCACCTGCAGGCAAAAACTAAACAGCCTCCCCGTTATGTTTCTTCAAACTCTGACTTTAATCCTAGTGATGCCTCAGCACCTCCTTCAATCCTGCACAACCATAAGCCTCCTCCTCCCCCTCCCACCAATTCCATGCACCCAAGTACTACAGCCCCTACACCTTCTTCTCTCCCTCCCACCATTGTTCTTCCTCCTCTTCTTCCATGCCCCAAGAATCCTAATTCCCACTCCCAACATGCAGCCCCCTCCCATAACAACAACCCCTTTTATGACCCCCTTGACAAGATCTTGATCAGCAATCCCCCCTGAGGCCCCAAACCTTCCTTTAAGAGAGGTTGCTGGAGTTGAAGGAAGAGTCAGGGTTCATGTGCCTTTGTCTTTGGGAGACTTATCCCAAATAGGGAAAATGTTTAGGTTCCTTCACCTCAGACTCAACTACCTACACAAAAGAGCTCCAGTATCTTATTCACTCCTACGACTTCACTTGGAAAGACATTTGTGTTATCCTTAGCTGTTTTCTGTCCCCTGAAGAAAGGGAATGAATTTATCTGGCAGCCCAAGCCCATGCAGACACCTTACATACCAAGATCCTGCTAACAGTCCTGTTGGAACTCTAGCTATCCCTTGTGTGGATCCTAATTGGAACTATCAGATAGACTCCCAGGACAGAGGCTCGAGAGGCCACCTTATCTCTTGCCTAATAGAAAGAATGAAGTCCTCATTAAAAATAGTTACTTAGGATAAAATTAGAGAAATAATACAGGAACCCCAAGAAAATCCAGCCATTTTTATGTCAAGGCTTATAGTATACTACCCTAAGTATCTTACCCTAAATCTAGAAAGTCAAGAGAGATAAATTCATTTGCATATGCATTTCACCTCCCAATCAGCACAAGATATTAAAAAAATATGTGGAAACTAGAGGACGGTCTTTTGTTCCAACCAAGGCATCTCATTAAAACTGCCTTTAATGGTCTTTAATAATGCTGAGGAAGAACATAAGGCCCCTAAACTGAAGAGGTCCATGACTGAATATCAGCTTCTTGCTTCTGCCATATAGGGAAATCCTCAAAAACAAACCATGGACCCCCTGAGGCATACAAACTTACAGAACAACCTCCCCTCCCAGGGCCTATTTCAAAGGTGGCTTAGAGGGGCATTGGGCAAATAAATGCCATAACCCAAAACCCTGCCAGGCCCTTCTCCAAAATTCAGTCAGAATGGACATTGGAAAGTGGACTGTGGGAAGCCAGGACAGCCCACCATCTCCTCCACAAAACCTACCTTGGAGACCATCAACATGAACAACCTGTTGGGCCTGGCCATGGAGGATGGGTGGGGCCTGAGGCCACCAGGCCCCAGCTTCCTACCACCACTCTGGAGCCTCAGGGAGCTCTGGCAGGAGCAGATAAGATTATTTTGTTCTTATTGGACTTGGGGGCATTATACTCAGTATTACCTATTTTACAGGGTCTTACCTACACCTCCCCTACTTCTATCATGGGGGTAAAGTGGTTGCCCACTACACCCCAACAGACTGGACCTTTACTTTGCACACTTGTAAACACCACTTTCTGCCACCTAATTCCTAGGTATTCCCCCATGTGCTATGCTTATAATAGGGATGAATATTTTGACTAAGTTCCAGGGATACATTGAATTTCCTATACAACCAAACACAAACTTCCTATATCTGGGCCAGTCAGATTTGGGGCCCACTCCCCCAGTCATTCCCACCCCCCCTCGGATGTCAATCCCATTGTTTGGGACACCCATATACCCTCCATTGCTAGACATCATTCTCCAATTCTCATAAGACTAAATGATCTTCCTAAATTTCCTATCCAATCTCAATATCCTATTAGCCTAGAAGCACAGAGAGAATGAAAGCCTATAATTCAGCTTCTCCTCAAGGCCAACGTCCTCAAACCTACTCACTTTCTGTTCAATATTCCTATCCTTCCTGTAAAAAAACTAGACAGATGCTTCCGATTAGTTCAGGATCTTGGCCTCATCAATCTGGTACTCCTTCCCATTAACACAGTGGTCCCAAGTCCCTATACTCTTCTGTCTCGTATACCTCCTAACACTCCTCATGTCTCTGTTCTTGACCTAAAAGATGCCCTTTTTACCCTTCCTCTACACCCTTCATGCCAGGAATTATTTCCATTCACGTGGACTGACCACAATATTCTTTTAGACCCTCAGTTAACCTGGACAGTCCTTCCTCAGGGTTTTAGAGACAGCCCACATTTCTTTGGCTAACCCTCAGCCACAGATCGTAACCACTTAGGGCACTGGAGGGCCAACTCACCCACCAGTGGAGCAGACCCATCAGCCACAACTGGGGCCATTTAATTTCTGGGCTCCTCCTGAGATGGAGAACTGGCCAGAGGGCCCTGACCAGGTAGAGGGAAAAGAGACGTTGTTGGCCCTTTGCCTCTCCCTTTCCCATTTTTCTTTCTTTTTTTAATTAATTAAATTTTTTAAAATTTTTTCTTCCACTGTACAGCACGGGGAGCAAGTTACTCCTACATGTATACAATTTTTTGCCACCCTTGGTTCTGTTGCAATATGAGTATCTAGACATAGTTCTCAATGCTACTCAACAGGATCTGCTTGTAAATCTGTTCTAAGTTGTATCTGATAACCCCAAGCTCCCGATCCCTCCCACTCCCTCCCTCTCGCATCAAGCAGCCCCACAAGTCTATTCTCCAAGTCCATGATTCTCTTTTCTGTGGACATGTTCATTTGTGCTGGATATTAGATTCCAGTTATACGTGATATCATATGGTATTTGTCTTTGTCTTTCTGGCTCATTTCACTCAGTATGAATCTCTAGTTCCATCCATGTTGCTGCAAATGGCATTATGTCATTCTTTTTTATGGCTGAGTAGTATTCTATTGTGTATATATACCACCTCTTCCAAATCCAAACATCTGTTGATGAACATGTGGGTTGTTTTCATGTCCTGACTATTGTGAATAGTGCTGCAATGAACATATGGGTGCATGTGTCTCTTTTAAGTAGAATTTTGTCCGATTATATGCCCAAGAGTGGGATTGTGGGGTCATATGGAAGTTCTATGTATACATTTCTGAGGTATCTCCAAACTGTTCTCCATAGCGGCTGTACCAGTTTCCATTCCCACCAACAGGGCGGGAGGGTTCCCTTTTCTCCACAGCCCCTCCAGCACTTGTTATTTGTGGACTTATGAATGATGGCCATTCTGACTGGTGTGAGGTGGTATCTCATGGTAGTTTTGATTTGCATTTCTCTTCTAATCAGTGATGTTGAGCATTTTTTCATGTGTTGGCTGGCCATTTGTATCTTCCTTGGAGAACAGTCTATTCGGGTCTTTTGCCCATTTTTCCATTGATTGAATGCCTTTTTTGCTGTTGAGTTGTATAAGTTGCTTATATATTCTAGAGATTAAGCCCTTGTCGGTTGCATCATTGGAAACTGTTTTCTCCCATTCTGAAAGTTGTCTTTTTGTTTTCTTTTGGGTTTCCTTTGCTGTGCAAAAGCTTTTCAGTTTGATGAGGTCCCATGGGTTTATTTTTGCTCTAATTTCTATTGCTTTGGGAGACTGACATGAGAAAATATTCATGATGTTGATGTCCAAGAGTGTTTTGCCTATGTTCTCTTCTAGGAGTTTGATGGTGTCCTGTCTTATATTTAAGTCTTTCATCCATTTGGAGTTTATTTTTGTGCATGGTGTGAGGGTGTGTTCTAGTTTCATTGCTTTGCATGCAGCAGTCCAGGTTTCCCAGCAATGCTTGATGAATAGACGTTCTTGTTCCCATTTGATGTTCTTGCCTCCCTTGTCAAAGATTAATTGACCATAGGTGTCAGGGTTTATTTCCGGGTTCTCTCTTCTGTTGCATTGGTCTGTCTGTCTGTTTTGATACCAGTACTACACTGTTTTGGTGACTGTGGCTTTGTAATATTTCTTGAAGTCTGGGAAAGTTATGCCCCCTGCTCGGTTTTTGTTTCTCAGGATTGCTTTGGCGATTCTGGGTCTTTTGTGGTTCGATATAAATTTTGGGATTGTTTGTTCTAGTTCTGTGAAAAATGTCCTGGGTCATTGGATAGGGATTGCATTGAATCTGTAGATTGCTTTGGGTAGTATGGCCATTTTTACAATATTGATTTTTCCAATCCTTGAACATGGAATATCTTTCCATTTCTTTACATCTTCTTTGATTAAAGTTTTATAGTTCTTGGCATATAAGGTAAAGGTACCTCCTTGGTCAGGTGTATTCCAAGGTATTTGATTTTGTGAGGTGCAATTTTAAAAGGTATCATATTTTTGGATTCCTTTTCTAATATTTCATTGCTGGTATACAGAAATGCGACTGACTTCTGACTGTTAATCTTATATCCTGCTACTTGACTGAATTTATTAATCAGTTCCAGTAGTTTTTGGGTTGAGTCCTTAAGGTTTTCTATGTAAAGTATCATGTCATCTGCATACAGTGACAGTTTGATCTCTTCTCTTCCGATATGGATGCCTTTTATTTCTTTTGTTTGTCGAATTGCTGTGGCCAGGACTTCCAAAACTATGTTGAAGAGCAGTGGTGAGAATAGGAATCCCTGTCTTGTTCCAGATTTGAGTGAGAAGGCTTTCAGTTTTTCCCCATTGAGGATTATATTTACTGTGGGTTTATCATAAGTGGATTTGATTATGTTCAGGAATGCTCCCTTGATACCTACCAATGGACAGATCCTCTAGACAGAAAACCAATGAAGCAACAGAGATCCTGAAGGAAACAATAGAAGTTAGATTTAATTGATATCTTCAGGACACTACATCCAAAAGAATCAGAATACACATTCTTGTCAACAACATATGGAGCATTCTCAAGAATTGACCACATATTGGGACACAAAGCTAACCTCAATAAATTTAGGAGCATAGAAATTATCTCAAGTATCTTCTCTGACACAATGCCATGAAACTAGAAATCAACCACAGGAAAAGAAATGAGAAAAAACCTACTACATGGAGACTAAACAACATGCTACTAAAAAACCAATGGGTCAATGAGGAAATCAAGAAGGAAATTAAAAATACCTTGAGACAAATGATAATGAAGACACAACCTCTCAAAATCTATGGGATGCCGCAAAAGCAGTGCTCAGAGGGAAATTTATAGTGAAACAGGCCTTTCTCAAAAAAGAAGATCCCAAATTGACAGCTTAACCTTCCATCTAAGCAAATTAGAAAAAGAACAAAAAACACCCAAAGTCAGCAGAAGGAAGGAAATTATAAAGATCAAAGAAGAATTCCATAAAGTAGAAATTCAAAAAAACAATAGAGAAAATTAATAAAACCGAGAGCTGTTTCTTTGAAAAGGTAAACAAAATTGACACACCCCTGGGCAGACTCACTAAAAAGAGGAGAGAAAGAACTCAAATATAATTAAAAATGAAAAAGGAGAAATCACAACAGATACTGCAGTAATACAAAAAAACCATACGAAAATACTATGAACAACTCTATGCCAACAAATTTGACAATCTGGAAGAAATGGTCAATTTTCTAGACTCTTACAGCCTGCCAAAACTGAATCAAGAAGAAACAGACCAACTGAACAGACCAATCACTAGAAATGAAATTGAAGAAGTCATAAAAGCACTCCCTACAAATAAAAGTCCAGGGCCATCTGGCTTCACAGGCGAATACTATCAAACATATAAAGAGGATCTAGTGCCCATCCTCCTTAAAGTCTTTCAAAAGGTTGAAGAAGAAGGAATACTCCCACCATTCTACGATGCCATCATCACCCTAATTCCAAAACCAGACAGAGATAACACCAAAAAAGAAAACTATCGGGCCAATATCTTTGATGAATATAGATGCAAAATTTCTCCACAAAATCTTAGCCAGCTGAATCCAACAACATATCCAAAAATTATACACCATGACCAGGTAGGGTTCATCCCAGGTTCACAAGGATGGTTCACCATATGCAAATCAATCAACATCATACACCACATTAACAGAAGTCAAAAATCATATGATCTTCTCGATAGATGCAGAAAAAGCATTTGACAAAGTCCAACATCCATTCCTGATCAGACCCTCTGTTTCTTTTTTGAAATAAATTCTATGTCTTTGTCTATATTCTTCGTTTATTCATTCACCACCTTCCACCTTGCTGACTTCCTTTTGTTAATTATGTGTGTTCTTCTTTTGCTATTTCAGAATACCTAAGGCAGTTGTTTAAAATGTTCATCTAGGAGTTCCTGTTGTGGCTCAGTTGTTAACAAATCTGACTAGGAACCATGAGGTTACGGGTTTGATCCCTGGCTTTGCTCAGGGGTTAAGGATCCAGCATTGCTGTGAGCTCTGGTGTAGGTTGCAGATGTGGCTTGGATCCTGCATTGCTATGGCTCTGGAATAGGCCAGTGACTATAGCTCCGATTAGACCCCTAGACTGGGAATCTCCATATGCCATGGGAGCAGCCCTAGAAAAGGCAAAAAGACAAAAGAAAAAAAAAGAAAAAAAGAAAAAGAAAAAGTTTATCTAGCCACTGTGAAGCCTATGTTTCTTTATGCTCATTTGCTTCAGATTTATTAATGTTCCTTTGAATGAGCCACATCTACCTTTTTATTTCTATATTTTGTGAGCATTTATCAAAAGTTGCATATGCAGGAGTTCCCGTCGTGGCGCAGTGGTTAACGAATCCGACTAGGAACCATGAGGTTGCAGGTTCGGTCCCTGCCCTTGCTCAGTGGGTTAATGATCCGGCGTTGCCGTGAGCTGTGGTGTAGGTTGCAGACGCGGCTCGGATCCCGCATTGCTGTGGCTCTGGTGTAGGCCGGCGGCTACAGCTCCGATTCGACCCCTAGCCTGGGAACCTCCATATGCCGCGGGAGCGGCCCAAAGAAGTAGCAAAAAGACAAAAAAAAAAAAAAAAGGAAAAAAAGAAAAAAATTAAAAAAAAGTTGCATATGAGGAAAAAAAAAAAAAAAAAACGCCACGTTACCCAGTCTTGTATCTTGGATATGTGCAAATGAAGACCTTTACTAAACAGACCAGTGCTCTCAGGTCTTTTCTGAGGATGTGCCTTCACTGGGAGTGTGTGTGTGCTTCCCCAGCGCCTTAATCCTCTCCCCCACACACAGTTGCTTTTAAGTATTTAATTTCCCTAAAAACCTCACCTTTGTCTTCTTGGCCCTTACATGTTTTATTGCATTCTTCTGTCAGTCATCTCTGACCTCCACATGTGTGCAGGTCTACAGTTGCCATGAACTTCTCCTGTGCCATTGAATCCATCATCATTTTACTGATATGTAAAATGTCCCACCATCCCTATCTCAACTTCAAGTCATGTGAGACAGAAATCAGATTCTGGAGACAGTGCCTGGCCTGCCAAACCCTGCAATCAAGTTGCACTCTTGTGTTTCTCCCAGTGGAGGACCAGTGGTTGGGTCATCTACTGCACCATATTCATTCACAATGGGTGAGGAATAGAGGAGGCAGAATATCATGGAATTTGCTATCATTTTGAGTGTGACCCTTTCTCAATTGGCTATTCACTTGATTGCTTCAGATTACTCTTTGTCTTCTAGAGCTTCCACAAAGCTATTCTTACCTGATTGTTTCCTTGATATTTTCATGGGGTTAAAGACCTGGAGCCTCCTAATCTGCCATCTTGCCTATATCACTCCTCTCCTTCATTTCTGAAAGGTAGTTTTATCAGATACAGAATTCATGGTTCATAGTTCTTCTTTTTTGTTCCCTAAATATGAAAGTATACTAGGCTTTTTCCTTGATGCTTTCAAAATTCTCTTTGTCATGGGTTTTGTCAATTAACTATAGTATCTGTGTAGACCTGTAGTTTATCTTGTTGGAGTTCATTGAGTTCCTTGGATGTATACATTCATGTATTACATCATATTTGAGGAGTTGGGGCATTTTTCTCCCAATATTTTCCCTGACTTCTGATTCCCTTTTCTGGGTGTAATTCCTATTATATGTATCATGTGGATTCCTATTATATGTATGTTGGCCTACTTAATGGTGTCCTATATGTCTGTTACATTCTGCTCAATATTGTCCATTCTTGCCTCTCTCCACTCCTCAGAGTGGATAGCCTCAGTCAGTTCTTCTTCAAAGAGGCCAATTCATTATTCTGCCAGCTCAAATCTGTTAGTAATTCCCCCAATGCCTTTTTCATTCCCAGCTGTACTTTTCAACACTAGAATATACATTTGATTCCTTTTTGTAATTTCTGTCTCTCTATTAGCATTCTCCATTTGGTTAGGCACCAGTTTCCTGAGTTTTTTTAGTTCTTGGTCCCAAATTTCACTTTGTACTATGGGAATATATAAGAGAGTGACTAAAAGTCCTTGTAATGCCTCACCGCATGAATCATTTTTCCTTTTTTAATTTCCATACCTCATAATTCTTTGTTGAAACCTTTTGTGTTAAAAAATGTAAGGAGACATTGTAGAAATCAGATTCTCCCTTCTCATCATGATTTGATGTTAATGCTGTTTGTTTGGTTGTTGGTGGTGGTGGTATGGCTCCTGTTTCTTCAAGTCTAGCTTGCATTTGGGAAGATGTAATGGTTGTTACTGGTTGGAAGTTTTCTGATATGAGATGCCTATACTGCTTTTGGGAATTGATTGCAAATTAATATAAAGAGTTACTTTGAGATAAATTCTCATGTTCCATTCTACGAACATTTAAGATTCAAATATTTAACAAAGACTATTAAATACATGGTGACCTAGGACTTTTCCTTTTAAAAGTATTTGATTGGGAGTTCCCCTCATGGCTCAGTAGAAATGAATCTGACCAGCATCCATGAGGACACAGGTTCAGCCCCTGGCCTTGCCCAGCAGGTGAAGGATTCAGCATTTCCATGAGCTGTGGTGTAGGTCACAGATATGGCTCAGAGCTGGCATTGCTGTAGCTGTAGTGGAGGCCAGCAGCTAGAGCTCTGATTCTACCCCTATCCAGGGAACCTCCATATGCTACAGGTTTGGCCCTAAAAAGACACAAACAAAAACAAAAACACAGTGTTTGTTTGGAAGTATCCAATGGTGATATATTTTTAAAATGTATCTTATATGGTTATTTCCCCCAACACACTTTTTTCTCCCAATATACAGCATGGGGACCCAGTTACACATACATATATACATAATTTTTCTCCCATTGTAAGTATCTAGACATAGTTCTCAATGCTACACAGCAGGATCTCATTGTTAATCCATTCCAAGAGCAATAGTTTAAACTCAAGCATCAGATCACCTCATACTCCCAATCCCTCCCACTCCCTCCCCCTCTCCCCAGGCAACCACAAGACTGTTCTCCAAGTCCATGAATTTATTTTCTGTGGAAAGGTTCATTTGTGCTGTATATTAGATACCAGATGTGAGTGATATCATATGGCATTTGTCTTTCTCTTATTTCACTCAGGATGAGAGCCTCTAGTTCCATCCATGTTGCTGCAAATGGCATTATTTCATTCTCTTTTATATCCGAATAGGACTCCATTGTGTATATATACCACATCTTCCTTATCCACTCATCTGTTGATGGACATTTGGGTTGTTTCCTTGTCTTGGCTATTGTAAATAGAGCTGCAGTGAACATGTGGGTGCATGTGTCTTTTTGAAGGAACATTTTGTCCAAATATATGCCTGTGAGTGGAATTGCTGGATCATATGGTAGTTCTATGAATAGATTTCTAAGGTACTTCCATACAGTTCTCCATAGTGGCTGTACCAGTTTCCATTCCCACCAACAGTGCAGGAGGGTTCCGTTTTCTCCACACCTGCTCCAGCATTTGTTATTTGTGGACTGATGAATGATGGCCATTCTGATTGGTGTGATGTGGTATCTCATGGTAGTTTTGGTTTGCTTTTCTCTAATAATCAGTGATGAGTGGTGTTGATCATTTTTTCATGTGCTTGTTGGCCTTTTGTATATCTTCCTTGGAGATATTTTGAATAAATATACACACACTCACACACGCACACACACACAGCCACACCATACCTTGGGCTGTCGGTGACTGCTGTATCATATGACAGGTGTACATTTATTTTCTGAGGAACTTCCACACCGTTTTCCTTAGCGGTTGTACCAATTTACATTCCCACCAACATGATAGGAGGGTTCTCTTTCCTTATTTGTAGACTTTTTGATGATGGCTATTCTGACTGGTGTGAGGTGAGACCTCATGGTAGTTTTTATGTGCATTTCTCCCATAATTATTTACACTTAGCATCTTTTCATGTGCTTTTTGGAAATCATTCTGTCTTTGGAGGAATGTGTATTTAGGTCTTCTGCCCATTTTTCAATGGATTGTTTATTTTTTAACCTGAACTATATGAACCATTTTTATATTTTGGAGGTGAATTCCTTGTCATTTGCTTCATTTTCAAGTACTTTCTCTCATTGTGTGGGTTGTTTTTCATTTTTTTATGGATTCCTTTTCTGTGTATAAGCTTTTGAGTTTATAGGTCCATTTTTTTTCCTTTTAGGGCATGGTGGCATATGTAAGTTCCCAGGCTAGGGGTGGAATTGGAGCTGCAACTGCAAGCCTACAGCACAGAAACAGCAAAGTGGGATCCGAGCCTCATCTGTGACCTATACCACAGATGCTTAATTCACTAAGTGAGGCCGGAGATCAAACCCATGTCCTCATGAATACTAGTCAGTTTCATAACTGGCTGTGCCAAAAGGGCAATTCCCAATTTCTTCATTTTTGTTTTCTTTTTCATTATTCTAGAGGGGGCATCAAAAAGGGTTTGCTGCCATACTTATCGAAGAGTGATCTGCCTGTTTTCCTCCAAGAATTTTGATGTAAGTTTCTGGCCTTTCATTTTGGTCTTTAACCCATTTTGATTTTGTTTTTGTGCATGGTGTTGTATTGCTTGTATTCTTGATAAAGAATGACCCACCAGGAAATGGAGTTTCAAGGTGCAGACCTTGCTATTTTAAATAGTCTGGATGGGGTAAGTATGAGAGAATATCCATTTGTTCTAGGCAAGAGAATTAGGGATCTAGGAGTTCCCACTGTGGCACAGTGGAAGTCAACAAACCCCTAGTCTGCGAATTTCCATATGTCATGTGTGCAGCCTTAAGAAAGGGAAAGAAGAAAGAGAGAAAAGAAGAAAGAAAAGAAAAATTAGAGCTCTTTAATACAAGGTGATAAAGGTGTGATTGAACAGATACCTACTTATGTTAGGACATAAACTATCGGATAAAGAGAAATGTAGAAAAAGATCTAGAATTTTAATATAGCTTTGTAATATTTTCCTACTTTCTATGCTATCTTCAAAGTCCAGGATGACTTCAGACTTAGGGACCAATCTGCCTAACACATGGAAGAATGAAATATAGTTTTATCAAAAGAACATTCTCTAACTGAAGATGCAGTCTGTATTTACTCAAGAGTAATGACTTGCAATAATAACAGCTAACATTATATGACACATCCTGCTTGCTGGACACTAATCAAAGCACTTTACCTTTATTAACATATGTTATTCTCACAGCATCCCTTGGAGATGGATGCCATTACTGCAATGCTCTTACTCCATTTAAAGTTCTGTAAACAGCGTTGCAGAGAAGTTAAGTAACTTTCCCTTAAGCCATAGTTAAATAAGCCAGGATTTGAAGCCTACCTGTCTGGCTGCAGTTTCCATGCTTTCCAAACTTAACCTAAACCACTTCATATAAGCCAAAGTGAAAAGGTTACAGAGTAGCTACAACCATATTTACAGGGCCTAGGATGAAGCTGCCCAGCCCTTCATAAGCAAATAGCTGGTATTTTTCAGAATTGCCCCATGGCAATTGGCTCAAGGGAAGAAGGGAAAGATCATAGAGACCAGCTGATAGATGCACAGGGTTAACCAGCTTCAAAGGGTTTAGCAAAACGTTGATGATCTTCACATGTGGAATGTACCATAAGTACAAACTGGAATCCCGCACATGAGTTTAACTCAGGTCACATCTGGCCTGGATGGATGAGGATGCTGATGATTTTGGAGAGATGGCAGAGAGTTATGGCTTGAAGTGAGATCTTAATTCTCTGCTCAGGAATGGAAGCTGGGAAGCCTGGATGAAACAGGAATATTAGCCACTCGACCAGCTGGGGACTACCAACTGAATTGCCTTGATTCTCACCCCTGTTGAAGGCAAGAATATTTAAAGCAAGCAAAGTCTGTGAAATCAGGTACAGAGTTTATTGTTAGAAACACAGTACACTTAGCTATGTTGTCTGTTTGTCTAAGGCAGAGGCAAAGCAGTAGGATACACACAAAGGAGGAGTGAGAATGCAATCATCCCCATCATTGAGGAGTGTCCCAGAGAAGTGATTTAAAACACTTAGGGAAGTTCATCTGGGTCTTTGTTTCCCATTGGCCAAAGTTTTTATTTCATTTTTCACACCTGATCGCACCCAGGCCCTCCCCAATATGCGTGCACATCTTTTGGTCAAGATGGATTCCTCACTGGCAGTAACATAGCCTAAGTTTTTATTGGCTGGTGACCCCTCCCTTTCTGACCCAGAGGAGTCTTTCTGTGCATGTGAAGTTGGTTCTCCTTCGCCCTAAGGATAGGAAGTGTGTGACCTCTTTATCTTTGACCCAAGCAGGGCTTAGGCCCTAAATGCCCATGATGTGTTCATTGCTTTAAGTGTCCAAAAAGGCCAATTCCACTTCTTTAACTTGTTCTTGCATTTTTATCTTCAGGTATAAATAGGTGGCTGATAGGAAATGTTTATGCTCGATCCCATCTATCTCCTGACTCACGGAGAGGCTGATTTGGGAGGAAAGTGTCCTCCATACTCCCAGAGAGACACTGTGAATTCCCCTGTAAGGGATATTAGGCTTTATTATCTTCCCTCAGTAGAGCATTGGCATGAATCTACAAAGGCATAAGGCCATTGTCCTTAGTTACTATCCTCTTAGTTATTATTACCCAGGACTAAAGGATGACCTGGCCAGTGTCTGCACTTCATGGACAGTTACTGCTGAAGCACACCAGAGATTAGGAATACTCCATACAACATACCCATGGAGTCATCCTTGCTTGTGTGCTAAAAGGTGATCCATTTCTAGAATTGCATGTGTTTCTTAGGACTCTTCTCGTACCCAGTGCATTAGAGCAAGATCACCAGAAGTGAATCTTAGATGGGGACACTTGGGAAAATCCTTGAAAATGTGCTCATGAACTGGGGACTGAGGAAAATAGGATAAGGCAGGGGAAGAAACAGAACCTTATCCTGGTCCTCAAGGGACCTCTCTCTGGAACATGAAGAACACAGAGTTGGTCCCCCTGGAGATGAAAGGGCTCAATTTGACCCTACCCTCTGCCAGATACCAGTTTCTGCTGATAGCATAGGCTTGTGACTTCTTGAATAAGGAAGTATGTGCCTGGGTGTGGGTAATGCCCTGTGAAGGAAGCAGCTGTGAACCCTTAGCAACAACACTCAGCCACCAGGAAAGAGGCACCCCAGCGAAGGAAACCAGGTGCCACCAAGAGCCTCTGCCACAGACCTTTAAAGGGAAGGACAAAAACCATGGAGTTTGGAGTTCCCTCAGGCTCTGCAGGTTAAGGATCTGGTATTTTCACTATTGTGGCCCTGATTACAGCTGTGGCCCTGGTTACAGCTGTTCAGGTTCAATCCCTAGCCTAGAAAATTCCACATGCCATAAGAATGGAAAAAAAAAAAGTTAAAGAAAGAAAGAAGAAGAAAAGTAAATTCCCATTGTGGTTAAGCTATAAGGAGCCAGACAGGTATCTATGAGGAGGTGGGTTCCACCCCTGGCCTCCCTCAGTAGGTAAAGGACCAGGCATTTCCATGAGCTATGGTGTAGGTCACAAAGGCAGCTTGGATCTGCCATTGCTGTGGCTGTGCTGTAGACCAGCAGCTGTACTTCTGATTCGACTCATAGCCCGAGAACTTCCATATGCAACAGGTCTGGCACTAAAAATAAAAATAAAGTAAAACAATGGAGCTCAAAAAACTTAGAGGAAGGGCTAAGGGCAGGACTAGAAGGAGCAAGCACTGTCTCAAAATTAGCTTAAGCCCCCCATTCTCAATCCCCACTGTGGGCCTGGGCCTCTCATGCAAAGGAATGGTTCAGCCCCTGTAGCCATTGGAGTAAGAGATTCATGGTCTAAAAGCATAAATGAATACCCAATTCTTTCTCCAAAGCCTGCTATCCCCCCTTGTGGGAAACCCATGGGCCTCCTATATACTGGAGCTACATGTCCCTCTGTACCACTTCTTCTCCTCAGACCATTTCTTCAGAGGAGCCATGGAGGTAGGTTGCAGGGCAGGGTAGGTGCCATTCCTAACCCCCAGCCTCCCAAGAAGGAATAAAATGTGGCTTGGTGAGGAACCCAGAAACTTCCTCCAGAGACTGACCAAATAGACTGTTTATCCTGCCCTTGGCTGGGCACAGCCATAAACCAGGCATTACAGTGCCTCTAAAGGATTCTGCATATTTAACAGAAGAGTGTTGTTTCCTTTCATTCAACCATTTTAACAAAGAAGTTGACAGGGTTTTTGTTCCTTTGCTTGATTCCATATGGAAGACAATTATCACCACTTGCTTAGAAGAAAGAGGTGCCACTTTCTCTTTGTATTGGCCCCAAAACACACCACACCACACATGCACAAGTATATACTAGCAAAGGGATTCAAGTGCAGGTATACATGCATATAAGCACGCACACACACACACACATCCCTTCCCTTTTAGCTCTGGCTCTGGGAGACATGACTAAAGCCAAGAGGCTTCATTGGAAACAGGGTGCCCCAGCCTCCATCTCCAGGTATTCCCAAGCTGCCCCCACCAAAGCTGGCCAAGGTCCACTCAAATTCTCCACAACTCCAGTTGAGGTACTAGAACCAGTGTTTCATCTGTTCTTCTGAAATCCATCCAGTCAAGATTTTCTAATTTCCCCAAACTACAAACTCTGCTTTTATTCCATGCAAATCCCCCTGTACCACCAAAGCCTTCAGGCCTGTGGAGATTGATCGTGCATGATCATTCAGGGCCCAAGGCAAAAGAAAGTGGCCAGTCCCAGACTGAGCACTGGGGCACTGGCTGAGGAGGCATGGCCTGAGCTGGATATAGGAGTGGGTATCCAGCTCCTTAGCCTGTGACTAGATGACTGGGGAGGGTTTGCCTGAGGTCCTGGGTCTGGGGGCTGGCACAGGGGCAAGACTCACAGGATGAGGCCAGTGATTGCAGGGCTGGCAGTGGGGGAAGATGTCCTTCACTTGTGTTGTGGGAAGATGAGTGTGCAGCTTCTGGCTCTCATTTAGCTGTTGGAAGACTGAGGAAGTGTTGAGAATGAAGACCATTTTAAGACATATCACCCTTCACACAGGGACAGCATTCAGAACAAAAACCCACTGATTCTTTTCATGTCTCCCAAGACAGCAAATACCATGGTGTTCTCAACAGTTGAGGGAATGCGTTATAGCAGTCTAAAAAAGGTGCTGAGAGGTGTGTGTTGGAAATGACCTGGAAGGTTTTTCCTCCATCCTTAACAAGTATTTCCTAGAGGATTACATCCTCGGTTCTTGATCATGGCATGTGGACTAGGTAGAGAAACTCACAGACACAGTCTAGGCCAGCAATCCCTTTAAGGATTTTGGTTCGTGGTGACCCCAGTCAATCTGAGATCCTCTCTTTTCTTTTCTTCCCTTTACAAATTATTGTAAATGGGAGAATTTCCAGGAGTCACATTGTGGCACAGCAAAAATGAAGCTGACTACTATCCATGAAGTTGTAAGTTCCATATATGGCCTTGCTCAGTGGGTCAGGAACGAATGTTGCCATGAGCTACTGTGTACATCTCAGATGTGGTTTGGATCCTGCATGGCTGTGGCTGTGGTATATGCCAGCCTCTGTAGCTCCAGCTCAACCCCCAGCCTGGGAGCTTCTATATGCCACAGGTGCAACCCTAAGATACAAAAACAAAGAAAAAGAAATAATATTTCCACCCAAAAAAAAGCTCTTAAAGATATCAAATTTGCAGGCCTTGTTCCATTACACTGCTTTTTTTCACCCTAAGATGAGGAAAAATACTGTGAACTATAAGTGCAATATACCAGGCCTTGGCAGATGTACCTGACTCACCAAACATGAGATGTGTTTAATAAACACTCTACAAAAGTGGTCAGCAAAGTCCAATTAACCACGGGTTTTGTGAGTGGAGGTCTGTTGGCCCACAGCCGCACTTGATCTTTCTGTACTGTTTATGGCAGTTTTCACATACAACAGCCAAGGTGAGTGCTTGCAACACTGACAATAAAGACTACAACACCTAAAATGTTTACAATCTGGTCCTTTACAGAAAATTACTCCTCCCACCTGGGGAAAGACCCTAGCTACCAATACTAACAAGAAGAGCTTCCAGGAAACCCCTTCCTCCATTACCTCCTCGGCAAGCCATCCAGTAAACTTAGTTTGGGTCCTCTCTCCTCCCTTCCTCAGTGATTTCCTCTCTCTCTCTGTATATGTGCGTAGGTGTTGCTAGATCTAGAGGCTCCTGAGAAATGGCCCTGATAGTCATCCACAAGTGCTGGCCCTGCTGGACTTCCACTGGGACTGTGCACGTCCTTTCAGTCTTGGTGTACAGATCTGGCCATCATGGGTCCCACCATGGCTGGTCTCTCAGCATTGAATGTGCTCTAGTTCAGCTCACTGAACTCTCAGGGAATTTCCTTGTTAAGCATGGCTGCCCACGTGTTCAGAACTCATGGTGGGTGTGTGCATTTCTGACCAGCAGGTTCCATACTTAGTTGTGATGCTAAGGTTCTGACAGCTGATCTTTCAGCATTTCACTCTTGTCTCCTTGTCTGTGATGTGATGGGAAGAGAAGAGCACCCACTGCCTTCCTCTTGGCTTGTTTTTATTCCCAGCTGGGTTACCAAAATCTAAGGTTAGCAAGAAACTACACATCATTGCAGATGCCCTGTTCAGTGTCTTCTGTATTAAATATGGTGATGGGTTTAAATACAGCTAACACTGCCCTTCTGGGAGCCAAAGCTTCTAATCAGACTGTTCACTCCTCATCATTTTTGTCCTTACTTCACAGTGTGGCAAAGTTTAGCTAAAAGTGATTAAAAATGACAATATCCACTTTGGGAAACCCTAAACCTTAACACGGTTTTCCACATCCAGAAATTCCTCAATAAAAAGAGACCTAAAAATAGTTTTCAGTTAATCATACCATTTTCCAGAATGTAGGAAAAAATCAATGTATAAACTCTGTTAAATAATCTAAAGCTGTTCTTGTACCAGTTGATATTTTCAAACCAATACGTACTTCAATAATTATACATAATCTCAAATGTTCCAAAGAAAAAGCAAAAAATATCCATGCCAATTGGCTCCTTAAAGACACATCTTCTCTAGCTGCAATTGTAATTGTGAGGAACTGTATAGCAGTGAGTTAAATGAATGACCACAGCACTAGGTTACAATAAAATCAAGAATGCTGTGCATTCACTGCTGTAAAACAATTAAAAATTTTTAAGACTTGGTCTATAAAGGGAAACATTTTTAGTACTAGACAACTTTCATAATATATCTTCATGATTATAACATAGTGTAAATTATACTGAGCATAATACATGTTATAATAGATTCTGACCTATTTTCCCATGAAAAGCCTAATTAACCAAAATATATCAAATTTCCAACATATGTTTTTTTGCTCAGATAAAACAACAGCAAATTTAAGATAAAATGCAAATATGCATTATAACTGATCAGAAAATCAGTGGTTCAGTGATTTGCAGTGAGGGGTACAAATCATATGACCTTATACAGCTTCTCTATAAACAGTGTATATGAATTCTAAAAGTGTGGCCTTAAAGATTTTAACATCAAAATTGACGTGTTGGTCTTTAAAAACTTTTTGAATTTGGAGATCCCTCTGTAGCACAATGGCTTCGGGATCTGGCATTGCCTCAGCAGGCATAGGTTTCCTGGGAACTTCTGTAAGCTGTGGGAGTAGCAAAAATGGTTTTTTTTTTAAATTTAATATGAAAGGTTTTAATTGAAACCTTGAGAAATCCCTAATAAATGTATTTTAGCTAATGTTTCTTACGGAAATAAGAATTTTTAAATTTAGTAAACAAATATATGTAGTTGCCATGCAATCATTTTACTTCTATTCTTTCCTACAAATATCAAGGTTCAGCAAAAATGTTCTGTAAAATATTTTAGGCTTTAAAGATGATACCTTACCTGTCACAAATAATCAACTCTGCTGTTGCAGCATGAAAGCAGGCCCAGGCAACACCCAAACAAGTGTGACCATGTTACAGTAAAACTGTATTTACCAAAACAGATAGTGGGCCAGACTAGACCCACAGGCTGGCCTGTGCCAACCCCTATGTGCATAATCTTTTGTCTTTTTTTTTTTCTTGTCGTTTTGCCATTTCTTGGGCTGCTCTCATGGCATACGGAGTTTCCCAGGCTAGGGGTCCAATGAGAGCTATAGCCACCGGCCAACACCAGAGCCACAGCAACGTGGGATCCGAACCACATCTGTGACCTACACCATAGCTCAAGGCATTGCTGGATCCTTAACCCACTGAGCAAGGCCAGGGATCAAACCCACAACCTCACGGTTCCTAGGTGGATTCACTAAGCACTGCGCCACGATAGGAACTCCCATAATCTTTGTTCTTTAAAAGCTTAAATTCTGGAGTCCTACATTCTCAATGCAGAATTTACATTTTCTTAATAAGTTTAAGTTTATTTATGATTGAAAATTAAAGTTTTACATATCTTACATCATTTATGCATGATTATAAATGCCTACATACACACATACACAGGAATGATGATAGAAGAAAAAAAAGGTGGCATATGAAAAAAGGAAGGGCATGAATACTGTGACTTTGTGTATACTAGCTGTTCCCCATATGAAGAAATTAATACTGTTGGCTTTTGTACACTCAAGGAAAATAAGCTTAATTGTGGCTCACAGGAATACTTTCAATTTCCAAGAGTTGTTTTGGACTTTGATTCTGCCTGTAACCATATGCCTCAGAATTTGTGTTAGGTTTTCTAGCAGTATGCTTTGCATTGGCTATGTTCCCAAGTTAAGAAGTACAGTTTCAGCAAGGTACAACTCTTGGCTCAGTTTTGCAGGATGAAGTCAGGAGTGACACAATGTCAAGATGATGAAAAACACCAAATTGGCTGAGGTTTATTGGAGCATCCTTACATCAACCACATCTTCAAGAAATGCAACTGAGATTTGTTCTTGTGGAAATGGTAAGTAAGCCCACCACCTGTTGTGACGGGGAGATCAGTGGTCCAAACACTCTGGCACCCAGCTATTCAGTTACAGAGGATGTCCATGTGTCTTGGGGATTCCTCCAGGTGATGACCTCTCTGTCTGCTTCCAGCTAGCTGAGGTCTGTGTACTCTTATCATAGCTTCAAACCCTCATTATATTCCAAAAGCCATACAGCTCTGATTCCAGTCTGTAACCCATGGATTGTGGAGACAGCTGATGTATGGAGAGAGCACTTAACTTGCTATCATCTATCTGCACCCTTGTAATTTCCCTCAAGGGTAGGGATAATTTGCACACTTGACAAAACTTGCAACTACTACCACCTAATTCTTTTCATGATGTTTTTCCCAAATCGAAGAACATGGGACTGAAAGAAAGGAAAAGAGGAGGGAGGGAGAGAGAGACCAAACTTATTAAGACCCTAGAATGTCAGTGCATCTCTATGCAGAGGGAGATAAAGCAGTGAGTGTTTCTGAAAGGGAAAGGAAAGAAAAAAGAGGGGGAAGGGCAGAAATATGAAGTGTATTGGTCAGGGTTCTCCAGAGAAGTTTCAACCAATAGAAATGTGTATAGGGATAGATATTGGTTCATTTTAAGGAACTGACTCATGAGATTTTGGAGGCACAGTTAACCCAAAATCTGATGGGGAGTCCAGCAGGCCTGCAGTCTCAGGAAAGAATTTTGATGAGTCCAAAAGCTGTCTGCTGGCAAAATTCCTTTTTGCTCAGGGAAGATCATTCTTGGTTCTTTTACAGCCTTCAGCTGCTTTGATGAAACCCACCCATATCATAGAGGGTAATCTTTTTTACTTAAAGTGCCCAAGGATTTAAATGTTAATCTAATCCAAAACATACCTTCACAGAAACATCCAGAACATCTGATCATGTATCTGGGCACTGAGCCCCAGCCACATTGACACATAAATTAACCATCATATAAAGAGAACTCGTGGTGAGGAGAAAGGCATGTGCACAGAGAGAGATGAAGTATGTTTTTCTTCGTTTCTGGTTACTCTGTTCCATCATGTTGTAGCAGGAATACTTGAGTTCCAACTAACTGAAATACTGTAAAATTTACACAAAGAAAATTTCCTGAAATATGTCATAAACTTTCTTTTCTAACCCTAAAGGGTTGGAAGATATGCAAGATCAAAGCAGGAGTCTCTATCTAGTTTTCGTACTTAAAATGTACCTTTCCTCTTTGAGAAATTTAAACTGAATTTTGAGATAGTTATACATCCACATACAATTGTAAGAAATTATAGCGCTCCTGTGTACCCTTCATGGTTTTCACCAGTGGCAACATCTTGCAAAATCATAGTACAAGAGTTTAACAAAATTATTCACGTTGATACAGTCCATCGATTATATTCAGGTTCCCAAGTTTCTCATATATGAATTTTGTGTGTGTATGTGTCTGTGTGTGTCTGTGCATGTATTTACCTCATGCAATTTTATCATATGGATGTATCCATGTATTCACCGCCAAAGTAAAGGCACAAAACAAGAGTTTCATTCCCGTAAGGATCCCTCATGTTGCCCTTTTAGTCACACCCACTTTTCTTCTGTCCCCTTAACTTCATCTTTAAGCAAAGGTAACCCTGACTATTTTCTTCCTAATTTTATCAGCTCGAGAGTATTATATAATTGGAATCATACAGGATGTAACCTCTCGGGGTGGGCTTTTTCATTCAGTGTAACTTGCATGGTAATTTACCTAAGTTGTTATTTTTAGCATCAGGGGACTCTTTTTCATTGCTGAGCTCCTAATATTGAATCAACATTGCATATGAAGAATTACTTCTACTTGGTCATAAGGTATCATTCTATATATACATGATGGATTTAAAATGCTAAACTTTTTGAGAGAGCTTGTGTGTATCTTCATGAGAGATACTCATCTATACCTTTACAGTTTTGTACTTTCTTTGTCTGCTTTTGGTATCAAATTAGTACTGGCCTCATAAAAGATTAGGAAAAGTTTCCTCTTCTAATTTCTGGAAGAGATGATGGACAGTTCTACTTCCAATGTTTTGTAGAATACTTCAGGGGAATCATCTGGACGAGGACATTTATTTAGTTTCCTTAATGATTATGTAACTTTTCAGATTATCTATTTTATCAGGTATGTTGGTATCTGATTTTTGAGGGGTTGTTCCATTTTCTCTAGGACACAATTCATGAGAACAGTAAAACTGTTCATAGTAATCTCTCACTGGCATTTTAATGACTACAGGATCTATCATGAGAGCCCATTTCCCGCCTGATATTGATGATTTGTATCATGTCTATTAGTTTTGTCATAATTACAACAGGTTAATGAATTGTATTTTACCATTTGAAGAATGAAATTTTTTCCATATTTGTTGTTTTTCTGTGTGAATTACATTGATTTCTGCTTTTATCTCTATTATTTCTATCCATCTCTTTTGAGTTGATTTTGCTCTTTCAATTTTCTTGAAGTACAAATTTAAACTACAGATTTGAAACATTTCTTAATCGCATAATGTGAGCATTTAGTGCTATAAATATTCCCCTCATCTTGGCTTCAGCAGGGTTCTACAAGTTTGATATGTTTCACTGTTTTCACTTAGTGCTATGTATTTTTTTGTTATTATCTTTGAAATGACTTCCTGCTTGACCCATCGTTTATGACTATGTGGTTAACTTTCAACGTTTTTAGAGGTTCTCCTGTTGTGTGTTATTTAAAAGTGTAGTTTGATTCCATTTTGGTTGAAGAATGTATTCTTCATGATTTCATTTCTCTTGAATTGGTTGAAGTGTGTTTTGTTGCTCAGGATAAGGCAGAAGATTCATGAGTACATTAAACAAAACATGTAGAAGTTCCTTCATGGCTCAGGAGGTGAGAGGATCTGGCATTGTCACTGTTAGTGTGTGTAGACATTCTATAATCATGCATAAATTATGTAAGGTATTTAAAGTTTACTTTTCAATCATAAATAAATTCCAACATAGGATATAAAGATAATGTAAATTCTACATTGATAATGTAAGATGCCAGAACTTAAGTTTTAAAAGACCAAGGATTGTGCATGTAGGGGGGAGTGTGTACCAGCCTTTGTGTCCAGTCTGGCCAACAGCCTGTTTAGGTAAATACAGATTTGTTTTAACATGGTCACACTTAAAAATAAGTGTTGCCTGTGGCTGCTTTCATCCTACAACAGCAGAGTTGACAATTTAAAACAGATGAAGTATAGTCTTTAAAGCCTGAAAATATTTACATTGTGATCCTTTACAAGACATTTTCGCTGACCCCCAATATTTGCAGAAAAGAATAGAAGTAAAGTTACTGCATTGCAAATACGTACATTTGTTTACTAAAGCTAAAACTTGATTTCCACAAGAAACATTAGATAAAATATATTCAGGTTTCACAAAGAATTGATGAAAGACTTTACGTATTAAATTAAAACCATTTTTTTTTTCCCTCACTGACACTGTGGCATATGAAAGTTCCCAGGAAAAACCCTAGATCCTTAACCCTCTTCACTAAAATCAGAAAATTATCACTGGTTATATAAGGTCTTAGGACTTCTTTATCAAAAGCTACCTGGGGGTGGAAGCCAGTGGGCTGGTGAGGTTGGGAACACTGAGCTCAACATGATCTAAGTCACCCAAATACATTAACGGGCCATGAAATCTGAGTCACCCATTCCCCCCATTGTTTTGTCCTCACTGGGCTGAAGAGGCAGCTGCCTCCACCATTTTGAACATTGCAACAACACAACTAAGACGATAGGATGCTCCCCCACACACAAGGCACCGAAGCAGAAAGTCCTATTCTTACAGCCAAGCCTTTTCCTCTCTGACCAGGCAAACCACACAGGACACCCTGGAGGAGTGGAGGATCACCCCAGCCTGACATCCAGCCACTTCAGAGAGGCAAAGAGAAACTCTGTAGAGGTAAGGGCTGCCTCCAGCCTCCATTCTCACGACTGGTGAGTGTCCAGAGGGCTGAACGGCACAAAAGCAGCTCTCCATCCCCAGAGTGTTCCGGGATGCAGAGCATGGAACCGATGCCCCAGAAGCCCCCTAGCCCAGCAGGCTGGAGAGACAGGGATGATGAGGCTGTCCCTGGGGCTAGTGAGAGCTGTGTACTCCCAGGAGCAGCCTGGGCATCCTTGTCTCTGTGGAGGAAAGACTTAGTCATTCACCTGTGGTTAGAGTCTGCCTCGAATCTCACACATGCTTCGTTCCTCTCAGATCCCCTCTCTGTCTTCTGAGGACCCATCTCTGAGGACACAGGCACATGCAAGATGACAGTGGACCAAGTGCATTTCACAACAGAATGATTTTATCCATGTTTTACATCCCCCATCGCAAAGGAGCTACTGTGCCCACCCACACACACCCAGACCCAAGTCCCCACCACCTAACCCCACCCACCCACACCCCCTCCTGGCTCTGGTCATTCTGTCCTTCCTCCCCACCCCTATGGCAGCCAGGATGGTTGCTAGGACCTGGAGGAGCCCAAGGCTTCCATGGGGGCTGCCCAATTGGACTGGCTCTGGAAGGCTGGCCCACCGTTAACTACTGGCTGCAGTGCCACTTCCTCCTCCTCCGTGTGACACATGGGTCACACCTGCTCCTTTTGGGCTGGGAAGGGTCAACCAGCCCCAGAGCCAGGGTGTGCCTCCCAGAGCCTCGCAGGTCAGCCCTAGGCCTGGCCAGGTCCTCAGCAGCAGCCAGGCCTCCACACAGAGCCCGCTTTCTAGACTTGGCAGCTTCCAGGGGGCCTGAGCTGAGGCCCATTCTCTGGGGCACGGGGGCCTGGAAAGCTTACTGTGCCCTCTGCCCTGCAGTGCAGACAAGACCCGAGGCAGGGACAGGGCTCTGTGGCAACCCCCAGGGCAGCAGGCTGTGGTGAAGGTCCAAGAGGAAGGCCAGGCTGGGGAGCTCCTCCTCAACCTCACTGAACCCGTGACCCAGCCCTGGGGCTCCACTAAAAGGAGAGGCCTCCCTGAGAACCTTGCTGGCCCTGGGTCCTGATGGAGGGCCTGAGCGCATTGTACGCTGGCAAGGAAATGGCTGTGCTGTTCCAGCCTGAGGGGGCTCGTGAAGTCCTGGAGAGGGCACAGAGCCTTTGTGCCTGAACAGGCCCCTGTCTGTTTGGGGGTGCCTTAGATGGCCATGGAAATCCATCTGGGGTGTACAGGTTTCATCTCTGACCCCGGGCTGTGGGCCTTGCTCGTTCCTCTGGGCATCTTGTTGGGCCACAGACTCTGAAGGTCTTGAGTCCAGGTGGGGTGCCCTGTGATTGGGGGTGGCTGGCACCCCGTCGTCCTCCTCCAAGGCCAGGCCTTGTGTCTGCACTAGCTGGTGGGAGGGAGGTGGACAGTGATTGCTCTGCACCCTCCAGGGATAGCCGGGGCTTATGGGCAGGGGGAGGTGAGATGGGACTCACATCCACAGACAGAGACTGTGGCCCTCCTGCCTTCCTCCTGCACCTTCTCCCCAGCAGGTTCCTTGCCCTGTCCCCGGCTCCCCTCCTCCCAGTCCATTCCTCATGCCCTGCACCCACCTGGGCAGCCTCCCGGGTGCAGGGCCTCTCTGTCAGGGGAGGGAGGGACAGAGCCTTCAGGGCCTCCTGCTCTAGGGCTCTCCCAGGCCCTGGCTGACCTGGGTCCTTTCCTCCTGGATTTCCAGGGTCACCTGGGTTTCCCCCTGCCTCCAGTCTCCCTAGTGTCAGTCCCTCCCCTGGCCACCTCTTCAGGGGAGAGTCCTTCCTCCTGCTCCAGCTCCTCAGCCAGGCCCGAGAGATCCAGCTCTGGTTCTGGGGAAAGCAACTCTGCCAGGAATCGGGGGTGAATGACCGCCTCCACCTGGAATGGAAGGGAGAGGCTGTGAGCAGCCTTGGCAGGTGTGCCCTGGGAGGCAGGAGGGCCTGGGGGAAACATGACTAGCAGAGGCAAATCCAGAGTCCCCCTCACAAAGGGGGAGCTTTCAAACTCCCATAGGTATTGTCTACTCTCACATAAACACACACACACACTCACAAGCAGGTGCACATGCAGACACATGGGCTCCAAAGCACAAACACATAGGCACCGAAACAGACACACAAATAGGCACCGACACAGACACACAAAGTCCTCCAAAGAGAGAGAGTGATACACACATGTACAACTTTCACATCCACATATACACATCCTATGCACCAAAGTACACTCAGACACACAGGAAGACACACATATGTCGGGGTCAAGGACCAGAGCATAAATCCCATTATCCTGGGCCAAAGCCAGAACTAGGGTGCTAAGAGCATCTCTCCCTGGAATCCTGGAGTCTCAGACTCCAGGCCCAGCCCACCTTGGTGTCAAAGTCCTCCTGGGAACACAGCTTGCCCACGTAGCTGAGGAGATCCGGGTCTGGGAATCAGCCGACCTCGTCCTGTGGCAGCTCATATCCATCCTCTTGACATTCCATATCTGACTCCCCTGTGGCTGAGGGGCCAGGACCCACCAGTGCCTGCGGGAGGTCCCCATGCTCCCTGCGAGCCTCAGGGGGAATCTCCTTGGGGGCCTTGTTCTCCAGCAGCTGCCAGGCTCTGCGTGGCCTTGGGTGGGTGTGCTGGACCCTGGGGCCGTGTTTCCTTGGAGCACAGGCTGAGGCAGAGCAGGAGGAAGGGAAAGTGAGGGGACCCAGCGCCCAGAAGCTGACCCCTGAGCAGGCACAGGGGAGGGCATTGTTGTGGGGCAATGGATATGCATGTGGGAAGGGGGAGGAGCAGCCAGAGCCTCAGGTTTGGTGGGAGGCCAGATTCAAGTCAGGGACAGGCAAAAGTCAGGTGTGAGAACGTGTGGAACGTCTAATGATCAAGGGTCTCCCCACCAGCACACTTGTTAGGCAGATTTCACAGGGGCCCCTTAGACAGGGAGGAGGGTGATGAGGTTCTAAATGGACCAGGTCCACACCGCAGAGGGGTAAAGGCGGACTGAGACACCCTCGGGGGCTATCTGTGTTGAAAGACCAATGCCCCCTTGAGTGGAAAGGACCAATCTGGGAACAGGGACCAGGCCTAGGCCTCTCTTACCTGTGCCTTGACCTCCAGGGGGAAGGTGATTCACAGACTGAGTGCCCGTTTTGCAGGATGTGGGTTCCTGAGGAGCCAGCTTTGGTGGAGCTGGAGGAGGCATGCCCTGTGCCCGCGTTGTGCAGGCCACGTTCCCCATGCTGATCTCATTCTCTGCCTCAAATTGCATGAACCTGGGGGTGTTGAGGGACAGGCCCCAGTGAGAAAACCACCTGGGCTCTGGAGCCCACCCAGGGCAGCAGGACCGAGGGGGTGAGGAGAGGGTGTCCTTGGGGTGTCAGGGCCCTGTGGGGTGCTGTCGCAGCAGGGAGCTGCTCTGGTGCAGGTCCAAGATCTAGGCCTCCTCCTGCCTGACCAGCCCTGGAGCTGGAGGGCATGGCCCAGCAGAGACCCAGGTCAATCTCTGGGACCAGGCTTAGGGGACACCATTTGTGATTGGTGTGTGTCCGTCTTTCCTAAGGAAACCGTCCTTGTGTGCCAACCAGCATCCAGCAGGACCCACCTTCCTCATGTTCCCTTGTGCTGGAAAGGACCAGCCTATCCAAAAAGCCACTGCACAGCCCACGTGTCCAAGACCAGAGATCAGTCTGTCGTGTCTCCCGTATGATGACATTGCTGGTAAGTCTTGGAGCTTTTCCTTGTTAAATGTTTGAATGTAACATTTTCAACAAATCCTCCCTTCTCAGGGATCACAGTCCACGTGTGCCGAATAGCATATGGAGTGCTGAGTCCTCCTCCCCCCTCTTTCCCCTGTCCACTCAGTCCTCGTTCCCACCAGGGATCAGAGATACCTGTTTCATTCCCATCTTTTCAGAGATCTTTTGGGCAAGCAACTTTGAATGCCATCCGTTTGCCTTTGCAGGTAGTATTCCTTTGTCTCTGGTTGAAATGTACCATGTGCACAGGGAACTCCATCTTGGACTTGTGATGGAAAAGGTTGGGGGATAATGTGAGAAAGTGATTACATATGTATCCCATATAGATATATATGTATCATATATCATATATACATACATCTGTCTGTACGACAGGGTCCTTTGGCTACGCAGCAGAAGTAGACAAAACATTGTAAATCAACTGCAGTGGAAAACCTAACCTCTTGTAAGATCAAAGAGTTCCTCTTGAGAAAGAGTGAAAAAGGAAACGAGAAAATTAAATTGCGTCCCCGTAGACCTGAGTATCTTTCCTTTTGTTGCCTTCATACTGATATCGTGGCTCCTCTGTTACTGGATTCATTTTTAACATGGGAGTTCCTTCATTCTCTTGAAATTCAATGTACTGAAAGGGAAGAGTGCTCAAAGCCAGCCAAAAACAATAGTAAATGTGCAGCTCCATTTGAGTTTTTCATTTCCCATACACAGTGCCTGCATTTAGCCTGACCTGTGTCCCGTGCACCATTTTGGACATATCTTTACTGCAAGTACTTTCCCTGTGTATCTGAAATTTACCTTTCCCTTGGAATCAGCATGCATCTGGCAAGACTCGCCCATAAGGGTACCATATTAGGCTACAGGGAGTGGGCAGTTCTTGAGGGGATGAGAACTTGAAGTGGAGACCCAAAGGTGCCTTTTGGTCCAACCCAAAAGAAAATGGCAACGGGACCCCAAATCTGCAGGCTCTTTGGATGAAATGGCAATGGAAGAGCCAAGATATACTATTGCGTCTTTGAGCTTTATGTGGTTAAGGACAGAAGTAAGGGAGGAGAAGACACAATCTTCTCTTTCCTTATGTGAAAGAACCAGATGTGTGTGTGTGGGGGGGTCTCTTGGTTTAATTGCTTTCTCCTTTGGGGGACACACGTGCTGCCTATGGATGTTCCTAGGCTAGGAGTCACATTGGACCTGCACGAGCAGACCTCTGCCATAGCCAGAGCAATGTGGGATCCAAGCTGCATCTGGGACCTACAGCACAGCTCAGGGCAACCCCAGATCCTTATTCTACTGAAGGAGGCTGGCATGGAGTGTGCATCCTCACAGATCCTAGGGGGGTTTATGTCTGCTGAGCCATGATGGGAATTGCTGGCTTTTGTAGGTGTGAAAACATCGACTGCCCGTGATGTTGGGTGTGCCCTTTGACACGGTGCCAGCTTTTTATCCACCAATGTCCAATCTCCACGTGTCCAAACCCACTCGCATCAACGTCCTCCCCAGCAAGCCCTGCTTGAAAGCTGGTGCATTTCCTGTCTGCATCCCATACCCTTGCTCTTGAGAATCGAGGCTTGTCCTTGCCTATGGTGCTGTCTGCATGGGAATCAACGTAGCATCCCTGACACAGCCAAACGGAAACACACCTGAGGAAACGTTCAGATTGGGAGTTAAGGTCAGCTTATCACGATGCAAGTGATAGGAATGCGTATGTCCGTCTGGTGTGGTGAGAGGCGAGGTCTCGGGAACATCATCAAGGGAGGTGAGGGGTGAAACCTCCTAGGACTGCAAGCAAATCTCTTGGGAGGCAAGAGTCCCTGTGTGCAGTAGCAGAAGTACAATTCCTCCTGCTGTTAGGGTGTTGGGCAAGGAAGGAGAGGTTGAAAGGATTGTTGCAGATTGAGAAAAAGGACTTGTGTGGGTGCTTCCGAAGCTTCTTGCCCCTTGCAAAGGAACATGGACTCCAAAGAGGGTGAGAAGCTGAGGCGAGAGTATCTCCTGCAATGCCATGGTGAGCTTTGTAGGAAGAAACTCTGGATGGGGCACTGCACAACTGAGCACCATGGGAATAGGGCTCTCTATTGGAGCTTTTACACTGAAGAAACATTTCAAGGGTTTTCAAACAAGACCTTCATATGAGAAGATTGCTGAGGCCCCCTTTGTACCCAGGCATTCAGGAAGGCCAGGCATCCTTGTTGCTTCCTCCCCTTCTTCAGCCACTCCTGCAATTTGTTACAAGATTCTCACACATAGCTCAGATGTAGTATTTGTGGGGGTTTCTTGTTTGGTTGGTTTTGAATTGTTCTTCCCCCAAGACAATGGTTTTGCTACTGTACAGCATGGTGACCCAGGTACACACACATGTACACATTCTAGTCACTCCCATGAGCATGCTCCATCACAAGTTCCCAGTGCTACACAGCAGGATCTCATTGCTAATCCACACCGAAGCCAATCCTTTGCATCCCTTCACCCCAAGCTCCCAATCCACCCCACTCCCTCCCCAGATGTCCTATTGGCATGAGTCTTCTCAGGGACACTGATACAAAAGTTGCATTTTGGAAACAATGTGCTCCCAAATCTTCCATCATTTTTGACTGACTTTGGACTTCTGAGGGCCGCATCCATGGCATCGGGAGATTGCCAGGCTAGGGGTCCAATCAGAGCTGTGGCCCCTGGCGTATGCCAGTGCCACAGCAATGCCAGATCCCAGCCGTGATAGCAACCTACACCGCAGCTCACATCAACACCCGATCCTTAACCTACCAGGCGAGGCCAGGGATGGAACCCGCAACTTCATGGTTCCTAGTCAGATTCGGTTCTGATGCACCATGACATGAACTCCTTCTGTTGTTCATTATTTTATACTACCTCAGAACCCTACATGCCGACATCGGAGAGGCAGAGGTTGTCAAATCAGCTGCACTGTAATTAGGGAAACCAGTCATGGAAGTGGGTGTCTCAACGTCCTTTGGACCATGACCTCTGATTGTTCCTGCAGAGAGCTTCGGGGCAGGCACTGGCGGCTGAGGAGAAACATCTCTTGAGATGGATCACTAGCATCAGGAGACAGTGAACCTTCCACTCCCACATGGAAATTGAAAGGCACCGAGAGATCCCAGGTTTGTGTCTTGTGGACGTTTCACGTCTGTGCCTTGGGTGCTCTGGGTGACATCATAGAGATGTAAGGGTCTTGTGAGGTATCCTGTGGAGGAAGAAATGCTCTGATGTTGCCATGGACCAGAAAAGGGATCTGAGGATTCAAGTTTCTTTGGCGAGCATTCCCAAGTCAGGTGGGTATGTTGAATCTGCTGCTACGTCTTTGTGGGTGGATGGCCACCTGAACTTCCATGATGTCGTGCCAGACGTAGCGAGTGTGAGGAATAGTGTTCCCAAAGTACCTGCTGTCTTGTGACTGGCCAAGAGGGTCAAGTTCAGCTCACACACAGCCTAAGGGCATGAATGTGCTTAGGCATGAATATGCTTAGGCTGGATCTGTGCAAACTCTTGTATGGGGAACCTATCTAAATGCATGGGTTTCACCAATGCACTGCTGTCTTGTGACTGGCCAAGAGGGTCAAGTTTAGCTCACCAGCATAACCAGGACAAGCAGAACCGTACAAAGGAGACACACCTGTGCACCAACCTTTATTGAACAAGCTCCATGTATTAAAGAAAGACATGAAGAACAAACATGCGTGGAGAATCGAGGCATTTGGAAATTCTCTAGGCATGGCGACAGGAGCACCATCTCTGAAGAGAGGTTCCCAGATCTCCAATTGCGTGCTAGAATGGTTCTTTAATGGATCCATCCAATTTGCTAGGGGAAAGACCCTTCTCTTTCTAGACGAGCAAATCCCAACCCAAAGAGTCCACACAGCCTAAGGTACTGTGGCCCAAAGGGCATGAATGTCCTTGGCCCACTTTGAGGATTCTGTGCTTAGGCTGGATCTCTGCAAACTCTTGTATGGGGATCCTATCTAAATGCATGGGTTTCACCGATGCAGTGTGACCGTGGGGCTCATCTCCCAAGAGATAGGGTTTAAGAAGAGATGGCCACAGAAGCTCCCAGGGAGAAGACAGGAAGACAACACCAGAGAGCTTTCCAGCGAATGCAAATCCTCCATGACATTCCTGTCTTGGAGGGAGCTCCTGGGCCAGCTCTTCTGATGCTTCCTTCCCTCCCTCCTCTTCCCACCTGTCCCCTGCTGACTGAGCTGTTGTGCACAGAGACTCCCATCCTCCAACCGCTCCTAGTGTCTGTTGAGGAGGGTCCGCTTGGGTAGTCAGTAGCGCACGTGGGAGCAAAGAGGGTGGTTTCCCAAGGGGTGGCCTGCTTGAGGGTGGGGCCCGTCCTGGTGGCCTTTAGCATTCATTCCATGACAGCCCTGCTAAGGAATATGGGGACTCTTCAGCCATTGGGTGTGACTGCTCTGTGCTCTTGTGCACGCTGCAGACTCCTTGTGCCCTCCTCCATGTGGGTTCATGCCCGCATGGAGCTCAGGTCCGGAGCAGTGTTTCCACCACAGCTTTTAGCAGCACTGTGGATCAGGCTGCTGGGAGACTTGAGGGACTGTGGGGCCTATGGAGGCAGGGGACTAAAGTGTGTGAGTGATTAAAATGGGTGGCATTCCAGTGTGCCTGCCGTTCCAAAGTGTAGGAAAGCTCGAAGGAAGAATTTCCAATTTGAAAACCCTCATGGGGTTCACAAGAAGTAGCTCAGGGCACGGGAAAAGGAGTGAAGATGTACCATCCAGGCTGCTAGTTTCACTGGTGTCTTCCTTTTTCACATCCCAATGTCGGTCAGCACTTCTGTTCAAACGGCATGCTTGGGTCTCTGTTGGGGGCAGCCTTGCTGAATGTAGTGCTGACCACCTAGTTGTAGTCGGATGTAAATCGTGATGGATTTGCAAGCCTAGGGGGGATTGGTACAAGGCCACCTGGTTGTCGGGAATCTGGTAATCCGTCAAAGGTGAGGGTTGGTTGGGTTTTGTCTATGGATATGTGTGTAAGGGGAGATCATGCCTGTGTTTGGGTGAGCGTTTGTCTTTGGAGGGTGCTGAGATGTAACAGAGGCATAGTCCAGGAGCTGGCGTTTAGGTGTTTGTAAGTTGGTGTTCAGGGGCCTATTTTTCATGGATGTTTTCCGCCATGAAGTTGGGGATTGTGTGTCTCCTGGTGGACTTGGTAGGATTATCTGCCTAGGCCTCAGGGCAATGTTAGGGAAGTCCAGGGGCCGATCTGTGTATTTGTACCTTTGGGGCCTGTAGTGAAACTTCGTGGTTGGGACTTGACCCCAGCCAAATTTGAGAGTGGGACTGGGAATCTACCTTGCCCTCAGCTTGGCACCTGAATCCAGGATCCCAGGTTCAGAGAGGATTCGAGCGCACAGACTTCTTCTTTTTGGTGGCATCTGCCCCATGTGGAGTTTCCCCGTCCACAGACGGAGTGCCACAGCAGCAATCGGGACCACTGCAGTGAACACTCAGAATCCTGAGCCTTCCGTGCCACAAAGGAACGCCTCGACCTGCTCAAACCCACTGTCTTTGCACTGTCAGACCCCTCACCAGGTGTCAGGATTTGATGAAGCTCTGGTTCTTCTGCTTCGTGGCAGGAAGAATTTGGCATGAAGCGAAGCCCCAGGTAAAGAGTGAGTTTAGGAGCATAAGACCCTGGGGGGAGATACGCGTATGCTGGCCAGGGAGCAGAGCAGCCCCAAGAACCAAGAGAGCTACATTTCTAGAATCCAAGGCCCAGTGGGGAGGGGAGAAGACTGCCTTCTTCCTCATTGGAGGGTGGATATCAAGGCTTCCATCTCCAGCTCCTCCTTGTGCCCTATATGGATGGTGTGCCCTGGGCTGTCACAGTGCTTGTTCAAATCGGTGTGTATTCCCAGGCATTTGGTCATATATCAACTGGGGTAATTCATCTCAGGTTTCCATCTACTGTCCTCTTTTACCTAGGCGTGTCCCCTCTCCCCTGTGTTTCTGTCTGGGTGAGGTGCAGAAATGCTCCTTGTCCAGGACTCTTCTCTCCTTGACCTCATGCAGCAGGACTCGATCTCCACATCTGTTGTCTTGTGCTTGAACTCTTGGGGGTTGTGTCTTGAGCGTGTCTGGCACTTGGATGCATCTGGTCTTCCTTCAAGTCGGGTAAGTCATGGCTGGGTTCCTTTTCTTGAGTGATCATCAGCTTTAGACCATTTCGAAGACCCCTTGAAAGCTTGTCTTTAACCCATCCCCCGTGGGCGGTTTCTGCTCTTTAAGGATCCTCCTCTGCCCTTCCCTTTAGGATGATTATTTGTGTGTTCATGGCCTGTCATATGGCTCTTTGCTTTTTTGTGTGTAGCACATGTTCCAGAGCCGTGCATGTGTCTTTTGATGTGTAGAGGGCGAGTCGGCCTATCTTCTGGGACAGGTGAATGCTATATAGGTCGGGGTGCCGTATTGGTATGCTTCTGGATTCTGCATGCTGGAAGAGTGCATGCCCTTGGATGGAGCCTTGGGGAGTGTGGGTTTATGGATATGCCGAGAGTGTGTTATATGCGTGTTTGGAGGAAAGGACGTAGGGTGCTAGGTTTGCACTTGTGTCGTGTACTGAGTAATTGCGGGTCTGCTTGGGTGTTTTGGAGAGTTGTGTGTAGAATGCGTTTGAGTGTGTATTCCAGGGGCATGGGCATTTGGAGGCATATTCGCTGGGGCTATGCCCTTGTAGTTTTCAGGACGGACATGTTAGGCTTATATATGTGGGGACGTGGGGAAGTGTGTGTCTGCTGGAGAGATGAGGTTCTGTGTTTCTACAGGGGCGTGGGAGACGTGCATTTCTTGGTGTGAGAAATATGTGCTGGGGTTATGTGTTACGAGTTTGCAGATGGATGAGCTGGGTCCTAGGATCATTGGATATGTGGAAGTCATTTCCTATGTGGTTTGCTGGCGATAGGTCCATGTGTCCTACGTGTGTCTACTCGTTTGTGTGTCTATCACCAGGTGCACCAATGACCAGGTTGTGTTCCTATGGTATGGAGGTGTTCGGAGTGTGCCACGTTGCTTCTTGGCAGAATGCCGAGGTGTTTCTACAGGTCCTAGGTACGAAGAGATGGTGTGTCCACATTGAGGGTGAGGGCTGAAATGCATATGCAGTTGACACCCACACAGGTGCAGTGTCCTGGCAGGGCGGTTGTCTTCTGGAGAGGTGGCACCATGTGTAGTGTTTGGGGCATCTGTATGTTCAAGGGTTGGGAATATTTGTCTGTGTGTGTCCATAGGTGTTTGAGACGTGTACATGTGTATTGGTACGTGTAGGCGGATTGCGGCTGTGTGTGTATTTGAGGTCCTGGGGCTTCTGTAGTATGTATTTGGAGGGATGTCAGAGGTAGGTGTGTGTGTTTGGAAACAAAGAAATCTCATAGGCGATGTGTGTGTGTTCTGGAATCCTGGCCTAGAAGTACTGTAGGGCTGTGGCCTTGCCTATGGGCTGTGCGTGAGACGACTGTGTAGGAGCTGGTGGTAGTGAGCCTGTATACGAGGTAGTCATTGTGTACCACTGGTCGGTGTTTGTGTTCAGGCCCCTGTTGGGTATGTGCATGTGAAGACCTCAGGTGGTCTAGTTTTGTTTGTGGGGAAGTGGGTGGAGTGGGGGGTTGGCCTTTTCTTGTCTTTTCAGGGCAGACCCATGGCATTTGGAAATGCCCTGGCTATGGTGGAATTGGCGCTGCAGCTGCAGCTGCCAGCCACGGCCACAGCAAGGCCAGATCCGAGCTGCATCTGGGACCTGCTCCATATCTGAAGGCAATCCTGGATCCAGGGATTGCACCTGCCTTTTCTCCTATACGGGTCAGGTTCATTCCAGTGTAGCCCCGACGGGAATGCCTGCTGGAAGTTTTTTCCTCACAACGTCATTTTCAGTTCTTGGCATCAGCCCAGTCATCTTTTCTAGGTCATCGGAGTTTAGTCTTGGCAGATTGTACTTTGCTAGGAAGGTGTCCATTTCGTCTAGGAAGTCTGTTTTCTTGGCATAGAGTTGCTTTTAGTAGTCTCTTCTGATCCTCTGTATTCTGGGATGTCCATTGGAAGCTGGTGTGCATTTTGATGGTTATTGATTTGAGTCCACTCTTTTTTCCCTGATGAGTCTGGCTAAGGGTTTATCCATATGGTGGATGTATTCAAAGAAGCAGTTGTAGCTGCATTGATCTTTCCGATGGTTTTCTTCACTGCTCTTTCCTTTCTGCTCTGATCATTAGGATGTCTTTCCTTGTGTTTGTCTTTCTCTGGTTGCTTTGGGCATAAGGCCAGGTTGTTTGTTGGTGGTTTTCCTTGTTGGCTGAGGTAGGCTTGTATTGCTGGAAACGTCCCTCTTCGATCTGCCTTTGCTGCATCCCATAGGCTTTGGATTGTTATGTCTTTGGTGTCACTTGCTTCTTGGGATCTTCAGATTTCCTCTTTGGTTTCTCCAGCACTCCCTTGGTTGTTGAGTAGCATGTTGTCGAGTTTCCGGGCGTTGGTGTTTGTTGCCATTGTTTTCTTGGTGGTTGATTTCGAGCCTCATAGCGTTGGGTTCATACAAGCTGTGGGATATGATTTCAATTTCCTTCCATGTACAGTGGCTTGCTTGGTGACGCAGCATGTGATCGGTCCTAGGGAATGTCGGGTGTGCCCTTGAGAGGAGTGTGTATCCTGCTTCATTGGGATGGAAAGCGCTCTACCTATGGAGGAAGTGCCCTGTGGTCCAATGCATTATTGAAGGCCTGGGTTCCCTTGTTGATTTTATGTCTGGAGGACCCGTGCGTTGATGGGAGTCGGGTGGGAAGGCCCCCTGCTCTGACTGTGTTAGTGTCCATTTCTCCGTTTACGGTTGTAGCAGTTGCCTTCTACATTGCGGGGATCCTGTATTGGGTGCATATAGGTTTCCAATTCCCATCTCCTCTCCTTGGATTGATCCTTGACCGTTACGTAATGACCTTCGTTGTGTCTTATTAATATGCTTTATTTGAAGGTCTCTTTTGTGTGATGGGGGTGTTTCTACTCCGTCTCTCTTTTAATTCCCACGCACGAGGAATATTTTCTTGCATCCTCTCACTTTCAATTTGTATATGTCCCTCAAACTGAAGGGGGTCTCTTGAAGACAGCAGGTCTACCTATCTGTCTATCCCTCTACCTATCTGGATCGAGATCGAGATGGAGATCGAGATGGAGAACGAGACGGAGCTCTCGATCTCGACCCAGAGAGAAGGAGATGCGTCTTCTTTTTGTATGCATGCAGCCAGTCGATGTCTTTCGCTTGGGGCATTTTGTGCATTTGCATTGAAGGTGCTTCTTGATCTGTATGTTCTTATGGCCATGTTATTAGCTGTGTCAGATTGGGTTTTGTTGGTCTTTTCCCGTCCTCCCTTGTTCTCTGCTCTTGTGGTTTGATGACTGCCTCTAGTGGGGTGTTTGTTGGGTGTTTTTTGATTGTTATTTCCCCGAGACAATTTTTTCCACTGCCCAGCATTGTGACCCAGTTCCCCATACATGTGTAATTCGTCTTTGTGCCATTATCATGCTCCATCATAAGTGATTCGACCTCGTCCTCAGTGCTACACAGCAGGATCTCCTTGCTAATCCCTTCCAAAAGCAGTCGTTTGCATCCAATAACCCCAAGCTCCCCATCCATCCCACTCCCTCCCCTCGCTCTAGGCAACCACAAGTCTATTCTCCAAGTGCATGAGTTCCTTTAGGTGGAAAGGTTCCTTTGGGCTGTATATGAGACTCCTCATATGAGTGATGTCGTATGGTAGTCGTCCTTCTCTTTCGGACTTCCTTCACTCAGGATGAGAGGGTCTCGTTCCACCCATGTTGCTGCAGATGGCATTAGGGTGCTCTGTTTTATGGCGCAGGAGTATTCCATTGTGTGTATATACCGCTTCCTCTTTGGCTCTTAATTTTTATTTCCCCGATACAATCTTGTTTTCTACTGTACAACGTGGTGACCCAGTTACACATACCTGTAGGCATTCTATGTTCTCACATTATCATGCTCCGTCAAACATGACTAGACAATGTACCCAGCGCTACACAGCAGGATCTCATTGCTAATCCATTCCCAAGGCAATAGTGGGCAGGCATTAACCCCAAGCTCCCCATCCACCCCACTCCCTCCCCCTCCCCTCCCCCTTGGCCACCACAAGCCTATTCTGCAAGTCCATGAGTTGCTTTTCTGTGGAAAGGTTCATTTGTGCCGTATATGAGATTCCAGATATAAGTGTGTGGTATCCTCTTCTGGAATGGATTCCTTAACCGTGAACTAGTGTCCTTCTTTGCCTTTCTCGATGGCCTTCGTTTTAAAGGCGATTTTGTTGGATATGAGCAGCGCTACTCCTGATCTCCTGTCTTGTCCATTGGCATGAAATATCTTTTCACATCCCCTCCCTTTCAATCTATACGTGTCCTTTGCCCTCGGGTGAGCTTGTCTAGGCAGCAGATTGAAGGTTTTTGCTTTGGTACCCAATCTGGCACTCTGTGTCTTTTGATGGCAGCATTCGGTCCCGGAACAATTCAGGTGGTCATTGATAGATGTCTCTTGATTGCCATTTGAAGCCTTGTTTTCAGGTTGAGTCTATGTTTCTCTTTTCTTCTTTCTTTTCCTTTGAGTGAATGGGTTCCGTTGATTCTCTGCTGGAGTCCTTTCCTTTTCCGATTTTTGAATGTAGTGTTGGCTTTTGGGTTGGGGTTGCCCTGTTTTGTTGTTATGTTAACCCCTTCTTTTGTCTGCTCACTTTAGCCTGACCATTACATAAGACGAAACGCGTCATTGAAACAAGACAAAGGATCTACATTTTCTTCCATTCCTCGCCCTCATTGTATGATTTGATGTAGTTTATTTCATTTTATGTTTTTGACATCTTCATGGTTAGATCTGTATGCTGGCTTCTCTAAGTCACTGCTTTCCAATGGTTTTTTTCTTTTTTCTTTTTTTGAATTGGAGAAGCCTTAGAGTATTTCTTTCAGAATGGGTTTTGTATTGCAGTACTCTTTCAGTGTTGGTTTGTTGGAGAAATTCTTGATTTCCCCTTCGATTTGAAATGATAGTCTTGCTGGATAGGGTATTTGGAAGAGGCAGATTATTTGTTCTTTCTTTCAGTGCTTTCAATGGGTCTCGCCACCCCCTTCTGGCCTGGAGTGTTTCTGTAGAGAAAACTGCTGATAACCTTATTGGGGTTCCCTCATCATGAATGCCTTGCTTTTCTCTTGCTGCTTTTGGCCTCCTCCCTTTCTGTTTACCTTTGGCCATACTGATCAGAATAGGTCTTGCTGCGTGTCTGTTTGGGTTCAACTTGTTTGGGGCTCTCTGTCCTTCCCGTATCTTGCTATCACTCTCCTGCACTTCTTGCTTTAAAACCTCGATTGCAGGACTCCCTGTTGTGGTGCCCTGGAAACTGGCAATGGCCCCTGCCCCTCTCCCCTAGCCACAAGGACCAGACCCTCCCTTTGGCTGATGACATGAGGAGATTTCCCACCAGATGGCCCAGCCCTGAGCGCACTAACTCTAGGAAGTCCCAGCCACTCTGTTTCTAAGCCCCACTGACCCCCTGAGCAAACCGGCTGCCTCCAACAGGCCTGGGTATGGGCATCTTCTGAAAAGGCTCAACCAAGACCTTGAGAGAACACCAGACGTCCAAAGGAATGAGAAAGGAAGAGGGTCCCGGTTAGGGGTGTGCTGGTGCAGCCCAGGGCCTTGCCAGAGCTGAGGTCTGCAGGGGCTTGAGCTGGCCAGGCTCCACTCCCACACCCGCTCTCTTGGGCCCTGTTGGTACCTATGTCCCTTCTCGGCCTTGGACAGTGCCTTCTTCTGGACCTCCAGGGGTTCTCCAGGCACAGAGGCCCATCTGCTGATAGATTGAAACCTGTGATTGTCCTGAGGGTCAGTCAGGAGCTTCCTCCATCAGGACGCCCGTGCCTGCCTGCATGGCTTACACAGGCTCATCAGCCATGGGATGCCAGGCTTTGGAACTTCCCAGAAGTACAACTGAGTGACCGTGCATGGCAGAGACTCCTCTGACCTAGCTCTGTTGCTTGCAGCCTAAGTCCCCTGTCCTCCGGAGGGAGGTCCCAGGGGGTGCCCTCATCTGTGACCTCCCTTTTTCAGGGTGTCTCATGGGGATGGCCCGCTGGGGCTTAGATGTCTGACACGCCCCCTACCCCAGCATCTTCACCAATATCACCTGCTTCTCCCATGGGACCGATGAGATCCAGAAGCACATGCCTCTCCCTGAGCCCACGGTCCCTCCTCCTCACATCCAGGTCCCATCGCAGTCTCTGCAGGCTGCTGGCTCTCCTGGGCCTGGCACAGGCTTTGTGCCCCCAGAGACTGGCCCCTGCTGCTGTCCATGCTCGAGGTCCTGCAGCAGGCCTGGTGCAGACCCCCCAAGCTCCTGTGCTCCTGTCTCTGCCTCAGACTCCAGTCTCCATTTGGCAAACAGCCACCCCTCCCCCACCAGCTCCATCAGCTTTCCAGGGCCCCATCTTGGCCTTCCTGTGCCACAGTGGCCACCCCACAAACCAAGCCTGCAATCTGCAATAACAAAAGGAAAGTCTCCTCCTGCTGCTGCCTTGGGGCCCTACGGCCCCTCCTGTCGTCCGTCCTTCCTTCTTCTGTTGGGGTCCTCCATCTGACTCCCTGGACAAGGGGAGAGGACATGAGAGGGAGAGTGTCCCAGGAGGAAGGTAGGAGTGGGGATGCTGGTGGAGCCCAGCTGGGGACAGAGAGGGTGTCTTCCCTTGAGACTCCTTCCTGCCCTGGGAGTGCCCAGGCCTTCAGAGGGAATCGGTCAGCTCCAGCTGCCATCACCAATCCCATGGGCAATGGGGCTTGAATAACAAGAATGTATCAACTCACCGTTTTGGAGCCCAGCCTTCTGAGATCCCGGTATAAACCAGCTGGGTTGGCCCTGAGGCCTCTCTCCTTGGATTCCAGATGCCCATCTCTGGCCTGCGCCCTCACATCAGCTCCCTCTGTGGGACTCAGGGTCTAAATTTGCCCTTTCTATAGGGGCACCCATCCTATTGTATTCGGGGCCACCTTAGTGACCTGATTTCAGCTCTTTCTGTACAAACTCTGCTGCAGGGCTTGCGGGGCTGTTGCCCTGGAACTGAACCCGAGAAGGAACCAGGAGTGTTCAGGTTCGATCCCTGGCCTCGCTCAGGAAGGGAAGGATCCAATGTGGCCATGAGCTGTGGTGTAGGTCTCAGACCCGGCTTGGATGTGGCATTGCGGTGGCTGTGGTGAAGGCCGGCTGCCAAAGCTCCGATCGATCGATGGATCGTTCGGATGCCAAGCCCGAGAACTTCCATATGCCGCCCCAGCAGCCCCATCCAAACAAACAAGCATAGGCAATGGAAAGACAAAGAAAAGACTGCTCCACCTAAGGTCATGTTCGGAGGTCCTGGGGGAGAAGTCTTCCACATATGAACTTCGGGTAATAGAGCTGTAGCCCCTTTTGGCAGGTGTCTCCAGTGCCAGGGATGAAGGGTCTTTTGGAAAGTAAAGGAACATCAGTCCTGGGGTTGGGATGAAGGAGGATCGACTCCCCAAAGTGAGGGAGGGACGTTTCCAGAGTGCAGGGCACTCGAGCCGGATCAGAGCCCATGATCCAAGGCCATGGGGCAGTGGGTTCCAGCCCGTGGCATATAAGGCTGTTGAAGGAACGGAGTCTAGGCGACTGAGAGGGAGGCTGAGAGAGGAGCTCCAGCGCCAGGCTGTGAGATGAGGTCCAGGCCTCACAGCACTCTGCTCCTACATTGGATTCCCAGCACCCACTTTCAGCACGCCCACGGCCCCGCTCTCCATAGCCTGAAGGGGAACAACTCACTGCCCACCTTTCTGGCCCCCACCCCCACATGAACACCTGCCTTCGGTCCAAGGGCCCCAGCCAGCCTGGCCCAAGGGGTCCACACCTCCAGCACTTGGAGCCTGATGTCTCCTTTTCGGCTTAGCTGGCTCAGGCCAACCCGAGGGAGTTCCTGGAAGCAGTGTTGTTGCAATCCTTCCTGCCCTCTGCATGACCCAGTGTTCTCATGTAGCCAGCAGGATCCCGGGAAGCCTCACAGTGGACCCAGACTTCAGGACTCACAGTGCTATGGTGGGTGACCTATCTCTTCCTAACGTTTGCCCATTTTCTGGTGGAATAGGTCCCGCTGTTATGGTCGTGTCTTGGCAGTGCCTTATTCCCTCGAGACACCAGACTTGGGTCAGATGTGTGGTTGGCAGGTAGTTTCTCCAAACCTGTAGCTTCTTTTCAGCTAGGAAAATGTTTCCATGTGATGAGGTCCGTTTTCTGTCTGGGGTAGGGTTTTGGCTGTCATGGGGAAGAACGCTTATCTTTTCATTGTTGCTGATGTTGTTGTTGCCTATTCCAGCGGTATTGATGTACTTATCTTCAGTTTGATTGAAAGGACAGTGAGGTACCATGTTCTGCTATTTCCTGCTGTGTCACAAAGTGATTCGGTCATACATACACACACACCCCTTCTCCCTCAGATTCTATGCCCATATCGACTATCACTAACTGTGGGCTAGAGTTCCCTGGGCTCTACCACAGGTTCCTGTTGGCCGGTCATTCCATGTACTCCGTGTGCAGAAGCCAGTCCCAAACCCCCAGTCCCTCCTGCCCCGGACTTGGCTCCTTTGGTACCCATCGTGTTATCCAAGGCTGGGAGTCTGTTTCTGTTCCGTGCACACGTTCATTTGTGTCCTCTCTTTCGGTTCCACTTAGAAGTGGTATCATACGATGTTTGTCTTTCCCTGTCTACCTTCACTTAGGATGATAATTTCCAGGTCCATCCTTGCTGCTGCAGCGTTCATGATTCCATTCTCTTGTATGATTGTGTGATGTCCCCCCGTACATATGAACCTCATCTTCTTTATCCATGCCTCGGCCGATGGACATTTAGCTTGCTCCCTTGTCTTGGCTATTGGAAATGGTGCTTCAGTGGACATTGGGGTGCATGTATGTTTTGAAGGGCCTTTCTTTCCTTTTGATGAAGTCCAACTTTCTGTTCTTTCCTTCCCTTTTGGGATAATGTTTTTCTTGTCATGTGGAAGACCCCTTTGCCAAGCCCGAGGACCCAGAGGTTTGCTCCAATTGTTTTTTCTTAGGTGTGGTAAAGGTTGCATCGTTTGTATTTATACACATTTTACATTTGCACTGAATGTTCCATGATGAGTTCATTTTCCTATGGGATAAAAACCCTATCCCTATTCCATTCTACTGCCCTTGAGCTTCCGTATTAGGACATCCCAGGTTGGTGTATTGCTATGGATCTATTTCTGCATTCTCTATCTGTACACTGAACTCTGTCTGCCTCTATCCCGCCAGCAATGCCAAGCTGCCTTCCATAGAGCGTTCTCATAAGCCGAATCACCTCCCACTTTAATGTGCTTTCTCGAAATTATGTTTGATGTTCTGGCTCCTTTATCTTTTCTTTATCCATTTTAGAATAATTTCATCCATGTGGGCCAAAAAGAAAAAATCAAAAAAAACACTTCTGTTGGAATTTGGCCGTATTCTGTGTTGAGTCTTCCCATCCATGTGTATGATACGTGTCCGCATTGTTGTAGGTATTCTTTCGTTTTATCATACAGATGCTCTATCCCAAATATGTATCCCCGGATTTCCCATTGTGGCTCAGTTTGTGATGAACCTGAAAGAGTGTCCAGGAGGATGTGGGTTCATTCCCTGACCTGGCTCAGTGGGATGAGGGTCCAGTGGTGCCACCAGCGGCAGTGTGGCTTGGACCTGGTGTTGGTGGGGCTTTGCTGTAGGCTGGTAGCTGTAGCTCCAGGTTGACCCCCTTGCCTGGACCTTGCATATGCCGTGGCTGCAGCCATAGAATGACCGATGGAACCAAATGCTTCAAGGTTTTGGCAAGTCTTGTGTATTGCATGGTGTTTTTCATTTTGGTGCCATGTTCTTTTGTGGGATTTACACACATGATGAAGGTGTTTGTGTGGCCCTTGTATACTGAGACTTTGATAAAGTGACCTCCATCTCTTCCGTGTGCCTTGGAGATTCGGTGGGCCTTCCCGTGGAGGTAGCCATGCTATCCATGAGCATGGAGAATTATGTTTGTGCCTGTCTCATCTGTAGGTCTTTCTTTGTTTTTCCTGCCATGCTGCCCTGGCTCCTAGCTACAGTACTAAGTAGAAAAGGAGAAATGAGAAAGAACTTTCTGACCTGTTTTGGATGGAGGAGGAAGACGTTCATTCTTTCACCATCACGCAGGAGGCTTGGTGTAGCTTTTTGTCGAGATGTTCTTTACGGGGTTCAAGGAGTGTCCTTCTCTTCCTAGACTTCTGAGCGTTTCTTACATGAATGGGCGTGGCACATGTTCTGCAAGCGCCATTGTGACCATGTAGGTTTTCCTCTGTAATGTCTTCATGCAGCCTATAAAGTTGATGGTTGTGCATCGTAAGCCAAGCTAGTGTTCCTTGGCTAGAGTCCCTCTGAACATAGGGTATTGTCGTGAGCTTCTTTGTTCCTGCGTTTGCTGTATTTTGTGATTTGTATTTTCTCAATGCCTTGTGTGAAAATGAGGGTTGTTGATGGGCAACCTGGCATCTTTTGTATTCTATAAGCATTTCGTGCCATTTGCTTCGCTCTTAACACCGGTTTGTCTGGATTCTACCACCTGTTAGGTACTGCACGTTCCTTTGCCTACCATTCTATATATTTTCCAAGTTCTCCTGGAGAGGCCTCTTTGAGCATGGAGTCGTTCGAAGGGTGCATCTCCATGTCCACATATCTGGAGGCTTCCTTTCTTCTCATTCTCGTTGTTCTGCAATGGACAGCATATGCTTTGGACCCAGTGGAGTGAAATGCAGTGGCTCTTTGTTTCCTTATCGTAGAGGTTCTCCAAACATCCCAGGCAGGAACGGCTCCAATATGACTGTGACAGAGGAGTTCTCTGCCTATTTCCCTTACACTGTAACCATAAGGGGATTACCTGAACATGGAAATGCCAGGCTTCTGAAGATGTGTCTGACAGGGCCAGTTCACAGCCACCCCTGCCCATTGTTGTCTGGATCAGCTTACAAGTGGAGAGAGAGCCAGGGTTCAGGAGGGGGCCCAGATGCAGCGCTCTGCTGCTTTCTATGGCCGTGGTCCCATGTGGGCATTGGCTACCACCAGAAGGCTGACATGCAGGAGCCGGGTGCAGTCCCTGGCAGGGGGATCAGAACTCCCAGTGGGCAAAGCTCCAGCCTCTCTCCTACTGCCCAGGGCAATTCTGAGCTGTGGGCGCTGCCACCAGGCTCTGAAGGCCGATGACAGAGGCACCAGGAGGCACTCCCCAGCTCTGTCAGCCACAGTCCCTGGCTGTTGGCAGGGACTGTGATGGCCCAAGGAAGAAGGCCCACCTCCCAGCTGCAGGGAGGTGGTCTTGAGCAAGTCAGAACTGCCCTTTCTCGACTTCAGCAAGCAACATTTCCATCCCTGCCTGTTGCTTCCTCCCAACCCATGCGGTTGCCAGTCTTTCTTTGTCAAACCTCTTCCAAAGCACTTCGTGAAAGGAAGGGCATCCTTACCCTGACTGACTGAGAAGCACCTCTTGGAAATAAGCAAGTTTCCCCTCACCCAAGACTCTTAGCTCCTTCCAAGGACCATCCTTGCTCTCTCCTGCATGCTGCTGAGTAGCAAAATGTTGGGGACCCAGAACTCCTCCAATGAGTGGTATGCTAGCACTAGCTTCTGTGACAACAGGAAGCTCCTCCCCCCCAGGGAGAGGCAGTCAGGAGACCGTAGGTGATGGCTCTGTGCTCTGTGCCCCCTTTGAAACCCTTTGCATCCCTGCCATCTGAGGAAGGAAGGCAGTGCCTGGGAAATCACGCTGGTAACAGATGCGTCACTTGGCCTGTCTGGCAAGAGGTCACCTGTGAGCCAGAGGGCCCGAATCCCCTCTGGAACACACTGCTGCATCCCCACCACCCAAACAGGCCCTTCCAATAAGGCACGATGGCCTGGCCATTGGAATGGCTGGACATTGAAGGTATGCTGTCTGTGACTGGGACACAGGGGACTCGGTGCCTTGGTCTTGGAGACACATGGCATTGGAAAGGCAGAACCCAGGCCAGGGGCCCCACATCCTAAGTCAAATGGGTTTCTTCAGCCAATGCTTTGACTCCCCCTTGAGGGGTTTGGAGATGAGCCTTTCCCTGGTATCAGAGGGTCAGCTTCCCCTTGGTGTCTGTCATAGACAAAGAGTGTCCAGCCACTGTCTCTGTCTCACACAAGCTGCACCAATCCAGCCCCTGAGATTGGGAAGCTCCTTCACCCACCCTGGGCATGGCGGCCATTTTTGTGATGCGGTGAATGTGCCATCCATTAATCCACTGTTTCCTTGTTGGATGGAGGGATGCGTGGATAGATGGAGTCTCTGATTGGCATTGGAGGGCCCCACCTGCAGCATAGGGAAGTTCCCCGACTCGGGGTCGAATCAGAGCTGGCATTGCTGTTCTACGCTACAGCCACAGCAATGCCAGATCCAAGCCACATCCGTAGCCCACACCACAGCTCAAGGCAATGCTGGATTGCTTAACCCACTGCACAAGGCCAGGGCTCAAACCCACGTACTCATGGATAGCAGTCAGATTCTTCATCTTCTGAGCCATAATGGGAACTCCCTAAAATACTATTTGGTGATGGTCCGTACATCTTTCCTTTCTGCAAATTCTATTGCATTCTTTTCTTTTCCATTTTGAGTCAGCTGCATTGGGGCCTGTGGGCTGTTCCAGGCCAGGGGTCGAGTCCAAGCTGCACCTGCTGGCCTATGGCACAGCCACAGCAATACAGGATCTGAGGCATGTCTCATAACTACACCACAGCTGACGGCAATGCCAGAACCTTAGCCCAGTAAGCCATGCCATGTCTCATCCCCGCGTCCCCATGGATCCTAATCAGTGTCCTTAGAGCCGAGCCACACGAACTCCTGCTCTTTCACGTTTTAATGGATTGAAAAGCATGAGTGAATGGCTCACTTTAAGTGTGCCTGCACTTGGCATTAATCCTAGATTTTTGGCGTTTGGGGCATTTTGCTTTTTCTTTTTTTTGTTTGCTTGTTTTTTATTTTGTAAGTGTTGGCTGCCCCTGTGGCACACAGACGTTCCCAGGGACAACCCAAGATCCTTAACCCTCCTCACCCCAATCGAAAACTTATCCCTGATCACGTAAAGTCCCAGGTCTTCTTGTATCAAAAGCTCCCTGGGGGTGGAAGCCAGTGGGCTGGTGAGGTTGGGACCACTGAGCTTCACATGATGGAACCTCCCCCAAGCCAATCACAGGTCATGAGATTACAGTCACTCACTCCCTCCTTTGTTTTGTCCTCACTGGGACTAAGAGGCCGCTGCCTCCACCATTTAGCACATGGCAATAATCCCACCAAGACGATAGGATGGTCCCCCACCCACAAGGCACCGAAGCAGAAAGTCCTGTCCCTACAGCCAAGCCTTTTCCTCTCTGGACAGGCCACCCCCACGGGACACCCTGGAGGAGTGGAGGATCACCCCAGCCTGTCATGTGGCCACTTCAGAGAGGCAGAGAGAAACTCTCTAGAGGTAAGGGCTGCCTCCAGCCTCCATTCTCACGACTGGTGAGTGTCCAGAGGGCTGAACGGCACAAAAGCAGCTCTCCATCCCCAGAGTGTTCCGGGATGCAGAGCATGGAACCGATGCCCCAGAAGCCCCCTAGCCCAGCAGGCTGGAGAGACAGGGATGATGAGGCTGTCCCTGGGGCTAGTGAGAGCTGTGTACTCCCAGGAGCAGCCTGGGCATCCTTGTCTCTGTGGAGGAAAGACTTAGTCATTCACCTGTGGATCCAGACTGCATGGGATCTCACACATGCTTCGTTCCTCTCAGATCCCCTCTCTGTCCTCAGACGACCCATCTCTGAGGACACAGGCACATTCAAGACGACAGTGGACCAAGTGCATTTCACAACAGAATGATTTTATCCATATTTTACATCCCCATCGCAAAGGAGCTACTGTGCCCACCCACACACACCCAGAACCAAGTCCCCACCACCTAACCCCACCCACCCACACCCCCTCCTGGCTCTGGTCATTCTGCCCTTCCTCCCCACCCCTATGGCAGCCAGGATGGTTGCTAGGACCTGGAGGAGCCCAAGGCTTCCATGGGGGCTGCCAAGTTGGACTGGCCCTGGAGGGCTGGCCCACCGTTCCCTACTGGCTGCAGTGCCACTTCCTCCTCCTCCTTGTGACACATGGGTCACACCTACTCCTTTTGGGCTGGGAAGGGTCAACCAGCCCCAGAGCCAGGGTGTGCCTCCCAGAGCCTCGCAGGTCAGCCCTAGGCCTGGCCAGGTCCTCAGCAGCAGCCAGGCCTCCACACCGAGCCCGCTTTCTAGACTTGGCAGCTTCCAGGGGGCCTGAGCTGAGGCCCATTCTCTGGGGCACGGGGGCCTGGGAAGCTTACTGTGCCCTCTGCCCTGCAGTGCAGACAAGACCCGAGGCAGGGACAGGGCTCTGTGGCAGGCCCCAGGGCAGCAGGCTGTGGTGAAGGCCCAAGAGGAAGGCCAGGCTGGGGAGCTCCTCCTCATCCTCACTGAACCCGTGACCCAGCCCTGGGGCTCCACTAAAAGGAGAGGCCTCCCTGAGAACCTTGCTGACCCTGAGTCCTGATGGAGGGCCCGAGCGCTTGGTGCCTTGGCGAGGAAACGGCTGTGCTGTTCCAGCCTGAGGGGGCTCCTGATATCCTGGAGAGGGCACAGAGCCTTTGTGCCTGAACAGGCCCCTGTCTGTTTGGGGGTGCCTTAGATGGCCATGGAAATCCATCTGGGGTGTACAGGTTTCATCTCTGACCCCAGGCTGTGGGCCTTGCTCGTTCCTCTGGGCATCGTGTTGGGCCACAGACTCTGAAGGTCTTGAGTCCAGGTGGGGTGCCCTGTGATTGGGAGTGGCTGGCACCCTGTCGTCCTCCTCCAAGACCAGGACTTGTGTCTGCACTAGCTGGTGGGAGAGAGGTGGACAGTGAATGCTCTGCACCCTCCAGGGAGAGCCGGGGCTTATGGGCAGGGGGAGGTGAGATGGGACTCACATCCACAGACAGAGCCTGTGGCCCTCCTGCCTTCCTCCTGCGCCTTCTCCCCAGCAGGGTCCTTGCCCTGTCCCCGGCTCCCCTCCTCCCCTTCCATTCCTCCTGCCCTGCACCCACCTGGGCAGCCTCCCGGGTGCAGGGCCTCTCTGTCAGGGGAGGGAGGGACAGAGCCTTCAGGGCCTCCTGCTCTAGGGCTCTCCCCGGCCCTGGCTGACCTGGGTCGTTTCCTCCTGGATTTCCAGGGTCACCTGACTACCCCCCCCTGCCCCCAGTCTCCCTAGTGTCAGTCCCTCCCCTGGCCACCTTTTCAGGGGAGAGTCCTTCCTCCTGCTCCAGCTCCTCAGCCAGGCCCGAGAGATCCAACTCTGGTTCTGGGGAAAGCAACTCTGCCAGGAATCGGGGGTGAATGACCACCTCCACCTGGAATGGAAGGGAGAGGCTGTGAGCAGCCTTGGCAGGTGTGCCCTGGGAGGCAGGAAGGCCTGGGAGAAACGTGACTAGCAGAGGCCAATCCAGAGTTCCCCTCACAAAGGGGGAGCTTTCAAACTCCCATAGGTATTGTCTACTCTCACATAAACACACACACACACTCACAAGCAGGTGCACATGCAGACACATGGGCTCCAAAGCACAAACACATAGGCACCGAAACAGACACACAAAGGCCTACAAAGAGAGAGACACACACATGTACAACTTACACATCCTCATATACACATCCTATGCACCAAAGTACACTCAGACACACAGGAAGACACACAGATGTCAGGGTCAAGGACCAGAACCTAAATCCCATTATCCTGGGCCAAAGCCAGAACTAGGGTGCTAAGAGCATCTCTCCCTGGAATCCTGGAGTCTCAGACTCCAGGCCCAGCCCACCTTGGTGTCAAAGTCCTCCTGGGAACACAGCTTGTCCACGTAGCTGAGGAGATCCGGGTCTGGGAAGCAGCCGTCCTCGTCCTGTGGCAGCTCATATCCATCGTCTTGACATTCCATATCTGACTCCCCTGTGGCTGAGGGGCCAGGACCCACCAGTGCCTCCGGGATGTCCCCATGCTCCCTGCAAGCCTCAGGGGGAATCTCCTTGGGGGCCTTGTTCTCCAGCAGCTGCCAGGCCCTGCGTGGCCTTGGGTGGGTGTGCTGGACCCTGGGGCCGTGTTTCCTTGGAGCACAGGCTGAGGCAGAGCAGGAGGAAGGAAAGTGAGGGGACCCAGCGCCCAGAAGCTGACCCCTGAGCAGGCACAGGGGAGGGCATTGTTGTGGGGCAATGGATATGCATGTGGGAAGGGGGAGGAGCAGCCAGAGCCTCAGGTTTGGTGGGAGGCCAGATTCAAGTCAGGGACAGGTAAAAGTCAGGTGTGAGAACGTGTGGAACATCTAATGATCAAGGGTCTCCCCACCAGCACACTTGTTAGGCAGATTTCACAGGGGCCCCTTAGACAGGGAGGAGGGTGATGAGGTTCTAAATGGACCAGGTCCACACCGCAGAGGGGAAAAGGGGGACTGAGACACCCTCGGGGGCTATCCGTGTTGAAAGACCAATGCCCCCTTGAGTGGAAAGGACCCATCTGGGAACAGGGACCAGGCCTAGGCCTCTCTTACCTGTACCTTGACCTCCAGGGGGAAGGTGATTCACAGACTGAGTGCCCCTTTTGCGGGATGTGGGTTCCTGAGGAGCCAGCTTTGTTGGAGCTGGAGGAGGCATGCCCTGTGCCCGCGTTGTGCAGGACACGTTCCCCATCCTGATCTCATCCTCTGCCTCAAATTGCATGAACCTGGGGGGTGTTGAGGGACAGGCCCCAGTGAGAAAACCACCTGGGCTCTGGAGCCCACCCAGGGCAGCAGGACCGAGGGGGTGAGGAGAGGGTGTCCTTAGGTCTGTCAGGGCCCTGTGAGGTGCTGTCGCAGCAGGGAACTGCAGTGGCAGATATCCAAGATCTGGGCCTCCTCCTGCCTGACCAGCCCTGGAGCTGGAGGGCATGGCCCAGCAGAGACCCAGGTCAATCTCTGGGACCAGGCTTAGGGACACATGGTGGGCAGTGGGGGCCCCTGCTCATGTGCCCCCGGACCTTGTCTGACCCAAACAATGGAGATGGCCAGTGGCCTGGTCAGGCACGTGTCCCCACAGAGCCCTTGCCCGAACCCAGAACCTGGGGCTGGGAGTGAGAGTCTGGGAGAGCACGCATGAGACAGGGCCCAGCACAGGCTGGAGTAGGGATCCTAACATTAGAGGTGAGGCATCTCTTGCCACTGAGAGCTAGCTGCTCCTTTGGTTTTGTTTGGAAACTAGGAGGTTCACATGCAGAAATGACAGGGAGGGCCAGAGACCCATGGGCTTCCCCAGGGATGGCCAGTTGCCCATTCCAGCCATCGTTGATGAAGAGAGGCCTACCACATGCTAGGTCAGTGATGGCCAGGCACCCAGCATGAAGGGGTGCCAGGCTGCCGGGTGGAGTCCTCAGCCCTGCACAGCCCCCATGCCTTCAGGGGACCCCCTCCTGGGCTGCCGTGCTCCCCAAGGCCATCCTGAGGCCTCCCCACATCAGCATCACGGTAGGGCAGAGCTCCTGGGACAGAAGGGCTGGAAGAGCCAAGCTCTCCAGGTGGCAGAGGGGATTCTGGAGGCCAATAGGATTTGGGGATTCAGGGAACAGGAGGTGTCAGGTGCCAGCCTCCTCTTGCATCCTCTCTGATTGCTAGCACCATAGCCAGATCCTGCCCTGGGGCCTGCCCATCACCCACCACCCACCCCACCATGTCGCCCATGGCCCAGGACCCTGACTCACTTTGCTGCCATTTCATAAAAGGCCATCCTCTCAACGGTGCTCATGTGCTGCCATTCCTGCATGGCCTGCCACATGCCCTCCTCCAGCGTCATGGTGGGCTTCAGGCGAGCCAGGGTGCGAAGCACTGGGCTGTAAGCCCTCAGGGTCAGTCTCTTGGTACAGCCCAGCCCCCAACTGCCCAACCCCACCCAGCTCCAAGGCCTCCATGGGCCCCACCCCTGCCAAAACCAGGCTCAAGAGGGGGAGACGAGGGTGTCTGGAGAGCAAAGGCAAGCCTTCCTGGTGCCTGGTGCCACCACCTCCCACTCACCAGAGGATGCTTGTCCACTCCCTGGCTATAGCTGGGACACTCTGGCTGGGGGCGGGTTGCCATCTCATATAAAACGCAGCCCCATCAATGCGGGAGGGCAGGCGCCAGTCTACCAGCTAACAGGTCTGAGAAGCCCAAGGATTCTTCTGCCCAGGTCTCTGCACTAGATGGCCTAGTCCCCCTTTTCGGAGGGACCTCGGGTCTAGGAGGGATGTTCCTGCCAGGTTCACAGCTCTAGGAGGATAGACCCTTGCCCGTCTATCTATGGACAGCTCGACCACCTCCCCGTTCACACTGGACTTCTTCAGAACAACAAGGACCGGGCATGCAGAAAGTTCCGTCCTGGGCCTGAATGTCCTAAGCCTTATCTGAAGTGATACCCACTGGCTGCCAGAGGCCCAGGTCCATGTTGAAAGGAGGTAGCACCAGAGAAGCAGGTCCCATTCAAACTCTGGCTCCTCACATCCGAGCAGGACCCTCTTGGACTGCTCTCCTGCACTCAATGTTATCATGGCAGTGCAGAACGTGAGACAACTGGTCTTGCATGGTGGTGGTAGCTGAGCTAAGGCACGGACGGGATGTCATGGACTGGACGTGGGACACATCTGAGTGCAGATGTGCCTCCTCATAGCATGGACATTGCTGTCAACCCTCCTTCTCTCGAGGTGAAAGGATGCCTGGAAACCTAAGCAGGGAGTCCATGCCAAGGTCCTGTATATGCGAAGGCTCCAGCTGAGCTAATGAGGGTCTGAGAGGTCACTTACATGAGAAAGCAGGAGAGAGCTTCCGCATCGGGGCTCTGGGGCAGGTGGCTGCGGGCCAGGGACTTGAAGCGCTGCCAGCGTCGGAAGTTCTGATAGACGCTCTTATGGTGAGAGGCGTCCACCTGAGGGCCCGTGTGCTGGGAGGCATGCAGGCTGCCTGCCCCAGAGGTGCCATGTGGCCACGGCCCAGAGGTCCCTGGGGGCAGGATGAAGGCCATCTGGGCAGCTGGTGGTGCCGCTTGAGGAGGAAGGCCTGGGGCCAAGCCTCCCTTGCCAGCCTGAGCTGCTGCAATAGCTGTGGCAGCCACCCCGCTGTCCCCCACAGGGCTTGCTATGCAAAGGGGTGCAGGACACAAAGCACTCCCCATGAGGGCCCTGGAAGCATTCCCATTGAGGGGGGCCTGAGGGCGCCCAAAGGCCTGAGACTGGTGGGGCAATGCTGACCTCCCTCCTGACCAGACTGGGACAGGGATGTTGCCAAGCCCTGGGGCAATGGGGCCATGGTCAGCAGGAGTCACCCGAGGTGTCATGGGGTGAGGTGGCTGCAATAGGGTGCTGCCAGGCAGGAGTAATGGGGCCATGGGCGGTGGCCGGTGCTGCTCCCAAGCTGGCTGGGGTTGGGAGCCAGGAGTGGGGGGAGGATAGGAGCGTGAGGCCCCAGGGGGCATGACCACATCCGTGCCCGGCAGTGGAAATGCTGTGGAGAGAAAGGAAAGGGGTGAATGGAAGAGGAGAATGGGTGACATGGACGGAAGCTCTCTGGGGACTCAGAGGGCACACCTCAGTGGGAGAGGGCATTTGGCCCGAGGAAGCTGTGTGTTGTGCAGATGTCGTGGAGGGATTTTCATGTTCTGACCTCAGTGAGAGAGGGCATTTGGCCCGAGGAACCTGTGTGTTGTGCAGATGTCGTGGCGGGATGTTCATGGTCTTGACCCCCACACCCAGTTCCCTGCCCCTGTCTACCGAGAAATGCTCAGCTCAGCAGCAGGGATGGGAGAGCCTCCCTGAGGAGCTCCCTGACACCTCGTCCTCATAGGCTGTCCCCACGTCCTGGACCTGAGAGGTCATCTACTCTGAGCATGCCCCTCAGCAAGGTCACTGGCAGGTAAGGGCCTTCTCCAAGGTCCTTCCAGGCACCGTGAGGCCTTTGATGGACCTCCACTGTCTAAATCGAAGGGCCTCACATCCTCCTCAACCCTTCCTCTCGGGATGCTCAGCACACATCTGTTCTGTCATACTTTCCTGACCTCACACAACACCTCTCAAAGGCTGCGAAGATCGCTCTGCACACAGAACCCTTAGACAAACACCAAACAGCCCCACCAAGCATGCACCTGCCTCTCTGAACCACCCAGAGTGGACACTTCACAGGGGCTAAGGTGTGCCACCCCATCCCGATGGCCCTGTGTCCCTCCCGCCATGCAGTTCTGCTCCTCAGAGAGAAGTCTGAGAAGTCGGTGTGTGTCCCCTGCATTTTTGCCACTTCCCATCCAGGGTTGGCTTCCAAAGATGAGCACGGGTCCAGGGCGGCTCATGTGACAAGGGTCATGGGAGTGGAGGCTGCCTGTGGTCCTTCCCCTTCCAGCTCCCAATAATGGAAAGTGAGGAGAAACTGAGAAGCAGGCAGGAGTCAGGTGCCATTGTGAGAAAACCGCCCATTCAGGAGAAGGAGGTACATACCACGAGGCACCGAATTGACCTCCACAGATGCTCTAGGAGGTTTCAGAGTAGCAGACTAGATCATCTTCCTGCTTCTGTGCTACACTGCTTCACCCCCCCCTTTACAAAGGAAGCAGCCTTCCTAGGCATTCCACCTGCACCAGCCTCTCTCCACATGTAGTAGTAGTGACTTGAAATAGGAACACACTCTTCATCTCAAAGTCAGGCCTCAGCTTCTGCTGTGAGCCACCTGACACGCTGCGCCATGTCTGCAGAGATGTATTTCCACAAAAGGGAAACCAATACAGAACACCTCAGGCCCACGAGTCCTAGCTTGGATGAAGTCACCTGGTTGCCCATCCCTTGTGGAATCCAAGGCCACAGTTGCCTGACCGGAGAAGTGAGTTCTGGGCGGGATGGAGGGAAACGTTCTGGGCCATTGCAGCGAGAGTCACATCCCGCCCAGCTCAGAACAGACCCTTTCCTGAGCATGAGGCCCCAGACAACACCCACCAGCACTGAATCGTTTTCTGACTATACCCTCCCATTCCACGCCCCCATTAGCCAGAGGATGCGCCAGTTCCAATCCCTTAGAGAGGTCTGGTGAGGCGAGCTTCAGATGCCTGAGGACCACAAGGCGGGGCTAGGCTTTCCCCATGACCCACCCAGGGCCAGCCACAGGACACTGGCTCCACACACGTTCCAAGTGGCTTGTCTCCCTTCTAGAAACCGCCAACCTGCCTGCTGCCATCCTGCCTCCCCAACCAGAGCAAGGCCTCTTGAACCACCTCCAAGCAGCTGTCCTCCCCAGGGCAGCTTCAGGTTTCTACAGGCTCCCCAGCTGAGATGTCCCTGGGGTGCAGTGCTGTCGCCTTCCTCTCCTTCCGTCCAACTCCATGTCCACAGTGAAGGGTCCCAACGGAAACCCAGGGATTTGAGGGAGGCCCTTTCTCTTGGAAAACAGCCCCTGTCTAGAGGCTTACCGCCTTCTGAAGCCATTCCCACAGGCATGGGCCTGGACCACCACGGGCTGGTGGCCTCAACGTGGACAGTCAAGAGCAGGACCCAGCGAGGGACCTGCCCCAACAGATGCTCAGGACGCAAGTAAAGGAGCCCAAGTTTGAATCTCAACAGTAGAATGCGGGCCTGCAGTCATTCTGCAGTGGGGGAGGGGCCGAGGGCAGGTGAGCCTGGGTGGGGGTGGGGTGCCATTCCATGCTGGCCTCTGCAGGGAGGCAAGAACCAGACGTTTCTTCCACCTTATGCAGGGGCCAGACAATTGTCGAGTGCCTCATCAGGCAATGTATGTGTTGGTTTTCAGAGTCACAGCACCAAGGTCTGTCTTGATGTTCCCTTTCCCTCTGTTATTCATCAACTTGTTTGTTGTCCTTCACCCGCCTCAGCGTCCGTCCTGGCTTCAGGCTCCCTTCCCCAGAGGCAAGACTTTCTGAACAAAATTCACCTTTTATCATCTGATAACCACTTGGGTTTTCATGCCACCTGGAACCCAATGTTTATGGTTTGGCTTCTCTCAGCAGACCCACCATTTGTGATTGGTGTGTGTCCGTCTTTCCTAAGGAAACCGTCCTTGTGTGCCAACCAGCATCCAGCAGGACCCACCTTCCTCATGTTCCCTTGTGCTGGAAAGGCCCAGCCTATCCAAAAAGCCACTGCACAGCCCACGTGTCCAAGACCAGAGATCAGTCTATCGTGTCTCCCGTATGATGACATTGCTGGTAAGTCTTGGAGCTTTTCCCTGTTAAATGTTTGAATGTAACATTTTCAACAAATCCTCCCCTTGCAGGGATCACAGTCCACATGTGCCGAATAGCATATGGAGTGCTGAGTCCTCCTCTCCCCTCTTTCCCCTGTCCACTCAGTCCTCGTTCCCACCAGGGATCAGAGATACCTGTTTCATTCCCATCTTTTCAGAGATCTTTTGGGCAAGCAACTTTGAATGCCATCCGTTTGCCTTTGCAGGTAGTATTCCTTTGTCTCTGGTTGAAATGTACCATGTGCACAGGGAACTCCATCTTGGACTTGTGATGGAAAAGGTTGGGGGATAATGTGAGAAAGTGATTACATATGTATCCTATATAGATATATATGTATCATATATCATATATACATACATCTGTCTGTACGACAGGGTCCTTTGGCTACGCAGCAGAAGTAGACAAAACATTGTAAATCAACTGCAGTGGAAAACCTAACCTCTTGTAAGATCAAAGAGTTCCTCTTGAGAAAGAGTAAAAAAGGAAACGAGAAAATTAAATTGCGTCCCCATAGACCTGAGTATCTTTCCTTTTGTTGCCTTCCTACTGATATCGTGGCTCCTCTGTTACTGGATGCATTTTTAACATGGGAGTTCCTCCATTCTCTTGAAATTCGATGTACTGAAAGGGCAGAGTGCTCAACGCCAGGCAAAAACAATAGTAAATGTGCAGCTCCATTTGAGTTTTTCATTTCCCACACACAGTGCCTGCATTTAGCCTGACCTGTGTCCCGTGCACCATTTTGGACATATCTTTACTGCAAGTACTTTCCCTGTGTATCTGAAATTTACCTTTCCCTTGGAATCAGCATGCATCTGGCAAGACTTGCCCATAAGGGTACCATATTAGGCTACAGGGAGTGGGCAGTTCTTGAGGGGAGGAGAACTCAGAGTGGAGACCAAAAGGTGCCTATTGGTCCAACCCAAAAGAAAATAGCAAAGGGACCCCAAATCTGCAGGCTCTTAGGATGAAATGGCAATTGGAGAGCCAAGATATACTATTGCGTCTTTGAGCTTTATGTGGTTAAGGACAGAAGTAAGGGAGGAGAAGACACAATCTTCTCTTTCCTTATGTGAAAGAACCAAAAGTGTGTGTGGGCGGGTCTCTTGGGTTTAATTGCTTTCTCCTTTGGGGGGACACACGTGCTGCCTATGGATGTTCCTAGGCTAGGAGTTACATCAGACCTGCACGAGCAGGCCTCTGCCATAGCCAGAGCAATGTGGGATCCAAGCTGCATCTGGGACCTACAGCACAGCTCAGGGCAACCCCGGATCCTTATTCTACTGAAGGAGGCTGGCATGGAGTGTGCATCCTCACAGATCCTAGGGGGGTTTATGTCTGCTGAGCCATGATGGGAATTGCTGGCTTTTGTAGGTATGAAAACATCGACTGCCCGTGATGTGGGTGTGCCCTTTGACACAGTGCCAGCTTTTTATCCACCAATGTCCAATCTCCACGTGTCCAAACCCACTCGCTTCAACGTCCTCCCCAGCAAGCCCTGCTTGAAAGCTGGTGCATTTCCTGTCTGCATCCCATACCCTTGCTCTTGAGAATCGAGGCTTGTCCTTGCCTATGGTGCTGTCTGCATGGGAATCAACGTAGCATCCCTGACACAGCCAAACGGAAACACACCTGAGGAAACGTTCAGATTGGGAGTTAAGGTCAGCTTATCACGATGCAAGTGATAGGAATGCGTATGTCCGTCTGGTGTGGTGAGAGGCGAGGTCTCGGGAACATCATCAAGGGAGGTGAGGGGTGAAACCTCCTAGGACTGCAAGCAAATCTCTTGGGAGGCAAGAGTCCCTGTGTGCAGTAGCAGAACTACAATTCCTCCTGCTGTTAGGGTGTTGGGCAAGGAAGGAGAGGTTGAAAGGATTGTTGCAGATTGAGAAAAAGGACTTGTGTGGGTGCTTCCGAAGCTTCTTGCCCCTTGCAAAGGAACATGGACTCCAAAGAGGGTGAGAAGCTGAGGCGAGAGTATCTCCTGCAATGCCATGGTGAGCTTTGTAGGAAGAAACTCTGGATGGGGCACTGCACAACTGAGCACCATGGGAATAGGGCTCTCTATTGGAGCTTTTACACTGAAGAAACATTTCAAGGGTTTTCAAACAAGACCTTCATATGAGAAGATTGCTGAGGCACCCATTGTACCCAGGCATTCAGGAAGGCCAGGCTTCCTTGTTGCTTCCTCCCCTTCTTCAGCCACTCCGGCAATTTGTTACAAGATTCTCACGCATAGCTCAGATGTAGTATTTGTGGGGGTTTCTTGTTTGGTTGGTTTTGAATTGTTCTTCCCCCAAGACAATGGTTTTGCTACTGTACAGCATGGTGACCCAGGTACACACACATGTACACATTCTAGTCGCTCCCATGAGCATGCTCCATCACAAGTTCCCAGTGCTACACAGCAGGATCTCATTGCTAATCCACACCAAAGCCAATCCTTTGCATCCCTTCACCCCAAGCTCCCAAACCACCCCACCCCCTCCCCAGATGTCGTATTGGCATGAGTCTTCTCAGGGACACTGATACAAAAGTTGCATTGTGGAAACGAGGTGCTCCCAAATCTTCCACATTTTTTGACTGATTTTGGACTTCTGAGGGCCGCATCCATGGCATTGGGAGATTGCCAGGCTAGGGGTCCAATCAGAGCTGTGGCCCCTGGACTATGCCAGTGCCACAGCAATGCCAGATCCCAGCCGTGATGGCAACCTACACCGCAGCTCACATCAACACCCGATCCTTAACCCGCCGGGCGAGGCCAGGGGTGGAACCCGCAACTTCATGGTTCCTAGTCAGATTCGGTTCTGATGCACCATGACACGAACTCCTTCTGTTGTTCATTATCTTATACTACCTCAGAACCCTACATGCCGACATCGGAGAGGCAGAGGGTGTCAAATCAGCTGCACTGTAATTAGGGAAACCAGTCATGGAAGTGGGTGTCTCAACGTCCTTTGGACCATGACCTCTGATTGTTCCTGCAGAGAGCTTCGGGGCAGGCACTGGCGGCTGAGGAGAAACATCTTTGGAGATGGATCACTAGCATCAGGAGACAGTGAACCTTCCACTCCCACATGGAAATTGAAAGGCACCGAGAGATCCCAGGTTTGTGTCTTGTGGACGTTTCACGTCTGTGCCCTTGGGAGCTCTGGGTGTTGTCAGATAGATGTAAGGGTCTTGAGAGGTATCCTGTGGAGGAAGAAATGCTCTGATGTTGCCATGGACCAGAAAAGGGATCTGAGGGGTCAAGTTTCTTTGGCGAGCATTCCCAAGTCAGGTGGGTATGTTGAATCTGCTGCTACTTCTTTGTGGGTGGATGTCCACCGGAACTTCCACGATGTCGTGCAAAATATAGGGAGGGAGAGGAATAGTGTTCCCAAAGTACCTGCTGTCTTGTGACTGGCCAAGAGGGTCAAGTTTAGCTCACCAGCATAACCAGGACAACCAGAACCGTACAAAGGAGACACACCTGTGCACCAACCTTTATTGAACAAGCTCCATGTATTAAAGAAAGACATGAAGAACAAACATGCGTGGAGAATCGAGGCATTTGGAAATTCTCTAGGCATGGCGACAGGAGCACCATCTCTGAAGAGAGGTTCCCAGATCTCCAATTGCGTGCTAGAATGGTTCTTTAATGGATCCATCCAATTTGCTAGGGGAAAGACCCTTCTCTTTCTAGACGAGCAAATCCCAACCCAAAGAGTCCACACAGCCTAAGGTACTGTGGCCCAAAGGGCATGAATGTCCTTGGCCCACTTTGAGGATTCTGTGCTTAGGCTGGATCTCTGCAAACTCTTGTATGGGGATCCTATCTAAATGCATGGGTTTCACCGATGCAGTGTGACCGTGGGGGCTCATCTCCCAAGAGATAGGGTTTAAGAAGAGATGGCCACAGAAGCTCCCAGGGAGAAGACAGGAAGACAACACCAGAGAGCTTTCCAGCGAATGCAAATCCTCCATGACATTCCTGTCTTGGAGGGAGCTCCTGGGCCAGCTCTTCTGATGCTTCCTTCCCTCCCTCCTCTTCCCACCTGTCCCCTGCTGACTGAGCTGTTGTGCACAGAGACTCCCATCCTCCAACCGCTCCTAGTGTCTGTTGAGGAGGGTCCGCTTGGGTAGTCAGTAGCGCACGTGGGAGCAAAGAGGGTGGTTTCCCAAGGGGTGGCCTGCTTGAGGGTGGGGCCCGTCCTGGTGGCCTTTAGCATTCATTCCATGACAGCCCTGCTAAGGAATATGGGGACTCTTCAGCCATTGGGTGTGACCGCTCTGTGCTCTTGTGCACGCTGCAGACTCCTTGTGGCCTCCTCCATGTGGGTTCATGCCCGCATGGAGCTCAGGTCCGGAGCAGTGTTTCCACCACAGCTTTTAGCAGCACTGTGGATCAGGCTGCTGGGAGACTTGAGGGACTGTGGGGCCTATGGAGGCAGGGGGCTAAAGTGTGTGAGTGATTAAAATGGGTGGCATTCCAGTGTGCCTGCCGTTCCAAACCATAGGAAAGCTCGAAGGAAGAATTTCCAATTTGAAAACCCTCATGGGGTTCACAAGAAGTAGCTCAGGGCTCGGGAAAAGGAGTGAAGATGTACCATCCAGGCTGCTAGTTTCACTGGTGTCTTCCTTTTTCACATCCCAATGTCAGTCAGCACTTCTGTTCAAAGGGCATGCTTGGGTCTCTGTTGGGGGCAGCCTTGCTGAATGTAGTGCTGACCACCTAGTTGTAGTCGGATGTAAATCGTGATGGATTTGCAAGCCTAGGGGGGATTGGTACAAGGCCACCTGGTTGTCGGGAATCTGGTAATCCATCAAAGGTGAGGGTTGGTTGGGTTTTGTCTATGGATATGTGTGTAAGGGGAGATCATGCCTGTGTTTGGGTGAGCGTTTGTCTTTGGAGGGTGCTGAGATGTAACAGAGGCATAGTCCAGGAGCTGGCGTTTAGGTGTTTGTAAGTTGGTGTTCAGGGGCCTATTTTTCATGGATGTTTTCCGCCATGAAGTTGGGGATTGTGTGTCTCCTGGTGGACTTGGTAGGATTATCTGCCTAGGCCTCAGGGCGATGTTAGGGAAGTCCAGGGGCCGATCTGTGTATTTGTACCTTTGGGGCCTGTAGTGAAACTTCGTGGTTGGGACTTGACCCCAGCCAAAATTGAGAGTGGGACTGGAATCTACCTTGCCCTCAGCTTGGCACCTGAATCCAGGATCCCAGGTTCAGAGAGGATTCGAGCGCACAGACTTCTTCTTTTTGGTGGCATCTGCCCCATATGGAGTTTCCCCGTCCACGGACGGAGTGCCACAGCAGCAATCGGGACCACTGCAGTGAACACTCAGAATCCTTAGCCTTCCGTGCCACAAAGGAACGCCTCGACCTGCTCAAACCCACTGTCTTTGCACTGTCAGACCCCTCACCAGGTGTCAGGATTTGATGAAGCTCTGGTTCTTCTGCTTCGTGGCAGGAAGAATTTGGCATGAAGCGAAGCCCCAGGTAAAGAGTGAGTTTAGGAGCATAAGACCCTGGGGGGAGATACGCGTATGCTGGCCAGGGAGCAGAGCAGCCCCAAGAACCAAGAGAGCTACATTTCTAGAATCCAAGGCCCAATGGGGAGGGGAGAAGACTGCCTTCTTCCTCATTGGAGGGTGGATATCAAGGCTTCCATCTCCAGCTCCTCCTTGTGCCCTATATGGATGGTGTGCCTTGGGCTGTCACAGTGCTTGCACAAATCGGTGTGTATTCCCAGGCGTTTGGTCGTATATCAACTGGGGTAATTCATCTCAGGTTTCCATCTACTGTCCTCTTTTACCTAGGCGTGTCCCCTCTCCCCTGTGTTTCTGTCTGGGTGAGGTGCAGAAATGCTCCTTGTCCAGGACTCTTCTCTCCTTGACCTCATGCAGCAGGACTCGATCTCCACATCTGTTGTCTTGTGCTTGAACTCTTGGGGGTTGTGTCTTGAGCGTGTCTGGCACTTGGATGCATCTGGTCTTCCTTCAAGTCGGGTAAGTCATGGCTGGGTTCCTTTTCTTGAGTGATCATCAGCTTTAGACCATTTCGAAGACCCCTTGAAAGCTTGTCTTTAACCCATCCCCCGTGGGCGGTTTCTGCTCTTTAAGGATCCTCCTCTGCCCTTCCCTTTAGGATGATTATTTGTGTGTTCATGGCCTGTCATATGGCTCTTTGCTTTTTTGTGTGTAGCACATGTTCCAGAGCCGTGCATGTGTCTTTTGATGTGTAGAGGGCGAGTCGGCCTATCTTCTGGGACAGGTGAATGCTATATAGGTCGGGGTGCCGTATTGGTATGCTTCTGGATTCTGCATGCTGGAAGAGTGCATGCCCTTGGATGGAGCCTTGGGGAGTGTGGGTTTATGGATATGCCGAGAGTGTGTTATATGCGTGTTTGGAGGAAAGGACGTAGGGTGCTAGGTTTGCACTTGTGTCGTGTACTGAGTAATTGCGGGTCTGCTTGGGTGTTTTGGAGAGTTGTGTGTAGAATGCGTTTGAGTGTGTATTCCAGGGGCATGGGCATTTGGAGGCATATTCGCTGGGGCTATGCCCTTGTAGTTTTCAGGAGGGACATGTTAGGCTTATATATGTGGGGACGTGGGGAAGTGTGTGTCTGCTGGAGAGATGAGGTTCTGTGTTTCTACAGGGGCGTGGGAGACGTGCATTTCTTGGTGTGAGAAATATGTGCTGGGGTTATGTGTTACGAGTTTGCAGATGGATGAGCTGGGTCCTAGGATCATTGGATATGTGGAAGTCATTTCCTGTGTGGTTTGCTGGCGATAGGTCCATGTGTCCTACGTGTGTCTACTCGTTTGTGTGTCTATCACCAGGTGCATGAATGACCAGGTTGTGTTCCTATGGTATGGAGGTGTTGGGAGTGTGCCACGTTGCTTCTTGGCAGAATGCCGAGGTGTTTCTACAGGTCCTAGGTACGAAGAGATGGTGTGTCCACATTGAGGGTGAGGGCTGAAATGCATATGCAGTTGACACCCACACAGGTGCAGTGTCCTGGCAGGGCGGTTGTCTTCTGGAGAGGTGGCACCATGTGTAGTGTTTGGGGCATCTGTATGTTCAAGGGTTGGGAATATTTGTCTGTGTGTGTCCATAGGTGTTTGAGACGTGTACATGTGTATTAGTACGTGTAGGCGGATTGTGGCTGTGTGTGTATTTGAGGTCCTGGGGCTTCTGTAGTATGTATTTGGAGGGATGTCAGAGGTAGGTGTGTGTGTTTGGAAACAAAGAAATCTCATAGGCGATGTGTGTGTGTTCTGGAATCCTGGCCTAGAAGTACTGTAGGGCTGTGGCCTTGCCCATGGGCTGTGCGTGAGATGACTGTGTAGGAGCTGGTGGTAGTGAGCCTGTATACGAGGTAGTCATTGTGCACCACTGGTCGGTGTTTGTGTTCAGGCCCCTGTTGGGTATGTGCATGTGAAGACCTCAGGTGGTCTAGTTTTGTTTGTGGGGAAGTGGGTGGAGTGGGGGGTTGGCCTTTTCTTGTCTTTTCAGGGCAGACCCATGGCATTTGGAAATGCCCTGGCTATGGTGGAATTGGCGCTGCAGCTGCAGCTGCCAGCCACGGCCACAGCAAGGCCAGATCCGAGCTGCATCTGGGACCTGCTCCATATCTGAAGGCAATCCTGGATCCAGGGATTGCACCTGCCTTTTCTCCTATACGGGTCAGGTTCATTCCAGTGTAGCCACGACGGGAATGCCTGCTGGAAGTTTTTTCCTCACAACGTCATTTTCAGTTCTTGGCATCAGCCCAGTCATCTTTTCTAGGTCATCGGAGTTTAGTCTTGGCAGATTGTACTTTGCTAGGAAGGTGTCCATTTCGTCTAGGAAGTCTGTTTTCTTGGCATAGAGTTGCTTTTAGTAGTCTCTTCTGATCCTCTGTATTCTGGGATGTCCATTGGAAGCTGGTGTGCATTTTGATGGTTATTGATTTGAGTCCACTCTTTTTTCCCTGATGAGTCTGGCTAAGGGTTTATCCATATGGTGGATGTATTCAAAGAAGCAGTTGTAGCTGCATTGATCTTTCCGATGGTTTTCTTTGCTGCTCTTTCCTTTCTGCTCTGATCATTAGGATGTCTTTCCTTGTGTTTGTCTTTCTCTGGTTGCTTTGGGCATAAGGCCAGGTTGTTTGTTGGTGGTTTTCCTTGTTGGCTGAGGTAGGCTTGTATTGCTGGAAACGTCCCTCTTCGATCTGCCTTTGCTGCATCCCATAGGCTTTGGATTGTTATGTCTTTGGTGTCACTTGCTTCTTGGGATCTTCAGATTTCCTCTTTGGTTTCTCCAGCACTCCCTTGGTTGTTGAGTAGCATGTTGTCGAGTTTCCGGGCGTTGGTGTTTGTTGCCATTGTTTTCTTGGTGGTTGATTTCGAGCCTCATAGCGTTGGGTTCATACAAGCTGTGGGATAGGATTTCCATTTCCTTCCATGTACAGTGGCTTGCTTGGTGACGCAGCATGTGATCTGTCCTAGGGAATGTCAGGTGTGCCCTTGAGAGGAGTGTGTATCCTGCTTCATTAGGATGGAAAGCGCTCTACCTATGGAGGAAGTGCCCTGTGGTCCAATGCATTATTGAAGGCCTGGGTTCCCTTGTTGATTTTATGTCTGGAGGACCCGTGCGTTGATGGGAGTCGGGTGGGAAGGCCCCCTGCTCTGACTGTGTTAGTGTCCATTTCTCCTTTTACGGTTGTAGCAGTTGCCTTCTACATTGCGGGGATCCTGTATTGGGTGCATATAGGTTTCCAATTCCCATCTCCTCTCCTTGGATTGATCCTTGACCGTTACGTAATGACCTTCGTTGTGTCTTATTAATATGCTTTATTTGAAGGTCTCTTTTGTGTGATGGGGGTGTTTCTACTCCGTCTCTCTTTTAATTCCCACGCACGAGGAATATTTTCTTGCATCCTCTCACTTTCAATTTGTATATGTCCCTCAAACTGAAGGGGGTCTCTTGAAGACAGCAGGTCTACCTATCTGTCTATCCCTCTACCTATCTGGATCGAGATCGAGATGGAGATCGAGATGGAGAACGAGACGGAGCTCTCGATCTCGACCCAGAGAGAAGGAGATGCGTCTTCTTTTTGTATGCATGCAGCCAGTCGATGTCTTTCGGTTGGGGCATTTTGTGCATTTGCATTGAAGGTGCTTCTTGATCTGTATGTTCTTATGGCCATGTTATTAGCTGTGTCAGATTGGGTTTTGTTGGTCTTTTCCCGTCCTCCCTTGTTCTCTGCTCTTGTGGTTTGATGACTGCCTCTAGTGGGGTGTTTGTTGGGTGTTTTTTGATTGTTATTTCCCCGAGACAATTTTTTCCACTGCCCAGCATTGTGACCCAGTTCCCCATACATGTGTAATTCGTCTTTGTGCCATTATCATGCTCCATCATAAGTGATTCGACCTCGTCCTCAGTGCTACACAGCAGGATCTCCTTGCTAATCCCTTCCAAAAGCAGTCGTTTGCATCCAATAACCCCAAGCTCCCCATCCATCCCACTCCCTCCCCTCGCTCTAGGCAACCACAAGTCTATTCTCCAAGTGCATGAGTTCCTTTAGGTGGAAAGGTTCCTTTGGGCTGTATATGAGACTCCTCATATGAGTGATGTCGTATGGTAGTCGTCCTTCTCTTTCGGACTTCCTTCACTCAGGATGAGAGGGTCTCGTTCCACCCATGTTGCTGCAGATGGCATTAGGGTGCTCTGTTTTATGGCGCAGGAGTATTCCATTGTGTGTATATACCGCTTCCTCTTTGGCTCTTAATTTTTATTTCCCCGATACAATCTTGTTTTCTACTGTACAACGTGGTGACCCAGTTACACATACCTGTAGGCATTCTATGTTCTCACATTATCATGCTCCGTCAAACATGACTAGACAATGTACCCAGCGCTACACAGCAGGATCTCATTGCTAATCCATTCCCAAGGCCATAGTGGGCAGGCATTAACCCCAAGCTCCCCATCCACCCCACTCCCTCCCCCTCCCCTCCCCCTTGGCCACCACAAGTCTATTCTGCAAGTCCATGAGTTGCTTTTCTGTGGAAAGGTTCATTTGTGCCGTATATTAGATTCCAGATATAAGTGTGTGGTATCTTCTTCTGGAATGGATCCCTTAACCGTGAACTAGTGTCCTTCTTTGCCTTTCTTGATGGCCTTCATTTTAAAGGCGATTTTGTTGGATATGAGCAGCGCTACTCCTGATCTCCTGTCTTGTCCATTGGCATGAAATATCTTTTCACATCCCCTCCCTTTCAATCTATGCGTGTCCTTTGCCCTCGGGTGAGCTTGTCTAGGCAGCAGATTGAAGGATTTTGCTTTGGTACCCAATCTGGCCCTCTGTGTCTTTTGATGGCAGCATTCGGTCCCGGAACAATTCAGGTGGTCATTGATAGATGTTTCTTGATTGCCATTTGAAGCCTTGTTTTCCCGTTGAGTCTATGTTTCTCTTTTCTTCTTTCTTTTCCATTGAGTGAATGGGTTCCGTTGATTCTCTGCTGGAGTCCTTTCCTTTTCCGATTTTTGAATGTAGTGTTGGCCTTTGGATTGGGGCTGCCCTGCTTTGTTACTATGTTAACCCCTTCGTATGTCTGCTCACTTTAGCCTGACCGTTACATAGGACCAAACGCGTCATTGAAACAAGACAAAGGATCTACATTTCCTTCCATTCCTCGCCCTCATTGTATGATTTGATGTAGTTTATTTCATTTTATGTTTTTGACATCTTCATGGTTAGATCTGTACGCTGGCTTCTCTAAGTCACTGCTTTCCAATGGTTTTTTTCTTTTTTCTTTTTTTTTAATTGGAGGACCCTTTGAGTATTTCTTTCAGAATGGGTTTTGTATTGCAGTACTCTTTCAGTGTTGGTTTGTTGGAGAAATTCTTGATTTCCCCTTCGATTTGAAATGATAGTCTTGCTGGATAGGGTATTTGGAGGAGGCAGATTATTTGTTCTTTCTTTCAATGGGTCTCATCACCCCCTTCTGGCCTGTAGTGTTTCTGTAGAGCAAACTGCTGATAACCTTATTGGGGTTCCCTCATCATGAACGCCTTGCTTTTCTCTTGCTGCCTTTGGCCTCCTCTCTTTCTGTTTCACTTTGGCCATATTTATCAGAAGAGGTCTTGCTGCGTGCCTGTTTGGGTTCAAGTTGTTTGGGGCTCTCTGTCCTTCCCGTATCTTGCTATCACTCTCCTGTAGTTGTTGCTTTAAAACCTCGATTGCAAGACTTCCTGTTGTGGTGCCCTGGAAACTGGCAATGGCCCCTGCCCCTCTCCCCCACCCACAAGGACCAGACCCTCCCTTTGGCTGATGACATGAGGAGATTTCCCACCAGATGGCCCGGCCCTGAGCTCACTAACTCTAGGAAGTCCCAGCCACTCTGTTTCTAAACCCAACTGACCCCCTGAGCAAGACCGGCTACCTCCAACAGGCCTGGGTATGGGCATCTTCTGAAAAGGCTCAACCAAGACCTTGAGAGAACACCAGATGTCTAAAGGAATGAGAAAGGAAGAGGGTCCCGGTTAGGGGTGTGCTGGTGCAGCCCAGGGCCTTGCCAGAGCTGAGGTCTGCAGGGGCTTGAGCTGGCCAGGCTCCACTCCCACACCAGCTCTCTTGGGCCCTGTTGGTACCTATGTCCCTTCTCGGCCTTGGACAGTGCCTTCTTCTGGACCTCCAGGGGTTCTCCAGGCTCAGAGTCCCATCTGCTGATAGATTGAAACCTGTGATTGTCCTGAGGGTCAGTCAGGAGCTTCCTCCATCAGGACGCCCGTGCCTGCCTGCATGGCTTACACAGGCTCATCAGCCATGGGATGCCAGGCTTTGGAACTTCCCAGAAGTACAACTGAGTGACCGTGCATGGCAGAGACTCCTCTGACCTAGCTCTGTTGCTTGCAGCCTAAGTCCCCTGTCCTCCGGAGGGAGGTCCCAGGGGGGTGCCCTCATCTGTGACCTCCCTTTTTCAGGGTGTCTCATGGGGATGGCCCGCTGGGGCTTAGACGGCTGACACGCCCCCTACCCCAGCATCTTCACCAATATCACCTGCTTCTCCCATGGGACCGATGAGATCCAGAAGCACATGCCTCTCCCTGAGCCCACGGTCCCTCCACCTCACACCCAGGTCCCATCGCAGTCTCTGCAGGCTGCTGGCTCTCCTGGGCCTGGCACAGGCTTTGTGCCCCCAGAGACTGGCCCCTGCTGCTGTCCATGCTCGAGGTCCTGCAGCAGGCCTGGTGCAGACCCCCCGAGCTCCTGTGCTCCTGTCTCTGCCTCAGACTCCAGTCTCCATTCGGCAAACAGCCACTCCTCCCCCACCAGATCCATCAGCTTTCCAGGGCACCATCTTGGCCTCCCTGTGCAACAGTGGCCACCCCACAAACCAAGCCTGCAATCTCCAATAACCAAAGGAAATCAACTCATCGTTTGGTGCCCAGCCTTCTGAGATCCCGGTATAAACCAGCTGGGTTGGCCCTGAGGCCTCTCTCCTTGGATTCCAGATGCCCATCTCCGGCCTGCGCCCTCACATCAGCTCCCTTGTGGGACTCAGGGTCTAAATTTGCCCTTTCTTTAGGGGCACCCATCCTATTGTATTAGGGGCCACCTTAGTGACCTGATTTCAGCTCTTTCTGTACAAACTCTGCTGCAGGGCTTGCTCTGGTGTTGCCCTGGAACTGAACCCGAGAAGGAACCATGAGTGTTCAGGTTCGATCCCTGGCCTCGCTCAGGAAGGGAAGGATCCAATGTGGCCATGAGCTGTGGTGTAGGTCTCAGACCCGGCCTGGATGTGGCATTGTGGTGGCTGTGGTGTAGGCCAGCTGCCAAAGCTCCGATCGATCGATGGATCGTTCGGATGCCAAGCCTGGGAACTTCCATATGCCGCCCCAGCAGCCCCATCCAAACAAACAAACGTAGGCAATGGAAAGACAAAGAAAAGCCTGCTCCACCTAAGGTCATGTTCGGAGGTCCTGGGGGAGAAGCCTTCCACATATGAACTTCGGGTAATAGAGTTGTAGCCCCTATTGGCAGGTGTCTCCAGTGCCAGGGATGAAGGGTCTCTTGGAAAGTAAAGGAACATCAGTCCTGGGGTTGGGATGAAGGAGGATCGACTCCCCAAAGTGAGGGAGGGACGTTTCCAGAGTGCAGGGCACTCGAGCCGGATCAGAGCCCATGACCAAAGGCCGTGAGGCCGGGGGTTCCAGCCCATGTCATATAAGCCTCATGAAGGAACGGAGTCTAGGCGACAGAGAGGGAAGCTGAGAGAGGAGCTCCAGCGCCAGGCTGTGAGATGAGGTCCAGGCCTCACAGCACTCTGCTCCTACATTGGATTCCCAGCACCCTCTTTCATCATGCCCACGGCCCCGCTCTCCATAGCCTGAAGGGGAACAACTCACTGCCCACCTTTCTGGCCCCCACCCCCACATGAACACCTGCCTTCGGTCCAAGGGCCCCAGCCAGCCTGGCCCAAGGGGTCCACACCTCCAGCACTTGGAGCCTGATGTCTCCTTTTCAGCTTAGCTGGCTCAGGCCAACCCGAGGGAGTTCCTGGAAGCAGTGTTGTTGAAATCCTTCCTGCCCTCTGCCTGACCCAGTGATCTCATGTAGCCAGCAGGATCCCGGGAAGCCTCACAGTGGACCCAGACTTCAGGACTCACAGTGCTGTGGTGGGTGACCCATGTCTTCCTATCGTTTGCCCATTTTCTGGTGGAATAGGTCCCGCTGTTATGATCGTGTCTTGGCAGTGACTTATTCCCTCGAGACACCAGACTTGGGTCAGATATGTGGTTGGCAGGTAGTTTCTTCAAACCTGTAGCTTCTTTTCAGCTAGGAAAATGTTTCCATGTGATGAGGTCCGTTTTCTGTCTGGGGTAGGGTTTTGGCTGTCATGGGGAAGAACGCTTATCTTTTCATTGTTGCTGATGTTGTTGTTGCCTATTCCAGCGGTATTGATGTACTTATCTTCATTTTGATTGAAAGGACAGTGAGGTACCATGTTGTGCTATTTCCTGCTGTGTCGCAAAGTGATTCGGTCATACATACACACACACCCCTTCTCCCTCAGATTCTATGCCCATATCGACTATCACTAACTGTGGGCTAGAGTTCCCTGGGCTCTACCACAGGTTCCTGTTGGCCGGTCATTCCATGTACTCCGTGTGCAGAAGCCAGTCCCAAACCCCCAGTCCCTCCTGCTGTGGACTTGGCTCCTTTGGGACCCATCCTGTTTTCCAAGGCTGGGAGTCTGTTTCTGTTCCGTGCACATGTTCATTTGTGTCCTCTCTTTCGGTTACACTTAGAAGTGGTATCATACGATGTTTGTCTTTCCCTGTCTACCTTCACTTAGGATGATAATTTCCAGGTCCATCCTTGCTGCTGCAGCGTTCATGATTCCATTCTCTTGTATGATTGTGTGATGTCCCCCCGTACATATGAACCTCATCCTCTTTATCCATGCCTCGGCCGATGGACATTTAGCTTGCTCCCTTGTCTTGGCTATTGGAAATGGTGCTTCAGTGGACATTGGGGTGCATGTATGTTTTGAAGGGCCTTTCTTTCCTTTTGATGAAGTCCAACTTTCTGTTCTTTCCTTCCCTTTTGGGATAATGTTTTTCTTGTCATGTGGAAGACCCCTTTGCCAAGCCCGAGGACCCAGAGGTTTGCTCCAATTGTTTTTTCTTAGGTGTGGTAAACGTTGCATCGTTTGTATTTATACACATTTTACATTTGCACTGAATGTTCCATGATGAGTTCATTTTCCTATGGGATAGAAACCCTATCCCTATACCATTCTACTGCCCTTGAGCTTCCGTATTAGAACATCCCAGGTTGGTGTATTGCTATGGATCTATTTCTGCATTCTCTATCTGTACACTGAACTCTGTCTGCCTCTTTCCCTCCAGCAATGCCAAGCTGCCCTCCATAGATCGTTCTCATAAGCCGAATCACCTCCCACATTAATGTACTTTCTCGAAATTATGTTTGATGTTCTGGCTCCTTTATCTTTTCTTTATCCATTTTAGAATAATTTCATCCATGTGGGCCAAAAAAAAAAATAAAAAAAAACTTCTGTTGGAATTTGGCCATATTCTGTGTTGAGTCTTCCCATCCATGTGTATGATACGTGTCCGCATTGTTGTAGGTCTTCTTTCGTTTTATCATACAGATGCTCTATCCCAAATATGTATCCCCGGATTTCCCATTGTGGCTCAGTTTGTGACAAACCTGAAAGAGTGTCCAGGAGGATGTGGGTTCAATCCCTGACCTGGCTCAGTGGGATGAGGGTCCAGTGGTGCCACCAGCGGCAGTGTGGCTTGGACCTGGTGTTGGTGGGGCTTTGCTGTAGGCTGGTAGCTGTAGCTCCAGGTTGACCCCCTTGCCTGGACCTTGCATATGCCGTGGCTGCAGCCATAGAATGACCGATGGAACCAAATGCTTCAAGGTTTTGGCAAGTCTTGTGTATTGCATGGTGTTTTTCATTTTGGTGCCATGTTCTTTTGTGGGATTTACACACATGATGAAGGTGTTTGTGTCGACCTTGTATACTGAGACTTTGATAAAGTGACCTCCATCTCTTCCGTGTGCCTTGGAGATTCGGTGGGCCTTCCCGTGGAGGTAGCCATGCTATCCATGAGCATGGAGAATTATGTTTGTGCCTGTCTCATCTGTAGGACTTTCTTTGTTTTTCCTGCCATGCTGCCCTGGATCGTAGCTACAGTACTAAGTAGAAAAGGAGAAATGAGAAAGAACTTTCTGACCTGTTTTGGATGGAGGAGGAAGACGTTCATTCTTTCACCATCACGCAGGAGGCTTGGTGTAGCTTTTTGTCAAGATGTTCTTTACGGGGTTCAAGGAGTGTCCTTCTCTTCCTAGACTTCTGAGCGTTTCTTACATGAATGGGCGTGGCACATGTTCTGCAAGCGCCATTGTGACCATGTAGGATTTCCTCTGTAATGTCTTCATGCAGCCTATAACATTGATGGTTGTGCATAGTAAGCCAAGCTAGTGTTCCTTGGCTAGAGTCCCTCTGAACATAAGGTATTGTCATGAGCTTCTTTGTTCCTGCGTTTGCTGTATTTTGCGATTTGTATTTTCTCAATGTCTTGTGTGAAAACGTAGGTTGTTGATGGGCAACCTGGCATCTTCTGTATTCTGTAAGCATTTCGTGCCATTTGTTTCGCTCTTAACACCAGTTTGTCTGGATCCTACTACCTGTTAGGTACTGCACGTTCCTTTGCCTACCGTTCTATATATTTTCCAAGTTCTCCTGGAGAGTCCTCTTTGAGCATGGAGTCGTTCGAAGGGTGCATCTCCATGTTCACATATCTGGAGGCTTCCTTTCTTCTCATTCTCGTTGTTCTGCAATGGACAGCATATGCTTTGGACCCAGTGGAGTGAAATGCAGTGGCTCTTTGTTTCCTTATCGTAGAGGTTCTCCAAACATCCCAGGCAGGAACGGCTCCAATATGACTGTGACAGAGGAGTTCTCTGCCTATTTCCCTTACACTGTAACCATAAGGGGATTACCTGAACATGGAAATGCCAGGCTTCTGAAGATGTGTCTGACAGGGCCAGTTCACAGCCACCCCTGCCCATTGTTGTCTGGATCAGCTTACAAGTGGAGAGAGAGCCAGGGTCCAGGAGGGGGCCCAGATGCAGCGCTCTGCTGCTTTCTATGGCCGTGGTCCCATGTGGGCATTGGCTACCACCAGAAGGCTGACATGCAGGAGCCGGGTGCAGTCCCTGGCAGGGGGATCAGCACTCCCAGTGGGCAAAGCTCCAGCCTCTCTCCTACTGCCCAGGGCAATTCTGAGCTGTGGGCGCTGCCACCAGGCTCTGAAGGCCGATGACAGAGGCACCAGGAGGCACTCCCCAGCTCTGTCAGCCACAGTCCCTGGCTGTTGGCAGGGACTGTGATGGCCCAAGGAAGAAGGCCCACCTCCCAGCTGCAGGGAGGTGGTCTTGAGCAAGTCAGAACTGCCCTTTCTCGACTTCAGCAAGCAACATTTCCATCCCTGCCTGTTGCTTCCTCCCAACCCATGCGGTTGCCAGTCTTTCTTTGTCAAACCTCTTCCAAAGCACTTCGTGAAAGGAAGGGCATCCTTACCCTGACTGACTGAGAAGCACCTCTTGGAAATAAGCAAGTTTCCCCTCACCCAAGACTCTTAGCTCCTTCCAAGGACCATCCTTGCTCTCTCCTGCATGCTGCTGAGTAGCAAAATGTTGGGGACCCAGAACTCCTCCAATGAGTGGTATGCTAGCACTAGCTTCTGTGACAACAGGAAGCTCCTCCCCCCCAGGCAGAGGCAGTCAGGAGACCGTAGGTGATGGCTCTGTGCTCTGTGCCCCCTTTCAAGCCCTTTGCATCCCTGCCATCTGAGGAAGGAAGGCAGTGCCTGGAAAATCACCCTGGTAACAGATGCGTCACTTGGCCTGTCTGGCAAGAGGTCACCTGTGAGCCAGAGGGCCCGAATCCCCTCTGGAACACACTGCTGCATCCCCACCACCCAAACAGGCCCTTCCAATAAGGCACGATGGCCTGGCCGTTGGAATGGCTGGACACTGAAGGTGTGCTGTCTGTGACTGGGACACAAGGGACTCGGTGCCTTGGTCTTGGAGACACATGGCATTGGAAAGGCAGAACCCAGGCCAGGGGCCCCACATCCTAAGTCAAATGGGTTTCCTCAGCCAATGGTTTGATTCCGCCTTGAGGGGTTTGGAGATGAGCCTTTCCCTGGTATCAGAGGGTCAGCTTCCCCTTGGTGTCTGTCATAGACAAAGAGTGTCCAGCCACTGTCTCTGTCTCACACAAGCTGCACCAATCCAGCCCCTGAGATTGGGAAGCTCCTTCACCCACCCTGGGCATGGCGGCCATTTTTGTGATGCAGTGAATGTGCCATCCATTAATCCACTGTTTCCTTGTTGGATGGAGTGATGCATGGATAGATGGAGTCTCTGATTGGCATTGGAGGGCCCCACCTGCAGCATAGGGAAGTTCCCCGACTCGGGGTCGAATCAGAGCTGGCATTGCTGTTCTACGCTACAGCCACAGCAATGCCAGATCCAAGCCACATCCGTAGCCCACACCACAGCTCAAGGCAATGCTGGATTGCTTAACCCACTGCACAAGGCCAGGGCTCAAACCCACGTACTCATGGATAGCAGTCAGATTCTTCATCTTCTGAGCCATAATGGGAACTCCCTAAAATACTATTTGGTGATGGTCCGTACATCTTTCCTTTCTGCAAATTCTATTGCATTCTTTTCTTTTCCATTTTGAGTCAGCTGCATTGGGGCCTGTGGGCTGTTCCAGGCCAGGGGTCGAGTCCAAGCTGCACCTGCTGGCCTATGGCACAGCCACAGCAATACAGGATCTGAGGCATGTCTCATACCTACACCACAGCTGACGGCAATGCCAGAACCTTAGCCCAGTAAGCCATGCCATGTCTCATCCCCGCGTCCCCATGGATCCTAATCAGTGTCCTTAGAGCCGAGCCACACGAACTCCTGCTCTTTCACGTTTTAATGGATTGAAAAGCATGAGTGAATGGCTCACTTTAAGTGTGCCTGCACTTGGCATTAATCCTAGATTTTTGGCGTTTGGGGCATTTTGCTTTTTCTTTTTTTTGTTTGCTTGTTTTTTATTTTGTAAGTGTTGGCTGCCCCTGTGGCACACAGACGTTCCCAGGCACAACCCAATATCCTTAACCCTCCTCACCCCAATCGAAAACTTATCCCTGATCACGTAAAGTCCCAGGTCTTCTTGTATCAAAAGCTCCCTGGGGCAGATGCCAGTGGGCTGGTGATGTTGGGACCACTGAGCTTCACATGATGGAACCTCCCCCCAAGCCAATCACAGGTCATGAGATTACAGTCACTCCCTCCCTCCTTTGTTTTGTCCTCACCGGGACTGAGAGGCCGCTGCCTCCACCATTTAGCACATGGCAATAATCCCACCAAGACGATAGGATGGTCCCCCACCCACAAGGCACTGAAGCAGAAAGTCCTGTCCCTACAGCCAAGCCTTTCCCTCTCTGGACTGGCCGCCCTCACGGGACACCCTGGAGGAGTGGAGAATCACCTCAGCCTGTCATCTCACCACTTCAGAGAGGCAGAGAGAAACTCTCTAGAGGTAAGGGCTGCCTCCAGCCTCCATTCTCACGACTGGTGAGTGTCCAGAGGGCTGAATGGCACAAAAGCAGCTCTCCATCCCCAGAGTGTTCCGGGATGCAGAGCATGGAACTGATGCCCCAGAAGCCCCCTAGCCCAGCAGGCTGGAGAGACAGGGATGATGAGGCTGTCCCTGGGGCTAGTGAGAGCTGTGTACTCCCAGGAGCAGCCTGGGCATCCTTGTCTCTGTGGAGGAAAGACTTAGTCCTTCACCTGTGGATCCAGACTGCCTGGGATCTCACACATGCTTCGCTCCTCTCAGATCCCCTCTCTGTCCTCAGACGACCCATCTCTGAGGACACAGGCACATGCAAGACGACAGTGGACCAAGTGCATTTCACAACAGAAGGATTTTATCCATGTTTTACATCCCCCATCGCAAAGGAGCTACTGTGCCCACCCACACACACCCAGACCCAAGTCCCCACCACCTAACCCCACCCACCCACACCCCCTCCTGGCTCTGGTCATTCTGTCCTTCCTCCCCACCCCTATGGCAGCCAGGATGGTTGCTAGGACCTGGAGGAGCCCAAGGCTTCCATTGGGACTGCCCAGTTGGACTGGCCCTGGAAGGCTGGCCCACCGTTCCCTACTGGATGCAGTGCCACTTCCTCCTCCTCCGTGTAGCACATGGGTCACACCTACTCCTTTTGGGCTGGGTAGGTTCAACCAGCCCCAGAGCCATGGTGTGCCTCCCAGAGCCTTGCAGGTCAGCCCTAGGCCTGGCCAGGTCCTCAGCAGCAGCCAGGCCTCCACATCGAGCCCGCTTTCTAGACTTGGCAGCTTCCACGGGGCCTGAGCTGAGGCCCATTCTCTGGGGCACGGGGGCCTGGGAAGCTTTCTGGGCCCTCTGCCCTGCAGTGCAGACAAGACCCGAGGCAGGGACAGGGCTCTGTGGCAGCCCCCAGGGCAGCAGGCTGTGGTGAAGGCCCAAGAGGAAGGCCAGGCTGGGGAGCTCCTCCTCATCCTCACTGAACCCGTGACCCAGCCCTGGGGCTTCACTAAGGGGAGAGGCCTCCCTGAGAACCTTGCTGGCCCTGAGTCCTGATGGAGGGCCCGAGCGCTTGATGCCCTGGCAAGGAAATGGCTGTGCAGTTCCAGCCTGAGGGGGTTCCTGATATCCTGGAGAGGGCACAGAGCCTTTGTGCCTGAACAGGCCCCTGTCTGTTTGGTGGTGCCTTAGATGGCCATTCTCAGATGAAGGAAAACCGAGTGAATTTTTTGCCAGTGGATCTAATCTAAAAATTCCTAAAGGATCTTCTTGAGATAGAAGGGGAATGATTATAGGAAGAAACATGGAATATCAGGAGTGAAAAAGAGGAATATCCAGTGTTGATATTTGATGAGGATAACATTATTCTCCACTGAGGTTTTTCCTTCTTTTTCTTTTTTCTTTTCTCTTTTTGCCTTTTCTAGGGCTGCTTCCCGTGGTGTATGGAGATACAGGTCAAATGAGAGCTCTAGCCACTGGCATATGCCAGAGCCACAGCAATGCCAGAGCTGAGCCACATCTGCAACCTACGCCACAGCTCACAGCAATGCCAGATCCTTAAGCCACATGAGCAAGGCCAGGGATCGAACCCACAACCTCATGGTTCCTAGTCATATTCGTTAACCATTGCGCCACAACGGGAACTCCTCCACTGAGGTTTTAAAAATGATGTTTGATGTTTCAAAACAAAAAACTACTGTGGCATTTGAAGTGGTTCTCAATGTATTTGCAAACAATATTTAAAAGAGAAAGTCAGAAACTACTAACAAAAAATGCGGTGTGCATGGGCCAACTGAAAGAGCTTCCAATGGCCAAAGTGAAGCAATTTGACCAAGAAAATAAGTAATATAGTAGTAGTTTATAACCCAAAGTATAAAATAAATGGCTATGAATCCCTATTAATCAATAAATGCCTAAATTAATCATTCAGTCAATCAATAAGGGATAATAAAAATATATTGTACAGAAGAATTCCAAATACTTATGTAGGTACTCTGTTCTCAGGACGTGCAGCACAATTTCCTGCTTTTAACTGTAGACTGATTATCATGTCTTATTGTTAAAAAGGACAATATAGAAAGGAAATAAAAAGACAGTGGAAAAATCTAACAGGAGTCAAGGTCAACAACACAAGTGCTAAGTCCTTCCTAGAGTATGTGTATCATTGATATGTGAAGAGAATGGCACTTTACCTCTGTGATCTTCTCCCCAAAGTCCATAAACTGCATCTAATCATGAAGAAACATCAGGCATATTCCAAGTGGGGGACATTCTACAAACTAAGTGACCAGCATCCTCAAAACTGTCAAGGTCATCAAAAACAAGGTGTCTGAGAAATTGTCACAGCCCAAGAGGGGCCTAAGGAGACATGACAACTAAATGTAACCTGGTATCATAGATGGAATACTAGAACAGAAAAAACACATGAGGTGAAAACTAAGGAAGTTTCAATAAAAAGTATGGATTTTAAAGTATGGACTTCAGGAATTCCATACTTTAAATTGGCTCAGTGTGTTAAGAACCCGACAGGGTCCATGAAGATGTGGGATCTATCCCTGGCCTTGCTCAGTGGATTAAGGATCAAAATGTAGCATCACTGCAAGCTGCCGCATGGGTTGCCATTGTGGCTGGGATCCAGCATTGCTGTTGCTGTGGCTGTGGCATAGGCTGGCAGCTGCAGCTCCGATTCAACCCCTAGCCTGGGAACTTCCTAGAGGCCCTAAAACATATATATTTTAAACAGAAAGTATGTATATATATTTGTTTGTTGTTTTTTCTTTTTTCCAGGGCCATACTCGCAGCATATGGAGGTTCTCAGGCTAGGCGTCAAATTGGAACTATACCTGCCAGCTCACACCACAGCCACAGCAATGCAGGATCAAAGCCACATCTGAGACCTACAACACAGCTCATGGCAACGCTGGATCCTTAACCCACTGGACAAGCTCAAGGCTCAAACCTGTGTCCTCATGGATGTTGGTCAGAGGACATTGAGCTATGATGGGAACACCTTTTTTCTTTCTTTTTTCCTTTTTTTTTTTTTTTTGAGAGAGAGAGAGGGAGAATATGAACATGAATGCATACCAAGGGAAAAAGAGTAAGAATGAGAATCTAACAGGATATAAACCTGGGTTTCAGGGAGTTCCCATTGTGGCACAGCAGAACCAAATCCAGCTAGTATCCATGAGGATTCGGGTTCTATCCCTGGCCTTGCTCACTGGGTGGGGGATCCAGTGTTGCCGAGAGCTTTGGTGTATGTCAAAGATATGGCTCAGATCTTGCATCGCTGAATAGTGTCTGAATAGACAGACTGAGTGAGATATTGAAGAGGCAAGAATGCTGAAGAAGCTTTGAAGTATGCTTGTGGCAATGACCTAGGCTCATAGCAATGATCTTGGCTTTTAGGGAAGCAAAAGCTAGCACACTGGACCCTGAGGCCCAGTGATGCACCACCATGGCATCTGATTTTATTTGCAATGTCTTGGGCACTCAGTATGCAGGAGCCTTTTAGGACTGACTGAGCCACTGGAAACAGAAATCAAGGAGGAAGTCACAGTACTCGGTACTAGGAAGGGGAGGTGCCTTCCACCTTCCTCGGTCCTGTAGTATTGCTACTTCTCCTCTGCAGAGAAAACATAGCCTGAAGTGTGACAAGTTCTAGCAGGTGTGAGAAGGCTCCCCGCCTTCTTTAGCCCTCTGTGATTTGGAACTGCTCATTCTAGCCTTCACATGGAGTGTATGGTCTCTATCAGGTTTTAGGATTTCATTATAGTTTCTTGCCTTATTCTCAAATTATTTCTCTTTCCTTTATAATTATTTAAAAGTCCACCAGTTGGCTTCTCTAACCATTACAATTTGAGAGATGAGACCCTGTCTTCTCCCATAGGACTCAGCCTTACACTATCTCAGGGACCCGAGAGGCCAGGCCTCCTTCTCTATGCCTGGTTCACATCCTTCTGGTTGAATTCAAGCAGTGAGAGGACACATTTTCCTTTTGAAAAACAAAGTTGGCTGTGGACACACTCTGCAAGTGTACGTTTTCAACTTAGAGCTCTGTGCTCTTTGTTAAAAGCCCCCTTTGGGTTAATTATAAAGTGCCTAAATTATATTTGATTATTTGAGGAGAAAAATATGCACTAGGACAGTGTGTCTGTGCCTGCAAATCCACTGACTGACATTCCATTCTCTACATTCCACTTTTTCTCAAGAAGTGTCCTAACTACATGTGTCATTCAAACAAACCAGTTGTGAGAGGCATTGGGAGAAAGCATGGAGCCCTTTCTAGGTTTCTGGGCTAAAATGTACTTTAAAATAGCCCCTCCACTCCTATAACTATCTCTTCCACCCCTGTGCATGTATGAGACCTTCCCTTATGAGATTCCATACTCATGAAAATATGGATAGGATGAAACCAACATGGGAGTACTGTCCTGCATTGTGGCTCTCCCACGTGGTTTGTGGAAGGAGAAACTGGCCTTTCATGGTTGCTGCATCTCATCCACTTTTCCCAGAATGGCTCCTGCTGCCTGAGTTGGTGACGGTAGGACTGGGCATCTTCCATCCCACCCTCTCCCTCAGGTCCTTTGTGGAACTGCTGCAAATCCACCCAAGATGGCATGTCTTCCCTTGGCATCTGTTCTGCAGCTGGGACAATCTCCATGGCATAACACAAAGGGCGATGTGGTTCATGTTGGAAAGCTCTTGAAGTTGAAAACTGCTTTAACAGGCCAAATCCTGGAAACTTGTTTATGAAATGTCCTCATAACTCTTCACGAAGCTGCACTGGGTACATCAACCCTCTATGGCTTGGAGGCAACTGTGAGATGTGAGGACACTCAGGAGGAAATGTCCATTTGTTTTCCAAGTTAGTTTAGCACAAGATCACTGTCACCCATGCAATGGAACATGTTGCTATGGGAACTGCAAAGATGATAATGCGGCTTCAAAAGGTTGACAATTGGAAAAGCCTCTTTTTTTATGTCATGCCCATGGGATGCACATTTTGCTTAGATCATTACTGTTTAAAGTTTGTCCATATAAATTATTTGGGAGCAAATAATTTGTGACTCTTAAAATATTTAGAATATTGAAATTTGGGGAAAAGTATTACCATCTAGGTGCATTAAAATCGCTTGTGTGCTGGAACTCTCACAGGCCTGATGGAGTCAGAGTTGTTATCAGGAAGATATAAAATCTCCCTGCAAAGCCATGTGGAATGGCCCATCTCATTCATGTCTTATCCTGGATTCAGGCCACTGATGAATGGTTAATGCACAGAGTCTTGGTGCATTTCTTTTTTCACTTTCGTCTCCTGAAATTTCCTGCTTTCACAATATAGGTTATAGAACCATGACAGTCTCTTCATGAAACCATGACTGGAGCCACATGCCATATGCCCCCACGCATGTTTGCATCATTACACGGACATGGATGAGTGCATATCTATGTATGAGTGCATGGGTATATACATACCTATTCAGTCCTCATTGTCATGTGGTTGGGGTCTGTAGTCACCACAAACATGGAATCAGTGAACACTGAACCACTGCGCCCATGGGAAATTCAGGGTTAGGTTCCTGCCAGCCTCTGGTCACACTTTTTTGTCTCTTGATAAATACAAAAGCTTATTTTATGTGTGTTTCTGTTTAAAGACACCTTGTTTAATATACACTGTTGTTTCATTGGCACTGAACTCACAGCCAATTGCACTGTAATCCTATGTGTAAACAAAATGTATCTAACCAATGTATTTCCCCCCCATAAAGTCCTAGACAACACTTCAGCACCAAACATGGGGGCCATTTGAAAGAGTTAAATCACACACACACACACCACAAAAATGTGGGGAAATGTGGCACTAAATAGACCAGAGAAGGGGCATTTGCTTACAGTATGAGTGGAAACAAGAAGGCAGAGTTTCACTTTGTTCAGCCTTAGCTGGAAATGCATTTGTAGGTAGATGAATTTTTCTCTTCTCTGTGTGTGTCCACATATGAGCAAAAGCACCCCAAGCCCTGACTTGGGGTGACAAATACATTTTTAGTGAATAGGTGAATTCTCTGATATGGAATCTGTGACTAATGAGAACCAACTGTATGTGTATATATATAAAATCAATAACATCTTCCCACCAGATGGAAGATCCAGTGCTGAACCATGTGGAAGCCAGGGCAGACCTCTGCCAGCCAGAACATACAGTACACTTCCTGTCCCTTGAGCACTTCCTTCTTCTGAGCACTCCGGGAATGAGCTCCCTACTCCCTGGCTCCTCAAGCCCTGGCTTTTATCCTCCTCACAAGGCACCTACAGTGTGTGTTGGAGTGATGCTTTCTTCAGGTGTATGACCTGTTATCCTTTTAGGCTGTGCAGATGTGGAGGGTGAGCCAGGGCCCCATGTTCAGGGCAGTTATCCACAGCTGGTGGGTGAGCCACGTGTGAGAAGATCTGCAATATGGAAATGCTTGCGTCAGGAGACTGGAGGTGGGCAAGGCTCATCTGGAAGATATTATTGGCCTGTCTCCCTTCCATGGCTTTCTTTTTGTCTGGGTTACTGGCTGCCCCAGCCATCATGCAGATGACAAAGGAATGAATTAGCAGTCTAGAGACTGTGCCAGGTCTTGCCTGTACAACCAGGGAGGAGTTGCTCTTCACGTCCTCATCTATAGAACAAGGTCATTTGTTTAGGGAAATCCTATGGTTCTAAAGTCCTTTTTGAAAAAAAAAAGAATTAATAGTGTAATTCTGAGAAACTCGGATGGAATTGTGTAACAAGGTACTTGCATGCCATTTCAGAAACCCTGTTTTTGTCTGTTCCCCCCCCCCCTTAGGGCTGCATCCGTGGCATATGGAGGTTCCCAGGCTAGGTGTTGCATCAGAGCTGTAGCCACCAGCCTACACCTCAGCCACAGCAATGAGGGATGCAAGCCACATCTGCAGCCTACACCACAGCTCACAGCAATGCTGGAACCTTAACCCATGGAGGGAGGTCAGGAACCCAACTTGTGTCCTCAGCGATGCTAGTCAGATTCACTTCCACTGAGCCACGTTGGGAACTCAAGGAGCCCTGTTCTTTATGAAAGTATTCAGGAGATAATGCAATATGTGCTTTATATCTTCTCCACTTCAAAGCTGACTCATTTGCATAAAAACTTTTTGGATGGTTTTTATGAATGATTTGGGTTTTCAGAGTTAAAAGAATTTTTGAGTTGTGATAGCATCACAACCCCTAAAAATTGTTTAATAGCATCAAGATTAGGTAGGCCGTTTTGTTTGGGATTTTAGTAACTGAGAAAGTATAGGTTGTTAGCAGCACTCTGGAGCATGTACTACCCGTAGCACACGCTGTTAGTCACTAAAATTATACTGGTTCTAGACACAACAGGATTCCCATTTTTCAGTTGATGAAACCAAGGTTCAGAATGGCTAGGATGTCGGATACACTCTTCAAATCCAAGTATCCAGGTCCCATAACCTACATTCCTTTTCTTTGGCTTTGCAAAGTATAACACTCTAAATGTACATTAGATTTTATCGGCCAAATGTGGAAATTATGTTTTGCAATTTTTAGCTCCAGTGTAGTTATAAGATCTAGTATATGGGAATAAAGACATTGAGGAAGTAGACTTATTTTACTAGGAACCAACACCTCATCCCTTTTGTAGAACAAAATTAGACTTTAAAAAAAACCCAAGATGTTATTAAAAGAAACTTTCAAATATAGTTTTATATAATTCTGGTAGTATTGCTTTTAAGCTGGTAGATGCTATATATGTTAGTTGCCTTGTGCATCTACCAAGCGAAAAGCACTGTACTTAGCAAAATTGTCAGCAATTTATTTAGATGCCCTTTGACTCTCTGGTGAGCAATGAAAACATTCCCATCTACTCCTCAGGGAGAGTCTGAATGTAAACACATCATTCCTTCTGTTCAGCTCCTGGGCACCCTCTCTACCTTTCTGAGTCTTCTGTCCAAGTTGGTTACCTTGTCACCAACATCCCACTCATGAAAGGGTCAGCACTTCCCTGAGGACTGCTCACCATTGGTCACTTTTCTCTCCTCTCCCAATCAGGACTGTCTTGTCACATCACATCACATCACCTTTCACTCACCAAGTGTTTATGGAGCATTCAGCTCACGCCAGACACTATTCGAGGTACTGGGAACACAGCAAAGAGGACAGGAGAGTAAAATCCCTGCTTGGGGCTTACATTCTAGTGGAGAAAAGAGAAAACAAACAAGAGACGGGGACCGAGTGTTGCTGGTGGACCTGGCAGTGTGCTCCAGAGAGGGACCAGGAGGAGGAAAGGACACCTGAGTGGATGAGACTGAAGCTGGGGACCAGTGAGGGAGGGGTGGGAACAGTGTGGTTGTGGGGGACAGAGGACAAGGTGGAAGAGGCCTGGAGGGAGCAGGTGCAGGGAGGGACTGCAGGTGGCAGGTATATGGAGGGACTGTGAGCGGCCAGAGGCCCCGGGATGGTGGCCTAGGTGGGACCTGGCCAGCAGCGGGGAGCAGAGGGTAACCACTGCAGGTAGAGCTGGGGATGGGCCAAGGGAGCTGGACACGGTGGCTTCCAGCAGTAGGCATAGAGACCAGGTGGAAGTTGTGTTCCTGACACTTTCCAGCTGGGCCGCATCAAGGGGCCACCTGCCCTCGTGGCTCCGGCCCAGCGAAGGAAAGGAAAGCATTCTCCATCACCCGAAGACGGGGCTGTGAGCTCCAAGCACACACTCTGCAGTCAGGCGGGCCTGGGAGCTTCACAGTGTCTCCTCAGTTCATGGGCGGGGGGCGGGGGGCGGGGGGGGGTGGTGGTGGCGAGGTGACAAGGCAGGCGCGCTGGGGCTCGGCGGTGGGGCGCATAGCCACTGCAGGCGGCGTGGGGTGGCGGCGGTGGGGGGGGGGCAGACTCGGCAGGAAGACGGGGCCTTAGCAGGCCCTGTAGGGTGCGAAGGGGACCCCCCTCAGTAGGCCTTGCGGGGAGGCAGGGCCTCTTCAGTCCAGGTGCCAGGGGGGCGGGGCCTCGGCAGGCTGTGTGACTGGGGGGCGTGGCTTCTTCAGGCCGACCTGGGGAAGGCGGGGCTTCAGCAGGCCGCGTGCTGAGGAGGCGGGGCCTCGGCAGGCTGTGTGACTGAGGGGCGCGGCTTCTGCGGGACTTGCGCGGACAGGGCGGGGGGGGGGCCCCTCTGCAGGCCACGTGCCAGGTGGGCAAGGCTTCTGCAGGCCGCGGGCGGGGAGGCGGGGTTTCGGCAGGCCCTGCGCCGGGGGGGCGGGGCCTCCGCAGGCTATGTGACTGGGGGGCGCGGCTTCTGGGGGCCGCGCGGGGAGGCGGGGCCTAGACAGGCCTTGTGCTGGGGGGACGGGGCCTGGGCAAGCCATGCGCGGGGAGGCGGGGTCTCGGCGGGCCGTGTGCCTGGGGGGCGGGGCCTCAGCAGGCCAAGTGCCAGGTGGGCAAGGTTTCTGCAGGCCCCGCGCGGGGAGGCGGGGCCTCGGCAAGCCATGTGCCAGGGAGGCAGGGCCTTGGCAGGCCGCGTGCCAGGGAGGAGAAGCCTCGGCAGGCCCTGTGCCGTGGGGGCGGGGCCTCGGCAGGCCGCGCGCGGGGAGGTGGTGCTTCGACAGGCCGCGCGCGGGGGGAGCGGGGCCTCGGTAGGCTATACGACTGGGGGGCGCGGCTTCTGCAGGCCGAGCCAGGGAGGCGGGGCCTCGGCAGGCCTTTTCCTGGGGGGACGGGGCCTAGGCAGGCCGCGCGCGGGGAGGCGGGGCCAGGGCAGGCCTTTTCCTGGGGGGATGTGGCCTCGGCAGGCCGCGTGCCAGGGAGGCGGGACCTCGGCAGGCGTTTCCTGGGGGGCGGGGCCTCGCAGGCCGCGCGCTGACAGGGGGTCCTCGGCCGGCCTTGTGCCAGGTTGGCCCGGCTACTGCAGGCCGAGCGCGGGGAGGGGGCCTCGGCTGTCAATGTGCCCGGGGGGCGTGGCCTCGGCTGGCCGCGCGCGGGGAGGCGGGGCCTCGGCAGGCCATGTGCCAGGTTTCGGGGCCTCTGCAGGCCCTCTGCCGGGGGGCTTGGCCTCAGCAGGCTATGTGACTGGGGGGCGAGGGTTCTGCAGGCCGAGCGCGGGGGGGCGGGGCCTCGGCTGGCAATGTGCCCGGGGGGCGGGGCCTCGGCAGGCCGCGGGAGGCGGGGACACACGGCTCACACCCAATCCCAGGCACAGCCTAGTTCACAGTCCGCTGCCATCTTGAATCGCGGTGTTGCTCTTATTTCCTCAGGAACCGTTTTTTAACGGCTGGCGCAGCTGCTTCCCTAACTGGGGTCTGCAGTGCAGGCGTGGTGTCTCTGCACTGCGCCCTGCAAGCAACTGAAACCTGGCCAAGCACAAAGGAAAAGAAAAGGTAGACTTTGCTTTATTTCCCAGACTGTACTTTTATGAGCAGGGAATTGTTAATGGGCTTTGTAGGTGACAGTTGAACTGCTGAGGAGAAGAAGGAGGCCTGGGGGGGGCAGAGGAGTCCAGGGCGCCAGAAGAGCCAGTGGGGAGCAGGTGGTGGTGCTGAGGGAGTGAGGGGGCGGTGGGGAAGACGGAGATGAGATGTGAGGGTGGTGGTGAGATGGGAGGATGGTGATGAGGTGGAAGGTTGGCGATGAGATGGGAGGGTGGTGGTGAGATGGGGAAGACGGAGATGAGATGAGAGGGTGGTGGTGAGATGGGGAGGATGGTGATGAGGTGGGAGGTTGGTGATGAGATGGAGGGTGGTGGTGAAGTGGGAGGTTGGTGATGAGATGGGGGGGTGGTGGTGAGGTGGAAGGATGCCAGTGATGAAGTGGGGAGGACAGCGATGAGGTGGGGTTACGGAGATGAGGTGGGAGGATGGTGGAGTTGAGCTGAGAGAGAGGGTGGTTAGGAGATCTGCGGTGAGGTGGGAGGATGGGGGTGAAGGAGGAGGGTGGCGATGGGATGGTGACAGCTGTGATGAAGTGGGAGGTCGGTAATGAGGTGGGAATAAGGCGGGGTGGGTGGTGATGAGGTGAGAGGACAGCTAGAGGAAGTGGAGAAGGGGCTGACTGCAGGGCCAGCAGTGAGAGGGCTGTCACACAGCACAGGAATCTTGACAGGCATCCAGCTTGAGAGGAAAGCCTTCAGGAAGGAGCGGTGTTGGGTGTCATTCAGATGGGCCCAGTTATGGTAGATTGAGGATGTTATCAGCACTACTAAATATCAAATAGACAACCTATCAGCATCTTGTACGAACCTGTAATGGAAACGAATCTGGAAAAGACTAGATATACACATGCAGGGGTATAATGGAATCACTTTTCTGCACACCTGACACACAACATTGGAAATCCACTCTACTTCAATAAAAAAGTTATTCAGGAGGGGACAGGAGCAGAGTAATAATTAGATTATTGTGGTGACAGTCGCCAACTTCCAGCCCCCTTTGGTGCTGGGCTCCTCCTTCGTGCTCTCACAGGTGCGAATGCCTCTGACCCTCTGCCCAGACGTGACTCTTGCTAGAATGTCCATGTTAGAGGGGCTGTGACTCTTTAAAAGGAATTTTTCCCTGGTGGGGTCCCCAGCGTCCCAGGCCTGGCTTGCCAAGAGTGGTCATGAGGGGCCAACTCTCACAAAAGCCCTGGGACTGAGAAGGCCTGCATCAGCTTCCACTTGGAGCCATGGAGGTGGCCAGTTACAAATGCCTTTTTAATGTTGCTCCCAACACTCTGTAACATATCAGGCCATTGCTTCAGGTAACTTCATCGTGAGGCCACTTTCCATTTTATTTCATATTTTCCTGAAAGGATATTGTCCTTGTCAAGCAGACAGGAGCTGACGAGGTGAGGGATCGTAACAATGTGTTATAACTTTGTAAAATTTCTCACCCAGCTCCCTCCCATCATCAACTCAAGACCTAAGATACCGGAAGAGCATCTCTTCTCTCCTCCTTTTTCTTCCTCTGGCTGGTCCTGACCAGAGGGCCCTAGTGAGAGCGGCTCCTGATAATGTCAGGATCTTCTTCGGAACCTGCAGCATAATTCATTTTCCCCGGAATGGATGTGGAGCCTCCCCGTGCTTCCAAATTGGGCTGCACCAACTCTGAGACTTCTGTGTTCCATTTTCTCAATGCTCCAATGAATTGTCAAGACAAAGCTTTGTGTCAAGATAGAGAAGCATCTTTTCCCAGGCCTGCATTTCTGGCTGGGAAACAGGAGCCCAAATCCTAAATGTGTCTATTTGGTCAGCTTACAGTCCAAACAGCGATTTTGGAAATGCAGAGTTTGCAGAGCCTGATGCCTCTCCTGCAGTTTAAATCTGCACGGTTGTCACCAGTTACAGACTATGGCAGATGGCTTGCAGTGTGTAGAGGAGGACAATGGACAAGGAGTCAAAGAGAGAAAAGAGCAGTGCATGTCCTGGTTAAGCTCCTCCAAGTTGCCATTAAAAGTGCATAATTTCACCAGACTCTAGCCTCAAACATCCATGGTCAATTAAAAGCTGTCTCCGGTCAATGGGTTGTGACACAGAGTTTCTATGTTCTAGGGACACCTTCTACCCTTTAGACAGACTGCCTTTCGCCCTGAAAAATGGCATCCAAAGCCCCACTGTCAGCTAACAAGTGTGTAACTTGCATTGGTGGCACCTTCAGGTTTCATGGCATTTCCTGTCTCTTCACCATGTATAGGCTGTGCGTTAAAACTTCCGAAATCCCCTTTTCTATTCTCAAGGGTTCCCACACCCCAGATGATGATGGAATCCGCAATTATAATAAGCAACTTCCAAACAAAATTAAGGGCCCTGCTTTCCTTACAACCATTGCTCTTTTCCCTATACTTCTTCAAACTGGCCCAAGACATTTTAAGGCTGCTGTCTTTGGCTTCTGTGCAGAAAAGAGTGCCTCCTGGTTTCTTCATCTGCTGAAGATGGACCTAGTCCCTTCTCATTTCTTAACCTAAGCTGTGAACCTTTTGCTAATGATGATTTGTAGTCTGAGCTCTCTGGGGTTCAGAGAGAGCTCTGCAGGTGCCTGTCAAATGTTCGACCTGAGAAAGACCAAGCCAAGCTAAATCAAGCACCATGGCTTGACTCAGCTTTCCAAGTTCTGCAGCAGAACAGCAACCGCCCACCCCCACCAGGAACAGAACCTCCCATCAACAGCTTCCTCGCTCCCCCTGGGTTTCTCCCAGTAATTTTTTGAAGATTGCCCGGGGCTGCCAGCCTCATCTGCCTTTTCACTTGGCTCGTTCCTCCTCTCCCAGCTATTTGCTAAAATACAGGGCTTCCTTCCCCTCTTGTTAGAACAAAACTTGCTAGGAAGTTGACCCTAGTCTTCTGAGGCTTCCTTGTGTTGTCCCAAAGCCTGTCAGGTAATTTGTAAGTCTGTTAGTTTAAGTGGCAGAGCTAAAGGCTTTTCTCTAACCAACTGACTGGTTTCCCCTCTGCCTCTGAGCAAGCTTCATTCTAGAGTCAGAGATGTCCAGGCACAGCCTTCTGAGTACACTCTCCTCTTGACTTTGAAATCTTCACTGGGCTTTGCCTGCATCTATGCTGGACGATGAGCCTCGGCAACACACGAGGACTTCCATGCCTCACTGGTCAGCACCACTGTGCTGCTGGGCTGGAGCCTCCATCCTCCATTCCTATATCCATGCCTACTTTTCAGGCTCACTGGTGAAGAAATAGGATGAGGAAGCAGGAAAGGATCAGAGGCAAGGAGCATGGTCTCACTGACAGTCCATAAGCCTGAATATCTGAGTTTCAGCTCCTTTTATGCAGGTTTCACAGCTGAGAAACAGCCCACCCAATCCTCATTCTGTCTTCACACCACAAGGCTGGCATGGGCAGAGTGCCATCAGGAGAGAACACAGCTCCCACCATGGAGAACCCCTCTAAACTTGCTTGCACCAAAGTCTAGTTCCAACAGCATGTGGCCCGTGGAAAATGCAGCTGCGGTCAGTAACTGAGGTTCTCAGACAGCCTTGCCCTTGCATCCTAGCTCCTGGCACATGCTCCTTCCTGATTCGCCTACCATGAAGCACGTGACCCCTCTGATGAAACACATATGTGATGACTGACATCCTGGGTTTCTGCCCATGGCAAGTAGGCCCCTGCAGTCACTGGACCACAGTTCTCCCCCACCGAAGGACCCTGCAGGCCATGGAGCACCATGGCTTACAGCAGGGTTTTGGCCCCCATCACCAATGTCATCCCACTAAGTATGTGCCAAGAAGACTCTTGTTAAGCCTAGAACCTAATTTGATATGTGGAAGATCCATCTTCACATGAGACCTCAGACTGGTGACAGTTTGGTTTACAGAGAGAGGGTCACAGTCCCAGAGGAGAGATCTACCCAGCAAGGGTGCTCAATGAGGAAGACAGAGCTTTATCCCCTTATTCCTGCAGCATCCACCCTTGACCTTCATGGTTCACTTTGGTCTCAGGCTTTCTCCCAGTGTTGAAGTGAGGGTGTGGGTGTTGTCCTGTACCTCTCCTAGGTCTTAAGAGTACAGCCAACACTCAGCCTCCTCCTACACTCTGGCCCCTCAATCAGCCCTGGACACCTAATGTGGATATGACAGACATGCAGCTGCTGCGACAGCCCCTGATGAGTGCCAAGACCAGCCTTCCCAGTGAGTCCACTCAGGACCTGAGGCATTGCTCAGCTGGCTTGCTGCCACCAGCAGCACTGAGTCAGGTGGTGGTCCTTCCTCACCCAGCAGAGCCAGGCTCTCCTGGACTGTTAACATGGAATTTGGAGGGAATCTTGTGCCTCAAAGAGCATCACTCTTCTGGGGAGAGAAGAGGAATGCATGTGACAATATTAAAGCCAAGGCTGTGTGGTGAAAGTTTAATAGAACAAATATATGGCTGGCTGGCTGAGGAATAATAAAATCACTCTGATGATGAGGACTTTACTGCACTGGTTTCCAGACCCTTGTTTGCTAAATAAATATATTTACTTGGACTCCAAGCTACTGGGTGACCTTGGTCCAATGACTCCACTTCTTCCAGCCATTGTTTCTTCATTGTAAACTGAGAGGATGGGGCTCTGTGAGTGATTATTGGAGTATCCTCGTACTGGGGGAGGAAGTCTCATATTTTTGGAGCATAAATACTCTCTACCAGTTACTGGGCATGTTTTCAGGGGGTGCAGAGTTGACCCTAGTCTTGTTGCTCTTGTGCTGGTGGCAGGAAGCCATTGTTGCTGCCTTCCAGGACATTGTTGTCCGATGGGGAATGTGTGATGGGGTCTTTCTAAATCCCCTGACCAACCCCTCCCCCTGGTCAAATAAATTCCAAAACTCTTTTAAGAAACCTCTGAAGGACTGACATGAAAGTATTTGTACTGTAGATGTCCCCCAGATGATTCACTTATTGGTTGATGAATTTTATAATGTGTGATTAGATTTAGTCTAAGATCATAAGTCCTTTCTTATGAAATGTACATGCAGCTAGCACCCATGTCTGCATTATTCTCTGGGACTTGAGTAAGAATCTTGTTTGAAAGTCACTGCTATCAGGAAGCAAAGTGTTTGGGGTGTGTGCAGCCTGAGCGTGGCCAAGAGTTGAGTCCCTCTGGTTCATGCAGCTCTACCAGATAACCTGCTGTCACATAACCTACTGCGATGTTTCATCCATGTAGAGTATGTTAGCAGCTGTCCGGTGGGGCCTAGAGCAGCTCACTGCAGAAAGGAGTGTGGAGAGAGGGGTGGCTGAAGTGGGTATGGGGTCCAGAACAGGGCTCTGTGAGGGGAACCCAGGAAAGGTGTCTGTGTCAAGACTGATCACCCCACAGCACCATTGGAATGATTGAGGGAGGGAGAGTGTGATATGAAAAATAGCAAACCCAAGGAGTTCCTGTTGTGGCACAGTGGAAACAAATCTGACTGGTATCCACGAGGATGCAGGGTTGATCCCTGGCCTCACTAAATGGGTCAGAGATCCGGCATTGCCGTGAGCTCTGGTATAGGTCATAGACATGGCTTGGATACCTCATTGCTGTGACTGTGGCTGTGGCTGTGACCAGCAGCCACAGCTCTGATTAGACCCATAGCCTGGGAACTCCCCTATGCTGCAGGTGTGGCCCTAAGAAGCAAAAGGCAGAAAAATAGCAAAATCGGGATATGCAATACACACATATATATTTTAGATTTCGTACATGTATAGCCATGGCACTGACAGTTGATAAAATGGGTTCATTGATAAAACCGTAGGTATTGGCAAGATTCTTATGTTTCTTAAAGAGAGATTAATACATATAAAAGATTAGAACTGTTAAGGAATGAATGGCTTAGGGATAACAATTAATTGTCTAGTTGTGAAAACAACCTCTCTGCCTAGATTCTGCAGGCAGGAGTACAGTGAAATGTCAGGTTTTCTGGGTTTTTTTTGGCTGTACCTGCAGCATAGAGAAACAGGCTAGGGACTGAATCCCACCTAAGCTGGAACTGTGGAAATGCCACATGCTTAACCTGCTGCACCCCCGTGGGAACTCCACAAGATGTCATTTCTTACAAATTTTCTAAAATTTAATCTTTACCTGTTTCAAACGACTCACCTCTATTGGTTGAAATTAGTAAGTTTTGTTACAAAATTGAATAGCAAGAGGAAACTGGCTACATACACGTCCCAAGTGGCTTGTCTCCCTTCTAGAAACCGCCAACCTGCCTGCTGCCATCCTGCCTCCCCAACCAGAGCAAGGCCTCTTGAACCACCTCCAAGCAGCTGTCCTCCCCAGGGCAGCTTCAGGTTTCTACAGGCTCCCCAGCTGAGATGTCCCTGGGGTGCAGTGCTGTCGCCTTCCTCTCCTTCCGTCCAACTCCATGTCCACAGTGAAGGGTCCCAACGGAAACCCAGGGATTTGAGGGAGGCCCTTTCTCTTGGAAAACAGCCCCTGTCTAGAGGCTTACCGCCTTCTGAAGCCATTCCCACAGGCATGGGCCTGGACCACCATGGGCTGGTGGCCTCAACGTGGACAGTCAAGAGCAGGACCCAGCGAGGGACCTGCCCCAACAGACGCTCAGGACGCAAGTAAAGGAGCCCAAGTTTGAATCTCAACAGTAGAATGCGGGCCTGCAGTCATTCTGCAGTGGGGGAGGGGCCGAGGGCAGGTGAGCCTGGGTGGGGGTGGGGTGCCATTCCATGCTGGCCTCTGCAGGGAGGCAAGAACCAGACGTTTCTTCCACCTTATGCAGGGGCCAGACAATTGTCCAGTGCCTCGTCAGGCAATGTATGTGGTGGTTTTCAGAGTCACAGCAGCAAGGTTTGTCTTGATGTTCCCTTTCCCTTTGTTAGTCATCAACTTGTTTGTTGTCCTTCAACCCCCTCAGCTTCCGTCCTGGCTCCAGGCTCCCTTCCCCAGAGGCCAGACTTTCTGAACAAAATTCACCTTTTATCATCTGATAACCACGTGCGTTTTCATGGCCACCTGGAACCCAATGTTTATGGTTTGGCTTCTCTCAGCAGACCCACCATTTGTGATTTGTGTGTGTCCGTCTTTCCTAAGGAAGCCGTCTTGTGTGCCAACCAGCATCCAGCAGGACCCACCTTCCTCATGTTCCTTTGTGCTGGAAAGCCCCAGTCTATCCAAAAAGCCGCTGCACAGCCCACGTGTCCAAGACCAGAGATCAGTCTGACGTGTTTCCCATATTATGACATTGCTGGTAAGTATTGTATGTTTTACCTTTTTAATGATCGAATGTAATATTTTCAACAAATCCTCCCTTCTCAGGGATCACAATCCACTTGTGTGAGATAGAATTTGCAGTGTTGAGTCCTCCTCCCCCCTCTTTCCCCTGTCCACTCAGTCCTCGTTCCCACTGGTAATCAGAGATACTTGTTTCATTCACATCTTTTCAGAGATCTTTTGGGCAAGGAACATTGAATGCAATCCATTTGCCTTTTCAAAAATTATTTCTTTGTCTCTGAAAATTAAAATGTGCACAGGGATGTAAAATGTTGGAGGATAATGTGAGAAAGCAATTATATATGTATAATATATATGTATATATACGTGTGTGTGTGTCTGTATGACAGGGTCCTTTTGCTGTACAGTTGAAATAGACAAAGCATTGTAAATCAACTGCAATGGAAAACTTAACAATTATAAGGTAAGAGTTCATCTTGGAAAAAAGTAAAAAGGAAAAATAGAAAATTAAATCTTGTCTCCGTATATCTGAGTATTATTTTTGTCACCTTCATACTGCCATTGTGGCTCCTCTGTTACTGGACTAACCTTTATTATGGGAGTTTCTACATTCTCTTGAAATTCAAGGAACTGAAAGAACAGAGTGTGCAAATCCAGGCAATATCAAAAGTAAATATCCAGCTCCATTTAAATTTTTCATTTCCTATACACAGTGCCTGCCTTTAGCCTTAACTCTGTCCTATGCAACATTTTGGACATATCTTTACTGAAAGTTCTTTCCCTATTTATCTGAAATTTACCTTTCCCTCAGCATCAGCATTTATCTGGCAAGACTAGCCAAAAAGGGTAACATATTAGGCGCTTAGTAGTGAGCAGTTCTAGAGAGGATGAGAACTTGGACTAGAAACTGAAGTGTGCATTTTGGTCCAACCCAAAATAAAATGGCAAAGGGACCCCAAATCTGCAGGATGAAATGTCAATGGAAGAGGCAGGATATAGGATTGAGTGTTTGTGCTTCGTGGGGTTAAGGACAGAAATAAGGGACAAGAAGACAAGTTAATGTACTAAATATCCCAGAGATCTGGGTTTTTTTTTTTTGGTCTTTTATTTATTTTCCTTTTTAGGGCCAGACCTGCAACATATGTGAGTTCCAGAATAGGAGTCAAATCGGACCTACGGCTGCAGGCCTATGGACACCCACAGCAATATGGGATGCAAGCTGTGTCTGTGACCTACAACATAGCTCAAGGCAACACCAGATCCTTCTTTCACTGATGGAGGCCAGGGATCAAACCCACATCCTCGTGGATACTTGCCAGGTTCGTTTCTGCTGAGCCACATTGGAAACTCCTTGTATTTCTAGGATTTAAAAAATCAACTACCCGTGAAATGCATGTGCACCTTGAGAGAGTGCCAGTATTTTATGCACCAATGTCCACTCTCCTTTTGGACAAAGCCAATCCCACCTAAGACCTGGCCTGCAAGCCCTGCTTATAAGCTTGTGAATTTCCTGTCTGCATCCCATAACCTTCCACTTTAGAATCTAGGCTCATCATTACCTATGGTCCCATCTGCATCCCTTAGAAAACAAAACAGAGACACAAATGAGAAACAGTTCTCTGACTCTTATTTTCATGTTGAGAATTAATGTCACCTTACACTCTCCTAATGATATGAATGAGTAGTCATGTTTTGTGTGGTGAGAAGAGAGGACAATTAGGAAACTTGCCAAGGGAGATAAGGGGTGGAAACCTAATAGGACTGCAACCAAATCTCTTGGGAGGTGAAATTCATTCTCTGCTGTAGCACCACTACAATTCCTACTGATGTTAGGGTGTCGGGGAAGGCAAGAGAGGTTTATAAGGAGTGTCCCACAGTGAGAAAAAGACTTGGGAAGATGCTTCAGAAGCTTCTTACCCCTTGCAAAGAAAAATGGACTCAAAAGAGAGTGAGAAGCTGAGGTGAGAGGATTTCAAGCAATATCATGGTGAGCTTTCTATCAAGTACCTCTTGATGAGGGATTGAAAAAATAAACAATTTGGAAATATTTCTCTGTATTTGAGCTCTTATAATGAAAATTTTAAATGTTTTTCAACCAATAACTTCATATAAGAGGATTGGTGAGGCAGGCATTGTACCCAGGCTCTCAAGAAGGGCAGGCTCCTTGTTGTCTCCTCCCCTTGTTCAGGCATTCAACCAATTATTTATAAGATCCTCACTCATAGCTCTGATATAGTATTTGAATGCATCTTCTCAGGGACCCTGATAGAAAATCACATTGTGGAAAAGTGACATTCCCAATCTGCAATCAATTTTTGTTTACTACCTCCAAACCCTACATCCTAGAGGCAGAGATAATCAAATTAGCTGAAATGTAATTAGGGAAAACCAGTCATGGATGTGGGTGTCTCAATGTCTTTTGGACCCTTATCTGATTATTCCTGCAGAGAGCTTCAGGGCAGGCACTGAGAGCTGAGGAGAAACATCTCTGGAAATGGATCACAAGCATCAGAAGACAGGTAATCTCCCACTTGCTGATGGAAATTTAAAGGCACTGAGAGATTCCAGGTTTGTGTCTTGTGGAGGTTTCAAGTCTGTGCCCTTGGGAGCTCTTGGTGTTGTTAGATGTAAGGGCTCATGAGAGGTATCCTGTTGATGAAGAAATGCTCCAACGTTGCAGCTAACCGGAGAACAGTCCTGATGGTTCACATTTCTTTGCAAAGTATGACAATGTCAGGTCAGTAAGTTGAATCTGCTCCTATTTATTTGTTGGTTGATTGCCAACGGAAATTCTGTGATGTAGTCAAAGAAGTAGGGAGGGAGAGTACAATTGTTCCCAAAGTACCTGCTGTGGTATAATTGGCCAAGATTGTCAAGTTTACTTCACACGGATAACCAAAACCTTACAAAGGAAACACCTATGAATCAACCTTTATTGAAAAACTTCCATGCATTAACTAACTACACTGAGAGCAAAACATTTCAGTAGAACAAATGCATTTGGAAAAGCTCTAGGCATGGAAACAGGAGAAATTTCTCTCAGAGTGTTTTCCATGTCTACAATTCATTGCTAGAAATTCTTTTTAATGGAACCCTAAGGCTTGCTAGGTAAAAGGACCTAATATTTCTAGAAAAAACAGTAAGCAAAACTAAGGAACTGCAGCCCAAAGGGCATGAATACCCTTGGCCCAAATTGAGGATACCGTGCTTAGGCTGGAGCTCTCCGAACTCTTTCATGGGGATCATATCTAAATGGACAGTTTTCAAGTTTGCAATTTGAATGTGGGAGATCATCTCACAAGAGAGAGGTTGAAGAGGAGAAGGTCAGAAAGTTCTCAATGAGAAGACATATCAAAAAACTCCCCAGAGGATGCCAATTCTCCATTATATTCCTCTCTTGCAAGAATACCTGGGCTAGGTATTCACACATCCCACGCCAGCAAGCATGCACATGTCCACTAGTGGCTAGGGCTGTCAGGTGCAGGGACTACCCTCCACCAACCGCTCCTAGCATCTGTTGAGGCGGGTCTGCTTGGGAAGCCAGTAGTGCATGCATGAGGGCAGAGGGTGGTTTCCCAACGGGTGGCCCGCCTGGGGGTGGGGCCAGTCATGGCGGCCTTTCTGCTTAATTCTGTGAAGGCCCTGGTAAGGCATATGGGGACTTTTCACGTGTTGGGTGTGAGCCCTCAGCACTCTTTTCCACTCTGTAGGATATCTGGGCCCTCCTCTGTGTGGGTTCATGCCAGCATGGAGTTAAGGTCCGGAGCAGTGTTTCCACCACAGTTTATTGGCAGCACTGTGGGTCGGGCTGCATGAAGACTTGAGTGATTGCAGGGCCTCCAGAGGCAGGTGCATAAAGTTTGTGGGCCATTCAAATGTGTGCCATTCCAGCATGCAGTTCTCAAGAGTAGGAAAGCTAGACAGAAACATTTCCAACTGGAAAACCCTCATGCACTTCCCAGGAAGTAGCGCAGGTCACTGGAAAATCAGTGAAGAGCCAAGGTACATGATCATAGTTTCATTGCTGTCTCCTTCAGAACATAAAAATTACTGTCAATGCTCATATTCAAAAGGCATGCTTGGGTCCATGGTGGGGACAACTTTCCTGAATGTAGTGCTCACCATCTCTTTGTAGTCTGATGTAAATCATGAATGATGCACAAGCCTAGATGGGGTTCATACATATTTGATAGGTTGTTGGGAGTCTGGTGGGTGGTCAGATATCTGGGTTGGTTAGGTCTATGGATATGTGTGTATAAGGGGAGTTCATGCCTGTGTTTTGGTGAACGTTTTTAAGGGTGAGTGTTATATTTGAAGGGTTTTGAGATGTAACAGAGGCACACTCAAGGAGTTGGTGTTTAGGTGTTTGTAAGTTGTGTTCAGGGGAATATTTGGCACATGGTGTTTTCACCCATGAGTTTTGGGATTGTGTGTCTAAAGGTGGACTTGGATTATCTGCCTATGCATAAGGGCCATGTTTGGTCATTAGGGAGGTCTGTTTGTTTGGGTGTACAATCCATTTATGTTGTATATGTGGGGAATGTAGTGAAACTCCGTGGCTGGGACTTCAACCCAGCCAAAATTGAGAGTGGGACTTGAATCAACCTGCACGGTAGTTTGGCACTTGAACCCAGGATCCCAGGTTAGGAGTGGACTGGAACACAATGATTATTTTTTCTCCTTTTTTTGATATTATCTGCCACATGTGGAGGTTCCCAGGCCCAGGACTGAATGCCACAGCAGCGATCTGGATGGCTGCAGTGACAAAGTTGGATCCTTAACCTTCTGTGCCACAAAAGAATGACTCCAACTCCTCAAAACCACTGTCTTTTAAGGAAAAACCTCTCTCCCAGTGTCAGGACTCATGAAGCTCAGGCTTTTCTGACTCATTGCAGAATGAATTCAGCTTGAGACAAAGCAGTAGGCAATGAGCGAGCTTTTTTAGCATAAGACACTTGTGAGAGAGAGAGAAGTAGGCTGGCAAGGGAGCAGAGCAGCCCCAAGAACCACGAGAGCTCCATTTTTATAATCCAAGGAAAAGAGGAGAAGGGAGAAGTCTGCCTTCTTCCTCATTTGGGGGCAGATGTCAAGGCTTACATCTTTTGTCCCTCACTTTGCCCCTACATGGCTTAACCAGGTCAGTCAACAATGCTATTGAAGTCCTGTGTGTATTACCAGGAGTGTGGTAACATGTACAATATGGCAATTCATCTCAGGTTTCCAGCTAATGTCCCCATTTACCTAGTTTTGTCCCCTGTCATCTATATTTCTGTCTTGGGTATGTGAAAAAATGCTGCTTTTCAAGGACTACTAACTCCATGACTTCATGCAACAGGATTTACTCTTCCTATCTGTTGTCCTATGTTTTAAGTATGGGGGTTTGTGGCTTCAGCATGTCTGACTCATACAGGCCCCTGGTCTTCCTTCAAGTTAGTGTAGATCATAGCTGGGTTCCATTCCTTGAGTGCTCCTCAGCTTACACCAGTTCCCCAAACTCATAAACCTTGTCTTTCACCCCCAGTGGGACTTTTCATGTATTTTAAGTATCCGAATCTATCCTTATCTTTAGGATGATTATTTGTGTATTTGTAGCATGTTGTATGCTTCTTGGCTTTTCTGTGTAGCAGTTTTTCAGGAGCTGTGTGTGTGTCTTTTGATGTGTTTAGGGCAAGTCTGAAACTTTTATGAGACTGGTGAATATTCCATAGGTGGCTGTCCTGTGTTTCTGTGCTTCTGTATTTGCATGAAGGCTGGGTGGGGGGGGAGTGTGATTTTATGTATATGCAGAGCATGTATTATATGTGTATTTGGAACTAAATGCAAAGGGGTTATACGTTGCCATATTTGTAATGTCCTGGGTAATTGTGGGTATATTTGGGGCTTGTGGAGAGGAGTTGTGTGTATGAGTTTGTGTGTGTATTCAAGGGGCATGGTCATTTGGTAGAATATTTGCTGGGGCTATGCACTTGTATTTTTCAGTAGGGAGATTTTAGGCCTAAATATTTGGGGAAGTGCACATGTGTGTTTCTTTGTTATTTATTATTTATTTATTCATTTATTTTTTTTCCCGCTGTACAGCATGGTGACCAAGTTACGCATACATGTACGCACAGGTTTTCATCACATTGTTGTGTGGCAATGTAAGTATCTAGACAGAATTCTTAATGCCACACAGCAGGATCTCATTGTACATCCATTCCAAGATCAATAGTTTGCACCTGTTAACCCCAAGCTCCCAATCCCTCCCACTCCCTCCCTCTCTCCCTGGGCAGCCACAAGTCCATTCTCCAAGTCTATTATTTTCTCTTCTGTGGAAATGTTCATTTGTGCTTTATATTAGATTCTAGTTATAAGTGATGTCCTATGGTCTTTGTTTTTCTCTTTCTGACTTATTTCCCTGAGGATGAGCGTCTCTAGTTCTATTCATGGTGACACAAATGGCCTCATGTCCTTTTTTATGGTTGAGTAGGATTCCATTGTGTATGTATATCACATCTTCCCAATCCAATCATCTGTTGATGGACATTTGGGTTGGTTCCTATGTCTTGGCTATTGTGAATAGAGCTGTAATGCCCATGCAGGTGCATGTGTCTTTTTCAAGGAAAGTTTTGTCCGGATGTATGCTCAAGAGTGGGATTGCGGGGTTATAGGGTAGTTCTAGGTATAGATGTCTAAGGTACCTCCATGTGGTTCTCCATAGTGGCTGTACCAGCTTACATTCCCACCAACAGGGCAGGATGGTTCCCTTTTCTCCACACCCCCTCCAGCACTTGTGGTTTGTGGACTTATGAATGATGGCCATTGTGACTGGTGTGAGGTGGTATCTCATGGTCGTTTTGGTTTGCACTTCTCTAATAATCAGGGATGTTGAGCATTGCTTCAGGTGCTTGTTAGCCATCTGTGTATGTTCCTTGGTGCAATGTCTCTTCAGGTCTTTTGCCCATTTGTCCATTGGGTGGTTGGCTTTTCTGCTGTTGAGTTGCATATGTTGCTTGTATATCCTAGAGATGAAGCCCTTGTCCATGGCATTGTTTGAAACTATTTTCTCCCATTGTGAAAGTTGTCTTTGTGTTTTCTTGCTGGTTTCCTTTGCTGTGCAAAAGCTTGTGAGTTTGACTAGGTCCCATTGGTTTATTTTTGCTCTTCTTTATGTTGCCTTGGGAGAAGGACCTGTGAACATATTCATGAGGTGGATGTCAGAGAATGCTTTGCCTATGTGCTCTTCCAGGAGTTCGTATGTGTGTTTCTAATGGAGAGATGAGGTTCTGTGTTTATTCAGGGGAGTTGGAGACTGGCATTGATGTGTAGGAGAAATATGGGCTATGGTTATGTGTTAGTAGATGCAGGTGTGTGAGCTGGCTCCTCTTATCATTTGATAGATGGAAGTCATTTCATATGTGGTTTTCTGGAGATATGTCCATGGGTCTTACTTGCATATCCATGTTTGTAGGTCTATCACCAGGTGCATGACTGCCCAAGTCTTGTTCGCATGGCTTGGAGTTGTTAGGAGTGTGCAAAGTATGTTCCTTTGGAGAATGCTAAGGTGTTATGTGTTTGTTGCTAATGTGTTTGTTAATAGGTACTAAGAGATGGTCTGTCTGTGTCTATCCAGGGGAGGGCAAAAACATACATACATTTGACACACATACACTTAGAGTGCCCTTTGGTGTCTATGTTGGGGGAGGAGGAGGGTGGTTGTATTTTGAAGAGGTGGCATCACGCCTGGTGTTTGGGGCATCTGTATGTCCAAGGGTTGGGAATATCTGGATGTGTGTGTCCATAGGTGTTTGACATTTGTATATGTATCTTAGTCAGTGTAGGCTACTTGTGGCTGTGTGTGTATTTGAGTTCCTGGAGCTTATGTGGTATGTATTCTGAGAGGTGTGAGAAGTCTGTGTGTTTGGAAACCAAGAAACGGTGTAGGCTGTGTGTGTGTTCAGGAGTCCTGGATTGGCTGTGTTTTAGAGCTATGGCATGGCATACGGGCTATGCATGTGACAACTGAGGACTTGCTGGTTTTCGTGAGCCTGTACATGTAGGTATTCAACATGGACAACTGGTTGGTAGGTAGGTTGCACCTGTTTTATTCAGGCCCATGTTTTGGATGTGTATAGAGTTGGAGTGTTACCAGCTAGAGTTCTTGGCCTTCCTTAATCAAGAGCAGTTGATAAGATGCTGGAGGAGAAACTCAGTGAAGGCTTTATTCAGGACACCTGCTTCAGCATAGAGGCACTGAAGCAATCACCAGGTTCCCTCGTTCACCTTCTCACTGAGTAGCGGTGAGCTAGTTCCTTCTATGGGGTGAGGAGAGGGGCATGTCCAGGGATTGGGCCGGGGGGTGGCTGAGGGGGCTTGCCCACCCCACCCCTTTAGTGTGGTGCATGTAGGGGGCATGCATAGTCCTCTGCTTTTGCTCTCTGTTCTTCAGAAGTGGCAGTTGTATTTTTCTCATGATTTGTCCGCAATGTGCAAGCAGAGTTCTTTCTCATTGTTTATACTTTTGCTGTATTTTGTTCCCCAGGAGATGTTTGTCCAGGTGCATTCCCTGCAGCCACTGCAGCCACCGCAGCCAAGGGTGCCAGGTCCCAACCTGTCTCAGTAGGAGAGGCAGTGGAAAATTCCAGGTGAGTAGGAATTTGTCTGTAAAACTTTAGAAGTTGTGTCTATTGAGATATGTAAACTTAGGCGGTCAGTTTGTATGGTGATTCACACTGAGGATTAAAAGGTACATGTGTGCTCAGAAGACACACACACACACACACACATACGTATGTGTGATGTCCTTTGCTTACATCCCCTGGTGGGTGTTGAGGGTCCTCCTCAGAGTGTAAGTGGATTGTGTGCACATGCATATATGAAAGGGCACTGGAACTGGTTCAGACTAGCTTGGGATAATCGGCTCTGTGTTCGGTTACCTCAGCTTTGTAATTTGAGTTTGCTCATGTTTGGAATATTCATACCATGCAGATATCACATCTGAAATGTCACCTGAGTTTCTTGAAGAGCTTCAAAAATGCATTTAGAGCATATCACTCATCTGTGTGTTGTGACTTAATTATGTGCCAAGCCAGAATATTCAGGCATCATTGGTGTGTGTGTATATCACATTATATTTGAATTGTGAGTGGGGCATCCTGGTCGGTGTGCCATTTTATGTGTGCCTTGGCCCTTCATTCTGAATCACAGCATTGCTCCTCTCAGGTTGATTCAATCTTTAGGGTCAAGAATTCCTCCCTCCCAATGCTGGTGAATTCCAGTGGAAATCATGTGGATGGATTTAGGGTATCTGTACCTTAGGCAGGGACACACCTTCAGCATTTGTATGGTCCTAGAATCTGGGGCCCTAGAAGGGTGAGGCTGATTGCAGATCACTCTCTAGCACAGAAGCTTCTCAGGTGTGTGGTTGGCCGACAAGCAGCAGTCAGGAAGTCGTGGGGATTCATGGATAAGAGGTAAGGTGGGCAAGTGTTCTCCCAGGAAAACCCCCTGAGAATCAGTTGGGCAAGCACAGGTATTCCTGGCTCTTCTGTGGCACAGCTGGTAGGCAAGGACACCGTGCACATGGGGTCCAGATGGTTCAAGTCTCTAGAGCCATGTGTCCCTGTGCCCAGTTGCCCCAGTGTGGTGGGAACTACTGTTGGTCAGGCTGGTAAGCTGTATGAGCAATTCTCCACCACCATATCTCTGTGGAAACCTAAGTCCTCAGGGATAGGCAGGACCTCTAGGGTCAGTGAGCTGACAAGGACAAAGGTGGGGAGGCCTTGTCTCTAAGGGAGGCTTGGGGAGTGAGGCCTGGAGAGCCTGGGGAGTCCTTCTCTGAGGAGATATGGCTCTGATATTCCCAAACCTTTAGACATGGTCCCTGTTCTTTTCTGAAGGTTCAGGATGCTTCTAACAATGGCGAGTTCATCTCAGGTCCTTGGTTCTCAGATGACCTGACCCTAGTTTTCTTTATTCCACATCCAGCCATCAACCCAACAGGAAGCCATATGCTCACCATGTCCACCAGCTGACCCTACAGCCTCCTGCTTCCCTTCCCAAAATAGACCCCTCTATTTTGACTCAGCCCCTGGATTCCATACAGTGAAGTGTTAGTGACCTCTAGGATGATATTCAAGAGCCTCAACCTGAACGGGCTTGCAAAATAGTAACTTTTTATAAGCCATTCCTAACATCTTCCCTGCTCACACTGATAGGTGGACAATTCCATCATAGTCACAAAGAAGGGTGAATCTGTGGCAGCCTTTGGAGCCTGTGGAATCTCGTTTTGTAGCATTTGGGGTTCCATACATTTAAAAGGTCACTCAGCCTGCTTCAGCTTCCCTTTTAGCAGATTGATAAATAAAAGACAGAAAATAATGGTCTCCGGAGGAGACAGTTTGGGGGGTGGGGGGAATGCTTGGGCTTTTGATGGAAATCCTGTGAAATTGGATTATTATGGTCATTGTGCAATTACAGATGAGTAATAAATAATAATAGTAAAATAAAATAAAATAAAATAAAATAAAATAAAATAAAATAAAATAAAATAAATCATGGACGGTAATGTACAGCATGGTGACTGCAGTTAATACCACGTTGTGTGTTGGAGAGTAGCTGAGAGAATGGATCTTAAGAGTCCTTGGATGCCCTAGTGGAGAGTGGGTTAAGGATCCAGTGGTATCATTGCTGTGGCTCAGGTCACTGCTGTGGCGCAGGTTCAATACCTGGCTCAGAAACTTCTGCATGTCACAGGCACAGCCAAAAGGAAAAAAAAAGTTCTTATCACAGAAAGAAAATGTGTAACTCTTTGTGGTAATGGCTATTAACTAGGTTTACTGTGATCATTTTACACTGACAGTTTTAGCCACTACTCTTCCTATTTGGATGGCTTTTATTTCTTTTGTTTGTGTGTTTGCTGTGGATAGAACTTCTAGTAATATGTTGAATAACATTGGTGCTGAGAGTGGGCATCTGTGTCTTGCTCCATATTTTCATGGGAAGGCTTTCAGCTTTTCTCCATTGAGTATTATATTTTCTGCGGGTTTGTCATAAATGGCTTTATTTATGTTAAGGATTGTTCCCTCTTAGACCCACTTTATTAAGAGTTTTGATCATGAATATATGTTGGACTTTGTCAAATGCTTTTTCTGCATCTTTTGAGATGATCATGTGGTTTCTGACTTTTTTGTTAATGTGGTGCATGGCATTGTTTGATTTGAGTGTGTTGAACCATCCTTGTGAACCTGGGGTGAATCCCACCTGGTAACGGAAAGTTTTTCAAAGTCATTTTCTGTTCTACACAGAAGTTGTATCCATATTTTTTTAGATCCCACATATAAGTGATAGCATATGATATTGGTGTCTCACTGTCTTACTAACTTCACTTAGCATGATACTGTCTATATCCATCCATGTTGCTGCAAGTGCCATTAGTTCTTTCGTTTTAATGGCTAATATCCCATGGTGTTTATGTACCACCTCTTCTTTATCCATTCTTCTGTTGATGGACATTTAGGTTGCTTCCAGATCTTGGCTATTGTAAAGTGCTTCAGTGGACACTTGGGTGCCTAGGTCTTTTCAAGTCATGGATTTCTCTGGATAGATGCCCAGGAGTGGGATTTCTGGATCATATGATAATTCTGTTTTTAGTTTTTTTGAGACATGATCATAGTGTTTTCCACAGTGGCTGTATCAATTTTCATTCCCACCAACACTGTTAAGAGGGTCCCCATTTCTCCACATCCTCTACAGCACTTATTTATTGCAGACTTTTTGATGATGGCCATCCTGGTGGGTATGAGGGAGTACCTCATTGTATCTTTATTTGTATTTTTTTTAATAAGTAGTGATGTTAAACATCTTTTCTTGTGCTTTATGACCATCTGTCTGTCTCCTTTGGAGAATTGTCTAAGTCTTCGGCCCATTTTTTTGGAGGTGATTATAAATTTTGGAGATGAATCCCTTGTCAGTTGCTTCATTTGCAAATATTTTCTCCCATTCCATGGGTTGTCTTTTTTTTGTTGTTTAGGGTCTCCTTTCCTGTGCAAAACCTTCTAGGTTTATGTATGTATGTATGTATGTATTCATTTGTTTGTTTTTTTTATTATTTTTAATTCATTGATTTTAGATTATAATGTTTTTTTCCATTATAGCTGTTTTTCAGGATTCTGTCAATTTTTTACTCTATGGAAAGGTGGCCCAGTCTCACTTACATATATATCTTTTTTCTCACATTATTCTCCATCATAAGTGTCTAGACATAGTTCCCAGGGCTATATTGAATTTTATTACATTTATAGTTGTTCAGCAAACATAACAACCTGATTTTACGGCATTTCCATCCCAAACACCCAGCCCACCCCACCTACTCCCCAACTTGTCTCCTTTGGAAACCATTAGTTTTCCAAAGTCTGTTAGTCTATTTCTGCTCTGCAAAGATGTTCATTGTATCCCTTTTTTAGATTCCACCTATAAGTGATATCATATGATGTTTGTCTTTCACTAACTTCACTTAGGACAATAATTTCTAGGTCCATCCATGCTGCTGTAAATGGCATTATTTCATTCTTTATGATTTATTTTATTTTATTTTTTTGCATTTTAGGGACAAACCTAGGGCATATGGAAGTTTCCATTTAGGGATTGAATCCCAGCTGCAGCTGCTGGTCTACACCACAGTCCCAGCAACATGGCATCAGCCACATCTATGACCTACACCACATTTGACAGCAATGCCAGCTCCCTGACTCATGGAAGAAGGCTTGGGTTCAAACCTGCATCCACATGGATACCAGCCAGATTCATGACCACTGGGCCACTGTGGGAACTCCCATCATTCATTTGTATGATTGGGTAATATTCCATTGTGTATATGGACCACATCTTCTTTATCTCCTCCACTGCCGATGGACATTTAGGTTGTTTGCATGGCTTGGGTATTGTACCTAGTACTGCAATGAACATTGGAGTACAGGTATCTTTTTAAGTCATGTTTTCTCTGGAGAGATGCCCAGGAGTAGGATTGCTGGATCAAGGGTAATTCTATTTTTAGTGTTCTGAGGAATCTCCACACTCTTTTCCATAGTATTGCACCAATTTGCATTCCCACCAAAAGTATGATAAGGGTTCCATTTTCTCCACCCCTCTTCAGCATTTCCAGTTTGTAAACTTTTTAATGATGGCCATGCTGGGTGGTGTAAAGTAGTTCCTCCTAGTAGTTTTGATTTGCATTTCTCTAATAATTAGTGCTGTTGAACATCTTTTCATGTGTTTTTTGGCCATCTGTTATGTCTTCTTTGGAGAATTGTCGGTTTAGGTCTTCTGCCCATTTGTTGATGTGGTTATTTTCTTGTTTGTAATTGAGCTGCAGGGGTAGCTATAAATTTTGGAGATGAGCCCCTTGTCAGTCTCTTCATTTGCAAATATGTTCTCCCATTCTTTGGGTTGTCTTTTTGTCCTGTTTAGGGTTTCCTTTGCTGTGCAGAAAGTTTTAAATTTAATTAAGTCCCATTGATTTTTTTTGTTCTTATAGTTATTACTCTAGGAGGTGGATCTGAGAAGATATTGCTTTGGTTTATATCAGAGAGTGTTTGGCCTAGGTTTTCCTTCAAGAGTTTTATGTTATCTGGTCTTCTATTTAGGTCTTTCATCCATTTTGCATTTATTGTTGTGTGTGGTGTTAGGAAGTGTTCTGATTTCATTCTTTTCCATGTGGCTGTCCAGGTTTCATGGCATCATTTATTGAAGGTACAGTCTTTTCTCTATTGTATGTTCTCGCTTCTATTGCCATAGATTAGTTGACTGTAGGCGTGTGGGTTTAATTCTGGGCTTTCTATCCTGTTCCACTGATGTACGTTTCTGTCTTTGTGCCAGTACCATATGGATTTGATGCTTAGTAGAATAATCTGAAGTCAGGGAACTTGATTCTTCCAGCTCTGTTTTGCTTTCTCAGGATGTCTGGCTATTCTGAGCCTTTCATGCTTTCAAACAAACTTTTAGATATTTTCTTCTAGTTCTACAAAAACTGTCCTTGGTAGTTTGATAGGGATTGCATTGAATCTGCAGATTGCCTTGGGTAGTACAGTAATTTTGATTATATTGATTCTTCCAATCCAAAAAGATGGTATTTCCATCTGTTTGTGTGACCTTGGATGTCTTTCATCAGTGTCTTATAGTCTTCAGAGTACAGGTCTCTTGTCTCTTTAGGTAGGTTTATTCCTATGAATTTCATTCTCATTGATGTGATGGTTGATGGGATTGTTTCCTGAATTTCTCTTTCTGATCGTTCATTCTTAGTATATAGAAATGCCATGAATTTCTGTGTATTAATTTTGTATTCTGTGACTTTTCCAAATTCATCAATGAATGCTAACAGTTTTCAGGTAGCATCTTTAGGATTTTCTAGGTATAGTATCATGCCTCCGCAAATAGAGTTGTACCTCTTCCTTTCCAATTTGGATTCCTTTTATTTCACTTTCTTCTCTGATTGCCATGCCCAAGACTTCCAAAACTATGTTGAATATTAGTGGTGAGAGCAGACATCCTTCACCACAGAGGGAATTCTTTCAGCTTTTTACCATGCACAATGATGTTAGCTGTGTGTTTGTCATATATGCCCTTTAGAATGTTGAGGTAGGTTCCTTCCGTACCCATGTCTGAAGGGATTTTATGGGTGTTGCATCTTGTGAAAGTCTTTCTCTGCACCTATGGAGAGGGTGATATGGTTTTTATTCCTCAGTTTGTTAATGTGGTGTATCATACTGTTGGATTTGTGGATATTGAAGAATCCTTGCATTGCTGGGACAGATCCCACTTGATCATAATGTACAAACCTTTCAATGTACTGTTGGATTTGGTTTGCTAGTATTTTGGTGAGGATTTTTGCATCTAGATTCATTGGAGATATTGGCCAGTAGTTTTCTTTTTTTGTGGCATCTTTGTCTGGTTTTGCTATCAGGGTGATGGTGGACTTCTAGAATGAGTTTGGAAGCGTTCCTTCCTCTGAAAGTTTTTGGGATAGTTTCAGAGGAATAGGTGTTATCTCTTCTCTAAATGTTTGAATCGAATTCCCTGTGAAGCCATCTGGTCCTAGACTTTTATTTTTTGGAATTTTTAAAATCACAGTTTCAATTTCTGTGCTTGTGATTGGTCCATTCATCTTTTCTAGTTCATCTTGGTTTAGTCTTAGAAGATAGTAGTTTTCTAAGAATTTGTCCATTTCTTCTAGGATTTCCCTTTTATTGGTATAGATTTATTGGTATGTAGTAGTCTCGTAGGATCCTCTGTATTTCTGTGATGTCCTTTGTAACTTCTCCTTTTTCATCTCTAATTTTATGGATTTGAGTCCTCTTTTTTTTTTTTTGATAAGTCTGACTAAGGGTTTTTCAATTTTGTTGATCTTTTCAAAGAACCAGTTTTTATTTTTATTGCTCTTTTCTATGGTTTTCTTCATTTCTATTTCATTCATTTCTGCTCTGATCTTTATTATTTCTTTCCTTCTTATATCTTTAGGTCTTGTCTGTTACACTCTCTCAGGCTGCTTTAGATGTGAAGTTAGGTTGTTTATTTGAGCTTTCTCTTGTTTCCTGAGGTATGCTTGTATTGCTATAAACTTCCCTCTTAGAACTGCTTTTGCTATAGTTTTCCTCTTTGATCTCTTCGATGATCCATTGGTTGTTTGGTAGCATGTTGTTTAGCCTTCATGTCTTTGTGTGTGTGTGGTTTTTGGCAATTTTTTTCTTGTTGATTTCAAGTTGAATAGCGTTGTGTTTGGAAAAAGATGCTGGATATGATTTCCATTTTCTTAAAGTTACCAAGGCTTGATTTGTGGCCCAGAAAGTGATCATTCCTAGAGCAAATTCCATGTGCACTTGAGAAGAAGTGTATTCTGCTGCTTTTGGATGGAATGTCCTATAACTCTCTATTCAATCCATCTGGTCTAATGCTTCATTTAGGGCCTGAGTTTTCTTGTTGATTTTCTGTCCGGATGATCTGTCCATTGCAGTAAGTGGGGTGTTAAAGTCCCCTGCTCTATGGTGTTGTTGTTAATTTCTCCTTTTAAGGTTGTTAGCAGTTGCCTTATATATTGAAGTGATCCTGGATTGGTCCTTTGATCATTATGTAATGCCCATCTTTGTCTCTTATCATATTCTTTATTTTCAGGCCTATTTTGTCTGATATGAGTATCATTACTCCAGCGTTTTTGATTGCCATTTGCATGGAATATTTTCTTCCATCCTCTCATTTTCAATTTGTATGTGTCCCTAGAAAGTGAAGTGGGTCTCTTGAAGACAGCATATGTATGGGTCTTGCTTTTGTATCCATTCAGCCAGTCTAGATCTTTTGGTTGGGGCATTTAGTCCGTTTACATGTAAGCTATTTACTGATTTGTATGTTCTTATTGCCATTTCATTAACTGTTTTGGATTTGTTGCTGTTGCTCTTTTTTCTTCCCTTCTTCTCTTGTTCTCTCCTTTTGTGGATTGATGACTACCTTTAGCGTTGTATTTGAGTTGATTGCTCTTATTTGTGTGTGTATCTATTGTAGGTTTTTGGCCTGTAGTTACCCTGAAGTTTTGAGATAGGCGTCTCTCTCTCTCTGATTGTTTTAAGTTGTTGGTCTCTTAATTGGAAGTGCATCTCCAGTGTCCTGCATTTGTACCCTCCTCTTCTCCCAATTTCTGGATTTGGTAGCATATTGAAGCGTGGATGATTTCCTACATTTACTGTGTCTATGCCTTTACTGGGTATATGTCTTTACTGGTGATCCTTGTCATTTGTAGTGTTTTGGTTTCTAGTTGTGGCCTTTTCTTTGCCTCAGGAAGTTCTTTCAGTATTTGTTGTAAATCTGGGTTAGTGGTGCTGAAGGCTCTTAACTGTTGTTTGTCTGTAAAGCTTTTGCTTTCTCCTTCAAATCAGAATGAAAGCCTTGCTGGGTAGAGTAATCTTGGTTGGAGATTTTTCCTTTCATCTCATTAAGTATATCGTGCCACTCCCTTCTGGCCTGCAGAGCTTCTGCGGAAAAATCAGCTGAAAAGCTTTTCAGGATTCCCATGGATGTTATGTGTTTGTTTTCCCTAGATGCTTTCCATATGTTCTCTTTGTCTTTAATTTTGTCCAGTTTCGTGAATATGTGTCTTGGGGTGTTCCTCCTTGGGTTTATTTCATATGGTACTCAGTGTGCTTCCTAGATTTCAGTGAGTGATTCCTTCCCCATGGTAGGGAAGTTTTGGCCTATTATCTCTTCAAATAGGTTCTCTGGCCTTTTCTCTCTCTCTTCTTCTTTTGGCACCCCTATAATGCAGATGTTGGTGCATGTAATGTTGTCCTAGAGTTCTCTTAGACTGTCTTCCAATCTATTCAATCTTTTTTCTTTTTCTGTTCCACATCAGTGATTTCCAATCGTGTGTCCTCCACCTCACTTGTTCATTCTTCTGCCTCATGTATTCTGTTGTTGGCTGCTTCTAATGAATTTTATATTTCAGGTATTGTATTTTTCATCTCTGCTTGCTTCAGTCTTAAATTCCGTATTTCTTTGCTCAGTGTTTCCTGTAAATTATCAGTCTTTGCCTCCCATCTGTTTCCAATGCCCTGCATCACATTCATGATCATCAGTCTAAAGTCTTTTTCCTGGAGGCTGATACTCTGCAGATCACTTAGCTGTTTTTCTGGGGTTTTTCTCTCTCCTTCATCTGGGTTATGGTTCTCTGCCTTTACATTTTTATAGGTTTTTGGTGTGGTCTCCTTTTTCCAGAAAACAATGTGGTAGCCCCTCTTTCTTCTGAAGTCCGCACCCTTTGTGGCTGAAGTTGGTGTGGGGGCTTGCTATAGGCTTCCTGATGGAAAGGACTGGTGCCTGCCCACTGGTAGGTGGAGCTGCTTCTTATCCCTCTGGAGGATGGGTCTTTGCTCTGGGTGAGATTAGAGGCAGTTGTGTGATTAGGGTGTCTTTAGGCAGCCTGTTTACTGATGGGTGGGGCTGTGATCTCACCTGGATTCGTGTTTGACCTGGGGCTTCTCAGCGCTGATAGGTGGGGCCGGATTTCCCCAAAATGGCCACCTCTAGAGGAACACATGCCAGTGAGCACTCCTGAGACTTTTGCTTCCAGTGTCCTTCCCCAGCAGTGATCCACAGTCACTCCCTGTTTTCCCAGGAGATCCTCCAAGAACTGCAGTCAGGCCTGCCCCAGATTCCCATGGAGTCTCTACTTTGTCTGGGACCCCGTGGATATGAAAGCCTGTGTGTACCTTTCAAGAATGGGGTTTCTGTCTCCCCCAGTCCCATGGAGCTTTAGCACAGAAGCCCTACTACCCTCAATGCCAGATGCTCTGGGGGCTCTTTCTCCCAATGCCATACCCCCAGGTATGGGGATCCAATGTGGGACTCAGAACTCTCGCTCCTGTAGGTGGGTCTCTGTGACACAGTTCCTTTCCAGTCTCTGTGCTGCCCACATGATGCTCATGGGCTTGTGTATATCACATAATAGGCCTTCCTACCATCTTGATGTGGTCTCCTCTTTGTTTCTTGGAGTAGGATATCTTTTTTGAAAGTTTCCAATCCATTTTGTTGAAGGTTGTTCAGCATTTGGTGGTAATTTTGTTGTTTTGAAGAGAGCAGGTGAACTCCATTCCTTCTGTCCTGCCATCTTAATCCAGTCCCCTTCTCCTCATTTTTCAACTGGGTTTTGTTTGTTTGTTTGTTTTGTTTTTGCTGTTGCGTTGTATAAGTTGTTTGTATGTTTTGGAAATTAAGCTCTTGTCAGTTACATTATTTGAAACTCTTTTCTCCCATTGCATAGATTGTCTTTTTGCTTTTTTTAAAGTTTTCCATTGCTGTGCAAATGCTTGTGGGCTTGATTAGCTCCCATTGGTTTATTTTTGTTTTTTCATTCTATTGCTTTGGGGGACTGACCTAAGAAAACCTTTCAATGTTTGATGTCAGGGAATGTTTCGCCTATGATCTCTTCCAGGAGTTTTATGATGTCTTATCTTATGTTAAATTTTTAAGCCATTTTGAGTTTATTTTTGTGTATGGTATGAGAGTGTGTTCTAGTTCTAGTATGAGAGTGTGATTTACGTGGAATTGTTCTGCTTTGTCCATACCACTTGGGGAGGGGTCAATCTTTCCCTGATTTTGTATTCTTGCCTCGTTTGTCAAAGATTGTTTGACCATAGTTGTCTGGGGTTATTTCTGGGTTCTGTATTCTGTTCCATTGGAGTGTATGTCGTTTTGGTACCAGTACCACACTGTCTTGATGATTGTAGCTTTGTAATATTGTCTGAAGTCTGAGAGAGTTATGCCTCCTGCTTGGTTTGTGTTCCTCAGGATTGCTTTGGCAATTCTGAGTCTTTTATGGATCCATATCAATTTTTGGATTGTTTGTTCTAGTTCTGTGAAAAATGGCATGGGTAATTTGATAGGGATTGCTTTGAATCTGTTGATTGATTTGGGTAGGAGGGTCATGTAAATGATATTAATTCTTCCAATCCAGGAGTGTGGAACATCTTTCTGTTTCTTTGAATCCTCTTTAACTGTCTTGAGTGAAGTTGTAGAGTTCTCAGCATGGAAGTCTTTCACCTCCTTGGTCAGGTTAACAGCTGTTGCCTTATGTTTTGAGGTAACCCTCTTTCGGGTGCATATGTATTTACCATCCCTATGCATGCTTCTTGGATTGATCCTTTGATCATTATGTAATGACCTTGTTTGTCTCTTATAATATTCTTTATTTTAAGGTTTAATTTGTCTGAAAAGAGTATTGCTGCTCCAGCTTTCTTTTGACTCCATATGCATGGAATATTTTCTTCCATCCCCTCGCTTTCAATTTTCATATGTCCCTAGAACTGACGTGAGTCTCTTGGAGACAGCATATATGTGGGTCTTTAGTATCCATTCAGCCTGTCTATATCTTTTGGTTGGGGCATTTAGTCCAATGACATTACCATTTTATGAACTGATTTGTATTTGTTTTTGTTGGCCTCTTTTCCTTCCCTTCTCTTCTCTTGTGGTTTGATGACTCTATATAGTGTTGTGTTTGGACGGCTTTTTATTATTTTTGTGTGTATTGATTGTAGATTGTTGGTCACAGTTCCCATGAAGTTTTGATATAGGATTCTATCTATATACAAATTGTTTTAAGTTGTTGGTCTCTTAGTTGCAAATGCAACTCTGGTATGCTGCATTTTTACCCTCTTTGGATGATTTCTGGATTTTTCAGCATATTTATGTGTGGATGATTTCCTGCCTTTACTATATGTATATGTATATGTTTACCGGTAAGCCGTGTCGTTTTTAGTATTTTTTATTTTAGTGGTGGCCTTTTCATGTCCACCTCTTGAAGTTCCTGTAGTATTTGTTGTAAAGCTGGTTTGGTAGTGTTGAAAACCTTCCTGGGCTTCGCTTGTATGTTATGTGTTTCTTTTCCCTAGCTGCTTTCAACATTTTCTGTTTGTCTTTAATTTTGGTCAGGTTCATGAATATGTGTCTTGGGGTGTTCCTCCTTGGGTTTGTTTTCTATTGTACTCGTTGTGCTTCCTGGATTTGAGTGAGTGGTTCCTTTCCCATGTTAAGGAAGTTTTTGTTATGTGCTCTGGCCCTTTCTCTCTCTCTTCTGCTTCTGGTACCCCTATAATGCAGATGTTGGTGCATGTCATGTTGTTCCAGAGTTCTCATGGACTGCCTCCATTTCTTTTCAATCTTTTTTTCTCTTCTGTTCCTCGTCAGTGATTTCCACCAGGCTGTCTTCCATCTCACTTATTCATTTTTCTGCCTTCTGCATTCTGTTACTGTTTCCTTTGATGTGAATTTTTTTATTTCAGCTATTGTGTTTTTCGTCTCTGCTTGCTTAATCTTAAAATCTTCTATTTGTTGGGTTTTCTTGTAACTTGTCTCTCTTTGCCTCCAGTTTATTTCCATGTTCTTGAGCCATCTTGACTATCATTAGTCTAAGGACTTTTTTGTGGAAGTTGATAATCTTCAGATCGTTTAATTGTTTTTCTGTTTTTTTTCTTCTTCCTTTATCTGAGTCATAATTCTATGCCTTGTCATTTTGTAGAGCTTTTGAGTGTGATCTCCTTTTTGCAAACAATAGGGTTGTAGACTCTCATACCTGAGGGTTCTCCCTACTATTCTTCCTGTTACTCAAATGTGACCTCAAGTGATTTCAGGTCTCTCTACTTTCCCTTCTATGTGGGACACAGTGCATGAGAAAGAGCCTTCCTGGAACTGAGAGGTGAAGACTTCTAAATTTGGAAAACCTGACTCTTGATCAGTGATGCTTTCAGAGAAAGATCTGGATCATTCCAGATCAAGGAGAACTGTGCCAATTAAGAAAATGAAATCTTCATTAAACTTCAAGTTGTGAAGGCCTGTAGAGGGAGGTCTCACAACCTACTTCTCATGGTCAATAGCTTTTGTAAGCAGTGCTTCAGGGACATTTGGGGTGCATGTGCCTTTTGAAGGACATTTCAGTATAGGGAAATGTTTGATTTTGATGAAATATGATTTTCCATTTTTTTCTTTTTTTGGGTAATTTTCTTTTTGTCCTGTGTAAGACCTCTTTATCAAGCCCAACAACCCAGAGATTTTTCTCCTAGTTTTTTTTTTTTTTTTTTGGTAAAAATTTCACAGTCTCGAAATTTGCATTTGAATCTATGCCCCATTTTGTAGAATTTCAGTATCCGTTAAAAACTATCCCTTTTCCATTCTACTTCTCTATAACTTTTGTGTTAAGCCATTCCAGTTTGCTGTATTGGTATGTGTCTATTTCTGTATTCTCTATCCTGTACACCAAACTATGAATCTATTCCTCCACCAATGCTAATCTATCTTCCATAGGGCTTTATATGGAGCCTAATAGCCTCAAATTTTAATTTTCTTTCTCTAAATAATTTTAGCTATTTTGGCTCCTTTTCTTTATACATGTTATAATAAGCTTGTCCATGTTGACAAAAGCAATTCTGTTGGAAGTGGACAGTTTATTATGTGGAGTCTTCCAGACTGTGAATATTATCTATGTATATGCATACACAATTGTTTAGGTCTTATAGGGTTTTATGATACAAATCAAATCCTCTATCAAAACATTTCTAACGAGAGTTCCTATTATGGGTCCCTGATGAAGAACCTGATATAGTGGCCATGAGGATGTGGGGTGATTCTCTGGCCTGGCTCAGTGGGGTAAGGTACTTTTATTGCCACAAGCTATAGTGTAGGGTGCAGATGCCAGTTGGATATGGTGTTGCTGTTGCTGTGGTGTTGGTTGCTAGCTGTAGCTCCATTTTGATCCCCTAGCCTGAGAACTTCCACAAGCTGCAGGAGCAGCCATAAACTTATATGTATAACCAAATATTTCATTTTTTGGAACTGTTCTGTATTGCATTGTGTTTTTGGTTTGGGCTACCAGATGTCCCTTTTTAGCATTTACAAATATGATGAATGTTTCTGTGTTGATCTTCTCTCCTGAGACTTTGGTAAAGGAACCTCCATCTCTTCAGTGTACCTTAAGAGAATTGTTGGGATTTTCTGTGGAGGTAGCCATGCTATCCATGAACATGGACAGTTATATTTCTTCATTTCTATTCTGTATGTCTTCATTTCTTTTTCTTGCCATGCTGCATTGGCAAGTCCCTGCAGTGCTAAGTAGAATGGAAGAAATGAGAAAGGACATTCTGACCTTCTTTTGAGTTTAGGAGGAAAACATTCATTCTTTCACCTTTCAGTAGGATGCTTAGTGTAGGTATTTTGTAGATGTTCTGTACTGGGTTGAAGGAGTGTTCTTCCTGGTCTTCTGAGAGTTTCTAACATGAATGGGTTGTTGAACATTGCCAAATGCTTTTTCTGTAGTAATTGATGTGACCATGTACGTTTTCTTCTTTAACAGCAAACTACACTGATGATTTTTAAATACTAAACCAAGCTTGTATTCCTACAATAAACTCCATTTGATTATAATGCATTGTCAGTTCGTTTGTTCTTCAGATATTGGTTGAGTATTGCATTTTTTTTTTGTAGTTTCCGTTCAGGAAAACTTAAGCTATTGATTTTGAGACCTTTCTTCTTTTGTATTGTAGAAGCATCTAGTGCCATTTGTTTCCATCTTCACAATGGTTTATCTGGATCCAATCACATTTTATGGACTGTATCTTCCTTTGCATTCAGTTCTATTCATTTCAAAATTTTTCTTTGAGAGTCATCTTTAACCATGGGTTATTTAGAAGTGTGCATCTCAATTTCCACATATTTGGAGGCTCACTTCTCATTCTCATTGTTATACAAGGGGAAGCTTATACTTTGGACACGGTGGAGTGAAATGTAATGACTATTTGTTTATCTTATAGGTTCCTCAAGTGTCATTGGTGTGAACCTTTTGAATATTAATTTTACACGGGAGTTCTCAGACTTTTCACTTATACAGTAACCATAAAGGAATTGCCTGAATATATGAATTCATGCTGCTGAAGTTGTGTTTATCAAGGGAAGTTCACAGACAGAACAATAGTAGGAGAATTTGTGGGTCGCCATTGCACGTTGATTTCCGGGTCAGCACCCAGAGACTCTGTTCGGACCCAGCGTTCAGGAGAGGGGCCCAGATCTTGGGCTTGGTGCTTTTATTGCATGATCAGAGAAGTCCAGGCCCCCTGTGGGCAGGGACTACAACCAGCATGGTGACGTGCAGGATGCAGGTTGAGTAGCTGGCTGCGGGATGAGCGCTCAGGGTGGGGGAAGCTCCAGCCTCTTTCCTGCTGCTCAGGGTGGGTCTGAGCTGTGGGTGCAGCCATAAGTCTCAGAAGGCCAGTGGCTGAGTCACTAGGCAGCACTTCCCATCTCTGTCAGCCATAAGCCCTGGCTATGGGCAGTGACCCTGAAGTCGCAGGAAGGCCAGGCTTTCTCCTGCAGGGAGGTTGTCTTGCCCAAGTCAGCCCTGCCCTCTCACTACTTCAGAAACCGAAATCTCATCACTCCATCTTGCTACCTCCCAAAACATGGGATTGCCAAACTTTTGTTTTTGTCTTTTTGTATTTTCTAGGGCTGCACACATGGCATGTGGAGGTTTCAAGGCCAGGGGTCTACTCAGAGCTGTAGCCACTGGCCTATGCCAGAGCAACAGCAGCACAGGATCCGAGCCACTACTGCGACCTACATCACAGCTCTCAGCAATGCTGGATCCTTAACCCACTGAGCGAGGCTAGGACTAGAACCTGCAACCTCATGGTTCCTAGTCAGATTTGTTAACCAATGAGCCATGGTGGTCACTCCCCAAACGTTCTTTTTCAAATATTAGTAACATCATTTTCTAGAAGAAGTACAACTGAACCCCAGTTAACCAGGAAGCAGCTACTGCAATTAAGCAAGTTTCCCCTAAGACAAGACCCTTAGCTACACCCATGGGCTATCTTTGATTTCTCCTATGTGCTTCTGAGAAGTAAAATGTTGATGTTCAAGATCTCCAATGATCGGTGTGCTAGCAATAATTTCTATGAAAGCAGGAAGCTCCTCACCCTGAAGCAGAGGAGGTAAGGAGGCAGTAGGTGATAACTCTTTGCTCTGCTCCCACTTTTAAACCCTCCATATCCCTGCCATTTGAGGAAGGAAGGCAGTGCCTTGGAACACTACCCAGCTTCGAGGTGTGTCACTTCCCCTGTCTGACAAGAGGTCACCTACAAGCCAGAGGGCCCAAATCCTCCCTCGTACACAACTGCTCCCTGCCCCCCACTTAAAAATTCCCTTCAGAGCCCTTTGCCTGCACAATTGTAATAGCTGTATTGTTAATATATGATGTCTGTGACTTAGAAAAGTGTTACTCCTTGCCTTGTTCTTGAAGAAACATGTCCTTTGGTAGGGAGAACCCAGACCAGGCAGCCCACAGCCTCTGTCAGGTGTGTTCCTTCAGCCAATGCTCTGATTCCATGTTGAGAGTTTCGGAGATGAGACTTTCTGTGTTGTCAATGGACAGGCTTCCCCTTGGTGTGTATCATAGCCAAAGGTTGTCCAGCACCTGCCTCTCCCTCAGACAAGCTGCAGCCATGCTACCCCTGCAATTAGGAACCTCCTTTATCCACCCTGTGGATGGTAGTCAATTATCTGATTCCATGAATGTATCATCCGTTAGACCACTATTGATTTATTTTATTTTATGTATGTATTTTTTGTCAAGTTTGGCTCCATCTGCAGCATGTAGAGGTTCCCTGACTAGGGGTCAAATGTAAGCTACAGCTGATTCTGTTGAATGAAAATTCCATTTAATTATTTTTAATTTCATTCTTTTTCTTTTTGTGTTCTTTTTTTTCTTTCTTTTTCTTTTCTTTTTTTTTTGGTGGGGTTCATTCTGGACATATGGAAGTTCCCCTGCTAGGAATTGAATTAGAACTTGAGCTTCCATCCTATGCCACAGCCACAGCAATGCAGGATCAAAGCTACATGACACTACACCACAGCTCGTGGCAACTCTGGAACTTTAACCAAATGAGCACGGCTAGGTATCATACCCATGTCCTCACAGATAGCAGTTGTGTTCATTACCTCGGAGCCATGACAGGAACTCCTTCTATTTCATTCCTTTTATGGTTTGAAGAACATTAGTGTAATTTGTCATTTGCAGTCCATGCACCTTAATGTTAAACCTAGTCTATTTCATTTTTTGGTTTTGTTACTTTCCTTTTTTGGCCACACTCTTGGCATATGGGGGTTCCTTGGAACAAGGCAGGATACTTAGGCCTCTTTCCCAGAGCAGGAACTCTATTCCTGGTCTTTGTAAAGTCTTAGGTCTTGCTCTTTCTAAAGCTATCTGGGTGTTGATGCCATTGGGGTGGTGCAGGGATTTGACAAGGTGCAATACTCAGAGTTCCCATAGTGGCTCTCTGGAAATAAATCTGACTAGTATCCATGAGGATGCCAGTTCGATCCCTGACCTTAGGGGGTTAAGGATCCAGCATTGCTGTGAGCTCTGTGTAGGTTGAAGATGAATCTCAGATCTGGCATTGCTGTGGCATAGGCCAGTGTCTCCAGCTCTGATGTGACCCCTAGCCTGGGAACCTACTTAGGCCATTGGTGCAGCCTTAAAAAGAAAAAATAAATAAATCACGATGGACTACTCCACTCAAGTCCCTAATCATCTATGAATTTCCTCTCAACCATTCCCATCTTTCTGTCCTCATTGGGACTAAGAGGCACCTGCCTCCACCATTTTGCCCATTGCAATAATCCCACTGAGAATAGTGGATTCTCCCCCCATCGATGAGGCAGAGAAGCAGAAAGTCCTGTCCCTACAGCCAAGCCTTTTCCTCTCTGGCCAGGCCACCCACACAGGGCACCCTGGATGAGTGTAGGATCATCCCAGCCTGTCATCTGGCGACTTCGGGGAAGCAGAGAGAAACTCCCTAAAGGTAAAGGCTGTCACCAGCCTCCACTCTAGGAACTGCTGAGTGTTCAGAGGGCTGAAAGGCACAAAAGCAGCGCCAAATCCCTTGAAGGTAGGGGGATGCATATAATGGTAGAGATGCCCCAGATGCCCACTAGTCAGGCAGGCTTGAGAGACGGAGATGATGTGGGGGTTCCTGGGGATAGTGAAATCTGTGTGCTCCCCAGAGTAGCTTGATGAGTCCTTGTCTTTGTGGAGGAAAGATTTCATGGTTCACCTGTAAATCCAGAGCACCTGTGACAGCCCTCATCCTTCTTTCCTCCAAAGAACACTCTGTGGAGCAACACAGACATGAGCAAGATGACAGTGGACCATGAATATTTCCCATAAAACTATCTTTGTCCACATTTTACATACTTCATCCCAATGGTGCTTCTGTGCACACCCAGACCCAAATCCCCCACTACCTAACCCCCCGCAGGGCCACCCCTCTCCTGGCTCTGATAGCCTTGCCCTTCCTCCCTGACCCCATGTCAGCCAGGATCAATGCTGGGACTAAAGAGAGCCCCTAGGCTTCCTGTTGGGCTTGCACTGGAAAGCTGGACCACTGTTCACTACTGGATGCAGTGGAATATCCTCTTCCCTGTGACACATGTGTTACAACTTCTCTTTTTGGTCTGTCAGGGTAAACAAGCCCCTGTCTAGGGCTGGTCTCCCAAAGACTCCCAGGTCAGTCCTGGGCATGGGCAGGTTCTCTGTGGTGGCCAGGCCTCCACACAGAGCCAGCTGCTGGGGAGGCTGGGCTGATGCCTATTCTCTGGGGGGTGGGGTGACCCAGTGAGCTCGTTGAGTCCCCCAGCCTGCAGAGTCCCCACAAGGCCTGTGGTGGGGACTTGGCTCTGGGGCAGCACCAAGGACAGCAGGTTGTGCTGAGGTTCCAGGAAGAAGGTCAGGGTGGGGAGATCCTCCTCCTCCTTACTGGAGCTGTTCCCCAGCCCTCAGGTCTCCCTAAGAGGACAGGTCTCCTCAAGAACCTCATTGGCCCTGGGTCCTGATCGAGGTCCCTGAGGAGGATGGAGGGATGTCCTGACCTCTTGAAGAGAGAACTGAGCCTTTGAGCTGTAAGGCCACTCACTGCTGGCTGTGCCTTAGAAGGGCCTTGAAATCAATCTCTGGTTTGCAGGATTCTTTGGTGACCCTAGTCTGACCCCAGCCTTAGGGAACACAAGAGTGCCTTGGTCTCTGGTGGCACTCCAGTGGCATGGCTGCAGTGTTTGGGTTGTGCCCCAGGGCTGGCCTTCCTAAGAGCACAGGCTGAGGGTGATCAGGTGGAAGGGAAAGTGAGAGACTCTAATGTCCATTTCCTAAGCCTAGAGCATGCACATTGGAGGGCAGTGCTGGGGGGCCATAGACCTGTGTGTGGGTGGTTTTAGGACCAGCTGAAGCCTCATGTGCCATGGGAGGGAGAGGAAAGTGGGCACATGTAAGAGTCACATGTGAGGAAGTGCAGAACCTTTAATTTCCCAGGGGTGTCCCCACCAGCCCACTTCTTAGGCATACCTCATGGGGCTGCTTAGGCATGGAGGAGGGAGAAGAGTTAGAAAACTGACCATGTCCATAACCCAGAGGGACAAAGGGCAGGTGAGACCCCCTTCAGGGGCTGTTCTAGTGGAAAGACTAATACCACAGTGCGGTTAAAGGAACAATGTTGGGACATTGGCCATCCCTAGGTCCCTATTTATTTTTTAAATGTATAAAACTTCATTTTTTTCTTATCTTTTATTTATATATATATTTTATCAACTGTACAGCATTGTGACCCAGTTACACTTACATGTATACCTTCTTTTTTCTCACATTACATGTTCCATCATAAGTGACTAGGGCTGCACAGCAGGATCCCATTGCTAATCCATCCCAAAGGCAATATTCTGCATCGATTTACCCCAAGCTTCCAATCCAACGCACTCCCTGGCCCTCCCCCTTGGCAAACACAAGGCTATTCTCCAAGAGAATTATTTTCTTTTCTGTGGAAAGGTTTCTTTGTGCCGTATACTATATTCCAGATATAAGTGATATTGTATGGTATTTGTCTTTCTCTTTCTGACTTGCCTCACTCAGGATGTGAGCATCTAGTTCCATCCATGTTGCTGCAAATGGCATTATATTTTATTGCTGAGTAGGATTCCATTGTGTATATATACCACATCTTCCCAATCCAATCACCTGTCGTTGGACAATTGAGTAGTTTCCATGTCTTGGCTATTGTGAATAGTGCTGTAATGAACATGTGGGTGCATGTGTCTTTTTTAAGGAGAGTTTTGTCTGGATAGATACCCAAGAGTGGGATTGCAGGGTCATACGGTAGTTTGATGTACAGATATCTAAGGTACCTCCCTACTGTTCTCCCTAGTGGTTGTACCAGCATCCATTCCCATCAACAGGGCAGGAGGGTTCCCTTTTCTCCACACCCCCTCCAGCATTTGTTATTTGTGGACTTATGAATGATGGCCATTGTGACTGGTGTGAGGTGGTATCTCATATTCGTTGTGATTTGCATTTCTCTAATAATCAGTGATACTGAGCATTGTTTCAGGTGCTTGCTGGCCATCTGTATATCTTCCTTGGAGAAATGTCTCTTTAGGTCTTTTGCCCATTTTTCAATCGCATTATTGCTGTTCTTGCTGTTGAGTTGTATAAGTTGTTTGTCTATTTTAGAGATGAGGCCCTTGACAGTTGCATCATTGGAAACTATTTTCCCTCATTCTCTAAGTTGTCTTTTTTTTTTTTTTCTTTTTGGTTTCCTTTGCTGTGCAAAAGCGTGTATGTTTGATTAGGTCCCATTGGTTTATTTTTGCTTTTATTTCTATCGCTTTGGGAGACTAACCTGAGAAAACATTTGTAAGGTTGATTTCAGAAAATGTGCTGCCTATTTTCTCTTCCAGGAGTTTGATGGTGTCTTGTCTTGTATTTATGTTTTTCATCCATTTTGGGTTTATTTTGGTGCATAGTGTGAGAGTGTGTTCTAGTTTCACTGATTTGCATGCTACTGTCCAGGTTTCCCAGCAGTACTTGCTGAAAAGACTGTCTTTCCCCCATTTTGTATTCTTGACTCCTTTGTCAAAGATTAATTTCCCATAGGTGTTTGGGTTTATTTCTGGATTCTCTATTCTGTTCCATTGGTCTGTCTGTCTGTTTTGGTACCAGACGCACACTGTCTTTGATGACTGTGGCTTTGTAATAGTGCCTGAAGCCTGAGAGAGCTATGCCTCCTGATTGGTTTTTGTTTCTCAGAATTGCTTTGGCAATCATGGGTCTTTTGTGGTTTCATAAAAATATTTGGACTGTTTGTTCTAGTTCTGTGTAAAATGGAGTGGGTAATTGTATCAGGGTTGCATTGAATCTGTAGATAGCTTTGGGTAGTATGGCCATTTTTACAATATTAATTTTTTTTCCATCCAGGAGCATGGACTATCTTTCCATTTCTTTACATCTTTAATTTCCTTGATTAATGTTTTATATTTCTTGGCATATAAGTCTTTCACCTCCTGGGTCAGGTGTATACACAGGTATTTGATTTTTTGGGTTGCAATTTTAAAAGGTATTGTATTATTGTATTCCTTTTCTAATATTTCATTGTTGGTATACAGAAATGCGACTGATTTCTGAATGTTAATCTTATATCCTGCTACTTTGCTGAATTTGCTGAGCAGTTCAGGTAATTTTGGGGTTCGTCCTTGGGGTTTTGTATTTATTGTATCTTGTCATCAGCATAGAGTCACAGCTTTATCACTTCTCTTCCGATTTGGATGCCTTTTATTTCTTTGTTTGTCTGATTGCTGTGGCTAGGACTTCCAATACTATGTTGAATAATAGGGATGAGAGTGTGCATTCTTGTCTTGTTCCAGATTTTTGTGGGAAGGCTTTCAGCTTTTCTCCATTGAGTATTATATTTTCTGTGGGTTTGTCTTAAATGGCTTTGATTATGCTAAGGAATGTTCCCTCTAGACCCACTTTGGTAAGGGCTTTTAATCATAAAATGATGTTGGACTTTGGCAAATGCTTTATCTGCCCCTATTGAGAGGATCATGTCATTTTTGAGTTTCGTTTTGTTAACGTGATGTATGATGTTGACTGATTTACCTCTTCTTTTTTGGCAGCATCTTTGGTTTTGGAATGAAGGTAATGGTGGCATCCTAGAATGTCTTTGGGAGTATTCCTTCTTCTTCAACCTTTTGGAAAAGTTGTAGGAGTGTGGGTGTAAGTTCCTCCTTGTTTGTTTGGTAGAATTCACCTGTGAAATCATCTGGTCCTGGACTTTTATTTGTAGGGAGTGTTTTTATGACATATTCAATTTCATTTCTAGTGATTGGTCTGTTCAGTTGATCTATTTCTTCTTGATTCAGTTTTGGTGGGTTGTACATCTCTAGGAAGTTGTCCATTTCTTCCAGGTGGTTGAATCTGTTGGCACATAATTGTTGTTAGTATTCTCTCATGGTTTTTTTTTTTTCTTCTGTAGTATCCATTGTGCCTTCTCCTTTTTCATTTCTGATTTTTGTACTTTGGGTTTTTTTTCCTCTCCTCTTCTTGATGAGTCTAGCCAGAGGTTTGTCCATTTTGTTGACCTTTTCAAAGAACCAGCTCTTGGCTTGATTGATTTTGTCTATTGTTTTTTGAATCTCTATTTTATTGATTTCCTCTTAGATCTTTATGATGTCCTTGTTTCTGCTGACTTTAGGTTTTTCTTGTTCTTCTTTTTCTAATGCATTGTGGTGGTGGGTTAAATTGTCCATTTGAGATTTTTCTTCTTTTTGGAGAAAGGCCTGTATTGCTATGAACTTCCCTCTGAGCACTGCTTTTGTGGCATCCCATGGATTTTGAGTGATTGTGTCTTCATGATTATTTGTCTTGAGGTATTTTTTTTAAAATTTCCTTCTTGATTTCCTCATTGACCCATTGGTTTTTTAGTAGCATGTTATTTAGTCTCCATGTAGTAGGTTTTTTTCTCACTTCCTTTCCTGTGACTGAGTTCTAGTTTCATGCCATTGTGGTCAGAGAAGGTACTTGAAATAATTTCTATACTCCTAAATTTGTTGAGGTTAGCTTTGTGCCCCAAGATGTGATCAATTCTTGAGAATGTTCCATGTGCACTTAAGAAGCATGTGTATTCTGTTGTTTTGGATGTAATGTCCTCAAAATGTTGATTAAGTCTAACTTTTCTGGTATTTCCTTTAGGATCTCTGTTGCCTTATTGATTTTCTGTCCAGAGGATCTGTCCATTGATGTGGGTGGGGTGTTAATTCTCCTACTATGATTGTATTCCCATCAATTTCTCCTTTTATCTCTGTTATATTTGTTGGAGGTATCTGGGTCCTCCAATATTAGGGGCATATATATTGATGATTGTAATATCCTCTTCTTGAATGGATCCTTTAAGTATTCAATGCTATCCTTCTTTGTCTTTCTTGATGGCCTTGATTTTAAAGTCTCTTTTGTCTGATATGAGTACTGCAACTCCTGCTTTCCTGTCTTGTCCGTTGGCATGAAATCTCTTTTCCCACCCCTCACTTTCAATCTGTAAGTGTCCTTTGCCCCAAGGTGAGTGTATGGTAGGCAGCAGATTGAAGGATTTTGCTTTTTTATCCCAATCTGCCACTCTGTGTCTTTTGATTGGAGCATTCAGCCCATTGACATTTCAGGTGATTATTGATAGATATGTATTTATTTCCATTTTAAGCCTTATTTTCCAGTTGATTCTATGTTTCTCTTTTCTTCCTTTCCTTGTTTGGTTGGGTGATTTCCATTTATTTTATGCTTGAGTATTTTCTTTTCAGTTTTTGTGAATGTAGTGTTCGGTTTTGATTTGTGGTTGCCCTGTTTCTTTAAGTATGTTAACCCCTTCCTATATCTGCTTACTTTAGCCTGATAGTCATATAGGCTAAACACATCATTAAAAAATTAAAAAAGAATCTATTTCTTCTTACTTCCCTTTCCCACAGTGTTTGATTTGGATGCCTTTTCTTTTTTTAACATCTTCATGTTTAGGTCTGTATGCTGACTTATTTAAGTGATGGCTTTCCAATTGTGGTTTCCTCCATCCTATATCTTCCTTTTTTTTAATTACAGAAGCCCTTTAAGTATTTGTTTTAGAATGGGTTTCGTGTTGCTGTACTCTTTCAGCTTTTGATTGTTGGAGAAATTCGTTATTTCTCCATCTATTTTAAATGATTTTCTTGCTGGATAGAGTATTCTAGTTTGCAGATTTTTTCCTTTCAGTGGTTTAATTATATCTTGCCACTCCCTCCTGGCCTTTAGTGTACCTGTAGCAATATCAGCTGATTGCCTTATTTGGGTTCCCTTGTAGTTAACGGTTTGCTTTTCTCCTGCTGCCTTTGGAATCTTCGCTTTATCTTTACATTTTTGCCATTTTTATTATAATATGTCTTGGTGTGGGCCTGTTTGGGTTCCACTTGTTTGGGACCCTCTGTGTTTCCTATATCTTGTTATCAGTATCCATTAGATTTGGAAAATTTTTCAGCCAGGATTTCTTCAAATGTATTTTCAGTCTGCTTTTCTTTTTCTTCTCCCTCTAGAATCCGTATTATGCATAAATTTGCCTGCTTTATATTATCCCATAGGTCTCATATTTCTTTCATTTTTTTCCATTTGCTTTTCTGTCTGCTGTCCTGATTGGGTGATTTCCATTATTCTCTGTTCCACATCACTAATTCTTTCCTCTGCATTATTCATTCAGGTCTTTATAGCCTTTCCTTCAGTTTGTATCTCTGCAAATGAATTTTCTAGTTTTCTTGGCTCCTCCTTATATGTTCTCATTCCTTTCTAAGGGAATCTGCATTCCTGTTCCAATCCTCTCTTAATTCCTTCCGTATTTTCACTATGTCTCTTTTGAACTCCAAGTCTGTCAGACTGCAGAGGTCTGTTTCCTTGTTGACTGCTTTGGGTGAATTCTCCTGTTGTTTTAACTGGGAATTCATTTCTGAGGTTCTTCATCTTGCTTGTGTTTTTCTTTTTGTGTGAATTTCGGGAAGCCAAACTGTATTTTTGTAAGTCTGTGTCTATGCAAGAATACCCCTTTGTATCTTTTTTGGGGGGTTACTCTTTATTATTGGTGTGGGGGTTTGGGTCTTTGCTGTCTCTTTCTTCTGCATGAGAAGTCTGTTATCCCCATGATGCTCAGTATGTTTTCAGGGAGAAGAGGGCAATGAGTAGGGCCAGCATTCAGGGCCTGGTCATTGGGCTCTCAACAGAAGCAAAGACCTGCAGGAAGGCGGCACAGGTTACTCCTATTTACAGGGCCCTGGGAAGGAGGAATGAGCTCAAAAGTACCTTCAAGGTGGCCAGAGAATTTGGCTGTAGCTGCAGCAGGGTGTGTGAGTTCCCAGGGATGTGAGAACATCAACAGCTTGTGTTTGATTGCAGTGTCCTCCTCTGAGATGATTGGAATGGCAGGTGGTGCCTGTTCAGGGATCCCTAGTGGGAGTGGGCCATGACCATCTAGCTTCAGTGGTAACTGTGTTGGTTTGCATCCACCACCTGTAGACCATGCATGAGGTGATCTGTCTGTCTTAGCCCACATAGGAGGTGCTGCTCAGGCTGCTCCGAGTTGCAGGATCCTGGGAAGTGCCAGAGATCTGGCCTATGGGTACTGCCCTGAACATTCAGTAGTGGCAGCAGCAGGGCCAGTGTGTTCCCAAGGGTGCAAGAGAACCAAGAGTTGATTTGGTCACAATGCCTTCCTCTGTGATGCCCTTGAGGTGAATGGGGCTGCAGTAGGTGCCTGTTCCCCAACCCCTAATGGTGTCAGCTCACTGCCACCGCTGGAGCTAGAGATAACTTTGGTGGTTTGCCCCATCACCTGTAAAATCATGCAAGAAGCACCTGGTCCTGCTTAGCCCTGACAGGATGTGGGAACAAAGTGCTCTTAGTTGCAGGTTCCTAGGAAGGGACAGTGATCAAGCATATGGGCACCTCTTGGAATGTTTGGCAGTGGTGGCTGCAGGGTGAGTGTGCCCCCAAAGGAGTGAGAGCACCATCAGGTGAGGTTCCATTGTAGTGTCCTGTTCTATGATACCCTCTGAAACGGTTGGGTCTGCAAGTAATTTTTGTTCAGATATCCCCAGGTGTGGTAGGCCACACCACCTCTGGAGTCAGGGATAATTGCAGTGGTTTGCTTCTGCCACCCACAGGTCTGGTCCACCATGGGCTAGTAAGCAGCTTCTCACTGCTCCAGAGCCTAAGTCTCAGTGCCCAGCAACCCCCCCCCCGAGAATCTCAGGCTGTGGTGTCTGTGCCAGCAGTTCAGATGATCTGTGCTTCTCTCACTCTGCTTTTCAGTTCTCAGGCCTTCTGCTGTGCTTTCTTCAGTATGTTGGAGATCCCTCTGACTCAGCTGATCTTTCTGTTTGTTAGGTTGCTTCTCAGGGTGTGGGTTCCCTTTCTCCTTCACAGCTCCCTCTCAGGAAAGCGAGTCCTGTCCTGATTCCTTTTCTCTCTCTTTTTTCTTTTGTTCTACCTGGTTATGTCAGGAGTTTCTTGCCCTTTTTGGAGGTTTAAGATTTTCTGCCAGCATTCAGTTGATGTCCTGTGTGAATCCTTTTAGATGGAGATGTGTGTATTTTTTTTTTTTGATGTGTTTGTGGGAGAGGGTGAGCATGTCCTCTTACCCTTGTGCCATCTTGCCTCTACCCCTAGGCCCCTATTAACTTTGTCTTTACCTCCATTGGGCAGGTGGATAACTGACTAAGGCCCCACTTTGGGGGCTGAAGTCCCTGAGGAGCTGAACTCACTAGAGCTGGAGTAAGCAGACCCTGTTCCCCCTTCATCCACTGCAAGTTCTGAATCTGGAACTCATCCTCCACTTCAAATTCCATGAACCTTGGGGGTGTTGAGGGACAGGCCTCAGTGAGAAAAAGGCCTGGGCTCTGGAGCCCACTGAGGGCAGCAGGACTGAGGGGATGAGGAGAGGGTGTCACAGGGCCTGTGAGGTGCTATTCCAGCAGGGAGCCACTCTAGGGCAAGTATATGATCTGGGCCACCTCCTGCTTTACCAGTCCTGGAGGGCATGGCCCAGCACAGACCCAGGTTGCTTAATTGAACCAGGACTACTGGACATATGGTGGCCCATGGGGGCCCCTGCTCATGCCCCCCCTATCCTTGTGTGTCCCACAGGAATGGTGATGGCCAGCAGCCTTGTCAGGCAGGGGTCCCCACAGTAGCCTTGCCCAAATCTAGGTCCTGGGTCTGGAAGTGAGAGTTCTGGAACACACACCTGACACAGGGCTCAGGAGAGGCTGGAGATGGGATGCTAAACTTAGCAGACAGGCCTCACGTTCCTCTGAGAGGTGCTTATTTGTTTGGTTTTGGTTTTGAAACTAGGGGATTCCCATGCAGAAAACACAGGGAAAGCCAGTCCACTGCTGATGAGGAGAGGGGTTCCAAGTGTTAGATCAGTGATCACTGGCCACCCAACACACAGCTTGGGGTGGAGTGCATTTCCCTGCACAGTCCCTGTGCCCAGAGTGGACCCTTCCTGGGCTCCTAGGGTTCCCAAGACCATCCTGAGGCCTTATGTCAGGACAGGGACAGGTCAGCCTCATGTGGGGGCAGTGCTCCTGGTGGAAGAAGGACAGAATAGCCAAGGTCTCCAGGTGAGGGGAGTAAGGCCTCTGGGATGCAGGGAACAGTATGTGTTGGGTGCCAGCCTCCTCTGTTCTCTCTGCTGGTCACCATTACAGTCATATCCTGCCCTGCGGTCTGGCCCTCACCCACCCCCTCATCCACCATGTACCCAACAGCCCGGGATGCTGACTCACTTTGCCACCATCTCATAGAAGTTCATCCTGTCAAAGATGCTTGTGTGCTGCCATTCCTTCATGGCCCAACACTGTCCCTTCTCCAATGTCATGGTTGGTTTCAGTGGGCCAGAGAGTGAAGCACTGGGCTGCAAGCCCTCAGGGTCAGTCTCCTATTACAGCCCCACCTCCAGCTGCCTGAGCACCTCCATTCCTTCTCCTCCATGTTTCCCACCACAGCCTGACTGAGGGTCAGTAGTGTGAGGGGTGGGTGTCTGTAGAGCAAGACAGGCCTTCCTGGTTGCTGTTGCCACCACCTCACACTCCTTAGAGGATGAGCATCCATTCCCAGGCCATAGCTGGAATGCTGTACCTTGGGGAACTCTTTCCTCTCCAGGACTGCAGTTTCATATAAAATTCAGCATCATCAATGAGGGAGGGCATGTGCCAGGATAGCTGCTAACAGGTCAGATAAGCCCAAGGACTCTTCTGCCCGGTCCTCTCAACTAGGTGTCATTGTACCCCTTATATGAAGGACCTTAAGTCTAGGAGGGAGATTCCTTCCAGGCTCACAGCTCTAGTAGGAAAGACCCTTGCCTTAAGAGAGCACTACCACCTCCTTGTTGTAACTGGAAGTCTCCAGAACAACAAGGACCACATATGCATAAAACTCTCTCCTGAGCCTGCCTGTCCTATGCCTCCTCTGAAGTGATAGTCCCTGGCCACCATACACCCAACTTCTTGTTGAAAGGATGCAGCAGCACAGAAGATGGTGCCATTCACCTCTTGGCTCCTGACATTACAGAAGTACCCTCTCTGACTGCTAGTCTGTGTTAAATTTACCATGGAAACACAGAAGGTAATGTGGCTGGACCCACGGGGTGGGGGTCAGCTGAGAGAAGACACTGAAAGGATGTCATGGACTGGACATGTGACACATGTGAATGACAACATGCCTCTTCATGGCATGGACATCACCCTCAACCTTCCTTCTGTCTAGGCTGAAGGATTCCTAGAAAGCTAGTCAGTGAGTCCATGGCCAGTTCCTCTTTAGTGAAGGCTCCAGGTGAGCTCATGAGCTCTCCAGAATGCACTCAAATGAGGAAGCAAGAGAAAAGTTCTGCATTAGGGCTCTGGGGCAGGTGCTTCTGGGCCAGAGATTTTAGGCACTGCCAGCCTTGGGAGTTCTCAGCTCTTGCTGTTCAAAGAGTCATCCTGAGGGACCCCATTCTTGGAGGAGGATAGGCTGTCTGCCCTGGATGCACCATGTGGCCATGGGCCAGAGCTCACTGGGGGCAGACTGGGGCCAGCTGGGCAGCTGATTGTGCAGCTTGAGGAGGAAGGCCTGTGACCCACTCTCCCTTGCAAGCCTGAGCTACTGCAACAGCCAGTGTGGCCACAACACTCTCCACTGCAGGGGTTTCTAGGAATAGGGTTACAGGACAAGCAACAAGCCCTCCCACTGAGGGCCCCAGGAGCTCCCTTTGGGGGTACCTGGGTAAGGCCAAAGATCTGAGTCTGGTGGGGCAATGCTGGCTTTCCTTCTGATCTGACTTAGACAGTGATTTTGCAAACCCCTGGGGCACTGAGGTCATGGTCAGTATTAGCCACCAGAGATCTCCTGGTGAAGGCTGGCAGGAATAAGGTGCTTCCAGGTGGGAGTAATGGGGTCATGGGTGGTGGCAGGTGCAGCTCCAAGGGTGGCTTCAATGGGGGGCCAGGAGTGGATGGAGAAAAGTGGAGTGCTCTGAAATGGGACAGGGAGGCATGAGGCTTAATGATGGCTGCTGTGCTGAGCATGCTGTGGAGATGCTCTTGAGACAAAGGAAAGTGGTGAATGGAGGAGAATGGGCAACTGGGTAGGGAGTTTCCTGGTGAATCAGACTGTACATCTCAACAGGCAAGGGCATTTGAACAGGGGAAACTGTGCAGTCTTGGAGGGTTTTTCATGTTCTCATCTCCAGTTGAGAATTATTCCACTGGTGAATTTGTTCCCATGCACCAAGTTCCCTGCCTCCTGTCTGCTGAGAAGAGGTTAGGCACAGCAGCACTCACTCAGAGAGCCTCACTAAGGAACTCCAACACTCAGCCCTCACAGACTGTCCCCAAGTCCTGGAGCTTGGAGCACATCTACTCTGAACAATGCTCCTCAGCAAGGTCATTAGCATATAGGGACCCTCTCCAAGCCAGTATCCACTCACTGTAAGTCCATTTTTTGGACAGGCAGTGTATAAAGTCTTAGGGCCACACCTTCTGATAAGCAGTTCCTTTGCACTTGCCAATATAAATCTGCTCTTCCTTTATTTCATGACCTCTCCTAACAAAACTGAAAGGCTGAGAAAGTCACTCTGCGCACAGAACCTTGATACAATCGCATAACGCACCTGCCCATCATGCACCTGCCTCACAGAACCACCCATATTGGACTTTGAACAGAGGAGAGTTTCCACCATCCCATCCCCAGGACCCTGAGTCACTGCCATCATGCAGTTGTGTTCCTAGGAGAGGAGTCTAAGATTTAAGCATGTATCCCCTGGATTCTGTCATTTCACAGCCACTATTGGCTGCAGAGGATTAGCACAGGCTGAGGGAGTGTCATGTTGCATAGATCGTGGGAGTACAGGCTGCCTGAGGTCCTTCCCCTTCCAGATCCCAACAATGGAAGGTGAAGACAAACTGAGAAGCAGGCATGAGTCAGGTGCCATTGTGGTAAAGCTGTCTGTTCAGCAGAGGGAGGTACCCACCACTATGCACCTAATTAATCTCAACAGGGGAAAAGGAGGTTTCATGGTAGCACAGAAGATCGTCTTCCTCTTCTGGGCTACAACACATCCCTCTTTTAACAAGGAATCAGCCTTCATAGACATTCCATCACAACCACCCCCCCTTCACACATGTGATCCCTGTCCATGAAATGGTGACGTGAAATAGGAACATACTCTTCACCTCAAAGTCAGGCCTGAGCATCTGCTGTGAGATACCAGACAGGATGATGTAGGTCTGAAGAAATGTGTTTCCATGAAAGGGAAAAAAATACAGAACAACTCAGAAACAGGAGTCTTAGCTTGGTTGAAGTCACATGGCTGCACCTCCCTTGTGGAATCCAAGGCAACAGTTCCCTGACCTGAGGAGTGAGCTCTGGGCTGGAAGGAGTGGAAGAGGCCTGGGCTGTGGCAGAGTAACTTTGGGCCCAGCTTAGAGAGGACCACTTCAAGGCACATGTGGCCACAGTCACCCACCCCATTGAATAGTTTTCTGACTGACCATCTCACCCCCTGCTCCCATTAGATACAGTATGCACCCATTCACATCCCTTAGAAAGATCTAATGAGGCAAGCTTCAGATGCCTAAGGAACACAAGACAGGGCTAGGCTTTCCCCATGACCCTCCCTCTGCCAAGAGCAGATATCAAGCCACATTCCCTACACACACATTTCAAAGTGCCTTGTCTCCCTTCTAGAGAAAGTCAACCTTCCTGATGCAATCCTTCCTCCAAACCCAGAGCATGTCCTCTTTTTCCACCTCCAAGCATCTGTCCTCCCATGGGTAGGCTGAGGTGTCTACAGGCCCCTCTAGGCCCCCCAGTGTGAGGGGTCCCTGGGGTGCAGTTCTCTCTCCTTCCTGTCCTTCCATCCAACTATGTGTCCACAGTGAAGTATCACATGTGAACCCCAGGGATTTGAGGGATGGCAGGGTCTTTGGGAACCCATCCCAAGTCTATTGGCTTACCTCCTTGTGAAACCATTCACACAGGCTTGGGCCTAGACCACTGCTGCCTGGTAGCCTCAAAGCAAAAAGTCAAGACCAGGACCCAGAGAGTGACCTGCTTCAGCAGATGCTCAGGATTCAAGTAAAGGAGGCCAAGTTTGAGTCTCAACCTTCGAAGGGGGGACTCAAGTCATTCTGCAGTGGGGTAGGGGCTGAGGGAAGGTGGGCCTGGTTGGGTTTGGAGTGACACTCCGTGTTGGCCTCTGGCAGGTAGGCAAGAACCAGAAGTTTCTTCCACATTACACAGTGGCAGGATAGTTGGTGTATGCCTCTTTGGGCAATTTACAAATTGGTTTTCAAAGTCATAGCATGAGTTTTGACTTGATCTTCCCTTTCACTTTTTTATTCATCAGCATAGTTTTTTTTTTTTTTCACTTCTTTACCCTAAACCCGCTCTGCTTCTGTCCTGGCTCTTGACTTACTTCAAAACAGCCTAGGCTTTCTGAACAAAATTGACATTTTATCATCTGATAAACACATAAGTATTAATGGCCACATGGAACCTCTTAGTCATAAACTAAAATGAAGGCCTAAACAGTAGAAATTTGACAGAACACTGTAAACTAGGAAGAATGGGAAAAAATAATTATATATACATAATGAAGGCCTAAGAAATGGTAAGTCCCATGACTCATTGACACTCTCAGTCCCGGACCTGCAGTCTCCACTTTATTGGACCTCCACTGGCAGCACAACAAAGCCCATGAAGTGGCTGACTTCCCAAGGACAAAGACTGCCCCAAGGAGAATGTTAAGTTTTATACCAGGATCTTAACTGCTGTCCCAAACATATAGGACTTAGCACATGATCCCCTGCCTATAAATCCTGATTCTTTCCCAAGGCTGAGGGGTCCTGTGTTCCTTTTGCTCAGTGCTCCAAACCTCTCTGCTGGTTCATAAATCTTGCCTGATATGTCACTGCTCTGGTCAACTGTCTTTCTCCAGTTCTCTAACATTTTGGTGCCAAAACCCTGGAGGGATACACACCCACCCCTTTCCAATGTCCAGGCTTCCACAAATGCTCTAAGACTTGGAGGGATAGCTGAAACACCAGCCAGGGCTACACTCTGGGGTGTTCTGCAGGTCCCTGTAGGTTCTAGGGGCAAGTAGCTTTAGTCTGAAAGAGTGGATGCCTCCTCTGTTTCTAAACTCTTTCCCTGCTTTCCATCTCCTAAGCCTGAGTCTTTCAGTGAACAGAGTGAGACTATTGGGACAATTGAAGATTTAGTCCAGGGCTACTCCATGGTGACCTCTGATTTCTCTGGCCCTCTCTCCCAGTTACTACTGCTCAGATGAGTGGAAGTGTCCTCTTCCTTGTGACTGTTGAGCACTGGGATCTCAAGTGCCTTCTGATGATTCCCATCACATGGCACCCCACACTGGCCTCCACTTCAAGGCCATTGGAAGTTGAGTAAATACTGGATTTCTCCTCCACCACTCTCTCCCCAAACCCGGTCTGATGTCATTGCCATTTTTCTTTTCCTTTTTCTTTTTTGCTTTTTAGGGTGACACCCATGGCATGTAGGAGGTTCCCAGGCTAGGGGTCTAATGCAGCTTTAGCTGCTGGCCTACACCACAGCCATAGCAACACAGGATCTAAGCCACATCTGCAACCTACACCACAGCTCATGGCAATGCCAGATCCTTAACTCACTGAACAAGTTCAGGGTTTAAACCTGTGCCCTCCTGGATGCTAGTGAGATTTGTTAGCTGCTGAGTCATGATGGAAACTCCCCTCATTGCCATTTTTTATTTCCTCTTTAAAATCTGGATGTTGAGTCAGCTGGGTTTCCATGTGGTCGCAGGGAACAGGTACTCCCCCTTCTCAGCAAAGACATTTCCTGATCAGGCATAATCATCGTTCAGATCATAGACTTCACAGGGAGAACCCCTCTGACCATCTAGGTGGTCTATCTCGTTTAGATCTTAGGCCCTCTCAGGGGGATACCTCTCTGAGCACCTGTATGGGTTTTTAGACTCCTCTATTCCCAAATTAACACCACGGGGGCCTCCTCCTGTCAACCTCCACAAGATACAGCTTTAGGGTGATTTTGGACAATCTTTCATCTCTGAGACTCCATCAGATGTTAAGCACAAGTGTCTCATTTCCTTCTGTCACGTGGCTTGGCCCAAACATAAATTAGATAATGGGAGCCAATGGCCTGAGACTGGTCCATTCAATTTCAAAATCCCAGGAGATCTTGAGAATTTTTTTTCCAGCACAATGGGAAATGGTCAGATGTTCCCTACATTAAAGCTTTTATCTATTTTATGTGTGTGTGTGTGTGTGTGTGTCTTTTTAGGGCTGTGCTCATGGCACTTGGAGGTTCCCAGGCTACGGGTTGAACTGGAGGTGTGGCAGTTGGGCCATAGCCACAGCAATGCCAGATCTGAGCCATGTCTGCAACCTACAACACAGGTCATAGCAATGCCAGATCCTTAAGCCTCTGAGGAAGACCAGTGTTCAAACCTGTGTCCACATGGATCCTAGTCAGATTTGTTCCTTCTGAGCCAAGACAGGAATTCCAAGCTTTTATCTCTTTAAGATCTCAACCCTTTCTTTGCTCTGACTGTAGCTCATATCAGGTTCTTCTGTTAAATGAATGCCCTCCTCCCATTTCACCTCACCTGCAGGAAAAAACTAAACAGCCTCCCCCTTATGTTTCTTCAAACTCTGACTTTAATCCTAGTGATGCCTCAGCACCTCCTTCAATCCTGCACAACCATAAGCCTCCTCCTCCCCCTCCCACCAATTCCATGCACCCAAGTACTACAGCCCCTACACCTTCTTCTCTCCCTCCCACCATTGTTCTTCCTCCTCTTCTTCCATGCCCCAAGAATCCTAATTCCCACTCCCAACATGCAGCCCCCTCCCATAACAACAACCCCTTTTATGACCCCCTTGACAAGATCTTGATCAGCAATCCCCCCTGAGGCCCCAAACCTTCCTTTAAGAGAGGTTGCTGGAGTTGAAGGAAGAGTCAGGGTTCATGTGCCTTTGTCTTTGGGAGACTTATCCCAAATAGGGAAAATGTTTAGGTTCCTTCACCTCAGACTCAACTACCTACACAAAAGAGCTCCAGTATCTTATTCACTCCTACGACTTCACTTGGAAAGACATTTGTGTTATCCTTAGCTGTTTTCTGTCCCCTGAAGAAAGGGAATGAATTTATCTGGCAGCCCAAGCCCATGCAGACACCTTACATACCAAGATCCTGCTAACAGTCCTGTTGGAACTCTAGCTATCCCTTGTGTGGATCCTAATTGGAACTATCAGATAGACTCCCAGGACAGAGGCTCGAGAGGCCACCTTATCTCTTGCCTAATAGAAAGAATGAAGTCCTCATTAAAAATAGTTACTTAGGATAAAATTAGAGAAATAATACAGGAACCCCAAGAAAATCCAGCCATTTTTATGTCAAGGCTTATAGTATACTACCCTAAGTATCTTACCCTAAATCTAGAAAGTCAAGAGAGATAAATTCATTTGCATATGCATTTCACCTCCCAATCAGCACAAGATATTAAAAAAATATGTGGAAACTAGAGGACGGTCTTTTGTTCCAACCAAGGGATCTCATTAAAACTGCCTTTAATGGTCTTTAATAATGCTGAGGAAGAACATAAGGCCCCTAAACTGAAGAGGTCCATGACTGAATATCAGCTTCTTGCTTCTGCCATATAGGGAAATCCTCAAAAACAAACCATGGACCCCCTGAGGCATACAAACTTACAGAACAACCTCCCCTCCCAGGGCCTATTTCAAAGGTGGCTTAGAGGGGCATTGGGCAAATAAATGCCATAACCCAAAACCCTGCCAGGCCCTTCTCCAAAATTCAGTCAGAATGGACATTGGAAAGTGGACTGTGGGAAGCCAGGACAGCCCACCATCTCCTCCACAAAACCTACCTTGGAGACCATCAACATGAACAACCTGTTGGGCCTGGCCATGGAGGATGGGTGGGGCCTGAGGCCACCAGGCCCCAGCTTCCTACCACCACTCTGGAGCCTCAGGGAGCTCTGGCAGGAGCAGATAAGTTTATTTTGTTCTTATTGGACTTGGGGGCATTATACTCAGTATTACCTATTTTACAGGGTCTTACCTACACCTCCCCTACTTCTATCATGGGGGTAAAGTGGTTGCCCACTACACCCCAACAGACTGGACCTTTACTTTGCACACTTGTAAACACCACTTTCTGCCACCTAATTCCTAGGTATTCCCACATGTGCTATGCTTATAATAGGGATGAATATTTTGACTAAGTTCCAGGGATACATTGAATTTCCTATACAACCAAACACAAACTTCCTATATCTGGGCCAGTCAGATTTGGGGCCCACTCCCCCAGTCATTCCCACCTCCCCTCGGATGTCAATCCCATTGTTTGGGACACCCATATACCCTCCATTGCTAGACATCATTCTCCAATTCTCATAAGACCAAATGATCTTCCTAAATTTCCTATCCAATCTCAATATCCTATTAGCCTAGAAGCACAGAGAGAATGAAAGCCTATAATTCAGCTTCTCCTCAAGGCCAACGTCCTCAAACCTACTCACTTTCTGTTCAATATTCCTATCCTTCCTGTAAAAAAACTAGACAGATGCTTCCGATTAGTTCAGGATCTTGGCCTCATCAATCTGGTACTCCTTCCCATTAACACAGTGGTCCCAAGTCCCTATACTATTCTGTCTCGTATACCTCCTAACACTCCTCATTTCTCAGTTCTTGACCTAAAAGATGCCCTTTTTACCCTTCCTCTACACCCTTCATGCCAGGAATTATTTCCATTCACGTGGACTGACCACAATATTCTTTTAGACCCTCAGTTAACCTGGACAGTCCTTCCTCAGGGTTTTAGAGACAGCCCACATTTCTTTGGCTAACCCTCAGCCACAGATCGTAACCACTTAGGGCACTGGAGGGCCAACTCACCCACCAGTGGAGCAGACCCATCAGCCACAACTGGGGCCATTTAATTTCTGGGCTCCTCCTGAGATGGAGAACTGGCCAGAGGGCCCTGACCAGGTAGAGGGAAAAGAGACTTTGTTGGCCCTTTGCCTCTCCCTTTCCCATTTTTCTTTCTTTTTTTAATTAATTAAAATTTTTAAAATTTTTTCTTCCACTGTACAGCACGGGGAGCAAGTTACTCTTATATGTATACAATTTTTTGCCACCCTTGGTTCTGTTGCAATATGAGTATCTAGACATAGTTCTCAATGCTACTCAGCAGGATCTGCTTGTAAATCTGTTCTAAGTTGTATCTGATAACCCCAAGCTCCCGATCCCTCCCACTCCCTCCCTCTCGCATCAAGCAGCCCCACAAGTCTATTCTCCAAGTCCATGATTCTCTTTTCTGTGGAGATGTTCATTTGTGCTGGATATTAGATTCCAGTTATACGTGATATCATATGGTATTTGTCTTTGTCTTTCTGGCTCATTTCACTCAGTATGAATCTCTAGTTCATCCATGTTGCTGCAAATGGCATTATGTCATTCTTTTTTATGGCTGAGTAGTATTCTATTGTGTATATATACCACCTCTTCCAAATCCAAACATCTGTTGATGAACATGTGGGTTGTTTCCATGTCCTGACTATTGTGAATAGTGCTGCAATGAGCATATGGGTGCATGTGTCTCTTTTAAGTAGAGTTTTGTCCGATTATATGCCCAAGAGTGGGATTGTGGGGTCATATGGAAGTTCTATGTATACATTTCTGAGGTATATCCAAACTGTTCTCCATAGCGGCTGTACCAGTTTCCATTCCCACCAACAGGGCGGGAGGGTTCCCTTTTCTCCACAGCCCCTCCAGCACTTGTTATTTGTGGACTTATGAATGATGGCCATTCTGATTGTTGTGAGGTGGTATCTCATGGTAGTTTTGATTTGCATTTCTCTTATAATCAGCGATGTGGAGCATTTTTTCATGTGTTGGCTGGCCATTTGTATCTTGCTTGGAGAACAGTCTATTCTGGTCTTTTGCCCATTTTTCCATTGATTGAATGCCTTTTTTGCTGTTGAGTTGTATAAGTTGCTTATATATTCTAGAGATTAAGCCCTTGTCGGTTGCATCATTTGAAACTATTTTCTCCCATTCTGTAAGTTGTCTTTTTGTTTTCTTTTGGGTTTCCTTTGCTGTGCAAAAGCTTTTCAGTTTGATTAGGTCCCATGGGTTTATTTTTGCTCTAATTTCTATTGCTTTGGGAGACTGACCTGAGAAAATATTTATGCTGTTGATGTCCAAGAGTGTTTTGCCTATGTTCTCTTCTAGAAGTTTGATGGTGTCCTGTCTTATATTTAAGTCTTTCATCCATTTGGAGTTTATTTTTGTGCATGGTGTGAGGGTGTGTTCTAGTTTCATTGCTTTGCATGCAGCTGTCCAGGTTTCCCAGCAATGCTTGCTGAATAGACTTTCTTGTTCCCATTTGATGTTCTTGCCTCCCTTGTCAAAGATTAATTGACCGTAGGTGTCAGGGTTTATTTCCGGGTTCTCTCTTCTGTTGCATTGGTCTGTCTGTCTGTTTTGATACCAGTACTACACTGTTTTGGTGACTGTGGCTTTGTAATATTTCTTGAAGTCTGGGAAAGTTATGCCCCCTGCTTGGTTTTTGTTTCTCAGGATTGCTTTGGCGATTCTGGGTCTTTTGTGGTTCCATATAAATTTTGGGATTGTTTGTTCTAGTTCTGTGAAAACTGTCCTGGGTCATTGGATAGGGATTGCATTGAATCTGTAGATTGCTTTGGGTAGTATGGCCATTTTTACAATATTGATTTTTCCAATCCTTGAACATGGAATATCTTTCCATTTCTTTACGTCTTCTTTGATTAAAGTTTTATAGTTCTTGGCATATAAGGTAAAGGTACCTCCTTGGTCAGGTGTATTCCGAGGCATTTGATTTTGTGAGGTGCAATTTTAAAAGGTATCGTATTTTTGGATTCCTTTTCTAATATTTCATTGCTGGTATACAGAAATGCGACTGACTTCTGACTGTTAATCTTATATCCTGCTACTTGACTGAATTTATTAATCAGTTCCAGTAGTTTTTGGGTTGAGTCCTTAAGGTTTTCTATGTAAAGTATCATGTCATCTGCATACAGTGACAGTTTGATCTCTTCTCTTCCGATATGGATGCCTTTTATTTCTTTTGTTTGTCGAATTGCTGTGGCCAGGACTTCCAAAACTATGTTGAAGAGCAGTGGTGAGAGTAGGAATCCCTGTCTTGTTCCAGATTTGAGTGAGAAGGCTTTCAGTTTTTCCCTATTGAGGATTATATTTGCTGTGGGTTTATCATAAGTGGCTTTGATTATGTTCAGGAATGCTCCCTTGATACCTACCAATGGACAGATCCTCTAGACAGAAAACCAATGAAGCAACAGAGATCCTGAAGGAAACAATAGAAGTTAGATTTAATTGATATCTTCAGGACACTACATCCAAAAGAATCAGAATACACATTCTTGTCAACAACACATGGAGCATTCTCAAGAATTGACCACATATTGGGACACAAAGCTAACCTCAATAAATTTAGGAGCATAGAAATTATCTCAAGTATCTTCGCTGACACAATGCCATGAAACTAGAAATCAACCACAGGAAAAGAAATGAGAAAAAACCTACTACATGGAGACTAAACAACATGCTACTAAAAAACCAATGGGTCAATGAGGAAATAAAGAAGGAAATTAAAAATACCTTGAGACAAATGATAATGAAGACACAACCTCTCAAAATCTATGGGATGCCGCAAAAGCAGTGCTCAGAGGGAAATTTATAGTGATACAGGCCTTTCTCAAAAAAGAAGATCCCAAATTGACAGCTTAACCTTCCATCTAAGCAAATTAGAAAAAGAACAAAAAACACCCAAAGTCAGCAGAAGGAAGGAAATTATAAAGATCAAAGAAGAATTCCATAAAGTAGAAATTCAAAAAAACAATAGAGAAAATTAATAAAACCGAGAGCTGTTTCTTTGAAAAGGTAAACAAAATTGACACACCCCTGGGCAGACTCACTAAAAAGAGGAGAGAAAGAACTCAAATATAATTAAAAATGAAAAAGGAGAAATCACAACAGATACTGCAGTAATACAAAAAAACCATACGAAAATACTATGAACAACTCTATGCCAACAAATTTGACAATCTGGAAGAAATGGTCAATTTTCTAGACTCTTACAGCCTGCCAACACTGAATCAAGAAGAAACAGACCAACTGAACAGACCAATCACTAGAAATGAAATTGAAGAAGTCATAAAAACACTCCCTACAAATAAAAGTCCAGGGCCATCTGGCTTCACAGGCGAATACTATCAAACATATAAAGAGGATCTAGTGCCCATCCTCCTTAAAGTCTTTCAAAAGGTTGAAGAAGAAGGAACACTCCCACCATTCTACGATGCCATCATCACCCGAATTCCAAAACCAGACAGAGATAACACCAAAAAAGAAAACTATCGGGCCAATATCTTTGATGAATATAGATGCAAAATTTCTCCACAAAATCTTAGCCAGCTGAATCCAACAACATATCCAAAAATTATACACCATGACCAGGTAGGGTTCATCCCAGGTTCACAAGGATGGTTCACCATATGCAAATCAATCAACATCATACACCACATTAACAGAAGTCAAAAATCATATGATCTTCTCGATAGATGCAGAAAAAGCATTTGACAAAGTCCAACATCCATTCCTGATCAAGACCCTCTGTTTCTTTTTTGAAATAAATTCTATGTCTTTGTCTATATTCTTCGTTTATTCATTCACCACCTTCCACCTTGCTGACTTCCTTTTGTTAATTATGTGTGTTCTTCTTTTGCTATTTCAGAATACCTAAGGCAGTTGTTTAAAATGTTCATCTAGGAGTTCCTGTTGTGGCTCAGTTGTTAACAAATCTGACTAGGAACCATGAGGTTACGGGTTTGATCCCTGGCTTTGCTCAGGGGTTAAGGATCCAGCATTGCTGTGAGCTCTGGTGTAGGTTGCAGATGTGGCTTGGATCCTGCATTGCTATGGCTCTGGAATAGGCCAGTGACTATAGCTCCGATTAGACCCCTAGACTGGGAATCTCCATATGCCATGGGAGCAGCCCTAGAAAAGGCAAAAAGACAAAAGAAGAAAAAAGAAAAAAAGAAAAAGAAAAAGTTTATCTAGCCACTGTGAAGCCTATGTTTCTTTATGCTCATTTGCTTCAGATTTATTAATGTTCCTTTGAATGAGCCACATCTACTTTTTATTTCTATATTTTGTGAGCATTTATCAAAAGTTGCATATGCAGGAGTTCCCGTCGTGGCGCAGTGGTTAACGAATCCGACTAGGAACCATGAGGTTGCGGGTTCGGTCCCTGCCCTTGCTCAGTGGATTAAGGATCCGGCGTTGCCGTGAGCTGTGGTGTAGGTTGCAGACGCGGCTCGGATCCCGCATTGCTGTGGCTCTGGTGTAGGCCGGTGGCTAAAGCTCCGATTCGACCCCTAGCCTGGGAACCTCCATATGCTGCGGGAGCAGCCCAAAGAAGTGGCAAAAAGACAAAAAAAATAAAAAATAAAAAAATTAAAAAATTAAAAAAAGTTGCATATGCAGGAAAAAAAAACAAAAAAACAAACACCACGTTACCCAGTCTTGTATCTTGGATATGTGCAAATGAAGACCTTTACTAAACAGACCAGTGCTCTCAGGTCTTTTCTGAGGATGTGCCTTCACTGGGAGTGTGTGTGTGCTTCCCCAGCGCCTTAATCCTCTCCCCCACACACAGTTGCTTTTAAGTATTTAATTTCCCTAAAAACCTCACCTTTGTCTTCTTGGCCCTTACATGTTTTATTGCATTCTTCTGTCAGTCATCTCTGACCTCCACATGTGTGCAGGTCTACAGTTGCCATGAACTTCTCCTGTGCCATTGAATCCATCATCATTTTACTGATATGTAAAATGTCCCACCATCCCTATCTCAACTTCAAGTCATGTGAGACAGAAATCAGATTCTGGAGACAGTGCCTGGCCTGCCAAACCCTGCAATCAAGTTGCACTCTTGTGTTTCTCCCAATGGAGGACCAGTGGTTGGGTCCTCTACTGCACCATATTCATTCACAATGGGTGAGGAATAGAGGAGGCAGAATATCATGGAATTTGCTATCATTTTGAGTGTGACCCTTTCTCAATTGGCTATTCACTTGATTGCTTCAGATTACTCTTTGTCTTCTAGAGCTTCCACAAAGCTATTCTTACCTGATTGTTTCCTTGATATTTTCATGGGGTTAAAGACCTGGAGCCTCCTAATCTGCCATCTTGCCTATATCACTCCTCTCCTTCATTTCTGAAAGGTAGTTTTATCAGATACAGAATTCATGGTTCATAGTTCTTCTTTTTTGTTCCCTAAATATGAAAGTATACTAGGCTTTTTCCTTGATGCTTTCAAAATTCTCTTTGTCATGGGTTTTGTCAATTAACTATAGTATCTGTGTAGACCTGTAGTTTATCTTGTTGGAGTTCATTGAGTTTCTTGGATGTATACATTCATGTATTACATCATATTTGAGGAGTTGGGGCATTTTTCTCCCAATATTTTCCCTGACTTCTGATTCCCTTTTCTGGGTGTAATTCCTATTATATGTATCATGTGGATTCCTATTATATGTATGTTGGCCTACTTAATGGTGTCCTATATGTCTGTTACATTCTGCTCAATATTGTCCATTCTTGCCTCTCTCCACTCCTCAGAGTGGATAGCCTCAGTCAGTTCTTCTTCAAAGAGGCCAATTCATTATTCTGCCAGCTCAAATCTGTTAGTAATTCCCCCAATGCCTTTTTCATTCCCAGCTGTACTTTTCAACACTAGAATATACATTTGATTCCTTTTTGTAATTTCTGTCTCTCTATTAGCATTCTCCATTTGGTTAGGCACCAGTTTCCTGAGTTTTTTTAGTTCTTGGTCCCAAATTTCACTTTGTACTATGGGAATATATAAGAGAGTGACTAAAAGTCCTTGTAATGCCTCACCGCATGAATCATTTTTCCTTTTTTAATTTCCATACCTCATAATTCTTTGTTGAAACCTTTTGTGTTAAAAAATGTAAGGAGACATTGTAGAAATCAGATTCTCCCTTCTCATCATGATTTGATGTTAATGCTGTTTGTTTGGTTGTTGGTGGTGGTGGTATGGCTCCTGTTTCTTCAAGTCTAGCTTGCATTTGGGAAGATGTAATGGTTGTTACTGGTTGGAAGTTTTCTGATATGAGATGCCTATACTGCTTTTGGGAATTGATTGCAAATTAATATAAAGAGTTACTTTGAGATAAATTCTCATGTTCCATTCTACGAACATTTAAGATTCAAATATTTAACAAAGACTATTAAATACATGGTGACCTAGGACTTTTCCTTTTAAAAGTATTTGATTGGGAGTTCCCCTCATGGCTCAGTAGAAATGAATCTGACCAGCATCCATGAGGACACAGGTTCAGCCCCTGGCCTTGCCCAGCAGGTGAAGGATTCAGCATTTCCATGAGCTGTGGTGTAGGTCACAGATATGGCTCAGAGCTGGCATTGCTGTAGCTGTAGTGGAGGCCAGCAGCTAGAGCTCTGATTCTACCCCTATCCAGGGAACCTCCATATGCTACAGGTTTGGCCCTAAAAAGACACAAACAAAAACAAAAACACAGTGTTTGTTTGGAAGTATCCAATGGTGATATATTTTTAAAATGTATCTTATATGGTTATTTCCCCCAACACACTTTTTTCTCCCAATATACAGCATGGGGACCCAGTTACACATACATATATACATAATTTTTCTCCCATTGTAAGTATCTAGACATAGTTCTCAGTGCTACACAGCAGGATCTCATTGTTAATCCATTCCAAGAGCAATAGTTTAAACTCAAGCATCAGATCACCTCATACTCCCAATCCCTCCCACTCCCTCCCCCTCCCCCCAGGCAACCACAAGACTATTCTCCAAGTCCATGAATTTCTTTTCTGTGGAAAGGTTCATTTGTGCTGTATATTAGATACCAGATGTGAGTGATATCATATGGCATTTGTCTTTCTCTTATTTCACTCAGGATGAGAGCCTCTAGTTCCATCCATGTTGCTGCAAATGGCATTATTTCATTCTCTTTTATATCCGAATAGGACTCCATTGTGTATATATACCACATCTTCCTTATCCACTCATCTGTTGATGGACATTTGGGTTGTTTCCTTGTCTTGGCTATTGTAAATAGAGCTGCAGTGAACATGTGGGTGCATGTGTCTTTTTGAAGGAACATTTTGTCCAAATATATGCCTGTGAGTGGAATTGCTGGATCATATGGTAGTTCTATGAATAGATTTCTAAGGTACTTCCATACAGTTCTCCATAGTGGCTGTACCAGTTTCCATTCCCACCAACACTGCAGGAGGGTTCCGTTTTCTCCACACCTGCTCCAGCATTTGTTATTTGTGGACTGATGAATGATGGCCATTCTGATTGGTGTGATGTGGTATCTCATGGTAGTTTTGGTTTGCTTTTCTCTAATAATCAGTGATGAGTGGTGTTGATCATTTTTTCATGTGCTTGTTGGCCTTCTGTATATCTTCCTTGGAGATATTTTGAATAAATACACACACACTCACACACGCACACACACACAGCCACACCATACCTTGGGCTGTCGGTGACTGCTGTATCATATGACAGGTGTACATTTATTTTCTGAGGAACTTCCACACCGTTTTCCTTAGCGGTTGTACCAATTTACATTCCCACCAACATGATAGGAGGGTTCTCTTTCCTTATTTGTAGACTTTTTGATGATGGCTATTCTGACTGGTGTGAGGTGAGACCTCATGGTAGTTTTTATGTGCATTTCTCCCATAATTATTTACACTTAGCATCTTTTCATGTGCTTTTTGGAAATCATTCTGTCTTTGGAGGAATGTGTATTTAGGTCTTCTGCCCATTTTTCAATGGATTGTTTATTTTTTAACCTGAACTATATGAACCATTTTTAAATTTTGGAGGTGAATTCCTTGTCATTTGCTTCATTTTCAAGTACTTTCTCTCATTGTGTGGGTTGTTTTTCATTTTTTTATGGATTCCTTTTCTGTGTATAAGCTTTTGAGTTTATAGGTCCATTTTTTTTCCTTTTAGGGCATGGTGGCATATGTAAGTTCCCAGGCTAGGGGTGGAATTGGAGCTGCAACTGCAAGCCTACAGCACAGAAACAGCAAAGTGGGATCCGAGCCTCATCTGTGACCTATACCACAGATGCTTAATTCACTAAGTGAGGCCGGAGATCAAACCCATGTCCTCATGAATACTAGTCAGTTTCATAACTGGCTGTGCCAAAAGGGCAATTCCCAATTTCTTCATTTTTGTTTTCTTTTTCATTATTCTAGAGGGGGCATCAAAAAGGGTTTGCTGCCATACTTATCGAAGAGTGATCTGCCTGTTTTCCTCCAAGAATTTTGATGTAAGTTTCTGGCCTTTCATTTTGGTCTTTAACCCATTTTGATTTTGTTTTTGTGCATGGTGTTGTATTGCTTGTATTCTTGATAAAGAATGACCCACCAGGAAATGGAGTTTCAAGGTGCAGACCTTGCTATTTTAAATAGTCTGGATGGGGTAAGTATGAGAGAATATCAATTTGTTCTAGGCAAGAGAATTAGGGATCTAGGAGTTCCCACTGTGGCACAGTGGAAGTCAACAAACCCGTAGTCTGCGAATTTCCATATGTCATGTGTGCAGCCTTAAGAAAGGGAAAGAAGAAAGAGAGAAAAGAAGAAAGAAAAGAAAAATTAGAGCTCTTTAATACAAGGTGATAAAGGTGTGATTGAACAGATACCTACTTATGTTAGGACATAAACTATCGGATAAAGAGAAATGTAGAAAAAGATCTAGAATTTTAATATAGCTTTGTAATATTTTCCTACTTTCTATGCTATCTTCAAAGTCCAGGATGACTTCAGACTTAGGGACCAATCTGCCTAACACATGGAAGAATGAAATATAGTTTTATCAAAAGAACATTCTCTAACTGAAGATTGCAGTCTGTATTTACTCAAGAGTAATGACTTGCAATAATAACAGCTAACATTATATGACACATCCTGCTTGCTGGACACTAATCAAAGCACTTTACCTTTATTAACATATGTTATTCTCACAGCATCCCTTGGAGATGGATGCCATTACTGCAATGCTCTTACTCCATTTAAAGTTCTGTAAACAGCGTTGCAGAGAAGTTAAGTAACTTTCCCTTAAGCCATAGTTAAATAAGCCAGGATTTGAAGCCTACCTGTCTGGCTGCAGTTTCCATGCTTTCCAAACTTAACCTAAACCACTTCATATAAGCCAAAGTGAAAAGGTTACAGAGTAGCTACAACCATATTTACAGGGCCTAGGATGAAGCTGCCCAGCCCTTCATAAGCAAATAGCTGGTATTTTTCAGAATTGCCCCATGGCAATTGGCTCAAGGGAAGAAGGGAAAGATCATAGAGACCAGCTGATAGATGCACAGGGTTAACCAGCTTCAAAGGGTTTAGCAAAACGTTGATGATCTTCACATGTGGAATGTACCATAAGTACAAACTGGAATCCCGCACATGAGTTTAACTCAGGTCACATCTGGCCTGGATGGATGAGGATGCTGATGATTTTGGAGAGATGGCAGAGAGTGATGGCTTGAAGTGAGATCTTAATTCTCTGCTCAGGAATGGAAGCTGGGAAGCCTGGATGAAACAGGAATATTAGCCACTCGACCAGCTGGGGACTACCAACTGAATTCCCTTGATTCTCACCCCTGTTGAAGGCAAGAATATTTAAAGCCAGCAAAGTCTGTGAAATCAGGTACAGAGTTTATTGTTAGAAACACAGTAGACTTAGCTATGTTGTCTGTTTGTCTAAGGCAGAGGCAAAGCAGTAGGATACACACAAAGGAGGAGTGAGAATGCAATCATCCCCATCATTGAGGAGTGTCCCAGAGAAGTGATTTAAAACACTTAGGGAAGTTCATCTGGGTCTTTGTTTCCCATTGGCCAAAGTTCTTATTTCATTTTGCACACCTGATCGGACCCAGGTCCTCCCCAATATGCGTGCACATCTTTTGGTCAAGATGGATTCCTCACTGGCAGTAACATAGCCTAAGTTTTTATTGGCTGGTGACCCCTCCCTTTCTGACCCAGAGGAGTCTTTCTGTGCATGTGAAGTTGGTTCTCCTTCGCCCTAAGGATAGGAAGTGTGTGACCTCTTTATCTTTGACCCAAGCAGGGCTTAGGCCCTAAATGCCCATGATGTGTTCATTGCTTTAAGTGTCCAAAAAGGCCAATTCCACTTCTTTAACTTGTTCTTGCATTTTTATCTTCAGGTATAAATAGGTGGCTGATAGGAAATGTTTATTCTCGATCCCATCTATCTCCTGACTCATGGAGAGGCTAATTTGGGAGGAAAGTGTCCTCCATACTCCCAGAGAGACACTGTGAATTCCCCTGTAAGGGATATTAGGCTTTATTATCTTCCCTCAGTAGAGCATTGGCATGAATCTACAAAGGCATAAGGCCATTGTCCTTAGTTACTATCCTCTTAGTTATTATTACCCAGGACTAAAGGATGACCTGGCCAGTGTCTGCACTTCATGGACAGTTACTGCTGAAGCACACCAGAGATTAGGAATACTCCATACAACATACCCATGGAGTCATCCTTGCTTGTGTGCTAAAAGGTGATCCATTTCTAGAATTGCATGTGTTTCTTAGGACTCTTCTCGTACCCAGTGCATTAGAGCAAGATCACCAGAAGTGAATCTTAGATGGGGACACTTGGGAAAATCCTTGAAAATGTGCTCATGAACTGGGGACTGAGGAAAATAGGATAAGGCAGGGGAAGAAACAGAACCTTATCCTGGTCCTCAAGGGACCTCTCTCTGGAACATGAAGAACACAGAGTTGGTCCCCCTGGAGATGAAAGGGCTCAATTTGACCCTACCCTCTGCCAGATACCAGTTTCTGCTGATAGCATAGGCTTGTGACTTCTTGAATAAGGAAGTATGTGCCTGGGTGTGGGTAATGCCCTGTGAAGGAAGCAGCTGTGAACCCTTAGCAACAACACTCAGCCACCAGGAAAGAGGCACCCCAGGGAAGGAAACCAGGTGCCACCAAGAGCCTCTGCCACAGACCTTTAAAGGGAAGGACAAAAACCATGGAGTTTGGAGTTCCCTCAGGCTCTGCAGGTTAAGGATCTGGTATTTTCACTGTTGTGGCCCTGATTACAGCTGTGGCCCTGGTTACAGCTGTTCAGGTTCAATCCCTAGCCTAGAAAATTCCGCATGCCATAAGAATGGAAAAAAAAAGTTAAAGAAAGAAAGAAGAAGAAAAGTAAATTCCCATTGTGGTTAAGCTATAAGGAGCCAGACAGGTATCTATGAGGAGGTGGGTTCCACCCCTGGCCTCCCTCAGTAGGTAAAGGACCAGGCATTTCCATAAGCTATGGTGTAGGTCACAAAGGCAGCTTGGATCTGCCATTGCTGTGGCTGTGCTGTAGACCAGCAGCTGTACTTCTGATTCGACTCATAGCCCGAGAACTTCCATATGCAACAGGTCTGGCACTAAAAATAAAAATAAAGTAAAACAATGGAGCTCAAAAAACTTAGAGGAAGGGCTAAGGGCAGGACTAGAAGGAGCAAGCACTGTCTCAAAGTTAGCTTAAGCCCCCCATTCTCAATCCCCACTGTGGGCCTGGGCCTCTCATGCAAAGGAATGGTTCAGCCCCTGTAGCCATTGGAGTAAGAGATTCATGGTCTAAAAGCATAAATGAATACCCAATTCTTTCTCCAAAGCCTGCTATCCCCCCTTGTGGGAAACCCATGGGCCTCCTATATACTGGAGCTACATGTCCCTCTGTACCACCTCTTCTCCTCAGACCATTTCTTCAGAGGAGCCATGGAGGTAGGTGGCAGGGCAGGGTAGGTGCCATTCCTAACCCCCAGCCTCCCAAGAAGGAATAAAATGTGGCTTGGTGAGGAACCCAGAAACTTCCTCCAGAGACTGACCAGATAGACTGTTTATCCTGCCCTTGGCTGGGCACAGCCATAAACCAGGCATTACAGTGCCTCTAAAGGATTCTGCATATTTAACAGAAGAGTGTTGTTTCCTTTCATTCAACCATTTTAACAAAGAAGTTGACAGGGTTTTTGTTCCTTTGCTTGATTCCATATGGGAGACAATTATCACCACTTGCTTAGAAGAAAGAGGTGCCACTTTCTCTTTGTATTGGCCCCAAAACACACCACACCACACATGCACAAGTATATACTAGCAAAGGGATTCAAGTGCAGGTATACATGCATATAAGCACGCACACACACACACACACACATCCCTTCCCTTTTAGCTCTGGCTCTGGGAGACATGACTAAAGCCAAGAGGCTTCATTGGAAACAGGGTGCCCCAGCCTCCATCTCCAGGTATTCCCAAGCTGCCCCCACCAAAGCTGGCCAAGGTCCACTCAAATTCTCCACAACTCCAGTTGAGGTACTAGAACCAGTGTTTCATCTGTTCTTCTGAAATCCATCCAGTCAAGATTTTCTAATTTCCCCAAACTACAAACTCTGCTTTTATTCCATGCAAATCCCCCTGTACCACCAAAGCCTTCAGGCCTGTGGAGATTGATCGTGCATGATCATTCAGGGCCCAAGGCAAAAGAAAGTGGCCAGTCCCAGACTGAGCACTGGGGCACTGGCTGAGGAGGCATGGCCTGAGCTGGATATAGGAGTGGGTATCCAGCTCCTTAGCCTGTGACTAGATGACTGGGGAGGGTTTGCCTGAGGTCCTGGGTCTGGGGGCTGGCACAGGGGCAAGACTCACAGGATGAGGCCAGTGATTGCAGGGCTGGCAGTGGGGGAAGATGTCCTTCACTTGTGTTGTGGGAAGATGAGTGTGCAGCTTCTGGCTCTCATTTAGCTGTTGGAAGACTGAGGAAGTGTTGAGAATGAAGGCCATTTTAAGACATATCTCCCTTCACACAGGGCCAGCAGTCAGAACAAAAACCCACTGATTCTTTTCATGTCTCCCAAGACAGCAAATACCATGGTGTTCTCCACAGTTGAGGGAATGCGTTATAGCAGTCTAAAAAAGGTGCTGAGAGGTGTGTGTTGGAAATGACCTGGAAGGTTTTTCCTCCATCCTTAACAAGTATTTCCTAGAGGATTACATCCTCGGTTCTTGATCATGGCATGTGGACTAGGTAGAGAAACTCAGAGACACAGTCTAGGCCAGCAATCCCTTTAAGGATTTTGGTTCGTGGTGACCCCAGTCAATCTGAGATCCTCTCTTTTCTTTTCTTCCCTTTACAAATTATTGTAAATGGGAGAATTTCCAGGAGTCACATTGTGGCACAGCAAAAATGAAGCTGACTACTATCCATGAAGTTGTAAGTTCCATATATGGCCTTGCTCAGTGGGTCAGGAACGAATGTTGCCATGAGCTACTGTGTACATCTCAGATGTGGTTTGGATCCTGCATGGCTGTGGCTGTGGTATATGCCAGCCTCTGTAGCTCCAGCTCAACCCCCAGCCTGGGAGCTTCTATATGCCACAGGTGCAACCCTAAGATACAAAAACAAAGAAAAAGAAATAATATTTCCACCCAAAAAAAAGCTCTTAAAGATATCAAATTTGCAGGCCTTGTTCCATTACACTGCTTTTTTTCACCCTAAGATGAGGAAAAATACTGTGAACTATAAGTGCAATATACCAGGCCTTGGCAGACCTACCTGACTCACCAAACATGAGATGTGTTTAATAAACACTCTACAAAAGTGGTCAGCAAAGTCCAATTAACCACGGGTTTTGTGAGTGGAGGTCTGTTGGCCCACAGCCGCACTTGATCTTTCTGTACTGTTTATGGCAGTTTTCACATACAACAGCCAAGGTGAGTGCTTGCAACACTGACAATAAAGACTACAACACCTAAAATGTTTACAATCTGGTCCTTTACAGAAAATTACTCCTCCCACCTGGGGAAAGACCCTAGCTACCAATACTAACAAGAAGAGCTTCCAGGAAACCCCTTCCTCCATTACCTCCTCGGCAAGCCATCCAGTAAACTTAGTTTGGGTCCTCTCTCCTCCCTTCCTCAGTGATTTCCTCTCTCTCTGTATATGTGCGTAGGTGTTGCTAGATCTAGAGGCTCCTGAGAAATGGCCCTGATAGTCATCCACAAGTGCTGGCCCTGCTGGACTTCCACTGGGACTGTGCATGTCCTTTCAGTCTTGGTGTACAGATCTGGCCATCATGGGTCCCACCATGGCTGGTCTCTCAGCATTGAATGTGCTCTAGTTCAGCTCACTGAACTCTCAGGGAATTTCCTTGTTAAGCATGGCTGCCCACGTGTTCAGAACTCATGGTGGGTGTGTGCATTTCTGACCAGCAGGTTCCATACTTAGTTGTGATGCTAAGGTTCTGACAGCTGATCTTTCAGCATTTCACTCTTGTCTCCTTGTCTGTGATGTGATGGGAAGAGAAGAGCACCCACTGCCTTCCTCTTGGCTTGTTTTTATTCCCAGCTGGGTTACCAAAATCTAAGGTTAGCAAGAAACTACACATCATTGCAGACGCCCTGTTCAGTGTCTTCTGTATTAAATATGGTGATGGGTTTAAATACAGCTAACACTGCCCTTCTGGGAGCCAAAGCTTCTAATCAGACTGTTCACTCCTCATCATTTTTGTCCTTACTTCACAGTGTGGCAAAGTTTAGCTAAAATGATTAAAAATGACAATATCCACTTTGGGAAACCCTAAACCTTAACACGGTTTTCCACATCCAGAAATTCCTCAATAAAAAGAGACCTAAAAATAGTTTTCAGTTAATCATACCATTTTCCAGAATGTAGGAAAAAATCAATGTATAAACTCTGTTAAATAATCTAAAGCTGTTCTTGTACCAGTTGATATTTTCAAACCAATACGTACTTCAATAATTATACATAATCTCAAATGTTCCAAACAAAAAGCAAAAAATATCCATGCCAATGGGCTCCTTAAAGACACATCTCCTTCTCTAGCTGCAATTGTAATTGTGAGGAACTGTATAGCAGTGAGTTAAATGAATGACCACAGCACTAGGTTACAATAAAATCAGGAATGCTGTGCATTCACTGCTGTAAAACAATTAAAAAATTTTAAGACTTGGTCTATAAAGGGAAACATTTTTAGTACTAGACAACTTTCATAATATATCTTCATGATTATATCATAGTGTAAATTATACTGAGCATAATACATGTTATAATAGATTCTGACCTATTTTCCCATGAAAAGCCTAATTAACCAAAATATATCAAATTTCCAACATATGTTTTTTTGCTCAGATAAAACAACAGCAAATTTAAGATAAAATGCAAATATGCCTTATAACTGATCAGAAAATCAGTGGTTCAGTGATTTGCAGTGAGGGGTACAAATCATATGACCTTATACAGCTTCTCTATAAACAGTGTATATGAATTCTAAAAGTGTGGCCTTAAAGATTTTAACATCAAAATTGACGTGTTGTTCTTTAAAAACTTGTTGAATTTGGAGATCCCTCTGTGGCACAATGGCTTCGGGATCTGGCATTGCCTCAGCAGGCATAGGTTTCCTGGGAACTTCTGTAAGCTGTGGGAGTAGCAAAAATGTTTTTTTTTTTTTTAAATTTAGTATGAAAGGTTTTAATTGAAACCTTGAGAAATCCCTAATAAATGTATTTTAGCTAATGTTTCTTACGGAAATAAGAATTTTTAAATTTAGTAAACAAATATATGTAGTTGCCATGCAATCATTTTACTTCTATTCTTTCCTACAAATATCAAGGTTCAGCAAAAATGTTCTGTAAAATATTTTAGGCTTTAAAGATGATACCTTACCTGTCACAAATAATCAACTCTGCTGTTGCAGCATGAAAGCAGGCCCAGGCAACACCCAAACAAGTGTGACCATGTTACAGTAAAACTGTATTTACCAAAACAGATAGTGGGCCAGACTAGACCCACAGGCTGGCCTGTGCCAACCCCTATGTGCATAATCTTTTGTCTTTTTTTTTTTCTTGTCGTTTTGCCATTTCTTGGGCTGCTCTCATGGCATACGGAGTTTCCCAGGCTAGGGGTCCAATGAGAGCTATAGCCACCGGCCAACACCAGAGCCACAGCAACGTGGGATCCAAACCACATCTGTGACCTACACCATAGCTCAAGGCATTGCTGGATCCTTAACCCACTGAGCAAGGCCAGGGATCAAACCCACAACCTCACGGTTCCTAGGTGGATTCACTAAGCACTGCGCCACGATAGGAACTCCCATAATCTTTGTTCTTTAAAAGCTTAAATTCTGGAGTCCTACATTCTCAATGCAGAATTTACATTTTCTTAATAAGTTTAAGTTTATTTATGATTGAAAATTAAAGTTTTACATATCTTACATCATTTATGCATGATTATAAATGCCTACATACACACATACACAGGAATGATGATAGAAGAAAAAAAAGGTGGCATATGAAAAAAGGAAGGACATGAATACTGTGACTTTGTGTATACTAGCTGTTCCCCATATGAAGAAATTAATACTGTTGGCTTTTGTACACTCAAGGAAAATAAGCTTAATTGTGGCTCACAGGAATACCTTCAATTTCCAAGAGTTGTTTTGGACTTTGATTCTGCCTGTAACCATATGCCTCAGAATTTGTGTTAGGTTTTCTAGCAGTATACTTTGCATTGGCTATGTTCCCAAGTTAAGAAGTACAGTTTCAGCAAGGTACAACTCTTGGCTCAGTTTTGCAGGATGAAGTCAGGAGTGACACAATGTCAAGATGATGAAAAACACCAAATTGGCTGAGGTTTATTGGAGCATCCTTACATCAACCACATCTTCAAGAAATGCAACTGAGATTTGTTCTTGTGGAAATGGTAAGTAAGCCCACCACCTGTTGTGACGGGGAGATCAGTGGTCCAAACACTCTGGCACCCAGCTATTCAGTTACAGAGGATGTCCATGTGTCTTGGGGATTCCTCCAGGTGATGACCTCTCTGTCTGCTTCCAGCTAGCTGAGGTCTGTGTACTCTTATCATAGCTTCAAACCCTCATTATATTCCAAAAGCCATACAGCTCTGATTCCAGTCTGTAACCCATGGATTGTGGAGACAGCTGATGTATGGAGAGAGCACTTAACTTGCTATCATCTAGCTGCACCCTTGTAATTTCCCTCAAGGGTAGGGATAATTTGCACACTTGACAAAACTTGCAACTACTACCACCTAATTCTTTTCATGATGTTTTTCACAAATCAAAGAACATGGGACTGAAAGAAAGGAAAAGAGGAGGGAGGGAGAGAGAGACCAAACTTATTAAGGCCCTAGAATGTCAGTGCATCTCTATGCAGAGGGAGATAAAGCAGTGAGTGTTTCTGAAAGGGAAAGGAAAGAAAAAAGAGGGGGAAGGGCAGAAATATGAAGTGTATTGGTCAGGGTTCTCCAGAGAAGTTTCAACCAATAGAAATGTGTATAGGGATAGATATTGGTTCATTTTAAGGAACTGACTCATGAGATTTTGGAGGCACAGTTAACCCAAAATCTGATGGGGAGTCCAGCAGGCCTGCAGTCTCAGGAAAGAATTTTGATGAGTCCAAAAGCTGTCTGCTGGCAAAATTCCTTTTTGCTCAGGGAAGATCATTCTTGGTTCTTTTACAGCCTTCAGCTGCTTTGATGAAACCCACCCATATCATAGAGGGTAATATTTTTTACTTAAAGTGCCCAAGGATTTAAATGTTAATCTAATCCAAAACATACCTTCACAGAAACATCCAGAACATCTGATCATGTATCTGGGCACTGAGCCCCAGCCACATTGACACCTAAATTAACCATCATATAAAGAGAACTCGTGGTGAGGAGAAAGGCATGTGCACAGAGAGAGATGAAGTATGTTTTTCTTCGTTTCTGGTTACTCTGTTCCATAATGTTGTAGCAGGAATACTTGAGTTCCAACTAACTCAAATACTGTAAAATTTACACAAAGAAAATTTCCTGAAATATGTCATAAACTTTCTTTTCTAACCCTAAAGGGTTGGAAGATATGCAAGATCAAAGCAGGAGTCTCTATCTAGTTTTCGTACTTAAAATGTACCTTTCCTCTTTGAGAAATTTAAACTGAATTTTGAGATAGTTATGCATCCACATACAATTGTAAGAAATTATAGCGCTCCTGTGTACCCTTCATGGTTTTCACCAGTGGCAACATCTTGCAAAATCATAGTACAAGAGTTTAACAAAATTATTCACGTTGATACAGTCCATCGATTATATTCAGGTTCCCAAGTTTCTCATATATGAATTTTGTGTGTGTATGTGTCTGTGTGTGTCTGTGCATGTATTTACCTCATGCAATTTTATCATATGGATGTATCCATGTATTCACCGCCAAAGTAAAGGCACAAAACAAGAGTTTCATTCCCATAAGGATCCCTCATGTTGCCCTTTTAGTCACACCCACTTTTCTTCTGTCCCCTTAACTTCATCTTTAAGCAAAGGTAACCCTGACTATTTTCTTCCTAATTTTATCAGCTCGAGAGTATTATATAATTGGAATCATACAGGATGTAACCTCTCGGGGTGGGCTTTTTCATTCAGTGTAACTTGCATGGTAATTTACCTAAGTTGTTATTTTTAGCATCAGGGGACTCTTTTTCATTGCTGAGCTCCTAATATTGAATCAACATTGCATATGAAGAATTACTTCTACTTGGTCATAAGGTATCATTCTATATATACATGATGGATTTAAAATGCTAAACTTTTTGAGAGAGCTTGTGTGTATCTTCATGAGAGATACTCATCTATACCTTTACAGTTTTGTACTTTCTTTGTCTGCTTTTGGTATCAAATTAGTACTGGCCTCATAAAAGATTAGGAAAAGTTTCCTCTTCTAATTTCTGGAAGAGATGATGGACAGTTCTACTTCCAATGTTTTGTAGAATACTTCAGGGGAATCATCTGGACGAGGACATTTATTTAGTTTCCTTAATGATTATGTAACTTTTCAGATTATCTATTTTATCAGGTATGTTGGTATCTGATTTTTGAGGGGTTGTTCCATTTTCTCTAGGACACAATTCATGAGAACAGTAAAACTGTTCATAGTAATCTCTCACTGGCATTTTAATGACTACAGGATCTATCATGAGAGCCCATTTCCCGCCTGATATTGATGATTTGTATCATGTCTATTAGTTTTGTCATAATTACAACAGGTTAATGAATTGTATTTTACCATTTGAAGAATGAAATTTTTTCCATATTTGTTGTTTTTCTGTGTGAATTACAGTGATTTCTGCTTTTATCTCTATTATTTCTATCCATCTCTTTTGAGTTGATTTTGCTCTTTCAATTTTCTTGAAGTACAAATTTAAACTACAGATTTGAAACATTTCTTAATCACATAATGTGAGCATTTAGTGCTATAAATATTCCCCTCATCTTGGCTTCAGCAGGGTTCTACAAGTTTGATATGTTTCACTGTTTTCACTTAGTGCTATGTATTTTTTTGTTATTATCTTTGAAATGACTTCCTGCTTGACCCATCGTTTATGACTATGTGGTTAACTTTCAACGTTTTTAGAGGTTCTCCTGTTGTGTGTTATTTAAAAGTGTAGTTTGATTCCATTTTGGTTGAAGAATGTATTCTTCATGATTTCATTTCTCTTGAATTGGTTGAAGTGTGTTTTGTTGCTCAGGATAAGGCAGAAGATTCATGAGTACATTAAACAAAACATGTAGAAGTTCCTTCATGGCTCAGGAGGTGAGAGGATCTGGCATTGTCACTGTTAGTGTGTGTAGACATTCTATAATCATGCATAAATTATGTAAGGTATTTAAAGTTTACTTTTCAATCATAAATAAATTCCAACATAGGATATAAAGATAATGTAAATTCTACATTGATAATGTAAGATGCCAGAACTTAAGTTTTAAAAGACCAAGGATTGTGCATGTAGGGGGGAGTGTGTACCAGCCTTTGTGTCCAGTCTGGCCAACAGCCTGTTTAGGTAAATACAGATTTGTTTTAACATGGTCACACTTAAAAATAAGTGTTGCCTGTGGCTGCTTTCATCCTACAACAGCAGAGTTGACAATTTAAAACAGATGAAGTATAGTCTTTAAAGCCTGAAAATATTTACATTGTGATCCTTTACAAGACATTTTCGCTGACCCCCAATATTTGCAGAAAAGAATAGAAGTAAAGTTACTGCATTGCAAATACGTACATTTGTTTACTAAAGCTAAAACTTGATTTCCACAAGAAACATTAGATAAAATATATTCAGGTTTCACAAAGAATTGATGAAAGACTTTACGTATTAAATTAAAACCATTTTTTTTCCCTCACTGACACTGTGGCATATGAAAGTTCCCAGGAAAAACCCTAGATCCTTAACCCTCTTCACTAAAATCAGAAAATTATCACTGGTTATATAAGGTCTTAGGACTTCTTTATCAAAAGCTACCTGGGGGTGGAAGCCAGTGGGCTGGTGAGGTTGGGAACACTGAGCTCAACATGATCTAAGTCACCCCAAATACATTAACGGGCCATGAAATCTGAGTCACCCATTCCCCCCATTGTTTTGTCCTCACTGGGCTGAAGAGGCAGCTGCCTCCACCATTTTGAACATTGCAACAACACAACTAAGACGATAGGATGCTCCCCCACCCACAAGGCACCGAAGCAGAAAGTCCTATTCTTACAGCCAAGCCTTTTCCTCTCTGACCAGGCAAACCACACAGGACACCCTGGAGGAGTGGAGGATCACCCCAGCCTGACATCCAGCCACTTCAGAGAGGCAAAGAGAAACTCTGTAGAGGTAAGGGCTGCCTCCAGCCTCCATTCTCACGACTGGTGAGTGTCCAGAGGGCTGAACGGCACAAACGCAGCTCTCCATCCCCAGAGTGTTCCGGGATGCAGAGCATGGAACCGATGCCCCAGAAGCCCCCTAGCCCAGCAGGCTGGAGAGACAGGGATGATGAGGCTGTCCCTGGGGCTAGTGAGAGCTGTGTACTCCCAGGAGCAGCCTGGGCATCCTTGTCTCTGTGGAGGAAAGACTTAGTCCTTCACCTGTGGATCCAGACTGCCTGGGATCTCACACATGCTTCGTTCCTCTCAGATCCCCTCTCTGTCTTCGGAGGACCCATCTCTGAGGACACAGCCCCATGCAAGATGACAGTGGACCAAGTGCATTTCACAACAGAACGATTTTATCCATGTTTTACATCCCCCATCGCAAAGGAGCTACTGTGCCCACCCACACACACCCAGACCCAAGTCCCCACCACCTAACCCCACCCACCCCCACCCCCTCCTGGCTCTGGTCATTCTGTCCTTCCTCCCCACCCCTATGGCAGCCAGGATGGTTGCTAGGACCTGGAGGAGCCCAAGGCTTCCATGGGGGCTGCCCAATTGGACTGGCTCTGGAAGGCTGGCCCACCGTTCCCTACTGGCTGCAGTGCCACTTCCTCCTCCTCCGTGTGACACATGGGTCACACCTGCTCCTTTTGGGCTGGGAAGGGTCAACCAGCCCCAGAGCCAGGGTGTGCCTCCCAGAGCCTCGCAGGTCAGCCCTAGGCCTGGCCAGGTCCTCAGCAGCAGCCAGGCCTCCACACTGAGCCCACTTTCTAGACTTGGCAGCTTCCAGGGGGCCTGAGCTGAGGCCCATTCTCTGGGGCACGGGGGCCTGGAAAGCTTGCTGGGCCCTCTGCCCTGCAGTGCAGACAAGACCCGAGGCAGGGACAGGGCTCTGTGGCAGCCCCGAGGGCAGCAGGCTGTGGTGAAGGTCCAAGAGGAAGGCCAGGCTGGGGAGCTCCTCCTCAACCTCACTGAACCCGTGACCCAGCCCTGGGGCTCCACTAAAAGGAGAGGCCTCCCTGAGAACCTTGCTGGCCCTGGGTCCTGATGGAGGGCCTGAGCGCATTGTACGCTGGCAAGGAAATGGCTGTGCTGTTCCAGCCTGAGGGGGCTCGTGAAGTCCTGGAGAGGGCACAGAGTCTTTGTGCCTGAACATGCTCCTGTCTGTTTGGGGGTGCCTTAGATGGCCATGGAAATCCATCTGGGGTGTACAGGTTTCATCTCTGACCCCGGGCTGTGGGCCTTGCTCGTTCCTCTGGGCATCTTGTTGGGCCACAGACTCAAGGTCTTGAGTCCAGGTGGGGTGCCCTGTGATTGGGGGTGGCTGGCACCCCGTCATCCTCCTCCAAGGCCAGGCCTTGTGTCTGCACTAGCTGGTGGGAGGGAGGTGGACAGTGATTGCTCTGCACCCTCCAGGGATAGCCGGGGCTTATGGGCAGGGGGAGGTGAGATGGGACTCACATCCACAGACAGAGACTGTGGCCCTCCTGCCTTCCTCCTGCACCTTCTCCCCAGCAGGTTCCTTGCCCTGTCCCCGGCTCCCCTCCTCCCAGTCCATTCCTCCTGCCCTGCACCCACCTGGGCAGCCTCCTGGGTGCAGGGCCTCTCTGTCAGGGGAGGGAGGGACAGAGCCTTCAGGGCCTCCTGCTCTAGGGCTCTCCCAGGCCCTGGCTGACCTGGGTCCTTTCCTCCTGGATTTCCAGGGTCACCTGGGTTTCCCCCTGCCTCCAGTCTCCCTAGTGTCAGTCCCTCCCCTGGCCACCTTTTCAGGGGAGAGTCCTTCCTCCTGCTCCAGCTCCTCAGCCAGGCCCGAGAGATCCAACTCTGGTTCTGGGGAAAGCAACTCTGCCAGGAATCGGGGGTGAATGACCGCCTCCACCTGGAATGGAAGGGAGAGGCTGTGAGCAGCCTTGGCAGGTGTGCCCTGGGAGGCAGGAGGGCCTGGGGGAAACATGACTAGCAGAGGCAAATCCAGAGTCCCCCTCACAAAGGGGGAGCTTTCAAACTCCCATAGGTATTGTCTACTCTCACATAAACACACACACACACTCACAAGCAGGTGCACATGCAGACACATGGGCTCCAAAGCACAAACACATAGGCACCGAAACAGACACACAAATAGGCACCGACACAGACACACAAAGTCCTCCAAAGAGAGAGAGTGATACACACATGTACAACTTTCACATCCACATATACACATCCTATGCACCAAAGTACACTCAGACACACAGGAAGACACACATATGTCGGGGTCAAGGACCAGAGCCTAAATCCCATTATCCTGGGCTAAAGCCAGAACTAGGGTGCTAAGAGCATCTCTCCCTGGAATCCTGGAGTCTCAGACTCCAGGCCCAGCCCACCTTGGTGTCAAAGTCCTCCTGGGAACACAGCTTGTCCACGTAGCTGAGGAGATCTGGGTCTGGGAATCAGCCGACCTCATCCTGTGGCAGCTCATATCCATCCTCTTGACATTCCATATCTGACTCCCCTGTGGCTGAGGGGCCAGGACCCACCAGTGCCTGCGGGAGGTCCCCATGCTCCCTGCGAGCCTCAGGGGGAATCTCCTTGGGGGCCTTGTTCTCCAGCAGCTGCCAGGCTCTGTGTGGCCTTGGGTGGGTGTGCTGGACCCTGGGGCCGTGTTTCCTTGGAGCACAGGCTGAGGCAGAGCAGGAGGAAGGGAAAGTGAGGGGACCCAGCGCCCAGAAGCTGACCCCTGAGCAGGCACAGGGGAGGGCATTGTTGTGGGGCAATGGATATGCATGTGGGAAGGGGGAGGAGCAGCCAGAGCCTCAGGTTTGGTGGGAGGCCAGATTCAAGTCAGGGACAGGTAAAAGTCAGGTGTGAGAACGTGTGGAACGTCTAATGATCAAGGGTCTCCCCACCAGCACACTTGTTAGGCAGATTTCACAGGGGCCCCTTAGACAGGGAGGAGGGTGATGAGGTTCTAAATGGACCAGGTCCACACCGCAGAGGGGAAAAGGGGGACTGAGACACCCTCGGGGGCTATCCGTGTTGAAAGACCAATGCCCCCTTGAGTGGAAAGGACCCATCTGGGAACAGGGACCAGGCCTAGGCCTCTCTTACCTGTACCTTGACCTCCAGGGGGAAGGTGATTCACAGACTGAGTGCCCCTTTTGCGGGATGTGGGTTCCTGAGGAGCCAGCTTTGTTGGAGCTGGAGGAGGCATGCCCTGTGCCCGCGTTGTGCAGGACACGTTCCCCATCCTGATCTCATCCTCTGCCTCAAATTGCATGAACCTGGGGGGTGTTGAGGGACAGGCCCCAGTGAGAAAACCACCTGGACTCTGGAGCCCACCCAGTGCAGCAATACCAAGGGGGTAAGGAGAGGGTGTCCTTAGGTCTGTCAGGAGCCTGTGAGGTGCTGTCACAGCAGGGAACTGCAGTGGCAGATATCCAAGATCTGGGCCTCCTCCTGCCTGACCAGCCCTGGAGCTGGAGGGCATGGCCCAGCAGAGACCCAGGTCAATCTCTGGGACCAGGCTTAGGGGACACAATTTGTGATTGGTGTGTGTCCGTCTTTCCTAAGGAAACCGTCCTTGTGTGCCAACCAGCATCCAGCAGGACCCACCTTCCTCATGTTCCCTTGTGCTGGAAAGGCCCAGCCTATCCAAAAAGCCACTGCACAGCCCACGTGTCCAAGACCAGAGATCAGTCTGTCGTGTCTCCCGTATGATGACATTGCTGGTAAGTCTTGGAGCTTTTCCCTGTTAAATGTTTGAATGTAACATTTTCAACAAATCCTCCCTTCTCAGGGATCACAGTCCACGTGTGCCGAATAGCATATGGAGTGCTGAGTCCTCCTCTCCCCTCTTTCCCCTGTCCACTCAGTCCTCGTTCCCACCAGGGATCAGAGATACCTGTTTCACTCACATCTTTTCAGAGATCTTTTGGGCAAGCAACTTTGAATGCCATCCGTTTGCCTTTGCAGGTAGTATTCCTTTGTCTCTGGTTGAAATGTACCATGTGCACAGGGAACTCCATCTTGGACTTGTGATGGAAAAGGTTGGGGGATAATGTGAGAAAGTGATTACATATGTATCCCATATAGATATATATGTATCATATATCATATATACATACATCTGTCTGTACGACAGGGTCCTTTGGCTACGCAGCAGAAGTAGACAAAACATTGTAAATCAACTGCAGTGGAAAACCTAACCTCTTGTAAGATCAAAGAGTTCCTCTTGAGAAAGAGTGAAAAAGGAAACGAGAAAATTAAATTGCGTCCCCGTAGACCTGAGTATCTTTCTTTTTGTTGCCTTCATACTGATATCGTGGCTCCTCTGTTACTGGATTCATTTTTAACATGGGAGTTCCTTCATTCTCTTGAAATTCAATGTACTGAAAGGGCAGAGTGCTCAAAGCCAGCCAAAAACAATAGTAAATGTGCAGCTCCATTTGAGTTTTTCATTTCCCATACACAGTGCCTGCATTTAGCCTGACCTGTGTCCCGTGCACCATTTTGGACATATCTTTACTGCAAGTACTTTCCCTGTGTATCTGAAATTTACCTTTCCCTTGGAATCAGCATGCATCTGGCAAGACTCGCCCATAAGGGTACCATATTAGGCTACAGGGAGTGGGCAGTTCTTGAGGGGAGGAGAACTTGAAGTGGAGACCCAAAGGTGCCTTTTGGTCCAACCCAAAAGAAAATGACAAAGGGACCCCAAATCTGCAGGCTCTTTGGATGAAATGGCAATTGGAGAGCCAAGAGATACTATTGCGTCTTTGAGCTTTATGTGGTTAAGGACAGAAGTAAGGGAGGAGAAGACAAAATCTTCTCTTTCCTTATGTGAAAGAACCAGATGTGTGTGTGTGGGGTGGTCTCTTGGTTTAATTGCTTTCTCCTTTGGGGGACACACGTGCTGCCTATGGATGTTCCTAGGCTAGGAGTCACATTGGACCTGCACGAGCAGACCTCTGCCATAGCCAGAGCAATGTGGGATCCAAGCTGCCTCTGGGACCTACAGCACAGCTCAGGGCAACCCCAGATCCTTATTCTACTGAAGGAGGCTGGCATGGAGTGTGCATCCTCACAGATCCTAGGGGGGTTTATGTCTGCTGAGCCATGATGGGAATTGCTGGCTTTTGTAGGTGTGAAAACATCGACTGCCCGTGATGTTGGGTGTGCCCTTTGACACAGTGCCAGCTTTTTATCCACCAATGTCCAATCTCCACGTGTCCAAACCCACTCGCATCAACGTCCTCCCCAGCAAGCCCTGCTTGAAAGCTGGTGCATTTCCTGTCTGCATCCCATACCCTTGCTCTTGAGAATCGAGGCTCGTCCTTGCCTATGGTGCTGTCTGCATGGGAATCAACGTAGCATCCCTGACACAGCCAAACGGAAACACACCTGAGGAAACGTTCAGATTGGGAGTTAAGGTCAGCTTATCACGATGCAAGTGATAGGAATGCGTATGTCCGTCTGGTGTGGTGAGAGGCGAGGTCTCGGGAACATCATCAAGGGAGGTGAGGGGTGAAACCTCCTAGGACTGCAAGCAAATCTCTTGGGAGGCAAGAGTCCCTGTGTGCAGTAGCAGAACTACAATTCCTCCTGCTGTTAGGGTGTTGGGCAAGGAAGGAGAGGTTGAAAGGATTGTTGCAGATTGAGAAAAAGGACTTGTGTGGGTGCTTCCGAAGCTTCTTGCCCCTTGCAAAGGAACATGGACTCCAAAGAGGGTGAGAAGCTGAGGCGAGAGTATCTCCTGCAATGCCATGGTGAGCTTTGTAGGAAGAAACTCTGGATGGGGCACTGCACAACTGAGCACCATGGGAATAGGGCTCTCTATTGGAGCTTTTACACTGAAGAAACATTTCAAGGGTTTTCAAACAAGACCTTCATATGAGAAGATTGCTGAGGCACCCATTGTACCCAGGCATTCAGGAAGGCCAGGCTTCCTTGTTGCTTCCTCCCCTTCTTCAGCCACTCCTGCAATTTGTTACAAGATTCTCACACATAGCTCAGATGTAGTATTTGTGGGGGTTTCTTGTTTGGTTGGTTTTGAATTGTTCTTCCCCCAAGACAATGGTTTTGCTACTGTACAGCATGGTGACCCAGGTACACACACATGTACACATTCTAGTCGCTCCCATGAGCATGCTCCATCACAAGTTCCCAGTGCTACACAGCAGGATCTCATTGCTAATCCACACCAAAGCCAATCCTTTGCATCCCTTCACCCCAAGCTCCCAATCCACCCCACTCCCTCCCCAGATGTCCTATTGGCATGAGTCTTCTCAGGGACACTGATACAAAAGTTGCATTGTGGAAACGAGGTGCTCCCAAATCTTCCATCATTTTTGACTGACTTTGGACTTCTGAGGGCCGCATCCATGGCATCGGGAGATTGCCAGGCTAGGGGTCCAATCAGAGCTGTGGCCCCTGGCCTATGCCAGTGCCACAGCAATGCCAGATCCCAGCCGTGATGGCAAACTACACCGCAGCTCACATCAACAACTGATCCTTAACCTACCAGGCGAGGCCAGGGATGGAACCCGCAACTTCATGGTTCCTAGTCAGATTCGGTTCTGATTCACCATGGCACGAACTCCTTCTGTTGTTCATTATTTTATACTACCTCAGAACCCTACATGCCGACATCGGAGAGGCAGAGGTTGTCAAATCAGCTGCACTGTAATTAGGGAAACCAGTCATGGAAGTGGGTGTCTCAACGTCCTTTGGACCATGACCTCTGATTGTTCCTGCAGAGAGCTTCGGGGCAGGCACTGGCGGCTGAGGAGAAACATCTCTGGAGATGGATCACTAGCATCAGGAGACAGTGAACCTTCCACTCCCACATGGAAATTGAAAGGCACCGAGAGATCCCAGGTTTGTGTCTTGTGGACGTTTCACGTCTGTGCCCTTGGGAGCTCTGGGTGTTGTCAGATAGATGTAAGGGTCTTGAGAGGTATCGTGTGGAGGAAGAAATGCTCTGATGTTGCCATGGACCAGAAAAGGGATCTGAGGGTTCAAGTTTCTTTGGCGAGCATTCCCAAGTCAGGTGGGTATGTTGAATCTGCTGCTACTTCATTGTGGGTGGATGGCCACCTGAACTTCCATGATGTCGTGCCAGACGTAGGGAGGGTGAGGAATAGTGTTCCCAAAGTACCTGCTGTCTTGTGACTGGCCAAGAGGGTCAAATTCAGCTCACACACAGCCTAAGGGCATGAATGTGCTTAGGGATGAATATGATTAGGCTGGATCTGTGCAAACTCTTGTATGGGGAACCTATCTAAATGCATGGGTTTCACCAATGCACTGCTGTCTTGTGACTGGCCAAGAGGGTCAAGTTTAGCTCACCAGCATAACCAGGACAACCAGAACCGTACAAAGGAGACACACCTGTGCACCAACCTTTATTGAACAAGCTCCATGTATTAAAGAAAGACATGAAGAACAAACATGCGTGGAGAATCGAGGCATTTGGAAATTCTCTAGGCATGGCGACAGGAGCACCATCTCTGAAGAGAGGTTCCCAGATCTCCAATTGCGTGCTAGAATGGTTCTTTAATGGATCCATCCAATTTGCTAGGGGAAAGACCCTTCTCTTTCTAGACGAGCAAATCCCAACCCAAAGAGTCCACACAGCCTAAGGTACTGTGGCCCAAAGGGCATGAATGTCCTTGGCCCACTTTGAGGATTCTGTGCTTAGGCTGGATCTCTGCAAACTCTTGTATGGGGATCCTATCTAAATGCATGGGTTTCACCGATGCAGTGTGACCGTGGGGGCTCATCTCCCAAGAGATAGGGTTTAAGAAGAGATGGCCACAGAAGCTCCCAGGGAGAAGACAGGAAGACAACACCAGAGAGCTTTCCAGCGAATGCAAATCCTCCATGACATTCCTGTCTTGGAGGGAGCTCCTGGGCCAGCTCTTCTGATGCTTCCTTCCCTCCCTCCTCTTCCCACCTGTCCCCTGCTGACTGAGCTGTTGTGCACAGAGACTCCCATCCTCCAACCGCTCCTAGTGTCTGTTGAGGAGGGTCCGCTTGGGTAGTCAGTAGTGCACGTGGGAGCAACGAGGGTGGTTTCCCAAGGGGTGGCCTGCTTGAGGGTGGGGCCCATCCTGGTGGCCTTTAGCATTCATTCCATGACAGCCCTGCTAAGGAATATGGGGACTCTTCAGCCATTGGGTGTGACCGCTCTGTGTTCTTGTGCACGCTGCAGACTCCTTGTGCCCTCCTCCATGTGGGTTCATGCCCGCATGGAGCTCAGGTCCGGAGCAGTGTTTCCACCACAGCTTTTAGCAGCACTGTGGATCAGGCTGCTGGGAGACTTGAGGGACTGTGGGGCCTATGGAGGCAGGGGACTAAAGTGTGTGAGTGATTAAAATGGGTGGCATTCCAGTGTGCCTGCCGTTCCAAAGCGTAGGAAAGCTCGAAGGAAGAATTTCCAATTTGAAAACCCTCATGGGGTCCACAAGAAGTAGCTCAGGGCACGGGAAAAGGAGTGAAGATGTACCATCCAGGCTGCTAGTTTCACTGGTGTCTTCCTTTTTCACATCCCAATGTCGGTCAGCACTTCTGTTCAAACGGCATGCTTGGGTCTCTGTTGGGGGCAGCCTTGCTGAATGTAGTGCTGACCACCTAGTTGTAGTCGGATGTAAATCGTGATGGATTTGCAAGCCTAGGTTGGATTGGTACAAGGCCACCTGGTGGTCGGGAATCTGGTAATCCATCAAAGGTGAGGGTTGGTTGGGTTTTGTCTATGGATATGTGTGTAAGGGGAGATCATGCCTGTGTTTGGGTGACCGTTTGTCTTTGGAGGGTGCTGAGATGTAACAGAGGCATAGTCCAGGAGCTGGCGTTTAGGTGTTTGTAAGTTGGTGTTCAGGGGCCTATTTTTCATGGATGTTTTCCGCCATGAAGTTGGGGATTGTGTGTCTCCTGGTGGACTTGGTAGGATTATCTGCCTAGGCCTCAGGGCAATGTTAGGGAAGTCCAGGGGCCGATCTGTGTATTTGTACCTTTGGGGCCTGTAGTGAAACTTCGTGGTTGGGACTTGACCCCAGCCAAAATTGAGAGTGGGACTGGGAATCTACCTTGCCCTCAGCTTGGCACCTGAATCCAGGATCCCAGGTTCAGAGAGGATTCAAGCGCACAGACTTCTTCTTTTTGGTGGCATCTGCCCCATGTGGAGTTTCCCCGTCCACAGACGGAGTGCCACAGCAGCAATCGGGACCACTGCAGTGAACACTCAGAATCCTTAGCCTTCCGTGCCACAAAGGAACGCCTCGATCTGCTCAAACCCACTGTCTTTGCACTGTCAGACCCCTCACCAGGTGTCAGGATTTGATGAAGCTCTGGTTCTTCTGCTTCGTGGCAGGAAGAATTTGGCATGAAGCGAAGCCCCAGGTAAAGAGTGAGTTTAGGAGCATAAGACCCTGGGGGGAGATACACGTAAGCTGGCCAGGGAGCAGAGCAGCCCCAAGAACCAAGAGAGCTACATTTCTAGAATCCAAGGCCCAGTGGGGAGGGGAGAAGACTGCCTTCTTCCTCATTGGAGGGTGGATATCAAGGCTTCCATCTCCAGCTCCTCATTGTGCCCTATATGGATGGTGTGCCCTGGGCTGTCACAGTGCTTGTTCAAATCGGTGTGTATTCCCAGGCGTTTGGTAATATATATCAACTGGGGTAATTCATCTCAGGTTTCCATCTACTGTCCTCTTTTACCTAGGCGTGTCCCCTCTCCCCTGTGTTTCTGTCTGGGTGAGGTGCAGAAATGCTCCTTGTCCAGGACTCTTCTCTCCTTGACCTCATGCAGCAGGACTCGATCTCCACATCTGTTGTCTTGTGCTTGAACTCTTGGGGGTTGTGTCTTGAGCGTGTCTGGCACTTGGATGCATCTGGTCTTCCTTCAAGTCGGGTAAGTCATGGCTGGGTTCCTTTTCTTGAGTGATCATCAGCTTTAGACCATTTCGAAGACCCCTTGAAAGCTTGTCTTTAACCCATCCCCCGTGGGCGGTTTCTGCTCTTTAAGGATCCTCCTCTGCCCTTCCCTTTAGGATGATTATTTGTGTGTTCATGGCCTGTCATATGGCTCTTTGCTTTTTTGTGTGTAGCACATGTTCCAGATCCATGCATGTGTCTTTTGATGTGTAGAGGGCGAGTCGGCCTATCTTCTGGGACAGGTGAATGCTATATAGGTTGGGGTGCCGTATTGGTATGCTTCTGGATTCTGCATGCTGGAAGAGTGCATGCCCTTGGATGGAGCCTTGGGGAGTGTGGGTTTATGGATATGCCGAGGGTGTGTTATATGCGTGTTTGGAGGAAAGGACGTAGGGTGCTAGGTTTGCACTTGTGTCGTGTACTGAGTAATTGCGGGTCTGCTTGGGTGTTTTGGAGAGTTGTGTGTAGAATGCGTTTGAGTGTGTATTCCAGGGGCATGGGCATTTGGAGGCATATTCGCTGGGGCTATGCCCTTGTAGTTTTCAGGAGGGACATGTTAGGCTTATATATGTGGGGACGTGGGGAAGTGTGTGTCTGCTGGAGAGATGAGGTTCTGTGTTTCTACAGGGGCGTGGGAGACGTGCATTTCTTGGTGTGAGAAATATGTGCTGGGGTTATGTGTTACGAGTTTGCAGATGGATGAGCTAGGTCCTAGGATCATTGGATATGTGGAAGTCATTTCCTATGTGGTTTGCTGGCGATAGGTCCATGTGTCCTACGTGTGTCTACTCGTTTGTGTGTCTATCACCAGATGCACGAATGACCAGGTTGTGTTCCTATGGTATGGAGGTGTTGGGAGTGTGCCACGTTGCTTCTTGGCAGAATGCCGAGGTATTTCTACAGGTCCTAGGTACGAAGAGATGGTGTGTCCACATTGAGGGTGAGGGCTGAAATACATATGCAGTTGACACCCACACAGGTGCAGTGTCCTGGCAGGGCGGTTGTCTTCTGGAGAGGTGGCACCATGTGTAGTGTTTGGGGCATCTGTATGATCAAGGGTTGGGAATATTTGTCTGTGTGTGTCCATAGGTGTTTGAGACGTGTACATGTGTATTAGTACGTGTAGGCGGATTGCGGCTGTGTGTGTATTTGAGGTCCTGGGGCTTCTGTAGTATGTATTTGGAGGGATGTCAGAGGTAGGTGTGTGTGTTTGGAAACAAAGAAATCTCATAGGCGATGTGTGTGTGTTCTGGAATCCTGGCCTAGAAGTACTGTAGGGCTGTGGCCTTGCCTATGGGCTGTGCGTGAGACGACTGTGTAGGAGCTGGTGGTAGTGAGCCTGTATACGAGGTAGTCATTGTGTACCACTGGTCGGTGTTTGTGTTCAGGCCCCTGTTGGGTATGTGCATGTGAAGACCTCAGGTGGTCTAGTTTTGTTTGTGGGGAAGTGGGTGGAGTGGGGGGTTGGCCTTTTCTTGTCTTTTCAGGGCAGACCCATGGCATTTGGAAATGCCCTGGCTATGGTGGAATTGGCGCTGCAGCTGCAGCTGCCAGCCACGGCCACAGCAAGGCCAGATCCGAGCTGCATCTGGGACCTGCTCCATATCTGAAGGCAATCCTGGATCCAGGGATTGCACCTGCCTTTTCTCCTATACGGGTCAGGTTCATTCCAGTGTAGCCCCGACGGGAATGCCTGCTGGAAGTTTTTTCCTCACAACGTCATTTTCAGTTCTTGGCATCAGCCCAGTCATTTTTTCTAGGTCATCGGAGTTTAGTCTTGGCAGATTGTACTTTGCTAGGGAGGTGTCCATTTCGTCTAGGAAGTCTGTTTTCTTGGCATAGAGTTGCTTTTAGTAGTCTCTTCTGATCCTCTGTATTCTGGGATGTCCATTGGAAGCTGGTGTGCATTTTGATGGTTATTGATTTGAGTCCACTCTTTTTTCCCTGATGAGTCTGGCTAAGGGTTTATCCATATGGTGGATGTATTCAAAGAAGCAGTTGTAGCTGCATTGATCTTTCCGATGGTTTTCTTCGCTGCTCTTTCCTTTCTGCTCTGATGATTAGGATGTCTTTCCTTGTGTTTGTCTTTCTCTGGTTGCTTTGGGCGTAAGGCCAGGTTGTTTGTTGGTGGTTTTCCTTGTTGGCTGAGGTAGGCTTGTATTGCTGGAAAGGTCCCTCTTCGATCTGCCTTTGCTGCATCCCATAGGCTTTGGATTGTTATGTCTTTGGTGTCACTTGCTTCTTGGGATCTTCAGATTTCCTCTTTGGTTTCTCCAGCACTCCCTTGGTTGTTGAGTAGCATGTTGTCGAGTTTCCGGGCGTTGGTGTTTGTTGCCATTGTTTTCTTGGTGGTTGATTTCGAGCCTCATAGCGTTGGGTTCATACAAGCTGTGGGATATGATTTCAATTTCCTTCCATGTACAGTGGCTTGCTTGGTGACGCAGCATGTGATCGGTCCTAGGGAATGTCGGGTGTGCCCTTGAGAGGAGTGTGTATCCTGCTTCATTGGGATGGAAAGCGCTCTACATATGGAGGAAGTGCCCTGTGGTCCAATGCATTATTGAAGGCCTGGTTCCCTTGTTGATTTTATGTCTGGAGGACCCGTGCGTTGATGGGAGTCGGGTGTGAAGGCCCCCTGCTCTGACTGTGTTAGTGTCCATTTCTCCTTTTACGGTTGTAGCAGTTGCCTTCTACATTGCGGGGATCCTGTATTGGGTGCATATAGGTTTCCAATTCCCATCTCCTCTCCTTGGATTGATCCTTGACCGTTACGTAATGACCTTCGTTGTGTCTTATTAATATGCTTTATTTGAAGGTCTCTTTTGTCTGATGGGGGTGTTTCTACTCCGTCTCTCTTTTAATTCCCACGCACGAGGAATATTTTCTTGCATCCTCTCACTTTCAATTTGTATATGTCCCTCAAACTGAAGGGGGTCTCTTGAAGACAGCAGGTCTACCTATCTGTCTATCCCTCTACCTATCTGGATCGAGATCGAGATGGAGATCGAGATGGAGAACGAGACGGAGCTCTCGATGTAGACCCAGAGAGAAGGAGATGCGTCTTCTTTTTGTATGCATGCAGCCAGTCGATGTCTTTCGCTTGGGGCATTTTGTGCATTTGCATTGAAGGTGCTTCTTGATCTGTATGTTCTTATGGCCATTTTATTAGCTGTGTCAGATTGGGTTTTGTTGGTCTTTTCCCGTCCTCCCTTGTTCTCTGCTCTTGTGGTTTGATGACTGCCTCTAGTGGGGTGTTTGTTGGGTGTTTTTTGATTGTTATTTCCCCGAGACAATTTTTTCCACTGCTCAGCATTGTGACCCAGTTCCCCATACATGTATAATTCGTCTTTGTGCCATTATCATGCTCCATCATAAGTGATTCGACCTCGTCCTCAGTGCTACACAGCAGGATCTCCTTGCTAATCCCTTCCAAAAGCAGTCGTTTGCATCCAATAACCCCAAGCTCCCCATCCATCCCACTCCCTCCCCTCGCTCTAGGCAACCACAAGTCTATTCTCCAAGTGCATGAGTTCCTTTAGGTGGAAAGGTTCCTTTGGGCTGTATATGAGACTCCTCATATGAGTGATGTCGTATGGTAGTCGTCCTTCTCTTTCGGACTTCCTTCACTCAGGATGAGAGGGTCTCGTTCCACCCATGTTGCTGCAGATGGCATTAGGGTGCTCTGTTTTATGGCGCAGGAGTATTCCATTGTGTGTATATACCGCGTCCTCTTTGGCTCTTAATTGTTATTTCCCCGATACAATCTTGTTTTCTACTGTACAACGTGGTGACCCAGTTACACATACCTGTAGGCATTCTATGTTCTCACATTATCATGCTCCGTCAAACATGACTAGACAATGTACCCAGCGCTACACAGCAGGATCTCATCGCTAATCCATTCCCAAGGCAATAGTGGGCAGGCATTAACCCCAAGCTCCCCATCCACCCCACTCCCTACCCCTCCCCTCCCCCTTGGCCACCACAAGCCTATTCTGCAAGTCCATGAGTTGCTTTTCTGTGGAAAGGTTCATTTGTGCCGTATATGAGATTCCAGATATAAGTGTGTGGTATCCTCTTCTGGAATGGATCCCTTAACCGTGAACTAGTGTCCTTCTTTGCCTTTCTTGATGGCCTTCGTTTTAAAGGCGATTTTGTTGGATATGAGCAGCGCTACTCCTGATCTCCTGTCTTGTCCATTGGCATGAAATATCTTTTCACATCCCCTCCCTTTCAATCTATACGTGTCCTTTGCCCTCGGGTGAGCTTGTCTAGGCAGCAGATTGAAGGTTTTTGCTTTGGTACCCAATCTGGCACTCTGTGTCTTTTGATGGCAGCATTCGGTCCCAGAACAATTCAGGTGGCCATTGATAGATGTCTCTTGATTGCCATTTGAAGCCTTGTTTTCCCGTTGAGTCTATGTTTCTCTTTTCTTCTTTCTTTTCCTTTGAGTGAATGGGTTCCGTTGATTCTCTGCTGGAGTCCTTTCCTTTTCCGATTTTTGAATGTAGTGTTGGCTTTTGGGTTGGGGTTGCCCTGTTTTGTTGTTATGTTAACCCCTTCTTTTGTCTGCTCACTTTAGCCTGACCGTTACATAAGACGAAACGCGTCATTGAAACAAGACAAAGGATCTACATTTTCTTCCATTCCTCGCCCTCATTGTATGATTTGATGTAGTTTATTTCATTTTATGTTTTTGACATCTTCATGGTTAGATCTGTATGCTGGCTTCTCTAAGTCACTGCTTTCCAATGGTTTTTTTCTTTTTTCTTTTTTTGAATTGGAGAAGCCTTAGAGTATTTCTTTCAGAATGGGTTTTGTATTGCAGTACTCTTTCAGTGTTGGTTTGTCGGAGAAATTCTTGATTTCCCCTTCGATTTGAAATGATAGTCTTGCTGGATAGGGTATTTGGAGGAGGCAGATTATTTGTTCTTTCTTTCAGTGCTTTCAATGGGTCTTGCCACCCCCTTCTGGCCTGGAGTGTTTCTGCAGAGAAAACTGCTGATAACCTTATTGGGGTTCCCTCATCATGAATGCCTTGCTTTTCTCTTGCTGCCTTTGGCCTCCTCCCTTTCTGTTTACCTTTGGCCATATTTATCAGAAGAGGTCTTGCTGCGTGCCTGTTTGGGTTCAACTTGTTTGGGGCTCTCTGTCCTTCCCGTATCTTGCTATCACTCTCCTGCACTTGTTGCTTTAAAACCTCGATTGCAGGACTCCCTGTTGTGGTGCCCTGGAAACTGGCAATGGCCCCTGCCCCTCTCCCCCAGCCACAAGGACCAGACCCTCCCTTTGGCTGATGACATGAGGAGATTTCCCACCAGATGGCCCAGCCCTGAGCGCACTAACTCTAGGAAGTCCCAGCCACTCTGTTTCTAAGCCCCACTGACCCCCTGAGCAAACCGGCTGCCTCCAACAGGCCTGGGTATGGGTATCTTCTGAAAAGGCTCAACCAAGACCTTGAGAGAACACCAGACGTCTAAAGGAATGAGAAAGGAAGAGGGTCCCGGTTAGGGGTGTGCTGGTGCAGCCCAGGGCCTTGCCAGAGCTGAGGTCTGCAGGGGCTTGAGCTGGCCAGGCTCCACTCCCACACCCGCTCTCTTGGGCCCTGTTGGTACCTATGTCCCTTCTCGGCCTTGGACAGTGCCTTCTTCTGGACCTCCAGGGGTTCTCCAGGCACAGAGGCCCATCTGCTGATAGATTGAAACCTGTGATTGTCCTGAGTGTCAGTCAGGAGCTCCCTCCATCAGGACGCCCATGCCTGCCTGCATGGCTTACACAGGCTCATCAGCCATGGGATGCCAGGGTTTGGAACTTCCCAGAAGTACAACTGAGTGACCGTGCATGGCAGAGACTCCTCTGACCTAGCTCTGTTGCTTGCAGCCTAAGTCGCCTGTCCTCCGGTGGGAGGTCCCAGGGGGGTGCCCTCATCTGTGACCTCCCTTTTTCAGGGTGTCTCGTGGGGATGGCCCGCTGGGGCTTAGACGGCTGACACGCCCCCTACCCCAGCATCTTCACCAATATCACCTGCTTCTCCCATGGGACCGATGAGATCCAGAAGCACATGCCTCTCCCTGAGCCCACGGTCCCTCCTCCTCACACCCAGGTCCCATCGCAGTCTCTGCAGGCTGCTGGCTCTCCTGGGCCTGGCACAGGCTTTGTGCCCCCAGAGACTGGCCCCTGCTGCTGTCCATGCTCGAGGTCCTGCAGCAGGCCTGGTGCAGACCCCCCAAGCTCCTGTGCTCCTGTCTCTGCCTCAGACTCCAGTCTCCATTTGGCAAACAGCCACCCCTCCCCCACCAGCTCCATCAGCTTTCCAGGGCCCCATCTTGGCCTTCCTGTGCCACAGTGGCCACCCCACAAACCAAGCCTGCAATCTCCAATAACCAAAGGAAAGTCTCCTCCTGCTGCTGCCTTGGGGCCCTACGGCCCCTTCTGTCGTCCGTCCTTCCTTCTTCTGTTGGGGTCCTCCATCTGACTCCCTGGACAAGGGGAGAGGACATGAGAGGGAGAGTGTCCCGGGAGGAAGGTAGGAGTGGGGATGCTGGTGGAGCCCAGCTGCGGACAGAGAGGGTGTCTTCCCTTGAGACTCCTTCCTGCCCTGGGAGTGCCCAGGCCTTCACAGGGAATCGGTCAGCTCCAGCTGCCATCACCAATCCCATGGGCAATGGGGCTTGAATAACAAGAATGTATCAACTCACCGTTTCGGAGCCCAGCCTTCTGAGATCCCGGTATAAACCAGCTGGGTTGGTCCTGAGGCCACTCTCCTTGGATTCCAGATGCCCATCTCTGGCCTGCGCCCTCACATCAGCTCCCTCTGTGGGACTCAGGGTCTAAATTTGCCCTTTCTATAGGGGCACCCATCCTATTGTATTAGGGGCCACCTTAGTGACCTGATTTCAGCTCTTTCTGTACAAACTCTGCTGCAGGGCTTGCGGGGGTGTTGCCCTGGAACTGAACCCGAGAAGGAACCAGGAGTGTTCAGGTTCGATCCCTGGCCTCGCTCAGGAAGGGAAGGATCCAATGTGGCCATGAGCTGAGTGTAGGTCTCAGACCCGGCTTGGATGTGGCATTGCGGTGGCTGTGGTGTAGGCCAGCTGCCAAAACTCCGATCGATCGATGGATCGTTCGGATGCCAAGCCCGAGAACTTCCATATGCCGCCAAAGCAGCCCCATCCAAACAAACAAGCATAGGCAATGGAAAGACAAAGAAAAGACTGCTCCACCTAAGGTCATGTTCGGAGGTCCTGGGGGAGAAGTCTTCCACATATGAACTTCGGGTAATAGAGCTGTAGCCCCTTTTGGCAGGTGTCTCCAGTGCCAGGGATGAAGGGTCTTTTGGAAAGTAAAGGAACATCAGTCCTGGGGTTGGGATGAAGGAGGATCGACTCCCCAAAGTGAGGGAGGGACGTTTCCAGAGTGCAGGGCACTCGAGCCAGATCAGAGCCCATGACCCAAGGCCATGGGGCAGGGGGTTCCAGCCCATGGCATATAAGGCTGTTGAAGGAACGGAGTCTAGGCGACAGAGAGGGAAGCTGAGAGAGGAGCTCCAGCGCCAGGCTGTGAGATGAGGTCCAGGCCTCACAGCACTCTGCTCCTACATTGGATTCCCAGCACCCTCTTTCAGCACGCCCACGGCCCCGCTCTCCATAGCCTGAAGGGGAACAACTCACTGCCCACCTTTCTGGCCCCCACCCCCACATGAACACCTGCCTTCGGTCCAAGGGCCCCAGCCAGCCTGGCCCAAGGGGTCCACACCTCCAGCACTTGGAGCCTGATGTCTCCTTTTCGGCTTAGCTGGCTCAGGCCAACCCGAGGGAGTTCCTGGAAGCAGTGTTGTTGCAATCCTTCCTGCCCTCTGCATGACCCAGTGTTCTCATGTAGCCAGCAGGATCCCGGGAAGCCTCACAGTGGACGCAGCCTTCAGGACTCACAGTGCTATGGTGGGTGACCTATCTCTTCCTATCGTTTGCCCGTTTTCTGGTGGAATAGGTCCCGCTGTTATGGTCGTGTCTTGGCAGTGCCTTATTCCCTCGAGACACCAGACTTGGGTCAGATGTGTGGTTGGCAGGTAGTTTCTCCAAACCTGTAGCTTCTTTTCACCTAGGAAAATGTTTCCATGTGATAAGGTCCGTTTTCTGTCTGGGGTAGGGTTTTGGCTGTCATGGGGAAGAACGCTTATCTTTTCATTGTTGCTGATGTTGTTGTTGCCTATTCCAGCGGTATTGATGTACTTATCTTCAGTTTGATTGAAAGGACAGTGAGGTAGCATGTTGTGCTATTTCCTGCTGTGTCGCAAAGTGAGTCGGTCATACATACACACACACCCCTTCTCCCTCAGATTCTATGCCCATATCGACTATCACTAACTGTGGGCTAGAGTTCCCTGGGCTCTACCACAGGTTCCTGTTGGCCGGTCATTCCATGTACTCCGTGTGCAGAAGCCAGTCCCAAACCCCCAGTCCCTCCTGCCCCGGACTTGGCTCCTTTGGTACCCATCGTGTTATCCAAGGCTGGGAGTCTGTTTCTGTTCCGTGCACACGTTCATTTGTGTCCTCTCTTTCGGTTCCACTTAGAAGTGGTATCATACGATGTTTGTCTTTCCCTGTCCACCTTCACTTAGGATGATAATTTCCAGGTCCATCCTTGCTGCTGCAGCGTTCATGATTCCATTCTCTTGTATGATTGTGTGATGTCCCCCTGTACATATGAACCTCATCCTCTTTATCCATGCCTCGGCCGATGGACATTTAGCTTGCTCCCTTGTCTTGGCTATTGGAAATGGTGCTTCAGTGGACATTGGGGTGCATGTATGTTTTGAAGGGCCTTTCTTTCCTTTTGATGAAGTCCAAGTTTCCGTTCTTTCCTTCCCTTTTGGGATAATGTTTTTCTTGTCATGTGGAAGACCCCTTTGCCAAGCCTGAGGACCCAGAGGTTTGCTCCAATTGTTTTTTCTTAGGTGTGGTAAACGTTGCATCGTTTGTATTTATACACATTTTACATTTGCACTGAATGTTCCATGATGAGTTCATTTTCGTATCGGATAAAAACCCTATCCCTATTCCATTCTACTGCCCTTGAGCTTCCGTATTAGAACATCCCAGGTTGGTGTATTGCTATGGATCTATTTCTGCATTCTCTATCTGTACACTGAACTCTGTCTCTCTCTATCCCGCCAGCAATGCCAAGCTGCCTTCCATAGAGCGTTCTCATAAGCCGAATCACCTCCCACTTTAATGTGCTTTCTCGAAATTATGTTTGATGTTCTGGCTCCTTTATCTTTTCTTTATCCATTTTAGAATAATTTCATCCATGTGGGCCAAAAAGAAAAAATAAAAAAAAAAAACACTTCTGTTGGAATTTGGCCGTATTCTGTGTTGAGTCTTCCCATCCATGCGTATAATAGGTGTCTGCATTATTGTAGGCCTTGTTTCATTTTATCATACAGATGCTCTATCCCAAATATGTATCCCCGGATTTCCCATTGTGGCTCAGTTTGTGATGAACCTGAAAGAGTGTCCAGGAGCATGTGGGTTCAATCCCTGACCTGGCTCAGTGGGATGAGGGTCCAGTGGTGCCACCAGCGGCAGTGTGGCTTGGACCTGGTGTTGGTGGGGCTTTGCTGTAGGCTGGTAGCTGTAGCTCCAGGTTGACCCCCTTGCCTGGGACCTTGCATATGCCGTGGGTGCAGCCATAGAATGACCGATGGAACCAAATGCTTCAAGGTTTTGGCAAGTCTTGTGTATTGCATGGTGTTTTTCGTTTTGGTGCCATGTTCTTTTGTGGGATTTACACACATGATGAAGGTTTTTGTGTGGACCTTGTATACTGAGACTTTGATAAAGTGACCTCCATCTCTTCCGTGTGCCTTGGAGATTCGGTGGGCCTTCCCGTGGAGGTAGCCATGCTATCCATGAGCATGGAGAATTATGTTTGTGCCTGTCTCATCTGTAGGACTTTCTTTGTTTTTCCTGCCATGCTGCCCTGGATCGTAGCTACAGTACTAAGTAGAAAAGGAGAAATGAGAAAGAACTTTCTGACCTGTTTTGGATGGAGGAGGAAGACGTTCATTCTTTCACCATCACCCAGGAGGCTTGGTGTAGCTTTTTGTCGAGATGTTCTTTATGGGGTTCAAGGAGTGTCCTTCTCTTCCTAGACTTCTGAGCGTTTCTTACATGAATGGGCGTGGCACATGTTCTGCAAGCGCCATTGTGACCATGTAGGTTTTCCTCTGTAATGTCTTCATGCAGCCTATAACGTTGATGGTTGTGCATAGTAAGCCAAGCTAGTGTTCCTTGGCTAGAGTCCCTCTGAACATAGGGTATTGTCGTGAGCTTCTTTGTTCCTGCGTTTGCTGTATTTTGTGATTTGTATTTTCTCAATGCCTTGTGTGAAAACGGGGGTTGTTGATGGGTAACCTGGCATCTTTTGTATTCTATAAGCATTTCGTGCCATTTGCTTCGCTCTTAACACCAGTTTGTCTGGATCCTACCACCTGTTAGGTACTGCACGTTCCTTTGCCTACCGTTCTATATATTTTCCAAGTTCTCCTGGAGAGGCCTCTTTGAGCATGGAGTCGTTCGAAGGGTGCATCTCCATGTCCACATATCTGGAGGCTTCCTTTCTTCTCATTCTCGTTGTTCTGCAATGGACAGCATATGCTTTGGACCCAGTGGAGTGAAATGCAGTGGCTCTTTGTTTCCTTATCGTAGAGGTTCTCCAAACATCCCAGGCAGGAACGGCTCCAATATGACTGTGACAGAGGAGTTCTCTGCCTATTTCCCTTACACTGTAACCATAAGGGGATTACCTGAACATGGAAATGCCAGGCTTCTGAAGATGTGTCTGACAGGGCCAGTTCACAGCCACCCCTGCCCATTGTTGTCTGGATCAGCTTACAAGTGGAGAGAGAGCCAGGGTCCAGGAGGGGGCCCAGATGCAGCGCTCTGCTGCTTTCTATGGCCGTGGTCCCATGTGGGCATTGGCTACCACCAGAAGGCTGACATGCAGGAGCCGGGTGCAGTCCCTGGCAGGGGGATCAGCACTCCCAGTGGGCAAAGCTCCAGCCTCTCTCCTACTGCCCAGGGCAATTCTGAGCTGTGGGCGCTGCCACCAGGCTCTGAAGGCCGATGACAGAGGCACCAGGAGGCACTCCCCAGCTCTGTCAGCCACAGTCCCTGGCTGTTGGCAGGGACTGTGATGGCCCAAGGAAGAAGGCCCACCTCCCAGCTGCAGGGAGGTGGTCTTGAGCAAGTCAGAACTGCCCTTTCTCGACTTCAGCAAGCAACATTTCCATCCCTGCCTGTTGCTTCCTCCCAACCCATGTGGTTGCCAGTCTTTCTTTGTCAAACCTCTTCCAAAGCACTTCGTGAAAGGAAGGGCATCCTTACCCTGACTGACTGAGAAGCACCTCTTGGAAATAAGCAAGTTTCCTCTCACCCAAGACTCTTAGCTCCTTCCAAGGACCATCCTTGCTCTCTCCTGCATGCTGCTGAGTAGCAAAATGTTGGGGACCCAGAATTCCTCCAATGAGTGGTATGCTAGCACTAGCTTCTGTGACAACAGGAAGCTCCTCCCCCCCAGGCAGAGGCAGTCAGGAGACCGTAGGTGATGGCTCTGTGCTCTGTGCCCCCTTTCAAGCCCTTTGCATCCCTGCCATCTGAGGAAGGAAGGCAGTGCCTGGGAAATCACCCTGGTAACAGATGCGTCACTTGGCCTGTCTGGCAAGAGGTCACCTGTGAGCCAGAGGGCCCGAATCCCCTCTGGAACACACTGCTGCATCCCCACCACCCAAACAGGCCCTTCCAATAAGGCACGATGGCCTGGCCGTTGGAATGGCTGGACACTGAAGGTATGCTGTCTGTGACTGGGACACAGGGGACTCGGTGCCTTGGTCTTGGAGACACATGGCATTGCAAAGGCAGAACCCAGGCCAGGGGCCCCACCTCCTAAGTCAAATGGGTTTCTTCAGCCAATGCTTTGACTCCCCCTTGAGGGGTTTGGAGATGAGCCTTTCCCTGGTATCAGAGGGTCAGCTTCCCCTTGGTGTCTGTCATAGACAAAGAGTGTCCAGCCACTGTCTCTGTCTCACACAAGCTGCACCAATCCAGCCCCTGAGATTGGGAAGCTCCTTCACCCACCCTGGGCATGGCGGCCATTTCTGTGATGCAGTGAATGTGCCATCCATTAATCCACTGTTTCCTTTTTGGTTGGAGGGATGCGTGGATAGATGGAGTCTCTGATTGGCATTGGAGGGCCCCACCTGCAGCATAGGGAAGTTCCCCGACTCGGGGTCGAATCAGAGCTGGCATTGCTGTTCTACGCTACAGCCACAGCAATGCCAGATCCAAGCCACATCCGTAGCCCACACCACAGCTCAAGGCAATGCTGGATTGCTTAACCCACTGCACAAGGCCAGGGCTCAAACCCACGTACTCATGGAGAGCAGTCAGATTCTTCATCTTCTGAGCCAAAATGGGAACTCCCTAAAATACTATTTGGTGATGGTCTGTACATCTTTCCTTTCTGCAAATTCTATTGCATTCTTTTCTTTTCCATTTTGAGTCAGCTGCATTGGGGCCTGTGGGCTGTTCCAGGCCAGGGGTCGAGTCCAAGCTGCACCTGCTGGCCTATGGCACAGCCACAGCAATACAGGATCTGAGGCATGTCTCATACCTACACCACAGCTGACGGCAATGCCAGAACCTTAGCCCAGTAAGCCATGCCATGTCTCATCCCCGCGTCCCCATGGATCCTAATCAGTGTCCTTAGAGCCGAGCCACACGAACTCCTGCTCTTTCATGTTTTAATGGATTGAAAAGCATGAGTGAATGGCTCACTTTAAGTGTGCCTGCACTTGGCATTAATCCTAGATTTTTGGCGTTTGGGGCATTTTGCTTTTTCTTTTTTTTGTTTGCTTGTTTTTTATTTTGTAAGTGTTGGCTGCCCCTGTGGCACACAGACGTTCCCAGGGACAACCCAAGATCCTTAACCCTCCTCACCCCAATCGAAAACTTATCCCTGATCACGTAAAGTCCCAGGTCTTCTTGTATCAAAAGCTCCCTGGGGGTGGAAGCCAGTGGGCTGGTGAGGTTGGGACCACTGAGCTTCACATGATGGAACCTCCCCCCAAGCCAATCACAGGTCATGAGATTAAAGTCACTCACTCCCTCCTTTGTTTTGTCCTCACCGGGACTAAGAGGCCGCTGCCTCCACCATTTAGCACATGGCAATAATCCCACCAAGACGATAGGATGGTCCCCCACCCACAAGGCACTGAAGCAGAAAGTCCTGTCCCTACAGCCAAGCCTTTCCCTCTCTGGACAGGCCACCCCCACGGGACACCCTGGAGGAGTGGAGGATCACCCCAGCCTGTCATGTGGCCACTTCAGAGAGGCAGAGAGAAACTCTCTAGAGGTAAGGGCTGCCTCCAGCCTCCATTCTCACGACTGGTGAGTGTCCAGAGGGCTGAACGGCACAAAAGCAGCTCTCCATCCCCAGAGTGTTCCGGGATGCAGAGCATGGAACCGATGCCCCAGAAGCCCCCTAGCCCAGCAGGCTGGAGAGACAGGGATGATGAGGCTGTCCCTGGGGCTAGTGAGAGCTGTGTACTCCCAGGAGCAGCCTGGGCATCCTTGTCTCTGTGGAGGAAAGACTTAGTCCTTCACCTGTGGATCCAGACTGCCTGGGATCTCACACATGCTTCGTTCCTCTCAGATCCCCTCTCTGTCCTCAGACGACCCATCTCTGAGGACACAGGCACATTCAAGACGACAGTGGACCAAGTGCATTTCACAACAGAACGATTTTATCCATGTTTTACATCCCCCATCGCAAAGGAGCTACTGTGCCCACCCACACACACCCAGACCCAAGTCCCCACCACCTAACCCCACCCACCCACACCCCCTCCTGGCTCTGGTCATTCTGTCCTTCCTCCCCACCCCTATGGCAGCCAGGATGGTTGCTAGGACCTGGAGGAGCCCAAGGCTTCCATGGGGGCTGCCCAGTTGGACTGGCCCTGGAGGGCTGGCCCACCGTTCCCTACTGGCTGCAGTGCCACTTCCTCCTCTTCCGTGTGACACATGGGTCACACCTGCTCCTTTTGGGCTGGGAAGGGTCAACCAGCCCCAGAGCCAGGGTGTGCCTCCCAGAGCCTCGCAGGTCAGCCCTAGGCCTGGCCAGGTCCTCAGCAGCAGCCAGGCCTCCACACCGAGCCCGCTTTCTAGACTTGGCAGCTTCCAGGGGGCCTGAGCTGAGGCCCATTCTCTGGGGCACGGGGGCCTGGGAAGCTTACTGTGCCCTCTGCCCTGCAGTGCAGACAAGACCCGAGGCAGGGACAGGGCTCTGTGGCAGGCCCCAGGGCAGCAGGCTGTGGTGAAGGCCCAAGAGGAAGGCCAGGCTGGGGAGCTCCTCCTCAACCTCACTGAACCCGTGACCCAGCCCTGGGGCTCCACTAAAAGGAGAGGCCTCCCTGAGAACCTTGCTGACCCTGAGTCCTGATGGAGGGCCCGAGCGCTTGGTGCCTTGGCGAGGAAACGGCTGTGCTGTTCCAGCCTGAGGGGGCTCCTGATATCCTGGAGAGGGCACAGAGCCTTTGTGCCTGAACAGGCCCCTGTCTGTTTGGGGGTGCCTTAGATGGCCATGGAAATCCATCTGGGGTGTACAGGTTTCATCTCTGACCCCAGGCTGTGGGCCTTGCTCGTTCCTCTGGGCATCGTGTTGGGCCACAGACTCTGAAGGTCTTGAGTCCAGGTGGGGTGCCCTGTGATTGGGAGTGGCTGGCACCCTGTCGTCCTCCTCCAAGACCAGGACTTGTGTCTGCACTAGCTGGTGGGAGAGAGGTGGACAGTGAATGCTCTGCACCCTCCAGGGAGAGCCGGGGCTTATGGGCAGGGGGAGGTGAGATGGGACTCACATCCACAGACAGAGCCTGTGGCCCTCCTGCCTTCCTCCTGCGCCTTCTCCCCAGCAGGGTCCTTGCCCTGTCCCCGGCTCCCCTCCTCCCCTTCCATTCCTCCTGCCCTGCACCCACCTGGGCAGCCTCCCGGGTGCAGGGCCTCTCCGTCAGGGGAGGGAGGGACAGAGCCTTCAGGGCCTCCTGCTCTAGGGCTCTCCCCGGCCCTGGCTGACCTGGGTCGTTTCCTCCTGGATTTCCAGGGTCACCTGACTACCCCCCCCTGCCCCCAGTCTCCCTAGTGTCAGTCCCTCCCCTGGCCACCTTTTCAGGGGAGAGTCCTTCCTCCTGCTCCAGCTCCTCAGCCAGGCCCGAGAGATCCAACTCTGGTTCTGGGGAAAGCAACTCTGCCAGGAATCGGGGGTGAATGACCACCTCCACCTGGAATGGAAGGGAGAGGCTGTGAGCAGCCTTGGCAGGTGTGCCCTGGGAGGCAGGAAGGCCTGGGAGAAACGTGACTAGCAGAGGCCAATCCAGAGTTCCCCTCACAAAGGGGGAGCTTTCAAACTCCCATAGGTATTGTCTACTCTCACATAAACACACACACACACTCACAAGCAGGTGCACATGCAGACACATGGGCTCCAAAGCACAAACACATAGGCACCGAAACAGACACACAAAGGCCTACAAAGAGAGAGACACACACATGTACAACTTACACATCCTCATATACACATCCTATGCACCAAAGTACACTCAGACACACAGGAAGACACACAGATGTCAGGGTCAAGGACCAGAACCTAAATCCCATTATCCTGGGCCAAAGCCAGAACTAGGGTGCTAAGAGCATCTCTCCCTGGAATCCTGGAGTCTCAGACTCCAGGCCCAGCCCACCTTGGTGTCAAAGTCCTCCTGGGAACACAGCTTGTCCACGTAGCTGAGGAGATCCGGGTCTGGGAAGCAGCCGTCCTCGTCCTGTGGCAGCTCATATCCATCGTCTTGACATTCCATATCTGACTCCCCTGTGGCTGAGGGGCCAGGACCCACCAGTGCCTCCGGGATGTCCCCATGCTCCCTGCGAGCCTCAGGGGGAATCTCCTTGGGGGCCTTGTTCTCCAGCAGCTGCCAGGCCCTGCGTGGCCTTGGGTGGGTGTGCTGGACCCTGGGGCCGTGTTTCCTTGGAGCACAGGCTGAGGCAGAGCAGGAGGAAGGAAAGTGAGGGGACCCAGCGCCCAGAAGCTGACCCCTGAGCAGGCACAGGGGAGGGCATTGTTGTGGGGCAATGGATATGCATGTGGGAAGGGGGAGGAGCAGCCAGAGCCTCAGGTTTGGTGGGAGGCCAGATTCAAGTCAGGGACAGGTAAAAGTCAGGTGTGAGAACGTGTGGAACATCTAATGATCAAGGGTCTCCCCACCAGCACACTTGTTAGGCAGATTTCACAGGGGCCCCTTAGACAGGGAGGAGGGTGATGAGGTTCTAAATGGACCAGGTCCACACCGCAGAGGGGAAAAGGGGGACTGAGACACCCTCGGGGGCTATCCGTGTTGAAAGACCAATGCCCCCTTGAGTGGAAAGGACCCATCTGGGAACAGGGACCAGGCCTAGGCCTCTCTTACCTGTACCTTGACCTCCAGGGGGAAGGTGATTCACAGACTGAGTGCCCCTTTTGCGGGATGTGGGTTCCTGAGGAGCCAGCTTTGTTGGAGCTGGAGGAGGCATGCCCTGTGCCCGCGTTGTGCAGGACACGTTCCCCATCCTGATCTCATCCTCTGCCTCAAATTGCATGAACCTGGGGGGTGTTGAGGGACAGGCCCCAGTGAGAAAACCACCTGGGCTCTGGAGCCCACCCAGGGCAGCAGGACCGAGGGGGTGAGGAGAGGGTGTCCTTAGGTCTGTCAGGGCCCTGTGAGGTGCTGTCGCAGCAGGGAACTGCAGTGGCAGATATCCAAGATCTGGGCCTCCTCCTGCCTGACCAGCCCTGGAGCTGGAGGGCATGGCCCAGCAGAGACCCAGGTCAATCTCTGGGACCAGGCTTAGGGACACATGGTGGGCAGTGGGGGCCCCTGCTCATGTGCCCCCGGACCTTGTCTGACCCAAACAATGGAGATGGCCAGTGGCCTGGTCAGGCACGTGTCCCCACAGAGCCCTTGCCCGAACCCAGAACCTGGGGCTGGGAGTGAGAGTCTGGGAGAGCACGCATGAGACAGGGCCCAGCACAGGCTGGAGTGGGGATCCTACCATTAGAGATGAGGCATCTCTTGCCACTGAGAGCTAGCTGCTCCTTTGGTTTTGTTTGGAAACTAGGAGGTTCACATGCAGAAATGACAGGGAGGGCCAGAGACCCATGGGCTTCCCCAGGGATGGCAAGTTGCCCATTCCAGCCATCGTTGATGAAGAGAGGCCTACCACATGCTAGGTCAGTGATGGCTAGGCACCCAGCATGAAGGGGTGCCAGGCTGCTGGGTGGAGTCCTCAGCCCTGCACAGCCCCCATGCCTTCAGGGGACCCCCTCCTGGGCTGCCGTGCTCCCCAAGGCCATCCTGAGGCCTCCCCACATCAGCATCACGGTAGGGCAGAGCTCCTGGGACAGACAGGCTGGAAGAGCCAAGCTCTCCAGGTGGCAGAGGGGATTCTGGAGGCCAATAGGATTTGGGGATTCAGGGAACAGGAGGTGTCAGGTGCCAGCCTCCTCTTGCATCCTCTCTGATTGCTAGCACCATAGCCAGATCCTGCCCTGGGGCCTGCCCATCACCCACCACCCACCCCACCATGTCGCCCATGGCCCAGGACCCTGACTCACTTTGCTGCCATTTCATAAAAGGCCATCCTCTCAACGGTGCTCATGTGCTGCCATTCCTGCATGGCCTGCCGCATGCCCTCCTCCAGCGTCATGGTGGGCTTCAGGCGAGCCAGGGTGCGAAGCACTGGGCTGTAAGCCCTCAGGGTCAGTCTCTTGGTGCAGCCCAGCCCCCAACTGCCCAACCCCACCCAGCTCCAAGGCCTCCATGGGCCCCACCCCTGCCAAACCCAGGCTCAAGAGGGGGAGACGAGGATGTCTGGAGAGCAAAGGCAAGCCTTCCTGGTGCCTGGTGCCACCACCTCCCACTCACCAGAGGATGCTTGTCCACTCCCTGGCTATAGCTGGGACACTCTGGCTGGGGGCGGGTTGCCATCTCATATAAAACGCAGCCCCATCAATGCGGGAGGGCAGGCGCCAGTCTACCAGCTAACAGGTCTGAGAAGCCCAAGGATTCTTCTGCCCAGGTCTCTGCACTAGATGGCCTAGTCCCCCTTTTCGGAGGGACCTCGGGTCTAGGAGGGATGTTCCTGCCAGGTTCACAGCTCTAGGAGGATAGACCCTTGCCCGTCTATCTATGGACAGCTCGACCACCTCCCCGTTCACACTGGACTTCTTCAGAACAACAAGGACCGGGCATGCAGAAAGCTCCGTCCTGGGCCTGAATGTCCTAAGCCTTATCTGAAGTGATACCCACTGGCTGCCAGAGGCCCAGGTCCATGTTGAAAGGAGGTAGCACCAGAGAAGCAGGTCCCATTCAAACTCTGGCTCCTCACATCCGAGCAGGACCCTCTTGGACTGCTCTCCTGCACTCAATGTTATCATGGCAGTGCAGAACGTGAGACAACTGGTCTTGCATGGTGGTGGTAGCTGAGCTAAGGCACGGACGGGATGTCATGGACTGGACGTGGGACACATCTGAGTGCAGACGTGCCTCCTCATAGCATGGACATTGCTGTCAACCCTCCTTCTCTCGAGGTGAAAGGATGCCTGGAAACCTAAGCAGGGAGTCCATGCCAAGGTCCTGTATATGCGAAGGCTCCAGCTGAGCTAATGAGGGTCTGAGAGGTCACTTACATGAGAAAGCAGGAGAGAGCTTCCGCATCGGGGCTCTGGGGCAGGTGGCTGCGGGCCAGGGACTTGAAGCGCTGCCAGCGTCGGAAGTTCTGATAGACGCTCTTATGGTGAGAGGCGTCCTCCTGAGGGCCCGTGTGCTGGGAGGCATGCAGGCTGCCTGCCCCAGAGGTGCCATGTGGCCACGGCCCAGAGGTCCCTGGGGGCAGGATGAAGGCCATCTGGGCAGCTGGTGGTGCCGCTTGAGGAGGAAGGCCTGGGGCCAAGCCTCCCTTGCCAGCCTGAGCTGCTGCAATAGCTGTGGCAGCCACCCCGCTGTCCCCCACAGCGCTTGCTATGCAAAGGGGTGCAGGACACAAAGCACTCCCCATGAGGGCCCTGTAAGCATTCCCATTGAGGGGGGCCTGAGGGCGCCCAAAGGCCTGAGACTGGTGGGGCAATGCTGACCTCCCTCCTGACCAGACTGGGACAGGGATGTTGCCAAGCCCTGGGGCAATGGGGCCATGGTCAGCAGGAGTCACCCGAGGTGTCATGGGGTGAGGTGGCTGCAATAGGGTGCTGCCAGGCAGGAGTAATGGGGCCATGGGCAGTGGCAGGTGCTGCTCCCAAGCTGGCTGGGGTTGGGAGCCAGGAGTGGGGGGAGGATAGGAGCGTGAGGCCCCAGGGGGCATGACCACATCCGTGCCCGGCAGTGGAAATGCTGTGGAGAGAAAGGAAAGGGGTGAATGGAAGAGGAGAATGGGTGACATGGACGGAAGCTCTCTGGGGACTCAGAGGGCACACCTCAGTGGGAGAGGGCATTTGGCCCGAGGAAGCTGTGTGTTGTGCAGATGTCGTGGAGGGATTTTCATGTTCTGACCTCAGTGAGAGAGGGCATTTGGCCCGAGGAACCTGTGTGTTGTGCAGATGTCGTGGCGGGATGTTCATGGTCTTGACCCCCACACCCAGTTCCCTGCCCCTGTCTACCGAGAAATGCTCAGCTCAGCAGCAGGGATGGGGGAGCCTCCCTGAGGAGCTCCCTGACACCTCGTCCTCACAGGCTGTCCCCACGTCCTGGACCTGAGAGGTCATCTACTCTGAGCATGCCCCTCAGCAAGGTCACTGGCAGGTAAGGGCCTTCTCCAAGGTCCTTCCAGGCACCGTGAGGCCTTTGATGGACCTCCACTGTCTAAAGTCGAAGGGCCTCACATCCTCCTCAACCCTTCCTCTCGGGATGCTCAGCACACATCTGTTCTGTCATACTTTCCTGACCTCACACAACACCTCTCAAAGGCTGCGAAGATCGCTCTGCACACAGAACCCTTAGACAAACACAGAACAGCCCCACCAAGCATGCACCTGCCTCTCTGAACCACCCAGAGTGGACACTTCACAGGTGCTAAGGTGTGCCACCCCATCCCGATGGCCCTGAGTCCCTCCCGCCATGCAGTTCTGCTCCTCAGAGAGAAGTCTGAGAAGTCGGTGTGTGTCCCCTGCATTTTTGCCACTTCCCATCCAGGGTTGGCTTCCAAAGATGAGCACGGGCCCAGGGCGGCTCATGTGACAAGGGTCATGGGAGTGGAGGCTGCCTGTGGTCCTTCCCCTTCCAGCTCCCAATAATGGAAAGTGAGGAGAAACTGAGAAGCAGGCAGGAGTCAGGTGCCATTGTGAGAAAACCGCCCATTCAGGAGAAGGAGGTACATACCACGAGGCACCGAATTGACCTCCACAGATGCTCTAGGAGGTTTCAGAGTAGCAGACTAGATCATCTTCCTGCTTCTGTGCTACACTGCTTCACCCCCCCCCTTTACAAAGGAAGCAGCCTTCCTAGGCATTCCACCTGCACCAGCCTCTCTCCACATGTAGTAGTAGTGACTTGAAATAGAAACACACTCTTCATCTCAAAGTCAGGCCTCAGCTTCTGCTGTGAGCCACCTGACACGCTGCGCCATGTCTGCAGAGATGTATTTCCACAAAAGGGAAACCAATACAGAACACCTCAGGCCCACGAGTCCTAGCTTGGATGAAGTCACCTGGTTGCCCATCCCTTGTGGAATCCAAGGCCACAGTTGCCTGACCTGAGAAGTGAGTTCTGGGCGGGATGGAGGGAAACGTTCTGGGCCATTGCAGCGAGAGTCACATCCCGCCCAGCTCAGAGCAGACCCTTTCCTGAGCATGAGGCCCCAGACAACACCCACCAGCACTGAATCGTTTTCTGACTATACCCTCCCATTCCACGCCCCCATTAGCCAGAGGATGCGCCAGTTCCAATCCCTTAGAGAGGTCTGGTGAGGCGAGCTTCAGATGCCTGAGGACCACAAGGCGGGGCTAGGCTTTCCCCATGACCCACCCAGGGCCAGCCACAGGACACTGGCTCCACACACGTTCCAAGTGGCTTGTCTCCCTTCTAGAAACCGCCAACCTGCCTGCTGCCATCCTGCCTCCCCAACCAGAGCAAGGCCTCTTGAACCACCTCCAAGCAGCTGTCCTCCCCAAGGCAGCCTCAGGTTTCTACAGGCTCCCCAGCTGAGATGTCCCTGGGGTGCAGTGCTCTCGCCTTCCTCTCCTTCCGTCCAACTCCATGTCCACAGTGAAGGGTCCCAACGGAAACCCAGGGATTTGAGGGAGGCCCTTTCTCTTGGAAAACAGCCCCTGTCTAGAGGCTTACCGCCTTCTGAAGCCATTCCCACAGGCATGGGCCTGGACCACCACGGGCTGGTGGCCTCAACGTGGACAGTCAAGAGCAGGACCCAGCGAGGGACCTGCCCCAACAGATGCTCAGGACGCAAGTAAAGGAGCCCAAGTTTGAATCTCAACAGTAGAATGCGGGCCTCCAGTCATTCTGCAGTGGGGGAGGGGCCGAGGGCAGGTGAGCCTGGGTGGGGGTGGGGTGCCATTCCATGCTGGCCTCTGCAGGGAGGCAAGAACCAGACGTTTCTTCCACCTTATGCAGGGGCCAGACAATTGTCGAGTGCCACGTCAGGCAATGTATGTGTTGGTTTTCAGAGTCACAGCACCAAGGTTTGTCTTGATGTTCCCTTTCCCTCTGTTATTCATCAACTTGTTTGTTGTCCTTCACCCGCCTCAGCTTCCGTCCTGGCTTCAGGCTCCCTTCCCCGGAGGCAAGACTTTCTGAACAAAATTCACCTTTTATCATCTGATAACCACTTGGGTTTTCATGGCCACCTGGAACCCAATGTTTATGGTTTGGCTTCTCTCAGCAGACCCACCATTTGTGATTGGTGTGTGTCCGTCTTTCCTAAGGAAACCGTCCTTGTGTGCCAACCAGCATCCAGCAGGACCCACCTTCCTCATGTTCCCTTGTGCTGGAAAGGCCCAGCCTATCCAAAAAGCCACTGCACAGCCCACGTGTCCAAGACCAGAGATCAGTCTGTCGTGTCTCCCGTATGATGACATTGCTGGTAAGTCTTGGAGCTTTTCCCTGTTAAATGTTTGAATGTAACATTTTCAACAAATCCTCCCCTTGCAGGGATCACAGTCCACATGTGCCGAATAGCATATGGAGTGCTGAGTCCTCCTCTCCCCTCTTTCCCCTGTCCACTCAGTCCTCGTTCCCACCAGGGATCAGAGATACCTGTTTCATTCCCATCTTTTCAGAGATCTTTTGGGCAAGTAACTTTGAATGCCATCCGTTTGCCTTTGCAGGTAGTATTCCTTTGTCTCTGGTTGAAATGTACCATGTGCACAGGGAACTCCATCTTGGACTTGTGATGGAAAAGGTTGGGGGATAATGTGAGAAAGTGATTACATATGTATCCTATATAGATATATATGTATCATATATCATATATACATACATCTCTCTGTACGACAGGGTCCTTTGGCTACGCAGCAGAAGTAGACAAAACATTGTAAATCAACTGCAGTGGAAAACCTAACCTCTTGTAAGATCAAAGAGTTCCTCTTGAGAAAAAGTAAAAAAGGAAACGAGAAAATTAAATTGCGTCCCCATAGACCTGAGTATCTTTCCTTTTGTTGCCTTCCTACTGATATCGTGGCTCCTCTGTTACTGGATGCATTTTTAACATGGGAGTTCCTCCATTCTCTTGAAATTCAATGTACTGAAAGGGCAGAGTGCTCAACGCCAGGCAAAAACAATAGTAAATGTGCAGCTCCATTTGAGTTTTTCATTTCCCACACACAGTGCCTGCATTTAGCCTGACCTGTGTCCCGTGCACCATTTTGGACATATCTTTACGGCAAGTACTTTCCCTGTGTATCTGAAATTTACCTTTCCCTTGGAATCAGCATGCATCTGGCAAGACTCGCCCATAAGGGTACCATATTAGGCTACAGGGAGTGGGCAGTACTTGAGTGGAGGAGAACTCAGAGTGGAGACCAAAAGGTGCCTTTTGGTCCCACCCAAAAGAAAATGGCAAAGGGACCCCAAATCTGCAGGCTCTTTGGATGAAATGGCAATGGAAGAGCCAAGAGATACTATTGCATCTTTGAGCTTTATGTGGTTAAGGACAGAGGTAAGGGAGGAGAAGACAAAATCTTCTCTTTCCTTATGTGAAAGAACCAAAAGTGTGTGTGGGCGGGTCTCTTGGGTTTAATTGCTTTCTCCTTTGGGGGGACACACATGCTGCCTATGGATGTTCCTAGGCTAGGAGTTACATCAGACCTACACGAGCAGGCCTCTGCCATAGCCAGAGCAATGTGGGATCCAAGCTGCATCTGGGACCTACAGCACAGCTCAGGGCAACCCCGGATCCTTATTCTACTGAAGGAGGCTGGCATGGAGTGTGCATCCTCACAGATCCTAGGGGGGTTTATGTCTGCTGAGCCATGATGGGAATTGCTGGCTTTTGTAGGTATGAAAACATCGACTGCCCGTGATGTGGGTGTGCCCTTTGACACAGTGCCAGCTTTTTATCCACCAATGTCCAATCTCCACGTGTCCAAACCCACTCGCATCAACGTCCTCCCCAGCAAGCCCTGCTTGAAAGCTGGTGCATTTCCTGTCTGCATCCCATACCCTTGCTCTTGAGAATCGAGGCTTGTCCTTGCCTATGGTGCTGTCTGCATGGGAATCAACGTAGCATCCCTGACACAGCCAAACGGAAACACACCTGAGGAAACGTTCAGATTGGGAGTTAAGGTCAGCTTATCACGATGCAAGTGATAGGAATGCGTATGTCCGTCTGGTGTGGTGAGAGGCGAGGTCTCGGGAACATCATCAAGGGAGGTGAGGGGTGAAACCTCCTAGGACTGCAAGCAAATCTCTTGGGAGGCAAGAGTCCCTGTGTGCAGTAGCAGAACTACAATTCCTCCTGCTGTTAGGGTGTTGGGCAAGGAAGGAGAGGTTGAAAGGATTGTTGCAGATTGAGAAAAAGGACTTGTGTGGGTGCTTCCGAAGCTTCTTGCCCCTTGCAAAGGAACATGGACTCCAAAGAGGGTGAGAAGCTGAGGCGAGAGTATCTCCTGCAATGCCATGGTGAGCTTTGTAGGAAGAAACTCTGGATGGGGCACTGCACAACTGAGCACCATGGGAATAGGGCTCTCTATTGGAGCTTTTACACTGAAGAAACATTTCAAGGGTTTTCAAACAAGACCTTCATATGAGAAGATTGCTGAGGCACCCATTGTACCCAGGCATTCAGGAAGGCCAGGCTTCCTTGTTGCTTCCTCCCCTTCTTCAGCCACTCCTGCAATTTGTTACAAGATTCTCACGCATAGCTCAGATGTAGTATTTGTGGGGGTTTCTTGTTTGGTTGGTTTTGAATTGTTCTTCCCCCAAGACAATGGTTTTGCTACTGTACAGCATGGTGACCCAGGTACACACACATGTACACATTCTAGTCGCTCCCATGAGCATGCTCCATCACAAGTTCCCAGTGCTACACAGCAGGATCTCATTGCTAATCCACACCAAAGCCAATCCTTTGCATCCCTTCACCCCAAGCTCCCAATCCACCCCACCCCCTCCCCAGATGTCCTATTGGCATGAGTCTTCTCAGGGACACTGATACAAAAGTTGCATTGTGGAAACGAGGTGCTCCCAAATCTTCCACATTTTTTGACTGACTTTGGACTTCTGAGGGCCGCATCCATGGCATCGGGAGATTGCCAGGCTAGGGGTCCAATCAGAGCTGTGGCCCCTGGCCTATGCCAGTGCCACAGCAATGCCAGATCCCAGCCGTGATGGCAAGCTACACCGTAGCACACATCAACACCCGATCCTTAACCCAACGGGCGAGGCCAGGGGTGGAACCCGCAACTTCATGGTTCCTAGTCAGATTCGGTTCTGATGCACCATGACACGAACTCCTTCTGTTGTTCATTATCTTATACTACCTCAGAACCCTACATGCCGACATCGGAGAGGCAGAGGGTGTCAAATCAGCGGCACTGTAATTAGGGAAACCAGTCATGGAAGTGGGTGTCTCAACGTCCTTTGGACCATGACCTCTGATTGTTCCTGCAGAGAGCTTCGGGGCAGGCACTGGCGGCTGAGGAGAAACATCTCTGGAGATGGATCACTAGCATCAGGAGACAGTGAACCTTCCACTCCCACATGGAAATTGAAAGGCACCGAGAGATCCCAGGTTTGTGTCTTGTGGACGCTTCACGTCTGTGCCCTTGGGAGCTCTGGGTGTCATCAGAGATATGTAAGGGTCTTGAGAGGTATCGTGTGGAGGAAGAAATGCTCTGATGTTGCCATGGACCAGAAAAGGGATCTGAGGGGTCAAGTTTCTTTGGCGAGCATTCCCAAGTCAGGTGGGTATGTTGAATCTGCTGCTACTTCTTTGTGGGTGGATGTCCACCGGAACTTCCACGATGTCGTGCAAAATATAGGGAGGGAGAGGAATAGTGTTCCCAAAGTACCTGCTGTCTTGTGACTGGCCAAGAGGGTCAAGTTTAGCTCACCAGCATAACCAGGACAACCAGAACCGTACAAAGGAGACACACCTGTGCACCAACCTTTATTGAACAAGCTCCATGTATTAAAGAAAGACATGAAGAACAAACATGCGTGGAGAATCGAGGCATTTGGAAATTCTCTAGGCATGGCGACAGGAGCACCATCTCTGAAGAGAGGTTCCCAGATCTCCAATTGCGTGCTAGAATGGTTCTTTAATGGATCCATCCAATTTGCTAGGGGAAAGACCCTTCTCTTTCTAGACGAGCAAATCCCAACCCAAAGAGTCCACACAGCCTAAGGTACTGTGGCCCAAAGGGCATGAATGTCCTTGGCCCACTTTGAGGATTCTGTGCTTAGGCTGGATCTCTGCAAACTCTTGTATGGGGATCCTATCTAAATGCATGGGTTTCACCGATGCAGTGTGACCGTGGGGGCTCATCTCCCAAGAGATAGGGTTTAAGAAGAGATGGCCACAGAAGCTCCCAGGGAGAAGACAGGAAGACAACACCAGAGAGCTTTCCAGCGAATGCAAATCCTCCATGACATTCCTGTCTTGGAGGGAGCTCCTGGGCCAGCTCTTCTGATGCTTCCTTCCCTCCCTCCTCTTCCCACCTGTCCCCTGCTGACTGAGCTGTTGTGCACAGAGACTCCCATCCTCCAACCGCTCCTAGTGTCTGTTGAGGAGGGTCCGCTTGGGTAGTCAGTAGCGCACATGGGAGCAACGAGGGTGGTTTCCCAAGGGGTGGCCTGCCTGAGGGTGGGGCCCGTCCTGGTGGCCTTTAGCATTCATTCCATGACAGCCCTGCCAAAGAATATGGGCACTCTTCAGCCATTGGGTGTGACCGCTCTGTGCTCTTGTGCACGCTGCAGACTCCTTGTGCCCTCCTCCATGTGGGTTCATGCCCGCATGGAGCTCAGGTCTGGAGCAGTGTTTCCACCACAGCTTTTAGCAGCACTGTGGATCAGGCTGCTGGGAGACTTGAGGGACTGTGGGGCCTATGGAGGCAGGGGACTAAAGTGTGTGAGTGATTAAAATGGGTGGCATTCCAGTGTGCCCGCCGTTCCAAAGTGTAGGAAAGCTCGAAGGAAGAATTTCCAATTTGAAAACCCTCATGGGGTTCACAAGAAGTAGCTCAGGGCACGGGAAAAGGAGTGAAGATGTACCATCCAGGCTGCTAGTTTCACTGGTGTCTTCCTTTTTCACATCCCAATGTCGGTCAGCACTTCTGTTCAAACGGCATGCTTGGGTCTCTGTTGGGGGCAGCCTTGCTGAATGTAGTGCTGACCACCTAGTTGTAGTCGGATGTAAATCGTGATGGATTTGCAAGCCTAGGGGGGATTGGTACAAGGCCACCTGGTTGTCGGGAATCTGGTGAGGGTTGGTTGGGTTTTGTCTACGGATATGTGTGTAAGGGGAGATCATGCCTGTGTTTGGGTGAGCGTTTGTCTTTGGAGGGTGCTGAGATGTAACAGAGGCATAGTCCAGGAGCTGGCGTTTAGGTGTTTGTAAGTTGGTGTTCAGGGGCCTATTTTTCATGGATGTTTTCCGCCATGAAGTTGGGGATTGTGTGTCTCCTGGTGGACTTGGTAGGATTATCTGCCTAGGCCTCAGGGCAATGTTAGGGAAGTCCAGGGGCCGATCTGTGTATTTGTACCTTTGGGGCCTGTAGTGAAACTTCGTGGTTGGGACTTGACCCCAGCCAAAATTGAGAGTGGGACTGGGAATCTACCTTGCCCTCAGCTTGGCACCTGAATCCAGGATCCCAGGTTCAGAGAGGATTCGAGCGCACAGACTTCTTCTTTTTGGTGGCATCTGCCCCATGTGGAGTTTCCCCGTCCACGAACGGAGTGCCACAGCAGCAATCGGGACCACTGCAGTGAACACTCAGAATCCTTAGCCTTCCGTGCCACAAAGGAACGCCTCGACCTGCTCAAACCCACTGTCTTTGCACTGTCAGACCCCTCACCAGGTGTCAGGATTTGATGAAGCTCTGGTTCTTCTGCTTCGTGGCAGGAAGAGTTTGGCAGGAAGCGAAGCCCCAGGTAAAGAGTGAGTTTAGGAGCATAAGACCCTGGGGGGAGATACGCGTAAGCTGGCCAGGGAGCAGAGCAGCCCCAAGAACCAAGAGAGCTACATTTCTAGAATGCAAGGCCCAGTGGGGAGGGGAGAAGACTGCCTTCTTCCTCATTTGGGGGTGGATATCAAGGCTTCCATCTCCAGCTCCTCATTGTGCCCTATATGGATGGTGTGCCCTGGGCTGTCACAGTGCTTGTTCAAATCGGTGTGTATTCCCAGGCGTTTGGTAATATATATCAACTGGGGTAATTCATCTCAGGTTTCCATCTACTGTCCTCTTTTACCTAGGCGTGTCCCCTCTCCCCTGTGTTTCTGTCTGGGTGAGGTGCAGAAATGCTCCTTGTCCAGGACTCTTCTCTCCTTGACCTCATGCAGCAGGACTCGATCTCCACATCTGTTGTCTTGTGCTTGAACTCTTGGGGGTTGTGTCTTGAGCGTGTCTGGCACTTGGATGCATCTGGTCTTCCTTCAAGTCGGGTAAGTCATGGCTGGGTTCCTTTTCTTGAGTGATCATCAGCTTTAGACCATTTCGAAGACCCCTTGAAAGCTTGTCTTTAACCCATCCCCCGTGGGCGGTTTCTGCTCTTTAAGGATCCTCCTCTGCCCTTCCCTTTAGGATGATTATTTGTGTGTTCATGGCCTGTCATATGGCTCTTTGCTTTTTTGTGTGTAGCACATGTTCCAGAGCCGTGCATGTGTCTTTTGATGTGTAGAGGGCGAGTCGGCCTATCTTCTGGGACAGGTGAATGCTATATAGGTCGGGGTGCCGTATTGGTATGCTTCTGGATTCTGCATGCTGGAAGAGTGCATGCCCTTGGATGGAGCCTTGGGGAGTGTGGGTTTATGGATATGCCGAGAGTGTGTTATATGCGTGTTTGGAGGAAAGGACGTAGGGTGCTAGGTTTGCACTTGTGTCGTGTACTGAGTAATTGCGGGTCTGCTTGGGTGTTTTGGAGAGTTGTGTGTAGAATGCGTTTGAGTGTGTATTCCAGGGGCATGGGCATTTGGAGGCATATTCGCTGGGGCTATGCCCTTGTAGTTTTCAGGACGGACATGTTAGGCTTATATATGTGGGGACGTGGGGAAGTGTGTGTCTGCTGGAGAGATGAGGTTCTGTGTTTCTACAGGGGCGTGGGAGACGTGCATTTCTTGGTGTGAGAAATATGTGCTGGGGTTATGTGTTACGAGTTTGCAGATGGATGAGCTGGGTCCTAGGATCATTGGATATGTGGAAGTCATTTCCTGTGTGGTTTGCTGGCGATAGGTCCATGTGTCCTACGTGTGTCTACTCGTTTGTGTGTCTATCACCAGGTGCATGAATGACCAGGTTGTGTTCCTATGGTATGGAGGTGTTCGGAGTGTGCCACGTTGCTTCTTGGCAGAATGCCGAGGTGTTTCTACAGGTCCTAGGTACGAAGAGATGGTGTGTCCACATTGAGGGTGAGGGCTGAAATGCATATGCAGTTGACACCCACACAGGTGCAGTGTCCTGGCAGGGCGGTTGTCTTCTGGAGAGGTGGCACCATGTGTAGTGTTTGGGGCATCTGTATGTTCAAGGGTTGGGAATATTTGTCTGTGTGTGTCCATAGGTGTTTGAGACGTGTACATGTGTATTAGTACGTGTAGGCGGATTGCGGCTGTGTGTGTATTTGAGGTCCTGGGGCTTCTGTAGTATGTATTTGGAGGGATGTCAGAGGTAGGTGTGTGTGTTTGGAAACAAAGAAATCTCATAGGCGATGTGTGTGTGTTCTGGAATCCTGGCCTAGAAGTACTGTAGGGCTGTGGCCTTGCCCATGGGCTGTGCGTGAGATGACTGTGTAGGAGCTGGTGGTAGTGAGCCTGTATACGAGGTAGTCATTGTGCACCACTGGTCGGTGTTTGTGTTCAGGCCCCTGTTGGGTATGTGCATGTGAAGACCTCAGGTGGTCTAGTTTTGTTTGTGGGGAAGTGGGTGGAGTGGGGGGTTGGCCTTTTCTTGTCTTTTCAGGGCAGACCCATGGCATTTGGAAATGCCCTGGCTATGGTGGAATTGGCGCTGCAGCTGCAGCTGCCAGCCACGGCCACAGCAAGGCCAGATCCGAGCTGCATCTGGGACCTGCTCCATATCTGAAGGCAATCCTGGATCCAGGGATTGCACCTGCCTTTTCTCCTATACGGGTCAGGTTCATTCCAGTGTAGCCCCGACGGGAATGCCTGCTGGAAGTTTTTTCCTCACAACGTCATTTTCAGTTCTTGGCATCAGCCCAGTCATCTTTTCTAGGTCATCGGAGTTTAGTCTTGGCAGATTGTACTTTGCTAGGAAGGTGTCCATTTCGTCTAGGAAGTCTGTTTTCTTGGCATAGAGTTGCTTTTAGTAGTCTCTTCTGATCCTCTGTATTCTGGGATGTCCATTGGAAGCTGGTGTGCATTTTGATGGTTATTGATTTGAGTCCACTCTTTTTTCCCTGATGAGTCTGGCTAAGGGTTTATCCATATGGTGGATGTATTCAAAGAAGCAGTTGTAGCTGCATTGATCTTTCCGATGGTTTTCTTCGCTGCTCTTTCCTTTCTGCTCTGATCATTAGGATGTCTTTCCTTGTGTTTGTCTTTCTCTGGTTGCTTTGGGCATAAGGCCAGGTTGTTTGTTGGTGGTTTTCCTTGTTGGCTGAGGTAGGCTTGTATTGCTGGAAAGGTCCCTCTTCGATCTGCCTTTGCTGCATCCCATAGGCTTTGGATTGTTATGTCTTTGGTGTCACTTGCTTCTTGGGATCTTCAGATTTCCTCTTTGGTTTCTCCAGCACTCCCTTGGTTGTTGAGTAGCATGTTGTCGAGTTTCCGGGCGTTGGTGTTTGTTGCCATTGTTTTCTTGGTGGTTGATTTCGAGCCTCATAGCGTTGGGTTCATACAAGCTGTGGGATAGGATTTCCATTTCCTTCCATGTACAGTGGCTTGCTTGGTGATGCAGCATGTGATCGGTCCTAGGGATTGTCGGGTGTGCCCTTGAGAGGAGTGTGTATCCTGCTTCATTGGGATGGAAAGCGCTCTACCTATGGAGGAAGTGCCCTGTGGTCCAATGCATTATTGAAGGCCTGGGTTCCCTTGTTGATTTTATGTCTGGAGGACCCGTGCGTTGATGGGAGTCGGGTGGGAAGGCCCCCTGCTCTGACTGTGTTAGTGTCCATTTCTCCGTTTACGGTTGTAGCAGTTGCCTTCTACATTGCGGGGATCCTGTATTGGGTGCATATAGGTTTCCAATTCCCATCTCCACTCCTTGGATTGATCCTTGACCGTTATGTAATGACCTTCTTTGTGTCTTATTAATATGCTTTATTTGAAGGTCTCTTTTGTGTGATGGGGGTGTTTCTACTCCGTCTCTCTTTTAATTCCCACGCACGAGGAATATTTTCTTGCATCCTCTCACTTTCAATTTGTATATGTCCCTCAAACTGAAGGTGGTCCCTTGAAGACAGCAGGTCTACCTATCTGTCTATCCCTCTACCTATCTGGATCGAGATCGAGATGGAGATCGAGATGGAGAACGAGACGGAGCTCTCCATCTAGACCCAGAGAGAAGGAGATGCGTCTTCTTTTTGTATGCATGCAGCCAGTCGATGTCTTTCGGTTGGGGCATTTTGTGCATTTTCATTGAAGGTGCTTCTTGATCTGTATGTTCTTATGGCCATGTTATTAGCTGTGTCAGATTGGGTTTTGTTGGTCTTTTCCCGTCCTCCCTTGTTCTCTGCTCTTGTGGTTTGATGACTGCCTCTAGTGGGGTGTTTGTTGGGTGTTTTTTGATTGTTATTTCCCCGAGACAATTTTTTCCACTGCCCAGCATTGTGACCCAGTTCCCCATACATGTGTAATTCGTCTTTGTGCCATTATCTTGCTCCATCATAAGTGATTCGACCACGTTCTCAGTGCTACACAGCAGGATCTCCTTGCTAATCCCTTCCAAAAGCAGTCGTTTGCATCCAATAACCCCAAGCTCCCCATCCATCCCACTCCCTCCCCTCGCTCTAGGCAACCACAAGTCTATTCTCCAAGTGCATGAGTTCCTTTAGGTGGAAAGGTTCCTTTGGGCTGTATATGAGACTCCTCATATGAGTGATGTCGTATGGTAGTCGTCCTTCTCTTTCGGACTTCCTTCACTCAGGATGAGAGGGTCTCGTTCCACCCATGTTGCTGCAGATGGCATTAGGGTGCTCTGTTTTATGGCGCAGGAGTATTCCATTGTGTGTATATACCGCGTCCTCTTTGGCTCTTAATTGTTATTTCCCCGATACAATCTTGTTTTCTACTGTACAACGTGGTGACCCAGTTACACATACATGTAGGCATTCTATGTTCTCACATTATCATGCTCCGTCAAACGTGACTAGACATTGTACCCAGCGCTACACAGCAGGATCTCATTGCTAATCCATTCCCAAGGCAATAGTGGGCAGGCATTAACCCCAAGCTCCCCATCCACCCCACTCCCTACCCCTCCCCTCCCCCTTGGCCACCACAAGTCTATTCTGCAAGTCCATGAGTTGCTTTTCTGTGGAAAGGTTCATTTGTTCCGTATATGAAATTCCAGATATAAGTGTGTGGTATCTTCTTCTGGAATGGATCCCTTAACCGTGAACTAGTGTCCTTCTTTGCCTTTCTCGATGGCCTTCGTTTTAAAGGCGATTTTGTTGGATATGAGCAGCGCTACTCCTGATCTCCTGTCTTGTCCATTGGCATGAAATATCTTTTTGCATCCCCTCCCTTTCAATCTATGCGTGTCCTTTGCCCTCGGGTGAGCTTGTCTAGGCAGCAGATTGAAGGATTTTGCTTTGGTACCCAATCTGGCCCTCTGTGTCTTTTGATGGCAGCATTCGGTCCCAGAACAATTCAGGTGGTCATTGATAGATGTTTCTTGATTGCCATTTGAAGCCTTGTTTTCCCGTTGAGTCTATGTTTCTCTTTTCTTCTTTCTTTTCCTTTGAGTGAATGGGTTCCGTTGATTCTCTGCTGGAGTCCTTTCCTTTTCCGATTTTTGAATGTAGTGTTGGCCTTTGGATTGGGGCTGCCCTGTTTTGTTATTATGTTAACCCCTTCGTATGTCTGCTGACTTTAGCCTGACCGTTACATAGGACCAAACGCGTCATTGAAACAAGACAAAGGATCTACATTTCCTTCCATTCCTCGCCCTCATTGTATGATTTGATGTAGTTTATTTCATTTTATGTTTTTGACATCTTCATGGTTAGATCTGTACGCTGGCTTCTCTAAGTCACTGCTTTCCAATGGTTTTTTTCTTTTTTCTTTTTTTTTAATTGGAGAACCATTTGAGTATTTCTTTCAGAATGGGTTTTGTATTGCAGTACTCTTTCAGTGTTGGTTTGTTGGAGAAATTCTTGATTTCCCCTTCGATTTGAAATGATAGTCTTGCTGGATAGGCTATTTGGAGGAGGCAGATTATTTGTTCTTTCTTTCAATTGGTCTCATCACCCCCTTCTGGCCTGTAGTGTTTCTGTAGAGCAAACTGCTGATAACCTTATTGGGGTTCACTCATCATGAACGCCTTGCTTTTCTCTTGCTGCCTTTGGCCTCCTCTCTTTCTGTTTCACTTTGGCCATATTTATCAGAATAGGTCTTGCAGCGTGCCTGTTTGGGTTCAAGTTGTTTGGGGCTCTCTGTCCTTCCCGTATCTTGCTATCACTCTCCTGTAGTTGTTGCTTTAAAACCTCGATTGCAGGACTCCCTGTTGTGGTGCCCTGGAAACTGGCAATGGCCCCTGCCCCTCTCCCCCAGCCACAAGGTCCAGACCCTCCCTTTGGCTGATGACATGAGGAGATTTCCCACCAGATGGCCCGGCCCTGAGCGCACTAACTCTAGGAAGTCCCAGCCACTCTGTTTCTAAACCCAACTGACCCCCTGAGCAAGACCGGCTACCTCCAACAGGCCTGGGTATGGGCATCTTCTGAAAAGGCTCAACCAAGACCTTGAGAGAACACCAGATGTCTAAAGGAATGATAAAGGAAGAGGGTCTCGGTTAGGGGTGTGCTGGTGCAGCCCAGGGCCTTGCCAGAGCTGAGGTCTGCAGGGGCTTGAGCTGGCCAGGCTCCACTCCCACACCAGCTCTCTTGGGCCCTGTTGGTACCTATGTCCCTTCTCGGCCTTGGACAGTGCCTTCTTCTGGACCTCCAGGGGTTCTCCAGGCTCAGAGTCCCATCTGCTGATAGATTGAAACCTGTGATTGTCCTGAGGGTCAGTCAGGAGCTTCCTCCATCAGGACGCCCGTGCCTGCCTGCATGGCTTACACAGGCTCATCAGCCATGGGATGCCAGGCTTTGGAACTTCCCAGAAGTACAACTGAGTGACCGTGCATGGCAGAGACTCCTCTGACCTAGCTCTGTTGCTTGCAGCCTAAGTCCCCTGTCCTCCGGAGGGTGGTCCAAGGAGGGTGCCCTCATCTGTGACCTCCCTTTTTCAGGGTGTCTCGTGGGGATGGCCCGCTGGGGCTTAGACGGCTGACACGCCCCCTACCCCAGCATCTTCACCAATATCACCTGCTTCTCCCATGGGACCGATGAGATCCAGAAGCACATGCCTCTCCCTGAGCCCACGGTCCCTCCACCTCACACCCAGGTCCCATCGCAGTCTCTGCAGGCTGCTGGCTCTCCTGGGCCTGGCACAGGCTTTGTGCCCCCAGAGACTGGCCCCTGCTGCTGTCCATGCTCGAGGTCCTGCAGCAGGCCTGGTGCAGACCCCCCAAGCTCCTGTGCTCCTGTCTCTGCCTCAGACTCCAGTCTCCATTCCGCAAACAGCCACTCCTCCCCCACCAGATCCATCAGCTTTCCAGGGCCCCATCTTGGCCTTCCTGTGCCACAGTGGCCACCCCACAAACCAAGCCTGCAATCTCCAATAACCAAAGGAAATCAACTCATCGTTTGGTGCCCAGCCTTCTGAGATCCCGGTATAAACAAGCTGGGTTGGCCCTGAGGCCTCTCTCCTTGGATTCCAGATGCCCATCTCCGGCCTGCGCCCTCACATCAGCTCCCTTGTGGGACTCAGGGTCTAAATTTGCCCTTTCTATAGGGGCACCCATCCTATTGTATTAGGGGCCACCTTAGTGACCTGATTTCAGCTCTTCCTGTACAAACTCTGCTGCAGGGCTTGCTCTGGTGTTGCCCTGGAACTGAACCCGAGAAGGAACCAGGAGTGTTCAGGTTCGATCCCTGGCCTCGCTCAGGAAGGGAAGGATCCAATGTGGCCATGAGCTGTGGTGTAGGTCTCAGACCCGGCTTGGATGTGGCATTGTGGTGGCTGTGGTGTAGGCCAGCTGCCAAAGCTCCGATCGATCGATGGATCGTTCGGATGCCAAGCCTGGGAACTTCCATATGCCGCCCCAGCAGCCCCATCCAAACAAACAAACGTAGGCAATGGAAAGACAAAGAAAAGACTGCTCCACCTAAGGTCATGTTCGGAGGTCCTGGGGGAGAAGCCTTCCACATATGAACTTCGGGTAATAGAGCTGTAGCCCCTTTTGGCAGGTGTCTCCAGTGCCAGGGATGAAGGGTCTCTTGGAAAGTAAAGGAACATCAGTCCTGGGGTTGGGATGAAGGAGGATCGACTCCCCAAAGTGAGGGGGGGACGTTTCCAGAGTGCAGGGCACTCGAGCCGGATCAGAGCCCATGACCAAAGGCCGTGAGGCCGGGGGTTCCAGCCCATGGCATATAAGCCTCATGAAGGAACGGAGTCTAGGCGACAGAGAGGGAAGCTGAGAGAGGAGCTCCAGCGCCAGGCTGTGAGATGAGGTCCAGGCCTCACAGCACTCTGCTCCTACATTGGATTCCCAGCACCCTCTTTCAGCATGCCCACAGCCCCGCTCTCCATAGCCTGAAGGGGAACAACTCACTGCCCACCTTTCTGGCCCCCACCCCCACATGAACACCTGCCTTCGGTCCAAGGGCCCCAGCCAGCCTGGCCCAAGGGGTCCACACCTCCAGCACTTGGAGCCTGATGTCTCCTTTTCAGCTTAGCTGGCTCAGGCCAACCCGAGGGAGTTCCTGGAAGTAGTGTTGTTGCAATCCTTCCTGCCCTCTGCCTGACCCAGTGATCTCATGTAGCCAGCAGGATCCCGGGAAGCCTCACAGTGGACCCAGCCTTCAGGACTCACAGTGCTGTGGTGGGTGACCCATGTCTTCCTATCGTTTGCCCATTTTCTGGTGGAATAGGTCCCGCTGTTATGGTCGTGTCTTGGCAGTGCCTTATTCCCTCGAGACACCAGACTTGGGTCAGATGTGTGGTTGGCAGGTAGTTTCTTCAAACCTGTAGCTTCTTTTCAGCTAGGAAAATGTTTCCATTTGATGAGGTCCGTTTTCTGTCTGGGGTAGGGTTTTGGCTGTCATGGGGAAGAACGCTTATCTTTTCATTGTTGCTGATGTTGTTGTTGCCTATTCCAGCGGTATTGATGTACTTATCTTCATTTTGATTGAAAGGACAGTGAGGTACCATGTTGTGCTATTTCCTGCTGTGTCCCTCAGATTCTATGCCCATATCGACTATCACTAACTGTGGGCTAGAGTTCCCTGGGCTCTACCACAGGTTCCTGTTGGCCGGTCATTCCATGTACTCCGTGTGCAGAAGCCAGTCCCAAACCCCCAGTCCCTCCTGCTGTGGACTTGGCTCCTTTGGGACCCATCCTGTTTTCCAAGGCTGGGAGTCTGTTTCTGTTCCGTGCACATGTTCATTTGTGTCCTCTCTTTCGGTTCCACTTAGAAGTGGTATCATACGATGTTTGTCTTTCCCTGTCCACCTTCACTTAGGATGATAATTTCCAGGTCCATCCTTGCTGCTGCAGCGTTCATGATTCCATTCTCTTGTATGATTGTGTGATGTCCCCCCGTACATATGAACCTCATCCTCTTTATCCATGCCTCGGCCGATGGACATTTAGCTTGCTCCCTTGTCTTGGCTATTGGAAATGGTGCTTCAGTGGACATTGGGGTGCATGTATGTTTTGAAGGGCCTTTCTTTCCTTTTGATGAAGTCCAACTTTCTGTTCTTTCCTTCCCTTTTGGGATAATGTTTTTCTTGTCATGTGGAAGACCCCTTTGCCAAGCCCGAGGACCCAGAGGTTTGCTCCAATTGTTTTTTCTTAGGTGTGGTAAAGGTTGCATCGTTTGTATTTATACACATTTTACATTTGCACTGAATGTTCCATGATGAGTTCATTTTCCTATGGGATACAATCCCTATCCCTATACCATTCTACTGCCCTTGAGCTTCCGTATTAGGACATCCCAGGTTGGTGTATTGCTATGGATCTATTTCTGCATTCTCTATCTGTACACTGAACTCTGTCTGCCTCTTTCCCGCCAGCAATGCCAAGCTGCCCTCCATAGATCGTTCTCATAAGCCGAATCACCTCCCACATTAATGTACTTTCTCGAAATTATGTTTGATGTTCTGGCTCCTTTATCTTTTCTTTATCCATTTTAGAATAATTTCATCCATGTGGGCCAAAAAAAAAAATAAAAAAAAAAAAAACTTCTGTTAGAATTTGGCCATATTCTGTGTTGAGTCTTCCCATCCATGTGTATGATATGTGTCCGCATTGTTGTAGGTCTTCTTTCGTTTTATCATACAGATGCTCTATCCCAAATATGTATCCCCGGATTTCCCATTGTGGCTCAGTTTGTGACAAACCTGAAAGAGTGTCCAGGAGGATGTGGTTTCAATCCCTGACCTGGCTCAGTGGGATGAGGGTCCAGTGGTGCCACCAGCGGCAGTGTGGCTTGGACCTGGTGTTGGTGGGGCTTTGCTGTAGGCTGGTAGCTGTAGCTCCAGGTTGACCCCCTTGCCTGGACCTTGCATATGCCGTGGCTGCAGCCATAGAATGACCGATGGAACCAAATGCTTCAAGGTTTTGGCAAGTCTTGTGTATTGCATGGTGTTTTTCGTTTTGGTGCCATGTTCTTTTGTGGGATTTACACACATGATGAAGGTGTTTGTGTCGACCTTGTATACTGAGACTTTGATAAAGTGACCTCCATCTCTTCCGTGTGCCTTGGAGATTCGGTGGGCCTTCCCGTGGAGGTAGCCATGCTATCCATGAGCATGGAGAATTATGTTTGTGCCTGTCTCATCTGTAGGACTTTCTTTGTTTTTCCTGCCATGCTGCCCTGGATCGTAGCTACAGTACTAAGTAGAAAAGGAGAAATGAGAAAGAACTTTCTGACCTGTTTTGGATGGAGGAGGAAGACGTTCATTCTTTCGCCATCACGCAGGAGGCTTGGTGTAGCTTTTTGTCGAGATGTTCTTTACGGGGTTCAAGGAGTGTCCTTCTCTTCCTAGACTTCTGAGCGTTTCTTACATGAATGGGCGTGGCACATGTTCTGCAAGCGCCATTGTGACCATGTAGGTTTTCCTCTGTAATGTCTTCATGCAGCCTATAACGTTGATGGTTGTGCATCGTAAGCCAAGCTAGTGTTCCTTGGCTAGAGTCCCTCTGAACATAGGGTATTGTCATGAGCTTCTTTGTTCCTGCGTTTGTTTTATTTTGCGATTTGTATTTTCTCAATGCCTTGTGTGAAAACGTAGGTTGTTGATGGGCAACCTGGCATCTTCTGTATTCTGTAAGCATTTCGTGCCATTTGCTTCGCTCTTAACACCAGTTTGTCTGGATCCTACTACCTGTTAGGTACTGCACGTTCCTTTGCCTACCGTTCTATATATTTTCCAAGTTCTCCTGGAGAGGCCTCTTTGAGCATGGAGTCGTTCGAAGGGTGCATCTCCATGTCCACATATCTGGAGGCTTCCTTTCTTCTCATTCTCGTTGTTCTGCAATGGACAGCATATGCTTTGGACCCAGTGGAGTGAAATGCAGTGGCTCTTTGTTTCCTTATCGTAGAGGTTCTCCAAACATCCCAGGCAGGAACGGCTCCAATATGACTGTGACAGAGGAGTTCTCTGCCTATTTCCCTTACACTTTAACCATAAGGGGATTTCCTGAACATGGAAATGCCAGGCTTCTGAAGATGTGTCTGACAGGGCCAGTTCACAGCCACCCCTGCCCATTGTTGTCTGGATCAGCTTACAAGTAGAGAGAGAGCCAGGGTCCAGGAGGGGGCCCAGATGCAGCGCTCTGCTGCTTTCTATGGCATGAACAGTGTAGCCGTGGTCCCATGTGGGCATTGGCTACCACCAGAAGGCTGACATGCAGGAGCCGGGTGCAGTCCCTGGCAGGGGGATCAGCACTCCCAGTGGGCAAAGCTCCAGCCTCTCTCCTACTGCCCAGGGCAGGTCTGAGCTGTGGGTGCAGCCACCAGGCTCCGAAGGCCAATGCCAGAGGCACCAGGAGGCACTCCCCAGCTCTGTCAGCCACAGTCCCTGGCTGTTGGCAGGGACCGTGATGTCCCAAGGAAGAAGGCCCACCTCCCAGCTGCAGGGAGGTGGTCTTGAGCAAGTCAGAACTGCCGTTTCTCGTCTTCAGCAAGCAACATTTCCATCCCTGCCTGTTGCTTCCTCCCAACCCATGCGGTTGCCAGTCTTTCTTTGTCAAACCTCTTCCAAAGCACTTCGTGAAAGGAAGGGCATCCTTACTCCGACTGACTAAGAAGCACCTCTTGAAAATAAGCAAGTTTCCCCTCACCCAAGACTCTTAGCTCCTTCCAAGGACCATCCTTGCTCTCTCCTGCATGCTGCTGAGTAGCAAAATGTTGGGGATCCTGAACTCCTCCAACGACTGGTGTGCTAGCAATAGCTTCTGCGACAGCAGGAAACTCCTCCCCCTCAGGCAGAGGCGGTCAGGAGACCGTAGGTGATGGCTCTGTGCTCTGTGCCCCCTTTCAAGCCCTTTGCATCCCTGCCATCTGAGGAAGGAAGGCAGTGCCTGGGAAATCACCCTGGTTACAGATGCGTCACTTGGCCTGTCTGGCAAGAGGTCACCTGTGAGCCAGAGGGCCCGAATCCCCTCTGGAACACACTGCTGCATCCCCACCACCCAAACAGGCCCTTCCAATAAGGCACGATGGCCTGGCCGTTGGAATGGCTGGACACTGAATGTGTGCTGTCTGTGACTGGGACACAAGGGACTCGGTGCCTTGGTCTTGGAGACACATGGCATTGGAAAGGCAGAACCCAGGCCAGGGGCCCCACATCCTAAGTCAAATGGGTTTCCTCAGCCAATGGTTTGACTCCGCCTTGAGGGGTTTGGAGATGAGCCTTTCCCTGGTATCAGAGGGTCAGTTTCCCCTTGGTGTCTGTCATAGACAAAGAGTGTCCAGCCACTGTCTCTGTCTCACACAAGCTGCACCAATCCAGCCCCTGAGATTGGGAAGCTCCTTCACCCACCCTGGGCATGGCGGCCATTTTTGTGATGCAGTGAATGTGCCATCCATTAATCCACTGTTTCCTTGTTGGATGGAGTGATGCATGGATAGATGGAGTCTCTGATTGGCATTGGAGGGCCCCACCTGCAGCATAGGGAAGTTCCCCGACTCGGGGTCGAATCAGAGCTGGCATTGCTGTTCTACGCTACAGCCACAGCAATGCCAGATCCAAGCCACATCCGTAGCCCACACCACAGCTCAAGGCAATGCTGGATTGCTTAACCCACTGCACAAGGCCAGGGCTCAAATCCACGTACTCATGGATAGCAGTCAGATTCTTCATCTTCTGAGCCATAATGGGAACTCCCTAAAATACTATTTGGTGATGGTCTGTACATCTTTCCTTTCTGCAAATTCTATTGCATTCTTTTCTTTTCCATTTTGAGTCAGCTGCATTGGGGCCTTTTGGCTGTTCCAGGCCAGGGGTCGAGTCCAAGCTGCACCTGCTGGCCTATGGCACAGCCACAGCAATTCAGGATCTGAGGCATGCCTCATACCTACACCACAGCTGACGGCAATGCCAGAACCTTAGCCCAGTAAGCCATGCCATGTCTCATCCCCGCGTCCCCATGGATCCTAATCAGTGTCCTTAGAGCCGAGCCACACGAACTCCTGTTCTTTCATGTTTTAATGGATTGAAAAGCATGAGTGAATGGCTCACTTTAAGTGTGCCTGCACTTGGCATTAATCCTAGATTTTTGGCGTTTGGTGCATTTTGCTTTTTCTTTTTTTTGTTTGCTTGTTTTTTATTTTGTAAGTGTTGGCTGCCCCTGTGGCACACAGACGTTCCCAGGGACAACCCAAGATCCTTAACCCTCCTCACCCAAATCCAAAACTTATCCCTGATCACGTAAAGTCCCAAGTTTTCTTGTATCAAAAGCTCCCTGGGGGTGGATGCCAGTGGGCTGGTGAGGTTGGGACCACTGAGCTTCACATGATGGAACCTCCCCCGAAGCCATTAACAGGCCATGAGATTAACGTCACTCACTCCCTCCTTTGTTTTGTCCTCACCGGGACTGAGAGGCCGCTGCCTCCACCATTTAGCACATGGCAATAATCCCACCAAGACGATAGGATGGTCCCCCACCCACAAGGCACTGAAGCAGAAAGTCCTGTCCCTACAGCCAAGCCTTTCCCTCTCTGGACTGGCCGCCCTCACGGGACACCCTGGAGGAGTGGAGAATCACCTCAGCCTGTCATCTCGCCACTTCAGAGAGGCAGAGAGAAACTCTCTAGAGGTAAGGGCTGCCTCCAGCCTCCATTCTCATGACTGGTGAGTGTCCAGAGGGCTGAATGGCACAAAAGCAGCTCTCCATCCCCAGAGTGTTCCGGGATGCAGAGCATGGAACTGATGCCCCAGAAGCCCCCTAGCCCAGCAGGCTGGAGAGACAGGGATGATGAGGCTGTCCCTGGGGCTAGTGAGAGCTGTGTACTCCCAGGAGCAGCCTGGGCATCCTTGTCTCTGTGGAGGAAAGACTTAGTCCTTCACATGTGGATCCAGACTGCCTGGGATCTCACACATGCTTCGTTCCTCTCAGATCCCCTCTCTGTCCTCAGACGACCCATCTCTGAGGACACAGGCACATGCAAGACGACAGTGGACCAAGTGCATTTCACAACAGAACGATTTTATCCATGTTTTACATCCCCCATCGCAAAGGAGCTACTGTGCCCACCCACACACACCCAGACCCAAGTCCCCACAACCTAACCCCACCCACCCACACCCCCTCCTGGCTCTGGTCATTCTGTCCTTCCTCCCCACCCCTATGGCAGCCAGGATGGTTGCTAGGACCTGGAGGAGCCCAAGGCTTCCATGGGGACTGCCCAGTTGGACTGGCCCTGGAAGGCTGGCCCACCGTTCCCTACTGGCTGAGGTTCCACTTCCTCCTCCTCCGCGTAACACATGGGTCACACCTACTCCTTTTGGGCTGGGTAGGGTCATCCAGCCCCAGAGCCAGGGTGTGCCTCCCAGAGCCTCGCAGGTCAGCCCTAGGCCTGGCCAGGTCCTCAGCAGCAGCCAGGCCTCCACATCGAGCCCGCTTTCTAGACTTGGCAGCTTCCAGGGGGCCTGAGCTGAGGCCCATTCTCTGGGGCACGGGGGCCTGTGAAGCTTTCTGGGCCCTCTGCCCTGCAGTGCAGACAAGACCCGAGGCAGGGACAGGGCTCTGTGGCAGCCCCCAGGGCAGCAGGCTGTGGTGAAGGCCCAAGAGGAAGGCCAGGCTGGGGAGCTCCTCCTCATCCTCACTGAACCCGTGACCCAGCCCTGGGGCTTCACTAAGAGGAGAGGCCTCCCTGAGAACCTTGCTGAGAACCTTGCTGGCCCTGGGTCCTGATGGAGGGCCCGAGCGCTTTGTGCCCTGGCAAGGAAATGGCTGTGCAGTTCCAGCCTGAGGGGGTTCCTGATATCCTGGAGAGGGCACAGAGCCTTTGTGCCTGAACAGGCCCCTGTCTGTTTGGTGGTGCCTTAGATGGCCATTCTCAGATGAAGGAAAACCGAGTGAATTTTTTGCCAGTGGATCTAATCTAAAAATTCCTAAAGGATCTTCTTGAGATAGAAGGGGAATGATTATAGGAAAAAACTTGGAATATCAGGAGTGAAAAAAAGGAATATCCAGTGTTGATATTTGATGAGGATAACATTATTCTCCACTGAGGTTTTTCCTTCTTTTTCTTTTTTCTTTTCTCTTTTTGCCTTTTCTAGGGCTGCTTCCCGTGGTCTATGGAGATTCCCAGGCTACAGGTCAAATGAGAGCTGTAGCCACTGGCATATGCCAGAGCCACAGCAATGCCAGAGCTGAGCCACATCTGCAACCTACACCACAGCTCACAGCAATGCCAGATCCTTAAGCCACATGAGCAAGGCCAGGGATCGAACCCACAACCTCATGGTTCCTAGTCATATTCCTTAACCACTGCGCCACAACGGGAACTCCTCCACTGAGGTTTTAAAAATGATGTTTGATGTTTCAAAACAAAAAACTACTGTGGCATTTGAAGTGGTTCTCAATGTATTTGCAAACAATATTTAAAAGAGAAAGTCAGAAACTACTAAAAAAAAATGCGGTGTACATGGGCCAACTGAAAGAGCTTCCAATGGCCAAAGTGAAGCAATTTGACCAAGAAAATAAGTAATGTAGTAGTAGTTTATAACCCAAAGTATAAAATAAATGGCTATGAATCCCTATTAATCAATAAGTGCCTAAATTAATCATTCAGTCAATCAATAAGGGATAATAAAAATATATTGTACAGAAGAATTCCAAATACTTATGTAGGTACTCTGTTCTCAGGACGTGCAGCACAATTTCCTGCTTTTAACTGTAGACTGATTATCATGTCTTATTGTTAAAAAGGACAATATAGAAAGGAAATAAAAAGACAGTGGAAAAATCTAACAGGAGTCAAGGTCAACAACACAAGTGCTAAGTCCTTCCTAGAGTATGTGTATCATTGATATGTGAAGAGAATGGCACTTTACCTCTGTGATCTTCTCCCCAAAGTCCATAAACTGCATCTAATCATGAAGAAACATCAGGCATATTCCAAGTGGGGGACATTCTACAACCTAAGTGACCAGCATCCTCAAAACTGTCAAGGTCATCAAAAACAAGGTGTCTGAGAAATTGTCACAGCCCAAGAGGGGCCTAAGGAGACATGACAACTAAAAGTAACTTGGTATCATAAATGGAATACTAGAACAGAAAAAACACATGAGGTGAAAACTAAGTAAGTTTGAATAAAAAGTATGGATTTTAAAGTATGGACTTCAGGAATTCCATACTTTAAATTGGCTCAGTGGGTTAAGAACCCGACAGGGTCCATGAAGATGTGGGATCTATCCCTGGCCTTGCTCAGTGGATTAAGGATCAAAATGTAGCATCACTGCAAGCTGCCGCATGGGTTGCCATTGTGGCTGGGATCCAGCATTGCTGTTGCTGTGGCTGTGGCATAGGCTGGCAGCTGCAGCTCCGATTCAACCCCTAGCCTGGGAACTTCCTAGAGGCCCTAAAACATATATATTTTAAACAGAAAGTATGTATATATATTTGTTTGTTTTTTCTTTTTTCCAGGGCCATACTCGCAGCATATGGAGGTTCTCAGGCTAGGGGTCGAATGGCAACTATACCTGCCAGCTCACACCACAGCCACAGCAATGCAGGATCAAAGCCACATCTGAGACCTACAACACAGCTCATGGCAACGCTGGATCCTTAACCCACTGGACAAGCTCAAGGCTCAAACCTGTGTCCTCATGGATGTTGGTCAGAGGACATTGAGCTATGATGGGAACACCTTTTTTCCTTTTTTTTTTTTTTTTTTTTTGAGAGAGAGAGAGGGAGAATATGAACATGAATGCATACCAAGGGAAAAAGAGTAAGAATGAGAATCTAACAGGATATAAACCTGGGTTTCAGGGAGTTCCCATTGTGGCACAGCAGAACCAAATCCAGCTAGTATCCATGAGGATTCGGGTTCTATCCCTGGCCTTGCTCACTGGGTGGGGGATCCAGTGTTGCCGAGAGCTGTGGTGTATGTCAAAGATATGGCTCAGATCTTGCGTCGCTGAATAGTGTCTGAATAGACAGACTGAGTGAGATATTGAAGAGGCAAGAATGCTGAAGAAGCTTTGAAGTATGCTTGTGGCAATGACCTAGGCTCATAGCAATGATCTTGGCTTTTAGGGAAGCAAAAGCTAGCACACTGGACCCTGAGGCCCAGTGATGCACCACCATGGCGTCTGATTTTATTTGCAATGTCTTGGGCACTCAGTATGCAGGAGCCTTTTAGGACTGACTGAGCCACTGGAAACAGAAATCAAGGAGGAAGTCACAGTACTCGGTACTAGGAAGGGGAGGTGCCTTCCACCTTCCTCGGTCCTGTAGTATTGCTACTTCTCCTCTGCAGAGAAAACATAGCCTGGAGTGTGACAAGTTCTAGCAGGTGTGAGAAGGCTCCCCGCCTTCTTTAGCCCTCTGTGATTTGGAACTGCTCATTCTACCCTTCACATGGAGTGTATGGTCTCTATCAGGTTTTAGGATTTCATTATAGTTTCTTGCCTTATTCTCAAATTATTTCTCTTTCCTTTATAATTATTTAAAAGTCCACCAGTTGGCTTCTCTAACCATTACAATTTGAGAGATGAGACCCTGTCTTCTCCCATAGGACTCAGCCTTACACTATCTCAGGGACCCGAGAGGCCAGGCCTCCTTCTCTATGCCTGGTTCACATCCTTCTGGTTGAATTCAAGCAGTGAGAGAACACATTTTCCTTTTGAAAAACAAAGTTGGCTTTGGACACACTCTGCAAGTGTACGTTTTCAACTTAGAGCTCTGTGCTCTTTGTTAAAAGCCCCCTTTGGGTTAATTATAAAGTGCCTAAATTATATTTGATTATTTCAGGAGAAAAATATGCACTAGGACAGTGTGTCTGTGCCTGCAAATCCACTGACTGACATTCCATTCTCTACATTCCACTTTTTCTCAAGAAATGTCCTAACTACATGTGTCATTCAAACAAACCAGTTGTGAGAGGCATTGGGAGAAAGCATGGAGCCCTTTCTAGGTTTCTGGGCTAAAATGTACTTTAAAATAGCCCCTCCACTCCTATAACTATCTCTTCCACCCCTGTGCATGTATGAGACCTTCCCTTATGAGATTCCATACTCATGAAAATATGGATAGGATGAAACCAACATGGGAGTACTGTCCTGCATTGTGGCTCTCCCACGTGGTTTGTGGAAGGAGAAACTGGCCTTTCATGGTTGCTGCATCTCATCCACTTTTCCCAGAATGGCTCCTGCTGCCTGAGTTGGTGACGGTAGGACTGGGCATCTTCCATCCCACCCTCTCCCTCAGGTCCTTTGTGGAACTGCTGCAAATCCACCCAAGATGGCATGTCTTCCCTTGGCATCTGTTCTGCAGCTGGGACAATCTCCATGGCATAACACAAAGGGCGATGTGGTTCGTGTTGGAAAGCTCTTGAAGTTGAAAACTGCTTTAACAGGCCAAATCCTGGAAACTTGTTTATGAAATGTCCTCATAACTCTTCACGAAGCTGCACTGGGTACATCAACCCTCTATGGCTTGGAGGCAACTGTGAGATGTGAGGACACTCAGGAGGAAATGTCCATTTGTTTTCCAAGTTAGTTTAGCACAAGATCACTGTCACCCATGCAATGGAACATGTTGCTATGGGAACTGCAAAGATGATAATGCGGCTTCAAAAGGTTGACAATTGGAAAAGCCTCTTTTTTTATGTCATGCCCATGGGATGCACATTTTGCTTAGATCATTACTGTTTAAAGTTTGTCCATATAAATTATTTGGGAGCAAATAATTTGTGACTCTTAAAATATTTAGAATATTGAAATTTGGGGAAAAGTATTACCATCTAGGTGCATTAAAATCGCTTGTGTGCTGGAACTCTCACAGGCCTGATGGAGTCAGAGTTGTTATCAGGAAGATGTAAAATCTCCCTGCAAAGCCATGTGGAATGGCCCATCTCATTCATGTCTTATCCTGGATTCAGGCCACTGATGAATGATTTATGCACAGAGTCTTGGTGCATTTCTTTTTTCACTTTCGTCTCCTGAAATTTCCTGCTTTCACAATATAGGTTATAGAACCATGACAGTCTCTTCATGAAACCATGACTGGAGCCACATGCCATATGCCCCACGCATGTTTGCATCATTACACGGACATGGATGAGTGCATATCTATGTATGAGTGCATGGGTATATACATACCTATTCAGTCCTCATTGTCATGTGGTTGGGGTCTATAGTCACCACAAACATGGAATCAGTGAACACTGAACCACTGCACCCATGGGAAATTCAGGGTTAGGTTCCTGCCAGCCTCTGGTCACACTTTTTTGTCTCTTGATAAATACAAAAGCTTATTTTATGTGTGTTTCTGTTTAAAGACACCTTGTTTAATATACACTGTTGTTTCATTGGCACTGAACTCACAGCCAATTGCACTGTAATCCTATGTGTAAACCAAATGTATCTAACCAATGTATTTCCCCCCCATAAAGTCCTAGACAACACTTCAGCACCAAACATGGGGGCCATTTGAAAGAGTTAAATCACACACACACACACCACAAAAATGTGGGGAAATGTGGCACTAAATAGACCAGAGAAGGGGCATTTGCTTACAGTATGAGTGGAAACAAGAAGGCAGAGTTTCGCTTTGTTCAGCCTTAGCTGGAAATGCATTTGTAGGTAGATGAATTTTTCTCTTCTCTGTGTGTGTCCACATATGAGCAAAAGCACCCCAAGCCCTGACTTGGGGTGACAAATACATTTTTAGTGAATAGGTGAATTCTCTGATATGGAATCTGTGACTAATGAGAGCCAACTGTATGTGTATATATATAAAATCAATAACATCTTCCCACCAGATGGAAGATCCAGTGGTGAACCATGTGGAAGCCAGGGCAGACCTCTGCCAGCCAGAACATACTGTACACTTCCTGTCCCTTGAGCACTTCCTTCTTCTGAGCACTCCGGGAATGAGCTCCCTACTCCCTGGCTCCTCAAGCCCTGGCTTTTATCCTCCTCACAAGGCACCTACAGTGTGTGTTGGAGTGATGCTTTCTTCAGGTGTATGACCTGTTATCCTTTTAGGCTGTGCAGATGTGGAGGGTGAGCCAGGGCCCCATGTTCAGGGCAGTTATCCACAGCTGGTGGGTGAGCCACGTGTGAGAAGATCTGCAATATGGAAATGCTTGCGTCAGGAGACTGGAGGTGGGCAAGGCTCATCTGGAAGATATTATTGGCCTGTCTCCCTTCCATGGCTTTCTTTTTGTCTGGGTTACTGGCTGCCCCAGCCATCATGCAGATGACAAAGGAATGAATTAGCAGTCTAGAGACTGTGCCAGGTCTTGCCTGTACAACCAGGGAGGAGTTGCTCTTCACGTCCTCATCTATAGAACAAGGTCATTTGTTTAGGGAAATCCTATGGTTCTAAAGTCCTTTTTGAAAAAAAAAAGAATTAATAGTGTAATTCTGAGAAACTCGGATGGAATTGTGTAACAAGGTACTTGCATGCCATTTCAGAAACCCTGTTTTTGTCTGTTCCCCCCCCCCCCTTAGGGCTGCATCCGTGGCATATGGAGGTTCCCAGGCTAGGTGTTGCATCAGAGCTGTAGCCACCAGCCTACACCTCAGCCACAGCAATGAGGGATGCAAGCCACATCTGCAGCCTACACCACAGCTCACAGCAATGCTGGAACCTTAACCCATGGAGGGAGGTCAGGAACCCAACTTGTGTCCTCAGCGATGCTAGTCAGATTCACTTCCACTGAGCCACGTTGGGAACTCAAGGAGCCCTGTTCTTTATGAAAGTATTCAGGAGATAATGCAATATGTGCTTTATATCTTCTCCACTTCAAAGCTGACTCATTTGCATAAAAACTTTTTGGATGGTTTTTATGAATGATTTGGGTTTTCAGAGTTAAAAGAATTTTTGAGTTGTGATAGCATCACAACCCCTAAAAATTGTTTAATAGCATCAAGATTAGGTAGGCCGTTTTGTTTGGGATTTTAGTAACTGAGAAAGTATAGGTTGTTAGCAGCACTCTGGAGCATGTACTACCCGTAGCACACGCTGTTAGTCACTAAAATTATACTGGTTCTAGACACAACAGGATTCCCATTTTTCAGTTGATGAAACCAAGGTTCAGAATGGCTAGGATGTCGGATACACTCTTCAAATCCAAGTATCCAGGTCCCATAACCTACATTCCTTTTCTTTGGCTTTGCAAAGTATAACACTCTAAATGTACATTAGATTTTATCGGCCAAATGTGGAAATTATGTTTTGCAATTTTTAGCTCCAGTGTAGTTATAAGATCTAGTATATGGGAATAAAGACATTGAGGAAGTAGACTTATTTTACTAGGAACCAACACCTCATCCCTTTTGCAGAACAAAATTAGACTTTAAAAAAAACCCAAGATGTTATTAAAAGAAACTTTCAAATATAGTTTTATATAATTCTGGTAGTATTGCTTTTAAGCTGGTAGATGCTATATATGTTAGTTGCCTTGTGCATCTACCAAGCGAAAAGCACTGTACTTAGCAAAATTGTCAGCAATTTATTTAGATGCCCTTTGACTCTCTGGTGAGCAATGAAAACATTCCCATCTACTCCTCAGGGAGAGTCTGAATGTAAACACATCATTCCTTCTGTTCAGCTCCTGGGCACCCTCTCTACCTTTCTGAGTCTTCTGTCCAAGTTGGTTACCTTGTCACCAACATCCCACTCATGAAAGGGTCAGCACTTCCCTGAGGACTGCTCACCATTGGTCACTTTTCTCTCCTCTCCCAATCAGGACTGTCTTGTCACATCACATCACATCACCTTTCACTCACCAAGTGTTTATGGAGCATTCAGCTCACGCCAGACACTATTCGAGGTACTGGGAACACAGCAAAGAGGACAGGAGAGTAAAATCCCTGCTTGGGGCTTACATTCTAGTGGAGAAAAGAGAAAACAAACAAGAGACGGGGACCAAGTGTTGCTGGTGGACCTGGCAGTGTGCTCCAGAGAGGGACCAGGAGGAGGAAAGGACACCTGAGTGGATGAGACTGAAGCTGGGGACCAGTGAGGGAGGGGTGGGAACAGTGTGGTTGTGGGGGACAGAGGACAAGGTGGAAGAGGCCTGGAGGGAGCAGGTGCAGGGAGGGACTGCAGGTGGCAGGTATATGGAGGGACTGTGAGCGGCCAGAGGCCCCGGGATGGTGGCCTAGGTGGGACCTGGCCAGCAGTGGGGAGCAGAGGGTAACCACTGTGGGTAGAGCTGGGGATGGGCCAAGGGAGCTGGACACGGTAGCTTCCAGCAGTAGGCACAGAGACCAGGTGGAGGCTGTGTTCCTGACACTTTCCAGTTGGGCCGCATCAAGGGTCCAACTGCCCGTGTGGCTCCTGCCCAGGGAAGGAAAGGAAAGCATTCTCCATCATCCGAAGACAGGGGGCTGTGAGCTCCAAGCACGCACTCTGCAGCCAGGCGGGCCTGGGAGCTTCACAGGGTCTCCTCAGTCCATGGGGGGGGTTGAGGTGCCAAGGCAGGCGCTGGGGCTCGGCGGGGGGCCGCAGAGCCTCTGCAGGCGGCGTGGGGTGGCGGGGGGGGGGGGGGGGGGGGGGGGGGGAAGAGCCTCGGAAGGCCACACGGGGGAAGACGGGGCCTTAGCAGGCCCTGTGCGGGGGGTGGGGGGGGAATCCCCCCTCGGTGGCCTGCTGAGAGGCAGGGCCTCGGCAGGCCATGACCTGGGGGGGCGGGGCCTCGGCAGGCAGCGCGCGGGGAGGCGGGACTTCGGCAGGCCGCGCGCTGACAGCGGGGGCCTCGGCAGGCCGCGTGCCACGGAGGCGGGGCCTCGGCAGGCCGCGTGCCAGGGAGGCGGGGCCTCAGCAGTCCCTGTGCGGGGGGGGGGGGGGGGGGGGGGCCTCTGCAGCACGTGTCCTGGGGGGCGGGGCCTCGGCAGGCCCTCTGCCGGGGGGGCGGGGCCTTGGTAGGCTATGTGACTGGGGGGCGCGGCTTCTGCGGGCTGAGCGGGGGAGGCGGGGCCTCCGCAGGCCGTTTCCTGGGGGGGGCGGTGCTTCGACGAGCAGCGCGCGGACAGGGGGTCCGCGGCAGGCCGCGTGTCAGGGAGGCGGAGAGGGTCCAGAAGGAGGAAAGGACACCTGAGTGGATGAGACCAAAGCTGGGGACCAGTGAGGGAGGGGTGGGAACAGTGTGGTTGTGGGGGACAGAGGACAACATGGAAGAAGCCTGGAGGGAGCAGGTGCAGGGAGGGACTGTGAGCGGCCAGAGGCCCCGGGATGGTGGCCTAGGTGGGACCCGGCCAGCAGCGGGGAGCAGAGGGTAACCACTGCAGGTAGAGCTGGGGATGGGCCAAGGGAGCTGGACACGGTGGCTTCCAGCAGTAGGCATAGAGACCAGGTGGAAGTTGTGTTCCTGACACTTTCCAGCTGGGCCGCATCAAGGGGCCACCTGCCCTCGTGGCTCCGGCCCAGCGAAGGAAAGGAAAGCATTCTCCATCACCCGAAGACGGGGCTGTGAGCTCCAAGCACACACTCTGCAGTCAGGCGGGCCTGGGAGCTTCACAGTGTCTCCTCAGTTCATGGGCGGGGGGCGGGGGGCGGGGGGGGGTGGTGGTGGCGAGGTGACAATGCAGGCGCGCTGGGGCTCGGCGGTGGGGCGCATAGCCACTGCAGGCGGCGTGGGGTGGCGGCGGTGGGGGGGGGGCAGACTCGGCAGGAAGACGGGGCCTTAGCAGGCCCTGTAGGGTGCGAAGGGGACCCCCCTCAGTAGGCCTTGCGGGGAGGCAGGGCCTCTTCAGTCCAGGTGCCAGGGGGGCGGGGCCTCGGCAGGCTGTGTGACTGGGGGGCGTGGCTTCTTCAGGCCGACCTGGGGAAGGCGGGGCTTCAGCAGGCCGCGTGCTGAGGAGGCGGGGCCTCGGCAGGCTGTGTGACTGAGGGGCGCGGCTTCTGCGGGACTTGCGCGGACAGGGCGGGGGGGGGCCCCTCTGCAGGCCACGTGCCAGGTGGGCAAGGCTTCTGCAGGCCGCGGGCGGGGAGGCGGGGTTTCGGCAGGCCCTGCGCCGGGGGGGCGGGGCCTCCGCAGGCTATGTGACTGGGGGGCGCGGCTTCTGGGGGCCGCGCGGGGAGGCGGGGCCTAGACAGGCCTTGTGCTGGGGGGACGGGGCCTGGGCAAGCCATGCGCGGGGAGGCGGGGTCTCGGCGGGCCGTGTGCCTGGGGGGCGGGGCCTCAGCAGGCCAAGTGCCAGGTGGGCAAGGTTTCTGCAGGCCCCGCGCGGGGAGGCGGGGCCTCGGCAAGCCATGTGCCAGGGAGGCAGGGCCTTGGCAGGCCGCGTGCCAGGGAGGAGAAGCCTCGGCAGGCCCTGTGCCGTGGGGGCGGGGCCTCGGCAGGCCGCGCGCGGGGAGGTGGTGCTTCGACAGGCCGCGCGCGGGGGGAGCAGGGCCTCGGTAGGCTATACGACTGGGGGGCGCGGCTTCTGCAGGCCGAGCCAGGGAGGCGGGGCCTCGGCAGGCCTTTTCCTGGGGGGACGGGGCCTAGGCAGGCCGCGCGCGGGGAGGCGGGGCCAGGGCAGGCCTTTTCCTGGGGGGATGTGGCCTCGGCAGGCCGCGTGCCAGGGAGGCGGGACCTCGGCAGGCGTTTCCTGGGGGGCGGGGCCTCGCAGGCCGCGCGCTGACAGGGGGTCCTCGGCCGGCCTTGTGCCAGGTTGGCGCGGCTACTGCAGGCCGAGCGCGGGGGGGGGGGGGGGGGGGGGGGCCCTCGGCTGTCAATGTGCCCGGGGGGCGTGGCCTCGGCTGGCCGCGCGCGGGGAGGCGGGGCCTCGGCAGGCCATGTGCCAGGTTTCGGGGCCTCTGCAGGCCCTCTGCCGGGGAGCTTGGCCTCAGCAGGCTATGTGACTGGGGGGCGAGGGTTCTGCAGGCCGAGCGCGGGGGGGCGGGGCCTCGGCTGGCAATGTGCCCGGGGGGCGGGGCCTCGGCAGGCCGCGGGAGGCGGGGACACACGGCTCACACCCAATCCCAGGCACAGCCTAGTTCACAGTCCGCTGCCATCTTGAATCGCGGTGTTGCTCTTATTTCCTCAGGAACCGTTTTTTAACGGCTGGCGCAGCTGCTTCCCTAACTGGGGTCTGCAGTGCAGGCGTGGTGTCTCTGCACTGCGCCCTGCAAGCAACTGAAACCTGGCCAAGCACAAAGGAAAAGAAAAGGTAGACTTTGCTTTATTTCCCAGACTGTACTTTTATGAGCAGGGAATTGTTAATGGGCTTTGTAGGTGACAGTTGAACTGCTGAGGAGAAGAAGGAGGCCTGGGGGGGGCAGAGGAGTCCAGGGCGCCAGAAGAGCCAGTGGGGAGCAGGTGGTGGTGCTGAGGGAGTGAGGGGGCGGTGGGGAAGACGGAGATGAGATGTGAGGGTGGTGGTGAGATGGGAGGATGGTGATGAGGTGGAAGGTTGGCGATGAGATGGGAGGGTGGTGGTGAGATGGGGAAGACGGAGATGAGATGAGAGGGTGGTGGTGAGATGGGGAGGATGGTGATGAGGTGGGAGGTTGGTGATGAGATGGAGGGTGGTGGTGAAGTGGGAGGTTGGTGATGAGATGGGGGGGTGGTGGTGAGGTGGAAGGATGCCAGTGATGAAGTGGGGAGGACAGCGATGAGGTGGGGTTACGGAGATGAGGTGGGAGGATGGTGGAGTTGAGCTGAGAGAGAGGGTGGTTAGGAGATCTGCGGTGAGGTGGGAGGATGGGGGTGAAGGAGGAGGGTGGCGATGGGATGGTGACAGCTGTGATGAAGTGGGAGGTCGGTAATGAGGTGGGAATAAGGCGGGGTGGGTGGTGATGAGGTGAGAGGACAGCTAGAGGAAGTGGAGAAGGGGCTGACTGCAGGGCCAGCAGTGAGAGGGCTGTCACACAGCACAGGAATCTTGACAGGCATCCAGCTTGAGAGGAAAGCCTTCAGGAAGGAGCGGTGTTGGGTGTCATTCAGATGGGCCCAGTTATGGTAGATTGAGGATGTTATCAGCACTACTAAATATCAAATAGACAACCTATCAGCATCTTGTACGAACCTGTAATGGAAACGAATCTGGAAAAGACTAGATATACACATGCAGGGGTATAATGGAATCACTTTTCTGCACACCTGACACACAACATTGGAAATCCACTCTACTTCAATAAAAAAGTTATTCAGGAGGGGACAGGAGCAGAGTAATAATTAGATTATTGTGGTGACAGTCGCCAACTTCCAGCCCCCTTTGGTGCTGGGCTCCTCCTTCGTGCTCTCACAGGTGCGAATGCCTCTGACCCTCTGCCCAGACGTGACTCTTGCTAGAATGTCCATGTTAGAGGGGCTGTGACTCTTTAAAAGGAATTTTTCCCTGGTGGGGTCCCCAGCGTCCCAGGCCTGGCTTGCCAAGAGTGGTCATGAGGGGCCAACTCTCACAAAAGCCCTGGGACTGAGAAGGCCTGCATCAGCTTCCACTTGGAGCCATGGAGGTGGCCAGTTACAAATGCCTTTTTAATGTTGCTCCCAACACTCTGTAACATATCAGGCCATTGCTTCAGGTAACTTCATCGTGAGGCCACTTTCCATTTTATTTCATATTTTCCTGAAAGGATATTGTCCTTGTCAAGCAGACAGGAGCTGACGAGGTGAGGGATCGTAACAATGTGTTATAACTTTGTAAAATTTCTCACCCAGCTCCCTCCCATCATCAACTCAAGACCTAAGATACCGGAAGAGCATCTCTTCTCTCCTCCTTTTTCTTCCTCTGGCTGGTCCTGACCAGAGGGCCCTAGTGAGAGCGGCTCCTGATAATGTCAGGATCTTCTTCGGAACCTGCAGCATAATTCATTTTCCCCGGAATGGATGTGGAGCCTCCCCGTGCTTCCAAATTGGGCTGCACCAACTCTGAGACTTCTGTGTTCCATTTTCTCAACGCTCCAATGAATTGTCAAGACAAAGCTTTGTGTCAAGATAGAGAAGCATCTTTTCCCAGGCCTGCATTTCTGGCTGGGAAACAGGAGCCCAAATCCTAAATGTGTCTATTTGGTCAGCTTACAGTCCAAACAGCGATTTTGGAAATGCAGAGTTTGCAGAGCCTGATGCCTCTCCTGCAGTTTAAATCTGCACGGTTGTCACCAGTTACAGACTATGGCAGATGGCTTGCAGTGTGTAGAGGAGGACAATGGACAAGGAGTCAAAGAGAGAAAAGAGCAGTGCATGTCCTGGTTAAGCTCCTCCAAGTTGCCATTAAAAGTGCATAATTTCACCAGACTCTAGCCTCAAACATCCATGGTCAATTAAAAGCTGTCTCCGGTCAATGGGTTGTGACACAGAGTTTCTATGTTCTAGGGACACCTTCTACCCTTTAGACAGACTGCCTTTCGCCCTGAAAAATGGCATCCAAAGCCCCACTGTCAGCTAACAAGTGTGTAACTTGCATTGGTGGCACCTTCAGGTTTCATGGCATTTCCTGTCTCTTCACCATGTATAGGCTGTGCGTTAAAACTTCCGAAATCCCCTTTTCTATTCTCAAGGGTTCCCACACCCCAGATGATGATGGAATCCGCAATTATAATAAGCAACTTCCAAACAAAATTAAGGGCCCTGCTTTCCTTACAACCATTGCTCTTTTCCCTATACTTCTTCAAACTGGCCCAAGACATTTTAAGGCTGCTGTCTTTGGCTTCTGTGCAGAAAAGAGTGCCTCCTGGTTTCTTCATCTGCTGAAGATGGACCTAGTCCCTTCTCATTTCTTAACCTAAGCTGTGAACCTTTTGCTAATGATGATTTGTAGTCTGAGCTCTCTGGGGTTCAGAGAGAGCTCTGCAGGTGCCTGTCAAATGCTCGACCTGAGAAAGACCAAGCCAAGCTAAATCAAGCACCATGGCTTGACTCAGCTTTCCAAGTTCTGCAGCAGAACAGCAACCGCCCACCCCCACCAGGAACAGAACCTCCCATCAACAGCTTCCTCGCTCCCCCTGGGTTTCTCCCAGTAATTTTTTGAAGATTGCCCGGGGCTGCCAGCCTCATCTGCCTTTTCACTTGGCTCGTTCCTCCTCTCCCAGCTATTTGCTAAAATACAGGGCTTCCTTCCCCTCTTGTTAGAACAAAACTTGCTAGGAAGTTGACCCTAGTCTTCTGAGGCTTCCTCGTGTTGTCCCAAAGCCTGTCAGGTAATTTGTAAGTCTGTTAGTTTAAGTGGCAGAGCTAAAGGCTTTTCTCTAACCAACTGACTGGTTTCCCCTCTGCCTCTGAGCAAGCTTCATTCTAGAGTCAGAGATGTCCAGGCACAGCCTTCTGAGTACACTCTCCTCTTGACTTTGAAATCTTCACTGGGCTTTGCCTGCATCTATGCTGGACGATGAGCCTCGGCAACACACGAGGACTTCCATGCCTCACTGGTCAGCACCACTGTGCTGCTGGGCTGGAGCCTCCATCCTCCATTCCTATATCCATGCCTACTTTTCAGGCTCACTGGTGAAGAAATAGGATGAGGAAGCAGGAAAGGATCAGAGGCAAGGAGCATGGTCTCACTGACAGTCCATAAGCCTGAATATCTGAGTTTCAGCTCCTTTTATGCAGGTTTCACAGCTGAGAAACAGCCCACCCAATCCTCATTCTGTCTTCACACCACAAGGCTGGCATGGGCAGTGTGCCATCAGGAGAGAACACAGCTCCCACCATGGAGAACCCCTCTAAACTTGCTTGCACCAAAGTCTAGTTCCAACAGCATGTGGCCCGTGGAAAATGCAGCTGCGGTCAGTAACTGAGGTTCTCAGACAGCCTTGCCCTTGCATCCTAGCTCCTGGCACATGCTCCTTCCTGATTCGCCTACCATGAAGCACGTGACCCCTCTGATGAAACACATATGTGATGACTGACATCCTGGGTTTCTGCCCATGGCAAGTAGGCCCCTGCAGTCACTGGACCACAGTTCTCCCCCACCGAAGGACCCTGCAGGCCATGGAGCACCATGGCTTACAGCAGGGTTTTGGCCCCCATCACCAATGTCATCCCACTAAGTATGTGCCAAGAAGACTCTTGTTAAGCCTAGAACCTAATTTGATATGTGGAAGATCCATCTTCACATAAGACCTCAGACTGGTGACAGTTTGGTTTACAGAGAGAGGGTCACAGTCCCAGAGGAGAGATCTACCCAGCAAGGGTGCTCAATGAGGAAGACAGAGCTTTATCCCCTTATTCCTGCAGCATCCACCCTTGACCTTCATGGTTCACATTGGCCTCAGGCTTTCTCCCAGGGTTGAAGTGAGGGTGTGGGTGTTGTTCTGTACCTCTCCTAGGTCTTAAGAGTACAGCCAGCACTCAGCCTCCTCCCACACTCTGGCCCCTCAATCAGCCCTGGACACCTAATGTGGATATGACAGACATGCAGCTGCTGCGACAGCCCCTGCCAAGTGACAAGACCAGCCTTCCCAGTGAGTCCACTCAGGACCTGAGGCATTGCTCAGCTGGCTTGCTGCCACCAGCAGCACTGAGTCAGGTGGTGGTCCTTCCTCACCCAGCAGAGCCAGGCTCTCCTGGACTGTTAACATGGAATTTGGAGGGAATCTTGTGCCTCAAAGAGCATCACTCTTCTGGGGAGAGAAGAGGAATGCATGTGACAATATTAAAGCCAAGGCTGTGTGGTGAAAGTTTAATAGAACAAATATATGGCTGGCTGGCTGAGGAATAATAAAATCACTCTGATGATGAGGACTTTACTGCACTGGTTTCCAGACCCTTGTTTGCTAAATAAATATATTTACTTGGACTCCAAGCTACTGGGTGGCCTTGGTCCAATGACTCCACTTCTTCCAGCCATTGTTTCTTCATTGTAATCTGAGAGGATGGGGCTCTGTGAGTGGTTCTTGGAGTGTCCTCATACTGGAGGAGGAAGTCTTATGTTTGTGGAGCTTAAATACTCTTTACCAGTCATTGAGCATGTTTTCAGGGAGTACAGAGTTGACCCTAGTCTTGCTGCTCTGGTGCTGGTGGCAGGAAGCCATTGTTGCTGCCTTCCAGGACATTGTTGTCCGATGGGGAATGTGTGATGGGCTCTTTCTAAATCCCCTGACCAGCCCCTCCCCCTGGTCAAATAAATTCCAAAACTATTTTAAGAAACCTCTGAAAGACTGAGATGAAAGTATTGTACTGTAGATGTCCCCCAGATGACTCACTTATTGGTTGATGAATTTTATAATGTGTGTTGTGATTAGATTTATTCTAAGATCATAAGTCCTTTCTTATGAAATGTACATGCAGCTAGCACCCATGTCTGCATTATTCTCTGGGACTTGAGTAAGAATCTTGTTTGAAAGTCACTGCTATCAGGAAGCAAAGTGTTTGGGGTGTGTGCAGCCTGAGCGTGGCCAAGAGTTGAGTCCCTCTGGTTCTTACAGCTCTACCAGATAACCTGCTGTCACATAACCTACTGGGATGTTTCATCCATGTAGAGTATGTCAGCAGCTGTCCAGTGGGGCCTAGAGAAGCTCAGTTCAGAAAGGAGTGTGGAGGAAGGGATCGCTAAGGTGGGTATGGGGTCCAGAACAGGGCTCTGTGAGGGGAACCCAGGAAAGGTGTCTGTGTCAAGACTGATCACCCCACAGCACCATTGGATTGATTGAGGGAGGGAGAGTGTGATATGAGAAATAGCAAACTCAGGATTGCTTTGGCGATTCTGGGTCTTTTGTGGTTCCATATAAATGTTTGAATTGTTTGCTCTAGTTCTGTGAAAAATGTCATGGGTAATTGGATAGGGATTGCAGTGAATCTGTAGATTGCTTTGGGTAGTATGGCCATTTTTACAATATTGATTTTCCCAATCCAGGAACATGGAATATCTTTCCATTTCTTTACATCCTCTTTGATTTCTTTGATTAAACTTTTATAGTTCTCGGCATATACGTCCTTTACCTCCTTGGTCAGGTGTATTCCAAGGTATTTGATTTTGTGAGGTGCAATTTTAAAAGGTATCATAAGCAATCCTGAGAGACAAAAACCAAGCATGGGGCGTAACTCTCCCAGACTTCAAGAAATACTACAAAGCCACAGTCATCAAAAGAGTATGGTACTGGTATCAAAACAGACAGACAGACCAAAAGAACAGAAGAGAGAATCCAGAAATAAACCCTGACACCTGTGGTCAATTAATCTTTGACAAGGGAGGCAAGAACATAAAATGGGAACAAGAAAGTCTATTCAGCAAGCATTGCTGGGAAACCTGGACAGCTGCATGCAAAGCAATGAAACTAGAACACACCCTCACACCATGCACAAAAATAAACTCCAAATGGCTAAAAGACTTAAATATGAGACAGGACACCATCAATCTCCTAGAATAAAACACAGGCAAAACACTCTCTGACATCCACATCATGAATATTTTCTCAGGTCAGTCTCCCAAAGCAATAGAAATTAGAGCAAAAATAAGCCCATGGGACCTAATCAAACTGAAAAGCTTTTGCACAGCAAAGGAAACCCAAAAGAAAACAAAAAGACAGCTTACAGAATGGGAGAAAATAGTTTCAAATGATGCAACTGACAAGGGCTTAATCTCTAGAGTATATAAACAACATATACAACCCAACAGCAAAAAAAGGCATTCAATCAATGGAAAAATGGGCAAAAGACCTGAATAGACATTTCTCCAAAGAAGATATACAGATGGCCAACAAACACTTGAAAAAATGCTCAACATCGCTGATTAGAAGAGAAATGCAAATCAAAACTACCATGAGATACCACCTCACACCAGTCAGAATGGCCCTCATTAATAAATCCACAAATAACAAGTGCTGGAGGGGCTGTGGAGAAAAGGGAACCCTCCTGCCCTGTTGGTGGGCATGTAAACTGGTACAACCACTATGGAGAACAGTTTGGAGATACCTTAGAAATCTATACATAGAACTTCCATATGACCCCACAATCCCACTCTTGGGCATCTATCCGGACAAAACTCTACTTAAAAGAGACACATGCACCCGCACGCTCATTGCAGCACTATTCACAATAGCCAGGACATGGAAACAACCCAAATGTCCATCGACAGATGATTGGATTCGGAAGAGGTGGTATATATACACAATGGAATACTACTCAGCCATAAAAAAGAATGACATAATGCCATGTGCAGCAACATGGATGGAACTAGAGAATCTCATCCTGAGTGCAATGAGCCAGAAAGACAAAGACAAATACCATATGATATCACTTATAACTGGAATCTAATATCCAGCACAAATGAACATCTCCTCAGAAGAGAAAATCATGGACTTCGTGGATAGACTTGAGGCTGCCTGATGGGAGGGGGAGGGAGTGGGAGGGATCGGGAGCATGGGCTTATCAGACACAACTTAGAATAGATTTACAAGGAGATCCTGCTAAATAGCATTGAGAACTTTGTCTAGAAACTCATGTTGCAACAGAACAAAGGGTGGAGGAAAAAATGTAATTGTAATGTATACATGTAAGGATAACCGGACCCCCTTGCTGTACAGTGGGAAAATAAAAAAATTAAAAAAAAAAGAAATAGCAAACTCAAGGGGTTCCTTTTGTGGCACAGTGGAAGCAAATATGAATGGTATCCATGAAGATGCAGGGTTGATCCCTGGCCTCACTAAATGGGTCAGAGATCTGGCATTGCCGTGAGCTCTTCTGTAGTTCATAGACATGGCTTGGATACCTCATTGCTGTGGCTGTGGCTGTGATGAGCAGCTGTAGCTCTGATTAGACCCATAGCCTGGGACCTCCCCCATGCTGCAAGTGCAGCTGTAAAAAGCAAAAGACAGAAAAATAGCAAACTTGGTATATGAGATACACACATATATATTTTAGATTTCTTACATGTATAGCCATGGCACTGACAGTTGATAAAATGGGTTTGTTGATAAAAATCATAGGTATTGGCAAGATTCTTATGTTTTTTAAAGAGATTAATACATATAAAAGACTAGAACTGTTAAGGAATGAATGGCTTAAGAATAACAATTAATTTCCTAGTTGTGAAAACAGCCTCTCTGCCTAGATTCTGTAGGCATGAGTAGAATAAAATGTCAAGTTTTGGGGGGCGGTTTTTGGCTCTACCTGCTGCATAGAGAAAGAGGCCAGGGACTGAATCCCACCTAAGCTGGAACTGTGGAAATGCCACATCCTTAACCTGCTGCACCCCAGTGGGAACTCCACAAGATGTCATTCCTTACAAATTTTCTAAAATTTAATCTTTTCCCCATTTCAAAGTACTCTCCTCTATTGGTTGAAATTAGTAAGTTTTTTTATAAAATTGAATAGCAAGAGGACACTGGCTACACACACGTTCCAAGTGGCTTGTCTCCCTTCTAGAAACAACCAACCTGCCTGCTGCCATCCTACTTCCCCAACCAGAGCAAGTTCTCTATAACCACCTCCAAGCAGCTGTCCTCCCCAGGGCAGGCTCAGGTTTCTATAGGCCCCCAGGCTTCCCAGGGGAGATGACCCTGGGGTGCAGTGCTCTCACCTTCCTCTCCTTCAGTCCAACTTCATGTCCACAGTGAAGTATCACAATGGAAACCCAGGGATTTGAGGGAGGCCCTTTCTCTTGGAAAACAGCCCCTGTCTAGAGGCTTACTGCCTTCTGAAGCCATTCCCACAGGCATGGGCCTGGACCACCACGGGCTGGTGGCCTCAACGTGGACAGTCAAGAGCAGGACCCAGCGAGGGACCTGCCCCAACAGATGCTCAGGACGCAAGTAAAGGAGCCCAAGTTTGAATCTCAACAGTAGAATGCGGGCCTCCAGTCATTCTGCAGTGGGGGAGGGGCCGAGGGCAGGTGAGCCTGGGTGGGGGTGGGGTGCCATTCCATGCTGGCCTCTACAGGGAGGCAAGAACCAGACGTTTCTTCCACCTTATGCAGGGGCCAGACAATTGTCAAGTGCCTCGTCAGGCAATGTATGTGTTGGTTTTCAGAGTCACAGCACCAAGGTTTGTCTTGATGTTCCCTTTCCCTTCGTTATTCATCAACTTGTTTGTTGTCTTTCAACCCCCTCAGCTTCCGTCCTGGCTCTTGGCTTCCTTCCCCAGAGGCCAGACTTTCTGAACAAAATTCACCTTTTATCATCTGATAACCACTTGGGTTTTCATGGCCACCTGGAACCCAATGTTTATGGTTTGGCTTCTCTCAGCAGACCCACCATTTGTGATTGGTGTGTGTCCGTCTTTGCTAAGGAAGCTGTCCTTGTGTGCCAACCAGCATCCAGCAGGACCCACCTTCCTCATGTTCCCTTGTGCTGGAAAGGCCCAGCCTATCCAAAAAGCCGCTGCACAGCCCACGTGTCCAAGACCAGAGATCAGTGTGATGTGTTTCCCGTATGATGACATTGCTGGTAAGTATTGTATGTTTTACCTTTTTAATGATCGAATGTAATATTTTCAACAAATCCTCCCTTCTCAGGGATCACAATCCACTTGTGTGAGATAGAATTTGCAGTGTTGAGTCCTCCTCCCCCCTCTTTCCCCTGTCCACTCAGTCCTCGTTCCCACTGGTAATCAGTGTTACCTGTTTCATTCACATCTTTTCAGAGATCTTTTGGGCAAGGAACATTGAATGCAACCCATTTGCCTTTTCAAAAATTATTTCTTTGTCTCTGAAAATTAAAATGTGCACAGGGATGTAAAATGTTGGAGGATAATGTGAGAAAGCGATTATATATATATAATATATGTGTATATATATGTGTGTATGTATGTGTGTGTGTGTGTGTGTGTCTGTATGACAGGGTCCTTTGCTGTACAGTTGAAATAGACAAAGCATTGTAAATCAACTGCAATGGAAAACTTAACAATTATAAGGTAAGAGTTCATCTTGAAAAAAAGTAAACAGGAAAAATAGAAAATTAAATCTTGTCTCCGTATATCTGAGTATATTATTTTTGTCACCTTCATACTGCCATTGTGGCTCCTCTGTTACTGGACTAACCTTTATTATGGGAGTTTCTACATTTTCTTGAAATTCAAGGAACTGAAAGAACAGAGTGTTCAAACCCAGGCAATATCAAAAGTAAATATCCAGCTCCATTTGAATTTTTCATTTCCCATACACAGTGCCTGCCTTTAGCCTTAACTCTGTCCTATGCAACATTTTGGACATATCTTTACTGAAAGTTCTTTCCCTATTTATCTGAAATTTACCTTTCCCTCAGCATCAGCATTTATCTGGCAAGACTAGCCAAAAAGGGTAACATATTAGGCGCTTAGTAGTGAGCAGTTCTAGAGAGGATGAGAACTTGGACTAGAACCTGAAATGTGCATTTTGGTCCAACCCAAAATAAAATGGCAAAGGGACCCCAAATCTGCAGGATGAAATGTCAATGGAAGAGGCAGGATATAGGATTGAGTGTTTGTGCTTCATGGGGTTAAGGACAGAAATAAGGGACAAGAAGACAAGTTAATGTACTAAATATCCCAGAGATCTGGGTTTTTTTTTTTTTTTTTTTTTGGTCTTTTATTTATTTTCCTTTTTAGGGCCAGACCTGCAACATATGTGAGTTCCAGAATAGGAGTCAAATCGGACCTACGGCTACAGGCCTATGGACACCCACAGCAATGTGGGATGCAAGCTGTGTCTGTGACCTACAGCATAGCTCAAGGCAACACCAGATCCTTATTCCTCTGAGGGAGGCCAGGGGTCAAAAGTGCAACCTCATGTGTACTTGTCAGGTTCATTTCTGCTGAGCCGCAATGGGAACTCCTTATATTTCTAGGATTTAAAAAATCAACTACCCATGAAATGCATGTGCACCTTGAGAGAGTGCCGGTATTTTATCCACCATTGTCCACTCTCCTTTTGGACAAAGCCAATCCCATCTAAGACCTGGTCTGCAAGCCCTGCTTATAAGGTTGTGAATTTCCTGTCCGCATCCCATAGCCTTCCACTTTAGAATCTAGGCTCATCATTACCTATGGTCCCATCTGCATCCCTTAGAAAACAAAACAGAGACACAAATGAGAAACAGTTCTCTGACTCTTATTTTCATGTTGGGAATTAATGTCACCTCATCACTCTCCTAATGATATGAATGAGTATTCATGTTTTGTGTGGTGAGAAGAGAGGACAATTAGGAAACTCATCAAGGGAGATGAGGGGTGAAAACCTAATAGGACTGCAACCAAATCTCTTGGGAGGTGAAATTCATTCTCTGCTGTAGCACCACTACAATTCCTACTGATGTTAGGGTGTCGGGGAAGGCAAGAGAGGTTTATAAGGAATGTCCCACATTGAGAAAAAGACTTGGGAAGATGCTTCAGAAGCTTCTTACCCCTTGCAAAGAAAAATGGACTCAAAAGAGAGTGAGAGGATTTCAAGCAATATCATGGTGAGCTTTCTATCAAGTACCTCTTGATGGGGGATTGAAAAAATAAACAATTTGGAAATATTTCTCTGTATTTGAGCTCTTGTAATGAAAATTTTAAATGTTTTTCAACCAATAACTTCATATGAGAGGATTGGTGAGGCAGGCATTGTACCCAGGCTCTCAAGAAGGGCAGGCTTCTTGTTGTCTCCTCCCCTTGTTCCACCATTCAACCGATTATTTACAAGATGCTCACTCATCGCTCTGATATAGTATTTGAATGCATCTTCTCAGGGACCCTGATAGAAAATCACATTGTGGAAAAGTGACATTCCCAATTCTGCAATCAATTTTTGTTTACTACCTCAAAACCCTACATCCTAGAGGCAGAGATAATCAAATTAGCTGAAATGTAATTAGGGAAAACCAGTCATGCATGTGGGTGTCTCAATGTCTTTTGGACCCTTATCTGATTATTCCTGCAGAGAGCTTCAGGGCAGGCACTGAGAGCTGAGGAGAAACATCTCTGGAAATGGATCACAAGCATCAGAAGACAGGTAATCTCCCACTTGCTGATGGAAATTTAAAGGCACTGAGATATTCCAGGTTTGTGTCTTGTGGAGGTTTCAAGTCTGTGCCCTTGGGAGCTCTTGGTGTTGTTAGATGTAAGGGGTCATGAGAGGTATCCTGTTGATGAAGAAATGCTCCAACGTTGCAGCTAACCGGAGAACGGTCCTGATGGTTCACATTTCTTTGCAAAGTATGACAATGTCAGGTCAGTAAGTTGAATCTGCTCCTATTTATTTGTTGGTTGATTGCCAACGGAAATTCTGTGATGTAGTCAAAGAAGTAGGGAGGGAGAGTACAAATGTTCCCAAAGTACCTGCTGTGCTGTAATTGGCCAAGATTGTCAAGTTTACTTCACAAGGATAACCAAAACCTTACAAAGGAAACACCTATGAATCAACCTTTATTGAAAAACTTCCATGCATTAACTAACTACACTGAGAGCAAAACATTCGAGTAGAACAAATGCATTTGGAAAAGCTCTAGGCATGGAAACAGGAGAAAGTTCTCTCAGAGTGTTTTCCATGTCTACAATTCATTGCTAGAAATTCTTTTTAATGGAACCCTAAGGCTTGCTAGGTAAAAGGACCTAATATTTCTAGAAAAAACAGTAAGCAAAACTAAGGAACTGCAGCCCAAAGGGCATGAATGCCCTTGGCCCAAATTGAGGATACCGTGCTTAGGCTGGAGCTCTCCAAACTCTTTCATGGGGATCATATCTAAATGGACAGTTTTCAAGTTTGCAATTTGAATGTGGGAGATCATCTCACAAGAGAGAGGTTAAAGAGGAGAAGGTCAGAAAGATCGCAATGAGAAGACATATCAAAAAAAAAACTCCCCAGAGGATGCCAATTCTCCATTATATTCCTCTCATGCAAGAATTCCTGGGCTAGGTATTCACACATCCCATGCCAGCAACCATGCACATGTCCGCTAGTGGCTAGGGCTGTCAGGTGCAGGGACTACACTCCACCAACTGTTCCCAGTATCTGTTGAGGTGGGTCTGCTTGGGAATCCAGTAGCGCATGCATGAGGGCAGAGGGTGGTTTCCCAATGGGTGGCCCGCCTGGGGGTGGGCCAGACATGGCAGCCTTTCCACTTAATTCTGTGAAGGCCCTGGTAAGGCATATGGGGACTTTTCACGTGTTGGGTGTGAGCCCTCAGCACTATTTTTCACTCTGTGGGATATCTGGGCCCTCCTCTGTGTGGGTTCATGCCAGCATGGAGTTAAGGTCCGGAGCAGTGTTTCACCACAGTTTATTGGCAGCACTGTGGGTCAGGCTGCGTGAAGACTTGAGTGATTGCAGGGCCTCCAGAGGCAGGTGCATAAAGTTTGTGGGCCATTCAAATGTGTGCCATTCCAGCATGCAGTTCTCAAGAGTAGGAAAGCTAGACAGAAACATTTCCAATTTGAAAACCCTCATGCACTTCCCAGGAAGTAGCGCAGGTCACTGGAAAATCAGTGAAGAGCCAAGGTACATGATCATTGTTTCATTGGTGTCTCCTTCAGAACATAAAAATTACTGTCAATGCTCATATTCAAAAGGCATGCTTGGGTCCATGGTGGGGACAACTTTCCTGAATGTAGTGCTCACCAACTCTTTGTAGTCTGATGTAAATCATGAATGATGCACAAGCCTAGATGGGGTTCAGACATATTTGATAGGTTGTTGGGAGTCTGGTGGATGGTCAGATATCTGGGTTGGTTAGGTCTATGGATATGTGTGTATAAGGGGAGTTCATGCCTGTGTTTTGGTGAACGTTTTTTAAGGGTGAGTGTTATATTTGAAGGGTTTTGAGATGTAACAGAGGCACTCTCAAGGAGTTGGTGTTTAGGTGTTTGTAAGTTGGTGTTCAGGGGAATATTTGGCACATGGTGTTTTCACCCATGAGTTTTGGGATTGTGTGTCTAATGGTGGACTTGGATTATCTGCCTATGCATAAGGGCCATGTTTGGTCATTACGGGGGTCTGTTCACTTGGGTGTACAATCCATTTATGTTGTATATGTGGGGAGTGTAGTGAAACTCTGTGGCTGGTACTTCAACCCAGCCAAAATTGAGAGTGGGACTTGAATCAACCTGCACGGTAGTTTGGCACTTGAACCCAGATCCCAAGTTAGGAGTGGACTGGAACACAATGATTATTATTTTTTCTTTTTTTGGTTTTATCTGCTACATGTGGAGGTTCCCAGGCCCAGGATTGAATGCCACAGCAGCGATCTGGATGGCTGCAGTGACAAAGTTGGATCCTTAACCTTCTGTGCCACAAAAGAATGACTCGAACTCCTCAAAACCACTGTCTTTTAAGGAAAAACCTCTCTACCAGTGTCAGGACTCATGAAGCTCAGGCTTTTCTGACTCATTGCAGAATGAATTCAGCTTGAGACAAAGCAGCAGGCAATGAGTGAGTTTTTTAGCATAAGACACTTGTGAGAGAGAGAGAAGCAGGCTGGCAAGGGAGCAGAGCAGCCCCAAGAACCAAGAGAGCTCCATTTCTATAATCCAAGGAAAAGAGGAGAAGGGAGAAGTCTGCCTTCTTCCTCATTTGGGGGCAGATGGCAAGGCTTACATCTTTTGTCCCTCGCTTTGCCCCTACATGGCTTAACCAGGTCAGTCAACCATGCTATTGAAGTCCTGTGTGTATTACCAGGAGTGTGGTAACATGTACAATATGGCAATTCATCTCAGGTTTTAAGCTAATGTCCCCATTTACCTAGTTTTGTCCCCTGTCATCTATATTTCTGTCTTGGGTATGTGAAAAAATGCTGCTTTTCAAGGACTACTAACTCCATGACTTCATGCAACAGGATTTACTCTTCCTATGTGTTGTCCTATGTTTTAAGTATGGGGGTTTGTGTCTGACACATAGAGGCCCCTGGTCTTCCTTCAAGTTAGTGTAGATCATAGCTGGGTTCCATTCCTTGAGTGCTCCTCAGCTTACACCAGTTCCCCAAACTCTGTTAAACCTTGTCTTTCACCCCCAGTGGGACTTTTCATGTATTTTAAGTATCCGAATCTATCCTTATCTTTAGGATGATTATTTGTGTATTTGTAGCATGTTGTATGCTTCTTGGCTTTTCTGTGTAGCAGTTTTTCAGGAGCTGTGTGTGTGTCTTTTGATGTATTTAGGGCAAGTCTGAAACTTTTATGAGACTGGTGAATATTCCATAGGTGGCTGTCCTGTGTTTCTGTGCTTCTGTATTTGCATGAAGGCTGGGTGGGGGGGGAGTGTGATTTTATGTATATGCAGAGCATGTATTATATGTGTATTTGGAGCTAAATGCATAGGGGTTATACGTTGCCATATTTGTAGTGTCCTGGATAATTGTGGGTATATTTGGGGCTTGTGGAGAGGAGTTGTGTGTATGAGTTTGTGTGTGTATTCAAGGGGCACGGTCATTTGGTAGAATATTTGCTGGGGCTATGCACTTGTATTTTTCAGTAGGGAGATTTTAGGCCTAAATATTTGGGGAAGTGCACATGTGTGTTTCTTTGTTATTTATTATTTATTTATTCATTTTTTTTTTTTTTTTTGCTGTACAGCATGGTGACCAAGTTACACATACATGTATGCACAGGTTTTCATCGCATTGTTGTGTGGCAATGTAAGTATCTAGACAGAATTCTTAATGCCACACAGCAGGATCTCATTGTACATCCATTCCAAGATCAATAGTTTGCACCTGTTAACCCCAAGCTCCCAATCCCTCCCACTCCCTCCCTCTCTCCCTGGGCAGCCACAAGTCCATTCTCCAAGTCTATTATTTTCTCTTCTGTGGAAATGTTCATTTGTGCTGTATACTAGATTCTAGTTATAAGTGATGTCCTATGGTCTTTGTTTTTCTCTTTCTGACTTATTTCCCTGAGGATGAGCGTCTCTAGTTCCATTCATGGTGACACAAATGGCCTCATGTCCTTTTTTATGGTTGAGTAGGATTCCATTGTGTATGTATACCACATCTTCCCAATCCAATCACCTGTTGATGGACATTTGGGTTGGTTCCCATGTCTTGGCTATTGTGAATAGAGCTGTAATGACCATGCAGGTGCATGTGTCCTTTTCAAGGAAAGTTTTCTCCGGATGTATGCTCAAGAGTGGGATTGCGGGGTTATAGGGTAGTTCTAGGTATAGGTGTCTAAGGTACCTCCATGTGGTTCTCCATAGTGGCTGTACCAGCTTACATTCCCACCAACAGGGCAGGAGGGTTCCCTTTTCTCCACACCCCCTCCAGCACTTGTGATTTGTGGACTGATGAATGATGGCCATTGTGACTGGTGTGAGGTGGTATCTCATGGTCGTTTTGGTTTGCACTTCTCTAATAATCAGGGATGTTGAGCATTGCTTCAGGTGCTTGTTGGCCATCTGTGTATCTTCCTTGGAGAAATGTCTCTTCAGGTCTTTTGCCCATTTGTCCATTGGGTGGTTGGCTTTTCTGCTGTTGAGTTGCATATGTTGCTTGTATATCCTAGAGATGAAGCCCTTGTCCATGGCATTGTTTGAAACTATTTTCTCCCATTGTGAAAGTTGTCTTTGTGTTTTCTTGCTGGTTTCCTTTGCTGTGCAAAAGCTTGTGAGTTTGACTAGGTCCCATTGGTTTATTTTTGCTCTTCTTTATGTTGCCTTGGGAGAAGGACCTGTGAACATATTCATGAGGTTGATGTCAGAGAATGCTTTGCCTATGTGCTCTTCCAGGAGTTCGTACGTGTGTTTCTAATGGAGAGATGAGGTTCTGTGTTTATTCAGGGGAGTTGGAGACTTGCATTGATGTGTAGGAGAAATATGGGCTATGGTTATGTGTTAGTAGATGCAGGTGTGTGAGCTGGCTCCTCTTATCATTTGATAGATGGAAGTCACTTCATATGTGGTTTTCTGGAGATATGTCCATGGGTCTTACTTGCATATCCATGTTTGTATGTCTATCACCAGGTGCATGACTGCCCAAGTCTTGTTTGCATGGCTTGGAGTTGTTAGGAGTGTGCAAAGTATGTGCCTTTGGAGAATGCTAAGGTGTTATGTGTTTGTTGCTAATGTGTTTGTTAATAGGTACTAAGAGATGGTCTGTCTGTGTCTATCCAGGGGAGGGCAAAAATATACATACATTTGACACACATACACTTAGAGTGCCCTTTGGTGTCTATGTTGGGGGAGGAGGAGGGTGGTTGTATTTTGAAGAGGTGGCATCATGCCTAGTGTTTGGGGCATCTGTATGTCCAAGGGTTGGGAATATCTGTATGTGTGTGTCCATAGGTGTTTGACATTTGTATATGTATCTTAGTCAGTGTAGGCTACTTGTGGCTGTGTGTGTTTTTGAGTTCCTGGAGCTTATGTGGTATGTATTCTGAGAGGTGTGAGAAGTCTGTTTGTGTGTTTGGAAAGCAAGAAACGGTGTAGGCTGTGTGTGTGTTCAGGAGTCCTGGATTGGCTGTGTTTTAGGGCTATGGCATGGCATACGGGCTATGCATGAGACAACTGAGGACTTGCTGGTTTTCGTGAGCCTGTACATGTAGGTATTCCACATGGACAACTGGTTGGTAGGTAGGTTGCACCTGTTTTATTCAGGCCCATGTTTTGGATGTGTATAGAGTTGGAGTGTTACCAGCTAGAGTTCTTGGCCTTCCTTAATCAAGAGCAGTTGATAAGATGCTGGAGGAGAAACTCAGTGAAGGCTTTATTCAGGACACCTGCTTCAGCATAGAGGCACTGAAGCAATCACCAGGTTCCCTCGTTCACCTTCTCACTGAGTAGCGGTGAGCTAGTTCCTTCTATGGGGTGAGGATAGGGGCATGTCCAGGGATTGGGCCGGGGGGTGGCTGAGGGGGCTTGCCCACCCCACCCCTTTAGTGTGGTGCATGTAGGGGGCATGCATAGTCCTCTGCTTTTGCTCTCTGTTCTTCAGAAGTGGCAGTTGTATTTTTCTCATGATTTGTCCGCAATGTGCAAGCAGAGTTCTTTCTCATTGTTTATACTTTGCTGTATTTTGTTCCCCAGGAGATGTTTGTCCAGGTGCATTCCCTGCAGCCACTGCAGCCACTGCAGCCAAGGGTGCCAGGTCCCAACCTGTCTCAGTAGGAGAGGCAGTGGAAAATTCCAGGTGAGTAGGAATTTGTCTGTAAAACTTTAGAATTTGTGTCTATTGAGATATGTAAACTTAGGCGGTCAGTTTGTATGGTGATTCACACTGAGGATTAAAAGGTACATGTGTGCTCAGAAGACACACACACACACACACACATATGTATGTGTGCTGTCCTTTGCTTACATCCCCTGGTGGGTGTTGAGGGTCCTCCTCAGAGTGTAAGTGGATTGTGTGCACATGCATATATGAAAGGGCACTGGAACTGGTTCAGACTAGCTTGGGATAATCGGCTCTGTGTTCGGTTACCTCAGCTTTGTAATTTGAGTTTGCTCATGTTTGGAATGTTCATACCATGCAGATATCACATCTGAAATGTCACCTGAGTTTCTTGAAGAGCTTCAAAAATGCATTTAGAGCATATCACTCATCTGTGTGTTATGACTTAATTATGTGGCAAGCCAGAATATTCAGGCATCATTGGTGTGTGTGTATATCACATTATATTTGAATTGTGAGTGGGGCATCCTGGGCGGTGTGCCATTTTATGTGTGCCTTGGCCCTTCATTCTGAATCACAGCATTGCTCCTCTCAGGTTGATTCAATCTTTAGGGTCAAGAATTCCTCCCTCCAAATGCTGGTGAATTCCAGTGGAAATCATGTGGATGGATTTAGGGTATCTGTACCTTAGGCAGGGACACACCTTCAGCATTTGTATGGTCCTAGAATCTGGGGCCCTAGAAGGGTGAGGCTGATTGCAGATCACTCTCTAGCACAGAACCTTCTCAGGTGTGTGGTTGGCCAACAAGCAGCAGTCAGGAAGTCGTGGGGATTCATGGATAAGAGGTAAGGTGGGCAAGTGTTCTCCCAGGAAAATCCCCTGAGAATCAGTTGGGCAAGCACAGGTATTCCTGGCTCTTCTGTGGCACAGCTGGTAGGCAAGGACACCGTGCACATGGGGTCCAGATGGTTCAAGTCTCTAGAGCCATGTGTCCCTGTGCCCAGTTGCCCCAGTGTGGTGGGAACTACTGTTGGTCAGGCTGGTAAGCTGTATGAGCAATTCTCCACCACCATATCTCTGTGGAAACCTAAGTCCTCAGGGATAGGCAGGACCTCTAGGTCAGTGAGCTGACAAGGACAAAGGTGGGGAGGCCTTGTCTCTAAGGGAGGCTTGGGGAGTGAGGCCTGGAGAGCCTGGGGAGTCCTTCTCTGAGGAGATATGGCTCTGATATTCCCAAACCTTTAGACATGGTCCCTGTTCTTTTCTGAATGTTCAGGATGCTTCTAACAATGGCGAGTTCATCTCAGGTCCTTGGTTCTCAGATGACCTGACCCTAGTTTTCTTTATTCCACATCCAGCCATCAACCCAACAGGGAGCCATATGCTCTCCATGTCCACCAGCTGACCCTACAGCCTCCTGCTTCCCTTCCCAAAATAGACCCCTCTATTTTGACTCAGCCCCTGGATTCCATACAGTGAAGTGTTAGTGACCTCTAGGATGATATTCAAGAGCCTCAAGCTGAACGGGCTTGCAAAATAGTAACTTTTTATAAGCCATTCCTAACATCTTCCCTGCTCACACTGATAGGTGGACAATTCCATCATAGTCACAAAGAAGGGTGAATCTGTGGCAGCCTTTGGAGCCTGTGGAATATCGTTTTGTAGCATTTGGGGTTCCATACATTTAAAAGGTCACTCAGCCTACTTCAGCTTCCCTTTTAGCAGATTGATAAATAAAAGACAGAAAATAATGGTCTCCAGAGGAGACAGTTTGGGGGGTGGGGGGATGTGCTTGGGCTGTGGATGGAAATCCTGTGAAATTGGATTATTATGGTCATTGTGCAATTACAGATGAGTAATAAATAATAATAGTAAAATAAAATAAAATAAAATAAAATAAATCATGGGCGGTAATGTACAGCATGGTGACTGCAGTTAATACCACGTTGTGTGTTGGAGAGTAGCTGAGAGAATGGATCTCAAGAGTCCTTGGATGCCCTAGTGGAGAGTGGGTTAAGGATCCAGTGATATCATTGCTGTGGCTCAGGTCACTGCTGTGGCGCAGGTTCAATACCTGGCTCAGAAACTTCTGCATGTCACAGGCACAGCCAAAAGGAAAAAAAAAAAGTTCTTATCACAGAAAGAAAATGTGTAACTCTTTGTGGTAATGGCTATTAACTAGGTTTACTGTGATCATTTTACACTGACAGTTTTAGCCACTACTCTTCCTATTTGGATGGCTTTTATTTCTTTTATTTGTGTGTTTGCTGTGGATAGAACTTCTAGTAATATGTTGAATAACATTGGTGCTGAGAGTGGGCATCTGTGTCTTGCTCCATATTTTCATGGGAAGGCTTTCAGCTTTTCTCCATTGAGTATTATATTTTCTGCGGGTTTGTCATAAATGGCTTTATTTATGTTAAGGATTGTTCCCTCTTAGACCCACTTTATTAAGAGTTTTGATCATGAATATATGTTGGACTTTGTCAAATGCTTTTTCTGCATCTTTTGAGATGATCATGTGGTTTCTGACTTTTTTGTTAATGTGGTGCATGGCATTGTTTGATTTGAGTGTGTTGAACCATCCTTGTGAACCTGGGGTGAATCCCACCTGGTAACGGAAAGTTTTTCAAAGTCATTTTCTGTTCTACACAGAAGTTGTATCCATATTTTTTTAGATCCCACATATAAGTGATAGCATATGATATTGGTGTCTCACGTCTTACTAACTTCACTTAGCATGATACTGTCTATATCCATCCATGTTGCTGCAAGTGCCATTAGTTCTTTCGTTTTAATGGCTAATATCCCATGGTGTTTATGTACCACCTCTTCTTTATCCATTCTTCTGTTGATGGACATTTAGGTTGCTTCCAGATCTTGGCTATTGTAAAGTGCTTCAGTGGACACTTGGGTGCCTAGGTCTTTTCAAGTCATGGATTTCTCTGGATAGATGCCCAGGAGTGGGATTTCTGGATCATATGATAATTCTGTTTTTAGTTTTTTTGAGACATGATCATAGTGTTTTCCACAGTGGCTGTATCAATTTTCATTCCCACCAACACTGTTAAGAGGGTCCCCATTTCTCCACATCCTCTACAGCACTTATTTATTGCAGACTATTTGATGATGGCCATTCTGGTGGGTATGAGGGAGTATCTCATTGTATCTTGATTTGTATTTTTTTTAATAAGTAGTGATGTTAAACATCTTTTCTTGTGCTTTATGACCATCTGTCTGTCTCCTTTGGAGAATTGTCTAAGTCTTCTGCCCATTTTTTTGGAGGTGATTATAAATTTTGGAGATGAATCCCTTGTCAGTTGCTTCATTTGCAAATATTTTCTCCCATTCCATGGGTTGTCTTTTTTTTGTTGTTTAGGGTCTCCTTTCCTGTGCAAAACCTTCTAAGTTTATGTATGTATGTATGTATGTATTCATTTGTTTGTTTTTTTTATTATTTTTAATTCATTGATTTTAGATTATAATGTTTTTTTCCATTATAGCTGTTTTTCAGGATTCTGTCAATTTTTTACTCTATGGCATGGTGGCCCAGTCTCACCTACATATATATCTTTTTTCTCACATTATTCTCCATCATAAGTGTCTAGACATAGTTCCCAGGGCTATATTGAATTTTATTACATTTATAGTTGTTCAGCAAACATAACAACCTGATTTTACGGCATTTCCATCCCAAACACCCAGCCTACCCCACCTACTCCCCAACTTGTCTCCTTTGGAAACCATTAGTTTTCCAAAGTCTGTTAGTCTATTTCTGCTCTGCAAAGATGTTCATTGTATCCCTTTTTTAGATTCCACCTATAAGTGATATCATATGATGTTTGTCTTTCACTGTCTAACTTCACTTAGGACAATAATTTCTAGGTCCATCCATGCTGCTGGAAATGGCATTATTTCATTCTTTATGATTTATTTTATTTTATTCTTTTGCATTTTAGGGACAAACCTAGGGCATATGGAAGTTTCCATTTAGGGACTGAATCCCAGCTGCAGCTGCTGGTCTACACCACAGTCCAAGCAACATGGCATCAGCCACATCTATGACCTACACCACATTTGACAGCAATGCCAGCTCCCTGACTCACGGAAGAAGGCTTGGGTTCAAACCTGCATCCACATGGATACCAGCCAGATTCATGACCACTGGGCCACTGTGGGAACTCCCATCATTCATTTGTATGATTGGGTGATATTCCATTGTGTATATGGACGACATCTTCTTTATCTCCTCCACTGCCGATGGACATTTAGGTTGTTTGCATGGCTTGGGTATTGTACCTAGTACTGCAATGAACATGGGAGTACAGGTATCTTTTCAAGTCATGTTTTCTCTGGAGAGATGCCCAGGAGTAGGATTGCTGGATCAAGGGTAATTCTATTTTTAGTGTTCTGAGGAATCTCCACACTCTTTTCCATAGTATTGCACCAATTTGCATTCCCACCAAAAGTATGATAAGGGTTCCATTTTCTCCACCCCTCTTCAGCATTTCCAGTTTGTAAACTTTTTAATGATGGCCATGCTGGGTGGTGTAAGGTAGTTCCTCCTAGTAGTTTTGATTTGCATTTCTCTAATAATTAGTGCTGTTGAACATCTTTTCATGTGTTTTTTGGCCATCTGTTATGTCTTCTTTGGAGAATTGTCGGTTTAGGTCTTCTGCCCATTCTTTGATGTGGTTATTTTCTTGTTTGTAATTGAGCTGCAGGGGTAGCTATAAATTTTGGAGATGAACCCCTTGTCAGCCTCTTCATTTGCAAATATGTTCTCCCATTCTTTGGGTTGTCTTTTTGTTCTGTTTAGGGTTTCCTTTGCTGTGCAGAAAGTTTTAAATTTAATTAAGTCCCATTGATTTTTTTTGTTCTTATAGTTATTACTCTAGGAGGTGGATCTGAGAAGATATTGCTTTGGTTTATATCAGAGAGTGTTTGGCCTAGGTTTTCCTTCAAGAGTTTTATGTTATCTGGTCTTCTATTTAGGTCTTTCATCCATTTTGCATTTATTGTTGTGTGTGGTGTTAGGAAGTGTTCTGATTTCATTCTTTTCCATGTGGCTGTCCAGGTTTCATGGCATCATTTATTGAAGGTACAGTCTTTTCTCTATTGTATGTTCTCGCTTCTATTGCCATAGATTAGTTGACTGTAGGCGTGTGGGTTTAATTCTGGGCTTTCTATCCTGTTCCACTGATGTACATTTCTGTCTTTGTGCCAGTACCATATGGTTTTGATGCTTAGTAGAATAATCTGAAGTCAGGGAACTTGATTCTTCCAGCTCTGTTTTGCTTTCTCAGGATGTCTGGCTATTCTGAGCCTTTCATGTTTTCAAACAAACTTTTAGATATTTTCTTCTAGTTCTACAAAAACTGTCCTTGGTAGTTTGATAGGGATTGCATGGAATCTGCAGATTGCCTTGGGTAGTACAGTAATTTTGATAATATTGATTCTTCCAATCCAAAAAGATGGTATTTCCATCTGTTTGTGTGACCTTTGATGTCTTTCATCAGTGTCTTATAGTCTTCAGAGTACAGGTCTCTTGTCTCTTTAGGTAGGTTTATTCCTATGAATTTCATTCTCATTGATGTGATGGTTGATGGGATTGTTTCCTGAATTTCTCTTTCTGATCGTTCATTCTTAGTATATAGAAATGCCATGAATTTCTGTGTATTAATTTTGTATTCTGTGACTTTTCCAAATTCATCAATGAATGCTAACAGTTTTCAGGTAGCATCTTTAGGATTTTCTAGGTATAGTATCATGCCTCCGCAAATAGAGTTGTACCTCTTCCTTTCCAATTTGGATTCCTTTTATTTCACTTTCTTCTCTGATTGCCATGCCCAAGACTTCCAAAACTATGTTGAATATTAGTGGTGAGAGCAGACATCCTTCACCACAGAGGGAATTCTTTCAGCTTTTTACCATGCACAATGATGTTAGCTGTGTGTTTGTCATATATGCCCTTTAGAATGTTGAGGTATGTTCCTTCCGTACCCATGTCTGAAGGGATTTTATGGGTGTTGCATTTTGTGAAAGTCTTTCTCTGCACCTATGGAGAGGATGATATGGTTTTTATTCCTCAGTTTGTTAATGTGGTGTATCATACTGTTTGATTTGTGGATATTGAAGAATCCTTGCATTGCTGGGACAGATCCCACTTGATCATAATGTACAAACCTTTCAATGTACTGTTGGATTTGGTTTGCTAGTATTTTGGTGAGGATTTTTGCATCTAGATTCATTGGAGATATTGGCCAGTAGTTTTCTTTTTTTGTGGCATCTTTGTCTGGTTTTGATATCAGGGTGATGGTGGACTTCTAGAATGAGTTTGGAAGCATTCATTCCTCTGAAAGTTTTTGGGATAGTTTCAGAGGAATAGGTGTTATCTCTTCTCTAAATGTTTGAATCGAATTCCCTGTGAAGCCATCTGGTCCTAGACTTTTATTTTTTGGAATTTTTAAAATCACAGTTTCAATTTCTGTGCTTGTGATTGGTCCATTCATCTTTTCTAGTTCATCTTGGTTTAGTCTTAGAAGATAGTAGTTTTCTAAGAATTTGTCCATTTCTTCTAGGATTTCCCTTTTATTGGTATAGATTTATTGGTATGTAGTAGTCTCGTAGGATCCTCTGTATTTCTGTGATGTCCTTTGTAACTTCTCCTTTTTCATCTCTAATTTTATGGATTTGAGTCCTCTTTTTTTTTTTTGATAAGTCTGACTAAGGGTTTTTCAATTTTGTTGATCTTTTCAAAGAACCAGTTTTTATTTTTATTGCTCTTTTCTATGGTTTTCTTCATTTCTATTTCATTCATTTCTGCTCTGATCTTTATTATTTCTTTCCTTCTTATATCTTTAGGTCTTGTCTGTTACACTCTCTCAGGCTGCTTTAGATGTGAAGTTAGGTTGTTTATTTGAGCTTTCTCTTGTTTCCTGAGGTATGCTTGTATTGCTATAAACTTCCCTCTTAGAACTGCTTTTGCTATAGTTTTCCTCTTTGATCTCTTCGATGATCCATTGGTTGTTTGGTAGCATGTTGTTTAGCCTTCATGTCTTTGTGTGTGTGTGGTTTTTGGCAATTTTTTTCTTGTTGATTTCAAGTTGAATAGCGTTGTGTTTGGAAAAAGATGCTGGATATGATTTCCATTTTCTTAAAGTTACCAAGGCTTGATTTGTGGCCCAGAAAGTGATCATTCCTAGAGCAAATTCCATGTGCACTTGAGAAGAAGTGTATTCTGCTGCTTTTGGATGGAATGTCCTATAACTCTCTATTCAATCCATCTGGTCTAATGCTTCATTTAGGGCCTGAGTTTTCTTGTTGATTTTCTGTCCGGATGATCTGTCCATTGCAGTAAGTGGGGTGTTAAAGTCCCCTGCTCTATGGTGTTGTTGTTAATTTCTCCTTTTAAGGTTGTTAGCAGTTGCCTTATATATTGAAGTGATCCTGGATTGGTCCTTTGATCATTATGTAATGCCCATCTTTTTCTCTTATCATATTCTTTATTTTCAGGCCTATTTTGTCTGATATGAGTATCATTACTCCAGCGTTTTTGATTGCCATTTGCATGGAATATTTTCTTCCATCCTCTCATTTTCAATTTGTATGTGTCCCTAGAAAGTGAAGTGGGTCTCTTGAAGACAGCATATGTATGGGTCTTGCTTTTGTATCCATTCAGCCAGTCTAGATCTTTTGGTTGGGGCATTTAGTCCGTTTACATGTAAGCTATTTACTGATTTGTATGTTCTTATTGCCATTTCATTAACTGTTTTGGATTTGTTGCTGTTGCTCTTTTTTCTTCCCTTCTTCTCTTGTTCTCTCCTTTTGTGGATTGATGACTACCTTTAGCGTTGTATTTGAGTTGATTGCTCTTATTTGTGTGTGTATCTATTGTAGGTTTTTGGCCTGTAGTTACCCTGAAGTTTTGAGATAGGTGTCTCTCTCTCTCTGATTGTTTTAAGTTGTTGGTCTCTTAATTGGAAGTGCATCTCCAGTGTCCTGCATTTGTACCCTCCTCTTCTCCCAATTTCTGGATTTGGTAGCATATTGAAGCGTGGATGATTTCCTACATTTACTGTGTCTATGCCTTTACTGGGTATATGTCTTTACTGGTGATCCTTGTCATTTGTAGTGTTTTGGTTTCTAGTTGTGGCCTTTTCTTTGCCTCAGGAAGTTCTTTCAGTATTTGTTGTAAATCTGGGTTAGTGGTGCTGAAGCCTCTTAACTGTTGTTTGTCTGTAAAGCTTTTGCTTTCTCCTTCAAATCAGAATGAAAGCCTTGCTGGGTAGAGCAATCTTGGTTGGAGATTTTTCCTTTCATCTCATTAAGTATATTGTGCCACTCCCTTCTGGCCTGCAGAGCTTCTGCTGAAAAATCAGCTGAAAAGCTTTTCAGGATTCCCATGGATGTTATGTGTTTGTTTTCCCTAGATGCTTTCCATATGTTCTCTTTGTCTTTAATTTTGTCCAGTTTCGTGAATATGTGTCTTGGGGTGTTCCTCCTTGGGTTTATTTCATATGGTACTCAGTGTGCTTCCTAGATTTCAGTGAGTGATTCCTTCCCCATGGTAGGGAAGTTTTGGCCTATTATCTCTTCAAATAGGTTCTCTGGCCTTTTCTCTCTCTCTTCTTCTTTTGGCACCCCTATAATGCAGATGTTGGTGCATGTAATGTTGTCCTAGAGTTCTCTTAGACTGTCTTCCAATCTATTCAATCTTTTTTCTTTTTCTGTTCCACATCAGTGATTTCCAATAGTGTGTCCTCCACCTCACTTGTTCATTCTTCTGCCTCATGTATTCTGTTGTTGGCTGCTTCTAATGAATTTTATATTTCAGGTATTGTATTTTTCATCTCTGCTTGCTTCAGTCTTAAATTTCGTATTTCTTTGCTCAGTGTTTCCTGTAAATTATCAGTCTTTGCCTCCCATCTGTTTCCAATGCCCTGCATCACATTCATGATCATCAGTCTAAAGTCTTTTTCCTGGAGGCTGATACTCTGCAGATCACTTAGCTGTTTTTCTGGGGTTTTTCTCTCTCCTTCATCTGGGTTATGGTTCTCTGCCTTTACATTTTTATAGGTTTTTGGTGTGGTCTCCTTTTTCCAGAAAACAATGTGGTAGCCCCTCTTTCTTCTGAAGTCCGCACCCTTTGTGGCTGAAGTTGGTGTGGGGGCTTGCTATAGGCTTCCTGATGGAAAGGACTGGTGCCTGCCCACTGGTAGGTGGAGCTGCTTCTTATCCCTCTGGAGGATGGGTCTTTGCTCTGGGTGAGATTAGAGGCAGTTGTGTGATTAGGGTGTCTTTAGGCAGCCTGTTTACTGATGGGTGGGGCTGTGATCTCACCTGGATTCGTGTTTGACCTGGGGCTTCTCAGCGCTGATAGGTGGGGCCGGATTTCCCCAAAATGGCCACCTCTAGAGGAACACATGCCAGTGAGCACTCCTGAGACTTTTGCTTCCAGTGTCCTTCCCCAGCAGTGATCCACAGTCACTCCCTGTTTTCCCAGGAGATCCTCCAAGAACTGCAGTCAGGCCTGCCCCAGATTCCCATGGAGTCTCTACTTTGTCTGGGACCCCGTGGATATGAAAGCCTGTGTGTACCTTTCAAGAATGGGGTTTCTGTCTCCCCCAGTCCCATGGAGCTTTAGCACCGAAGCCCTACTACCCTCAATGCCAGATGCTCTGGGGGCTCTTTCTCCCAATGCCATACCCCCAGGTATGGGGATCCAATGTGGGACTCAGAACTCTCGCTCCTGTAGGTGGGTCTCTGTGACACAGTTCCTTTCCAGTCTGTGTGCTGCCCACATGATGCTCATGGGCTTGTGTATATCACATAATAGGCCTTCCTACCATCTTGATGTGGTCTCCTCTTTGTTTCTTGGAGTAGGATATCTTTTTTGAAAGTTTCCAATCCATTTTGTTGAAGGTTGTTCAGCATTTGGTGGTAATTTTGTTGTTTTGAAGAGAGCAGGTGAACTCCATTCCTTCTGTCCTGCCATCTTAATCCAGTCCCCTTCTCCTCATTTTTCAACTGGGTTTTGTTTGTTTGTTTGTTTTGTTTTTGCTGTTGCGTTGTATAAGTTGTTTGTATGTTTTGGAAATTAAGCTCTTGTCAGTTACATTATTTGAAACTCTTTTCTCCCATTGCATAGATTGTCTTTTTGCTTTTTTTAAAGTTTTCCATTGCTGTGCAAATGCTTGTGGGCTTGATTAGCTCCCATTGGTTTATTTTTGTTTTTTCATTCTATTGCTTTGGGGGACTGACCTAAGAAAACCTTTCAATGTTTGATGTCAGGGAATGTTTCGCCTATGATCTCTTCCAGGAGTTTTATGATGTCTTATCTTATGTTAAATTTTTAAGCCATTTTGAGTTTATTTTTGTGTATGGTATGAGAGTGTGTTCTAGTTCTAGTATGAGAGTGTGATTTACGTGGAATTGTTCTGCTTTGTCCATACCACTTGGGGAGGGGTCAATCTTTCCCTGATTTTGTATTCTTGCCTCGTTTGTCAAAGATTGTTTGACCATAGTTGTCTGGGGTTATTTCTGGGTTCTGTATTCTGTTCCATTGGAGTGTATGTCGTTTTGGTACCAGTACCACACTGTCTTGATGATTGTAGCTTTGTAATATTGTCTGAAGTCTGAGAGAGTTATGCCTCCTGCTTGGTTTGTGTTCCTCAGGATTGCTTTGGCAATTCTGAGTCTTTTATGGATCCATATCAATTTTTGGATTGTTTGTTCTAGTTCTGTGAAAAATGGCATGGGTAATTTGATAGGGATTGCTTTGAATCTGTTGATTGATTTGGGTAGGAGGGTCATGTAAATGATATTAATTCTTCCAATCCAGGAGTGTGGAACATCTTTCTGTTTCTTTGAATCCTCTTTAACTGTCTTGAGTGAAGTTGTAGAGTTCTCAGCATGGAAGTCTTTCACCTCCTTGGTCAGGTTAACAGCTGTTGCCTTATGTTTTGAGGTAACCCTCTTTCGGGTGCATATGTATTTACCATCCCTATGCATGCTTCTTGGATTGATCCTTTGATCATTATGTAATGACCTTGTTTGTCTCTTATAATATTCTTTATTTTAAGGTTTAATTTGTCTGAAAAGAGTATTGCTGCTCCAGCTTTCTTTTGACTCCATATGCATGGAATATTTTCTTCCATCCCCTCGCTTTCAATTTTCATATGTCCCTAGAACTGACGTGAGTCTCTTGGAGACAGCATATATGTGGGTCTTTAGTATCCATTCAGCTTGTCTATATCTTTTGGTTGGGGCATTTAGTCCAATGACATTACCATTTTATGAACTGATTTGTATTTGTTTTTGTTGGCCTCTTTTCCTTCCCTTCTCTTCTCTTGTGGTTTGATGACTCTATATAGTGTTGTGTTTGGACGGCTTTTTATTATTTTTGTGTGTATTGATTGTAGATTGTTGGTCACAGTTCCCATGAAGTTTTGATATAGGATTCTATCTATATACAAATTGTTTTAAGTTGTTGGTCTCTTAGTTGCAAATGCAACTCTGGTATGCTGCATTTTTACCCTCTTTGGATGATTTCTGGATTTTTCAGCATATTTATGTGTGGATGATTTCCTGCCTTTACTATATGTATATGTATATGTTTACCGGTAAGCCGTGTCGTTTTTAGTATTTTTTATTTTAGTGGTGGCCTTTTCATGTCCACCTCTTGAAGTTCCTGTAGTATTTGTTGTAAAGCTGGTTTGGTAGTGTTGAAAACCTTCCTGGGCTTCGCTTGTATGTTATGTGTTTCTTTTCCCTAGCTGCTTTCAACATTTTCTGTTTGTCTTTAATTTTGGTCAGTTTCATGAATATGTGTCTTGGGGTGTTCCTCCTTGGGTTTGTTTTCTATTGTACTCGTTGTGCTTCCTGGATTTGAGTGAGTGGTTCCTTTCCCATGTTAAGGAAGTTTTTGTTATGTGCTCTGGCCCTTTCTCTCTCTCTTCTGCTTCTGGTACCCCTATAATGCAGATGTTGGTGCATGTCATGTTGTTCCAGAGTTCTCATAGAGTGCCTCCATTTCTTTTCAATCTTTTTTTCTCTTCTGTTCCTCGTCAGTGATTTCCACCAGGCTGTCTTCCATCTCACTTATTCATTTTTCTGCCTTCTGCATTCTGTTACTGTTTCCTTTGATGTGAATTTTTTTATTTCAGCTATTGTGTTTTTCGTCTCTGCTTGCTTAATCTTAAAATCTTCTATTTGTTGGGTTTTCTTGTAACTTGTCTCTCTTTGCCTCCAGTTTATTTCCATGTTCTTGAGCCATCTTGACTATCATTAGTCTAAGGACTTTTTTGTGGAAGTTGATAATCTTCAGATCGTTTAATTGTTTTTCTGTTTTTTTTCTTCTTCCTTTATCTGAGTCATAATTCTATGCCTTGTCATTTTGTAGAGCTTTTGAGTGTGATCTCCTTTTTGCAAACAATAGGGTTGTAGACTCTCATACCTGAGGGTTCTCCCTACTATTCTTCCTGTTACTCAAATGTGACCTCAAGTGATTTCTGGTCTGTCTACTTTCCCTTCTATGTGGGACACAGTGCATGAGAAAGAGCCTTCCTGGAACTGAGAGGTGAAGACTTCTAAATTTGGAAAACCTGACTCTTGATCAGTGATGCTTTCAGAGAAAGATCTGGATCATTCCAGATCAAGGAGAACTGTGCCAATTAAGAAAATGAAATCTTCATTAAACTTCAAGTTGTGAAGGCCTGTAGAGGGAGGTCTCACAACCTACTTCTCATGGTCAATAGCTTTTGTAAGCAGTGCTTCAGGGACATTTGGGGTGCATGTGCCTTTTGAAGGACATTTCAGTATAGGGAAATGTTTGATTTTGATGAAATATGATTTTCCATTTTTTTCTTTTTTTGGGTAATTTTCTTTTTGTCCTGTGTAAGACCTCTTTATCAAGCCCAACAACCCAGAGATTTTTCTCCTAGTTTTTTTTTTTTTTTTTTTGGTAAAAATTTCACAGTCTCGAAATTTGCATTTGAATCTATGCCCCATTTTGTAGAATTTCAGTATCCGTTAAAAACTATCCCTTTTCCATTCTACTTCTCTATAACTTTTGTGTTAAGCCATTCCAGTTTGCTGTATTGGTATGTGTCTATTTCTGTATTCTCTATCCTGTACACCAAACTATGAATCTATTCCTCCACCAATGCTAATCTATCTTCCATAGGGCTTTATATGGAGCCTAATAGCCTCAAATTTTAATTTTCTTTCTCTAAATAATTTTAGCTATTTTGGCTCCTTTTCTTTATACATGTTATAATAAGCTTGTCCATGTTGACAAAAGCAATTCTGTTGGAAGTGGACAGTTTATTATGTGGAGTCTTCCAGACTGTGAATATTATCTATGTATATGCATACACAATTGTTTAGGTCTTATAGGGTTTTATGATACAAATCAAATCCTCTATCAAAACATTTCTAACGAGAGTTCCCATTATGGGTCCCTGATGAAGAACCTGATATAGTGGCCATGAGGATGTGGGGTGATTCTCTGGCCTGGCTCAGTGGGGTAAGGTACTTTTATTGCCACAAGCTATAGTGTAGGGTGCAGATGCCAGTTGGATATGGTGTTGCTGTTGCTGTGGTGTTGGTTGCTAGCTGTAGCTCCATTTTGATCCCCTAGCCTGAGAACTTCCACAAGCTGCAGGAGCAGCCATAAACGTATATGTATAACCAAATATTTCATTTTTTGGAACTGTTCTGTATTGCATTGTGTTTTTGGTTTGGGCTACCAGATGTCCCTTTTTAGCATTTACAAATATGATGAATGTTTCTGTGTTGATCTTCTCTCCTGAGACTTTGGTAAAGGAACCTCCATCTCTTCAGTGTACCTTAAGAGAATTGTTGGGATTTTCTGTGGAGGTAGCCATGCTATCCATGAACATGGACAGTTATATTTCTTCATTTCTATTCTGTATGTCTTCATTTCTTTTTCTTGCCATGCTGCATTGGCAAGTCCCTGCAGTGCTAAGTAGAATGGAAGAAATGAGAAAGGACATTCTGACCTTCTTTTGAGTTTAGGAGGAAAACATTCATTCTTTCACCTTTCAGTAGGATGCTTAGTGTAGGTATTTTGTAGATGTTCTGTACTGGGTTGAAGGAGTGTTCTTCCTGGTCTTCTGAGAGTTTCTAACATGAATGGGTTGTTGAACATTGCCAAATGCTTTTTCTGTAGTAATTGATGTGACCATGTACATTTTCTTCTTTAATCTATTAATAACAGCAAACTACACTGATGATTTTTAAATACTAAACCAAGCTTGTATTCCTAGAGTAAACTCCATTTGATTATAATGCATTGTCAGTTCGTTTGTTCTTCAGATATTGGTTGAGTATTGCAATTTTTTTTTTTGTAGTTTCCGTTAAGGAAAACTTAAGCTATTGATTTTGAGACCTTTCTTCTTTTGTATTGTAGAAGCATCTAGTGCCATTTGTTTCCATCTTCACAATGGTTTATCTGGATCCAATCACATTTTATGGACTGTATCTTCCTTTGCATTCAGTTCTATTCATTTCAAAATTTTTCTTTGAGAGTCATCTTTAACCATGGGTTATTCAGAAGTGTTCATCTCAATTTCCACATATTTGGAGGCTCACTTCTCATTCTCATTGTTATACAAGAGGAAGCTTATACTTTGGACACGGTGGAGTGAAATGTAATGACTATTTGTTTATCTTATAGGTTCCTCAAGTGTCATTGGTGTGAACCTTTTGAATATTAATTTTACGCGGGAGTTCTCAGACTTTTCACTTATACAGTAACCATAAGGGAATTGCCTGAATATATGAATTCATGCTGCTGAAGTTGTGTTTATCAAGGGAAGTTCACAGACAGAACAATAGTAGGAGAATTTGTGGGTCGCCATTGCACATTGATTTCCGGGTCAGCACCCAGAGACTCTGTTCGGACCCAGCGTTCAGGAGAGGGGCCCAGATCTTGGGCTTGGTGCTTTTATTGCACGATCAGAGAAGTCCAGGCCCCCTGTGGGCAGGGACTACAACCAGCATGGTGACATGCAGGATGCAGGTTGAGTAGCTGGCTGCGGGATGAGCGCTCAGGGTGGGGGAAGCTCCAGCCTCTTTCCTGCTGCTCAGGGTGGGTCTGAGCTGTGGGTGCAGCCATAAGTCTCAGAAGGCCAGTGGCTGAGTCACTAGGCAGCACTTCCCATCTCTGTCAGCCATAAGCCCTGGCTATGGGCAGTGACCCTGAAGTCGCAGGAAGGCCAGGCTTTCTCCTGCAGGGAGGTTGTCTTGCCCAAGTCAGCCCTGCCCTCTCACTACTTCAGAAACCGAAATCTCATCACTCCATCTTGCTACCTCCCAAAACATGGGATTGCCAAACTTTTGTTTTTGTCTTTTTGTATTTTCTAGGGCTGCACACATGGCATGTGGAGGTTTCAAGGCCAGGGGTCTACTCAGAGCTGTAGCCACTGGCCTATGCCAGAGCAACAGCAGCACAGGATCCGAGCCACTACTGCGACCTACATCACAGCTCTCAGCAATGCTGGATCCTTAACCCACTGAGCGAGGCTAGGACTAGAACCTGCAACCTCATGGTTCCTAGTCAGATTTGTTAACCAATGAGCCATGGTGGTCACTCCCCAAACGTTCTTTTTCAAATATTAGTAACATCATTTTCTAGAAGAAGTACAACTGAACCCCAGTTAACCAGGAAGCAGCTACTGCAATTAAGCAAGTTTCCCCTAAGACAAGACCCTTAGCTACACCCATGGGCTATCTTTGATTTCTCCTATGTGCTTCTGAGAAGTAAAATGTTGATGTTCAAGATCTCCAATGATCGGTGTGCTAGCAATAATTTCTATGAAAGCAGGAAGCTCCTCACCCTGAAGCAGAGGAGGTAAGGAGGCAGTAGGTGATAACTCTTTGCTCTGCTCCCACTTTTAAACCCTCCATATCCCTGCCATTTGAGGAAGGAAGGCAGTGCCTTGGAACACTACCCAGCTTCGAGGTGTGTCACTTCCCCTGTCTGACAAGAGGTCACCTACAAGCCAGAGGGCCCAAATCCTCCCTCGTACACAACTGCTCCCTGCCCCCCACTTAAAAATTCCCTTCAGAGCCCTTTGCCTGCACAATTGTAATAGCTGTATTGTTAATATATGATGTCTGTGACTTAGAAAAGTGTTACTCCTTGCCTTGTTCTTGAAGAAACATGTCCTTTGGTAGGGAGAACCCAGACCAGGCAGCCCACAGCCTCTGTCAGGTGTGTTCCTTCAGCCAATGCTCTGATTCCATGTTGAGAGTTTCGGAGATGAGACTTTCTGTGTTGTCAATGGGCAGGCTTCCCCTTGGTGTGTATCATATGCAAAGGTTGCCCAGCACCTGCCTCTCCCTCAGACAAGCTGCAGCCATGCTACCCCTGCAATTAGGAACCTCCTTTATCCACCCTGTGGATGGTAGTCAATTCTCTGATTCCATGAATGTATCATCCGTTAGACCACTATTGATTTATTTTATTTTATGTATGTATTTTTTGTCAAGTTTGGCTCCATCTGCAGCATGTAGAGGTTCCCTGACTAGGGGTCAAATGTAAGCTACAGCTGATTCTGTTGAATGAAAATTCCATTTAATTATTTTTAATTTCATTCTTTTTCTTTTTGTGTTCTTTTTTTTCTTTCTTTTTCTTTTCTTTTTTTTTAGTGGGGTTCATTCTGGACATATGGAAGTTCCCCTGCTAGGAATTGAATTAGAACTTGAGCTTCCATCCTATGCCACAGCCACAGCAATGCAGGATCAAAGCTACATGACACTACACCACAGCTCGTGGCAACTCTGGAACTTTAACCAAATGAGCACGGCTAGGTATCATACCCATGTCCTCACAGATAGCAGTTGTGTTCATTACCTCGGAGCCATGACAGGAACTCCTTCTATTTCATTCCTTTTATGGTTTGAAGAACATTAGTGTAATTTGTCATTTGCAGTCCATGCACCTTAATGTTAAACCTAGTCTATTTCATTTTTTGGTTTTGTTACTTTCCTTTTTTGGCCACACTCTTGGCATATGGGGGCTCCTTGGAACAAGGCAGGATACTTAGGCCTCTTTCCCAGAGCAGGAACTCTATTCCTGGTCTTTGTAAAGTCTTAGGTCTTGCTCTTTCTAAAGCTATCTGGGTGTTGATGCCACTGGGGTGGTGCAGGGATTTGACAAGGTGCAATACTCAGAGTTCCCATAGTGGCTCTCTGGAAATAAATCTGACTAGTATCCATGAGGATGCCAGTTCGATCCCTGACCTTATCAGGGGGTTAAGGATCCAGCATTGCTGTGAGCTCTGTGTAGGTTGAAGATGCATCTCAGGTCTGGCATTGCTGTGGCATAGGCCAGTGTCTCCAGCTCTGATGTGACCCCTAGCCTGGGAACCTACTTAGGCCATTGGTGCAGCCTTAAAAAGAAAAAATAAATAAATCACGATGGACTACTCCACTCAAGTCCCTAATCATCTATGAATTTCCTCTCAACCATTCCCATCTTTCTGTCCTCATTGGGACTAAGAGGCACCTGCCTCCACCATTTTGCCCATTGCAATAATCCCACTGAGAATAGTGGATTCTCCCCCCATCGATGAGGCAGAGAAGCAGAAAGTCCTGTCCCTACAGCCAAGCCTTTTCCTCTCTGGCCAGGCCACCCACACAGGGCACCCTGGATGAGTGTAGGATCATCCCAGCCTGTCATCTGGCGACTTCGGGGAAGCAGAGAGAAACTCCCTAAAGGTAAAGGCTGTCACCAGCCTCCACTCTAGGAACTGCTGAGTGTTCAGAGGGCTGAAAGGCACAAAAGCAGCGCCAAATCCCTTGAAGGTAGGGGGATGCATATAATGGTAGAGATGCCCCAGATGCCCACTAGTCAGGCAGGCTTGAGAGACGGAGATGATGTGGGGGTTCCTGGGGATAGTGAAATCTGTGTGCTCCCCAGAGTAGCTTGATGAGTCCTTGTCTTTGTGGAGGAAAGATTTCATGGTTCACCTGTAAATCCAGAGCACCTGTGACAGCCCTCATCCTTCTTTCCTCCAAAGAACACTCTGTGGAGCAACACAGACATGAGCAAGATGACAGTGGACCATGAATATTTCCCATAAAACTATCTTTGTCCACATTTTACATACTTCATCCCAATGGTGCTTCTGTGCACACCCAGACCCAAATCCCCCACTACCTAACCCCCCGCAGGGCCACCCCTCTCCTGGCTCTGATAGCCTTGCCCTTCCTCCCTGCCCCTATGTCAGCCAGAATCAGTGCTGGGACTAAAGAGAGCCCCTAGGCTTCCTGTTGGGCTTGCACTGGAAAGATGGCCCACTGTTCACTACTGGATGCAGTGGAACATCCTCTTCCCTGTGACACATGTGTTACAACTTCTCTTTTTGGTCTGTCAGGGTAAACAAGCCCCTGTCTAGGGCTGGTCTCCCAAAGACTCCCAGGTCAGTCCTGGGCATGGGCAGGTTCTCTGTGGTGGCCAGGCCTCCACACAGAGCCAGCTGCTGGGGAGGCTGGGCTGATGCCTATTCTCTGGGGGGTGGGGTGACCCAGTGAGCTCGTTGAGTCCCCCAGCCTGCAGAGTCCCCACAAGGCCTGTGGTGGGGACTTGGCTCTGGGGCAGCACCAAGGACAGCAGGTTGTGCTGAGGTTCCAGGAGGAAGGTCAGGGTGGGGAGATCCTCCTCCTCCTTACTGGAGCTGTTCCCCAGCCCTCAGGTCTCCCTAAGAGGACAGGTCTCCTCAAGAACCTCATTGGCCCTGGGTCCTGATCGAGGTCCCTGAGGAGGATGGAGGGATGTCCTGACCTCTTGGAGAGAGAACTGAGCCTTTGAGCTGTAAGGCCACTCACTGCTGGCTGTGCCTTAGAAGGGCCTTGAAATCAATCTCTGCTTTGCAGGATTCTTTGGTGACCCCAGTCTGACCCCAGCGTTAGGGAACACAAGAGTGCCTTGGTCTCTGGTGGCACTCCAGTGGCATGGCTGCAGTGTTTGGGTTGTGCCCCAGGGCTGGCCTTCCTAAGAGCACAGGCTGAGGGTGATCAGGTGGAAGGGAAAGTGAGAGACTCTAATGTCCATTTCCTAAGCCTAGAGCATGCAAATTGGAGGGCAGTGCTGGGGGGCCATAGACCTGTGTGTGGGTGGTTTTAGGACCAGCTAAAGCCTCATGTGCCATGGGAGGGAGAGGAAAGTGGGCACATGTAAGAGTCACATGTGAGGAAGTGCAGAACCTTTAATTTCCCAGGGGTGTCCCCACCAGCCCACTTCTTAGGCATACCTCATGGGGCTGCTTAGGCATGGAGGAGGGAGAAGAGTTAGAAAACTGACCATGTCCATAACCCAGAGGGACAAAGGGCAGGTGAGACCCCCTTCAGGGGCTGTTCTAGTGGAAAGACTAATACCACAGTGCGGTTAAAGGAACAATGTTGGGACATTGGCCATCCCTAGGTCCCTATTTATTTTTTAAATGTATAAAACGTTATTTTTTTCTTATCTTTTATTTATATATATATTTTATCAACTGTACAGCATTGTGACCCAGTTACACTTACATGTATACCTTCTTTTTTCTCACATTACATGTTCCATCATAAGTGACTAGGGCTGCACAGCAGGATCCCATTGCTAATCCATCCCAAAGGCAATATTCTGCATCGATTTACCCCAAGCTTCCAATCCAACGCACTCCCTGGCCCTCCCCCTTGGCAAACACAAGGCTATTCTCCAAGAGAATTATTTTCTTTTCTGTGGAAAGGTTTCTTTGTGCCGTATACTATATTCCAGATATAAGTGATATTGTATGGTATTTGTCTTTCTCTTTCTGACTTGCCTCACTCAGGATGTGAGCATCTAGTTCCATCCATGTTGCTGCAAATGGCATTATATTTTATTGCTGAGTAGGATTCCATTGTGTATATATACCACTTCTTCCCAATCCAATCATCTGTCGTTGGACAATTGAGTTGTTTCCATGTCTTGGCTATTGTGACTAGTGCTGTAATGAACATGTGGGTGCATGTGTCTTTTTTAAGGAGAGTTTTGTCTGGATAGATACCCAAGAGTGGGATTGCAGGGTCATACGGTAGTTCGATGTACAGATATCTAAGGTACCTCCCTACTGTTCTCCCTAGTGGTTGTACCAGCATCCATTCCCATCAACAGGGCAGGAGGGTTCCCTTTTCTCCACACCCCCTCCAGCATTTGTTATTTGTGGACTTATGAATGATGGCCATTGTGCCTGGTGTGAGGTGGTATTTCATATTCGTTGTGATTTGCATTTCTCTAATAATCAGTGATACTGAGCATTGTTTCAGGTGCTTGCTGGCCATCTGTATATCTTCCTTGGAGAAATGTCTCTTCAGGTCTTTTGCCCATTTTTCAATCGCATTATTGCTGTTCTTGCTGTTGAGTTGTATAAGTTGTTTGTCTATTTTAGAGCTGAGGCCCTTGACAGTTGCATCATTGGAAACTGTTTTCCCCCATTCTGTAAGTTGTCTTTTTTTTTCTTTTTGGTTTCCTTTGCTGTGCAAAAGCGTGTATGTTTGATTAGGTCCCATTGGTTTATTTTTGCTTTTATTTCTATCGCTTTGGGAGACTAACCTGAGAAAATATTTGAAAGGTTGATTTCAGAAAATGTGCTGCCTATTTTCTCTTCCAGGAGTTTGATGGTGTCTTGTCTTGTATTTATGTTTTTCATCCATTTTGGGTTTATTTTGGTGCATAGTGTGAGAGTGTGTTCTAGTTTCACTGATTTGCATGCAACTGTCCAGGTTTCCCAGCAGTACTTGCTGAAAAGACTGTCTTTCCCCCATTTTGTATTCTTGACTCCTTTGTCAAAGATTAATTTCCCATAGGTGTTTGGGTTTATTTCTGGATTCTCTATTCTGTTCCATTGGTCTGTCTGTCTGTTTTGGTACCAGATGCACACTGTCTTGATGACTGTGGCTTTGTAATAGTGCCTGAAGCCTGAGAGAGCTATGCCTCCTGCTTGGTTTTTGTTTCTCAGAATTGCTTTGGCAATCATGGGTCTTTTGTGGTTTCATAAAAATATTTGGACTGTTTGTTCTAGTTCTGTGTAAAATGGAGTGGGTAATTGTATCAGGGTTGCATTGAATCTGTAGATAGCTTTGGGTAGTATGGCCATTTTTACAATATTAATTTTTTTTCCATCCAGGAGCATGGACTATCTTTCCATTTCTTTACATCTTTAATTTCCTTGATTAATGTTTTATATTTCTTGGCATATAAGTCTTTCACCTCCTGGGTCAGGTGTATACACAGGTATTTGATTTTTTGGGTTGCAATTTTAAAAGGTATTGTATTATTGTATTCCTTTTCTAATATTTCATTGTTGGTATACAGAAATGCGACTGATTTCTGAATGTTAATCTTATATCCTGCTACTTTGCTGAATTTGCTGAGCAGTTCAGGTAATTTTGGGGTTCGTCCTTGGGGTTTTGCATTTATTGTATCTTGTCATCAGCATAGAGTCACAGCTTTATCACTTCTCTTCCGATTTGGATGCCTTTTATTTCTTTGTTTGTCTGATTGCTGTGGCTAGGACTTCCAATACTATGTTGAATAATAGGGATGAGAGTGTGCATTCTTGTCTTGTTCCAGATTTTTGTGGGAAGGCTTTCAGCTTTTCTCCATTGAGTATTATATTTTCTGTGGGTTTGTCTTAAATGGCTTTGATTATGCTAAGGAATGTTCCCTCTAGACCCACTTTGGTAAGGGCTTTTAATCATAAAATGATGTTGGACTTTGGCAAATGCTTTATCTGCCCCTATTGAGAGGATCATGTCATTTTTGAGTTTCGTTTTGTTAACGTGATGTATGATGTTGACTGATTTACCTCTTCTTTTTTGGCAGCATCTTTGGTTTTGGAATGAAGGTAATGGTGGCATCCTAGAATGTCTTTGGGAGTATTCCTTCTTCTTCAACCTTTTGGAAAAGTTGTAGGAGTGTGGGTGTAAGTTCCTCCTTGTTTGTTTGGTAGAATTCACCTGTGAAATCATCTGGTCCTGGACTTTTATTTGTAGGGAGTGTTTTTATGACATATTCAATTTCATTTCTAGTGATTGGTCTGTTCAGTTGATCTATTTCTTCTTGATTCAGTTTTGGTGGGTTGTACATCTCTAGGAAGTTGTCCATTTCTTCCAGGTGGTTGAATCTGTTGGCACATAATTGTTGTTAGTATTCTCTCATGGTTTTTTTTTTTTCTTCTGTAGTATCCATTGTGCCTTCTCCTTTTTCATTTCTGATTTTTGTACTTTGGGTTTTTTTTCCTCTCCTCTTCTTGATGAGTCTAGCCAGAGGTTTGTCCATTTTGTTGACCTTTTCAAAGAACCAGCTCTTGGCTTGATTGATTTTGTCTATTGTTTTTTGAATCTCTATTTTATTGATTTCCTCTTAGATCTTTATGATGTCCTTGTTTCTGCTGACTTTAGGTTTTTCTTGTTCTTCTTTTTCTAATGCATTGTGGTGGTGGGTTAAATTGTCCATTTGAGATTTTTCTTCTTTTTGGAGAAAGGCCTGTATTGCTATGAACTTCCCTCTGAGCACTGCTTTTGTGGCATCCCATGGATTTTGAGTGATTGTGTCTTCATGATTATTTGTCTTGAGGTATTTTTTTTAAAATTTCCTTCTTGATTTCCTCATTGACCCATTGGTTTTTTAGTAGCATGTTATTTAGTCTCCATGTAGTAGGTTTTTTTCTCACTTCCTTTCCTGTGACTGAGTTCTAGTTTCATGCCATTGTGGTCAGAGAAGGTACTTGAAATAATTTCTATACTCCTAAATTTGTTGAGGTTAGCTTTGTGCCCCAAGATGTGATCAATTCTTGAGAATGTTCCATGTGCACTTAAGAAGCATGTGTATTCTGTTGTTTTGGATGTAATGTCCTCAAAATGTTGATTAAGTCTAACTTTTCTGGTATTTCCTTTAGGATCTCTGTTGCCTTATTGATTTTCTGTCCAGAGGATCTGTCCATTGATGTGGGTGGGGTGTTAATTCTCCTACTATGATTGTATTCCCATCAATTTCTCCTTTTATCTCTGTTATATTTGTTGGAGGTATCTGGGTCCTCCAATATTAGGGGCATATATATTGATGATTGTAATATCCTCTTCTTGAATGGATCCTTTAAGTATTCAATGCTATCCTTCTTTGTCTTTCTTGATGGCCTTGATTTTAAAGTCTCTTTTGTCTGATATGAGTACTGCAACTCCTGCTTTCCTGTCTTGTCCGTTGGCATGAAATCTCTTTTCCCACCCCTCACTTTCAATCTGTAAGTGTCCTTTGCCCCAAGGTGAGTGTATGGTAGGCAGCAGATTGAAGGATTTTGCTTTTTTATCCCAATCTGCCACTCTGTGTCTTTTGATTGGAGCATTCAGCCCATTGACATTTCAGGTGATTATTGATAGATATGTATTTATTTCCATTTTAAGCCTTATTTTCCAGTTGATTCTATGTTTCTCTTTTCTTCCTTTCCTTGTTTGGTTGGGTGATTTCCATTTATTTTATGCTTGAGTATTTTCTTTTCAGTTTTTGTGAATGTAGTGTTCGGTTTTGATTTGTGGTTGCCCTGTTTCTTTAAGTATGTTAACCCCTTCCTATATCTGCTTACTTTAGCCTGATAGTCATATAGGCTAAACACATCATTAAAAAATTAAAAAAGAATCTATTTCTTCTTACTTCCCTTTCCCACAGTGTTTGATTTGGATGCCTTTTCTTTTTTTAACATCTTCATGTTTAGGTCTGTATGCTGACTTATTTAAGTGATGGCTTTCCAATTGTGGTTTCCTCCATCCTATATCTTCCTTTTTTTTTAATTACAGAAGCCCTTTAAGTATTTCTTTTAGAATGGGTTTCGTGTTGCTGTACTCTTTCAGCTTTTGATTGTTGGAGAAATTCTTTTTTTTTTTTTTTTTTTTTTTTTTTAATTTTATTTTCCCACTGTACAGCAAGGGGGTCAGGTTATCCTTACATGTATACATTACAATTACAGTTTTTCCCCCACCATTTCTTCTGTTGCAACATGAGTATCTAGACATAGTTCTCAATGCTATTCAGCGGGATCTCCTTGTAAATCTATTCTACGTTGTGACTGATAAGCCCAAGCTCCCAATCCCTCCCACTCCCTCCCCCTCCCATCAGGCAACCACAAGTCTCTTCTCCAAGTCCATGATTGATTTTCTTTTCTGAGGAGATGTTCATTTGTGCTGGATATTAGATTCCAGTTATAAGTGATGTCATATGGTATTTGTCTTTGTCTTTCTGGCTCATTTCACTCAGTATGAGATTCTCTAGTTCCATCCATGTTGCTGCAAATGGCATGATGTCATCCTTTTTTATGGCTGAGTAGTATTCCATCGTGTATATATACCACATCTTCCGAATCCAATCCTCTGTCGATGGACATTTGGATTGTTTCCATGTCCTGGCTATTGTGAATAGTGCTGCAATGAACATGCGGGTGCATGTGTCTCTTTTAAGTAGAGCTTTGTCCGGATAGATGCCCAAGAGTGGGATTGCAGGGTCATATGGAAGTTCTATGTATAGATTTCTAAGGTATCTCCAAACTGTTCTCCATAGTGGCTGTACCAGATTACATTCCCACCAGCAGTGCAGGAGGGTTCCCTTTTCTCCACAGCCCCTCCAGCACTTGTTATTTGTGGATTTATGAATGATGGCCATTCTGACTGGTGTGAGGTGGTATCTCATGGTAGTTTTGAGAAATTCTTTATTTCTCCGTCTATTTTAAATGATTTTCTTGCTGGATAGAATATTCTAGTTTGCAGATTTTCTTCCTTTCAGTGGTTTAATTATATCTTGCCACTCCCTCCTGGCCTTTAGTGTACCTGTAGCGATATCAGCTGATTGCCTTATTTGGGTTCCCTTGTAGTTAACGCTTTGCTTTTCTCTTGCTGCCTTTGGAATCTTCGCTTTATCTTTAAATTTTTGCCATTTTTATTATAATATGTCTTGGTGTGGGCCTGTTTGGGTTCCACTTGTTTGGGGCCCTCTGTGTTTCCTATATCTTGTTATCAGTATCCATTAGATTTGGAAAATTTTCAGCCAGGATTTCTTCAAATGTATTTTCAGTCTGCTTTTCTTTTTCTTCTCCCTCTAGAATCCGTATTATGCATAAATTTGCCTGCTTTATATTATCCCATAGGTCTCATATTTCTTTCATTTTTTTCCATTTGCTTTTCTGTCTGCTGTCCTGATTGGGTGATTTCCATTATTCTCTGTTCCACATCACTAATTCTTTCCTCTGCATTATTCATTCAGGTCTTTATTGCCTTTCCTTCAGTTTGTATCTCTGCAAATGAATTTTCTAGTTTTCTTGGCTCCTCCTTATATGTTCTCATTCCTTTCTAAGGGAATCTGCATTCCTGTTCCTATTCTCTCTTAATTCCTTCAGTATTTTCACCCTGTCTCTTTTGAACTCCAAGTCTGTCAGACTGCAGAGGTCTGTTTCCTTGTTGATTGCTTTGGGTGAATTCTCCTGTTGTTTTAACTGGGAATTCATTTCTGAGCTTCTTCATCTTGCTTGTGTTTTTCTTTTTGTGTGAATTTCGGGAAGCCAAACGGTATTTTTGTAAGTCTGTGTCTATGCAAGAATACCCCTTTGTATCTTTTTTGGGGGGTTACTCTTTATTATTGGTGTGGGGGTTTGGATCTTTGCTGTCTCTTTCTTCTGCATGAGAAGTCTCTTATCCCCATGATGCTCAGTATGTTTTCAGGGAGAAGAGGGCAATGAGTAGGGCCAGCATTCAGGGCCTGGTCATTGGGCTCTCAACAGAAGCAAAGACCTGCAGGAAGGCGGCACAGGTTACTCCTATTTACAGGGCCCTGGGAAGCCGTAATGAGCTCAAAAGTATCTTCAAGGTGGCCAGAGAATTTGGCTGTAGCTGCAGCAGGGTGTGTGAGTTCCCAGGGATGTGAGAACATCAACAGCTTGTGTTTGATTGCAGTGTCCTCCTCTGAGATGATTGGAATGGCAGGTGGTGCCTGTTCAGGGATCCCTAGTGGGAGTGGGCCATGACCATCTAGCTTCAGTGGTAACTGTGTTGGTTTGCATCCACCACCTGTAGACCATGCATGAGGTGATCTGTCTGTCTTAGCCCACATAGGAGGTGCTGCTCAGGCTGCTCCGAGTTGCAGGATCCTGGGAAGTGCCAGAGATCTGGCCTATGGGTACTGCCCTGAACATTCAGTAGTGGCAGCAGCAGGGCCAGTGTGTTCCCAAGGGTGCAAGAGAACCAAGAGTTGATTCAGTCATAATGCCTTCCTCTGTGATGCCCTTGAGGTGAATGGGGCTGCAGTAGGTGCCTGTTCCCCAACCCCTAATGGTGTCAGCTCACTGCCACCACTGGAGCTAGAGATAACTTTGGTGGTTTGCCCTATCACCTGTAAAATCATGCAAGAAGCACCTGGTCCTGCTTAGCCCTGACAGGATGTGGGAACAAGGTGCTCTTAGTTGCAGGTTCCTAGGAAGGGACAGTGATCAAGCATATGGGCACCTCTTGGAATGTTTGGCAGTGGTGGCTGCAGGGTGAGTGTGCCCCCAAAGGAGTGAGAGCACCATCAGGTGAGGTTCCATTGTAGTGTCCTTTTCTATGATACCCTCTGAAATGGTTGGGTCTGCAAGTAATTTTTGTTCAGATATCCCCAGCTGTGGTAGGCCACACCACCTCTGGAGTCAGGGATAATTGCAGTGGTTTGCTCCTGCCACCCACAGGTCTGGTCCACCATGAGCTAGTAAGCAGCTTCTCACTGCTCCAGAGCCTAAGTCTCAGTGCCCAGCAACCCCCCCCCCCGAGAATCTCAGGCTGTGGTGTCTGTGCCAGCAGTTCAGATGATCTGTGCTTCTCTCACTCTGCTTTTCAGTTCTCAGGCCTTCTGCTGTGCTTTCTTCAGTATGTTGGAGATCCCTCTGACTCAGCTGATCTTTCTGTTTGTTAGGTTGCTTCTCAGGGTGTGGGTTCCCTTTCTCCTTCACAGCTCCCTCTCAGGAAAGCGAGTCCTGTCCTGATTCCTTTTCTCTCTCTTTTTTCTTTTGTTCTACCTGGTTATGTCAGGAGTTTCTTGCCCTTTTTGGAGGTTTAAGATTTTCTGCCAGCATTCAGTTGATGTCCTGTGTGAATCCTTTTAGATGGAGATGTGTGTTTTTTTTTTTTTTTGATGTGTTTGTGGGAGAGGGTGAGCATGTCCTCTTACCCTTGTGCCATCTTGCCTCTACCCCTAGGCCCCTATTAACTTTGTCTTTACCTCCATTGGGCAGGTGGGTAACTGACTAAGGCCCCACTTTGGGGGCTGAAGTCCCTGAGGAGCTGAACTCACTAGAGCTGGAGTAAGCAGACCCTGTTCCCCCTTCATCCACTGCAAGTTCTGAATCTGGAACTCATCCTCCACTTCAAATTCCATGAACCTTGGGGGTGTTGAGGGACAGGCCTCAGTGAGAAAAAGGCCTGGGCTCTGGAGCCCACTGAGGGCAGCAGGACTGAGGGGATGTGGAGAGGGTGTCCTTGGGGCTGTCAGGGCCTGTGAGGTGCTATTCCAGCAGGGAGCCACTCTAGGGCAAGTACATGATCTGGGCCACCTCCTGCCTTACCAGCCCTGGAGGGCATGGCCCAGCAGAGACCCAGGTTGCTTAATTGAACCAGGACTACTGGACATATGGTGGCCCATGGGGGCCCCTGCTCATGCCCCCCCTATCCTTGTGTGTCCCACAGGAATGGTGATGGCCAGCAGCCTTGTCAGGCAGGTGTCCCCACAGTAGCCTTGCCCAAATCTAGGTCCTGGGTCTGGAAGTGAGAGTTCTGGAACACACACCTGACACAGGGCTCAGGAGAGGCTGGAGATGGGATGCTAAACTTAGCAGACAGGCCTCACGTTCCTCTGAGAGGTGCTTATTTGTTTGGTTTTGGTTTTGAAACTAGGGGATTCCCATGCAGAAAACACAGGGAAAGCCAGTCCACTGCTGATGAGGAGAGGGGTTCCAAGTGTTAGATCAGTGATCACTGGCCACCCAACACAGCTTGGGGTGGAGTGCATTTCCCTGCACAGTCCCTGTGCCCAGAGTGGACCCTTCCTGGGCTCCTAGGGTTCCCAAGACCATCCTGAGGCCTTATGTCAGGACAGGGACAGGTCAGCCTCATGTGGGGGCAGTGCTCCTGGTGGAAGAAGGACAGAATAGCCAAGGTCTCCAGGTGAGGGGAGTAAGGCCTCTGGGATGCAGGGAACAGTATGTGTTGGGTGCCAGCCTCCTCTGTTCTCTCTGCTGGTCACCATCACAGTCATATCCTGCCCTGCGGTCTGGCCCTCACCCACCCCCTCGTCCACCATGTACCCAACAGCCCGGGATGCTGACTCACTTTGCCACCATCTCATAGAAGTTCATCCTGTCAAAGATGCTTGTGTGCTGCCATTCCTTCATGGCCCAACACTGTCCCTTCTCCAATGTCATGGTTGGTTTCAGTGGGCCAGAGAGTGAAGCACTGGGCCGCAAGCCCTCAGGGTCAGTCTCCTCTTACAGCCCCACCTCCAGCTGCCTGAGCACCTCCATTCCTTCTCCTCCATGTTTCCCACCACAGCCTGACTGAGGGTCAGTAGTGTGAGGGGTGGGTGTCTGTAGAGCAAGACAGGCCTTCCTGGTTGCTGTTGCCACCACCTCACACTCCCCAGAGGATGAGCATCCATTCCCAGGCCATAGCTGGAATGCTGTACCTTGGGGAACTCTTTCCTCTCCAGGACTGCAGTTTCATATAAAATTCAGCATCATCAATGAGGGAGGGCATGTGCCAGGATAGCTGCTAACAGGTCAGATAAGCCCAAGAACTCTTCTGCCCGGTCCTCTCAACTAGGTGTCATTGTACCCTTTATATGAAGGACCTTAAGTCTAGGAGGGAGATTCCTTCCAGGCTCAAAGCTCTAGTAGGAAAGAACCTTGCCTTAAGAGAGCACTACCACCTCCTTGTTGTAACTGGAAGTCTCCAGAACAACAAGGACCACATATGCATAAAACTCTCTCCTGAGCCTGCCTGTCCTATGCCTCCTCTGAAGTGATAGTCCCTGGCCACCATACACCCAACTTCTTGTTGAAAGGATGCAGCAGCACAGAAGATGGTGCCATTCACCTCTTGGCTCCTGACATTACAGAAGGACCTTCTCTGACTGCTAGTCTGTGGTAAATTTACCATGGAAACACAGAAGGTAATGTGGCTGGACCCACGGTGTGGGGGTCAGCTGAGAGAAGACACTGAAAGGATGTCATGGACTGGACATGTGACACATGTGAATGACAACATGCCTCTTCATGGCATGGACATCACCCTCAACCTTCCTTCTGTCTAGGCTGAAGGATTCCTAGAAAGCTAGTCAGTGAGTCCATGGCCAGTTCCTCTTTAGTGAAGGCTCCAGGTGAGCTCATGAGCTCTCCAGAATGCACTCAAATGAGGAAGCAAGAGAAAAGTTCTGCATTAGGGCTCTGGGGCAGGTGCTTCTGGGCCAGAGATTTTAGGCACTGCCAGCCTTGGGAGTTCTCAGCTCTTGCTGTTCAAAGAGTCATCCTGAGGGACCCCATTCTTGGAGGAGGATAGGCTGTCTGCCCTGGATGCACCATGTGGCCATGGGCCAGAGCTCACTGGGGGCAGACTGGGGCCAGCTGGGCAGCTGATTGTGCAGCTTGAGGAGGAAGGCCTGTGACCCACTCTCCCTTGCAAGCCTGAGCTACTGCAACAGCCAGTGTGGCCACAACACTCTCCACTGCAGGGGTTTCTAGGAATAGGGTTACAGGACAAGCAACAAGCCCTCCCACTGAGGGCCCCAGGAGCTCCCTTTGGGGGTACCTGGGTAAGGCCAAAGATCTGAGTCTGGTGGGGCAATGCTGGCTTTCCTTCTGATCTGACTTAGACAGTGATTTTGCAAACCCCTGGGGCACTGAGGTCATGGTCAGTATTAGCCACCAGAGATCTCCTGGTGAAGGCTGGCAGGAATAAGGTGCTTCCAGGTGGGAGTAATGGGGTCATGGGTGGTGGCAGGTGCAGCTCCAAGGGTGGCTTCAATGGGGGGCCAGGAGTGGATGGAGAAAATGGAGTGCTATGAAATGGGACAGGGAGGCATGAGGCTTAATGATGGCTGCTGTGCTGAGCATGCTGTGGAGATGCTCTTGAGACAAAGGAAAGTGGTGAATGGAGGAGAATGGGCAACTGGGTAGGGAGTTTCCTGGTGAATCAGACTGTACATCTCAACAGGCAAGGGCATTTGAACAGGGGAAACTGTGCAGTCTTGGAGGGTTTTTCATGTTCTCATCTCCAGTTGAGAATTATTCCACTGGTGAATTTGTTCCCATGCACCAAGTTCCCTGCCTCCTGTCTGCTGAGAAGAGGTTAGGCACAGCAGCACTCACTCAGAGAGCCTCACTAAGGAACTTCAACACTCAGCCCTCACAGACTGTCCCGAAGTCCTGGAACTTGGAGCACATCTACTCTGAACAATGCTCCTCAGCAAGGTCATTAGCATATAGGGACCCTCTCCAAGCCAGTATCCACTCACTGTAAGTCCATTTTTTGGACAGGCAGTGTATAAAGTCTTAGGGCCACACCTTCTGATAAGCAGTTCCTTTGCACTTGCCAATATAAATCTGCTCTTCCTTTCTTTCATGACCTCTCCTAACAAAACTGAAAGGCTGAGAAAGTCACTCTGCACACAGAACCTTGATACAATCGCATAACGCACCTGCCCATCATGCACCTGCCTCACAGAACCACCCATATTGGACTTTGAACAGGGGAGAGTTTCCACCATCCCATCCCCAGGACCCTGAGTCACTGCCATCATGCAGTTGTGTTCCTAGGAGAGGAGTCTAAGATTTAAGCATGTATCCCCTGGATTCTGTCATTTCACAGCCACTATTGGCTGCAGAGGATTAGCACAGGCTGAGCGAGTGTCATGTTGCATAGATCGTGGGAGTACAGGCTGCCTGAGGTCCTTCCCCTTCCAGATCCCAACAATGGAAGGTGAAGACAAACTGAGAAGCAGGCATGAGTCAGGTGCCATTGTGGTAAAGCTGTCTGTTCAGCAGAGGGAGGTACCCACCACTATGCACCTAATTAATCTCAACAGGGGAAAAGGAGGTTTCATGGTAGCACAGAAGATCGTCTTCCTCTTCTGGGCTACAACACATCCCTCTTTAACAAGGAATCAGCCTTCATAGACATTCCATCACAACCACCCCCCCTTCACACATGTGATCCCTGTCCATGAAATGGTGACGTGAAATAGGAACATACTCTTCATCTCAAAGTCAGGCCTGAGCATCTGCTGTGAGATACCAGACAGGATGATGTAGGTCTGAAGAAATGTGTTTCCATGAAAGGGAAAAAAATACAGAACAACTCAGAAACAGGAGTCTTAGCTTGGTTGAAGTCACATGGCTGCACCTCCCTTGTGGAATCCAAGGCAACAGTTCCCTGACCTGAGGAGTGAGCTCTGGGCTGGAAGGAGTGGAAGAGGCCTGGGCTGTGGCAGAGTAACTTTGGGCCCAGCTTAGAGAGGACCACTTCAAGGCACATGTGGCCACAGTCACCCACCCCATTGAATAGTTTTCTGACTGACCATCTCACCCCCTGCTCCCATTAGATACAGTATGCACCCATTCACATCCCTTAGAAAGATCTAATGAGGCAAGCTTCAGATGCCTAAGGAACACAAGACAGGGCTAGGCTTTCCCCATGACCCTCCCTCTGCCAAGAGCAGATATCAAGCCACATTCCCTACACACACATTTCAAAGTGCCTTGTCTCCCTTCTAGAGAAAGTCAACCTTCCTGATGCAATCCTTCCTCCAAACCCAGAGCATGTCCTCTTTTTCCACCTCCAAGCATCTGTCCTCCCATGGGTAGGCTGAGGTGTCTACAGGCCCCTCTAGGCCCCCCAGTGTGAGGGGTCCCTGGGGTGCAGTTCTCTCTCCTTCCTGTCCTTCCATCCAACTATGTGTCCACAGTGAAGTATCACATGTGAACCGCAGGGATTTGAGGGATGGCAGGGTCTTTGGGAACCCATCCCAAGTCTATTGGCTTACCTCCTTGTGAAACCATTCACACAGGCTTGGGCCTAGAGCACTGCTGCCTGGTAGCCTCAAAGCAAAAAGTCAAGACCAGGACCCAGAGAGTGACCTGCTTCAGCAGATGCTCAGGATTCAAGTAAAGGAGGCCAAGTTTGAGTCTCAAGCTTCGAAGGGGGGACTCAAGTCATTCTGCAGTGGGGTAGGGGCTGAGGGAAGGTGGGCCTGGTTGGGTTTGGAGTGACACTCCGTGTTGGCCTCTGGCAGGTAGGCAAGAACCAGAAGTTTCTTCCACATTACACAGTGGCAGGATAGTTGGTGTATGCCTCTTTGGGCAATTTACAAATTGGTTTTCAAAGTCATAGCATGAGTTTTGACTTGATCTTCCCTTTCACTTTTTTATTCATCAGCATAGTTTTTTTTTTTTTTCACTTCTTTACCCTAAACCCGCTCTGCTTCTGTCCTGGCTCTTGACTTACTTCAAAACAGCCTAGGCTTTCTGAACAAAATTGACATTTTATCATCTGATAAACACATAAGTATTAATGGCCACATGGAACCTCTTAGTCATAAACTAAAATGAAGGCCTAAACAGTAGAAATTTGACAGAACACTGTAAACTAGGAAGAATGGGAAAAAATAATTATATATACATAATGAAGGCCTAAGAAATGGTAAGTCCCATGACTCATTGACACTCTCAGACCCGGACCTGCAGTCTCCACTTTATTGGACCTCCACTGGCAGCACAACAAAGCCCATGAAGTGGCTGACTTCCCAAGGACAAAGACTGCCCCAAGGAGAATGTTAAGTTTTATACCAGGATCTTAACTGCTGTCCCAAATGTATAGGACTTAGCACATGATCCCCTGCCTATAAATCCTGATTCTTTCCCAAGGCTGAGGGGTCCTGTGTTCCTTTTGCTCAGTGCTCCAAACCTCTCTGCTGGTTCATAAATCTTGCCTGATATGTCACTGCTCTGGTCAACTGTCTTTCTCCAGTTCTCTAACATTTTGGTGCCAAACCCTGGAGGGATACACACCCACCCCTTTCCAATGTCCAGGCTTCCACAAATGCTCCAAGACTTGGAGGGATAGCTGAAACACCAGCCAGGGCTACACTCTGGGGTGTTCTGCAGGTCCCTGTAGGTTCTAGGGGCAAGTAGCTTTGGTCTGAAAGAGTGGATGCCTCCTCTGTTTCTAAACTCTTTCCCTGCTTTCCATCTCCTAAGCCTGAGTCTTTCAGTGAACAGAGTGAGACTATTGGGACAATTGAAGATTTAGTCCAGGGCTACTCCACAGTGACCTCTGATTTCTCTGGCCCTCTCTCCCAGTTACTACTGCTCAGATGAGTGGAAGTGTCCTCTTCCTTGTGACTGTTGAGCACTGGGATCTCAAGTGCCTTCTGATGATTCCCATCACATGGCACCCCACACTGGCCTCCACTTCAAGGCCATTGGAAGTTGAGTAAATACTGGATTTCTCCTCCACCACTCTCTCCCCAAACCCGGTCTGATGTCATTGCCATTTTTCTTTTCCTTTTTCTTTTTTGCTTTTTAGGGTGACACCCATGGCATGTAGGAGGTTCCCAGGCTAGGGGTCTAATGCAGCTTTAGCTGCTGGCCTACACCACAGCCATAGCAACACAGGATCTAAGCCACATCTGCAACCTACACCACAGCTCATGGCAATGCCAGATCCTTAACTCACTGAACAAGTTCAGGGTTCAAACCTGTGCCCTCCTGGATGCTAGTGAGATTTGTTAGCTGCTGAGTCATGATGGAAACTCCCCTCCTTGCCATTTTTTATTTCCTCTTTAAAATCTGGATGTTGAGTCAGCTGGGTTTCCATGTGGTCGCAGGGAACAGGTACTCCCCCTTCTCAGCAAAGACATTTCCTGATCAGGCATAATCATCGTTCAGATCATAGACTTCACAGGGAGAACCCCTCTGACCATCTAGGTGGTCTATCTTGTTTAGATCTTAGGCCCTCTCAGGGGGATACCTCTCTGAGCACCTGTATGGGTTTTTAGACTCCTCTATTCCCAAATTAACACCACGGGGGCCTCCTCCTGTCAACCTCCACAAGATACAGCTTTAGGGTGATTTTGGACAATCTTTCATCTCTGAGACTCCATCAGATGTTAAGCACAAGTGTCTCATTTCCTTCTGTCACGTGGCTTGGCCCAAACATAAATTAGATAATGGGAGCCAATGGCCTGAGACTGGTCCATTCAATTTCAAAATCCCAGGAGATCTTGAGAATTTTTTTTCCAGCACAATGGGAAATGGTCAGATGTTCCCTACATTAAAGCTTTTATCTATTTTATGTGTGTGTGTGTGTGTGTGTGTGTCTTTTTAGGGCTGTGCTCATGGCACTTGGAGGTTCCCAGGCTACGGGTTGAACTGGAGGTGTGGCAGTTGGGCCATAGCCACAGAAATGCCAGATCTGAGCCATGTCTGCAACCTACAACACAGGTCATAGCAATGCCAGATCCTTAAGCCTCTGAGGAAGACCAGTGTTCAAACCTGTGTCCACATGGATCCTAGTCAGATTTGTTCCTTCTGAGCCAAGACAGGAATTCCAAGCTTTTATCTCTTTAAGATCTCAACCCTCTCTTTGCTCTGACTGTAGCTCATATCAGGTTCTTCTGTTAAATGAATGCCCTCCTCCCATTTCACCTCACCTGCAGGAAAAAACTAAACAGCCTCCCCCTTATGTTTCTTCAAACTCTGACTTTAATCCTAGTGATGCCTCAGCACCTCCTTCAATCCTGCACAACCATAAGCCTCCTCCTCCCCCTCCCACCAATTCCATGCACCCAAGTACTACAGCCCCTACACCTTCTTCTCTCCCTCCCACCATTGTTCTTCCTCCTCTTCTTCCATGCCCCAAGAATCCTAATTCCCACTCCCAACATGCAGCCCCCTCCCATAACAACAACCCCTTTTATGACCCCCTTGACAAGATCTTGATCAGCAATCCCCCCTGAGGCCCCAAACCTTCCTTTAAGAGAGGTTGCTGGAGTTGAAGGAAGAGTCAGGGTTCATGTGCCTTTGTCTTTGGGAGACTTATCCCAAATAGGGAAAATGTTTAGGTTCCTTCACCTCAGACTCAACTACCTACACAAAAGAGCTCCAGTATCTTATTCACTCCTACGACTTCACTTGGAAAGACATTTGTGTTATCCTTAGCTGTTTTCTGTCCCCTGAAGAAAGGGAATGAATTTATCTGGCAGCCCAAGCCCATGCAGACACCTTACATACCAAGATCCTGCTAACAGTCCTGTTGGAACTCTAGCTATCCCTTGTGTGGATCCTAATTGGAACTATCAGATAGACTCCCAGGACAGAGGCTCGAGAGGCCACCTTATCTCTTGCCTAATAGAAAGAATGAAGTCCTCATTAAAAATAGTTACTTAGGATAAAATTAGAGAAATAATACAGGAACCCCAAGAAAATCCAGCCATTTTTATGTCAAGGCTTATAGTATACTACCCTAAGTATCTTACCCTAAATCTAGAAAGTCAAGAGAGATAAATTCATTTGCATATGCATTTCACCTCCCAATCAGCACAAGATATTAAAAAAATATGTGGAAACTAGAGGACGGTCTTTTGTTCCAACCAAGGGATCTCATTAAAACTGCCTTTAATGGTCTTTAATAATGCTGAGGAAGAACATAAGGCCCCTAAACTGAAGAGGTCCATGACTGAATATCGGCTTCTTGCTTCTGCCATATAGGGAAATCCTCAAAAACAAACCATGGACCTCCCTGAGGCATACAAACTTACAGAACAACCTCCCCTCCCAGGGCCTATTTCAAAGGTGGCTTAGAGGGGCATTGGGCAAATAAATGCCATAACCCAAAACCCTGCCAGGCCCTTCTCCAAAATTCAGTCAGAATGGACATTGGAAAGTGGACTGTGGGAAGCCAGGACAGCCCACCATCTCCTCCACAAAACCTACCTTGGAGACCATCAACATGAACAACCTGTTGGGCCTGGCCATGGAGGATGGGTGGGGCCTGAGGCCACCAGGCCCCAGCTTCCTACCACCACTCTGGAACCTCAGGGAGCTCTGGCAGGAGCAGATAAGATTATTTTGTTCTTATTGGACTTGGGGGCATTATACTCAGTATTACCTATTTTACAGGGTCTTACCTACACCTCCCCTACTTCTATCATGGGGGTAAAGTGGTTGCCCACTACACCCCAACAGACTGGACCTTTACTTTGCACACTTGTAAACACCACTTTCTGCCACCTAATTCCTAGGTATTCCCACATGGGCTATGCTTATAATAGGGATGAATATTTTAACTAAGTTCCAGGGATACATTGAATTTCCTATACAACCAAACACAAACTTCCTATATCTGGGCCAGTCAGATTTGGGGCCCACTCCCCCAGTCATTCCCACCCCCCCTCGGATGTCAATCCCATTGTTTGAGACACCCATATACCCTCCATTGCTAGACATCATTCTCCAATTCTCATAAGACTAAATGATCTTCCTAAATTTCCTATCCAATCTCAATATCCTATTAGCCTAGAAGCACAGAGAGAATGAAAGCCTATAATTCAGCTTCTCCTCAAGGCCAACGTCCTCAAACCTACTCACTTTCTGTTTAATATTCCTATCCTTCCTGTAAAAAAACTAGACAGATGCTTCCGATTAGTTCAGGATCTTGGCCTCATCAATCTGGTACTCCTTCCCATTAACACAGTGGTCCCAAGTCCCTATACTCTTCTGTCTCGTATACCTCTTAACACTCCTCATGTCTCTGTTCTTGACCTAAAAGATGCCCTTTTTACCCTTCCTCTACACCCTTCATGCCAGGAATTATTTCCATTCACGTGGACTGACCACAATATTCTTTTAGACCCTCAGTTAACCTGGACAGTCCTTCCTCAGGGTTTTAGAGACAGCCCACATTTCTTTGGCTAACCCTCAGCCACAGATCGTAACCACTTAGGGCACTGGAGGGCCAACTCACCCACCAGTGGAGCAGACCCATCAGCCACAACTGGGGCCATTTAATTTCTGGGCTCCTCCTGAGATGGAGAACTGGCCAGAGGGCCCTGACCAGGTAGAGGGAAAAGAGACTTTGTTGGCCCTTTGCCTCTCCCTTTCCCATTTTTCTTTCTTTTTTTAATTAATTAAATTTTTTAAAATTTTTTCTTCCACTGTACAGCACGGGGAGCAAGTTACTCCTACATGTATACAATTTTTTGCCACCCTTGGTTCTGTTGCAATATGAGTATCTAGACATAGTTCTCAATGCTACTCAGCAGGATCTGCTTGTAAATCTGTTCTAAGTTGTATCTGATAACCCCAAGCTCCCGATCCCTCCCACTCCCTCCCTCTCGCATCAAGCAGCCCCACAAGTCTATTCTCCAAGTCCATGATTCTCTTTTCTGTGGACATGTTCATTTGTGCTGGATATTAGATTCCAGTTATACGTGATATCATATGGTATTTGTCTTTGTCTTTCTGGCTCATGTCACTCAGTATGAATCTCTAGTTCATCCATGTTGCTGCAAATGGCATTATGTCATTCTTTTTTATGGCTGAGTAGTATTCTATTGTGTATATATACCACCTCTTCCAAATCCAAACATCTGTTGATGAACATGTGGGTTGTTTCCATGTCCTGACTATTGTGAATAGTGCTGCAATGAGCATATGGGTGCATGTGTCTCTTTTAAGTAGAATTTTGTCCGATTATATGCCCAAGAGTGGGATTGTGGGGTCATATGGAAGTTCTATGTATACATTTCTGAGGTATCTCCAAACTGTTCTCCATAGCGGCTGTACCAGTTTCCATTCCCACCAACAGGGCGGGAGGGTTCCCTTTTCTCCACAGCCCCTCCAGCACTTGTTATTTGTGGACTTATGAATGATGGCCATTCTGACTGGTGTGAGGTGGTATCTCATGGTAGTTTTGATTTGCATTTCTCTTCTAATCAGTGATGTTGAGCATTTTTTCATGTGTTGGCTGGCCATTTGTATCTTCCTTGGAGAACAGTCTATTCGGGTCTTTTGCCCATTTTTCCATTGATTGAATGCCTTTTTTGCTGTTGAGTTGTATAAGTTGCTTATATATTCTAGAGATTAAGCCCTTGTCGGTTGCATCATTGGAAACTGTTTTCTCCCATTCTGAAAGTTGTCTTTTTGTTTTCTTTTGGGTTTCCTTTGCTGTGCAAAAGCTTTTCAGTTTGATGAGGTCCCATGGGTTTATTTTTGCTCTAATTTCTATTGCTTTGGGAGACTGACCTGAGAAAATATTCATGATGTTGATGTCCAAGAGTGTTTTGCCTATGTTCTCTTCTAGGAGTTTGATGGTGTCCTGTCTTATATTTAAGTCTTTCATCCATTTGGAGTTTATTTTTGTGCATGGTGTGAGGGTGTGTTCTAGTTTCATTGCTTTGCATGCAGCTGTCCAGGTTTCCCAGCAATGCTTGATGAATAGACGTTCTTGTTCCCATTTGATGTTCTTGCCTCCCTTGTCAAAGATTAATTGACCATAGGTGTCAGGGTTTATTTCCGGGTTCTCTCTTCTGTTGCATTGGTCTGTCTGTCTGTTTTGATACCAGTACTACACTGTTTTGGTGACTGTGGCTTTGTAATATTTCTTGAAGTCTGGGAAAGTTATGCCCCCTGCTTGGTTTTTGTTTCTCAGGATTGCTTTGGCGATTCTGGGTCTTTTGTGGTTCGATATAAATTTTGGGATTGTTTGTTCTAGTTCTGTGAAAAATGTCCTGGGTCATTGGATAGGGATTGCATTGAATCTGTAGATTGCTTTGGGTAGTATGGCCATTTTTACAATATTGATTTTTCCAATCCTTGAACATGGAATATCTTTCCATTTCTTTACATCTTCTTTGATTAAAGTTTTATAGTTCTTGGCATATAAGGTAAAGGTACCTCCTTGGTCAGGTGTATTCCAAGGTATTTGATTTTGTGAGGTGCAATTTTAAAAGGTATCGTATTTTTGGATTCCTTTTCTAATATTTCATTGCTGGTATACAGAAATGCGACTGACTTCTGACTGTTAATCTTATATCCTGCTACTTGACTGAATTTATTAATCAGTTCCAGTAGTTTTTGGGTTGAGTCCTTAAGGTTTTCTATGTAAAGTATCATGTCATCTGCATACAGTGACAGTTTGATCTCTTCTCTTCCGATATGGATGCCTTTTATTTCTTTTGTTTGTCGAATTGCTGTGGCCAGGACTTCCAAAACTATGTTGAAGAGCAGTGGTGAGAATAGGAATCCCTGTCTTGTTCCAGATTTGAGTGAGAAGGCTTTCAGTTTTTCCCCATTGAGGATTATATTTACTGTGGGTTTATCATAAGTGGATTTGATTATGTTCAGGAATGCTCCCTTGATACCTACCAATGGACAGATCCTCTAGACAGAAAACCAATGAAGCAACAGAGATCCTGAAGGAAACAATAGAAGTTAGATTTAATTGATATCTTCAGGACACTACATCCAAAAGAATCAGAATACACATTCTTGTCAACAACACATGGAGCCTTCTCAAGAATTGACCACATATTGGGACACAAAGCTAACCTCAATAAATTTAGGAGCATAGAAATTATCTCAAGTATCTTCTCTGACACAATGCCATGAAACTAGAAATCAACCACAGGAAAAGAAATGAGAAAAAACCTACTACATGGAGACTAAACAACATGCTACTAAAAAACCAATGGGTCAATGAGGAAATAAAGAAGGAAATTAAAAATACCTTGAGACAAATGATAATGAAGACACAACCTCTCAAAATCTATGGGATGCCGCAAAAGCAGTGCTCAGAGGGAAATTTATAGTGATACAGGCCTTTCTCAAAAAAGAAGATCCCAAATTGACAGCTTAACCTTCCATCTAAGCAAATTAGAAAAAGAACAAAAAACACCCAAAGTCAGCAGAAGGAAGGAAATTATAAAGATCAAAGAAGAATTCAATAAAGTAGAAATTCAAAAAAACAATAGAGAAAATTAATAAAACCAAGAGCTGTTTCTTTGAAAAGGTAAACAAAATTGACACACCCCTGGGCAGACTCACTAAAAAGAGGAGAGAAAGAACTCAAATATAATTAAAAATGAAAAAGGAGAAATCACAACAGATACTGCAGTAATACAAAAAAACCATACGAAAATACTATGAACAACTCTATGCCAACAAATTTGACAATCTGGAAGAAATGGTCAATTTTCTAGACTCTTACAGCCTGCCAAAACTGAATCAAGAAGAAACAGACCAACTGAACAGACCAATCACTAGAAATGAAATTGAAGAAGTCATAAAAGCACTCCCTACAAATAAAAGTCCAGGGCCATCTGGCTTCACAGGCGAATACTATCAAACATATAAAGAGGATCTAGTGCCCATCCTCCTTAAAGTCTTTCAAAAGGTTGAAGAAGAAGGAATACTCCCACCATTCTACGATGCCATCATCACCCTAATTCCAAAACCAGACAGAGATAACACCAAAAAAGAAAACTATCGGGCCAATATCTTTGATGAATATAGATGCAAAATTTCTCCACAAAATCTTAGCCAGCTGAATCCAACAACATATCCAAAAATTATACACCATGACCAGGTAGGGTTCATCCCAGGTTCACAAGGATGGTTCACCATATGCAAATCAATCAACATCATACACCACATTAACAGAAGTCAAAAATCATATGATCTTCTCGATAGATGCAGAAAAAGCATTTGACAAAGTCCAACATCCATTCCTGATCAGACCCTCTGTTTCTTTTTTGAAATAAATTCTATGTCTTTGTCTATATTCTTCGTTTATTCATTCACCACCTTCCACCTTGCTGACTTCCTTTTGTTAATTATGTGTGTTCTTCTTTTGCTATTTCAGAATACCTAAGGCAGTTGTTTAAAATGTTCATCTAGGAGTTCCTGTTGTGGCTCAGTTGTTAACAAATCTGACTAGGAACCATGAGGTTACGGGTTTGATCCCTGGCTTTGCTCAGGGGTTAAGGATCCAGCATTGCTGTGAGCTCTGGTGTAGGTTGCAGATGTGGCTTGGATCCTGCATTGCTATGGCTCTGGAATAGGCCAGTGACTATAGCTCCGATTAGACCCCTAGACTGGGAATCTCCATATGCCATGGGAGCAGCCCTAGAAAAGGCAAAAAGACAAAAGAAAAAAAAAAGAAAAAAAGAAAAAGAAAAAGTTTATCTAGCCACTGTGAAGCCTATGTTTCTTTATGCTCATTTGCTTCAGATTTATTAATGTTCCTTTGAATGAGCCACATCTACCTTTTTATTTCTATATTTTGTGAGCATTTATCAAAAGTTGCATATGCAGGAGTTCCCGTCGTGGCGCAGTGGTTAACGAATCCGACTAGGAACCATGAGGTTGCAGGTTCGGTCCCTGCCCTTGCTCAGTGGGTTAATGATCCGGCGTTGCCGTGAGCTGTGGTGTAGGTTGCAGACGCGGCTCGGATCCCACGTTGCTGTGGCTCTGGTGTAGGCCGGCGGCTACAGCTCCGATTCGACCCCTAGCCTGGGAACCTCCATATGCCGCGGGAGCGGCCCAAAGAAGTAGCAAAAAGACAAAAAAAAAAAAAAAAAAGGAAAAAAAGAAAAAAATTAAAAAAAAGTTGCATATGAGGAAAAAAAAAAAAAAAAACGCCACGTTACCCAGTCTTGTATCTTGGATATGTGCAAATGAAGACCTTTACTAAACAGACCAGTGCTCTCAGGTCTTTTCTGAGGATGTGCCTTCACTGGGAGTGTGTGTGTGCTTCCCCAGCGCCTTAATCCTCTCCCCCACACACAGTTGCTTTTAAGTATTTAATTTCCCTAAAAACCTCACCTTTGTCTTCTTGGCCCTTACATGTTTTATTGCATTCTTCTGTCAGTCATCTCTGACCTCCACATGTGTGCAGGTCTACAGTTGCCATGAACTTCTCCTGTGCCATTGAATCCATCATCATTTTACTGATATGTAAAATGTCCCACCATCCCTATCTCAACTTCAAGTCATGTGAGACAGAAATCAGATTCTGGAGACAGTGCCTGGCCTGCCAAACCCTGCAATCAAGTTGCACTCTTGTGTTTCTCCCAATGGAGGACCAGTGGTTGGGTCATCTACTGCACCATATTCATTCACAATGGGTGAGGAATAGAGGAGGCAGAATATCATGGAATTTGCTATCATTTTGAGTGTGACCCTTTCTCAATTGGCTATTCACTTGATTGCTTCAGATTACTCTTTGTCTTCTAGAGCTTCCACAAAGCTATTCTTACCTGATTGTTTCCTTGATATTTTCATGGGGTTAAAGACCTGGAGCCTCCTAATCTGCCATCTTGCCTATATCACTCCTCTCCTTCATTTCTGAAAGGTAGTTTTATCAGATACAGAATTCATGGTTCATAGTTCTTCTTTTTTGTTCCCTAAATATGAAAGTATACCAGGCTTTTTCCTTGATGCTTTCAAAATTCTCTTTGTCATGGGTTTTGTCAATTAACTATAGTATCTGTGTAGACCTGTAGTTTATCTTGTTGGAGTTCATTGAGTTCCTTGGATGTATACATTCATGTATTACATCATATTTGAGGAGTTGGGGCATTTTTCTCCCAATATTTTCCCTGACTTCTGATTCCCTTTTCTGGGTGTAATTCCTATTATATGTATCATGTGGATTCCTATTATATGTATGTTGGCCTACTTAATGGTGTCCTATATGTCTGTTACATTCTGCTCAATATTGTCCATTCTTGCCTCTCTCCACTCCTCAGAGTGGATAGCCTCAGTCAGTTCTTCTTCAAAGAGGCCAATTCATTATTCTGCCAGCTCAAATCTGTTAGTAATTCCCCCAATGCCTTTTTCATTCCCAGCTGTACTTTTCAACACTAGAATATACATTTGATTCCTTTTTGTAATTTCTGTCTCTCTATTAGCATTCTCCATTTGGTTAGGCACCAGTTTCCTGAGTTTTTTTAGTTCTTGGTCCCAAATTTCACTTTGTACTATGGGAATATATAAGAGAGTGACTAAAAGTCCTTGTAATGCCTCACCGCATGAATCATTTTTCCTTTTTTAATTTCCATACCTCATAATTCTTTGTTGAAACCTTTTGTGTTAAAAAATGTAAGGAGACATTGTAGAAATCAGATTCTCCCTTCTCATCATGATTTGATGTTAATGCTGTTTGTTTGGTTGTTGTTGGTGGTGGTATGGCTCCTGTTTCTTCAAGTCTAGCTTGCATTTGGGAAGATGTAATGGTTGTTACTGGTTGGAAGTTTTCTGATATGAGATGCCTATACTGCTTTTGGGAATTGATTGCAAATTAATATAAAGAGTTACTTTGAGATAAATTCTCATGTTCCATTCTACGAACATTTAAGATTCAAATATTTAACAAAGACTATTAAATACATGGTGACCTAGGACTTTTCCTTTTAAAAGTATTTGATTGGGAGTTCCCCTCATGGCTCAGTAGAAATGAATCTGACCAGCATCCATGAGGACACAGGTTCAGCCCCTGGCCTTGCCCAGCAGGTGAAGGATTCAGCATTTCCATGAGCTGTGGTGTAGGTCACAGATATGGCTCAGAGCTGGCATTGCTGTAGCTGTAGTGGAGGCCAGCAGCTAGAGCTCTGATTCTACCCCTATCCAGGGAACCTCCATATGCTACAGGTTTGGCCCTAAAAAGACACAAACAAAAACAAAAACACAGTGTTTGTTTGGAAGTATCCAATGGTGATATATTTTTAAAATGTATCTTATATGGTTATTTCCCCCAACACACTTTTTTCTCCCAATATACAGCATGGGGACCCAGTTACACATACATATATACATAATTTTTCTCCCATTGTAAGTATCTAGACATAGTTCTCAGTGCTACACAGCAGGATCTCATTGTTAATCCATTCCAAGAGCAATAGTTTAAACTCAAGTATCAGATCACCTCATACTCCCAATCCCTCCCACTCCCTCCCCCTCCCCCCAGGCAACGACAAGACTATTCTCCAAGTCCATGAATTTCTTTTCTGTGGAAAGGTTCATTTGTGCTGTATATTAGATACCAGATGTGAGTGATATCATATGGCATTTGTCTTTCTCTTATTTCACTCAGGATGAGAGCCTCTAGTTCCATCCATGTTGCTGCAAATGGCATTATTTCATTCTCTTTTATATCCGAATAGGACTCCATTGTGTATATATACAACATCTTCCTTATCCACTCATCTGTTGATGGACATTTGGGTTGTTTCCTTGTCTTGGCTATTGTAAATAGAGCTGCAGTGAACATGTGGGTGCATGTGTCTTTTTGAAGGAACATTTTGTCCAAATATATGCCCATGAGTGGAATTGCTGGATCATATGGTAGTTCTATGAATAGATTTCTAAGGTACTTCCATACAGTTCTCCATAGTGGCTGTACCAGTTTCCATTCCCACCAACAGTGCAGGAGGGTTCCGTTTTCTCCACACCTGCTCCAGCATTTGTTATTTGTGGACTGATGAATGATGGCCATTCTGATTGGTGTGATGTGGTATCTCATGGTAGTTTTGGTTTGCTTTTCTCTAATAATCAGTGATGAGTGGTGTTGATCATTTTTTCATGTGCTTGTTGGCCTTTTGTATATCTTCCTTGGAGATATTTTGAATAAATATACACACACTCACACACGCACACACACACAGCCACACCATACCTTGGGCTGTCGGTGACTGCTGTATCATATGACAGGTGTACATTTATTTTCTGAGGAACTTCCACACCGTTTTCCTTAGCGGTTGTACCAATTTACATTCCCACCAACATGATAGGAGGGTTCTCTTTCCTTATTTGTAGACTTTTTGATGATGGCTATTCTGACTGGTGTGAGGTGAGACCTCATGGTAGTTTTTATGTGCATTTCTCCCATAATTATTTACACTTAGCATCTTTTCATGTGCTTTTTGGAAATCATTCTGTCTTTGGAGGAATGTGTATTTAGGTCTTCTGCCCATTTTTCAATGGATTGTTTATTTTTTAACCTGAACTATATGAACCATTTTTATATTTTGGAGGTGAATTCCTTGTCATTTGCTTCATTTTCAAGTACTTTCTCTCATTGTGTGGGTTGTTTTTCATTTTTTTATGGATTCCTTTTCTGTGTATAAGCTTTTGAGTTTATAGGTCCATTTTTTTTCCTTTTAGGGCATGGTGGCATATGTAAGTTCCCAGGCTAGGGGTGGAATTGGAGCTGCAACTGCAAGCCTACAGCACAGAAACAGCAAAGTGGGATCCGAGCCTCATCTGTGACCTATACCACAGATGCTTAATTCACTAAGTGAGGCCAGAGATCAAACCTGTGTCCTCATGAATACTAGTCAGTTTCATAACTGGCTGTGCCAAAAGGGCAATTCCCAATTTCTTCATTTTTGTTTTCTTTTTCATTATTCTAGAGGGGGCATCAAAAAGGGTTTGCTGCCATACTTATCGAAGAGTGATCTGCCTGTTTTCCTCCAAGAATTTTGATGTAAGTTTCTGGCCTTTCATTTTGGTCTTTAACCCATTTTGATTTTGTTTTTGTGCATGGTGTTGTATTGCTTGTATTCTTGATAAAGAATGACCCACCAGGAAATGGAGTTTCAAGGTGCAGACCTTGCTATTTTAAATAGTCTGGATGGGGTAAGTATGAGAGAATATCCATTTGTTCTAGGCAAGAGAATTAGGGATCTAGGAGTTCCCACTGTGGCACAGTGGAAGTCAACACACCCCTAGTCTGGGAATTTCCATATGTCATGTGTGCAGCCTTAAGAAAGGGAAAGAAGAAAGAGAGAAAAGAAGAAAGAAAAGAAAAATTAGAGCTCTTTAATACAAGGTGATAAAGGTGTGATTGAACAGATACCTACTTATGTTAGGACATAAACTATCGGATAAAGAGAAATGTAGAAAAAGATCTAGAATTTTAATATAGCTTTGTAATATTTTCCTACTTTCTATGCTATCTTCAAAGTCTAGGATGACTTCAGACTTAGGGACCAATCTGCCTAACACATGGAAGAATGAAATATAGTTTTATCAAAAGAACATTCTCTAACTGAAGATGCAGTCTGTATTTACTCAAGAGTAATGACTTGCAATAATAACAGCTAACATTATATGACACATCCTGCTTGCTGGACACGAATCAAAGCACTTTACCTTTATTAACATATGTTATTCTCACAGCATCCCTTGGAGATGGATGCCATTACTGCAATGCTCTTACTCCATTTAAAGTTCTGTAAACAGCGTTGCAGAGAAGTTAAGTAACTTTCCCTTAAGCCATAGTTAAATAAGCCAGGATTTGAAGCCTACCTGTCTGGCTGCAGTTTCCATGCTTTCCAAACTTAACCTAAACCACTTCATATAAGCCAAAGTGAAAAGGTTACAGAGTAGCTACAACCATATTTACAGGGCCTAGGATGAAGCTGCCCAGCCCTTCATAAGCAAATAGCTGGTATTTTTCAGAATTGCCCCATGGCAATTGGCTCAAGGGAAGAAGGGAAAGATCATAGAGACCAGCTGATAGATGCACAGGGTTAACCAGCTTCAAAGGGTTTAGCAAAACGTTGATGATCTTCACATGTGGAATGTACCATAAGTACAAACTGGAATCCCGCACATGAGTTTAACTCAGGTCACATCTGGCCTGGATGGATGAGGATGCTGATGATTTTGGAGAGATGGCAGAGAGTGATGGCTTGAAGTGAGATCTTAATTCTCTGCTCAGGAATGGAAGCTGGGAAGCCTGGATGAAACAGGAATATTAGCCACTCGACCAGCTGGGGACTACCAACTGAATTGCCTTGATTCTCACCCCTGTTGAAGGCAAGAATATTTAAAGCCAGCAAAGTCTGTGAAATCAGGTACAGAGTTTATTGTTAGAAACACAGTACACTTAGCTATGTTGTCTGTTTGTCTAAGGCAGAGGCAAAGCAGTAGGATACACACAAAGGAGGAGTGAGAATGCAATCATCCCCATCATTGAGGAGTGTCCCAGAGAAGTGATTTAAAACACTTAGGGAAGTTCATCTGGGTCTTTGTTTCCCATTGGCCAAAGTTTTTATTTCATTTTTCACACCTGATCGGACCCAGGCCCTCCCCAATATGCGTGCACATCTTTTGGTCAAGATGGATTCCTCACTGGCAGTAACATAGCCTAAGTTTTTATTGGCTGGTGACCCCTCCCTTTCTGACCCAGAGGAGTCTTTCTGTGCATGTGAAGTTGGTTCTCCTTCGCCCTAAGGATAGGAAGTGTGTGACCTCTTTATCTTTGACCCAAGCAGGGCTTAGGCCCTAAATGCCCATGATGTGTTCATTGCTTTAAGTGTCCAAAAAGGCCAATTCCACTTCTTTAACTTGTTCTTGCATTTTTATCTTCAGGTATAAATAGGTGGCTGATAGGAAATGTTTATGCTCGATCCCATCTATCTCCTGACTCACGGAGAGGCTAATTTGGGAGGAAAGTGTCCTCCATACTCCCAGAGAGACACTGTGAATTCCCCTGTAAGGGATATTAGGCTTTATTATCTTCCCTCAGTAGAGCATTGGCATGAATCTACAAAGGCATAAGGCCATTGTCCTTAGTTACTATCCTCTTAGTTATTATTACCCAGGACTAAAGGATGACCTGGCCAGTGTCTGCACTTCATGGACAGTTACTGCTGAAGCACACCAGAGATTAGGAATACTCCATACAACATACCCATGGAGTCATCCTTGCTTGTGTGCTAAAAGGTGATCCATTTCTAGAATTGCATGTGTTTCTTAGGACTCTTCTCGTACCCAGTGCATTAGAGCAAGATCACCAGAAGTGAATCTTAGATGGGGACACTTGGGAAAATCCTTGAAAATGTGCTCATGAACTGGGGACTGAGGAAAATAGGATAAGGCAGGGGAAGAAACAGAACCTTATCCTGGTCCTCAAGGGACCTCTCTCTGGAACATGAAGAACACAGAGTTGGTCCCCCTGGAGATGAAAGGGCTCAATTTGACCCTACCCTCTGCCAGATACCAGTTTCTGCTGATAGCATAGGCTTGTGACTTCTTGAATAAGGAAGTATGTGCCTGGGTGTGGGTAATGCCCTGTGAAGGAAGCAGCTGTGAACCCTTAGCAACAACACTCAGCCACCAGGAAAGAGGCACCCCAGCGAAGGAAACCAGGTGCCACCAAGAGCCTCTGCCACAGACCTTTAAAGGGAAGGACAAAAACCATGGAGTTTGGAGTTCCCTCAGGCTCTGCAGGTTAAGGATCTGGTATTTTCACTATTGTGGCCCTGATTACAGCTGTGGCCCTGGTTACAGCTGTTCAGGTTCAATCCCTAGCCTAGAAAATTCCACATGCCATAAGAATGGAAAAAAAAAAGTTAAAGAAAGAAAGAAGAAGAAAAGTAAATTCCCATTGTGGTTAAGCTATAAGGAGCCAGACAGGTATCTATGAGGAGGTGGGTTCCACCCCTGGCCTCCCTCAGTAGGTAAAGGACCAGGCATTTCCATGAGCTATGGTGTAGGTCACAAAGGCAGCTTGGATCTGCCATTGCTGTGGCTGTGCTGTAGACCAGCAGCTGTACTTCTGATTCGACTCATAGCCCGAGAACTTCCATATGCAACAGGTCTGGCACTAAAAATAAAAATAAAGTAAAACAATGGAGCTCAAAAAACTTAGAGGAAGGGCTAAGGGCAGGACTAGAAGGAGCAAGCACTGTCTCAAAATTAGCTTAAGCCCCCCATTCTCAATCCCCACTGTGGGCCTGGGCCTCTCATGCAAAGGAATGGTTCAGCCCCTGTAGCCATTGGAGTAAGAGATTCATGGTCTAAAAGCATAAATGAATACCCAATTCTTTCTCCAAAGCCTGCTATCCCCCCTTGTGGGAAACCCATGGGCCTCCTATATACTGGAGCTACATGTCCCTCTGTACCACTTCTTCTCCTCAGACCATTTCTTCAGAGGAGCCATGGAGGTAGGTTGCAGGGCAGGGTAGGTGCCATTCCTAACCCCCAGCCTCCCAAGAAGGAATAAAATGTGGCTTGGTGAGGAACCCAGAAACTTCCTCCAGAGACTGACCAAATAGACTGTTTATCCTGCCCTTGGCTGGGCAGAGCCATAAACCAGGCATTACAGTGCCTCTAAAGGATTCTGCATATTTAACAGAAGAGTGTTGTTTCCTTTCATTCAACCATTTTAACAAAGAAGTTGACAGGGTTTTTGTTCCTTTGCTTGATTCCATATGGAAGACAATTATCACCACTTGCTTAGAAGAAAGAGGTGCCACTTTCTCTTTGTATTGGCCCCAAAACACACCACACCACACATGCACAAGTATATACTAGCAAAGGGATTCAAGTGCAGGTATACATGCATATAAGCACGCACACACACACACACATCCCTTCCCTTTTAGCTCTGGCTCTGGGAGACATGACTAAAGCCAAGGGGCTTCATTGGAAACAGGGTGCCCCAGCCTCCATCTCCAGGTATTCCCAAGCTGCCCCCACCAAAGCTGGCCAAGGTCCACTCAAATTCTCCACAACTCCAGTTGAGGTACTAGAACCAGTGTTTCATCTGTTCTTCTGAAATCCATCCAGTCAAGATTTTCTAATTTCCCCAAACTACAAACTCTGCTTTTATTCCATGCAAATCCCCCTGTACCACCAAAGCCTTCAGGCCTGTGGAGATTGATCGTGCATGATCATTCAGGGCCCAAGGCAAAAGAAAGTGGCCAGTCCCAGACTGAGCACTGGGGCACTGGCTGAGGAGGCATGGCCTGAGCTGGATATAGGAGTGGGTATCCAGCTCCTTAGCCTGTGACTAGATGACTGTGGAGGGTTTGCCTGAGGTCCTGGGTCTGGGGGCTGGCACAGGGGCAAGACTCACAGGATGAGGCCAGTGATTGCAGGGCTGGCAGTGGGGGAAGATGTCCTTCACTTGTGTTGTGGGAAGATGAGTGTGCAGCTTCTGGCTCTCATTTAGCTGTTGGAAGACTGAGGAAGTGTTGAGAATGAAGACCATTTTAAGACATATCACCCTTCACACAGGGACAGCATTCAGAACAAAAACCCACTGATTCTTTTCATGTCTCCCAAGACAGCAAATACCATGGTGTTCTCAACAGTTGAGGGAATGCGTTATAGCAGTCTAAAAAAGGTGCTGAGAGGTGTGTGTTGGAAATGACCTGGAAGGTTTTTCCTCCATCCTTAACAAGTATTTCCTAGAGGATTACATCCTCGGTTCTTGATCATGGCATGTGGACTAGGTAGAGAAACTCAGAGACACAGTCTAGGCCAGCAATCCCTTTAAGGATTTTGGTTCGTGGTGACCCCAGTCAATCTGAGATCCTCTCTTTTCTTTTCTTCCCTTTACAAATTATTGTAAATGGGAGAATTTCCAGGAGTCACATTGTGGCACAGCAAAAATGAAGCTGACTACTATCCATGAAGTTGTAAGTTCCATATATGGCCTTGCTCAGTGGGTCAGGAACGAATGTTGCCATGAGCTACTGTGTACATCTCAGATGTGGTTTGGATCCTGCATGGCTGTGGCTGTGGTATATGCCAGCCTCTGTAGCTCCAGCTCAACCCCCAGCCTGGGAGCTTCTATATGCCACAGGTGCAACCCTAAGATACAAAAACAAAGAAAAAGAAATAATATTTCCACCCAAAAAAAAGCTCTTAAAGATATCAAATTTGCAGGCCTTGTTCCATTACACTGCTTTTTTTCACCCTAAGATGAGGAAAAATACTGTGAACTATAAGTGCAATATACCAGGCCTTGGCAGACCTACCTGACTCACCAAACATGAGATGTGTTTAATAAACACTCTACAAAAGTGGTCAGCAAAGTCCAATTAACCACGGGTTTTGTGAGTGGAGGTCTGTTGGCCCACAGCCGCACTTGATCTTTCTGTACTGTTTATGGCAGTTTTCACATACAACAGCCAAGGTGAGTGCTTGCGACACTGACAATAAAGACTACAACACCTAAAATGTTTACAATCTGGTCCTTTACAGAAAATTACTCCTCCCACCTGGGGAAAGACCCTAGCTACCAATACTAACAAGAAGAGCTTCCAGGAAACCCCTTCCTCCATTACCTCCTCGGCAAGCCATCCAGTAAACTTAGTTTGGGTCCTCTCTCCTCCCTTCCTCAGTGATTTCCTCTCTCTCTGTATATGTGTGTAGGTGTTGCTAGATCTAGAGGCTCCTGAGAAATGGCCCTGATAGTCATCCACAAGTGCTGGCCCTGCTGGACTTCCACTGGGACTGTGCATGTCCTTTCAGTCTTGGTGTACAGATCTGGCCATCATGGGTCCCACCATGGCTGGTCTCTCAGCATTGAATGTGCTCTAGTTCAGCTCACTGAACTCTCAGGGAATTTCCTTGTTAAGCATGGCTGCCCACGTGTTCAGAACTCATGGTGGGTGTGTGCATTTCTGACCAGCAGGTTCCATACTTAGTTGTGATGCTAAGGTTCTGACAGCTGATCTTTCAGCATTTCACTCTTGTCTCCTTGTCTGTGATGTGATGGGAAGAGAAGAGCACCCACTGCCTTCCTCTTGGCTTGTTTTTATTCCCAGCTGGGTTACCAAAATCTAAGGTTAGCAAGAAACTACACATCATTGCAGACGCCCTGTTCAGTGTCTTCTGTATTAAATATGGTGATGGGTTTAAATACAGCTAACACTGCCCTTCTGGGAGCCAAAGCTTCTAATCAGACTGTTCACTCCTCATCATTTTTGTCCTTACTTCACAGTGTGGCAAAGTTTAGCTAAAATGATTAAAAATGACAATATCCACTTTGGGAAACCCTAAACCTTAACACGGTTTTCCACATCCAGAAATTCCTCAATAAAAAGAGACCTAAAAATAGTTTTCAGTTAATCATACCATTTTCCAGAATGTAGGAAAAAATCAATGTATAAACTCTGTTAAATAATCTAAAGCTGTTCTTGTACCAGTTGATATTTTCAAACCAATACGTACTTCAATAATTATACATAATCTCAAATGTTCCAAAGAAAAAGCAAAAAATATCCATGCCAATTGGCTCCTTAAAGACACATCTTCTCTAGCTGCAATTGTAATTGTGAGGAACTGTATAGCAGTGAGTTAAATGAATGACCACAGCACTAGGTTACAATAAAATCAAGAATGCTGTGCATTCACTGCTGTAAAACAATTAAAAATTTTTAAGACTTGGTCTATAAAGGGAAACATTTTTAGTACTAGACAACTTTCATAATATATCTTCATGATTATATCATAGTGTAAATTATACTGAGCATAATACATGTTATAATAGATTCTGACCTATTTTCCCATGAAAAGCCTAATTAACCAAAATATATCAAATTTCCAACATATGTTTTTTTGCTCAGATAAAACAACAGCAAATTTAAGATAAAATGCAAATATGCATTATAACTGATCAGAAAATCAGTGGTTCAGTGATTTGCAGTGAGGGGTACAAATCATATGACCTTATACAGCTTCTCTATAAACAGTGTATATGAATTCTAAAAGTGTGGCCTTAAAGATTTTAACATCAAAATTGACGTGTTGGTCTTTAAAAACTTTTTGAATTTGGAGATCCCTCTGTGGCACAATGGCTTCGGGATCTGGCATTGCCTCAGCAGGCATAGGTTTCCTGGGAACTTCTGTAAGCTGTGGGAGTAGCAAAAATGGGTTTTTTTTTAAATTTAATATGAAAGGTTTTAATTGAAACCTTGAGAAATCCCTAATAAATGTATTTTAGCTAATGTTTCTTACGGAAATAAGAATTTTTAAATTTAGTAAACAAATATATGTAGTTGCCATGCAATCATTTTACTTCTATTCTTTCCTACAAATATCAAGGTTCAGCAAAAATGTTCTGTAAAATATTTTAGGCTTTAAAGATGATACCTTACCTGTCACAAATAATCAACTCTGCTGTTGCAGCATGAAAGCAGGCCCAGGCAACACCCAAACAAGTGTGACCATGTTACAGTAAAACTGTATTTACCAAAACAGATAGTGGGCCAGACTAGACCCACAGGCTGGCCTGTGCCAACCCCTATGTGCATAATCTTTTGTCTTTTTTTTTTCTTCTCTTTTTGCCATTTCTTGGGCTGCTCTCATGGCATACGGAGTTTCCCAGGCTAGGGGTCCAATGAGAGCTATAGCCACCGGCCAACACCAGAGCCACAGCAACGTGGGATCCGAACCACATCTGTGACCTACACCATAGCTCAAGGCATTGCTGGATCCTTAACCCACTGAGCAAGGCCAGGGATCAAACCCACAACCTCACGGTTCCTAGGTGGATTCACTAAGCACTGCGCCACGATAGGAACTCCCATAATCTTTGTTCTTTAAAAGCTTAAATTCTGGAGTCCTACATTCTCAATGCAGAATTTACATTTTCTTAATAAGTTTAAGTTTATTTATGATTGAAAATTAAAGTTTTACATATCTTACATCATTTATGCATGATTATAAATGCCTACATACACACATACACAGGAATGATGATAGAAGAAAAAAAAGGTGGCATATGAAAAAAGGAAGGGCATGAATACTGTGACTTTGTGTATACTAGCTGTTCCCCATATGAAGAAATTAATACTGTTGGCTTTTGTACACTCAAGGAAAATAAGCTTAATTGTGGCTCACAGGAATACCTTCAATTTCCAAGAGTTGTTTTGGACTTTGATTCTGCCTGTAACCATATGCCTCAGAATTTGTGTTAGGTTTTCTAGCAGTATGCTTTGCATTGGCTATGTTCCCAAGTTAAGAAGTACAGTTTCAGCAAGGTACAACTCTTGGCTCAGTTTTGCAGGATGAAGTCAGGAGTGACACAATGTCAAGATGATGAAAAACACCAAATTGGCTGAGGTTTATTGGAGCATCCTTACATCAACCACATCTTCAAGAAATGCAACTGAGATTTGTTCTTGTGGAAATGGTAAGTAAGCCCACCACCTGTTGTGGCGGGGAGATCAGTGGTCCAAACACTCTGGCACCCAGCTATTCAGTTACAGAGGATGTCCATGTGTCTTGGGGATTCCTCCAGGTGATGACCTCTCTGTCTGCTTCCAGCTAGCTGAGGTCTGTGTACTCTTATCATAGCTTCAAACCCTCATTATATTCCAAAAGCCATACAGCTCTGATTCCAGTCTGTAACCCATGGATTGTGGAGACAGCTGATGTATGGAGAGAGCACTTAACTTGCTATCATCTAGCTGCACCCTTGTAATTTCCCTCAAGGGTAGGGATAATTTGCACACTTGACAAAACTTGCAACTACTACCACCTAATTCTTTTCATGATGTTTTTCCCAAATCGAAGAACATGGGACTGAAAGAAAGGAAAAGAGGAGGGAGGGAGAGAGAGACCAAACTTATTAAGACCCTAGAATGTCAGTGCATCTCTATGCAGAGGGAGATAAAGCAGTGAGTGTTTCTGAAAGGGAAAGGAAAGAAAAAAGAGGGGGAAGGGCAGAAATATGAAGTGTATTGGTCAGGGTTCTCCAGAGAAGTTTCAACCAATAGAAATGTGTATAGGGATAGATATTGGTTCATTTTAAGGAACTGACTCATGAGATTTTGGAGGCACAGTTAACCCAAAATCTGATGGGGAGTCCAGCAGGCCTGCAGTCTCAGGAAAGAATTTTGATGAGTCCAAAAGCTGTCTGCTGGCAAAATTCCTTTTTGCTCAGGGAAGATCATTCTTGGTTCTTTTACAGCCTTCAGCTGCTTTGATGAAACCCACCCATATCATAGAGGGTAATATTTTTTACTTAAAGTGCCCAAGGATTTAAATGTTAATCTAATCCAAAACATACCTTCACAGAAACATCCAGAACATCTGATCATGTATCTGGGCACTGAGCCCCAGCCACATTGACACCTAAATTAACCATCATATAAAGAGAACTCGTGGTGAGGAGAAAGGCATGTGCACAGAGAGAGATGAAGTATGTTTTTCTTCGTTTCTGGTTACTCTGTTCCATCATGTTGTAGCAGGAATACTTGAGTTCCAACTAACTCAAATACTGTAAAATTTACACAAAGAAAATTTCCTGAAATATGTCATAAACTTTCTTTTCTAACCCTAAAGGGTTGGAAGATATGCAAGATCAAAGCAGGAGTCTCTATCTAGTTTTCGTACTTAAAATGTACCTTTCCTCTTTGAGAAATTTAAACTGAATTTTGAGATAGTTATACATCCACATACAATTGTAAGAAATTATAGCGCTCCTGTGTACCCTTCATGGTTTTCACCAGTGGCAACATCTTGCAAAATCATAGTACAAGAGTTTAACAAAATTATTCACGTTGATACAGTCCATCGATTATATTCAGGTTCCCAAGTTTCTCATATATGAATTTTGTGTGTGTATGTGTCTGTGTGTGTCTGTGCATGTATTTACCTCATGCAATTTTATCATATGGATGTATCCATGTATTCACCGCCAAAGTAAAGGCACAAAACAAGAGTTTCATTCCCATAAGGATCCCTCATGTTGCCCTTTTAGTCACACCCACTTTTCTTCTGTCCCCTTAACTTCATCTTTAAGCAAAGGTAACCCTGACTATTTTCTTCCTAATTTTATCAGCTCGAGAGTATTATATAATTGGAATCATACAGGATGTAACCTCTCGGGGTGGGCTTTTTCATTCAGTGTAACTTGCATGGCAATTTACCTAAGTTGTTATTTTTAGCAGCAGGGGCCTCTTTTTCATTGCTGAGTTCCTAATATTGAATCAACCTTGCATATGAAGAATTAATTCTACTTGGTCATAAGGTATCATTCTATATATACATGATGGATTTAAAATGCTAAACTTTTTGAGAGAGCTTGTGTGTATCTTCATGAGAGATACTCATCTATACCTTTACAGTTTTGTACTTTCTTTGTCTGCTTTTGGTATCAAATTAGTACTGGCCTCATAAAAGATTAGGAAAAGTTTCCTCTTCTAATTTCTGGAGGAGATGATGGACAGTTCTACTTCCAATGTGTTGTAGAATACTTCAGGGGAATCATCTGGACCAGGACATTTCTTTTTCAGAAAAATTTAAATTATGAATTTAGTTTCCTTAATGATTATGTAACTTTTCAGATTATCTATTTTATCAGGTATGTTGGTATCTGATTTTTGAGGGGTTGTTCCATTTTCTCTAGGACACAATTCATGAGAACAGTAAAACTGTTCATAGTAATCTCTCACTGGCATTTTAATGACTACAGGATCTATCATGAGAGCCCATTTCCCGCCTGATATTGATGATTTGTATCATGTCTATTAGTTTTGTCATAATTACAACAGGTTAATGAATTGTATTTTACCATTTGAAGAATGAAATTTTTTCCATATTTGTTGTTTTTCTGTGTGAATTACAGTGATTTCTGCTTTTATCTCTATTATTTCTATCCATCTCTTTTGAGTTTATTTTGCTCTTTCAATTTTCTTGAAGTACAAATTTAAACTACAGATTTGAAACATTTCTTAATCGCATAATGTGAGCATTTAGTGCTATAAATATTCCCCTCATCTTGGCTTCAGCAGGGTTCTACAAGTTTGATATGTTTCACTGTTTTCACTTAGTGCTATGTATTTTTTTGTTATTATCTTTGAAATGACTTCCTGCTTGACCCATCGTTTATGACTATGTGGTTAACTTTCAACGTTTTTAGAGGTTCTCCTGTTGTGTGTTATTTAAAAGTGTAGTTTGATTCCATTTTGGTTGAAGAATGTATTCTTCATGATTTCATTTCTCTTGAATTGGTTGAAGTGTGTTTTGTTGCTCAGGATAAGGCAGAAGATTCATGAGTACATTAAACAAAACATGTAGAAGTTCCTTCATGGCTCAGGAGGTGAGAGGATCTGGCATTGTCACTGTTAGTGTGTGTAGACATTCTATAATCATGCATAAATTATGTAAGGTATTTAAAGTTTACTTTTCAATCATAAATAAATTCCAACATAGGATATAAAGATAATGTAAATTCTACATTGATAATGTAAGATGCCAGAACTTAAGTTTTAAAAGACCAAGGATTGTGCATGTAGGGGGGAGTGTGTACCAGCCTTTGTGTCCAGTCTGGCCAACAGCCTGTTTAGGTAAATACAGATTTGTTTTAACATGGTCACACTTAAAAATAAGTGTTGCCTGTGGCTGCTTTCATCCTACAACAGCAGAGTTGACAATTTAAAACAGATGAAGTATAGTCTTTAAAGCCTGAAAATATTTACATTGTGATCCTTTACAAGACATTTTCGCTGACCCCCAATATTTGCAGAAAAGAATAGAAGTAAAGTTACTGCATTGCAAATACGTACATTTGTTTACTAAAGCTAAAACTTGATTTCCACAAGAAACATTAGATAAAATATATTCAGGTTTCACAAAGAATTGATGAAAGACTTTACGTATTAAATTAAAACCATTTTTTTTCCCTCACTGACACTGTGGCATATGAAAGTTCCCAGGAAAAACCCTAGATCCTTAACCCTCTTCACTAAAATCAGAAAATTATCACTGGTTATATAAGGTCTTAGGACTTCTTTATCAAAAGCTACCTGGGGGTGGAAGCCAGTGGGCTGGTGAGGTTGGGAACACTGAGCTCAACATGATCTAAGTCACCCAAATACATTAACGGGCCATGAAATCTGAGTCACCCATTCCCCCCATTGTTTTGTCCTCACTGGGCTGAAGAGGCAGCTGCCTCCACCATTTTGAACATTGCAACAACACAACTAAGACGATAGGATGCTCCCCCACACACAAGGCACCGAAGCAGAAAGTCCTATTCTTACAGCCAAGCCTTTTCCTCTCTGACCAGGCAAACCACACAGGACACCCTGGAGGAGTGGAGGATCACCCCAGCCTGACATCCAGCCACTTCAGAGAGGCAAAGAGAAACTCTGTAGAGGTAAGGGCTGCCTCCAGCCTCCATTCTCACGACTGGTGAGTGTCCAGAGGGCTGAACGGCACAAAAGCAGCTCTCCATCCCCAGAGTGTTCCGGGATGCAGAGCATGGAACCGATGCCCCAGAAGCCCCCTAGCCCAGCAGGCTGGAGAGACAGGGATGATGAGGCTGTCCCTGGGGCTAGTGAGAGCTGTGTACTCCCAGGAGCAGCCTGGGCATCCTTGTCTCTGTGGAGGAAAGACTTAGTCATTCACCTGTGGTTAGAGTCTGCCTGGAATCTCACACATGCTTCGTTCCTCTCAGATCCCTTCTCTGTCTTCTGAGGACCCATCTCTGAGGACACAGGCACATGCAAGATGACAGTGGACCAAGTGCATTTCACAACAGAATGATTTTATCCATGTTTTACATCCCCCATCGCAAAGGAGCTACTGTGCCCACCCACACACACCCAGACCCAAGTCCCCACCACCTAACCCCACCCACCCACACCCCCTCCTGGCTCTGGTCATTCTGTCCTTCCTCCCCACCCCTATGGCAGCCAGGATGGTTGCTAGGACCTGGAGGAGCCCAAGGCTTCCATGGGGGCTGCCCAATTGGACTGGCTCTGGAAGGCTGGCCCACCGTTAACTACTGGCTGCAGTGCCACTTCCTCCTCCTCCGTGTGACACATGGGTCACACCTGCTCCTTTTGGGCTGGGAAGGGTCAACCAGCCCCAGAGCCAGGGTGTGCCTCCCAGAGCCTCGCAGGTCAGCCCTAGGCCTGGCCAGGTCCTCAGCAGCAGCCAGGCCTCCACACAGAGCCCGCTTTCTAGACTTGGCAGCTTCCAGGGGGCCTGAGCTGAGGCCCATTCTCTGGGGCACGGGGGCCTGGAAAGCTTACTGTGCCCTCTGCCCTGCAGTGCAGACAAGACCCGAGGCAGGGACAGGGCTCTGTGGCAGCCCCCAGGGCAGCAGGCTGTGGTGAAGGTCCAAGAGGAAGGCCAGGCTGGGGAGCTCCTCCTCAACCTCACTGAACCCGTGACCCAGCCCTGGGGCTCCACTAAAAGGAGAGGCCTCCCTGAGAACATTGCTGGCCCTGGGTCCTGATGGAGGGCCTGAGCGCATTGTACGCTGGCAAGGAAATGGCTGTGCTGTTCCAGCCTGAGGGGGCTCGTGAAGTCCTGGAGAGGGCACAGAGCCTTTGTGCCTGAACAGGCCCCTGTCTGTTTGGGGGTGCCTTAGATGGCCATGGAAATCCATCTGGGGTGTACAGGTTTCATCTCTGACCCCGGGCTGTGGGCCTTGCTCGTTCCTCTGGGCATCTTGTTGGGCCACAGACTCTGAAGGTCTTGAGTCCAGGTGGGGTGCCCTGTGATTGGGGGTGGCTGGCACCCCGTCGTCCTCCTCCAAGGCCAGGCCTTGTGTCTGCACTAGCTGGTGGGAGGGAGGTGGACAGTGATTGCTCTGCACCCTCCAGGGAGAGCCGGGGCTTATGGGCAGGGGGAGGTGAGATGGGACTCACATCCACAGACAGAGACTGTGGCCCTCCTGCCTTCCTCCTGCACCTTCTCCTCAGCAGGTTCCTTGCCCTGTCCCCGGCTCCCCTCCTCCCAGTCCATTCCTCCTGCCCTGCACCCACCTGGGCAGCCTCCCGGGTGCAGGGCCTCTCTGTCAGGGGAGGGAGGGACAGAGCCTTCAGGGCCTCCTGCTCTAGGGCTCTCCCAGGCCCTGGCTGACCTGGGTCCTTTCCTCCTGGATTTCCAGGGTCACCTGGGTTTCCCCCTGCCTCCAGTCTCCCTAGTGTCAGTCCCTCCCCTGGCCACCTTTTCAGGGGAGAGTCCTTCGTCCTGCTCCAGCTCCTCAGCCAGGCCCGAGAGATCCAACTCTGGTTCTGGGGAAAGCAACTCTGCCAGGAATCGGGGGTGAATGACCGCCTCCACCTGGAATGGAAGGGAGAGGCTGTGAGCAGCCTTGGCAGGTGTGCCCTGGGAGGCAGGAGGGCCTGGGGGAAACATGACTAGCAGAGGCAAATCCAGAGTCCCCCTCACAAAGGGGGAGCTTTCAAACTCCCATAGGTATTGTCTACTCTCACATAAACACACACACACACTCACAAGCAGGTGCACATGCAGACACATGGGCTCCAAAGCACAAACACATAGGCACCGAAACAGACACACAAATAGGCACCGACACAGACACACAAAGTCCTCCAAAGAGAGAGAGTGATACACACATGTACAACTTTCACATCCACATATACACATCCTATGCACCAAAGTACACTCAGACACACAGGAAGACACACATATGTCGGGGTCAAGGACCAGAGCATAAATCCCATTATCCTGGGCCAAAGCCAGAACTAGGGTGCTAAGAGCATCTCTCCCTGGAATCCTGGAGTCTCAGACTCCAGGCCCAGCCCACCTTGGTGTCAAAGTCCTCCTGGGAACACAGCTTGCCCACGTAGCTGAGGAGATCCGGGTCTGGGAATCAGCCGACCTCGTCCTGTGGCAGCTCATATCCATCCTCTTGACATTCCATATCTGACTCCCCTGTGGCTGAGGGGCCAGGACCCACCAGTGCCTGCGGGAGGTCCCCATGCTCCCTGCGAGCCTCAGGGGGAATCTCCTTGGGGGCCTTGTTCTCCAGCAGCTGCCAGGCTCTGCATGGCCTTGGGTGGGTGTGCTGGACCCTGGGGCCGTGTTTCCTTGGAGCACAGGCTGAGGCAGAGCAGGAGGAAGGGAAAGTGAGGGGACCCAGCGCCCAGAAGCTGACCCCTGAGCAGGCACAGGGGAGGGCATTGTTGTGGGGCAATGGATATGCATGTGGGAAGGGGGAGGAGCAGCCAGAGCCTCAGGTTTGGTGGGAGGCCAGATTCAAGTCAGGGACAGGCAAAAGTCAGGTGTGAGAACGTGTGGAACGTCTAATGATCAAGGGTCTCCCCACCAGCACACTTGTTAGGCAGATTTCACAGGGGCCCCTTAGACAGGGAGGAGGGTGATGAGGTTCTAAATGGACCAGGTCCACACCGCAGAGGGGTAAAGGCGGACTGAGAAACCCTCGGGGGCTATCCGTGTTGAAAGACCAATGCCCCCTTGAGTGGAAAGGACCAATCTGGGAACAGGGACCAGGCCTAGGCCTCTCTTACCTGTGCCTTGACCTCCAGGGGGAAGGTGATTCACAGACTGAGTGCCCGTTTTGCAGGATGTGGGTTCCTGAGGAGCCAGCTTTGGTGGAGCTGGAGGAGGCATGCCCTGTGCCCGCGTTGTGCAGGCCACGTTCCCCATGCTGATCTCATTCTCTGCCTCAAATTGCATGAACCTGGGGGTGTTGAGGGACAGGCCCCAGTGAGAAAACCACCTGGGCTCTGGAGCCCACCCAGGGCAGCAGGACCGAGGGGGTGAGGAGAGGGTGTCCTTGGGGTGTCAGGGCCCTGTGGGGTGCTGTCGCAGCAGGGAGCTGCTCTGGTGCAGGTCCAAGATCTAGGCCTCCTCCTGCCTGACCAGCCCTGGAGCTGGAGGGCATGGCCCAGCAGAGACCCAGGTCAATCTCTGGGACCAGGCTTAGGGGACACCATTTGTGATTGGTGTGTGTCCGTCTTTCCTAAGGAAACCGTCCTTGTGTGCCAACCAGCATCCAGCAGGACCCACCTTCCTCATGTTCCCTTGTGCTGGAAAGGACCAGCCTATCCAAAAAGCCACTGCACAGCCCACGTGTCCAAGACCAGAGATCAGTCTGTCGTGTCTCCCGTATGATGACATTGCTGGTAAGTCTTGGAGCTTTTCCTTGTTAAATGTTTGAATGTAACATTTTCAACAAATCCTCCCTTCTCAGGGATCACAGTCCACGTGTGCCGAATAGCATATGGAGTGCTGAGTCCTCCTCCCCCCTCTTTCCCCTGTCCACTCAGTCCTCGTTCCCACCAGGGATCAGAGATACCTGTTTCATTCCCATCTTTTCAGAGATCTTTTGGGCAAGCAACTTTGAATGCCATCCGTTTGCCTTTGCAGGTAGTATTCCTTTGTCTCTGGTTGAAATGTACCATGTGCACAGGGAACTCCATCTTGGACTTGTGATGGAAAAGGTTGGGGGATAATGTGAGAAAGTGATTACATATGTATCCCATATAGATATATATGTATCATATATCATATATACATACATCTGTCTGTACGACAGGGTCCTTTGGCTACGCAGCAGAAGTAGACAAAACATTGTAAATCAACTGCAGTGGAAAACCTAACCTCTTGTAAGATCAAAGAGTTCCTCTTGAGAAAGAGTGAAAAAGGAAACGAGAAAATTAAATTGCGTCCCCGTAGACCTGAGTATCTTTCCTTTTGTTGCCTTCATACTGATATCGTGGCTCCTCTGTTACTGGATTCATTTTTAACATGGGAGTTCCTTCATTCTCTTGAAATTCAATGTACTGAAAGGGCAGAGTGGTCAAAGCCAGGCAAAAACAATAGTAAATGTGCAGCTCCATTTGAGATTTTCATTTCCCATACACAGTGCCTGCATTTAGCCTGACCTGTGTCCCGTGCACCATTTTGGACATATCTTTACTGCAAGTACTTTCCCTGTGTATCTGAAATTTACCTTTCCCTTGGAATCAGCATGCATCTGGCAAGACTCGCCCATAAGGGTACCATATTAGGCTACAGGGAGTGGGCAGTTCTTGAGGGGATGAGAACTTGAAGTGGAGACCCAAAGGTGCCTCTTGGTCCAACCCAAAAGAAAATGGCAAAGGGACCCCAAATCTGCAGGCTCTTTGGATGAAATGGCAATTGGAGAGCCAAGAGATACTATTGCGTCTTTGAGATTTATGTGGTTAAGGACAGAAGTAAGGGAGGAGAAGACAAAATCTTCTCTTTCCTTATGTGAAAGAACCAGATGTGTGTGTGTGGGGGGGGTCTCTTGGTTTAATTGCTTTCTCCTTTGGGGGACACACGTGCTGCCTATGGATGTTCCTAGGCTAGGAGTCACATTGGACCTGCACGAGCAGACCTCTGCCATAGCCAGAGCAATGTGGGATCCAAGCTGCATCTGGGACCTACAGCACAGCTCAGGGCAACCCCAGATCCTTATTCTACTGAAGGAGGCTGGCATGGAGTGTGCATCCTCACAGATCCTAGGGGGGTTTATGTCTGCTGAGCCATGATGGGAATTGCTGGCTTTTGTAGGTGTGAAAACATCGACTGCCCGTGATGTTGGGTGTGCCCTTTGACACGGTGCCAGCTTTTTATCCACCAATGTCCAATCTCCACGTGTCCAAACCCACTCGCATCAACGTCCTCCCCAGCAAGCCCTGCTTGAAAGCTGGTGCATTTCCTGTCTGCATCCCATACCCTTGCTCTTGAGAATCGAGGCTTGTCCTTGCCTATGGTGCTGTCTGCATGGGAATCAACGTAGCATCCCTGACACAGCCAAACGGAAACACACCTGAGGAAACGTTCAGATTGGGAGTTAAGGTCAGCTTATCACGATGCAAGTGATAGGAATGCGTATGTCCGTCTGGTGTGGTGAGAGGCGAGGTCTCGGGAACATCATCAAGGGAGGTGAGGGGTGAAACCTCCTAGGACTGCAAGCAAATCTCTTGGGAGGCAAGAGTCCCTGTGTGCAGTAGCAGAACTACAATTCCTCCTGCTGTTAGGGTGTTGGGCAAGGAAGGAGAGGTTGAAAGGATTGTTGCAGATTGAGAAAAAGGACTTGTGTGGGTGCTTCCGAAGCTTCTTGCCCCTTGCAAAGGAACATGGACTCCAAAGAGGGTGAGAAGCTGAGGCGAGAGTATCTCCTGCAATGCCATGGTGAGCTTTGTAGGAAGAAACTCTGGATGGGGCACTGCACAACTGAGCACCATGGGAATAGGGATCTCTATTGGAGCTTTTACACTGAAGAAACATTTCAAGGGTTTTCAAACAAGACCTTCATATGAGAAGATTGCTGAGGCCCCCTTTGTACCCAGGCATTCAGGAAGGCCAGGCATCCTTGTTGCTTCCTCCCCTTCTTCAGCCACTCCTGCAATTTGTTACAAGATTCTCACACATAGCTCAGATGTAGTATTTGTGGGGGTTTCTTGTTTGGTTGGTTTTGAATTGTTCTTCCCCCAAGACAATGGTTTTGCTACTGTACAGCATGGTGACCCAGGTACACACACATGTACACATTCTAGTCGCTCCCATGAGCATGCTCCATCACAAGTTCCCAGTGCTACACAGCAGGATCTCATTGCTAATCCACACCGAAGCCAATCCTTTGCATCCCTTCACCCCAAGCTCCCAATCCACCCCACTCCCTCCCCAGATGTCCTATTGGCATGAGTCTTCTCAGGGACACTGATACAAAAGTTGCATTTTGGAAACAAGGTGCTCCCAAATCTTCCATCATTTTTGACTGACTTTGGACTTCTGAGGGCCGCATCCATGGCATCGGGAGATTGCCAGGCTAGGGGTCCAATCAGAGCTGTGGCCCCTGGCGTATGCCAGTGCCACAGCAATGCCAGATCCCAGCCGTGATAGCCACCTACACCGCAGCTCACATCAACACCCGATCCTTAACCTACCAGGCGAGGCCAGGGATGGAACCCGCAACTTCATGGTTCCTAGTCAGATTCGGTTCTGATTCACCATGACATGAACTCCTTCTGTTGTTCATTATTTTATACTACCTCAGAAACCTACATGCCGACATCGGAGAGGCAGAGGTTGTCAAATCAGCTGCACTGTAATTAGGGAAACCAGTCATGGAAGTGGGTGTCTCAACGTCCTTTGGACCATGACCTCTGATTGTTCCTGCAGAGAGCTTCGGGGCAGGCACTGGCGGCTGAGGAGAAACATCTCTGGAGATGGATCACTAGCATCAGGAGACAGTGAACCTTCCACTCCCACATGGAAATTGAAAGGCACCGAGAGATCCCAGGTTTGTGTCTTGTGGACGTTTCACGTCTGTGCCTTGGGTGCTCTGGGTGACATCTTAGAGATGTAAGGGTCTTGTGAGGTATCCTGTGGAGGAAGAAATGCTCTGATGTTGCCATGGACCAGAAAAGGGATCTGAGGATTCAAGTTTCTTTGGCGAGCATTCCCAAGTCAGGTGGGTATGTTGAATCTGCTGCTACTTCTTTGTGGGTGGATGGCCACCTGAACTTCCATGATGTCGTGCCAGACGTAGCGAGTGTGAGGAATAGTGTTCCCAAAGTACCTGCTGTCTTGTGACTGGCCAAGAGGGTCAAGTTCAGCTCACACACAGCCTAAGGGCATGAATGTGCTTAGGCATGAATATGCTTAGGCTGGATCTGTGCAAACTCTTGTATGGGGAACCTATCTAAATGCATGGGTTTCACAAATGCACTGCTGTCTTGTGACTGGCCAAGAGGGTCAAGTTTAGCTCACCAGCATAACCAGGACAACCAGAACCGTACAAAGGAGACACACCTGTGCACCAACCTTTATTGAACAAGCTCCATGTATTAAAGAAAGACATGAAGAACAAACATGCGTGGAGAATTGAGGCATTTGGAAATTCTCTAGGCATGGCGACAGGAGCACCATCTCTGAAGAGAGGTTCCCAGATCTCCAATTGCGTGCTAGAATGGTTCTTTAATGGATCCATCCAATTTGCTAGGGGAAAGACCCTTCTCTTTCTAGACGAGCAAATCCCAACCCAAAGAGTCCACACAGCCTAAGGTACTGTGGCCCAAAGGGCATGAATGTCCTTGGCCCACTTTGAGGATTCTGTGCTTAGGCTGGATCTCTGCAAACTCTTGTATGGGGATCCTATCTAAATGCATGGGTTTCACCGATGCAGTGTGACCGTGGGGGCTCATCTCCCAAGAGATAGGGTTTAAGAAGAGATGGCCACAGAAGCTCCCAGGGAGAAGACAGGAAGACAACACCAGAGAGCTTTCCAGCGAATGCAAATCCTCCATGACATTCCTGTCTTGGAGGGAGCTCCTGGGCCAGCTCTTCTGATGCTTCCTTCCCTCCCTCCTCTTCCCACCTGTCCCCTGCTGACTGAGCTGTTGTGCACAGAGACTCCCATCCTCCAACCGCTCCTAGTGTCTGTTGAGGAGGGTCCGCTTGGGTAGTCAGTAGCGCACGTGGGAGCAAAGAGGGTGGTTTCTCAAGGGGTGGCCTGCTTGAGGGTGGGGCCCGTCCTGGTGGCCTTTAGCATTCATTCCATGACAGCCCTGCTAAGGAATATGGGGACTCTTCAGCCATTGGGTGTGACCGCTCTGTGCTCTTGTGCACGCTGCAGACTCCTTGTGCCCTCCTCCATGTGGGTTCATGCCCGCATGGAGCTCAGGTCCGGAGCAGTGTTTCCACCACAGCTTTTAGCAGCACTGTGGATCAGGCTGCTGGGAGACTTGAGGGACTGTGGGGCCTATGGAGGCAGGGGACTAAAGTGTGTGAGTGATTAAAATGGGTGGCATTCCAGTGTGCCTGCCGTTCCAAAGTGTAGGAAAGCTCGAAGGAAGAATTTCCAATTTGAAAACCCTCATGGGGTTCACAAGAAGTAGCTCAGGGCACGGGAAAAGGAGTGAAGATGTACCATCCAGGCTGCTAGTTTCACTGGTGTCTTCCTTTTTCACATCCCAATGTCGGTCAGCACTTCTGTTCAAACGGCATGCTTGGGTCTCTGTTGGGGGCAGCCTTGCTGAATGTAGTGCTGACCACCTAGTTGTAGTCGGATGTAAATCGTGATGGATTTGCAAGCCTAGGGGGGATTGGTACAAGGCCACCTGGTGGTCGGGAATCTGGTAATCCGTCAAAGGTGAGGGTTGGTTGGGTTTTGTCTATGGATATGTGTGTAAGGGGAGATCATGCCTGTGTTTGGGTGAGCGTTTGTCTTTGGAGGGTGCTGAGATGTAACAGAGGCATAGTCCAGGAGCTGGCGTTTAGGTGTTTGTAAGTTGGTGTTCAGGGGCCTATTTTTCATGGATGTTTTCCGCCATGAAGTTGGGGATTGTGTGTCTCCTGGTGGACTTGGTAGGATTATCTGCCTAGGCCTCAGGGCAATGTTAGGGAAGTCCAGGGGCCGATCTGTGTATTTGTACCTTTGGGGCCTGTAGTGAAACTTCGTGGTTGGGACTTGACCCCAGCCAAATTTGAGAGTGGGACTGGGAATCTACCTTGCCCTCAGCTTGGCACCTGAATCCAGGATCCCAGGTTCAGAGAGGATTCGAGCGCACAGACTTCTTCTTTTTGGTGGCATCTGCCCCATGTGGAGTTTCCCCGTCCACAGACGGAGTGCCACAGCAGCAATCGGGACCACTGCAGTGAACACTCAGAATCCTTAGCCTTCCGTGCCACAAAGGAACGCCTCGACCTGCTCAAACCCACTGTCTTTGCACTGTCAGACCCCTCACCAGGTGTCAGGATTTGATGAAGCTCTGGTTCTTCTGCTTCGTGGCAGGAAGAATTTGGCATGAAGCGAAGCCCCAGGTAAAGAGTGAGTTTAGGAGCATAAGACCCTGGGGGGAGATACGCGTATGCTGGCCAGGGAGCAGAGCAGCCCCAAGAACCAAGAGAGCTACATTTCTAGAATCCAAGGCCCAGTGGGGAGGGGAGAAGACTGCCTTCTTCCTCATTGGAGGGTGGATATCAAGGCTTCCATCTCCAGCTCCTCCTTGTGCCCTATATGGATGGTGTGCCCTGGGCTGTCACAGTGCTTGTTCAAATCGGTGTGTATTCCCAGGCATTTGGTCATATATCAACTGGGGTAATTCATCTCAGGTTTCCATCTACTGTCCTCTTTTACCTAGGCGTGTCCCCTCTCCCCTGTGTTTCTGTCTGGGTGAGGTGCAGAAATGCTCCTTGTCCAGAACTCTTCTCTCCTTGACCTCATGCAGCAGGACTCGATCTCCACATCTGTTGTCTTGTGCTTGAACTCTTGGGGGTTGTGTCTTGAGCGTGTCTGGCACTTGGATGCATCTGGTCTTCCTTCAAGTCGGGTAAGTCATGGCTGGGTTCCTTTTCTTGAGTGATCATCAGCTTTAGACCATTTCGAAGACCCCTTGAAAGCTTGTCTTTAACCCATCCCCCGTGGGCGGTTTCTGCTCTTTAAGGATCCTCCTCTGCCCTTCCCTTTAGGATGATTATTTGTGTGTTCATGGCCTGTCATATGGCTCTTTGCTTTTTTGTGTGTAGCACATGTTCCAGAGCCGTGCATGTGTCTTTTGATGTGTAGAGGGCGAGTCGGCCTATCTTCTGGGACAGGTGAATGCTATATAGGTCGGGGTGCCGTATTGGTATGCTTCTGGATTCTGCATGCTGGAAGAGTGCATGCCCTTGGATGGAGCCTTGGGGAGTGTGGGTTTATGGATATGCCGAGAGTGTGTTATATGCGTGTTTGGAGGAAAGGACGTAGGGTGCTAGGTTTGCACTTGTGTCGTGTACTGAGTAATTGCGGGTCTGCTTGGGTGTTTTGGAGAGTTGTGTGTAGAATGCGTTTGAGTGTGTATTCCAGGGGCATGGGCATTTGGAGGCATATTCGCTGGGGCTATGCCCTTGTAGTTTTCAGGAGGGACATGTTAGGCTTATATATGTGGGGACGTGGGGAAGTGTGTGTCTGCTGGAGAGATGAGGTTCTGTGTTTCTACAGGGGCGTGGGAGACGTGCATTTCTTGGTGTGAGAAATATGTGCTGGGGTTATGTGTTACGAGTTTGCAGATGGATGAGCTGGGTCCTAGGATCATTGGATATGTGGAAGTCATTTCCTATGTGGTTTGCTGGCGATAGGTCCATGTGTCCTACGTGTGTCTACTCGTTTGTGTGTCTATCACCAGGTGCACCAATGACCAGGTTGTGTTCCTATGGTATGGAGGTGTTCGGAGTGTGCCACGTTGCTTCTTGGCAGAATGCCGAGGTGTTTCTACAGGTCCTAGGTACGAAGAGATGGTGTGTCCACATTGAGGGTGAGGGCTGAAATGCATATGCAGTTGACACCCACACAGGTGCAGTGTCCTGGCAGGGCGGTTGTCTTCTGGAGAGGTGGCACCATGTGTAGTGTTTGGGGCATCTGTATGTTCAAGGGTTGGGAATATTTGTCTGTGTGTGTCCATAGGTGTTTGAGACGTGTACATGTGTATTGGTACGTGTAGGCGGATTGCGGCTGTGTGTGTATTTGAGGTCCTGGGGCTTCTGTAGTATGTATTTGGAGGGATGTCAGAGGTAGGTGTGTGTGTTTGGAAACAAAGAAATCTCATAGGCGATGTGTGTGTGTTCTGGAATCCTGGCCTAGAAGTACTGTAGGGCTGTGGCCTTGCCCATGGGCTGTGCGTGAGACGACTGTGTAGGAGCTGGTGGTAGTGAGCCTGTATACGAGGTAGTCATTGTGTACCACTGGTCGGTGTTTGTGTTCAGGCCCCTGTTGGGTATGTGCATGTGAAGACCTCAGGTGGTCTAGTTTTGTTTGTGGGGAAGTGGGTGGAGTGGGGGGTTGGCCTTTTCTTGTCTTTTCAGGGCAGACCCATGGCATTTGGAAATGCCCTGGCTATGGTGGAATTGGCGCTGCAGCTGCAGCTGCCAGCCACGGCCACAGCAAGGCCAGATCCGAGCTGCATCTGGGACCTGCTCCATATCTGAAGGCAATCCTGGATCCAGGGATTGCACCTGCCTTTTCTCCTATACGGGTCAGGTTCATTCCAGTGTAGCCCCGACGGGAATGCCTGCTGGAAGTTTTTTCCTCACAACGTCATTTTCAGTTCTTGGCATCAGCCCAGTCATCTTTTCTAGGTCATCGGAGTTTAGTCTTGGCAGATTGTACTTTGCTAGGAAGGTGTCCATTTCGTCTAGGAAGTCTGTTTTCTTGGCATAGAGTTGCTTTTAGTAGTCTCTTCTGATCCTCTGTATTCTGGGATGTCCATTGGAAGCTGGTGTGCATTTTGATGGTTATTGATTTGAGTCCACTCTTTTTTCCCTGATGAGTCTGGCTAAGGGTTTATCCATATGGTGGATGTATTCAAAGAAGCAGTTGTAGCTGCATTGATCTTTCCGATGGTTTTCTTCGCTGCTCTTTCCTTTCTGCTCTGATCATTAGGATGTCTTTCCTTGTGTTTGTCTTTCTCTGGTTGCTTTGGGCATAAGGCCAGGTTGTTTGTTGGTGGTTTTCCTTGTTGGCTGAGGTAGGCTTGTATTGCTGGAAACGTCCCTCTTCGATCTGCCTTTGCTGCATCCCATAGGCTTTGGATTGTTATGTCTTTGGTGTCACTTGCTTCTTGGGATCTTCAGATTTCCTCTTTGGTTTCTCCAGCACTCCCTTGGTTGTTGAGTAGCATGTTGTCGAGTTTCCGGGCGTTGGTGTTTGTTGCCATTGTTTTCTTGGTGGTTGATTTCGAGCCTCATAGCGTTGGGTTCATACAAGCTGTGGGATAGGATTTCCATTTCCTTCCATGTACAGTGGCTTGCTTGGTGACGCAGCATGTGATCGGTCCTAGGGAATGTCGGGTGTGCCCTTGAGAGGAGTGTGTATCCTGCTTCATTGGGATGGAAAGCGCTCTACCTATGGAGGAAGTGCCCTGTGGTCCAATGCATTATTGAAGGCCTGGGTTCCCTTGTTGATTTTATGTCTGGAGGACCCGTGCGTTGATGGGAGTCGGGTGGGAAGGCCCCCTGCTCTGACTGTGTTAGTGTCCATTTCTCCTTTTACGGTTGTAGCAGTTGCCTTCTACATTGCGGGGATCCTGTATTGGGTGCATATAGGTTTCCAATTCCCATCTCCTCTCCTTGGATTGATCCTTGACCGTTACGTAATGACCTTCGTTGTGTCTTATTAATATGCTTTATTTGAAGGTCTCTTTTGTGTGATGGGGGTGTTTCTACTCCGTCTCTCTTTTAATTCCCACGCACGAGGAATATTTTCTTGCATCCTCTCACTTTCAATTTGTATATGTCCCTCAAACTGAAGGGGGTCTCTTGAAGACAGCAGGTCTACCTATCTGTCTATCCCTCTACCTATCTGGATCGAGATCGAGATGGAGATCGAGATGGAGAACGAGACGGAGCTCTCGATCTCGACCCAGAGAGAAGGAGATGCGTCTTCTTTTTGTATGCATGCAGCCAGTCGATGTCTTTCGCTTGGGGCATTTTGTGCATTTGCATTGAAGGTGCTTCTTGATCTGTATGTTCTTATGGCCATGTTATTAGCTGTGTCAGATTGGGTTTTGTTGGTCTTTTCCCGTCCTCCCTTGTTCTCTGCTCTTGTGGTTTGATGACTGCCTCTAGTGGGGTGTTTGTTGGGTGTTTTTTGATTGTTATTTCCCCGAGACAATTTTTTCCACTGCCCAGCATTGTGACCCAGTTCCCCATACATGTGTAATTCGTCTTTGTGCCATTATCATGCTCCATCATAAGTGATTCGACCTCGTCCTCAGTGCTACACAGCAGGATCTCCTTGCTAATCCCTTCCAAAAGCAGTCGTTTGCATCCAATAACCCCAAGCTCCCCATCCATCCCACTCCCTCCCCTCGCTCTAGGCAACCACAAGTCTATTCTCCAAGTGCATGAGTTCCTTTAGGTGGAAAGGTTCCTTTGGGCTGTATATGAGACTCCTCATATGAGTGATGTCGTATGGTAGTCGTCCTTCTCTTTCGGACTTCCTTCACTCAGGATGAGAGGGTCTCGTTCCACCCATGTTGCTGCAGATGGCATTAGGGTGCTCTGTTTTATGGCGCAGGAGTATTCCATTGTGTGTATATACCGCTTCCTCTTTGGCTCTTAATTTTTATTTCCCCGATACAATCTTGTTTTCTACTGTACAACGTGGTGACCCAGTTACACATACCTGTAGGCATTCTATGTTCTCACATTATCATGCTCCGTCAAACATGACTAGACAATGTACCCAGCGCTACACAGCAGGATCTCATTGCTAATCCATTCCCAAGGCAATAGTGGGCAGGCATTAACCCCAAGCTCCCCATCCACCCCACTCCCTCCCCCTCCCCTCCCCCTTGGCCACCACAAGCCTATTCTGCAAGTCCATGAGTTGCTTTTCTGTGGAAAGGTTCATTTGTGCCGTATATGAGATTCCAGATATAAGTGTGTGGTATCCTCTTCTGGAATGGATCCCTTAACCGTGAACTAGTGTCCTTCTTTGCCTTTCTCGATGGCCTTCGTTTTAAAGGCGATTTTGTTGGATATGAGCAGCGCTACTCCTGATCTCCTGTCTTGTCCATTGGCATGAAATATCTTTTCACATCCCCTCCCTTTCAATCTATACGTGTCCTTTGCCCTCGGGTGAGCTTGTCTAGGCAGCAGATTGAAGGTTTTTGCTTTGGTACCCAATCTGGCACTCTGTGTCTTTTGATGGCAGCATTCGGTCCCGGAACAATTCAGGTGGTCATTGATAGATGTCTCTTGATTGCCATTTGAAGCCTTGTTTTCATGTTGAGTCTATGTTTCTCTTTTCTTCTTTCTTTTCCTTTGAGTGAATGGGTTCCGTTGATTCTCTGCTGGAGTCCTTTCCTTTTCCGATTTTTGAATGTAGTGTTGGCTTTTGGGTTGGGGTTGCCCTGTTTTGTTGTTATGTTAACCCCTTCTTTTGTCTGCTCACTTTAGCCTGACCATTACATAAGACGAAACGCGTCATTGAAACAAGACAAAGGATCTACATTTTCTTCCATTCCTCGCCCTCATTGTATGATTTGATGTAGTTTATTTCATTTTATGTTTTTGACATCTTCATGGTTAGATCTGTACGCTGGCTTCTCTAAGTCACTGCTTTCCAATGGTTTTTTTCTTTTTTCTTTTTTTGAATTGGAGAAGCCTTAGAGTATTTCTTTCAGAATGGGTTTTGTATTGCAGTACTCTTTCAGTGTTGGTTTGTTGGAGAAATTCTTGATTTCCCCTTCGATTTGAAATGATAGTCTTGCTGGATAGGGTATTTGGAGGAGGCAGATTATTTGTTCTTTCTTTCAGTGCTTTCAATGGGTCTCGCCACCCCCTTCTGGCCTGGAGTGTTTCTGTAGAGAAAACTGCTGATAACCTTATTGGGGTTCCCTCATCATGAATGCCTTGCTTTTCTCTTGCTGCTTTTGGCCTCCTCCCTTTCTTTTTACCTTTGGCCATACTGATCAGAATAGGTCTTGCTGCGTGTCTGTTTGGGTTCAACTTGTTTGGGGCTCTCTGTCCTTCCCGTATCTTGCTATCACTCTCCTGCACTTCTTGCTTTAAAACCTCGATTGCAGGACTCCCTGTTGTGGTGCCCTGGAAACTGGCAATGGCCCCTGCCCCTCTCCCCTAGCCACAAGGACCAGACCCTCCCTTTGGCTGATGACATGAGGAGATTTCCCACCAGATGGCCCAGCCCTGAGCGCACTAACTCTAGGAAGTCCCAGCCACTCTGTTTCTAAGCCCCACTGACCCCCTGAGCAAACCGGCTGCCTCCAACAGGCCTGGGTATGGGCATCTTCTGAAAAGGCTCAACCAAGACCTTGAGAGAACACCAGACGTCTAAAGGAATGAGAAAGGAAGAGGGTCCCGGTTAGGGGTGTGCTGGTGCAGCCCAGGGCCTTGCCAGAGCTGAGGTCTGCAGGGGCTTGAGCTGGCCAGGCTCCACTCCCACACCCGCTCTCTTGGGCCCTGTTGGTACCTATGTCCCTTCTCGGCCTTGGACAGTGCCTTCTTCTGGACCTCCAGGGGTTCTCCAGGCACAGAGGCCCATCTGCTGATAGATTGAAACCTGTGATTGTCCTGAGGGTCAGTCAGGAGCTTCCTCCATCAGGACGCCCGTGCCTGCCTGCATGGCTTACACAGGCTCATCAGCCATGGGATGCCAGGCTTTGGAACTTCCCAGAAGTACAACTGAGTGACCGTGCATGGCAGAGACTCCTCTGACCTAGCTCTGTTGCTTGCAGCCTAAGTCCCCTGTCCTCCGGAGGGAGGTCCCAGGGGGTGCCCTCATCTGTGACCTCCCTTTTTCAGGGTGTCTCATGGGGATGGCCCGCTGGGGCTTAGATGGCTGACACGCCCCCTACCCCAGCATCTTCACCAATATCACCTGCTTCTCCCATGGGACCGATGAGATCCAGAAGCACATGCCTCTCCCTGAGCCCACGGTCCCTCCTCCTCACATCCAGGTCCCATCGCAGTCTCTGCAGGCTGCTGGCTCTCCTGGGCCTGGCACAGGCTTTGTGCCCCCAGAGACTGGCCCCTGCTGCTGTCCATGCTCGAGGTCCTGCAGCAGGCCTGGTGCAGACCCCCCGAGCTCCTGTGCTCCTGTCTCTGCCTCAGACTCCAGTCTCCATTTGGCAAACAGCCACCCCTCCCCCACCAGATCCATCAGCTTTCCAGGGCCCCATCTTGGCCTTCCTGTGCCACAGTGGCCACCCCACAAACCAAGCCTGCAATCTGCAATAACAAAAGGAAAGTCTCCTCCTGCTGCTGCCTTGGGGCCCTACGGCCCCTCCTGTCGTCCGTCCTTCCTTCTTCTGTTGGGGTCCTCCATCTGACTCCCTGGACAAGGGGAGAGGACATGAGAGGGAGAGTGTCCCAGGAGGAAGGTAGGAGTGGGGATGCTGGTGGAGCCCAGCTGGGGACAGAGAGGGTGTCTTCCCTTGAGACTCCTTCCTGCCCTGGGAATGCCCAGGCCTTCAGAGGGAATCGGTCAGCTCCAGCTGCCATCACCAATCCCATGGGCAATGGGGCTTGAATAACAAGAATGTATCAACTCACCGTTTTGGAGCCCAGCCTTCTGAGATCCCGGTATAAACCAGCTGGGTTGGCCCTGAGGCCTCTCTCCTTGGATTCCAGATGCCCATCTCTGGCCTGCGCCCTCACATCAGCTCCCTCTGTTGGACTCAGGGTCTAAATTTGCCCTTTCTATAGGGGCACCCATCCTATTGTATTAGGGGCCACCTTAGTGACCTGATTTCAGCTCTTTCTGTACAAACTCTGCTGCAGGGCTTGCGGGGCTGTTGCCCTGGAACTGAACCCGAGAAGGAACCAGGAGTGTTCAGGTTCGATCCCTGGCCTCGCTCAGGAAGGGAAGGATCCAATGTGGCCATGAGCTGTGGTGTAGGTCTCAGACCCGGCTTGGATGTGGCATTGCGGTGGCTGTGGTGTAGGCCGGCTGCCAAAGCTCCGATCGATCGATGGATCGTTCGGATGCCAAGCCCGAGAACTTCCATATGCCGCCACAGCAGCCCCATCCAAACAAACAAGCATAGGCAATGGAAAGACAAAGAAAAGCCTGCTCCACCTAAGGTCATGTTCGGAGGTCCTGGGGGAGAAGTCTTCCACATATGAACTTCGGGTAATAGAGCTGTAGCCCCTTTTGGCAGGTGTCTCCAGTGCCAGGGATGAAGGGTCTTTTGGAAAGTAAAGGAACATCAGTCCTGGGGTTGGGATGAAGGAGGATCGACTCCCCAAAGTGAGGGAGGGACGTTTCCAGAGTGCAGGGCACTCGAGCCGGATCAGAGCCCATGATCCAAGGCCATGGGGCAGTGGGTTCCAGCCCGTGGCATATAAGGCTGTTGAAGGAACGGAGTCTAGGCGACTGAGAGGGAGGCTGAGAGAGGAGCTCCAGCGCCAGGCTGTGAGATGAGGTCCAGGCCTCACAGCACTCTGCTCCTAGATTGGATTCCCAGCACCCTCTTTCAGCACGCCCACGGCCCCGCTCTCCATAGCCTGAAGGGGAACAACTCACTGCCCACCTTTCTGGCCCCCACCCCCACATGAACACCTGCCTTCGGTCCAAGGGCCCCAGCCAGCCTGGCCCAAGGGGTCCACACCTCCAGCACTTGGAGCCTGATGTCTCCTTTTCGGCTTAGCTGGCTCAGGCCAACCCGAGGGAGTTCCTGGAAGCAGTGTTGTTGCAATCCTTCCTGCCGTCTGCATGACCCAGTGTTCTCATGTAGCCAGCAGGATCCCGGGAAGCCTCACAGTGGACCCAGACTTCAGGACTCACAGTGCTATGGTGGGTGACCTATCTCTTCCTAACGTTTGCCCATTTTCTGGTGGAATAGGTCCCGCTGTTATGGTCGTGTCTTGGCAGTGCCTTATTCCCTCGAGACACCAGACTTGGGTCAGATGTGTGGTTGGCAGGTAGTTTCTCCAAACCTGTAGCTTCTTTTCAGCTAGGAAAATGTTTCCATGTGATAAGGTCCGTTTTCTGTCTGGGGTAGGGTTTTGGCTGTCATGGGGAAGAACGCTTATCTTTTCATTGTTGCTGATGTTGTTGTTGCCTATTCCAGCGGTATTGATGTACTTATCTTCAGTTTGATTGAAAGGACAGTGAGGTACCATGTTCTGCTATTTCCTGCTGTGTCACAAAGTGATTCGGTCATACATACACACACACCCCTTCTCCCTCAGATTCTCTGCCCATATCGACTATCACTAACTGTGGGCTAGAGTTCCCTGGGCTCTACCACAGGTTCCTGTTGGCCGGTCATTCCATGTACTCCGTGTGCAGAAGCCAGTCCCAAACCCCCAGTCCCTCCTGCCCCGGACTTGGCTCCTTTGGTACCCATCGTGTTATCCAAGGCTGGGAGTCTGTTTCTGTTCCGTGCACACGTTCATTTGTGTCCTCTCTTTCGGTTCCACTTAGAAGTGGTATCATACGATGTTTGTCTTTCCCTGTCTACCTTCACTTAGGATGATAATTTCCAGGTCCATCCTTGCTGCTGCAGCGTTCATGATTCCATTCTCTTGTATGATTGTGTGATGTCCCCCCGTACATATGAACCTCATCTTCTTTATCCATGCCTCGGCCGATGGACATTTAGCTTGCTCCCTTGTCTTGGCTATTGGAAATGGTGCTTCAGTGGACATTGGGGTGCATGTATGTTTTGAAGGGCCTTTCTTTCCTTTTGATGAAGTCCAACTTTCTGTTCTTTCCTTCCCTTTTGGGATAATGTTTTTCTTGTCATGTGGAAGACCCCTTTGCCAAGCCCGAGGACCCAGAGGTTTGCTCCAATTGTTTTTTCTTAGGTGTGGTAAAGGTTGCATCGTTTGTATTTATACACATTTTACATTTGCACTGAATGTTCCATGATGAGTTCATTTTCCTATGGGATAAAAACCCTATCCCTATTCCATTCTACTGCCCTTGAGCTTCCGTATTAGGACATCCCAGGTTGGTGTATTGCTATGGACCTATTTCTGCATTCTCTATCTGTACACTGAACTCTGTCTGCCTCTATCCCGCCAGCAATGCCAAGCTGCCTTCCATAGAGCGTTCTCATAAGCCGAATCACCTCCCACTTTAATGTGCTTTCTCGAAATTATGTTTGATGTTCTGGCTCCTTTATCTTTTCTTTATCCATTTTAGAATAATTTCATCCATGTGGGCCAAAAAGAAAAAATCAAAAAAAACACTTCTGTTGGAATTTGGCCGTATTCTGTGTTGAGTCTTCCCATCCATGTGTATGATACGTGTCCGCATTGTTGTAGGTATTCTTTCGTTTTATCATACAGATGCTCTATCCCAAATATGTATCCCCGGATTTCCCATTGTGGCTCAGTTTGTGATGAACCTAAAAGAGTGTCCAGGAGCATGTGGGTTCATTCCCTGACCTGGCTCAGTGGGATGAGGTTCCAGTGCTGCCACCAGCGGCAGTGTGGCTTGGACCTGGTGTTGGTGGGGCTTTGCTGTAGGCTGGTAGCTGTAGCTCCAGGTTGACCCCCTTGCCTGGGACCTTCCATATGCCATGGGTGCAGCCATAGAATGACCGATGGAACCAAATGCTTCAAGGTTTTGGCAAGTCTTGTGTATTGCATGGTGTTTTTCATTTTGGTGCCATGTTCTTTTGTGGGATTTACACACATGATGAAGGTGTTTGTGTGGCCCTTGTATACTGAGACTTTGATAAAGTGACCTCCATCTCTTCCGTGTGCCTTGGAGATTCGGTGGGCCTTCCCGTGGAGGTAGCCATGCTATCCATGAGCATGGAGAATTATGTTTGTGCCTGTCTCATCTGTAGGTCTTTCTTTGTTTTTCCTGCCATGCTGCCCTGGCTCCTAGCTACAGTACTAAGTAGAAAAGGAGAAATGAGAAAGAACTTTCTGACCTGTTTTGGATGGAGGAGGAAGACGTTCATTCTTTCACCATCACGCAGGAGGCTTGGTGTAGCTTTTTGTCGAGATGTTCTTTACGGGGTTCAAGGAGTGTCCTTCTCTTCCTAGACTTCTGAGCGTTTCTTACATGAATGGGCGTGGCACATGTTCTGCAAGCGCCATTGTGACCATGTAGGTTTTCCTCTGTAATGTCTTCATGCAGCCTATAAAGTTGATGGTTGTGCATCGTAAGCCAAGCTAGTGTTCCTTGGCTAGAGTCCCTCTGAACATAGGGTATTGTCGTGAGCTTCTTTGTTCCTGCGTTTGCTGTATTTTGTGATTTGTATTTTCTCAATGCCTTGTGTGAAAATGAGGGTTGTTGATGGGCAACCTGGCATCTTTTGTATTCTATAAGCATTTCGTGCCATTTGCTTCGCTCTTAACACCGGTTTGTCTGGATTCTACCACCTGTTAGGTACTGCACGTTCCTTTGCCTACCATTCTATATATTTTCCAAGTTCTCCTGGAGAGGCCTCTTTGAGCATGGAGTCGTTCGAAGGGTGCATCTCCATGTCCACATATCTGGAGGCTTCCTTTCTTCTCATTCTCGTTGTTCTGCAATGGACAGCATATGCTTTGGACCCAGTGGAGTGAAATGCAGTGGCTCTTTGTTTCCTTATCGTAGAGGTTCTCCAAACATCCCAGGCAGGAACGGCTCCAATATGACTGTGACAGAGGAGTTCTCTGCCTATTTCCCTTACACTGTAACCATAAGGGGATTACCTGAACATGGAAATGCCAGGCTTCTGAAGATGTGTCTGACAGGGCCAGTTCACAGCCACCCCTGCCCATTGTTGTCTGGATCAGCTTACAAGTGGAGAGAGAGCCAGGGTTCAGGAGGGGGCCCAGATGCAGCGCTCTGCTGCTTTCTATGGCCGTGGTCCCATGTGGGCATTGGCTACCACCAGAAGGCTGACATGCAGGAGCCGGGTGCAGTCCCTGGCAGGGGGATCAGCACTCCCAGTGGGCAAAGCTCCAGCCTCTCTCCTACTGCCCAGGGCAATTCTGAGCTGTGGGCGCTGCCACCAGGCTCTGAAGGCCGATGACAGAGGCACCAGGAGGCACTCCCCAGCTCTGTCAGCCACAGTCCCTGGCTGTTGGCAGGGACTGTGATGGCCCAAGGAAGAAGGCCCACCTCCCAGCTGCAGGGAGGTGGTCTTGAGCAAGTCAGAACTGCCCTTTCTCGACTTCAGCAAGCAACATTTCCATCCCTGCCTGTTGCTTCCTCCCAACCCATGCGGTTGCCAGTCTTTCTTTGTCAAACCTCTTCCAAAGCACTTCGTGAAAGGAAGGGCATCCTTACCCTGACTGACTGAGAAGCACCTCTTGGAAATAAGCAAGTTTCCCCTCACCCAAGACTCTTAGCTCCTTCCAAGGACCATCCTTGCTCTCTCCTGCATGCTGCTGAGTAGCAAAATGTTGGGGACCCAGAACTCCTCCAATGAGTGGTATGCTAGCACTAGCTTCTGTGACAACAGGAAGCTCCTCCCCCCCAGGCAGAGGCAGTCAGGAGACCGTAGGTGATGGCTCTGTGCTCTGTGCCCCCTTTGAAACCCTTTGCATCCCTGCCATCTGAGGAAGGAAGGCAGTGCCTGGGAAATCACCCTGGTAACAGATGCGTCACTTGGCCTGTCTGGCAAGAGGTCACCTGTGAGCCAGAGGGCCCTAATCCCCTCTGGAACACACTGCTGCATCCCCACCACCCAAACAGGCCCTTCCAATAAGGCACGATGGCCTGGCCATTGGAATGGCTGGACACTGAAGGTATGCTCTCTGTGACTGGGACACAGGGGACTCGGTGCCTTGGTCTTGGAGACACATGGCATTGGAAAGGCAGAACCCAGGCCAGGGGCCCCACATCCTAAGTCAAATGGGTTTCTTCAGCCAATGCTTTGACTCCCCCTTGAGGGGTTTGGAGATGAGCCTTTCCCTGGTATCAGAGGGTCAGCTTCCCCTTGGTGTCTGTCATAGACAAAGTGTGTCCAGCCACTGTCTCTGTCTCACACAAGCTGCACCAATCCAGCCCCTGAAATTGGGAAGTTCCTTCACCCACCCTGGGCATGGCGGCCAGTTCTGTGATGCAGTGAATGTGCCATCCATTAATCCACTGTTTCCTTTTTGGTTGGAGGGATGCGTGGATAGATGGAGTCTCTGATTGGCATTGGAGGGCCCCACCTGCAGCATAGGGAAGTTCCCCGACTCGGGGTCGAATCAGAGCTGGCATTGCTGTTCTACGCTACAGCCACAGCAATGCCAGATCCAAGCCACATCCGTAGCCCACACCACAGCTCAAGGCAATGCTGGATTGCTTAACCCACTGCACAAGGCCAGGGCTCAAACCCACGTACTCATGGATAGCAGTCAGATTCTTCATCTTCTGAGCCATAATGGGAACTCCCTAAAATACTATTTGGTGATGGTCCGTACATCTTTCCTTTCTGCAAATTCTATTGCATTCTTTTCTTTTCCATTTTGAGTCAGCTGCATTGGGGCCTGTGGGCTGTTCCAGGCCAGGGGTCGAGTCCAAGCTGCACCTGCTGGCCTATGGCACAGCCACAGCAATACAGGATCTGAGGCATGTCTCATACCTACACCACAGCTGACGGCAATGCCAGAACCTTAGCCCAGTAAGCCATGCCATGTCTCATCCCCGCGTCCCCATGGATCCTAATCAGTGTCCTTAGAGCCGAGCCACACGAACTCCTGCTCTTTCACGTTTTAATGGATTGAAAAGCATGAGTGAATGGCTCACTTTAAGTGTGCCTGCACTTGGCATTAATCCTAGATTTTTGGCGTTTGGGGCATTTTGCTTTTTCTTTTTTTTTGTTTGCTTGTTTTTTATTTTGTAAGTGTTGGCTGCCCCTGTGGCACACAGACGTTCCCAGGGACAACCCAAGATCCTTAACCCTCCTCACCCCAATCGAAAACTTATCCCTGATCACGTAAAGTCCCAGGTCTTCTTGTATCAAAAGCTCCCTGGGGGTGGAAGCAAGTGGGCTGGTGAGGTTGGGACCACTGAGCTTCACATGATGGAACCTCCCCCAAGCCAATCACAGGTCATGAGATTACAGTCACTCACTCCCTCCTTTGTTTTGTCCTCACTGGGACTAAGAGGCCGCTGCCTCCACCATTTAGCACATGGCAATAATCCCACCAAGACGATAGGATGGTCCCCCACCCACAAGGCACCGAAGCAGAAAGTCCTGTCCCTACAGCCAAGCCTTTTCCTCTCTGGACAGGCCACCCCCACGGGACACCCTGGAGGAGTGGAGGATCACCCCAGCCTGTCATGTGGCCACTTCAGAGAGGCAGAGAGAAACTCTCTAGAGGTAAGGGCTGCCTCCAGCCTCCATTCTCACGACTGGTGAGTGTCCAGAGGGCTGAACGGCACAAAAGCAGCTCTCCATCCCCAGAGTGTTCCGGGATGCAGAGCATGGAACCGATGCCCCAGAAGCCCCCTAGCCCAGCAGGCTGGAGAGACAGGGATGATGAGGCTGTCCCTGGGGCTAGTGAGAGCTGTGTACTCCCAGGAGCAGCCTGGGCATCCTTGTCTCTGTGGAGGAAAGACTTAGTCATTCACCTGTGGATCCAGACTGCATGGGATCTCACACATGCTTCGTTCCTCTCAGATCCCCTCTCTGTCCTCAGACGACCCATCTCTGAGGACACAGGCACATTCAAGACGACAGTGGACCAAGTGCATTTCACAACAGAATGATTTTATCCATATTTTACATCCCCCATCGCAAAGGAGCTACTGTGCCCACCCACACACACCCAGAACCAAGTCCCCACCACCTAACCCCACCCACCCACACCCCCTCCTGGCTCTGGTCATTCTGCCCTTCCTCCCCACCCCTATGGCAGCCAGGATGGTTGCTAGGACCTGGAGGAGCCCAAGGCTTCCATGGGGGCTGCCAAGTTGGACTGGCCCTGGAGGGCTGGCCCACCGTTCCCTACTGGCTGCAGTGCCACTTCCTCCTCCTCCTTGTGACACATGGGTCACACCTACTCCTTCTGGGCTGGGAAGGGTCAACCAGCCCCAGAGCCAGGGTGTGCCTCCCAGAGCCTCGCAGGTCAACCCTAGGCCTGGCCAGGTCCTCAGCAGCAGCCAGGCCTCCACACCGAGCCCGCTTTCTAGACTTGGCAGCTTCCAGGGGGCCTGAGCTGAGGCCCATTCTCTAGGGCACGGGGGCCTGGGAAGCTTACTGTGCCCTCTGCCCTGCAGTGCAGACAAGACCCGAGGCAGGGACAGGGCTCTGTGGCAGGCCCCAGGGCAGCAGGCTGTGGTGAAGGCCCAAGAGGAAGGCCAGGCTGGGGAGCTCCTCCTCAACCTCACTGAACCCGTGACCCAGCCCTGGGGCTCCACTAAGAGGAGAGGCCTCCCTGAGAACCTTGCTGGCCCTGAGTCCTGATGGAGGGCCCGAGCGCTTGGTGCCTTGGCGAGGAAACGGCTGTGCTGTTCCAGCCTGAGGGGGCTCCTGATATCCTGGATAGGGCACAGAGCCTTTGTGCCTGAACAGGCCCCTGTCTGTTTGGGGGTGCCTTAGATGGCCATGGAAATCCATCTGGGGTGTACAGGTTTCATCTCTGACCCCAGGCTGTGGGCCTTGCTCGTTCCTCTGGGCATCGTGTTGGGCCACAGACTCTGAAGGTCTTGAGTCGAGGTGGGGTGCCCTGTGATTGGGAGTGGCTGGCACCCTGTCGTCCTCCTCCAAGACCAGGACTTGTGTCTGCACTAGCTGGTGCGAGAGAGGTGGACAGTGAATGCTCTGCACCCTCCAGGGAGAGCCGGGGCTTATGGGCAGGGGGAGGTGAGATGGGACTCAAATCCACAGACAGAGCCTGTGGCCCTCCTGCCTTCCTCCTGCACCTTCTCCCCAGCAGGGTCCTTGCCCTGTCCCCGGCTCCCCTCCTCCCCTTCCATTCCTCCTGCCCTGCACCCACCTGGGCAGCCTCCCGGGTGCAGGGCCTATCTGTCAGGGGAGGGAGGGCCAGAGCCTTCAGGGCCTCCTGCTCTAGGGCTCTCCCAGGCCCTGGCTGACCTGGGTCGTTTCCTCCTGGATTTCCAGGGTCACCTGACTACCCCCCCCTGCCCCCAGTCTCCCTAGTGTCAGTCCCTCCCCTGGCCACCTTTTCAGGGGAGAGTCCTTCCTCCTGCTCCAGCTCCTCAGCCAGGCCCGAGAGATCCAACTCTGGTTCTGGGGAAAGCAACTCTGCCAGGAATCGGGGGTGAATGACCACCTCCACCTGGAATGGAAGGGAGAGGCTGTGAGCAGCCTTGGCAGTTGTGCCCTGGGAGGTAGGAAGGCCTGGGAGAAACGTGACTAGCAGAGGCCAATCCAGAGTTCCCCTCACAAAGGGGGAGCTTTCAAACTCCCATAGGTATTGTCTACTCTCACATAAACACACACACACACTCACAAGCAGGTGCACATGCAGACACATGGGCTCCAAAGCACAAACACATAGGCACCGAAACAGACACACAAAGGCCTATAAAGAGAGAGACACACACACATGTACAACTTACACATCCACATATACACATCCTATGCACCAAAGTACACTCAGACACACAGGAAGACACACAGATGTCAGGGTCAAGGACCAGAACCTAAATCCCATTATCCTGGGCCAAAGCCAGAACTAGGGTGCTAAGAGCATCTCGCCCTGGAATCCTGGAGTCTCAGACTCCAGGCCCAGCCCACCTTGGTGTCAAAGTCCTCCTGGGAACACAGCTTGTCCACGTAGCTGAGGAGATCCGGGTCTGGGAAGCAGCCGTCCTCGTCCTGTGGCAGCTCATATCCATCGTCTTGACATTCCATATCTGACTCCCCTGTGGCTGAGGGGCCAGGACCCACCAGTGCCTCCGGGATGTCCCCATGCTCCCTGCGAGCCTCAGGGGGAATCTCCTTGGGGGCCTTGTTCTCCAGCAGCTGCCAGGCCCTGCGTGGCCTTGGGTGGGTGTGCTGGACCCTGGGGCCGTGTTTCCTTGGAGCACAGGCTGAGGCAGAGCAGGAGGAAGGAAAGTGAGGGGACCCAGCGCCCAGAAGCTGACCCCTGAGCAGGCACAGGGGAGGGCATTGTTGTGGGGCAATGGATATGCATGTGGGAAGGGGGAGGAGCAGCCAGAGCCTCAGGTTTGGTGGGAGGCCAGATTCAAGTCAGGGACAGGTAAAAGTCAGGTGTGAGAACGTGTGGAACATCTAATGATCAAGGGTCTCCCCACCAGCACACTTGTTAGGCAGATTTCACAGGGGCCCCTTAGACAGGGAGGAGGGTGATGAGGTTCTAAATGGACCAGGTCCACACCGCAGAGGGGAAAAGGGGGACTGAGACACCCTCGGGGGCTATCCGTGTTGAAAGACCAATGCCCCCTTGAGTGGAAAGGACCCATCTGGGAACAGGGACCAGGCCTAGGCCTCTCTTACCTGTACCTTGACCTCCAGGGGGAAGGTGATTCACAGACTGAGTGCCCCTTTTGCGGGATGTGGGTTCCTGAGGAGCCAGCTTTGTTGGAGCTGGAGGAGGCATGCCCTGTGCCCGCGTTGTGCAGGACACGTTCCCCATCCTGATCTCATCCTCTGCCTCAAATTGCATGAACCTGGGGGGTGTTGAGGGACAGGCCCCAGTGAGAAAACCACCTGGGCTCTGGAGCCCACCCAGGGCAGCAGGACCGAGGGGGTGAGGAGAGGGTGTCCTTAGGTCTGTCAGGGCCCTGTGAGGTGCTGTCGCAGCAGGGAACTGCAGTGGCAGATATCCAAGATCTGGGCCTCCTCCTGCCTGACCAGCCCTGGAGCTGGAGGGCATGGCCCAGCAGAGACCCAGGTCAATCTCTGGGACCAGGCTTAGGGACACATGGTGGGCAGTGGGGGCCCCTGCTCATGTGCCCCCGGACCTTGTCTGACCCAAACAATGGAGATGGCCAGTGGCCTGGTCAGGCACGTGTCCCCACAGAGCCCTTGCCCGAACCCAGAACCTGGGGCTGGGAGTGAGAGTCTGGGAGAGCACGCATGAGACAGGGCCCAGCACAGGCTGGAGTGGGGATCCTAACATTAGAGGTGAGGCATCTCTTGCCACTGAGAGCTAGCTGCTCCTTTGGTTTTGTTTGGAAACTAGGAGGTTCACATGCAGAAATGACAGGGAGGGCCAGAGACCCATGGGCTTCCCCAGGGATGGCCAGTTGCCCATTCCAGCCATCGTTGATGAAGAGAGGCCTACCACATGCTAGGTCAGTGATGGCCAGGCACCCAGCATGAAGGGGTGCCAGGCTGCCGGGTGGAGTCCTCAGCCCTGCACAGCCCCCATGCCTTCAGGGGACCCCCTCCTGGGCTGCCGTGCTCCCCAAGGCCATCCTGAGGCCTCCCCACATCAGCATCACGGTAGGGCAGAGCTCCTGGGACAGAAGGGCTGGAAGAGTCAAGCTCTCCAGGTGGCAGAGGGGATTCTGGAGGCCAATAGGATTTGGGGATTCAGGGAACAGGAGGTGTCAGGTGCCAGCCTCCTCTTGCATCCTCTCTGATTGCTAGCACCATAGCCAGATCCTGCCCTGGGGCCTGCCCATCACCCACCACCCACCCCACCATGTCGCCCATGGCCCAGGACCCTGACTCACTTTGCTGCCATTTCATAAAAGGCCATCCTCTCAACGGTGCTCATGTGCTGCCATTCCTGCATGGCCTGCCGCATGCCCTCCTCCAGCGTCATGGTGGGCTTCAGGCGAGCCAGGGTGCGAAGCACTGGGCTGTAAGCCCTCAGGGTCAGTCTCTTGGTACAGCCCAGCCCCCAACTGCCCAACCCCACCCAGCTCCAAGGCCTCCATGGGCCCCACCCCTGCCAAACCCAGGCTCAAGAGGGGGAGACGAGGGTGTCTGGAGAGCAAAGGCAAGCCTTCCTGGTGCCTGGTGCCACCACCTCCCACTCACCAGAGGATGCTTGTCCACTCCCTGGCTATAGCTGGGACACTCTGGCTGGGGGCGGGTTGCCATCTCATATAAAACGCAGCCCCATCAATGCGGGAGGGCAGGCGCCAGTCTACCAGCTAACAGGTCTGAGAAGCCCAAGGATTCTTCTGCCCAGGTCTCTGCACTAGATGGCCTAGTCCCCCTTTTCGGAGGGACCTCGGGTCTAGGAGGGATGTTCCTGCCAGGTTCACAGCTCTAGGAGGATAGACCCTTGCCCGTCTATCTATGGACAGCTCGACCACCTCCCCGTTCACACTGGACTTCTTCAGAACAACAAGGACCGGGCATGCAGAAAGCTCCGTCCTGGGCCTGAATGTCCTAAGCCTTATCTGAAGTGATACCCACTGGCTGCCAGAGGCCCAGGTCCATGTTGAAAGGAGGTAGCACCAGAGAAGCAGGTCCCATTCAAACTCTGGCTCCTCACATCCGAGCAGGACCCTCTCGGACTGCTATCCTGCACTCAATGTTATCATGGCAGTGCAGAAAGTGAGACAACTGGTCTTGCATTGTGGTGGTAGCTGAGCTAAGGCACGGACGGGATGTCATGGACTGGACGTGGGACACATCTGAGTGCAGATGTGCCTCCTCATAGCATGGACATTGCTGTCAACCCTCCTTCTCTCGAGGTGAAAGGATGCCTGGAAACCTAAGCAGGGAGTCCATGCCAAGGTCCTGTATATGCGAAGGCTCCAGCTGAGCTAATGAGGGTCTGAGAGGTCACTTACATGAGAAAGCAGGAGAGAGCTTCCGCATCGGGGCTCTGGGGCAGGTGGCTGCGGGCCAGGGACTTGAAGCGCTGCCAGCGTCGGAAGTTCTGATAGACGCTCTTATGGTGAGAGGCGTCCTCCTGAGGGCCCGTGTGCTGGGAGGCATGCAGGCTGCCTGCCCCAGAGGTGCCATGTGGCCACGGCCCAGAGGTCCCTGGGGGCAGGATGAAGGCCATCTGGGCAGCTGGTGGTGCCGCTTGAGGAGGAAGGCCTGGGGCCAAGCCTCCCTTGCCAGCCTGAGCTGCTGCAATAGCTGTGGCAGCCACCCCGCTGTCCCCCACAGGGCTTGCTATGCAAAGGGGTGCAGGACACAAAGCACTCCCCATGAGGGCCCTGGAAGCATTCCCATTGAGGGGGGCCTGAGGGCGCCCAAAGGCCTGAGACTGGTGGGGCAATGCTGACCTCCCTCCTGACCAGACTGGGACAGGGATGTTGCCAAGCCCTGGGGCAATGGGGCCATGGTCAGCAGGAGTCACCCGAGGTGTCATGGGGTGAGGTGGCTGCAATAGGGTGCTGCCAGGCAGGAGTAATGGGGCCATGGGCGGTGGCCGGTGCTGCTCCCAAGCTGGCTGGGGTTGGGAGCCAGGAGTGGGGGGAGGATAGGAGCGTGAGGCCCCAGGGGGCATGACCACATCCGTGCCCGGCAGTGGAAATGCTGTGGAGAGAAAGGAAAGGGGTGAATGGAAGAGGAGAATGGGTGACATGGACGGAAGCTCTCTGGGGACTCAGAGGGCACACCTCAGTGGGAGAGGGCATTTGGCCCGAGGAAGCTGTGTGTTGTGCAGATGTCGTGGAGGGATTTTCATGTTCTGACCTCAGTGAGAGAGGGCATTTGGCCCGAGGAACCTGTGTGTTGTGCAGATGTCGTGGCGGGATGTTCATGGTCTTGACCCCCACACCCAGTTCCCTGCCCCTGTCTACCGAGAAATGCTCAGCTCAGCAGCAGGGATGGGAGAGCCTCCCTGAGGAGCTCCCTGACACCTCGTCCTCACAGGCTGTCCCCACGTCCTGGACCTGAGAGGTCATCTACTCTGAGCATGCCCCTCAGCAAGGTCACTGGCAGGTAAGGGCCTTCTCCAAGGTCCTTCCAGGCACCGTGAGGCCTTTGATGGACCTCCACTGTCTAAATCGAAGGGCCTCACATCCTCCTCAACCCTTCCTCTCGGGATGCTCAGCACACATCTGTTCTGTCATACTTTCCTGACCTCACACAACACCTCTCAAAGGCTGCGAAGATCGCTCTGCACACAGAACCCTTAGACAAACACCAAACAGCCCCACCAAGCATGCACCTGCCTCTCTGAACCACCCAGAGTGGACACTTCACAGGGTCTAAGGTGTGCCACCCCATCCCGATGGCCCTGTGTCCCTCCCGCCATGCAGTTCTGCTCCTCAGAGAGAAGTCTGAGAAGTCGGTGTGTGTCCCCTGCATTTTTGCCACTTCCCATCCAGGGTTGGCTTCCAAAGATGAGCACGGGTCCAGGGCGGCTCATGTGACAAGGGTCATGGGAGTGGAGGCTGCCTGTGGTCCTTCCCCTTCCAGCTCCCAATAATGGAAAGTGAGGAGAAACTGAGAAGCAGGCAGGAGTCAGGTGCCATTGTGAGAAAACCGCCCATTCAGGAGAAGGAGGTACATACCACGAGGCACCGAATTGACCTCCACAGATGCTCTAGGAGGTTTCAGAGTAGCAGACTAGATCATCTTCCTGCTTCTGTGCTACACTGCTTCACCCCCCCCTTTACAAAGGAAGCAGCCTTCCTAGGCATTCCACCTGCACCAGCCTCTCTCCACATGTAGTAGTAGTGACTTGAAATAGGAACACACTCTTCATCTCAAAGTCAGGCCTCAGCTTCTGCTGTGAGCCACCTGACACGCTGCGCCATGTCTGCAGAGATGTATTTCCACAAAAGGGAAACCAATACAGAACACCTCAGGCCCACGAGTCCTAGCTTGGATGAAGTCACCTGGTTGCCCATCCCTTGTGGAATCCAAGGCCACAGTTGCCTGACCGGAGAAGTGAGTTCTGGGCGGGATGGAGGGAAACGTTCTGGGCCATTGCAGCGAGAGTCACATCCCGCCCAGCTCAGAACAGACCCTTTCCTGAGCATGAGGCCCCAGACAACACCCACCAGCACTGAATCGTTTTCTGACTATACCCTCCCATTCCACGCCCCCATTAGCCAGAGGATGCGCCAGTTCCAATCCCTTAGAGAGGTCTGGTGAGGCGAGCTTCAGATGCCTGAGGACCACAAGGCGGGGCTAGGCTTTCCCCATGACCCACCCAGGGCCAGCCACAGGACACTGGCTACACACACGTTCCAAGTGGCTTGTCTCCCTTCTAGAAACCGCCAACCTGCCTGCTGCCATCCTGCCTCCCCAACCAGAGCAAGGCCTCTTGAACCACCTCCAAGCAGCTGTCCTCCCCAGGGCAGCTTCAGGTTTCTACAGGCTCCCCAGCTGAGATGTCCCTGGGGTGCAGTGCTGTCGCCTTCCTCTCCTTCCGTCCAACTCCATGTCCACAGTGAAGGGTCCCAACGGAAACCCAGGGATTTGAGGGAGGCCCTTTCTCTTGGAAAACAGCCCCTGTCTAGAGGCTTACTGCCTTCTGAAGCCATTCCCACAGGCATGGGCCTGGACCACCACGGGCTGGTGGCCTCAACGTGGACAGTCAAGAGCAGGACCCAGCGAGGGACCTGCCCCAACAGATGCTCAGGACGCAAGTAAAGGAGCCCAAGTTTGAATCTCAACAGTAGAATGCGGGCCTCCAGTCATTCTGCAGTGGGGGAGGGGCCGAGGGCAGGTGAGCCTGGGTGGGGGTGGGGTGCCATTCCATGCTGGCCTCTGCAGGGAGGCAAGAACCAGACGTTTCTTCCACCTTATGCAGGGGCCAGACAATTGTCGAGTGCCTCATCAGGCAATGTATGTGTTGGTTTTCAGAGTCACAGCACCAAGGTCTGTCTTGATGTTCCCTTTCCCTCTGTTATTCATCAACTTGTTTGTTGTCCTTCACCCGCCTCAGCGTCCGTCCTGGCTTCAGGCTCCCTTCCCCAGAGGCAAGACTTTCTGAACAAAATTCACCTTTTATCATCTGATAACCACTTGGGTTTTCATGGCCACCTGGAACCCAATGTTTATGGTTTGGCTTCTCTCAGCAGACCCACCATTTGTGATTGGTGTGTGTCCGTCTTTCCTAAGGAAACCGTCCTTGTGTGCCAACCAGCATCCAGCAGGACCCACCTTCCTCATGTTCCCTTGTGCTGGAAAGGCCCAGCCTATCCAAAAAGCCACTGCACAGCCCACGTGTCCAAGACCAGAGATCAGTCTATCGTGTCTCCCGTATGATGACATTGCTGGTAAGTCTTGGAGCTTTTCCCTGTTAAATGTTTGAATGTAACATTTTCAACAAATCCTCCCCTTGCAGGGATCACAGTCCACATGTGCCGAATAGCATATGGAGTGCTGAGTCCTCCTCTCCCCTCTTTCCCCTGTCCACTCAGTCCTCGTTCCCACCAGGGATCAGAGATACCTGTTTCACTCACATCTTTTCAGAGATCTTTTGGGCAAGCAACTTTGAATGCCATCCGTTTGCCTTTGCAGGTAGTATTCCTTTGTCTCTGGTTGAAATGTACCATGTGCACAGGGAACTCCATCTTGGACTGTGATGGAAAAGGTTGGGGGATAATGTGAGAAAGTGATTACATATGTATCCCATATAGATATATATGTATCATATATCATATATACATACATCTGTCTGTACGACAGGGTCCTTTGGCTACGCAGCAGAAGTAGACAAAACATTGTAAATCAACTGCAGTGGAAAACCTAACCTCTTGTAAGATCAAAGAGTTCCTCTTGAGAAAGAGTAAAAAAGGAAACGAGAAAATTAAATTGCGTCCCCATAGACCTGAGTATCTTTCCTTTTGTTGCCTTCCTACTGATATCGTGGCTCCTCTGTTACTGGATGCATTTTTAACATGGGAGTTCCTCCATTCTCTTGAAATTCGATGTACTGAAAGGGCAGAGTGCTCAACGCCAGGCAAAAACAATAGTAAATGTGCAGCTCCATTTGAGTTTTTCATTTCCCACACACAGTGCCTGCATTTAGCCTGACCTGTGTCCCGTGCACCATTTTGGACATATCTTTACTGCAAGTACTTTCCCTGTGTATCTGAAATTTACCTTTCCCTTGGAATCAGCATGCATCTGGCAAGACTCGCCCATAAGGGTACCATATTAGGCTACAGGGAGTGGGCAGTTCTTGAGGGGAGGAGAACTCAGAGTGGAGACCAAAAGGTGCCTCTTGGTCCAACCCAAAAGAAAATAGCAAAGGGACCCCAAATCTGCAGGCTCTTAGGATGAAATGGCAATTGGAGAGCCAAGAGATACTATTGCGTCTTTGAGCTTTATGTGGTTAAGGACAGAAGTAAGGGAGGAGAAGACACAATCTTCTCTTTCCTTATGTGAAAGAACCAAAAGTGTGTGTGGGCGGGTCTCTTGGGTTTAATTGCTTTCTCCTTTGGGGGGACACACGTGCTGCCTATGGATGTTCCTAGGCTAGGAGTTACATCAGACCTGCACGAGCAGGCCTCTGCCATAGCCAGAGCAATGTGGGATCCAAGCTGCATCTGGGACCTACATCACAGCTCAGGGCAACCCCGGATCCTTATTCTACTGAAGGAGGCTGGCATGGAGTGTGCATCCTCACAGATCCTAGGGGGGTTTATGTCTGCTGAGCCATGATGGGAATTGCTGGCTTTTGTAGGTATGAAAACATCGACTGCCCGTGATGTGGGTGTGCCCTTTGACACAGTGCCAGCTTTTTATCCACCAATGTCCAATCTCCACGTGTCCAAACCCACTCGCTTCAACGTCCTCCCCAGCAAGCCCTGCTTGAATGCTGGTGCATTTCCTGTCTGCATCCCATACCCTTGCTCTTGAGAATCGAGGCTTGTCCTTGCCTATGGTGCTGTCTGCATGGGAATCAACGTAGCATCCCTGACACAGCCAAACGGAAACACACCTGAGGAAACGTTCAGATTGGGAGTTAAGGTCAGCTTATCACGATGCAAGTGATAGGAATGCGTATGTCCGTCTGGTGTGGTGAGAGGCGAGGTCTCGGGAACATCATCAAGGGAGGTGAGGGGTGAAACCTCCTAGGACTGCAAGCAAATCTCTTGGGAGGCAAGAGTCCCTGTGTGCAGTAGCAGAACTACAATTCCTCCTGCTGTTAGGGTGTTGGGCAAGGAAGGAGAGGTTGAAAGGATTGTTGCAGATTGAGAAAAAGGACTTGTGTGGGTGCTTCCGAAGCTTCTTGCCCCTTGCAAAGGAACATGGACTCCAAAGAGGGTGAGAAGCTGAGGCGAGAGTATCTCCTGCAATGCCATGGTGAGCTTTGTAGGAAGAAACTCTGGATGGGGCACTGCACAACTGAGCACCATGGGAATAGGGATCTCTATTGGAGCTTTTACACTGAAGAAACATTTCAAGGGTTTTCAAACAAGACCTTCATATGAGAAGATTGCTGAGGCACCCATTGTACCCAGGCATTCAGGAAGGCCAGGCTTCCTTGTTGCTTCCTCCCCTTCTTCAGCCACTCCGGCAATTTGTTACAAGATTCTCACGCATAGCTCAGATGTAGTATTTGTGGGGGTTTCTTGTTTGGTTGGTTTTGAATTGTTCTTCCCCCAAGACAATGGTTTTGCTACTGTACAGCATGGTGACCCAGGTACACACACATGTACACATTCTAGTCGCTCCCATGAGCATGCTCCATCACAAGTTCCCAGTGCTACACAGCAGGATCTCATTGCTAATCCACACCAAAGCCAATCCTTTGCATCCCTTCACCCCAAGCTCCCAAACCACCCCACCCCCTCCCCAGATGTCGTATTGGCATGAGTCTTCTCAGGGACACTGATACAAAAGTTGCATTGTGGAAACGAGGTGCTCCCAAATCTTCCACATTTTTTGACTGATTTTGGACTTCTGAGGGCCGCATCCATGGCATTGGGAGATTGCCAGGCTAGGGGTCCAATCAGAGCTGTGGCCCCTGGACTATGCCAGTGCCACAGCAATGCCAGATCCCAGCCGTGATGGCAACCTACACCGCAGCTCACATCAACACCCGATGCTTAACCCGCCGGGCGAGGCCAGGGGTGGAACCCGCAACTTCATGGTTCCTAGTCAGATTCGGTTCTGATGCACCATGACACGAACTCCTTCTGTTGTTCATTATCTTATACTACCTCAGAACCCTACATGCCGACATCGGAGAGGCAGAGGGTGTCAAATCAGCTGCACTGTAATTAGGGAAACCAGTCATGGAAGTGGGTGTCTCAACGTCCTTTGGACCATGACCTCTGATTGTTCCTGCAGAGAGCTTCGGGGCAGGCACTGGCGGCTGAGGAGAAACATCTCTGGAGATGGATCACTAGCATCAGGAGACAGTGAACCTTCCACTCCCACATGGAAATTGAAAGGCACCGAGAGATCCCAGGTTTGTGTCTTGTGGACGTTTCACGTCTGTGCCCTTGGGAGCTCTGGGTGTTGTCAGATAGATGTAAGGGTCTTGAGAGGTATCCTGTGGAGGAAGAAATGCTCTGATGTTGCCATGGACCAGAAAAGGGATCTGAGGATTCAAGTTTCTTTGGCGAGCATTCCCAAGTCAGGTGGGTATGTTGAATCTGCTGCTACTTCTTTGTGGGTGGATGTCCACCGGAACTTCCACGATGTCGTGCAAAATATAGGGAGGGAGAGGAATAGTGTTCCCAAAGTACCTGCTGTCTTGTGACTGGCCAAGAGGGTCAAGTTTAGCTCACCAGCATAACCAGGACAACCAGAACCGTACAAAGGAGACACACCTGTGCACCAACCTTTATTGAACAAGCTCCATGTATTAAAGAAAGACATGAAGAACAAACATGCGTGGAGAATCGAGGCATTTGGAAATTCTCTAGGCATGGCGACAGGAGCACCATCTCTGAAGAGAGGTTCCCAGATCTCCAATTGCGTGCTAGAATGGTTCTTTAATGGATCCATCCAATTTGCTAGGGGAAAGACCCTTCTCTTTCTAGACGAGCAAATCCCAACCCAAAGAGTCCACACAGCCTAAGGTACTGTGGCCCAAAGGGCATGAATGTCCTTGGCCCACTTTGAGGATTCTGTGCTTAGGCTGGATCTCTGCAAACTCTTGTATGGGGATCCTATCTAAATGCATGGGTTTCACCGATGCAGTGTGACCGTGGGGGCTCATCTCCCAAGAGATAGGGTTTAAGAAGAGATGGCCACAGAAGCTCCCAGGGAGAAGACAGGAAGACAACACCAGAGAGCTTTCCAGCGAATGCAAATCCTCCATGACATTCCTGTCTTGGAGGGAGCTCCTGGGCCAGCTCTTCTGATGCTTCCTTCCCTCCCTCCTCTTCCCACCTGTCCCCTGCTGACTGAGCTGTTGTGCACAGAGACTCCCATCCTCCAACCGCTCCTAGTGTCTGTTGAGGAGGGTCCGCTTGGGTAGTCAGTAGCGCACGTGGGAGCAAAGAGGGTGGTTTCCCAAGGGGTGGCCTGCTTGAGGGTGGGGCCCGTCCTGGTGGCCTTTAGCATTCATTCCATGACAGCCCTGCTAAGGAATATGGGGACTCTTCAGCCATTGGGTGTGACCGCTCTGTGCTCTTGTGCACGCTGCAGACTCCTTGTGCCCTCCTCCATGTGGGTTCATGCCCGCATGGAGCTCAGGTCCGGAGCAGTGTTTCCACCACAGCTTTTAGCAGCACTGTGGATCAGGCTGCTGGGAGACTTGAGGGACTGTGGGGCCTATGGAGGCAGGGGGCTAAAGTGTGTGAGTGATTAAAATGGGTGGCATTCCAGTGTGCCTGCCGTTCCAAACCATAGGAAAGCTCGAAGGAAGAATTTCCAATTTGAAAACCCTCATGGGGTTCACAAGAAGTAGCTCAGGGCTCGGGAAAAGGAGTGAAGATGTACCATCCAGGCTGCTAGTTTCACTGGTGTCTTCCTTTTTCACATCCCAATGTCAGTCAGCACTTCTGTTCAAAGGGCATGCTTGGGTCTCTGTTGGGGGCAGCCTTGCTGAATGTAGTGCTGACCACCTAGTTGTAGTCGGATGTAAATCGTGATGGATTTGCAAGCCTAGGGGGGATTGATACAAGGCCACCTGGTTGTCGGGAATCTGGTAATCCATCAAAGGTGAGGGTTGGTTGGGTTTTGTCTATGGATATGTGTGTAAGGGGAGATCATGCCTGTGTTTGGGTGAGCGTTTGTCTTTGGAGGGTGCTGAGATGTAACAGAGGCATAGTCCAGGAGCTGGCGTTTAGGTGTTTGTAAGTTGGTGTTCAGGGGCCTATTTTTCATGGATGTTTTCCGCCATGAAGTTGGGGATTGTGTGTCTCCTGGTGGACTTGGTAGGATTATCTGCCTAGGCCTCAGGGCGATGTTAGGGAAGTCCAGGGACCGATCTGTGTATTTGTACCTTTGGGGCCTGTAGTGAAACTTCGTGGTTGGGACTTGACCCCAGCCAAAATTGAGAGTGGGACTGGAATCTACCTTGCCCTCAGCTTGGCACCTGAATCCAGGATCCCAGGTTCAGAGAGGATTCGAGCGCACAGATTTCTTCTTTTTGGTGGCATCTGCCCCATATGGAGTTTCCCCGTCCACGGACGGAGTGCCACAGCAGCAATCGGGACCACTGCAGTGAACACTCAGAATCCTTAGCCTTCCGTGCCACAAAGGAACGCCTCGACCTGCTCAAACCCACTGTCTTTGCACTGTCAGACCCCTCACCAGGTGTCAGGATTTGATGAAGCTCTGGTTCTTCTGCTTCGTGGCAGGAAGAGTTTGGCAGGAAGCGAAGCCCCAGGTAAAGAGTGAGTTTAGGAACATAAGACCCTGGAGGGAGATACACGTAAGCTGGCCAGGGAGCAGAGCAGCCCCAAGAACCAAGAGAGCTACATTTCTAGAATCCAAGGCCCAATGGGGAGGGGAGAAGACTGCCTTCTTCCTCATTGGAGGGTGGATATCAAGGCTTCCATCTCCAGCTCCTCCTTGTGCCCTATATGGATGGTGTGCCTTGGGCTGTCACAGTGCTTGCACAAATCGGTGTGTATTCCCAGGCGTTTGGTCGTATATCAACTGGGGTAATTCATCTCAGGTTTCCATCTACTGTCCTCTTTTACCTAGGCGTGTCCCCTCTCCCCTGTGTTTCTGTCTGGGTGAGGTGCAGAAATGCTCCTTGTCCAGGACTCTTCTCTCCTTGACCTCATGCAGCAGGACTCGATCTCCACATCTGTTGTCTTGTGCTTGAACTCTTGGGGATTGTGTCTTGAGCGTGTCTGGCACTTGGATGTATCTGGTCTTCCTTCAAGTCGGGTAAGTCATGGCTGGGTTCCTTTTCTTGAGTGATCATCAGCTTTAGACCATTTCGAAGACCCCTTGAAAGCTTGTCTTTAACCCATCCCCCGTGGGCGGTTTCTGCTCTTTAAGGATCCTCCTCTGCCCTTCCCTTTAGGATGATTATTTGTGTGTTCATGGCCTGTCATATGGCTCTTTGCTTTTTTGTGTGTAGCACATGTTCCAGAGCCGTGCATGTGTCTTTTGATGTGTAGAGGGCGAGTCGGCCTATCTTCTGGGACAGGTGAATGCTATATAGGTCGGGGTGCCGTATTGGTATGCTTCTGGATTCTGCATGCTGGAAGAGTGCATGCCCTTGGATGGAGCCTTGGGGAGTGTGGGTTTATGGATATGCCGAGAGTGTGTTATATGCGTGTTTGGAGGAAAGGACGTAGGGTGCTAGGTTTGCACTTGTGTCGTGTACTGAGTAATTGCGGGTCTGCTTGGGTGTTTTGGAGAGTTGTGTGTAGAATGCGTTTGAGTGTGTATTCCAGGGGCATGGGCATTTGGAGGCATATTCGCTGGGGCTATGCCCTTGTAGTTTTCAGGAGGGACATGTTAGGCTTATATATGTGGGGACGTGGGGAAGTGTGTGTCTGCTGGAGAGATGAGGTTCTGTGTTTCTACAGGGGCGTGGGAGACGTGCATTTCTTGGTGTGAGAAATATGTGCTGGGGTTATGTGTTACGAGTTTGCAGATGGATGAGCTGGGTCCTAGGATCATTGGATATGTGGAAGTCATTTCCTATGTGGTTTGCTGGCGATAGGTCCATGTGTCCTACGTGTGTCTACTCGTTTGTGTGTCTATCACCAGGTGCATGAATGACCAGGTTGTGTTCCTATGGTATGGAGGTGTTGGGAGTTTGCCACGTTGCTTCTTGGCAGAATGCCGAGGTGTTTCTACAGGTCCTAGGTACGAAGAGATGGTGTGTCCACATTGAGGGTGAGGGCTGAAATGCATATGCAGTTGACACCCACACAGGTGCAGTGTCCTGGCAGGGCGGTTGTCTTCTGGAGAGGTGGCACCATGTGTAGTGTTTGGGGCATCTGTATGTTCAAGGGTTGGGAATATTTGTCTGTGTGTGTCCATAGGTGTTTGAGACGTGTACATGTGTATTAGTACGTGTAGGCGGATTGTGGCTGTGTGTGTATTTGAGGTCCTGGGGCTTCTGTAGTATGTATTTGGAGGGATGTCAGAGGTAGGTGTGTGTGTTTGGAAACAAAGAAATCTCATAGGCGATGTGTGTGTGTTCTGGAATCCTGGCCTAGAAGTACTGTAGGGCTGTGGCCTTGCCCATGGGCTGTGCGTGAGATGACTGTGTAGGAGCTGGTGGTAGTGAGCCTGTATACGAGGTAGTCATTGTGTACCACTGGTCGGTGTTTGTGTTCAGGCCCCTGTTGGGTATGTGCATGTGAAGACCTCAGGTGGTCTAGTTTTGTTTGTGGGGAAGTGGGTGGAGTGGGGGGTTGGCCTTTTCTTGTCTTTTCAGGGCAGACCCATGGCATTTGGAAATGCCCTGGCTATGGTGGAATTGGCGCTGCAGCTGCAGCTGCCAGCCACGGCCACAGCAAGGCCAGATCCGAGCTGCATCTGGGACCTGCTCCATATCTGAAGGCAATCCTGGATCCAGGGATTGCACCTGCCTTTTCTCCTATACGGGTCAGGTTCATTCCAGTGTAGCCCCGACGGGAATGCCTGCTGGAAGTTTTTTCCTCACAACGTCATTTTCAGTTCTTGGCATCAGCCCAGTCATCTTTTCTAGGTCATCGGAGTTTAGTCTTGGCAGATTGTACTTTGCTAGGAAGGTGTCCATTTCGTCTAGGAAGTCTGTTTTCTTGGCATAGAGTTGCTTTTAGTAGTCTCTTCTGATCCTCTGTATTCTGGGATGTCCATTGGAAGCTGGTGTGCATTTTGATGGTTATTGATTTGAGTCCACTCTTTTTTCCCTGATGAGTCTGGCTAAGGGTTTATCCATATGGTGGATGTATTCAAAGAAGCAGTTGTAGCTGCATTGATCTTTCCGATGGTTTTCTTCGCTGCTCTTTCCTTTCTGCTCTGATCATTAGGATGTCTTTCCTTGTGTTTGTCTTTCTCTGGTTGCTTTGGGCATAAGGCCAGGTTGTTTGTTGGTGGTTTTCCTTGTTGGCTGAGGTAGGCTTGTATTGCTGGAAAGGTCCCTCTTCGATCTGCCTTTGCTGCATCCCATAGGCTTTGGATTGTTATGTCTTTGGTGTCACTTGCTTCTTGGGATCTTCAGATTTCCTCTTTGGTTTCTCCAGCACTCCCTTGGTTGTTGAGTAGCATGTTGTCGAGTTTCCGGGCGTTGGTGTTTGTTGCCATTGTTTTCTTGGTGGTTGATTTCGAGCCTCATAGCGTTGGGTTCATACAAGCTGTGGGATAGGATTTCCATTTCCTTCCATGTACAGTGGCTTGCTTGGTGACGCAGCATGTGATCGGTCCTAGGGAATGTCGGGTGTGCCCTTGAGAGGAGTGTGTATCCTGCTTCATTGGGATGGAAAGCGCTCTACCTATGGAGGAAGTGCCCTGTGGTCCAATGCATTATTGAAGGCCTGGGTTCCCTTGTTGATTTTATGTCTGGAGGACCCGTGCGTTGATGGGAGTCGGGTGGGAAGGCCCCCTGCTCTGACTGTGTTAGTGTCCATTTCTCCTTTTACGGTTGTAGCAGTTGCCTTCTACATTGCGGGGATCCTGTATTGGGTGCATATAGGTTTCCAATTCCCATCTCCTCTCCTTGGATTGATCCTTGACCGTTACGTAATGACCTTCGTTGTGTCTTATTAATATGCTTTATTTGAAGGTCTCTTTTGTGTGATGGGGGTGTTTCTACTCCGTCTCTCTTTTAATTCCCACGCACGAGGAATATTTTCTTGCATCCTCTCACTTTCAATTTGTATATGTCCCTCAAACTGAAGGGGGTCTCTTGAAGACAGCAGGTCTACCTATCTGTCTATCACTCTACCTATCTGGATCGAGATCGAGATGGAGATCGAGATGGAGAACGAGACGGAGCTCTCGATCTCGACCCAGAGAGAAGGAGATGCGTCTTCTTTTTGTATGCATGCAGCCAGTCGATGTCTTTCGGTTGGGGCATTTTGTGCATTTGCATTGAAGGTGCTTCTTGATCTGTATGTTCTTATGGCCATGTTATTAGCTGTGTCAGATTGGGTTTTGTTGGTCTTTTCCCGTCCTCCCTTGTTCTCTGCTCTTGTGGTTTGATGACTGCCTCTAGTGGGGTGTTTGTTGGGTGTTTTTTGATTGTTATTTCCCCGAGACAATTTTTTCCACTGCCCAGCATTGTGACCCAGTTCCCCATACATGTGTAATTCGTCTTTGTGCCATTATCATGCTCCATCATAAGTGATTCGACCTCGTCCTCAGTGCTACACAGCAGGATCTCCTTGCTAATCCCTTCCAAAAGCAGTCGTTTGCATCCAATAACCCCAAGCTCCCCATCCATCCCACTCCCTCCCCTCGCTCTAGGCAACCACAAGTCTATTCTCCAAGTGCATGAGTTCCTTTAGGTGGAAAGGTTCCTTTGGGCTGTATATGAGACTCCTCATATGAGTGATGTCGTATGGTAGTCGTCCTTCTCTTTCGGACTTCCTTCACTCAGGATGAGAGGGTCTCGTTCCACCCATGTTGCTGCAGATGGCATTAGGGTGCTCTGTTTTATGGCGCAGGAGTATTCCATTGTGTGTATATACCGCTTCCTCTTTGGCTCTTAATTTTTATTTCCCCGATACAATCTTGTTTTCTACTGTACAACGTGGTGACCCAGTTACACATACCTGTAGGCATTCTATGTTCTCACATTATCATGCTCCGTCAAACATGACTAGACAATGTACCCAGCGCTACACAGCAGGATCTCATTGCTAATCCATTCCCAAGGCCATAGTGGGCAGGCATTAACCCCAAGCTCCCCATCCACCCCACTCCCTCCCCCTCCCCTCCCCCTTGGCCTCCACAAGTCTATTCTGCAAGTCCATGAGTTGCTTTTCTGTGGAAAGGTTCATTTGTGCCGTATATTAGATTCCAGATATAAGTGTGTGGTATCTTCTTCTGGAATGGATCCCTTAACCGTGAACTAGTGTCCTTCTTTGCCTTTCTTGATGGCCTTCATTTTAAAGGCGATTTTGTTGGATATGAGCAGCGCTACTCCTGATCTCCTGTCTTGTCCATTGGCATGAAATATCTTTTCACATCCCCTCCCTTTCAATCTATGCGTGTTCTTTGCCCTCGGGTGAGCTTGTCTAGGCAGCAGATTGAAGGATTTTGCTTTGGTACCCAATCTGGCCCTCTGTGTCTTTTGATGGCAGCATTCGGTCCCGGAACAATTCAGGTGGTCATTGATAGATGTTTCTTGATTGCCATTTGAAGCCTTGTTTTCCCGTTGAGTCTATGTTTCTCTTTTCTTCTTTCTTTTCCTTTGAGTGAATGGGTTCCGTTGATTCTCTGCTGGAGTCCTTTCCTTTTCCGATTTTTGAATGTAGTGTTGGCCTTTGGATTGGGGCTGCCCTGCTTTGTTATTATGTTAACCCCTTCGTATGTCTGCTCACTTTAGCCTGACCGTTACATAGGACCAAACGCGTCATTGAAACAAGACAAAGGATCTACATTTCTTTCCATTCCTCGCCCTCATTGTATGATTTGATGTAGTTTATTTCATTTTATGTTTTTGACATCTTCATGGTTAGATCTGTACGCTGGCTTCTCTAAGTCACTGCTTTCCAATGGTTTTTTTCTTTTTTCTTTTTTTTTAATTGGAGGACCCTTTGAGTATTTCTTTCAGAATGGGTTTTGTATTGCAGTACTCTTTCAGTGTTGGTTTGTTGGAGAAATTCTTGATTTCCCCTTCGATTTGAAATGATAGTCTTGCTGGATAGGGTATTTGGAGGAGGCAGATTATTTGTTCTTTCTTTCAATGGGTCTCATCACCCCCTTCTGGCCTGTAGTGTTTCTGTAGAGCAAACTGCTGATAACCTTATTGGGGTTGCCTCATCATGAACGCCTTGCTTTTCTCTTGCTGCCTTTGGCCTCCTCTCTTTCTGTTTCACTTTGGCCATATTTATCAGAAGAGGTCTTGCTGCGTGCCTGTTTGGGTTCAAGTTGTTTGGGGCTCTCTGTCCTTCCCGTATCTTGCTATCACTCTCCTGTAGTTGTTGCTTTAAAACCTCGATTGCAAGACTTCCTGTTGTGGTGCCCTGGAAACTGGCAATGGCCCCTGCCCCTCTCCCCCACGCACAAGGACCAGACCCTCCCTTTGGCTGATGACATGAGGAGATTTCCCACCAGATGGCCCGGCCCTGAGCTCACTAACTCTAGGAAGTCCCAGCCACTCTGTTTCTAAACCCAACTGACCCCCTGAGCAAGACCGGCTACCTCCAACAGGCCTGGGTATGGGCATCTTCTGAAAAGGCTCAACCAAGACCTTGAGAGAACACCAGATGTCTAAAGGAATGAGAAAGGAAGAGGGTCTCGGTTAGGGGTGTGCTGGTGCAGCCCAGGGCCTTGCCAGAGCTGAGGTCTGCAGGGGCTTGAGCTGGCCAGGCTCCACTCCCACACCAGCTCTCTTGGGCCCTGTTGGTACCTATGTCCCTTCTCGGCCTTGGACAGTGCCTTCTTCTGGACCTCCAGGGGTTCTCCAGGCTCAGAGTCCCATCTGCTGATAGATTGAAACCTGTGATTGTCCTGAGGGTCAGTCAGGAGCTTCCTCCATCAGGACGCCCGTGCCTGCCTGCATGGCTTACACAGGCTCATCAGCCATGGGATGCCAGGCTTTGGAACTTCCCAGAAGTACAACTGAGTGACCGTGCATGGCAGAGACTCCTCTGACCTAGCTCTGTTGCTTGCAGCCTAAGTCCCCTGTCCTCCGGAGGGAGGTCCCAGGGGGGTGCCCTCATCTGTGACCTCCCTTTTTCAGGGTGTCTCATGGGGATGGCCCGCTGGGGCTTAGACGGCTGACACGCCCCCTACCCCAGCATCTTCACCAATATCACCTGCTTCTCCCATGGGACCGATGAGATCCAGAAGCACATGCCTCTCCCTGAGCCCACGGTCCCTCCACCTCACACCCAGGTCCCATCGCAGTCTCTGCAGGCTGCTGGCTCTCCTGGGCCTGGCACAGGCTTTGTGCCCCCAGAGACTGGCCCCTGCTGCTGTCCATGCTCGAGGTCCTGCAGCAGGCCTGGTGCAGACCCCCCGAGCTCCTGTGCTCCTGTCTCTGCCTCAGACTCCAGTCTCCATTCGGCAAACAGCCACTCCTCCCCCACCAGATCCATCAGCTTTCCAGGGCACCATCTTGGCCTCCCTGTGCAACAGTGGCCACCCCACAAACCAAGCCTGCAATCTCCAATAACCAAAGGAAATCAACTCATCGTTTGGTGCCCAGCCTTCTGAGATCCCGGTATAAACCAGCTGGGTTGGCCCTGAGGCCTCTCTCCTTGGATTCCAGATGCCCATCTCCGTCCTGCGCCCTCACATCAGCTCCCTTGTGGGACTCAGGGTCTAAATTTGCCCTTTCTTTAGGGGCACCCATCCTATTGTATTAGGGGCCACCTTAGTGACCTGATTTCAGCTCTTTCTGTACAAACTCTGCTGCAGGGCTTGCTCTGGTGTTGCCTTGGAACTGAACCCGAGAAGGAACCATGAGTGTTCAGGTTCGATCCCTGGCCTCGCTCAGGAAGGGAAGGAGCCAATGTGGCCATGAGCTGTGGTGTAGGTCTCAGACCCGGCCTGGATGTGGCATTGTGGTGGCTGTGGTGTAGGCCAGCTGCCAAAGCTCCGATCGATCGATGGATCGTTCGGATGCCAAGCCTGGGAACTTCCATATGCCGCCCCAGCAGCCCCATCCAAACAAACAAACGTAGGCAATGGAAAGACAAAGAAAAGCCTGCTCCACCTAAGGTCATGTTCGGAGGTCCTGGGGGAGAAGCCTTCCACATATGAACTTCGGGTAATAGAGTTGTAGCCCCTATTGGCAGGTGTCTCCAGTGCCAGGGATGAAGGGTCTCTTGGAAAGTAAAGGAACATCAGTCCTGGGGTTGGGATGAAGGAGGATCGACTCCCCAAAGTGAGGGGGGGACGTTTCCAGAGTGCAGGGCACTCGAGCCGGATCAGAGCCCATGACCAAAGGCCGTGAGGCCGGGGGTTCCAGCCCATGTCATATAAGCCTCATGAAGGAACGGAGTCTAGGCGACAGAGAGGGAAGCTGAGAGAGGAGCTCCAGCGCCAGGCTGTGAGATGAGGTCCAGGCCTCACAGCACTCTGCTCCTACATTGGATTCCCAGCACCCTCTTTCAGCATGCCCACGGCCCCACTCTCCATAGCCTGAAGGGGAACAACTCACTGCCCACCTTTCTGGCCCCCACCCCCACATGAACACCTGCCTTCGGTCCAAGGGCCCCAGCCAGCCTGGCCCAAGGGGTCCACACCTCCAGCACTTGGAGCCTGATGTCTCCTTTTCAGCTTAGCTGGCTCAGGCCAACCCGAGGGAGTTCCTGGAAGCAGTGTTGTTGAAATCCTTCCTGCCCTCTGCCTGACCCAGTGATCTCATGTAGCCAGCAGGATCCCGGGAAGCCTCACAGTGGACCCAGACTTCAGGACTCACAGTGCTGTGGTGGGTGACCCATGTCTTCCTATCGTTTGCCCATTTTCTGGTGGAATAGGTCCCGCTGTTATGGTCGTGTCTTGGCAGTGACTTATTCCCTCGAGACACCAGACTTGGGTCAGATATGTGGTTGGCAGGTAGTTTCTTCAAACCTGTAGCTTCTTTTCAGCTAGGAAAATGTTTCCATGTGATGAGGTCCGTTTTCTGTCTGGGGTAGGGTTTTGGCTGTCATGGGGAAGAACGCTTATCTTTTCATTGTTGCTGATGTTGTTGTTGCCTATTCCAGCGGTATTGATGTACTTATCTTCATTTTGATTGAAAGGACAGTGAGGTACCATGTTGTGCTATTTCCTGCTGTGTCGCAAAGTGATTCGGTCATACATACACACACACCCCTTCTCCCTCAGATTCTATGCCCATATCGACTATCACTAACTGTGGGCTAGAGTTCCCTGGGCTCTACCACAGGTTCCTGTTGGCCGGTCATTCCATGTACTCCGTGTGCAGAAGCCAGTCCCAAACCCCCAGTCCCTCCTGCTGTGGACTTGGCTCCTTTGGGACCCATCCTGTTTTCCAAGGCTGCGAGTCTGTTTCTGTTCCGTGCACATGTTCATTTGTGTCCTCTCTTTCGGTTCCACTTAGAAGTGGTATCATACGATGTTTGTCTTTCCCTGTCTACCTTCACTTAGGATGATAATTTCCAGGTCCATCCTTGCTGCTGCAGCGTTCATGATTCCATTCTCTTGTATGATTGTGTGATGTCCCCCCGTACATATGAACCTCATCCTCTTTATCCATGCCTCGGCCGATGGACATTTAGCTTGCTCCCTTGTCTTGGCTATTGGAAATGGTGCTTCAGTGGACATTGGGGTGCATGTATGTTTTGAAGGGCCTTTCTTTCCTTTTGATGAAGTCCAACTTTCTGTTCTTTCCTTCCCTTTTGGGATAATGTTTTTCTTGTCATGTGGAAGACCCCTTTGCCAAGCCCGAGGACCCAGAGGTTTGCTCCAATTGTTTTTTCTTAGGTGTGGTAAACGTTGCATCGTTTGTATTTATACACATTTTACATTTGCACTGAATGTTCCATGATGAGTTCATTTTCCTATGGGATACAATCCCTATCCCTATACCATTCTACTGCCCTTGAGCTTCCGTATTAGAACATCCCAGGTTGGTGTATTGCTATGGATCTATTTCTGCATTCTCTATCTGTACACTGAACTCTGTCTGCCTCTTTCCCTCCAGCAATGCCAAGCTGCCCTCCATAGATCGTTCTCATAAGCCGAATCACCTCCCACATTAATGTACTTTCTCGAAATTATGTTTGATGTTCTGGCTCCTTTATCTTTTCTTTATCCATTTTAGAATAATTTCATCCATGTGGGCCAAAAAAAAAAAATAAAAAAAAACTTCTGTTGGAATTTGGCCATATTCTGTGTTGAGTCTTCCCATCCATGTGTATGATACATGTCCGCATTGTTGTAGGTCTTCTTTCGTTTTATCATACAGATGCTCTATCCCAAATATGTATCCCCGGATTTCCCATTGTGGCTCAGTTTGTGACAAACCTGAAAGAGTGTCCAGGAGGATGTGGGTTCAATCCCTGACCTGGCTCACTGGGATGAGGGTCCAGTGGTGCCACCAGCGGCAGTGTGGCTTGGACCTGGTGTTGGTGGGGCTTTGCTGTAGGCTGGTAGCTGTAGCTCCAGGTTGACCCCCTTGCCTGGACCTTGCATATGCCGTGGCTGCAGCCATAGAATGACCGATGGAACCAAATGCTTCAAGGTTTTGGCAAGTCTTGTGTATTGCATGGTGTTTTTCATTTTGGTGCCATGTTCTTTTGTGGGATTTACACACATGATGAAGGTGTTTGTGTCGACCTTGTATACTGAGACTTTGATAAAGTGACCTCCATCTCTTCCGTGTGCCTTGGAGATTCGGTGGGCCTTCCCGTGGAGGTAGCCATGCTATCCATGAGCATGGAGAATTATGTTTGTGCCTGTCTCATCTGTAGGACTTTCTTTGTTTTTCCTGCCATGCTGCCCTGGATCGTAGCTACAGTACTAAGTAGAAAAGGAGAAATGAGAAAGAACTTTCTGACCTGTTTTGGATGGAGGAGGAAGACGTTCATTCTTTCACCATCACGCAGGAGGCTTGGTGTAGCTTTTTGTCAAGATGTTCTTTACGGGGTTCAAGGAGTGTCCTTCTCTTCCTAGACTTCTGAGCGTTTCTTACATGAATGGGCGTGGCACATGTTCTGCAAGCGCCATTGTGACCATGTAGGTTTTCCTCTGTAATGTCTTCATGCAGCCTATAACATTGATGGTTGTGCATAGTAAGCCAAGCTAGTGTTCCTTGGCTAGAGTCCCTCTGAACATAAGGTATTGTCATGAGCTTCTTTGTTCCTGCGTTTGCTGTATTTTGCGATTTGTATTTTCTCAATGTCTTGTGTGAAAACGTAGGTTGTTGATGGGCAACCTGGCATCTTCTGTATTCTATAAGCATTTCGTGCCATTTGTTTCGCTCTTAACACCAGTTTGTCTGGATCCTACCACCTGTTAGGTACTGCACGTTCCTTTGCCTACCGTTCTATATATTTTCCAAGTTCTCCTGGAGAGTCCTCTTTGAGCATGGAGTCGTTCGAAGGGTGCATCTCCATGTTCACATATCTGGAGGCTTCCTTTCTTCTCATTCTCGTTGTTCTGCAATGGACAGCATATGCTTTGGACCCAGTGGAGTGAAATGCAGTGGCTCTTTGTTTCCTTATCGTAGAGGTTCTCCAAACATCCCAGGCAGGAACGGCTCCAATATGACTGTGACAGAGGAGTTCTCTGCCTATTTCCCTTACACTGTAACCATAAGGGGATTACCTGAACATGGAAATGCCAGGCTTCTGAAGATGTGTCTGACAGGGCCAGTTCACAGCCACCCCTGCCCATTGTTGTCTGGATCAGCTTACAAGTGGAGAGAGAGCCAGGGTCCAGGAGGGGGCCCAGATGCAGCGCTCTGCTGCTTTCTATGGCCGTGGTCCCATGTGGGCATTGGCTACCACCAGAAGGCTGACATGCAGGAGCCGGGTGCAGTCCCTGGCAGGGGGATCAGCACTCCCAGTGGGCAAAGCTCCAGCCTCTCTCCTACTGCCCAGGGCAATTCTGAGCTGTGGGCGCTGCCACCAGGCTCTGAAGGCCGATGACAGAGGCACCAGGAGGCACTCCCCAGCTCTGTCAGCCACAGTCCCTGGCTGTTGGCAGGGACTGTGATGGCCCAAGGAAGAAGGTCCACCTCCCAGCTGCAGGGAGGTGGTCTTGAGCAAGTCAGAACTGCCCTTTCTCATCTTCAGCAAGCAACATTTCCATCCCTGCCTGTTGCTTCCTCCCAACCCATGCGGTTGCCAGTCTTTCTTTGTCAAACCTCTTCCAAAGCACTTCGTGAAAGGAAGGGCATCCTTACCCTGACTGACTGAGAAGCACCTCTTGGAAATAAGCAAGTTTCCCCTCACCCAAGACTCTTAGCTCCTTCCAAGGACCATCCTTGCTCTCTCCTGCATGCTGCTGAGTAGCAAAATGTTGGGGACCCAGAACTCCTCCAATGAGTGGTATGCTAGCACTAGCTTCTGTGACAACAGGAAGCTCCTCCCCCCCAGGCAGAGGCAGTCAGGAGACCGTAGGTGATGGCTCTGTGCTCTGTGCCCCCTTTCAAGCCCTTTGCATCCCTGCCATCTGAGGAAGGAAGGCAGTGCCTGGAAAATCACCCTGGTAACAGATGCGTCACTTGGCCTGTCTGGCAAGAGGTCACCTGTGAGCCAGAGGGCCCGAATCCCCTCTGGAACACACTGCTGCATCCCCACCACCCAAACAGGCCCTTCCAATAAGGCACGATGGCCTGGCCGTTGGAATGGCTGGACACTGAAGGTGTGCTGTCTGTGACTGGGACACAAGGGACTCGGTGCCTTGGTCTTGGAGACACATGGCATTGGAAAGGCAGAACCCAGGCCAGGGGCCCCACATCCTAAGTCAAATGGGTTTCCTCAGCCAATGGTTTGATTCCGCCTTGAGGGGTTTGGAGATGAGCCTTTCCCTGGTATCAGAGGGTCAGCTTCCCCTTGGTGTCTGTCATAGACAAAGAGTGTCCAGCCACTGTCTCTGTCTCACACAAGCTGCACCAATCCAGCCCCTGAGATTGGGAAGCTCCTTCACCCACCCTGGGCATGGCGGCCATTTTTGTGATGCAGTGAATGTGCCATCCATTAATCCACTGTTTCCTTGTTGGATGGAGTGATGCATGGATAGATGGAGTCTCTGATTGGCATTGGAGGGCCCCACCTGCAGCATAGGGAAGTTCCCCGACTCGGGGTCAAATCAGAGCTGGCATTGCTGTTCTACGCTACAGCCACAGCAATGCCAGATCCAAGCCACATCCGTAGCCCACACCACAGCTCAAGGCAATGCTGGATTGCTTAACCCACTGCACAAGGCCAGGGCTCAAACCCACGTACTCATGGATAGCAGTCAGATTCTTCATCTTCTGAGCCATAATGGGAACTCCCTAAAATACTATTTGGTGATGGTCCGTACATCTTTCCTTTCTGCAAATTCTATTGCATTCTTTTCTTTTCCATTTTGAGTCAGCTGCATTGGGGCCTGTGGGCTGTTCCAGGCCAGGGGTCGAGTCCAAGCTGCACCTGCTGGCCTATGGCACAGCCACAGCAATACAGGATCTGAGGCATGTCTCATACCTACACCACAGCTGACGGCAATGCCAGAACCTTAGCCCAGTAAGCCATGCCATGTCTCATCCCCGCGTCCCCATGGATCCTAATCAGTGTCCTTAGAGCCGAGCCACACGAACTCCTGCTCTTTCACGTTTTAATGGATTGAAAAGCATGAGTGAATGGCTCACTTTAAGTGTGCCTGCACTTGGCATTAATCCTAGATTTTTGGCGTTTGGGGCATTTTGCTTTTTCTTTTTTTTGTTTGCTTGTTTTTTATTTTGTAAGTGTTGGCTGCCCCTGTGGCACACAGACGTTCCCAGGCACAACCCAATATCCTTAACCCTCCTCACCCCAATCGAAAACTTATCCCTGATCACGTAAAGTCCCAGGTCTTCTTGTATCAAAAGCTCCCTGGGGCAGATGCCAGTGGGCTGGTGAGGTTGGGACCACTGAGCTTCACATGATGGAACCTCCCCCCAAGCCAATCACAGGTCATGAGATTACAGTCACTCCCTCCCTCCTTTGTTTTGTCCTCACCGGGACTGAGAGGCCGCTGCCTCCACCATTTAGCACATGGCAATAATCCCACCAAGACGATAGGATGGTCCCCCACCCACAAGGCACTGAAGCAGAAAGTCCTGTCCCTACAGCCAAGCCTTTCCCTCTCTGGACTGGCCGCCCTCACGGGACACCCTGGAGGAGTGGAGAATCACCTCAGCCTGTCATCTCGCCACTTCAGAGAGGCAGAGAGAAACTCTCTAGAGGTAAGGGCTGCCTCCAGCCTCCATTCTCACGACTGGTGAGTGTCCAGAGGGCTGAATGGCACAAAAGCAGCTCTCCATCCCCAGAGTGTTCCGGGATGCAGAGCATGGAACTGATGCCCCAGAAGCCCCCTAGCACAGCAGGCTGGAGAGACAGGGATGATGAGGCTGTCCCTGGGGCTAGTGAGAGCTGTGTACTCCCAGGAGCAGCCTGGGCATCCTTGTCTCTGTGGAGGAAAGACTTAGTCCTTCACCTGTGGATCCAGACTGCCTGGGATCTCACACATGCTTCGCTCCTCTCAGATCCCCTCTCTGTCCTCAGACAACCCATCTCTGAGGACACAGGCACATGCAAGACGACAGTGGACCAAGTGCATTTCACAACAGAAGGATTTTATCCATGTTTTACATCCCCCATCGCAAAGGAGCTACTGTGCCCACCCACACACACCCAGACCCAAGTCCCCACCACCTAACCCCACCCACCCACACCCCCTCCTGGCTCTGGTCATTCTGTCCTTCCTCCCCACCCCTATGGCAGCCAGGATGGTTGCTAGGACCTGGAGGAGCCCAAGGCTTCCATGGGGACTGCCCAGTTGGACTGGCCCTGGAAGGCTGGCCCACCGTTCCCTACTGGCTGCAGTGCCACTTCCTCCTCCTCCGTGTAGCACATGGGTCACACCTACTCCTTTTGGGCTGGGTAGGTTCAACCAGACCCAGAGCCATGGTGTGCCTCCCAGAGCCTTGCAGGTCAGCCCTAGGCCTGGCCAGGTCCTCAGCAGCAGCCAGGCCTCCACATCGAGCCCGCTTTCTAGACTTGGCAGCTTCCACGGGGCCTGAGCTGAGGCCCATTCTCTGGGGCACGGGGGCCTGGGAAGCTTTCTGGGCCCTCTGCCCTGCAGTGCAGACAAGACCCGAGGCAGGGACAGGGCTCTGTGGCAGCCCCCAGGGCAGCAGGCTGTGGTGAAGGCCCAAGAGGAAGGCCAGGCTGGGGAGCTCCTCCTCATCCTCACTGAACCCGTGACCCAGCCCTGGGGCTCCACTAAAAGGAGAGGCCTCCCTGAGAACCTTGCTGAGAACCTTGCTGGCCCTGGGTCCTGATGGAGGGCCCGAGCGCTTTGTGCCCTGGCAAGGAAATGGCTGTGCAGTTCCAGCCTGAGGGGGTTCCTGATATCCTGGAGAGGGCACAGAGCCTTTGTGCCTGAACAGGCCCCTGTCTGTTTGGTGGTGCCTTAGATGGCCATTCTCAGATGAAGGAAAACCGAGTGAATTTTTTGCCAGTGGATCTAATCTAAAAATTCCTAAAGGATCTTCTTGAGATAGAAGGGGAATGATTATAGGAAGAAACATGGAATATCAGGAGTGAAAAAGAGGAATATCCAGTGTTGATATTTGATGAGGATAACATTATTCTCCACTGAGGTTTTTCCTTCTTTTTCTTTTTTCTTTTCTCTTTTTGCCTTTTCTAGGGCTGCTTCCCGTGGTCTATGGAGATACAGGTCAAATGAGAGCTCTAGCCACTGGCATATGCCAGAGCCACAGCAATGCCAGAGCTGAGCCACATCTGCAACCTACGCCACAGCTCACAGCAATGCCAGATCCTTAAGCCACATGAGCAAGGCCAGGGATCGAACCCACAACCTCATGGTTCCTAGTCATATTCCTTAACCACTGCGCCACAACGGGAACTCCTCCACTGAGGTTTTAAAAATGATGTTTGATGTTTCAAAACAAAAAACTACTGTGGCATTTGAAGTGGTTCTCAATGTATTTGCAAACAATATTTAAAAGAGAAAGTCAGAAACTACTAAAAAAAAATGCGGTGTGCATGGGCCAACTGAAAGAGCTTCCAATGGCCAAAGTGAAGCAATTTGACCAAGAAAATAAGTAATATAGTAGTAGTTTATAACCCAAAGTATAAAATAAATGGCTATGAATCCCTATTAATCAATAAATGCCTAAATTAATCATTCAGTCAATCAATAAGGGATAATAAAAATATATTGTACAGAAGAATTCCAAATACTTATGTAGGTACTCTGTTCTCAGGACGTGCAGCACAATTTCCTGCTTTTAACTGTAGACTGATTATCATGTCTTATTGTTAAAAAGGACAATATAGAAAGGAAATAAAAAGACAGTGGAAAAATCTAACAGGAGTCAAGGTCAACAACACAAGTGCTAAGTCCTTCCTAGAGTATGTGTATCATTGATATGTGAAGAGAATGGCACTTTACCTCTGTGATCTTCTCCCCAAAGTCCATAAACTGCATCTAATCATGAAGAAACATCAGGCATATTCCAAGTGGGGGACATTCTACAAACTAAGTGACCAGCATCCTCAAAACTGTCAAGGTCATCAAAAACAAGGTGTCTGAGAAATTGTCACAGCCCAAGAGGGGCCTAAGGAGACATGACAACTAAATGTAACCTGGTATCATAGATGGAATACTAGAACAGAAAAAACACATGAGGTGAAAACTAAGGAAGTTTCAATAAAAAGTATGGATTTTAAAGTATGGACTTCAGGAATTCCATACTTTAAATTGGCTCAGTGTGTTAAGAACCCGACAGGGTCCATGAAGATGTGGGATCTATCCCTGGCCTTGCTCAGTGGATTAAGGATCAAAATGTAGCATCACTGCAAGCTGCCGCATGGGTTGCCATTGTGGCTGGGATCCAGCATTGCTGTTGCTGTGGCTGTGGCATAGGCTGGCAGCTGCAGCTCCGATTCAACCCCTAGCCTGGGAACTTCCTAGAGGCCCTAAAACATATATATTTTAAACAGAAAGTATGTATATATATTTGTTTGTTGTTTTTTCTTTTTTCCAGGGCCATACTCGCAGCATATGGAGGTTCTCAGGCTAGGCGTCAAATTGGAACTATACCTGCCAGCTCACACCACAGCCACAGCAATGCAGGATCAAAGCCACATCTGAGACCTACAACACAGCTCATGGCAACGCTGGATCCTTAACCCACTGGACAAGCTCAAGGCTCAAACCTGTGTCCTCATGGATGTTGGTCAGAGGACATTGAGCTATGATGGGAACACCTTTTTTCTTTCTTTTTTCCTTTTTTTTTTTTTTTTGAGAGAGAGAGAGGGAGAATATGAACATGAATGCATACCAAGGGAAAAAGAGTAAGAATGAGAATCTAACAGGATATAAACCTGGGTTTCAGGGAGTTCCCATTGTGGCACAGCAGAACCAAATCCAGCTAGTATCCATGAGGATTCGGGTTCTATCCCTGGCCTTGCTCACTGGGTGGGGGATCCAGTGTTGCCGAGAGCTTTGGTGTATGTCAAAGATATGGCTCAGATCTTGCATCGCTGAATAGTGTCTGAATAGACAGACTGAGTGAGATATTGAAGAGGCAAGAATGCTGAAGAAGCTTTGAAGTATGCTTGTGGCAATGACCTAGGCTCATAGCAATGATCTTGGCTTTTAGGGAAGCAAAAGCTAGCACACTGGACCCTGAGGCCCAGTGATGCACCACCATGGCATCTGATTTTATTTGCAATGTCTTGGGCACTCAGTATGCAGGAGCCTTTTAGGACTGACTGAGCCACTGGAAACAGAAATCAAGGAGGAAGTCACAGTACTCGGTACTAGGAAGGGGAGGTGCCTTCCACCTTCCTCGGTCCTGTAGTATTGCTACTTCTCCTCTGCAGAGAAAACATAGCCTGAAGTGTGACAAGTTCTAGCAGGTGTGAGAAGGCTCCCCGCCTTCTTTAGCCCTCTGTGATTTGGAACTGCTCATTCTAGCCTTCACATGGAGTGTATGGTCTCTATCAGGTTTTAGGATTTCATTATAGTTTCTTGCCTTATTCTCAAATTATTTCTCTTTCCTTTATAATTATTTAAAAGTCCACCAGTTGGCTTCTCTAACCATTACAATTTGAGAGATGAGACCCTGTCTTCTCCCATAGGACTCAGCCTTACACTATCTCAGGGACCCGAGAGGCCAGGCCTCCTTCTCTATGCCTGGTTCACATCCTTCTGGTTGAATTCAAGCAGTGAGAGGACACATTTTCCTTTTGAAAAACAAAGTTGGCTGTGGACACACTCTGCAAGTGTACGTTTTCAACTTAGAGCTCTGTGCTCTTTGTTAAAAGCCCCCTTTGGGTTAATTATAAAGTGCCTAAATTATATTTGATTATTTCAGGAGAAAAATATGCACTAGGACAGTGTGTGTGTGCCTGCAAATCCACTGACTGACATTCCATTCTCTACATTCCACTTTTTCTCAAGAAGTGTCCTAACTACATGTGTCATTCAAACAAACCAGTTGTGAGAGGCATTGGGAGAAAGCATGGAGCCCTTTCTAGGTTTCTGGGCTAAAATGTACTTTAAAATAGCCCCTCCACTCCTATAACTATCTCTTCCACCCCTGTGCATGTATGAGACCTTCCCTTATGAGATTCCATACTCATGAAAATATGGATAGGATGAAACCAACATGGGAGTACTGTCCTGCATTGTGGCTCTCCCACGTGGTTTGTGGAAGGAGAAACTGGCCTTTCATGGTTGCTGCATCTCATCCACTTTTCCCAGAATGGCTCCTGCTGCCTGAGTTGGTGACGGTAGGACTGGGCATCTTCCATCCCACCCTCTCCCTCAGGTCCTTTGTGGAACTGCTGCAAATCCACCCAAGATGGCATGTCTTCCCTTGGCATCTGTTCTGCAGCTGGGACAATCTCCATGGCATAACACAAAGGGCGATGTGGTTCGTGTTGGAAAGCTCTTGAAGTTGAAAACTGCTTTAACAGGCCAAATCCTGGAAACTTGTTTATGAAATGTCCTCATAACTCTTCACGAAGCTGCACTGGGTACATCAACCCTCTATGGCTTGGAGGCAACTGTGAGATGTGAGGACACTCAGGAGGAAATGTCCATTTGTTTTCCAAGTTAGTTTAGCACAAGATCACTGTCACCCATGCAATGGAACATGTTGCTATGGGAACTGCAAAGATGATAATGCGGCTTCAAAAGGTTGACAATTGGAAAAGCCTCTTTTTTTATGTCATGCCCATGGGATGCACATTTTGCTTAGATCATTACTGTTTAAAGTTTGTCCATATAAATTATTTGGGAGCAAATAATTTGTGACTCTTAAAATATTTAGAATATTGAAATTTGGGGAAAAGTATTACCATCTAGGTGCATTAAAATCGCTTGTGTGCTGGAACTCTCACAGGCCTGATGGAGTCAGAGTTGTTATCAGGAAGATATAAAATCTCCCTGCAAAGCCATGTGGAATGGCCCATCTCATTCATGTCTTATCCTGGATTCAGGCCACTGATGAATGGTTAATGCACAGAGTCTTGGTGCATTTCTTTTTTCACTTTCGTCTCCTGAAATTTCCTGCTTTCACAATATAGGTTATAGAACCATGACAGTCTCTTCATGAAACCATGACTGGAGCCACATGCCATATGCCCCCACGCATGTTTGCATCATTACACGGACATGGATGAGTGCATATCTATGTATGAGTGCATGGGTATATACATACCTATTCAGTCCTCATTGTCATGTGGTTGGGGTCTGTAGTCACCACAAACATGGAATCAGTGAACACTGAACCACTGCGCCCATGGGAAATTCAGGGTTAGGTTCCTGCCAGCCTCTGGTCACACTTTTTTGTCTCTTGATAAATACAAAAGCTTATTTTATGTGTGTTTCTGTTTAAAGACACCTTGTTTAATATACACTGTTGTTTCATTGGCACTGAACTCACAGCCAATTGCACTGTAATCCTATGTGTAAACCAAATGTATCTAACCAATGTATTTCCCCCCCATAAAGTCCTAGACAACACTTCAGCACCAAACATGGGGGCCATTTGAAAGAGTTAAATCACACACACACACACCACAAAAATGTGGGGAAATGTGGCACTAAATAGACCAGAGAAGGGGCATTTGCTTACAGTATGAGTGGAAACAAGAAGGCAGAGTTTCACTTTGTTCAGCCTTAGCTGGAAATGCATTTGTAGGTAGATGAATTTTTCTCTTCTCTGTGTGTGTCCACATATGAGCAAAAGCACCCCAAGCCCTGACTTGGGGTGACAAATACATTTTTAGTGAATAGGTGAATTCTCTGATATGGAATCTGTGACTAATGAGAACCAACTGTATGTGTATATATATAAAATCAATAACATCTTCCCACCAGATGGAAGATCCAGTGCTGAACCATGTGGAAGCCAGGGCAGACCTCTGCCAGCCAGAACATACTGTACACTTCCTGTCCCTTGAGCACTTCCTTCTTCTGAGCACTCCGGGAATGAGCTCCCTACTCCCTGGCTCCTCAAGCCCTGGCTTTTATCCTCCTCACAAGGCACCTACAGTGTGTGTTGGAGTGATGCTTTCTTCAGGTGTATGACCTGTTATCCTTTTAGGCTGTGCAGATGTGGAGGGTGAGCCAGGGCCCCATGTTCAGGGCAGTTATCCACAGCTGGTGGGTGAGCCACGTGTGAGAAGATCTGCAATATGGAAATGCTTGCGTCAGGAGACTGGAGGTGGGCAAGGCTCATCTGGAAGATATTATTGGCCTGTCTCCCTTCCATGGCTTTCTTTTTGTCTGGGTTACTGGCTGCCCCAGCCATCATGCAGATGACAAAGGAATGAATTAGCAGTCTAGAGACTGTGCCAGGTCTTGCCTGTACAACCAGGGAGGAGTTGCTCTTCACGTCCTCATCTATAGAACAAGGTCATTTGTTTAGGGAAATCCTATGGTTCTAAAGTCCTTTTTGAAAAAAAAAAGAATTAATAGTGTAATTCTGAGAAACTCGGATGGAATTGTGTAACAAGGTACTTGCATGCCATTTCAGAAACCCTGTTTTTGTCTGTTCCCCCCCCCCCCCCTTAGGGCTGCATCCGTGGCATATGGAGGTTCCCAGGCTAGGTGTTGCATCAGAGCTGTAGCCACCAGCCTACACCTCAGCCACAGCAATGAGGGATGCAAGCCACATCTGCAGCCTACACCACAGCTCACAGCAATGCTGGAACCTTAACCCATGGAGGGAGGTCAGGAACCCAACTTGTGTCCTCAGCGATGCTAGTCAGATTCACTTCCACTGAGCCACGTTGGGAACTCAAGGAGCCCTGTTCTTTATGAAAGTATTCAGGAGATAATGCAATATGTGCTTTATATCTTCTCCACTTCAAAGCTGACTCATTTGCATAAAAACTTTTTGGATGGTTTTTATGAATGATTTGGGTTTTCAGAGTTAAAAGAATTTTTGAGTTGTGATAGCATCACAACCCCTAAAAATTGTTTAATAGCATCAAGATTAGGTAGGCCGTTTTGTTTGGGATTTTAGTAACTGAGAAAGTATAGGTTGTTAGCAGCACTCTGGAGCATGTACTACCCGTAGCACACGCTGTTAGTCACTAAAATTATACTGGTTCTAGACACAACAGGATTCCCATTTTTCAGTTGATGAAACCAAGGTTCAGAATGGCTAGGATGTCGGATACACTCTTCAAATCCAAGTATCCAGGTCCCATAACCTACATTCCTTTTCTTTGGCTTTGCAAAGTATAACACTCTAAATGTACATTAGATTTTATCGGCCAAATGTGGAAATTATGTTTTGCAATTTTTAGCTCCAGTGTAGTTATAAGATCTAGTATATGGGAATAAAGACATTGAGGAAGTAGACTTATTTTACTAGGAACCAACACCTCATCCCTTTTGCAGAACAAAATTAGACTTTAAAAAAAACCCAAGATGTTATTAAAAGAAACTTTCAAATATAGTTTTATATAATTCTGGTAGTATTGCTTTTAAGCTGGTAGATGCTATATATGTTAGTTGCCTTGTGCATCTACCAAGCGAAAAGCACTGTACTTAGCAAAATTGTCAGCAATTTATTTAGATGCCCTTTGACTCTCTGGTGAGCAATGAAAACATTCCCATCTACTCCTCAGGGAGAGTCTGAATGTAAACACATCATTCCTTCTGTTCAGCTCCTGGGCACCCTCTCTACCTTTCTGAGTCTTCTGTCCAAGTTGGTTACCTTGTCACCAACATCCCACTCATGAAAGGGTCAGCACTTCCCTGAGGACTGCTCACCATTGGTCACTTTTCTCTCCTCTCCCAATCAGGACTGTCTTGTCACATCACATCACATCACCTTTCACTCACCAAGTGTTTATGGAGCATTCAGCTCACGCCAGACACTATTCGAGGTACTGGGAACACAGCAAAGAGGACAGGAGAGTAAAATCCCTGCTTGGGGCTTACATTCTAGTGGAGAAAAGAGAAAACAAACAAGAGACAGGGACCGAGTGTTGCTGGTGGACCTGGCAGTGTGCTCCAGAGAGGGACCAGGAGGAGGAAAGGACACCTGAGTGGATGAGACTGAAGCTGGGGACCAGTGAGGGAGGGGTGGGAACAGTGTGGTTGTGGGGGACAGAGGACAAGGTGGAAGAGGCCTGGAGGGAGCAGGTGCAGGGAGGGACTGCAGGTGGCAGGTATATGGAGGGACTGTGAGCGGCCAGAGGCCCCGGGATGGTGGCCTAGGTGGGACCTGGCCAGCAGTGGGGAGCAGAGGGTAACCACTGTGGGTAGAGCTGGGGATGGGCCAAGGGAGCTGGACACGGTAGCTTCCAGCAGTAGGCACAGAGACCAGGTGGAGGCTGTGTTCCTGACACTTTCCAGTTGGGCCGCATCAAGGGTCCAACTGCCCGTGTGGCTCCTGCCCAGGGAAGGAAAGGAAAGCATTCTCCATCATCGAAGACAGGGGGCTGTGAGCTCCAAGCACGCACTCTGCAGCCAGGCGGGCCTGGGAGCTTCACAGGGTCTCCTCAGTCCATGGGGGGGGTTGAGGTGCCAAGGCAGGCGCTGGGGCTCGGCGGGGGGCCGCAGAGCCTCTGCAGGCGGCGTGGGGTGGCGGGGGGGGGGGGGGGGGGGGAGGGGGGGGAAAGAGCCTCGGAAGGCCACACGGGGGAAGACGGGGCCTTAGCAGGCCCTGTGCGGGGGGTGGGGGGGGAATCCCCCCCTCGGTGGCCTGCTGAGAGGCAGGGCCTCGGCAGGCCGTGACCTGGGGGGGCGGGGCCTCAGCAGTCCCTGTGCGGGGGGGGGGGGGGGGGGCGGGGCCTCTGCAGCACGTGTCCTGGGGGGCGGGGCCTCGGAAGGCCCTCTGCCGGGGGGGGCGGGGCCTTGGTAGGCTATGTGACTGGGGGGCGCGGCTTCTGCGGGCTGAGCGGGGGAGGCGGGGCCTCCGCAGGCCGTTTCCTGGGGGGGGCGGTGCTTCGACGAGCAGCGCGCGGACAGGGGGTCCGCGGCAGGCCGCGTGTCAGGGAGGCTGAGAGGGTCCAGAAGGAGGAAAGGACACCTGAGTGGATGAGACCAAAGCTGGGGACCAGTGAGGGAGGGGTGGGAACAGTGTGGTTGTGGGGGACAGAGGACAACGTGGAAGAAGCCTGGAGGGAGCAGGTGCAGGGAGGGACTGTGAGCGGCCAGAGGCCCCGGGATGGTGGCCTAGGTGGGACCCGGCCAGCAGCGGGGAGCAGAGGGTAACCACTGCAGGTAGAGCTGGGGATGGGCCAAGGGAGCTGGACACGGTGGCTTCCAGCAGTAGGCATAGAGACCAGGTGGAAGTTGTGTTCCTGACACTTTCCAGCTGGGCCGCATCAAGGGGCCACCTGCCCTCGTGGCTCCGGCCCAGCGAAGGAAAGGAAAGCATTCTCCATCACCCGAAGACGGGGCTGTGAGCTCCAAGCACACACTCTGCAGTCAGGCGGGCCTGGGAGCTTCACAGTGTCTCCTCAGTTCATGGGCGGGGGGCGGGGGGCGGGGGGGGGTGGTGGTGGCGAGGTGACAAGGCAGGCGCGCTGGGGCTCGGCGGTGGGGCGCATAGCCACTGCAGGCGGCGTGGGGTGGCGGCGGTGGGGGGGGGGCAGACTCGGCAGGAAGACGGGGCCTTAGCAGGCCCTGTAGGGTGCGAAGGGGACCCCCCTCAGTAGGCCTTGCGGGGAGGCAGGGCCTCTTCAGTCCAGGTGCCAGGGGGGCGGGGCCTCGGCAGGCTGTGTGACTGGGGGGCGTGGCTTCTTCAGGCCGACCTGGGGAAGGCGGGGCTTCAGCAGGCCGCGTGCTGAGGAGGCGGGGCCTCGGCAGGCTGTGTGACTGAGGGGCGCGGCTTCTGCGGGACTTGCGCGGACAGGGCGGGGGGGGGCCCCTCTGCAGGCCACGTGCCAGGTGGGCAAGGCTTCTGCAGGCCGCGGGCGGGGAGGCGGGGTTTCGGCAGGCCCTGCGCCGGGGGGGCGGGGCCTCCGCAGGCTATGTGACTGGGGGGCGCGGCTTCTGGGGGCCGCGCGGGGAGGCGGGGCCTAGACAGGCCTTGTGCTGGGGGGACGGGGCCTGGGCAAGCCATGCGCGGGGAGGCGGGGTCTCGGCGGGCCGTGTGCCTGGGGGGCGGGGCCTCAGCAGGCCAAGTGCCAGGTGGGCAAGGTTTCTGCAGGCCCCGCGCGGGGAGGCGGGGCCTCGGCAAGCCATGTGCCAGGGAGGCAGGGCCTTGGCAGGCCGCGTGCCAGGGAGGAGAAGCCTCGGCAGGCCCTGTGCCGTGGGGGCGGGGCCTCGGCAGGCCGCGCGCGGGGAGGTGGTGCTTCGACAGGCCGCGCGCGGGGGGAGCGGGGCCTCGGTAGGCTATACGACTGGGGGGCGCGGCTTCTGCAGGCCGAGCCAGGGAGGCGGGGCCTCGGCAGGCCTTTTCCTGGGGGGACGGGGCCTAGGCAGGCCGCGCGCGGGGAGGCGGGGCCTCGGCAGGCCATGTGCCAGGTTTCGGGGCCTCTGCAGGCCCTCTGCCGGGGGGCTTGGCCTCAGCAGGCTATGTGACTGGGGGGCGAGGGTTCTGCAGGCCGAGCGCGGGGGGGCGGGGCCTCGGCTGGCAATGTGCCCGGGGGGCGGGGCCTCGGCAGGCCGCGGGAGGCGGGGACACACGGCTCACACCCAATCCCAGGCACAGCCTAGTTCACAGTCCGCTGCCATCTTGAATCGCGGTGTTGCTCTTATTTCCTCAGGAACCGTTTTTTAATGGCTGGCGCAGCTGCTTCCCTAACTGGGGTCTGCAGTGCAGGCGTGGTGTCTCTGCACTGCGCCCTGCAAGCAACTGAAACCTGGCCAAGCACAAAGGAAAAGAAAAGGTAGACTTTGCTTTATTTCCCAGACTGTACTTTTATGAGCAGGGAATTGTTAATGGGCTTTGTAGGTGACAGTTGAACTGCTGAGGAGAAGAAGGAGGCCTGGGGGGGGCAGAGGAGTCCAGGGCGCCAGAAGAGCCAGTGGGGAGCAGGTGGTGGTGCTGAGGGAGTGAGGGGGCGGTGGGGAAGACGGAGATGAGATGTGAGGGTGGTGGTGAGATGGGAGGATGGTGATGAGGTGGAAGGTTGGCGATGAGATGGGAGGGTGGTGGTGAGATGGGGAAGACGGAGATGAGATGAGAGGGTGGTGGTGAGATGGGGAGGATGGTGATGAGGTGGGAGGTTGGTGATGAGATGGAGGGTGGTGGTGAAGTGGGAGGTTGGTGATGAGATGGGGGGGTGGTGGTGAGGTGGAAGGATGCCAGTGATGAAGTGGGGAGGACAGCGATGAGGTGGGGTTACGGAGATGAGGTGGGAGGATGGTGGAGTTGAGCTGAGAGAGAGGGTGGTTAGGAGATCTGCGGTGAGGTGGGAGGATGGGGGTGAAGGAGGAGGGTGGCGATGGGATGGTGACAGCTGTGATGAAGTGGGAGGTCGGTAATGAGGTGGGAATAAGGCGGGGTGGGTGGTGATGAGGTGAGAGGACAGCTAGAGGAAGTGGAGAAGGGGCTGACTGCAGGGCCAGCAGTGAGAGGGCTGTCACACAGCACAGGAATCTTGACAGGCATCCAGCTTGAGAGGAAAGCCTTCAGGAAGGAGCGGTGTTGGGTGTCATTCAGATGGGCCCAGTTATGGTAGATTGAGGATGTTATCAGCACTACTAAATATCAAATAGACAACCTATCAGCATCTTGTACGAACCTGTAATGGAAACGAATCTGGAAAAGACTAGATATACACATGCAGGGGTATAATGGAATCACTTTTCTGCACACCTGACACACAACATTGGAAATCCACTCTACTTCAATAAAAAAGTTATTCAGGAGGGGACAGGAGCAGAGTAATAATTAGATTATTGTGGTGACAGTCGCCAACTTCCAGCCCCCTTTGGTGCTGGGCTCCTCCTTCGTGCTCTCACAGGTGCGAATGCCTCTGACCCTCTGCCCAGACGTGACTCTTGCTAGAATGTCCATGTTAGAGGGGCTGTGACTCTTTAAAAGGAATTTTTCCCTGGTGGGGTCCCCAGCGTCCCAGGCCTGGCTTGCCAAGAGTGGTCATGAGGGGCCAACTCTCACAAAAGCCCTGGGACTGAGAAGGCCTGCATCAGCTTCCACTTGGAGCCATGGAGGTGGCCAGTTACAAATGCCTTTTTAATGTTGCTCCCAACACTCTGTAACATATCAGGCCATTGCTTCAGGTAACTTCATCGTGAGGCCACTTTCCATTTTATTTCATATTTTCCTGAAAGGATATTGTCCTTGTCAAGCAGACAGGAGCTGACGAGGTGAGGGATCGTAACAATGTGTTATAACTTTGTAAAATTTCTCACCCAGCTCCCTCCCATCATCAACTCAAGACCTAAGATACCGGAAGAGCATCTCTTCTCTCCTCCTTTTTCTTCCTCTGGCTGGTCCTGACCAGAGGGCCCTAGTGAGAGCGGCTCCTGATAATGTCAGGATCTTCTTCGGAACCTGCAGCATAATTCATTTTCCCCGGAATGGATGTGGAGCCTCCCCGTGCTTCCAAATTGGGCTGCACCAACTCTGAGACTTCTGTGTTCCATTTTCTCAACGCTCCAATGAATTGTCAAGACAAAGCTTTGTGTCAAGATAGAGAAGCATCTTTTCCCAGGCCTGCATTTCTGGCTGGGAAACAGGAGCCCAAATCCTAAATGTGTCTATTTGGTCAGCTTACAGTCCAAACAGCGATTTTGGAAATGCAGAGTTTGCAGAGCCTGATGCCTCTCCTGCAGTTTAAATCTGCACGGTTGTCACCAGTTACAGACTATGGCAGATGGCTTGCAGTGTGTAGAGGAGGACAATGGACAAGGAGTCAAAGAGAGAAAAGAGCAGTGCATGTCCTGGTTAAGCTCCTCCAAGTTGCCATTAAAAGTGCATAATTTCACCAGACTCTAGCCTCAAACATCCATGGTCAATTAAAAGCTGTCTCCGGTCAATGGGTTGTGACACAGAGTTTCTATGTTCTAGGGACACCTTCTACCCTTTAGACAGACTGCCTTTCGCCCTGAAAAATGGCATCCAAAGCCCCACTGTCAGCTAACAAGTGTGTAACTTGCATTGGTGGCACCTTCAGGTTTCATGGCATTTCCTGTCTCTTCACCATGTATAGGCTGTGCGTTAAAACTTCCGAAATCCCCTTTTCTATTCTCAAGGGTTCCCACACCCCAGATGATGATGGAATCCGCAATTATAATAAGCAACTTCCAAACAAAATTAAGGGCCCTGCTTTCCTTACAACCATTGCTCTTTTCCCTATACTTCTTCAAACTGGCCCAAGACATTTTAAGGCTGCTGTCTTTGGCTTCTGTGCAGAAAAGAGTGCCTCCTGGTTTCTTCATCTGCTGAAGATGGACCTAGTCCCTTCTCATTTCTTAACCTAAGCTGTGAACCTTTTGCTAATGATGATTTGTAGTCTGAGCTCTCTGGGGTTCAGAGAGAGCTCTGCAGGTGCCTGTCAAATGCTCGACCTGAGAAAGACCAAGCCAAGCTAAATCAAGCACCATGGCTTGACTCAGCTTTCCAAGTTCTGCAGCAGAACAGCAACCGCCCACCCCCACCAGGAACAGAACCTCCCATCAACAGCTTCCTCGCTCCCCCTGGGTTTCTCCCAGTAATTTTTTGAAGATTGCCCGGGGCTGCCAGCCTCATCTGCCTTTTCACTTGGCTCGTTCCTCCTCTCCCAGCTATTTGCTAAAATACAGGGCTTCCTTCCCCTCTTGTTAGAACAAAACTTGCTAGGAAGTTGACCCTAGTCTTCTGAGGCTTCCTCGTGTTGTCCCAAAGCCTGTCAGGTAATTTGTAAGTCTGTTAGTTTAAGTGGCAGAGCTAAAGGCTTTTCTCTAACCAACTGACTGGTTTCCCCTCTGCCTCTGAGCAAGCTTCATTCTAGAGTCAGAGATGTCCAGGCACAGCCTTCTGAGTACACTCTCCTCTTGACTTTGAAATCTTCACTGGGCTTTGCCTGCATCTATGCTGGACGATGAGCCTCGGCAACACACGAGGACTTCCATGCCTCACTGGTCAGCACCACTGTGCTGCTGGGCTGGAGCCTCCATCCTCCATTCCTATATCCATGCCTACTTTTCAGGCTCACTGGTGAAGAAATAGGATGAGGAAGCAGGAAAGGATCAGAGGCAAGGAGCATGGTCTCACTGACAGTCCATAAGCCTGAATATCTGAGTTTCAGCTCCTTTTATGCAGGTTGCACAGCTGAGAAACAGCCCACCCAATCCTCATTCTGTCTTCACACCACAAGGCTGGCATGGGCAGAGTGCCATCAGGAGAGAACACAGCTCCCACCATGGAGAACCCCTCTAAACTTGCTTGCACCAAAGTCTAGTTCCAACAGCATGTGGCCCGTGGAAAATGCAGCTGCGGTCAGTAACTGAGGTTCTCAGACAGCCTTGCCCTTGCATCCTAGCTCCTGGCACATGCTCCTTCCTGATTCGCCTACCATGAAGCACGTGACCCCTCTGATGAAACACATATGTGATGACTGACATCCTGGGTTTCTGCCCATGGCAAGTAGGCCCCTGCTGTCACTGGACCACAGTTCTCCCCCACCGAAGGACCCTGCAGGCCATGGAGCACCATGGCTTACAGCAGGGTTTTGGCCCCCATCACCAATGTCATCCCACTAAGTATGTGCCAAGAAGACTCTTGTTAAGCCTAGAACCTAATTTGATATGTGGAAGATCCATCTTCACATAAGACCTCAGACTGGTGACAGTTTGGTTTACAGAGAGAGGGTCACAGTCCCAGAGGAGAGATCTACCCAGCAAGGGTGCTCAATGAGGAAGACAGAGCTTTATCCCCTTATTCCTGCAGCATCCACCCTTGACCTTCATGGTTCACATTGGCCTCAGGCTTTCTCCCAGGGTTGAAGTGAGGGTGTGGGTGTTGTTCTGTACCTCTCCTAGGTCTTAAGAGTACAGCCAGCACTCAGCCTCCTCCCACACTCTGGCCCCTCAATCAGCCCTGGACACCTAATGTGGATATGACAGACATGCAGCTGCTGCGACAGCCCCTGCCAAGTGACAAGACCAGCCTTCCCAGTGAGTCCACTCAGGACCTGAGGCATTGCTCAGCTGGCTTGCTGCCACCAGCAGCACTGAGTCAGGTGGTGGTCCTTCCTCACCCAGCAGAGCCAGGCTCTCCTGGACTGTTAACATGGAATTTGGAGGGAATCTTGTGCCTCAAAGAGCATCACTCTTCTGGGGAGAGAAGAGGAATGCATGTGACAATATTAAAGCCAAGGCTGTGTGGTGAAAGTTTAATAGAACAAATATATGGCTGGCTGGCTGAGGAATAATAAAATCACTCTGATGATGAGGACTTTACTGCACTGGTTTCCAGACCCTTGTTTGCTAAATAAATATATTTACTTGGACTCCAAGCTACTGGGTGGCCTTGGTCCAATGACTCCACTTCTTCCAGCCATTGTTTCTTCATTGTAATCTGAGAGGATGGGGCTCTGTGAGTGGTTCTTGGAGTGTCCTCATACTGGAGGAGGAAGTCTTATGTTTGTGGAGCTTAAATACTCTTTACCAGTCATTGAGCATGTTTTCAGGGAGTACAGAGTTGACCCTAGTCTTGCTGCTCTGGTGCTGGTGGCAGGAAGCCATTGTTGCTGCCTTCCAGGACATTGTTGTCCGATGGGGAATGTGTGATGGGCTCTTTCTAAATCCCCTGACCAGCCCCTCCCCCTGGTCAAATAAATTCCAAAACTATTTTAAGAAACCTCTGAAAGACTGAGATGAAAGTATTGTACTGTAGATGTCCCCCAGATGACTCACTTATTGGTTGATGAATTTTATAATGTGTGTTGTGATTAGATTTATTCTAAGATCATAAGTCCTTTCTTATGAAATGTACATGCAGCTAGCACCCATGTCTGCATTATTCTCTGGGACTTGAGTAAGAATCTTGTTTGAAAGTCACTGCTATCAGGAAGCAAAGTGTTTGGGGTGTGTGCAGCCTGAGCGTGGCCAAGAGTTGAGTCCCTCTGGTTCTTACAGCTCTACCAGATAACCTGCTGTCACATAACCTACTGGGATGTTTTATCCATGTAGAGTATGTCAGCAGCTGTCCAGTGGGGCCTAGAGAAGCTCAGTTCAGAAAGGAGTGTGGAGGAAGGGATCGCTAAGGTGGGTATGGGGTCCAGAACAGGGCTCTGTGAGGGGAACCCAGGAAAGGTGTCTGTGTCAAGACTGATCACCCCACAGCACCATTGGATTGATTGAGGGAGGGAGAGTGTGATATGAGAAATAGCAAACTCAGGATTGCTTTGGCGATTCTGGGTCTTTTGTGGTTCCATATAAATGTTTGAATTGTTTGCTCTAGTTCTGTGAAAAATGTCATGGGTAATTGGATAGGGATTGCAGTGAATCTGTAGATTGCTTTGGGTAGTATGGCCATTTTTACAATATTGATTTTCCCAATCCAGGAACATGGAATATCTTTCCATTTCTTTACATCCTCTTTGATTTCTTTGATTAAACTTTTATAGTTCTCGGCATATACGTCCTTTACCTCCTTGGTCAGGTGTATTCCAAGGTATTTGATTTTGTGAGGTGCAATTTTAAAAGGTATCATAAGCAATCCTGAGAGACAAAAACCAAGCATGGGGCGTAACTCTCCCAGACTTCAAGAAATACTACAAAGCCACAGTCATCAAAAGAGTATGGTACTGGTATCAAAACAGACAGACAGACCAAAAGAACAGAAGAGAGAATCCAGAAATAAACCCTGACACCTGTGGTCAATTAATCTTTGACAAGGGAGGCAAGAACATAAAATGGGAACAAGAAAGTCTATTCAGCAAGCATTGCTGGGAAACCTGGACAGCTGCATGCAAAGCAATGAAACTAGAACACACCCTCACACCATGCACAAAAATAAACTCCAAATGGCTAAAAGACTTAAATATGAGACAGGACACCATCAATCTCCTAGAATAAAACACAGGCAAAACACTCTCTGACATCCACATCATGAATATTTTCTCAGGTCAGTCTCCCAAAGCAATAGAAATTAGAGCAAAAATAAGCCCATGGGACCTAATCAAACTGAAAAGCTTTTGCACAGCAAAGGAAACCCAAAAGAAAACAAAAAGACAGCTTACAGAATGGGAGAAAATAGTTTCAAATGATGCAACTGACAAGGGCTTAATCTCTAGAGTATATAAACAACATATACAACCCAACAGCAAAAAAAGGCATTCAATCAATGGAAAAATGGGCAAAAGACCTGAATAGACATTTCTCCAAAGAAGATATACAGATGGCCAACAAACACTTGAAAAAATGCTCAACATCGCTGATTAGAAGAGAAATGCAAATCAAAACTACCATGAGATACCACCTCACACCAGTCAGAATGGCCCTCATTAATAAATCCACAAATAACAAGTGCTGGAGGGGCTGTGGAGAAAAGGGAACCCTCCTGCCCTGTTGGTGGGCATGTAAACTGGTACAACCACTATGGAGAACAGTTTGGAGATACCTTAGAAATCTATACATAGAACTTCCATATGACCCCACAATCCCACTCTTGGGCATCTATCCGGACAAAACTCTACTTAAAAGAGACACATGCACCCGCACGCTCATTGCAGCACTATTCACAATAGCCAGGACATGGAAACAACCCAAATGTCCATCGACAGATGATTGGATTCGGAAGAGGTGGTATATATACACAATGGAATACTACTCAGCCATAAAAAAGAATGACATAATGCCATGTGCAGCAACATGGATGGAACTAGAGAATCTCATCCTGAGTGCAATGAGCCAGAAAGACAAAGACAAATACCATATGATATCACTTATAACTGGAATCTAATATCCAGCACAAATGAACATCTCCTCAGAAGAGAAAATCATGGACTTCGTGGATAGACTTGAGGCTGCCTGATGGGAGGGGGAGGGAGTGGGAGGGATCGGGAGCATGGGCTTATCAGACACAACTTAGAATAGATTTACAAGGAGATCCTGCTAAATAGCATTGAGAACTTTGTCTAGAAACTCATGTTGCAACAGAACAAAGGGTGGAGGAAAAAATGTAATTGTAATGTATACATGTAAGGATAACCGGACCCCCTTGCTGTACAGTGGGAAAATAAAAAAATTAAAAAAAAAAGAAATAGCAAACTCAAGGGGTTCCTTTTGTGGCACAGTGGAAGCAAATATGAATGGTATCCATGAAGATGCAGGGTTGATCCCTGGCCTCACTAAATGGGTCAGAGATCTGGCATTGCCGTGAGCTCTTCTGTAGTTCATAGACATGGCTTGGATACCTCATTGCTGTGGCTGTGGCTGTGATGAGCAGCTGTAGCTCTGATTAGACCCATAGCCTGGGACCTCCCCCATGCTGCAAGTGCAGCTGTAAAAAGCAAAAGACAGAAAAATAGCAAACTTGGTATATGAGATACACACATATATATTTTAGATTTCTTACATGTATAGCCATGGCACTGACAGTTGATAAAATGGGTTTGTTGATAAAAATCATAGGTATTGGCAAGATTCTTATGTTTTTTAAAGAGATTAATACATATAAAAGACTAGAACTGTTAAGGAATGAATGGCTTAAGAATAACAATTAATTTCCTAGTTGTGAAAACAGCCTCTCTGCCTAGATTCTGTAGGCATGAGTAGAATAAAATGTCAAGTTTTGGGGGGCGGTTTTTGGCTCTACCTGCTGCATAGAGAAAGAGGCCAGGGACTGAATCCCACCTAAGCTGGAACTGTGGAAATGCCACATCCTTAACCTGCTGCACCCCAGTGGGAACTCCACAAGATGTCATTCCTTACAAATTTTCTAAAATTTAATCTTTTCCCCATTTCAAAGTACTCTCCTCTATTGGTTGAAATTAGTAAGTGTTTTTATAAAATTGAATAGCAAGAGGACACTGGCTACACACACGTTCCAAGTGGCTTGTCTCCCTTCTAGAAACAACCAACCTGCCTGCTGCCATCCTACTTCCCCAACCAGAGCAAGTTCTCTATAACCACCTCCAAGCAGCTGTCCTCCCCAGGGCAGGCTCAGGTTTCTATAGGCCCCCAGGCTTCCCAGGGGAGATGACCCTGGGGTGCAGTGCTCTCACCTTCCTCTCCTTCAGTCCAACTTCATGTCCACAGTGAAGTATCACAATGGAAACCCAGGGATTTGAGGGAGGCCCTTTCTCTTGGAAAACAGCCCCTGTCTAGAGGCTTACTGCCTTCTGAAGCCATTCCCACAGGCATGGGCCTGGACCACCACGGGCTGGTGGCCTCAACGTGGACAGTCAAGAGCAGGACCCAGCGAGGGACCTGCCCCAACAGATGCTCAGGACGCAAGTAAAGGAGCCCAAGTTTGAATCTCAACAGTAGAATGCGGGCCTCCAGTCATTCTGCAGTGGGGGAGGGGCCGAGGGCAGGTGAGCCTGGGTGGGGGTGGGGTGCCATTCCATGCTGGCCTCTACAGGGAGGCAAGAACCAGACGTTTCTTCCACCTTATGCAGGGGCCAGACAATTGTCAAGTGCCTCGTCAGGCAATGTATGTGTTGGTTTTCAGAGTCACAGCACCAAGGTTTGTCTTGATGTTCCCTTTCCCTTTGTTATTCATGAACTTGTTTGTTGTCCTTCAACCCCCTCAGCTTCCGTCCTGGCTCTTGGCTTCCTTCCCCAGAGGCCAGACTTTCTGAACAAAATTCAGCTTTTATCATCTGATAACCACTTGGGTTTTCATGGCCACCTGGAACCCAATGTTTATGGTTTGGCTTCTCTCAGCAGACCCACCATTTGTGATTGGTGTGTGTCCGTCTTTGCTAAGGAAGCTGTCCTTGTGTGCCAACCAGCATCCAGCAGGACCCACCTTCCTCATGTTCCCTTGTGCTGGAAAGGCCCAGCCTATCCAAAAAGCCGCTGCACAGCCCACGTGTCCAAGACCAGAGATCAGTGTGATGTGTTTCCCGTATGATGACATTGCTGGTAAGTATTGTATGTTTTACCTTTTTAATGATCGAATGTAATATTTTCAACAAATCCTCCCTTCTCAGGGATCACAATCCACTTGTGTGAGATAGAATTTGCAGTGTTGAGTCCTCCTCCCCCCTCTTTCCCCTGTCCACTCAGTCCTCGTTCCCACTGGTAATCAGTGTTACCTGTTTCATTCACATCTTTTCAGAGATCTTTTGGGCAAGGAACATTGAATGCAACCCATTTGCCTTTTCAAAAATTATTTCTTTGTCTCTGAAAATTAAAATGTGCACAGGGATGTAAAATGTTGGAGGATAATGTGAGAAAGCGATTATATATATATAATATATGTGTATATATATGTGTGTATGTATGTGTGTGTGTGTGTGTGTGTCTGTATGACAGGGTCCTTTGCTGTACAGTTGAAATAGACAAAGCATTGTAAATCAACTGCAATGGAAAACTTAACAATTATAAGGTAAGAGTTCATCTTGAAAAAAAGTAAACAGGAAAAATAGAAAAATAAATCTTGTCTCCGTATATCTGAGTATATTATTTTTGTCACCTTCATACTGCCATTGTGGCTCCTCTGTTACTGGACTAACCTTTATTATGGGAGTTTCTACATTTTCTTGAAATTCAAGGAACTGAAAGAACAGAGTGTTCAAACCCAGGCAATATCAAAAGTAAATATCCAGCTCCATTTGAATTTTTCATTTCCCATACACAGTGCCTGCCTTTAGCCTTAACTCTGTCCTATGCAACATTTTGGACATATCTTTACTGAAAGTTCTTTCCCTATTTATCTGAAATTTACCTTTCCCTCAGCATCAGCATTTATCTGGCAAGACTAGCCAAAAAGGGTAACATATTAGGCGCTTAGTAGTGAGCAGTTCTAGAGAGGATGAGAACTTGGACTAGAACCTGAAATGTGCATTTTGGTCCAACCCAAAATAAAATGGCAAAGGGACCCCAAATCTGCAGGATGAAATGTCAATGGAAGAGGCAGGATATAGGATTGAGTGTTTGTGCTTCATGGGGTTAAGGACAGAAATAAGGGACAAGAAGACAAGTTAATGTACTAAATATCCCAGAGATCTGGGTTTTTTTTTTTTTTTTTTTTGGTCTTTTATTTATTTTCCTTTTTAGGGCCAGACCTGCAACATATGTGAGTTCCAGAATAGGAGTCAAATCGGACCTACGGCTACAGGCCTATGGACACCCACAGCAATGTGGGATGCAAGCTGTGTCTGTGACCTACAGCATAGCTCAAGGCAACACCAGATCCTTATTCCTCTGAGGGAGGCCAGGGGTCAAAAGTGCAACCTCATGTGTACTTGTCAGGTTCATTTCTGCTGAGCCGCAATGGGAACTCCTTATATTTCTAGGATTTAAAAAATCAACTACCCATGAAATGCATGTGCACCTTGAGAGAGTGCCGGTATTTTATCCACCATTGTCCACTCTCCTTTTGGACAAAGCCAATCCCATCTAAGACCTGGTCTGCAAGCCCTGCTTATAAGGTTGTGAATTTCCTGTCCGCATCCCATAGCCTTCCACTTTAGAATCTAGGCTCATCATTACCTATGGTCCCATCTGCATCCCTTAGAAAACAAAACAGAGACACAAATGAGAAACAGTTCTCTGACTCTTATTTTCATGTTGGGAATTAATGTCACCTCATCACTCTCCTAATGATATGAATGAGTATTCATGTTTTGTGTGGTGAGAAGAGAGGACAATTAGGAAACTCATCAAGGGAGATGAGGGGTGAAAACCTAATAGGACTGCAACCAAATCTCTTGGGAGGTGAAATTCATTCTCTGCTGTAGCACCACTACAATTCCTACTGATGTTAGGGTGTCGGGGAAGGCAAGAGAGGTTTATAAGGAATGTCCCACATTGAGAAAAAGACTTGGGAAGATGCTTCAGAAGCTTCTTACCCCTTGCAAAGAAAAATGGACTCAAAAGAGAGTGAGAGGATTTCAAGCAATATCATGGTGAGCTTTCTATCAAGTACCTCTTGATGGGGGATTGAAAAAATAAACAATTTGGAAATATTTCTCTGTATTTGAGCTCTTGTAATGAAAATTTTAAATGTTTTTCAACCAATAACTTCATATGAGAGGATTGGTGAGGCAGGCATTGTACCCAGGCTCTCAAGAAGGGCAGGCTTCTTGTTGTCTCCTCCCCTTGTTCCACCATTCAACCGATTATTTACAAGATGCTCACTCATCGCTCTGATATAGTATTTGAATGCATCTTCTCAGGGACCCTGATAGAAAATCACATTGTGGAAAAGTGACATTCCCAATTCTGCAATCAATTTTTGTTTACTACCTCAAAACCCTACATCCTAGAGGCAGAGATAATCAAATTAGCTGAAATGTAATTAGGGAAAACCAGTCATGCATGTGGGTGTCTCAATGTCTTTTGGACCCTTATCTGATTATTCCTGCAGAGAGCTTCAGGGCAGGCACTGAGAGCTGAGGAGAAACATCTCTGGAAATGGATCACAAGCATCAGAAGACAGGTAATCTCCCACTTGCTGATGGAAATTTAAAGGCACTGAGATATTCCAGGTTTGTGTCTTGTGGAGGTTTCAAGTCTGTGCCCTTGGGAGCTCTTGGTGTTGTTAGATGTAAGGGGTCATGAGAGGTATCCTGTTGATGAAGAAATGCTCCAACGTTGCAGCTAACCGGAGAACGGTCCTGATGGTTCACATTTCTTTGCAAAGTATGACAATGTCAGGTCAGTAAGTTGAATCTGCTCCTATTTATTTGTTGGTTGATTGCCAACGGAAATTCTGTGATGTAGTCAAAGAAGTAGGGAGGGAGAGTACAAATGTTCCCAAAGTACCTGCTGTGCTGTAATTGGCCAAGATTGTCAAGTTTACTTCACAAGGATAACCAAAACCTTACAAAGGAAACACCTATGAATCAACCTTTATTGAAAAACTTCCATGCATTAACTAACTACACTGAGAGCAAAACATTCGAGTAGAACAAATGCATTTGGAAAAGCTCTAGGCATGGAAACAGGAGAAAGTTCTCTCAGAGTGTTTTCCATGTCTACAATTCATTGCTAGAAATTCTTTTTAATGGAACCCTAAGGCTTGCTAGGTAAAAGGACCTAATATTTCTAGAAAAAACAGTAAGCAAAACTAAGGAACTGCAGCCCAAAGGGCATGAATGCCCTTGGCCCAAATTGAGGATACCGTGCTTAGGCTGGAGCTCTCCAAACTCTTTCATGGGGATCATATCTAAATGGACAGTTTTCAAGTTTGCAATTTGAATGTGGGAGATCATCTCACAAGAGAGAGGTTAAAGAGGAGAAGGTCAGAAAGATCGCAATGAGAAGACATATCAAAAAAAAAACTCCCCAGAGGATGCCAATTCTCCATTATATTCCTCTCATGCAAGAATTCCTGGGCTAGGTATTCACACATCCCATGCCAGCAACCATGCACATGTCCGCTAGTGGCTAGGGCTGTCAGGTGCAGGGACTACACTCCACCAACTGTTCCCAGTATCTGTTGAGGTGGGTCTGCTTGGGAATCCAGTAGCGCATGCATGAGGGCAGAGGGTGGTTTCCCAATGGGTGGCCCGCCTGGGGGTGGGCCAGACATGGCAGCCTTTCCACTTAATTCTGTGAAGGCCCTGGTAAGGCATATGGGGACTTTTCACGTGTTGGGTGTGAGCCCTCAGCACTATTTTTCACTCTGTGGGATATCTGGGCCCTCCTCTGTGTGGGTTCATGCCAGCATGGAGTTAAGGTCCGGAGCAGTGTTTCACCACAGTTTATTGGCAGCACTGTGGGTCAGGCTGCGTGAAGACTTGAGTGATTGCAGGGCCTCCAGAGGCAGGTGCATAAAGTTTGTGGGCCATTCAAATGTGTGCCATTCCAGCATGCAGTTCTCAAGAGTAGGAAAGCTAGACAGAAACATTTCCAATTTGAAAACCCTCATGCACTTCCCAGGAAGTAGCGCAGGTCACTGGAAAATCAGTGAAGAGCCAAGGTACATGATCATTGTTTCATTGGTGTCTCCTTCAGAACATAAAAATTACTGTCAATGCTCATATTCAAAAGGCATGCTTGGGTCCATGGTGGGGACAACTTTCCTGAATGTAGTGCTCACCAACTCTTTGTAGTCTGATGTAAATCATGAATGATGCACAAGCCTAGATGGGGTTCAGACATATTTGATAGGTTGTTGGGAGTCTGGTGGATGGTCAGATATCTGGGTTGGTTAGGTCTATGGATATGTGTGTATAAGGGGAGTTCATGCCTGTGTTTTGGTGAACGTTTTTTAAGGGTGAGTGTTATATTTGAAGGGTTTTGAGATGTAACAGAGGCACTCTCAAGGAGTTGGTGTTTAGGTGTTTGTAAGTTGGTGTTCAGGGGAATATTTGGCACATGGTGTTTTCACCCATGAGTTTTGGGATTGTGTGTCTAATGGTGGACTTGGATTATCTGCCTATGCATAAGGGCCATGTTTGGTCATTACGGGGGTCTGTTCACTTGGGTGTACAATCCATTTATGTTGTATATGTGGGGAGTGTAGTGAAACTCTGTGGCTGGTACTTCAACCCAGCCAAAATTGAGAGTGGGACTTGAATCAACCTGCACGGTAGTTTGGCACTTGAACCCAGATCCCAAGTTAGGAGTGGACTGGAACACAATGATTATTATTTTTTCTTTTTTTGGTTTTATCTGCTACATGTGGAGGTTCCCAGGCCCAGGATTGAATGCCACAGCAGCGATCTGGATGGCTGCAGTGACAAAGTTGGATCCTTAACCTTCTGTGCCACAAAAGAATGACTCGAACTCCTCAAAACCACTGTCTTTTAAGGAAAAACCTCTCTACCAGTGTCAGGACTCATGAAGCTCAGGCTTTTCTGACTCATTGCAGAATGAATTCAGCTTGAGACAAAGCAGCAGGCAATGAGTGAGTTTTTTAGCATAAGACACTTGTGAGAGAGAGAGAAGCAGGCTGGCAAGGGAGCAGAGCAGCCCCAAGAACCAAGAGAGCTCCATTTCTATAATCCAAGGAAAAGAGGAGAAGGGAGAAGTCTGCCTTCTTCCTCATTTGGGGGCAGATGGCAAGGCTTACATCTTTTGTCCCTCGCTTTGCCCCTACATGGCTTAACCAGGTCAGTCAACCATGCTATTGAAGTCCTGTGTGTATTACCAGGAGTGTGGTAACATGTACAATATGGCAATTCATCTCAGGTTTTAAGCTAATGTCCCCATTTACCTAGTTTTGTCCCCTGTCATCTATATTTCTGTCTTGGGTATGTGAAAAAATGCTGCTTTTCAAGGACTACTAACTCCATGACTTCATGCAACAGGATTTACTCTTCCTATGTGTTGTCCTATGTTTTAAGTATGGGGGTTTGTGTCTGACACATAGAGGCCCCTGGTCTTCCTTCAAGTTAGTGTAGATCATAGCTGGGTTCCATTCCTTGAGTGCTCCTCAGCTTACACCAGTTCCCCAAACTCTGTTAAACCTTGTCTTTCACCCCCAGTGGGACTTTTCATGTATTTTAAGTATCCGAATCTATCCTTATCTTTAGGATGATTATTTGTGTATTTGTAGCATGTTGTATGCTTCTTGGCTTTTCTGTGTAGCAGTTTTTCAGGAGCTGTGTGTGTGTCTTTTGATGTATTTAGGGCAAGTCTGAAACTTTTATGAGACTGGTGAATATTCCATAGGTGGCTGTCCTGTGTTTCTGTGCTTCTGTATTTGCATGAAGGCTGGGTGGGGGGGGAGTGTGATTTTATGTATATGCAGAGCATGTATTATATGTGTATTTGGAGCTAAATGCATAGGGGTTATACGTTGCCATATTTGTAGTGTCCTGGGTAATTGTGGGTATATTTGGGGCTTGTGGAGAGGAGTTGTGTGTATGAGTTTGTGTGTGTATTCAAGGGGCACGGTCATTTGGTAGAATATTTGCTGGGGCTATGCACTTGTATTTTTCAGTAGGGAGATTTTAGGCCTAAATATTTGGGGAAGTGCACATGTGTGTTTCTTTGTTATTTATTATTTATTTATTCATTTTTTTTTTTTTTTTTTTGCTGTACAGCATGGTGACCAAGTTACACATACATGTATGCACAGGTTTTCATCGCATTGTTGTGTGGCAATGTAAGTATCTAGACAGAATTCTTAATGGCACACAGCAGGATCTCATTGTACATCCATTCCAAGATCAATAGTTTGCACCTGTTAACCCCAAGCTCCCAATCCCTCCCACTCCCTCCCTCTCTCCCTGGGCAGCCACAAGTCCATTCTCCAAGTCTATTATTTTCTCTTCTGTGGAAATGTTCATTTGTGCTTTATATTAGATTCTAGTTATAAGTGATGTCCTATGGTCTTTGTTTTTCTCTTTCTGACTTATTTCCCTGAGGATGAGCGTCTCTAGTTCCATTCATGGTGACACAAATGGCCTCATGTCCTTTTTTATGGTTGAGTAGGATTCCATTGTGTATGTATACCACATCTTCCCAATCCAATCATCTGTTGATGGACATTTGGGTTGGTTCCCATGTCTTGGCTATTGTGAATAGAGCTGTAATGACCATGCAGGTGCATGTGTCCTTTTCAAGGAAAGTTTTCTCCGGATGTATGCTCAAGAGTGGGATTGCGGGGTTATAGGGTAGTTCTAGGTATAGGTGTCTAAGGTACCTCCATGTGGTTCTCCATAGTGGCTGTACCAGCTTACATTCCCACCAACAGGGCAGGAGGGTTCCCTTTTCTCCACACCCCCTCCAGCACTTGTGATTTGTGGACTGATGAATGATGGCCATTGTGACTGGTGTGAGGTGGTATCTCATGGTCGTTTTGGTTTGCACTTCTCTAATAATCAGGGATGTTGAGCATTGCTTCAGGTGCTTGTTGGCCATCTGTGTATCTTCCTTGGAGAAATGTCTCTTCAGGTCTTTTGCCCATTTGTCCATTGGGTGGTTGGCTTTTCTGCTGTTGAGTTGCATATGTTGCTTGTATATCCTAGAGATGAAGCCCTTGTCCATGGCATTGTTTGAAACTATTTTCTCCCATTGTGAAAGTTGTCTTTGTGTTTTCTTGCTGGTTTCCTTTGCTGTGCAAAAGCTTGTGAGTTTGACTAGGTCCCATTGGTTTATTTTTGCTCTTCTTTATGTTGCCTTGGGAGAAGGACCTGTGAACATATTCATGAGGTTGATGTCAGAGAATGCTTTGCCTATGTGCTCTTCCAGGAGTTCGTACGTGTGTTTCTAATGGAGAGATGAGGTTCTGTGTTTATTCAGGGGAGTTGGAGACTTGCATTGATGTGTAGGAGAAATATGGGCTATGGTTATGTGTTAGTAGATGCAGGTGTGTGAGCTGGCTCCTCTTATCATTTGATAGATGGAAGTCACTTCATATGTGGTTTTCTGGAGATATGTCCATGGGTCTTACTTGCATATCCATGTTTGTATGTCTATCACCAGGTGCATGACTGCCCAAGTCTTGTTTGCATGGCTTGGAGTTGTTAGGAGTGTGCAAAGTATGTGCCTTTGGAGAATGCTAAGGTGTTATGTGTTTGTTGCTAATGTGTTTGTTAATAGGTACTAAGAGATGGTCTGTCTGTGTCTATCCAGGGGAGGGCAAAAATATACATACATTTGACACACATACACTTAGAGTGCCCTTTGGTGTCTATGTTGGGGGAGGAGGAGGGTGGTTGTATTTTGAAGAGGTGGCATCATGCCTAGTGTTTGGGGCATCTGTATGTCCAAGGGTTGGGAATATCTGTATGTGTGTGTCCATAGGTGTTTGACATTTGTATATGTATCTTAGTCAGTGTAGGCTACTTGTGGCTGTGTGTGTTTTTGAGTTCCTGGAGCTTATGTGGTATGTATTCTGAGAGGTGTGAGAAGTCTGTTTGTGTGTTTGGAAAGCAAGAAACGGTGTAGGCTGTGTGTGTGTTCAGGAGTCCTGGATTGGCTGTGTTTTAGGGCTATGGCATGGCATACGGGCTATGCATGAGACAACTGAGGACTTGCTGGTTTTCGTGAGCCTGTACATGTAGGTATTCAACATGGACAACTGGTTGGTAGGTAGGTTGCACCTGTTTTATTCAGGCCCATGTTTTGGATGTGTATAGAGTTGGAGTGTTACCAGCTAGAGTTCTTGGCCTTCCTTAATCAAGAGCAGTTGATAAGATGCTGGAGGAGAAACTCAGTGAAGGCTTTATTCAGGACACCTGCTTCAGCATAGAGGCACTAAAGCAATCACCAGGTTCCCTCGTTCACCTTCTCACTGAGTAGCGGTGAGCTAGTTCCTTCTATGGGGTGAGGAGAGGGGCATGTCCAGGGATTGGGCCGGGGGGTGGCTGAGGGGGCTTGCCCACCCCACCCCTTTAGTGTGGTGCATGTAGGGGGCATGCATAGTCCTCTGCTTTTGCTCTCTGTTCTTCAGAAGTGGCAGTTGTATTTTTCTCATGATTTGTCCGCAATGTGCAAGCAGAGTTCTTTCTCATTGTTTATACTTTGCTGTATTTTGTTCCCCAGGAGATGTTTGTCCAGGTGCATTCCCTGCAGCCACTGCAGCCACTGCAGCCAAGGGTGCCAGGTCCCAACCTGTCTCAGTAGGAGAGGCAGTGGAAAATTCCAGGTGAGTAGGAATTTGTCTGTAAAACTTTAGAAGTTGTGTCTATTGAGATATGTAAACTTAGGCGGTCAGTTTGTATGGTGATTCACACTGAGGATTAAAAGGTACATGTGTGCTCAGAAGACACACACACACACACACACACATATGTATGTGTGCTGTCCTTTGCTTACATCCCCTGGTGGGTGTTGAGGGTCCTCCTCAGAGTGTAAGTGGATTGTGTGCACATGCATATATGAAAGGGCACTGGAACTGGTTCAGACTAGCTTGGGATAATCGGCTCTGTGTTCGGTTACCTCAGCTTTGTAATTTGAGTTTGCTCATGTTTGGAATATTCATACCATGCAGATATCACATCTGAAATGTCACCTGAGTTTCTTGAAGAGCTTCAAAAATGCATTTAGAGCATATCACTCATCTGTGTGTTGTGACTTAATTATGTGGCAAGCCAGAATATTCAGGCATCATTGGTGTGTGTGTATATCACATTATATTTGAATTGTGAGTGGGGCATCCTGGGCGGTGTGCCATTTTATGTGTGCCTTGGCCCTTCATTCTGAATCACAGCATTGCTCCTCTCAGGTTGATTCAATCTTTAGGGTCAAGAATTCCTCCCTCCAAATGCTGGTGAATTCCAGTGGAAATCATGTGGATGGATTTAGGGTATCTGTACCTTAGGCAGGGACACACCTTCAGCATTTGTATGGTCCTAGAATCTGGGGCCCTAGAAGGGTGAGGCTGATTGCAGATCACTCTCTAGCACAGAAGCTTCTCAGGTGTGTGGTTGGCCGACAAGCAGCAGTCAGGAAGTCGTGGGGATTCATGGATAAGAGGTAAGGTGGGCAAGTGTTCTCCCAGGAAAACCCCCTGAGAATCAGTTGGGCAAGCACAGGTATTCCTGGCTCTTCTGTGGCACAGCTGGTAGGCAAGGACACCGTGCACATGGGGTCCAGATGGTTCAAGTCTCTAGAGCCATGTGTCCCTGTGCCCAGTTGCCCCAGTGTGGTGGGAACTACTGTTGGTCAGGCTGGTAAGCTGTATGAGCAATTCTCCACCACCATATCTCTGTGGAAACCTAAGTCCTCAGGGATAGGCAGGACCTCTAGGGTCAGTGAGCTGACAAGGACAAAGGTGGGGAGGCCTTGTCTCTAAGGGAGGCTTGGGGAGTGAGGCCTGGAGAGCCTGGGGAGTCCTTCTCTGAGGAGATATGGCTCTGATATTCGCAAACCTTTAGACATGGTCCCTGTTCTTTTCTGAAGGTTCAGGATGCTTCTAACAATGGCGAGTTCATCTCAGGTCCTTGGTTCTCAGATGACCTGACCCTAGTTTTCTTTATTCCACATCCAGCCATCAACCCAACAGGGAGCCATATGCTCACCATGTCCACCAGCTGACCCTACAGCCTCCTGCTTCCCTTCCCAAAATAGACCCCTCTATTTTGACTCAGCCCCTGGATTCCATACAGTGAAGTGTTAGTGACCTCTAGGATGATATTCAAGAGCCTCAACCTGAACGGGCTTGCAAAATAGTAACTTTTTATAAGCCATTCCTAACATCTTCCCTGCTCACACTGATAGGTGGACAATTCCATCATAGTCACAAAGAAGGGTGAATCTGTGGCAGCCTTTGGAGCCTGTGGAATCTCGTTTTGTAGCATTTGGGGTTCCATACATTTAAAAGGTCACTCAGCCTGCTTCAGCTTCCCTTTTAGCAGATTGATAAATAAAAGACAGAAAATAATGGTCTCCGGAGGAGACAGTTTGGGGGGTGGGGGGAATGCTTGGGCTTTTGATGGAAATCCTGTGAAATTGGATTATTATGGTCATTGTGCAATTACAGATGAGTAATAAATAATAATAGTAAAATAAAATAAAATAAAATAAAATAAAATAAAATAAAATAAAATAAAATAAAATAAATCATGGACGGTAATGTACAGCATGGTGACTGCAGTTAATACCACGTTGTGTGTTGGAGAGTAGCTGAGAGAATGGATCTTAAGAGTCCTTGGATGCCCTAGTGGAGAGTGGGTTAAGGATCCAGTGGTATCATTGCTGTGGCTCAGGTCACTGCTGTGGCGCAGGTTCAATACCTGGCTCAGAAACTTCTGCATGTCACAGGCACAGCCAAAAGGAAAAAAAAAGTTCTTATCACAGAAAGAAAATGTGTAACTCTTTGTGGTAATGGCTATTAACTAGGTTTACTGTGATCATTTTACACTGACAGTTTTAGCCACTACTCTTCCTATTTGGATGGCTTTTATTTCTTTTGTTTGTGTGTTTGCTGTGGATAGAACTTCTAGTAATATGTTGAATAACATTGGTGCTGAGAGTGGGCATCTGTGTCTTGCTCCATATTTTCATGGGAAGGCTTTCAGCTTTTCTCCATTGAGTATTATATTTTCTGCGGGTTTGTCATAAATGGCTTTATTTATGTTAAGGATTGTTCCCCCTTAGACCCACTTTATTAAGAGTTTTGATCATGAATATATGTTGGACTTTGTCAAATGCTTTTTCTGCATCTTTTGAGATGATCATGTGGTTTCTGACTTTTTTGTTAATGTGGTGCATGGCATTGTTTGATTTGAGTGTGTTGAACCATCCTTGTGAACCTGGGGTGAATCCCACCTGGTAACGGAAAGTTTTTCAAAGTCATTTTCTGTTCTACACAGAAGTTGTATCCATATTTTTTTAGATCCCACATATAAGTGATAGCATATGATATTGGTGTCTCACTGTCTTACTAACTTCACTTAGCATGATACTGTCTATATCCATCCATGTTGCTGCAAGTGCCATTAGTTCTTTCGTTTTAATGGCTAATATCCCATGGTGTTTATGTACCACCTCTTTATCCATTCTTCTGTTGATGGACATTTAGGTTGCTTCCAGATCTTGGCTATTGTAAAGTGCTTCAGTGGACACTTGGGTGCCTAGGTCTTTTCAAGTCATGGATTTCTCTGGATAGATGCCCAGGAGTGGGATTTCTGGATCATATGATAATTCTGTTTTTAGTTTTTTTGAGACATGATCATAGTGTTTTCCACAGTGGCTGTATCAATTTTCATTCCCACCAACACTGTTAAGAGGGTCCCCATTTCTCCACATCCTCTACAGCACTTATTTATTGCAGACTTTTTGATGATGGCCATCCTGGTGGGTATGAGGGAGTACCTCATTGTATCTTTATTTGTATTTTTTTAATAAGTAGTGATGTTAAACATCTTTTCTTGTGCTTTATGACCATCTGTCTGTCTCCTTTGGAGAATTGTCTAAGTCTTCGGCCCATTTTTTTGGAGGTGATTATAAATTTTGGAGATGAATCCCTTGTCAGTTGCTTCATTTGCAAATATTTTCTCCCATTCCATGGGTTGTCTTTTTTTTGTTGTTTAGGGTCTCCTTTCCTGTGCAAAACCTTCTAGGTTTATGTATGTATGTATGTATGTATTCATTTGTTTGTTTTTTTATTATTTTTAATTCATTGATTTTAGATTATAATGTTTTTTTCCATTATAGCTGTTTTTCAGGATTCTGTCAATTTTTTACTCTATGGCAAGGTGGCCCAGTCTCACTTACATATATATCTTTTTTCTCACATTATTCTCCATCATAAGTGTCTAGACATAGTTCCCAGGGCTATATTGAATTTTATTACATTTATAGTTGTTCAGCAAACATAACAACCTGATTTTACGGCATTTCCATCCCAAACACCCAGCCCACCCCACCTACTCCCCAACTTGTCTCCTTTGGAAACCATTAGTTTTCCAAAGTCTGTTAGTCTATTTCTGCTCTGCAAAGATGTTCATTGTATCCCTTTTTTAGATTCCACCTATAAGTGATATCATATGATGTTTGTCTTTCACTAACTTCACTTAGGACAATAATTTCTAGGTCCATCCATGCTGCTGTAAATGGCATTATTTCATTCTTTATGATTTATTTTATTTTATTTTTTTGCATTTTAGGGACAAACCTAGGGCATATGGAAGTTTCCATTTAGGGATTGAATCCCAGCTGCAGCTGCTGGTCTACACCACAGTCCCAGCAACATGGCATCAGCCACATCTATGACCTACACCACATTTGACAGCAATGCCAGCTCCCTGACTCATGGAAGAAGGCTTGGGTTCAAACCTGCATCCACATGGATACCAGCCAGATTCATGACCACTGGGCCACTGTGGGAACTCCCATCATTCATTTGTATGATTGGGTAATATTCCATTGTGTATATGGACCACATCTTCTTTATCTCCTCCACTGCCGATGGACATTTAGGTTGTTTGCATGGCTTGGGTATTGTACCTAGTACTGCAATGAACATTGGAGTACAGGTATCTTTTTAAGTCATGTTTTCTCTGGAGAGATGCCCAGGAGTAGGATTGCTGGATCAAGGGTAATTCTATTTTTAGTGTTCTGAGGAATCTCCACACTCTTTTCCATAGTATTGCACCAATTTGCATTCCCACCAAAAGTATGATAAGGGTTCCATTTTCTCCACCCCTCTTCAGCATTTCCAGTTTGTAAACTTTTTAATGATGGCCATGCTGGGTGGTGTAAAGTAGTTCCTCCTAGTAGTTTTGATTTGCATTTCTCTAATAATTAGTGCTGTTGAACATCTTTTCATGTGTTTTTTGGCCATCTGTTATGTCTTCTTTGGAGAATTGTCGGTTTAGGTCTTCTGCCCATTTGTTGATGTGGTTATTTTCTTGTTTGTAATTGAGCTGCAGGGGTAGCTATAAATTTCGGAGATGAGCCCCTTGTCAGTCTCTTCATTTGCAAATATGTTCTCCCATTCTTTGGGTTGTCTTTTTGTCCTGTTTAGGGTTTCCTTTGCTGTGCAGAAAGTTTTAAATTTAATTAAGTCCCATTGATTTTTTTTGTTCTTATAGTTATTACTCTAGGAGGTGGATCTGAGAAGATATTGCTTTGGTTTATATCAGAGAGTGTTTGGCCTAGGTTTTCCTTCAAGAGTTTTATGTTATCTGGTCTTCTATTTAGGTCTTTCATCCATTTTGCATTTATTGTTGTGTGTGGTGTTAGGAAGTGTTCTGATTTCATTCTTTTCCATGTGGCTGTCCAGGTTTCATGGCATCATTTATTGAAGGTACAGTCTTTTCTCTATTGTATGTTCTCGCTTCTATTGCCATAGATTAGTTGACTGTAGGCGTGTGGGTTTAATTCTGGGCTTTCTATCCTGTTCCACTGATGTACGTTTCTGTCTTTGTGCCAGTACCATATGGATTTGATGCTTAGTAGAATAATCTGAAGTCAGGGAACTTGATTCTTCCAGCTCTGTTTTGCTTTCTCAGGATGTCTGGCTATTCTGAGCCTTTCATGCTTTCAAACAAACTTTTAGATATTTTCTTCTAGTTCTACAAAAACTGTCCTTGGTAGTTTGATAGGGATTGCATTGAATCTGCAGATTGCCTTGGGTAGTACAGTAATTTTGATAATATTGATTCTTCCAATCCAAAAAGATGGTATTTCCATCTGTTTGTGTGACCTTTGATGTCTTTCATCAGTGTCTTATAGTCTTCAGAGTACAGGTCTCTTGTCTCTTTAGGTAGGTTTATTCCTATGAATTTCATTCTCATTGATGTGATGGTTGATGGGATTGTTTCCTGAATTTCTCTTTCTGATCGTTCATTCTTAGTATATAGAAATGCCATGAATTTCTGTGTATTAATTTTGTATTCTGTGACTTTTCCAAATTCATCGATGAATGCTAACAGTTTTCAGGTAGCATCTTTAGGATTTTCTAGGTATAGTATCATGCCTCCGCAAATAGAGTTGTACCTCTTCCTTTCCAATTTGGATTCCTTTTATTTCACTTTCTTCTCTGATTGCCATGCCCAAGACTTCCAAAACTATGTTGAATATTAGTGGTGAGAGCAGACATCCTTCACCACAGAGGGAATTCTTTCAGCTTTTTACCATGCACAATGATGTTAGCTGTGTGTTTGTCATATATGCCCTTTAGAATGTTGAGGTAGGTTCCTTCCGTACCCATGTCTGAAGGGATTTTATGGGTGTTGCATTTTGTGAAAGTCTTTCTCTGCACCTATGGAGAGGGTGATATGGTTTTTATTCCTCAGTTTGTTAATGTGGTGTATCATACTGTTTGATTTGTGGGTATTGAAGAATCCTTGCATTGCTGGGACAGATCCCACTTGATCATAATGTACAAACCTTTCAATGTACTGTTGGATTTGGTTTGCTAGTATTTTGGTGAGGATTTTTGCATCTAGATTCATTGGAGATATTGGCCAGTAGTTTTCTTTTTTTGTGGCATCTTTGTCTGGTTTTGCTATCAGGGTGATGGTGGACTTCTAGAATGAGTTTGGAAGCGTTCATTCCTCTGAAAGTTTTTGGAATAGTTTCAGAGGAATAGATGTTATCTCTTCTCTAAATGTTTGAATCGAATTCCCTGTGAAGCCATCTGGTCCTAGACTTTTATTTTTTGGAATTTTTAAAATCACAGTTTCAATTTCTGTGCTTGTGATTGGTCCATTCATCTTTTCTAGTTCATCTTGGTTTAGTCTTAGAAGATAGTAGTTTTCTAAGAATTTGTCCATTTCTTCTAGGATTTCCCTTTTATTGGTATAGATTTATTGGTATGTAGTAGTCTCGTAGGATCCTCTGTATTTCTGTGATGTCCTTTGTAACTTCTCCTTTTTCATCTCTAATTTTATGGATTTGAGTCCTCTTTTTTTTTTTTGATAAGTCTGACTAAGGGTTTTTCAATTTTGTTGATCTTTTCAAAGAACCAGTTTTTATTTTTATTGCTCTTTTCTATGGTTTTCTTCATTTCTATTTCATTCATTTCTGCTCTGATCTTTATTATTTCTTTCCTTCTTATATCTTTAGGTCTTGTCTGTTACACTCTCTCAGGCTGCTTTAGATGTGAAGTTAGGTTGTTTATTTGAGCTTTCTCTTGTTTCCTGAGGTATGCTTGTATTGCTATAAACTTCCCTCTTAGAACTGCTTTTGCTATAGTTTTCCTCTTTGATCTCTTCGATGATCCATTGGTTGTTTGGTAGCATGTTGTTTAGCCTTCATGTCTTTGTGTGTGTGTGGTTTTTGGCAATTTTTTTCTTGTTGATTTCAAGTTGAATAGCGTTGTGTTTGGAAAAAGATGCTGGATATGATTTCCATTTTCTTAAAGTTACCAAGGCTTGATTTGTGGCCCAGAAAGTGATCATTCCTAGAGCAAATTCCATGTGCACTTGAGAAGAAGTGTATTCTGCTGCTTTTGGATGGAATGTCCTATAACTCTCTATTCAATCCATCTGGTCTAATGCTTCATTTAGGGCCTGAGTTTTCTTGTTGATTTTCTGTCCGGATGATCTGTCCATTGCAGTCAGTGGGGTGTTAAAGTCCCCTGCTCTATGGTGTTGTTGTTAATTTCTCCTTTTAAGGTTGTTAGCAGTTGCCTTATATATTGAAGTGATCCTGGATTGGTCCTTTGATCATTATGTAATGCCCATCTTTTTCTCTTATCATATTCTTTATTTTCAGGCCTATTTTGTCTGATATGAGTATCATTACTCCAGCGTTTTTGATTGCCATTTGCATGGAATATTTTCTTCCATCCTCTCATTTTCAATTTGTATGTGTCCCTAGAAAGTGAAGTGGGTCTCTTGAAGACAGCATATGTATGGGTCTTGCTTTTGTATCCATTCAGCCAGTCTAGATCTTTTGGTTGGGGCATTTAGTCCGTTTACATGTAAGCTATTTACTGATTTGTATGTTCTTATTGCCATTTCATTAACTGTTTTGGATTTGTTGCTGTTGCTCTTTTTTCTTCCCTTCTTCTCTTGTTCTCTCCTTTTGTGGATTGATGACTACCTTTAGCATTGTATTTGAGTTGATTGCTCTTATTTGTGTGTGTATCTATTGTAGGATTTTGGCCTGTAGTTACCCTGAAGTTTTGAGATAGGCGTCTCTCTCTCTCTGATTGTTTTAAGTTGTTGGTCTCTTAATTGGAAGTGCATCTCCAGTGTCCTGCATTTGTACCCTCCTCTTCTCCCAATTTCTGGATTTGGTAGCATATTGAAGCGTGGATGATTTCCTACATTTACTGTGTCTATGCCTTTACTGGGTATATGTCTTTACTGGTGATCCTTGTCATTTGTAGTGTTTTGGTTTCTAGTTGTGGCCTTTTCTTTGCCTCAGGAAGTTCTTTCAGTATTTGTTGTAAATCTGGGTTAGTGGTGCTGAAGGGTCTTAACTGTTGTTTGTCTGTAAAGCTTTTGCTTTCTCCTTCAAATCAGAATGAAAGCCTTGCTGGGTAGAGCAATCTTGGTTGGAGATTTTTCCTTTCATCTCATTAAGTATATCGTGCCACTCCCTTCTGGCCTGCAGAGCTTCTGCGGAAAAATCAGCTGAAAAGCTTTTCAGGATTCCCATGTATGTTATGTGTTTGTTTTCCCTAGATGCTTTCCATATGTTCTCTTTGTCTTTAATTTTGTCCAGTTTCGTGAATATGTGTCTTGGGGTGTTCCTCCTTGGGTTTATTTCATATGGTACTCAGTGTGCTTCCTAGATTTCAGTGAGTGATTCCTTCCCCATGGTAGGGAAGTTTTGGCCTATTATCTCTTCAAATAGGTTCTCTGGCCTTTTCTCTCTCTCTTCTTCTTTTGGCACCCCTATAATGCAGATGTTGGTGCATGTAATGTTGTCCTAGAGTTCTCTTAGACTCTCTTCCAATCTATTCAATCTTTTTTCTTTTTCTGTTCCACATCAGTGATTTCCAATAGTGTGTCCTCCACCTCACTTGTTCATTCTTCTGCCTCATGTATTCTGTTGTTGGCTGCTTCTAATGAATTTTATATTTCAGGTATTGTATTTTTCATCTCTGCTTGCTTCAGTCTTAAATTTCGTATTTCTTTGCTCAGTGTTTCCTGTAAATTATCAGTCTTTGCCTCCCATCTGTTTCCAATGCCCTGCATCACATTCATGATCATCAGTCTAAAGTCTTTTTCCTGGAGGCTGATACTCTGCAGATCACTTAGCTGTTTTTCTGGGGTTTTTCTCTCTCCTTCATCTGGGTTATGGTTCTCTGCCTTTACATTTTTATAGGTTTTTGGTGTGGTCTCCTTTTTCCAGAAAACAATGTGGTAGCCCCTCTTTCTTCTGAAGTCCGCACCCTTTGTGGCTGAAGTTGGTGTGGGGGCTTGCTATAGGCTTCCTGATGGAAAGGACTGGTGCCTGCCCACTGGTAGGTGGAGCTGCTTCTTATCCCTCTGGAGGATGGGTCTTTGCTCTGGGTGAGATTAGAGGCAGTTGTGTGATTAGGGTGTCTTTAGGCAGCCTGTTTACTGATGGGTGGGGCTGTGATCTCACCTGGATTCGTGTTTGACCTGGGGCTTCTCAGCGCTGATAGGTGGGGCCGGATTTCCCCAAAATGGCCACCTCTAGAGGAACACATGCCAGTGAGCACTCCTGAGACTTTTGCTTCCAGTGTCCTTCCCCAGCAGTGATCCACAGTCACTCCCTGTTTTCCCAGGAGATCCTCCAAGAACTGCAGTCAGGCCTGCCCCAGATTCCCATGGAGTCTCTACTTTGTCTGGGACCCCGTGGATATGAAAGCCTGTGTGTACCTTTCAAGAATGGGGTTTCTGTCTCCCCCAGTCCCATGGAGCTTTAGCACAGAAGCTCTACTACCCTCAATGCCAGATGCTCTGGGGGCTCTTTCTCCCAATGCCATACCCCCAGGTATGGGGATCCAATGTGGGACTCAGAACTCTCGCTCCTGTAGGTGGGTCTCTGTGACACAGTTCCTTTCCAGTCTGTGTGCTGCCCACATGATGCTCATGGGCTTGTGTATATCACATAATAGGCCTTCCTACCATCTTGATGTGGTCTCCTCTTTGTTTCTTGGAGTAGGATATCTTTTTTGAAAGTTTCCAATCCATTTTGTTGAAGGTTGTTCAGCATTTGGTGGTAATTTTGTTGTTTTGAAGAGAGCAGGTGAACTCCATTCCTTCTGTCCTGCCATCTTAATCCAGTCCCCTTCTCCTCATTTTTCAACTGGGTTTTGTTTGTTTGTTTGTTTTGTTTTTGCTGTTGCGTTGTATAAGTTGTTTGTATGTTTTGGAAATTAAGCTCTTGTCAGTTACATTATTTGAAACTCTTTTCTCCCATTGCATAGATTGTCTTTTTGCTTTTTTTAAAGTTTTCCATTGCTGTGCAAATGCTTGTGGGCTTGATTAGCTCCCATTGGTTTATTTTTGTTTTTTCATTCTATTGCTTTGGGGGACTGACCTAAGAAAACCTTTCAATGTTTGATGTCAGGGAATGTTTCGCCTATGATCTCTTCCAGGAGTTTTATGATGTCTTATCTTATGTTAAATTTTTAAGCCATTTTGAGTTTATTTTTGTGTATGGTATGAGAGTGTGTTCTAGTTCTAGTATGAGAGTGTGATTTACGTGGAATTGTTCTGCTTTGTCCATACCACTTGGGGAGGGGTCAATCTTTCCCTGATTTTGTATTCTTGCCTCGTTTGTCAAAGATTGTTTGACCATAGTTGTCTGGGGTTATTTCTGGGTTCTGTATTCTGTTCCATTGGAGTGTATGTCGTTTTGGTACCAGTACCACACTGTCTTGATGATTGTAGCTTTGTAATATTGTCTGAAGTCTGAGAGAGTTATGCCTCCTGCTTGGTTTGTGTTCCTCAGGATTGCTTTGGCAATTCTGAGTCTTTTATGGATCCATATCAATTTTTGGATTGTTTGTTCTAGTTCTGTGAAAAATGGCATGGGTAATTTGATAGGGATTGCTTTGAATCTGTTGATTGATTTGGGTAGGAGGGTCATGTAAATGATATTAATTCTTCCAATCCAGGAGTGTGGAACATCTTTCTGTTTCTTTGAATCCTCTTTAAGTGTCTTGAGTGAAGTTGTAGAGTTCTCAGCATGGAAGTCTTTCACCTCCTTGGTCAGGTTAACAGCTGTTGCCTTATGTTTTGAGGTAACCCTCTTTCGGGTGCATATGTATTTACCATCCCTATGCATGCTTCTTGGATTGATCCTTTGATCATTATGTAATGACCTTGTTTGTCTCTTATAATATTCTTTATTTTAAGGTTTAATTTGTCTGAAAAGAGTATTGCTGCTCCAGCTTTCTTTTGACTCCATATGCATGGAATATTTTCTTCCATCCCCTCGCTTTCAATTTTCATATGTCCCTAGAACTGACGTGAGTCTCTTGGAGACAGCATATATGTGGGTCTTTAGTATCCATTCAGCCTGTCTATATCTTTTGGTTGGGGCATTTAGTCCAATGACATTACCATTTTATGAACTGATTTGTATTTGTTTTTGTTGGCCTCTTTTCCTTCCCTTCTCTTCTCTTGTGGTTTGATGACTCTATATAGTGTTGTGTTTGGACGGCTTTTTATTATTTTTGTGTGTATTGATTGTAGATTGTTGGTCACAGTTCCCATGAAGTTTTGATATAGGATTCTATCTATATACAAATTGTTTTAAGTTGTTGGTCTCTTAGTTGCAAATGCAACTCTGGTATGCTGCATTTTTACCCTCTTTGGATGATTTCTGGATTTTTCAGCATATTTATGTGTGGATGATTTCCTGCCTTTACTATATGTATATGTATATGTTTACCGGTAAGCCGTGTCGTTTTTAGTATTTTTTATTTTAGTGGTGGCCTTTTCATGTCCACCTCTTGAAGTTCCTGTAGTATTTGTTGTAAAGCTGGTTTGGTAGTGTTGAAAACCTTCCTGGGCTTCGCTTGTATGTTATGTGTTTCTTTTCCCTAGCTGCTTTCAACATTTTCTGTTTGTCTTTAATTTTGGTCAGTTTCATGAATATGTGTCTTGGGGTGTTCCTCCTTGGGTTTGTTTTCTATTGTACTCGTTGTGCTTCCTGGATTTGAGTGAGTGGTTCCTTTCCCATGTTAAGGAAGTTTTTGTTATGTGCTCTGGCCCTTTCTCTCTCTCTTCTGCTTCTGGTACCCCTATAATGCAGATGTTGGTGCATGTCATGTTGTTCCAGAGTTCTCATGGACTGCCTCCATTTCTTTTCAATCTTTTTTTCTCTTCTGTTCCTCGTCAGTGATTTCCACCAGGCTGTCTTCCATCTCACTTATTCATTTTTCTGCCTTCTGCATTCTGTTACTGTTTCCTTTGATGTGAATTTTTTTATTTCAGCTATTGTGTTTTTCGTCTCTGCTTGCTTAATCTTAAAATCTTCTATTTGTTGGGTTTTCTTGTAACTTGTCTCTCTTTGCCTCCAGTTTATTTCCATGTTCTTGAGCCATCTTGACTATCATTAGTCTAAGGACTTTTTTGTGGAAGTTGATAATCTTCAGATCGTTTAATTGTTTTTCTGTTTTTTTTCTTCTTCCTTTATCTGAGTCATAATTCTATGCCTTGTCATTTTGTAGAGCTTTTGAGTGTGATCTCCTTTTTGCAAACAATAGGGTTGTAGACTCTCATACCTGAGGGTTCTCCCTACTATTCTTCCTGTTACTCAAATGTGACCTCAAGTGATTTCAGGTCTCTCTACTTTCCCTTCTATGTGGGACACAGTGCATGAGAAAGAGCCTTCCTGGAACTGAGAGGTGAAGACTTCTAAATTTGGAAAACCTGACTCTTGATCAGTGATGCTTTCAGAGAAAGATCTGGATCATTCCAGATCAAGGAGAACTGTGCCAATTAAGAAAATGAAATCTTCATTAAACTTCAAGTTGTGAAGGCCTGTAGAGGGAGGTCTCACAACCTACTTCTCATGGTCAATAGCTTTTGTAAGCAGTGCTTCAGGGACATTTGGGGTGCATGTGCCTTTTGAAGGACATTTCAGTATAGGGAAATGTTTGATTTTGATGAAATATGATTTTCCATTTTTTTCTTTTTTTGGGTAATTTTCTTTTTGTCCTGTGTAAGACCTCTTTATCAAGCCCAACAACCCAGAGATTTTTCTCCTAGTTTTTTTTTTTTTTTTTTTTGGTAAAAATTTCACAGTCTCGAAATTTGCATTTGAATCTATGCCCCATTTTGTAGAATTTCAGTATCCGTTAAAAACTATCCCTTTTCCATTCTACTTCTCTATAACTTTTGTGTTAAGCCATTCCAGTTTGCTGTATTGGTATGTGTCTATTTCTGTATTCTCTATCCTGTACACCAAACTATGAATCTATTCCTCCACCAATGCTAATCTATCTTCCATAGGGCTTTATATGGAGCCTAATAGCCTCAAATTTTAATTTTCTTTCTCTAAATAATTTTAGCTATTTTGGCTCCTTTTCTTTATACATGTTATAATAAGCTTGTCCATGTTGACAAAAGCAATTCTGTTGGAAGTGGACAGTTTATTATGTGGAGTCTTCCAGACTGTGAATATTATCTATGTATATGCATACACAATTGTTTAGGTCTTATAGGGTTTTATGATACAAATCAAATCCTCTATCAAAACATTTCTAACGAGAGTTCCCATTATGGGTCCCTGATGAAGAACCTGATATAGTGGCCATGAGGATGTGGGGTGATTCTCTGGCCTGGCTCAGTGGGGTAAGGTACTTTTATTGCCACAAGCTATAGTGTAGGGTGCAGATGCCAGTTGGATATGGTGTTGCTGTTGCTGTGGTGTTGGTTGCTAGCTGTAGCTCCATTTTGATCCCCTAGCCTGAGAACTTCCACAAGCTGCAGGAGCAGCCATAAACGTATATGTATAACCAAATATTTCATTTTTTGGAACTGTTCTGTATTGCATTGTGTTTTTGGTTTGGGCTACCAGATGTCCCTTTTTAGCATTTACAAATATGATGAATGTTTCTGTGTTGATCTTCTCTCCTGAGACTTTGGTAAAGGAACCTCCATCTCTTCAGTGTACCTTAAGAGAATTGTTGGGATTTTCTGTGGAGGTAGCCATGCTATCCATGAACATGGACAGTTATATTTCTTCATTTCTATTCTGTATGTCTTCATTTCTTTTTCTTGCCATGCTGCATTGGCAAGTCCCTGCAGTGCTAAGTAGAATGGAAGAAATGAGAAAGGACATTCTGACCTTCTTTTGAGTTTAGGAGGAAAACATTCATTCTTTCACCTTTCAGTAGGATGCTTAGTGTAGGTATTTTGTAGATGTTCTGTACTGGGTTGAAGGAGTGTTCTTCCTGGTCTTCTGAGAGTTTCTAACATGAATGGGTTGTTGAACATTGCCAAATGCTTTTTCTGTAGTAATTGATGTGACCATGTACGTTTTCTTCTTTAACAGCAAACTACACTGATGATTTTTAAATACTAAACCAAGCTTGTATTCCTAGAGTAAACTCCATTTGATTATAATGCATTGTCAGTTCGTTTGTTCTTCAGATATTGGTTGAGTATTGCATTTTTTTTTTGTAGTTTCCGTTCAGGAAAACTTAAGCTATTGATTTTGAGACCTTTCTTCTTTTGTATTGTAGAAGCATCTAGTGCCATTTGTTTCCATCTTCACAATGGTTTATCTGGATCCAATCACATTTTATGGACTGTATCTTCCTTTGCATTCAGTTCTATTCATTTCAAAATTTTTCTTTGAGAGTCATCTTTAACCATGGGTTATTTAGAAGTGTGCATCTCAATTTCCACATATTTGGAGGCTCACTTCTCATTCTCATTGTTATACAAGGGGAAGCTTATACTTTGGACACGGTGGAGTGAAATGTAATGACTATTTGTTTATCTTATAGGTTCCTCAAGTGTCATTGGTGTGAACCTTTTGAATATTAATTTTACACGGGAGTTCTCAGACTTTTCACTTATACAGTAACCATAAAGGAATTGCCTGAATATATGAATTCATGCTGCTGAAGTTGTGTTTATCAAGGGAAGTTCACAGACAGAACAATAGTAGGAGAATTTGTGGGTCGCCATTGCACGTTGATTTCCGGGTCAGCACCCAGAGACTCTGTTCGGACCCAGCGTTCAGGAGAGGGGCCCAGATCTTGGGCTTGGTGCTTTTATTGCATGATCAGAGAAGTCCAGGCCCCCTGTGGGCAGGGACTACAACCAGCATGGTGACATGCAGGATGCAGGTTGAGTAGCTGGCTGCGGGATGAGCGCTCAGGGTGGGGGAAGCTCCAGCCTCTTTCCTGCTGCTCAGGGTGGGTCTGAGCTGTGGGTGCAGCCATAAGTCTCAGAAGGCCAGTGGCTGAGTCACTAGGCAGCACTTCCCATCTCTGTCAGCCATAAGCCCTGGCTATGGGCAGTGACCCTGAAGTCGCAGGAAGGCCAGGCTTTCTCCTGCAGGGAGGTTGTCTTGCCCAAGTCAGCCCTGCCCTCTCACTACTTCAGAAACCAAAATCTCATCACTCCATCTTGCTACCTCCCAAAACATGGGATTGCCAAACTTTTGTTTTTGTCTTTTTGTATTTTCTAGGGCTGCACACATGGCATGTGGAGGTTTCAAGGCCAGGGGTCTACTCAGAGCTGTAGCCACTGGCCTATGCCAGAGCAACAGCAGCACAGGATCCGAGCCACTACTGCGACCTACATCACAGCTCTCAGCAATGCTGGATCCTTAACCCACTGAGCGAGGCTAGGACTAGAACCTGCAACCTCATGGTTCCTAGTCAGATTTGTTAACCAATGAGCCATGGTGGTCACTCCCCAAACGTTCTTTTTCAAATATTAGTAACATCATTTTCTAGAAGAAGTACAACTGAACCCCAGTTAACCAGGAAGCAGCTACTGCAATTAAGCAAGTTTCCCCTAAGACAAGACCCTTAGCTACACCCATGGGCTATCTTTGATTTCTCCTATGTGCTTCTGAGAAGTAAAATGTTGATGTTCAAGATCTCCAATGATCGGTGTGCTAGCAATAATTTCTATGAAAGCAGGAAGCTCCTCACCCTGAAGCAGAGGAGGTAAGGAGGCAGTAGGTGATAACTCTTTGCTCTGCTCCCACTTTTAAACCCTCCATATCCCTGCCATTTGAGGAAGGAAGGCAGTGCCTTGGAACACTACCCAGCTTCGAGGTGTGTCACTTCCCCTGTCTGACAAGAGGTCACCTACAAGCCAGAGGGCCCAAATCCTCCCTCGTACACAACTGCTCCCTGCCCCCCACTTAAAAATTCCCTTCAGAGCCCTTTGCCTGCACAATTGTAATAGCTGTATTGTTAATATATGATGTCTGTGACTTAGAAAAGTGTTACTCCTTGCCTTGTTCTTGAAGAAACATGTCCTTTGGTAGGGAGAACCCAGACCAGGCAGCCCACAGCCTCTGTCAGGTGTGTTCCTTCAGCCAATGCTCTGATTCCATGTTGAGAGTTTCGGAGATGAGACTTTCTGTGTTGTCAATGGGCAGGCTTCCCCTTGGTGTGTATCATAGCCAAAGGTTGTCCAGCACCTGCCTCTCCCTCAGACAAGCTGCAGCCATGCTACCCCTGCAATTAGGAACCTCCTTTATCCACCCTGTGGATGGTAGTCAATTCTCTGATTCCATGAATGTATCATCCGTTAGACCACTATTGATTTATTTTATTTTATGTATGTATTTTTTGTCAAGTTTGGCTCCATCTGCAGCATGTAGAGGTTCCCTGACTAGGGGTCAAATGTAAGCTACAGCTGATTCTGTTGAATGAAAATTCCATTTAATTATTTTTAATTTCATTCTTTTTCTTTTTGTGTTCTTTTTTTTCTTTCTTTTTCTTTTCTTTTTTTTTTGATGGGGTTCATTCTGGACATATGGAAGTTCCCCTGCTAGGAATTGAATTAGAACTTGAGCTTCCATCCTATGCCACAGCCACAGCAATGCAGGATCAAAGCTACATGACACTACACCACAGCTCATGGCAACTCTGGAACTTTAACCAAATGAGCACGGCTAGGTATCATACCCATGTCCTCACAGATAGCAGTTGTGTTCATTACCTCGGAGCCATGACAGGAACTCCTTCTATTTCATTCCTTTTATGGTTTGAAGAACATTAGTGTAATTTGTCATTTGCAGTCCATGCACCTTAATGTTAAACCTAGTCTATTTCATTTTTTGGTTTTGTTACTTTCCTTTTTTGGCCACACTCTTGGCATATGGGGGTTCCTTGGAACAAGGCAGGATACTTAGGCCTCTTTCTCAGAGCAGGAACTCTATTCCTGGTCTTTGTAAAGTCTTAGGTCTTGCTCTTTCTAAAGCTATCTGGGTGTTGATGCCACTGGGGTGGTGCAGGGATTTGACAAGGTGCAATACTCAGAGTTCCCATAGTGGCTCTCTGGAAATAAATCTGACTAGTATCCATGAGGATGCCAGTTCGATCCCTGACCTTAGGGGGTTAAGGATCCAGCATTGCTGTGAGCTCTGTGTAGGTTGAAGATGCATCTCAGATCTGGCATTGCTGTGGCATAGGCCAGTGTCTCCAGCTCTGATGTGACCCCTAGCCTGGGAACCTACTTAGGCCATTGGTGCAGCCTTAAAAAGAAAAAATAAATAAATCACGATGGACTACTCCACTCAAGTCCCTAATCATCTATGAATTTCCTCTCAACCATTCCCATCTTTCTGTCCTCATTGGGACTAAGAGGCACCTGCCTCCACCATTTTGCCCATTGCAATAATCCCACTGAGAATAGTGGATTCTCCCCCCATCGATGAGGCAGAGAAGCAGAAAGTCCTGTCCCTACAGCCAAGCCTTTTCCTCTCTGGCCAGGCCACCCACACAGGGCACCCTGGATGAGTGTAGGATCATCCCAGCCTGTCATCTGGCGACTTCGGGGAAGCAGAGAGAAACTCCCTAAAGGTAAAGGCTGTCACCAGCCTCCACTCTAGGAACTGCTGAGTGTTCAGAGGGCTGAAAGGCACAAAAGCAGCGCCAAATCCCTTGAAGGTAGGGGGATGCATATAATGGTAGAGATGCCCCAGATGCCCACTAGTCAGGCAGGCTTGAGAGACGGAGATGATGTGGGGGTTCCTGGGGATAGTGAAATCTGTGTGCTCCCCAAAGTAGCTTGATGAGTCCTTGTCTTTGTGGAGGAAAGATTTCATGGTTCACCTGTAAATCCAGAGCACCTGTGACAGCCCTCATCCTTCTTTCCTCCAAAGAACACTGTGGAGCAACACAGACATGAGCAAGATGACAGTGGACCATGAATATTTCCCATAAAACTATCTTTGTCCACATTTTACATACTTCATCCCAATGGTGCTTCTGTGCACACCCAGACCCAAATCCCCCACTACCTAACCCCCCGCAGGGCCACCCCTCTCCTGGCTCTGATAGCCTTGCCCTTCCTCCCTGACCCCATGTCAGCCAGGATCAATGCTGGGACTAAAGAGAGCCCCTAGGCTTCCTGTTGGGCTTGCACTGGAAAGCTGGACCACTGTTCACTACTGGATGCAGTGGAATATCCTCTTCCCTGTGACACATGTGTTACAACTTCTCTTTTTGGTCTGTCAGGGTAAACAAGCCCCTGTCTAGGGCTGGTCTCCCAAAGACTCCCAGGTCAGTCCTGGGCATGGGCAGGTTCTCTGTGGTGGCCAGGCCTCCACACAGAGCCAGCTGCTGGGGAGGCTGGGCTGATGCCTATTCTCTGGGGGGTGGGGTGACCCAGTGAGCTCGTTGAGTCCCCCAGCCTGCAGAGTCCCCACAAGGCCTGTGGTGGGGACTTGGCTCTGGGGCAGCACCAAGGACAGCAGGTTGTGCTGAGGTTCCAGGAAGAAGGTCAGGGTGGGGAGATCCTCCTCCTCCTTACTGGAGCTGTTCCCCAGCCCTCAGGTCTCCCTAAGAGGACAGGTCTCCTCAAGAACCTCATTGGCCCTGGGTCCTGATCGAGGTCCCTGAGGAGGATGGAGGGATGTCCTGACCTCTTGAAGAGAGAACTGAGCCTTTGAGCTGTAAGGCCACTCACTGCTGGCTGTGCCTTAGAAGGGCCTTGAAATCAATCTCTGGTTTGCAGGATTCTTTGGTGACCCTAGTCTGACCCCAGCCTTAGGGAACACAAGAGTGCCTTGGTCTCTGGTGGCACTCCAGTGGCATGGCTGCAGTGTTTGGGTTGTGCCCCAGGGCTGGCCTTCCTAAGAGCACAGGCTGAGGGTGATCAGGTGGAAGGGAAAGTGAGAGACTCTAATGTCCATTTCCTAAGCCTAGAGCATGCACATTGGAGGGCAGTGCTGGGGGGCCATAGACCTGTGTGTGGGTGGTTTTAGGACCAGCTGAAGCCTCATGTGCCATGGGAGGGAGAGGAAAGTGGGCACATGTAAGAGTCACATGTGAGGAAGTGCAGAACCTTTAATTTCCCAGGGGTGTCCCCACCAGCCCACTTCTTAGGCATACCTCATGGGGCTGCTTAGGCATGGAGGAGGGAGAAGAGTTAGAAAACTGACCATGTCCATAACCCAGAGGGACAAAGGGCAGGTGAGACCCCCTTCAGGGGCTGTTCTAGTGGAAAGACTAATACCACAGTGCGGTTAAAGGAACAATGTTGGGACATTGGCCATCCCTAGGTCCCTATTTATTTTTTAAATGTATAAAACTTCATTTTTTTCTTATCTTTTATTTATATATATATTTTATCAACTGTACAGCATTGTGACCCAGTTACACTTACATGTATACCTTCTTTTTTCTCACATTACATGTTCCATCATAAGTGACTAGGGCTGCACAGCAGGATCCCATTGCTAATCCATCCCAAAGGCAATATTCTGCATCGATTTACCCCAAGCTTCCAATCCAACGCACTCCCTGGCCCTCCCCCTTGGCAAACACAAGGCTATTCTCCAAGAGAATTATTTTCTTTTCTGTGGAAAGGTTTCTTTGTGCCGTATACTATATTCCAGATATAAGTGATATTGTATGGTATTTGTCTTTCTCTTTCTGACTTGCCTCACTCAGGATGTGAGCATCTAGTTCCATCCATGTTGCTGCAAATGGCATTATATTTTATTGCTGAGTAGGATTCCATTGTGTATATATACCACATCTTCCCAATCCAATCACCTGTCGTTGGACAATTGAGTAGTTTCCATGTCTTGGCTATTGTGAATAGTGCTGTAATGAACATGTGGGTGCATGTGTCTTTTTTAAGGAGAGTTTTGTCTGGATAGATACCCAAGAGTGGGATTGCAGGGTCATACGGTAGTTTGATGTACAGATATCTAAGGTACCTCCCTACTGTTCTCCCTAGTGGTTGTACCAGCATCCATTCCCATCAACAGGGCAGGAGGGTTCCCTTTTCTCCACACCCCCTCCAGCATTTGTTATTTGTGGACTTATGAATGATGGCCATTGTGACTGGTGTGAGGTGGTATCTCATATTCGTTGTGATTTGCATTTCTCTAATAATCAGTGATACTGAGCATTGTTTCAGGTGCTTGCTGGCCATCTGTATATCTTCCTTGGAGAAATGTCTCTTTAGGTCTTTTGCCCATTTTTCAATCGCATTATTGCTGTTCTTGCTGTTGAGTTGTATAAGTTGTTTGTCTATTTTAGAGATGAGGCCCTTGACAGTTGCATCATTGGAAACTATTTTCCCTCATTCTCTAAGTTGTCTTTTTTTTTTTCTTTTTGGTTTCCTTTGCTGTGCAAAAGCGTGTATGTTTGATTAGGTCCCATTGGTTTATTTTTGCTTTTATTTCTATCGCTTTGGGAGACTAACCTGAGAAAACATTTGTAAGGTTGATTTCAGAAAATGTGCTGCCTATTTTCTCTTCCAGGAGTTTGATGGTGTCTTGTCTTGTATTTATGTTTTTCATCCATTTTGGGTTTATTTTGGTGCATAGTGTGAGAGTGTGTTCTAGTTTCACTGATTTGCATGCTACTGTCCAGGTTTCCCAGCAGTACTTGCTGAAAAGACTGTCTTTCCCCCATTTTGTATTCTTGACTCCTTTGTCAAAGATTAATTTCCCATAGGTGTTTGGGTTTATTTCTGGATTCTCTATTCTGTTCCATTGGTCTGTCTGTCTGTTTTGGTACCAGACGCACACTGTCTTTGATGACTGTGGCTTTGTAATAGTGCCTGAAGCCTGAGAGAGCTATGCCTCCTGCTTGGTTTTTGTTTCTCAGAATTGCTTTGGCAATCATGGGTCTTTTGTGGTTTCATAAAAATATTTGGACTGTTTGTTCTAGTTCTGTGTAAAATGGAGTGGGTAATTGTATCAGGGTTGCATTGAATCTGTAGATAGCTTTGGGTAGTATGGCCATTTTTACAATATTAATTTTTTTTCCATCCAGGAGCATGGACTATCTTTCCATTTCTTTACATCTTTAATTTCCTTGATTAATGTTTTATATTTCTTGGCATATAAGTCTTTCACCTCCTGGGTCAGGTGTATACACAGGTATTTGATTTTTTGGGTTGCAATTTTAAAAGGTATTGTATTATTGTATTCCTTTTCTAATATTTCATTGTTGGTATACAGAAATGCGACTGATTTCTGAATGTTAATCTTATATCCTGCTACTTTGCTGAATTTGCTGAGCAGTTCAGGTAATTTTGGGGTTCGTCCTTGGGGTTTTGTATTTATTGTATCTTGTCATCAGCATAGAGTCACAGCTTTATCACTTCTCTTCCGATTTGGATGCCTTTTATTTCTTTGTTTGTCTGATTGCTGTGGCTAGGACTTCCAATACTATGTTGAATAATAGGGATGAGAGTGTGCATTCTTGTCTTGTTCCAGATTTTTGTGGGAAGGCTTTCAGCTTTTCTCCATTGAGTATTATATTTTCTGTGGGTTTGTCTTAAATGGCTTTGATTATGCTAAGGAATGTTCCCTCTAGACCCACTTTGGTAAGGGCTTTTAATCATAAAATGATGTTGGACTTTGGCAAATGCTTTATCTGCCCCTATTGAGAGGATCATGTCATTTTTGAGTTTTGTTTTGTTAACGTGATGTATGATGTTGACTGATTTACCTCTTCTTTTTTGGCAGCATCTTTGGTTTTGGAATGAAGGTAATGGTGGCATCCTAGAATGTCTTTGGGAGTATTCCTTCTTCTTCAACCTTTTGGAAAAGTTGTAGGAGTGTGGGTGTAAGTTCCTCCTTGTTTGTTTGGTAGAATTCACCTGTGAAATCATCTGGTCCTGGACTTTTATTTGTAGGGAGTGTTTTTATGACATATTCAATTTCATTTCTAGTGATTGGTCTGTTCAGTTGATCTATTTCTTCTTGATTCAGTTTTGGTGGGTTGTACATCTCTAGGAAGTTGTCCATTTCTTCCAGGTGGTTGAATCTGTTGGCACATAATTGTTGTTAGTATTCTCTCATGGTTTTTTTTTTTTTCTTCTGTAGTATCCATTGTGCCTTCTCCTTTTTCATTTCTGATTTTTGTACTTTGGGTTTTTTTTCCTCTCCTCTTCTTGATGAGTCTAGCCAGAGGTTTGTCCATTTTGTTGACCTTTTCAAAGAACCAGCTCTTGGCTTGATTGATTTTGTCTATTGTTTTTTGAATCTCTATTTTATTGATTTCCTCTTAGATCTTTATGATGTCCTTGTTTCTGCTGACTTTAGGTTTTTCTTGTTCTTCTTTTTCTAATGCATTGTGGTGGTGGGTTAAATTGTCCATTTGAGATTTTTCTTCTTTTTGGAGAAAGGCCTGTATTGCTATGAACTTCCCTCTGAGCACTGCTTTTGTGGCATCCCATGGATTTTGAGTGATTGTGTCTTCATGATTATTTGTCTTGAGGTATTTTTTTTAAAATTTCCTTCTTGATTTCCTCATTGACCCATTGGTTTTTTAGTAGCATGTTATTTAGTCTCCATGTAGTAGGTTTTTTTCTCACTTCCTTTCCTGTGACTGAGTTCTAGTTTCATGCCATTGTGGTCAGAGAAGGTATTTGAAATAATTTCTATACTCCTAAATTTGTTGAGGTTAGCTTTGTGCCCCAAGATGTGATCAATTCTTGAGAATGTTCCATGTGCACTTAAGAAGAATGTGTATTCTGTTGTTTTGGATGTAATGTCCTCAAAATGTTGATTAAGTCTAACTTTTCTGGTATTTCCTTTAGGATCTCTGTTGCCTTATTGATTTTCTGTCCAGAGGATCTGTCCATTGATGTGGGTGGGGTGTTAATTCTCCTACTATGATTGTATTCCCATCAATTTCTCCTTTTATCTCTGTTATATTTGTTGGAGGTATCTGGGTCCTCCAATATTAGGGGCATATATATTGATGATTGTAATATCCTCTTCTTGAATGGATCCTTTAAGTATTCAATGGTATCCTTCTTTGTCTTTCTTGATGGCCTTGATTTTAAAGTCTCTTTTGTCTGATATGAGTACTGCAACTCCTGCTTTCCTGTCTTGTCCGTTGGCATGAAATCTCTTTTCCCACCCCTCACTTTCAATCTGTAAGTGTCCTTTGCCCCAAGGTGAGTGTATGGTAGGCAGCAGATTGAAGGATTTTGCTTTTTTATCCCAATCTGCCACTCTGTGTCTTTTGATTGGAGCATTCAGCCCATTGACATTTCAGGTGATTATTGATAGATATGTATTTATTTCCATTTTAAGCCTTATTTTCCAGTTGATTCTATGTTTCTCTTTTCTTCCTTTCCTTGTTTGGTTGGGTGATTTCCATTTATTTTATGCTTGAGTATTTTCTTTTCAGTTTTTGTGAATGTAGTGTTCGGTTTTGATTTGTGGTTGCCCTGTTTCTTTAAGTATGTTAACCCCTTCCTATATCTGCTTACTTTAGCCTGATAGTCATATAGGCTAAACACATCATTAAAAAATTAAAAAAGAATCTATTTCTTCTTACTTCCCTTTCCCACAGTGTTTGATTTGGATGCCTTTTCTTTTTTTAACATCTTCATGTTTAGGTCTGTATGCTGACTTATTTAAGTGATGGATTTCCAATTGTGGTTTCCTCCATCCTATATCTTCCTTTTTTTTTAATTACAGAAGCCCTTTAAGTATTTCTTTTAGAATGGGTTTCGTGTTGCTGTACTCTTTCAGCTTTTGATTGTTGGAGAAATTCGTTATTTCTCCATCTATTTTAAATGATTTTCTTGCTGGATAGAATATTCTAGTTTGCAGATTTTTTCCTTTCAGTGGTTTAATTATATCTTGCCACTCCCTCCTGGCCTTTAGTGTACCTGTAGCAATATCAGCTGATTGCCTTATTTGGGTTCCCTTGTAGTTAACGCTTTGCTTTTCTCTTGCTGCCTTTGGAATCTTCGCTTTATCTTTAAATTTTTGCCATTTTTATTATAATATGTCTTGGTGTGGGCCTGTTTGGGTTCCACTTGTTTGGGGCCCTCTGTGTTTCCTATATCTTGTTATCAGTATCCATTAGATTTGGAAAATTTTCAGCCAGGATTTCTTCAAATGTATTTTCAGTCTGCTTTTCTTTTTCTTCTCCCTCTAGAATCCATATTATGCATAAATTTGCCTGCTTTATATTATCCCATAGGTCTCATATTTCTTTCATTTTTTTCCATTTGGTTTTCTGTCTGCTGTCCTGATTGGGTGATTTCCATTATTCTCTGTTCCACATCACTAATTCTTTCCTCTGCATTATTCATTCAGGTCTTTATTGCCTTTCCTTCAGTTTGTATCTCTGCAAATGAATTTTCTAGTTTTCTTGGCTCCTCCTTATATGTTCTCATTCCTTTCTAAGGGAATCTGCATTCCTGTTCCAATCCTCTCTTAATTCCTTCCGTATTTTCACCATGTCTCTTTTGAACTCCAAGTCTGTCAGACTGCAGAGGTCTGTTTCCTTGTTGATTGCTTTGGGTGAATTCTCCTGTTGTTTTAACTGGGAATTCATTTCTGAGGTTCTTCATCTTGCTTGTGTTTTTCTTTTTGTGTGAATTTCGGGAAGCCAAACGGTATTTTTGTAAGTCTGTGTCTATGCAAGAATACCCCTTTGTATCTTTTTTGGGGGGTTACTCTTTATTATTGGTGTGGGGGTTTGGATCTTTGCTGTCTCTTTCTTCTGCATGAGAAGTCTGTTATCCCCATGATGCTCAGTATGTTTTCAGGGAGAAGAGGGCAATGAGTAGGGCCAGCATTCAGGGCCTGGTCATTGGTCTCTCAACAGAAGCAAAGACCTGCAGGAAGGCGGCACAGGTTACTCCTATTTACAGGGCCCTGGGAAGCCGTAATGAGCTCAAAAGTATCTTCAAGGTGGCCAGAGAATTTGGCTGTAGCTGCAGCAGGGTGTGTGAGTTCCCAGGGATGTGAGAACATCAACAGCTTGTGTTTGATTGCAGTGTCCTCCTCTGAGATGATTGGAATGGCAGGTGGTGCCTGTTCAGGGATCCCTAGTGGGAGTGGGCCATGACCATCTAGCTTCAGTGGTAACTGTGTTGGTTTGCATCCACCACCTGTAGACCATGCATGAGGTGATCTGTCTGTCTTAGCCCACATAGGAGGTGCTGCTCAGGCTGCTCCGAGTTGCAGGATCCTGGGAAGTGCCAGAGATCTGGCCTATGGGTACTGCCCTGAACATTCAGTAGTGGCAGCAGCAGGGCCAGTGTGTTCCCAAGGGTGCAAGAGAACCAAGAGTTGATTCAGTCATAATGCCTTCCTCTGTGATGCCCTTGAGGTGAATGGGGCTGCAGTAGGTGCCTGTTCCCCAACCCCTAATGGTGTCAGCTCACTGCCACCACTGGAGCTAGAGATAACTTTGGTGGTTTGCCCTATCACCTGTAAAATCATGCAAGAAGCACCTGGTCCTGCTTAGCCCTGACAGGATGTGGGAACAAGGTGCTCTTAGTTGCAGGTTCCTAGGAAGGGACAGTGATCAAGCATATGGGCACCTCTTGGAATGTTTGGCAGTGGTGGCTGCAGGGTGAGTGTGCCCCCAAAGGAGTGAGAGCACCATCAGGTGAGGTTCCATTGTAGTGTCCTTTTCTATGATACCCTCTGAAATGGTTGGGTCTGCAAGTAATTTTTGTTCAGATATCCCCAGCTGTGGTAGGCCACACCACCTCTGGAGTCAGGGATAATTGCAGTGGTTTGCTCCTGCCACCCACAGGTCTGGTCCACCATGAGCTAGTAAGCAGCTTCTCACTGCTCCAGAGCCTAAGTCTCAGTGCCCAGCAACCCCCCCCCCCGAGAATCTCAGGCTGTGGTGTCTGTGCCAGCAGTTCAGATGATCTGTGCTTCTCTCACTCTGCTTTTCAGTTCTCAGGCCTTCTGCTGTGCTTTCTTCAGTATGTTGGAGATCCCTCTGACTCAGCTGATCTTTCTGTTTGTTAGGTTGCTTCTCAGGGTGTGGGTTCCCTTTCTCCTTCACAGCTCCCTCTCAGGAAAGCGAGTCCTGTCCTGATTCCTTTTCTCTCTCTTTTTTCTTTTGTTCTACCTGGTTATGTCAGGAGTTTCTTGCCCTTTTTGGAGGTTTAAGATTTTCTGCCAGCATTCAGTTGATGTCCTGTGTGAATCCTTTTAGATGGAGATGTGTGTTTTTTTTTTTTTTTTTGATGTGTTTGTGGGAGAGGGTGAGCATGTCCTCTTACCCTTGTGCCATCTTGCCTCTACCCCTAGGCCCCTATTAACTTTGTCTTTACCTCCATTGGGCAGGTGGGTAACTGACTAAGGCCCCACTTTGGGGGCTGAAGTCCCTGAGGAGCTGAACTCACTAGAGCTGGAGTAAGCAGACCCTGTTCCCCCTTCATCCACTGCAAGTTCTGAATCTGGAACTCATCCTCCACTTCAAATTCCATGAACCTTGGGGGTGTTGAGGGACAGGCCTCAGTGAGAAAAAGGCCTGGGCTCTGGAGCCCACTGAGGGCAGCAGGACTGAGGGGATGTGGAGAGGGTGTCCTTGGGGCTGTCAGGGCCTGTGAGGTGCTATTCCAGCAGGGAGCCACTCTAGGGCAAGTATATGATCTGGGCCACCTCCTGCTTTACCAGCCCTGGAGGGCATGGCCCAGCAGAGACCCAGGTTGCTTAATTGAACCAGGACTACTGGACATATGGTGGCCCATGGGGGCCCCTGCTCATGCCCCCCCTATCCTTGTGTGTCCCACAGGAATGGTGATGGCCAGCAGCCTTGTCAGGCAGGTGTCCCCACAGTAGCCTTGCCCAAATCTAGGTCCTGGGTCTGGAAGTGAGAGTTCTGGAACACACACCTGACACAGGGCTCAGGAAAGGCTGGAGATGGGATGCTAAACTTAGCAGACAGGCCTCACGTTCCTCTGAGAGGTGCTTATTTGTTTGGTTTTGGTTTTGAAACTAGGGGATTCCCATGCAGAAAACACAGGGAAAGCCAGTCCACTGCTGATGAGGAGAGGGGTTCCAAGTGTTAGATCAGTGATCACTGGCCACCCAACACAGCTTGGGGTGGAGTGCATTTCCCTGCACAGTCCCTGTGCCCAGAGTGGACCCTTCCTGGGCTCCTAGGGTTCCCAAGACCATCCTGAGGCCTTATGTCAGGACAGGGACAGGTCAGCCTCATGTGGGGGCAGTGCTCCTGGTGGAAGAAGGACAGAATAGCCAAGGTCTCCAGGTGAGGGGAGTAAGGCCTCTGGGATGCAGGGAACAGTATGTGTTGGGTGCCAGCCTCCTCTGTTCTCTCTGCTGGTCACCATCACAGTCATATCCTGCCCTGCGGTCTGGCCCTCACCCACCCCCTCGTCCACCATGTACCCAACAGCCCGGGATGCTGACTCACTTTGCCACCATCTCATAGAAGTTCATCCTGTCAAAGATGCTTGTGTGCTGCCATTCCTTCATGGCCCAACACTGTCCCTTCTCCAATGTCATGGTTGGTTTCAGTGGGCCAGAGAGTGAAGCACTGGGCTGCAAGCCCTCAGGGTCAGTCTCCTATTACAGCCCCACCTCCAGCTGCCTGAGCACCTCCATTCCTTCTCCTCCATGTTTCCCACCACAGCCTGACTGAGGGTCAGTAGTGTGAGGGGTGGGTGTCTGTAGAGCAAGACAGGCCTTCCTGGTTGCTGTTGCCACCACCTCACACTCCTTAGAGGATGAGCATCCATTCCCAGGCCATAGCTGGAATGCTGTACCTTGGGGAACTCTTTCCTCTCCAGGACTGCAGTTTCATATAAAATTCAGCATCATCAATGAGGGAGGGCATGTGCCAGGATAGCTGCTAACAGGTCAGATAAGCCCAAGGACTCTTCTGCCCGGTCCTCTCAACTAGGTGTCATTGTACCCCTTATATGAAGGACCTTAAGTCTAGGAGGGAGATTCCTTCCAGGCTCACAGCTCTAGTAGGAAAGACCCTTGCCTTAAGAGAGCACTACCACCTCCTTGTTGTAACTGGAAGTCTCCAGAACAACAAGGACCACATATGCATAAAACTCTCTCCTGAGCCTGCCTGTCCTATGCCTCCTCTGAAGTGATAGTCCCTGGCCACCATACACCCAACTTCTTGTTGAAAGGATGCAGCAGCACAGAAGATGGTGCCATTCACCTCTTGGCTCCTGACATTACAGAAGGACCCTCTCTGACTGCTAGTCTGTGTTAAATTTACCATGGAAACACAGAAGGTAATGTGGCTGGACCCACGGGGTGGGGGTCAGCTGAGAGAAGACACTGAAAGGATGTCATGGACTGGACATGTGACACATGTGAATGACAACATGCCTCTTCATGGCATGGACATCACCCTCAACCTTCCTTCTGTCTAGGCTGAAGGATTCCTAGAAAGCTAGTCAGTGAGTCCATGGCCAGTTCCTCTTTAGTGAAGGCTCCAGGTGAGCTCATGAGCTCTCCAGAATGCACTCAAATGAGGAAGCAAGAGAAAAGTTCTGCATTAGGGCTCTGGGGCAGGTGCTTCTGGGCCAGAGATTTTAGGCACTGCCAGCCTTGGGAGTTCTCAGCTCTTGCTGTTCAAAGAGTCATCCTGAGGGACCCCATTCTTGGAGGAGGATAGGCTGTCTGCCCTGGATGCACCATGTGGCCATGGGCCAGAGCTCACTGGGGGCAGACTGGGGCCAGCTGGGCAGCTGATTGTGCAGCTTGAGGAGGAAGGCCTGTGACCCACTCTCCCTTGCAAGCCTGAGCTACTGCAACAGCCAGTGTGGCCACAACACTCTCCACTGCAGGGGTTTCTAGGAATAGGGTTACAGGACAAGCAACAAGCCCTCCCACTGAGGGCCCCAGGAGCTCCCTTTGGGGGTACCTGGGTAAGGCCAAAGATCTGAGTCTGGTGGGGCAATGCTGGCTTTCCTTCTGATCTGACTTAGACAGTGATTTTGCAAACCCCTGGGGCACTGAGGTCATGGTCAGTATTAGCCACCAGAGATCTCCTGGTGAAGGCTGGCAGGAATAAGGTGCTTCCAGGTGGGAGTAATGGGGTCATGGGTGGTGGCAGGTGCAGCTCCAAGGGTGGCTTCAATGGGGGGCCAGGAGTGGATGGAGAAAAGTGGAGTGCTCTGAAATGGGACAGGGAGGCATGAGGCTTAATGATGGCTGCTGTGCTGAGCATGCTGTGGAGATGCTCTTGAGACAAAGGAAAGTGGTGAATGGAGGAGAATGGGCAACTGGGTAGGGAGTTTCCTGGTGAATCAGACTGTACATCTCAACAGGCAAGGGCATTTGAACAGGGGAAACTGTGCAGTCTTGGAGGGTTTTTCATGTTCTCATCTCCAGTTGAGAATTATTCCACTGGTGAATTTGTTCCCATGCACCAAGTTCCCTGCCTCCTGTCTGCTGAGAAGAGGTTAGGCACAGCAGCACTCACTCAGAGAGCCTCACTAAGGAACTCCAACACTCAGCCCTCACAGACTGTCCCCAAGTCCTGGAGCTTGGAGCACATCTACTCTGAACAATGCTCCTCAGCAAGGTCATTAGCATATAGGGACCCTCTCCAAGCCAGTATCCACTCACTGTAAGTCCATTTTTTGGACAGGCAGTGTATAAAGTCTTAGGGCCACACCTTCTGATAAGCAGTTCCTTTGCACTTGCCAATATAAATCTGCTCTTCCTTTATTTCATGACCTCTCCTAACAAAACTGAAAGGCTGAGAAAGTCACTCTGCGCACAGAACCTTGATACAATCGCATAACGCACCTGCCCATCATGCACCTGCCTCACAGAACCACCCATATTGGACTTTGAACAGAGGAGAGTTTCCACCATCCCATCCCCAGGACCCTGAGTCACTGCCATCATGCAGTTGTGTTCCTAGGAGAGGAGTCTAAGATTTAAGCATGTATCCCCTGGATTCTGTCATTTCACAGCCACTATTGGCTGCAGAGGATTAGCACAGGCTGAGGGAGTGTCATGTTGCATAGATCGTGGGAGTACAGGCTGCCTGAGGTCCTTCCCCTTCCAGATCCCAACAATGGAAGGTGAAGACAAACTGAGAAGCAGGCATGAGTCAGGTGCCATTGTGGTAAAGCTGTCTGTTCAGCAGAGGGAGGTACCCACCACTATGCACCTAATTAATCTCAACAGGGGAAAAGGAGGTTTCATGGTAGCACAGAAGATCGTCTTCCTCTTCTGGGCTACAACACATCCCTCTTTTAACAAGGAATCAGCCTTCATAGACATTCCATCACAACCACCCCCCCTTCACACATGTGATCCCTGTCCATGAAATGGTGACGTGAAATAGGAACATACTCTTCACCTCAAAGTCAGGCCTGAGCATCTGCTGTGAGATACCAGACAGGATGATGTAGGTCTGAAGAAATGTGTTTCCATGAAAGGGAAAAAAATACAGAACAACTCAGAAACAGGAGTCTTAGCTTGGTTGAAGTCACATGGCTGCACCTCCCTTGTGGAATCCAAGGCAACAGTTCCCTGACCTGAGGAGTGAGCTCTGGGCTGGAAGGAGTGGAAGAGGCCTGGGCTGTGGCAGAGTAACTTTGGGCCCAGCTTAGAGAGGACCACTTCAAGGCACATGTGGCCACAGTCACCCACCCCATTGAATAGTTTTCTGACTGACCATCTCACCCCATGCTCCCATTAGATACAGTATGCACCCATTCACATCCCTTAGAAAGATCTAATGAGGCAAGCTTCAGATGCCTAAGGAACACAAGACAGGGCTAGGCTTTCCCCATGACCCTCCCTCTGCCAAGAGCAGATATCAAGCCACATTCCCTACACACACATTTCAAAGTGCCTTGTCTCCCTTCTAGAGAAAGTCAACCTTCCTGATGCAATCCTTCCTCCAAACCCAGAGCATGTCCTCTTTTTCCACCTCCAAGCATCTGTCCTCCCATGGGTAGGCTGAGGTGTCTACAGGCCCCTCTAGGCCCCCCAGTGTGAGGGGTCCCTGGGGTGCAGTTCTCTCTCCTTCCTGTCCTTCCATCCAACTATGTGTCCACAGTGAAGTATCACATGTGAACCCCAGGGATTTGAGGGATGGCAGGGTCTTTGGGAACCCATCCCAAGTCTATTGGCTTACCTCCTTGTGAAACCATTCACACAGGCTTGGGCCTAGACCACTGCTGCCTGGTAGCCTCAAAGCAAAAAGTCAAGACCAGGACCCAGAGAGTGACCTGCTTCAGCAGATGCTCAGGATTCAAGTAAAGGAGGCCAAGTTTGAGTCTCAACCTTCGAAGGGGGGACTCAAGTCATTCTGCAGTGGGGTAGGGGCTGAGGGAAGGTGGGCCTGGTTGGGTTTGGAGTGACACTCCGTGTTGGCCTCTGGCAGGTAGGCAAGAACCAGAAGTTTCTTCCACATTACACAGTGGCAGGATAGTTGGTGTATGCCTCTTTGGGCAATTTACAAATTGGTTTTCAAAGTCATAGCATGAGTTTTGACTTGATCTTCCCTTTCACTTTTTTATTCATCAGCATAGTTTTTTTTTTTTTTCACTTCTTTACCCTAAACCCGCTCTGCTTCTGTCCTGGCTCTTGACTTACTTCAAAACAGCCTAGGCTTTCTGAACAAAATTGACATTTTATCATCTGATAAACACATAAGTATTAATGGCCACATGGAACCTCTTAGTCATAAACTAAAATGAAGGCCTAAACAGTAGAAATTTGACAGAACACTGTAAACTAGGAAGAATGGGAAAAAATAATTATATATACATAATGAAGGCCTAAGAAATGGTAAGTCCCATGACTCATTGACACTCTCAGTCCCGGACCTGCAGTCTCCACTTTATTGGACCTCCACTGGCAGCACAACAAAGCCCATGAAGTGGCTGACTTCCCAAGGACAAAGACTGCCCCAAGGAGAATGTTAAGTTTTATACCAGGATCTTAACTGCTGTCCCAAACATATAGGACTTAGCACATGATCCCCTGCCTATAAATCCTGATTCTTTCCCAAGGCTGAGGGGTCCTGTGTTCCTTTTGCTCAGTGCTCCAAACCTCTCTGCTGGTTCATAAATCTTGCCTGATATGTCACTGCTCTGGTCAACTGTCTTTCTCCAGTTCTCTAACATTTTGGTGCCAAAACCCTGGAGGGATACACACCCACCCCTTTCCAATGTCCAGGCTTCCACAAATGCTCTAAGACTTGGAGGGATAGCTGAAACACCAGCCAGGGCTACACTCTGGGGTGTTCTGCAGGTCCCTGTAGGTTCTAGGGGCAAGTAGCTTTAGTCTGAAAGAGTGGATGCCTCCTCTGTTTCTAAACTCTTTCCCTGCTTTCCATCTCCTAAGCCTGAGTCTTTCAGTGAACAGAGTGAGACTATTGGGACAATTGAAGATTTAGTCCAGGGCTACTCCATGGTGACCTCTGATTTCTCTGGCCCTCTCTCCCAGTTACTACTGCTCAGATGAGTGGAAGTGTCCTCTTCCTTGTGACTGTTGAGCACTGGGATCTCAAGTGCCTTCTGATGATTCCCATCACATGGCACCCCACACTGGCCTCCACTTCAAGGCCATTGGAAGTTGAGTAAATACTGGATTTCTCCTCCACCACTCTCTCCCCAAACCCGGTCTGATGTCATTGCCATTTTTCTTTTCCTTTTTCTTTTTTGCTTTTTAGGGTGACACCCATGGCATGTAGGAGGTTCCCAGGCTAGGGGTCTAATGCAGCTTTAGCTGCTGGCCTACACCACAGCCATAGCAACACAGGATCTAAGCCACATCTGCAACCTACACCACAGCTCATGGCAATGCCAGATCCTTAACTCACTGAACAAGTTCAGGGTTTAAACCTGTGCCCTCCTGGATGCTAGTGAGATTTGTTAGCTGCTGAGTCATGATGGAAACTCCCCTCATTGCCATTTTTTATTTCCTCTTTAAAATCTGGATGTTGAGTCAGCTGGGTTTCCATGTGGTCGCAGGGAACAGGTACTCCCCCTTCTCAGCAAAGACATTTCCTGATCAGGCATAATCATCGTTCAGATCATAGACTTCACAGGGAGAACCCCTCTGACCATCTAGGTGGTCTATCTCGTTTAGATCTTAGGCCCTCTCAGGGGGATACCTCTCTGAGCACCTGTATGGGTTTTTAGACTCCTCTATTCCCAAATTAACACCACGGGGGCCTCCTCCTGTCAACCTCCACAAGATACAGCTTTAGGGTGATTTTGGACAATCTTTCATCTCTGAGACTCCATCAGATGTTAAGCACAAGTGTCTCATTTCCTTCTGTCACGTGGCTTGGCCCAAACATAAATTAGATAATGGGAGCCAATGGCCTGAGACTGGTCCATTCAATTTCAAAATCCCAGGAGATCTTGAGAATTTTTTTTCCAGCACAATGGGAAATGGTCAGATGTTCCCTACATTAAAGCTTTTATCTATTTTATGTGTGTGTGTGTGTGTGTGTGTCTTTTTAGGGCTGTGCTCATGGCACTTGGAGGTTCCCAGGCTACGGGTTGAACTGGAGGTGTGGCAGTTGGGCCATAGCCACAGCAATGCCAGATCTGAGCCATGTCTGCAACCTACAACACAGGTCATAGCAATGCCAGATCCTTAAGCCTCTGAGGAAGACCAGTGTTCAAACCTGTGTCCACATGGATCCTAGTCAGATTTGTTCCTTCTGAGCCAAGACAGGAATTCCAAGCTTTTATCTCTTTAAGATCTCAACCCTTTCTTTGCTCTGACTGTAGCTCATATCAGGTTCTTCTGTTAAATGAATGCCCTCCTCCCATTTCACCTCACCTGCAGGCAAAAACTAAACAGCCTCCCCCTTATGTTTCTTCAAACTCTGACTTTAATCCTAGTGATGCCTCAGCACCTCCTTCAATCCTGCACAACCATAAGCCTCCTCCTCCCCCTCCCACCAATTCCATGCACCCAAGTACTACAGCCCCTACACCTTCTTCTCTCCCTCCCACCATTGTTCTTCCTCCTCTTCTTCCATGCCCCAAGAATCCTAATTCCCACTCCCAACATGCAGCCCCCTCCCATAACAACAACCCCTTTTATGACCCCCTTGACAAGATCTTGATCAGCAATCCCCCCTGAGGCCCCAAACCTTCCTTTAAGAGAGGTTGCTGGAGTTGAAGGAAGAGTCAGGGTTCATGTGCCTTTGTCTTTGGGAGACTTATCCCAAATAGGGAAAATGTTTAGGTTCCTTCACCTCAGACTCAACTACCTACACAAAAGAGCTCCAGTATCTTATTCACTCCTACGACTTCACTTGGAAAGACATTTGTGTTATCCTTAGCTGTTTTCTGTTCCCTGAAGAAAGGGAATGAATTTATCTGGCAGCCCAAGCCCATGCAGACACCTTACATACCAAGATCCTGCTAACAGTCCTGTTGGAACTCTAGCTATCCCTTGTGTGGATCCTAATTGGAACTATCAGATAGACTCCCAGGACAGAGGCTCGAGAGGCCACCTTATCTCTTGCCTAATAGAAAGAATGAAGTCCTCATTAAAAATAGTTACTTAGGATAAAATTAGAGAAATAATACAGGAACCCCAAGAAAATCCAGCCATTTTTATGTCAAGGCTTATAGTATACTACCCTAAGTATCTTACCCTAAATCTAGAAAGTCAAGAGAGATAAATTCATTTGCATATGCATTTCACCTCCCAATCAGCACAAGATATTAAAAAAATATGTGGAAACTAGAGGACGGTCTTTTGTTCCAACCAAGGGATCTCATTAAAACTGCCTTTAATGGTCTTTAATAATGCTGAGGAAGAACATAAGGCCCCTAAACTGAAGAGGTCCATGACTGAATATCAGCTTCTTGCTTCTGCCATATAGGGAAATCCTCAAAAACAAACCATGGACCCCCTGAGGCATACAAACTTACAGAACAACCTCCCCTCCCAGGGCCTATTTCAAAGGTGGCTTAGAGGGGCATTGGGCAAATAAATGCCATAACCCAAAACCCTGCCAGGCCCTTCTCCAAAATTCAGTCAGAATGGACATTGGAAAGTGGACTGTGGGAAGCCAGGACAGCCCACCATCTCCTCCACAAAACCTACCTTGGAGACCATCAACATGAACAACCTGTTGGGCCTGGCCATGGAGGATGGGTGGGGCCTGAGGCCACCAGGCCCCAGCTTCCTACCACCACTCTGGAACCTCAGGGAGCTCTGGCAGGAGCAGATAAGATTATTTTGTTCTTATTGGACTTGGGGGCATTATACTCAGTATTACCTATTTTACAGGGTCTTACCTACACCTCCCCTACTTCTATCATGGGGGTAAAGTGGTTGCCCACTACACCCCAACAGACTGGACCTTTACTTTGCACACTTGTAAACACCACTTTCTGCCACCTAATTCCTAGGTATTCCCACATGTGCTATGCTTATAATAGGGATGAATATTTTGACTAAGTTCCAGGGATACATTGAATTTCCTATACAACCAAACACAAACTTCCTATATCTGGGCCAGTCAGATTTGGGGCCCACTCCCCCAGTCATTCCCACCTCCCCTCGGATGTCAATCCCATTGTTTGGGACACCCATATACCCTCCATTGCTAGACATCATCCTCCAATTCTCATAAGACCAAATGATCTTCCTAAATTTCCTATCCAATCTCAATATCCTATTAGCCTAGAAGCACAGAGAGAATGAAAGCCTATAATTCAGCTTCTCCTCAAGGCCAACGTCCTCAAACCTACTCACTTTCTGTTCAATATTCCTATCCTTCCTGTAAAAAAACTAGACAGATGCTTCCGATTAGTTCAGGATCTTGGCCTCATCAATCTGGTACTCCTTCCCATTAACACAGTGGTCCCAAATCCCTATACTATTCTGTCTCGTATACCTCCTAACACTCCTCATTTCTCAGTTCTTGACCTAAAAGATGCCCTTTTTACCCTTCCTCTACACCCTTCATGCCAGGAATTATTTCCATTCACGTGGACTGACCACAATATTCTTTTAGACCCTCAGTTAACCTGGACAGTCCTTCCTCAGGGTTTTAGAGACAGCCCACATTTCTTTGGCTAACCCTCAGCCACAGATCGTAACCACTTAGGGCACTGGAGGGCCAACTCACCCACCAGTGGAGCAGACCCATCAGCCACAACTGGGGCCATTTAATTTCTGGGCTCCTCCTGAGATGGAGAACTGGCCAGAGGGCCCTGACCAGGTAGAGGGAAAAGAGACTTTGTTGGCCCTTTGCCTCTCCCTTTCCCATTTTTCTTTCTTTTTTTAATTAATTAAATTTTTTAAAATTTTTTCTTCCACTGTACAGCACGGGGAGCAAGTTACTCCTACATGTATACAATTTTTTGCCACCCTTGGTTCTGTTGCAATATGAGTATCTAGACATAGTTCTCAATGCTACTCAGCAGGATCTGCTTGTAAATCTGTTCTAAGTTGTATCTGATAACCCCAAGCTCCCGATCCCTCCCACTCCCTCCCTCTCGCATCAAGCAGCCCCACAAGTCTATTCTCCAAGTCCATGATTCTCTTTTCTGTGGAGATGTTCATTTGTGCTGGATATTAGATTCCAGTTATACGTGATATCATATGGTATTTGTCTTTGTCTTTCTGGCTCATGTCACTCAGTATGAATCTCTAGTTCATCCATGTTGCTGCAAATGGCATTATGTCATTCTTTTTTATGGCTGAGTAGTATTCTATTGTGTATATATACCACCTCTTCCAAATCCAAACATCTGTTGATGAACATGTGGGTTGTTTCCATGTCCTGACTATTGTGAATAGTGCTGCAATGAGCATATGGGTGCATGTGTCTCTTTTAAGTAGAGTTTTGTCCGATTATATGCCCAAGAGTGGGATTGTGGGGTCATATGGAAGTTCTATGTATACATTTCTGAGGTATATCCAAACTGTTCTCCATAGCGGCTGTACCAGTTTCCATTCCCACCAACAGGGCGGGAGGGTTCCCTTTTCTCCACAGCCCGTCCAGCACTTGTTATTTGTGGACTTATGAATGATGGCCATTCTGATTGTTGTGAGGTGGTATCTCATGGTAGTTTTGATTTGCATTTCTCTTATAATCAGCGATGTGGAGCATTTTTTCATGTGTTGGCTGGCCATTTGTATCTTGCTTGGAGAACAGTCTATTCTGGTCTTTTGCCCATTTTTCCATTGATTGAATGCCTTTTTTGCTGTTGAGTTGTATAAGTTGCTTATATATTCTAGAGATTAAGCCCTTGTCGGTTGCATCATTTGAAACTATTTTCTCCCATTCTGTAAGTTGTCTTTTTGTTTTCTTTTGGGTTTCCTTTGCTGTGCAAAAGCTTTTCAGTTTGATTAGGTCCCATGGGTTTATTTTTGCTCTAATTTCTATTGCTTTGGGAGACTGACCTGAGAAAATATTTATGCTGTTGATGTCCAAGAGTGTTTTGCCTATGTTCTCTTCTAGAAGTTTGATGGTGTCCTGTCTTATATTTAAGTCTTTCATCCATTTGGAGTTTATTTTTGTGCATGGTGTGAGGGTGTGTTCTAGTTTCATTGCTTTGCATGCAGCTGTCCAGGTTTCCCAGCAATGCTTGCTGAATAGACTTTCTTGTTCCCATTTGATGTTCTTGCCTCCCTTGTCAAAGATTAATTGACCGTAGGTGTCAGGGTTTATTTCCGGGTTCTCTCTTCTGTTGCATTGGTCTGTCTGTCTGTTTTGATACCAGTACTACACTGTTTTGGTGACTGTGGCTTTGTAGTATTTCTTGAAGTCTGGGAAAGTTATGCCCCCTGCTTGGTTTTTGTTTCTCAGGATTGCTTTGGCGATTCTGGGTCTTTTGTGGTTCCATATAAATTTTGGGATTGTTTGTTCTAGTTCTGTGAAAACTGTCCTGGGTCATTGGATAGGGATTGCATTGAATCTGTAGATTGCTTTGGGTAGTATGGCCATTTTTACAATATTGATTTTTCCAATCCTTGAACATGGAATATCTTTCCATTTCTTTACGTCTTCTTTGATTAAAGTTTTATAGTTCTTGGCATATAAGGTAAAGGTACCTCCTTGGTCAGGTGTATTCCGAGGCATTTGATTTTGTGAGGTGCAATTTTAAAAGGTATCGTATTTTTGGATTCCTTTTCTAATATTTCATTGCTGGTATACAGAAATGCGACTGACTTCTGACTGTTAATCTTATATCCTGCTACTTGACTGAATTTATTAATCAGTTCCAGTAGTTTTTGGGTTGAGTCCTTAAGGTTTTCTATGTAAAGTATCATGTCATCTGCATACAGTGACAGTTTGATCTCTTCTCTTCCGATATGGATGCCTTTTATTTCTTTTGTTTGTCGAATTGCTGTGGCCAGGACTTCCAAAACTATGTTGAAGAGCAGTGGTGAGAGTAGGAATCCCTGTCTTGTTCCAGATTTGAGTGAGAAGGCTTTCAGTTTTTCCCTATTGAGGATTATATTTGCTGTGGGTTTATCATAAGTGGCTTTGATTATGTTCAGGAATGCTCCCTTGATACCTACCAATGGACAGATCCTCTAGACAGAAAACCAATGAAGCAACAGAGATCCTGAAGGAAACAATAGAAGTTAGATTTAATTGATATCTTCAGGACGCTACATCCAAAAGAATCAGAATACACATTCTTGTCAACAACACATGGAGCCTTCTCAAGAATTGACCACATATTGGGACACAAAGCTAACCTCAATAAATTTAGGAGCATAGAAATTATCTCAAGTATCTTCGCTGACACAATGCCATGAAACTAGAAATCAACCACAGGAAAAGAAATGAGAAAAAACCTACTACATGGAGACTAAACAACATGCTACTAAAAAACCAATGGGTCAATGAGGAAATAAAGAAGGAAATTAAAAATACCTTGAGACAAATGATAATGAAGACACAACCTCTCAAAATCTATGGGATGCCGCAAAAGCAGTGCTCAGAGGGAAATTTATAGTGATACAGGCCTTTCTCAAAAAAGAAGATCCCAAATTGACAGCTTAACCTTCCATCTAAGCAAATTAGAAAAAGAACAAAAAACACCCAAAGTCAGCAGAAGGAAGGAAATTATAAAGATCAAAGAAGAATTCCATAAAGTAGAAATTCAAAAAAACAATAGAGAAAATTAATAAAACCGAGAGCTGTTTCTTTGAAAAGGTAAACAAAATTGACACACCCCTGGGCAGACTCACTAAAAAGAGGAGAGAAAGAACTCAAATATAATTAAAAATGAAAAAGGAGAAATCACAACAGATACTGCAGTAATACAAAAAAACCATACGAAAATACTATGAACAACTCTATGCCAACAAATTTGACAATCTGGAAGAAATGGTCAATTTTCTAGACTCTTACAGCCTGCCAACACTGAATCAAGAAGAAACAGACCAACTGAACAGACCAATCACTAGAAATGAAATTGAAGAAGTCATAAAAACACTCCCTACAAATAAAAGTCCAGGGCCATCTGGCTTCACAGGCGAATACTATCAAACATATAAAGAGGATCTAGTGCCCATCCTCCTTAAAGTCTTTCAAAAGGTTGAAGAAGAAGGAACACTCCCACCATTCTACGATGCCATCATCACCCGAATTCCAAAACCAGACAGAGATAACACCAAAAAAGAAAACTATCGGGCCAATATCTTTGATGAATATAGATGCAAAATTTCTCCACAAAATCTTAGCCAGCTGAATCCAACAACATATCCAAAAATTATACACCATGACCAGGTAGGGTTCATCCCAGGTTCACAAGGATGGTTCAACATATGCAAATCAATCAACATCATACACCACATTAACAGAAGTCAAAAATCATATGATCTTCTCGATAGATGCAGAAAAAGCATTTGACAAAGTCCAACATCCATTCCTGATCAAGACCCTCTGTTTCTTTTTTGAAATAAATTCTATGTCTTTGTCTATATTCTTCGTTTATTCATTCACCACCTTCCACCTTGCTGACTTCCTTTTGTTAATTATGTGTGTTCTTCTTTTGCTATTTCAGAATACCTAAGGCAGTTGTTTAAAATGTTCATCTAGGAGTTCCTGTTGTGGCTCAGTTGTTAACAAATCTGACTAGGAACCATGAGGTTACGGGTTTGATCCCTGGCTTTGCTCAGGGGTTAAGGATCCAGCATTGCTGTGAGCTCTGGTGTAGGTTGCAGATGTGGCTTGGATCCTGCATTGCTATGGCTCTGGAATAGGCCAGTGACTATAGCTCCGATTAGACCCCTAGACTGGGAATCTCCATATGCCATGGGAGCAGCCCTAGAAAAGGCAAAAAGACAAAAGAAGAAAAAAGAAAAAAAGAAAAAGAAAAAGTTTATCTAGCCACTGTGAAGCCTATGTTTCTTTATGCTCATTTGCTTCAGATTTATTAATGTTCCTTTGAATGAGCCACATCTACTTTTTATTTCTATATTTTGTGAGCATTTATCAAAAGTTGCATATGCAGGAGTTCCCGTCGTGGCGCAGTGGTTAACGAATCCGACTAGGAACCATGAGGTTGCGGGTTCGGTCCCTGCCCTTGCTCAGTGGATTAAGGATCCGGCGTTGCCGTGAGCTGTGGTGTAGGTTGCAGACGCGGCTCGGATCCCGCATTGCTGTGGCTCTGGTGTAGGCCGGTGGCTAAAGCTCCGATTCGACCCCTAGCCTGGGAACCTCCATATGCTGCGGGAGCAGCCCAAAGAAGTGGCAAAAAGACAAAAAAAATAAAAAATAAAAAAATAAAAAAAATTAAAAAAAGTTGCATATGCAGGAAAAAAAAACAAAAAACAAAAAAACAAACACCACGTTACCCAGTCTTGTATCTTGGATATGTGCAAATGAAGACCTTTACTAAACAGACCAGTGCTCTCAGGTCTTTTCTGAGGATGTGCCTTCACTGGGAGTGTGTGTGTGCTTCCCCAGCGCCTTAATCCTCTCCCCCACACACAGTTGCTTTTAAGTATTTAATTTCCCTAAAAACCTCACCTTTGTCTTCTTGGCCCTTACATGTTTTATTGCATTCTTCTGTCAGTCATCTCTGACCTCCACATGTGTGCAGGTCTACAGTTGCCATGAACTTCTCCTGTGCCATTGAATCCATCATCATTTTACTGATATGTAAAATGTCCCACCATCCCTATCTCAACTTCAAGTCATGTGAGACAGAAATCAGATTCTGGAGACAGTGCCTGGCCTGCCAAACCCTGCAATCAAGTTGCACTCTTGTGTTTCTCCCAATGGAGGACCAGTGGTTGGGTCCTCTACTGCACCATATTCATTCACAATGGGTGAGGAATAGAGGAGGCAGAATATCATGGAATTTGCTATCATTTTGAGTGTGACCCTTTCTCAATTGGCTATTCACTTGATTGCTTCAGATTACTCTTTGTCTTCTAGAGCTTCCACAAAGCTATTCTTACCTGATTGTTTCCTTGATATTTTCATGGGGTTAAAGACCTGGAGCCTCCTAATCTGCCATCTTGCCTATATCACTCCTCTCCTTCATTTCTGAAAGGTAGTTTTATCAGATACAGAATTCATGGTTCATAGTTCTTCTTTTTTGTTCCCTAAATATGAAAGTATACTAGGCTTTTTCCTTGATGCTTTCAAAATTCTCTTTGTCATGGGTTTTGTCAATTAACTATAGTATCTGTGTAGACCTGTAGTTTATCTTGTTGGAGTTCATTGAGTTCCTTGGATGTATACATTCATGTATTACATCATATTTGAGGAGTTGGGGCATTTTTCTCCCAATATTTTCCCTGACTTCTGATTCCCTTTTCTGGGTGTAATTCCTATTATATGTATCATGTGGATTCCTATTATATGTATGTTGGCCTACTTAATGGTGTCCTATATGTCTGTTACATTCTGCTCAATATTGTCCATTCTTGCCTCTCTCCACTCCTCAGAGTGGATAGTCTCAGTCAGTTCTTCTTCAAAGAGGCCAATTCATTATTCTGCCAGCTCAAATCTGTTAGTAATTCCCCCAATGCCTTTTTCATTCCCAGCTGTACTTTTCAACACTAGAATATACATTTGATTCCTTTTTGTAATTTCTGTCTCTCTATTAGCATTCTCCATTTGGTTAGGCACCAGTTTCCTGAGTTTTTTTAGTTCTTGGTCCCAAATTTCACTTTGTACTATGGGAATATATAAGAGAGTGACTAAAAGTCCTTGTAATGCCTCACCGCATGAATCATTTTTCCTTTTTTAATTTCCATACCTCATAATTCTTTGTTGAAACCTTTTGTGTTAAAAAATGTAAGGAGACATTGTAGAAATCAGATTCTCCCTTCTCATCATGATTTGATGTTAATGCTGTTTGTTTGGTTGTTGTTGGTGGTGGTATGGCTCCTGTTTCTTCAAGTCTAGCTTGCATTTGGGAAGATGTAATGGTTGTTACTGGTTGGAAGTTTTCTGATATGAGATGCCTATACTGCTTTTGGGAATTGATTGCAAATTAATATAAAGAGTTACTTTGAGATAAATTCTCATGTTCCATTCTACGAACATTTAAGATTCAAATATTTAACAAAGAGTATTAAATACATGGTGACCTAGGACTTTTCCTTTTAAAAGTATTTGATTGGGAGTTCCCCTCATGGCTCAGTAGAAATGAATCTGACCAGCATCCATGAGGACACAGGTTCAGCCCCTGGCCTTGCCCAGCAGGTGAAGGATTCAGCATTTCCATGAGCTGTGGTGTAGGTCACAGATATGGCTCAGAGCTGGCATTGCTGTAGCTGTAGTGGAGGCCAGCAGCTAGAGCTCTGATTCTACCCCTATCCAGGGAACCTCCATATGCTACAGGTTTGGCCCTAAAAAGACACAAACAAAAACAAAAACACAGTGTTTGTTTGGAAGTATCCAATGGTGATATATTTTTAAAATGTATCTTATATGGTTATTTCCCCCAACACACTTTTTTCTCCCAATATACAGCATGGGGACCCAGTTACACATACATATATACATAATTTTTCTCCCATTGTAAGTATCTAGACATAGTTCTCAGTGCTACACAGCAGGATCTCATTGTTAATCCATTCCAAGAGCAATAGTTTAAACTCAAGCATCAGATCACCTCATACTCCCAATCCCTCCCACTCCCTCCCCCTCCCCCCAGGCAACCACAAGACTATTCTCCAAGTCCATGAATTTCTTTTCTGTGGAAAGGTTCATTTGTGCTGTATATTAGATACCAGATGTGAGTGATATCATATGGCATTTGTCTTTCTCTTATTTCACTCAGGATGAGAGCCTCTAGTTCCATCCATGTTGCTGCAAATGGCATTATTTCATTCTCTTTTATATCCGAATAGGACTCCATTGTGTATATATACCACATCTTCCTTATCCACTCATCTGTTGATGGACATTTGGGTTGTTTCCTTGTCTTGGCTATTGTAAATAGAGCTGCAGTGAACATGTGGGTGCATGTGTCTTTTTGAAGGAACATTTTGTCCAAATATATGCCCGTGAGTGGAATTGCTGGATCATATGGTAGTTCTATGAATAGATTTCTAAGGTACTTCCATACAGTTCTCCATAGTGGCTGTACCAGTTTCCATTCCCACCAACACTGCAGGAGGGTTCCGTTTTCTCCACACCTGCTCCAGCATTTGTTATTTGTGGACTGATGAATGATGGCCATTCTGATTGGTGTGATGTGGTATCTCATGGTAGTTTTGGTTTGCTTTTCTCTAATAATCAGTGATGAGTGGTGTTGATCATTTTTTCATGTGCTTGTTGGCCTTCTGTATATCTTCCTTGGAGATATTTTGAATAAATACACACACACTCACACACGCACACACACACAGCCACACCATACCTTGGGCTGTCGGTGACTGCTGTATCATATGCCAGGTGTACATTTATTTTCTGAGGAACTTCCACACCGTTTTCCTTAGCGGTTGTACCAATTTACATTCCCACCAACATGATAGGAGGGTTCTCTTTCCTTATTTGTAGACTTTTTGATGATGGCTATTCTGACTGGTGTGAGGTGAGACCTCATGGTAGTTTTTATGTGCATTTCTCCCATAATTATTTACACTTAGCATCTTTTCATGTGCTTTTTGGAAATCATTCTGTCTTTGGAGGAATGTGTATTTAGGTCTTCTGCCCATTTTTCAATGGATTGTTTATTTTTTAACCTGAACTATATGAACCATTTTTAAATTTTGGAGGTGAATTCCTTGTCATTTGCTTCATTTTCAAGTACTTTCTCTCATTGTGTGGGTTGTTTTTCATTTTTTTATGGATTCCTTTTCTGTGTATAAGCTTTTGAGTTTATAGGTCCATTTTTTTTCCTTTTAGGGCATGGTGGCATATGTAAGTTCCCAGGCTAGGGGTGGAATTGGAGCTGCAACTGCAAGCCTACAGCACAGAAACAGCAAAGTGGGATCCGAGCCTCATCTGTGACCTATACCACAGATGCTTAATTCACTAAGTGAGGCCGGAGATCAAACCCATGTCCTCATGAATACTAGTCAGTTTCATAACTGGCTGTGCCAAAAGGGCAATTCCCAATTTCTTCATTTTTGTTTTCTTTTTCATTATTCTAGAGGGGGCATCAAAAAGGGTTTGCTGCCATACTTATCGAAGAGTGATCTGCCTGTTTTCCTCCAAGAATTTTGATGTAAGTTTCTGGCCTTTCATTTTGGTCTTTAACCCATTTTGATTTTGTTTTTGTGCATGGTGTTGTATTGCTTGTATTCTTGATAAAGAATGACCCACCAGGAAATGGAGTTTCAAGGTGCAGACCTTGCTATTTTAAATAGTCTGGATGGGGTAAGTATGAGAGAATATCCATTTGTTCTAGGCAAGAGAATTAGGGATCTAGGAGTTCCCACTGTGGCACAGTGGAAGTCAACAAACCCGTAGTCTGCGAATTTCCATATGTCATGTGTGCAGCCTTAAGAAAGGGAAAGAAGAAAGAGAGAAAAGAAGAAAGAAAAGAAAAATTAGAGCTCTTTAATACAAGGTGATAAAGGTGTGATTGAACAGATACCTACTTATGTTAGGACATAAACTATCGGATAAAGAGAAATGTAGAAAAAGATCTAGAATTTTAATATAGCTTTGTAATATTTTCCTACTTTCTATGCTATCTTCAAAGTCTAGGATGACTTCAGACTTAGGGACCAATCTGCCTAACACATGGAAGAATGAAATATAGTTTTATCAAAAGAACATTCTCTAACTGAAGATTGCAGTCTGTATTTACTCAAGAGTAATGACTTGCAATAATAACAGCTAACATTATATGACACATCCTGCTTGCTGGACACTAATCAAAGCACTTTACCTTTATTAACATATGTTATTCTCACAGCATCCCTTGGAGATGGATGCCATTACTGCAATGCTCTTACTCCATTTAAAGTTCTGTAAACAGCGTTGCAGAGAAGTTAAGTAACTTTCCCTTAAGCCATAGTTAAATAAGCCAGGATTTGAAGCCTACCTGTCTGGCTGCAGTTTCCATGCTTTCCAAACTTAACCTAAACCACTTCATATAAGCCAAAGTGAAAAGGTTACAGAGTAGCTACAACCATATTTACAGGGCCTAGGATGAAGCTGCCCAGCCCTTCATAAGCAAATAGCTGGTATTTTTCAGAATTGCCCCATGGCAATTGGCTCAAGGGAAGAAGGGAAAGATCATAGAGACCAGCTGATAGATGCACAGGGTTAACCAGCTTCAAAGGGTTTAGCAAAACGTTGATGATCTTCACATGTGGAATGTACCATAAGTACAAACTGGAATCCCGCACATGAGTTTAACTCAGGTCACATCTGGCCTGGATGGATGAGGATGCTGATGATTTTGGAGAGATGGCAGAGAGTGATGGCTTGAAGTGAGATCTTAATTCTCTGCTCAGGAATGGAAGCTGGGAAGCCTGGATGAAACAGGAATATTAGCCACTCGACCAGCTGGGGACTACCAACTGAATTGCCTTGATTCTCACCCCTGTTGAAGGCAAGAATATTTAAAGCAAGCAAAGTCTGTGAAATCAGGTACAGAGTTTATTGTTAGAAACACAGTACACTTAGCTATGTTGTCTGTTTGTCTAAGGCAGAGGCAAAGCAGTAGGATACACACAAAGGAGGAGTGAGAATGCAATCATCCCCATCATTGAGGAGTGTCCCAGAGAAGTGATTTAAAACACTTAGGGAAGTTCATCTGGGTCTTTGTTTCCCATTGGCCAAAGTTCTTATTTCATTTTGCACACCTGATCGGACCCAGGTCCTCCCCAATATGCGTGCACATCTTTTGGTCAAGATGGATTCCTCACTGGCAGTAACATAGCCTAAGTTTTTATTGGCTGGTGACCCCTCCCTTTCTGACCCAGAGGAGTCTTTCTGTGCATGTGAAGTTGGTTCTCCTTCGCCCTAAGGATAGGAAGTGTGTGACCTCTTTATCTTTGACCCAAGCAGGGCTTAGGCCCTAAATGCCCATGATGTGTTCATTGCTTTAAGTGTCCAAAAAGGCCAATTCCACTTCTTTAACTTGTTCTTGCATTTTTATCTTCAGGTATAAATAGGTGGCTGATAGGAAATGTTTATGCTCGATCCCATCTATCTCCTGACTCATGGAGAGGCTAATTTGGGAGGAAAGTGTCCTCCATACTCCCAGAGAGACACTGTGAATTCCCCTGTAAGGGATATTAGGCTTTATTATCTTCCCTCATTAGAGCATTGGCATGAATCTACAAAGGCATAAGGCCATTGTCCTTAGTTACTATCCTCTTAGTTATTATTACCCAGGACTAAAGGATGACCTGGCCAGTGTCTGCACTTCATGGACAGTTACTGCTGAAGCACACCAGAGATTAGGAATTCTCCATACAACATACCCATGGAGTCATCCTTGCTTGTGTGCTAAAAGGTGATCCATTTCTAGAATTGCATGTGTTTCTTAGGACTCTTCTCGTACCCAGTGCATTAGAGCAAGATCACCAGAAGTGAATCTTAGATGGGGACACTTGGGAAAATCCTTGAAAATGTGCTCATGAACTGGGGACTGAGGAAAATAGGATAAGGCAGGGGAAGAAACAGAACCTTATCCTGGTCCTCAAGGGACCTCTCTCTGGAACATGAAGAACACAGAGTTGGTCCCCCTGGAGATGAAAGGGCTCAATTTGACCCTACCCTCTGCCAGATACCAGTTTCTGCTGATAGCATAGGCTTGTGACTTCTTGAATAAGGAAGTATGTGCCTGGGTGTGGGTAATGCCCTGTGAAGGAAGCAGCTGTGAACCCTTAGCAACAACACTCAGCCACCAGGAAAGAGGCACCCCAGCGAAGGAAACCAGGTGCCACCAAGAGCCTCTGCCACAGACCTTTAAAGGGAAGGACAAAAACCATGGAGTTTGGAGTTCCCTCAGGCTCTGCAGGTTAAGGATCTGGTATTTTCACTGTTGTGGCCCTGATTACAGCTGTGGCCCTGGTTACAGCTGTTCAGGTTCAATCCCTAGCCTAGAAAATTCCGCATGCCATAAGAATGGAAAAAAAAAAGTTAAAGAAAGAAAGAAGAAGAAAAGTAAATTCCCATTGTGGTTAAGCTATAAGGAGCCAGACAGGTATCTATGAGGAGGTGGGTTCCACCCCTGGCCTCCCTCAGTAGGTAAAGGACCAGGCATTTCCATAAGCTATGGTGTAGGTCACAAAGGCAGCTTGGATCTGCCATTGCTGTGGCTGTGCTGTAGACCAGCAGCTGTACTTCTGATTCGACTCATAGCCCGAGAACTTCCATATGCAACAGGTCTGGCACTAAAAATAAAAATAAAGTAAAACAATGGAGCTCAAAAAACTTAGAGGAAGGGCTAAGGGCAGGACTAGAAGGAGCAAGCACTGTCTCAAAGTTAGCTTAAGCCCCCCATTCTCAATCCCCACTGTGGGCCTGGGCCTCTCATGCAAAAGAATGGTTCAGCCCCTGTAGCCATTGGAGTAAGAGATTCATGGTCTAAAAGCATAAATGAATACCCAATTCTTTCTCCAAAGCCTGCTATCCCCCCTTGTGGGAAACCCATGGGCCTCCTATATACTGGAGCTACATGTCCCTCTGTACCACTTCTTCTCCTCAGACCATTTCTTCAGAGGAGCCATGGAGGTAGGTGGCAGGGCAGGGTAGGTGCCATTCCTAACCCCCAGCCTCCCAAGAAGGAATAAAATGTGGCTTGGTGAGGAACCCAGAAACTTCCTCCAGAGACTGACCAGATAGACTGTTTATCCTGCCCTTGGCTGGGCACAGCCATAAACCAGGCATTACAGTGCCTCTAAAGGATTCTGCATATTTAACAGAAGAGTGTTGTTTCCTTTCATTCAACCATTTTAACAAAGAAGTTGACAGGGTTTTTGTTCCTTTGCTTGATTCCATATGGGAGACAATTATCACCACTTGCTTAGAAGAAAGAGGTGCCACTTTCTCTTTGTATTGGCCCCAAAACACACCACACCACACATGCACAAGTATATACTAGCAAAGGGATTCAAGTGCAGGTATACATGCATATAAGCACGCACACACACACACACACACATCCCTTCCCTTTTAGCTCTGGCTCTGGGAGACATGACTAAAGCCAAGAGGCTTCATTGGAAACAGGGTGCCCCAGCCTCCATCTCCAGGTATTCCCAAGCTGCCCCCACCAAAGCTGGCCAAGGTCCACTCAAATTCTCCACAACTCCAGTTGAGGTACTAGAACCAGTGTTTCATCTGTTCTTCTGAAATCCATCCAGTCAAGATTTTCTAATTTCCCCAAACTACAAACTCTGCTTTTATTCCATGCAAATCCCCCTGTACCACCAAAGCCTTCAGGCCTGTGGAGATTGATCGTGCATGATCATTCAGGGCCCAAGGCAAAAGAAAGTGGCCAGTCCCAGACTGAGCACTGGGGCACTGGCTGAGGAGGCATGGCCTGAGCTGGATATAGGAGTGGGTATCCAGCTCCTTAGCCTGTGACTAGATGACTGGGGAGGGTTTGCCTGAGGTCCTGGGTCTGGGGGCTGGCACAGGGGCAAGACTCACAGGATGAGGCCAGTGATTGCAGGGCTGGCAGTGGGGGAAGATGTCCTTCACTTGTGTTGTGGGAAGATGAGTGTGCAGCTTCTGGCTCTCATTTAGCTGTTGGAAGACTGAGGAAGTGTTGAGAATGAAGACCATTTTAAGACATATCTCCCTTCACACAGGGCCAGCAGTCAGAACAAAAACCCACTGATTCTTTTCATGTCTCCCAAGACAGCAAATACCATGGTGTTCTCAACAGTTGAGGGAATGCGTTATAGCAGTCTAAAAAAGGTGCTGAGAGGTGTGTGTTGGAAATGACCTGGAAGGTTTTTCCTCCATCCTTAACAAGTATTTCCTAGAGGATTACATCCTCGGTTCTTGATCATGGCATGTGGACTAGGTAGAGAAACTCAGAGACACAGTCTAGGCCAGCAATCCCTTTAAGGATTTTGGTTCGTGGTGACCCCAGTCAATCTGAGATCCTCTCTTTTCTTTTCTTCCCTTTACAAATTATTGTAAATGGGAGAATTTCCAGGAGTCACATTGTGGCACAGCAAAAATGAAGCTGACTACTATCCATGAAGTTGTAAGTTCCATATATGGCCTTGCTCAGTGGGTCAGGAACGAATGTTGCCATGAGCTACTGTGTACATCTCAGATGTGGTTTGGATCCTGCATGGCTGTGGCTGTGGTATATGCCAGCCTCTGTAGCTCCAGCTCAACCCCCAGCCTGGGAGCTTCTATATGCCACAGGTGCAACCCTAAGATACAAAAACAAAGAAAAAGAAATAATATTTCCACCCAAAAAAAAGCTCTTAAAGATATCAAATTTGCAGGCCTTGTTCCATTACACTGCTTTTTTTCACCCTAAGATGAGGAAAAATACTGTGAACTATAAGTGCAATATACCAGGCCTTGGCAGACCTACCTGACTCACCAAACATGAGATGTGTTTAATAAACACTCTACAAAAGTGGTCAGCAAAGTCCAATTAACCACGGGTTTTGTGAGTGGAGGTCTGTTGGCCCACAGCCGCACTTGATCTTTCTGTACTGTTTATGGCAGTTTTCACATACAACAGCCAAGGTGAGTGCTTGCAACACTGACAATAAAGACTACAACACCTAAAATGTTTACAATCTGGTCCTTTACAGAAAATTACTCCTCCCATCTGGGGAAAGACCCTAGCTACCAATACTAACAAGAAGAGCTTCCAGGAAACCCCTTCCTCCATTACCTCCTCGGCAAGCCATCCAGTAAACTTAGTTTGGGTCCTCTCTCCTCCCTTCCTCAGTGATTTCCTCTCTCTCTGTATATGTGTGTAGGTGTTGCTAGATCTAGAGGCTCCTGAGAAATGGCCCTGATAGTCATCCACAAGTGCTGGCCCTGCTGGACTTCCACTGGGACTGTGCATGTCCTTTCAGTCTTGGTGTACAGATCTGGCCATCATGGGTCCCACCATGGCTGGTCTCTCAGCATTGAATGTGCTCTAGTTCAGCTCACTGAACTCTCAGGGAATTTCCTTGTTAAGCATGGCTGCCCACGTGTTCAGAACTCATGGTGGGTGTGTGCATTTCTGACCAGCAGGTTCCATACTTAGTTGTGATGCTAAGGTTCTGACAGCTGATCTTTCAGCATTTCACTCTTGTCTCCTTGTCTGTGATGTGATGGGAAGAGAAGAGCACCCACTGCCTTCCTCTTGGCTTGTTTTTATTCCCAGCTGGGTTACCAAAATCTAAGGTTAGCAAGAAACTACACATCATTGCAGACGCCCTGTTCAGTGTCTTCTGTATTAAATATGGTGATGGGTTTAAATACAGCTAACACTGCCCTTCTGGGAGCCAAAGCTTCTAATCAGACTGTTCACTCCTCATCATTTTTGTCCTTACTTCACAGTGTGGCAAAGTTTAGCTAAAATGATTAAAAATGACAATATCCACTTTGGGAAACCCTAAACCTTAACACGGTTTTCCACATCCAGAAATTCCTCAATAAAAAGAGACCTAAAAATAGTTTTCAGTTAATCATACCATTTTCCAGAATGTAGGAAAAAATCAATGTATAAACTCTGTTAAATAATCTAAAGCTGTTCTTGTACCAGTTGATATTTTCAAACCAATACGTACTTCAATAATTATACATAATCTCAAATGATCCAAACAAAAAGCAAAAAATATCCATGCCAATGGGCTCCTTAAAGACACATCTCCTTCTCTAGCTGCAATTGTAATTGTGAGGAACTGTATAGCAGTGAGTTAAATGAATGACCACAGCACTAGGTTACAATAAAATCAGGAATGCTGTGCATTCACTGCTGTAAAACAATTAAAAAATTTTAAGACTTGGTCTATAAAGGGAAACATTTTTAGTACTAGACAACTTTCATAATATATCTTCATGATTATATCATAGTGTAAATTATACTGAGCATAATACATGTTATAATAGATTCTGACCTATTTTCCCATGAAAAGCCTAATTAACCAAAATATATCAAATTTCCAACATATGTTTTTTTGCTCAGATAAAACAACAGCAAATTTAAGATAAAATGCAAATATGCCTTATAACTGATCAGAAAATCAGTGGTTCAGTGATTTGCAGTGAGGGGTACAAATCATATGACCTTATACAGCTTCTCTATAAACAGTGTATATGAATTCTAAAAGTGTGGCCTTAAAGATTTTAACATCAAAATTGACGTGTTGTTCTTTAAAAACTTGTTGAATTTGGAGATCCCTCTGTGGCACAATGGCTTCGGGATCTGGCATTGCCTCAGCAGGCATAGGTTTCCTGGGAACTTCTGTAAGCTGTGGGAGTAGCAAAAATGTTTTTTTTTTTTTAAATTTAGTATGAAAGGTTTTAATTGAAACCTTGAGAAATCCCTAATAAATGTATTTTAGCTAATGTTTCTTACGGAAATAAGAATTTTTAAATTTAGTAAACAAATATATGTAGTTGCCATGCAATCATTTTACTTCTATTCTTTCCTACAAATATCAAGGTTCAGCAAAAATGTTCTGTAAAATATTTTAGGCTTTAAAGATGATACCTTACCTGTCACAAATAATCAACTCTGCTGTTGCAGCATGAAAGCAGGCCCAGGCAACACCCAAACAAGTGTGACCATGTTACAGTAAAACTGTATTTACCAAAACAGATAGTGGGCCAGACTAGACCCACAGGCTGGCCTGTGCCAACCCCTATGTGCATAATCTTTTGTCTTTTTTTTTTTCTTGTCGTTTTGCCATTTCTTGGGCTGCTCTCATGGCATACGGAGTTTCCCAGGCTAGGGGTCCAATGAGAGCTATAGCCACCGGCCAACACCAGAGCCACAGCAACGTGGGATCCAAACCACATCTGTGACCTACACCATAGCTCAAGGCATTGCTGGATCCTTAACCCACTGAGCAAGGCCAGGGATCAAACCCACAACCTCACGGTTCCTAGGTGGATTCACTAAGCACTGCGCCACGATAGGAACTCCCATAATCTTTGTTCTTTAAAAGCTTAAATTCTGGAGTCCTACATTCTCAATGCAGAATTTACATTTTCTTAATAAGTTTAAGTTTATTTATGATTGAAAATTAAAGTTTTACATATCTTACATCATTTATGCATGATTATAAATGCCTACATACACACATACACAGGAATGATGATAGAAGAAAAAAAAGGTGGCATATGAAAAAAGGAAGGACATGAATACTGTGACTTTGTGTATACTAGCTGTTCCCCATATGAAGAAATTAATACTGTTGGCTTTTTACACTCAAGGAAAATAAGCTTAATTGTGGCTCACAGGAATACCTTCAATTTCCAAGAGTTGTTTTGGACTTTGATTCTGCCTGTAACCATATGCCTCAGAATTTGTGTTAGGTTTTCTAGCAGTATACTTTGCATTGGCTATGTTCCCAAGTTAAGAAGTACAGTTTCAGCAAGGTACAACTCTTGGCTCAGTTTTGCAGGATGAAGTCAGGAGTGACACAATGTCAAGATGATGAAAAACACCAAATTGGCTGAGGTTTATTGGAGCATCCTTACATCAACCACATCTTCAAGAAATGCAACTGAGATTTGTTCTTGTGGAAATGGTAAGTAAGCCCACCACCTGTTGTGACGGGGAGATCAGTGGTCCAAACACTCTGGCACCCAGCTATTCAGTTACAGAGGATGTCCATGTGTCTTGGGGATTCCTCCAGGTGATGACCTCTCTGTCTGCTTCCAGCTAGCTGAGGTCTGTGTACTCTTATCATAGCTTCAAACCCTCATTATATTCCAAAAGCCATACAGCTCTGATTCCAGTCTGTAACCCATGGATTGTGGAGACAGCTGATGTATGGAGAGAGCACTTAACTTGCTATCATCTAGCTGCACCCTTGTAATTTCCCTCAAGGGTAGGGATAATTTGCACACTTGACAAAACTTGCAACTACTACCACCTAATTCTTTTCATGATGTTTTTCACAAATCAAAGAACATGGGACTGAAAGAAAGGAAAAGAGGAGGGAGGGAGAGAGAGACCAAACTTATTAAGGCCCTAGAATGTCAGTGCATCTCTATGCAGAGGGAGATAAAGCAGTGAGTGTTTCTGAAAGGGAAAGGAAAGAAAAAAGAGGGGGAAGGGCAGAAATATGAAGTGTATTGGTCAGGGTTCTCCAGAGAAGTTTCAACCAATAGAAATGTGTATAGGGATAGATATTGGTTCATTTTAAGGAACTGACTCATGAGATTTTGGAGGCACAGTTAACCCAAAATCTGATGGGGAGTCCAGCAGGCCTGCAGTCTCAGGAAAGAATTTTGATGAGTCCAAAAGCTGTCTGCTGGCAAAATTCCTTTTTGCTCAGGGAAGATCATTCTTGGTTCTTTTACAGCCTTCAGCTGCTTTGATGAAACCCACCCATATCATAGAGGGTAATCTTTTTTACTTAAAGTGCCCAAGGATTTAAATGTTAATCTAATCCAAAACATACCTTCACAGAAACATCCAGAACATCTGATCATGTATCTGGGCACTGAGCCCCAGCCACATTGACACCTAAATTAACCATCATATAAAGAGAACTCGTGGTGAGGAGAAAGGCATGTGCACAGAGAGAGATGAAGTATGTTTTTCTTCGTTTCTGGTTACTCTGTTCCATCATGTTGTAGCAGGAATACTTGAGTTCCAACTAACTCAAATACTGTAAAATTTACACAAAGAAAATTTCCTGAAATATGTCATAAACTTTCTTTTCTAACCCTAAAGGGTTGGAAGATATGCAAGATCAAAGCAGGAGTCTCTATCTAGTTTTCGTACTTAAAATGTACCTTTCCTCTTTGAGAAATTTAAACTGAATTTTGAGATAGTTATGCATCCACATACAATTGTAAGAAATTATAGCGCTCCTGTGTACCCTTCATGGTTTTCACCAGTGGCAACATCTTGCAAAATCATAGTACAAGAGTTTAACAAAATTATTCACGTTGATACAGTCCATCGATTATATTCAGGTTCCCAAGTTTCTCATATATGAATTTTGTGTGTGTATGTGTCTGTGTGTGTCTGTGCATGTATTTACCTCATGCAATTTTATCATATGGATGTATCCATGTATTCACCGCCAAAGTAAAGGCACAAAACAAGAGTTTCATTCCCGTAAGGATCCCTCATGTTGCCCTTTTAGTCACACCCACTTTTCTTCTGTCCCCTTAACTTCATCTTTAAGCAAAGGTAACCCTGACTATTTTCTTCCTAATTTTATCAGCTCGAGAGTATTATATAATTGGAATCATACAGGATGTAACCTCTCGGGGTGGGCTTTTTCATTCAGTGTAACTTGCATGGTAATTTACCTAAGTTGTTATTTTTAGCATCAGGGGACTCTTTTTCATTGCTGAGCTCCTAATATTGAATCAACATTGCATATGAAGAATTACTTCTACTTGGTCATAAGGTATCATTCTATATATACATGATGGATTTAAAATGCTAAACTTTTTGAGAGAGCTTGTGTGTATCTTCATGAGAGATACTCATCTATACCTTTACAGTTTTGTACTTTCTTTGTCTGCTTTTGGTATCAAATTAGTACTGGCCTCATAAAAGATTAGGAAAAGTTTCCTCTTCTAATTTCTGGAAGAGATGATGGACAGTTCTACTTCCAATGTTTTGTAGAATACTTCAGGGGAATCATCTGGACGAGGACATTTATTTAGTTTCCTTAATGATTATGTAACTTTTCAGATTATCTATTTTATCAGGTATGTTGGTATCTGATTTTTGAGGGGTTGTTCCATTTTCTCTAGGACACAATTCATGAGAACAGTAAAACTGTTCATAGTAATCTCTCACTGGCATTTTAATGACTACAGGATCTATCATGAGAGCCCATTTCCCGCCTGATATTGATGATTTGTATCATGTCTATTAGTTTTGTCATAATTACAACAGGTTAATGAATTGTATTTTACCATTTGAAGAATGAAATTTTTTCCATATTTGTTGTTTTTCTGTGTGAATTACATTGATTTCTGCTTTTATCTCTATTATTTCTATCCATCTCTTTTGAGTTGATTTTGCTCTTTCAATTTTCTTGAAGTACAAATTTAAACTACAGATTTGAAACATTTCTTAATCGCATAATGTGAGCATTTAGTGCTATAAATATTCCCCTCATCTTGGCTTCAGCAGGGTTCTACAAGTTTGATATGTTTCACTGTTTTCACTTAGTGCTATGTATTTTTTTGTTATTATCTTTGAAATGACTTCCTGCTTGACCCATCGTTTATGACTATGTGGTTAACTTTCAACGTTTTTAGAGGTTCTCCTGTTGTGTGTTATTTAAAAGTGTAGTTTGATTCCATTTTGGTTGAAGAATGTATTCTTCATGATTTCATTTCTCTTGAATTGGTTGAAGTGTGTTTTGTTGCTCAGGATAAGGCAGAAGATTCATGAGTACATTAAACAAAACATGTAGAAGTTCCTTCATGGCTCAGGAGGTGAGAGGATCTGGCATTGTCACTGTTAGTGTGTGTAGACATTCTATAATCATGCATAAATTATGTAAGGTATTTAAAGTTTACTTTTCAATCATAAATAAATTCCAACATAGGATATAAAGATAATGTAAATTCTACATTGATAATGTAAGATGCCAGAACTTAAGTTTTAAAAGACCAAGGATTGTGCATGTAGGGGTGAGTGTGTACCAGCCTTTGTGTCCAGTCTGGCCAACAGCCTGTTTAGGTAAATACAGATTTGTTTTAACATGGTCACACTTAAAAATAAGTGTTGCCTGTGGCTGCTTTCATCCTACAACAGCAGAGTTGACAATTTAAAACAGATGAAGTATAGTCTTTAAAGCCTGAAAATATTTACATTGTGATCCTTTACAAGACATTTTCGCTGACCCCCAATATTTGCAGAAAAGAATAGAAGTAAAGTTACTGCATTGCAAATACGTACATTTGTTTACTAAAGCTAAAACTTGATTTCCACAAGAAACATTAGATAAAATATATTCAGGTTTCACAAAGAATTGATGAAAGACTTTACTTTTTCCCTCACTGACACTGTGGCATATGAAAGTTCCCAGGAAAAACCCTAGATCCTTAACCCTCTTCACTAAAATCAGAAAATTATCACTGGTTATATAAGGTCTTAGGACTTCTTTATCAAAAGCTACCTGGGGGTGGAAGCCAGTGGGCTGGTGAGGTTGGGAACACTGAGCTCAACATGATCTAAGTCACCCCAAATACATTAACGGGCCATGAAATCTGAGTCACCCATTCCCCCCATTGTTTTGTCCTCACTGGGCTGAAGAGGCAGCTGCCTCCACCATTTTGAACATTGCAACAACACAACTAAGACGATAGGATGCTCCCCCACCCACAAGGCACCGAAGCAGAAAGTCCTATTCTTACAGCCAAGCCTTTTCCTCTCTGACCAGGCAAACCACACAGGACACCCTGGAGGAGTGGAGGATCACCCCAGCCTGACATCCAGCCACTTCAGAGAGGCAAAGAGAAACTCTGTAGAGGTAAGGGCTGCCTCCAGCCTCCATTCTCACGACTGGTGAGTGTCCAGAGGGCTGAACGGCACAAAAGCAGCTCTCCATCCCCAGAGTGTTCCGGGATGCAGAGCATGGAACCGATGCCCCAGAAGCCCCCTAGCCCAGCAGGCTGGAGAGACAGGGATGATGAGGCTGTCCCTGGGGCTAGTGAGAGCTGTGTACTCCCAGGAGCAGCCTGGGCATCCTTGTCTCTGTGGAGGAAAGACTTAGTCCTTCACCTGTGGATCCAGACTGCCTGGGATCTCACACATGCTTCGTTCCTCTCAGATCCCCTCTCTGTCTTCGGAGGACCCATCTCTGAGGACACAGGCCCATGCAAGATGACAGTGGACCAAGTGCATTTCACAACAGAATGATTTTATCCATGTTTTACATCCCCCATCGCAAAGGAGCTACTGTGCCCACCCACACACACCCAGACCCAAGTCCCCACCACCTAACCCCACCCATGCCCACCCCCTCCTGGCTCTGGTCATTCTGTCCTTCCTCCCCACCCCTATGGCAGCCAGGATGGTTGCTAGGACCTGGAGGAGCCCAAGGCTTCCATGGGGGCTGCCCAATTGGACTGGCTCTGGAAGGCTGGCCCACCGTTCCCTACTGGCTGCAGTGCCACTTCCTCCTCCTCCGTGTGACACATGGGTCACACCTGCTCCTTTTGGGCTGGGAAGGGTCAACCAGCCCCAGAGCCAGGGTGTGCCTCCCAGAGCCTCGCAGGTCAGCCCTAGGCCTGGCCAGGTCCTCAGCAGCAGCCAGGCCTCCACACTGAGCCCACTTTCTAGACTTGGCAGCTTCCAGGGGGCCTGAGCTGAGGCCCATTCTCTGGGGCACGGGGGCCTGGAAAGCTTGCTGGGCCCTCTGCCCTGCAGTGCAGACAAGACCCGAGGCAGGGACAGGGCTCTGTGGCAGCCCCCAGGGCAGCAGGCTGTGGTGAAGGTCCAAGAGGAAGGCCAGGCTGGGGAGCTCCTCCTCAACCTCACTGAACCCGTGACCCAGCCCTGGGGCTCCACTAAAAGGAGAGGCCTCCCTGAGAACCTTGCTGGCCCTGGGTCCTGATGGAGGGCCTGAGCGCATTGTACGCTGGCAAGGAAATGGCTGTGCTGTTCCAGCCTGAGGGGGCTCGTGAAGTCCTGGAGAGGGCACAGAGTCTTTGTGCCTGAACATGCTCCTGTCTGTTTGGGGGTGCCTTAGATGGCCATGGAAATCCATCTGGGGTGTACAGGTTTCATCTCTGACCCCGGGCTGTGGGCCTTGCTCGTTCCTCTGGGCATCTTGTTGGGCCACAGACTCAAGGTCTTGAGTCCAGGTGGGGTGCCCTGTGATTGGGGGTGGCTGGCACCCCGTCGTCCTCCTCCAAGGCCAGGCCTTGTGTCTGCACTAGCTGGTGGGAGGGAGGTGGACAGTGATTGCTCTGCACCCTCCAGGGATAGCCGGGGCTTATGGGCAGGGGGAGGTGAGATGGGACTCACATCCACAGACAGAGACTGTGGCCCTCCTGCCTTCCTCCTGCACCTTCTCCCCAGCAGGTTCCTTGCCCTGTCCCCGGCTCCCCTCCTCCCAGTCCATTCCTCCTGCCCTGCACCCACCTGGGCAGCCTCCCGGGTGCAGGGCCTCTCTGTCAGGGGAGGGAGGGACAGAGCCTTCAGGGCCTCCTGCTCTAGGGCTCTCCCAGGCCCTGGCTGACCTGGGTCCTTTCCTCCTGGATTTCCAGGGTCACCTGGGTTTCCCCCTGCCTCCAGTCTCCCTAGTGTCAGTCCCTCCCCTGGCCACCTTTTCAGGGGAGAGTCCTTCGTCCTGCTCCAGCTCCTCAGCCAGGCCCGAGAGATCCAACTCTGGTTCTGGGGAAAGCAACTCTGCCAGGAATCGGGGGTGAATGACCGCCTCCACCTGGAATGGAAGGGAGAGGCTGTGAGCAGCCTTGGCATGTGTGCCCTGGGAGGCAGGAGGGCCTGGGGGAAACATGACTAGCAGAGGCAAATCCAGAGTCCCCCTCACAAAGGGGGAGCTTTCAAACTCCCATAGGTATTGTCTACTCTCACATAAACACACACACACACTCACAAGCAGGTGCACATGCAGACACATGGGCTCCAAAGCACAAACACATAGGCACCGAAACAGACACACAAATAGGCACCGACACAGACACACAAAGTCCTCCAAAGAGAGAGAGTGATACACACATGTACAACTTTCACATCCACATATACACATCCTATGCACCAAAGTACACTCAGACACACAGGAAGACACACAGATGTCGGGGTCAAGGACCAGAGCCTAAATCCCATTATCCTGGGCTAAAGCCAGAACTAGGGTGCTAAGAGCATCTCTCCCTGGAATCCTGGAGTCTCAGACTCCAGGCCCAGCCCACCTTGGTGTCAAAGTCCTCCTGGGAACACAGCTTGTCCACGTAGCTGAGGAGATCTGGGTCTGGGAATCAGCCGACCTCATCCTGTGGCAGCTCATATCCATCCTCTTGACATTCCATATCTGACTCCCCTGTGGCTGAGGGGCCAGGACCCACCAGTGCCTGCGGGAGGTCCCCATGCTCCCTGCGAGCCTCAGGGGGAATCTCCTTGGGGGCCTTGTTCTCCAGCAGCTGCCAGGCTCTGTGTGGCCTTGGGTGGGTGTGCTGGACCCTGGGGCCGTGTTTCCTTGGAGCACAGGCTGAGGCAGAGCAGGAGGAAGGGAAAGTGAGGGGACCCAGCGCCCAGAAGCTGACCCCTGAGCAGGCACAGGGGAGGGCATTGTTGTGGGGCAATGGATATGCATGTGGGAAGGGGGAGGAGCAGCCAGAGCCTCAGGTTTGGTGGGAGGCCAGATTCAAGTCAGGGACAGGTAAAAGTCAGGTGTGAGAACGTGTGGAACGTCTAATGATCAAGGGTCTCCCCACCAGCACACTTGTTAGGCAGATTTCACAGGGGCCCCTTAGACAGGGAGGAGGGTGATGAGGTTCTAAATGGACCAGGTCCACACCGCAGAGGGGAAAAGGGGGACTGAGACACCCTCGGGGGCTATCCGTGTTGAAAGACCAATGCCCCCTTGAGTGGAAAGGACCCATCTGGGAACAGGGACCAGGCCTAGGCCTCTCTTACCTGTACCTTGACCTCCAGGGGGAAGGTGATTCACAGACTGAGTGCCCCTTTTGCGGGATGTGGGTTCCTGAGGAGCCAGCTTTGTTGGAGCTGGAGGAGGCATGCCCTGTGCCCGCGTTGTGCAGGACACGTTCCCCATCCTGATCTCATCCTCTGCCTCAAATTGCATGAACCTGGGGGGTGTTGAGGGACAGGCCCCAGTGAGAAAACCACCTGGACTCTGGAGCCCACCCAGTGCAGCAGGACCAAGGGGGTGAGGAGAGGGTGTCCTTAGGTCTGTCAGGAGCCTGTGAGGTGCTGTCACAGCAGGGAACTGCAGTGGCAGATATCCAAGATCTGGGCCTCCTCCTGCCTGACCAGCCCTGGAGCTGGAGGGCATGGCCCAGCAGAGACCCAGGTCAATCTCTGGGACCAGGCTTAGGGGACACAATTTGTGATTGGTGTGTGTCCGTCTTTCCTAAGGAAACCGTCCTTGTGTGCCAACCAGCATCCAGCAGGACCCACCTTCCTCATGTTCCCTTGTGCTGGAAAGGCCCAGCCTATCCAAAAAGCCACTGCACAGCCCACGTGTCCAAGACCAGAGATCAGTCTGTCGTGTCTCCCGTATGATGACATTGCTGGTAAGTCTTGGAGCTTTTCCCTGTTAAATGTTTGAATGTAACATTTTCAACAAATCCTCCCTTCTCAGGGATCACAGTCCACGTGTGCCGAATAGCATATGGAGTGCTGAGTCCTCCTCTCCCCTCTTTCCCCTGTCCACTCAGTCCTCGTTCCCACCAGGGATCAGAGATACCTGTTTCACTCACATCTTTTCAGAGATCTTTTGGGCAAGCAACTTTGAATGCCATCCGTTTGCCTTTGCAGGTAGTATTCCTTTGTCTCTGGTTGAAATGTACCATGTGCACAGGGAACTCCATCTTGGACTTGTGATGGAAAAGGTTGGGGGATAATGTGAGAAAGTGATTACATATGTATCCCATATAGATATATATGTATCATATATCATATATACATACATCTGTCTGTACGACAGGGTCCTTTGGCTACGCAGCAGAAGTAGACAAAACATTGTAAATCAACTGCAGTGGAAAACCTAACCTCTTGTAAGATCAAAGAGTTCCTCTTGAGAAAGAGTGAAAAAGGAAACGAGAAAATTAAATTGCGTCCCCGTAGACCTGAGTATCTTTCCTTTTGTTGCCTTCATACTGATATCGTGGCTCCTCTGTTACTGGATTCATTTTTAACATGGGAGTTCCTTCATTCTCTTGAAATTCAATGTACTGAAAGGGCAGAGTGCTCAAAGCCAGCCAAAAACAATAGTAAATGTGCAGCTCCATTTGAGTTTTTCATTTCCCATACACAGTGCCTGCATTTAGCCTGACCTGTGTCCCGTGCACCATTTTGGACATATCTTTACTGCAAGTACTTTCCCTGTGTATCTGAAATTTACCTTTCCCTTGGAATCAGCATGCATCTGGCAAGACTCGCCCATAAGGGTACCATATTAGGCTACAGGGAGTGGGCAGTTCTTGAGGGGAGGAGAACTTGAAGTGGAGACCCAAAGGTGCCTTTTGGTCCAACCCAAAAGAAAATGACAAAGGGACCCCAAATCTGCAGGCTCTTTGGATGAAATGGCAATTGGAGAGCCAAGAGATACTATTGCGTCTTTGAGCTTTATGTGGTTAAGGACAGAAGTAAGGGAGGAGAAGACACAATCTTCTCTTTCCTTATGTGAAAGAACCAGATGTGTGTGTGTGGGGTGGTCTCTTGGTTTAATTGCTTTCTCCTTTGGGGGACACACGTGCTGCCTATGGATGTTCCTAGGCTAGGAGTCACATTGGACCTGCACGAGCAGACCTCTGCCATAGCCAGAGCAATGTGGGATCCAAGCTGCATCTGGGACCTACAGCACAGCTCAGGGCAACCCCAGATCCTTATTCTACTGAAGGAGGCTGGCATGGAGTGTGCATCCTCACAGATCCTAGGGGGGTTTATGTCTGCTGAGCCATGATGGGAATTGCTGGCTTTTGTAGGTGTGAAAACATCGACTGCCCGTGATGTTGGGTGTGCCCTTTGACACAGTGCCAGCTTTTTATCCACCAATGTCCAATCTCCACGTGTCCAAACCCACTCGCATCAACGTCCTCCCCAGCAAGCCCTGCTTGAAAGCTGGTGCATTTCCTGTCTGCATCCCATACCCTTGCTCTTGAGAATCGAGGCTCGTCCTTGCCTATGGTGCTGTCTGCATGGGAATCAACGTAGCATCCCTGACACAGCCAAACGGAAACACACCTGAGGAAACGTTCAGATTGGGAGTTAAGGTCAGCTTATCACGATGCAAGTGATAGGAATGCGTATGTCCGTCTGGTGTGGTGAGAGGCGAGGTCTCGGGAACATCATCAAGGGAGGTGAGGGGTGAAACCTCCTAGGACTGCAAGCAAATCTCTTGGGAGGCAAGAGTCCCTGTGTGCAGTAGCAGAACTACAATTCCTCCTGCTGTTAGGGTGTTGGGCAAGGAAGGAGAGGTTGAAAGGATTGTTGCAGATTGAGAAAAAGGACTTGTGTGGGTGCTTCCGAAGCTTCTTGCCCCTTGCAAAGGAACATGGACTCCAAAGAGGGTGAGAAGCTGAGGCGAGAGTATCTCCTGCAATGCCATGGTGAGCTTTGTAGGAAGAAACTCTGGATGGGGCACTGCACAACTGAGCACCATGGGAATAGGGCTCTCTATTGGAGCTTTTACACTGAAGAAACATTTCAAGGGTTTTCAAACAAGACCTTCATATGAGAAGATTGCTGAGGCCCCCATTGTACCCAGGCATTCAGGAAGGCCAGGCATCCTTGTTGCTTCCTCCCCTTCTTCAGCCACTCCTGCAATTTGTTACAAGATTCTCACACATAGCTCAGATGTAGTATTTGTGGGGGTTTCTTGTTTGGTTGGTTTTGAATTGTTCTTCCCCCAAGACAATGGTTTTGCTACTGTACAGCATGGTGACCCAGGTACACACACATGTACACATTCTAGTCGCTCCCATGAGCATGCTCCATCACAAGTTCCCAGTGCTACACAGCAGGATCTCATTGCTAATCCACACCGAAGCCAATCCTTTGCATCCCTTCACCCCAAGCTCCCAATCCACCCCACTCCCTCCCCAGATGTCCTATTGGCATGAGTCTTCTCAGGGACACTGATACAAAAGTTGCATTGTGGAAACGAGGTGCTCCCAAATCTTCCATCATTTTTGACTGACTTTGGACTTCTGAGGGCCGCATCCATGGCATCGGGAGATTGCCAGGCTAGGGGTCCAATCAGAGCTGTGGCCCCTGGCCTATGCCAGTGCCACAGCAATGCCAGATCCCAGCCGTGATGGCAACCTACACCGCAGCTCACATCAACACCTGATCCTTAACCTACCAGGCGAGGCCAGGGATGGAACCCGCAACTTCATGGTTCCTAGTCAGATTCGGTTCTGATTCACCATGGCACGAACTCCTTCTGTTGTTCATTATTTTATACTACCTCAGAACCCTACATGCCGACATCGGAGAGGCAGAGGTTGTCAAATCAGCTGCACTGTAATTAGGGAAACCAGTCATGGAAGTGGGTGTCTCAACGTCCTTTGGACCATGACCTCTGATTGTTCCTGCAGAGAGCTTCGGGGCAGGCACTGGCGGCTGAGGAGAAACATCTCTGGAGATGGATCACTAGCATCAGGAGACAGTGAACCTTCCACTCCCACATGGAAATTGAAAGGCACCGAGAGATCCCAGGTTTGTGTCTTGTGGACGTTTCACGTCTGTGCCCTTGGGAGCTCTGGGTGTCATCAGATAGATGTAAGGGTCTTGAGAGGTATCGTGTGGAGGAAGAAATGCTCTGATGTTGCCATGGACCAGAAAAGGGATCTGAGGTTTCAAGTTTCTTTGGCGAGCATTCCCAAGTCAGGTGGGTATGTTGAATCTGCTGCTACTTCTTTGTGGGTGGATGGCCACCTGAACTTCCATGATGTCGTGCCAGACGTAGGGAGGGTGAGGAATAGTGTTCCCAAAGTACCTGCTGTCTTGTGACTGGCCAAGAGGGTCAAATTCAGCTCACACACAGCCTAAGGGCATGAATGTGCTTAGGGATGAATATGCTTAGGCTGGATCTGTGCAAACTCTTTTATGGGGAACCTATCTAAATGCATGGGTTTCACCAATGCACTGCTGTCTTGTGACTGGCCAAGAGGGTCAAGTTTAGCTCACCAGCATAACCAGGACAACCAGAACCGTACAAAGGAGACACACCTGTGCACCAACCTTTATTGAACAAGCTCCATGTATTAAAGAAAGACATGAAGAACAAACATGCGTGGAGAATCGAGGCATTTGGAAATTCTCTAGGCATGGCGACAGGAGCACCATCTCTGAAGAGAGGTTCCCAGATCTCCAATTGCGTGCTAGAATGGTTCTTTAATGGATCCATCCAATTTGCTAGGGGAAAGACCCTTCTCTTTCTAGACGAGCAAATCCCAACCCAAAGAGTCCACACAGCCTAAGGTACTGTGGCCCAAAGGGCATGAATGTCCTTGGCCCACTTTGAGGATTCTGTGCTTAGGCTGGATCTCTGCAAACTCTTGTATGGGGATCCTATCTAAATGCATGGGTTTCACCGATGCAGTGTGACCGTGGGGGCTCATCTCCCAAGAGATAGGGTTTAAGAAGAGATGACCACAGAAGCTCCCAGGGAGAAGACAGGAAGACAACACCAGAGAGCTTTCCAGCGAATGCAAATCCTCCATGACATTCCTGTCTTGGAGGGAGCTCCTGGGCCAGCTCTTCTGATGCTTCCTTCCCTCCCTCCTCTTCCCACCTGTCCCCTGCTGACTGAGCTGTTGTGCACAGAGACTCCCATCCTCCAACCGCTCCTAGTGTCTGTTGAGGAGGGTCCGCTTGGGTAGTCAGTAGTGCACGTGGGAGCAAAGAGGGTGGTTTCCCAAGGGGTGGCCTGCTTGAGGGTGGGGCCCATCCTGGTGGCCTTTAGCATTCATTCCATGACAGCCCTGCTAAGGAATATGGGGACTCTTCAGCCATTGGGTGTGACCGCTCTGTGTTCTTGTGCACGCTGCAGACTCCTTGTGCCCTCCTCCATGTGGGTTCATGCCCGCATGGAGCTCAGGTCCGGAGCAGTGTTTCCACCACAGCTTTTAGCAGCACTGTGGATCAGGCTGCTGGGAGACTTGAGGGACTGTGGGGCCTATGGAGGCAGGGGACTAAAGTGTGTGAGTGATTAAAATGGGTGGCATTCCAGTGTGCCTGCCGTTCCAAAGCGTAGGAAAGCTCGAAGGAAGAATTTCCAATTTGAAAACCCTCATGGGGTCCACAAGAAGTAGCTCAGGGCACGGGAAAAGGAGTGAAGATGTACCATCCAGGCTGCTAGTTTCACTGGTGTCTTCCTTTTTCACATCCCAATGTCGGTCAGCACTTCTGTTCAAACGGCATGCTTGGGTCTCTGTTGGGGGCAGCCTTGCTGAATGTAGTGCTGACCACCTAGTTGTAGTCGGATGTAAATCGTGATGGATTTGCAAGCCTAGGTTGGATTGGTACAAGGCCACCTGGTGGTCGGGAATCTGGTAATCCATCAAAGGTGAGGGTTGGTTGGGTTTTGTCTATGGATATGTGTGTAAGGGGAGATCATGCCTGTGTTTGGGTGACCGTTTGTCTTTGGAGGGTGCTGAGATGTAACAGAGGCATAGTCCAGGAGCTGGCGTTTAGGTGTTTGTAAGTTGGTGTTCAGGGGCCTATTTTTCATGGATGTTTTCCGCCATGAAGTTGGGGATTGTGTGTCTCCTGGTGGACTTGGTAGGATTATCTGCCTAGGCCTCAGGGCAATGTTAGGGAAGTCCAGGGGCCGATCTGTGTATTTGTACCTTTGGGGCCTGTAGTGAAACTTCGTGGTTGGGACTTGACCCCAGCCAAAATTGAGAGTGGGACTGGGAATCTACCTTGCCCTCAGCTTGGCACCTGAATCCAGGATCCCAGGTTCAGAGAGGATTCGAGCGCACAGACTTCTTCTTTTTGGTGGCATCTGCCCCATGTGGAGTTTCCCCGTCCACAGACGGAGTGCCACAGCAGCAATCGGGACCACTGCAGTGAACACTCAGAATCCTTAGCCTTCCGTGCCACAAAGGAACGCCTCGATCTGCTCAAACCCACTGTCTTTGCACTGTCAGACCCCTCACCAGGTGTCAGGATTTGATGAAGCTCTGGTTCTTCTGCTTCGTGGCAGGAAGAATTTGGCATGAAGCGAAGCCCCAGGTAAAGAGTGAGTTTAGGAGCATAAGACCCTGGGGGGAGATACACGTAAGCTGGCCAGGGAGCAGAGCAGCCCCAAGAACCAAGAGAGCTACATTTCTAGAATCCAAGGCCCAGTGGGGAGGGGAGAAGACTGCCTTCTTCCTCATTGGAGGGTGGATATCAAGGCTTCCATCTCCAGCTCCTCATTGTGCCCTATATGGATGGTGTGCCCTGGGCTGTCACAGTGCTTGTTCAAATCGGTGTGTATTCCCAGGCGTTTGGTAATATATATCAACTGGGGTAATTCATCTCAGGTTTCCATCTACTGTCCTCTTTTACCTAGGCGTGTCCCCTCTCCCCTGTGTTTCTGTCTGGGTGAGGTGCAGAAATGCTCCTTGTCCAGGACTCTTCTCTCCTTGACCTCATGCAGCAGGACTCGATCTCCACATCTGTTGTCTTGTGCTTGAACTCTTGGGGGTTGTGTCTTGAGCGTGTCTGGCACTTGGATGCATCTGGTCTTCCTTCAAGTCGGGTAAGTCATGGCTGGGTTCCTTTTCTTGAGTGATCATCAGCTTTAGACCATTTCGAAGACCCCTTGAAAGCTTGTCTTTAACCCATCCCCCGTGGGCGGTTTCTGCTCTTTAAGGATCCTCCTCTGTCCTTCCCTTTAGGATGATTATTTGTGTGTTCATGGCCTGTCATATGGCTCTTTGCTTTTTTGTGTGTAGCACATGTTCCAGAGCCGTGCATGTGTCTTTTGATGTGTAGAGGGCGAGTCGGCCTATCTTCTGGGACAGGTGAATGCTATATAGGTCGGGGTGCCGTATTGGTATGCTTCTGGATTCTGCATGCTGGAAGAGTGCATGCCCTTGGATGGAGCCTTGGGGAGTGTGGGTTTATGGATATGCCGAGAGTGTGTTATATGCGTGTTTGGAGGAAAGGACGTAGGGTGCTAGGTTTGCACTTGTGTCGTGTACTGAGTAATTGCGGGTCTGCTTGGGTGTTTTGGAGAGTTGTGTGTAGAATGCGTTTGAGTGTGTATTCCAGGGGCATGGGCATTTGGAGGCATATTCGCTGGGGCTATGCCCTTGTAGTTTTCAGGAGGGACATGTTAGGCTTATATATGTGGGGACGTGGGGAAGTGTGTGTCTGCTGGAGAGATGAGGTTCTGTGTTTCTACAGGGGCGTGGGAGACGTGCATTTCTTGGTGTGAGAAATATGTGCTGGGGTTATGTGTTACGAGTTTGCAGATGGATGAGCTGGGTCCTAGGATCATTGGATATGTGGAAGTCATTTCCTATGTGGTTTGCTGGCGATAGGTCCATGTGTCCTACGTGTGTCTACTCGTTTGTGTGTCTATCACCAGATGCACGAATGACCAGGTTGTGTCCCTATGGTATGGAGGTGTTGGGAGTGTGCCACGTTGCTTCTTGGCAGAATGCCGAGGTGTTTCTACAGGTCCTAGGTACGAAGAGATGGTGTGTCCACATTGAGGGTGAGGGCTGAAATACATATGCAGTTGACACCCACACAGGTGCAGTGTCCTGGCAGGGCGGTTGTCTTCTGGAGAGGTGGCACCATGTGTAGTGTTTGGGGCATCTGTATGATCAAGGGTTGGGAATATTTGTCTGTGTGTGTCCATAGGTGCTTGAGACGTGTACATGTGTATTAGTACGTGTAGGCGGATTGCGGCTGTGTGTGTATTTGAGGTCCTGGGGCTTCTGTAGTATGTATTTGGAGGGATGTCAGAGGTAGGTGTGTGTGTTTGGAAACAAAGAAATCTCATAGGCGATGTGTGTGTGTTCTGGAATCCTGGCCTAGAAGTACTGTAGGGCTGTGGCCTTGCCTATGGGCTGTGCGTGAGACGACTGTGTAGGAGCTGGTGGTAGTGAGCCTGTATACGAGGTAGTCATTGTGTACCACTGGTCGGTGTTTGTGTTCAGGCCCCTGTTGGGTATGTGCATGTGAAGACCTCAGGTGGTCTAGTTTTGTTTGTGGGGAAGTGGGTGGAGTGGGGGGTTGGCCTTTTCTTGTCTTTTCAGGGCAGACCCATGGCATTTGGAAATGCCCTGGCTATGGTGGAATTGGCGCTGCAGCTGCAGCTGCCAGCCACGGCCACAGCAAGGCCAGATCCGAGCTGCATCTGGGACCTGCTCCATATCTGAAGGCAATCCTGGATCCAGGGATTGCACCTGCCTTTTCTCCTATACGGGTCAGGTTCATTCCAGTGTAGCCCCGACGGGAATGCCTGCTGGAAGTTTTTTCCTCACAACGTCATTTTCAGTTCTTGGCATCAGCCCAGTCATCTTTTCTAGGTCATCGGAGTTTAGTCTTGGCAGATTGTACTTTGCTAGGAAGGTGTCCATTTCGTCTAGGAAGTCTGTTTTCTTGGCATAGAGTTGCTTTTAGTAGTCTCTTCTGATCCTCTGTATTCTGGGATGTCCATTGGAAGCTGGTGTGCATTTTGATGGTTATTGATTTGAGTCCACTCTTTTTTCCCTGATGAGTCTGGCTAAGGGTTTATCCATATGGTGGATGTATTCAAAGAAGCAGTTGTAGCTGCATTGATCTTTCCGATGGTTTTCTTCGCTGCTCTTTCCTTTCTGCTCTGATCATTAGGATGTCTTTCCTTGTGTTTGTCTTTCTCTGGTTGCTTTGGGCGTAAGGCCAGGTTGTTTGTTGGTGGTTTTCCTTGTTGGCTGAGGTAGGCTTGTATTGCTGGAAAGGTCCCTCTTCGATCTGCCTTTGCTGCATCCCATAGGCTTTGGATTGTTATGTCTTTGGTGTCACTTGCTTCTTGGGATCTTCAGATTTCCTCTTTGGTTTCTCCAGCACTCCCTTGGTTGTTGAGTAGCATGTTGTCGAGTTTCCGGGCGTTGGTGTTTGTTGCCATTGTTTTCTTGGTGGTTGATTTCGAGCCTCATAGCGTTGGGTTCATACAAGCTGTGGGATAGGATTTCCATTTCCTTCCATGTACAGTGGCTTGCTTGGTGATGCAGCATGTGATCGGTCCTAGGGAATGTCGGGTGTGCCCTTGAGAGGAGTGTGTATCCTGCTTCATTGGGAAGGAAAGCGCTCTACATATGGAGGAAGTGCCCTGTGGTCCAATGCATTATTGAAGGCCTGGTTCCCTTGTTGATTTTATGTCTGGAGGACCCGTGCGTTGATGGGAGTCGGGTGTGAAGGCCCCCTGCTCTGACTGTGTTAGTGTCCATTTCTCCTTTTACGGTTGTAGCAGTTGCCTTCTACATTGCGGGGATCCTGTATTGGGTGCATATAGGTTTCCAATTCCCATCTCCTCTCCTTGGATTGATCCTTGACCGTTACGTAATGACCTTCGTTGTGTCTTATCAATATGCTTTATTTGAAGGTCTCTTTTGTGTGATGGGGGTGTTTCTACTCCGTCTCTCTTTTAATTCCCACGCACGAGGAATATTTTCTTGCATCCTCTCACTTTCAATTTGTATATGTCCCTCAAACTGAAGGGGGTCTCTTGAAGACAGCAGGTCTACCTATCTGTCTATCCCTCTACCTATCTGGATCGAGATCGAGATGGAGATCGAGATGGAGAACGAGACGGAGCTCTCGATGTAGACCCAGAGAGAAGGAGATGCGTCTTCTTTTTGTATGCATGCAGCCAGTCGATGTCTTTCGGTTGGGGTATTTTGTGCATTTGCATTGAAGGTGCTTCTTGATCTGTATGTTCTTATGGCCATGTTATTAGCTGTGTCAGATTGGGTTTTGTTGGTCTTTTCCCGTCCTCCCTTGTTCTCTGCTCTTGTGGTTTGATGACTGCCTCTAGTGGGGTGTTTGTTGGGTGTTTTTTGATTGTTATTTCCCCGAGACAATTTTTTCCACTGCCCAGCATTGTGACCCAGTTCCCCATACATGTGTAATTCGTCTTTGTGCCATTATCATGCTCCATCATAAGTGATTCGACCTCGTCCTCAGTGCTACACAGCAGGATCTCCTTGCTAATCCCTTCCAAAAGCAGTCGTTTGCATCCAATAACCCCAAGCTCCCCATCCATCCCACTCCCTCCCCTCGCTCTAGGCAACCACAAGTCTATTCTCCAAGTGCATGAGTTCCTTTAGGTGGAAAGGTTCCTTTGGGCTGTATATGAGACTCCTCATATGAGTGATGTCGTATGGTAGTCGTCCTTCTCTTTCGGACTTCCTTCACTCAGGATGAGAGGGTCTCGTTCCACCCATGTTGCTGCAGATGGCATTAGGGTGCTCTGTTTTATGGCGCAGGAGTATTCCATTGTGTGTATATACCGCGTCCTCTTTGGCTCTTAATTGTTATTTCCCCGATACAATCTTGTTTTCTACTGTACAACGTGGTGACCCAGTTACACATACCTGTAGGCATTCTATGTTCTCACATTATCATGCTCCGTCAAACATGACTAGACAATGTACCCAGCGCTACACAGCAGGATCTCATTGCTAATCCATTCCCAAGGCAATAGTGGGCAGGCATTAACCCCAAGCTCCCCATCCACCCCACTCCCTCCCCGTCCCCTCCCCCTTGGCCACCACAAGCCTATTCTGCAAGTCCATGAGTTGCTTTTCTGTGGAAAGGTTCATTTGTGCCGTATATGAGATTCCAGATATAAGTGTGTGGTATCCTCTTCTGGAATGGATCCCTTAACCGTGAACTAGTGTCCTTCTTTGCCTTTCTTGATGGCCTTCGTTTTAAAGGCGATTTTGTTGGATATGAGCAGCGCTACTCCTGATCTCCTGTCTTGTCCATTGGCATGAAATATCTTTTCACATCCCCTCCCTTTCAATCTATACGTGTCCTTTGCCCTCGGGTGAGCTTGTCTAGGCAGCAGATTGAAGGTTTTTGCTTTGGTACCCAATCTGGCACTCTGTGTCTTTTGATGGCAGCATTCGGTCCCAGAACAATTCAGGTGGTCATTGATAGATGTCTCTTGATTGCCATTTGAAGCCTTGTTTTCCCGTTGAGTCTATGTTTCTCTTTTCTTCTTTCTTTTCCTTTGAGTGAATGGGTTCCGTTGATTCTCTGCTGGAGTCCTTTCCTTTTCCGATTTTTGAATGTAGTGTTGGCTTTTGGATTGGGGTTGCCCTGTTTTGTTGTTATGTTAACCCCTTCTTTTGTCTGCTCACTTTAGCCTGACCGTTACATAGGACCAAACGCGTCATTGAAACAAGACAAAGGATCTACATTTTCTTCCATTCCTCGCCCTCATTGTATGATTTGATGTAGTTTATTTCATTTTATGTTTTTGACATCTTCATGGTTAGATCTGTATGCTGGCTTCTCTAAGTCACTGCTTTCCAATGGTTTTTTTCTTTTTTCTTTTTTTGAATTGGAGAAGCCTTAGAGTATTTCTTTCAGAATGGGTTTTGTATTGCAGTACTCTTTCAGTGTTGGTTTGTTGGAGAAATTCTTGATTTCCCCTTCGATTTGAAATGATAGTCTTGCTGGATAGGGTATTTGGAGGAGGCAGATTATTTGTTCTTTCTTTCAGTGCTTTCAATGGGTCTCGCCACCCCCTTCTGGCCTGGAGTGTTTCTGCAGAGAAAACTGCTGATAACCTTATTGGGGTTCCCTCATCATGAATGCCTTGCTTTTCTCTTGCTGCCTTTGGCCTCCTCCCTTTCTGTTTACCTTTGGCCATATTTATCAGAAGAGGTCTTGCTGCGTGCCTGTTTGGGTTCAACTTGTTTGGGGCTCTCTGTCCTTCCCGTATCTTGCTATCACTCTCCTGCACTTGTTGCTTTAAAACCTCGATTGCAGGACTCCCTGTTGTGGTGCCCTGGAAACTGGCAATGGCCCCTGCCCCTCTCCCCCAGCCACAAGGACCAGACCCTCCCTTTGGCTGATGACATGAGGAGATTTCCCACCAGATGGCCCAGCCCTGAGCGCACTAACTCTAGGAAGTCCCAGCCACTCTGTTTCTAAGCCCCACTGACCCCCTGAGCAAACCGGCTGCCTCCAACAGGCCTGGGTATGGGTATCTTCTGAAAAGGCTCAACCAAGACCTTGAGAGAACACCAGACGTCTAAAGGAATGAGAAAGGAAGAGGGTCCCGGTTAGGGGTGTGCTGGTGCAGCCCAGGGCCTTGCCAGAGCTGAGGTCTGCAGGGGCTTGAGCTGGCCAGGCTCCACTCCCACACCAGCTCTCTTGGGCCCTGTTGGTACCTATGTCCCTTCTCGGCCTTGGACAGTGCCTTCTTCTGGACCTCCAGGGGTTCTCCAGGCACAGAGGCCCATCTGCTGATAGATTGAAACCTGTGATTGTCCTGAGTGTCAGTCAGGAGCTCCCTCCATCAGGACGCCCATGCCTGCCTGCATGGCTTACACAGGCTCATCAGCCATGGGATGCCAGGGTTTGGAACTTCCCAGAAGTACAACTGAGTGACCGTGCATGGCAGAGACTCCTCTGACCTAGCTCTGTTGCTTGCAGCCTAAGTCGCCTGTCCTCCGGTGGGAGGTCCCAGGGGGGTGCCCTCATCTGTGACCTCCCTTTTTCAGGGTGTCTCGTGGGGATGGCCCGCTGGGGCTTAGACGGCTGACACGCCCCCTACCCCAGCATCTTCACCAATATCACCTGCTTCTCCCATGGGACCGATGAGATCCAGAAGCACATGCCTCTCCCTGAGCCCACGGTCCCTCCTCCTCACACCCAGGTCCCATCGCAGTCTCTGCAGGCTGCTGGCTCTCCTGGGCCTGGCACAGGCTTTGTGCCCCCAGAGACTGGCCCCTGCTGCTGTCCATGCTCGAGGTCCTGCAGCAGGCCTGGTGCAGACCCCCCAAGCTCCTGTGCTCCTGTCTCTGCCTCAGACTCCAGTCTCCATTTGGCAAACAGCCACCCCTCCCCCACCAGCTCCATCAGCTTTCCAGGGCCCCATCTTGGCCTTCCTGTGCCACAGTGGCCACCCCACAAACCAAGCCTGCAATCTCCAATAACCAAAGGAAATTCTCCTCCTGCTGCTGCCTTGGGGCCCTACGGCCCCTTCTGTCGTCCGTCCTTCCTTCTTCTGTTGGGGTCCTCCATCTGACTCCCTGGACAAGGGGAGAGGACATGAGAGGGAGAGTGTCCCAGGAGGAAGGTAGGAGTGGGGATGCTGGTGGAGCCCAGCTGCGGACAGAGAGGGTGTCTTCCCTTGAGACTCCTTCCTGCCCTGGGAGTGCCCAGGCCTTCACAGGGAATCGGTCAGCTCCAGCTGCCATCACCAATCCCATGGGCAATGGGGCTTGAATAACAAGAATGTATCAACTCACCGTTTCGGAGCCCAGCCTTCTGAGATCCCGGTATAAACCAGCTGGGTTGGTCCTGAGGCCACTCTCCTTGGATTCCAGATGCCCATCTCTGGCCTGCGCCCTCACATCAGCTCCCTCTGTGGGACTCAGGGTCTAAATTTGCCCTTTCTATAGGGGCACCCATCCTATTGTATTAGGGGCCACCTTAGTGACCTGATTTCAGCTCTTTCTGTACAAACTCTGCTGCAGGGCTTGCGGGGGTGTTGCCCTGGAACTGAACCCGAGAAGGAACCACGAGTGTTCAGGTTCGATCCCTGGCCTCGCTCAGGAAGGGAAGGATCCAATGTGGCCATGAGCTGAGGTGTTGGTCTCAGACCCGGCTTGGATGTGGCATTGCGGTGGCTGTGGTGTAGGCCAGCTGCCAAAGCTCCGATCGATCGATGGATCGTTCGGATGCCAAGCCCGAGAACTTCCATATGCCGCCAAAGCAGCCCCATCCAAACAAACAAGCATAGGCAATGGAAAGACAAAGAAAAGACTGCTCCACCTAAGGTCATGTTCGGAGGTCCTGGGGGAGAAGCCTTCCACATATGAACTTCGGGTAATAGAGCTGTAGCCCCTTTTGGCAGGTGTCTCCAGTGCCAGGGATGAAGGGTCTTTTGGAAAGTAAAGGAACATCAGTCCTGGGGTTGGGATGAAGGAGGATCGACTCCCCAAAGTGAGGGAGGGACGTTTCCAGAGTGCAGGGCACTCGAGCCAGATCAGAGCCCATGACCCAAGGCCATGGGGCAGGGGGTTCCAGCCCGTGGCATATAAGGCTGTTGAAGGAACGGAGTCTAGGCGACAGAGAGGGAAGCTGAGAGAGGAGCTCCAGCGCCAGGCTGTGAGATGAGGTCCAGGCCTCACAGCACTCTGCTCCTACATTGGATTCCCAGCACCCTCTTTCAGCACGCCCACGGCCCCGCTCTCCATAGCCTGAAGGGGAACAACTCACTGCCCACCTTTCTGGCCCCCACCCCCACATGAACACCTGCCTTCGGTCCAAGGGCCCCAGCCAGCCTGGCCCAAGGGGTCCACACCTCCAGCACTTGGAGCCTGATGTCTCCTTTTCGGCTTAGCTGGCTCAGGCCAACCCGAGGGAGTTCCTGGAAGCAGTGTTGTTGCAATCCTTCCTGCCCTCTGCATGACCCAGTGTTCTCATGTAGCCAGCAGGATCCCGGGAAGCCTCAGAGTGGACGCAGCCTTCAGGACTCACAGTGCTATGGTGGGTGACCTATCTCTTCCTAACGTTTGCCCATTTTCTGGTGGAATAGGTCCCGCTGTTATGGTCGTGTCTTGGCAGTGCCTTATTCCCTCGAGACACCAGACTTGGGTCAGATGTGTGGTTGGCAGGTAGTTTCTCCAAACCTGTAGCTTCTTTTCAGCTAGGAAAATGTTTCCATGTGATGAGGTCCGTTTTCTGTCTGGGGTAGGGTTTTGGCTGTCATGGGGAAGAACGCTTATCTTTTCATTGTTGCTGATGTTGTTGTTGCCTATTCCAGCGGTATTGATGTACTTATCTTCAGTTTGATTGAAAGGACAGTGAGGTAGCATGTTGTGCTATTTCCTGCTGTGTCGCAAAGTGAGTCGGTCATACATACACACACACCCCTTCTCCCTCAGATTCTATGCCCATATCGACTATCACTAACTGTGGGCTAGAGTTCCCTGGGCTCTACCACAGGTTCCTGTTGGCCGGTCATTCCATGTACTCCGTGTGCAGAAGCCAGTCCCAAACCCCCAGTCCCTCCTGCCCCGGACTTGGCTCCTTTGGTACCCATCGTGTTATCCAAGGCTGGGAGTCTGTTTCTGTTCCGTGCACACGTTCATTTGTGTCCTCTCTTTCGGTTCCACTTAGAAGTGGTATCATACGATGTTTGTCTTTCCCTGTCCACCTTCACTTAGGATGATAATTTCCAGGTCCATCCTTGCTGCTGCAGCGTTCATGATTCCATTCTCTTGTATGATTGTGTGATGTCCCCCCGTACATATGAACCTCATCCTCTTTATCCATGCCTCGGCCGATGGACATTTAGCTTGCTCCCTTGTCTTGGCTATTGGAAATGGTGCTTCAGTGGACATTGGGGTGCATGTATGTTTTGAAGGGCCTTTCTTTCCTTTTGATGAAGTCCAACTTTCCGTTCTTTCCTTCCCTTTTGGGATAATGTTTTTCTTGTCATGTGGAAGACCCCTTTGCCAAGCCTGAGGACCCAGAGGTTTGCTCCAATTGTTTTTTCTTAGGTGTGGTAAACGTTGCATCGTTTGTATTTATACACATTTTACATTTGCACTGAATGTTCCATGATGAGTTCATTTTCGTATCGGATAAAAACCCTATCCCTATTCCATTCTACTGCCCTTGAGCTTCCGTATTAGAACATCCCAGGTTGGTGTATTGCTATGGATCTATTTCTGCATTCTCTATCTGTACACTGAACTCTGTCTCTCTCTATCCCGCCAGCAATGCCAAGCTGCCTTCCATAGAGCGTTCTCATAAGCCGAATCACCTCCCACTTTAATGTGCTTTCTCGAAATTATGTTTGATGTTCTGGCTCCTTTATCTTTTCTTTATCCATTTTAGAATAATTTCATCCATGTGGGCCAAAAAGAAAAAATAAAAAAAAAACACTTCTGTTGGAATTTGGCCGTATTCTGTGTTGAGTCTTCCCATCCATGCGTATAATAGGTGTCTGCATTATTGTAGGCCTTGTTTCATTTTATCATACAGATGCTCTATCCCAAATATGTATCCCCGGATTTCCCATTGTGGCTCAGTTTGTGATGAACCTGAAAGAGTGTCCAGGAAGATGTGGGTTCAATCCCTGACCTGGCTCAGTGGGATGAGGGTCCAGTGGTGCCACCAGCGGCAGTGTGGCTTGGACCTGGTGTTGGTGGGGCTTTGCTGTAGGCTGGTAGCTGTAGCTCCAGGTTGACCCCCTTGCCTGGGACCTTGCATATGCCGTGGGTGCAGCCATAGAATGACCGATGGAACCAAATGCTTCAAGGTTTTGGCAAGTCTTGTGTATTGCATGGTGTTTTTCGTTTTGGTGCCATGTTCTTTTGTGGGATTTACACACATGATGAAGGTGTTTGTGTGGACCTTGTATACTGAGACTTTGATAAAGTGACCTCCATCTCTTCCGTGTGCCTTGGAGATTCGGTGGGCCTTCCCGTGGAGGTAGCCATGCTATCCATGAGCATGGAGAATTATGTTTGTGCCTGTCTCATCTGTAGGACTTTCTTTGTTTTTCCTGCCATGCTGCCCTGGATCGTAGCTACAGTACTAAGTAGAAAAGGAGAAATGAGAAAGAACTTTCTGACCTGTTTTGGATGGAGGAGGAAGACGTTCATTCTTTCACCATCACCCAGGAGGCTTGGTGTAGCTTTTTGTCGAGATGTTCTTTATGGGGTTCAAGGAGTGTCCTTCTCTTCCTAGACTTCTGAGCGTTTCTTACATGAATGGGCGTGGCACATGTTCTGCAAGCGCCATTGTGACCATGTAGGTTTTCCTCTGTAATGTCTTCATGCAGCCTATAAAGTTGATGGTTGTGCATCGTAAGCCAAGCTAGGGTTCCTTGGCTAGAGTCCCTCTGAACATAGGGTATTGTCGTGAGCTTCTTTGTTCCTGCGTTTGCTGTATTTTGTGATTTGTATTTTCTCAATGCCTTGTGTGAAAATGAGGGTTGTTGATGGGCAACCTGGCATCTTTTGTATTCTATAAGCATTTCGTGCCATTTGCTTCGCTCTTAACACCGGTTTGTCTGGATTCTACCACCTGTTAGGTACTGCACGTTCCTTTGCCTACCATTCTATATATTTTCCAAGTTCTCCTGGAGAGGCCTCTTTGAGCATGGAGTCGTTCGAAGGGTGCATCTCCATGTCCACATATCTGGAGGCTTCCTTTCTTCTCATTCTCGTTGTTCTGCAATGGACAGCATATGCTTTGGACCCAGTGGAGTGAAATGCAGTGGCTCTTTGTTTCCTTATCGTAGAGGTTCTCCAAACATCCCAGGCAGGAACGGCTCCAATATGACTGTGACAGAGGAGTTCTCTGCCTATTTCCCTTACACTGTAACCATAAGGGGATTACCTGAACATGGAAATGCCAGGCTTCTGAAGATGTGTCTGACAGGGCCAGTTCACAGCCACCCCTGCCCATTGTTGTCTGGATCAACTTACAAGTGGAGAGAGAGCCAGGGTCCAGGAGGGGGCCCAGATGCAGCGCTCTGCTGCTTTCTATGGCATGAACAGTGTAGCCGTGGTCCCATGTGGGCATTGGCTACCACCAGAAGGCTGACATGCAGGAGCCGGGTGCAGTCCCTGGCAGGGGGATCAGCACTCCCAGTGGGCAAAGCTCCAGCCTCTCTCCTACTGCCCAGGGCAGGTCTGAGCTGTGGGTGCAGCCACCAGGCTCCGAAGGCCGATGACAGAGGCACCAGGAGGCACTCCCCAGCTCTGTCAGCCACAGTCCCTGGCTGTTGGCTGGGACCGTCATGGCCCAAGGAAGAAGGCCCATCTCCCAGCTGCAGGGAGGTGGTCTTGAGCAAGTCAGAACTGCCCTTTCTCGTCTTCAGCAAGCAACATTTCCACCCCTGCCTGTTGCTTCCTCCCAACCCATGCAGTTGCCAGTCTTTCTTTGTCAAACCTCTTCCAAAGCACTTCGTGAAAGGAAGGGCATCCTTACCCCGACTGACTAAGAAGCACCTCTTGGAAATAAGCAAGTTTCCCCTCACCCAAGACTCTTAGCTCCTTCTAAGGACCATCCTTGCTCTCTCTTGCATGCTGCTGAGTAGCAAAATGTTGGGGATCCAGAACTCCACCAATGACTGGTATGCTAGCAATAGCTTCTGCGACAGCAGGAAACTCCTCCCCCCCAGGCAGAGGCGGTCAGGAGACTGTAGGTGATGGCTCTGTGCTCTGTGCCCCCTTTCAAGCCCTTTGCATCCCTGCCACCTGAGGAAGGAAGGCAGTGCCTGGGAAATCACCCTGGTAACAGATGCGTCACTTGGCCTGTCTGGCAAGAGGTCACCTGTGAGCCAGAGGGCCCGAATCCCCTCTGGAACACACTGCTGCATCCCCACCACCCAAACAGGCCCTTCCAATAAGGCACGATGGCCTGGCCGTTGGAATGGCTGGACACTGAAGGTATGCTGTCTGTGACTGGGACACAGGGGACTCGGTGCCTTGGTCTTGGAGACACATGGCATTGGAAAGGCAGAACCCAGGCCAGGGGCCCCACATCCTAAGTCAAATGGGTTTCCTCAGCCAATGGTTTGACTCCGCCTTGAGGTGTTTGGAGATGAGCCTTTCCCTGGTATCAGAGGGTCAGCTTCCCCTTGGTGTCTGTCATAGACAAAGAGTGTTCAGCCCCTGTCTCCATCTCACACAAGCTGCACCAATCCAGCCCCTGAAATTGGGAAGCTCCTTCACCCACCCTGGGCATGGCGGCCATTTTTGTGATGCGGTGAATGTGCCATCCATTAATCCACTGTTTCCTTTTTGGTTGGAGGGATGCGTGGATAGATGGAGTCTCTGATTGGCATTGGAGGGCCCCACCTGCAGCATAGGGAAGTTCCCCGACTCGGGGTCGAATCAGAGCTGGCATTGCTGTTCTACGCTACAGCCACAGCAATGCCAGATCCAAGCCACATCCGTAGCCCACACCACAGCTCAAGGCAATGCTGGATTGCTTAACCCACTGCACAAGGCCAGGGCTCAAACCCACGTACTCATGGATAGCAGTCAGATTCTTCATCTTCTGAGCCATAATGGGAACTCCCTAAAATACTATTTGGTGATGGTCTGTACATCTTTCCTTTCTGCAAATTCTATTGCATTCTTTTCTTTTCCATTTTGAGTCGGCTGCATTGGGGCCTGTGGGCTGTTCCAGGCCAGGGGTCGAGTCCAAGCTGCACCTGCTGGCCTATGGCACAGCCACAGCAATACAGGATCTGAGGCATGTCTCATACCTACACCACAGCTGACGGCAATGCCAGAACCTTAGCCCAGTAAGCCATGCCATGTCTCATCCCCGCGTCCCCATGGATCCTAATCAGTGTCCTTAGAGCCGAGCCACACGAACTCCTGCTCTTTCATGTTTTAATGGATTGAAAAGCATGAGTGAATGGCTCACTTTAAGTGTGCCTGCACTTGGCATTAATCCTAGATTTTTGGCGTTTGGGGCATTTTGCTTTTTCTTTTTTTTGTTTGCTTGTTTTTTATTTTGTAAGTGTTGGCTGCCCCTGTGGCACACAGACGTTCCCAGGGACAACCCAAAATCCTTAACCCTCCTCACCCCAATCGAAAACTTATCCCTGATCACGAAAAGTCCCAGGTCTTCTTGTATCAAAAGCTCCCTGGGGCAGATGCCAGTGGGCTGGTGAGGTTGGGACCACTGAGCTTCACATGATGGAACCTCCCCCCAAGCCAATCACAGGTCATGAGATTACAGTCACTCCCTCCCTCCTTTGTTTTGTCCTCACTGGGACTAAGAGGCCGCTGCCTCCACCATTTAGCACATGGCAATAATCCCACCAAGACGATAGGATGGTCCCCCACCCACAAGGCACCGAAGCAGAAAGTCCTGTCCCTACAGCCAAGCCTTTTCCTCTCTGGACAGGCCACCCACACGGGACACCCTGGAGGAGTGGAGGATCACCCCAGCCTGTCATGTGGCCACTTCAGAGAGGCAGAGAGAAACTCTCTAGAGGTAAGGGCTGCCTCCAGCCTCCATTCTCATGACTGGTGAGTGTCCAGAGGGCTGAACGGCACAAAAGCAGCTCTCCATCCCCAGAGTGTTCCGGGATGCAGAGCATGGAACCGATGCCCCAGAAGCCCCCTAGCCCAGCAGGCTGGAGAGACAGGGATGATGAGGCTGTCCCTGGGGCTAGTGAGAGCTGTGTACTCCCAGGAGCAGCCTGGGCATCCTTGTCTCTGTGGAGGAAAGACTTAGTCATTCACCTGTGGATCCAGACTGCCTGGGATCTCACACATGCTTCGTTCCTCTCAGATCCCCTCTCTGCCCTCAGACGACCCATCTCTGAGGACACAGGCACATGCAAGACGACAGTGGACCAAGTGCATTTCACAACAGAACGATTTTATCCATGTTTTACATCCCCCATCGCAAAGGAGCTACTGTGCCCACTCACACACACCCAGACCCAAGTCCCCACCACCTAACCCCACCCACCCACACCCCCTCCTGGCTCTGGTCATTCTGTCCTTCCTCCCCACCCCTATGGCAGCCAGGATGGTTGCTAGGACCTGGAGGTGCCAAAGGCTTCCATGGGGGCTGCCCAGTTGGACTGGCCCTGGAAAGCTGGCCCAGCGTTCCCTACTGGCTGCGGTGCTACTTCCTCCTCCTCCGTGTGACACATGGGTCACACCTACTCCTTTTGGGCTTGGTAGGGTCAACCAGCCCCAGAGCCAGGGTGTGCCTCCCAGAGCCTCGCAGGTCAGCCCTAGGCCTGGCCAGGTCCTCAGCAGCAGCCAGGCCTCCACACCGAGCCCGCTTTCTAGACTTGGCAGCTTCCAGGGGGCCTGAGCTGAGGCCCATTCTCTGGGGCACGGGGGCCTGGGAAGCTTGCTGTGCCCTCTGCCCTGCAGTGCAGACAAGACCCGAGGCAGGGACAGGGCTCTGTGGCAGCCCCCAGGGCAGCAGGCTGTGGTGAAGGCCCAAGAAGTAGGCGAGGCTGGGGAGCTCCTCCTCATTCTCACTGAACCCATGACCCAGCCCTGGGGCTCCACTAAGAGGAGAGGCCTCCCTGAGAACCTTGCTGGCCCTGGGTCCTGATGGAGGGCCCGAGCGCTTGGTGCCCTGGCGAGGAAACAGCTGTGCTGTTCCAGCCTTAGGGGGCTCCTGATATCCTGGAGAGGGCACAGAGCCTTTGTGCCTGAACAGGCCCCTGTCTGTTTGGGGGTGCCTTAGATGGCCATGGAAATCCATCTGGGGTGTACAGGTTTCATCTCTGACCCCAGGCTGTGGGCCTTGCTCGTTCCTCTGGGCATCGTGTTGGGCCACAGACTCTGAAGGTCTTGAGTCCAGGTGGAGTGCCCTGTGATTGGGAGTGGCTGGCACCCCGTCATCCTCCTCCAAGGCCAGGACTTGTGTCTGCACTAGCTGGTGGGAGAGAGGTGGACAGTGACTGCTCTGCACCCTCCAGGGAGAGCCGGGGCTTATGGGCAGGGGGAGGTGAGATGGGACTCACATCCACAGACAGAGACTGTGGCCCTCCTGCCTTCCTCCTGCACCTTCTCCCCAGCAGGGTCCTTGCCCTGTCCCCGGCTCCCCTCCTCCCCTTCCATTCCTCCTGCCCTGCACCCACCTGGGCAGCCTCCCGGGTGCAGGGCCTCTCTGTCAGGGGAGGGAGGGACAGAGCCTTCAGGGCCTCCTGCTCTAGGGCTCTCCCCGGCCCTGGCTGACCTGGGTCGTTTCCTCCTGGATTTCCAGGGTCACCTGACTACCCCCCCCTGCCCCCAGTCTCCCTAGTGTCAGTCCCTCCCCTGGCCACCTCTTCAGGGGAGAGTCCTTCCTCCTGCTCCAGCTCCTCAGCCAGGCCCGAGAGATCCAACTCTGGTTCTGGGGAAAGCAACTCTGCCAGGAATCGGGGGTGAATGACCACGTCCACCTGGAATGGAAGGGAGAGGCTGTGAGCAGCCTTGGCAGGTGTGCCCTGGGAGGCAGGAAGGCCTGGGAGAAACGTGACTAGCAGAGGCCAATCCAGAGTTCCCCTCACAAAGGGGGAGCTTTCAAACTCCCATAGGTATTGTCTACTCTCACATAAACACACACACACACTCACAAGCAGGTGCACATGCAGACACATGGGCTCCAAAGCACAAACACATAGGCACCGACCCAGACACACAAAGGCCTACAAAGAGAGAGACACACACATGTACAACTTACACATCCACATATACACATCCTATGCACCAAAGTACACTCAGACACACAGGAAGACACACAGATGTCAGGGTCAAGGACCAGAGCCTAAATCCCATTATCCTGGGCCAAAGCCAGAACTAGGGTGCTAAGAGCATCTCTCCCTGGAATCCTGGAGTCTCAGACTCCAGGCCCAGCCCACCTTGGTGTCAAAGTCCTCCTGGGAACACAGCTTGTCCACGTAGCTGAGGAGATCCGGGTCTGGGAAGCAGCCGTCCTCGTCCTGTGGCAGCTCATATCCATCCTCTCGACATTCCATATCTGACTCCCCTGTGGCTGAGGGGCCAGGACCCACCAGTGCCTGCAGGATGTCCCCATGCTCCCTGCGAGCCTCAGGGGGAATCTCCTTGGGGGCCTTGTTCTCCAGCAGCTGCCAGGCCCTGCGTGGCCTTGGGTGGGTGTGCTGGACCCTGGGGCCGTGTTTCCTTGGAGCACAGGCTGAGGCAGAGCAGGAGGAAGGGAAAGTGAGGGGACCCAGCGCCCAGAAGCTGACCCCTGAGCAGGCACAGGGGAGGGCATTGTTGTGGGGCAATGGATATGCATGTGGGAAGGGGGAGGAGCAGCCAGAGCCTCAGGTTTGGTGGGAGGCCAGATTCAAGTCAGGGACAGGTAAAAGTCAGGTGTGAGAACGTGTGGAACATCTAATGATCAAGGGTCTCCCCACCAGCACACTTGTTAGGCAGATTTCACAGGGGCCCCTTAGACAGGGAGGAGGGTGATGAGGTTCTAAATGGACCAGGTCCACACCGCAGAGGGGAAAAGGGGGACTGAGACACCCTCGGGGGCTATCCGTGTTGAAAGACCAATGCCCCCTTGAGTGGAAAGGACCCATCTGGGAACAGGGACCAGGCCTAGGCCTCTCTTACCTGTACCTTGACCTCCAGGGGGAAGGTGATTCACAGACTGAGTGCCCCTTTTGCGGGATGTGGATTCCTGAGGAGCCAGCTTTGTTGGAGCTGGAGGAGGCATGCCCTGTGCCCGCGTTGTGCAGGACACGTTCCCCATCCTGATCTCATCCTCTGCCTCAAATTGCATGAACCTGGGGGGTGTTGAGGGACAGGCCCCAGTGAGAAAACCACCTGGGCTCTGGAGCCCACCCAGGGCAGCAGGACCGAGGGGGTGAGGAGAGGGTGTCCTTAGGTCTGTCAGGAGCCTGTGAGGTGCTGTCACAGCAGGGAACTGCAGTGGCAGATATCCAAGATCTGGGCCTCCTCCTGCCTGACCAGCCCTGGAGCTGGAGGGCATGGCCCAGCAGAGACCCAGGTCAATCTCTGGGACCAGGCTTAGGGACACATGGTGGGCAGTGGGGGCCACTGCTCATGTGCCCCCGGACCTTGTCTGACCCAAACAATGGAGATGGCCAGTGGCCTGGTCAGGCACGTGTCCCCACAGAGCCCTTGCCCGAACCCAGAACCTGGGGCTGGGAGTGAGAGTCTGGGAGAGCACGCATGAGACAGGGCCCAGCACAGGCTGGAGTGGGGATCCTACCATTAGAGGTGAGGCATCTCTTGCCACTGAGAGCTAGCTGCTCCTTTGGTTTTGTTTGGAAACTAGGAGGTTCACATGCAGAAATGACAGGGAGGGCCAGAGACCCATGGGCTTCCCCAGGGATGGCCGCTTGCCCATTCCAGCCATCGTTGATGAAGAGAGGCCTACCACATGCTAGGTCAGTGATGGCTAGGCACCCAGCATGAAGGGGTGCCAGGCTGCCGGGTGGAGTCCTCAGCCCTGCACAGCCCCCATGCCTTCAGGGGACCCCCTCCTGGGCTGCCGTGCTCCCCAAGGCCATCCTGAGGCCTCCCCACATCAGCATCACGGTAGGGCAGAGCTCCTGGGACAGACAGGCTGGAAGAGCCAAGCTCTCCAGGTGGCAGAGGGGATTCTGGAGGCCAATAGGATTTGGGGATTCAGGGAACAGGAGGTGTCAGGTGCCAGCCTCCTCTTGCATCCTCTCTGATTGCTAGCACCATAGCCAGATCCTGCCCTGGGGCCTGCCCATCACCCACCACCCACCCCACCATGTCGCCCATGGCCCAGGACCCTGACTCACTTTGCTGCCATTTCATAAAAGGCCATCCTCTGAACGGTGCTCATGTGCTGCCATTCCTGCATGGCCTGCCCCATGCCCTCCTCCAGCGTCATGGTGGGCTTCAGGCGAGCCAGGGTGCGAAGCACTGGGCTGTAAGCCCTCAGGGTCAGTCTCTTGGTACAGCCCAGCCCCCAACTGCCCAACCCCACCCAGCTCCAAGGCCTCCATGGGCCCCACCCCTGCCAAACCCAGGCTCAAGAGGGGGAGACGAGGGTGTCTGGAGAGCAAAGGCAAGCCTTCCTGGTGCCTGGTGCCACCACCTCCCACTCACCAGAGGATGCTTGTCCACTCCCTGGCTATAGCTGGGACACTCTGGCTGGGGGCGGGTTGCCATCTCATATAAAACGCAGCCCCATCAATGCGGGAGGGCAGGCGCCAGTCTACCAGCTAACAGGTCTGAGAAGCCCAAGGATTCTTCTGCCCAGGTCTCTGCACTAGATGGCCTAGTCCCCCTTTTCGGAGGGACCTCGGGTCTAGGAGGGATGTTCCTGCCAGGTTCACAGCTCTAGGAGGATAGACCCTTGCCCGTCTATCTATGGACAGCTCGACCACCTCCCCGTTCACACTGGACTTCTTCAGAACAACAAGGACCGGGCATGCAGAAAGTTCCGTCCTGGGTCTGAATGTCCTAAGCCTTATCTGAAGTGATACCCACTGGCTGCCAGAGGCCCAGGTCCATGTTGAAAGGAGGTAGCACCAGAGAAGCAGGTCCCATTCAAACTCTGGCTCCTCACATCCGAGCAGGACCCTCTTGGACTGCTCTCCTGCACTCAATGTTATCATGGCAGTGCAGAAAGTGAGACAACTGGTCTTGCATGGTGGTGGTAGCTGAGCTAAGGCACGGACGGGATGTCATGGACTGGACGTGGGACACATCTGAGTGCAGACGTGCCTCCTCATAGCATGGACATTGCTGTCAACCCTCCTTCTCTCGAGGTGAAAGGATGCCTGGAAACCTAAGCAGGGAGTCCATGCCAAGGTCCTGTATATGCGAAGGCTCCAGCTGAGCTAATGAGGGTCTGAGAGGTCACTTACATGAGAAAGCAGGAGAGAGCTTCCGCATCGGGGCTCTGGGGCAGGTGGCTGCGGGCCAGGGACTTGAAGCGCTGCCAGCGTCGGAAGTTCTGATAGACGCTCTTATGGTGAGAGGCGTCCTCCTGAGGGCCCGTGTGCTGGGAGGCATGCAGGCTGCCTGCCCCAGAGGTGCCATGTGGCCACGGCCCAGAGGTCCCTGGGGGCAGGATGAAGGCCATCTGGGCAGCTGGTGGTGCCGCTTGAGGAGGAAGGCCTGGGGCCAAGCCTCCCTTGCCAGCCTGAGCTGCTGCAATAGCTGTGGCAGCCACCCCGCTGTCCCCCACAGGGCTTGCTATGCAAAGGGGTGCAGGACACAAAGCACTCCCCATGAGGGCCCTGGAAGCATTCCCATTGAGGGGGGCCTGAGGGCGCCCAAAGGCCTGAGACTGGTGGGGCAATGCTGACCTCCCTCCTGACCAGACTGGGACAGGGATGTTGCCAAGCCCTGGGGCAATGGGGCCATGGTGAGCAGGAGTCACCCGAGGTGTCATGGGGTGAGGGGGCTGCAATAGGGTGCTGCCAGGCAGGAGTAATGGGGCCATGGGCGGTGGCAGGTGCTGCTCCCAAGCTGGCTGGGGTTGGGAGCCAGGAGTGGGGGGAGGATAGGAGCGTGAGGCCCCAGGGGGCATGACCACATCCGTGCCCGGCAGTGGAAATGCTGTGGAGAGAAAGGAAAGGGGTGAATGGAAGAGGAGAATGGGTGACATGGACGGAAGCTCTCTGGGGACTCAGAGGGCACACCTCAGTGGGAGAGGGCATTTGGCCCGAGGAAGCTGTGTGTTGTGCAGATGTCGTGGAGGGATTTTCATGTTCTGACCTCAGTGAGAGAGGGCATTTGGCCCGAGGAACCTGTGTGTTGTGCAGATGTCGTGGCGGGATGTTCATGGTCTTGACCCCCACACCCAGTTCCCTGCCCCTGTCTACCGAGAAATGCTCAGCTCAGCAGCAGGGATGGGGGAGCCTCCCTGAGGAGCTCCCTGACACCTCGTCCTCACAGGCTGTCCCCACGTCCTGGACCTGAGAGGTCATCTACTCTGAGCATGCCCCTCAGCAAGGTCACTGGCAGGTAAGGGCCTTCTCCAAGGTCCTTCCAGGCACCGTGAGGCCTTTGATGGACCTCCACTGTCTAAATCGAAGGGCCTCACATCCTCCTCAACCCTTCCTCTCGGGATGCTCAGCACACATCTGTTCTGTCATACTTTCCTGACCTCACACAACACCTCTCAAAGGCTGCGAAGATCGCTCTGCACACAGAACCCTTAGACAAACACAGAACAGCCCCACCAAGCATGCACCTGCCTCTCTGAACCACCCAGAGTGGACACTTCACAGGTGCTAAGGTGTGCCACCCCATCCCGATGGCCCTGAGTCCCTCCCGCCATGCAGTTCTGCTCCTCAGAGAGAAGTCTGAGAAGTCGGTGTGTGTCCCCTGCATTTTTGCCACTTCCCATCCAGGGTTGGCTTCCAAAGATGAGCACGGGCCCAGGGCGGCTCATCTGACAAGGGTCATGGGAGTGGAGGCTGCCTGTGGTCCTTCCCCTTCCAGCTCCCAATAATGGAAAGTGAGGACAAACTGAGAAGCAGGCAGGAGTCAGGTGCCATTGTGAGAAAACCGCCCATTCAGGAGAAGGAGGTACATACCACGAGGCACCGAATTGACCTCCACAGATGCTCTAGGAGGTTTCAGAGTAGCAGACTAGATCATCTTCCTGCTTCTGTGCTACACTGCTTCACCCCCCCCTTTACAAAGGAAGCAGCCTTCCTAGGCATTCCACCTGCACCAGCCTCTCTCCACATGTAGTAGTAGTGACTTGAAATAGAAACACACTCTTCATCTCAAAGTCAGGCCTCAGCTTCTGCTGTGAGCCACCTGACATGCTGCGCCATGTCTGCAGAGATGTATTTCCACAAAAGGGAAACCAATACAGAACACCTCAGGCCCACGAGTCCTAGCTTGGATGAAGTCACCTGGTTGCCCTTCCCTTGTGGAATCCAAGGCCACAGTTGCCTGACCTGAGAAGTGAGTTCTGGGCGGGATGGAGGGAAACGTTCTGGGCCATTGCAGCGAGAGTCACATCCCGCCCAGCTCAGAGCAGACCCTTTCCTGAGCATGAGGCCCCAGACAACACCCACCAGCACTGAATCGTTTTCTGACTATACCCTCCCATTCCACGCCCCCATTAGCCAGAGGATGCGCCAGTTCCAATCCCTTAGAGAGGTCTGGTGAGGCGAGCTTCAGATGCCTGAGGACCACAAGGCGGGGCTAGGCTTTCCCCATGACCCACCCAGGGCCAGCCACAGGACACTGGCTACACACACGTTCCAAGTGGCTTGTCTCCCTTCTAGAAACCGCCAACCTGCCTGCTGCCATCCTGCCTCCCCAACCAGAGCAAGGCCTCTTGAACCACCTCCAAGCAGCTGTCCTCCCCAGGGCAGCTTCAGGTTTCTACAGGCTCCCCAGCTGAGATGTCCCTGGGGTGCAATGCTGTCACCTTCCTCTCCTTCCGTCCAACTCCATGTCCACAGTGAAGGGTCCCAACGGAAACCCAGGGATTTGAGGGAGGCCCTTTCTCTTGGAAAACAGCCCCTGTCTAGAGGCTTACCGCCTTCTGAAGCCATTCCCACAGGCATGGGCCTGGACCACCACGGGCTGGTGGCCTCAACGTGGACAGTCAAGAGCAGGACCCAGCGAGGGACCTGCCCCAACAGATGCTCAGGACGCAAGTAAAGGAGCCCAAGTTTGAATCTCAACAGTAGAATGCGGGCCTCCAGTCATTCTGCAGTGGGGGAGGGGCCGAGGGCAGGTGAGCCTGGGTGGGGGTGGGGTGCCATTCCATGCTGGCCTCTGCAGGGAGGCAAGAACCAGACGTTTCTTCCACCTTATGCAGGGGCCAGACAAGTGTCGAGTGCCTCGTCAGGCAATGTATGTGTTGGTTTTCAGAGTCACAGCACCAAGGTTTGTCTTGATGTTCCCTTTCCCTCTGTTATTCATCAACTTGTTTGTTGTCCTTCACCCGCCTCAGCTTCCGTCCTGGCTTCAGGCTCCCTTCCCCGGAGGCAAGACTTTCTGAACAAAATTCACCTTTTATCATCTGATAACCACTTGGGTTTTCATGGCCACCTGGAACCCAATGTTTATGGTTTGGCTTCTCTCAGCAGACCCACCATTTGTGATTGGTGTGTGTCCGTCTTTCCTAAGGAAACCGTCCTTGTGTGCCAACCAGCATCCAGCAGGACCCACCTTCCTCATGTTCCCTTGTGCTGGAAAGGCCCAGCTTATCCAAAAAGCCACTGCACAGCCCACGTGTCCAAGACCAGAGATCAGTCTGTCGTGTCTCCCGTATGATGACATTGCTGGTAAGTCTTGGAGCTTTTCCCTGTTAAATGTTTGAATGTAACATTTTCAAGAAATCCTCCCCTTGCAGGGATCACAGTCCACATGTGCCGAATAGCATATGGAGTGCTGAGTCCTCCTCTCCCCTCTTTCCCCTGTCCACTCAGTCCTCGTTCCCACCAGGGATCAGAGATACCTGTTTCATTCCCATCTTTTCAGAGATCTTTTGGGCAAGCAACTTTGAATGCCATCCGTTTGCCTTTGCAGGTAGTATTCCTTTGTCTCTGGTTGAAATGTACCATGTGCACAGGGAACTCCATCTTGGACTTGTGATGGAAAAGGTTGGGGGATAATGTGAGAAAGTGATTACATATGTATCCTATATAGATATATATGTATCATATATCATATATACATACATCTGTCTGTACGACAGGGTCCTTTGGCTACGCAGCAGAAGTAGACAAAACATTGTAAATCAACTGCAGTGGAAAACCTAACCTCTTGTAAGATCAAAGAGTTCCTCTTGAGAAAAAGTAAAAAAGGAAACGAGAAATTTAAATTGCGTCCCCATAGACCTGAGTATCTTTCCTTTTGTTGCCTTCCTACTGATATCGTGGCTCCTCTGTTACTGGATGCATTTTTAACATGGGAGTTCCTCCATTCTCTTGAAATTCAATGTACTGAAAGGGCAGAGTGCTCAACGCCAGGCAAAAACAATAGTAAATGTGCAGCTCCATTTGAGTTTTTCATTTCCCTCACACAGTGCCTGCATTTAGCCTGACCTGTGTCCCGTGCACCATTTTGGACATATCTTTACGGCAAGTACTTTCCCTGTGTATCTGAAATTTACCTTTCCCTTGGAATCAGCATGCATCTGGCAAGACTCGCCCATAAGGGTACCATATTAGGCTACAGGGAGTGGGCAGTTCTTGAGGGGAGGAGAACTCAGAGTGGAGACCAAAAGGTGCCTTTTGGTCCCACCCAAAAGAAAATAGCAAAGGGACCCCAAATCTGCAGGCTCTTTGGATGAAATGGCAATGGAAGAGACAAGAGATACTATTGCATCTTTGAGCTTTATGTGGTTAAGGACAGAAGTAAGGGAGGAGAAGACAAAATCTTCTCTTTCCTTATGTGAAAGAACCAAAAGTGTGTGTGGGCGGGTCTCTTGGGTTTAATTGCTTTCTCCTTTGGGGGGACACACATGCTGCCTATGGATGTTCCTAGGCTAGGAGTTACATCAGACCTACACGAGCAGGCCTCTGCCATAGCCAGAGCAATGTGGGATCCAAGCTGCATCTGGGACCTACAGCACAGCTCAGGGCAACCCCAGATCCTTATTCTACTGAAGGAGGCTGGCATGGAGTGTGCATCCTCACAGATCCTAGGGGGGTTTATGTCTGCTGAGCCATGATGGGAATTGCTGGCTTTTGTAGGTATGAAAACATCGACTGCCCGTGATGTGGGTGTGCCCTTTGACACAGTGCCAGCTTTTTATCCACCAATGTCCAATCTCCACGTGTCCAAACCCACTCGCATCAACGTCCTCCCCAGCAAGCCCTGCTTGAAAGCTGGTGCATTTCCTGTCTGCATCCCATACCCTTGCTCTTGAGAATCGAGGCTCGTCCTTGCCTATGGTGCTGTCTGCATGGGAATCAACGTAGCATCCCTGACACAGCCAAACGGAAACACACCTGAGGAAACGTTCAGATTGGGAGTTAAGGTCAGCTTATCACGATGCAAGTGATAGGAATGCGTATGTCCGTCTGGTGTGGTGAGAGGCGAGGTCTCGGGAACATCATCAAGGGAGGTGAGGGGTGAAACCTCCTAGGACTGCAAGCAAATCTCTTGGGAGGCAAGAGTCCCTGTGTGCAGTAGCAGAACTACAATTCCTCCTGCTGTTAGGGTGTTGGGCAAGGAAGGAGAGGTTGAAAGGATTGTTGCAGATTGAGAAAAAGGACTTGTGTGGGTGCTTCCGAAGCTTCTTGCCCCTTGCAAAGGAACATGGACTCCAAAGAGGGTGAGAAGCTGAGGCGAGAGTATCTCCTGCAATGCCATGGTGAGCTTTGTAGGAAGAAACTCTGGATGGGGCACTGCACAACTGAGCACCATGGGAATAGGGCTCTCTATTGGAGCTTTTACACTGAAGAAACATTTCAAGGGTTTTCAAACAAGACCTTCATATGAGAAGATTGCTGAGGCCCCCATTGTACCCAGGCATTCAGGAAGGCCAGGCTTCCTTGTTGCTTCCTCCCCTTCTTCAGCCACTCCTGCAATTTGTTACAAGATTCTCACGCATAGCTCAGATGTAGTATTTGTGGGGGTTTCTTGTTTGGTTGGTTTTGAATTGTTCTTCCCCCAAGACAATGGTTTTGCTACTGTACAGCATGGTGACCCAGGTACACACACATGTACACATTCTAGTCGCTCCCATGAGCATGCTCCATCACAAGTTCCCAGTGCTACACAGCAGGATCTCATTGCTAATCCACACCGAAGCCAATCCTTTGCATCCCTTCACCCCAAGCTCCCAATCCACCCCACCCCCTCCCCAGATGTCGTATTGGCATGAGTCTTCTCAGGGACACTGATACAAAAGTTGCATTGTGGAAACGAGGTGCTCCCAAATCTTCCACATTTTTTGACTGACTTTGGACTTCTGAGGGCCGCATCCATGGCATCGGGAGATTGCCAGGCTAGGGGTCCAATCAGAGCTGTGGCCCCTGGCCTATGCCAGTGCCACAGCAATGCCAGATCCCAGCCGTGTTGGCAACCTACACCGCAGCTCACATCAACACCCGATCCTTAACCCACCGGGCGAGGCCAGTGGTGGAACCCGCAACTTCATGGTTCCTAGTCAGATTCGGTTCTGATGCACCATGACACGAACTCCTTCTGTTGTTCATTATCTTATACTACCTCAGAACCCTACATGCCGACATCGGATAGGCAGAGGGTGTCAAATCAGCTGCACTGTAATTAGGGAAACCAGTCATGGAAGTGGGTGTCTCAACGTCCTTTGGACCATGACCTCTGATTGTTCCTGCAGAGAGCTTCGGGGCAGGCACTGGCGGCTGAGGAGAAACATCTCTGGAGATGGATCACTAGCATCAGGAGACAGTGAACCTTCCACTCCCACATGGAAATTGAAAGGCACCGAGAGATCCCAGGTTTGTGTCTTGTGGACGCTTCACGTCTGTGCCCTTGGGAGCTCTGGGTGTCATCAGAGATATGTAAAGGTCTTGAGAGGTATCGTGTGGAGGAAGAAATGCTCTGATGTTGCCATGGACCAGAAAAGGGATCTGAGGGGTCAAGTTTCTTTGGCGAGCATTCCCAAGTCAGGTGGGTATGTTGAATCTGCTGCTACTTCTTTGTGGGTGGATGTCCACCGGAACTTCCACGATGTCGTGCAAAATATAGGGAGGGAGAGGAATAGTGTTCCCAAAGTACCTGCTGTCTTGTGACTGGCCAAGAGGGTCAAGTTTAGCTCACCAGCATAACCAGGACAACCAGAACCGTACAAAGGAGACACACCTGTGCACCAACCTTTATTGAACAAGCTCCATGTATTAAAGAAAGACATGAAGAACAAACATGCGTGGAGAATCGAGGCATTTGGAAATTCTCTAGGCATGGCGACAGGAGCACCATCTCTGAAGAGAGGTTCCCAGATCTCCAATTGCGTGCTAGAATGGTTCTTTAATGGATCCATCCAATTTGCTAGGGGAAAGACCCTTCTCTTTCTAGACGAGCAAATCCCAACCCAAAGAGTCCACACAGCCTAAGGTACTGTGGCCTAAAGGGCATGAATGTCCTTGGCCCACTTTGAGGATTCTGTGCTTAGGCTGGATCTCTGCAAACTCTTGTATGGGGATCCTATCTAAATGCATGGGTTTCACCGATGCAGTGTGACCGTGGGGGCTCATCTCCCAAGAGATAGGGTTTAAGAAGAGATTGCCACAGAAGCTCCCAGGGAGAAGACAGGAAGACGACACCAGAGAGCTTTCCAGTGAATGCAAATCCTCCATGACATTCCTGTCTTGGAGGGAGCTCCTGGGCCAGCTCTTCTGATGCTTCCTTCCCTCCCTCCTCTTCCCACCTGTCCCCTGCTGACTGAGCTGTTGTGCACAGAGACTCCCATCCTCCAACCGCTCCTAGTGTCTGTTGAGGAGGGTCCGCTTGGGTAGTCAGTAGCGCACATGGGATCAACGAGGTTGGTTTCCCAAGGGGTGGCCTGCCTGAGGGTGGGGCCCGTCCTGGTGGCCTTTAGCATTCATTCCATGACAGCCCTGCCAAAGAATATGGGGACTCTTCAGCCATTGGGTGTGACCGCTCTGTGCTCTTGTGCACGCTGCAGACTCCTTGTGCCCTCCTCCATGTGGGTTCATGCCCGCATGGAGCTCAGGTCCGGAGCAGTGTTTCCACCACAGCTTTTAGCAGCACTGTGGATCAGGCTGCTGGGAGACTTGAGGGACTGTGGGGCCTATGGAGGCAGGGGACTAAAGTGTGTGAGTGATTAAAATGGGTGGCATTCCAGTGTGCCCGCCGTTCCAAAGTGTAGGAAAGCTCGAAGGAGGAATTTCCAATTTGAAAACCCTCATGGGGTTCACAAGAAGTAGCTCAGGGCTCGGGAAAAGGAGTGAAGATGTACCATCCAGGCTGCTAGTTTCACTGGTGTCTTCCTTTTTCACATCCCAATGTCGGTCAGCACTTCTGTTCAAACGGCATGCTTGGGTCTCTGTTGGGGGCAGCCTTGCTGAATGTAGTGCTGACCACCTAGTTGTAGTCGGATGTAAATCTTGATGGATTTGCAAGCCTAGGGGGGATTGGTACATGGCCTCCTGGTTGTCGGGAATCTGGTAATCCATCAAAGGTGAGGGTTGGTTGGGTTTTGTCTACGGATATGTGTGTAAGGGGAGATCATGCCTGTGTTTGGGTGAGCGTTTGTCTTTGGAGGGTGCTGAGATGTAACAGAGGCATAGTCCAGGAGCTGGCGTTTAGGTGTTTGTAAGTTGGTGTTCAGGGGCCTATTTTTCATGGATGTTTTCCGCCATGAAGTTGGGGATTGTGTGTCTCCTGGTGGACTTGGTAGGATTATCTGCCTAGGCCTCAGGGCAATGTTAGGGAAGTCCAGGGGCCGATCTGTGTATTTGTACCTTTGGGGCCTGTAGTGAAACTTCGTGGTTGGGACTTGACCCCAGCCAAAATTGAGAGTGGGACTGGAATCTACCTTGCCCTCAGCTTGGCACCTGAATCCAGGATCCCAGGTTCAGAGAGGATTCGAGCGCACAGACTTCTTCTTTTTGGTGGCATCTGCCCCATGTGGAGTTTCCCCGTCCACAGACGGAGTGCCACAGCAGCAATCGGGACCACTGCAGTGAACACTCAGAATCCTTAGCCTTCCGTGCCACAAAGGAACGCCTCGACCTGCTCAAACCCACTGTCTTTGCACTGTCAGACCCCTCACCAGGTGTCAGGATTTGATGAAGCTCTGGTTCTTCTGCTTCGTGGCAGGAAGAGTTTGGCAGGAAGCGAAGCCCCAGGTAAAGAGTGAGTTTAGGAGCATAAGACCCTGGGGGGAGATACGCGTAAGCTGGCCAGGGAGCAGAGCAGCCCCAAGAACCAAGAGAGCTACATTTCTAGAATCCAAGGCCCAGTGGGGAGGGGAGAAGACTGCCTTCTTCCTCATTTGGGGGTGGATATCAAGGCTTCCATCTCCAGCTCCTCATTGTGCCCTATATGGATGGTGTGCCCTGGGCTGTCACAGTGCTTGTTCAAATCGGTGTGTATTCCCAGGCTTTTGGTAATATATATCAACTGGGGTAATTCATCTCAGGTTTCCATCTACTGTCCTCTTTTACCTAGGCGTGTCCCCTCTCCCCTGTGTTTCTGTCTGGGTGAGGTGCAGAAATGCTCCTTGTCCAGGACTCTTCTCTCCTTGACCTCATGCAGCAGGACTCGATCTCCACATCTGTTGTCTTGTGCTTGAACTCTTGGGGGTTGTGTCTTGAGCGTGTCTGGCACTTGGATGCATCTGGTCTTCCTTCAAGTCGGGTAAGTCATGGCTGGGTTCCTTTTCTTGAGTGATCATCAGCTTTAGACCATTTCGAAGACCCCTTGAAAGCTTGTCTTTAACCCATCCCCCGTGGGCGGTTTCTGCTCTTTAAGGATCCTCCTCTGCCCTTCCCATTAGGATGATTATTTGTGTGTTCATGGCCTGTCATATGGCTCTTTGCTTTTTTGTGTGTAGCACATGTTCCAGAGCCGTGCATGTGTCTTTTGATGTGTAGAGGGCGAGTCGGCCTATCTTCTGGGACAGGTGAATGCTATATAGGTCGGGGTGCCGTATTGGTATGCTTCTGGATTCTGCATGCTGGAAGAGTGCATGCCCTTGGATGGAGCCTTGGGGAGTGTGGGTTTATGGATATGCCGAGAGTGTGTTATATGCGTGTTTGGAGGAAAGGACGTAGGGTGCTAGGTTTGCACTTGTGTCGTGTACTGAGTAATTGCGGGTCTGCTTGGGTGTTTTGGAGAGTTGTGTGTAGAATGCGTTTGAGTGTGTATTCCAGGGGCATGGGCATTTGGAGGCATATTCGCTGGGGCTATGCCCTTGTAGTTTTCAGGAGGGACATGTTAGGCTTATATATGTGGGGACGTGGGGAAGTGTGTGTCTGCTGGAGAGATGAGGTTCTGTGTTTCTACAGGGGCGTGGGAGACGTGCATTTCTTGGTGTGAGAAATATGTGCTGGGGTTATGTGTTACGAGTTTGCAGATGGATGAGCTGGGTCCTAGGATCATTGGATATGTGGAAGTCATTTCCTGTGTGGTTTGCTGGCGATAGGTCCATGTGTCCTACGTGTGTCTACTCGTTTGTGTGTCTATCACCAGGTGCATGAATGACCAGGTTGTGTTCCTATGGTATGGAGGTGTTGGGAGTGTGCCACGTTGCTTCTTGGCAGAATGCCGAGGTGTTTCTACAGGTCCTAGGTACGAAGAGATGGTGTGTCCACATTGAGGGTGAGGGCTGAAATGCATATGCAGTTGACACCCACACAGGTGCAGTGTCCTGGCAGGGCGGTTGTCTTCTGGAGAGGTGGCACCATGTGTAGTGTTTGGGGCATCTGTATGTTCAAGGGTTGGGAATATTTGTCTGTGTGTGTCCATAGGTGTTTGAGACGTGTACATGTGTATTAGTACGTGTAGGCGGATTGTGGCTGTGTGTGTATTTGAGGTCCTGGGGCTTCTGTAGTATGTATTTGGAGGGATGTCAGAGGTAGGTGTGTGTGTTTGGAAACAAAGAAATCTCATAGGCGATGTGTGTGTGTTCTGGAATCCTGGCCTAGAAGTACTGTAGGGCTGTGGCCTTGCCCATGGGCTGTGCGTGAGATGACTGTGTAGGAGCTGGTGGTAGTGAGCCTGTATACGAGGTAGTCATTGTGCACCACTGGTCGGTGTTTGTGTTCAGGCCCCTGTTGGGTATGTGCATGTGAAGACCTCAGGTGGTCTAGTTTTGTTTGTGGGGAAGTGGGTGGAGTGGGGCGTTGGCCTTTTCTTGTCTTTTCAGGGCAGACCCATGGCATTTGGAAATGCCCTGGCTATGGTGGAATTGGCGCTGCAGCTGCAGCTGCCAGCCACGGCCACAGCAAGGCCAGATCCGAGCTGCATCTGGGACCTGCTCCATATCTGAAGGCAATCCTGGATCCAGGGATTGCACGTGCCTTTTCTCCTATACGGGTCAGGTTCATTCCAGTGTAGCCCCGACGGGAATGCCTGCTGGAAGTTTTTTCCTCACAATGTCATTTTCAGTTCTTGGCATCAGCCCAGTCATCTTTTCTAGGTCATCGGAGTTTAGTCTTGGCAGATTGTACTTTGCTAGGAAGGTGTCCATTTCGTCTAGGAAGTCTGTTTTCTTGGCATAGAGTTGCTTTTAGTAGTCTCTTCTGATCCTCTGTATTCTGGGATGTCCATTGGAAGCTGGTGTGCATTTTGATGGTTATTGATTTGAGTCCACTCTTTTTTCCCTGATGAGTCTGGCTAAGGGTTTATCCATATGGTGGATGTATTCAAAGAAGCAGTTGTAGCTGCATTGATCTTTCCGATGGTTTTCTTCGCTGCTCTTTCCTTTCTGCTCTGATCATTAGGATGTCTTTCCTTGTGTTTGTCTTTCTCTGGTTGCTTTGGGCATAAGGCCAGGTTGTTTGTTGGTGGTTTTCCTTGTTGGCTGAGGTAGGCTTGTATTGCTGGAAAGGTCCCTCTTCGATCTGCCTTTGCTGCATCCCATAGGCTTTGGATTGTTATGTCTTTGGTGTCACTTGCTTCTTGGGATCTTCAGATTTCCTCTTTGGTTTCTCCAGCACTCCCTTGGTTGTTGAGTAGCATGTTGTCGAGTTTCCGGGCGTTGGTGTTTGTTGCCATTGTTTTCTTGGTGGTTGATTTCGAGCCTCATAGCGTTGGGTTCATACAAGCTGTGGGATAGGATTTCCATTTCCTTCCATGTACAGTGGCTTGCTTGGTGACGCAGCATGTGATCGGTCCTAGGGAATGTCGGGTGTGCCCTTGAGAGGAGTGTGTATCCTGCTTCATTGGGATGGAAAGCGCTCTACCTATGGAGGAAGTGCCCTGTGGTCCAATGCATTATTGAAGGCCTGGGTTCCCTTGTTGATTTTATGTCTGGAGGACCCGTGCGTTGATGGGAGTCGGGTGGGAAGGCCCCCTGCTCTGACTGTGTTAGTGTCCATTTCTCCTTTTACGGTTGTAGCAGTTGCCTTCTACATTGCGGGGATCCTGTATTGGGTGCATATAGGTTTCCAATTCCCATCTCCACTCCTTGGATTTATCCTTGACCGTTATGTAATGACCTTCTTTGTGTCTTATTAATATGCTTTATTTGAAGGTCTCTTTTGTGTGATGGGGGTGTTTCTACTCCGTCTCTCTTTTAATTCCCACGCACGAGGAATATTTTCTTGCATCCTCTCACTTTCAATTTGTATATGTCCCTCAAACTGAAGGGGGTCTCTTGAAGACAGCAGGTCTACCTATCTGTCTATCCCTCTACCTATCTGGATCGAGATCGAGATGGAGATTGAGATGGAGAACGAGACGGAGCTCTCCATCTAGACCCAGAGAGAAGGAGATGCGTCTTCTTTTTGTATGCATGCAGCCAGTCGATGTCTTTCGGTTGGGGCATTTTGTGCATTTGCATTGAAGGTGCTTCTTGATCTGTATGTTCTTATGGCCATGTTATTAGCTGTGTCAGATTGGGTTTTGTTGGTCTTTTCCCGTCCTCCCTTGTTCTCTGCTCTTGTGGTTTGATGACTGCCTCTAGTGGGGTGTTTGTTGGGTGTTTTTTGATTGTTATTTCCCCGAGACAATTTTTTCCACTGCCCAGCATTGTGACCCAGTTCCCCATACATGTGTAATTCGTCTTTGTGCCATTATCTTGCTCCATCATAAGTGATTCGACCACGTTCTCAGTGCTACACAGCAGGATCTCCTTGCTAATCCCTTCCAAAAGCAGTCGTTTGCATCCAATAACCCCAAGCTCCCCATCCATCCCACTCCCTCCCCTCGCTCTAGGCAACCACAAGTCTATTCTCCAAGTGCATGAGTTCCTTTAGGTGGAAAGGTTCCTTTGGGCTGTATGTGAGACTCCTCATATGAGTGATGTCGTATGGTAGTCGTCCTTCTCTTTCGGACTTCCTTCACTCAGGATGAGAGGGTCTCGTTCCACCCATGTTGCTGCAGATGGCATTAGGGTGCTCTGTTTTATGGCGCAGGAGTATTCCATTGTGTGTATATACCGCGTCCTCTTTGGCTCTTAATTGTTATTTCCCCGATACAATCTTGTTTTCTACTGTACAACGTGGTGACCCAGTTACACATACCTGTAGGCATTCTATGTTCTCACATTATCATGCTCCGTCAAACGTGACTAGACATTGTACCCAGCGCTACACAGCAGGATCTCATTGCTAATCCATTCCCAAGGCAATAGTGGGCAGGCATTAACCCCAAGCTCCCCATCCACCCCACTCCCTCCCCCTCCCCTCCCCCTTGGCCACCACAAGTCTATTCTGCAAGTCCATGAGTTGCTTTTCTGTGGAAAGGTTCATTTGTGCCGTATATGAAATTCCAGATATAAGTGTGTGGTATCTTCTTCTGGAATGGATCCCTTAACCGTGAACTAGTGTCCTTCTTTGCCTTTCTCGATGGCCTTCGTTTTAAAGGCGATTTTGTTGGATATGAGCAGCGCTACTCCTGATCTCCTGTCTTGTCCATTGGCATGAAATATATTTTTGCATCCCCTCCCTTTCAATCTATGCGTGTCCTTTGCCCTCGGGTGAGCTTGTCTAGGCAGCAGATTGAAGGATTTTGCTTTGGTACCCAATCTGGCCCTCTGTGTCTTTTGATGGCAGCATTCGGTCCCAGAACAATTCAGGTGGTCATTGATAGATGTTTCTTGATTGCCATTTGAAGCCTTGTTTTCCCGTTGAGTCTATGTTTCTCTTTTCTTCTTTCTTTTCCTTTGAGTGAATGGGTTCCGTTGATTCTCTGCTGGAGTCCTTTCCTTTTCCGATTTTTGAATGTAGTGTTGGCCTTTGGATTGGGGCTGCCCTGTTTTGTTATTATGTTAACCCCTTCGTATGTCTGCTGACTTTAGCCTGACCTTTACATAGGACCAAACGCGTCATTGAAACAAGACAAAGGATCTACATTTCCTTCCATTCCTCGCCCTCATTGTATGATTTGATGTAGTTTATTTCATTTTATGTTTTTGACATCTTCATGGTTAGATCTGTACGCTGGCTTCTCTAAGTCACTGCTTTCCAATGGTTTTTTTCTTTTTTCTTTTTTTTTAATTGGAGAACCATTTGAGTATTTCTTTCAGAATGGGTTTTGTATTGCAGTACACTTTCAGTGTTGGTTTGTTGGAGAAATTCTTGATTTCCCCTTCGATTTGAAATGATAGTCTTGCTGGATAGGCTATTTGGAGGAGGCAGATTATTTGTTCTTTCTTTCAATTGGTCTCATCACCCCCTTCTGGCCTGTAGTGTTTCTGTAGAGCAAACTGCTGATAACCTTATTGGGGTTCCCTCATCATGAACGCCTTGCTTTTCTCTTGCTGCCTTTGGCCTCCTCTCTTTCTGTTTCACTTTGGCCATATTTATCAGAAGAGGTCTTGCAGCGTGCCTGTTTGGGTTCAAGTTGTTTGGGGCTCTCTGTCCTTCCCGTATCTTGCTATCACTCTCCTGTAGTTGTTGCTTTAAAACCTCGATTGCAGGACTCCCTGTTGTGGTGCCCTGGAAACTGGCAATGGCCCCTGCCCCTCTCCCCCAGCCACAAGGTCCAGACCCTCCCTTTGGCTGATGACATGAGGAGATTTCCCACCAGATGGCCCGGCCCTGAGCGCACTAACTCTAGGAAGTCCCAGCCACTCTGTTTCTAAACCCAACTGACCCCCTGAGCAAGACCGGCTACCTCCAACAGGCCTGGGTATGGGTATCTTCTGAAAAGGCTCAACCAAGACCTTGAGAGAACACCAGATGTCTAAAGGAATGATAAAGGAAGAGGGTCTCGGTTAGGGGTGTGCTGGTGCAGCCCAGGGCCTTGCCAGAGCTGAGGTCTGCAGGGGCTTGAGCTGGCCAGGCTCCACTCCCACACCAGCTCTCTTGGGCCCTGTTGGTACCTATGTCCCTTCTCGGCCTTGGACAGTGCCTTCTTCTGGACCTCCAGGGGTTCTCCAGGCTCAGAGTCCCATCTGCTGATAGATTGAAACCTGTGATTGTCCTGAGGGTCAGTCAGGAGCTTCCTCCATCAGGACGCCCGTGCCTGCCTGCATGGCTTACACAGGCTCATCAGCCATGGGATGCCAGGCTTTGGAACTTCCCAGAAGTACAACTGAGTGACCGTGCATGGCAGAGACTCCTCTGACCTAGCTCTGTTGCTTGCAGCCTAAGTCCCCTGTCCTCCGGAGGGTGGTCCAAGGAGGGTGCCCTCATCTGTGACCTCCCTTTTTCAGGGTGTCTCGTGGGGATGGCCCGCTGGGGCTTAGACGGCTGACACGCCCCCTACCCCAGCATCTTCACCAATATCACCTGCTTCTCCCATGGGACCGATGAGATCCAGAAGCACATGCCTCTCCCTGAGCCCACGGTCCCTCCTCCTCACACCCAGGTCCCATCGCAGTCTCTGCAGGCTGCTGGCTCTCCTGGGCCTGGCACAGGCTTTGTGCCCCCAGAGACTGGCCCCTGCTGCTGTTCATGCTCGAGGTCCTGCAGCAGGCCTGGTGCAGACCCCCCAAGCTCCTGTGCTCCTGTCTCTGCCTCAGACTCCAGTCTCCATTCCGCAAACAGCCACTCCTCCCCCACCAGATCCATCAGCTTTCCAGGGCCCCATCTTGGCCTTCCTGTGCCACAGTGGCCACCCCACAAACCAAGCCTGCAATCTCCAATAACCAAAGGAAATCAACTCATCGTTTGGTGCCCAGCCTTCTGAGATCCCGGTATAAACAAGCTGGGTTGGCCCTGAGGCCTCTCTCCTTGGATTCCAGATGCCCATCTCCGGCCTGCGCCCTCACATCAGCTCCCTTGTGGGACTCAGGGTCTAAATTTGCCCTTTCTATAGGGGCACCCATCCTATTGTATTAGGGGCCACCTTAGTGACCTGATTTCAGCTCTTCCTGTACAAACTCTGCTGCAGGGCTTGCTCTGGTGTTGCCCTGGAACTGAACCCGAGAAGGAACCAGGAGTGTTCAGGTTCGATCCCTGGCCTCGCTCAGGAAGGGAAGGATCCAATGTGGCCATGAGCTGTGGTGTAGGTCTCAGACCCGGCTTGGATGTGGCATTGTGGTGGCTGTGGTGTAGGCCAGCTGCCAAAGCTCCGATCGATCGATGGATCGTTCGGATGCCAAGCCTGGGAACTTCCATATGCCGCCCCAGCAGCCCCATCCAAACAAACAAACGTAGGCAATGGAAAGACAAAGAAAAGACTGCTCCACCTAAGGTCATGTTCGGAGGTCCTGGGGGAGAAGCCTTCCACATATGAACTTCGGGTAATAGAGCTGTAGCCCCTTTTGGCAGGTGTCTCCAGTGCCAGGGATGAAGGGTCTCTTGGAAAGTAAAGGAACATCAGTCCTGGAGTTGGGATGAAGGAGGATCGACTCCCCAAAGTGAGGGGGGGACGTTTCCAGAGTGCAGGGCACTCGAGCCGGATCAGAGCCCATGACCAAAGGCCGTGAGGCCGGGGGTTCCAGCCCATGGCATATAAGCCTCATGAAGGAACGGAGTCTAGGCGACAGAGAGGGAAGCTGAGAGAGGAGCTCCAGCGCCAGGCTGTGAGATGAGGTCCAGGCCTCACAGCACTCTGCTCCTACATTGGATTCCCAGCACCCTCTTTCAGCATGCCCACGGCCCCGCTCTCCATAGCCTGAAGGGGAACAACTCACTGCCCACCTTTCTGGCCCCCACCCCCACATGAACACCTGCCTTCGGTCCAAGGGCCCCAGCCAGCCTGGTCCAAGGGGTCCACACCTCCAGCACTTGGAGCCTGATGTCTCCTTTTCAGCTTAGCTGGCTCAGGCCAACCCGAGGGAGTTCCTGGAAGTAGTGTTGTTGCAATCCTTCCTGCCCTCTGCCTGACCCAGTGATCTCATGTAGCCAGCAGGATCCCGGGAAGCCTCACAGTGGACCCAGCCTTCAGGACTAACAGTGCTGTGGTGGGTGACCCATGTCTTCCTATCGTTTGCCCATTTTCTGGTGGAATAGGTCCCGCTGTTATGGTCGTGTCTTGGCAGTGCCTTATTCCCTCGAGACACCAGACTTGGGTCAGATGTGTGGTTGGCAGGTAGTTTCTTCAAACCTGTAGCTTCTTTTCAGCTAGGAAAATGTTTCCATTTGATGAGGTCCGTTTTCTGTCTGGGGTAGGGTTTTGGCTGTCATGGGGAAGAACGCTTATCTTTTCATTGTTGCTGATGTTGTTGTTGCCTATTCCAGCGGTATTGATGTACTTATCTTCATTTTGATTGAAAGGACAGTGAGGTACCATGTTGTGCTATTTCCTGCTGTGTCGCAAAGTGATTCGGTCATACATACACACACACCCCTTCTCCCTCAGATTCTATGCCCATATCGACTATCACTAACTGTGGGCTAGAGTTCCCTGGGCACTACCACAGGTTCCCGTTGGCCGGTCATTCCATGTACTCCGTGTGCAGAAGCCAGTCCCAAACCCCCAGTCCCTCCTGCTGTGGACTTGGCTCCTTTGGGACCCATCCTGTTTTCCAAGGCTGGGAGTCTGTTTCTGTTCCGTGCACATGTTCATTTGTGTCCTCTCTTTCGGTTCCACTTAGAAGTGGTATCATACGATGTTTGTCTTTCCCTGTCCACCTTCACTTAGGATGATAATTTCCAGGTCCATCCTTGCTGCTGCAGCGTTCATGATTCCATTCTCTTGTATGATTGTGTGATGTCCCCCCGTACATATGAACCTCATCCTCTTTATCCATGCCTCGGCCGATGGACATTTAGCTTGCTCCCTTGTCTTGGCTATTGGAAATGGTGCTTCAGTGGACATTGGGGTGCATGTATGTTTTGAAGGGCCTTTCTTTCCTTTTGATGAAGTCCAACTTTCTGTTCTTTCCTTCCCTTTTGGGATAATGTTTTTCTTGTCATGTGGAAGACCCCTTTGCCAAGCCCGAGGACCCAGAGGTTTGCTCCAAATGTTTTTTCTTAGGTGTGGTAAAGGTTGCATCGTTTGTATTTATACACATTTTACATTTGCACTGAATGTTCCATGATGAGTTCATTTTCCTATGGGATACAATCCCTATCCCTATACCATTCTACTGCCCTTGAGCTTCCGTATTAGGACATCCCAGGTTGGTGTATTGCTATGGATCTATTTCTGCATTCTCTATCTGTACACTGAACTCTGTCTGCCTCTTTCCCGCCAGCAATGCCAAGCTGCCCTCCATAGATCGTTCTCATAAGCCGAATCACCTCCCACATTAATGTACTTTCTCGAAATTATGTTTGATGTTCTGGCTCCTTTATCTTTTCTTTATCCATTTTAGAATAATTTCATCCATGTGGGCCAAAAAAAAAAATAAAAAAAAAAAAAACTTCTGTTAGAATTTGGCCATATTCTGTGTTGAGTCTTCCCATCCATGTGTATGATATGTGTCCGCATTGTTGTAGGTCTTCTTTCGTTTTATCATACAGATGCTCTATCCCAAATATGTATCCCCGGATTTCCCATTGTGGCTCAGTTTGTGACAAACCTGAAAGAGTGTCCAGGAGGATGTGGTTTCAATCCCTGACCTGGCTCAGTGGGATGAGGGTCCAGTGGTGCCACCAGCGGCAGTGTGGCTTGGACCTGGTGTTGGTGGGGCTTTGCTGTAGGCTGGTAGCTGTAGCTCCAGGTTGACCCCCTTGCCTGGACCTTGCATATGCCGTGGGTGCAGCCATAGAATGACCGATGGAACCAAATGCTTCAAGGTTTTGGCAAGTCTTGTGTATTGCATGGTGTTTTTCGTTTTGGTGCCATGTTCTTTTGTGGGATTTACACACATGATGAAGGTGTTTGTGTCGACCTTGTATACTGAGACTTTGATAAAGTGACCTCCATCTCTTCCGTGTGCCTTGGAGATTCGGTGGGCCTTCCCGTGGAGGTAGCCATGCTATCCATGAGCATGGAGAATTATGGTTGTGCCTGTCTCATCTGTAGGACTTTCTTTGTTTTTCCTGCCATGCTGCCCTGGATCGTAGCTACAGTACTAAGTAGAAAAGGAGAAATGAGAAAGAACTTTCTGACCTGTTTTGGATGGAGGAGGAAGACGTTCATTCTTTCGCCATCACGCAGGAGGCTTGGTGTAGCTTTTTGTCGAGATGTTCTTTACGGGGTTCAAGGAGTGCCCTTCTCTTCCTAGACTTCTGAGCGTTTCTTACATGAATGGGCGTGGCACATGTTCTGCAAGCGCCATTGTGACCATGTAGGTTTTCCTCTGTAATGTCTTCATGGAGCCTATAACGTTGATGGTTGTGCATCGTAAGCCAAGCTAGTGTTCCTTGGCTAGAGTCCCTCTGAACATAGGGTATTGTCATGAGCTTCTTTGTTCCTGCGTTTGTTTTATTTTGCGATTTGTATTTTCTCAATGCCTTGTGTGAAAACGTAGGTTGTTGATGGGCAACCTGGCATCTTCTGTATTCTGTAAGCATTTCGTGCCATTTGCTTCGCTCTTAACACCAGTTTGTCTGGATCCTACTACCTGTTAGGTACTGCACGTTCCTTTGCCTACCGTTCTATATATTTTCCAAGTTCTCCTGGAGAGGCCTCTTTGAGCATGGAGTCGTTCGAAGGGTGCATCTCCATGTCCACATATCTGGAGGCTTCCTTTCTTCTCATTCTCGTTGTTCTGCAATGGACAGCATATGCTTTGGACCCAGTGGAGTGAAATGCAGTGGCTCTTTGTTTCCTTATCGTAGAGGTTCTCCAAACATCCCAGGCAGGAACGGCTCCAATATGACTGTGACAGAGGAGTTCTCTGCCTATTTCCCTTACACTTTAACCATAAGGGGATTTCCTGAACATGGAAATGCCAGGCTTCTGAAGATGTGTCTGACAGGGCCAGTTCACAGCCACCCCTGCCCATTGTTGTCTGGATCAGCTTACAAGTAGAGAGAGAGCCAGGGTCCAGGAGGGGGCCCAGATGCAGCGCTCTGCTGCTTTCTATGGCATGAACAGTGTAGCCGTGGTCCCATGTGGGCATTGGCTACCACCAGAAGGCTGACATGCAGGAGCCGGGTGCAGTCCCTGGCAGGGGGATCAGCACTCCCAGTGGGCAAAGCTCCAGCCTCTCTCCTACTGCCCAGGGCAGGTCTGAGCTGTGGGTGCAGCCACCAGGCTCCGAAGGCCAATGACAGAGGCACCAGGAGGCACTCCCCAGCTCTGTCAGCCACAGTCCCTGGCTGTTGGCAGGGACCGTGATGTCCCAAGGAAGAAGGCCCACCTCCCAGCTGCAGGGAGGTGGTCTTGAGCAAGTCAGAACTGCCCTTTCTCGTCTTCAGCAAGCAACATTTCCATCCCTGCCTGTTGCTTCCTCCCAACCCATGCGGTTGCCAGTCTTTCTTTGTCAAACCTCTTCCAAAGCACTTCGTGAAAGGAAGGGCATCCTTACTCCGACTGACTAAGAAGCACCTCTTGAAAATAAGCAAGTTTCCCCTCACCCAAGACTCTTAGCTCCTTCCAAGGACCATCCTTGCTCTCTCCTGCATGCTGCTGAGTAGCAAAATGTTGGGGATCCTGAACTCCTCCAACGACTGGTGTGCTAGCAATAGCTTCTGCGACAGCAGGAAACTCCTCCCCCTCAGGCAGAGGCGGTCAGGAGACCGTAGGTGATGGCTCTGTGCTCTGTGCCCCCTTTCAAGCCCTTTGCATCCCTGCCATCTGAGGAAGGAAGGCAGTGCCTGGGAAATCACCCTGGTTACAGATGCGTCACTTGGCCTGTCTGGCAAGAGGTCACCTGTGAGCCAGAGGGCCCGAATCCCCTCTGGAACACACTGCTGCATCCCCACCACCCAAACAGGCCCTTCCAATAAGGCACGATGGCCTGGCCGTTGGAATGGCTGGACACTGAATGTGTGCTGTCTGTGACTGGGACACAAGGGACTCGGTGCCTTGGTCTTGGAGACACATGGCATTGGAAAGGCAGAACCCAGGCCAGGGGCCCCACATCCTAAGTCAAATGGGTTTCCTCAGCCAATGGTTTGACTCCGCCTTGAGGGGTTTGGAGATGAGCCTTTCCCTGGTATCAGAGGGTCAGTTTCCCCTTGGTGTCTGTCATAGACAAAGAGTGTCCAGCCACTGTCTCTGTCTCACACAAGCTGCACCAATCCAGCCCCTGAGATTGGGAAGCTCCTTCACCCACCCTGGGCATGGCGGCCATTTTTGTGATGCAGTGAATGTGCCATCCATTAATCCACTGTTTCCTTGTTGGATGGAGTGATGCATGGATAGATGGAGTCTCTGATTGGCATTGGAGGGCCCCACCTGCAGCATAGGGAAGTTCCCCGACTCGGGGTCGAATCAGAGCTGGCATTGCTGTTCTACGCTACAGCCACAGAAATGCCAGATCCAAGCCACATCCGTAGCCCACACCACAGCTCAAGGCAATGCTGGATTGCTTAACCCACTGCACAAGGCCAGGGCTCAAATCCACGTACTCATGGATAGCAGTCAGATTCTTCATCTTCTGAGCCATAATGGGAACTCCCTAAAATACTATTTGGTGATGGTCTGTACATCTTTCCTTTCTGCAAATTCTATTGCATTCTTTTCTTTTCCATTTTGAGTCAGCTGCATTGGGGCCTGTGGGCTGTTCCAGGTCAGGGGTCGAGTCCAAGCTGCACCTGCTGGCCTATGGCACAGCCACAGCAATTCAGGATCTGAGGCATGCCTCATACCTACACCACAGCTGACGGCAATGCCAGAACCTTAGCCCAGTAAGCCATGCCATGTCTCATCCCCGCGTCCCCATGGATCCTAATCAGTGTCCTTAGAGCCGAGCCACACGAACTCCTGTTCTTTCATGTTTTAATGGATTGAAAAGCATGAGTGAATGGCTCACATTAAGTGTGCCTGCACTTGGCATTAATCCTAGATTTTTGGCGTTTGGGGCATTTTGCTTTTTCTTTTTTTTGTTTGCTTGTTTTTTATTTTGTAAGTGTTGGCTGCCCCTGTGGCACACAGACGTTCCCAGGGACAACCCAAGATCCTTAACCCTCCTCACCCAAATCCAAAACTTATCCCTGATCACGTAAAGTCCCAAGTTTTCTTGTATCAAAAGCTCCCTGGGGGTGGATGCCAGTGGGCTGGTGAGGTTGGGACCACTGAGCTTCACATGATGGAACCTCCCCCGAAGCCATTAACAGGCCATGAGATTAACGTCACTCACTCCCTCCTTTGTTTTGTCCTCACCGGGACTGAGAGGCCGCTGCCTCCACCATTTAGCACATGGCAATAATCCCACCAAGACGATAGGATGGTCCCCCACCCACAAGGCACCGAAGCAGAAAGTCCTGTCCCTACAGCCAAGCCTTTCCCTCTCTGGACTGGCCGCCCTCACGGGACACCCTGGAGGAGTGGAGAATCACCTCAGCCTGTCATCTAGCCACTTCAGAGAGGCAGAGAGAAACTCTCTAGAGGTAAGGGCTGCCTCCAGCCTCCATTCTCATGACTGGTGAGTGTCCAGAGGGCTGAATGGCACAAAAGCAGCTCTCCATCCCCAGAGTGTTCCGGGATGCAGAGCATGGAACTGATGCCCCAGAAGCCCCCTAGCCCAGCAGGCTGGAGAGACAGGGATGATGAGGCTGTCCCTGGGGCTAGTGAGAGCTGTGTACTCCCAGGAGCAGCCTGGGCATCCTTGTCTCTGTGGAGGAAAGACTTAGTCCTTCACATGTGGATCCAGACTGCCTGGGATCTCACACATGCTTCGCTCCTCTCAGATCCCCTCTCTGTCCTCAGACGACCCATCTCTGAGGACACAGGCACATGCAAGACGACAGTGGACCAAGTGCATTTCACAACAGAACGATTTTATCCATGTTTTACATCCCCCATCGCAAAGGAGCTACTGTGCCCACCCACACACACCCAGACCCAAGTCCCCACAACCTAACCCCACCCACCCACACCCCCTCCTGGCTCTGGTCATTCTGTCCTTCCTCCCCACCCCTATGGCAGCCAGGATGGTTGCTAGGACCTGGAGGAGCCCAAGGCTTCCATGGGGACTGCCCAGTTGGACTGGCCCTGGAAGGCTGGCCCACCGTTCCCTACTGGCTGAGGTTCCACTTCCTCCTCCTCCGCGTAACACATGGGTCACACCTACTCCTTTTGGGCTGGGTAGGGTCATCCAGCCCCAGAGCCAGGGTGTGCCTCCCAGAGCCTCGCAGGTCAGCCCTAGGCCTGGCCAGGTCCTCAGCAGCAGCCAGGCCTCCACATCGAGCCCGCTTTCTAGACTTGGCAGCTTCCAGGGGGCCTGAGCTGAGGCCCATTCTCTGGGGCACGGGGGCCTGTGAAGCTTTCTGGGCCCTCTGCCCTGCAGTGCAGACAAGACCCGAGGCAGGGACAGGGCTCTGTGGCAGCCCCCAGGGCAGCAGGCTGTGGTGAAGGCCCAAGAGGTAGGCCAGGCTGGGGAGCTCCTCCTCATCCTCACTGAACCCGTGACCCAGCCCTGGGGCTTCACTAAGAGGAGAGGCCTCCCTGAGAACCTTGCTGAGAACCTTGCTGGCCCTGGGTCCTGATGGAGGGCCCGAGCGCTTTGTGCCCTGGCAAGGAAATGGCTGTGCAGTTCCAGCCTGAGGGGCTTCCTGATATCCTGGAGAGGGCACAGAGCCTTTGTGCCTGAACAGGCCCCTGTCTGTTTGGTGGTGCCTTAGATGGCCATTCTCAGATGAAGGAAAACCGAGTGAATTTTTTGCCAGTGGATCTAATCTAAAAATTCCTAAAGGATCTTCTTGAGATAGAAGGGGAATGATTATAGGAAAAAACTTGGAATATCAGGAGTGAAAAAAAGGAATATCCAGTGTTGATATTTGATGAGGATAACATTATTCTCCACTGAGGTTTTTCCTTCTTTTTCTTTTTTCTTTTCTCTTTTTGCCTTTTCTAGGGCTGCTTCCCGTGGTCTATGGAGATTCCCAGGCTACAGGTCAAATGAGAGCTGTAGCCACTGGCATATGCCAGAGCCACAGCAATGCCAGAGCTGAGCCACATCTGCAACCTACACCACAGCTCACAGCAATGCCAGATCCTTAAGCCACATGAGCAAGGCCAGGGATCGAACCCACAACCTCATGGTTCCTAGTCATATTCCTTAACCACTGCGCCACAACGGGAACTCCTCCACTGAGGTTTTAAAAATGATGTTTGATGTTTCAAAACAAAAAACTACTGTGGCATTTGAAGTGGTTCTCAATGTATTTGCAAACAATATTTAAAAGAGAAAGTCAGAAACTACTAAAAAAAAATGCGGTGTACATGGGCCAACTGAAAGAGCTTCCAATGGCCAAAGTGAAGCAATTTGACCAAGAAAATAAGTAATGTAGTAGTAGTTTATAACCCAAAGTATAAAATAAATGGCTATGAATCCCTATTAATCAATAAATGCCTAAATTAATCATTCAGTCAATCAATAAGGGATAATAAAAATATATTGTACAGAAGAATTCCAAATACTTATGTAGGTACTCTGTTCTCAGGACGTGCAGCACAATTTCCTGCTTTTAACTGTAGACTGATTATCATGTCTTATTGTTAAAAAGGACAATATAGAAAGGAAATAAAAAGACAGTGGAAAAATCTAACAGGAGTCAAGGTCAACAACACAAGGGCTAAGTCCTTCCTAGAGTATGTGTATCATTGATATGTGAAGAGAATGGCACTTTACCTCTGTGATCTTCTCCCCAAAGTCCATAAACTGCATCTAATCATGAAGAAACATCAGGCATATTCCAAGTGGGGGACATTCTACAACCTAAGTGACCAGCATCCTCAAAACTGTCAAGGTCATCAAAAACAAGGTGTCTGAGAAATTGTCACAGCCCAAGAGGGGCCTAAGGAGACATGACAACTAAATGTAACCTGGTATCATAGATGGAATACTAGAACAGAAAAAACACATGAGGTGAAAACTAAGGAAGTTTGAATAAAAAGTATGGATTTTAAAGTATGGACTTCAGGAATTCCATACTTTAAATTGGCTCAGTGTGTTAAGAACCCGACAGGGTCCATGAAGATGTGGGATCTATCCCTGGCCTTGCTCAGTGGATTAAGGATCAAAATGTAGCATCACTGCAAGCTGCCGCATGGGTTGCCATTGTGGCTGGGATCCAGCATTGCTGTTGCTGTGGCTGTGGCATAGGCTGGCAGCTGCAGCTCCGATTCAACCCCTAGCCTGGGAACTTCCTAGAGGCCCTAAAACATATATATTTTAAACAGAAAGTATGTATATATATTTGTTTGTTTTTTCTTTTTTCCAGGGCCATACTCGCAGCATATGGAGGTTCTCAGGCTAGGGGTCGAATGGCAACTATACCTGCCAGCTCACACCACAGCCACAGCAATGCAGGATCAAAGCCACATCTGAGACCTACAACACAGCTCATGGCAACGCTGGATCCTTAACCCACTGGACAAGCTCAAGGCTCAAACCTGTGTCCTCATGGATGTTGGTCAGAGGACATTGAGCTATGATGGGAACACCTTTTTTCCTTTTTTTTTTTTTTTTTTTTTTGAGAGAGAGAGAGGGAGAATATGAACATGAATGCATACCAAGGGAAAAAGAGTAAGAATGAGAATCTAACAGGATATAAACCTGGGTTTCAGGGAGTTCCCATTGTGGCACAGCAGAACCAAATCCAGCTAGTATCCATGAGAATTCGGGTTCTATCCCTGGCCTTGCTCACTGGGTGGGGGATCCAGTGTTGCCGAGAGCTGTGGTGTATGTCAAAGATATGGCTCAGATCTTGCGTCGCTGAATAGTGTCTGAATAGACAGACTGAGTGAGATATTGAAGAGGCAAGAATGCTGAAGAAGCTTTGAAGTATGCTTGTGGCAATGACCTAGGCTCATAGCAATGATCTTGGCTTTTAGGGAAGCAAAAGCTAGCACACTGGACCCTGAGGCCCAGTGATGCACCACCATGGCGTCTGATTTTATTTGCAATGTCTTGGGCACTCAGTATGCAGGAGCCTTTTAGGACTGACTGAGCCACTGGAAGCAGAAATCAAGGAGGAAGTCACAGTACTCGGTACTAGGAAGGGGAGGTGCCTTCCACCTTCCTCGGTCCTGTAGTATTGCTACTTCTCCTCTGCAGAGAAAACATAGCCTGAAGTGTGACAAGTTCTAGCAGGTGTGAGAAGGCTCCCCGCCTTCTTTAGCCCTCTGTGATTTGGAACTGCTCATTCTACCCTTCACATGGAGTGTATGGTCTCTATCAGGTTTTAGGATTTCATTATAGTTTCTTGCCTTATTCTCAAATTATTTCTCTTTCCTTTATAATTATTTAAAAGTCCACCAGTTGGCTTCTCTAACCATTACAATTTGAGAGATGAGACCCTGTCTTCTCCCATAGGACTCAGCCTTACACTATCTCAGGGACCCGAGAGGCCAGGCCTCCTTCTCTATGCCTGGTTCACATCCTTCTGGTTGAATTCAAGCAGTGAGAGAACACATTTTCCTTTTGAAAAACAAAGTTGGCTTTGGACACACTCTGCAAGTGTACGTTTTCAACTTAGAGCTCTGTGCTCTTTGTTAAAAGCCCCCTTTGGGTTAATTATAAAGTGCCTAAATTATATTTGATTATTTCAGGAGAAAAATATGCACTAGGACAGTGTGTCTGTGCCTGCAAATCCACTGACTGACATTCCATTCTCTACATTCCACTTTTTCTCAAGAAATGTCCTAACTACATGTGTCATTCAAACAAACCAGTTGTGAGAGGCATTGGGAGAAAGCATGGAGCCCTTTCTAGGTTTCTGGGCTAAAATGTACTTTAAAATAGCCCCTCCACTCCTATAACTATCTCTTCCACCCCTGTGCATGTATGAGACCTTCCCTTATGAGATTCCATACTCATGAAAATATGGATAGGATGAAACCAACATGGGAGTACTGTCCTGCATTGTGGCTCTCCCACGTGGTTTGTGGAAGGAGAAACTGGCCTTTCATGGTTGCTGCATCTCATCCACTTTTCCCAGAATGGCTCCTGCTGCCTGAGTTGGTGACGGTAGGACTGGGCATCTTCCATCCCACCCTCTCCCTCAGGTCCTTTGTGGAACTGCTGCAAATCCACCCAAGATGGCATGTCTTCCCTTGGCATCTGTTCTGCAGCTGGGACAATCTCCATGGCATAACACAAAGGGCGATGTGGTTCGTGTTGGAAAGCTCTTGAAGTTGAAAACTGCTTTAACAGGCCAAATCCTGGAAACTTGTTTATGAAATGTCCTCATAACTCTTCACGAAGCTGCACTGGGTACATCAACCCTCTATGGCTTGGAGGCAACTGTGAGATGTGAGGACACTCAGGAGGAAATGTCCATTTGTTTTCCAAGTTAGTTTAGCACAAGATCACTGTCACCCATGCAATGGAACATGTTGCTATGGGAACTGCAAAGATGATAATGCGGCTTCAAAAGGTTGACAATTGGAAAAGCCTCTTTTTTTATGTCATGCCCATGGGATGCACATTTTGCTTAGATCATTACTGTTTAAAGTTTGTCCATATAAATTATTTGGGAGCAAATAATTTGTGACTCTTAAAATATTTAGAATATTGAAATTTGGGGAAAAGTATTACCATCTAGGTGCATTAAAATCGCTTGTGTGCTGGAACTCTCACAGGCCTGATGGAGTCAGAGTTGTTATCAGGAAGATGTAAAATCTCCCTGCAAAGCCATGTGGAATGGCCCATCTCATTCATGTCTTATCCTGGATTCAGGCCACTGATGAATGGTTAATGCACAGAGTCTTGGTGCATTTCTTTTTTCACTTTCGTCTCCTGAAATTTCCTGCTTTCACAATATAGGTTATAGAACCATGACAGTCTCTTCATGAAACCATGACTGGAGCCACATGCCATATGCCCCACGCATGTTTGCATCATTACACGGACATGGATGAGTGCATATCTATGTATGAGTGCATGGGTATATACATACCTATTCAGTCCTCATTGTCATGTGGTTGGGGTCTATAGTCACCACAAACATGGAATCAGTGAACACTGAAACACTGCGCCCATGGGAAATTCAGGGTTAGGTTCCTGCCAGCCTCTGGTCACACTTTTTTGTCTCTTGATAAATACAAAAGCTTATTTTATGTGTGTTTCTGTTTAAAGACACCTTGTTTAATATACACTGTTGTTTCATTGGCACTGAACTCACAGCCAATTGCACTGTAATCCTATGTGTAAACCAAATGTATCTAACCAATGTATTTCCCCCCCATAAAGTCCTAGACAACACTTCAGCACCAAACATGGGGGCCATTTGAAAGAGTTAAATCACACACACACACACCACAAAAATGTGGGGAAATGTGGCACTAAATAGACCAGAGAAGGGGCATTTGCTTACAGTATGAGTGGAAACAAGAAGGCAGAGTTTCGCTTTGTTCAGCCTTAGCTGGAAATGCATTTGTAGGTAGATGAATTTTTCTCTTCTCTGTGTGTGTCCACATATGAGCAAAAGCACCCCAAGCCCTGACTTGGGGTGACAAATACATTTTTAGTGAATAGGTGAATTCTCTGATATGGAATCTGTGACTAATGAGAGCCAACTGTATGTGTATATATATAAAATCAATAACATCTTCCCACCAGATGGAAGATCCAGTGGTGAACCATGTGGAAGCCAGGGCAGACCTCTGCCAGCCAGAACATACTGTACACTTCCTGTCCCTTGAGCACTTCCTTCTTCTGAGCACTCCGGGAATGAGCTCCCTACTCCCTGGCTCCTCAAGCCCTGGCTTTTATCCTCCTCACAAGGCACCTACAGTGTGTGTTGGAGTGATGCTTTCTTCAGGTGTATGACCTGTTATCCTTTTAGGCTGTGCAGATGTGGAGGGTGAGCCAGGGCCCCATGTTCAGGGCAGTTATCCACAGCTGGTGGGTGAGCCACGTGTGAGAAGATCTGCAATATGGAAATGCTTGCGTCAGGAGACTGGAGGTGGGCAAGGCTCATCTGGAAGATATTATTGGCCTGTCTCCCTTCCATGGCTTTCTTTTTGTCTGGGTTACTGGCTGCCCCAGCCATCATGCAGATGACAAAGGAATGAATTAGCAGTCTAGAGACTGTGCCAGGTCTTGCCTGTACAACCAGGGAGGAGTTGCTCTTCACGTCCTCATCTATAGAACAAGGTCATTTGTTTAGGGAAATCCTATGGTTCTAAAGTCCTTTTTGAAAAAAAAAAGAATTAATAATGTAATTCTGAGAAACTCGGATGGAATTGTGTAACAAGGTACTTGCATGCCATTTCAGAAACCCTGTTTTTGTCTGTTCCCCCCCCCCCTTAGGGCTGCATCCGTGGCATATGGAGGTTCCCAGGCTAGGTGTTGCATCAGAGCTGTAGCCACCAGCCTACACCTCAGCCACAGCAATGAGGGATGCAAGCCACATCTGCAGCCTACACCACAGCTCACAGCAATGCTGGAACCTTAACCCATGGAGGGAGGTCAGGAACCCAACTTGTGTCCTCAGCGATGCTAGTCAGATTCACTTCCACTGAGCCACGTTGGGAACTCCAGGAGCCCTGTTCTTTATGAAAGTATTCAGGAGATAATGCAATATGTGCTTTATATCTTCTCCACTTCAAAGCTGACTCATTTGCATAAAAACTTTTTGGATGGTTTTTATGAATGATTTGGGTTTTCAGAGTTAAAAGAATTTTTGAGTTGTGATAGCATCACAACCCCTAAAAATTGTTTAATAGCATCAAGATTAGGTAGGCCGTTTTGTTTGGGATTTTAGTAACTGAGAAAGTATAGGTTGTTAGCAGCACTCTGGAGCATGTACTACCCGTAGCACACGCTGTTAGTCACTAAAATTATACTGGTTCTAGACACAACAGGATTCCCATTTTTCAGTTGATGAAACCAAGGTTCAGAATGGCTAGGATGTCGGATACACTCTTCAAATCCAAGTATCCAGGTCCCATAACCTACATTCCTTTTCTTTGGCTTTGCAAAGTATAACACTCTAAATGTACATTAGATTTTATCGGCCAAATGTGGAAATTATGTTTTGCAATTTTTAGCTCCAGTGTAGTTATAAGATCTAGTATATGGGAATAAAGACATTGAGGAAGTAGACTTATTTTACTAGGAACCAACACCTCATCCCTTTTGCAGAACAAAATTAGACTTTAAAAAAAACCCAAGATGTTATTAAAAGAAACTTTCAAATATAGTTTTATATAATTCTGGTAGTATTGCTTTTAAGCTGGTAGATGCTATATATGTTAGTTGCCTTGTGCATCTACCAAGCGAAAAGCACTGTACTTAGCAAAATTGTCAGCAATTTATTTAGATGCCCTTTGACTCTCTGGTGAGCAATGAAAACATTCCCATCTACTCCTCAGGGAGAGTCTGAATGTAAACACATCATTCCTTCTGTTCAGCTCCTGGGCACCCTCTCTACCTTTCTGAGTCTTCTGTCCAAGTTGGTTACCTTGTCACCAACATCCCACTCATGAAAGGGTCAGCACTTCCCTGAGGACTGCTCACCATTGGTCACTTTTCTCTCCTCTCCCAATCAGGACTGTCTTGTCACATCACATCACATCACCTTTCACTCACCAAGTGTTTATGGAGCATTCAGCTCACGCCAGACACTATTCGAGGTACTGGGAACACAGCAAAGAGGACAGGAGAGTAAAATCCCTGCTTGGGGCTTACATTCTAGTGGAGAAAAGAGAAAACAAACAAGAGACGGGGACCGAGTGTTGCTGGTGGACCTGGCAGTGTGCTCCAGAGAGGGACCAGGAGGAGGAAAGGACACCTGAGTGGATGAGACTGAAGCTGGGGACCAGTGAGGGAGGGGTGGGAACAGTGTGGTTGTGGGGGACAGAGGACAAGGTGGAAGAGGCCTGGAGGGAGCAGGTGCAGGGAGGGACTGCAGGTGGCAGGTATATGGAGGGACTGTGAGCGGCCAGAGGCCCCGGGATGGTGGCCTAGGTGGGACCTGGCCAGCAGTGGGGAGCAGAGGGTAACCACTGTGGGTAGAGCTGGGGATGGGCCAAGGGAGCTGGACACGGTAGCTTCCAGCAGTAGGCACAGAGACCAGGTGGAGGCTGTGTTCCTGACACTTTCCAGTTGGGCCGCATCAAGGGTCCAACTGCCCGTGTGGCTCCTGCCCAGGGAAGGAAAGGAAAGCATTCTCCATCATCCGAAGACAGGGGGCTGTGAGCTCCAAGCACGCACTCTGCAGCCAGGCGGGCCTGGGAGCTTCACAGGGTCTCCTCAGTCCATGGGGGGGGTTGAGGTGCCAAGGCAGGCGCTGGGGCTCGGCGGGGGGCCGCAGAGCCTCTGCAGGCGGCGTGGGGTGGCGGGGGGGGGGGTGGGGGGGGGGGAAGAGCCTCGGAAGGCCACACGGGGGAAGACGGGGCCTTAGCAGGCCCTGTGCAGGGGGTGGGGGGGGAATCCCCCCTCGGTGGCCTGCTGAGAGGCAGGGCCTCGGCAGGCCATGACCTGGGGGGGCGGGGCCTCGGCAGGCAGCGCGCGGGGAGGCGGGACTTCGGCAGGCCGCGCGCTGACAGCGGGGGCCTCGGCAGGCCGCGTGCCAGGGAGGCGGGGCCTCAGCAGTCCCTGTGCCGGGGGGGCGGGGCCTCTGCAGCACGTGTCCTGGGGGGCGGGGCCTCGGCAGGCCCTCTGCCGGGGGGGCGGGGCCTTGGTAGGCTATGTGACTGGGGGGCGCGGCTTCTGCGGGCTGAGCGGGGGAGGCGGGGCCTCCGCAGGCCGTTTCCTGGGGGGGGCGGTGCTTCGACGAGCAGCGCGCGGACAGGGGGTCCGCGGCAGGCCGCGTGTCAGGGAGGCGGAGAGGGTCCAGAAGGAGGAAAGGACACCTGAGTGGATGAGACCAAAGCTGGGGACCAGTGAGGGAGGGGTGGGAACAGTGTGGTTGTGGGGGACAGAGGACAACGTGGAAGAAGCCTGGAGGGAGCAGGTGCAGGGAGGGACTGTGAGCGGCCAGAGGCCCCGGGATGGTGGCCTAGGTGGGACCTGGCCAGCAGCGGGGAGCAGAGGGTAACCACTGCAGGTAGAGCTGGGGATGGGCCAAGGGAGCTGGACACGGTGGCTTCCAGCAGTAGGCATAGAGACCAGGTGGAAGTTGTGTTCCTGACACTTTCCAGCTGGGCCGCATCAAGGGGCCACCTGCCCTCGTGGCTCCGGCCCAGCGAAGGAAAGGAAAGCATTCTCCATCACCCGAAGACGGGGCTGTGAGCTCCAAGCACACACTCTGCAGTCAGGCGGGCCTGGGAGCTTCACAGTGTCTCCTCAGTTCATGGGCGGGGGGCGGGGGGCGAGGGGGGGTGGTGGTGGCGAGGTGACAAGGCAGGCGCGCTGGGGCTCGGCGGTGGGGCGCATAGCCACTGCAGGCGGCGTGGGGTGGCGGCGGTGGGGGGGGGGCAGACTCGGCAGGAAGACGGGGCCTTAGCAGGCCCTGTAGGGTGCGAAGGGGACCCCCCTCAGTAGGCCTTGCGGGGAGGCAGGGCCTCTTCAGTCCAGGTGCCAGGGGGGCGGGGCCTCGGCAGGCTGTGTGACTGGGGGGCGTGGCTTCTTCAGGCCGACCTGGGGAAGGCGGGGCTTCAGCAGGCCGCGTGCTGAGGAGGCGGGGCCTCGGCAGGCTGTGTGACTGAGGGGCGCGGCTTCTGCGGGACTTGCGCGGACAGGGCGGGGGGGGGGGGGGCCCCTCTGCAGGCCACGTGCCAGGTGGGCAAGGCTTCTGCAGGCCGCGGGCGGGGAGGCGGGGTTTCGGCAGGCCCTGCGCCGGGGGGGCGGGGCCTCCGCAGGCTATGTGACTGGGGGGCGCGGCTTCTGGGGGCCGCGCGGGGAGGCGGGGCCTAGACAGGCCTTGTGCTGGGGGGACGGGGCCTGGGCAAGCCATGCGCGGGGAGGCGGGGTCTCGGCGGGCCGTGTGCCTGGGGGGCGGGGCCTCAGCAGGCCAAGTGCCAGGTGGGCAAGGTTTCTGCAGGCCCCGCGCGGGGAGGCGGGGCCTCGGCAAGCCATGTGCCAGGGAGGCAGGGCCTTGGCAGGCCGCGTGCCAGGGAGGAGAAGCCTCGGCAGGCCCTGTGCCGTGGGGGCGGGGCCTCGGCAGGCCGCGCGCGGGGAGGTGGTGCTTCGACAGGCCGCGCGCGGGGGGAGCGGGGCCTCGGTAGGCTATACGACTGGGGGGCGCGGCTTCTGCAGGCCGAGCCAGGGAGGCGGGGCCTCGGCAGGCCTTTTCCTGGGGGGACGGGGCCTAGGCAGGCCGCGCGCGGGGAGGCGGGGCCAGGGCAGGCCTTTTCCTGGGGGGATGTGGCCTCGGCAGGCCGCGTGCCAGGGAGGCGGGACCTCGGCAGGCGTTTCCTGGGGGGCGGGGCCTCGCAGGCCGCGCGCTGACAGGGGGTCCTCGGCCGGCCTTGTGCCAGGTTGGCGCGGCTACTGCAGGCCGAGCGCGGGGGGGGGGGGGGGGGGGGGGCCTCGGCTGTCAATGTGCCCGGGGGGCGTGGCCTCGGCTGGCCGCGCGCGGGGAGGCGGGGCCTCGGCAGGCCATGTGCCAGGTTTCGGGGCCTCTGCAGGCCCTCTGCAGGGGGGTTTGGCCTCAGCAGGCTATGTGACTGGGGGGCGAGGGTTCTGCAGGCCGAGCGCGGGGGGGCGGGGCCTCGGCTGGCAATGTGCCCGGGGGGCGGGGCCTCGGCAGGCCGCGGGAGGCGGGGACACACGGCTCACACCCAATCCCAGGCACAGCCTAGTTCACAGTCCGCTGCCATCTTGAATCGCGGTGTTGCTCTTATTTCCTCAGGAACCGTTTTTTAACGGCTGGCGCAGCTGCTTCCCTAACTGGGGTCTGCAGTGCAGGCGTGGTGTCTCTGCACTGCGCCCTGCAAGCAACTGAAACCTGGCCAAGCACAAAGGAAAAGAAAAGGTAGACTTTGCTTTATTTCCCAGACTGTACTTTTATGAGCAGGGAATTGTTAATGGGCTTTGTAGGTGACAGTTGAACTGCTGAGGAGAAGAAGGAGGCCTGGGGGGGGCAGAGGAGTCCAGGGCGCCAGAAGAGCCAGTGGGGAGCAGGTGGTGGTGCTGAGGGAGTGAGGGGGCGGTGGGGAAGACGGAGATGAGATGTGAGGGTGGTGGTGAGATGGGAGGATGGTGATGAGGTGGAAGGTTGGCGATGAGATGGGAGGGTGGTGGTGAGATGGGGAAGACGGAGATGAGATGAGAGGGTGGTGGTGAGATGGGGAGGATGGTGATGAGGTGGGAGGTTGGTGATGAGATGGAGGGTGGTGGTGAAGTGGGAGGTTGGTGATGAGATGGGGGGGTGGTGGTGAGGTGGAAGGATGCCAGTGATGAAGTGGGGAGGACAGCGATGAGGTGGGGTTACGGAGATGAGGTGGGAGGATGGTGGAGTTGAGCTGAGAGAGAGGGTGGTTAGGAGATCTGCGGTGAGGTGGGAGGATGGGGGTGAAGGAGGAGGGTGGCGATGGGATGGTGACAGCTGTGATGAAGTGGGAGGTCGGTAATGAGGTGGGAATAAGGCGGGGTGGGTGGTGATGAGGTGAGAGGACAGCTAGAGGAAGTGGAGAAGGGGCTGACTGCAGGGCCAGCAGTGAGAGGGCTGTCACACAGCACAGGAATCTTGACAGGCATCCAGCTTGAGAGGAAAGCCTTCAGGAAGGAGCGGTGTTGGGTGTCATTCAGATGGGCCCAGTTATGGTAGATTGAGGATGTTATCAGCACTACTAAATATCAAATAGACAACCTATCAGCATCTTGTACGAACCTGTAATGGAAACGAATCTGGAAAAGACTAGATATACACATGCAGGGGTATAATGGAATCACTTTTCTGCACACCTGACACACAACATTGGAAATCAACTCTACTTCAATAAAAAAGTTATTCAGGAGGGGACAGGAGCAGAGTAATAATTAGATTATTGTGGTGACAGTCGCCAACTTCCAGCCCCCTTTGGTGCTGGGCTCCTCCTTCGTGCTCTCACAGGTGCGAATGCCTCTGACCCTCTGCCCAGACGTGACTCTTGCTAGAATGTCCATGTTAGAGGGGCTGTGACTCTTTAAAAGGAATTTTTCCCTGGTGGGGTCCCCAGCGTCCCAGGCCTGGCTTGCCAAGAGTGGTCATGAGGGGCCAACTCTCACAAAAGCCCTGGGACTGAGAAGGCCTGCATCAGCTTCCACTTGGAGCCATGGAGGTGGCCAGTTACAAATGCCTTTTTAATGTTGCTCCCAACACTCTGTAACATATCAGGCCATTGCTTCAGGTAACTTCATCGTGAGGCCACTTTCCATTTTATTTCATATTTTCCTGAAAGGATATTGTCCTTGTCAAGCAGACAGGAGCTGACGAGGTGAGGGATCGTAACAATGTGTTATAACTTTGTAAAATTTCTCACCCAGCTCCCTCCCATCATCAACTCAAGACCTAAGATACCGGAAGAGCATCTCTTCTCTCCTCCTTTTTCTTCCTCTGGCTGGTCCTGACCAGAGGGCCCTAGTGAGAGCGGCTCCTGATAATGTCAGGATCTTCTTCGGAACCTGCAGCATAATTCATTTTCCCCGGAATGGATGTGGAGCCTCCCCGTGCTTCCAAATTGGGCTGCACCAACTCTGAGACTTCTGTGTTCCATTTTCTCAACGCTCCAATGAATTGTCAAGACAAAGCTTTGTGTCAAGATAGAGAAGCATCTTTTCCCAGGCCTGCATTTCTGGCTGGGAAACAGGAGCCCAAATCCTAAATGTGTCTATTTGGTCAGCTTACAGTCCAAACAGCGATTTTGGAAATGCAGAGTTTGCAGAGCCTGATGCCTCTCCTGCAGTTTAAATCTGCACGGTTGTCACCAGTTACAGACTATGGCAGATGGCTTGCAGTGTGTAGAGGAGGACAATGGACAAGGAGTCAAAGAGAGAAAAGAGCAGTGCATGTCCTGGTTAAGCTCCTCCAAGTTGCCATTAAAAGTGCATAATTTCACCAGACTCTAGCCTCAAACATCCATGGTCAATTAAAAGCTGTCTCCGGTCAATGGGTTGTGACACAGAGTTTCTATGTTCTAGGGACACCTTCTACCCTTTAGACAGACTGCCTTTCGCCCTGAAAAATGGCATCCAAAGCCCCACTGTCAGCTAACAAGTGTGTAACTTGCATTGGTGGCACCTTCAGGTTTCATGGCATTTCCTGTCTCTTCACCATGTATAGGCTGTGCGTTAAAACTTCCGAAATCCCCTTTTCTATTCTCAAGGGTTCCCACACCCCAGATGATGATGGAATCCGCAATTATAATAAGCAACTTCCAAACAAAATTAAGGGCCCTGCTTTCCTTACAACCATTGCTCTTTTCCCTATACTTCTTCAAACTGGCCCAAGACATTTTAAGGCTGCTGTCTTTGGCTTCTGTGCAGAAAAGAGTGCCTCCTGGTTTCTTCATCTGCTGAAGATGGACCTAGTCCCTTCTCATTTCTTAACCTAAGCTGTGAACCTTTTGCTAATGATGATTTGTAGTCTGAGCTCTCTGGGGTTCAGAGAGAGCTCTGCAGGTGCCTGTCAAATGCTCGACCTGAGAAAGACCAAGCCAAGCTAAATCAAGCACCATGGCTTGACTCAGCTTTCCAAGTTCTGCAGCAGAACAGCAACCGCCCACCCCCACCAGGAACAGAACCTCCCATCAACAGCTTCCTCGCTCCCCCTGGGTTTCTCCCAGTAATTTTTTGAAGATTGCCCGGGGCTGCCAGCCTCATCTGCCTTTTCACTTGGCTCGTTCCTCCTCTCCCAGCTATTTGCTAAAATACAGGGCTTCCTTCCCCTCTTGTTAGAACAAAACTTGCTAGGAAGTTGACCCTAGTCTTCTGAGGCTTCCTCGTGTTGTCCCAAAGCCTGTCAGGTAATTTGTAAGTCTGTTAGTTTAAGTGGCAGAGCTAAAGGCTTTTCTCTAACCAACTGACTGGTTTCCCCTCTGCCTCTGAGCAAGCTTCATTCTAGAGTCAGAGATGTCCAGGCACAGCCTTCTGAGTACACTCTCCTCTTGACTTTGAAATCTTCACTGGGCTTTGCCTGCATCTATGCTGGACGATGAGCCTCGGCAACACACGAGGACTTCCATGCCTCACTGGTCAGCACCACTGTGCTGCTGGGCTGGAGCCTCCATCCTCCATTCCTATATCCATGCCTACTTTTCAGGCTCACTGGTGAAGAAATAGGATGAGGAAGCAGGAAAGGATCAGAGGCAAGGAGCATGGTCTCACTGACAGTCCATAAGCCTGAATATCTGAGTTTCAGCTCCTTTTATGCAGGTTGCACAGCTGAGAAACAGCCCACCCAATCCTCATTCTGTCTTCACACCACAAGGCTGGCATGGGCAGAGTGCCATCAGGAGAGAACACAGCTCCCACCATGGAGAACCCCTCTAAACTTGCTTGCACCAAAGTCTAGTTCCAACAGCATGTGGCCCGTGGAAAATGCAGCTGCGGTCAGTAACTGAGGTTCTCAGACAGCCTTGCCCTTGCATCCTAGCTCCTGGCACATGCTCCTTCCTGATTCGCCTACCATGAAGCACGTGACCCCTCTGATGAAACACATATGTGATGACTGACATCCTGGGTTTCTGCCCATGGCAAGTAGGCCCCTGCAGTCACTGGACCACAGTTCTCCCCCACCGAAGGACCCTGCAGGCCATGGAGCACCATGGCTTACAGCAGGGTTTTGGCCCCCATCACCAATGTCATCCCACTAAGTATGTGCCAAGAAGACTCTTGTTAAGCCTAGAACCTAATTTGATATGTGGAAGATCCATCTTCACATAAGACCTCAGACTGGTGACAGTTTGGTTTACAGAGAGAGGGTCACAGTCCCAGAGGAGAGATCTACCCAGCAAGGGTGCTCAATGAGGAAGACAGAGCTTTATCCCCTTATTCCTGCAGCATCCACCCTTGACCTTCATGGTTCACATTGGCCTCAGGCTTTCTCCCAGGGTTGAAGTGAGGGTGTGGGTGTTGTTCTGTACCTCTCCTAGGTCTTAAGAGTACAGCCAGCACTCAGCCTCCTCCCACACTCTGGCCCCTCAATCAGCCCTGGACACCTAATGTGGATATGACAGACATGCAGCTGCTGCGACAGCCCCTGCCAAGTGACAAGACCAGCCTTCCCAGTGAGTCCACTCAGGACCTGAGGCATTGCTCAGCTGGCTTGCTGCCACCAGCAGCACTGAGTCAGGTGGTGGTCCTTCCTCACCCAGCAGAGCCAGGCTCTCCTGGACTGTTAACATGGAATTTGGAGGGAATCTTGTGCCTCAAAGAGCATCACTCTTCTGGGGAGAGAAGAGGAATGCATGTGACAATATTAAAGCCAAGGCTGTGTGGTGAAAGTTTAATAGAACAAATATATGGCTGGCTGGCTGAGGAATAATAAAATCACTCTGATGATGAGGACTTTACTGCACTGGTTTCCAGACCCTTGTTTGCTAAATAAATATATTTACTTGGACTCCAAGCTACTGGGTGGCCTTGGTCCAATGACTCCACTTCTTCCAGCCATTGTTTCTTCATTGTAATCTGAGAGGATGGGGCTCTGTGAGTGGTTCTTGGAGTGTCCTCATACTGGAGGAGGAAGTCTTATGTTTGTGGAGCTTAAATACTCTTTACCAGTCATTGAGCATGTTTTCAGGGAGTACAGAGTTGACCCTAGTCTTGCTGCTCTGGTGCTGGTGGCAGGAAGCCATTGTTGCTGCCTTCCAGGACATTGTTGTCCGATGGGGAATGTGTGATGGGCTCTTTCTAAATCCCCTGACCAGCCCCTCCCCCTGGTCAAATAAATTCCAAAACTATTTTAAGAAACCTCTGAAAGACTGAGATGAAAGTATTGTACTGTAGATGTCCCCCAGATGACTCACTTATTGGTTGATGAATTTTATAATGTGTGTTGTGATTAGATTTATTCTAAGATCATAAGTCCTTTCTTATGAAATGTACATGCAGCTAGCACCCATGTCTGCATTATTCTCTGGGACTTGAGTAAGAATCTTGTTTGAAAGTCACTGCTATCAGGAAGCAAAGTGTTTGGGGTGTGTGCAGCCTGAGCGTGGCCAAGAGTTGAGTCCCTCTGGTTCTTACAGCTCTACCAGATAACCTGCTGTCACATAACCTACTGGGATGTTTCATCCATGTAGAGTATGTCAGCAGCTGTCCAGTGGGGCCTAGAGAAGCTCAGTTCAGAAAGGAGTGTGGAGGAAGGGATCGCTAAGGTGGGTATGGGGTCCAGAACAGGGCTCTGTGAGGGGAACCCAGGAAAGGTGTCTGTGTCAAGACTGATCACCCCACAGCACCATTGGATTGATTGAGGGAGGGAGAGTGTGATATGAGAAATAGCAAACTCAGGATTGCTTTGGCGATTCTGGGTCTTTTGTGGTTCCATATAAATGTTTGAATTGTTTGCTCTAGTTCTGTGAAAAATGTCATGGGTAATTGGATAGGGATTGCAGTGAATCTGTAGATTGCTTTGGGTAGTATGGCCATTTTTACAATATTGATTTTCCCAATCCAGGAACATGGAATATCTTTCCATTTCTTTACATCCTCTTTGATTTCTTTGATTAAACTTTTATAGTTCTCGGCATATACGTCCTTTACCTCCTTGGTCAGGTGTATTCCAAGGTATTTGATTTTGTGAGGTGCAATTTTAAAAGGTATCATAAGCAATCCTGAGAGACAAAAACCAAGCATGGGGCGTAACTCTCCCAGACTTCAAGAAATACTACAAAGCCACAGTCATCAAAAGAGTATGGTACTGGTATCAAAACAGACAGACAGACCAAAAGAACAGAAGAGAGAATCCAGAAATAAACCCTGACACCTGTGGTCAATTAATCTTTGACAAGGGAGGCAAGAACATAAAATGGGAACAAGAAAGTCTATTCAGCAAGCATTGCTGGGAAACCTGGACAGCTGCATGCAAAGCAATGAAACTAGAACACACCCTCACACCATGCACAAAAATAAACTCCAAATGGCTAAAAGACTTAAATATGAGACAGGACACCATCAATCTCCTAGAATAAAACACAGGCAAAACACTCTCTGACATCCACATCATGAATATTTTCTCAGGTCAGTCTCCCAAAGCAATAGAAATTAGAGCAAAAATAAGCCCATGGGACCTAATCAAACTGAAAAGCTTTTGCACAGCAAAGGAAACCCAAAAGAAAACAAAAAGACAGCTTACAGAATGGGAGAAAATAGTTTCAAATGATGCAACTGACAAGGGCTTAATCTCTAGAGTATATAAACAACATATACAACCCAACAGCAAAAAAAGGCATTCAATCAATGGAAAAATGGGCAAAAGACCTGAATAGACATTTCTCCAAAGAAGATATACAGATGGCCAACAAACACTTGAAAAAATGCTCAACATCGCTGATTAGAAGAGAAATGCAAATCAAAACTACCATGAGATACCACCTCACACCAGTCAGAATGGCCCTCATTAATAAATCCACAAATAACAAGTGCTGGAGGGGCTGTGGAGAAAAGGGAACCCTCCTGCCCTGTTGGTGGGCATGTAAACTGGTACAACCACTATGGAGAACAGTTTGGAGATACCTTAGAAATCTATACATAGAACTTCCATATGACCCCACAATCCCACTCTTGGGCATCTATCCGGACAAAACTCTACTTAAAAGAGACACATGCACCCGCACGCTCATTGCAGCACTATTCACAATAGCCAGGACATGGAAACAACCCAAATGTCCATCGACAGATGATTGGATTCGGAAGAGGTGGTATATATACACAATGGAATACTACTCAGCCATAAAAAAGAATGACATAATGCCATGTGCAGCAACATGGATGGAACTAGAGAATCTCATCCTGAGTGCAATGAGCCAGAAAGACAAAGACAAATACCATATGATATCACTTATAACTGGAATCTAATATCCAGCACAAATGAACATCTCCTCAGAAGAGAAAATCATGGACTTCGTGGATAGACTTGAGGCTGCCTGATGGGAGGGGGAGGGAGTGGGAGGGATCGGGAGCATGGGCTTATCAGACACAACTTAGAATAGATTTACAAGGAGATCCTGCTAAATAGCATTGAGAACTTTGTCTAGAAACTCATGTTGCAACAGAACAAAGGGTGGAGGAAAAAATGTAATTGTAATGTATACATGTAAGGATAACCGGACCCCCTTGCTGTACAGTGGGAAAATAAAAAAATTAAAAAAAAAAGAAATAGCAAACTCAAGGGGTTCCTTTTGTGGCACAGTGGAAGCAAATATGAATGGTATCCATGAAGATGCAGGGTTGATCCCTGGCCTCACTAAATGGGTCAGAGATCTGGCATTGCCGTGAGCTCTTCTGTAGTTCATAGACATGGCTTGGATACCTCATTGCTGTGGCTGTGGCTGTGATGAGCAGCTGTAGCTCTGATTAGACCCATAGCCTGGGACCTCCCCCATGCTGCAAGTGCAGCTGTAAAAAGCAAAAGACAGAAAAATAGCAAACTTGGTATATGAGATACACACATATATATTTTAGATTTCTTACATGTATAGCCATGGCACTGACAGTTGATAAAATGGGTTCGTTGATAAAAATCATAGGTATTGGCAAGATTCTTATGTTTTTTAAAGAGATTAATACATATAAAAGACTAGAACTGTTAAGGAATGAATGGCTTAAGAATAACAATTAATTTCCTAGTTGTGAAAACAGCCTCTCTGCCTAGATTCTGTAGGCATGAGTAGAATAAAATGTCAAGTTTTGGGGGGCGGTTTTTGGCTCTACCTGCTGCATAGAGAAAGAGGCCAGGGACTGAATCCCACCTAAGCTGGAACTGTGGAAATGCCACATCCTTAACCTGCTGCACCCCAGTGGGAACTCCACAAGATGTCATTCCTTACAAATTTTCTAAAATTTAATCTTTTCCCCATTTCAAAGTACTCTCCTCTATTGGTTGAAATTAGTAAGTTTTTTTATAAAGTTGAATAGCAAGAGGACACTGGCTACACACACGTTCCAAGTGGCTTGTCTCCCTTCTAGAAACAACCAACCTGCCTGCTGCCATCCTACTTCCCCAACCAGAGCAAGTTCTCTATAACCACCTCCAAGCAGCTGTCCTCCCCAGGGCAGGCTCAGGTTTCTATAGGCCCCCAGGCTTCCCAGGGGAGATGACCCTGGGGTGCAGTGCTCTCACCTTCCTCTCCTTCAGTCCAACTTCATGTCCACAGTGAAGTATCACAATGGAAACCCAGGGATTTGAGGGAGGCCCTTTCTCTTGGAAAACAGCCCCTGTCTAGAGGCTTACTGCCTTCTGAAGCCATTCCCACAGGCATGGGCCTGGACCGCCACGGGCTGGTGGCCTCAACGTGGACAGTCAAGAGCAGGACCCAGCGAGGGACCTGCCCCAACAGATGCTCAGGACGCAAGTAAAGGAGCCCAAGTTTGAATCTCAACAGTAGAATGCGGGCCTCCAGTCATTCTGCAGTGGGGGAGGGGCCGAGGGCAGGTGAGCCTGGGTGGGGGTGGGGTGCCATTCCATGCTGGCCTCTACAGGGAGGCAAGAACCAGACGTTTCTTCCACCTTATGCAGGGGCCAGACAATTGTCAAGTGCCTCGTCAGGCAATGTATGTGTTGGTTTTCAGAGTCACAGCACCAAGGTTTGTCTTGATGTTCCCTTTCCCTTTGTTATTCATGAACTTGTTTGTTGTCCTTCAACCCCCTCAGCTTCCGTCCTGGCTCTTGGCTTCCTTCCCCAGAGGCCAGACTTTCTGAACAAAATTCAGCTTTTATCATCTGATAACCACTTGGGTTTTCATGGCCACCTGGAACCCAATGTTTATGGTTTGGCTTCTCTCAGCAGACCCACCATTTGTGATTGGTGTGTGTCCGTCTTTGCTAAGGAAGCTGTCCTTGTGTGCCAACCAGCATCCAGCAGGACCCACCTTCCTCATGTTCCCTTGTGCTGGAAAGGCCCAGCCTATCCAAAAAGCCGCTGCACAGCCCACGTGTCCAAGACCAGAGATCAGTGTGATGTGTTTCCCGTATGATGACATTGCTGGTAAGTATTGTATGTTTTACCTTTTTAATGATCGAATGTAATATTTTCAACAAATCCTCCCTTCTCAGGGATCACAATCCACTTGTGTGAGATAGAATTTGCAGTGTTGAGTCCTCCTCCCCCCTCTTTCCCCTGTCCACTCAGTCCTCGTTCCCACTGGTAATCAGTGTTACCTGTTTCATTCACATCTTTTCAGAGATCTTTTGGGCAAGGAACATTGAATGCAACCCATTTGCCTTTTCAAAAATTATTTCTTTGTCTCTGAAAATTAAAATGTGCACAGGGATGTAAAATGTTGGAGGATAATGTGAGAAAGCGATTATATATATATAATATATGTGTATATATATGTGTGTATGTATGTGTGTGTGTGTGTGTGTGTCTGTATGACAGGGTCCTTTGCTGTACAGTTGAAATAGACAAAGCATTGTAAATCAACTGCAATGGAAAAATTAACAATTATAAGGTAAGAGTTCATCTTGAAAAAAAGTAAACAGGAAAAATAGAAAATTAAATCTTGTCTCCGTATATCTGAGTATATTATTTTTGTCACCTTCATACTGCCATTGTGGCTCCTCTGTTACTGGACTAACCTTTATTATGGGAGTTTCTACATTTTCTTGAAATTCAAGGAACTGAAAGAACAGAGTGTTCAAACCCAGGCAATATCAAAAGTAAATATCCAGCTCCATTTGAATTTTTCATTTCCCATACACAGTGCCTGCCTTTAGCCTTAACTCTGTCCTATGCAACATTTTGGACATATCTTTACTGAAAGTTCTTTCCCTATTTATCTGAAATTTACCTTTCCCTCAGCATCAGCATTTATCTGGCAAGACTAGCCAAAAAGGGTAACATATTAGGCGCTTAATAGTGAGCAGTTCTAGAGAGGATGAGAACTTGGACTAGAACCTGAAATGTGCATTTTGGTCCAACCCAAAATAAAATGGCAAAGGGACCCCAAATCTGCAGGATGAAATGTCAATGGAAGAGGCAGGATATAGGATTGAGTGTTTGTGCTTCATGGGGTTAAGGACAGAAATAAGGGACAAGAAGACAAGTTAATGTACTAAATATCCCAGAGATCTGGGTTTTTTTTTTTTTTTTTTTTTTGGTCTTTTATTTATTTTCCTTTTTAGGGCCAGACCTGCAACATATGTGAGTTCCAGAATAGGAGTCAAATCGGACCTACGGCTACAGGCCTATGGACACCCACAGCAATGTGGGATGCAAGCTGTGTCTGTGACCTACAGCATAGCTCAAGGCAACACCAGATCCTTATTCCTCTGAGGGAGGCCAGGGGTCAAAAGTGCAACCTCATGTGTACTTGTCAGGTTCATTTCTGCTGAGCCGCAATGGGAACTCCTTATATTTCTAGGATTTAAAAAATCAACTACCCATGAAATGCATGTGCACCTTGAGAGAGTGCCGGTATTTTATCCACCATTGTCCACTCTCCTTTTGGACAAAGCCAATCCCATCTAAGACCTGGTCTGCAAGCCCTGCTTATAAGGTTGTGAATTTCCTGTCCGCATCCCATAGCCTTCCACTTTAGAATCTAGGCTCATCATTACCTATGGTCCCATCTGCATCCCTTAGACAACAAAACAGAGACACAAATGAGAAACAGTTCTCTGACTCTTATTTTCATGTTGGGAATTAATGTCACCTCATCACTCTCCTAATGATATGAATGAGTATTCATGTTTTGTGTGGTGAGAAGAGAGGACAATTAGGAAACTCATCAAGGGAGATGAGGGGTGAAAACCTAATAGGACTGCAACCAAATCTCTTGGGAGGTGAAATTCATTCTCTGCTGTAGCACCACTACAATTCCTACTGATGTTAGGGTGTCGGGGAAGGCAAGAGAGGTTTATAAGGAATGTCCCACATTGAGAAAAAGACTTGGGAAGATGCTTCAGAAGCTTCTTACCCCTTGCAAAGAAAAATGGACTCAAAAGAGAGTGAGAGGATTTCAAGCAATATCATGGTGAGCTTTCTATCAAGTACCTCTTGATGGGGGATTGAAAAAATAAACAATTTGGAAATATTTCTCTGTATTTGAGCTCTTGTAATGAAAATTTTAAATGTTTTTCAACCAATAACTTCATATGAGAGGATTGGTGAGGCAGGCATTGTACCCAGGCTCTCAAGAAGGGCAGGCTTCTTGTTGTCTCCTCCCCTTGTTCCACCATTCAACCGATTATTTACAAGATGCTCACTCATCGCTCTGATATAGTATTTGAATGCATCTTCTCAGGGACCCTGATAGAAAATCACATTGTGGAAAAGTGACATTCCCAATTCTGCAATCAATTTTTGTTTACTACCTCAAAACCCTACATCCTAGAGGCAGAGATAATCAAATTAGCTGAAATGTAATTAGGGAAAACCAGTCATGCATGTGGGTGTCTCAATGTCTTTTGGACCCTTATCTGATTATTCCTGCAGAGAGCTTCAGGGCAGGCACTGACAGCTGAGGAGAAACATCTCTGGAAATGGATCACAAGCATCAGAAGACAGGTAATCTCCCACTTGCTGATGGAAATTTAAAGGCACTGAGATATTCCAGGTTTGTGTCTTGTGGAGGTTTCAAGTCTGTGCCCTTGGGAGCTCTTGGTGTTGTTAGATGTAAGGGGTCATGAGAGGTATCCTGTTGATGAAGAAATGCTCCAACGTTGCAGCTAACCGGAGAACGGTCCTGATGGTTCACATTTCTTTGCAAAGTATGACAATGTCAGGTCAGTAAGTTGAATCTGCTCCTATTTATTTGTTGGTTGATTGCCAACGGAAATTCTGTGATGTAGTCAAAGAAGTAGGGAGGGAGAGTACAAATGTTCCCAAAGTACCTGCTGTGCTGTAATTGGCCAAGATTGTCAAGTTTACTTCACAAGGATAACCAAAACCTTACAAAGGAAACACCTATGAATCAACCTTTATTGAAAAACTTCCATGCATTAACTAACTACACTGAGAGCAAAACATTCGAGTAGAACAAATGCATTTGGAAAAGCTCTAGGCATGGAAACAGGAGAAAGTTCTCTCAGAGTGTTTTCCATGTCTACAATTCATTGCTAGAAATTCTTTTTAATGGAACCCTAAGGCTTGCTAGGTAAAAGGACCTAATATTTCTAGAAAAAACAGTAAGCAAAACTAAGGAACTGCAGCCCAAAGGGCATGAATGCCCTTGGCCCAAATTGAGGATACCGTGCTTAGGCTGGAGCTCTCCAAACTCTTTCATGGGGATCATATCTAAATGGACAGTTTTCAAGTTTGCAATTTGAATGTGGGAGATCATCTCACAAGAGAGAGGTTAAAGAGGAGAAGGTCAGAAAGATCGCAATGAGAAGACATATCAAAAAAAAAAACTCCCCAGAGGATGCCAATTCTCCATTATATTCCTCTCATGCAAGAATTCCTGGGCTAGGTATTCACACATCCCATGCCAGCAACCATGCACATGTCCGCTAGTGGCTAGGGCTGTCAGGTGCAGGGACTACACTCCACCAACTGTTCCCAGTATCTGTTGAGGTGGGTCTGCTTGGGAATCCAGTAGCGCATGCATGAGGGCAGAGGGTGGTTTCCCAATGGGTGGCCCGCCTGGGGGTGGGCCAGACATGGCAGCCTTTCCACTTAATTCTGTGAAGGCCCTGGTAAGGCATATGGGGACTTTTCACGTGTTGGGTGTGAGCCCTCAGCACTATTTTTCACTCTGTGGGATATCTGGGCCCTCCTCTGTGTGGGTTCATGCCAGCATGGAGTTAAGGTCCGGAGCAGTGTTTCACCACAGTTTATTGGCAGCACTGTGGGTCAGGCTGCGTGAAGACTTGAGTGATTGCAGGGCCTCCAGAGGCAGGTGCATAAAGTTTGTGGGCCATTCAAATGTGTGCCATTCCAGCATGCAGTTCTCAAGAGTAGGAAAGCTAGACAGAAACATTTCCAACTGGAAAACCCTCATGCACTTCCCAGGAAGTAGCGCAGGTCACTGGAAAATCAGTGAAGAGCCAAGGTACATGATCATTGTTTCATTGGTGTCTCCTTCAGAACATAAAAATTACTGTCAATGCTCATATTCAAAAGGCATGCTTGGGTCCATGGTGGGGACAACTTTCCTGAATGTAGTGCTCACCAACTCTTTGTAGTCTGATGTAAATCATGAATGATGCACAAGCCTAGATGGGGTTCAGACATATTTGATAGGTTGTTGGGAGTCTGGTGGATGGTCAGATATCTGGGTTGGTTAGGTCTATGGATATGTGTGTATAAGGGGAGTTCATGCCTGTGTTTTGGTGAACGTTTTTTAAGGGTGAGTGTTATATTTGAAGGGTTTTGAGATGTAACAGAGGCACTCTCAAGGAGTTGGTGTTTAGGTGTTTGTAAGTTGGTGTTCAGGGGAATATTTGGCACATGGTGTTTTCACCCATGAGTTTTGGGATTGTGTGTCTAATGGTGGACTTGGATTATCTGCCTATGCATAAGGGCCATGTTTGGTCATTACGGGGGTCTGTTCACTTGGGTGTACAATCCATTTATGTTGTATATGTGGGGAGTGTAGTGAAACTCTGTGGCTGGTACTTCAACCCAGCCAAAATTGAGAGTGGGACTTGAATCAACCTGCACGGTAGTTTGGCACTTGAACCCAGATCCCAAGTTAGGAGTGGACTGGAACACAATGATTATTATTTTTTCTTTTTTTGGTTTTATCTGCTACATGTGGAGGTTCCCAGGCCCAGGATTGAATGCCACAGCAGCGATCTGGATGGCTGCAGTGACAAAGTTGGATCCTTAACCTTCTGTGCCACAAAAGAATGACTCGAACTCCTCAAAACCACTGTCTTTTAAGGAAAAACCTCTCTACCAGTGTCAGGACTCATGAAGCTCAGGCTTTTCTGACTCATTGCAGAATGAATTCAGCTTGAGACAAAGCAGCAGGCAATGAGTGAGTTTTTTAGCATAAGACACTTGTGAGAGAGAGAGAAGCAGGCTGGCAAGGGAGCAGAGCAGCCCCAAGAACCAAGAGAGCTCCATTTCTATAATCCAAGGAAAAGAGGAGAAGGGAGAAGTCTGCCTTCTTCCTCATTTGGGGGCAGATGGCAAGGCTTACATCTTTTGTCCCTCGCTTTGCCCCTACATGGCTTAACCAGGTCAGTCAACCATGCTATTGAAGTCCTGTGTGTATTACCAGGAGTGTGGTAACATGTACAATATGGCAATTCATCTCAGGTTTTAAGCTAATGTCCCCATTTACCTAGTTTTGTCCCCTGTCATCTATATTTCTGTCTTGGGTATGTGAAAAAATGCTGCTTTTCAAGGACTACTAACTCCATGACTTCATGCAACAGGATTTACTCTTCCTATGTGTTGTCCTATGTTTTAAGTATGGGGGTTTGTGTCTGACACATAGAGGCCCCTGGTCTTCCTTCAAGTTAGTGTAGATCATAGCTGGGTTCCATTCCTTGAGTGCTCCTCAGCTTACACCAGTTCCCCAAACTCTGTTAAACCTTGTCTTTCACCCCCAGTGGGACTTTTCATGTATTTTAAGTATCCGAATCTATCCTTATCTTTAGGATGATTATTTGTGTATTTGTAGCATGTTGTATGCTTCTTGGCTTTTCTGTGTAGCAGTTTTTCAGGAGCTGTGTGTGTGTCTTTTGATGTATTTAGGGCAAGTCTGAAACTTTTATGAGACTGGTGAATATTCCATAGGTGGCTGTCCTGTGTTTCTGTGCTTCTGTATTTGCATGAAGGCTGGGTGGGGGGGGAGTGTGATTTTATGTATATGCAGAGCATGTATTATATGTGTATTTGGAGCTAAATGCATAGGGGTTATACGTTGCCATATTTGTAGTGTCCTGGGTAATTGTGGGTATATTTGGGGCTTGTGGAGAGGAGTTGTGTGTATGAGTTTGTGTGTGTATTCAAGGGGCACGGTCATTTGGTAGAATATTTGCTGGGGCTATGCACTTGTATTTTTCAGTAGGGAGATTTTAGGCCTAAATATTTGGGGAAGTGCACATGTGTGTTTCTTTGTTATTTATTATTTATTTATTCATTTTTTTTTTTTTTTTGCTGTACAGCATGGTGACCAAGTTACACATACATGTATGCACAGGTTTTCATCGCATTGTTGTGTGGCAATGTAAGTATCTAGACAGAATTCTTAATGGCACACAGCAGGATCTCATTGTACATCCATTCCAAGATCAATAGTTTGCACCTGTTAACCCCAAGCTCCCAATCCCTCCCACTCCCTCCCTCTCTCCCTGGGCAGCCACAAGTCCATTCTCCAAGTCTATTATTTTCTCTTCTGTGGAAATGTTCATTTGTGCTTTATATTAGATTCTAGTTATAAGTGATGTCCTATGGTCTTTGTTTTTCTCTTTCTGACTTATTTCCCTGAGGATGAGAGTCTCTAGTTCCATTCATGGTGACACAAATGGCCTCATGTCCTTTTTTATGGTTGAGTAGGATTCCATTGTGTATGTATACCACATCTTCCCAATCCAATCATCTGTTGATGGACATTTGGGTTGGTTCCCATGTCTTGGCTATTGTGAATAGAGCTGTAATGACCATGCAGGTGCATGTGTCCTTTTCAAGGAAAGTTTTCTCCGGATGTATGCTCAAGAGTGGGATTGCGGGGTTATAGGGTAGTTCTAGGTATAGGTGTCTAAGGTACCTCCATGTGGTTCTCCATAGTGGCTGTACCAGCTTACATTCCCACCAACAGGGCAGGAGGGTTCCCTTTTCTCCACACCCCCTCCAGCACTTGTGATTTGTGGACTGATGAATGATGGCCATTGTGACTGGTGTGAGGTGGTATCTCATGGTCGTTTTGGTTTGCACTTCTCTAATAATCAGGGATGTTGAGCATTGCTTCAGGTGCTTGTTGGCCATCTGTGTATCTTCCTTGGAGAAATGTCTCTTCAGGTCTTTTGCCCATTTGTCCATTGGGTGGTTGGCTTTTCTGCTGTTGAGTTGCATATGTTGCTTGTATATCCTAGAGATGAAGCCCTTGTCCATGGCATTGTTTGAAACTATTTTCTCCCATTGTGAAAGTTGTCTTTGTGTTTTCTTGCTGGTTTCCTTTGCTGTGCAAAAGCTTGTGAGTTTGACTAGGTCCCATTGGTTTATTTTTGCTCTTCTTTATGTTGCCTTGGGAGAAGGACCTGTGAACATATTCATGAGGTTGATGTCAGAGAATGCTTTGCCTATGTGCTCTTCCAGGAGTTCGTACGTGTGTTTCTAATGGAGAGATGAGGTTCTGTGTTTATTCAGGGGAGTTGGAGACTTGCATTGATGTGTAGGAGAAATATGGGCTATGGTTATGTGTTAGTAGATGCAGGTGTGTGAGCTGGCTCCTCTTATCATTTGATAGATGGAAGTCACTTCATATGTGGTTTTCTGGAGATATGTCCATGGGTCTTACTTGCATATCCATGTTTGTATGTCTATCACCAGGTGCATGACTGCCCAAGTCTTGTTTGCATGGCTTGGAGTTGTTAGGAGTGTGCAAAGTATGTGCCTTTGGAGAATGCTAAGGTGTTATGTGTTTGTTGCTAATGTGTTTGTTAATAGGTACTAAGAGATGGTCTGTCTGTGTCTATCCAGGGGAGGGTAAAAACATGCATACATTTGACACACATACACTTAGAGTGCCCTTTGGTGTCTATGTTGGGGGAGGAGGAGGGTGGTTGTATTTTGAAGAGGTGGCATCACGCCTAGTGTTTGGGGCATCTGTATGTCCAAGGGTTGGGAATATCTGTATGTGTGTGTCCATAGGTGTTTGACATTTGTATATGTATCTTAGTCAGTGTAGGCTACTTGTGGCTGTGTGTGTTTTTGAGTTCCTGGAGCTTATGTGGTATGTATTCTGAGAGGTGTGAGAAGTCTGTTTGTGTGTTTGGAAACCAAGAAACGGTGTAGGCTGTGTGTGTGTTCAGGAGTCCTGGATTGGCTGTGTTTTAGGGCTATGGCATGGCATACGGGCTATGCATGAGACAACTGAGGACTTGCTGGTTTTCGTGAGCCTGTACATGTAGGTATTCAACATGGACAACTGGTTGGTAGGTAGGTTGCACCTGTTTTATTCAGGCCCATGTTTTGGATGTGTATAGAGTTGGAGTGTTACCAGCTAGAGTTCTTGGCCTTCCTTAATCAAGAGCAGTTGATAAGATGCTGGAGGAGAAACTCAGTGAAGGCTTTATTCAGGACACCTGCTTCAGCATAGAGGCACTAAAGCAATCACCAGGTTCCCTCGTTCACCTTCTCACTGAGTAGCGGTGAGCTAGTTCCTTCTATGGGGTGAGGATAGGGGCATGTCCAGGGATTGGGCCGGGGGGTGGCTGAGGGGGCTTGCCCACCCCACCCCTTTAGTGTGGTGCATGTAGGGGGCATGCATAGTCCTCTGCTTTTGCTCTCTGTTCTTCAGAAGTGGCAGTTGTATTTTTCTCATGATTTGTCCGCAATGTGCAAGCAGAGTTCTTTCTCATTGTTTATACTTTGCTGTATTTTGTTCCCCAGGAGATGTTTGTCCAGGTGCATTCCCTGCAGCCACTGCAGCCACTGCAGCCAAGGGTGCCAGGTCCCAACCTGTCTCAGTAGGAGAGGCAGTGGAAAATTCCAGGTGAGTAGGAATTTGTCTGTAAAACTTTAGAAGTTGTGTCTATTGAGATATGTAAACTTAGGCGGTCAGTTTGTATGGTGATTCACACTGAGGATTAAAAGGTACATGTGTGCTCAGAAGACACACACACACACACACACACATATGTATGTGTGCTGTCCTTTGCTTACATCCCCTGGTGGGTGTTGAGGGTCCTCCTCAGAGTGTAAGTGGATTGTGTGCACATGCATATATGAAAGGGCACTGGAACTGGTTCAGACTAGCTTGGGATAATCGGCTCTGTGTTCGGTTACCTCAGCTTTGTAATTTGAGTTTGCTCATGTTTGGAATATTCATACCATGCAGATATCACATCTGAAATGTCACCTGAGTTTCTTGAAGAGCTTCAAAAATGCATTTAGAGCATATCACTCATCTGTGTGTTGTGACTTAATTATGTGCCAAGCCAGAATATTCAGGCATCATTGGTGTGTGTGTATATCACATTATATTTGAATTGTGAGTGGGGCATCCTGGGCGGTGTGCCATTTTATGTGTGCCTTGGCCCTTCATTCTGAATCACAGCATTGCTCCTCTCAGGTTGATTCAATCTTTAGGGTCAAGAATTCCTCCCTCCAAATGCTGGTGAATTCCAGTGGAAATCATGTGGATGGATTTAGGGTATCTGTACCTTAGGCAGGGACACACCTTCAGCATTTGTATGGTCCTAGAATCTGGGGCCCTAGAAGGGTGAGGCTGATTGCAGATCACTCTCTAGCACAGAAGCTTCTCAGGTGTGTGGTTGGCCGACAAGCAGCAGTCAGGAAGTCGTGGGGATTCATGGATAAGAGGTAAGGTGGGCAAGTGTTCTCCCAGGAAAACCCCCTGAGAATCAGTTGGGCAAGCACAGGTATTCCTGGCTCTTCTGTGGCACAGCTGGTAGGCAAGGACACCGTGCACATGGGGTCCAGATGGTTCAAGTCTCTAGAGCCATGTGTCCCTGTGCCCAGTTGCCCCAGTGTGGTGGGAACTACTGTTGGTCAGGCTGGTAAGCTGTATGAGCAATTCTCCACCACCATATCTCTGTGGAAACCTAAGTCCTCAGGGATAGGCAGGACCTCTAGGGTCAGTGAGCTGACAAGGACAAAGGTGGGGAGGCCTTGTCTCTAAGGGAGGCTTGGGGAGTGAGGCCTGGAGAGCCTGGGGAGTCCTTCTCTGAGGAGATATGGCTCTGATATTCGCAAACCTTTAGACATGGTCCCTGTTCTTTTCTGAAGGTTCAGGATGCTTCTAACAATGGCGAGTTCATCTCAGGTCCTTGGTTCTCAGATGACCTGACCCTAGTTTTCTTTATTCCACATCCAGCCATCAACCCAACAGGGAGCCATATGCTCACCATGTCCACCAGCTGACCCTACAGCCTCCTGCTTCCCTTCCCAAAATAGACCCCTCTATTTTGACTCAGCCCCTGGATTCCATACAGTGAAGTGTTAGTGACCTCTAGGATGATATTCAAGAGCCTCAACCTGAACGGGCTTGCAAAATAGTAACTTTTTATAAGCCATTCCTAACATCTTCCCTGCTCACACTGATAGGTGGACAATTCCATCATAGTCACAAAGAAGGGTGAATCTGTGGCAGCCTTTGGAGCCTGTGGAATCTCGTTTTGTAGCATTTGGGGTTCCATACATTTAAAAGGTCACTCAGCCTGCTTCAGCTTCCCTTTTAGCAGATTGATAAATAAAAGACAGAAAATAATGGTCTCCGGAGGAGACAGTTTGGGGGGTGGGGGGAATGCTTGGGCTTTTGATGGAAATCCTGTGAAATTGGATTATTATGGTCATTGTGCAATTACAGATGAGTAATAAATAATAATAGTAAAATAAAATAAAATAAAATAAAATAAAATAAAATAAAATAAAATAAATCATGGACGGTAATGTACAGCATGGTGACTGCAGTTAATACCACGTTGTGTGTTGGAGAGTAGCTGAGAGAATGGATCTTAAGAGTCCTTGGATGCCCTAGTGGAGAGTGGGTTAAGGATCCAGTGGTATCATTGCTGTGGCTCAGGTCACTGCTGTGGCGCAGGTTCAATACCTGGCTCAGAAACTTCTGCATGTCACAGGCACAGCCAAAAGGAAAAAAAAAGTTCTTATCACAGAAAGAAAATGTGTAACTCTTTGTGGTAATGGATATTAACTAGGTTTACTGTGATCATTTTACACTGACAGTTTTAGCCACTACTCTTCCTATTTGGATGGCTTTTATTTCTTTTGTTTGTGTGTTTGCTGTGGATAGAACTTCTAGTAATATGTTGAATAACATTGGTGCTGAGAGTGGGCATCTGTGTCTTGCTCCATATTTTCATGGGAAGGCTTTCAGCTTTTCTCCATTGAGTATTATATTTTCTGCGGGTTTGTCATAAATGGCTTTATTTATGTTAAGGATTGTTCCCCCTTAGACCCACTTTATTAAGAGTTTTGATCATGAATATATGTTGGACTTTGTCAAATGCTTTTTCTGCATCTTTTGAGATGATCATGTGGTTTCTGACTTTTTTGTTAATGTGGTGCATGGCATTGTTTGATTTGAGTGTGTTGAACCATCCTTGTGAACCTGGGGTGAATCCCACCTGGTAACGGAAAGTTTTTCAAAGTCATTTTCTGTTCTACACAGAAGTTGTATCCATATTTTTTAGATCCCACATATAAGTGATAGCATATGATATTGGTGTCTCACTGTCTTACTAACTTCACTTAGCATGATACTGTCTATATCCATCCATGTTGCTGCAAGTGCCATTAGTTCTTTCGTTTTAATGGCTAATATCCCATGGTGTTTATGTACCACCTCTTTATCCATTCTTCTGTTGATGGACATTTAGGTTGCTTCCAGATCTTGGCTATTGTAAAGTGCTTCAGTGGACACTTGGGTGCCTAGGTCTTTTCAAGTCATGGATTTCTCTGGATAGATGCCCAGGAGTGGGATTTCTGGATCATATGATAATTCTGTTTTTAGTTTTTTTGAGACATGATCATAGTGTTTTCCACAGTGGCTGTATCAATTTTCATTCCCACCAACACTGTTAAGAGGGTCCCCATTTCTCCACATCCTCTACAGCACTTATTTATTGCAGACTTTTTGATGATGGCCATCCTGGTGGGTATGAGGGAGTACCTCATTGTATCTTTATTTGTATTTTTTTTAATAAGTAGTGATGTTAAACATCTTTTCTTGTGCTTTATGACCATCTGTCTGTCTCCTTTGGAGAATTGTCTAAGTCTTCGGCCCATTTTTTTGGAGGTGATTATAAATTTTGGAGATGAATCCCTTGTCAGTTGCTTCATTTGCAAATATTTTCTCCCATTCCATGGGTTGTCTTTTTTTGTTGTTTAGGGTCTCCTTTCCTGTGCAAAACCTTCTAGGTTTATGTATGTATGTATGTATGTATTCATTTGTTTGTTTTTTTTATTATTTTTAATTCATTGATTTTAGATTATAATGTTTTTTTCCATTATAGCTGTTTTTCAGGATTCTGTCAATTTTTTACTCTATGGCAAGGTGGCCCAGTCTCACTTACATATATATCTTTTTTCTCACATTATTCTCCATCATAAGTGTCTAGACATAGTTCCCAGGGCTATATTGAATTTTATTACATTTATAGTTGTTCAGCAAACATAACAACCTGATTTTACGGCATTTCCATCCCAAACACCCAGCCCACCCCACCTACTCCCCAACTTGTCTCCTTTGGAAACCATTAGTTTTCCAAAGTCTGTTAGTCTATTTCTGCTCTGCAAAGATGTTCATTGTATCCCTTTTTTAGATTCCACCTATAAGTGATATCATATGATGTTTGTCTTTCACTAACTTCACTTAGGACAATAATTTCTAGGTCCATCCATGCTGCTGTAAATGGCATTATTTCATTCTTTATGATTTATTTTATTTTATTTTTTTGCATTTTAGGGACAAACCTAGGGCATATGGAAGTTTCCATTTAGGGATTGAATCCCACCACAGTCCCAGCAACATGGCATCAGCCACATCTATGACCTACACCACATTTGACAGCAATGCCAGCTCCCTGACTCATGGAAGAAGGCTTGGGTTCAAACCTGCATCCACATGGATACCAGCCAGATTCATGACCACTGGGCCACTGTGGGAACTCCCATCATTCATTTGTATGATTGGGTAATATTCCATTGTGTATATGGACCACATCTTCTTTATCTCCTCCACTGCCGATGGACATTTAGGTTGTTTGCATGGCTTGGGTATTGTACCTAGTACTGCAATGAACATTGGAGTACAGGTATCTTTTTAAGTCATGTTTTCTCTGGAGAGATGCCCAGGAGTAGGATTGCTGGATCAAGGGTAATTCTATTTTTAGTGTTCTGAGGAATCTCCACACTCTTTTCCATAGTATTGCACCAATTTGCATTCCCACCAAAAGTATGATAAGGGTTCCATTTTCTCCAACCCTCTTCAGCATTTCCAGTTTGTAAACTTTTTAATGATGGCCATGCTGGGTGGTGTAAAGTAGTTCCTCCTAGTAGTTTTGATTTGCATTTCTCTAATAATTAGTGCTGTTGAACATCTTTTCATGTGTTTTTTGGCCATCTGTTATGTCTTCTTTGGAGAATTGTCGGTTTAGGTCTTCTGCCCATTTGTTGATGTGGTTATTTTCTTGTTTGTAATTGAGCTGCAGGGGTAGCTATAAATTTTGGAGATGAGCCCCTTGTCAGTCTCTTCATTTGCAAATATGTTCTCCCATTCTTTGGGTTGTCTTTTTGTCCTGTTTAGGGTTTCCTTTGCTGTGCAGAAAGTTTTAAATTTAATTAAGTCCCATTGATTTTTTTTGTTCTTATAGTTATTACTCTAGGAGGTGGATCTGAGAAGATATTGCTTTGGTTTATATCAGAGAGTGTTTGGCCTAGGTTTTCCTTCAAGAGTTTTATGTTATCTGGTCTTCTATTTAGGTCTTTCATCCATTTTGCATTTATTGTTGTGTGTGGTGTTAGGAAGTGTTCTGATTTCATTCTTTTCCATGTGGCTGTCCAGGTTTCATGGCATCATTTATTGAAGGTACAGTCTTTTCTCTATTGTATGTTCTCGCTTCTATTGCCATAGATTAGTTGACTGTAGGCGTGTGGGTTTAATTCTGGGCTTTCTATCCTGTTCCACTGATGTACGTTTCTGTCTTTGTGCCAGTACCATATGGATTTGATGCTTAGTAGAATAATCTGAAGTCAGGGAACTTGATTCTTCCAGCTCTGTTTTGCTTTCTCAGGATGTCTGGCTATTCTGAGCCTTTCATGCTTTCAAACAAACTTTTAGATATTTTCTTCTAGTTCTACAAAAACTGTCCTTGGTAGTTTGATAGGGATTGCATTGAATCTGCAGATTGCCTTGGGTAGTACAGTAATTTTGATAATATTGATTCTTCCAATCCAAAAAGATGGTATTTCCATCTGTTTGTGTGACCTTTGATGTCTTTCATCAGTGTCTTATAGTCTTCAGAGTACAGGTCTCTTGTCTCTTTAGGTAGGTTTATTCCTATGAATTTCATTCTCGTTGATGTGATGGTTGATGGGATTGTTTCCTGAATTTCTCTTTCTGATCGTTCATTCTTAGTATATAGAAATGCCATGAATTTCTGTGTATTAATTTTGTATTCTGTGACTTTTCCAAATTCATCAATGAATGCTAACAGTTTTCAGGTAGCATCTTTAGGATTTTCTAGGTATAGTATCATGCCTCCGCAAATAGAGTTGTACCTCTTCCTTTCCAATTTGGATTCCTTTTATTTCACTTTCTTCTCTGATTGCCATGCCCAAGACTTCCAAAACTATGTTGAATATTAGTGGTGAGAGCAGACATCCTTCACCACAGAGGGAATTCTTTCAGCTTTTTACCATGCACAATGATGTTAGCTGTGTGTTTGTCATATATGCCCTTTAGAATGTTGAGGTAGATTCCTTCCGTACCCATGTCTGAAGGGATTTTATGGGTGTTGCATCTTGTGAAAGTCTTTCTCTGCACCTATGGAGAGGGTGATATGGTTTTTATTCCTCAGTTTGTTAATGTGGTGTATCATACTGTTTGATTTGTGGATATTGAAGAATCCTTGCATTGCTGGGACAGATCCCACTTGATCATAATGTACAAACCTTTCAATGTACTGTTGGATTTGGTTTGCTAGTATTTTGGTGAGGATTTTTGCATCTAGATTCATTGGAGATATTGGCCAGTAGTTTTCTTTTTTTGTGGCATCTTTGTCTGGTTTTGCTATCAGGGTGATGGTGGACTTCTAGAATGAGTTTGGAAGCGTTCATTCCTCTGAAAGTTTTTGGAATAGTTTCAGAGGAATAGATGTTATCTCTTCTCTAAATGTTTGAATCGAATTCCCTGTGAAGCCATCTGGTCCTAGACTTTTATTTTTTGGAATTTTTAAAATCACAGTTTCAATTTCTGTGCTTGTGATTGGTCCATTCATCTTTTCTAGTTCATCTTGGTTTAGTCTTAGAAGAAAGTAGTTTTCTAAGAATTTGTCCATTTCTTCTAGGATTTCCCTTTTATTGGTATAGATTTATTGGTATGTAGTAGTCTCGTAGGATCCTCTGTATTTCTGTGATGTCCTTTGTAACTTCTCCTTTTTCATCTCTAATTTTATGGATTTGAGTCCTCTTTTTTTTTTTTGATAAGTCTGACTAAGGGTTTTTCAATTTTGTTGATCTTTTCAAAGAACCAGTTTTTATTTTTATTGCTCTTTTCTATGGTTTTCTTCATTTCTATTTCATTCATTTCTGCTCTGATCTTTATTATTTCTTTCCTTCTTATATCTTTAGGTCTTGTCTGTTACACTCTCTCAGGCTGCTTTAGATGTGAAGTTAGGTTGTTTATTTGAGCTTTCTCTTGTTTCCTGAGGTATGCTTGTATTGCTATAAACTTCCCTCTTAGAACTGCTTTTGCTATAGTTTTCCTCTTTGATCTCTTCGATGATCCATTGGTTGTTTGGTAGCATGTTGTTTAGCCTTCATGTCTTTGTGTGTGTGTGGTTTTTGGCAATTTTTTTCTTGTTGATTTCAAGTTGAATAGCGTTGTGTTTGGAAAAAGATGCTGGATATGATTTCCATTTTCTTAAAGTTACCAAGGCTTGATTTGTGGCCCAGAAAGTGATCATTCCTACAGCAAATTCCATGTGCACTTGAGAAGAAGTGTATTCTGCTGCTTTTGGATGGAATGTCCTATAACTCTCTATTCAATCCATCTGGTCTAATGCTTCATTTAGGGCCTGAGTTTTCTTGTTGATTTTCTGTCCGGATGATCTGTCCATTGCAGTCAGTGGGGTGTTAAAGTCCCCTGCTCTATGGTGTTGTTGTTAATTTCTCCTTTTAAGGTTGTTAGCAGTTGCCTTATATATTGAAGTGATCCTGGATTGGTCCTTTGATCATTATGTAATGCCCATCTTTTTCTCTTATCATATTCTTTATTTTCAGGCCTATTTTGTCTGATATGAGTATCATTACTCCAGCGTTTTTGATTGCCATTTGCATGGAATATTTTCTTCCATCCTCTCATTTTCAATTTGTATGTGTCCCTAGAAAGTGAAGTGGGTCTCTTGAAGACAGCATATGTATGGGTCTTGCTTTTGTATCCATTCAGCCAGTCTAGATCTTTTGGTTGGGGCATTTAGTCCGTTTACATGTAAGCTATTTACTGATTTGTATGTTCTTATTGCCATTTCATTAACTGTTTTGGATTTGTTGCTGTTGCTCTTTTTTCTTCCCTTCTTCTCTTGTTCTCTCCTTTTGTGGATTGATGACTACCTTTAGCGTTGTATTTGAGTTGATTGCTCTTATTTGTGTGTGTATCTATTGTAGGTTTTTGGCCTGTAGTTACCCTGAAGTTTTGAGATAGGCGTCTCTCTCTCTCTGATTGTTTTAAGTTGTTGGTCTCTTAATTGGAAGTGCATCTCCAGTGTCCTGCATTTGTACCCTCCTCTTCTCCCAATTTCTGGATTTGGTAGCATATTGAAGCGTGGATGATTTCCTACATTTACTGTGTCTATGCCTTTACTGGGTATATGTCTTTACTGGTGATCCTTGTCATTTGTAGTGTTTTGGTTTCTAGTTGTGGCCTTTTCTTTGCCTCAGGAAGTTCTTTCAGTATTTGTTGTAAATCTGGGTTAGTGGTGCTGAAGCCTCTTAACTGTTGTTTGTCTGTAAAGCTTTTGCTTTCTCCTTCAAATCAGAATGAAAGCCTTGCTGGGTAGAGTAATCTTGGTTGGAGATTTTTCCTTTCATCTCATTAAGTATATCGTGCCACTCCCTTCTGGCCTGCAGAGCTTCTGCGGAAAAATCAGCTGAAAAGCTTTTCAGGATTCCCATGTATGTTATGTGTTTGTTTTCCCTAGATGCTTTCCATATGTTCTCTTTGTCTTTAATTTTGTCCAGTTTCGTGAATATGTGTCTTGGGGTGTTCCTCCTTGGGTTTATTTCATATGGTACTCAGTGTGCTTCCTAGATTTCAGTGAGTGATTCCTTCCCCATGGTAGGGAAGTTTTGGCCTATTATCTCTTCAAATAGGTTCTCTGGCCTTTTCTCTCTCTCTTCTTCTTTTGGCACCCCTATAATGCAGATGTTGGTGCATGTAATGTTGTCCTAGAGTTCTCTTAGACTGTCTTCCAATCTATTCAATCTTTTTTCTTTTTCTGTTCCACATCAGTGATTTCCAATCGTGTGTCCTCCACCTCACTTGTTCATTCTTCTGCCTCATGTATTCTGTTGTTGGCTGCTTCTAATGAATTTTATATTTCAGGTATTGTATTTTTCATCTCTGCTTGCTTCAGTCTTAAATTTCGTATTTCTTTGCTCAGTGTTTCCTGTAAATTATCAGTCTTTGCCTCCCATCTGTTTCCAATGCCCTGCATCACATTCATGATCATCAGTCTAAAGTCTTTTTCCTGGAGGCTGATACTCTGCAGATCACTTAGCTGTTTTTCTGGGGTTTTTCTCTCTCCTTCATCTGGGTTATGGTTCTCTGCCTTTACATTTTTATAGGTTTTTGGTGTGGTCTCCTTTTTCCAGAAAACAATGTGGTAGCCCCTCTTTCTTCTGAAGTCCGCACCCTTTGTGGCTGAAGTTGGTGTGGGGGCTTGCTATAGGCTTCCTGATGGAAAGGACTGGTGCCTGCCCACTGGTAGGTGGAGCTGCTTCTTATCCCTCTGGAGGATGGGTCTTTGCTCTGGGTGAGATTAGAGGCAGTTGTGTGATTAGGGTGTCTTTAGGCAGCCTGTTTACTGATGGGTGGGGCTGTGATCTCACCTGGACTCGTGTTTGACCTGGGGCTTCTCAGCGCTGATAGGTGGGGCCGGATTTCCCCAAAATGGCCACCTCTAGAGGAACACATGCCAGTGAGCACTCCTGAGACTTTTGCTTCCAGTGTCCTTCCCCAGCAGTGATCCACAGTCACTCCCTGTTTTCCCAGGAGATCCTCCAAGAACTGCAGTCAGGCCTGCCCCAGATTCCCATGGAGTCTCTACTTTGTCTGGGACCCCGTGGATATGAAAGCCTGTGTGTACCTTTCAAGAATGGGGTTTCTGTCTCCCCCAGTCCCATGGAGCTTTAGCACAGAAGCTCTACTACCCTCAATGCCAGATGCTCTGGGGGCTCTTTCTCCCAATGCCATACCCCCAGGTATGGGGATCCAATGTGGGACTCAGAACTCTCGCTCCTGTAGGTGGGTCTCTGTGACACAGTTCCTTTCCAGTCTGTGTGCTGCCCACATGATGCTCATGGGCTTGTGTATATCACATAATAGGCCTTCCTACCATCTTGATGTGGTCTCCTCTTTGTTTCTTGGAGTAGGATATCTTTTTTGAAAGTTTCCAATCCATTTTGTTGAAGGTTGTTCAGCATTTGGTGGTAATTTTGTTGTTTTGAAGAGAGCAGGTGAACTCCATTCCTTCTGTCCTGCCATCTTAATCCAGTCCCCTTCTCCTCATTTTTCAACTGGGTTTTGTTTGTTTGTTTGTTTTGTTTTTGCTGTTGCGTTGTATAAGTTGTTTGTATGTTTTGGAAATTAAGCTCTTGTCAGTTACATTATTTGAAACTCTTTTCTCCCATTGCATAGATTGTCTTTTTGCTTTTTTTAAAGTTTTCCATTGCTGTGCAAATGCTTGTGGGCTTGATTAGCTCCCATTGGTTTATTTTTGTTTTTTCATTCTATTGCTTTGGGGGACTGACCTAAGAAAACCTTTCAATGTTTGATGTCAGGGAATGTTTCGCCTATGATCTCTTCCAGGAGTTTTATGATGTCTTATCTTATGTTAAATTTTTAAGCCATTTTGAGTTTATTTTTGTGTATGGTATGAGAGTGTGTTCTAGTTCTAGTATGAGAGTGTGATTTACGTGGAATTGTTCTGCTTTGTCCATACCACTTGGGGAGGGGTCAATCTTTCCCTGATTTTGTATTCTTGCCTCGTTTGTCAAAGATTGTTTGACCATAGTTGTCTGGGGTTATTTCTGGGTTCTGTATTCTGTTCCATTGGAGTGTATGTCGTTTTGGTACCAGTACCACACTGTCTTGATGATTGTAGCTTTGTAATATTGTCTGAAGTCTGAGAGAGTTATGCCTCCTGCTTGGTTTGTGTTCCTCAGGATTGCTTTGGCAATTCTGAGTCTTTTATGGATCCATATCAATTTTTGGATTGTTTGTTCTAGTTCTGTGAAAAATGGCATGGGTAATTTGATAGGGATTGCTTTGAATCTGTTGATTGATTTGGGTAGGAGGGTCATGTAAATGATATTAATTCTTCCAATCCAGGAGTGTGGAACATCTTTCTGTTTCTTTGAATCCTCTTTAACTGTCTTGAGTGAAGTTGTAGAGTTCTCAGCATGGAAGTCTTTCACCTCCTTGGTCAGGTTAACAGCTGTTGCCTTATGTTTTGAGGTAACCCTCTTTCGGGTGCATATGTATTTACCATCCCTATGCATGCTTCTTGGATTGATCCTTTGATCATTATGTAATGACCTTGTTTGTCTCTTATAATATTCTTTATTTTAAGGTTTAATTTGTCTGAAAAGAGTATTGCTGCTCCAGCTTTCTTTTGACTCCATATGCATGGAATATTTTCTTCCATCCCCTCGCTTTCAATTTTCATATGTCCCTAGAACTGACGTGAGTCTCTTGGAGACAGCATATATGTGGGTCTTTAGTATCCATTCAGCCTGTCTATATCTTTTGGTTGGGGCATTTAGTCCAATGACATTACCATTTTATGAACTGATTTGTATTTGTTTTTGTTGGCCTCTTTTCCTTCCCTTCTCTTCTCTTGTGGTTTGATGACTCTATATAGTGTTGTGTTTGGACGGCTTTTTATTATTTTTGTGTGTATTGATTGTAGATTGTTGGTCACAGTTCCCATGAAGTTTTGATATAGGATTCTATCTATATACAAATTGTTTTAAGTTGTTGGTCTCTTAGTTGCAAATGCAACTCTGGTATGCTGCATTTTTACCCTCTTTGGATGATTTCTGGATTTTTCAGCATATTTATGTGTGGATGATTTCCTGCCTTTACTATATGTATATGTATATGTTTACCGGTAAGCCGTGTCGTTTTTAGTATTTTTTATTTTAGTGGTGGCCTTTTCATGTCCACCTCTTGAAGTTCCTGTAGTATTTGTTGTAAAGCTGGTTTGGTAGTGTTGAAAACCTTCCTGGGCTTCGCTTGTATGTTATGTGTTTCTTTTCCCTAGCTGCTTTCAACATTTTCTGTTTGTCTTTAATTTTGGTCAGTTTCATGAATATGTGTCTTGGGGTGTTCCTCCTTCGGTTTGTTTTCTATTGTACTCGTTGTGCTTCCTGGATTTGAGTGAGTGGTTCCTTTCCCATGTTAAGGAAGTTTTTGTTATGTGCTCTGGCCCTTTCTCTCTCTCTTCTGCTTCTGGTACCCCTATAATGCAGATGTTGGTGCATGTCATGTTGTTCCAGAGTTCTCATGGACTGCCTCCATTTCTTTTCAATCTTTTTTTCTCTTCTGTTCCTCGTCAGTGATTTCCACCAGGCTGTCTTCCATCTCACTTATTCATTTTTCTGCCTTCTGCATTCTGTTACTGTTTCCTTTGATGTGAATTTTTTTATTTCAGCTATTGTGTTTTTCGTCTCTGCTTGCTTAATCTTAAAATCTTCTATTTGTTGGGTTTTCTTGTAACTTGTCTCTCTTTGCCTCCAGTTTATTTCCATGTTCTTGAGCCATCTTGACTATCATTAGTCTAAGGACTTTTTTGTGGAAGTTGATAATCTTCAGATCGTTTAATTGTTTTTCTGTTTTTTTTCTTCTTCCTTTATCTGAGTCATAATTCTATGCCTTGTCATTTTGTAGAGCTTTTGAGTGTGATCTCCTTTTTGCAAACAATAGGGTTGTAGACTCTCATACCTGAGGGTTCTCCCTACTATTCTTCCTGTTACTCAAATGTGACCTCAAGTGATTTCTGGTCTGTCTACTTTCCCTTCTATGTGGGACACAGTGCATGAGAAAGAGCCTTCCTGGAACTGAGAGGTGAAGACTTCTAAATTTGGAAAACCTGACTCTTGATCAGTGATGCTTTCAGAGAAAGATCTGGATCATTCCAGATCAAGGAGAACTGTGCCAATTAAGAAAATGAAATCTTCATTAAACTTCAAGTTGTGAAGGCCTGTAGAGGGAGGTCTCACAACCTACTTCTCATGGTCAATAGCTTTTGTAAGCAGTGCTTCAGGGACATTTGGGGTGCATGTGCCTTTTGAAGGACATTTCAGTATAGGGAAATGTTTGATTTTGATGAAATATGATTTTCCATTTTTTTCTTTTTTTGGGTAATTTTCTTTTTGTCCTGTGTAAGACCTCTTTATCAAGCCCAACAACCCAGAGATTTTTCTCCTAGTTTTTTTTTTTTTTTGGTAAAAATTTCACAGTCTCGAAATTTGCATTTGAATCTATGCCCCATTTTGTAGAATTTCAGTATCCGTTAAAAACTATCCCTTTTCCATTCTACTTCTCTATAACTTTTGTGTTAAGCCATTCCAGTTTGCTGTATTGGTATGTGTCTATTTCTGTATTCTCTATCCTGTACACCAAACTATGAATCTATTCCTCCACCAATGCTAATCTATCTTCCATAGGGCTTTATATGGAGCCTAATAGCCTCAAATTTTAATTTTCTTTCTCAAAATAATTTTAGCTATTTTGGCTCCTTTTCTTTATACATGTTATAATAAGCTTGTCCATGTTGACAAAAGCAATTCTGTTGGAAGTGGACAGTTTATTATGTGGAGTCTTCCAGACTGTGAATATTATCTATGTATATGCATACACAATTGTTTAGGTCTTATAGGGTTTTATGATACAAATCAAATCCTCTATCAAAACATTTCTAACGAGAGTTCCCATTATGGGTCCCTGATGAAGAACCTGATATAGTGGCCATGAGGATGTGGGGTGATTCTCTGGCCTGGCTCAGTGGGGTAAGGTACTTTTATTGCCACAAGCTATAGTGTAGGGTGCAGATGCCAGTTGGATATGGTGTTGCTGTTGCTGTGGTGTTGGTTGCTAGCTGTAGCTCCATTTTGATCCCCTAGCCTGAGAACTTCCACAAGCTGCAGGAGCAGCCATAAACTTATATGTATAACCAAATATTTCATTTTTTGGAACTGTTCTGTATTGCATTGTGTTTTTGGTTTGGGCTACCAGATGTCCCTTTTTAGCATTTACAAATATGATGAATGTTTCTGTGTTGATCTTCTCTCCTGAGACTTTGGTAAAGGAACCTCCATCTCTTCAGTGTACCTTAAGAGAATTGTTGGGATTTTCTGTGGAGGTAGCCATGCTATCCATGAACATGGACAGTTATATTTCTTCATTTCTATTCTGTATGTCTTCATTTCTTTTTCTTGCCATGCTGCATTGGCAAGTCCCTGCAGTGCTAAGTAGAATGGAAGAAATGAGAAAGGACATTCTGACCTTCTTTTGAGTTTAGGAGGAAAACATTCATTCTTTCACCTTTCAGTAGGATGCTTAGTGTAGGTATTTTGTAGATGTTCTGTACTGGGTTGAAGGAGTGTTCTTCCTGGTCTTCTGAGAGTTTCTAACATGAATGGGTTGTTGAACATTGCCAAATGCTTTTTCTGTAGTAATTGATGTGACCATGTACATTTTCTTCTTTAATCTATTAATAACAGCAAACTACACTGATGATTTTTAAATACTAAACCAAGCTTGTATTCCTAGAGTAAACTCCATTTGATTATAATGCATTGTCAGTTCGTTTGTTCTTCAGATATTGGTTGAGTATTGCATTTTTTTTTTGTAGTTTCCGTTCAGGAAAACTTAAGCTATTGATTTTGAGACCTTTCTTCTTTTGTATTGTAGAAGCATCTAGTGCCATTTGTTTCCATCTTCACAATGGTTTATCTGGATCCAATCACATTTTATGGACTGTATCTTCCTTTGCATTCAGTTCTATTCATTTCAAAATTTTTCTTTGAGAGTCATCTTTAACCATGGGTTATTTAGAAGTGTGCATCTCAATTTCCACATATTTGGAGGCTCACTTCTCATTCTCATTGTTATACAAGGGGAAGCTTATACTTTGGACACGGTGGAGTGAAATGTAATGACTATTTGTTTATCTTATAGGTTCCTCAAGTGTCATTGGTGTGAACCTTTTGAATATTAATTTTACACGGGAGTTCTCAGACTTTTCACTTATACAGTAACCATAAAGGAATTGCCTGAATATATGAATTCATGCTGCTGAAGTTGTGTTTATCAAGGGAAGTTCACAGACAGAACAATAGTAGGAGAATTTGTGGGTCGCCATTGCACGTTGATTTCCGGGTCAGCACCCAGAGACTCTGTTCGGACCCAGCGTTCAGGAGAGGGGCCCAGATCTTGGGCTTGGTGCTTTTATTGCATGATCAGAGAAGTCCAGGCCCCCTGTGGGCAGGGACTACAACCAGCATGGTGACGTGCAGGATGCAGGTTGAGTAGCTGGCTGCGGGATGAGCGCTCAGGGTGGGGGAAGCTCCAGCCTCTTTCCTGCTGCTCAGGGTGGGTCTGAGCTGTGGGTGCAGCCATAAGTCTCAGAAGGCCAGTGGCTGAGTCACTAGGCAGCACTTCCCATCTCTGTCAGCCATAAGCCCTGGCTATGGGCAGTGACCCTGAAGTCGCAGGAAGGCCAGGCTTTCTCCTGCAGGGAGGTTGTCTTGCCCAAGTCAGCCCTGCCCTCTCACTACTTCAGAAACCAAAATCTCATCACTCCATCTTGCTACCTCCCAAAACATGGGATTGCCAAACTTTTGTTTTTGACTTTTTGTATTTTCTAGGGCTGCACACATGGCATGTGGAGGTTTCAAGGCCAGGGGTCTACTCAGAGCTGTAGCCACTGGCCTATGCCAGAGCAACAGCAGCACAGGATCCGAGCCACTACTGCGACCTACATCACAGCTCTCAGCAATGCTGGATCCTTAACCCACTGAGCGAGGCTAGGACTAGAACCTGCAACCTCATGGTTCCTAGTCAGATTTGTTAACCAATGAGCCATGGTGGTCACTCCCCAAACGTTCTTTTTCAAATATTAGTAACATCATTTTCTAGAAGAAGTACAACTGAACCCCAGTTAACCAGGAAGCAGCTACTGCAATTAAGCAAGTTTCCCCTAAGACAAGACCCTTAGCTACACCCATGGGCTATCTTTGATTTCTCCTATGTGCTTCTGAGAAGTAAAATGTTGATGTTCAAGATCTCCAATGATCGGTGTGCTAGCAATAATTTCTATGAAAGCAGGAAGCTCCTCACCCTGAAGCAGAGGAGGTAAGGAGGCAGTAGGTGATAACTCTTTGCTCTGCTCCCACTTTTAAACCCTCCATATCCCTGCCATTTGAGGAAGGAAGGCAGTGCCTTGGAACACTACCCAGCTTCGAGGTGTGTCACTTCCCCTGTCTGACAAGAGGTCACCTACAAGCCAGAGGGCCCAAATCCTCCCTCGTACACAACTGCTCCCTGCCCCCCACTTAAAAATTCCCTTCAGAGCCCTTTGCCTGCACAATTGTAATAGCTGTATTGTTAATATATGATGTCTGTGACTTAGAAAAGTGTTACTCCTTGCCTTGTTCTTGAAGAAACATGTCCTTTGGTAGGGAGAACCCAGACCAGGCAGCCCACAGCCTCTGTCAGGTGTGTTCCTTCAGCCAATGCTCTGATTCCATGTTGAGAGTTTCGGAGATGAGACTTTCTGTGTTGTCAATGGGCAGGCTTCCCCTTGGTGTGTATCATAGCCAAAGGTTGTCCAGCACCTGCCTCTCCCTCAGACAAGCTGCAGCCATGCTACCCCTGCAATTAGGAACCTCCTTTATCCACCCTGTGGATGGTAGTCAATTCTCTGATTCCATGAATGTATCATCCGTTAGACCACTATTGATTTATTTTATTTTATGTATGTATTTTTTGTCAAGTTTGGCTCCATCTGCAGCATGTAGAGGTTCCCTGACTAGGGGTCAAATGTAAGCTACAGCTGATTCTGTTGAATGAAAATTCCATTTAATTATTTTTAATTTCATTCTTTTTCTTTTTGTGTTCTTTTTTTTCTTTCTTTTTCTTTTCTTTTTTTTTGGTGGGGTTCATTCTGGACATATGGAAGTTCCCCTGCTAGGAATTGAATTAGAACTTGAGCTTCCATCCTATGCCACAGCCACAGCAATGCAGGATCAAAGCTACATGACACTACACCACAGCTCGTGGCAACTCTGGAACTTTAACCAAATGAGCACGGCTAGGTATCATACCCATGTCCTCACAGATAGCAGTTGTGTTCATTACCTCGGAGCCATGACAGGAACTCCTTCTATTTCATTCCTTTTATGGTTTGAAGAACATTAGTGTAATTTGTCATTTGCAGTCCATGCACCTTAATGTTAAACCTAGTCTATTTCATTTTTTGGTTTTGTTACTTTCCTTTTTTGGCCACACTCTTGGCATATGGGGGTTCCTTGGAACAAGGCAGGATACTTAGGCCTCTTTCCCAGAGCAGGAACTCTATTCCTGGTCTTTGTAAAGTCTTAGGTCTTGCTCTTTCTAAAGCTATCTGGGTGTTGATGCCATTGGGGTGGTGCAGGGATTTGACAAGGTGCAATACTCAGAGTTCCCATAGTGGCTCTCTGGAAATAAATCTGACTAGTATCCATGAGGATGCCAGTTCGATCCCTGACCTTAGGGGGTTAAGGATCCAGCATTGCTGTGAGCTCTGTGTAGGTTGAAGATGCATCTCAGATCTGGCATTGCTGTGGCATAGGCCAGTGTCTCCAGCTCTGATGTGACCCCTAGCCTGGGAACCTACTTAGGCCATTGGTGCAGCCTTAAAAAGAAAAAATAAATAAATCACGATGGACTACTCCACTCAAGTCCCTAATCATCTATGAATTTCCTCTCAACCATTCCCATCTTTCTGTCCTCATTGGGACTAAGAGGCACCTGCCTCCACCATTTTGCCCATTGCAATAATCCCACTGAGAATAGTGGATTCTCCCCCCATCGATGAGGCAGAGAAGCAGAAAGTCCTGTCCCTACAGCCAAGCCTTTTCCTCTCTGGCCAGGCCACCCACACAGGGCACCCTGGATGAGTGTAGGATCATCCCAGCCTGTCATCTGGCGACTTCGGGGAAGCAGAGAGAAACTCCCTAAAGGTAAAGGCTGTCACCAGCCTCCACTCTAGGAACTGCTGAGTGTTCAGAGGGCTGAAAGGCACAAAAGCAGCGCCAAATCCCTTGAAGGTAGGGGGATGCATATAATGGTAGAGATGCCCCAGATGCCCACTAGTCAGGCAGGCTTGAGAGACGGAGATGATGTGGGGGTTCCTGGGGATAGTGAAATCTGTGTGCTCCCCAGAGTAGCTTGATGAGTCCTTGTCTTTGTGGAGGAAAGATTTCATGGTTCACCTGTAAATCCAGAGCACCTGTGACAGCCCTCATCCTTCTTTCCTCCAAAGAACACTCTGTGGAGCAACACAGACATGAGCAAGATGACAGTGGACCATGAATATTTCCCATAAAACTATCTTTGTCCACATTTTACATACTTCATCCCAATGGTGCTTCTGTGCACACCCAGACCCAAATCCCCCACTACCTAACCCCCCGCAGGGCCACCCCTCTCCTGGCTCTGATAGCCTTGCCCTTCCTCCCTGACCCCATGTCAGCCAGGATCAATGCTGGGACTAAAGAGAGCCCCTAGGCTTCCTGTTGGGATTGCACTGGAAAGCTGGACCACTGTTCACTACTGGATGCAGTGGAACATCCTCTTCCCTGTGACACATGTGTTACAACTTCTCTTTTTGGTCTGTCAGGGTAAACAAGCCCCTGTCTAGGGCTGGTCTCCCAAAGACTCCCAGGTCAGTCCTGGGCATGGGCAGGTTCTCTGTGGTGGCCAGGCCTCCACACAGAGCCAGCTGCTGGGGAGGCTGGGCTGATGCCTATTCTCTGGGGGGTGGGGTGACCCAGTGAGCTCGTTGAGTCCCCCAGCCTGCAGAGTCCCCACAAGGCCTGTGGTGGGGACTTGGCTCTGGGGCAGCACCAAGGACAGCAGGTTGTGCTGAGGTTCCAGGAAGAAGGTCAGGGTGGGGAGATCCTCCTCCTCCTTACTGGAGCTGTTCCCCAGCCCTCAGGTCTCCCTAAGAGGACAGGTCTCCTCAAGAACCTCATTGGCCCTGGGTCCTGATCGAGGTCCCTGAGGAGGATGGAGGGATGTCCTGACCTCTTGAAGAGAGAACTGAGCCTTTGAGCTGTAAGGCCACTCACTGCTGGCTGTGCCTTAGAAGGGCCTTGAAATCAATCTCTGGTTTGCAGGATTCTTTGGTGACCCTAGTCTGACCCCAGCCTTAGGGAACACAAGAGTGCCTTGGTCTCTGGTGGCACTCCAGTGGCATGGCTGCAGTGTTTGGGTTGTGCCCCAGGGCTGGCCTTCCTAAGAGCACAGGCTGAGGGTGATCAGGTGGAAGGGAAAGTGAGAGACTCTAATGTCCATTTCCTAAGCCTAGAGCATGCACATTGGAGGGCAGTGCTGGGGGGCCATAGACCTGTGTGTGGGTGGTTTTAGGACCAGCTGAAGCCTCATGTGCCATGGGAGGGAGAGGAAAGTGGGCACATGTAAGAGTCACATGTGAGGAAGTGCAGAACCTTTAATTTCCCAGGGGTGTCCCCACCAGCCCACTTCTTAGGCATACCTCATGGGGCTGCTTAGGCATGGAGGAGGGAGAAGAGTTAGAAAACTGACCATGTCCATAACCCAGAGGGACAAAGGGCAGGTGAGACCCCCTTCAGGGGCTGTTCTAGTGGAAAGACTAATACCACAGTGCGGTTAAAGGAACAATGTTGGGACATTGGCCATCCCTAGGTCCCTATTTATTTTTTAAATGTATAAAACTTCATTTTTTTCTTATCTTTTATTTATATATATATTTTATCAACTGTACAGCATTGTGACCCAGTTACACTTACATGTATACCTTCTTTTTTCTCACATTACATGTTCCATCATAAGTGACTAGGGCTGCACAGCAGGATCCCATTGCTAATCCATCCCAAAGGCAATATTCTGCATCGATTTACCCCAAGCTTCCAATCCAACGCACTCCCTGGCCCTCCCCCTTGGCAAACACAAGGCTATTCTCCAAGAGAATTATTTTCTTTTCTGTGGAAAGGTTTCTTTGTGCCGTATACTATATTCCAGATATAAGTGATATTGTATGGTATTTGTCTTTCTCTTTCTGACTTGCCTCACTCAGGATGTGAGCATCTAGTTCCATCCATGTTGCTGCAAATGGCATTATATTTTATTGCTGAGTAGGATTCCATTGTGTATATATACCACATCTTCCCAATCCAATCACCTGTCGTTGGACAATTGAGTAGTTTCCATGTCTTGGCTATTGTGAATAGTGCTGTAATGAACATGTGGGTGCATGTGTCTTTTTTAAGGAGAGTTTTGTCTGGATAGATACCCAAGAGTGGGATTGCAGGGTCATACGGTAGTTTGATGTACAGATATCTAAGGTACCTCCCTACTGTTCTCCCTAGTGGTTGTACCAGCATCCATTCCCATCAACAGGGCAGGAGGGTTCCCTTTTCTCCACACCCCCTCCAGCATTTGTTATTTGTGGACTTATGAATGATGGCCATTGTGACTGGTGTGAGGTGGTATCTCATATTCGTTGTGATTTGCATTTCTCTAATAATCAGTGATACTGAGCATTGTTTCAGGTGCTTGCTGGCCATCTGTATATCTTCCTTGGAGAAATGTCTCTTTAGGTCTTTTGCCCATTTTTCAATCGCATTATTGCTGTTCTTGCTGTTGAGTTGTATAAGTTGTTTGTCTATTTTAGAGATGAGGCCCTTGACAGTTGCATCATTGGAAACTATTTTCCCTCATTCTCTAAGTTGTCTTTTTTTTTTTCTTTTTGGTTTCCTTTGCTGTGCAAAAGCGTGTATGTTTGATTAGGTCCCATTGGTTTATTTTTGCTTTTATTTCTATCGCTTTGGGAGACTAACCTGAGAAAACATTTGTAAGGTTGATTTCAGAAAATGTGCTGCCTATTTTCTCTTCCAGGAGTTTGATGGTGTCTTGTCTTGTATTTATGTTTTTCATCCATTTTGGGTTTATTTTGGTGCATAGTGTGAGAGTGTGTTTTAGTTTCACTGATTTGCATGCTACTGTCCAGGTTTCCCAGCAGTACTTGCTGAAAAGACTGTCTTTCCCCCATTTTGTATTCTTGACTCCTTTGTCAAAGATTAATTTCCCATAGGTGTTTGGGTTTATTTCTGGATTCTCTATTCTGTTCCATTGGTCTGTCTGTCTGTTTTGGTACCAGACGCACACTGTCTTTGATGACTGTGGCTTTGTAATAGTGCCTGAAGCCTGAGAGAGCTATGCCTCCTGCTTGGTTTTTGTTTCTCAGAATTGCTTTGGCAATCATGGGTCTTTTGTGGTTTCATAAAAATATTTGGACTGTTTGTTCTAGTTCTGTGTAAAATGGAGTGGGTAATTGTATCAGGGTTGCATTGAATCTGTAGATAGCTTTGGGTAGTATGGCCATTTTTACAATATTAATTTTTTTTCCATCCAGGAGCATGGACTATCTTTCCATTTCTTTACATCTTTAATTTCCTTGATTAATGTTTTATATTTCTTGGCATATAAGTCTTTCACCTCCTGGGTCAGGTGTATACACAGGTATTTGATTTTTTGGGTTGCAATTTTAAAAGGTATTGTATTATTGTATTCCTTTTCTAATATTTCATTGTTGGTATACAGAAATGCGACTGATTTCTGAATGTTAATCTTATATCCTGCTACTTTGCTGAATTTGCTGAGCAGTTCAGGTAATTTTGGGGTTCGTCCTTGGGGTTTTGTATTTATTGTATCTTGTCATCAGCATAGAGTCACAGCTTTATCACTTCTCTTCCGATTTGGATGCCTTTTATTTCTTTGTTTGTCTGATTGCTGTGGCTAGGACTTCCAATACTATGTTGAATAATAGGGATGAGAGTGTGCATTCTTGTCTTGTTCCAGATTTTTGTGGGAAGGCTTTCAGCTTTTCTCCATTGAGTATTATATTTTCTGTGGGTTTGTCTTAAATGGCTTTGATTATGCTAAGGAATGTTCCCTCTAGACCCACTTTGGTAAGGGCTTTTAATCATAAAATGATGTTGGACTTTGGCAAATGCTTTATCTGCCCCTATTGAGAGGATCATGTCATTTTTGAGTTTTGTTTTGTTAACGTGATGTATGATGTTGACTGATTTACCTCTTCTTTTTTGGCAGCATCTTTGGTTTTGGAATGAAGGTAATGGTGGCATCCTAGAATGTCTTTGGGAGTATTCCTTCTTCTTCAACCTTTTGGAAAAGTTGTAGGAGTGTGGGTGTAAGTTCCTCCTTGTTTGTTTGGTAGAATTCACCTGTGAAATCATCTGGTCCTGGACTTTTATTTGTAGGGAGTGTTTTTATGACATATTCAATTTCATTTCTAGTGATTGGTCTGTTCAGTTGATCTATTTCTTCTTGATTCAGTTTTGGTGGGTTGTACATCTCTAGGAAGTTGTCCATTTCTTCCAGGTGGTTGAATCTGTTGGCACATAATTGTTGTTAGTATTCTCTCATGGTTTTTTTTTTTTCCTTCTGTAGTATCCATTGTGCCTTCTCCTTTTTCATTTCTGATTTTTGTACTTTGGGTTTTTTTTCTCTCCTCTTCTTGGTGAGTCTAGCCAGAGGTTTGTCCATTTTGTTGACCTTTTCAAAGAACCAGCTCTTGGCTTGATTGATTTTGTCTATTGTTTTTTGAATCTCTATTTTATTGATTTCCTCTTAGATCTTTATGATGTCCTTGTTTCTGCTGACTTTAGGTTTTTCTTGTTGTTCTTTTTCTAATGCATTGTGGTGGTGGGTTAAATTGTCCATTTGAGATTTTTCTTCTTTTTGGAGAAAGGCCTGTATTGCTATGAACTTCCCTCTGAGCACTGCTTTTGTGGCATCCCTTGGATTTTGAGTGATTGTGTCTTCATGATCATTTGTCTTGAGGTTTTTTTTTTAAATTTCCTTCTTGATTTCCTCATTGACCCATTGGTTTTTTAGTAGCATGTTATTTAGTCTCCATGTAGTAGGTTTTTTTCTCACTTCCTTTCCTGTGACTGAGTTCTAGTTTCATGCCATTGTGGTCAGAGAAGGTATTTGAAATAATTTCTATACTCCTAAATTTGTTGAGGTTAGCTTTGTGCCCCAAGATGTGATCAATTCTTGAGAATGTTCCATGTGCACTTAAGAAGAATGTGTATTCTGTTGTTTTGGATGTAATGTCCTCAAAATGTCAATTAAGTCTAACTTTTCTGGTATTTCCTTTAGGATCTCTGTTGCCTTATTGATTTTCTGTCCGGAGGATCTGTCCATTGATGTGGGTGGGGTGTTAATTCTCCTACTATGATTGTATTCCCATCAATTTCTCCTTTTATCTCTGTTATATTTGTTGGAGGTATCTGGGTCCTCCAATATTAGGGGCATATATATTGATGATTGTAATATCCTCTTCTTGAATGGATCTTTTAACTATTCAATGCTATCCTTCTTTGTCTTTCTTGATGGCCTTGATTTTAAAGTCTCTTTTGTCTGATATGAGTACTGCAACTCCTGCTTTCCTGTCTTGTCCGTTGGCATGAAATCTCTTTTCCCACCCCTCACTTTCAATCTGTAAGTGTCCTTTGCCCCAAGGTGAGTGTATGGTAGGCAGCAGATTGAAGGATTTTGCTTTTTATCCCAATCTGCCACTCTGTGTCTTTTGATTGGAGCATTCAGCCCATTGACATTTCAGGTGATTATTGATAGATATGTATTTATTTCCATTTTAAGCCTTATTTTCCAGTTGATTCTATGTTTCTCTTTTCTTCCTTTCCTTGTTTGGTTGGGTGATTTCCATTTATTTTATGCTTGAGTATTTTCTTTTCAGTTTTTGTGAATGTAGTGTTCGGTTTTGATTTGTGGTTGCCCTGTTTCTTTAAGTATGTTAACCCCTTCCTATATCTGCTTACTTTAGCCTGATAGTCATATAGGCTAAACACATCATTAAAAAATTAAAAAAGAATCTATTTCTTCTTACTTCCCTTTCCCACAGTGTTTGATTTGGATGCCTTTTCTTTTTTTAACATCTTCATGTTTAGGTCTGTATGCTGACTTATTTAAGTGATGGATTTCCAATTGTGGTTTCCTCCATCCTATATCTTCCTTTTTTTTTAATTACAGAAGCCCTTTAAGTATTTCTTTTAGAATGGGTTTCGTGTTGCTGTACTCTTTCAGCTTTTGACTGTTGGAGAAATTCTTTATTTCTCCGTCTATTTTAAATGATTTTCTTGCTGGATAGAATATTCTAGTTTGCAGATTTTCTTCCTTTCAGTGGTTTAATTATATCTTGCCACTCCCTCCTGGCCTTTAGTGTACCTGTAGCGATATCAGCTGATTGCCTTATTTGGGTTCCCTTGTAGTTAACGCTTTGCTTTTCTCTTGCTGCCTTTGGAATCTTCGCTTTATCTTTACATTTTTGCCATTTTTATTATAATATGTCTTGGTGTGGGCCTGTTTGGGTTCCACTTGTTTGGGGCCCTCTGTGTTTCCTATATCTTGTTATCAGTATCCATTAGATTTGGAAAATTTTCAGCCAGGATTTCTTCAAATGTATTTTCAGTCTGCTTTTCTTTTTCTTCTCCCTCTAGAATCCATATTATGCATAAATTTGCCTGCTTTATATTATCCCATAGGTCTCATATTTCTTTCATTTTTTTCCATTTGGTTTTCTGTCTGCTGTCCTGATTGGGTGATTTCCATTATTCTCTGTTCCACATCACTAATTCTTTCCTCTGCATTATTCATTCAGGTCTTTATAGCCTTTCCTTCAGTTTGTATCTCTGCAAATGAATTTTCTAGTTTTCTTGGCTCCTCCTTATATGTTCTCATTCCTTTCTAAGGGAATCTGCATTCCTGTTCCAATCCTCTCTTAATTCCTTCCGTATTTTCACTATGTCTCTTTTGAACTCCAAGTCTGTCAGACTGCAGAGGTCTGTTTCCTTGTTGACTGCTTTGGGTGAATTCACCTGTTGTTTTAACTGGGAATTCATTTCTGAGGTTCTTCATCTTGCTTGTGTTTTTCTTTTTGTGTGAATTTCGGGAAGCCAAACTGTATTTTTGAAAGTCTGTGTCTATGCAAGAATACCCCTTTGTATCTTTTTTGGGGGGTTACTCTTTATTATTGGTGTGGGGGTTTGGATCTTTGCTGTCTCTTTCTTCTGCATGAGAAGTGTGTTATCCCCATGATGCTCAGTATGTTTTCAGGGAGAAGAGGGCAATGAGTAGGGCCAGCATTCAGGGCCTGGTCATTGGGCTCTCAACAGAAGCAAAGACCTGCAGGAAGGCGGCACAGGTTACTCCTATTTACAGGGCCCTGGGAAGCCGTAATGAGCTCAAAAGTACCTTCAAGGTGGCCAGAGAATTTGGCTGTAGCTGCAGCAGGGTGTGTGAGTTCCCAGGGATGTGAGAACATCAACAGCTTGTGTTTGATTGCAGTGTCCTCCTCTGAGATGATTGGAATGTCAGGTGGTGCCTGTTCAGGGATCCCTAGTGGGAGTGGGCCATGACCATCTAGCTTCAGTGGTAACTGTGTTGGTTTGCATCCACCACCTGTAGACCATGCATGAGGTGATCTGTCTGTCTTAGCCCACATAGGAGGTGCTGCTCAGGCTGCTCCGAGTTGCAGGATCCTGGGAAGTGCCAGAGATCTGGCCTATGGGTACTGCCCTGAACATTCAGTAGTGGCAGCAGCAGGGCCAGTGTGTTCCCAAGGGTGCAAGAGAACCAAGAGTTGATTCAGTCATAATGCCTTCCTCTGTGATGCCCTTGAGGTGAATGGGGCTGCAGTAGGTGCCTGTTCCCCAACCCCTAATGGTGTCAGCTCACTGCCACCGCTGGAGCTAGAGATAACTTTGGTGGTTTGCCCTATCACCTGTAAAATCATGCAAGAAGCACCTGGTCCTGCTTAGCCCTGACAGGATGTGGGAACAAGGTGCTCTTAGTTGCAGGTTCCTAGGAAGGGACAGTGATCAAGCATATGGGCACCTCTTGGAATGTTTGGCAGTGGTGGCTGCAGGGTGATTGTGCCCCCAAAAGAGTGAGAGCACCATCAGGTGAGGTTCCATTGTAGTGTCCTTTTCTATGATACCCTCTGAAATGGTTGGGTCTGCAAGTAATTTTTGTTCAGATATCCCCAGCTGTGGTAGGCCACACCACCTCTGGAGTCAGGGATAATTGCAGTGGTTTGCTCCTGCCACCCACAGGTCTGGTCCACCATGAGCTAGTAAGCAGCTTCTCACTGCTCCAGAGCCTAAGTCTCAGTGCCCAGCAACCCCCCCCCCCCGAGAATCTCAGGCTGTGGTGTCTGTGCCAGCAGTTCAGATGATCTGTGCTTCTCTCACTCTGCTTTTCAGTTCTCAGGCCTTCTGCTGTGCTTTCTTCAGTATGTTGGAGATCCCTCTGACTCAGCTGATCTTTCTGTTTGTTAGGTTGCTTCTCAGGGTGTGGGTTCCCTTTCTCCTTCACAGCTCCCTCTCAGGAAAGCGAGTCCTGTCCTGATTCCTTTTCTCTCTTTTTTTTTCTTTTGTTCTACCTGGTTATGTCAGGAGTTTCTTGCCCTTTTTGGAGGTTTAAGATTTTCTGCCAGCATTCAGTTGATGTCCTGTGTGAATCCTTTTAGATGGAGATGTGTGTATATTTTTTTTTTTGATGTGTTTGTGGGAGAGGGTGAGCATGTCCTCTTACCCTTGTGCCATCTTGCCTCTACCCCTAGGCCCCTATTAACTTTGTCTTTACCTCCATTGGGCAGGTGGGTAACTGACTAAGGCCCCACTTTGGGGGCTGAAGTCCCTGAGGAGCTGAACTCACTAGAGCTGGAGTAAGCAGACCCTATTCCCCCTTCATCCACTGCAAGTTCTGAATCTGGAAGTCATCCTCCACTTCAAATTCCATGAACCTTGGGGGTGTTGAGGGACAGGCCTCAGTGAGAAAAAGGCCTGGGCTCTGGAGCCCACTGAGGGCAGCAGGACTGAGGGGATGAGGAGAGGGTGTCCTTGGGGCTGTCAGGGCCTGTGAGGTGCTATTCCAGCAGGGAGCCACTCTAGGGCAAGTACATGATCTGGGCCACCTCCTGCTTTACCAGCCCTGGAGGGCATGGCCCAGCAGAGACCCAGGTTGCTTAATTGAACCAGGACTACTGGACATATGGTGGCCCATGGGGGCCCCTGCTCATGCCCCCCCTATCCTTGTGTGTCCCACAGGAATGGTGATGGCCAGCAGCCTTGTCAGGCAGGTGTCCTCACAGTAGCCTTGCCCAAATCTAGGTCCTGGGTCTGTAAGTGAGAGTTCTGGAACACACACCTGACACAGGGCTCAGGAGAGGCTGGAGATGGGATGCTAAACTTAGCAGACAGGCCTCACGTTCCTCTGAGAGGTGCTTATTTGTTTGGTTTTGGTTTTGAAACTAGGGGATTCCCATGCAGAAAACACAGGGAAAGCCAGTCCACTGCTGATGAGGAGAGGGGTTCCAAGTGTTAGATCAGTGATCACTGGCCACCCAGCACACAGCTTGGGGTGGAGTGCATTTCCCTGCACAGTCCCTGTGCCCAGAGTGGACCCTTCCTGGGCTCCTAGGGTTCCCAAGACCATCCTGAGGCCTTATGTCAGGACAGGGACAGGTCAGCCTCATGTGGGGGCAGTGCTCCTGGTGGAAGAAGGACAGAATAGCCAAGGTCTCCAGGTGAGGGGAGTAAGGCCTCTGGGATGCAGGGAACAGTATGTGTTGGGTGCCAGCCTCCTCTGTTCTCTCTGCTGGTCACCATCACAGTCATATCCTGCCCTGCGGTCTGGCCCTCACCCACCCCCTCATCCACCATGTACCCAACAGCCCGGGATGCTGACTCACTTTGCCACCATCTCATAGAAGTTCATCCTGTCAAAGATGCTTGTGTGCTGCCATTCCTTCATGGCCCAACACTGTCCCTTCTCCAATGTCATGGTTGGTTTCAGTGGGCCAGAGAGTGAAGCACTGGGCTGCAAGCCCTCAGGGTCAGTCTCCTATTACAGCCCCACCTCCAGCTGCCTGAGCACCTCCATTCCTTCTCCTCCATGTTTCCCACCACAGCCTGACTGAGGGTCAGTAGTGTGAGGGGTGGGTGTCTGTAGAGCAAGACAGGCCTTCCTGGTTGCTGTTGCCACCACCTCACACTCCTTAGAGGATGAGCATCCATTCCCAGGCCATAGCTGGAATGCTGTACCTTGGGGAACTCTTTCCTCTCCAGGACTGCAGTTTCATATAAAATTCAGCATCATCAATGAGGGAGGGCATGTGCCAGGATAGCTGCTAACAGGTCAGATAAGCCCAAGGACTCTTCTGCCCGGTCCTCTCAACTAGGTGTCATTGTACCCCTTATATGAAGGACCTTAAGTCTAGGAGGGAGATTCCTTCCAGGCTCACAGCTCTAGTAGGAAAGAACCTTGCCTTAAGAGAGCACTACCACCTCCTTGTTGTAACTGGAAGTCTCCAGAACAACAAGGACCACATATGCATAAAACTCTCTCCTGAGCCTGCCTGTCCTATGCCTCCTCTGAAGTGATAGTCCCTGGCCACCATACACCCAACTTCTTGTTGAAAGGATGCAGCAGCACAGAAGATGGTGCCATTCACCTCTTGGCTCCTGACATTACAGAAGGACCCTCTCTGACTGCTAGTCTGTGGTAAATTTACCATGGAAACACAGAAGGTAATGTGGCTGGACCCACGGGGTGGGGGTCAGCTGAGAGAAGACACTGAAAGGATGTCATGGACTGGACATGTGACACATGTGAATGACAACATGCCTCTTCATGGCATGGACATCACCCTCAACCTTCCTTCTGTCTAGGCTGAAGGATTCCTAGAAAGCTAGTCAGTGAGTCCATGGCCAGTTCCTCTTTAGTGAAGGCTCCAGGTGAGCTCATGAGCTCTCCAGAATGCACTCAAATGAGGAAGCAAGAGAAAAGTTCTGCATTAGGGCTCTGGGTCAGGTGCTTCTGGGCCAGAGATTTTAGGCACTGCCAGCCTTGGGAGTTCTCAGCTCTTGCTGTTCAAAGAGTCATCCTGAGGGACCCCATTCTTGGAGGAGGATAGGCTGTCTGCCCTGGATGCACCATGTGGCCATGGGCCAGAGCTCACTGGGGGCAGACTGGGGCCAGCTGGGCAGCTGATTGTGCAGCTTGAGGAGGAAGGCCTGTGACCCACTCTCCCTTGCAAGCCTGAGCTACTGCAACAGCCAGTGTGGCCACAACACTCTCCACTGCAGGGGTTTCTAGGAATAGGGTTACAGGACAAGCAACAAGCCCTCCCACTGAGGGCCCCAGGAGCTCCCTTTGGGGGTACCTGGGTAAGGCCAAAGATCTGAGTCTGGTGGGGCAATGCTGGCTTTCCTTCTGATCTGACTTAGACAGTGATTTTGCAAACCCCTGGGGCACTGAGGTCATGGTCAGTATTAGCCACCAGAGATCTCCTGGTGAAGGCTGGCAGGAATAAGGTGCTTCCAGGTGGGAGTAATGGGGTCATGGGTGGTGGCAGGTGCAGCTCCAAGGGTGGCTTCAATGGGGGGCCAGGAGTGGATGGAGAAAAGTGGAGTGCTCTGAAATGGGACAGGGAGGCATGAGGCTTAATGATGGCTGCTGTGCTGAGCATGCTGTGGAGATGCTCTTGAGACAAAGGAAAGTGGTGAATGGAGGAGAATGGGCAACTGGGTAGGGAGTTTCCTGGTGAATCAGACTGTACATCTCAACAGGCAAGGGCATTTGAACAGGGGAAACTGTGCAGTCTTGGAGGGTTTTTCATGTTCTCATCTCCAGTTGAGAATTATTCCACTGGTGAATTTGTTCCCATGCACCAAGTTCCCTGCCTCCTGTCTGCTGAGAAGAGGTTAGGCACAGCAGCACTCACTCAGAGAGCCTCACTAAGGAACTCCAACACTCAGCCCTCACAGACTGTCCCCAAGTCCTGGAGCTTGGAGCACATCTACTCTGAACAATGCTCCTCAGCAAGGTCATTAGCATATAGGGACCCTCTCCAAGCCAGTATCCACTCACTGTAAGTCCATTTTTTGGACAGGCAGTGTATAAAGTCTTAGGGCCACACCTTCTGATAAGCAGTTCCTTTGCACTTGCCAATATAAATCTGCTCTTCCTTTCTTTCATGACCTCTCCTAACAAAACTGAAAGGCTGAGAAAGTCACTCTGCACACAGAACCTTGATACAATCGCATAACGCACCTGCCCATCATGCACCTGCCTCACAGAACCACCCATATTGGACTTTGAACAGAGGAGAGTTTCCACCATCCCATCCCCAGGACCCTGAGTCACTGCCATCATGCAGTTGTGTTCCTAGGAGAGGAGTCTAAGATTTAAGCATGTATCCCCTGGATTCTGTCATTTCACAGCCACTATTGGCTGCAGAGGATTAGCACAGGCTGAGGGAGTGTCATGTTGCATAGATCGTGGGAGTACAGGCTGCCTGAGGTCCTTCCCCTTCCAGATCCCAACAATGGAAGGTGAAGACAAACTGAGAAGCAGGCATGAGTCAGGTGCCATTGTGGTAAAGCTGTCTGTTCAGCAGAGGGAGGTACCCACCACTATGCACCTAATTAATCTCAACAGGGGAAAAGGAGGTTTCATGGTAGCACAGAAGATCGTCTTCCTCTTCTGGGCTACAACACATCCCTCTTTAACAAGGAATCAGCCTTCATAGACATTCCATCACAACCACCCCCCCCTTCACACATGTGATCCCTGTCCATGAAATGGTGACGTGAAATAGGAACATACTCTTCATCTCAAAGTCAGGCCTGAGCATCTGCTGTGAGATACCAGACAGGATGATGTAGGTCTGAAGAAATGTGTTTCCATGAAAGGGAAAAAAATACAGAACAACTCAGAAACAGGAGTCTTAGCTTGGTTGAAGTCACATGGCTGCACCTCCCTTGTGGAATCCAAGGCAACAGTTCCCTGACCTGAGGAGTGAGCTCTGGGCTGGAAGGAGTGGAAGAGGCCTGGGCTGTGGCAGAGTAACTTTGGGCCCAGCTTAGAGAGGACCACTTCAATGCACATGTGGCCACAGTCACCCACCCCATTGAATAGTTTTCTGACTGACCATCTCACCCCATGCTCCCATTAGATACAGTATGCACCCATTCACATCCCTTAGAAAGATCTAATGAGGCAAGCTTCAGATGCCTAAGGAACACAAGACAGGGCTAGGCTTTCCCCATGACCCTCCCTCTGCCAAGAGCAGATATCAAGCCACATTCCCTACACACACATTTCAAAGTGCCTTGTCTCCCTTCTAGAGAAAGTCAACCTTCCTGATGCAATCCTTCCTCCAAACCCAGAGCATGTCCTCTTTTTCCACCTCCAAGCATCTGTCCTCCCATGGGTAGGCTGAGGTGTCTACAGGCCCCTCTAGGCCCCCCAGTGTGAGGGGTCCCTGGGGTGCAGTTCTCTCTCTTTCCTGTCCTTCCATCCAACTATGTGTCCACAGTGAAGTATCACATGTGAACCGCAGGGATTTGAGGGATGGCAGGGTCTTTGGGAACCCATCCCAAGTCTATTGGCTTACCTCCTTGTGAAACCATTCACACAGGCTTGGGCCTAGAGCACTGCTGCCTGGTAGCCTCAAAGCAAAAAGTCAAGACCAGGACCCAGAGAGTGACCTGCTTCAGCAGATGCTCAGGATTCAAGTAAAGGAGGCCAAGTTTGAGTCTCAAGCTTCGAAGGGGGGACTCAAGTCATTCTGCAGTGGGGTAGGGGCTGAGGGAAGGTGGGCCTGGTTGGGTTTGGAGTGACACTCCGTGTTGGCCTCTGGCAGGTAGGCAAGAACCAGAAGTTTCTTCCACATTACACAGTGGCAGGATAGTTGGTGTATGCCTCTTTGGGCAATTTACAAATTGGTTTTCAAAGTCATAGCATGAGTTTTGACTTGATCTTCCCTTTCACTTTTTTATTCATCAGCATAGTTTTTTTTTTTTTCACTTCTTTACCCTAAACCCGCTCTGCTTCTGTCCTGGCTCTTGACTTACTTCAAAACAGCCTAGGCTTTCTGAACAAAATTGACATTTTATCATCTGATAAACACATAAGTATTAATGGCCACATGGAACCTCTTAGTCATAAACTAAAATGAAGGCCTAAACAGTAGAAATTTGACAGAACACTGTAAACTAGGAAGAATGGGAAAAAATAATTATATATACATAATGAAGGCCTAAGAAATGGTAAGTCCCATGACTCATTGACACTCTCAGACCCGGACCTGCAGTCTCCACTTTATTGGACCTCCACTGGCAGCACAACAAAGCCCATGAAGTGGCTGACTTCCCAAGGACAAAGACTGCCCCAAGGAGAATGTTAAGTTTTATACCAGGATCTTAACTGCTGTCCCAAATGTATAGGACTTAGCACATGATCCCCTGCCTATAAATCCTGATTCTTTCCCAAGGCTGAGGGGTCCTGTGTTCCTTTTGCTCAGTGCTCCAAACCTCTCTGCTGGTTCATAAATCTTGCCTGATATGTCACTGCTCTGGTCAACTGTCTTTCTCCAGTTCTCTAACATTTTGGTGCCAAAACCCTGGAGGGATACACACCCACCCCTTTCCAATGTCCAGGCTTCCACAAATGCTCCAAGACTTGGAGGGATAGCTGAAACACCAGCCAGGGCTACACTCTGGGGTGTTCTGCAGGTCCCTGTAGGTTCTAGGGGCAAGTAGCTTTGGTCTGAAAGAGTGGATGCCTCCTCTGTTTCTAAACTCTTTCCCTGCTTTCCATCTCCTAAGCCTGAGTCTTTCAGTGAACAGAGTGAGACTATTGGGACAATTGAAGATTTAGTCCAGGGCTACTCCACAGTGACCTCTGATTTCTCTGGCCCTCTCTCCCAGTTACTACTGCTCAGATGAGTGGAAGTGTCCTCTTCCTTGTGACTGTTGAGCACTGGGATCTCAAGTGCCTTCTGATGATTCCCATCACATGGCACCCCACACTGGCCTCCACTTCAAGGCCATTGGAAGTTGAGTAAATACTGGATTTCTCCTCCACCACTCTCTCCCCAAACCCGGTCTGATGTCATTGCCATTTTTCTTTTCCTTTTTCTTTTTTGCTTTTTAGGGTGACACCCATGGCATGTAGGAGGTTCCCAGGCTAGGGGTCTAATGCAGCTTTAGCTGCTGGCCTACACCACAGCCATAGCAACACAGGATCTAAGCCACATCTGCAACCTACACCACAGCTCATGGCAATGCCAGATCCTTAACTCACTGAACAAGTTCAGGGTTCAAACCTGTGCCCTCCTGGATGCTAGTGAGATTTGTTAGCTGCTGAGTCATGATGGAAACTCCCCTCCTTGCCATTTTTTATTTCCTCTTTAAAATCTGGATGTTGAGTCAGCTGCGTTTCCATGTGGTCCCAGGGAACAGGTACTCCCCCTTCTCAGCAAAGACATTTCCTGATCAGGCACAATCATCGTTCAGATCATAGACTTCACAGGGAGAACCCCTCTGACCATCGAGGTGGTCTATCTCGTTTAGATCTTAGGCCCTCTCAGGGGGATACCTCTCTGAGCACCTGTATGGGTTTTTAGACTCCTCTATTCCCAAATTAACACCACGGGGGCCTCCTCCTGTCAGCGTCCACAAGATACAGCTTTAGGGTGATTTTGGACAATCTTTCATCTCTGAGACTCCATCAGATGTTAAGCACAAGTGTCTCATTTCCTTCTGTCACGTGGCTTGGCCCAAACATAAATTAGATAATGGGAGCCAATGGCCTGAGACTGGTCCATTCAATTTCAAAATCCCAGGAGATCTTGAGAATTTTTTTTCCAGCACAATGGGAAATGGTCAGATGTTCCCTACATTAAAGCTTTTATCTATTTTATGTGTGTGTGTGTGTGTGTGTCTTTTTAGGGCTGTGCTCATGGCACTTGGATGTTCCCAGGCTACGGGTTGAACTGGAGGTGTGGCAGTTGGGCCATAGCCACAGCAATGCCAGATCTGAGCCATGTCTGCAACCTACAACACAGGTCATAGCAATGCCAGATCCTTAAGCCTCTGAGGAAGACCAGTGTTCAAACCTGTGTCCACATGGATCCTAGTCAGATTTGTTCCTTCTGAGCCAAGACAGGAATTCCAAGCTTTTATCTCTTTAAGATCTCAACCCTCTCTTTGCTCTGACTGTAGCTCATATCAGGTTCTTCTGTTAAATGAATGCCCTCCTCCCATTTCACCTCACCTGCAGGAAAAAACTAAACAGCCTCCCCCTTATGTTTCTTCAAACTCTGACTTTAATCCTAGTGATGCCTCAGCACCTCCTTCAATCCTGCACAACCATAAGCCTCCTCCTCCCCCTCCCACCAATTCCATGCACCCAAGTACTACAGCCCCTACACCTTCTTCTCTCCCTCCCACCATTGTTCTTCCTCCTCTTCTTCCATGCCCCAAGAATCCTAATTCCCACTCCCAACATGCAGCCCCCTCCCATAACAACAACCCCTTTTATGACCCCCTTGACAAGATCTTGATCAGCAATCCCCCCTGAGGCCCCAAACCTTCCTTTAAGAGAGGTTGCTGGAGTTGAAGGAAGAGTCAGGGTCCATGTGCCTTTGTCTTTGGGAGACTTATCCCAAATAGGGAAAATGTTTAGGTTCCTTCACCTCAGACTCAACTACCTACACAAAAGAGCTCCAGTATCTTATTCACTCCTACGACTTCACTTGGAAAGACATTTGTGTTATCCTTAGCTGTTTTCTGTCCCCTGAAGAAAGGGAATGAATTTATCTGGCAGCCCAAGCCCATGCAGACACCTTACATACCAAGATCCTGCTAACAGTCCTGTTGGAACTCTAGCTATCCCTTGTGTGGATCCTAATTGGAACTATCAGATAGACTCCCAGGACAGAGGCTCGAGAGGCCACCTTATCTCTTGTCTAATAGAAAGAATGAAGTCCTCATTAAAAATAGTTACTTAGGATAAAATTAGAGAAATAATACAGGAACCCCAAGAAAATCCAGCCATTTTTATGTCAAGGCTTATAGTATACTACCCTAAGTATCCTACCCTAAATCTAGAAAGTCAAGAGAGATAAATTCATTTGCATATGCATTTCACCTCCCAATCAGCACAAGATATTAAAAAAATATGTGGAAACTAGAGGACGGTCTTTTGTTCCAACCAAGGGATCTCATTAAAACTGCCTTTAATGGTCTTTAATAATGCTGAGGAAGAACATAAGGCCCCTAAACTAAAGAGGTCCATGACTGAATATCAGCTTCTTGCTTCTGCCATATAGGGAAATCCTCAAAAACAAACCATGGACCCCCTGAGGCAAAAAACTTACAGAACAACCTCCCCTCCCAGGGCCTATTTCAAAGGTGGCTTAGAGGGGCATTGGGCAAATGAATGCCATAACCCAAAACCCTGCCAGGCCCTTCTCCAAAATTCAGTCAGAATGGACATTGGAAAGTGGACTGTGGGAAGCCAGGACAGCCCACCATCTCCTCCACAAAACCTACCTTGGAGACCATCAACATGAACAACCTGTTGGGCCTGGCCATGGAGGATGGGTGGGGCCTGAGGCCACCAGGCCCCAGCTTCCTACCACCACTCTGGAACCTCAGGGAGCTCTGGCAGGAGCAGATAAGATTATTTTGTTCTTATTGGACTTGGGGGCATTATACTCAGTATTACCTATTTTACAGGGTCTTACCTACACCTCCCCTACTTCTATCATGGGGGTAAAGTGGTTGCCCACTACACCCCAACAGACTGGACCTTTACTTTGCACACTTGTAAACACCACTTTCTGCCACCTAATTCCTAGGTATTCCCCCATGTGCTATGCTTATAATAGGGATGAATATTTTGACTAAGTTCCAGGGATACATTGAATTTCCTATACAACCAAACACAAACTTCCTATATCTGGGCCAGTCAGATTTGGGGCCCACTCCCCCAGTCATTCCCACCTCCCCTTGGATGTCAATCCCATTGTTTGGGACACCCATATACCCTCCATTGCTAGACATCATTCTCCAATTCTCATAAGACTAAATGATCTTCCTAAATTTCCTATCCAATCTCAATATCCTATTAGCCTAGAAGCACAGAGAGAATGAAAGCCTATAATTCAGCTTCTCCTCAAGGCCAACGTCCTCAAACCTACTCACTTTCTGTTCAATATTCCTATCCTTCCTGTAAAAAAACTAGACAGATGCTTCCGATTAGTTCAGGATCTTGGCCTCATCAATCTGGTACTCCTTCCCATTAACACAGTGGTCCCAAGTCCCTATACTCTTCTGTCTCGTATACCTCCTAACACTCCTCATGTCTCTGTTCTTGACCTAAAAGATGCCCTTTTTACCCTTCCTCTACACCCTTCATGCCAGGAATTATTTCCATTCACGTGGACTGACCACAATATTCTTTTAGACCCTCAGTTAACCTGGACAGTCCTTCCTCAGGGTTTTAGAGACAGCCCACATTTCTTTGGCTAACCCTCAGCCACAGATCGTAACCACTTAGGGCACTGGAGGGCCAACTCACCCACCAGTGGAGCAGACCCATCAGCCACAACTGGGGCCTTTTAATTTCTGGGCTCCTCCTGAGATGGAGACCTGGCCAGAGGGCCCTGACCAGGTAGAGGGAAAAGAGACTTTGTTGGCCCTTTGCCTCTCCCTTTCCCATTTTTCTTTCTTTTTTTAATTAATTAAATTTTTTAAAATATTTTCTTCCACTGTACAGCACGGGGAGCAAGTTACTCTTACATGTATACAATTTTTTGCCACCCTTGGTTCTGTTGCAATATGAGTATCTAGACATAGTTCTCAATGCTACTCAGCAGGATCTGCTTGTAAATCTGTTCTAAGTTGTATCTGATAACCCCAAGCTCCCGATCCCTCCCACTCCCTCCCTCTCGCATCAAGCAGCCCCACAAGTCTATTCTCCAAGTCCATGATTCTCTTTTCTGTGGAGATGTTCATTTGTGCTGGATATTAGATTCCAGTTATACGTGATATCATATGGTATTTGTCTTTGTCTTTCTGGCTCATGTCACTCAGTATGAATCTCTAGTTCATCCATGTTGCTGCAAATGGCATTATGTCATTCTTTTTTATGGCTGAGTAGTATTCTATTGTGTATATATACCACCTCTTCCAAATCCAAACATCTGTTGATGAACATGTGGGTTGTTTCCATGTCCTGACTATTGTGAATAGTGCTGCAATGAGCATATGGGTGCATGTGTCTCTTTTAAGTAGAGTTTTGTCCGATTATATGCCCAAGAGTGGGATTGTGGGGTCATATGGAAGTTCTATGTATACATTTCTGAGGTATATCCAAACTGTTCTCCATAGCGGCTGTACCAGTTTCCATTCCCACCAACAGGGCGGGAGGGTTCCCTTTTCTCCACAGCCCCTCCAGCACTTGTTATTTGTGGACTTATGAATGATGGCCATTCTGACTGGTGTGAGGTGGTATCTCATGGTAGTTTTGATTTGCATTTCTCTTATAATCAGCGATGTGGAGCATTTTTTCATGTGTTGGCTGGCCATTTGTATCTTCCTTGGAGAACAGTCTATTCGGGTCTTTTGCCCATTTTTCCATTGATTGATTGGCTTTTTTGCTGTTGAGTTGTATAAGTTGCTTATATATTCTAGAGATTAAGCCCTTGTCGGTTGCATCATTGGAAACTGTTTTCTCCCATTCTGAAAGTTGTCTTTTTGTTTTCTTTTGGGTTTCCTTTGCTGTGCAAAAGCTTTTCAGTTTGATTAGGTCCCATGGGTTTATTTTTGCTCTAATTTCTATTGCTTTGGGAGACTGACCTGAGAAAATATTCATGCTGTTGATGTCCAAGAGTGTTTTGCCTATGTTCTCTTCTAGGAGTTTGATGGTGTCCTGTCTTATATTTAAGTCTTTCATCCATTTGGAGTTTATTTTTGTGCATGGTGTGAGGGTGTGTTCTAGTTTCATTGCTTTGCATGCAGCTGTCCAGGTTTCCCAGCAATGCTTGATGAATAGACGTTCTTGTTCCCATTTGATGTTCTTGCCTCCCTTGTCAAAGATTAATTGACCGTAGGTGTCAGGGTTTATTTCCGGGTTCTCTCTTCTGTTGCATTGGTCTGTCTGTCTGTTTTGATACCAGTACTACACTGTTTTGGTGACTGTGGCTTTGTAGTATTTCTTGAAGTCTGGGAAAGTTATGCCCCCTGCTTGGTTTTTGTTTCTCAGGATTGCTTTGGCGATTCTGGGTCTTTTGTGGTTCCATATAAATTTTGGGATTGTTTGTTCTAGTTCTGTGAAAACTGTCCTGGGTCATTGGATAGGGATTGCATTGAATCTGTAGATTGCTTTGGGTAGTATGGCCATTTTTACAATATTGATTTTTCCAATCCTTGAACATGGAATATCTTTCCATTTCTTTACGTCTTCTTTGATTAAAGTTTTATAGTTCTTGGCATATAAGGTAAAGGTACCTCCTTGGTCAGGTGTATTCCGAGGTATTTGATTTTGTGAGGTGCAATTTTAAAAGGTATCGTATTTTTGGATTCCTTTTCTAATATTTCATTGCTGGTATACAGAAATGCGACTGACTTCTGACTGTTAATCTTATATCCTGCTACTTGACTGAATTTATTAATCAGTTCCAGTAGTTTTTGGGTTGAGTCCTTAAGGTTTTCTATGTAAAGTATCATGTCATCTGCATACAGTGACAGTTTGATCTCTTCTCTTCCGATATGGATGCCTTTTATTTCTTTTGTTTGTCGAATTGCTGTGGCCAGGACTTCCAAAACTATGTTGAAGAGCAGTGGTGAGAGTAGGAATCCCTGTCTTGTTCCAGATTTGAGTGAGAAGGCTTTCAGTTTTTCCCTATTGAGGATTATATTTGCTGTGGGTTTATCATAAGTGGCTTTGATTATGTTCAGGAATGCTCCCTTGATACCTACCAATGGACAGATCCTCTAGACAGAAAACCAATGAAGCAACAGAGATCCTGAAGGAAACAATAGAAGTTAGATTTAATTGATATCTTCAGGACACTACATCCAAAAGAATCAGAATACACATTCTTGTCAACAACACATGGAGCATTCTCAAGAATTGACCACATATTGGGACACAAAGCTAACCTCAATAAATTTAGGAGCATAGAAATTATCTCAAGTATCTTCGCTGACACAATGCCATGAAACTAGAAATCAACCACAGGAAAAGAAATGAGAAAAAACCTACTACATGGAGACTAAACAACATGCTACTAAAAAACCAATGGGTCAATGAGGAAATCAAGAAGGAAATTAAAAATACCTTGAGACAAATGATAATGAAGACACAACCTCTCAAAATCTATGGGATGCCGCAAAAGCAGTGCTCAGAGGGAAATTTATAGTGATACAGGCCTTTCTCAAAAACGAAGATCCCAAATTGACAGCTTAACCTTCCATCTAAGCAAATTAGAAAAAGAACAAAAAACACCCAAAGTCAGCAGAAGGAAGGAAGTTATAAAGATCAAAGAAGAATTCCATAAAGTAGAAATTCAAAAAAACAATAGAGAAAATTAATAAAACCGAGAGCTGTTTCTTTGAAAAGGTAAACAAAATTGACACACCCCTGGGCAGACTCACTAAAAAGAGGAGAGAAAGAACTCAAATATAATTAAAAATGAAAAAGGAGAAATCACAACAGATACTGCAGTAATACAAAAAAACCATACGAAAATACTATGAACAACTCTATGCCAACAAATTTGACAATCTGGAAGAAATGGTCAATTTTCTAGACTCTTACAGCCTGCCAAAACTGAATCAAGAAGAAACAGACCAACTGAACAGACCAATCACTAGAAATGAAATTGAAGAAGTCATAAAAGCACTCCCTACAAATAAAAGTCCAGGGCCATCTGGCTTCACAGGCGAATACTATCAAACATATAAAGAGGATCTAGTGCCCATCCTCCTTAAAGTCTTTCAAAAGGTTGAAGAAGAAGGAATACTCCCACCATTCTACGATGCCATCATCACCCTAATTCCAAAACCAGACAGAGATAACACCAAAAAAGAAAACTATCGGGCCAATATCTTTGATGAATATAGATGCAAAATTTCTCCACAAAATCTTAGCCAGCTGAATCCAACAACATATCCAAAAATTATACACCATGACCAGGTAGGGTTCATCCCAGGTTCACAAGGATGGTTCACCATATGCAAATCAATCAACATCATACACCACATTAACAGAAGTCAAAAATCATATGATCTTCTCGATAGATGCAGAAAAAGCATTTGACAAAGTCCAACATCCATTCCTGATCAAGACCCTCTGTTTCTTTTTTGAAATAAATTCTATGTCTTTGTCTATATTCTTCGTTTATTCATTCACCACCTTCCACCTTGCTGACTTCCTTTTGTTAATTATGTGTGTTCTTCTTTTGCTATTTCAGAATACCTAAGGCAGTTGTTTAAAATGTTCATCTAGGAGTTCCTGTTGTGGCTCAGTTGTTAACAAATCTGACTAGGAACCATGAGGTTACGGGTTTGATCCCTGGCTTTGCTCAGGGGTTAAGGATCCAGCATTGCTGTGAGCTCTGGTGTAGGTTGCAGGTGTGGCTTGGATCCTGCATTGCTATGGCTCTGGAATAGGCCAGTGACTATAGCTCCGATTAGACCCCTAGACTGGGAATCTCCATATGCCATGGGAGCAGCCCTAGAAAAGGCAAAAAGACAAAAGAAAAAAAAAGAAAAAAAGAAAAAGAAAAAGTTTATCTAGCCACTATGAAGCCTATGTTTCTTTATGCTCATTTGCTTCAGATTTATTAATGTTCCTTTGAATGAGCCACATCTACCTTTTTATTTCTATATTTTGTGAGCATTTATCAAAAGTTGCATATGCAGGAGTTCCCGTCGTGGCGCAGTGGTTAACGAATCCGACTAGGAACCATGAGGTTGCAGGTTCGGTCCCTGCCCTTGCTCAGTGGGTTAATGATCCGGCGTTGCCGTGAGCTGTGGTGTAGGTTGCAGACGCGGCTCGGATCCCACGTTGCTGTGGCTCTGGTGTAGGCCGGCGGCTACAGCTCCGATTCGACCCCTAGCCTGGGAACCTCCATATGCCGCGGGAGCGGCCCAAAGAAGTAGCAAAAAGACAAAAAAAAAAAAAAAAAGAAAAAAAGAAAAAAATTTAAAAAAAGTTGCATATGAGGAAAAAAAAAAAAAACAAACACCACGTTTCCCAGTCTTGTATCTTGGATATGTGCAAATGAAGACCTTTACTAAACAGACCAGTGCTCTCAGGTCTTTTCTGAGGATGTGCCTTCACTGGGAGTGTGTGTGTGCTTCCCCAGCGCCTTAATCCTCTCCCCCACACACAGTTGCTTTTAAGTATTTAATTTCCCTAAAAACCTCACCTTTGTCTTCTTGGCCCTTACATGTTTTATTGCATTCTTCTGTCAGTCATCTCTGACCTCCACATGTGTGCAGGTCTACAGTTGCCATGAACTTCTCCTGTGCCATTGAATCCATCATCATTTTACTGATATGTAAAATGTCCCACCATCCCTATCTCAACTTCAAGTCATGTGAGACAGAAATCAGATTCTGGAGACAGTGCCTGGCCTGCCAAACCCTGCAATCAAGTTGCACTCTTGTGTTTCTCCCAGTGGAGGACCAGTGGTTGGTTCCTCTACTGCACCATATTCATTCACAATGGGTGAGGAATAGAGGAGGCAGAATATCATGGAATTTGCTATCATTTTGAGTGTGACCCTTTCTCAATTGGCTATTCACTTGATTGCTTCAGATTACTCTTTGTCTTCTAGAGCTTCCACAAAGCTATTCTTACCTGATTGTTTCCTTGATATTTTCATGGGGTTAAAGACCTGGAGCCTCCTAATCTGCCATCTTGCCTATATCACTCCTCTCCTTCATTTCTGAAAGGTAGTTTTATCAGATACAGAATTCATGGTTCATAGTTCTTCTTTTTTGTTCCCTAAATATGAAAGTATACTAGGCTTTTTCCTTGATGCTTTCAAAATTCTCTTTGTCATGGGTTTTGTCAATTAACTATAGTATCTGTGTAGACCTGTAGTTTATCTTGTTGGAGTTCATTGAGTTTCTTGGATGTATACATTCATGTATTACATCATATTTGAGGAGTTGGGGCATTTTTCTCCCAATATTTTCCCTGACTTCTGATTCCCTTTTCTGGGTGTAATTCCTATTATATGTATCATGTGGATTCCTATTATATGTATGTTGGCCTACTTAATGGTGTCCTATATGTCTGTTACATTCTGCTCAATATTGTCCATTCTTGCCTCTCTCCACTCCTCAGAGTGGATAGCCTCAGTCAGTTCTTCTTCAAAGAGGCCAATTCATTATTCTGCCAGCTCAAATCTGTTAGTAATTCCCCCAATGCCTTTTTCATTCCCAGCTGTACTTTTCAACACTAGAATATACATTTGATTCCTTTTTGTAATTTCTGTCTCTCTATTAGCATTCTCCATTTGGTTAGGCACCAGTTTCCTGAGTTTTTTTAGTTCTTGGTCCCAAATTTCACTTTGTACTATGGGAATATATAAGAGAGTGACTAAAAGTCCTTGTAATGCCTCACCGCATGAATCATTTTTCCTTTTTTAATTTCCATACCTCATAATTCTTTGTTGAAACCTTTTGTGTTAAAAAATGTAAGGAGACATTGTAGAAATCAGATTCTCCCTTCTCATCATGATTTGATGTTAATGCTGTTTGTTTGGTTGTTGTTGGTGGTGGTATGGCTCCTGTTTCTTCAAGTCTAGCTTGCATTTGGGAAGATGTAATGGTTGTTACTGGTTGGAAGTTTTCTGATATGAGATGCCTATACTGCTTTTGGGAATTGATTGCAAATTAATATAAAGAGTTACTTTGAGATAAATTCTCATGTTCCATTCTACGAACATTTAAGATTCAAATATTTAACAAAGAGTATTAAATACATGGTGACCTAGGACTTTTCCTTTTAAAAGTATTTGATTGGGAGTTCCCCTCATGGCTCAGTAGAAATGAATCTGACCAGCATCCATGAGGACACAGGTTCAGCCCCTGGCCTTGCCCAGCAGGTGAAGGATTCAGCATTTCCATGAGCTGTGGTGTAGGTCACAGATATGGCTCAGAGCTGGCATTGCTGTAGCTGTAGTGGAGGCCAGCAGCTAGAGCTCTGATTCTACCCCTATCCAGGGAACCTCCATATGCTACAGGTTTGGCCCTAAAAAGACACAAACAAAAACAAAAACACAGTGTTTGTTTGGAAGTATCCAATGGTGATATATTTTTAAAATGTATCTTATATGGTTATTTCCCCCAACACACTTTTTTCTCCCAATATACAGCATGGGGACCCAGTTACACATACATATATACATAATTTTTCTCCCATTGTAAGTATCTAGACATAGTTCTCAGTGCTACACAGCAGGATCTCATTGTTAATCCATTCCAAGAGCAATAGTTTAAACTCAAGCATCAGATCACCTCATACTCCCAATCCCTCCCACTCCCTCCCCCTCCCCCCAGGCAACCACAAGACTATTCTCCAAGTCCATGAATTTCTTTTCTGTGGAAAGGTTCATTTGTGCTGTATATTAGATACCAGATGTGAGTGATATCATATGGCATTTGTCTTTCTCTTATTTCACTCAGGATGAGAGCCTCTAGTTCCATCCATGTTGCTGCAAATGGCATTATTTCATTCTCTTTTATATCCGAATAGGACTCCATTGTGTATATATACCACATCTTCCTTATCCACTCATCTGTTGATGGACATTTGGGTTGTTTCCTTGTCTTGGCTATTGTAAATAGAGCTGCAGTGAACATGTGGGTGCATGTGTCTTTTTGAAGGAACATTTTGTCCAAATATATGCCCGTGAGTGGAATTGCTGGATCATATGGTAGTTCTATGAATAGATTTCTAAGGTACTTCCATACAGTTCTCCATAGTGGCTGTACCAGTTTCCATTCCCACCAACAGTGCAGGAGGGTTCCGTTTTCTCCACACCTGCTCCAGCATTTGTTATTTGTGGACTGATGAATGATGGCCATTCTGATTGGTGTGATGTGGTATCTCATGGTAGTTTTGGTTTGCTTTTCTCTAATAATCAGTGATGAGTGGTGTTGATCATTTTTTCATGTGCTTGTTGGCCTTCTGTATATCTTCCTTGGAGATATTTTGAATAAATACACACACACTCACACACGCACACACACACAGCCACACCATACCTTGGGCTGTCGGTGACTGCTGTATCATATGACAGGTGTACATTTATTTTCTGAGGAACTTCCACACCGTTTTCCTTAGCGGTTGTACCAATTTACATTCCCACCAACATGATAGGAGGGTTCTCTTTCCTTATTTGTAGACTTTTTGATGATGGCTATTCTGACTGGTGTGAGGTGAGACCTCATGGTAGTTTTTATGTGCATTTCTCCCATAATTATTTACACTTAGCATCTTTTCATGTGCTTTTTGGAAATCATTCTGTCTTTGGAGGAATGTGTATTTAGGTCTTCTGCCCATTTTTCAATGGATTGTTTATTTTTTAACCTGAACTATATGAACCATTTTTAAATTTTGGAGGTGAATTCCTTGTCATTTGCTTCATTTTCAAGTACTTTCTCTCATTGTGTGGGTTGTTTTTCATTTTTTTATGGATTCCTTTTCTGTGTATAAGCTTTTGAGTTTATAGGTCCATTTTTTTTCCTTTTAGGGCATGGTGGCATATGTAAGTTCCCAGGCTAGGGGTGGAATTGGAGCTGCAACTGCAAGCCTACAGCACAGAAACAGCAAAGTGGGATCCGAGCCTCATCTGTGACCTATACCACAGATGCTTAATTCACTAAGTGAGGCCGGAGATCAAACCCATGTCCTCATGAATACTAGTCAGTTTCATAACTGGCTGTGCCAAAAGGGCAATTCCCAATTTCTTCATTTTTGTTTTCTTTTTCATTATTCTAGAGGGGGCATCAAAAAGGGTTTGCTGCCATACTTATCGAAGAGTGATCTGCCTGTTTTCCTCCAAGAATTTTGATGTAAGTTTCTGGCCTTTCATTTTGGTCTTTAACCCATTTTGATTTTGTTTTTGTGCATGGTGTTGTATTGCTTGTATTCTTGATAAAGAATGACCCACCAGGAAATGGAGTTTCAAGGTGCAGACCTTGCTATTTTAAATAGTCTGGATGGGGTAAGTATGAGAGAATATCCATTTGTTCTAGGCAAGAGAATTAGGGATCTAGGAGTTCCCACTGTGGCACAGTGGAAGTCAACAAACCCCTAGTCTGCGAATTTCCATATGTCATGTGTGCAGCCTTAAGAAAGGGAAAGAAGAAAGAGAGAAAAGAAGAAAGAAAAGAAAAATTAGAGCTCTTTAATACAAGGTGATAAAGGTGTGATTGAACAGATACCTACTTATGTTAGGACATAAACTATCGGATAAAGAGAAATGTAGAAAAAGATCTAGAATTTTAATATAGCTTTGTAATATTTTCCTACTTTCTATGCTATCTTCAAAGTCTAGGATGACTTCAGACTTAGGGACCAATCTGCCTAACACATGGAAGAATGAAATATAGTTTTATCAAAAGAACATTCTCTAACTGAAGATTGCAGTCTGTATTTACTCAAGAGTAATGACTTGCAATAATAACAGCTAACATTATATGACACATCCTGCTTGCTGGACACTAATCAAAGCACTTTACCTTTATTAACATATGTTATTCTCACAGCATCCCTTGGAGATGGATGCCATTACTGCAATGCTCTTACTCCATTTAAAGTTCTGTAAACAGCGTTGCAGAGAAGTTAAGTAACTTTCCCTTAAGCCATAGTTAAATAAGCCAGGATTTGAAGCCTACCTGTCTGGCTGCAGTTTCCATGCTTTCCAAACTTAACCTAAACCACTTCATATAAGCCAAAGTGAAAAGGTTACAGAGTAGCTACAACCATATTTAGAGGGCCTAGGACGAAGCTGCCCAGCCCTTCTTAAGCAAATAGCTGGTATTTTTCAGAATTGCCCCATGGCAATTGGCTCAAGGGAAGAAGGGAAAGATCATAGAGACCAGCTGATAGATGCACAGGGTTAACCAGCTTCAAAGGGTTTAGCAAAACGTTGATGATCTTCACATGTGGAATGTACCATAAGTACAAACTGGAATCCCGCACATGAGTTTAACTCAGGTCACATCTGGCCTGGATGGATGAGGATGCTGATGATTTTGGAGAGATGGCAGAGAGTGATGGCTTGAAGTGAGATCTTAATTCTCTGCTCAGGAATGGAAGCTGGGAAGCCTGGATGAAACAGGAATATTAGCCACTCGACCAGCTGGGGACTACCAACTGAATTGCCTTGATTCTCACCCCCTGTTGAAGGCAAGAATATTTAAAGCAAGCAAAGTCTGTGAAATCAGGTACAGAGTTTATTGTTAGAAACACAGTACACTTAGCTATGTTGTCTGTTTGTCTAAGGCAGAGGCAAAGCAGTAGGATACACACAAAGGAGGAGTGAGAATGCAATCATCCCCATCATTGAGGAGTGTCCCAGAGAAGTGATTTAAAACACTTAGGGAAGTTCATCTGGGTCTTTGTTTCCCATTGGCCAAAGTTCTTATTTCATTTTGCACACCTGATCGGACCCAGGTCCTCCCCAATATGCGTGCACATCTTTTGGTCAAGATGGATTCCTCACTGGCAGTAACATAGCCTAAGTTTTTATTGGCTGGTGACCCCTCCCTTTCTGACCCAGAGGAGTCTTTCTGTGCATGTGAAGTTGGTTCTCCTTCGCCCTAAGGATAGGAAGTGTGTGACCTCTTTATCTTTGACCCAAGCAGGGCTTAGGCCCTAAATGCCCATGATGTGTTCATTGCTTTAAGTGTCCAAAAAGGCCAATTCCACTTCTTTAACTTGTTCTTGCATTTTTATCTTCAGGTATAAATAGGTGGCTGATAGGAAATGTTTATGCTCGATCCCATCTATCTCCTGACTCATGGAGAGGCTAATTTGGGAGGAAAGTGTCCTCCATACTCCCAGAGAGACACTGTGAATTCCCCTGTAAGGGATATTAGGCTTTATTATCTTCCCTCATTAGAGCATTGGCATGAATCTACAAAGGCATAAGGCCATTGTCCTTAGTTACTATCCTCTTAGTTATTATTACCCAGGACTAAAGGATGACCTGGCCAGTGTCTGCACTTCATGGACAGTTACTGCTGAAGCACACCAGAGGTTAGGAATACTCCATACAACATACCCATGGAGTCATCCTTGCTTGTGTGCTAAAAGGTGATCCATTTCTAGAATTGCATGTGTTTCTTAGGACTCTTCTCGTACCCAGTGCATTAGAGCAAGATCACCAGAAGTGAATCTTAGATGGGGACACTTGGGAAAATCCTTGAAAATGTGCTCATGAACTGGGGACTGAGGAAAATAGGATAAGGCAGGGGAAGAAACAGAACCTTATCCTGGTCCTCAAGGGACCTCTCTCTGGAACATGAAGAACACAGAGTTGGTCCCCCTGGAGATGAAAGGGCTCAATTTGACCCTACCCTCTGCCAGATACCAGTTTCTGCTGATAGCATAGGCTTGTGACTTCTTGAATAAGGAAGTATGTGCCTGGGTGTGGGTAATGCCCTGTGAAGGAAGCAGCTGTGAACCCTTAGCAACAACACTCAGCCACCAGGAAAGAGGCACCCCAGCGAAGGAAACCAGGTGCCACCAAGAGCCTCTGCCACAGACCTTTAAAGGGAAGGACAAAAACCATGGAGTTTGGAGTTCCCTCAGGCTCTGCAGGTTAAGGATCTGGTATTTTCACTGTTGTGGCCCTGATTACAGCTGTGGCCCTGGTTACAGCTGTTCAGGTTCAATCCCTAGCCTAGAAAATTCCGCATGCCATAAGAATGGAAAAAAAAAAAGTTAAAGAAAGAAAGAAGAAGAAAAGTAAATTCCCATTGTGGTTAAGCTATAAGGAGCCAGACAGGTATCTATGAGGAGGTGGGTTCCACCCCTGGCCTCCCTCAGTAGGTAAAGGACCAGGCATTTCCATAAGCTATGGTGTAGATCACAAAGGCAGGTTGGATCTGGCATTGCTGTGGCTGTGCTGTAGACCAGCAGCTGTACTTCTGATTCGACTCATAGCCCGAGAAATTCCATATGCAACAGGTCTGGCACTAAAAATAAAAATAAAGTAAAACAATGGAGCTCAAAAAACTTAGAGGAAGGGCTAAGGTCAGGACTAGAAGGAGCAAGCACTGTCTCAAAGTTAGCTTAAGCCCCCCATTCTCAATCCCCACTGTGGGCCTGGGCCTCTCATGCAAAAGAATGGTTCAGCCCCTGTAGCCATTGGAGTAAGAGATTCATGGTCTAAAAGCATAAATGAATACCCAATTCTTTCTCCAAAGCCTGCTATCCCCCCTTGTGGGAAACCCATGGGCCTCCTATATACTGGAGCTACATGTCCCTCTGTACCACTTCTTCTCCTCAGACCATTTCTTCAGAGGAGCCATGGAGGTAGGTGGCAGGGCAGGGTAGGTGCCATTCCTAACCCCCAGCCTCCCAAGAAGGAATAAAATGTGGCTTGGTGAGGAACCCAGAAACTTCCTCCAGAGACTGACCAGATAGACTGTTTATCCTGCCCTTGGCTGGGCACAGCCATAAACCAGGCATTACAGTGCCTCTAAAGGATTCTGCATATTTAACAGAAGAGTGTTGTTTCCTTTCATTCAACCATTTTAACAAAGAAGTTGACAGGGCTTTTGTTCCTTTGCTTGATTCCATATGGAAGACAATTATCACCACTTGCTTAGAAGAAAGAGGTGCCACTTTCTCTTTGTATTGGCCCCAAAACACACCACACCACACATGCACAAGTATATACTAGCAAAGGGATTCAAGTGCAGGTATACATGCATATAAGCACGCACACACACACACACATCCCTTCCCTTTTAGCTCTGGCTCTGGGAGACATGACTAAAGCCAAGAGGCTTCATTGGAAACAGGGTGCCCCAGCCTCCATCTCCAGGTATTCCCAAGCTGCCCCCACCAAAGCTGGCCAAGGTCCACTCAAATTCTCCACAACTCCAGTTGAGGTACTAGAACCAGTGTTTCATCTGTTCTTCTGAAATCCATCCAGTCAAGATTTTCTAATTTCCCCAAACTACAAACTCTGCTTTTATTCCATGCAAATCCCCCTGTACCACCAAAGCCTTCAGGCCTGTGGAGATTGATCGTGCATGATCATTCAGGGCCCAAGGCAAAAGAAAGTGGCCAGTCCCAGACTGAGCACTGGGGCACTGGCTGAGGAGGCATGGCCTGAGCTGGATATAGGAGTGGGTATCCAGCTCCTTAGCCTGTGACTAGATGACTGTGGAGGGTTTGCCTGAGGTCCTGGGTCTGGGGGCTGGCACAGGGGCAAGACTCACAGGATGAGGCCAGTGATTGCAGGGCTGGCAGTGGGGGAAGATGTCCTTCACTTGTGTTGTGGGAAGATGAGTGTGCAGCTTCTGGCTCTCATTTAGCTGTTGGAAGACTGAGGAAGTGTTGAGAATGAAGACCATTTTAAGACATATCACCCTTCACACAGGGACAGCATTCAGAACAAAAACCCACTGATTCTTTTCATGTCTCCCAAGACAGCAAATACCATGGTGTTCTCAACAGTTGAGGGAATGCGTTATAGCAGTCTAAAAAAGGTGCTGAGAGGTGTGTGTTGGAAATGACCTGGAAGGTTTTTCCTCCATCCTTAACAAGTATTTCCTAGAGGATTACATCCTCGGTTCTTGATCATGGCATGTGGACTAGGTAGAGAAACTCAGAGACACAGTCTAGGCCAGCAATCCCTTTAAGGATTTTGGTTCGTGGTGACCCCAGTCAATCTGAGATCCTCTCTTTTCTTTTCTTCCCTTTACAAATTATTGTAAATGGGAGAATTTCCAGGAGTCACATTGTGGCACAGCAAAAATGAAGCTGACTACTATCCATGAAGTTGTAAGTTCCATATATGGCCTTGCTCAGTGGGTCAGGAACGAATGTTGCCATGAGCTACTGTGTACATCTCAGATGTGGTTTGGATCCTGCATGGCTGTGGCTGTGGTATATGCCAGCCTCTGTAGCTCCAGCTCAACCCCCAGCCTGGGAGCTTCTATATGCCACAGGTGCAACCCTAAGATACAAAAACAAAGAAAAAGAAATAATATTTCCACCCAAAAAAAAGCTCTTAAAGATATCAAATTTGCAGGCCTTGTTCCATTACACTGCTTTTTTTCACCCTAAGATGAGGAAAAATACTGTGAACTATAAGTGCAATATACCAGGCCTTGGCAGACCTACCTGACTCACCAAACATGAGATGTGTTTAATAAACACTCTACAAAAGTGGTCAGCAAAGTCCAATTAACCACGGGTTTTGTGAGTGGAGGTCTGTTGGCCCACAGCCGCACTTGATCTTTCTGTACTGTTTATGGCAGTTTTCACATACAACAGCCAAGGTGAGTGCTTGCAACACTGACAATAAAGACTACAACACCTAAAATGTTTACAATCTGGTCCTTTACAGAAAATTACTCCTCCCATCTGGGGAAAGACCCTAGCTACCAATACTAACAAGAAGAGCTTCCAGGAAACCCCTTCCTCCATTACCTCCTCGGCAAGCCATCCAGTAAACTTAGTTTGGGTCCTCTCTCCTCCCTTCCTCAGTGATTTCCTCTCTCTCTCTGTATATGTGCGTAGGTGTTGCTAGATCTAGAGGCTCCTGAGAAATGGCCCTGATAGTCATCCACAAGTGCTGGCCCTGCTGGACTTCCACTGGGACTGTGCATGTCCTTTCAGTCTTGGTGTACAGATCTGGCCATCATGGGTCCCACCATGGCTGGTCTCTCAGCATTGAATGTGCTCTAGTTCAGCTCACTGAACTCTCAGGGAATTTCCTTGTTAAGCATGGCTGCCCACGTGTTCAGAACTCATGGTGGGTGTGTGCATTTCTGACCAGCAGGTTCCATACTTAGTTGTGATGCTAAGGTTCTGACAGCTGATCTTTCAGCATTTCACTCTTGTCTCCTTGTCTGTGATGTGATGGGAAGAGAAGAGCACCCACTGCCTTCCTCTTGGCTTGTTTTTATTCCCAGCTGGGTTACCAAAATCTAAGGTTAGCAAGAAACTACACATCATTGCAGACGCCCTGTTCAGTGTCTTCTGTATTAAATATGGTGATGGGTTTAAATACAGCTAACACTGCCCTTCTGGGAGCCAAAGCTTCTAATCAGACTGTTCACTCCTCATCATTTTTGTCCTTACTTCACAGTGTGGCAAAGTTTAGCTAAAATGATTAAAAATGACAATATCCACTTTGGGAAACCCTAAACCTTAACACGGTTTTCCACATCCAGAAATTCCTCAATAAAAAGAGACCTAAAAATAGTTTTCAGTTAATCATACCATTTTCCAGAATGTAGGAAAAAATCAATGTATAAACTCTGTTAAATAATCTAAAGCTGTTCTTGTACCAGTTGATATTTTCAAACCAATACGTACTTCAATAATTATGCATAATCTCAAATGTTCCAAAGAAAAAGCAAAAAATATCCATGCCAATTGGCTCCTTAAAGACACATCTTCTCTAGCTGCAATTGTAATTGTGAGGAACTGTATAGCAGTGAGTTAAATGAATGACCACAGCACTAGGTTACAATAAAATCAAGAATGCTGTGCATTCACTGCTGTAAAACAATTAAAAAATTTTAAGACTTGGTCTATAAAGGGAAACATTTTTAGTACTAGACAACTTTCATAATATATCTTCATGATTATATCATAGTGTGAAATATACTGAGCATAATATACGTTATAATAGATTCTGACCTATTTTCCCATGAAAAGCCTAATTAACCAAAATATATCAAATTTCTAACATATGTTTTTTTGCTCTGATAAAACAACAGCAAATTTAAGATAAAATGCAAATATGCATTATAACTGATCAGAAAATCAGTGGTTCAGTGATTTGCAGTGAGGGGTACAAATCATATGACCTTATACAGCTTCTCTATAAACAGTGTATATGAATTCTAAAAGTGTGGCCTTAAAGATTTTAACATCAAAATTGACGTGTTGTTCTTTAAAAACTTTTTGAATTTGGAGATCCCTCTGTGGCACAATGGCTTCGGGATCTGGCATTGCCTCAGCAGGCATAGGTTTCCTGGGAACTTCTGTAAGCTGTGGGAGTAGCAAAAATGTTTTTTTTTTTTTTAATTTAATATGAAAGGTTTTAATTGAAACCTTGAGAAATCCCTAATAAATGTATTTTAGCTAATGTTTCTTACGGAAATAAGAATTTTTAAATTTAGTAAACAAATATATGTAGTTGCCATGCAATCATTTTACTTCTATTCTTTCCTACAAATATCAAGGTTCAGCAAAAATGTTCTGTAAAATATTTTAGGCTTTAAAGATGATACCTTACCTGTCACAAATAATCAACTCTGCTGTTGCAGCATGAAAGCAGGCCCAGGCAACACCCAAACAAGTGTGACCATGTTACAGTAAAACTGTATTTACCAAAACAGATAGTGGGCCAGACTAGACCCACAGGCTGGCCTGTGCCAACCCCTATGTGCATAATCTTTTGTCTTTTTTTTTTCTTCTCTTTTTGCCATTTCTTGGGCTGCTCTCATGGCATACGGAGTTTCCCAGGCTAGGGGTCCAATGAGAGCTATAGCCACCGGCCAACACCAGAGCCACAGCAACGTGGGATCCAAACCACATCTGTGACCTACACCATAGCTCAAGGCATTGCTGGATCCTTAACCCACTGAGCAAGGCCAGGGATCAAACCCACAACCTCATGGTTCCTAGGTGGATTCACTAAGCACTGCGCCACGATAGGAACTCCCATAATCTTTGTTCTTTAAAAGCTTAAATTCTGGAGTCCTACATTCTCAATGCAGAATTTACATTTTCTTAATAAGTTTAAGTTTATTTATGATTGAAAATTAAAGTTTTACATATCTTACATCATTTATGCATGATTATAAATGCCTACATACACACATACACAGGAATGATGATAGAAGAAAAAAAAGGTGGCATATGAAAAAAGGAAGGACATGAATACTGTGACTTTGTGTATACTAGCTGTTCCCCATATGAAGAAATTAATACTGTTGGCTTTTGTACACTCAAGGAAAATAAGCTTAATTGTGGCTCACAGGAATACTTTCAATTTCCAAGAGTTGTTTTGGACTTTGATTCTGCCTGTAACCATATGCCTCAGAATTTGTGTTAGGTTTTCTAGCAGTATGCTTTGCATTGGCTATGTTCCCAAGTTAAGAAGTACAGTTTCAGCAAGGTACAACCCTTGGCTCAGTTTTGCAGGATGAAGTCAGGAGTGACACAATGTCAAGATGATGAAAAACACCAAATTGGCTGAGGTTTATTGGAGCATCCTTACATCAACCACATCTTCAAGAAATGCAACTGAGATTTGTTCTTGTGGAAATGGTAAGTAAGCCCACCACCTGTTGTGGCGGGGAGATCAGTGGTCCAAACACTCTGGCACCCAGCTATTCAGTTACAGAGGATGTCCATGTGTCTTGGGGATTCCTCCAGGTGATGACCTCTCTGTCTGCTTCCAGCTAGCTGAGGTCTGTGTACTCTTATCATAGCTTCAAACCCTCATTATATTCCAAAAGCCATACAGCTCTGATTCCAGTCTGTAACCCATGGATTGTGGAGACAGCTGATGTATGGAGAGAGCACTTAACTTGCTATCATCTAGCTGCACCCTTGTAATTTCCCTCAAGGGTAGGGATAATTTGCACACTTGACAAAACTTGCAACTACTACCACCTAATTCTTTTCATGATGTTTTTCCCAAATCGAAGAACATGGGACTGAAAGAAAGGAAAAGAGGAGGGAGGGAGAGAGAGACCAAACTTATTAAGACCCTAGAATGTCAGTGCATCTCTATGCAGAGGGAGATAAAGCAGTGAGTGTTTCTGAAAGGGAAAGGAAAGAAAAAAGAGGGGGAAGGGCAGAAATATGAAGTGTATTGGTCAGGGTTCTCCAGAGAAGTTTCAACCAATAGAAATGTGTATAGGGATAGATATTGGTTCATTTTAAGGAACTGACTCATGAGATTTTGGAGGCACAGTTAACCCAAAATCTGATGGGGAGTCCAGCAGGCCTGCAGTCTCAGGAAAGAATTTTGATGAGTCCAAAAGCTGTCTGCTGGCAAAATTCCTTTTTGCTCAGGGAAGATCATTCTTGGTTCTTTTACAGCCTTCAGCTGCTTTGATGAAACCCACCCATATCATAGAGGGTAATCTTTTTTACTTAAAGTGCCCAAGGATTTAAATATTAATCTAATCCAAAACATACCTTCACAGAAACATCCAGGACATCTGATCATGTATCTGGGCACTGAGCCCCAGCCACATTGACACCTAAATTAACCATCATATAAAGAGAACTCGTGGTGAGGAGAAAGGCATGTGCACAGAGAGAGATGAAGTATGTTTTTCTTCGTTTCTGGTTACTCTGTTCCATCATGTTGTAGCAGGAATACTTGAGTTCCAACTAACTCAAATACTGTAAAATTTACACAAAGAAAATTTCCTGAAATATGTCATAAACTTTCTTTTCTAACCCTAAAGGGTTGGAAGATATGCAAGATCAAAGCAGGAGTCTCTATCTAGTTTTCGTACTTAAAATGTACCTTTCCTCTTTGAGAAATTTAAACTGAATTTTGAGATAGTTATACATCCACATACAATTGTAAGAAATTATAGCGCTCCTGTGTACCCTTCATGGTTTTCACCAGTGGCAACATCTTGCAAAATCATAGTACAAGAGTTTAACAAAATTATTCACGTTGATACAGTCCATCGATTATATTCAGGTTCCCAAGTTTCTCATATATGAATTTTGTGTGTGTATGTGTCTGTGTGTGTCTGTGCATGTATTTACCTCATGCAATTTTATCATATGGATGTATCCATGTATTCACCGCCAAAGTAAAGGCACAAAACAAGAGTTTCATTCCCATAAGGATCCCTCATGTTGCCCTTTTAGTCACACCCACTTTTCTTCTGTCCCCTTAACTTCATCTTTAAGCAAAGGTAACCCTGACTATTTTCTTCCTAATTTTATCAGCTCGAGAGTATTATATAATTGGAATCATACAGGATGTAACCTCTCGGGGTGGGCTTTTTCATTCAGTGTAACTTGCATGGTAATTTACCTAAGTTGTTATTTTTAGCAGCAGGGGACTCTTTTTCATTGCTGAGCTCCTAATATTGAATCAACATTGCATATGAAGAATTACTTCTACTTGGTCATAAGGTATCATTCTATATATACATGATGGATTTAAAATGCTAAACTTTTTGAGAGAGCTTGTGTGTATCTTCATGAGAGATACTCATCTATACCTTTACAGTTTTGTACTTTCTTTATCTGCTTTTGGTATCAAATTAGTACTGGCCTCATAAAAGATTAGGAAAAGTTTCCTCTTCTAATTTCTGGAAGAGATGATGGACAGTTCTACTTCCAATGTTTTGTAGAATACTTCAGGGGAATCATCTGGACGAGGACATTTATTTAGTTTCCTTAATGATTATGTAACTTTTCAGATTATCTATTTTATCAGGTATGTTGGTATCTGATTTTTGAGGTGTTGTTCCATTTTCTCTAGGACACAATTCATGAGAACAGTAAAACTGTTCATAGTAATCTCTCACTGGCATTTTAATGACTACAGGATCTATCATGAGAGCCCATTTCCCACCTGATATTGATGATTTGTATCATGTCTATTAGTTTTGTCATAATTACAACAGGTTAATGAATTGTATTTTACCATTTGAAGAATGAAATTTTTTCCATATTTGTTGTTTTTCTGTGTGAATTACAGTGATTTCTGCTTTTATCTCTATTATTTCTATCCATCTCTTTTGAGTTTATTTTGCTCTTTCAATTTTCTTGAAGTACAAATTTAAACTACAGATTTGAAACATTTCTTAATCGCATAATGTGAGCATTTAGTGCTATAAATATTCCCCTCATCTTGGCTTCAGCAGGGTTCTACAAGTTTGATATGTTGCACTGTTTTCACTTAGTGCTATGTATTTTTTTGTTATTATCTTTGAAATGACTTCCTGCTTGACCCATCGTTTATGACTATGTGGTTAACTTTCAACATTTTTAGAGGTTCTCCTGTTGTGTGTTATTTAAAAGTGTAGTTTGATTCCATTTTGGTTGAAGAATGTATTCTTCATGATTTCATTTCTCTTGAATTGGTTGAAGTGTGTTTTGTTGCTCAGGATAAGGCAGAAGATTCATGAGTACATTAAACAAAACATGTAGAAGTTCCTTCATGGCTCAGGAGGTGAGAGGATCTGGCATTGTCACTGTTAGTGTGTGTAGACATTCTATAATCATGCATAAATTATGTAAGGTATTTAAAGTTTACTTTTCAATCATAAATAAATTCCAACATAGGATATAAAGATAATGTAAATTCTACATTGATAATGTAAGATGCCAGAACTTAAGTTTTAAAAGACCAAGGATTGTGCATGTAGGGGTGAGTGTGTACCAGCCTTTGTGTCCAGTCTGGCCAACAGCCTGTTTAGGTAAATACAGATTTGTTTTAACATGGTCACACTTAAAAATAAGTGTTGCCTGTGGCTGCTTTCATCCTACAACAGCAGAGTTGACAATTTAAAACAGATGAAGTATAGTCTTTAAAGCCTGAAAATATTTACATTGTGATCCTTTACAAGACATTTTCGCTGACCCCCAATATTTGCAGAAAAGAATAGAAGTAAAGTTACTGCATTGCAAATACGTACATTTGTTTACTAAAGCTAAAACTTGATTTCCACAAGAAACATTAGATAAAATATATTCAGGTTTCACAAAGAATTGATGAAAGACTTTACGTATTAAATTAAAACCATTTTTTTTCCCTCACTGACACTGTGGCATATGAAAGTTCCCAGGAAAAACCCTAGATCCTTAACCCTCCTCACTAAAATCAGAAAATTATCACTGGTTATATAAGGTCTTAGGACTTCTTTATCAAAAGCTACCTGGGGGTGGAAGCCAGTGGGCTGGTGAGGTTGGGAACATTGAGCTCAACATGATCTAAGTCACCCCAAATACATTAACGGGCCATGAAATCTGAGTCACCCATTCCCCCCATTGTTTTGTCCTCACTGGGCTGAAGAGGCAGCTGCCTCCACCATTTTGAACATTGCAACAACACAACTAAGACGATAGGATGGTCCCCCACCCACAAGGCACCGAAGCAGAAAGTCCTATTCTTACAGCCAAGCCTTTTCCTCTCTGACCAGGCAAACCACACAGGACACCCTGGAGGAGTGGAGGATCACCCCAGCCTGACATCCAGCCACTTCAGAGAGGCAAAGAGAAACTCTCTAGAGGTAAGGGCTGCCTCCAGCCTCCATTCTCACGACTGGTGAGTGTCCAGAGGGCTGAACGGCACAAAAGCAGCTCTCCATCCCCAGAGTGTTCCGGGATGCAGAGCATGGAACCGATGCCCCAGAAGCCCCCTAGCCCAGCAGGCTGGAGAGACAGGGATGATGAGGCTGTCCCTGGGGCTAGTGAGAGCTGTGTACTCCCAGGAGCAGCCTGGGCATCCTTGTCTCTGTGGAGGAAAGACTTAGTCATTCACCTGTGGATTCAGACTGCCTGGGATCTCACACATGCTTCCTTCCTCTCAGATCCCCTCTCTGTCTTCGGAGGACCCATCTCTGAGGACACAGGCACATGCAAGATGACAGTGGACCAAGTGCATTTCACAACAGAATGATTTTATCCATGTTTTACATCCCCCATCGCAAAGGAGCTACTGTGCCCACCCACACACACCCAGACCCAAGTCCCCAACACCTAACCCCACCCACCCACACCCCCTCCTGGCTCTGGTCATTCTGTCCTTCCTCCCCACCCCTATGGCAGCCAGGATGGTTGCTAGGACCTGGAGGAGCCCAAGGCTTCCATGGGGGCTGCCCAATTGGACTGGCTCTGGAAGGCTGGCCCACCGTTCCCTACTGGCTGCAGTGCCACTTCCTCCTCCTCCGTGTGACACATGGGTCACACCTGCTCCTTTTGGGCTGGGAAGGGTCAACCAGCCCCAGAGCCAGGGTGTGCCTCCCAGAGCCTCGCAGGTCAGCCCTAGGCCTGGCCAGGTCCTCAGCAGCAGCCAGGCCTCCACACCGAGCCCGCTTTCTAGACTTGGCAGCTTCCAGGGGGCCTGAGCTGAGGCCCATTCTCTGGGGCACGGGGGCCTGGAAAGCTTGCTGGGCCCTCTGCCCTGCAGTGCAGACAAGACCCGAGGCAGGGACAGGGCTCTGTGGCAGCCCACAGGGCAGCAGGCTGTGGTGAAGGCCCAAGAGGAAGGCCAGGCTGGGGAGCTCCTCCTCATCCTCACTGAACCCGTGACCCAGCCCTGGGGCTCCACTAAAAGGAGAGGCCTCCCTGAGAACCTTGCTGGCCCTGGGTCCTGATGGAGGGCCCAAGCGCTTTGTGCCCTAGTGAGGAAATGGCTGTGCTGTTCCAGCCTGAGTGGGTTCCTGCTATCCTGGAGAGGGCACAGAGCCTTTGTGCCTGAACAGGCCCCTGTCTGTTTGGTGGTGCCTTAGATGGCCATGGAAATCCATCTGGGGTGTACAGGTTTCATCTCTGACCCCAGGCTGTGGGCCTTGCTCGTTCCTCTGGGCATCGTGTTGGGCCACAGACTCTGAAGGTCTTGAGTCCAGGTGGGGTGCCCTGTGATTGGGGGTGGCTGGCACCCCGTCGTCCTCCTCCAAGGCCAGGACTTGTGTCTGCACTAGCTGGTGGGAGGGAGGTGGACAGTGATTGCTCTGCACCCTCCAGGGATAGCCGGGGCTTATGGGCAGGGGGAGGTGAGATGGGACTCACATCCACAGACAGAGACTGTGGCCCTCCTGCCTTCCTCCTGCACCTTCTCCCCAGCAGGTTCCTTGCCCTGTCCCCGGCTCCCCTCCTCCCAGTCCATTCCTCATGCCCTGCACCCACCTGGGCAGCCTCCTGGGTGCAGGGCCTCTCTGTCAGGGGAGGGAGGGACAGAGCCTTCAGGGCCTCCTGCTCTAGGGCTCTCCCAGGCCCTGGCTGACCTGGGTCCTTTCCTCCTGGATTTCCAGGGTCACCTGGGTTTCCCCGTGCCTCCAGTCTCCCTAGTGTCAGTCCCTCCCCTGGCCACCTTTTCAGGGGAGAGTCCTTCCTCCTGCACCAGCTCCTCAGCCAGGCCCGAGAGATCCAACTCTGGTTCTGGGGAAAGCAACTCTGCCAGGAATCGGGGGTGAATGACCGCCTCCACCTGGAATGGAAGGGAGAGGCTGTGAGCAGCCTTGGCAGGTGTGCCCTGGGAGGCAGGAGGGCCTGGGGGAAACATGACTAGCAGAGGCAAATCCAGAGTTCCCCTCACAAAGGGGGAGCTTTCAAACTCCCATAGGTATTGTCTACTCTCACATAAACACACACACACACTCACAAGCAGGTGCACATGCAGACACATGGGCTCCAAAGCACAAACACATAGGCACCGAAACAGACACACAAATAGGCACCGACACAGACACACAAAGTCCTCCAAAGAGAGAGAGTGATACACACATGTACAACTTTCACATCCACATATACACATCCTATGCACCAAAGTACACTCAGACACACAGGAAGACACACAGATGTCGGGGTCAAGGACCAGAGCATAAATCCCATTATCCTGGGCCAAAGCCAGAACTAGGGTGCTAAGAGCATCTCTCCCTGGAATCCTGGAGTCTCAGACTCCAGGCCCAGCCCACCTTGGTGTCAAAGTCCTCCTGGGAACACAGCTTGTCCACGTAGCTGAGGAGATCCGGGTCTGGGAATCAGCCGACCTCATCCTGTGGCAGCTCATATCCATCCTCTTGATATTCCATATCTGACTCCCCTGTGGCTGAGGGGCCAGGACCCACCAGTGCCTGCGGGATGTCCCCATGCTCCCTGCGAGCCTCAGGGGGAATCTCCTTGGGGGCCTTGTTCTCCAGCAGCTGCCAGGCCCTGCGTGGCCTTGGGTGGGTGTGCTGGACCCTGGGGCCATGTTTCCTTGGAGCACAGGCTGAGGCAGAGCAGGAGGAAGGGAAAGTGAGGGGACCCAGCGCCCAGAAGCTGACCCCTGAGCAGGCACAGGGGAGGGCATTGTTGTGGGGCAATGGATATGCATGTGGGAAGGGGGAGGAGCAGCCAGAGCCTCAGGTTTGGTGGGAGGCCAGATTCAAGTCAGGGACAGGTAAAAGTCAGGTGTGAGAACGTGTGGAACGTCTAATGATCAAGGGTCTCCCCACCAGCACACTTGTTAGGCAGATTTCACAGGGGCCCCTTAGACAGGGAGGAGGGTGATGAGGTTCTAAATGGACCAGGTCCACACCGCAGAGGGGTAAAGGCGGACTGAGACACCCTCGGAGGCTATCCGTGTTGAAAGACCAATGCCCCCTTTAGTGGAAAGGACCCATCTGGGAACAGGGACCAGGCCTAGGCCTCTCTTACCCGTGCCTTGACCTCCAGGGGGAAGGTGATTCACAGATGAGTGCCCCTTTTGCAGGATGTGGGTTCCTGAGGAGCCAGCTTTGGTGGAGCTGGAGGAGGCATGCCCTGTGCCCGCGTTGTGCAGGCCACGTTCCCCATGCTGATCTCATTCTCTGCCTCAAATTGCATGAACCTGGGGGTGTTGAGGGACAGGCCCCAGTGAGAAAACCACCTGGGCTCTGGAGCCCACCCAGGGCAGCAGGACCGAGGGGGTGAGGAGAGGGTGTCCTTGGGGTGTCAGGGCCCTGTGGGGTGCTGTCGCAGCAGGGAGCTGCTCTGGTGCAGGTCCAAGATCTGGGCCTCCTCCTGCCTGACCAGCCCTGGAGCTGGAGGTCATGGCCCAGCAGAGACCCAGGTCAATCTCTGGGACCAGGCTTAGGGGACACCATTTGTGATTGGTGTGTGTCCGTCTTTCCTAAGGAAACCGTCCTTGTGTGCCAACCAGCATCCAGCAGGACCCACCTTCCTCATGTTCCCTTGTGCTGGAAAGGCCCAGCCTATCCAAAAAGCCACTGCACAGCCCACGTGTCCAAGACCAGAGATCAGTCTGTCGTGTCTCCCGTATGATGACATTGCTGGTAAGTCTTGGAGCTTTTCCCTGTTAAATGTTTGAATGTAACATTTTCAACAAATCCTCCCTTCTCGGGGATCACAGTCCACGTGTGCCGATTAGCATATGGAGTGCTGAGTCCTCCTCTCCACTCTTTCCCCTGTCCACTCAATCCTCGTTCCCACCAGGGATCAGAGATACCTGTTTCACTCACATCTTTTCAGAGATCTTTTGGGCAAGCAACTTTGAATGCCATCCGTTTGCCTTTGCAGGTAGTATTCCTTTGTCTCTGGTTGAAATGTACCATGTGCACAGGGAACTCCATCTTGGACTTGTGATGGAAAAGGTTGGGGGATAATGTGAGAAAGTGATTACATATGTATCCTATATAGATATATATGTATCATATATCATATATACATACATCTGTCTGTACGACAGGGTCCTTTGGCGACGCAGCAGAAGTAGACAAAACATTGTAAATCAACTGCAGTGGAAAACCTAACCTCTTGTAAGATCAAAGAGTTCCTCTTGAGAAAAAGTAAAAAAGGAAACGAGAAAATTAAATTGCGTCCCCGTAGACCTGAGTATCTTTCCTTTTGTTGCCTTCCTACTGATATCGTGGCTCCTCTGTTACTGGATGCATTTTTAACATGGGAGTTCCTCCATTCTCTTGAAATTCAATGTACTGAAAGGGCAGAGTGCTCAACGCCAGGCAAAAACAATAGTAAATGTGCAGCTCCATTTGAGTTTTTCATTTCCCATACACAGTGCCTGCATTTAGCCTGACCTGTGTCCCGTGCACCATTTTGGACATATCTTTACTGCAAGTACTTTCCTTGTGTATCTGAAATTTACCTTTCCCTTAGAATCAGCATGCATCTGGCAAGACTCGCCCATAAGGGTACCATATTAGGCTACAGGGAGTGGGCAGTTCTTGAGGGGAGGAGAACTCGGAATGGACACCAAAAGGTGCCTTTTGGTCCAACCCAAAAGAAAATGGCAAAGGGACCCCAAATCTGCAGGCTCTTTGGATGAAATGGCAATTGGAGAGCCAAGAGATACTATTGCGTCTTTGAGCTTTATGTGGTTAAGGACAGAAGTAAGGGAGGAGAAGACACAATCTTCTCTTTCCTTATGTGAAAGAACCAGATGTGTGTGTGTGGGGTGGTCTCTTGGTTTAATTGCTTTCTCCTTTGGGGGACACACGTGCTGCCTATGGATGTTCCTAGGCTAGGAGTCACATCAGACCTGCACGAGCAGGCCTCTGCCATAGCCAGAGCAATGTGGGATCCAAGCTGCATCTGGGACCTACAGCACAGCTCAGGGCAACCCCGGATCCTTATTCTACTGAAGGAGGCTGGCATGGAGTGTGCATCCTCACAGATCCTAGGGGGGTTTATGTCTGCTGAGCCATGATGGGAATTGCTGGCTTTTGTAGGTGTGAAAACATCGACTGCCCGTGATGTGGGTGTGCCCTTTGACACAGTGCCAGCTTTTTATCCACCAATGTCCAATCTCCACGTGTCCAAACCCACTCGCATCAACGTCCTCCCCAGCAAGCCCTGCTTGAAAGCTGGTGCATTTCCTGTCTGCATCCCATACCCTTGCTCTTGAGAATTGAGGCTCGTCCTTGCCTATGGTGCTGTCTGCATGGGAATCAACGTAGCATCCCTGACACAGCCAAACGGAAACACACCTGAGGAAACGTTCAGATTGGGAGTTAAGGTCAGCTTATCACGATGCAAGTGATAGGAATGCATATGTCCGTCTGGTGTGGTGAGAGGCGAGGTCTCGGGAACATCATCAAGGGAGGTGAGGGGTGAAACCTCCTAGGACTGCAAGCAAATCTCTTGGGAGGCAAGAGTCCCTGTGTGCAGTAGCAGAAGTACAATTCCTCCTGCTGTTAGGGTGTTGGGCAAGGAAGGAGAGGTTGAAAGGATTGTTGCAGATTGAGAAAAAGGACTTGTGTGGGTGCTTCCGAAGCTTCTTGCCCCTTGCAAAGGAACATGGACTCCAAAGAGGGTGAGAAGCTGAGGCGAGAGTATCTCCTGCAATGCCATGGTGAGCTTTGTAGGAAGAAACTCTGGATGGGGCACTGCACAACTGAGCACCATGGGAATAGGGCTCTCTATTGGAGCTTTTACACTGAAGAAACATTTCAAGGGTTTTCAAACAAGACCTTCATATGAGAAGATTGCTGAGGCACCCATTGTACCCAGGCATTCAGGAAGGCCAGGCTTCCTTGTTGCTTCCTCCCCTTCTTCAGCCACTCCGGCAATTTGTTACAAGATTCTCACGCATAGCTCAGATGTAGTATTTGTGGGGGTTTCTTGTTTGGTTGGTTTTGAATTGTTCTTCCCCCAAGACAATGGTTTTGCTACTGTACAGCATGGTGACCCAGGTACACACACATGTACACATTCTAGTCGCTCCCATGAGCATGCTCCATCACAAGTTCCCAGTGCTACACAGCAGGATCTCATTGCTAATCCACACCGAAGCCAATCCTTTGCATCCCTTCACCCCAAGCTCCCAATCCACCCCACTCCCTCCCCAGATGTCCTATTGGCATGAGTCTTCTCAGGGACACTGATACAAAAGTTGCATTGTGGAAACGAGGTGCTCCCAAATCTTCCATCATTTTTGACTGACTTTGGACTTCTGAGGGCCGCATCCATGGCATCGGGAGATTGCCAGGCTAGGGGTCCAATCAGAGCTGTGGCCCCTGGCCTATGCCAGTGCCACAGCAATGCCAGATCCCAGCCGTGATGGCAACCTACACCGCAGCTCACATCAACACCTGATCCTTAACCTACCAGGCGAGGCCAGGAATGGAACCCGCAACTTCATGGTTCCTAGTCAGATTCGGTTCTGATTCACCATGGCACGAACTCCTTCTGTTGTTCATTATTTTATACTACCTCAGAACCCTACATGCCGACATCGGAGAGGCAGAGGTTGTCAAATCAGCGGCACTGTAATTAGGGAAACCAGTCATGGAAGTGGGTGTCTCAACGTCCTTTGGACCATGAGCTCTGATTGTTCCTGCAGAGAGCTTCGGGGCAGGCACTGGCGGCTGAGGAGAAACATCTCTGGAGATGGATCACTAGCATCAGGAGACAGTGAACCTTCCACTCCCACATGGAAATTGAAAGGCACCGAGAGATCCCAGGTTTGTGTCTTGTGGACGTTTCACGTCTGTGCCCTTGGGAGCTCTGGGTGTTGTCAGATAGATGTAAGGGTCTTGAGAGGTATCGTGTGGAGGAAGAAATGCTCTGATGTTGCCATGGACCAGAAAAGGGATCTGAGGGTTCAAGTATCTTTGGCGAGCATTCCCAAGTCAGGTGGGTATGTTGAATCTGCTGCTACTTCTTTGTGGGCGGATGGCCACCTGAACTTCCACGATGCCGTGCCAGACGTAGGGAGGGAGAGGAATAGTGTTCCCAAAGTACCTGCTGTCTTGTGACTGGCCAAGAGGGTCAAGTTTAGCTCACCAGCATAACCAGGACAACCAGAACCGTACAAAGGAGACACACCTGTGCACCAACCTTTATTGAACAAGCTCCATGTATTAAAGAAAGACATGAAGAACAAACATGCGTGGAGAATCGAGGCATTTGGAAATTCTCTAGGCATGGCGACAGGAGCACCATCTCTGAAGAGAGGTTCCCAGATCTCCAATTGCGTGCTAGAATGGTTCTTTAATGGATCCATCCAATTTGCTAGGGGAAAGACCCTTCTCTTTCTAGACGAGCAAATCCCAACCCAAAGAGTCCACACAGCCTAAGGTACTGTGGCCCAAAGGGCATGAATGTCCTTGGCCCACTTTGAGGATTCTGTGCTTAGGCTGGATCTCTGCAAACTCTTGTATGGGGATCCTATCTAAATGCATGGGTTTCACCGATGCAGTGTGACCGTGGGGGCTCATCTCCCAAGAGATAGGGTTTAAGAAGAGATGGCCACAGAAGCTCCCAGGGAGAAGACAGGAAGACAACACCAGAGAGCTTTCCAGCGAATGCAAATCCTCCATGACATTCCTGTCTTGGAGGGAGCTCCTGGGCCAGCTCTTCTGATGCTTCCTTCCCTCCCTCCTCTTCCCACCTGTCCCCTGCTGACTGAGCTGTTGTGCACAGAGACTCCCATCCTCCAACCGCTCCTAGTGTCTGTTGAGGAGGGTCCGCTTGGGTAGTCAGTAGCGCACGTGGGAGCAAAGAGGGTGGTTTCCCAAGGGGTGGCCTGCTTGAGGGTGGGGCCCGTCCTGGTGGCCTTTAGCATTCATTCCATGACAGCCCTGCTAAGGAATATGGGGACTCTTCAGCCATTGGGTGTGACCGCTCTGTGCTCTTGTGCACGCTGCAGACTCCTTGTGCCCTCCTCCATGTGGGTTCATGCCCGCATGGAGCTCAGGTCCGGAGCAGTGTTTCCACCACAGCTTTTAGCAGCACTGTGGATCAGGCTGCTGGGAGACTTGAGGGACTGTGGGGCCTATGGAGGCAGGGGACTAAAGTGTGTGAGTGATTAAAATGGGTGGCATTCCAGTGTGCCCGCCGTTCCAAAGCGTAGGAAAGCTCGAAGGAAGAATTTCCAATTTGAAAACCCTCATGGGGTTCACAAGAAGTAGCTCAGGGCACGGGAAAAGGAGTGAAGATGTACCATCCAGGCTGCTAGTTTCACTGGTGTCTTCCTTTTTCACATCCCAATGTCGGTCAGCACTTCTGTTCAAATGGCATGCTTGGGTCTTTGTTCGGGGCAGCCTTGCTGAATGTAGTGCTGAACACCTAGTTGTAGTCGGATGTAAATCGTGATGGATTTGCAAGCCTAGGGGGGATTGGTACAAGGCCACCGGGTGGTCGGGAATCTGGTAATCCGTCAAATGTGAGGGTTGGTTGGGTTTTGTCTATGGATATGTGTGTAAGGGGAGATCATGCCTGTGTTTGGGTGAGCGTTTGTCTTTGGAGGGTGCTGAGATGTAACAGAGGCATAGTCCAGGAGCTGGCGTTTAGGTGTTTGTAAGTTGGTGTTCAGGGGCCTATTTTTCATGGATGTTTTCCGCCATGAAGTTGGGGATTGTGTGTCTCCTGGTGGACTTGGTAGGATTATCTGCCTAGGACTCAGGGCGATGTTAGGGAAGTCCAGGGGCCGATCTGTGTATTTGTACCTTTGGGGCCTGTAGTGAAACTTCGTGGTTGGGACTTGACCCCAGCCAAAATTGAGAGTGAGACTGGAATCTACCTTGCCCTCAGCTTGGCACCTGAATCCAGGATCCCAGGTTCAGAGAGGATTCGAGCGCACAGACTTCTTCTTTTTGGTGGCATCTGCCCCATGTGGAGTTTCCCCGTCCACGGACGGAGTGCCACAGCAGCAATCGGGACCACTGCAGTGAACACTCAGAATCCTTAGCCTTCCGTGCCACAAAGGAACGCCTCGACCTGCTCAAACCCACTGTCTTTGCACTGTCAGACCCCTCACCAGGTGTCAGGATTTGATGAAGCTCTGGTTCTTCTGCTTCGTGGCAGGAAGTGTTTGGCAGGAAGCGAAGCCCCAGGTAAAGAGTGAGTTTAGGAGCATAAGACCCTGGGGGGAGATACGCGTAAGCTGGCCAGGGAGCAGAGCAGCCCCAAGAACCAAGAGAGCTACATTTCTAGAATCCAAGGCCCAGTGGGGAGGGGAGAAGTCTGCCTTCTTCCTCATTGGAGGGTGGATATCAAGGCTTCCATCTCCAGCTCCTCATTGTGCCCTATATGGATGGTGTTCCCTGGGCTGTCACAGTGCTTGCACAAATCGGTGTGTATTCCCAGGAGTTTGGTCGTATATCAACTGGGGTAATTCATCTCAGGTTTCCATCTCCTGTCCTCTTTTACCTAGGCGTGTCCCCTCTCCCCTGTGTTTCTGTCTGGGTGAGGTGCAGAAATGCTCCTTGTCCAGGACTCTTCTCTCCTTGACCTCATGCAGCAGGACTCGATCTCCACATCTGTTGTCTTGTGCTTGAACTCTTGGGGGTTGTGTCTTGAGCGTGTCTGGCACTTGGATGCATCTGGTCTTCCTTCAAGTCGGGTAAGTCATGGCTGGGTTCCTTTTCTTGAGTGATCATCAGCTTTAGACCATTTCGAAGACCCCTTGAAAGCTTGTCTTTAACCCATCCCCCGTGGGCGGTTTCTGCTCTTTAAGGATCCTCCTCTGTCCTTCCCTTTAGGATGATTATTTGTGTGTTCATGGCCTGTCATATGGCTCTTTGCTTTTTTGTGTGTAGCACATGTTCCAGAGCCGTGCATGTGTCTTTTGATGTGTAGAGGGCGAGTCGGCCTATCTTCTGGGACAGGTGAATGCTATATAGGTCGGGGTGCCGTATTGGTATGCTTCTGGATTCTGCATGCTGGAAGAGTGCATGCCCTTGGATGGAGCCTTGGGGAGTGTGGGTTTATGGATATGCCGAGAGTGTGTTATATGCGTGTTTGGAGGAAAGGACTTAGGGTGCTAGGTTTGCACTTGTGTCGTGTACTGAGTAATTGCGGGTCTGCTTGGGTGTTTTGGAGAGTTGTGTGTAGAATGTGTTTGAGTGTGTATTCCAGGGGCATGGGCATTTGGAGGCATATTCGCTGGGGCTATGCCCTTGTAGTTTTCAGGAGGGACATGTTAGGCTTATATATGTGGGGACGTGGGGAAGTGTGTGTCTGCTGGAGAGATGAGGTTCTGTGTTTCTACAGGGGCGTGGGAGAGGTGCATTTCTTGGTGTGAGAAATATGTGCTGTGGTTATGTGTTACGAGTTTGCAGATGGATGAGCTGGGTCCTAGGATCATTGGATATGTGGAAGTCATTTCCTGTGTGGTTTGCTGGCGATAGGTCCATGTGTCCTACGTGTGTGTACTCGTTTGTGTGTCTATCACCAGGTGCACGAATGACCAGGTTGTGTTCCTATGGTATGGAGGTGTTGGGAGTGTGCCACGTTGCTTCTTGGCAGAATGCCGAGGTGTTTCTACAGGTCCTAGGTACGAAGAGATGGTGTGTCCACATTGAGGGTGAGGGCTGAAATGCATATGCAGTTGACACCCACACAGGTGCAGTGTCCTGGCAGGGCGGTTGTCTTCTGGAGAGGTGGCACCATGTCTAGTGTTTGGGGCATCTGTATGTTCAAGGGTTGGGAATATTTTTCTGTGTGTGTCCATAGGTGTTTGAGACGTGTACATGTGTATTAGTACGTGTAGGCGGATTGTGGCTGTGTGTGTATTTGAGGTCCTGGGGCTTCTGTAGTATGTATTTGGAGGGATGTCAGAGGTAGGTGTGTGTGTTTGGAAACAAAGAAATCTCATAGGCGATGTGTGTGTGTTCTGGAATCCTGGCCTAGAAGTACTGTAGGGCTGTGGCCTTGCCCATGGGCTGTGCGTGAGATGACTGTGTAGGAGCGGGTGGTAGTGAGCCTGTATACGAGGTAGTCATTGTGCACCACTGGTCGGTGTTTGTGTTCAGGCACCTGTTGGGTATGTGCATGTGAAGACCTCAGGTGGTCTAGTTTTGTTTGTGGGGAAGTGGGTGGAGTGGGGGGTTGGCCTTTTCTTGTCTTTTCAGGGCAGACCCATGGCATTTGGAAATGCCCTGGCTATGGTGGAATTGGCGCTGCAGCTGCAGCTGCCAGCCACGGCCACAGCAAGGCCAGATCCGAGCTGCATCTGGGACCTGCTCCATATCTGAAGGCAATCCTGGATCCAGGGATTGCACGTGCCTTTTCTCCTATACGGGTCAGGTTCATTCCAGTGTAGCCCCGACTGGAATGCCTGCTGGAAATTTTTTCCTCACAACGTCATTTTCAGTTCTTGGCATCAGCCCAGTCATCTTTTCTAGGTCATCGGAGTTTAGTCTTGGCAGATTGTACTTTGCTAGGAAGGTGTCCATTTCGTCTAGGAAGTCTGTTTTCTTGGCATAGAGTTGCTTTTAGTAGTCTCTTCTGATCCTCTGTATTCTGGGATGTCCATTGGAAGCTGCTGTGCATTTTGATGGTTATTGATTTGAGTCCACTCTTTTTTCCCTGATGAGTCTGGCTAAGGGTTTATCCATATGGTGGATGTATTCAAAGAAGCAGTTGTAGCTGCATTGATCTTTCCGATGGTTTTCTTCGTTGCCCTTTCCTTTCTGCTCTGATCATTAGGATGTCTTTCCTTGTGTTTGTCTTTCTCTGGTTGCTTTGGGCATAAGGCCAGGTTGTTTGTTGGTGGTTTTCCTTGTTGGCTGAGGTAGGCTTGTATTGCTGGAAAGGTCCCTCTTCGATCTGCCTTTGCTGCATCCCATAGGCTTTGGATTGTTATGTCTTTGGTGTCACTTGCTTCTTGGGATCTTCAGATTTCCTCTTTGGTTTCTCCAGCACTCCCTTGGTTGTTGAGTAGCATGTTGTCGAGTTTCCATGCGTTGGTGTTTGTTGCCATTGTTTTCTTGGTGGTTGATTTCGAGCCTCATAGCGTTGGGTTCATACAAGCTGTGGGATAGGATTTCCATTTCCTTCCATGTACAGTGGCTTGCTTGGTGACGCAGCATGTGATCGGTCCTAGGGAATGTCGGGTGTGCCCTTGAGAGGAGTGTGTATCCTGCTTCATTGGGATGGAAAGCGCTCTACCTATGGAGGAAGTGCCCTGTGGTCCAATGCATTATTGAAGGCCTGGGTTCCCTTGTTGATTTTATGTCTGGAGGACCCGTGCGTTGATGGGAGTCGGGTGGGAAGGCCCCCTGCTCTGACTGTGTTAGTGTCCATTTCTCCTTTTACGGTTGTAGCAGTTGCCTTCTACATTGCGGGGATCCTGTATTGGGTGCATATAGGTTTCCAATTCCCATCTCCTCTCCTTGGATTGATCCTTGACCGTTACGTAATGACCTTCGTTGTGTCTTATTAATATGCTTTATTTGAAGGTCTCTTTTGTGTGATGGGGGTGTTTCTACTCCGTCTCTCTTTTAATTCCCACGCACGAGGAATATTTTCTTGCATCCTCTCACTTTCAATTTGTATATGTCCCTCAAACTGAAGGGGGTCTCTTGAAGACAGCAGGTCTACCTATCTGTCTATCCCTCTACCTATCTGGATCGAGATCGAGATGGAGATCGAGATGGAGAACGAGACGGAGCTCTCGATCTCGACCCAGAGAGAAGGAGATGCGTCTTCTTTTTGTATGCATGCAGCCAGTCGATGTCTTTCGCTTGGGGCATTTTGTGCATTTGCATTGAAGGTGCTTCTTGATCTGTATGTTCTTATGGCCATGTTATTAGCTGTGTCAGATTGGGTTTTGTTGGTCTTTTCCCGTCCTCCCTTGTTCTCTGCTCTTGTGGTTTGATGACTGCCTCTAGTGGGGTGTTTGTTGGGTGTTTTTTGATTGTTATTTCCCCGAGACAATTTTTTCCACTGCCCAGCATGTGCCATTATCATGCTCCATCATAAGTGACTCGACCTCGTCCTCAGTGCTACACAGCAGGATCTCCTTGCTAATCCCTTCCAAAAGCAGTCGTTTGCATCCAATAACCCCAAGCTCCCCATCCATCCCACTCCCTCCCCTCGCTCTAGGCAACCACAAGTCTATTCTCCAAGTGCATGAGTTCCTTTAGGTGGAAAGGTTCCTTTGGGCTGTATATGAGACTCCTCATATGAGTGATGTCGTATGGTAGTCGTCCTTCTCTTTCGGACTTCCTTCACTCAGGATGAGAGGGTCTCGTTCCACCCATGTTGCTGCAGATGGCATTAGGGTGCTCTGTTTTATGGCGCAGGAGTATTCCATTGTGTGTATATACCGCGTCCTCTTTGGCTCTTAATTGTTATTTCCCCGATACAATCTTGTTTTCTACTGTACAACGTGGTGACCCAGTTACACATACCTGTAGGCATTCTATGTTCTCACATTATCATGCTCCGTCAAACGTGACTAGACATTGTACCCAGCGCTACACAGCAGGATCTCATTGCTAATCCATTCCCAAGGCAATAGTGGGCAGGCATTAACCCCAAGCTCCCCATCCACCCCACTCCCTCCCCCTCCCCTCCCCCTTGGCCACCACAAGTCTATTCTGCAAGTCCATGAGTTGCTTTTCTGTTGAAAGTTTCATTTGTGCCGTATATTAGATTCCAGATATAAGTGTGTGGTATCCTCTTCTGGAATGGATCCCTTAACCGTGAACTAGTGTCCTTCTTTGCCTTTCTCGATGGCCTTCGTTTTAAAGGCGATTTTGTTGGATATGAGCAGCGCTACTCCTGATCTCCTGTCTTGTCCATTGGCATGAAATATCTTTTCACAACCCCTCCCTTTCAATCTATACGTGTCCTTTGCCCTCGGGTGAGCTTGTCTAGGCAGCAGATTGAAGGTTTTTGCTTTAGTACCCAATCTGGCACTCTGTGTCTTTTGATGGCAGCATTCGGTCCCAAAACAATTCAGGTGGTCATTGATAGATGTTTCTTGATTGCCATTTGAAGCCTTGTTTTCCCGTTGAGTCTATGTTTCTCTTTTCTTCTTTCTTTTCCTTTGAGTGAATGGGTTCCATTGATTCTCTGCTGGAGTCCTTTCCTTTTCCGATTTTTGAATGTAGTGGTGGCTTTTGGATTGGGGTTGCCCTGTTTGGTTGTTATGTTAACCCCTTCGTTTGTCTGCTGACTTTAGCCTGACCGTTACATAGGACCAAACGCGTCATTGAAACAAGACAAAGGCAGATTGTTTGTTCTTTCTTTCAGTGCTTTCAATGGGTCTCGCCACCCCCTTCTGGCCTGGAGTGTTTCTGTAGAGAAAACTGCTGATAACCTTATTGGGGTTCCCTCATCATGAATGCCTTGCTTTTCTCTTGCTGCCTTTGGCCTCCTCCCTTTCTGTTTACCTTTGGCCATATTTATCAGAAGATGTCTTGCTGCGTGCCTGTTTGGGTTCAACTTGTTTGGGGCTCTCTGTCCTTCCCGTATCTTGCTATCACTCTCCTGCACTTGTTGCTTTAAAACCTCGATTGCAGGACTCCCTGTTGTGGTGCCCTGGAAACTGGCAATGGCCCCTGCCCTTCCCCCCAGCCACAAGGACCAGACCCTCCCTTTGGCTGATGACATGAGGAGATTTCCCACCAGATGGCCCAGCCCTGAGCGCACTAACTCTAGGAAGTCCCAGCCACTCTGTTTCTAAGCCCCACTGACCCCCTGAGCAAACCGGCTGCCTCCAACAGGCCTGGGTATGGGCATCTTCTGAAAAGGCTCAACCAAGACCTTGAGAGAACACCAGATGTCTGAAGGAATGAGAAAGGAAGAGGGTCCCGGTTAGGGGTGTGCTGGTGCAGCCCAGGGCCTTGCCAGAGCTGAGGTCTGCAGGGGCTTGAGCTGGCCAGGCTCCACTCCCACACCAGCTCTCTTGGGCCCTGTTGGTACCTATGTCCCTTCTCGGCCTTGGACAGTGCCTTCTTCTGGACCTCCAGGGGTTCTCCAGGCTCAGAGTCCCATCTGCTGATAGATTGAAACCTGTGATTGTCCTGAGGGTCAGTCAGGAGCTTCCTCCATCAGGACGCCCGTGCCTGCCTGCATGGCTTACACAGGCTCATCAGCCATGGGATGCCAGGCTTTGGAACTTCCCAGAAGTACAACTGAGTGACCGTGATGGCAGAGACTCCTCTGACCTAGCTCTGTTGCTTGCAGCCTAAGTCCCCTGTCCTCCGGAGGGTGGTCCCAGGGGGGTGCCCTCATCTGTGACCTCCCTTTTTCAGGGTGTCTCATGGGGATGGCCCGCTGGGGCTTAGACGGCTGACACGCCCCCTACCCCAGCATCTTCACCAATATCACCTGCTTCTCCCATGGGACCGATGAGATCCAGAAGCACATGCCTCTCCCTGAGCCCACGGTCCCTCCTCCTCACACCCAGGTCCCATCGCAGTCTCTGCAGGCTGCTGGCTCTCCTGGGCCTGGCACAGGCTTTGTGCCCCCAGAGACTGGCCCCTGCTGCTGTCCATGCTCGAGGTCCTGCAGCAGGCCTGGTGCAGACCCCCCAAGCTCCTGTGCTCCTGTCTCTGCCTCAGACTCCAGTCTCCATTTGGCAAACAGCCACCCCTCCCCCACCAGCTCCATCAGCTTTCCAGGGCCCCATCTTGGCCTTCCTGTGCCACAGTGGCCACCCCACAAACCAAGCCTGCAATCTCCAATAACCAAAGGAAAGTCTCCTCCTGCTGCTGCCTTGGGGCCCTACGGCCCCTCCTGTCGTCCGTCCTTCCTTCTTCTGTTGGGGTCCTCCATCTGACTCCCTGGACAAGGGGAGAGGACATGAGAGGGAGAGTGTCCCAGGAGGAAGGTAGGAGTGGGGATGCTGGTGGAGCCCAGCTGGGGGCAGAGAGGGTGTCTTCCCTTGAGACTCCTTCCTGCCCTGGGAGTGCCCAGGCCTTCACAGGGAATCGGTCAGCTCCAGCTGCCATCACCAATCCCACGGGCAATGGGGCTTGAATAACAAGAATGTATCAACTCACCGTTTCGGAGCCCAGCCTTCTGAGATCCCGGTATAAACCAGCTGGGTTGTCCCTGAGGCCTCTCTCCTTGGATTCCAGATGCCCATCTCTGGCCTGCGCCCTCACATCAGCTCCCTCTGTGGGACTCAGGGTCTAAATTTGCCCTTTCTATAGGGGCACCCATCCTATTGTATTAGGGGCCACCTTAGTGACCTGATTTCAGCTCTTTCTGTACAAATTCTGCTGCAGGGCTTGCGGGGCTGTTGCCCTGGAACTGAACCCGAGAAGGAACCAGGAGTGTTCAGGTTCGATCCCTGGCCTCGCTCAGGAAGGGAAGGATCCAATGTGGCCATGAGCTGTGGTGTAGGTCTCAGACCCGGCTTGGATGTGGCATTGCGGTGGCTGTGGTGTAGGCCGGCTGCCAAAGCTCCGATCGATCGATGGATCGTTCGGATGCCAAGCCTGGGAACTTCCATATGCCGCCCCAGCAGCCCCATCCAAACAAACAAACGTAGGCAATGGAAAGACAAAGAAAAGACTGCTCCACCTAAGGTCATGTTCGGAGGTCCTGGGGGAGAAGCCTTCCACATATGAACTTCGGGTAATAGAGCTGTAGCCCCTTTTCGCAGGTGTCTCCAGTGCCAGGGATGAAGGGTCTTTTGGAAAGTAAAGGAACATCAGTCCTGGGGTTGGGATGAAGGAGGATCGACTCCCCAAAGTGAGGGAGGGACGTTTCCAGAGTGCAGGGCACTCGAGCCAGATCAGAGCCCATGACCCAAGGCCATGGGGCAGGGGGTTCCAGCCCGTGGCATATAAGGCTGTTGAAGGAACGGAGTCTAGGCGACTGAGAGGGAAGCTGAGAGAGGAGCTCCAGCACCAGGCTGTGAGATGAGGTCCAGGCTTCACAGCACTCTGCTCCTACATTGGATTCCCAGCAACCTCTTTCAGCATGCCCACGGCCCCGCTCTCCATAGCCTGAAGGGGAACAACTCACTGCACACCTTTCTGGCCCCCACCCCCACATGAACACCTGCCTTCGGTCCAAGGGCCCCAGCCAGCCTGGCCCAAGGGGTCCACACCTCCAGCACTTGGAGCCTGATGTCTCCTTTTCAGCTTAGCTGGCTCAGGCCAACCCGAGGGAGTTCCTGGAAGTAGTGTTGTTGCAATCCTTCCTGCCCTCTGCCTGACCCAGTGATCTCATGTAGCCAGCAGGATCCCGGGAAGCCTCACAGTGGACCCAGCCTTCCGGACTCACAGTGCTATGGTGGGTGACCTATCTCTTCCTATCGTTTGCCCATTTTCTGGTGGAATAGGTCCCGCTGTTATGGTCGTGTCTTGGCAGTGCCTTATTCCCTCGAGACACCAGACTTGGGTCAGATGTGTGGTTGGCAGGTAGTTTCTCCAAACCTGTAGCTTCTTTTCAGCTAGGAAAATGTTTCCATGTGATGAGGTCCGTTTTCTGTCTGGGGTAGGGTTTTGGCTGTCATGGGGAAGAACGCTTATCTTTTCATTGTTGCTGATGTTGTTGTTGCCTATTCCAGCGGTATTGATGTACTTATCTTCAGTTTGATTGAAAGGACAGTGAGGTACCATGTTGTGCTATTTCCTGCTGTGTCGCAAAGTGAGTCGGTCATACATACACACACACCCCTTCTCCCTCAGATTCTATGCCCATATCGACTATCACTAACTGTGGGCTAGAGTTCCCTGGGCTCTACCACAGGTTCCTGTTGGCCGGTCATTCCATGTACTCCATGTGGAGAAGCCAGTTCCAAACCCCCAGTCCTGCTGTGGACTTGACTCCTTTGGTGCCCACCGGGTTTTCTAAGGCTGGGAGTCTGTTTCTGTTCCGTGCACACGTTCATTTGTGTCCTCTCTTTTGGTTCCACTTAGAAGTGGTATCATACGATGTTTGTCTTTCCCTGTCCACCTTCACTTAGGATGATAATTTCCAGGTCCATCCTTGCTGCTGCAGCGTTCATGATTCCATTCTCTTGTATGATTGTGTGATGTCCCCCCGTACATATGAACCTCATCCTCTTTATCCATGCCTCGGCCGATGGACATTTAGCTTGCTCCCTTGTCTTGGCTATTGGAAATGGTGCTTCAGTGGACATTGGGGTGCATGTATGTTTTGAAGGGCCTTTCTTTCCTTTTGATGAAGTCCAACTTTCTGTTCTTTCCTTCCCTTTTGGGATAATGTTTTTCTTGTCATGTGGAAGACCCCTTTGCCAAGCCTGAGGACCCAGAGGTTTGCTCCAATTGTTTTTTCTTAGGTGTGGTAAACGTTGCATCGTTTGTATTTATACACATTTTACATTTGCACTGAATGTTCCATGATGAGTTCATTTTCGTATCGGATACAAACCCTATCCCTATTCCATTCTACTGCCCTTGAGCTTCCGTATTAGAACATCCCAGGTTGGTGTATTGCTATGGATCTATTTCTGCATTCTCTATCTGTACACTGAACTCTGTCTGCCTCTATCCCGGCAGCAATGCCAAGCTGCCCTCCATAGAGCGTTCTCATAAGCCGAATCACCTCGCACTTTAATGTGCTTTCTCGAAATTATGTTTGATGTTCTGGCTCCTTTATCTTTTCTTTATCCATTTTAGAATAATTTCATCCATGTGGGCCAAAAAATAAAAATAAAAAAAAAAACACTTCTGTTGGAATTTGGCCGTATTCTGTGTTGAGTCTTCCCATCCATGTGTATGATACGTGTCCGCATTGTTATAGGCCTTGTTTCGTTTTATCATACAGATGCTCTATCCCAAATATGTATCCCCGGATTTCCCATTGTGGCTCAGTTTGTGATGAACCTGAAAGAGTGTCCAGGAGGATGTGGGTTCAATCCCTGACCTGGCTCAGTGGGATGAGGGTCCAGTGGTGCCACCAGCGGCAGTGTGGCTTGGACCTGGTGTTGGTGGGGCTTTGCTGTAGGCTGGTAGCTGTAGCTCCAGGTTGACCCCCTTGCCTGGACCTTGCATATGCCGTGGCTGCAGCCATAGAATGACCGATGGAACCAAATGCTTCAAGGTTTTGGCAAGTCTTGTGTATTGCATGGTGTTTTTCGTTTTGGTGCCATGTTCTTTTGTGGGATTTACACACATGATGAAGGTGTTTGTGTCGACCTTGTATACTGAGACTTTGATAAAGTGACCTCCATCTCTTCCGTGTGCCTTGGAGATTCGGTGGGCCTTCCCGTGGAGGTAGCCATGCTATCCATGAGCATGGAGAATTATGTTTGTGCCTGTCTCATCTGTAGGACTTTCTTTGTTTTTCCTGCCATGCTGCCCTGGCTCGTAGCTACAGTACTAAGTAGAAAAGGAGAAATGAGAAAGAACTTTCTGACCTGTTTTGGATGGAGGAGGAAGACGTTCATTCTTTCACCATCACCCAGGAGGCTTGGTGTAGCTTTTTGTCGAGATGTTCTTTATGGGGTTCAAGGAGTGTCCTTCTCTTCCTAGACTTCTGAGCGTTTCTTACATGAATGGGCGTGGCACATGTTCTGCAAGCGCCATTGTGACCATGTAGGTTTTCCTCTGTAATGTCTTCATGCAGCCTATAAAGTTGATGGTTGTGCATAGTAAGCCAAGCTAGTGTTCCTTGGCTAGAGTCCCTCTGAACATAGGGTATTGTCGTGAGCTTCTTTGTTCCTGCGTTTGCTGTATTTTGTGATTTGTATTTTCTCAATGCCTTGTGTGAAAACGTAGGTTGTTGATGGGCAACCTGGCATCTTCTGTATTCTGTAAGCATTTCGTGCCATTTGCTTCGCTCTTAACACCAGTTTGTCTGCATCCTACCACCTGTTAGGTACTGCACGTTCCTTTGCCTACCGTTCTATATATTTTCCAAGTTCTCCTGGAGAGGCCTCTTTGAGCATGGAGTCGTTCGAAGGGTGCATCTCCATGTCCACATATCTGGAGGCTTCCTTTCTTCTCATTCTCGTTGTTCTGCAATGGACAGCATATGCTTTGGACCCAGTGGAGTGAAATGCAGTGGCTCTTTGTTTCCTTATCGTAGAGGTTCTCCAAACATCCCAGGCAGGAACGGCTCCAATATGACTGTGACAGAGGAGTTCTCTGCCTATTTCCCTTACACTGTAACCATAAGGGGATTACCTGAACATGGAAATGCCAGGCTTCTGAAGATGTGTCTGACAGGGCCAGTTCACAGCCACCCCTGCCCATTGTTGTCTGGATCAGCTTACAAGTGGAGAGAGAGCCAGGGTCCAGGAGGGGGCCCAGATGCAGCGCTCTGCTGCTTTCTATGGCCGTGGTCCCATGTGGGCATTGGCTACCACCAGAAGGCTGACATGCAGGAGCCGGGTGCAGTCCCTGGCAGGGGGATCAGCACTCCCAGTGGGCAAAGCTCCAGCCTCTCTCCTACTGCCCAGGGCAGGTCTGAGCTGTGGGTGCAGCCACCAGGCTCCGAAGGCCGATGACAGAGGCACCAGGAGGCACTCCCCAGCTCTGTCAGCCACACTCCCTGGCTGTTGGCAGGGACCGTGATGGCCCAAGGAAGAAGGCCCACCTCCCAGCTGCAGGGAGGTTGTCTTGAGCAAGTCAGAACTGCCCTTTCTCGTCTTCAGCAAGCAACATTTCCATCCCTGCCTGTTGCTTCCCCCCAACCCATGCGGTTGCCAGTCTTTCTTTGTCAAACCTCTTCCAAAGCACTTCGTGAAAGGAAGGGCATCCTTACCCCAACTGACTAAGAAGCACCTCTTGAAAATAAGCAAGTTTCCCCTCACCCAAGACTCTTAGCTCCTTCCAAGGACCATCCTTGCTCTCTCCTGCATGCTGCTGAGTAGCAAAATGTTGGGGATCCAGAACTCCACCAATGACTGGTATGCTAGCAATAGCTTCTGCGACAGCAGGAAACTCCTCCCCCCCAGGCAGAGGCGGTCAGGAGACCGTAGGTGATGGCTCTGTGCTCTGTGCCCCCTTTCAAGCCCTTTGCATCCCTGCCACCTGAGGAAGGAAGGCAGTGCCTGGGAAATCACCCTGGTAACAGATGCGTCACTTGGCCTGTCTGGCAAGAGGTCACCTGTGAGCCAGAGGGCCCGAATCCCCTCTGGAACACACTGCTGCATCCCCACCACCCAAACAGGCCCTTCCAATAAGGCACGATGGCCTGGCCGTTGGAATGGCTGGACACTGAAGGTATGCTGTCTGTGACTGGGACACAGGGGACTCGGTGCCTTGGTCTTGGAGACACATGGCATTGCAAAGGCAGAACCCAGGCCAGGGGCCCCACATCCTAAGTCAAATGGGTTTCTTCAGCCAATGGTTTGACTCCGCCTTGAGGGGTTTGGAGATGAGCCTTTCCCTGGTATCAGAGGGTCAGTTTCCCCTTGGTGTCTGTCATAGACAAAGAGTGTTCAGCCCCTGTCTCCATTTCACACAAGCTGCACCAATCCAGCCCCTGAAATTGGGAAGCTCCTTCACCCACCCTGGGCATGGCGGCCATTTTTGTGATGCGGTGAATGTGCCATCCATTAATCCACTGTTTCCTTTTTGGTTGGAGGGATGCGTGGATAGATGGAGTCTCTGATTGGCATTGGAGGGCCCCACCTGCAGCATAGGGAAGTTCCCCGACTCGGGGTCGAATCAGAGCTGGCATTGCTGTTCTACGCTACAGCCACAGCAATGCCAGATCCAAGCCACATCCGTAGCCCACACCACAGCTCAAGGCAATGCTGGATTGCTTAACCCACTGCACAAGGCCAGGGCTCAAACCCACGTACTCATGGATCGCAGTCAGATTCTTCATCTTCTGAGCCATAATGGGAACTCCCTAAAATACTATTTGGTGATGGTCTGTACATCTTTCCTTTCTGCAAATTCTATTGCATTCTTTTCTTTTCCATTTTGAGTCAGCTGCATTGGGGCCTGTGGGCTGTTCCAGGCCAGGGGTCGATTCCCAGCTGCTCCTGCTGGCCTATGGCACAGCCACAGCAATACAGGACCTGAGGCATGTCTCATACCTACACCACAGCTGACGGCAATGCCAGAACCTTAGCCCAGTAAGCCATGCCATGTCTCATCCCCACGTCCCCATGGATCCTAATCAGTGTCCTTAGAGCCGAGCCACACGAACTCCTGCTCTTTCATGTTTTAATGGATTGAAAAGCATGAGTGAATGGCTCACTTTAAGTGTGCCTGCACTTGGCATTAATCCTAGATTTTTGGCGTTTGGGGCATTTTGCTTTTTCTTTTTTTTGTTTGCTTGTTTTTTATTTTGTAAGTGTTGGCTGCCCCTGTGGCACACAGACGTTCCCAGGGACAACCCAAGATCCTTAACCCTCCTCACCCCAATCGAAAACTTATCCCTGATCACGATAAGTCCCAGGTCTTCTTGTATCAAAAGCTCCCTGGGGCGGATGCCAGTGGGCTGGTGAGGTTGGGACCACTGAGCTTCACATGATGGAACCTCCCCCCAAGCCATTAACAGGTCATGAGATTACAGTCACTCACTCCCTCCTTTGTTTTGTCCTCACTGGGACTAAGAGGCCGCTGCCTCCACCATTTAGCACATGGCAATAATCTCACCAAGACGATAGGATGGTCCCCCACCCACAAGGCACCGAAGCAGAAAGTCCTGTCCCTACAGCCAAGCCTTTTCCTCTCTGGACAGGCCACCCCCACGGGACACCCTGGAGGAGTGGAGGATCACCCCAGCCTGTCATGTGGCCACTTCAGAGAGGCAGAGAGAAACTCTCTAGAGGTAAGGGCTGCCTCCAGCCTCCATTCTCACGACTGGTGAGTGTCCAGAGGGCTGAACGGCACAAAAGCAGCTCTCCATCCCCAGAGTGTTCCGGGATGCAGAGCATGGAACCGATGCCCCAGAAGCCCCCTAGCCCAGCAGGCTGGAGAGACAGGGATGATGAGGCTGTCCCTGGGGCTAGTGAGAGCTGTGTACTCCCAGGAGCAGCCTGGGCATCCTTGTCTCTGTGGAGGAAAGACTTATTCATTCACCTGTGGATCCAGACTGCCTGGGATCTCACACATGCTTCGCTCCTCTCAGATCCCTTCTCTGTCCTCAGACGACCCATCTCTGAGGACACAGGCACATGCAAGACGACAGTGGACCAAGTGCATTTCACAACAGAACGATTTTATCCATGTTTTACATCCCCCATCGCAAAGGAGCTACTGTGCCCACCCACACACACCCAGACCCAAGTCCCCACCACCTAACCCCACCCACCCCCACCCCCTCCTGGCTCTGGTCATTCTGTCCTTCCTCCCCACCCCTATGGCAGCCAGAATGGTTGCTAGGACCTGGAGGAGCCCAAGGCTTCCATGGGGGCTGCCCAGGTGGACTGGCCCTGGAGGGCTGGCCCACCGTTCCCTACTGGCTGCAGTGCCACTTCCTCCTCCTCCGTGTGACACATGGGTCACACCTGCTCCTTTTGGGCTGGGAAGGGTCAACCAGCCCCAGAGCCAGGGTGTGCCTCCCAGAGCCTCGCAGGTCAGCCCTAGGCCTTGCCAGGTCCTCAGCAGCAGCTAGGCCTCCACACCGAGCCCACTTTCTAGACTTGGCAGCTTCCAGGGGGCCTGAGCTGAGGCCCATTCTCTGGGGCACAGCGGCCTGGGAAGCTTGCTGTGCCCTCTGCCCTGCAGTTCAGACAAGACCCGAGGCAGGGACAGGGCTCTATGGCAGGCCCCAGGGCAGCAGGCTGTGGTGAAGGCCCAAGAAGAAGGCCAGGCTGGGGAGCTCCTCCTCATTCTCACTGAACCTGTGACCCAGCCCTGGGGCTCCACTAAGAGGAGAGGCCTCCCTGAGAACCTTGCTGGCCCTGAGTCCTGATGGAGGGCCCGAGCGCTTGGTGCCTTGGCGAGGAAATGGCTGTGCTGTTCCAGCCTGAGGGGGCTCCTGATATCCTGGAGAGGGCACAGAGCCTTTGTGCCTGAACAGGCCCCTGTCTGTTTGGGGGTGCCTTAGATGGCCATGGAAATCCATCTGGGGTGTACAGGTTTCATCTCTGACCCCAGGCTGTGGGCCTTGCTCGTTCCTCTGGGCATCGTGTTGGGCCACAGACTCTGAAGGTCTTGAGTCCAGGTGGGGTGCCCTGTGATTGGGAGTGGCTGGCACCCCGTCATCCTCCTCCAAGGCCAGGACTTGTGTCTGCACTAGCTGGTGGGAGAGAGGTGGACAGTGACTGCTCTGCACCCTCCAGGGATAGCCGGGGCTTATGGGCAGGGGGAGGTGAGATGGGACTCACATCCACAGACAGAGCCTGTGGCCCTCCTGCCTTCCTCCTGCACCTTCTCCCCAGCAGGGTCCTTGCCCTGTCCCCGGCTCCTCTCCTCCCCTTCCATTCCTCCTGCCCTGCACCCACCTGGGCAGCCTCCTGGGTGCAGGGCCTCTCTGTCAGGGGAGGGAGGGACAGAGCCTTCAGGGCCTCCTGCTCTAGGGCCCTTCCCAGCACTGGCTGACCTGGGTCCTTTCCTCCTGGATTTCCAGGGTCACCTGACTACCCCCCCCTGCCCCCAGTCTCCCTAGTGTCAGTCCCTCCCCTGGCCACCTCTTCAGGGGAGAGTCCTTCCTCCTGCTCCAGCTCCTCAGCCAGGCCCGAGAGATCCAACTCTGGTTCTGGGGAAAGCAACTCTGCCAGGAATCGGGGGTGAATGACCACGTCCACCTGGAATGGAAGGGAGAGGCTGTGAGCAGCCTTGGCAGGTGTGCCCTGGGAGGCAGGAAGGCCTGGGAGAAACGTGACTAGCAGAGGCCAATCCAGAGTTCCCCTCACAAAGGGGGAGCTTTCAAACTCCCATAGGTATTGTCTACTCTCACATAAACACACACACACACTCACAAGCAGGTGCACATGCAGACACATGGGCTCCAAAGCACAAACACATAGGCACCAACCCAGACACACAAAGGCCTACAAAGAGAGAGACACACACACATGTACAACTTACACATCCACATATACACATCCTATGCACCAAAGTACACTCAGACACACAGGAAGACACACAGATGTCAGGGTCAAGGACCAGAACCTAAAACCCATTATCCTGGGCCAAAGCCAGAACTAGGGTGCTAAGAGCATCTCTCCCTGGAATCCTGGAGTCTCAGACTCCAGGCCCAGCCCACCTTGGTGTCAAAGTCCTCCTGGGAACACAGCTTGTCCACGTAGCTGAGGAGATCCGGGTCTGGGAAGCAGCCGTCCTCGTCCTGTGGCAGCTCATATCCATCCTCTCGACATTCCATATCTGACTCCCCTGTGGCTGAGGGGCCAGGACCCACCAGTGCCTGCGGGATGTCCCCATGCTCCCTGCGAGCCTCAGGGGGAATCTCCTTGGGGGCCTTGTTCTCCAGCAGCTGCCAGGCTCTGCGTGGCCTTGGGTGGGTGTGCTGGACCCTGGGGCCGTGTTTCCTTGGAGCACAGGCTGAGGCAGAGCAGGAGGAAGGGAAAGTGAGGGGACCCAGCGCCCAGAAGCTGACCCCTGAGCAGGCACAGGGGAGGGCATTGTTGTGGGGCAATGGATATGCATGTGGGAAGGGGGAGGAGCAGCCAGAGCCTCAGGTTTGGTGGGAGGCCAGATTCAAGTCAGGGACAGGTAAAAGTCAGGTGTGAGAACGTGTGGAACGTCTAATGATCAAGGGTCTCCCCACCAGCACACTTGTTAGGCAGATTTCACAGGGGCCCCTTAGACAGGGAGGAGGGTGATGAGGTTCTAAATGGACCAGGTCCACACCGCAGAGGGGAAAAGGGGGACTGAGACACCCTCGGGGGCTATCCGTGTTGAAAGACCAATGCCCCCTTGAGTGGAAAGGACCCATCTGGGAACAGGGACCAGGCCTAGGCCTCTCTTACCTGTACCTTGACCTCCAGGGGGAAGGTGATTCACAGACTGAGTGCCCCTTTTGCGGGATGTGGGTTCCTGAGGAGCCAGCTTTGTTGGAGCTGGAGGAGGCATGCCCTGTGCCCGCGTTGTGCAGGACACGTTCCCCATCCTGATCTCATCCTCTGCCTCAAATTGCATGAACCTGGGGGGTGTTGAGGGACAGGCCCCAGTGAGAAAACCACCTGGGCTCTGGAGCCCACCCAGTGCAGCAGGACCGAGGGGGTGAGGAGAGGGTGTCCTTAGGTCTGTCAGGGCCGTGTGAGGTGCTGTCGCAGCAGGGAACTGCAGTGGCAGATATGCAAGATCTGGGCCTCCTCCTGCCTGACCAGCCCTGGAGCTGGAGGGCATGGCCCAGCAGAGACCCAGGTCAATCTCTGGGACCAGGCTTAGGGACTCATGGTGGGCAGTGGGGGTCCCTGCTCATGTGCCCCCAGACCTTGTCTGACCCAAACAATGGAGATGGCCAGTAGCCTGGTCTGGCACGTATCTCCACAGAGCCCTTGCCTGAACCCAGAACCTGGGGCTGGGAGTGAGAGTCTGGGAAAGCACGCATGAGACAGGGCCCAGCACAGGCTGGAGTGGGGATCCTACCATTAGAGGTGAGGCATCTCTTGCCACTGAGAGCTAGCTGCTCCTTTGGTTTTGTTTGGAAACTAGGAGGTTCACATGCAGAAATGACAGGGAGGGCCAGAGACCCATGGGCTTCCCCAGGGATGGCTGGTTGCCCATTCCAGCCATCGTTGATGAAGAGAGGCCTACCACATGCTAGGTCAGTGATGGCTAGTCACCCAGCATGAAGGGGTGCCAGGCTGCCGTGTGGAGTCCTCAGCCCTGCACAGCCCCCATGCCTTCAGGGGACCCCCTCCTGGGCTGCCGTGCTCCCCAAGGCCATTCTGAGGCCTCCCCACATCAGCATCACGGTAGGGCAGAGCTCCTGGGACAGACAGGCTGGAAGAGCCAAGCTCTCCAGGTGGCAGAGGGGATTCTGGAGGCCAATAGGATTTGGGGATTCAGGGAACAGGAGGTGTCAGGTGCCAGCCTCCTCTTGCATCCTCTCTGATTGCTAGCACCAGAGCCAGATCCTGCCCTGGGGCCTGCCCATCACCCACCACCCAACCCACCATGTCACCCATGGCCCAGGACCCTGACTCACTTTGCTGCCATTTCATAAAAGGCCATCCTCTCAACGGTGCTCATGTGCTGCCATTCCTGCATGGCCTGCCGCATGCCCTCCTCCAGCGTCATGGTGGGCTTCAGGCGAGCCAGGGTGCGAAGCACTGGGCTGTAAGCCCTCAGGGTCAGTCTCTTGGTACAGCCCAGCCCCCAACTGCCCAACCCCACCCAGCTCCAAGGCCTCCATGGGCCCCAGCCCTGCCAAACCCAGGCTCAAGAGGGGGAGACGAGGGTGTCTGGAGAGCAAACGCAAGCCTTCCTGGTGCCTGGTGCCACCACCTCCCACTCACCAGAGGATGCTTGTCCACTCCCTGGCTATAGCTGGGACACTCTGGCTGGGGGCGGGTTGCCATCTCATATAAAACGCAGCCCCATCAATGCGGGAGGGCAGGCGCCAGTCTACCAGCTAACAGGTCTGAGAAGCCCAAGGATTCTTCTGCCCAGGTCTCTGCACTAGATGGCCTAGTCCCCCTTTTCGGAGGGACCTCGGGTCTAGGAGGGATGTTCCTGCCAGGCTCACAGCTCTAGGAGGATAGACCCTTGCCCGTCTATCTATGGACAGCTCGACCACCTCCCCGTTCACACTGGACTTCTTCAGAACAACAAGGACCAGGCATGCAGAAAGTTCCGTCCTGGGCCTGAATGTCCTAAGCCTTATCTGAAGTGATACCCACTGGCTGCCAGAGGCCCAGGTCCATGTTGAAAGGAGGTAGCACCAGAGAAGCAGGTCCCATTCAAACTCTGGCTCCTCACATCCGAGCAGGACCCTCTCGGACTGCTCTCCTGCACTCAATGTTATCATGGCAGTGCAGAAGGTGAGACAACTGGTCTTGCATGGTGGTGGTAGCTGAGCTAAGGCACGGACGGGATGTCATGGACTGGACGTGGGACACATCTGAGTGCAGACGTGCCGCCTCATAGCATGGACATTGCTGTCAACCCTCCTTCTCTCGAGGTGAAAGGATGCCTGGAAACCTAAGCAGGGAGTCCATGCCAAGGTCCTGTATATGCGAAGGCTCCAGCTGAGCTAATGAGGGTCTGAGAGGTCACTTACATGAGAAAGCAGGAGAGAGCTTCCGCATCGGGGCTCTGGGGCAGTTGGCTGCGGGCCAGGTACTTGAAGCGCTGCCAGCGTCGGAAGTTCTGATAGACGCTCTTATGGTGAGAGGCGTCCTCCTGAGTGCCCGTGTGCTGGGAGGCATGCAGGCTGCCTGCCCCAGAGGTGCCATGTGGCCACGGCCCAGAGGTCCCTGGGGGCAGGATGAAGGCCATCTGGGCAGCTGGTGGTGCCGCTTGAGGAGGAAGGCCTGGGGCCAAGCCTCCCTTGCCAGCCTGAGCTGCTGCAATAGCTGTGGCAGCCACCCCGCTGTCCCCCACAGGGCTTGCTATGCAAAGGGGTGCAGGACACAAAGCACTCCCCATGAGGGCCCTGGAAGCATTCCCATTGAGGGGGGCCTGAGGGCGCCCAAAGGCCTGAGACTGGTGGGGCAATGCTGACCTCCCTCCTGACAGACTGGGACAGGGATGTTGCCAAGCCCTGGGGCAATGGGGCCATGGTCAGCAGGAGTCACCCGAGGTGTCATGGGGTGAGATGGCTGCAATAGGGTGCTGCCAGGCAGGAGTAATGGGGCCATGGGCGGTGGCAGGTGCTGCTCCCAAGCTGGCTGGGGTTGGGAGCCAGGAGTGGGGGGAGGATAGGAGCGTGAGGCCCCAGGGGGCATGACCACATCCGTGCCCGGCAGTGGAAATGCTGTGGAGAGAAAGGAAAGGGGTGAATGGAAGAGGAGAATGGGTGACATGGACGGAAGCTCTCTGGGGACTCAGAGGGCACACCTCAGTGGGAGAGGGCATTTGGCCCGAGGAAGCTGTGTGTTGTGCAGATGTCGTGGAGGGATGTTCATGGTCTTGACCCCCGCACCCAGTTCCCTGCCCCTGTCTACCGACAAATGCTCAGCTCAGCAGCAGGGATTGGAGAGCCTCCCTGAGGAGCTCCCTGACACCTCGTCCTCACAGGCTGTCCCCACGTCCTGCACCTGAGAGGCCATCTACTCTGAGCATGCCCCTCAGCAAGGTCACTGGCAGGTAAGGGCCTTCTCCAAGGTCCTTCCAGGCACCGTGAGGCCTTTGATGGACCTCCACTGTCTAAAGTCGAAGGGCCTCACATCCTCCTCAACCCTTCCTCTCGGGATGCTCAGCGCAGATATGTTCTGTTATACTTTCCTGACCTCACACAACACCTCTCAAAGGCTGCGAAGATCGCTCTGCACACAGAACCCTTAGACAAACACAGAACAGCCCCACCAAGCATGCACCTGCCTCTCCGAACCACCCAGAGTGGACACTTCACGGGGGCTAAGGTGTGCCACCCCATCCCGATGGCCCTGAATCCCTCCCACCATGCAGTTCTGCTCCTCAGAGAGAAGTCTGAGAAGTCGGTGTGCGTCCCCGCATTTTTGCAACTTCCCTTCCAGGGTTGGCTTCCAAAGATGAGCAGGGGCACAGGGTGGCTCATGTGACAAGGGTCATGGGAGTGGAGGCTGCCTGTGGTCCTTCCCCTTCCAGCTCCCAACAATGGAAAGTGAGGACAACCTGAGAATCAGGCAGGAGTCAGGTGCCATTGTGAGAAAACCGCCCATTCAGGAGAAGGAGGTACATACCACGAGGCACCGAATTGACCTCCACAGGTGTTCTAGGAGGTTTCAGAGTAGCAGACTAGATCATCTTCCTGCTTCTGTGCTACACTGCTTCACCCCCCGCCTTTACAAAGGAAGCAGCCTTCCTAGGCATTCCACCTGCACCAGCCTCTCTCCACATGTAGTAGTAGTGACTTGAAATAGGAACACACTCTTCATCTCAAAGTCAGGCCTCAGCTTCTGCCGTGAGCCACCTGACATGCTGTGCCATGTCTGCAGAGACGTATTTCCACAAAAGGGAAACCAATACAGAACACCTCAGGCCCACGAGTCCTAGCTTGGGTGAAGTCACCTGGTTGCCCTTCCCTTGTGGAATCCAAGGCCACAGTTGCCTGACCTGAGAAGTGAGTTCTGGGCGGGATGGAGGGAAACGTTCTGGGCTGTGGCAGTGAGAGTCACATCCTGCCCAGCTCAGAGCAGACCCTTTCCTGAGCATGTGGCCACAGACAACACCCACCAGCACTGAATCGTTTTCTGACTATACCCTCCCATTCCACGCCCCCATTAGCCAGAGTATGCTCCAGTTCCAATCCCTTAGAGAGGTCTGGTGAGGCGAGCTTCAGATGCCTGAGGACCACAAGGCGGGGCTAGGCTTTCCCCATGACCCACCCAGGGCCAGCCACAGGACACTGGCAACACACACGTTCCAAGTGGCTTGTCTCCCTTCTAGAAACCGCCAACCTGCCTGCTGCCATCCTGCCTCCCCAACCAGAGCAAGGCCTCTTGAACCACCTCCAAGCAGCTGTCCTCCCCAAGGCAGCCTCAGGTTTCTACAGGCTCCCCAGCTGAGATGTCCCTGGGGTGCCGTGCTCTCGCCTTCCTCTCCTTCCGTCCAACTCCATGTCCACAGTGAAGGGTCCCAACGGAAACCCAGGGATTTGAGGGAGGCCCTTTCTCTTGGAAAACAGCCCCTGTCTAGAGGCTTACCGCCTTCTGAAGCCATTCCCACAGGCATGGGCCTGGACCACCACGGGCTGGTGGCCTCAACGTGGACAGTCAAGAGCAGGACCCAGCGAGAGACCTGCCCCAACAGATGCTCAGGACGCAAGTAAAGGAGCCCAAGTTTGAATCTCAACAGTAGAATGCGGGCCTCCAGTCATTCTGCAGTGGGGGAGGGGCCGAGGGCAGGTGAGCCTGGGTGGGGGTGGGGTGCCATTCCATGCTGGCCTCTGCAGGGAGGCAAGAACCAGACGTTTCTTCCAACTTATGCAGGGGCCAGACAATTGTCGAGTGCCTCGTCAGGCAATGTATGTGTTGGTTTTCAGAGTCACAGCACCGAGGTTTGTCTTGATGTTCCCTTTCCCTCTGTTATTCATCAACTTGTTTGTTGTCCTTCAACCGCCTCAGCTTCCGTCCTGGCTTCAGGCTCCCTTCCCCAGAGGCCAGACTTTTGGAACAAAATTCACCTTTTATCATCTGATAACCACTTGGGTTTTCATGGCCACCTGGAACCCAATGTTTATGGTTTGGCTTCTCTCAGCAGACCCACCATTTGTGATTGGTGTGTGTCCGTCTTTCCTAAGGAAACCGTCCTTGTGTGCCAACCAGCATCCAGCAGGACCCACCTTCCTCATGTTCCCTTGTGCTGGAAAGGCCCAGCCTATCCAAAAAGCCACTGCACAGCCCACGTGTCCAAGACCAGAAATCAGTCTGTCGTGTCTCCAGTATGATGACATTGCTGGTAAGTCTTGGAGCTTTTCCCTGTTAAATGTTTGAATGTAACATTTTCAACAAATCCTCCCCTCGCAGGGATCACAGTCCACGTGTGCCAAATAGCATATGGAGTGCTGAGTCCTCCTCTCCCCTCTTTCCCCTGTCCACTCAGTCCTCGTTCCCACCAGGGATCAGAGATACCTGTTTCATTCACATCTTTTCAGGGATCTTTTGGGCAAGCAACTTTGAATGCCATCCGCTTGCCTTTGCAGGTAGTATTCCTTTGTCTCTGGTTGAAATGTACCATGTGCACAGGGAACTCCATCTTGGACTTGTGATGGAAAAGGTTGGGGGATAATGTGAGAAAGTGATTACATATGTATCCTATATAGATATATATGTATCATATATCATATATACATACATCTGTCTGTACGACAGGGTCCTTTGGCTACGCAGCAGAAGTAGACAAAACATTGTAAATCAACTGCAGTGGAAAACCTAACCTCTTGTAAGATCAAAGAGTTCCTCTTGAGAAAAAGTAAAAAAGGAAACGAGAAAATTAAATTGCGTCCCCGTAGACCTGAGTATCTTTCCTTTTGTTGCCGTCCTACTGATATCGTGGCTCCTCTGTTACTGGATGCATTTTTAACATGGGAGTTCCTCCATTCTCTTGAAATTCAATGTACTGAAATGGCAGAGTGCTCAACGCCAGGCAAAAACAATAGTAAATGTGCAGCTCCATTTGAGTTTTTCATTTCCCATACACAGTGCCTGCATTTAGCCTGACCTGTGTCCCGTGCACCATTTTGGACATATCTTTACTGCAAGTACTTTCCCTGTGTATCTGAAGTTTACCTTTCCCTCGGAATCAGCATGCATCTGGCAAGACTCGCCCATAAGGGTACCATATTAGGCTACAGGGAGTGGGCAGTTCTTGAGGGGAGGAGAACTCGGAGTGGAGACCCAAAGGTGCCTTTTGGTCCAACCCAAAAGAAAATGGCAAAGGGACCCCAAATCTGCAGGCTCTTTGGATGAAATGGCAATTGGAGAGCCAAGAGATACTATTGCGTCTTTGAGCTTTATGTGGTTAAGGACAGAAGTAAGGGAGGAGAAGACAAAATCTTCTCTTTCCTTATGTGAAAGAACCAAAAGTGTGTGTGGGCGGGTCTCTTGGTTTAATTGCTTTCTCCTTTGGGGGACACACGTGCTGCCTATGGATGTTCCTAGGCTAGGAGTCACATCAGACCTACACGAGCAGGCCTCTGCCATAGCCAGAGCAATGTGGGATCCAAGCTGCGTCTGCAGGACCTACAGCACAGCTCAGGGCAACCCCGGATCCTTATTCTACTGAAGGAGGCTGGCATGGAGTGTGCATCCTCACAGATCCTAGGGGGGTTTATGTCTGCTGAGCCATGATGGGAATTGCTGGCTTTTGTAGGTGTGAAAACATCGACTGCCCGTGATGTGGGTGTGCCCTTTGACACAGTGCCAGCTTTTTATCCACCAATGTCCAATCTCCACGTGTCCAAACCCACTCGCATCAACGTCCTCCCCAGCAAGCCCTGCTTGAAAGCTGGTGCATTTCCTGTCTGCATCCCATACCCTTGCTCTTGAGAATCGAGGCTTGTCCTTGCCTATGGTGCTGTCTGCATGGGAATCAACGTAGCATACCTGACACAGCCAAACAGAAACACACCTGAGGAAACGTTCAGATTGGGAGTTAAGGTCAGCTTATCACGATGCAAGTGATAGGAATGCGTATGTCCATCTGGTGTGGTGAGAGGCGAGGTCTCGGGAACATCATCAAGGGAGGTGAGGGGTGAAACCTCCTAGGACTGCAAGCAAATCTCTTGGGAGGCAAGAGTCCCTGTGTGCAGTAGCAGAACTACAATTCCTCCTGCTGTTAGGGTGTTGGGCAAGGAAGGAGAGGTTGAAAGGATTGTTGCAGATTGAGAAAAAGGACTTGTGTGGGTGCTTCCGAAGCTTCTTGCCCCTTGCAAAGGAACTTGGACTCCAAAGAGGGTGAGAAGCTGAGGCGAGAGTATCTCCTGCTATGCCATGGTGAGCTTTGTAGGAAGAAACTCTGGATGGGGCACTGCAAAACTGAGCACCATGGGAATAGGGCTCTCTATTGGAGCTTTTACACTGAAGAAACATTTCAAGGGTTTTCAAACAAGACCTTCATAGTAGAAGATTGCTGAGGCACCCATTGTACCCAGGCATTCAGGAAGGCCAGGCATCCTTGTTGCTTCCTCCCCTTCTTCAGCCACTCCTGCAATTTGTTACAAGATTCTCACGCATAGCTCAGATGTAGTATTTGTGGGGGTTTCTTGTTTGGTTGGTTTTGAATTGTTCTTCCCCCAAGACAATGGTTTTGCTACTGTACAGCATGGTGACCCAGGTACACACACATGTACACATTCTAGTCGCTCCCATGAGCATGCTCCATCACAAGTTCCCAGTGCTACACAGCAGGATCTCATTGCTAATCCACACCAAAGCCAATCCTTTGCATCCCTTCACCCCAAGCTCCCAATCCACCCCACTCCCTCCCCAGATGTCCTATTGGCATGAGTCTTCTCAGGGACACTGATACAAAAGTTGCATTGTGGAAACGAGGTGCTCCCAAATCTTCCGTCATTTTTGACTGACTTTGGACTTCTGAGGGCCGCATCCATGGCATCGGGAGATTGCCAGGCTAGGGGTCCAATCAGAGCTGTGGCCCCTGGCCTATGCCAGTGCCACAGCAATGCCAGATCCCAGCCGTGATGGCAACCTACACCGCAGCTCACATCAACACCCGATCCTTAACCCACCGGGCGAGGCCAGTGGTGGAACCCGCAACTTCATGGTTCCTAGTCAGATACGGTTCTGATGCACCATGACACGAACTCCTTCTGTTGTTCATTATTTTATACTACCTCAGAACCCTACATGCCGACATCGGAGAGGCAGAGGTTGTCAAATCAGCGGCACTGTAATTAGGGAAACCAGTCATGGAAGTGGGTGTCTCAACGTCCTTTGGACCATGACCTCTGATTGTTCCTGCAGAGAGCTTCGGGGCAGGCACTGGTGGTTGAGGAGAAACATCTCTGGAGATGGATCACTAGCATCAGGAGACAGTGAACCTTCCACTCCCACATGGAAATTGAAAGGCACCGAGAGATCCCAGGTTTGTGTCTTGTGGACGTTTCACGTCTGTGCCCTTGGGAGCTCTGGGTGTTGTCAGATAGATGTAAGGGTCTTGAGAGGTATCCTGTGGAGGAAGAAATGCTCTGATGTTGCCATGGACCAGAAAAGGGATCTGAGGGTTCAAGTTTCTTTGGCGAGCATTCCCAAGTCAGGTGGGTATGTTGAATCTGCTGCTACTTCTTTGTGGGTGGATGTCCACCTGAACTTCCATGATGTCGTGCCAGACGTAGGGAGGGAGAGGAATAGTGTTCCCAAAGTACCTGCTGTCTTGTGACTGGCCAAGAGGGTCAAGTTTAGCTCACCAGCATAACCAGGACAACCAGAACCGTACAAAGGAGACACACCTGTGCACCAACCTTTATTGAACAAGCTCCATGTATTAAAGAAAGACATGAAGAACAAACATGCGTGGAGAATCGAGGCATTTGGAAATTCTCAGGCATGGCGACAGGAGCACCATCTCTGAAGAGAGGTTCCCAGATCTCCAATTGCGTGCTAGAATGGTTCTTTAATGGATCCATCCAATTTGCTAGGGGAAAGACCCTTCTCTTTCTAGACGAGCAAATCCCAACCCAAAGAGTCCACACAGCCTAAGGTACTGTGGCCCAAAGGGCATGAATGTCCTTGGCCCACTTTGAGGATTCTGTGCTTAGGCTGGATCTCTGCAAACTCTTGTATGGGGATCCTATCTAAATGCATGGGTTTCACCAATGCAGTGTGACCGTGGGGGCTCATCTCCCAAGAGATAGGGTTTAAGAAGAGATGGCCACAGAAGCTCCCAGGGAGAAGACAGGAAGACAACACCAGAGAGCTTTCCAGTGAATGCAAATCCTCCATGACATTCCTGTCTTGGAGGGAGCTCCTGGGCCTGCTCTTCTGATGCTTCCTTCCCTCCCTCCTCTTCCCACCTGTCCCCTGCTGACTGAGCTGTTGTGCACAGAGACTCCCATCCTCCAACCGCTCCTAGTGTCTGTTGAGGAGGGTCTGCTTGGGTAGTCAGTAGTGCACGTGGGAGCAAAGAGGGTGGTTTCCCAAGGGGTGGCCTGCCTGAGGGTGGGGCCCGTCCTGGTGGCCTTTAGCATTCATTCCATGACAGCCCTGCTAAGGAATATGGGGACTCTTCAGCCATTGGGTGTGACCGCTCTGTGCTCTTGTGCACGCTGCAGACTCCTTGTGCCCTCCTCCATGTGGGTTCATGCCCGCATGGAGCTCAGGTCTGGAGCAGTGTTTCCACCACAGCTTTTAGCAGCACTGTGGATCAGGCTGCTGGGAGACTTGAGGGACTGTGGGGTCTATGGAGGCAGGGGACTAAAGTGTGTGAGTGATTAAAATGGGTGGCATTCCAGTGTGCCCGCCGTTCCAAAGCGTAGGAAAGCTCGAAGGAAGAATTTCCAATTTGAAAACCCTCATGGGGTTCACAAGAAGTAGCTCAGGGCACGGGAAAAGGAGTGAAGATGTACCATCCAGGCTGCTAGTTTCACTGGTGTCTTCCTTTTTCACATCCCAATGTCGGTCAGCACTTCTGTTCAAAAGGCATGCTTGGGTCTCTGTTGGGGGCAGCCTTGCTGAATGTAGTGCTGACCACCTAGTTGTAGTCGGATGTAAATCGTGATGGATTTGCAAGCCTAGGTTGGATTGGTACAAGGCCACCTGGTGGTCGGGAATCTGGTAATCCGTCAAAGGTGAGGGTTGGTTGGGTTTTGTCTATGGATATGTGTGTAAGGGGAGATCATGCCTGTGTTTGGGTGAGCGTTTGTCTTTGGAGGGTGCTGAGATGTAACAGAGGCATAGTCCAGGAGCTGGCGTTTAGGTGTTTGTAAGTTGGTGTTCAGGGGCCTATTTTTCATGGATGTTTTCTGCCATGAAGTTGGGGATTGTGTGTCTCCTGGTGGACTTGGTAGGATTATCTGCCTAGGCCTCAGGGCAATGTTAGGGAAGTCCAGGGGCCGATCTGTGTATTTGTACCTTTGGGGCCTGTAGTGAAACTTCGTGGTTGGGACTTGACCCCAGCCAAAATTGAGAGTGGGACTGGAATCTACCTTGCCCTCAGCTTGGCACCTGAATCCAGGATCCCAGGTTCAGAGAGGATTCGAGCGCACAGACTTCTTCTTTTTGGTGGCATCTGCCCCATGTGGAGTTTCCCCGTCCACGGACGGAGTGCCACAGCAGCAATCGGGACCACTGCAGTGAACACTCAGAATCCTTAGCCTTCCGTGCCACAAAGGAACGCCTCGACCTGCTCAAACCCACTGTCTTTGCACTGTCAGACCCCTCACCAGGTGTCAGGATTTGATGAAGCTCTGGTTCTTCTGCTTCGTGGCAGGAAGAGTTTGGCAGGAAGCGAAGCCCCAGGTAAAGAGTGAGTTTAGGAGCATAAGACCCTGGGGGGAGATACGCGTAAGCTGGCCAGGGAGCAGAGCAGCCCCAAGAACCAAGAGAGCTACATTTCTAGAATCCAAGGCCCAGTGGGGAGGGGAGAAGACTGCCTTCTTCCTCATTTGGGGGTGGATATCAAGGCTTCCATCTCCAGCTCCTCCTTGTGCCCTATATGGATGGTGTGCCCTGGGCTGTCACAGTGCTTGTTCAAATCGGTGTGTATTCCCAGGCGTTTAGTCATATATCAACTGGGGTAATTCATCTCAGGTTTCCATCTCCTGTCCTCTTTTACCTAGGCGTGTCCCCTCTCCCCTGTGTTTCTGTCTGGGTGAGGTGCAGAAATGCTCCTTGTCCAGGACTCTTCTCTCCTTGACCTCATGCAGCAGGACTCGATCTCCACATCTGTTGTCTTGTGCTTGAACTCTTGGGGGTTGTGTCTTGAGCGTGTCTGGCACTTTGATGCATCTGGTCTTCCTTCAAGTCGGGTAAGTCATGGCTGGGTTCCTTTTCTTGAGTGATCATCAGCTTTAGACCATTTCGAAGACCCCTTGAAAGCTTGTCTTTAACTGATCCCCAGTGGGCAGTTTCTGCTCTTTAAGGATCCTCCTCTATCCTTCCCTTTAGGATGATTATTTGTGTGTTCACGGCCTGTCATATGGCTCTTTGCTTTTTTGTGTGTAGCACATGTTCCAGAGCCGTGCATGTGTCTTTTGATGTGTAGAGGGCGAGTCGGCCTATCTTCTGGGACAGGTGAATGCTATATAGGTCGGGGTGCCGTATTGGTATGCTTCTGGATTCTGCAGGCTGGAAGAGCGCATGCCCTTGGATGGAGCCTTGGGGAGTGTGGGTTTATGGATATGCCGAGAGTGTGTTATATGTGTGTTTGGAGGAAAGGACGTAGGGTGCTAGGTTTGCACTTGTGTCGTGTACTGAGTAATTGCGGGTCTGCTTGGGTGTTTTGGAGAGTTGTGTGTAGAATGCGTTTGAGTGTGTATTCCAGGGGCATGGGCATTTGGAGGCATATTCGCTGGGGCTATGCCCTTGTAGTTTTCAGGAGGGACATGTTAGGCTTATATATGTGGGGACGTGGGGATGTGTGTGTCTCCTGGAGAGATGAGGTTCTGTGTTTCTACAGGGGCGTGGGAGACGTGCATTTCTTGGTGTGAGAAATATGTGCTGTGGTTATGTGTTACGAGTTTGCAGATGGATGAGCTGGGTCCTAGGATCATTGGATATGTGGAAGTCATTTCCTGTGTGGTTTGCTGGCGATAGGTCCATGTGTCCTACGTGTGTCTACTCGTTTGTGTGTCTATCACCAGGTGCATGAATGACCAGGTTGTGTTCCTATGGTATGGAGGTGTTGGGAGTGTGCCACGTTGCTTCTTGGCAGAATGCCGAGGTGTTTCTACAGGTCCTAGGTACGAAGAGATGGTGTGTCCACATTGAGGGTGAGGGCTGAAATGCATATGCAGTTGACACCCACACAGGTGCAGTGTCCTGGCAGGGCGGTTGTCTTCTGGAGAGGTGGCACCATGTGTAGTGTTTGGGGCATCTGTATGTTCAAGGGTTGGGAATATTTGTCTGTGTGTGTCCATAGGTGTTTGAGACGTGTACATGTGTATTAGTACGTGTAGGCGGATTGTGGCTGTGTGTGTATTTGAGGTCCTGGGGCTTCTGTAGTATGTATTTGGAGGGATGTCAGAGGTAGGTGTGTGTGTTTGGAAACAAAGAAATCTCATAGGCGATGTGTGTGTGTTCTGGAATCCTGGCCTAGAAGTACTGTAGGGCTGTGGCCTTGCCCATGGGCTGTGCGTGAGATGACTGTGTAGGAGCTGGTGGTAGTGAGCCTGTATATGAGGTAGTCATTGTGCACCACTGGTCGGTGTTTGTGTTCAGGCCCCTGTTGGGTATGTGCATGTGAAGACCTCAGGTGGTCTAGTTTTGTTTGTGGGGAAGTGGGTGGAGTGGGGGGTGGGCCTTTTCTTGTCCTTTCAGGGCAGACCCATGGCATTTGGAAATGCCCTGGCTATGGCAGAATTGGCGCTGCAGCTGCAGCTGCCAGCCACGGCCACAGCAAGGCCAGATCCGAGCTGCATCTGGGACCTGCTCCATATCTGAAGGCAATCCTGGATCCAGGGATTGCACTTGCCTTTTCTCCTATACGGGTCAGGTTCATTCCAGTGTAGCCCCGACGGGAATGCCTGCTGGAAGTTTTTTCCTCACAACGTCATTTTCAGTTCTTGGCATCAGCCCAGTCATCTTTTCTAGGTCATCGGAGTTTAGTCTTGGCAGATTGTACTTTGCTAGGGAGGTGTCCATTTCGTCTAGGAAGTCTGTTTTCTTGGCATAGAGTTGCTTTTAGTAGTCTCTTCTGATCCTCTGTATTCTGGGATGTCCATTGGAAGCTGGTGTGCATTTTGATGGTTATTGATTTGAGTCCACTCTTTTTTCCCTGATGAGTGTGGCTAAGGGTTTATCCATATGGTGGATGTATTCAAAGAAGCAGTTGTAGCTGCATTGATCTTTCCGATGGTTTTCTTCGCTGCTCTTTCCTTTCTGCTCTGATCATTAGGATGTCTTTCCTTGTGTTTGTCTTTCTCTGGTTGCTTTGGGCGTAAGGCCAGGTTGTTTGTTGGTGGTTTTCCTTGTTGGCTGAGGTAGGCTTGTATTGCTGGAAAGGTCCCTCTTCGATCTGCCTTTGCTGCATCCCATAGGCTTTGGATTGTTATGTCTTTGGTGTCACTTGCTTCTTGGGATCTTCAGATTTCCTCTTTGGTTTCTCCAGCACTCCCTTGGTTGTTGAGTAGCATGTTGTCGAGTTTCCGTGCGTTGGTGTTTGTTGCCATTGTTTTCTTGGTGGTTGATTTCGAGCCTCATAGCGTTGGGTTCCTACAAGCTGTGGGATAGGATTTCCATTTCCTTCCATGTACAGTGGCTTGCTTGGTGACGCAGCATGTGATCGGTCCTAGGGAATGTCGGGTGTGCCCTTGAGAGGAGTGTGTATCCTGCTTCATTGGGATGGAAAGCGCTCTACCTATGGAGGAAGTGCCCTGTGGTCCAATGCATTATTGAAGGCCTGGGTTCCCTTGTTGATTTTATGTCTGGAGGACCCGTGCGTTGATGGGAGTCGGGTGGGAAGGCCCCCTGCTCTGACTGTGTTAGTGTCCATTTCTCCTTTTACGGTTGTAGCAGTTGCCTTCTACATTGCGGGGATCCTGTATTGGGTGCATATATGTTTCCAATTCCCATCTCCTCTCCTTGGATTGATCCTTGACCGTTACGTAATGACCTTCGTTGTGTCTTATTAATATGCTTTATTTGAAGGTCTCTTTTGTGTGATGGGGGTGTTTCTACTCCGTCTCTCTTTTAATTCCCACGCACGAGGAATATTTTCTTGCATCCTCTCACTTTCAATTTGTATATGTCCCTCAAACTGAAGGGGGTCTCTTGAAGACAGCAGGTCTACCTATCTGTCTATCCCTCTACCTATCTGGATCGAGATCGAGATGGAGATCGAGATGGAGAACGAGACGGAGCTCTCCATCTAGACCCAGAGACAAGGAGATGCGTCTTCTTTTTGTATGCATGCAGCCAGTCGTTGTCTTTCGGCTGGGGCATTTTGTGCATTTGCATTGAAGGTGTTTCTTGATCTGTATGTTCTTATGGCCATGTTATTAGCTGTGTCAGATTGGGTTTTGTTGGTCTTTTCCCATCCTCCCTTGTTCTCTGCTCCTGTGGTTTGATGACTGCCTCTAGTGGGGTGTTTGTTGGGTGTTTTTTGATTGTTATTTCCCCGAGACAATTTTTTCCACTGCCCAGCATTTTGACCCAGTTCCCCATACATGTGTAATTCGTCTTTGTGCCATTATCATGCTCCATCATAAGTGATTCGACCTCGTCCTCAGTGCTACACAGCAGGATCTCCTTGCTAATCCCTTCCAAAAGCAGTCGTTTGCATCCAATAACCCCAAGCTCCCCATCCATCCCACTCCCTCCCCTCGCTCTAGGCAACCACAAGTCTATTCTCCAAGTGCATGAGTTCCTTTAGGTGGAAAGGTTCCTTTGGGCTGTATATGAGACTCTTCATATAAGTGATGTCGTATGGTAGTCGTCCTTCTCTTTCGGACTTCCTTCACTCAGGATGAGAGGGTCTCGTTCCATCCATACTGCTGCAGATGGCATTAGGGTGCTCTGTTTTATGGCACAGGAGTATTCCATTGTGTGTATATACCGCGTCCTCTTTGGCTCTTAATTGTTATTTCCCCGATACAATCTTGTTTTCTACTGTACAACGTGGTGACCCAGTTACACATACCTGTAGGCATTCTATGTTCTCACATTATCATGCTCCGTCAAACGTGACTAGACATTGTACCCAGCACTACACAGCAGGATCTCATTGCTAATCCATTCCCAAGGCAATAGTGGGCAGGCATTAACCCCAAGCTCCCCATCCACCCCACTCCCTCCCCCTCCCCTCCCCCTTGGCCACCACAAGTCTATTCTGCAAGTCCATGAGTTGCTTTTCTGTGGAAAGGTTCTTTTGTGCCGTATATGAGATTCCAGATATAAGTGTGTGGTATCCTCTTCTGGAATGGATCCCTTAACCGTGAACTAGTGTCCATCTTTGCCTTTCTCGATGGCCTTCGTTTTAAAGGCGATTTTGTTGGATATGAGCAGCGCTACTCCTGATCTCCTGTCTTGTCCATTGGCATGAAATATCTTTTCACATCCCCTCCCTTTCAATCTATACGTGTCCTTTGCCCTCGGGTGAGCTTGTCTAGGCAGCAGATTGAAGGATTTTGCTTTGGTACCCAATCTGGCACTCTGTGTCTTTTGATGGCAGCATTCGGTCCCAGAACAATTCAGGTGGTCATTGATAGATGTTTCTTGATTGCCATTTGAAGCCTTGTTTTCCCGTTGAGTCTATGTTTCTCTTTTCTTCTTTCTTTTCCTTTGGGTGGATGGGTTCCATTGATTCTCTGCTGGAGTCCTTTCCTTTTCTGATTTTTGTATGCAGTGTTGGCTTTTGGATTGGGGTTGCCCTGTTTTGTTGTTATGTTAACCCCTTCGTTTGTCTGCTGACTTTAGCCTGACCGTTACATAGGACCAAACACGTCATTGAAACAAGACAAAGGATCTACATTTTCTTCCATTCCTCGCCCTCATTGTATGATTTGATGTAGTTTATTTCATTTTATGTTTTTGACATCTTCATGGTTAGATCTGTATGCTGGCTTCTCTAAGTCACTGCTTTCCAATGGTTTTTTTCTTTTTTCTTTTTTTGAATTGGAGAAGCCTTAGAGTATTTCTTTCAGAATGGGTTTTGTATTGCAGTACTCTTTCAGTGTTGGTTTGTTGGAGAAATTCTTGATTTCCCCTTCGATTTGAAATGATAGTCTTGCTGGATAGGGTATTTGGAGGAGGCAGATTATTTGTTCTTTCTTTCAGTGCTTTCAATGGGTCTCGCCACCCCCTTCTGGCCTGGAGTGTTTCTGTAGAGAAAACTGCTGATAACCTTATTGGGGTTCCCTCATCATGAATGCCTTGCTGTTCTCTTGCTGCCTTTGGCCTCCTCCCTTTCTGTTTACCTTTGGCCATACTGATCAGAATAGGTCTTGCTGCGTGCCTGTTTGGGTTCAACTTGTTTGGGGTTCTCTGTCCTTCCCGTATCTTGCTATCACTCTCCTGCACTTGTTGCTTTAAAACCTCGATTGCAGGACTCCCTGTTGTGGTGCCCTGGAAACTGGCAATGGCCCCTGCCCCTCTCCCCCAGCCACAAGGACCAGACCCTCCCTTTGGCTGATGACATGAGGAGATTTCCCACCAGATGGCCCAGCCCTGAGCACACTAACTCTAGGAAGTCCCAGCCACTCTGTTTCTAAGCCCCACTGACCCCCTGAGCAAGACCGGCTGCCTCCAACAGGCCTGGGTATGAGCATCTTCTGAAAAGGCTCAAGCAAGACCTTGAGAGAACACCAGATGTCTAAAGGAATGAGAAAGGAAGAGGGTCCCGGTTAGGGGTGTGCTGGTGCAGCCCAGGGCCTTGCCAGAGCTGAGGTCTGCAGGGGCTTGAGCTGGCCAGGCTCCACTCCCACACCAGCTCTCTTGGGCCCTGTTGGTACCTATGTCCCTTCTCGGCCTTGGACAGTGCCTTCTTCTGGACCTCCAGGGGTTCTCCAGGCACAGAGGCCCATCTGCTGATAGATTGAAACCTGTGATTGTCCTGAGTGTCAGTCAGGAGCTTCCTCCATCAGGACTCCCGTGCCTGCCTGCATGGCTTACACAGGCTCATCAGCCATGGGATGTCAGGCTTTGGAACTTCCCAGAAGTACAACTGAGTGTCTGTGCATGGCAGAGACTCCTCTGACCTAGCTCTGTTGCTTGCAGCCTAAGTCCCCTGTCCTCCGGAGGGTGGTCCCAGGGGGGTGCCCTCATCTGTGACCTCCCTTTTTCAGGGTGTCTCGTGGGGATGGCCCGCTGGGGCTTAGACGGCTGACACGCCCCCTACCCCAGCATCTTCACCAATATCACCTGCTTCTCCCATGGGACCGATGAGATCCAGAAGCACATGCCTCTCCCTGAGCCCACGGTCCCTCCTCCTCACACCCAGGTCCCATCGCAGTCTCTGCAGGCTGCTGGCTCTCCTGGGCCTGGCACAGGCTTTGTGCCCCCAGAGACTGGCCCCTGCTGCTGTCCATGCTCGAGGTCCTGCAGCAGGCCTGGTGCAGACCCCCCAAGCTCCTGTGCTCCTGTCTCTGCCTCAGACTCCAGTCTCCATTTGGCAAACAGCCACCCCTCCCCCACCAGCTCCATCAGCTTTCCAGGGCCCCATCTTGGCCTTCCTGTGCCACAGTGGCCACCCCACAAACCAAGCCTGCAATCTCCAATAACCAAAGGAAAGTCTCCTCCTGCTGCTGCCTTGGGGCCCTACGGCCCCTCCTGTCGTCCGTCCTTCCTTCTTCTGTTGGGGTCCTCCATCTGACTCCTGGACAAGGGGAGAGGACATGAGAGGGAGAGTGTCCCAGGAGGAAGGTAGGAGTGGGGATGCTGGTGGAGCCCAGCTGGGGACAGAGAGGGTGTCTTCCCTTGAGACTCCTTCCTGCCCTGGGAGTGCCCAGGCCTTCACAGGGAATCGGTCAGCTCCAGCTGCCATCACCAATCCCACGGGCAATGGGGCTTGAATAACAAGAATGTATCAACTCACCGTTTCGGAGCCCAGCCTTCTGAGATCCCGGTATAAACCAGCTGGGTTGGCCCTGAGGCCTCTCTCCTTGGATTCCAGATGCCCATCTCTGGCCTGCGCCCTCACATCAGCTCCCTCTGTGGGACTCAGGGTCTAAATTTGCCCTTTCTATAGGGGCACCCATCCTATTGTATTAGGGGCCACGTTAGTGACCTGATTTCAGCTCTTTCTGTACAAACTCTGCTGCAGGGCTTGCGGGGGTGTTGCCCTGGAACTGAACCCGAGAAGGAACCAGGAGTGTTCAGGTTCGATCCCTGGCCTCGCTCAGGAAGAGAAGGATCCAATATGGCCATGAGCTGTGGTGTAGGTCTCAGACCCGGCTTGGATGTCGCATTGCGGTGGCTGTGGTGTAGGCCGGCTGCCAAAGCTCTGATCGATCGATGGATCGTTCGGATGCCAAGCCTGGGAACTTCCATATGCTGCCCTAGCTGCCCCATCCAAACAAACAAATGTAGGCAATGGAAAGACAAAGAAAAGACTGCTCCACCTAAGGTCATGTTCGGAGGTCCTGGGGGAGAAGCCTTCCACATATGAACTTCGGGTAATAGAGCTGTAGCCCCTTTTGGCAGGTGTCTCCAGTGCCAGGGATGAAGGGTCTTTTGGAAAGTAAAGGAACATCAGTCCTGGGGTTGGGATGAAGGAGGATCGACTCCCCAAAGTGAGGGAGGGACGTTTCCAGAGTGCAGGGCACTCGAGCCGGATCAGAGCCCATGACCCAAGGCCATGGGGCAGGGGGTTCCAGCCCGTGGCATATAAGGCTGTTGAAGGAACGGAGTCTAGGCGACTGAGAGGGAAGCTGAGAGAGGAGCTCCAGCGCCAGGCTGTGAGATGAGGTCCAGGCCTCACAGCACTCTGCTCCTACATTGGATTCCCAGAACCTTCTTTCAGCATGCCCACGGCCCCGCTCTCCATAGCCTGAAGGGGAACAACTCACTGCCCACCTTTCTGGCCCCCACCCCCACATGAACACCTGCCTTCGGTCCAAGGGCCCCAGCCAGCCTGGCCCAAGGGGTCCACACCTCCAGCACTTGGAGCCTGATGTCTCCTTTTCGGCTTAGCTGGCTCAGGCCAACCCGAGGGAGTTCCTGGAAGCAGTATTGTTGCAATCCTTCCTGCCCTCTGCATGACCCAGTGTTCTCATGTAGCCAGCAGGATCCCGGGAAGCCTCACAGTGGACCCAGCCTTCAGGACTCACAGTGCTATGGTGGGTGACCTATCTCTTCCTAACGTTTGCCCATTTTCTGGTGGAATAGGTCCCGCTGTTATGGTCGTGTCTTGGCAGTGCCTTCTTCCCTCGAGACACCAGACTTGGGTCAGATGTGTGGTTGGCAGGTAGTTTCTCCAAACCTGTAGCTTCTTTTCACCTAGGAAAATGTTTCCATGTGATGAGGTCCGTTTTCTGTCTGGGGTAGGGTTTTGGCTGTCATGGGGAAGAACGCTTATGTTTTCATTGTTGCTGATGTTGTTGTTGCCTATTCCAGCGGTATTGATGTACTTATCTTCAGTTTGATTGAAAGGACAGTGAGGTACCATGTTGTGCTATTTCCTGCTGTGTCGCAAAGTGATTCGGTCATACATACACACACACCCCTTCTCCCTCAGATTCTATGCCCATATTGACTATCACTAACTGTGGGCTAGAGTTCCCTGGGCTCTACCACAGGTTCCCCTTGGCCGGTCATTCCATGTACTCCGTGTGCAGAAGCCAGTCCCAAAGCCCCAGTCCCTGCTGCTGTGGACTTGGCTCCTTTGGTACCCATCGGGTTATCCAAGGCTGGGAGTCTGTTTCTGTTCCGTGCACACATTCATTTGTGTCCTCTCTTTCGGTTCCACTTAGAAGTGGTATCATACGATGTTTGTCTTTCCCTGTCCACCTTCACTTAGGATGATAATTTCCAGGTCCATCCTTGCTGCTGCAGCGTTCATGATTCCATTCTCTTGTATGATTGTGTGATGTCCCCCCGTACATATGAACCTCATCCTCTTTATCCATGCCTCGGCCGATGGACATTTAGCTTGCTCCCTTGTCTTGGCTATTGGAAATGGTGCTTCAGTGGACATTGGGGTGCATGTATGTTTTGAAGGGCCTTTCTTTCCTTTTGATGAAGTCCAACTTTCTGTTCTTTCCTTCCCTTTTGGGATAATGTTTTTCTTGTCATGTGGAAGACCCCTTTGCCAAGCCTGAGGACCCAGAGGTTTGCTCCAATTGTTTTTTCTTAGGTGTGGTAAACGTTGCATCGTTTGTATTTATACATATTTTACATTTGCACTGAATGTTCCATGATGAGTTCATTTTCGTATCGGATACAAACCCTATCCCTATTCCATTCTACTGCCCTTGAGCTTCCGTATTAGAACATCCCAGGTTAGTGTATTGCTATGGATCTATTTCTGCATTCTCTATCTGTACACTGAACTCTGTCTGCCTCTATCCCGCCAGCAATGCCAAGCTGCCTTCCATAGAGCGTTCTCATAAGCCGAATCACCTCGCACTTTAATGTGCTTTCTCGATATTATGTTTGATGTTCTGGCTCCCTTATCTTTTCTTTATCCATTTTAGAATAATTTCATCCATGTGGGCCAAAAGAAAGAAATAAGAAAAAAAACTTCTTTTGGAATTTGGCCGTATTCTGTGTTGAGTCTTCCCATCCATGAGTATAATAGGTGTCCGCATTGTTGTAGGCCTTGTTTCGTTTTATCATACAGATGCTCTATCCCAAATATGTATCCCCGGATTTCCCATTGTGGCTCAGTTTGTGATGAACCTGAAAGAGTGTCCAGGAGGATGTGGGTTCAATCCCTGACCTGGCTCAGTGGGATGAGGGTCCAGTGGTGCCACCAGCGGCAGTGTGGCTTGGACCTGGTGTTGGTGGGGCTTTGCTGTAGGCTGGTAGCTGTAGCTCCAGGTTGACCCCCTTGCCTGGGACCTTCCATATGCCGTGGGTGCAGCCATAGAATGACCGATGGAACCAAATGCTTCACGGTTTTGGCAAGTCTTCTGTATTGCATGTTGTTTTTCGTTTTGGTGCCACGTTCTTTTGTGGGATTTACACACATGATGAAGGTTTTTGTGTGGACCTTGTATACTGAGACTTTGATAAAGTGACCTCCATCTCTTCCGTGTGTCTTGGAGATTCGGTGGGCCTTCCCGTGGAGGTAGCCATGCTATCCATGAGCATGGAGAATTATGTTTGTGCCTGTCTCATCTGTAGGTCTTTCTTTGTTTTTCCTGCCATGCTGCCCTGGCTCGTAGCTACAGTACTAAGTAGAAAAGGAGAAATAAGAAAGAACTTTCTGACCTGTTTTGGATGGAGGAGGAAGACGTTCATTCTTTCACCATCACGCAGGAGGCTTGGTGTAGCTTTTTGTTGAGATGTTCTTTACGGGGTTCAAGGAGTGTCCTTCTCTTCCTAGACTTCTGTGCATTTCTTACATGAATGGGTGTGGCACATATACTGCAAGCGCCATTGTGACCATGTAGGTTTTCCTCAGTAATGTCTTCATGCAGCCTATAAAGTTGATGGTTGTGCATAGTAAGCCAAGCTAGTGTTCCTTGGCTATAGTCCCTCTGAACATAGGGTATTGTCGTGAGCTTCTTTGTTCCTGCGTTTGCTGTATTTTGTGATTTGTATTTTCTCAATGCCTTGTGTGAAAACGAGGGTTGTTGATGGGCAACCTGGCATCTTTTGTATTCTATACGCATTTCGTGCCATTTGCTTCGCTCTTAACACCAGTTTGTCTGCATCCTACCACCTGTTAGGTACTGCACGTTCCTTTGCCTACCGTTCTATATATTTTCCAAGTTCTCCTGGAGAGGCCTCTTTGAGCATGGAGTCGTTCGAAGGGTGCATCTCCATGTCCACATATCTGGAGGCTTCCTTTCTTCTCATTCTCGTTGTTCTGCAATGGACAGCATATGCTTTGGACCCAGTGGAGTGAAATGCAGTGGCTCTTTGTTTCCTTATCGTAGAGGTTCTCCAAACATCCCAGGCAGGAACGGCTCCAATATGACTGTGACAGAGGAGTTCTCTGCCTATTTCCCTTACACTGTAACCATAAGGGGATTACCTGAACATGGAAATGCCAGGCTTCTGAAGATGTGTCTGACAGGGCCAGTTCACAGACACCCCTGCCCATTGTTGTCTGGATCAGCTTACAAGTAGAGAGAGAGCCAGGGTCCAGGAGGGGGCCCAGATGCAGCGCTCTGCTGCTTTCTATGGCCGTGGTCCCATGTGGGCATTGGCTACCACCAGAAGGCTGACATGCAGGAGCCGGGTGCAGTCCCTGGCAGGGGGATCAGCACTCCCAGTGGGCAAAGCTCCAGCCTCTCTCCTACTGCCCAGGGCAAGTCTGAGCTGTGGGTGCTGCCACCAGGCTCCGAAGGCCGATGACAGAGGCACCAGGAGGCACTCCCCAGCTCTGTCAGCCACAGTCCCTGGCTGTTGGCAGGGACTGTGATGGCCCAAGGAAGAAGGCCCACCTCACAGCTGCAGGGAGGTGGTCTTGAGCAAGTCAGAACTGCCCTTTCTCGTCTTCAGCAAGCAACATTTCCATCCCTGCCTGTTGCTTCCTCCCAACCCATGCGGTTGCCAGTCTTTCTTTGTCAAACCTCTTCCAAAGCACTTCGTGAAAGGAAGGGCATCCTTACCCCGACTGACTGAGAAGCACCTCTTGGAAATAAGCAAGTTTCCCCTCACCCAAGACTCTTAGCTCCTTCCAAGGACCATCCTTGCTCTCTCCTGCATGCTGCTGAGTAGCAAAATGTTGGGGATCCAGAACTCCTCCAATGACTGTTATGCTAGCACTAGCTTCTGTGACAACAGGAAGCTCCTCCCGCCCAGGCAGAGGTGGTCAGGGGACCGTAGGTGATGGCTCTGTGCTCTGTGCCCCCTTTCAAACCCTTTGCATCCCTGCCATCTGAGGAAGGAAGGCAGTGCCTGGGAAATCACCCTGGTTACAGATGCGTCACTTGGCCTGTCTGGCAAGAGGTCACCTGTGAGCCAGAGGGCCCGAATCCCCTCTGGAACACACTGCTGCCTCCCCACCACCCAAACAGGCCCTTCCAATAAGGCACGATGGCCTGGCCATTGGAATGGCTGGACACTGAATGTATGCTGTCTGTGACTGGGACACAGGGGACTCGGTGCCTTGGTCTTGGGGACACATGGCATTGGAAAGGCAGAACCCAGGCCAGGGGCCCCACCTCCTAAGTCAAATGGGTTTCTTCAGCCAATGCTTTGACTCCCCCTTGAGGGGTTTGGAGATGAGCCTTTCCCTGGTATCAGAGGGTCAGCTTCCCCTTGGTGTCTCTCATAGACAAAGAGTGTCCAGCCACTGTCTCTGTCTCACACAAGCTGCACCAATCCAGCCCCTGAAATTGGGAAGCTCCTTCACCCACCCTGGGCATGGAGGCCATTTCTGTGATGCAGTGAATGTGCCATCCATTAATCCACTGTTTCCTTGTTGGATGGAGTAATGCCTGGATAGATGGAGTCTCTGATTGGCATTGGAGGGCCCCACCTGCAGCATAGGGAAGTTCCCCAGCTCGGGGTCGAATCAGAGCTGGCATTGCTGTTCTACGCTACAGCCACAGCAATGCCAGATCCAAGCCACATCCGTAGCCCACACCACAGCTCAAGGCAATGCTGGATTGCTTAACCCACTGCACAAGGCCAGGGCTCAAACCCTGTACTCATGGATAGCAGTCAGATTCTTCATCTTCTGAGCCGTAATGGGAACTCCCTAAAATACTATTTGGTGATGGTCTGTACATCTTTCCTTTCTGCAAATTCTATTGCATTCTTTTCTTTTCCATTTTGAGTCAGCTGCATTGGGGCCTGTGGGCTGTTCCAGCCCAGGGGTCGAGTCCAAGCTGCACCTGCTGGCCTATGGCACAGCCACAGCAATACAGGACCTGAGGCATGTCTCATACCTACACCACAGCTGACGGCAATGCCAGAACCTTAGCCCCGTAAGCCATGCCATGTCTCATCCCCGTGTCCCCATGGATCCTAATCAGTGTCCTTAGAGCCGAGCCACACGAACTCCTGCTCTTTCACGTTTTAATGGATTGAAAAGCATGAGTGAATGGCTCACTTTAAGTGTGCCTGCACTTGGCATTAATCCTAGATTTTTGGCGTTTGGGGCATTTTGCTTTTTCTTTTTTTTGTTTGCTTGTTTTTTATTTTGTAAGTGTTGGCTGCCCCTGTGGAACACAGATGTTCCCAGGGACAACCCAAGATCCTTAACCCTCCTCACCCCAATCGAAAACTTATCCCTGATCACGAAAAGTCCCAGGTGTTCTTGTATCAAAAGCTCCCTGGGGGTGGATGCCAGTGGGCTGGTGAGGTTGGGACCACTGAGCTTCACATGATGGAACCTCCCCCCAAGCCATTAACAGGTCATGAGATTACAGTCACTCACTCCCTCCTTTGTTTTGTCCTCACTGGGACTAAGAGGCCGCTGCCTCCACCATTTAGCACATGGCAATAATCCCACCAAGACGATAGGATGGTCCCCCACCCACAAGGCACCGAAGCAGAAAGTCCTGTCCCTACAGCCAAGTCTTTTCCTCTCTGGACAGGCCACCCCCACGGGACACCCTGGAGGAGTGGAGGATCACCCCAGCCTGTCACGTGGCCACTTCAGAGAGGCAGAGAGAAACTCTCTAGAGGTAAGGGCTGCCTCCAGCCTCCATTCTCATGACTGGTGAGTGTCCAGAGGGCTGAACGGCACAAAAGCAGCTCTCCATCCCCAGAGTGTTCCGGGATGCAGAGCATGGAACCGATGCCCCAGAAGCCCCCTAGCCCAGCAGGCTGGAGAGACAGGGATGATGAGGCTGTCCCTGGGGCTAGTGAGAGCTGTGTACTCCCAGGAGCAGCCTGGGCATCCTTGTCTCTGTGGAGGAAAGACTTAGTCATTCACCTGTGGATCCAGACTGCCTGGGATCTCACACATGCTTCGTTCCTCTCAGATCCCCTCTCTGTCCTCAGACGACCCATCTCTGAGGACACAGGCACATGCAAGACGACAGTGGACCAAGTGCATTTCACAACAGAACGATTTTATCCATGTTTTACATCCCCCATCGCAAAGGAGCTACTGTGCCCACCCACACACACCCAGACCCAAGTCCCCACCACCTAACCCCACCCACCCACACGCCCTCCTGGCTCTGGTCATTCTGTCCTTCCTCCCCACCCCTATGGCAGCCAGGATGGTTGCTAGGACCTGGAGGAGCCCAAGGCTTCCATGGGGGCTGCCCAGTTGGACTGGCCCTGGAGGGCTGGCCCACCGTTCCCTACTGGCTGCAGTGCCACTTCCTCCTCCTCCGTGTGACACATGGGTCACACCTGCTCCTTTTGGGCTGGGAAGGGTCAACCAGCCCCAGAGCCAGGGTGTGCCTCCCAGAGCCTCGCAGGTCAGCCCTAGGCCTGGCCAGGTCCTCAGCAGCAGCCAGGCCTCCACACCGAGCCCGCTTTCTAGACTTGGCAGCTTTCAGGGGGCCTGAGCTGAGGCCCATTCTCTGGGGCATGGGGGCCTGGGAAGCTTGCTGTGCCCTCTGCCCTGCAGTGCAGACAAGACCCGAGGCAGGGACAGGGCTCTGTGGCAGCCCCCAGGGCAGCAGGCTGTGGTGAAGGCCCAAGAGGAAGGCCAGGCTGGGGAGCTCCTCCTCATCCTCACTGAACCCGTGACCCAGCCCTGGGGCTCCACTAAGGGGAGAGGCCTCCCTGAGAACCTTGCTGGCCCTGAGTCCTGATGGAGGGCCCGAGCGCTTGACGCCCTGGCGAGGAAACGGCTGTGCTGTTCCAGCCTGAGGGGGCTCCTGATATCCTGGAGAGGGCACAGAGCCTTTGTGCCTGAACAGGCCCCTGTCTGTTTGGGGGTGCCTTAGATGGCCATGGAAATCCATCTGGGGTGTACAGGTTTCATCTCTGACCCCAGGCTGTGGGCCTTGCTCGTTCCTCTGGGCATCGTGTTGGGCCACAGACTCTGAAGGTCTTGAGTCCAGGTGGGGTGCCCTGTGATTGGGAGTGGCTGGCACCCCGTCATCCTCCTCCAAGGCCAGGACTTGTGTCTGCACTAGCTGGTGGGAGAGAGGTGGACAGTGACTGCTCTGCACCCTCCAGGGATAGCCGGGGCTTATGGGCAGGGGGAGGTGAGATGGGACTCACATCCACAGACAGAGCCTGTGGCCCTCCTGCCTTCCTCCTGCACCTTCTCCCCAGCAGGGTCCTTGCCCTGTCCCCGGCTCCCCTCCTCTGCTTCCATTCCTCCTGCCCTGCACCCACCTGGGCAGCCTCCCGGGTGCAGGGCCTCTCTGTCAGGGGAGGGAGGGACAGAGCCTTCAGGGCCTCCTGCTCTAGGGCTCTCCCCGGCCCTGGCTGACCTGGGTCGTTTCCTCCTGGATTTCCAGGGTCACCTGACTACCCCCCCCTGCCCCCAGTCTCCCTAGTGTCAGTCCCTCCCCTGGCCACCTCTTCAGGGGAGAGTCCTTCCTCCTGCTCCAGCTCCTCAGCCAGGCCCGAGAGATCCAACTCTGGTTCTGGGGAAAGCAACTCTGCCAGGAATCGGGGGTGAATGACCACCTCCACCTGGAATGGAAGGGAGAGGCTGTGAGCAGACTTGGCAGGTGTGCCCTGGGAGGCAGGAAGGCCTGGGAGAAACGTGACTAGCAGAGGCCAATCCAGAGTTCCCCTCACAAAGGGGGAGCTTTCAAACTCCCATAGGTATTGTCTACTCTCACATAAACACACACACACACTCACAAGCAGGTGCACATGCAGACACATGGGCTCCAAAGCACAAACACATAGGCACCGAAACAGACACACAAAGGCCTACAAAGAGAGAGACACACACACATGTACAACTTACACATCCACATATACACATCCTATGCACCAAAGTACACTCAGACACACAGGAAGACACACAGATGTCAGGGTCAAGGACCAGAGCCTAAATCCCATTATCCTGGGCCAAAGCCAGAACTAGGGTGCTAAGAGCATCTCTCCCTGGAATCCTGGCGTCTCAGACTCCAGGCCCAGCCCACCTTGGTGTCAAAGTCCTCCTGGGAACACAGCTTGTCCACGTAGCTGAGGAGATCCGGGTCTCGGAAGCAGCCGTCCTCGTCCTGTGGCAGCTCATATCCATCCTCTCGACATTCCATATCTGACTCCCCTGTGGCTGAGGGGCCAGGACCCACCAGTGCCTGCGGGATGTCCCCATGCTCCCTGCGAGCCTCAGGGGGAATCTCCTTGGGGGCCTTGTTCAACATCAGCTGCCAGGCTCTGCGTGGCCTTGGGTGGGTGTGCTGGACCCTGGGGCCGTGTTTCCTTGGAGCACAGGCTGAGGCAGAGCAGGAGGAATGGAAAGTGAGGGGACCCAGCGCCCAGAAGCTGACCCCTGAGCAGGCACAGGGGAGGGCATTGTTGTGGGGCAATGGATATGCATGTGGGAAGGGGGAGGAACAGCCAGAGCCTCAGGTTTTGTGGGAGGCCAGATTCAAGTCAGGGACAGGTAAAAGTCAGGTGTGAGAACGTGTGGAACGTCTAATGATCAAGGGTCTCCCCACCAGCACACTTGTTAGGCAGATTTCACAGGGGCCCCTTAGACAGGGAGAAGGGTGGTGAGGTTCTACATGGACCAGGTCCACACCGCAGAGGGGAAAAGGGGGACTGAGACACCCTCGGGGGCTATCCGTGTTGAAAGACCAATGCCCCCTTGAGTGGAAAGGACCCATCTGGGAACAGGGACCAGGCCTAGGCCTCTCTTACCTGTACCTTGACCTCCAGGGGGAAGGTGATTCACAGACTGAGTGCCCCTTTTGCGGGATGTGGGTTCCTGAGGAGCCAGCTTTGTTGGAGCTGGAGGAGGCATGCCCTGTGCCCACGATGTGCAGGACACGTTCCCCATCCTGATCTCATCCTCTGCCTCAAACTGCATGAACCTGGGGGTGTTGAGGGACAGGCCCCAGTGAGAAAACCACCTGGGCTCTGGAGCCCACCCAGGGCAGCAGGACCGAGGGGGTGAGGAGAGGGTGTCCTTAGGTCTGTCAGGGCCCTGTGAGGTGCTGTCGCAGCAGGGAACTGCAGTGGCAGATATCCAAGATCTGGGCCTCCTCCTGCCTGACCAGCCCTGGAGCTGGAGGGCATGGCCCAGCAGAGACCCAGGTCAATCTCTGGGACCAGGCTTAGGGACACATGGTGGGCAGTGGGGGCCCCTGCTCATGTGCCCCCGGACCTTGTCTGACCCAAACAATGGAGATGGCCAGTGGCCTGGTCAGGCACGTGTCCCCACAGAGCCCTTGCCCGAACCCAGAACCTGGGGCTGGGAGTGAGAGTCTGGGAGAGCACGCATGAGACAGGGCCCAGCACAGGCTGGAGTGGGGATCCTACCATTAGAGGTGAGGCATCTCTTGCCACTGAGAGCTAGCTGCTCCTTTGGTTTTGTTTGGAAACTAGGAGGTTCACATGCAGAAATGACAGGGAGGGCCAGAGACCCATGGGCTTCCCCAGGGATGGCCGGTTGCCCATTCCAGCCATCGTTGATGAAGAGAGGCCTACCACATGCTAGGTCACTGATGGCCAGGCACCCAGCATGAAGGGGTGCCAGGCTTCGGAGTGGGGTCCTCATCCCTGCACAGGCCCCATGCCTTCAGGGGACCCCCTCCTGGGCTGCCGTGCTCCACAAGGCCATCCTGAGGCCTCCCCACATCAGCATCACGGTAGGGCAGAGCTCCTGGGACAGACAGGCTGGAAGAGCCAAGCTCTCCAGGTGGCAGAGGGGATTCTGGAGGCCAATAGGATTTGGGGATTCAGGGTACAGGAGGTGTCAGGTGCCAGCCTCCTCTTGCATCCTCTCTGATTGCTAGCACCAGAGCCAGATCCTGCCCTGGGGCCTGCCCATCACCCACCACCCACCCCACCATGTCACCCATGGCCCAGGACCCTGACTCACTTTGCTGCCATTTCATAAAAGGCCATCCTCTCAACGGTGCTCATGTGCTGCCATTCCTGCATGGCCTGCCGCATTTCCTCCTCCAGCGTCATGGTGGGCTTCAGGCGAGCCAGGGTGCGAAGCACTGGGCTGTAAGCCCTCAGGGTCAGTCTCTTGGTACAGCCCAGCCCCCAACTGCCCAACCCAACCCAGCTCCAAGGCCTCCATGGGCCCCACCCCTGCCAAACCCAGGCTCAAGAGGGGGAGACGAGGGTGTCTGGAGAGCAAAGGCAAGCCTTCCTGGTGCCTGGTGCCACCACCTCCCACTCACCAGAGGATGCTTGTCCACTCCCTGGCTATAGCTGGGACACTCTGGCTGGGGGCGGGTTGCCATCTCATATAAAACGCAGCCCCATCAATGCGGGAGGGCAGGCGCCAGTCTACCAGCTAACAGGTCTGAGAAGCCCAAGGATTCTTCTGCCCAGGTCTCTGCACTAGATGGCCTAGTCCCCCTTTTCGGAGGGACCTCGGGTCTAGGAGGGATGTTCCTGCCAGGCTCACAGCTCTAGGAGGATAGACCCTTGCCCGTCTATCTATGGACAGCTCGACCACCTCCCCGTTCACACTGGACTTCTTCAGAACAACAAGGACCGGGCATGCAGAAAGCTCCGTCCTGGGCCTGAATGTCCTACGCCTTATCTGAAGTGATACCCACTGGCTGCCAGAGGCCCAGGTCCATGTTGAAAGGAGGTAGCACCAGAGAAGCAGGTCCCATTCAAACTGTGGCTCCTCACATCCGAGCAGGACCCTCTCGGACTGCTCTCCTGCACTCAATGTTATCATGGCAGTGCAGAACGTGAGACAACTGGTCTTGCATGGTGGTGGTAGCTGAGCTAAGGCACGGACGGGATGTCATGGACTGGACGTGGGACACATCTGAGTGCAGACGTGCCTCCTCATAGCATGGACATTGCTGTCAACCCTCCTTCTCTCGAGGTGAAAGGATGCCTGGAAACCTAAGCAGGGAGGCCATGCCAAGGTCCTGTATATGCGAAGGCTCCAGCTGAGCTAATGAGGGTCTGAGAGGTCACTTACATGAGAAAGCAGGAGAGAGCTTCCACATCGGGGCTCTGGGGCAGTTGGCTGCGGGCCAGGTACTTGAAGCGCTGCCAGCGTCGGAAGTTCTGATAGACGCTCTTATGGTGAGAGGTGTCCTCCTGAGGGCCCGTGTGCTGGGAGGCATGCAGGCTGCCTGCCCCAGAGGTGCCATGTGGCCATGGCCCAGAGGTCCCTGGGGGCAGGATGAAGGCCATCTGGGCAGCTGGTGGTGCCGCTTGAGGAGGAAGGCCTGGGGCCAAGCCTCCCTTGCCAGCCTGAGCTGCTGCAATAGCTGGGGCAACCACCCCGCTGTCCCCCACAGGGCTTGCTATGCAAAGGGGTGCAGGACAAAAGCACTCCCCATGAGGGCCCTGGAAGCATTCCCATTGAGGGGGGCCTGAGGGCGCCCAAAGGCCTGAGACTGGTGGGGCAATGCTGACCTCCCTCCTGACCAGACTGGGACAGGGATGTTGCCAAGCCCTGGGGCAATGGGGCCATGGTCAGCAGGAGTCACCCGAGGTGTCATGGGGTGAGGTGGCTGCAATAGGGTGCTTCCAGGCAGGAGTAATGGGGCCATGGGCGGTGGCTGGTGCTGCTCCCAAGCTGGCTGGGGTTGGGAGCCAGGAGTGGGGGGAGGATAGGAGCGTGAGGCCCCAGGGGGCATGACCACATCCGTGCCCGGCAGTGGAAATGCTGTGGAGAGAAAGGAAAGGGGTGAATGGAAGAGGAGAATGGGTGACATGGACGGAAGCTCTCTGGGGACTCAGAGGGCACACCTCAGTGGGAGAGGGCATTTGGCCCGAGGAAGCTGTGTGTTGTGCAGATGTCGTGGAGGGATGTTCATGGTCTTGACATCCACACCCAGTTCCCTGACCCTGTCCACCGAGAAATGCTCAGCTCAGCAGCAGGGATGGGAGAGCCTCCCTGAAGAGCTCCCTGACACCTCGTCCTCACAGGCAGTCCCCACGTCCTGGACCTGAGAGGCCATCTACTCTGAGCATGCCCCTCAGCAAGGTCACTGGCAGGTAAGGGCCTTCTCCAAGGTCCTTCCAGGCACCGTGAGGCCTTTGATGGATCTCCAATGTCTAAAGTCGAAGGGCCTCACATCCTCCTCAACCCTTCCTCTCGGGATGCTCAGCACACATCTGTTCTGTCATACTTTCCTGACCTCACACAACACATCTCAAAGGCTGCAAAGATCGCTCTGCACACAGAACCCTTAGACAAACACAGAATAGCCCCACCAAGCATGCACCTGCCTCTCCGAACCACCCAGAGTGGACACTTCACAGGGGCTAAGGTGTGCCACCCCATCCCGATGGCCCTGAATCCCTCCCACCATGCAGTTCTGCTCCTCAGAGAGAAGTCTGAGAAGTCGGTGTGTGTCCCCTGCATTTTTGCCACTTCCCATCCAGGGTTGGCTTCCGAAGATGAGCATGGGCCCAGGGCGGCTCATGTGACAAGGGTCATGGGAGTGGAAGCTGCCTGTGGTCCTTCCCCTTCCAGCTCCCAACAATGGAAAGTGAGGACAAACTGAGAAGCAGGCAGGAGTCAGGTGCCATTGTGAGAAAACCGCCCATTCAGGAGAAGGAGGTACATACCACGAGGCACCGAATTGACCTCCACAGATGCTCTAGGAGGTTTCAGAGTAGCAGACTAGATCATCTTCCTGCTTCTGTGCTACACTGCTTCACCCCCCGCCTTTGCAAAGGAAGCAGCCTTCATAGGCATTCCACCTGCACCAGCCTCTCTCCACATGTAGTAGTAGTGACTTGAAATAGAAACACACTCTTCATCTCAAAGTCAGGCCTCAGCTTCTGCCGTGAGCCACCTGACACGCTGCGCCATGTCTGCAGAGATGTATTTCCACAAAAGGGAAACCAATACAGAACACCTCAGGCCCACGAGTCCTAGCTTGGGTGAAGTCACCTGGTTGCACATACCTTGTGGAATCCAAGGCCACAGTTGCCTGACCTGAGAAATGAGTTCTGGGCGGGATGGAGGGAAACGTTCTGGGCTGTGGCAGTGAGAGTCACATCTTGCCCAGCTCAGAGCAGACCCTTTCCTGAGCATGTGGCCACAGACAACACCCACCAGCACTGAATCGTTTTCTGAGTATACCCTCCTTTCCACGCCCCCATTAGCCAGAGTATGCTCCAGTTCCAATCCCTTAGAGAGGTCTGGTGAGGCGAGCTTCAGATGCCTGATGACCACAAGGCGGGGCTAGGCTTTCCCCATGACCCACCCAGGGCCAACCACAGGACACTGGCTACACACACGTTCCAAGTGGCTTGTCTCCCTTCTAGAAACCGCCAACCTGCCTGCTGCCATCCTGCCTCCCCAACCAGAGCAAGGCCTCTTGAACCACCTCCAAGCAGCTGTCCTCCCCAGGGCAGCCTCAGGTTTCTACAGGCTCCCCAGCTGAGATGTCCCTGGGGTGCAGTGCTGTCGCCTTCCTCTCCTTCCGTCCAACTCCATGTCCACAGTGAAGGGTCCCAACGGAAACCCAGGGATTTGAGGGAGGCCCTTTCTCTTGGAAAACAGCCCCTGTCTAGAGGCTTACCGCCTTCTGAAGCCATTCCCACAGGCATGGGCCTGGACCACCACGGGCTGGTGGCCTCAACGTGGACAGTCAAGAGCAGGACCCAGCGAGGGACCTGCCCCAACAGATGCTCAGGACGCAAGTAAAGGAGCCCAAGTTTGAATCTCAACAGTAGAATGCGGGCCTCCAGTCATTCTGCAGTGGGGGAGGGGCCGAGGGCAGGTGAGCCTGGGTGGGGGTGGGGTGCCATTCCATGCTGGCCTCTGCAGGGAGGCAAGAACCAGACGTTTCTTCCACCTTATGCAGGGGCCAGACAATTGTCGAGTGCCTCGTCAGGCAATGTATGTGTTGATTTTCAGAGTCACAGCACCGAGGTTTGTCTTGATGTTCCCTTTCCCTTTGTTATTCATCAACTTGTTTTTGTCCTTCAACCCCCTCAGCTTCCGTCCTGGCTTCAGGCTCCCTTCCCCAGAGGCCAGACTTTTGGAACAAAATTCACCTTTCATCATCTGATAACCACGTGGGTTTTCATGGCCACCTGGAACCCAATGTTTATGGTTTGGCTTCTCTCAGCAGACCCACCATTTGTGATTTGTGTGTGTCCGTCTTTCCTAAGGAAACCGTCTTTGTGTGCCAACCAGCATCCAGCAGGACCCACCTTCCTCATGTTCCCTTGTGCTGGAAAGGCCCAGCCTATCCAAAAAGCCACTGCACAGCCCACGTGTCCAAGACCAGAGATCAGTCTGTCGTGTCTCCTGTATGATGACATTGCTGGTAAGTCTTGGAGATTTTCCCTGTTAAATGTTTGAATGTAACATTTTCCACAAATCCTCCCTTCTCAGGGATCACAGTCCACGTGTGCCGAATAGCATATGGAGTGCTGAGTCCTCCTCTCCCCTCTTTCCCCTGTCCACTCAGTCCTCGTTCCCACCAGGGATCAGAGATACCTGTTTCATTCCCATCTTTTCAGAGATCTTTTGGGCAAGCAACTTTGAATGCCATCCGTTTGCCTTTGCAGGTAGTATTCCTTTGTCTCTGGTTGAAATGTACCATGTGCACAGGGAACTCCATCTTGGACTTGTGATGGAAAAGGTTGGGGGATAATGTGAGAAAGTGATTACATATGTATCCTATATAGATATATATGTATCATATATCATATATACATACATCTGTCTGTACGACAGGGTCCTTTGGCTACGCAGCAGAAGTAGACAAAACATTGTAAATCAACTGCAGTGGAAAACCTAACCTCTTGTAAGATCAAAGAGTTCCTCTTGAGAAAGAGTAAAAAAGGAAATGAGAAAATTAAGTTTCGTCCCCATAGACCTGAGTGTCTTTACTTTTGTTGCCTTCCTACTGATATTATGGGTCCTCTGTTACTGGATGCATTTTTAACATGGGAGTTCCTCCATTCTCTTGAAATTCGATGTACTGAAAGGGCAGAGTGGTCAAAGCCAGGCAAAAACAATAGTAAATGTGCAGCTCCATTTGAGATTTTCATTTCCCATACACAGTGCCTGCATTTAGCCTGACCTGTGTCCCGTGCACCATTTTGGACATATCTTTACTGCAAGTACTTTCCCTGTGTATCTGAAATTTACCTTTCCCTTGGAATCAGCATGCATCTGGCAAGACTCACCCATAAGGGTACCATATTAGGCTACAGGGAGCGGGCAGTTCTTGAGGGGAGGAGGACTTGGAGTGGAGACCAAAAGGTGCCTTTTGGTCCAACCCAAAAGAAAATGGCAAAGGGACCCCAAATCTGCAGGCTCTCTGGATGAAATGGCAATGGAAGAGCCAAGAGATACTATTGCATCTTTGAGCTTTATGTGGTTAAGGACAGAAATAAGGGAGGAGAAGACAAAATCTTCTCTTTCCTTATGTGAAAGGACCAAAAGTGTGTGTGGGGGGGTCTATTGGTTTAATTGCTTTCTCCTTTGGGGGACACACGTGCTGCCTATGGATGTTCCTAGGCTAGGAGTTACATCAGACCTGCATGAGCAGGCCTCTGCCATAGCCAGAGCAATGTGGGATCCAAGCTGCATCTGGGACCTACAGCACAGCTCAGGGCAACCCCGGATCCTTATTCTACTGAAGGAGGCTGGCATGGAGTGTGCATCCTCACAGATCCTAGGGGGGTTTATGTCTGCTGAGCCATGATGGGAATTGCTGGCTTTTGTAGGTGTGACAACATCGACTGCCCGTGATGTGGGTGTGCCCTTTGACACAGTGCCAGCTTTTTATCCACCAATGTCCAATCTCCACGTGTCCAAACCCACTCGCATCAACGTCCTCCCCAGCAAGCCCTGCTTGAAAGCTGGTGCATTTCCTGTCTGCATCCCATACCCTTGCTCTTGAGAATCGAGGCTCGTCCTTGCCTATGGTGCTGTCTGCATGGGAATCAACGTAGCATCCCTGACACAGCCAAACAGAAACACACCTGAGGAAACGTTCAGATTGGGAGTTAAGGTCAGCTTATCACGATGCAAGTGATAGGAATGCGTATGTCCGTCTGGTGTGGTGAGAGGCGAGGTCTCAGGAACATCATCAAGGGAGGTGAGGGGTGAAACCTCCTAGGACTGCAAGCAAATCTCTTGGGAGGCAAGAGTCCCTGTGTGCAGTAGCAGAACTACAATTCCTCCAGCTGTTAGGGTGTTGGGCAAGGAAGGAGAGGTTGAAAGGATTGTTGCAGATTGAGAAAAAGGACTTGTGTGGGTGCTTCCGAAGCTTCTTGCCCCTTGCAAAGGAACATGGACTCCAAAGAGGGTGAGAAGCTGAGGCGAGAGTATCTCCTGCAATGCCATGGTGAGCTTTGTAGGAAGAAACTCTGGATGGGGCACTGCAAAACTGAGCACCATGGGAATAGGGCTCTCTATTGGAGCTTTTACACTGAAGAAACATTTCAAGGGTTTTCAAACAAGACCTTCATATGAGAAGATTGCTGAGGCACCCATTGTACCCAGGCATTCAGGAAGGCCAGGCTTCCTTGTTGCTTCCTCCCCTTCTTCAGCCACTCCTGCAATTTGTTACAAGATTCTCACGCATAGCTCAGATGTAGTATTTGTGGGGGTTTCTTGTTTGGTTGGTTTTGAATTGTTCTTCCCCCAAGACAATGGTTTTGCTACAGTACAGCATGGTGACCCAGGTACACACACATGTACACATTCTAGTCGCTCCCATGAGCATGCTCCATCACAAGTTCCCAGTGCTACACAGCAGGATCTCATTGCTAATCCACACCAAAGCCAATCCTTTGCATCCCTTCACCCCAAGCTCCCAATCCACCCCACCCCCTCCCCAGATGTCGTATTGGCATGAGTCTTCTCAGGGACACTGATACAAAAGTTGCATTGTGGAAACGAGGTGCTCCCAAATCTTCCACATTTTTTGACTGACTTTGGACTTCTGAGGGCCGCATCCATGGCATCGGGAGATTGCCAGGCTAGGGGTCCAATCAGAGCTGTGGCCCCTGGCCTATGCCAGTGCCACAGCAATGCCAGATCCCAGCCGTGATGGCAACCTACACCGCAGCTCACATCAACACCCGATCCTTAACCCACCGGGCGAGGCCAGTGGTGGAACCCGCAACTTCATGGTTCCTAGTCAGATTCGGTTCTGATGCACCATGACACGAACTCCTTCTGTTGTTCATTATTTTATACTACCTCAGAACCCTACATGCCGACATCGGAGAGGCAGAGGTTGTCAAATCAGCTGCACTGTAATTAGGGAAACCAGTCATGGAAGTGGGTGTCTCAACGTCCTTTGGACCATGAACTCTGATTGTTCCTGCAGAGAGCTACGGGGCAGGCACTGGCGGCTGAGGAGAAACATCTCTGGAGATGGATCACTAGCATCAGGAGACAGTGAACCTTCCACTCCCACATGGAAATTGAAAGGCACCGAGAGATCCCAGGTTAGTGTCTTGTGGACGTTTCAGACCTGTGCCCTTGGGAGCTCTGGGTGTTGTCAGATAGATGTAAGGGTCTTGAGAGGTATCGTGTGGAGGAAGAAATGCTCTGATGTTGCCATGGACCAGAAAAGTGATCTGAGGGTTCACGTTTCCTTGGCGAGCATTAACAATCAGGTCAGTATGATGAATCTGCTCCTACTTCTTTGTGGGTGGATGGCCACCTGAACTTCCATGATGTCGTGCCAGACGTAGGGAGAGGAGTAGTGTTCCCATAGTAACTGCTGTCTTGTGACTGGCCAAGAGGGTCAAGTTTAGCTCACCAACATAACCAGGACAACCAGAACCGTACAAAGGAGACACACCTGTGCACCAACCTTTATTGAACAAGCTCCATGTATTAAAGAAAGACATGAAGAACAAACATGCGTGGAGAATCGAGGCATTTGGAAATTCTCAGGCATGGCGACAGGAGCACCATCTCTGAAGAGAGGTTCCCAGATCTCCAATTGCGTGCTAGAATGGTTCTTTAATGGATCCATCCAATTTGCTAGGGGAAAGACCCTTCTCTTTCTAGACGAGCAAATCCCAACCCAAAGAGTCCACACAGCCTAAGGTACTGTGGCCCAAAGGGCATGAATGTCCTTGGCCCACTTTGAGGATTCTGTGCTTAGGCTGGATCTCTGCAAACTCTTGTATGGGGATCCTATCTAAATGCATGGGTTTCACCGATGCAGTGTGACCGTGGGGGCTCATCTCCCAAGAGATAGGGTTTAAGAAGAGATGGCCACAGAAGCTCCCAGGGAGAAGACAGGAAGACAACACCAGAGAGCTTTCCAGCGAATGCAAATCCTCCATGACATTCCTGTCTTGGAGGGAGCTCCTGGGCCAGCTCTTCTGATGCTTCCTTCCCTCCCTCCTCTTCCCACCTGTCCCCTGCTGACTGAGCTGTTGTGCACAGAGACTCCCATCCTCCAACCGCTCCTAGTGTCTGTTGAGGAGGGTCCGCTTGGGTAGTCAGTAGCGCACGTGGGAGCAAAGAGGGTGGTTTCCCAAGGGGTGGCCTGCCTGAGGGTGGGGCCCGTCCTGGTGGCCTTTAGCATTCATTCCATGACAGCCCTGCTAAGGAATATGGGGACTCTTCAGCCATTGGGTGTGACCGCTCTGTGCTCTTGTGCACGCTGCAGACTCCTTGTGCCCTCCTCCATGTGGGTTCATGCCCGCATGGAGCTCAGGTCCGGAGCAGTGTTTCCACCACAGCTTTTAGCATCACTGTGGATCAGGCTGCTGGGAGACTTGAGGGACTGTGGGGCCAAGGTGTTTCTACAAGTCCTAGTTACGAAGAGATGGTGTGTCCACATTGAGGGTGAGGGCTGAAATACATATGCAGTTGACACCCACACAGGTGCAGTGTCCTGGCAGGGCGGTTGTCTTCTGGAGAGGTGGCACCATGTGTAGTGTTTGGGGCATCTGTATGTTCAAGGGTTGGGAATATTTGTCTGTGTGTGTCCATAGGTGTTTGAGACGTGTACATGTGTATTAGTACGTGTAGGCGGATTGTGGCTGTGTGTGTATTTGAGGTCCTGGGGCTTCTGTAGTATGTATTTGGAGGGATGTCAGAGGTAGGTGTGTGTGTTTGGAAACAAAGAAATCTCATAGGCGATGTGTGTGTGTTCTGGAATCCTGGCCTAGAAGTCCTGTAGGGCTGTGGCCTTGCCTATGGGCTGTGCGTGAGACGACTGTGTAGGAGCTGGTGGTAGTGAGCCTGTATATGAGGTAGTCATTGTGCACCACTGGTCGGTGTTTGTGTTCAGGCCCCTGTTGGGTATGTGCATGTGAAGACCTCAGGTGGTATAGTTTTGTTTGTGAGGAAGTGGGTGGAGTGGGGGGTTGGCCTTTTCTTGTCTTTTCAGGGCAGACCCATGGCATTTGGAAATGCCCTGGCTATGGCAGAATTGGCGCTGCAGCTGCAGCTGCCAGCCACGGCCACAGCAAGGCCAGATCCGAGCTGCATCTGGGACCTGCTCCATATCTGAAGGTAATCCTGGATCCAGGGATTGCACCTGCCTTTTCTCCTATACGGGTCAGGTTCATTCCAGTGTAGCCCCGACGGGAATGCCTGCTGGAAGTTTTTTCCTCACAACGTCATTTTCAGTTCTTGGCATCAGCCCAGTCATCTTTTCTAGGTCATCGGAGTTTAGTCTTGGCAGATTGTACTTTGCTAGGGAGGTGTCCATTTCGTCTAGGAAGTCTGTTTTCTTGGCATAGAGTTGCTTTTAGTAGTCTCTTCTGATCCTCTGTATTCTGGGATGTCCATTGGAAGCTGGTGTGCATTTTGATGGTTATTGATTTGAGTCCACTCTTTTTTCCCTGATGAGTCTGGCTAAGGGTTTATCCATATGGTGGATGTATTCAAAGAAGCAGTTGTAGCTGCATTGATCTTTCCGATGGTTTTCTTCGCTGCCCTTTCCTTTCTGCTCTGATCATTAGGATGTCTTTCCTTGTGTTTGTCTTTCTCTGGTTGCTTTGGGCGTAAGGCCAGGTTGTTTGTTGGTGGTTTTCCTTGTTGGCTGAGGTAGGCTTGTATTGCTGGAAAGGTCCCTCTTCGATCTGCCTTTGCTGCATCCCATAGGCTTTGGATTGTTATGTCTTTGGTGTCACTTGCTTCTTGGGATCTTCAGATTTCCTCTTTGGTTTCTCCAGCACTCCCTTGGTTGTTGAGTAGCATGTTGTCGAGTTTCCGGGCGTTGGTGTTTGTTGCCATTGTTTTCTTGGTGGTTGATTTCGAGCCTCATAGCGTTGGGTTCATACAAGCTGTGGGATAGGATTTCCATTTCCTTCCATGTACAGTGGCTTGCTTGGTGACGCAGCATGTGATCGGTCCTAGGGAATGTCGGGTGTGCCCTTGAGAGGAGTGTGTATCCTGCTTCATTGGGATGGAAAGCGCTCTACCTATGGAGGAAGTGCCCTGTGGTCCAATGCATTATTGAAGGCCTGGGTTCCCTTGTTGATTTTATGTCTGGAGGACCCGTGCGTTGATGGGAGTCGGGTGTGAAGGCCCCCTGCTCTGACTGTGTTAGTGTCCATTTCTCCTTTTACGGTTGTAGCAGTTGCCTTCTACATTGTGGGGATCCTGTATTGGGTGCATATATGTTTCCAATTCCCATCTCCTCTCCTTGGATTGATCCTTGACCGTTACGTAATGACCTTCGTTGTGTCTTATTAATATGCTTTATTTGAAGGTCTCTTTTGTGTGATGGGGGTGTTTCTACTCCGTCTCTCTTTTAATTCCCACGCACGAGGAATATTTTCTTGCATCCTCTCACTTTCAATTTGTATATGTCCCTCAAACTGAAGGGGGTCTCTTGAAGACAGCAGGTCTACCTATCTGTCTATCCCTCTACCTATCTGGATCGAGATCGAGATGATGGAGATCGAAATGGAGAACGAGACGGAGCTCTCCATCTCGACCCAGAGAGAAGGAGATGCGTCTTCTTTTTGTATGCATGCAGCCAGTCGATGTCTTTCGGTTGGGGCATTTTGTGCATTTGCATTGAAGGTGCTTCTTGATCCGTATGTTCTTATGGCCATGTTATTAGCTGTGTCAGATTGGGTTTTGTTGGTCTTTTCCCGTCCTCCCTTGTTCTCTGCTCTTGTGGTTTGATGACTGCCTCTAGTGGGGTGTTTGTTGGGTGTTTTTTGATTGTTATTTCCCCGAGACAATTTTTTCCACTGCCCAGCATTGTGACCCAGTTACCCATACATGTATAATTCGTCTTTGTGCCATTATCATGCTCCATCATAAGTGATTCGACCTCGTCCTCAGTGCTACACAGCAGGATCTCCTTGCTAATCCCTTCCAAAAGCAGTCGTTTGCATCCAATAACCCCAAGCTCCCCATCCATCCCACTCCCTCCCCTCGCTCTAGGCAACCACAAGTCTATTCTCCAAGCCCATGAGTTCCTTTAGGTGGAAAGGTTCCTTTGGGCTGTATATGAGACTCCTCATATGTGTGATGTCGTATGGTAGTCGTCCTTCTCTTTCGGACTTCCTTCACTCAGGATGAGAGGGTCTCGTTCCATCCATGTTGCTGCAGATGGCATTAGGGTGCTCTGTTTTATGGCACAGGAGTATTCCATTGTGTGTATATACCGCGTCCTCTTTGGCTCTTAATTGTTATTTCCCCGATACAATCTTGTTTTCTACTGTACAACGTGGTGACCCAGTTACACATACCTGTAGGCATTCTATGTTCTCACATTATCATGCTCCGTCAAACGTGACTAGACATTGTACCCAGCGCTACACAGCAGGATCTCATTGCTAATCCATTCCCAAGGCAATAGTGGGCAGGCATTAACCCCAAGCTCCCCATCCACCCCACTCCCTCCCCCTCCCCTCCCCCTTGGCCACCACAAGTCTATTCTGCAAGTCCATGAGTTGCTTTTCTGTGGAAAGGTTCTTTTGTGCCGTATATGAGATTCCAGATATAAGTGTGTGGTATCCTCTTCTGGAATGGATCCCTTAACCGTGAACTAGTGTCCTTCTTTGCCTTTCTCGATGGCCTTCGTTTTAAAGGCGATTTTGTTGGATATGAGCAGCGCTACTCCTGATCTCCTGTCTTGTCCATTGGCATGAAATATCTTTTCACATCCCCTCCCTTTCAATCTATACGTGTCCTTTGCCCTCGGGTGAGCTTGTCTAGGCAGCAGATTGAAGGTTTTTGCTTTGGTACCCAATCTGGCCCTCTGTGTCTTTTGATGGCAGCATTCGGTCCCAGAACAATTCAGGTGGTCACTGATAGATGTTTCTTGATTGCCATTTGAAGCCTTGTTTTCCCGTTGAGTCTATGTTTCTCTTTTCTTCTTTCTTTTCCTTTGGGTGGATGGGTTCCGTTGATTCTCTGCTGGAGTCCTTTCCTTTTCCGATTTTTGAATGTAGTGGTGGCTTTTGGATTGGGGTTGCCCTGTTTTGTTTTTATGTTAACCCCTTCGTTTGTCTGCTCACTTTAGCCTGACCGTTACATAGGACCAAACGCGTCATTGAAACAAGACAAAGGATTTACATTTTCTTCCATTCCTCGCCCTCATTGTATACTTTGATGTAGTTTATTTCATTTTATGTTTTTGATATCTTCATGGTTAGATCTGTATGCTGGCTTTCTAAGTCACTGCTTTCCAATGGTTTTTTTCTTTTTTCTTTTTTTGAATTGGAGAAGCCTTAGAGTATTTCTTTCAGAATGGGTTTTGTATTGCAGTACTCTTTCAGTGTTGGTTTGTTGGAGAAATTCTTGATTTCCCCTTCGATTTGAAATGATAGTCTTGCTGGATAGGGTATTTGGAGGAGGCAGATTATTTGTTCTTTCTTTCAGTGCTTTCAATGGGTCTCGCCACCCCCTTCTGGCCTGGAGTGTTTCTGCAGAGAAAACTGCTGATAACCTTATTGGGGTTCCCTCATCATGAATGCCTTGCTTTTCTCTTGCTGCCTTTGACCTCCTCTCTTTCTGTTTACCTTTGGCCATATTTATCAGAATAGGTCTTGCTGCGTGCCTGTTTTGGTTCAACTTGTTTGGGGCTCTCTGTCCTTCCCGTATCTTGCTATCACTCTCCTGTAGTTGTTGCTTTAAAACCTCAATTGCAGGACTCCCTGTTGTGGTGCCCTGGAAACTGGCAATGGCCCCTGCCCCTCTCCCCCAGCCACAAGGACCAGACCCTCCCTTTGGCTGATGACATGAGGAGATTTCCCACCAGATGGCCTAGCCCTGAGCGCACTAACTCTAGGAAGTCCCAGCCACTCTGTTTCTAAGCCCCACTGACCCCCTGAGCAAGACCGGCTGTCTCCAACAGGCCTGGGTATGGGCATCTTCTGAAAAGGCTCAACCAAGACCTTGAGAGAACACCAGACGTCTAAAGGAATGAGAAAGGAAGAGGGTCCCGGTTAGGGGTGTGCTGGTGCAGCCCAGGGCCTTGCCAGAGCTGAGGTCTGCAGGGGCTTGAGCTGGCCAGGCTCCACTCCCACACCAGCTCTCTTGGGCTCTGTTGGTACATATGTCCCTTCTTGGCCTTGGACAGTGCCTTCTTATGGACCTCCAGAGGTTCTCCAGGCTCAAAGGCCCATCTGCTGATAGATTGAAACCTGTGATTGTCCTGAGGGTCAGTCAGGAGCTTCCTCCATCAGGACTCCCGTTCCTGCCTGCATGACTTACACAGGCTCATCAGCCATGGGATGCCAGGCTTTGGAACTTCCCAAAAGTACAACTGAGAGACCGTGCATGGCAGAGACTCCTCTGACCTAGCTCTGTTGCTTGCAGCCTAAGTCCCCTGTCCTCCGGAGGGTGGTCCCAGGGGGGTGCCCTCATCTGTGACCTCCCTTTTTCAGGGTGTCTCGTGGGGATAGCCCGCTGGGGCTTAGACGGCTGACACGCCCCCTGCCCCAGCATCTTCACCAATATCACCTGCTTCTCCCATGGGACCGATGAGATCCAGAAGCACATGCCTCTCCCTGAGCCCACGGTCCCTCCTCCTCACACCCAGGTCCCATCGCAGTCTCTGCAGGCTGCTGGCTCTCCTGGGCCTGGCACAGGCTTTGTGCCCCCAGAGACTGGCCCCTGCTGCTGTCCATGCTCGAGGTCCTGCAGCAGGCCTGGTGCAGACCCCCCAAGCTCCTGTGCTCCTGTCTCTGCCTCAGACTCCAGTCTCCATTTGGCAAACAGCCACCCCTCCCCCACCAGCTCCATCAGCTTTCCAGGGCCCCATCTTGGCCTTCCTGTGCAACAGTGGCCACCCCACAAACCAAGCCTGCAATCTCCAATAACCAAAGTAAAGTCTCCTCCTGTTGCTGCCTTGGGGCCCTACGGCCCCTCCTGTCGTCCGTCCTTCCTTCTTCTGTTGGGGTCCTCCATCTGACTCCCTGGACAAGGGGAGAGGACATGAGAGGGAGAGTGTCCCAGGAGGAAGGTAGGAGTGGGGATGCTGGTGGAGCCCAGCTGGGGACAGAGAGGGTGTCTTCCCTTGAGACTCCTTCCTGCCCTGGGAGTGCCCAGGCCTTCAGAGGGAATCGGTCAGCTCCAGCTGCCATCACCAATCCCACGGGCAATGGGGCTTGAATAACAAGAATGTATCAACTCACCGTTTCGGAGCCCAGCCTTCTGAGATCCCGGTATAAACCAGCTGGGTTGGCCCTGAGGCCTCTCTCCTTGGATTCCAGATGCCCATCTCTGGCCTGCGCCCTCACATCAGCTCCCTCTGTGGGACTCAGGGTCTAAATTTGCCCTTTCTATAGGGGCACCCATCCTATTGTATTAGGGGCCACCTTAGTGACCTGATTTCAGCTCTTTCTGTACAAACTCTGCTGCAGGGCTTGCGGGGGTGTTGCCCTGGAACTGAACCCGAGAAGGAACCAGGAGTGTTCAGGTTCGATCCCTGACCTCGCTCAGGATGCGAAGAATCCAATGTGGCCTTGAGCTGTGGTGTAGGTCTCAGACCCGGCTTGGATGTGGCATTGCGGTGGCTGTGGTGTAGGCCGGCTGCCAAAGCTCCGATCGATCGATGGATCGTTTGGATGCCAAGCCTGGGAACTTCCATATGCCGCCCCAGCAGCCCCATCCAAACAAACAAACGTAGGCAATGGAAAGACAAAGAAAAGACTGCTCCACCTAAGGTTATGTTCGGAGGTCCTGGGGGAGAAGCCTTCCACATATGAACTTCAGGTAATAGAGTTGTAGCCCCTTTTGGCAGGTGTCTCTAGTGCCAGGGATGAAGGGTCTCTTATTAAGTAAAGGAACATCAGTCCTGGGGTTGGGATGAAGGAAGATCGACTCCCCAACGTGAGGGAGGGACGTTTCCAGAGTGCAGAGCACTCGAGCCGGATCAGAGCCCATGACCCAAGGTCATGGGGCAGGGGGTTCCAGCCCGTGGCATATAAGGCTGTTGAAGGAACGGAGTCTAGGTGACTGAGAGGGAAGCTGAGAGAGGAGCTCCAGCGCCAGGCTGTGAGATGAGGTCCAGGCCTCACAGCACTCTGCTCCTACATTGGATTCCCAGCACCCTCTTTCAGCATGCCCACGGCCCCGCTCTCCATAGCCTGAAGGGGAACAACTCACTGCCCACCTTTCTGGCCCCCACCCCCACATGAACACCTGCCTTCGGTCCAAGGGCCCCAGCCAGCCTGGCCCAAGGGGTCCACACCTCCAGCACTTGGAGCCTGCTGTCTCCTTTTCAGCTTAGCTGGCTCAGGCCAACCCGAGGGAGTTCCTGGAAGCAGTGTTGTTGCAATCCTTCCTGCCCTCTGCCTGACCCAGTGTTCTCATGTAGCCAGCAGGATCCCGGGAAGCCTCACAGTGGACCCAGCCTTCAGGACTCACAGTGATGTGGTGGGTGACCCATCTCTTCCTAACCTTTGCCCATTTTGTGGTTGAATAGGTCCCGCTGTTAAGGTCGTGTCTTGGCAGTGCCTTATTCCCTCGAGACACCAGACTTGTGTCAGATGTGTGGTTGGCAGGTAGTTTCTCCAAACCTGTAGCTTCTTTTCACCTAGGAAAATGTTTCCATTTGATGAGGTCTGTTTTCTGTCTGGGGTAGGGTTTTGGCTGTCATGGGGAAGAACGCTTATCTTTTCATTGTTGCTGATGTTGTTGTTGCCTATTCCAGCGGTATTGATGTACTTATCTTCAGTTTGAGTGAGAGGACAGTGAGGTAGCATGTTGTGCTATTTCCTGCTGTGTCGCAAAGTGAGTCGGTCATACATACACACACACCCCTTCTCCCTCAGATTCTATGCCCATATCGACTATCACTAACTGTGGGCTAGAGTTCCCTGGGCTCTACCACAGGTTCCTGTTGGCCGGTCATTCCATGTACTCCGTGTGCAGAAGCCAGTCCCAAACCCCCAGTCCCTCCTGCTGTGGACTTGGCTCCTTTGGTACCCATCGGGTTTTCCAAGGCTCGGAGTCTGTTTCTGTTCCTTGCACACGTTCATTTGTGTCCTCTCTTTCGGTTCCACTTAGAAGTGGTATCATACGATGTTTGTCTTTCCCTGTCCACCTTCACTTAGGATGATAATTTCCAGGTCCATCCTTGCTGCTGCAGCGTTCATGATTCCATTCTCTTGTATGATTGTGTGATGTCCCCCCGTACATATGAACCTCATCCTCTTTATCCATGCCTCGGCCGATGGACATTTAGCTTGCTCCCTTGTCTTGGCTATTGGAAATGGTGCTTCAGTGGACATTGGGGTGCATGTATGTTTTGAAGGGCCTTTCTTTCCTTTTGATGAAGTCCAACTTTCTGTTCTTTCCTTCCCTTTTGGGATAATGTTTTTCTTGTCATGTGGAAGACCCCTTTGCCAAGCCCGAGGACCCAGAGGTTTGCTCCAATTGTTTTTTCTTAGGTGTGGTAAACGTTGCATCGTTTGTATTTATACACATTTTACATTTGCACTGAATGTTCCATGATGAGTTCTTTTTCGTATCGGATAAAACCCTATCCCTATACCATTCTACTGCCCTTGAGCTTCCGTATTAGAACATCCCAGGTTGCTGTATTGCTATGGATCTATTTCTGCATTCTCTATCTGTACACTGAACTCTGTCTGCCTCTATCCCGCCAGCAATGCCAAGCTGCCCTCCATAGAGCGTTCTCATAAGCCGAATCACCTCCCACTTTAATGTGCTTTCTCGAAATTATGTTTGACGTTCTGGCTCCTTTATCTTTTCTTTATCCATTTTAGAATAATTTCATCCATGTGGGCCAAAAAAAAAAAATCAAAAAAAAACTTCTGTTGGAATTTGGCCATATTCTGTGTTGAGTCTTCTCATCCATGAGTATAATAGGTGTCCGCATTGTTGTAGGCCTTGTTTCGTTTTATCATACAGATGCTCTATCCCAAATATGTATCCCCGGATTTCCCATTGTGGCTCAGTTTGTGATGAACCTGAAAGAGTGTCCAGGAGGATGTGGGTTCAATCCCTGACCTGGCTCAGTGGGATGAGGGTCCAGTGGTGCCACCAGCGGCAGTGTGGCTTGGACCTGGTGTTGGTGGGGCTTTGCTGTAGGCTGGTAGCTGTAGCTCCAGGTTGACCCCCTTGCCTGGGACCTTCCATATGCCGTGAGTGCAGCCATAGAATGACCGATGGAACCAAATGCTTCAAGGTTTTGGCAAGTCTTCTGTATTGCATGGTGTTTTTCGTTTTGGTACCATGTTCTTTTGTGGGATTTACACACATGATGAAGGTTTTTGTGTGGACCTTGTATACTGAGACTTTGATAAAGTGACCTCCATCTCTTCTGTGTGTCTTGGAGATTTGGTGGGCCTTCCTGTGGAGGTAGCCATGCTATCCATGAGCATGGAGAATTATGTTTGTGCCTGTCTCATCTGTAGGTCTTTCTTTGTTTTTCGTGCCATGCTGCCCTGGCTCGTAGCTACAGTACTAAGTAGAAAAGGAGAAATTGGAAAGAACTTTCTGACCTGTTTTGGATGGAGGGCGAAGACGTTCATTCTTTCACCATCACGCAGGAGGCTTGGTGTAGCTTTTTTTTGAGATGTTCTTTACGGGGTTCAAGGAGTGTCCTTCTCTTCCTAGATTTCTGAGCGTTTCTTACATGAATGGGCGTGGCACATGTTCTGCAAGCGCCTTTGTGACCATGTAGGTTTTCCTCTGTAATGTCTTCATGCAGCCTATAACATTGATGGTTGTGCATAGTAAGCCAAGCTAGTGTTCCTTGGCTAGAGTCCCTCTGAACATAGGGTATTGTCATGAGCTTCTTTGTTCCTGCATTTGTTGTATTATGTGATTTGTATTTTCTCAATGCCTTGTGTGAAAACGTAGGTTGTTGATGGGCTACCTGGCATCTTTTGTATTCTATAAGCATTTTGTGCCATTTGCTTCGCTCTTAACACCAGTTTGTCTGCATCCTACCACCTGTTAGGTACTGCACGTTCCTTTGCCTACCGTTCTATATATTTTCCAAGTTCTCCTGGAGAGGCCTCTTTGAGCATGGAGTCGTTCGAAGGGTGCATCTCCATGTCCACATATCTGGAGGCTTCCTTTCTTCTCATTCTCGTTGTTCTGCAATGGACAGCATATGCTTTGGACCCAGTGGAGTGAAATGCAGTGGCTCTTTGTTTCCTTATCGTAGAGGTTCTCCAAACATCCCAGGCAGGAACGGCTCCAATATGACTGTGACAGAGGAGTTCTCTGCCTATTTCCCTTACACTGTAACCATAAGGGGATTACCTGAACATGGAAATGCCAGGCTTCTGAAGATGTGTCTGACAGGGCCAGTTCACAGACACCCCTGCCCATTGTTGTCTGGATCAGCTTACAAGTGGAGAGAGAGCCAGGGTCCAGGAGGGGCCCAGATGCAGTGGTCTGCTGCTTTCTGTGGCCGTGGTCCCATGTGGGCATTGGCTACCACCAGAAGGCTGACATGCAGGAGCCGGGTGCAGTCCCTGGCAGGGGGATCAGCACTCCCAGTGGGCAAAGCTCCAGCCTCTCTCCTACTGCCCAGGGCAAGTCTGAGCTGTGGGTGCAGCCACCAGGCTCCGAAGGCTGATGACAGAGGCACCAGGAGGCATTCCCCAGCTCTGTCAGCCACAGTCCCTGGCTGTTGGCAGGGACCGTGATGTCCCAAGGAAGAAGGCCCACCTCCCAGCTGCAGGGAGGTGGTCTTGAGCAAGTCAGAACTGCCCTTTCTCGTCTTCAGCAAGCAACATTTCCACCCCTGCCTGTTGCTTCCTCCCAACCCATGCGGTTGCCGGTCTTTCTTTGTCAAACCTCTTCCAAAGCACTTCGTGAAAGGAAGGGCATCCTTACCCCGACTGACTAAGAAGCACCTCTTGAAAATAAGCAAGTTTCCCCTCACCCAAGACTCTTAGCTCCTTCCAAGGACCATCCTTGCTCTCTCCTGCATGCTGCTGAGTAGCAAAATGTTGGGGATCCAGAACTCCTCCAATGACTGGTATGCTAGCAATAGCTTCTGCGACAGCAGGAAACTCCTCCCCCCCAGGCAGAGGCGGTCAGGAGACCGTAGGTGATGGCTCTGTGCTCTGTGCCCCCTTTCAAACCCTTTGCATCCCTGCCATCTGAGGAAGGAAGGCAGTGCCTGGGAAATCACCCTGGTTACAGATGCGTCACTTGGCCTGTCTGCCAAGAGGTCACCTGTGAGCCAGAGGGCCCAAATCCCCTCTGGAACACACTGCTGCCTCCCCACCACCCAAACAGGCCCTTCCAATAAGGCACGATGGCCTGGCCATTGGAATGGCTGGACACTGAATGTATGCTGTCTGTGACTGGGACACAGGGGACTTGGTGCCTTGGTCTTGGAGACACATGGCATTGCAAAGGCAGAACCCAGGCCAGGGGCCCCACATCCTAAGTCAAATGGGTTTCTTCAGCCAATGCTTTGACTCCCCCTTGAGGGGTTTGGAGATGAGCCTTTCCCTGGTATCAGAGGGTCAGCTTCCCCTTGGTGTCTGTCATAGACAAAGAGTGTCCAGCCACTGTCTCTGTCTCACACAAGCAGCACCAATCCAGCCCCTGAAATTGGGAAGCTCCTTCACCCACCCTGGGCATGGAGGCCATTTCTGTGATGCAGTGAATGTGCCATCCATTAATCCACTGTTTCCTTGTTGGATGGAGTGATGCCTGGATAGATGGAGTCTCTGATTGGCATTGGAGGGCCCCACCTGCAGCATAGGGAAGTTCCCCGACTCGGGGTCGAATGAGAGCTGGCATTGCTGTTCTACGCTACAGCCACAGCAATGCCAGATCCAAGCCACATCCGTAGCCCACACCACAGCTCAAGGCAATGCTGGATTGCTTAACCCACTGCACAAGGCCAGGGCTCAAACCCACGTACTCATGGATAGCAGTCAGATTCTTCATCTTCTGAGCCATAATGGGAACTCCCTAAAATACTATTTGGTGATGGTCTGTACATCTTTCCTTTCTGCAAATTCTATTGCATTCTTTTCTTTTCCATTTTGAGTCGGCTGCATTGGGGCCTGTGGGCTGTTCCAGGCCAGGGGTCGAGTCCAAGCTGCACCTGCTGGCCTATGGCACAGCCACAGCAATACAGGATCTGAGGCATGCCTCATACCTACACCACAGCTGACGGCAATGCCAGAACCTTAGCCCAGTAAGCCATGCCATGTCTCATCCCCGCGTCCCCATGGATCCTAATCAGTGTCCTTAGAGCCGAGCCACCAGAACGCCTGCTCTTTCTTGTTTTTTTTTTTTCTTTCTTTCTTTTTTTTTTTATTATTTTCCCACTGTACAGCAAGGGGTTCAGGTCATCCTTAGATGTATACATTGCAGTTACAATTTTTTCCCCCACCCTTTCTTCTGTTGCGACATGAGTATCTAGACATAGTTCTCAATGCTATTCAGCAGGATCTCCTTATAAATCTATTCTAGATTGTGTCTGATAAGCCCAAGCTCCCGATCCCTCCCACTCCCTCCCCCTCCCATCAGGCAACCACAAGTCTCTTCTCCAAGTCCATGATTTTCTTTTCTGAGGAGATGTTCATTTGTGCTGGATATTAGATTCCAGTTATAAGTGATATCATATGGTATTTGTCTTTGTCTTTCTGGCTCATTTCACTCAGTATGAGATTCTCTAGTTCCATCCATGTTGCTGCAAATGGCATGATGTCATCCTTTTTTATGGCTGAGTAGTATTCCATTGTGTATATATACCACATCTTCCGAATCCAATCATCTGTCGATGGACATTTGGATTGTTTCCATGTCCTGGTTATTGTGAATAGGGCTGCAATGAACATGCGGGGGCATGTGTCTCTTTTAAGTAGAGCTTTGTCCGGATAGATGCCCAAGAGTGGGATTGCAGGGTCATATGGAAGTTCTATGTATAGATTTCTAAGGTATCTCCAAACTGTTCTCCATAGTGGCTGTACCAGTTTACATTCCCACCAGCAGTGCAGGAGGGTTCCCTTTTCTCCACAGCCCGTCCAGCACTTGTTATTTGTGGATTTATTAATGATGGCCATTCTGACTGGTGTGAGGTGGTATCTCATGGTAGTTTTGATTTGCATTTCTCTTATAATAAGCGATGTTGAGCATTTTTTCATGTGTTTGTTGGCCATCTGTATATCTTCCTTGGAGAAATGTCTATTCAGGTCTTTTGCCCATTTTTCCATTGATTGATTGGTTTTTTTGCTGTTGAGTTGTATAAGTTGCTTGTATATTCTAGAGATTAAGCCCTTGTCAGTTACATCATTTGAAACTATTTTCTCCCATTCTGTAAGTTGTCCTTTTGTTTTCTTTTGGGTTTCCTTTGCTGTGCAAAAGCTTTTCAGTTTGATGAGGTCCCATGGGTTTATTTTTGCTCTAATTTCGATTGCTTTGGGAGACTGACCTGAGAAAATATTCATGATGTTGATGTCAGAGAGTGTTTTGCCTATGTTTTCTTCTAGGAGTTTGATGGTGGCCTGTCTCATATGTAAGTCTTTCAGCCATTTGGAGTTTATTTTTGTGCATGGTGTGAGGGTGTGTTCTAGTTTCATTGCTTTGCATGCAGCTGTCCAGGTTTCCCAGCAATGCTTGCTGAATAGACTTTCCTTTTCCCATTTGATGTTCCTGCCTCCCTTGTCAAAGATTAATTGACCATAGGTGTCAGGGTTTATTTCCGGATTCTCTATTCTGTTCCATTGGTCTGTCTGTCTGTTTTGATACCAGTACCACACTGTTTTGATGACTGTGGCTTTGTAGTATTTCTTGAAGTCTGGGAGAGTTATGCCTCCTGCTTGGTTTTTGTTTCTCAGGATTGCTTTGGCAATTCTGGGTCTTTTGTGGTTCCATATAAGTGTTTGGATTGTTTGTTCTAGTTCTGTGAACAATGTCATAGGTAATTTGATAGGGATTGCAATGAATCTGTAGATTGCTTTGGGTAGGATGGCCATTTTCACAATATTGATTTTTCCAATCCAGGAACATGGAATATCTTTCCATTTCTTTACATCTTCTTTGATTTCTTTGATTAAAGTTTTATAGTTCTCAGCATATAGGTCCTTTACCTCTTTGGTCAGGTGTATTCCGTGGTATTTGATTTTGTGTGGTACAATTTTAAAAGGTATCATTTTTTTGTATTCCTTTTCTAATGTTTCATTGCTGGTATACAGAAATGCAACTGACTTCTGAATGTTAATCTTATATCCTGCCACTTTGCTGAATTTATTAATCAGTTCAAGGAGTTTTGGGGTTGAGTCCTTAGGGTTTTCTAGGTATACTATCATATCATCTGCATACAGTGACAGTTTGATCTCTTCTCTTCCTATATGGATGCTTTTGATTTCTTTTGTTTGTCTAATTGTTGTGGCTAAGACTTCCAAAACTATGTTGAAGAGCAGTGGTGAGAGTGGGCATCCCTGTCTTGTTCCAGATTTGAGGGAGAAGGCTTTCAGTTTTTCCCCATTGAGTATTATATTTGCTGTGGGTTTATCATAAATGGCTTTGATTATATTCAGGAATGTTCCCTCTATACCCACTTTGGCGAGGGTCTTGATCATGAATGGATGTTGAACTTTGTCAAATGCTTTTTCTGCATCTATTGAGATGATCATATGATTTTTGACCTTTTTTTTGTTAATGTGGTGTATGATGCTGATTGATTTGCGTATGTTGAACCATCCTTGTGAACCTGGGATGAACCCAACCTGGTCATGGTGTATAATTTTTTTGATATGTTGTTGGATTCGGTTGGCTAAGATTTTGTTGAGAATTTTTGCATCTATATTCATTAATGATATTGGCCGATAGTTTTCTTTTTTGGTGGTATCTCTGTCTGGTTTTGGAATGAGGGTGATGGTGGCCTCATAGAATGTCTTTGGAAGTATTCCTTCTTCTTCAAACTTTTGAAAGAGTTTAAGGAGGATGGGCACCAATTCCTCTTTATATGTTTGATAAAATTCACCTGTGAAGCCATCTGGTCCTGGACTTTTATTTGTAGGGAGTGATTTTATGACCTCTTCAATTTCATTTCTAGTGATCGGTCTGTTCAGTTGGTCTGTTTCTGCTTGATTCAGTTTTGGCAAGCTGTAAGATTCTAGAAAATTGTCCATTTCTTCCAGTTGTCAAACTTGTTGCCATACAGTTGTTCATAGTATTCTCTTATGGTTTTTTGTATTTCTGCTGTATCCATTGTGATTTCTCCTTTTTCATTTCTAATTTTGGTTATTTGGGTTCTTTCTCTCCTCTTTTTAGTGAGTCTGGCCAGGGGTTTGTCAATTTTGTTGACCTTTTCAAAGAACCAGCTCTTGGTTTTATTAATTTTCTCTATTGTTTTTTGAGTCTCTATTTTATTGATTTCTTCTTTGATCTTTATAATTTCCTTCCTTCTGCTGACTTTAGGACTTTTTTGTTCTTCTTTTTCTAATTCGTTTAGGTGGAGGGTTAAGTTGTCAATTTGGGATCTTTCTTCTTTTTTGAGAAAGGCCTGGATTGCTATAAATTTCCCTCTGAGCACTGCTTTCGCAGCATCCCATAGATTTTGAGAGGTTGTGTCTTCATTATCATTTGTTTCAAGGTAGTTTTTAATTTCCTTCTTGATTTCCTCATTGACCCATTGGTTTTTTAGTAGCATGTTGTTGAGTCTCCATGGAGTAGGTTTTTTCTCTTTGCTTTTCCCATGGTTGATTTCTAATTTCATGGCATTGTGGTCAGAGAAAGCACTTGAGATAATTTCTATGCTCCTAAATTTGTTGAGATTCGCTTTGTGTCCCAATATGTGGTCGATTCTTGAGAATGTTCCATGAGCATTTGAGAAGAATGTGTATTCTGCTTTTTTTGGATGTAGTGTCCTGAAGATATCAATTAAGTCTAACTTTTCTATTGTTTCCTTTAGGATCTCTGTTGCTTTATTGGTTTTCTGTCTAGAGGATCTGTCCATTGATGTGAGGGGGGTATTTAGGTCTCCTACTATGATTGTATTCTCATCAATATCTCCCTTTATGTCTGTTAATATTTGTTGTATGTATCTGGGTGCTCCTATATTTGGGGCATATATGTTGACAATAGTAACATCCTCTCCTTGGATGGATCCCTTAATCATTAAATAGTGTCCTTCTTTGTCTTTCTTTATGTCTTTTGTTTTAGAGTCTATTTTGTCTGATATGAGCGTTGCGACTCCTGATTTTCTGTCATGTCTATTGGCGTGAAATATTTTTCCCCACCCTTTCACTTTCAATCTATATGTATCTTTTGTCCTAAGGTGAGTTTCTTGTAGGCAGCATGTTGAAGGTTTTTGCCTTTTTATCCACTCAGCCAGTCTGTGTCTTTTGATTGGGGCATTCAGTCCATTGACATTTAAGGTGATAATTGATAGATGATTATTTATTGCCATTTGAACCTTGTGTTCCATTTGATTCTATGGTTCTCCATTTTTTTTTTTTTTTGGTTGGATGGTCTCCTGTTATTATCTGCTTGAGTGGTTTTTTTTTTTCATTTTTTGCAAATGCAATATTTGGTTTTGGCTTCTGGTTGCCCTGTTTTTTAAGTATGCTAACCCCTTCCCATAAATGTGTGTTTTAGCCTGATGGTCCTGTAAGTTCAAACACTTCATTACTATATTAAAATTAAGAAGAGAGACATACATATAAACAAAATATTTACCTCCTGACATCCCTTGCCCACATTTTATGGTTTTGATGACTCTTTTTTATTTTTTTCTTTTTAATTTTATTTTGTTTGAAGCATGTTCATGATTAAATCTGTATGCTGGCTTATTTGAGTGACTTCTCTCTGATTGCAGTTTCCTCAGTCCTAGTTCTTCCTCTTCTTCTTCTTCTTTTTATTTTTTTCTTTTTTTTTCTTTTCTTTTTTCTTCCCTTTCCTTCCTTTCTTTTTGGTTTAGAGAAGCCCTTTAACCTGGGTTTTGTGTTGCTGTATTCTTTAAGTTTTTGTTTGTTGGGAAAAATTTTTATTTCCCCTTCTATTTTAAATGATATTCTTGCTGGATAGAGTATTCTAGGTTGCATATTTTTTCCTTTGAGCACTTTAAATATCTCTTGCTATTCCCTCCTGGCCCTTAGTGTTTCTGTAGAGAAATCAGCTGATATTCTTATGGGGGTTCCCTTGTAGGTAACATTCTGGTTTTCTCTTGCTGCTTTTAGGGTCCTCTCTTTATCACTAACTTTTTCCATTTTTATTATGATGTGTCTTGGTGTGGGTCTGTTTGGGTTCAGTTTGTTTGGAGCCCTCTGTGCTTCTTGTATCTTGAATCCAGTATCCTTTAGATTTGGGAAGTTTCCAGCAATAATTTCTTCAAATATATTTTCCATTCCCTTATCTTTCTCTACTCCTTCTGGAATTCCTATTATGCGTAGATTGGCCCACTTTATATTATCCCATAAGTCTCTTATATTGCTTTCCAGTTTTTTGATTCGGTTTTCTGTCTGTTGACCAGATTGAGTGATTTCCATTATTCTATCTTCCATATCACTGATTCGTTCTTCTGCATTATTCATTCTGGTTTTTACTGCCCCTAGTTCAGTTTGCATCTCTGCAAATGAATGTTCTAGTTTTTCTTGGCTCCTCCTTATCTTTTCTAGTTCCTTTCTGAGGGTATCTGCATTACTGTTCATATCTTCTCTTAATTCCTTCAGTATTTTCACTATTTCTCTTTTGAACTCCAGGTCTGTCAGACTGCCGAGATCTGTTTCATTGTTGACTGTTTTAGGTGAGTTCTCCTGTTGGTTTGACTGGGAGTGGTTTCTCAGCTTCATCATCTTGCTTGTTGTTTTCTTTCTCCTGAGGGAGTTGTACTCTCCGTGATCGGGCAGTGTTTGCCTTGTCCCTGCCGTGGAATATTTCCTGAGGGCTGGCGTTGTTGGTCAATCTTTTTTGAGGCAGTGTGGATTTTCTGGAGTGTTGATGGGACTAACAGTGTTCCTTTGAAGCAAAGGAGGACTTCCTGAGGGCAGACAGGACTGAGAAGTCCACACCGCGATGGTAGCAGATTTCACTTGGCCATGCAGAGCTTGCTCTGGTGTTTTTAGGCTGTGGGGTTCTTGCCGGGGGTTGGCGGTGTTGGGCAGCTGCTCTTTAGGGGTGCATCACCCCCTGGGGGCTGGAGCAGCTATCTGGGGCACTGACAACCTGAGAGGCTCTTCCCTAGGGCAGCCCAACTCAGAAGGACAGCCTTAGAATGTAGGCGGATCTTTTCACAGTCTGACTGAGCTTGTTGCAGCTTTTCTGGGCTGCAGGGGGTCCTGCCTGGAGCTGGCAGTCCTATGCAGCTGGTCCACTAGAGCATCCCCTGGGGGCTTGGGCGGGTAGCAGGGCCGTTGGAAACCGAAGAGGCTCCTCCCCGGGGCAACCCAACTCAGAAAAACCGTCCAAGAATTAGGCCGATCTATTCACAGCCTGGCTAAGCTTGTTCTAGCTTTTCTAGGCTGCAGGCCTTTTCTCGGGGGCTGGTGCTGTTTGGTGCTGCTCTGCAGAAGTGTAGCCCCTCCAAAGGGCAAGCAGGCCTGTGCAGGGACAGCCCCTGCGGTGGTAGGCTTCAGGCAATTGTTGAGGCCAGCCCTCCTGGATGGCAGGCATCCCCAGGTCCGTGAGAGCATAGGGCGTGGTGGGGGTGGGGGGAGGGGATGCACTGGGAAGCAGAGTTTTCAGCTAGCTAGCGGGCCTGTAAGCTTGCTGTGGCGTGGGGGGTATTCTATGGGGACCCACCCCTTCTTCTCTCCCCTCCCCAGCACGGGCGCAGACCAGGCTCTTCTCCCAGGTTCCCTCTGATGTGGCTTTCCCCTTCCCCACTCCTGGAGTATTGCTCCCTTCCTCTGCGACAGCTTAGTTTTCTAGTCTCCCAGGCAGTCTCTGCCCCGTCAAATTGTTTCTAGACTTCCCAAGCAGTTTCCGCTCTGCCCCGCCCCCCTAGCCCGGGGACTAATCTCTGGAGCCGAGGTCTCGGTGCCCAGCCCCCAGCCGGTGTCCCCCGGCCCCCTCTCGGGTACTAACCTTCAGAGGCGAGGTCTCGGTGCCCAGCCCCCACCCAGGCGTCTCAATTTTTGGTGACTCTGCCCGTAGTTCAGATGGTCTATTGGGTTCTTGATCGGCTTTTCCGTACTCCAACTTACTGCTACACTCTTCTCTGCATCTGGAGAATCCTCCGGTTCGTTTGATCTTTCGCCCGGTAGGTGACTTTCCAGGGTGCGGGATCCCTTTCTCCTCCGCAGTTCCCTTTCCGGAGCCCCCGTCTCGCTCGGATTTGCCATCTCTCACTCTCCTCTTTTCTCCTGTTCTGCCCAATAATGTCACGAATTTCTTGCCATTATTGGAGTTTAGGTTCCTCTGCCACTGATTGGTTGCTGTTCTGTGCGAGTCATTTATTCTGTAGATGTGCTTTTTTTGTTGTGTTTGTGGGAGAGGGCGAGCGTGTCTTCCTACTCCTCCGCCATCTTGTCCTCTCTCCTCTTTCATGTTTTAATGGATTGAAAAGCATGAGTAAATGGCTCACTTTATGTATGCCTGCACTTGGCATTAATCCTAGATTTTTGGCGTTTGGGGCATTTTCTTTTCCTTTTTTTTGTTTGCTTGTTTTTTATTTTGTAAGTGTTGGCTGCCCCTGTGGCACACAGACGTTCCCAGGGACAACCCAAGATCCTTAACCCTCCTCACCCCAATCGAAAAATTATCCCTGATCACGAAAAGTCCCAGGTCTTCTTGTATCAAAAGCTCCCTGGGGGTGGATGCCAGTGGGCTGGTGAGGTTGGGACCACTGAGCTTCACATGATGGAACCTCCCCCCAAGCCATTAACAGGTCATGAGATTACAGTCACTCACTCCCTCCTTTGTTTTGTCCTCACTGGGACTAAGAGGCCACTGCCTCCACCATTTAGCACATGACAATAATCCCACCAAGACGATAGGATGGTCCCCCACCCACAAGGCACCGAAGCAGCAAGTCCTGTCCCTACAGCCAAGCCTTTTCCTCTCTGGACAGGCCACCCCCACGGGACACCCTGGAGGAGTGGAGGATCACCCCAGCCTGTCACGTGGCCACTTCAGAGAGGCAGAGAGAAACTCTCTAGAGGTAAGGGCTGCCTCCAGCCTCCATTCTCACGACTGGTGAGTGTCCAGAGGGCTGAACGGCACAAAAGCAGCTCTCTATCCCCAGAGTGTTCCGGGATGCAGAGCATGGAATCGATGCCCCAGAAGCCCCCTAGCCCAGCAGGCTGGAGAGACAGGGATGATGAGGCTGTCCCTGGGGCTAGTGAGAGCTGTGTACTCCCAGGAGCAGCCTGGGCATCCTTGTCTCTGTGGAGGAAAGACTTAGTCATTCACCTGTGGATCCAGACTGCCTGGGATCTCACATATGCTTCCTTCCTCTCAGATCCCCTCTCTGTCCTCAGACGACCCATCTCTGAGGACACAGGCACATGCAAGACGACAGTGGACCAAGTGCATTTCACAACAGAACGATTTTATCCATGTTTTACATCCCCCATCGCAAAGGAGCTACTGTGCCCACCCACACACACCCAGACCCAAGTCCCCACCACCTAACCCCACCCACCCCCACCCCCTCCTGGCTCTGGTCATTCTGTCCTTCCTCCCCACCCCTATGGCAGCCAGGATCGTTGCTAGGACCTGGAGGAGCCCAAGGCTTCCATGGGGGCTGCCCAGTAGGACTGGCCCTGGAGGGCTGGCCCACTGTTCCTTACTGGCTGCAGTGCCACTTCCTCCTCCTCCGTGTGACACATGGGTCACACCTGCTCCTTTTGGGCTGGGAAGGGTCAACCAGCCCCAGAGCCAGGGTGTGCCTCCCAGAGCCTCGCAGGTCAGCCCTAGGCCTCGCCAGGTCCTCAGCAGCAGCCAGGCCTCCACACCGAGCCCGCTTTCTAGACTTGGCAGCTTCCAGGGGGCCTGAGCTGAGGCCCATTCTCTGGGGCACGGGGGCCTGGGAAGCTTGCTGGGCCCTCTGCCCTGCAGTGCAGACAAGACCCGAGGCAGGGACAGGGCTCTGTGGCAGCCCCCAGGGCAGCAGGCTGTGGTGAAGGCCCAAGAGGAAGGCCAGGCTGGGGAGCTCCTCCTCATCCTCACTGAACCCGTGACCCAGCCCTGGGGCTCCACTAAGGGGAGACGCCTCCCTGAGAACATTGCTGGCCCTGAGTCCTGATGGAGGGCCCGAGTGCTTGGTGCCCTGGCGAGGAAACGGCTGTGCAGTTCCAGCCTGAGGGGGCTCCTGATATCCTGGAGAGGGCACAGAGCCTTTGTGCCTGAACAGGCCCCTGTCTGTTTGGTGGTGCCTTAGATGGCCATGGAAATCCATCTGGGGTGTACAGGTTTCATCTCTGACCCCAGGCTGTGGGCCTTGCTCATTCCTCTGGGCATCTTGTTGGGCCACAGACTCTGAAGGTCTTGAGTCCAGGTGGGGTGCCCTGTGATTGGGAGTGGTTGGCACCCCTTCGTCCTCCTCCAAGGCCAGGACTTGTGTCTGCACTAGCTGGTGGGAGAGAGGTGAACAGTGACTGCTCTGCACCCTCTAGGAAGAGCTGGGGCTTATGGGCAGGGGGAGGTGAAATGGGACTCACATCCACAGACAGAGCCTGTGGCCCTCCTGCCTTCCTCCTGCACCTTCTCCCCAGCAGGGTCCTTGCCCTGTCCCCGGCTCCCCTCCTCCCCTTCCATTCCTCCTGCCCTGCACCCACCTGGGCAGCCTCCCGGGTGCAGGGCCTCTCTGTCAGGGGAGGGAGGGACAGAGCCTTCAGGGCCTCCTGCTCTAGGGCCCTCCCCGACCCTGGCTGACCTGGGTCCTTTCCTCCGGGATTTTCAGGGTCACCTGACTACCCCCCCTGCCCCCAGTCTCCCTAGTGTCAGGCCCTCCCCTGGCCACCTCTTCAGGGGAGAGTCCTTCCTCCTGCTCCAGCTCCTCAGCCAGGCCCGAGAGATCCAACTCTGGTTCTGGGGAAAGCAACTCTGCCAGGAATCGGGGGTGAATGACCGCCTCCACCTGGAATGGAAGGGAGAGGCTGTGAGCAGCCTTGGCAGGTATGCCCTGGGAGGCAGGAAAGCCTGGGGGAAACATGACTAGCAGAGGCAAATCCAGAGTTCCCCTCACAAAGGGGAGCTTTCAAACTCCCACAGGTATTGTCTACTCTCACATAAACACACACACACACTCACAAGCAGGTGCACATGCAGACACATGGGCTCCAAAGCACAAACACATAGGCACCGACACAGACACAGAAAGGCCTACAAAGAGAGAGAGACACACACATGTACAACTTACACATCCACATATACACATCCTATGCACCAAAGTACACTCAGACACACAGGAAGACACACAGATGTCAGGGACAAGGACCAGAGCCTAAATCCCATTATCCTGGGCCAAAGCCAGAACTAGGGTGCTAAGAGCATCTCTCCCTGGAATCCTGGAGTCTCAGACTCCAGGCCCAGCCCACCTTGGTGTCAAAGTCCTCCTGGGAACACAGCTTGTCCACGTAGCTGAGGAGATCTGGGTCTGGGAAGCAGCCGTCCTCGTCCTGTGGCAGCTCATATCCATCCTCTCGACATTCCATAACTGACTCCCCTGTGGCTGAGGGGCCAGGACCCACCAGTGCCTGCGGGATGTCCCCATGCTCCCTGCGAGCCTCAGGGGGAATCTCCTTGGGGGCCTTGTTCAACATCAGCTGCCAGGCTCTGCGTGGCCTTGGGTGGGTGTGCTGGACCCTGGGGCCGTGTTTCCTTGGAGCACAGGCTGAGGCAGAGCAGGAAGAAGGGAAAGTGAGGGGACCCAGCGCCCAGAAGCTGACCCCTGAGCAGGCACAGGGGAGGGCATTGTTGTGGGGCAATGGATATGCATGTGGGAAGGGGGAGGAGCAGCCAGAGCCTCAGGTTTGGTGGGAGGCCAGATTCAAGTCAGGGACAGGTAAAAGTCAGGTGTGAGAACGTGTGGAACATCTAATGATCAAGGGTCTCCCCACCAGCACACTTGTTAGGCAGATTTCACAGGGGCCCCTTAGACAGGGAGGAGGGTGATGAGGTTCTACATGGACCAGGTTCACACCGCAGAGGGTAAAAGGGGGACTGAAACACACTCGGGGGCTATCTGTGTTGAAAGACCAATGCCCCCTTGAGTGGAAAGGACCCATCTGGGAACAGGGACCAGGCCTAGGCCTCTCTTACCTGTACCTTGACCTCCAGGGGGAAGGTGATTCACAGACTGAGTGCCCCTTTTGCGGGATGTGGGTTCCTGAGGAGCCAGCTTTGTTGGAGCAGGAGGAGGCATGCCCTGTGCCCACGATGTGCAGGACACGTTCCCCATCCTGATCTCATCCTCTGCCTCAAACTGCATGAACCTGGGGGTGTTGAGGGACAGGCCCCAGTGAGAAAACCACCTGGGCTCTGGAGCCCACCCAGGGCAGCAGGACCGAGGGGGTGAGGAGAGGGTGTCCTTAGGTCTGTCAGGGCCCTGTGAGGTGCTGTCGCAGCAGGGAACTGCAGTGGCAGATATCCAAGATCTGGGCCTCCTCCTGCCTGACCAGCCCTGGAGCTGGAGGGCATGGCCCAGCAGAGACCCAGGTCAATCTCTGGGACCAGGCTTAGGGACACATGGTGGGCAGTGGGGGCCCCTGCTCATGTGCCCCCGGACCTTGTCTGACCCAAACAATGGAGATGGCCAGTGGCCTGGTCAGGCACGTGTCCCCACAGAGCCCTTGCCCGAACCCAGAACCTGGGGCTGGGAGTGAGAGTCTGGGAGAGCACGCATGAGACAGGGCCCAGCACAGGCTGGAGTGGGGATCCTACCATTAGAGGTGAGGCATCTCTTGCCACTGAGAGCTAGCTGCTCCTTTGGTTTTGTTTGGAAACTAGGAGGTTCACATGCAGAAATGACAGGGAGGGCCAGAGACCCATGGGCTTCCCCAGGGATGGCCGGTTGCCCATTCCAGCCATCGTTGATGAAGAGAGGCCTACCACATGCTAGGTCACTGATGGCCAGGCACCCAGCATGAAGGGGTGCCAGGCTTCGGAGTGGGGTCCTCACCCCTGCACAGCCCCCATGCCTTCAGTGGACCCTCTCCTGGGCTGCCGTGCTCCCCAAGGCCATCCTGAGGCCTCCCCACATCAGCATCACGGTAGGGCAGAGCTCCTGGGACAGACAGGCTGGAAGAGCCAAGCTCTCCAGGTGGCAGAGGGGATTCTGGAGGCCAATAGGATTTGGGGATTCAGGGAACAGGAGGTGTCAGGTGCCAGCCTCCTCTTGCATCCTCTCTGATTGCTAGCACCAGAGCCAGATCCTGCCCTGGGGCCTGCCCATCACCCACCACCCACCCCACCATGTCGCCCATGGCCCAGGACCCTGACTCACTTTGCTGCCATTTCATAAAAGGCCATCCTCTGAACGGTGCTCATGTGCTGCCATTCCTGCATGGCCTGCCGCATTCCCTCCTCCAGCGTCATGGTGGGCTTCAGGCGAGCCAGGGTGCGAAGCACTGGGCTGTAAGCCCTCAGGGTCAGTCTCTTGGTACAGCCCAGCCCCCAACTGCCCAACCCCACCCAGCTCCAAGGCCTCCATGGGCCCCACCCCTGCCAAACCCAGGCTCAAGAGGGGGAGACGAGGGTGTCTGGAGAGCAAAGGCAAGCCTTCCTGGTGCCTGGTGCCACCACCTCCCACTCACCAGAGGATGCTTGTCCACTCCCTGGCTATAGCTGGGACACTCTGGCTGGGGGCGGGTTGCCATCTCATATAAAACGCAGCCCCATCAATGCGGGAGGGCAGGCGCCAGTCTACCAGCTAACAGGTCTGAGAAGCCCAAGGATTCTTCTGCCCAGGTCTCTGCACTAGATGGCCTAGTCCCCCTTTTCGGAGGGACCTCGGGTCTAGGAGGGATGTTCCTGCCAGGTTCACAGCTCTAGGAGGATAGACCCTTGCCCGTCTATCTATGGACAGCTCGACCACCTCCCCGTTCACACTGGACTTCTTCAGAACAACAAGGACCGGGCATGCAGAAAGCTCCGTCCTGGGCCTGAATGTCCTAAGCCTTATCTGAAGTGATACCCACTGGCTGCCAGAGGCCCAGGTCCATGTTGAAAGGAGGTAGCACCAGAGAAGCAGGTCCCATTCAAACTGTGGCTCCTCACATCCGAGCAGGACCCTCTCGGACTGCTCTCCTGCACTCAATGTTATCATGGCAGTGCAGAAAGTGAGACAACTGGTCTTGCATGGTGGTGGTAGCAGAGCTAAGGCACGGACGGGATGTCATGGACTGGACGTGGGACACATCTGAGTGCAGACGTGCCTCCTCATAGCATGGACATTGCTGTCAACCCTCCTTCTCTCGAGGTGAAAGGATGCCTGGAAACCTAAGCAGGGAGGCCATGCCAAGGTCCTGTATATGCGAAGGCTCCAGCTGAGCTAATGAGGGTCTGAGAGGTCACTTACATGAGAAAGCAGGAGAGAGCTTCCGCAACGGGGCTCTGGGGCAGTTGGCTGAGGGCCAGGGACTTGAAGCGCTGCCAGCGTCGGAAGTTCTGATAGACGCTCTTATGGTGAGAGGCGTCCTCCTGAGGGCCCGTGTGCTGGGAGGCATGCAGGCTGCCTGCCCCAGAGGTGCCATGTGGCCACGGCCCAGAGGTCCCTGGGGGCAGGATGAAGGCCATCTGGGCAGCTGGTGGTGCCGCTTGAGGAGGAAGGCCTGGGGCCAAGCCTCCCTTGCCAACCTGAGCTGCTGCAATAGCTGGGGCAGCCACCCCGCTGTCCCCCACAGGGCTTGCTATGCAAAGGGGTGCAGGACACAAAGCACTCCCCATGAGGGCCCTGGAAGCATTCCCATTGAGGGGGGCCTGAGGGCGCCCAAAGGCCTGAGACTGGTGGGGCAATGCTGACCTCCCTCCTGACCAGACTGGGACAGGGATGTTGCCAAGCCCTGGGGCAATGGGGCCATGGTCAGCAGGAGTCACCCGAGGTGTCATGGGGTGAGGTGGCTGCAATAGGGTGCTGCCAGGCAGGAGTAATGGGGCCATGGTCGGTGGCTGGTGCTGCTCCCAAGCTGGCTGGGGTTGGGAGCCAGGAGTGGGGGGAGGATAGGAGCGTGAGGCCCCAGGGGGCATGACCACATCCGTGCCCAGCAGTGGAAATGCTGTGGAGAGAAAGGAAAGGGGTGAATGGAAGAGGAGAATGGGTGACATGGACGGAAGCTCTCTGGGGACTCAGAGGGCACACCTCAGTGGGAGAAGGCATTTGGCCCGAGGAAGCTGTGTGTTGTGCAGATGTCATGGAGGGATTTTCATGTTCTGACCTCAGTGGGAGAGGGTATTTGGCCCGAGGATCCTGTGTGTTGTGCAGATGTTGTGGCGGGATGTTCATGGTCTTGACCCCCACACCCAGTTCTCTGCCCCTGTCTACCAAGAAATGCTCAGCTAAACAGCAGGGATTGGAGAGCCTCCCTGAGGAGCTCCCTGACACCTCGTCCTCACAGGCTGTCCCCACGTCCTGGACCTGAGAGGCCATTTACTCTGAGCATGCCCCTCAGCAAGGTCACTGGCAGGTAAGGGCCTTCTCCAAGGTGCTTCCAGGCACCGTGAGGCCTTTGATGGACCTCCAATGTATAAAGTCGAAGGGCCTCACATCCTCCTCAACCCTTCCTCTCGATATGCTCAGCACACATCTGTTCTGTCATTCTGTCCTCACCTCACACAACACCTCTCAAAGGCTGCGAAGATCGCTCTGCACACAGAACCCTTAGACAAACACAGAACAGCCCCACCAAGCATGCACCTGCCTCTCCGAACCACCCAGAGTGGACACTTCATGGGGGCTAATGTGTGCGACCCCATCCCGATGGCCCTGAATCCCTCCCACCATGCAGTTCTGCTCCTCAGAGAGAAGTCTGAGAAGTCGGTGTGCGTCCCCTGCATTTTTGCCACTTCCCTTCCAGGGTTGGCTTCCAAAGATGAGCACGGGCCCAGGGTGGCTCATGTGACAAGGGTCATGGGAGTGGAGGCTGCCTGTGGTCCTTCCCCTTCCAGCACCCAACAATGGAAAGTGAGGACAACCTGAGAAGCAGGCAGGAGTCAGGTGCCATTGTGAGAAAACCGCCCATTCAGGAGAAGGAGGTACATACCACGAGGCACCGAATTGACCTCCACAGGTGTTCTAGGAGGTATCAGAGTAGCAGACTAGATCATCTTCCTGCTTCTGTGCTACACTGCTTCACCCCCCCCCTTTACAAAGGAAGCAGCCTTCCTAGGCATTCCACCTGCACCAGCCTCTCTCCACATGAAGTAGTAGTGACTTGAAATAGAAACACACTCTTCATCACAAAGTCAGGCCTCAGCTTCTGCCGTGAGCCACCTGACACGCTGCGACATGTCTGTAGAGATGTATTTCCACAAAAGGGAAACCAATACAGAACACCTCAGGCCCACGAGTCCTAGCTTGGGTGAAGTCACCTGGTTGCCCATCCCTTGTGGAATCCAAGGCCACAGTTGCCTGACCTGAGAAGTGAGTTCTGGGCGGGATGGAGGGAAACGTTCTGGGCTGTGGCAGCGAGAGTCACATCCCGCCCAGCTCAGAGCAGACCCTTTCCTGAGCATGAGGCCACAGACAACACCCACCAGCACTGAATCGTTTTCTGACTATACCCTCCCATTCCACGCCCCCATTAGCCAGAGGATGCGCCAGTTCCAATCCCTTAGAGAGGTCTGGTGAGGCGAGCTTCAGATGCCTGAGGACCACAAGGCGGGGCTAGGCTTTCCCCATGACCCACCCAGGGCCAGCCACAGGACACTGGCTACACACACGTTCCAAGTGGCTTGTCTCCCTTCTAGAAACCGCCAACCTGCCTGCTGCCATCCTGCCTCCCCAACCAAAGCAAGGCCCCTTGAACCACCTCCAAGCAGCTGTCCTCCCCAGGGAAGCCTCAGGTTTCTACAGGCTCCCCAGCTGAAATGTCCCTGGGGTGCAGTGCTGTCGCCTTCCTCTCCTTCCGTCCAACTCCATGTCCACAGTGAAGGGTCCCAACGGAAACCCAGGGATTTGAGGGAGGCCCTTTCTCTTGGAAAACAGCCCCTGTCTAGAGGCTTACCGCCTTCTGAAGCCATTCCCACAGGCATGGGCCTGGACCACCACGGGCTGGTGGCCTCAACGTGGACAGTCAAGAGCAGGACCCAGCGAGGGACCTGCCCCAACAGATGCTCAGGACGCAAGTAAAGGAGCCCAAGTTTGAATCTCAACAGTAGAATGTGGGCCTCCAGTCATTCTGCAGTGGGGGAGGGTCCGAGGGCAGGTGAGCCTGGGTGGGGGTGGGGTGCCATTCCATGCTGGCCTCTGCAGGGAGGCAAGAACCAGACGTTTCTTCCACCTTATGCAGGGGCCAGACAATTGTCGAGTGCCTCGTCAGGCAATGTATGTGTTGGTTTTCAGACTCACAGCACCAAGGTTTGTCTTGATGTTCCCTTTCCCTCTGTTATTCATCAACTTGTTTGTTGTCCTTCAACCCCCTCAGCTTCAGTCCTGGCTCTTGGCTCCCTTCCCCAGAGGCCAGACTTTTGGAACAAAATTCACCTTTTATCATCTGATAACCACTTAGGTTTTCATGGCCACCTGGAACCCAATGTTTATGGTTTGGCTTCTCTCAGCAGACCCACCATTTGTGATTGGTGTGTGTCCGTCTTTCCTAAGGAAACCGTCCTTGTGTGCCAACCAGCATCCAGCAGGACCCACCTTCCTCATGTTCCCTTGTGCTGGAAAGGCCCAGCCTTTCCAAAAAGCCACTGCACAGCCCACGTGTCCAAGACCAGAGATCAGTCTGTCGTGTCTCCCGTATGATGACATTGCTGGTAAGTCTTGGAGATTTTCCCTGTTAAATGTTTGAATGTAACATTTTCAACAAATCCTCCCTTCTCAGGGATCACAGTCCACGTGTGCCAAATAGCATATGGAGTGCTGAGTCCTCCTCTCCCCTCTTTCCCCTGTCCACTCAGTCCTCGTTCCCACCAGGGATCAGAGATACCTGTTTCATTCCCATCTTTTCAGAGATCTTTTGGGCAAGCAACTTTGAATGCCATCCGTTTGCCTTTGCAGGTAGTATTCCTTTGTCTCTGGTTGAAATGTACCATGTGCACAGGGAACTCCATCTTGGACTTGTGATGGAAAAGGTTGGGGGATAATGTGAGAAAGTGATTACATATGTATCCTATATAGATATATATGTATCATATATCATATATACATACATCTGTCTGTACGACAGGGTCCTTTGGCGACGCAGCAGAAGTAGACAAAACATTGTAAATCAACTGCAGTGGAAAACCTAACCTCTTGTAAGATCAAAGAGTTCCTCCTGAGAAAGAGTAAAAAAGGAAACGAGAAAATTAAATTGCGTCCCCATAGACCTGAGTATCTTTCCTTTTGTTGCCTTCCTACTGATATCGTGGCTCCTCTGTTACTGGATGCATTTTTAACATGGGAGTTCCTCCATTCTCTTGAAATTCGATGTACTGAAAGGGCAGAGTGCTCAAAGCCAGGCAAAAACAATAGTAAATGTGCAGCTCCATTTGAGTTTTTCATTTCCCATACACAGTGCCTGCATTTAGCCTGACCTGTGTCCCGTGCACCATTTTGGACATATCTTTACTGCAAGTACTTTCCTTGTGTATCTGAAATTTACCTTTCCCTTGGAATCAGCATGCATCTGGCAAGACTCGCCCATAAGGGTACCATATAAGGCTACAGGGAGTGGGCAGTTCTTGAGGGGAGGAGAACTCAGATTGGAGACCAAAAGGGGCCTTTTGGTCCAACCCAAAAGAAAATGGCAAAGGGACCCCAAATCTGCAGGCTCTTTGGATGAAATGGCAATGGAAGAGCCAAGAGATACTATTGCGTTTTTGAGCTTTATGTGGTTAAGGACAGAAGTAAGGGAGGAGAAGACAAAATCTTCTCTTTCCTTATGTGAAAGAACCAAAAGTGTGTGTGGGGGGGTCTCTTGGGTTTAACTGCTTTCTCATTTGGGGGGACACACGTGCTGCCTATGGATGTTCCTAGGCTATGAGTCACATCAGACCTGCACAAGCAGGCCTCTGCCATAGCCAGAGCAATGTGGGATCCAAGCTGCATCTGGGACCTACAGCACAGCTCAGGGCAACCCCGGATCCTTATTCTACTGAAGGAGGCTGGCATGGAGTGTGCATCCTCACAGATCCTAGGGGGGTTGATGTCTGCTGAGCCATGATGGGAATTGCTGGCTTTTGTAGGTGTGACAACATCGACTGCCCGTGATGTGGGTGTGCCCTTTGACACAGTGCCAGCTTTTTATCCACCAATGTCCAATCTCCACGTGTCCAAACGCACTCGCATCAACGTCCTCCCCAGCAAGCCCTGCTTGAAAGCTGGTGCATTTCCTGTCTGCATCCCATACCCTTGCTCTTGAGAATCGAGGCTCGTCCTTGCCTATGGTGCTGTCTGCATGGGAATCAAAGTAGCATCCCTGACACAGCCAAACGGAAACACACCTGAAGAAACGTTCAGATTGGGAGTTAAGGTCAGCTTATCACGATGCAAGTGATAGGAATGCGTATGTCCGTCTTGTGTGGTGAGAGGCGAGGTCTCGGGAACATCATCAAGGGAGGTGAGGGGTGAAACCTCCTAGGACTGCAAGCAAATCTCTTGGGAGGCAAGAGTCCCTGTGTGCAGTAGCAGAAGTACAAATCCTCCTGCTGTTAGGGTGTTGGGCAAGGAAGGAGAGGTTGAAAGGATTGTTGCAGATTGAGAAAAAGGACTTGTGTGGGTGCTTCCGAAGCTTCTTGCCCCTTGCAAAGGAACATGGACTCCAAAGAGGGTGAGAAGCTGAGGCGAGAGTATCTCCTGCTATGCCATGGTGAGCTTTGTAGGAAGAAACTCTGGATGGGGCACTGCAAAACTGAGCACCATGGGAATAGGGCTCTCTATTGGAGCTTTTACACTGAAGAAACATTTCAAGGGTTTTCAAACAAGACCTTCATATGAGAAGATTGCTGAGGCACCCATTGTACCCAGGCATTCAGGAAGGCCAGGCATCCTTGTTGCTTCCTCCCCTTCTTCAGCCACTCCTGCAATTTGTTACAAGATTCTCACGCATAGCTCAGATGTAGTATTTGTGGGGGTTTCTTGTTTGGTTGGTTTTGAATTGTTCTTCCCCCAAGACAATGGTTTTGCTACAGTACAGCATGGTGACCCAGGTACACACACATGTACACATTCTAGTCGCTCCCATGAGCATGCTCCATCACAAGTTCCCAGTGCTACACAGCAGGATCTCATTGCTAATCCACACCAAAGCCAATCCTTTGCATCCCTTCACCCCAAGCTCCCAATCCACCCCACCCCCTCCCCAGATGTCGTATTGGCATGAGTCTTCTCAGGGACACTGATACAAAAGTTGCATTGTGGAAACGAGGTGCTCCCAAATCTTCCACATTTTTTGACTGACTTTGGACTTCTGAGGGCCGCATCCATGGCATCGGGAGATTGCCAGGCTAGGGGTCCAATCAGAGCTGTGGCCCCTGGCCTATGCCAGTGCCACAGCAATGCCAGATCCCAGCCGTGATGGCAACCTACACCGCAGCTCACATCAACACCCGATCCTTAACCCACCGGGCGAGTCCATGGGTGGAACCCGCAACTTCATGGTTCCTAGTCAGATTCGGTTCTGATGCACCATGACACGAACTCCTTCTGTTGTTCATTATTTTATACTACCTCAGAACCCTACATGCCGACATCGGAGAGGCAGAGGTTGTCAAATCAGCTGCACTGTAATTAGGGAAACCAGTCATGGAAGTGGGTGTCTCAACGTCCTTTGGACCATGAACTCTGATTGTTCCTGCAGAGAGCTACGGGGCAGGCACTGGCGGCTGAGGAGAAACATCTCTGGAGATGGATCACTAGCATCAGGAGACAGTGAACCTTCCACTCCCACATGGAAATTGAAAGGCACCGAGAGATCCCAGGTTTGTGTCTTGTGGACGTTTCAGACCTGTGCCCTTGGGAGCTCTGGGTGTCATCAGATAGATGTAAGGGTCTTGAGAGGTATCCTGTGGAGGAAGAAATGCTCTGATGTTGCCATGGACCAGAAAAGGGATCTGAGGGTTCAGGTTTCTTTGGCGAGCATTACCAAGTCAGGTCAGTATGTTGAATCTGCTGCTACTTCTTTGTGGGTGGATGGCCACCTGAACTTCCATGATGTCGTGCCAGACGTAGGAAGGGAGAGGAATAGTGTTCCCAAAGAACCTGCTGTCTTGTGACTGACCAAGAGGGTCAAGTTTAGCTCACCAGCATAACCAGGACAAGCAGAACCGTACAAAGGAGACACACCTGTGCACCAACCTTTATTGAACAAGCTCCATGTATTAAAGAAAGACATGAAGAACAAACATGCGTGGAGAATCGAGGCATTTGGAAATTCTCTAGGCATGGCGACAGGAGCACCATCTCTGAAGAGAGGTTCCCAGATCTCCAATTGCGTGCTAGAATGGTTCTTTAATGGATCCATCCAATTTGCTAGGGGAAAGACCCCTCTCTTTCTAGACGAGCAAATCCCAACCCAAAGAGTCCACACAGCCTAAGGTACTGTGGCCCAAAGGGCATGAATGTCCTTGGCCCACTTTGAGGATTCTGTGCTTAGGCTGGATCTCTGCAAACTCTTGTATGGGGATCCTATCTAAATGCATGGGTTTCACCGATGCAGTGTGACCGTGGGGGCTCATCTCCCAAGAGATAGGGTTTAAGAAGAGATGGCCACAGAAGCTCCCAGGGAGAAGACAGGAAGACAACACCAGAGAGCTTTCCAGTGAATGCAAATCCTCCATGACATTCCTGTCTTGGAGGGAGCTCCTGGGCCTGCTCTTCTGATGCTTCCTTCCCTCCCTCCTCTTCCCACCTGTCCCCTGCTGACTGAGCTGTTGTGCACAGAGACTCCCATCCTCCAACCGCTCCTAGTGTCTGTTGAGGAGGGTCCGCTTGGGTAGTCAGTAGCGCACGTGGGAGCAAAGAGGGTGGTTTCCCAAGGGGTGGCCTGCCTGAGGGTGGGGCCCTTCATGGTGGCCTTTAGCATTCATTCCATGACAGCCCTGCTAAGGAATATGGGGACTCTTCAGCCATTGGGTGTGACCGCTCTGTGCTCTTGTGCACGCTGCAGACTCCTTGTGCCCTCCTCCATGTGGGTTCATGCCCGCATGGAGCTCAGGTCCAGAGCAGTGTTTCCACCACAGCTTTTAGCATCACTGTGGATCAGGCTGCTGGGAGACTTGTGGGACTGTGGGGCCAAGGTGTTTCTACAAGTCCTAGTTACGAAGAGATGGTTTGTCCACATTGAGGGTGAGGGCTGAAATACATATGCAGTTGACACCCACACAGGTGCAGTGTCCTGGCAGGGCGGTTGTCTTCTGGAGAGGTGGCACCATGTGTAGTGTTTGGGGCATCTGTATGTTCAAGGGTTGGGAATATTTGTCTGTGTGTGTCCATAGGTGTTTGAGACGTGTACATGTGTATTAGTACGTGTAGGCGGATTGTGGCTGTGTGTGTATTTGAGGTCCTGGGGCTTCTGTAGTATGTATTTGGAGGGATGTCAGAGGTAGGTGTGTGTGTTTGGAGACAAAGAAATCTCATAGGCGATGTGTGTGTGTTCTGGAATCCTGGCCTAGAAGTCCTGTAGGGCTGTGGCCTTGCCCATGGGCTGTGCGTGAGACGACTGTGTAGGAGCTGGTGGTAGTGAGCCTGTATACAAGGTAGTCATTGTGCACCACTGGTCGGTGTTTGTGTTCAGGCCCCTGTTGGGTATGTGCATGTGAAGACCTCAGGTGGTATAGTTTTGTTTGTGAGGAAGTGGGTGGAGTGGGGGGTTGGCCTTTTCTTGTCTTTTCAGGGCAGACCCATGGCATTTGGAAATGCCCTGCCTATGGTGGAATTGGCGCTGCAGCTGCAGCTGCAGCTGCCAGCCACGGCCACAGCAAGGCCAGATCCGAGCTGCATATGGGACCTGCTCCATATCTGAAGGCAATCCTGGATCCAGGGATTGCACGTGCCTTTTCTCCTATACGGGTCAGGTTCATTCCAGTGTAGCCCCAACGGGAATGCCTGCTGGAAATTTTTTCCTCACAACGTCATTTTCAGTTCTTGGCATCAGCCCAGTCATCTTTTCTAGGTCATCGGAGTTTAGTCTTGGCAGATTGTACTTTGCTAGGAAGGTGTCCATTTCGTCTAGGAAGTCTGTTTTTTTGGCATAGAGATGTTTTTAGTAGTCTCTTCTGATCCTCTGTATTCTGGAATGTCCATTGGAAGCTGGCGTGCATTTTGATGTTTATTGATTTGAGTCCACTCTTTTTTCCCTGATGAGTGTGGCTAAGGGTTTATCCATATGGTGGATGTATTCAAAGAAGCAGTTGTAGCTGCATTGATCTTTCCGATGGTTTTCTTCGCTGCCCTTTCCTTTCTGCTCTGATCATTAGGATGTCTTTCCTTGTGTTTGTCTTTCTCTGGTTGCTTTGGGCGTAAGGCCAGGTTGTTTGTTGGTGGTTTTCCTTGTTGGCTGAGGTAGGCTTGTATTGCTGGAAAGGTCCCTCTTCGATCTGCCTTTGCTGCATCCCATAGGCTTTGGATTGTTATGTCTTTGGTGTCACTTGCTTCTTGGGATCTTCAAATTTCCTCTTTGGTTTCTCCAGCACTCCCTTGGTTGTTGAGTAGCATGTTGTCGAGTTTCCGGGCGTTGGTGTTTGTTGCCATTGTTTTCTTGGTGGTTGATTTCGAGCCTCATAGCGTTGGGTTCATACAAGCTGTGGGATAGGATTTCCATTTCCTTCCATGTACAGTGGCTTGCTTGGTGACGCAGCATGTGATCGGTCCTAGGGAATGTCGGGTGTGCCCTTGAGAGGAGTGTGTATCCTGCTTCATTGGGATGGAAAGCGCTCTACCTATGGAGGAAGTGCCCTGTGGTCCAATGCATTATTGAAGGCCTGGGTTCCCTTGTTGATTTTATGTCTGGAGGACCCGTGCGTTGATGGGAGTCGGGTGTTAAGGCCCCCTGCTCTGACTGTGTTAGTGTCCATTTCTCCTTTTACGGTTGTAGCAGTTGCCTTCTACATTGCGGGGATCCTGTATTGGGTGCATATAGGTTTCCAATTCCCATCTCCTCTCCTTGGATTGATCCTTGACCGTTACGTAATGACCTTCGTTGTGTCTTATTAATATGCTTTATTTGAAGGTCTCTTTTGTGTGATGGGGGTGTTTCTACTCCGTCTCTCTTTTAATTCCCACGCACGAGGAATATTTTCTTGCATCCTCTCACTTTCAATTTGTATATGTCCCTCAAACTGAAGGGGGTCTCTTGAAGAAAGCAGGTCTACCTATCTGTCTATCCCTCTACCTATCTGGATCGAGATCGAGATGGAGATCGAGATGGAGAACGAGACGGAGCTCTCGATCTAGACCCAGAGAGAAGGAGATGCGTCTTCTTTTTGTATGCATGCAGCCAGTCGATGTCTTTCGGTTGGGGCATTTTGTGCATTTGCATTGAAGGTGCTTCTTGATCTGTATGTTCTTATGGCCATGTTATTAGCTGTGTCAGATTGGGTTTTGTTGGTCTTTTCCCATCCTCCCTTGTTCTCTGCTCTTGTGGTTTGATGACTGCCTCTAGTGGGGTGTTTGTTGGGTGTTTGTTGATTGTATTTCCCCGAGACAATTTTTTCCACTGTCCAGCATTGTGACCCAGTTCTCCATACATGTGTAATTCGTCTTTGTGCCATTATCTTGCTCCATCATAAGTGATTCGACCTCATTCTCAGTGCTACACAGCAGGATCTCCTTGCTAATCCCTTCCAAAAGCAGTCGTTTGCATCCAATAACCCCAAGCTCCCCATCCATCCCACTCCCTCCCCTCGCTCTAGGCAACCACAAGTCTATTCTCCAAGTGCATGAGTTCCTTTAGGTGGAAAGGTTCCTTTGGGCTGTATATGAGACTCCTCATATGTGTGATGTCGTATGGTAGTCGTCCTTCTCTTTCAGACTTCCTTCACTCAGGATGAGAGGATCTCATTACATCCATACTGCTGCAGATGGCATTAGGGTGCTCTGTTTTATGGTGCAGGAGTATTCCATTGTGTGTATATACCGCGTCCTCTTTGGCTCTTAATTGTTATTTCCCCGATACAATCTTGTTTTCTACTGTACAACGTGGTGACCCAGTTACACATACCTGTAGGCATTCTATGTTCTCACATTATCATGCTCCATCAAACGTGACTAGACATTGTACCCAGCGCTACACAGCAGGATCTCATTGCTAATCCATTCCCAAGGCCATAGTGGGCAGGCATTAACCCCAAGCTCCCCATCCACCCCACTCCCTCCCCCTCCCCTCCCCCTTGGCCACCACAAGTCTATTCTGCAAGTCCATGAGTTGCTTTTCTGTGGAAAGATTCATTTGTGCCGTATATGAGATTCCAGATATAAGTGTGTGGTATCCTCTTCTTGAATGGATCCCTTAACCGTGAACTAGTGTCCTTCTTTGCCTTTCGTGATGGCCTTCATTTTAAAGGCGATTTTGTTGGATATGAGCATTACTACTCCTGATCTCCTATCTTGTCCATTGTCATGAAATATCTTTTCACATCCCCTCCCTTTCAATCTATACGTGTCCTTTGCCCTCGGGTGAGCTTGTCTAGGCAGCAGATTGAAGGATTTTGCTTTGGTACCCAATCTGGCACTCTGTGTCTTTTGATGGCAGCATTTGGTCCCAGAACAGTTCAGGTGGTCATTGATAGATGTTTCTTGATTGCCATTTGAAGCCTTGTTTTCAGGTTGAGTCTATGTTTCTCTTTTCTTCTTTCTTTTCCTTTGAGTGGATGGGTTCAGTTGATTCTCTGCTGGAGTACTTTCCTTTTCCGATTTTTGAATATAGTGTTGGCTTTTGGTTTGGGGTTGCCCTGTTTTGTTATTATGTTAACCCCTTCGTATGTCTGCTCACTTTAGCCTGACCGTTACATAGGACCAAACGCATCATTGAAACAAGACAAAGGATCTACATTTCCTTCCATTCTTTGCCCTCACTGTATGATTTGATGTAGTTTATTTCCTTCTATGTTTTTGACATCTTAATGGTTAGATCTGTACGCTGGCTTCTCTAAGTCACTGCTTTCCAATGGTTTTTTTCTTTTTTCTTTTTTTTTAATTGGAGAAACCTTTTAGTATTTCTTTCAGAATGGGTTTTGTATTGCAGTACTCTTTCAGTGTTGGTTTGTTGGAGAAATTCTTGATTTCCCCTTCGATTTGAAATGATAGTCTTGCTGGATAAGGTATTTGGAGGAGGCAGATTATTTGTTCTTTCTTTCAATGGGTCTCGCCAACACCTTCTGGCCTGTAGTGTTTCTGTAGAGAAAACTGCTGATAACCTTATTGGGGTTCCCTCATCATGAATGCCTTGCTTTTCTCTTGCTGCCTTTGGCCTCCTCCCTTTCTGTTTCACTTTGGCCATATTTATCAGAATAGGTCTTGCTGCGTGCCTGTTTGGGTTCAACTTGTTTGGGGCTCTCTGTCCTTTCCGTATCTTGCTATCACTCTCCTGTAGTTGTTGCTTTAAAACCTCGATTGCAGGACTCCCTGTTGTGGTGCCCTGGAAACTGGCAATGGCCCCTGCCCCTCTCCCCCAGCCACAAGGACCAGACCCTCCCTTTGGCTGATGACATGAGGAGATTTCCCACCAGATGGCCCGGCCCTGAGCTCACTAACTCTAGGAAGTCCCAGCCACTCTGTTTCTAAACCCAACTGAGCCCCTGAGCAAGACCAGCTGCCTCCAACAGACCTGGGTATGGGCATCTTCTGAAAAGGCTCAACCAAGACCTTGAGAGAACACCAGACGTCTAAAGGAATGAGAAAGGAAGAGGGTCCCGGTTAGGGGTGTGCTGGTGCAGCCCAGGGCCTTGCCAGAGCTGAGGTCTGCAGGGGCTTGAGCTGGCCAGGCTCCACTCCCACACCAGCTCTCTTGGGCTCTGTTGGTACATATGTCCCTTCTCGGCCTTGGACAGTGCCTTCTTCTGGACCTCCAGGGGTTCTCCAGGCTCAGAGTCCCATCTGCTGATAGATTGAAACCTGTGATTGTCCTGAGGGTCAGTCAGGAGCTTACTCCATCAGGACGCCCATGCCTGCCTGCATGGCTTACACAGGCTCATCAGCCATGGGATGCCAGTGTTTGGAACTTCCCAGAAGTACAACTGAGTGACCGTGCATGGCAGAGACTCCTCTGACCTAGCTCTGTTGCTTGCAGCCTAAGTCCCCTGTCCTCCGGAGGGTGGTCCCAGGGGGGTGCCCTCATCTGTGACCTCCCTTTTTCAGGGTGTCTCGTGGGGATGGCCCGCTGGGGCTTAGATGGCTGACACGTCCCCTACCCCAGCATCTTCACCAATATCTCCTGCTTCTCCCATGGGACCGATGAGATCCAGAAGCACATGCCTCTCCCTGAGCCCACGGTCCCTCCTCCTCACACCCAGGTCCCATCGCAGTCTCTGCAGGCTGCTGGCTCTCCTGGGCCTGGCACAGGCTTTGTGCCCCCAGAGACTGGCCCCTGGTGCTGTCCATGCTCTAGGTCCTGCAGCAGGCCTGGTGCAGACCCCCCAAGCTCCTGTGCTCCTGTCTCTGCCTCAGACTCCAGTCTCCATTTGGCAAACAGCCACCCCTCCCCCACCAGCTCCATCAGCTTTCCAGGGCCCCATCTTGGCCTTCCTGTGCAACAGTGGCCACCCCACAAACCAAGCCTGCAATCTCCAATAACCAAAGTAATTCAACGCATCGTTTGGTGCCCAGCATTCTGAGATCCTGGTATAAACAAGCTGGGTTGGCCCTGAGGCCTCTCTCCTTGGATTTCAGATGCCCATCTCCGGCCTGCGCCCTCACATCAGCTCCCTTGTGGGACTCAGGGTCTAAATTTGCCCTTTCTATAGGGGCACCCATCCTATTGTATTAGGGGCCACCTTAGTGACCTGATTTCAGCTCTTCCTGTACAAACTCTGCTGCAGGGCTTGCGGGGGTGGTGCCCTGGAACTGAACCCGAGAAGAAACCAGGAGTGTTCAGGTTTGATCCCTGGCCTCGCTCAGGAAGGGAAGGATCCAATGTGGCCATGATCTGTGATGTAGGTCTCACACCCGGCTTGGATGTGGCATTGCGGTGGCTGTGGTGTAGACAGGCTGCCAAAGCTCCGATCGATCGATGGATCATTCGGATGCCAAGCCTGGGAACTTCCATATGCCGTGCCAGCAGCCCCATCCAAACAAACAAGCGTAGGCAACGGAAAGACAAAGTAAAGACTGCTCCACCTAAGGTCATGTTCGGAGGTCCTGGGAGAGAAGCCTTCCACATATGAACTTCAGGTGATAGAGTTGTAGACCCTTTTGGCAGGTGTCTCCAGTGCCCGGGATGAAGGGTCTTTTGGAAAGTAAAGGAACATCAGTCCTGGGGTTGGGATGAAGGAGGATCGACTCCCCAAAGTGAGGGAGGGACGTTTCCAGAGTGCAGGGCACTCAAGCCAGATCAGAGCCCATGACCCAAGGCTATGAGGCAGCAGGTTCCAGCCCATGGCATATAAGCCTCATGAAGGAACGGAGTCTAGGCGACTGAGACGGAAGCTGAGAGAGGAGCCCCAGCGCCAGGCTGTGAGATGAGGTCCAGGCCTCACAGAACTCTGCTCCTACATTGGATTCCCAGCACCCTCTTTCAGCACCCCCACGGCCCCGCTCTCCATAGCCTGAAGGGGAACAACTCACTGCACACCTTTCTGGCCCCCACCCCCACATGAACACCTGCCTTCGGTCCAAGGGCCCCAGCCAGCCTGGCCCAAGGGGTCCACACCTCCAGCACTTGGAGCCTGCTGTCTCCTTTTCAGCTTAGCTGGCTCAGGCCAACCCGAGGGAGTTCCTGGAAGCAGTGTTGTTGAAATCCTTCCTGCCCTCTGCTTGACCCAGTGATCTCATGTAGCCAGCAGGGTCCCAGGAAGCCTCACAGTGGACCCAGCCTTCAGGACTCACAGTGCTGTGGTGGGTGACCCATGTCTTCCTATCGTTTGCCCATTTCCTTGTGGAATAGGTCCCGCTGTTATGGTCATGATTGGCAGTGCCTTATTCCCTCGAGACACCAGACTTGGGTCAGATGTATGGTTGGCAGGTAGTTTCTGCAAACCTGTAGCTTCTTTTCACCTAGGAAAATGTTTCCATGTGATGAGGTCCGTTTTCTGTCTGGGGTAGGGTTTTGGCTGTCATGGGGGAGAACGCTTATCTATTCACTGTTGCTGATGTTGTTGTTGCCTATTCCAGCGGTATTGATGTACTTATCTTCAGTTTGATTGAAAGGACAGTGAGGTACCATGTTGTGCTATTTCCTGTCGCAAAGTGAGTCGGTCATACATACACACACACCCCTTCTCCCTCAGATTCTATGCCCATATCGACTATCACAAACTGTGGGCTAGAGTTCCCTGGGCTGTACCGCAGGTTCCTGTTGGCCGGTCATTCCATGTACTCCGTGTGCAGAAGCCAGTCCCAAACCCCCAGTCCCTGCTGCTGTGGACTTGGCTCCTTTGGTACCCATCCGGTTTTCCAAGGCTGGGAGTCTGTTTCTGTTCCGTGCACACGTTCATTTGTGTCCTCTCTTTTGGTTCCACTTAGAAGTGGCATCATACGATGTTTGTCTTTCCCTGTCCACCTTCACTTAGGATGATAATTTCCAGGTCCATCCTTGCTGCTGCAGCGTTCATGATTCCATTCTCTTGTATGATTGTGTGATGTCCCCCCGTACATATGAACCTCATCCTCTTTATCCATGCCTCGGCCGATGGACATTTAGCTTGCTCCCTTGTCTTGGCTATTGGAAATGGTGCTTCAGTGGACATTGGGGTGCATGTATGTTTTGAAGGGCCTTTCTTTCCTTTTGATGAAGTCCAACTTTCTGTTCTTTCCTTCCCTTTTGGGATAATGTTTTTCTTGTCATGTGGAAGACCCTTTGCCAAGCCCGCGGACCCAGAGGTTTGCTCCAATTGTTTTTTCTTAGGTGTGGTAAACGTTGCATCATATGTATTTATACACATTTTACATTTGCACTTAATGTCCCATGATGAGTTCATTTTCGTATCGGATAAAAACACTATCCCTATACCATTCTACTGCCCTTGAGCTTCTGTATTAGGACATCCCAGGTTGGTGTATTGCTATGGATCTATTTCTGCATTCTCTATCTGTACACTGAACTCTGTCTGCCTCTTTCCCTCCAGCAATGCCAAGCTGCCCTCCATAGAGCATTCTCATAAGCCGAATCACCTCCCACTTTAATGTGCTTTCTCGAAATTATGTTTGACGTTCTGGCTCCTTTATCTTTTCTTTATCCATTTTAGAATAATTTCATCCATGTGGGCCAAAAAAAAAAAAAAATAAAAAAAAAACTTCTGTTGGAATTTGGCCATATTCTGTGTTGAGTCTTCCCATCCATGAGTATAATAGGTGTCCGCATTGTTGTAGGCCTTGTTTCGTTTTATCATACAGATGCTCTATCCCAAATATGTATCCCCGGATTTCCCATTGTGGCTCAGTTTGTGATGAACCTGAAAGAGTGTCCAGGAGGATGTGGGTTCAATCCCTGACCTGGCTCAGTGGGATGAGGGTCCAGTGGTGCCACCAGTGGCAGTGTGGCTTGGACCTGGTGTTGGTGGGGCTTTGCTGTAGGCTGGTAGCTGAAGCTCCAGGTTGACCCCCTTGCCTGGGACCTTCCAGAAGCCGTGGGTGCAGCCATAGAATGACCGATGGAACCAAATGCTTCAAGGTTTTGGCAAGTCTTGTGTATTGCATGGTGTTTTTCGTTTTGGTGCCATGTTCTTTTGTGGGATTTACACACATGATGAAGGTGTTTGTGTGGACCTTGTATACTGAGACTTTGATAAAGTGACCTCCATCTCTTCCGTGTGCCTTGGAGATTCAGTGGGCCTTCCCATGGAGGTAGCCATGCTATCCATGAGCATGGAGAATTATGTTTGTGCCTGTCTCATCTGTAGGTCTTTCGTTCTTTTTCATGCCATGCTGCCCTGGCTCGTAGCTACAGTACTAAGTAGAAAAGGAGAAATTGGAAAGAACTTTCTGACCTGTTTTGGATGGAGGAGGAAGACGTACATTCCTTCACCATCACGCAGGAGGCTTGGTGTAGCTTTTTGTCGAGATGTTCTTTACGGGGTTCAAGGAGTGTCCTTCTCTTCCTAGATTTCTGAGCGTTTCTTACATGAATGGGCGTGGCACATGTTCTGCAAGCGCCTTTGTGACCATGTAGGTTTTCCTCTGTAATGTCTTCATGCAGCCTATAAAGTTGATGGTTGTGCATAGTAAGCCAAGCTAGTGTTCCTTGGCTAGAGTCCCTCTGAACATAGGGTATTGTCGTGAGCTATTTGTTCCTGCGTTTGTTGTATTTTGCAATTTGTATTGTCCTGATGCCTTGTGTGAAAACGTAGGTTGTTGATGGGCAATCTGGCATCTTCTGTATTCTGTAAGCATTTTGTGCCATTTGCTTCCCTCTTAACACCAGTTTGTCTGGGTCCTACCACCTGTTAGCTACTGCACGTTCTTTGCCTACCGTTCTACATATTTTCCAAGTTCTCCTGGAGAGGCCTCTTTGAGCATGGAGTCGTTCGAAGGGTGCATCTCCATGTCCACATATCTGGAGGCTTCCTTTCTTCTCATTCTCGTTGTTCTGCAATGGACAGCATATGCTTTGGACCCAGTGGAGTGAAATGCAGTGGCTCTTTGTTTCCTTATCGTAGAGGTTCTCCAAACATCCCAGGCAGGAACGGCTCCAATATGACTGTGACAGAGGAGTTCTCTGCCTATTTCCCTTACACTGTAACCATAAGGGGATTACCTGAACATGGAAATGCCAGGCTTCTGAAGATGTGTCTGACAGGGCCAGTTCACAGACACCCCTGCCCATTGTTGTCTGGATCAGCTTACAAGTGGAGAGAGAGCCAGGGTCCAGGAGGGGCCCAGATGCAGTGGTCTGCTGCTTTCTGTGGCCGTGGTCCCATGTGGGCATTGGCTACCACCAGAAGGCTGACATGCAGGAGCCGGGTGCAGTCCCTGGCAGGGGGATCAGCACTCCCAGTGGGCAAAGCTCCAGCCTCTCTCCTACTGCCCAGGGCAAGTCTGAGCTGTGGGTGCAGCCACCAGGCTCCGAAGGCCGATGACCTATGCACCAGGAGGCACTCCCCAGCTCTGTCAGCCACAGTTCCTGGCTGTTGGCAGGGACCGTGATGTCCCAAGGAAGAAGGCCCACCTCCCAGCTGCAGGGAGGTGGTCTTGAGCAAGTCAGAACTGCCCTTTCTCGTCTTCAGCAAGCAACATTTCCATCCCTCCCTGTTGCATCCTGCCAACCCATGCGGTTGCCAGTCTTTCTTTGTCAAACCTCTTCCAAAGCACTTCGTGAAAGGAAGGGCATCCTTACCCCGACTGACTAAGAAGCACCTCTTGAAAATAAGCAAGTTTCCCCTCACCCAAGACTCTTAGCTCCTTCCAAGGACCATCCTTGCTCTCTCCTGCCTGCTGCTGAGTAGCAAATTGTTGGGGATCCTGAACTCCTCCAACGACTGGTGTGCTAGCAATAGCTTCTGTGACAACAGGAAGCTCCTCCCCCCCAGGCAGAGGTGGTCAGGAGACCGTAGGTGATTTCTCTGTGCTCTGTGCCCCCTTTCAAACCCTTTGCATCCCTGCCATCTGAGGAAGGAAGGCACTGCCTGGGAAATCACCCTGGTGACAGATGCGTCACTTGGCCTGTCTGGCAAGAGGTCATCTGTGATCAGAGGGCCCGAATCCCCTCTGGAACACACTGCTGCATCCCCACCACCCAAACAGGCCCTTCCAATAAGGCATGATGGCCTGGCCGTTGGAATGGCTGGACACTGAAAGTATGCTGTCTGTGACTGGGACACAGGGGACTCGGTGCCTTGGTCTTGGAGACACATGGCATTGCAAAGGCAGAACCCAGGCCAGGGGCCCCACATCCTAAGTCAAATGGGTTTCTTCAGCCAATGCTTTGACTCCCCCTTGAGGGGTTTGGAGATGAACCTTTCCCTGGTATCAGAGGGTTTACTTCCCCTTGGTGTCTGTCATAGACAAAGAGTGTCCAGCCACTGTCTCTGTCTCACACAAGCTGCACCAATCCAGCCCCTGAAATTGGGAAGCTCCTTCACCCACCCTGGGCATGGCGGCCATTTCTGTGATGCAGTGAATGTGCCATCCATTAATCCACTGTTTCCTTGTTGGATGGAGTGATGCCTGGATAGATGGAGTCTCTGATTGGCATTGGAGAGCCCCACCTGCAGCATAGGGAAGTTCCCCGACTCGGGGTTGAATGAGAGCTGGCATTGCTGTTCTACGCTACAGCCACAGCAATGCCAGATCCAAGCCACATCCGTAGCCCACACCACAGCTCAAGGCAATGCTGGATTGCTTAACCCACTGCACAAGGCCAGGGCTCAAACCCACGTACTCATGGATAGCAGTCAGATTCTTCATCTTCTGAGCCATAATGGGAACTCCCTAAAATACTATTTGGTGATGGTCTGTACATCTTTCCTTTCTGCAAATTCTATTGCATTCTTTTCTTTTCCATTTTGAGTCAGCTGCATTGGGGCCTGTGGGCTGTTCCAGGCCAGGGGTCAAGTCCAAGCTGCACCTGCTGGCCTATGGCACAGCCACAGCAATACAGGACCTGAGGCATGTCTCATACCTACACCACAGCTGACGGCAATGCCAGAACCTTAGCCCAGTAAGCCATGCCATGTCTAATCCCCACGTCCCCATGGATCCTAATCAGTGTCCTTAGAGCCGAGCCACACACAATCCTGCTCTTTCATGTTTTAATGGATTGAAAAGCATGAGTAAATGGCTCACTTTAAGTGTGCCTGCACTTGGCATTAATCCTAGATTTTTGGCGTTTGGGGCATTTTCTTTTTCTTTTTTTTGTTTGCTTGTTTTTTATTTTGTAAGTGTTGGCTGCCCCTGTGGCACACAGACGTTCCCAGGGACAACCCAAGATCCTTAACCCTTCTCACCCAAATCCAAAACTTAATTCCTGATCACATAAAGTCCCAGGTCTTCTTGTATCAAAAGCTCCCTGGGGGTGGATGCCAGTGGGCTGGTGAGGTTGGGACCACTGAGCTTCACATGATGGAACCTCCCCCCAAGCCATTAACAGGTCATGAGATTACAGTCACTCACTCCCTCCTTTGTTTTGTCCTCACTGGGACTAAGAGGCCACTGCCTCCACCATTTAGCACATGGCAATAATCCCACCAAGACGATAGGATGGTCCCCCACCCACAAGGCACCGAAGCAGAAAGTCCTGTCCCTACAGCCAAGCCTTTTCCTCTCTGGACTGGCCACCCTCACGGGACACCCTGGAGGAGTGGAGGATCACCCCAGCCTGTCATGTGGCCACTTCAGAGAGGCAGAGAGAAACTCTCTAGAGGTAAGGGCTGCCTCCAGCCTCCATTCTCATGACTGGTGAGTGTCCAGAGGGCTGAACGGCACAAAAGCAGCTCTCTATCCCCAGAGTGTTCCGGGATGCAGAGCATGGAATCGATGCCCCAGAAGCCCCCTAGCCCAGCAGGCTGGAGAGACAGGGATGATGAGGCTGTCCCTGGGGCTAGTGAGAGCTGTGTACTCCCAGGAGCAGCCTGGGCATCCTTGTCTCTGTGGAGGAAAGACTTAGTCCTTCACATGTGGATCCAGACTGCCTGGGATCTCACACATGCTTTGTTCCTCTCAGATCCCCCCTCTGTCCTCAGACGACACATCTCTGAGGACACAGGCACATGCAAGATGACAGTGGACCAAGTGCATTTCACAACAGAACGATTTTATCCATGTTTTACATCCCCCATCGCAAAGGAGCTACTGTGCCCACCCACACACACCCAGACCCAAGTCCCCACCACCTAACCCCACCCACCCCCACCCCCTCCTGGCTCTGGTCATTCTGTCCTTCCTCCCCACCCCTATGGCAGCCAGGATGGTTGCTAGGACCTGGAGGAGCCCAAGGCTTCCATGGGGGCTGCCCAGTTGGACTTGCCCTGGAGGGTGGCCCACCATTCCCTACTGGCTGCAGTGCCACTTCCTCCTCCTCCATGTGACACATGGGTCACACCTGCTCCTTTTGGGCTGGGAAGGGTCAACCAGCCCCAGAGCCAGGGTGTGCCTCCCAGAGCCTCGCAGGTCAGCCTTAGGCCTGGCCAGGTCCTCAGCAGCAGCCAGGCCTCCACACCGAGCCTGCTTTCTAGACTTGGCAGCTTCCAGGGGGCCTGAGCTGAGGCCCATTCTCTGTGGAAAGGTGGCCTGGGAAGCTTGCTGGGCCCTCTTCCCTGCAGTGCAGACAAGACCCGAGGCAGGGACAGGGGTCTGTGGTAGCCCCCAGGGCAGCAGGCTGTGGTGAAGGCCCAAGAGGAAGGCCAGGCTGGGGAGCTCCTCCTCATCCTCACTGAACCCGTGACCCAGCCGTGGGGCTTCACTAAGAGGAGAGGCCTCCCTGAGAACCTTGCTGAGAACCTTGCTGGCCCTTGGTCCTGATGGAGGGCCCGAGCGCTTTGTGCCCTGGCGAGGAAATGGCTGTGCAGTTCCAGCCTGAGGGGGTTCCTGATATCCTGGAGAGGGCACAGAGCCTCTGTGCCTGAACAGACCCCTGTCTGTTTGGTGGTGCCTTAGATGGCCATTCTCAGATGAAGGAAAACCGAGTGAATTAGTTGCCAGTGGATCTAATCTAAAAATTCCTAAAGGATCTTCTTGAGATAGAAGGGGAATGATTATAGGAAGAAACATGGAATATCAGGAGTGAAAAAGAGGAATATCCAGTGTTGATATTTGATGAGGATAACATTATTCTCCACTGAGGTTTTTCCTTCTTTTTCTTTTTTCTTTTCTCTTTTTGCCTTTTCTAGGGCTGCTTCCCGTGGTCTATGGAGATTCCCAGGCTACAGGTCAAATGAGAGCTGTAGCCACTGGCATATGCCAGAGCCACAGCAATGCCAGAGCTGAGCCACATCTGCAACCTACACCACAGCTCACAGCAATGCCAGATCCTTAAGCCACATGAGCAAGGCCAGGGATCGAAGCCACAACCTCATGGTTCCTAGTCATATTCCTTAACCACTGCGCCACAACGGGAACTCCTCCACTGAGGTTTTAAAAATGATGTTTGATGTTTCAAAACAAAAAACTACTGTGGCATTTGAAGTGGTTCTCAATGTATTTGCAAACAATATTTAAAACAGAAAGTCAGAAACTACTAAAAAAAAATGCGGTGTACATGGGCCAACTGAAAGAGCTTCCAATGGCCAAAGTGAAGCAATTTGACAAAGAAAATAAGTAATATAGTAGTAGTTTATAACCCAAAGTATAAAATAAATGGTTATGAATCCCTATTAATCAATAAATGCCTAAATTAATCATTCAGTCAATCAATAAGGGATAATAAAAATATATTGTACAGAAGAATTCCAAATACTTATGTAGGTACTCTGTTCTCAGGACGTGCAGCACAATTTCCTGCTTTTAACTGTAGACTGATTATCATGTCTTATTGTTAAAAAGGACAATATAGAAAGGAAATAAAAAGACAGTGGAAAAATCTAACAGGAGTCAAGGTCAACAACACAAGTGCTAAGTCCTTCCTAGAGTATGTGTATCATTGATATGTGAAGAGAATGGCACTTTACCTCTGTGATCTTCTCCCCAAAGTCCATAAACTGCATCTAATCATGAAGAAACATCAGGCATATTCCAAGCGGGGGACATTCTACAAACTAAGTGACCAGCATCCTCAAAACTGTCAAGGTCATCAAAAACAAGGTGTCTGAGAAAATGTCACAGCCCAAGAGGGGCCTAAGGAGACATGACAACTAAATGTAACCTGGTATCATAGATGGAATACTAGAACAGAAAAAACACATGAGGTGAAAACTAAGGAAGTTTGAATAAAAAGTATGGATTTTAAAGTATGGACTTCAGGAATTCCATACTTTAAATTGGCTCAGTGGGTTAAGAACCCGACAGGGTCCATGAAGATGTGGGATCTATCCCTGGCCTTGCTCAGTGGATTAAGGATCAAAATGTAGCATCACTGCAAGCTGCCGCATGGGTTGCCATTGTGGCTGGGATCCAGCATTGCTGTTGCTGTGGCTGTGGCATGGGCTGGCAGCTGCAGCTCCGATTCAACCCCTAGCCTGGGAACTTCCTAGAGGCCCTAAAACATATATATTTTAAACAGAAAGTATGTATATACATTTGTTTGTTGTTTTTTCTTTTTTCCAGGGCCATACTCGCAGCATATGGAGGTTCTCAGGCTAGGCGTCAAATTGGAACTATACCTGCCGGCTCACACCACAGCCACAGCAATGCAGGATCAAAGCCACATCTGAGACCTACAACACAGCTCATGGCAACGCTGGATCCTTAACCCACTGGACAAGCTCAAGGCTCAAACCTGTGTCCTCATGGACGTTGGTCAGAGGACACTGAGCTATGATGGGAACCCCTTTTTTTCTTTCTTTTTTCCTTTTTTTTTTTTTTTTTTTGAGAGAGAGAGAGGGAGAATATGAACATGAATGCATACCAAGGGAAAAAGAGTAAGAATGAGAATCTAACAGGATATAAACCTGGGTTTCAGGGAGTTCCCATTGTGGCACAGCAGAACCAAATCCAGCTAGTATCCATGAGGATTCGGGTTCTATCCCTGGCTTTGCTCACTGGGTGGGGGATCCAGTGTTGCCGAGAGCTGTGGTGTATGTCAAAGATATGGCTCAGATCTTGCGTCGCTGAATAGTGTCTGAATAGACAGACTGAGTGAGGTATTGAAGAGGCAAGAATGCTGAAGAAGCTTTGAAGTATGCTTGTGGCAATGACCTAGGCTCATAGCAATGATCTTGGCTTTTAGGGAAGCAAAAGCTAGCACACTGGACCCTGAGGCCCAGTGATGCACCACCATGGCGTCTGATTTTATTTGCAATGTCTTGGGCACTCAGTATGCAGGAGCCTTTTAGGACTGACTGAGCCACTGGAAACAGAAATCAAGGAGGAAGTCACAGTACTCGGTACTAGGAAGGGGAGGTGCCTTCCACCTTCCTCGGTCCTGTAGTATTGCTACTTCTCCTCTGCAGAGAAAACATAGCCTGAAGTGTGACAAGTTCTAGCAGGTGTGAGAAGGCTCCCCGCCTTCTTTAGCCCTCTGTGATTTGGAACTGCTCATTCTAGCCTTCACATGGAGTGTATGGTCTCTATCAGGTTTTAGGATTTCATTATAGTTTCTTGCCTTATTCCCAAATTATTTATCTTTCCTTTATAATTATTTAAAAGTCCACCAGTTGGCTTCTCTAACCATTACAATTTGAGAGATGAGACCCTGTCTTCTCCCATAGGACTCAGCCTTACACTATCTCAGGGACCTGAGAGGCCAGGCCTCCTTCTCTAAGCCTGGTTCACATCCTTCTGGTTGAACTCAAGCAGTGAGAGAACACATTTTCCTTTTGAAAAACAAAGTTGGCTTTGGACACACTCTGCAAGTGTACGTTTTCAACTTAGAGCTCTGTGCTCTTTGTTAAAAGCCCCCTTTGGGTTAATTATAAAGTGCCTAAATTATATTTGATTATTTCAGGAGAAAAATCTGCACTAGGACAGTGTGTCTGTGCCTGCAAATCCACTGACTGACATTCCATTCTCTACATTCCACTTTTTCTCAAGAAATGTCCTGACTACATGTGTCATTCAAACAAACCACTTGTGAGAGGCATTGGGAGAAAGCATGGAGCCCTTTCTAGGTTTCTGGGCTAAAATGTACTTTAAAATAGCCCCTCCACTCCTATAACTATCTCTTCCACCCCTGTGCATGTATGAGACCTTCCCTTATGAGATTCCATACTCATGAAAATATGGATAGGATGAAACCAACATGGGAGTACCGTCCTGCATTGTGGCTCTCCCACGTGGTTTGTGGAAGGAGAAACTGGCCTTTCATGGTTGCTGCATCTCATCCACTTTTCCCAGAATGGCTCCTGCTGCCTGAGTTGGTGACGGTAGGACTGGGCATCTTCCATCCCACCCTCTCCTTTGTGGAACTGCTGTAATCCACCCAAGATGGCATGTCTTCCCTTGGCATCTGTTCTGCAGCTGGGACAATCTCCATGGCATAACACAAAGGGCGATGTGGTTCGTGTTGGAAAGCTCTTGAAGTTGAAAACTGCTTTAACAGGCCAAATCCTGGAAACTTGTTTATGAAATGTCCTCATAACTCTTCACGAAGCTGCACTGGGTACATCAACCCTCTATGGCTTGGAGGCAACTGTGAGATGTGAGGACACTCAGGAGGAAATGTCCGTTTGTTTTCCAAGTTAGTTTAGCACAAGATCACTGTCACCCAAGCAATGGAACATGTTGCTATGGGAACTGCAAAGATGATAATGCTGCTTCAAAAGGTTGACAATTGGAAAAGCCTCTTTTTTTATGTCATGCCCATGGGATGCACATTTTGCTTAGATCATTACTGTTTAAAGTTTGTCCATATAAATTATTTGGGAGCAAATAATTTGTGACTCTTAAAATATTTAGAATATTGAAATTTGGGGAAAAGTATTACCATCTAGGTGCATTAAAATCGCTTGTGTGCTGGAACTCTCACAGGCCTGATGGAGTCAGAGTTGTTACCAGGAAGATATAAAATCTCCCTGCAAAGCCATGTGGAATGGCCCATCTCATTCATGTCTTATCCTGGATTCAGGCCACTGATGAATGGTTTATGCACAGAGTCTTGGTGCATTTCTTTTTTCACTTTCGTCTCCTGAAATTTCCTGCTTTCACAATATAGGTTATAGAACCATGACAGTCTCTTCATGAAACCATGACTGGAGCCACATGCCATATGCCCCCACGCATGTTTGCATCATTACACGGACATGGATGAGTGCATATCTATGTATGAGTGCATGGGTATATACATACCTATTCAGTCCTCATTGTCATGTGGTTGGGGTCTGTAGTCACCACAAACATGGAATCAGTGAACGCTGAACCACTGCGCCCATGGGAAATTCAGGGTTAGGTTCCTGCCAGCCTCTGGTCACACTTTTTTGTCTCTTGATAAATACAAAAGCTTATTTTATGTGTGTTTCTGTTTAAAGACACCTTGTTTAATATACACTGTTGTTTCATTGGCACTGAACTCACAGCCAATTGCACTGTAATCCTATGTGTAAACAAAATGTATCTAACCAATGTATTTCCCCCCCCATAAAGTCCTAGACAACACTTCAGCACCAAACATGGGGGCCATTTGAAAGAGTTAAATCACACACACACACACCACAAAAATGTGGGGAAATGTGGCACTAAATAGACCAGAGAAGGGGCATTTGCTTACAGTATGAGTGGAAACAAGAAGGCAGAGTTTCGCTTTGTTCAGCCTTAGCTGGAAATGCATTTGTAGGTAGATGAATTTTTCTCTTCTCTGCGTGTGTCCACATGTGAGCAAAAGCACCCCAAGCCCTGACTTGGGGTGACAAATACATTTTTAGTGAATAGGTGAATTCTCTGATATGGAATCTGTGACTAATGAGAACCAACTGTATGTGTATATATATAAAATCAATAACATCTTCCCACCAGATGGAAGATCCAGTGCTGAACCATGTGGAAGCCAGGGCAGACCTCTGCCAGCCAGAACATACTGTACACTTCCTGTCCCTTGAGCACTTCCTTCTTCTGAGCACTCCGGGAATGAGCTCCCTACTCCCTGGCTCCTCAAGCCCTGGCTTTTATCCTCCTTGCAAGGCACCTACAGTGTGTGTTGGAGTGATGCTTTCTTCAGGTGTATGACCTGTTATCCTTTTAGGCTGTGCAGATGTGGAGGGTGAGCCAGGGCCCCATGTTCAGGGCAGTTATCCACAGCTGGTGGGTGAGCCACGTGTGAGAAGATCTGCAATATGGAAATGCTTGCGTCAGGAGACTGGAGGTGGGCAAGGCTCATCTGAAAGATATTATTGGCCTGTCTCCCTTCCATGGATTTCTTTTTGTCTGGTTTACTGGCTGCCCCAGCCATCATGCAGATGACAGAGGAATGAATTAGCAGTCTAGAGACTGTGCCAGGTCTTGCCTGTACAACCAGGGAGGAGTTGCTCTTCACGTCCTCATCTGTAGAACAAGGTCATTTGTTTAGGGAAATCCTATGGTTCTAAAGTCCTTTTTGAAAAAAAAAAGAATTAATAATGTAATTCTGAGAAACTCGGATGGAATTGTGTAACAAGGTACTTGCATGCCATTTCAGAAACCCTGTTTTTGTCTGTTTTTTTTTTTTCCCCCCCTTAGGGCTGCATCCGTGGCATATGGAGGTTCCCAGGCTAGGGGTTGCATCAGAGCTGTAGCCACCAGCCTACACCTCAGCCACAGCAATGAGGGATGCAAGCCACATCTGCAGCCTACACCACAGCTCACAGCAATGCTGGAACCTTAACCCACTGAGGGAGGTCAGGAACCCAACTTGTGTCCTCAGCGATGCTAGTCAGATTCATTTCCACTGAGCCACGTTGGGAACTTCAGGAGCCCTGTTCTTTATGAAAGTATTCAGGAGATAATGCAATATGTGCTTTATATCTTCTCCACTTAAAAAGCTGACTCATTTGCATAAAAACTTTTTGGATGGTTTTTATGAATGATTTGGGTTTTCAGAGTTAAAAGAATTTTTGAGTTGTGATAGCATCACAACCCCTAAAAATTGTTTAATAGCATCAAGATTAGGTAGGCCGTTTTGTTTGGGATTTTAGTAACTGAGAAAGTATAGGTTGTTAGCAGCACTCTGGAGCATGTACTACCCGTAGCACACGCTGTTAGTCACTAAAATTATACTGGTTCTAGACACAACAGTATTCCCATTTTTCAGTTGATGAAACCAAGGTTCAGAATGGCTAGGATGTCAGATACACTCTTCAAATCCAAGTATCCAGGTCCCATAACCTACATTCTTTTTCTTTGGCTTTGCAAAGTATAACACGCTAAATGTACATTAGATTTTATCGGCCAAATGTGGAAATTATGTTTTGCAATTTTTAGCTCCAGTGTAGTTATAAGATCTAGTATATGGGAATAAAGACATTGAGGAAGTAGACTTATTTTACTAGGAACCAACACCTCATCCCTTTTGCAGAACAAAATTAGACTTTAAAAAAACCCCAAGATGTTATTAAAGGAAACTTTCAAATATAGTTTTATATAATTCTGGTAGTATTGCTTTTAAGCTGGTAGCTGCTATATATGTTAGTTGCCTTGTGCATCTACCAAGCGAAAAGCACTGTACTTAGCAAAATTGTCAGCAATTTCTTTAGATGCCCTTTGACTCTGGTGAGCAATCAAAACATTCCTATCTACTCCTCAGGGAGAGTCTGAATGTAAACACATCATTCCTTCTGTTCAGCTCCTGGGCACCCTCTCTACCTTTCTGAGTCTTCTGTCCAAGTTGGTTACCTTGTCACCAACATCCCACTCATGAAACGGTCAGCACTTCCCTGAGGACTGCTCACCATTGGTCACCTTTCACTCCTCTCCTAATCAGGACTGTCTTGTCACATCACATCACCTTTCACTCACCAAGTGTTTATGGAGCATTCAGCTCACGCCAGACACTATTCGAGGTACTGGGAACACAGCAAAGAGAAAAGGAGAGTAAAATCCCTGCTTGGGGCTTACATTCTAGTGGAGAAAAGAGAAAACAAACAAGAGATGGGGACCGAGTGTTGCTGGTGGACCTGGCAGTGTGCTCCAGAGAGGGACCAGAAGGAGGAAAGGACACCTGAGTGGATGAGACCGAAGCTGGGGACCAGTGAGGGAGGGGTGGGAACAGTGTGGTTGTGGGGGACAGAGGACAACGTGGAAGAGGCCTGGAGGGAGCAGGTGCAGGGAGGGATGGTGGCCTAGGTGGGACCTGGCCAGCAGCGGGGAGCAGAGGGTAACCACTGCAGGTAGAGCTGGGGATGGGCCAAGGGAGCTGGACACGGTAGCTTCCAGCAGTAGGCATAGAGACCAGGTGGAAGTTGTGTTCCTGACACTTTCCAGCTGGGCCGCATCAAGGGGCCACCTGCCCTCGTGGCTCCGGCCCAGCGAAGGAAAGGAAAGCATTCTCCATTACCCGAAGACGGGGCTGTGAGCTCCAAGCACGCACTCTGCAGTCAGGCGGGCCTGGGAGCTTCACAGTGTCTCCTCAGTTCATGGGCAGCTGCCGGGTGGCGGTGGGGGGGGGGGTGGTGTTGGCGAGGTGACAAGGCAGGCGCGCTGGGGCTCGGCGGTGGGGCGCAGAGCCACTGCAGGCGGCGTGGGGTGGCGGCGGTGGGGGGGCAGACTCGGCAGGAAGACGGGGCCTTAGCAGGCCCTGTAGGGTGCGAGGGGGACCCCCCCTCAGTACGCCTTGCGGGGAGGCAGGGCCTCTTCAGTCCAGGTGCCAGGGGGGCGGGGCCTCGGCAGGCTGTGTGACTGGGGGGCGCGGCTTCTTCAGGTCGACCTGGGGGAGGCGGGGCTTCAGCAGGCCGCGTGCTGAGGAGGCGGGGCCTCTGCAGGCTGTGTGACTGAGGGGCGCGGCTTCTGCGGGACTCGCGGGGACGGGGCGGGGGGGGGCCCTCTGCAGGCCACGTGCCAGGTGGGCAAGGATTCTGCAGGCTGCGGGCGGGGAGGCGGGGTTTCGGCAGGCCCTGCGCCGGGGGGGCGGGGCCTCCGCTGGCTATGTGACTGGGGGGCGCGGCTCTGGGGGCCGCGGGGGGAGGCGGAGCTAGCCACGCCTTGTGCTGGGGGGACGGTGCCTGGGCCAGCCATGCGCAGGGAGGCAGGGTCTCGGCGGGCCGTGTGCCAGGGGGGCGGGTCCTCAGCAGGCCAAGTGCCAGGTGGGCGCGGCTCCTGCAAGCCCCGCGCGGGGAGGCAGGGCCTCGGCAAGCCATGTGCCAGGGAGGCAGGGCCTTGGCAGGCCGCGTGCCAGGGAGGAGAAGCCTAGGCAGGCCCTGTGCCGGGGGCGGGGCGGAGCCTCGGCAGGCCGCGCGCGGGGAGGTGGTGCTTCGACAGGCCGCGCGCGGGGGGAGCGGGGCCTCGGTAGGCTATATGACTGGGGGTCGCGGCTTCTGCAGGCCGAGCCAGGGAGGCAGGGCCTCGGCAGGCCTTTTCCTGGGGGGGCGGGGCCTCGCAGGCCGCGCGCCGACAGGGGGTCCTCCGCCGGCCTTGTGCCTGGGAGGCGGGGCCTCGGCCGGCCGTGTGCCAGGTTGGCTCGTATGTGCCCGGGGGGCGGGGCCTCGGCAGGCCGCGGGAGGCGGGGACACACGGCTCACACCCAATCCCAGGCACAGCCTAGTTAACAGTCCGCAGCCATCTTGAATCGCGGTGTTGCTCTTATTTCCTCAGGAACCGTTTTTTAACGGCTGGCGCAGCTGCTTCCCTAACTGGGGTCTGCAGTGCAGGCGTGGTGTCTCTGCACTGCGCCCTGCAAGCAACTGAAACCCGGCCAAGCACAAAGGAAAAGAAAAGGTAGACTTTGCTTTATTTCCCAGACTGTACTTTTATGAGGAGGGAATTGTTAATGGGCTTTGTAGGTGACAGTTGAACTGCTGAGGAGAAGAAGGAGGCCTGGGGTGGGGCAGAGGAGTCCAGGGCGCCAGAAGAGCCAGTGGGGAGCAGGTGGTGGTGCTGAGGGAGTGAGGGGGCGGTGGGGAAGACGGAGATGAGATGTGAGGGTGGTGGTGAAGTGGGGAGGATGGTGATGAGGTGGGAGGTTGGTGATGAGATGGGGGGGTGGTGGTGAGGTGGAAGGATGCCAGTGATGAAGTGGGGAGGACAGCGATGAGGTGGGGTTACGGAGATGAGGTGGGAGGATGGTGGAGTTGAGCTGAGAGAGAGGGTGGTTAGGAGATCTGCGGTGAGGTGGGAGGATGGGGGTGAAGGAGGAGGGTGACGATGGGATGGTGACAGCTGTGATGAAGTGGGAGGTCCGTAATGAGGTGGGAATAAGGCGGGGTGGATGGTGATGAGGTGAGAGGACAGCTAGAGGAAGTGGAGAAGGGGCTGACTGCAGGGCCAGCAGTGAGAGGGCTGTCACACAGCACAGGAATCTTGACAGGCATCCAGCTTGAGAGGAAAGCCTTCAGGAAGGAGCGGTGTTGGGTGTCATTCAGATGGGCCCAGTTATGGTAGATTGAGGACGTTATCAGCACTACTAAATATCAAATAGACAACCTATCAGCATCTTGTACGAACCTGTAATGGAAACGAATCTGGAAAAGACTAGATATACACATGCAGGGGTATAATGGAATCACTTTTCTGCACACCTGACACACAACATTGGAAATCAACTCTACTTCAATAAAAAAGTTATTCAGGAGGGGACAGGAGCAGAGTAATAATTAGATTATTGTGGTGACAGTCGCCAACTTCCAGCCCCCTTTGGTGCTGGGCTCCTCCTTCGTCCTCTCACAGGTGCGAATGCCTCTGACCCTCTGCCCAGACGTGACTCTTGCTAGAATGTCCATGTTAGAGGGGCTGTGACTCTTTAAAAGGAATTTTTCCCTGGTGGGGTCCCCAGTGTCCCAGGCCTGGCTTGCCAAGAGTGGTCATGAGGGGCCAACTCTCACAAAAGCCCTGGGACTGAGAAGGCCTGCATCAGCTTCCACTTGGAGCCATGGAGGTGGCCAGTTACAAATGCCTTTTTAATGTTGCTCCCAACACTCTGTAACATATCAGGCCATTGCTTCAGGTAACTTCATCGTGAGGCCACTTTCCATTTTATTTCATATTTTCCTGAAGGGATATTGTCCTTGTCAAGCAGACAGGAGCTGACGAGGTGAGGGATCGTAACAATGTGTTATAACTTTGTAAAATTTCTCACCCAGCTCCCTCCCATCATCAACTCAAGACCTAAGATACCGGAAAAGCATCTCTTCTCTCCTCCTTTTTCTTCCTCTGGCTGGTCCTGACCAGAGGGCCCTAGTGAGAGCGGCTCCTGATAATGTCAGGATCTTCTTCGGAACCTGCAGCATAATTCATTTTCCCCGGAATGGATGTGGAGCCTCCCAGTGCTTCCAAATTGGGCTGCACCAACTCTGAGACTTCTGTGTTCCATTTTCTCAATGCTCCAATGAATTGTCAAGACAAAGCTTTGTGTCAAGATAGAGAAGCATCTTTTCCAAGGCCTGCATTTCTGGCTGGGAAACAGGAGCCCAAATCCTAAATGTGTCTATTTGGTCAGCTTACAGTCCAAACAGCGATTTTGGAAATGCGGAGTTTGCAGAGCCTGATGCCTCTCCTGCAGTTTAAATCTGCACGGTTGTCACCAGTTACAGACTATGGCAGATGGCTTGCAGTGTGTAGAGGAGGACAATGGACAAGGAGTCAAAGAGAGAAAAGAGCAGCGCATGTCCTGGTTCAGCTCCTCCAAGTTGCCATTAAAAGTGCATAATTTCACCAGACTCTAGCCTCAAACATCCATGGTCAATTAAAAGCTGTCTCCGGTCAATGGGTTGTGACACAGAGTTTCTATGTTCTAGGGACACCTTCTACCCTTTAGACAGACTGCCTTTCGCCCTGAAAAGTGGCATCCAAAGCCCCACTGTCAGCTAACAAGTGTGTAACTTGCATTGGTGGCACCTTCAGGTTTCATGGCATTTCCTGTCTCTTCACCATGTATAGGCTGTGCATTAAAACTTCCGAAATCCCCTTTTCTATTCTCAAGGGTTCCCACACCCCAGATGATGATGGAATCCGCAATTATAATAAGCAACTTCCAAACAAAATTAAGGGCCCTGCTTTCCTTACAACCATTGCTCTTTTCCCTATACTTCTTCAAACTGGCCCAAGACATTTTAAGGCTGCTGTCTTTGGCTTCTGTGCAGAAAAGAGTGCCTCCTGGTTTCTTCATCTGCTGAAGATGGACCTAGTCCCTTCTCATTTCTTAACCTAAGCTGTGAACCTTTTGCTAATGATGATTTGTAGTCTGAGCTCTCTGGGGTCCAGAGAGAGCTCTGCAGGTGCCTGTCAAATGCTCCACCTGAGAAAGACCAAGCCAAGCTAAATCAAGCACCATGGCTTGACTCAGCTTTCCAAGTTCTGCAGCAGAACAGCAACCGCCCACCCCCACCAGGAACAGAACCTCCCATCAACAGCTTCCTCGCTCCCCCTGGGTTTCTCCCAGTAATTTTTTGAAGATTGCCCGGGGCTGCCAGCCTCATCTGCCTTTTCACTTGGCTTGTTCCTCCTCTCCCAGCTATTTGCTAAAATACAGGGCTTCCTCCCCCTCTTGTTAGAACAAAACTTGTTAGGAAGTTGACCCTAGTCTTCTGAGGATTCCTCGTGTTGTCCCAAAGCCTGTCAGGTAATGTGTAAGTCTGTTAGTTTAAGTGGCAGAGCTAAAGGCTTTTCTCTAACCAACTGACTGGTTTCCCCTCTGCCTCTGAGCAAGCTTCATTCTAGAGTCAGAGATGTCCAGGCACAGCCTTCTGAGTACACTCTCCTCTTGACTTTGAAATCTTCACTGGGCTTTGCCTGCATCTATGCTGGACGATGAGCCTCGGCAACACACGAGGACTTCCATGCCTCACTGGTCAGCACCACTGTGCTGCTGGGCTGGAGCCTCCATCCTCCATTCCTATATCCATGCCTACTTTTCAGGCTCACTGGTGAAGAAATAGGATGAGGAAGCAGGAAAGGATCAGAGGCAAGGAGCATGGTCTCACTGACAGTCCATAAGCCTGAATATCTGAGTTTCAGCTCCTTTTATGCAGGTTTCACAGCTGAGAAACAGCCCACCCAATCCTCATTCTGTCTTCACACCACAAGGCTGGCATGGGCAGAGTGCCATCAGGAGAGAACACAGCTCCCACCATGGAGAACCCCTCTAAACTTGCTTGCACCAAAGTCTAGTTCCAACAGCATGTGGCCCGTGGAAAATGCAGCTGCGGTCAGTAACTGAGGTTCTCAGACAGCCTTGCCCTTGCATCCTAGCTCCTGGCACATGCTCCTTCCTGGTTCGCCTACCATGAAGCACGTGACCCCTCTGATGAAACACATATGTGATGACTGACATCCTGGGTTTCTGCCCATGGCAAGTAGGCCCCTGCAGTCACTGGACCACAGTTCTCCCCCACCGAAGGACCCTGCAGGCCATGGAGCACCATGGCTTACAGCAGGGTTTTGGCCCCCATCACCAATGTCATCCCACTAAGTATGTGCCAAGAAGACTCTTGATAAGCCTAAAACCTAATTTGATATGTGCAAGATCCATCTTCACATAAGACCTCAGACTGGTGACAGTTTGGTTTACAGAGAGAGGGTCACAGTCCCAGAGGAGAGATCTACCCAGCAAGGGTGCTCAATGAGGAAGACAGAGCTTTATCCCCTTATTCCTGCAGCATCCACCCTTGACCTTCATGGTTCACTTTGGTCTCAGGCTTTCTCCCAGTGTTGAAGTGAGGGTGTGGGTGTTGTCCTGTACCTCTCCTAGGTCTTAAGAGTACAGCCAACACTCAGCCTCCTCCTACACTCTGGCCCCTCAATCAGCCCTAGACACCTAATGTGTATATGACAGACATGCAGCTGCTGCGACAGCCCCTGATGAGTGCCAAGACCAGCCTTCCCAGTGAGTCCACTCAGGACCTGCGGCATTGCTCAGCTGGCTTGCTGCCACCAGCAGCACTGAGTCAGGTGGTGGTCCTTCCTCACCCAGCAGAGCCAGGCTCTCCTGGACTGTTAACATGGAATTTGGAGGGAATCTTGTGCCTCAAAGAGCATCACTCTTCTGGGGAGAGAAGAGGAATGCATGTGACAATATTAAAGCCAAGGCTGTGTGGTGAAAGTTTAATAGAACAAATATATGGCTGGCTGGCTGAGGAATAATAAAATCACTCTGATGATGAGGACTTTACTGCACTGGTTTCCAGACCCTTGTTTGCTAAATAAATATATTTACTTGGACTCCAAGCTACTGGGTGACCTTGGTCCAATGACTCCACTTCTTCCAGCCATTGTTTCTTCATTGTAAACTGAGAGGATGGGGCTCTGTGAGTGATTCTTGGAGTATCCTCGTACTGGGGGAGGAAGTCTCATATTGTTGGAGCATAAATACTCTCTACCAGTTACTGGGCATGTTTTCAGGGGGTGCAGAGTTGACCCTAGTCTTGTTGCTCTTGTGCTGGTGGCAGGAAGCCATTGTTGCTGCCTTCCAGGACATTGTTGTCCGATGGGGAATGTGTGATGGGGTCTTTCTAAATCCCCTGACCAACCCCTCCCCCTGGTCAAATAAATTCCAAAACTATTTAAAGAAACCTCTGAAAGACTGAGATGAAAGTATTTGTACCGTAGATGTCCCCCAGATGATTCATTTATTGGTTGATGAATTTTATAATGTGTGATTAGATTTAGTCTAAGATCATAAGTCCTTTCTTATGAAATGTACATGCAGCTAGCACCCATGTCTGCATTATTCTCTGGGACTTGAGTAAGAATCTTGTTTGAAAGTCACTGCTATCAGGAAGCAAAGTGTTTGGGGTGTGTGCAGCCTGAGCGTGGCCAAGAGTTGAGTCCCTCTGGTTCATGCAGCTCTACCAGATAACCTGCTGTCACATAACCTACTGCGATGTTTCATCCATGTAGATTATGTTAGCAGCTGTCCGGTGGGGCCTAGAGCAGCTCACTGCAGAAAGGAGTGTGGAGAGAGGGGTGGCTGAAGTGGGTATGGGGTCCAGAACAGGGCTCTGTGAGGGGAACCCAGGAAAGGTGTCTGTGTCAAGACTGATCACCCCACAGCACCATTGGAATGATTGAGGGAGGGAGAGTGTGATATGAAAAATAGCAAACCCAAGGAGTTCCTGTTGTGGCACAGTGGAAACAAATCTGACTGGTATCCACGAGGATGCAGGGTTGATCCCTGGCCTCACTAAATGGGTCAGAGATCCGGCATTGCCGTGAGCTCTGGTATAGGTCATAGACATGGCTTGGATACCTCATTGCTGTGACTGTGGCTGTGGCTGTGACCAGCAGCCACAGCTCTGATTAGACCCATAGCCTGGGAACTCCCCTATGCTGCAGGTGTGGCCCTAAGAAGCAAAAGGCAGAAAAATAGCAAACTCGGGATATGCAATACACACATATATATTTTAGATTTCTTACATGTATAGCCATGGCACTGACAGTTGATAAAATGGGTTCATTGATAAAACCGTAGGTATTGGCAAGATTCTTATGTTTCTTAAAGAGAGTTTAATACATAAAAAAGATTAGAACTGTTAAGGAATGAATGGCTTAGGGATAACAATTAATTGTCTAGTTGTGAAAACAGCCTCTCTGCCTAGATTCTGTAGGCATGAGTACAATGAAATGTCAGGTTTTCTGGGTTTTGTTTTTTTGATGTACCTGCAGCATAGATAAACAGGCTAGGGACTGAATCCCACCTAAGCTGGAACTGTGGAAATGCCACATGCTTAACCTGCTACACCCCCGTGGGAACTCCACAAGATGTCATTTCTTACAAATTTTCTAAAATTTAATCTCTTCCTGTTTCAAACGACTCACCTCTATTGGTTGAAATTAGTAAGTTTTGTTATAAAATTGAATAGCAAGACGACACTGGCTACATACACGTTCCAAGTGGCTTGTCTCCCTTCTAGAAACCGCCAACCTGCCTGCTGCCATCCTGCCTCCCCAACCAGAGCAAGGCCTCTTGAACCACCTCCAAGCAGCTGTCCTCCCCAGGACAGCCTCAGGTTTCTACAGGCTACCCAGCTGAGATGTCCCTGGGGTGCAGTGCTCTCGCCTTCCTCTCCTTCAGTCCAACTCCATGTCCACAGTGAAGGGTCCCAACGGAAACCCAGGGATTTGAGGGAGGCCCTTTCTCTTGGAAAACAGCCCCTGTCTAGAGGCTTACCGCCTTCTGAAGCCATTCCCACAGGCATGGGCCTGGAACACCACGGGCTGGTGGCCTCAACGTGGACAGTCAAGAGCAGGACCCAGCGAGGGACCTGCCCCAACAGATGCTCAGGATGCAAGTAAAGGAGCCCAAGTTTGAATCTCAACAGTAGAATGCTGGCCTCCAGTCATTCTGCAGTGGGGGAGGGGCCGAGGGCAGGTGAGCCTGGGTGGGGGTGGGGTGCCATTCCATGCTGGCCTCTGCAGGGAGGCAAGAACCAGACATTTCTTCCACCTTATGCAGGGGCCAGACAATTGTCCAGTGCCTCGTCAGGCAATGTATGTGTTAGTTTTCAGAGTCACAGCACCGAGGTTTGTCTTGATGTTCCTTTTCCCTTTGTTATTCATCAACTTGTTTGTTGTCCTTCAACCCCCTCAGCTTCAGTCCTGGCTCTTGGCTTCCTTCCCCACAGGCCAGACTTTCTGAACAAAATTCACCTTTTATCATCTGATAACCACGTGGGTTTTCATGGCCACCTGGAACCCAATGTTTATGGTTTGGCTTCTCTCAGCAGACCCACCATTTGTGATTGGTGTGTATCCGTATTTCCTAAGGAAGCCATCTTGTGTGCCAACCAGCATCCAGCAGGACCCACCTTCCTCATGTTCCCTTGTGCTGGAAAGGCCCAGTCTATCCAAAAAGCCACTGCACAGCCCACATGTCCAAGACCAGAGATCAGTCTGACGTGTTTCCCATATTATGACATTGCTGGTAAGTATTGTATGTTTTACCTTTTTAATGATTGAATGTAATATTTTCAACAAATCCTCCCTTCTCAGGGATCACAGTCCACTTGTGCGTGATTGAATTTGCAGTGTTGAGTCCTCCTCCCCCCTCTTTCCCCTGTCCACTCAGTCCTCGTTCCCACTGGTAATCAGAGATACCTGTTTCATTCACATCTTTTCAGAGATCTTTTGGGCAAGGAACATTGAATGCAATCCATTCGCCTTTTCAAAAATTATTTCTTTGTCTCTGAAAATTAAAATGTGCACAGGGATGTAAAATGTTGGAGGATAATGAGAGAAAGCAATTATATATGTATAATATATATGTATATATATGTGTGTGTGTGTCTGTATGACAGGGTCCTTTTGCTGTAAAGTTGAAATAGACAAAGCATTGTAAATCAACTGCAATGGAAAACTTAACAATTATAAGGTAAGAGTTCATCTTGAAAAAAAGTAAAAAGGAAAAATAGAAAATTAAATCTTGTCTCTGTATATCTGAGTATATTATTTTTGTCACCTTCATACTGCCATTGTGGCTCCTCTGTTACTGGACTAACCTTTATTATGGGAGTTTCTACATTCTCTTGAAATTCAAGGAACTGAAAGAACAGAGTGTTCAAAGCCAGGCAATATCAAAAGTAAATATCCAGCTCCATTTGAATTTTTCATTTCCTATACGCAGTGCCTGCCTTTAGCCTTAACTCTGTCCTATGCAACATTTTGGACATATCTTTACTGAAAGTTCTTTCCCTATTTATCTGAAATTTACCTTTCCCTCAGCATCAGCATTTATCTGGCAAGACTAGCCAAAAAGGGTAACATATTAGGCGCTTAGTAGTGAGCAGTTCTAGAGAGGATGAGAACTTGGACTAGAAACTGAAGTGTGCATTTTGGTCCAACCCAAAATAAAATGGCAAAGGGACCCCAAATCTGCAGGATGAAATGTCAATGGAAGAGGCAGGATATAGGATTGAGTGTTTGTGCTTCGTGGGGTTAAGGACAGAAATAAGGGACAAGAAGACAAGTTAATGTACTAAATATCCAAGAGATCTGTTTTTTTTTTTTTTTTTGTCTTTTATTTATTTTCCTTTTTAGGGCCAGACCTGCAACATATGTGAGTTCCAGAATAGGAGTCAAATTGGACCTACGGCTGCAGGCCTCTGCACACCCACAGCAATATGGGATGCAAGCTGTGTCTGTGACCTACAGCATAGCTCAAGGCAACACCAGATCCTTCTTTCACTGATGGAGGCCAGGGATCAAACCCACATCCTCGTGGATACTTGCCAGGTTCGTTTCTGCTGAGCCACATTGGAAACTCCTTGTATTTCTAGGATTTAAAAAATCAACTACCCGTGAAATGCATGTGCACCTTGAGAGAGTGCCAGTATTTTATCCACCAATGTCCACTCTTCTTTTGGACAAAGCCAATCCCATCTAAGACCTGGCCTTCAAGCCCTGCTTATAAGCTTGTGAATTTCCTGTCGGCATCCCATAACCTTCCACTTTAGAATCTAGGCTCATCATTACCTATGGTCCCATCTGCATCCCTTAGAAAACAAAACAGAGACGCAAATGAGAAACAGTTCTCTGACTCTTATTTTCATGTTGAGAATTAATGTCACCTTACACTCTCCTAATGATATGAATGAGTATTCATGTTTCGTGTAGTGAGAAGAGAGGACAATTAGGAAACTTGCCAAGGGAGATAAGGGGTGGAAACCTAATAGGACTGCAACCAAATCTCTTGGGAGGTGAAATTCATTCTCTGCTGTAGCACCACTACAATTCCTACTGATGTTAGGGTGTCGGGGAAGGCAAGAGAGGTTTAGAAGGAGTGTCCCACATTGAGAAAAAGACTTGGGAAGATGCTTCAGAAGCTTCTTACCCCTTGCAAAGAAAAATAGACTCAAAAGAGAGTGAGAAGCTGAGGTGAGAGGATTTCAAGCAATATCATGGTGAGCCTTGTATCAAGTAGCTCTTGATGGGGGATTGAAAAAATAAACAATTTGGAAATATTTCTCTGTATTTGAGCTCTTATAATGAAAATTTTAAATGTTTTTCAACCAATAACTTCATATGGGAGGATTGGTGAGGCAAGCATTGTACCCAGGCTCTCAAGAAGGGCAGGCTCCTTGTTGTCTCCTCCCCTTGTTCAGGCATTCAACTGATTATTTGTAAGATCCTCACTCATAGCTCTGATATAGTATTTGAATGTATCTTCTCAGGGACCCTGATAGAAAATCACATTGTGGAAAAGTGACATTCCCAATCTGCAATCAATTTTTGTTTACTACCTCAAAACCCTACATCCTAGAGGCAGAGATAATCAAATTAGCTGAAATGTAATTAGGGAAAACCAGTCATGGATGTGGGTGTCTCAATGTCTTTTGGACCCTTATCTGATTATTCCTGCAGAGAGCTTCAGGGCAGGCACTGACAGCTGAGGAGAAACATCTCTGGAAATGGATCACAAGCATCAGAAGACAGGTAATCTCCCACTTGCTGATGGAAATTTAAAGGCACTGAGAGATTCCAGGTTTGTGTCTTGTGGACGTTTCAAGTCTGTGCCCTTGGGTGCTCTGGGTGTTGTTAGATGTAAGGGCTCATGAGAGGTATCCTGTTGATGAAGAAATGCTCCAACGTTGCAACTAACCGGAGAACGGTCCTGATGGTTCACATTTCTTTGCAAAGTATGACAATGTCAGGTCAGTAAGTTGAATCTGCTCCTATTTATTTGTTGGTTGATTGCCAACGGAAATTCTGTGATGTAGTCAAAGAAGTAGGGAGGGAGAGTACAATTGTTCCCAAAGTACCTGCTGTGCTGTAATTGGCCAAGATTGTCAAGTTTACTTCACAAGGATAACCAAAACCTTACAAAGGAAACACCTATGAATCAACCTTTATTGAAAACCTTCCATGCATTAACTAACTACACGGAGAGCAAAACATTCGAGTAGAACAAATGCATTTGGAAAAGCTCTAGGCATGGAAACAGGAGAAAGTTCTCTCAGAGTGTTTTCCATGTCTACAATTCATTGCTAGAAATTCTTTTTAATGGAACCCTAAGGCTTGCTAGGTAAAAGGACCTAATATTTCTAGAAAAAACAGTAAGCAAAACTAAGGAACTGCAGCCCAAAGGGCATGAATGCCCTTGGCCCAAATTGAGGATACCGTGCTTAGGCTGGAGCTCTCCAAACTCTTTCATGGGGATCATATCTAAATGGACGGTTTTCAAGTTTGCAATTTGAATGTGGGAGATCATCTCACAAGAGAGAGGTTGAAGAGGAGAAGGTCAGAAAGTTCTCAATGAGAAGACATATCAAAAAACTCCCCAGAGGATGCCAATTCTCCATTATATTCCTCTCTTGCAAGAATACCTGGGCTAGGTATTCACACATCCCACGCCAGCAAGCATGCACATGTCCACTAGTGGCTAGGGCTGTCAGGTGCAGGGACTACCCTCCACCAACCGCTCCTAGCATCTGTTGAGGCGGGTCTGCTTGGGAAGCCAGTAGTGCATGCATGAGGGCAGAGGGTGGTTTCCCAACGGGTGGCCCGCCTGGGGGTGGGGCCAGTCATGGCGGCCTTTCTGCTTAATTCTGTGAAGGCCCTGGTAAGGCATATGGGGACTTTTCACGTGTTGGGTGTGATCCCTCAGCACTCTTTTTCATTCTGTAGGATATCTGGGCCCTCCTCTGTGTGGGTTCATGCCAGCATGGAGTTAAGGTCCGGAGCAGTGTTTCACCACAGTTTATTGGCAGCACTGTGGGTCGGGCTGCATGAAGACTTGAGTGATTGCAGGGCCTCCAGAGGCAGGTGCATAAAGTTTGTGGGCCATTCAAATGTGTGCCATTCCAGCATGCAGTTCTCAAGAGTAGGAAAGCTAGACAGAAACATTTCCAACTGGAAAACCCTCATGCACTTCCCAGGAAGTAGCACAGGTCACTGGAAAATCAGTGAAGAGCCAAGGTACATGATCATAGTTTCATTGGTGTCTCCTTCAGAACATAAAAATTACTGTCAATGCTCATATTCAAAAGGCATGCTTGGGTCCATGGTGGGGACAACTTTCCTGAATGTAGTGCTCACCATCTCTTTGTAATCTGATGTAAATCATGAATGATGCACAAGCCTAGATGGGGTTCATACATATTTGATAGGTTGTTGGGAGTCTGGTGGGTGGTCAGATATCTGGGTTGGTTAGGTCTATGGATATGTGTGTATAAGGGGAGTTCATGCCTGTGTTTTGGTGAACGTTTTTAAGGGTGAGTGTTATATTTGAAGGGTTTTGAGATGTAACAGAGGCACACTCAAGGAGTTGGTGTTTAGGTGTTTGTAAGTTGGTGTTCAGGGGAATATTTGGCACATGGTGTTTTCACCCATGAGTTTTGGGATTGTGTGTCTAAAGGTGGACTTGGATTATCTGCCTATGCATAAGGGCCATGTTTGGTCATTAGGGAGGTCTGTTTGTTTGGGTGTACAATCCATTTATGTTGTATATGTGGGGAATGTAGTGAAACTCCGTGGCTGGGACTTCAACCCAGCCAAAATTGAGAGTGGGACTTGAATCAACCTGCACGGTAGTTTGGCACTTGAACCCAGGATCCCAGGTTAGGAGTGGACTGGAACACAATGATTATTTTTTCTCCTTTTTTTTTGATATTATCTGCCAAATGTGGAGGTTCCCAGGCCCAGGACTGAATGCCACAGCAGCGATCTGGATGGCTGCAGTGACAAAGTTGGATCCTTAACCTTCTGTGCCACAAAAGAATGACTCCAACTCCTCAAAACCACTGTCTTTTAAGGAAAAACCTCTCTCCCAGTGTCAGGACTCATGAAGCTCAGGCTTTTCTGACTCATTGCAGAATGAATTCAGCTTGAGACAAAGCAGTAGGCAATGAGCGAGCTTTTTTAGCATAAGACACTTGTGAGAGAGAGAGAAGTAGGCTGGCAAGGGAGCAGAGCAGCCCCAAGAACCACGAGAGCTCCATTTTTATAATCCAAGGAAAAGAGGAGAAGGGAGAAGTCTGCCTTCTTCCTCATTTGGGGGCAGATGTCAAGGCTTACATCTTTTGTCCCTCACTTTGCCCCTACATGGCTTAACCAGGTCAGTCAACAATGCTATTGAAGTCCTGTGTGTATTACCAGGAGTGTGGTAACATGTACAATATGGCAATTCATCTCAGGTTTCCAGCTAATGTCCCCATTTACCTAGTTTTGTCCCCTGTCATCTATATTTCTGTCTTGGGTATGTGAAAAAATGCTGCTTTTCAAGGACTACTAACTCCATGACTTCATGCAACAGGATTTACTCTTCCTATCTGTTGTCCTATGTTTTAAGTATGGGGGTTTGTGGCTTCAGCATGTCTGACTCATACAGGCCCCTGGTCTTCCTTCAAGTTAGTGTAGATCATAGCTGGGTTCCATTCCTTGAGTGCTCCTCAGCTTACACCAGTTCCCCAAACTCATAAACCTTGTCTTTCACCCCCAGTGGGACTTTTCATGTATTTTAAGTATCCGAATCTATCCTTATCTTTAGGATGATTATTTGTGTATTTGTAGCATGTTGTATGCTTCTTGGCTTTTCTGTGTAGCAGTTTTTCAGGAGCTGTGTGTGTGTCTTTTGATGTGTTTAGGGCAAGTCTGAAACTTTTATGAGACTGGTGAATATTCCATAGGTGGCTGTCCTGTGTTTCTGTGCTTCTGTATTTGCATGAAGGCTGGGTGGGGGGGGAGTGTGATTTTATGTATATGCAGAGCATGTATTATATGTGTATTTGGAACTAAATGCATAGGGGTTATACGTTGCCATATTTGTAATGTCCTGGGTAATTGTGGGTATATTTGGGGCTTGTGGAGAGGAGTTGTGTGTATGAGTTTGTGTGTGTATTCAAGGGGCATGGTCATTTGGTAGAATATTTGCTGGGGCTATGCGCTTGTATTTTTCAGTAGGGACATTTTAGGCCTAAATATTTGGGGAAGTGCACACGTGTGTTTCTTTGTTATTTATTATTTACTTATTCATTTATTTTTTTTTCCGCTCTACAGCATGGTGACCAAGTTATGCATACATGTACGCACAGGATTTCATCGCATTGTTGTGTGGCAATGTAAGTATCTAGACAGAATTCTTAATGCCACACAGCAGGATCTCATTGTACATCCATTCCAAGAGCAATAGTTTGCACCTGTTAACCCCAAGCTCCCAATCCCTCCCACTCCCTCCCTCTCTCCCCGGGCAGCCACAAGTCCATTCTCCAAGTCTATTATTTTCTCTTCTGTGGAAATGTTCATTTGTGCTGTATACTAGATTCTAGTTATAAGTGATGTCCTATGGTCTTTGTTTTTCTCTTTCTGACTTATTTCCCTGAGGATGAGAGTCTCTAGTTCCATTCATGGTGACACAAATGGCCTCATGTCCTTTTTTATGGTTGAGTAGGATTCCATTGTGTATGTATACCACATCTTCCCAATCCAATCACCTGTTGATGGACATTTGGGTTGGTTCCCATGTCTTGGCTATTGTGAATAGAGCTGTAATGACCATGCAGGTGCATGTGTCTTTTTCAAGGAAAGTTTTGTCCGGATGTATGCTCAAGAGTGGGATTGCGGGGATATAGGGTAGTTCTAGGTATAGATGTCTAAGGTACCTCCATGTGGTTCTCCATAGTGGCTGTACCAGCTTACATTCCCACCAACAGGGCAAGAGGGTTCCCTTTTCTCCACAGCCCCTCCAGCACTTGTGATTTGTGGACTGATGAATGATGGCCATTGTGACTGGTGTGAGGTGGTATCTCATGGTCATTTCGGTTTGCACTTCTCTAATAATCAGGGATGTTGAGCATTGCTTCAGGTGCTTGTTGGCCATCTGTGTATCTTCCTTGGAGAAATGTCTCTTCAGGTCTTTTGCCCATTTTTCCATTGGGTGGTTGGCTTTTCTGCTGTGGAGTTGCATATGTTGCTTGTATATCCTAGAGATGAAGCCCTTGTCCATGGCATTGTTTGAAACTATTTTCTCCCATTGTGAAAGTTGTCTTTGTGTTTTCTTGCTGGTTTCCTTTGCTGTGCAAAAGCTTGTGAGTTTGACTAGGTCCCATTGGTTTATTTTTGCTCTTCTTTATGTTGCCTTGGGAGAAGGACCTGTGAACATATTCATGAGGTTGATGTCAGAGAATGCTTTGCCTATGTGCTCTTCCAGGAGTTCGTATGTGTGTTTCTAATGGAGCGATGAGGTTCTGTGTTTATTCAGGGGAGTTGGAGACTTGCATTGATGTGTAGGAGAAATATGGGCTATGGTTATGTGTTAGTAAATGCAGGTGTGTGAGCTGGCTTCTCTTATCATTTGATAGATGGAAGTCATTTCATATGTGGTTTTCTGGAGATATGTCCATGGGTCTTACTTGCATATCCATGTTTGTAGGTCTATCACCAGGTGCATGACTGCCCAAGTCTTGTTCACATGGCTTGGAGTTGTTAGGAGTGTGCAAAGTATGTTCCTTTGGAGAATGCTAAGGTGTTATGTGTTTGTTGCTAATGTGTTTGTTAATAGGTACTAAGAGATGGTCTGTCTGTGTCTATCCAGGGGAGGGTAAAAACATACATACATTTGACACACATACACTTAGAGTGCCCTTTCCTTTCTATGTTGGGGGAGGAGGAGGGTGGTTGTATTTTGAAGAGGTGGCATCACGCCTGGTGTTTGGGGCATCTGAATGTCCAAGGGTTGGGAATATCTGGATGTGTGTGTCCATAAGTGTTTGACATTTGTATATGTATCTTAGTCAGTGTAGGCTAATTGTGGCTGTGTGTGTTTTTGAGTTCCTGGAGCTTATGTGGTATGTATTCTGAGAGGTGTGAGAAGTCTGTGTGTTTGGAAACCAAGAAATGATGTAGGCTGTGTGTGTGTTCAGGAGTGCTGGATTAGCTGTGTTTTAGGGCTATGGCATGGCATACGGGCTATGCATGAGACAATTGAGGACTTGCTGGTTTTTGTGAGCCTGTACATGTAGGTATTCAACATGGACAACTGGTTGGTAGGTAGGTTGCACCTGTTTTATTCAGGCCCATGTTTTGGATGTGTATAGAGTTGGAGTGTTACCAGCTAGAGTTCTTGGCCTTCCTTAATCAAGAGCAGTTGATAAGATGCTGGAGGAGAAACTCAGTGAAGGCTTTATTCAGGACACCTGCTTCAGCATAGAGGCACTGAAGCAATCACCAGGTTCCCTCGTTCACCTTTTCACTGAGTAGCGGTGAGCTAGTTCCTTCTATGGGGTGAGGATAGGGGCATGTCCAGGGATTGGGCCGGGGGGTGGCTGAGGGGGCTTGCCCACCCCACCCCTTTAGTGTGGTGCATGTAGGGGGCATGCATAGTCCTCTGCTTTTGCTCTCTGTTCTTCAGAAGTGGCAGTTGTATTTTTCTCATGATTTGTCCGCAATGTGCAAGCAGAGTTCTTTCTCATTGTTTATACTTTTGCTGTATTTTGTTCCCCAGGAGATGTTTGTCCAGGTGCATTCCCTGCAGCCACTGCAGCCACCGCAGCTAAGGGTGCCAGGTCCCAACCTGTCTCAGTAGGAGAGGCAGTGGAAAATTCCAGGTGAGTAGGAATTTGTCTGTAAAACTTTAGAAGTTGTGTCTATTGAGATATGTAAACTTAGGCGGTCATTTTGTATGGTGATTCACACTGAGGATTAAAAGGTACATGTGTGCTCAGAAGACACACACACACACACACACACACACACACACACACACATACATACACATACTTATGTGTGATGTCCTTTGCTTACATCCCCTGGTGGGTGTTGAGGGTCCTCCTCAGAGTGTAAGTGGATTGTGTGCACATGCATATATGAAAGGGCACTGGAACTGGTTCAGACTAGCTTGGGATAATCGGCTCTGTGTTCGGTTACCTCAGCTTTGTAATTTGAGTTTGCTCATGTTTGGAATATTCATACCATGCAGATATCACATCTGAAATGTCACCTGAGTTTCTTGAAGAGCTTCAAAAATGCATTTAGAGCATATCACTCATCTGTGTGTTGTGACTTAATTATGTGCCAAGCCAGAATATTCAGGCATCATTGGTGTGTGTGTATATCACATTATATTTGAATTGTGAGTGGGGCATCCTGGGCGGTGTGCCATTTTATGTGTGCCTTGGCCCTTCATTCTGAATCACAGCATTGCTCCTCTCAGGTTGATTCAATCTTTAGGGTCAAGAATTCCTCCCTCCAAATGCTGGTGAATTCCAGTGGAAATCATGTGGATGGATTTAGGGTATCTGTACCTTAGGCAGGGACACACCTTCAGCATTTGTATGGTCCTAGAATCTGGGGCCCTAGAAGGGTGAGGCTGATTGCAGATCACTCTCTAGCACAGAAGCTTCTCAGGTGTGTGGTTGGCCGACAAGCAGCAGTCAGGAAGTCGTGGGGATTCATGGATAAGAGGTAAGGTGGGCAAGTGTTCTCCCAGGAAAACCCCCTGAGAATCAGTTGGGCAAGCACAGGTATTCCTGGCTCTTCTGTGGCACAGCTGGTAGGCAAGGACACCGTGCACATGGGGTCCAGATGGTTCAAGTCTCTAGAGCCATGTGTCCCTGTGCCCAGTTGCCCCAGTGTGGTGGGAACTACTGTTGGTCAGGCTGGTAAGCTGTATGAGCAATTCTCCACCACCATATCTCTGTGGAAACCTAAGTCCTCAGGGATAGGCAGGACCTCTAGGGTCAGTGAGCTGACAAGGACAAAGGTGGGGAGGCCTTGTCTCTAAGGGAGGCTTGGGGAGTGAGGCCTGGAGAGCCTGGGGAGTCCTTCTCTGAGGAGATATGGCTCTGATATTCCCAAACCTTTAGACATGGTCCCTGTTCTTTTCTGAAGGTTCAGGATGCTTCTAACAATGGGTAGGTCATCTCAGGTCCTTGGTTCTCAGATGACCTGACCCTATTTTTCTTTATTCCACATCCAGCCATCATCCCAACAGGGAGCCATATGCTCACCATGTCCACCAGCTGACCCTACAGCCTCCTGCTTCCCTTCCCAAAATAGACCCCTCTATTTTGACTCAGCTCCTGGATTCCATACAGTGAACTGTTAGTGACCTCTAGGATGATATTCAAGAGCCTCAAGCTGAACGGGCTTGCAAAATAGTAACTTTTGATAAGCCATTCCTAACATCTTCCCTGCTCACACTGATAGGTGGACAATTCCATCATAGTCACAAAGAAGGGTGAATCTGTGGCAGCCTTTGGAGCCTGTGGAATCTCGTTTTGTAGCATTTGGAGTTCCATACATTTAAAAGGTCACTCAGCCTGCTTCAGCTTCCCTTTTAGCAGATTGATAAATAAAAGACAGAAAATAATGGTCTCCGGAGGAGACAGTTTGGGGGGTGGGGGGAATGCTTGGGCTTTTGATGGAAATCCTGTGAAATTGGATTATTATGGTCATTGTGCAATTACAGATGAGTAATAAATAATAATATTAAAATAAAATAAAATAAAATAAATCATGGACGGTAATGTACAGCATGGTGACTGCAGTTAATACCGCGTTGTGTGTTGGAGAGTAGCTGAGAGAATGGATCTTAAGAGTCCTTGGATGCCCTAGTGGAGAGTGGGTTAAGGATCCAGTGGTATCATTGCTGTGGCTCAGGTCACTGCTGTGGCGCAGGTTCAATCCCTGGCTCAGAAACTTCTGCATGTCACAGGCACAGCCAAAAGGAAAAAAAAAGTTCTTATCACAGAAAGAACTTTGTGGTAATGGATATTAACTAGGTTTACTGTGATCATTTTACACTGACAGTTTTAGCCACTACTCTTCCTATTTGGATGGCTTTTATTTCTTTTTTTTGTGTGTTTGCTGTGGATAGAACTTCTAGTAATATGTTGAATACCATTGGTGCTGAGAGTGGGCATCCGTGTCTTGCTCCATATTTTCATGGGAAGGCTTTCAGCTTTTCTCCATTGAGTATTATATTTTCTGCGGGTTTGTCATAAATGGCTTTATTTATGTTAAGGATTGTTCCCTCTTAGACCCACTTTATTAAGAGTTTTGATCATGAATATATGTTGGACTTTGTCAAATGCTTTTTCTGCATCTTTTGAGATGATCATGTGGTTTCTGACATTTTGTTAATGTGGTGCATGGCATTGTTTGATTTGAGTGTGTTGAACCATCCTTGTGAACCTGGGGTGAATCCCACCTGGTAACGGAAAGTTTTTCAAAGTCATTTTCTGTTCTACACAGAAGTTGTATCCATATTTTTTAGATCCCACATATAAGTGATAGCATATGATATTGGTGTCTCACTGTCTTACTAACTTCACTTAGCATGATACTGTCTGTATCCGTCAATGTTGCTGCAAGTGCCATTAGTTCTTTCGTTTTAATGGCTAATATCCCATGGTGTTTATGTAGCACCTCTTCTTTATCCATTCTTCTGTTGATGGACATTTAGGTTGCTTCCAGATCTTGGCTATTGTAAAGTGCTTCAGTGGACACTTGGGTGCCTAGGTCTTTTCAAGTCATGGATTTCTCTGGATAGATGCCCAGGAGTGGGATTTCTGGATCATATGATAATTCTGTTTTTAGTTTTTTTGAGACATGATCATAGTGTTTTCCACAGTGGCTGTATCAATTTTCATTCCCACCAACACTGTTAAGAGGGTCCCCATTTCTCCACATCCTCTACAGCACTTATTTATTGCAGACTTTTTGATGATGGCCATCCTGGTGGGTATGAGGGAGTACCTCATTGTATCTTGATTTGTATTTTTTTTAATAAGTAGTGATGTTAAACATCTTTTCTTGTGCTTTATGACCATCTGTCTGTCTCCTTTGGAGAATTGTCTAAGTCTTCGGCCCATTTTTTTGGAGGTGATTATAAATTTTGGAGATGAATCCCTTGTCAGTTGCTTCATTTGCAAATATTTTCTCCCATTCCATGGGTTGTCTTTTTTTTGGTTTGTTTAGGTGCAAACAAGGTTTTCCTGTGCAAAACCTTCTAAGTTTATGTATGTATGTATGTATGTTTTCATTTGTTTGTTTTTTTTATTATTTTTAATTCATTGATTTTAGATTATAATGTTTTTTTTTCCCATTATAGCTGTTTTTCAGGATTCTGTCAATTTTTTACTCTATGGCAAGGTGGCCCAGTCTCACTTACATATATATCTTTTTTCTCACATTATTCTCCATCATAAGTGTCTAGACATAGTTCCCAGGGCTGTATTGAATTTTATTACATTTATAGTTGTTCAGCAAACATAACAACCTGATTTTACAGCATTTCCATCCCAAACACCCAGCCCACCCCACCTACTCCCCAACTTGTCTCCTTTGGAAACCATTAGTTTTCCAAAGTCTGTTAGTCTATTTCTGCTCTGCAAAGATGTTCATTGTATCCCTTTTTTAGATTCCACCTATAAGTGATATCATATGATGTTTGTCTTTCACTGTCTAACTTCACTTAGGACAATAATTTCTAGGTCCATCCATGCTGCTGTAAATGGCATTATTTCATTCTTTATGATTTATTTTATTTTATTTTTTTGCATTTTAGGGCCAAACCTAGGGCATATGGAAGTTTCCATTTAGGGATTTAATCCCAGCTGCAGCTGCTGGTCTACACCACAGTCCAAGCAACATGGCATCAGCCACATCTATGACCTACACCACATTTGACAGCAATGCCAGCTCCCTGACTCATGGAAGAAGGCTTGGGTTCAAACCTGCATCCACATGGATACCAGCCAGATTCATGACCACTGGGCCACTGTGGGAACTCCCATCATTCATTTGTATGATTGGGTAATATTCCATTGTGTATATGGACCACATCTTCTTTATCTCCTCCACTGCCGATGGACATTTAGGTTGTTTGCATGGCTTGGGTATTGTACCTAGTACTGCAATGAACATGGGAGTACAGGTATCTTTTCAAGTCATGTTTTCTCTGGAGAGATGCCCAGGAGTAGGATTGCTGGATCAAGGGTAATTCTATTTTTAGTGTTCTGAGGAATCTCCACACTCTTTTCCATAGTATTGCACCAATTTGCATTCCCACCAAAAGTATGATAAGGGTTCCATTTTCTCCACCCCTCTTCAGCATTTCCAGTTTGTAAACTTTTTAATGATGGCCATGCTGGGTGGTGTAAGGTAGTTCCTCCTAGTAGTTTTGATTTGCATTTCTCTAATAATTAGTGCTGTTGAACATCTTTTCATGTGTTTTTTGGCCATCTGTTATGTCTTCTTTGGAGAATTGTCGGTTTAGGTCTTCTCCCCATTTGTTGATGTGGTTATTTTCTTGTTTGTAATTGAGCTGCAGGGGTAGCTATAAATTTTGGAGATGAGCCCCTTGTCAGTCTCTTCATTTGCAAATATGTTCTCCCATTCTTTGGGTTGTCTTTTTGTCCTGTTTAGGGTTTCCTTTGCTGTGCAGAAAGTTTTAAATTTAATTAAGTCCCATTGATTTTTTTTTTGTTCTTATTGTTATTACTCTAGGACGTGGATCTGAGAAGATATTGCTTTGGTTTATATCAGAGAGTGTTTGGCCTAGGTTTTCCTTCAAGAGTTTTAGGTTATCTGGTCTTCTATTTAGGTCTTTCATCCATTTTGCATTTATTGTTGTGTGTGGTGTTAGGAAGTGTTCTGATTTCATTCTTTTCCATGTGGCTGTCCAGGTTTCATGGCATCATTTATTGAAGGTACAGTCTTTTCTCTATTGTATGTTCTCGCTTCTATTGCCATAGATTAGTTGACTGTAGGCGTGTGGGTTTAATTCTGGGCTTTCTATCCTGTTCCACTGATGTACATTTCTGTCTTGGTGCCAGTACCAAATGGTTTTGATGCTTAGTAGAATAATCTGAAGTCAGGGAACTTGATTCTTCCAGCTCTGTTTTGCTTTCTCAGGATGTCTGGCTATTCTGAGCCTTTCATGCTTTCAAACAAACTTTTAGATATTTCCTTCTAGTTCTACAAAAACTGTCCTTGGTAGTTTGATAGGGATTGCATTGAATCTGCAGATTGCCTTGGGTAGTACAGTAATTTTGATAATATTGATTCTTCCAATCCAAAAAGATGGTATTTCCATCTGTTTGTGTGACCTTTGATGTCTTTCATCAGTGTCTTATACTCTTCAGAGTACAGGTCTCTTGTCTCTTTAGGTAGGTTTATTCCTATGAATTTCATTCTCATTGATGTGATGGTTGATGGGATTGTTTCCTGAATTTCTCTTTCTGATCATTCATTCTTAGTATATAGAAATGCCATGAATTTCTGTGTATTAATTTTGTATTCTGTGACTTTTCCAAATTCATCAATGAATGCTAACAGTTTTCAGGTAGCATCTTTAGGATTTTCTAGGTATAGTATCATGCCTCCGCAAATAGAGTTGTACCTCTTCCTTTCCAATTTGGATTCCTTTTATTTCATTTTCTTCTCTGATTGCCATGCCCAAGACTTCCAAAACTATGTTGAATATTAGTGGTGAGAGCAGACATCCTTCACCACAGAGGGAATTCTTTCAGCTTTTTACCATGCACAATGATGTTAGCTGTGTGTTTGTCATATATGCCCTTTAGAATTTTGAGGTAGGTTCCTTCTGTACCCATGTCTGCAGGGATTTTATGGGTGTTGCATTTTGTGAAAGTCTTTCTCTGCACCGATGGAGAGGGTGATATGGTTTTTATTCCTCAGTTTGTTAATGTGGTGTATCATACTGTTGGATTTGTGGATATTGAAGAATCCTTGCTTTGCTGGGACAGATCCCACTTGATCATAATGTACAAACCTTTCAATGTACTGTTGGATTTGGTTTGCTAGTATTTTGGTGAGGATTTTTGCATCTAGATTCATTGGAGATATTGGCCAGTAGTTTTCTTTTTTTGTGGCATCTTTGTTTGGTTTTGCTATCAGGGTGATGGTGGACTTCTAGAATGAGTTTGGAAGCGTTCCTTCCTCTGAAAGTTTTTGGGATAGTTTCAGAGGAATAGGTGTTATCTCTTCTCTAAATGTTTGAATCGAATTCCCTGTGAAGCCATCTGGTCCTAGACTTTTATTTTTTGGAATTTTTTAAATCACAGTTTCAATTTCTGTGCTTGTGATTGGTCCATTCGTCTTTTCTAGTTCATCTTGGTTTAGTCTTAGAAGATTGTAGTTTTCTAAGAATTTGTCCATTTCTTCTAGGATTTCCCTTTTATTGGTATAGATTTATTGGTATGTAGTAGTCTCGTAGGATCCTCTGTATTTCTGTGATGTCCTTTGTAACTTGTCCTTTTTCATCTCTAATTTTATGGATTTGAGTCCTCTTTTTTTTTGATAAGTCTGACTAGGAGATTTTCAATTTTGTTGATCTTTTCAAAGAACCAATTTTTATTTTTATTGCTCTTTTCTATGTTTTTCTTCCTTTCTATTTCATTCATTTCTGCTCTGATCTTTATTATTTCTTTCCTTCTTATATCTTTAGGTCTTGTCTGTTACACTCTCTCAGGCTGCTTGAGATGTGAAGTTAGGTTGTTTATTTGAGCTTTCTCTTGTTTCCTGAGGTATGCTTGTATTGCTATAAACTTCCCTCTTAGAACTGCTTGTGCTATAGTTTTCCTCTTTGATTTCTTCGATGATCCATTGGTTGTTTGGTAGCATGTTGTTTAGCCTTCATGTCTTTGTGTGTGTGTGGTTTTTGGCAATATTTTTCTTGTTGATTTCAAGTTGAATAGCGTTGTGTTTGGAAAAAGATGCTGGATATGATTTCCATTTTCTTAAAGTTACCAAGGCTTGATTTGTGGCCCAGAATGTGATCATTCCTAGAGCAAATTCCATGTGCACTTGAGAAGAAGTGTATTCTGCTGCTTTTGGATGGAATGTCCTATAACTCTCTATTCAATCCATCTGGTCTAATGCTTCATTTAGGGCCTGAGTTTTCTTGTTGATTTTCTGTCCGGATGATCTGTCCATTGCAGTAAGTGGGGTGTTAAAGTCCCCTGCTCTATGGTGTTGTTGTTAATTTCTCCTTTTAAGGTTGTTAGCAGTTGCCTTATATATTGAAGTGATCCTGGATTGGTCCTTTGATCATTATGTAATGCCCATCTTTTTCTCTTATCATATTCTTTATTTTCAGGCCTATTTTGTCTGATATGAGTATCATTACTCCAGCGTTTTTGATTGCCATTTGCATGGAATATTTTCTTCCATCCTCTCATTTTCAATTTGTATGTGTCCCTAGAAAGTGAAGTGGGTCTCTTGAAGACAGCATATGTATGGGTCTTGCTTTTGTATCCATTCAGCCAGTCTAGATCTTTTGGTTGGGGCATTTAGTCCGTTTACATGTAAGCTATTTACTGATTTGTATGTTCTTATTGCCATTTCATTAACTGTTTTGGATTTGTTGCTGTTGCTCTTTTTTCTTCCCTTCTTCTCTTGTTCTCTCCTTTTGTGGATTGATGACTACCTTTAGCATTGTATTTGAGTTGATTGCTCTTATTTGTGTGTGTATCTATTGTAGGATTTTGGCCTGTAGTTACCCTGAAGTTTTGAGATAGGCGTCTCTCACTCTACGATTGTTTTAAGTTGTTGGTCTCTTAATTGAGAGTGCATTTCCAGTGTCCTGCATTTGTACCCTCCTCTTCTCCCAATTTCTGGATTTGGTAGCTTATTGAAGCGTGGATGATTTCCTACATTTACCGTGTCTATGCCTTTACTGTGTCTATGCCTTTACTGGTGATCCTTGTCATTTGTAGTGTTTTGGTTTCTAGTTGTGGCCTTTTCTTTGCCTCAGGAAGTTCTTTCAGTATTTGTTGTAAATCTGGGTTAGTGGTGCTGAAGGGTCTTAACTGTTGTTTGTCTGTAAAGCTTTTGCTTTCTCCTTCAAATCAGAATGAAAGCCTTGCTGGGTAGAGTAATCTTGGTTGGAGATTTTTCCTTTCATCTCATTAAGTATATCGTGCCACTCCCTTCTGGCCTGCAGAGCTTCTGCTGAAAAATCAGCTGAAAAGCTTTTCAGGATTCCCATGTATGTTATGTGTTTGTTTTCCCTAGATGCTTTCCATATGTTCTCTTTGTCTTTAATTTTGTCCAGTTTCGTGAATATGTGTCTTGGGGTGTTCCTCCTTGGGTTTATTTCATATGGTACTCAGTGTGCTTCCTAGATTTCAGTGAGTGATTCCTTCCCCATGGTAGGGAAGTTTTGGCCTATTATCTCTTCACATAGGTTCTCTGGCCTTTTCTCTCTCTCTTCTTCTTTTGGCACCCCTATAATGCAGATGTTGGTGCATGTAATGTTGTCCTAGAGTTCTCTTAGACTGTCTTCCAATCTATTCAATCTTTTTTCTTTTTCTGTTCCACATCAGTGATTTCCAATCGTGTGTCCTCCACCTCACTTGTTCATTCTTCTGCCTCATGTATTCTGTTGTTGGCTGCTTCTAATGAATTTTATATTTCAGGTATTGTATTTTTCATCTCTGCTTGCTTCAGTCTTAAATTTCGTATTTCTTTGCTCAGTGTTTCCTGTAAATTATCAGTCTTTGCCTCCCATCTGTTTCCAATGCCCTGCATCACATTCATGATCATCAGTCTAAAGTCTTTTTCCTGGAGGCTGATACTCTGCAGATCACTTAGCTGTTTTTCTGGGGTTTTTCTCTCTCCTTCATCTGGGTTATGGTTCTCTGCCTTTACATTTTTATAGGTTTTTGGTGTGGTCTCCTTTTTCCAGAAAACAATGTGGTAGCCCCTCTTTCTTCTGAGGTCTGCACCCTTTGTGGCTGAAGTTGGTATGGGGGCTTGCTATAGGCTTCCTGATGTAAAGGACTGGTGCCTGCCCACTGGTAGGTGGAGCTGCTTCTTATCCCTCTGGGGGATGGGTCTTTGCTCTGGGTGAGATTAGAGGCAGTTGTGTGATTAGGGTGTCTTTAGGCAGCCTGTTTACTGATGGGTGGGGCTGTGATCTCACCTGGATTCATGTTTGACCTGGGGCTTCTCAGTGCTGATAGGTGGGGCCAGATTTTCCCAAAATGGCCACCTCTAGAGGAACACATGCCAGTGAGCACTCCTGAGACTTTTGCTTCCAGTGTCCTTCCCAGCAGTGATCCACAGTCACTCCCTGTTTTCCCAGGAGATCCTCCAAGAACTGCAGTCAGGCCTGCCCCAGATTCCCATGGAGTCTCTACTTTGTCTGGGACCCCGTGGATATGAAAGCCTGTGTGTACCTTTCAAGAATGGGGTTTCTGTCTCCCCCAGTCCCATGGAGCTTTAGCACAGAAGCCCTACTACCCTCAATGCCAGATGCTCTGGGGGCTCTTTCTCCCAATGCCATACCCCCAGGTATGGGGATCCAATGTGGGACTCAGAACTCTCGCTCCTGTAGGTGGGTCTCTGTGACACAGTTCCTTTCCAGTCTGTGTGCTGCCCACATGATGCTCATGGGCTTGTGTATATCACATAATAGGCCTTCCTACCATCTTGATGTGGTCTCCTCTTTGTTTCTTGGAGTAGGATATCTTTTTTGAAAGTTTCCAATCCATTTTGTTGAAGGTTGTTCAGCATTTGGTGGTAATTTTGTTGTTTTGAAGAGAGCAGGTGAACTCCATTCCTTCTGTCCTGCCATCTTAATCCAGTCCCCTTCTCCTCATTTTTCAACTGGGTTTTGTTTGTTTGTTTGTTTTGTTTTTGCTGTTGCGTTGTATAAGTTGTTTGTATGTTTTGGAAATTAAGCTCTTGTCAGTTACATTATTTGAAACTCTTTTCTCCCATTGCATAGATTGTCTTTTTGCTTTTTTTAAAGTTTTCCATTGCTGTGCAAATACTTGTGGGCTTGATTAGCTCCCATTGGTTTATTTTTGTTTTTTCATTCTATTGCTTTGGGGGACTGACCTAAGAAAACCTTTCAATGTTTGATGTCAGGGAATGTTTCGCCTATGATCTCTTCCAGGAGTTTTATGATGTCTTCTCTTATGTTTAAGTTTTTAAGCCATTTTGAGTTTATTTTTGTGTATGGTATGAGAGTGTGTTCTAGTTCTAGTATGAGAGTGTGATTTACGTGGAATTGTTCTGCTTTGTCCATACCACTTGGGGAGGAGACAATCTTTCCCTGATTTTGTATTCTTGCCTCGTTTGTCAAAGATTGTTTGACCATAGTTGTCTGGGGTTATTTCTGGGTTCTGTATTCTGTTCCATTGGAGTGTATGTCGTTTTGGTACCAGTACCACACTGTCTTGATGATTGTAGCTTTGTAATATTGTCTGAAGTCTGAGAGAGTTATGCCTCCTGCTTGGTTTGTGTTCCTCAGGATTGCTTTGGCAATTCTGAGTCTTTTATGGATCCATATCAATTTTTGGATTGTTTGTTCTAGTTCTGTGAAAAATGGCATGGGTAATTTGATAGGGATTGCCTTGAATCTGTTGATTGATTTGGGTAGGAGGGTCATGTAAATGATATTAATTCTTCCAATCCAGGAGTGTGGAACATCTTTCTGTTTCTTTGAATCCTCTTTAAGTGTCTTGAGTGAAGTTGTAGAGTTCTCAGCATGGAAGTCTTTCACCTCCTTGGTCAGGTTAACAGCTGTTGCCTTATGTTTTGAGGTAACCGTCTTTTGGGTGCATATGTATTTACCATCCCTATGCATGCTTCTTGGATTGATCCTTTGATCATTATGTAATGACCTTGTTTGTCTCTTATAATATTCTTTATTTTAAGGTTTAATTTGTCTGAAAAGAGTATTGCTGCTCCAGCTTTCTTTTGACTCCATATGCATGGAATATTTTCTTCCATCCCCTCGCTTTCAATTTTCATATGTCCCTAGAACTGACGTGAGTCTCTTGGAGACAGCATATATGTGGGTCTTTAGTATCCATTCAGCCTGTCTATATCTTTTGGTTGGGGCATTTAGTCCAATGACATTACCATTTTATGAACTGATTTGTATTTGTTTTTGTTGGCCTCTTTTCCTTCCCTTCTTCTCTTCTCTTGTGGTTTGATGACTCTATATAGTGTTGTGTTTGGACGGCTTTTTATTATTTTTGTGTGTATTGATTGTAGATTGTTGGTCACAGTTCCCATGAAGTTTTGATATAGGATTCTATCTATATACAAATTGTTTTAAGTTGTTGGTCTCTTAGTTGCAAATGCAACTCTGGTATGCTGCATTTTTACCCTCTTTGGATGATTTCTGGATTTTTCAGCATATTTATGTGTGGATGATTTCCTGCCTTTACTATATGTATATGTATATGTTTACCGGTAAGCCGTGTCGTTTTTAGTATTTTTTATTTTAGTGGTGGCCTTTTCATGTCCACCTCTTGAAGTTCCTGTAGTATTTGTTGTAAAGCTGGTTTGGTAGTGTTGAAAACCTTCCTGGGCTTCGCTTGTATGTTATGTGTTTCTTTTCCCTAGCTGCTTTCAACATTTTCTGTTTGTCTTTAATTTTGGTCAGGTTCATGAATATGTGTCTTGGGGTGTTCCTCCTTCGGTTTGTTTTCTATTGTACTCGTTGTGCTTCCTGGATTTGAGTGAGTGGTTCCTTTCCCATGTTAAGGAAGTTTTTGTTATGTGCTCTGGCCCTTTCTCTCTCTCTTCTGCTTCTGGTACCCCTATAATGCAGATGTTGGTGCATGTCATGTTGTTCCAGAGTTCTCATAGACTGCCTCCATTTCTTTTCAATCTTTTTTTCTCTTCTGTTCCTCGTCAGTGATTTCCACCAGTCTGTCTTCCATCTCACTTATTCATTTTTCTGCCTTCTGCATTCTGTTACTGTTTCCTTTGATGTGAATTTTTTTATTTCAGCTATTGTGTTTTTCGTCTCTGCTTGCTTAATCTTAAAATCTTCTATTTGTTGGGTTTTCTTGTAATTTGTCTCTCTTTGCCTCCAGTTTATTTCCATGTTCTTGAGCCATATTGACTATCATTAGTCTAAGGTCTTTTTTGTGGAAGTTGATAATCTTCAGATCGTTTAATCGTTTTTCTGTTTTTTTTCTTCTTCCTTTATCTGAGTCATAATTCTATGCCTTGTCATTTTGCAGAGCTTTTGAGTGTGATCTCCTTTTTGCAAACAATAGGGTTGTAGACTCTCATACTTGAGGGTTCTCCCTACTATTCTTCCTGTTACTCAAATGTGACCTCAAGTGATTTCTGGTCTGTCTACTTTCCCTTCTATGTGGGACACAGTGCATGAGAAAGAGCCTTCCTGACACTGAGAGGTGAAGACTTCTAAATTTGGAAAACCTGACTCTTGATCAGTGATGCTTTCAGAGAAAGATCTGGATCATTCCAGATCAAGGAGAACTGTGCCAGTTAAGAAAATGAAATCTTCATTAAACTTCAAGTTGTGAAGGCCTGTAGAGGGAGGTCTCACAACCTACTTCTCATGGTCAATAGCTTTTGTAAGCAGTGCTTCAGGGACATTTGGGGTGCATGTGCCTTTTGAAGGACATTTCAGTATAGGGAAATGTTTGATTTTGATGAAATATGATTTTCCATTTTTTTCTATTTTTGGGTAATTTTCTTTTTGTCCTGTGTAAGACCTCTTTATCAAGCCCAACAACCCATAGATTTTTCTCCTAGTTTTTTTTTTTTTTTTTTTTTTTGGTAAAAATTTCAAAGTCTCGAAATTTGCATTTGAATCTATGCCCCATTTTGTAGAATTTCAATATCCGTTAAAAACTATCCCTTTTCCGTTCTACTTCTCTATAACTTTTGTATTAAGCCATTCCAGTTTGCTGTATTGGTATGTGTCTATTTCTGTATTCTCTATCCTGTACACCAAACTATGAATCTATTCCTCCACCAATGCTAATCTGTCTTCCATAGGGCTTTATATGGAGCCTAATAGCCTCAAATTTTAATTTTCTTTCTCTAAATAATTTTAGCTATTTTGGCTCCTTTTCTTTACACATGTTATAATAAGCTTGTCCATGTTGACAAAAGCAATTCTGTTGGAAGTGGACAGTTTATTATGTGGAGTCTTCCAGACTGTGAATATTATCTATGTATATGCCTACACCTTTGTTTAGGTCTTATAGGGTTTTATCATACAAATCAAATCCTCTATCAAAACATTTCTAACGAGAGTTCCCATTATGGGTCCCTGATGAAGAACCTGATATAGTGGCCATGAGGATGTGGGGTGACTCTCTGGCCTGGCTCAGTGGGGTAAGGTACTTTTATTGCCACAAGCTATAGTGTAGGGTGCACATGCCAGTTGGAGATGGTGTTGCTGTTGCTGTGGTGTTGGTTGCTAGCTGTAGCTCCATTTTGATCCCCTAGCCTGAGAACTTCCACAAGCTGCAGGAGCAGCCATAAACTTATATGTATAACCAAATATTTCATTTTTTGGAACTGCTCTGTATTGCATTGTGTTTTTGGTTTGGGCTACCAGATGTCCCTTTTTAGCATTTACAAATATGATGAATGTTTCTGTGTTGATCTTCTCTCCTGAGACTTTGGTAAAAGAACCTCCATCTCTTCAGTGTACCTTAAGAGAATTGTTGGGATTTTCTGTGGAGGTAGCCATGCTATCCATGAACATGGACAGTTATATTTCTTCATTTCTATTCTGTATGTCTTCATTTCTTTTTCTTGCCATGCTGCATTGGCAAGTACCTGCAGTACTAAGTAGAATGGAAGAAATGAGAAAGGACATTCTGACCTTCTTTTGAGTTTAGGAGGAAAACATTCATTCTTTCACCTTGCAGTAGGATGCTTAGTGTAGGTGTTTTGTAGATGTTCTGTACTGGGTTGAAGGAGTGTTCTTCCTGGTCTTCTGAGAGTTTCTAACATGAATGGGTTGTTGAACATTGCCAAATGCTTTTTCTGTAGTAATTGATGTGACCATGTACGTTTTCTTCTTTAATCTATTAATAACAGCAAATTACACTGATGATTTTTAAATACTGAACCAAGCTTGTATTCCTAGAATAAACTCCATTTGATTCTAATGCATTGTCAGTTCATTTGTTCTTCAGATATTGGTTGAGTATTGCAATGTTTTTTTGTAGTTTCCTTTCAGGAAAACTTAAGCTATTGATTTTGAGACCTTTCTTCTTTTGTATTGTAGAAGCATTTAGTGCCATTTGTTTCCATCTTCACAATGGTTTATCTGGATCCAATCACATTTTATGGACTGTATCTTCCTTTGCATTCAGTTCTATTCATTTCAAAATTTTTCTTTGAGAGTCATCTTTAACCATGGGTTATTCAGAAGTGTTCATCTCAATTTCCACATATTTGGAGGCTCACTTCTCATTCTCATTGTTATACAAGGGGAAGCTTATACTTTGGACACGGTGGAGTGAAATGTAATGACTATTTGTTTATCTTATAGGTTCCTCAAGTGTCATTGGTGTGAACCTTTTGAATATTAATTTTACATGGGAGTTCTCAGACTTTTCACTTATACAGTAACCATAAGGGAATTGCCTGAATATATGAATTCATGCTGCTGAAGTTGTGTTTATCAAGGGAAGTTCACAGACAGAACAATAGTAGGAGAATTTGTGGGTCGCCATTGCACATTGTTTTCCGGGTCAGCACCCAGAGACTCTGTTCGGAACCAGCGTTCAGGAGAGGGGCCCAGATCTTGGGCTTGGTGCTTTTTATTGCATGATCAGAGAAGTCCAGGCCCCCTGTGGGCAGGGACTACAACCAGCATGGTGACATGCAGGATGCAGGTTGAGTAGCTGGCTGCGGGATGAGCACTCAGGGTGGGGGAAGCTCCAGCCTCTTTCCTGCTGCTCAGGGTGGGTCTGAGCTGTGGGTGCAGCCATAAGTCTCAGAAGGCCAAAGTGGCTGAGTCACTAGGCAGCACTTCCCATGTCTGTCAGCCATAAGCCCTGGCTATGGGCAGTGACCCTGAAGTCCCAGGAAGGCCAGGCTTTCTCCTGCAGGGAGGTTGTCTTGCCCAAGTCAGCCCTGCCCTCTCACTACTTCAGAAACCGAAATCTCATCACTCCATCTTGCTACCTCCCAAAACATGGGATTGCCAAACTTTTGTTTTTGTCTTTTTGTATTTTCTAGGGCTGCACACATGGCATGTGGAGGTTTCAAGGCCAGGGGTCTACTCAGAGCTGTAGCCACTGGCCTATGCCAGAGCAACAGCAGCACAGGATCCGAGCCACTACTGCGACCTACATCACAGCTCTCAGCAATGCTGGATCCTTAACCCACTGAGCGAGGCTAGGACTAGAACCTGCAACCTCATGGTTCCTAGTCAGATTTGTTAACCAATGAGCCATGGTGGTCACTCCCCAAATGTTCTTTTTCGAATATTAGTAACATCATTTTCTAGAAGAAGTACAACCGAACCCCAGTTAACCAGGAAGCAGTTACTGCAATTAAGCAAGTTTCCCCTAAGACAAGACCCTTAGCTACACCCATGGGCTATCTTTGATTTCTCCTATGTGCTTCTGAGAAGTAAAATGTTGATGTTCAAGATCTCCAATGATCGGTGTGCTAGCAATAATTTCTATGAAAGCAGGAAGCTCCTCACCCAGAAGCAGAGGAGGTAAGGAGGCAGTAGGTGATAACTCTTTGCTCTGCTCCCACTTTTAAACCCTCCATATCCCTGCCATTTGAGGAAGGAAGGCAGTGCCTTGGAACACTACCCAGCTTCCAGGTGTGTCACTTCCCCTGTCTGACAAGAGGTCACCTACAAGCCAGAGGGCCCAAATCCTCCCTCGTACACAACTGCTCCCTGCCCCCCACTTAAAAATTCCCTTCAGAGCCCTTTGCCTGCACAATTGTAATAGCTGTATTGTTAATATATGATGTCTGTGACTTAGAAAAGTGTTACTCCTTACCTTGTTCTTGGAGAAACATGGCCTTTGGTAGGGAGAACCCAGACCAGGCAGCCCACAGCCTCTGTCAGGTGTGTTCCTTCAGCCAATGCTCTGATTCCATGTTGAGAGTTTTGGAGATGAGACTTTCTGTGTTGTCAATGGGCAGGCTTCCCCTTGGTGTGTATCATATGCAAAGGTTGTCCAGCACCTGCCTCTCCCTCAGACAAGCTGCAGCCATGCTACCCCTGCAATTAGGAACCTCCTTTATCCACCCTGTGGATGGTAGTCAATTCTCTGATTCCATGAATGTATCATCCGTTAGACCACTATTGATTTACTTTATTTTATGTATGTATTTTTTGTCAAGTTTGGCTCCATCTGCAGCATGTAGAGGTTCCCTGACTAGGGGTCAAATGTAAGCTACAGCTGATTCTGTTGAATGAAAATTCCATTTAATTGATTTTAATTTCATTCTTTTTCTTTTTTGTTCTTTTTTCTTTCTTTCTTCTTCTTTTCTTTCTTTCTTTCTTTTTTTTTTTTTTGGTGGGGTTCTATCTGGACATATGGAAGTTCCCCTACTAGGAATTGAATTAGCACTTGAGCTTCCATCCTATGCCACAGCCACAGCAATGCAGGATCAAAGCTACATGACACTACACCACATCTCATGGCAACTCTGGAACTTTAACCAAATGAGCACGGCTAGGTATCATACCCATGTCCTCACAGATAGCAGTTGTGTTCATTACCTCGGAGCCATGACAGGAACTCCTTCTATTTCATTCCTTTTATGGTTTGAAGAACATTAGTGTAATTTGTCATTTGCAGTCCATGCACCTTAATGTTAAACCTAGTCTATTTCATTTTTTGGCTTTGTTACTTTCCTTTTTTGGCCACACTCTTGGCATATGGGGGTTCCTTGGAACAAGGCAGGATACTTAGGCCTCTTTCCCAGAGCAGGAACTCTATTCCTGGTCTTTGTAAAGTCTTAGGTCTTGCTCTTTCTAAAGCTATCTGGGTGTTGATGCCATTGGGGTGGTGCAGGGATTTGACAAGGTGCAATACTCAGAGTTCCCATAGTGGCTCTCTGGAAATAAATCTGACTAGTATCCATGAGGATGCCAGTTCGATCCCTGACCTTATCAGGGGGTTAAGGATCCAGCATTGCTGTGAGCTCTGTGTAGGTTGAAGATGCATCTCAGGTCTGGCATTGCTGTGGCATAGGCCAGTGTCTCCAGCTCTGATGTGACCCCTAGCCTGGGAACCTACTTAGGCCATTGGTGCAGCCTTAAAAAGAAAAAATAAATAAATCACGATGGACTACTCCACTCAAGTCCCTAATCATCTATGAATTTCCTCTCAACCATTCCCATCTTTCTGTCCTCATTGGGACTAAGAGGCACCTGCCTCCACCATTTTGCCCATTGCAATAATCCCACTGAGAATAGTGGATTCTCCCCCATCGATGAGGCAGAGAAGCAGAAAGTCCTGTCCCTACAGCCAAGCCTTTTCCTCTATGGCCAGGCCACCCACACAGGGCACCCTGGATGAGTGTAGGATCATCCCAGCCTGTCATCTGGCGACTTCGGGGAAGCAGAGAGAAACTCCCTAAAGGTAAAGGCTGTCACCAGCCTCCACTCTAGGAACTGCTGAGTGTTCAGAGGGCTGAAAGGCACAAAAGCAGCGCCAAATCCCTTGAAGGTAGAGGGATGCAGATAATGGTAGAGATGCCCCAGATGCCCACTAGTCAGGCAGGCTTGAGAGACGGAGATGAATGTGGGGGTTCCTGGGGATAGTGAAATCTGTGTGCTCCCCAGAGTAGCTTGATGAGTCCTTGTCTCTGTGGAGGAAAGATTTCATGGTTCACCTGTACATCCAGAGCACCTGTGACAGCCCTCATCCTTCTTTCCTCCAAAGAACACTCTGTGGAGCAACACAGACATGAGCAAGATGACAGTGGACCATGAATATTTCCCATAAAACTATCTTTGTCCACATTTTACATACTTCATCCCAATGGTGCTTCTGTGCACACCCAGACCCAAATCCCCCACTACCTAACCCCCCGCAGGGCCACCCCTCTCCTGGCTCTGATAGCCTTGCCCTTCCTCCCTGCCCCCATGTCAGCCAGGATCAGTGCTGGGACTAAAGAGAGCCCCTAGGCTTCCTGTTGGGCTTGCACTGGAAAGCTGGCCCACTGTTCACTACTGGATGCAGTGGAACATCCTCTTCCCTGTGACACATGTGTTACACCTTCTCTTTTTGGTCTGTCAGGGTAAACAAGCCCCTGTCTAGGGCTGGTCTCCCAAAGACTCCCAGGTCAGTCCTGGGCATGGGCAGGTTCTCTGTGGTGGCCAGGCCTCCACACAGAGCCAGCTGCTGGGGAGGCTGGGCTGATGCCTATTCTCTGGGGGGTGGGGTGACCCATTGAGCTCGTTGAGTCCCCCAGCCTGCAGAGTCCCCACAAGGCCTGTGGTGGGGACTTGGCTCTGGGGCAGCACCAAGGACAGCAGGTTGTGCTGAGGTTCCAGGAGGAAGGTCAGGGTGGGGAGATCCTCCTCCTCCTTACTGGAGCTGTTCCCCAGCCCTCAGGTCTCCCTAAGAGGACAGGTCTCCTCAAGAACCTCATTGGCCCTGGGTCCTGATCGAGGTCCCTGAGGAGGACAGGGCCAACTGGCCCAGGATGGAGGGATGTCCTGACCTCTTGGAGAGAGAACTGAGCCTTTGAGCTGTAAGGCCACTCACTGCTGGCTGTGCCTTAGAAGGGCCTTGAAATCAATCTCTGGTTTGCAGGATTCTTTGGTGACCCCAGTCTGACCCCAGCCTTAGGGAGCAGAAGAGTGCCTTGGTCTCTGGTGGCACTCCAGTGGCATGGCTGCAGTGTTTGGGTTGTGCCCCAGGGCTGGCCTTCCTAAGAGCACAGGCTGAGGGTGACCAGGTGGAAGGGAAAGTGAGAGACTCTAATGTCCATTTCCTAAGCCTAGAGCATGCACATTGGAGGGCAGTGCTGGGGGGCCATAGACCTGTGTGTGGGTGGTTTTAGGACCAGCTGAAGCCTCATGTGCCATGGGAGGGAGAGGAAAGTGGGCACATGTAAGAGTCACATGTGAGGAAGTGCAGAACCTTTAATTTCCCAGGGGTGTCCCCACCAGCCCACTTCTTAGGCATACCTCATGGGGCTGCTTAGGCATGGAGGAGGGAGAAGAGTTAGAAAACTGACCATGTCCATAACCCAGAGGGACAAAGGGCAGGTGAGACCCCCTTCAGGGGCTGTTCTAGTGGAAAGACTAATACCACAGTGCGGTTAAAGGAACAATGTTGGGACATTGGTCATCCCTAGGTCCCTATTTATTTTTTAAATGTATAAAAAATTTATACATAAAAAATTTATACATAAAAAATTTATACCTTTTCTTTATGTATAAAACCTTACTTTTTTCTTATCTTTTATTTATATATATATTTTATCAACTGTAGCTTTGTGACCCAGTTACACTTACATGTATACCTTCGTTTTTCTCACATTACATGTTCCATCATAAGTGACTAGGGCTGCACAGCAGGATCCCATTGCTAATCCATCCCAAAGGCAATATTCTGCATCGATTTACCCCAAGCTTCCAATCCAACGCACTCCCTGGCCCTCCCCCTTGGCAAACACAAGGCTATTCTCCAAGATAATTATTTTCTTTTCTGTGGAAAGATTTCTTTGTGCCGTATACTATATTCCAGATATAAGTGATATTGTATGGTATTTGTCTTTCTCTTTCTGACTTGCCTCACTCAGGATGTGAGTCTCTATTTCCATCCATGTTGCTGCAAATGGCATTATATTTTATTGTTGAGTAGGATTCCATTGTGTATATATACCACATCTTCCCAATCCAATCACCTGTCCTTGGACAATTGAGTTGTTTCCATGTCTTGGCTATTGTGAATAGTGCTGTAATGAACATGTGGGTGCCTGTGTCTTTTTTAAGGAGAGTTTTGTCTGGATAGATACCCAAGAGTGGGATTGCAGGGTCATACGGTAGTTTGATGTACAGATATCTAAGGTACCTCCCTACTGTTCTCCCTAGTGGTTGTACCAGCATCCATTCCCATCAACAGGGCAGGAGGGTTCCCTTTTCTCCACACCCCCTCCAGCATTTGTTATTTGTGGACTTATGAATGATGGCCATTGTGACTGGTGTGAGGTGGTATCTCATATTCGTTGTGATTTGCATTTCTCTAATAATCAGTGATACTGAGCATTGTTTCAGGTGCTTGCTGGCCATCTGTATATCTTCCTTGGAGAAATGTCTCTTCAGGTCTTTTGCCCATTTTTCAATCGCATTATTGCTGTTCTTGCTGTTGAGTTGTATAAGTTGTTTGTCTATTTTAGAGCTGAGGCCCTTGACAGTTGCATCATTGGAAACTATTTTCCCCCAGTCTGTAAGTTGTCTTTTTTTTTTTTCTTTTTGGTTTCCTTTGCTGTGCAAAAGCGTGTATGTTTGATTAGGTCCCATTGGTTTATTTTTGCTTTTATTTCTATCGCTTTGGGAGACTAACCTGAGAAAACATTTGTAAGGTTGATTTCAGAAAATGTGCTGCCTATTTTCTCTTCCAGGAGTTTGATGGTGTCTTGTCTTGTATTTAAGTTTTTCATCCATTTTGGGTTTATTTTGGTGCATAGTGTGAGAGTGTGTTCTAGTTTCACTGATTTGCATGCAACTGTCCAGGTTTCCCAGCAGTACTTGCTGAAAAGACTGTCTTTCCCCCATTTTGTATTCTTGACTCCTTTGTCAAAGATTAATTTCCCATAGGTTTTTGGGTTTATTTCTGGATTCTCTATTCTGTTCCATTGGTCTGTCTGTCTGTTTTGGTACCAGACGCACACTGTCTTGATGACTGTGGCTTTGTAATAGTGCCTGAAGCCTGAGAGAGCTATGCCTCCTGCTTGGTTTTTGTTTCTCAGAATTGCTTTGGCAATCATGGGTCTTTTGTGGTTTCATATAAATATTTGGACTGTTTGTTCTAGTTCTGTGTAAAATGGAGTGGGTAATTGTATCAGGGTTGCATTGAATCTGTAGATAGCTTTGGGTAGTATGGCCATTTTTACAATATTAATTTTTTTCCATCCAGGAGCATGGACTATCTTTCCATTTCTTTACATCTTTAATTTCCTTGATTAATGTTTTATATTTCTTGGCATATAAGTCTTTCACCTCCTGGGTCAGATGTATACACAGGTATTTGATTTTTTGGGTTGCAATTTTAAAAGGTATTGTATTTTTGTATTCCTTTTCTAATATTTCATTGTTGGTATACAGAAATGCGACTGATTTCTGAATGTTAATCTTATATCCTGCTACTTTGCTGAATTTGCTGAGCAGTTCAGGTAATTTTGGGGTTCGTCCTTGGGGTTTTGTATTTATTGTATCTTGTCATCAGCATAGAGTCACAGCTTTATCACTTCTCTTCCGATTTGGATGCCTTCTATTTCTTTGTTCGTCTGATTGCTGTGGCTAGGACTTCCAATACTATGTTGAATAATAGGGATGAGAGTGTGCATTCTTGTCTTGTTCCAGATTTTTGTGGGAAGGCTTTCAGCTTTTCTCCATTGAGTATTATATTTTCTGTGGGTTTGTCTTAAATGGCTTTGATTATGCTAAGGAATGTTCCCTCTAGACCCACTTTGGTAAGGGCTTTTAATCATAAAATGATGTTGGACTTTGGCAAATGCTTTATCTGCACCTATTGAGAGGATCATGTCATCTTTGAGTTTCGTTTTGTTGATGTGATGTATGATGTTGACTGATTTACCTCTTCTTTTTTGGCAGCATCTCTGGTTTTGAATGAAGGTAATGGTGGCATCCTAGAATGTCTTTGGGAGTATTCCTTCTTCTTCAACCTTTTGGAAAAGTTGTAGGAGTATGGGTATAGGTTCCTCCTTGTTTGTTTGGTAGAATTCACCTGTGAAATCATCTGGTCCTGGACTTTTATTTGTAGGGAGTGTTTTTATGACATATTCAATTTCATTTCTAGTGATTGGTCTGTTCAGTTGATCTATTTCTTCTTGATTCAGTTTTGGTGGGTTGTACGTCTCTAGGAAGTTGTCCATTTCTTCCAGGTGGTTGAATCTGTTGGCACATAATTGTTGTTAGTATTCTCTCATGGTTTTTTTTTTTCTTCTGTAGTATCCATTGTGCCTTCTCCTTTTTCATTTCTGATTTTTGTACTTTGGGTTTTTTTTCTCTCCTCTTCTTGGTGAGTCTAGCCAGAGGTTTGTCCATTTTGTTGATCTTTTCAAAGAACCAGCTCTGGGCTTGATTGATTTTGTCTATTGTTTTTTGAATCTCTATTTTATTGATTTCCTCTTAGATCTTTATGATGTCCTTCTTTCTGCTGACTTTAGGTTTTTCTTGTTCTTCTTTTTCTAATGCATTGCGGTGGTGGATTAAATTGTCCATTTGAGATTTTTCTTCTTTTTGGAGAAAGGCCTGTATTGCTATGAACTTCCCTCTGAGCACTGCTTTTGTGGCATCCCATGGATTTTGAGTGATTGTGTCTTCATGATCATTTGTCTTGAGGTATTTTTTTTAATTTCCTTCTTGATTTCCTCATTGACCCATTGGTTTTTTAGTAGCATGTTATTTAGTCTCCATGTAGTAGATTTTTTTCTCACTTCCTTTCCTGTGACTGAGTTCTAGTTTCATGCCATTGTGGTCAGAGAAGGTATTTGAAATAATTTCTATACTCCTAAATTTGTTGAGGTTAGCTTTGTGCCCCAAGATGTGATCAATTCTTGAGAATGTTCCATGTGCACTTAAGAAGAATGTGTATTCTGTTGTTTTGGATGTAATGTCCTCAAAATGTCCATTAAGTCTAACTTTTCTGGTATTTCCTTTATGATCTCTGTTGCCTTATTGATTTTCTGTCCGGAGGATCTGTCCATTGATGTGGGTGGGGTGTTAATTCTCCTACTATGATTGTATTCCCATCAATTTCTCCTTTTATCTCTGTTGTATTTGTTGGAGGTATCTGGGTCCTCCAATATTAGGGGCATATATATTGATGATTGTAATATCCTCTTCTTGAATGGATCCTTTAATTATTCAATGGTATCCTTCTTTGTCTTTCTTGATGGCCTTGATTTTAAAGTCTCTTTTGTCTGATATGAGTACTGCAACGCCTGCTTTCCTGTCTTGTCCGTTGGCATGAAATCTCTTTTCCCACCCCTCACTTTCAATCTGTAAGTGTCCTTTGCCCCAAGGTGAGTGTATGGTAGGCAGCAGATTGAAGGATTTTGCTTTTTTATCCCAATCTGCCACTCTGTGTCTTTTGATTGGAGCATTTAGCCCATTGACATTTCAGGTGATTATTGATAGATATGTATTTATTTCCATTTTAAGCCTTATTTTCCAGTTGATTCTATGTTTCTCTTTTCTTCCTTTCCTTGTTTGGTTGGGTGATTTCCATTTATTTTATGCTTGAGTATTTTCTTTTCAGTTTTTGTGAATGTAGTGTTCGGTTTTGATTTGTGGTTGCCCTGTTTAAGTATGTTAACCCCTTCCTATATCTGCTTACTTTAGCCTGATAGTAATATAGACTAAACACATCATTAAAAAATTAAAAAAGAATCTATTTCTTCTTACTTCCCTTTCCCACAGTGTTTGATTTGGATGCCTTTTCTTTTTTTAACATCTTCATGTTTAGGTCTGTATGCTGACTTATTTAAGTGATGGCTTTCCAATTGTGGTTTCCTCCATCCTATATCTTCCTTTTTTTTTTAATTACAGAAGCCCTTTAAGTATTTCTTTTAGAATGGGTTTCGTGTTGCTGTACTCTTTCAGCTTTTGATTGTTGGAGAAATTCTTTATTTCTCCATCTATTTTAAGTGATTTTCTTGCTGGATAGAATATTCTAGTTTGCAGATTTTTTTTCCTTTCAGTGGTTTAATTATATCTTGCCACTCCCTCCTGGCCTTTAGTGTACCTGTAGCAATATCAGCTGATTGCCTTATTTGGGTTCCCTTGTAATTAACGCTTTGCTTTTCTCTTGCTGCCTTTGGAATCTTCGCTTTATCTTTAACTTTTTGCCATTTTTATTATAATATGTCTTGGTGTGGGCCTGTTTGGGTTCCACTTGTTTGGGGCCCTCTGTGTTTCCTATATCTTGTTATCAGTATCCACTAGACTTGGAAAATTTTCAGCCAGGATTTCTTCAAATGTATTTTCAGTCTGCTTTTCTTTTTCTTCTCCTTCTAGAATCCGTATTATGCATAAATCTTCCTGCTTTATATTATCCCATAGGTCTCATATTTCTTTCATTTTTTTCCATTTGGTTTTCTGTCTGCTGTCCTGATTGGGTGATTTCCATTATTCTCTGTTCCACATCACTAATTCTTTCCTCTGCACTATTCATTCAGGTCTTTATTGCCTTTCCTTCAGTTTGTATCTCTGCAAATGAATTTTCTAGTTTTCTTGGCTCCTCCTTATATGTTCTCATTCCTTTCTAAGGGAATCTGCATTCCTGTTCCTATCCTCTCTTAATTCCTTCCGTATTTTCACCCTGTCTCTTTTGAACTCCAAGTCTGTCAGACTGCAGAGGTCTGTTTCCTTGTTGACTGCTTTGGGTGAATTCTCCTGTTGTTTTAACTGGGAATTCATTTCTGAGGTTCTTCATCTTGCTTGTGTTTTTCTTTTTGTGTGAATTTCGGGAAGCCAAACGGTATTTTTGTAAGTCTGTGTCTATGCAAGAATACCCCTTTGTATCTTTTTTGGGGGGTTACTCTTTATTATTGGTGTGGGGGTTTGGGTCTTCGCTGTCTCTTTCTTCTGCATGAGAAGTCTGTTATCCCCATGATGCTCAGTATGTTTTCAGGGAGAAGAGGGCAATGAGTAGGGCCAGCATTCAGGGCCTGGTCATTGGGCTCTCAACAGAAGCAAAGACCTGCAGGAAGGCGGCACAGGTTACTCCTATTTACAGGGCCCTGGGAAGGAGGAATGAGCTCAAAAGTACCTTCAAGGTGGCCAGAGAATTTGGCTGTAGCTGCAGCAGGGTGTGTGAGTTCCCAGGGATGTGAGAACATCAACAGCTTGTGTTTGATTGCAGTGTCCTCCTCTGAGATGTTTGGAATGGCAGGTGGTGCCTGTTCAGGGATCCCTAGTGGGAGTGGGCCATGACCATCTAGCTTCAGTGGTAACTGTGTTGGTTTGCATCCACCACCTGTAGACCATGCATGAGGTGATCTGTCTGTCTTAGCCCACATAGGAGGTGCTGCTCAGGCTGCTCCGAGCTGCAGGATCCTGGGAAGTGCCAGAGATCTGGCCTATGGGTACTGCCCTGAACATTCAGTATTGGCAGCAGCAGGGCCAGTGTGTTCCCAAGGGTGCAAGAGAACCAAGAGTTGATTTGGTCACAATGCCTTCCTCTGTGATGCCCTTGAGGTGAATGGGGCTGCAGTAGGTGCCTGTTCCCCAACCCCTAATGGTGTCAGCTCACTGCCACCGCTGGAGCTAGAGATAACTTTGGTGGTTTGCCCCATCACCTGTAAAATCATGCAAGAAGCACCTGGTCCTGCTTAGCCCTGACAGGATGTGGGAACAAGGTGCTCTTAGTTGCAGGTTCCTAGGAAGGGACAGTGATCAAGCATATGGGCACCTCTTGGAATATTTGGCAGTGATGGCTGCAGGGTGAGTGTGCCCCCAGAGGAGTGAGAGCACCATCAGGTGAGGTTCCATTGTAGTGTCCTTTTCTGTGATACCCTCTGAAATGGTTGGGTCTGCAAGTAATTTTTGTTAAGATATCCCCAGGTGTGGTAGGCCACACCACCTCTGGAGTCAGGGATAATTGCAGTGGTTTGCTCCTGCCACCCACAGGTCTGGTCCACCATGGGCTAGCAAGCAGCTTCTCACTGCTCCAGAGCCTAAGTCTCAGTGCCCAGCAACCCCCCCTCCCCGTGAATCTCAGGCTGTGGTGTCTGTGCCAGCAGTTCAGATGATCTGTGCTTCTCTCACTCTGCTTTTCAGTTCTCAGGCCTGCTGCTGTGCTTTCTTCAGTATCTTGGAGATCCCTCTGACTCAGCTGATCTTTCTGTTTGTTAGGTTGTTTCTCAGGGTGTGGGTTCCCTTTCTCCTTCACAGCTCCCTCTCAGGAAAGCGAGTCCTGTCCTGATTCCTTTTCTCTCTCTTTTTTCTTTTGTTCTACCTGGTTATGTCAGGAGTTTCTTGCCCTTTTTGGAGGTTTAAGATTTTCTGCCAGCATTCAGTTGATGTCCTGTGTGAATCCTTTTAGATGGAGATGTGTGTATATTTTTTTTTTTGATGTGTTTGTGGGAGAGGGTGAGCATGTCCTCTTACCCTTGTGCCATCTTGCCTCTACCCCTAGGCCTCTATTAACTTTGTCTTTACCTCCATTGGGCAGGTGGGTAACTGACCAAGGCCCCACTTTGGGGGCTGAAGTCCCTGAGGAGCTGGACTCACTAGAGCTGGAGTAAGCAGACCCTGTTCCCCCTTCATCCACTGCAAGTTCTGAATCTGGAACTCATCCTCCACTTCAAATTCCATGAACCTTGGGGGTGTTGAGGGACAGGCCTCAGTGAGAAAAAGGCCTGGGCTCTGGAGCCCACTGAGGGCAGCAGGACTGAGGGATGAGGAGAGGGTGTCCTTGGGGCTGTCAGGGCCTGTGAGGTGCTATTCCAGCAGGGAGCCCCTCTAGGGCAAGTACATGATCTGGGCCACCTCCTGCTTTACCAGCCCTGGAGGGCATGGCCCAGCAGAGACCCAGGTTGCTTAATTGAACCAGGACTACTGGACATATGGTGGCCCATGGGGGCCCCTGCTCATGCCCCCCCATCCTTGTGTGTCCCACAGGAATGGTGATGGCCAGCAGCCTTGTCAGGCAGGTGTCCCCACAGTAGCCTTGCCCAAATCTAGGTCCTGGGTCTGGAAGTGAGAGTTCTGGAACACACACCTGACACAGGGCTCAGGAGAGGCTGGAGATGGGATGCTAAACTTAGCAGACAGGCCTCACGTTCCTCTGAGAGGTGCTTATTTGTTTGGTTTTGGTTTTGAAACTAGGGGATTCCCATGCAGAAAACCCAGGGAAGGCCAGTCCACTGCTGATGAGGAGAGGGGTTCCAAGTGTTAGATCAGTGATCACTGGCCACCCAACACACAGCTTTGGGTGGAGTGCATTTCCCTGCACAGTCCCTGTGCCCAGAGTGGACCCTTCCTGGGCTCCTAGGGTTCCCAAGACCATCCTGAGGCCTTATGTCAGGACAGGGACAGGTCAGCCTCATGTGCGGGCAGTGCTCCTGGTGGAAGAAGGACAGAATAGCCAAGGTCTCCAGGTGAGGGGAGTAAGGCCTCTGGGATGCAGGGAACAGTATGTGTTGGGTGCGAGCCTCCTCTGTTCTCTCTGCTGGTCACCATCACAGTCATATCCTGCCCTGCGGTCTGGCCCTCACCCACCCCCTCGTCCACCATGTACCCCACAGCCTGGGATGCTGACTCACTTTGCCACCATCTCATAGAAGTTCATCCTGTCAAAGCTGCTTGTGTGCTGCCATTCCTGCATGGCCGAACACTGTCCCTTCTCCAACGTCATGGTTGGCTTCATTGGGCCAGAGAGTGAAGCACTGGGCTGCAAGCCCTCAGGGTCAGTCTCCTATTACAGCCCCACCTCCAGCTGCCTGAGCACCTCCATTCCTTCTCCTCCATGTTTCCCACCACAGCCTGACTGAGGGTCAGTAGTGTGAGGGGTGGGTGTCTGTAGAGCAAGACAGGCCTTCCTGGTTGCTGTTGCCACCACCTCACACTCCTTAGAGGATGAGCATCCACTCCCAGGCCATAGCTGGAATGCTGTACCTTGGGGAACTCTTTCCTATCCAGGACTGCAGTTTCATATAAAATTCAGCATCATCAATGAGGGAGGGCATGTGCCAGGATAGCTGCTAACAGGTCAGATAAGCCCAAGGACTCTTCTGCCCGGTCCTCTCAACTAGGTGTCATTGTGCCCCTTTTATGAAGGACCTTAAGTCTAGGAGGGAGATTCCTTCCATGCTCACAGCTGTAATAGGAAAGACCCTTGCCTTAAGAGAGCACTACCACCTCCTTGTTGTAACTGGAAGTCTCCAGAACAAGGACCACATATGCATAAAACTCTCTCCTGAGCCTGCCTGTCCTATGCCTCCTCTGAAGTGACAGTCCCTGGCCACCATACACCCAACTTCTTGTTGAAAGGATGCAGCAGCACAGAAGATGGTGCCATTCACCTCTTAGCTCCTGACATTACAGAAGGACCCTCTCTGACTGCTAGTCTGTGTTAAATTTACCATGGAAACACAGAAGGTAATGTGGCTGGACCCACAGGGTGGGGGTCAGGTGAGAGAAGACACTGAAAGGATGTCATGGACTGGACATGTGACACATGTGAGTGACAACATGCCTCTTCATGGCATGGACATCACCCTCAACCTTCCTTCTGTCTAGGCTGAAGGATTCCTAGAAAGCTAGCCAGTGAGTCCATGGCCAGTTCCTCTTTAGTGAAGGCTCCAGGTGAGTTCATGAGCTCTCCAGAATGCACTCAAATGAGGAAGCAAGAGAAAAGTTCTGCATTAGGGCTCTGGGGCAGGTGCTTCTGGGCCAGAGATTTTAGGCACTGCCAGCCTTGGGAGTTCTCAGCTCTTGCTGTTCAAAGAGTCATCCTGAAGGACCCCATTCTTGGAGGAGGATAGGCTGTCTGCCCTGGATGCACCATGTAGCCATGGGCCAGAGCTCACTGGGGGCAGACTGGGGCCAGCTGGGCAGCTGATTGTGCAGCTTGAGGAGGAAGGCCTGTGACCCACTCTCCCTTGCAAGCCTGAGCTACTGCAACAGCCAGTGTGGCCACAACACTCTCCACTGCAGGGGTTGCTAGGAATAGGGTTATAGGACAAGCAACAAACCCTCCCACTGAGGGCCCCAGGAGCTCCCTTTGGGGGTACCTGGGTAAGGCCAAAGATCTGTGTCTGGTGGGGCAATGCTGGCTTTCCTTCTGATCTGACTTAGACAGTGATTTTGCAAACCCCTGGGGCACTGAGGTCATGGTCAGTATTAGCCACCAGAGACGTCCTGGTGAAGGCTGGCAGGAATAAGGTGCTGCCAGGTGGGAGTAATGGGGTCATGGGTGGTGGCAGGTGCAGCTCCAAGGGTGGCTTCAATGGGGGGCCAGGAGTGGATGGAGAAAAGTGGAGTGCTATGAAATGGGACAGGGAGGCATGAGGCTTAATGATGGCTGCTGTGCTGAGCATGCTGTGGAGATGCTCTTGAGACAAAGGAAAGTGGTGAATGGAGGAGAATGGGCAACTGGGAAGGGAGTTTCCTGGTGAATCAGACTATACATCTCAACAGGCAAGGGCATTTGAACAGGGGAAACAGTGCAGTCTTGGAGGGTTTTTCATGTTCTCATCTCCAGTTGAGAATTATTCCACTGGTGAATTTGTTCCCATGCACCAAGTTCCCTGCCTCCTGTCTGCTGAGAAGAGGTTAGGCACAGCAGCACTCACTCAGAGAGCCTCACTAAGGAACTCCAACACTCAGCCCTCACAGACTGTCCCCAAGTCCTGGAGCTTGGAGCACATCTACTCTGAACAATGCTCCTCAGCAAGGTCATTAGCATATAGCGACCCTCTCCAAGCCAATATCCACTCATTGTAAGTCTATTTTTGGACAGGCAGTGTATAAAGTCTTAGGGCCACACCTTCTGATAAGCAGTTCCTTTGCACTTGCCAATATAAATCTGCTCTTCCTTTCTTTCATGACCTCTCCTAACAAAACTGAAAGGCTGAGAAAGTCACTCTGCGCACAGAACCTTGATACAATCGCATAACGCACCTGCCCATCATGCACCCGCCTCACAGAACCACCCATATTGGACTTTGAACAGGGGAGAGTTTCCACCATCCCATCCCCAGGACCCTGAGTCACTGCCATCATGCAGTTGTGTTCCTAGGAAAGGAGTCTAAGAATTAAGCATGTATCCCCTGGATTCTGTCATTTCACAGCCACTATTGGCTGCAGAGGATTAGCACAGGCTGAGGGAGTGTCGTGTTGCATAGATCGTGGGAGTACAGGCTGCCTGAGGTCCTTCCCCTTCCAGATCCCAACAATGGAAGGTGAAGACAAACTGAGAAGCAGGCATGAGTCAGGTGCCATTGTGGTAAAGCTGTCTGTTCAGCAGAGGGAGGTACCCACCACTATGCACCTAATTAATCTCAACAGGGGAAAAGGAGGTTTCATGGTAGCACAGAAGATCGTCTTCCTCTTCTGGGCTACAACACATCCCCTCTTTAACAAGGAATCAGCCTTCATAGACATTCCATCGCAACCATCCCCCCTCCACACATGTGATCCCTGTCCATGAAATGGTGACGTGAAATAGGAACATACTCTTCATCTCAAAGTCAGGCCTGAGCATCTGCTGTGAGATACCAGACAGGATGAAGTAGGTCTGAAGAAATGTGTTTCCACAAAAGGGAAAAAAATACAGAACAACTCAGAAACAGGAGTCTTAGCTTGGTTGAAGTCACATGGTTGCCCCTCCCTTGTGGAATCCAAGGCAACAGTTCCCTGACCTGAGGAGTGAGCTCTGGGCTGGAAGGAGTGGAAGAGGCCTGGGCTGTGGCAGAGTAACTTTGGGCCCAGCTTAGAGAGGACCACTTCAAGGCACATGTGGCCACAGTCACCCACCCCATTGAATAGTTTTCTGACTGACCATCTCACCCCCTGCTCCCATTAGATACAGTATGCACCCATTCACATCCCTTAGAAAGATCTAATGAGGCAAGCTTCAGATGCCTAAGGAACACAAGACAGGGCTAGGCTTTCCCCATGACCCTCCCTCTGCCAAGAGCAGATATCAAGCCACATTCCCTACACACACATTTCAAAGTGCCTTGTCTCCCTTCTAGAAAAAGTCAACCTTCCTGATGCAATCCTTCCTCCAAACCCAGAGCATGTCCTCTTTTTCCACCTCCAAGCATCTGTCCTCCCACGGGTAGGCTGAGGTTTCTACAGGCCCCTCTAGGCCCCCCAGTGTGAGGGGTCCCTGGGGTGCAGTTCTCTCTCCTTCCTGTCCTTCCATCCAACTATGTGTCCACAGTGAAGTATCACATGTGAACCCCAGGGATTTGAGGGATGGCAGGGTCTTTGGGAACCCATCCCAAGTCTATTGGCTTATCTCCTTGTGAAACCATTCACACAGGCTTGGGCCTAGAGCACTGCTGCCTGGTAGCCTCAAAGCAAAAAGTCAAGACCAGGACCCAGAGAGTGACCTGCTTCAGCAGATGCTCAGGATTCAAGTAAAGGAGGCCAAGTTTGAGTCTCAAGCTTCGAAGGGGGGACCCAAGTCATTCTGCAGTGGGGTAGGGGCTGAGGGAAGGTGGGCCTGGTTGGGTTTGGGGTGACACTCCGTGTTGGCCTCTGGCAGGTAGGCAAGAACCAGAAGTTTCTTCCACATTACACAGTGGCAGGATAGTTGGTGTATGCCTCTTTGGGCAATTTATAAATTGGTTTTCAAAGTCATAGCATGAGTTTTGACTTGATCTTCCCTTTCACTTTCTTATTCATCAGCATAGTTTTTCTTTTTCACTTATTTACCCTAAACCCGCTCTGCTTCTGTCCTGGCTCTTGACTTACTTCAAAACAGCCTAGGCTTTCTGAACAAAATTCACATTTTATCATCTGATAAACACATAAGTATTAATGGCCACATGGAACCTCTTAGTCATAAACTAAAATGAAGGCCTAAACAGTAGAAATTTGACAGAACACTGTAAACTAGGAAGAATGGGAAAAAATAATTATATATACATAATGAAGGCCTAAGAAATGGTAAGTCCCATGACTCATTGACACTCTCAGACCCGGACCTGCAGTCTCCACTTTATTGGACCTCCACTGGCAGCACAACAAAGCCCATGAAGTGGCTGACTTCCCAAGGACAAAGACTGCCCCAAGGAGAATGTTAAGTTTTATACCAGGATCTTAACTGCTGTCCCAAACATATAGGACTTAGCACATGATCCCCTGCCTATAAATCCTGACTCTTTCCCAAGGCTGAGGGGTCCTGTGTTCCTTTTTCTCAGTGCTCCCAACCTCTCTGCTGGTTCATAAATCTTGCCTGATATGTCACTGCTCTGGTCAACTGTCTTTCTCCAGTTCTCTAACATTTTGGTGCCAAACCCTGGAGGGATACACACCCACCCCTTTCCAATGTCCAGGCTTCCACAAATGCTCCAAGACTTGGAGGGATAGCTGAAACACCAGCCAGGGCTACACTCTGGGGTGTTCTGCAGGTCCCTGTAGGTTCTAGGGGCAAGTAGCTTTAGTCTGAAAGAGTGGATGCCTCCTCTGTTTCTAAACTCTTTCCCTGCTTTCCATCTCCTAAGCCTGAGTCTTTCAGTGAACAGAGTGAGACTATTGGGACAATTGAAGATTTAGTCCAGGGCTACTCCACGGTGACCTCTGATTTCTCTGGCCCTCTCTCCCAGTCACTACTGCTCAGATGAGTGGAAGTGCCCTCTTCCTTGTGACTGTTGAGCACTGGGATCTCAAGTGCCTTCTGATGATTCCCATCACATGGCACCCCACACTGGGCTCCACTTCAAGGCCATTGGAAGTTGAGTAAATACTGGATTTCTCCTCCACCACTCTCTCCCCAAACCTGGTCTGATGTCATTGCCATTTTTCTTTTCCTTTTTCTTTTTTGCTTTTTAGGGTGACACCCATGGCATGTAGGAGGTTCCCAGGCTAGGGGTCTAATGCAGCTTTAGCTGCTGGCCTACACCACAGCCATAGCAACACAGGATCTAAGCCACATCTGCAACCTACACCACAGCTCATGGCAATGCCAGATCCTTAACTCACTGAACAAGTTCAGGGTTCAAACCTGTGCCCTCCTGGATGCTAGTGAGATTTGTTAGCTGCTGAGTCATGATGGAAACTCCCCTCCTTGCCATTTTTTATTTCCTCTTTAAAATCTGGATGTTGAGTCAGCTGCGTTTCCATGTGGTCCCAGGGAACAGGTACTCCCCCTTCTCAGCAAAGACATTTCCTGATCAGGCACAATCATCGTTCAGATCATAGACTTCACAGGGAGAACCCCTCTGACCATCTAGGTGGTCTATCTCGTTTAGATCTTAGGCCCTCTCAGGGGGATACCTCTTTGAACACCTGTATGGGTTTTTAGACTCCTCTATTCCCGAATTAACACCACGGGGGCCTCCTCCTGTCAACCTCCACAAGATACAGCTTTAGGGTGATTTTGGACAATCTTTCATCTCTGAGACTCCACCAGATGTTAAGCACAAGTGTCTCATTTCCTTCTGTCACGTGGCTTGGCCCAAACATAAATTAGATAATGGGAGCCAATGGCCTGAGACTGGTCCATTCAATTTCAAAATCCCAGGAGATCTTGAGAATTTTTTTTCCAGCACAATGGGAAATGGTCAGATGTTCCCTACATTAAAGCTTTTATCTATTTTATGAGTGTGTGTGTGTGTGTGTCTTTTTAGGGCTGTGCTCATGGCACTTGGAGGTTCCCAGGCTACGGGTTGAACTTGAGGTGTGGAAGTTGGGCCACAGCCACAGCAATGCCATATCTGAGCCATGTCTGCAACCTACAACACAGGTCATAGCAATACCAGATCCTTAAGCCTCTGAGGAAGACCAGTGTTCAAACCTGTGTCCACATGGATCCTAGTCAGATTTGTTCCTTCTGAGCCAAGACAGGAATTCCAAGCTTTTATCTCTTTAAGATCTCAACCCTCTCTTTGCTCTGACTGTAGCTCATATCAGGTTCTTCTGTTAAATGCATGCCCTCCTCCCCTTTCACCTCACCTGCAGGCCAAAACTAAACAGCCTCCCCCTTATGTTTCTTCAAACTCTGACTTTAATCCTAGTGATGCCTCAGCACCTCCTTCAATCCTGCACAACCATAAGCCTCCTCCTCCCCCTCCCACCAATTCCGTGCACCCAAGTACTACAGCCCCTACACCTTCTTCTCTCCCTCCCACCATTGTTCTTCCTCCTCTTCTTCCATGCCCCAAGAATCCTAATTCCCACTCCCAACATGCAGCCCCCTCCCATAACAACAACCCCTTTTATGACCCCCTTGACAAGATCTTGATCAGCAATCCCCCCTGACGCCCCAAACCTTCCTTTAAGAGAGGTTGCTGGAGTTGAAGGAAGAGTCAGGGTTCATGTGCCTTTGTCTTTGGGAGACTTATCCCAAATAGGGAAAATGTTTAGGTTCCTTCACCTCAGACTCAACTACCTACACAAAAGAGCTCCAGTATCTTATTCACTCCTACGACTTCACTTGGAAAGACATTTGTGTTATCCTTAGCTGTTTTCTGTCCCCTGAAGAAAGGGAATGAATTTGTCTGGCAGCCCAAGCCCATGCAGACACCTTACATACCAAGATCCTGCTAACAGTCCTGTTGGAACTCTAGCTATCCCTTGTGTGGATCCTAATTGGAACTATCAGATAGACTCCCAGGACAGAGGCTCGAGAGGCCACCTTAACTCTTGCCTAATAGAAAGAATGAAGTCCTCATTAAAAATAGTTACTTAGGATAAAATTAGAGAAATAATACAGGAACCCCAAGAAAATCCAGCCATTTTTATGTCAAGGCTTATAGTATACTACCCTAAGTATCCTACCCTAAATCTAGAAAGTCAAGAGAGATAAATTCATTTGCATATGCATTTCACCTCCCAATCAGCACAAGATATTAAACAAATATGTGGAAACTAGAGGACGGTCTTTTGTTCCCACCAAGGGATCTCATTAAAGCTGCCTTTAATGGTCTTTAATAATGCCGAGGAAGAACATAAGGCCCCTAAACTAATGAAGTCCATGACTGAATATCAGCTCCTTGCTTCTGCCATATAGGGAAATCCTCAAAAACAAACCATGGACCCCCTGAGGCATACAAACTTACAGAACAACCTCCCCTCCCAGGGCCTATTTCAAAGGTGGCTTAGAGGGGCATTGGGCAAATGAATGCCATAACCCAAAACCCTGCCAGGCCCTTCTCCAAAATTCAGTCAGAATGGACATTGGAAAGTGGACTGTGGGAAGCCAGGACAGCCCACCATCTCCTCCACAAAACCTACCTTGGAGACCATCAACATGAACAACCTGTTGGGCCTGGCCATGGAGGATGGGTGGGGCCTGAGGCCACCAGGCCCCAGCTTCCTACCACCACTCTGGAGCCTCAGGGAACTCTGGCTGGAGCAGATAAGATTATTTTGTTCTTATTGGACTTGGGGGCATTATACTCGGTATTACCTATTTTACAGGGTCTTACCTACACCTCCCCTACTTCTATCATGGGGGTAAAGTGGTTGCCCACTACACCCCAACAGACTGGACCTTTACTTTGCACACTTGTAAACACCACTTTCTGCCACCTAATTCCTAGGTATTCCCACATGTGCTATGCTTATAATAGGGATGAATATTTTGACTAAGTTCCAGGGATACATTGAATTTCCTATACAACCAAACACAAACTTCCTATATCTGGGCCAGTCAGATTTGGGGCCCACTCCCCCAGTCATTCCCACCTCCCCTCGGATGTCAATCCCATTGTTTGAGACACCCATATACCCTCCATTGCTAGACATCATTCTCCAATTCTCATAAGACTAAATGATCTTCCTAAATTTCCTATCCAATCTCAATATCCTATTAGCCTAGAAGCACAGAGAGAATGAAAGCCTATAATTCAGCTTCTCCTCAAGGCCAACGTCCTCAAACCTATTCACTTTCTGTTCAATATTCCTATCCTTCCTGTAAAAAATCTAGACAGATGCTTCCGATTAGTTCAGGATCTTGGCCTCATCAATCTGGTACTCCTTCCCATTAACACAGTGGTCCCAAATCCCTATACTCTTCTGTCTTGTATACCTCTTAACACTCCTAATTTCTCAGTTCTTGACCTAAAAGATGCCCTTTTTACCCTTCCTCTACACCCTTCATGCCAGGAATTATTTCCATTCACATGGACTGACCACAATATTCTTTCAGACCCTCAGTTAACCTGGACAGTCCTTCCTCAGGGTTTTAGAGACAGCCCACATTTCTTTGGCTAACCCTCAGCCACAGATCATAACCACTCAGGGCACTGAAGGGCCAACTCACCCACCAGTGGAGCAGACCCATCAGCCACAACTGGGGCCATTTAATTTCTGGGCTCCTCCTGAGATGGAGAACTGGCCAGAGGGCCCTGACCAGGTAGAGGGAAAAGACACTTTGTTGGCCCTTTGTCTCTCCCTTTCCCATTTTTCTTTCTTTTTTTAATTAATTAATTTTTTAAATTTTTTCTTCCACTGTACAGCACGGGGAGCAAGTTACTCTTACATGTATACAATTTTTTGCCACCCTTGGTTCTGTTGCAATATGAGTATCTAGACATAGTTCTCAATGCTACTCAGCAGGATCTGCTTGTAAATCTGTTCTAAGTTGTATCTGATAACCCCAAGCTCCTGATCCCTCCCACTCCCTCCCTCTCGCATCAAGCAGCCCCACAAGTCTATTCTCCAAGTCCATGATTCTCTTTTCTGTGGAGATGTTCATTTGTGCTGGATATTAGATTCCAGTTATACGTGATATCATATGGTATTTGTCTTTGTCTTTCTGGCTCATTTCACTCAGTATGAATCTCTAGTTCCATCCATGTTGCTGCAAATGGCATTATGTCATTCTTTTTTATGGCTGAGTAGTATTCTATTGTGTATATATACCACCTCTTCCAAATCCAATCATCTGTTGATGAACATGTGGGTTGTTTCCATATCCTGACTATTGTGAATAGTGCTGCAATGAGCATGCGGGTGCATGTGTCTCTTTTAAGTAGAGTTTTGTCCGATCATATGCACAAGAGTGGGATTGTAGGGTCATATGGAAATTCTATGTATAGATTTCTAAGGTATCTCCAAACTGTTCTCCATAGAGGCTGTACCAGTTTCCATTCCCACCAACAGGGCGGGAGGGTTCCCTTTTCTCCACAGCCCTTCCAGCACTTGTTATTTGTGGACTTATGAATGATGGCCATTCTGATTGGTGTGAGGTGGTATCTCATGGTAGTTTTGATTTGCATTTCTCTTCTAATCAGCGATGTTGAGCATTTTTTCAAGTGTTTGTTGGCCATCTGTATATCTTCTTTGGAGAAATGTCTATTCAGGTCTTTTGCCCATTTTTCCATTGATTGAATGCCTTTTTTTGCTGTTGGGTTGTATATGTTGTTTATATATTCTAGAGATTAAGCCCTTGTCAGTTGCATCATTTGAAACTATTTTCTCCCATTCTGTAAGTTGTCTTTTTGTTTTCTTTTGGGTTTCCTTTGCTGTGCAAAAGCTTTTCAGTTTGATTAGGTCCCATGGGTTTATTTTTGCTCTAATTTCTATTGCTTTGGGAGACTGACCTGAGAAAATATTCATGATGTGGATGTCAGAGAGTGTTTTGCCTGTGTTTTCTTCTAGGAGATTGATGGTGTCCTGTCTCATATGTAAGTCTTTTAGCCACTTGGAGTTTATTTTTGTGCATGGTGTGAGGGTGTGTTCTAGTGTCATTGCTTTGCATGCAGCTGTCCAGGTTTCCCAGCAATGCTTGCTGAATAGACTTTCTTGTTCCCATTTTATGTTCTTGCCTCCCTTGTCAAAGATTAATTGACCATAGGTGTCAGGGTTTATTTCCGGGTTCTCTCTTCTGTTGCATTGGTCTGTCTGTCTGTTTTGATACCAGTACCACACTGTTTTGGTGACTGTGGCTTTGTAGTATTTCTTGAAGTCTGGGAGAGTTATGCCTCCTGCTCGGTTTTTGTTTCTCAGGATTGCATTGGCGATTCTGGGTCTTTTGTGGTTCGATATAAATGTTTGGATTGTTTGTTCTAGTTCTGTGAAAAACGGCATGGGTCATTTGATAGGGATTGCATTGAATCTGTAGATTGCTTTGGGTAGTATGGCCATTTTTACAATATTGATTCTTCCAATCCTTGAACATGGAATATCTTTCCATTTCTTTACATCTTCTTTGATTAAAGTTTTATAGTTCTTGGCATATAAGGTAAAGGTACCTCCTTGGTCAGGTGTATTCCGAGGTATTTGATTTTGTGAGGTGCAATTTTAAAAGGTATCGTATTTTTGGATTCCTTTTCTAATATTTCATTGCTGGTATACAGAAATGCGACTGACTTCTGACTGTTAATCTTATATCCTGCTACTTGACTGAATTTATTAATCAGTTCCAGTAGTTTTTGGGTTGAGTCCTTAAGGTTTTCTATGTAAAGTATCATGTCGTCTGCATACAGTGACAGTTTGATCTCTTCTCTTCCTAAATGGATGCCTTTTATTTCTTTTGTTTGTCGAATTGCTGTGGCCAGGACTTCCAAAACTATGTTGAAGAGCAGTGCTGAGAGTAGGCATCCCTGTCTTGTTCCAGATTTGCGTGAGAAGGCTTTCAGTTTTTCCCCATTGAGTATTATATTTGCTGTGGGTTTATCATAAGTGGCTTTGATTATGTTCAGGAATGCTCCCTTGATACCTACCAATGGACAGATCCTCTAGACAGAAAACCAATAAAGCAACAGAGATCCTGAAGGAAACAATAGAAGTTAGATTTAATTGATATCTTCAGGACACTACATCCAAAAGAATCAGAATACACATTCTTGTCAACAACACATGGAGCCTTCTCAAGAATTGACCACATATTGGGACACAAAGCTAACCTCAATAAATTTAGGAGCATAGAAATTATCTCAAGTATCTTCTCTGACCACAATGCCATGAAACTAGAAATCAACCACAGGAAAAGAAATGAGAAAAAACCTACTACATGGAGACTAAACAACATGCTACTAAAAAACCAATGGGTCAATGAGGAAATCAAGAAGGAAATTAAAAATACCTTGAGACAAATGATAATGAAGACACAACCTCTCAAAATCTATGGGATGCCACAAAAGCAGTGCTCAGAGGGAAATTTATAGTGATACAGGCCTTTCTCAAAAAAGAAGATCCCAAAAAATTGACAGCTTAAACTTCCATCTAAGCAAATTAGAAAAAGAACAAAAAACACCCAAAGTCAACAGAAGGAAGGAAATTATAAAGATCAAAGAAGAATTCAATAAAGTAGAAATTCAAAAAAAAGTAGAGAAAATTAATAAAACCAAGAGCTGTTTCTTTGAAAAGGTAAACAAAATTGACACACCCCTGGGCAGACTCACTAAAAAGAGGAGAGAAAGAACTCAAATATAATTAAAAATGAAAAAGGAGAAATCACAACAGATACTGCAGTAATACAAAAAAAACCATACGAAAATACTATGAACAACTCTATGCCAACAAATTTGACAATCTGGAAGAAATGGTCAATTTTCTAGACTCTTACAGCCTGCCAACACTGAATCAAGAAGAAACAGACCAACTGAACAGACCAATCACTAGAAATGAAATTGAAGAAGTCATAAAAACACTCCCTACAAATAAAAGTCCAGGGCCATCTGGCTTCACAGGCGAATACTATCAAACATATAAAGAGGATCTAGTGCCCATCCTCCTTAAAGTCTTTCAAAAGGTTGAAGAAGAAGGAATACTCCCACCATTCTACGATGACATAATCACCCGAATTCCAAAACCAGACAGAGATAACACCAAAAAAGAAAACTATCGGGCCAATGTCTTTGATGAATATAGATGCAAAATTTCTCAACAAAATCTTAGCCAGCTGAATCCAACAACATATCCAAAAATTACACACCATGACCAGGTAGGGTTCATCCCAGGTTCACAAGGATGGTTCAACATATGCAAATCAATCAACATCATACACCACATTAACAGAAGTCAAAAATCATATGATCATCTCCATAGATGCAGAAAAAGCATTTGACAAAGTCCAACATCCATTCCTGATCAAGACCCTCTGTTTCTTTTTTGAAATAAATTCTATGTCTTTGTCTATATTCTTCGTTTATTCATTCACCACCTTCCACCTTGCTGACTTCCTTTTGTTAATTATGTGTGTTCTTCTTTTGCTATTTCAGAATACCTAAGGCAGTTGTTTAAAATGTTCATCTAGGAGTTCCTGTTGTGGCTCAGTTGTTAACAAATCTGACTAGGAACCATGAGGTTACGGGTTTGATCCCTGGCTTTGCTCAGGGATTAAGGATCCAGCATTGCTGTGATCTCTGGTGTAGGTTGCAGATGTGGCTTGGATCCTGCATTGCTATGGCTCTGGAATAGGCCAGTGGCTATAGCTCCGATTAGACCCCTAGACTGGGAATCTCCATATGCCATGGGACCAGCCCTAGAAAAGGCAAAAAGACAAAAGAAAAAAAGAACAAAAAGTTCATCTAGCCACTGTGAAGCCTATGTTTCTTTATGCTCATTTGCTTCAGATTTATTAATGTTCCTTTGAATGAGCCACATCTACCTTTTTATTTCTATATTTTGTGAGCATTTATCAAAAGTTGCATATGCAGGAGTTCCCGTCGTGGCGCAGTGGTTAACGAATCCGACTAGGAACCATGAGGTTGCGGGTTCGGTCCCTGCCCTTGCTCAGTGGGTTAAGGATCCGGCGTTGCCGTGAGCTGTGGTGTAGGTTGCAGACGCGGCTCGGATCCCGCATTGCTGTGGCTCTGGTGTAGGCCGGTGGCTAAAGCTCCGATTCGACCCCTAGCCTGGGAACCTCCATATGCTGCGGGAGCGGCCCAAAGAAGTGGCAAAAAGACAAAAAAAATAAAAAATAAAAAAATAAAAAAATTTAAAAAAAGTTGCATATGCAGGAAAAAAAAAACAAAAACAAACAAACACCACGTTACCCAGTCTTGTATCTTGGATATGTGCAAATGAAGACCTTTACTAAACAGACCAGTGCTCTCAGGTCTTTTCTGAGGATGTGCCTTCACTGGGAGTGTGTGTGTGCTTCCCCAGCGCCTTAATCCTCTCCCCCACACACAGTTGCTTTTAAGTATTTAATTTCCCTAAAAACCTCACCTTTGTCTTCTTGGCCCTTACATGTTTTATTGCATTCTTCTGTCAGTCATCTCTGACCTCCACATGTGTGCAGGTCTACAGTTGCCATGAACTTCTCCTGTGCCATTGAATCCATCATCATTTTACTGATATGTAAAATGTCCCACCATCCCTATCTCAACTTCAAATCATGTGAGACAGAAATCAGATTCTGGAGACAGTGCCTGGCCTGCCAAACCCTGCAATCAAATTGCACTCTTGTGTTTCTCCCAATGGAGGACCAGTGGTTGGGTCCTCTACTGCACCATATTCATTCACAATGGGTGAGGAATAGAGGAGGCAGAATATCATGGAATTTGCTATCATTTTGAGTGTGACCCTTTCTCAATTGGCTATTCACTTGATTGCTTCAGATTACTCTTTGTCTTCTAGAGCTTCCACAAAGCTATTCTTACCTGATTGTTTCCTTGATATTTTCATGGGGTTAAAGACCTGGAGCCTCCTAATCTGCCATCTTGCCTATACCACTCCTCTCCTTCATTTTTGAAAGGTAGTTTTATCAGATACAGAATTCATGGTTCATAGTTCTTCTTTTTCGTTCCGTAAATATGAAAATCTACTAGGCTTTTTCCTTGATGCTTTCAAAATTCTCTTTGTCATGTGTTTTGTCAATTAACTATAGTATCTGTGTAGACCTGTAGTTTATCTTGTTGGAGTTCATTGAGTTTCTTGGATGTATACATTCATGTATTTCATCATATTTGAGAAGTTGGGGCATTTTTCTCCCAATATTTTCCCTGACTTCTGATTCCCTTTTCTGGGTGTAATTCCTATTATATGTATCATGTGGATTCCTATTATATGTATGTTGGCCTACTTAATGGTGTCCTATATGTCTGTTACATTCTGCTCAATATTGTCCATTCTTGCCTCTCTCCACTCCTCAGAGTGGATAGTCTCAGTCAGTTCTTCTTCAAATAGGCCAATTCATTATTCTGCCAGCTCAAATCTGTTAGTAATTCCCCCAATGCCTTTTTCATTTCCAGCTGTACTTTTCAACACTAGAATATACATTTGATTCCTTTTTGTAATTTCTGTCTCTCTATTAGCATTCTCCATTTGGTTAGGCACCAGTTTCCTGAGTTTTTTTAGTTCTTGGTCCCAAATTTCACTTTGTACTATGGGAATATATAAGAGAGTGACTAAAAGTCCTTGTAATGCCTCACCACATGAATCATATTTCCTTTTTTAATTTCCATACCTCATAATTCTTTGTTGAAACCTTTTGTGTTAAAAAATGTAAGGAGACATTGTAGAAATCAGATTCTCCCTTCTCATCATGATTTGATGTTAATGCTGTTTGTCTGGTTGTTGTTGGTGGTGGTATGGCTCCTGTTTCTTCAAGTCTAGCTTGCATTTGGGAAGATGTAATGGTTGTTACTGGTTGGAAGTTTTCTGATATGAGATGCCTCTACTGCTTTTGGGAATTGATTGCAAATTAATATAAAGGGTTACTTTGAGGATATATTCTCATGTTCCATTCTACGAACATTTAAGATTCAAATATTTAACAAAGAGTATTAAATACATGGTGACCTAGGACTTTTCCTTTTAAAAGTATTTGATTGGGAGTTCCCCTCATGGCTCAGTAGAAATGAATCTGACCAGCATCAATGAGGACACAGGTTCAGCCCCTGGCCTTGCCCAGCAGGTGAAGGATTCAGCATTTCCATGAGCTGTGGTGTAGGTCACAGGTGTGGCTCAGAGCTGGCATTGCTGTAGCTGTAGTGGAGGCCAGCAGCTAGAGCTCTGATTCTACCCCTATCCAGGGAACCTCCATATGCTACAGGTTTGGCCCTAAAAAAACACAAACAAAAACAAAAACACAGTGTTTGTTTGGAAGTATCCAATGGTGATATATTTTTAAAATGTATCCTATATGGTTATTTCCCCCAACACACTTTTTTCTCCCAATGTACAGCATGGGGACCCAGTTACACATACATATATACATAATTTTTCTCCCATTGTAAGTATCTAGACATAGTTCTCAGTGCTACACAGCAGGATCTCATTGTTAATCCATTCCAAGAGCAATAGTTTAAACTCAAGCATCAGATCACCTCATACTCCCAATCCCTCCCACTCCCTCCCCCTCCCCCCAGGCAACCACAAGACTATTCTCCAAGTCCATGAATTTCTTTTCTGTGGAAAGGTTCATTTGTGCTGTATATTAGATACCAGATGTGAGTGATATCATATGGCATTTGTCTTTCTCTTATTTCACTCAGGATGAGAGCCTCTAGTTCCATTCATGTTGCTGAAAATGGCATTATTTCATTCTCTTTTATATCCGAATAGGACTCCATTGTGTATATATACCACATCTTCCTTATCCACTTATCTGTTGATGGACATTTGGGATGTTTCCTTGTCTTGGCTATTGTAAATAGAGCTGCAGTGAACATGTGGGTGCATGTGTCTTTTTGAAGGAACATTTTGTCCAAATATATGCCCGTGAGTGGAATTGCTGGATCATATGGTAGTTCTATGAATAGATTTCTAAGGTACTTCCATACAGTTCTCCATAGTGGCTGTACCAGTTTCCATTCCCACCAACAGTGCAGGAGGGTTCCGTTTTCTCCACACCTGCTCCAGCAATTGTTATTTGTGGACTGATGAATGATGGCCATTCTGATTGGTGTGATGTGGTATCTCATGGTAGTTTTGGTTTGCTTTTCTCTAATAATCAGTGATGAGTGGTGTTGATCATTTTTTCATGTGCTTGTTGGCCTTCTGTATATCTTCCTTGGAGATATTTTGAATAAATACACACACACTCACACACACACACACACAAACACACACACACACACACACACACACAGCCACACCATACCTTGGGCTGTCGGTGACTGCTGTATCATATGACAGGTGTACATTTATTTTCTGAGGAACTTCCACACCGTTTTCCTTAGCGGTTGTACCAATTTACATTCCCACCAACATGATAGGAGGGTTCTCTTTCCTTATTTGTAGACTTTTTGATGATGGCTATTCTGACTGGTGTGAGGTGAGACCTCATGGTAGTTTTTATGTGCATTTCTCCCATAATTATTTACACTTAGCATCTTTTCATGTGCTTTTTGGAAATCATTCTGTCTTTGGAGGAATGTGTATTTAGGTCTTCTGCCCATTTTTCAATGGATTGTTTATTTTTTAACCTGAACTATATGAACCATTTTTATATTTTGGAGGTGAATACCTTGTCAATTGCTTCATTTTCAAGTACTTTCTCTCATTGTGTGGGTTGTTTTTCATTTCTTTATGGATTCCTTTTCTGTGTATAAGCTTTTGAGTTTATAGGTCCATTTTTTTTTCCTTTTAGGGCATGGTGGCATATGTAAGTTCCCAGGCTAGGGGTGGAATTGGAGCTGCAACTGCAAGCCTACAGCACAGAAACAGCAAAGTGGGATCCGAGCCTCATCTGTGACCTATACCACAGATGCTTAATTCACTAAGTGAGGCCAGAGATCAAACCTGTGTCCTCATGAATACTAGTCAGTTTCATAACAGGCTGTGCCAAAAGGGCGATTCCCAATTTCTTCATTTTTGTTTTCTTTTTCATTATTCTAGAGGGGGCATCAAAAAGGGTTTGCTGCCATACTTATCGAAGAGTGATCTGCCTGTTTTCCTCCAAGAACTTTGATGTAAGTTTCTGGCCTTTCATTTTGGTCTTTAACCCATTTTGATTTTGTTTTTGTGCAGCAAAGTGTTGTATTGCTTGTACTCTTGATAAAGAATGACCCACCAGGAAATGGAGTTTCAAGGTGCAGACCTTGCTATTTTAAATAGTCTGGATGGGGTAAGTATGAGAGAATATCCATTTGTTCTAGGCAAGAGAATTAGGGATCTAGGAGTTCCCACTGTGGCACAGTGGAAGTCAACAAACCCGTAGTCTGCGAATTTCCATATGTCATGTGTGCAGCCTTAAGAAAGGGAAAGAAGAAAGAGAGAAAAGAAGAAAGAAAAGAAAAATTAGAGCTCTTTAATACAAGGTGATAAAGGTGTGATTGGACAGATACCTACTTATGTTAGGACATAAACTATCGGATAAAGAGAAATGTAGAAAAAGATCTAGAATTTTAATATAGCTTTGTAATATTTTCCTACTTTCTATGCTATCTTCAAAGTCTAGGATGACTTCAGACTTAGGGACCAATCTGCCTAACACATGGAAGAATGAAATATAGTTTTATCAAAAGAACATTCTGTAACTGAAGATTGCAGTCTGTATTTACTCAAGAGTAATGACTTGCAATAATAACAGCTAACATTATATGACACATCCTGCTTGCTGGACACTAATCAAAGCACTTTACCTTTATTAACATATGTTATTCTCACAGCATCCCTTGGAGATGGATGCCATTACTGCAACACTCTTACTCCATTTAAAGTTCTGTAAACAGCGTTGCAGAGAAGTTAAGTAACTTTCCCTTAAGCCATAGTTAAATAAGCCAGGATTTGAAGCCTACCTGCCTGGCTGCAGTTTCCATGCTTTCCAAACTTAACCTACACCACTTCATATAACCCAAAGTGAAAAGGTTACAGAGTAGCTACAACCATATTTACAGGGCCTAGGATGAGGCTGCCCAGCCCTTCTTAAGCAAATAGCTGGTATTTTTCAGAATTGCCCCATGGCAATTGGCTCAAGGGAAGAAGGGAAAGATCATAGAGACCAGCTGATAGATGCACAGGGTTAACCAGCTTCAAAGGGTTTAGCGAAACGTTGATGTTCTTCACATGTGGAATGTACCAAAGTACAAACTGGAATCCTGCACATGAGTTTAACTCAGGTCACATCTGGCCTGGATGGATGAGGATGCTGATGATTTTGGAGAGATGGCAGAGAGTGATGGCTTGAAGTGAGATCTTAATTCTCTGCTCAGGAATGGAAGCTGGGAAGCCTGGATGAAACAGGAATATTAGCCACTCGACGAGCTGGGGACTACCAACTGAATTGCCTTGATTCTCACCCCTGTTGAAGGCAAGAATATTTAAAGCCAGCAAAGTCTGTGAAATCAGGTACAGAGTTTATTGTTAGAAACACAGTACACTTAGCTATGTTGTCTGTTTGTCTAAGGCAGAGGCAAAGCAGTAGGATACACACAAAGGAGGAGTGAGAATGCAATCATCCCCATCATTGAGGAGTGTCCCAGAGAAGTGATTTAAAACATTTAGGGAAGTTCATCTGGGTCTTTGTTTCCCATTGGCCAAAGTTCTTATTTCACTTTTCACACCTGATCGGACCCAGGCCCTCCCCAATATGCGTGCACATCTTTGGGTCAAGATGGATTCCTCACTGGCAGTAACATAGCCTAAGTTTTTATTGGCTGGTGACCCCTCCCTTTCTGACCCAGAGGAGTCTTTCTGTGCATGTGAAGTTGGTTCTCCTTCGCCCTAAGGATAGGAAGTGTGTGACCTCTTTATCTTTGACCCAAGCAGGGCTTAGGCCCTAAATGCCCATGATGTGTTCATTGCTTTAAGTGTCCAAAAAGGCCAATTCCACTTCTTTAACTTGTTCTTGCATTTTTATCTTCAGGTGTAAATAGGTGGCTGATAGGAAATGTTTATGCTCGATCCCATCTATCTCCTGACTCACGGAGAGGCTGATTTGGGAGGAAAGTGTCCTCCATACTCCCAGAGAGACACTGTGAATTCCCCTGTAAGGGATATGAGGCTTTATTATCTTCCCTCAGTAGAGCATTGGCATGAATCTACAAAGGCATAAGGCCATTGTCCTTAGTTACTATCCTCTTAGTTATTATTACCCAGGACTAAAGGATGACCTGGCCAGTGTCTGCACTTCATGGACAGTTACTGCTGAAGCACACCAGAGGTTAGGAATACTCCATACAACATACCCATGGAGTCATCCTTGCTTGTGTGCTAAAAGGTGATCCATTTCTAGAATTGCATGTGTTTCTTAGGACTCTTCTCATACCCAGTGCATTAGAACAAGATCACCAGACGTGAATCTTAGATGGGGACACTTGGGAAAATCCTTGAAAATGTGCTCATGAACTGGGGACTGAGGAAAATAGGATAAGGCAGGGGACGAAACAGAACCTTATCCTGGTCCTCAAGGGACCTCTCTCTGGAGCATGAAGAACACAGAGTTGGTCCCCCTGGAGATGAAAGGGCTCAATTTGACCCTACCCCCTGCCAGATACCAGTTTCTGCTGATAGCATAGGCTTGTGACTTCTTGAATAAGGAAGTATGTGCCTGGGTGTGGGTAATGCCCTGTGAAGGAAGCAGCTGTGAACCCTTAGCAACAACACTCAGCCACCAGGAAAGAGGCACCCCAGTGAAGGAAACCAGGTGCCACCAAGAGCCTCTGCCACAGACCTTTAAAGGGAAGGACAAAAACCATGGAGTTTGAGTTCCCTCAGGCTCTGCAGGTTAAGGATCTGGTATTTTCACTGTTGTGGCCCTGGTTACAGCTGTGGCCCTGGTTACAGCTGTTCAGGTTCAATCCCTAGCCTAGGAAATTATGCATGCCATAAGAATGGAAAAAAAAGTGAAGGAAAGAAAGAAGAAAAAAAGTGAATTCCCATTTTGATTAAGCTATAAGGAGCCAGACAGGTATCTATGAGGAGGTGGGTTCCACCCCTGGCCTCCCTCAGTAGGTAAAGGACCAGGCATTTCCATAAGCTATGGTGTAGGTCACAAAGGCAGCTTGGATCTGCCATTGCTGTGGCTGTGCTGTAGACCAGCAGCTGTACTTCTGATTCAACTCATAGCCCGAGAACTTCCATATGCAACAGGTCTGGCACTAAAAATAAAATAAAGTAAAACAATGGAGCTCAAAAAACTTAGAGGAAGGGCTAAGGGCAGGACTAGAAGGAGCAAGCACTGTCTCAAAGTTAGCTTAAGCCCCCCATTCTCAATCCCCACTGTGGGCCTGGGCCTCTCATGCAAAGAAATGGTTCAGCCCCTGTAGCCATTGGAGTAGGAGATTCATGGTCTAAAAGCATAAATGAATACCCAATTCTTTCTCCAAAGCCTGAAATCCCCCCTTGTGGGAAACCCATGGGCCTCCTATATACTGGAGCTACATGTCCCTCTGTACCACCTCTTCTCCTCAGACCATTTCTTCAGAGGAGCCATGGAGGTAGGTGGCAGGGCAGGGTAGGTGCCATTCCTAACCCCCAGCCTCCCAAGAAGGAATAAAATTTGGCTTGGTGAGGAACCCAGAAACTTCCTACATAGACTGACCAGATAGACTGTTTATCCTGCCCTTGGCTGGGCACAGCCATAAACCAGGCATTACAGTGCCTCTAAAGGATTCTGCATATTTAACAGAAGAGTGTTGTTTCCTTTCATTCAACCATTTTAACAAAGAAGTTGACAGGGTTTTTGTTCCTTTGCTTGATTCCATATGGAAGACAATTATCACCACTTGCTTAGAAGAAAGAGGTGCCACTTTCTCTTTGTATTGGCCCCAAAACACACCACACCACACATGTACAAGTATATACTAGCAAAGGGGTTCAAGTGCAGGAATACATGAATATAAGCGCACACACACACACACATCCCTTCCCTTTTAGCTCTGGGTCTGGGAGACATGACTAAAGCCAAGAGGCCTCATTGGAAACAGGGTGCCCCAGTCTCCATCTCCAGGTATTCCCAAGATGCCCCCAACAAAGCTGGCCAAGGTCCACTCAAATTCTCCACAACTCCAGTTGAGGTACTAGAACCAGTGTTTCATCTGTTCTTCTAAAATCCATCCAGTCAAGATTTTCTAATTTCCCCAAACTACAAACTCTGCTTTTATTCCATGCAAATCCCCCTGTACCACCAAAGCCTTCAGGCCTGTGGAGATTGATCGTGCATGATCATTCAGGGCCCAAGGCAAAAGAAAGTGGCCAGTCCCAGACTGAGCACTGGGGCATTGAAGATGTGAGTGTGAGGGCCTGGCTGAGGAGGCATGGCCTGAGCTGGATATAGGAGTGGGTATCCAGCTCCTTAGCCTGTGACTAGATGACTGGGGAGGGTTTGCCTGAGGTCCTTGGTCCTGGGTCTGGGTGGCTGGCACAGGGGCAAGACTCACAGGATGAGGCCAGTGATCACAGGGCTGGCAGTGGGGGAAGATGTCCTTCACTTGTGTTGTGGGAAGATGAGTGTGCAGCTTCTGGCTCTCATTTAGCTGTTGGAAGACTGAGGAAGTGTTGAGAATGAAGGCCATTTTAAGACATATCTCCCTTCACACAGGGCCAGCATTCAGAACAAAAACCCACTGATTCTTTTCATGTCTCCCAAGACAGCAAATACCATGGTGTTCTCAACAGTTGAGGGAATGAGTTATAGCAGTCTAAAGGAGGTGCTGAGAGGTGCGTGTTGGAAATGACCTGGAAGGTTCTTCCTCCATCCTTAACAAGTATTTCAGAGGATTACATCCTCGGTTCTTGATCATGGCATGTGGACTAGGTAGAGAAACTCAGAGACACAGTCTAGGCCAGCAATCCCTTTAAGGATTTTGGTTCGTGGTGACCCCAGTCAATCTGAGATCCTCTCTTTTCTTTTCTTCCCTTTACAAATTATTGTAAATGGGAGAATTTCCAGGAGTCACATTGTGGCACAGCAAAAATGAAGCTGACTACTATCCATGAAGTTGTAAGTTCCATATATGGCCTTGCTCAGTGGGTCAGGAACGAATGTTGCCATGAGCTACTGTGTACATCTCAGATGTGGTTTGGATCCTGCATGGCTGTGGCTGTGGTATATGCCAGCCTCTGTAGCTCCAGCTCAACCCCCAGCCTGGGAGCTTCTATATGCCACAGGTGCAACCCTAAGATACAAAAACAAAGAAAAAGAAATAATATTTCCACCCAAAAAAAAGCTCTTAAAGATATCAAATTTGCAGGCCTTGTTCCATTACACTGCTTTTTTTCACCCTAAGATGAGGAAAAATACTGTGAACTATAAGTGCAATATACCAGGCCTTGGCAGACCTACCTGACTCACCAAACATGAGATGTGTTTAATAAACACTCTACAAAAGTGGTCAGCAAAGTCCAATTAACCACGGGTTTTGTGAGTGGAGGTCTGTTGGCCCACAGCCGCACTTGATCTTTCTGTACTGTTTATGGCAGTTTTCACATACAACAGCCAAGGTGAGTGCTTGCAACACTGACAATAAAGACTACAACACCTAAAATGTTTACAATCTGGTTCTTTACAGAAAATTACTCCTCCCATCTGGGGAAAGACCCTAGCTACCAATACTAACAAGAAGAGCTTCCAGGAAACCCCTTCCTCCATTACCTCCTCGGCAAGCCATCCAGTAAACTTAGTTTGTGTCCTCTCTCCTCCCTTCCTCAGTGATTTCCTCTCTCTGTATATGTGTGTAGGTGTTGCTAGATCTAGAGGCTCCTGAGAAATGGCCCTGATAGTCATCCACAAGTGCTGGCCCTGCTGGACTTCCACTGGGACTGTGCATGTCCTTTCAGTCTTGGTGTACAGATCTGGCCATCATGGGTCCCACCATGGCTGGTCTCTCAGCATTGAATGTGCTCTAGTTCAGCTCACTGAACTCTCAGGGAATTTCCTTGTTAAGCATGGCTGCCCACGTGTTCAGAACTCATGGCAGGTGTGTGCATTTCTGACCAGCAGGTTCCATACTTAGTTGTGATGCTAAGGTTCTGACAGCTGATCTTTCAGCATTTCACTCTTGTCTCCTTGTCTGTGATGTGATGGGAAGAGAAGAGCACCCACTGCCTTCCTCTTGGCTTGTTTTTGTTCCCAGCTGGGTTACCAAAATCTAAGGTTAACAAGAAACTACACATCATTGCAGACGCCCTGTTCAGTGTCTTCTGTATTAAATATGGTGATGGGTTTAAATACAGCTAACACTGCCCTTCTGGGAGCCAAAGCTTCTAATCAGACTGTTCACTCCTCATCATTTTTGTCCTTACTTCACAGTGTGTCAAAGTTTAGCTAAAAGTGATTAAAAATGACAATATCCACTTTGGGAAACCCTAAACCTTAACACGGTTTTCCACATCCAGAAATTCCTCAATAAAAAGAGACCTAAAAATAGTTTTCAGTTAATCATACCATTTTCCAGAATGTAGGAAAAAATCAATGTATAAACTCTGTTAAATAATCTAAAGCTGTTCTTGTACCAGTTGATATTTTCAAACCAATACGTACTTCAATAATTATACATAATCTCAAATGTTCCAAACAAAAAGCAAAAAATATCCATGCCAATGGGCTCCTTAAAGACACATCGCCTTCTCTAGCTGCAATTGTAATTGTGAGGAACTGTATAGCAGTGAGTTAAATGAATGACCACAGCACTAGGTTACAATAAAATCAAGAATGCTGTGCATTCACTGCTGTAAAACAATTAAAAAATTTTAAGACTTGGTCTATAAAGGGAAACATTTTTAGTACTAGACAACTTTCATAATATATCTTCATGATTATATCATAGTGTGAAATATACTGAGCATAATATACGTTATAATAGATTCTGACCTATTTTCCCATGAAAAGCCTAATTAACTGAAATATATCAAATTTCCAACATATGTTTTTTTGCTCAGATAAAACAACAACAAATTTAAGATAAAATGCAAATATGCCTTATAACTGATCAGAAAATCAGTGGTTCAGTGATTTGCAGTGAGTGGTACAAATCATATGACCTTATACAGCTTCCCTATAAACAGTGTATATGAATTCTAAAAGTGTGGCCTTAAAGATTTTAACATCAAAATTGACGTGTTTTTCTTTAAAAACTTGTTGAATTTGGAGATCCCTCTGTGGCACAATGGCTTCGGGATCTGGCATTGCCTCAGCAGGCATAGGTTTCCTGGGAATTTCCGTAAGCTGTGGGAGTAGCAAACATGTTTTTTTTTTTTAAATTTAATATGAAAGGTTTTAATTGAAACCTTGAGAAATCCCTAATAAATGTATTTTAGCTAACGTTTCTTTGGAAATCAGAATTTTTTAATGTAGTAAACAAATATATGTAGTTGCCATGCAATCATTTTACTTCTATTCTTTCCTACAAATATCAGGGGTCAGCAAAAATGTTCTGTAAAATATTTTAGGCTTTAAAGACTATACCTTACCTGTTACAAATAATCAACTCTGCTGTTGCAGCATGAAAGCAGGCACAGGCAACACCCAAACAAGTGTGACCATGTTACAGTAAAACTGTATTTACCAAAACAGATAGTGGGCCAGACTAGACCCACAGGCTGGCCTGTGCCAACCCCTATGTGCATCATCTTTTGTCTTTTTTTTTTCTTGTCGTTTTGCCATTTCTTGGGCTGCTCTCATGGCATATGGAGTTTCCCAGGCTAGGGGTCCAATGAGAGCTATAGCCACTGGCCTACACCAGAGCCACAGCAACGTGGGATCCGAACCACATCTGTGACCTACACCATAGCTCAAGGCATTGCTGGATCCTTAACCCACTGAGCAAGGCCAGGGATCAAACCCACAACCTCACGGTTCCTAGTTGGATTCACTAACCACTGCGCCATGACAGGAACTCCCATAGTCTTTGTTCCTTAAAAGCTTAAATTCTGGAGTCCTACATTCTCAATGCAGAATTTACATTTTCTTAATAAGTTTAAGTTTATTTATGATTGAAAATTAAAGTTTTACATATCTTACATCATTTATGCATGATTATAAATGCCTACATACACACATACACAGGAATGATGATAGAAGAAAAAAAAGGTGGCATATGAAAAAAGGAAGGACATGAATACTGTGACTTTGTGTGTACTAGCTCTTCCCCATATGAAGAAATTAATATTGTTGGCTTTTGTACACTCAAGGAAAATAAGCTTAATTGTGGCTCACAGGAATACTTTCAATTTCCAAGAGTTGTTTTGGACTTTGATTCTGCCTGTAACCATATGCCTCAGAATTTGTGTTAGGTTTTCTAGCAGTATACTTTGCATTGGCTATGTTCCCAAGTTAAGAAGTACAGTTTCAGCAAGGTACAACTCTTGGCTCAGTTTTGCAGGATGAAGTCAGGAGTGACACAATGTCAAGATGATGAAAAACACCAAATTGGCTGAGGTTTATTGGAGCATCCTTACATCAACCACATCTTCAAGAAATGCAACTGAGATTTGTTCTTGTGGAAATGGTAAGTAAGCCCACCACCTGTTGTGGCGGGGAGATCAGTGGTCCAAACACTCTGGCACCCAGCTATTCAGTTACAAAGGATGTCCATGTGTCTTGGGGATTCCTCCAGGTGATGACCTCTCTGTCTGCTTCCAGCTAGCTGAGGTCTGTGTACTCTTATCATAGCTTCAAACCCTCATTATATTCCAAAAGCCATACAGCTCTGATTCCAATATGTAACCCATGGATTGTGGAGACAGCTGATGTATGGAGAGAGCATTTAACTTGCTATCATCTAGCTGCACCCTTGTAATTTCCACCAAGGGTAGGGATAATTCGCACAGTTGACAAAACTTGCAACTACTACCACCTAATTCTTTTCATGATGTTTTTCACAAATCAAAGAACATGGGACTGAAAGAAAGGAAAAGAGGAGGGAGGGAGAGAGAGACCAAACTTATTAAGACCCTAGAATGTCAGTGCATCTCTATGCAGAGGGAGATAAAGCAGTGAGTGTTTCTGAAAGGGAAAGGAAAGAAAAAAGAGGGGGAAGGGCAGAAATATGAAGTGTATTGGTCAGGGTTCTCCAGAGAAGGTTCAACCAATAGAAATGTGTATAGGGATAGATATTGGTTCATTTTAAGGAACTGACTCATGAGATTTTGGAGGCACAGTTAACCCAAAATCTGATGGGGAGTCCAGCAGGCCTGCAGACTCAGGAAAGAATTTTGATGGGTCCAAAGGCTGTCTGCTGGCAAAATTCCTTTTTGCTCAGGGAAGATCATTCTTTGTTCTTTTACAGCCTTCAGCTGCTTTGATGAAACCCACCCATATCATAGAGGGTAATCTTTTTTACTTAAAGTGCCCAACCATTTAAATGTTAATCTCATCCAAAACATACCTTCACAGAAACATCCAGAACATCTGATCATGTATCTGGGCACTGAGCCCCAGCCACATTGACACCTAAATTAACCATCATATAAAGAGAACTCGTGGTGAGGAGAAAGGCATGTGCACAGAGAGAGATGAAGTATGTTTTCTTCGTTTCTGGTTACTCTGTTCCATCATGTTGTAGCAGGAATACTTGAGTTCCAACTAACTCAAATACTGTAAAATTTACACAATGAAAATTTCCTGAAATATGTCATAAACTTTCTTTTCTAACCCTAAAGGGTTGGAAGATATGCAAGATCAAAGCAGGAGTCTCTACCTAGTTTTCATACTTAAAATGTACCTTTCCTCTTTGAGAAATTTAAACTGAATTTTGAGATAGTTATACATCCACATACAATTGTAAGAAATTATAGCGCTCCTGTGTACCCTTCATGGTTTTCACCAGTGGCAACATCTTGCAAAATTATAGTACAAGAGTTTAACAAAATTATTCACGTTGATACAGTCCATCGATTATATTCAGGTTTCCAAGTTTCTCATATATGAATTTTGTGTGTGTATGTGTCTGTGTGTGTCTGTGCATGTATTTACCTCATGCAATTTTATCATATGGATGTATCCATGTATTCGCCACCAAAGTAAAGGCACAAAACAAGAGTTTCATTCCCATAAGGATCCCTCATGTTGCCCTTTTAGTCACACCCACTTTTCTTCTGTCCCCTTAACTTCATCTTTAAGCAAAGGTAACCCTGACGAATTTCTTCCTAATTTTATCAGCTCGAGAGTATTATATAAGTGGAATCATACAGGATGTAACCTCTCGGGGTGGGCTTTTTCATTCAGTGTAACTTGCATGGTAATTTACCTAAGTTGTTATTTTTAGCAGCAGGGGACTCTTTTTCATTGCGGAGTTCCTAATATTGAATCAACATTGCATATGAAGAATTAATTCTACTTGGTCATAAGGTATCATTCTATATATACATGATGGATTTAAAATGCTAAATGTTTTGAGAGAGCTTGTGTGTATCTTCATGAGAGATACTCATCTATACCTTTACAGTTTTGTACTTTCTTTGTCTGCTTTTGGTATCAAATTAGTACTGGCCTCATAAAAGATTAGGAAAAGTTCCCTCTTCTAATTTCTGGAAGAGATGATGGACAGTTCTACTTCCAATGTTTTGTAGAATACTTCAGGGGAATCATCTGGACCAGGACATTTCTTTTTCAGAAAAATTTAAATTATGAATTTAGTTTCCTTAATGATTATGTAACTTTTCAGATTATCTATTTTATCAGGTATGTTGGTATCTGATTTTTGAGGGGTTGTTCCATTTTCTCTAGGACACAATTCATGAGAACAGTAAAACTGTTCATAGTAATCTCTCATTGGCATATTAATGACTACAGGATCTATCATGAGAGCCCATTTCCCTCCTGATATTGATGATTTGTATCATGTCTATTAATTTTGTCATAATTACAACAGGTTAATGAATTGTATTTTACCATTTGAAGAATGAAATTTTTTCCATTTTTGTTGTTTTTCTGTGTGAATTACATTGATTTCTGCTTTTATCTCTATTATTTCTATCCATCTCTTTTGAGTTTATTTTGCTCTTTCAATTTTCTTGAAGTACAAATTTAAACTACAGATTTGAAACATTTCTTAATCGCATAATGTGAGCATTTAGTGCTATAAATATTCCTCTCATCTTGGCTTCAGCAGGGTTCTACAAGTTTGATATGTTGCACTGTTTTCACTTAGTGCTATGTATTTTTTTGTTATTATCTTTGAAATGACTTCCTGTTTGACCCATCGTTTATGACTATGTGGTTAACTTTCAACGTTTTTAGAGGTTCTCCTGTTGTGTGTTATTTAAAAGTGTAGTTTGATTCCATTGTGGTTGAAGAATGTATTCTTCATGATTTCATTTCTCTTGAATTAGTTGAAGTGTGTTTTGTTGCTCAGGATAAGGCAGAATATTCATGAGTACATTAAACAAAACATGTAGAAGTTCCTTCATGGCTCAGGAGGTGAGAGGATCTGGCATTGTCACTGTTAGTGTGTGTAGACATTCTATAATCATGCATAAATTATGTAAGGTATTTAAAGTTTACTTTTCAATCATAAATAAATTCCAACATAGGATATAAAGATAATGTAAATTCTACATTGATAATGTAAGATGCCAGAACTTAAGTTTTAAAAGACCAAGGATTATGCATGTAGGGGTGAGAGTATACCGACCTTTGTGTCCAGTCAGGCCAACAGCCTGTTTAGGTAAATACAGATTTGTTTTAACATGGTCACACTTAAAAATAAGTGTTGCCTGTGGCTGCTTTCATCCTACAACAGCAGAGTTGACAATTTAAAACAGATGAAGTATAGTGTTTAAAGCCTGAAAATGTTTACATTGTGATCCTTTACAAGACATTTTCGCTGACCCACAATATTTGTAGAAAAGAATAGAAGTAAAGTTACTGCATTGCAAATACGTACATTTGTTTACTAAAGCTAAAACTTTATTTCCACAAGAAACATTAGATAAAATATATTCAGGTTTCAAAAGAATTGATCAAAGACCTTATGTATTAAATTAAAACCATTTTTTTCCCTCACTGACACTGTGGCATATGAAAGTTCCCAGGAAAAACCCTAGATCCTTAACCCTCTTCACTAAAATCAGAAAATTATCACTGGTTATATAAGGTCTTAGGACTTCCTTTATCAAAAACTTCCTGGGGGTGGAAGCCAGTGGGCTGGACATGATCTAAGTCTCCCCCCAATACATTAACGGGCCAAGAAATTTGAGTCACTCATTCCCCCCATGGTTTGGTCCTCACTGGGGCGAAGAGGCTGCTGCCTCCACCATTTTGAACATTGCAACAACACAACTAAGACGATATGATGCTCCCCCACCCACAAGACACTGAAGCAGAAAGTCCTATTCTTACAGCCAAGCCTTTTCTTCTCTGACCTGGCAAACCACACAGGACACCCTGGAGGAGTGGAGGATCTCCCCAGCCTGTCATCTGCCCACTTCAGAGAGGCAGAGAGAAACTCTCTAGAGGTAAGTGCTGCCTCCAGCCTCCATTCTCACTACTGGTGAGTGTCCAGAGGGCTGAACGGCACAAAAACAGCTCTCTATCCCCAGAGTGTTCCGGGATGCAGAGCATGGAACCGATGCCCCAGAGGGCCCCTAGCCCAGCAGGCTGGAGAGACAGGGATGATGAGGCTGTCCCTGGGGCTAGTGAGAGCTGTGTACTCCCAGGAGCAGCCTGGGCATCCTTGTCTCTGTGGAGGAAAGACTTAGTCATTCACCTGTGGATCCAGACTGCCTGGGATCTCACACATGCTTTGTTCCTCTCAGATCCCCTCTCTGTCTTCGGAGGACCCGTCTCTGAGGACACAGGCACATGCAAGACGACAGTGGACCAAGTGCATTTCACAACAGAACGATTTTATCCATGTTTTACATCCCCCATCGCAAAGGAGCTACTGTGCCCACCCACACACACCCAGACCCAAGTCCCCACCACCTAACCCCACCCACCCACACGCCCTCCTGGCTCTGGTCATTCTGTCCTTCCTCCCCACCCCTATGGCAGCCAGGATGGTTGCTAGGTCCTGGAGGAGCCCAAGGCTTCCATGGGGGCTGCCCACTTGGACTGGCCCTGGAAGGCTGGCCCACCGTTCCCTACAGGCTGCAGTGCCACTTCCTCCTCCTCCGTGTGACACATGGGTCACACCTGCTCCTTTTGGGCTGGGAAGGGTCAACCAGCCCCAGAGCCAGGGTGTGCCTCCCAGAGCCCCGCAGGTCAGCCCTAGGCCTGGCCAGGTCCTCAGCAGCAGCCAGGCCTCCACACTGAGCCCGCTTTCTAGACTTGGCAGCTTCCAGGGGGCCTGAGCTGAGGCCCATTCTCTGGGGAAAGGGGGCCTGGGAAGCTTTCTGGGCCCTCTGCCCTGCAGTGCAGACAAGACCCGAGGCAGGGACAGGGCTCTGTGGCAGCCCCCAGGGCAGCAGGCTGTGGTGAAGGCCCAAGAGGAAGGCCAGGCTGGGGAGCTCCTCCTCATCCTCACTGAACCTGTGAACCAGCCCTGGGGCTTCACTAAGAGGAGAGGCCTCCCTGAGAACCTTGCTGGCCCTGGGTCCTGATGGAGGGCCCGAGCGCTTTGTGCCCTAATGAGGAAATGGCTGTGCTGTTCCAGCCTGAGTGGGTTCCTGATATCCTGGAGAGGGCACAGAGCCTTTGTGCCTGAACAGGCCCCTGTCTGTTTGGGGGTGCCTTACATGGCCATGGAAATCCATCTGGGGTGTACAGGTTTCATCTCTGACCACGGGCTGTGAGCCTTGCTCGTTCCTCTGGGCATCTTGTCGGGCCAAAGACTCTGAAGGTCTTGAGTCCAGATGGGGTACATTGTGATTGGGGGTGGCTGGCACCCCGTCGTCCTCCTCTGAGGCCAGGACTTGTGTCTGCACTAGCTGGTGGGAGAGAGGTGGACAGTGAAAGCTCAGCACCCTCCAGGGAGTTCCAGGGCTTATGGGCAGGGGGAGATGAGATGGGACTCACATCCACAGACAGAGCCTGTGGCACTCCAGCCTTCCTCCTGCACCTTCTCCCCAGCAAGGTCCTTGCCTTGTCCCCGGCTCCCCTCCTCCCCTTCCATTCCTCCTGCCCTGCACCCACCTGGGCAGCCTCCCGGGTGCAGGGCCTCTCCATCAGGGGAGGGAGGAACAGAGCCTTCAGGGCCTCCTGCTCTAGGACCCTCCTCGGCCCTGGCTGACCTGGGTCCTTTCCTCCTGTATTTCCAGGGTCACCTGGCTACCCCCCTGCCCCCAATCTCCCAAGTGTCAGTCCCTCCCATGGCCACCTCTTCAGGGGAGAGTCCTTCCTCCTGCTCCAGCTCCTCTGCCAGGCCCGAGAGATCCAGCTCTGTTTCTGGGGAAAGCAACTCTGCCAGGAATCGGGGGTGAATGACCGCCTCCACCTGGAATGGAAGGAAGAAACTGTTAGCAGCCTTGGCAGGAGTGCCCTGGGAGGCAGGAAGGTCTGGGAAAAACGTGACTGGCAGAGGCCAATCCAGAGTCCCCCTCACAAAGGGGGAGCTTTCAAACTCCCACAGGTATTGTCTACTCTTACGTAAAGCTCACAAGCAGGTGTACATGCAGACACATGTGCTCCAAAGCACCAACACATAGGCACCGACACAGACACACAAAGGCCTACAAAGAGAGAGACACACACAAGTACAACTAACACATCCACATATACACATCCTATGCACCAAAGTACACTCAGACACACAGGAAGACACACAGATGTCAGGGTCAAGGACCAGAGCCTAAATCCCATTATCCTTGGCCAAATCCAGAACTAGGGTGCTAAGAGCATCTCTCCCTGGAATCCTGGAGTCTCAGACTCCAGGCCCAGCCCACCTTGGTGTCAAAGTCCTCCTGGGAACACAGCTTGTCCACGTAGCTGAGGAGATCCGGGTCTGGGAAGCAGCCGTCCTCGTCCTGTGGCAGCTCATATCCATCCTCTCGACATTCCATATCTGACTCCCCTGTGGCTGAGGGGCCAGGACCCACCAGTGCCTGCAGGATGTCCCCATGCTCCCTGCGAGCCTCAGGGGGAATCTCCTTGGGGGCCTTGTTCTCCAGCAGCTGCCAGGCTCTGCGTGGCCTTGGGTGGGTGTGCTGGACCCTGGGGCCGTGTTTCCTTGGAGCACAGGCTGAGGCAGAGCAGGAGGAAGGGCAAGTGAGGGGACCCAGCGCCCAGATGCTGACCCCTGAGCAGGCACAGGGGAGGGCATTGTTGTGGGACAATGGATATGCATGTGGGAAGAGGGAGGAGCAGCCAGAGCCTCAGGTTTTGTGGGAGGCCAGATTCAAGTCAGGGACAGGTAAAAGTCAGGTGTGAGAACATGTGGAACATCTAATGATCAAGGGTCTCCCCACCAGCACACTTGTTAGGCAGATTTCACAGGGGCCCCTTAGACAGGGAGGAGGGTGATGAGGTTCTAAATGGAACAGGTCCACACCCCAGAGAGGAAAGTGGTGACTGAGACCCCCTCGGGTGCTATCCATGCAGAAAGACCAATTCCCCCTTTGAGGGAAAAGGACCAATCTGGGAACAGGGACCAGGCCTAGGCCTCTCTTACCTGTGCCTTGACCTCCAGGTGGAAGGCGATTCACAGACTGAGTGCGCCTTTTTTGCCGGATGTGGGTTCCTGAGGAGCCAGCTTTGGTGGAGCTGGAGGTGGCATGCCCTGTGCCCGTGTTGTGCAGGTCACGTTCCCAATCCTGATCTCATCTTCTGCCTCAAATTGCATGAACCTGGGGGGTGTTGAGGGACAGGCCTCAGTGAGAAAACCACCTGGGCTCTGGAGCCCACCGAGGGCAGCAGGACTGAGGGGGTGAGGAGAGGGTGTCCTTGGGGCTGTCAGGGCCCTGTGCGGTGCTGTCACAGCAGGGAGCTGCTCTGGCGCAGGTCCAGGATCTGGGCCTCCTCCTGCCTGACCAGCCCTGGAGCTGGAGGGCATGGCCCAGCAGAGACCCAGGTCAATCTCTGGGACCAGGCTTAGGGACACATGGTGGGCAGTGGGGGCCCCTGCTCATGTGCCCCTGGACCTTGTCTGACCCAAACAATGGAGATGGCCAGTGGCCTGGTCAGGCACGTATCCCCACAGAGCCCTTGCCCGAACCCAGAAACTGGGGCTGGGAGTGAGATTGCGGGAAAGCACACATGAGACAGGGCCCAGCACAGGCTGGAGTGGGGATCCTACCATTAGAGGTGAGGCATCTCTTGCCACTGAGAGCTAGCTGCTCCTTTGGTTTTGTTTGGAAACTAGGAGGTTCACATGCAGAAATGACAGGGAGGGCCAGAGACCCATGGGCTTCCCCAAGGATGGCCGGTTACCCATTCCAGCCACCACTGATGAGGAGAGGCCTACCATACGCTAGGTCCGTGACGGCCAGGCACCCAGCATGAAGGGGTGCCAGGCTGCTGGGTGGAGTCCTCACCCCTGCACAGCCCCCATGCCTTCAGGGGACCCCCTCCTGGGCTGCCGTGCTCCCCAAGGCCATCCTGAGGCCTCCCCACATCAGCATCACGGTAGGGCAGAGCTCCTGGGACAGGCAGGCTGGAAGAGCCAAGCTCTCCAGGTGGCAGAGGGGATTCTGGAGGCCAATAGGATTTGGGGATTCAGGGAACAGGAGGTGTCAGGTGCCAGCCTCCTCTTGCATCCTCTCTGATTGCTAGCACCAGGGCCAGATCCTGCCCTGGGGCCTGCCCATCACCCACCACCCACCCCACCATGTCGCCCATGGTCCAGGACCCTGACTCACTTTGCTGCCATTTCATAAAAGGCCATCCTCTGAACGGTGCTCATGTGCTGCCATTCCTGCATGGTCTGCCACATTCCCTCCTCCAGCATCATGGTGGGCTTCAGGCGAGCCAGGGTGCGAAGCACTGGGCTGTAAGCCCTCAGGGTCAGTCTCTTGGTACAGCCCAGCCCCCAACTGCCCAACCCCACCCAGCTCCAAGGCCTCCATGGGCCCCACCCCTGCCAAACCCAGGCTCAAGGGGGGGAGACAAGGTTCTCTGGAGAGCAAAGTCAAGCCTTCCTGGTGCCTGGTGCCACCACCTCCCACTCACCAGAGGATGATTGTCCACTCCCTGGCTATAGCTGGGACACTCTGACTGGGGGGTTTGCCATCTCATATAAAATGCAGCCCCCTCAATGAGGGAGGGAAGGCACCAGTCTACCTGCTAACAGGTTTGAGAATTCCAAGGATTCTTCTGCCCAGGTATCTGCACTAGATGGCCTAGTCCCCCTTTTCGGAGGGACCTCGGGTCTAGAAGGGATGTTCCTGCCAGGCTCACCACTCTAGGAGGAAAGAGCATTGCCCTTAGGACAGCTCGACCACCTCCCCGTTCACACTGGACTTCTTCAGAACAACAAGGACCGGGCATGCAGAATGCTCTGTCCTGGGCGTGAATGTCCTAAGCCTTATCTGAAGTGATACCCACTGGCTGCCAGAGGCCCAGGTCCATGTTGAAAGGAGGTAGCACCAGAGAAGCAGGTCCCATTCAAACTCTGGCTCCTCACATCCGAGCAGGACCCACTCGGACTGCTCTCCTGCACTCAATGTTATCATGGCACTGCAGAAAGTGAGAGAACTGGTCTTGCATGGTGGTGGTAGCTGAGCTAAGGCACGGACGGGATGTCATGGACTGGACGTGGGACACATCTGAGTGCAGACGTGCCTCCTCATAGCATGGACATTGCTGTCAACCCTCCTTCTTTCGAGGTGAAAGGATGCCTGGAAACCTAAGCAGGGAGGCCATGCCAAGGTCCTGTATATGCGAAGGCTCCAGCTGAGCTAATGAGGGTCTGAGAGGTCACTTACATGAGAAAGCAGGAGAGAGCTTCTGCATCGGGGCTCTGGGGCAGGTGGCTGAGGGCCAGGGACTTGAAGCGCTGCCAGCGTCGGAAGTTCTGATAGACGCTCTTATGGTGAGAGGTGTCCTCCTGAGGGCCCGTGTGCTGGGAGGCATGCAGGCTGCCTGCCCCAGAGGTGCCATGTGGCCACGGCCCAGAGGTCCCTGGGGGAAGGATGAAGGCCATCTGGGCAGCTGGCGGTGCAGCTTGAGGAGGAAGGCCTGGGGCCAAGTCTCCCTTGCCAGCCTGAGCTGTTGCAATAGCCGGGGCAGCCACCCGACTGTCCCCCACAGGGCTTGCTATGCAAAGCGGTGCAGGACACCAAGCACTCCCCATGAGGGCCCTGGAAGCATTCCCATTGAGGGGGGCCTGAGGACGCCCAAAGGCCTGAGATTGGTGGGGCAATGCTGACCTCCCTCCTGACCAGACTGGGAAAGGGATGTTGCCAAGCCCTGGGGCAATGGTGCCATGGTGAGCAGGAGTCACCTGAGGTGTCATGGGGTGAGCTGGCTGCAATAGGGTGCTTCCAGGCAGGAGTAATGGGGCCATGGGCGGTGGCAGGTGCTGCTCCCAAGCTGGCTGGGGTTGGGAGCCAGGAGTGTGGGGAGGATAGGAGCGTGAGGCCCCAGGGTGCATGACCACATCCGTGCCCAGCAGTGGAGATGCTGTGGACAGAAAGGAAAGGGGTGAATGGAAGAGGAGAAGGGGTGAAATGGACGGAAGTTCTCTGGGGACTCAGAGGGCACACCTCAGTGGGAGAGGGCATTTGGCCCGAGGAACCTGTGTGTTGTGCAGATGTCGTGGAGGGATTTTCATGTTCTGACTTCAGTGGGAGAGGGCATTTGGCCCGAGGAACCTGTGTGTTGTGCAGATGTCATGGAGGGATTTTCATGTTCTGACTTCAGTGCGAGAGGGCATTTGGCCCGAGGAAGCTGTGTGTTGTGCAGATGTCGTGGGGGGATTTTCATGGTCTGACCTGTGGTTGAGAATGACTTCCCTGGTGACCTTGATCCCCCACACCAAGTTCCCTGCCCCTGTCTACCGAGAAATGCTCAGCTCAGCAGCAGGGATTGGAGAGCCTCCCTGAGGAGCTCCCTGACACCTCGTCCTCACAGGCTGTCCCCATGTCCTGGACCTGAGAGGCCATCTACTCTGAGCATGCCCCTCAGCAAGGTCACTGGCAGGTAAGGGCCTTCTCCAAGGTGCTTCCAGGCACCGTGAGGCCTTTGATGGACCTCCACTGTCTAAAGTCGAAGGGCCTCACATCCTCCTCAACCCTTCCTCTCGGGATGCTCAGCACACATCTGTTCTGTCATTCTGTCCTGACCTCACACAACACCTCTCAAAGGCTGTGAAGTTCGCTCTGGACACAGAACCCTTAGACAAACACAGAACAGCCCCACCAAGCATGCACCTGCCTCTCCGAACCACCCAGAGTGGACACTTCACAGGGGCTAAGGTGTGCCACCCCATCCCGATGGCCCTGAATCCCTCCCAACATGCAGTTCTGCTCCTCAGAGAGAAGTCTGAGAAGTCGGTGTGTGTTCCCTGCATTTTTGACACTTCCCATCCAGGGTTGGCTTCCGAAGATGAGCACGGGCCCAGGGCGGCTCATGTGACATGCGTCATCGGAGTAGAGGCTGCCTGGGGTGCTTCCCCTTCCAGCTCCCAATAATGGAAAGTGAGGACAAACTGAGAAGCAGGCAGGAGTCAGGTGCCATTGTGAGAAAACCGCCCATTCAGGAGAAGGAGGTACATACCACGAGGCACCGAATTGACCTCCACAGGTGTCCTTGGATGTTTCAGAGTAGCAGACTAGATCATCTTCCTGCTTCTGTGCTACACTGCTTCACCCCCCCTTTACAAAGGAAGCAGCCTTCCTAGGCATTCCACCTGCACCAGCCTCTCTCCACATGTAGTAGTAGTGACTTGAAATAGGAACACACTCTTCATCTCAAAGTCAGGCCTCAGCTTCTGCTGTGAGCCACCTGACACGCTGTGCCATGTCTGCAGAGACGTATTTCCACAAAAGGGAAACCAATACAGAACACCTCAGGCCCACGAGTCCTAGCTTGGGTGAAGTCACCTGGTTGCCCACCCCTTGTGGGATCCAAGGCCACAGTTGCCTGACCTGAGAAGTGAGTTCTGGGCGGGATAGAGGGAAACGTTCTGGGCCGTGGCAGCGAGAGTCACATCCTGCCCAGCTCAGAGCAGACCCTTTCCTGAGCATGTGGCCACAGACAACACCCACCAGCACTGAATCATTTTCTGACTATACCCTCCCATTCCACGCCCCCATTAGCCAGAGTATGCGCCAGTTCCAATCCCTTAGAGAGGTCTGGTGAGGCGAGCTTCAGATGCCTGAGGACCACAAGGCGGGGCTAGGCTTTCCCCATGACCCACCCAGGGCCAGCCACAGGACACTGGCTACACACACGTTCCAAGTGGCTTGTCTCCCTTCTAGAAACCGCCAACCTGCCTGCTGTCATCCCGCCTCCCCAAATAGAGCAAGGCCTCTTGAACCACCTCCAAGCAGCTGTCCTCCCCAGGGCAGCCTCAGGTTTCTACAGGCTCCCCAGCTGAGATGTCCCTGGGGTGCAGTGCTATCGCCTTCCTCTCCTTCCGTCCAACATCATGTCCACAGTGAAGGGTCCCAACAGAAACCCAGGGATTTGAGGGAGGCCCTTTCTCTTGGAAAACAGCCCCTGTCTAGAGGCTTACCGCCTTCTGAAGCCATTCCCACAGGCATGGGCCTGGACCACCATGGGCTGGTGGCCTCAACGTGGCAGTCAAGAGCAGGACCCAGCGAGGGACCTGCCCCAACAGATGCTCAGGACGCAAGTAAAGGAGCCCAAGTTTGAATCTCAACAGTAGAATGCGGGCCTCCAGTCATTCTGCAGTGGGGGAGGGGCCGAGGGCAGGTGAGCCTGGGTGGGGGTGGGGTGCCATTCCATGCTGGCCTCTGCAGGGAGGCAAGAACCAGACGTTTCTTCCACCTTATGCAGGGGCCAGACAATTGTCGAGTGCCTTGTCAGGCAAAGTATGTGTTGGTTTTCAGAGTCACAGCACCAAGGTTTGTCTTGATGTTCCCTTTCCCTTTGTTATTCATCAACTTGTTTGTTGTCCTTCAACCCCCTCAGCTTCCATCCTGGCTTCAGGCTCCCTTCCACAGAGGCCAAACCTTCGGAACAAAATTCACCTTTTATCATCTGATAACCACTTAGGTTTTCATGGCCACCTGGAACCCAATGTTTATGGTTTGGCTTCTCTCAGCAGACCCACCATTTGTGATTGGTGTGTGTCCGTCTTTCCTAAGGAAACCGTCCTTGTGTGCCTACCAGCATCCAGCAGGACTCACCTTCTTCAGGTTCCCTTGTGCTGGAAAGGCCCAGCCTCTCCAAAAAGCTGCTGCACAGCCCACGTGTCCAAGACCAGAGATCAGTCTGACGTGTTTCCCGTATGATGACATTGCTGGTACGTCTTGGAGCTTTTCCCTGTTAAATGTTTGAATGTAACATTTTCAACAAATCCTCCCTTCTCAGGGATCACAGTCCACGTGTGTCTAATAGCATACGGAGTGCTGAGTCCTCCTCTCCCCTCTTTCCCCTGTCCACTCAGTCCTCGTTCCCACCAGGGATTAGAGATACCTGTTTCATTCCCATCTTTTCAGAGATCTTTTGGGCAAGCAACTTTGAATGCCATCCGTTTGCCTTTGCAGGTAGTATTCCTTTGTCTCTGGTTGAAATGTACCATGTGCACAGGGAACTCCATCTTGGACTTGTGATGGAAAAGGTTGGGGGATAATGTGAGAAAGTGATTACATATGTATCCTATATAGATATATATGTATCATATATCATATATACATACATCTGTCTGTAGGACATGGTCCTTTGGGTACGCAGCAGAAGTAGACCAAACATTGTAAATCAACTGCAGTGGAAAACCTAACCTCTTGTAAGATCAAAGAGTTCCTCTTGAGAAAAAGTAAAAAAGGAAACGAGAAAATTAAATTGCATCCCCGTAGACCTGAGTATCTTTACTTTTGTTGCCTTCCTACTGATATCGTGGCTCCTCTGTTACTGGATGCATTTTTAACATGGGAGTTCCTCAATTCTCTTGAAATTCAATGTACTGAAAGGGCAGAGTGCTCAAAGCCATACAATATGAATAGTAAATGTGCAGCTCCATTTGAGTTTTTCATTTCCCATACACAGGGCCTGCATTTAGCCTGACCTGTGTCCCATGCACCATATTGGACGTATCTTTACTGCAAGTACTTTCTCTGTGTATCTGAAGTTTACCTTTCCCTCGGAATCAGCATGCATCTGGCAAGACTCGCCCATAAGTGTACCATATTAGGCTACAGGGAGTGGGCAGTTCCTGAGGGGATGAGAACTTGGAGTGGAGACCGAAAGGTGCCTTTTGGTCCAACCCAAAAGAAAATGGCAAAGGGACCCCAAATCTGTAGGCTCTTTGGATGAAATGGCAATGGAAGAGCCAAGAGATACTATTGCGTCTTTGAGCTTTATGTGGTTAAGGACAGAAGTAAGGGAGGAGAAGACAAAATCTTCTCTTTCCTTATGTGAAAGAACCAGATGTGTGTGTGGGGTGGTCTCTTGTTTTAATTGCTTTCTCCTTTGGGGGACACACGTGCTGCCTGTGGATGTTCCTAGGCTATGAGTCACATCAGACCTGCACGAGCAGGCCTCTGCCATAGCCAGAGCAATGTGGGATCCAAGCTGTGTCTGGGACCTACAGCACAGCTCAGGGAAACCCCGGATCCTTATTCTACTGAAGGAGGCTGGCATGGAGTGTGCATCCTCACAGATCCTAGGGGGGTTGATGTCTGCTGAGCCATGATGGGAATTGCTGGCTTTTGTAGGTGTGACAACATCGACTGCCTGTGATGTGGGTGTGCCCTTTGACACAGTGCCAGCTTTTTATCCACCAATGTCCAATCTCCACGTGTCCAAACCCACTCGCATCAAAGTCCTCCCCAGCAAGCCCTGCTTGAAAGCTGGTGCATTTCCTGTCTGCATCCCATACCCTTGCTCTTGAGGATCAAGGCTCGTCCTTGCCTATGGTGCTGTCTGCATGGGAATCAACGTAGCATCCCTGACACAGCCAAATGGAAACACACCTGAAGAAACGTTCAGATTGGGAGTTAAGGTCAGCTTATCACGATGCAAGTGATAGAAATGCATATGTCCATCTTGTGTGGTGAGAGCGAGGTCTCGGGAACATCATCAAGGGAGGTGAGGGGTGAAAACCTCCCAGGACTGCAAGCAAATCTCTTGGGAGGCAAGAGTCCCTGTGTGCAGTAGCAGAACTACAATTCCTCCTGCTGTTAGGGTGTTGGGCAAGGAAGGAGAGGTTGAAAGGATTGTTGCAGATTGAGAAAAAGGCCTTGTGTGGGTGCTTTCGAAGCTTCTTGCCCCTTGCAAAGGAACATGGACTCCAAAGAGGGTGAGAAGCTGAGGCGAGAGTATCTCCTGCAATGCCATGGTGAGCTTTGTAGGAAGAAACTCTGGATGGGGCACTGCAAAACTGACCACCATGGGAATAGGGATCTCTATTGGAGCGTTTATACTGAAGAAACATTTCAAGGGTTTTCAAACAAGACCTTCATATGAGACGATTGCTGAGGCACCCATTGTACCCAGTCATTCAGGAAGGCCAGGCTTCCTTGTTGCTTCCTCCCCTTCTTCAGCCACTCCTGCAATTTGTTACAAGATTCTCACACATAGCTCAGATGTAGTATTTGTGGGGGTTTCTTGTTTGGTTGGTTTTGAATTGTTCTTCCCCCAAGACAATGGTTTTGCTACTGTACAGCATGGTGACCCAGGTACACACACATGTACACATTCTAGTCGCTCCCATGAGCATGCTCCATCACAAGTTCCCAGTGCTACACAAAAGGATCTCATTGCTAATCCACACCAAAGCCAATCCTTTGCATCCCTTCACCCCAAGCTCCCAATCCACCCCACTCCCTCCCCAGATGTGCTATTGGCATGAGTCTTCTCAGGGACACTGATACAAAAGTTGCATTGTGGAAACGAGGTGCTCCCACTTCTTCCATTATTTTTGAATGACTTTGGACTTCTGAGGGCCGCATCCATGGCATCGGGAGATTGCCAGGCTAGGGGTCCAATCAGGCTAGTGGTCCCTGGCCTATGCCAGTGCCACAACAATGCCAGATCCCCGCCGTGATGGCAACCTACACCGCAGCTCACATCAACACCCGATCCTTAACCCACCGGGCGAGGCCAGGGGTGGAACCCGCAACTTCATGGTTCCTAGTCAGATTCGGTTCTGATGCACCATGACACGAACTCCTTCTGTTGTTCATTATTTTATACTACCTCAGAACCCTTCATGCCGACATTGGAGAGGCAGAGGTTGTCAAATCAGCGGCACTGTAATTAGGGAAACCAGTCATGGAAGTGGGTGTCTCAACGTCCTTTGGACCATGACCTCTGATTGTTCCTGCAGAGAGCTTCGGGGCAGGCACTGGCGGCTGAGGAGAACATCTCTGGAGATGGATCACTAGCATCAGGAGACAGTGAACCTTCCACTCCCACATGGAAATTGAAAGGCACCGAGAGATCCCAGGTTTGTGTCTTGTGGACGTTTCAAGTCTGTGCCCTTGGGAGCTCTGGGTGTTGTCAGAGAGATGTAAGGGTCTTGAGAGGTATCCTGTGGAGGAAGAAATGCTCTGATGTTGTCATGGACCAGAAAAGGGATCTGAGGGTTCAGGTTTCTTTGGCAAGAATTCCCAAGTCAGGTCAGTATGTTGAATCTGCTCCTACTTCTTTGTGGGTATATGGCCACCTTAACTTCCACGATGTCGTGCCAGACGTAGGGAGGGAGAGGAATAGTGTTCCCAAAGAACCTGCTGTCTTGTGACTGGCCAAGAGGGTCAAGTTTAGCTCACCAGCATAACCAGGACAAGCAGAACCGTACAAAGGAGACACACCTGTGCACCAACCTTTATTGAACAAGCTCCATGTATTAAAGAAAGACATGAAGAACAAACATGCGTGGAGAATCGAGGCATTTGGAAATTCTCTAGGCATGGCGACAGGAGCACCATCTCTGAAGAGAGGTTCCCAGATCTCCAATTGCGTGCTAGAATGGTTCTTTAATGGATCCATCCAATTTGCTAGGAGAAAGACCCCTCTCTTTCTAGACAAGCAAATCCCAACCCAAAGAGTCCACACAGCCTAAGGTACTGTGGCCCAAAGGGCATGAATGTCCTTGGCCCACTTTGAGGATTCTGTGCTTAGGCTGGATCTCTGCAAACTCTTGTATGGGGATCCTATCTAAATGCATGGGTTTCACCGATGCAGTGTGACTGTGGGGGCTCATCTTCCAAGAGAAAGGGTTTAAGAAGAGATGGCCACAGAAGCTCCCGGGGAGAAGACAGGAAGACAACCCCAGAGAGCTTCCAAGCGAATGCAAATCCTCCATGACATTCCTGTCTTGGAGGGAGCTCCTGGGCCAGCTCTTCTGATGCTTCCTTCCCTTCCTCCTCTTCCCACCTGTCGACTGCTGACTGGGCTGTTGTGCACAGAGACTCCCATCCTCCAACCGCTCCTAGTGTCTGTTGAGGAGGGTCCGCTTGGGTAGTCAGTAGTGCACGTGGGAGCAAAGAGGGTGGTTTCCCAAGGGGTGGCCTGCCTGAGGGTGGGGCCCATCATGGTGGCCTTTAGCATTCATTCCATGACAGCCCTGCTAAGGAATATGGGGACTCTTCAGCCATTGGGTGTGACCGCTGTGTGCTCTTGTGAACGCTGCAGACTCCTTGTGCACTCCTCCATGTGGGTTCATGCCCGCATGGATCTCAGGTCCGGAACAGTGTTTCCACCACAGCTTTTAGCAGCACTGTGGATCAGGCTGCTGGGAGACTTGAGGGACTGTGGGGCCTATGGAGGCAGGGGACTAAAGTGTGTGAGTGATTAAAATGGGTGACATTCCAGTGTGCCCGCCATTCAAAAGCGTAGGAAAGCACGAAGGAAGAAATTCCAATTTGAAAACCCTCATGGGGTTCACAAGAAGTAGCTCAGGGCACGGGAAAAGGAGTGAAGATGTACCATCCAGGCTCCTGGTTTCACTGGTGTCTTCCTTTCTCACATCCCAATGTCTGTCAGCACTTCTGTTCAAAGGGCATGCTTGGGTCTCTTTGGGGGCAGCCTTGCTGAATGTAGTGCTGACCACCTAGTTGTAGTCGGATGTAAATCGTGATGGATTTGCAAGCCTAGGTTGGATTGGTACAAGGCCACCTGGTTGTTGGGAATCTGGTAATGCGTCAAATGTGAGGGTTGGTTGTGTTTTGTCTATGGATATGTGTGTAAGGGGAGATCATGCCCGTGTTTGGGTGAGCGTTTGTCTTTGGAGTGTGCTGAGATGTAACAGAGGCATAGTCCAGGAGCTGGGGTTTAGGTGTTTGTATGTTGGTGTTCAGGGATGTTTTCCGCCATGAAGTTGGGGATTGTGTGTCTCCTGGTGGACTTGGTAGGATTATCTGCCTAGGCCTCAGGGCAATGTTAGGGATGTACAGGGGCCGATCTGTGTATTTGTACCTTTGGGGCCTGTAGTGAAATTTCGTGGTTGGGACTTGACCCCAGCCAAAATTGAGAGTGGGACTGGAATCTACCTTGCCCTCAGCTTGGCACCTGAATCCAGGATCCCAGGTTCAGAGAGGATTCTAGCGCACAGACTTCTTCTTTTTGGTGGCATCTGCCCCATGTGGAGTTTCCCCGTCCACGGACGGAGTGCCACAGCAGCAATCTGGACCACTGCAGTGAACACTCAGAATCCTTAGCCTTCCGTGCCACAAAGGAACGCCTCGACCTGCTCAAACCCACTGTCTTTGCACTGTCAGACCCCTCACCAGGTGTCAGGATTTGATGAAGCTCTGGTTCTTCTGCTTCGTGGCAGGAAGCATTTGGCATGAAGCGAAGCCCCAGGTAAAGAGTGAGTTTAGGAGCATAAGACCCTGGGGGGAGATACATGTAAGCTGGCCAGGGGGCAGAGCAGCCCCAAGAACCAAGAGAGCTACATTTCTAGAATCCAAGGCCCAGTGGGGAGGGGAGAAGACTGCCTTCTTCCTCATTTGGGGGTGGATATCAAGGCTTCCATCTCCAGCTCCTCCTTGTGCCCTATATGGATGGTGTGCCCTGGGCTGTCACAGTGCTTGTTCAAATCGGTGTGTATTCCCAGGAGTTTGGTCGTATGTCAACTGGGGTAATTCATCTCAGGTTTCCATCTACTGTCCTCTGTTACCTAGGCGTGTCCCCTCTCCCCTGTGTTTCTGTCTGGGTGAGGTGCTCCTTGTCCAGGACTCTTCTCTCCTTGACCTCTTCTCTCCTTGACCTCATGCAGCAGGACTCCACCTCCATATCTGTTGTCTTGTGCTTGAACTCTTGGGGGTTGTGTCTTGAGCGTGTCTGGCACTTCGATGCATCTGGTCTTCCTTCAAGTCGGGTAAGTCATGGCTGGGTTCCTTTTCTTGAGTGATCATCAGCATTTAGACCATTTCGAAGACCCCTTTAAAGCTTGTCTTTAACACATCCCCCGTGGGCGGTTTCTGCTCTTTAAGGATCCTCCTCTGCCCTTCCCTTTAGGATGATTATTTGTGTGTTCATGGCCTGTCATATGGCTCTTTGCTTTTTTGTGTGTAGCACATGTTCCAGAGCCGTGCATGTGTCTTTTGATGTGTAGAGGGCGAGTCGGCCTATCTTCTAGGACTGGTGAATGCTATATAGGTCGGGGTGCCGTACTGGTATGCTTCTGGATTCTGCATGCTGGAAGAGTGCATGCCCTTGGATGGAGCCTTGGGGAGTGTGGGTTTATGGATATGCCGAGAGTGTGTTATATGCGTGTTTGGAGGAAAGGACGTAGGGTGCTAGGTTTGCACTTGTGTCGTGTACTGAGTAATTGCGGGTCTGCTTGGGTGTTTTGGAGAGTTGTGTGTAGAATGCGTTTGAGTGTGTATTCCAGGGGCATGGGCATTTGGAGGCATATTCGCTGGGGCTATGCCCTTGTAGTTTTCAGGAGGGACATGTTAGGCTTATATATGTGGGGACGTGGGGAAGTGTGTGTCTGCTGGAGAGATGAGGTTCTGTGTTTCTACAGGGGCGTGGGAGACGTGCATTTCTTGGTGTGAGAAATATGTGCTGTGGTTATGTGTTACGAGTTTGCAGATGGATGAGCTGGGTCCTAGGATCATTGGATATGTGGAAGTCATTTCCTGTGTGGTTTGCTGGCGATAGGTCCATGTGTCCTACGTGTGTATACTCGTTTGTGTGTCTATCACCAGGTGCATGCATGACCAGGTTGTGTTCCTATGGTATGGAGGTGTTGGGAGTGTGCCACGTTGCTTCTTGGCAGAATGCCGAGGTGTTTCTACAGGTCCTAGATACCTGTAGAAACACCTAGAGATGGTGTGTCCTCATTGAGTGTGAGGGCTGAAATGCATATGCAGTTGACACCCACTCATGTGCAGTGTCCTTTTGTGTCTCTTTTGGCGGTGGGGCAGGGCGGTTTTCTTCTGGAGAGGTGGCACCATGTCTAGTGTTTGGGGCATCTGTATGTTCAATGGTTGGGAATATTTGTCTGTGTGTGTCCATAGGTGTTTGAGACGTGTACATGTGTATTAGTACGTGTAGGCGGATTGTGGCTGTGTGTGTATTTGAGGTCCTGGGGCTTCTGTAGTATGTATTTGGAGGGATGCCAGAGGTAGGTGTGTGTGTTTGGAAACAAAGAAATCTCATAGGCGATGTGTGTGTTCTGGAATCCTGGCCTAGACGTACTGTAGGACTGTGGCCTTGCCTATGGGCTGTGCGTGAGACGACTGTGTAGGAGCTGGTGGTAGTGAGCCTGTATTCGTAGTAGTCAATGTGTACCACTGGTCGATGTTTGTGTTCAGGCCCCTGTTGGGTATGTGCATGTGAAGACCTCAGGTGGTCTAGTTTTGTTTGTGGGGAAGTGGGTGGAGTGGGGGGTTGGCCTTTTCTTGTCTTTTCAGGGCAGACCCATGTCCTTTGGAAATGCCCTGGCTATGGTGGAATTGGAGCTGCAGCTGCAGTTGCCAGCCACGGCCACAGCAAGCCCAGATCCGAGCTGCATCTGGGACCTGCTCCATATCTGAAGGCAATCCTGGATCCAGGGATTGCACCTGCATTCTCTCCTATACGGGTCAGGTTCATTCCAGTGTAGCCACGACGGGAATGCCTGCTGGAAGTTTTTTCCTCACAACGTCATTTTCAGTTCTTGGCATCAGCCCAGTCATCTTTTCTAGGTCATCGGAGTTTAGTCTTGGCAGATTGTACTTTGCTAGGAAGGTGTCCATTTCGTCTAGGAAGTCTGTTTTCTTGGCCTATAGTTGCTTTTAGTAGTCTCTTCTGATCCTCTGTATTCTGGGATGTCCATTGGAAGCTGGCGTGCATTTTGATGGTTATTGATTTGAGTCCACTCTTTTTTCCCTGATGAGTCTGGCTAAGGGTTTATCCATATGGTGGATGTATGCAAAGAAGCAGTTGTAGCTGCATTGATCTTTCCGATGGTTTTCTTCGCTGCTCTTTCCTTTCTGCTCTGATCATTAGGATGTCTTTCCTTATGTTTGTCTTTCTCTGGTTGCTTTGGGCGTAAGGCCAGGTTGTTTGTTGGTGGTTTTCCTTGTTGGCTGAGGTAGGCTTGTATTGCTGGAAAGGTCCCTCTTCGACCTGCCTTTGCTTCGTCCCATAGGCTTTGGATTGTCATGTCTTTGGTGTCACTTGCTTCTTGGGTTCTTCAGATTTCCTCTTTGGTTTCTCCAGCACTCCCTTGGTTGTTGAGTAGCATGTTGTCGAGTTTCCATGCGTTGGTGTTTGCTGCCATTGTTTTCTTGGTGGTTGATTTTGAGCCTCATAGCGTTGGGTTCCTACAAGCTGTGGGATAGGATTTCAATTTCCTTCCATGTACAGTGGCTTGCTTGGTGACGCAGCATGTGATCTGTCCTAGGGAATGTCCGGTGTGCCCTTGAGAGGAGTGTGTATGCTGCTCCATTGGGATGGAAAGCGCTCTACCTATGGAGGAAGTTCCCTGTGGTCCAATGCATTATTGAAGGCCTGGGTTCCCTTGTTGATTTTATGTCTGGAGGACCCGTGCGTTGATGGGAGTCGGGTGTGAAGGCCCCCTGCTCTGACTGTGTTAGTGTCCATTTCTCCTTTTACGGTTGTAGCAGTTGCCTTCTACATTGCGGGGATCCTGTATTGGGTGCATATAGGTTTCCAATTCCCATCTCCTCTCCTTGGATTAACCCTTGACCGTTACGTAATGACCTTCTTTGTGTCTTATTAATATGCTTTATTTGAAGGTCTCTTTTGTGTGATGGCGGTATTTCTACTCCGTCTCTCTTTTAATTCCCACGCACGAGGAATATTTTCTTGCATCCTCTCACTTTCAATTTGTATATGTCCCTCAAACTGAAGGGGGTCTCTTGAAGACAGCAGGTCTACCTATCTGTCTATCCCTCTACCTATCTGGATCGAGATCGAGATGATGGAGATCGAGATGGAGAACGAGACGGAGCTCTCGATCTCGACCCAGAGAGAAGGAGATGCGTCTTCTTTTTGTATGCATGCAGCCAGTCGATGCCTTTTGCTTGGGGCATTTTGTGCATTTCCATTGAAGGTGCTTCTTGATCTGTATGTTCTTACGGCCATGTTATTAGCTGTGTCAGATTGGGTTTTGTTGGTCTTTTCCCGTCCTCCCTTGTTCTCTGCTCTTGTGGTTTGATGACTGCCTCTAGTGTGGTGTTTGTTAGGTGTTTTTTGATTGTTATTTCCCCTAGACAATTTTTTCCACTGTCCAGCATTGTGACCCAGTTCCCCATACGTGTATAATTCGTCTTTGTACCATTATCATGCTCCACCATAAGTGATTCGACCTCGTCCTCAGTGCTACACAGCAGGATCTCCTTGCTAATCCCTTCCAAAAGCAGTCGTTTGCATCCAATAACCCCAAGCTCCCCATCCATCCCACTCCCTCCCCTCGCTCTAGGCAACCACAAGTCTATTCTCCAAGCCCATGAGTTCCTTTAGGTGGAAAGGTTCCTTTGGGCTGTATATGAGACTCCTCATATGAGTGATGTCGTATGGTAGTCGTCCTTCTCTTTCGGACTTCCTTCACTCAGGATGAGAGTGTCTCGTTCCACCCATGTTGCTGCAGATGGCATTAGGGTGCTCTGTTTTATGGCGCAGGAGTATTCCATTGTGTGTATATACCGCGTCCTCTTTGGCTCTTAAGTGTTATTTCCCCGATACAATCTTGTTTTCTACTGTACAACGTGGTGTCCCAGTTACACATACCTGTAGGCATTCTATGTTCTCACATTATCATGCTCCGTCAAACGTGACTAGACATTGTACCCAGCGCTACACAGCAGGATCTCATTGCTAATCCATTCCCAAGGCAATAGTGGGCAGGCATTAACCCCAAGCTCCCCATCCACCCCACTCCCTCCCCCTCCCCTCCCCCTTGGCCACCACAAGTCTATTCTGCAAGTCCATGAGTTGCTTTTCTGTGGAAAGGTTCATTTGTGCCGTATATGAGATTCCAGATATAAGTGTGTGGTATCCTCTTCTGGAATGGATCCCTTAACCGTGAACTAGTGTCCTTCTTTGCCTTTCTCGATGGCCTTCGTTTTAAAGGCGATTTTGTTGGATATGAGCAGCGCTACTCCTGATCTCCTGTCTTGTCCATTGGCATGAAATATCTTTTTGCATACCCTCCCTTTCTATCTACACGTGTCCTTTGCCCTCGGGTGAGCTTCTCTAGGCAGCAGATTGAAGGTTTTTGCTTTGGTACCCAATCTGGCAATCTGTGTCTTTTGATGGCAGCGTTTGGTCCAGGAACAATTCAGGTGGTCATTGATAGATGTTTCTTGATTGCCATTTGAAGCCTTGTTTTCCCGTTGAGTCTATGTTTCTCTTTTCTTCTTTCTTTTCCTTTGGGTGGATGGGTTCTGTTCCGTTGATTCTCTGCTGGAGTCCTTTCCATTTCCGATTTTTGAATGTAGTGGTGGCTTTTGGTTTGGGGTTGCCCTGTTTTGTTATTATGTTAACCCCTTCGTTTGTCTGCTCACTTTAGCCTGACCGTTACATAGGACCAAACGCGTCATTGAAACAAGACAAAGGATCTACATTTTCTTCCATTCCTCGCCCTCATTGTATGATTTGATGTAGTTTATTTCATTTTATGTTTTTGACATCTTCATGGTTAAATCTGTACACTGGCTTCTCTAAGTCACTGCTTTCCAATGGTTTTTTCTATTTTCCTTTTTTATAATTGGAGAACTCTTTGAGTATTTCTTTCAGAATGGGTTTTCTATTGCAGTACTCTTTCAGTGTTGGTTTGTTGGAGAAATTCTTGATTTCCCCTTCGATTTGAAATGATAGTCTTGCTGGATAGGGTATTTGGAGGAGGCAGATTATTTGTTCTTTCTTTCAGTGCTTTCAGTGGGTCTCGCCACCCCCTTCTGGCCTGGAGTGTTTCTGTAGAGAAAACTGCTGATAACCTTATTGGGGTTCCCTCATCATGAATGCCTTGCTTTTCTCTTGCTGCCTTTGGCCTCCTCCCTTTCTGTTTACCTTTGGCCATATTTATCAGAATAGGTCTTGCTGCGTGCCTGTTTGGGTTCAACTTGTTTGGGGCTCTCTGTCCTTCCCGTATGTTGCTATCACTCTCCTGCACTTGTTGCTTTAAAACCTCGATTGCAGGATTCCTGTTGTGGTGCCCTGGAAACTGGCAATGGCCCCTGCCCCTCTCCCCCAGCCACAAGGACCAGACCCTCCCTTTGGCTGATGACATGAGGAGATTTCCCACCAGATGGCCCGGCCCTGAGCACATTAACTCTAGGAAGTCCCAGCTGCTCTGTTTCTAAGCCCCACTGATCCCGAGCAAGACGGTCTGCCTCCACCAGGCCTGGGTATGGGCATCTTCTGCAAAGGCTCAACCAAGACCTTGAGAGAACACCAGATGTCTAAAGGAATGAGAAAGGAAGAGGGTCCCGGTTAGGGGTGTGCTGGTGCAGCCCAGGGCCTTGCCAGAGCTGAGGTCTGCAGGGGCTTGAGCTGGCCAGGCTCCACTCCCACACCAGCTCTCTTGGGCCCTGTTGGTACCTATGTCCCTTCTCGGCCTTGGACAGTGCCTTCTTCTGGACCTCCAGGGGTTCTCCAGGCACAGAGGCCCATCTGCTGATAGATTGAAACCTGTGATTGTCCTGAGGGTCAGTCAGGAGCTTCCTCCATCAGGACGCCCATGCCTGCCTGCATGGCTTACACAGGCTCATCAGCCATGGGATGCCAGTGTTTGGAACTTCCCAGAAGTACAACTGAGTGACCGTGCATGGCAGAGACTCCTCTGACCTAGCTCTGTTGCTTGCAGCCTAAGTCCCCTGTCCTCCGGAGGGTGGTCCCAGGGGGGTGCCCTCATCTGTGACCTCCCTTTTTCAGGGTGTCTCGTGGGGATTGCCTGCTGGGGCTTAGATGGCTGACATGCCCCCTACCCCAGCATCTTCACCAATATCACCTGCTTCTCCCATGGGACCGATGAGATCCAGAAGCACATGCCTCTCCCTGAGACCACGGTCCCTCCTCCTCACACCAAGGTTCCATGGCAGTCTCTGCAGGCTGCTGGCTCTCCTGGGCCTGGCACAGGCTTTGTGCCCCCAGAGACTGGCCCCTGCTGCTGTTCATGCTCGAGGTCCTGCAGCAGGCCTGGTGCAGACCCCCCGAGCTCCTGTGCTCCTGTCTCTGCCTCAAACTCCAGTCTCCATTTGGCAAAGAGCCACCCCTCCCCCACCAGCTCCATCAGCTTTCCAGGGCCCCATCTTGGCCTTCCTGTGCAACAGTGGCCACCCCACAAACCACGCCTGCAATCTCCAATAACCAAAGCAAAGTCTCCTCCTGCTGCTGCCTTGGGGCCCTACAGCCCCTCCTGTCCTCCGTCCTTACGTTTTGTGTTGGGGTCCTCCATCTGACTCCCTGGACAAGGGAGAGGACATGAGAGGGAGAGTGTCCCAGGATGAAGGTAGGAGTGGGGATGCTGGTGGAGCCCAGCTGGGGACAGAGAGGGTGTCTTCCCTTGAGACTCCTTCCTGCCCTGGGAGTGCCCAGGCCTTCAGAGGGAATTGGTCAGCTCCAGCTGCCCTCACCAATCCTACGGGCAATGGGGCTTAAGTAACAAGAATGTATCAACTCACCGTTTTGGAGACCAGCCTTCTGAGATCCTGGTATAAACCAGCTGGGTTGGCCCTGAGGCCACTCTCCTTGGATTCCAGATGCCCATCTCCAGCCTGCGCCCTCACATCAGCTCCCTCTGTTGGACTCAGGGTCTATATTTGCCCTTTCTATAGGGGCACCCTTCCGATTGTATTCGGGGCCACTTTAGTGACCTGATTTCAGCTCGTCCTGTACAAACTCTGCTGCAGGGCTTGCGGTGGTGGTGCCCTGGAACTGAACCCGAGAAGGAACCATGAGTGTTCAGGTTCGATCCCTGGCCTCGCTCAGGAAGGGAAGGATCCAATGTGGCCATGAGCTGTGGTGTAGGTCTCAGACCCGGCTTAAATGTGGCATTGCTGTGGCTGTGGCATAGGCCAGCTGCCAAAGCTCCGATCGATCGATGGATTGTTCCGATGCCAAGCCTGGGAACTTCCATATGCCGCCCCAGCTGCCCCATCCAAACAAACAAACGTAGGCAACGGAAAGACAAAGAAAAGACTGCTCCACCTAAGGTCATGTTCTGAGGTCCTGGGGGAGAAGCCTTGCACATATGAACTTCAGGTGATAGAGTTGTAGCCCCTTTTGGCAGGTGTCTCCAGTGCAAGGGATGAAGGGTCTTTTGAAAGTAAAGGAACATCAGTCCTGGGGTTGGGATGAAAGAGGATCGACTCCCCAAAGTGAGGGAGGGACGTTTCCAGAGTGCAGGGCACTCGAGCCGGATCAGAGCCCATGACCCAAGGCCATGAGGCAGGGGGTAACAGCACATGGCATATAAGGCTCTGGAAGGAACGGAGTCTAGGTGACTGAGAGGGAAGCTGAGAGGGGAGTTCCAGTGCCAGGCTGTGAGATGAGGTCCAGGCCTCACAGAACTCTGCTCCTACATTGGATTCCCAGCACCCTCCTTTAAGCATGCCCATGGCCCCGCTCTCCATAGCCTGATGGGGAACAACTCACTGCCCACCTTTCTGGCCCCCACCCCCACATGAACACCTGCCTTCGGTCCAAGGGTCCCAGCCAGCCTGGCCCAAGGGGTCCACACCTCCAGCACTTGGAGCCTGCTGTCACCTTTTCAGCTTAGCTGGCTGAGGCTAAACCAAAGGGAGTTCCTGGAAGCAGTGTTGTTGCAATCCTTCCTGCCCTCTGCCTGACCCAGTGTTCTCATGTAGCCAGCAGGATCCCGGGAAGCCTCACAGTGGACCCAGCCTTCAGGACTCACAGTGCTGTGGTGGGTGACCCATCTCTTCCTAACGTTTGCCCATTTTCTGGTGGAATAGGTCCCGCTGTTATGGTCGTGTCTTGGCAGTGCCTTCTTCCCTCGAGACACCAGACTTGGGTCAGATGTGTGGTTGGCAGGTAGTTTCTCCAAACCTGTAGCTTCTTTTCACCTAGGAAAATGTTTCCATGTGATGAGGTCCGTTTTCTGTCTGGGGTAGGGTTTTGGCTGTCATGGGGAAGAACGCTTATCTTTTCATTGTTGCTGATGTTGTTGTTGCCTATTCCAGCAGTATTGATGTACTTATCTTCAGTTTGATTGAAAGGACAGTGAGGTAGCATGTTGTGCTATTTCCTGCTGTGTCGCAAAGTGATTCGGTCATACATACACACACACCCCTTCTCCCTCAGATTCTATGCCCATATCGACTATCGCTAACTGTTGGCTAGAGTTCCCTGGGCTCTACCACAGGTTCCTGTTGGCCGGTCATTCCATGTACTCCGTGTGCAGAAGCCAGTCCCAAACCCCCAGTCCCTCCTGCCCCGGACTTGGCTCCTTTGGTACCCATCGGGCTTTCCAAGGCTGGGAGTCTGTTTCTGTTCCGTGCACACGTTCATTTGTGTCCTCTCTTTCGGTTCCACTTAGAAGTGGCATCATACGATGTTTGTCTTTCCCTGTCCACCTTCACTTAGGATGATAATTTCCAGGTCCATCCTTGCTGCTGCAGCGTTCATGATTCCATTCTCTTGTATGATTGTGTGATGTCCCCCCGTACATATGAACCTCATCCTCTTTATCCATGCCTCGGCCGATGGACATTTAGCTTGCTCCCTTGTCTTGGCTATTGCAAATGGTGCTTCAGTGGACATTGGGGTGCATGTATGTTTTGAAGGGCCTTTCTTTCCTTTTGATGAAGTCCAACTTTCTGTTCTTTCCTTCCCTTTTGGGATAATGTTTTTCTTGTCATGTGGAAGACCCCTTTGCCAAGCCTGAGGACCCAGAGGTTTGCTCCAATTGTTTTTTCTTAGGTGTGGTAAACGTTGCATCGTTTGTATTTATACACATTTTACATTTGCACTGAATGTTCCATGATGAGTTCATTTTCGTATCGGATAAAAACCCTATCCCTATTCCATTCTACTGCCCTTGAGCTTCCGTATTAGAACATCGCAGGCTCTTGTATTGCTATGGATCTATTTCTGCATTCTCTCTCTGTACACTGAACTCTGTCTGCTTCTATCCCTCCAACAATGCCAAGCTGCCCTCCATAGAGCGTTCTCATATGCCGAATCACCTCGCACTTTAATGTGCTTTCTCGAAATTATGTTTGATGTTCTGGCTCCTTTATCTTTCTTTGTACATTTTAGAATAGGTTTGTCCATGTTGACAAAAAAAAAACTTCTGTTGGATTTTGACCATTTTCTCTGTTGTGTCTTCCCATCCATGGGTATAATACATGTCCGCATTGTTGTAGGCCTTGTTTCCTTTTATCATACAGATCCTCTATCCCAAATATGCATCCCTGGATTTTCCATTGTGATGGATAATGATGGTGCTAATGTAAGAGACCGAATATATATCCTTTTTAGTGGGTTACTTTACACCAGAATAGAGCAAAGCATTTTAAATCAACTATGATGGAAACAATTAAGTGTTAACAATTGAAATTTGAATGAGCACTGTAAACCACATGTAGTGGAAAAAAATAAAAGTCATTCTGTAAATAACAACATAGTTTATCTTTTAAAATTAAAAAGAAAATTAAAATATAATCTGATGTATTTGAGTATATTTAAAGTTGTCTTCATCCTTATATCCTGGCTCCTTTATTTCTGGCCTAATTTTTATAACCAGAAATTCTACAGTTATTGAAATTCAATGTACTGAAAGATCAGGTTGATCATAGGCAAGCAATAATAATAGTACATGTCCAGCTAAATTTGAATTTTTCATTTCACATATAGTGCATTAATTTAGCCTTAACTATACCCTGTGCAACATTTCAGACATACCTTTACTGCAAGTACTTTCCATATTTATCTGAAATTTACCTTTCCCTCAGAATGGGCATTTATCTGGAACACTAGCCATAAAGGGTAACACATTAGACTATTAGTTGTGGGCAATTCTTGAGAGGATGAGAACTTGGAGTAGAGACTGACATGTACCTTTTGGTCCAACACTAAATAAATTGACAAAGGGATCCAAAATCTGCAGGCTCTTTGGATGAAATGGAAATGGAAGAGCCAGGTTATACTACCGAGTGTTTGTGCTTAGTGGGGTTAAGGACAGAAGTAAGGGGCAAGGAGACAAATCTTCTCTTTCCATATGTTAAAGAAGTAAATATCCTAGAGATCTGTGGTGGGGGGGAGTCCCTTCTTTTTATTTATTTTTCTTTTTAGGGCCAGACCTTCAGCATATGGAAGTTCCAGAATAGGAGACAAATCAAACCTGCAGCTGCAGGCCTACACACAGCCACAGCAATGTGGGATGTAAGCTGTGTCTGTGACCTACTGCACAGCTCAAGGCAACACCAGATCCTTATTCTACTGAGGGAGGCAAGGGATCCTACCCACATCCTCGTGGATACTTGTCAAGTTCATTTCTGCAGAGCCACAATGGAACTCCTCGTATTTCTAGGATTAAAAAAAATCAACTCCCTTGGCACAGTGCCAGTATTTTACCCACAATTGTCCACTCTCCTTTTGGACAAAGCCAATCCCATCTAAGTCCTGGCCTGCAAGCCCTGCTTATAAGCTGGTGAATTTCCTGTCTGCATCCCATAACCTTCCACTTTAGAATCTAAGCTCATCATTACCTATGGTCCTGACTGCATGGGAATCATGGTAGCATCCCTTAGAAAACAAAACAGAGACACAAATAAGAAAAAGTTCTCTGAGCCTTATTATCGTGTTGGGAATTAATGTCAGCTTATCACTATCCAAATGATATGAATGAGTATTCATGTTTTGTGTGGTGAGAAGAGAGGACTCTTAGGAAACTCATCAAGGGAGATGAGGGGTGAAATCTAATAGGACTGCAACCAAATCTCTTGGGAGGCCAAATTCATTCTCTGCTGTAACCCCACTACAACTCCTACTAATGTTAGGGCGTTGGGGAAGGAAAGAGAGAGGTTTAAAGGACTGTTCCACAATGAGAAAAAGACTTGTGTGGATGCTTCAGAAGCTTCTTGCCCCTTGCAAAGGAAGATGGACTCAGAAGAGGGTGAAAAGCTGAGGTGAGAGGATTTCAAGCAATATAATGGTGAGCCTTGTATCAAGAAACTCTTGATGGGGGGTTAAAAAAAATAACCTGGAACTACTTCTCTGTATTTGAGCTTTTATAATGAGAAATTTAGATGTTTTTCAACCAATACCTTCATATGAGAGGATTGGTGAGGCAAGCATTCTACACAGGCTCTCAAGAAGGGCAGGCTCCTTGTTGTTTCCTCCCCTTGTTCAGCCATTCAATCAATCACTTACAAGATCCTCACTCATAGCTCTGATATAGTATTTGATGAGTCTTCCCAGGGACAATGATAGCATAAAATGCATGGTGGAAAAGTGACATCCCCAATTCTACAATCAATTTTTTCACTACATCAAAATTCTACATCCTAGAGGCAGAGATAATCAAATTAGCTGACATATAATTAGGGAAAACCAGTCATGGAAGTAAGTATTTCAATGTCCTTTGGACCCTGATCTCTGATTATTCCTGCCGGGAGCTTCAGGTCAGGCAGTGGCAACTGAGGAGAAACATCTCTGGAAATGGATCACTAGCATCAGGAGACAGTGAATCTTCCACTTCTGCATGGACATTAAGGACACAGAGAAATACCAGGTTTGTGTCTTGTGGACGTTTCAAGTCTGTGCCCTTGGGGGCTTTTCATGTTGTTAGATGTAAGTGTCTTCGGAGGTATCCTGTGGAGTAAGAAATGCTCTGATGTTGCAACTGACCATAAAAGGGATCTGAGGGTTCAGGTTTCTTTAGCACACATTACAATGTCAGGTCAGTACAGTGAATCTGCTCCTACTTATTTGTATGTTGATTGCCAGCTGAAATTCTGTGATGTAGTCAAAAAGTAAGGAGGGAGAGTAAAATTGTTCCCAAAGTACCTGCTGTTTTGTCATTGGCCAAGAGGGTCAAGTTTAGTTCACCAGCATAGCCAGAATAACCAAAACCTTACAAAAGAAACACCTGTGAATCCACCTTTATTAAAAAACCTCCAGGCATTAACTAACTACCCTGAGAAAAAAAAACATTCAAGGAGAACAAATACATTTGGAAAAACTCTAGGCATGGAAACAGGAGAAATTTCGTTCAGAGTGTTTTCCGGGTCTAAAATTCATTGCTAGACATTCTTTTTAATTGACCCCTCAGGCTTGATAGGGAAAAGAACCTTCTATTTCTAGGGAAAACAACAACAACAACAACAACAACAACAAAAACAGTAAGGAAACCTAAGGAACTGCAGCCCAAAGGGCTTGAATGTACTTGGCCCAATTTGAGGATACCGTGCTTAGGCTGGAGCTCTCCAAACTCTTCCATGGGGATCATATCTAAATGCATGAGTTTCATGTTTGCAATTTTAACATGGGGGCTCATCTCTCAAGAGACAATTTTATTTTATTTTTTTGTTTGTTTTTGTTTTTTGTTTTAATGATACAAATGAATTGATTTACAAACCAGATAAAGACTCACTGGTATAGAAAACAAACTTATGGAAACCAAAGGGGATAGTGGGGGAGAGATAAATCTGGAGTTTGGGAATAACATATACACACACGTATAAAATAGGTAAACAACAAAGACCTATTGTGTAGCACAGGGAGCTATATACTCAACATCTTATGATGGAAAAGAATCTGTTTTCTTTTTTTTTTTTCTGTGTTGCAATCTTTTTTTTCCATTTTTTTATTACTCAAATGAATTTATCACATCTGTAGTTGTATAATGATCATAACACTGATTTCACAGGATTTCCATCCCACAGCCCAGGCACATCCCCCCACCCCCCAAACTGTCTCCTCTGGAGACTGTAAGTTTTTCAATGTCTGTGAGTCAGCATCTGTTCTGCAAAGAAGTTCAGTCTGTCCTTTTTTCAGATTCCGCATGTCAGTGAAAGCATTGGATGTTGGTGTCTCATTGTATGGCTGACTTCACTTCGCATGATAGTTTCTAGGTCCATCCATGTTGCTAAAAATGCTGGTATTTCATTCCTTTTAATGGCTGAGTAATATTCCATTGTGTATATGTACCACTTCTTCTTGATCCACTCCTCTGTTGATGGACATTTAGGTTGTTTCCATGTCTTGGCTATTGTAAATAGTGCTGCAATGAACATTGGAGTACATGTGTCTTTGTGGTTTTCTCTGGATAGATGCCCTGGAGTGGGATTGCTGGATCAAATGGGAGTTGTATTTTTCATTTTCTGAGGAATCTCCGCACTGCTTTCCACAGTGGTTGCACCAATTGACAATCCCACCAACAGTGTACTAGTATTCCTTTTTCTCCATACTCTCTTGAGCACTTATTGTTTGTAGACTTTTGGTTGATGGCCATTCTGGCTGGTGTAAGGTGGTACCTCAGAGTGGTTTTGATTTGCATCGCTCTAATAATGAGTGACATTGAACATCTTCTCATGTGTTTCTTGGCCATATGTATGTCTTCTTTGGAGAACTGTCTGTTTAGATCTTCGGCCCATTTTTTGATAAGCTTGTTTGTTTCTTTGGTATGGATCTGCAGACGTTGTTTATAAATGTTGGAGATTAATCCCTTGTCAGTTGATTCACAAAGATTTTCTCCCATTCTGTGGGTTGTCTTTTTGTGTTGTTTAGGGTTTCCTTTGCTGTGCAGAAACTTTTCAGTTTGATTAGATCCCATTTGTTTATTTTTCTTTTTATTGTCAATACTCCGATAGGTGGATCTGAGAAGATGTTGCTGTCGTTTATGTCAGAGAGTGTTTGGCCTATGTTTTCCTCTAGGAGTTTGATAGTGTCTGGTCTTCTATCTAGGTCTTGAATCCATTGGGAGTTTATTTTTGTGTATGGTGTTAGGGAGTGTTCTAATCTCATTCTTTTCCATGTGGCTGTCCAGTTTTCCCAGCACCACTTATTGAACAAGCTGTCCTTTCTCCTTTGTCTATTGTTGCCTCCTTTGTCATAGATGAGTTGTCTGTAGGTGCTTGGGTTGAATTCTGGGCTTTCTATCCTGTTCCACTGATCTATATTTCTGTCCTTGTACCAGTACCATGCAGTTTTGACGACTTTTGCCTTGTAGTATAGTCTGAAGTCCAGGAGCCTGATTCTTCCAGCTCCATTTTTCTTTTGCAGGATGTCGTTGGCTATTCTGGGTCTTTTGTGCTTCCAAACAAACTTTAAAATATTTTGTTTGAGTTCTCTGAAGAATGTCCTTGGTAATTTGAAAGGGGTTGCATTGAATCTGTAGATTGCCTTGGGTAGTATAGTCATTTGGATAATATTAACTCTTCCAATCCACAAGCATGGTATATCTTTCCATTTATTTGTGTCATTTTTGAATTCTTTCATCAGTGTCTTATAATTTTCAGAGTACAGGTCTTTTGTCTCTTTAGGTAGGTTTACTCCTAAGTATTTTATTCTTTTGGATTCAATGGTAGACGGGATTGCTTGCCTAGTTTTTCTTTCTGCTCTTTCATTGTTTGTGTATAGAAATGCCATCAATTTCTGTGTATTGATATTGTATCCTGCGACTTTGCCAAATTCATGGATGAGCTCTAACAGTTTTCTGGTAGAGTCTTCAGGATTCTCTAGGTATAGTATCATGTCATCTGCAAACAGTGATAGTTTTACTTCTTCCTTTCCAATTTGTATCCCTTTTATTTCTTTTACTTCTCTGATTGCTGTGGCTAGGATTTCTAGAACTATGTTGAAGGATAGTGGTGAGAGCGGACATCCTTGTCTTGCTCCTGATCTCAGCGGGAATTCTTTCAGCTTTTCACCATTGAGAATGATGTTCACTGTGGGTTTGTCGTATATGGCCTTTATCATGTTATGCCCACTTTCTGAAGGGATTTTATCGGAAATGGGAGTTGGATTTTGTCAAAGGCATTTTCTGCGTCTATTGAGAGGATCATATGATTTTTATTCTTCAGTTTGTTCATGTGGTGTATCACACGGATGGATTTGCAGATATTGAAGAACCCTTGCATCCCTGCGATAAATCCCACTTAATCATGATGTACAATCCTTTTAATGTATTGTTGGATGTGGTTTGCTAGGATTTTATTGAGGATTTTTGCATTGACGTTCATCAGTGAAATTGGCATATAGTTTTCTTTTTTTGTGGAGTCTTTGTCTGGTTTTGGTACCAGGGTGATGGTGGCCTCATAGAATGAGTTTGGGAGTATCCCTTCTTCTGCAATTTTTTGAAATAGTTTCAGAAGGATCGGTGTTAGCTCTTCTCAATGTTTGATAGAATTTGCCTATGAAGCCATCTGGTCCTGGACTTTTGTTTGTTGGAAGTTTATTAATCACAGTTTCAATTTCAGTTCTTGTGATTCGTCCATTCATCTTTTCTATTTTATCTTGGTTTAGTCTTGGAAGATTGTACTTTTCTAAGAATTTGTCCATTTCTTCTAGGTTTTCCGTTTTATTGGCATATAGTTGCATATAGTAGTCTCTTATGCTCCTTTGTATTTCTGTGATGTCCATTGTTACTTCTCCTTTTTCATTTCTAATTTTATTGATTTGAGTCCTCTCTCTTTGTGCCTTGATAAGTCTGGCTAAGGGTTTATCAATTTTGTTGGCCTTTTCAAAGAACCAGCTTTCCGTTTCATTGATCTTTTCAATGGTTTTGTTTCTCTTTCATTGATTTCTGCTCTGATCTTTATGATTTCTTTCCTTCTACTATCTTTAGGTCTTGTCTGTTCTTCTCTCTCGAGCTGCTTTAGATGTAAAGTTAGCTTGTTTATTTGGGCTTTTTCTTGTTTCCTGAGGTGGGCTTGTATTGCTATAAACTTTCCTCTTAGAACAGCTTTTGCTCCATCCCATAGGTTTTGGAATGTCATATCTTCGCTAGGTAATTTTTAATTGCCTCTTTGATTTCTTCAGCAATCCATTGGTTGTTTAGTAGCATGTTGTTGAGTCTCCACGTGTTTGTGTTTTTTTGCAGTTTTTTTCTTGTTGTTGATTTCCAGGCGTATAGCATTGTGGTTGGAAAAGATGCTTGATATGATTTCAATTTTCTTAAAGTTACCGAGGTTGGATTTGTAGCCCAGGATGTGCTCAATCTTAGAGAATGTTCCATGTGCACTTGAGAAGAATGTGTATCTGTTGCTTTTGGATGGAATGTCCTATAAATATCTATTAAGTCCATCTGGTTTAATGCTTCATTCAGGGCCTGTGTTTCCTTATTGATTTTCTGTCTGGTTTTCTGTCCATTGCTGTAAGTGGGGTGTTAAAGTCCCCCACTATGATTGTGTTATTGTCGATTTCTCCTTTTAAGGTGGTTAGTGGTTGCTTTATATATTGTGGTGAAGCTGTTGGGTGCATAGATATTTAAAATTGTTATATCATCTTCTTGGATTGATCCTTTGATCATTAAGTAATGTCCTTCTTTTTCCCTTAAAATATTTTTTATTTTAAAGTCTATTTTGTCTGATATGAGTATTGCTACTCCAGCTTTCTTTTGATCCCCGTTTGCATGGAATATTTTCTTCCATCCTCTCACTTTCAATTTGTATGTGTCCCTAGAAGTGAAGTGGGTCTCTTGAGGACAGCATATATATGGGTCTTGTTGTTGTATCTATTCAGCCAGTCTATGTCTTTTGGTTGGGGCTTTTAGTCCATTCACATTTAAGGTAATTATTGATATGTATGTTCTTATTGCCATTTTATTAATTACTTTGGATTTGTTTTTGCTGCTCTTTTTCCTTTCCTTCTTCTCTTGTTCTTTTCTGCCTAAAGAAGTTCCTTTAGTATTTGTTGTAAGGCTGCTTTAGTGTTGCTGAATTCTCTCAACTTTTGCTTATCTGTGAAGGTTTTGATTTCTCCTTCAAATCTGAATGCGAGCCTTGCTGGGTGGAGTATTCTTGGTTAGAGGTTTTTTCCTTTCATCACATTGAGTATATCATGCCACTCCCTTCTGGTCTGCAAGAGTTTCTGCTGAAAAATGTGATGATAGCCTTATTGGGGTTCCCTTGTATGTTATTTGCTTCTTTTCCCTAGCTGCTTTCAAGATTTTCTGTTTGACTTTAATTTTGGTCAGTTTGATTAGTATGTGTCTTGGTGTATTCCTCCTTGGGTATATTTTATATAGTACTCATTGCGCTTCCTGAATGTGAATGAGTGATTCCTTCCCCCTGTTAGGGAAGTTTTTGGCTATTATCTCTCGAAATATTTTTTCTGTCCCCTGCTCTCTTTCTCCTTCTGGTATCCCTATAATACGGATGTTGGTGCATTTCACGTTGTCCCAGAGTTCTCTGAGACTCTCTTCATTTCATTTCAATCTTTTTTTCTTTTTTCTGTTCTGCATCCATCATTTCCACTAATCTGTCCTCCACCTTGTTTATTCCTTCTTCTGCCTCCTGTATTCTGCTGTTAGCTGATTCTAGTGAATTTTTTATTTCAGTGATTGTATTTTGCATCTCTTCTTGATTAAGCTCTATATCTTGTATCTCTTTGGTCAGTGTTTCCTGTAAGTTATCCATCTTTGCCTCCAGTTTATTCCCAATGTCTTGCATTATCTTCAGCAACAACATTCTAAACTCTTTTTTCCTGGAGGCTAAGAATCTCCTCCTCACTTAGCTGACTTTCTGGGGTTTTTCCTTAATCCCTCATCCGAGTTATAGTTCTCTGTCTTTTCATTTTTATATGTTTTTGGTGTGGTGAACTTCTTATGGATAATAGAGTTGTAGCCTCTCTTACTTCTGATGTCTTCCCCCCTGTGGCTGAAGTCAGCATGGGGGCTTGCTGTAGGCTTCCTGATGGGAGGGGCTGATGCCTGCCCCCAGTAGGAGGAGCTGATTCTACTCCCTCTGGTGGCTGTGGCTTAGCTTACTGATTAGATTAGAGGCAGCTTTGTGCCTGAGGGATCTTTAGGTAGTCTGTTTACTGAGGGGTGGGGCTGTGATCCCACCTGGGTTGTTGTTCACCCTGGGGCTTCTCAACAGCTGGCTGATGGGTGTGGCCAGATTTTCCCAAAATGGACACCTCCAGAGAAAGGCACTGCTGCTGAATATTCCTAAGAGCCTTAGCTTTCAATGTCCTTCCCTCACAATAAGCCACGTTCACCCCTGTTTTCCCAGGATGTCCTCCAAGAACTGCAGTCAGGTTTGACCCAGATTCCCTTGGAGACTTTGATTTGCCCTGGGACTCAGTGCATGTGAAAGTCTGTGTGTGCCTTTTAAGAATGGGGTCTCCGTTTCCCCCAGTCCCATAGAGCTCTTGCACACAAGCCCCACTGGTCTTCAATGCCAGATGCTCTGGGGCTCTTTCTCCCTGTGCTGGATCCCCCACATGTGAGGGTTTGATGTGTGGCTCAGAACTCTCACTCCTGTAGGTGAGTCTCTGTGAACCAGTTAATTTCCAGTCTGTGGATGTTCCCCCCCAGGAGGTATGGGGTTGTTTATATCATGAAATTGCCCCTCCTACCTCTTGATATGGCCTTCTCTTTTTCTTTTGGAGTAGGGTATCTTTTTTAAGGTTTCTGATCCATTTTGGTGAAGAGTGCTCAGTCTTTAGTTGTGGATTTTGTTGTTTTTCGGAGAGAAGTTGAGCTCCAGTCCTTCTATTCTGCCATCTTAATCCCATCCCCAAGAGACAGTTTTAAACAGAGATGGCCACAAATGATCCCAATGAGAACACATTGCAAGAAATCTCCCCAGGGGATGCCAATCCTCCATAATATTCCTCTCTTGCACGACGTCTTGGGCTAGCTATTCACACATCCCATGCCAGCAAGCATGCACATGCCCACCAGTGGCGGTGCTGTCTGGCGCAGTGACTACCATCCTCCAACTGCTCCTAGGGTCTGTTGAGGCTGGTCTGCTTGAGAAGCCAGTAGCACATGCACGAGGGCAGAGGGCAGTTTCCCAAGGGGTGGCCTGCCTGGGGGCAGGGCCAGTCATGTCTGTGGTTAGAATTAATTATGTGAAGGCCGTTGTAATCACAGCTGGGTTACTTTTCTTGAGTGCTCATTAGCTTACAACAGTTTCCTAAACTTAAACCTTGTCTTTAGTCTCCAGTGGGACTTTTCATCTATTTTAAGTATCTGAATCTATCCTTCTCGTTAGGATGGTTATTTGCATATTTGCAGCATGTTGTGTGGTTATTTGCTTTTTTGTGTAGTAATTTTTCAGGAGCTGCGTATGTGTATTTTGATGTGTACAGGGCAAGTCTGACTATTTTATGGGACTGGTGAATATTATATAGGTAGGTGTGCTGTGTTTCTGTACTTCTATATTCTGCATGATGGAAGGGGGAGTGTGATTTTCTGTAGATGCAGAGAGTGTATTATATATGTATTTGGAACAAAAGGCATAGGGTGATACACTGCCATATTTGTGGGGTCCTGGGTAATTGTGGGTACATTTGGGGCTCATGCAGAATAGTTGTGTGTATGAGTTTGAGTGTGTATTCAAGGGGCATGGTCATTTGGAGGAATATTTGCTGGGGCTATGCACTTGGATTTTTCAGTAGGGACATTTTAGGATTAAATATTTGGGGAATTGAGTATGTGTGTTTCTAAAGGAGAGATGAGTTTCTGTGTTTATTCGGAGGAGTTGGAGACTTGCATTTATAGGTATGAGAAACATGGGCTGTGGTTATTTGTTAGTAGCTGCAGAACTAGTTCATAATAGCTTGGGATAGTCATCTCTGTGTTCAGTTACATCAAGTTGGTAGTTTGAATATGCACTTGCTTGGAATTCTTATACCATGTAGATATCATAAATGAAGCCTTACCTGACTTTTTAAACAGCTTTATATAAGCATTTACAGCATACCACTCATCTGTGTGTTTGGTTGGAAGTATGTGTCAAGCCAGACTATTCAGGCATCACTTGGTATGTACATATAGGACATTTTTTTTTTTTGGACATAGATTTTCAATATTATTTTATTTTTTTTAAACTTTCTTATTGTGTACATTTTTGTTTCTTATGTTTTTTTTTATAATTTCTTTTTATTTTCCCACTGTACAGCAAGGGGGTCAAGTTATCCTTACATGTATACATTGCAATTACATTTTTTCCCCCACCACTTCTTCTGTTGCAACATGAGTATCTAGACATAGTTCTCAATGCTATTCAGCAGGATCTCCTTGTAAATCTGTTACAAGTTGTGTCTGATAAGCCCAAGCTCTCGATCCCTCCCTCTCCCGCCCCTCCCATCAGGCAACCACAAGTCTCTTCTCTAAGTCCATGATTTTCTCTTCGGAGGAGATGTTCATTTGTGCTGGATATTAGATTCCAGTGATAAGTGATACCATATGGTATTTGTCTTTGTCTTTCTGGCTCATTTCACTCAGTATGAGATTCTCTAGTTCCATCCATGTTGCTACAAATGGCATTATGTCATTCTTTTTTATGGCTGAGTAGTATTCCATTGTGTATATATACCACCTCTTCCGAATCCAATCATCTGTCGATGGACATTTGGGTTGTTTCCATGTCCTGGCTATTGTGAATAGTGCTGCAATGAACATGCGGGTGCATGTGTCTCTTTTAAGTAGAGTTTTGTCCGGATAGATGCCCAAGAGTGGGATTGCGGGGTCATATGGAAGTTCTATGTATAGATTTCTAAGGTATCTCCAAACTGTTCTCCATAGTGGCTATACCAGTTTACATTCCCACCAACAGTGCAGCAGGGTTCCCCTTTCTCCACACCCCCTCCAGCACTTGCTATTTGTGGATTTATTAATGATGGCCATTCTGACTGGTGTGAGGTGGTATCTCATGGTAGTTTTGATTTGCATTTCTCTTCTAATCAGAGATGTTGAACATTTTTTCAGGTGTTTGCTGGCCATCTGTATATCTTCCTTGGAGAAGAGTCTATTCAGGTCTTTTGCCCATTTTTCCATTGATTGATTGGTTTTTTTGCTGTTGGGTTGTATAAGTTGTTTATATATTCTAGAGATTAAGCCCTTGTCGGTTGCATCATTGGAAACTATTTTCTCCCATTCTGTAAGTTGTCTTTCTGTTTTCTTGTGGGTTTCCTTTGCTGTGCAAAAGCTTTTCAGTTTGATGAGGTCGCATGGGTTTATTTTTGCTCTAATTTCTATTGCTTTGGGAGACCGACCTGAGAAAATATTCATAATGTTGATGTCAGAGAGTGTTTTGCCTATGTTTTCTTCTAGGAGTTTGATGGTGGCCTGTCTTATATTTAAGTCTTTCAGCCACTTTGAGTTTATTTTTGTGCATGGTGTGAGGGTGTGTTCTAGTGTCATTGCTTTGCATGCAGCTGTCCGGGTTTCCCAGCAATGCTTGCTGAATAGACTTTCCTTTTCCCATTTTATGTTCTTGCCTCCCTTGTCAAAGATGAATTGACCATAGGTGTCAGGGTTTATTTCCGGGTTCTCGCTTCTGTTGCATTGGTCTGTCTGTCTGTTTTGGTACCAGTACCACACTGTTTTGATGACTGTGGCTTTGTAGTATTTCTTGAAGTCTGGGAGAGTTATGCCTCCTGCTCGGTTTTTGTTTCTCAGGATTGCTTTGGCGATTCTGGGTCTTTTGTGGTTCGATATAAATGTTTGGATTGTTTGTTCTAGTTCTGTGAAAAACGTCATGGGTCATTTGATAGGGATTGCATTGAATCCGTAGATTGCTTTGGGTAGTATGGCAATTTTTACAGTATTGATTTTCCCAATCCAGGAACATGGAATATCTTTCCATTTCTTTACATCTTCTTTGATTTCTTTGATTAAGATTTTATAGTTCTCAGCATATGGGTCCTTTACCTCCTTGGTCAGGTGTATTCCGAGGTATTTGATTTTGTGAGGTGCAATTTATAAGGTATGGTATTTTTGGATTCCTTTTCTAATGTTTCATTGCTGGTATACGGAAATGCGACTGACTTCTGAATGTTAATCTTATATCCTGCTCCTTTGCTGAATTTATTATTCAGTTCAAGTAGTTTTGGGGTTGAGTCCTTAGGGTTTTCTATGGATAGTATCATGTCATCTGCATACAGTGACAGTTTGATCTCTTCTCTTCCTATATGGATGCCTTTTATTTCTTTTGTTTGTCTAATTGCTATGGCTAGGACTTCCAAAACTATGTTGAAGGGCAGTGGTGAGAGTGGGCCTGTCTTGTTCCAGATTTGAGTGAGAAGGCTTTCAGTTTTTCCCCATTGAGGATTATATTTGCTGTGGGTTTATCATTAATGGCTTTGATTATATTCAGGAATGTTCCCTCTATACCCACTTTGGCGAGGGTCTTGATCATGAATGGATGTTGAACTTTGTCAAATGCTTTTTCTGCGTCTATTGAGATGATCATATGATTTTTGACCTTTTTTTTGTTAATGTGGTGTATGATGCTGATTGATTTGCGTATGTTGAACCATCCTTGTGAACCTGGGATGAACCCTACCTGGTCATGGTGTATAATTTTTTTGGTATGTTGTTGGATTCGGTTGGCTAAGATTTTGTTGAGAATTTTTGCATCTATATTCATCAATGATATTGGGCGATAGTTTACTCTTTTGGTGGTATCTCTGTCTGGTTTTGGCATGAGGGTGATGGTGGCATCATTGAATGTCTTTGGGAGTATTCCTTCTTCTTCAACCTTTTGAAAGAGTTTAAGGAGGATGGGCACCAATTCCTCTTTATATGTTTGATAGAATTCACCTGTGAAGCCATCTGGTCCTGGACTTTTATTTGTAGGGAGTGATTTTATGACCTCTTCAATTTCATTTCTAGTGATTGGTCTGTTCATTTGGTCTGTTTCTACTTGATTCCGTTTTGGCAGGCTGTAAGATTCTAGAAAATTGTCCATTTCTTCCAGATTGTCAAACTTGTTGCCGTATACTTGCTCATAGTATTCTCTTATGGTTTTTTGTATTTCTGCTGTATCCGTTGTGATTTCTCCTTATTCATTTATAATTTTGGTTTTTTGGGTTCTTTCTCTCCTCTTTTTCGTGAGTCTGGCCAGGGGTTTGTCAATTTTGTTCACCTTTTCAAAGAACCAGCTCTTGGTTTTATTAATTGTTTCTATTGTTTTTTGAGTCTCTATTTTATTGATTTCTTCTTTGATCTTTATAATTTCCTTCCTTCTGCTGACTTTAGGTCTTTTTTGTTCTTCTTCTTCTAATTCACTTAGGTGGAGGGTTAAGTTGTCAATTTGGGATCTTTCTTCTTTCTTGAGAAAGGCCTGTATTGCTATAAATTTCCCTCTGAGCACTGCTTTCGCAGCATCCCATAGATTTTGCGAGGTTGTGTCTTCATTATCATTTGTTTCAAGGTAGTTTTTAATTTCCTTTTTGATTTCCTCATTGACCCATTGGTTTTTCAGTAGCATGTTGTTTAGTCTCCATGTAGTAGGTTTTTTCTCTTTGCTTTTCCCATGGTTGATTTCTAATTTCATGGCATTGTGGTCAGAGAAAGCACTTGAGATAATTTCTATGCTCCTAAATTTGTTGAGATTCGCTTTGTGTCCCAATATGTGGTCGATTCTTGAGAATGTTCCATGAGCATTTGAGAAGAATGTGTATTACGCTTTTTTTGGATGTAGTGTCCTGAAGATATCAATTAAGTCTAACTTTTCTATTGTTTCCTTTAGGATCTCTGTTGCTTTATTGGTTTTCTGTGAAGATCTGTCCATTGATGTGAGGGAGGTATTAAGGTCTCCTACTGTGATTGTATTCTCATCAATATCTCCCTTTATGTCTGTGAATATTTGTTGTTATGTATCTGGGTGCTCCTATACTTGGGGCATATATGTTGATGATAGTAACATCCTCTCCTTGGATGGATCCCTTAATCATTAAATAGTGTCCTTCTTTGTCTTTCTTTATGTCTTTTGTTTTAGAGTCTATTTTGTCTGATATGAGCGTTGCGACTCCTGCATTTCTGTCATGTCTATTGGCGTGAAATATTTTTCCCCACCCTTTCACTTTCAATCTCTATGTATCCTTTGTCCTAAGGTGAGTTTTTGTAAGCAGCATATTGAAGGTTTTTGCCTTTTTGTCCACTCAGCCACTCTGTGTCTTTTGATTGGGGCATTCAGTCCATTGACATTTAAGGTGATAATTGATAGATGATTATTTATTGCCATTTGAACCTCGTGTTCCAGTTAATTCTATGGTTCTCCATTCTTCCTTTCTTTTTTTTTTTTTTTTTTTTTTTTTTTTTTTGGTTGGATGGTCTCCTGTTATTATCTGCTTGAGTGCATTTTTTTTTTTTTTTTCCAAATGCAATATTTGGTTTTGGCTTGTGATTGCCCTGTTTTTAAATATGCTAACCCCTTCCCATAATTGTGTGTTTTAGCCTGAAGGTTCTGTAAGTTCAAACTCTTCATTACTATATTAAAATTAAGAAGAGAAACATACAAACAAACAAAAAGTGTTATTTACTTCCTAACATCCCTTGCCCACATTTTATGGTTTTGATGACTCTTTTTTATTTTTTTCTTTTTAATTTTATTATGTTTGAAGCATGTTCATGATTAAATCTGTATGCTGGCTTATTTGAGTGACTGCTCTCTGATTGCAGTTTCCTCAGTCCTAGTCCTTCCACTTCTTCTTCTTTTTTTTTTCTTTTCTTTTTTCTTCCCTTTCCTTCCTTTCTCTTTGGTTTAGAGAAGCCCTTTCAATATTTCCTTTAACTTGGGTTTTGTGTTGCTGTATTCTTTAAGTTTTTGTTTGTTGGGAAAAATTTTTATTTCCCCTTCTATTTTAAATGATATTCTTGCTGGATAGAGTATTCTAGGTTGCATATTTTCTTCCCTTTAGCACTTTAAATATCTCTTGCCATTCCTTCCTGGCCTGTAGTGTTTCTGTAGAGAAGTCAGCTGATATTCTTATGGGGGTTCCCTTGTAGGTAACATTCTGTTTTTCCCTTGCTGCCTTTAGGATCCTCTCTTTATCACTAACTTTTGCCATTTTTATTATGATGTGTCTTGGTGTGGGTTTATTTGGGTACAGTTTGTTTGGGGCCCTCTGTGCTTCTTGTATCTTGAACCCAGTATCCTTTAGATTTGGGAAGTTTCCAGCAATAATTTCTTCAAATATATTTTCCATCCCCTTATCTTTTTCTACTCCTTCTGGAATTCCCATTATGCGTAGATTGGCCCACTTTATATTATCCCATAGGTCTCTTATATTGCTTTTGAGTTTTTTGATTCGGTTTTCTGTCTGTTGACCGGATTGAGTGATTTCCATTATTCTATCTTCCATATCACTGATTCGTTCTTCTGCATTACTCATTCTGGTTTTCACTGCCCTTAGTTCTGTTTGCATCTCTGCAAATGGATGTTCTAGTTTTTCTTGGCTCCTCCTTATATTTTCTAGTTCCTTTCTGAGGGTATCTGCATTGCTGTTCATATCTTCTCTTAATTCCTTCAATATTTTCACGATTTCTCTTTTGAACTCCAGCTCTGTCTGACTGAAAGGATCTGTTTCATTGTTGACTGTTTTAGGTGAGTTCTCCTGTCATATACGACATTTTATGTGAATTGTGAGTGGGGCATCCAGGGTGTTGGGCCCTTTGATGTGTGCATTGGCCCTTCTTTCTGAATCACTGCATTGCTCCTGTCAGGTAGAGTCATTCTTTCAGGTCAAAGAATTCCTTCCTCCAAATGCTGGTGAATTCCAGTAGAAATCATGCAAATGGATTTAGGGGTGTCTGTACCTTAGGCAGGTGGACACACCTTCAGCATTGTATGGTCCTAAAATCTGGGGCCCTCGAAGGGTGAGGCTGATGGCAGATAACCCTGTACAGCAGAACCTTCACAGGAGTGTGGTTGGCATGAGAAGCAGCAGTCAGCAAGTTGTGGGGATTCATGGATAAAAGATAAGGTAGGCAAGTGCTCTCCCAGGAAAACCCTGTGAGATTCAGATCAGCAAGCACAGGTATTTCTGGCTCTTCTGTGGCACAGCTGGTAAGCAAGGACACCGTGCACATGGGGTCCAGATGGTGCAAGTCTCTAGAGCTGCCCAAGGGTGTTGGAAAGTATTGTAGGTCAGGCGGGTAAGCTGTATGAACAATTCTCCACTACTGTATCTCTATGGAAACCTAAGTCCTCAGGGATAGGCAGGACATCTAGGGTCAGTGAGCTGACAAGGACAAAGGTGGGGAGGCCTTGTCTCTAAGGGAGGCTTGGGGAGTGAGGCCTGGAGAGCCTGGGGAGTCCTTCTCTGAGAAGATATGGCTCTGATATTCTGAAACCTTTAGACATGGTCCCTGTTCTTTTCTGAAGGTTCAGGGTACTTCTATCTATGGGAAGTTCATCCCAAGATCTTGGTTCTCAGATCAGATGACCTGACCCTATTTTTCCTTATTCCACATCCAGCCAGGAACCCAACAGGGAGCCATATGGTCACTGTGTCCACCAGCTGACCCTACAGCCTCCTGCTTCCCTTCCCAAAATAGACCCCTCTATTTTGACTCAGCCCCTGGATTCCATACAGTGAACTGTTAGTGGCCTCTAGGATGATATTCAAGAGCCTCAACCTGAACAGGCTTGAAAAATAACAAATAACTTTTTTTTTTGCTTTTTGCCATTTCTGGGGCTGCTCCCATGGCCTATGGAGGCTCCCACGCTAGGGGTCAAATTGGAGCTGTAGGCACTGGCCACAGCCACAGCAACACAGGGATCCAACCCACATCTGGAACCTACACCACAGCTCATGGCAATGCCGGATCCCTAACCCACTGAGCAAGGCCAGGGATCAAACCTGCAACCTCATGGTTCCTAGTCGGATTCATTAACCACTGAGCCATGACAGGAACTCCAACAACTAACTTTTTATGAGCCATTCCTAAAATCTTCCCAGTTCACACCCATGGGTCAACTATTCAATCATAGCCACAAAGAAGGGTGAATCTGTGGCAGCCTTTGGAGCCTTGTGGAATCTCATTTTATAGCATTTGGGGTTCCATACAGTTAAAAGGCCACTCGGCCTGCTTCAGCTTCCCTATTCATGAATCGATTAACTTCTGAGATTAGCAGATTGATACAGAAAAGACAGAAAAGAAGATGGGAGGCTATAGGCCTACCTGAACTCCTGACGCTAGTTGAGCATTTTGTAAAGGACCTGGCAGCAAGATCACAAACAAAAAAACACCAAGCTATGAGCTTTATATCTCCAACAGATCCAAGGGAAGAGACACAAAAGAATACTTGCACCTTGCCCATGACCCCCTCCTAGGGGTCCATGATCATTTCAGTGACCCAGCGTTGGTGTTTCATTTGTAATCAGCTAGCCACTGGGAAAAAAAAGCTGTCCTCAAAGGTCTTGTGCAGACTCCTCACAGGAGCTACTCTCATACCTACCTCAAAGTGAGGGCTCCCCCATCAACCCTTACCATAGTTGACAGAACACCAGAGGTTCTATTACCAGCAATTACCTGAAACAACCTAGAAGAAAGGAAAATGAAAATTAATAGAAAACCTGGCTCAATTTTAGTTGATACAAGAGCTATACTCAGTACTTGAAACCCCACTCATTCTTTCATTTGAAATCTACGTGAAACCCTAAGCCTAACTGTAAACATAGCCAACTCTTAACATGCTACCCCGACCATAGCTGTGCCTTCTACTTTAAATCCCATCCTCATAAAACAGTACACCCCTCAGAGTAAGAAGGATGTTTCCAGAGTGCGGGTATCTAATAAGTTCAGAGAGAACTTTTATCTCAGCCACTATTCTGTTTTGCTATGCACTATAGCCCAGTTAATCTATGTGACAGAGATCTCCTTTCTAATGTAAAAGGGCTACTATGTTTTCCCTGTGATGGAGATCTCACCTTAAAATTTCTTGATCATCCCCAACCCTGATCATTTATATCCCTTATACTCTGTCCTGAACATAAAAGAGGAAGAAGCTCAACAAAAGTTCTCTAATTGAATTGAGATGTCTGAAAATGCGTGGGCTACTTCTGACCCTGACATTGGAAGAATAAAAAATGCAGAACCTATAACAATTCAGATAGATGTGGCCAAACCTCTCCCTAAGTTTCCTCCATAACCACTAAAGCCTGAGGCAATACAAGGCCTCACACTCATTGTAGGAGGCTTATTTGCTCAGGGGTTTCTCATGTCCTGTGTGTGTTCCTGCCACATGCCAGTCTTGCCTATTTGGAAACCTAATGGGATAGGTGTTTGCCCAGGAGCTGGGGGCTATTAATAAAGTAGTTATCCTCCATTTACCAGTTGTTCCAAAACTGGACACCCTTCTGCCACAAGTTTTAACTGACTTTAAATGGTTTACTGTTGTAGACTTTTGTTCAAATGACTTCAGCATCCCTGTAGACCCAACAGCCAATATCTATGTCTATGTGCCTTTCCTTGGAACCATCAGCAGTAGACCTGGATGGTTTTGCCTCAAGTGTTTCCTGAGGCCCCTTCTTTCTTCCCCCAAGTAATTCACCAAGATTTAAGTACCTTCTGTAGAGTTCCCATTGTGGCACAGCAGAAACAAACCCGACTAGGGAACATGATGTTGTGGGTTCAATTTCTGGCTTCACTCAGTAGGTTAAGGATCTGGCATTGCTGTGAGTTCTGGTATAGGTCACAGATGCAGCTTGGATCTGACATTGCTGTGGTGTAAGCTGGCAGCTGTAGCTCCAATTAGATCCTTAGCCTGGGAATCTCCATGTGTGGCACGTGCAGCCCTAAAAAGGAAAAGAAAAACGCTAACGTTTTAAGTGTTTTCTAGTTCCCTGAGAAATCACCCACTTTACAAGATGCAGATGATCTCATGGTGTACTCTGCTACTATACAATTCTATGAGGCATGCATAAAAGCTTCCCTTTATTTGCTGCAATAGGTATCTGAAAACGAGCACATAGAGAAAATTTCAGTTATCTCAACACTGGACATTATATAGGGCATAATCTAAACACTAAAGGAATCCAGCTGTCTTCCACAAGAATTAAGCTCACACAGGACATTCCCAGGCTCACAACTAAGGGACAGCATTGTGGATTTCTAGATTTAGCTGGTTATTGCAAACTCTGGGTTCCAAATTTTATGAACTTACTGAAGTTTTAGTTCCTTAACCCCATCCTTGGGAAGATAAACATGAGCAGGCTTTTCTAAAGTGAAAGCTACTGCTACAAGAGCCACCTGACTTAGGGTTACACAACTATTCAAGCATTTTACTTTATTTGTGCAGGAAAGGGATAACTAGGCCCTGGGAGTTATGGAAGCATGTAGTAAACATAGCCCTACTGCCTGTTGTAGCATGCAACTTGATTCTGTTGCTCATGCCTGTCTCCGTTGTCTTGAAGTGACAGCCAGACCTGCAAAGTTAGCGAAAGCCTTGGCAAATTCCACACACTCTCCAGTCTTCTTAACTGTGAAATGACTCAGTGTTTTCCTGCAGGTAGATTAACTTCCTATGAGATCCTTGTGCTCTCACCACCTCATCTATATCTTAAACATTGCAATGCTCTCAGGCCTGCTACACTACTACTTTTATCTCAACAAGGAAAGCACCATGACAATGAGGTAATAATGTCCCATTTTGTGACACTGTCCTGATTAATGATATCTCTAAACCAATCCCAATTGAATCTTGTGTATTGATGAGTTATGCTTACAATTGAGAAGGGATTTTCAAGCTAGTTATGCTGTTTCTACCCATGATGACCTAGTCAGTGTTGGAGATGTCCTCAGGCAGAGCTCTGTGCCCTTTCCAGAGCATGCCAGTTGTCAGAGGGAGGATCTGTCAGTGTTTAAAATGATAGCCAGGATGCTTTTGACCAAGACGTTGGATCCAGTTCTGACAGAGGCCTGGAAAGGGTGTAAAGGTGACAGCACTTTGAGATGATCCGTGATGCTTACAAAATGCCTGACAGTTCTCCCTCCTGTCCTTACTTGTTCCTCAAATGTGGCCTTAAGTGGTTTCTGGTCTGTACACTTTCCCATCTATGTGGGACACATTACCCAGGACGGAGGCTTCCTGCCGCTGAGAGGTGACGACTACTGAATTTGGAAAACCTGACTTTTGATCAGTGACCCTTTCAGAGAAAGATCTTGATCTTTGAAGATCAAGGAGAGCTGTGAACATGAATTTAGGGTACCTTAACTCAACTTGGAGTTGAGAAGGCCTGTAGAGGGAGCTCTCACACCTTACCCTTCGTGGTAATTACCCTAAAAGGAGAATGTCAATTATTGACCCCAGGAGGAAGCTAGGAACCTTGCATTCCCAAACAGGAAGTTCACTTGGTTTCTACCCCAGCAGGAGGAGGGAAGACTGCCTTCTTATGCAAAAGCAAACCCTCCCAATTAAAAAAAAATGCTACAGTGTAGCCAATAAGAAGCCAACATCACCTGAACTTTTACTTTTCTCCAGTCAACTTTTCTTTCTTTGTCTTTTTTCCTATTGATGTCATTTTCCCCTTGTCCTACCCTTCTTACTATAAAAGACTTTCATAGTGTGTAACCCCTTGGAGGAGCTCTCTGTTTGCCAGGTGGGATGCTCCCTGATTCATGAGTCTTTTAATGAACCCAATTAGATCTTCAGATTTACTCAGTTACTTTTTTTTTTTTTTTTGGAGTGCCAATATCACTTACTTGGACGTCCCAGTTACTGCTTCTCCTAGTACAAGTGGATGCCTAGTGGCTCAGATTGCCCCATTCATTATCCATCCCCACTAAAATGTCAGTACAATGAATTGTGATTACGGGCGTAATGAAATTCTGCCTTCTCATATTTTTTAAAACATGTTTTTAATTATTTTATATTTTAATTCATTGAGTTTTATTATATTTATAGTTGTACAACCATCATCACAACCTAATTTTACAACATTTCTATCCCTAAGCCGCATGCTGTCTCCTCCCAACCTGTCTCCTTTGGTAACCAAGAGATATTCTTTTCTTTTCTTTTTCCTCAGAGAAATTTTTATTGTATTTTATCTTACTTTACTTTTTAAATATTTGTTTGTATAATGATTTTTGTATTTTAGCAGTATAGCTGGTTTACAGTGTTCTGTCAATTTTATACTATACTGCATGGCGACCCAGTTACTCATACATGTATACATTTTTTTCTCACATTGTCATCCTCTGTCATAAGTCACCAGACGTAGTTCCCAGTGCAACACAGCAGGATGTCATTGCTAATCCATTCCAAAGGCAATAGTCAGAGTTCCCGTCGAGGTGCAGTGGTTAGGGTATCCGACTAGGAACCATGAGGTTGCGGGTTCAGTCCCTGCCCTTGCTCAGCAGGTTAACGATCTGGCATTGGCATGAGCTGTGCTGTAGGTTGCAGATGTGGCTCGGATCCTGTGTTGCTGTGGCTCTGGCGTAGGCCAGTGGCTACAGCTCCAATTCGACCCCTAACCTGAGAACCTCCATATGCTGCGGGAGCGGCCCAAAGAAATAGCAAAAAGACAAAAAAAAAGAAAAGGCAATAGTCTGCATCTGTTAACCCAAGCATGCCATCCATCCCACTCCCTGCCCCTCCCCCTTGGCAACCACAAGTCTATTCTCCAAGTCCATGATTTTCTTTTCCATGGAAAGATTCCTTTGTGCCATATATTAGATTCAAGCTATAAGTGATATCATATGGTATTTTCCTTTCTCTTTCTGACTTACTTCACTCAGGATGAGAGCCTCTAGTTCCAGCCATGTTGCTGCAAAAGACATTATTTTGTTCTCTTTTATGGCTGAGTAGGATTCCATTGTGTAGATATACCACATCTTCCTACTCCAGTCACCTGTTGATGGACAATTGGGCTGTTTCCATGTCTTGGCTATTGTGAGTAGTGCTGTAATGAACATGTGGGTTCATGTGTCTTTTTCAAGGAAAGTTTTGTCTGGATATATGCCTGAGAGTGGGATTGCCAGGTCATAGGGTAGTTGTAGGTATAGATTTCTAAGGTATCTCCAAACTGTTCTCCATAGTGGCTGTACCAGCTTACATTCATTCCCACGAACAGGTCAGGAGGGTTCCTTTTTCTCCACACCCCCTCCAGCACTTGTTACTTGTGGACTTATGAATGATGGCCACTCTGACTGGTGCGAGGTGGTATCACATGGTAGTTTTGATTTGCATTTCTCTTATAATCAACGATGTTGATCATTGTTTCATGTGCTTCTTGGCCGTCTGTATATCTTCCTTGGAGAAATGTCTCTTCAGGTCTTTTGTTCATTTTTCCGATTGGGTTGTTGGTTTTTTTTGCTGTTGAGTTGCATAAGTTGTTTGTCTATTTTAGAGATGAGGCCCTTGTCAGTTGCATCCTTTGAAACTATTTTCGCCCATTCTGTAAGTTGCCTTTTTGTTTCCTTTGCTGTGCAGAAGCTTGTTGATTAGGTCCCATTGGTTTATTTTTGCTTTGATTTCTGTTGCTTTGGGAGACGGACCTGAGAAACATTTTTTTTTTTTAATTTTCCCACTGTACAGCAAGGGGGTCAGGTTATCCTTACATGTATGCATTGTAGTTTTAAATACCTATGTTCCTACATTAAAAACATGTCTCAAATTAGCCACTTAAATTGGCACCTTAATTAAAGCACTTGGAAAAACTCAAAACTAGCAGAAGGAAGGTAATAATGAAGATTAAAATGGAGATAAAGAACAGAGAAACAAGAGGGAAAATAAATGAACCAAAGATATTTTCAAAGAGCAACAAAATTGACAAATCTTTGAGAAAAGACTCTGATTAAAATAAGAAACAAAAGTGAGGAAATTATTACAGACCTTAATACCAAAGATAGCATTCAACTAGACTCTTCAAAATGGTTAAAATAATGAGGAATTCCCATCATGACTCAGCAGAAACGAATCTGACTAGAATCCATGAGGACACAGGTTTGATCCCTGGCCTCACTGAGTGGGTTAAGGATCCAGCATTGCCATGAGCTGTGGTGTTGTAGACATGGCTCAAATCCTGAATTGCTATGGCTGTGGTGCAGGCTGGCAGCCATAGCTATAATTTCACCCCTAACTTGGGAACTTCCATATTCCACAGGTGAGGCCCTAAAATGACTTAAAAAAGAAAAAAGAGTTAAAATGATGAATTTCATGTTATGTAAATGTACCTCAATGAAAAAGCTTACATTTGTGTGGATTCACACCTATAATCTGTCCTGTTCCTTTGAACTATGTGTTTGTGTGTGGTTAACCTCTTACTATTACCATACTGTCTTGATAACTGTGATTTTATAGTAAGTCTTAAAATCAGATTTTCTCCTTTTCAAAATTATTTTGGCTGTTCAAGTTCCTCTCACTTTCTATATAGAATTTAAAATTAAGTTGTCAATATATACAATGAGTGATCCTGGGATTTTGACTGTAGTTGTGTTAAATCTATAGATCACTTTTTTTAAAATTAGCATCTTAACCATATTTAATTTTTCAATCCATGATCATAATATATCTCTCCATTTATTTAGATTTTTAGATGTCTTTTGATCTTCTTCATTAGCTTTTTAAAAATTTTTAAGCATATAGCTCCTGCACACATTTTCAGGTTTATATCAAAGTATTTCCTTTTTTTAAATAAAAGGTATTTTAAAAATAGATTTATACATTCATATTGTATAAATTGCATTTTAATTTTTGTATGTTGACCTTTTCTTTTTCTTTTTCATTTCTGGCCACCCTGCAGCATATGAAGTTCCTGGGCCAGTGATCAGATCCAAACCAGAGTTGTGACCTAAGTCACAGCAGCAGCAATTCCAGATCCTTCACCCACTGTGCCAAATGGGAGATGGAACCTCAACCCAGTTCTCCCAAGATGCTGCTGATCCCTGTTGTGCCGCACCAGGAATTCCATATGTTGACCTTTTATTAGGCAACTATGCTAAATTCACTTGTTAACTCTAGTAGCCTTTAAAAATAGACTCTAGAGATTTCTACTTTAATGATCATGTCATCCGTTCCAGTCTATATGGTTTTTTCTCCCCTTGCTTTATCATACTGGCTAGTCAGCCTATGATGTTAAAAAAAAATGTATATCTTTGCTTTGTTCTTGATCCTGGGGTAAAATATGAAACCTTTCATACTAATCCTGATGTTAATTATAGATTTTTTTGTAGGTACCATTTATTAAGGAAGTTCCTTTCTATTCCTAATATACTAGAGGGGTTTTTTGGGGGAGTAGCACCCTGCAGCTTATGGAATTCCCAGGCCAGGGATCAGATATGAGCCAAAGTTGTGACCTACACCAGAGCTGTGGCAATGTCAGATTCTTTAACCCACTGTGCGAGACAAGGATCAAACCTGCATCCTGGCACTGCAGAGATGCTGCCAATCCCATTGTGCCAGAGGGAACTCCTACTAGAGTTTTTATGATGAATGGATTTGGAGTTTTTTGATTGATTTCAATTTTCTTTTTTATATCAATTAATTTTGAATTTTTTTGTCCAGGGATCAGGATACTATAACTCACAGGCCAAATCCTGCTCATCAACCATTTATGTAGAGGCCATAAGCTAAAAAAAATTAAAAAAAAGTTTTTACAAATTTTTAAAGGATTGTAAAAAGAAGAAGAATATAATATACTACAAAAACTGTATGACACCCAGTGGGCCCTAATTAAACTCAAAAGCTTCTGCACAGCAAAGGAAATCATTTTTAAAAAAAGACAACCTACAGAATGGGAGAAAATTTTTGCAAAGGACTCAACTGACAAAGGTTTAATCTCTAAAATATACAAACAACTCATACAATTCAATAGCAAAAAAACAAACAACCCAATTGAAAAATGGGCAGAAGGCCTAAAAAGACATTTCTCCAAAGAAGGCATATAGATGGCCAGCAGGCACAAGAAAAAATGCTCAGCATCACTAATTATTAGAGAAATGCAAATCAAAACTACAATGAGATACCACCTCCCGCCAGTTAGAGTGGCCATCATTAACAAGTCAACAAATAACAACTGCTGGAGAGGATGTGGAGAAAAGGGAACCCTCCTACACTGTTGATGAGAATGTAAATTGGTAAAACCAGTATAAAAAACAATAAGGTAATATCTCAGAAAACTAAATATGGAACTACCATATGACCTACTCCTGAGCATATATCCAGACCAAAAAATATTCAATGAAAAAAATACATGCACCTGTATGCTCATGGTAGCACAATTCACAATAGCCAAGACATGGAAACAATCTAATTGCCCATCTGAATGGGTGTTTAGGAAGATGCGGTGCATATATACAATGGAATACTACTCAGCCATAAAAAGGACCAAATAATGCCATTTGCAACAACATGTATGTACCTAGAGACTCTTCTACTGAGTGAAGTAAGTCATAAAGAGATAGACAGACCCCATATGATATAACTTACATGTGGAGTCTAAAATATGGCACCAATTATCTATCTACAAAACAGAAAAGATCATGGACATGTAGGACAGAAGAGTGTATGTAGTGGGGCTGGGGAGGGACTGGGATGAATTGGGAATCTCAGGTTAGTAGATGAAAACTCTTGCATTTGGAATGGATAAGCAAGGAGGTCCTGCTGTATAGCACAGAAAACTATATATCTAATCACTTGTGATGGAACATGATGGAGGATAATGTGAGAAATAAAGGTGTATATATATATATATATATATATATATATATATATATATATATATATGTGTGTGTGTGTGTGTGTGTGTGTGTGTGTGTGTGTGTGTGACTGGGTTACTTTGCTGTACAGCAGAAATTGACAGAACATTGTAAATCAACCATTTTTTTTAAAAAAGGTATAAGTTCTATCTCCAGATTCTTATGTTTTTAAATACAAGGATATATATGGCTATCTAGTTGTTCTAGCACTATTTGTTGAAGAGACCATCTTTTCTCCATTGTGTTGCCTTTGTATTTCCTCAAGATCAGTTCACTATACTTACGTGAGTCTCTCTCTGGGTTCTTTATTCTGTTTCAATGATCTGTTTGACCGTTCTTTCACCAGTACCACATGGTCTTGATTACTATAGCTTTATCATAAGTCTTGAAGTCAGGCAGTGTCAGTCCTCCAACTTTACTCTCCTCCTTCAATACTGGATATTCTGGGTCTTTTGCCATTCTGGATAAACTTTTAGAATCACTTAGTTAATATCCACAAAATAAGGCCAGCATTTTCGAAGAGACTGCACTGAATCTATAAATCAAGTTTCAAAGGGCCAACATCTTCCAATATTGAGTTTCCCATGCATGGACATGAAATATCTCTACATTTATCTAGTTCTTTATTTTTTTCATCAGAGTTTTATAGTTTTTCTTGTATAGATCTTGAATGAATTTTGTTAGATTTATACCTAAGTATTTGATTTCTTGAGGCTAATGTAAACGGCAATGTGTTTTAAATTTCAAATTCTACTTGTTTATTGCTACTACAAAGAAAGTGTTAGTTTTAGCACATTAAACTTGTATCCTGTGATCTTGCTATAAGAACTTATTAGTCCCAGAACTTTTTTGTTAATTCTTGTGTATTTTCTATATAGACAATCATGTCATAAATGAACAGACAGTTTTACTTCTTCTCGTCCACCCTATATAGCTTTTATTTCCTTTTTGATATTACTGAATTACCTAGAACTTCTGGTATAATTTTGAAAAGGAGTGGAGAGAGAGGACATCTGCCTTATTCCTGCTCTGAGTAGAAAAGCTTTTAGCAACTGACCATTAAGTATGAGTTAGCTGTTGATTTTGTGTATATGTTCTTTATCAAGTTGTGAAATTCCCTCTATTTCTATTTTGCTAAGAGGTATTTTGAGAGTTAATCAAAGATATAAGGATGTATGAGAATTTCCATGCAGAGTTATTTATCATAGAAAAAAAAAGAAACAAATGTTCAAAAATATAGTTGATACATTAAGCAGGAAATTGCCCAGTTTTTAAACATTATGTTTCCAAACATTACTGTATGATGTGGCACAAAACCCTGCTTCATAATATTAGGTGGCAAATAGTAGAATATGACCTGCATATACAATATTAAACTAATTTTATTATGTTTATCAACTTTAAAAAAAGTGTTGGATTTTATCAGATACTTTTCTGTATCCGTTGATATGATCATGAGATTTTTCTTCTTTTTTTTTTCTTTTAAGGCCACACCTGTGGCATATGGAAGTTCCCAGGCTAGGGGTTGAATTAAGCTGCAGCTGAGGGCCTATGCCACAGCTACAGCCACAGCAATGCTAGATCCTTAACCTATTGAGCAAAACCAGGGGTTGAACTCACATTCTCACAGACACTATGTTGCATTCTTAACCCAAGCCAATGGGAACTGCTAAATTTTCTTCTTTAGCATGTTAATGTGATGGGTTACATTAAATGAATTTCCAAATGTTAAACTGACCTTGCAGACTTGGCATAGATCACACATGGTTATCATGGATAATTCTCTTCATACATTTTCAGTTTCGATTTGCTAATATTTTGTTGAAGATTTCTGCATTTGTGTTCATGAGAGATATTGGTCCGTAGTTTTCCTTTAAGACTATCTGGTTTTGGTTTTAAGGTAAAGTTGGCCTTGTATAATGAGTTAGGAGATGTCCCCTCTGCTTCTGTCTTCTTGAAGAGATTGTATAGAATTGGCATAAATTCTTCCATAAATGTTTGAATTTACCAGTGAACCTATGTGGGCTTGCTGTTTTCTGTTTTGAAAGGTTATTAATTATTGATTCAATTTCTTTAATAGATAAAGGCCTATTCAGTCTTTTTCTTCTTGGAAGAGTTTTGGCAGATGTATCTTTCAAGGAATTACTCCATTTAATCCAGGTTAATAGATGTGTGGACATAGGTTTGTTCATAGCATTCTTTAATTATCCTTTTAAAATCCATGGGATCTATATTAATGTCCCTCTTTCATTTTGGATCTGAGTAATTTGTATTTTCTCTTTTTTTCTTAGTCAGCCTGGCTAGAGGCTTATCAATGCTATTGATCATTTCAAAGAATTCATTTTTTTTAAACTGAAGCATAATCAACCTACAATATTATTTTAGTTCCAGGTACACAACATAGTGATTCAATATTTCTATACATTACAAGATGATTACTATGATGAGTCTAGTTACAATATGACACCATACAAATTACAATATTACTGACTATATTGCACATGCTGTACATTTCATCCTCATCACTCATTTATATTGTAATTAGAAGTTAAACCTCTTAATCCTCCTAACCTGTTTCACTCAATCCACCACCTTATTTAGGAGTGTTTTATGTTGTTCATATTTTCATTTGCTTTGTTTCTTAGATTCCACATATAAGCAAAATCATACATCATTTTCTTTCTCTGACTTATTTCATTTATCATAATATCCTCTAGGTCCATCCATGATGTCACATCCAAATCACAAGAGATTGCATTCTTTCTTTATGGCTGAGTAATTTTCCACTCTATATATGTAGGTGTATATACACACTACTGCTTAACTCCACTGCAGCAGTAAATTTATCCATTTTACTACTTAAGAATACTTGAGTTGTTTCCAATTCGGGACTACTATGCATGCTTCTATGAATAATCTTGTTCATATTGTCATGATTCTCACGTACAAGAGCTTCTCAAAGGTTCCTAGGAGTGGTGATACAAATATATCCAATATTACCATTTTATAACTAATTGTTTTCCAAATGCCAGATTAATATGCATTACCTCCAGTGCTGAATGAGTTCTTGTTGCAATATGCCTCACCAACACTCATAAATCTAAAGGTTTTCAATGTTCACCAAACTGAGTGTATAGAGAGGTAAAATATAATTTCTTGAATATTAATGATTTTAAATAAATTTTCATTTTGGCCATTTTTATTTCTGCTATTATGAAGCACCACCTATTTTGCATTCTTTGTATGACTTTTTCTTATTGAATTAAAGAGATTTAAAATGATATGTTTAGGGATTTCCCATTCTGGTGCAACAGAAATGAATCTGACTAGGAACCATGAGGTTGCAGGTTCGATCCCTGGCCTCTCTCAGTGGGTTCAGGATCCCGCATTCCTGTGAGCTGTGGTGTAGGTCGCAGATGTGGCTCAGATCTGGCATTGTTATGGCTCTGGCATAGGCCAGCAGCTGTGGCTCCAATTAGACCCCTAGCCTGGGAACCTCTATATGCTGTGGGTGTGGCCCTAAAAAGACAAAAATTAATAAATAAATAAAAATTAAAAAATAAAATTTTATGTTTAGGAGTTCCCTTCATGGCTCAGCGTTAACAAGCCCAACTAGGATCCATGAGGATATAGGTTCTATCCCTGGCCTCACTCAGTGGGTTAAGGATCCGGCATTGCCATGAGCTGTGGTGTAGGTTGCAGATGCAGCCTGGTTCTGGCATTGCTGTGGCTGTGGCATAGCTCAGCCTCTGTAGCTCCAATTCGACCCCTAGCCTGGGAACTTCCATATGCTTTGGGTGTGGCCCTAAAAAAATGTATATGTTTAAATTTAGAAAACATATATATATATACTATGTTTTAATATTTTGTGATTATATTTGCAGCAAATATTTGCTGACACGCCTTACTTTATCTTTTCAATTTTTGCATGGTGTTTTAATGTACAGAACTTTAACATTTTAATGCAGTTAAATTATAAACCTGTTCTTTAAAGAATTGTTCTTTTAGGACTGATTTAAGAAATCTTATATCACAAAGTAAAAATAAGTACAACTCTATTACTCTATATAGTCACTCTTCTAAATGTTTTAGTTTACTTTGTATCATCAAATTGATACTTACATATGGTTTGAGGAAGGAATAGTTTTTCTGCTATAAGGTTACACAATTATTCTAGCACTACTTATTTTTAAAATTTCCTTCTCCTCCATTGTTTTTAGTGCCACTTTCTTCTTATATCATGACAGTATATTCATGGGTCTATTTCCAGGTTCTCTATTCTGTTTTTGTTTGGGGTTTTTTTGTTTGTTTTTCGAGGGCTGCACCCCCAGCATATGGAGGTTTCCAGGCTAGGGGTCCAATCAGAGCTGTTGCCACTGGCCTACACCAGGCCCACAGCAACGCAGGATCTGAACCACATCTGTGACATACACCACAGCTCATGGCAACACTGGATCCTTAATCCACTGAGCAAAGCCAGGGATCAAACCCACATCCTCATGGATGCTAGTCGAGTTCATTGTCGGTTCTCTATTCTTTTACCTTCACTATTCTCTTAGCAACTTTAAAATATATTATAGGGAGTTGCCATCTTGGATCAGTGGTTAACGAATCTGACTAGGAACCATGAGGTTGTGGGTTCGATCCCTAGCCTCACTCAGTGGGTTAAGTATCCTGCGTTGCCATAAGCTGTGGTATAGGTTGCAGATGTGGCTCAGATCCTGTGTTGCTGTGGCTGTGGTGTAGGCCAGCGGCTACAGCTCCGATTAGACCCCTAGCCTGGGAACCTCCATATGCTGAAGGAGCAGCCCTAGAAAAGGGAAAAAGACAAAAAAAAATTAAAAAAAGTATATTATATAGTATTATTAATTATAATCACTATGGTGTATGTTAGATGCCCCAGAATTTACTCATCTTATAACTGGGTTTGTACCCATTGACCAGTATCTTCCCATTTCCTCCATCCCACCCCACCCCTAGCTGCTGGCATCCACTATGCTACTCTCTGTTTCTATTAGTTTGGTGTGTTTAATTCCACATATAAATGATGACATACAGCATTTGTCTTTCTCTGCCTAACTTATTACACTTAGCCTCACTCCTTCGTGGTCGATCCATGTTGTTGCAAAATGAAAGATTTCATTCTTCCTCATGGTAGCATAATATTCTATTGTGTATATATAACATATACTCCATTCACCCATAGATGGACACTTAGGCTGTTTCCATATGTAGGCTACTGTAAATAATACTGCAGTGAACATGGGAGTGTGGATGATTCTTCAAGATCCCACAAGTGGGATTGCTATATCATATGGTAGTTGTATTTTTTTTTGCCAAAGCTCCACACTGTTTTCCATAGTGACTGCACAAACTTATATTCCCACTGACAATGACAAGTGTTCCCTTTTTTCCATATTCTCACGAACACTTGTAATTTTTTTTTTTTTTGCTGCAGCAATGCCAGTTTTGCCAGATCCTTTAACTTACTGTGCCAGATATGGATTTTATTGAGCCAGCATCCTGGTGCTACAGAGATACTGCCAATCCCATTGAACCACAACAGGAACTCTGAAAAAAAGTTGTTGTTTCTTTTTCAATGGCTGCACCTGCAGCACACAGAAGTTCCTGGGCCAAGGATTGAATCCAAGCTGCAGCTGTGGCAACACCAGATCCCTTTAACCCACTGTGCTGGGCTGGAGATCAAATCCACATCTCTGCAGTGTCCTGAGACTGAGACACTGCAGTCAGATTTTTAACCCACTGTGCCACAGTGGAAACTTCATTTCCTGTCTTTTTGATAATATCCAGTCTATCAGGTGGGAGGTGATATGTCATTGTGGATTCAATTTGCATTTTCCTGATGATTAGTGATGTCAATTACCTTACATGTACCTATTAGTCATTTGTATGTCTTCCTGGAAAACATGCTGACTGAGATATTCTGCCCATTTTAAAAATCATGTTTTTTTTAATTTTGCTCTTGAATTATATGAGTTCCTAATATATTTTGATACTAACCCATTACCCAGTAGATGGCTTGCAAATATTTTCTCCCATTCTGTAGATTGCCTTTTCATTTTTTATGATAGCTTTTGCTGTGCAGAATTCCTTTAGTTTGATGTAGTCCCACTTATAATTTTGCCTTTATTACTTCTGTTTTTGGTGTCATATCTAAAAAATCATGGATGATACCAGTGTAAAAGAGCTTTTACAGATTTAAATCTTACGTTTAAGTTTTTAACCCATTTTGAGTTAATTTTTGTGTTTACTGTAACACAAGGGTCCAAGTTCATTCTTCTGCTTATGATTATGTAGTTTTCTCAACACTTTTTTTTTTTTTTTTTGCTTTCTAGGGCCATAACCTAGACTAGAGGTTGAATCGGAGCTGTGGCTGCCAGACTACACCACAGCCACAGCAATGCAGGATACAAGCTGAGTCTGTGACCTACACCACAGCTCATGGCAATGCTGGATCCCTGACCCACTGAGCAAGGCCAGGGTTTGAACCAGCATCCTCAAGGATACTAGTCAGATTCGTTGCCACTGAGCCACAATGGGAACTCCTCAACACCAATTTTTTGAAGAGACTGAGCATTCCTCATGGATTATTCTTGGCTCCTTTGTCAAATATTAGTTGACCACACATGCAACTGTTTATTTCCAAGTTCTTAATTCTGTTTCATTAGTATATGAATCTACTTTTATACTAGTAATGTAATGTTTTATTTACTATAGCTTTGTACATATAATTGACTCTTGAATAATGCAGGGGTTGGGGCAGTGCAACTCCACATAATCAAAAATCCTCCATGTATGTGATTCCTCCATATCCACATACCCTCAATATCCTTGGTTCTGCATCTACAAATTCAACCAGCTGTGGATACTGTAATATTGCAGTATCTACTATTGAAAAAATCCACATAGGAATTCTCTTGTGGTTCCGTGGACTAAGGATCCTGTGGTGTTGCTGCAGTAGCTATGGTTACGGCTGTGGTGCAGGTGGGATCCCTGGCTTGGGAACTTTGGCATGCCTGGAAGAAGGAGGAGGAGGACAAGGAAGAGGAGGAGGTGGAGAAGAACGAGAAGAAGAAGAAGAAAGAAGAAGGAGAAGACGAATCCACAGAGAAATGGACCCACACAATCAGGAAGTGTGATGCTTCCAACTTTGATTTTCTTTCCAAGTGTTTCTTTGGCTATTTGGGGTGTTTTGTGGTTCCATATGAATATTTGCATTGTTTTGTCCATATCTTTATAAAATTCCATTGTAAATTTCATAGGGATTGAATTGAATCTATACATGGTTTTGGGTAGTGCGAGTATTAAAACAATATATTCTCCCTATCCAGAAACAAGGGATATCACTTCATTTTGGGGGTCAACTTCTCTTTATCTTTAATTACTTTTATAATTTTAGGGCTGCACCTGTGGCATACTGAAGTTCCTAGCCCAGGGATCAACACTTTTCTTTTACTTTTTTTGTTTTTCCTTTTTAAGGGCTGAACACATGACATATGGAAGTTTCCACTCTAGGTGTTGAATTTGAGCTTTAGCCACATGCCTTTAGCAACTTGGTATCCGAGCCTTATTTCCTACCTACACCACACCCCACAGCAATGTTGGAAACTTAACCCACCACACCAAGCAAACATTCAACCTCTGCAGTGACCTGACCCACTGGAGATAGATTCATTTTTTTTTTAATTTTCCCACTGTACAGAAAGGGGATCAAGTTATCCTTACATGTATACATTACATTTTCTCCCCCACCCTTTGTTCTGTTGCAGCATGAGTATCTAGACATAGTTCTCAATGCTACTCAGCAGGATCTCCTTGTAAATCTATTCTAAGTTGTGTCTGATAAGCCCAAGCTCTCGATCCCTCCCACTCGTTCCCTCTCCCATCAGGCAGCCTCAAGTCTGTTTTCCAGGTCCATGATTTTTTCTGTGATGTTTGTTTGTGATGGATATTAGATTCCAGTGATAAGTGATACCATATGGTATTTGTCTTTGTCTTTCTGGCTCATTTCACTCAGTATGAGATTCTCTAGTTCCATCCATGTTGCTGCAAATGGCATTATGTCATTCTTTTTTATGGCTGAGTAGTATTCCATTGTGTATATATACCACCTCTTCCGAATCCAATCATCTGTCGATGGACATTTGGGTTGTTTCCATGTCCTGGCTATTGTGAATAGTGCTGCAATGAACATGCGGGTGCATGTGTCTCTTTTAAGTAGAGTTTTGTCCGGATAGATGCCCAAGAGTGGGATTGCGGGGTCTTATGGAAATTCTATGTATAGATTTCTAAGGTATCTCCAAACTGTTCTCCATAGTGGCTATACCAGTTTACATTCCCACCAACAGTGCAGCAGGGTTCCCCTTTCTCCACACCCCCTCCAGCACTTGCTATTTGTGGATTTATTAATGATGGCCATTCTGACTGGTGTGAGGTGGTATCTCATGGTAGATTTGATTTGCATTTCTCTTATAATCAGAGATGTTGAGCATTTCTTCATGTGTTTGCTGGCCATCTTCCTTGGAGAAGGAGGCCTTCCTTGGAGGCCTTTTGCCTATTTTTGCATTGACTGAAATGGCTTTTTTGCTGTTGGGTTGTATAAGTTGTTTATATATTCTAGAGATTAAGCCCTTGTCGGTTGCATCATTGGAAACTATTTTCTCCTATTCTGAAAGTTGTCTTTCTGTTTTCTTTTGGGTTTCCTTTGCTGTGCAAAAGCTTTTCAGTTTGATGAGGTCGCATGGGTTTATTTTTTGCTCTAATTTCTATTGCTTTGGGAGACTGACCTGAGAAAATATTCATAATGTTGATGTCAGAGAGTGTTTTGCCTATGTTTTCTTCTAGGAGTTTGATGGTGGCCTGTCTTATATTTAAGTCTTTCAGCCACTTTGAGTTTATTTTTGTGCATGGTGTGAGGGTGTGTTCTAGTTTCATGGCTTTGCATGCAGCTGTCCAGGTTTCCCAGCAATGCTTGCTGAATAGACTTTCCTTTTCCCATTTTATGTTCTTGCCTCCCTTGTCAAAGATGAATTGACCATAGGTGTCAGGGTTAATTTCCAGGTTCTCTCTTCTGTTGCATTGGTCTGTCTGTCTGTTTTGATACCAGTACCACACTGTTTTGATGACTGCGGTGTTGTAATATTTCTTGAGGTCTGGGAGAGTTATGCCTCCTGCTCGGTTTTTGTTTCTCAGTATTGCTTTGGCGATTCTGGGTCTTTTGTGGTTCGATATAAATTTTTGGATTGTTTGTTCTAGTTCTGTGAAAAATGTCTTGGGTCATTTGATAGGGATTGCATTGAATCTGTAGATTGCTTTGGGTAGTATAGCCATTTTTACAATATTGATTTTTCCAATCCTTGAATATTGAATTTCTTTCCATCTTCTTTGATTTCTTTGATTAGAGTCTTATAGCTCTCAGCATATAGGTCCTTTACATCCTTGGTTAGGTGTATTCCGAGGTATTTGATTTTGTGAGGTGCAATTTATAAGGTATGGTATTTTTGGATTCCTTTTCTAATGTTTCATTGCTGGTATACAGAAATGCAACTGACTTCTGAATGTTAATCTTATATCCTGCTACTTTGCTGAGTTTATTAATCAGTTAAAGTAGTTTTGGGGTTGAGTCCTTAGGGTTTTCTATTGATAGTATCATGTCATCTGCATACAGTGACAGTTTTACCTCTTCTCTTCCTATTTGGATGCCTTTTATTTCTTTTGTTTGTCTAGTTGCTGTGTCCAGGACTTCCAAAACTATGTTGAAGAGCGAGCAGTGGTGAGAGTGGGCATGTGTGTGTTGTTCCAGATTTGAGTGAGAAGGCTTTCAGTTTTTCCCCATTGAGTATTATATTTGCTGTGAGTTTATCATAAATGGCTTTGATTATATTCAGGAATGTTCCCTCTATACCCACTTTGGCGAGGGTCTTGATCATGAACGGATGTTGGACTTTTTCAAATGCTTTTTCTGCGTCTATTGAGATCATCATAAGATTTTTGACTTTTCTTTTGTTAATGTGGTGTATGACGTTGATTGATTTGTGTATGTTGAACCATCCTTGTGAACCTGGGATGAACCCTACCTGGTCATGGTGTATAATTTTTTTGGTATGTTGTTGGATTCGGTTGGCTAAGATTTTGTTGAGAATTTTTGCATCTATATTCATCAATGATATTGGGCGGTAGTTTACTCTTTTGGTGGTATCTCTGTCTGGTTTTGGCATGAGGGTGATGGTGGCATCATCGAATGCCTTTGGGAGTATTCCTTCTTCTTCAATCTTTTGAAAGAGTTTAAGGAGGATGGGCACCAATTCCTCTTTATATGTTTGATAGAATTTGCCTGTGAAGCCATCTGGCCCTGGACTTTTATTTGTAGGGAGTGTTTTTATGACCTCTTCAATTTCAATTCTAGTGATCGGTCTGTTCAGTTGGTCTGTTTCTACCTGATTCCGTTTTGGCAGGCTGTAAGATTCTAGAAAATTGTCCATTTCTTCCAGATTGTCAAACTTGTTGCCATATACTTGTTCATAGTGTTCTCTTATGGTTTTTTGTATTTCTGCAGTATCCGTTGTGATTTCTCCTTATTCATTTATAATTTTGGTTATTTGGGTTCTTTCTCTCTTCTTTTAAATGAGTCTGGCCAGGGGGTTGTCAATTTTGTTTACCTTTTCAAGGAACCAGCTCTTGGTTTTATTAATTTTCTCTATTGTTTTTTGAACCTCTATTTTATTGATTTCTTCTTTGATCTTTATAATTTCCTTCCTTCTGCTGGCTTTAGGTCTTTTTTGTTCTTCTTTTTCTAATTCACTTAGGTGGAGGGTTAAGTTGTCAATTGGGATCTTCTTTTTGGAGAAAGGCCTGTATTGCTATACATTTCCCTCTGAGCACTGCTTTCGCAGCATCCCATAGATTTTGCGAGGTTGTGTCTTCATTATCATTTGTTTCAAGGTATTTTTTACTTTCCTTCTTGATTTCTTCATTGACCCATTGGTCTTTTAGTAGCATGTTGTTTAGTCTCCATGTAGTAGGTTTTTTTCTCATTTCTTTTCCCATGGTTGATTTCTAATTTCATGGCATTGTGGTCAGAGAAGATACTTGAGATAATTTCTATGCTGCTAAATTTGTTGAGGTTAGCTTTGTGTCCCAATATGTGGTTGATTCTTGAGAATGTTCCATGTGCACTTGAGAAGAATATGTATTCTGATTTTTTTGGATGTAGTGTCCTGAAGATATCAGTGAAGTCTAACTTTTCTATTGTTTCCTTTAGGATCTCTGTTGCTTTATTGGTTTTCTGTCTGGAGGATCTGTCCATTGATGTGAGGGGGTATTAAAGTCTCCTACTATGATTGTATTCCCATCAATTTCTCCCTTTATGTCTGTTAGTATTTGTTTTATGTATCTGGGTGCTACTGTATTTGGGGCATATATGTTGACGATAGTAACATCCTCTCTTTGGATGGATCCCTTAATCATTGAATAGTGTCCTTCTTTGTCTTTCTTTATGTCTTTTGTTTTAGAGTCTATTTTGTCTGACATGAGTGTTGCAACTCCTGCTTTTCTGTCATGTCTATTGGCGTGAAATTTTTTTCCCCACCCTTTCACTTTCAATCTATATGTATTCTTTGTCCTAAGGTGAGTTTCTTATAGGCAGCATATTGAAGGTTTTTGCCTTTTTATCCACTCAGCCACTCTGTGTCTTTTAATTGGGGCATTCAGTCCATTGACATTTAAGGTGACAATTGATAGATGATTGTTTATTGCCATTTTGAACTTCATGTTCCAGTTGATTTTATGGTTCTCCATTCTTTTTTTTTTTTTTTTTTTTTTGGTTGGGTGGTCTCCGGTTATTGTCTGCTTGAGTTTGTTTTTTTTTTTTTTTTCATTTTTTTGCGAATGCATTATTTGTTTTTGGCTTGTGGTTGCCCTGTTTTTTAAGTATACTAACCCCTTCCTATAATTGTGTGTTTTAGCCTGAGGGTCCTGTAGGTTCAAACACTTCATTACTATAATAAAATTAAGAAAAACAAACAAACAAACAAAAAGGGTCTATTTATTTCCTAACATCCCTTGCCCACATTTTATGATTTTGGGGACTCTTATTTTTTCTAATTTTATTTTGTTTGAAACATGTTCGTGATTAAATCTGTATGCTGGCTTATTTGAGTGACTGCTCTCTGATTGTGGTTTCCTCAGTCCTAGTTCTTCCTCTTCTTTTTTTTTTTCTTCCCTTTCTTTCCTTCCTTTCTTTTTGGCTTAGAGAAGCCCTTTCAGTATTTCTTTTAGCCTGGGTTTTGATTGCTGTATTCTTTTAGTTTTTTTTGTTGGAAAAAATTTTTATTTCTCCTTCTATTTTAAGTGATATTCTTGTTGGATAGAGTATTCTAGGTTGCATATTTTTTCCTTTTAGCACTTTAAATATCTGTTGCCATTCCCTCCTGGCCTGTAGAGTTTCTGTAGAGAAATCAGCTGATAATCTTATGGAGGTTCCCTTGTAGGTAACATTCTGCTTTTCTCTTGCTGCCTTTAGGATCCTCTCTTTATCACTAACTTTTGCCTTTTTTATTATGATGTGTCTTGGTGTGGGTCTATTTGGGTTCAGTTTGTTTGGGGCCCTCTGTGCTTCCTGTATCTTGCACTCAGTATCCTTTAGATTTGGGAAGTTTCCAGCAATAATTTCTTCAAATATATTTTCCATCCCCTTATCTTTTTCTACTCCTTCTGGAATTCCCATTATGCGTAGATTGGCCCACTTTATATTATGCCATAGGTCTCTTACATTGCTTTCCTGTTTTTTGATTTGGTTTTCTGTCTGCTGACCTCATTGGGTGATTTCCATTATTCTATCTTCCATATCACTGATTCATTCTTCTGCATTGTTCATTCTGGTTTTCACTGCCCTTAGTTCTGTTTGCATCTCTGCAAATGAATGTTCTAGTTTTTCTTGGCTCCTCCTTATATTTTCTAGGTCCTTTCTGAGGGTATCTGCATTGCTGTTCATATCTTCTCTTAATTCCTTCAGTACTTTCACTATTTCTCTTTTGAACTCCAGGTCTGTCAGGCTGCATAGATCTGTTTCATTGTTGACTGTTTTAGGTGAGTTCTCCTGTTGGTTTAACTGGGGGTGGTTTCTCAGCTTCTTCATCTTGCTTGTTGTTTTCTTTTTCCTGGGGGAGATGTACTCTCCGTGGCTGGCAGCGTTTGCCTTGTCACTGCCATGGAATGTTTCCTGAGGGATGGCATTGTTGGTCAGTCTTTTTTGAGGCAGTGTGGCTTTTCTGGAGTGTTGGTGGGGCTAACAGGGTCTCTTTGAAGCAAAGGAGGACTTCCTGAGGGCAGACAGGACTGGGAGGTCCACACCACGATGATAGCAGATTTCACTTGGCCGGGCAGAGCTTGCTCTGGTGTTTTTAGGCTGTGGGGTTCTTGCAGGGTGTTGGTGGTGTTGGGCAGCTGTTCCTCAGGAGTGCAACACCCCCTGGGGCTGGAGCAGCTATCTGGGTCACTGAGAACCCAAGAGGCTCTTCCCCAGGGCAGCCCGACTCATAAAGACTGTCTGAGAATGTAGGCAGATCTTTTCATGGCCCAGCCAGGCTTGTTCTAGCTTTTCTGGGCTGCAGGGGGTCCTGCAGGGAGCTGGCAGTCCTGTGCAGCTGTTCCATGAGGGTGTGGCACCTGCCGAGGGCTGGAGCGGCTAGTTGGGCCGCTGAAAACCCAAGAGGCTCTTCCCCAGGGCAGCCCGACTTGGAAGGACTGTCGGAGAATTAGGCAGATCTTTTCACTGCCCTGCCAGTCTTGTTCTAGCTTTTCTGGGCTGCAGGGGGTCCTGCATAGAGCTGGCAGTCCTGTGCAGCTGTTCTGCAGGAGTGCAGCACCCCCTGAGCACTGGAGCAGCTAGCTGGGCTGCTGCAAACCCAAGAGGCTCTTGCCCAGGGCAGCCTGACTTGGAAGGACTGTCTGAGAATGAAGGCAGATCTTTTCACAGCCTGACCAAGCTTGTTGTAGCTTTTCTGGGCTGCGGGGATTCCTGCAGGGAGCTGGCAGTCCTGTGTAGTTTTTCCGCAGGAGTGCGGCTCCCCCCAAGAGCTGGAGAAGCTAGCTGGGCTGCTGCGAATCCAAGAGGCTCTTCCCCAAGGCAGCCAGATTCAGAAGCACTGTCCAAGAATTACAGCTCAGCCAGGTTTTTTACAGCTCAGCCACATTTTTTGCAAGTTTTCTGGGCTTCAGAAGGTCCTGCAGAGAGCTGGCCATCCTGTGCAGCTGTTCTGTGAGAGTCCGGCACCCCCAAGAGCTGGAGCGGCTAGTTGGGCCACTGCGAACCCAAGAGGCTCTTCCCCAGGGCAGCCCAACTTGGAAGGACTGTCAGAGAATTAGGCAGATCTTTTCACGGCCCTGCCAGGCTTGTTGTAATTTTTCTGGGCTGCAGGAAGTCCTGCAGAGAGCTGGCCGTCCTGTGCAGCTGTTCCATGAGAGTCCGGCACCCCCGAGAGCTGGAGCAGCTAGCTGGGCTGCTGCGAACCCAAGAGTCTCTTGCCCAGGGCAGCCTGACTTGGAAGGACTGTCCAAGAATTAGGCAGATCTTTTCACAGCCTGACCAAGCTTGTTCTAGCTTTTCTGGGCTGAAGGCCTTTTCTCAGGGGCTGGTGGTGTTTGGTGCTGCTCCACGGGGGTGTAGCCCCTCCAGAGGGCAAGCAGGCCAGGGCAGGGACAGCCCCTGAGGTGGTAGGCTTCTGGCAATTGTTGAGGCCAGCCCTCCCAGATGGCAGGCAGCCCCAGGTCCCACATGTGCATAGGGGGTGGCAGGGGCGGGGGGAGGGGATACACTGGGAAGCACAGCTTTCTGATAGCTAGCGGCCAGTAAGCTTGCTGTGGTGTGGGGAGTATTCTGTGGGGACCCACCTCTTCTTCTCTCCCCTCTCCAACACGGGCGCAGACCTGGCTCTTCTTCCAGGTTCCCTCTGATGTGGCTTTCCACTTCCCCACCCTTAGAGTATTGCTCCCTCCCCCTGCAATGCTCTGCTTTCTAGTCTCCCAGGCAGTCTCTGCCCCGTCAAACTTGACAGACCAGTTTCTAGACCTCCCAAGCAGTCTCCACTCCACCCTGCCCCCCCAGCCCTTTCCCGGGGACTAACCTCCAGAACTGAGGTCTAAGTGCCCAGCCCCCACTCAGGTGTCTCAATTTTTGGTGACTGTGTCCATAGTTCAGATGATCTGTTCAGTTCTCGGTCTGCTTTTCAGAACTCCGACTTACTGCTACACTCTTCTCTGCATCTGGGGATTCCTCTGGTTTGGTTGATCTTTCCGTCGAGAAGGTGACTTTCCAGGGTGCAGGATCCCTTGCTCCTCTGCAGTTCCCTTTCGGAAGTGCCCGTCCAGCTCGGATTCACCTTCTCTCACTCTCCTTTTTCTCTTGTTTTACCTAGTAATGTCACAAAATTCTTGCCATTATTGGAGTTTAGGTTCATCTGCCAGTGATTGGTTGCTGTTCTGTATGAGTAGTTTATCCTGTAGATGTGTTTTTTTGTTGTGGTTGTGTTTGAGGGAGAGGGTGAGCATGTCCCCCTACTCTTCCACCATCTTTTCTCGTCTCTCATAATTTCTAAATAGTAGTATCTTCTTTAGAAACCTATAAAATCCATAGAATTATTAAAGTTCTCAATGATTGGTGAGTAGGTATCTACATGTTTTAGATGTGCTAACAATTAGAAAATATAGGAAAAGTATCCCATTAACAGTAACAGCAAAAATTAATATTCAAGAGTACTCTTTAACAAACCTTATGGAGAAAAGAACACAAAGGTCTTTTTTTTTGTTGTTGTCTCACCCATGGCATATGGAGGTTCCCAGGCTAGGGGTCCAACTGGAACTGTAGACACTGGCCTATGACAGAGCCACAGCAATGCAGGATCTGAGATGTGTCTGCAACCTACACCACTCTCATGGCAATGCTGGATCCTTTAGCCCACTGAGTGAGGCGAGGGATCGAACCCACATCCTCATGGATGCTAGTCGGGTTCACTAACTACTGAGCCATGACAGGAACTCCAGGACAGGTTCCTTTTGATGTAACATGATACCATAAATAAATTAGTACATTTTTCAACTTTTAAAATTACAATGGCTAGCCTCATGGGGAAATTGGAAGAGATGAATTTCTACTTGCTAAAATATATTGGCCTCCTTCAATTTAGTGTCCTGAATGAGGTGGTGAGTCAGATAAGCTCTGAAGTCCATTTGAGCTCAAGGATTTTATTCTTCTTGACCTGAGAGTGCCAGGGAAGGTGGCAGCATTTCAGGGCTGATGCAGGTGCACTGGGTTTATGGAAGCTAATTTGATAAGCCTCACATTAGCTCCATGGGATGAAGTTCTGCTCTCAGGACATGCTGGCAGCCACCCCCACTTAGGACATAACCTGAATTTTAATGACTGAAGACATAGGTACCCTGTGGATATTTTCATAAATGCCAAAGTTCACACATTGTGGCTGATTGACTATAATGGCTAATAAACTTCAACAGAGTTTTTGCAAGGAACTGTATCTTATGATGAACACCATACTAGATGCTGATTGTCTGTTATTATTAATGCTATCTTCCTGAAATTTATCATGAATATTTATTTAGTCATGAACTATTAATAATTCATAGAGTATCATATAGGTTTGTAATCTTTGTGATATTCTTTCTTCCCGGAACAAAAAGTTAACTCTGTGTCAAAGAAGCCTTGCTTTGATAACATTTCTGTGGAAATAGTCAATATCGATGTTTCTCCAGCAGATGTATTTTCACCAACTTACCTTCTATTCTGAAAAAATTTCTTCTATTATGAAAAATATTTTATATTGATATACAAGTGTGTGCACCCATGGGTTTCAACTTTCAGCAGTGACCTAAGTTTGTGTTGATTCTCTTGTTTTATATCAAAGAACTCCAAGCCATTATTAGTATTTTACTTCATTTTAAAGTAAAAGTGGGAGCTCCTCTTGTGCCTCCGTGTGTTAAGAACCCAACATAGTGTCCATGAGTCCCTGGCCTCACTCAGTGGGTTAAGGATCCAGCATTACCTCAAGCTGTGGCATAGGTTACAGGTGTGGCTCTGATGTGGCATTGCTGTAGCTGTGGTGTAGGCTGGCTGCTGCAGCTCTGATTCGACCCCTAGCCTGGAAAATTCCATATGCCACAGGTTGGGTCCTAAAAAGAAAAAAAAGTAATAATAAATAAATTAAAAAATAAAAATAAAGTGATGGTGTGTTATGAGGCGTCAGGTTGTTTTAGGGATGATGATGTGCTACCAAATGATCTTTGCACATTAACAGCTTAAAAGAATGCTCATAGATATATTTCTTCAAGTCAATCTTTAAGAAATCAGATTTCCCCATAAACACAGAGCTTTGACATTCTAGTATATAATATAATTTATTTAATTCTACTTTCATACTTGTAATAATCACGAGGGTTGGTAGATGCTACATTTCTGAAACCCTGACATTAATTTAAGGAACTCAGCAGAAAAGATAAGGTTTCAGAAAATTGCAAGTGATGTAATGTTAACAGTTCATAGGACTCTGATACAGATCACCAGTTTGCATTCTCCTCCAATAGAAAAACTCACCACATTTCATCTTCCTCATGACTACAGGTGTTGAACAGTAATCATGTTAAGGAAATGTCTATTCAAGTCTTTTGCCAATTTTTTAAATAAGAGTTGCTTTTTGTTGTTGAATTATACAAGTTATTTCTACATTCTCTATATCAAACACTTCTCAGGGATGTTGTTTGCAAATATTTTCTTCTATTCTGTAGGTTATCTTTTTACTTTCTTGGTTATGCCATTTGCTGCACAAATGTTTTTAATTTTGATGAAGATCAGTCTTTTTGTCTAAATAATATTGAGCTGATTTCTCATCAGAAACCATGGAGGCAGTAGTGTTGCAAGAAAATGGCATGTTAATGGATGGTCATGTCTTGGGTCTTGGGTAAATTTCTGGGAGAGGCTTCCAAGTGAGGGCTCGTGGCTTTGTGCAGGAGAGAAAAGAGCAAGCCATAGTAAAGAGAAAGTGAACTTATTTAGAAAGATACATATTCCATAGACAGAATGAGGACTTTCTCAGAAAGGGAGAGCTGGCTTGACATGTGGGGTTGTTAGTTTTTATGGTCTGGATAATTTTATGGGCTAACAAGTGGGAGGATTATTCCAAATATTTTGGGGAAGGGGTAGGCATTTCCAGGAATTGGGCCACTGCCCAGTTTTTTGGCCTCTTATGGTCAGCCTTGGAACTGCCATGGCACCTGTAAGTATGTCATTCAGCATGCTAATGTGTTACAATGAGCATGTAATGAGTTTCAAGATCTACTGGAAGTTGAATCTTCTACCATCTTAGGCCTAATAGGCTCTAACCACTTTTTGTCAATGTTCTAACCACTGTTCTTCTCAATGGCTGTCATTCTTTTAATGGTCATGCCTTCCCCTCCCCTCCTGTTTCGGTAGGAGGATATATTCAAAGTTCTGAGAGAAAAATAAAAGTCAAATGAAGTATTCTATATCCAATAAAACTATCCTTCAAAGACAAAGGGGAAATGAACTTATTTTGAGCTAAACAAAAACAAATAATTCATTCGTTATAGACCTGCCTTACTAAAGGGGTGACATCCATAAAAAATGTCAGATTAGATAGTTCCAGGGGCCTATCCCTCCATAGAAACACTGAAAAAAATCAAGCAAAAAAAATAAGAATCACCTTAGTCAGAATTGTTGAAAACGGAGGTTTACAGCAACAAAGAGAACAATGAATCAAAAAAAGCCAACTTTAAATTGGTAGGAAAGCATTGCAACGTTTTTACTTGTACTGACGTGTACCAATGACCTGCACCATTCCTTAGCCTTGGTAACAGTCTTGAAAAAAGTAGCCTTCAACCCTTGTCCCTGGCTAAAGGGAGTAGAGAAGACCTAATTTACAGTGACTCATATTTGTCTGCTTTGATCCATCTTAGGTATTACCTGGAAGATTGATAGAAGGTGCTTGTCTGTTTAACATAATTTGGAATTTGCTCAGGCCAGAAAATTGCCTACACAGGTAGCATTCCTCAAAAAATTGTACAACAAATGAACAAACTACTGTAGCTTAGGGCAAAAGATATGGTTGAGAGATAATAATAAACCTGCCAAAAGCTTAGGGAAAGTGTTTCTCTGAAAAATTAGGGCATTCAAATGTACTTGTGTATGGTGGTATATTTATGTGTATAGACATGCATATAACCTAGGCATGACACATGCTCAGAAAAGACCTGAGAAGAGTCTGAGCCTTCCTTTCTGGCTGATCTCTAAGGTCAGCACAAACAGGAAGTGAAGGTGAAGGCAGAGTTGTAACTTGCCTGGCTAGGCAATAAAGGAGTGCCCAAACACAGAATCAATGTGAGAAAACTGCGAGAGATTTTGATTTTCCTTTTTTCATTTTTAGGCATTGGTGGACTTTTAGCTTCCTAAGAACTTTTCAAAGCCCCTGTGAATATTTTATTCCCCAGTTTTTTCTTTTATATTATTTGGCTGGTCTATTGTCTGTTCCCACTAGTATTCCCTGCCTCAGGCAGCTGTAAATTTAAACAATTGCCTGTAATTTTTGAGACAAGTGCTCTCAAAGAAGCCTTTTGACAGTGGTTGAACTCTCGCTAAGGTCATATACATAGCCTTAAAGTAGGGGTTCCAAGGAATCATCAGTCAGATCAAGTAATGGTAATTCTCTGGCAATGGAGCTTAGGAAAAACTCTAACCCTCGTTCTGCCCCCTCCTGGAGCTGGCAGCCTGCTAGTTTTCACTGTGATTGGGAGCTGTTAGTTTTCAAAGCTACCATGGATCTGGAGAGTGGAGGATGGGGCTGGTGCTAGTTAAAACACACCAAAACAAACTTATAAGCTTTTGCACAGCAGAGGAAACCATCAACAAAATGAAAAGGCAACCTAATGAATGGGAGAATATTTGCAAACCACATCAGAAAAGGGATTAATATTCCAAATACATAAAGAATTCATGCAACATTAGGAAGTAATGTGAAACAAGAAAAAAAAACAAACTAGGCGTTCCCATTGTGCTCAGTGGTTAAAGAACCTGACTAGTACCCATGAGGATGTGGGTTCAATCCCTGGCCTGGATCAGTGGGTTAAGGATCTGGCATTGCCATGACCTGTGGTGTAGGTCACAGAGGAGGCTCAGATCTGGCGTAGCTGTGGCTGTGGTGTAGGCCGGCAATTTACAGCACAGCCACAGCAATGCAGGATCTGAGCTGCATCTGTGACCTACACCTCAGATCATGGCAACACCAGATACTTAACCCACTGAGCAAGGCCAGGGATTGAACTGGCGTCCTCATGGATACTACTCAGGTTCATTACTGCTGAGCCACAATAGGAACTCTGAAAAATATTTTTTTAAAAAAAGATCAAACTACATCCAAAGTTAGCAGAGGGAAGGTACTAACAAAAATCAGAGCAGAATTAGGTAAAGTAGAGACCAGAACAACAATAGAAAAAAAATTCAACAGCATATTAAAAGGAACATACACCGGGAGTTCCCATCATGGCTCAGTGGAAACAAATCCGACTGGGAGCCATGAGGTTGCAAGTTTGATCCCTGGCCTCGCTTAGTGGGTTAAGGATCCAGCATTGTCATGAGCTGTGGTGTAGGTCACAGACATGGCTTGGATCTGGCATTGCTGTGGCTGTGGCTGTTAGCTCTAGCTCTAATTAGCCTGGGAATCTCCATATATCATGGGTGTGGCCAAAAAAGCCTAAAAAAAAAAAAGGATCATACACCATGATCACACGGGATTTACCCCTGGGATGCAAGGTGGTTCAATATATGAAAATAAATAGATACAATACACCACACTAATAGAATGAAAGCTAAAAGTCCAATAATCATTGCACTAAGTGGGGAAAAAGCAACATCCTTTAACTGTAGCTACTATACTTTCATGACCACTACTCTCTCATGGCCATACACACACACACATGAATATTCCTAATCTTTAAATATATACAGACCCCCAAACACTATTCATCATCCTTGCATTTCCAGAATAAAACATTACCACTACAATCCCCAAATATTTCCAAACATGAAAATCCCAGCATCCTGGGAAACCACTGTGAACATTTCCAACAACCCCAAACCCCATGAGTTCATACATGCACTGACAGATATACACATAAACCAGTACATACACCTGGACACAAGGACATTTCTCCAACATATCATTATGAATACACATAAAACCCCTTGAAAGTCCCAAAGTACACATCTCAAACCTCCACACCCCTAAATATTCACATAGAACCATACCACATACCTCCAGTACAACTACAATTCTGCCACTCTTCTGCGTACACATAACTCCATTACTACATTAATGCAAAAAAAAATTTACAGGTACAAAAATAACCTCCTAATGAAAAATGCAAATAGATACTATAGAAAATATTCATCCAATCTGCTATGCTCCTTGAATACACACAGAAACTCAACAAACATGTTTCTCACCACAAGCCCCAAATATACCCACAATTACCCAGCACACTACGTATATGGAAACATACCACCGTGTACCCTCAAATGCACATAAAGCTTCACGTTGCCTATATATACATAATCCCACATTCCTAAATAATTACAATGAAATAACTCCAGTCATCTTCCAAAATACAAATTCATAATAACCTCACACCACACAACCCACACAATCCATTCATCTGCACATATACAGCATATCACCAGTCCCATAAAATAGTCATAGACCTACCCTCACACACCCCAAACCACAAAATTCCTGAAAAACCACCATAAGAAACACATGCAATAATACACAATTCCCAGAGATCCCATTGTGGCACAGTGATGAAAAGATGTTCAACATCACTCATCATTAGAGAAATGCAAGTCAAAACCTCTATGAGGTATCACCTTACACCAGCCAGAATGGCCATCATCAAAAAGTCTACAAACAATAAGTGCTGGAGAGGGTGTGGAGAAAAAGGAACCCTAGTACACTGTTGGTGGGATTGTAAATTGGTGCAACCACTGGGGAAAACAGGTTGGAGATTCCTCAGAAAATTAAAAATAGAACTACCGTTTGGTCCAGCAATCCCACTCCTGGGCATCTATCCAGAGAAAACCATGACTCGCAAAGACACATGTACGCCAATGTTCATCGCAGCACTCTTTTCGATAGCCAAGACATGGAAAAAACCTAAATATCCATCGATAGAGGAGTGGATCAAGAAAGATGTGCTACATATACACAATGGAATATTACTCAGCCATTAAAAGGAACAAAATACCATGGCCATCTGTAGGTCTTCTTTGGAGAACTGTCTGTTTAGATCTTCTGCCCATTTTTTGATGGGGTTGTTTGTTTGTTTTGGTATGGAGCTGAAGAAGGTGTTTATACATTTTGGAGATTAATCCCTTGTCAGTCGAGTCACTTCCCAAGATTTTCTCCCATTGTGTGTGTTGTCTTTAAGTTTTGTTTAGGGTTTCCTTCGCTGTGCAGAAAATTCTAAATTTCATTTAGTCCCATTTGTTTCCTTTTGTTTTTACTGTCATTGCTCTAAGAGGTGGATCTGAGAAGATGTTGCTCTTGTTTATGTCAGAGAGTCTTTGGCCTAGTTTTATGGTGTCTGGTCTTCTATCTAGGTCTTGAATCCATTGGGAGTTTATTTTTGTGTACGGTGTTAGGGAGTGTTCTAATTTCATTCTTTTCCATGTGGCTGTCCAGTTTTCCCAGCACCACTTATGGAACAGGCTGTCTTTTCTCCATTGGGTATTCTTGCCTCCTTTGTCATTGATTAGTTGGCTGTAGGTGCATGGGTTGAATTCTGGGCTTTGTATCCTTGTTCCACTGATCTATTTCTGTCATTGTGCCAGTACCATATGGTTTTGATGATTGTTGCTTTGTAGTAGAGTCTGAGGTCCGGGAGCCTGATTCCTCCAGCTCCATTTTTCTTTTTCAGGATATCTTTGGCTATTCTGGGTCTTTTGTGCTTCCAAACAAACTTTAAAATATTTTGTTTGAGTTCTGTGAAAAATGTCCTTGGTAATTTGATAGGGATTGCATTGAATCTGTAGATTGCTTTGGGTAGTATAGTCATTTTGATAATTTTTAAAAAATATTTTCTAGGACTGCACCCACAGCATATGGAGGTTTCCGCACTAGGGGTCTAATCAGAGCTACAGCTGCTGGCCTATGCTAGAGCCACAGCAACATGGAATCCAAGCATCTGGGACCTATGCCACAGCTTACAGCAATGCCGGATCTTTAACCCACTGAGCAAGGCCAGGGAGCAAACCTGCAACCTCATGGTTCCTAGTTGGATTCATTAACCACTGAGCTATGTCGGGAATGCCCTCATTTTGATAATATTGACTCTTCCAATCCAAGAACATGGTACGTCTTTCCATCTATTTGTGTCATCTTTGATTTCTTTCATCAGTGTCTTATAGTTTTCAGAGGACAGGTCTTTTGTCTCTTTAGGTAGGTTTACGCCTAGGTATTTTATACTTTTGGCTGTGATGGTAAATGGGATTGTTTCCCTAATTTCTCTTTCTTCTCTTTCATTGTTAGTGTATAGCAATGCTGTTGATTTCTGTGTATTAATTTTGTATGCTGCGACTTTGCCAAATTCATGGATGAGCTCCAACAGTTTTCTGGTAGAGTCTTTAGGATTCTCTAGGTATAGTATCATGTCATCTGCAAAATAGCGATAGTTTTACTTCTTCCTTTCCAATTTGGATTCCTTTTATTTTTATTTTTTTCACTGATTGCTGTGGCTAGGACTTCCAAAACTATGTTGTTTGGCCTGGGGATTCTCAGCACTGATGTGTGAGGCAAGATTTTCTCAAAATGGCCACTTGCAGAGAAAGGCAGCTGCTGATGAACATTCCTGAGAGCTTTGCTTCCAATGTCCTTCCCCTACAATGAGCCACATTCAACCCTGTTTTCCCAGGAGGTCCTCCAAGAACTGGAGTCATGTTTGACCCACATTACTATAGAGACTTTGCTTTGCCCTGGGACCCAGTGCATGAGAAAGTCTGGGTGTGCCTTTTAAGAATGGGGTCTCCATTTCCCCCAGTCCCATGGAGCTCCCGTGCACAAGCCCCCTGGCCTTCATTGCCAGATGCGCCAGGGGCTCTTTCTCCCAGTGCCAGATCCCAAGGCATGGGAGTTTGATGTGGGGCTCAGAACTCTTACTCTTGTAGGTGAGTCTCTGTGAACCAGTTACTTTCCTGTCTGTGGATCTTCCCACCGGGAGGTATGGGGTTGCATATATCCTGTAATCAACCCACCACCTCTTGATGTGTCCTCCTCTTTGTCTTCTGGAATAGGATATCTTTTTGAAAGTTTCTGGTCCATTTGGTTGAAAATTGCTCAGCATTTGGTTGTAAATTTTGTTCTTTTTAGGAGAGAAATTGATCTCCAGTCCTTCTATTCAGCCATCTTATTTCTGTCTCCTACCCAGTTGATTGTTACCTAATGCATTTCTTGATTGTTATTGAACTCTTGCATCACTTGCCAATCTATGCTAGGATATCTGTTTTTGTTTTTGTTTTTTGGTGGCATGGCCAGTCCAAAGTATGTCTATGGCCAGAGAATGAACAGCCTGTCACAATTGTAACCAAAGCTACAGTAGTGACAATCATGGACCCTTAACAAGCTGAGCCAGAAGGAAACTCCAATTCTGTCATTTCCTGAGAGTATTAGACTACAAATCAATGCTTATTGTTAGATTCAGCAAAGTTGCCCCCATCACTGACAATAATATGCAGTTTGAACATGTGTTGATTGACATTTTTATGTTAAAATGGAAGACACTGGTGAAACTATGAGGATGTACAATAGATCTTTATTCATTTTCCACTCAATTTCCAGTGTCCTGAGCTATTTCTTGTGAACTGGATGAGCATTCTCAAACTGGAAAACCTTCCTTCTAGCTTTCATACGCTTTAGAATGCAAACACTAGACTGGCACCCGTTTAATTGTTCACACATTTTATTCACCTGCCTCATGGTAGGGCCGGAAATCACTGAAGCCTTCATGCAACCTGCTCCACAGTGGTGCCAAAAACCCTGGTGTAAACACTGCAAGGACACCGAGCTCCAGTTGGTGGCGGTGGGGGAGGGGCACAGGGCGGTGGTGAACTCACTGGGACAAGGCCACAAATAACCCACAGAGTGACTAAGAGTGCACAGCAGGACACCCAAGAGGTGAAAAGTCCGTTTTCCTTACTCCTGCTTTCAAATAATTGATTCTAAAAGCTGCCATGATTGGCCCCGCCCCCAGCCGGGATGACCTTTGGAACCCCACCCTCCACGCTGGCACGTGTGTTACTGGCTTCCCAAGCGGTCAGGCCTCAACAGATGCTCTGAGCAGCTGGAGGACAGTGGAGCGCATGCCGGGGATCCCCGCCCCTAGTGGGTGTGCACATGCATGCAGGGGTGGGGCCTTGCGGAGCTGTCCTTGGAGGTTGCTATGAAAGAGGAAAGCAACGGAGGATTGGGATCCCCTGGGAAGATTTTATGGCAAGGTCTTCTCAGCACTTTTGTGGTCCTCTCTTCTTAAAACTAGGGGTTGTGAGACGAGCCCCTGGGATTTTAAAATTGCAAACGTGAAATCCATTCATTTAGATATGACCCTTGTGAAAGAGTTTTGGAGAGCACCAGCCTAAGCACAGTATCTTCAAACTGGGGCAAGTGCTTTCACGCCCTTTTGGGCTGCAGTTTCTTGGGTTTCCTTAGTTTTTTTCTCCCCAGAAATAGTAGATGCTTTTTCCTAGCAAGCCTGATAGTTCCATTAAAGAACAATTCTAGTGAAGAATTTTAGACCTGAGAAACACTCTAAGAGCTACTGTCTCTTGTCTCCTCCATTCCTAGAGTTTTTCCAAATGAATTGATTCTGCTATAATGTTTTTACTTAGTGAATTTTTTTTTAATACGTGGGGGTTCTTCAATAGATGTGGATTCATATATGTTGCCTCTGCAGGGTTTTTGTTGTAACTTTGAGCAAGTTTTGACAGTTTGGGTCAATTCCAGTTGACATAGCGTTCCCAAATTTTATTCTCTCCTCCTATTTTTCAGCAATATATTACACAATTTCAGTTGGAGAAAAAATAGTAGTGGAATCAATTTACTGACTTGAGTTTGTTATACTTTCCAAAGAAATTTCAATCATCAGATTCTTTTACTGGTCAGTGCAAGATTAGTACCGTTTCTACTCCACAGAATACCTCTGAAGATCTAACACTACCAAAGCCTCTAAGCTCAGAGACTGAACATTCTACAAGACACAAACATGGTATCTCACCATACCGCTAATATTCCATGCTTGTGTAGGATATCATGTGTTTTAGGAGGTCTGTGATCCATATACAGAGATTTTTTTTTTTCTCAGCAGTCAATACCACACCCCCAGATTCTTGCAGGAATAGTCAGAGATCATTATCCAAAGGAGTTTTATCTATGCCCTTCTGTTGTCTGTCTCCCCAAGTTACATTTGGACTAATTTGATTATATCTGTGGTCTAGGATTTTGATATAGTACAAAAGTGATTATAGAATTGGAACTGGATAATTTTTCACAAGTTTTTGCAGGTTTTTATGTCAGTAGTCCAGAGAAGACTCATTGAAATTCTGTGTCAGAGCCATGAGTGAGAATCTTTTATTAACTACTGACTGACTAGACAAGAGGAGGAAGCAACAAGGAAACCTGCCTTTCTGGAGTGCCAGGGTACATTATTTTGCCACACTATTCCCCTAATATGAAGCTATTGGTTAATAATTTAAAGTTTTCCATGATAAATGCTCAAGCCATGAGAAATGTCTCCAAACTGTGTATTTTCTCAACACTTAGTTTGTTTTTTTTTAAAGTTCACCATGATTTGCCTTGAATTGCTCTCACCTCATCTTCTCAGCTAAGGTCAAGGTAGAGTACACAGAATAGTTACCAAAGAGAATGAAAGAGAGGAGTGTTGCTGTTCTCATTGTGGCTCAGAAGTTACGAACCTGACTAGTATCCACGAAGACTTGGGTTCAATCCCTGGCCTCTCTCAGTGGGTTAAGGATCCAGTGTTGCCCCAAGCTATGGTGTAGATCACAGATGTGGCTTAGATCCAGCATTGCTTTGCTGTGCCTGTGGCATGGGCCAGCATCTGCAGCTCCAATGATTCAACCCTTAGCCTGGGAACTTCCATATGCTTAGGTTGCAGCCCTAAAAGAAGAGAGAGAGAGAGAGAGGAAGTACCTGTAAGAAGACAGTTCCATACTGCAGACCACTAAATGCCTTGGAAATATTAAAATGGATGAACACTGTGTAAGTCACTCCCTTCAAGTGGCCAAGAAAACACTCTCTGAAAGTACCAAATATATACCATTTTCAAATTTAGAAAAAAAAACCCTTAGAAATCACAAGTAAATTGGTCAGGAGTTTAGAAATGCCTTTCCTACACAACTGTTAGAAAGAAGAGGAAAGAACCTGGGCCTGGCTTCAAAATTCAATGCCTTTCTTCTTCAATAGCCACCATTTTTCATGCAACTTTTTTTTTTTTTTTTGCAGGGAGCAAGAAACATTTAGCAGACAGTAAAGCTTGAAATTCAAGAGATTTGCTTGCAATCCTCTGAAGTCTTCACCTCTCATCTCCCTTGACCAATTTCCTAGCAATCTTCTTCTATGAAACACAAATACTCTTTCATTTTGACACATAAACCCAGTGCTGAATGATAGCTCTTCCAAATCCCATATCATCAAAAGAGGCTGAAGGTGTGTGTGTGTGTGTGTGTGTGTGTGTGTGTGTGTGTGTGTGTGTGTGTGTGTGTGTAGGCAACTAGGGTGTCTTCTATTGGAGCCAAGTGGCACATTCAAGAATCTTTAATCCAGTTAAGGATTCTTACAATGAGTAATTAACAATTTAGTTTACTGTGCTATACTTTTTTTCAAAGAGTTGCCAGATAAAATACGAGATCTAAGTTTAATAATAAATTTCAGATAAAAATGAAAAAATGTTCAGTAAAACTATGTCCAAAATATTGAATGGGAAATGATTATACTAAAACACAACATATTGTTTACCTGAAGTTCTAATTCATTTGGGTACTTACTATTTTAATTAAATACACCTGACCATCTTATTCTTTCCAAAACTTTTGATTTTAAGGGGTGTAGAAATTCTTGTTCTGGAATTCTACTCCCGTCTAGAAAGGAATCTCGTTAATGTAAGAAGAGAGTCATTGTAAACATCCGCAAATGTATTGAAAATATATTAAGTTTTAATCAGAGAAAACCCTGCATTTTAAAAAATGCAAATATATTGCATTCTAAATTCTTTACATAACACATCTATGGAAGGATTTAAATAAACACTAGTTCCCTATGGGAAAGAGGACTAGGTGGACAGGGGAAAAAGGTGGGAGGACGCATGACTCAACACTGCATATTACATTTTGCACAATTGGATTGTGATCCATGAGGAGGTATTATTAGTTTAAAATATTAAATTATTTACAGGGAAAAAGTTAAATATTTAACAATAATAATTTCTGGTCTTGGACTTGTGGGCTGCACAACCACGTTTTTGATGCACTGGGGCTCTCCAGAACAAAGGAATATTAAGCTGGTCCTGCTGGATATTGGTTGGAGCACAAGGACTTCTTCATTAGGAATTATATACCTACAGCTATGAACATATTGGATATGCTGAGACGATCCTAATTTCAAATACTTTGTTCCATGGCACCATTACTACAGAAGTGTTTATCAGATGATAAATTGTGAATTTTGTTCAGAAAGTCTAGCCTCTGTTGAAGTAAGTTAAGAGCCAGATAGGAAGCAGAGTGGGTTGAGGGACAAAAAATTGGGTTGATGGATAAAGAAGTGAAAGGAAACATCAAGTCAAACCTTGGTGTTTGACTCTGAAAACCAATTCATAGATTGCCTGAAGAGGCACTCAACAATTTATGAGTGATTTTTTTTCTATTTCTTTAATTTTGTATCTATATGAGTGATAGATGTTCACTAAATTTATTGTGATGATCATTTTATGATTGTATGTAAGTGAAATCATTAAGCTCTATGCCTTAAAGTTTAAAAAAACTGAAAAAAGAGAGCTAATGGATTGAGTTAATATTAATGTATCAATATTGGCTCACTAGTTGTGACAAATGTGCCATAGCAATATAAGATCTTAACAAGAGGGGAAATTGGGTAGGGGGATACACAAAGTCTTTGTATTATTTTGCAACTTATTCATACATCTAAAACTCTCCCAAAATAGAAGTTTGATTTAAATACAAACATAAAAAAATGAATGAAGAAAAATGTACTGGAAATCATTGAAATGTCGCTTGTGATACGTGAACTTCATGGTATAGAAATAATTTTTCAATGGAGTTATTTTAAAAGTTAATCGGGGAGTTCCCGTTGTGGCTCAGTGGTTAATGAATCCGACTGGGAATCATGAGGTTGCGGGTTCCATCCTTGGCCTTGCTCAGTGGGTTAAGGACCCGGTGTCGTGTGAGCTGTGGTGTAGGTCGCAGACGCGGCTCGGATCCCGCGTTGCTGTGGCTCTGGTGTAGGCCAGCGGCTACAGCTCCAATTGGACCCCTAGCCTGGGAACCTCCATATGCCATGGGAGCGGCCCTAGAAATGGCAAAAAGACAAAAAAAAAGTTAATAGGAAGGTCACGTGGGATCAAGGCTGGGTTGGGGCGGGGTCAAGGCGTGGTGGGGGCGGGGTCAAAGCCTTGGCCAGGGCGGGGGCAGGGTCTAGGCCCAGGGCTGAGTCAGGCCAGGTTCAGGCCCAGGTCCACAACACTGACAATGGTCTCAGAGGCGAGGCTTCGACAAGTAGGAGGCCAGCCTGGGGCCCTCCTCTGGCTGCAGCTGGTGCTGCTGCCGCCATGGTCGCCCACCACCACCCTAAACCTGCGAGGGTCCTGGGCCGACCCCGGCCCAGCTCCTGCAGCCGTGCGAGCGGTGGAGGGTGGGCCTCTGACTCCGGAAGCACAGCCATTGGCCTGGGCAGCCACAGGTGCGTGGGGGCCTCTGTGTGGGGCTGAGAAGGTGGGCCTGCAGGGCCTGAGGGGGCTTGACTGTGACCAGGGCTTGGTGCCCAGGGTCACTGAACCTCTTCTTTTGTTTGCGGTCAGGTCCATCTAATCAGGCAGCCCAGAGACCATCTTAACACAGGTGGGTCACAGGACCCCTACTGAGGGGCCTCTGGGATGGAAACTGCCCCAGGACCCTTGTGGGGCTGTGCAAGTGGGCACTGGCAGGGTCCGGCCTGAGGCTGGGTGGAGGAAAGCCCAGGACTGCTGAGTGAGGAGCCCTGAGTCCCTGGGGCCCAGGCCCTAGAGCAGGATGCCTGCTCTAGGGGCCCTGGCCTCACCCCTGCCCTCAGGTGTGGGTCCTAGAACCATGGCTGTCTTCATTAGCCCACTCCCTCTTATTTATTTAATTTTTTGGCCACTGCATAGAGTGTTTTTTAATCAATTAATTTATTTTTTCCGCTGCTGGCCACGGCTTAATGTGGGATTCCCAGTTCCTGGACCAGGCATTGAACCCTGGCCGTAGTGGTGAAAGCACCAAGTTCTAACCACTAGACCACCAGGGAAAGCCCACCCCTCTTATTTATAAATGGAGAATCCTGAGTCAGAGGCAGGGAGTGACTTTCCCCAGGTTGATGCTGAAACTCAGTCTCTGTGGACATGCTCTGAATTGAATCTCAGAGACAGAGTTGTGGGTGAAGTAGAAAAGAACAGCTTAATTGCTTTGCCAGGCAGAGGGGGCCACAGTGGGGTAAGAGCCTCAAGGCTGTGTGCCCCCACCTCGAGGGGTGAGTGAGATTCAATGAGCAGGGCTTGATCAGCTTGTAGACTTTCTTCTGATTGGTGAGTGGTGAGGTACTTGGGAGTCAACCTCATCCACCTTCTGGTTCCACCTTGTTTGGGTCTATGTGCTTGTGTGCAGCATATAGGTAACTTCTTCCACCTGGTGGGGTTTCAGTATCTGCAAAACATTTCCAAGGACATGGCTCAGAATATTATCTATAGTCCTTGAGGAGGAGCTAAATATTCTTACTCTGTTTAATCGTTAAAATATTATTTTGCTTTGCTTGACTATTTCCCTTTCTTCCTGCACTTTTCCATTTCTCCAGGTAAATGTACTCTGTGACTAAAGTTTTCTACAGACAAAAGGCAGGCAGAGGACATGGGTGGGGGTCTATTAGGGGAGGGCCTCATGGGGTCCTGCTAAGTTCCATGGTCACACATCACCCCAGACTCCTGCCTGCAGATCTGCTTCTCTAAGATACTGGGGCAAAGTGGAGGGGCACCGGCCCTTAGAAGCTATGATTTGAGTGCATAATGTTGGCAACTTCGGAGATCTTGAGTTGTTGAGGTGTGTTAGTTCAGGGAAATAAGGCCTGGCACATGGCCACCCTTTGGCAGACTCCCTCAGTGATGTCCAGCTCAGCGGATATGCTGCCATGAGCTGTTGCCACCTTTGGTCACCTTGGCATCTCACCACAGCCCTGGGCCTTCATGCTCAGAAAGCCTGCTCCATTGTGCTCTGCTGTCAAATTCTCAGTGGTAGCTGGTAAAGGCAGAGTCCAGGCAGCCGTGTCCTTTTGGCCAGGCCACTGGACACTTGCCCTTGGTTTTCCCATCTGTGAAGTGGAGGGGGCCTCCCTGGTAGTGGCATTTGGGGTCTCACCAATGTCTCTATTGTAGGTGGCAGGGGAGTCTCCACAGCGTGAGGGAAACCCAAGGTGATGTGGCGGATCTCTGGTGGTCAGGATGTGGTGGCTGGCCAGTGGCCATGGCAGGCCAGCCTGATGTACCAGGGCTTGCATGTCTGTGGAGCTGTCCTCATCAACTCCCGCTGGCTGGTTTCTGCTGCCCACTGCTTTCTCAAGTGAGTCCTCTTTCCTAGGGTGCCAGCAGAGGCACTGGCAGGGGAGGAGTGAGGGTGTCCCACCCCAGCTCCTCTGGGCTTTCCTCTGGGGCTGTCTGTGGCCCAGAGGTCCATGTCATTCCTGCCTTTGACCTGTGTACCTTCTACCTGGACTGTCCTCCTGGCTCCCTTTCCCAGACCCTCCCCAGACTCTGCCCTCAGCCCCTGGGCCTGTCTCCCAACACAGATGTGCCCCAGAAGAGTAGCAGTGTCCATTCTGGCTGCCATGCAGTGTGGACCAATCTCAGATCACAGTTTCTCAAGGTCCCCACATTTCCAGGTTTCTGAGTCTAGGCAGGGACATGGGACCTCATGTCTGGCGAGCAGCTGAATGGCTCTACTTTTTACTCTTGCAAAACTGTGTGCCCAGGAGGAATCATGGTCACTAGTGTGCATGTGGGAGATGTGGTGCCAGGCAGTGCGGGTGGGAGATGGGGCACCCTGGGAGAGTGATGTGGCTGCTCAGGAGTCTGACACACCTGGCCCTCCTGGGTCTGCTCAGTGCCCAGCTTGTGAACAGATGAGGAGGCATCCCCAGGGAGTTGGAACATCACAGCCCAGGTCTGGGAGCTGGAGCTTTGGGAGCTCAGAATCTGATCAGCACCTACTCTATGGGAGCAGCTGTGTTCAGGGCAAATGCAAGTTTCTGTTTCCTACACTCAGTTGCTCCTTTACCTTACAGATCTTTGGCAAGTGCTTCTAACTGAGCAGAGAAACAGCTATTGGGCAGGAGGGTGGTTAAAGAAGGGAGGGGTCAGGAAAATTGTGGGGCCATAAGGTGGGTTGTAGGAGCCTTGGGAAGGTAAAAGTAGAGCTGGGATCAATCCAGAACATCTCCTGTAAACAATCCAAGGGCCTTCATTTGATGAGCCCACCAAAGACCTTTCCAGCACAAGGATTCAATGCTCCTCTGATTCTTGCATAGGTGGAGAAACCATATGTCTAAGGTTGTAAGTAGAATATCAGTCTCAAGAAAGAAGTGCTCCTGAACTTTAGGAATGCAGAGACCAAGGCTGGCACCATGGGGGGGTGCATGGGTCCAGGTGGATGTCAGCAGTTAGATGAATATGCAGGGGAAGAGACCTAGCCCACACTCAGGGATGATGGTGACAGCATGCTCTTCCTCCTCCAGAAAATCCCATGCTCCAGAGAACTACCGGGTCCTGTTAGGAAGCACGCAGCTGTTTGAACACACTCAGCACACCCTGGAGATGCCCGTGAGCCAGATTGTCATGCACCCAGACTTTGAGAAGCTTCATCCCTTCGGAAGTGACATAGCCATGTTGCAGCTGCTCTTTCCTGTGAACTTCACTTCCTACATCATCCCTGCCTGCCTCCCAGCCCCTGGCTTGCAGCTGCTTAATAATGCATCCTGCTGGATAACTGGCTGGGGGATGCTCAACGAGGAAAGTGAGGGGGTATGGGAGAGTCTGGGATGGGAGGGCAGATAAGGGGGAAGCAAGGAGGAGGAAGAAGGGAAGGAGGACAGAGGAGGGGAGGAGGGAAGTAGGGGTCCCCAGGCAAAACAACGGCTGGACCTTGGTCCACTGTGCCTCATTTCCAGAGGACTGGACCATTCTGGCTCTAGTTCTGAAAGTGTGTGATTCTAAAATTCAGTGTTCCCTAAGTGCAAAGCTCTGAAAATCTGGGAATCTTTGACTGTTGGATGTTAAGAACTCAGGTTCTTGGAACCTGTCAGCTTCTTGATTTCAAGGCTTTAATCAACTATAGATCTAAAATGACTTGATTCAACTCAGAGGTCATACTTGGGGCCTGGCCCCTTCTAGGCCACTGAGGAACCAATATTTCCCATTGGAGGCACTTAGGAAAAATGGAAAGAAAACATATTTATGACTTCTGACCTGTGAGCCTCCAAGGTCAAGTTAGAATGACTACAACTTGAGTGTTTCACTCTTTGAACCTCACTTTGCTCTTCTCCCAAACCAGGTCAGCTGTCTACTTTGTGGGTTTATTAGGTGAACTGAGTAACACAGAAAAAGGTTGTGTTTTTCTGAGATTGAAAGGGAAGAAATGCAGGCAAAAACTCATGAGTAAGAGTCTTTATTAAAGAAAAGAGTGTTTATGGTTTGGCACAAGCTTATGTGGCAGAATTAGGGGGAAAAGAATGTGTATTTGCAATTATTTGTAAGGTTGCAATTTGGTAGGTGTTTCTCAGGATAGGAGATCAGGAGAGGCATTTTGATCAGAACTTGTCTTCACTGGGTGGGATGTGCCAGCATTGCTGGCCCTTCTCAATAGTGTATCAGTAACAATCCCCAACCACAGGACAGACAACCAGGTCCCCAGCATTGTCACATACACACACACACACACACACACACACACACACACACACACACACACACACAGAGTCTGGTTCTTCCTTGAGGACAGGGACTCTGTCTTTCTTGTTTTAATATCCCAGCCTATGCCCCAGGGCCTGGCAGCGGGGTAGGTGGCAATGCTGCCACCCTGGTCCTGTAGACCACCCGTTCTTGCATGGACCTCCAGACTGGTCTGCTAGCTCCCACCCTGTGTGCCCTACTTTAGTCTCCACACAACTGCCTGAGTGTTTGCTTTGAAGCAGGTGTTGTGCCAGTTCCCTGGGCTTTATCCTCAGTGCCTTCTCATTTATGCTTAGAAAACTGTCCAAATGCCCTACCTTGGCTCTCAGGCCCTGTGCAATGTTGGCCCCCATTCCTCTCTGCTCAGCTCCCACTGCACCCTCACCCAGGTCATTCCAGCCACCAGGCCCCTTCCTGCCTTGAATATCCTGAGGCTGTCCCCACCTCAGGACCTTTACCTTGGCTGTTTCCCCAGCCTCACAGGCTCTCCCTGCTAATCTGGGTGACTCATTTCTTTGATATACAACTCAGCTCCTCCTCTGAAGAGTTTTCCTTGATGTGAAACCTAAAACAGGCAATGCATAATGTCACATTTCCCTGTTGTATTTCCTTACCACACTTCTCAGAGCTAAATAATCCTACTTATTTACTTCACTTACCCTGTTTCCCCAACTAAAAATGTTCCCCTCTATCACTAGTGTCTAAACAATAGCTAACCTGAAGACAGATGAATAAATGAGTGATTGAATGAGAGGATGGATGGGGGATGGATAGGAGGGAAGATGAGTGCATGGAGGGGAAGATGGTTGAGTGGGTGGGAAGAGGGATGGAGAGAGTGGATATATTGATTGATGGAGGGAGAATGGGGAGATAGATCCAAAGATGGATAGGCCAGCAGATAGATGGAAGGGTGAGTGGATGAATGGGGCATGAGACAAGATGGGTAGATGATGGCGGAGGAATTAGTGGAGGGAAGGAAAGGTAATGATTGACAAATGGAAGTGGAAAGGATGGTTTGTGAAAGGGTAGGTGGGTTGGTGAATGGTTCCTAAGCATCAGTGATTGGCATGCATTGGTAGGATTTGCCTTTTTCTTTATGGACTACGAGTGGTGTGGTCTATTGCTATGAGAGAGGTGGTGGGAATAGGATGAGTTTGGAAAAGTTTGAGAAACAGGGGAGGCCTTATTAGGCATAGGTAGAAGACTGATAGGTGAAAGCTCAGCCTTGCTGAGAAAACCCTATGATGCAGGGGTGGTGGTGAGCAGTAAGGCAGAAGAGCCTGTAGCTAAGCTCTAGCAAACTTCACTGACTTCCTTCTTATCCTCACAGCACCTCTGCCCACACCCTTCCATCTCCAGGAGGCTAAGGTGGGCCTCATTGAGAACCAGTTCTGTAATCTGGTATATGGACACAGGCTCAGCAAGAACTTCTCCGTGTACGAGGAGATGCTGTGTGTTGGGGACTTCTCTACAGGAAAGGCCATCTGCCATGTAAGTGAGGTCATTTCCCTTCTTCCCTGGCCTGTTCTCAGGGCCTCAGTTTCCATGGTGGGAGGCTGTGTTGCCTCCACTCTCTTTGTGGAGACCCCTGGTACCTTCTGTTTCATCCCTCTACCTATGTTCCCAGGCTCTATCTCTTGGTAGTGTCCCCCAGGCTAGCCCCTTCCTCAGCCCATTGCACAGGAGGACATCTACTACTGGCAGGACACTCCAGCAGCATCTATTTTCGAGGCATATTTTAAAACCCTTATTGAAATATACATACAGAAGAAGACATTCATACTCTTTCCCTATGTGTGTAGTTGGATGAACTTTCACAGTGCTACACCCCAGGTGGCCAACACTCCTCTCCCCTTCTTGTCACCAACACTCAATGGAAACTCTCATCTTCACCTTAACACTTTATATTAGATTCTGAATTTTCCATAAGTAGAACTTATTTCCAGTTGTCAGATTTTCACGTCTTAACATTATGTTTGTGAGGTCCATCCACACTGTCACACGTAGGTATAGTTTGTTCAGCCTCATTGCCCTGCAAGACACTATCGTGTGAATTGAATTCGATGGGCAGTTCTGCTCTTGGTGGATATTTTAGTAGCTTCCAAGTTTTTCATTTCATTTCACTTCCAGAGGTTTTCTATTTGATTTCACAGAGTCCCCTGAGGAGAATTGTTAGATTAAAAGCTATCTGCATGTTCAGCTTTGGCAGATGTTACCAAACATCTCCGGAGGGGTTGCACCAGTTCCACACATTCCAGCAGTGGCTGAGAGTTTACAAGCTCACCAACACTTGGCACTTTCCATCCTTCCTAATGGTGATGATTTATTGTGGTTTGCATTTTCCTGATGACGGATGAAATATACTTCCGTAGGTTTATTGCCGTTGAATATCTTCTTCCTAATTTACCTTCCATTTTTTTCCCCCTGTGTCTTTTTCTTTAGGGGCTCTTGGTACATGTGTCTATGATATACATTCCAGACATGAGTGTACTGTTGAATTGTGAAGATGTCTATCCACTCTCTGTAGTGTCCTATTTTAGAAGTGGGCAAACAGGCCCAAAGAAGGAAAGCACTCCCGTAAAATAAGGAGGGCCTGCGTGTTCTGACTCCAAGCTTCACCTGGCCTCCAGGCCTTCACCACATCCCCTCAGGGCCCAGCACCCTGAGCTGGCATTGGGTGCCAAGCTCTTACACAGATGGCATCGTGGAGTGGAGGGCAGAGGGTGAGGGTTCTGGAGTTAGAGGCACTGCTCTGCCCTTGGGTGGTCTTTTCACCATCTGAGCTGTGTCCTATTCATGGTGTAGGAGTCTGAGGCCTCCTTCATGGGATTGTTGAAAGGGTGGTGTAGGGGGTTGGATAGTGTCCCCTAAATTTGTATCCATTTGGAATCTCAGAATGTGACCTTCTTTGGAAATAAGTCTTTGCAGCTGTGATTAGTTAAGAATCTTGAGATGTGACCATTGTAAATTTCAAGTGGGCCCTATACCAATGACTTATGTGAAGAGGGCTAGACACAGAGACACTTGCTTTCAGACTTCCAGCTTCCAGAACCGTGAGAGGATACATTTGCATTGTTTTTATAGTTACCCAGTTTGTGGCACTATGCCTTGGCACCCCAGGAGATGCACACAGGAGGGACAAGATGACTGGGATTGTGACTTTAGCCTGGCCCATGAGAAGGCCACATGGATAGCTATCTTCATGGCAGGCCAGTGAGCTGCTGGTAGAAGGCAGACCCATATTTCTTGGTTCCCAGTTCTTAAACAGTAGTATAGATTTGTAGCTGCCTGGCCTGGTCTGGCCTCCTCACAGAGCCAGCTCCACCCAGAAGTGGAACAAGTGTTCAGCCCCCACCCTTCCCAGTCCACATCCGGCTGTCACCATGGACCTCACTTACAGCCTTGTGAGGTCTCTTGCAGGAATTATGCCAATGGAGCTCAAGGCCAGAGCCTTGTGTCTGCTCACCTGCTGGATATTCGTAGTGCCCCTCGACCCCACTCTTCCGCTGGTTTCTCTCCAGGCTGAGAATACCCCTGAGCTGGACACTCGGGAGTCCCAGCAAATGACCCCCCTCCTGCCTCCCCTTTCACCTACTACCGCCTGACTGAGAGATTCCACCTAGATTCATCTTCTGCCATGTCACCTGCTCTGGACCCCACCCTCCAACCTGGGGCTCCCACCTCTCCCCACAAGGGCCCCTCCCTCTGCACAGGGGGTCCAGAAACAGGTCTGAGGAGAGAGAGCCTACCAAGGCACTCAATGCTCATACTGTGGGGCAAGACAGACCTGGTTCCATTGACAGGGATTGTGGCCTTAGCTAAGTCTCCTCACCCATGAAATGGAATTGCTCATGGCCTCCACTGAAGAAGGTTCCTATAGAAATGCAGCACTGTGCCTGGCATTCAGTAGGTACTTAACAAGTTTTGGCTTCCAGTCTCCTGGCCTGGTTTGCCTCCCTCTCTCTGGATTGTACCTGGCTTAGACCCAACCTCTTGCTGAAGGTGGAATTCACTGCTCTGGCCCTGCCCAACACAGACACACACACACACACACACACAGACACACAGACACACACACACACACACATATACATGCATGCACATGCATACACATGCAAGAGTGCACACGCAAGGTTTGCTTTGTGTCTACAGTAGTGCAAACTGTAGCTCACGTTTCATGTGATACCTTAGATTTGGGGTTTCTCCCTTCTTCCCTTCCTTTCTTCCTTCCTTCCTTTTCCTTCCTTTCTTTTATTCCTGCCCTACCTGCAGCATATGGAAGTTCCCAGGCTAGGGGTTGAATGGAAGCTGCAGTTTCCAGCCCTTGCCACAGCCACAGCAATGCCAGATCTGAACCACTTCTAGGACCTATGTCACAGCTTGTGGCAATGCCAGATCCTTAACCCACTAGGCAAGGCCAGGGATTGAACCTGCATCCTCATTTGTACTAGTCAGGCTCTTAACCTGCTGAGCCACAATGGGAACATGTCTTAATTTTTTAAAGACCTCCAGAGTCCACCTTAAAGAATATAGAAACAATAATGAAAAGTCAGGTAGCGCAGTTAACCTTGGAGGAAATTTATTGGTGTAGTCGCATCACCACTTCTCAAGGGGCGCCCCCTGAGGCTATGAGGGCTGTACCGACATCTGCCCTAGAAAAGTGGATGCAGTAGAACAGATGGTCCCAGAGGAGGCTCTCTCCTGCCTTCTGAGAGCTCCCCAGGAGTCAGGAGGCTATTGGAGCCTGACTCAGAATCCATCATCATTTCTGCAACTGCATGGGTCCCCTGTGTGAATCCCTGAGGGCTGCAGTGAACAGGGAAAGGCCTTCCACTGGCCTCACACAGCTGAGAGGGGTCCACCGTGCAGAGGGCTGAGGCCACCCCAGGTGGGGACCACAGAGGGGAAGGGCTGAAGTAATCATGGCACGTTCCCAAGAAGGTGCCTTACTTGGAGCTGCCTTAATGGAGCTACAAATCCCCTCCAAGTGAATGGCTAAACCCATGGAAATTTATCTTATATTTCTGGAGGTCAAAAGTCTAACATCAAGGTGTTGGCCAGGTGGGTTCCTTCAGGAGGCTTTCCTAGGGGAGAATGTTTTCTTGGTTTTCCCAGCTTTTTAGAGGCCACCCTCATTCCTTGGCTCACAGCATTTCCGTCCTCAAAGTGCAACACCTCTGCCTCTGCTTCTGTCACATCTTCTGCTCTGACTCTGACCTCCTGCATCTCTCTTTCCTTATGAGGATCTTGATTACATTGGAGCACCCAGAGAATCCAGGAAAACCTTCTTAGCTCAAGATCCTCAACTCCATCACTGCTGCAGAGTCCCCTTTGCCACATGAGCTAATAGCCACAGGTTCCAGGGTGAGGATGGGCATCTCTGAGGGTTGTTTTTGGCCACCACACCATGTACCCTTCACTCTCCTTCAACCTGCCACTTCCCCACCCCGCCCTCTCAGCTGGAGATCTTGCTTGTTTCACTGAGAACCCCACAGCAGCCAATCAGACTAGAGTCATTCGTCCTGACAACCCTACACACTATCTATCCCAGCATCTTCCCTCTCTCCTCAGCCTCAAGTTCCATCCCTGCCATGCCCAGAGTCTCTCCTGCTCCATGTCTTCTGATGCCCCTTCCACGGCTCCTGTGTAAATGCGCACCATCTACTGCTCAGTTTCTTTACCTCCCTTCCCCCAAAGACTCCTCCCAGCAGTCCTGAATCTAACCCACTCCACCTAGGAGTGTCCCCAGCTTGCTATCCAAAACCTCAAGGCCACCATCCCCAATAGCTTGTCTCACCAGAACCGCCTGTGGATCTGAGTCCTCCTCTCACTTGGCACTTAAGCAAGTCTCCCTCCTGTTTCCTGGGCCCAGGCACTCACCAGATGCTCTGCTCTATGCCTGGTCCCCTCCCCTCCCACCTCTAAATGCTGGGACCCCAGGACTCCATGCTCAGCCTGCTTCTATCCCTCTGCACTTCCCCCCATGGTTAATGACAGAAAGGCTCAGATTTGACAGGTCCTATAGGCAGCTTCAAACTATTGTTCCAAATCTGACTGTTCTTACCACCTGGCCCCTCTCCATCAGTAATCTCTCCTGTAGCTGCCTCCCAGCTGGTTCATTCTCCACACAGCACTGGACTGATCCAGGCACTAGACATGACCTAGACAGTTCTCCATGGGGATCAAATCCTACCCTCTGCCATAGGCCCTGAGACCCCTCGTCCCATATACTTTCCTCACTCCCCACATGTCACTGCTCTTCCTCCCACCCACCTGGCATATCCCTCCTTCCCTGGTCTGCACTTACTCCTCCCAGTGCTCCTGCTTCAGAAAGTTCAGTTGTTTCCTGCTTGGAAACACTACCTTGTGTTTCCTAGTGCAAGAAGAGTAGCCTTTCACCTCCACTTGATGCAGTGCCCTTCCCTTCCTGTCCTGACCCTTCCATGGCTTGTTTCCACATGTCACATCTGCCAATGGCAGGCTGGTTGGCTTATTGACAAAAGCACCACAAAGGAGGAGACCCTGTGCCCAGGGTAGAGGCTTCCTGGCTGCTTGCTGCACATGTTGGATGGGTAAGTGGAGGAGCAGCAAGCGTGACTATGGCCCCTGCCCCTCTACCCCCAGCCACAAAGACCAGACCCTCCCTTTGGCTGATGACATGAGGAGATTTCCAACCAGATGGCCCTTCCCTGAGAGCATGAACTCTAGTAAGTCCCATCAGATTTCTTTCTAACCCCCACCGACTCCCTGAGCAATACAGGTTGCCTCCGCCAGGCCAGGGTATGGGCATCTTCTGAAATTGCTCAACCAAGGTGTTGAAAGTAAACCAAATGACTAAATGAATGAAAAATGAAGAGGGTCCAGGTAAGGGGTGTGCTGGTGCAGCCCAGGGTCTTGCCAGAGCTGAGGTCTGCAGGGGCTTGAGCTGGCCAGGCTCCACTCCCAGACCAACTCTCTTTGGCACTGTGGGTGTAGCTGTCCCTTCTCTTCCTTGGACAGTGCCTTGTCAGGGATATCCAGGCTGTCTCTGGGCACAGGGGTCCATATGATCATAGATTGAAACCTGTGATTGTCCTGAGGGTCAATCAGAGGCTTCCTAAAACATGATGCCATTGCCTCCCTGCATGACTTAAACAGGCTGGTCTGCTGTGGGATGCTGGTGTTTGGACCTTCCCAGAAGTCCACCTGAGGGACCGTAGATGGCAGAGACTCCTCTGACCTAACTCAGTTGCTCACAGTAACTCCCCTCTCTTTCCTAGGGCGATTCCGGGGGGCCCCTCGTCTGTGACCTCCTCAGTTCATGGGTTCTGGTGGGGTTGGCCAGCTGGGGCTTGGACTGCCGACATCCCACCTACCCCAGCATCTTCACCAATGTCAGCTACCTCTCCCATTGGATTGACGAGATCCAGAAGTGCACACCCCTCCCTGAGCCCATGGCCCCTCCTCCTCACACCCAGGTTCCATCCCAGTCTCTGCAGGCTGTTGGCTCGCCTGGGCCTGGCACAGCCTTTGTGCCTTCAGAGACCTGGACCCTGCTGCTGTTTGTGCTCCGGGTCCCGTGGCAGGCCTGGTGCTGACCTGCCAAGCTCCTATGCTCCTGTCTCTGCCTCAGAGTCCAGTCTCTTCTCTGGAAACTGCGGCCCCTCCCCCACCAGCTTCATCAGCTTTCCATGGCCCCATCTTGGCATTTCCATCCAACAGTGGCCACCCCACAAACCAAGCCTGCAATCCCAAATAAACAAATGAAAGACTCCTCCTGCTCCTGCCTTGGGGCCCTACAGTCCCTCCTGACCTCCATCCATACCTCTTCCATTGAGGTCCACTGTCTGACTCCCTGGACAAAGAAACAGGCCCTGGCAGAGAAGCTGTCTCAGGAGGAAGGCAGGGGTGAGGATGCTGGTGGAGCCCAGCTGGGGACAGAGAGGGTGTCTTCACTTGCAGGCTCCATTCTGTGGTGGGAGTGTACAGGCCTTCAGAGAGAGTATATCAGTCAGCTCCAGCTGCCATCACAAATCCCATGGGCAATGGAGCTTAAACAACAAGAATGTATCAAGTAACTGTTGAGATCAAGATATGCGCATGGTTGGTTTGCCCTGAGGCCTCTCTCCTTGGCTTCTAGATGCCCATCTTCTGCCTGTGCCCTCACATCAGCATCCCTCTGTGTGTTTCTGGGTCTAAATTTCCCCTTTTTATAGGGGCACCAGTCATATTGTATTAGGGGCCACCTTAGTGACCTCATTTTAGCTGTTTCTTTAAAAACTCTCCTCTAGGTGTTCCCGTTGTAGTGCAGCGGAAATGAACCTGACTAGTTTCCATGAGCGTTCATGATTGATCCCTGGCCTCGCTCACTAAGTTAAGGATCCAGTGTTGCTGTGAGCTGTGGTGTAGGTCACAGACAAGACTTAGAACTGTCATTGCTGTGGCTGTGGTGTAGGCCTGCAGCTGCAGCTCTGATTTGACCCCGAGCCTTGGAACTGCCATATGCTGTACCTGCACCTCTTGAAAATGAGCAAGTTCCCCTAAAAAAAGGACCCTTAGCTACATCCGTGGACCATTCTTGATATCTCCTGCCTGCTGCTGAGTAGCAAAATGTTGGGGATCCAGAACTCCTCCAATGACTGGTGTGTTAGCAATAGCTTCTGTGACAGCAGGAAGCTGCTCCCCCCCAGGCAGAGGTGGTCAGGGGACTGTAGGTGATGGCTCTGTGCTCTGTACCCCCTTTCAAACCCTTTGCATCCCTGCCATCTGAGGAAGGCAGGCAGTGCCTTGGAAATCACCCTGGTTACAGATGTGTCACTTGCCCTGTCTGGCAAGAGGTCACCTGTGAGCCAGATGGCCCAAATCCTCTCTGGAACACACTGCTCCATACCCACCACTTAAAAATGCCCTTCAAACAAAGCACATTGGCTGCACAATTGTAAGAGCTGTATCGTTAAGATATGATGTCTGTGATTTAGAAAAGGGTTACTCCTTGCCTTGTTCTTAGAGAAACATACCATGATTTGGTAAGGAGAAGAACCCAGACTAGGCGGCCCAGAGCCTCTGTCAAGTGTGCTCCTTCAGCCAATGCTCTGGTTCCATGTTGAGGGTTTTGGGGTTGAGCCTTTCCCTGTTGTCAATGGGCAGGCTTCCCCTTGGTGTATATCATATACAAAGGTTGCCCAGCACCTGCCTCTATTTCAGACAAGCTCCAGTCATGCTGCCACTGGAATTAGGAACCTCCATTACCCACCCTGTGGACAGTGGTCATTTCTCTGATTCTGTGAGTGTATCATCCATTAAACCACTATTGATTTTATTTATTTATTTTTTGTCAAGTTAGGCTCCACCTACAGCACATAGATTCCCTGGCTAAGGGTCAAATGTGAGCTACAGCTGATTCTATTGAATGAAATTTCTATTAATTTCTCTTTCATTCTTTTTCTTTTTCTTTTTTTTTTGTGTGTGGGGGGGTGTACTCTCAACATATGGAAGTTCCCAGGCTAGGGGTGGAATTGGAACTCCATCTGCTGGCCCATGCCACAGCTACAGCAATGCAGGATCAAACCTACATGACACCTACACCACAGCTCATGGCAACACTGGATCCTTAACCCACTGAGCAAGGCCAGGGATCGTACCATGTCCTCATGGATAGAAGTTGCGTTCATTACCTCAGAGCTGTGACAGGAACTCCCTCTATGTCATTCCTTTTATGGCTTGAAGAACATTAGTGTAATTCCTCATTTACAGTCCAAGCACTTTAATGTTAATCTTAGACTTTTTTCGGTTTTGTTTTTGTTTTTGTTTTTGTTTTTTTTCCTTTTTTTTTGGGCCACACTCGTGGCATATGGAAGTTTTTTGGAACAATGCTGGATACGTAACCCTCTTCCCCACAGCAGGAAATCTATTCCTGGTCTTTTTAAAATCCTAGGTCTTGCTCTTCCTAAAGCTATTTGGGTGTTGATGCCAGTAGGCTGGTGAGGTTAGCATCAGGAAGTTTGACAAGATGCAATACTCAGAGTTCCCATCATGGCTCACTGGAAACAAATACGAAACAAATCCCCACCTTGTGGATGTTGGTAACTTCTATGATTCTGTGAATGTATTGTCCATTAAACCACGGTTTGATTATTATATTGATTGATTGGTTGTCATTTTAGGGCCACACCTGCAGCATATGGAAGATCCAGGCTAGGGGTCAAATCAGAGAATGCCAGATCCAAGCCACATCTGTGACTTACACCACAGCTCATGTTAACACTGGATCCTTTAACACATTGAATGAGGCCAGGGATTGGCCTGCATCCTCATGGACACCAATCAGATTCTTCATCTGCTGAGCCACATGGAATCTCCCTAAAATATTATTTGGTTATGGTCTGTTCAACTTCCATTTCTGCAATTTCTATTGCATTCAATTTTGTCTTGTCTTTTTTGGTCTTTTTATGGACACACTCTTCAACATATGGAGGTTCATAGGCCAGGGGGCTAATCAGAGCTACAGCCACAGCAACACCAGATCTGAGCTGCTATGTGATCGACACCACAGCTCAAGCCAATGCAGTATCCTCAACCCACTGCGTGAGGCCAGGTATCAAGCCTGCATCCTTACAGATGCTGGTCAGATATGTTTCCGCTGAGCCACGATGGGAACTCCCAATTTTTTCTTTTTTTTTTAAGGCTGTGTTGTGGCATATGAAAGTTTCTGGATAGAGGTCAAATCAGAGCTGCAGCTGCTGCACTATTCCACAGCCACAGCAAAGCAGGATCTGAGGTGTGTCTGACACCTACACCACAGCTGACAGCAGTGACAGAAACTAAACCTACTAAGCGATGCCAGAGATCAAACCCATGTCTCCATGGACACTAGTCAATATTCTTACAGCTGAGCTACAACAGGAACTCCCATTATTTCATTTTTTATGGATTGAATAACATTAGTGAATTCCTCATGTACAGTCCCTGCACCGTAACATAAATTCTAGACATTTCAGGGGTTTTGTTTTTGTTTCTTCTTTTTTGGGGGCTGCACCTGTGGCATATGGAAGTTCCCAGAGACAACCCTATATCATTAACCCTCTTCACCACAACAGGAACACTATGCCTGATCTAGTGAAAGTCTTAGGCTTTGCTCACTTGAAAGCTACCAGGGGGTTGATGCCAGTGGGCTGGTGAGGGTGGGACCACTGAGCTTGACAAGATGAAATACTCCACCCAAGACATTAATAGACCATGAAATTCCACTCCCCATTCCCTTTGCTTCATCCTCATTGGGACTATAAGGCATCTGCTTCCACCATATTGTACACTGCAATAATCCAGCTGAGACTATTGGATGTTCTCCACGCACAAGGCAGTGAAGCAGAAATTCCCATCCTTACAGACAAGAATTTTCTTCTCTGGCTAAGCCACCCACACGGGACACACTGGATGATTGGAGAATCACCCCAGCATGTCATCAGGCCACTTCAGAGAGGCAGAGAGAAACTCTCTAGAGGTAAGGGCTGCCTCCAGCCTCCATTCTCATGACTGGTGAGTATCCAGAGGGCTGAACGGCACAAAAGCAACTCTCCATCCCCAGATCCTCAGCAGCAGTCAGGCCTCCATTCTGAGCCCACTTCCTAGACATGGCAGATTCCAGGGGGCCTGAGCTGAGGCCCATTTTCTGGGGAAAGGGGGCCTGGGAAACTGGCTGGGCCCTCTGCCCTACAGTGCAGACAAGACCTGAGGCAGGCACAGGGCTCTGTGGCAGGCCCCAGGGCAGCAGGCTGTGGTGAAGGCCCAAGAGGAAGGCCAGGCTGGGGAGCTCCTCCTCATCCTCACTGAGCCCGTGACCCAGCCCTAGGGCTCCACTAAGAGGAGAGGCCTCCCTGAGAACCTTGCTGGCCCTGGGTCCTGATGGAGGGCCCGAGCGCTTTGTGCCCTGGTGAGGAAATGGCTGTGCAGTTCCAGCCTGAGGGGGCTCCTGATATCCTGGAGAGGGCACAGAGCCTTTGTGCCTGAACAGGCCCCTGTCTGGTGGTGCCTTAGATGACCATGAAAATCTATCTGGGGTGTACAGAATTCATCACTGACCCCAGGTTGTGGGCCTTGCTCGTTCCTCTGGGCAAATTGTTGGGCCACAGAAGCTGAAGGTCTTGAGTCCAGGTGGGGTGCCCTGTGATTGGGAGTGGCTGGCACCCCGTCATCCTCCTCCGAGGCCAGGACTTGTGTCTGCACCAGCTGGTGGGAGAGAGGTGGACAGTGAAAGCTCAGCACCCTCCAGGGAGAGCCAGGGCTTATGGGCAGGGGGAGGTGAGATGGGACTCACATCCACAGACAGAGCCTGTGGCCCTCCTGCCTTCCTCCTAGACCTACTTCCCAGCAGGGTCCTTGCCCTGTCCCCAGCTCCCCTCCTCCCCTTCCATTCCTCCTGCCCTGCACCCACCTGCCAGCCTCCCAAATGCAGGGCCTCTCTGTCAGGGGAGGGAGGGACAGAGCCTTCAGGGCCTCCTGCTCTAGGGCCCTCCCCAGCCCTGGCTGACCTGGGTCCTTTCCTCCTGGATTTCCAGGGTCACCTGGCTTCCCCCCCTGCCCCCAGTCTCCCTAGTGTCAGTCCCTCCCCTGGCCACCTCTTCAGGGGAGAGTCCTTCCTCCTGCTCCTCAGCAAGGCCCGAGAGATCCAGCTCTGGTTCTGGGGAAAGCAACTCTGCCAGGAATCGGGGGTGAATGACCGCCTCCACCTGGAATGGAAGGAAGAGGCTGTGAGCAGCCTTGGCAGGAGTGCCCTGGGAGGCGGGAAGGCCTGGGGGAAATGTGACTAGCAGAGGCCAATCCAGAGCCCCCCTCACAAAGGGGGAGCTTTCAATCTCCCATAGGTATGGTCTACTCTCACATAAACACACACACACTCACAAGCAGGTGCACATGCAGACACATGGGCTCCAAAGCACAAACACATAGCCACCGACACAGACACACAAAGGCCTACAAAGAGAGAGAGACACACACACATGTACAACTTACACATCCACATATACACATCCTATGCACCAAAGTACACTCAGACACACAGGAAGACACACAGATGTCAGGCTCAAGGACCAGAGCATAAATCCCATTGTCCTGGGCCAAAGCCAGAACTAGGGTGCTAAGAGCATCTCTCCCTGGAATCCTGGAGTCTCAGACTCCAGGCCCAGCCCACCTTGGTGTCAAAGGCCTCCTGGGAACACAGCTTGTCCACCTAGCTGAGGAGATCCGGGTCTGGGAAGCAGCCGTCCTCGTCCTGTGGCAGCTCATATCCATCCTCTCGACATTCCATAACTGACTCCCCTGTGGCTGAGGGGCCAGGACCCACCAGGGCCTGTGGGAGGTCCCCAGGCTCCCTGCGAGCCTCAGGGGCAATCTCCTTGGGGGTCTTGTGCTCCAGCAGCTGCCAGGCTCTGCGTGGCCTTGGGTGGGTGTGCTGGACCCTGGGGCCGTGTTTCCTTGGAGCACAGGCTGAGGCAGAGCAGGAGGAAGGGCAAGTGAGGGGACCCAGCGCCCAGAAGCTGACCCCTGAGCAGGCACAGGGGAGGGCATTGTTGTGGGGCAATGGATATGCATGTGGGAAGGGGGAGGAGCAGCCAGAGCCTCAGGTTTTGTGGGAGGCCAGATTCAAGTCAGGGACAGGTAAAAGTCAGGTGTGAGAACGTGTGGAACGTCTAATGATCAAGGGTCTCCCCACCAGCACACTTGTTAGGCAGATTTCACAAGGGCCCCTTAGACAGGGAGGAGGGTGATGAGGTTCTAAATGGACCAGGTCCACACCCCAGAGGGGAAAAGGGGGACTGAGACCCCCTCGGGGGCTATCCGTGTTGAAAGGCCAATGCCCCTTTGAGGGAGAAGGACCAATCTGGGAACAGGGACCAGGCCTAGGCCTCTCTTACCTGTGCCTTGACCTCCAGGGGGAAGGCGATTCACAGACTCAGTGCCCCTTTTGCGGAATGTGTGTTCCTGAGGAGCCAGCTTTGGTGGAGCTGAGGAGGCATTCCCTATGCCCACGTTGTGCAGGACACGTTCCCCATCCTGATCTCATCCTCTGCCTCAAATTGCATGAACCTGGGGGGTGTTGAGGGACAGGCCTCAGTGAGAAAACCACCTGGGCTCTGGAGCCCACCCAGGGCAGCAGGACTGAGGGGGTGAGGAGAGGGTGTCCTTGGGGCTGTCAGGGGCCTGTGAGGTGCTGCGCAGCAGGGAGCTGCTCTGGCACAGGTCCAAGATCTGGGCCTCCTCCTGCCTGACCAGCCCTGGAGCTGGAGGGCATGGCCCAGCAGAGACCCAGGTCAATCTCTGGGACCAGGCTTAGGGACACATGGTGGGTATTGGGGGCCCCTGCTCATGTGCCCCCGGACCTTGTCTGACCCAAACAATGGAGATGGCCAGTGGCCTGGTCAGGCATGTGTCCCCACAGAGCCCTTGCCTGAATCTGGGGCTTGGAGTGAGAGTGCGGGAAACCATGCATGACACAGGGCCCAGCACAGGCTGGAGTGGGGATCCTACACTTAGAGGTGAGGCATCTCTTGCCACTGAGAGCTAGCTGCTCCTTTGGTTTTGTTTGGAAACTAGGAGATTCCCATGCAGAAATGACAGGGAGGGCCAGAGACCCATGGGCTTCCCCAGGGATGGCCGGTTGCCCATTCCAGCCACCACTGATGAGGTGAGGCCTACCACACGCTAGGTCCATGATGGCAAGGCACCCAGCATGAAGGGGTGCCAGGTTGCTGGGAGGAGACCACACCTCTGCACAGCCCCCATGCCTTCAGGGGACCCCCTCCTGGGCTGCCGTGCTCCCCAAGGCCATCCTGAAGCCTCCCCACATCAGCATCACGGTAGGGCAGAGCTCCTGGGACAGGCAGGCTGGAAGAGCCAAGTTCTCCAGGTGGCAGAGGGGATTCTGGAGGCCAATAGGATTTGGGGATTCAGGGAACAGGAGGTGTCAGGTGCCGGCCTCCTCTTGCATCCTCTCTGATTGCTAGCACCAGGGCCAGATCCTGCCCTAGGGCCTGCCCATCACGCACCGCCTACCCAACCATGTCACCCATGGCCCAGGACCCTGACTCACTTTGCTGCCATTTCATAAAAGGCCATCCTCTCAACGGTGCTCATGTGCTGCCATTCCTGCATGGCCTGCCGCATGCCCTCCTCCAGCGTCATGGTGGGCTTCAGGCAAGCCAGGGTGCGAAGCACTGGGCTGTAAGCCCTCAGGGTCAGTCTCTTGGTACAGCCCAGCCCCCAACTGCCCAACCCCACCCAGCTCCAAGGCCTCCATGGGCCCCACCCCTGCCAAACCCAGGCTCAAGAGGGGGAGACGAGGGTGTCTGGAGAGCAAAGGCAAGCCTTCCTGGTGCCTGGTGCCACCACCTCCCACTCACCAGAGGATGCTTGTCCACTCCCTGGCTATAGCTGGGACCCTGTAGCTGGGGGCGGGTTGCCATCTCATATAAAATGCAGCCCCCTCAATGAGGGAGGGAAGGCACCAGTCTACCTGCTAACAGGTCTGAGAAGCCCAAGGATTCTTCGGCCCAGGTCTCTGCACTAGATGGCCTAGTCCCCCTTTTCAGAGGGACCTCGGGTCTAGGAGGGATGTTCCTGCCAGGCTCACAGCTCTAGGAGGATAGACCCTTGCCCTTAGGACAGCTCGACCACCTCCCCGTTCACACTGGACTTCTTCAGAACAACAAGGACCGGGCATGCAGAATGCTCTGTCCTGGGCCTGAATGTGCTAAGCCTTATCTGAAGTGATACCCACTGGGTGCCATAGGCCCAGGTCCATGTTGAAAGGAGGTAGCACCAGAGAAGCAGGTCCCATTCAAACTCTGGCTCCTCACATCCGAGCAGGACCCTCTCGGACTGCTCTCCTGCACTCAATGTTATCATGGCAGTGCAGAAAGTGAGACAACTGGTCTTGCATGGTGGTGGTAGCTGAGCTAAGGCACGGACGGGATGTCATGGACTGGACGTGGGACACATCTGAGTGCAGACGTGCCTCCTCATAGCATGGACATTGCTGTCAACCCTCCTTCTCTCGAGGTGAAAGGATGCCTGGAAACCTAAGCAGGGAGGCCATGCCAAGGTCCTGTATATGCGAAGGCTCCAGCTGAGGTAATGAGGGCCTGAGAGGTCACTTACATGAGAAAGCAGGAGAGAGCTTCCGCATCGGGGCTCTGGGGCAGGTGGCTGCGGGCCAGGGACTTGAAGCGCTGCCAGCGTCGGAAGTTCTGATAGACGCTCTTATGGTGAGAGGCGTCCTCCTGAGGGCCCGTGTGCTGGGAGGCATGCAGGCTGCCTGCCCCAGAGGTGCCATGTGGCCACGGCCCAGAGCTCCCTGGGGGCAGGATGAAGGCCATCTGGGCAGCTGGTGGTGCTGCTTGAGGAGGAAGGCCTGGAGCCAAGCCTCCCTTGCCAGCCTGAGCTGCTGCAATAGCTGGGGCCGCCACCCCTCTGTCCCCCACAGGGCTTGCTATGCAAAGGGGCGCAGGACACAAAGCACTCCCCGTGAGGGCCCTGGAAGCATTCCCATTGAGTGGGGCTTGAGGGCGCCCAAAGGCCTGAGACTGGTGGGGCAATGCTGACCTCCCTCCTGACCAGACTGGGACAGGGATGTTGCCAAGCCCTGGGGCAATGGGGCCATGGTCAGCAGGAGCCACCCGAGGTGTCATGGGGTGAGCTGGCTGCAATAGGGTGCTGCCAGGCAGGAGTAATGGGGCCATGGGCGGTGGCAGGTGCTGCTCCCAAGCTGGCTGTGGCTGGGAGCCAGGAGTGAGGGGAGGATAGGAGCGTGAGGCCCCACGGGGCATGACCACATCCGTGCCCAGCAGTGGAGATGCTGTGGAGAGAAAGAAAAGGGGTGAATGGAAGAGGAGAATGGGTGACATGGACGGAAGCTCTCTGGGGACTCAGAGGGCACACCTCAGTGGGAGAGGGCATTTGGCCCGAGGAAGCTGTGTGTTGTGCAGATGTCGTGGAGGGATTTTAATGTTCTGACCTCAGTGGGAGAGGGCATTTGGCCCGAGAAACTTGTGTGTTGTGCAGATGTCGTGGAGGGATTTTCATGGTCTTCATCCCCGCACCCAGTTCCCTGCCCCTGTCCACTGAGAAATGCTCAGCTCAGCAGCAGGGATTGGAGAGCCTCCCTGAGGAGCTCCCTGACACCTCGTCCTCACAGGCTGCCCTACGTCCTGCACCTCAGAGGCCATCTACTCTGAGCATGCCCCTCGTCAAGGTCACTGGCAGGTAAGGGCCTTCTCCAAGGTCCTTCCAGGCACCGTGAGGCCTTTGATGGACCTCCACTCTCTAAAGTCGAAGGGCCTCACATCCTCCTCAACCCTTCCTCTCGGGATGCTCAGCACACATCTGTTCTGTCTTTCTTTCCTGACCTCACACAACACCTCTCAAAGGCTGCGAAGATCGCTCTGCACACAGAACCCTTAGACAAACACAGAACAGCCCCACCAAGCATGCACCTGCCTCTCCGAACCACCCAGAGAGGACACTTCACAGGGGCTAAGGTGTGCCACCCCATCCCGATGGCCCTGTATCCCTCCCACCATGCAGTTCTGCTCCTCAGAGAGAAGTCTGAGATGGTGTGTGTCCCCTGCATTTTTGCCACTTCCCATCCAGGGTTGGCTTCTGAAGATGAGCAGGGCCCCAGGGCGGCTAATGTCACATGCGTTATGGGAGTAGAGGCTGCCTGGGGTCCTTCCCCTTCCAGCTCCCAATAATGGAAAGTGAGGACAAACTGAGAAGCAGGCAGGAGTCAGGTGCCATTGTGAGAAAACCGCCCATTCAGTAGAAGGAGGTACATGCCACGAGGCACCGAATTGACCTCCACAGGTGTCCTAGGAGTTTCAGAGTAGCAGACTAGATCATCTTCCTGCTTCTGTGCTACACTGCTTCACCCCCCCACCTTTACAAAGGAAGCAGCCTTCCTAGGCATTCCACCTGCACCAGCCTCTCTCCACATGTAGTAGTAGTGACTTGAAATAGGAACACACTCTTCATCTCAAAGCCAGGCCTCAGCTTCTGCTGTGAGCCACCTGACATGCTGTGCCATGTCTGCAGAGACCTATTTCCACAAAAGGGAAACCAATACCGAACAACCCAGGCCCACGAGTCCTAGCTTGGGTGAAGTCACATGGTTGCCCATCCCTTGTGGAGTCCAAGGCCACAGTTGCCTGACCTGAGAAGTGAGTTCTGGGCGGGATGGTGGGAAACGTTCTGGGCCGTGGCAGCGAGAGTCACATCCTGCCCAGCTCAGAGCAGACCCTTTCCTGAGCATGTGGCCACAGACAACACCCACCAGCACTGAATCATTTTCTGACTATACCCTCCATTCCACGCCCCCATTAGCCAGAGTATGCTCCAGTTCCAATCCCTTAGAGAGGTCTGGTGAGGCGAGCTTCAGATGCCTGAGGACCACAAGGCGGGGCTAGGCTTTCCCCATGACCCACCCAGGGCCAGCCACAGGACACTGGCTACACACACGTTCCAAGTGGCTTGTCTCCCTTCTAGAAACCGCCAACCTGCCTGCTGCCATCCTGCCTCCCCAACCAGAGCAAGGCCTCTTGAACCACCTCCAAGCAGCTGTCCTCCCCAGGGCAGCCTCAGGTTTCTACAGGCTCCCCAGCTGAGATGTCCCTGGGGTGCAGTGCTCTTGCCTTCCTCTCCTTCCGTCCAACTCCATGTCCACAGTGAAGGGTCCCAACAGAAACCCAGGGATTTGAGGGAGGCCCTTTCTCTTGGAAAACAGCCTCTGTCTAGAGGCTTACCTCCTTCTGAAGCCATTCCCACAGGAATGGGCCTGGACCACCACGGGCTGGCAGCATCAAGAGCACGACCTTACTAATGTTCCTTTGTGCCAGAAAGACCCAGTCTATCAACCATTTGTCACACAGCCTACTGTCCAAGACCAGAAATCTTTGCTACTTTTTCCTGTATTATTACATTGCTGGTAAATATTTTATGTTTTACCTTTTAAATTATTTAATGTAACATTTTAAACAAATCATACTTCTCAGGGATCACAATCCACTTGTGCAAAGTAGAATATTTATATAATATATAGCAGAAAGGATTCTTTCCACCAGAAATCAGTATTAACTCTTTCATTAACATCTTTTTAGAGCTGTTTTTTGCAAGTAAAATTGAATGCAATCCATTTTTATTTTTTTACATAGTATATGTCTTTTATTTTTTATTTTTTCATTGTTTTATATATTTGTAAACGTCGTTATTGTCCAGCTTAAGGGAGGACAGGTGGTGTTTCATATCTGATTCTGCCTTTGTTAGTATTATTTTTTAATAGTTATTTCCCCAATACAATTTTTTTCTACTGTACAGCCTGGTGGCACAGTTACACATACATGTACACATTCTATTTTCACACATTATCATGCTCCATCATAAGTGACTAGACAGTTCCCAGTGCGCCACAGCAGGATCTCATTGCTAATCCATTCCAAAGGCAGTAGTTAGTATCTATTAACCCAAGTTCCCCAACCACCCCATCATTTTCATTTAAAAAATATTTCTTTCTTCCTGGTTGAAAATTAAAATATTCACAGAGAACTACATCTTAGACTTGTGATGTAGCATGATGGATGGAACTAGAGACTCTCATTCTGAGTGAAGAAAGTCCGAAAGAGAAAGCCCAATACCATATGATATCACATATCTGAAATCTAATATATAGCACAAAGGAATCTTTCCACAGAAAAGAGAATCATGGACTTGGAGAATAGACTTGTGGTTGCCACGAGGAGAGGAAGGGAGTGGGAGGGACTGGGAGCTTGGGGTAAATAGATGCAGAACTTTGCCTTAAAGAACTAAATGTCCTAGAGATCAGTTTTTTCCCCTTCTTTTTACTTATTTGTCCTTTTGGGGGCCACACCTGCTGCATATGGAAGTTACTAGGCTAGGAGTCACATCAGACCTGCAGCTTCATGCCTATGCCACAGCCACAGCAATGTGGGTATTCAACATGGACAGCTGGTTGGTAGGTAGGTTGCACATGTTTGTATTCATGGTTAGGATGTGTATAGAGTTGGAGTGTTACCAGCTAGGGTTCTTGGCCTTTCTTAATCAAGAGCAATTGATAAGATGCCAGAAGAGAAAATCAGGAAGGCTTTATTCAGGACACCTGCTTCAGCAGAGAGGTGCAGAAGCAATCACCAGGTTCCCTTGTTCACCTGCTCACTGAGCAGGGGTGAGCTAGTTCCTTCTATGGGGTGAGGGTAGGGACATGTCCAGGGGTTGGGCCAGGGGGGTGGCTGAGGTGGTTTTCCCTCCCCTTTAGTGGTGGTGCATGTAGGGGGTGTGCATGGTACCCTGCTTTTGCTCTCTGTTCTTCAGAAGTGGACGTTTTTTTTTTCTCACAATTTGTCCCAAATGAGCAAGCACATACTTCTTTTTCATCCTTTATACTTTTGCTGTATTTCATTCTCCAGGAGGTGTTTGTCCAGGTGCAACCACTGCAGCCCCTGCAGCCAAGGGTGCCAGGTCCCAACCTGTATCAGTAAGAGAAGCAGTTGGATATTCAAGGTATATAGGACTTTGTCTGTAAAAATTTAGACTATGTGTATATCTAGGTATGTAAATTTAGGTGGCCTGTTTGTAGAGTTATCAGGCTGAGTGTAGAAATGTGCATGTGTGTCCAATACGTATATATTTACACACACACACACACACACACACACACACACACACGTGTGATGTCCTTTGCTTACATAACTGAGGTGAGAGTTGAGGATCCCACTCAGAGTGTAAGTGGATTGTGTGGATTCCATATTCATATGGAAGGGTGTGAACTTCATTGGAACTGGTTCATACTAGCTTGGGAGAATCAGCTCTGTGTTTGGTAACATCAGGTTGGTAGTTTGAATTTTCTCGTGCTTGGAATATTTAGACCATGTAGATACCATAAATGAAGTCTTACCTGACTTTCCTGGAGATAAGCATTTACCAGCACACTGCTCATCTGTGTCTGGATGTATGTATGTGTCAAGCAAGAATTTTCAGGCATCAGTTTATATGTACGTATGGGACATTTTATGTGAATTGTGAGTGGGGGATCAGGGGCTTGTATGTGTGTACTGACCCTTCATTCTGAATCACGGCATTGCTCCTGTCAGGTTGAGTCATTCTTTTGGGTCAAAGAATTCCCCCCTCCCCCAGTGCTGGTGACTTCCAGTGGAAATGATGCAGATGGATTTAGGGGCATCTGTACCTTAGGCGGGTGGACACGCCTTCAACATTTCTATGGTCCTAGAATCTGGGTCCCTAGAAGGGTGAGTCTGGTGGACAGATGGCCATGTAGAGCAGATCCTTCACAGGTGTGTGGTTGGCATGACAAGCAGCAGTCAGGAAGTCATGGGGATTCATGGATAAGTGATAAGGTGGGCAAGTGCTCTCTCAGGAAAATCCCCTGAGAATCCGTTGGGGAGTCGCAGGTGTTTCTGGCTCTTCTGTGGCACAGCTGGTAGGCAAGGACACCCTGCACATGCAGTCCAGGTGGTTCAAGTCTCTAGAGCCATGTGTCCCTGTGCCCAGTTGCCCCAGGAGGGTGCGAACTATTGTGGGTCAGGCTGGTAAGCTGTATCAATAATTCTCCACCAACCTATCTCTATGGAAACCTAGGTCCTCAGGGATAGGCAGGACCTCAGGGATCAGTGAGCTGACAAGGACAAAGGTGGGGAGGGCTTGTCTCTAAGGGAGGCTTGAGGAGTGAGGCCTGGAGAGCCTGGGGAGTCCTACTCTGAGGAGATATGGCTCCAATATTCCCAAACCCTTTAGACATGGTCCTTGTTCTTTTCTGAAGGTTCAGGATCCTTCTGGCAGTGGGAAGATCATCCCAGTCTCGTGGTTCTCAGATCGGATGACTTGAGCCTTTTTTTCTCCTACTCTACCTCCAACCGCAAACCCATCAGGGAGCCCCATGATCACTATGTCCACCAGCTGACCCTACAGCCACCTCCTGCCTCCCCTGGACCCATCTGTTTTGACGCAACCCATGGATTCCATGCTGGGAACAGCTGGTGAGAGCTATAGCTCTCCATTTGGCTTGGAATGAGTTTTCAGTCCCCATTCTTTGGGATTTGCTGGTTCAGCCTTTTCCCCAGTCCAAGAGTCCCTGGAGTTGGTGGTGGAGCATCCCAGGCCTTCTTGTGCATCTGCATCTCTAGGTGCAGTGCTCAGAGGGAAGTTCATAGCAACACAGGCTTTCCTCAACAGAGAAGAAAAATCTCAAATTGAAAACTGAACCCACCACCTAAATGAATTAGATAAAGAAGAACAAACAAAACCTAAAGTCAGCAGAAGGAAGGACATCATAAAGATCAAAGAGGAAATCAATAAAGTAGAGATTCAAAAAACTATAGAAAAAATCCATCAAACCAAGAGCTGGCTCTTTGAAAAGATAAACAAAATAGACAAACCTCTGGCTAGACTCACCAAGAAGAGGAGAGGGAAAAAACCCAAATAAACAAAATGAAAAAGAAGTCACAACTGATGCTACAGAAATACAAAAAAACATAGACTACTATCAATAATTATATGCCAACAAATTCAACAACCTAGAAGAAATGGACATCTTTCTAGAGACGTACAACCCACCAAAACTGAATCAAGAAGAATAGATCAACTGAACAGACGGATCACTAGAAATGAAATTGACTATGTCATAAAAACATCCCCTACAAATAAAAGTCCAGGACCATATGGCTTCACAGGAGAATTCTACCAAACACACAAAGAGGAAATCCTACCCTTCCTCCTTAAATGTTCCCAAAAGGTTGAAGAAGAAGGAACACTCCCAAAGACATTCTATGATGCCACCGACATGCTAATTCCAAAAACAGACAAAGATGCCACCAAAAAAGAAAACTATCAGCCAATATCCTTGCTGGATACAGATGCAAAAATTCTCAACAAAATTTTAGCTAACCAAATCCAGCAACATATCAAAACGATCGTACACCATGACCAGGTGGGATTCATCCCAGGTTCACAAGGACCGTTCAACATACACAAATCAAACAATGTCATACACCACATTAATAAAAGTCAGAAACCACATGATCATCTCAATAGATGCAGAAAAAGCATTTGACAAAGTCCAACATCCATTCATGATCAAAACTCTTACCAACGTGGGTCTAGAGGGAACATTCCTTAACATAATCAAAGCCATTTATGACAAACCCACAGCAAACATAATAGTCAATGGAGAAAAGCTGAAAGCCTTCCCACTAAATCTGGAACAAGACACAGATGCCCACTCCCACCACCACTGTTATCATAGTGCTGGAAGTCCTAGTCACAGCAAGCAGACAAATAAAAGAAACAAAAGTCATCTGAATAGGAAGAGAAGTGGTAAAACTGTCACTGTATGCAGAGGACATGATACTATATATAGAAAGCCCCAAGAACTCAACCCAAAAACTATCTGAACTGCTCAACAAATTCAGCAAAGTAGCAGGATATAAGATTAACATTCAGAAATCAGTCACATTTCTGTATACTAACAGTGAAATAGCAGAAAAGGAATACAAAAATATGATACCTTTTAAAGTTGCACCCCAAAAAAGTCAATCATCTGACCAAGGTGGTGAAAGACTTATATGCTGAGAACTATGAAATATTAAAGAAGGAAATTAAGAAGATGTAAAGAAATGGAAAGACATTCCATGCTTCTGGATTGGAAAAATTAATATTGTAAAAATGGCCATACTACCCAAAGCAATCTACAGATTCAATGCAATCCCTATCCAGTTACCCACACCATTTTTCAGAGAACTAGAACAAACTATCCCAAAATCTATATGGAACCACAAAAGACCCAGAATTGCCAAAGCAATTCTGAGGAACAAAAACCAAGCAGGAGGCATAATTCTTCCAGGCTTCAGGCAATATTACAAAGCCACAGTCATCTAGAGAGTGTGGTACTGGTATCAAAACAGACAGACAGACCAATGGAACAGAAGAGAGAACTTGGAAATAAACCCAAACACCTACGGGCAATTAATCTTTGACAAATGAGGCAAGAACATAAAATGGGGAAAAGACAGTCTTTTCAGCAAGTACTGCTGGGACCCTGGACAGCTGCATGCAAATCAACAAATTAGAACATACCCTCACACTATGCACCAAAATAAACTCAAAATGGCTGAAAGACTTAAATGTAAGACAAGACACCATCAAACTCCTGGAAGAGAATATAGGCAACACATTCTTTGACATCAACCTTACAAATGTTTCTCAGGTCCGTCTCCCAAAGCAACAGAAATCAAAGCAAAAATAAACCAATGGGACCTAATCAACAAGCTTCTGCACAGCAAAGGAAACAAAAAGGCAACTTACGGAATGGGCGAAAATAGTTTCAAATGATGCAACTGACAAGGGCCTCATCTCTAAAATAGACAAACAACTTATGCAACTCAACAGCAAAAAAAACCAACAACCCAATCGGAAAAATGAACAAAAGACCTGAAGAGACATTTCTCCAAGGAAGATATACAGACGGCCAAGAAGCACATGAAACAATGATCAACATCGTTGATTATAAGAGAAATGCAAATCAAAACTACCATGTGATACCACCTCGTACCAGTCAGAGTGGCCATCATTCATAAGTCCACAAGTAACAAGTGCTGGAGGGGGTGTGGAGAAAAAGGAACCCTCCTGACCTGTTCGTGGGAATGAATGTAAGCTGGTACAGCCACTATGGAGAACAGTTTGGAGATACCTTAGAAATCTATACCTACAACTACCCTATGACCTGGCAATCCCACTCTCAGGCATATATCCAGACAAAACTTTCCTTGAAAAAGACACATGAACCCACATGTTCATTACAGCACTACTCACAATAGCCAAGACATGGAAACAGCCCAATTGTCCATCAACAGGTGACTGGAGTAGGAAGATGTGGTATATCTACACAATGGAATCCTACTCAGCCATAAAAGAGAACAAAATAATGCCTTTTGCAGCAACATGGCTGGAACTAGAGGCTCTCATCCTGAGTGAAGTAAGTCAGAAAGAGAAAGGAAAATACCATATGATATCACTTATAGCTTGAATCTAATATATGGCACAAAGGAATCTTTCCATGGAAAAGAAAATCATGGACTTGGAGAATAGACTTGTGGTTGCCAAGGGGGAGGGGCAGGGAGTGGGATGGATGGCGTGCTTGGGTTAACAGATGCAGACAACTGCCTTTTTTTTTTTTTTTTTGTCTTTTTGCTATTTCTTTGGGCCGCTCCCGCAGCATATGGAGGTTCTCAGGTTAGGGGTCGAATTGGAGCTGTAGCCACTGGCCTACGCCAGAGCCACAGCAACACAGGATCCGAGCCACATCTACAACCTACAGCACAGCTCACGGCAATGCCAGATCGTTAACCTGCTGAGCAAGGGCAGGGACTGAACCCGCAACCTCATGGTTCCTAGTTGGAGTAATTAACCACTGCGCCATGAAGGGAACTCTGACTATTGCCTTTGGAATGGATTAGCAGTGACATCCTGCTGTGTTGCACTGGGAACTATGTCTGGTGACTTATGACAGAGGATGACAATGTGAGAAAAAAATGTATACATGTATGAGTAACTGGGTCGCCATGCAGTATAGTATAAAATTGACAGAACACTGTAAACCAGCTATACTGCTAAAATACAAAAATCATTATACAAACAAATATTTAAAAAGTAAAGTAAGATAAAATACAATAAAAATTTCTCTGAGGAAAAAGAAAAGAAAAGAATATCTCTTGGTTACCAAAGGAGACAGGTTGGGAGGAGACAGCATGCGGCTTAGGGATAGAAATGTTGTAAAATTAGGTTGTGATGATGGTTGTACAACTATAAATATAATAAAACTCAATGAATTAAAATATAAAATAATTAAAAACATGTTTTAAAAAATATGAGAAGGCAGAATTTCATTACGCCCGTAATCACAATTCATTGTACTGACATTTTAGTGGGGATGGATAATGAATGGGGCAATCTGAGCCACTAGGCATCCACTTGTACTAGGAGAAGCAGTAACTGGGACGTCCAAGTAAGTGATATTGGCACTCCAAAAAAAAAAAAAAGTAACTGAGTAAATCTGAAGATCTAATTGGGTTCATTAAAAGACTCATGAATCAGGGAGCATCCCACCTGGCAAACAGAGAGCTCCTCCAAGGGGTTACACACTATGAAAGTCTTTTATAGTAAGAAGGGTAGGACAAGGGGAAAATGACATCAATAGGAAAAAAAGACAAAGAAAGAAAAGTTGACTGGAGAAAAGTAAAAGTTCAGGTGATGTTGGCTTCTTATTGGCTACACTGTAGCATTTTTTTTTAATTGGGAGGGTTTGCTTTTGCATAAGAAGGCAGTCTTCCCTCCTCCTGCTGGGGTAGAAACCAAGTGAACTTCCTGTTTGGGAATGCAAGGTTCCTAGCTTCCTCCTGGGGTCAATAATTGACATTCTCCTTTTAGGGTAATTACCACGAAGGGTAAGGTGTGAGAGCTCCCTCTACAGGCCTTCTCAACTCCAAGTTGAGTTAAGGTACCCTAAATTCATGTTCACAGCTCTCCTTGATCTTCAAAGATCAAGATCTTTCTCTGAAAGGGTCACTGATCAAAAGTCAGGTTTTCCAAATTCAGTAGTCGTCACCTCTCAGCGGCAGGAAGCCTCCGTCCTGGGTAATGTGTCCCACATAGATGGGAAAGTGTACAGACCAGAAACCACTTAAGGCCACATTTGAGGAACAAGTAAGGACAGGAGGGAGAACTGTCAGGCATTTTGTAAGCATCACGGATCATCTCAAAGTGCTGTCACCTTTACACCCTTTCCAGGCCTCTGTCAGAACTGGATCCAACGTCTTGGTCAAAAGCATCCTGGCTATCATTTTAAACACTGACAGATCCTCCCTCTGACAACTGGCATGCTCTGGAAAGGGCACAGAGCTCTGCCTGAGGACATCTCCAACACTGACTAGGTCATCATGGGTAGAAACAGCATAACTAGCTTGAAAATCCCTTCTCAATTGTAAGCATAACTCATCAATACACAAGATTCAATTGGGATTGGTTTAGAGATATCATTAATCAGGACAGTGTCACAAAATGGGACATTATTACCTCATTGTCATGGTGCTTTCCTTGTTGAGATAAAAGTAGTAGTGTAGCAGGCCTGAGAGCATTGCAATGTTTAAGATATAGATGAGGTGGTGAGAGCACAAGGATCTCATAGGAAGTTAATCTACCTGCAGGAAAACACTGAGTCATTTCACAGTTAAGAAGACTGGAGAGTGTGTGGAATTTGCCAAGGCTTTCACTAACTTTGCAGGTCTGGCTGTCACTTCAAGACAACGGAGACAGGCATGAGCAACAGAATCAAGTTGCATGCTACAACAGGCAGTAGGGCTATGTTTACTACATGCTTCCATAACTCCCAGGGCCTAGTTATCCCTTTCCTGCACAAATAAAGTAAAATGCTTGAATAGTTGTGTAACCCTAAGTCAGGTGGCTCTTGTAGCAGTAGCTTTCACTTTAGAAAAGCCTGCTCATGTTTATCTTCCCAAGGATGGGGTTAAGGAACTAAAACTTCAGTAAGTTCATAAAATTTGGAACCCAGAGTTTGCAATAACCAGCTAAATCTAGAAATCCACAATGCTGTCCCTTAGTTGTGAGCCTGGGAATGTCCTGTGTGAGCTTAATTCTTGTGGAAGACAGCTGGATTCCTTTAGTGTTTAGATTATGCCCTATATAATGTCCAGTGTTGAGATAACTGAAATTTTCTCTATGTGCTCGTTTTCAGATACCTATTGCAGCAAATAAAGGGAAGCTTTTATGCATGCCTCATAGAATTGTATAGTAGCAGAGTACACCATGAGATCATCTGCATCTTGTAAAGTGGGTGATTTCTCAGGGAACTAGAAAACACTTAAAACGTTAGCGTTTTTCTTTTCCTTTTTAGGGCTGCACGTGCCACACATGGAGATTCCCAGGCTAAGGATCTAATTGGAGCTACAGCTGCCAGCTTACACCACAGCAATGTCAGATCCAAGCTGCATCTGTGACCTATACCAGAACTCACAGCAATGCCAGATCCTTAACCTACTGAGTGAAGCCAGAAATTGAACCCACAACATCATGTTCCCTAGTCGGGTTTATTTCTGCTGTGCCACAATGGGAACTCTACAGAAGGTACTTAAATCTTGGTGAATTACTTGGGGGAAGAAAGAAGGGGCCTCAGGAAACACTTGAGGCAAAACCATCCAGGTCTACTGCTGATGGTTCCAAGGAAAGGCACATAGACATAGATATTGGCTGTTGGGTCTACAGGGATGCTGAAGTCATTTGAACAAAAGTCTACAACAGTAAACCATTTAAAGTCAGTTAAAACTTGTGGCAGAAGGGTGTCCAGTTTTGGAACAACTGGTAAATGGAGGATAACTACTTTATTAATAGCCCCCAGCTCCTGGGCAAACACCTATCCCATTAGGTTTCCAAATAGGCAAGACTGGCATGTGGCAGGAACACACACAGGACATGAGAAACCCCTGAGCAAATAAGCCTCCTACAATGAGTGTGAGGCCTTGTATTGCCTCAGGCTTTAGTGGTTATGGAGGAAACTTAGGGAGAGGTTTGGCCACATCTATCTGAATTGTTATAGGTTCTGCATTTTTTATTCTTCCAATGTCAGGGTCAGAAGTAGCCCACGCATTTTCAGACATCTCAATTCAATTAGAGAACTTTTGTTGAGCTTCTTCCTCTTTTATGTTCAGGACAGAGTATAAGGGATATAAATGATCAGGGTTGGGGATGATCAAGAAATTTTAAGGTGAGATCTCCATCACAGGGAAAACATAGTAGCCCTTTTACATTAGAAAGGAGATCTCTGTCACATAGATTAACTGGGCTATAGTGCATAGCAAAACAGAATAGTGGCTGAGATAAAAGTTCTCTCTGAACTTATTAGATACCCGCACTCTGGAAACATCCTTCTTACTCTGAGGGGTGTACTGTTTTATGAGGATGGGATTTAAAGTAGAAGGCACAGCTATGGTCGGGGTAGCATGTTAAGAGTTGGCTATGTTTACAGTTAGGCTTAGGGTTTCACGTAGATTTCAAATGAAAGAATGAGTGGGGTTTCAAGTACTGAGTATAGCTCTTGTATCAACTAAAATTGAGCCAGGTTTTCTATTAATTTTCATTTTCCTTTCTTCTAGGTTGTTTCAGGTAATTGCTGGTAATAGAACCTCTGGTGTTCTGTCAACTATGGTAAGGGTTGATGGGGGAGCCCTCACTTTGAGGTAGGTATGAGAGTAGCTCCTGTGAGGAGTCTGCACAAGACCTTTGAGGACAGCTTTTTTTTCCCAGTGGCTAGCTGATTACAAATGAAACACCAACGCTGGGTCACTGAAATGATCATGGACCCCTAGGAGGGGGTCATGGGCAAGGTGCAAGTATTCTTTTGTGTCTCTTCCCTTGGATCTGTTGGAGATATAAAGCTCATAGCTTGGTGTTTTTTTGTTTGTGATCTTGCTGCCAGGTCCTTTACAAAATGCTCAACTAGCGTCAGGAGTTCAGGTAGGCCTATAGCCTCCCATCTTCTTTTCTGTCTTTTCTGTATCAATCTGCTAATCTCAGAAGTTAATCGATTCATGAATAGGGAAGCTGAAGCAGGCCGAGTGGCCTTTTAACTGTATGGAACCCCAAATGCTATAAAATGAGATTCCACAAGGCTCCAAAGGCTGCCACAGATTCACCCTTCTTTGTGGCTATGATTGAATAGTTGACCCATGGGTGTGAACTGGGAAGATTTTAGGAATGGCTCATAAAAAGTTAGTTGTTGGAGTTCCTGTCATGGCTCAGTGGTTAATGAATCCGACTAGGAACCATGAGGTTGCAGGTTTGATCCCTGGCCTTGCTCAGTGGGTTAGGGATCCGGCATTGCCATGAGCTGTGGTGTAGGTTCCAGATGTGGGTTGGATCCCTGTGTTGCTGTGGCTGTGGCCAGTGCCTACAGCTCCAATTTGACCCCTAGCGTGGGAGCCTCCATAGGCCATGGGAGCAGCCCCAGAAATGGCAAAAAGCAAAAAAAAAAGTTATTTGTTATTTTTCAAGCCTGTTCAAGTTGAGGCTCTTGAATATCATCCTAGAGGCCACTAACAGTTCACTGTATGGAATCCAGGGGCTGAGTCAAAATAGAGGGGTCTATTTTGGGAAGGGAAGCAGGAGGCTGTAGGGTCAGCTGGTGGACACAGTGACCATATGGCTCCCTGTTGGGTTCCTGGCTGGATGTGGAATAAGGAAAAATAGGGTCAGGTCATCTGACCTGAGAACCAAGATCTTGGGATGAACTTCCCATAGATAGAAGTACCCTGAACCTTCAGAAAAGAACAGGGACCATGTCTAAAGGTTTCAGAATATCAGAGCCATATCTTCTCAGAGAAGGACTCCCCAGGCTCTCCAGGCCTCACTCCCCAAGCCTCCCTTAGAGACAAGGCCTCCCCACCTTTGTCCTTGTCAGCTCACTGACCCTAGATGTCCTGCCTATCCCTGAGGACTTAGGTTTCCATAGAGATACAGTAGTGGAGAATTGTTCATACAGCTTACCCGCCTGACCTACAATACTTTCCAACACCCTTGGGCAGCTCTAGAGACTTGCACCATCTGGACCCCATGTGCACGGTGTCCTTGCTTACCAGCTGTGCCACAGAAGAGCCAGAAATACCTGTGCTTGCTGATCTGAATCTCACAGGGTTTTCCTGGGAGAGCACTTGCCTACCTTATCTTTTATCCATGAATCCCCACAACTTGCTGACTGCTGCTTCTCATGCCAACCACACTCCTGTGAAGGTTCTGCTGTACAGGGTTATCTGCCATCAGCCTCACCCTTCGAGGGCCCCAGATTTTAGGACCATACAATGCTGAAGGTGTGTCCACCTGCCTAAGGTACAGACACCCCTAAATCCATTTGCATGATTTCTACTGGAATTCACCAGCATTTGGAGGAAGGAATTCTTTGACCTGAAAGAATGACTCTACCTGACAGGAGCAATGCAGTGATTCAGAAAGAAGGGCCAATGCACACATCAAAGGGCCCAACACCCTGGATGCCCCACTCACAATTCACATAAAATGTCGTATATGACAGGAGAACTCACCTAAAACAGTCAACAATGAAACAGATCCTTTCAGTCAGACAGAGCTGGAGTTCAAAAGAGAAATCGTGAAAATATTGAAGGAATTAAGAGAAGATATGAACAGCAATGCAGATACCCTCAGAAAGGAACTAGAAAATATAAGGAGGAGCCAAGAAAAACTAGAACATCCATTTGCAGAGATGCAAACAGAACTAAGGGCAGTGAAAACCAGAATGAGTAATGCAGAAGAACGAATCAGTGATATGGAAGATAGAATAATGGAAATCACTCAATCCGGTCAACAGACAGAAAACCGAATCAAAAAACTCAAAAGCAATATAAGAGACCTATGGGATAATATAAAGTGGGCCAATCTACGCATAATGGGAATTCCAGAAGGAGTAGAAAAAGATAAGGGGATGGAAAATATATTTGAAGAAATTATTGCTGGAAACTTCCCAAATCTAAAGGATACTGGGTTCAAGATACAAGAAGCACAGAGGGCCCCAAACAAACTGAACCCAAATAAACCCACACCAAGACACATCATAATAAAAATGGCAAAAGTTAGTGATAAAGAGAGGATCCTAAAGGCAGCAAGGGAAAAACAGAATGTTACCTACAAGGGAACCCCCATAAGAATATCAGCTGACTTCTCTACAGAAACACTACAGGCCAGGAAGGAATGGCAAGAGATATTTAAAGTGCTAAAGGGAAGAAAATATGCAACCTAGAATACTCTATCCAGCAAGAATATCATTTAAAATAGAAGGGGAAATAAAAATTTTTCCCAACAAACAAAAACTTAAAGAATACAGCAACACAAAACCCAAGTTAAAGGAAATATTGAAAGGGCTTCTCTAAACCAAAGAGAAAGGAAGGAAAGGGAAGAAAAAAGAAAAGAAAAAAAAAAAGAAGAAGAAGTGGAAGGACTAGGACTGAGGAAACTGCAATCAGAGAGCAGTCACTCAAATAAGCCAGCATACAGATTTAATCATGAACATGCTTCAAACATAATAAAATTAAAAAGAAAAAAATAAAAAAGAGTCATCAAAACCATAAAATGTGGGCAAGGGATGTTAGGAAGTAAATAACACTTTTTGTTTGTTTGTATGTTTCTCTTCTTAATTTTAATATAGTAATGAAGAGTTTGAACTTACAGAACCTTCAGGCTAAAACACACAATTATGGGAAGGGGTTAGCATATTTAAAAACAGGGCAATCACAAGCCAAAACCAAATATTGCATTTGCAAAAAAAAAAAAAAATGCACTCAAGCAGATAATAACAGGAGACCATCCAACCAAAAAAAAAAAAAAAAAAAAAGAAAGGAAGAATGGAGAACCATAGAATCAACTGGAACACGAGGTTCAAATGGCAATAAATAATCATCTATCAATTATCACCTTAAATGTCAATGGACTGAATGCCCCAATCAAAAGACACAGAGTGGCTGAGTGGACAAAAAGGCAAAAACCTTCAATATGCTGCTTACAAAAACTCACCTTAGGACAAAGGATACATAGAGATTGAAAGTGAAAGGGTGGGGAAAAAAATTTCACGCCAATAGACATGACAGAAAAGCAGGAGTCGCAACGCTCATATCAGACAAAATAGACTCTAAAACAAAAGACATAAAGAAAGACAAATAAGGACACTATTTAATGATTAAGGGATCCATCCAAGGAGAGGATGTTACTATCATCAACATATATGCCCCAAGTATAGGAGCACCCAGATACATAATAACAAATATTCACAGACATAAAGGGAGATATTGATGAGAATACAATCACAGTAGGAGACCTTAATACCTCCCTCACATCAATGGACAGATCTTCACAGAAAACCAATAAAGCAACAGAGATCCTAAAGGAAACAATAGAAAAGTTAGACTTAATTGATATCTTCAGGACACTACATCCAAAAAAAGCGTAATACACATTCTTCTCAAATGCTCATGGAACATTCTCAAGAATCGACCACATATTGGGACACAAAGCAAATCTCAACAAATTTAGGAGCATAGAAATTATCTCAAGTGCTTTCTCTGACCACAATGCCATGAAATTAGAAATCAACCATGGGAAAAGCAAAGAGAAAAAACCTACTACATGGAGACTAAACAACATGCTACTGAAAAACCAATGGGTCAATGAGGAAATCAAAAAGGAAATTAAAAACTACCTTGAAACAAATGATAATGAAGACACAACCTCGCAAAATCTATGGGATGCTGCGGAAGCAGTGCTCAGAGGGAAATTTATAGCAATACAGGCCTTTCTCAAGAAAGAAGAAAGATCCCAAATTGACAACTTAACCCTCCACCTAAGTGAATTAGAAGAAGAAGAACAAAAAAGACCTAAAGTCAGCAGAAGGAAGGAAATTATAAAGATCAAAGAAGAAATCAATAAAATAGAGACTCAAAAAACAATAGAAACAATTAATAAAACCAAGAGCTGGTTCTTTGAAAAGGTGAACAAAATTGACAAACCCCTGGCCAGACTCACTAAAAAGAGGAGAGAAAGAACCCAAATAACCAAAATTATAAATGAATAAGGAGAAATCACAACGGATACAGCAGAAATACAAAAAACCATAAGAGAATACTATGAGCAAGTATACGGCAACAAGTTTGACAATCTGGAAGAAATGGACAATTTTCTAGAATCTTACAGCCTGCCAAAACGGAATCAAGTAGAAACAGACCAAATGAACAGACCAATCACTAGAAATGAAATTGAAGAGGTCATAAAATCACTCCCTACAAATAAAAGTCCAGGACCAGATGGCTTCACAGGTGAATTCTATCAAACATATAAAGAGGAATTGGTGCCCATCCTCCTTAAACTCTTTCAAAAGGTTGAAGAAGAAGGAATACTCCCAAAGACATTCAATGATGCCACCATCACCCTCATGCCAAAACCAGACAGAGATACCACCAAAAGAGTAAACTATCGCCCAATATCATTGATGAATATAGATGCAAAAATTCTCAACAAAATCTTAGCCAACCGAATCCAACAACATACCAAAAAAATTATACACCATGACCAGGTAGGGTTCATCCCAGGTTCACAAGGATGGTTCAACATACGCAAATCAATCAGCATCATACACCACATTAACAAAAAAAAGGTCAAAAATCATATGATCATCTCAATAGACGCAGAAAAAGCATTTGACAAAGTTCAACATCCATTCATGATCAAGACCCTCGCCAAAGTGGGTATAGAGGGAACATTCCTGAATATAATCAAAGCCATTAATGATAAACCCACAGCAAATATAATCCTCAATGGGGAAAAACTGAAAGCCTTCTCACTCAAATCTGGAACAAGACAGGCCCACTCTCACCACTGCCCTTCAACATAGTTTTGGAAGTCCTAGCCATAGCAATTAGACAAACAAAAGAAATAAAAGGCATCCATATAGGAAGAGAAGAGATCAAACTGTCACTGTATGCAGATGACATGATACTATCCATAGAAAACCCTAAGGACTCAACCCCAAAACTACTTGAACTGAATAATAAATTCAGCAAAGGAGCAGGATATAAGATTAACATTCAGAAGTCAGTCGCATTTCCGTATACCAGCAATGAAACATTAGAAAAGGAATCCAAAAATACCATACCTTATAAATTGCACCTCACAAAATCAAATACCTCGGAATACACCTGACCAAGGAGGTAAAGGACCCATATGCTGAGAACTATAAAATCTTAATCAAAGAAATCAAAGAAGATGTAAAGAAATGGAAAGATATTCCATGTTCCTGGATTGGGAAAATCAATACTGTAAAAATTGCCATACTACCCAAAGCAATCTACGGATTCAATGCAATCCCTATCAAATGACCCATGACGTTTTTCACAGAACTAGAACAAACAATCCAAACATTTATATCGAACCACAAAAGACCCAGAATCGCCAAAGCAATCCTGAGAAACAAAAACCGAGCAGGAGGCATAACTCTCCCAGACTTCAAGAAATACTACAAAGCCACAGTCATCAAAACAGTGTGGTACTGGTACCAAAACAGACAGACAGACCAATGCAACAGAAGCGAGAACCCGGAAATAAACCCTGACACCTATGGTCAATTCATCTTTGACAAGGGAGGCAAGAACATAAAATGGGAAAAGGAAAGTCTATTCAGCAAGCATTGCTGGGAAACCTGGACAGCTGCATGCAAAGCAATGACACTAGAACACACCCTCACACCATGCACAAAAATAAACTCAAAGTGGCTGAAAGACTTAAATATAAGACAGGCCACCATCAAACTCCTAGAAGAAAACATAGGCAAAACACTCTCTGACATCAACATTATGAATATTTTCTCAGGTCAGTCTCCCAAAGCAATAGAAATTAGAGCAAAAATAAACCCATGCGACCTCATCAAACTGAAAAGCTTTTGCACAGCAAAGGAAACCCACAAGAAAACAGAAAGACAACTTACAGAATGGGAGAAAATAGTTTCCAATGATGCAACCGACAAGGGCTTAATCTCTAGAATATATAAACAACTTATACAACCCAACAGCAAAAAAACCAATCAATCAATGGAAAAATGGGCAAAAGACCTGAATAGACTCTTCTCCAAGGAAGATATACAGATGGCCAGCAAACACATGAAGAAATGCTCAACATCTCTGATTATAAGAGAAATGCAAATCAAAACTACCATGAGATACCACCTCACACCAGTCAGAATGGCCATCATTAATAAATCCACAAATAGCAAGTGCTGGAGGGGGTGTGGAGAAAGGGGAACCCTGCTGCACTGTTGGTGGGAATGTAAACTGGTATAGCCACTATGGAGAACAGTTTGGAGATACCTTAGAAATCTATGCATAGAACTTCCATATGACCCCGCAATCCCACTCTTGGGCATCTATCCTGACAAAACTCTACTTAAAAGAGACACATGCACCCGCATGTTCATTGCAGCACTATTCACAATAGCCAGGACATGGAAACAACCCAAATGTCCATCGACAGATGATTGGATTCAGAAGAGGTGGTATATATACACAATGGAATACTACTCAGCCATAAAAAAGAATGACATAATGCCATTTGTAGCAACATGGATGGAACTAGAGAATCTCATACTGAGTGAAATGAGCCAGAAAGACAAAGACAAATACCATATGGTATCACTTATCACTGGAATCTAATATCCAGCACAAATGAACATCTCCTCCGAAGAGAAAATCATGGACTTAGAGAAGAGACTTGTGGTTGCCTGATGGGAGGGGCGGGAGAGGGAGGGATCGAGAGCTTGGGCTTATCAGACACAACTTGTAACAGATTTACAAGGAGATCCTGCTGAATAGCATTGAGAACTATGTCTAGATACTCATGTTGCAACAGAAGAAGTGGTGGGGGAAAAAATGTAATTGCAATGTATACATGTAAGGATAACTTGACCCCCTTGCTGTACAGTGGGAAAATAAAAAGAAATTATAAAAAAAACATAAGAAACAAAAATGTACACAATAAGAAAGTTTAAAAAAAATAAAATAATATTGAAAATCTATGTCCAAAAAAAAAATGTCCTATATGTACATACCAAGTGATGCCTGAATAGTCTGGCTTGACACATACTTCCAACCAAACACACAGATGAGTGGTATGCTGTAAATGCTTATATAAAGCTGTTTAAAAAGTCAGGTAAGGCTTCATTTATGATATCTACATGGTATAAGAATTCCAAGCAAGTGCATGTTCAAACTACCAACTTGATGTAACTGAACACAGAGATGACTATCCCAAGCTATTATGAACTAGTTCTGCAGCTACTAACAAATAACCACAGCCCATGTTTCTCATACCTATAAATGCAAGTCTCCAACTCCTCCGAATAAACACAGAAACTCATCTCTCCTTTAGAAACACACATACTCAATTCCCCAAATATTTAATCCTAAAATGTCCCTACTGAAAAATCCAAGTGCATAGCCCCAGCAAATATTCCTCCAAATGACCATGCCCCTTGAATACACACTCAAACTCATACACACAACTATTCTGCATGAGCCCCAAATGTACCCACAATTACCCAGGACCCCACAAATATGGCAGTGTATCACCCTATGCCTTTTGTTCCAAATACATATATAATACACTCTCTGCATCTACAGAAAATCACACTCCCCCTTCCATCATGCAGAATATAGAAGTACAGAAACACAGCACACCTACCTATATAATATTCACCAGTCCCATAAAATAGTCAGACTTGCCCTGTACACATCAAAATACACATACGCAGCTCCTGAAAAATTACTACACAAAAAAGCAAATAACCACACAACATGCTGCAAATATGCAAATAACCATCCTAACGAGAAGGATAGATTCAGATACTTAAAATAGATGAAAAGTCCCACTGGAGACTAAAGACAAGGTTTAAGTTTAGGAAACTGTTGTAAGCTAATGAGCACTCAAGAAAAGTAACCCAGCTGTGATTACAACGGCCTTCACATAATTAATTCTAACCACAGACATGACTGGCCCTGCCCCCAGGCAGGCCACCCCTTGGGAAACTGCCCTCTGCCCTCGTGCATGTGCTACTGGCTTCTCAAGCAGACCAGCCTCAACAGACCCTAGGAGCAGTTGGAGGATGGTAGTCACTGCGCCAGACAGCACCGCCACTGGTGGGCATGTGCATGCTTGCTGGCATGGGATGTGTGAATAGCTAGCCCAAGACGTCGTGCAAGAGAGGAATATTATGGAGGATTGGCATCCCCTGGGGAGATTTCTTGCAATGTGTTCTCATTGGGATCATTTGTGGCCATCTCTGTTTAAAACTGTCTCTTGGGGATGGGATTAAGATGGCAGAATAGAAGGACTGGAGCTCAACTTCTCTCCGAAAAACAACAAAATCCACAACTAAAGACTGAGCACTCTTCACCAAAATGGATCAGAAACCTTAAAAAAGATACCCTACTCCAAAAGAAAAAGAGAAGGCCATATCAAGAGGTAGGAGGGGCAATTTCATGATATAAACAACCCCATACCTCCTGGGGGGGAACATCCACAGACTGGAAATTAACTGGTTCACAGAGACTCACCTACAGGAGTGAGAGTTCTGAGCCACACATCAAACCCTCACATGTGGGGGATCCAGCACAGGGAGAAAGAGCCCCAGAGCATCTGGCATTGAAGACCAGTGGGGCTTGTGTGCAAGAGCTCTATGGGACTGGGGGAAACGGAGACCCCATTCTTAAAAGGCACACACAGACTTTCACATGCACTGAGTCCCAGGGCAAATCAAAGTCTCCAAGGGAATCTGGGTCAAACCTGACTGCAGTTCTTGGAGGACATCCTGGGAAAACAGGGGTGAACGTGGCTTATTGTGAGGGAAGGACATTGAAAGCTAAGGCTCTTAGGAATATTCAGCAGCAGTGCCTTTCTCTGGAGGTGTCCATTTTGGGAAAATCTGGCCACACCCATCAGCCAGCTGTTGAGAAGCCCCAGGGTGAACAACAACCCAGGTGGGATCACAGCCCCACCCCTCAGTAAACAGACTACCTAAAGATCCCTCAGGCACAAAGCTGCCTCTAATCTAATCAGTAAGCTAAGCCACAGCCACCAGAGGGAGTAGAATCAGCTCCTCCTACTGGGGGCAGGCATCAGCCCCTCCCATCAGGAAGCCTACAGCAAGCCCCCATGCTGACTTCAGCCACAGGGGGGAAGACATCAGAAGTAAGAGAGGCTACAACTCTATTATCCATAAGAAGTTCACCACACCAAAAACATATAAAAATGAAAAGACAGAGAACTATAACTCGGATGAGGGATTAAGGAAAAACCCCAGAAAGTCAGCTAAGTGAGGAGGAGATTCTTAGCCTCCAGGAAAAAAGAGTTTAGAATGTTGTTGCTGAAGATAATGCAAGACATTGGGAATAAACTGGAGGCAAAGATGGATAACTTACAGGAAACACTGACCAAAGAGATACAAGATATAGAGCTTAATCAAGAAGAGATGCAAAATACAATCACTGAAATAAAAAATTCACTAGAATCAGCTAACAGCAGAATACAGGAGGCAGAAGAAGGAATAAACAAGGTGGAGGACAGATTAGTGGAAATGATGGATGCAGAACAGAAAAAAGAAAAAAAGATTGAAATGAAATGAAGAGAGTCTCAGAGAACTCTGGGACAACGTGAAATGCACCAACATCCGTATTATAGGGATACCAGAAGGAGAAAGAGAGCAGGGGACAGAAAAAATATTTCGAGAGATAATAGCCAAAAACTTCCCTAACAGGGGGAAGGAATCACTCATTCACATCCAGGAAGCGCAATGAGTACTATATAAAATATACCCAAGGAGGAATACACCAAGACACATACTAATCAAACTGACCAAAATTAAAGTCAAACAGAAAATCTTGAAAGCAGCTAGGGAAAAGAAGCAAATAACATACAAGGGAACCCCAATAAGGCTATCATCACATTTTTCAGCAGAAACTCTTGCAGACCAGAAGGGAGTGGCATGATATACTCAATGTGATGAAAGGAAAAAACCTCTAACCAAGAATACTCCACCCAGCAAGGCTCGCATTCAGATTTGAAGGAGAAATCAAAACCTTCACAGATAAGCAAAAGTTGAGAGAATTCAGCAACACTAAAGCAGCCTTACAACAAATACTAAAGGAACTTCTTTAGGCAGAAAAGAACAAGAGAAGAAGGAAAGGAAAAAGAGCAGCAAAAACAAATCCAAAGTAATTAATAAAATGGCAATAAGAACATACATATCAATAATTACCTTAAATGTGAATGGACTAAAAGCCCCAACCAAAAGACATAGACTGGCTGAATAGATACAACAACAAGACCCATATATATGCTGTCCTCAAGAGACCCACTTCACTTCTAGGGACACATACAAATTGAAAGTGAGAGGATGGAAGAAAATATTCCATGCAAACGGGGATCAAAAGAAAGCTGGAGTAGCAATACTCATATCAGACAAAATAGACTTTAAAATAAAAAATATTTTAAGGGAAAAAGAAGGACATTACTTAATGATCAAAGGATCAATCCAAGAAGATGATATAACAATTTTAAATATCTATGCACCCAACAGCTTCACCACAATATATAAAGCAACCACTAACCACCTTAAAAGGAGAAATCGACAATAACACAATCATAGTGGGGGACTTTAACACCCCACTTACAGCAATGGACAGAAAACCAGACAGAAAATCAATAAGGAAACACAGGCCCTGAATGAAGCATTAAACCAGATGGACTTAATAGATATTTATAGGACATTCCATCCAAAAGCAACAGATACACATTCTTCTCAAGTGCACATGGAACATTCTCTAAGATTGAGCACATCCTGGGCTACAAATCCAACCTCGGTAACTTTAAGAAAATTGAAATCATATCAAGCATCTTTTCCAACCACAATGCTATACGCCTGGAAATCAACAACAAGAAAAAAACTGCAAAAAAACACAAACACGTGGAGACTCAACAACATGCTACTAAACAACCAATGGATTGCTGAAGAAATCAAAGAGGCAATTAAAAATTACCTAGCGAAGATATGACATTCCAAAACCTATGGGATGGAGCAAAAGCTGTTCTAAGAGGAAAGTTTATAGCAATACAAGCCCACCTCAGGAAACAAGAAAAAGCCCAAATAAACAAGCTAACTTTACATCTAAAGCAGCTCGAGAGAGAAGAACAGACAAGACCTAAAGATAGTAGAAGGAAAGAAATCATAAAGATCAGAGCAGAAATCAATGAAAGAGAAACAAAACCATTGAAAAGATCAATGAAACGGAAAGCTGGTTCTTTGAAAAGGCCAACAAAATTGATAAACCCTTAGCCAGACTTATCAAGGCACAAAGAGAGAGGACTCAAATCAATAAAATTAGAAATGAAAAAGGAGAAGTAACAATGGACATCACAGAAATACAAAGGAGCATAAGAGACTACTATATGCAACTATATGCCAATAAAACGGAAAACCTAGAAGAAATGGACAAATTCTTAGAAAAGTACAATCTTCCAAGACTAAACCAAGATAAAATAGAAAAGATGAATGGACGAATCACAAGAACTGAAATTGAAACTGTGATTAATAAACTTCCAACAAACAAAAGTCCAGGACCAGATGGCTTCATAGGCAAATTCTATCAAACATTGAGAAGAGCTAACACCGATCCTTCTGAAACTATTTCAAAAAATTGCAGAAGAAGGGATACTCCCAAACTCATTCTATGAGGCCACCATCACCCTGGTACCAAAACCAGACAAAGACTCCACAAAAAAAGAAAACTATATGCCAATTTCACTGATGAACGTCAATGCAAAAATCCTCAATAAAATCCTAGCAAACCACATCCAACAATACATTAAAAGGATTGTACATCATGATTAAGTGGGATTTATCGCAGGGATGCAAGGGTTCTTCAATATCTGCAAATCCATCCGTGTGATACACCACATGAACAAACTGAAGAATAAAAATCATATGATCCTCTCAATAGACGCAGAAAATGCCTTTGACAAAATCCAACTCCCATTTCCGATAAAATCCCTTCAGAAAGTGGGCATAACATGATAAAGGCCATATACGACAAACCCACAGTGAACATCATTCTCAATGGTGAAAAGCTGAAAGAATTCCCGCTGAGATCAGGAGCAAGACAAGGATGTCCGCTCTCACCACTATCCTTCAACATAGTTCTAGAAATCCTAGCCACAGCAATCAGAGAAGTAAAAGAAATAAAAGGGATACAAATTGGAAAGGAAGAAGTAAAACTATCACTGTTTGCAGATGACATGATACTATACCTAGAGAATCCTGAAGACTCTACCAGAAAACTGTTAGAGCTCATCCATGAATTTGGCAAAGTCGCAGGATACAATATCAATACACAGAAATTGATGGCATTTCTATACACAAACAATGAAAGAGCAGAAAGAAAAACTAGGCAAGCAATCCCGTCTACCATTGAATCCAAAAGAATAAAATACTTAGGAGTAAACCTACCTAAAGAGACAAAAGACCTGTACTCTGAAAATTATAAGACACTGATGAAAGAATTCAAAAATGACACAAATAAATGGAAAGATATACCATGCTTGTGGATTGGAAGAGTTAATATTATCCAAATGACTATACTACCCAAGGCAATCTACAGATTCAATGCAACCCCTTTCAAATTACCAAGGACATTCTTCAGAGAACTCAAACAAAATATTTTAAAGTTTGTTTGGAAGCACAAAAGACCCAGAATAGCCAACGACATCCTGCAAAAGAAAAATGGAGCTGGAAGAATCAGGCTCCTGGACTTCAGACTATACTACAAGGCAAAAGTCGTCAAAACTGCATGGTACTGGTACAAGGACAGAAATATAGATCAGTGGAACAGGATAGAAAGCCCAGAATTCAACCCAAGCACCTACAGACAACTCATCTATGACAAAGGAGGCAACAATAGACAAAGGAGAAAGGACAGCTTGTTCAATAAGTGGTGCTGGGAAAACTGGACAGCCACATGGAAAAGAATGAGATTAGAACACTCCCTAACACCATACACAAAAATAAACTCCCAATGGATTCAAGACCTAGATAGAAGACCAGACACTATCAAACTCCTAGAGGAAAACATAGGCCAAACACTCTCTGACATAAACGACAGCAACATCTTCTCAGATCCACCTATCGGAGTATTGACAATAAAAAGAAAAATAAACAAATGGGATCTAATCAAACTGAAAAGTTTCTGCACAGCAAAGGAAACCCTAAACAACACAAAAAGACAACCCACAGAATGGGAGAAAATCTTTGTGAATCAACTGACAAGGGATTAATCTCCAACATTTATAAACAACGTCTGCAGATCCATACCAAAGAAACAAACAAGCTTATCAAAAAATGGGCCGAAGATCTAAACAGACAGTTCTCCAAAGAAGACATACATATGGCCAAGAAACACATGAGAAGATGTTCAATGTCACTCATTATTAGAGCGATGCAAATCAAAACCACTCTGAGGTACCACCTTACACCAGCCAGAATGGCCATCAACCAAAAGTCTACAAACAATAAGTGCTCAAGAGAGTATGGAGAAAAAGGAATACTAGTACACTGTTGGTGGGATTGTCAATTGGTGCAACCACTGTGGAAAGCAGTGCGGAGATTCCTCAGAAAATGAAAAATACAACTCCCATTTGATCCAGCAATCCCACTCCAGGGCATCTATCCAGAGAAAACCACAAAGACACATGTACTCCAATGTTCATTGCAGCACTATTTACAATAGCCAAGACATGGAAACAACCTAAATGTCCATCAACAGAGGAGTGGATCAAGAAGAAGTGGTACATATACACAATGGAATATTACTCAGCCATTAAAAGGAATGAAATACCAGCATTTTTAGCAACATGGATGGACCTAGAAACTATCATGCGAAGTGAAGTCAGCCATACAATGAGACACCAACATCCAATGCTTTCACTGACATGCGGAATCTGAAAAAAGGACAGACTGAACTTCTTTGCAGAACAGATGCTGACTCACAGACATTGAAAAACTTACAGTCTCCAGAGGAGACAGTTTGGGGGGTGGGGGGATGTGCCTGGGCTGTGGGATGGAAATCCTGTGAAATCAGTGTTATGATCATTATACAACTACAGATGTGATAAATTCATTTGAGTAATAAAAAAATGGAAAAAAAAGATTGCAACACAGAAAAAAAAAAAGAAAACAGATTCTTTTCCATCATAAGATGTTGAGTATATAGCTCCCTGTGCTACACAATAGGTCTTTGTTGTTTACCTATTTTATACGTGTGTGTATATGTTATTCCCAAACTCCAGATTTATCTCTCCCCCACTATCCCCTTTGGTTTCCATAAGTTTGTTTTCTATACCAGTGAGTCTTTATCTGGTTTGTAAATCAATTCATTTGTATCATTAAAACAAAAAACAAAAACAAACAAAAAAATAAAATAAAATTGTCTCTTGAGAGATGAGCCCCCATGTTAAAATTGCAAACATGAAACTCATGCATTTAGATATGATCCCCATGGAAGAGTTTGGAGAGCTCCAGCCTAAGCACGGTATCCTCAAATTGGGCCAAGTACATTCAAGCCCTTTGGGCTGCAGTTCCTTAGGTTTCCTTACTGTTTTTGTTGTTGTTGTTGTTGTTGTTGTTGTTTTCCCTAGAAATAGAAGGTTCTTTTCCCTATCAAGCCTGAGGGGTCAATTAAAAAGAATGTCTAGCAATGAATTTTAGACCCGGAAAACACTCTGAACGAAATTTCTCCTGTTTCCATGCCTAGAGTTTTTCCAAATGTATTTGTTCTCCTTGAATGTTTTTTTTTCTCAGGGTAGTTAGTTAATGCCTGGAGGTTTTTTAATAAAGGTGGATTCACAGGTGTTTCTTTTGTAAGGTTTTGGTTATTCTGGCTATGCTGGTGAACTAAACTTGACCCTCTTGGCCAATGACAAAACAGCAGGTACTTTGGGAACAATTTTACTCTCCCTCCTTACTTTTTGACTACATCACAGAATTTCAGCTGGCAATCAACATACAAATAAGTAGGAGCAGATTCACTGTACTGACCTGACATTGTAATGTGTGCTAAAGAAACCTGAACCCTCAGATCCCTTTTATGGTCAGTTGCAACATCAGAGCATTTCTTACTCCACAGGATACCTCCGAAGACACTTACATCTAACAACATGAAAAGCCCCCAAGGGCACAGACTTGAAACGTCCACAAGACACAAACCTGGTATTTCTCTGTGTCCTTAATGTCCATGCAGAAGTGGAAGATTCACTGTCTCCTGATGCTAGTGATCCATTTCCAGAGATGTTTCTCCTCAGTTGCCACTGCCTGACCTGAAGCTCCCGGCAGGAATAATCAGAGATCAGGGTCCAAAGGACATTGAAATACTTACTTCCATGACTGGTTTTCCCTAATTATATGTCAGCTAATTTGATTATCTCTGCCTCTAGGATGTAGAATTTTGATGTAGTGAAAAAATTGATTGTAGAATTGGGGATGTCACTTTTCCACCATGCATTTTATGCTATCATTGTCCCTGGGAAGACTCATCAAATACTATATCAGAGCTATGAGTGAGGATCTTGTAAGTGATTGATTGAATGGCTGAACAAGGGGAGGAAACAACAAGGAGCCTGCCCTTCTTGAGAGCCTGTGTAGAATGCTTGCCTCACCAATCCTCTCATATGAAGGTATTGGTTGAAAAACATCTAAATTTCTCATTATAAAAGCTCAAATACAGAGAAGTAGTTCCAGGTTATTTTTTTTAACCCCCCATCAAGAGTTTCTTGATACAAGGCTCACCATTATATTGCTTGAAATCCTCTCACCTCAGCTTTTCACCCTCTTCTGAGTCCATCTTCCTTTGCAAGGGGCAAGAAGCTTCTGAAGCATCCACACAAGTCTTTTTCTCATTGTGGAACAGTCCTTTAAACCTCTCTCTTTCCTTCCCCAACGCCCTAACATTAGTAGGAGTTGTAGTGGGGTTACAGCAGAGAATGAATTTGGCCTCCCAAGAGATTTGGTTGCAGTCCTATTAGATTTCACCCCTCATCTCCCTTGATGAGTTTCCTAAGAGTCCTCTCTTCTCACCACACAAAACATGAATACTCATTCATATCATTTGGATAGTGATAAGCTGACATTAATTCCCAACACGATAATAAGGCTCAGAGAACTTTTTCTTATTTGTGTCTCTGTTTTGTTTTCTAAGGGATGCTACCATGATTCCCATGCAGTCAGGACCATAGGTAATGATGAGCTTAGATTCTAAAGTGGAAGGTTATGGGATGCAGACAGGAAATTCACCAGCTTATAAGCAGGGCTTGCAGGCCAGGACTTAGATGGGATTGGCTTTGTCCAAAAGGAGAGTGGACAATTGTGGGTAAAATACTGGCACTGTGCCAAGGGAGTTGATTTTTTTTAATCCTAGAAATACGAGGAGTTCCATTGTGGCTCTGCAGAAATGAACTTGACAAGTATCCACGAGGATGTGGGTAGGATCCCTTGCCTCCCTCAGTAGAATAAGGATCTGGTGTTGCCTTGAGCTATGCAGTAGGTCACAGACACAGCTTACATCCCACATTGCTGTGGCTGTGTGTAGGCCTGCAGCTGCAGGTTTGATTTGTCTCCTATTCTGGAACTTCCATATGCTGAAGGTCTGGCCCTAAAAAGAAAAATAAATAAAAAGAAGGGACTCCCCCCCACCACAGATCTCTAGGATATTTACTTCTTTAACATATGGAAAGAGAAGATTTGTCTCCTTGCCCCTTACTTCTGTCCTTAACCCCACTAAGCAAAAACACTCGGTAGTATAACCTGGCTCTTCCATTTCCATTTCATCCAAAGAGCCTGCAGATTTTGGATCCCTTTGTCAATTTATTTAGTGTTGGACCAAAAGGTACATGTCAGTCTCTACTCCAAGTTCTCATCCTCTCAAGAATTGCCCACAACTAATAGTCTAATGTGTTACCCTTTATGGCTAGTGTTCCAGATAAATGCCCATTCTGAGGGAAAGGTAAATTTCAGATAAATATGGAAAGTACTTGCAGTAAAGGTATGTCTGAAATGTTGCACAGGGTATAGTTAAGGCTAAATTAATGCACTATTTATGTGAAATGAAAAATTCAAATTTAGCTGGACATGTACTATTATTATTGCTTACCTATGACCAACCTGATCTTTCAGTACATTGAATTTCAATAACTGTAGAATTTCTGGTTATAAAAATTAGGCCAGAAATAAAGGAGCCAGGATATAAGGATGAAGACAACTTTAAATATACTCAAATACATCAGATTATATTTTAATTTTCTTTTTAATTTTAAAAGATAAACTATGTTGTTATTTACAGAATGACTTTTATTTTTTTCCACTACATGTGGTTTACAGTGCTCATTCAAATTTCAATTGTTAACACTTAATTGTTTCCATCATAGTTGATTTAAAATGCTATGCTGTATTCTGGTGTAAAGTAACCCACTAAAAAGATATATATTCGGTCTCTTACATTACCACCATCATTATCCATCACAATGGAAAATCCAGGGATGCATATTTGGGATAGAGGATCTGTATGATAAAACGAAACAAAGCCTACAACAATGCGGACATGTATTATCCCCAAGGATGTGACGACAAAACAGAGAAAATGGTCAAAATCCAACAGAAGATTTTTTTTGTCAACATGGACAAACCTATTCTAAAATGTATAAAGAAAAGATAAAGGAGCCAGAACATCAAACAAAATTTCGAGAAAGCACATTAAAGTGCGAGGTGATTCGGCTTATGAGAACGCTCTATGGAGGGCAGCTTGGCATTGCTGGAGGGATAGAAGCAGACAGAGTTCAGTGTACAGAGAGAGAATGCAGAAATAGATCCATAGCAATACACCAACCTGGGAAGTTCTAATACGGAAGCTCAAGGGCAGTAGAATGGAATAGGGATAGGGTTTTTATCCGATACGAAAATGAACTCATCATGGGACATTAAGTGCAAATGTAAAATGTGTATAAATACAAACGATGCAACGTTTGCCACACAAGAAAAAACAATTGGAGCAAACCTCTGGGTCCGCGGGCTTGGCAAAAGGGTCTGCCACATGACAAGAAAAACATTACCCCAAAAGGGAAGGAAAGAACAGAAAGTTGGACTTCATCAAAAGGAAAGAAAGGCCCTTCAAAACATACATGCACCCCAATGTCCACTGAAGCACCATTTGCAATAGCCAAGACAAGGGAGCAAGCTAAATGTCCATCGGCCGAGGCATGGATAAAGAGGATGAGGTTCATATGTACGGGGGGACATCACACAATCATACAAGAGAATGGAATCATGAACGCTGCAGCAGCAAGGATGGACCTGGAAATTATCATCTTAAGTGAAGGTGGACAGGGAAAGACAAACATCGTATGATACCACCTCTAAGTGGAACCGAAAGAGAGGACACAAATGAACGTGTGCACAGAACAGAAACAGACTCCCAGCCTTGGAAAACCGGATGGGTCCCAAAGGAGCCAAGTCCGGGGCAGGAGGGACTGGGGGTTTGGGACTGGCTTCTGCACACGGAGTACATGGAATGACCGGCCAACAGGAACCTGTGGTAGAGCCCAGGGAACTCTAGCCCACAGTTAGTGATAGTCGATATGGGCATAGAATCTGAGGGAGAAGGGGTGTGTGTGTATGTATGACCGACTCACTTTGCGACACAGCAGGAAATATCACAACATGGTACCTCACTGTCCTTTCAATCAAAGGGAAGATAACTACATCAATACTGCTGGAATAGGCAACAACAATATCAGCAACAATGAAAAGATAAGCGTTCTTCCCCATAACAGCCAAAACCCTACCCCAGACAGAAAACGGACCTCATCACATGGAAACATTTTCCTAGGTGAAAAGAAGCTACAGGTTTGGAGAAACTACCTGCCAACCACACATCTGACCCAAGTCTGGTGTCTCGAGGGAATAAGGCACTGCCAAGACACGACCATAAAAGCGGGACCTATTCCACCAGAAAATGGGCAAACGTTAGGAAGAGACGGGTCACCCACCACAGCACTGTGAGTCCTGAAGGCTGGGTCCACTGTGAGGCTTCCCGGGATCCTGCTGGCTACATGAGAACACTGGGTCAGGCAGAGGGCAGGAAGGATTTCAACAACACTGCTTCCAGGAACTCCCTCGGGTTGGCCTGAGCCAGCTAAGCCGAAAAGGAGACATCAGGCTCCAAGTGCTGGAGGTGTGGACCCCTTGGGCCAGGCTGGCTGGGGCCCTTGGACCGAAGGCAGGTGTTCATGGGGGGGGGCAGAATGGTGGGCAGTGAGTTGTTCCCCATCAGGCTATGGAGAGCGGTGCCATGGGCATGCTGAAAGAGGGTGCTGGGAATCCAATGTAGGAGCAGAGTGCTGTGAGGCCTGGACCTCATCTCACAGCCTGGCACTGGAGCTCCCCTCTCAGCTTCCCTCTCAGTCACCTAGACTCCGTTCCTTCAAGAGCCTTATATGCCATGTGCTGGAACCCCCTGCCTCATGGCCTTGGGTCATGGGCTCTGTTCCGGCTCGAGTGCCCTGCACTCTGGAAACGTCCCTCCCTCACTTTGGGGAGTCGATCCTCTTTCATCCCAACCCCAGGACTGATGTTCCTTTACTTTCAAAAGACCCTTCATCCCTGGCACTGGAGACACCTGCCAAAAGGGGCTACAGCTCTATTACCCGAAGTTCATATGTGGAAGGCTTCTCCCCCAGGACCTCCGAACATGACCTTAGGTGGAGCAGTCTTTTCTTTGTCGTTCCATTGCCTACGTTTGTTTGTTTGGATGGGACTGCTGGAACGGCATATGGAAGTTCCCAGGCTTGGCATCGGAACAATCCATCGATCGATCGGAGCTTTGGCAGCCGGCCTAAACCACAGCGACCACAATGACACAACCAAGCCGGGTCTGAGACCTACACCACAGCTCCTGGCCACATTGGATCCTTCCCTTCCTGAGCGAGGCCAGGGATCGAACCTGAACACTCATGGTTCCTTCTCGGGTTCAGTTCCAGGGCACCACCACAGCAAGCCCTGCAGCAGAGTTTGTACAGAACGAGCTGAAATCAGGTCACTAAGGTGGCCCCGAATACAATCAGAAGGGTGCCCCTATAGAAAGGGCAAATATAGACCCTGAGACCAACAGAGGGAGCTGATGTGAGGGCGCAGGCTGGAGATGGGCATCTGGAATCCAAGGAGAGAAGCCTCAGGGCCAACCCAGATTGTTTATACCGGGATCTCAGAAGGCTGGGCTCCGAAAAGGTGAGTTGATACATTCTTGTTATTTAAGCCCCATTGCCCATGGGATTGGTGAGGGCAGCTGGAGCTGACCGATTCCCTCTGAAGGCCTGGGCACTCCCAGGGCAGGAAGGAGTCTCAAGGGAAGACACCCTCTGTGTCCCCAGCTGGGCTCCACCAGCATCCCCACTCCTACCTTCCTCCTGGGACACTCTCCCTCTCATGTCCTCTCCTTTTGTCCAGGGAGTCAGATGGAGGACCCCAACAAAAGGAAGGACGGACGACAGGAGGGGCCGTAGGGCCTCAAGGCAGCAGCAGGAGGAGACTTTCCTTTGGTTATTGGAGATTGCAAGCTTGGTTTGTGGGGTGGCCACTGTTGCACAGGAAGGCCAAAATGGAGCATGATAATGTGAGAACATAGAATGCCTACATGTATGTGTAACTGGGTCACCACGTTGTACAGTAGAAAACAAGATTGTATCGGGGAAATAACAATTAAGAGCCAAAGAGGACGCGGTATATACACACAATGCAATACTCCTGCACCATAAAACAGAGCACCCTAATGCCACCTGCAGCAACATGGATGGAACGAGACCCTCTCATCCTGAGGGAAGGAAGTCCGAAAGAGAAGAACGACTACCATACGACATCACTCATATGAGGAGTCTCATATACAGCCCAAAGGAACCTTTCCACCTAAAGGAACTCATGCACTTGGAGAATAGACTTGTGGTTGCCTAGAGCGAGGGGAGGGAGTGGGATGGATGGGGAGCTTGGGGTTATTGGATGCAAACGACTGCTTTTGGAAGGGATTAGCAAGGAGATCCTGCTGTGTAGCACTGAGGACGAGGTCGAATCTCTTATGATGGAGCATGAAAATGGCACAAAGACGAATTATACATGTAGGGGAACTGGGTCACAATGGTGGACAGTGGAAAAAATTGTCTCGGGGAAAGAACAATCAAAAAACACCCAACAAACACCCCACTAGAGGCAGTCATCAAACCACAAGAGCAGAGAACAAGGGAGGACGGGAAAAGACCAACAAAACCCAATCCGACACAGCTAATAACATGGCCATAAGAACATACAGATCAAGAAGCACCTTCAATGCAAATGCACAAAATGCCCCAACCGAAAGACATCGACTGGCTGCATGCATACAAAAAGAAGACGCATCTCCTTCTCTCTGGGTCTAGATCAAGATCTCCATCTCATTCTCCACCCCGATCTCCATCTCGATCTCGATCCAGATAGGTAGAGGGATAGACAGATAGATAGACCTGCTGTCTTCAAGAGACACCCCTCAGTTTTAGGGACATATTCAAATTGAAAGTGAGAGGATGCAAGAAAATATTCCTCGTGCGTGGGAATTAAAAGAGAGATGGAGTAGAAATACCGCCATCAGAAAAAAGAGACTTTCAAATAAAGCATATTAATAAGACACAAAGAAGGTCATTACGTAACGGTCAAGGATCAATCCAAGGAGAGGAGATGGGAATTGGAAACCTATATGCACCCAATACAGGATCCCCGCAATGTAGAAGGCAACTGCTACAACCGTAAAAGGAGAAATGGACACTAACACAGTCAGAGCAGGGGGCCTTCACACCTGACTCCCATCAATGCACGGGTCCTCCAGACATAAAATCAACAAGGGAACCCAGGCCTTCAATAATGCATTGGACCACGGGGCACTTCCTCCATATGTAGAGCGCTTTCCATCCCAATGAAGCAGGATACACACTCCTCTCAAGGGCACACCCGACATTCCCTAGGACAGATCACATGCTGCATCACCTAGCAAGCCACTGTACATGGAAGGAAATTGAAATCCTATCCCACAGCTTCTATGCACCCAACGCTATGAGGCTCAAAATCAACCACCAAGAAAACAATGGCAGCAAACACCAACACACGGAAACTCGACAACATGCTACTCAACAACCAAGGGAGTGCTGGAGAAACCAAAGAGGAAATCTGAAGATCCCAAGAAGCAAGTGACACCAAAGATATGACAATCCAAAGCCTATGGGACGCAGCAAAGGCAGGTCGAAGAGGGACCTTTCCAGCAATACAAGCCTACCTCAGCCAACAAGGAAAACCACCAACAAACAACCTGGCCTTATGCCCAAAGCAACCAGAGAAAGACAAACACAAGGAAAGACATCCTAATGATCAGAGCAGAAAGGAAAGAGCAACGAAGAAAACCATCAGAAAGATCAATGCAGCTACAACGGCTTCTTTGAATACATCCACCATATGGATAAACCCTTAGCCAGACTCATCAGGGAAAAAAGAGTGGACTCAAATCAATAACCATCAAAATGCATGCCAGCTTCCAATGGACATCCCAGAATACAGAGGATCAGAAGAGACTACTAAAAGCAACTCTATGCCAAGAAAACAGACTTCCTAGACGAAATGGACACCTTCCTAGCAAAGTACAATCTGCCAAGACTAAACTCCGATGACCTAGAAAAGATGACTGGGCTGATGCCAAGAACTGAAAATGACGTTGTGAGGAAAAAACTTCCAGCAGGCATTCCCGTCGGGGCTACATTGGAATGAACCTGACCCGTATAGGAGAGAATGCAGGTGCAATCCCTGGATCCAGGATTGCCTTCAGATATGGAGCAGGTCCCAGATGCAGCTCGGATCTGGCCTTGCTGTGGCCGTGGCTGGCAGCTGCAGCTGCAGCGCCAATTCCACCATAGCCAGGGCATTTCCCAATGCCATGGGTCTGCCCTGAAAAGACAAGAAAAGGCCAACCCCCCACTCCACCCACTTCCCCACAAACAAAAATATACCACCTGAGCTCTTCACATGCACATACCCACAGGGGCCTGAACACAAACATCGACCAGTGGTACACATTGACTACTACGAATACAGGCTCACTACAATCAGCTCCTACACAGTCGTCTCATGCAAAGCCCATAGGCAAGGCCACAGCCCTGCAGTACGTCTAGGCCAGGATTCCAGAACACACACACATCGCCTATGAGATTTCTTTGTTTCCAAACACACACACCTACCTCTGGCATCCCTCCAAATACATACTACAGAAGCCCCAGGACCTCAAATACACACACAGCCACAATACGCCTACACGTACTAATACACATGTACACGTCTCAAACACCTATGGACACACACAGACACATATTCCCAACCCTTGAACATACAGATGCCCCAAACTCTAGACATGGGGCCACCTCTCCAGAAGACAACCGCCCTGCCCCTCCCCCAACAGAGACACAAAAGGACACTGCACATGAGTGGGTGTAAACAGCATATGCATTTCAGCCCTCACCCTCAATGAGGACACACCATCTCTTCGTATCTAGGACCTGTAGAAACACCTTGGCATTCTGCCAAGAAGCAACGTGGCACACTCCCAACACCTCCATACCATAGGAACACAACCTGGTCATTCATGCACCTGGTGATAGACACACAAACGAGTAGACACACGTAGGACACATGGACCTATCGCCAGCAAACCACATAGGAAATGACTTCCACATATCCAATGATCCTAGGACCCAGCTCATCCATCTGCAAACTCGTAACACATAACCACAGCACATATTTCTCACACCAAGAAATGCACGTCTCCCACGCCCCTGTGGAAACACAGAACCTCATCTCTCCAGCAGACGCACACTTCTCCACGACCCCACATATATAAACCTAACATATCCCTCCTGAAAACTACAAGTGCATAGCCCCAGCGAATATGCCTCCAAATGCCCATGCCCCTGGAATACACACTCAAACGCATTATACACACAACTCTCCAAAACACCCAAGCAGACCCGCAATTACTCAGTACACGACACAATTGCAAACCTAGCACCCTACGTCCTTTCCTCCAAATACACATATAACACACTCTTGGCATATCCATAAACCCACACTCCCCAAGGGTCCATCCAAGCGCATGCACTCTTCCAGCGTGCAGAATCCAGAAGCATGCCAATACGGCACCCCGACCTATGTAGCATTCACCAGTCCTAGAAGATAGGCTGACTCGCCCTCTACACATCAAAAGACACATGTACAGCTCCGGAACATGTGCTACACACAAAAAAGCAAAGAGCCATATGACAGGCCGTGAACACACAAATAATCATCCTAAAGGGAAGAACAGAGGAGGATCCTAAAAGAGCAGAAACCGCCCACTGGGGATGGGTTAAATACAAGCTTTAAAGGGGTCTTCGAAATGGTCTAAAGCTGATGATCACTCAAGAAAAGGAACCCAGCCCTGACTTACCCGACTTGAAGGAAGACCAGATGAATCAAAGTGCCAGACATGATCAAGACACAACCCCAAAGACTTCAAGCACAAGGCAACAGATATGGAGGTCAAGTCCTGCTGCATGAAGTCAAGGAGAGAAGAGTCCTGGACAAGGAGCATTTCTGCACCTCACCCAGACAGAAACACAGGGGAGAGGGGACACGCCTAGGTAAAAGAGGACAGGAGATGGAAACCTGAGATGAATTACCCCAGTTGATATATGACCAAACTCCTGGGAATACACACCGATTTGAACAAGCACTGTGACAGCCCAGGGCACACCATCCATATAGGGCACAATGAGGAGCTGGAGATGGAAGCCTTGATATCCACCCTCCAATGAGGAAGAAGGCAGTCTTCTCCCCTCCCCACTGGGCCTTGGATTCTAGAAATGTAGCTCTCTAGGTTCTTGGGGCTACTCTTCCCCCTGGCCAGCTTACGTGTATCTCCCCCCAGGGTCTTATGCTCCGAAACTCACTCTTTACCTGGGGCTTCGCTTCATGCCAAATGCTTCCTGCCACGAAGCAGAAGAACCAGAGCTTCATCAAATCCTGACACCTGGTGAGGGGTCTGACAGTGCAAAGACAGTGGGTTTGAGCAGGTCGAGGCGTTCCTTTGTGGCATGGAAGGCTAAGGATTCTGAGTGTTCACTGCAGTGGTCCAGATTGCTGCTGTGGCACTCCATCCTAGGAAAGGGAAACTCCACATGGAGCAGATGCCACCAAAAGAAGTCTGTGTGCTCAAATCCTCTCTGAACCTGGGATCCTGGCTTGAGGTGCCAAGCTGAGGGCAAGGTAGATTCCAGTCCCACTCTCAATTTTGGCTGGGGTCAAGTCCCAACCACAGAAGTTTCACTACAGGCCCCAAAGGTACACACACACAGATCGGCCCCTGGACTTCCCTAACATTGCCCTGAGGCCTAGGCAGATAATCCTACCAAGTCCACCAGGAGACACACAATCCCCAACTTCACGGCGGAAAACATCCATGAAAAATAGGCCCCTGAACACCAACTTACAAACACCTAAACGCCAGCTCCTGGACTATGCCTCTGTTACATCTCAGCACCCTCCAAAAACAAACGCTCACCCAAACACAGGCATGATCTCCCCTTACACACATATCCATAGACAAAACCCAACCAACCCTCACATTTGACGGATTACCAGATTCCCAACAACCAGGTGGCCTTGTACCAATCCCCCCTAGGCTTGCAAATCCATCACGATTTACATCCGACTACAACTAGGTGGTCAGCACTACATTCAGCAAGGCTGCCCACAACAGAGACCCAAGCATGCCCTTTGAACAGACGTGCTAACCGACATTGGTATGTGAAATAGGAAGACACCAGTGAAACTAGCAGCCTGGATGGTACATCTTCACTCCTTTTCCCGTGCCCTGAGCTACTTCTTGTGAACCCCATGAGGGTTTTCAAATTGGAAATTCTTCTTTCTAGCTTTCCTGTGCTTTGGAACAGTGGGCACACTGAAACGCCACCCATTTTAATCACTCACACACTTTAGTCCCCTGCCTCCATAGAGCCCACAGTTCCTCAAGTCTCCCAGCAGCCTGATCCACAGTGCTGCTAAAAGCTGTGTTGGAAACACTGCTCCGGACCTGAGCTCCATGCGGGCATGAACCCACATGGAGGAGGGCACAAGGAGTCTGCAGCATGCACAAGAGCACAGAGCGGTCACACCCAATGGCTGAAGAGTCCCCATATTCCTTAGCAGGGCTGTCACGGAATGAACGCTAAAGGCCACCAGGATGGGCCCCACCCTCAGGCAGGCCACCCCTTGGGAAACCACCCTCTTTGCTCCCACGTGCAGTAGTGACTACCCAAGCGGACCCTCCTCAACAGACACTAGGAGCGGTTGGATGATGGTAGTCTCTGTGCACAACAGCTCAGGCAGCAGTGGACAGGTGGGAAGAGGAGGGAGGGAAGGAAGCATCAGAAGAGCTGGCCCAGGAGCTCCCTCCAAGACAGGAATGTCATGGAGGATTTGCATTAGCTGGAAAGCTCTCTGATGTTGTCTTCCTTTCTTCTCCCTGTGGCCATCGAGGAGAAGACAGGAAGACAACACCATCTCTTCTTAAACCCTATGGTTTAAGAAGTGGCCATCACTTCTTAAACCCTATCTCTTGGGAAATGAGCCCCCATGGTCACACTGCATCGGTGAAACCCATGCATTTAGATAGGATTCCCATACAAGTGTTTGCAGAGATCCAGCCTAAGCACAGAATCCTCAAAGTGGGCCAAGGACATTCATGCCCTTTGGGCCACAGTACCTTAGGCTGTGTGGGTTCTTTGGGTTGGGATTTGCTTGTCTAGAAAGAGAAGGGTCTTTCCCCTAGCAAATTGGATGGATCCATTAAAGAACCATTCTAGCACGCAATTGGAGATCTGGGAACCTCTCTTCAGAGATGGTGCTCCTGTCGCCATGCCTAGAGAATTTCCAAGTGCCTCGATTCTCCACGCATGTTTGTTCTTCATGTCTTTCTTTAATACATGGAGCTTGTTCAATAAAGGTTGGTGCACAGGTGTGTCTCCTTTGTACGGTTCTGGTTGTCCTGGTTATGCTGGTGAGCTAAACGTGACCCTCTTGGCCAGTCACAAGACAGCAGGTTCTTTGGGGACACTACTCCTCTCCCTCCCTACGTTTTGCACGACATCATGGAAGTTCAGGTGGCCATCTACCCACAAAGAAGTAGCAGCAGATTCAACATACTGACCTGACTTGGTAATGCTCGCCAAAGAAACTTGAACCCTCAGATCCCTTTTCTGGTCTGTGGCAACATCAGAGCATTTCTTCCTCCACAGGACACCTCTCAAGACCCTTACATCTATCTGATGACACTCAGAGCTCCCAAGGGCACAGACTTGAAACGTCCACAAGACACTAACCTGGGATCTCTCGGTGCCTTTCAATTTCCATGTGGGAGTGGAAGGTTCACTGTCTCCTGATGCTAGTGATCCATCTCCAGAGATGTTTCTCCTCAGCCGCCAGTGCCTGCCCCGAAGCTCTCTGCAGGAACAATCAGAGGTCATGGTCCAAAGGACGTTGAGACACCCACTTCCATGACTGGTTTCCCTAATTACAGTGCCGCTGATTTGACAACCTCTGCCTCTCCGATGTCGGCATCTATGGTTCTGAGGTAGTATAAAATAATGAACAACAGAAGGAGTTTGTGCCATGGTGCATCAGAACCGAATCTGACTAGGAACCATGAATTTGCTGGTTCCACACCTGGCCTCGCCTGGTGAGTTAAGGATCGGGTGTTGATGTGAGCTGCGGTGTAGGTTGCCATCACGGCTGGGATCTGGCATTGCTGTGGCACTGGCATTGCCCAGGGGCCACAGCTCTGATTGGACCCCTAGCCTGGCAATCTCCCAATGCCATGGATGTGGCCCTAATAAATCAAAAGACAGTAAAAAAATAATGGAAGAATTGGAGCACCTCGTTTCCACAATGCAATTTTTGTATCAGTGTCCCTGAGAAGACACATGCCAATACGACATCTGGGGAGGGAGTGGGGTGGATTGGGAGCTTGGGGTTAAGGGATGCAAAGGATTGGCTTTATCAATGAGATTCTGCTGTGTAGCACTGAGAACTCTGTCTAGTCACTTGTGATGTAGCATGCTCATGGGAGACTAGAAAGTGTACATGTGTGTGTACCTGGGTCACCGTGCTGTACAGTAGCAAAACCATTGTCTTGGGGAGAAACACCCACAAATACTATGTCTGAGCTATGTGTGAGAATCTTGTAACAAATTGCAGGAGTGGCTGAAGAAGGGGAGGAAGCAACAAGCAAGCCTGGCCTTCCTGAATGCCTGGGTACAATGGGTGTCTCAGCAATCTTCTCAAATGAAGGTCTTGTTTGAAAACCCTGGAAATGTTTCTTCAGTATAAACGCTCCAATAGAGAGCCCTATTCCCATGGTGCTCAGTTTTGCAATGCCCCATCCAGAGTTTCTTCCTACAAAGCTCACCATGGTATTGCAGGAGATACTCTCGCCTCAGCTTCTCACCCTCTTTGGAGTCCATGTTCCTTTGCAAGGGGCAAGAAGCTTCGGAAGCACCCACACAAGTCCTTTTTCTCAATCTGCAACAATCCTTTCAACCTCTCCTTCTTTGCCCAACACCCTAACAGCAGGAGGAATTGTAGTTCTGCTACTGCACACAGGGACTCTTGCCTCCCAAGAGATTTGATTGCAGTCCTGGGAGGTTTTCACCCCTCACCTCCCTTGATGATGTTCCCGAGACCTCGCCTCTCACCACACCAGACGGACATACGCATTCCTATCACTTGCATCGTGATAAGCTGACCTTACCTCCCAATCTGAACGTTTCTTCAGGTGTGTTTCCGTTTGGCTGTGTCAGGGATGCTACTTTGATTCCCATGCAGACAGCACCATAGGCAAGGACGAGCCTTGATTCTCAAGAGCAAGAGTATAGGATACAGACAGGAAATGCACCAGCTATCAAGCAGGGCTTGCTGGGGAGGACGCTGATGCGAGTGGGTTTGGACATGTGGAGATTGGACATTGGTGGATAAAAAGCTGGCACTGTGTCAAAGGGCACACCCACATCACGGGAAGTCGATGTTTTCACACCTACAAAAGCCAGCAATTCCCATCATGGCTCAGCAGACATCAACCCCCCTAGGATCTGTGAGGATGCACACTCCATGCCAGCCTCCTTCAGTAGAATAAGGATCCGGGGTTGCCCTGAGCTGTGCTGTAGTTCCCAGATGCAGCTTGGATCCCACATTGCTCTGGCTATGGCAGAGGCCTGCTCGTGCAGGTCCAATGTGACTCCTAGCCTAGGAACATCCATAGGCAGCACGTGTGTCCCCCAAAGGAGAAAGCAATTAAACCAAGAGACCCCCCCCCACACACACATCTGGTTCTTTCACATAAGGAAAGAGAAGATTTTGTCTTCTCCTCCCTTACTTCTGTCCTTAACCACATAAAGCTCAAAGATGCAATAGTATCTCTTGGCTCTTCCATTGCCATTTCATCCAAAGAGCCTGCAGATTTGGGGTCCCTTTGCCATTTTCTTTTGGGTTGGACCAAAAGGCACCTTTTGGTCTCCACTCCAAGTTCTCATCCCCTCAAGAACTGCCCACTCCCTGTAGCCTAGTATGGTACACTTATGGGCGAGTCTTGCCAGATGCATGCTGATTCCAAGGGAAAGGAATAGCATTGAGAACTATGTCTAGATACACATGTTGCAACAAAACAAATGGTGGGGGAAAAGTGTAATTTTAATGCATACATGTAAGGATAACCTGACCTCCTTGCTGTACAGTGGGAAAATAAAAAAAAAAATTCAGATACACAGGGAAAGTACTTGCAGTAAAGATATGTCCAAAATGGTGCACAGGATACAGGTTAGGCTAAATGCAGGCACTATGTATGGGAAAAGAAAAACTCAAAAGGAGCTGCACATTTACTATGGTTATTGCCTGGCTTTGAGCACTCTGCCCTTTCAGTACTTTGAAGTTCAATAAACTGTAGGAACACCCATGTTAAATATGCATCCAGTAACAGAGGAGCCACGATATCAGTAGGAAGGCAAGAAAAGCAAAGACACTCAGGTCTATGGGGATGAAATTTAATTTTCTAGTTTCCTTTTTTACTTTTTCTCAAGAGGAATTCTTTGATCTTACAAGAGGTTAGGTTTTCCACTGCAGTTGATTTACAATGTTTTGTTTACTTCTGCTGTGCAGCAAAAGGACCCTGTTGTACAGACAGATGAATGTATATATGATATATAATATATATGTGTGTGTGTATATATATATATATATATATATATATATATATAGGATGCATATGTAATCACTTTCTCACATTATACCCCAACCTTTTCGATCACAGTCCAAGATGGAGCTCCCTGTGCACATGGTACATTTCAACCAGAGACAAAGGAATATTACCTGCAAAGGCAAATGGATGGCATTCAAAGTTGCTTGCCCAAAAGAATTCTGAAAAGATGTGAATGAAACAGGTATCTCTGATCCTTGGTGGGAACGAGGACTGAGTGGACAGGGGAAAGAGGGGGGAGGAGGACTCAGCACTCCATATTCTACTCAGAACTCGTGTACTGTGATCCCTGAGATGGGAGGATTTGTTGAAAATGTTACATTCAAACATTTAAAAGGGAAAAGTTCCAAGACTTATCAGCAATGTCATAATACGGGAAACACGTCAGACTTATCTCTGGTCTTGGACACGTGGGCTGTGCAGCGGCTTTTTGGAGAGGCTGGGCCTTTCCAGCACAAGGGAACATGAGGAAGGTGGGTCCTGCTGGATGCTGCTTGGCACACAAGGACGGCTTCCTTAGGAAAGATGGACACACACCAATCACAAATGGTGGGTCTGCTGAGAGAAGCCAAACCATAAACATTGGGTTCCAGGTGGCCATGAAAACCCAAGTGGTTATCAGATGATAAAAGGTGAATTTTGTTCAGAAAGTCTGGCCTCTGGGGAAGGGAGCCTGGAGCCAGGACGGAAGCTGAGGCGGTTGAAGGACAACAAACAATGTGATGAATAACAGAGGGAAAGGTAACATCAAGACAAACCTCGGTGCTGTGACTCTGAAAATCAACACATACATTGCCTGACGAGGCATTCGACAATTGTCTGGCCCCTGCATAAGGTGGAAAAAACGTCTGGTTCTTGCCTCCCTGCAGAGGCCAGCATGGAATGGCACCCCACCCCCACCCAGGCTCACCTGCCCTCGGCCCCTCCCCCACTGCAGAATGACTGGAGGCCCGCATTCTACTGTTGAGATTCAAACTTGGGCTCCTTTACTTGTGTCCTGAGCATCTGTTGGGGCAGGTCCCTCGCTGGGTCCTGCTCTTGACTGTCCACGTTGAGGCCACCAGCCCGTGGTGGTCCAGGCCCATGCCTGTGGGAATGGCTTCAGAAGGCGGTAAGCCTCTAGACAGGGACTGTTTTCCAAGAGAAAGGGCCTCCCTCAAATGCCTGGGTTTCCGTTGGAACCCTTCACTGTGGACATGGAGTTGGACTGAAGGAGAGGAAGGCAAGAGCACTGCACCCCAGGGACATCTCAGCTGGGGAACCTGTAGAAACCTGAGGCTGCCCTGGGGAGGACAGCTGCTTGGAGGTGGTTCAAGAGGCCTTGCTCTGGTTGGGGAGGCAGGATGGCAGCAGGCAGGATGGCGGTTTTTAGAAGGGAGACAAGCCACTTGGAACGTGTGTGTAGCCAGTGTCCTGTGGCTGGCCCTGGGTGGGTCATGAGGAAAGCCTAGCCCCGCCTTGTGGTCCTCAGGCATCTGAAGCTCGCCTCACCAGACCTCTCTCAGGGATTGGAACTGGCGCATCCTCTGGCTAATGGGGGCGTGGAATGGGAGGGTATAGTCAGAAAACGATTCAGTGCTGGTGGGTGTTGTCTGTGGCCTCATGCTCAGGAAAGGGTCTGCTCTGAGCTGAGCAGGATGTGACTCATGCTGCCACGGCCCAGAACGTTTCCCTCCATCCCGCCCAGAACTCACTTCTCAGGTCAGGCAACTGTGGCCTTGGATTCCACAAGGGAAGGGCAACCATGTGACTTCACCCAAGCTAGGACTCGTGGGCCTGAGGTGTTCTGTATTGGTTTCCCTTTTGTGGAAATACGTCTCTGCAGACATGGCGCAGCGTGTCAGGTGGCTCATGGCAGAAGCTGAGGCCTGGCTTTGAGATGAAGAGTGTGTTCCTATTTCAAGTCACTACTACTACATGTGGAGAGAGGCTGGTGCAGGTGGAATGCCTATGAAGGCTGCTTCCTTTGTAAAGAGGCGGGGTGAAGCAGTGTAGCACAGAAGCAGGAAGATGATCTAGTCTGCTACTCTGAAACCTCCTAGAACACCTGTGGAGGTCAATTCGGTGCCTCGTGGTATGTACCTCCTTCTCCTGAATGGGCGGTTTTCTCACAATGGCACCTGACTCCTGCCTGCTGCTCAGTTTGTCCTCACTTTCCATTATTGGGAGCTGGAAGGGGAAGGACCCCAGGCAGCCTCTACTCCCATGACCCATGTCACATGAGCCGCCCTGGTCCCATGCTCATCTTCGGAAGCCAAACCTGGATGGGAAGTGGCCAAAATGCAGAGGACACACACCGACTTCTCTCTGAGGAGCAGAACTGCATGGCGGGAGGGACTCAGGGCCATCGGGATGGGGTGGCACACCTTAGTCCCTGTGAAGTGTCCACTCTGGGTGGTTCGGAGAGGCAGGTGCATGCTTGGTGGGGCTGTTCTGTGTTTGTCTAAGGGTTCTGTGTGCAGAGTGATCTTCGCAGCCTTTGAGAGGTGTTGTGTGAGGTCAGGAAAGAAAGACAGAACAGATGTGTGCTGAGCATCCAGAGAGGAAGAGTTGAGGAGGAAGTGAGGCCCTTCAACTTTAGACAGTGGAGGTCCAACAAAGGCCTCACGGTGCCTGGAAGGTCCTTGGAGAAGGCCCTTACCTGCCAGTGACCTTGCTGAGGGGCATGCTCAGAGTAGATGGCCTCTCAGGTCCAGGACGTGGGGACAGCCTGTGAGGACGAGGTGTCAGGGAGCCCCTCAGGGAGGCTCTCCAATCTCTGCTGCTGAGCTGAGCATTTCTCGGTAGACAGGGGCAGGGAACTTGGTGTGGGGAATCAAGGTCACCAGGGAAGTAATTCTCAACTGCAGGTCAGACCATGAAAATCCCTCCATGACATCTGCACAACACAAAGGTTCATCGGGCCAAATGTCCTCTCTCACTGAGGTGTGCCCCCTGATTCCCCAGAGACCTTCCGTCCATGTCACCCCTTCTCTTCCATTCACCCCTTTCCATTCTCTCCACAGCATTTCCACTGCTGGGCACGGATGTGGTCATGCAACCTGGGGCCTTACGCTCCTATCCTCCCCTCATTCCTGGCTCCCAACACCAGCCAGCTTGGGAGCAGCACCTGCCACCGCCCATGTCCCCATTACTCCTGCCTGGCAGCACCCTATCGCAGCCAGCTCACCCCATGACACCTCGGGTGACTCCTGCTGACCATGGCCCCATTGCCCCAGGGCTTGGCAACATTCCTGGCCCAGTCTGGTCAGGAGGGAGGTCAGCATTGCCCCACCAGTCTCAGGCCTTTGGGCGTCCTAAGGCCCCCCTCAATGGGAATGCTTCCAGGGCCCTCATGGGGAGTGCTTTGTGTCCTGCACCCCTTTGCAGAGCAAGCCCTGTGGGGGACAGTCGGGTGGCTGCCCCAGCTATTGCAGCAGCTCAGGCTGGCAAGGGAGGCTTGGCCCCAGGCCTTCCTCCTCAAGCAGCACCGCCAGCTGCCCAGATGGCCTTCATCCTGCCCCCAGGGAGCTCTGGGCCGTGGCCACATGGCACCTCTGGGGCAGGCAGCCTGCACGCCCCCCAGCACAGTGGCCCTCAGGAGGACACCTCTCACCATGAGAGCGTCTATCAGAACTTCCGACGCTGGCAGCGCTTCAAGTCCCTGGCCCGCAGCCACCTGCCCCAGAGCCCTGATGCGGAAGCTCTCTCCTGCTTTCTCATGTAAGTGACCTCTCAGGCCCTCATTACCTCAGCTGGAGCCTTCGCATATACAGGACCTTGGCATGGCCTCCCTGCTTAGGTTTCCAGGCATCCTTTCACCTCGAGAGAAGGAGGGTTGACAGCAATGTCCATGCTATGAGGAGGCACGTCTGCACTCAGATGTGTCCCACGTCCAGTCCATGACATCCCGTCCGTGCCTTAGCTCAGCTACCACCACCATGCAAGACCAGTTGTCTCACTTTCTGCACTGCCATGATAACATTGAGTGCAGGAGAGCAGTCCGAGAGGGTCCTGCTCGGATGAGAGGAGCCAGAGTTTGAATGGGACCTGCTTCTCTGGTGCTAACTCCTTTCAACATGGACCTGGGCCTCTGGCAGCCAGTGGGTATCACTTCAGATAAGGCTTAGGACATTCACGCCCAGGACAGAGCATTCTGCATGCCCGGTTCTTGTTGTACTGAAGAAGTCCATTGTGAACGGGGAGGTGGTCGAGCTGTCCTAAGGGCAAGGGTCTATCCTCCTAGAGCTGTGAGCCTGGCAGGAACATCCCTCCTAGACCCGAGGTCCCTCTGAAAAGGGGGACTAGGCCATCTAGTGCGGAGACCTGGGCAGAAGAATCCTTGGGTTTCTCAGACCTGTTAGCAGGTAGACTGGCGTCTTCCCTCCCTCATTGAGGGGGCTGCATTTTATATGAGATGACAAATTTCCCCAGTCACAGGGTCCCAGCTATAGCCTGGGAGTGTACAATCATCTGCTGGTGAGTGGGAGGTGGTGGCACCAGGCACCAGGAAGGCTTGCCTTTGCTCTCCAGACACCCTCGTCTCCCCCTCTTGAGCCTGGGTTTGGCAGGGCTGGGGCCCATGGAGGCCTTGGAGCTGGGTGGGGTTGGGCAGTTGGGGGCTGGGCTGTACCAAGACTGACCCTGAGGGCTTACAGCCCAGTGCTTTGCACCCTGGCTCACCTGAAGCCCACCATGACGCTGGAGGAGGCCATGCGGTAGGCCATGCAGGAATTGCAGCACATGAGCACCGTTGAGAGGATGGCCTTTTATGAAATGACAGCAAAGTGAGTCAGGGTCCTGGGCCATGGGCGACATGGTGGGTTGGGTGGTGGGTGATGGGCAGGCCCCAGGGCAGGATCTGGCTCTGGTGGTAGCAATCAGAGAGGATGCAAGCAGAGGCTGGCACCTGACACCTCCTGTTCCCTGAATCCCCAAATCCTATTGGCCTCCAGAATCCCCTCTGCCACCTGGAGAGCTTGGCTCTTCCAGCCTGTCTGTCCCAGGAGCTCTGCCCTACCGTGATGCTGATGTGGGGAGGCCTCAGGATGGCCTTGGGGAGCACGGCAGCCCAGGAGGTGGTCCCCTGAAGGCATGGGGGCTGTGCAGGGGTGAGGACTCCACCCAGCAGCCTGGCACCCCTTCATGCTGGGTGCCTTGCCATCATGGACCTAGCGTGAGGTAGGCCTCTCCTCATCAGTGGTGGCTGGAATGGGCAACCGGCCATCCTTGGGGAAGCCCATGGGTCTCTGACCCTCCCTGTCATTTCTGCATGGGAATCTCCTAGTTTCCAAACAAAACCAAAGGAGCAGCTAGCTCTCAGTGTAAAGAGATGCTTCACCTCTAAGGGTAGGATCCCCACTCCAGCCTGTGCTGGGCCCTGTCTCATGCGTGTTTTCCCGCACTCTCACTCCCAGCCCCAGATTCTGGGTTCGGGCAAGGGCTCTGTGGGGACACATGCCTGATCAGGCCACTGGTCAACTCCATTGTTTGGGTCAGACAAGGTCCAGGGGCACATGAGCAGGGGCCCCCAATACCCACCATGTGTCCCTAAGCCTGGTCCCAGAGATTGACCTGGGTCTCTGCTGGGCCATGCCCTCCAGCTCCAGGGCTGGTCAGGCAGGAGGAGGCCCAGATCTTGGACCTGCGCCAGAGCAGCTCCCTGCTGTGACAGCTCCTCATAGGGCCCTGACAGCCCCAAGGACACGCTCTCCTCACCCCCTCGGTCCTGCTGCCCTGGGTGGGCTCCAGAGCCCAGGTGGTTTTCTCACTGGTGCCTGTCCCTCAACACCCCCCAGGTTCATGCAATTTGAGGCAGAGGATGAGATCAGCATGGGGAATGTGGCCTGTACACCACGGGCACAGGGCATGCCTCCTCCAGCTCCACCAAAGACTGCTCCTCAGGAAACCACATCCCGCAAAAGGGGCACTCAGTCTGTGAATTACCTTCCCCTTGGAGGTCAAGGCACTGGTAAGAGAGGCCTAGGCCTGGTCCCTGTTCCCAGACTGCTCCTTTTCCCTCAAGAGGGCATTGGTCTTTCAACACGGATAGCCCCCGAGGGGGTCTCAGTCACCCCTTTCCCCTCTGGGGTGTGGACCTGGTCCATTTAGAACCTCATCACCCTCCTCCCTGTCTAAGGGGCCCCTGTGAAATCTGCCTAACAAGTGTGCTGGTGGGGAGACCCTTGATCATTAGATGTTCCACACGTTCTCACACCTGACTTTTACCTGTCCCTGACTTGAATCTGGCCTCCCACCAAACCTGAGGCTCTGGCTGCTCCTCCCCCTTCCCACATGCATATCCATTGCCCCACAACAATGCCCTCACATGTGCCTGCTCAGGGGTCAGCATCTGGGCGCTGGGTCCCCTCACTTTCCCTTCCTCCTGCTCTGCCTCAGCCTGTGCTCCAAGGAAACACGGCCCCAGGGTCCAGCACACCCACTGAAGGCCACGCAGAACCTGGCAGCTGCTGGAGGACAAGGCCCCCAAGGAGATTGCCCCTGAGGCTCGCAGGGAGCATGGGGACCTCCCGCAGGCACTGGTGGGTCCTGGCCCCTCAGCCACAGGGGAGTCAGATATGGAATGTCGAGAGGATGGATATGAGCTGCCACAGGACGAGGACGGCTGCTTCCCAGACCCGGATCTCCTCAGCTACGTGGACAAGCTGTGTTCCCAGGAGGACTTTGACACCAAGGTGGGCTGGGCCTGGAGTCTGAGACTCCAGGATTCCAGGGAGAGATGCTCTTAGCACCCTAGTTCTGGCTTTGGCCCAGGATAATGGGATTTATGCTCTGGTCCTTGACCCTGACATCTGTGTGTCTTCCTGTGTGTCTGAGTGTACTTTGGTGCGTAGGATGTGTATATGTGGATGTGTAAATTGTACATGTGTGTGTGTCTCTCTCTCTTTGTAGGCCTTTGTGTGTCTGTGTCGGTGGCTATGTGTTTGTGCTTTGGAGCCCATGTGTCTGCATGTGCACCTGCTTGTGAGTGTGTGTGTGTTTATGTGAGAGTAGACCATACCTATGGGAGATTGAAAGCTACCCCTTTGTGAGGGGGACTCTGGATTGGCCTCTGCTAGTCACATTTCCCGCAGGCCTTCCCACCTCCCAGGGCACTCCTGCCAAGGCTGCTCACAGCCTCTTCCTTCCATTCCAGGTGGAGGCGGTCATTCACCCCCGATTCCTGGCAGAGTTGCTTTCCCCAGAACCAGAGCTGGATCTCTCGGGCTTGGCTGAGGAGCTGGAGCAGGAGGAAGGACTCTCCCCTGAAGAGGTGGCCAGGAGAGGGACTGACACTTATGAGACTGGGGGCAGGGGGGGAAGCCAGGTGACCCTGGAAATCCAGGAGGAAAGGACCCAGGTCAGCCTGGGCCGAGGAGGTTCCTAGAGCAGGAGGCCATGAAGGCTCTGTCCCTCCCTCCCCTGACGGAGAGGCCCTGCACCCGGGAGGCTGCCCAAGTGGGTGCAGGGCAGGACTAATGGAAGGGAAGGGGGGGAGCCAGGTACAGGGCAAGGACCCTGCTGGGGAGAAGGTGCAGGAGGAAGGCAGGAGGGCCACAGGCTCTGTCTGTGGATGTGAGTCCCATCTCACCTCCCCCTGCCCATAAGCCCTTGAACTCCCTGGAGGGTGCAGAACAGTCACTGTCCACCTCTCTCCCACCAGCTGGTGCAGACACAAGTCCTGGCCTCTGAGGAGGATGATGGAGTGCCAGCCACTCCCAATCACAGGGCACCCCACCTGGACTCAAGACCATCGGAGTCTGTGGCCCGACAAGATGCCCAGAGGAACGAGCAAGGCCCACGGCCCGGGGTCAGAGATGAAACCTGAACACCCCAGATGGATTTCCATGGCCATCTAAGGCACCCCCAAACAGACAGGGGCCTGTTCAGGCACAAAGGCTCTGTGCCCTCTCCAGGACATGAGGAGACCCTCAGGCTGGAACAGCACAGCCATTTCCTCACCAGGGCACAAAGCGCTCGGGCCCCCCATCAGGACACAGGGCCAGCAAGGTTCTCAGGGAGGCCTCTCCTCTTATTGGAACTGCAGGGCTGGGTCACGGGCTGAGTGAGGATGAGGAGGAGCTCCCCAGCCTGGCCTTCCTCTTGGGCCTTCACCACAGCCTGCTGCCCTGGGGGCTGCCACAGAGCCCTGTCCCTGCCTCGGGTCTTGTCTGCACTGCAGGGCAGAGGGCTCAGAAAGCTTCCCAGGCCCCCTTTCCCCAGAGAATGGGCCTCAGCTCAGGCCCCCTGAAAGCTGCCAAGTCTAGAAAGCGGGCTCGGTGTGGAGGCCTGACTGCAGCTGAGGACCTGGCCAGGCCTAGGGCTGACCTGCGGGGCTCTGGGAGGCACACCATGGCTCTGGGGCTGGTTGACCCTTCCCAGCCCAAAAGGAGCAGGTGTGACCCATGTGGCACACGGAGGAGGTGGAAGCGGAACAGCAACCAGTAGGAAAAGGTTGGCCAGCCTTCCAGGGCCAGTCCAACTGGGCAGCCCCCATGGAAGCCTTGGGCACCTCCTGGTCCTAGCAACCATCCTGGCTGCCATAGGGGTGGGGAGGAAGGACAGAATGACCAAAGCCAGCAGGGGGTGGGGGTGGGTGGGGTTAAGTGGTGGGGACTTGGGTTTGGGTGTGTGTGGGTGGGCACAGTAGCTCCTTTGCGATGGGGGATGTAAAACATGGATAAAATCGTTCTGTTGTGAAATGCACTTGGTCCACTGTCATCTTGCATGTGCCTGTGTCCTCAGAGATGGGTCATCTGAGGACAGAGAGGGGATCTGAGAGGGACGAAGCATGTGTGAGATCCCAGGCAGTCTGGATCCACAGGTGAATGACTAAGTCTTTCCTCCACAGAGACAAGGATGCCCAGGCTGCTCCTGGGAGTACACAGCTCTCACTAGCCCCAGGGACAGCCTCATCATCCCTGTCTCTCCAGCCTGCTGGGCTAGGGGGCTTCTGGGGCATCAGTTCCATGCTCTGCATCCCGGAACACTCTGGGGATGGAGAGCTGCTTCTGTCCCATTCAGCCCTCTGGACACTCACCAGTCGTGAGAATGAAGGATGGAGGCAGCCCTTACCTCTAGAGAGTTTCTCTCTGCCTCTCTGAAGAGGGCAGATGACAGGCTGGGGTGATCCTCCACTCCTCCAGGGTGTCCCATGGAGGTGGCCTGTCCAGAGAGGAAAAGGCTTGGCTGCAGGGACAGGACTTTCTGCTTCAGTGCCTTGTGGGTGGGGGACCATCCTATCGTATTGGTAGGATTATTGCCATGTGCTAAATGGTGGAGGCAGCGGCCTCTTAGTCCCAGTGAGGACAAAAGAAAGGAGGTAGTGAGTGACTTTAATCTCATGGCCTGTTAATGGCTTGGGGTTAGGCTCCATCATGTGAAGCTCAGTGGTCCCAACCTCACCAGCCCACTGGCATCCACCCCCAGGGAGCTTTTGATACAAGAAGCCCTGGGACTTTTCATGATCAGGGATAATTTTTGGATTGGGGTGAGGAGGGTTAAGGATCTTGGGTTGTCCCTGGGAACTTCTGTGTGCCACAGGGGCAGCCACAACTTACAACATAAAAACAAGCCAACAAAAAAAAAAAAAAAAAAAAAAAGCAAAATGCCGCAAACGCCAAAAATCTAGGATTAACGCCAAGTGCAGGCACACTGAAATTGAGCCATTCACTCATGCTTTTCAATCCATTAAAACATGAAAGAACAGGAGTTTGTGTGGCTCAGCTCTAAGGACACTGATTAGGATCCATGGGGACGTGGGGATGAGGCATGGCATGGCTTACTGGGCTAAGGTTCTGGCATTGCCGTCAACTGTGGTGTATGGATGAGACATGCCTCAGATCCTGTATTGCTGTGGCTGTGCCATAGGCCAGCAGGTGCAGCTTGGACTCGACCCCTGGCCTGGAACAGCCCACAGGCCCCAATGCAGCCGACTCAAAATGGAAAAGAAAAGAATGCAATAGAATTTGCAGAAAGGAAAGATGTACAGACCATCACCAAATAGTATTTTAGGGAGATCCCATTATGGCTCAGAAGATGAAGAATCTGACTGCTATCCATGAGTACGTGGGCTTGAGCCCTGGCCTTGTGCAGTGGGTTAAGGAATCCAGCATTCCTTGAGCTGTGGTGTGGGCTACGGATGTGGCTTGGATCTGGCATTGCGGTGGCTGTAGCATAGAACAGCAATGCCAGCTCTGATTCGACCCCGAGATGGGGACCTTCCCTATGCTGCAGGTGGGGCCCTCCAATGCCAATCAGAGACTCCATCTATCCAGGCATCCCTCCATCCAACAAGGAAACAGTGGATTAATGGATGGCATATTCACCGCAAGACAGAAATGGCCGCCAGGCCCAGGGTGGGTGAAGGAGCTTCCCAATTTCAGGGGCTGGATTGGTGCAGCTTGTGTGAGACGGAGACAGTGGCTGGACACTCTTTGTCTATGACAGACACCAAGGGGAAGCTGACGCTCTGATACCAGGGAAAGGCTCATCTCCAAACCCCTCAAGGGGGAGTCAAAGCATTGGCTGAAGAAACCCATTTGACTTAGGAGGTGGGGCCCCTGGCCTGGGTTCTGCCTTTCCAATGTCATGTGTCTCCAAGACCAAGGCACCGAGTCCCCTCTCTCCCAGTCACAGACAGCATACTATCAGTGTCTAGCCATTCCAATGGCCAGGCCATCGTGCCTTATTGGAAGGGCCTGTTTGGGTGGTGGGGACGCAGCAGTGTGTTCCAGAGGGGATTCGGGCCCTCTGGCTCACAGGTGACCTCTTGCCAGACAGGCCAAGTGACGCATCTGTAACCAGGGTGATTTCCCAGGCACTGCCTTCCTTCCTCAGATGGCAGGGATGCAAAGGGTTTGAAAGGGAGCACAGAGCACAGAGCCATCACCTACGGTCTCCTGACCGCCTCTGCCTGGGGGGGAGGAGCTTCCTGCTGTCAGAGAAGCTATTGCTAGCACACCAGTCATTGGAGGAGTTCTGGATCTCCAACATTTTGCTACTCAGCAGCATGCAGGAGGGAGCAAGGATGGTCCTTGGAAGGAGCTAAGAGTCTTGGGTGAGGGGAAACTTGCTTATTTTCTAGAGGTGCTTCTTAGTCAGTTGGGGTGAGGATGCCCGTCCTTTCAGGAAGTGCTTTGGAAGAGGTTTCAAAAAAAAGACTGGCAACCACATGGGTTGGGAGGAAGCAACAGGGAGGGATGGAAATGTTGCTTGCTGAAGACGAGAAAGGGCAGTTCTGACTTGCTCAAGACCACCTCCCTGCAGCTGGGAGGTGGGACTTCTTCCTTGAGACATCACAGTCCCTGCCAACAGTCAGGGACTCTGGCTGACAGAGCTGGGGAGTGCCTCCTGGTGCATATGTCATCGGCCTTCGGAGCCTGGTGGCTGCACCCACAGCTCAGATCTGCCCTGGGCAGTAGGAGAGAGGCTGGAGTTTTGCCCACTGGGAGTGCTGATCCCCCAGCCAGGGACTGCACCCGGCTCCTGCATGTTAGCCTTCTGGTGGTAGCCAATGCCCACATGGGATCATGGCCATAGAAAGCAGCAGAGCACTGCATCTGGGCCCCCTCCTGGACCCTTCCTCTCTCTCTACTTGTAAACTGAACCAGACAACAATGAGCAGGGGTGTCTGTGAACTGGCCCTGTCAGACACATCTTCAGAAGCCCGGCATTTCCATGTTCAGGTAATCCCCTTATGGTTACAGTGTTAGGGAAATAGACAGAGACGTCCTCTGTCACAGTCATATTGGAGCCGTTCCTGCCTGGGATGTTTGGAGAACCTATACGATAAGGAAACAAAGAGCCACTGCATTTCACTCCACTGGGTCCAAAGCATATGCTGTCCATTGCAGAACAACGAGAATGAGAAGAAAGGAAGCCTCCAGATATGTGCACATGGAGATGCACCTTTCGAATGACTCCATGCTCAAAGAGGCCTCTCCAGGAGAACTTGGAAAATATATAGAACGGTAGGCAAAGGAACGTGCAGTACCTAACAGGTGGTAGGATCCAGACAAACTGGTGTTAAGAGGGAAGCAAATGGCACGAAATGCTTATAGAATACAAAAGATGCAAGGTTGCCCATCAACAACCTACGTTTTCACACAAGGCATTGAGAAAATACAAATCACAAAATAGAGCAAACGCAGGAACAAAGAAGCTCACGACAATACCCTATGTTCAGAGGGACTCTAGCCAAGGAACACTAGCTTGGCTTACTATGCACAACCATCAACTTTATAGGCTGCATGAAGACATTACTGAGGAAAACCTACATGGTCACAATGGCGCTTGCAGAACATGTGCCACACCCATTCATGTAAGAAATGCACAGAAATCTAGGAAGAGAAGGACACTCCTTGAACCCCGTAGAGAACATCTCGACAAAAAGCTACACCAAGCCTCCTGCGTGATGGTGAAAGAATGAACGTCTTCCTCCTCCATCCAAAACAGGTCAGAAAGTTCTTTCTCATTTCTCCTTTTCTACTTAGTACTGTAGCTACGAGCCAGGGCAGCATCGCAGGAAAAACAAAGAAAGACCTACAGATGAGACAGGCACAAACATAATTCTCCATGCTCATGGATAGCATGGCTACCTCCACGGGAAGGCCCACCGAATCTCCAAGACACACGGAAGAGATGGAGGTTACATTATCAAAGTCTCAGTATACAAGGTCGACACAAAATCCTTCATCATATCTGTAAATCCCACCAAAGAACGTGGCACCAAAACTAAAAACACCATGCAATACACAAGATTTGCCAAAACCTTGAAGCATTTGGTTCCATCGGTCATTCTTTGGCTGCACCCACAGCATATGGAAGGTCCCAGGCAAGGGGGTCAACCTGGAGCTACAGCTACCAGCCTACAGCAAAGCCCCACCAACACCAGGTCCAAGCCACACTGCCGCTGGTGGCACCACTGGACCCTCATCCCACTGAGCCAGGTCAGGGATTGAACCCCCATCCTCCTGGACACTCTTCCAGGTTCGTCACAAACTGAGCCACAATGGGAAATCCGGGGATAGATATTTGGGATAGAGCATCTGTGTGATAAAATGAAACAAGACCTACAACAATGTAGACACGTATTATACACAAGGATGGGAAGACTCAACACAGAATACTGCCAAATTCCAAAAGAAAGTTTTTTTTTTTTGGCCCACAGGGATGAAATTATTCTAAAATGGATAAAGAAAAGATAAAGGAGCCAGAACATCAAACATAATTTCGTGAAAGTACATTAATGTGGGAGGTGATTCGGCTTATGAGAACGCTCTATGGAGGGCACCTTGGCATTGCTGGAGGGATAGAGACAGACAGAGTTCAGTGTACAGAGAGAGAATGCAGAAATAGAAACATAGCAATACACCAACCTGGGATGTTCTAATACGGAAGTTCAAGGGCAGTAGAGTGGAATAGGGATAGGGTTTTTATCCGATACAAAAATGAACTCATCATGGAACATTAAGTGCAAATGTAAAATGTGTATAAATACAAATGATGCAACGTTTGCCACACAAGAAAAAACAATTGGAGCAAACCTCTGGGTCCGCGGGCTTGGCAAAGGGGTCTTCCACATGACAAGAAAAACATTACCCCAAAAGGGAAGGAAAGAACAGAAAGTTGGACTTCATCAAAAGGAAAGAAAGGCCCTTCAAAACATACATGCACCCCAATGTCCACTGAAGCACCATTTCCAATAGCCAAGACAAGGGAGCAAGCTAAATGTCCATCGGCCGAGGCATGGATAAAGAGGATGAGGTTCATATGTACGGGGGGGACATCACACAATCATACAAGAGAATGGAATCATGAACGCTGCAGCAGCAAGGATGGACCTGGAAATTATCATCCTAAGTGAAGGTGGACAGGGAAAGACAAACATTGTATGATACCACCTCTAAGTGGAACCGAAAGAGAGGACACAAATGAACGTGTGCACGGAACAGAAACAGACTCCCAGCCTTGGAAAACCCGATGGGTCCCAAAGGAGCCAAGTCCACAGCAGGAGGGACTGGGGGTTTGGGACTGGCTTCTGCACACGGAGTACATGGAATGACCGGCCAACAGGAACCTGTGGTAGAGCCCAGGGAACTCTAGCCCACAGTTAGTGATAGTCGATATGGGCATAGAATCTGAGGGAGAAGGGGTGTGTGTGTATGTATGACCGACTCACTTTGCGACACAGCAGGAAATATCACAACATGGTACCTCACTGTCCTTTCAATCAAACTGAAGATAAGTACATCAATACCGCTGGAATAGGCAACAACAACATCAGCAACAACGAAAACATAAGCGTTCTTCCCCATGACAGCCAAAACCCTACCCCAGACAGAAAACGGACCTCATCACATGGAAACATTTTCCTAGGTGAAAAGAAGCTACAGGTTTGGAGAAACTACCTGCCAACCACACATCTGACCCAAGTCTGGTGTCTCGAGGGAATAAGGCACTGCCAAGACATGACCATAAAAGCGGGACCTATTCCACCAGAAAATGGGCAAACGTTAGGAAGAGACGGGTCACCCACCACAGCACTGTGAGTCCTGAAGGCTGGGTCCACTGTGAGGCTTCCCGGGATCCTGCTGGCTACATGAGAACACTGGGTCAGGCAGAGGGCAGGAAGGATTGCAACAACACTACTTCCAGGAACTCCCTCGGGTTGGCCTGAGCCAGCTAAGCCGAAAAGGAGACATCAGGCTCCAAGTGCTGGAGGTGTGGACCCCTTGGGCCAGGCTGGCTGGGGCCCTTGGACCGAAGGCAGTTGTTCATGTGGGGGTGGGGCCGAAAATGTGGGCAGTGAGTTGTTCCCCTTCAGGCTATGGAGAGCGGGGCCTTGGGCATACTGAAAGAGGGTGCTGGGAATCCAATGTAGGAGCAGAGTTCTATGAGGCCTGGATCTCATCTCACAGCCTGGCGCTGGAGCTCCTCTTTCAGCTTCCCTCTCAGTCGCCTAGACTCCGTTCCTTCAAGAGCCTTATATGCCATGTGCTGGAACCCCCTGCCTCATGGCCTTGGGTCATGGGCTCTGATCCGGCTCGAGTGCCCTGCACTCTGGAAACGTCCCTCCCTCACTTTGGGGAGTCGATCCTCCTTCATCCCAACCCCAGGACTGATGTTCCTTTACTTTCCAAAAGACCCTTCATCCCTGGCACTGGAGACACCTGCCAAAAGGGGCTACAACTGTAATACCCGAAGTTCATATGTGGAAGGCTTCTCCCCCAGGACCTCAGAACATGACCTTAGGTGGAGCAGTCTTTTCTTTGTCTTTCCATTGCCTACGTTTGTTTGTTTGGATGGGACTGCTGGAACGGCATATGGAAGTTCCCAGGCTTGGCATCCGAACGATCCATCGATCGATCGGAGCTTTGTTAGCTGGCCTACACCACAGCCACCGCAATGCCACATCCAAGCCGGGTCTGAGACCTACACCACAGCTCATGGCCACATTGGATCCTTCCCTTCCTGAGTGAGGCCAGGGATCGAACCTGAACAATCATGGTTCCTTCTCGGGTTCAGTTCCAGGGAACAACAACAGCAAGCCCTGGGGCAGAGTTTGTACAGAAAGAGCTGAAATCAGGTCACTAAGGTGGCCCCGAATACAATAGGATGGGTGCCCCTATAGAAAGGGCAAATTTAGACTCTGAGTCCCACAGAGGAAGCTGCTGTGAGGGCGCAGGCTGGAGATGGGCATCTGGAATCCAAGGAGAGAGGCCTTGGAGCCAACCCAGCTTGTTTATACCAGGATCTCAGAAGGCTGGGCTCCAAAACAGTGAGTTGATACATTCTTGTTACTTAAGCCCCATTGCCCATGGGATTGGTGAGGGCAGCTGGAGCTGACCGATTCCCTCTGAAGGCCTGGGCACTCCCAGGGCAGGAAGGTGTATCAGGGGAAGACACCCTCTCTATCCCCAGCTGGGCTCCACCAGCATCCGCACTCCTACCTTCCTCCTGGAACACTCTCCCTCTCATGTCCTCTCCCCTTGTCCATGGAGTCAGATGGAGGAACCCAACACAAGAAGTAAGGACAGAGGAGAGGAGGGCCTGTAGGGCCCCAAGGCAGCAGCAGGAGGAGACTTTCCATTGATTATTGGAGATTGCAGGTGTGGTTTGTGGGGTGGCCACTGTTGGACAGGAAGGCTAAGATGGGGCCATGGACAGCTGATGGAGCTGGTGGGGGAGGGGTGGCTGTTTGCCAAATGGAGACTGGAGTCTGAGGCAGAGACAGGAGCACAGGAGCTCAGGGGGTCTGCACCAGGCCTGCTGCAGAACCTCGAGCATGAACAGCAGCAGGGGCCAGTCTCTGGGGGCACAAAGCCTGTGCCAGGCCCAGGAGAGCCAGCAGCCTGCAGAGACTGCCATGGAACCTTGGTGTGAAGAGGAGGGACCGTGGGCTCAGGGAGAGGCATGTGCTTCTGGATCTCATCGGTCCCATGGGAGAAGCAGGTGTTATTGGTGAAGATGCTGGGGTAGGGGGCATGTCAGCCATCTAATCCGCAGTGGGCCATCCCCACGAGACATCCTGAAAAAGTGGGGTCACCCCCTTGGAATCACCGTAGGGAGGACAGGGGACTTAGGCTGCAAGCAACAGAGCTAGGTCAGAGGAGTCTCTGCCATGCACGGTCACTCAGTTGTACTTCTGGGAAGTTCCAAACCCTGGCATCCCATGGCTGATGAGCCTGTGTAAGCCATGCAGGCAGGCACGGGCGTCCTGATGGAGGAAGATCCTGACTGACCCTCAGGACAATCACAGGCTTCAATCTATCAGCAGATGGGCCTCTGTGCCCGGAGAACCCCTGGAGGTCCAGAAGAAGGCACTGTCCAAGGCCGAGAAGGGACATATGTACCAACAGGGCCCAAGAGAACTGGTCTGGGAGTGGAGCCTGGCCAGCTCAAGCCCCTGCAGACCTCAGCTCTGGCAAGGCCCTGGGCTGCACCAGCACACCCCTAACCGGGACCCTCTTCCTTTCTCATTCCTTTAGACATCTGGTGTTCTCTCAAGGTCTTGGTTGAGCCTTTGCAGAAGATGCCCATAACCAGGCCTGGTGGAGGCAGCCCGTCTTGCTCAGGGGGTCAGTGGGGTTTAGAAAAAGAGCGGCTGGGACTTCCTAGATTTAATGTGCTCAGGGCCGGGCCATCTGGTGGGAAATCTCCTCATGTCATCAGCCAAAGGGAATGTCTGGTCCTTGTGGCTGGGGGAGAGTGGCAGGGGCCATTGCCAGTTTCCAGGGCACCACAACAGGGAGTCCTGCAATCGAGGTTTTAAAGCAACAACTAAAGGAGAGTGATATCAAGATACGGGAATCACAGAGAGCCCCAAACAAAATGAACCCAAACAGGCACGCAGCAAGACCTATTCTGATAAATATGGCCAAAGTGAAACAGAAAGGGAGGAGGCCAAAGGCAGCAAGAGAAAAGCAAGGCATTCATGATGAGGGAACCCCAATAAGGTTATCAGCAGTTTTCTCTACAGAAACACTCCAGGCCAGAAGGGGGTGGCGAGACCCACTGAAAGCACTGAAAGAAAGAACAAATAATCTGCCTCCTCCAAATACCCTATCCAGAAAGACTATCATTTCAAATCGAAGGGGAAATCAAGAATTTCTCCAACAAACCAACACTGAAAGAGTACTGCAATAGAAAACCCATTGTGAAAGAAATACTCAAAGGGTTCTCCAACTAAAAAAAAGGAAAATAGAAAAAACCATTGGAAAGCAGTGACTTAGAGAAGCCAGCGTACAGATTTAACCATGAAGATGTCAAAAACATAAAATGAAATAAACTACATCAAATCATACAATGAGGGCAAAGAATGGAAGAAAATGTACATCCTTTTTCTTGGTTCAATAACGCGTTTGGTCCTATGTAACGGTCAGGCTAAAGTGAGCAGACATACGAAGGGGTTAACATAATAACAAAACAGGGCAACCCCAAACCAAAAGCCAACACTACATTCAAAAATCGGAAAAGGAAAGGACTCCTGCAGAGAATCAACGGAACAGAACCCATCCACCCAAAGGAAAAGAAAGAAGAAAAGATAAACACAGAATCAACGGGAAAACAAGGCTTCAAATGGCAATCAAGAGACATCTATCAATGACCACCTGAATTGTTCCTGGACCAAACGCTGCCATCAAAAGACACAGAGTGCCAGATTGGGTACCAAAGCAAAAACCTTCAATCTGCTGCCTAGAGAAGCTCACTCGAGGGCAAAGGACACGTATAGATAGAAAGGGAGGGGATGTGAAAAGATATTTCATGCCAATGGACAAGACAGGAGATCAGGAGTAGTGCTGCGCATATCCAACAAAATTGCCTTTAAAACGAAGGCCATCGAGAAAGGCAAAGAAGGACACTAGTTCACGGTTAAGGGATCCATTCCAGAAGAGGATACCACACACTTATATCTGGAATCTCATATACGGCACAAATGAACCTTTCCACAGAAAAGCAACTCATGGACTTGCAGAATAGACTTGTGGTGGCCAAGGGGGAGGGGAGGGGGAGGGAGTGGGGTGGATGGGGAGCTTGGGGTTAATGCCTGCCCACTATTGCCTTGGGAATGGATTAGCAATGAGATCCTGCTGTGTAGCGCTGGGTACAATGTCTAGTCACGTTTGACGGAGCATGATAATGTGAGAACATAGAATGCCTACATGTATGTGTAACTGGGTTACCACGTTGTACAGTAGAAAACAAGATTGTATCGGGGAAATAACAATTAAGAGCCAAAGAGGACGCGGTATATACACACAATGCAATACTCCTGCGCCATAAAACAGAGCACCCTAATGCCATCTGCAGCAACATGGATGGAACGAGACCCTCTCATCCTGAGGGAAGGAAGTCCGAAAGAGAAGGACGACTACCATACGACATCACTCATATGAGGAGTCTCATATACAGCCCAAAGGAACCTTTCCACCTAAAGGAACCCATGCACTTGGAGAATAGACTTGTGGTTGCCTAGAGTGACGGGAGGGAGTGGGATGGATGGGGAGCTTGGGGTTATTGGATGCAAACGACTGCTTTTGGAAGGGATTAGCAAGGAGATCCTGCTGTGTAGCACTGAGAACGAGGTCGACTCACTTATGATGGAGCATGATAATGGCACAAAGACGAATTACACATGTATGGGGAACTGGGTCACAATGCTGGACAGTGGAAAAAATTGTCTCGGGGAAAGAACAATCAAAAAACACCCAACAAACACCCCACTAGAGGCAGTCATCAAACCACAAGAGCAGAGAACAAGGGAGGACGGGAAAAGACCAACAAAACCCAATCCGACACAGCTAATAACATGGCCATAAGAACGTACAGATCAAGAAGCACCTTCAATGCAAATGCACAAAATGCCCCAACCGAAAGACATCGACTGGCTGCATGCATACAAAAAGAAGACGCATCTCCTTCTCTCTGGGTCTAGATCAAGATCTCCATCTCATTCTCCACCCCGATCTCCATCTCGATCTCGATCCAGATAGGTAGAGGGATAGACAGATAGATAGACCTGCTGTCTTCAAGAGACCCCCGTCAGTTTTAGGGACATATTCAAATTGAAAGTGAGAGGATGAAGAAAATAATCCTCGTGCGTGGGAATTAAAAGAGAGATGGAGTAGAAATACCGCCATCAGAAAAAAGAGACTTTCAAATAAAGCATATTAATAAGACACAAAGAAGGTCATTACGTAACGGTCAAGGATCAATCCAAGGAGAGGAGATGGGAATTGGAAACCTATATGCACCCAATACAGGATACCCGCAATGTGGAAGGCAACTGCTACAACCATAAAAGGAGAAATGGACACTAACACAGTCAGAGCTGGGGGCCTTCACACCCGACTCCCATCAACGCATGGGTCCTCCAGACATAAAATCAACAAGGGAACCCAGGCCTTCAATAATGCATTGGACCACGGGGCACTTCCTCCATATGTAGAGCGCTTTCCATCCCAATGAAGCAGCATACATACTCCTATCAAGGGCACACCGGACATTCCCTAGGACAGATCACATGCTGCATCACCAAGCAAGCCACTGTACATGGAAGGAAATTGAAATCCTATCCCACAGCTTCTATGAACCCAACGCTATGAGGCTCGAAGTCAACCACAAAGAAAACAATGGCAACAAACACCAACGCACGGAAACTCGACAACATGCTACTCAACAACCAAGGGAGTGCTGGAGAAACCAAAGAGGAAATTTGAAGATCCCAAGAAGCAAGTGACACCAAAGATATGACAATCCAAAGCCTATGGGACGCAGCAAAGGCAGGTCGAAGAGGGACCTTTCCAGCAATACAAGCCTACCTCAGCCAACAAGGAAAACCACCAACAAACAACCTGGCCTTATGCCCAAAGCAACCAGAGAAAGACAAACACAAGGAAAGACATCCTAATGATCAGAGCAGAAAGGAAAGAGCAACGAAGAAAACCATCAGAAAGATCAAAGCAGCTACAACGGCTTCTTTGAATACATCCACCATATGGATAAACCCTTAGCCAGACTCATCAGGGAAAAAAGAGTGGACTCAAATCAATAACCATCAAAATGCACACCAGCTTCCAATGGACATCCCAGAATACAGAGGATCAGAAGAGACTACTAAAAGCAACTCTATGCCAAGAAAACAGACTTCCTAGATGAAATGGACACCTTCCTAGCAAAGTACAATCTGCCAAGACTAAACACCGATGACCTAGAAAAGATGACTGGGCTGATGCCAAGAACTGAAAATGACGTTGTGAGGAAAAAACATCCAGCAGGCATTCCCGTCGTGTCTACATTGGAATGAACCTGACCCGTATAGGAGAGAAGGCAGGTGCAATCCCTGGATCCAGGATTGCCTTCAGATATGGAGCAGTCCCAGATGCAGCTCGGATCTGGCCTTGCTGTGGCCGTGGCTGGCAGCTGCAGCGGCAGCGCCAATTCCACCATAGCCAGGGCATTTCCAAATGCCATGTGTCTGCCCTGAAAAGACAAGAAAAGGCCAACCCCCCACTCCACCCACTTCCCCACAAACAAAACTATACCACCTGAGCTCTTCACATGCACATACCCAACAGGGGCCTGAACACAAACACCGACCAGTGGTGCACAATGACTACCTCGTATACAGGCTCACTACCACCAGCTCCTACACAGTCGTCTCACGCACAGCCCATAGGCAAGGCCACAGCCCTGCAGTACGTCTAGGCCAGGATTTCAGAACACACACACATTGCCTATGAGATTTCTTTGTTTCCAAACACACAGACCTACCTCTGGCATCCCTCCAAATACATACTACAGAAGCCCCAGGACCTCAAATACACACACAGCCACAATCCGCCTACACGTACTAATACACATGTACACGTCTCAAACACCTATGGACACACAAAGACAAATATTCCCAACCCTTGAATACAGATGCCCCAAACACTAGACATGGGGCCACCTCTCCAGAAGACAACCGCCCTGCCCCTCCCCCAACAGAGACACAAAAGGACACTGCACATGAGTGGGTGTAAACAGCATATGCATTTCAGCCCTCACCCTCAATGAGGACACACCATCTCTTCGTATCTAGGACCTGTAGAAACACCTTGGCATTCTGCCAAGAAGCAACGTGGCACACTCCCAACACCTCCATACCATAGGAACACAACCTGGTCATTCATGCACCTGGTGATAGACACACAAACGAGTAGACACACGTAGGACACATGGACCTATCGCCAGCAAACCACATAGGAAATGACTTCCACATATCCAATGATCCTAGAACCCAGCTCATCCATCTGCAAACTCGTAACACATAACCACAGCACATATTTCTCACACCAAGAAATGCACGTCTCCCACGCCCCTGTGGAAACACAGAACCTCATCTCTCCAGCAGACGCACACTTCTCCACGTCCCCACATATATAAGCCTAACATGTCCCTCCTGAAAACTACAAGGGCATAGCCCCAGCGAATATGCCTCCAAATGCCCATGCCCCTGGAATACACACTCAAACGCATTCTACACACAACTCTCCAAAACACCCAAGCAGACCCGCAATTATTCAGTACACGACACAATTGCAAACCTAGCACCCTACGTCCTTTCCTCCAAATACACATATAACACACTCTCGGCATATCCATAAACCCACACTCCCCAAGGCTCCATCCAAGGGCATGCACTCTTCCAGCGTGCAGAATCCAGAAGCATACCAATACGGCACGCCCACCTATGTAGCATTCACCCGTCCCAGATGATAGGCCGACTCGCCCTCTACACATCAAAAGACACATGCACGGCTCTGGAACATGTGCTACACACAAAAAAGCAAAGAGCCATATGACAGGCCGTGAACACACAAATAATCATCCTAAAGGGAAGGACAGAGGAGGATCCTTAAAGAGCAGAAACCGCCCACTGGGGATGGGTTAAATACAAGCTCTCAAGGGGTCTTCAAAATGGCCTAAAGCTGATGATCACTCAAGAAAAGGAACCCAGCCATGACTTACCCGACTTGAAGGAAGACCAGATGCATTGAAGTGCCAGACACGATCAAGACACAACCCCAAAGACTTCAAGCACAAGACAACAGATATGGAGGTGGAGTCCTGCTGCATGAGGTCAAGGAGAGAAGAGTCCTGGACAAGGAGCATTTCTGCACCTCACCCAGACAGAAACACAGGGGAGAGGGGACACGCCTAGGTAACAGAGGACAGTAGATGGAAACCTGAGATGAATTACCCCAGTTGATATATGACCAAAATCTTGGGAATACACACCGATTTGAACAAGCACTGTGACAGCCCAGGGCACACCATCCATATAGGGCACAATGAGGAGCTGGAGATGGAAGCCTTGATATCCACCCCCAAATGAGGAAGAAGGCAGTCTTCTCCCCTCCCCACTGGGCCTTGGATTCTAGAAATGTAGCTTTCTTGGTTCTTGGGGCTGCTCTGCTCCCTGGCCAGCTTATGTGTATCTCCCCCCAGGGTCTTATGCTCCGAAACTCACTCTTTACCTGGGGCTTCGCTTCATGCCAAATGCTTCCTGCCACGAAGCAGAAGAACCAGAGCTTCATCAAATCCTGACACCTGGTGAGGGGTCTGACAGTGCAAAGACAGTGGGTTTGAGCAGGTCGAGGCGTTCCTTTGTGGCATGGAAGGCTAAGGATTCTGAGTGTTCACTGCAGTGGTCCAGATTGCTGCTGTGGCACTCCATCCTAGGAAAGGGAAACTCCACATGGAGCAGATGCCACCAAAAGAAGTCTGTGTGCTCAAATCCTCTCTGAACCTGGGATCCTGGCTTGAGGTGCCAAGCTGAGGGCAAGGTAGATTCCAGTCCCACTCTCAATTTTGGCTGGGGTCAAGTCCCAACCACGAAGTTTCACTACAGGCCCCAAAGGTACACACACACAGATCGGCCCCTGGACTTCCCTAACATTGCCCTGAGGCCTAGGCAGATAATCCTACCAAGTCCACCAGGAGACACACAATCCCCAACTTCACGGCGGAAAACATCCATGAAAAATAGGCCCCTGAACACCAACTTACAAACACCTAAACGCCAGCTCCTGGACTATGCCTCTGTTACATCTCAGCACCCTCCAAAGACAAACGCTCACCCAAACACAGGCATGATCTCCCCTTACACAGAATATCCATAGACAAAACCCAACCAACCCGCATCTTTGACGGATTACCAGATTCCCGACAACCAGGTGGCCTTGTACCAATCCCCCCTAGGCTTGCAAATCCATCACAATTTACATCCGACTCCAACTAGGTGGTCAACACTACATTCAGCAAGGCTGCCCCCAACAGAGACCCAAGCATGCCCTTTGAACAGAAGTGCTGACCAACATTGGTATGTGAGAAAGGAAGACACCAGTGAAACCAGGAGCCTGGATGGTACATCTTCACTCCTTTTCCCGTGCCCTGAGCTACTTCTTGTGAACCCCATGAGGGTTTTCAAATTGGAAATCTTCCTTCGAGCTTTCCTATGCTTTCCTCCTCTTTGCACAAGGAGTCTGCAGCGTGCACAAGAGCACAGAGCGGTCACACCCAATGGCTGAAGAGTCCCCATATTCCTTAGCAGGGCTGTCATGGAATGAATGCTAAAGGCCACCAGGACGGGCCCCACCCTCAGGCAGGCCACCCCTTGGGAAACCACCCTCTTTGCTCCCACGTGCAGTAGTGACTACCCAAGCGGACCCTCCTCAACAGACACTAGGAGCGGTTGGGGGATGGTAGTCTCTGTGCACAACAGCTCAGGCAGCAGGGGACAGGTGGGAAGAGGAGGGAGGGAAGGAAGCATCAGAAGAGCTGGCCCAGGAGCTCCCTCCAAGACAGGAATGTCATGGAGGATTTGCATTCGCTGGAAAGCTCTCTGGTGTTGTCTTCCTGTCTTCTCCCTGGGAGCTTCTGTGGCCATCGCTTCTTAAAACCTATCTCTTGGGAGATGAACCCCCATGGTCACACTGCATTGGTGAAACCCATGCATTTAGATAGGATCCCCATACAAGAGTTTGCAGAGATCCAGCCTAAGCACAGAATCCTCAAAGTGGGCCAAGGACATTCATGCCCTTTGGGCCACAGTACCTTAGGCTGTGTGGGTTCTTTGGGTTGGGATTTGCTTGTCTAGAAAGAGAAGGGTCTTTCCCCTAGCAAATTGGATGGATCCATTAAAGAAACATTCTAGCACGCAATTGGAGATCTGGGAACCTCTCTTCAGAGATGGTGCTCCTGTCGCCATGCCTAGAGAATTTCCAAATGCCTCGATTCTCCACGCATGTTTGTTCTTCATGTCTTTCTTTAATACATGGAGCTTGTTCAATAAAGGTTGGTGCACAGGTGTGTCTCCTTTGTACGGTTCTGGTTGTCCTGGTTATGCTGGTGAGCTAAACGTGACCCTCTTGGCCAGTCACAAGACAGCAGGTTCTTTGGGGACACTACTCCTCTCCCTCCCTACGTTTTGCACGACATCATGGAAGTTCAGGTGGCCATCTACCCACAAAGAAGTAGCAGCAGATTCAACATACTGACCTGACTTGGTAATGCTCGCCAAAGAAACTTGAACCCTCAGATCCCTTTTCTGGTCCGTGGCAACATCAGAGCATTTCTTCCTCCACAGGACACCTCTCAAGACCCTTACATCTATCTGATGACACCCAGACCTCCCAAGGGCACAGACTTGAAACGTCCACAAGACACTAACCTGGGATCTCTCGGTGCCTTTCAATTTCCATGTGGGAGTGGAAGGTTCACTGTCTCCTGATGCTAGTGATCCATCTCCAGAGATGTTTCTCCTCAGCCGCCAGTGCCTGCCCCGAAGCTCTCTGCAGGAAAAATCAGAGGTCATGGTCCAAAGGACGTTGAGACACCCACTTCCATGACTGGTTTCCCTAATTACAGTGCCGCTGATTTGACAACCTCTGCCTCTCCGATGTCGGCATGTAGGGTTCTGAGGTAGTATAAAATAATGAACAACAGAAGGAGTTAGTGTCATGGTGCATCAGAACCGAATCTGACTAGGAACCATGAAGTTGCGGGTTCCACCCCTGGCCTCGCCCGGTGGGTTAAGGATCGGGTGTTGATGTGAGCTGCGGTGTAGGTTGCCATCATGGCTGGGATCTGGCATTGCTGTGGCACGGGCATAGGCCAGGGGCCACAGCTCTGATTGGACCCCTAGCCTGGGAATCACCCGATGCCATGGATGCGGCCCTCAGAATTCCAAAGTCAGTCAAAAAATGTGGAAGATTTGGGAGCACCTCGTTTCCACAATGCAACTTTTGTATCAGTGTCCCTGAGAAGACTCATGCCAATACGACATCTGGGGAGGGAGTGGGGTGGATTGGGAGCTTGGGGTGAAGGGATGCAAAGGATTGGCTTTGGCGTGGATTAGCAATGAGATCCTGCTGTGTAGCACTGGGAACCTGTGATGGAGCATGCTCATGGGAGCGAATAGAATGTGTACATGTGTGTGTACCTGGGTCACCATGCTGTACAGTAGCAAAACCATTGTCTTGGGGGAAGAACAATTCAAAACCAACCAAACAAGAAACCCCCACAAATACTACATCTGAGCTATGCGTGAGAATCTTGTAACAAATTGCAGGAGTGGCTGAAGAAGGGGAGGGAGCAACAAGGAAACCTGGCCTTCCTGAATGCCTGGGTACAATGGGTGCCTCAGCAATCTTCTCATATGAAGGTCTTGTTTGAAAACCCTGGAAATGTTTCTTCAGTGTAAAAGCTCCAATAGAGAGCCCTATTCCCATGGTGCTCAGTTTTGCAGTGCCCCATCCAGAGTTTCTTCCTACAAAGCTCACCATGGCATTGCAGGAGATACTCTCGCCTCAGCTTCTCACCCTCTTTGGAGTCCATGTTCCTTTGCAAGGGGCAAGAAGCTTCGGAAGCACCCACACAAGTCCTTTTTCTCAATCTGCAACAATCCTTTCAACCTCTCCTTCCTTGCCCAACACCCTAACAGCAGGAGGAATTGTAGTTCTGCTACTGCACAGAGGGAATCCTGCCTCCCAAGAGATTTGCTTGCAGTCCTGGGAGGTTTTCACCCCTAACCTCCCTTGATGATGTTCCCGAGACCTCGCCTCTCACCACACAAGATGGACATATGCATTCCTATCACTTGCATCGTGATAAGCTGACCTTAACTCCCAATCTGAACGTTTCTTCAGGTGTGTTTCCGTTTGGCTGTGTCAGGGATGCTACTTTGATTCCCATGCAGACAGCACCATAGGCAAGGACGAGCCTCGATTCTCAAGAGCAAGGGTATGGGATACAGACAGGAAATGCACCAGCTTTCAAGCAGGGCTTGCTGGGGAGGACTTTGATGCGAGTGGGTTTGGACATGTGGAGATTGGACATTGGTGGATAAAAAGCTGGCACTGTGTCAAAGGGCACACCCACATCACGGGCAGTCGATGTTTTCACACCTACAAAAGCCTGCAATTCCCATCATGGCTCAGCAGACATCAACCCCCCTAGGATCTGTGAGGATGCACACTCCATGCCAGCCTCCTTCAGTAGAATAAGGATCCGGGGTTGCCCTGAGGTGTGCTGTAGGTCCCAGACGCAGCTTGGATCCCACATTGCTCTGGCTATGGCAGAGGCCTGCTCGTGCAGGTCCGATGTGACTCCTAGCCTAGGAGCATCCACAGGCAGCACGTGGGTCCCCCAAAGGAGAAAGCAATTAAAACAGGAGACCCCCCCCACACACATACATCTGGTTCTTTCACATAAGGAAAGAGAAGATTTTGTCTTCTCCTCCCTTACTTCTGTCCTTAACCACATAAAGCTCAAAGACGCAATAGTATCTCTTGGCTCTTCCATTGCCATTTCATCCAAAGAGCCTGCAGATTTGGGGTCCCTTTGCCATTTTCTTTTGGTTGGACCAAAAGGCACCTTTCGGTCTCCACTCCAAGTTCTCATTCCCTCAAGAACTGCCCACTCCCTGAAGTCTAATATGGTACCCTTATGGGCGAGTCTTGCCAGGTGCATGCTGATTCCAAGGGAAAGGTAAACTTCAGATACACAGGGAAAGTACTTGCAATAAAGATATGTCCAAAATGGTGAACGGGACACAGGTCAGGCTAAATGCAGGCACTGTGTATGGGAAATGAAAAACTCAAATGGAGCTGCACATTTACTATTGTTTTTGCCTGGCTTTGAGTACTCTGCCCTTTCAGTACATTGAATTTCAAGAGAATGGAGGAACTCCCATGTTAAAAATGCATCCCGTAACAGAGGAGCCACAATATCAGTAGGAAGGCAACAAAAGGAAAGATACTCAGGTCTACGGGGACGCAATTTAATTTTCTCGTTTCCTTTTTTATTTTTCTCAAGAGGAACTCTTTGATCTTACAAGAGGTTAGGTTTTCCACTGCAGTTGATTTACAATGTTTTGTCTACTTCTGCTGCGTAGCCAAAGGACCCTGTCGTACAGACAGATGTATGTATATATGATATATGATACATATATATCTATGTAGGATACATACGTAATCACTTTCTCACATTATCCCCCAACCTGTTCCATCACAAGTCCAAGATGGAGTTCCCTGTGCACATGGTACATTTCAACCAGAGACAAAGGAATACTACCTCCAAAGGCAAACGGATGGCACTCAAAGTTGCTTGCCCAAAAGATCTCTGAAAAGATGTGAATGAAACAGGTATCTCTGATCCCTGGTGGGAACGAGGAATGAGTGGACAGGGGAAAGAGGGGAGAGGAGGACTCAGCACTCCATATGCTATTCGGCATACGTGGACTGTATCCCTGCGAGGGGAGGATTTGTTGAAAATGTTACATTCAAACATTTAAAAGCGAAAAGCTCCAATACTTACCAGCAATGTCATCATATGGGAAACACGTCAGACTGATCTCTGGTCCTGAACACGTGGGCTGTGCAGTGGCTTTTTGGATAGGCTGGGCCTTTCCAGCACAAGGGAACATGAGGAAGGTGGGTCCTGCTGGATTCTGGTTGGCACACAAGGACGGCTTCCTTAGGAAAGACGGACACACACCAATCACAAATGGTGGGTCTGCTGAGAGAAGCCAAACCATAAACATTGGGTTCCAGATGGCCATATGAAAACCGACGTGCTTATCAGATGATAAAAGGTAAATTGTGTTCAGAAAGTCTGGCCTCTGGGGAAGGGAGCCAAGAGCCAGGACGGAAGCTGAACAGGTGAAAGACAACAAACAAGTTGATGAATAACGAAGGGAAAGGGAACATCAAGAGAAAACTTGGTGCTGTGACTCTGAAAACTAACACATACATTGCCTGACGAGGCACTCGACAATTGTCTGGCCCCTGCATAAGGTGGAAGAAACGTCTGGTTCTTGCCTCCCTGCAGAGGCCAGCATGGAATGGCACCCCACCCCCACCCAGGCTCACCTGCCCTCGGCCCCTCCCCCACTGCAGAATGACTGGAGGCCCGCATTCTACTGTTGAGATTCAAACTTGGGCTCCTTTACTTGTGTCCTGAGCATCTGTTGGGGCAGGTCCCTCGCTGGGTCCTGCTCTTGACTGTCCACGTTGAGGCCACCAGCCCATGGTGGTCCAGGCCCAAGCCTGTGGGAATGGCTTCAGAAGGCGGTAAGCCTCTAGACAGGGGCTGTTTTCCAAGAGAAAGGGCCTCCCTCAAATGCCTGGGTTTCCGTTGGGACCCTTCACTGTGGACATGGAGTTGGACGGAAGGAGAGGAAGGCGAGAGCACTGCACCTCAGGGACATCTCAGCTGGGGAGCCTGTAGAAACCTGAGGCTGCCCTGGAGAGGACAGCTGCTTGCAGGTGGTTCAAGAGGCCTTGCTCTGGCTGGGAGGCAGGATGGCAGCAGGTAGGTTGGCGGTTTCTAGAAGGGAGACAAGCCACTTGGAACGTGTGTGTAGCCAGTGTCCTATGGCTGGCCCTGGGTTGGTCATGGGGAAAGCCTAGCCCCGCCTTGTGGTCCTCAGGCATCTGAAGCTCGCCTCACCAGACCTCTCTAAGGGATTGGAACTGGAGCATACTCTGGCTGATGGGGGCGTGGAATGGGAGGGTATAGTCAGAAAACGATTCAGTGCTGGTGGGTGTTGTCTGTGGCCACATGCTCAGGAAAGGGTCTGCTCTGAGCTGGGCAGGATGTGACTTTCGCTGCCATGGCCCAGAACGTTTCCCACCATCCCGCCCAGAACTCACTTCTCAGGTCAGGCAACTGTGGCCTTGGATTCCACAAGGGATGGGCAACCAGGTGACTTCACCCAAGCTAGGACTCGTGGGCCTGAGGTGTTCTGTATTGGTTTCCCTTTTGTGGAAATACGTCTCTGCAGACATGGCGCAGCGTGTCAGGTGGCTCATGGCAGAAGCTGAGGCCTGACTTTGAGATGAGGCGTGTGCTCCTATTTCAAGTCACTACTACTACATGTGGAGAGAGGCTGGTGCAGGTGGAATGCCTAGGAAGGCTGCTTCCTTTGTAAAGGTGGGGGGGTGAAGCAGTGTAGCACAGAAGCAGGAAGATGATCTAGTCTGCTACCCTGGAACCTCCTAGGACACCTGTGGAGGTCAATTCGGTGCCTCGTGGTATGTACCTCCTTCTCCTGAATGGGCGGTTTTCTCACAATGGCACCTGACTCCTGCCTGCTTCTCAGTTTGTCCTCACTTTCCATTATTGGGAGCTGGAAGGGGAAGGACCCCAGGCAGCCTCTACTCCCATGACTTTTGTCACATGAGCCACCCTGGGCCCATGCTCATCTTCGGAAGCCAACCCTGGATGGGAAGTGGCAAAAATGCAGGGGATACACACCGACTTCTCAGACGTCTCTCTGAGGAGCAGAACTGCATGGTGGGAGGGATTCAGGGCCATCGGGATGGGGTGGCACACCTTAGCCCCCGTGAAGAGTCCACTCTGGGTGGTTCGGAGAGGCAGGTGCATGCTTGGTGGGGCTGTTCTATGTTTGCCTAAGGGTTCTGTGTGCAGAGCGATCTTCGCAGCCTTTGAGAGGTGTTGTGTGAAGTCAAGAAAGAATGACAGAACAGATGTGTGCTGAGCATCCCGAGAGGAAGGGTTGAGGAGGATGTGAGGCCCTTCGACTTTAGACAGTGGAGGTCCATCAAAGGCCTCACGGTGCCTGGAAGGACTTTGGAGAAGGCCCTTACCTGCCAGTGACCTTGCTGAGGGGCATGCTCAGAGTAAATGGCCTCTCAGGTCCAGGACGTGGGGACAGCCTGTGAGGACGAGGTGTCAGGGAGCTCCTCAGGGAGGCTCTCAAATCCCTGCTGCTGAGCTGAGCATTTCTCGGTAGACAGGGGAAGGGAACTTGGTGTGGGGGATCAAGGTCACCAGGGCAGTCATTCTCAACCACAGGTCAGACCATGAAAATCCCTCCACGACATCTGCACAACACACAGCTTCCTCGGGCCAAATGCCCTTTCCCACTGAAGTCAGAACATGAAAATCCCTCCACGACATCTGCACAACACACAGGTTCCTCGGGGCAAATGCCCTCTCCCACTGAGGTGTGCCCTCTGAGTCCCGAGAGACCTTCCGTCCATGTCACCCATTCTCCTCTTCCATTCACCCCTTTCCTTTCTCTCCACAGCATTTCCACTGCTGGGCACGGATGTGGTCATGCACCCTGGGGCCTCATGCTCCTATCCTCCCCTCACTCCTGGCTCCCAACCCCAGCCAGCTTGGGAGCAGCACCTGCCACCGCCCATGGCCCCATTACTCCTGCCTGGCAGCACCCTATTGCAGCCACCTCACCCCATGACACCTCGGGTGACTCCTGCTGACCATGGCCCCATTGCCCCAGGGCTTGGCAACATCCTTGTCGCAGTCTGGTCAGGAGGGAGGTCAGCATTGCCCCACCAGTCTCAGGCCTTTGGGCGCCCTCAGGCCCCCCTCAATGGGAATGCTTCCAGGGCCCTCATGGGGAGTGCTTTGTGTCCTGCACCCCCTTGCATAGCAAGCCCTGTGGGGGACAGCGGTGTGGCTGCCCCAGCTATTGCAGCAGCTCAGGCTGGCAAGGGAGGCTTGGCCCCAGGCCTTCCTCCTCAAGCGGCACCACCAGCTGCCCAGATGGCTTTCATCCTGCCCCCAGGGAGCTCTGGGCCGTGGCCACATGGCACCTCTGGGGCAGGCAGCCTGCATGCCTCCCAGCACACGGGCCCTCAGGAGGACGCCTCTCACCATAAGAGTGTCTACCAGAACTTCCGACGCTGGCAGCGCTTCAAGTCCCTGGCCCAGAGTCACCTGCCCCAGAGCCCCGATGCAGAAGCTCTCTCCTGCTTTCTCATGTAAGTGACCTCTCAGGCCCTCATTAGCTCCGCTGGAGCCTTCGCATATACAGGACCTTGGCATGGCCTCCCTGCTTAGGCTTCCAGGCATCCTTTCACCTCGAAAGAAGGAGGGTTGACAGCAATGTCCATGCTATGAGGAGGCACATCTGCACTTAGATGTGTCCCATGTCCAGTCCATGACATCCCGTCCGTGCCTTAGCTCAGCTACCACCACCATGCAAGACCAGTTGTCTCATTTTCTGCACTGCCATGATAACATTGAGTGCAGGAGAGCAGTCCGAGAGGGTCCTGCTCGGATGTGAGGAGCCAGAGTTTGAATGGGACCTGCTTCTCTGGTGCTACCTCCTTTCAACATGGACCTGGGCCTCTGGCAGCCAGTGGGTATCACTTCAGATAAGGCTTAGGACATTCAGGCCCAGGACGGAGCTTTCTGCATGCCCGGTCCTTGTTGTTCTGAAGAAGTCCAGTGTGAACGGGGAGGTGGTCGAGCTGTCCTAAGGGCAATGGTCTATTCTCCTAGAGTGGTGAGCCTGGCAGGAACATCCCTCCTAGACCCGAGGTCCCTCCGAAAAGGGGGACTAGGCCATCTAGTGCAGAGACCTGGGCAGAAGAATCCTTGTAATTCTCAAACCTGTTAGCAGGTAGACTGGCACCTACCCTCCCACATTGAGGGGGCTGCATTTTATATGAGATGGCAAACCCCCCCAGCCAGAGTGTCCCAGCTATAGCCAGGGAGTGGACAATCATCCTCTGGTGAGTGGGAGGTGGTGGCACCAGGCACCAGGAAGGCTTGCCTTTGCTCTCCAGGCACCCTCGTCTCCCCCTCTTGAGCCTGGGTTTGGCAGGGCTGGGGCACATGGAGGCCTTGGAGCTGGGTGGGGTTGGGCAGTTGGGGGCTGGGCTGTACCAAGAGACTGACCCTGAGGGCTTACAGCCCAGTGCTTTGCACCCTGGCTTGCCTGAAGCCCACCATGACGCTGGAGGAGGGATTGTGGCAGGCCATGCAGGAATGGCAGCACATGAGCATCGTTGAGAGGATGGCCTTTTATGAAATGGCAGCAAAGTGAGTCAGGGTCCTGGGCCATGGGCGACATGGTGGGGTGGGTGGTGGGTGATGGGCAGGCCCCAGGGCAGGATCTGGCTCTGGTGCTAGCAATCAGAGAGGATGCAAGAGGAGGCTGGCACCTGACACCTCCTGTTCCCTGAATCCCCAAATCCTATTGGCCTCCAGAATCCCCTCTGCCACCTGGAGAGCTTGGCTCTTCCAGCCTGTCTGTCCCAGGAGCTCTGCCCTACCGTGATGCTGATGTGGGGAGGCCTCAGGATGGCCTTGGGGAGCACGGCAGTCCAGGAGGGGGTCCCCTGAAGGCATGGGGGCTGTGCAGGGGTGAGGACTCCACCCAGCAGCCTGGCATCCCTTCATGCTGGGTGCCTGGCCGTCACTGACCTAGCATGTGGTAGGCCTCTCCTCATCAGTGGTGGCTGAAATGGGCAACCGGCCATCACTGGGGAAGCCCACGGGTCTCTGGCCGTCCCTGTCATTTCTGCATGGGAATCTCCTAGTTTCCAAACAAAACCAAAGGAGCAGCTAGCACTCAGTGGCAAGAGATGCCTCACCTCTAATGGTAGGATCCCCACTCCAGCCTGTGCTGGGCCCTGTCTCATGTGTGCTTTCCCGCAATCTCACTCCCAGCCCCAGGATCTGGGTTCGGGCAAGGGCTCTGTGGGGATACGTGCCTGACCAGGCCACTGGCCATCTCCATTTTTTGGGTCAGACAAGGTCCAGGGGCACATGAGCAGGGGCCCCCACAGCCGACATGGTGTCCCTAAGCCTGGTCCCAGAGATTGACCTGGATCTCTGCTGGGCCATGCCCTCCAGCTCCAGGGCTGCTCAGGCAGGAAGAGGCCCAGATCTTGGACCTGCGCCAGAGCAGCTCCCTGCTGTGACAGCACCGCACAGCGCCCTGACAGCCCCAAGGACACGCTCTCCTCACCCCCTCGGTTCTGCTGCCCTGGGTGGGCTCCAGAGCCCAGGTGGTTTTCTCACTGGGGCCTGTCCCTCAACACCCCCCAGGTTCATGTAATTTGAGGAAGAGGATGAGATCAGGATGGGGAACGTGTCCTGCACAACGTGGGCACAGGGCATGCCTCCTCCAGCTCCAACAAAGCTGGCTCCTCAGGAACCCACATCCTGCAAAAGGGGCACTCAGTCTGTGAATCACCTTCACCCTGGAGGTCAAGGCACAGGTAAGAGAGGCCTAGGCCTGGTCCCTGTTCCCAGATTGCTCCTTTTCCCTCAAGGGGGCATTGGTCTTTCAACACGGATAGCCCCCGAGGGGGTCTCAGTGCCCCCTTTCCCCTCTGTGGTGTGGACCTGGTCCATTTAGAACCTCATCACCCTCCTCCCTGTCTAAGGGGCCCCTGTGAAATCTGCCTAACAAGTGTGCTGGTGGGGAGACCCTTGATCATTAGATGTTCCACACGTTCTCACACCTGACTTTTACCTGTCCCTGACTTGAATCTGGCCTCCCACCAAACCTGAGGCTCTGGCTGCTCCTCCCCCTTCCCACATGCATATCCATTGCCCCACAACAATGCCCTCCCCTGTGCCTGCTCAGGGGTCAGCTTCTGGGCGCTGGGTCCCCTCACTTTCCCTTCCTCCTGCTCTGCCTCAGCCTGTGCTCCAAGGAAACACGGCCCCAGGGTCCAGCACACCCACCGAAGGCCACGCAGAGCCTGGCAGCTGCTGGAGGACAAGGCCCCCAAGGAGATTCCCCCTGAGGCTCGCAGGGAGCACGGGGACATCCCGCAGGCACTGGTGGGTCCTGGCCCCTCAGCCACAGGGGAGTCAGATATGGAATGTCAAGAGGATGGATATGAGCTGCCACAGGACGAGGACAGCTGCTTCCCAGACCCGGATCTCCTCAGCTAGGTGGACAAGCTGTGTTCCCAGGAGGACATTGACACCAAGGTGGGCTGGGCCTGGAGTCTGAGACTCCAGGATTCCAGGGAGAGATGCTCTTCGCACCCTAGTTCTGGCTTTGGCCCAGGATAATGGGATTTATGCTCTGGTCCTTGAGCCTGACATCTGTGTGTCTTCCTGTGTGTCTGAGTGTACTTTGGTGCATAGGATGTGTATATGTGGATGTGAAAGTTGTACATGTGTGTGTGTGTCTCTCTCTTTGGAGGCCTTTGTGTGTCTGTGTCTGTGCCTATGTGTTGGTGCTTTCGAGCCCATGTGTCTGCATGTACACCTGCTTGTGAGCTTTATGTAAGAGTAGACAATGCCTGTGGGAGTTTGAAAGCTCCCCCTTTGTGAGGGGGGCTATGGATTGGCCTCTGCTAGTCACGTTTCTCCCAGGCCTTCCCGCCTCCCAGGGCACACCTGCCAAGGCTGCTCACAGCCTCTTCCTTCCATTCCAGGTGGAGGCGGTCATTCACCCCCGATTCCTGGCAGAGTTGCTTTCCCCAGAACCAGAGCTGGATCTCTCGGGCTTGGCTGAGGAGCTGGAGCAGGAGGAAGGACTCTCCCCTGAAGAGGTGGCCAGGGGAGGGACTGACACTAGGGAGACTGGGGGCAGGGGGGGGTAGTCAGGTGACCCTGGAAATCCAGGAGTAAAGGACCCAGGTCAGCCTGGGCCGAGGAGGGTCCTAGAGCAGGAGGCCCTGAAGGCTCTGTCCCTCCCTCCCCTGACGGAGAGGCCCTGCACCCGGGAGGCTGCCCAGGTGGGTGCAGGGCAGGAGGAATGGAAGGGGAGGGGGGGAGCCAGGTACAGGGCAAGGACCCTGCTGGGGAGAAGGTGCAGGAGGAAGGCAGGAGGGCCACAGGCTCTGTCTGTGGATGTGAGTCCCATCTCACCTCCCCCTGCCCATAAGCCCTGGAACTCCCTGGAGGGTGCAGAGCAGTCACTGTCCACCTCTCTCACAACAGCTGGTGCAGACACAAGTCCTGGCCTCGGAGGAGGACAACGGGGTGCCAACCACCCCCAATCACAGTGTACCCCATCTGGACTCAAGAACTTCAGGGTCTTTGGCCCGACAAGATGCCCAGAGGAACGAGCAAGGCCCACAGCCCGGGGTCAGAGATGAAACCTGAACACCCCAGATGGATTTCCATGGCCATCTAAGGCACCCCCAAACAGACAGGGGCCTGTTCAGGCACAAAGGCTCTGTGCCCTCTCCAGGATATCAGGAACCCACTCAGGCTGGAACAGCACAGCCATTTCCTCACTAGGGCACAAAGCGCTTGGGCCCTCCATCAGGACCCAGGGCCAGCAAATTTCTCAGGGAGGCCTCTCCTCTTAGTGGAGCCCCAGAGCTGGGTCACGGGTTCAGTGAGAATGAGGAGGAGCTCCCCAGCCTGGCCTTCTTCTTGGGCCTTCACCGCAGCCTGCTGCCCTGGGGGCTGCCACAGAGCCCTGTCCCTGCCTCGGGTCTTGTCTGCACTGCAGGGCAGAGGGCCCAGAAAGCTTCCCAGGCCCCCGTGCCCCAGAGAATGGGCCTCAGCTCAGGCCCCCTGGAAGCTGCCAAGTCTAGAAAGCGGGCTCGGTGTGGAGGCCTGGCTGCTGCTGAGGACCTGGCCAGGCCTAGGGCTGACCTGCGAGGCTCTGGGAGGCACACCCTGGCTCTGGGGCTGGTTGACCCTTCCCAGCCCAAAAGGAGCAGGTGTGACCCATGTGTCACACGGAGGAGGAGGATGCAGCACCGCAGCCAGTAGGGAACGGTGGGCCAGCCTTCCAGGGCCAGTCCAACTGGGCAGCCCCCATGGAAGCCTTGGGCTCCTCCAGGTCCTAGCAACCATCCTGGCTGCCATAGGGGTGGGGAGGAAGGACAGAATGACCAGAGCCAGGAGGGGGTGTGGGTGGGTGGGGTTAGGTGGTGGGGACTTGGGTCTGGGTGTGTGTGGGTGGGCACAGTAGCTCCTTTGTGATGGGGGATTAAAACATGGATAAAATCGTTCTGTTGTGAAATGCACTGGGTCCACTGTCGTCTTGCATGTGCCTGTGTCCTCAGAGACGGGTCCTCCGAAGATAGAGAGGGTATCTGAGAGGAACAAAGCATGTTTGAGATCCCAGGTAGTCTGGATCCACAGGTGAATGACTAAGTCTTTCCTCCACAGAGACAAGGATGCCCAGGCTGCTCCTGGGAGTACACAGCTCTCACTAGCCCCAGGGACAGCTTCATCATCCCTGTCTCTCCAGCCTGCTGGGCTAGGGGGCTTCTGGGGCATTGGTTCCATGCTCTGCATCCCTGAACACTCTGGGGATAGAGAGCTGCTTTTGTGCCGTTCAGCCCTCTGGACACTCACCAGTCGTGAGAATGGAGGCTGGAGGCAGCCCTTACCTCTAGAGAGTTTCTCTCTGCCTCTCTGAAGTGGCCAGATCACAGGCTGGGGAGATCCTCCACTCCTCCAGGGTGTCCTGTATGGTTTGCCTGGTCAGAGAGGAAAAGGCTTGGCTGTAAGAATAGGACTTTCTGCTTCAGTGTCTTGTGGGTGGGGGAGCATCATATCGTCTTAGTTGTGTTGTTGCAATGTTCAAAATGGTGGAGGCATCTGCCTCTTCACCCCAGTGAGGACAAAACAATGGGGGGAATGAGTGACTCAAATTTCTTGGCCCGTTAATGTATTGGGGGGAGACTTAGATCATGTTGAGCTCAGTGTTCCCAAGCTCACCAGCCCACTGGCTTCCACCCCCAGGTATCTTTTGATAAAGGAAGTCCTAAGACCTTATATAACCAGTGATAATTTTCTGATTTTCATGAAGAGGGTTAAGGATCTAGGGTTTTTCCTGGGAACTTTCATATGCCACAGTGTCAGTGAGGGAAAAAATGGTTTTAATTTAATACATAAGGTGTTTGATCAATTCTTTGTGAAACCTGAATATATTTTATCTAATGTTCCTTGTGGAAATCAAGTTTTAGCTTTAGTAAACAAATGTACGTATTTGCAATGCAGTAACTTTACTTCTATTCTTTTCTACAAATATTGGGGGTCAGCGAAAATGTCTTGTAAAGGATCACAATGTAAATATTTTCAGGCTTTAAAGACTATACTTCATCTGTTTTAAATTGTCAACTCTGCTGTTGTAGGATGAAAGCAGCCACAGGCAACACTTATTTTTAAGTGTGACCATGTGAAAACAAATCTGTATTTACCTAAACAGGCTGTTGGCCAGACTGGACACAAAGGTCGGTATACTCTCACCCCTACATGCATAATCCTTGGTCTTTTAAAACTTAAGTTCTGGCATCTTACATTATCAATGTAGAATTTACATTATCTTTATATCCTATGTTGGAATTTATTTATGATTGAAAAGTAAACTTTAAATAGCTTACATAATTTATGCATGATTATAGAATGTCTACACACATTAACAGTGACAATGTCAGATCCTCTCACCTCCTGAGCCATGAAGGAACTTCTACATGTTTTGTTTAATGTACTCATGAATCTTCTGCCTTATCCTGAGCAACAAAACACACTTCAACCAATTCAAGAGAAATGAAATCATGAAGAATACATTCTTCAAGCAAAATGGAATCAAACTACACTTTTAAATAACACACAACAGGAGAACCTCTAAAAACGTTGAAAGTTAACCACATAGTCATAAACGATGGGTCAAACAGGAAGTCATTTCAAAGATAATAACAAAAAATACATAGCACTAAGTGAAAACAGTGCAACATATCAAACTTGTAGAACCCTGCTGAAGCCAAGATGAGAGGAATATTTATAGCACTAAATGCTCACATTATGCGATTAAGAAATGTTTCAAATCTGTAGTTTAAATTTGTACTTCAAGAAAATTGAAAGAGCAAAATAAACTCAAAAGGGATGGATAGAAATAATAGAGATAAAAGCAGAAATCACTGTAATTCACACAGAAAAACAACAAATATGGAAAAAATTTCATTCTTCAAATGGTAAAATACAATTCATTAACCTGTTGTAATTATGACAAAACTAATAGACATGATACAAATCATCAATATCAGGCGGGAAATGGGCTCTCATGATAGGTCCTGTAGTCATTAAAATGCCAGTGAGAGATTACTATGAACAGTTTTACTGTTCTCATGAATTGTGTCCTAGAGAAAATGGAAAACCCCTCAAAAATCAGATACCAACATACCTGATAAAATAGATAATCTGAAAAGTTACATAATCATTAAGGAAACTAAATTCATAATTTAAATTTTTCTGAAAAAGAAATGTCCTGGTCCAGATGATTCCCCTGAAGTATTCTACAAAACATTGGAAGTAGAACTGTCCATCATCTCTTCCAGAAATTAGAAGAGGAAACTTTTCCTAATCTTTTATGAGGCCAGTACTAATTTGATACCAAAAGCAGATAAAGAAAGTACAAAACTGTAAAGGTATAGATGAGTATCTCTCATGAAGATACACACAAGCTCTCTCAAAACATTTAGCATTTTAAATCCATCATGCATATATAGAATGATACCTTATGACCAAGTAGAATTAATTCTTCATATGCAAGGTTGATTCAATATTAGGAACTCGGCAATGAAAAAGAGTCCCCTGCTGCTAAAAATAACAACTTAGGTAAATTGCCATGCAAGTTACACTGAATGAAAAAGCCCATCCCGAGAGGTTACATCCTGTATGATTCCACTTATATAATACTCTCGAGCTGATAAAATTAGGAAGAAAATCGTCAGGGTTACCTTTGATTAAAGATGAAGTTAAGGGGACAGAAGAAAAGTGGGTGTGACTAAAAGGGCAACATGAGGGATCCTTATGGGAATGAAACTCTTGTTTTGTGCCTTTACTTTGGTGGTGAATACATGGATACATCCATATGATAAAATTGCATGAGGTAAATACATGCACAGACACACACAGACACATACACACACAAAATTCATATATGAGAAACTTGGAAACCTGAATATAATCGATGGACTGTATCAACGTGAATAATTTTGTTAAACTCTTGTACTATAATTTTGCAAGATGTTGCCACTGGTGAAAACCATGAAGGGTACACAGGAGCGCTATAATTTCTTACAATTGTATGTGGATGCATAACTATCTCAAAATTAAGTTTAAATTTCTCAAAGAGGAAAGGTACATTTTAAGTACGAAAACTAGATAGAGACTCCTGCTTTGATCTTGCATATCTTCCAACCCTTTCAGGTTAGAAAAGAAAGTTTATGACATATTTCAGGAAATTTTCATTGTGTAAATTTTACAGTATTTGAGTTAGTTGGAACTCAAGTATTCCTGCTACAACATGATGGAACAGAGTAACCAGAAATGAAGAAAAACATACTCCATCTCTCTCTGTGCACATGCCTTTCTCCTCACCACGAGTTCTCTTTATATGATGGTTAATTTATGTGTCAATGTGGCTGGGGCTCAGTGCCCAGATACATGATCAGATGTCCTGGATGTTTCTGTGAAGGTATGTTTTGGATGAGATTAACATTTAAATCCTTGGGCACTTTAAGTAAAAAAGATTACCCTCTATGATATGGGTGGGTTTCATCAAAGCAGCTGAAGGCTGTAAAAGAACAAAGAATGATCTTCCCTGAGCAAAAAGGAATTTTGCCAGCAGACAGCCTTTGGACTCATCAAAATTCTTTCCTGAGTCTGCAGGCCTGCTGGACTCCCCATCAGATTTTGGGTTAACTGTGCCTCCAAAATCTCATGAGTCAGTTCCTTAAAATGAACCAATATCTATCCCTATACACATTTCTATTGGTTGAACCTTCTCTGGAGAACCCTGACCAATACACTTCATATTTCTGCCCTTCCCCCTCTTTTTTCTTTCCTTTCCCTTTCAGAAACACTCACTGCTTTATCTCCCTCTGCATAGAGATGCACTGACATTGTAGGGTCTTAATAAGTTTGGTCTCTCTCTCCCTCCCTCCTCTTTTCCTTTCTTTCAGTCCCATGTTCTTCGATTTGTGAAAAACATCATGAAAAGAATTAGGTGGTAGTAGTTGCAAGTTTTGTCAAGTGTGTGAATTATCCCTACCCTTGAGGGAAATTACAAGGGTGCAGCTAGATGATAGCAAGTTAAGTGCTCTCTCCATACATCAGCTGTCTCCACCATCCATGGGTTACAGACTGGAATCAGAGCTGTATGGCTTTTGGAATATAATGAGGGTTTGAAGCTATGATAAGAGCACACAGACCTCAGCTAGCTGGAAGCAGACAGAGAGGTCATCACCTGGAGGAATCCCCAAGACACATGGACATCCTCTGTAACTGAAGAGCTGGGTGCCAGAGTGTTTGGACCACTGATCTCCCCGTCACAACAGGTGGTGGGCTTACTTACCATTTCCACAAGAACAAATCTCAGTTGCATTTATGGAAGATGTGGTTGATGTAAGGATGCTCCAATAAACCTCAGCCAATTTGGTGTTTTTCATCATGTTGACATTGTGTCACTCCTGACTTCATCCTGCAAAACTGAGCCAAGAGTTGTACCTTGCTGAAACTGTACTTCTTAACTTGGGAACATAGCCAATGCAAAGCATACTGCTAGAAAACCTAACACAAATTCTGAGGCATATGGTTACAGGCAGAATCAAACTCCAAAACAACTCTTGGAAATTGAAAGTATTCCTGTGAGCCACAATTAAGCTTATTTTCCTTGAGTGTACAAAAGCCAACAATATTAATTTCTTCATATGGGGAACAGCTAGTACACACAAAGTCACAGTATTCATGTCCTTCCTTTTTTCATATGCCACCTTTTATTTCTTCTAGCATCATTCCTGTGTATGTGTGTATGTAGGCATTTATAATCATGCATAAATGATGTAAGATATGTAAAACTTTAATTTTCAATCATAAATAAACTTAAACTTATTAAGAAAATGTAAATTCTGCATTGAGAATGTAGGACTCCAGAATTTAAGCTTTTAAGGAACAAAGACTATGGGAGTTCCTGTCATGGCGCAGTGGTTAGTGAATCCACCTAGGAACCGTGAGGTTGTGGGTTTGATCCCTGGCCTTGCTCAGTGGGTTAAGGATCCAGCAATGCCTTGAGCTATGGTGTAGGTCACAGATGTGGTTCAGATCCCACGTTGCTGTGGCTCTGGTGTAGGCCAGTGGCTATAGCTCTCATTGGACCCCTAGCCTGGGAAACTCCATATGCCATGAGAGCAGCCCAAGAAATGGCAAAATGACAAGAAAAAAAAAAGACAAAAGATGATGCACATAGGGGTTGGCACAGGCCAGCCTGTGGGTCTAGTCTGGCCCACTATCTGTTTTGGTAAATACAGTTTTACTGTAACATGGTCACACTTGTTTGGGTGTTGCCTGTGCCTGCTTTCATGCTGCAACAGCAGAGTTGATTATTTGTGACAGGTAAGGTATCGTCTTTGAAGCCTAAAATATTTTACAGAACATTTTTGCTGACCCCTGATATTTGTAGGAAAGAATAGAAGTAAAATGATTGCATGGCAACTACATATATTTGTTTACTACATTTAAAAATTCTGATTTCCAAAGAAACGTTAGCTAAAATACATTTATTAGGGATTTCTCAAGGTTTCAATTAAAACCTTTCATATTAAATTAAAAAAAAAAAAAAACATGTTTGCTACTCCCACAGCTTACGGAAGTTCCCAGGAAACCTATGCCTGCTGAGGCAATGCCAGATCCCGAAGCCATTGTGCCACAGAGGGATCTCCAAATTCAACAAGTTTTTAAAGAAAAACACGTCAATTTTGATGTTAAAATCTTTAAGGCCACACTTTTAGAATTTATATACACTGTTTATAGGGAAGCTGTATAAGGTCATATGATTTGTACCCCTCACTGCAAATCACTGAACCACTGATTTTCTGATCAGTTATACGGCATATTTGCATTTAATCTTAAATTTGTTGTTGTTTTATCTGAGCAAAAAAACATATGTTGGAAATTTGATATATTTCAGTTAATTAGGCTTTTCATGGGAAAATAGGTCAGAATCTATTATAACGTATATTATGCTCAGTATATTTTCCACTATGATATAATCATGAAGATATATTATGAAAGTTGTCTAGTACTAAAAATGTTTCCCTTTATAGACCAAGTCTTAAAATTTTTTAATTGTTTTACAGCAGTGAATGCACAGCATTCTTGATTTTATTGTAACCTAGTGCTGTGGTCATTCATTTAACTCACTGCTATACAGTTCCTCACAATTACAATTGCAGCTAGAGAAGGAGATGTGTCTTTAAGGAGCCCATTGGCATAGATATTTTTTGCTTTTTGTTTGGAACATTTGAGATTATGTATAATTATTGAAGTACGTATTGGTTTGAAAATATCAACTGGTACAAGAACAGCTTTAGATTATTTAACAGAGTTTATACATTGATTTTTTCCTACATTCTGGAAAATGGTATGATTAACTGAAAACTATTTTTAGGTCTCTTTTTATTGAGGAATTTCTGGATGTGGAAAACCGTGTTAAGGTTTAGGGTTTCCCAAAGTGGATATTGTCATTTTTAATCACTTTTAGCTAAACTTTGACACACTGTGAAGTAAGGACAAAAATGATGAGGAGTGAACAGTCTGATTAGAAGCTTTGGCTCCCAGAAGGGCAGTGTTAGCTGTATTTAAACCCATCACCATATTTAATACAGAAGACACTGAACAGGGCGTCTGTAATGATGAGTAGTTTCTTGCTAACCTTAGATTTTGGTAACCCAGCTGGGAATAAAAACAAGCCAAGAGGAAGGCAGTGGGTGCTCTTCTCTTCCCATCACATCACAGACAAGGAGACAAGAGTGAAATGCTGAAAGATCAGCTGTCAGAACCTTAGCATCACAACTAAGTATGGAACCTGCTGGTCAGAAATGCACACACCTGCCATGAGTTCTGAACACGTGGGCAGCCATGCTTAACAAGGAAATTCCCTGAGAGTTCAGTGAGCTGAACTAGAGCACATTCAATGCTGAGAGACCAGCCACGGTGGGACCCATGATGGCCAGATCTGTACACCAAGACTGAAAGGACGTGCATAGTCCCAGTGGAAGTCCAGCAGGGCCAGCACTTGTGGATGACTATCAGGGCCATTTCTCAGGAGCCTCTAGATCTAGCAACACCTACACACATATACAGAGAGAGAGAGGAAATCACTGAGGAAGGGAGGAGAGAGGACACAAACTAAGTTTACTGGATGGCTTGCCGAGGAGGTAATGGAGGAAGGGGTTTCCTGGAAGCTCTTCTTGTTAGTATTGGTAGCTAGGGTCTTTCCCCAGATGGGAGGAGTAATTTTCTGTAAAGGACCAGATTGTAAACACTTTAGGTGTTGTAGTCTTTATTGTCAGTGTTGCAAGCACTCACCTTGGCTGTTGTATGTGAAAACTGCCATAAACAGTACAGAAAGATCAAGTGTGGCTGTGGTCCAACAGACCTCCACTCACAAAACCCGTGGTTAATTGGACTTTGCTGACCACTTTTGTAGAGTGTTTATTAAACACATCTCATGTTTGGTGAGTCAGGTAGGTCTGCCAAGTCCTGGTATATTGCACTTACAGTTCACAGTATTTTTCCTCATCGTAGGGTGAAAAAAAGCAGTGTAATGGAACAAGGCCTGCAAATTTGATATCTTTAACAGCTTTTTTGGGTGGAAATATTATTTCTTTTTCTTTTTTTTTTTTTTTTTGTATTTTAGGGTTGCACCTGTGGCATATAGAAGCTCCCAGGCTGGGGGTTGATCTGGAGCTACAGAGGCTGACATATACCACAGCCACAGCCATGCAGGATCCAAACCACATCTGAGATGTACACAGTAGCTCATGGCAACATTCGTTCCTGACCCACTGAGCAAGGCCATATATGGAACTTACAACTTCATGGATAGTAGTCAGCTTCATTTTTGCTGTGCCACAATGTGACTCCTGGAAATTCTCCCATTTACAATAATTTGTAAAGGGAAGAAAAGAAAAGAGAGGATCTTAGATTGACTGGGGTCACCACAAACCAAAATCCTTAAAGGGATTGCTGGCCTAGACTGTGTCTCTGAGTTTCTCTACCTAGTCCACATGCCATGATTGAGAACCGAGGATGTAATCCTCTAGGAAATACTTGTTAAGGATGGAGGAAAAACCTTCCAGGTCATTTCCAACACGCACCTCTCAGCGCCTTTTTTAGACTGCTATAACTCATTCCCTCAACTGTTGAGAACACCATGGTATTTGCTGTCTTGGGAGACATGAAAAGAATCAGTGGGTTTTTGTTCTGAATGCAGGCCCTGTGTGAAGGGAGATATGTCTTAAACTGGCCTTCATTCTCAACACTTCCTCAGTCTTCCAACAGCTAAATGAGAGCCAGAAGCTGCACACTCATCTTCCCACAACACAAGTGAAGGACATCTTCCCCCACTGCCAGCCCTGCAATCACTGGCCTCATCCTGTGAGTCTTGCCCCTGTGCCAGCCACCCAGACCCAGGACCAAGGATCTCAGGCAAACCCTCCCCAGTCAACTAGTCACAGGCTAAGGAGCTGGATACCCACTCCTATATCCAGCTCAGGCCATGCCTCCTCAGCCAGGCCCTCACACTCACATCTTCAGTGCCCCAGTGCTCAGTCTGGGACTGGCCACTTTCTTTTGCCTTGGGCCCTGAATGATCATGCACGATCAATCTCCACAGGCCTGAAGGCTTTGGTGGTACAGGGGGATTTGCATGGAATAAAAGCAGAGTTTGTAGTTTGGGGAAATTAGAAAATCTTGACTGGATGGATTTCAGAAGAACAGATGAAACACTGGTTCTAGTACCTCAACTGGAGTTGTGGAGAATTTGAGTGGACCTTGGCCAGCTTTGGTGGGGGCAGCTTTGGAATACCTGGAGATGGAGGCTGGGGCACCCTGTTTCCAATGAAGCCTCTTGGCTTTAGTCATGTCTCCCAGAGCCAGAGCTAAAAGGGAAGGGATGTGTGTGTGTGTGTGCGCTTATATGCATGTATACCTGCACTTGAACCCCTTTGCTAGTATATACTTGTGCATGTGTGGTGTGTTGTGTTTTGGGGCCAATTCAAAGAGAAAGTGGCACCTCTTTCTTCTAAGCAAGTGGTGATAATTGTCTTCCATATGGAATCAAGCAAAGGAACAAAAACCCTGTCAACTTCTTTGTTAAAATGGTTGAATGAAAAGAAACAACACTCTTCTGTTAAATATGCAGAATCCTTTAGAGGCACTGTAATGCCTGGTTTATGGCTGTGCCCAGCCAAGGGCAGGATAAGCAGTCTATCTGGTCAGTCTCTGGAGGAAGTTTCTGGGTTCCTCACCAAGCCACATTTTATTCCTTCTTGGGAGGCTGGGGGTTAGGAATGGCACCTACCCTGCCCTGCCACCTACCTCCGTGGCTCCTCTGAAGAAATGGTCTGAGGAGAAGAGGTGGTACAGAGGGACATGTAGCTCCAGTATATAGGAGGCCCATGGGTTTCCCACAAGGGGGGATAGCAGGCTTTGGAGAAAGAATTGGGTATTCATTTATGCTTTTAGACCATGAATCTCTTACTCCAATGGCTACAGGGGCTGAACCATTTCTTTGCATGAGAGGTCCAGGCCCACAGTGGGGATTGAGAATGGGGGGCTTAAGCTAACTTTGAGACAGTGCTTGCTCCTTCTAGTCCTGCCCTTAGCCCTTCCTCTAAGTTTTTTGAGCTCCATTGTTTTACTTTATTTTATTTTTAGTGCCAGACCTGTTGCATATGGAAGTTCTCGGGCTATGAGTTGAATCAGAAGTACAGCTGCTGGTCTACAGCACAGCCACAGCAATGCCAGATCCAACCTGCCTTTGTGACCTACACCATAGCTCATGGAAATGCCTGGTCCTTTACCTACTGAGGGAGGCCAGGGGTGGAACCCACCTCCTCATAGATACCTGTCTGGTTCCTTATAGCTTAATCAAAATGGGAATTCACTTTTGTTCTTCTTTCTTTATTTAACTTTTTTTTTCCCATTCTTATGGCATGCGGCATTTTCTAGGCTAGGGATTGAACCTGAACAGCTGTAACCAGGGCCACAGCTGTAACCAGGGCCACAACAGTGAAAATACCAGATCCTTAACCTGCAGAGCCTGAGGGAACTCCAAACTCCATGGTTTTTGTCCTTCCCTTTAAAGGTCTGTGGCAGATGCTCTTGGTGGCACCTGGTTTCCTTCACTGGGGTGCCTCTTTCCTGGTGGCTGAGTGTTGTTGCTAAGGGTTCACAGCTGCTTCCTTCACAGGGCATTACCCACACCCAGGCACAGACTTCCTTATTCGAGAAGTCACAAGCCTATGCTATCAGCAGAAACTGGTATCTGGCAGGGGGTAGGGTCAAATTGAGCCCTTTCATCTCCAGGGGGACCAACTCTGTGTTCTTCATGCTCCAGAGAGAGGTCCCTTGAGGACCAGGATAAGGTTCTGTTTCTTCCCCTGCCTTATCCTATTTTCCTCAGTCCCCAGTTCATGAGCACATTTTCAAGGATTTTCCCAAGTGTCCCCATCTATAAGATTCGCTTCTGGTGATCTTGCTCTAATGCACTGGGTACGAGAAGAGTCCTAAGAAACACATGCAATTCTAGAAATGGATCACCTTTTAGCACACAAGCAAGGATGACTCCATGGGTATGTTGTATGGAGTATTCCTAATCTCTGTTGTGCTTCAGCAGTAACTGTCCATGAATTGCAGACACTGGCCAGGTCATCCTTTAGTCCTGGGTAATAATAACTAAGAGGATAGTAACTAAGGACAATGGCCTTATGCCTTTGTAGATTCATGCCAATGCTCTACTGAGGGAAGATAATAAATCCTAATATCCCTTACAGGGGAATTCACAGTGTCTCTCTGGGAGTATGGAGGACACTTTCCTCCCAAATCAGCCTCTCCGTGAGTCAGGAGATAGATGGGATCGAGCATAAACATTTCCTATCAGCCACCTATTTATACCTGAAGATAAAAATGCAAAGAACTAGTTAAAGAAGTGGAATTGGCCTTTTTGGACACTTAAAGCAATGAACACATCATGGGCATTTAGGGCCTAAGCCCTGCTTGGGTCAAAGATAAAGAGGTCACACACTTTCTATCCTTAGGGCGAAGGAGAACCAACTTCACATGCACAGAAAGACTCCTCTGGGTCAGAAAGGGAGGGGTCACCAGCCAATAAAAACTTAGGCTATGTTACTGCCAGTGAGGAATCCATCTTGACCCAAAGATGTGCACGCATATTGGGGACGGCCTGGGTCCAATCAGGTGTGCAAAATGAAATAAGAACTTTGGCCAATGGGAAACAAAGACCCAGATGAACTTCCCTAAATGTTTTAAATCACTTCTCTGGGACACTCCTCAATGATGGGGATGATTGCATTCTCACTCCTCCTTTGTGTGTATCCTACTGCTTTGCCTCTGCCTTAGACAAACAGACAACATAGCTAAGTGTACTGTGTTTCTAACAATAAACTCTTTACCTGATTTCACAGACTTTGCTTGCTTTAAATATTCTTGCCTTCAACAGGGGGTGAGAATCAAGGCAGTTCCGTTGGTAGTCCCCAGCTGGTCGAGTGGCTAATATTCCTGTTTCATCCAGGCTTCCCAGCTTCCATTCCTGAGCAGAGAATTAAGATCTCACTTCAAGCCATCACTCTCTGCCATCTCTCCAAAATCATCAGCATCCTCATCCATCCAGGCCAGATGTGACCTGAGTTAAACTCATGTGCGGGATTCCAGTTTGTACTTATGGTACATCCCACATGTGAAGATCATCAACGTTTTGCTAAACCCTTTGAAGCTGGTTAACCCTGTGCATCTATCAGCTGGTCTCTATGATCTTTCCCTTCTTCCCTTGAGCCAATTGCCATGGGGCAATTCTGAAAAATACCAGCTATTTGCTTATGAAGGGCTGGGCAGCTTCGTCCTAGGCCCTCTAAATATGGTCGTAGCTACTCTGTAACCTTTTCACTTGGGTTATATGAAGTGGTTTAGGTTAAGTTTGGAAAGCATGGAAACTGCAGCCAGACAGGTAGGCTTCAAATCCTGGCTTATTTAACTATGGCTTAAGGGAAAGTTACTTAACTTCTCTGCAACGCTGTTTACAGAACTTTAAATGGAGTAAGAGTGTTGCAGTAATGGCATCCATCTCCAAGGGATGCTGTGAGACTAACATATGTTAATAAAGGTAAAGTGCTTTGATTCGTGTCCAGCAAGCAGGATGTGTCATATAATGTTAGCTGTTATTATTGCAAGTCATTACTCTTGAGTAAATACAGACTGCAATCTTCAGTTACAGAATGTTCTTTTGATAAAACTATATTTCATTCTTCCATGTGTTAGGCAGATTGGTCCCTAAGTCTGAAGTCATCCTAGACTTTGAAGATAGCATAGAAAGTAGGAAAATATTACAAAGCTATATTAAAATTCTAGATCTTTTTCTACATTTCTCTTTATCCGATAGTTTATGTCCTAACATAAGTAGGTATCTGTTCAATCACACCTTTATCACCTTGTATTAAAGAGCTCTAATTTTTCTTTTCTTTCTTCTTTTCTCTCTTTCTTCTTTCCCTTTCTTAAGGCTGCACACATGACATATGGAAATTCCCAGACTAGGGGTTTGTTGACTTCCACTGTGCCACAGTGGGAACTCCTAGATCCCTAATTCTCTTGCCTAGAACAAATGGATATTCTCTCATACTTACCCCATCCAGACTATTTAAAATAGCAAGGTCTGCACCTTGAAACTCCATTTCCTGGTGGGTCATTCTTTATCAAGAATACAAGCAATACAACACCATGCACAAAAACAAAATCAAAATGGGTTAAAGACCAAAATGAAAGGCCAGAAACTTACATCAAAGTTCTTGGAGGAAAACAGGCAGATCACTCTTCGATAAGTATGGCAGCAAACCCTTTTTGATGCCCCCTCTAGAATAATGAAAAATAAAACAAAAATAAAGAAACTGGGAATTGCCCTTTTGGCACAGCCAGTTATGAAACTGACTAGTATTCATGAGGACACAGGTTTGATCTCTGGCCTCACTTAGTGAATTAAGCATCTGTGGTATAGGTCACAGATGAGGCTCGGATCCCACTTTGCTGTTTCTGTGCTGTAGGCTTGCAGTTGCAGCTCCAATTCCACCCCTAGCCTGGGAACTTACATATGCCACCATGCCCTAAAAGGAAAAAAAAATGGACCTATAACCTCAAAAGCTTATACACAGAAAAGGAATCCATAAAGAAATGAAAAACAACCCACACAATGAGAGAAACTACTTGAAAATGAAGCAATTGACAAGGTATTCACCTCCAAAATATAAAAATGGTTCATATAGTTCAGGTTAAAAAATAAACAATCCATTGAAAAATGGGCAGAAGACCTAAATACACATTCCTCCAAAGACAGAATGATTTCCAAAAAGCACATGAAAAGATGCTAAGTGTAAATAATTATGGGAGAAATGCACATAAAAACTACCATGAGGTCTCACCTCACACCAGTCAGAATAGCCATCATCAAAAAGTCTACAAATAAGGAAAGACAACCCTCCTATCATGTTGGTGGGAATGTAAATTGGTACAACCGCTAAGGAAAACGGTGTGGAAGTTCCTCAGAAAATAAATGTACACCTGTCATATGATACAGCAGTCACCGACAGCCCAAGGTATGGTGTGGCTGTGTGTGTGTGTGTGTGTTTGTGTGTGTGTGTGTGAGTGTGTGTGTATTCATTCAAAATATCGCCAAGGAAGATATACAGAAGGCCAACAAGCACATGAAAAAATGATCAACACCACTCATCACTGATTATTAGAGAAAAGCAAACCAAAACTACCATGAGATACCACATCACACCAATCAGAATGGCCATCATTCATCAGTCCACAAATAACAAATGCTGGAGCAGGTGTGGAGAAAACGGAACCCTCCTGCACTGTTGGTGGGAATGTAAACTGGTACAGCCACTATGGAGAACTGTATGGAAGTACCTTAGAAATCTATTCATAGAACTACCATATGATCCAGCAATTCCACTCACGGGCATATATTTGGACAAAATGTTCCTTCAAAAAGACACATGCACCCACATGTTCACTGCAGCTCTATTTACAATAGCCAAGACAAGGAAACATCCCAAATGTCCATCAACAGATGAGTGGATAAGGAAGATGTGGTATATATACACAATGGAGTCCTATTCGGATATAAAAGAGAATGAAATAATGCCATTTGCAGCAACATGGATGGAACTAAAGGCTCTCATCCTGAGTGAAATAAGAGAAAGACAAATGCCATATGATATCACTCACATCTGGTATCTAATATACAGCACAAATGAACCTTTCCACAGAAAAGAAATTCATGGACTTGGAGAATAGTCTTGTGGTTGCCTGGGGGGAGGGGGAGGGAGTGGGAGGGATTGGGAGTATGAGGTGATCTGATGCTTGAGTTTAAACTATTGCTCTTGGAATGGATTAACAATGAGATCCTGCTGTGTAGCACTGAGAACTATGTCTAGATACTTACAATGGGAGAAAAATTATGTATATATGTATGTGTAACTGGGTCCCCATGCTGTACATTGGGAGAAAAAAGTGTGTTGGGGGAAATAACCATATAGGATACATTTTAAAAATATATCACCATTGGATACTTCCAAACAAACACTGTGTTTTTGTTTTTGTTTGTGTTTTTTTAGGGCCAAACCTGTAGCATATGGAGGTTCCCTGGATAGGGGTAGAATCAGAGCTCTAGCTGCTGGCCTCCACTACAGCTACAGCAATGCCAGCTCTGAGCCACACCTGTGACCTACACCACAGCTCATGGAAATGCTGAATCCTTCACCTGTGGGCAAGGCCAGGGGCTGAACCTGTGTCCTCATGGATGCTGGTCAGATTCATTTCTACTGAGCCATGAGGGGAACTCCCAATCAAATACTTTTAAAAGGAAATGTCCTAGGTCACCATATATTTAATACTCTTTGCTAAATATTTGAAACTTAAATGTTCGTAGAATGGAACATGAGAATATATCCTCAAAGTAACTCTTTATATTAATTTGCAATCAATTCCCAAAAGCAGTAGAGGCATCTCATATCAGAAAACTTCCAACCAGTAACAACCATTACATCTTCCCAAATGCAAGCTAGACTTGAAGAAACAGGAGCCATACCACCACCAACAACAACCAGACAAACAGCATTAACATCAAATCATGATGAGAAGGGAGAATCTGATTTCTACAATGTCTCCTTACATTTTTTAACACAAAAGGTTTCAACAAAGAATTATGAGGTATGGAAATTAAAAAAGGAAAAATGATTCATGCGGTGAGGCATTACAAGGACTTTTAGTCACTCTCTTATATATTCCCATAGTACAAAGTGAAATTTGGGACCAAGAACTAAAAAAACTCAGGAAACTGGTGCCTAACCAAATGGAGAATGCTAATAGAGAGACAGAAATTACAAAAAGGGATCAAATGTATATTCTAGTGTTGAAAAGTACACCTGGGAATGAAAAAGGCATTGGGGGAATTACTAACAGATTTGAGCTGGCAGAATAATGAATTGGCCTCTTTGAAGAAGAACTGACTGAGGCTATCCACTCTGAGGAGTGGAGAGAGGCAAGAATGGACAATATTGAGCAGAATGTAACAGACATATAGGACACCATTAAGTAGGCCAACATACATATAATAGGAATCCACATGATACATATAATAGGAATTACACCCAGAAAAGGGAATCAGAAGTCAGGGAAAATATTGGGAGAAAAATGCCCCAACTCCTCAAATATGATGAAATACATGAATGTATACATCCAAGAAACTCAATGAACTCCAACAAGATAAACTACAGGTCTACACAGATACTATAGTTAATTGACAAAACACATGACAAAGAGAATTTTGAAAGCATCAAGGAAAAAGCCTAGTAGATTTTCATATTTAGGGAACGAAAAAGAAGAACTATGAACCAAGAATTCTGTATCTGATAAAACTACCTTTCAGAAATGAAGGAGAGGAGTGGTATAGGCAAGAGGGCAGATTAGGAGGCTCCAGGTCTTTAACCCCATGAAAATATCAAGGAAACAATCAGGTAAGAATAGCTTTGTGGAAGCTCTAGAAGACAAAGAGTAATCTGAAGCAATCAAGTGAATAGCCAATTGAGAAAGGGTCACACTCAAAATGATAGCAAATTCCATGATATTCTGCCTCCTCTATTCCTCACCCATTGTGAATGAATATGGTGCAGTAGAGGACCCAACCACTGGTCCTCCATTGGGAGAAACACAAGAGTGCAACTTGATTGCAGGGTTTGGCAGGCCAGGCACTGTCTCCAGAATCTGATTTCTGTCAAACATGACTTGAAGCTGAGATAGGGATGGTGGGACATTTTACATATCAGTAAAATGATGATGGATTCAATGGCACAGGAGACGTTCATGGCAACTGTAGACCTGCACACATGTGGAGCTCAGAGATGACTGACAGTAGAATGCAATAAAACATGTAAGGGCCAAGAAGACAAAGGTGAGGTTTTTAGGGAAATTAAATACTTAAAAGCAACTGTGTGGGGGGGGAGAGGATTAAGGCGCTGGGGAAGCACACACACACTCCCAGTGAAGGCACATCCTCAGAAAAGACCTGAGAGCACTGGTCTGTTTAGTAAAGGTCTTCATTTGCACATATCCAAGATACAAGACTGGGTAACGTGGCGGTTTTTTTTTTTTTTTTTTTTTTTTTTTCCTGCATATGCAACTTTTTTTAAATTTTTTTTTATTTTTTTATTTTTTATTTTTTTTGTCTTTTTGCTACTTCTTTGGGCCGCTCCCACAGCATATGGAGGTTCCCAGGCTAGGGGTCAAATCAGAGCTTTAGCCGCTGGCCTACACCAGAGCCACATCAACGCGGGATCCGAGCCGCGTCTGTAACCTACACCACAGCTCAGGGCAACACCGGATCCTTAACCCACTGAGCAAGGGCAGGGACCGAACCCGCAACCTCATGGTTCCTAGTCGGATTCGTTAACCACTGCGCCACGACGGGAACTCCTGCATATGCAACTTTTGATAAATGCTCACAAAATATAGAAATAAAAATGTAGTTGTGGCTCATTCAAAGGAACATTAATAAATCTGAAGCTAATGAGCATAAAGAAACATAGGCTTCACAGTGGCTAGATGAACTTTTTCTTCTTTTTTTCTTTTTTTTTTTCTTTTGTCTTTTTGCCTTTTCTAGGTCTGCTCCCATGGCATATGGAGATTCCCAGTCTAGGGGTCTAATCGGAGCTATAGCCACTGGCCTATTCCAGAGCCATAGCAATGCAGGATCCAAGCCACATCTGCAACCTACACCAGAGCTCACAGCAATGCTGGATCCTTAACCCCTGAGCAAAGCCAGGGATCAAACCCGTAACCTCATAATTCCTAGTCAGATTTGTTAACAACTGAGCCACAACAGGAACTCCTAGATGAACATTTTAAACAACTACCTTAGGTATTCTGAAATAGCAAAAGAAGAACACACATAATTAACAAAAGGAAGTCAGCAAGGTGGAAGGTGGTGAATGAATAAACGAAGAATATAGACAAAGACATAGAATTTATTTCAAAAAAGAAACAGAGGGTCTTGATCAGGAATGGATGTTGGACTTTGTCAAATGCTTTTTCTGCATCTATGGAGATGATCATATGATTTTTGACTTCTGTTAATGTGGTGTATGATGTTGATTGATTTGCATATGGTGAACCATCCTTGTGAACCTGGGATGAACCCTACCTGGTCATTGTGTATAATTTTTGGATATGTTGTTGGATTCAGCTGGCTAAGATTTTGTTGAGAAATTTTGCATTTATATTCATCAAAGATATTGGCCCGATAGTTTTCTTTTTTGGTGTTATCTCTGTCTGGTTTTGGAATTAGGGTGATGATGGCATCGTAGAATGGTGGGAGTGTTCCTTCTTCTTCAACCTTTTGAAAGACTTTAAGGAGGATGGGCACTAGATCCTCTTTATATGTTTGATAGTATTCGCCTGTGAAGCCAGATGGCCCTGGACTTTTATTTGTAGGGAGTGTTTTTATGACTTCTTCAATTTCATTTCTAGTGATTGGTCTGTTCAGTTGGTCTGTTTCTTCTTGATTCAGTTTTGGCAGGCTGTAAGAGTCTAGAAAATTGACCATTTCTTCCAGATTGTCAAATTTGTTGGCATAGAGTTGTTCATAGTATTTTCGTATGGTTTTTTTGTATTACTGCAGTATCTGTTGTGATTTCTCCTTTTTCATGTTTAATTATATTTGAGTTCTTTCTCTCCTCTTTTTAGTGAGTCTGGCCAGGGAATGTGTCAATTTTGTTTACCTTTTCAAAGAAACAGCTCTTGGTTTTATTAATTTTCTCTATTGTATTTTTGAATTTCTAATTTATTGAATTCTTCTTTGATCTTTATAATTTCATTCCTTCTGCTGACTTTGGGTGTTTTTTGTTCTTTTTCTAATTTGCTTAGATGGAAGGTTAAGCTGTCAATTTGGGATCTTCTTTTTTGAGAAAGGCCTGTATCACTACAAATTTCCCTCTGAGCACTGCTTTTGTGGCATCCCATATATTTTGAGAGGTTGTGTCTTCATTATCATTTGTCTCAAGGTATTTTTAATTTCCTTCTTGATTTCCTCATTGACCCATTGGTTTTTTAGTAGCATGTTGTTTAGTCTCCATGTAGTAGGTTTTTTCTCATTTCGTTTCCTGTGGTTGATTTCTAGTTTCATGGCATTGTGGTCAGAGAAGATACTTGAGATAATTTCTATGCTCCTAAATTTATTGAGGTTAGCTTTGTGTCCCAATATGTGGTCAATTCTTGAGAAGGCTCCATGTGTTGTTGACAAGAATGTGTATTCTGATTCTTTTGGATGTAGTGTCCTGAAGATATCAATTAAATCTAACTTCTATTGTTTCCTTCAGGATCTCTGTTGCTTTATTGGTTTTCTGTCTAGAGGATCTGTCCATTGGTAGGTATCAAGGGAGCATTCCTGAACATAATCAAAGCCGCTTATGATAAACCCACAGCAAATATAATACTCAATGGGGAAAAACTGAAAGCTTTCTCACTCAAATCTGGAACAAGACAGGGATGCCTACTCTCAGCACTGCTCTTCAACATAGTTTTGGAAGTCCTGGCCACAGCAATTAGACAAACAAAACAAATAAAAGGCATCCATTTAGGAAGAGAAGAGATCAAACTGTCACTGTATGCAGACGACATGATACTTTACATAGAAAACCTTAAGGACTCAACCCAAAAACTACTGGAACTGATTAGTAAATTCAGTAAAGTAGCAGGATATAAGATTAACAGTCAGAAGTCAGTCGCATTTGTGTATACCAGCAATGAAATATTAGAAAAGGAATCCAAAAATACGATACCTTTTAAAATTGCACCTCACAAAATCAAATACCTCGGAATACACCTGACCAAGGAGGTACCTTTACCTTATATGCCAAGAACTATAAAACTTTAATCAAAGAAGATGTAAAGAAATGGAAAGATATTCCATGTTCAAGGATTGGAAGAATCAATATTGTAAAAATGGCCATACTACCCAAAGCAATCTACAGATTCAATGCAATCCCTATCAAATGACCCAGGACATTTTTCACAGAACTAGAACAAACAATCCAAACATTTATATCGAACCACAAAAGACCCAGAATCGCCAAAGCAATCCTGAGAAACAAAAACCAAGCAGGGGGCATAACTTTCCCAGACTTCAAGAAATATTACAAAGCCACAGTCACCAAAACAGTGTGGTACTGGTATCAAAACAGACAGACAGACCAATGGAACAGAAGAGAGAACCCGGAAATAAACCCTGACACCTAGGGTCAATTAATCTTTGACAAGGGAGGCAAGAACATCAAATGGGAACAAGAACGTCTATTCAGCAAGCATTGCTGGGAAACCTGGACAGCTGCATGCAAAGCAATGAAACTAGAACACACCCTCACACCATGTACAAAAATAAACTCCAAGTGGCTGAAAGACTTAAATATACGACAGGACACCATCAAACTCCTAGAAGAAAACATAGGCAAAACACTCTAGGACATCAACATTATGAATATTTTCTCAGGTCAGTCTCCCAAAGCAATAGAAATTAGAGCAAAAATAAACCCATGGGACCTCATCAAACTGAAAAGCTTTTGCACAGCAAAGGAAACCCAAAAGAAAACAAAAAGACAACTTTCAGAATGGGAGAAAACAGTTTCCAACGATGCAACCGACAAGGGCTTAATCTCTAGAATATATAAGCAACTTATACAACTCAACAGCAAAAAAGCCAATCAAGCAATGGAAAAAATGGGCAAAAGACCCGAATAGACTGTTCTCCAAGGAAGATACAAATGGCCAGCCAACACATGAAAAAATGCTCAACATCGCTGATTATAAGAGAAATGCAAATCAAAACTACCATGAGATACCACCTCACACCAATCAGAATGGCCATCATTCATAAGTCCACAAATAACAAGTGCTGGAGGGGCTGTGGAGAAAAGGGAACCCTCCCACCCTGTTGGTGGGAATGGAAACTGGTACAGCCGCTATGGAGAACAGTTTGGAGATACCTTAGAAATCTATACATAGAATTTCCATATGACCCGACAATCCCACTCTTGGGCATATGATCAGACAAAACTCTACTTAAAAGAGACACATGCACCCGCATGCTCATTGCAGCACTATTCACAATAGTCAGGACATGGAAACAACCCACATGTTCATCAACAGATGATTGGATTTGGAAGAGGTGGTATATATACACAATAGAATACTACTCAGCCATAAAAAAAGAATGACAAAATGCCATTTGCAGCAACATGGATGGAACTAGAGATTCATACTGAGTGAAATGAGCCAGAAAGACAAAGACAAATACCATATGATATCACGTATAACTGGAATCTAATATCCAGCACAAATGAACATCTCCACAGAAAAGAGAATCATGGACTTGGAGAATAGACTTGTGGGGCTGCTTGATGCGAGAGGGAGGGAGTGGGAGGGATCGGGAGCTTGGGGTTATCAGATACAACTTAGAACAGATTTACAAGCAGATCCTGCTGAGTAGCATTGAGAACTATGTCTAGATACTCATATTGCAACAGAACCAAGGGTGGCAAAAAATTGTATACATGTAAGAGTAACTTGCTCCCCGTGCTGTACAGTGGAAGAAAAAATTTAAAAAAATTAATTAATTATAAAAAGAAAGAACAATGGGAAAGGGAGAGGCAAAGGGCCAACAAAGTCTCTTTTCCCTCTCCCTTGTCAGGGCCCTCTGGCCAGTTCTCCATGTCAGGAGGAGCCCAGAAATTAAATGGCCCCAGTTGTGGCTGATGGGTCTGCTCCACTGGTGGGTGAGTTGGCCCTCCAGTGCCCTGAGTGGTTATGATCTGTGGCTGAGGGTTAGCCAAAGAAATGTGGGCTGTCTCTAAAACCCTGAGGAAGGACTGTCCAGGTTAACTGAGGGTCTGAAAGAATATTGTGGTCAGTCCACGTGAATGGAAAAAATTCCTGGCATGAAGGGTGTAGAGGAAGGGTAAAAAGGGCATCTTTTAGGTCAAGAACTGAGAAATGAGGAGTGTTAGGGGGTATACAAGACAGAAGAGTATAGGGATTTGGGACCACTGTGTTAATGGGAAGGAGTACCAGATTGATGAGGCCAAGATCCTGAACTAATCGGAAGCATCTGTCTAGTTTTTTTACAGGAAGGATAGGAATATTGAACAGAAAGTGAGTAGGTTTGAGGACGTTGGCCTTGAGGAGAAGCTGAATTATAGGCTTTCATTCTCTCTGTGCTTCTAGGCTAATAGGATATTGAGATTGGATAGGAAATTTAGGAAGATCATTTAGTCTTATGAGAATTGGAGAATGATGTCTAGCAATGGAGGGTATATGGGTGTCCCAAACAATGGGACTGACATCAGAGGGGAGGTGGGAATGACTGGGGGAGTGGGCCCCAAATCTGACTGGCCCAGATATAGGACGTTTGTGTTTGGTTGTATAGGAAATTCAATGTATCCCTGGAACTTAGTTAAAATATTCATCCCTATTATAAGCATAGCACATGTGGGAATACCTAGGAATTAGGTGGCAGAAAGTGGTGTTTACAAGTGTGCAAAGTAAAGGTCCAGTCTGTTGGGGTGTAGTGGGCAACCCCATGATAGAAGTAGGGGAGGTGTAGGTAAGACCCTGTAAAATAGGTAATACCGAGTATAATTCCCCCAAGTCCAATAAGAACAAAATAATCTTATCTGCTCCTGCCAGAGCTCCCTGAGGCTCCAGAGTGGTGGTAGGAAGCTGGGGCCTGGTGGCCTCAGGCCCCACCCATCCTCCACGGCCAGGCCCAACAGGTTGTTCATGTTGATGGTCTCCAAGGTAGGTTTTGTGGAGGAGATGGTGGGCTGTCCTGGCTTCCCACAGTCCACTTTCCAATGTCCATTCTGACTGAATTTTGGAGAAGGGCCTGGCAGGGTTTTGGGTTATGGCATTCATTTGCCCAATGCCCCTCTAAGCCACCTTTGAAATAGGCCCTGGGAGGGGAGGTTGTTCTGTAAGTTTGTATGCCTCAGGGGGTCCATGGTTTGTTTTTGAGGATTTCCCTATATGGCAGAAGCAAGAAGCTGATATTCAGTCATGGACTTCTTCAGTTTAGGGGCCTTATGTTCTTCCTCGGCATTATTAAAGACCATTAAAGGCAGCTTTAATGAGATCCCTTGGTGGGAACAAAAGACCGTCCTCTAGTTTCCACATATTTTTTTAATATCTTGTGCTGATTGGGAGATGAAATGCATATGCAAATGAATTTATCCCTCTTGACTTTTTAGATTTAGGGTAGGATACTTAGGGTAGTATACTATAAGCCTTGACATAAAAATGGCTGGATTTTCTTGGGGTTCCTGTATTATTTCTCTAATTTTATCCTAAGTAAGTATTTTTAATGTGGACTTCATTCTTTCTATTAGGCAAGAGTTAAGGTGGCCTCTCGAGCCACTGTCCTGGGAGTCTATCTGATAGTTCCAATTAGGATCCACACAAGGGATAGCTAGAGTTCCAACAGGACTGTTAGCAGGATCTTGGTATGTAAGGTGTCTGCATGGGCTTGGGCTGCCAGACAAATTCATTCCCTTTCTTCAGGGGACAGAAAACAGCTAAGGATAACACAAATGTCTTTCCAAGTGAAGTCGTAGGAGTGAATAAGATACTGGAGCTCGTTTGTGTAGGTAGTTGAGTCTGAGGTGAAGGAACCTAAACATTTTCCCTATTTGGGATAAGTCTCCCAAAGACAAAGGCACATGAACCCTGACTCTTCCTTCAACTCCAGCAACCTCTCTTAAAGGAAGGTTTGGGGCCTCAGGGGGGATTGCTGATCAAGATCTTGTGAAGTGGGTCATAAAAGGGGTTGTTGCTATGGGAGGGGGCTGCATGTTGGGAGTGGGAATTAGGATTCTTGGGGCATGGAAGAAGAGGAGGAAGAACAATGGTGGGAGGGAGAGAAGAAGGTGTAGGGGCTGTATTACTTGGGTGCACGGAATTGGTGGGAGGGGGAGGAGGAGGCTTATGGTTGTGCAGGATTGAAGGAGGTGCTGAGGCATCACTAGGATTAAAGTCAGAGTTTGAAGAAACATAAGGGGGAGGCTGTTTAGTTTTGGCCTGCAGGTGAGGTGAAAGGGGAGGAGGGCATGCATTTAACAGAAGAACCTGATATGAGCTACAGTCAGAGCAAAGAGAGGGTTGAGATCTTAAAGAGATAAAAGCTTGGAATTCCTGTCTTGGCTCAGAAGGAACAAATCTGACTAGGATCCATGTGGACACAGGTTTGAACACTGGTCTTCATCAGAGGCTTAAGGATCTGGCATTGCTATGACCTGTGTTGTAGGTTGCAGACATGGCTCAGATATGGCATTGCTGTGGCTGTGGCCCAACTTCCACACCTCAAGTTCAACCCGTAGCCTGGGAACCTCCAAGTGCCATGAGCACAGCCCTAAAAAGACACACACACACACACACACACACACACACATAAAATAGATAAAAGCTTTAATGTAGGGAACATCTGACCATTTCCCATTGTGCTGGAAAAAAAATTCTCAAGATCTCCTGGGATTTTGAAATTGAATGGACCAGTCTCAGGCCATTGGCTCCCATTATCTAATTTATGTTTGGGCCAAGCCACGTGACAGAAGGAAATGAGACACTTGTGCTTAACATCTGGTGGAGTCTCAGAGATGAAAGATTGTCCAAAATCACCCTAAAGCTGTATCTTGTGGAGGCTGACAGGAGGAGGCCCCCGTGGTGTTAATTTGGGAATAGAGAAGTCTAAAAACCCATACAGGTGCTCAGAGAGGTATCCCCCTGAGAGGGCCTAAGATCTAAACGAGATAGACCACCTAGATGGTCAGAGGGGTTCTCCCTGTGAAGTCTATGATCTGAACGATGATTGTGCCTGATCAGGAAATGTCTTTGCTGAGAAGGGGGAGTACCTGTTCCCTGCGACCACATGGAAACCCAGCTGACTCAACATCCAGATTTTAAAGAGGAAATAAAAAATGGCAATGAGGGGAGTTTCCATCATGACTCAGCAGCTAACAAATCTCACTAGCATCCAGGAGGGCACAGGTTTGAACCCTGAACTTGTTCAGTGAGTTAAGGATCTGGCATTGCCATGAGCTGTGGTGTAGGTTGCAGATGTGGCTTAGATCCTGTGTTGCTATGGCTGTGGTGTAGGCCAGCAGCTAAAGCTGCATTAGACCCCTAGCCTGGGAACCTCCTACATGCCATGGGTGTCACCCTAAAAAGCAAAAAAGAAAAAGGAAAAGAAAAATGGCAATGACATCAGACCAGGTTTGGGGAGAGAGTGGTGGAGGAGAAATCCAGTATTTACTCAACTTCCAATGGCCTTGAAGTGGAGCCCAGTGTGGGGTGCCATGTGATGGGAATCATCAGAAGGCACTTGAGATCCCAGTGCTCAACAGTCACAAGGAAGAGGGCACTTCCACTCATCTGAGCAGTAGTAACTGGGAGAGAGGGCCAGAGAAATCAGAGGTCACCGTGGAGTAGCCCTGGACTAAATCTTCAATTGTCCCAATAGTCTCACTCTGTTCACTGAAAGACTCAGGCTTAGGAGATGGAAAGCAGGGAAAGAGTTTAGAAACAGAGGAGGCATCCACTCTTTCAGACTAAAGCTACTTGCCCTTAGAACCTACAGGGACCTGCAGAACACCCCAGAGTGTAGCCCTGGCTGGTGTTTCAGCTATCCCTCCAAGTCTTGGAGCATTTGTGGAAGCCTGGACATTGGAAAGGGGTGGGTGTGTATCCCTCCAGGGTTTGGCACCAAAATGTTAGAGAACTGGAGAAAGACAGTTGACCAGAGCAGTGACATATCAGGCAAGATTTATGAACCAGCAGAGAGGTTGGGAGCACTGAGCAAAAGGAACACAGGACCCCTCAGCCTTGGGAAAGAGTCAGGATTTATAGGCAGGGGATCATGTGCTAAGTCCTATACGTTTGGGACAGCAGTTAAGATCCTGGTATAAAACTTAACATTCTCCTTGGGGCAGTCTTTGTCCTTGGGAAGTCAGCCACTTCATGGGCTTTGTTGTGCTGCCAGTGGAGGTCCAATAAAGTGGAGACTGCAGGTCCGGGTCTGAGAGTGTCAATGAGTCATGGGACTTACCATTTATTAGGCCTTCATTATGTATATATAATTATTTTTTCCCATTCTTCCTAGTTTACAGTGTTCTGTCAATTTTCTACTGTTTAGGCCTTCATTTTAGTTTATGACTAAGAGGTTCCATGTGGCCATTAATACTTATGTGTTTATCAGATGATAAAATGTGAATTTTGTTCAGAAAGCCTAGGCGGTTTTGAAGTAAGTCAAGAGCCAGGACAGAAGCAGAGCGGGTTTAGGGTAACGAAGTGAAAAAAAAAAAAACTATGCTGATGAATAAGAAAGTGAAAGGGAAGATCAAGTCAAAACTTATGCTATGACTTTGAAAACCAATTTATAAATTGCCCAAAGAGGCATACACCAACTATCCTGCCACTGTGTAATGTGAAAGAAACTTCTGGTTCTTGTCTACCTGCCAGAGGCCAACACGGAGTGTCACCCCAAACCCAACAAAGCCCATCTTCCCTCAGCCTCTACCCCACTGCAGAATGACTTGAGTCCCCCCTTTGAAGGTTGAGACTCCAATTTGGCCTCCTTTACTTGAATCCTGAGCATCTGCTGAAGCAGGTCACTCTCTGGGTCCTGGTCTTGACTTTTTGCTTTGAGGCTACCAGGCAGCAGTGCTCTAGGCCCAAGCCTGTGTGAATGGTTTCACAAGGAGGTAAGCCAATAGACTTGGGATGGGTTCCCAAAGACCCTGCCATCCCTCAAATCCCTGGGGTTCACATGTGATACTTCACTGTGGACACATAGTTGGATGGAAGGACAGGAAGGAGAGAGAACTGCACCCCAGGGACCCCTCACACTGGGGGGCCTAGAGGGGCCTGTAGAAACCTCAGCCTACCCGTGGGAGGACAGATGCTTGGAGGTGGAAAAAGAGGACATGCTCTGGGTTTGGAGGAAGGATTGCATCAGGAAGGTTGACTTTTTCTAGAAGGGAGACAAGGCACTTTGAAATGTGTGTGTAGGGAATGTGGCTTGATATCTGCTCTTGGCAGAGGGAGGGTCATGGGGAAAGCCTAGCCCTGTCTTGTGTTCCTTAGGCATCTGAAGCTTGCCTCATTAGATCTTTCTAAGGGATGTGAATGGGTGCATACTGTATCTAATGGGAGCATGGGGTGAGATGGTCAGTCAGAAAACTATTCAATGGGGTGGGTGACTGTGGCCACATGTGCCTTGAAGTGGTCCTCTCTAAGCTGGGCCCAAAGTTACTCTGCCACAGCCCAGGCCTCTTCCACTCCTTCCAGCCCAGAGCTCACTCCTCAGGTCAGGGAACTGTTGCCTTGGATTCCACAAGGGAGGGGCAACCATGTGACTTCAACCAAGCTAAGACTCCTGTTTCTGAGTTGTTCTGTATTTTTTTCCCTTTTGTGGAAACACATTTCTTCAGACCTACTTCATCCTGTCTGGTATCTCACAGCAGATGCTCAGGCCTGACTTTGAGATGAAGAGTATGTTCCTATTTCACGTCACCATTTCATGGACAGGGATCACATGTGTGGAGGGGGGTGGTTGCGATGGAATGTCTATGAAGGCTGATTCCTTGTTAAAGAGGGGATGTGTTGTAGCCCAGAAGAGGAAGACGATCTTCTGTGCTACCATGAAACCTCCTTTTCCCCTGTTGAGATTAATTAGGTGCATAGTGGTGGGTACCTCCCTCTGCTGAACAGAAAGCTTTACCACAATGGCACCTGACTCATGCCTGCTTCTCAGTTTGTCTTCACCTTCCATTGTTGGGATCTGGAAGGGGAAGGACCTCAGGCAGCCTGTACTCCCACGATCTATGCAACACGACACTCCCTCAGCCTGTGCTAATCCTCTGCAGCCAATAGTGGCTGTGAAATGACAGAATCCAGGGGATACATGCTTAATTCTTAGACTCCTTTCCTAGGAACACAACTGCATGATGGCAGTGACTCAGGGTCCTGGGGATGGGATGGTGGAAACTCTCCCCTGTTCAAAGTCCAATATGGGTGGTTCTGTGAGGCGGGTGCATGATGGGCAGGTGCGTTATGCGATTGTATCAAGGTTCTGTGCGCAGAGTGACTTTCTCAGCCTTTCAGTTTTGTTAGGAGAGGTCATGAAAGAAAGGAAGAGCAGATTTATATTGGCAAGTGCAAAGGAACTGCTTATCAGAAGGTGTGGCCCTAAGACTTTATACACTGCCTGTCCAAAAATTGACTTACAGTGAGTGGATACTGGCTTGTAGAGGGTCCCTATATGCTAATGACCTTGCTGAGGAGCATTGTTCAGAGTAGATGTGCTCCAAGCTCCAGGACTTGGGGACAGTCTGTGAGGGCTGAGTGTTGGAGTTCCTTAGTGAGGCTCTCTGAGTGAGTGCTGCTGTGCCTAACCTCTTCTCAGCAGACAGGAGGCAGGGAACTTGGTGCATGGGAACAAATTCACCAGTGGAATAATTCTCAACTGGAGATGAGAACATGAAAAACCCTCCAAGACTGCACAGTTTCCCCTGTTCAAATGCCCTTGCCTGTTGAGATGTACAGTCTGATTCACCAGGAAACTCCCTTCCCAGTTGCCCATTCTCCTCCATTTACCACTTTCCTTTGTCTCAAGAGCATCTCCACAGCATGCTCAGCACAGCAGCCATCATTAAGCCTCATGCCTCCCTGTCCCATTTCAGAGCACTCCACTTTTCTCCATCCACTCCTGGCCCCCCATTGAAGCCACCCTTGGAGCTGCACCTGCCACCACCCATGACCCCATTACTCCCACCTGGAAGCACCTTATTCCTGCCAGCCTTCACCAGGACATCTCTGGTGGCTAATAATGACCATGGCCTCAGTGCCCCAGGGGTTTGCAAAATCACTGTCTAAGTCAGATCAGAAGGAAAGCTAGCATTGCCCCACCAGACTCAGATCTTTGGCCTTACCCAGGTACCCCCAAAGGGAGCTCCTGGGGCCCTCAGTGGGAGGGCTTGTTGCTTGTCCTGTAACCCTATTCCTAGCAACCCCTGCAGTGGAGAGTGTTGTGGCCACACTGGCTGTTGCAGTAGCTCAGGCTTGCAAGGGAGAGTGGGTCACAGGCCTTCCTCCTCAAGCTGCACAATCAGCTGCCCAGCTGGCCCCAGTCTGCCCCCAGTGAGCTTTGGCCCATGGCCACATGGTGCATCCAGGGCAGACAGCCTATCCTCCTCCAAGAATGGGGTCCCTCAGGATGACTCTTTGAACAGCAAGAGCTGAGAACTCCCGAGGCTGGCGGTGCCTAAAATCTCTGGCCCAGAAGCACCTGCCCCAGAGCCCTAATGCAGAACTTTTCTCTTGCTTCCTCATTTGAGTGCATTCTGGAGAGCTCATGAGCTCACCTGGAGCCTTCACTAAAGAGGAACTGGCCATGGAGTCACTGGCTAGCTTTCTAGGAATCCTTCAGCCTAGACAGAAGGAAGGTTGAGGGTGATGTCCATGCCATGAAGAGGCATGTTGTCACTCACATGTGTCACATGTCCAGTCCATGACATCCTTTCAGTGTCTTCTCTCAGCTGACCCCCACCCTGTGGGTCCAGCCACATTACCTTCTGTGTTTCCATGGTAAATTTAACACAGACTAGCAGTCAGAGAGGGTCCTTCTGTAATGTCAGGAGCCAAGAGGTGAATGGCACGATCTTCTGTGCTGCTGCATCCTTTCAACAAGAAGTTGGGTGTATGGTGGCCAGGGACTATCACTTCAGAGGAGGCATAGGACAGGCAGGCTCAGGAGAGAGTTTTATGCATATGTGGTCCTTGTTGTTCTGGAGACTTCCAGTTACAACAAGGAGGTGGTAGTGCTCTCTTAAGGCAAGGGTCTTTCCTACTAGAGCTGTGAGCCTGGAAGGAATCTCCCTCCTAGACTTAAGGTCCTTCATAAAAGGGGCACAATGACACCTAGTTGAGAGGACCAGGCAGAAGAGTCCTTGGGCTTATCTGACCTGTTAGCAGCTATCCTGGCACATGCCCTCCCTCATTGATGATGCTGAATTTTATATAAAACTGCAGTCCCGGAGAGGAAAGAGTTCCCCAAGGCACAGCATTCCAGCTATGGCCTGGGAGTGCATGCTCATCCTCTGGGGAGTGTGAGGTGGTGGCAACAGCAACCAGGAAGGCCTGTCTTGCTCTACAGACACCCACCCCTCACACTACTGACCCTCAGTCAGGCTGTGGTGGGGAACATGGAGGAGAAGGAATGGAGGTGCTCAGGCAGCTGGAGGTGGGGCTGTAAGAGGAGACTGACCCTGAGGGCTTGCAGTCCAGTGCTTCACTCTCTGGCCCACTGAAACCAACCATGACGTTGGAGAAGGGACAGTGTTGGGCCATTCAGGAATGGCAGCACACAAGCAGCTTTGACAGGATGAACTTCTATGAGATGGTGGCAAAGTGAGTCAGCATCCCGGGCTGTGGGGTACATGGTGGACGAGGGGGTGGGTGAGGGCCAGACTGCAGGGCAGGATATGACTGTGATGGTGACCAGCAGAGAGAACAGAGGAGGCTGGCACCCAACACATACTGTTCCCTGCATCCCAGAGGCCTTACTCCCCTCACCTGGAGACCTTGGCTATTCTGTCCTTCTTCCACCAGGAGCACTGCCCCCACATGAGGCTGACCTGTCCCTGTCCTGACATAAGGCCTCAGGATGGTCTTGGGAACCCTAGGAGCCCAGGAAGGGTCCACTCTGGACACAGGGACTGTGCAGGGAAATGCACTCCACCCCAAGCTGTGTGCTGGGTGGCCAGTGATCACTGATCTAACACTTGGAACCCCTCTCCTCATCAGCAGTGGACTGGCTTTCCCTGTGTTTTCTGCATGGGACTCCCCTAGTTTCAAAACCAAAACCAAACAAATAAGCACCTCTCAGAGGAACGTGAGGCCTGTCTGCTAAGTTTAGCATCCCATCTCCAGCCTCTCCTGAGCCCTGTGTCAGGTGTGTGTTCCAGAACTCTCACTTCCAGACCCAGGACCTAGATTTGGGCAAGGCTACTGTGGGGATACCTGCCTGACAAAGCTGCTGGCCATCACCATTCCTGTGGGACACACAAGGATGGGGGGGCATGAGCAGGGGCCCCCATGGGCCACCATATGTCCAGTAGTCCTGGTTCAATTAAGCAACCTGGGTCTCTGCTGGGCCATGCCCTCCAGGGCTGGTAAGGCAGGAAGTGGCCCAGATCATGTACCTGCCCTAGAGTGGCTCCCTGCTGGAATAGCACCTCACAGGCCCTGACAGCCCCAAGGACACCCTCTCCTCCTCCCTCAGTCCTGCTGCCCTCCGTGGGCTCCAGAGCCCAGGCCTTTTTCTCACTGAGGCCTGTCCCTCAACACCCCCAAGTTTCATGGAATTTGAAGTGGAGGATGAGTTCCAGATTCAGAACTTGCAGTGGATGAAGGGGGAACAGGGTCTGCTTACTCCAGCTCTAGTGAGTCCAGCTCCTCAGGGACTTCAGCCCCCAAAGTGGGGCCTTGGTCAGTTACCCACCTGCCCAGTGGAGGTAAAGACAAAGTTAATAGGGGCCTAGGGGTAGAGGCAAGATGGCACAAGGGTAAGAGGACATGCTCACCCTCTCCCACAAACACATCAAAAAAAAAAAACACACATCTCCATCTAAAAGGATTCACACAGGACATCAACTGAATGCTGGCAGAAAATCTTAAACCTCCAAAAAGGGCAAGAAACTCCTGACATAACCAGGTAGAACAAAAGAAAAAAGAGAGAGAAAAGGAATCAGGACAGGACTCGCTTTCCTGAGAGGGAGCTGTGAAGGAGAAAGGGAACCCACACCCTGAGAAGCAACCTAACAAACAGAAAGATCAGCTGAGTCAGAGGGATCTCCAAGATACTGAAGAAAGCACAGCAGCAGGCCTGAGAACTGAAAAGCAGAGTGAAAGAAGCACAGATCATCTGAACTGCTGGCACAGACACCACAGCCTGAGATTCTCGGGGGGGGGGGGTTGCTGGGCACTGAGACTTAGGCTCTGGAGCAGTGAGAAGCTGCTTGCTAGCCCATGGTGGACCAGACCTGTGGGTGGCAGGAGCAAACCACTGCAATTATCCCTGACTCCAGAGGTGGTGTGGCCTACCACAGCTGGGGATATCTGAACAAAAATTACTTGCAGACCCAACCATTTCAGAGGGTATCACAGAAAAGGACACTACAATGGAACCTCACCTGATGGTGCTCTCACTCCTCTGGGGGCACACTCACCCTGCAGCCACCACTGCCAAACATTCCAAGAGGTGCCCATACGCTTGATCACTGTCCCTTCCTAGGAACCTGCAACTAAGAGCACCTTCTTCCCACATCCTGTCAGGGCTAAGCAGGACCAGGTGCTTCTTGCATGATTTTACAGGTGATGGGGCAAACCACCAAAGTTATCTCTAGCTCCAGTGGTGGCAGTGAGCTGACACCATTAGGGGTTGGGGAACAGGCACCTACTGCAGCCCCATTCACATCAAGGGCATCACAGAGGAAGGCATTGTGACCAAATCAACTCTTGGTTCTCTTGCACCCTTGGGAACACACTGGCCCTGCTGCTGCCACTACTGAATGTTCAGGGCAGTACCCATAGGCCAGATCTCTGGCACTTCCCAGGATCCTGCAACTCGGAGCAGCCTGAGCAGCACCTCCTATGTGGGCTAAGACAGACAGATCACCTCATGCATGGTCTACAGGTGGTGGATGCAAACCAACACAGTTACCACTGAAGCTAGATGGTCATGGCCCACTCCCACTAGGGATCCCTGAACAGGCACCACCTGCCATTCCAATCATCTCAGAGGAGGACACTGCAATCAAACACAAGCTATTGATGTTCTCACATCCCTGGGAACTCACACACCCTGCTGCAGCTACAGCCAAATTCTCTGGCCACCTTGAAGGTACTTTTGAGCTCATTCCTCCTTCCCAGGGCCCTGTAAATAGGAGTAACCTGTGCCGCCTTCCTGCAGGTCTTTGCTTCTGTTGAGAGCCCAATGACCAGGCCCTGAATGCTGGCCCTACTCATTGCCCTCTTCTCCCTGAAAACATACTGAGCATCATGGGGATAACACACTTCTCATGCAGAAGAAAGAGACAGCAAAGACCCAAACCCCCACACCAATAATAAAGAGTAACCCCCCAAAAAAGATACAAAGGGGTATTCTTGCATAGACACAGACTTACAAAAATACAGTTTGGCTTCCCGAAATTCACACAAAAAGAAAAACACAAGCAAGATGAAGAACCTCAGAAATGAATTCCCAGTTAAAACAACAGGAGAATTCACCCAAAGCAGTCAACAAGGAAACAGACCTCTGCAGTCTGACAGACTTGGAGTTCAAAAGAGACAGGGTGAAAATACGGAAGGAATTAAGAGAGGATAGGAACAGGAATGCAGATTCCCTTAGAAAGGAATGAGAACATATAAGGAGGAGCCAAGAAAACTAGAAAATTCATTTGCAGAGATACAAACTGAAGGAAAGGCAATAAAGACCTGAATGAATAATGCAGAGGAAAGAATTAGTGATGTGGAACAGAGAATAATGGAAATCACCCAATCAGGACAGCAGACAGAAAAGCAAATGGAAAAAAATGAAAGAAATATGAGACCTATGGGATAATATAAAGCAGGAAAATTTATGCATAATACGGATTCTAGAAGGAGAAGAAAAAGAAAAGCAGACTGAAATAACATTTGAAGAAATCCTGGCTGAAAATTTTCCAAGTCTAATGGATACTGATAACAAGATATAGGAAACACAGAGGGCCCCAAACAAGTGGAACCCAAACAGGCCCACACCAAGACATATTATAATAAAAATGGCAAAAATTTAAAGATAAAGCGAAGATTCCAAAGGCAGCAAGAGAAAAGCAAAGCGTTAATTACAAGTGAACCCAAATAAGGCAATCAGCTGATATTGCTACAGGTACACTAAAGGCCAGGAGGGAGTGGCAAGATATAATTAAACCACTGAAAGGAAAAAATCTGCAAACTAGAATATTCTATCCAGCAAGAAAATCATTTAAAATAGATGGAGAAATAAAGAATTTCTCCAACAATCAAAAGCTGAAAGAGTACAGCAACACGAAACCCATTCTAAAACAAATACTTAAAGGGCTTCTGTAATTTAAAAAAAAAAGGAAGATATAGGATGGAGGAAACCACAATTGGAAAGCCATCACTTAAATAAGTCAGCATACAGACCTAAACATGAAGATGTTAAAAAAAGAAAAGGCATCCAAATCAAGCACTGTGGGAAAGGGAAGTAAGAAGAAATAGATTCTTTTTTAATTTTTTCATGATGTGTTTAGCCTATATGACTATCAGGCTAAAGTAAGCAGATATAGGAAGGGGTTAACATACTTAAAGAAACAGGGCAACCACAAATCAAAACCGAACACTACATTCACAAAAACTGAAAAGAAAATACTCAAGCATAAAATAAATGGAAATCACCCAACCAAACAAGGAAAGGAAGAAAAGAGAAACATAGAATCAACTGGAAAATAAGGCTTAAAATGGAAATAAATACATATCTATCAATAATCACCTGAAATGTCAATGGACTGAATGCTCCAATCAAAAGACACAGAGTGGCAGATTGGGATAAAAAAGCAAAATCCTTCAATCTGCTGCCTACCATACACTCACCTTGGGGCAAAGGACACTTCCAGATTGAAAGTGAGGGGTGGGAAAAGAGATTTCATGCCAACGGACAAGACAGGAAAGCAGGAGTTGCAGTACTCATATCAGACAAAAGAGACTTTAAAATCAAGGCCATCAAGAAAGACAAAGAAGGATAGCATTGAATAGTTAAAGGATCCATTCAAGAAGAGGATATTACAATCATCAATATATATGCCCCTAATATTAGAGGACCCAGATACCTCCAACAAATACAACAGAGATAAAAGGAGAAATTGATGGGAATACAATCATAGTAGGATAATTAACACCACACCCATATCAATGGACAGATCCTCTGGACAGAAAATCAATAAGGCAACAGAGATCCTAAAGGAAATACCAGAAAAGTGAGACTTAATGGACATTTTGAGGACATTACATCCAAAACAACAGAATACACATTCTTCTTAAGTGCACATGGAACATTCTCAAGAATTGATCACATCTTGGGGCACAAAGCTAACCTCAACAAATTTAGAGGTATAGAAATTATTTCAAATACCTTCTCTGACCACAATGGCATGAAACTAGAACTCAGTCACAGGAAAGGAAGTAAGAAAAAACCTACTACATGGAGACTAAATAACATGCTACTAAAAAACCAATGGGTCAATGAGGAAATCAAGAAGGAAATTAAAAAAAAATACCTCAAGACAAATGATCATGAAGACACAATCACTCAAAATCCATGGGATGCCACAAAAGCAGTGCTCAGAGGGAAGTTCATAGCAATACAGGCCTTTCTCTAAAAAGAAGAAAAATCTCAAATGGACAATTTAATCCACCACCGCAATGCATTAGAAAAAGAAGAACAAGAAAAACCTAAAGTCAGCAGAAAGAAGGACATCATAAAGATCTAAGAGGAAATCAATAAAATAGAGATTCAAAAAACAATAGACAAAATCAATCAAGCCCAGAGCTGGTTCTTTGAAAAGATCAACAAAATGGACAAACCTCTGGCTAGACTCACCAAGAAGAGGAGAGAAAAAAAACCCAAAGTACAAAAATCAGAAATGAAAAAGGAGAAGGCACAATGGATACTACAGAAGAAAAAAAAAAACATGAGAGAATACTAACAACAATTATGTGCCAACAGATTCAACCACCTGGAAGAAATGGACAACTTCCTAGAGACGTACAACCCACCAAAACTGAATCAAGAAGAAATAGATCAACTGAACAGACCAATCACTAGAAATGAAATTGAATATGTCATAAAAACACTCCCTACAAATAAAAGTCCAGGACCAGATGATTTCACAGGTGAATTCTACCAAACAAACAAGGAGGAACCTATACCCATACTCCTACAACTTTTCCAAAAGGTTGAAGAAGAAGGAATACTCCCAAAGACATTCTAGGATGCCACCATTACCTTCATTCCAAAACCAGAGATGCTGCCAAAAAAGAAGAGGTAAATCAGTCAACATCATACATCACATCAACAAAACGAAACTCAAAAATGACATGATCCTCTCAATAGGTGCAGATAAAGCATTTGCCAAAGTCCAACATCATTTTATGATTAAAAGCCCTTACCAAAGTGGGTCTAGAGGGAACATTCCTTAGCATAATCAAAGCCATTTAAGACAAACCCACAGAAAATATAATACTCAATGGAGAAAAGCTGAAAGCCTTCCCACAAAAATCTGGAACAAGACAAGAATGCACACTCTCATCCCTATTATTCTATATAGTATTGGAAGTGCTAGCCACAGCAATCAGACAAACAAAGAAGTAAAAGGCATCCAAATCGGAAGAGAAGTGATAAAGCTGTGACTATATGCTGATGACAAGATACAATAAATACAAAACCCCAAGGATGAACCCCCAAATTACCTGAACTTCTCAGCAAATTCAGCAAAGTAGCAGGATATAAGATTAACATTCAGAAATCAGTCACATTTCTGTATACCAACAATGAAATATTAGAAAAGGAATACAAAAATACAATACCTTTTAAAATTGCAACCCAAAAAATCAAATACCTGTGTATACACCTGACCCAGGAGGTGAAAGACTTATATGCCAAGAAATATAAAACATTAATCAAGGAAATTAAAGATGTAAAGAAATGGAAAGATAGTCCATGCTCCTGGATGGAAAAAAATTAATATTGTAAAAATGGCCATACTACCCAAAGCTATCTACAGATTCAATGCAACCCTGATACAATTACCCACTCCATTTTACACAGAACTAGAACAAACAGTCCAAATATTTATATGAAACCACAAAAGACCCATGATTGCCAAAGCAATTCTGAGAAACAAAAACCAAGCAGGAGGCATAGCTCTCTCAGGCTTCAGGCACTATTACAAAGCCACAGTCATCAAGACAGTGTGCGTCTGGTACCAAAACAGACAGACAGACCAATGGAACAGAACAGAGAATCCAGAAATAAACCCAAACACCTATGGGAAATTAATCTTTGACAAAGGAGTCAAGAATACAAAATGGGGGAAAGACAGTCTTTTCAGCAAGTACTGCTGGGAAACCTGGACAGTTGCATGCAAATCAGTGAAACTAGAACACACTCTCACACTATGCACCAAAATAAACCCAAAATGGATGAAAAACATAAATACAAGACAAGACACCATCAAACTTCTGGAAGAGAAAATAGGCAGCACATTTTCTGAAATCAACCTTACAAATGTTTTCTCAGGTTAGTCTCCCAAAGCGATAGAAATAAAAGCAAAAATAAACCAATGGGACCTAATCAAACATACACGCTTTTGCACAGCAAAGGAAACCAAAAAGAAAAAAAAAAGACAACTTACAGAATGAGGGAACATAGTTTCCAATGATGCAACTGTCAAGGGCCTCATCTCTAAAATAGACAAACAACTTATACAACTCAACAGCAAGAATAGCAATAATGCGATTGAAAAATGGGCAAAAGACCTGAAGAGACATTTCTCCAAGGAAGATATACAGATGGCCAGCAAGCACCTGAAACAATGCTCAGGATCACTGATTATTAGAGAAATGCAAATCACAACGAATATGAGATACCACCTCACACCAGTCACAATGGCCATCATTCATAAGTCCACAAATAACAAATGCTGGAGGGGGTGTGGAGAAAAGGGAACCCTCCTGCCCTGTTGATGGGAATGCATGCTGGTACAACCACTAGGGAGAACAGTAGGGAGGTACCTTAGATATCTGTACATCAAACTACCGTATGACCCTGCAATCCCACTCTTGGGTATCTATCCAGACAAAACTCTCCTTAAAAAAGACACAGGCACCCACATGTTCATTACAGCACTATTCACAATAGCCAAGACATGGAAACAACTCAATTGTCCAATGACAGATGATTGGATTGGGAAGATGTGATATATACACACAATGGAATCCTACTCAGCAATAAAATATAATGCCATTTGCAGCAACATGGATGGAACTAGAGGCTTACATCCTGAGTGAGGCAAGTCAGAAAGAGAAAGACAAATACCATACAATATCACTTATATCTGGAATATAGTATATGGCACAAAGAAACCTTTCCACAGAAAAGAAAATAATTATCTTGGAGAATAGCCTTGTGTTTGCCAAGGGGGAGGGCCAGGGAGTGGGTTGGATTGGAAGCTTGGGGTAAATCGATGCAGAATATTGCCTTTGGGATGGATTAGCAATGGGATCCTGCTGTGCAGCCCTAGTCACTTATGATGGAACATGTAATGTGAGAAAAAAGAAGGTATACATGTAAGTGTAACTGGGTCACAATGCTGTACAGTTGATAAAATATATATATAAATAAAAGATAAGAAAATAATAAAGTTTTATACATTTAAAAAATAAATAGGGACCTAGGGATGGCCAATGTCCCAACATTGTTCCTTTAACCGCACTGTGGTATTAGTCTTTCCACTAGAACAGCCCCTGAAGGGGGTCTCACCTGCCCTTTGTCCCTCTGGGTTATGGACATGGTCAGTTTTCTAACTCTTCTCCCTCCTCCATGCCTAAGCAGCCCCATGAGGTATGCCTAAGAAGTGGGCTGGTGGGGAGACCCCTGGGAAATTAAAGGTTCTGCACTTCCTCACATGTGACTCTTACATGTGCCCACTTTCCTCTCCCTCCCATGGCACATGAGGCTTCAGCTGGTCCTAAAACCACCCACACACAGGTCTATGGCCCCCCAGCACTGCCCTCCAATTTGCATGCTCTAGGCTTAGGAAATGGACATTAGAGTCTCTCACTTTCCCTTCCACCTGATCACCCTCAGCCTATGCTCTTAGGAAGGCCAGCCCTGGGGCACAACCCAAACACTGCAGCCATGCCACTGGAGTGCCACCAGAGACCAAGGCACTCTTGTGTTCCCTAAGGCTGGGGTCAGACTAGGGTCACCAAAGAATCCTGCAAACCAGAGATTGATTTCAAGGCCCTTCTAAGGCACAGCCAGCAGTGAGTGGCCTTACAGCTCAAAGGCTCAGTTCTCTCTCCAAGAGGTCAGGACATCCCTCCATCCTCCTCAGGGACCTCGATCAGGACCCAGGGCCAATGAGGTTCTTGAGGAGACCTGTCCTCTTAGGGAGACCTGAGGGCTGGGGAATAGCTCCAGTAAGGAGGAGGAGGATCTCCCCACCCTGACCTTCCTCCTGGAACCTCAGCACAACCTGCTGTCCTTGGTGCTGCCCCAGAGCCAAGTCCCCACCACAGGCCTTGGGGGACTCTGCAGGCTGGGGAACTCAACGAGCTCACTGGGTCACCCCACCCCCCAGAGAATAGGCATCAGCCCAGCCTCCCCAGCAGCTGGCTCTGTGTGGAGGCCTGGCCACCACAGAGAACCTGCCCATGCCCAGGACTGACCTGGGAGTCTTTGGGAGACCAGCCCTAGACAGGGGCTTGTTTACCCTGACAGACCAAAAAGAGAAGGTGTAACACATTTGTCACAGGGAAGAGGATGTTCCACTGCATCCGGTAGTGAACAGTGGGCCAGCTTTCCAGTGCAAGCCCAACAGGAAGCCTAGGGGCTCTCTTTAGTCCCAGCTCTGATCCTGGCTGACATGGGGGCAGGGAGGAAGGGCAAGGCTATCAGAGCCAGGAGAGGGGTGGCCCTGCGGGGGGTTAGGTAGTGGGGGATTTGGGTCTGGGTGTGCACAGAAGCACCATTGGGATGAAGTATGTAAAATGTGGACAAAGATAGTTTTATGGGAAATATTCATGGTCCACTGTCATCTTGCTCATGTCTGTGTTGCTCCACAGAGTGTTCTTTGGAGGAAAGAAGGATGAGGGCTGTCACAGGTGCTCTGGATGTACAGGTGAACCATGAAATCTTTCCTCCACAGAGACAAGGACTCATCAAGCTACTCTGGGGAGCACACAGATTTCACTATCCCCAGGAACCCCCACATCATCTCCGTCTCTCAAGCCTGCCTGACTAGTGGGCATCTCTACCATTATCTGCATCCCCCTACCTTCAAGGGATTTGGAGCTGCTTTTGTGCCTTTCAGCCCTCTGAACACTCAGCAGTTCCTAGAGTGGAGGCTGGTGACAGCCTTTACCTTTAGGGAGTTTCTCTCTGCTTCCCCGAAGTCGCCAGATGACAGGCTGGGATGATCCTACACTCATCCAGGGTGCCCTGTGTGGGTGGCCTGGCCAGAGAGGAAAAGGCTTGGCTGTAGGGACAGGCCTTTCTGCTTCTCTGCCTCATCGATGGGGGAGAATCCACTATTCTCAGTGGGATTATTGCAATGGGCAAAATGGTGGAGGCAGGTGCCTCTTAGTCCCAATGAGGACAGAAAGATGGGAATGGTTGAGAGGAAATTCATAGATGATTAGGGACTTGAGTGGAGTAGTCCATCGTGATTTAATTATTTTTTTCTTTTTAAGGCTGCACCAATGGCCTAAGTAGGTTCCCAGGCTAGAGGTCACATCAGAGCTGGAGACACTGGCCTATGCCACAGCAATGCCAGATCTGAGATGCATCTTCAACCTACACAGAGCTCACAGCAATGCTGGATCTTTAACCCCCTGATAAGGTCAGGGATCGAACTGGCATCCTCATGGATACTAGTCAGATTTATTTCCAGAGAGCCACTATGGGAACTCTGAGTATTGCACCTTGTCAAATCCCTGCACCACCCCAATGGCATCAACACCCAGATAGCTTTAGAAAGAGCAAGACCTAAGACTTTACAAAGACCAGGAATAGAGTTCCTGCTCTGGGAAAGAGGCCTAAGTATCCTGCCTTGTTCCAAGGAACCCCCATATGCCAAGAGTGTGGCCAAAAAAGGAAAGTAACAAAACCAAAAAATGAAATAGACTAGGTTTAACATTAAGGTGCATGGACTGCAAATGACAAATTACACTAATGTTCTTCAAACCATAAAAGGAATGAAATAGAAGGAGTTCCTCTCATGGCTCTGAGGTAATGAACACAACTGCTATCTGTGAGGACATGGGTATGATACCTAGCCTTGCTCATTTGGTTAAAGTTCCAGAGTTGCCATAAGCTGTGGTGTAGTGTCATGTAGCTTTGATCCTGCATTGCTGTGGCTGTGGCATAGGATGGAAGCTCAAGTGCTAATTCAATTCCTAGCAGGGGAACTTCCATATGTCCAGAATGAACCCCACCAAAACAAAAAAAAGAAAAAGAAAAAAGAAAGAAAAAAAGAAAAGAAAAAGAAAGAAAAAAAAGAACAAAAAAAGAAAAAGAATGAAATTAAAATCAATTAAATGGAATTTTCATTCAACAGAATCAGCTGTAGCTTACATTTGACCCCTAGTCAGGGAACCTTTACATGCTGCAGATGGAGCCAAACTTGACAAAAAATACATACATAAAATAAAGTAAATCAATAGTGGTCTAACGGATGATACATTCATGGAATCAGAGAATTGACTACCATCCACAGGGTGGATAAAGGAGGTTCCTAATTGCAGGGGTAGCATGGCTGCAGCTTGTCTGAGGGAGAGGCAGGTTCTGGGCAACCTTTGCATATGATACACACCAAGGGGAAGCCTGCCCATTGACAACACAGAAAGCCTCATCTCCAAAACTCTCAACATGGAATCAGAGCATTGGCTGAAGGAACACACCTGACAGAGGCTGTGGGCCGCCTGGTCTGGGTTCTCCCTACCAAAGGCCATGTTTCTCCAAGAACAAGGCAAGGAGTAACACTTTTCTAAGTCACAGACATCATATATTAACAATACAGCTATTACAATTGTGCAGGCAAAGGGCTCTGAAGGGAATTTTTAATTGGGGGGCAGGGCGCAGTTGTGTACGAGGGAGGATTTGGGCCCTCTGGCTTCTAGGTGACCTCTTATCAGACAGGGGAAGTGACACACCTGGAAGCTTGGTAGTGTTCCAAGGCACTGCCTTCCTTCCTCAAATGGCAGGGATATGGAGGGTTTAAAAGTGGGAGCAGAGCAAAGATCTATCACCTACTGCCTCCTTACCTCCTCTGCTTCAGGGTGAGGAGCTTCCTGCTTTCATAGAAATTATTGCTAGCACACCGATCATTGGAGATCTTGAACATCAACATTTTACTTCTCAGAAGCACATAGGAGAAATCAAAGATAGCCCATGGGTGTAGCTAAGGGTCTTGTCTTAGGGGAAACTTGCTTAATTGCAGTAGCTGCTTCCTGGTTAACTGGGGTTCGGTTATACTTCTTCTAGAAAATGATGTTACTAATATTCGAAAAAGAACGTTTGGGGAGTGACCACCATGGCTCATTGGTTAACAAATCTGACTAGGGTGCATGAGGTTGCAGGTTCTAGTCCTAGCCTCGCTCAGTGGGTTAAGGATCCAGCATTGCTGAGAGCTGTGATGTAGGTCGCAGTAGTGGCTCGGATCCTGTGCTGTTGTTGCTCTGGCATAGGCCAGTGGCTACAGCTCTGAGTAGACCCCTGGCCTTGAAACCTCCACATGCCATGTGTGCAACCCTAGAAAATACAAAAAGACAAAAACAAAAGTTTGGCAATCCCATGTATTGAGAGGTAGCAAGATGGAGTGATGAGATTTCGGTTTCTGAAGTAGTGAGAGGGCAGGGCTGACTTGGGCAAGACAACCTCCCTGCAGGAGAAAGCCTGGCCTTCCTGCGACTTCAGGGTCACTGCCCATAGCCAGGGCTTATGGCTGACAGAGATGGGAAGTGCTGCCTAGTGACTCAGCCACTGGCCTTCTGAGGCTTATGGCTGCACCCACAGCTCAGACCCACCCTGAGCAGCAGGAAAGAGGCTGGCGCTTCCCCCACCCTGAGTGCTCATCCCGCAGCCAGCTACGCAACCTGCATCCTGCATGTCACCATGCTGGTTGTAGTCCCTGCCCACAGGGGGCCTGGACTTCTCTGATCATGCAATAAAAAGCAACAAGCCCAAGATCTGGGCCCCTCTCCTGAACGCTGGGTCCGAACAGAGTCTCTGGGTGCTGACCCGGAAAACAATGTGCAATGGCGACCCACAAATTCTCCTACTATTGTTCTGTCTGTGAACTTCCCTTGATAAACACAACTTCAGCAGCATGAATTCATATATTCAGGCAATTCCCTTATGGTTACTGTATAAGTGAAAAGTCTGAGAACTCCCATGTAAAATTAATATTCAAAAGGTTCACACCAATGACATTTGAGGAACCTATAAGATAAACAAATAGTCATTACATTTCACTCCACCATGTCCAAAGTATAAGCTTCCCCTTGTATAACAATGAGAATGAGAAGTGAGCCTCCAAATATGTGGAAATTGAGATGCACACTTCTAAATAACCCATGGTTAAAGATGACTCTCAAAGAAAAATTTTGAAATGAATAGAACTGAATGCAAAGGAAGATACAGTCCATAAAATGTGATTGGATCCAGATAAACCATTGTGAAGATGGAAACAAATGGCACTAGATGCTTCTGCAATACAAAAGAAGAAAGGTCTCAAAATCAATAGCTTAAGTTTTCCTGAAAGGAAACTACAATAAAACATTGCAATACTAAGCCAATATCTGAAGAACAAATGAACTGACAATGCATTATAATCAAATGGAGTTTATTGTAGGAATACAAGCTTGGTTTAGTATTTAAAAATCATCAGTGTAGTTTGCTGTTATTAATAGATTAAAGAAGAAAACGTACATGGTCACATCAATTACTACAGAAAAAGCATTTGGCAATGTTCAACAACCCATGCATGTTAGAAACTCTCAGAAAACCAGGAAGAACACTCCTTCAACCCAGTACAGAACATCTACAAAATACCTACACTAAGCATCCTACTGAAAGGTGAAAGAATGAATGTTTTCCTCCTAAACTCAAAAGAAGGTCAGAATGTCCTTTCTCATTTCTTCCATTCTACTTAGTACTGCAGGGACTTGCCAATGCAGCATGGCAAGAAAAAGAAATGAAGACATACAGAATAGAAATGAAGAAATATAACTGTCCATGTTCATGGATAGCATGGCTACCTCCACAGAAAATCCCAACAATTCTCTTAAGGTACACTGAAGAGATGGAGGTTCCTTTACCAAAGTCTCAGGAGAGAAGATCAACACAGAAATATTCATCATATTTGTAAATGCTAAAATGGGACATCTGGTAGCCCAAACCAAAAACACAATGCAATACACAGCAGTTCCAAAAAATGAAATATTTGGTTATACATATAAGTTTATGGCTGCTCCTGCAGCTTGTGGAAGTTCTCAGGCTAGGGGATCAAAATGGAGCTACAGCTAGCAACCAACACCACAGCAACAGCAACACCATATCCAACTGGCATCTGCACCCTACACTATAGCTTGTGGCAATAAAAGTACCTTACTCCACTGAGCCAGGCCAGAGAGTCACCCCACATCCTCATGGCCACTATATCAGGTTCTTCATCAGGGACCCATAATGGGAACTCTCGTTATAAATGTTTTGATAGAGGATTTGATTTGTATGATAAAACCCTATAAGACCTAAACAAATGTGTACGCATATACATAGATAATATTCACAGTCTGGAAGACTCCACATAATCAACTGTCCACTTCCAACAGAATTGCTTTTGTCAACATGGACAAGCTTATTATAACATGTATAAAGAAAAGGAGCCAAAATAGCTAAAATTATTTTGAGAAAGAAAATTAAAATTTGAGGCTATTAGGCTCCATATAAAGCCCTATGGAAGACAGATTAGCATTGGTGGAGGAATAGATTCATAGTTTGGTGTACAGGATAGAGAATACAGAAATAGACACATACCACTACAGCAAACTGGAATGGCTTAACACAAAAGTTATAGAGAAGTAGAATGGAAAAGGGATAGTTTTTAACGGATATTGAAATTCTACAAAATGGGGCATAGATTCAAATGCAAATTTCGAGACTTTGAAATTTTTACAAAAAAAAAAAGAAAAAAAACTAGGAGAAAAATCTCTGGGTTGTTGGGCTTGATAAAGAGGTCTTACACAGGACAAAAAAAATTACCCAAAAAAAGAATAAAATGGAAAATCATATTTCATCAAAATCAAATATTTCCCTATGCTGAAATGTCCTTCAAAAGGCACATGCACCCCAAATGTCCCTGAAGCACTGCTTACAAAAGTTATTTACCATGAGAAGTAGGTTGTGAGACCTCCCTCTACAGGCCTTCATAACTTGAAGTTTAATGAAGATTTCATTTTCTTAATTGGCACAGTTCTCCTTGATCTGGAATGATCCAGATCTTTCTCTGAAAGCATCACTGATCAAGAGTCAGGTTTTCCAAATTTAGAAGTCTTCACCTCTCAGTGTCAGGAAGGCTCTTTCTCATGCACTGTGTCCCACATAGAAGGGAAAGTAGACAGACCAGAAATCACTTGAGGTCACATTTGAGTAACAGGAAGAATAGTAGGGAGAACCCTCAGGTATGAGAGTCTACAACCCTATTGTTTGCAAAAAGGATATCACACTCAAAAGCTCTACAAAAGGACAAGGCATAGAATTATGACTCAGATAAAGGAAGAAGAAAAAAAACAGAAAAACAATTAAACGATCTGAAGATTATCAACTTCCACAGAAAAGACCTTAGACTAATGATAGTCAAGATGGCTCAAGAACATGGAAATAAACTGGAGGCAAAGAGAGACAAGTTACAAGAAAACCCAACAAATAGAAGATTTTAAGATTAAGCAAGCAGGGACGAAAAACACAATAGCTGAAATAAAAAAATTCACATCAAAGGAAACAGTAACAGAATGCAGAAGGCAGAAAAATGAACAAGTGAGATGGAAGACAGACTGGTGGAAATCACTGACGAGGAACAGAAGAGGAAAAAAGATTGAAAAGAAATGGAGGCAGTCTATGAGAACTCTGGAACAACATGACATGCACCAACATCTGCATTATAGGGGTACCAGAAGCAGAAGAGAGAGAGAAAGGGCCAGAGCACATAACAAAAACTTCCTTAACATGGGAAAGGAACCACTCACTCAAATCCAGGAAGCACAACGAGTACAATAGAAAACAAATCCAAGGAGGAACACCCCAAGACACATATTCATGAACCTGACCAAAATTAAAGACAAACAGAAAATGTTGAAAGCAGCTAGGGAAAAGAAACACATAACATACAAGCGAAGCCCAGGAAGGTTTTCAACACTACCAAACCAGCTTTACAACAAATACTACAGGAACTTCAAGAGGTGGACATGAAAAGGCCACCACTAAAATAAAAAATACTAAAAACGACACGGCTTACCGGTAAACATATACATATACATATAGTAAAGGCAGGAAATCATCCACACACAAATATGCTGAAAATTCCAGAAAGCATCCAAAGAGGGTAAAAATGCAGCATACCAGAGTTGCATTTGCAACTAAGAGACCAACAACTTAAAACAATTTGTATATAGATAGAATCCTATATCAAAACTTCATGGGAACTGTGACCAACAATCTACAATCAATACACACAAAAATAATAAAAAGCCGTCCAAACACAACACTATATAGAGTCATCAAACCACAAGAGAAGAGAAGAAGGGAAGGAAAAGAGGCCAACAAAAACAAATACAAAACAGTTCATAAAATGGTAATGTCATTGGACTAAATGCCCCAACCAAAAGATATAGACAGGCTGAATGGATACTAAAGACCCACATATATGCTGTCTCCAAGAGACTCACGTCAGTTCTAGGGACATATGAAAATTGAAAGCGAGGGGATGGAAGAAAATATTCCATGCATATGGAGTCAAAAGAAAGCTGGAGCAGCAATACTCTTTTCAGACAAATTAAACCTTAAAATAAAGAATATTATAAGAGACAAACAAGGTCATTACATAATGATCAAAGGATCAATCCAAGAAGCATGCATAGGGATGGTAAATACATATGCACCCGAAAGAGGGTTACCTCAAAACATAAGGCAACAGCTGTTAACCTGACCAAGGAGGTGAAAGACTTCCATGCTGAGAACTCTACAACTTCACTCAAGACACTTAAAGAGGATTCAAAGAAACAGAAAGATGTTCCACACTCCTGGATTGGAAGAATTAATATCATTTACATGACCCTCCTACCCAAATCAATCAACAGATTCAAGGCAATCCCTATCAAATTACCCATGCCATTTTTCACAGAACTAGAACAAACAATCCAAAAATTGATATGGATCCATAAAAGACTCAGAATTGCCAAAGCAATCCTGAGGAACACAAACCAAGCAGGAGGCATAACTCTCTCAGACTTCAGACAATGTTACAAAGCTACAATCATCAAGACAGTGTGGTACTGGTACCAAAACAACATACACTCCAATGGAACAGAATACAGAACCCAGAAATAACCCCAGACAACTATGGTCAAACAATCTTTGACAAACGAGGCAAGAATACAAAATCAGGGAAAGATTGTCTCCTCCCCAAGTGGTATGGACAAAGCAGAACAATTCCACGTAAATCACACTCTCATACTAGAACTAGAACACATTCTCATACCGTACACAAAAATAAACTCAAAATGGCTTAAAAACTTAAACATAAGATAAGACATCATAAAACTCCTGGAAGAGATCATAGGCGAAACATTCCCTGACATCAAACATTGAAAGGTTTTCTTACGTCAGTCCCCCAAAGCAATAGAATGAAAAAACAAAAATAAACCAAGGGGAGCTAATCAAGCCCAAAAGCATTTGCACAGCAATGGAAAACTTTAAAAAAAGCAAAAAGACAATCTATGCAATGGGAGAAAAGAGTTTCAAATAATGTAACTGAGAAGAGCTTAATTTCCAAAACATACAAACAACTTATACAACTCAACAGCAAAAACAAAACAAACAAACAAACAAAACCCAGTTGAAAAATGAGGAGAAGGGGACTGGATTAAGATGGCAGGACAGAAGGAATGGAGTTCACCTGCTCTCTTCAAAACAACAAAATTACCACCAAATGCTGAACAACCTTCAACAAAATGGATTGGAAACTTTCAAAAAAGATATCCTACTCCAAGAAACAAAGAGGAGACCACATCAAGATGGTAGGAAGGCCTATTATGTGATATACACAAGCCCATGAGCATCATGTGGGCAGCACACAGACTGGAAAGGAACTGTGTCACAGAGACCCACCTACAGGAGCGAGAGTTCTGAGTCCCACATTGGATCCCCATACCTGGGGGTATGGCATTGGGAGAAAGAGCCCCCAGAGCATCTGGCATTGAGGGTAGTAGGGCTTCTGTGCTAAAGCTCCATGGGACTGGGGGAGACAGAAACCCCATTCTTGAAAGGTACACACAGGCTTTAATATCCACAGGGTCACAGACAAAGTAGAGACTCCATGGAAATCTGGGGCAGGCCTGACTGCAGTTCTTGGAGGATCTCCTGGGAAAACAGGGAGTGACTGTGGATCACTGCTGGGGAAGGACACTGGAAGCAAAAGTCTCAGGAGTGCTCACTGGCATGTGTTCCTCTAGAGGTGGCCATTTTGGGAAAATCCGGCCCCACCTATCAGCGCTGAGAAGCCCCAGGTCAAACACGAATCCAGGTGAGATCACAGCCCCACCCATCAGTAAACAGGCTGCCTAAAGACACCCTAATCACACAACTGTCTCTAATCTCACCCAGAGCAAAGACCCATCCTCCAGAGGGATAAGAAGCAGCTCCACCTACCAGAGGACAGGCACCCGTCCTTTCCATCAGGAAGCCTATAGCAAGCCCCCATACCAACTTCAGCCACAAAGGGTGTGGACTTCAGAAGAAGGAGGGGCTACCACATTGTTTTCTGGAAAAAGGAGACCACACCAAAAACCTATAAAAATGTAAAGGCAGAGAACCATAACCCAGATGAAGGAGAGAGAAAAACCCCAGAAAAACAGCTAAGTGATCTGGAGAGTATCAGCCTCCAGGAAAAAGACTTTAGACTGATGATCATAATGTGATGCAGGGCATTGGAAACAGATGGGAGGCAAAGACTGATAATTTACAGGAAACACTGAGCAAAGAAATACGAAATTTAAGACTGAAGCAAGCAGAGATGAAAAATACAATAACTGAAATATAAAATTCATTAGAAGCAGCCAACAACAGAATACATGAGGCAGAAGAATGAACAAGTGAGGTGGAGGACACACTATTGGAAATCACTGATGTGGAACAGAAAAAGAAAAAAGATTGAATAGATTGGAAGACAGTCTAAGAGAACTCTAGGACAACATTACATGCACCAACATCTGCATTATAGGGGTGCCAAAAGAAGAAGAGAGAGAGAAAAGGCCAGAGAACCTATTTGAAGAGATAATAGGCCAAAACTTCCCTACCATGGGGAAGGAATCACTCACTGAAATCTAGGAAGCACACTGAGTACCATATGAAATAAACCCAAGGAGGAACACCCCAAGACACATATTCATGAAACTGGACAAAATTAAAGACAAAGAGAACATATGGAAAGCATCTAGGGAAAACAAACACATAACATCCATGGGAATCCTGAAAAGCTTTTCAGCTGATTTTTCAGCAGAAGCTCTGCAGGCCAGAATGGAGTGGCACGATATACTTAACGAGATGAAAGGAAAAATCTCCAACCAAGATTACTCTACCCAGCAAGGCTTTCATTCTGATTTGAAGGAGAAAGCAAAAGCTTTACAGACAAACAACAGTTAAGACCCTTCAGCACCACTAACCCAGATTTACAACAAATACTGAAAGAACTTCCTGAGGCAAAGAAAAGGCCACAACTAGAAACCAAAACACTACAAATGACAAGGATCACCAGTAAAGGCATAGACACAGTAAAGGCATAGACACAGTAAATGTAGGAAATCATCCACGCTTCAATATGCTACCAAAACCAGAAATTGGGAGAAGAGGAGGGTACAAATGCAGGACACTGGAGATGCACTTCCAATTAAGAGACCAACAACTTAAAACAATCAGAGAGAGAGAGACGCCTATCTCAAAACTTCAGGGTAACTACAGGCCAAAATCCTACAATAGATACACACACAAATAAGAGCAATCAACTCAAATACAACGCTAAAGGTAGTCATCAATCCACAAAAGGAGAGAACAAGAGAAGAAGGGAAGAAAAAAGAGCAACAGCAACAAATCCAAAACAGTTAATGAAATGGCAATAAGAACATACAAATCAGTAAATAGCTTACATGTAAACGGACTAAATGCCCCAACCAAAAGATCTAGACTGGCTGAATGGATACAAAAACAAGACCCATACATATGCTGTCTTCAAGAGACCCACTTCACTTTCTAGGGACACATACAAATTGAAAATGAGAGGATGGAAGAAAATATTCCATGCAAATGGCAATCAAAAACGCTGGAGTAATGATACTCATATCAGACAAAATAGGCCTGAAAATAAAGAATATGATAAGAGACAAAGATGGGCATTACATAATGATCAAAGGACCAATCCAGGATCACTTCAATATATAAGGCAACTGCTAACAACCTTAAAAGGAGAAATTAACAACAACACCATAGAGCAGGGGACTTTAACACCCCACTTACTGCAATGGACAGATCATCCGGACAGAAAATCAACAAGAAAACTCAGGCCCTAAATGAAGCATTAGACCAGATGGATTGAATAGAGAGTTATAGGACATTCCATCCAAAAGCAGCAGAATACACTTCTTCTCAAGTGCACATGGAATTTGCTCTAGGAATGATCACATTCTGGGCCACAAATCAAGCCTTGGTAACTTTAAGAAAATGGAAATCATATCCAGCATCTTTTTCCAAATACAACGCAATTCGACTTGAAATCAACATGAAAAAAATTGCCAAAAACCACACACACACAAAGACATGAAGGCTAAACAACATGCTACCAAACAACCAATGGATCATCGAAGAGATCAAAGAGGAAAACTATAGCAAAAGCAGTTCTAAGAGGGAAGTTTATAGCAATACAAGCATACCTCAGGAAACAAGAGAAAGCTCAAATAAACAACCTAACTTCACATCTAAAGCAGCCTGAGAGAGTGTAACAGACAAGACCTAAAGATATAAGAAGGAAAGAAATAATAAAGATCAGAGCAGAAATGAATGAAATAGAAATGAAGAAAACCATAGAAAAGAGCAATAAAAATAAAAACTGGTTCTTTGAAAAGATCAACAAAATTGAAAAACCCTTAGTCAGACTTATCAAAAAAAAAAAAAAAGAGGACTCAAATCCATAAAATTAGAGATGAAAAAGGAGAAGTTACAAAGGACATCACAGAAATACAGAGGATCCTACGAGACTACTACATACCAATAAATCTATACCAATAAAAGGGAAATCCTAGAAGAAATGGACAAATTCTTAGAAAACTACAATCTTCTAAGACTAAACCAAGATGAACTAGAAAAGACGAATGGACCAATCACAAGCACAGAAATTGAAACTGTGATTTAAAAAATTCCAAAAAATAAAAGTCTAGGACCAGATGGCTTCACAGGGAATTCGATTCAAACATTTAGAGAAGAGATAACACCTATTCCTCTGAAACTATCCCAAAAACTTTCAGAGGAAGGAACGCTTCCAAACTCATTCTAGAAGTCCACCATCACCCTGATATCAAAACCACACAAAGATGCCACAAAAAAAGAAAACTACTGGCCAATATCTCCAATGAATCTAGATGCAAAAATCCTCACCAAAATACCAGCAAACCAAATCCAACAGTACATTGAAAGGTTTGTACATTATGATCAAGTGGGATCTGTCCCAGCAATGCAAGGATTCTTCAATATCCACAAATCCAACAGTATGATACACCACATTAACAAACTGAGGAATAAAAACCATATCACCCTCTCCATAGGTGCAGAGAAAGACTTTCACAAAATGCAACACCCATAAAATCCCTTCAGACATGGGTACAGAAGGAACCTACCTCAACATTCTAAAGGGCATATATGACAAACACACAGCTAACATCATTGTGCATGGTAAAAAGCTGAAAGAATTCCCTCTGTGGTGAAGGATGTCTGCTCTCACCACTAATATTCAACATAGTTTTTGAAGTCTTGGGCATGGCAATCAGAGAAGAAAATGAAATAAAAGGAATCCAAATTGGAAAGGAAGAGGTACAACTCTATTTGCGGAGGCATGATACTATACCTAGAAAATCTTAAGATGCTACCTGAAAACTGTTAGCATTCATTGATGAATTTGGAAAAGTCACAGAATACAAAATTAATACACAGAAATTCATGGCATTTCTACATACTAAGAATGAACAATCAGAAAGAGAAATTCAGGAAACAATCCCATCAACCATCACATCAATGAGAATGAAATTCATAGGAATAAACCTACCTAAAGAGACAAGAGACCTGTACTCTGAAGACTATAAGACACTGATGAAAGACATCCAAGGTCACACAAACAGATGGAAATACCATCTTTTTGGATTGGAAGAATCAATATTATCAAAATTACTGTACTACCCAAGGCAATTTGCAGATTCAATGCAATCCCTATCAAACTACCAAGGACAGTTTTTGTAGAACTAGAAGAAAATATCTAAAAGTTTGTTTGAAAGCATGAAAGGCTCAGAATAGCCAGACATCCTGAGAAAGCAAAACAGAGCTGGAAGAATCAAGTTCCCTGACTTCAGATTATTCTACTAAGCATCAAAACCACATGGTACTGGCACCAAGACAGAAATGTACATCAGTGGAACAGGATAGAAAGCCCAGAATTAAACCCACACGCCTACAGTCAACTAATCTATGGCAATAGAAGCGAGAACATACAATAGAGAAAAGACTGCACCTTCAATAAATGATGCCATGAAACCTGGACAGCCACATGGAAAAGAATGAAATCAGAACACTTCCTAACACCACACACAACAATAAATGCAAAATGGATGAAAGACCTAAATAGAAGACCAGATAACATAAAACTCTTGAAGGAAAACATAGGCCAAACACTCTCTGATATAAACCAAAGCAATGTCTTCTCAGATCCACCTCCTAGAGTAATAACAATAAGAACAAAAAAAATCAATGGGACTTAATTAAATTTAAAACTTTCTGCACAGCAAAGGAAACCCTAAACAGAACAAAAAGACAACCCAAAGAATGGGAGAACATATTTGCAAATGAAGAGACTGACAAGGGGTTCATCTCCAAAATTTATAGCTACCCCTGCAGCTCAATTACAAACAAGAAAATAACCACATCAAGGAATGGGCAGAAGACCTAAACCGACAATTCTCCAAAGACGACATAACAGATGGCCAAAAAACACATGAAAAGATGTTCAACAGCACTAATTATTAGAGAAATGCAAATCAAAACTACTAGGAGGAACTACCTTACACCACCCAGCATGGCCATCATTAAAAAGTTTACAAACTGGAAATGCTGAAGAGGGGTGGAGAAAATGGAACCCTTATCATACTTTTGGTGGGAATGCAAATTGGTGCAATACTATGGAAAAGAGTGTGGAGATTCCTCAGAACACTAAAAATAGAATTACCCTTGATCCAGCAATCCTACTCCTGGGCATCTCTCCAGAGAAAACATGACTTGAAAAGATACCTGTACTCCAATGTTCATTGCAGTACTAGGTACAATACCCAAGCCATGCAAACAACCTAAATGTCCATCGGCAGTGGAGGAGATAAAGAAGATGTCGTCCATATACACAATGGAATATTACCCAATCATGCAAATGAATGATGGGAGTTCCCACAGTGGCCCAGTGGTCATGAATCTGGCTGGTATCCATGTGGATGCAGGTTTGAACCCAAGCCTTCTTCCATGAGTCGGGGAGCTGGCATTGCTGTCAAATGTGGTGTAGGTCATAGATATGGCTGATGCCATGTTGCTTGGACTGTGGTGTAGACCAGCAGCTGCAGCTGGGATTCAATCCCTAAATGGAAACTTACATATGCCCTAGGTTTGGCCCTAAAATGCAAAAAAATAAAATAAATCATAAAGAATGAAATAATGCCATTTACAGCAGCATGGATGGACCTAGAAATTATTGTCCTAAGTGAAGTTAGACAATGAAAGACAAACATCATATGATATCACTTATAGGTGGAATCTAAAAAAGGGATACAGTGAACATCTTTGCAGAGCAGAAATAGACTAACAGACTTTGGAAAACTAATGGTTTCCAAAGGATACAAGCTGGGGAGTAGGTGGGGTGGGCTGGGTGTTTGGGATGGAAATGCTGTAAAATCAGGTTGTTATGTTTGCTGAACAACTATAAATGTAATAAAATTCAATATAGCCCTGGGAACTATGTCTAGACACTTATGATGGAGAATAATGTGAGAAAAAAGATATATATGTAAGTGAGACTGGGCCACCTTGCCATAGAGTAAAAAATTGACAGAATCCTGAAAAACAGCTATAATGGGAAAAAAAAACATTATAATCTAAAATCAATGAATTAAAAATAATAAACAAACAAACAAATGAATACATACATACATACATACATAAACTTAGAAGGTTTTGCACAGGAAAACCTTGTTTGCACCTAAACAAACCAAAAAAAAGACAACCCATGGAATGGGAGAAAATATTTGCAAATGAAGCAACTGACAAGGGATTCATCTCCAAAATTTATAATCACCTCCAAAAAAATGGGCAGAAGACTTAGACAATTCTCCAAAGGAGACAGACAGATGGTCATAAAGCACAAGAAAAGATGTTTAACATCACTACTTATTAAAAAAAATACAAATCAAGATACAATGAGGTACTCCCTCATACCCACCAGGATGGCCATCATCAAATAGTCTGCAATAAATAAGTGCTATAGAGGATGTGGAGAAATGGGAACCCTCTTAACAGTGTTGGTGGGAATGAAAATTGATACAGCCACTGTGGAAAACACTATGATCGTGTCTCACAAAAACTAAAAACAGAATTATCATATGATCCAGAAATCCCACTCCTGGGCATCTATCCAGAGAAATCCATGACTTGAAAAGACCTAGGCACCCAAGTGTCCACTGAAGCACTTTACAATAGCCAAGATCTGGAAGCAACCTAAATGTCCATCAACAGAAGAATGGATAAAGAAGAGGTGGTACATAAACACCATGGGATATTAGCCATTAAAACGAAAGAACTAATGGCACTTGCAGCAACATGGACGGATATAGACAGTATCATGCTAAGTGAAGTTAGTAAGACAGTGAGACACCAATATCATATGCTATCACTTATATGTGGGATCTAAAAAAATATGGATACAACTTCTGTGTAGAACAGAAAATGACTTTGAAAAACTTTCCGTTACCAGGTGGGATTCACCCCAGGTTCACAAGGATGGTTCAACACACTCAAATCAAACAATGCCATGCACCACATTAACAAAAAAGTCAGAAACCACATGATCATCTCAAAAGATGCAGAAAAAGCATTTGACAAAGTCCAACATATATTCATGATCAAAACTCTTAATAAAGTGGGTCTAAGAGGGAACAATCCTTAACATAAATAAAGCCATTTATGACAAACCCGCAGAAAATATAATACTCAATGGAGAAAAGCTGAAAGCCTTCCCATGAAAATATGGAGCAAGACACGGATGCCCACTCTCAGCACCAATGGTATTCAACATATTACTAGAAGTTCTATCCACAGCAAACACACAAACAAAAGAAATAAAAGCCATCCAAATAGGAAGAGTAGTGGCTAAAACTGTCAGTGTAAAATGATCACAGTAAACCTAGTCAATATCCATTACCACAAAGAGTTACACATTTTCTTTCTGTGATAAGAACTTTTTTTTTTCCTTTTGGCTGTGCCTGTGACATGAAGAAGTTTCTGAGCCAGGTATTGAACCTGCGCCACAGCAGTGACCTGAGCCACAGCAATGATACCACTGGATCCTTAACCCACTCTCCACTAGGGCATACAAGGACTCTTAAGATCCATTCTCTCAGCTACTCTCCAACACACAACGCGGTATTAACTGCAGTCACCATGCTGTACATTACCGTCCATGATTTATTTTATTTTATTTTATTTTATTTTATTTTATTTTATTTTATTTTATTTTATTTTACTATTATTATTTATTACTCATCTGTAATTGCACAATGACCATAATAATCCAATTTCACAGGATTTCCATCCACAGCCCAAGCACATCCCCCCACCCCCCAAACTGTCTCCTCCGGAGACCATTATTTTCTGTCTTTTATTTATCAATCTGCTAAAAGGGAAGCTGAAGCAGGCTGAGTGACCTTTTAAATGTATGGAACCCCAAATGCTACAAAACGAGATTCCACAGGCTCCAAAGGCTGCCACAGATTCACCCTTCTTTGTGATTATGATGGAATTGTCCACCTATCAGTGTGAGCAGGGAAGATGTTAGGAATAGCTTATAAAAAGTTACTATTTTGCAAGCCCGTTCAGGTTGAGGCTCTTGAATATCATCCTAGAGGTCACTAACACTTCACTGTATGGAATCCAGGGGCTGAGTCAAAATAGAGGGGTCTATTTTGGGAAGGGAAGCAGGAGGCTGTAGGGTCAGCTGGTGGACATGGTGAGCATATGGCTCCCTGTTGGGTTGATGGCTGGATGTGGAATAAAGAAAACTAGGGTCAGGTCATCTGAGAACCACGGACCTGAGATGAACTCGCCATTGTTAGAAGCATCCTGAACCTTCAGAAAAGAACAGGGACCATGTCTATAGGTTTGCGAATATCAGAGCCATATCTCCTCAGAGAAGGACTCCCCAGGCTCTCCAGGCCTCACTCCCCAAGCCTCCCTTAGAGACAAGGCCTCCCCACCTTTGTCCTTGTCAGCTCACTGACCCTAGAGGTCCTGCCTATCCCTGAGGACTTAGGTTTCCACAGAGATATGGTGGTGGAGAATTGCTCATACAGCTTACCAGCCTGACCAACAGTAGTTCCCACCACACTGGGGCAACTGGGCACAGGGACACATGGCTCTAGAGACTTGAACCATCTGGACCCCATGTGCACGGTGTCCTTGCCTACCAGCTGTGCCACAGAAGAGCCAGGAATACCTGTGCTTGCCCAACTGATTCTCAGGGGGTTTTCCTGGGAGAACACTTGTCCACCTTACCTCTTATCCATGAATTCCCACGACTTCCTGACTGCTGCTTGTCGGCCAACCACACACCTGAGAAGGTTCTGTGATAGACAGTGATCTGCAATCAGCCTCACCCTTCTAGGGCCCCAGATTCTAGGACCATACAAATGCTGAAGGTGTGTCCCTGCCTAAGGTACAGATACCCTAAATCCATCCACATGATTTCCACTGGAATTCACCAGCATTTGGAGGGAGGAATTCTTGACCCTAAAGATTGAATCAACCTGAGAGGAGCAATGCTGTGATTCAGAATGAAGGGCCAAGGCACACATAAAATGGCACATCGCCCAGGATGCCCCACTCACAATTCAAATATAATGTGATATACACACACACCAATGATGCCTGAATATTCTGGCTTGGCACATAATTAAGTCACAACACACAGATGAGTGATATGCTCTAAATGCATTTTTGAAGCTCTTCAAGAAACTCAGGTGACATTTCAGATGTGATAGCTGCATGGTATGAATAGTCCAAACATGAGCAAACTCAAATTACAAAGCTGAGGTAACTGAACACAGAGCCGATTATCCCAAGCTAGTCTGAACCAGTTCCAGTGCCCTTTCATATATGCATGTGCACACAATCCACTTACACTCTGAGGAGGACCCTCAACACCCACCAGGGGATGTAAGCAAAGGACATCACACATACGTATGTGTGTGTGTGTGTGTGTGTGTGTCTTCTGAGCACACATGTACCTTTTAATCCTCAGTGTGAATCACCATACAAACTGACCGCCTAAGTTTACATATCTCAATAGACACAAATTCTAAAGTTTTACAGACAAATTCCTACTCACCTGGAATTTTCCACTGCCTCTCCTACTCAGACAGGTTGGGACCTGGCACCCTTGGCTGCGGTGGCTGCAGTGGCTGCAGGGAATGCACCTGGACAAACATCTCCTGGGGAACAAAATACAGCAAAAGTATAAACAATGAGAAAGAACTCTGCTTGCACATTGCGGACAAATCATGAGAAAAATACAACTGCCACTTCTGAAGAACAGAGAGCAAAAGCAGAAGACTATGCATGCCCCCTACATGCACCACACTAAAGGGGTGGGGTGGGCAAGCCCCCTCAGCCACCCCCCGGCCCAATCCCTGGACATGCCCCTCTCCTCACCCCATAGAAGGAACTAGCTCACCGCTACTCAGTGAAAAGGTGAACGAGGGAACCTGGTGATTGCTTCAGTGCCTCTATGCTGAAGCAGGTGTCCTGAATAAAGCCTTCACTGAGTTTCTCCTCCAGCATCTTATCAACTGCTCTTGATTAAGGAAGGCCAAGAACTCTAGCTGGTAACACTCCAACTCTATACACATCCAAAACATGGGCCTGAGTAAAACAGGTGCAACCTACCTACCAACCAGTTGTCCATGTGGAATACCTACATGTACAGGCTCACGAAAACCAGCAAGTCCTCAGTTGTCTCATGCATAGCCCGTATGCCATGCCATAGCCCTAAAACACAGCTAATCCAGCACTCCTGAACACACACACAGCCTACACCGTTTCTTGGTTTCCAAACACACAGACTTCTCACACCTCTCAGAATACATACCACATAAGCTCCAGGAACTCAAATACACACACAGCCACAATTAGCCTACACTGACTAAGATACATATACAAATGTCAAACACCTATGGACACACACATACAGATATTCCCAACCCTTGGACATACAGATGCCCCAAACACTAGGCGTGATGCCACCTCTTCAAAATACAACCACCCTCCTCCTCCCCCAACATAGACACCAAAGGGCACTCTAAGTGTATGTGTGTCAAATGTATGTATGTTTTTGCCCTCCCCTGGATAGACACAGACAGACCATCTCTTAGTACCTATTAACAAACACATTAGCAACAAACACATAACACCTTAGCATTCTCCAAAGGAACATACTATGCACACTCCTAACAACTCCAAGCCATGCGAACAAGACTTGGGCAGTCATGCACCTGGTGATAGACCTACAAACATGGATATGCAAGTAAGACCCATGGACATATCTCCAGAAAACCACATATGAAATGACTTCCATCTATCAAATGATAAGAGGAGCCAGCTCACACACCTGCATTTACTAACACATAACCATAGCCCATATTTCTCCTACACATCAATGCAAGTCTCCAACTCCCCTGAATAAACACAGAACCTCATCTCTCCATTAGAAACACACATACGAACTCCTGGAAGAGCACATAGGCAAAGCATTCTCTGACATCAACCTCATGAATATGTTCACAGGTCCTTCTCCCAAGGCAACATAAAGAAGAGCAAAAATAAACCAATGGGACCTAGTCAAACTCACAAGCTTTTACACAGCAAAGGAAACCAGCAAGAAAACACAAAGACAACTTTCACAATGGGAGAAAATAGTTTCAAACAATGCCATGGACAAGGGCTTCATCTCTAGGATATACAAGCAACATATGCAACTCAACAGCAGAAAAGCCAACCACCCAATGGAAAAATGGGCAAAAGACCTGAAGAGACATTTCTCCAAGGAAGATACACAGATGGCCAACAAGCACCTGAAGCAATGCTCAACATCCCTGATTATTAGAGAAGTGCAAACCGAAACGACCATGAGATACCACCTCACACCAGTCACAATGGCCATCATTCATCAGTCCACAAATCACAAGTGCTGGAGGGGCTGTGGAGAAAAGGGAACCCTCCTGCACTGTTGGTGGGAATGTAAGCTGGTACAGCCACTATGGAGAACCATATGGAGGTACCTTAGACATCTATACCTAGAACTACCCTATGACCCCGTAATCCCACTCTTGGGCATACATCCGGACAAAACTTTCCTTGAAAAAGACACATGCACCTGCATGGTCATTACAGCTCTATTCACAATAGCCAAGAAATGGGAACCAACCCAAATGTCCATCAACAGATGATTGGATTTGGAAAATGTGGTATACATACACAATGGAATCCTACTCAACCATAAAAAAGGACATGAGGCCATTTGTGTCACCATGAATGGAACTAGAGACTCTCATCCTCAGGGAAATAAGTCAGAAAGAGAAAAACAAAGACCATAGGACATCACTTATAACTAGAATCTAGTATACAGCACAAATGAACATTTCCACAGAAGAGAAAATAATAGACTTGGAGAATGGACTTGTGGCTGCCCGGGGAGAGAGGGAGGGAGTGGGAGGGATTGGGAGCTTGGGGTTAACAGGTGCAAACTATTGATCTTGGAATGGATGTACAATGAGATCCTGCTGTGTGGCATTAAGAATTCTGTCTAGATACTTACATTGCCACACAACAATGTGATGAAAACCTGTGTGTACATGTATGCGTAACTTGGTCACCATGCTGTACAGCGGAAAAAAAATAAATGAATAAATAAATAATAAATAACAAAGAAACACACGTGTGCACTTCCCCAAATATTTAGGCTTAAAATGTCCCTACTGAAAAATACAAGCGCATAGCCCCAGCAAATATTCTACCAAATGACCGTGCCCCTTGAATACACACACAAACTCATACACACAACTCCTCTCCACAAGCCCCAAATATACCCACAATTACCCAAGACACTACAAATATGGCAACGTATAACCCATATGCATTTGGTTCCAAATACACATATAATACATGCTCTGCATATACATAAAATCACACTCCCCCCCCCCAGCCTTCATGCAAATACAGAAGCACAGAAACACAGGACAGCCACCTATGGAATATTCACCAGTCTCATAAAAGTTTCAGACTTGCCCTAAACACATCAAAAGACACACACACAGCTCCTGAAAAACTGCTACACAGAAAAGCCAAGAAGCATACAACATGCTACAAATACACAAATAATCATCCTAAAGATAAGGATAGATTCGGATACTTAAAATACATGAAAAGTCCCACTGGGGGTGAAAGACAAGGTTTATGAGTTTGGGGAACTGGTGTAAGCTGAGGAGCACTCAAGGAATGGAACCCAGCTATGATCTACACTAACTTGAAGGAAGACCAGGGGCCTGTATGAGTCAGACATTCTGAATCCACAAACCCCCATACTTAAAACATAGGACAACACATAGGAAGAGTAAATCCTGTTGCATGAAGTCATGGAGTTAGTAGTCCTTGAAAAGCAGCATTTTTTCACATACCCAAGACAGAAATATAGATGACAGGGGACAAAACTAGGTAAATGGGGACATTAGCTGGAAACCTGAGATGAATTGCCATATTGTACATGTTACCACACTCCTGGTAATACACACAGGACTTCAATAGCATTGTTGACTGACCTGGTTAAGCCATGTAGGGGCAAAGTGAGGGACAAAAGATGTAAGCCTTGACATCTGCCCCCAAATGAGGAAGAAGGCAGACTTCTCCCTTCTCCTCTTTTCCTTGGATTATAGAAATGGAGCTCTCTTGGTTCTTGGGGCTGCTCTGCTCCCTTGCCAGCCTACTTCTCACTCTCTCACAAGTGTCTTATGCTAAAAAACTCGCTCATTGCCTGCTGCTTTGTCTCAAGCTGAATTCATTCTGCAATGAGTCAGAAAAGCCTGAGCTTCATGAGTCCTGACACTAGGAGAGAGGTTTTTCCTTAAAAGACAGTGGTTTTGAGGAGTTTGAGTCATTCTTTTGTGGCACAGAAGGTTAAGGATCCAACTTTGTCACTGCAGCCATCCAGATCGCTGCTGTGGCATTCAGTCCTGGGCCTGGGAACCTCCACATGTGGCAGATAATATCAAAAAAAAATAATCATTGTGTTCCAGTCCACTCCTAACCTGGGATCCTGGGTTCAAGTGCCAAGCTACCGTGCAGGTTGATTCAAGTCCCACTCTCAATTTTGGCTGGGTTGAAGTCCCAGCCACGGAGTTTCACTACATTCCACACATATACAACATAAATGGATTGTACACCCAAACAAACAGACCCCCATAATGACCAAACATGGCCCTTATGCATAGGCAGATAATCCAAGTCCACCATTAGACACACAATCCCAAAACTCATGGGTGAAAACACCATGTGCCAAATATTCCCCTGAACACTAACTTACAAACACCTAAACACCAACTCCTTGAGTGTGCCTCTGTTACATCTCAAAACCCTTCAAATATAACACTCACCCTTAAAAACGTTCACCAAAACACAGGCATGAACTCCCCTTATACACACATATCCATAGACCTAACCAACCCAGATATCTGACCACCCACCAGACTCCCAACAACCTATTAAATATGTCTGAACCCCATCTAGGCTTGTGCATCATTCATGATTTACATCAGACTACAAAGAGATGGTGAGCACTACATTCAGGAAAGTTGTCCCCACCATGGACCCAAGCATGCCTTTTGAATATGAGCATTGACAGTAATTTTTATGTTCTGAAGGAGACACCAATGAAACTATGATCATGTACCTTGGCTCTTCACTGATTTTCCAGTGACCTGCGCTACTTCCTGGGAAGTGCATGAGGGTTTTCCAATTGGAAATGTTTCTGTCTAGCTTTCCTACTCTTGAGAACTGCATGCTGGAATGGCACACATTTGAATGGCCCACAAATTTATGCACCTGCCTCTGGAGGCCCTGCAATCACTCAAGTCTTCATGCAGCCCGACCCACAGTGCTGCCAATAAACTGTGGTGGAAACACTGCTCCGGACCTTAACTCCATGCTGGCATGAACCCACACAGAGGAGGGCCCAGATATCCTACAGTGAAAAAGAGTGCTGAGGGCTCACACCCAACACGTGAAAAGTCCCCATATGCCTTACCAGGGCCTTCACAGAATTAAGCAGAAAGGCTGCCATGACTGGCCCCACCCCCAGGCGGGCCACCCATTGGGAAACCACCCTCTGCCCTCATGCATGCACTACTGGCTTCCCAAGCAGACCCACCTCAACAGATGCTAGGAGCGGTTGGTGGAGGGTAGTTCCTGCACCTGACAGCCCTAGCCACTAGTGGAAATGTGCATGCTTGCTGGCATGGGATGTGTGAATACCTAGCCCAGGTATTCTTGCAAGAGAGGAATATAATGGAGAATTGACATGCTCTGGGGAGTTTTTTGATATGTCTTCTCATTGCGATCTTTCTGACCTTCTCCTCTTCAACCTGTCTCTTGTGAGATGATCTCCCACATTCAAATTGCAAACTTGAAAACCGTCCATTTAGATATGATCCCCATGAAAGAGTTTGGAGAGCTCCAGCCTAAGCACGGTATCCTTAATTTGGGCCAAGGGCATTCATGCCCTTTGGGCTGCAGTTCCTTAGTTTTGCTTACTGTTTTTTCTAGAAATATTAGGTCCTTTTACCTAGCAAGCCTTAGGGTTCCATTAAAAAGAATTTCTAGCAATGAATTGTAGACATGGAAAACACTCTGAGAGAAATTTCTCCTGTTTCCATGCCTAGAGCTTTTCCAAATGCATTTGTTCTACTCGAATGTTTTGCTCTCCGTGTAGTTAGTTAATGCATGGAAGTTTTTCAATAAAGGTTGATTCATAGGTGTTTCCTTTGTAAGGTTTTGGTTATCCTTGTGAAGTAAACTTGACAATCTTGGCCAATTATACCACAGCAGGTACTTTGGGAACAATTGTACTCTCCCTCCCTACTTCTTTGACTACATCACAGAATTTCCGTTGGCAATCAACCAACAAATAAATAGGAGCAGATTCAACTTACTGACCTGACATTGTCATACTTTGCAAAGAAATGTGAACCATCAGGACCGTTCTCCGGTTAGCTGCAACGTTGGAGCATTTCTTCATCAACAGGATACCTCTCATGAGCCCTTACATCTAACAACACCCAGAGCTCCCAAGGGCACAGACTTGAAACCTCCACAAGACACAAACCTGGAATCTCTCAGTGCCTTTAAATTTCCATCAGCAAGTGGGAGATTACCTGTCTTCTGATGCTTGTGATCCATTTCCAGAGATGTTTCTCCTCAGCTGTCAGTGCCTGCCCTGAAGCTCTCTGTAGGAATAATCAGATAAGGGTCCAAAAGACATTGAGACACCCACATGCATGACTGGTTTTCCCTAATTACATTTCAGATAATTTGATTATCTCTGCCTCTAGGATGTAGGGTTTTGAGGTAGTAAACAAAAATTGATTGCAGATTGGGAATGTCACTTTTCCACAATGTGATTTTCTATCAGGGCCCCTGAGAAGATGCATTCAAATACTATATCAGAGCTATGAGTGAGGATTTTATAAATAATCGGTTGAATGGCTGAACAAGGGGAGGAGACAACAAGGAGCCTGCCCTTCCTGAATGCCTGGGTACAATGCTTGCCTCACCAATCCTCTTATATGAAGTTATTGGTTGAAAAACATTTAAAATTTTCATTATAAGAGCTCAAATACAGAGAAATATTTCCAAATTGTTTATTTTTTCAATCCCCCATCAAGAGGTACTTGATAGAAAGCTCACCATGATATTGCTTGAAATCCTCTCACCTCAGCTTCTCACTCTCTTTTGAGTCCATTTTCCTTGCAAGGGCTAAGAAGCTTCTGAAGCATCTTCCCAAGTCTTTTTCTCAATGTGGGACACTCCTTCTAAACCTCTCTTGCCTTCCCCGACACCCTAACATCAGTAGGAATTGTAGTGGTGCTACAGCAGAGAATGAATTTCACCTCCCAAGAGATTTGGTTGCAGTCCTATTAGGTTTCCACACCTTATCTCCCTTGGCAAGTTTCCTAATTGTCCTCCCTTCTCACCACACAAAACATGAATACTCATTCATATCATTAGGAGAGTGTAAGGTGACATTAATTCCCAACATGAAAATAAGAGTCAGAGAACTGTTTCTCATTTGTGTCTCTGTTTTGTTTTCTAAGGGATGCAGATGGGACCATAGGTAATGATGAGCCTAGATTCTAAAGGGGAAGGCTATGGGATGCAGACAGGAAATTCACAAGCTTATAAGCAGGGCTTGCAGGCCAGGTCTTAGATGGGATTGGCTTTGTCCAAAAGGAGAGTGGACATTGGTGCATAAAATACTGGCACTCTCTCAAGGTGCACATGCATTTCATGGGTAGTTGATTTTTGAAATCCTAGAAATACAAGGAGTTTCCAATGTGGCTCAGCAGAAACGAACCTGGCAAGTATCCACGAGGATGTGGGTTTGATCCCTGGCCTCCATCAGTGAAAGAAGGATCTGGTGTTGCCTTGACCTATGCTGTAGGTCACAGACACAGCTTGCATCCCATATTGCTGTGGGTGTGCATAGGCCTGCAGCCGTAGGTCCGATTTGACTCCTATTCTGGAACTCACATATGTTGCAGGTCTGGCCCTAAAAAGGAAAATAAATTAAAGACCAAAAAGAAAAAAAAAAAAAAAAACAGATCTCTGGGATATTTAGTACATTAACTTGTCTTCTTGTCCCTTATTTCTGTCCTTAACCACACGAAGCACAAACACTCAATCCTATATCCTGCCTCTTCCATTGACATTTCATCCTGCAGATTTGGGGTCCCTTTGCCATTTTATTTTGGGTTGGACCAAAATGCACACTTCAGTTTCTAGTCCAAGTTCTCATCCTCTCTAGAACTGCTCACTACTAAGCGCCTAATATGTTACCCTTTTTGGCTAGTCTTGCCAGATAAATGCTGATGCTGAGGGAAAGGTAAATTTCAGATAAATAGGGAAAGAACTTTCAGTAAAGATATGTCCAAAATGTTGCATAGGACAGAGTTAAGGCTAAAGGCAGGCACTGTGTATAGGAAATGAAAAATTTAAATGGAGCTGGATATTTACTTTTGATATTGCCTGGCTTTGAACACTCTGTTCTTTCAGTTCCTTGATTTTCAAGAGAATGTAGAAACTCCCATAATAAAGGTTAGTCCAGTAACAGAGGAGCCACAATGGCAGTATGAAGGTGACAAAAATAATATACTCAGATATACGGAGACAAGATTTAATTTTCTATTTTTCCTTTTTACTTTTTTTCAAGATGAACTCTTACCTTATAATTGTTAAGTTTTCCATTGCAGTTGATTTACAATGCTTTGTCTATTTCAACTGTACAGCAAAAGGACCCTGTCATACAGAAACACACACACATATATATACACATATATTATACATATATAATCGCTTTCTCACATTATCCTCCAACATTTTGTATCCCTGTGCACATTTTAATTTTCAGAGACAAAGAAATAATTTTTGAAAAGGCAAATGGATTGCATTCAATGTTCCTTGCCCAAAAGATCTCTGAAAAGATGTGAATGAAACAGGTATCTCTGATTATCAGTAGGAACGAGGACTGAGTGGACAGGGGAAAGAGGGGGGAGGAGGACTCATCACTGCAAATTCTATCTCGCACAAGTGGATTGTGATCCCTGAGCAGGGAGGATTTGTTGAAAATATTACATTCAATCATTAAAAATGTAAAACATACAATACTTACCAGCAATGTCATAATATGGGAAACACGTCAGACTGATCTCTGGTCTTGGACATGTGGGCTGTGCAGCGGCTTTTTGGATAGACTGGGCCTATCCAGCACAAGGGAACATGAGGAAGGTGGGTCCTGCTGGATGCTGGTTGGCACACAAGACGGCTTCCTTAGGAAAGACTGACACACACCAATCACAAATGGTGGGTCTGCTGAGAGAAGCCAAACCATAAACATTGGGTTCCAGGTGGCCATGAAAACCCAAGTGGTTATCAGATGATAAATGGTGAATTTTGTTCCGAAAGTCTGGCCTCTGGGAAGGAAGCCAAGAGCCAGAATGGAAGCTGAACAGGTTGAAAGACAACAAACAAGTTGATGAATAACGAAGGGAAAGGGAACATCAAGACAAACCTCGGTGCTGTGACTCTGAAAACCAACACATACATTGCCTGATGAGGCACTCAACAATTGTCTGGCCCCTGCATAAGGTGGAAGAAACGTCTGGTTCTTGCCTCCCTGCAGAGGCCAGCATGGAATGGCACCCCACCCCCACCCAGGCTCACCTGCCCTCGGCCCCTCCCCCACTGCAGAATGACTGGAGGCCCGCATTCTACTGTTGAGATTCAAACTTGGGCTCCTTTACTTGCGTCCTGAGCATCTGTTGGGGCAGGTCCCTCGCTGGGTCCTGCTCTTGACTGTCCACATTGAGGCCACCAGCCCGTGGTGGTCCAGGCCCATGCCTGTGGGAATGGTTTCAGAAGGCGGTAAGCCTCTAGACAGGGGCTGTTTTCCAAGAGAAAGGGCCTCCCTCAAATGCCTGGGTTTCCGTTGGGACCCTTCACTGTGGACATGGAGTTGGGCGGAAGGAGAGGAAGGCGAGAGCACTGCACCCCAGGGACATCTCAGCTGGGGAGCCTGTAGAAACCTGAGGCTGCCCTGGGGAGGACAGCTGCTTGGAGGTGGTTCAAGAGGCCTTGCTCTGGTTGGGGAGGCAGGATGGCAGCAGGCAGGTTGGTGGTTTCTAGAAGGGAGTCAAGCCACTTGGAACGTGTATGTAGCCAGTGTCCTCTTGCTATTCAATTTTATAACAAAACTTACTAATTTCAACCAATAGAGGTGAGTCGTTTGAAACAGGAAAAGATTAAATTTTAGAAAATTTGTAAGAAATGACATCTTGTGGAGTTCCCACGGGGGTGCAGCAGGTTAAGCATGTGGCATTTCCACAGTTCCAGCTTAGGTGGGATTCAGTCCCTAGCCTGTTTCTCTATGCTGCAGTTACAGCCAAAGAAAACCCCAGAAAAGCTGACATTTCACTGTACTCCTGCCTACAGAATCTAGGCAGAGAGGCTGTTTTCACAATTAGACAATTAATTGTTATCCTTAAGCCATTCATTCCTTAACAGTTCTAATCTTTTATATGTATTAATCTCTCTTTAAGAAACATAAGAATCTTGCCAATACCTACGGTTTTATCAATGAACCCATTTTATCAACTGTCAGTGCCATGGCTATACATGTAAGAAATCTAAAATATATATGTGTGTATTGCATATCCCGAGTTTGCTATTTTTCTGCCTTTTGCTTCTTAGGGCCACACCTGCAGCAGAGGGGAGTTCCCAGGCTATGGGTCTAATCAGAGCTGCAGCTGCTGGTCACAGCCACAGCCACAGTCACAGCAATGAGGTATCCAAGCCATGTCTATGACCTATACCAGAGCTCACGGCAATGCAGGATCTCTGACCCATTTAGTGAGGCCAGGGATCAACCCTGCATCCTCGTGGATACCAGTCAGATTTGTTTCCACTGTGCCACAACAGGAACTCCTTGGGTTTGCTATTTTTCATATCACACTCTCCCTCCCTCAATCAGTCCAATGGTGCTCTGGGATGATCAGTCTTGACACAGACACCTTTCCTGGGTTCCCCTCACAGAGCCCTGTTCTGGACCCCATACCCACTTCAGCCACCCCTCTCTCCACACTCCTTTCTGCAGTGAGCTGCTCTAGGCCCCACCGGACAGCTGCTAACATACTCTACATGGATGAAACATCGCAGTAGGTTATGTGACAGCAGGTTATCTGGTAGAGCTGCATGAACCAGAGGGACTCAACTCTTGGCCACGCTCAGGCTGCACACACCCCAAACACTTTGCTTCCTGATAGCAGTGACTTTCAAACAAGATTCTTACTCAAGTCCCAGAGAATAATGCAGACATGGGTGCTAGCTGCATGTACATTTCATAAGAAAGGACTTATGATCTTAGACTAAATCTAATCACACATTATAAAATTCATCAACCAATAAGTGAATCATCTGGGGGACATCTACAGTACAAATACTTTCATCTCAGTCTTTCAGAGGTTTCTTTAAATAGTTTTGGAATTTATTTGACCAGGGGGAGGGGTTGGTCAGGGGATTTAGAAAGACCCCATCACATATTCCCCATCGGACAACAATGTCCTGGAAGGCAGCAACAATGGCTTCCTGCCACCAGCACAAGAGCAACAAGACTAGGGTCAACTCTGCACCCCCTGAAAACATGCCCAGTAAATGGTAGAGAGTATTTATGCTCCAAAAATATGAGACATCCTCCCCCAGTACGAGGATACTCCAAGAATCACTCACAGAGCCCCATCCTCTCAGTTTACAATGAAGAAACAATGGCTGGAAGAAGTGGAGTCATTGGACCAAGGTCACCCAGTAGCTTGGAGTCCAAGTAAATACATTTATTTAGCAAACAAGGGTCTGGAAACCAGTGCAGTAAAGTCCTCATCATCAGAGTGATCTTATTATTCCTCAGCCAGCCAGCCATATATTTGTTCTATTAAACTTTCACCACACAGCCTTGGCTTTAATATTGTCATATGTATTCCTCTTCTCTCCCCAGAAGAGTGATGCTCTTTGAGGCACAAGATTCCCTCCAAATTCCATGTTAACAGTCCAGGAGAGCCTGGCTCTGCTGGGTGAGGAAGGACCACCACCTGACTGAGTGCTGCTGGAGGCAGCAAGCCAGCTGAGCAATGCCTCAGGTCCTGAGTGGACTCACTGGGAAGGCTGGTCTTGGCACTCATCAGGGGCTGTCGCAGCAGCTGCATGTCTGTCATATCCACATTAGGTGTCCAGGGCTGATTGAGGGGCCAGAGTGTGGGAGGAGGCTGAGTGCTGGCTGTATAATTAAGACCTAGGAGAGGTACAGGACAACACCCACACACTCACTTCAACACTGGGAGAAAGCCTGAGACCAAAGTGAACCATGAAGGTCAAGGGTGGATGCTGCAGGAATAAGGGGATAAAGCTCTGTCTTCCTCATCGAGAACCCTTGCTGGGTAGATCTCTCCTCTGGGACTGTGACCCTCTCTCTGTAAACCAAACTGTCACCAGTCTGAGGTCTTATGTCAAGATGGATCTTCCACATATCAAATTAGGTTTTAGGCTTAACAAGAGTCTTCTTGTCACATACTTAGTGGGATGACATTAGTGATGGGGGTCAAAACCCTGCTGTAAGCCATGGTGCTCCATGGCCTGCAGGGTCTTTTGGTGGGGGAGAACTGTGGTCCAGTGACTGCAGGGGCCTACTTGCCATGGGCAGAAACCCAGGATGTCAGTCATCACATATGTGTTTCATCAGAGGGGTCACATGCTTCATGGTAGGCGAACCAGGAAGGAGCATGTGCCAGGAGCTAGGATGCAAGGGCAAGGCTGTCTGAGAACCTCAGTTACTGACCGCAGCTGCATTTTCCATGGGCCACATGCTGTTGGAACTAGACGTTGGTGCAAGCAAGTTTAGAGGGGTTCTCCATGGTGGGAGCTGTGTTCTCTCCTGATGGCACTCTGCCCATGCCAGCCTTGTGGTGTGAAGACAGAATGAGGATTGGGTGGGCTGTTTCTCAGCTGTGAAACCTGCATAAAAGGAGCTGAAACTCAGATATTCAGGCTTATGGACTGTCAGTGAGACCATGCTCCTTGCCTCTGATCCTTTCCTGCTTCCTCATCCTATTTTTTCACCAGTGAGCCTGAAAAGTAGGCATGGATATAGGAATGGAGGATGGAGGCTCCAGCCCAGCAGCACAGTGGTGCTGACCAGTGAGGCATGAAACTCCTCATGTGTTGCCGAGGCTCATCGTCCAGCATAGATGCAGGCAAAGCCCAGTGAAGATTTCAAAGTCAAGAGGAGAGTGTACTCAGAAGGCTGTGCCTGGACATCTCTGACTCTAGAATGAAGCTTGCTCAGAGGCAGAGGGGAAACCAACCAGTCAGTTGGTTAGAGAAAAGCCTTTAGCTCTGCCACTTAAACTAACAAACTTACAAATTACCTGACAGGCTTTGGGACAACATGAGGAAGCCTCAGAAGACTAGGGTCAACTTCCTAGCAAGTTTTGTTCTAACAAGAGGGGGAGGAAGCCCTGTATTTTAGCAAATAGCTGGGAGAGGAGGAACGAGCCAAGTGAAAAGGCAGATGAGGCTGGCAGCCCCGGGCAATCTTCAAAAAATTACTGGGAGAAACCCAGGGGGAGCGAGGAAGTTGTTGATGGGAGGTTCTGTTCCTGGTGGGGGTGGGGGGTTGCTGTTCTGCTGCAGAACTTGGAAAGCTGAGTCAAGCCATGGTGCTTGATTTAGCTTGGCTTGGTCTTTCTCAGGTGGAGCATTTGACAGGCACCTGCAGAGCTCTCTCTGGACCCCAGAGAGCTCAGACTACAAATCATCATTAGCAAAAGGTTCACAGCTTAGGTTAAGAAATGAGAAGGGACTAGGTCCATCTTCAGCAGATGAAGAAACCAGGAGGCACTCTTTTCTGCACAGAAGCCAAAGACAGCAGCCTTAAAATGTCTTGGGCCAGTTTGAAGAATTATAGGGAAAGGAGCAATGGTTGTAAGGAAAGCAGGGCCCTTAATTTTTTTTGGAAGTTGCTTATTATAATTGCGGATTCCATCATCATCTGGGGTGTGGGAACCCTTGAGAATAGAAAAGGGGATTTCAGAATTTTTAACGCACAGCCTATACATGGTGAAGAGACAGGAAATGCCATGAAACCTGAAGGTGCCACCAATGCAAGTTACACACTTGTTAGCTGACAGTGGAGCTTTGGATGCCATTTTTCAGGGCGAAAGGCAGTCTGTCTAAAGGGTAGAAGGTGTCCCTAGAACATAGAAACTCTGCACCACAACCCATTGACCGGAGACAGCTTTTAATTGACCATGGATGTTTGAGGCTAGAGTCTGGTGAAATTATGCACTTTTAATGGCAACTTGGAGGAGCTGAACCAGGACATGCGCTGCTCTTTTCTCTCTTTGACTCCTTGTCCATTGTCCTCCTCTACACACTGCAAGCCATCTGCCATAGTCTGTAACTGGTGACAACCGTGCAGATTTAAACTGCAGGAGAGGCATCAGGCTCTGCAAACTCCGCATTTCCAAAATCGCTGTTTGGACTGTAAGCTGACCAAATAGACACATTTAGGATTTGGGCTCCTGTTTCCCAGCCAGAAATGCAGGCCTGGGAAAAGATGCTTCTCTATCTTGACACAAAGCTTTGTCTTGACAATTCATTGGAGCGTTGAGAAAATGGAACACAGAAGTCTCAGAGTTGGTGCAGCCCAATTTGGAAGCACTGGGAGGCTCCACATCCATTCCGGGGAAAATGAATTATGCTGCAGGTTCCGAAGAAGATCCTGACATTATCAGGAGCTGCTCTCACTAGGGCCCTCTGGTCAGGACCAGCCAGAGGAAGAAAAAGGAGGAGAGAAGAGATGCTTTTCCGGTATCTTAGATCTTGAGTTGATGATGGGAGGGAGCTAGGTGAGAAATTTTATAAAGTTATAACACATTGTTACGATCCCTCACCTCGTCAGCTCCTGTCTGCTTGACAAGGACAATATCCCTTCAGGAAAATATGAAATAAAATGGAAAGTGGCCTCACGATGAAGTTACCTGAAGCAATGGCCTGATATGTTACAGAGTGTTGGGAGCAACATTAAAAAGGCATTTGTAACTGGCCACCTCCATGGCTCCAAGTGGAAGCTGATGCAGGCCTTCTCAGTCCCAGGGCTTTTGTGAGAGTTGGCCCCTCATGACCACTCTTGGCAAGCCAGGCCTGGGACCCTGGGGACCCCACCTGGGAAAAATTCCTTTTAAAGAGTCACAGCCCCTCTAACATGGACATTCTAGCAAGAGTCACGTCTGGGCAGAGGGTCAGAGGCATTCGCACCTGTGAGAGCACGAAGGAGGAGCCCAGCACCAAAGGGGGCTGGAAGTTGGTGACTGTCACCACAATAATCTAATTATTACTCTGCTCCTGTCCCCTCCTGAATAACTTTTTTATTGAAGTAGAGTGGATTTCCAATGTTGTGTGTCAGGTGTGCAGAAAAGTGATTCCATTATACCCCTGCATGTGTATATCTAGTCTTTTCCAGATTCGTTTCCATTACAGGTTCGTACAAGATGCTGATAGGTTGTCTATTTGATATTTAGTAGTGCTGATACCGTCCTCAATCTACCATAACTGGGCCCATCTGAATGACACCCAACACCCCTCCTTCCTGAAGGCTTTCCTCTCAAGCTGGATGCCTGTCAAGATTCCTGTGCTGTGTGACAGCCCTCTCACTGCTGGCCCTGCAGTCAGCCCCTTCTCCACTTCCTCTAGCTGTCCTCTCACCTCATCACCATCCACCCCGCCTTATTCCCACCTCATTACCGACCTCCCACTTCATCACATCTGTCACCATCCCATTGTCACCCTCCTCCTTCATCCCCATCCTCCCACCTCAACGCAGATCTCCTAACCACCCTCTCAGCTCAACTCCACCATCCTCCCACCTCATCTCCGTACTCCCACCTCATCGCTGTCCTCCCCACTTCATCACTGGCATCCTCCCACCTCACCACCACCCTCCCATTTCACCACCACCCTCCATCTCATCACCGACCTCCCACTTCACCACCACCCTCCCATCTCATCGCCATCCTCCCCATCTCACCACCACCCTCACATCTCATCTCCGTCTTCCCCACCGCCCCCTCACTCCCTCAGCACCACCACCTGCTCCCCACTGGCTCTTCTGGCGCCCTGGACGCCTCTGCCCCCCGCCAGGCCTCCTTCTTCTCCTCAGCAGTTCAACTGTCACCTAGAAAGCCCATTAACAATTCCCTGCTCATAAAAGTACAGTCTGGGAAATAAAGCAAAGTCTACCTTTTCTTTTCCTTTGTGCTTGGCCGGGTTTCAGTTGCTTGCAGGGCACAGTGCAGAGACACCACGCCTGCACTGCAGACCCCAGTTAGGGAAGCAGCTGCGCCAGCCATTAAAAAACTAAGGGTTCCTGAGGAAACTAAGAGCAACACCGCCATTCAAGATGGCAGCGGACTGTGAACTCGGCTGTGTGAGTCGTGTGCCCCCGCCTCCCGTGGCCTGCCGAGGCCCAGCCCCCCGGGCACATTGCCAGCCGAGGCCCCGCCCCCCCGCGCTCGGCCTGCAGAACCCGCGCCTCCCAGTCACATAGCCTGCTGAGGCCAAGCCCCCCGGCAGAGGGCCTGCAGAGGCCCCACAAACCTGGCACATGGCCTGCCGAGGCCCCGCCTCCCCGCGCGCGGCCTGCCGAGGCCCCGCCCCCCGGGCACATTGACAGCCGAGGCCCCCAACACCACCCCACCCCACCCGTGCTTGGCCTGCAGAAGCCACGGCAACCTGGCACATGGCCGGCCGAGGCCCCGCCTCCCAGGCACAAGGCCGGCCGAGGACCCCCTGTCAGCGCGCGGCCTGCGAGGCCCCGCCCCCCCAGGAAACGGCCTACCGAGGTCCCGCCTCCCTGGCACGCGGCCTGCCGAGGCCCCGTTCCCCCAGGAAAAGGCCTGCCCTGGCCCCGCCCTCGCCGCGCGCGGCCTGCCGAGGCCCCGTCGCCCCAGGAAAAGGCCTGCCGAGGCCCCGCCTCCCTGGCTCGGCCTGCAGAAGCCGCGACCCCCAGTCATATAGCCTACCGAGGCCCCGCTCCCCCCGCGCGCGGCCTGTCGAATCACCACCTCCCCGCGCGCGGCCTGCCGAGGCCCCGCCCCCCCGGCACAGGGCCTGCCGAGGCTTCTCCTCCCTGGCACTCGGCCTGCCAAGGCCCTGCCTCCCTGGCACATGGCTTGCCGAGGCGCCGCCTCCCCGCGCGGGGCCTGCAGGAGCCGCGCCCACCTGGCACTTGGCCTGCCCTGGCACCGCCGCCCCGCGCGCGCGGCCTGCAGAAACCTTGCCTACCTGGCACTTGGCCTGCTGAGGCCCCGCCCCCCCGGCACATGGACCGCCGAGACCCCGCCTCCCCGCACATGGCTGGCCCAGGCCCCGTCCCCCCAGGACAAGGCCTGTCTAGGCCCCGCCTCTCCCCGCGGCCCCCAGAAGCCGCGCCCCCCAGTCACATAGCCAGCGGAGGCCCCGCCCCCCCGGCGCAGGGCCTGCCGAAACCCCGCCTCCCAGCCCGCGGCCTGCAGAATCCTTGCCCACCTGGCCCGTGGCCTTCAGAGGCCCCGCCCCGTCCGCGCGCGTCCGGCAGAAGCCGCGCCCCCCAGGAACACAGCCTGCCGAGGCCCCGCCCCCCTGGCACCTGGACTGAAGAGGCCGTGCCTCCCCGCAAGGCCTACTGAGGGGGGTCCCCCCCCCACCGTACAGGGCCTGCTAAGGCCCCGTCTTCCTGCCGAGTCTGCCCCCCCCCCCGCCGCCACCCCACGCCGCCTGCAGTGGCTCTGCGCCCCACCGCCGAGCCCCAGCGCGCCTGCCTTGTCAGCTCGCCACCACCCCCCCCCCCCCGCCCCCCGCCCATGAACTGAGGAGACACTGTGAAGCTCCCAGGCCAGCCTGACTGCAGAGTGCGTGCTTGGAACTCACAGCCCCATCTTCGGGTGATGGAGAATGCTTTCCTTTCCTTCGCTGGGCTGGAGCCACGAGGGCAGGTGGCCCCTTGATGCGGCCCAGCTGGAAAGTGTCAGGAACACAACTTCCACCTGGTCTCTATGCCTACTGCTGGAAGCTACCGTGTCCAGCTCCCTTGGCCCATCCCCAGCTCTACCTGCAGTGGTTACCCTCTGCTCCCCGCTGCTGGCCGGGTCCCACCTAGGCCACCATCCCGGGGCCTCTGGCCGCTCACAGTCCCTCCCTGCACCTGCTCCCTCCAGGCCTCTTCCACGTTGTCCTCTGTCCCCCACAACCACACTGTTCCCACCCCTCCCTCACTGGTCCCCAGCTTCAGTCTCATCCACTCAGGTGTCCTTTCCTCCTTCTGGTCCCTCTCTGGAGCACACTGCCAGGTCCACCAGCAACACTCGGTCCCCATCTCTTGTTTGTTTTCTCTTTTCTCCACTAGAATGTAAGCCCCAAGCAGGGATTTTACTCTCCTTTCCTCTTTGCTGTGTTCCCAGTACCTCGAATAGTGTCTGGCGTGAGCTGAATGCTCCATAAACACTTGGTGAGTGAAAGGTGATGTGATGTGATGTGACAAGACAGTCCTGATTGGGAGAGGAGAGAAAAGTGACCAATGGTGAGCAGTCCTCAGGGAAGTGCTGACCCTTTCATGAGTGGGATGTTGGTGACAAGGTAACCAACTTGGACAGAAGACTCAGAAAGGTAGAGAGGGTGCCCAGGAGCTGAACAGAAGGAATGATGTGTTTACATTCAGACTCTCCCTGAGGAGTAGATGGGAATGTTTTCATTGCTCACCAGAGAGTCAAAGGGCATCTAAAGAAATTGCTGACAATTTTGCTAAGTACAGTGCTTTTCGCTTGGTAGATGCACAAGGCAACTAACATATATAGCAGCTACCAGCTTAAAAGCAATACTACCAGAATTATATAAAACTATATTTGAAAGTTTCCTTTAATAACATCTTGGGGTTTTTTTAAAGTCTAATTTTGTTCTGCAAAAGGGATGAGGTGTTGGTTCCTAGTAAAATAAGTCTACTTCCTCAATGTCTTTATTCCCATATACTAGATCTTATAACTACACTGGAGCTAAAAATTGCAAAACATAATTTCCACATTTGGCCGATAAAATCTAATGTACATTTAGAGTGTTTTACTTTACAAAGCCAAAGGAAAAGAATGTAGGTTATGGGACCTGGATACTTGGATTTGAAGAGTGTATCCAACATCCTAGCCATTCTGAACCTTGGTTTCATCAACTGAAAAATGGGAATCCTGTTGTGTCTAGAACCAGTATAATTTTAGTGACTAACAGCGTGTGCTACGGGTAGTACATGCTCCAGAGTGCTGCTAACAACCTATACTTTCTCAGTTACTAAAATCCCAAACAAAACGGCCAACCTAATCTTGATGCTATTAAACAATTTTTAGGGGTTGTGATGCTATCACAACTCAAAATTCTTTTAACTCTGAAAACCCAAATCATTCATAAAAACCATCCAAAAAGTTTTTCTGCAAATGAGTCAGCTTTTTAAGTGGAGAAGATATAAAGCACATATTGCATTATCTCCTGAATACTTTCATAAAGAACAGGGCTCCTGGAGTTCCCAATGTGGCTCAGTGGAAATGAATCTGACTAGCTTGCTGAGGACACAAGTTGGTTTCCTGACCTCCCTCAGTGGGTTAAGGTTCCAGCATTGCTGTGAGCTGTGGTGTAGGCTGCAGATGTGGCTTGCATCCCTCATTGCTGTGGCTGAGGTGTAGGCTGGTGGCTACAGCTCTGATGCAACCCCTAGCCTGGGAACCTCCATATGCCACGGATGCAGCCCTAAGGGGGGGGGGGAAACAGACAAAAACAGGGTTTCTGAAATGGCATGCAAGTACCTTGTTACACAATTCCATCCGAGTTTCTCAGAATTACATTATTAATTCTTTTTTTTTCAAAAAGGACATTAGAACCATAGGATTTCCCTAAACAAATGACCTTGTTCTACAGATGAGGACGTGAAGAGCAACTCCTCCCTGGTTGTACAAGCAAGACCTGGCACAGTCTCTAGACTGCTAATTCATTCCTCTGTCATCTGCATGATGGCTGGGGCAGCCAGTAAACCAGACAAAAAGAAAGCCATGGAAGGGAGACAGGCCAATAATATCTTCCAGATGAGTCTTGCCCACCTCCAGTCTCCTGACACAAGCATTTCCGTATTGCAGATCTTCTCACATGTGGCTCACCCACCAGCTGTGGATAACTCCCTGAACATGGGGCCCTGGCTCACCCTCCACATCTGCACAGCCTAAAAGGATAACAGGTCATGCACCTGGAGAAAGCATCACTCCAACACACACTGTAAGTGCCTTGCGAGGAGGATAAAAGCCAGGGCTTGAGGAGCCAGGGAGTAGGGAGCTCATTCCCGGAGTGCTCAGAAGAAGGAAGTGCTCAAGGGACAGGAAGTGTACAGTATGTTCTGGCTGGCAGAGGTCTGCCCTGGCTTCCACATGGTTCACCACTGGATCTTCCATCTGGTGGCAAGATGTTATTGATTATATATATATATACACATAGAGTTGGTTCTCATTAGTCACAGATTCCATATCAGAGAATTCACCTATTCACTAAAAATGTATTTGTCACCCCAAGTCAGGGCTTGGGGTGCTTTTGCTCATATGTGGACACACACAGAGAAGAGAAAAATTCATCTACCTACAAATGCATTTCCAGCTAAGGCTGAACAAAGCGAAACTCTGCCTTCTTGTTTCCACTCATACTGTAAGCAAATGCCCCTTCTCTGGTCTATTTAGTGCCACATTTCCCCACATTTTTGTGGTGTGTGTGTGTGATTTAACTCTTTCAAATGGCCCCCATGTTTGGTGCTGAAGTGTTGTCTAGGACTTTATGGGGGGGGAAATACATTGGTTAGATACATTTGGTTTACACATAGGATTACAGTGCAATTGGCTGTGAGTTCAGTGCCAATGAAACAACAGTGTATATTAAACAAGGTGTCTTTAAACAGACACACATATAAAATAAGCTTTTGTATTTATCAAGAGACAAAAAAGTGTGACCAGAGGCTGGCAGGAACCTAACCCTGAATTTCCCATGGGCGCAGTGGTTCAGTGTTCACTGATTCCATGTTTGTGGTGACTACAGACCCCAACCACATGACAATGAGGACTGAATAGGTATGTATATACCCATGCACTCATACATAGATATGCACTCATCCATGTCCGTGTAATGATGCAAACATGCGTGGGGGCATATGGCATGTGGCTCCAGTCATGGTTTCATGAAGAGACTGTCATGGTTCTATAACCTATATTGTGAAAGCAGGAAATTTCAGGAGATGAAAGTGAAAAAAGAAATGCACCAAGACTCTGTGCATAAACCATTCATCAGTGGCCTGAATCCAGGATAAGACATGAATGAGATGGGCCATTCCACATGGCTTTGCAGGGAGATTTTATATCTTCCTGATAACAACTCTGACTCCATCAGGCCTGTGAGAGTTCCAGCACACAAGCGATTTTAATGCACCTAGATGGTAATACTTTTCCCCAAATTTCAATATTCTAAATATTTTAAGAGTCACAAATTATTTGCTCCCAAACAGTTTATATGAACAAACTTTCAACAGTAATGATCTAAGCAAAATGTGCATCCCATGGGCATGACATAAAAAAAGAGGCTTTTCCAATTGTCAACCTTTTGAAGCAGCATTATCATCTTTGCAGTTCCCATAGCAACATGTTCCATTGCTTGGGTGACAGTGATCTTGTGCTAAACTAACTTGGAAAACAAACGGACATTTCCTCCTGAGTGTCCTCACATCTCACAGTTGCCTCCAAGCCATAGAGGGTTGATGTACCCAGTGCAGCTTCGTGAAGAGTTATGAGGACATTTCATAAACAAGTTTCCAGGATTTGGCCTGTTAAAGCAGTTTTCAACTTCAAGAGCTTTCCAACACGAACCACATCGCCCTTTGTGTTATGCCATGGAGATTGTCCCAGCTGCAGAACAGATGCCAAGGGAAGACATGCCATCTTGGGTGGATTTGCAGCAGTTCCACAAAGGACCTGAGGGAGAGGGTGGGATGGAAGATGCCCAGTCCTACCGTCACCAACTCAGGCAGCAGGAGCCATTCTGGGAAAAGTGGATGAGATGCAGCAACCATGAAAGGCCAGTTTCTCCTTCCACAAACCACGTGGGAGAGCCACAATGCAGGACGGTACTCCCATGTTGGTTTCATCCTATCCATATTTTCATGAGTATGGAATCTCATAAGGGAAGGTCTCATACATGCACAGGGGTGGAAGAGATAGTTATAGGAGTGGAGGGGCTATTTTAAAGTACATTTTAGCCCAGAAACCTAGAAAGGGCTCCATGCTTTCTCCCAATGCCTCTCACAACTGGCTTGTTTGAATGACACATGTAGTCAGGACATTTCTTGAGAAAAAGTGGAATGTAGAGAATGGAATGTCAGTCAGTGGATTTGCAGGCACAGACACACTGTCCTAGTGCATATTTTTCTCCTGAAATAATCAAATATAATTTAGGCACTTTATAATTAACCCAAAGGGGGCTTTTAACAAAGAGCACAGAGCTCTAAGTTGAAAACGTACACTTGCAGAGTGTGTCCAAAGCCAACTTTGTTTTTCAAAAGGAAAATGTGTCCTCTCACTGCTTGAATTCAACCAGAAGGATGTGAACCAGGCATAGAGAAGGAGGCCTGGCCTCTCGGGTCCCTGAGATAGTGTAAGGCTGAGTCCTATGGGAGAAGACAGGGTCTCATCTCTCAAATTGTAATGGTTAGAGAAGCCAACTGGTGGACTTTTAAATAATTATAAAGGAAAGAGAAATAATTTGAGAATAAGGCAAGAAACTATAATGAAATCCTAAAACCTGATAGAGACCATACACTCCATGTGAAGGCTAGAATGAGCAGTTCCAAATCGCAGAGGGCTAAAGAAGGCGGGGAGCCTTCTCACACCTGCTAGAACTTGTCACACTTCAGGCTATGTTTTCTCTGCAGAGGAGAAGTAGCAATACTACAGGACCGAGGAAGGTGGAAGGCACCTCCCCTTCCTAGTACCGAGTACTGTGACTTCCTCCTTGATTTCTGTTTCCAGTGACTCAGCCAGTCCTAAAAGGCTCCTGCATACTGAGTGCCCAAGACATTGCAAATAAAATCAGACTCCATGGTGGTGCATCACTGGGCCTCAGGGTCCAGTGTGCTAGCTTTTGCTTCCCTAAAAGCCAAGATCATTGCTATGAGCCTAGGTCATTGCCACAAGCATACTTCAAAGCTTCTTCAGCATTCTTGCCTCTTCAATACCTCACTCAGTCTGTCTATTCAGACACTATTCAGCGATGCAATATATGAGCCATATCTTTGACATACACCACAGCTCACGGCAACACTGGATCCCCCACCCAGTGAGCAAGGCCAGGGATAGAACCCGAATCCTCATGGATACTAGCTGGATTTGGTTCTGCTGTGCCACAATGGGAACTCCCTGAAACCCAGGTTTATATCCTGTTAGATTCTCATTCTTACACTTTTTCTCTTGGTATGCATTCATGTTCATATTCTCCCTCTGTCTCTCTCAAAAAAAAAAAAAAAAAAAAAGGAAAAAAGAAGGAAAAAAAGGAGTTCCCATCATGGCTCAGGGTCCACTGAACAACATCCAAGAGGAGACAGGTTTGAGCCTTGAGCTTGTTCAGTGGGTTAAGGATCCAGCGTTGCCATGAGCTGTGTTGTAGGTCTCAGATGTGGCTTTGATCCTGCATTGCTGTGGCTGTGGTGTGAGCTGGCAGGTATAGTTGGGAATTCCCTGAAACCCAGGTTTATATCCTGTTAGATTCTCATTCTTACTCTTTTTCCCTTGGTATGCATTCATGCATTCATGTTCATATTCTCCCTCTCTCTCTCAAAAAAAAAAAAAAAAAGGAAAAAGAAAGAAAAAAGGGGTTCCCATCATGGCTCAGTGTCCTCTGACCAACATCCATGAGGACACAGGTTTGAGCCTTGAGCTTGTCCAGTGGGTTAAGGATCCAGCGTTGCCATGAGCTGTGTTGTAGGTCTCAGATGTGGCTTTGATCCTGCATTGCTGTGGCTGTGGTGTGAGCTGGCAGGTATAGTTCCAATTTGACGCCTAGCCTGAGAACCTCCATATGCTGCGAGTATGGCCCTGGAAAAAAGAAAAAACAACAAACAAATGTATATACATACTTTCTGTTTAAAATATATATGTTTTAGGGCCTCTAGGAAGTTCCCAGGCTAGGGGTTGAAACGGAGCTGCAGCTGCCAGCCTATGCCACAGCCACAGCAACAGCAATGCTGGATCCCAGCCACAATGGCAACCCATGCGGCAGCTTGCAGTGATGCTACATTTTGATCCTTAATCCACTGAGCAAGGCCAGGGATAGATCCCACATCTTCATGGACCCTGTCGGGTTCTTAACCCACTGAGCCAATTTAAAGTATGGAATTCCTGAAGTCCATACTTTAAAATCCATACTTTTTATTCAAACTTCCTTAGTTTTCACCTCATGTGTTTTTTCTGTTCTAGTATTCCATCTATGATACCAAGTTACTTTTAGTTGCCATACCTCCTTAGGCCCCTCTTGGGCTGTGACAATTTCTCAGACACCTTGTTTTTGATGACCTTGACAGTTTTGAGGATGCTGGTCACTTAGTTTGTAGAATGTCCCCCGCTTGGAATATGCCTGATGTTTCTTCATGATTAGATGGAGTTTATGGACTTTGGGGAGAAGATCACAGAGGTAAAGTGCCATTCTCTTCACATATCAATGATACACATACTCTAGGAAGGACTTAGCACTTGTGTTGTTGACCTTGACTCCTGTTAGATTTTTCCACTGTCTTTTTATTCCCTTTCTATATTGTCCTTTTTAACAACATGACATGATAATCAGTCTACAGTTAAAAGCAGGAAATTGTGCTGCACGTCCTGAGAACAGAGTACCTACATAAGTTATTTGGAATTCTTCTGTACAATATATTTTTATTATCCCTTATTGATTGACTGAATGATTAATTTAGTCATTTATTGATTAATAGGGATTCATAGCCATTTATTTTATACTTTGGGTTATAAACTACTACTATATTACTTATTTTCTTGGTCAAATTGCTTCACTTTGGCCATTGGAAGCTCCTTCAGTTGGCCCATGTACACCTCATTTTTTTTTAGCAGTTTCTGACATTCTGTTTTAAATATTGTTTGCAAATACATTGAGAACCACTTCAAATGCCACAGTAGTTTTTTGTTTTGAAACATCAAACATCATTTTTAAAACCTCAGTGAAGGAGTTCCCGTTGTGGCGCAGTGGTTAACGAATATGACTAGGAACCATGAGGTTGTGGGTTCGAACCCTGGCCTTGCTCATGTGGCTTAAGGATCTGGCATTGCTGTGAGCTGTGGTGTAGGTTGCAGATGTGGCTCAGCTCTGGCATTGCTGTGGCTCTGGCATATGCCAGTGGCTACAGCTCTCATTTGACCTGTAGCCTGGGAATCTCCATAGACCACGGGAAGCAGCCCTAGAAAAGGCAAAAAGAGAAAAGAAAAAAGAAAAAGAAGGAAAAACATCAGTGGAGAATAATGTTATCCTCATCAAATATCAACACTGGATATTCCTCTTTTTCACTCCTGATATTCCATGTTTCTTTCTATAATCATTCCCCTTCTGTCTCAAGAAGATCCTTTAAGAATTTTTAGATTAGATCCACTGGAAACAAATTCCCTCCGTTTTCCTTATCTGAGAATGGCCATCTAAGGCACCGCCAAACAGACAGGGGTCTGTTCAGGCACAAAGGCTCTGTGCCCTCTCCAGGATATCAGGAGCCCCCTCAGGCTGGAACTGCACAGCCATTTCCTCGCCAGGGCACCAAGCGCTTGGGCCCTCCATCAGGACCCAGGGCCAGCAAGGTTCTCAGGGAGGCCTCTCCTCTTAGTGGAGCCCCAGGGCTGGGTCACGGGTTCAGTGAGGATGACGAGGAGCTCCCCATCCTGGCCTTCCTCTTGGGCCTTCACCACAGCCTGCTGCCCTGGGGGTTGCCACAGAGCCCTGTCCCTGCCTCGGGTCTTGTCTGCACTGCAGGGCAGAGGGCCCAGCAAGCTTCCCAGGCCCCCGTGCCCCAGAGAATGGGCCTCAGCTCAGGCCCCCTGGAAGCTGCCAAGTCTAGAAAGCGGGCTCGGTGTGGAGGCCTGGCTGCTGCTGAGGACCTGGCCAGGCCTAGGGCTGACCTGCGAGGCTCTGGGAGGCACACCCTGGCTCTGGGGCTGGTTGACCCTTCCCAGCCCAAAAGGAGCAGGTGTGACCCATGTGTCACACGGAGGAGGAGGAAGTGGCACTGCAGCCAGTAAGGAACGGTGGGCCAGCCCTCCAGGGCCAGTCCAAGTGGGCAGTCCCCATGGAAGCCTTGGGCTCCTCCAGGTCCTAGCAACCATCCTGGCTGCCATAGGGGTGGGGAGGAAGGACAGAATGACCAGAGCCAGGAGGGGGTGTGGGTGGGTGGGGTTAGGTGGTGGGGACTTGGGTCTGGGTGTGTGTGTGTGGGCACAGTAGCTCCGTTGCGATGGGGGATGTAAAACATGGATAAAATCGTTCTGTTGTGAAATGCACTTGGTCCACTGTCATCTTGCATGTGCCTGTGTCCTCAGAGATGGGTCGTCTGAGGACAGAGAGGGGATCTGCGAGGAACGAAGCATGTTTGAGATCCCAGGCAGTCTGGATCCACAGGTGAATGACTAAGTCTTTCCTCCACAGAGACAAGGATGCCCAGGCTGCTCCCGGGAGTACACAGCTCTCACTAGCCCCAGGGACAGCCTCATCATCCCTGTCTCTCCAGCCTGCTGGGCTAGGGGGCTTCTGGGGCATCGGTTCCATGCTCTGCATCCCGGAACACTCAGGGGATAGAGAGCTGCTTTTGTGCCGTTCAGCCCTCTGGACACTCACCGGTAGTGAGAATGGAGGCTGGAGGCAGCCCTTACCTCTAGAGAGTTTCTCTCTGCCTCTCTGAAGTGGCCACATGACAGGCTGGGGTGATCCTCCACTCCTCCAGGGTGTCCCGTGGGGGTGGCCTGTCCAGAGAGGAAAAGGCTTGGCTGTAGGGACAGGACTTTCTGCTTCGGTGCCTTGTGGGTGGGGGACCATGTTATCGTCTTGGTGGGATTATTGCCATGTGCTAAATGGTGGAGGCAGCGGCCTCTTAGTCCCAGTGAGGACAAAACAAAGGAGGGAGTGAGTGACTGTAATCTCATGACCTGTTAATGGCTTGGGGGGAGGTTCCATCATGTGAAGCTCAGTGGTCCCAACCTCACCAGCCCACTGGCATCCACCCCCAGGGAGCTTTTGATACAAGAAGACCTGGGACTTTTCGTGATCAGGGATAATTTTTCGATTGGGGTGAGGAGGGTTAAGGATCTTGGGTTGTCCCTGGGAACGTCTGTGTGCCACAGGGGCAGCCAAAACTTACCAAATAAAAAACAAGCAAACAAAAAAAAGAAAAAGCAAAATGCCCCAAACGCCAAAAATCTAGGATTAATGCCAAGTGCAGGCACACTTAAAGTGAGCCATTCACTCATGCTTTTCAATCCATTAAAACATGAAAGAGCAGGAGTTCCTGTGGCTCAGCTCTAAGGACACTGATTAGGATCCATGGGGACGTGGGTATGAGACATGGCATGGCTTACTGGGCTAAGGTTCTGGTATTGCCGTCAGCTGTGGTGTAGGCATGAGACATGCCTCAGGTCCTGTATTGCTGTGGCTGTGCCATAGGCCAGCAGGTGCAGCTTGGACTCGACCCCTGGCCTGGAACAGCCCACAGGCCCCAATGCAGCTGACTCAAAATGGAAAAGAAAAGAATGCAATAGAATTTGCAGAAAGGAAAGATGTACAGACCATCACCAAATCGTATTTTAGGGAGATCCCATTATGGCTCAGAAGATGAAGAATCTGACTGCTATCCATGAGTACGTGGGTTTGATCCCTGGCTTTGTGCAGTGGGTTAAGGAATCCAGCATTGCCTTGAGCTGTGGAGTGGGCTACGGATGTGGCTTGGATCTGCCATTGCTGTGGCTGTAGTGTAGAACAGCAATGCCAGCTCTGATTCGACCCCGAGTCGGGGAACTTCCCTATGCTGCAGGTGGGGCCCTCCAATGCCAATCAGAGACTCCATCTATCCAGGCATCCCTCCATCCAACAAGGAAACAGTGGATTAATGGATGGCACATTCACTGCATCACAGAAATGGCCTCCATGCCCAGGGTGGGTGAAGGAGCTTCCCAATTTCAGGGGCTGGATTGGTGCAGCTTGTGTGAGACAGAGACAGTGGCTGGACACTCTTTGTCTATGACAGACACCAAGGGGAAGCTGACCCTCTGATACCAGGGAAAGGCTCATCTCCAAACCCCTCAAGGGGGAGTCAAAGCATTGGCTGAAGAAACCCATTTGACTTAGGAGGTGGGGCCCCTGGCCTGGGTTCTGCCTTTCCAATGCCATGTGTCTCCAAGACCAAGGCACCGAGTCCCCTGTGTCCCAGTCACAGACAGCATACATTCAGTGTCCAGCCTTTCCAATGGCCAGGCCATCGAGCCTTATTGGAAGGGCCTGTTTGGGTGGTGGGGATGAAGCAGTGTGTTCCAGAGGGGATTCGGGCCCTCTGGCTCACAGGTGACCTCTTGCCAGACAGGCCAAGCGACGCATCTGCAACCAGGGTGATTTCCCAGGCACTGCCTTCCTTCCTCAGATGGCAGGGATGCAAAGGGCTTGAAAGGGGGCACAGAGCACAGAGCCATCACCTACGGTCTCCTGACCGCCTCTGCCTGGTGGGGTGGAGGAGCTTCCTGTTGTCACAGAATCTATTGCTAGCATACCAGTCATTGGAGGAGTTCTGGATCCCCAACATTTTGCTACTCAGCAGCATGCAGGAGAGAGCAAGGATGGTCCTTGGAAGGAGCTAAGAGTCTTGGGTGAGGGGAAACTTGCTTATTTTCAAGAGGTGCTTCTTAGTCAGTCGGGGTAAGGATGCCCTTCCTTTCACGAAGTGCTTTGGAAGAGGTTTGACAAAGAAAGACTGGCAACCGCATGGGTTGGGGGGAAGCAACAGGCAGGGATGGAAATGTTGCTTGCTGAAGAAGAGAAAGGGCAGTTCTGACTTGCTCAAGACCACCTCCCTGCAGCTGGGAGGTGGGCCTTCTTCCTTGGGCCATCACGGTCCCTGCCAACAGCCAGGGACTGTGGCTGACAGAGCTGGGGAGAGCCTCCTGGTGCCTCTGTCGTCGGCCTTCGGAGCGTGGTGGCTGCACCCACAGCTCAGACCTGCCCTGGGCAGAGGAGAGAGGCTGGAGCTTTGCCCACTGGGAGTGCTGATCCCCCTGCCAGGGACTGCACCCGGCTCCTGCATGTCAGCCTTCTGGTGGTAGCCAATGCCCACATGGGACCACGGCCATAGAAAGCAGCAGAGCACTGCATCTGGGCCCCCTCCTGGACCCTGGCTCTCTCTCTACTTGTAAGCTGATCCAGAGAACAATGGGCAGGCGTGTCTGTGAACTGGCCCTGTCAGACACATCTTCAGAAGCCTGGCATTTCCATGTTCAGGTAATCCCCTTATGGTTACAGTGTAAGGGAAATAGGCAGAGAACTCTTCTGTCACAGTCATATTGGAGCCGTTCCTGCCTGGGATGTTTGGAGAACCTATAGGATAAGGAAACAAAGAGCCACTGCATTTCACTCCACTGGGTCCAAAGCATATGCTGTCCATTGCAGAACAATGAGAATGAGAAGAAAGGAAGCCTCCAGATATGTGGACATGGAGATGCACCCTTCAAACGACTCCATGCTCAAAGAGGCCTCTCCAGGAGATATATATAGAACGGTAGGCAAAGGAACGTGCAGTACCTAAGAGGTGGTAGGATCCAGACAAACTGGTGTTAAGAGGGAAGCAAATGGCACGAAATGCTTATAGAATACAAAAGATGCAAGGTTGCCCATCAACAACCTACGTTTTCACACAAGGCATTGAGAAAATACAAATCACAAAATACAACAAACGCAGGAACAAAGGAGCTCACGACAATACCCTATGTTCAGAGGGACTCTAGCCAAGGAACACTAGCTTGGCTTACTATGCACAACCATCAACTTTATAGGCTGCATGAAGACATTACTGAGGAAAACCTACATGGTCACAATGGCGCTTGCAGAACATGTGCCACGCCCATTCATGTAAGAAACGCTCAGAAGTCTAGGAAGAGAAGGACACTCCTTGAACCCCGTAAAGAACATCTCGACAAAAAGCTACACCAAGCCTCCTGCGTGATGGTGAAACAATGAACGTCTTCCTCCTCCATCCAAAACAGGTCAGAAAGTTCTTGCTCATTTTTCCTTTTCTACTTAGTACTGTAGCTACCAGCCAGGGCAGCATGGCAGGAAAAACAAAGAAAGACCTACAGATGAGACAGGCACAAACATAATTCTCCATGCTCATGGATAGCATGGCTACCTCCACGGGAAGGCCCACCGAATCTCTAAGACACACGGAAGAGATGGAGGTCACTTTATCAAAGTCTCAGTATACAAGGTCGACACAAAAACCTTCATCATGTGTGTAAATCCCACAAAAGAACATGGCACCAAAATGAAAAACACCATGCAATACACAAGATTTGCCAAAACCTTGAAGCATTTGGTTCCATCAGTCATTCTATGGCTGCAGCCACGGCATATGCAAGGTCCCAGGCAAGGGGGTCAACCTGGAGCTACAGGTACCATCCTACATCAAAGCCCCACCAACACCCGGTCCAAGCCACACTGCCGCTGGTGGCACCACTGGACCCTCATCCCACTGAGCCAGGTCAGGGATTGAACCCACATCCTCCTGGACACTCTTTCAGGTTCATCACAAACTGAGCCACAATGGGAAATCCGGGGATACATATTTGGGATAGAGCATCTGTATGATAAAACGAAACAAGGCGACAACAATGCGGACACCTATTATACTCATGGATGGGAAGACTCAACACAGAATACCGCCAAATTCCAACAGAAGTTTTTTTTTTTTATTTTATTTTGGCCCACATGGATGAAATTATTCTAAAATGTATAAAGAAAAGATAAAGGAGCCAGAACATCCAATATAATTACGAGAAAGCACATTAAAGTGGGAGGTTATTCGGCTTATGAGAACGCTCTATGGAGGGCAGCTTGGCATTGCTGGCGGGATAGAGGCAGACAGAGTTCAGTGTACAGATAGAGAATGCAGAAATAGATCCATAGCAATACACCAACCTGGGATGTTCTAATACGGAAGCTTAAGGGCAGTAGAGTGGAATAGGGATAGGGTTTTTATCTGATACGAAAATGAACTCATCAGGGAACATTCAGTGCAAATGTGAAATGTGTATAAATACAAACGATGCAACGTTTACCACACCTAAGAAAAAACAATTGGAGCAAACCTCTGGGTCCTCGGGCTTGGCAAAGGGGTCTTCCACATGACAAGAAAAACATTATCCCAAAAGGGAAGGAAAGAACAGAAAGTTGGACTTCATCAAAAGGAAAGAAAGGCCCTTCAAAACACACATGCACCCCAATGTCCACTGAAGCACCATTTCCAATAGCCAAGACAAGGGAGCAAGCTAAATGTCCATCGGCCGAGGCATGGATAAAGAGGATGAGGTTCATATGTACGGGGGGGACATCACACAATCATACAAGAGAATGGAATCATGAACGCTGCAGCAGCAAGGATGGACCTGGAAATTATCATCCTAAGTGAAGGTGGACAGGGAAAGACAAACATCGTATGATACCACTTCTAAGTGGAACCAAAAGAGAGGACACAAATGAACGTGTGCACGGAACAGAAACAGACTCCCAGCCTTGGAAAACCCGATGGGTCCCAAAGGAGCCAAGTCCACAGCAGGAGGGACTGGGGGTTTGGGACTGGCTTCTGCACACGGAGTACATAGAATGACCGGCCAACAGGAACCTGTGGTAGAGCCCAGGGAACTCTAGCCCACAGTTAGTGATAGTCGATATGGGCATAGAATCTGAGGGAGAAGGGGTGTGTGTGTATGTATGACCGAATCACTTTGCGACACAGCAGGAAATAGCACAACATGGTACCTCACTGTCCTTTCAATCAAACTGAAGATAAGTACATCAATACCGCTGGAATAGGCAACAACAACATCAGCAACAATGAAAACATAAGCGTTCTTCCCCATGACAGCCAAAACCCTACCCCAGACAGAAAACGGACCTCATCACATGGAAACATTTTCCTAGGTGAAAAGAAGCTACAGGTTTGGAGAAACTACCTGCCAACCACACATCTGACCCAAGTCTGGTGTCTCGAGGGAATAAGGCACTGCCAAGACACGACCATAACAGCGGGACCTATTCCACCAGAAAATGGGCAAACATTAGGAAGAGACAGGTCACCCACCATAGCACTGTGAGTCCTGAAGTCTGGGTCCACTGTGAGGCTTCCCAGGATCCTGGTGGCTACATGAGAACACTGGGTCAGGTAGAGGGCAGGAAGGGTTGCAACAACACTGCTTCCAGGAACTCCCTCGGGTTGGCCTGAGCCAGGTAAGCCGAAAAGGAGACATCAGGCTCCAAGTGCTGGAGGTGTGGACCCCTTGGGCCAGGCTGGCTGGGGCCCTTGGACCGAAGGCAGGTGTTCATGTGGGGGTGGGGGCCAGAAATGTGGGCAGTGAGTTGTTCCCATTCAGGCTATGGAGAGCGGAGCCGTGGGCATGCTGAAAGAGGGTGCTGGGAATCCAATGTAGGAGCAGAGTGCTGTGAGGCCTGGACCTCATCTCACAGCCTGGCACTGGAGCTCCTCTTTCAGCTTCCCTCTCAGTCGCCTAGACTCCGTTCCTTCAAGAGCCTTATATGCCACGGGCTGGAACCCCCTGCCCCATGGCCTTGGGTCATGGGCTCTGTTCCGGCTCGAGTGCCCTGCACTCTGGAAACGTCCCTCCCTCACTTTGGGGAGTCGATCCTCCTTCATCCCAACCCCAGGACTGATGTTCCTTTACTTTACAAAAGACCCTTCATCCCTGGCACTGGAGACAACTGCAAAAAGGGGCTACAACTCTATTACCCGAAGTTCATATGTGGAAGGCTTCTCCCCCAGGACCTCCGAACATGACCTTAGGTGGAGCAGTCTTTTCGTTGTCTTTCCATTGCCTACGTTTGTTTGTTTGGATGGGGCTGCTGGGGCGGCAAATGGAAGTTCCCAGGCTTGGCATCCGAACGATCCATCGATCGATCGGAGCTTTGGCAGCCGGCCTACGCCACAGCCACAGCAATGCCACATCCAAGCCGGGTCTGAGACCTACACCACAGCTCATGGCCACATTGGATCCTTCCTTTCCTGAGTGAGGCCAGGGATCGAACCTGAACACTCATTGTTCCTTTTCGGGTTCAGTTCCATGGTAACACCACCTCAAGCCCTGCAGCAGAGTTTGTACAGAAAGAGCTGAAATCAGGTCACTAAGGTGGCCCCTAATACAATAGGATGGGTGCCCCTATAGAAAGGGCAAATTTAGACTCTGAGTCCCACAGAGGGAGCTGATGTGAGGGCGCAGGCTGGAGATGGGCATCTGGAATCCAAGGAGAGAGGCCTCAGGGCCAACCCAGCTTGTTTATTCCAGGATCTCAGAAGGCTGGGCTCCAAAACGGTGAGTTGATACATTCTTGTTATTTAAGCCCCATTGCCCGTGGGAGTGGTGAGGGCAGCTGGAGCTAATCGATTCCCTCTGAAGGCCTGGGCACTCCCATGGCAGGAAGGAGTCTCAAGGGAAGACACCCTCTCTGTCCCCAGCTGGGCTCCACCAGCATCCCCACTCCTACCTTCCTCCTGGGACACTCTCCCTCTCATGTCCTCTCCCCTTGTCCAGGGAGTCAGATGGAGGACCCCAACTGAAAAAGGAAGTATGGACGACAGGAGGGGCCGTAGGGCCCCAAGGCAGCAGCAGGAGGAGACTTTCCTTTGGTTATTGGAGATTGCAGGCTTGGTTCATGGGGTGGCCACTGTTGCACAGGAAGGCCAAGATGGGGCCCTGGAAAGCTGATGGAGCTGGTGGGGGAGGTGTGGCTGTTTGCCAAATGGAGACTGGAGTCTGAGGCAGAGACAGGAGCACAGGAACTCAGGGGGTCTGCACCAGGCCTGCTGCAGGACCTCGAGCATGAACAGCAGCAGGGGACAGTCTCTGGGGGCACAAAGCCTGTGCCAGGCCCAGGAGAGCCAGCAGCCTGCAGAGACTGCGATGGGACCTGGGTGTGAGGAGGAGGGACTGTGGGCTCAGGGAGAGGCATGTGCTTCTGGATCTCATCGGTCCCATGGGAGAAGCAGGTGATATTGGTGAAGATGCTGGGGTAGGGGGCATGTCAGCCGTCTAAGCCCCAGCGGGCCATCCCCACGAGACACCTTGAAAAAGGGAGGTCACAGATGAGGGAACCCCCCTGGGACCACCCTCCGGAGGACAGGAGACTTAGGCTGCAAGCAACAGAGCTAGGTCAGAGGAGTCTCTGCCATGCACGGTCACTCAGTTGTACTTCTGGGAAGTTCCAAACCCTGGCATCCCATGGATGATGAGCCTGTGTAAGCCATGCAGGCAGGCACGGGCATCCTGATGGAGGAAGCTCCTGACTGACCCTCAGGACAATCACAGGCTTCAATCTATCAGCAGATGGGCCTCTGTGCCTGGAGAACCCCTGGAGGTCCAGAAGAAGGCACTGCACTGTCCAAGGCCAAGAAGGGACATATGTACCTACAGGGCCCAAGAGAACTGGTGTGGGAGTGGAGCCTGGCCAGCTCAAGCCCCTGCAGACCTCAGCTCTGGCAAGGCCCTGGGCTGCACCAGCACACCCCTAACCGGGACCCTCTTCCTTTCTCATTCCTTTAGACATCTGGTGTTCTCTCAAGGTCTTGGTTGAGCCTTTTCAGAAGATGCCCATACCCAGGCCTGTTGGAGGCAGCCGGTCTTGCTCAGGGGGTCAGTGGGGCTTAGAAGCAGAGTGGCTGGGACTTCCTAGAGTTAGTGCGCTCAGGGCTGGGCCATCTGGTGGGAAATCTCCTCATGTCATCAGCCAAAGGGAGGGTCTGGTCCTTGTGGCTGGGGGAGAGGGGCAGGGGCCATTGCCAGTTTCCAGGGCACCACAACAGGGAGTCCTGCAATCGAGGTTTTAAAGCAACAACTACAGGAGAGTGATAGCAACATACGGGAAGGACAGAGAGCCCCAAACAAGTTGAACCCAAACAGGCAGGCAGCAAGACCTATTCTGATGAATATGGCCAAAGGTAAACAGAAAGGGAGGAGGCCAAAGGCAGCAAGAGAACAGCAAGGCATTCATGATGAGGGAACCCCAATAAGGTTATCAGCAGTTTTCTCTACAGAAACACTCCAGGCCAGAAGGGGGTGGCGAGACCCATTGAAAGCACTGAAAGAAAGAACAAATAATCTGCCTCCTCCAAATACCCTATCCAGCAAGACTATCATTTCAAATTGAAGGGGAACTCAAGAATTTCTCCAACAAACCAACCCTGAAAGAGTACTGCAATACAAAACCCATTCTGGAAGAAATACTCTAAGGGTTCTCCAATTCAAAAAAAGAAAAAAGAAAAAAACCATTGGAAAGCAGTGACTTAGAGAAGCCAGCATACAGATCTATCCATGAAGATGTCAAAAACATAAAATGAAGTAAACTACATCAAATCATACAATGAGGGCCAGGAATGTATAAAAATGTAGATTCTTTGTCTAGTTTCAATGACCTGTTTGGTCCTATGTAACGGTCAGGCTAAAGTGAGCAGACAAACGAAGGGGTTAACATAACAACAAAACAGGGCAACCACAAACCAAAAGCCAACACTACATTCAAAAATCGGAAAAGGAAAGGACTCCAGCAGAGAATCAACGGAACCCATCCACTCAAAGGAAAAGAAAGAAGAAAAGAGAAACATAGACTCAATGGGAAAACAAGGCTTCAAATGGCAATCAAGAGACATCTATCAATGACCACGTGAATTGTTCCGGGACCGAATGCTGCCATCAAAAGACGCAGAGTGCCAGATTGGGTACCAAAGCAAAAACCTTCAATCTGCTGCCTAGACAAGCTCACCCGAGGGCAAAGGTCACATATAGATTGAAAGGGAGGAGATGTGAAAAGATATTTCATGCCAATGGACAAGACAGGAGATCAGGAGTAGCGCTGCTCATATCCAACAAAATCGCCTTTAAAACGAAGGCCTTCGAGAAAGGCAAAGAAGGACACTAGTTCACGGTTAAGGGATCCATTCAAGAAGAGGATACCACAGAAAAGCAACTCATGGATTTGCAGCATAGACTTGTGGTGGCCAAGAGGGAGGGGAGGGGGAGGGAGTGGGGTGGATGGGGAGCTTGGGGTTAATGCCTGCCCACTATTGCCTTGGGAATGGATTAGCAATGAGATCCTGCTGTGTAGCGCTGGGTACAATGTCTAGTCACGTTTGACGGAGCATGATAATGTGAGAACATAGAATGCCTACATGTATGTGTAACTGGGTCACCACGTTGTACAGTAGAAAACAAGATTGTATCGGGGAAATAACAATTAAGAGCCAAAGAGGACGCGGTATATACACACAATGCAATACTCCTGCGCCATAAAACAGAGCACCCTAATGCCATCTGCAGCAACATGGATGGAACGAGACCCTCTCATCCTGAGGGAAGGAAGTCCGAAAGAGAAGGACGACTACCATACGACATCACTCATATGAGGAGTCTCATATACAGCCCAAAGGAACCTTTCCACCTAAAGGAACTCATGGACTTGGAGAATAGACTTGTGGTTGCCTAGAGCGAGGGGAGGGAGTGGGATGGATGGGGAGCTTGGGGTTATTGGATGCAAACGACTGCTTTTGGAAGGGGTTAGCAAGGAGATCCTGCTGTGTAGCACTGAGAACGAGGTCGACTCACTTATGATGGAGCATGATAATGGCACAAGGACGAATTATACACGTATGGGGAACTGGGTAACAATGCTGGACAGTGGAAAAAATTGTCTCGGGGAAAGAACAATCAAAAAACACCCAACAAACACCCCACTAGAGGCAGTCATCAAACCACAAGAGCAGAGAACAAGGGAGGACGGGAAAAGACCAACAAAACCCAATCCGACACAGCTAATAACATGGCCATAAGAACATGCAGATCAAGAAGCACATTCAATGGAAATGCACAAAATGCCCCAACCGAAAGACATCGACTGGCTGCATGCATACAAAAAGAAGACGCATCTCCTTCTCTCTGGGTCTAGATCGAGAGCTCCGTCTCGTTCTCCATCTTGATCTCCATCTCGATCTCGATCCAGATAGGTAGAGGGATAGACGGATAGGTAGACCTGCTGTCTTCAAGAGACCCCCTTCAGTTTGAGGGACATATACAAATTGAAAGTGAGAGGATGCAAGAAAATATTCCTCGTGCGAGGGAATTAAAAGAGAGACGGAGTAGAAACACCCCCATCAGACAAAAGAGACCTTCAAATAAAGCATAATAATAAGACACAAAGAAGGTCATTACGTAACGGTCAAGGATCAATCCAAGGAGAGGAGATGGGAATTGGAAACCTATATGCACCCAATACAGGATCCCCGCAATGTAGAAGGCAACTGCTACAACCGTAAAAGGAGAAATGGACACTAACACAGTCAGAGCAGGGGGCCTTCCCACCCGACTCCCATCAACGCACGGGTCCTCCAGACATAAAATCAACAAGGGAACCCAGGCCTTCAATATTGCATTGGACCACAGGGCACTTCCTCCATATGTAGAGCGCTTTCCATCCCAATGAAGCAGGATACACACTCCTCTCAAGGGCACACCGGACATTCCCTAGGACAGATCACATGCTGCGTCACCAAGCAAGCCACTGTACATGGAAGGAAATTGAAATCCTATCCCACAGCTTGTAGGAACCCAACGCTATGAGGCTCAAAATCAACCACCAAGGAAACAATGGCAACAAACACCAATGCACGGAAACTCGACAACATGCTACTCAACAACCAAGGGAGTGCTGGAGAACCCAAAGAGGAAATCTGAAGATCCCAAGAAGCAAGTGACACCAAAGACATGACAATCCAAAGCCTATGGGGTGCAGCAACGGCAGATCGAAGAGGGACCTTTCCAGCAATACAAGCCTACCTCAGCCAACAAGGAAAACCACCAACAAACAACCTGGCCTTACGCCCAAAGCAACCAGAGAAAGACAAACACAAGGAAAGACATCCTAATGATCAGAGCAGAAAGGAAAGAGCAGCGAAGAAAACCATCGGAAAGATCCATGCAGCTACAACTGCTTCTTTGAATACATCCACCATATGGATAAACCCTTAGCCAGACTCATCAGGGAAAAAAGAGTGGACTCAAATCAATAAACATCAAAATGCATGCCAGCTTCCAATGGACATCCCAGAATACAGAGGATCAGAAGAGACTACTAAAAGCAACTCTATGCCAAGAAAACAGACTTCCTAGACGAAATGGACACCTCCTTAGCAAAGTACAATCTGCCAAGACTAAACTCCGATGACCTAGAAAAGATGACTGGGCTGATGCCAAGAACTGAAAATGACGTTGTGAGGAAAAAACTTCCAGCAGGCATTCCCGTCGTGTCTACATTGGAATGAACCTGACCCGTATAGGAGAGAAGGCAGGTGCAATCCCTGGATCCAGGATTGCCTTCAGATATGGAGCAGGTCCCATATGCAGCTCGGATCTGGCCTTGCTGTGGCCGTGGCTGGCAGCTGCAGCTGCAGCGCCAATTCCACCAGAGCCAGGGCATTTCCAAATGCCATGGGTCTGCCCTGAAAAGACAAGGAAAGGCCAACTCCCCCACTCCAACCACTTCCCCACAAACAAAACTATACCACCTGAGGTCTTCACATGCACATACCCAACAGGGGCCTGAACACAAACACCGACCAGTGGTACACAATGGCTACCTCGTAACAGGCTCACTACCACGAGCTCCTACACAGTCGTCTCACGCACAGCCCTTAGGCAAGGCCACAGCCCTACAGTACTTCTAGGCCAGGATTCCAGAACACACACACATCGCCCATGAGATTTCTTTGTTTCCAAACACACACACCTACCTCTGACATCCCTCCAAATACATACTACAGAAGCCCCAGGACCTCAAATACACACACAGCAACAATCGGCCTACACGTACTAATACACATGTACACGTCTCAAACACCTATGGACACACACAGAAAAATATTCCCAACCCTTGAACATACAGATGCCCCAAACACTAGACATGGTGCCACCTCTCCAGAAGACAACCGCCCTGCCAGGACACTGCACCTCTGTGGGTGTCAACTGCATATGTATTTCAGCCCTCACCCTCAATGTGGACACACCACCTCTTCGTACCTAGGACCTGTAGAAACACCTTGGCATTCTGCCAAGAAGCAACGTGGCACACTCCCAACACCTCCATACCATAGGAACACAACCTGGTCATGCATGTACCTGGTGATAGACACACAAACGAGTAGACACACGTAGGACACATGGACCTATCGCCAGCAAACCACATAGGAAATGACTTCCACATATCCAATGATCCTAGGACCCAGCTCATCCATCTGCAAACTCGTAACACATAACCACAGCACATATTTCTCACACCAAGAAATGCACGTCTCCCACGCCCCTGTGGAAACACAGAACCTCATCTCTCCAGCAGACACACACTTCCCCACGTCCCCACATATATAAGCCTAACATGTCCCTCCTGAAAACTACAAGGGCATAGCCCCAGCGAATATGCCTCCAAATGCCCATGCCCCTGGAATACACACTCAAACGCATTCTACACACAACTCTCCAAAACACCCAAGCAGACCCGCAATTACTCAGTACACGACACAAGTGCAAGCCTAGCACCCTACGTCCTTTCCTCCAAACACGCATATAACACACTCTCGGCATATCCATAAACCCACACTCCCCAAGGCTCCATCCAAGGGCATGCACTCTTCCAGCATGCAGAATCCAGAAGCATACCAATACGGCACCCCGACCTATATAGCATTCACCTGTCCCAGAAGATAGGCCGACTCACCCTCTACACATCAAAAGACACATGCATGGCTCTGGAACATGTACTACACACAAAAAAGCAAGGAGCCGTATGACAGGCCATGAACACACAAATAATCATCCTAAAGGGAAGGGCAGAGGAGGATCCTTAAAGAGCAGAAACCGCCCACGGGGGATGGGTTAAAGACAAGCTTTCAAGGGGTCTTCGAAATGGTCTAAAGCTGATGATCACTCAAGAAAAGGAACCCAGCCATGACTTACCCGACTTGAAGGAAGACCAGATGCATCCAAGTGCCAGACACGCTCAAGACACAACCCCCAAGAGTTCAAGCACAAGACAACAGATGTGGAGATCGAGTCCTGCTGCATGAGGTCAAGGAGAGAAGAGTCCTGGACAAGGAGCATTTCTGCACCTCACCCAGACAGAAACACAGGGGAGAGGGGACACGCCTAGGTAAAAGAGGACAGGAGACGGAAACCTGAGATGAATTACCCCAGTTGATATATGACCAAACTCCTGGCAATACACACCGATTTGAACAAGCACTGTGACAGCCCAGGGCACACCATCCGTATAGGGCACAATGAGGAGCTGGAGATGGAAGCCTTGTTATCCACCCTCCAATGAGGAAGAAGGCAGTCTTCTCCCCTCCCCACTGGGCCTTGGATTCTAGAAATGTAGCTCTCTTGGTTCTTGGGGCTGCTCTGCTCCCTGGCCAGCTTACGCGTATCTCCCCCCAGGGTCTTATGCTCCTAAACTCACTCTTTACCTGGGGCTTCGCTTCCTGCCAAACACTTCCTGCCACGAAGCAGAAGAACCAGAGCTTCATCAAATCCTGACACCTGGTGAGGGGTCTGACAGTGCAAAGACAGTGGGTTTGAGCAGGTCGAGGCGTTCCTTTGTGGCACGGAAGGCTAAGGATTCTGAGTGTTCACTGCAGTGGTCCCGATTGCTGCTGTGGCACTCCGTCTGTGGACGGGGAAACTCCACATGGGGCAGATGCCACCAAAAAGAAGAAGTCTGTGCGCTTGAATCCTCTCTGAACCTGGGATCCTGGATTCAGGTGCCAAGCTGAGGGCAAGGTAGATTCCAGTCCCACTCTCAATTTTGGCTGCGGTCAAGTCCCAACCACGAAGTTTCACTACAGGCCCCAAAGGTACAAATACACAGATCGGCCCCTGGACTTCCCTAACATTGCCCTGAGGCCTAGGCAGATAATCCTACCAAGTCCACCAGGAGACACACAATCCCCAACTTCACGGCGGAAAACATCCATGAAAAATAGGCCCCTGAACACCAACTTACAAACACCTAAACGCCAGCTCCTGGACTATGCCTCGGTTACATCTCAGCACCCTCCAAAGACAAACGCTCACCCAAACACAGGCATGATCTCCCCTTACACACATATCCATAGACAAAACCCAACAAACCCTCACCTTTGATGGAATTCAGATTCCCAACAACCAGGAGGCCATGTACCAATCCCCCCTAGGCTTGCAAATCCATCACGATTTACATCCGACTACAACTAGGTGGTCAGCACTACATTCAGCAAGGCTGCCCCCAACAGAGACCCAAGCATGCCATTTGAACAGAAGTGCTGACCGACATTGGGATGTGAAAAAGGAAGACACCAGTGAAACCAGGAGCCTGGATGGTACATCTTCACTCCTTTTCCCGTGCCCTGAGCTACTTCTTGTGAACCCCATGAGGGTTTTCAAATTGGAAATCTTCCTTCGAGCTTTCCTAGGCTTTGGAACGGCGGGCACACTGGAATGCCACCCATTTTAATCACTCATACACTTTAGTCCCCTGCCTCCATAGGCCCCACAGTCCCTCAAGTCTCCCAGCAGCCTGATCCACAGTGCTGCTAAAAGCTGTGGTGGAAATACTGCTCTGGACCTGAGCTCCATGCGGGCATGAACCCACATGGAGGAGGGCACAAGGAGTCTGCAGCGTGCACAAGGGCACAGAGAGGTCACACCCAATGGCTGAAGAGTCCCCATATTCCTTAGCAGGGCTGTCACGGAATGAACGCTAAAGGCCACCATGACGGGCCCCACCCTCAGGCAGGCCACCCCTTGGGAAACCACCCTCTTTGCTCCCACGTGCGCTACTGACTACCCAAGCGGACCCTCCTCAACAGACACTATTAGCGGTTGGGGGATGGTAGTCTCTGTGCACAACAGCTCAGTCAGCAGTGGACAGGTGGGAAGAGGAGGGAGGGAAGGAAGCATCAGAAGAGCTGGCCCAGGAGCTCCCTCCAAGACAGGAATGTCATGGAGGATTTGCATTCGCTGGAAAGCTCTCTGGGGTTGTCTTCCTGTCTTCTCCCTGGGAGCTTCTGTGCCCATCACTTCTTAAACCCTATCTCATGGGAGATGAGACCCCACAGTCACACTGCATTGGTGAAACCGATGCATTTAGATAGGATCCCCATAAAAGAGTTTGCAGAGATCCAGCCTAAGCACAGAATCCTCAAAGTGGGCCAAGGACATTCATGCCCTTTGGGCCACAGTACCTTAGGCTGTGTGGACTCTTTGGGTTGGGATTTGCTCGTCTAGAAAGAGAAGGGTCTTTCCCCTAGCAAATTGGATGGATCCATTAAAGAACCACTCTAGCACACAATTGGAGATCTGGGAACCTCTCTTCAGAGATGGTGCTCCTGTCGCCATGCCTAGAGAATTTCCCAATGCCTCGATTCTCCACGCATGTTTGTTCTTCATGTCTTTCTTTAATACATGGAGCTTGTTCAATAAAGGTTGGTGCACAGGTGTGTCTCCTTTGTACGGTTCTGGTTGTCCTGGTTATGCTGGTGATCTAAACGTGACCCTCTTGGCCAGTCACAAGACAGCAGGTTCTTTGGGAACACTATTACTCTCCCTCCCTACAACTGGCACGACATCATGGAAGTTCAGGTGGCTATCCAACCACAAAGAAGTAGGAGCAGATTCAAAATACCCACCTGACTTGGGAATGCTCGCCAAAGAAACTTGAACCCTCAGATCCCTTTTCTGGTCCGTGGCAACATCAGAGCATTTCTTCCTCCACAGGATACCTCTCAAGACCCTTACATCTATCTGATGACACCCAGAGCTCCCAAGGGCACAGACTTGAAAGGTCCACAAGACACAAACCTGGGATCTCTCGGTGCCTTTCAATTTCCATGTAGTGGTGGAAAGTTCACTGTCTCCTGATGCTAGTGATCCATCTCCAGAGATGTTTCTCCTCAGCCGCCAGTGCCTGCCCCAAAGCTCTCTGCAGGAACAATCAGAGCTCATGGTCCAAAGGACGTTGAGACACCCACCTCCATGACTGGTTTCCCTAATTACAGTGCCGCTGATTTGACAACCTCTGCCTCTCTGATGTCGGGATGTAGGGATCTGAGGTAGTATAAAATAATGAACAACAGAAGGAGTTCATGTCATGGTGCATCAGAACCGAATCTGACTAGGAACCATGAAGTTGCGGGTTCCACCCCTGGCCTCGCCTGGTGGGTTAAGAATTGGGTGTTGATGTGAGCTGCGGTGTAGGTTGCCATCACTGCTGGGATCTGGCATTGCTGTGGCACTGGCATTGGCCAGGGGCCACAGCTCTGATTGGACCCCTAGCCTGGCAATCTCCCGATGCCATGGATGCGGCCCTCAGAAGTCCAAAGTCAGTCAAAAATGATGGAAGAATTGGGAGCACCTCGTTTCCACAATGCAACTTTTGTATCAGTGTCCCTGAGAAGACTCATGCCAATACGACATCTGGGGAGGGAGTGGGGTGGATTGGGAGCTTGGGGTGAAGGGATGCAAAGGATTGGCTTTGGTGTGGATTAGCAATGAGATCCTGCTGTGTAGCACTGAGGACTTGTGATGGAGCATGCTCATGGGAGAGACTAGAATGAGTACATGTGTGTGTACCTGGGTCACCATGCTGTACAGTAGCAAAACCATTGTCTTGGGGGAAGAACAATTCAAAACCAACCAAACAAGAAACCCCCACAAATACTACATCTGAGCTATGCGTGAGAATCTTGTAACAAATTGCAGGAGTGGCTGAAGAAGGGGAGGAAGCAACAAGGATGCCTGGCCTTCCTGAATGCCTGGGTACAATGGGGGCCTCAGCAATCTTCTCATATGAAGGTCTTGTTTGAAAACCCTTGAAATGTTTCTTCAGTGTAAAAGCTCCAATAGAGAGCCCTATTCCCATGGTGCTCAGTTTTGCAGTGCCCCATCCAGAGTTTCTTCCTACAAAGCTCACCATGGCATTGCAGGAGATACTCTTGCCTCAGCTTCTAACCCTCTTTGGAGTCCATGTTCCTTTTCAAGGGGCAAGAAGCTTCGGAAGCACCCACACAAGTCCTTTTTCTCAATCTGCAACAATCCTTTCAACCTCTCCTTCCTTGCCCAACACCCTAACAGCAGGAGGAATTGTAGTTCTGCTACTGCACAGAGGGACTCTTGCCTCCCAAGAGATTTGCTTGCAGTCCTAGGAGGTTTTCACCCCTCACCTCTCTTGATGATGTTCCTGAGACCTCGCCTCTCACCACACAAGACAGACATATGCATTCCTATCACTTGCATCGTGATTAGCTGACCTTAACTCCCAATCTGAACGTTTCCTCAGGTGTGTTTCCATTTGGCTGTGTCAGGGATGCTACGTTGATTCCCATGCAGACATCACCATAGGCAAGGACGAGCCTCGATTCTCAAGAGCAAGGGTATGGGATGCAGACAGGAAATGCACCAGCTTTTAAGCGGGGCTTGCTGGGGAGGACTTTGATGCGAGTGGGTATGGACACGTGGAGATTGGACATTGGTGGATAAAAAGCTGGCACTGTGTCAAAGGGCACACCCACATCACGGGCAGTCGATGTTTTCACACCTACAAAAGCCAGCAATTCCCATCATGGCTCAGCAGACATAAACCCCCCTAGGAACTTTGAGGATGCAAAATCAATGCCAGGCTCCTTCAGTAGAATAAGGATCCGGAGTTGCCCTGAGCTGTGCTGTAGGTCCCAGATGCAGCTTGGATCCCACATTGCTCTGGCTATGGCATATGCCTGCTCGTGCAGGTCTGATGTGACTCCTACCCTAGGAACATCCATAGGCAGCACGTGTGTCCCCCAAAGGAGAAAGCAATTAAACCAAGAGACCCCCCCACACACACACACATCTGGTTCTTTCACATAAGGAAAGAGAAGATTTTGTCTTCTCCTCCCTTACTTCTGTCCTTAACCACATAAAGCTCAAAGATGCAATAGTATCTCTTGGCTCTTCCATTGCCATTTCATCCAAAGAGCCTGCAGATTTGGGGTCCCTTTGCCATTTTCTTTTGGGTTGGACCAAAAGGCACCTTTTGGTCTCCACTCCAAGTCCTCCTACCCTCAAAAACTGCCCGCTCCCTGTAGCGTAATATGGTACCCTTATGGGCGAGTCTTGCCAGATGAATGCTGATTCCGAGGAAAGGTAAATTTCAGATACACAGGGAAAGTACTTGCAGTAAAGATATGTCAAAAATGGTGCACGGGACACAGGTTAGGCTAAATGCCGGCACTGTGTATGGGAAATGAAAAACTAAAATGGAGCTGCACATTTACTATTGTTTTTGCCTGGCTTTGATCACTCTGCCCTTTCAGTACATTGAATTTCAAGAGAATGGAGGAACTCCCATGTTAAAAATGCGTCCAGTAACAGAGGAGCCACGATATCAGTAGGAAGGCAACAAAAGTAAAGACACTCAGTTCTACAAGGACGCAATTTAATTTTCTCGTTTCCTTTTTTACTTTACCTCAAGAGGAACTCTTTGATCTTACAAGAGGTTAGGTTTTCCACTGCAGTTGATTTACAATGTTTGGTCTACTTCTGCTGTGCAGCCAAAGGACCCTGTCCTACAGACAGATGTATGTATATATGATATATGATACATATATATCTATATAGGATACATATGTAATCACTTTCTCACATTATCCCCCAACCTGTTCCATCACAAGTCCAAGATGGAGTTCCGTGTGCACATGGTACATTTCCACCAGAGACAAAGGAATACTACCTGCAAAGGCAAACGGATGGCATTCAAAGTTGCTTGCCCAAAAGATCTCTGAAAAGATGTGAATGAAACAGGAATCTCTGATCCCTGGTGGGAACGAGGACTGAGTGGACAGGGGAAAGAGGTGAGAGGAGGACTCAGCACTCCATATGTTATTCGGCACACGTGGACTGTGATCCCTGAGAAGGGAGGATTTGTGGAAAATGTTACATTCAAACATTTAACAGGGAAAAGCTCCAAGACTTACCAGCAATGTCATCATACGGGAGACACCACAGACTGATCTCTGGTCTTGCACACGTGGGCTGTGCAGTGGCTTTTTGGATAGGCTAGGCCTTTCCAGCACAAGGGAACATGAGGAAGGTGGGTCCTGCTGGATGCTGGTTGGCACACAAGGATGGTTTCCTTAGGAAAGATGGACACACACCAATCACAAATGGTGGGTCTGCTGAGAGAAGCCAAACCATAAACATTGGGTTCCAGGTGGCCATGAAAACCCAAGTGGTTATAAGATGATGAAAGGTGAATATTGTTCTGAAAGTCTGGCCTCTGGGGAAGGGAGCCTGGAGCCAGGATGGAAGCTGAGGGGGTTGAAGGACAACAAACAAGTTGATGAATAACAAAGGGAAAGGGAACATCAAGACAAAACTTGGTGCGGTGACTCTGAATACCAACACATACATTGCCTGATGAGGCACTCAATTGTCTAGCCCCTTCATAAGGCGGAAGAAACGTCTGGTTCTTGCCTCCCTGCAGAGGCCAGCATGGAATGGCACCCCACCCCCACCCAGGCTCACCTGCCCTCGGCCCCTCCCCCACTGCAGAATGACTGGAGGCCTGCATTCTACTGTTGAGATTCAAACTTGGGCTCCTTTACTTGCGTCCTGAGCATCTGTTGGGGCAGATCCCTCGCTGGGTCCTGCTCTTGACTGTCCACGATGAGGCCACCAGCCCGTGGTGGTCCAGGCCGATGCCTGTGGGAATGGCTTCAGAAGGCGGTAAGCCTCTAGACAGGGGCTGTTTTCCAAGAGAAAGGGCCTCCCTCAAATCCCTGCATTTCCGTTGGGACCCTTCACTGTGGACATGGAGTTGGACCGAAGGAGAGGAAGGCGAGAGCACTGCACCCCAGGGACATCTCAGCTGGGGAGCCTGTAGAAACCTGAGGCTGCCCTGGGGAGGACAGCTGCTTGGAGGTGGTTCAAGAGGCCTTGCTCTGGCTGGGGAGGCAGGATGGCAGCAGGCAGGTTGGCGGTTTCTAGAAGGGAGACAAGCCACTTGGAACGTGTGTGGAGCCAGTGTCCTGTGGCTGGCCCTGGGTGGTTTATGGGGAAAGACTAGCCCCGCCTTGTGGTCCTCAGGCATCTAAAGCTCGCCTCACCAGACCTCTCTAAGGGATTGGAACTGGCGCATACTCTGGCTAATGGGGGCGTGGAATGGGAGGGTATAGTCAGAAAATGATTCAGTGCTGGTGGGTGTTGTCTGTGGCCACATGCTCAGGAAAGGGTCTGTTCTGAGCTGGGCAGGATGTGACTCTCGCTGCCACAGCCCAGAACGTTTCCCTCCATCCCGCCCAGAACTCACTTCTAACGTCAGGCAACTGTGGCCTTGGATTCCACAAGGGATGGGCAACCAGGTGACTTCACCCAAGCTAGGACTTGTGGGCCTGAGGTGTTCTGTATTGGTTTCCCTTTTGTGGAAATACGTCTCTGCAGACATGGCGCAGCATGTCAGGTGTCTCACGGCAGAAGCTGAGGCCTGACTTTGAGATGAAGAGTGTGTTCCTATTTCAAGTCACTACTACTACATGTGGAGAGAGGCTGGTGCAGGTAGAATGCCTAGGAAGGCTGCTTCATTTGTAAAGGGGGGGGTGAAGCAGTGTAGCACAGAATCAGGAAGATGATCTTGTCTGCTACTCTGAAACCTCCTATGACACCTGTGGAGGTCAATTCGGTGCCTCGTGGTATGTACCTCCTTCTCCTGAATGGGCGGTTTTCTCACAATGGCACCTGACTCCTGCCTGTTCTCAGTTTGTCCTCACTTTCCATTATTGGGAGCTGGAAGGGGAAGGACCCCAGGCAGCCTCCACTCCCATGACCCTTGTCACATGAGCTGCCCTGGGCCCGTGTTCATCTTCGGAAGCCAACCCTGGATGGGAAGTGGCAAAAATGCAGAGGACACACACCGACTTCTCAGACTTCTCTCTGAGGAGCAGAACTGCATGGTGGGAGGGATTCAGGGCCATCGGGATGGGGTGGCACACCTTAGCCCCTGTGAAGTGTCCACTCTGGGTGGTTCGGAGAGGCAGGTGCATGCTTGGTGGGGCTGTTCTGTGTTTGTCTAAGGGTTCTGTGTGCAGAGCGATCTTTGCAGCCTTTGAGAGGTGTTGTGTGAGGTCAGGAAAGAAAGACAGAACAGATGTGTGCTGAGCATCCCGAGAGGAAGGGTTGAGCATGATGTGAGGCCCTTCGACTTTAGACAGTGGAGGTCCATCAAAGGCCTCACGGTGCCTGGAAGGACCTTGGAGAAGGCCCTTACCTGCCATTGACCATGCTGAGGGGCATGCTCAGAGTAGATGGCCTCTCAGGTCCAGGACGTGGGGACAGCCTGTGAGGACGAGGTGTCAGGGAGCTCCTCAGGGAGGCTCTCCAATCCCTGCTGCTGAGCTGAGCATTTCTCGGTGGACAGGGGCAGGGAACTGGGTGCGGGGGTCAAGGCCATGAATATCCCCCCACGACATCTGCACAACACACAGATTCCTCGGGCCAAATGCCCTCTCTCACTGACGTCAGAACATGAAAATCCCTCCACGACATCTGCACAACACACAGCTTCCTCGGGCCAAATGCCCTCTCCCACTGAGGTGTGCTCTCTGAGACCCCAGAGAGCTTCCGTCCATGTCACCCATTCTCCTCTTCCATTCACCCCTTTCCTTTCTCTCCACAGTATTTCCACTGCTGGGCAAGGATGTGGTCATGCCGCCTGGGGCCTCACGCTCCTATCCTCCCCCCACTCCTGGCTCCCAACCCCAGCCAGTTTGGGAGCAGCACCTGCCACCGCCCATGGCCCCATTACTCCTGCCTGGCAGCACCCTATTGCAGCCAGCTCACCCCATGACACCTCGGGTGACTGCTGCTGACCATGGCCCCATTGCCCCAGGGCTTGGCAACATCCCTGTCCCAGTCTGGTCAGGAGGGAGGTCAGCATTGCCCCACCAGTCTCAGGCCTTTGGGCGCCCTCAGGCCCCCCTCAATGGGAATGCTTCCAGGGCCCTCATGGGGAGTGCTTTGTGTCCTGCACCCCTTTGCAGAGCAAGCCCTGTGGGGGACAGCGGGGTGGCTGCCACAGCTATTGCAGCAGCTCAGGCTGGCAAGGGAGGCTTGGCCCCAGGCCTTCCTCCTCAAGCGGCACCACCAGCTGCCCAGATGGCCTTCATCCTGCCCCCAGGGACCTCTGGGCCGTGGCCACATGGCACCTCTGGGGCAGGCAGCCTGCATGCCTCCCAGCACATGGGCCCTCAGGAGGGCGCCTCTCACCATAAGAGCGTCTTTCAGAACTTCCGACGCTGGCAGCGCTTCAAGTCCCTGGCCTGCAGCCACCTGCCCCAGAGCCCCAATGCGGAAGCTCTCTCATTCTTTCTCATGTAAGTGACCTCTCAGGCCCTCATTAGCTCAGCTGGAGCCTTCACATATACAGCACCTTGGCATGGCCTCCCTGCTTAGGTTTCCAGGCATCCTTACACCTCGAAAGAAGGAGGGTTGACAGCAATGTCCATGCTATGAGGAGGCACGTCTGCACTCAGATGTGTCCCACGTCCAGTCCATGACATCCCGTCCGTGCCTTAGCTCAGCTACCACCACCATGCAAGACCAGTTGTCTCACTTTCTGCACTGCCATGATAACATTGAGTGCAGGAGAGCAGTCCGAGAGGGTCCTGCTCGGATGTGAGGAGCCAGAGTGTGAATGGGACCTGCTTCTCTGGTGCTACCTCCTTTCAACATGGACCTGGGCCTCTGGCAGCCAGTGGGTATCACTTCAGATAAGGCTTAGGACATTCAGGCCCAGGATGGAGCTTTCTGCATGCCCGGTCCTTGTTGTTCTGAAGAAGTCCAGTGTGAACGGGGAGGTGGTCGAGCTGTCCTAAGGGCAAGGGTCTATCCTCCTTGAGCTGTGAACCTGGCAGGAACATCCCTCCTAGACCCGAGGTCCCTCCGAAAAGGGGGACTAGGCCATCTAGTGCAGAGACCTGGGCAGAAGAATCCTTGGGCTTCTCAGACCTGTTAGCTGGTAGACTGGTGCCTGCCCTCCCGCATTGATGGGGCTGCATTTTATATGAGATGGCAACCCGCCCCCAGCCAGAGTGTCCCAGCTATAGCCAGGGAGTGGACAATCATCGTCTGGTGAGTGGGAGGTGGTGGCACCAGGCACCAGGAAGGCTTGCCTTTGCTCTCCAGGCACCCTCGTCTCCCCCTCTTGAGCCTGGGTTTGGCAGGGGTGGGGCCCATGGAGGCCTTGGAGCTGGGTGGGGTTGGGCAGTTGGGGGCTGGGCTGTACCAAGAGACTGACCCTGAGGGCTTACAGCCCAGTGCTTCGCACCCTGGCTTGCCTGAAGCCCACCATGACGCTGGAGGAGGGCATGCGGCAGGCCATGCAGGAATGGCAGCACATGAGCACCGTTGAGAGGATGGCCTTTTATGAAATGGCAGCAAAGTGAGTCAGGGTCCTGGGCCATGGGCGACATGGTGGGGTGGGTGGTGGGTGATGGGCAGGCCCCAGGGCAGGATCTGGCTCTGGTGCTAGCAATCAGAGTGGATGCAAGAGGAGGCTGGCACCTGACACCTCCTGTTCCCTGAATCCCCAAATCCTATTGGCCTCCAGAATCCACTCTGCCACCTGGAGAGATTGGCTCTTCCAGCCTCTCTGTCCCAGGAGCTCGGCCCTACCGTGATGCTGATGTGGGGAGGCCTCAGGATGGCCTTGGGGAGCACGGCAGCCCAGGAGGGGGTCCCCTGAAGGCATGGGGGCTGTGCAGGAGTGAGGCCTCCACTCTACAGCCTGGCACCCCTTCATGCTGGGTGCCTGGCCATCACTGACCTAGCATGTGGTAGGCCTCTCCTCATCAGCGGTGGCTGGAATGGGCAACCGGCCATCCTTGGGGAAGCCCATGGGTCTCTGGCCCTCCCTGTCATTTCTGCATGTGAACCTCCTAGTTTCCAAACAAAACCAAAGGAGCAGCTAGCTCTCAGTGGCAAGAGATGCCTCACCTCTAAGTGTGGGATCCCCACTCCAGCCTGTGCTGGGCCTTGTCTCATGCATGCTTTCCCGCACTCTCACTCCCAGCCCCAGGTTCTGGGTTCGGGAAAGGTCTCTGTGGCGATACGTGCCTGACCAGGCCACTGGCCATCTCCATTGTTTGGGTCAGACAAGGTCCGGGGGCACATGAGCAGGGGGCCCCAATGCCCACCATGTGTCCCTAAGCCTGGTCCCAGAGATTGACCTGGGTCTCTGCTGGGCCATGCCCTCCAGCTCCAGGGCTGGTCAGGCAGGAGGAGGCCCAGATCTTGGACCTCTGCCACAGCAGTTCCCTGCTGCGACAGCACCTCACAGGGCCCTGACAGACCTAAGGACACCCTCTCCTCACCCACTCGGTCCTGCTGCCCTGGGTGGGCTCCAGAGCCCAAGTGGTTTTCTCACTGGGGCCTGTCCCTCAGCATCCCTCTGGTTCATCCAATTTGAAGCAGAGGATGAGATCAGGATGGCGAAAGTGTCCTGCACAACGTGGGCACAGGGCATGCCTCCTCTAGCTCCACCAAACCTGGATCCTCATGAACCGACATCTCGCAAAAGGGGCACTCAGTCTGTGAATCACCTTCCCCCTGGAGGTCAAGGTACAGGTAAGAGAGGCCTAGGCCTGGTCCCTGTTCCTAGATTGGTCCTTTTCCCTCAAGGGGGCATTGCTCTTTCAACACGGATAGACCCCGAGGGTGTCTCAGTCCCCCTTTTCTCCTCTGTGGTGTGGACCTGGTCCATTTAGAACCTCATCACCCTTCTCCCTGTCTAAGGGGCCCCTGTGAAATCTGCCTAACAAGTGTGCTGGTGGGGAGACCCTTGATCATTAGATGTTCCACACGTTCTCACACCTGACTTTTACCTGTCCCTGACTTGAATCTGGCCTCCCACAAAACCTGAGGCTCTGGCTGCTCCTCCCCCTTCCCACATGCATATCCATTGCCCCACAACAATGCCCTCACTTGTGTTGCTCAGGGGTCAGTTTCTGGGCGCTGGGTCTCTTCACTTTCCCTTCCTCCTGCTCTGCCTCAGCCAGTGCTCCAAGGAAACACAGCCCCAGGGTCCAGCACACCCACCCAAGGCAACGCAGAGCCTGGCAGCTGCTGGAGAACAAGGCCCCCAAGGAGATTCCCCCTGAGGCTCGCAGGGAGCATGGGGACATCCCGCAGGCACTGGTGGGTCCTGGCCCCTCAGCCACAGGGGAGTCAGTTATGGAATGTCGAGACGATGGATATGAGCTGCCACAGGACGAGGACGGCTGCTTCCCAGACCCGGATCTCCTCAGCTAGCTGGACAAGCTTTGTTCCCAGGAGGACTTTGACACCAAGGTGGGCTGGGCCTGGAGTCTGAGACTCCAGGATTCCAGGGAGAGATGCTCTTAGCACCCTAGTTCTGGCTTTGGCCCAGGATAATGGGATTTAGGCTCTGGTCCTTGACCCTGACATCTGTGTGTCTTCCTGTGTGTCTGAGTGTACTTTGGTGCATAGGATGTGTATATGTGGATGTGAAAGTTGTACATGTGTGTGTGTGTCTCTCTCTTTGGAGGCCTTTGTGTGTCTGTGTCGGTGCCTATGTGTTTGTGCTTTGGAGTCTGTGCGCCTGCTTGTGAGTGTGTGTGTGTGTTTATGTGAGAGTAGACAATACCTATGGGAGTTTGAAAGCTCCCCCTTTGTGAGGGGGGCTCTGGATTGGCCTCTGCTAGTCACATTTCTCCCAGGCCTTCCCGCCTCCCAGGGCACTAGTGCCAAGGCTGCTCACAGCCTCTTTCTTCCATTCCAGGTGGAGGCGGTCATTCACCCCCGATTCCTGGCAGAGTTGCTTTCCCCAGAACCAGAGCTGGATCTCTCGGGCCTGGCTGAGGAGCTGGAGCAGGAGGAAGGACTCTCCCCTGAAGATGTGGCCAGGGGAGGGACTGACACTAGGGAGACTGGGGGCAGGGAGGGAACCCAGGTGACCCTGGAAATCCAGGAGGAAAGGACCCAGGTCAGCCAGGGCCGGGGAGGGCCCTAGAGCAGGAGGCCCTGAAGGCTCTGTCCCTTCCTCCCCTGACAGAGAGGCCCTGCACCCAGGAGGCTGCCCAAGTGGGTGCAGGGCAGGAGGAATGGAAGAGGAGGAGGGGAGCCGGGGACAGGGCAAGGACCCTACTGGGGAGAAGGTGCAGGAGGAAGGCAGGAGGGCCACAGGCTCTGTCTGTGGATGTGAGTCCCATCTCACCTCCCCCTGCCCATAAGCCCTGGAACTCCCTGGAGGGTGCAGAGCAGTCACTGTCCACCTCTCTCCCACCAGCTGGTGCAGACACAAGTCCTGGCCTTGGAGGAAGACGACGGGGTGCCAGCCACTCCCAATCACAGGGCAGCCCACCTGGACTCAAGAACTTCAGCGTCTGTGGCCCAACAAGATGCCCAGAGGAACGAGCAAGGCCCACAGCCCAGGGTCAGAGATGAAACCTGTACACCCCAGATGGATTTCCATGGCCATCTAAGGCACCACCAAACAGACAGGGGCCTGTTCAGGCACAAAGGCTCTGTGCCCTCTCCAGGATATCAGGAGCCCGCTCAGGCGGGAACAGCACAGCCATTTCCTCACCAGGGCACCAAGCGCTCGGGACCTCCATCAGGACCCAGGGCCAGCAAGGTTCTCAGGGAGGCCTCTCCTCTTAGTGGAGCCCCAGGGCTGGGTCATGGGTTCAGTGAGGATGAGGAGGAGCTCCCCAGCCTGGCCTTCCTCTTGGGCCTTCACCACAGCCTGCTACCCTGGGGGCTGCCACAGAGCCCTGTCCCTGCCTCGGGTCTTGTCTGCACTGCAGGGCAGAGGGCCCAGAAAGCTTCCCAGGCCCCCGTGCCCCAGAGAATGGGCCTCAGCTCAGGCCCCCTGGAAGCTGCCAAGTCTAGAAAGCGGGCTCGGTGTGGAGGCCTGGCTGCTGCTGAGGACCTGGCCAGGCCTAGGGCTGACCTGCGAGGCTCTGGGAGGCACACCCTGGCTCTGGGGCTGGTTGACCCTTCCCAGCCCAAAAGGAGCAGGTGTGACCCATGTGTCACACGGAGGAGGAGGATGCAGCACCGCAGCCAGTAAGGAACGGTGGGCCAGCCCTCCAGGGCCAGTCCAAGTGGGCAGCCCCCATGGAAGCCTTGGGATCCTCCAGGACCTAGCAACCATCCTGGCTGCCATAGGGGTGGGGAGGAAGGACAGAATGACCAGAGCCAGGAGGGGGTGTGGGTGGGTGGGGTTAGGTGGTGGGGACTTGGGTCTGGGTGTGTGTGTGTGGGCACAGTAGCTCCTTTGTGATGGGGGATGTAAAACATGGATAAAATCGTTCTGTTGTGAAATGCACTTGGTCCACTGTCATCTTGCATGTGCCTGTGTCCTCAGAGATGGGTCGTCTGAGGACAGAGAGGGGATCTGCGAGGAACGAAGCATGTTTGAGATCCCAGGCAGTCTGGATCCACAGGTGAATGACTAAGTCTTTCCTCCACAGAGACAAGGATGCCCAGGCTGCTCCCGGGAGTACACAGCTCTCAATAGCCCCAGGGACAGCCTCATCATCCCTGTCTCTCCAGCCTGCTGGGCTAGGGGGCTTCTGGGGCATTGGTTCCATGCTCTGCATCCCGGAACACTCTGGGGATAGAGAGCTGCTTTTGTGCCGTTCAGCCCTCTGGACACTCACCAGTCGTGAGAATGGAGGCTGGAGGCAGCCCTTACCTCTAGGGAGTTTCTCTCTGCCTCTCTGAAGTGGCCACATGACAGGCTGGGGTGATCCTCCACTCCTCCAGGGTGTCCCGTGGGGGTGGCCTGTCCAGAGAGGAAAAGGCTTGGCTGTAGGGACAGGACTTTCTGCTTCGGTGCCTTGTGGGTGGGGGACCATGCTATCGTCTTGGTGGGATTATTGCCATGTGGTAAATGGTGGAGGCAGCGGCCTCTTAGTCCCAGTGAGGACAAAACAAAGGAGGAAGTGAGTGACTGTAATCTCATGACCTGTTAATGGCTTGGGGGGAGGTTCCATCATGTGAAGCTCAGTGGTCCCAACCTCACCAGCCCACTGGCATCCACCCCCAGGGAGCTTTTGATACAAGAAGACCTGGGACTTTTCGTGATCAGGGATAATTTTTCGATTGGGGTGAGGAGGGTTAAGGATCTTGGGTTGTGCCTGGGAACGTCTGTGTGCCACAGGGGCAGCCAAAACTTACCAAATAAAAAACAAGCAAACAAAAAAAAGAAAAAGCAAAATGCCCCAAACGCCAAAAATCTAGGATTAATGCCAAGTGCAGGCACACTTAAAGTGAGCCATTCACTCATGCTTTTCAATCCATTAAAACATGAAAGAGCAGGAGTTCGTGTGGCTCGGCTCTAAGGACACTGATTAGGATCCATGGGGACGCAGGGAGGAGACATGGCATGGCTTACTGGGCTAGGGCTTTGGCATTGCCGTCAGCTGTGGTGTAGGTATGAGATATGCCTCAGATCCTGTATTTCTGTGGCTGTGCCATAGGCCAGCAGGTGCAGCTTGGACTCGACCCCTGGCCTGGAACAGCCCACAGGCCCCAATGCAGCCGACTCAAAATGGAAAAGAAAAGAATGCAATAGAATTTGCAGAAAGGAAAGATGTACAGACCATCACCAAATCGTATTTTAGGGAGATCCCATTATTGCTCAGAAGATGAAGAATCTGACTGCTATCCATGAGTACCTGGGTTTGAGCCTTGGCTTTGTGCAGTGGGTTAAGGAATCCAGCATTGCCTTGAGCTGTGGTGTGGGCTACGGATGTGGCTTGGATCTGGCATTGCGGTGGCTGTAGCGTAGAACAGCAATGCCAGCTCTGATTCGACCCCGAGTCGGGGAACTTCCCTATGCTGCAGGTGGGGCCCTCCAATGCCAATCAGAGACTCCATCTATCCAGGCATCCCTCCATCCAACAAGGAAACAGTGGATTAATGGATGGCACATTCACTGCATCACAGAAATGGCCTCCATGCCCAGGGTGGGTGAAGGAGCTTCCCAATTTCAGGGGCTGGATTGGTGCAGCTTGTGTGAGACAGAGACAGTGGCTGGACACTCTTTGTCTATGACAGACACCAAGGGGAAGCTGACCCTCTGATACCAGGGAAAGGCTCATCTCCAAACCCCTCAAGGGGGAGTCAAAGCATTGGCTGAAGAAACCCATTTGACTTAGGAGGTGGGGCCCCTGGCCTGGGTTCTGCCTTTCCAATGCCATGTGTCTCCAAGACCAAGGCACCGAGTCCCCTGTGTCCCAGTCACAGACAGCATTCCTTCAGTGTCCAGCCTTTCCAATGGCCAGGCCATCGAGCCTTATTGGAAGGGCCTGTTTGGGTGGTGGGGATGAAGCAGTGTGTTCCAGAGGGGATTCAGGCCCTCTGGCTCACAGGTGACCTCTTGCCAGACAGGCCAAGCGACGCATCTGCAACCAGGGTGATTTCCCAGGCACTGCCTTCCTTCCTCAGATGGCAGGCATGCAAAGGGCTTGAAAGGGGGCACAGAGCACAGAGCCATCACCTACGGTCTCCTGACTACCTCTGCCTGTGGGGGAGGAGCTTCCTGTTGTCACAGAATCTATTGCTAGCATACCAGTCATTGGAAGAGTTCTGGATCCCCAACATTTTGCTACTCAGCAGCATGCAGGAGAGAGCAAGGATGGTCCTTGGAAGGAGCTAAGAGTCTTGGGTGAGGGGAAACTTGCTTATTTTCAAGAGGTGCTTCTTAGTCAGTCGGGGTAAGGATGCCCTTCCTTTCACGAAGTGCTTTGGAAGAGGTTTGACAAAGAAAGACTGGCAACCGCATGGGTTGGGGGGAAGCAACAGGCAGGGATGGAAATGTTGCTTGCTGAAGAAGAGAAAGGGCAGTTCTGACTTGCTCAAGACCACCTCCCTGCAGCTGGGAGGTGGGCCTTCTTCCTTGGGACATCACGGTCCCTGCCAACAGCCAGGGACTGTGGCTGACAGAGCTGGGGAGTGCCTCCTGGTGCCTCTGTCATCGGCCTTCAGAGCCTGGTGGCTGCGCCCACAGCTCAGACCTGCCCTGGGCAGTAGGAGAGAGGCTGGAGCTTTGCCCACTGGGAGTGCTGATCCCCCTGCCAGGGACTGCACCCGGCTCCTGCATGTCAGCCTTCTGGTGGTAGCCAATGCCCACATGGGACCACGGCCATAGAAAGCAGCAGAGCGCTGCATCTGGGCCCCCTCCTGGACCCTGGCTCTCTCTCTACTTGTAAGCTGATCCAGACAACAATGGGCAGGGATAGCTGTGAACTGGCCCTGTCAGACACATCTTCAGAAGCTTGGCATTTCCATGTTCAGGTAATCCCCTTATGGTTACAGTGTAAGGGAAATAGGCAGAGAACTCTTCTGTCACAGTCATATTGGAGCCGTTCCTGCCTGGGATGTTTGGAGAACCTATACGATAAGGAAACAAAGAGCCACTGCATTTCACTCCACTGGGTCCAAAGCATATGCTGTCCATTGCAGAACAATGAGAATGAGAAGAAAGGAAGCCTCCAGATATGTGGACATGGAGATGCACCCTTCGAACGACTCCATGCTCAAAGAGGCCTCTCCAGGAGATCTTGGAAAATATATAGAACGGTAGGCAAAGGAACGTGCAGTACCTAACAGGTGGTAGGATCCAGACAAACTGGTGTTAAGAGCGAAGCAAATGGCACGAAATGCTTATAGAATACAAAAGATGCAAGGTTGCCCATCAACAACCTACGTTTTCACACAAGGCATTGAGAAAATACAAATCACAAAATACAGCAAACGCAGGAACAAAGAAGCTCACGACAATACCCTATGTTCAGAGGGACTCTAGCCAAGGAACACTAGCTTGGCTTACTATGCACAACCATCAACTTTATAGGCTGCATGAAGACATTACTGAGGAAAACCTACATGGTCACAATGGCGCTTGCAGAACATGTGCCATGCCCATTCATGTAAGAAACGCACAGAAATCTAGGAAGAGAAGGACACTCCTTGAACCCCGTAAAGAACATCTCGACAAAAAGCTACACCAAGCCTCCTGCGTGATGGTGAAACAATGAACGTCTTCCTCCTCCATCCAAAACAGGTCAGAAAGTTCTTGCTCATTTTTCCTTTTCTACTTAGTACTGTAGCTACCAGCCAGGGCAGCATGGCAGGAAAAACAAAGAAAGACCTACAGATGAGACAGGCACAAACATAATTCTCCATGCTCATGGATAGCATGGCTACCTCCACGGGAAGGCCCACCGAATCTCCAAGACACACGGAAGAGGTGGAGGTCACTTTATCAAAGTCTCAGTATACAAGGTCGACACAAAAACCTTCATCATGTGTGTAAATCCCACAAAAGAACATGGCACCAAAATGAAAAACACCATGCAATACACAAGATTTGCCAAAACCTTGAAGCATTTGGTTCCATCAGTCATTCTATGGCTGCACCCACGGCATATGGAAGGTCCCAGGCAAGGGGGTCAACCTGGAGCTACAGGTACCATCCTACATCAAAGCCCCACCAACACCCGGTCCAAGCCACACTGCCGCTGGTGGCACCACTGGACCCTCATCCCACTGAGCCAGGTCAGGGATTGAACCCACATCCTCCTGGACACTCTTTCAGGTTCATCACAAACTGAGCCACAATGGGAAATCCGGGGATACATATTTGGGATAGAGCATCTGTATGATAAAACGAAACAAGGCCTACAACAATGCGGACACCTATTATACTCATGGATGGGAAGACTTAACACAGAATACCGCCAAATTCCAACAGAAGTTTTTTTTTTTATTTTTTTTTTGGCCCACATGGATGAAATTATTCTAAAATGTATAAAGAAAAGATAAAGGAGCCAGAACATCCAATATAATTACGAGAAAGCACATTAAAGTGGGAGGTTATTCGGCTTATGAGAACGCTCTATGGAGGGCAGCTTGGCATTGCTGGCGGGATAGAGGCAGACAGAGTTCAGTGTACAGATAGAGAATGCAGAAATAGATCCATAGCAATACACCAACCTGGGATGTTCTAATACGGAAGCTCAAGGGCAGTAGAGTGGAATAGGGATAGGGTTTTTATCTGATACGAAAATGAACTCATCAGGGAACATTCAGTGCAAATGTGAAATGTGTATAAATACAAACGATGCAACGTTTACCACACCTAAGAAAAAACAATTGGAGCAAACCTCTGGGTCCTCGGGCTTGGCAAAGGGGTCTTCCACATGACAAGAAAAACATTATCCCAAAAGGGAAGGAAAGAACAGAAAGTTGGACTTCATCAAAAGGAAAGAAAGGCCCTTCAAAACACACATGCACCCCAATGTCCACTGAAGCACCATTTCCAATAGCCAAGACAAGGGAGCAAGCTAAATGTCCATCGGCCGAGGCATGGATAAAGAGGATGAGGTTCATATGTACGGGGGGGACATCACACAATCATACAAGAGAATGGAATCATGAACGCTGCAGCAGCAAGGATGGACCTGGAAATTATCATCCTAAGTGAAGGTGGACAGGGAAAGACAAACATCGTATGATACCACTTCTAATGGAACCGAAAGAGAGGACACAAATGAACGTGTGCACGGAACAGAAACAGACTCCCAGCCTTGGAAAACCCGATGGGTCCCAAAGGAGCCAAGTCCACAGCAGGAGGGACTGGGGGTTTGGGACTGGCTTCTGCACACGGAGTACATGGAATGACCGGCCAACAGGAACCTGTGGTAGAGCCCAGGGAACTCTAGCCCACAGTTAGTGATAGTCGATATGGGCATAGAATCTGAGGGAGAAGGGGTGTGTGTGTATGTATGACCGAATCACTTTGCGACACAGCAGGAAATAGCACAACATGGTACCTCACTGTCCTTTCAATCAAACTGAAGATAAGTACATCAATACCGCTGGAATAGGCAACAACAACATCAGCAACAATGAAAACATAAGCGTTCTTCCCCATGACAGCCAAAACCCTACCCCAGACAGAAAACGGACCTCATCACATGGAAACATTTTCCTAGGTGAAAAGAAGCTACAGGTTTGGAGAAACTACCTGCCAACCACACATCTGACCCAAGTCTGGTGTCTCGAGGGAATAAGGCACTGCCAAGACACGACCATAACAGCGGGACCTATTCCACCAGAAAATGGGCAAACATTAGGAAGAGACAGGTCACCCACCATAGCACTGTGAGTCCTGAAGTCTGGGTCCACTGTGAGGCTTCCCAGGATCCTGGTGGCTACATGAGAACACTGGGTCAGGTAGAGGGCAGGAAGGATTGCAACAACACTGCTTCCAGGAACTCCCTCGGGTTGGCCTGAGCCAGCTAAGCCGAAAAGGAGACATCAGGCTCCAAGTGCTGGAGGTGTGGACCCCTTGGGCCAGGCTGGCTGGGGCCCTTGGACCGAAGGCAGGTGTTCATGTGGGGGTGGGGGCCAGAAATGTGGGCAGTGAGTTGTTCCCCTTCAGGCTATGGAGAGCGGAGCCATGGGCATGCTGAAAGAGGGTGCTGGGAATCCAATGTAGGAGCAGAGTGCTGTGAGGCCTGGACCTCATCTCACAGCCTGGCACTGGAGCTCCTCTCTCAGCTTCCCTCTCAGTCGCCTAGACTCCGTTCCTTCAAGAGCCTTATATGCCACGGGCTGGAACCCCCTGCCCCATGGCCTTGGGTCATGGGCTCTGTTCCGGCTCGAGTGCCCTGCACTCTGGAAACGTCCCTCCCTCACTTTGGGGAGTCGATCCTCCTTCATCCCAACCCCAGGACTGATGTTCCTTTACTTTACAAAAGACCCTTCATCCCTGGCACTGGAGACAACTGCAAAAAGGGGCTACAACTCTATTACCCGAAGTTCATATGTGGAAGGCTTCTCCCCCAGGACCTCCGAACATGACCTTAGGTGGAGCAGTCTTTTCGTTGTCTTTCCATTGCCTACGTTTGTTTGTTTGGATGGGGCTGCTGGGGCGGCAAATGGAAGTTCCCAGGCTTGGCATCCGAACGATCCATCGATCGATCGGAGCTTTGGCAGCCGGCCTACGCCACAGCCACAGCAATGCCACATCCAAGCCGGGTCTGAGACCTACACCACAGCTCATGGCCACATTGGATCCTTCCTTTCCTGAGTGAGGCCAGGGATCGAACCTGAACACTCATTGTTCCTTTTCGGGTTCAGTTCCATGGTAACACCACCTCAAGCCCTGCAGCAGAGTTTGTACAGAAAGAGCTGAAATCAGGTCACTAAGGTGGCCCCTAATACAATAGGATGGGTGCCCCTATAGAAAGGGCAAATTTAGACCCTGAGTCCCACAGAGGGAGCTGATGTGAGGGCGCAGGCTGGAGATGGGCATCTGGAATCCAAGGAGAGAGGCCTCAGGGCCAACCCAGCTTGTTTATTCCGGGATCTCAGAAGGCTGGGCTCCAAAACGGTGAGTTGATACATTCTTGTTATTTAAGCCCCATTGCCCGTGGGAGTGGTGAGGGCAGCTGGAGCTGACTGATTCCCTCTGAAGGCCTGGGCACTCCCAGGGAAGGAAGGAGTCTCAAGGGAAGACACCCTCTCTGTCCCCAGCTGGGCTCCACCTGCATCCCCACTCCTACCTTCCTCCTGGGACACTCTCCCTCTCATGTCCTCTCCCTTTGTCCAGGGAGTCAGATGGAGGACCCCAACAGAAGAAGTAAGGACGGATGACAGGAGGGGCCATAGGGCCCCAAGGCAGCAGCAGGAGGAGACTTTCCTTTGGTTATTGGAGATTGCAGGCTTGGTTCATGGGGTGGCCACTGTTGCACAGGAAGGCCAAGATGGGGCCCTGGAAAGCTGATGGAGCTGGTGGGGTAGGGGTGGCTGTTTGCCAAATGGAGACTGGAGTCTGAGGCAGAGACAGAAGCACAGGAACTCAGGGGGTCTGCACCAGGCCTGCTGCAGGACCTCGAGCATGGACAGCAGCAGGGGCAACTCTCTGGGGGCACAAAGCCTGTGCCAGGCCCAGGAGAGCCAGCAGCCTGCAGAGACTGCGATGGGACCTGGGTGTGAGGAGGAGGGACTGTGGGCTCAGGGAGAGGCATGTGCTTCTGGATCTCATCGGTCCCATGGGAGAAGCAGGTGATATTGGTGAAGATGCTGGGGTAGGGGGCATGTCAGCCGTCTAAGCCCCAGCGGGCCATCCCCACGAGACACCTTGAATAAGGGAGGTCACAGATGAGGGAACCCCCCTGGGACCACCCTCCGGAGGACAGGGGACTTAGGCTGCAAGCAACAGAGCTAGGTCAGAGGAGTCTCTGCCATGCATGGTCACTCAGTTGTACTTCTGGGAAGTTCCAAACCCTGGCATCCCATGGATGATGAGCCTGTGTAAGCCATGCAGGCAGGCACGGGCATCCTGATGGAGGAAGCTCCTGACTGACCCTCAGGACAATCACAGGCTTCAATCTATCAGCAGATGGGCCTCTGTGCCTGGAGAACCCCTGGAGGTCCAGAAGAAGGCACTGCACTGTCCAAGGCCGAGAAGGGACATATGTACCAACAGGGCCCAAGAGAGCTGGTGTGGGAGTTTAGCCTGGCCAGCTCAAGCCCCTGCAGACCTCAGCTCTGGCAAGGCCCTGGGCTGCACCAGCACACCCCTAACCGGGACCCTCTTCCTTTCTCATTCCTTTAGACATCTGGTGTTCTCTCAAGGTCTTGGTTGAGCCTTTTCAGAAGATGCCCATACCCAGGCCTGTTGGAGGCAGCCGGTCTTGCTCAGGGGGTCAGTGGGGCTTAGAAGCAGAGCGGCAGGGAATTCCTAGAGTTAGTGCGCTCAGGGCTGGGCCATCTGGTGGGAAATCTCCTCATGTCATCAGCCAAAGGGAGGGTCTGGTCCTTGTGGCTGGGGGAGAGGGGCAGGGGCCATTGCCAGTTTCCAGGGCACCACAACAGGGAGTCCTGCAATCGAGGTTTTAAAGCAACAAGTGCAGGAGAGTGATAGCAAGATACGGGAAGGACAGAGAGCCCCAAACAAGTTGAACCCAAACAGGCACGCAGCAAGACCTATTCTGATGAATATGGCCAAAGGTAAACAGTAAGGGAGGAGGCCAAAGGCAGCAAGAGAAAAGCAAGGCATTCATGATGAGGGAACCCCAATAAGGTTATCAGCAGTTTTCTCTACAGAAACACTCCAGGCCAGAAGGGGGTGGCGAGACCCATTGAAAGCACTGAAAGAAAGAACAAATAATCTGCCTCCTCCAAATACCCTATCCAGCAAGACTATCATTTCAAATCGAAGGGGAAAGCAAGAATTTCTCCGACAAACCAACCCTGAAAGAGTACTGCAATACAAAACCCATTCTGAAAGAAATACTCTAATGGTTCTCTAATTCAAAAAAAGAAAAAAGAAAAAAACCATTGGAAAGCAGTGACTTAGAGAAGCCAGCATACAGATCTAACCATGAAGATGTCAAAAACATAAAATGAAATAAACTACATCAAATCATACAATGAGGGCGAGGAATGGATAAAAATGTAGATCCTTTGTCTTGTTTCAATGACCTGTTTGGTCCTATGTAACGGTCAGGCTAAAGTCAGCAGACAAACGAAGGGGTTAACATAACAACAAAACAGGGCAACCACAAACCAAAAGCCAACACTACATTCAAAAATTGGAAAAGGAAAGGACTCCAGCAGAGAATCAACAGAACCCATCCACCCAAAGGAAAAGAAAGAAGAAAGAGAAACATAGAATCAACGGGAAAACAAGGCTTCAAATGGCAATCAAGAGACATCTATCAATGACCACGTGAATTGTTCCGGGACCGAATGCTGCCATCAAAAGACGCAGAGTGCCAGATTGGGTACCAAAGCAAAAACCTTCAATCTGCTGCCTAGACAAGCTCACCCGAGGGCAAAGAACACGTATAGATTGAAAGGGAGGGGATGTGAAAAGATATTTCATGCCAATGGACAAGACAGGAGATCAGGAGTAGCGCTGCTCATATCCAACAAAATCGCCTTTAAAACCAAGGCCATTGAGAAAGGCAAAGAAGGACACTAGTTCACGCTTAAGGGATCAATTCAAGAAGAGGATACCACAGAAAAGCAACTCATGGACTTGCAGAATAGACTTGTGGTGGCCAAGAGGGAGGGGAGGGGGAGGGAGTGGGGTGGATGGGGAGCTTGGGGTTAATGCCTGCCCACTATTGCCTTGGGAATGGATTAGCAATGAGATCCTGCTGTGTAGCGCTGGGTACAATGTCTAGTCACGTTTGACGGAGCATGATAATGTGAGAACATAGAATGCCTACATGTATGTGTAACTGGGTCACCACGTTGTACAGTAGAAAACAAGATTGTATTGGGGAAATAACAATTAAGAGCCAAAGAGGACGCGGTATATACACACAATGCAATACTCCTGCGCCATAAAACAGAGCACCCTAATGCCATCTGCAGCAACATGGATGGAACGAGACCCTCTCATCCTGAGGGAAGGAAGTCCGAAAGAGAAGGACGACTACCATACGACATCACTCATATGAGGAGTCTCATATACAGCCCAAAGGAACCTTTCCACCTAAAGGAACTCATGGACTTGGAGAATAGACTTGTGGTTGCCTAGAGCGAGGGGAGGGAGTGGGATGGATGGGGAGCTTGGGGTTATTGGATGCAAACGACTGCTTTTGGAAGGGGTTAGCAAGGAGATCCTGCTGTGTAGCACTGAGAACGAGGTCGACTCACTTATGATGGAGCATGATAATGGCACAAGGACGAATTATACACGTATGGGGAACTGGGTCACAATGCTGGACAGTGGAAAAAATTGTCTCGGGGAAAGAACAATCAAAAAACACCCAACAAACACCCCACTAGAGGCAGTCATCAAACCACAAGAGCAGAGAACAAGGGAGGACGGGAAAAGACCAACAAAACCCAATCTGACACAGGTAATAACATGGCCATAAGAACATACAGATCAAGAAGCACCTTCAATGCAAATGCACAAAATGCCCCAACCAAAAGACATCGACTGGCTGCATGCATACACAAAGAAGACGCATCTCCTTCTCTCTGGGTCTAGATCGAGAGCTCCGTCTCGTTCTCCATCTCGATCTCCATCTCGATCTCGATCCAGATAGGTAGAGGGATAGACGGATAGGTAGACCTGCTGTCTTCAAGAGACCCCCTTCAGTTTGAGGGACATATACAAATTGAAAGTGAGAGGATGCAAGAAAATATTCCTCGTGCGTGGGAATTAAAAGAGAGACGGAGTAGAAACACCCCCATCAGACAAAAGAGACGTTCAAATAAAGAATATTATTAAGACACAAAGAAGGTCATTACGTAACGGTCAAGGATCAATCCAAGGAGAGGAGATGGGAATTGGAAACCTATATGCACCCAATACAGGATCCCCGCAATGTAGAAGGCAACTGCTACAACCGTAAAAGGAGAAATGGACACTAACACAGTCAGAGCAGGGGGCCTTCCCACCCGACTCCCATCAACGCACGGGTCCTCCAGACATAAAATCAACAAGGGAACCCAGGCCTTCAATATTGCATTGGACCACAGGGCACTTCCTCCATATGTAGAGCGCTTTCCATCCCAATGAAGCAGGATACACACTCCTCTCAAGGGCACACCGGACATTCCCTAGGACAGATCACATGCTGCGTCACCAAGCAAGCCACTGTACATGGAAGGAAATTGAAATCCTATCCCACAGCTTGTAGGAACCCAACGCTATGAGGCTCAAAATCAACCACCAAGAAAACAATGGCAACAAACACCAATGCACGGAAACTCGACAACATGCTACTCAACAACCAAGGGAGTGCTGGAGAACCCAAAGAGGAAATTTGAAGATCCCAAGAAGCAAGTGACACCAAAGACATGACAATCCAAAGCCTATGGGGTGCAGCAAAGGCAGATCGAAGAGGGACCTTTCCAGCAATACAAGCCTACCTCAGCCAACAAGGAAAACCACCAACAAACAACCTTGTCTTATGCCCAAAGCAACCAGAGAAAGACAAACACAAGGAAAGACATCCTAATGATCAGAGCAGAAAGGAAAGAGCAGCGAAGAAAACCATCGGAAAGATCCATGCAGCTACAACTGCTTCTTTGAATACATCCACCATATGGATAAACCCTTAGCCAGACTCATCAGGGAAAAAAGAGTGGACTCAAATCAATAAACATCAAAATGCATGCCAGCTTCCAATGGACATCCCAGAATACAGAGGATCAGAAGAGACTACTAAAAGCAACTCTATGCCAAGAAATCAGGCTTCCTAGATGAAATGAACACCTCCCTAGCAAAGTACAATCTGCCAAGACTAAACTCCGATGACCTAGAAAAGATGACTGGGCTGATGCCAAGAACTGAAAATGACGTTGTGAGGAAAAAACTTCCAGCAGGCATTCCCGTCGTGGCTACATTGGAATGAACCTGACCCGTATAGGAGAGAAGGCAGGTGCAATCCCTGGATCAAGGATTGCCTTCAGATATGGAGCAGGTCCCAGATGCAGCTCGGATCTGGCCTTGCTGTGGCCGTGGCTGGCAGCTGCAGCTGCAGCGCCAATTCCACCATAGCCAGGGCATTTCCCAATGCCATGGGTCTGCACTGAAAAGACAAGAAAAGGCCAACTCCCCACTCCACCCACTTCCGCACAAACAAAACTATACCACCTGAGGTCTTCACATGCACATTACCCAACAGGGGCCTGAACACAAACACCGACCAGTGGTACACTTTGATTACTATGTATACAGGTGCACTACCACCAGCTCCTACACAGTCATCTCACGCACAGCCCATAGGCAAGGCCACAGCCCTACAGTACTTCTATGCCAGGATTCCAGAACACACACACATCGCCTATGAGATTTCTGTGTTTCCAAACACACACACCTACCTCTGACATCCCTCCAAATACATACTACAGAAGCCCCAGGACCTCAAATACACACACAGCCACAATCCACCTACAGGTACTAATACACATGTACACGTTTCAAACACCTGTGGACACACACAGACAAATATTCCCAACCCTTGAACATACAGATGCCCCAAACACTAGACATGGTGCCACCTCTCCAGAAGACAACCGCCCTGCAAGGACACTGCACCTCTGTGGGTGTCAACTGCATATGTATTTCAGCCCTCAACCTCAGTGTGGACACACCATCTCTTCCTACCTAGGACCTATAGAAACACCTCGGCATTCTGCCAAGAAGCAACGTGGCACACTCCCAACACCTCCATACCATAGGAACACAACCTGGTCATTCGTGCACCTGGTGATAGACACACAAACGAGTAGACACACGTACGACACATGGACCTATCACCAGCAAACCACATAGGAAATGACTTCCACATATCCAATGATCCTAGGACCCAGCTCATCCATCTGCAAACTCGTAACACATAACCACAGCACATATTTCTCACACCAAGAAATGCACGTCTCCCACGCCCCTGTGGAAACACAGAACCTCATCTCTCCAGCAGACACACACTTCCCCACGTCCCCACATATATAAGCCTAACATGTCCCTCCTGAAAACTACAAGGGCATAGCCCCAGCGGATATGCCTCCAAATGCCCATGCCCCTGGAATACACACTCAAACGCATTCTACACACAACTCTCCAAAACACCCAAGCAGACCCGCAATTACTCAGTACAAGACACAATTGCAAACCTAGCACCCTACGTCCTTTCCTCCAAACACGCATATAACACACTCTCCGCATATCCATAAACCCACACTCCCCAAGGCTCCATCCAAGGACATGCACTCTTCCAGCATGCAGAATCCAGAAGCATGCCAATAGGGCACGCCGACCTATATACCATGCACCTGTCCCAGAAGATAGGCCGACTCGCCCTCTACACATCAAAAGACACATGCATGGCTCTGGAACATGTGCTACACTTAAAAAAAGTAAAGAGCCATATGACAGGCCATGAACACACAAATAATCATCCTAAAGGGAAGGACAGAGGAGGATCCTTAAAGAGCAGAAACTGCCCACGGGGAATTGGTTAAAGACAAGCTTTCAAGGGGTCTTCGAAATGGTCTAAAGCTGATGATCACTCAAGAAAAGGAACCCAGCCATGACTTACCCGACTTGAAGGAAGACCAGATGCATCCAAGTGCCAGACACGCTCAAGACACAACCCCCAAGAGTTCAAGCACAAGACAACAGATGTGGAGATCGAGTCCTGCTGCATGAGGTCAAGGAGAGAAGAGTCCTGGACAAGGAGCATTTCTGCACCTCACCCAGACAGAAACACAGGGGAGAGGGGACACGCCTAGGTAAAAGAGGACAGTAGATGGAAACCTGAGATGAATTACCCCAGTTGATATATGACCAAACGCCTGGGAATACACACTGATTTGAACAAACACTGTGACAGCCCAGGACACACCATCCATATAGGGCACAATGAGGAGCTGGAGATGGAAGCCTTGATATCCACCCTCCAATGAGGAAGAAGGCAGTCTTCTCCCCTCCCCACTGGGCCTTGGATTCTAGAAATGTAACTCTCTTGGTTCTTGGGGCTGCTCTGCTCCCTGGCCAGCTTACGCGTATCTCCCCCCAGGGTCTTATGCTCCTAAACTCACTCTTTACCTGGGGCTTCGCTTCTTGCCAAACTCTTCCTGCCACGAAGCAGAAGAACCAGAGATTCATCAAATCCTGACACCTGGTGAGGGGTCTGACAGTGCAAAGACAGTGGGTTTGAGCAGGTCGAGGCCTTCCTTTGTGGCACGGAAGGCGAAGGATTCTGAGTGTTCACTGCAGTGGTCCCGATTGCTGCTGTGGCACTCCGTCCGTGGACGGGGAAACTCCACATGGGGCAGATGCCACCAAAAAGAAGAAGTCTGTGCGCTTGAATCCTCTCTGAACCTGGGATCCTGGATTCAGGTGCCAAGCTGAGGGCAAGGTAGATTCCAGTCCCACTCTCAATTTTGGCTGGGGTCAAGTCCCAACCACGAAGTTTCACTACAGACCCCAAAGGTACAAATACACAGATCAGCCCCTGGACTTCCCTAACATTGCCCTGAGGCCTAGGCAGATAATCCTACCAAGTCCACCAGGAGACACACAATCCCCAACTTCATGGCGGAAAACATCCATGAAAAATAGGCCCCTGAACACCAACTTACAAACACCTAAACGCCAGCTCCTGGACTATGCCTCTGTTACATCTCAGCACCCTCCAAAGACAAACGCTCACCCAAACACAGGCATGATCTCCCCTTACACACATATCCATAGACAAAACCCAACCAACCCTCACTTTTGACGGATTACCAGATTCCCGACCACCAGGTGGCCATGTACCAATCCCCCCTAGGCTTGCAAATCCATCACGATTTACATCCGACTACAACTAGGTGGTCAGCACTACATTCAGCAAGGCTGCCCCCAACAGAGACCCAAGCATGCCATTTGAACAGAAGTGCTGACCGACATTGGGATGTGAAAAAGGAAGACACCAGTGAAACTAGCAGCCTGGATGGTACATCTTCACTCCTTTTCCCGTGCCCTGAGCTACTTCTTGTGAACCCCATGAGGGTTTTCAAATTGGAAATTCTTCCTTCGATCTTTCCTACGCTTTGGAACGGCAGGCACACTGGAATGCCACCCATTTTAATCACTCACACACTTTAGTCCCCTGCCTGCATATGCCCCACAGTCCCTCAAGTCTCCCAGCAGCCTGATCCACAGTGCTGCTAAAAGCTGTGGTGGAAACACTGCTCCGGACCTGAGCTCCATGCGGGCATGAACCCACATGGAGGAGGGCACAAGGAGTCTGCAGCGTGCACAAGAGCACAGAGCGGTCACACCCAATGGCTGAAGAGTCCCCATATTCCTTAGCAGGGCTGTCATGGAATGAACGCTAAAGGCCACCATGATGGGCCCCACCCTCAGGCAGGCCACCCCTTGGGAAACCACCCTCTTTGCTCCCACGTGCGCTACTGACTACCCAAGCGGACCCTCCTCAACAGACACTAGGAGCGGTTGGGGGATGGTAGTCTCTGTGCACAACAGCTCAGTCAGCAGTGGACAGGTGGGAAGAGGAGGGAGGGAAGGAAGCATCAGAAGAGCTGGCCCAGGAGCTCCCTCCAAGACAGGAATGTCATGGAGGATTTGCATTCGCTGGAAAGCTCTCTGGTGTTGTCTTCCTGTCTTCTCCCTGGGAGCTTCTGTGGCCAACTCCTCTTAAACCCTATCTCTTGGGAGATGAGCCCCAAGGTCACACTGCATCGGTGAAACCCATGCATTTAGATAGGATCCCCATACAGGAGTTTGCAGAGATACAGCCTAAGCACAGAATCCTCAAAGTGGGCCAAGGACATTCATGCCCTTTGGGCCATGGACATTCATGCCCTTTGGGCCACAGTACCTTAGGCTGTGTGGACTCTTTGGGTTGGGATTTGCTTGTCTACAAAGAGAAGGGTCTTTCCCCTAGCAAATTGGATGGATCCCTTAAAGAACCATTCTAGCACGCAATTGGAGATCTGAGAACCTTTCTTCAAGATGGTGCTCCAGTCGCCATGCCTAGAGAATTTCCAAATGCCTCGATTCTCCACGCATGTTTGTTCTTCATGTCTATCTTTAATCCATGGAGCTTGTTCAATAAAGGTTGGTGCACAGGTGTGTCTCCTTTGTACGGTTCTGGTTGTCCTGATTATGCTGGTAAGCTAAACGTGACCCTCTTGGCCAGTCACAAGACAGCAGGTTCTTTGGGAACACTATTCCTCTCCCTCCCTACGTCTGGCACGACATCATGGAAGTTCAGGTGGACATCCACCCACAAAGACGTAGCAGCAGATTCAACATACAGACCTGACTTGGTAATGCTCGCCAAAGTAACTTGAACCCTCAGATCCCTTTTCTGGTCCATGGCAACATCAGAGCATTTCTTCCTCCACAGGATACCTCTCAAGACCCTTACATCTATCTGATGACACTCAGAGCTCCCAAGGGCACAGACTTGAAACGTCCACAAGACACAAACCTGGGATCTCTCGGTGCCTTTCAATTTCCATGTGGGAGTGGAAGGTTCACTGTCTCCTGATGCTAGTGATCCATCTCCAGAGATGTTTCTCCTCAGCCGCCAGTGCCTGCCCCAAAGCTCTCTGCAGGAACAATCAGAGGTCATGGTCCAAAGGACGTTGAGACACCCACTTCCATGACTGGTTTCCCTAATTACAGTGCAGCTGATTTGACAACCTCTGCCTCTCCGATGTTGGGATGTAGGGTTCTGAGGTAGTATAAAATAATGAACAACAGAAGGAGTTCGTGCCATGGTGCATCAGAACCGAATCTGACTAGGAACCATGAAGTTGCGGGTTCCACCCCTGGCCTCGCCCGGTGGGTTAAGGATCGGGTGTTGATATGAGCTGCGGTGTAGTTTGCCATCACGGCTGGGATCTGGCATTGCTGTGGCACTGGCATAGGCCAGGGGCCACAGCTCTGATTGGACCCCTAGCCTGGCAATCTCCCGATGCCATGGATGCGGCCCTCAGAAGTCCAAAGTCAGTCAAAAATGATGGAAGAATTGGGAGCACCTCGTTTCCACAATGCAACTTTTGTATCAGTGTCCCTGAGAAGACTCATGCCAATACGACATCTGGGGAGGGAGTGGGGTGGCTTAGGAGCTTGGGGTGAAGGGATGCAAAGGATTGGCTTTGGTGTGGATTAGCAATGAGATCCTGCTCTGTAGCACTGAGGACCTGTGATAGAGCATGCTCATGGGAGAGACTAGAATGTGTACATGTGTGTGTACCTGGGTCACCATGCTGTACAGTAGCAAAACCATTGTCTTGGGGGAAGAACAATTCAAAACCAACCAAACAAGAAACCCCCACAAATACTACATCTGAGCTATGCGTGAGAATCTTGTAACAAATTGCAGGAGTGGCTGAAGAAGGGGAGGAAGCAACAAGGAAGCTTGGCCTTCCTGAATGCCTGGGCACAATGGGTGCCTCAGCAATCTTCTCATATGAAGGTCTTGTTTGAAAACCCTTGAAATGTTTCTTCAGTGTAAAAGCTCCAATAGAGATCCCTATTCCCATGGTGCTCAGTTTTGCAGTGCCCCATCCAGAGTTTCTTCCTACAAAACTCACCATGGCATTGCAGGAGATACTCTTGCCTCAGCTTCTCACCCTCTTTGGAGTCCATGTTCCTTTTCAAGGGGCAAGAAGCTTCGGAAGCACCCACACAAGTCCTTTTTCTCAATCTGCAACAATCCTTTCAACCTCTCCTTCCTTGCCCAACACCCTAACAGCAGGAGGAATTGTAGTTCTGCTACTGCACAGAGGGACTCTTGCCTCCCAAGAGATTTGCTTGCAGTCCTAGGAGGTTTTCACCCCTCACCTCCCTTGATGATATTCCCGAGACCTCGCCTCTCACCACACAAGATGGACATATGCATTCCTATCATTTGCATCGTGAAAAGCTGACCTTAACTCCCAATCTGAACGTTTCCTCAGGTGTGTTGCTGGCTGTGTCAGGGATGCTACGTTGATTCCCATGCAGACAGCACCATAGGCAAGGACGAGCCTCGATTCTCAAGAGCAAGGGTATGGGATGCAGACAGGAAATGCACCAGCTATCAAGCAGGGCTTGCTGGGGAGGACGTTGATGCGAGTGGGTTTGGACACGTGGAGATTGGACATTGGCGGATAAAAAGCTGGCACTGTGTCAAAGGGCACACCCACATCACGGGCAGTCGATGTTTTCACACCTACAAAAGCCAGCAATTCCCATCATGGCTCAGCAGACATAAACCCCCCTAGGATCTGTGAGGATGCACACTCCATGCCAGCCTCCTTCATTAGAATAAGGATCCGGGGTTGCCCGGAGCTGTGCTGTAGGTCCCAGATGCAGCTTGGATCCCACATTGCTCTGGCTATGGCATATGCCTGCTCGTGCAGGTCTGATGTGACTCCTAGCCTAGGAACATCCATAGGCAGCACGAGCGTCCCCCAAAGGAGAAAGCAATTAAACCAAGAGACCCCCCCACACACACTTCTGGTTCTTTCACATAAGGAAAGAGAAGATTTTGTCTTCTCCTCCCTTACTTCTGTCCTTAACCACATAAAGCTCAAAGATGCAATAGTATCTCTTGGCTCTTCCATTGCCATTTCATCCAAAGAGCCTGCAGATTTGGGGTCCCTTTGCCATTTTCTTTTGGGTTGGACCAAAAGGCACCTTTTGGTCTCCACTCCAAGTCCTCCTACCCTCAAGAACTGCCCACTCCCTGTAGCCTAATATGGTACCCTTATGGGCGAGTCTTGCCAGATGCATGCTGCCAAGGGAAAGGTAAACTTCAGATACACAGGGAAAGTACTTGCAGTAAAGATATGTCCAAAATGGTGAACGGGACACAGGTCAGGCTAAATGCAGGCACTGTGTATGGGAAATGAAAAACTCAAATGGAGCTGCACATTTACTATTGTTTTTGCCTGGCTTTGAGTACTCTGCCCTTTCAGTACATTGAATTTCAAGAGAATGGAGGAACTCCCATGTTAAAAATGCATCCAGTAACAGAGGAGCCACGATATCAGTAGGAAGGCAACAAAAGGAAAGATACTCAGGTCTACGGGGACGCAATTTAATTTTCTCGTTTCCTTTTTTACTTTTTCTCAAGAGGAACTCTTTGATCTTACAAGAGGTTAGGTTTTCCACTGCAGTTGATTTACAATGTTTTGTCTACTTCTGCTGCGTAGCCGAAGGACCCTGTCGTACAGACAAATGTATGTATATATGATATATGATACATATATATCTATATGGGATACATATGTAATCACTTTCTCACATTATCCCCCAACCTGTTCCATCACAAGTCCAAGATGGAGTTCCCTGTGCACATGGTACATTTCAACCAGAGACAAAGGAATACTACCTGCAAAGGCAAACGGATGGCATTCAAAGTTGCTTGCCCAAAAGATCTCTGAAAAGATGGGAATGAAACAGGTATCTCTGATCCCTGGTGGGAACGAGGACTGAGTGGACAGGGGAAAGAGGGGAGAGGAGGACTCAGCACTCCATATGCTATTCGGCACACGTGGACTGTGATCCCTGAGAAGGGAGGATTTGTGGAAAATGTTACATTCAAACATTTAACAGGGAAAAGCTCCAAGACTTACCAGCAATGTCATCATACGGGAGACACCACAGACTGATCTCTGGTCTTGCACACGTGGGCTGTGCAGTGGCTTTTTGGATAGGCTGGGCATTTCCAGCACAAGGGAACATGAGGAAGGTGGGTCCTGCTGGATGCTGGTTGGCACACAAGGATGGTTTCCTTAGGAAAGACGGACACACACCAATCACAAATGGTGGGTCTGCTGAGAGAAGCCAAACCATAAACATTGGGTTCCAGGTGGCCATGAAAACCCAAGTGGTTATCAGATGATGAAAGGTGAATATTGTTCAGAAAGTCTGGCCTCTGGGGAAGGGAGCCTGGAGGCAGGACGGAAGCAGAGGGGGTTGAAGGACAACAAACAAGTTGATGAATAACAAAGGGAAAGGGAACATCAAGACAAACCTCGGTGCTGTGACTCTGAAAACCAACACATACATTGCCTGACGAGGCACTCGACAATTGTCTGGCCCCTGCATAAGGTGGAAGAAACGTCTGGTTCTTGCCTCCCTGCAGAGGCCAGCATGGAATGGCACCCCACCCCCACCCAGGCTCACCTGCCCTCGGCCCCTCCCCCACTGCAGAATGACTGGAGGCCTGCATTATACTGTTGAGATTCAAATTTGGGCTCCTTTACTTGCGTCCTGAGCATCTGTTGGGGCAGGTCCCTCGCTGGGTCCTGCTCTTGACTGTCCACGTTGAGGCCACCAGCCCGTGGTGGTCCAGGCCCATGCCTGTGGCAATGGCTTCAGAAGGCGGTAAGCCTCTAGACAGGGGCTGTTTTCCAAGAGAAAGGGCCTCCCTCAAATGCCTGGGTTTCTGTTGGGACCCTTCACTGTGGACATGGAGTTAGACTGAAGGAGAGGAAGGCGACAGCACTGCACCCCAGGGACATCTCAGCTGGGGAGCCTGTAGAAACCTGAGGCTGCCCTGGGGAGGACAGCTGCTTGGAGGTGGTTCAAGAGGCCTTGCTCTGGTTGGGGAGGCAGGATGGCAGCAGGCAGGTTGGCGGTTTCTAGAAGGGAGACAAGCCACTTGGAACGTGTGTGTAGCCAGTGTCCTGTGGCTGGCCCTGGGTGGGTCATGGGGAAAGCCTAGCCCCGCCTTGTGGTCCTCAGGCACCTGAAGCTCGCCTCACCAGACCTCTCTAAGGGATTGGAACTGGAGCATACTCTGGCTGATGGGGGCGTGGAATAGGAGGGTATATTCAGAAAACGATTCAGTGCTGGTGGGTGTTGTCTGTGGCCACATGCTCAGGAAAGGGTCTGCTCTGAGCTGGGCAAGATGTGACTCTCGCTGCCACGTCCCAAAACATTTCCCTCCATCCCGCCCAGAACTCACTTCTCAGGTCAGGCAACTGTGGCCTTGGATTCCACAAGGGATGGGCAACCAGGTGACTTCACCCAAGCTAGGACTCGTGGGCCTGAGGTGTTCTGTATTGGTTTCCCTTTTGTGGAAATACATCTCTGCAGACATGGCACAGCGTGTCAGGTGTCTCATGGCAGAAGCTGAGGCCTGACTTTGAGATGAAGAGTGTGTTCCTATTTCAAGTCACTACTACTACATGTGGAGAGAGGCTGGTGCAAGTGGAATGCATATGAAGGCTGCTTCCTTTGTAAAGGGGGGGTGAAGCAGTGTAGCACAGAATCAGGAAGATGATCTAGTCTGCTACTCTCAAACCTCCAAGGACACCTGTGGAGGTCAATTAGGTGCCTTGTGGTATGTACCTCCTTCTCCTGAATGGGCGGTTTTCTCACAATGGCACCTGACTCCTGTCTGCTTCTCAGTTTGTCCTCACTTTCCATTATTGGGAGCTGGAAGGGGAAGGACCCCAGGCAGCCTCCACTCCCATGACCCTTGTCACATGAGCCGCCCTGGGCCCGTGCTCATCTTCGGAAGCCAAGCCTGGATGGGAAGTGGCAAAAATGCAGGGGACACACACCGACTTCTCAGACTTCTCTCTGAGGAGCAGAACTGCATGGTGGGAGGGATTCAGGGCCATCGGGATGGGGTGGCACACCTTAGCCCCCGTGAAGTGTCCACTCTGGATGGTTCCGAGAGGCATGTGCATGCTTGGTGGGACAGTTCTGTGTTTGTCTAAGGGTTCTGTGTGCAGAGCGATCTTCGCAGCCTTTGAGAGGTGTTGTGTGAGGTCAGGAAAGTATGACAGAACAGATGTGTGCTGAGCATCCCGAGAGGAAGGGTTAAGGAGGATGTGAGGCCCTTCGACTTTAGACAGTGGAGGTCCATCAAAGGCCTCACGGTGCCTGGAAGCACCTTGGAGAAGGCCCTTACCTGCCAGTGACCTTGCTGAGGGGCATACTCATGTCCAGGATGTGGGGACAGCCTGTGAGGATGAGGTGTCAGGGAGCTCCTCAGGGAGGTTCTCCCATTCCTGCTGCTGAGCTGAGCATTTCTCCGTAGACAGGGGCAGGGAACTTGGTGTGGGGGATCAAGGTCCCCAGGGAAGTCATTCTCAACCGCAGGTCAGACCATGAACATCACGCCACGACATCTCTACATCACACAGGGTCCTCGGGCCAAATGCCCTCTCCCACTGAGGTGTGCCCTCTGAGTCCCCAGAGAGCTTCCGTCCATGTCGCTCATTCTCCTCTTCCATTCATCCCTTTCCTTTCCCTCCACAGCACTTCCACTGCTGGGCACGGATGTGGTCATGCATCCTGGGGCCTCACGCTCCTATCCTCCCCCCACTCCTGGCTCCCAACCCCAGCCAGTTTGGGAGCAGCACCTGCCACCGCCCATGGCCCCATTACTCCTGCCTGGCAGCACCCTATTGCAGCCAGCTCACCCCATGACACCTCGGGTGACTCCTGCTGACCATGGCCCCATTGCCCCAGGGCTTGGCAACATCCCTGTCCCAGTCTGGTCAGGAGGGAGGTCAGCATTGCCCCACCAGTCTCAGGCCATTGGGCGCCCTCAGGCCCCCCTCAATGGGAATGCTTCCAGGGCCCTCATGGGGAGTGCTTTGTGTCCTGCACCCCTTTGCAGAGCAAGCCCTGTGGGGGACAGTGGGGTGGCTGCCCCAGCTATTGCAGCAGCTCAGGCTGGCAAGGGAGGCTTGGCCCCAGGCCTTCCACCTCAAGCTGCACCACCAGCTGCCCAGATGGCCTTCATCCTGCCCCCAGGGAGCTCTGGGCCGTGGCCACATGGCACCTCTGGGGCAGGCAGCCTGCATGCCTCCCAGCACACGGGCCCTCAGGAGGACGCCTCTCACCATAAGAGCGTCTATCAGAACTTCCTTTTATTTATTTATTTATTTTTTTTTAAATTTTATTTTCCCACTGTACAGCAAGGGGGTCAGGTTATCCTTAGATGTATACATTGCAATTACATTTTTTCCCCCACCATTTCTTCTGTTGCAACATGAGTATCTAGACATAGTTCTCAATGCTATTCAGCGGGATCTCCTTGTAAATCTATTCTAAGTTGTGACTGATAAGCCCAAGCTCCCGATCTCTCCCACTCCCTCCCCCTCCCATCAGGCAACCACAAGTCTCTTCTCCAAGTCCATGATTTTCTCTTCGGAGGAGATGTTCATTTGTGCTGGATATTAGATTCCAGTGATAAGTGATACCATATGGTATTTGTCTTTGTCTTTCTGCCTCATTTCACTCAGTATGAGATTCTCTAGTTCCATCCATGTTGCTGCAAATGGCATGATGTCATCCTTTTTTATGGCTGAGTAGTATTCCATCGTGTATATATACCACATCTTCCGAATCCAATCCTCTGTCGATGGACATTTGGATTGTTTCCATGTCCTGGCTATTGTGAATAGTGCTGCAATGAACATGCGGGTGCATGTGTCTCTTTTAAGTAGAGCTTTGTCCGGATAGATGCCCAAGAGTGGGATTGCAGGGTCATATGGAAGGTCTATGTATAGATTTCTAAGGAATCTCCAAACTGTTCTCCATAGTGGCTGTAGCAGTTTACATTCCCACCAACAGTGCAGGAGGGTTACCTTTTCTCCACAGCCCCTCCAGCACTTGTTATTTGTGGATTTATTAATGATGGCCATTCTGACAGGTGTGAGGTGGTATCTCATGGTAGTTTTGATTTGCATTTCTCTTATAATAAGCGATGTTGAGCATTTTTTCATGTGTTTGTTGGCCATCTGTATATCTTCTTTGGAGAAATGTCTATTCAGGTCTTTTGCCCATTTTTCCATTGATTGATTGGTTTTTTTGCTGTTGAGTTGTATAAGTTGTTTATATATTCTAGAGATTAAGCCCTTGTCAGTTGCATCATTTGAAACTATTTTCTCCCATTCTGTAAGTTGTCTTTTTGTTTTCTTTTGGGTTTCCTTTGCTGTGCAAAAGCTTTTCAGTTTGATGAGGTCCCATGTGTTTATTTTTGCTCTAATTTCTATTGCTTTGGGAGACTGACCTGAGAAAATATTCATAATGTTGATGTCAGAGAGTTCTTTGCCTATGTTTTCTTCTAGGAGTTTGATGGTGTCCTGTCGTATATTTAAGTCTTTCAGCCATTTGGAGTTTATTTTTGTGCATGGTGTGAGGGTGTGTTCTAGTTTCATTGCTTTGCATGCAGCTGTCCAGGATTCCCAGCAATGCTTGCTGAATAGACTTTCCTTTTCCCATTTTATGTTCTTGCCTCCCTTGTCAAAGATTAATTGACCATAGGTGTCAGGGTTAATTTCCAGATTCTCTCTTCTGTTCCATTGGTCTGTCTGTCTGTTTTGATACCAGTACCACACTGTTTTGATGACTGTGGCTTTGTAGTATTTCTTGAAGTCTGGGAGAGTGATGCCTCCTGCTTGGTTTTTGTTTCTCAGGATTGCTTTGGCAATTCTGGGTCTTTTGTGGTTCCATATAAATGTTTGGATTGTTTGTTCTAGTTCTGTGAAAAATGTCATGGGTAATTTGATAGGGATTGCATTGAATCTGTAGATTGCTTTGGGTAGGATGGCCATTTTCACAATATTGATTTTTCCAATCCAGGAACATGGAATATCTTTCCATTTTTTTACATCTTCTTTGATTTCTTTGATTAAGGTTTTATAGTTCTCGGCATATAGGTCCTTTACCTCTTTGGTTAGGTGTATTCCGAGGTATTTGATTTTGTGAGGTACAATTTTAAAAGGTATCGTATTTTTGTATTCCTTTTCTAATGTTTCATTGCTGGTATACAGAAATGCAACTGACTTCTGAATGTTAATCTTATATCCTGCCACTTTGCTGAATTTATTAATCAGTTCAGAACTTCCGACGCTGGCAGCGCTTCAAGTCCCTGGCACGCAGCCACCTGCCCCAGAGCCCCGATGTGGAAGCTCTCTCCTGCTTTCTCATGTAAGTGACCTCTCAGGCCCTCATTAGCTCAGCTGGAGCCTTCGCATATACAGGACCTTGGCATGGCCTCCCTGTCTAGGCTTCCAGGCATCCTTTCACCTCGAAAGAAGGAGGGTTGACAGCAATGTCCATGCTATGAGGAGGCACGTCTGCACTCAGATGGCCTTTTATGAAATGGCAGCAAAGTGAGTCAGGGTCCTGGGCCATGGGCGACATGGTGGGGTGGGTGGTGGGTGATGGGCAGGCCCCAGGGCAGGATCTGGCTCTGGTGCTAGCAATCAGAGAGGATGCAAGAGGAGGCTGGCACCTGACACCTCCTGTTCCCTGAATCCCCAAATCCTATTGGCCTCCAGAATCCCCTCTGCCACCTGGAGAGCTTGGCTCTTCCAGCCTGTCTGTCCCAGGAGCTCTGCCCTACCGTGATGCTGATGTGGGGAGGCCTCAAGTTGGCCTTGGGGAGCAAGGCAGCCCAGGAGGGGGTCCCCTGAAGGCATGGGGGCTGTGCAGGGGTGAGGCCTCCACCCGGCAGCCTGGCACCCCTTCATGCTGGGTGCCTGGCCATCACTGACCTAGCATGTGGTAGGCCTCTCTTCATCAACGATGGCTGGAATGGGCAACTGGCCATCCCTGGGGAAGCCCATGGGTCTCTGGCCCTCCCTGTCATTTCTGCATGTGAACCTCCTAGTTTCCAAACAAAACCAAAGGAGCAGCTAGCTCTCAGTAGCAAGAGATGCCTCACCTCTAAGTGTAGGATCCCCACTCCAGCCTGTGCTGGGTCCTGACTCATGCGTGCTTTCCCGGACTCTCACTCCCAGCCCCAGGATCTGGGTTCGGGCAAGGGCTCTGTGGGGACACATGCCTGACCAGGCCACTGGCCATCTCCATTGTTTGGGTCAGACAAGGTCTGGGGGCACATGAGCAGGGGCCCCCACTGCCCACCATGTGTCCCTAAGCCTGGTCCCAGAGATTGACCTGGGTCTCTGCTGGGCCATGCCCTCCAGCTCCAGGACTGGTCAGGCAGGAAGAGGCCCAGATCTTGGTCCTGTGCCAGAACAGCTCCCTGCTGCAACAGCACCTCACAGGGGCCTGATAGCCCCAAGGACACCCTCTCCTCACCCTCTGGGTCCTGCTGCCCTGGGTGGGCTCCAGAGCCCAGGTGGTTTTCTCACTGGGGCCTGTCCCTAAACACCCCCAGGTTCATGCAATTTGAGGCAGAGGATGAGATCAGGATGGGGAACGTGTCCTGCACAACGCGGGCACAGGGCATGCCTCCTCCAGCTCCACCAAAGCTGGCTCCTCAAGAACCCACATACTGCAAAATGGGCACTCAGTCTATGAATCACCTTCCCCCTGGAGGTCAAGGCACAGGTAAGAGAGGCCTAGGCCTGGTCCCTGTTCCCAGATTGGTCCTTTTCCCTTAAGTGGGCATTGGTCTTTCAACACGGATAGACCCCGAGGGGGTCTCAGTCACCCGTTTCCCCTCTGTGGTGTGGACCTGGTCCATTTAGAACCTCATCACCCTTCTCCCTGTCTAAGGGGCCCCTGTGAAATCTGCCTAACAAGTGTGCTGGTGGGGAGACCCTTGATCATTAGATGTTCCACACGTTCTCACACCTGACTTTTACCTGTCCCTGACTTGAATCTGGCCTCCCACAAAACCTGAGGCTCTGGCTGCTCCTCCCCCTTCCCACATGCATATCCATTGCCCCACAACAATGCCCTCCCCTGTGCCTGCTCAGGGGTCAGCTTCTGGGCGCTGGGTCCCCTCACTTTCCCTTCCTCCTGCTCTGCCTCAGCCTGTGCTCCAAGGAAACTTGGCCCCAGGGTCCAGCACACCCACCCAAGGCCACGTAGAGCCTGGCAGCTACTGGAGAACAAGGCCCCCAAGGAGATTCCCCCTGAGGCTCGCAGGGAGCATGGGGACCTCCCGGACGCACTGGTGGGTCCTGGCCCCTCAGCCACAGGGGAGTCAGATATGGAACGTCGAGAGGATGGATATGAGCTGCCACAGGACGAGGACGGCTGCTTCCCAGACCCGGATCTCCTCAGCTACGTGGACAAGCTTTGTTCCCAGGAGGACTTTGACACCAAGGTGGGCTGGGCCTGGAGTCTGAGACTCCAGGATTCCAGGGAGAGATGCTCTTAGCACCCTAGTTCTGGCTTTGGCCCAGGATAATGGGATTTAGGCTCTGGTCCTTGACCCTGACATCTGTGTGTCTTCCTGTGTGTCTGAGTGTACTTTGGTGCATAGGATGTGTATATGTGGATGTGAAAGTTGTACATGTGTGTGTGTGTCTCTCTCTTTGGAGGCCTTTGTGTGTCTGTGTTGGTGCCTATGTGTTTGTGCTTTGGAGCCCTTGTGTCTGCATGTGCACCTGCTTGTGAGTGTGTGTGTGTGTTTATGTGAGAGTAGACAATACCTTTGGGAGTTTGAAAGCTCCCCCTTTGTGAGGGGGGCTCTTGATTGGGCTCTGCTAGTCACATTTCGCCCAGGCTTTCCCGCCTCCCAGGGCACTCCTGCCAAGGCTGCTCACAGCCCCTTCCTTCCATTCCAGGTGGAGGCGGTCATTCACCCCCGATTCCTGGCAGAGTTGCTTTCCCCAGAACCAGAGCTGGATCTCTCTGGCCTGGCTGAGGAGCTGGAGCAGGAGGAAGGACTCTCCCCTGAAGATGTGGCCAGGGGAGGGACTGACACTAGGGAGACTGTGGGCATGGGGGGTAGCCAGGTGACCCTGGAAATCCAGGAGGAAAGGACCCAGGTCAGCCATGGCCGAGGAGGGCCCTAGAGCAGGAGGCCCTGAAGGCTCTGTCTCTCCCTCCCTGACAGAGAGGCCCTGCATCCAGGAGGTTGCCCAGGTGGGTGCAGGGTAGGAGGAATGGAAGGGGAGGAGGGGAGCCAGGGACAGGGCAAGGACCCTGCTGGGGAGAAGGTGCAGGAGGAAGGCAGGAGGGCCACAGGCTCTGTCTGTGGATGTGAGTCCCATCTCACCTCCCCCTGCCCATAAGCCCCGGCTATCCCTGGAGGGTGCAGAGCAGTCACTCTCCACCTCTCTCCCACCAGCTAGTGCAGACACAAGTCCTGGCCTTGGAGGAGGACGACGGGGTGCCAGCCACTCCCAATCACAGGGCACCCCACCTGGACTCAAGACCTTCAGAGTCTGTGGCCCGACAAGGTGCCCAGAGGAACAAGCAAGGCCCACAGCCCGGGGTCAGAGATGAAACCTCTACACCCCAGATGGATTTCCATGGCCATCTAAGGCACCCCCAAACAGACAGGGGCCTGTTCAGGCACAAAGGCTCTGTGCCCTCTCCAGGACTTCACAAGCCCACTCATGGTGGAACAGCACAGCCATTTCCTTGCCAGCGTACAATGCGCTCGTGCCCTCCATCAGGACCCAGGGCCAGCAAGGTTCTCAGGGAGGCCTCTCCTCTTAGTGGAGCCCCAGGGCTGGGTCATGGGTTCAGTGAGGATGAGGAGGAGCTCCCCAGCTTGGCCTTCCTCTTGGGCCTTCACCACAGCCTGCTGCCCTGCGGGCTGCCACAGAGCCCTGTCCCTGCCTCGGGTCTTGTCTGCACTGCAGGGCAGAGGGCCCAGCAAGCTTCCCAGGCCCCCATGCCCCAGAGAATGGGCCTCAGCTCAGGCCCCCTGGAAACTGCCAAGTCTAGAAAGCAGGCTCGGTGTGGAGGCCTGGCTGCTGCTGAGGACCTGGCCAGGCCTAGGGCTGACCTGAGAGGCTCTGGGAGGCACACCTTGGCTCTGGGGCTGGTTGACCCTTCCCAGACCAAAAGGAGCAGGTGTGACCCATGTGTCACACGGAGGAGGAGGATGTGGCACTGCAGCCAGTAGGGAACGGTGGGCCAGCCTTCCCGAGCCAGTCCAACTGGGCAGCCTCCATGGAAGCCTTGGGCTCCTACAGATCCCAGCAACCATCCTGGCTGCCATAGGGGTGGGGAGGAAGGACAGAATGACCAGCGCCAGGAGGGGGGTGGGGGTGGTTGGGGTTAGGTTGTGGGGACTTGGGTCTGGGTGTGTGTGGGTGGGCACAGTAGTCCTTTGCAATGGGGGATTAAAACATGGATAAAATCTTTCTGTTGTGAAATGCACATGGTCCACTGTCGTCTTGCATGTGCCTGTGTCCTCAGAGATGGGTCCTCCGAAGACAGAGAGGGGATCTGAGAGGAACAAAGCATGTGTGAGATCCCAGGCAGTCTGGATCTACAGGTGAATGACTAAGTCTTTCCTCCACAGAGACAAGGATGCCCAGGCTGCTCCCAGGAGTACACAGCTCTCAATAGCCCCAGGGACAGCCTCATCATCCCTGTCTCTCCAGCCTGCTGGGCTAGGGGGCTTCTGGGGCATCGGTTCCATGCGCTGCATCCCGGAACACTCTGGGGATGGAGAGCTACTTTTGTGCCGTTCAGCCCTCTGGACACTCACCAGTCGTGAGAATGGAGGCTGGAGGCAGCCCTTACCTCTAGAGAGTTTCTCTCTGCCTCTCTGAAGTGGCAAGATGACAGGCTGGGGTGATCCTCCACTTCTCCAGGGTGTCCCATGAGGGCTGCCTGTCCAGAGAGGAAAAGGCTTGGCTGTAAGAATAGAACTTTCTGCTTCAGTGCCTTGTGGGTGGGGGAGCATCCTATCGTCTTAGTTGTGTTGTTGCAATGTTCAAAATGGTGGAGGCAGTTGCCTCTTCACCCCAGTGAGGACAAAACAATGGGGGGAATGGGTGACTCAGATTTCATGGCCCGTTAATGTATTTGGGGGAGACTTAGATCATGTTGAGCTCAGTGGTCCCAACCTCACCAGCCCACTGGCTTCCACCCCCAGGTAGCTTTTGATAAAGAAGTCCTAAGACCTTATATAACCAGTGATAATTTTCTGATTTAAGTGAAGAGGGTTAAGGATCTAGGGTTTTTCCTGGGAACTTTCATATGCCACAGTGTCAGTGAGGGAAAAAATTGGTTTTAATTTAATACATAAGGTGTTTGATCAATTCTTTGTGAAACCTGAATATATTTTATCTAATGTTTCTTGTGGAAATAAAGTTTTAGCTTTAGTAAACAAATGTACGTATTTGCAATGCAGTAACTTTACTTCTATTCTTTTCTGCAAATTTTGGGGGTCAGCGAAAATGTCTTGTAAAGGATCACAATGTAAATATTTTCAGGCTTTAAAGACTATACTTCATCTGTTTTAAATTGTCAACTCTGCTGCTGTAGGATGAAAGCAGCCACAGGCAACACTTATTTTTAAGTGTGACCATGTTAAAACAAATCTGTATTTACCTAAACAGGCTGTTGGCCAGACTGGACACAAAGGTCGGTATACTCTCACCCCTACATGCATAATCCTTGGTCTTTTAAAACTTAAGTTCTGGCATCTTACATTATCAATGTAGAATTTACATTATCTTTATATCCTATGTTGGAATTTATTTATGATTTAAAAGTAAACTTTAAATACCTTACATAATTTATGCATGATTATAGAATGTCTACACACACTAACAGTGACAATGCCAGATCCTCTCACCTCCTGAGCCATGAAGGAACTTCTACATGTTTTGTTTAATGTACTCATGAATCTTCTGCCTTATCCTGAGCAATAAAACACACTTCAACCCATTCAAGAGAAATGAAACCATGAAGAATACATTCTTCAACCAAAATGGAATCAAACTACACTTTTAAATAACACACAACAGGAGAACCTCTAAAAACGTTGAAAGTTAACCACATAGTCATAAACGATGGGTCAAGCAGGAAGTCATTTCAAAGATAATAACAAAAAAATACATAGCACTAAGTGAAAACAGTGCAACATATCAAACTTGTAGAACCCTGCTGAAGCCAAGATGAGGGGAATATTTATAGCACTAAATGCTCACATTATGCGATTAAGAAATGTTTCAAATCTGTAGTTTAAATTTGTACTTCAAGAAAATTGAAAGAGCAAAATAAACTCAAAAGAGATGGATAGAAATAATAGAGATAAAAGCAGAAATCAGTGTAATTCACACAGAAAAACTACAAATATGGAAAAAATTTCATTCTTCAAATGGTAAAATACAATTCATTAACCTGTTGTAATTATGACAAAACTAATAGACATGATACAAATCATCAATATCAGGCGGGAAATGGGCTCTCATGATAGGTCCTGTAGTCATTAAAATGCCAGTGAGAGATTACTATGAACAGTTTTACTGTTCTCATGAATTGTGTCCTAGAGAAAATGGAACAACCCCTCAAAAATCAGATACCAACATACCTGATAAAATAGATAATCTGAAAAGTTACATAATCATTAAGGAAACTAAATTCATAATTTAAATTTTTCTGAAAAAGAAATGTCCTGGTCCAGATGATTCCCCTGAAGTATTCTACAACACATTCGAAGTAGAACTGTCCATCATCTCTTCCAGAAATTAGAAGAGGAAACTTTTCCTAATCTTTTATGAGGCCAGTACTAATTTGATACCAAAAGCAGACAAAGAAAGTACAAAACTGTAAAGGTATAGATGAGTATCTCTCATGAAGATACACACAAGCTCTCTCAAAAAGTTTAGCATTTTAAATCCATCATGTATATATAGAATGATACCTTATGACCAAGTAGAATTAATTCTTCATATGCAAGGTTGATTCAATATTAGGAACTCGGCAATGAAAAAGAGTCCCCTGCTGCTAAAAATAACAACTTAGGTAAATTACCATGCAAGTTACACTGAATGAAAAAGCCCACCCCGAGAGGTTACATCCTGTATGATTCCAATTATATAATACTCTCGAGCTGATAAAATTAGGAAGAAATTCGTCAGGGTTACCTTTGCTTAAAGATGAAGTTAAGGGGACAGAAGAAAAGTGGGTGTGACTAAAAGGGCAACATGAGGGATCCTTACGGGAATGAAACTCTTGTTTTGTGCCTTTACTTTGGCGGTGAATACATGGATACATCCATATGATAAAATTGCATGAGGTATATACATGCACAGACACACACAGACACATACACACACAAAATTCATATATGAGAAACTTGGAAACCTGAATATAATCGATGGACTGTATCAACGTGAATAATTTTGTTAAACTCTTGTACTATAATTTTGCAAGATGTTGCCACTGGTGAAAACCATGAAGGGTACACAGGAGCGCTATAATTTCTTACAATTGTATGTGGATGTATAACTATCTCAAAATTAAGTTTAAATTTCTCAAAGAGGAAAGGTACATTTTAAGTACAAAAACTAGATAGAGACTCCTGCTTTGATCTTGCATATCTTCCAACCCTTTAGGGTTAGAAAAGAAAGTTTATGACATATTTCAGGAAATTTTCTTTGTGTAAATTTTACAGTATTTGAGTTAGTTGGAACTCAAGTATTCCTGCTACAACATGATGGAACAGAGTAACCAGAAACGAAGAAAAACATACTTCATCTCTCTCTGTGCACATGCCTTTCTCCTCACCACGAGTTCTCTTTATATGATGGTTAATTTATGTGTCAATGTGGCTGGGGCTCAGTGCCCAGATACATGATCAGATGTCCTGGATGTTTCTGTGAAGGTATGTTTTGGATGAGATTAACATTTAAATCCTTGGGCACTTTAAGTAAAAAAGATTACCCTCTATGATATGGGTGGGTTTCATCAAAGCAGCTGAAGGCTGTAAAAGAACAAAGAATGATCTTCCCTGAGCAAAAAGGAATTTTGCCAGCAGACAGCCTTTGGACTCATCAAAATTCTTTCCTGTGTCTGCAGGCCTGCTGGACTCCCCATCAGATTTTGGGTTAAATGTGCCTCCAAAATCTCATGAGTCAGTTCCTTAAAATGAACCAATATCTATCCCTATACACATTTCTATTGGTTGAAACTTCTCTGGAGAACCCTGACCAATACACTTCATATTTCTGCCCTTCCCCCTCTTTTTTCTTTCCTTTCCCTTTCAGAAACACTCACTGCTTTATCTCCCTCTGCATAGAGATGCACTGACATTCTAGGGTCTTAATAAGTTTGGTCTCTCTCTCCCTCCCTCCTCTTTTCCTTTCTTTCAGGCCCATGTTCTTCGATTTGTGAAAAACATCATGAAAAGAATTAGGTGGTAGTAGCTGCAAGTTTTGTCAAGTGTGTGAATTATCCCTACCCTTGAGGGAAGTTACAAGGGTGCAGCTAGATGATAGCAAGTTAAATGCTCTCTCCATACATCAGCTGTCTCCACCATCCATGGGTTACAGACTGGAATCAGAGCTGTATGGCTTTTGGAATATAATGAGGGTTTGAAGCTATGATAAGAGCACACAGACCTCAGCTAGCTGGAAGCAGACAGAGAGGTCATCACCTGGAGGAATCCCCAAGACACATGGACATCCTTTGTAACTGAATAGCTGGGTGCCAGAGTGTTTGGACCACTGATCTCCCCGCCACAACAGGTGGTGGGCTTACTTACCATTTCCACAAGAACAAATCTCAGTTGCATTTCTGGAAGATGTGGTTGATGTAAGGATGCTCCAATAAACCTCAGCCAATTTGGTGTTTTTCATCATCTTGACATTGTGTCACTCCTGACTTCATCCTGCAAAACTGAGCCAAGAGTTGTACCTTGCTGAAACTGTACTTCTTAACCTGGGAACATAGCCAATGCAAAGTATACTGCTAGAAAACCTAACACAAATTCTGAGGCATATGGTTACAGGCAGAATCAAAGTCCAAAACAACTCTTGGAAATTGAAGGTATTCCTGTGAGCCACAATTAAGCTTATTTTCCTTGAGTGTACAAAAGCCAACAGTATTAATTTCTTCATATGGGGAACAGCTAGTATACACAAAGTCACAGTATTCATGTCCTTCCTTTTTTCATATGCCACCTTTTTTATCTTCTATCATCATTCCTGTGTATGTGTGTATGTAGGCATTTATAATCATGCATAAATGATGTAAGATATGTAAAACTTTAATTTTCAATCATAAATAAACTTAAACTTATTAAGAAAATGTAAATTCTGCATTGATAATGTAGGACTCCAGAATTTAAGCTTTTAAAGAACAAAGATTATGGGAGTTCCCATCGTGTCGCAGTGGTTAGTGAATCCACCTAGGAACCGTGAGGTTGTGGGTTTGATCCCTGGCCTTGCTCAGTGGGTTAAGGATCCAGCAATGCCTTGAGCTATGGTGTAGGTCACAGATGTGGTTCGGATCCCACGTTGCTGTGGCTCTGGTGTAGGCCGGTGGCTATAGCTCTCATTGGACCCCTAGCCTGGGAAACTCCATATGCCATGAGAGCAGCCCAAGAAATGGCAAAAAGACAAGAAAAAAAAAGACAAAAGATTATGCACATAGGGGTTGGCACAGGCCAGCCTGTGGGTCTAGTCTGGCCCACTATCTGTTTTGGTACATACAGTTTTACTGTAACATGGTCACACTTGTTTGGGTGTTGCCTGTGCCTGCTTTCATGCTGCAACAGCAGAGTTGATTATTTGCGACAGGTAAGGTATCATCTTTAAAGCCTAAAATATTTTACAGAACATTTTTGCTGACCCCTGATATTTGTAGGAAAGAATAGAAGTAAAATGATTGCATGGCAACTACATATATTTGTTTACTAAATTTAAAAATTCTGATTTCCATAAGAAACATTAGCTAAAATACATTTATTAGGGATTTCTCAAGGTTTCAATTAAAACCTTTCATATTAAATTTAAAAAAAAAAAAAACATGTTTGCTACTCCCACAGCTTACAGAATTTCCCAGGAAACCTATGCCTGCTGAGGCAATGCCAGATCCCGAAGCCATTGTGCCACAGAGGGATCTCCAAATTCAAAAAGTTTTTAAAGAACAACACGTCAATTTTGATGTTAAAATCTTTAAGGCCACACTTTTAGAATTCATATACACTGTTTATAGAGAAGCTGTATAAGGTCATATGATTTGTACCCCTCACTGCAAATCACTGAACCACTGATTTTCTGATCAGTTTTAAGGCATATTTGCATTTTATCTTAAATTTGCTGTTGTTTTATCTGAGCAAAAAAACATATGTTGGAAATTTGGTATATTTTGGTTAATTAGGCTTTTCATGGGAAAATAGGTCAGAATCTATTATAACGTATATTATGCTCAGTATATTTTCCACTATGATATAATCATGAAGATATATTATGAAAGTTGTCTAGTACTAAAAATGTTTCCCTTTATAGACCAAGTCTTAAAATTTTTTAATTGTTTTACAGCAGTGAATGCACAGCATTCTTGATTTTATTGTAACCTAGTGCTGTGGTCATTCATTTAACTCACTGCTATACAGTTCCTCACAATTACAATTGCAGCTAGAGAAGGCGATGTGTCTTTAAGGAGCCCATTGGCATGGATATTTTTTGCTTTTTGTTTGGAACATTTGAGATTATGTATAATTATTGAAGTAGGTATTGGTTTGAAAATATCAACTGGTACAAGAACAGCTTTAGATTATTTAACAGAGTTTATACACTGATTTTTTCCTACATTCTGGAAAATGGTATGATTAACTGAAAACTATTTTTAGGTCTCTTTTTATTGAGGAATTTCTGGATGTGGAAAACCGTGTTAAGGTTTAGGGTTTCCCAAAGTGGATATTGTCATTTTTAATCACTTTTAGCTAAACTTTGCCACACTGTGAAGTAAGGACAAAAATGATGAGGAGTGAACAGTCTGATTAGAAGCTTTGGCTCCCAGAAGGGCAGTGTTAGCTGTATTTAAACCCATCACCATATTTAATACAGAAGACACTGAACAGGGCGTCTGCAATGATGTGTAGTTTCTTGCTAACCTTAGATTTTGGTAACCCAGCTGGGAATAAAAACAAGCCAAGAGGAAGGCAGTGGGTGCTCTTCTCTTCCCATCACATCACAGACAAGGAGACAAGAGTGAAATGCTGAAAGATCAGCTGTCAGAACCTTAGCATCACAACTAAGTATGGAACCTGCTGGTCAGAAATGCACACACCCGCCATGAGTTCTGAACACGTGGGCAGCCATGCTTAACAAGGAAATTCCCTGAGAGTTCAGTGAGCTGAACTAGAGCACATTCAATGCTGAGAGACCAGCCACGGTGGGACCCATGATGGCCAGATATGTACACCAAGACTGAAAGGACGTGCACAGTCCCAGTGGAAGTCCAGCAGGGCCAGCACATGTGGATGACTATCAGGGCCATTTCTCAGGAGCCTCTAGATCTAGCAACACCTACACACATATACAGAGAGAGAGAGGAAATCACTGAGGAAGGGAGGAGAGAGGACACAAACTAAGTTTAATGGCTTGCCGAGGAGGTAATGGAGGAATGGGTTTCCTGGAAGCTCTTCTTGTTAGTATTGGTAGCTAGGGTCTTTCCCCAGATGGGAGGAGTAATTTTCTGTAAAGGACCAGATTGTAAACATTTTAGGTGTTGTAGTCTTTACTGCCAGTGTTGCAAGCACTCACCTTGGCTGTTGTATGTGAAAACTGCCATAAACAGTACAGAAAGATCAAGTGTGGCTGTGGTCCAACAGACCTCCACTCACAAAACCCGTGGTTAATTGGACTTTGCTGACCACTTTTGTAGTGTTTATTAAACACATCTCATGTTTCGTGAGTCAGGTAGGTCTGCCAAGGCCTGGTATATTGCACTTATAGTTCACAGTATTTTTCCTCATCTTAGGGTGAAAAAAAGCAGTGTAATGGAACAAGGCTTGCAAATTTGATATCTTTAAGAGCTTTTTTTGGTTGGAAATATTATTTCTTTTTCTTTTTCTTTTGTATTTTAGGGTTGCACCTGTGGCATATAGAAGCTCCCAGGCTGGGGGTTGATCTGGAGCTACAGAGGCTGGCATATACCACAGCCAGAGCCATGCAGGATCCAAACCACATCTGAGACGTACACAGTAGCTCATGGCAACATTCGTTCCTGACCCACTGAGCAAGGCCATATATGGAACTTACAACTTCATGGATAGTAGTCAGCTTCATTTTTGCTGTGCCACAATGTGACTCCTGGAAATTCTCCCATTTACAATAATTTGTAAAGGGAAGAAAAGAAAAGAGAGGATCTTAGATTGACTGGGGTCACCACAAACCAAAATCCTTAAAGGGATTGCTGGCCTAGACTGTGTCTCTGAGTTTCTCTACCTAGTCCACATGCCATGATCGAGAACCGAGGATGTAATCCTCTAGGAAATACTTGTTAAGGATGGAGGAAAAACCTTCCAGGTCATTTCCAACACGCACCTCTCAGCACCTTTTTTAGACTGCTATAACGCATTCCCTCAACTGTTGAGAACACCATGGTATTTGCTGTCTTGGGAGACATGAAAAGAATCAGTGGGTTTTTGTTCTGAATGCTGGCCCTGTGTGAAGGGTGATATGTCTTAAAATGGCCTTCATTCTCAACACTTCCTCAGTCTCCAACAGCTAAATGAGAGCCAGAAGCTGCACACTCATCTTCCCACAACACAAGTGAAGGACATCTTCCCCCACTGCCAGCCCTGCAATCACTGGCCTCATCCTGTGAGTCTTGCCCCTGTGCCAGCCCCCAGACCCAGGACCTCAGGCAAACCCTCCCCAGTCATCTAGTCACAGGCTAAGGAGCTGGATACCCACTCCTATATCCAGCTCAGGCCATGCCTCCTCAGCCAGTGCCCCAGTGCTCAGTCTGGGACTGGCCACTTTCTTTTGCCTTGGGCCCTGAATGATCATGCAAGATCAATCTCCACAGGCCTGAAGGCTTTGGTGGTACAGGGGGATTTGCATGGAATAAAAGCAGAGCTTGTAGTTTGGGGAAATTAGAAAATCTTGACTGGATGGATTTCAGAAGAACAGATGAAACGCTGGTTCTAGTACCTCAACTGGAGTTGTGGAGAATTTGAGTGGACCTTGGCAAGCTTTGGTGGGGGCAGCTTGGGAATACCTGGAGATGGAGGCTGGGGCACCCTGTTTCCAATGAAACCTCTTGGCTTTAGTCATGTCTCCCAGAGCCAGAGCTAAAAGGGAAGGGATGTGTGTGTGTGTGTGCGCTTATATGCATGTATACCTGCACTTGAACCCCTTTGCTAGTATATACTTGTGCATGTGTGGTGTGGTGTGTTTTGGGGCCAATACAAAGAGAAAGTGGCACCTCTTTCTTCTAAGCAGGTGGTGATAACTGTCTTCCATATGGAATCAAGCAAAGGAACAAAAACCCTGTCAACTTCTTTGTTAAAATGGTTGAATGAAAGGAAACAACACTCTTCTGTTAAATATGCAGAATCCTTTAGAGGCACTGTAATGCCTGGTTTATGGCTGTGCCCAGCCAAGGGCAGGATAAACAGTCTATCTGCTCAGTCTATGTAGGAAGTTTCTGGGTTCCTCACCAAGCCACATTTTATTCCTTCTTGGGAGGCTGGGGGTTAGGAATGGCACCTACCCTGCCCTGCCACCTACCTCCGTGGCTCCTCTGAAGAAATGGTCTGAGGAGAAGAGGTGGTACAGAGGGACATGTAGCTCCAGTATATAGGAGGCCCATGGGTTTCCCACAAGGGGGGATAGCAGGCTTTGGAGAAAGAATTGGGTATTCATTTATGCTTTTAGACCATGAATCTCTTACTCCAATGGCTACAGGGGCTGAACCATTCCTTTGCATGAGAGGCCCAGGCCCACAGTAGGGATTGAGAATGGGGGGCTTAAGCTAACTTTGAGACAGTGCTTGCTCCTTCTAGTCCTGCCCTTAGCCCTTCCTCTAAGTTTTTTGAGCTCCATTGTTTTACTTTATTTTTATTTTTAGTGCCAGACCTGTTGCATATGGAAGTTCTCGGGCTTTGAGTTGAATCAGAAGTACAGCTGCTGGTCTAGAGCACAGCCACAGCAATGCCAGATCCAACCTGCCTTTGTGACCTACACCATAGCTCATGGAAATGCCTGGTCCTTTACCTACTGAGGGAGGCCAGGGGTGGAACCCACCTCCTCATAGATACCTGTCTGGCTCCTTATAGCTTAACCACAATGGGAATTCACTTTTTTTCTTCTTTCTTTCTTTAACTTTTTTTTTCCATTCTTATGGCATGCGGAATTTCCTAGGCTAGGGATTGAACCTGAACAGCTGTAACCAGGGCCACAGCTGTAACCAGGGCCACAACAGTGAAAATACCAGATCCTTAACCTGCAGAGCCTGAGGGAACTCCAAACTCCATGGTTTTTGTCCTTCCCTTTAAAGGTCTGTGGCAGAGGCTCTTGGTGGCACCTGGTTTCCTTCACTGGGGTGCCTCTTTCCTGGTGGCTGAGTGTTGTTGCTAAGGGTTCACAGCTGCTTCCTTCACAGGGCATTACCCACACCCAGGCACATACTTCCTTATTCAAGAAGTCACAAGCCTATGCTATCAGCAGAAACTGGTATCTGGCAGGGGGTAGGGTCAAATTGAGCCCTTTCATCTCCAGGGGGACCAACTCTGTGTTCTTCATGTTCCAGAGAGAGGTCCCTTGAGGACCAGGATAAGGTTCTGTTTCGTCCCCTGCCTTATCCTATTTTCCTCAGTCCCCAGTTCATGAGCACATTTTCAAGGATTTTCCCAAGTGTCCCCATCTAAGTTTCACTTCTGGTGATCTTGCTCTAATGCACTGGGTACGAGAAGAGTCCTAAGAAACACATGCAATTCTAGAAATGGATCACCTTTTAGCACACAAGCAAGGATGACTCCATGGGTATGTTGTATGGAGTATTCCTAATCTCTGGTGTGCTTCAGCAGTAACTGTCCATGAAGTGCAGACACTGGCCAGGTCATCCTTTAGTCCTGGGTAATAATAACTAAGAGGATAGTAACTAAGGACAATGGCCTTATGCCTTTGTAGATTCATGCCAATGCTCTACTGAGGGAAGATAATAAAGCCTCATATCCCTTACAGGGGAATTCACAGTGTCTCTCTGGGAGTATGGAGGACACTTTCCTCCCAAATCAGCCTCTCCGTGAGTCAGGAGATAGATGGGATCGAGCATAAACATTTCCTATCAGCCACCTATTTACACCTGAAGATAAAAATGCAAGAACAAGTTAAAGAAGTGGAATTGGCCTTTTTGGACACTTAAAGCAATGAACACATCATGGGCATTTAGGGCCTAAGCCCTGCTTGGGTCAAAGATAAAGAGGTCACACACTTCCTATCCTTAGGGCGAAGGAGAACCAACTTCACATGCACAGAAAGACTCCTCTGGGTCAGAAAGGGAGGGGTCACCAGCCAATAAAAACTTAGGCTATGTTACTGCCAGTGAGGAATCCATCTTGACCCAAAGATGTGCACGCATATTGGGGAGGGCCTGGGTCCGATCAGGTGTGAAAAATGAAATAAGAACTTTGGCCAATGGGAAACAAAGACCCAGACGAACTTCCCTAAGTGTTTTAAATCACTTCTCTGGGACACTCCTCAATGATGGGGATGATTGCATTCTCACTCCTCCTTTGTGTGTATCCTACTGCTTTGCCTCTGCCTTAGACAAACAGACAACATAGCTAAGTGTACTGTGTTTCTAACAATAAACTCTGTACCTGATTTCACAGACTTTGCTTGCTTTAAATATTCTTGCCTTCAACAGGGGGTGAGAATCAAGGCAGTTCCGTTGGTAGTCCCCAGCTGGTCGAGTGGCTAATATTCCTGTTTCATCCAGGCTTCCCAGCTTCCATTCCTGAGCAGAGAATTAAGATCTCACTTCAAGCCATCACTCTCTGCCATCTCTCCAAAATCATCAGCATCCTCATCCATCCAGGCCAGATGTGACCTGAGTTAAACTCATGTGCGGGATTCCAGTTTGTACTTATGGTACATCCCACATGTGAAGATCATCAACGTTTTGCTAAGCCCTTTGAAGCTGGTTAACCCTGTGCATCTATCAGCTGGTCTCTATGATCTTTCCCTTCTTCCCTTGAGCCAATTGCCATGGGGCAATTCTGAAAAATACCAGCTATTTGCTTATGAAGGGCTGGGCAGCTTCGTCCTAGGCCCTCTAAATATGGTTGTAGCTACTCTGTAACCTTTTCACTTGGGTTATATGAAGTGGTTTAGGTTAAGTTTGGAAAGCATGGAAACTGCAGCCAGACAGGTAGGCTTCAAATCCTGGCTTATTTAACTATGGCTTAAGGGAAAGTTACTTAACTTCTCTGCAACGCTGTTTACAGAACTTTAAATGGAGTAAGAGCGTTGCAGTAATGGCATCCATCTCCAAGGGATGCTGTGAGACTAACATATGTTAATAAAGGTAAAGTGCTTTGATTCGTGTCCAGCAAGCAGGATGTGTCATATAATGTTAGCTGTTATTATTGCAAGTCATTACTCTTGAGTAAATACAGACTGCAATCTTCAGTTAGAGAATGTTCTTTTGATAAAACTATATTTCATTCTTCCATGTGTTAGGCAGATTGGTCCCTAAGTCTGAAGTCATCCTGGACTTTGAAGATAGCATAGAAAGTAGGAAAATATTACAAAGCTATATTAAAATTCTAGATCTTTTTCTACATTTCTCTTTATCCGATAGTTTATGTCCTAACATAAGTAGGTATCTGTTCAATCACACCTTTATCACCTTGTATTAAAGAGCTCTAATTTTTCTTTTCTTTCTTCTTTTCTCTCTTTCTTCTTTCCCTTTCTTAAGGCTGCACACATGACATATGGAAATTCGCAGACTACGGGTTTGTTGACTTCCACTGTGCCACAGTGGGAACTCCTAGATCCCTAATTCTCTTGCCTAGAACAAATGGATATTCTCTCATACTTACCCCATCCAGACTATTTAAAATAGCAAGGACTGCACCTTGAAACTCCATTTCCTGGTGGGTCATTCTTTATCAAGAATACAAGCAATACAACACTTTGCTGCACAAAAACAAAATCAAAATGGGTTAAAGACCGAAATGAAAGGCCAGAAACTTACATCAAAATTCTTGGAGGAATACAGGCAGATCACTCTTTGATAAGTATGGCAGCAAACCCTTTTTGATGCCCCCTCTAGAATAATGAAAAAGAAAACAAAAATAAAGAATTTGGGAATTGCCCTTTTGGCACAGCCAGTTGTGAAACTGACTAGTATTCATGAGGACATGGGTTTGATCTCCGGCCTCACTTAGTGAATTAAGCATCTGTGGTATAGGTCACAGATGAGGCTCGGATCCCACTTTGCTGTTTCTGTGCTGTAGGCTTGCAGTTGCAGCTCCAATTCCACCCCTAGCCTGGGAACTTACATATGCCACCATGCCCTAAAAGGAAAAACAATAGACCTATAGATTCAAAAGCTTATACACAGAAAAGGAATCCATAAAAAAATGAAAAACAACCCACACAATGAGAGAAACTACTTGAAAATGAAGCAACTGACAAGGTATTCACCTCCAAAATATAAAAATGGTTCATATAGTTCAGGTTAAAAAATAAACAATCCATTGAAAAATGGGCAGAAGACCTAAATACACATTCCTCCAAAGACAGAATGATTTCCAAAAAGCACATGAAAAGATGCTAAGTGTAAATAATTATGGGAGAAATGCACATAAAAACTACCATGAGGTCTCACCTCACACCAGTCAGAATAGCCATCATCAAAAAGTCTACAAATAAGGAAAGACAACCCTCCTATCATGTTGGTGGGAATGTAAATTGGTACAACCGCTAAGGAAAACGGTGTGGAAGTTCCTCAGAAAATAAATGTACACCTGTCATATGATACAGCAGTCACCGACAGCCCAAGGTATGGTGTGGCTGTGTGTGTGTGTGTGTGTGTGTGTGTGTTTGTGTGTGTGTGTGGAGTGTGTGTGTATTCATTCAAAATATCGCCAAGGAAGATATACAGAAGGCCAACAAGCACATGAAAATATGATCAACACCACTCATCACTGATTATTAGAGAAAAGCAAACCAAAACTACCATGAGATACCACATCACACCAATCAGAATGGCCATCATTCATCAGTCCACAAATAACAAATGCTGGAGCAGGTGTGGAGAAAACAGAACCTTCCTGCACTGTTGGTGGGAATGGAAACTGGTACAGCCACTATGGAGAACTGTATGGAAGTACCTTAGAAATCTATTCATAGAACTACCATATGATCCAGCAATTCCACTCACGGGCATATATTTGGACAAAATGTTCCTTCAAAAAGACACATGCACCCACATGTTCACTGCAGCTCTATTTACAATAGCCAAGACAAGGAAACATCCCAAATGTCCATCAACAGATGAGTGGATAAGGAAGATGTGGTATATATACACAATGGAGTCCTATTTGGATATAAAAGAGAATGAAATAATGCCATTTGCAGCAACATGGATGGAACTAGAGGCTCTCATCCTGAGTGAAATAAGAGAAAGACAAATGCCATATGATATCACTCACATCTGGTATCTAATATACAGCACAAATGAACCTTTCCACAGAAAAGAAATTCATGGACTTGGAGAATAGTCTTGTGGTTGCCTGGGGGGAGGGGGAGGGAGTGGGAGGGATTGGGAGTATGAGGTGATCTGATGCTTGAGTTTAAACTATTGCTCTTGGAATGGATTAACAATGAGATCCTGCTGTGTAGCACTGAGAACTATGTCTAGATACTTACAATGGGAGAAAAATTATGTATATATGTATGTGTAACTGGGTCCCCATGCTGTACATTGGGAGAAAAAAGTGTGTTGGGGGAAATAACCATATAAGATAAATTTTAAAAATATATCACCATTGGATACTTCCAAACAAACACTGTGTTTTTGTTTTTGTTTTTGTCTTTTTAGGGCCAAACCTGTAGCATATGGAGGTTCCCTGGATAGGGGTAGAATCAGAGCTCTAGCTGCTGGCCTCCACTACAGCTACAGCAATGCCAGCTCTGAGCCACACCTGTGACCTACACCACAGCTCATGGAAATGCTGAATCCTTCACCTGTGGGCAAGGCCAGGGGCTGAACCTGTGTCCTCATGGATGCTGGTCAGATTCATTTCTACTGAGCCATGAGGGGAACTCCCAATCAAATACTTTTAAAAGGAAAAGTCCTAGGTCACCATGTATTTAATACTCTTTGTTAAATATTTGAATCTTAAATGTTTGTAGAATGGAACATGAGAATATATCCTCAAAGTAACACTTTATATTAATTTGCAATCAATTCCCAAAAGCAGTATAGGCATCTCATATCAGAAAACTTCCAACCAGTAACAATCATTACATCTTCCCAAATGCAAGCTGGACTTGAAGAAACAGGAGCCATACCACCACCAACAACAACCAAACAAACAGCATTAACATCAAATCATGATGAGAAGAGAGAATCTGATTTCTACAATGTCTCCTTACATTTTTTAACACAAAAGTTTTCAACAAAGAATTATGAGGTATGGAAATTAAAAAAGGAAATATGATTCATGCGGTGAGGCATTACAAGGACTTTTAGTCACTCTCTTATATATTCCCATAGTACAAAGTGAAATTTGGGACAAAGAACTAAAAAAACTCAGGAAACTGGTGCCTAACCAAATGGAGAATGCTAATAGAGAGACAGAAATTACAAAAAGGGATCAAATGTATATTCTAGTGTTGAAAAGTACACCTGGGAATGAAAAAGGCATTGGGGGAATTACTAACAGATTTGAGCTGGCAGAATAATGAATTGGCCTATTTGAAGAAGAACTGACTGAGGCTATCCACACTGAGGAGTGGAGAGAGGCAAGAATGGACAATATTGAGCAGAATGTAACAGACATATAGGACACCATTAAGTAGGCCAACATACATATAATAGGAATCCACATGATACATATAATAGGAATTACACCCAGAAAAGGGAATCAGAAGTCAGGGAAAATATTGGGAGAAAAATGCCTCAACTCCTCAAATATGATGAAATACATGCATGTATACATCCAAGAAACTCAATGAACTCCAACAAGATAAACTACAGGTCTACACAGATACTATAGTTAATTGACAAAACACATGACAAAGAGAATTTTGAAAGCATCAAGGAAAAAGCCTAGTAGATTTTCATATTTAGGGAACGAAAAAGAAGAACTATGAACCAAGAATTCTGTATCTGATAAAACTACCTTTCAGAAATGAAGGAGAGGAGTGGTATAGGCATGATGGCAGATTAGGAGGCTCCAGGTCTTTAACCCCATGAAAATATCAAGGAAACAATCAGGTAAGAATAGCTTTGTGGAAGCTCTAGAAGACAAAGAGTAATCTGAAGCAATCAAGTGAATAGCCAATTGAGAAAGGGTCACACTCAAAATGATAGCAAATTCCATGATATTCTGCCTCCTCTATTCCTCACCCATTGTGAATGAATATGGTGCAGTAGAGGACCCAACCACTGGTCCTCCACTGGGAGAAACACAAGAGTGCAACTTGATTTCAGGGTTTGGCAGGCCAGGCACTGTCTCCAGAATCTGATTTCTGTCTCACATGACTTGAAGCTGAGATAGGGATGGTGGGACATTTTACACATCAGTAAAATGATGATGGATTCAATGGCACAGGAGAAGTTCATGGCAACTGTAGACCTGCACACATGTGGAGGTCAGAGATGACTGACAGAAGAATGCAATAAAACATGTAACGGCCAAGAAGACAAAGGTGAGGTTTTTAGGGAAATTAAATACTTAAAAGCAACTGTGTGTGGGGGGAGGATCAAGGCGCTGGGGAAGCACACACACACTCCCAGTGAAGGCACATCCTCAGAAAAGACCTGAGAGCACTGGTCTGTTTAGTAAAGGTCTTCATTTGCATATATCCAAGATACAAGACTGGGTAACGTGGCGTTTTTTTTTTTTTTTCCTGCATATGCAACTTTTTAAAAATTTTTTTTATTTTTTTATTTTTTTATTTTTTGTCTTTTTGCTACCTCTTTGGGCCACTCCCACAGCATATGGAGGTTCCCAGGCTCAGGGTGGAATCGGAGCTGTAGCCGCCGGCCAACACCAGAGCCACAGCAAGGCGGGATCCCAGCCGCCTCTGCAACCTACACCACAGCTCAAGGCAACGCCGGATCCTTAACCAACTGAGCAAGGCCAGGGACCGAACCCGCAACCTCATGGTTCCTAGTCGGATTCGTTAAGCACTGCGCCACGACGGGAACTCCTGCATATGCAACTTTTGATAAATGCTCACAAAATATAGAAATAAAAAGGTAGATGTTGCTCATTCAAAGGAACATTAATAAATCTGAAGCGAATGAGCATAAAGAAGCATAGGCTTCACAGTGGCTAGATGAACTTTTTCTTTTTCTTTTTTTCTTTTTTTTTTTTTTCTTTTGTCTTTTTGCCTTTTCTAGGTCTGCTCCCATGGCATATGGAGATTCCCAGTCTAGGGGTCTAATCGGAGCTATAGCCACTGGCCTACTCCAGAGCCATAGCAATGCAGGATCCAAGCCACATCTGCAACCTACACCAGAGCTCACAGCAATGCTGGATCCTTAACCCCTGAGCAAAGCCAGGGATCAAACCCATAACCTCATGGTTCCTAGTCAGATTTGTTAACAACTGAGCCACAACAGGAACTCCTAGATGAACATTTTAAACAACTACCTTAGGTATTCTGAAATAGCAAAAGAAGAACACACATAATTAACAAAAGGAAGTCAGCAAGGTGGAAGGTGGTGAATGAATAAACGAAGAATATAGACAAAGACATAGAATTTATTTCAAAAAAGAAACAGAGGGTCTTGATCAGGAATGGATGTTGGACTTTGTCAAATGCTTTTTCTGCATCTATGGAGATGATCATATGATTTTTGACTTCTGTTAATGTGGTGTATGATGTTGATTGATTTGCATATGGTGAACCATCCTTGTGAACCTGGGATGAACCCTACCTGGTCATGGTGTATAATTTTTGGATATGTTGTTGGATTCAGCTGGCTAAGATTTTGTTGAGAAATTTTGCATTTATATTCATCAAAGATATTGGCCCGATAGTTTTCTTTTTTGGTGTTATCTCTGTCTGGTTTTGGAATTAGGGTGATGATGGCATCGTAGAATGGTGGGAGTGTTCCTTCTTCTTCAACCTTTTGAAAGACTTTAAGGAGGATGGGCACTAGATCCTCTTTATATGTTTGATAGTATTCGCCTGTGAAGCCAGATGGCCCTGGACTTTTATTTGTAGGGAGTGTTTTTATGACTTCTTCAATTTCATTTCTAGTGATTGGTCTGTTCAGTTGGTCTGTTTCTTCTTGATTCAGTTTTGGCAGGCTGTAAGAGTCTAGAAATTTGTCCGATTCTTCCAGATTGTCAAATTTGTTGGCATAGAGTTGTTCATAGTATTTTCGTATGGTTTTTTTGTATTACTGCAGTATCTGTTGTGATTTCTCCTTTTTCATTTTTAATTATATTTGAGTTCTTTCCTCTTTTTAGTGAGTCTGGCCAGGGATGTGTCAATTTTGTTTACCTTTTCAAAGAAACAGCTCTTGGTTTTATTAATTTTCTCTACTGTTTTTTTGACTTTCTAATTTATTGAATTCTTCTTTGATCTTTATAATTTCCTTCCTTCTGCTGACTTTAGGTCTTTTTTGCTCTTTTTCTAATTTGCTTAGATGGAAGTTTAAGCTGTCAATTTGGGATCTTCTTTTTTGAGAAAGGCCTGTATCACTATAAATTTCCCTCTGAGCACTGCTTTTGTGGCATCCCATAGATTTTGAGAGGTTGTGTCTTCATTATCATTTATCTCAAGGTATTTTTAATTTCCTTCTTGATTTCCTCACTGACCCATTGGTTTTTTAGTAGCATGTTGTTTAGTCTCCATGTAGTAGGTTTTTTCTCATTTCTTTTCCTGTGGTTGATTTCTAGTTTCATGGCATTGTGGTCAGAGAAGATACTTGAGATAATTTCTATGCTCCTAAATTTATTGAGGTTAGCTTTGTGTCCCAATATGTGGTCAATTCTTGAGAAGGCTCCATGTGTTGTTGACAAGAATGTGTATTCTGATTCTTTTGGATGTAGTGTCCTGAAGATATCAATTAAATCTAACTTCTATTGTTTCCTTCAGGATCTCTGTTGCTTTATTGGTTTTCTGTCTAGAGGATCTGTCCATTGGTAGGTATCAAGGGAGCATTCCTGAACATAATCAAAGCCGCTTATGATAAACTCACAGCAAATATAAAACTCAATGGGGAAAAACTGAAAGCCTTCTCACTCAAATCTGGAACAAGACAGGGATGCCTACTCTCAGCACTGCTCTTCAACATAGTTTTGGAAGTCCTGGCCACAGCAATTAGACAAACAAAAGAAATAAAAGGCATCCATTTAGGAAGAGAAGAGATCAAACAATCACTGTATGCAGACAACATGATACTTTACATAGAAAACCTTAAGGACTCAACCCAAAAACTACTGGAACTGATTAATAAATTCAGTAAAGTAGCAGGATATAAGATTAACAGTCAGAAGTCAGTCGCATTTCTGTATACCAGCAATGAAATATTAGAAAAGGAATCCAAAAATACGATACCTTTTAAAATTGCACCTCACAAAATCAAATACCTCGGAATACACCTGACCAAGGAGGTACCTTTACCTTATATGCCAAGAACTATAAAACTTTAATCAAAGAAGATGTAAAGAAATGGAAAGATATTCCATGTTCCTGGATTGGAAAAATCAATATTGTAAAAATGGCCATACTACCCAAAGCAATCTACAGATTCAATGCAATCCCTATCAAATGACCCAGGACATTTTTCACAGAACTAGAACAAACAATCCAAACATTTATATGGAACCACAAAAGACCCAGAATTGCCAAAGCAATCCTGAGAAACAAAAACCGAGCAGGGGGCATAACTCTCCCAGACTTCAAGAAATATTACAAAGCCACAGTCACCAAAACAGTGTGGTACTGGTATCAAAACAGACAGACAGACCAATGCAACAGAAGAGAGAACCCGGAAATAAACCCTGACACCTAGGGTCAATTAATCTTTGACAAGGGAGGCAAGAACATCAAATGGGAACAAGAACGTCTATTCAGCAAGCATTGCTGGGAAACCTGGACAGCTGCATGAACAGCAATGAAACTAGAACACACCCTCACACCATGCACAAAAATAAACTCCAAGTGGCTGAAAGACTTAAATATACGACAGGACACCATCAAACTCCTAGAAGAGAACATAGGCAAAACACTCTTGGACATCAACAGCATGAATATTTTCTCAGGTCAGTCTCCCAAAGCAATAGAAATTAGAGCAAAAATAAACCCATGGGACCTCATCAAACTGAAAAGGTTTTGCACAGCAAAGGAAACCCAAAAGAAAACAAAAAGACAACTTTCAGAATGGGAGAAAACAGTTTCCAATGATGCAACCGACAAGGGCTTAATCTCTAGAATATATAAGCAACTTATACAACTCAACAGCAAAAAAGCCAATCAACCAATGCAAAAATGGGCAAAAGACCCGAATAGACTGTTCTCCAAGGAAGATACAAATGGCCAGCCAACCCATGAAAAAATGCTCCACATCGCTGATTATAAGAGAAATGCAAATCAAAACTACCATGAGATACCACCTCACACCAATCAGAATGGCCATCATTCATAAGTCCACAAATAACAAGTGCTGGAGGGGGTGTGGAGAAAAGGGAACCCTCCCACCCTCTTGGTGGGAATGGAAACTGGTACAGCCGCTATGGAGAACAGTTTGGAGATAACTTAGAAATCTATACATAGAATTTCCATATGACCCCACAATCCCACTCTTGGGCATATGATCGGACAAAACTCTACTTAAAAGAGACACATGCACCCGCATGCTCATTGCAGCACTATTCACAATAGTCAGGACATGGAAACAACCCACATGTTCATCAACAGATGATTGGATTTGGAAGAGGTGGTATATATACACAATAGAATACTACTCAGCCATAAAAAAGAATGACAAAATGCCATTTGCAGCAACATGGATGGAACTAGAGATTCATACTGAGTGAAATGAGCCAGAAAGACAAAGACAAATACCATATGATATCATGTATAACTGGAATCTAATATCCAGCACAAATGAACATCTCCACAGAAAAGAGAATCATGGACTTGGAGAATAGACTTGTGGGGCTGCTTGATGCGAGAGGGAGGGAGTGGGAGGGATCGGGAGCTTGGGGTTATCAGATACAACTTAGAACAGATTTACAAGCAGATCCTGCTGAGTAGCATTGAGAACTATGTCTAGATACTCATATTGCAACAGAACCAAGGGTGGCAAAAATTGTATACATGTAAGAGTAACTTGCTCCCCGTGCTGTACAGTGGAAGAAAAAATTTAAAAAAATTTAATTAATTAAAAAAAGAAAGAAAAATGGGAAAGGGAGAGGCAAAGGGCCAACAAAGTCTCTTTTCCCTCTACCTGGTCAGGGCCCTCTGGCCAGTTCTCCATGTCAGGAGGAGCCCAGAAATTAAATGGCCCCAGTTGTGGCTGATGGGTCTGCTCCACTGGTGGGTGAGTTGGCCCTCCAGTACCCTGAGTGGTTACGATCTGTGGCTGAGGGTTAGCCAAAGAAATGTGGGCTGTCTCTAAAACCCTGAGGAAGGACTGTCCAGGTTAACTGAGGGTCTGAAAGAATATTGTGGTCAGTCCATGTGAATGGAAATAATTCCTGGCATGAAGGGTGTAGAGGAAGGGTAAAAAGGGCATCTTTTAGGTCAAGAACTGAGAAATGAGGAGTGTTAGGAGGTATACAAGACAGAAGAGTATAGGGACTTGGGACCACTGTGTTAATGGGAAGGAGTACCAGATTGATGAGGCCAAGATCCTGAACTAATCGGAAGCATCTGTCTAGTTTTTGTACAGGAAGGATAGGAATATTGAACAGAAAGTGAATAGGTTTGAGGACATTGGCCTTGAGGAGAAGCTGAATTATACGCTTTCATTCTCTCTGTGCTTCTAGGCTAATAGGATATTGAGATTGGATAGGATATTTAGGAAGATCATTTAGTCTTATGAGAATTGGAGAATGATGTCTAGCAATGGAGGGTATATGGGTGTCTCAAACAATGGGATTGACATCCGAGGGGAGGTGGGAATGACTGGGGGAGTGGGCCCCAAATCTGACTGGCCCAGATATAGGAAGTTTGTGTTTGGTTGTATAGGAAATTCAATGTATCCCTGGAACTTAGTTAAAATATTCATCCCTATTATAAGCATAGCCCATGTGGGAATACCTAGGAATTAGGTGGCAGAAAGTGGTGTTTACAAGTGTGCAAAGTAAAGGTCCAGTCTGTTGGGGTGTAGTGGGCAACCACTTTACCCCCATGATAGAAGTAGGGGAGGTGTAGGTAAGACCCTGTAAAATAGGTAATACCGAGTATAATGCCCCCAAGTCCAATAAGAACAAAATAATCTTATCTGCTCCTGCCAGAGCTCCCTGAGGCTCCAGAGTGGTGGTAGGAAGCTGGGGCCTGGTGGCCTCAGGCCCCACCCATCCTCCATGGCCAGGCCCAACAGGTTGTTCATGTTGATGGTCTCCAAGGTAGGTTTTGTGGAGGAGATGGTGGGCTGTCCTGGCTTCCCACAGTCCACTTTCCAATGTCCATTCTGACTGAATTTTGGAGAAGGGCCTGGCAGGGTTTTGGGTTATGGCATTCATTTGCCCAATGCCCCTCTAAGCCACCTTTGAAATAGGCCCTGGGAGGGGAGGTTGTTCTGTAAGTTTGTATGCCTCAGGGGGTCCATGGTTTGTTTTTGAGGATTTCCCTATATGGCAGAAGCAAGAAGCTGATATTCAGTCATGGACCTCTTTAGTTTAGGGGCCTTATGTTCTTCCTCGGCATTATTAAAGACCATTAAAGGCAGCTTTAATGAGATCCCTTGGTGGGAACAAAAGACCGTCCTCTAGTTTCCACATATTTTTTTAATATCTTGTGCTGATTGGGAGATGAAATGCATATGCAAATGAATTTATCTCTCTTGACTTTCTAGATTTAGGGTAGGATACTTAGGGTAGTATACTATAAGCCTTGACATAAAAATGGCTGGATTTTCTTGGGGTTCCTGCATTATTTCTCTAATTTTATCCTAAGTAACTATTTTTAATGAGGACTTCATTCTTTCTATTAGGCAAGAGTTAGGGTGGCCTCTCGAGCCACTGTCCTGGGAGTCTATCTGATAGTTCCAATTAGGATCCACACAAGGGATAGCTAGAGTTCCAACAGGACTTTTAGCAGGATCTTGGTATGTAAGGTGTCTGCATGGGCTTGGGCTGCCAGACAAATTTATTCCCTTTCTTCAGGGGACAGAAAACAGCTAAGGATAACACAAATGTCTTTCCAAGTGAAGTCGTAGGAGTGAATAAGATACTGGAGCTCGTTTGTGTAGGTAGTTGAGTCTGAGGTGAAGGAACCAAAACATTTTCCCTATTTGGGATAAGTCTCCCAAAGACAAAGGCACATGAACCCTGACTCTTCCTTCAACTCCAGCAACCTCTCTATTTTTTTTTTAATTTTATTTTCCCACTGTACAGCAAGGCGGTCAGGTTATCCTTACATGTATACATTACAATTACAGTTTTTCCCCCACCATTTCTTCTGTTGCAACATGAGTATCTAGACATAGTTCTCAATGCTATTCAGCGGGATCTCCTTGTAAATCTATTCTAGGTTGTGACTGATAAGCCCAAGCTCCCGATCCCTCCCACACCCTCCCCCTCCCATCAGGCAACCACAAGTCTCTTCTCCAAGTCCATGATTTTCTTTCCTGAGGAGATGTTCATTTGTGCTGGATATTAGATTCCAGTTATACGTGATATCATATGGTATTTGTCTTTGTCTTTCTGGCTCATTTCACTCAGTATGAGATTCTCTAGTTCCATCCATGTTGCTGCAAATGGCATTATGTCATCCTTTTTTATGGCTGAGTAGTATTCCATCGTGAATATATACCACATCTTCCGAATCCAATCCTCTGTCGATGGACATTTGGATTGTTTCCATGTCCTGGCTATTGTGAATAGTGCTGCAATGAGCATGCGGGTGCATGTGTCTCTTTTAAGTAGAGCTTTGTCCGGATAGATGCCCAAGAATGGGATTGCGGGGTCATATGGAAGTTCTATGTATAGATTTCTAAGGTATCTCCAAACTGTTCTCCATAGTGGCTGTACCAGTTTCCATTCCCACCAAGAGGGTGGGAGGGTTCCCTTTTCTCCACACCCCCTCCAGCACTTGTTATTTGTGGACTTATGAATGATGGCCATTCTGACTGGTGTGAGGTGATATCTCATGGTAGTTTTGATTTGCATTTCTCTTATAATCAGCGATGTTGAGCATTTTTTCATGTGTTTGTTGGCCATCTGTATATCTTCTTTGGAGAAATGTCTATTCAGGTCTTTTGCCCATTTTTCCATTGATTGATTGGTTTTTTTGCTGTTGAGTTGTATAAGTTGCTTATATATTCTAGAGATTAAGCCCTTGTCGGTTGCATCATTGGAAACTGTTTTCTCCCATTGTGAAATTTGTCTTTTTGTTTTCTTTTGGGTTTCCTTTGCTGTGCAAAACCTTTTCAGTTTGATGAGGTCCCATGGGTTTATTTTTGCTCTAATTTCTATTGCTTTGGGAGACTGACCTGAGAAAATATTCATGATGTTGATGTCAGAGAGTGTTTTGCCTATGTTTTCTTCTAGGAGTTTGATGGTGTCCTGTCGTATATTTAAGTCTTTCAGCCATTTGGAGTTTATTTTTGTGCATGGTGTGAGGGTGTGTTCTAGTTTCATTGCTTTGCATGCAGCTGTCCAGGTTTCCCAGCAATGCTTGCTGAATAGACTTTCCTTTTCCCATTTGATGTTCTTGCCTCCCTTGTCAAAGATTAATTGACCCTAGGTGCAGGGTTAATTTCCGGATTTTCTATTCTGTTCCATTGGTCTGTCTGTCTGTTTTGATACCAGTACGACACTGTTTTGATGACTGTGGCTTTGTAGTATTTCTTGAAGTCTGGGAGAGTGATGCCTCCTGCTTGGTTTTTGATTCTCAGGATTGCTTTGGCGATTCTGGGTCTTTTGTTGTTCCATATAAATGCTTGGATTGTTTGTTCTAGTTCTGTGAAAAATGTCATGGGTAATTTGATAGGGATTGCATTGAATCTGTAGATTGCTTTGGGTAGGATGGCCATTTTCACAATATTGATTTTTCCAATCCAGGAACATGGAATATCTTTCCATTTCTTTACATCTTCTTTGATTTCTTTGATTAAGGTTGTATAGTTCTCGGCATATAGGTCCTTTACCTCTTTGGTCAGGTGTCTTCCGAGGTATTTGATTTTGTGTGGTACAATTTTAAAAGGTATCGTATTTTTGTATTCCTTTTCTAATGTTTCATTGGTGGTATACAGAAATGCAACTGACTTCTGAATGTTAATCTTATATCCTGCCACTTTGCTGAATTTATTAATCAGTTCAAGGAGTTTTGGGGTTGAGTCCTTAGGGTTTTCTAGGTATAGAATCATGTCATCTGCATACAGTGACAGTTTGATCTCAGCAACCTCTCTTAAAGGAAGGTTTGGGGCCTCAGGGGGGATTGCTGATCAAGATCTTGTCAAGGGGGTCATAAAAGGGGTTGTTGTTATGGGAGGGGGCTGCATGTTGGGAGTGGGAATTAGGATTCTTGGGGCATGGAAGAAGAGGAGGAAGAACAATGGTGGGAGGGAGAGAAGAAGGTGTAGGGGATGTAGTACTTGGGTGCACGGAATTGGTGGGAGGGGGACGAGGAGGCTTATGGTTGTGCAGGATTGAAGGAGGTGCTGAGGCATCACTAGGATTAAAGTCAGAGTTTGAAGAAACATAAGGGGGAGGCTGTTTAGTTTTTGCCTGCAGGTGAGGTGAAAGGGGAGGAGGGCATTCATTTAACAGAAGAACCTGATATGAGCTACAGTCAGAGCAAAGAGAGGGTTGAGATCTTAAAGAGATAAAAGCTTGGAATTCCTGTCTTGGCTCAGAAGGAACAAATCTGACTAGGATCCATGTGGACACAGGTTTGAACACTGGTCTTCCTCAGAGGCTTAAGGATCTGGCATTACTATGACCTGTGTTGTAGATTGCAGACATGGCTCAGATCTGACATTGCTGTGGCTGTGGCCCAACTTCCACACCTCAAGTTCAACCCGTAGCCTGGGAACCTCCACGTGCCATGAGCACAGCCCTAAAAAGACACACACACACACACACACATAAAATAGATAAAAGCTTTAATGTAGGGAACATCTGACCATTTCCCATTGTGCTGGAAAAAAAATTCTCAAGATCTCCTGGGATTTTGAAATTGAATGGACCAGTCTCAGGCCATTGGCTCCCATTATCTAATTTATGTTTGGGCCAAGCCACGTGACAGAAGGAAATGAGACACTTGTGCTTAACATCTGGTGGAGTCTCAGAGATGAAAGATTGTCCAAAATCACCCTAAAGCTGTATCTTGTGGAGGCTGACAGGAGGAGGCCCCCGTGGTGTTAATTTGGGAATAGAGGAGTCTAAAAACCCACACAGGTGCTCAGAGAGGTATCCCCCTGAGAGGGCCTAAGATCTAAACAAGATAGACCACCTAGATGGTCAGAGGGGTTCTCCCTGTGAAGTCTATGATCTGAACGATGATTGTGCCTGATCAGGAAATGTCTTTGCTGAGAAGGGGGAGTACCTGTTCCCTGCGACCACATGGAAACCCAGCTGACTCAACATCCAGATTTTAAAGAGGAAATAAAAAATGGCAAGGAGGGGAGTTTCCATCATGACTCAGCAGCTAACAAATCTCACTAGCATCCAGGAGGGCACAGGTTTGAACCCTGAACTTGTTCAGTGAGTTAAGGATCTGGCATTGCCATGAGCTGTGGTGTAGGTTGCAGATGTGGCTTAGATCCTGTGTTGCTATGGCTGTGGTGTAGGCCAGCAGCTAAAGCTGCATTAGACCCCTAGCCTGGGAACCTCCTACATGCCATGGGTGTCACCCTAAAAAGCAAAAAAGAAAAAGGAAAAGAAAAATGGCAATGACATCAGACCGGGTTTGGGGAGAGAGTGGTGGAGGAGAAATCCAGTATTTACTCAACTTCCAATGGCCTTGAAGTGGAGGCCAGTGTGGGGTGCCATGTGATGGGAATCATCAGAAGGCACTTGAGATCCCAGTGCTCAACAGTCACAAGGAAGAGGACACTTCCACTCATCTGAGCAGTAGTAACTGGGAGAGAGGGCCAGAGAAATCAGAGGTCACCGTGGAGTAGCCCTGGACTAAATCTTCAATTGTCCCAATAGTCTCGCTCTGTTCACTGAAAGACTCAGGCTTAGGAGATGGAAAGCAGGGAAAGAGTTTAGAAACAGAGGAGGCATCCACTCTTTCAGACCAAAGCTACTTGCCCCTAGAACCTACAGGGACCTGCAGAACACCCCAGAGTGTAGCCCTGGCTGGTGTTTCAGCTATCCCTCCAAGTCTTGGAGCATTTGTGGAAGCCTGGACATTGGAAAGGGGTGGGTGTGTATCCCTCCAGGGTTTGGCACCAAAATGTTACAGAACTGGAGAAAGACAGTTGACCAGAGCAGTGACATATCAGGCAAGATTTATGAACCAGCAGAGAGGTTGGGAGCACTGAGCAAAAGGAACACAGGACCCCTCAGCCTTGGGAAAGAGTCAGGATTTATAGGCAGGGGATCATGTGCTAAGTCCTATACGTTTGGGACAGCAGTTAAGATCCTGGTATAAAACTTAACATTCTCCTTGGGGCAGTCTTTGTCCTTGGGAAGTCAGCCACTTCATGGGCTTTGTTGTGCTGCCAGTGGAGGTCCAATAAAGTGGAGACTGCAGGTCCGGGTCTGAGAGTGTCAATGAGTCATGGGACTTACCATTTCTTAGGCCTTCATTATGTATATATAATTACTTTTTCCCATTCTTCCTAGTTTACAGTGTTCTGTCAATTTTCTACTGTTTAGGCCTTCATTTTAGTTTATGACTAAGAGGTTCCATGTGGCCATTAATACTTATGTGTTTATCAGATGATAAAATGTGAATTTTGTTCAGAAAGCCTAGGCTGTTTTGAAGTAAGTCAAGAGCCAGGACAGAAGCAGAGCGGGTTTAGGGTAACGAAGTGAAAAAAAAAAAAAAAAAACTATGCTGATGAATAAAATGTGAAAGGGAAGATCAAGTCAAAACTCATGCTATGACTTTGAAAACCAATTTGTAAATTGCCCAAAGAGGCATACACCAACTATCCTGCCACTGTGTAATGTGGAAGAAACTTCTGGTTCTTGCCTACCTGCCAGAGGCCAACACGGAGTGTCACTCCAAACCCAACCAGGCCCACCTTCCCTCAGCCCCTACCCCACTGCAGAATGACTTGAGTCCCCCCTTCGAAGGTTGAGACTCAAACTTGGCCTCCTTTACTTGAATCCTGAGCATCTGCTGAAGCAGGTCACTCTCTGGGTCCTGGTCTTGACTTTTTGCTTTGAGGCTACCAGGCAGCAGTGGTCTAGGCCGAAGCCTGTGTGAATGGTTTCACAAGGAGGTAAGCCAATAGACTTGGGATGGGTTCCCAAAGACCCTGCCATCCCTAAAATCCCTGGGGTTCACATGTGATACTTCACTGTGGACACATAGTTGGATGGAAGGACAGGAAGGAGAGAGAACTGCACCCCAGAGACCCCTCACACTGGGGGGCCTAGACGGGCCTGTAGAAACCTCAGCCTACCCGTGGGAGGACAGATGCTTGGAGGTGGAAAAAGAGGACATGCTCTGGGTTTGGAGGAAGGATTGCATCAGGAAGGTTGACTTTCTCTAGAAGGGAGACAAGGCACTTTGAAATGTGTGTGTAGGGAATGTGGCTTGATATCTGCTCTTGGCAGAGGGAGGGTCATGGGGAAAGCCTAGCCCTGTCTTGTGTTCCTTAGGCATCTGAAGCTTGCCTCATTAGATCTTTCTAAGGGATGTGAATGGGTGCATACTGTATCTAATGGGAGCATGGGGTGAGATGGTCAGTCAGAAAACTATTCAATGGGGTGGGTGACTGTGGCCACATGTGCCTTGAAGTGGTCCTCTCTAAGCTGGGCCCAAAGTTACTCTGCCACAGCCCAGGCCTCTTCCACTCCTTCCAGCCCAGAGCTCACTCCTCAGGTCAGGGAACTCTTGCCTTGGATTCCACAAGGGAGGGGCAACCATGTGACTTCAACCAAGCTAAGACTCCTGTTTCTGAGTTGTTCTGTATTTTTTTCCCTTTCGTGGAAACACATTTCTTCAGACCTACTTCATCCTGTCTGGTTTCTCACAGCAGATGCTCAGGCCTGACTATGAGATGAAGAGTATGTTCCTATTTCACATCACCATTTCATGGACAGGGATCACATGTGTGGAGGGGGGGTGGTTGCGATGGAATGTCTATGAAGGCTGATTCCTTGTTAAAGAGGGGATGTGTTGTAGCCCAGAAGAGGAAGACGATCTTCTGTGCTACCATGAAACCTCCTTTTCCCCTGTTGAGATTAATTAGGTGCATAGTGGTGGGTACCTCCCTCTGCTGAACAGACAGCTTTACCACAATGGCACCTGACTCATGCCTGCTTCTCAGTTTGTCTTCACCTTCCATTGTTGGGATCTGGAAGGGGAAGGACCTCAGGCAGCCTGTACTCCCACGATCTATGCAACATGACACTCCCTCAGCCTGTGCTAATCCTCTGCAGTCAATAGTGGCTGTGAAATGACAGAATCCAGGGGATACATGCTTAATTCTTAGACTCCTCTCCTAGGAACACAACTGCATGATGGCAGTGACTCAGGGTCCTGGGGATGGGATGGTGGAAACTCTCCCCTGTTCAAAGTCCAATATGGGTGGTTCTGTGAGGCAGGTGCATGATGGGCAGGTGCGTTATGCGATTGTATCAAGGTTCTGTGTGCAGAGTGACTTTCTCAGCCTTTCAGTTTTGTTAGGAGAGGTCATGAAAGAAAGGAAGAGCAGATTTATATTGGCAAGTGCAAAGGAACTGCTTATCAGAAGGTGTGGCCCTAAGACTTTATACACTGCCTGTCCAAAAATGGACTTACAGTGAGTGGATACTGGCTTGGAGTGGGTCCCTATATGCTAATGACCTTGCTGAGGAGCATTGTTCAGAGTAGATGTGCTCCAAGCTCCAGGACTTGGGGACAGTCTGTGAGGGCTGAGTGTTGGAGTTCCTTATTGAGGCTCTCTGAGTGAGTGCTGCTGTGCCTAACCTCTTCCCAGCAGACAGGAGGCAGGGAACTTGGTGCATGGGAACAAATTCACCAGTGGAATAATTCTCAACTGGAGATGAGAACATGAAAAACCCTTCAAGACTGCACAGTTTCCCCTGTTCAAATGCCCTTGCCTGTTGAGATGTACAGTCTGATTCACCAGGAAACTCCCTTCCCAGTTGCCCATTCTCCTCCATTCACCACTTTCCTTTGTCTCAAGAGCATCTCCACAGCATGCTCAGCACAGCAGCCATCATTAAGCCTCATGCCTCTCTGTCCCATTTCATAGCACTCCACTTTTCTCCATCCACTCCTGGCCCCCCATTGAAGCCACCCTTGGAGCTGCACCTGCCACCACCCATGACCCCATTACTCCCACCTGGCAGCACCTTATTCCTGCCAGCCTTCACCAGGACATCTCTGGTGGTTAATACTGACCATGACCTCAGTGCCCCAGGGGTTTGCAAAATCACTGTCTAAGTCAGATCAGAAGGAAAGCCAGCATTGCCCCACCAGACTCAGATCTTTGGCCTTACCCAGGTACCCCCAAAGGGAGCTCCTGGGGCCCTCAGTTGGAGGGCTTGTTGCTTGTCCTGTAACCCTATTCCTAGCAACCCCTGCAGTGGAGAGTGTTGTGGCCACACTGGCTGTTGCAGTAGCTCAGGCTTGCAAGGGAGAGTGGGTCACAGGCCTTCCTCCTCAAGCTGCACAATCAGCTGCCCAGCTGGCCCCAGTATGCCCCCAGTGAGCTCTGGCCCATGGTCACATGGTGCATCCAGGGCAGACAGCCTATCCTCCTCCAAGAATGGGGTCCCTCAGGATGACTCTTTGAACAGCAAGAGCTGAGAACTCCCAAGGCTGGCAGTGCCTAAAATCTCTGGCCCAGAAGCACCTGCCCCAGAGCCCTAATGCAGAACTTTTCTCTTGCTTCCTCATTTGAGTGCATTCTGGAGAGCTCATGAGCTCACCTGGAGCCTTCACTAAAGAGGAACTGGCCATGGACTCACTGGCTAGCTTTCTAGGAATCCTTCAGCCTAGACAGAAGGAAGGTTGAGGGTGATGTCCATGCCATGAAGAGGCATGTTGTCACTCACATGTGTCACATGTCCAGTCCATGACATCCTTTCAGTGTCTTCTCTCAGCTGACCCCCACCCTGTGGGTCCAGCCACATTACCTTCTGTGTTTCCATGGTAAATTTAACACAGACTAGCAGTCAGAGAGGGTCCTTCTGTAATGTCAGGAGCCAAGAGGTGAATGGCACCATCTTCTGTGCTGCTGCATCCTTTCAACAAGAAGTTGGGTGTATGGTGGCCAGGGACTATCACTTCAGAGGAGGCATAGGACAGGCAGGCTCAGGAGAGAGTTTTATGCATATGTGGTCCTTGTTGTTCTGGAGACTTCCAGTTACAACAAGGAGGTGGTAGTGCTCTCTTAAGGCAAGGTTCTTTCCTACTAGAGCTGTGAGCCTGGAAGGAATCTCCCTCCTAGACTTAAGGTCCTTCATAAAAGGGGCACAATGACACCTAGTTGAGAGGACCAGGCAGAAGAGTCCTTGGGCTTATCTGACCTGTTAGCAGCTATCCTGGCACATGCCCTCCCTCATTGATGATGCTGAATTTTATATAAAACTGCAGTCCCGGAGAGGAAAGAGTTCCCCAAGGCACAGCATTCCACCTATGGCCTGGGAGTGGATGCTCATCCTCTGAGGAGTGTGAGGTGGTGGCAACAGCAACCAGGAAGGCCTGTCTTGCTCTACAGACACCCACCCCTCACACTACTGACCCTCAGTCAGGCTGTGGTGGGGAACATGGAGGAGAAGGAATGGAGGTGCTCAGGCAGCTGGAGGTGGGGCTGTAAGAGGAGACTGACCCTGAGGGCTTGCAGCCCAGTGCTTCACTCTCTGGCCCACTGAAACCAACCATGACATTGGAGAAGGGACAGTGTTGGGCCATTCAGGAATGGCAGCACACAAGCAGCTTTGACAGGATGAACTTCTATGAGATGGTGGCAAAGTGAGTCAGCATCCTGGGCTGTGGGGTACATGGTGGACGAGGGGGTGGGTGAGGGCCAGACCGCAGGGCAGGATATGACTGTGATGGTGACCAGCAGAGAGAACGGAGGAGGCTGGCACCCAACACATACTGTTCCCTGCATCCCAGAGGCCTTACTCCCCTCACCTGGAGACCTTGGCTATTCTGTCCTTCTTCCACCAGGAGCACTGCCCCCACATGAGGCTGACCTGTCCCTGTCCTGACATAAGGCCTCAGGATGGTCTTGGGAACCCTAGGAGCCCAGGAAGTGTCCACTCTGGGCACAGGGACTGTGCAGGGAAATGCACTCCACCCCAAGCTGTGTGCTGGGTGGCCAGTGATCACTGATCTAACACTTGGAACCCCTCTCCTCATCAGCAGTGGACTGGCCTTCCCTGGGTTTTCTGCATGGGAATCCCCTAGTTTCAAAACCAAAACCAAACAAATAAGCACCTCTCAGAGGAACGTGAGGCCTGTCTGCTAAGTTTAGCATCCCATCTCCAGCCTCTCCTGAGCCCTGTGTCAGGTGTGTGTTCCAGAACTCTCACTTCCAGACCCAGGACCTAGATTTGGGCAAGGCTACTGTGGGGACACCTGCCTGACAAGGCTGCTGGCCATCACCATTCCTGTGGGACACACAAGGATGGGGGGGCATGAGCAGGGGCCCCCATGGGCCACCATATGTCCAGTAGTCCTGGTTCAATTAAGCAACCTGGGTCTCTGCTGGGCCATGCCCTCCAGGGCTGGTAAAGCAGGAGGTGGCCCAGATCATGTACTTGCCCTAGAGGGGCTCCCTGCTGGAATAGCACCTCACAGGCCCTGACAGCCCCAAGGACACCCTCTCCTCATCCCCTCAGTCCTGCTGCCCTCCGTGGGCTCCAGAGCCCAGGCCTTTTTCTCACTGAGGCCTGTCCCTCAACACCCCCAAGGTTCATGGAATTTGAAGTGGAGGATGACTTCCAGATTCAGAACTTGCAGTGGATGAAGGGGGAACAGGGTCTGCTTACTCCAGCTCTAGTGAGTCCAGCTCCTCAGGGACTTCAGCCCCCAAAGTGGGGCCTTGGTCAGTTACCCACCTGCCCAGTGGAGGTAAAGACAAAGTTAATAGGGGCCTAGGGGTAGAGGCAAGATGGCACAAGGGTAAGAGGACATGCTCACCCTCTCCCACAAACACATCAAAAAAAAAAAAAACACACATCTCCATCTAAAAGGATTCACACAGGACATCAACTGAATGCTGGCAGAAAATCTTAAACCTCCAAAAAGGGCAAGAAACTCCTGACATAACCAGGTAGAACAAAAGAAAAAAGAGAGAGAAAAGGAATCAGGACAGGACTCGCTTTCCTGAGAGGGAGCTGTGAAGGAGAAAGGGAACCCACACCCTGAGAAGCAACCTAACAAACAGAAAGATCAGCTGAGTCAGAGGGATCTCCAAGATACTGAAGAAAGCACAGCAGCAGGCCTGAGAACTGAAAAGCAGAGTGAGAGAAGCACAGATCATCTGAACTGCTGGCACAGACACCACAGCCTGAGATTCACGGGGAGGGAGGGTTGCTGGGCACTGAGACTTAGGCTCTGGAGCAGTGAGAAGCTGCTTGCTAGCCCATGGTGGACCAGACCTGTGGGTGGCAGGAGCAAACCACTGCAATTATCCCTGACTCCAGAGGTGGTGTGGCCTACCACAGCTGGGGATATCTGAACAAAAATTACTTGCAGACCCAACCATTTCAGAGGGTATCACAGAAAAGGACACTACAATGGAACCTCACCTGATGGTGCTCTCACTCCTCTGGGGGCACACTCACCCTGCAGCCACCACTGCCAAACATTCCAAGAGGTGCCCATATGCTTGATCACTGTCCCTTCCTAGGAACCGGCAACTAAGAGCACCTTCTTCCCACATCCTGTCAGGGCTAAGCAGGACCAGGTGCTTCTTGCATGATTTTACAGGTGATGGGGCAAACCACCAAAGTTATCTCTAGCTCCAGCGGTGGCAGTGAGCTGACACCATTAGGGGTTGGGGAACAGGCACCTACTGCAGCCCCATTCACCTCAAGGGCATCACAGAGGAAGGCATTGTGACCAAATCAACTCTTGGTTCTCTTGCACCCTTGGGAACACACTGGCCCTGCTGCTGCCACTACTGAATGTTCAGGGCAGTACCCATAGGCCAGATCTCTGGCACTTCCCAGGATCCTGCAACTCGGAGCAGCCTGAGCAGCACCTCCTATGTGGGCTAAGACAGACAGACCACCTCATGCATGGTCTACAGGTGGTGGATGCAAACCAACACAGTTACCACTGAAGCTAGATGGTCATGGCCCACTCCCACTAGGGATCCCTGAACAGGCACCACCTGCCATTCCAATCATCTCAGAGGAGGACACTGCAATCAAACACAAGCTGTTGATGTTCTCACATCCCTGGGAACTCACACACCCTGCTGCAGCTACAGCCAAATTCTCTGGCCACCTTGAAGGTACTTTTGAGCTCAATACTGCTTCCCAGGGCCCTGTAAATAGGAGTAACCTGTGCCGCCTTCCTGCAGGTCTTTGCTTCTGTTGAGAGCCCAATGACCAGGCCCTGAATGCTGGCCCTACTCATTGCCCTCTTCTCCCTGAAAACATACTGAGCATCATGGGGATAACAGACTTCTCATGCAGAAGAAAGAGACAGCAAAGATCCAAACCCCCACACCAATAATAAAGAGTAACCCCCCAAAAAAGATACAAAGGGGTATTCTTGCATAGACACAGACTTACAAAAATACAGTTTGGCTTCCCGAAATTCACACAAAAAGAAAAACACAAGCAAGATGAAGAACCTCAGAAATGAATTCCCAGTTAAAACAACAGGAGAATTCACCCAAAGCAGTCAACAAGGAAACAGACCTCTGCAGTCTGACAGACTTGGAGTTCAAAAGAGACAGGGTGAAAATACGGAAGGAATTAAGAGAGGATAGCAACAGGAATGCAGATTCCCTTAGAAAGGAATGAGAACATATAAGGAGGAGCCAAGAAAACTAGAAAATTCATTTGCAGAGATACAAACTGAAGGAAAGGCAATAAAGACCTGAATGAATAATGCAGAGGAAAGAATTAGTGATGTGGAACAGAGAATAATGGAAATCACCCAATCAGGACAGCAGACAGAAAAGCAAATGGAAAAAAATGAAAGAAATATGAGGCCTATGGGATAATATAAAGCAGGCAAATTTATGCATAATACGGATTCTAGAAGGAGAAGAAAAAGAAAAGCAGACTGAAAATACATTTGAAGAAATCCTGGCTGAAAATTTTCCCAATCTAATGGATACTGATAACAAGATATAGGAAACACAGAGGGCCCCAAACAAGTGGAACCCAAACAGGCCCACACCAAGACATATTATAATAAAAATGGCAAAAATTTAAAGATAAAGCGAAGATTCCAAAGGCAGCAAGAGAAAAGCAAAGCGTTAGTTACAAGGGAACCCAAATAAGGCAATCAGCTGATATTGCTACAGGTACACTGAAGGCCAGGAGGGAGTGGCAAGATATAATTAAACCACTGAAAGGAAAAAAATCTGCAAACTAGAATATTCTATCCAGCAAGAAAATCATTTAAAATAGATGGAGAAATAAAGAATTTCTCCAACAATCAAAAGCTGTAAGAGTACAGCAACACGAAACCCATTCTAAAACAAATACTTAAAGGGCTTCTGTAATTTAAAAAAAAAGGAAGATATAGGATGGAGGAAACCACAATTGGAAAGCCATCACTTAAATAAGTCAGCATACAGACCTAAACATGAAGATGTTAAAAAAAGAAAAGGCATCCAAATCAAACACTGTGGGAAAGGGAAGTAAGAAGAAATAGATTCTTTTTTAATTTTTTCATGATGTGTTTAGCCTATATGACTATCAGGCTAAAGTAAGCAGATATAGGAAGGGGTTAACATACTTAAAGAAACAGGGCAACCACAAATCAAAACCGAACACTACATTCACAAAAACTGAAAAGAAAATACTCAAGCATAAAATAAATGGAAATCACCCAACCAAACAAGGAAAGGAAGAAAAGAGAAACATAGAATCAACTGGAAAATAAGGCTTAAAATGGAAATAAATACATATCTATCAATAATCACCTGAAATGTCAATGGACTGAATGATCCAATCAAAAGACACAGAGTGGCAGATTGGGATAAAAAAGCAAAATCCTTCAATCTGCTGCCTACCATACACTCACCTTGGGGCAAAGGACACTTCCAGATTGAAAGTGAGGGGTGGGAAAAGAGATTTCATGCCAACGGACAAGACAGGAAAGCAGGAGTTGCAGTACTCATATCAGACAAAAGAGACTTTAAAATCAAGGCCATCAAGAAAGACAAAGAAGGATAGCATTGAATAGTTAAAGGATCCATTCAAGAAGAGGATATTACAATCATCAATATATATGCCCCTAATATTGGAGGACCCAGATACCTCCAACAAATACAACAGAGATAAAAGGAGAAATTGATGGGAATACAATCATAGTAGGAGAATTAACACCCCACCCATATCAATGGACAGATCCTCCGGACAGAAAATCAATAAGGCAACAGAGATCATAAAGGAAATACCAGAAAAGTGAGACTTAATGGACATTTTGAGGACATTACATCCAAAACAACAGAATACACATTCTTCTTAAGTGCACATGGAACATTCTCAAGAATTGATCACATCTTGGGGCACAAAGCTAACCTCAACAAATTTAGGAGTATAGAAATTATTTCAAGTACCTTCTCTGACCACAATGGCATGAAACTAGAACTCAGTCACAGGAAAGGAAGTGAGAAAAAAACCTACTACATGGAGACTAAATAACATGTTACTAAAAAACCAATGGGTCAATGAGGAAATCAAGAAGGAAATTAAAAAAAAATACCTCAAGACAAATGATCATGAAGACACAATCACTCAAAATCCATGGGATGCCACAAAAGCAGTGCTCAGAGGGAAGTTCATAGCAATACAGGCCTTTCTCCAAAAAGAAGAAAAATCTCAAATGGACAATTTAATCCACCACTAGAAAAAGAAGAACAAGAAAAAGAAACAAGAAGAAGAACAAGAAAAACCTAAAGTCAGCAGAAAGAAGGACATCATAAAGATCTAAGAGGAAATCAATAAAATAGAGATTCAAAAAACAATAGACAAAATCAATCAAGCCCAGAGCTGGTTCTTTGAAAAGGTAAACAAAATGGACAAACCTCTGGCTAGACTCACCAAGAAGAGGAGAGAAAAAAAACCCAAAGTACAAAAATCAGAAGTGAAAAAGGAGAAGGCACAATGGATACTACAGAAGAAAAAAAAAAACCATGAGAGAATACTAACAACAATTATGTGCCAACAGATTCAACCACCTGGAAGAAATGGACAACTTCCTAGAGATGTACAACCCACCAAAACTGAATCAAGAAGAAATAGATCAACGGAACAGACCAATCGCTAGAAATGAAATTGAATATGTCATAAAAACACTCCCTACAAATAAAAGTCCAGGACCAGGTGATTTCACAGGTGAATTCTACCAAACAAACAAGGAGGAACCTATACCCATACTCCTACAACTTTTCCAAAAGGTTGAAGAAGAAGGAATACTCCCAAAGACATTCTATGATGCCACCATTACCTTCATTCCAAAACCAAAGATGCTGCCAAAAAAGAAGAGGTGAATCAGTCAACACCATATATCACATTAACAAAACGAAACTCAAAAATGACATGATCCTCTCAATAGGTGCAGATAAAGCATTTGCCAAAGTCCAACATCATTTTATGATTAAAAGCCCTTACCAAAGTGTGTCTAGAGGGAACATTCCTTAGCATAATCAAAGCCATTTAAGACAAACCCACAGAAAATATAATACTCAATGGAGAAAAGCTGAAAGCCTTCCCACAAAAATCTGGAACAAGACAAGAATGCACACTCTCATCCCTATTATTCAACATAGTATTGGAAGTCCTAGCCACAGCAATCAGACAGACAAAGAAATAAAAGTCATCCAAATCGGAAGAGAAGTGATAAAGCTGTGACTCTATGCTGATGACAAGATACAATAAATACAAAACCCCAAGGACGAACCCCAAAATTACCTGAACTGCTCAGCAAATTCAGTAAAGTTGCAGGATATAAGATTAACATTCAGAAATCAGTCGCATTTCTGTATACCAACAATGAAATATTAGAAAAGGAATACAAAAATACAATACCTTTTAAAATTGCAACCCAAAAAATCAAATACCTGTGTATACACCTGACCCAGGAGGTGAAGGACTTATATACCAAGAAATATAAAACATTAATCAAGGAAATTAAAGATGTAAAGAAATGGAAAGATAGTCCATGCTCCTGGATGGAAAAAAAATTAATACTGTAAAAATGGCCATACTACCCAAAGCTATCTACAGATTCAATGCAACCCTGATACAATTACCCACTCCATTTTACACAGAACTAGAACAAACAGTCCAAATATTTTTATGAAACCACAAAAGACCCATGATTGCCAAAGCAATTCTGAGAAACAAAGACCAAGCAGGAGGCATAGCTCTCTCAGGCTTCAGGCACTATTACAAAGCCACAGTCATCAAGACAGTGTGCATCTGGTACCAAAACAGACAGACAGACCAATGGAACAGAATAGAGAATCCAGAAATAAACCCAAACACCTATGGGAAATTAATCTTTGACAAAGGAGTCAAGAATACAAAATGGGGGAAAGACAGTCTTTTCAGCAAGTACTGCTGGGAAACCTGGACAGTTGCATGCAAATCAGTGAAACTAGAACACACTCTCACACTAGGCACCAAAATAAACCCAAAATGGATGAAAAACATAAATACAAGACAAGACACCATCAAACTCCTGGAAGAGAAAATAGGCAGCACATTTTCTGAAATCAACCTTACAAATGTTTTCTCAGGTTAGTCTCCCAAAGCGATAGAAATAAAAGCAAAAATAAACCAATGGGACCTAATCAAACATACACGCTTTTGCACAGCAAAGGAAACCAAAAAGAAAAAAAAAGACAACTTACAGAATGGGGGAAAACAGTTTCCAATGATGCAACTGTCAAGGGCCTCAGCTCTAAAATAGACAAACAACTTATACAACTCAACAGCAAGAATAGCAATAATGCGATTGAAAAATGGGCAAAAGACCTGAAGAGACATTTCTCCAAGGAAGATATACAGATGGCCAGCAAGCACCTGAAACAATGCTCAGTATCACTGATTATTAGAGAAATGCAAATCACAATGAATATGAGATACCACCTCACACCAGTCACAATGGCCATCATTCATAAGTCCACAAATAACAAATGCTGGAGGGGGTGTGGAGAAAAGGGAACCCTCCTGCCCTGTTGATGGGAATGGATGCTGGTACAACCACTAGGGAGAACAGTAGGGAGGTACCTTAGATATCTGTACATCAAACTACCGTATGACCCTGCAATCCCACTCTTGGGTATCTATCCAGACAAAACTCTCCTTAAAAAAGACACAGGCACCCACATGTTCATTACAGCACTATTCACAATAGCCAAGACATGGAAACAACTCAATTGTCCAAGGACAGGTGATTGGATTGGGAAGATGTGGTATATATAGACAATGGAATCCTACTCAGCAATAAAATATAATGCCATTTGCAGCAACATGGATGGAACTAGAGACTCACATCCTGAGTGAGGCAAGTCAGAAAGAGAAAGACAAATACCGTACAATATCACTTATGTCTGGAATATAGTATACGGCACAAAGAAACCTTTCCACAGAAAAGAAAATAATTCTCTTGGAGAATAGCCTTGTGTTTGCCAAGGGGGAGGGCCAGGGAGTGCGTTGGATTGGAAGCTTGGGGTAAATCGATGCAGAATATTGCCTTTGGGATGGATTAGCAATGGGATCCTGCTGTGCAGCCCTAGTCACTTATGATGGAACATGTAATGTGAGAAAAAAGAAGGTATACATGTAAGTGTAACTGGGTCACAAAGCTACAGTTGATAAAATATATATATAAATAAAAGATAAGAAAAAAAGTAAGGTTTTATACCTAAAGAAAATGTATAAATTTTTTATGTATAAATTTTTTATGTATAAATTTTTTATACATTTAAAAAATAAATAGGGACCTAGGGATGACCAATGTCCCAACATTGTTCCTTTAACCGCACTGTGGTATTAGTCTTTCCACTAGAACAGCCCCTGAAGGGGGTCTCACCTGCCCTTTGTCCCTCTGGGTTATGGACATGGTCAGTTTTCTAACTCTTCTCCCTCCTCCATGCCTAAGCAGCGCCATGAGGTATGCCTAAGAAGTGGGCTGGTGGGGAGACCCCTGGGAAATTAAAGGTTCTGCACTTCCTCACATGTGACTCTTACATGTGCCCACTTTCCTCTCCCTCCCATGGCACATGAGGCTTCAGCTGGTCCTAAAACCACCCACACACAGGTCTATGGCCCCCCAGCACTGCCCTCCAATGTGCATGCTCTAGGCTTAGGAAATGGACATTAGAGTCTCTCACTTTCCCTTCCACCTGGTCACCCTCAGCCTGTGCTCTTAGGAAGGCCAGCCCTGGGGCACAACCCAAACACTGCAGCCATGCCACTGGAGTGCCACCAGAGACCAAGGCACTCTTGTGTTCCCTAAGGCTGGGGTCAGACTAGGGTCACCAAAGAATCCTGCAAACCAGAGATTGATTTCAAGGCCCTTCTAAGGCACAGCCAGCAGTGAGTGGCCTTACAGCTCAAAGGCTCAGCTCTCTCTCCAAGAGGTCAGGACATCCCTCCATCCTCCTCAGGGACCTCGATCAGGACCCAGGGCCAATGAGGTTCTTGAGGAGATCTGTCCTCTTAGTGAGACCTGAGGGCTGGGGAACAGCTCCAGTAAGGAGGAGGAGGATCTCCCCACCCTGACCTTCCTCCTGGAACCTCAGCACAACCTGCTGTCCTTGGTGCTGCCCCAGAGCCAAGTCCCCACCACAGGCCTTGTGGGGACTCTGCAGGCTGGGGGACTCAACGAGCTCACTGGGTCACCCCACTCCCCAGAGAATAGGCATCAGCCCAGCCTCCCCAGCAGCTGGCTCTGTGTGGAGGCCTGGCCACCACAGAGAACCTGCCCATGCCCAGGACTGACCTGGGAGTCTTTGGGAGACCAGCCCTAGACAGGGGCTTGTTTACCCTGACAGACCAAAAAGAGAAGGTGTAACACATTTGTCACAGGGAAGAGGATGTTCCACTGCATCCAGTAGTGAACAGTGGGCCAGCTTTCCAGTGCAAGCCCAACAGGAAGCCTAGGGGCTCTCTTTAGTCCCAGCACTGATCCTGGCTGACATGGGGGCAGGGAGGAAGGGCAAGGCTATCAGAGCCAGGAGAGGGGTGGCCCTGCGGGGGGTTAGGTAGTGGGGGATTTGGGTCTGGGTGTGCACAGAAGCACCATTGGGATGAAGTATGTAAAATGTGGACAAAGATAGTTTTATGGGAAATATTCATGGTCCACTGTCATCTGGCTCATGTCTGTGTTGCTCCACAGAGTGTTCTTTGGAGGAAAGAAGGATGAGGGCTGTCACAGGTGCTCTGGATTTACAGGTGAACCATGAAATCTTTCCTCCACAGAGACAAGGACTCATCAAGCTACTCTGGGGAGCACACAGATTTCACTATCCCCAGGAACCCCCACATCATCTCCGTCTCTCAAGCCTGCCTGACTAGTGGGCATCTGGGGCATCTCTACCATTATCTGCATCCCCCTACCTTCAAAGGACTTGGAGCTGCTTTTATGCCTTTCAGCCCTCTGAACACTCAGAAGTTCCTAGAGTGGAGGCTGGTGACAGCCTTTACCTTTAGGGAGTTTCTCTCTGCTTCCCCGAAGTGGCCAGATGACAGGCTGGGATGATCCTACACTCATCCAGGGTGCCCTGTGTGGGTGGCCTGGCCAGAGAGGAAAAGGCTTGGCTGTAGGGACAGGCCTTTCTGCTTCTCTGCCTCATCGATGGGGGAGAATCCACTATTCTCAGTGGGATTATTGCAATGGGCAAAATGGTGGAGGCAGGTGCCTCGTAGTCCCAATGAGGACAGAAAGATGGGAATGGTTGAGAGGAAATTCATAGATGATTAGGGACTTGAGTGGAGTAGTCCATCGTGATTTATTTAATTTTTCTTTTTAAGGCTGCACCAATGGCCTAAGTAGGTTCCCAGGCTAGGGGTCACATCAGAGCTGGAGACACTGGCCTATGCCACAGCAATGCCAGATCTGAGATGCATCTTCAACCTACACAGAGCTCACAGCAGTGCTGGATCTTTAACCCCCTGATAAGGTCAGGGATCGAACTGGCATCCTCATGGATACTAGTCAGATTTATTTCCAGAGAGCCACTATGGGAACTCTGAGTATTGCACCTTGTCAAATCCCTGCACCACCCCAATGGCATCAACACCCAGATAGCTTTAGAAAGAGCAAGACCTAAGACTTTACAAAGACCAGGAATAGAGTTCCTGCTCTGGGAAAGAGGCCTAAGTATCCTGCCTTGTTCCAAGGAACCCCCATATGCCAAGAGTGTGGCCAAAAAAGGAAAGTAACAAAACCAAAAAATGAAATAGACTAGGTTTAACATTAAGGTGCATGGACTGCAAATGACAAATTACACTAATGTTCTTCAAACCATAAAAGGAATGAAATAGAAGGAGTTCCTGTCATGGCTCCGAGGTAATGAACACAACTGCTATCTGTGAGGACATGGGTATGATACCTAGCCGTGCTCATTTGGTTAAAGTTCCAGAGTTGCCACGAGCTGTGGTGTAGTGTCATGTAGCTTTGATCCTGCATTGCTGTGGCTGTGGCATAGGATGAAAGCTCAAGTTCTAATTCAATTCCTAGCAGGGGAACTTCCATATGTCCAGAATGAACTCCACCAAAAAAAAAAAAAGAAAAGAAAAAGAAAGAAAAAAAAGAACACTAAAAGAAAAAGAATGAAATTAAAAATAATTAAATGGAATTTTCATTCAACAGAATCAGCTGTAGCTTACATTTGACCCCTAGTCAGGGAACCTCTACATGCTGCAGATGGAGCCAAACTTGACCAAAAATACATACATAAAATAAAATAAATCAATAGTGGTCTAACGGATGATACATTCATGGAATCAGAGAATTGACTACCATCCACAGGGTGGATAAAGGAGGTTCCTAATTGCAGGGGTAGCATGGCTGCAGCTTGTCCGAGGGAGAGGCAGGTGCTGGGCAACCTTTGCATATGATACACACCAAGGGGAAGCCTGCCCATTGACAACACAGAAAGTCTCATCTCCAAAACTCTCAACATGGAATCAGAGCATTGGCTGAAGGAACACACCTGACAGAGGCTGTGGGCCGCCTGGTCTGGGTTCTCCCTACCAAAGGCCATGTTTCTCCAAGAACAAGGCAAGGAGTAACACTTTTCTAAGTCACAGACATCATATATTAACAATACAGCTATTACAATTGTGCAGGCAAAGGGCTCTGAAGGGAATTTTTAAGTGGGGGGCAGGGAGCAGTTGTGTACGAGGGAGGATTTGGGCCCTCTGGCTTGTAGGTGACCTCTTGTCAGACAGGGGAAGTGACACACCTGGAAGCTGGGTAGTGTTCCAAGGCACTGCCTTCCTTCCTCAAATGGCAGGGATATGGAGGGTTTAAAAGTGGGAGCAGAGCAAAGATCTATCACCTACTGCCTCCTTACCTCCTCTGCTTCAGGGTGAGGAGCTTCCTGCTTTCATAGAAATTATTGCTAGCACACCGATCATTGGAGATCTTGAACATCAACATTTTGCTTCTCAGAAGCACATAGGAGAAATCAAAGATAGCCCATGGGTGTAGCTAAGGGTCTTGTCTTAGGGGAAACTTGCTTAATTGCAGTAGCTGCTTCCTGGTTAACTGGGGTTCGGTTGTACTTCTTCTAGAAAATGATGTTACTAATATTTGAAAAAGAACGTTTGGGGAGTGACCACCATGGCTCATTGGTTAACAAATCTGACTAGGGTGCATGAGGTTGCAGGTTCTAGTCCTAGCCTCGCTCAGTGGGTTGAGGATCCAGCATTGCTGAGAGCGGTGATGTAGGTCGCAGTAGTGGCTCAGATCCTGTGCTGTTGTTGCTCTGGCATAGGCCAGTGGCTACAGCTCTGAGTAGACCCCTGGCCTTGAAACCTCCACATGCCATGTGTGCAACCCTAGAAAATACAAAAAGACAAAAACAAAAGTTTGGCAATCCCATATTTTGGGAGGTAGCAAGATGGAGTGATGAGATTTCGGTTTCTGAAGTAGTGAGAGGGCAGGGCTGACTTGGGCAAGACAACCTCCCTGCAGGAGAAAGCCTGGCCTTCCTGGGACTTCAGGGTCACTGCCCATAGCCAGGGCTTATGGCTGACAGAGATGGGAAGTGCTGCCTAGTGACTCAGCCACTGGCCTTCTGAGGCTTATGGCTGCACCCACAGCTCAGACCCACCCTGAGCAGCAGGAAAGAGGCTGGAGCTTCCCCCACCCTGAGCGCTCATCCCGCAGCCAGCTACTCAACCTGCATCCTGCATGTCACCATGCTGGTTGTAGTCCCTGCCCACAGGGGGCCTGGACTTCTCTGATCATGCAATAAAAAGCACCAAGCCCAAGATCTGGGCCCCTCTCCTGAACGCTGGGTCCGAACAGAGTCTCTGGGTGCTGACCCGGAAAACAATGTGCAATGGCGACCCACAAATTCTCCTACTATTGTTCTGTCTGTGAACTTCCCTTGATAAACACAACTTCAGCAGCATGAATTCATATATTCAGGCAATTCCCTTATGGTTACTGTATAAGTGAAAAGTCTGAGAACTCCCATGTAAAATTAATATTCAAAAGGTTCACACCAATGACATTTGAGGAACCTATAAGATAAACAAATAGTCATTACATTTCACTCCACCGTGTCCAAAGTATAAGCTTCCCCTTGTATAACAATGAGAATGAGAAGTGAGCCTCCAAATATGTGGAAATTGAGATGCACACTTCTAAATAACCCATGGTTAAAGATGACTCTCAAAGAAAAATTTTGAAATGAATAGAACTGAATGCAAAGGAAGATACAGTCCATAAAATGTGATTGGATCCAGATAAACCATTGTGAAGATGGAAACAAATGGCACTAGATGCTTCTGCAATACAAAAGAAGAAAGGTCTCAAAATCAATAGCTTAAAAAACATTGCAATACTAAGCCAATATCTGAAGAACAAATGAACTGACAATGCATTAGAATCAAATGGAGTTTATTCTAGGAATACAAGCTTGGTTTAGTATTTAAAAATCATCAGTGTAGTTTGCTGTTATTAATAGATTAAAGAAGAAAATGTACATGGTCACATCAATTACTACAGAAAAAGCATTTGGCAATGTTCAACAACCCATTCATGTTAGAAACTCTCAGAAAACCAGGAAGAACACTCCTTCAACCCAGTACAGAACATCTACAAAATACATACACTAAGCATCCTACTTAAAGGTGAAAGAATGAATGTTTTCCTCCTAAACTCAAAAGAAGGTCAGAATGTCCTTTCTCATTTCTTCCATTCTACTTAGTACTGCAGGGACTTGCCAATGCAGCATGGCAAGAAAAAGAAATGAAGACATACAGAATAGAAATGAAGAAATATAACTGTCCATGTTCATGGATAGCATGGCTACCTCCACAGAAAATCCCAACAGTTCTCTTAAGGTACACTGAAGAGATGGAGGTTCCTTTACCAAAGTCTCAGGAGAGAAGATCAACACAGAAACATTCATCATATTTGTAAATGCTAAAAAGGGACATCTGGTAGCCCAAACCAAAAACACAATGCAATACAGAGCAGTTCCAAAAAATGAAATATTTGGTTATACATATAAGTTTATGGCTGCTCCTGCAGCTTGTGGAAGTTCTCAGGCTAGGGGATCAAAATGGAGCTACAGCTAGCAACCAACACCACAGCAACAGCAACACCATATCCAACTGGCATCTGCACCCTACACTATAGCTTGTGGCAATAAAAGTACCTTACTCCACTGAGCCAGGCCAGAGAGTCACCCCACATCCTCATGGCCACTATATCAGGTTCTTCATCAGGGACCCATAATGGGAACTCTCGTTAGAAATGTTTTGATAGAGGATTTGATTTGTATGATAAAACCCTATAAGACCTAAACAAATGTGTACGCATATACATAGATGATATTCACAGTCTGGAAGACTCCACATAATAAACTGTCCACTTCCAACAGAATTGCTTTTGTCAACATGGACAAGCTTATTATAACATGTATAAAGAAAAGGAGCCAAAATAGCTAAAATTATTTTGAGAAAGAAAATTAAAATTTGAGGCTATTAGGCTCCATATAAAGCCCTATGGAAGACAGATTAACATTGGTGGAGGAATAGATTCATAGTTTGGTGTACAGGATAGAGAATACAGAAATAGACACATACCAATACAGCAAACTGGAATGGCTTAATACAAAAGTTATAGAGAAGTAGAATGGAAAAGGGATAGTTTTTAACGGATATTGAAATTCTACAAAATGGGGCATAGATTCAAATGCAAATTTCGAGACTTTGAAATTTTTACCAAAAAAAAAAAAAAAAAAAAAAAAAAACTAGGAGAAAAATCTCTGGGTTGTTGGGCTTGATAAAGAGGTCTTACACAGGACAAAAAAAAAAAAAATACGCAAAAAAAGAAAAAAATGGAAAATCATATTTCATCAAAATCAAACATTTCCCTCTACTGAAATGTCCTTCAAAAGGCACATGCACCCCAAATGTCCCTGAAGCACTGCTTACAAAAGCTATTGACCATGAGAAGTAGGTTGTGAGACCTCCCTCTACAGGCCTTCACAACTTGAAGTTTAATGAAGATTTCATTTTCTTAACTGGCACAGTTCTCCTTGATCTGGAATGATCCAGATCTTTCTCTGAAAGCATCACTGATCAAGAGTCAGGTTTTCCAAATTTAGAAGTCTTCACCTCTCAGTGTCAGGAAGGCTCTTTCTCATGCACTGTGTCCCACATAGAAGGGAAAGTAGACAGACCAGAAATCACTTGAGGTCACATTTGAGTAACAGGAAGAATAGTAGGGAGAACCCTCAGGTATGAGAGTCTACAACCCTATTGTTTGCAAAAAGGAGATCACACTCAAAAGCTCTACAAAAGGACAAGGCATAGAATTATGACTCAGATAAAGGAAGAAGAAAAAAAACAGAAAAACAAACGATCTGAAGATTATCAGCTTCCACACAAAAGACCTTAGACTAATGATAGTCAAGATGGCTCAAGAACATGGAAATAAACTGGAGGCAAAGAGAGATAAGTTACAAGAAAATCCAACAAATAGAAGATTTTAAGATTAAGCAAGCAGAGACGAAAAACACAATAGCTGAAATAAAAAAATTCACATCAAAGGAAACAGTAACAGAATGCAGAAGGCAGAAAAATGAATAAGTGAGATGGAAGACAGACTGGTGGAAATCACTGACGAGGAACAGAAGAGAAAAAAAGATTGAAAAGAAATGGAGGCAGTCTATGAGAACTCTGGAACAACATGACACGCACCAACATCTGCATTATAGGGGTACCAGAAGCAGAAGAGAGAGAGAAAGGGCCAGAGCACATAACAAAAACTTCCTTAACATGGGAAAGGAACCACTCACTCAAATCCAGGAAGCACAACGAGTACAATAGAAAACAAATCCAAGGAGGAACACCCCAAGACACATATTCATGAAACTGACCAAAATTAAAGACAAACAGAAAATGTTGAAAGCAGCTAGGGAAAAGAAACACATAACATACAAGCGAAGCCCAGGAAGGTTTTCAACACTACCAAACCAGCTTTACAACAAATACTACAGGAACTTCAAGAGGTGGACATGAAAAGGCCACCACTAAAATAAAAAATACTAAAAACGACACGGCTTACCGGTAAACATATACATATACATATAGTAAAGGCAGGAAATCATCCACACACAAATATGCTAAAAAATCCAGAAATCATCCAAAGAGGGTACAAATGCAGCATACCAGAGTTGCATTTGCAACTAAGAGACCAACAACTTAAAACAATTTGTATATACATAGAATCCTATATCAAAACTTCATGGGAACTGTGACCAACAATCTACAATCAATACACACAAAAATAATAAAAAGCAGTCCAAACACACTATATAGAGTCATCAAACCACAAGAGAAGAGAAGAAGGGAAGGAAAAGAGGCCAACAAAAACAAATACAAAACAGTTCATAAAATGGTAACGTCATTGGACTAAATGCCCCAACCAGAATGTATAGACAGGCTGAATGGATACTAAAGACCCACATATATGCTGTCTCCAAGAGACTCACGTCAGTTCTAGGGACATATGAAAATTGAAAGCGAGGGGATGGAAGAAAATATTCCATGCATATGGAGTCAAAAGAAAGCTGGAGCAGCAATACTCTTTTCAGACAAATTAAACCTTAAAATAAAGAATATTATAAGAGACAAACAAGGTCATTACATAATGATCAAAGGATCAATCCAAGAAGCATGCATAGGGATGGTAAATACATATGCACCCGAAAGAGGGTTACCTCAAAACATAAGGCAACAGCTGTTAACCTGACCAAGGAGGTGAAAGACTTCCATGCTGAGAACTCTACAACTTCACTCAAGACACTTAAAGAGGATTCAAAGAAACAGAAAGATGTTCCACACTCCTGGATTGGAAGAATTAATATCATTTACATGACCCTCCTACCCAAATCAATCAACAGATTCAAGGCAATCCCTATCAAATTACCCATGCCATTTTTCACAGAACTAGAACAAACAATCCAAAAATTGATATGGATCCATAAAAGACTCAGAATTGCCAAAGCAATCCTGAGGAACACAAACCAAGCAGGAGGCATAACTCTCTCAGACGTCAGACAATGTTACAAAGCTACAATCATCAAGACAGTGTGGTACTGGTACCAAAACAACATACACTCCAATGGAACAGAATACAGAACCCAGAAATAACCCCAGACAACTATGGTCAAACAATCTTTGACAAACGAGGCAAGAATACAAAATCAGGGAAAGATTGTCTCCTCCCCAAGTGGTATGGACAAAGCAGAACAATTCCACGTAAATCACACTCTCATACTAGAACTAGAACACATTCTCATACCGTACACAAAAATAAACTCAAAATGGCTTAAAAACTTAAACATAAGAGAAGACATCATAAAACTCCTGCAAGAGATCATAGGCGAAACATTCCCTGACATCAAACATTGAAAGGTTTTCTTAGGTCAGTCCCCCAAAGCAATAGAATGAAAAAAACAAAAATAAACCAATGGGAGCTAATCAAGCCCACAAGCATTTGCACAGCAATGGAAAACTTTAAAAAAAGCAAAAAGACAATCTATGCAATGGGAGAAAAGAGTTTCAAATAATGTAACTGACAAGAGCTTAATTTCCAAAACATACAAACAACTTATACAACTCAACAGCAAAAACAAAACAAACAAACAAACAAAACCCAGTTGAAAAATGAGGAGAAGGGGACTGGATTAAGATGGCAGGACAGAAGGAATGGAGTTCACCTGCTCTCTTCAAAACAAAATTACCACCAAATGCTGAACAACCTCCAACAAAATGGATTGGAAACTTTCAAAAAAGATATCCTACTCCAAGAAACAAAGAGGAGACCACATCAAGATGGTAGGAAGGCCTATTATGTGATACACACAAGCCCATGAGCATCATGTGGGCAGCACACAGACTGGAAAGGAACTGTGTCACAGAGACCCACCTACAGGAGTGAGAGTTCTGAGTCCCACATTGGATCCCCATACCTGGGGGTATGGCATTGGGAGAAAGAGCCCACAGAGCATCTGGCATTGAGGGTAGTAGGGCTTCTGTGCTAAAGCTCCATGGGACTGGGGGAGACAGAAACCCCATTCTCGAAAGGCACACACAGGCTTTCATATCCACGGGGTCCCAGACAAAGTAGAGACTCCATGGGAATCTGGGGCAGGCCTGACTGCAGTTCTTGGAGGATCTCCTGGGAAAACAGGGAGTGACTGTGGATCACTGCTGGGGAAGGACACTGGAAGCAAAAGTCTCAGGAGTGCTCACTGGCATGTGTTCCTCTAGAGGTGGCCATTTTGGGAAAATCCGGCCCCACCTATCAGCGCTGAGAAGCCCCAGGTCAAACACGAATCCAGGTGAGATCACAGCCCCACCCATCAGTAAACAGGCTGCCTAAAGACACCCTAATCACACAACTGCCTCTAATCTCACCCAGAGCAAAGACCCATCCTCCAGAGGGATAAGAAGCAGCTCCACCTACTAGAGGGCAGGCACCAGTCCTTTCCATCAGGAAGCCTATAGCAAGCCCCCATACCAACTTCAGCCACAAAGGGTGCGGACTTCAGAAGAAAGAGGGGCTACCACATTGTTTTCTGGAAAAAGGAGACCACACCAAAAACCTATAAAAATGTAAAGGCAGAGAACCATAACCCAGATGAAGGAGAGAGAAAAACCCCAGAAAAACAGCTAAGAGATCTGGAGAGTATCAGCCTCCAGGAAAAAGACTTTAGACTGATGATCATAATGTGATGCAGGGCATTGGAAACAGATGGGAGGCAAAGACTGATAATTTACAGGAAACACTGAGCAAAGAAATACGAAATTTAAGACTGAAGCAAGCAGAGATGAAAAATACAATAACTGAAATATAAAATTCATTAGAAGCAGCCAACAACAGAATACATGAGGCAGAAGAATGAACAAGTGAGGTGGAGGACACACTATTGGAAATCACTGATGTGGAACAGAAAAAGAAAAAAGATTGAATAGATTGGAAGACAGTCTAAGAGAACTCTAGGACAACATTACATGCACCAACATCTGCATTATAGGGGTGCCAAAAGAAGAAGAGAGAGAGAAAAGGCCAGAGAACCTATTTGAAGAGATAATAGGCCAAACCTTCCCTACCATGGGGAAGGAATCACTCACTGAAATCTAGGAAGCACACTGAGTACCATATGAAATAAACCCAAGGAGGAACACCCCAAGACACATATTCATGAAACTGGACAAAATTAAAGACAAAGAGAACATATGGAAAGCATCTAGGGAAAACAAACACATAACATCCATGGGAATCCTGAAAAGCTTTTCAGCTGATTTTTCAGCAGAAGCTCTGCAGGCCAGAAGGGAGTGGCACGATATACTTAATGAGATGAAAGGAAAAATCTCCAACCAAGATTACTCTACCCAGCAAGGCTTTCATTCTGATTTGAAGGAGAAAGCAAAAGCTTTACAGACAAACAACAGTTAAGAGCCTTCAGCACCACTAACCCAGATTTACAACAAATACTGAAAGAACTTCCTGAGGCAAAGAAAAGGCCACAACTAGAAACCAAAACACTACAAATGACAAGGATCACCAGTAAAGGCATAGACACAGTAAAGGCATAGACACAGTAAATGTAGGAAATCATCCACGCTTCAATATGCTACCAAATCCAGAAATTGGGAGAAGAGGAGGGTACAAGTGCAGGACACTGGAGATGCACTTCCAATTAAGAGACCAACAACTTAAAACAATCATAGAGAGAGAGAGACGCCTATCTCAAAACTTCAGGGTAACTACAGGCCAAAAACCTACAATAGATACACACACAAATAAGAGCAATCAACTCAAATACAACGCTAAAGGTAGTCATCAATCCACAAAAGGAGAGAACAAGAGAAGAAGGGAAGAAAAAAGAGCAACAGCAACAAATCCAAAACAGTTAATGAAATGGCAATAAGAACATACAAATCAGTAAATAGCCTACATGTAAACGGACTAAATGCCCCAACCAAAAGATCTAGACTGGCTGAATGGATAGAAAAACAAGACCCATACATATGCTGTCTTCAAGAGACCCACTTCACTTTCTAGGGACACATACAAATTGAAAATGAGAGGATGGAAGAAAATATTCCATGCAAATGGCAATCAAAAACGCTGGAGTAATGATACTCATATCAGACAAAATAGGCCTGAAAATAAAGAATATGATAAGAGACAAAGATGGGCATTACATAATGATCAAAGGACCAATCCAGGATCACTTCAATATATAAGGCAACTGCTAACAACCTTAAAAGGAGAAATTAACAACAACACCATAGAGCAGGGGACTTTAACACCCCACTTACTGCAATGGACAGATCATCCGGACAGTAAATCAACAAGAAAACTCAGGCCCTAAATGAAGCATTAGACCAGATGGATTGAATAGAGAGTTATAGGACATTCCATCCAAAAGCAGCAGAATACACTTCTTCTCAAGTGCACATGGAATTTGCTCTAGGAATGATCACATTCTGGGCCACAAATCAAGCCTTGGTAACTTTAAGAAAATGGAAATCTTATCCAGCATCTTTTTCCAAACACAACGCTATTCAACTTGAAATCAACAAGAAAAAAATTGCCAAAAACCACACACACACAAAGACATGAAGGCTAATCAACATGCTACCAAACAACCAATGGATCATCGAAGAGATCAAAGAGGAAAACTATAGCACAAGCAGTTCTAAGAGGGAAGTTTATAGCAATACAAGCATACCTCAGGAAACAAGAGAAAGCTCAAATAAACAACCTAACTTCACATCTCAAGCAGCCTGAGAGAGTGTAACAGACAATACCTAAAGATATAAGAAGGAAAGAATTAATAAAGATCAGAGCAGAAATGAATGAAATAGAAAGGAAGAAAACCATAGAAAAGAGCAATAAAAATAAAAACTGGTTCTTTGAAAAGATCAACAAAATTGAAAAACCCTTAGTCAGACTTATCAAAAAAAAAAAAAAAAAAACAGAGGACTCAAATCCATAAAATTAGAGATGAAAAAGGAGAAGTTACAAAGGACATCACAGAAATACAGAGGATCCTACGAGACTACTACATACCAATAAATCTATACCAATAAAAGGGAAATCCTAGAAGAAATGGACAAATTCTTAGAAAACTACAATCTTCTAAGACTAAACCAAGATGAACTAGAAAAGACGAATGGACCAATCACAAGCACAGAAATTGAAACTGTGATTTAAAAAATTCCAAAAAATAAAAGTCTAGGACCAGATGGCTTCACAGGGAATTCGATTCAAACATTTAGAGAAGAGATAACACCTATTCCTCTGAAACTATTCCAAAAACTTTCAGAGGAAGGAACGCTTCCAAACTCATTCTAGAAGTCCACCATCACCCTGATAGCAAAACCAGACAAAGATGCCACAAAAAAAGAAAACTACTGGCCAATATCTCCAATGAATCTAGATGCAAAAATCCTCACCAAAATACTAGCAAACCAAATCCAACAGTACATTGAAAGGTTTGTACATTATGATCAAGTGGGATCTGTCCCAGCAATGCAAGGATTCTTCAATATCCACAAATCCAACAGTATGATACACCACATTAACAAACTGAGGAATAAAAACCATATCATCCTCTCCATAGGTGCAGAGAAAGACTTTCACAAAATGCAACACCCATAAAATCCCTTCAGACATGGGTACAGAACGAACCTACCTCAACATTCTAAAGGGCATATATGACAAACACACAGCTAACATCATTGTGCATGGTAAAAAGCTGAAAGAATTCCCTCTGTGGTGAAGGATGTCTGCTCTCACCACTAATATTCAACATAGTTTTCGAAGTCTTGGGCATGGCAATCAGAGAAGAAAATGAAATAAAAGGAATCCAAATTGGAAAGGAAGAGGTACAACTCTATTTGCGGAGGCATGATACTATACCTAGAAAATCCTAAAGATGCTACCTGAAAACTGTTAGCATTCATTGATGAATTTGGAAAAGTCACAGAATACAAAATTAATACACAGAAATTCATGGCATTTCTATATACTAAGAATGAACGATCAGAAAGAGAAATTCAGGAAACAATCCCATCAACCATCACATCAATGAGAATGAAATTCATAGGAATAAACCTACCTAAAGAGACAAGAGACCTGTACTCTGAAGACTATAAGACACTGATGAAAGACATCCAAGGTCACACAAACAGATGGAAATACCATCTTTTTGGATTGGAAGAATCAATATTATCAAAATTACTGTACTACCCAAGGCAATCTGCAGAGTCAATGCAATCCCTATCAAACTACCAAGGACAGTTTTTGTAGAACTAGAAGAAAATATCTAAAAGTTTGAAAGCATGAAAGGCTCAGAATAGCCAGACATCCTGAGAAAGCAAAACAGAGCTGGAAGAATCAAGTTCCCTGACTTAGATTATTCTACTAAGCATCAAAACCACATGGTACTGGCACCAAGACAGAAATGTACATCAGTGGAACAGGATAGAAAGCCCAGAATTAAACCCACACGCCTACAGTCAACTAATCTATGGCAATAGAAGCGAGAACATACAATAGAGAAAAGACTGCACCTTCAATAAATGATGCCATGAAACCTGGACAGCCACATGGAAAAGAATGAAATCAGAACACTTCCTAACACCACACACAATAATAAATGCAAAATGGATGAAAGACCTAAATAGAAGACCAGATAACATAAAACTCTTGAAGGAAAACATAGGCCAAACACTCTCTGATATAAACCAAAGCAATATCTTCTCAGATCCACCTCCTAGAGTAATATCAATAAGAACAAAAAAAAATCAATGGGACTTAATTAAATTTAAAACTTTCTGCACAGCAAAGGAAACCCTAAACAGAACAAAAAGACAACCCAAAGAATGGGAGAACATATTTGCAAATGAAGAGACTGACAAGGGGTTCATCTCCAAAATTTATAGCTACCCCTGCAGCTCAATTACAAACAAGAAAATAACCACATCAACAAATGGGCAGAAGACCTAAACCGACAATTCTCCAAAGAAGACATAACAGATGGCCAAAAAACACATGAAAAGATGTTCAACAGCACTAATTATTAGAGAAATGCAAATCAAAACTACTAGGAGGAACTACCTTACACCACCCAGCATGGCCATCATTAAAAAGTTTACAAACTGGAAATGCTGAAGAGGGGTGGAGAAAATGGAACCCTTATCATACTTTTGGTGGGAATGCAAATTGGTGCAATACTATGGAAAAGAGTGTGGAGATTCCTCAGAACACTAAAAATAGAATTACCCTTGATCCAGCAATCCTACTCCTGGGCATCTCTCCAGAGAAAACATGACTTGAAAAGATACCTGTACTCCAATGTTCATTGCAGTACTAGGTACAATACCCAAGCCATGCAAACAACCTAAATGTCCATCGGCAGTGGAGGAGATAAAGAAGATGTCGTCCATATACACAATGGAATATTACCCAATCATACAAATGAATGATGGGAGTTCCCACAGTGGCCCAGTGGTCATGAATCTGGCTGGTATCCATGTGGATGCAGGTTTGAACCCAAGCCTTCTTCCATGAGTCGGGGAGCTGGCATTGCTGTCAAATGTGGTGTAGGTCATAGATGTGGCTGATGCCATGTTGCTTGGACTGTGGTGTAGACCAGCAGCTGCAGCTGGGATTCAATCCCTAAATGGAAACTTCCATATGCCCTAGGTTTGGCCCTAAAATGCAAAAAAATAAAATAAAATAAATCATGAAGAATGAAATAATGCCATTTACAGCAGCATGGATGGACCTAGAAATTATTGTCCTAAGTGAAGTTAGACAGTGAAAGACAAACATCATATGATATCACTTATAGGTGGAATCTAAAAAAGGGATACAATGAACATCTTTGCAGAGCAGAAATAGACTAACAGACTTTGGAAAACTAATGGTTTCCAAAGGATACAAGCTGGGGAGTAGGTGGGGTGGGCTGGGTGTTTGGGATGGAAATGCTGTAAAATCAGGTTGTTATGTTTGCTGAACAACTATAAATGTAATAAAATTCAATATAGCCCTGGGAACTATGTCTAGACACTTATGATGGAGAATAATGTGAGAAAAAAGATATATATGTAAGTGAGACTGGGCCACCTTTCCATAGAGTAAAAAATTGACAGAATCCTGAAAAACAGCTATAATGGAAAAAAACATTATAATCTAAAATCAATGAATTAAAAATAATAAAAAAAACAAACAAATGAATACATACATACATACATACATAAACTTAGAAGGTTTTGCACAGGAAAACCTTGTTTGCACCTAAACAAACCAAGAAAAAAAGACAACCCATGGAATGGGAGAAAATATTTGCAAATGAAGCAACTGACAGGGGATTCATCTCCAAAATTTATAATCACCTCCAAAAAAATGGGCAGAAGACTTAGACAATTCTCCAAAGGAGACAGACAGATGGTCATAAAGCACAAGAAAAGATGTTTATCATCACTACTTATTAAAAAAAATACAAATCAAGATACAATGAGGTACTCCCTCATACCCACCAGGATGGCCATCATCAAAAAGTCTGCAATAAATAAGTGCTGTAGAGGATGTGGAGAAATGGGGACCCTCTTAACAGTGTTGGTGGGAATGAAAATTGATACAGCCACTGTGGAAAACACTATGATCATGTCTCAAAAAAACTAAAAACAGAATTATCATATGATCCAGAAATCCCACTCCTGGGCATCTATCCAGAGAAATCCATGACTTGAAAAGACCTAGGCACCCAAGTGTCCACTGAAGCACTTTACAATAGCCAAGATGTGGAAGCAACCTAAATGTCCATCAACAGAAGAATGGATAAAGAAGAGGTGGTACATAAACACCATGGGATATTAGCCATTAAAACGAAAGAACTAATGGCACTTGCAGCAACATGGACGGATATAGACAGTATCATGCTAAGTGAAGTTAGTAAGACAGTGAGACACCAATATCATATGCTATCACTTATATGTGGGATCTAAAAAATATGGATACAACTTCTGTGTAGAACAGAAAATGACTTTGAAAAACTTTCCGTTACCAGGTGGGATTCACCCCAGGTTCACAAGGATGGTTCAACACACTCAAATCAAACAATGCCATGCACCACATTAACAAAAAAGTCAGAAACCACATGATCATCTCAAAAGATGCAGAAAAAGCATTTGACAAAGTCCAACATATATTCATGATCAAAACTCTTAATAAAGTGGGTCTAAGAGGGAACAATCCTTAACATAAATAAAGCCATTTATGACAAACCCGCAGAAAATATAATACTCAATGGAGAAAAGCTGAAAGCCTTCCCATGAAAATATGGAGCAAGACACGGATGCCCACTCTCAGCACCAATGGTATTCAACATATTACTAGAAGTTCTATCCACAGCAAACGCACAAACAAAAGAAATAAAAGCCATCCAAATAGGAAGAGTAGTGGCTAAAACTGTCAGTGTAAAATGATCACAGTAAACCTAGTCAATATCCATTACCACAAAGAGTTACACATTTTCTTTCTGTGATAAGAAATTTTTTTTTTCCTTTTGGCTGTGCCTGTGACATGCAGAAGTTTCTGAGCCAGGGATTGAACCTGCGCCACAGCAGTGACCTGAGCCACAGCAATGATACCACTGGATCCTTAACCCACTCTCCACTAGGGCATCCAAGGACTCTTAAGATCCATTCTCTCAGCTACTCTCCAACACACAACGCGGTATTAACTGCAGTCACCATGCTGTACATTACCGTCCATGATTTATTTTATTTTATTTTATTTTATTTTATTTTAATTTAATTTTACTATTATTATTTATTACTCATCTGTAATTGCACAATGACCATAATAATCCAATTTCACAGGATTTCCATCCACAGCCCAAGCACATCCCCCCACCCCCCAAACTGTCTCCTCCGGAGACCATTATTTTCTGTCTTTTATTTATCAATCTGCTAAAAGGGAAGCTGAAGCAGGCTGAGTGACCTTTTAAATGCATGGGACCCCAAATGCTACAAAACGAGATTCCACAGGCTCCAAAGGCTGCCACAGATTCACCCTTCTTTGTGACTATGATGGAATTGTTCACCTATCAGTGTGAGCAGGGAAGATGTTAGGAATGGCTTATAAAAAGTTACTATTTTGCAAGCCCGTTCAGGTTGAGGCTCTTGAATATCATCCTAGAGGTCACTAACACTTCACTGTATGGAATCCAGGGGCTGAGTCAAAATAGAGGGGTCTATTTTGGGTAGGGAAGCAGGAGGCTGTAGGGTCAGCTGATGGACATGGTGAGCATATGGCTCCCTGTTGGGATGATGGCTGGATGTGGAATAAAGAAAACTAGGGTCAGGTCATCTGAGAACCAAGGACCTGAGATGAACTCGCCATTGTTAGAAGCATCCTGAACCTTCAGAAAAGAACAGGGACCATGTCTAAAGGTTTGGGAATATCAGAGCCATATCTCCTCAGAGAAGGACTCCCCAGGCTCTCCAGGCCTCACTCCCCAAGCCTCCCTTAGAGACAAGGCCTCCCCACCTTTGTCCTTGTCAGCTCACTGACCCTAGAGGTCCTGCCTATCCCTGAGGACTTGGGTTTCCACAGAGATATGGTGGTGGAGAATTGCTCATACAGCTTACCAGCCTGACCAACAGTAGTTCCCACCACACTGGGGCAACTGGGCACAGGGACACATGGCTCTAGAGACTTGAACCATCTGGACCCCATGTGCACGGTGTCCTTGCCTACCATCTGTGCCACAGAAGAGCCAGGAATACCTGTGCTTGCCCAACTGATTCTCAGGGGGTTTTCCTGGGAGAACACTTGCCCGCCTTACCTCTTATCCATGAATCCCCACGACTTCCTGACTGCTGCTTGTCGGCCAACCACACACCTGAGAAGGTTCTGTGCTAGAGAGTGATCTGCAATCAGCCTCACCCTTCTAGGGCCCCAGATTCTAGGACCATACAAATGCTGAAGGTGTGTCCCTGCCTAAGGTACAGATACCCTAAATCCATCCACATGATTTCCACTGGAATTCACCAGCATTTGGAGGGAGGAATTCTTGACCCTGAAGATTGAATCAACCTGAGAGGAGCAATGCTGTGATTCAGAAAGAAGGGCCAAGGCACACATAAAATGGCACACCGCCCAGGATGCCCCACTCACAATTCAAATATAATGTGATATACACACACACCAATGATGCTTGAATATTCTGGCTTGCCACATAATTAAGTCATAACACACAGATGAGTGATATGCTCTAAATGCATTTTTGAAGCTCTTCAAGAAACTCAGGTGACATTTCAGATGTGATATCTGCATGGTATGAATATTCCAAACATGAGCAAACTCAAATTACAAAGCTGAGGTAACTGAACACAGAGCCGATTATCCCAAGCTAGTCTGAACCAGTTCCAGTGCCCTTTCATATATGCATGTGCACACAATCCACTTACACTCTGAGGAGGACCCTCAACACCCACCAGGGGATGTAAGCAAAGGACATCACACATACGTATGTGTGTGTGTGTGTGTGTGTGTCTTCTGAGCACACATGTACCTTTTAATCCTCAGTGTGAATCACCATACAAACTGACCGCCTAAGTTTACATATCTCAATAGACACAACTTCTAAATTTTTACAGACAAATTCCTACTCACCTGGAATTTTCCACTGCCTCTCCTACTCAGACAGGTTGGGACCTGGCACCCTTGGCTGCGGTGGCTGCAGTGGCTGCAGGGAATGCACCTGGACAAACATCTCCTGGGGAACAAAATACAGCAAAAGTATAAACAATGAGAAAGAACTCTGCTTGCACATTGCGGACAAATCATGAGAAAAATACAACTGCCACTTCTGAAGAACAGAGAGCAAAAGCAGAAGACTATGCATGCCCCCTACATGCACCACACTAAAGGGGTGGGGTGGGCAAGCCCCCTCAGCCACCCCCCGGCCCAATCCCTGGACATGCCCCTATCCTCACCCCATAGAAGGAACTAGCTCACCGCTACTCAGTGAGAAGCTGAACGAGGGAACCTGGTGATTGCTTCAGTGCCTCTATGCTGAAGCAGGTGTCCTGAATAAAGCCTTCGCTGAGTTTCTCCTCCAGCATCTTATCAACTGCTCTTGATTAAGGAAGGCCAAGAACTCTAGCTGGTAACACTCCAACTCTATACACATCCAAAACATGGGCCTGAGTAAAACAGGTGCAACCTACCTACCAACCAGTTGTCCATGTGGAATACCTACATGTACAGGCTCACGAAAACCAGCAAGTCCTCAGTTGTCTCATGCATAGCCCGTATGCCATGCCATAGCCCTAAAACACAGCTAATCCAGGACTCCTGAACACACACACAGCCTACACTGTTTCTTGGTTTCCAAACACACAGACTTCTCACACCTCTCAGAATACATACCACATAAGCTCCAGGAACTCAAATACACACACAGCCACAATTAGCCTACACTGACTAAGATACATATACAAATGTCAAACACCTATGGACACACACATACAGATATTCCCAACCCTTGGACATACAGATGCCCCAAACACCAGGCGTGATGCCACCTCTTCAAAATACAACCACCCTCCTCCTCCCCCAACATAGACACCAAAGGGCACTCTAAGTGTATGTGTGTCAAATGTATGTATGTTTTTGCCCTCCCCTGGATAGACACAGACAGACCATCTCTTAGTACCTATTAACAAACACATTAGCAACAAACACATAACACCTTAGCATTCTCCAAAGGAACATAATTTGCACACTCCTAACAACTCCAAGCCATGCGAACAAGACTTGGGCAGTCATGCACCTGGTGATAGACCTACAAACATGGATATGCAAGTAAGACCCATGGACATATCTCCAGAAAACCACATATGAAATGACTTCCATCTATCAAATGATAAGAGGAGCCAGCTCACACACCTGCATTTACTAACACATAACCATAGCCCATATTTCTCCTACACATCAATGCAAGTCTCCAACTCCCCTGAATAAACACAGAACCTCATCGCTCCATTAGAAACACACATACGAACTCCTGGAAGAGCACATAGGCAAAGCATTCTCTGACATCAACCTCATGAATATGTTCACAGGTCCTTCTCCCAAGGCAACATAAAGAAGAGCAAAAATAAACCAATGGGACCTAGTCAAACTCACAAGTTTTTGCACAGCAAAGGAAACCAGCAAGAAAACACAAAGACAACTTTCACAATGGGAGAAAATAGTTTCAAACAATGCCATGGAGAAGGGCTTCATCTCTAGGATATACAAGCAACATATGCAACTCCACAGCAGAAAAGCCAACCACCCAATGGAAAAATGGGCAAAAGTCCTGAAGAGACATTGCACCAAGGAAGATACACAGATGGCCAACAAGCACCTGAAGCAATGCTCAACATCCCTGATTATTAGAGAAGTGCAAACCAAAACGACCATGAGATACCACCTCACACCAGTCACAATGGCCATCATTCATCAGTCCACAAATCACAAGTGCTGGAGGGGCTGTGGAGAAAAGGGAACCCTCCTGCCCTGTTGGTGGGAATGTAAGCTGGTACAGACACTATGGAAAACCACATGGAGGTACCTTAGACATCTATACCTAGAACTAACCTATGACCCCGCAATCCCACTCTTGAGCATACATCCGGACAAAACTTTCCTTGAAAAAGACACATGCACCTGCATGGTCATTACAGCTCTATTCACAATAGCCAAGACATGGGAACCAACCCAAATGTCCATCAACAGATGATTGGATTGGGAAAATGTGGTATACATACACAATGGAATCCTACTCAACCATAAAAAAGGACATGAGGCCATTTGTGTCACCATGAATGGAACTAGAGACTCTCATCCTCAGGGAAATAAGTCAGAAAGAGAAAAACAAAGACCATAGGACATCACGTATAACTAGAATCTAATATAAAGCACAAATGAACATTTCCATAGAAGAGAAAATAATAGACTTGGAGAATGGACTTGTGGCTGCCCGGGGAGAGAGGGAGGGAGTGGGAGGGATTGGGAGCCTGGGGTTAACAGGTGCAAACTATTGATCTTGGAATGGATGTACAATGAGATCCTGCTGTGTGGCATTAAGAATTCTGTCTAGATACTTACATTGCCACACAACAATGTGATGAAAACCTGTGTGTACATGTATGCGTAACTTGGTCACCATGCTGTACAGCGGAAAAAAAATAAATGAATAAATAAATAACAAATAACAAAGAAACACACATGTGCACTTCCCCAAATGTTTAGGCCTAAAATGTCCCTACTGAAAAATACAAGTGCAAAGCCCCAGCAAATATTCTACCAAATGACCATGCCCCTTGAATACACACACAAACTCATACACACAACTCCTCTCCACAAGCCACAAATAAACCCACAATTACCCAGGACATTACAAATATGGCAACGTATAACCCCTATGCATTTGGTTCTAAATACACATATAATACATGCTCTGCATATACATAAAATCACACTCCCCCCCCCACCCAGCCGTCATGCAAATACAGAAGCACAGCAACACAGGACAGCCACCTATGGAATATTCACCAGTCTCATAAAAGTTTCAGACTTGCCCTAAACACATCAAAAGACACACACACAGCTCCTGAAAAACTGCTACACAGAAAAGCCAAGAAGCATACAACATGCTACAAATACACAAATAATCATCCTAAAGATAAGGATAGATTCGGATACTTAAAATACATGAAAAGTCCCACTGGGGGTGAAAGACAAGGTTTAACAGAGTTTGGGGAACTGGTGTAAGCTGAGGAGCACTCAAGGAATGGAACCCAGCTACGATCTACACTAACTTGAAGGAAGACCAGGGGCCTGTATGTGTCAGACATGCTGAAGCCACAAACCCCCATACTTAAAACATAGGACAACACATAGGAAGAGTAAATCCTGTTGCATGAAGTCATGGAGTTAGTAGTCCTTGAAAAGCAGCATTTTTTCACATACCCAAGACAGAAATATAGATGACAGGGGACAAAACTAGGTAAATGGGGACATTAGCTGGAAACCTGAGATGAATTGCCATATTGTACATGTTACCACACTCCTGGTAATACACACAGGACTTCAATAGCATTGTTGACTGACCTGGTTAAGCCATGTAGGGGCAAAGTGAGGGACAAAAGATGTAAGCCTTGCCATCTGCCCCCAAATGAGGAAGAAGGCAGACTTCTCCCTTCTCCTCTTTTCCTTGGATTATAAAAATGGAGCTCTCTTGGTTCTTGGGGCTGCTCTGCTCCCTTGCCAGCCTACTTCTCTCTCTCTCACAAGTGTCTTATGCTAAAAAGCTCGCTCATTGCCTACTGCTTTGTCTCAAGCTGAATTCATTCTGCAATGAGTCAGAAAAGCCTGAGCTTCATGAGTCCTGACACTGGGAGAGAGGTTTTTCCTTAAAAGACAGTGGTTTTGAGGAGTTTGAGTCATTCTTTTGTGGCACAGAAGGTTAAGGATACAACTTTGTCACTGCAGCCATCCAGATCGCTGCTGTGGCATTCATTCCTGGGCCTGGGAACCTCCACATGTGGCAGATAATATCAAAAAAAAGGAAAAAAAAAATAATCATTGTGTTCCAGTCCACTCCTAACCTGGGATCCTGGGTTCAAGTGCCAAGCTACCGTGCAGGTTGATTCAAGTCCCACTCTCAATTTTGGCTGGGTTGAAGTCCCAGCCACGGAGTTTCACTACATTCCCCACATATACAACATAAATGGATTGTACACCCAAACAAACAGACCCCCATAATGACCAAACATGGCCTTTATGCATAGGCAGATAATCCAAGTCCACCATTAGACACACAATCCCAAAACTCATGGGTGAAAACACCATGTGCCAAATATTCCCCTGAACACTAACTTACAAACACCTAAACACCAACTCCTTGAGTGTGCCTCTGTTACATCTCAAAACCCTTCAAATATAACACTCACCCTTAAAAACGTTCACCAAAACACAGGCATGAACTCCCCTTATACACACATATCCATAGACCTAACCAACCCAGATATCTGACCACCCACCAGACTCCCAACAACCTATTAAATATGTCTGAACCCCATCTAGGCTTGTGCATCATTCATGATTTACATCAGACTACAAAGAGATGGTGAGCACTACATTCAGGAAAGTTGTCCCCACCATGGACCCAAGCATGCCTTTTGAATATGAGCATTGACAGTAATTTTTATGTTCTGAAGGAGACACCAATGAAACTATGATCATGTACCTTGGCTCTTCACTGATTTTCCAGTGACCTGTGCAACTTCCTGGGAAGTGCATGAGGGTTTTCCAATTGGAAATGTTTCTGTCTAGCTTTCCTACTCTTGAGAAATGCATGCTGGAATGGCACACATTTGAATGGCCCACAAACTTTATGCACCTGCTTCTGGAGGCCCTGCAATCACTCAAGTCTTCATGCAGCCCGACCCACAGTGCTGCCAATAAACTGTGGTGGAAACACTGCTCCAGACCTTAACTCCATGCTGGCATGAACCCACACAGAGGAGGGCCCAGATATCCTACAGAGTGAAAAAGAGTGCTGAGGGCTCACACCCAACACGTGAAAAGTCCCCATATGCCTTACCAGGGCCTTCACAGAATTAAGCAGATAGGCCGCCATGACTGGCCCCACCCCCAGGCGGGCCACCCGTTGGGAAACCACCCTTTGCCCTCATGCATGCACCACTGGCTTCCCAAGCAGACCCGCCTCAACAGATGCTAGGAGCGGTTGGTGGAGGGTAGTTCCTGCACCTGACAGCCCTAGCCACTAGTGGAAATGTGCATGCTTGCTGGCATGGGATGTGTGAATACCTAGCCCAGGTATTCTTGCAAGAGAGGAATATAATGGAGAATTGACATGCTCTGGGGAGTTTTTTGATATGTCTTCTCATTGCGATCTTTCTGACCTTCTCCTCTTCAACCTGTCTCTTGTGAGATGATCTCCCACATTCAAATTGCAAACTTGAAAACCGTCCATTTAGATATGATCCCCATGAAAGAGTTTGGAGAGCTCCAGCCTAAGCACGGTATCCTCAATTTGGGCCAAGGGCATTCATGCCCTTTGGGCTGCAGTTCCTTAGTTTTGCTTACTGTTTTTTCTAGAAATCTTAGGTCCTTTTACCTAGCAAGCCTTAGGGTTCCATTAAAAAGAATTTCTAGCAATGAATTGTAGACATGGAAAACACTCTGACAGAACTTTCTCCTGTTTCCATGCCTAGAGCTTTTCCAAATGCATTTGTTCTACTCGAATGTTTTGCTCTCCGTGTAGTTAGTTAATGCATGGAAGTTTTTCAATAAAGGTTGATTCATAGGTGTTTCCTTTGTAAGGTTTTGGTTATCCTTGTGAAGTAAACTTGACAATCTTGGCCAATTATACCACAGCAGGTAATTTGGGAACAATTGTACTCTCCCTCCCTACTTCTTTGACTACATCACAGAATTTCCGTTGGCAATCAACCAACAAATAAATAGGAGCAGATTCAACTTACTGACCTGACATTGTCATACTTTGCAAAGAAATGTGAACCATCAGGACCGTTCTCCAGTTAGCTGCAACGTTGGAGCATTTCTTCATCAACAGGATACCTCTCATGAGCCCTTACATCTAACAACACCCAGAGCTCCCAAGGGCACAGACTTGAAACCTCCACAAGACACAAACCTGGAATCTCTCAGTGCCTTTAAATTTCCATCAGCAAGTGGGAGATTACCTGTCTTCTGATGCTTGTGATCCATTTCCAGAGATGTTTCTCCTCAGCTGTCAGTGCCTGCCCTGAAGCTCTCTGCAGGAATAATCATATAAGGGTCCAAAAGACATTGAGACACCCACATCCATGACTGGTTTTCCCTAATTACATTTCAGCTAATTTGATTATCTCTGCCTCTAGGATGTAGGGTTTTGAGGTAGGAAACAAAAATTGATTGCAGATTGGGAATGTCACTTTTCCACAATGTGATTTTCTATCAGGGTCCCTGAGAAGATACATTCAAATACTATATCAGAGCTATGAGTGAGGATCTTACAAATAATCGGTTGAATGCCTGAACAAGGGGAGGAGACAACAAGGAGCCTGCCCTTCTTGAGAGCCTGGGTACAATGCTTGCCTCACCAATCCTCCCATATGAAGTTATTGGTTGAAAAACATTTAAAATTTTCATTATAAGAGCTCAAATACAGAGAAATATTTCCAAATTGTTTATTTTTTCAATCCCCCATCAAGAGGTACTTGATAGATAGCTCACCATGATATTGCTTCAAAACCTCTCACCTCAGCTTCTCACTCTCTTTTGAGTCCATTTTTCTTTGCAAGGGCTAAGAAGCTTCTGAAGCATCTTCCCAAGTCTTTTTCTCAATGTGGGACACTCCTTCTAAACCTCTCTTGCCTTCCTCGACACCCTAACATCAGTAGGAATTGTTGTGGTGCTACAGCAGAGAATGAATTTCACCTCCCAAGAGATTTGGTTGCAGTCCTATTAGGTTTCCACCCCTTATCTCCCTTGGCAAGTTTCCTAATTGTCCTCTCTTCTCACCACACAAAACATGAATACTCATTCATATCATTAGGAGAGTGTAAGGTGACATTAATTCCCAACATGAAAATAAGAGTCAGAGAACTGTTTCTCATTTGTGTCTCTGTTTTGTTTTCTAAGGGATGCAGATGGGACCATAGGTAATGATGAGCCTAGATTCTAAAGTGGAAGGTTCTGGGATGCAGACAGGAAATTCACAAGCCTATAAGCAGGGCTTGAGGGCCAGGACTTAGATGGGATTGGCTTTGTCCAAAAGGAGAGTGGACATTGGTGGATAAAATACTGGCACTCTCTCAAGGTGCACATGCATTTCATGGGTAGTTGATTTTTGAAATCCTAGAAATACAAGAAGTTTCCAATGTGGCTCAGCAGAAATGAACCTGGCAAGTATCCACGAGGATGTGGGTTTGATCCCTGGCCTGCATCAGTGAAAGAAGGATGTGGTGTTGCCTTGAGCTATGCTGTAGTTCAGAGACACAGCTTGCATCCCATATTGCTGTGGGTGTGCATAGGCCTGCAGCCGTAGGTCCGATTTGACTCCTATTCTGGAACTCACATATGTTGCAGGCCTGGCCCTAAAAAGGAAAATAAATAAAAGACCAAAAAAAAAAAAAAAACCAGATCTCTGGGATATTTAGTACATTAACTTGTCTTCTTATCCCTTATTTCTGTCCTTAACCCCACGAAGCACAAACACTCAATCCTATATCCTGCCTCTTCCATTGACATTTCATCCTGCAGATTTGGAGTCCCTTTGCCATTTTATTTTGGGTTGGACCAAAATGCACACTTCAGTTTCTAGTCCAAGTTCTCATCCTCTCTAGAACTGCTCACTACTAAGCGCCTAATATGTTACCCTTTTTGGCTAGTCTTGCCAGATAAATGCTGATGCTGAGGGAAAGGTAAATTTCAGATAAATAGGGAAAGAACTTTCAGTAAAGATATGTCCAAAATGTTGCATAGGACAGAGTTAAGGCTAAAGGCAGGCACTGTGTATAGGAAATGAAAAATTCAAATGGAGCTGGATATTTACTTTTGATATTGCCTGGCTTTGAACACTCTGTTCTTTCAGTTCCTTGAATTTCAAGAGAATGTAGAAACTCCCATAATAAAGGTTAGTCCAGTAACAGAGGAGCCACAATGGCAGTATGAAGGTGACAAAAATAATATACTCAGATATACGGAGACAAGATTTAATTTTCTATTTTTCCTTTTTACTTGTTTTCAAGATGAACTCTTACCTTATAATTGTTAAGTTTTCCATTGCAGTTGATTTACAATGCTTTGTCTATTTCAACTTTACAGAAAAAGGACCTTGTCATACAGACACACACACACACATATATACACATATATTATACATATATAATCGCTTTCTCACATTATCCTCCAACATTTTACATCCCTGTGCACATTTTAATTTTCAGAGACAAAGAAATAATTTTTGAAAAGGCAAATGGATTGCATTCAATGTTCCTTGCCCAAAAGATCTCTGAAAAGATGTGAATGAAACAAGTATCTCTGATTACCAGTGGGAACGAGGACTGTGTGGACAGGGGAAAGAGGGGGGAGGAGGACTCAACACTGCAAATTCTATCTCGCACAAGTGGATTGTGATCCCTGAGAAGGGAGGATTTGTTGAAAATGTTACATTCAAACATTTAACAGGGAAAAGCTCCAAGACTTACCAGCAATGTCATCATACGGGAAACACGTCAGACTGATCTCTGGTCTCGGACATGTGGGCTGTGCAGCGGCTTTTTGGATAGACTGGGCCTTTCCAGCACAAAGGAACATGAGGAAGGTGGGTCCTGCTGGATGCTGGTTGGCACACAAGACGGCTTCCTTAGGAAAGACGGACACATACCAATCACAAATGGTGGGTCTGCTGAGAGAAGCCAAACCATAAACATTGGGTTCCAGGTGGCCATGAAAACCCAAGTGGTTATCAGATGATAAATGGTGAATTTTGTTCAGAAAGTCTGGCCTCTGGGGAAGGGAGCCTGGAGCCAGTACGGAAGCAGAGGGGCTTGAAGGACAACAAACAAGTTGATGAATAACAAAGGGAAAAGGAACATCAAGACAAACCTCAGTGCTGTGACTCTGAAAACCACACATTCATTGCCCTATGAGGCACTCATCAATTGTCTGGCCCCTGCATAAGGTGGAAGAAACATCTGGTTCTTGCCTCCCTGCAGAGGCCAGCATGGAATGGCACCCCACCCCCACCCAGGCTCACCTGCCCTCGGCCCCTCCCCCACTGCAGAATGACTGGAGGCCTGCATTCTACTGTTGAGATTCAAACTTGGGCTCCTTTACTTGCGTCCTGAGCATCTGTTGGGGCAGGTCCCTCGCTGGGTCCTGCTCTTGACTGTCCATGTTGAGTCCACCAGCCCATGGTGGTCCAGGCCCATGCCTGTGGGAATGGCTTCAGAAGGCGATAAGCCTCTAGACAGGGGCTGTTTTCCAAGAGAAAGGGCCTCCCTCAAATCCCTGTGTTTCCGTTGGGACCCTTCGCTGTGGACATGGAGTTGGACTGAACGAGAGGAAGGCGACAGCACTGCACCCCAGGGACATCTCAGCTGGGGAGCCTGTAGAGACCTGAGGCTGCCCTGGGGAGGACAGCTGCTTGGAGGTGGTTCAAGAGGCCTTGCTCTGGTTGGGGAGGCAGGATGGCAGCAGGCAGGTTGGTGGTTTCTAGAAGGGAGACAAGCCACTTGGAACGTGTATGTAGCCAGTGTCCTCTTGCTATTCAATTTTATAACAAAACTTACTAATTTCAACCAATAGAGGTGAGTCGTTTGAAACAGGAAAAGATTAAATTTTAGAAAATTTGTAAGAAATGACATCTTGTGGAGTTCCCACGGGGGTGCAGCAGGTTAAGCATGTGGCATTTCCACAGTTCCAGCTTAGGTGGGATTCAGTCCCTAGCCTGTTTCTCTATGCTGCAGGTACAGCCAAAAAAAACCCCAGAAAACCTGACATTTCACTGTACTCCTGCCTACAGAATCTAGGCAGAGACGCTGTTTTCACAACTAGACAATTAATTGTTATCCCTAAGGCATTCATTCCTTAACAGTTCTAATCTTTTATATGTATTAATCTCTCTTTAAGAAACATAAGAATCTTGCCAATACCTACGGTTTTATCAATGAACCCATTTTATCAACTGTCAGTGCCATGGCTATACATGTAAGAAATCTAAAATATATATGTGTGTATTGCACATCCCGAGTTTGCAATTTTTCTGCCTTTTGCTTCTTAGGGCCACACCTGCAGCATAGGGGAGTTCCCAGGCTATGGGTCTAATCAGAGCTGCGGCTGCTGGTCACAGCCACAGCCACAGTCACAGCAATGAGGTATCCAAGCCATGTCTATGACCTATACCAGAGCTCACGGCAATGCCGGATCTCTGACCCATTTAGTGAGGCCAGGGATCAACCCTGCATCCTCGTGGATACCAGTCAGATTTGTTTCCACTGTGCCACAACAGGAACTCCTTGGGTTTGCTATTTTTCATATCATACTCTCCCTCCCTCAATCAATCCAATGGTGCTGTGGGGTAATCAGTCCTGACACAGACACCTTTCCCTCACAGAGCCCTGTTCTGGACCCCATACCCACTTCAGCCACCCCTCTCTCCACACTCCTTTCTGCAGTGAGCTGCTCTAGGCCCCACCGGACAGCTGCTAACATACTCTACATGGATGAAACATCGCAGTAGGTTATGTGACAGCAGGTTATCTGGTAGAGCTGCATGAACCAGAGGGACTCAACTCTTGGCCACGCTCAGGCTGCACACACCCCAAACACTTTGCTTCCTGATAGCAGTGACTTTCAAACAAGATTCTTACTCAAGTCCCAGAGAATAATGCAGACATGGGTGCTAGCTGCATGTACATTTCATAAGAAAGGACTTATGATCTTAGAATAAATCTAATCACACATTCTAAAATTCATCAACCAATAAGTGAATCATCTGGGGGACATCTACAGTACAAATACTTTCATCTCAGTCTTTCAGAGGTTTCTTTAAATAGTTTTGGAATTTATTTGACCAGGGGGAGGGGTTGGTCAGGGGATTTAGAAAGACCCCATCACACATTCCCCATCGGACAACAATGTCCTGGAAGGCAGCAACAATGGCTTCCTGCCACCAGCACAAGAGCAACAAGACTAGGGTCAACTCTGCACCCCCTGAAAACATGCCCAGTAACTGGTAGAGAGTATTTATGCTCCAAAAATATGAGGCTTCCTCCCCCAGTACGAGGATACTCCAAGAATCACTCACAGAGCCCCATCCTCTCAGTTTACAATGAAGAAACAATGGCTGGAAGAAGTGGAGTCATTGGACCAAGGTCACCCAGTAGCTTGGAGACCAAGTAAATACATTTATTTAGCAAACAAGGGTCTGGAAACCAGTGCAGTAAAGTCCTCATCATCAGAGTGATTTTATTATTCCTCAGCCAGCCAGCCAGCCATATATTTGTTCTATTAAACTTTCACCACACAGCCTTGGCTTTAATATTGTCACATGCATTCCTCTTCTCTCCCCAGAAGAGTGATGCTCTTTGAGGCACAAGATTCCCTCCAAATTCCATGTTAACAGTCCAGGAGAGCCTGGCTCTGCTGGGTGAGGAAGGACCATCACCTGACTGAGTGCTGCTGGTGGCAGCAAGCCAGCTGAGCAATGCCTCAGGTCCTGAGTGGACTCACTGGGAAGGCTGGTCTTGTCACTTGGCAGGGGCTGTCGCAGCAGCTGCATGTCTGTCATATCCACATTAGGTGTCCAGGGCTGATTGAGGGGCCAGAGTGTGGGAGGAGGCTGAGTGTTGGCTGTACTCTTAAGACCTAGGAGAGGTACAGGACAACACCCACACCCTCACTTCAACACTGGGAGAAAGCCTGAGACCAAAGTGAACCATGAAGGTCAAGGGTGGATGCTGCAGGAATAAGGGGATAAAGCTCTGTCTTCCTCATTGAGCACCCTTGCTGGGTAGATCTCTCCTCTGGGACTGTGACCCTCTCTCTGTAAACCAAACTGTCACCAGTCTGAGGTCTTATGTGAAGATGGATCTTCCACATATCAAATTAGGTTTTAGGCTTATCAAGCATCTTCTTGGCACATACTTAGTGGGATGACATTAGTGATGGGGGCCAAACCCCTGCTGTAAGCCATGGTGCTCCATGGCCTGCAGGGTCCTTTGGTGGGGGAGAACTGTGGTCCAGTGACTGCAGGGGCCTACTTGCCATGGGCAGAAACCCAGGATGTCAGTCATCACATATGTGTTTCATCAGAGGGGTCACGTGCTTCATGGTACGCAAACCAGGAAGGAGCATGTGCCAGGAGCTAGGATGCAAGGGCAAGGCTGTCTGAGAACCTCAGTTACTGACCGCAGCTGCATTTTCCACGGGCCACATGCTGTTGGAACTAGACTTTGGTGCAAGCAAGTTTAGAGGGGTTCTCCATGGTGGGAGCTGTGTTCTCTCCTGATGGCACTCTGCCCATGCCAGCCTTGTGGTGTGAAGACAGAATGAGGATTGGGTGGGCTGTTTCTCAGCTGTGAAAACTGCATAAAAGGAGCTGAAACTCAGACATTCAGGCTTATGGACTGTCAGTGAGACCATGCTCCTTGCCTCTGATCCTTTCCTGCTTCCTCATCCTATTTCTTCACCAGTGAGCCTGAAAAGTAGGCATGGATATAGGAATGGAGGATGGAGGCTCCAGCCCAGCAGCACAGTGGTGCTGACCAGTGAGGCATGGAAGTCCTCATGTGATGCCGAGGCTCATCGTCCAGCATAGATGCAGGCAAAGCCCAGTGAAGATTTCAAAGTCAAGAGGAGAGTGTACTCAGAAGGCTGTGCCTGGACATCTCTGACTCTAGAATGAAGCTTGCTCAGAGGCAGAGGGGAAACCAGTCAGTTGGTTAGAGAAAAGCCTTTAGCTCTGCCACTTAAACTAACAAACTTACAAATTACCTGACAGGCTTTGGGACAACACGAGGAAGCCTCGGAAGACTAGGGTCAACTTCCTAGCAAGTTTTGTCCTAACAAGAGGGGGAGGAAGCCCTGTATTTTAGCAAATAGCTGGGAGAGGAGGAACGAGCCAAGTGAAAAGGCAGATGAGGCTGGCAGCCCCGGGCAATCTTCAAAAAATTACTGGGAGAAACCCAGGGGGAGCGAGGAAGCTGTTGATGGGAGGTTCTGTTCCTGGTGGGGGTGGGGGGGTGCTGTTCTGCTGCAGAACTTGGAAAGCTGAGTCAAGCCATGGTGCTTGATTTAGCTTGGCTTGGTCTTTCTCAGGTGGAGCATTTGACAGGCACCTGCAGAGCTCTCTCTGGACCCCAGAGAGCTCAGACTACAAATCATCATTAGCAAAAGGTTCACAGCTTAGGTTAAGAAATGAGAAGGGACTAGGTCCATCGTCAGCAGATGAAGAAACCAGGAGGCACTCTTTTCCACACAGAAGCCAAAGACAGCAGCCTTAAAATGTCTTGGGCCAGTTTGAAGAATTATAGGGAAAAGAGCAATGGTTGTAAGGAAAGCAGGGCCCTTAATTTTGTTTGGAAGCTGCTTATTATAATTGCAGATTCCATCATCATCTGGGGTGTGGGAACCCTTGAGAATAGAAAAGGGGATTTCGGAAGTTTTAACGCACAGCCTATACATGGTGAAGAGATAGGAAATGCCATGAAACCTGAAGGTGCCACCAATGCAAGTTACACACTTATTAGCTGACAGTGGGGCTTTGGATGCCATTTTTCAGGGCGAAAGGCAGTCTGTCTAAAGGGTAGAAGGTGTCCCTAGAACATAGAAACTCTGCACCACAACCCATTGACCGGAGACAGCTTTTAATTGACCATGGATGTTTGAGGCTAGAGTCTGGTGAAATTATGCACTTTTAATGGCAACTTGGAGGAGCTGAACCAGGACATGCGCTGCTCTTTTCTCTCTTTGACTCCTTGTCCATCGTCCTCCTCTACACACTGCAAGCCATCTGCCATAGTCTGTAACTGGTGACAACTGTGCAGATTTAAACTGCAGGAGAGGCATCAGGCTCTGCAAACTCCGCTTTTCCAAGATCGCTGTTTGGACTGTAAGCTGACCAAATAGACACATTTAGGATTTGGGCTCCTGTTTCCCAGCCAGAAATGCAGGCCTGGGAAAAGATGCTTCTCTATCTTGACACAAAGCTTTGTCTTGACAATTCATTGGAGCGTTGAGAAAATGGAACACAGAAGTCTCAGAGTTGGTGCAGCCCAATTTGGAAGCACTGGGAGGCTCCACATCCATTCCGGGGAAAATGAATTATGCTGCAGGTTCCGAAGAAGATCCTGACATTATCAGGAGCCGCTCTCACTAGGGCCCTCTGGTCAGGACCAGCCAGAGGAAGAAAAAGGAGGAGAGAAGAGATGCTTTTCCGGTATCTTAGGTCTTGAGTTGATGATGGGAGGGAGCTGGGTGAGAAATTTTACAAAGTTATAACACATTGTTACGATCCCTCACCTCGTCAGCTCCTGTCTGCTTGACAAGGACAATATCCCTTCAGGAAAATATGAAATAAAATGGTAAGTGGCCTCACGATGAAGTTACCTGAAGCAATGGCCTGATATGTTACAGAGTGTTGGGAGCAACATTAAAAAGGCATTTGTAACTGGCCACCTCCATGGCTCCAAGTGGAAGCTGATGCAGGCCTTCTCAGTCCCAGGGCTTTTGTGAGAGTTGGCCCCTCATGACCACTCTTGGCAAGCCAGGCCTGGGGCCCTGGGGACCCCACCAGGGAAAAATTCCTTTTAAAGAGTCACAGCCCCTCTAACATGGACATTCTAGCAAGAGTCACGACTGGGAAGAGGGTCAGAGGCATTCGCACCTGTGAGAGGAGGAAGGAGGAGCCCAGCACCAAAGGGGGCTGGAAGTTGGCGACTGTCACCACAATAATCTAATTATTACTCTGCTCCTGTCCCCTCCTGAATAACTTTTTTATTGAAGTAGAGTGGATTTCCAATGTTGTGTGTCAGGTGTGCAGAAAAGTGATTCCATTATACCCCTGCATGTGTATATCTAGTCTTTTCCAGATTCGTTTCCATTACAGGTTCGTACAAGATGCTGATAGGTTGTCTATTTGATATTTAGTAGTGCTGATACCGTCCTCAATCTACCATAACTGGGCCCATCTGAATGACACCCAACACCGCTCCTTCCTGAAGGCTTTCCTCTCAAGATGGATGCCTGTCAAGATTCCTGTGCTGTGTGACAGCCCTCTCACTGCTGGCCCTGCAGTCAGCCCCTTCTCCACTTCCTCTAGCTGTCCTCTCACCTCATCACCACCCACCCCGCCTTATTCCCACCTCATTACCGACCTCCCACTTCATCACATCTGTCACCATCCCATTGTCACCCTCCTCCTTCATCCCCATCCTCCCACCTCACCGCAGATCTCCTAACCACCCTCTCAGCTCAACTCCACCATCCTCCCACCTCATCTCCGTACTCCCACCACATCGCTGTCCTCCCCACTTCATCACTGGCATCCTCCCACCTCACCACCACCCTCCCATCTCATCACCAACCTCCCATTTCACCACCACCCTCCATCTCATCACCAACCTCCCACCTCATCACCATCCTCCCCATCTCACCACCACCCTCTCATCTCATCTCCGTCTTCCCCACCGCCCCCTCACTCCCTCAGCACCACCACCTGCTCCCCACTGGCTCTTCTGGCGCCCTGGACTCCTCTGCCCCCCTCCTCAGGCCTCCTTCTCCTCAGCAGTTCAACTGTCACCTACAAAGCCCATTAACAATTCCCTGCTCATAAACGTACAGTCTGGGAAATAAAGCAAAGTCTACCTTTTCTTTTCCTTTGTGCTTGGCCGGGTTTCAGTTGCTTGCAGGGCGCAGTGCAGAGACACCACGCCTGCACTGCAGACCCCAGTTAGGGAAGCAGCTGCGCCAGCCGTTAAAAAACTAAGGGTTCCTGAGGAAACTAAGAGCAACACCGCCATTCAAGATGGCAGCGGACTGTGAACTCGGCTGTGCCTGGGATTGGGTGTGAGTCGTGTGCCCCGCCTCCCGCGGCCTGCCGAGGCCCCGCCCCCCGGGCACATTGCCAGCCGAGGCCCCGCCCCCCCGCGCTCGGCCTGCAGAACCCGCGCCCCCCAGTCACATAGCCTGCTGAGGCCAAGCCCCCCGGCAGAGGGCCTGCAGAGGCCCCATAAACCTGGCACATGGCCTGCCGAGGCCCCGCCTCCTCGCGCGCGGCCTGCCGAGGCCCCGCCCCCCGGCCACATTGACAGCCGAGGCCCCCACCCCCACCCCACCCCACCCGCGCTCGGCCTGCAGAAGCCAGGCCAACCTAGCACACGGCCGGCCGAGGCCCCGCCTCCCAGGCACAAGGCCGGCCGAGGACCCCCTGTCAGCGCCCGGCCTGCGAGGCCCCGCCCCCCCAGGAAACGGCCTGCCGAGATCCCGCCTCCCTGGCACGCGGCCTGCCGGGGCCCCGTCGCCCCAGGAAAAGGCCTGCCGAGGCCCCGCCTCCCTGGCTGGGCCTGCAGAAGCCGCGACCCCCAGTCATATAGCCTACCGAGGCCCCGCTCCCCCCGCGCGCGGCCTGTCGAAGCACCACCTCCCCGCGCGCGGCCTGCCGAGGCCCCGCCCCCCGGCACAGGGCCTGCGGAGGCTTCTCCTCCCTGGCACGCGGCCTGCCAAGGCCCTGCCTCCCTGGCACATGGCTTGCCGAGGCCCCGCCTCCCCGCGCGGGGCCTGCAGGAGCCTCGCCCACCTGGCACTTGGCCTGCCCTGGCACCCCCGCCCCGCGCGCGCGGCCTACAGAAACCTTGCCTACCTGGCACTTGGCCTGCTGAGGCCCCGCCACCCCGGCACATGGGCGCCGAGACCCCGCCTCCCCGCGCATGGCTGGCCCAGGCCCCGTCCCCCCAGGTCAAGGCCTGTATAGGCCCCGCCGCCCCCCGCGGCCCCCAGAAGCCGCGCCCCCCAGTCACAAAGCCTGCGGAGGCCCCGCCCCCCCGGCACAGGGCCTGCCGAAACCCCGCCTCCCCGCCCGCGGCCTGCAGAAGCCTTGCCCACCTGGCCCGTGGCCTGCAGAGGCCCCGCCCCGTCCGCCCGCGTCCGGCAGAAGCCGCGCCCCCCAGTCACATAGCCTGCCGAGGCCCCGCCTCCTCAGCACGCGGCCTGCTGAAGCCCCGCCTCCCCCAGGTCGGACTGAAGAAGCCGCGCCCCCCAGTCACACAGCCTGCCGAGGCCCCGCCCCCCTGGCACCTGGACTGAAGAGGCCCTGCCTCCCCGCAAGGCCTACTGAGGGGGGGGCCCCCCCCCCACCGTACAGGGCCTGCTAAGGCCACGTCTTCCTGCCGAGTCTGCACCCCCCGCCGCCACCCCACACCGCCTGCAGTGGCTCGGCGCCCCACTGCCGAGCCCCAGCGCGCCTACCTTGTCTCCTCGCCACCCCCCCCCCCCCCCCCGCCCTCTGCCCATGAACTGAGGAGACACTGTGAAGCTCCCAGGCCCGCCTGACTGCAGAGTGCCTGCTTGGAACTCACAGCCCCATCTTCGGGTGATGGAGAATGCTTTCCTTTCCTTCGCTGGGCTGGAGCCACGAGGGCAGGTGGCCCCTTGATGCGGCCCAGCTGGAAAGTGTCAGGAGCACAACTTCCACCTGGTCTCTATGCCTACTGCTGGAAGCTACCGTGTCCAGCTCCCTTGGCCCATCCCCAGCTCTACCTGCAGTGGTTACCCTCTGCTCCCCACTGCTGGCCGGGTCCCACCTAGGCCACCATCCCGGGGCCTCTGGCCGCTCACAGTCCCTCCCTGCACCTGCTCCCTCCAGGCCTCTTCCACCTTGTCCTCTGTCCCCCACAACCACACTGTTCCCACCCCTCCCTCACTGGTCCCCAGCTTCAGTCTCATCCACTCAGGTGTCCTTTCCTCCTTCTGGTCCCTCTCTGGAGCACACTGCCAGGTCCACCAGCAACACTCGGTCCCCATCTCTTGTTTGTTTTCTCTTTTCTCCACTAGAATGTAAGCCCCAAGCAGGGATTTTACTCTCCTTTCCTCTTTGCTGTGTTCCCAGTACCTCGAATAGTGTCTGGCGTGAGCTGAATGCTCCATAAACACTTGGTGAGTGAAAGGTGATGTGATGTGATGTGATGTGACAAGACAGTCCTGATTGGGAGAGGAGAGAAAGGTGACCAGTGGTGAGCAGTCCTCAGGGAAGTGCTGACCCTTTCATGAGTGGGATGTTGGTGACAAGGTAACCAGACTCTCCCTGAGGAGTAGATGGGAATGTTTTGATTGCTCACCAGAGAATCAAAGGGCATCTAAAGAAATTGCTGAGAATTTTGCTAAGTACAGTGCTTTTCGCTTGGTAGATGCACAAGGCAACTAACATATATAGCAGCTACCAGCTTAAAAGCAATACTACCAGAATTATATAAAACTATATTTGAAAGTTTCCTTTAATAACATCTTGGGGTTTTTTTAAAGTCTAATTTTGTTCTGCAAAAGGGATGAGGTGTTGGTTCCTAGTAAAATAAGTCTACTTCCTCAATGTCTTTATTCCCATATACTAGATCTTATAACTACACTGGAGCTAAAAATTGCAAAACATAATTTCCACATTTGGCCGATAAAATCTAATGTACATTTAGCGTGTTTTACTTTACAAAGCCAAAGGAAAAGAATGTAGGTTTTGGGACCTGGATACTTGCATTTGAAGAGTGTATCCGACATCCTAGCCATTCTGAACCTTGGTTTCATCAACTGAAAAATGGGAATCCTGTTGTGTCTAGAACCAGTATAATTTTAGTGACTAACAGCGTGTGCTACGGGTAGTACATGCTCCAGAGTGCTGCTAACAACCTATACTTTCTCAGTTACTAAAATCCCAAACAAAACGGCCTACCTAATCTTGATGCTATTAAACAATTTTTAGGGGTTGTGATGCTATCAAAACTCAAAAATTCTTTTAACTCTGAAAACCCAAATCATTCATAAAAACCATCCAAAAAGTTTTTATGCAAATGAGTCAGCTTTGAAGTGGAGAAGATATAAAGCACATATTGCATTATCTCCTGAATACTTTCATAAAGAACAGGGCTCCTGGAGTTCCCAACGTGGCTCAGTGGAAATGAATCTGACTAGCATTTCAGAGGACACAAGTTGGGTTCCTGACCTCCCTCAGTGGGTTATGGTTCCAGCGTTGCTGTGAGCTGTGGTGTAGGCTGCAGATGTGGCTTGCATCCCTCATTGCTGTGGCTGAGGTGTAGGCTGGTGGCTACAGCTCTGATGCAACCCCTAGCCTGGGAACCTCCATATGCCACGGATGCAGCCCTAAGGGGGGGGGGGAAACAGACAAAAACAGGGTTTCTGAAATGGCATGCAAGTACCTTGTTACACAATTCCATCCGAGTTTCTCAGAATTACATTATTAATTCTTTTTTTTTTCAAAAAGGACTTTAGAACCATAGGATTTACCTAAACAAATGACCTTGTTCTACAGATGAGGACGTGAAGAGCAACTCCTACCTGGTTGTACAGGCAAGACCTGGCACAGTCTCTAGACTGCTAATTCATTCCTCTGTCATCTGCATGATGACAGGGGCAGCCAGTAAACCAGACAAAAAGAAAGCCCTTGAAGGGAGACAGGCCAATAATATCTTCCAGATGAGCCTTGCCCACCTCCAGTCTCCTGACACAAGCATTTCCATATTGCAGATCTTCTCACATGTGGCTCACCCACCAGCTGTGGATAACTCCCTGAACATGGGGCCCTGGCTCACCCTCCACATCTGCACAGCCTAAAAGGATAACAGGTCATGCACCTGGAGAAAGCATCACTCCAACACACACTGTAGGTGCCTTGCGAGGAGGATAAAAGTCAGGGCTTGAGGAGCCAGGGAGTAGGGAGCTCATTCCCGGAGTGCTCAGAAGAAGGAAGTGCTCAAGGGACAGGAAGTGTACAGTATGTTCTGGCTGGCAGAGGTCTGCCCTGGCTTCCACATGGTTCACCACTGGATCTTCCATCTGGTGGGAAGATGTTATTGATTTTATATATATACACATACAGTTGGTTCTCATTAGTCACAGATTCCATATCAGAGAATTCACCTATTCACTAAAAATGTATTTGTCACCCCAAGTCAGGGCTTGGGGTGCTTTTGCTCATATGTGGACACACACAGAGAAGAGAAAAATTCATCTACCTACAAATGCATTTCCAGCTAAGGCTGAACAAAGCGAAACTCTGCCTTCTTGTTTCCACTCATACTGTAAGCAAATGCCCCTTCTCTGGTCTATTTAGTGCCACATTTCCCCACAGTTTTGTGGTGTGTGTGTGTGTGATTTAACTCTTTCAAATGGTCCCCATGTTTGGTGCTGAAGTGTTGTCTAGGACTTTATGGGGGGGGGAAATACATTGGTTAGATACATTTTGTTTACACATAGGATTACAGTGCAATTGGCTGTGAGTTCAGTGCCAATGAAACAACAGTGTATATTAAACAAGGTGTCTTTAAACAGAAACACACATAAAATAAGCTTTTGTATTTATCAAGAGACAAAAAAGTGTGACCAGAGGCTGGCAGGAACCTAACCCTGAATTTCCCATGGGCGCAGTGGTTCAGTGTTCACTGATTCCATGTTTGTGGTGACTACAGACCCCAACCACATGACAATGAGGACTGAATAGGTATGTATATACCCATGCACTCATACATAGATATGCACTCATCCATGTCCGTGTAATGATGCAAACATGCGTGGGGGCATATGGCATGTGGCTCCAGTCATGGTTTCATGAAGAGACTGTCATGGTTCTATAACCTATATTGTGAAAGCAGGAAATTTCAGGAGACGAAAGTGAAAAAAGAAATGCACCAAGACTCTGTGCATAAACCATTCATCAGTGGCCTGAATCCAGGATAAGACATGAATGAGATGGGCCATTCCACATGGCTTTGCAGGGAGATTTTATATCTTCCTGATAACAACTCTGACTCCATCAGGCCTGTGAGAGTTCCAGCACACAAGCGATTTTAATGCACCTAGATGGTAATACTTTTCCCCAAATTTCAATATTCTAAATATTTTAAGAGTCACAAATTATTTGCTCCCAAACAGTTTATATGAACAAACTTTCAACAGTAATGATCTAAGCAAAATGTGCATCCCATGGGCATGACATAAAAAAAGAGGCTTTTCCAATTGTCAACCTTTTGAAGCAGCATTATCATCTTTGCAGTTCCCATAGCAACATGTTCCATTGCTTGGGTGACAGTGATCTTGTGCTAAGCTAACTTGGAAAACAAACGGACATTTCCTCCTGAGTGTCCTCACATCTCACAGTTGCCTCCAAGCCATAGAGGGTTGATGTACCCAGTGCAGCTTCGTGAAGAGTTATGAGGACATTTCATAAACAAGTTTCCAGGATTTGGCCTGTTAAAGCAGTTTTCAACTTCAAGAGCTTTCCAACACGAACCACATCGCCCTTTGTGTTATGCCATGGAGATTGTCCCAGCTGCAGAACAGATGCCAAGGGAAGACATGCCATCTTGGGTGGATTTGCAGCAGTTCCACAAAGGACCTGAGGGAGAGGGTGGGATGGAAGATGCCCAGTCCTACCGTCACCAACTCAGGCAGCAGGAGCCATTCTGGGAAAAGTGGATGAGATGCAGCAACCATGAAAGGCCAGTTTCTCCTTCCACAAACCACGTGGGAGAGCCACAATGCAGGATGGTACTCCCATGTTGGTTTCATCCTATCCATATTTTCATGAGTATGGAATCTCATAAGGGAAGATCTCATACATGCACAGGGGTGGAAGAGATAGTTATAGGAGTGGAGGGGCTATTTTAAAGTACATTTTAGCCCAGAAACCTAGAAAGGGCTCCATGCTTTCTCCCAATGCCTCTCACAACTGGCTTGTTTGAATGACACATGTAGTCAGGACATTTCTTGAGAAAAAGTGGAATGTAGAGAATGGAATGTCAGTCAGTGGATTTCAGGCACAGACACACTGTCCTAGTGCATATTTTTCTCCTGAAATAATCAAATATAATTTAGGCACTTTATAATTAACCCAAAGGGGGCTTTTAACAAAGAGCACAGAGCTCTAAGTTGAAAACGTACACTTGCAGAGTGTGTCCAAAGCCAACTTTGTTTTTCAAAAGGAAAATGTGTCCTCTCACTGCTTGAAGTCAACCAGAAGGATGTGAACCAGGCTTAGAGAAGGAGGCCTGGCCTCTCGGGTCCCTGAGATAGTGTAAGGCTGAGTCCTATGGGAGAAGACAGGGTCTCATCTCTCAAATTGTAATGGTTAGAGAAGCCAACTGGTGGACTTTTAAATAATTATAAAGGAAAGAGAAATAATTTGAGAATAAGGCAAGAAACTATAATGAAATCCTAAAACCTGATAGAGACCATACACTCCATGTGAAGGCTAGAATGAGCAGTTCCAAATCACAGAGGGCTAAAGAAGGCAGGGAGCCTTCTCACACCTGCTAGAACTTGTCACACTTCAGGCTATGTTTTCTCTGCAGAGGAGAAGTAGCAATACTACAGGACCAAGGGAGGTGGAAGGCACCTCCCCTTCCTAGTACCGAGTACTGTGACTTCCTCCTTGATTTCTGTTTCCAGTGACTCAGCCAGTCCTAAAAGGCTCCTGCATACTGAGTGCCCAAGACATTGCAAATAAAATCAGAGGCCATGGTGGTGCATCACTGGGCCTCAGGGTCCAGTGTGCTAGCTTTTGCTTCCCTAAAAGCCAAGATCATTGCTATGAGCCTAGGTCATTGCCACAAGCATACTTCAAAGCTTCTTCAGCATTCTTGCCTCTTCAATACCTCACTCAGTCTGTCTATTCAGACATTATTCAGCGACGCAAGATCTGAGCCATATCTTTGACATACACCACAGCTCACGGCAACACTGGATCCACCACCCAGTGAGCAAGGCCAGGGAGAGAACCCAAATCCTCATGGATACTAGCTGGATTTGGTTCTGCTGTGCCACAATGGGAACTCCCTGAAACCCAGGTTTATATCCTGTTAGATTCTCATTCTTACTCTTTTTCCCTTGGTATGCATTCATGTTCATATTCTCCCTCTCTCTCTCTCAAAAAAAAAAAAAAAAGGAAAAAAGAAAGAAAAAAAGGGGTTCCCATCATAGCTCAGTGTCCTCTGACCAACATCCAAGAGGAGACAGGTTTGAGCCTTGAGCTTGTCCAGTGGGTTAAGGATCCAGCGTTGCCATGAGCTGTGTTGTAGGTCTCAGATGTGGCTTTGATCCTGCATTGCTGTGGCTGTGGTGTGAGCCGGCAGGTATAGTTCCAATTTGACGCCTAGCCTGAGAACCTCCATATGCTGCGAGTATGGCCCTGGAAAAAAGAAAAACCAACAAACAAATGTATATACATACTTTATGTTTAAAATATATATATTTTAGGGCCTCTAGGAAGTTCCCAGGCTAGGGGTTGAATCGGAGCTGCAGCTGCCAGCCTATGCCACAGCCACAGCAACAGCAATGCTGGATCCCAGCCACAATGGCAACCCATGCGGCAGCTTGCAGTGATGCTACATTCTGATCCTTAATCCACTGAGCAAGGCCAGGGATAGATCCCACATCTTCATGGACCCTGTCGGGTTCTTAACCCACTGAGCCAATTTAAAGTATGGAATTCCTGAAATCCCTACTTTAAAATCCATACTTTTTATTCAAACTTCCTTAGTTTTCACCTCATGTGTTTTTTCTGTTCTAGTATTCCATCTATGATACCAAGTTACTTTTAGTTGCCATACCTCCTTAGGCCCCTCTTGGGCTGTGACAATTTCTCAGACACCTTGTTTTTGATGACCTTGACAGTTTTGAGGATGCTGGTCACTTAGTTTGTAGAATGTCCCCCGCTTGGAATATGCCTGATGTTTCTTCATGATTAGATGGAGTTTATGGACTTTGGGGAGAAGATCACAGAGGTAAAGTGCCATTCTCTTCACATATCAATGATACACATACTCTAGGAAGGACTTAGCACTTGTGTTGTTGACCTTGACTCCTGTTAGATTTTTCCACTGTCTTTTTATTCCCTTTCTATATTGTCCTTTTTAACAATATGACATGATAATCAGTCTACAGTTAAAAGCAGGAAATTGTGCTGCACGTCCTGAGAACAGAGTACCTACATAAGTTATTTGGAATTCTTCTGTACAATATATTTTTATTATCCCTTATTGATTGACTGAAAGATTAATTTAGTCATTTATTGATTAATAGGGATTCATAGCCATTTATTTTATACTTTGGGTTATAAACTACTACTATATTACTTATTTTCTTGGTCAAATTGCTTCACTTTGGCCATTGGAAGCTCTTTCAGTTGGCCCATGTACACCGCAATTTTTTTAGTAGTTTCTGACTTTCTCTTTTAAATATTGTTTGCAAATACATTGAGAACCACTTCAAATGCCACAGTAGTTTTTGTTTTGAAACATCAAACATCATTTTTAAAACCTCAGTGAAGGAGTTCCCGTTGTGGCGCAGTGGTTAACGAATATGACTAGGAACCATGAGGTTGTGGGTTCGAACCCTGGCCTTGCTCATGTGGCTTAAGGATCTGGCATTGCTGTGAGCTGTGGTGTAGGTTGCAGATGTGGCTCAGCTCTGGCATTGCTGTGGCTCTGGCATAGGCCAGTGGCTACAGCTCTCATTTGACCTGTAGCCTGGGAATCTCCATAGACCACGGGAAGCAGCCCTAGAAAAGGCAAAAAGAGAAAAGAAAAAAGAAAAAGAAGGAAAAACCTCAGTGGAGAATAATGTTATCCTCAACAAATATCAACACTGGATATTCCTATTTTTCACTCCTGATATTCCATGTTTCTTCCTATAATCATTCCACTTCTGTCTCAAGAAAATCCTTTAGGAATTTATAGATTAGATCCACTGGCAACAAGTTCACTCGGTTTTCCTTCATCTGAGAATGGCCATCTAAGGCACCACCAAATAGACAGGGGCCTGTTCAGGCACAAAGGCTCTGTGCCCTCTCCAGGATATCAGGAGCCGCCTCAGGCTGGAACAGCACAGCCGTTTCCTCGCCAGGGCACCAAGTGCTCGGGCCCTCCATCAGGACCCAGGGCCAGCAAGGTTCTCAGCAAGGTTCTCAGGGAGGCCTCTCCTCTTAGTGGAGCCCCAAGGCTGGGTCACGGGTTCAGTGAGGATGAGGAGGAGCTCCCCAGCCTGGCCTTCCTCTTGGGCCTTCACCACAACCTGCTGCCCTGGGGGCTGCCACAGAGCCCTGTACCTGCCTCGGGTCTTGTCTGCACTGCAGGGCAGAGGGCCCAGAAAGCTTCCCAGGCTCACCTTCCCCAGAGAATGGGCCTCAGCTCAGGCCGCCTGGAAGCTGCCAAGTCTAGAAAGCAGGCTCGGTGTTGAGGCCTGGCTGCTGCTGAGGACCTGGCCAGGCCTAGGGCTGACCTGAGAGGCTCTAGGAGGCACACCCTGGCTCTGGGGCTGGTTGACCCTTCCCAGCCCAAAAGAAGCAGGTGTGACCCATGTGTCACACGGAGGAGGAGGAAGTGGCACTGCAGCCAGTAAGGAACGGTGGGCCAGCCCTCCAGGGCCAGTCCAACTGGGCAGTCCCCATGGAAGCCTTGGGCTCCTCCAGGTCCTAGCAACCATCCTGGCTGCCATAGGGGTGGGGAGGAAGGACAGAATGACCAGAGCCAGGAGGGGGTGGGGGTGGGTGGGGTTAGGTGGTGGGGACTTGGGTCTGGGTGTGTGTGGGTGGGCACAGTAGCTCCTTTGCAATTGGGGATTAAAACATGGATAAAATCGTTCTGTTGTGAAATGCACTTGGTCCACTGTCATCTTGCATGTGCCTTGTCCTCAGAGATGGGTCATCTGAGGACAGAGAGGGGATCTGAGAGGAACGAAGCATGTGTGAGATCCCAGGCAGTCTGGATCCACAGGTGAAGGACTAAGTCTTTCCTCCACAGAGACAAGGATGCCCAGGCTGCTCCCGGGAGTACACAGCTCTCACTAGCCCCAGGGACAGCCTCATCATCCCTGTTTCTGCAGCCTGCTGGGCTAGGGGGCTTCTGGGGCATCGGTTCCATGCGCTGCATCCCGGAACACTCTGGGGATAGACAGCTGCTTTTGTGCCGTTCAGCCCTCTGGACACTCACCAGTCGTGAGAATGGAGGCTGGAGGCAGCCCGTACCTCTAGAGAGTTTCTCTCTGCCTCTCTGAAGTGGCCACATGACAGGCTGGGGTGATTCTCCACTTCTCCAGGGTGTCCCATGAGGGCTGCCAGTCCAGAGAGGGAAGGCTTGGCTGTAGGGACAGGACTTTCTGCTTTGGAGCCTTGTGGGTGGGGGACCATCCTATCGTCTTGGTGGGATTATTGCCATGTGCTAAATGGTGGAGGCAGGGACCTCTTAGTCCCAGTGAGGACAAAACAAAGGAGGGAGTGAGTGACTTTAATCTCATGGCCTGTTAATGGCTTGGGGGGAGGTTCCATCATGTGAAGCTCAGTGGTCCCAACCTCACCAGCCCACTGGCATCCACCCCCAGGGAGCTTTTGATACAAGAAGACCTGGGACTTTACGTGATCAGGGATAAGTTTTCGATTGGGGTGAGGAGGGTTAAAGATCTTGGGTTGTCCCTGGAAACTTCTGTGTGCCACAGGGGCAGCCAAAACTTACAAAATAAAAAACAAGTAAACAAAAAAAAAGAAAAAGCAAAATGCCCCAAACGCCAAAAATCTAGGATTAATGCCAAGTGCAGGCACACTTAAAGTGAGCTATTCACTCATGCTTTTCAATCCATTGAAACATGTAAGAGCAGGAGTTCTTGTGGCTCGGCTCTACGGACACTGATTAGGATCCATGGGGACGTGGGTATGAGACATGGCATGGCTTACTGGGCTAAGGTTCTGGCATTGCCGTCAGCTGTGGTGTAGGTATGAGACATGCCTCAGATCCTGTATTGCTGTGGCTGTGCCATAGGCCAGCAGGTGCAGCTTGGACTCGACCCCTGGCCTGGAACAGCCCACAGGCCCCAATGCAGCTGACTCAAAATGGAAAAGAAAACAATGCAATAGAATTTGCAGAAAGGAAAGATGTACAGACCATCACCAAATAGTATTTTAGGGAGATCCCATTATGGCTCAGAAGATGAAGAATCTGACTGCTATCCATGAGTACGTGGGTTTGAGCCCTGGCCTTGTGCAGTGGGTTAAGGAATCCAGCATTGCCTTGAGCTGTGGAGTGGGCTACGGATGTGGCTTGGATCTGCCATTGCTGTGGCTGTAGTGTAGAACAGCAATGCCAGCTCTGATTCGACCCCGAGTCGGGGAACTTCCCTATGCTGCAGGTGGGGCCCTCCAATGCCAATCAGAGACTCCATCTATCCATGCATCCCTCCATCCAACAAGGAAACAGTGGATTAATGGATGGCACATTCACCGCATCACAGAAATGGCCGCCATGCCCAGGGTGGGTGAAGGAGCTTCCCAATTTCAGGGGCTGGATTGGTGCAGCTTGTGTGAGACAGAGACAGTGGCTGGACACTCTTTGTCTATGACAGACACCAAGGGGAAGCTGACCCTCTGATACCAGGGAAAGGCTCATCTCCAAACCCCACAAGGGGGAGTCAAAGCATTGGCTGAAGAAACCCATTTGACTTAGGAGGTTGGGCCCCTGGCCTGGGTTCTGCCTTTCCAATGCCATGTGTCTCCAAGACCAAGGCACCGAGTCCCCTGTGTCCCAGTCACAGACAGCATTCCTTCAGTGTCCAGCCATTCCAACGGCCAGGCCATCGAGCCTTATTGGAAGGGCCTGTTTGGGTGGTGGGGATGCAGCAGTGTGTTCCAGAGGGGATTTGGGCCCTCTGGCTCACAGGAGACCTCTTGCCAGACAGGCCAAGTGACGCATCTGTAACCAGGGTGATTTCCCAGGCGCTGCCTTCCTTCCTCAGATGGCAGGGATGCAAAGGGTTTGAAAGGGGGCACAGAGCACAGAGCCATCACCTACGGTCTCGTGACCGCCTCTGCCTGGTGGGGTGGAGGATCTTCCTGTTGTCACAGAAGCTATTGCTAGCATACCAGTCATTGGAGGAGTTCTGGATCCCCAACATTTTGCTACTCAGCAGCATGCAGGAGAGAGCAAGGATGGTCCTTGGAAGGAGCTAAGAGTCTTGGGTGAGGGGAAACTTGCTTATTTTCAAGAGGTGCTTCTTAGTCAGTCGGGGTAAGGATGCCCTTCCTTTCACGAAGTGCTTTGGAAGAGGTTTGACAAAGAAAGACTGGCAACCGCATGGGTTTGGGGGAAGCAACAGGCAGGGATGGAAATGTTGCTTGCTGAAGACGAGAAAGGGCAGTTCTGACTTGCTCAAGACCACCTCCCTGCAGCTGGGAGGCGGGCCTTCTTCCTTGGGACATCACGGTCCCTGCCAACAGCCAGGGACTGTGGCTGACAGAGCTGGGGTGTGCCTCCTGGTGCCTCTGTAATCGGCTTTCGGAGCCTGGTGGATGCACCCACAGCTCAGACCTGCCCTGGGCAGTAGGAGAGAGGCTGGAGCTTTGCCCACTGGGAGTGCTGATCCCCCTGCCAGGGACTGCACCCGGCTCCTGCATGTCAGCCTTCTGGTGGTAGCCAATGCCCACATGGGACCACGGATTCTCTGTTCATGCCATAGAAAGCAGCAGAGCGCTGCATCTGGGCCCCCTCCTGGACCCTGGCTTTCTCTCTACTTGTAAGCTGATCCAGACAACAATGGGCAGGGGTGGCTGTGAACTGGCCCTGTCAGACACATCTTCAGAAGCCTGGCGTTTCCATGTTCAGGTAATCCCCTTATGGTTACAGTGTAAGGGAAATAGGCAGAGAACTCCTCTGTCACAGTCATATTGGAGCCGTTCCTGCCTGGGATGTTTGGAGAACCTCTACGATAAGGAAACAAAGAGCCACTGCATTTCACTCCACTGGGTCCAAAGCATATGCTGTCCATTGCAGAGCAACGAGAATGAGAAGAAAGGAAGCCTCCAGATATGTGGACATGGAGATGCACCCTTCGAACGACTCCATGCTCAAAGAGGCCTCTCCAGGAGAACTTGGAAAATATATAGAACGGTAGGCAAAGGAACGTGCAGTACCTAACAGGTGGTAGGATCCAGACAAACTGGTGTTAAGAGCGAAGCAAATGGCACGAAATGCTTATAGAATACAAAATATGCCTGGTCTCCCATCAACAACCTACGTTTTCACACAAGGCATCAAGAAAATACAAATCAAAAAATACAACAAACGCAGGAACAAAGAAGCTCACGACAATACCCTATGTTCAGAGGGACTCTAGCCAAGGAACACTAGCTTGGCTTACTATGCACAACCATCAACTTTATAGGCTGCATGAAGACATTACTGAGGAAAACCTACATGGTCACCATGGCGCTTGCAGAACATGTGCCACGCCCATTCATGTAAGAAACGCTCAGAAGTCTAGGAAGAGAAGGACACTCCTTGAACCCCGTAAAGAACATCTCGACAAAAAGCTACACCAAGCCTCCTGCGTGATGGTGAAAGAATGAATGTCTTCCTCCTCCATCCAAAACAGGTCAGAAAGTTCTTTCTCATTTCTCCTTTTCTACTTAGTACTGTAGCTACGAGCCAGGGCAGCATGGCAGGAAAAAGAACAAAAGACCTACAGATGAGACAGGCACAAACATAATTCTCCATGCTCATGGATAGCATGGCTACCTCCACGGGAAGGCCCACCAAATCTCCAGGACACACGGAAGAGATGGAGGTCACTTTATCAAAGTCTCAGTATACAAGGTCGACACAAAATCCTTCATCATGTGTGTAAATCCCACAAAAGAACATGGCACCAAAACGAAAAACACCATGCAATACACAAGACTTGCCAAAACCTTGAAGCATTTGGTTCCATCGGTCATTCTATGGCTGCACCCACGGCATATGGAAGGTCCCAGGCAAGGGGGTCAACCTGGAGCTACAGCTACCAGCCTACAGCAAAGCCCCACCAACACCAGGTCCAAGCCACACTGCCGCTGGAGGCACCACTGGACCCTCATCCCACTGAGCCAGGTCAGGGATTGAACCCACATCCTCCTGGACACTCTTTCAGGTTCGTCACAAACTGAGCCACAATGGGAAATCCGGGGATACTTATTTGGGATAGAGCATCTGTATGATAAAACGAAACAAGGCCTACAACAATGCGGACACCTATTATACTCATGGATGGGAAGACTCAACACAGAATACCACCAAATTCCAACAGATGTTTTTTCTGTTTTTTTTTTTTTTTTTTTTTTTTTTTTTTTTTGGCCCACATGGATGAAATTATTCTAAAATGTATAAAGAAAAGATAAAGGAGCCAGAACATCAAACATAATTTCGAGAAAGCACATTAAAGTGGGAGGTGATTCGGCTTATGAGAACGCTCTATGTAGGGCAGCTTGGCATTGCTGGAGGGAAAGAAGCAGACAGAGTTCAGTGTACAGATAGAGAATGCAGAAATAGATCCATAGCAATACACCAACCTGGGATGTTCTAATATGGAAGCTCAAGGGCAGTAGAATGGAATAGGGATAGGGTTTTTATCTGAGACGAAAATGAACTCATCATGGAACATTCAGTGCAAATGTAAAATGTGTATAAATACAAATGATGCAACGTTTACCACACAAGAAAAAACAATTGGAGCAAACCTCTGGGTCCTCAGGCTTGGCAAAGGGGTCTTCCACATGACAAGAAAAACCTTATCCCAAAAGGGAAGGAAAGAACAGAAAGTTGGACTTCATCAAAAGGAAAGAAAGGCCCTTCAAAACATACATGCACCGCAATGTCCACTGAAGCACCATTTCCAATAGCCAAGACAAGGGAGCAAGCTAAATGTCCATCGGCCGAGGCATGGATAAAGAGGATGAGGTTCATATGTACGGGGGGACATCACACAATCATACAAGAGAATGGAATCATGAACACTGCAGCAGCAAGGATGGACCTAGAAATTATCATCCTAAGTGAAGGTGGACAGGGAAAGACAAACATCGTATGATACCACTTCTAAGTGGAACCGAAAGAGAGGACACAAATGAACGTGTGCACGGAACAGAAACAGACTCCCAGCCTTGGAAAACCGGATGGGTCCCATTGGAGCCAAGTCCACAGCAGGAGGGACTGGGGGTTTGGGACTGGCTTCTGCACACGGAGTACATGGAATGACCGGCCAACAGGAACCTGCGGTACAGCCCAGGGAACTCTAGCCAACAGTTAGAGATAGTCGATATGGGCATAGAATCTGAGGGAGAAGGGGTGTGTGTGTATGTATGACCGAATCACTTTGTGACACAGCAGGAAATAGCACAACATGGTACCTCACTGTCCTTTCAATCAAACTGAAGAGAAGTACATCAATACCGCTGGAATAGGCAACAACAACATCAGCAACAATGAAAAGATAAGCGTTCTTCCCCATGACAGCCAAAACCCTACCCCAGACAGAAAACGGACCTCATCACATGGAAACATTTTCCTAGGTGAAAAGAAGCTACAGGTTTGGAGAAACTACCTGCCAACCACACATCTGACCCAAGTCTGGTGTCTCGAGGGAATAAGGCACTGCCAAGACACGACCATAACAGCGGGACCTATTCCACCAGAAAATGGGCAAACGTTAGGAAGACATGGGTCACCCACCACAGCACTGTGAGTCCTGAAGGCTGGGTCCACTGTAAGCCTTCCTGGGATCCTGCTGGCTACATGAGAACACTGGGTCAGGCAGAGGGCAGGAAGGATTGCAACAACACTGCTTCCAGGAACTCCCTCGGGTTGGCCTGAGCCAGCTAAGCTGAAAAGGAGACATCAGGCTCCAAGTGCTGGAGGTGTGGACCCCTTGGGCCAAGCTGGCTGGGGCCCTTGGACCGAAGGCAGCTGTTCATGTGGGGGTGGGGGCCAGAAAGGTGGGCAGTGAGGTGTTCCCCTTCAGGCTATGTAGAGCGGGGCTGTGGGTGTGCTGAAAGAGGGTGCTGGGAATCCAATGTAGGAGCAGAGTGCTGTGAGGCCTGGATCTCATCTCACAGCCTGGCACTGGAGCTCCTCTCTCAGCTTCCCTCTCAGTCGCCTAGACTCCGTTCCTTCAAGAGCTTTATATGCCACGGGCTGGAACCCCCTGCCTCATGGCCTTGGGTCATGGGCTCTGATCCGGCTCGAGTGCCCTGCACTCTGGAAACGTCCCTCCCTCACTTTGGGGAGTCGATCCTCCTTCATCCCAACCCCAGGACTAATGTTCCTTTTCATTACAAAAGACCCTTCATCTCTGGCACTGGAGACACCTGCCAAAAGGGGCTACAACTCTATCACCTGAAGTTCATATGTGGAAGGCTTCTCCCCCAGGACCTTCAAACATGACCTTAGGTGGAGCAGTCTTTTCTTTGTCTTTCCATTGCCTACGCTTGTTTGTTTGGATGGGGCTGCTGGGGCGGCAAGTGGAAGTTCCCAGGCTTAGCATCAGAACGATCCATTGATCGATCGGAGCTTTGGCAACCGGCCTACACCACAGCCACCGCAATGCCACATCCAGGCCGGGTCTGAGACCTACACCACAGCTCATGGCCACTTTGGATCCTTCCCTTCCTGAGCGAGGCCAGGGATCAAACCTGAACACTCATGGTTCCTTCTCGGGTTCAGTTCCAGGGCAATACCAGAGCAAGCCCTGCAGCAGAGTTTGTACAGGAAGAGCTGAAATCAGGTCACTAAGGTGGCCCCGAATACAATAGGATGGGTGCCCCTATAGAAAGGGCAAATTTAGACCCTGAGTCCCACAGAGGGAGCTGATGTGAGGGCGCAGGCAGGAGATGGGCATCTGGAATCCAAGGAGAGAGGCCTCAGGGCTAACCAAGCTTGTTTATACCGGGATCTCAGAAGGCTGGGCACCAAACGATGAGTTGATTTCTTTGGTTATTGGAGATTGCAGGCTTAGTTTTTGGGTTGGCCACTGTTGGACAGGAAGGCCAACATGGGGCCATGGACAGCTGATGGAACTGGTGGGGGAGGGGTGGCTGTTTGCCAAATGGAGACTGGAGTCTGAGGCAGAGACAGGAGCACAGGAGCTCGGGGGGTCTGCACCAGGCCTGCTGCAGGACCTCGAGCATGGACAGCAGCAGGGGCCAGTCTCTGGGGGCACAAAGCCTGTGCCAGGCCCAGGAGAGCCAGCAGCCTGCCGAGACTGCAATGGCACCTGGGTGTGAGGAGGAGGGACAATGGACTCAGGGAGAGGCATGTGCTTCTGGATCTCATCGGTTCCATGGGAGAAGCAGGTGATATTGGTGAAGATGTTGGGGTAGGGGGCGTGTCAGCCGTCTAAGCCCCAGCGGGCCATCCCCACGAGACACCCTGAAAAAGGGAGGTCACAGATGAGGGCACCCCCCTGGGACCACCCTCCGGAGGACAGGGGACTTAGGCTGCAAGCAACAGAGCTAGGTCAGAGGAGTCTCTGCCATGCCCGGTCACTCAGTTGTACTTCTGGGAAGTTCCAAACCCTGGCATCCCATGGCTGATGAGCCTGTGTAAGCCATGCAGGCAGGCACGGGCGTCCTGATGGAGGAAGCTCCTGACTGACCCTCAGGACAATCGCAGGTTTCAATCTATCAGCAGATGGGCCTCTGTGCCTGGAGAATCCCTGGAGGTCCAGAAGAAGGCACTGTCCAAGGCCGAGAAGGGACATATGTACCAACAGGGCCCAAGAGAGCTGGTGTGGGAGTGGAGCCTGGCCAGCTCAAGCCCCTGCAGACCTCAGCTCTGGCAAGGCCCTGGGCTGCACCAGCACACCCCTAACCGGGACCCTCTTCCTTTCTCATTCCTTTAGACATCTGGTGTTCTCTCAAGGTCTTGGTTTAGCCTTTTCAGAAGATGCCCATACCCAGGCCTGTTGGAGGCAGCCGGTCTTGCTCAGAGGGTCAGTGGGGCTTAGAAACAGAGTGGCTGGGACTTCCTAGAGTTAGTGCGCTCAGGGCTGGGCCATCTGGGGGGAAATCTCCTCATGTCATCAGCCAAAGGGAGGGTCTGGTCCTTGTGGCTGGGGGAGAGGGGCAGGGGCCATTGCCAGTTTCCAGGGCACCACAACAGGGAGTCCTGCAATCGAGGTTTTAAAGCAACAAGTGCAGGAGAGTGATAGCAAGATACGGGAAGGACAGAGAGCCCCAAACAAGTTGAAACCAAACAGGCACGCAGCAAGACCTATTCTGATGAATATGGCCAAAGGTAAACAGAAAGGGAGGAGGCCAAAGGCAGCAAGAGAACAACAAGGCATTCATGATGAGGGAACCCCAATAAGGTTATCAGCAGTTTTCTCTACAGAAACACTCCAGGCCAGAAGGGGGTGGCGAGACCCATTGAAAGAAAGAACAAATAATTTGCCTCCTCCAAATACCCTATCCAGCAAGACTATCATTTCAAATCGAAGGGGAAAGCAAGAATTTCTCCAACAAACCAACACTGAAAGAGTACTGCAATACAAAACCCATTCTGAAAGAAATACTCAAAAGGTTCTCCAATTCAAAAAAAAAGAAAAAAGAAAAAAACCATTGGAAAGCAGTGACTTAGAGAAGCCAGCATACAGATCTAACCATGAAGATGTCAAAAACATAAAATGAAATAAACTACATCAAATCATACAATGAGGGCGAGGAATGGAAGAAAATGTAGATCCTTTGTCTTGTTTCAATGACGCGTTTGGTCCTATGTAACGGTCAGGCTAAAGTGAGCAGACAAACGAAGGGGTTAACATAATGACAAAACAGGGCACCCACAAACCAAAAGCCAACACTACATTCAAAAATTGGAAAAGCAAAGGACTCCAGCAGAGAATCAACAGAACCCATCCACCCAAAGGAAAAGAAAGAAAAAAAGTGAAACATAGACTCAAAAGGAAAACAAGGCTTCAAATGGCAATCAAGAAACATCTATCAATGACCACCTGAATTGTTCTGGGACCCACTGCCGCCATCAAAAGACACACAGTGCCAGATTGGGTACCAAAGCAAAAACCTTCAATCTGCTGCCTGGAGAAGCTCACCCGAAGGCAAAGGACAAGCATAGATTGAAAGGGAGGGGATGCAAAAAGATATTTCATGCCAATGGACAAGACAGGAGATCAGGAGTAGCGCTGCTCATATCCAACAAAATCGCCTTTAAAACGAAGGCCATCGAGAAAGGCAAAGAAGGACACTAGTTCACGGTTAAGGGATCCATTCCAGAAGAGGATACCACACACTTATATCTGGAATCTAATATACGGCACAAATGAGCCTTTCCACAGAAAAGCAACTCATGGACTTGCAGAATAGACTTGTGGTGGCCAAGGGGGAGGGGAGCGGGAGGAAGTGGGGTGGATGGGGAGCTTGGGGTTAATGCCTGCCCACTATTGCCTTGGGAATGGATTAGCAATGAAATCCTGCTGTGTAGCGCTGGGTACAAGGTCTAGTCACGTTTGATGGAGCATGATAATGTGAGAACATAGAATGCCTACATGTATGTGTAACTGGGTCACCACGTTGTACAGTAGAAAACAATATTGTATCAGGGAAATAACAATTAAGAGCCAAAGAGGACACGGTATATACACACAATGGAATATTCCTGCGCCATAAAACAGAGCACCCTAATGCCATCTGTAGCAACATGGATGGAACAAGACCCTCTCATCCTGAGTGAAGGAAGTCCGAAAGAGAAGGACGACTACCATACGACATCACTCATATGAGGAGTCTCATATACAGCCCAAAGGAACCTTTCCACCTAAAGGAACTCATGGGCTTGGAGAATAGACTTGTGGTTGCCTAGAGCGAGGGGAGGGAGTGGGATGGATGGGGAGCTTGGGGTTATTGGATGCAAACGACTGCTTTTGGAAGGGATTAGCAAGGAGATCCTGCTGTGTAGCACTGAGAACGAGGTCGACTCTCTTATGATGGAGCATGATAATGGCACAAAGACGAATTATACATGTATGGGGAACTGGGTCACAATGCTGGACAGTGGAAAAAAATTGTCTCAGGGAAATAACAATCAAAAAACACCCAACAAACACCCCACTAGAGGCAGTCATCAAACCACAAGAGCAGAGAACAAGGGAGGACGGGAAAAGACCAACAAAACCCAATCTGACACAGCTAATAACATGGCCATAAGAACATACAGATCAAGAAGCACCTTCAATGCAAATGCACAAAATGCCCCAACCGAAAGACATCGACTGGCTGCATGCATACAAAAAGAAGACGCATCTCCTTCTCTCTGGGTCTAGATCGAGAGCTCCGTCTCGTTCTCCATCTCGATCTCCACCTCGATCTTGATCCAGATAGGTAGAGGGATAGACGGATAGGTAGACCTGCTCTCTTCAAGAGACCCCCTTCAGTTTGAGGGACATATACAAATTGAAAGTGAGAGGATGCAAGAAAATATTCCTCGTGCGAGGGAATTAAAAGAGAGATGGAGTAGAAACACCCCCATCAGACAAAAGAGACCTTCAAATAAAGCATATTAATAAGACACAATGAAGGTCATTACGTAACGGTCAAGGATCAATCCAAGGAGAGGAGATGGGAATTGGAAACCTATATGCACACAATACAGGATCCCCGCAATGTAGAAGGCAACTGCTACAACCGTAAAAGGAGAAATGGACACTAACACAGTCAGAGCAGGGGGCCTTCCCACCCGACTCCCATCAACGCACGGGTCCTCCAGACATAAAATCAACAAGGGAACCTAGGCCTTCAATAATGCATTGGACCACAGGGCACTTCCTCCATATGTAGAGCACTTTCCCTACCAATGAAGCAGGATACACACTCCTCTCAAGGGCACACCCGACATTCCCTAGGACCGATCACATGCTGCGTCACCAAGCAAGCCACTGTACATGGAAGGAAATGGAAATCCTATCCCACAGCTTGTAGGAACCCAACGCTATGAGGCTTGAAATCAACCACCAAGAAAACAATGGCAACAAACACCAACGCACGGAAACTCGACAACATGCTACTCAACAAACAAGGGAGTGCTGGAGAAACCAAAGAGGAAATCTGAAGATCCCAAGAAGCAAGTGACACCAAAGACATAACAATCCAAAGCCTATGGGATGCAGCAAAGGCAGATCGAAGAGGGACGTTTCCAGCAATACAAGCCTACCTCAGCCAACAAGGAAAACCACCAACAAACAATCTGGCCTTACGCCCAAAGCAACCAGAGAAAGACAAACACAAGGAAAGACATCCTAATGATCAGAGCAGAAAGGAAAGAGCAACGAAGAAAACCATCGGAAAGATCTATGCAGCTACAACTGCTTCTTTGAATACATCCACCATATGGATAAACCCTTAGCCAGACTCATCAGGGAAAAAAGAGTGGACTCAAATCAATAAACATCAAAATGCACGCCAGCTTCCAATGGACATCCCAGAATACAGAGGATCAGAAGAGACTACTAAAAGCAACTGTATGCCAAGAAAACAGACTTCCTAGACGAAATGGACACCTTCCTAGCAAAGTACAATCTGCCAAGACTAAACTCCGATGACCTAGAAAAGATGACTGGGCTGATGCCAAGAACTGAAAATGATGTTGTGAGGAAAAAACTTCCAACAGGCATTCCCGTTGGGGCTACATTGGAATGAACCTGACCCGTATAAGAGAGAAGGCAGGTACAATCCCTGGATCAAGGATTGCCTTCAGATATGGAGCAGGTCCCAGATGCAGCTTGGAACTGGCCTTGCTGTGGCCGTGGCTGGCAGCTGCAGCTGCAGCGCCAATTCCACCATAGCCAGGGCATTTCCCAATGCCATGGGTCTTCCCTGAAAAGACAAGAAAAGGCCAACCCCCCACTCCACCCACTTCCCCACAAACAAAACTATACCACCTGAGGTCTTCACATGCACATACCCAACAGGGGCCTGAACACAAACACCGACCAATGGTACACATTGACTACTACGTATACAGGCTCACTACAATCAGCTCCTACACAGTCGTCTCACGCACAGCCCATAGGCAAGGCCACAGTCCTACAGTACTTCTAGGCCAGGATTCCACAACACACACATCGCCTATGAGATTTCTTTGTTTCCAAACACACACACCTACCTCTGGCATCCCTCCAAATACATACTACAGAAGCCCCAGGACCTCAAATACACACACAGCCACAATCCGCCTACACGTACTAATACTCAAACAACTATGGACACACACAGACAAATATACCCAACCTTTGAACATACAGATGCCCCAAACACTACACATGGGGCCAACTCTCCAGATGACAACCGCCCTGCCAGGACACTGCACCTGTGTGGGTGTCAACTGCATATGTATTTCAGCCCTCACCCTCAATGTGGACACACCTCTTCTTATCTAGGACCTGTAGAAATACCTCGACATTCTGCCAAGAAGCAACGTGGCACACTCCCAACACCTCCATACCATAGGAACACAACCTGGTCATTCATGCACCTGGTGATAGACACACAAACGAGTAGAGACACGTACGACACATGGACCTATCACCAGCAAACCACATAGGAAATGACTTCCACATATCCAATGATCCTAGGACCCAGCTCATCCATCTGCAAACTCGTAACACATAACCACCGCACATATTTCTCACACCAAGAAATGCACGTCTCCCATGCCCTTGTAGAAACACAGAACCTCATCTCTCCAGCAGACACACACTTCCCCACGTCCCCACATATATAAGCCTAACATGTCCCTCCTGAAAACTACAAGGGCATAGCCCCAGCGAATATGCCTCCAAATGCCCATGCCCCTGGAATACACACTCAAACGCATTCTACACACAACTCTCCAAAAGACCCAAGCAGACCCGCAATTACTCAGTACATGACACAATTGCAAACCTAGCAGCCTACGTCCTTTCCTCCAAACACGCATATAACACACTCTCGGCATATCCATAAACCCACACTCCCCAAGGCTCCATCCAAGGGCATGCACTCTTCCAGCATGCAGAATCCAGAAGCATACAAATAGGGCACGCCGACCTATATAGCATTCACCTGTCCCAGCAGATAGGCTGACTCGCCCTCTACACATCAAAAGACACATGCACAGCTCCGGAACATGTGCTACACTTAAAAAAAGTAAAGAGCCATATGACAGGGCGTGAACACACAAATAATCATCCTAAAGGGAAGGATAGAGGAGGATCCTTAAAGAGCAGAAACTGCCCACGGGGAATTGGTTAAAGACAAGCTTTAAAGGGGTCTTCGAAATGGTCTAAAGCTGATGATCACTCAAGAAAAGGAACCCAGCCATGACTTACCCGACTTGAAGGAAGACCAGATGCATCGAAGTGCCAGACACGCTCAAGACACAACCCCCAAGACTTCAAGCACAAGACAACAGATGTGGAGATCGAGTCCTGCTGCATGAGGTCAAGGAGAGAAGAGTCCTGGACAAGGAGCATTTCTGCACCTCACCCAGACAGAAACACAGGGGAGAGGGGACACGCCTAGGTAAAAGAGGACAGGAGATGGAAACCTGAGATGAATTACCCCAGTTGATATACGACCAAACGCCTGGGAATACACACCGATTTGAACAAGCACTGTGACAGCCCAGGGCACACCATCCATATAGGGCACAATGAGGAGCTGGAGATGGAAGCTTTGATATCCCCCCCCAAATGAGGAAGAAGGCAGTCTTCTCCCCTCCCCACTGGGCCTTGCATTCTAGAAATGTAGCTCTCTTGGTTCTTGGGGCTGCTCTGCTCCCTGGCCAGCTTACGAGTATCTCCCCCCAGGGTCTTATGCTCCTAAATTCACTCTTTACCTGGGGCTTGGCTTCATGCCAAATTCTTCCTGCCACGAAGCAGAAGAACCAGAGCTTCATCAAATCCTGACACCTGGTGAGGGGTGTGACAGTGCAAAGACAGTGGGTTTGAGCAGGTCGAGGCGTTCTTTTGTGGCACGGAAGGCTAAGGATTCTGAGTGTTCACTGCAGTGGTCCCGATTGCTGCTGTGGCACTCCGTCCGTGGATGGGGAAACTACACATGGGGCAGATGCCACCAATAAGAGGAAGTCTGTGCGCTCGAATCCTCTCTGAATCTGGGATTCTGGATTCAGGTGCCAAGCTGAGGGCAAGGTAGATTCCAGTCCCACTCTCAATTTTGGCTGCGGTCAAGTCCCAACCACGAAGTTTCACTACAGGCCCAAAAGGTACAAATACACAGATCGGCCCCTGGACTTCCCTAACATTGCCCTGAGGCCTAGGCAGATAATCCTACCAAGTCCACCAGGAGACACACAATCCCCAACTTCATGGCGGAAAACATCCTTGAAAAATAGGCCCCTGAACACCAACTTACAAACACCTAAACGCCAGCTCCTGGACTATGCCTCGGTTACATCTCAGCACCCTCCAAAGACAAACGCTCACCCAAACACAGGCATGATCTCCCCTTACACACATATCCATAGACAAAACCCAACCAACCCTCACCTTTGACGGATTACCAGATTCCCGACCACCAGGTGGCCTTGTACCAATCCCCCCTAGGCTTGCAAATCCATCACGATTTACATCCGACTACAACTAGGTGGTCAGCACTACATTCAGCAAGGCTGCCCCCAACAGAGACCCAAGCATGCCCTTTGAACAGAAGTGCTGACCGACAATGGGATGTGAAAAAGGAAGACACCAGTGAAACTAGCAGCCTGGATGGTACATCTTCACTCCTTTTCCCGTGCCCTGAGCTACTTCTTGTGAACCCCATGAGGGTTTTCAAATTGGAATTTCTTCCTTCGAGCTTTCCTACGCTTTGGAACGGCGGGCACACTGGAATGCCACCCATTTTAATCACTCACACACTTTAGTCCCCTGCCTCCATAGGCCCCACAGTCCCTCAAGTCTCCCAGCAGCCTGATCCACAGTGCTGCTAAAAGCTGTGGTGGAAACACTGCTCCGGACCTGAGATCCATGCGGGCATGAACCCACATGGAGGAGTGCACAAGGAGTCTGCAGCCTGCACAAGAGCACAGAGCGGACACACCCAATGGCTGACTAGTCCCCATATTCCTTAGCAGGGCTGTCACGGAATGAACGCTAAAGGCCACCAGGACGGGCCCCACCCTCAGGCAGGCCACCCCTTGGGAAACCACCCTCTTTGCTCCCACGTGCGCTACTGACTACCCAAGCGGACCATCCTCAACAGACACTAGGAGCGGTTGGAGGATGGTAGTCTCTGTGCACAACAGCTCAGTCAGCAGTGGACAGGTGGGAAGAGGAGGGAGGGAAGGAAGCATCAGAAGAGCTGGCCCAGGAGCTCCCTCCAAGACAGGAATGTCATGGAGGATTTGCATTCGCTGGAAAGCTCTCTGGGGTTGTCTTCCTGTCTTCTCCCTGGGAGCTTCTGTGGCCATCTCTTCTTAAACCCTATCTCTTGGGAGATGAGCCCCCATGGTCACACTGCATCTGTGAAACCCATGCATTTAGATAGGATCCCCATACAAGAGTTTGCAGAGATCCAGCCTAAGCACAGAATCCTCAAAATGGGCCAAGGACATTCATGCCCTTTGGGCCACAGTACCTTAGGCTGTGTGGACTCTTTGGGTTGGGATTTGCTTGTCTACAAAGAGAAGGGTCTTTCCCCTAGTAAATTGGATGGATCCCTTAAAGAACCATTCTAGCACGCAATTGGAGATCTGGGAACCTCTCTTCAGAGATGGTGCTCCTGTCGCCATGCCTAGAGAATTTCCAAATGCCTCGATTCTCCACGCATGTTTGTTCTTCATGTCTTTCTTTAATACATGGAGCTTGTTCAATAAAGGTTGGTGCACAGGTGTGTCTCCTTTGTACGGTTCTGGTTGTCCTGGTTATGCTAGTGAGCTAAACTTGACCCTCTTGGCCAGTGACAAGACAGCAGTGCATTGGTGAAACCCATGCATTTACATAGGATCCCCATACAAGAGTTAGCAGAGATCCAGCCTAAGAACAGAATCCTCAAAGTGGGCCAAGGACATTCATGCCCTTTCGGCCACAGTACCTTAGGCTGTGTGTGAGCTGAACTTGACCCTCTTGGCCAGTCACAAGACAGCAGGTACTTTGGGAACACTATTCCTCTCCCTCCCTACATCTGGCACGACATCATGGAAGTTCAAGTGGCTATCCACCCACAAAGAAGTAGGAGCAGATTCAACATACCCACCTGACTTGGGAATGCTCGCCAAAGTAACTTGAACCCTCAGATCCCTTTTCTGGTCCGTGGCAACATCACAGCATTTCTTCCTCCACAGGACACCTCTCAAGACCCTTACATCTATCTGATGACACCCAGAGCTTCCAAGGGCACAGACTTGAAACGTCCACAAGACACAAACCTGGGATCTCTCGGTGCCTTTCAATTTCCATGTGGGAGTGGAAGGTTCACTGTCTCCTGATGCTAGTGATCCATCTCCAGAGATGTTTCTCCTCAGCCGCCAGTGTCTGCCCCGAAGCTCTCTGCAGGAACAATCAGAGCTCATGGTCCAAAGGATGTTGAGACACCCACTTCCATGACTGGTTTCCCTAATTACAGTGCCGCTGATTTGACAACCTCTGCCTCTCCGATGTTGGGATGTAGGGTTCTGAGGTAGTATAAAATAATGAACAACAGAAGGAGTTCGTGTCATGGTGCATCAGAACCGAATCTGACTAGGAACCATGAAGTTGCGGGTTCCACCCATGGACTCGCCCGGTGGGTTAAGGATCGGGTGTTGATGTGAGCTGCGGTGTAGGTTGCCATCACGGCTGGGATCTGGCATTGCTGTGGCACTGGCATAGGCCAGGGGCCACAGCTCTGATTGGACCCCTAGCCTGGCAATCTCCCGATGCCATGGATGCGGCCCTCAGAAGTCCAAAGTCAGTCAAAAATGGTGGAAGATTTGGGAGCACCTCGTTTCCACATTGCAACTGTTGTATCAGTGTCCCTGAGAAGACTCATGCCCATAGGACATCTGGGGAGGGGGTGGGGTGGATTGGGAGCTTGGGGTGAAGGGATGCAAAGGATTGGCTTTGGTGTGGATTAGCAATGAGATCCTGCTGTGTAGCACTGGGAACTTGTGATAGAGCATGCTCATGAGAGAGACTAGAATGTGTACATGTGTGTGTACCTGGGTCACCATGCTGTACAGTAGCAATACCATTGTCTTGGGGGAAGAACAATTCAGAACCAACCAAACAAGAAACCCCCACAAATACTACATCTGAGCTATGCGTGAGAATCTTGTAACAAATTGCAGGAGTGGCTGAAGAAGGGGAGGAAGCAACAAGGATGCATGGCCTCCCTGAATGCCTGGGTACAATGTGTGCCTCAGCAATCTTCTCATATGAAGGTCTTGTTTGAAAACCCTTGAAATGTTTCTTCAGTGTAAAAGCTCCAATAGAGAGCCCTATTCCCATGGTGCTCAGTTTTGCAGTGCCCCATCCAGAGTTTCTTCCTACAAAGCTCACCATGGCATTGCAGGAGATACTCTCGCCTCAGCTTCTCACCCTCTTTGGAGTCCATGTTCCTTTGCAAGGGGCAAGAAGCTTCGGAAGCACCCACACAAGTCCTTTTTCTCCATCTGCAACAATCCTTTCAACCTCTCCTTCTTTGCCCAACACCCTAACAGCAGGAGGAATTGTAGTTCTGCTACTGTACACAGGGACTCTTGCCTCCCAAGAGATTTGCTTGCAGTCCTGGGAGGTTTTCACCCCTCACCTCCCTTGATGATGTTCCCGAGACCTCGCCTCTCACCACACAAGACGGACATACGCATTCCTATCACTTGCATCGTGATAAGCTGACCTTAACTCCCAATCTGAACGTTTCCTCAGGTGTGTTTCCATTTGGCTGTGTCAGGGATGCTACGTTGATTCCCATGCAGACAGCACCATAGGCAAGGACGAGCCTCGATTCTCAAGAGCAAGGGTATGGGATGCAGACAGGAAATGCACCAGCTTTCAAGCAGGGCTTGCTGGGGAGGACGTTGATGCGAGTGGGTTTGGACATGTGGAGATTGGACATTGGTGGATAAAAAGCTGGCACTGTGTCAAAGGGCACACCCACATCATGGGCAGTCGATATTTTCACACCTACAAAAGCCAGCAATTCCCATCATGGCTCAGCAGACATAAACCCCCCTAGGATCTTTGAGGATACACACTCCATGCCAGCCTCCTTCAGTAGAATAAGGATCCGGGGTTGCCCTGAGCTGTGCTGTAGGTCCCAGACGCAGCTTGGATCCCACATTGCTCTGGCTATGGCAGAGGCGTGCTCGTGCAGGTCTGATGTGACTCCTAGCCTAGGAACATCCATAGGCAGCACGTGTGTCCCCCAAAGGAGAAAGCAATTAAACCAAGAGACCCCCCCACACACACACTTCTGGTTCTTTCACATAAGGAAAGAGAAGACTGTGTCTTCTCCTCCCTTACTTCTGTCCTTAACCACATAAAGCTCAAAGACACAATAGTATCTCTTGGCTCTCCAATTGCCATTTCATCCAAAGAGCCTGCAGATTTGGGGTCCCTTTGCCATTTTCTTTTGGGTTGGACCAAAAGGCACCTTTTGGTCTCCACTCCGAGTTCTCCTCCCCTCAAGAACTGCCCACTCCCTGTAGCCTAATATGGTACCCTTATGGGCGAGTCTTGCCAGATGCATGCTGATTCCGAGGGAAAGGTAAATTTCAGATACACAGGGAAAGTACTTGCAGTAAAGATATGTCCAAAATGGTGCACGGGACACAGGTCAGGCTAAATGCAGGCACTGTGTATGGGAAATGAAAAACTCAAATGGAGCTGCACATTTACTATTGTTTTTGCCTGGCTTTGAGCACTCTGCCCTTTCAGTACATTGAATTTCAAGAGAATGGAGGAACTCCCATGTTAAAAATGCATCCAGTAACAGAGGAGCCACGATATCAGTAGGAAGGCAACAAAAGGAAAGATACTCAGGTCTACGGGGACGCAATTTAATTTTCTCGTTTCCTTTTTTACTTTTTCTCAAGAGGAACTCTTTGATCTTACAAGAGGTTAGGTTTTCCACTGCAGTTGATTTACAACGTTTTGTCTGCTTGTGCTGCGTAGCCAAAGGACCCTGTCCTACAGACAGATGTATGTATATATGATATATGATACATATATATTTATATGGGATACATATGTAATCACTTTCTCACATTATCCCCCAACCTTTTCCATCACAAATCCAAGATGGAGTTCCCTGTGCACATGGTACATTTCAACCAGAGACAAAGGAATACTACCTGCAAAGGCAAACGGATGGCATTCAAAGTTGCTTGCCCAAAAGATCTCTGAAAAGATGGGAATGAAACAGGTATCTCTGATCCCTGGTGGGAACGAGGACTGAGTGGACAGGGGAAAGAGGGGAGAGGAGGACTCAGCACTCCATATGCTATTCGGCACACGTGGACTGTGATCCCTGAGAAGGGAGGATTTGTTGAAAATGTTACATTCAAACATTTAACAGGGAAAAGCTCCAAGACTTACCAGCAATGTCATCATATGGGAGACACGACAGACTGATCTCTGGTCTTGGACATGTGGGCTGTGCAGCGGCTTTTTGGATAGGCTGGGCCTTTCCAGCACAAGGGAACATGAGGAAGGTGGGTCCTGCTGGATGCTGGTTGGCACACAAGGACGGTTTCCTTAGGAAAGACAGACACACACCAATCACAAATGGTGGGTCTGCTGAGAGAAGTCAAACCATAAACATTGGGTTCCAGGTGGCCATGAAAACCCAAGTAGTTATCAGGTGATAAATGGTGAATTTTGTTCAGAAAGTCTGGCCTCTGTGGAAGGGAGCCTGGAGCCAGGACGGAAGCTGAGGGGGTGGAAAGACAACAAACAAGTTGATGAATAACAAAGGGAAAGGGAACATCAAGACAAACCTCGGTGCTGTGACTCTGAAAACCAACACATACATTGCCTGACGAGGCACTCGACAATTGTCTGGCCCCTGCATAAGGTTGAAGAAACGTCTGGTTCTTGCCTCCCTGCAGAGGCCAGCATGGAATGGCACCCCACCCCCACCCAGGCTCACCTGCCCTCGGCCCCTCCCCCACTGCAGAATGACTGGAGGCCCGCATTCTACTGTTGAGATTCAAACTTGGGCTCCTTTACTTGCGTCCTGAGCATCTGTTGGGGCAGGTCCCTCGCTGGGTCCTGCTCTGGACTGTCCACGTTGAGGCCACCAGCCCATGGTGGTCCAGGCCCATGCCTGTGGGAATGGCTTCAGAAGGCGGTAAGCCTCTAGACAGGGGCTGTTTTCCAAGAGAAAGGGCCTCCCTCAAATCCCTGGGTTTCCGTTGGGACCCTTCACTGTGGACATGGAGTTGGACGGAAGGAGAGGAAGGCGAGAGCACTGCACCCCAGGGACATCTCAGCTGGGGAGCCTGTAGAAACCTGAGGCTGCCCTGGGGAGGACAGCTGCTTGGAGGTGGTTCAAGAGGCCTTGCTCTGGTTGGGGAGGCAGGCTGGCAGCAGGCAGGTTGGCGGTTTCTAGAAGGGAGACAAGCCACTTGGAACGTGTGTGTAGCCAGTGTCCTGTGGCTGGCCCTGGGTGGGTCATGGGGAAAGCCTAGCCCCGCCTTGTGGTCCTCAGGCATCTGAAGCTCGCCTCACCAGACCTCTCTAAGGGATTGGAACTGGCGCATCCTCTGGCTAATGGGGGCGTGGAATGGGAGGGTATAGTCAGAAAACGATTCAGTGCTGGTGGGTGTTGTCTGTGGCCACATGCTCAGGAAAGGGTCTGCTCTGAGCTGGGCAGGATGTGACTCTCGCTGCCACGGCCCAGAACGTTTCCCTCCATCCCACCCAGAACTCACTTCTCAGGTCAGGCAACTGTGGCCTTGGATTCCACAAGGGATGGGCAACCAGGTGACTTCACCCAAGCTAGGACTCGTGGGCCTGAGGTGTTCTGTATTGGTTTCCCTTTTGTGGAAATACGTCTCTGCAGACATGGTGCAGCGTGTCAGGTGTCTCACAGCAGAAGCTGAGGCCTGACTTTGAGAAGAGTGTGTTCCTATTTCAAGTCACTACTACTACATGTGGAGAGAGGCTGGTGCAGGTGGAATGCCTATGAAGGCTGCTTCCTTTGTAAAGGGGGGGTGAAGCAGTGTAGCACAGAAGCCAGGAAGATGATCTAGTCTGCTACTCTCAAACATCCAAGGACACCTGTGGAGGTCAATTCGGTGCCTTGTGGTATGAACCTCCTTCTCCTGAATGGGCGGTTTTCTCACAATGGCACCTGACTCCTGCCTGTTACTCAGTTTCTCCTCACATTCCATTATTGGGAGCTGGAAAGGGAAGGACCCCAGGCAGCCTCTACTCCCATGACCCTTGTCATATGAGCCGCCCTGGGCCCATGCTCATCTTCGGAAGCCAACCCTGGATGGGAAGTGGCAAAAATGCAGGGGACACACACCGACTTCTCAGACTTCTCTCTGAGGAGCAGAACTGCATGGTGGGAGGGATTCAGGGCCATCGGGATGGGGTGGCACACCTTAGCCCCCGTGAAGTGTCCACTCTGGGTGGTTCGGAGAGGCAGGTGCATGCTTGGTGGGGCTGTTCTGTGTTTGTCTAAGGGTTCTGTGTGCAGAGCGATCTTTGCAGCCTTTGAGAGGTGTTGTGTGAGGTCAGGAAAGAATGACAGAACAGATGTGTGCTGAGCATCCCGAGAGGAAGGGTTGAGGAGGATGTGAGGCCCTTTGACTTTAGGCAGTGGAGGTCCATCAAAGGCCTCACGGTGCCTGGAAGGACCTTGGAGAAGGCCCTTACCTGCCAGTAACCTTGCTGAGGGGCATGCTCATATCCAGGACGTGGGGACAGCCTGTGAGGACGAGGTGTCAGCGAGCCCCTCAGGGAGGCTCTCCCATCCCTGCTGCTGAGCTGAGCATTTCTAGGTAGACAGGGGCAGGGAACTTGGTGTGGGGGATCAAGGTAACCAGGGAGGTCATTCTCAACCGCAGGTCAGACCATGAACATCCTGCCAGGACATCTGCACATCACACAGGTTCCTCGGGCCAAATGCCCTCTCCCACTGAGGTGTGCCCTCTGAGTCCCCAGAGAGCTTCCATCCATGTCGCCCATTCTCCTCTTCCATTCACCCCTTTCTTTTCTCTCCACAGCATTTCCACTGCTGGGCACGGATGTGGTCATGCCCCCTGGCGCCTCACGCTCCTATCCTCCCCCCACTCCTGGCTCCGAACCCCAGCCAGCTTGGGAGCAGCACCTGCCACCGCCCATGTCCCCATTACTCCTGCCTGGCAGCACCCTATTGCAGCCAGCTCACCCCATGACACCTCGGGTGGCTCCTGCTGACCATGGCCCCATTGCCCCAGGGCTTGGCAACATCCCTGTCCCAGTCTGGTCAGGAGGGAGGTCAGCATTGCCCCACCAGTCTCAGGCCTTTGGGTGCCCTCAGGCCCCCCTCAATGGGAATGCTTCCAGGGCCCTCATGGGGAGTGCTTTCTGTCCTGCACCCCTTTGCATAGGAAGCCCTGTGGGGGACAGCGGGGTGGCTGCCCCAGCTATTGCAGCAGCTCAGGCTGGCAAGGGAGGCTTGGCCCCAGGCCTTCCTCCTCAAGCGGCACCACCAGCTGCCCAGATGGCCTTCATCCTGCCCCCAGGGACCTCTGGGCCATGGCCACCTGGCACCTCTGGGGCAGGCAGCCTGCATGCCTCCCAGCACACGGGCCCTCAGGAGGACGCCTCTCACCATAAGAGCGTCTATCAGAACTTCCGACGCTGGCATCGCTTCAAGTCCCTGGCCCGCAGCCACCTGCCCCAGAGCCCCGATGCGGAAGCTCTCTCCTGCTTTCTCATGTAAGTGACCTCTCAGACCCTCATTAGCTCAGCTGGAGCCTTTGCATATACAGGACCTTGGCATGGACTCCCTGCATCCATTCCAGGCATCCTTTCACCTCGAGAGAAGGAGGGTTGACAGCAATGTCCATGCTATGAGGAGGCACGTCTGCACTCAGATGTGTCCCACGTCCAGTCCATGACATCCCGTCCGTGCCTTAGCTCAGCTACCACCACCATGCAAGACCAGTTGTCTCACTTTCTGCACTGCCATGATAACATTGAGTGCAGGAGAGCAGTCCGAGAGGGTCCTGCTCGGATGTGAGGAGCCAGAGTGTGAATGGGACCTGCTTCTCTGGTGCTACCTCCTTTCAACATGGACCTGGGCCTCTGGCAGCCAGTGGGTATCACTTCAGATAAGGCTTAGGACATTCAGGCCCAGGACGGAGCTTTCTGCATGCCCGGTCCTTGTTGTTCTGAAGAAGTCCAGTGTGAACGGGGAGGTGGTCGAGCTGTCCTAAGGGCAAGGGTCTATCCTCCTAGAGCTGTGAACCTGGCAGGAACATCCCTCCTAGACCCGAGGTCCCTCCGAAAAGGGGGACTAGGCCATCTAGTGCAGAGACCTGGGCAGAGGAATCCTTGGGCTTCTCAGACCTGTTAGCTGGTAGACTGGCGCCTGCCCTCCCGCATTGATGGGGCTGCATTTTATATGAGATGGCAACCCGCCCCCAGCCAGAGTGTCCCAGCTATAGCCAGGGAGTGGACAATCATCGTCTGGTGAGTGGGAGGTGGTGGCACCAGGCACCAGGAAGGCTTGCCTTTGCTCTCCAGACACCCTCATCTCCCCCTCTTGAGCCTGGATTTGGCAGGGGTGGGGCCCATGGAGGCCTTGGAGCTGGGTGGGGTTGGGCAGTTGGGGGCTGGGCTGTACCAAGAGACTGACCCTGAGGGCTTACAGCCCAGTGCTTCGCACCCTGGTTCGCCTGAAGCCCACCATGACGCTGGAGGAGGGCATGCGGCAGGCCATGCAGGAATGGCAGCACATGAGCACCGTTGAGAGGATGGCCTTTTATGAAATGGCAGCAAAGTGAGTTAGGGTCCTGGGCCATGGGTGACATGGTGGGGTGGGTGGTGGGTGATGGGCAGGCCCCAGGGCAGGATCTGGCTATGGTGCTAGCAATCAGAGTGGATGCAAGAGGAGGCTGGCACCTGACACCTCCTGTTCCCTGAATCCCCAAATCCTATTAGCCTCCAGAATCCCCTCTGCCACCTGGAGAGCTTGGCTCTTCCAGCCTGCCTGTCCCAGGAGCTCTGCCCTACCGTGATGCTGATGTGGGGAGGCCTCAGGATGGCCTTGGGGAGCACGGCAGCCCAGGAGGGGGTGCCCTGAAGGCATGGGGGCTGTGCAGTGGTGAGGACTCCACCCGGCAGCCTGGCACCCCTTCATGCTGGGTGCCTGGCCATCACTGACCTAGCATGTGGTAGGCCTCTCTTCATCAGCGGTGGCTGGAATTGGCAACCAACCATCCTTGGGGAAGCCCATGGGTCTCTGGCCCTCCCTGTCATTTCTGCATGTGAACCTCCTAGTTTCTAAACAAAACCAAAGGAGCAGCTAGCTCTCAGTGGCAAGAGATGCCTCACCTCTAATGGTAGGATCCCCACTCCAGCCTGTGCTGGGTCCTGTCTCATGTGTGCTTTCCCAGACTCTCACTCCCAGCCCCAGGTTCTGGGTTCGGGAAAGGTCTCTGTGGGGACACATGCATGACCAGGCCACTGGCCATCTCCATTGTTTGGGTCAGACAAGGTCTGGGGGCACATGAGCAGGGGCCCCACCGCCGACCAGGTGTCCCTAAGCCTGTTCCCAGAGATTTACCTGGGTCTCTGCTGGGCCATGCCCTCCAGCTCCAGGACTGGTCAGGGAGGAAGAGGCCCAGATCTTGGTCCTGTGTCAGAACAGCTCCCTGCTGAAACAGCATCTCACAGGGCCCTGATAGCCCCAAGGACACCCTCTCCTCACCCTCTGGGTCCTGCTGCCCTGGGTGGGCTCCAGAGCCCAGGTGGTTTTCTCACTGGGGCCTGTCCCTCAACACCCCCCAGGTTCATGCAATTTGAGGCAGAGGATGTGATCAGGATGGGGAACGTGTCCTGCACAACACGGGCACAGGGCATGCCTCCTCCAGCTCCAACAAAGCTGGCTCCTCAGGAACCCACATCCCACTCAGTCTGTGAATCACCTACCCCTTGGAGGTCAAGGCACAGGTAAGAGAGGCCTAGGCATGATCCCTGTTCCCAGATTGGTCCATTTCCCCCACGGGGGCATTGGTCTTTCAACACGGATAACCCCCCAGGGGGTCTCAGTCACCCCTTTCCCCTCTGTGGTGTGGACCTGGTCCATTTAGAACCTCATCACACTCCTCCCTGTCTAAGGGGCCCCTGTGAAATCTGCCTAACAAGTGTGCTGGTGGGGAGGCCCTTGATCATTAGATGTTCCACACGTTCTCACACCTGAATTTTACCTGTCCCTGACTTGAATCTGGCCTCCCACAAAACCTGAGGCTCTGGCTGCTCCTCCCCCTTCCCACATGCATATCCATTGCCCCACAACAATGCCCTCCCCTGTGCCTGCTCAGGGGTCAGCATCTGGGCACTGGGTCCCCTCACATTCCCTTCCTCCTGCTCTGCCTCAGCCTGTGCTCCAAGGAAACACGTCCCCAGGGTCCAGCACACCCACCCAAGGCCACGCAGACCCTGGCAGCTGCTGGAGAACAAGGCCCCCAAGGAGATTCCCCCTGAGGCTCGCAGGGAGCATGGGGACCTCCCGCAGGCACTGGTGGGTCCTGGCCCCTCAGCCACAGGGGAGTCAGATATGGAATGTCGAGAGGATGGATATGAGCTGTCACAGGATGAGGACGGCTGCTTCCCAGACCCGGATCTCCTCAGCTACGTGGACAAGCTGTGTTCCCAGGAGGACTTTGACACCAAGGTGGGCTGGGCCTGGAGTCTGAGACTCCAGGATTCCAGGGAGAGATGCTCTTCGCACCCTAGTTCTGGCTTTGGCCCAGGATAATGGGATTTAGGCTCTGGTCCTTGACCCTGACATCTGTGTGTCTTCCTGTGTTTCTGAGTGTACTTTGGTGCATAGGATGTGTATATGTGGATGTGTAAGTTGTACATGTGTGTGTGTCTCTCTCTTTGTAGGCCTTTGTGTGTCTGTGTCGGTGCCTATGTGTTTGTGCTTTGGAGCCCATGTGTCTGCATGTGCACCTGCTTGTGAGTGTGTGTGTGTGTTTATGTGAGAGTAGACAATACCTATGGGAGTTTGAAAGCTCCCCCTTTGTGAGGGGAACTCTGGATTGGCCTCTGCTAGTCACATTTCTCCCAGGCCTTCCTGCCTCCCAGGGCACACCTGCCAAGGCTGCTCACGGCCTCTCCCTTACATTCCAGGTGGAGGCGGTCATTCACCCCCGATTCCTTGCAGAGTTGCTTTCCCCAGAACCAGAGCTGGATCTCTCGGGCCTGGCTGAGGAGCTGGAGCAGGAGGAAGGACTCTCCCCTGAAGAGGTGGCCAGGGGAGGGACTGACACTAGGGAGACTTGGGGCAGGGGGGTAGCCAGGTGACCCTGGAAATCCAGGAGGAAAGGACCCAGGTCAGCCAGGGCCAGGGAGGGCCCTAGAGCAGGAGGCCCTGAAGGCTCTGTCCCTCCCTCCCCTGACAGAGAGGCCCTGCACCCGGGAGGCTGCCCAGGTGGATGCAGGGCAGGAGGAATGGAAGCAGAGGAGGGGAGCTGGGGACAGGGCAGGGACCCTGCTGGGGAGAAGGTGCAGGAGGAAGGCAGGAGCGCCACAGGCTCTGTCTGTGGATGTGAGTCCCATCTCACCTCCCCCTGCCCATAAGCCCCGGCGCTCCCTGGAGGGTGCAGAGCAGTCACTGTCCACCTCTCTCCCACCAGCTAGTGCAGACACAAATCCTGGCCTCAGAGGAGGACGACAGGGTGCCAGCCACCCCCAATCACAGGGCACCCCACCTGGACTCAAGACCTGCAAAGACTGTGGCCCGACAAGATGCCCAGAGGAACGAGCAAGGCCCACAGCCTGGGGTCAGAGATGAAACCTGTACACCCCAGATGGATTTCCATGGCCATCTAAGGCACCCCCAAACAGACAGGGGCCTGTTCAGGCACAAAGGCTCTGTGCCCTCTCCAGGACTTCACGAGTCCCCTCATGTTGGACCTGCAGAGCCATTTCCTTGCCAGCGTACAATGCGCTCAAGCCCTCCATCAGGACCCAGGGCCAGCAAGGTTCTCAGGGAGGCCTCTCCTCTTAGTGGAGCCCCAGGGCTGGGTCACAGGTTCAGTGAGGATGAGGAGGAGCTCCCCAGCCTGGCCTTCCTCTTGGGCCTTCACCACAGCCTGCTGCCCTGGGGGCTGCCACAGAGCCCTGTCCCTGCCTCGGGTCTTGTGTGCACTGCAGGGCAGAGGGCCCAGCAAGATTACCAGGCCCCCTTTCCCCAGAGAATGGGCCTCAGCTCAGGCCCCCTGGAAGCTGCCAAGTCTAGAAAGCAGGCTCGGTGTGGAGGCCTGGCTGCTGCTGAGGACCTGGCCAGTCCTAGGGCTGACCTGCGAGGCTCTGGGAGGCACACCCTGGCTCTGGGGCTGGTTGACCCTTCCCAGCCCAAAAGGAGCAGGTGTGACCCATGTGTCACATGGAGAAGGAGGAAGTGGCACTGCAGCCAGTAAGGAACAGTGGGACAGACCTCCAGGGCCAGTCCAACGGGGCAGCCCCCATGGAAGCCTTGGGCTCCTCCAGGTCCTAGCAACCATCCTGGCTGCCATAGGGGTTGGGAGGAAAGACAGAATGACCAGCGCCAGGAAGTGGGTGGGGGTTTGTGGGGTTAGGTGGTGGGGACTTGGGTCTGGGTGTGTGTGGGTGGGCACAGTAGTCCTTTGCGATGGGGGATGTAAAACATGGATAAAATCATTCTGTTGTGAAATGCACTTGGTCCACGGTTGTCTTGCATGTGCCTGTGTCCTCAAAGACGGGTCCTCCGAAGACAGAGAGGGAATCTGAGAAGAACGAAGCATGTGTGAGATCCCAGGCAGTCTGGATCCACAGGTGAAGGACTAAGTCTTTCCTCCACAGAGACAAGGATGCCCAGGCTGCTCCTGGGAGTACACAGCTCTCACTAGCCCCAGGGACAGCCTCATCATCCTTGTGTCTCCAGCCTGCTGGGCTAGGGGGCTTCTGGGGCATTGGTTCCATGCTCTGCATCCCGGAACACTCTGGGGATGGAGAGCTGCTTTTGTGCCGTTCAGCCCTCTGGACACTCACCAGTCATGAGAATGGAGGCTTTAGGCAGCACTTACCTCTAGAGAGTTTCTCTCTGCCTCTCTGAAGTGGCTGGATGTCAGGCTGGGGTGATCCTCCACTCCTCCAGGGTGTCCTGTGTGGCTTGCCTGGTCAGAGAGGAAAAGGCTTGGCTGTAAGAATTGGACTTTCTGCTTCAGTGCCTTGTGGGTGGGGGAGCACCCTATCGTCTTAGTTGTGTTGTTGCAATGTTCAAAATGGTGGAGGCATCTCCCTCTTCACCCCAGTGAGGACAAAACAATGGGGGGAATGGGTGACTCAGATTTCATGGCCCATTAATGTATTTGGGGAGACATAGATCATGTTGAGCTCAGTGTTCCCAACCTCACCAGCCCACTGGCTTCCACCCCCAGGTGGCTTTTGATAAAGAAGTCCTAAGACCTTATATAACCAGTGATAATTTTCTGATTTTAGTGAAGAGGGTTAAGGATCTAGGGTTTTTCCTGGGAATTTTCATTTGCCACAGTGTCAGTGAGGGAAAAAAATGGTTTTAATTAATACGTAAGGTCTTTGATCAATTCTTTGTGAAACCTGAATATATTTTATCTAATGTTTCTTGTGGAAATCCCGTTTTAGCTTTAGTAAACAAATGTACGTATTTGCAATGCAGTAACTTTACTTCTATTCTTTTCTGCAAATATTGGGGGTCAGCGAAAATGTCTTGTAAAGGATCACAATGTAAATATTTTCAGGCTTTAATGACTATACTTCATCTGTTTTAAATTGTCAACTCTGCTGTTGTAGGATGAAAGCAGCCACAGGCAACACTTATTTTTAAGTGTGACCATGTGAAAACAAATCTGTATTTACCTAAACAGGCTGTTGGGCAGACTGGACACAAAGGCCGGTATACACTCACCCATACATGCACAATCCTTGGTCTTTTAAAACTTAAGTTCTGGCATCTTACATTATCAATGTAGATTTTACATTATCTTTATATCCTATGTTGGAATTTATTTATGATTTAAAAGTAAACTTTAAATACCTTACATAATTTATGCATGATTATAGAATGTCTACACACACTAACAGTGACAATGCCAGATCCTCTCACCTCCTGAGCCATGAAGGAACTTCTACATGTTTTGTTTAATGTACTCATGAATCTTCTGCCTTATCCTGAGCAATAAAACACACTTCAACCCATTCAAGAGAAATGAAATCATGAAGAATACATTCTTCAACCACAATGGAATCAAACTACACTTTTAAATAACACACAACAGGAGAACCTCTAAAAACGTTGAAAGTTAACCACATAGTCATAAACGATGGGTCAAGCAGGAAGTCATTTCAAAGATAATAACAAAAAGTACATAGCACTTAGTGAAAACAGTGCAACATATCAAACTTGTAGAACCCTGCTGAAGCCAAGATGAGAGGAATATTTATAGCACTAAATGCTCACATTATGCGATTAAGAAATGTTTCAAATCTGTAGTTTAAATTTGTACTTCAAGAAAATCGAAAGAGCAAAATCAACTCAAAAGAGATGGATAGAAATAATAGAGATAAAAGCAGAAATCAGTGTAATTCACACAGAAAAACTACAAATATGGAAAAAATTTCATTCTTCAAATGGTAAAATACAATTCATTAACCTGTTGTAATTATGACAAAACTAATAGACATGATACAAATCATCAATATCAGGCGGGAAATGGGCTCTCATGATAGATCCTGTAGTCATTAAAATGCCAGTGAGAGATTACTATGAACAGTTTTACTGTTCTCATGAATTGTGTCCTAGAGAAAATGGAACAACCCCTCAAAAATCAGATACCAACATACCTGATAAAATAGATAATCTGAAAAGTTACATAATCATTAAGGAAACTAAATTCATAATTTAAATTTTTCTGAAAAAGAAATGTCCTGGTCCAGATGATTCCCCTGAAGTATTCTACAAAACATTGGAAGTAGAACTGTCCATCATCTCTTCCAGAAATTAGAAGAGGAAACTTTTCCTAATCTTTTATGAGGCCAGTACTAATTTGATACCAAAAGCAGACAAAGAAAGTACAAAACTGTAAAGGAATAGATGAGTATCTCTCATGAAGATACACACAAGCTCTCTCAAAAAGTTTAGCATTTTAAATCCATCATGTATATATAGAATGATACCTTATGACCAAGTAGAAGTAATTCTTCATATGCAATGTTGATTCAATATTAGGAACTCAGCAATGAAAAAGAGGCCCCTGCTGCTAAAAATAACAACTTAGGTAAATTGCCATGCAAGTTACACTGAATGAAAAAGCCCACCCCGAGAGGTTACATCCTGTATGATTCCACTTATATAATACTCTCGAGCTGATAAAATTAGGAAGAAAATCGTCAGGGTTACCTTTGATTAAAGATGAAGTTAAGGGGACAGAAGAAAAGTGGGTGTGACTAAAAGGGCAACATGAGGGATCCTTATGGGAATGAAACTCTTGTTTTGTGCCTTTACTTTGGCGGTGAATACATGGATACATCCATATGATAAAATTGCATGAGGTAAATACATGCACAGACACACACAGACATATACACACACAAAATTCATATATGAGAAACTTGGAAACCTGAATATAATCGATGGACTGTATCAACATGAATAACTTTGTTAAACTCTTGTACTATAATTTTGCAAGATGTTGCCACTGGTGAAAACCATGAAGGGTACACAGGAGCGCTATAATTTCTTACAAGTGTATGTGGATGTATAACTATCTCAAAATTCAGTTTAAATTTCTCAAAGAGGAAAGGTACATTTTAAGTACAAAAACTAGATAGAGACTCCTGCTTTGATCTTGCATATCTTCCAACCCTTTAGGGTTAGAGAAGAAAGTTTATAACATATTTTAGGAAATTTTCATTGTGTAAATTTTACAGTATTTGAGTTAGTTGGAACTCAAGTATTCCTGCTACAACATGATGGAACAGAGTAACCAGAAACGAAGAAAACATACTTCATCTCTCTCTGTGTACATGCCTTTCTCCTCACCACGAGTTCTCTTTATATGATGGTTAATTTAGGTGTCAATGTGGCTGGGGCTCAGTGCCCAGATACATGATCAGATGTTCTGGATGTTTCTGTGAAGGTATGTTTTGGATGAGATTAACATTTAAATGGTTGGACACTTTAAGTAAAAAAGATTACCCTCTATGATATGGGTGGGTTTCATCAAAGCAGCTGAAGGCTGTAAAAGAACAAAGAATGATCTTCCCTGAGCAAAAAGGAATTTTGCCAGCAGACAGCTTTTGGACTCATCAAAATTCTTTCCTGAGTCTGCAGGCCTGCTGGACTCCCCATCAGATTTTAGGTTAACTGTGCCTCCAAAATCTCATGAGTCAGTTCCTTAAAATGAACCAATATCTATCCCTATACACATTTCTATTGGTTGAAACTTCTCTGGAGAACCCTGACCAATACACTTCATATTTCTGCCCTTCCCCCTCTTTTTTCTTTCCTTTCCCTTTCAGAAACACTCACTGCTTTATCTCCCTCTGCATAGAGATGCACTGACATTCTAGGGTCTTAATAAGTTTGGTCTCTCTCTCCCTCCCTCCTCTTTTCCTTTCTTTCAGGCCCATGTTCTTCGATTTGTGAAAAACATCATGAAAAGAATTAGGTGGTAGTAGTTGCAAGTTTTGTCAAGTGTGCGAATTATCCCTACCCTTGAGGGAAATTACAAGGGTGCAGCTAGATGATAGCAAGTTAAGTGCTCTCTCCATACATCAGCTGTCTCCACAATCCATGGGTTACAGACTGGAATCAGAGCTGTATGGCTTTTGGAATATAATGAGGGTTTGAAGCTATGATAAGAGCACACAGACCTCAGCTAGCTGGAAGCAGACAGAGAGGTCATCACCTGGAGGAATCCCCAAGACACATGGACATCCTCTGTAACTGAATAGCTGGGTGCCAGAGTGTTTGGACCACTGATCTCCCCGCCACAACAGGTGGAGGGCTTACTTACCATTTCCACAAGAACAAATCTCAGTTGCATTTCTTGAAGATGTGGTTGATGTAAGGATGCTCCAATAAACCTCAGCCAATTTGGTGTTTTTCATCATCTTGACATTGTGTCACTCCTGACTTCATCCTGCAAAACTGAGCCAAGAGTTGTACCTTGCTGAAACTGTACTTCTTAACTTGGGAACATAGCCAATGCAAAGTATACTGCTAGAAAACCTAACACAAATTCTGAGGCATATGGTTACAGGCAGAATCAAAGTCCAAAACAACTCTTGGAAATTGAAAGTATGCCTGTGAGCCACAATTAAGCTTATTTTCCTTGAGTGTACAAAAGCCAACAGTATTAATTTCTTCATATGGGGAACAGCTAGTATACACAAAGTCACAGTATTCATGTCCTTCCTTTTTTCATATGCCACCTTTTTTTTCTTCTATCATCATTCCTGTGTATGTGTGTATGTAGGCATTTATAATCATGCATAAATGATGTAAGATATGTAAAACTTTAATTTTCAATCATAAATAAACTTAAACTTATTAAGAAAATATAAATTCTGCATTGAGAATGTAGGACTCCAGAATTTAAGCTTTTAAAGAACAAAGATTATGGGAGTTCCCAATGTGTCGCAGTGGTTAGTGAATCCACCTAAGAACCGTGAGGTTGTGGGTTTGATCCCTGGCCTTGCTCAGTCGGTTAAGGATCCAGCAATGCCTTGAGCTATGGTGTAGGTCACAGATGTGGTTCGGATCCCACGTTGCTGTGGCTCTGGTGTAGGCCGGTGGCTATAGCTCTCATTGGACCCCTAGCCTGGGAAACTCCATATGCCATGAGAGCAGCCCAAGAAATGGCAAAAAGACAAGAAAAAAAAAGACAAAAGATGATGCACATAGGGGTTGGCACAGGCCAGCCTGTGGGTCTAGTCTGGCCCACTATCTGTTTTGGTACATACAGTTTTACTGTAACATGGTCACACTTGTTTGGGTGTTGCCTGTGCCTGCTTTCATGCTGCAACAGCAGAGTTGATTATTTGCGACAGGTAAGGTATCGTCTTTGAAGCCTAAAATATTTTACAGAACATTTTTGCTGACCCCTGATATTTGTAGGAAAGAATAGAAGTAAAATGATTGCATGGCAACTACATCTATTTGTTTACTAAATTTAAAAATTCTGATTTCCGTAAGAAACGTTAGCTAAAATACATTTATTAGGGATTTCTCAAGGTTTCAATTAAAACCTTTCATATTAAATTTAAAAAAAAAAAAAAACATGTTTTCTACTCCCACAGCTTACAGAAGTTCCCAGGAAACCTATGCCTGCTGAGGCAATGCCAGATCCCGAAGCCATTGTGCCACAGAGGGATCTCCAAATTCAAAAAGTTTTTAAAGAACAACACGTCAATTTTGATGTTAAAATCTTTAAGGCCATACTTTTAGAATTCATATACACTGTTTATAGAGAAGCTGTATAAGGTCATATGATTTGTACCCCTCACTGCAAATCACTGAACCACTGATTTTCTGATCAGTTATAAGGCATATTTGCATTTTATCTTAAATTTGCTGTTGTTTTATCTGAGCAAAAAAACATATGTTGGAAATTTGATATATTTTGGTTAATTAGGCTTTTCATGGGAAAATAGGTCAGAATCTATTATAACGTATATTATGCTCAGTATATTTTACACTATGATATAATCATGAAGATATATTATGAAAGATGTCTAGTACTAAAAATGTTTCCCTTTATAGACCAAGTCTTAAATTTTTTTAATTGTTTTACAGCAGTGAGTGCACAGCATTCTTGATTTTATTGTAACCTAGTGCTGTGGTCATTCATTTAACTCACTGCTATACAGTTCCTCACAATTACAATTGCAGCTAGAGAAGGCGATGTGTCTTTAAGGAGCCAATTGGCATGGATATTTTTTGCTTTTTGTTTGGAACATTTGAGATTATGTATAATTATTGAAGTACGTATTGGTTTGAAAATATCAACTGGTACAAGAAGAGCTTTAGATTATTCAACAGAGTTTATACATTGATTTTTTCCTACATTCTGGAAAATGGTATGATTAACTGAAAACTATTTTTAGGTCTCTTTTTATTGAGGAATTTCTGGATGTGGAAAACCGTGTTAAGGCTTAGGGTTTCCCAAAGTGGATATTGTTATTTTTAATCACTTTTAGCTAAACTTTGCCACACTCTGAAGTAAGGACAAAAATGATGAGGAGTGAACAGTCTGATTAGAAGCTTTGGCTCCCAGAAGGGCAGTGTTAGCTGTATTTAAACCCATCACCATATTTAATACAGAAGACACTGAACAGGGCGTCTGCAATGATGTGTAGTTTCTTGCTAACCTTAGATTTTGGTAACCCAGCTGGGAATAAAAACAAGCCAAGAGGAAGGCAGTGGGTGCTCTTCTCTTCCCATCACATCACAGACAAGGAGACAAGAGTGAAATGCTGAAAGATCAGCTGTCAGAACCTTAGCATCACAACTAAGTATGGAACCTGCTGGTCAGAAATGCACACACCCGCCATGAGTTCTGAACACGTGGGCAGCCATGCTTAACAAGGAAATTCCCTGAGAGTTCAGTGAGCTGAACTAGACCACATTCAATGCTGAGAGACCAGCCATGGTGGGACCCATGATGGCCAGATCTGTGCACCAAGACTGAAAGGACATGCACAGTCCCAATGGAGGTCCAGCAGGGCCAGCACTTGTGGATGACTATCAGGGCCATTTCTAAGGAGCCTCTAGATCTAGCAACACCTACACACATATACAGAGAGAGAGAGGAAATCACTGAGGAAGGGAGGAGAGAGGACCCAAACTAAGTTTACTGGATGGCTTGCCAAGGAGGTAATGGAGGAAGGGGTTTCCTGGAAGCTCTTCTTGTTAGTATTGGTAGCTAGGGTCTTTCCCCAGATGGGAGGAGTAATTTTCTGTAAAGGACCAGATTGTAAACATTTTAGGTGTTGTAGTCTTTATTGTCAGTGTTGCAAGCACTCACCTTGGCTGTTGTATGTGAAAACTGCCATAAACTGTACAGAAATATCAAGTGCGGCTGTGGGACAACAGACCTCCACTCACAAAACCCGTGGTTAATTGGATTTGCTGACCACTTTTGTAGAGTGTTTATTAAACACATCTCATGTTTGGTGAGTCAGGTACGTCTGCCAAGGCCTGGTATATTGCACTTATAGTTCACAGTATTTTTCCTCATCTTAGGGTGAAAAAAAGCAGTGTAATGGAACAAGGCCTGCAAATTTGATATCTTTAAGAGCTTTTTTTGGGTGGAAATATTATTTCTTTTTCTTTTTCTTTTGTATTTTAGGGTTGCACCTGTGGCATATAGAAGCTCCCAGGCTGGGGGTTGAGCTGGAGCTACAGAGGCTGGCATATACCACAGCCACAGCCATGCAGGATCCAAACCACATCTGAGACGTACACAGTAGCTCATGGCAACATTAGTTCCTGACCCACTGAGCAAGGCCATATATGGAACTTACAACTTCATGGATAGTAGTCAGCTTCATTTTTGCTGTGCCACAATGTGACTCCTGGAAATTCTCCCATTTACAATAATTTGTAAAGGGAAGAAAAGAAAAGAGAGGATCTCAGATTGACTGGGGTCACCACGAACCAAAATCCTTAAAGGGATTGCTGGCCTAGACTGTGTCTCTGAGTTTCTATACCTAGTCCACATGCCATGATCGAGAACCGAGGATGTAATCCTCTGAAATACTTGTTAAGGATGGAGGAAAAACCTTCCAGGTCATTTCCAACACGCACCTCTCAGCACCTTTTTTAGACTGCTATAACGCATTCCCTCAACTGTGGAGAACACCATGGTATTTGCTGTCTTGGGAGACATGAAAAGAATCAGTGGGTTTTTGTTCTGAATGCTGGCCCTGTGTGAAGGGAGATATGTCTTAAAATGGCCTTCATTCTCAACACTTCCTCAGTCTCCAACAGCTAAATGAGAGCCAGAAGCTGCACACTCATCTTCCCACAACACAAGTGAAGGACATCTTCCCCCACTGCCAGCCCTGTGATCACTGGCTTCATCCTGTGAGTCTTGCCCCTGTGCCAGCCCCCAGAACCAGGACCTCAGGCAAACCCTCCCCAGTGATCTAGTCACAGGCTAAGGAGCTGGATACCCACTCCTGTATCCAGCTCAGGCCATGCCTCCTCAGCCAGTGCCCCAGTGCTCAGTCTGGGACTGGCCACTTTCTTTTGCCTTGGGCCCTGAATGATCATGCATGATGAATCTCCACAGGCCTGAAGGCTTTGGTGGTACAGGGGGATTTGCATGGAACAAAAGCAGAGTTTGTAGTTTGGGGAAATTAGAAAATCTTGACTGGATGGATTTCAGAAGAACAGATGAAACACTGGTTCTAGTACCTCAACTGGAGTTGTGGAGAATTTGAGTGGACCTTGGCCAGCTTTGGTGGGGGCAGCTTGGGAATACCTGGAGATGGAGGCTGGGGCACCCTGTTTCCAATGAAGCCTCTTGGCTTTAGTCATGTCTCCCAGAGCCAGAGCTAAAAGGGAAGGGATGTGTGTGTGTGTGTGTGCGCTTATATGCATGTATACCTGCACTTGAACCCCTTTGCTAGTATATACTTGTGCATGTGTGGTGTGGTGTGTTTTGGGGCCAATACAAAGAGAAAGTGGCACCTCTTTCTTCTAAGCAAGTGGTGATAATTGTCTTCCATATGGAATCAAGCAAAGGAACAAAAACCCAGTCAACTTCTTTGTTAAAATGGTTGAATGAAAGGAAACAACACTCTTCTGTTAAATATGCAGAATCCTTTAGAGGCACTGTAATGCCTGGTTTATGGCTGTGCCCAGCCAAGGGCAGGATAAACAGTCTATCTGGTCAGTCTATGTAGGAAGTTTCTGGGTTCCTCACCAAGCCACATTTTATTCCTTCTTGGGAGGCTGGGGGTTAGGAATAGCACCTACCCTGCCCTGCCACCTACCTCCATGGCTCCTCTGAAGAAATGGTCTGAGGAGAAGAGGTGGTACAGAGGGACATGTAGCTCCAGTATATAGGAGGCCCATGGGTTTCCCACAAGGGGGGATAGCAGGCTTTGGAGAAAGAATTGGGTATTCATTTATGCTTTTAGACCATGAATCTCTTACTCCAATGGCTACAGGGGCTGAACCATTCCTTTGCATGAGAGGCCCAGGCCCACAGTGGGGATTGAGAATGGGGGGCTTAAGCTAACTTTGAGACAGTGCTTGCTCCTTCTAGTCCTGCCCTTAGCCCTTCCTCTAAGTTTTTTGAGCTCCATTGTTTTACTTTATTTTTATTTTTAGTGCCAGACCTGTTGCATATGGAAGTTCTCGGGCTATGAGTCGAATCAGAAGTACAGCTGCTGGTCTACAGCACAGCCACAGCAATGCCAGATCCAAGCTGCCTTTGTGACCTACACCATAGCTCATGGAAATGCCTGGTCCTTTACCTACTGAGGGAGGCCAGGGGTGGAACCCACCTCCTCATAGATACCTGTCTGGTTCCTTATAGCTTAAGCACAATGGGAATTTACTTTTCTTCTTCTTTCTTTCCTTCACTTTTTTTTTTTTTCCATTCTTACGGCATGTGGAATTTCCTAGGCTAGGGATTGAACCTGAACAGCTGTAACCAGGGCCACAACAGTGAAAATATCAGATCCTTAACCAGCAGAGCCTGAGGGAACTCCAAACTCCATGGTTTTTGTCCTTCCCTTTAAAGGTCTGTGGCAGATGCTCTTGGCAGCACCTGGTTTCCTTTACTGGGGTTCCTTTTTCCTGGTGGCTGAGTTCACAGCTGCTTCCTTCACAGGGCATTACCCACACCCAGGCACATACTTCCTTATTCAAGAAGTCACAAGCCTATGCTATCAGCAGAAACTGGTATCTGGCAGAGGGTAGGGTCAAATTGAGCCCTTTCATCTCCAGGGGGACCAACTCTGTGTTCTTCATGCTCCAGAGAGAGGTCCCTTGAGGACCAGGATAAGGTTCTCTTTCTTCCCCTGCCTTATCCTATTTTCCTCAGTCCCCAGTTCATGAGCACATTTTCAAGGACTTTCTCAAGTGTCCCCATCTAAGATTCGCTTCTGGTGATCTTGCTCTAATGCACTGGGTATGAGAAGAGTCCTAAGAAACACATGCAATTCTAGAAATGGATCATCTTTTAGCACACAAGCAAGGATGACTCCATGGGTATGTTGTATGGAGTATTCCTAATCTCTGGTGTGCTTCAGCAGTAACTGTCCATGAAGTGCAGACACTGGCCAGGTCATCCTTTAGTCCTGGGTAATAATAACTAAGAGGATAGTAACTAAGGACAATGGCCTTATGCCTTTGTAGATTCATGCCAATGCTCTACTGAGGGAAGATAATAAAGCCTCATATCCCTTACAGGGGAATTCACAGTGTCTCTCTGGGAGTATGGAGGACACTTTCCTCCCAAATCAGCCTCTCCAAGAGTCAGGAGATAGATGGGATCGAGCATAAACATTTCCTATCAGCCACCTATTTATACCTGAAGATAAAAATGCAAGAACAAGTTAAAGAAGTGGAATTGGCCTTTTTGGACACTTAAAGCAATGAACACATCATGGGCATTTAGGGCCTAAGCCCTGCTTGGGTCAAAGATAAAGAGGTCACACACTTCCTATCCTTAGGGCGAAGGAGAACCAACTTCACATGCACAGAAAGACTCCTCTGGGTCAGAAAGGGAGGGGTCACCAGCCAATAAAAACTTAGGCTATGTTACTGCCAGTGAGGAATCCATCTTGACCAAAAGATGTGCACGCATATTGGGGAGGGCCTGGGTCCGATCAGGTGTGCAAAATGAAATAAGAATTTTGGCCAATGGGAAACAAAGACCCAGACGAACTTCCCTAAGTGTTTTAAATCACTTCTCTGGGACACTCCTCAATGATGGGGATGATTGCATTCTCACTCCTCCTTTGTGTGTATCCTACTGCTTTGCCTCTGCCTTAGACAAACAGACAACATAGCTAAGTCTACTGTGTTTCTAACAATAAACTCTGTACCTGATTTCACAGACTTTGCTTGCTTTAAATATTCTTGCCTTCAACAGGGGGTGAGAATCAAGGCAATTCAGTTGGTAGTCCCCAGCTGGTCGAGTGGCTAATATTCCTGTTTCATCCAGGCTTCCCAGCTTCCATTCCTGAGCAGAGAATTAAGATCTCACTTCAAGCCATCACTCTCTGCCATCTCTCCAAAATCATCAGCATCCTCATCCATCCAGGCCAGATGTGACCTGAGTTAAACTCATGTGCGGGATTCCAGTTTGTACTTATGGTACATCCCACATGTGAAGATCATCAACGTTTTGCTAAGCCCTTTGAAGCTGGTTAACCCTGTGCATCTATCAGCTGGTCTCTATGATCTTTCCCTTCTTCCCTTGAGCCAATTGCCATGGGGCAATTCTGAAAAATACCAGCTATTTGCTTATGAAGGGCTGGGCAGCTTCGTCCTAGGCCCTCTAAATATGGTTGTAGCTACTCTGTAACCTTTTCACTTGGGTTATATGAAGTGGTTTAGGTTAAGTTTGGAAAGCATGGAAACTGCAGCCAGACAGGTAGGCTTCAAATCCTGGCTTATTTAACTATGGCTTAAGGGAAAGTTACTTAACTTCTCTGCAACGCTGTTTACAGAACTTTAAATGGAGTAAGAGTGTTGCAGTAATGGCATCCATCTCCAAGGGATGCTGTGAGAATAACATATGTTAATAAAGGTAAAGTGCTTTGATTCGTGTCCAGCAAGCAGGATGTGTCATATAATGTTAGCTGTTATTATTGCAAGTCATTACTCTTGAGTAAATACAGACTGCAATCTTCAGTTAGAGAATGTTCTTTTGATAAAACTATATTTCATTCTTCCATGTGTTAGGCAGATTGGTCCCTTAGTCTGAAGTCATCCTAGACTTTGAAGATAGCATAGAAAGTAGGAAAATATTACAAAGCTATATTAAAATTCTAGATCTTTTTCTAGATCTTTTCTTTTCAATTTGGGAATTGCCCTTTTGGCACAGCCAGTTATGAAACTGACTAGTATTCATGAGGACACAGGTTTGATCTCCGGCCTCACTTTGTGAATTAAGCATCTGTGGTATAGGTCACAGATGAGGCTCGGATCCCACTTTGCTGTTTCTGTGCTGTAGGCTTGCAGTTGCAGCTCCAATTCCACCCCTAGCCTGGGAACTTACATATGCCACCATGCCCTAAAAGGAAACAAAATGGACCTATAAACTCAAAAGCTTATACACAGCAAAGAAAACCATAAAAAAATGAAAAACAACCCACACAATGAGAGAACGTACTTGAAAATGAAGCAACTGACAAGGTATTCACCTCCAAAATATAAAAATGGTTCATATAGTTCAGGTTAAAAAATAAACAATCCATTGAAAAATGGGCAGAAGACCTAAATACACATTCCTCCAAAGACAGAATGATTTCCAAAAAGCACATGAAAAGATGCTAAGTGTAAATAATTATGGGAGAAATGCACATAAAAACTACCATGAGGTCTCACCTCACACCAGTCAGAATAGCCATCATCAAAAAGTCTACAAATAAGGAAAGAGAACCCTCCTATCATGTTGGTGGGAATGTAAATTGGTACAACCACTAAGGAAAACGGTGTGGAAGTTCCTCAGAAAATAAATGTACACCTGTCATATGATACAGCAGTCACCGACAGCCCAAGTTATGGTGTGGCTGTGTGTGTGTGTTTGTTTGTGTGTGTGTGTGTGTATTTATTCAAAATATCGCCAAGGAAGATATACAGAAGGCCAACAAGCACATGAAAAAATGATCAACACCACTCATCACTGATTATTAGAGAAAAGCAAACCAAAACTACCATGAGATACCACATCACACCAATCAGAATGGCCATCATTCATCAGTCCACAAATAACAAATGCTGGAGCAGGTGTGGAGAAAACGGAACCCTCCTGCACTGTTGGTGGGAATGGAAACTGGTACAGCCACTATGGAGAACTGTATGGAAGTACCTTAGAAATCTATTCATAGAACTACCATATGATCCAGCAATTCCACTCACGGGCATATATTTGGACAAAATGTTCCTTCAGAAAGACACATGCACCCACATGTTCACTGCAGCTCTATTTACAATAGCCAAGACAAGGAAACATCCCAAATGTCCATCAACAGATGAGTGGATAAGGAAGATGTGGTATATATACACAATGGAGTCCTATTCGGATATAAAAGAGAATGAAATAATGCCATTTGCAGCAACATGGATGGAACTAAAGGCTCTCATCCTGAGTGAAATAAGAGAAAGACAAATGCCATATGATATCACTCACATCTGGTATCTAATATACAGCACAAATGAACCTTTCCACAGAAAAGAAATTCATGGACTTGGAGAATAGTCTTGTGGTTGCCTGGGGGGAGGGGGAGGGAGTGGGAGGGATTGGGAGTATGAGGTGATCTGATGCTTGAGTTTAAACTATTGCTCTTGGAATGGATTAACAATGAGATCCTGCTGTGTAGCACTGAGAACTATGTCTAGATACTTACAATGGGAGAAAAATTATGTATATATGTATGTGTAACTGGGTCCCCATGCTGTATATTGGGAGAAAAAAGTGTGTTGGGGGAAATAACCATATAAGATACATTTTAAAAATATATCACCATTGGATACTTCCAAACAAACACTGTGTTTTTGTTTTTCTTTTTGTCTTTTTAGGGCCAAACCTGTAGCATATGGAGGTTCCCTGGATAGGGGTAGAATCAGAGCTCTAGCTGCTGGCCTCCACTACAGCTACAGCAATGCCAGCTCTGAGCCACACCTGTGACCTACACCACAGCTCATGGAAATGCTGAATCCTTCACCTGTGGGCAAGGCCAGGGGCTGAACCTGTGTCCTCATGGATGCTGGTCAGATTCATTTCTACTGAGCCATGAGGGGAACTCCCAATCAAATACCTTTAAAAGGAAAAGTCCTAGGTCACCATGTATTTAATAGTCTTTGTTAAATATTTGAATCTTAAATGTTCGTAGAATGGAACATGAGAATTTATCTCAAAGTAACTCTTTATATTAATTTGCAATCAATTCCCAAAAGCAGTATAGGCATCTCATATCAGAAAACTTCCAACCAGTAACAATCATTACATCTTCCCAAATGCAAGCTGGACTTGAAGAAACAGGAGCCATACCACCACCAACAACAACCAAACAAACAGCATTAACATCAAATCATGATGAGAAGGGAGAATCTGATTTCTACAATGTCTCCTTACATTTTTTAACACAAAAGTTTTCAACAAAGAATTATGAGGTATGGAAATTAAAAAAGGAAATATGATTCATGCGGTGAGGCATTACAAGGACTTTTAGTCACTCTCTTATATATTCCCATAGTACAAAGTGAAATTTGGGACAAAGAACTAAACAAAACTCAGGAAACTGGTGCCTAACCAAATGGAGAATGCTAATAGAGAGACAGAAATTACAAAAAGGAATCAAATATATATTCTAGTGTTGAAAAGTACAGCTGGGAATTAAAAAGGCATTGGGGGAATTACTAACAGATTTGAGCTGGCAGAATAATGAATTGGCCTATTTGAAGAAGAACTGACTGAGGCTATCCACTCTGAGGAGTGGAGAGAGGCAAGAATGGACAATATTGAGCAGAAAGTAACAGACATATAGGACACCATTAAGTAGGCCAACATACATATAATAGGAATCCACATGATACATATAATAGGAATTACACCCAGAAAAGGGAATCAGAAGTCAGGGAAAATATTGGGAGAAAAATGCCCCAACTCCTCAAATATGATGAAATACATGAATGTATACATCCAAGAAACTCAATGAACTCCAACAAGATAAACTACAGGTATACACAGATACTATAGTTAATTGACAAAACCCATGACAAAGAGAATTTTGAAAGCATCAAGGAAAAAGCCTAGTATACTTTCATATTTAGGGAACGAAAAAGAAGAAGTATGAACCAAGAATTCTATATCTGATAAAACTACCTTTCAGAAATGAAGGAGAGGAGTGATATAGGCAAGATGGCAGATTAGGAGGCACCAGGTCTTTAACCCCATGAAAATATCAAGGAAACAATCAGGTAAGAATAGCTATGTGGAAGCTCTAGAAGACAAAGAGTAATCTGAAGCAATCAAGTGAATAGCCAATTGAGAAAGGGTCACACTCAAAATGATAGCAAATTCCATGATATTCTGCCTCCTCTATTCCTCACCCATTGTGAATGAATATGGTGCAGTAGAGGACCCAACCACTGGTCCTCCATTGGGAGAAACACAAGAGTGCAACTTGATTGCAGGGTTTGGCAGGCCAGGCACTGTCTCCAGAATCTGATTTCTGTCAAACATGACTTGAAGCTGAGATAGGGATGGTGGGACATTTTACATATCAGTAAAATGATGATGGATTCAATGGCATAGGAGAAGTTCATGGCAACTGTAGACCTGCACACATGTGGAGGTCAGAGATGACTGACAGAAGAATGCAATAAAACATGTAAGGGCCAAGAAGACAAAGGTGAGGTTTTTAGGGAAATTAAATACTTAAAAGCAACTGTGTGTGGGGGAGAGGATTAAGGCGCTGGGGAAGCACACACACACTCCCAGTGAAGGCACATCCTCAGAAAAGACCTGAGAGGACTGGTCTGTTTAGTAAAGGTCTTCATTTGCACATATCCAAGATACAAGACTGGGTAACGTGGCATTTTTTTTTTTTCCTGCATATGCAACTTTTTTTAAATTTTTTTCTTTTTTTCTTTTTTTTTTTTTTTTTTTTGTCTTTTTGCTACTTCTTTGGGCCGCTCCCGCAGCATATGGAGGTTCCCAGGCTAGGGGTCGAATCGGAGCTGTAGCCGCCGGCCTACACCAGAGCCACAGCAACGCGGGATCTGAGCCACGTCTGCAACCTACACCACAGCTCATGGCAACGCCGGATCCTTAACCCACTGAGCAAGGGCAGGGACCGAACCCGCAACCTCATGGTTCCTAGTCGGATTCGTTAACCACTGCGCCACGACGGGAACTCCTGCATATGCAACTTTTGATAAATGCTCACAAAATATAGAAATAAAAAGTAGATGTGGCTCATTCAAAGGAACATTAATAAATCTGAAGCAAATGAGCATAAAGAAACATAGGCTTCACAGTGGCTAGATGAACTTTTTCTTTTTCTTTTTTTCTTTTTTTTTTTCTTTTGTCTTTTTGCCTTTTCTAGGGCTGCTCCCATGGCATATGGAGATTCCCAGTCTAGGGGTCTAATCGGAGCTATAGCCACTGGCCTATTCCAGAGCCATAGCAATGCAGGATCCAAGCCACATCTGCAACCTACACCAGAGCTCACAGCAATGCTGGATCCTTAACCCCTGAGCAAAGCCAGGGATCAAACCCGTAACCTCATGGTTCCTAGTCAGATTTGTTAACAACTGAGCCACAACAGGAACTCCTAGATGAACATTTTAAACAACTGCCTTAGGTATTCTGAAATAGCAAAAGAAGAACACACATAATTAACAAAAGGAAGTCAGCAAGGTGGAAGGTGGTGAATGAATAAACGAAGAATATAGACAAAGACATAGAATTTATTTCAAAAAAGAAACAGAGGGTCTTGATCAGGAATGGATGTTGGACTTTGTCAAATGCTTTTTCTGCGTCTATGGAGATGATCATATGATTTTTGACTTCTGTTAATGTGGTGTATGATGTTGATTGATTTGCATATGTTGAACCATCCTTGTGAACCTGGGATGAACCCTACCTGGTCATGGTGTATAATTTTTGGATATGTTGTTGGATTCAGCTGGCTAAGATTTTGTGGAGAAATTTTGCATCTATATTCATCAAAGATATTGGCCTGATAGTTTTCTTTTTTGGTGTTATCTCTGTCTGGTTTTGGAATTAGGGTGATGATGGCATCGTAGAATGGTGGGAGTATTCCTTTTTCTTCAACCTTTTGAAAGAGTTTAAGGAGGATGGGCACTAGATCCTCTTTATATGTTTGATAGTATTCGCCTGTGAAGCCAGATGGCCCTGGACTTTTATTTGTAGGGAGTGTTTTTATGACTTCTTCAATTTCATTTCTAGTGATTGGTCTGTTCAGTTGGTCTGTTTCTTCTTGATTCAGTTTTGGCAGGCTGTAAGAGTCTAGAAATTTGTCCGATTCTTCCAGATTGTCAAATTTGTTGGCATAGAGTTGTTCATAGTATTTTCGTATGGTTTTTTTGTATTACTGCAGTATCTGTTGTGATTTCTCCTTTTTCATTTTTAATTATATTTGAGTTCTTTCTCTCCTCTTTTTAGTGAGTCTGGCCAGGGAATGTGTCAATTTTGTTTACCTTTTCAAAGAAACAGCTCTCGGTTTTATTAGTTTTCTCTACTGTTTTTTTGACTTTCTAATTTATTGAATTCTTCTTTGATCTTTATAATTTCCTTCCTTCTGCTGACTTTGGGTCTTTTTTGTTCTTTTTCTAATTTGCTTAGATGGAAGTTTAAGCTGTCAATTTGGGATCTTCTTTTTTGAGAAAGGCCTGTATCACTATAAATTTCCCTCTGAGCACTGCTTTTGTGGCATCCCATAGATTTTGAGAGGTTGTGTCTTCATTATCATTTGTCTCAAGGTATTTTTAATTTCCTTCTTGATTTCCTCATTGACCCATTGGTTTTTTAGTAGCATGTTGTTTAGTCTCCATGTAGTAGGTTTTTTCTCATTTCTTTTCCTGTGGTTTATTTCTAGTTTCATGGCATTGTGGTCAGAGAAGATACTTGAGATAATTTCTCTGCTCCTAAATTTATTGAGGTTAGCTTTGTGTCCCAATATGTGGTCAATTCTTGAGAAGGCTCCATGTGTTGTTGAGAAGAATGTGTATTCTGATTCTTTTGGATGTAGTGTCCTGAAGATATCAATTAAATCTAACTTCTATTGTTTCCTTCAGGTTCTCTGTTGCTTAATTGGTTTTCTGTCTAGAGGATCTGTCCATTGGTAGGTATCAAGGGAGCATTCCTGAACATAATCAAAGCCACTTATGATAAACCCACAGCAAATATAATACTCAATGGGGAAAAACTGAAAGCTTTCTCATGCAAATCTGGAACAAGACAGGTATGCCTACTCTCAGCACTGCTCTTCAACATAGTTTTGGAAGTCCTGGCCACAGCAATTAGACAAACAAAAGAAATAAAAGGCATCCATATAGGAAGAGAAGAGATCAAACTGTCACTGTATGCAGACGACATGATACTTTACATAGAAAACCTTAAGGACTCAACCCAAAAACTACTGGAACTGATGAATAAATTCAGTCAAGTAGCAGGATATAAGATTAACAGTCAGAAGTCAGTCGCATTTCTGTATACCAGCAATGAAATATTAGAAAAGGAATCCAAAAATACGATACCTTTTAAAATTGCACCTCACAAAATCAAATACCTTGGAATACACCTGACCAAGGAGGTACCTTTACCTTATATGCCAAGAACTATAAAACTTTAATCAAAGAAGACGTAAAGAAATGGAAAGGTATTCCATGTTTAAGGATTGGAAAAATCAATATTGTGAAAATGGACATCCTACCCAAAGCAATCTACAGATTCAAGGCAATCCCTATCCAATGACCCAGGACATTTTTCACAGAACTAGAACAAACAATCCCAAAATTTATATGGAACCACAAAAGACCCAGAATTGCTGAAGCAATCCTGAGAAACAAAAACCGAGCAGGGGGCATAACTCTCCCAGACTTCAAGAAATATTACAAAGCCACAGTCACCAAAACAGTGTAGTACTGGTATCAAAACAGACAGACAGACCAATGCAACAGAAGAGAGAACCCGGAAATAAACCCTGACACCTACGGTCAATTAATCTTTGACAAGGGAGGCAAGAACATCAAATGGGAAAAAGAAAGTCTATTCAGCAAGCATTGCTGGGAAACCTGGACAGCTGCATGCAAAGCAATGAAACTAGAACACACCCTCACACCATGCACAAAAATAAACTCCAAATGGCTGAAAGACTTAAATATAAGACAGGACACCATCAAACTCCTAGAAGAGAACATAGGCAAAACACTCTTGGACATCAACAGCATGAATATTTTCTCAGGTCAGTCTCCCAAAGCAATAGAAATTAGAGCAAAAGTAAACCCATGCGACCTCATCAAACTGAAAAGCTTTTGCACAGCAAAGGAAACCCACAAGAAAACAAAAAGACAACTTTCAGAATGGGAGAAAATAGTTTCCAATGATGCAACCGACAAGGGCTTAATCTCTAGAATATATAAGCAACTTATACAACTCAACAGCAAAAAAGCCAATCAACCAATGCAAAAATGGGCAAAAGACCCGAATAGACTGTTCTCCAAGGAAGATACAAATGGCCAGCCAACACATGAAAAAATGCTCCACATCGCTGATTATAAGAGAAATGCAAATCAAAACTACCATGAGACACCACCTCACACCAATCAGAATGGCCATCATTCATAAGTCCACAAATAACAAGTGCTGGAGGGGGTGTGGAGAAAAGGGAACCCTCCCGCCCTGTTGGTGGGAATGGAAACTGGTACAGCCTCTATGGAGAACAGTTTGGAGATACCTTAGAAATCTATACATAGAATTTCCATATGACCCCACAATCCCACTCTTGGGCATATGATCGGACAAAACTCTACTTAAAAGAGACACATGCACCCGCATGCTCATTGCAGCACTATTCACAATAGTCAGGACATGAAAACAACCCACATGTTCATCAACAGATGATTGGATTTGGAAGAGGTGGTATATATACACAATAGAATACTACTCAGCCATAAAAAAGAATGACATAATGCCATTTGCAGCAACATGGATGGAACTAGAGACTCTCATCCTGAGTGAAATGAGCCAGAAAGACAAAGACAAATACCATATGATATCACGTATAACTGGAATCTAATATCCAGCACAAATGAACATCTCCACAGAAAAGAGAATCATGGACTTGGAGAATAGACTTGTGGGGCTGCTTGATGCGAGAGGGAGGGGGTGGGAGGGATGGGGAGCTTGGGGTTATCAGATACAACTTAGAACAGATTTACAAGCAGATCCTGCTGAGTAGCATTGAGAACTATGTCTAGATACTCATATTGCAACAGAACCAAGGGTGGCAAAAAATTGTATACATGTAAGAGTAACTTGCTCCCCGTGCTGTACAGTGGAAGAAAAAATTTAAAAAAATTTAATTAATTAAAAAAAGAAAGAAAAATGGGAAAGGGAGAGGCAAAGGGCCAACAAAGTCTCTTTTCCCTCTACCTGGTCAGGGCCCTCTGGCCAGTTCTCCATCTCAGGAGGAGCCCAGAAATTAAATGGCCCCAGTTGTGGCTGATGGGTCTGCTCCACTGGTGGGTGAGTTGGCCCTCCAGTGCCCTGAGTGGTTACGATCTGTGGCTGAGGGTTAGCCAAAGAAATGTGGGCTGTCTCTAAAACCCTGAGGAAGGACTGTCCAGGTTAACTGAGGGTCTGAAAGAATATTGTGGTCAGTCCATGTGAATGGAAAAAAATCCTGGCATGAAGGGTGTAGAGGAAGGGTAAAAAGGGCATCTTTTAGGTCAAGAACTGAGAAATGAGGAGTGTTAGGAGGTATACAAGACAGAAGAGTATAGGGATTTGGGACCACTGTGTTAATGGGAAGGAGTACCAGATTGATGAGGCCAAGATCATGAACTAATCGGAAGCATCTGTCTAGTTTTTTTACAGGAAGGATAGGAATATTGAACAGAAAGTGAATAGGTTTGAGGAGGTTGGCCTTGAGGAGAAGCTGATTTATAGGCTTTCATTCTCTCTGTGCTTCTAGGCTAATAGGATATTGAGATTGGATAGGAAATTTAGGAAGATCATTTAGTCTTATGAGAATTGGAGAATGATGTCTAGCAATGGAGGGTATATGGGTGTCCCAAACAATGGGATTGACATCAGAGGGGAGGTGGGAATGACTGGGGGAGTGGGCCCCAAATCTGACTGGCCCAGATATAGGAAGTTTGTGTTTGGTTGTATAGGAAATTCAATGTATCCCTGGAACTTAGTTAAAATATTCATCCCTATTATAAGCATAGCCCATGTGGGAATACCTAGGAATTAGGTGGCAGAAAGTGGTGTTTACAAGTGTGCAAAGTAAAGGTCCAGTCTGTTGGGGTGTAGTGGGCAACCACTTTACCCCCATGATAGAAGCAGGGGAGGTGTAGGTAAGACCCTGTTAAATAGGTAATACTGAGTATAATGCCCCCAAGTCCAATAAGAACAAAATAATCTTATCTGCTCCTGCCACAGCTCCCTGAGGCTCCAGAGTGGTGGTAGGAAGCTGGGGCCTGGTGGCCTCAGGCCCCACCCATCCTCCATGGCCAGGCCCAACAGGTTGTTCATGTTGATGGTCTCCAAGGTAGGTTTTGTGGAGGAGATGTTGGGCTGTCCTGGCTTCCCGCAGTCCACTTTCCAATGTCCATTCTGACTGAATTTTGGAGAAGGGCCTGGCAGGGTTTTGGGTTATGGCATTCATTTGCCCAATGCCCCTCTAAGCCACCTTTGAAATAGGCCCTGGGAGGGGAGGTTGTTCTGTAAGTTTGTATGCCTCAGGGGGTCCATGGTTTGTTTTTGAGGATTTCCCTATATGGCAGAAGCAAGAAGCTGATATTCAGTCATGGACCTCTTTAGTTTAGGGGCCTTATGTTCTTCCTCGGCATTATTAAAGACCATTAAAGGCAGCTTTAATGAGATCCCTTGGTGGGAACAAAAGACCGTCCTCTAGTTTCCACATATTTTTTTAATATCTTGTGCTGATTGGGAGATGAAATGCATATGCAAATGAATTTATCTCTCTTGACTTTCTAGATTTAGGGTAGGATACTTAGGGTAGTATACTATAAGCCTTGACATAAAAATGGCTGGATTTTCTTGGGGTTCCTGTATTATTTCTCTAATTTTATCCTAAGTAACTATTTTTAATGAGGACTTCATTCTCTCTATTAGGCAAGAGTTAAGGTGGCCTCTCGAGCCTCTGTCCTGGGAGTCTATCTGATAGTTCCAATTAGGATCCACACAAGGGATAGCTAGAGTTCCAACAGGACTGTTAGCAGGATCTTGGTATGTAAGGTGTCTGCATGGGCTTGGGCTGCCAGATAAATTCATTCCCTTTGTTCAGGGGACAGAAAACAGCTAAGGATAACACAAATGTCTTTCCAAGTGAAGTTGTAGGAGTGAATAAGATACTGGAGCTCTTTTGTGTAGGTAGTTGAGTCTGAGGTGAAGGAACCTAAACATTTTCCCTATTTGGGATAAGTCTCCCAAAGACAAAGGCACATGAACCCTGACTCTTCCTTCAACTCCAGCAACCTCTCTTAAAGGAAGGTTTGGGGCCTCAGGGGGGATTGCTGATCAAGATCTTGTCAAGGGGGTCATAAAAGGGGTTGTTGTTATGGGAGGGGGCTGCATGTTGGGAGTGGGAATTAGGATTCTTGGGGCATGGAAGAAGAGGAGGAAGAACAATGGTGGGAGGGAGAGAAGAAGGTGTAGGGGCTGTAGTACTTGGGTGCACGGAATTGGTGGGAGGGGGAGGAGGAGGCTTATGGTTGTGCAGGATTGAAGGAGGTGCTGAGGCATCACTAGGATTAAAGTCAGAGTTTGAAGAAACATAAGGGGGAGGCTGATTAGTTTTTGCCTGCAGGTGAGGTGAAAGGGGAGGAGGGCATTCATTTAACAGAAGAACCTGGTATGAGCTACAGTCAGAGCAAAGAGAGGGTTGAGATCTTAAAGAGATAAAAGCTTGGAATTCCTGTCTTGGCTCAGAAGGAACAAATCTGACGAGGATCCATGTGGACACAGGTTTGAACAGTGGTCTTCCTCAGAGGCTTAAGGATCTGGCATTGCTATGACCTGTGTTGTAGGTTGCAGACATGGCTCAGATCTGGCATTGCTGTGGCTGTGGCCCAACTGCCACACTTCCAGTTCAACCCGTAGCCTGGGAACCTCCAAGTGCCATGAGCACAGCCCTAAAAAGACACACACACACATAAAATAGATAAAAGCTTTAATGTAGGGAACATCTGACCATTTCCCATTGTGCTGGAAAAAAATTCTCAAGATCTCCTGGGATTTTGAAATTGAATGGACCAGTCTCAGGCCATTGGCTCCCATTATCTAATTTATGTTTGGGCCAAGCCACGTGACAGAAGGAAATGAGACACTTGTGCTTAACATCTGGTGGAGTCTCAGAGATGAAAGATTGTCCAAAATCACCCTAAAGCTGTATCTTGTGGAGGTTGACAGGAGGAGGCCCCCGTGGTGTTAATTTGGGAATAGAGAAGTCTAAAAACCCATACAGGTGCTCAGAGAGGTATCCCCCTTAGAGGGCCTAAGATCTAAACGAGGTAGACCACCTAGATGGTCAGAGGGGTTCTCCCTGTGAAGTCTATGATCTGAACGATGATTGTGCCTGATCAGGAAATGTCTTTGCTGAGAAGGGGGAGTACCTGTTCCCTGCGACCACATGGAAACCCAGCTGACTCAACATCCAGATTGTAAAGAGGAAATAAAAAATGGCAATGAGGGGTGTTTCCATCATGACTCAGCAGCTAACAAATCTCACTAGCATCCAGAAGGGCACAGGTTTGAACCCTGAACTTGTTCAGTGAGTTAAGGATCTGGCATTGCCATGAGCTGTGGTATAGGTTGCAGATGTGGCTTAGATCCTGTGTTGCTATGGCTGTGGTGTAGGCCTGCAGCTAAAGCTGCATTAGACCCCTAGCCTGGGAACCTCCTACATGCCATGGGTGTCACCCTAAAAAGCAAAAAAGAAAAAGGAAAAGAAAAATGGCAATGACATCAGACCGGGTTTGGGGAGAGAGTGGTGGAGGAGAAATCCAGTATTTACTCAACTTCCAATGGCCTTGAAATGGAGGCCAGTGTGGGGTGCCATGTGATGGGAATCATCAGAAGGCACTTGAGACCCCAGTGCTCAACAGTCACAAGGAAGAGGACACTTCCACTCATCTGAGCAGTAGTGACTGGGAGAGAGGGCCAGAGAAATCAGAGGTCACCGTGGAGTACCCCTGGACTAAATCTTCAATTGTCCCAATAGTCTCACTCTGTTCACTGAAAGACTCAGGCTTAGGAGATGGAAAGCAGGGAAAGAGTTTAGAAACAGAGGAGGCATCCACTCTTTCAGACCAAAGCTACTTGCCCCTAGAACCTACAGGGACCTGCAGAACACCTCATCGTGTAGCCCTGGCTGGTGTTTCAGCTATCCCTCCAAGTCTTGGAGCATTTGTGGAAGCCTGGACATTGGAAAGGGGTGGGTGTGTATCCCTCCAGGGTTTGGCACCAAAATGTTACAGAACTGGAGAAAGACAGTAGACCAGAGCAGTGACATATCAGGCAAGATTTATGAACCAGCAGAGAGGTTGGGAGCACTGAGCAAAAGGAACACAGGACCCCTCAGCCTTGGGAAAGAGTCAGGATTTATAGGCAGGGGATCATGTGCTACGTCCCATATGTTTGGGACAGCAGTTAAGATCCTGGTATAAAACTTAACATTCTCCTTGGGGCAGTCTTTGTCCTTGGGAAGTCAGCCACTTCATGGGCTTTGTTGTGCTGCCAGTGGAGGTCCAATAAAGTGGAGACTGCAGGTCCGGGTCTGAGAGTGTCAATGAGTCATGGGACTTACCATTTCTTAGGCCTTCATTATGTATATATAATTATTTTTTCCCATTCCTCCTAGTTTACAGTGTTCTGTCAATTTTCTACTGTTTAGGCCTTCATTTTAGTTTATGACTAAGAGGTTCCATGTGGCCATTAATACTTATATGTTTATCAGATGATAAAATGTGAATTTTGTTCAGAAAGCCTAGGCTGTTTTGAAGTAAGTCAAGAGCCAGGACAGAAGTAGAGCGGGTTTAGGGTAAAGAAGTGAAAAAGGAAATCTATGCTGATGAATAAAAAAGTGAAAGGGAAGATCAAGTCAAAACTCATGCTATGACTTTGAAAACCAATTTGTAAATTACCCAAAGAGGCATACACCAACTATCCTGCCACTGTGTAATGTGGAAGAAACTTCTGGTTCTTGCCTACCTGCCAGAGGCCAACACGGAGTGTCACTCCAAACCCAACCAGGCCCACCTTCCCTCAGCCCCTACCCCACTGCAGAATGACTTGAGTCCCCCCTTCGAAGGTTGAGACTCAAACTTGGCCTCCTTTACTTGAATCCTGAGCATCTGCTGAAGCAGGTCACTCTCTGGGTCCTGGTCTTGACTTTTTGCTTTGAGGCTACCAGGCAGCAGTGGTCTAGGCCCAAGCCTGTGTGAATGGTTTCACAAGGAGGTAAGCCAATAGACTTGGGATGGGTTCCCAAAGACCCTGCCATCCCTCAAATCCCTGGGGTTCACATGTGATACTTCACTGTGGACACATAGCTGGACAGAAGGACAGGAAGGAGAGAGAACTGCACCCCAGGGACCCCTCACACTGGGGGGCCTAGACGGGCCTGTAGAAACCTCAGCCTACCCATGGGACGACAGATGCTTGGAGGTGGAAAAAGAGGACATGCTCTGGGTTTGGAGGAAGGATTGCATCAGAAAGGTTGGCTTTTTCTAGAAGGGAGACAAGGCACTTTGAAATGTGTGTGTAGGGAATGTGGCTTGATATCTGCTCTTGGCAGAGGGAGGGTCATAGGGAAAGCCTAGCCCTGTCTTGTGTTCCTTAGGCATCTGAAGTTTGCCTCATTAGATCTTTCTAAGGGATGTGAATGGGTGCATACTGTATCTAATGGGAGCATGGGGTGAGATGGTCAGTCAGAAAACTATTCAATGGGGTGGGTGACTGTGGCCACATGTGCCTTGAAGTGGTACTCTCTAAGCTGGGCCCAAAGTTACTCTGCCACAGCCCAGGCCTCTTCCACTCCTTCCAGCCCAGAGCTCACTCCTCAGGTCAGGGAACTGTTGCCTTGGATTCCACAAGTGAGGGGCAGCCATGTGACTTCAACCAAGCTAAGACTCCTGTTTTTGAGTTGTTCTGTATTTTTTTCCCTTTCGTGGAAACACATTTCTTCAGACCTACTTTATCCTCTCTGGTATCTCACAGCAGATGCTCAGGCCTGACTTTGAGATGAAGAGTATGTTCCTATTTCAAGTCACCATTTCATGGACAGGGATCACATGTGTGGAGGGGGGGTGGTTGCGATGGAATGTCTATGAAGGCTGATTCCTTGTTAAAGAGGGGATGTGTCATAGCCCAGAAGAGGAAGACGATCTTCTGTGCTACCATGAAAACTCCTTTTCCCCTGTTGAGATTAATTAGGTGCATAGTGGTGGGTACCTCCCTCTGCTGAACAGACAGCTTTACCACAATGGCACCTGACTCATGCCTGCTTCTCAGTTTGTCTTCACCTTCCATTGTTGGGATCTGGAAGGGGAAGGACCTCAGGCAGCCTGTACTCCCACGACCTATGCAACACGACACTCCCTCAGCCTGTGCTAATCCTCTGCAGTCAATAGTGGCTGTGAAAGGACAGAATCCAGGGGATACATGCTTAATTCTTAGACTCCTTTTCTAGGAACACAACTGCATGATGGCAGTGACTCAGGGTCCTGGGGATGGGATGGTGGAAACTCTCCCCTGTTCAAAGTCCAATATGGGTGGTTCTGTGAGGCAGGTGCATGATGGGCAGGTGCGTTATGCGATTGTGTCAAGGTTCTGTGTGCAGAGTGACTTTCTCAGCCTTTCAGTTTTGTTAGGAGGGGTCATGAAAGAAAGGAAGAGCAGATTTATATTGGCAAGTGCAAAGGAACTGCTTATCAGAAGGTGTGGCCCTAAGACTTTATACACTGCCTGTCCAAAAATGGACTTACAGTGAGTGGATACTGGCTTGGAGAGGGTCCCTATATGCTAATGACCTTGCTGAGGAGCATTGTTCAGAGTAGATGTGCTCCAAGCTCCAGGACTTGGGGACAGTCTGTGAGGGCTGAGTGTTGGAGTTCCTTAGTGAGGCTCTCTGAGTGAGTGCTGCTGTGCCTAACCTCTTCTCAGCAGACAGGAGGCAGGGAACTTGGTGCATGGGAACAAATTCACCAGTGGAATAATTCTCAACTGGAGATGAGAACATGAAAAACCCTCCAAGACTGCACAGTTTCCCCTGTTCAAATGCCCTTGCCTGTTGAGATGTACAGTCTGATTCACCAGGAAACTCCCTTCCCAGTTGCCCATTCTCCTCCATTCACCACTTTCCTTTGTCTCAAGAGCATCTCCACAGCATGCTCAGCACAGCAGCCATCATTAAGCCTCATGCCTCTCTGTCCCATTTCATAGCACTCCACTTTTCTCCATCCACTCCTGGCCCCCCATTGAAGCCACCCTTGGAGCTGCACCTGCCACCACCCATGACCCCATTACTCCCACCTGGCAGCACCTTATTCCTGCCAGCCTTCACCAGGACATCTCTGGTGGCTAATACTGACCATGGCCTCAGTGCCCCAGGGGTTTGCAAAATCACTGTCTAAGTCAGATCAGAAGGAAAGCCAGCATTGCCCCACCAGACTCAGATCTTTGGCCTTACCCAGGTACCCCCAAAGGGAGCTCCTGGGGCCCTCAGTGGGAGGGCTTGTTGCTTGTCCTGTAACCCTATTCCTAGAAACCCCTGCAGTGGAGAGTGTTGTGGCCACACTGGCTGTTGCAGTAGCTCAGGCTTGCAAGGGAGAGTGGGTCACAGGCCTTCCTCCTCAAGCTGCACAATCAGCTGCCCAGCTGGCCCCAGTCTGCCCCCAGTGAGCTCTGGCCCATGGCCACATGGTGCATCCAGGGCAGACAGCCTATCCTCCTCCAAGAATGGGGTCCCTCAGGATGACTCTTTGAACAGCAAGAGCTGAGAACTCCCAAGGCTGGCAGTGCCTAAAATCTCTGGCCCAGAAGCACCTGCCCCAGAGCCCTAATGCAGAACTTTTCTCTTGCTTCCTCATTTGAGTGCATTCTGGAGAGCTCATGAGCTCACCTGGAGCCTTCACTAAAGAGGAACTGGCCATGGACTCACTGGCTAGCTTTCTAGGAATCCTTCAGCCTAGACAGAAGGAAGGTTGAGGGTGATGTCCATGCCATGAAGAGGCATGTTGTCACTCACATGTGTCACATGTCCAGTCCATGACAACCTTTCAGTGTCTTCTCTCAGCTGACCCCCACCCCGTGGGTCCACCCACATTACCTTCTGTGTTTCCATGGTAAATTTAACACAGACTAGCAGTCAGAGAGGGTCCTTCTGTAATGTCAGGAGCCAAGAGGTGAATGGCACCATCTTCTGTGCTGCTGCATCCTTTCAACAAGAAGTTGGGTGTATGGTGGCCAGGGACTGTCACTTCAGAGGAGGCATAGGACAGGCAGGCTCAGGAGAGAGTTTTATGCATATGTGGTCTTTGTTGTTCTGGAGACTTCCAGTTACAACAAGGAGGTGGTAGTGCTCTCTTAAGGCAAGGTTCTTTCCTACTAGAGCTGTGAGCCTGGAAGGAATCTCTCTCCTAGACTTAAGGTCCTTCATAAAAGGGGTACAATGACACCTAGTTGAGAGGACCAGGCAGAAGAGTCCTTGGGCTTATCTGACCTGTTAGCAGCTATCCTGGCACATGCCCTCCCTCATTGATGATGCTGAATTTTATATGAAACTGCAGTCCTGGAGAGGAAAGAGTTCCCCAAGGCACAGCATTCCAGCTATGGCCTGGGAGTGCATGCTCATCCTCTGGGGAGTGTGAGGTGGTGGCAACAGCAACCAGGAAGGCCTGTCTTGCTCTACAGACACCCACACTACTGACCCTCAGTCAGGCTGTGGTGGGAAACATGGAGGAGAAGGAATGGAGGTGCTCAGGCAGCTGGAGGTGGGGCTATAAGAGGAGACTGACCCTGAAGGCTTTCAGCCCAGTGCTTCACTCTCTGGCCCACTGAAACCAACCATGACATTGGAGAAGGGACAGTGTTGGGCCATGCAGGAATGGCAGCACACAAGCATCTTTGACAGGATGAACTTCTATGAGATGGTGGCAAAGTGAGTCAGCATCCCGGGCTGTGGGGTACATGGTGGACGAGGGGGTGGGTGAGGGCCAGACCGCAGGGCAGGATATGACTGTGATGGTGACCAGCAGAGAGAACGGAGGAGGCTGGCACCCAACACATACTGTTCCCTGCATCCCAGAGGCCTTACTCCCCTCACCTGGAGACCTTGGCTATTCTGTCCTTCTTCCACCAGGAGCACTGCCCCCACATGAGGCTGACCTGTCCCTGTCCTGGCATAAGGCCTCAGGATGGTCTTGGGAACCCTAGGAGCCCAGGAAGGGTCCACTCTGGGCACAGGGACTGTGCAGGGAAATGCACTCCACCCCAAGCTGTGTGTTGGGTGGCCAGTGATTACTGATCTAACACTTGGAACCCCTCTCCTCATCAGCAGTGGACTGGCCTTCCCTGGGTTTTCTGCATGGGAATCCCCTAGTTTCAAAACCAAAACCAAACAAATAAGCACCTCTCAGAGGAACGTGAGGCCTGTCTGCTAAGTTTAGCATCCCATCTCCAGCCTCTCCTGAGCCCTGTGTCAGGTGTGTGTTCCAGAACTCTCACTTCCAGACCCAGGACCTAGATTTGGGCAAGGCTACTGTGGGGATACCTGCCTGACAAGGCTGCTGGCCATCACCATTCCTGTGGGACACACAAGGATGGGGGGGGCATGAGCAGGGGCCCCCATGGGCCACCATATGTCCAGTAGTCCTGGTTCAATTAAGCAACCTGGGTCTCTGCTGGGCCATGCCCTCCAGGGCTGGTAAAGCAGGAGGTGGCCCAGATCATGTACTTGCCCTAGAGGGGCTCTCTGCTGGAATAGCACCTCACAGGCCCTGACAGCCCCAAGGACACCCTCTCCTCATCCCCTCAGTCCTGCTGCCCTCAGTGGGCTCCAGAGCCCAGGCCTTTTTCTCACTGAGGCCTGTCCCTCAACACCCCCAAGGTTCATGGAATTTGAAGTGGAAGATGAGTTCCAGATTCAGAACTTGCAGTGGATGAAGGGGGAACAGGGTCTGCTTACTCCAGCTCTAGTGAGTCCAGCTCCTCAGGGACTTCAGCCCCCAAAGTGGGGCCTTGGTCAGTTACACACCTGCCCAATGGAGGTAAAGACAAAGTTAATAGGGGCCTAGGGGTAGAGGCAAGATGGCACAAGGGTAAGAGGACATGCTCACCCTCTCCCACAAACACATCAAAAAAAAAAAAAAACCACACATCTCCATCTAAAAGGATTCACACAGGTCATCAACTGAATGCTGGCAGAAAATCTTAAACCTCCAAAAAGGGCAAGAAACTCCTGACATAACCAGGTAGAACAAAAGAAAAAAAGAGAGAGAAAAGGAATCAGGACAGGACTCGCTTTCCTGAGAGGGATCTGTGAAGGAGAAAGGGAACCCACACCCTGAGAAGCAACCTAACAAACAGAAAGATCAGCTGAGTCAGAGGGATCTCCAACATACTGGAGAAAGCACAGCAGCAGGCCTGAGAACTGAAAAGCAGAGTGAGAGAAGCACAGATCATCTGAACTGCTGGCACAGACACCACAGCCTGAGATTCTCGGGGGGGGGGTTGCTGGGCACTGAGACTTAGGCTCTGGAGCAGTGAGAAGCTGCTTGCTAGCCCATGGTGGACCAGACCTGTGGGTGGCAGGAGCAAACCACTGCAATTATCCCTGACTCCAGAGGTGGTGTGGCCTACCACAGCTGGGGATATCTGAACAAAAATTACTTGCAGACCCAACCATTTCAGAGGGTATCACAGAAAAGGACACTACAATGGAACCTCACCTGATGGTGCTCTTACTCCTCTGGGGGCACACTCACCCTGCAGCCACCACTGCCAAACATTCCAAGAGGTGCCCATATGCTTGATCACTGTCCCTTCCTAGGAATCTGCAACTAAGAGCACCTTGTTCCCACATCCTGTCAGGGCTAAGCAGGACCAGGTGCTTCTTGCATGATTTTACAGGTGATGGGGCAAACCACCAAAGTTATCTCTAGCTCCAGCGGTGGCAGTGAGCTGACACCATTAGGGGTTGGGGAACAGGCACCTACTGCAGCCCCATTCACCTCAAGGGCATCACAGAGGAAGGCATTGTGACCAAATCAACTCTTGGTTCTCTTGCACCCTTGGGAACACACTGGCCCTGCTGCTGCCACTACTGAATGTTCAGGGCAGTACCCATAGGCCAGATCTCTGGCACTTCCCAGGATCCTGCAACTCGGAGCAGCCTGAGCAGCACCTCCTATGTGGGCTAAGACAGACAGATCACCTCATGCATGGTCTACAGGTGGTGGATGCAAACCAACACAGTTACCACTGAAGCTAGATGGTCATGGCCCACTCCCACTAGGGATCCCTGAACAGGCACCACCTGCCATTCCAATCATCTCAGAGGAGGACACTGCAATCAATCACAAGCTGTTGATGTTCTCACATCCCTGGGAACTCACACACCCTGCTGCAGCTACAGCCAAATTCTCTGGCCACCTTGAAGATACTTTTGAGCTCATTACCACTTCCCAGGGACCTGTAAATAGGAGTAACCTGTGCCACCTTCCTGCAGGTCTTTGCTTCTGTTGAGAGCCCAATGACCAGGCCCTGAATGCTGGTCCTACTCATTGCCCTCTTCTCCCTGAAAACATACTGAGCATCATGGGGATAACAGACTTCTCATGCAGAAGAAAGAGACAGCAAAGATCCAAACCCCCACACCAATAATAAAGAGTAACCCCCAAAAAAGATACAAAGGGGTATTCTTGCATAGACACAGACTTACAAAAATACAGTTTGGCTTCCCCAAATTCACACAAAAAGAAAAACACAAGCAAGATGAAGAACCTCAGAAATGAATTCCCAGTTAAAACAACAGGAGAATTCACCCAAAGCAGTCAACAAGGAAACAGACCTCTGCAGTCTGACAGACTTGGAGTTCAAAGGAGACATAGTGAAAATACGGAAGGAATTAAGAGAGGATAGGAACAGGAATGCAGATTCCCTTAGAAAGGAATGAGAACATATAAGGAGGAGCCAAGAAAACTAGAAAATTCATTTGCAGAGATACAAACTGAAGGAAAGGCAATAAAGACCTGAATGAATAATGCAGAGGAAAGAATTAGTGATGTGGAACAGAGAATAATGGAAATCACCCAATCAGGACAGCAGACAGAAAACCAAATGGAAAAAAATGAAAGAAATATGAGACCTATGGGATAATATAAAGCAGGCAAATATATGCATAATACGGATTCTAGAGGGAGAAGAAAAAGAAAAGCAGACTGAAAATACATTTGAAGAAATCCTGGCTGAAAATTTTCCAAATCTAATGGATACTGATAACAAGATATAGGAAACACAGAGGGCCCCAAACAAGTGGAACCCAAACAGGCCCACACCAAGACATATTATAATAAAAATGGCAAAAAGTTAAAGATAAAGCGAAGATTCCAAAGGCAGCAAGAGAAAAGCAAAGCGTTAACTACAAGGGAACCCAAATAAGGCAATCAGCTGATATCGCTACAGGTACACTAAAGGCCAGGAGGGAGTGGCAAGATATAATTAAACCACTGAAAGGAAGAAAATCTGCAAACTAGAATATTCTATCCAGCAAGAAAATCATTTAAAATAGATGGAGAAATAAAGAATTTCTCCAACAATCAAAAGCTGAAAGAGTACAGCAACACGAAACCCATTCTAAAACAAATACTTAAAGGGCTTCTGTAATTAAAAAAAAAGGAAGATATAGGATGGAGGAAACCACAATTGGAAAGCCATCACTTAAATAAGTCAGCATACAGACCTAAACATGAAGATGTTAAAAAAAGAAAAGGCATCCAAATCAAACACTGTGGGAAAGGGAAGTAAGAAGAAATAGATTCTTTTTTAATTTTTTCATGATGTGTTTAGCCTATATGACTATCAGGCTAAAGTAAGCAGATATAGGAAGGGGTTAACATACATAAAGAAAGAGGGCAACCACAAATCAAAACCGAACACTACATTCACAAAAACTGAAAAGAAAATACTCAAGCATAAAATAAATGGAAATCACCCAACCAAACAAGGAAAGGAAGAAAAGAGAAACATAGAATCAACTGGAAAATAAGGCTTAAAATGGAAATAAATACATATCTATCAATAATCACCTGAAATGTCAATGGACTGAATGCTCCAATCAAAAGACACAGAGTGGCAGATTGGGATAAAAAAGCAAAATCCTTCAATCTGCTGCCTACCATACACTCACCTTGGGGCAAAGGACACTTCCAGATTGAAAGTGAGGGGTGGGAAAAGAGATTTCATGCCAACGGACAAGACAGGAAAGCAGGCGTTGCAGTACTCATATCAGACAAAAGAGACTTTAAAATCAAGGCCATCAAGAAAGACAAAGAAGGATACCATTGAATAGTTAAAGGATCCATTCAAGAAGAGGATATTACAATCATCAATATATATGCCCCTAATATTGGAGGACCCAGATACCTCCAACAAATACAACAGAGATAAAAGGAGAAATTGATGGGAATACAATCATAGTAGGAGAATTAACACCCCACCCACATCAATGGACAGATCCTCCGGACAGGAAATCAATAAGGCAACAGAGATCCTAAAGGAAATACCAGAAAAGTGAGACCTAATGGACATTTTGAGGGCATTACATCCAAAACAACAGAATACACATTCTTCTTAAGTGCACATGGAACATTCTCAAGAATTGATCACATCTTGGGGCACAAAGCTAACCTCAACAAATTTAGGAGTATAGAAATTATTTCAAATACCTTCTCTGACCACAATGGCATGAAACTAGAACTCAGTCACAGGAAAGGAAGTGAGAAAAAAACCTACTACATGGAGACTAAATAACATGCTACTAAGAAACCAATGGGTCAATGAGGAAATCAAGAAGGAAATTAAAAGAAAAAAACCTCAAGACAAATGATCATGAAGACACAATCACTCAAAATCCATGGGATGCCACAAAAGCAGTGCTCAGAGGGAAGTTCATAGCAATACAGGCCTTTCTCCAAAAAGAAGAAAAATCTCAAATGGACAATTTAACCCACCACCGCAATGCATTAGAAAAAGAAGAACAAGAAAAACCTAAAGTCAGCAGAAAGAAGGACATCATAAAGATCTAAGAGGAAATCAATAAAATAGAGATTCAAAAAACAATAGACAAAATCAATCAAGCCAAGAGCTGGTTCTTTGAAAAGGTAAACAAAATGGACAAACCTCTGGCTAGACTCACCAAAAAGAGGAGAGAAAAAAAACCCAAAGTACAAAAATCAGAAATGAAAAAGGAGAAGACACAATGGATACTACAGAAGAAAAAAAAAAAAACATGAGAGAATACTAACAACAATTATGTGCCAACAGATTCAACCACCTGGAAGAAATGGACAACTTCCTAGAGACGTACAACCCACCAAAACTGAATCAAGAAGAAATAGATCAACTGAACAGACCAATCACTAGAAATGAAATTGAATTTGTCATAAAAACACTCCCTACAAATAAAAGTCCAGGACCAGATGATTTCACAGGTGAATTCTACCAAACAAACAAGGAGGAACTTACACCCATACTCCTACAACTTTTCCAAAAGGTTGAAGAAGAAGGAATACTCCCAAAGACATTCTAGGATGCCACCATTACCTTCATTCCAAAACCAAAGATGCTGCCAAAAAAGAAGAGGTAAATCAGTCAACATCATACATCACATTAACAAAACGAAACTCAAAAATGACATGATCCTCTCAGTAGGTGCAGATAAAGCATTTGACAAAGTCCAACATCATTTTATGATTAAAAACCCTTACCAAAGTGGGTCTAGAGGGAACATTCCTTAGCATAATCAAAGTCATTTAAGACAAACCCACAGAAAATATAATACTCAATGGAGAAAAGCTGAAAGCCTTCCCACAAAAATCTGGAACAAGACAAGAATGCACACTCTCATCCCTATTATTCAACATAGTATTGGAAGTCCTAGCCACAGCAATCAGACAAACAAAGAAATAAAAGGCATCCAAATCGGAAGAGAAGTGATAAAGCTGTTACTCTATGCTGATGACAAGATACAATAAATACAAAACCCCAAGGACGAACCCCAAAATTACCTGAACTGCTCAGCAAATTCAGCAAAGTAGCAGGATATAAGATTAACATTCAGAAATCAGTCGCATTTCTGTATACCAACAATGAAATATTAGAAAAGGAATACAATAATACAATACCTTTTAAAATTGCAACCCAAAAAATCAAATACCTGTGTATACACCTGGCCCAGGAGGTGAAAGACTTATATGCCAAGAAATATAAAACATTAATCAAGGAAATTAAAGATGTAAAGAAATGGAAAGATAGTCCATGCTCCTGGATGGAAAAAAATTAATATTGTAAAAATGGCCATACTACCCAAAGCTTTCTACAGATTCAATGCAACCCTGATACAATTACCCACTCCATTTTACACAGAACTAGAACAAACAATCCAAGTATTTATATGAAACCACAAAAGACCCATGATTGCCAAAGCAATTCTGAGAAACAAAAACCAAGCAGGAGGCATAGCTCTCTCGGGCTTCAGGCATTATTACAAAGCCACAGTCATCAAAGACAGTGTGCGTCTAGTACCAAAACAGACAGACAGAACAATGGAACAGAATAGAGAATCCAGAAATAAACCCAAACACCTATGGGAAATTAATCTTTGACAAAGGAGTCAAGAATACAAAATGGGGGAAAGACAGTCTTTTCAGCAAGTACTGCTGGGAAACCTGGACAGTTGCATGCAAATCAGTGAAACTAGAACACACTCTCACACTAGGCACCAAAATAAACCCAAAATGGATGAAAAACATAAATACAAGACAAGACACCATCAAACTCCTGGAAGAGAAAATAGGCAGCACATTTTCTGAAATCAACCTTACAAATGTTTTCTCAGGTTAGTCTCCCAAAGCGATAGAAATAAAAGCAAAAATAAACCAATGGGACCTAATCAAACATACACGCTTTTGCACAGCAAAGGAAACCAAAAAGAAAAAAAAAGACAACTTACAGAATGGGGGAAAACAGTTTCCAATGATGCAACTGTCAAGGGCCTCAGCTCTAAAATAGACAAACAACTTATACAACTCAACAGCAAGAATAGCAATAATGCGATTGAAAAATGGGCAAAAGACCTGAAGAGACATTTCTCCAAGGAAGATATACAGATGGCCAGCAAGCACCTGAAACAATGCTCAGTATCACTGATTATTAGAGAAATGCAAATCACAATGAATATGAGATACCACCTCACACCAGTCACAATGGCCATCATTCATAAGTCCACAAATAACAAATGCTGGAGGGGGTGTGGAGAAAAGGGAACCCTCCTGCCCTGTTGATGGGAATGGATGCTGGTACAACCACTAGGGAGAACAGTAGGGAGGTACCTTAGATATCTGTACATCAAACTACCGTATGACCCTGCAATCCCACTCTTGGGTATCTATCCAGACAAAACTCTCCTTAAAAAAGACACAGGCACCCACATGTTCATTACAGCACTATTCACAATAGCCAAGACATGGAAACAACTCAATTGTCCAAGGACAGGTGATTGGATTGGGAAGATGTGGTATATATAGACAATGGAATCCTACTCAGCAATAAAATATAATGCCATTTGCAGCAACATGGATGGAACTAGAGGCTCACATCCTGAGTGAGGCAAGTCAGAAAGAGAAAGACAAATACCGTACAATATCACTTATGTCTGGAATATAGTATACGGCACAAAGAAACCTTTCCACAGAAAAGAAAATAATTCTCTTGGAGAATAGCCTTGTGTTTGCCAAGGGGGAGGGCGAGGGAGTGGGTTGGATTGGAAGCTTGGGGTAAATCGATGCAGAATATTGCCTTTGGGATGGATTAGCAATGGGATCCTGCTGGGCAGCCCTAGTCACTTATGATGGAACATGTAATGTGAGAAAAAAGAAGGTATACATGTAAGTGTAACTGGGTCACAATGCTGTACAGTTGATAAAATATATATATAAATAAAAGATAAGAAAAAAATAAAGTTTTATACATTTAAAAAATAAATAGGGACCTAGGGATGGCCAATGTCCCAACATTGTTCCTTTAACCGCACTGTGGTATTAGTCTTTCCACTAGAACAGCCCCTGAAGGGGGTCTCACCTGCCCTTTGTCCCTCTGGGTTATGGACATGGTCAGTTTTCTAACTCTTCTCCCTCCTCCATGCCTAAGCAGCCCCATGAGGTATGCCTAAGAAGTGGGCTGGTGGTGACACCCCTGGGAAATTAAAGGTTCTGCACTTCCTCACATGTGACTCTTACATGTGCCCACTTTCCTCTCCCTCCCATGGCACATGAGGCTTCAGCTGGTCCTAAAACCACCCACACACAGGTCTATGGCCCCCCAGCACTGCCCTCCAATGTGCATGCTCTAGGCTTAGGAAATGGACATTAGAGTCTCTCACTTTCCCTTCCACCTGGTCACCCTCAGCCTGTGCTCTTAGGAAGGCCAGCCCTGGGGCACAACCCAAACACTGCAGCCATGCCACTGGAGTGCCACCAGAGACCAAGGCACTCTTGTGTTCCCTAAGGCTGGGGTCAGACTAGGGTCACCAAAGAATCCTGCAAACCAGAGATTGATTTCAAGGCCCTTCTAAGGCACAGCCAGCAGTGAGTGGCCTTACAGCTCAAAGGCTCAGTTCTCTCTCCAAGAGGTCAGGACATCCCTCCATCCTCCTCAGGGACCTCGATCAGGACCCAGGGCCAATGAGGTTCTTGAGGAGACCTGTCCTCTTAGGGAGACCTGAGGGCTGGGGAACAGCTCCAGTAAGGAGGAGGAGGATCTCCCCACCCTGACCTTCCTCCTGGAACCTCAGCACAACCTGCTGTCCTTGGTGCTGCCCCAGAGCCAAGTCCCCACCACAGGCCTTGTGGGGACTCTGCAGGCTGGGGGACTCAACGAGCTCACTGGGTCACCCCACCCCCCAGAGAATAGGCATCAGCCCAGCCTCCCCAGCAGCTGGCTCTGTGTGGAGGCCTGGCCACCACAGAGAACTTGCCCGTGCCCAGGACTGACCTGGGAGTCTTTGGGAGACCAGCCCTAGACAGGGGCTTGTTTACCCTGACAGACCAAAAAGAGAAGGTGTAACACATGTGTCACAGGGAAGAGGATGTTCCACTGCATCCAGTAGTGAACAGTGGGCCAGCATTCCAGTGCAAGCCCAACAGGAAGCCTAGGGACTCTCTTTAGTCCCAGCACTGATCCTGGCTGACATGGGGGCAGGGAGGAAGGGCAAGGCTATCAGAGCCAGGAGAGGGGTGGCCCTGCGGGGGGTTAGGTAGTGGGGGATTTGGGTCTGGGTGTGCACAGAAGCACCATTGGGATGAAGTATGTAAAATGTGGACAAAGATAGTTTTATGGGAAATATTCATGGTCCACTGTCATCTGGCTCATGTCTGTGTTGCTCCACAGAGTGTTCTTTGGAGGAAAGAAGGATGAGGGCTGTCACAGGTGCTCTGGATTTACAGGTGAACCATGAAATCTTTCCTCCACAGAGACAAGGACTCATCAAGCTACTCTGGGGAGCACACAGATTTCACTATCCCCAGGAACCCCCACATCATGTCCGTCCTCAAGCCTGCCTGACTAGTGGGCATCTGGGGCATCTCTACCATTATCTGCATCCCCCTACCTTCAAAGGACTTGGAGCTGCTTTTGTGCCTTTCAGCCCTCTGAACACTCAGCAGTTCCTAGAGTGGAGGCTGGTGACAGCCTTTACCTTTAGGGAGTTTCTCTCTGCTTCCTCGAAGTCGCCAGATGACAGGCTGGGATGATCCTACACTCATCCAGGGTGCCCTGTGTGGGTGGCCTGGCCAGAGAGGAAAAGGCTTGGCTGTAGGTACAGGCCTTTCTGCTTCTCTGCCTCATCGATGGGGGAGAATCCACTATTCTCAGTGGGATTATTGCAATGGGCAAAATGGTGGAGGCAGGTGCCTCTTAGTCCCAATGAGGACATAAAGATGGGAATGGTTGAGAGGAAATTCATAGATGATTAGGGACCTGAGTGGAGTAGTCCATCGTGATTTATTTATTTTTTTCTTTTTAAGGCTGCACCAATGGCCTAAGTAGGTTCCCAGGCTAGGGGTCACATCAGAGCTGGAGACACTGGCCTATGCCACAGCAATGCCAGATCTGAGATGCATCTTCAACCTACACAGAGCTCACAGCAGTGCTGGATCTTTAACCCCCTGATAAGGTCAGGGATCGAACTGGCATCCTCATGGATACTAGTCAGATTTATTTCCAGAGAGCCACTATGGGAACTCTGAGTATTGCACCTTGTCAAATCCCTGCACCACCCCAATGGCATCAACACCCAGATAGCTTTAGAAAGAGCAAGACCTAAGACTTTACAAAGACCAGGAATAGAGTTCCTGCTCTGGGAAAGAGGCCTAAGTATCCTGCCTTGTTCCAAGGAACCCCCATATGCCAAGAGTGTGGCCAAAAAAGGAAAGTAACAAAACCAAAAAATGAAATAGACTAGGTTTAACATTAAGGTGCATGGACTGCAAATGACAAATTACACTAATGTTCTTCAAACCATAAAAGGAATGAAATAGAAGGAGTTCCTGTCATGGCTCCGAGGTAATGAACACAACTGCTATCTGTGAGGACATGGGTATGATACCTAGCCGTGCTCATTTGGTTAAAGTTCCAGAGTTGCCATGAGCTGTGGTGTAGTGTCATGTAGCTTTGATCCTGCATTGCTGTGGCTGTGGCATAGGATGGAAGCTCAAGTTCTAATTCAATTCCTAGCAGGGGAACTTCCATATGTCCAGAATGAACCCTACCAAAACAAAAAAAAAAGAAAAAGGAAAAAGAAAGAAAAAAAGAAAAGAAAAAGAAAGAAAAAAAGAACAAAAAAAGAAAAAGAATGAAATTAAAATTAATTAAATGGAATTTTCATTCAACAGAATCAGCTGTAGCTTACATTTGACCCCTAGTCAGGGAACCTCTACATGCTGCAGATGGAGCCAATCTTGACCAAAAATACATACATAAAATAAAATAAATCAATAGTGGTCTAACGGATGATATATTCATGGAATCAGAGAATTGACTACCATCCACAGGGTGGATAAAGGAGGTTCCTAATTGCAGGGGTAGCATGGCTGCAGCTTGTCTGAGGGAGAGGCAGGTGCTGGGCAACCTTTGCATATGATACACACCAAGGGGAAGCCTTCCCATTGACAACACAGAAAGTCTCATCTCCAAAACTCTCAACATGGAATCAGAGCATTGGCTGAAGGAACACACCTGACAGAGGCTGTGGGCCGCCTGGTCTGGGTTCTCCCTACCAAAGGCCATGTTTCTCCAAGAACAAGGCAAGGAGTAACACTTTTCTAAGTCACAGACATCATATATTAACAATACAGCTATTACAATTGTGCAGGCAAAGGGCTCTGAAGGGAATTTTTAAGTGGGGGGCAGGGAGCAGTTGTGTACGAGGGAGGATTTGGGCCCTCTGGCTTGTAGGTGACCTCTTGTCAGACAGGGGAAGTGACACACCTCGAAGCTGGGTAGTGTTCCAAGGCACTGCCTTCCTTCCTCAAATGGCAGGGATATGGAGGGTTTAAAAGTGGGAGCAGAGCAAAGATCTATCACCTACTGCCTCCTTACCTCCTCTGCTTCAGGGTGAGGAGCTTCCTGCTTTCATAGAAATTATTGCTAGCACACCGATCATTGGAGATCTTGAACATCAACATTTTACTTCTCAGAAGCACATAGGAGAAATCAAAGATAGCCCATGGGTGTAGCTAAGGGTCTTGTCTTAGGGGAAACTTGCTTAATTGCAGTAGCTGCTTCCTGGTTAACTGGGGTTCGGTTGTACTTCTTCTAGAAAATGATGTTACTAATATTTGAAAAAGAACATTTGGGGAGTGACCACCATGGCTCATTGGTTAACAAATCTGACTAGGGTGCATGAGGTTGCAGGTTCTAGTCCTAGCCTCGCTCAGTGGGTTAAGGATCCAGCATTGCTGAGAGCTGTGATGTAGGTCGCAGTAGTGGCTCGGATCCTGTGCTGCTGTTGCTCTGGCATAGGCCAGTGGCTACAGCTCTGAGTAGACCCCTGGCCTTGAAACCTCCACATGCCATGTGTGCAGCCCTAGAAAATACAAAAAGACAAAAACAAAAGTTTGGCAATCCCATGTTTTGGGAGGTAGCAAGATGGAGTGATGAGATTTCGGTTTCTGAAGTAGTGAGAGGGCAGGGCTGACTTGGGCAAGACAACCTCCCTGCAGGAGAAAGCCTGGCCTTCCTGGGACTTCAGGGTCACTGCCCATAGCCAGGGCTTATGGCTGACAGAGATGGGAAGTGCTGCCTAGTGACTCAGCCACTGGCCTTCTGAGGCTTATGGCTGCACCCACAGCTCAGACCCACCCTGAGCAGCAGGAAAGAGGCTGGAGCTTCCCCCACCCTGAGCGCTCATCCCGCAGCCAGCTACTCAACCTGCATCCTGCATGTCACCATGCTGGTTGTAGTCCCTGCCCACAGGGGGCCTGGACTTCTCTGATCATGCAATAAAAAGCACCAAGCCCAAGATCTGGGCCCCTCTCCTGAACGCTGGGTCCGAACAGAGTCTCTGGGTGCTGATCCGGAAAACAATGTGCAATGGCGACCCACAAATTCTCCTACTATTGTTCTGTCTGTGAACTTCCCTTGATAAACACAACTTCAGCAGCATGAATTCATATATTCAGGCAATTCCCTTATGGTTACTGTATAAGTGAAAAGTCTGAGAACTCCCATGTAAAATTAATATTCAAAAGGTTCACACCAATGACACTTGAGCAACCTATAAGATAAACAAATAGTCATTACATTGCACTCCACCGTGTCCAAAGTATAAGCTTCCCCTTGTATAACAATGAGAATGAGAAGTGAGCCTCCAAATATGTGGAAACTGAGATGCACACTTCTAAATAACCCATGGTTAAAGATGACTCTCAAAGAAAAATTTTGAAATGAATAGAACTGAATGCAAAGGAAGATACAGTCCATAAAATGTGATTGGATCCAGATAAACCATTGTGAAGATGGAAACAAATGGCACTAGATGCTTCTGCAATACAAAAGAAGAAAGGTCTCAAAATCAATCGCTTAAGTTTTCCTGAACGGAAACTACAAAAAAAAATTGCAATACTCAACCAATATCTGAAGAACAAACGAACTGACAATGCATTATAATCAAATGGAGTTTATTCTAGGAATACAAGCTAGGTTTAGTATTTAAAAATCATCAGTGTAGTTTGCTGTTATTAATAGATTAAAGAAGAAAACGTACATGGTCACATCAATTACTACAGAAAAAGCATTTGGCAATGTTCAACAACCCATGCATGTTAGAAACTCTCAGAAAACCAGGAAGAACACTCCTTCAACCCAGTACAGAACATCTACAAAATACCTACACTAAGCAACCTACTTAAAGGTGAAAGAATGAATGTTTTCCTCCTAAACTCAAAAGAAGGTCAGAATGTCCTTTCTCATTTCTTCCATTCTACTTAGTACTGCAGGGACTTGCCAATGCAGCATGGCAAGAAAAAGAAATGAAGACATACAGAATAGAAATGAAGAAATATAACTGTCCATGTTCATGGATTGCATGGCTACCTCCACAGAAAATCCCAACAATTCTCTTAAGGTACACTGAAGAGATGGAGGTTCCTTTACCAAAGTCTCAGGAGAGAAGATCAACACAGAAACATTCATCATATTTGTAAATGCTAAAAAGGGACATCTGGTAGCCCAAACCAAAAACACAATGCAATACAGAACAGTTCCAAAAAAATTAAATATTTGGTTATACATATAAGTTTATGGCTGCTCCTGCAGCTTGTGGAAGTTCTCAGGCTAGGGGATCAAAATGGAGCTACAGCTAGCAACCAACACCACAGCAACAGCAACACCATCTCCAACTGGCATCTGCACCCTACACTATAGCTTGTGGCAATAAAAGTACCTTACCCCACTGAGCCAGGCCAGAGAGTCACCCCACATCCTCATGGCCACTATATCAGGTTCTTCATCAGGGACCCATAATGGGAACTCTCGTTAGAAATGTTTTGATAGAGGATTTGATTTGTATGATAAGACCCTATAAGACCTAAACAAATGTGTACGCATATACATAGATAATATTCACAGTCTGCAAGACTCCACATAATAAACTGTCCACTTCCAACAGAATTGCTTTTGTCAACATGGACAAGCTTATTATAACATGTATAAAGACAAGGAGCCAAAAGAGCTAAAATTATTTAGAGAAAGAAAATTAAAATTTGAGGCTATTAGGCTCCATATAAAGCCCTATGGAAGATAGATTAGCATTGGTGGAGGAATAGATTCATAGTTTGGTGTACAGGATAGAGAATACAGAAATAGACACATACCAATACAGCAAACTGGAATGGCTTAATACAAAAGTTATAGAGAAGTAGAATGGAAAAGGGATAGTTTTTAACGGATACTGAAATTCTACAAAATGGGGCATAGATTCAAATGCAAATTTTGAGACTGTGAAATTTTTACCAAAAAAAAAAAAAAAAAAAAAACTAGGAGAAAAATCTCTGGGTTGTTGGGCTTGATAAAGAGGTCTTACACAGGACAAAAAGAAAATTACCCAAAAAAAGAAAAAAATGGAAAATCATATTTCATCAAAATCAAACATTTCCCTCTACTGAAATGTCCTTCAAAAGGCACATGCACCTCAAATGTCCCTGAAGCACTGCTTACAAAAGCTATTGACCATGAGAATTAGGTTGTGAGACCTCCCTCTACAGGCCTTCACAACTTGAAGTTAAATGAAGATTTCATTTTCTTAATTGGCACAGTTCTCCTTGATCTGGAATGATCCAGATCTTTCTCTGAAAGCATCACTGATCAAGAGTCAGGTTTTCCAAATTTAAAAGTCTTCACCTCTCAGTGTCAGGAAGGCTCTTTCTCATGCACTGTGTCCCACATAGAAGGGAAAGTAGACAGACCAGAAATCACTTGAGGTCACATTTGAGTAACAGGAAGAATAGTAGGGAGAACCCTCAGGTATGAGAGTCTACAACTCTATTGTTTGCAAAAAGGAGATCACACTCAAAAGCTCTACAAAATGACAAGGCATAGAATTATGACTCAGATAAAGGAAGAAGAAAAAAAAACAGAAAAACAATTAAACGATCTGAAGATTATCAACTTCCACAAAAAAGACCTTAGACTAGCGATAGTCAAGATGGTTCAAGAACATGGAAATAAACTGGAGGCAAAGAGAGACAAGTTACAAGAAAACCCAACAAATAGAAGATTTTAAGATTAAGCAAGCAGAGACGAAAAACACAATAGCTGAAATACAAAAATTCACATCAAAGGAAACAGTAACAGAATGCAGAAGGCAGAAAAATGAATAAGTGAGATGGAAGACAGACTGGTGGAAATCACTGACGAGGAACAGAAGAGAAAAAAAGATTGAAAAGAAATGGAGGCAGTCTATGAGAACTCTGGAACAACATGACACGCACCAACATCTGCATTATAGGGGTACCAGAAGCAGAAGAGAGAGAGAAAGGGCCAGAGCACATAACAAAAACTTCCTTAACATGGGAAAGGAACCACTCACTCAAATCCAGGAAGCACAACGAGTACAATAGAAAACAAACCCAAGGAGGAACACCCCAAGACACATATTCATGAACCTGACCAAAATTAAAGACAAACAGAAAATGTTGAAAGCAGCTAGGGAAAAGAAACACATAACATACAAGCGAAGCCCAGGAAGGTTTTCAACACTACCAAAGCAGCTTTACAACAAATACTACAGGAACTTCAAGAGGTGGACATGAAAAGGCCACCACTAAAATAAAAAATACTAAAAACGACACGGCTTACCGGTAAACATATACATATACATATAGTAAAGGCAGGAAATCATCCACACACAAATATGCTGAAAAATCCAGAAAGCATCCAAAGAGGGTACAAATGCAGCATACCAGAGTTGCATTTGCAACTAAGAGACCAACAACTTAAAACAATTTGTATATAGATAGAATCCTATATCAAAACTTCATGGGAACTGTGACCAACAATCTACAATCAATACACACAAAAATAATAAAAAGCCGTCCAAACACAACACTATATAGAGTCATCAAACCACCAGAGAAGAGAAGGGAAGGAAAAGAGGCCTACAAAAACAAATACAAATCAGTTCATAAAATGGTAATGTCATTGGACTAAATGCCCCAACCAAAAGATATAGACAGGCTGAATGGATACTAAAGACCCACATATATGCTGTCTCCAAGAGACTCACGTCAGTTCTAGGGACATATGAAAATTGAAAGCGAGGGGATGGAAGAAAATATTCCATGCATATGGAGTCAAAAGAAAGCTGGAGCAGCAATACTCTTTTCAGACAAATTAAACCTTAAAATAAAGAATATTATAAGAGACAAACAAGGTCATTACATAATGATCAAAGGATCAATCCAAGAAGCATGCATAGGGATGGTAAATACATATGCACCCGAAAGAGGGTTACCTCAAAACATAAGGCAACAGCTGTTAACCTGACCAAGGAGGTGAAAGACTTCCATGCTGAGAACTCTACAACTTCACTCAAGACACTTAAAGAGGATTCAAAGAAACAGAAAGATGTTCCACACTCCTGGATTGGAAGAATTAATATCATTTACATGACCCTCCTACCCAAATCAATCAACAGATTCAAGGCAATCCCTATCAAATTACCCATGCCATTTTTCACAGAACTAGAACAAACAATCCAAAAATTGATATGGATCCATAATAGACTCAGAATTGCCAAAGCAATCCTGAGGAACACAAACCAACCAGGAGGCATAACTCTCTCAGACTTCAGACAATATTACAAAGCTACAATCATCAAGACAGTGTGGTACTGGTACCAAAACGACATACACTCCAATGGAACAGAATACAGAACCCAGAAATAACCCCAGACAACTATGGTCAAACAATCTTTGACAAACGAGGCAAGAATACAAAATCAGGGAAAGATTGTCTCCTCCCCAAGTGGTATGGACAAAGCAGAACAATTCCACGTAAATCACACTCTCATACTAGAACTAGAACACACTCTCATACCATACACAAAAATAAACTCAAAATGGCTTAAAAACTTAAACATAAGAGAAGACATCATAAAACTCCTGCAAGAGATCATAGGCGAAACATTCCCTGACATCAAACATTGAAAGGTTTTCTTAGGTCAGTCCCCCAAAGCAATAGAATGAAAAAACAAAAATAAACCAATGGGAGCTAATCAAGCCCACAAGCATTTGCACAGCAATGGAAAACTTTAAAAAAAGCAAAAAGACAATCTATGCAATGGGAGAAAAGAGTTTCAAATAATGTAACTGACAAGAGCTTAATTTCCAAAACATACAAACAACTTATACAACTCAACAGCAAAAACAAAACAAACAAACAAACAAAACCCAGTTGAAAAATGAGGAGAAGGGGACTGTATTAAGATGGCAGGACAGAAGGAATGGAGTTCACCTGCTCTCTTCAAAACAAAATTACCACCAAATGCTGAACAACCTCCAACAAAATGGATTGGAAACTTTCAAAAAAGATATCCTACTCCAAGAAACAAAGAGGAGACCACATCAAGATGGTAGGAAGGCCTATTATGTGATATACACAAGCCCATGAGCATCATGTGGGCAGCACACAGACTGGAAAGGAACTGTGTCACAGAGACCCACCTACAGGAGCGAGAGTACTGAATCCCACATTGGATCCCCATACCTGGGGGTATGGCATTGGGAGAAAGAGCCCCCAGAGCATCTGGCATTGAGGGTAGTAGGGCTTCGGTGCTAAAGCTCCATGGGACTGGGGGAGACAGAAACCCCATTCTTGAAAGGTACACACAGGCTTTCATATCCACGGGGTCCGAGACAAAGTAGAGACTCCATGGGAATCTGGGGCAGGCCTGACTGCAGTTCTTGGAGGATCTCCTGGGAAAACAGGGAGTGACTGTGGATCACTGCTGGGGAAGGACACTGGAAGCAAAAGTCTCAGGAGTGCTCACTGGCATGTGTTCCTCTAGAGGTGGCCATTTTGGGAAAATCCGGCCCCACCTATCAGCGCTGAGAAGCCCCAGGTCAAACAGGAATCCAGGTGAGATCACAGCCCCACCCATCAGTAAACAGGCTGCCTAAAGACACCCTAATCACACAACTGCCTCTAATCTCACCCAGAGCAAAGACCCATCCTCCAGAGGGATAAGAAGCAGCTCCACCGACCAGTGGGCAGGCACCAGTCCTTTCCATCAGGAAGCCTATAGCAAGCCCCCACACCAACTTCAGCCACAAAGGGTGCGGACTTCAGAAGAAAGAGGGGCTACCACATTGTTTTCTGGAAAAAGGAGACCACACCAAAAACCTATAAAAATGTAAAGGCAGAGAACCATAACCCATATGAAGGAGAGAGAAAAACCCCAGAAAAACAGCTAAGAGATCTGGAGAGTATCAGCCTCCAGGAAAAAGACTTTAGACTGATGATCATGAATGTGATGCAGGGCATTGGAAACAGATGGGAGGCAAAGATTGATAATTTACAGGAAACACTGAGCAAAGAAATACGAAATTTAAGACTGAAGCAAGCAGAGATGAAAAATACAATAACTGAAGTATAAAATTCATTAGAAGCAGCCAACAACAGAATACATGAGGCAGAAGAATGAACAAGTGAGGTGGAGGACACACTATTGGACATCACTGATGTGGAACAGAAAAAGAAAAAAGATTGAATAGATTGGAAGACAGTCTAAGAGAACTCTAGGACAACATTACATGCACCAACATCTGCATTATAGGGGTGCCAAAAGAAGAAGAGAGAGAGAAAAGGCCAGAGAACCTATTTGAAGAGATAATAGGCCAAAACTTCCCTACCATGGGGAAGGAATCACTCACTGGAATCTAGGAAGCACACTGAGTACCATATGAAATAAACCCAAGGAGGAACACCCCAAGACACATATTCATGAAACTGGACAAAATTAAAGACAAAGAGAACATATGGAAAGCATCTAGGGAAAACAAACACATAACATCCATGGGAATCCTGAAAAGCTTTTCAGCTGATTTTTCAGCAGAAGCTCTGCAGGCCAGAAGGGAGTGGCACGATATACTTAATGAGATGAAAGGAAAAATCTCCAACCAAGATTACTCTACCCAGCAAGGCTTTCATTCTGATTTGAAGGAGAAAGCAAAAGCTTTACAGACAAACAACAGTTAAGAGCCTTCAGCACCACTAACCCAGATTTACAACAAATACTGAAAGAACTTCCTGAGGCAAAGAAAAGGCCACAACTAGAAACCAAAACACTACAAATGACAAGGATCACCAGTAAAGGCATAGACACAGTAAAGGCATAGACACAGTAAATGTAGGAAATCATCCACGCTTCAATATGCTACCAAATCCAGAAATTGGGAGAAGAGGAGGGTACAAATGCAGGACACTGGAGATGCACTTCCAATTAAGAGACCAACAACTTAAAACAATCAGAGAGAGAGAGACGCCTATCTCAAAACTTCAGGGTAACTACAGGCCAAAAACCTACAATAGATACACACACAAATAAGAGCAATCAACTCAAATACAACGCTAAAGGTAGTCATCAATCCACAAAAGGAGAGACCAAGAGAAGAAGGGAAGAAAAAAGAGCAACAGCAACAAATCCAAAACAGTTAATGAAATGGCAATAAGGACATACAAATCAGTAAATAGCTTACATGTAAACAGACTAAATGCCCCAACCAAAAGATCTAGACTGGCTGAATGGATAGAAAAACAAGACCCATACATATGCTGTCTTCAAGAGACCCACTTCACTTCCTAGGGACACATACAAATTGAAAATGAGAGGATGGAAGAAAATATTCCATGCAAATGGCAATCAAAAACACTGGAGTAATGATACTCATATCAGACAAAATAGGCCTGAAAATAAAGAATATGATAAGAGACAAAGATGGGCATTACATAATGATCAAAGGACCAATCCAGGATCACTTCAATATATAAGGCAACTGCTAACAACCTTAAAAGGAGAAATTAACAACAACACCATAGAGCAGGGGACTTTAACACCCCACTGACTGCAATGGACAGATCATCAGTACAGAAAATCAACAAGAAAACTCAGGCCCTAAATGAAGCATTAGACCAGATGGATTGAATAGAGAGTTATAGGACATTCCATCCAAAAGCAGCAGAATACACTTCTTCTCAAGTGCACATGGAATTTGCTCTAGGAATGATCACTTTCTGGGCCACAAATCAAGCCTTGGTAACTTTAAGAAAATGGAAATCATATCCAGCATCTTTTTCCAAACACAACGCTATTCAACTTGAAATCAACAAGAAAAAAATTGCCAAAAACCACACACACACAAAGACATGAAGGCTAAACAACATGCTACCAAACAACCAATGGATCATCGAAGAGATCAAAGAGGAAAACTATAGCAAAAGCAGTTCTAAGAGGGAAGTTTATAGCAATACAAGCATACCTCAGGAAACAAGAGAAAGCTCAAATAAACAACCTAACTTCACATCTCAAGCAGCCTGAGAGAGTGTAACAGACAAGACCTAAAGATATAAGAAGGAAAGAAATAATAAAGATCAGAGCAGAAATGAATGAAATAGAAATGAAGAAAACCATAGAAAAGAGCAATAAAAATAAAAACTGGTTCTTTGAAAAGATCAACAAAATTGAAAATCCCTTAGTCAGACTTATCAAAAAAAAAAAAAAAAAACAGAAGACTCAAATCCATAAAATTAGAGATGAAAAAGGAGAAGTTACAAAGGACATCACAGAAATACAGAGGATCCTACGAGACTACTACATACCAATAAATCTATACCAATAAAAGGGAAATCCTAGAAGAAATGGACAAATTCTTAGAAAACTACAATCTTCTAAGACTAAACCAAGATGAACTAGAAAAGACGAATGGACCAATCACAAGCACAGAAATTGAAACTGTGATTTAAAAAATTCCAAAATATAAAAGTCTAGGACCAGATGGCTTCACAGGGAATTCGATTCAAACATTTAGAGAAGAGATAACACCTATTCCTCTGAAACTATTCCAAAAACTTTCAGAGGAAGGAACGCTTCCAAACTCATTCTAGAAGTCCACCATCACCCTGATAGCAAAACCAGACAAAGATGCCACAAAAAAAGAAAACTACTGGCCAATATCTCCAATGAATCTAGATGCAAAAATCCTCACCAAAATACTAGCAAACCAAATCCAACAGTACATTGAAAGGTTTGTACATTATGATCAAGTGGGATCTGTCCCAGCAATGCAAGGATTCTTCAATATCCACAAATCCAACAGTATGATACACCACATTAACAAACTGAGGAATAAAAACCATATCACCCTCTCCATAGGTGCAAAGAAAGACTTTCACAAAATGCAACACCCATAAAATCCCTTCAGACATGGGTACAGAACGAACCTACCTCAACATTCTAAAGGGCATATATGACAAACACACAGCTAACATCATTGTGCATGGTAAAAAGCTGAAAGAATTCCCTCTGTGGTGAAGGATGTCTGCTCTCACCACTAATATTCAACATAGTTTTCGAAGTCTTGGGCATGGCAATCAGAGAAGAAAATGAAATAAAAGGAATCCAAATTGGAAAGGAAGAGGTACAACTCTATTTGCGGAGGCATGATACTATACCTAGAAAATCCTAAAGATGCTACCTGAAAACTGTTAGCATTCATTGATGAATTTGGAAAAGTCACAGAATACAAAATTAATACACAGAAATTCATGGCATTTCTACATACTAAGAATGAACGATCAGAAAGAGAAATTCAGGAAACAATCCCATCAACCATCACATCAATGAGAATGAAATTCATAGGAATAAACCTACCTAAAGAGACAAGAGACCTGTACTCTGAAGACTATAAGACACTGATGAAAGACATCCAAGGTCACACAAACAGATGGAAATACCATCTTTTTGGATTGGAAGAATCAATATTATCAAAATTACTGTACTACCCAAGGCAATCTGCAGATTCCATGCAATCCCTATCAAGCTACCAAGGACAGTTTTTGTAGAACTAGAAGAAAATATCTAAAAGTTTGTTTGAAAGCATGAAAGGCTCAGAATAGCCAGACATCCTGAGAAAGCAAAACAGAGCTGGAAGAATCAAGTTCCCTGACTTCAGATTATTCTACTAAGCATCAAAACCACATGGTACTGGCACCAAGACAGAAATGTACATCAGTGGAACAGGATAGAAAGCCCAGAATTAAACCCACACGCCTACAGTCAACTAATCTATGGCAATAGAAGCGAGAACATACAATAGAGAAAAGACTGTACCTTCAATAAATGATGCCATGAAACCTGGACAGCCACATGGAAAAGAATGAAATCAGAACACTTCCTAACACCACACACAACAATAAATGCAAAATGGATGAAAGACCTAAATAGAAGACCAGATAACATAAAACTCTTGAAGGAAAACTAGGCCAAACACTCTCTGATATAAACCAAAGCAATATCTTCTCAGATCCACCTCCTAGAGTAATATCAATAAGAACAAAAAAAAATCAATGGGACTTAATTAAATTTAAAACTTTCTGCACAGCAAAGGAAACCCTAAACAGAACAAAAAGACAACCCAAAGAATGGGAGAACATATTTGCAAATGAAGAGACTGACAAGGGGTTCATCTCCAAAATTTATAGCTACCCCTGCAGCTCAATTACAAACAAGAAAATAACCACATCAAAGAATGGGCAGAAGACCTAAACCGACAATTCTCCAAAGAAGACATAACAGATGGCCAAAAAACACATGAAAAGATGTTCAACAGCACTAATTATTAGAGAAATTATTAGAGAAATGCAAATCAAAACTACTAGGAGGAACCACCTTACACCACCCAGCATGGCCATCATTAAAAATTTACAAACTGGAAATGCTGAAGAGGGGTGGAGAAAATGGAACCCTTATCATACTTTTGGTGGGAATGCAAATTGGTGCAATACTATGGAAAAGAGTGTGGAGATTCCTCAGAACACTAAAAATAGAATTACCCTTGATCCAGCAATCCTACTCCTGGGCATCTCTCCAGAGAAAACATGACTTGAAAAGATACCTGTACTCCAATGTTCATTGCAGTACTAGGTACAATACCCAAGCCATGCAAACAACCTAAATGTCCATCGGCAGTGGAGGAGATAAAGAAGATGTCCTCCATATACACAATGGAATATTACCCAATCATGCAAATGAATGATGGGAGTTCCCACAGTGGCCCAGTGGTCATGAATCTGGCTGGTATCCATGTGGATGCAGGTTTGAACCCAAGCCTTCTTCCATGAGTCGGGGAGCTGGCATAGCTGTCAAATGTGGTGTAGGTCATAGATGTGGCTGATGCCATGTTGCTTGGACTGTGGTGTAGACCAGCAGCTGCAGCTGGGATTCAATCCCTAAATGGAAACTTCCATATGCCCTAGGTTTGTCCCTAAAATGCAAAAGAATAAAATAAAATAAATCATAAAGAACGAAATAATGCCATTTACAGCAGCATGGATGGACCTAGAAATTATTGTCCTAAGTGAAGTTAGACAGTGAAAGACAAACATCATATGATATCACTTATAGGTGGAATCTAAAAAAGGGATACAATGAACATCTTTGCAGAGCAGAAATAGACTAACAGACTTTAGAAAACTAATGGTTTCCAAAGGAGACAAGCTGGGGAGTAGGTGGGGTGGGCTGGGTGTTTGGGATGGAAATGCTGTAAAATCAGGTTGTTATGTTTGCTGAACAACTATAAATGCAATAAAATTCAATATAGACCTGGGAACTATGTCTAGACACTTATGATGGAGAATAATGTGAGAAAAAAGATATATATGTAGGTGAGACTGGGCCACCTTTCCATAGAGTAAAAAATTGACAGAATCCTGAAAAACAGCTATAATGGGGAAAAAAACATTATAATCTAAAATCAATGAATTAAAAATAATAAACAAACAAACAAATGAATACATACATACATACATACATAAACGTAGAAGGTTTTGTACAGGAAAACCTTGTTTGCACCTAAACAAACCAAGAAAAAAAGACAACCCATGGAATGGGAGAAAATATTTGCAAATGAAGCAACTGACAAGGGATTCATCTCCAAAATTTATAATCACCTCCAAAAAAATGGGCCGAAGACTTAGACAATTCTCCAAAGGAGACAGACAGATGGTCATAAAGCACAAGAAAAGATGTTTATCATCACTACTTATTAAAAAAAATACAAATCAAGATACAATGAGGTACTCCCTCATACCCACCAGGATGGCCATCATCAAAAAGTCTGCAATAAATAAGTGCTGTAGAGGATGTGGAGAAATGGGGACCCTCTTAACAGTGTTGGTGGGAATGAAAATTGATACAGCCACTGTGGAAAACACTATGATCATGTCTCAAAAAAACTAAAAACAGAATTATCATATGATCCAGAAATCCCACTCCTGGGCATCTATCCAGAGAAATCCATGACTTGAAAAGACCTAGGCACCCAAGTGTCCACTGAAGCACTTTACAATAGCCAAGATCTGGAAGCAACCTAAATGTCCATCAACAGAAGAATGGATAAAGAAGAGGTGGTACATAAACACCATGGGATATTAGCCATTAAAACGAAAGAACTAATGGCACTTGCAGCAACATGGACGGATATAGACAAGTATCATGCTAAGTGAAGTTAGTAAGACAGTGAGACACCAATATCATATGCTATCACTTATATGTGGGATCTAAAAAAATATGGATACAACTTCTGTGTAGAACAGAAAATGACTTTGAAAAACTTTCCGTTACCAGGTGGGATTCACCCCAGGTTCACAAGGATGGTTCAACACACTCAAATCAAACAATGCCATGCACCACATTAACAAAAAAGTCAGAAACCACATGATCATCTCAAAAGATGCAGAAAAAGCATTTGACAAAGTCCAACATATATTCATGATCAAAACTCTTAACAAAGTGGGTCTAAGAGGGAACAATCCTTAACATAAATAAAGCCATTTATGACAAACCCGCAGAAAATATAATACTCAATGGAGAAAAGCTGAAAGCCTTCCCATGAAAATATGGAGCAAGACACGGATGCCCACTCTCAGCACCAATGGTATTCAACATATTACTAGAAGTTCTATCCACAGCAAACACACAAACAAAAGAAATAAAAGCCATCCAAATAGGAAGAGTAGTGGCTAAAACTGTCAGTGTAAAATGATCACAGTAAACCTAGTCAATATCCATTACCACAAAGAGTTACACATTTTCTTTCTGTGATAAGAAATTTTTTTTTTCCTTTTGGCTGTGCCTGTGACATGCAGAAGTTTCTGAGCCAGGGATTGAACCTGCGCCACAGCAGTGACCTGAGCCACAGCAATGATACCACTGGATCCTTAACCCACTCTCCACTAGGGCATCCAAGGACTCTTAAGATCCATTCTCTCAGCTACTCTCCAACACACAACGCGGTATTAACTGCAGTCACCATGCTGTACATTACCGTCCATGATTTATTTTATTTTATTTTATTTTATTTTATTTTATTTTATTTTATTTTATTTTATTTTAATTTTACAATTATTATTTATTACTCATCTGTAATTGCACAATGACCATAATAATCCAATTTCACAAGATTTCCATCCACAGCCCAAGCACATCCCCCCACCCCCCAAACTGTCTCCTCCGGAGACCATTATTTTCTGTCTTTTATTTATCAATCTGCTAAAAGGGAAGCTGAAGCAGGCTGAGTGACCTTTTAAATGCATGGGACCCCAAATGCTACAAAACGAGATTCCACAGGCTCCAAAGGCTGCCACAGATTCACCCTTCTTTGTGACTATGATGGAATTGTCCACCTATCAGTGTGAGCAGGGAAGATGTTAGGAATGGCTTATAAAAAGTTACTATTTTGCAAGCCCGTTCAGGTTGAGGCTCTTGAATATCATCCTAGAGGTCACTAACACTTCACTGTATGGAATCCAGGGGCTGAGTCAAAATAGAGGGGTCTATTTTGGGAAGGGAAGCAGGAGGCTGTAGGGTCAGCTGGTGGACATGGTGAGCATATGGCTCCCTGTTGGGTTGATGGCTGGATGTGGAATAAAGAAAACTAGGGTCAGGTCATCTGAGAACCAAGGACCTGAGATGAACTCGCCATTGTTAGAAGCATCCTGAACCTTCAGAAAAGAACAGGGACCATGTCTAAAGGTTTGGGAATATCAGAGACATATCTCCTCAGAGAAGGACTCCCCAGGCTCTCCAGGCCTCACTCCCCAAGCCTCCCTTAGAGACAAGGCCTCCCCACCTTTGTCCTTGTCAGCTCACTGACCCTAGAGGTCCTGCCTATCCCTGAGGACTTGGGTTTCCACAGAGATATGGTGGTGGAGAATTGCTCATACAGCTTACCAGCCTGACCAACAGTAGTTCCCACCACACTGGGGCAACTGGGCACAGGGACATATGGCTCTAGAGACTTGAACCATCTGGACCCCATGTGCACGGTGTCCTTGCCTACCAGCTGTGCCACAGAAGAGCCAGGAATACCTGTGCTTGCCCAACTGATTCTCAGGGGGTTTTCCTGGGAGAACACTTGCCCGCCTTACCTCTTATCCATGAATCCCCACGACTTCCTGACTGCTGCTTGTCAGCCAACCACACACCTGAGAAGGTTCTGTGCTAGAGAGTGATCTGCAATCAGCCTCACCCTTCTAGGGCCCCAGATTCTAGGACCATACAAATGCTGAAGGTGTGTCCCTGCCTAAGGTACAGATACCCTAAATCCATCCACATGATTTCCACTGGAATTCACCAGCATTTGGAGGGAGGAATTCTTGACCCTGAAGATTGAATCAACCTGAGAGGAGCAATGCTGTGATTCAGAATGAAGGGCCAAGGCACACATAAAATGGCACACCGCCCAGGATGCCCCACTCACAATTCAAATATAATGTGATATACACACACACCAATGATGCTTGAATATTCTGGCTTGCCACATAATTAAGGCATAACACACAGATGAGTGATATGCTCTAAATGCATTTTTGCAGCTCTTCAAGAAACTCAGGTGACATTTCCGATGTGATATCTGCATGGTATGAATATTCCAAACATGAGCAAACTCAAATTACAAAGCTGAGGTAACCGAACACAGAGCCGATTATCCCAAGCTAGTCTGAACCAGTTCCAGTGCCCTTTCATATATGCATGTGCACACAATCCACTTACACTCTGAGGAGGACCCTCAACACCCACCAGGGGATGTAAGCAAAGGACATCACACATACGTATGTGTGTGTGTGTGTGTGTGTGTGTCTTCTGAGCACACATGTACCTTTTAATCCTCAGTGTGAATCACCATACAAACTGACCGCCTAAGTTTACATATCTCAATAGACACAACTTCTAAAGTTTTACAGACAAATTCCTACTCACCTGGAATTTTCCACTGCCTCTCCTACTGAAACAGGTTGGGACCTGGCACCCTTGGCTGCGGTGGCTGCAGTGGCTGCAGGGAATGCACCTGGACAAACATCTCCTGGGGAACAAAATACAGCAAAAGTATAAACAATGAGAAAGAACTCTGCTTGCACATTGCGGACAAATCATGAGAAAAATACAACTGCCACTTCTGAAGAACAGAGAGCAAAAGCAGAGGACTATCCATGCCCCCTACATGCACCACACTAAAGGGGTGGGGTGGGCAAGCCCCCTCAGCCACCCCCCGGCCCAATCCCTGGACATGCCCCTATCCTCACCCCATAGAAGGAACTAGCTCACCGCTACTCAGTGAGAAGGTGAATGAGGGAACCTGGAGATTGCTTCAGTGCCTCTATGCTGAAGCAGGTGTCCTGAATAAAGCCTTCGCTGAGTTTCTCCTCCAGCATCTTATCAACTGCTCTTGATTAAGGAAGGCCAAGAACTCTAGCTGGTAACACTCCAACTCTATACACATCCAAAACATGGGCCTGAATAAAACAGGTGCAACCTACCTACCAACCAGTTGTCCATGTGGAATACCTACATGTACAGGCTCACGAAAACCAGCAAGTCCTCAGTTGTCTCATGCATAGCCCGTATGCCATGCCATAGCCCTAAAACACAGCTAATCCAGGACTCCTGAACACACACACAGCCTACACTGTTTCTTGGTTTCCAAACACACAGACTTCTCACACCTCTCAGAATACATACCACATAAGCTCCAGGAACTCAAATACACACACAGCCACAATTAGCCTACACTGACTAAGATACATATACAAATGTCAAACACCTATGGACACACACATACAGATATTCCCAACCCTTGGACATACAGATGCCCCAAACACCAGGCGTGATGCCACCTCTTCAAAATACAACCACCCTCCTCCTCCCCCAACATAGACACCAAAGGGCACTCTAAGTGTATGTGTGTCAAATGTATGTATGTTTTTGCCCTCCCCGGGATAGACACAGACAGACCATCTCTTAGTACCTATTAACAAACACATTAGCAACAAACACATAACACAGCATTCTCCAAAGGAACATACTTTGCACACTCCTAACAACTCCAAGCCATGCGAACAAGACTTGGGCAGTCATGCACCTGGTGATAGACCTACAAACATGGATATGAAAGTAAGACCCATGGACATATCTCCAGAAAACCACATATGAAATGACTTCCATCTATCAAATGATAAGAGGAGCCAGCTCACACACCTGCATTGACTAACACATAACCATAGCCCATATTTCTCCTACACATCAATGCAAGTCTCCAACTTCCCTGAATAAACACAGAACCTCATCTCTCCATTAGAAACACACATACGAACTCCTGGAAGAGCACATAGGCAAAGCATTCTCTGACATCAACCTCATGAATATGTTCACAGGTCCTTCTCCCAAGGCAACATAAAGAAGAGCAAAAATAAACCAATGGGACCTAGTCAAACTCACAAGTTTTTGCACAGCAAAGGAAACCAGCAAGAAAACACAAAGACAACTTTCACAATGGGAGAAAATAGTTTCAAACAATGCCATGGACAAGGGCTTCATCTCTAGGATATACAAGCAACATATGCAACTCCACAGCAGAAAAGCCAACCACCCAATGGACAAATGGGCAAAAGACCTGAAGAGACATTTCTCCAAGGAAGATACACAGATGGCCAACAAGCACCTGAAGCAATGCTCAACATCCCTGATTTTTACAGAAGTGCAAACCAAAACGAACATGAGATACCACCTCACACCAGTCACAATGGCCATCATTCATCAGTCCACAAACCACAAGTGCTGGAGGGGCTGTGGAGAAAAGGGAACCCTCCTGCCCTGTTGGTGGGAATGTAAGCTGGTACAGCCACTATGGAGAACCACATGGAGGTACCTTAGACATCTACACCTAGAACTACCCTATAACCCTGCAATCCCACTCTTGAGCATACATCCGGACAAAACGTTCTTTGAAAAAGACACATGCACCTGCATGGCCATTACAGCTCTATTCACAATAGCCAAGACATAGGAACCAACCCAAATGTCCATCAACAGATGATTGGATTGGGAAGATGTGGTATACATACACAATGGAATCCTACTCAACCATAAAAAAGGACATGAGGCCATTTGTGTCACCATGAATGAAACTAGAGACTCTCATCCTCAGGGAAATAAGTCAGAAAGAGAAAAACAAAGACCATAGGACATCACTTATAACTAGAATCTAATATACAGCACAAATGAACATTTCCACAGAAGAGAAAATAATAGACTTGGAGAATGGACTTGTGGCTGCCCAGGGAGAGAGGGAGGGAGTGGGAGGGATTGGGAGCTTGGGGTTAACAGGTGCAAACTATTGATCTTGGAATGGATGTACAATGAGATCCTGCTGTGTGGCATTAAGAATTCTGTCTAGATACTTACATTGCCACACAACAATGTGATGAAAACCTGTGCGTACATGTATGCGTAACTTGGTCACCATGCTGTACAGCGGAAAAAAAATAAATGAATAAATAAATGATAAATAACAAAGAAACACACATGTGCACTTCCCCAAATATTTAGGCCTAAAATGTCCCTACTGAAAAATACAAGTGCATAGCCCCAGCAAATATTCTACCAAATGACCATGCCCCTTGAATACACACACAAACTCATACACACAACTCCTCTCCACAAGCCCCAAATATACCCACAATTACCCAGGACATTACAAATATGGCAACGTATAACACCTATGCATTTGGTTCCAAATACACATATAATACATGCTCTGCATATACATAAAATCACACTCCCCCGCCTCAGCCATCTTGCAAATACAGAAGCACAGAAACACAGGACAGCCACCTATGGAATATTCACCAGTCTCATAAAAGTTTCAGACTTGCCCTAAACACATCAAAAGACACACACACAGCTCCTGAAAAACTGCTAAACAGAAAATCCAAGAAGCATACAACATGCTACAAATACACAAATAATCATCCTAAAGATAAGGATAGATTCGGATACTTAAAATACATGAAAAGTCCCACTGGGGGTGAAAGACAAGGTTTATGAGTTTGGGGAACTGGTGTAAGCTGAGGAGCACTCAAGGAATGGAACCCAGCTATGATCTACACTAACTTGAAGAAGACCAGGGGCCTGTATGAGTCAGACATGCTGAAGCCACAAACCCCCATACTTAAAATGTAGGACAACAGATAGGAAGAGTAAATCCTGTTGCATGAAGTCATGGAGTTAGTAGTCCTTGAAAAGCAGCATTTTTCCACATACCCAAGACAGAAATATAGATGACAGGGGACAAAACTAGGTAAATGGGGACATTAGCTGGAAACCTGAGATGAATTGCCATATTGTACATGTTACCACACTCCTGGTAATACACACAGGACTTCAATAGCATTGTTGACTGACCTGGTTAAGCCATGTAGGGGCAAAGTGAGGGACAAAAGATGTAAGCCTTGACATCTGCCCCCAAATGAGGAAGAAGGCAGACTTCTCCCTTCTCCTCTTTTCCTTGGATTATAAAAATGGAGCTCTCGTGGTTCTTGGGGCTGCTCTGCTCCCTTGCCAGCCTACTTCTCTCTCTCTCACAAGTGTCTTATGCTAAAAAGCTCGCTCATTGCCTACTGCTTTGTCTCAAGCTGAATTCATTCTGCAATGAGTCAGAAAAGCCTGAGCTTCATGAGTCCTGACACTGGGAGAGAGGTTTTTCCTTAAAAGACAGTGGTTTTGAGGAGTTTGAGTCATTCTTTTGTGGCACAGAAGGTTAAGGATCCAACTTTGTCACTGCAGCCATCCAGATCGCTGCTGTGGCATTCAGTCCTGGGCCTGGGAACCTCCACATGTGGCAGATAATATCAAAAAAAGGAAAAAAAATAATCATTGTGTTCCAGTCCACTCCTAACCTGGGATCCTGGGTTCAAGTGCCAAACTACCGTGCAGGTTGATTCAAGTCCCACTCTCAATTTTGGCTGGGTTGAAGTCCCAGCCACGGAGTTTCACTACATTCCCCACATATACAACATAAATGGATTGTACACCCAAACAAACAGACCTCCGTAATGACCAAGCATGGCCCTTATGCATAGGCAGATAATCCAAGTCCACCTTTAGACACACAATCCCAAAACTCATGGGTGAAAACACCATGTGCCAAATATTCCCCTGAACACCAACTTACAAACACCTAAACACCAACTCCTTGAGTGTGCCTCTGTTACATCTCAAAACCCTTCAAATATAACACTCACCCTTAAAAACGTTCACCAAAACACAGGCATGAACTCCCCTTATACACACATATCCATAGACCTAACCAACCCAGATATCTGACCACCCACCAGACTCCCAACAACCTATTAAATATGTCTGAACCCCATCTAGGCTTGTGCATCATTCATGATTTACATCAGACTACAAAGAGATGGTGAGCACTACATTCAGGAAAGTTGTCCCCACCATGGACCCAAGCATGCCTTTTGAATATGAGCATTGACAGTAATTTTTATGTTCTGAAGGAGACACCAATGAAACTATGATCATGTACCTTGGCTCTTCACTGATTTTCCAGTGACCTGCACTACTTCCTGGGAAGTGCATGAGGGTTTTCCAGTTGGAAATGTTTCTGTCTAGCTTTCCTACTCTTGAGAACTGCATGCTGGAATGGCACACATTTGAATGGCCCACAAACTTTATGCACCTGCCTCTGGAGGCCCTGCAATCACTCAAGTCTTCATGCAGCCCGACCCACAGTGCTGCCAATAAACTGTGGTGAAACACTGCTCCGGACCTTAACTCCATGCTGGCATGAACCCACACAGAGGAGGGCCCAGATATCTTACAGAGTGAAAAAGAGTGCTGAGGGCTCACACCCAACACGTGAAAAGTCCCCATATGCCTTACCAGGGCCTTCACAGAATTAAGCAGAAAGGCCGCCATGACTGGCCCCACCCCCATGCGGGCCACCCATTGGGAAACCACCCTCTGCCCTCATGCATGCACTACTGGCTTCCCAAGCAGACCCGCCTCAACAGATGCTAGGAGCGGTTGGTGGAGGGTAGTCCCTGCACCTGACAGCCCTAGCCACTAGTGGACATGTGCATGCTTGCTGGCGTGGGATGTGTGAATACCTAACCCAGGTATTCTTGCAAGAGAGGAATATAATGGAGAATTGGCATCCTCTGGGGAGTTTTTTGATATGTCTTCTCATTGCGATCTTTCTGACCTTCTCCTCTTCAACCTCTCTCTTGTGAGATGATCTCCCACATTCAAATTGCAAACTTGAAAACCTTCCATTTAGATATGATCCCCATGAAAGAGTTTGGAGAGCTCCAGCCTAAGCACGGTATCCTCAATTTGGGCCAAGGGCATTCATGCCCTTTGGGCTGCAGTTCCTTAGTTTTGCTTACTGTTTTTTCTAGAAATCTTAGGTCCTTTTACCTAGCAAGCCTTAGGGTTCCATTAAAAAGAATTTCTAGCAATGAATTGTAGACATGGAAAACACTCTGACAGAACTTTCTCCTGTTTCCATGCCTAGAGCTTTTCCAAATGCATTTGTTCTACTCGAATGTTTTGCTCTCCGTGTAGTTAGTTAATGCATGGAAGTTTTTCAATAAAGGTTGATTCATAGGTGTTTCCTTTGTAAGGTTTTGGTTATCCTTGTGAAGTAAACTTGACAATCTTGGCCAATTATACCACAGCAGGTACTTTGGGAACAATTGTACTCTCCCTCCCTACTTCTTTGACTACATCACAGAATTTCTGTTGGCAATCAACCAACAAATAAATAGGAGCAGATTCAACTTACTGACCTGACATTGTCATACTTTGCAAAGAAATGTGAACCATCAGGACCGTTCTCCGGTTAGCTGCAACGTTGGAGCATTTCTTCATCAACAGGATACCTCTCATGAGCCCTTACATCTAACAACACCCAGAGCTCCCAAGGGCACAGACTTGAAACAAGACACAAACCTGGAATCTCTCAGTGCCTTTAAATTTCCATCAGCAAGTGGGAGATTACCTGTCTTCTGATGCTTGTGATCCATTTCCAGAGATGTTTCTCCTCAGCTCTCAGTGCCTGCCCTGAAGCTCTCTGTAGGAATAATCAGAAATAAGGGTCCAAAAGACATTGAGACACCCACATCCATGACTGGTTTTCCCTAATTACATTTCAGCTAATTTGATTATCTCTGCCTCTAGGATGTAGGGTTTGGAGGTAGTAAACAAAAATTGATTGCAGATTGGGAATGTCACTTTTCCACAATGTGATTTTCTATCAGGGTCCCTGAGAAGATGCATTCAAATACTATATCAGAGCTATGAGTGAGGATCTTATAAATAATCAGTTGAATGCCTGAACAAGGGGAGGAGACAACAAGGAGCCTGCCCTTCTTGAGAGCCTGGGTACAATGCTTGCCTCACCAATCCTCTTATATGAAGTTATTGGTTGAAAAACATTTAAAATTTTCATTATAAGAGCTCAAATACAGAGAAATATTTCCAAATTGTTTATTTTTTCAATCCCTCATCAAGAGGTACTTGATAGAAAGCTCACCATGATATTGCTTGAAATCCTCTCACCTCAGCTTCTCACTCTCTTTTGAGTCTATTTTTCTTTGCAAGGGGTAAGAAGCTTCTGAAGCATCTTCCCAAGTCTTTTTCTCAATGTGGGACACTCCTTATAAACCTCTCTTGCCTTCCCTGACACCCTAACATCAGTAGGAATTGTAGTGGTGCTACAGCAGAGAATGAATTTCACCTCCCAAGAGATTTGGTTGCAGTCCTATTAGGTTTCCACCCCTTATCTCCCTTGGCAAGTTTCCTAATTGTCCTCTCTTCTCACCACACAAAACATGAATACTCATTCATATCATTAGGAGAGTGTAAGGTGACATTAATTCTCAACATGAAAAAAAGAGTCAGAGAACTGTTTCTCATTTGTGTCTCTGTTTTGTTTTCTAAGGGATGCAGATGGGACCATAGGTAATGATGAGCCTAGATTCTAAAGTGGAAGGTTATGGGATGCAGACAGGAAATTCACAAGCTTATAAGCAGGGCTTGAAGGCCAGGTCTTAGATGGGATTGGCTTTGTCCAAAAGGAGAGTGGACATTGGTGCATAAAATACTGGCACTCTCTCAAGGTGCACATGCATTTCACGGGTAGTTGATATTTTAAATCCTAGAAATACAAGGAGTTTCCAATGTGGCTCAGCGGAAATGAACCTGGCATGTATCCACGAGGATGTGGGTTTGATCCCTGGCCTCCATCAGTGAAAGAAGGATCTGGTGTTGCCTTGAGCTATGCTGTAGGTCACAGACACAGCTTGCATCCCATATTGCTGTGGGTGTGCATAGGCCTGCAGCCGTAGGTCCGATTTGACTCCTATTCTGGAACTCACATATGTTGCAGGTCTGGCCATAAAAAGGAAAATAAATAAAAGACCAAAAAAAAAACCAGATCTCTGGGATATTTAGTACATTAACTTGTCTTCTTGTCCCTCATTCTGTCCTTAACCCCACGAAGCACACTCAATCCTATATCCTGCCTCTTCCATTGACATTTCATCCTGCAGATTTGGAGTCCCTTTGCCATTTTATTTTGGGTTGGACCAAAATGCACACTTCAGTTTCTAGTCCAAGTTCTCATCCTCTCTAGAACTGCTCACTACTAAGCGCCTAATATGTTACCCTTTTTGGCTAGTCTTGCCAGATAAATGCTGATGCTGAGGGAAAGGTAAATTTCAGATAAATAGGGAAAGAACTTTCAGTAAAGATATGTCCAAAATGTTGCATAGGACAGAGTTAAGGCTAAAGGCAGGCACTGTGTATAGGAAATGAAAAATTTAAATGGAGCTGGATATTTACTTTTGATATTGCCTGGCTTTGAACACTCTGTTCTTTCAGTTCCTTGAATTTCAAGAGAATGTAGAAACTCCCATAATAAAGGTTAGGCCAGTAACAGAGGAGCCACAATGGCAGTATGAAGGTGACAAAAATAATATACTCAGATATACGGAGACAAGATTTAATTTTCTATTTTTCCTTTTTACTTTTTTTCAAGATGAACTCTTACCTTATAATTGTTAAGTTTTCCATTGCAGTTGATTTAAAATGCTTTGTCTATTTCAACTTTACAGCAAAAGGACCCTGTCATACAGACACACACACGCATATATATACATATATATTATACATATATAATCGCTTTCTCACATTATCCTCCAACATTTTACATCCCTGTGCACATTTTAATTTTCAGAGACAAAGAAATAATTTTTGAAAAGGCAAATGGATTGCATTCAATGTTCCTTGCCCAAAAGATCTCTGAAAAGATGTGAATGAAACAGGTATCTCTGATTACCAGTGGGAACGAGGACTGAGTGGACAGGGGAAAGAGGGGGGAGGAGGACTCAACACTGCAAATTCTATCTCACACAAGTGGATTGTGATCCCTGAGACGGGAGGATTTGTTGAAAATATTACATTCAATCATTAAATAGGTAAAACATACAATACTTACCAGCAATGTAATCATACGGGAGACGACAGACTGATCTCTGGTCTTGGACACGTGGGCTGTGCAGCGGCTTTTTGGATAGGCTGGGCCTTTCCAGCACAAGGGAACATGAGGAAGGTGGGTCCTGCTGGATGCTGGTTGGCACACAAGGACGGTTTCCTTAGGAAAGACGGACACACACCAATCACAAATGGTGGGTCTGCTGAGAGAAGCCAAACCATAAACATTGGGTTCCAGGTGGCCATGAAAACCCACGTGGTTATCAGATGATAAAAGGTGAATTTTGTTCCAAAAGTCTGGCCTCTGGGGAAGGAAGCCAAGAGCCAGGACGGAAGCTGAACAGGTTGATAGACAACAAACAAGTTGATGAATAACGAAGGGAAAGGGAACATCAAGACAAACCTCGGTGCTGTGACTCTGAAAACCAACACATACATTGCCTGACGAGGCACTCGACAATTGTCTCGCCCCTGCATAAGGTGGAAGAAACGTCTGGTTCTTGCCTCCCTGCAGAGGCCAGCATGGAATGGCACCCCACCCCCACCCAGGCTCACCTGCCCTCGGCCCCTCCCCCACTGCAGAATGACTGGAGGCCCGCATTCTACTGTTGAGATTCAAACTTGGGCTCCTTTACTTGCGTCCTGAGCATCTGTTGGGGCAGGTCCCTCGCTGGGTCCTGCTCTTGACTGTCCACGTTGAGGCCACCAGCCCGTGGTGTTTCAGGCCCATGCCTGTGGGAATGGCTTCAGAAGGCGGTAAGCCCCTAGGCAGGGGCTGTTTTCCAAGAGAAAGGGCCTCCCTCAAATCCGTGGGTTTCCGTTGGAACCCTTCACTGTGGACATGGAGTTGGACGGAAGGAGAGGAAGGCGAGAGCACTGCACCCCAGGGACATCTCAGCTGGGGAGCCTGTAGAAGCCTGAGGATGCCCTGGGGAGGACAGCTGCTTGGAGGTGGTTCAAGAGGCCTTGCTCTGGTTGGGGAGGCCGGATGGCAGCAGGCAGGTTGGTGGTTTCTAGAAGGGAGACAAGCCACTTGGAACGTGTATGTAGCCAGTGTCCTCTTGCTATTCAATTTTATAACAAAACTTACTAATTTCAACCAATAGAGGTGAGTCGCTTGAAACAGGAAATGATTAAATTTTAGAAAATTTGTAAGAAATGACATCTTGTGGAGTTCCCACGGGGGTGCAGCAGGTTAAGCATGTGGCATTTCCACAGTTCCAGCTTAGGTGGGATTCAGTCCCTAGCCTGTTTCTCTATGCTGCAGGTACAGCCACAAAAAAAACCCCAGAAATCCTGACATTTCACTGTACTCCTGCCTACAGAATCTAGGCAGAGAGGCTGTTTTCACAACTAGACAATTAATTGTTATCCCTAAGCCATTCATTCCTTAACAGTTCTAATCTTTAATATGTATTAATCTCTCTTTAAGAAACATAAGAATCTTGCCAATACCTACGGTTTTATCAATGAACCCATTTTATCAACTGTCAGTGCCATGGCTATACATGTAAGAAATCTAAAATATATATGTGTGTATTGCATATCCCGAGTTTGCTATTTTTCTGCCTTTTGCTTCTTAGGGCCACACCTGCAGCATAGGGGAGTTCCCAGGCTATGGGTCTAATCAGAGCTGCGGCTGCTGGTCACAGCCACAGCCACAGTCACAGCAATGAGGTATCCAAGCCATGTCTATGACCTATACCAGAGCTCACGGCAATGCCGGATCTCTGACCCATTTAGTGAGGCCAGGGATCAACCCTGCATCTTCGTGGATACCAGTCAGATTTGTTTCCACTGTGCCACAACAGGAACTCCTTGGGTTTGCTATTTTTCATATCACACTCTCCCTCCCTCAATCAGTCCAATGGTGCTCTGGGGTGATCAGTCTTGACACAGACACCTTTCCTGGGTTCCCCTCACAGAGCCCTGTTCTGGACCCCATACCCACTTCAGCCACCCCTCTCTCCACACTCCTTTCTGCAGTGAGCTGCTCTAGGCCCCACCGGACAGCTGCTAACATACTCTACATGGATGAAACATCGCAGTAGGTTATGTGACAGCAGGTTATCTGGTAGAGCTGCATGAACCAGAGGGACTCAACTCTTGGCCACGCTCAGGCTGCACACACCCCAAACACTTTGCTTCCTGATAGCAGTGACTTTCAAACAAGATTCTTACTCAAGTCCCAGAGAATAATGCAGACATGGGTGCTAGCTGCATGTACATTTCATAAGAAAGGACTTATGATCTTAGAATAAATCTAATCACAACACACATTATAAAATTCATCAACCAATAAATGAATCATCTGGGGGACATCTACAGTACAAATACTTTCATCTCAGTCTTTCAGAGGTTTCTTTAAATAGTTTTGGAATTTATTTGACCAGGGGGAGGGGTTGGTCAGGGGATTTAGAAAGAGCCCATCACACATTCCCCATCGGACAACAATGTCCTGGAAGGCAGCAACAATGGCTTCCTGCCACCAGCACAAGAGCAACAAGACTAGGGTCAACTCTGCACCCCCTGAAAACATGCCCAGTAACTGGTAGAGAGTATTTATGCTCCAAAAATATGAGACTTCCTCCACCAGTACAAGGATACTCCAAGAATCACTCACAGAGCCCCATCCTCTCAGTTTACAATGAAGAAACAATGGCTGGAAGAAGTGGAGTCATTGGACCAAGGTCACCCAGTAGCTTGGAGTCCAAGTAAATGAATTTATTTAGCAAACAAGGGTCTGGAAACCAGTGCAGTAAAGTCCTCATCATCAGAGTGATTTTATTATTCCTCAGCCAGCCAGCCATATATTTGTTCTATTAAACTTTCACCACACAGCCTTGGCTTTAATATTGTCACATGCATTCCTCTTCTCTCCCCAGAAGAGTGATGCTCTTTGAGGCACAAGATTCCCTCCAAATTCCATGTTAACAGTCCAGGAGAGCCTGGCTCTGCTGGGTGAGGAAGGACCACCACCTGACTCAGTGCTGCTGGTGGCAGCAAGCCAGCTGAGCAATGCCTCAGGTCCTGAGTGGACTCACTGGGAAGGCTGGTCTTGGCACTCGGCAGGGGCTGTCGCAGCAGCTGCATGTCTGTCATATCCACATTAGGTGTCCAGGGCTGATTGAGGGGCCAGAGTGTAGGAGGAGGCTGAGTGTTGGCTGTACTCTTAAGACCTAGGAGAGGTACAGGACAACACCCACACCCTCACTTCAACATTGGGAGAAAGCCTGAGACCAAAGTGAACCATGAAGGTCAAGGGTGGATGCTGCAGGAATAAGGGGATAAAGCACTGTCTTCCTCATTGAGCACCCTTGCTGGGTAGATCTCTCCTCTGGGACTGTGACCCTCTCTCTGTAAACCAAACTGTCACCAGTCTGAGGTCTTATGTGAAGATGGATCTTCCACATATCAAATTAGGTTTTAGGCTTATCAAGCATCTTCTTGGCACATACTTAGTGGGATGACATTAGTGATGGGGGCCAAAACCCTGCTGTAAGCCATGGTGCTCCATGGCCTGCAGGGTCCTTCGGTGGGGGAGAACTGTGGTCCAGTGACTGCAGGGGCCTACTTGCCATGGGCAGAAACCCAGGATGTCAGTCATCACATATGTGTTTCATCAGAGGGTTCACGTGCTTCATGGTAGGCGAACCAGGAAGGAGCATGTGCCAGGAGCTAGGATGCAAGGGCAAGGCTGTCTGAGAACCTCAGTTACTGACCGCAGCTGCATTTTCCACGGGCCACATGCTGTTGGAACTAGACTTTGGTGCAAGCAAGTTTAGAGGGGTTCTCCATGGTGGGAGCTGTGTTCTCTCCTGATGGCACTCTGCCCATGCCAGCCTTGTGGTGTGAAGACAGAATGAGGATTGGGTGGGCTGTTTCTCAGCTGTGAAACCTGCATAAAAGGAGCTGAACCTCAGATATTCAGGCTTATGGACTGTCAGTGAGACCATGCTCCTTGCCTCTGATCCTTTCCTGCTTCCTCATCCTATTTCTTCACCAGTGAGCCTGAAAAGTAGGCATGGATATAGGAATGGAGGATGGAGGCTCCAGCCCAGCAGCACAGTGGTGCTGACCAGTGAGGCATGGAAGTCCTCAAGTGTTGCCGAGGCTCATCGTCCAGCATAGATGCAGGCAAAGCCCAGTGGAGATTTCAAAGTCAAGAGGATAGTGTACTCAGAAGGCTGTGCCTGGACATCTCTGACTCTAGAATGAAGCTTGCTCAGAGGCAGAGGGGAAACCAGTCAGTTGGTTAGAGAAAAGCCTTTAGCTCTGCCACTTAAACTAACAGACTTACAAATTACCTGACAGGCTTTGGGACAACACGAGGAATCCTCAGAAGACTAGGGTCAACTTCCTAGCAAGTTTTGTTCTAACAAGAGGGGGAGGAAGCCCTGTATTTTAGCAAATAGCTGGGAGAGGAGGAATGAGCCAAGTGAAAAGGCAGATGAGGCTGGCAGCCCCGGGCAATCTTCAAAAAATTACTGGGAGAAACCCAGGGGGAGCGAGGAAGCTGTTGATGGGAGGTTCTGTTCCTGGTGGGGGTGGGGGGTTGCTGTTCTGCTGCAGAACTTGGAAAGCTGAGTCAAGCCATGGTGCTTGATTTAGCTTGGCTTGGTCTTTCTCAGGTGGAGCATTTGACAGGCACCTGCAGAGCTCTCTCTGGACCCCAGAGAGCTCAGACTACAAATCATCATTAGCAAAAGGTTCACAGCTTAGGTTAAGAAATGAGAAGGGACTAGGTCCATCGTCAGCAGATGAAGAAACCAGGAGGCACTCTTTTCCACACAGAAGCCAAAGACAGCAGCCTTAAAATGTCTTGGGCCAGTTTGAAGAAGTATAGGGAAAAGAGCAATGGTTGTAAGGAAAGCAGGGCCCTTAATTTTGTTTGGAAGCTGCTTATTATAATTGCAGATTCCATTGTCACCTGGGGTGTGGGAACCCTTGAGAATAGAAAAGGGGATTTCGGAAGTTTTAACGCACAGCCTATACATGGTGAAGAGACAGGAAATGCCATGAAACCTGAAGGTGCCCCCAATGCAAGTTACACACTTGTTAGCTGACAGTGGGGCTTTGGATGCCATTTTTCAGGGCGAAAGGCAGTCTGTCTAAAGGGTAGAAGGTGTCCCTAGAACATAGAAACTCTGTGTCACAACCCATTGACCGGAGACAGCTTTTAATTGACCATGGATGTTTGAGGCTAGAGTCTGGTGAAATTATGCACTTTTAATGGCAACTTGGAGGAGCTGAACCAGGACATGCGCTGCTCTTTTCTCTCTTTGACTCCTTGTCCATCGTCCTCCTCTACACACTGCAAGCCATCTGCCATAGTCTGTAACTGGTGACAACTGTGCAGATTTAAACTGCAGGAGAGGCATCAGGCTCTGCAAACTCCGCTTTTCCAAGATCGCTGTTTGGACTGTAAGCTGACCAAATAGACACATTTAGGATTTGGGCTCCTGTTTCCCAGCCAGAAATGCAGGCCTGGGAAAAGATGCTTCTCTATCTTGACACAAAGCTTTGTCTTGACAATTCATTGGAGCGTTGAGAAAATGGAACACAGAAGTCTCAGAGTTGGTGCAGCCCAATTTGGAAGCACTGGGAGGCTCCACATCCATTCCGGGGAAAATGAATTATGCTGCAGGTTCCGAAGAAGATCCTGACATTATCAGGAGCCGCTCTCACTAGGGCCCTCTGGTCAGGACCAGCCAGAGGAAGAAAAAGGAGGAGAGAAGAGATGCTTTTCCGGTATCTTAGGTCTTGAGTTGATGATGGGAGGGAGCTGGGTGAGAAATTTTGCAAAGTTATAACACATTGTTACGATCCCTCACCTCGTCAGCTCCTGTCTGCTTGACAAGGACAATACCCCTTCAGGAAAATAAGAAATAAAATGGAAAGTGGCCTCACGATGAAGTTACCTGAAGCAATGGCCTGATATGTTACAGAGTGTTGGGAGCAACATTAAAAAGGCATTTGTAACTGGCCACCTCCATGGCTCCAAGTGGAAGCTGATGCAGGCCTTCTCAGTCCCAGGGCTTTTGTGAGAGTTGGCCCCTCATGACCACTCTTGGCAAGCCAGGCCTGGGACCCTGGGGACCCCACCTGGGAAAAATTCCTTTTAAAGAGTCACAGCCCCTCTAACATGGACATTCTAGCAAGAGTCACGTCTGGGCAGAGGGTCAGAGGCATTCGCACCTGTGAGAGCACGAAGGAGGAGCCCAGCACCAAAGGGGGCTGGAAGTTGGCAACTGTCACCACAATAATCTAATTATTACACTGCTCCTGTCCCCTCCTGAATAACTTTTTTATTGAAGTAGAGTGGATTTCCAATGTTGTGTGTCAGGTGTGCAGAAAAGTGATTCCATTATACCCCTGCATGTGTATATCTAGTCTTTTCCAGATTCGTTTCCATTACAGGTTCGTACAAGATGCTGATAGGTTGTCTATTTGATATTTAGTAGTGCTGATAACGTCCTCAATCTACCATAACTGGGCCCATCTGAATGACACCCAACACCGCTCCTTCCTGAAGGCTTTCCTCTCAAGCTGGATGCCTGTCAAGATTCCTGTGCTGTGTGACAGCCCTCTCACTGCTGGCCCTGCAGTCAGCCCCTTCTCCACTTCCTCTAGCTGTCCTCTCACCTCATCACCACCCACCCCGCCTTATTCCCACCTCATTACCGACCTCCCACTTCATCACAGCTGTCACCATCCCATCGCCACCCTCCTCCTTCACCCCCATCCTCCCACCTCACCGCAGATCTCCTAACCACCCTCTCTCTCAGCTCAACTCCACCATCCTCCCACCTCATCTCCGTAACCCCACCTCATCGCTGTCCTCCCCACTTCATCACTGGCATCCTCCCACCTCACCACCACCCCCCCATCTCATCACCAACCTCCCACCTCATCACCATCCTCCCCACCTCACCACCACCCTCACATCTCATCTCCGTCTTCCCCACCGCCCCCTCACTCCCTCAGCACCACCACCTGCTCCCCACTGGCTCTTCTGGCGCCCTGGACTCCTCTGCCCCACCCCAGGCCTCCTTCTCCTCCTCAGCAGTTCAACTGTCACCTACAAAGCCCATTAACAATTCCCTGCTCATAAAAGTACAGTCTGGGAAATAAAGCAAAGTCTACCTTTTCTTTTCCTTTGTGCTTGGCCAGGTTTCAGTTGCTTGCAGGGCGCAGTGCAGAGACACCACGCCTGCACTGCAGACCCCAGTTAGGGAAGCAGCTGCGCCAGCCGTTAAAAAACGGTTCCTGAGGAAATAAGAGCAACACCGCGATTCAAGATGGCAGAGGACTGTGAACTAGGCTGTGCCTGGGATTGGGTGTGAGCCCTGTGCCCCCGCCTCCCGCGGCCTGCCGAGGCCCTGCCCCCCGGGCACATTGCCAGCCGAGGCCCCGCCTCCCCGCGCGCGGCCTGCCGAGACCACGCCCCCCCAGGAAAAGGCCTGCCGAGGCCCCGCCTCCCTGGCTCGCCCTGCAGAAGCCGCGACCCCCAGTCATATAGCCTACCGAGGCCCCGCTCCCCCCGCGCGCGGCCTGTCGAAGCACCACCTCCCCATGCGCGGCCTGCCGAGGCTCCGCCCCCCCGGCACAGGGCCTGCCGAGGTTTCTCCTCCCTGGCAAGCGGCCTGCCAAGGCCCTGCCTCCCTGGCATATGGCTTGCCGAGGCCCCGCCTCCCCGCGCGGGGCTTGCAGGAGCCGCGCCCACCTGGCACTTGGCCTGCCCTGGCACCACCGCTCCGCGCGCATGGCCTGCAGAAACCTTGCCCACCTGGCACTTGGCCTGCTGAGTCCCCGCCCCCCCGGCACATGGCCCGCCGAGACCCCGCCTCCCCGCGCATGGCTTTCCCAGGCCCCTTCCCCCAGCACAAGGCCTGTCTAGGCCCCACCTCCCCCCGCGGCCCCCAGAAGCCGCGCCCCCCAATCACAAAGCCTGCCGAGGCCCGGCCCCCCGGCGCAGGGCCTGCCGACACCCCGCCTCCCCCAGGTCGACCTGAAGAAGCGGCGCCCCCCCGTCACACAGCCTGCCGAGGCCCCGCCCCCCTGACACCTGGACTGAAGAGGCCCTGCCTCCCCGCAAGGCCTACTGAGGGGGGGTCCCCCTCGCACCCTACAGGGCCTGCTAAGGCCCCGTCTTCCTGCCGAGTCTGCCCGCCCCCCGCCGCCACCCCACGCCGCCTGCAGTGGCTCTGCGCCCCACCGCCGAGCCCCAGCGCACCTGCCTTGTCACCTCGCCAACACCCCCCCACCCCCGCCACCCGCCCATGAACTGAGGAGACACTGTGAAGCTCCCAGGCCCGCCTGACTGCAGAGTGCGTGCTTGGAGCTCACAGCCCCGTCTTCGGGTGATGGAGAATGCTTTCCTTTCCTTCGCTGGGCCGGAGCCACGAGGGCAGGTGGCCCCTTGATGCGGCCCAGCTGGAAAGTGTCAGGAACACAACTTCCACCTGGTCTCTATGCCTACTGCTGGAAGCTACCGTGTCCAGCTCCCTTGGCCCATCCCCAGCTCTACCTGCAGTGGTTACCCTCTGCTCCCCGCTGCTGGCCAGGTCCCACCTAGGCCACCATCCCCGGGCCTCTGGCCGCTCACAGTCCCTCCCTGCACCTGCTCCCTCCAGGCCTCTTCCACGTTGTCCTAGGTCCCCCACAACCACACTGTTCCCACCCTTCCCTCACTGGTCCCCAGCTTCGGTCTCATCCACTCAGGTGTCCTTTCCTCCTTCTGGTCCCTCTCTGGAGCACACTGCCAGGTCCACCAGCAACACTCGGTCCCCATCTCTTGTTTGTTTTCTCTTTTCTCCACTAGAATGTAAGCCCCAAGCAGGGATTTTACTCTCCTTTTCTCTTTGCTGTGTTCCCAGTACCTTGAATAGTGTCTGGCGTGAGCTGAATGCTCCATAAACACTTGGTGAGTGAAAGGTGATGTGATGTGATGTGACAAGACAGTCCTGATTGGGAGAGGAGAGAAAGGTGACCAGTGGTGAGCAGTCCTCAGGGAAGTGCTGACCCTTTCATGAGTGGGATGTTGGTGACAAGGTAACCAACTTGGGCAGAAGACTCAGAAAGGTAGAGAGGGTGCCCAGGAGCTGAACAGAAGGAATGATGTGTTTACATTCAGACTCTCCCTGAGGAGTAGATGGGAATGTTTTGATTGCTCACCAGAGAGTCAAAGGGCATCTAAAGAAATTGCTGACAATTTTGCTAAGTACAGTGCTTTTCGCTTGGTAGATGCACAAGGCAACTAACATATATAGCAGCTACCAGCTTAAAAGCAATACTACCAGAATTATATAAAACTATATTTGAAAGTTTCCTTTAATAACATCTTGGGTTTTTTTTAAAGTCTAATTTTGTTCTGCAAAAGGGATGAGGTGTTGGTTCCTAGTAAAATAAGTCTACTTCCTCAATGTCTTTATTCCCATATACTAGATCTTATAACTACACTGGAGCTAAAAATTGCAAAACATAATTTCCACATTTGGCCGATAAAATCTAATGTACATTTAGAGTGTTTTACTTTACAAAGCCAAAGGAAAAGAATGTAGGTTATGGGACCTGGATACTTGGATTTGAAGAGTGTATCCAACATCCTAGCCATTCTGAACCTTGGTTTCATCAACTGAAAAATGGGAATCCTGTTGTGTCTAGAACCAGTATAATTTTAGTGACTAACAGCGTGTGCTACGGGTAGTACATGCTCCAGAGTGCTGCTAACAACCTATACTTTCTCAGTTACTAAAATCCCAAACAAAACGGCCTACCTAATCTTGATGCTATTAAACAATTTTTAGGGGTTGTGATGCTATCACAACTCAAAAATTCTTTTAACTCTGAAAACCCAAATCATTCATAAAAACCATCCAAAAAGTTTTTATGCAAATGAGTCAGCTTTTTAAGTGGAGAAGATATAAAGCACATATTGCATTATCTCCTGAATACTTTCATAAAGAACAGGGCTCCTGGAGTTCCCAACGTGGCTCAGTGGAAATGAATCTGACTAGCTTGCTGAGGACACAAGTTGGGTTCCTGACCTCCCTCAGTGGGTTAAGGTTCCAGCATTGCTGTGAGCTGTGGTGTAGGCTGCAGATGTGGCTTGCATCCCTCATTGCTGTGGCTGAGGTGTAGGCTGGTGGCTACAGCTCTGATGCAACCCCTAGCCTGGGAACCTACATATGCCACGGATGCAGCCCTAAGGGGGGGGAAAAAAAAAACAGACAAAAACAGGGTTTCTGAAATGGAATGCAAGTACCTTGTTACACAATTCCATCCGAGTTTCTCAGAATTACATTATTAATTCTTTTTTTTTCAAAAAGGACTTTAGAACCATAGGATTTCCCTAAACAAATGACCTTGTTCTACAGATGAGGACGTGAAGAGCAACTCCTACCTGGTTGTACAGGCAAGACCTGGCACAGTCTCTAGACTGCTAATTCATTCCTCTGTCATCTGCATGATGGCTGGGGCAGCCAGTAAACCAGACAAAAAGAAAGCCATGGAAGGGAGACAGGCCAATAATATCTTTCAGATGAGTCTTGCCCACCTCCAGTCTCCTGACGCAAGCATTTCCGTATTGCAGATCTTCTCACACGTGGCTCACCTACCAGCTGTGGATAACTGCCCTGAACATGGGGCCCTGGCTCACCCTCCACATCTGCACAGCCGAAAAGGATAACAGGTCATGCACCTGGAGAAAGCATCACTCCAACACACACTGTAGGTGCCTTGCGAGGAGGATAAAAGCCAGGGCTTGAGGAGCCAGGGAGTAGGGAGCTCATTCCCAGAGTGCTCAGAAGAAGGAAGTGCTCAAGGGACAGGAAGTGTACAGTATGTTCTCGCTGGCAGAGGTCTGCCCTGGCTTCCACATGGTTCACCACTGGATCTTCCATCTGGTGGGAAGATGTTATTGATTTTATATATATACACATACAGTTGGTTCTCATTAGTCACAGATTCCATATCAGAGAATTCACCTATTCACTAAAAATGTATTTGTCACCCCAAGTCAGGGCTTGGGGTGCTTTTGCTCATATGTGGACACACACAGAGAAGAGAAAAATTCATCTACCTACAAATGCATTTCCAGCTAAGGCTGAACAAAGCGAAACTCTGCCTTCTTGTTTCCACTCATACTGTAAGCAAATGCCCCTTTTCTGGTCTATTTAGTGCCACATTTCCCCACAGTTTTGTGGTGTGTGTGTGTGATTTAACTCTTTCAAATGGTCCCCATGTTTGGTGCTGAAGTGTTGTCTAGGACTTTATGGGGGGGAAATACATTGGTTAGATACATTTTGTTTACACATAGGATTACAGTGCAATTGGCTGTGAGTTCAGTGCCAATGAAACAACAGTGTATATTAAACAAGGTGTCTTTAAACAGAAACACACATAAAATAAGCTTTTGTATTTATCAAGAGACAAAAAAGTGTGACCAGAGGCTGGCAGGAACCTAACCCTGAATTTCCCATGGGCGCAGTGGTTCAGTGTTCACTGATTCCATGTTTGTGGTGACTACAGACCCCAACCACATGACAATGAGGACTGAATAGGTATGTATATACCCATGCACTCATACATAGATATGCACTCATCCATGTCCGTGTAATGATGCAAACATGCGTGGGGGCATATGGCATGTGGCTCCAGTCATGGTTTCATGAAGAGACTGTCATGGTTCTATAACCTATATTGTGAAAGCAGGAAATTTCAGGAGACGAAAGTGAAAAAAGAAATGCACCAAGACTCTGTGCATAAATCATTCATCAGTGGCCTGAATCCAGGATACGACATGAATGAGATGGGCCATTCCACATGGCTTTGCAGGGAGATTTTATATCTTCCTGATAACAACTCTGACTCCATCAGGCCTGTGAGAGTTCCAGCACACAAGCGATTTTAATGCACCTAGATGGTAATACTTTTCCCCAAATTTCAATATTCTAAATATTTAAGAGTCACAAATTATTTGCTCCCAAACAGTTTATATGAACAAACTTTCAACAGTAATGATCTAAGCAAAATGTGCATCCCATGGGCATGACATAAAAAAAGAGGCTTTTCCAATTGTCAACCTTTTGAAGCAGCATTATCATCTTTGCAGTTCCCATAGCAACATGTTCCATTGCTTGGGTGACAGTGATCTTGTGCTAAACTAACTTGGAAAACAAACGGACATTTCCTCCTGAGTGTCCTCACATCTCACAGTTGCCTCCAAGCCATAGAGGGTTGATGTACCCAGTGCAGCTTCGTGAAGAGTTATGAGGACATTTCATAAACAAGTTTCCAGGATTTGGCCTGTTAAAGCAGTTTTCAACTTCAAGAGCTTTCCAACACGAACCACATCGCCCTTTGTGTTATGCCATGGAGATTGTCCCAGCTGCAGAACAGATGCCAAGGGAAGACATGCCATCTTGGGTGGATTTGCAGCAGTTCCACAAAGGACCTGAGGGAGAGGGTGGGATGGAAGATGCCCAGTCCTACCGTCACCAACTCAGGCAGCAGGAGCCATTCTGGGAAAAGTGGATGAGATGCAGCAACCATGAAAGGCCAGTTTCTCCTTCCACAAACCACGTGGTAGAGCCACAATGCAGGATGGTACTCCCATGATGGTTTCATCCTATCCATATTTTCATGAGTATGGAATCTCATAAGGGAAGGTCTCATACATGCACAGGGGTGGAAGAGATAGTTATAGGAGTGGAGGGGCTATTTTAAAGTACATTTTAGCCCAGAAACCTAGAAAGGACTCCATGCTTTCTCCCAATGCCTCTCACAACTGGCTTGTTTGAATGACACATGTAGTCAGGACATTTCTTGAGAAAAAGTGGAATGTAGAGAATGGAATGTCAGTCAGTGGATTTGCAGGCACAGACACACTGTCCTAGTGCATATTTTTCTCCTGAAATAATCAAATATAATTTAGGCACTTTATAATTAACCCAAAGGGGGCTTTTAACAAAGAGCACAGAGCTCTAAGTTGAAAACGTACACTTGCAGAGTGTGTCCACAGCCAACTTTGTTTTTCAAAAGGAACATGTGTCCTCTCACTGCTTGAGTTCAACCAGAAGGATGTGAACCAGGCTTAGAGAAGGAGGCCTGGCCTCTCAGGTCCCTGAGATAGTGTAAGGCTGAGTCCTATGGGAGAAGACAGGGTCTCATCTCTCAAATTGTAATGGTTAGAGAAGCCAACTGGTGGACTTTTAAATAATTATAAAGGAAAGAGAAATAATTTGAGAATAAGGCAAGAAACTACAATGAAATCCTAAAACCTGATAGAGACCATACACTCCATGTGAAGGCTAGAATGAGCAGTTCCAAATCACAGAGGGCTAAAGAAGGCGGGGAGCCTTCTCACACCTGCTAGAACTTGTCACACTTCAGGCTATGTTTTCTCTGCAGAGGAGAAGTAGCAATACTACAGGACCGAGGAAGGTGGAAGGCACCTCCCCTTCCTAGTACCGAGTACTGTGACTTCCTCCTTGATTTCTGTTTCCAGTGACTCAGCCAGTCCTAAAAGGCTCCTGCATACTGAGTGCCCAAGACATTGCAAATAAAATCAGAGGCCATGGTGGTGCATCACTGGGCCTCAGGGTCCAGTGTGCTAGCTTTTGCTTCCCTAAAAGCCAAGATCATTGCTATGAGCCTAGGTCATTGCCACAAGCATACTTCAAAGCTTCTTCAGCATTCTTGCCTCTTCAATACCTCACTCAGTCTGTCTATTCAGACACTATTCAGCGACGCAAGATCTGAGCCATATCTTTGACATACACCACAGCTCTCGGCAACACTGGATCCCCCACCCAGTGAGCAAGGCCAGGGATAGAACCCGAATCCTCATGGATACTAGCTGGATTTGGTTCTGCTGTGCCACAATGGGAACTCCCTGAAACCCACGTTTATATCCTGTTAGATTCTCATTCTTACTCTTTTTCCCTTGGTATGCATTCATGTTCATATTCTCCCTCTCTCTCTCTCAAAAAAAAAAAAAAAAAGGAAAAAAGAAAGAAAAAAAGGGGTTCCCATCATAGCTCAGTGTCCTCTGACCAACATCCAAGAGGAGACAGGTTTGAGCCTTGAGCTTGTCCAGTGGGTTAAGGATCCAGCGTTGCCATGAGCTGTGTTGTAGGTCTCAGATGTGGCTTTGATCCTGCATTGCTGTGGCTGTGGTGTGAGCCGGCGGGTATAGTTCTAACTTGACGCCTAGCCTGAGAACCTCCATATGCTGCGAGTATGGCCCTGGAAAAAAGAAAAAACAACACACAAATGTATATACATACTTTCTGTTTAAAATATATATGTTTTAGGGCCTCTAGGAAGTTCCCAGGCTAGGGGTTGAATCGGAGATGCAGCTGCCAGCCCATGCCACAGCCACAGCAACAGCAATGCTGGATCCCAGCCACAATGGCAACCCATGCGGCAGCTTGCAGTGATGCTACATTCTGATCCTTAATCCACTGAGCAAGGCCAGGGATAGATCCCACATCTTCATGGACCCTGTCGGGTTCTTAACACACTGAGCCAATTTAAAGTATGGAATTCCTGAAATCCATACTTTAAAATCCATACTTTTTATTCAAACTTCCTTAGTTTTCACCTCATGTGTTTTTTCTGTTCTAGTATTCCATCTATGATACCAAGTTACTTTTAGTTGCCATACCTCCTTAGGCCCCTCTTGGGCTGTGACAATTTCTCAGACACCTTGTTTTTGATGACCTTGACAGTTTTGAGGATGCTGGTCACTTAGTTTGTAGAATGTCCCCCGCTTGGAATATGCCTGATGTTTCTTCATGATTAGATGGAGTTTATGGACTTTGGGGAGAAGATCACAGAGGTAAAGTGCCATTCTCTTCACATATCAATGATACACATACTCTAGGAAGGACTTAGCACTTGTGTTGTTGACCTTGACTCCTGTTAGATTTTTCCACTGTCTTTTTATTTCCTTTCTATATTGTCCTTTTTAACAATAAGACATGATAATCAGTCTACAGTTAAAAGCAGGAAATTGTGCTGCATGTCCTGAAAACAGAGTACCTACATAAGTTATTTGGAATTCTTCTGTACAATATATTTTTATTATCCCTTATTGATTGACTGAATGATTAATTTAGTCATTTATTTATTAATAGGGATTCATAGCCATTTATTTTATACTTTGGGTTATAAACTACTACTATATTACTTATTTTCTTGGTCAAATTGCTTCACTTTGGCCATTGGAAGCTCTTTCAGTTGGCCCATGTACACCGCATTTTTTTTAGTAGTTTCTGACTTTCTCTTTTAAATATTGTTTGCAAATACATTGAGAACCACTTCAAATGCCACAGTAGTTTTTTGTTTTGAAACATCAAACATCATTTTTAAAACCTCAGTGGAGGAGTTCCTGTTGTGGCGCAGTGGTTAAGGAATCTGACTAGGAACCGTGAGGTTGTGGGTTCGATCCCCGGCCTTGCTCATGTGGCTTAAGGAACTGGCATTGCTGTGAGCTGTGGTGTAGGTTGCAGATGTGGCTCAGCTCTGGCATTGCTGTGGCTCTGGCATATGCCAGTGGCTAGAGCTCTCATTTGACCTGTAGCCTGGGAATCTCCATAGACCACGGGAAGCAGCCCTAGAAAAGGCAAAAAGAGAAAAGAAAAAAGAAAAAGAAGGAAAAACCTCAGTGGAGAATAATGTTATCCTCATCAAATATCAACACTGGATATTCCTCTTTTTCACTCCTGATATTCCATGTTTCTTTCTATAATCATTCCCCTTCTATCTCAAGAAGATCCTATAGGAATTTTTAGATTAGATCCACTGGCAACAAATTCACTCGGTTTTCCTTCATCTGAGAATGGCCATCTACGGCACCACCAAACAGACAGGGGCCTGTTCAGGCACAAAGGCTCTGTGCCCTCTCCAGAATATCAGGAACCCCCTCAGGCTGGAACTGCACAGCCATGTCCTTGCCAGGGCAACAAGCGCTCGGGCCCTCCATCAGGACTCAGGGCCAGCAAGGTTCTCAGCAAGAATCTCAGGGAGGCCTCTCCTCTTAGTGAAGCCCCAGGGCTGGGTCACGGGTTCAGTGAGGATGAGGAGGAGCTCCCCAGCCTGGCCTTCCTCTTGGGCCTTCACCACAGCCTGCTGCCCTGGGGGCTGCCACAGAGCCCTGTCCCTGCCTCGGGTCTTGTCTGCACTGCAGGGCAGAGGGCCCAGCAAGCTTCCCAGGCCCCCGTGCCCCAGAGAATGGGCCTCAACTCAGGCACCCTGGAAGCTGCCAAGTCTAGAAAGCGGGCTCGGTGTGGAGGCCTGGCTGCTGCTGAGGACCTGGCCAGGCCTAGGGCTGACCTGCGAGGCTCTGGGAGGCACACCCTGGCTCTGGGGCTGGTTGACCCTTCCCAGCCCAAAAGGAGCAGGTGTGACCCATGTGTCACACGGAGGAGGTGGAAGTGGCACCGCAGCCAGTAGGGAACGGTGGGCCAGCCCTCCAGGGCCAGTCCAACTGGGCAGCCCCCATGGAAGCCTTGGGCTCCTCCAGGTCCTAGCAAAAATCCTGGCTGCCATAGGGGTGGGGTGGAAGGACAGAATGACCAGAGCCAGCAGGGGGTGGGGGTGGGTGGGTTAGGTGGTGGGGACTTGGGTCTGGGTGTGTGTGGGTGGGCACAGTAGCTCCTTTGCGATGGGAGATGTAAAACATGGATAAAATCGTTCTGTTGTGAAATGCACTTGGTCCACTGTCATCTTGCATGTGCCTGTGTCCTCAGAGATGGGTCGTCTGAGGACAGAGAGGGGATCTGAGAGGAGCGAAGCATGTGTGAGATCCCAGGCAGTCTGGATCCACAGGTGAATGACTAAGTCTTTCCTCCACAGAGACAAGGATGCCCAGGCTGCTCCTGGGAGTACACAGCTCTCACTAGCCCCAGGGACAGCCTCATCATCCCTGTCTCTCCAGCCTGCTGGGCTAGGGGGCTTCTGGGGCATTGGTTCCATGCTCTGCATCCCAGAACACTCTGGGGATAGAGAGATGCTTTTGTGCTGTTCAGCCCTCTGGACACTCACCAGTCATGAGAATGGAGGCTGGAGGCAGCCCTTACCTCTAGAGAGTTTCTCTCTGCCTCTCTGAAGTGGCCAGATGTCAGGCTGTTGTGATTCTCCACTCCTCCAGGGTGTCCCGTGAGGGCGGCCAGTCCAGAGAGGGAAAGGCTTGGCTGTAGGGACAGGACTTTCTGCTTCGGTGCCTTGTGGGTGGGGGACCATCCTATCGTCTTGGTGGGATTATTGCCATGTGCTAAATGGTGGAGGCAGTGGCCTCTTAGTCCCGGTGAGGACAAAACAAAGGAGGGAGTGAGTGACTGTAATCTCATGACCTGTTAATGGCTTGGGGGGAGGTTCCATCATGTGAAGCTCAGTGGTCGCAACCTCACCAGCCCACTGGCATCCACCCCCAGGGAGCTTTTGATACAAGAACACCTGGGACTTTACGTGATCAGGGATAAGTTTTGGATTTGGGTGAGGAGGGTTAAGGATTTTGGGTTGTCCCTGGGAACGTCTGTGTGCCACAGGGGCAGCCAACACTTACAAAATAAAAAACAAGCAAACAAAAAAAAGAAAAAGCAAAATGCCCCAAACGCCAAAAATCTAGGATTAATGCCAAGTGCAGGCACACTTAAAGTGAGCCATTCACTCATGCTTTTCAATCCATTAAAACATGAAAGAGCAGGAGTTCGTGTGGCTCAGCTCTAAGGACACTGATTAGGATCCATGGGCACGCGGGGAAGAGACATGGCATGGCTTACTGGGCTAAGGTTCTGGCATTGCCGTCAGCTGTGGTGTAGGTATGAGACATGCCTCAGATCCTGTATTGCTGTGGCTGTGCCATAGGCCAGCAGGTGCAGCTTGGACTCAACCCCTGGCCTGGATCAGCCCACAGGCCCCAATGCAGCTGACTCAAAATGGAAAAGAAAAGAATGCAATAGAATTTGCAGAAAGGAAAGATGTACAGACCATCACCAAATAGTACTTTAGGGAGTTCCCATTTTGGCTCAGAAGATGAAGAATCTGACTGCTATCCATGAGTACGTGGGTTTGATCTCTGGCCTTGTGCAGTGGGTTAAGCAATCCAGCATTGCCTTGAGCTGTGGTGTGGGCTACGGATGTGGCTTGGATCTGGCATTGCTGTGGCTGTAGTGTAGAACAGCAATGCCAGCTCTGATTCGACCCCGAGTCGGGGAACTTCCCTATGCTGCAGGTGGGGCCCTCCAATGCCAATCAGAGACTCCATCTATCCAGGCATCCCTCCATCCAACAAGGAAACAGTGGATTAATGGATGGCACATTCACTGCATCACAGAAATGGCCTCCATGCCCAGGGTGGGTGAAGGAGCTTCCCAATTTCAGGGGCTGGATTGGTGCAGCTTGTGTGAGACAGAGACAGTGGCTGGACACTCTTTGTCTATGACAGACACCAAGGGGAAGCTGACCCTCTGATACCAGGGAAAGGCTCATCTCCAAACCCCTCAAGGGGGAGTCAAAGCATTGGCTGAAGAAACCCATTTGACTTAGGATGTGGGGCCCCTGCCCTGGGTTCTGCCTTTCCAATGCCATGTGTCTCCAAGACCAAGGCACCGAGTTCCCTGTGTCCCAGTCACAGACAGTATACCTTCAGTGTCCAGCCATTCCAACTGCCAGGCCATCGTGCCTTATTGGAAGGGCCTGTTTGGGTGGTGGGGACGCAGCAGTGTGTTCCAGAGGGGATTCGGGCCCTCTGGCTCACAGGTGACCTCTTGCCAGACAGGCCAAGTGACGCATCTGTAACCAGGGTGATTTCCCAGGCACTGCCTTCCTTCCTCAGATGGCAGGGATGCAAAGGGCTTGAAAGGGGGCACAGAGCACAGAGCCATCACCTACGGTCTCCTGACCGCCTCTGCCTGGGGGAGAGGAGTTTCCTGCTGTCGCAGAAGCTATTGCTATCATACCAGTCATTGGTGGAGTTCTGGATCCCCAACATTTTGCTACTCAGCAGCATGCAGGAGAGAGCAAGGATGGTCCTTGGAAGGAGCTAAGAGTCTTGGGTGAGGGGAAACTTGCTTATTTTCAAGAGGTGCTTCTTAGTCAGTCGGGGTAAGGATGCCCTTGCTTTCACGAAGTGCTTTGGAAGAGGTTTGACAAAGAAAGACTGGCAACTGCATGGGTTGGGAGGAAGCAACAGGCAGGGATGGAAATGTTGCTTGCTGAAGACGAGAAAGGGCAGTTCTGACTTGCTCAAGACCACCTCCCTGCAGCTGGGAGGTGGGCCTTCTTCCTTGGGCCATCACGGTCCCTGCCAACAGCCAGGGACTGTGGCTGACAGAGCTGGGGTGTGCCTCCTGGTGCCTCTGTCATCGGCCTTCGGAGCCTGGTGGATGCACCCACAGCTCAGACCTGCCCTGGGCAGTAGGAGAGAGGCTGGAGCTTTGCCCACTGGGAGTGCTGATCCCCCTGCCAGGGACTGCACCCGGCTCCTGCATGTCAGCCTTCTGGTGGTAGCCAATGCCCACATGGGACCACGGCCATAGAAAGCAGCAGAGCGCTGCATCTGGGCCCCCTCCTGGACCCTGGCTCTCTCTCTACTTGTAAGCTGATCCAGACAACAATGGGCAGGGGTGGCTGTGAACTGACCCTGTCAGACACATCTTCAGAAGCCTGGCATTTCCATGTTCAGGTAATCCCCTTATGGTTACAGTGTAAGGGAAATAGGCAGAGAACTCCACTGTAACAGTCATATTGGAGCCGTTCCTGCCTGGGATGTTTGGAGAACCTCTACGATAAGGAAACAAAGAGCCACTGCATTTCACTCCACTGGGTCCAAAGCATATGCTGTCCATTGCAGAACAACGAGAATGAGAAGAAAGGAAGCCTCCAGATATGTGGACATGGAGATGCACCCTTCGAACGACTCCATGCTCAAAGAGGCCTCTCCAGGACAACTTGGAAAAATATATAGAATGGTAGGCAAAGGAACGTGCAGTACCTAACAGGTGGTAGGACCCAGACAAACTGGTGTTAAGAGGGAAGCAAATGGCACGAAATGCTTACAGAATACAGAAGGTGCCAGGTTGCCCATCAACAACCTATGTTTTCACACAAGGCATCAAGAAAATACAAATTGCAAAATACAACAAACGCAGGAACAAAGAAGATCACGACAATACCCTATGTTCAGAGGGACTCTAGCCAAGGAACACTAGCTTGGCTTACTATGCACAACCATCAACTTTAGAGGCTGCATGAAGACATTACAGAGGAAAACCTACATGGTCACAATGGCGCTTGCAGAACATGGGCCACACCCATTCATGTAAGAAACGCTCAGAAATCTAGGAAGAGAAGGACACTCCTTGAACCCCGTAAAGAACATCTCGACGAAAACCTACACCAAGCCTCCTGCGTGATGGTGAAACAATGTACGTCTTCCTCCTCCATCCAAAACAGGTCAGAAAGTTCTTTCCAATTTCTCCTTTTCTACTTAGTACTGTAGCTACGAGCCAGGGCTGCATGGGAGGAAAAAGAAAGAAAGACCTACAGATGAGACAGGCACAAACATAATTCTCCATGCTCATGGATAGCATGGCTACCTCCATGGGAAGGCCCACCGAATCTCCAAGACACACGGAAGAGATGGAGGTCACTTTATCAAAGTCTCAGTATACAAGGTTGACACAAACACCTTCATCATGTGTGTAAATCCCACAAAAGAACATGGCACCAAAACGAAAAACACCATGCAATACACAAGACTTGCCAAAACCTTGAAGCATTTGGTTCCATCGGTCATTCTATGGCTGCACCCACGGCATACGGAAGGTCCCAGGCAAGGGGGTCAACCTGGAGCTACACCTACCAGCCTACAGCAAAGCCCCACCAACACCAGGTCCAAGCCACACTGCCGCAGGTGGCACCACTGGACCCTCATCCCACTGAGCCAGGTCAGGGATTGAACCCACATCCTCCTGGACACTCTTTCAGGTTCATCCCAAACTGAGCCACAATGGGAAATCCGGGGATACATATTTGGGATAGAGCATCTGTATGATAAAATGAAACAAGGCCTACAAAAATGCCGACACCTATTATACTCATGGATGGGAAGACTCAACACAGAATACGGCCAAATTCCAACAGAATTTTTTTTTGATTTTTTTTTTTTGGCCCACATGGATGAAATTATTCTAAAATGTATAAAGAAAAGATAAAGAGCCAGAACATCAAACATAATGACGAGAAAGCACATTAAAGTGGGAGGTTATTCGGCTTATGAGAACGCTCTATGGAGGGCAGCTTGGCATTGCTGGAGGGAAAGAGGCAGACAGAGTTCAGTGTACAGATAGAGAATGCAGAAATAGATCCATAGCAATATACCAACCTGGGATGTCCTAATACAGAAGCTCAAGGGCAGTAGAATGGTATAGGGATAGGGTTTTTATCCGATACGAAAATGAACTCATCATGGAACATTCAGTGCAAATGTAAAATGTGTATAAATACAAACGATGCAACTTTTACCACACCTAAGAAAAAACAATTGGAGCAAAACTCTGGGTCCTCGGGCTTGGCAAAGGGGTCTTCCACATGACAAGAAAAACATTATCCCAAAAGGGAAGGAAAGAACAGAACGTTGGACTTCATCAAAAGGAAAGAAAGGCCCTTCAAAACATACATGCACCCCAATGTCCACTGAAGCACCATTTTCAATAGCCAAGACAAGGGAGCAAGCTAAATGTCCATCGGCCGAGGCATGGATAAAGAGGATGAGGTTCATATGTACGGGGGGACATCACACAATCATACAAGAGAATGGAATCATGAACGCTGCAGCAGCAAGGATGGACCTGGAAATTATCATCCTAAGTGAAGGTGGACAGGGAAAGACAAACATCGTATGATACCACTTCTAAGTGGAACCGAAAGAGAGGACACAAATGAACGTGTGCACGGAACAGAAACAGACTCCCAGCCTTGGAAAACCGGATGGGTCCCAAAGGAGCCAAGTCCGGGGCAGGAAGGACTGGGGGTTTGGGACTGGCTTCTGCACACGGAGTACATGGAATGGCAGGCCAACAGGAACCTGTGGTAGAGCCCAGGGAACTCTAGCCCACAGTTAGTGATAGTCGATATGGGCATAGAATCTGAGGGAGAAGGGGTGTGTGTGTATGTATGACCGACTCACTTTGCGACACAGCAGGAAATAACACAACATGGTACCTCACTGTCCTTTCAATCAAACGGAAGATAAGTACATCAATACCGCTGGAATAGGCAACAACAACATCAGCAACAGTGAATAGATAAGCGTTCTCCCCCATGACAGCCAAAACCCTACCCCAGACAGAAAACGGACCTCATCAAATGGAAACATTTTCCTAGGTGAAAAGAAGCTACAGGTTTGGAGAAACTACCTGCCAACCACACATCTGACCCAAGTCTGGTGTCTCGAGGGAATAAGGCACTGCCAAGTCATGACCATAACAGCGGGACCTATTCCACCAGAAAATGGGCAAAAGATAGGAAGACATGGGTCACCCACCACAGCACTGTGAGTCCTGAAGGCTGGGTCCACTGTGAGGCTTCCCGGGATCCTGCTGGCTACATGAGAGCACTGGGTCAGGCAGTGGGCAAGAAGGATTGCAACAACACTGCTTCCAGGAACTCCCTCGGGTTGGCCTGAGCCAGCTAAGCTGAAAAGGAGACATCAGGCTCCAAGTGCTGGAGGTGTGGACCCCTTGGGCCAGGCTGGCTGGGGCCCTTGGACCGAAGGCAGGTGTTCATGTGGGGGTGGGGGCCAGAAAGTTGGGCAGTGAGTTGTTCCCCTTCAGGCTATAGAGAGCGGGGCTGTGGGGGTGCTGAAAGAGGGTGCTGGGAATCCAATGTAGGAGCAGAGTGCTGTGAGGCCTGGACCTCATCTCACAGCCTGGCGCTGGAGCTCCTCTCTCAGCTTCCCTCTCAGTCGCCTAGACTCCATTCCTTCATGAGGCTTATATGCCACGGGCTGGAACCCCCTGCCCCATGGCCTTGGGTCATGGGCTCTGATCCGGCTCGAGTGCCCTGCACTCTGGAAACGTCCCTCCCTCACTTTGGGGAGTCGATCCTCCTTCATCCCAACCCCAGGACTGATGTTCCTTTACTTTACAAAAGACCCTTCATCTCTGGCACTGGAGACACCTGCCAAAAGGGGCTACAACTCTATCACCTGAAGTTCATATGTGGAAGGCTTCTCTCCCAGGACCTCCGAACATGACCTTAGGTGGAGCAGTCTTTACTTTGTCTTTCCGTTGCCTATGCTTGTTTGTTTGGATGGGGCTGCTGGGGCGGCATATGGAAGTTCCCAGGCTTGGCATCCGAATGATCCATCGATCGATCAGAGCTTTGGCAGCCTGTCTACACCACAGCCACCGCAATGCCACATCCAAGCTGGGTCTGAGACCTACACCACAGCTCATGACCACATTGGATCCTTCCCTTCCTGAGCGAGGCCAGGGATCAAACCTGAATATTCCTGGTTTCCTCTCGGGTTCAGATCCAGGGCACCACCCCCGCAAGCTCTGCAGCAGAGTTTGGACAGGAAGAGCTGAAATCAGGTCACTAAGGTGGCCCCTAATACAATAGGATGGGTGCCCCTATAGAAAGGGCAAATTTAGACCCTGAGTCCCACAGAGGGAGCTGATGTGAGGGCGCAGGCCGGAGATGGGCATCTGGAATCCAAGGAGAGAGGCCTCAGTGCCAACCCAGCTTGTTTATACCAGGATCTCAGAAGGCTGGGCACCAAACGATGAGTTGATTTCCTTTGGCTATTGGAGATTGCAGGCTTGGTTTGTGGGGTGGCCACTGTTGCAAAGGAAGGCCAAGATGGGGCCCTGGAAAGCTGATGGAGCTGGTGGGGGTGGGGTGGCTGTTTGCCAAATGGAGATTGGAGTCTGAACCAGAGACAGGAGCACAGGAGCTTGGGGGGTCTGCACCAGGCCTGTTGCAGGACCTTGAGCATGGACAGCAGCAGGGGCCAGTCTCTGGGGGCACAAAGCCTGTGCCAGGCCCAGGAGAGCCAGCAGCCTGCAGAGACTGCAATGGGACCAGGGTGTGAGGAGGAGGGACCGTGGGCTCAGGGAGAGGCATGTGCTTCTGGATCTCATCGGTCCCATGGGAGAAGCAGGTGATATTGGTGAAGATGCTGGGGTAGGGGGCGTGTCAGGCGTCTAAGCCCCAGCGGGCCATCCCCACGAGACACCCTGAAAAAGGGAGGTCACAGATGAGGGCAACCCCCTGGGACCACCGTCCGGAGGACAGGGGACTTAGGCTGCAAGCAACAGAGCTAGGTCAGAGGAGTCTCTGCCATGCACAGTCACTCAGTTGTACTTCTGGGAAGTTCCAAACCCTGGCATCCCATGGCTGATGAGCCTGTGTAAGCCATAAAGGCAGGCATGGGCGTCCTGATGGAGGAAGCTCCTGATTGACCCTCAGGACAATCACAGGTTTCAATCTATCAGCAGATGGGACTCTGAGCCTGGAGAACCCCTGGAGGTCCAGAAGAAGGCACTGTCCAAGGCCAAGAAGGGACATATGTACCAACAGGGCCCAAGAGAGCTGGTTTGGGAGTGGAGCCTGGCCAGCTCAAGCCCCTGCAGACCTCAGCTCTGGCAAGGCCCTGGGCTGCACCAGCACACCCCTAACCGGGACCCTCTTCCTTTCTCATTCCTTTAGACATCTGGTGTTCTCTCAAGGTCTTGGTTGAGCCTTTTCAGAAGATGCCCATACCCAGGCCTCTTGGAGGCAGCCGGTCTTGCTCAGGGGGTCAGTGGGGTTTAGAAACAGAGTGGCAAGGACTTCCTAGAGTTAGTGAGCTCAGAGCCGGGCCAGCTGGTGGGAAATCTCCTCATGTCATCAGCCAAAGGGAGGGTCTGGTCCTTGTGGCTGGGGGAGAGGGGCAGGGGCCATTGCCAGTTTCCAGGGCACCACAACAGGGAGTCCTGCATTCGAGGTTTTAAAGCAACAACTACAGGAGAGTGATAGCAAGATACGGGAAGGACAGAGAGCCCCAAACAAGTTGAACCCAAACAGGCACGCAGCAAGACCTATTCTGATCAATATGGCCAAAGGTAAACAGAAAGGGAGGAGGCCAAAGGCAGCAAGAGAAAAACAAGGCATTCATGATGAGGGAACCCCAATAAGGTTATCAGCAGTTTGCTCTACAGAAACACTACAGGCCAGAAGGGGGTGGCGAGACCCATTGAAAGAAAGAACAAATAATCTGCCTCCTCCAAATACCCTATCCAGCAAGACTATCATTTCAAATCGAAGGGGAAATCAAGAATTTCTCCAACAAACCAACACTGAAAGAGTACTGAAATACAAAACCCATTCTGAAAGAATTACTCTAAGGCTCCTCCAATTAAAAAAAAAGAAAAAAGAAAAAAAAACATTGGAAAGCAGTGACTTAGAGAAACCAGCATACAGATCTAACCATGAAGATGTCAAAAACATAAAATGAAATAAACTACATCAAATCATACAATGAGGGCGAGGAATGGAAGGAAATGTAGATCCTTTGTCTTGTTTCAATGACGCGTTTGGTCCTATGTAACGGTCTGGCTAAAGTGAGCAGACAAACGAAGGGGTTAACATAATAACAAAACAGGGCAACCCCAAACCAAAAGCCAACACTACATTCAAAAATTGGAAAAGGAAAGGACTCCAGCAGAGAATCAACGGAACCCATCCACCCAAAGGAAAAGAAAGAAGAAAAGAGAAACATAGACTCAACAGGAAAACAAGGCTTCAAATGGCAATCAAGAGACATCTATCAATGACCACCTGAATTGTTCCGGGACTGAATGCTGCCATCAAAAGACACAGAGTGCCAGATTGGGTACCAAAGCAAAAACCTTCAATCTGCTGCCTAGAGAAGCTCACCTGAGGGCAAAGAACACATATAGATTGAAAGGGAGGGGATGTGAATATATATTTCATGCCAATGGACAAGACAGGAGATCAGGAGTAGCGCTGCTCATATCCAACAAAATCACCTTTAAAACGAAGGCCATCGAGAAATGCAAAGAAGGACACTAGTTCACGGTTAAGGGATCCATTCCAGAAGAGGATACCACACACTTATATCTGGAATCTAATATACGGCACAAATGAACCTTTCCACAGAAAAGCAACTCATGGACTTGCACAATAGACTTGTGGTGGCCAAGGGGGAGGGGAGGGGGAGGGAGTGGGGTGGATGGGGGGCTTGGGGTTAATGCCTGCCCACTATGGCCTTGGGAATGGATTAGCAATGAGATCCTGCTGTGTAGCGCTGGGTACAATGTCTAATCACGTTTGACGGAGCATGATAATGTGAGAACATAGAATGCCTACAGGTATGTGTAACTGGGTCACCACGTTGTACAGTAGAAAACAAGATTGTATCGGGGAAATAACAATTAAGAGCCAAAGAGGACGCGGTATATACACACAATGGAATACTCCTGCGCCATAAAACAGAGCACCCTAATGACATCTGCAGCAACATGGATGGAATGAGACCCTCTCATCCTGAGTGAAGGAAGTCCGAAAGAGAAGGACGACTACCATACGACATCACACATATGAGGAGTCTCATATACGGCCCAAAGGAACCTTTCCACCTAAAGGAACTCATGGGCTTGGAGAATAGACTTGTGGTTGCCTAGAGCGAGGGGAGGGAGTGGGATGGATGGGGAGCTTGGGGTTATTGGATGCAAACAACTGCTTTTGGAAGGGATTAGCAAGGAGATCCTGCTGTGTAGCACTGAGAATGTGGTCGAATCACTTATGATGGAGCAAGATAATCGAACAAAGACGAATTACACATGTATGGGGAACTGGGTCACAATGCTGGGCAGTGGAAAATATTGTCTCGGGGAAATAACAATCAAAAAACACCCAACAAACACCCCACTAGAGGCAGTCATCAAACCACAAGAGCAGAGAACAAGGGAGGATGGGAAAAGACCAACAAAACCCAATCTGACAAAGCTAATAACATGGCCATAAGAACATACAGATCAAGAAGCACCTTCAATGCAAATGCACAAAATACCCCAACCGAAAGACATCGACTGGCTGCATGCATACAAAAAGAAGGCGCATCTCCTTCTCTCTGGGTCTAGATCGAGAGCTCCGTCTCATTCTCCATCTCGATCTCCATCTCGACCTCGATGCAGATAGGTAGAGGGATAGACAGATAGGTAGACCTCCTCTCTTCAAGAGACCCCCTTCAGTTTGAGGGACATATACAAATTGAAAGTGAGAGGATGCAAGAAAATATTCCTCGTGCGAGGGAATTAAAAGAGAGACGGAGTAGAAACAACCCCATCACACAAAAGAGACCTTCAAATAAAGCATATTAATAAGACACAAAGAAGGTCATTACGTAACGGTCAAGGATCAATCCAAGGAGAGGAGATGGGAATTGGAAACCTATATGCACCCAATACAGGATCCCCGCAATGTAGAAGGCAACTGCTACAACCGTAAAAGGAGAAATGGACACTAACACAGTCAGAGCAGGGGGCCTTCCCACCCGACTCCCATCAACACATGGGTCCTCCAGACATAAAATCAACAAGGGAACCCAGGCCTTCAACAATGCATTGGACCACAGGGCACTTCCTCCATATGTAGAGCGCTTTCCATCCCAATGAAGCAGGATACACACTCCTCTCAAGGGCACACCCGACATTCCCTAGGACAGATCACATGCTGCGTCACCAAGCAAGCCACTGTACATGGAAGGAAATTGAAATCCTATCCCACAGCTTGTAGGAACCCAACGCTATGAGGCTCGAAATCAACCACTAAGAAAACAACGGCAACAAACACCAACGCACGGAAACTCGACAACATGCTACTCAACAAACAAGGGAGTGCTGCAGAAACCAAAGAGGAAATCTGAAGATCCCAAGAAGCAAGTGACAACAGAGACATAACAATCCAAAGCCTATGGGATGCAGCAAAGGCAGATTGAAGAGGGACCTTTCCAGCAATACAAGCCTACCTCAGCCAACAAGGAAAACCACCAACAAGCAACATGGCCTTACGCCCAAAGCAACCAGAGAAAGACAAACACAAGGAAAGACATCCTAATGATCAGAGCAGAAAGGAAAGAGCAACGAAGAAAACCATCGGAAAGATCAATGCAGCTACAACTGCTTCTTTGAATACATCCACCATATGGATAAACCCTTAGCCAGACTCATCAGGGAAAAAAGAGTGGACACAAATCAATAAACATCAAAATGCATGCCAGCTTCCAATGGACATCCCAGAATACAGAGGATCAGAAAAGACTACTAAAAGCAACTCTATGCCAAGAAAACAGACTTCCTAGACGAAATGGACACCTTCCTAGCAAAGTACAATCTGCCAAGACTAAACTCCGATGACCTAGAAAAGATGACTGGGCTGATGCCAAGAACTGAAAATGACGTTGTGAGGAAAAATCTTCCAGCAGGCATTCCCGTCGTGGCTACATTGGAATGAACCTGACCCGCATAGGAGAGAATGCAGGTGCTATCCCTGGATACAGGATTGCCTTCAGATATGGAGCAGGTCCCAGATGCAGCTCGGATCTGGCCTTGCTGTGGCCGTGGCTGGCAGCTGCAGCTGCAGCTGCAGCTGCAGCGCCAATTCCACCATAGCCAGGGCATTTCCAAATGCCATGGGTCTGCCCTGAAAAGACAAGAAAAGGCCAACTCCCCATTCCACCCACTTCCCCACAAACAAAACTATACCACCTGAGGTCTTCACATGCACATACCCAACAGGGGCCTGAACACAAACACTGACCAGTGGTGCACAATGACTACCTCGTATACAGGCTCACTACCACCAGCTCCTACACAGTCGTCTCACGCACAGCCCATAGGCAAGGCCACAGCCCTACAGGAATTCTAGGCCAGGATTCCAGAACACACACACATCGCCTATGAGATTTCTTTGTTTCCAAACACACACACCTACCTCTGACATCCCTCCAAATACATACTACAGAAGCCCCAGGACCTCAAATACACACACAGCCACAATCCGCCTACACGTACTAATACACATGTACACGTCTCAAACACCTATGGACACACACAGACAAATATTCCCAACCCTTGAACATACAGATGCCCCAAACACTAGACATGGTGCTACCTCTCCAGATGACAATCACCCTGCCCCTCCCCCAACAGAGACACAAAAGGACACTGCACGTGTGTGGGTGTCAACTGCATATGCATTTCAGCCCTCACCCTCAATGTGGACACACCATCTCTTCGTATCTAGGACCAGTAGAAACACCTCGGCATTCTGCCAAGAAGCAACGTGGCACACTCCGAACACCTCCATACCATAGGAACACAACCTGGTCATTCAAACACCTGGTGATAGACACAAAAACGAGTATACACACGAAGGACACATGGACCTATCGCCAGCAAACCACATAGGAAATGACTTCCACATATCCAATGATCCTAGGACCCAGCTCATCCATCTGCAAACTCGTAACACATAACCACAGCACATATTTCTCACACCAAGAAATGCACGTCGCCCACGCCCCTGTAGAAACACAGAACCTCATCTCTCCAGCAGACACACACTTCCCCACGTCCCCACATATATAAGCCTAACATGTCCCTCCTGAAAACTACAAGGGCATAGCCCCAGCGAATATGCCTCCAAATGCCCATGCCCCTGGAATACACACTCAAACGCATTATACACACAACTCTCCAAAAGACCCAAGCAGACCCGCAATTACTCAGTACACGACACAATTGCAAACCTAGCACCCTATGTCCTTTCCTCCAAACACGCATATAACACACTCTCGGCATATCCATAAACCCACACTACCCAAGGCTCCATCCAAGGGCATGCACTCTTCCAGCATGCAGAATCCAGAAGCATACCAATACGGCACCCCGACCTATATAGCATTCACCTGTCCCAGAAGATAGGCCGACTCGCCCTCTACACATCAAAAGACACATGCACGGCTCTGGAACATGTGCTACACACAAAAAAAGCAAAGAGCCGTATGACAGGCCATGAACACACAAATATTCATCCTAAAGGGAAGGACAGAGGAGGATCCTTAAAGAGCAGAAACCGCCCACGGGGGATGGGTTAAAGACAAGCTTTAAAGGGGTCTTCGAAATGGTCTAAAGCTGATGATCACTCAAGAGAAGGAACCCAGCCATGACTTACCCGACTTGAAGGAAGACCAGATGCATCGAAGTGCCAGACACGCTCAAGACACAACCCCCAAGAGTTCAAGCACAAGACAACAGATGTGGAGATCGAGTCCTGCTGCATGAGGTCAAGGAGAGAAGAGTCCTGGACAAGGAGCATTTCTGCACCTCACCCAGACAGAAACTCAGGGGAGAGGGGACACGCCTAGGTAAAAGAGGACAGTAGATGGAAACCTGAGATGAATTACCCCAGTTGATATATGACCAAACGCCTGGGAATACACACCGATTTGAACAAGCACTGTGACAGCCCAGGGCACACCATCCATATAGGGCACAATGAGGAGCTGGAGATGGAAGCCTTGATATCCACCCTCCAATGAGGAAGAAGGCAGTCTTCTCCCCTCCCCACTGGGCCTTGCATTCTAGAAATGTAGCTCTCTTGGTTCTTGGGGCTGCTCTGCTCCCTGGCCAGCTTACGCGTATCTCCCCCCAGGGTCTTATGCTCCTAAACTCACTCTTTACCTGGGGCTTCGCTTCATGCCAAATGCTTCCTGCCACGAAGCAGAAGAACCAGAGCTTCATCAAATCCTGACACCTGGTGAGGGGTCTGACAGTGCAAAGACAGTGGGTTTGAGCAGGTCGAGGCATTCTTTTGTGGCACGGAAGGCTAAGGATTCTGAGTGTTCACTGCAGTGGTCCCGATTGCTGCTGTAGCACTCCACATGGGGCAGATGCCACCAAAAAGAAGAAGTCTGTGCGCTCGAATCCTCTCTGAACCTGGGATCCTGGATTCAGGTGCCAAGCTGAGGGCAAGGTAGATTCCAGTCCCACTCTCAATTTTGGCTGGGGTCAAGTCCCAACCACGAAGTTTCACTACAGGCCCCAAAGGTACAAATACACAGATCGGCCCCTGGACTTCCCTAACATTGCCCTGAGGCCTAGGCAGATAATCCTACCAAGTCCACCTGGAGACACACAATCCCCAACTTCACGGTGGAAAACATCCATGAAAAATAGGCCCCTGAACACCAACTTACAAACACCTAAACGCCAGCTCCTGGACTATGCCTCGGTTACATCTCAGCACCCTCCAAAGACAAACGCTCACCCAAACACAGGCATGATCTCCCCTTACACACATATCCATAGACAAAACCCAACCAACCCTCACCTTTGACGGATTACCAGATTCCCGACAACCAGATGGCCTTGTACCAATACCCCCTAGGCTTGCAAATCCATCACCATTTACATGCGACTACAACTAGGTGGTCAGCACTACATTCAGCAAGGCTGCCCCCAACAGAGACCCAAGCATGCCCTTTGAACAGAAGTGCTGACCGACATTGGGATGTGAAAAAGGAAGACACCAGTGAAACTAGCAGCCTGGATGGTACATCTTCACTCCTTTTCCCATGCCCTGAGCTACTTCTTGTGAACCCCATGAGGGTTTTCAAATTGGAATTTCTTCCTTCGAACTTTCCTACACTTTGGAACGGCGGGCACACTGGAATGCCACCCATTTTAATCACTCACACACTTTAGTCCCCTGCCTCCATAGGCCCCACAGTCCCTCAAGTCTCCCAGCAGCCTGATCCACAGTGCTGCTAAAAGATGTGGTGGAAACACTGCTCCGGACCTGAGCTCCATGCGGTCATGAACCCACATGGAGGAGGGCACAAGGAGTCTGCAGCTTGCACAAGAGCACAGAGCGGTCACACCCAGTGGCTGAACAGTCCCCATATTCCTTAGCAGTGCTGTCATGGAATGAATGCTAAAGGCCATCATGACGGGCCCCAACCTCAGGCAGGCCACCCCTTGGGAAACCACCCTCTTTGCTCCCATGTGCGCTACTGACTACCCAAGCGGACCCTCCTCAACAGACACTAGGAGCGGTTGGAGGATGGGAGTCTCTGTGCACAACAGCTCAGTCAGCAGGGGACAGGTGGGAAGAGGAGGGAGGGAAGGAAGCATCAGAAGAGCTGGCCCAGGAGCTCCCTCCAAGACAGGAATGTCATGGAGGATTTGCATTCGCTGGAAAGCTCCCTGGTGTTGTCTTCCTGTCTTCTCCCTGGGAGCATCTGTGGCCATCTCTTCTTAAACATTATCTGTTGGGAGATGAGCCCCCACGGTCACACTGCATCGGTGAAACCCATGCATTTAGATAGGATCCCCATACAAGAGTTTGCAGAGATCCAGCCTAAGCACAGAATCCTCAAAGTGGGCCAAGGACATTCATGCCCTTTGGGCCACAGTACCTTAGGCTGTGTGGACTCTTTGGGTTGGGATTTGCTTGTCTACAAAGAGAAGGGTCTTTCCCCTAGCAAATTGGATGGATCCATTAAAGAACCATTCTAGCACGCAATTGGAGATCTGGGAACCTCTCTTCAGAGATGGTGCTCCTGTCGCCATGCCTAGAGAATTTCCAAATGCCTCGATTCTCCACGCATGTTTGTTCTTCATGTCTTTCTTTAATACATGGAGCTTGTTCAATAAAGGTTGGTGCACAGGTGTGTCTCCTTTGTACGGTTCTGGTTGTCCTGGTTATGCTGGTGAGCTACACTTGACCCTCTTGGCCAGTCACAAGACAGCAGGTACTTTGGGAACACTATTCCTCTCCCTCCCTACGTCTGGCACGACATCATGGAAGTTCAGGTGGCCATCAACCCACAAAGAAGTAGCAGCAGATTCAGCATACCGACCTGACTTGGTAATGCTCGCCAAAGAAACTTGAACCCTCAGATCCCTTTTCTGGTCCGTGGCAACATCAGAGCATTTCTTCCTCCACAGGATACCTCTCAAGACCCTTACATCCATCTGATGACACCCAGAGCTCCCAAGGGCACAGACTTGAAACGTCCACAAGACACAAACCTGGGATCTCTCGGTGCCTTTCAATTTCCATGTGGGAGTGGAAGGTTCACTGTCTCCTGATGCTAGTGATCCATCTCCAGAGATGTTTCTCCTCAGCCGCCAGTGCCTGCCCTGAAGCTCTCTGCAGGAACAATCAGAGGTCATGGTCCAAAGGACGTTGAGACACCCACTTCCATGACTGGTTTCCCTAATTACAGTGCCGCTGATTTGACAACCTCTGCCTCTCCGATGTCGGCATGTAGGGTTCTGAGGTAGTATAAGATAATGAACAACAGAAGGCGTTCGTGTCATGGTGCATCAGAACCGAATCTGACTAGGAACCATGAAGTTGCGGGTTCCACCCCTGGCCTCGCCCGGTGGGTTAAGGTTCGGGTGTTGATGTGAGCTGCGGTGTAGGTTGCCATCACGGCTGGGATCTGGCATTGTTGTGGCACTGGCATAGGCCAGGGGCCACAGCGATGTTTGGACCCCTAGCCTGGGAATCTCCCGATGCCATGGATGCGGCCCTCAGAAGTCCAAAGTCAGTCAAAAATGATGGAAGATTTGGGAGCACCTCGTTTCCACAATGCAACTTTTGTATCAGTGTCCCTGAGAAGACTCATGCCAATACGACATCTGGGGAGGGGGTGGGGTGGATTGGGAGCTTGGGGTGAAGGGATGCAAAGGATTGGCTTTGGTGTGGATTAGCAATGAGATCCTGCTGTGTAGCACTGGGAACTTGTGATGGAGCATGCTCATGGGAGAGACTAGAATGTGTACATGTGTGTGTACCTGGGTCACCATGCTGTACAGTAGCAAAACCATTGTCTTGGGGGAAGAACAATTCAAAACCAACCAAGCAAGAAACCCCCACAAATACTACATCTGAGCTATGCGTGAGAATCTTGTAACAAATTGCAGGAGTGGCTGAAGAAGGGGAGGAAGCAACAAGGAAGCCTGGCCTTCCTGAATGCCTGGGTACAATGGGTGCCTCAGCAATCTTCTCATATGAAGGTCTTGTTTGAAAACCCTTGAAATGTTTCTTCAGTGTAAAAGCTCCAATAGAGAGCCCTATTCCCATGGTGCTCAGTTTTGCAGTGCCCCATCCAGAGTTTCTTCCTACAAAGCTCACCATGGCATTGCAGGAGATACTCTCGCCTCAGCTTCTCACCCTCTTTGGAGTCCATGTTCCTTTGCAAGGGGCAAGAAGCTTCGGAAGCACCCACACAAGTCCTTTTTCTCAATCTGCAACAATCCTTTCAACCTCTCCTTCTTTGCCCAACACCCTAACAGCAGGAGGAATTGTAGTTCTGCTACTGCACACAGGGACTCTTGCCTCCCAAGAGATTTGCTTGCAGTCCTAGGAGGTTTTCACCCCTCACCTCCCTTGATGATGTTCCCGAGACCTCGCCTCTCACCACATAAGACAGACATATGCATTCCTATCACTTGCATCGTGATAAGCTGACCTTAACTCCCAATCTGAACGTTTCCTCAGGTGTGTTTCTGTTTGGCTGTGTCAGGGATGCTACGTTGATTCCCATGCAGACAGCACCATAGGCAAGGACGAGCCTCGATTCTCAAGAGCAAGGGTATGGGATGCAGACAGGAAATGCACCAGCTTTCAAGCAGGGCTTGCTGGGGAGGACGTTGATGCGAGTGGGTTTGGACACATGGAGATTGGACATTGGTGGATAAAAAGCTGGCACTGTGTCAAAGGGCACACCCACATCACGGGCAGTCGATGCTTTCACACCTACAAAAGCCAGCAATTCCCATCATGGCTCAGCAGACATAAACCCCCCTAGGATCTGTGAGGATGCACACTCCATCCCAGCCTCCTTCAGTAGAATAAGGATCCGGGGTTGCCCTGAGCTGTGCTGTAGGTCCCAGATGCAGCTTGGATCCCACATTGCTCTGGCTATGGCAGAGGCCTGCTCGTGCAGGTCTGATGTGACTCATACCCTAGGAACATCCATAGGCAGCACGTGTGTCCCCCAAAGGAGAAAGCAATTGAACCAAGGGACCTCCCCCACACATTTTTGGTTCTTTCACATAAGGAAAGATAAGATTGTGTCCTCTCCTCCCTTACTTCTGTCCTTAACCACATAAAGCTCAAAGATGCAATAGTATCTCTTGGCTCTTCCATTGCCATTTCATCCAAAGAGCCTGCAGATTTGGGGTCCCTTTGCCATTTTCTTTTGGGTTGGACCAAAAGGCACCTTTTGGTCTCCACTCCAAGTTCTCCTCCCCTCAAGAACTGCCCACTCCCTGTAGCCTAATATGGTACCCTTATGGGTGAGTCTTGCCAGATGCATGCTGACTCCAAGGGAAAGGTAAATTTCAGATACACAGGGAAAGTACTTGCAGTAAAGATATGTCCAAAATGGTGCACGGGACACAGGTCAGGCTAAATGCAGGCACTGTGTATGGGAAATGAAAAACTCAAATGGAGCTGCATATTTACTATTGTTTTTGCCTGGCTTTGAGCACTCTGCCCTTTCAGTACATTGAATTTCAAGAGAATGGAGGAACTCCCATGTTAAAAATGCATCCAGTAACAGAGGAGCCACGATATCAGTAGGAACGCAACAAAAGGAAAGATATTCATGTCTACGGGGACGCAATTTAATTTTCTCGTTTCCTTTTTTACTCTTTCTCCAGAGGAACTCTTTGATCTTACAAGAGGTTAGGTTTTCCACTGCAGTTGATTTACAATGTTTTGTCTACTTCTGCTGCGTAGCCGAAGGACCCTGTCCTACAGACCGATGTATGTATATATGATATATGATACATATATATCTATGTAGGATACATATGCAATCACTTTCTCACATTATCCCCCAACCTTTTCCATCACAAGTCCAAGATGGAGTTCCCTGTGCACATGGTACATTTCAACCAGAGACAAAGGAATACTACCTGCAAAGGCAAACGGATGGCATTCAAAGTTGCTTGCCCAAAAGATCTCTGAAAAGATGTGAATGAAACAGGTATCTCTGATCCCTGGTGGGAACGAGGACTGAGTGGACAGGGGAAAGAGGGGAGAGGAGGACTCAGCACTCCATATGCTATTCGGCACATGTGGACTGTGATCCCTGAGAAGGGAGGATTTGTGGAAAATGTTACATTCAAACATTTAACAGGGAAAAGCTCCAAGACTTACCAGCAATGTCATCATACGGGAGACACCACAGACTGATCTCTGGTCTTGGACACGTGGGCTGTGCAGTGGCTTTTTGGATAGGCTGGGCCTTTCCAGCACAAGGGAACATGAGGAAGGTGGGTCCTGCTGGATGCTGGTTGGCACACAAGGACGGTTTCCTTAGGAAAGACGGACACACACCAATCACAAATGGTGGGTCTGCTGAGAGAAGCCAAACCATAAACATTGGGTTCCAGGTGGCCATGAAAACCCAAGTGGTTATCAGATGATAAAAGGTGAATTTTGTTCCAAATGTCTGGCCTCTGGGGAAGGGAGCCTGGAGCCAGGACGGAAGCTGAGGGGGTTGAAGGACAACAAACAAGTTGATGAATAACAGAGGGAAAGGGAACATCAAGACAAACCTTGCTGCTGTGACTCTGAAAACCACCACGTACATTGCCTGACGAGGCACTGGACAATTGTCTGGCCCCTGCATAAGGTGGAAGAAACGTCTGGTTCTTGCCTCCCTGCAGAGGCCAGCATGGAATGGCACCCCACCCCCACCCAGGCTCACCTGCCCTTGGCCCCTCCCCCACTGCAGAATGACTGGAGGCCCGCATTCTACTGTTGAGATTCAAACTTGGGCTCCTTTACTTGCGTCCTGAGCATCTGTTGGGGCAGGTCCCTCGCTGGGTCCTGCTCTGGACTGTCCACGTTGAGGCCACCAGCCCGTGGTGGTCCAGGCCCATTCCTGTGGCAATGGCTTCAGAAGGCGGTAAGCCTCTAGGCAGGGGCTGTTTTCCAAGAGAAAGGGCCTCCCTCAAATCCCTGGGTTTCCGTTGGGACCCTTCACTGTGGACATGGAGTTGGACGGAAGGGGAGGAAGGCGAGAGCACTGCACCCCAGGGACATCTCAGCTGGGGAGCCTGTAGAAACCTGAGGCTGTCATGGGGAGGACAGCTGCTTGGAGGTGGTTCAAGAGGCCTTGCTCTGGTTGGGGAGGCCGGATGGCAGCAGGCAGGTTGGCGGTTTCTAGAAGGGAGACAAGCCACTTGGAACGTGTGTGTAGCCAGTGTCCTGTGGCTGGCCCTGGGTGGGTCATTGGGAAAGCCTAGCCCCGCCTTGTGGTCCTCAGGCATCTGAAGCTCGCCTCACCAGACCTCTCTAAGGGATTGGAATTGGCGCATACTCTGGCTAATGGGGGCGTGGAATGGGAGGGTATAGTCAGAAAACGAGTCAGTGCTGGTGGGTGTTGTCTGTGGCCACATGCTCAGGAAAGGGTCTGCTCTGAGCTGAGCAGGATGTGACTCTCACTGCCACAGCCCAGAACGTTTCCCTCCATCCCGCCCAGAAGTCACTTCTCAGGTCTGGCAACTGTGGCCTTGGATTCCACAAGGGAAGGGCAACCAGGTGACTTCACCCAAGCTAGGACTCGTGGGCCTCAGGTGTTCTGTATTGGTTTCCCTTTTGTGGAAATACGTCTCTGCAGACATGGCACAGCATGTCAAATGCCTCTCGGCAGAAGCTGAGGCCTGAATTTGAGATGAAGAATGTGTTCCTATTTCAAGTCACTACTACTACATGTGGAGAGAGGCTGGTGCAGGTGGTATGCCTATGAAGGCTGCTTCCTTTGTAAAGGGGGGGGTGAAGCAGTGTAGCACAGAAGCAGGAAGATGATCTAGTCTGCTACTCTCAAACCTCCAAGGACACCTGTGGAGGTCAATTCCGTGCCTCGTGGTATGTACCTCCTTCTCCTGAATGGGCGGTTTTCTCACAATGGCACCTGACTCCTGCCTGATTCTCAGTTTGTCCTCACTTTCCATTGTTGGGAGCTGGAAGGGGAAGGACCCCAGGCAGCCTCCACTACCATGACCCTTGTCACATGAGCCGCCCTGGGCCCCTGCTCAACTTCGGAAGCCAACCCTGGATGGGAAGTGGCAAAAATGCAGGGGACACACACCGACTTCTCAGACTTCTCTCTGAGGAGCAGAACTGCATGGCGGGAGGGACTCAGGGCCATCGGGATGGGGTGGCACACCTTAGCCCCTGTGAAGTGTCCACTCTGGGTGGTTCGGCGAGGCAGGTGCATGCTTGGTGTGGCTGTTCTGTGTTTGTCTAAGGGTTCTGTGTGCAGAGCGATCTTCGCAGCCTTTGAGAGGTGTTGTGTGAGGTCAGGAAAGAAAGACAGAACAGATGTGTGCTGAGCATCCCGAGAGGAAGGGTTGAGGAGGATGTGAGGCCCTTCGACTTTAGACAGTGGAGGTCCATCAAAGGCCTCACGGTGCCTGGAAGGACCTTGGAGAAGGCCCTTACCTGCCAGTGACCTTTCTGAGGGGCATGCTCAGAGTAGATGGCCTCTCAGGTCCAGGACGTGGGGACAGCCTGTGAGGACGAGGTGTCAGGGAGCTCCTCAGGGAGGCTCTCCAATCCCTGCTGCTGAGCTGAGCATTTCTCGGTAGACAGGGGAAGGGAACTGGGTGCGGGGGTCAAGACCATGAACATCCCGCCACAACATCTGCACAACACACAGCTTCCTCGGGCCAAATGCCCTCTCTCACTGAGGTCAGAACATGAAAATCCCTCCACGACATCTGCACAACACACAGCTTCCTCGGGCCAAATGCCCTCTCCCACTGAGGTGTGCCCTCTGAGTCCCCAGAGAGCTTCCGTCCATGTCACCCATTCTCCTCTTCCATTCACCCCTTTCCTTTCTCTCCACAGCATTTCCACTGCTGGGCACGGATGTGGTCATGCCCCCTGGTGCCTCACGCTCCTATCCTCCCCCCACTCCTGGCTCCCAACCCCAGCCAGCTTGGGAGCAGCACCTGCCACCGCCCATGGCCCCATTACTCCTGCCTGGCCGCACCCTATTGCAGCCACCTCACCCCATGACACCTCGGGTGACTCCTGCTGACCATGGCCCCATTGCCCCAGGGCTTGGCAACACCCCTGGCCCAGTCTGGTCAGGAGGGAGGTCAGCATTGCCCCACCAGTCTCAGGCCTTTGGGCGCCCTCAGGCCCCCCTCAATGGGAATGCTTCCAGGGCCCTCATGGGGAGTGCATTGTGTCCTGCACCCCTTTGCATAGCAAGCCCTGTAGGGGACAGCGGGGTGGCTGCCCCAGCTATTGCAGCAGCTCAGGCTGGCAAGGGAGGCTTGGCCCCAGGCCTTCCTCCTCAAGCGGCATTGCCAGCTGCCCAGATGGCCTACATCCTGCCCCCAGGGACCTCTGGGCCGTGGCCACATGGCACCTCTGGGGCAGGCAGCCTGCATGCCTCCCAGCACACGGGCCCTCAGGAGGACGCCTCTCACCATAAGAGCGTCTATCAGAACTTCCGACGCTGGCAGCGCTTCAAGTCCCTGGCCCGCAGCCACCTGCCCCAGAGCCCCGATGCGGAAGCTCTCTCCTGCTTTCTCATGTAAGTGACCTCTCAGACCCTCATTAGCTCAGCTGGGGCCTTCGCATATACAGGACCTTGGCATGGACTCCCTGCTTAGGTTTCCAGGCATCCTTTCACCTCGAGAGAAGGAGTGTTGACAGCAATGTCCATGCTATGAGGAGGCACGTCTGCACTCAGATGTGTCCCACGTCCAGTCCATGACATCCCGTCCGTGCCTTAGCTCAGCTACCACCACCATGCAAGACCAGTTGTCTCACTTTCTGCACTGCCATGATAACATTGAGTGCAGGAGAGCAGTCCGAGAGGGTCCTGCTCGGATGTGAGGAGCCAGAGTTTGAATGGGACCTGCTTCTCTGGTGCTACCTCCTTTTAACATGGACCTGGGCCTCTGGCAGCCAGTGGGTATCACTTCAGATGAGGCTTAGGACATTCAGGCCCAGGATGGAGCTTTCTGCATGCCCGGTCCTTGTTGTTCTGAAGAAGTCCAGTGTGAACGGGGAGGTGGTCGAGCTGTCCTAAGGGCAAGGGTCTATCCTCCTAGAGCTGTGAACCTGGCAGGAACATCCCTCCTAGACGCGAGGTCCCTCCGAAAAGGGGGACTGGGCCATCTAGTGCAGAGACCTGGGCAGAAGAATCCTTGGGCTTCTCAGACCTGTTAGCTGGTAGACTGGCGCCTGCCCTCCCGCATTGATGGGGCTGCATTTTATATGAGATGGCAACCCGCCCCCAGCCAGAGTGTCCCAGCTATAGCCAGGGAGTGGACAAGCATCCTCTGGTGAGTGGGAGGTGGTGGCACCAGTCACCAGGAAGGCTTGCCTTTGCTCTCCAGACACCCTCGTCTCCCCCTCTTGAGCCTGGGTTTGGCAGGGCTGGGGCCCATGGAGGCCTTGGAGCTGGGTGGGGTTGGGCAGTTGGGGGCTGGGCTGTACCAAGAGACTGACCCTGAGGGCTTACAGCCCAGTGCTTCACACCCTGGCTCGCCTGAAGCCCACCATGACGCTGGAGGAGGGAATGCGGCAGGCCATGCAGGAATGGCAGCACATGAGCACCGTTGAGAGGATGGCCTTTTATGAAATGGCAGCAAAGTGAGTCAGGGTCCTGGGCCATGGGTGACATGGTGGGGTGGGTGGTGGGTGATGGGGAAGCCCCAGGGCAGGATCTGGCTATGGTGCTAGCAATCAGAGAGGATGCAAGAGGAGGCTGGCACCTGACACCTCCTATTCCCTGAATCCCCAAATCCTATTGGCCTCCAGAATCCCCTCTGCCACCTGGAGAGCTTGGCTCTTCCAGCCTGCCTGTCCCAGGAGCTCTGCCCTACCGTGATGCTGATGTGGGGAGGCCTCAGGATGGCCTTGGGGAGCACGGCAGCCCAGGAGGGGGTCCCCTGAAGGCATGGGGTCTGTTCAGGGGTGAGGACTCCACCCGGCAGCCTTGCACCCCTTCATGCTGGGTGCCTAGCCATCACTGACCTAGCATGTGGTAGGCCTCTCTGCATCAACGATGGCTGGAATGGGCAACCAGCCATTCCTGGGGAAGCCCATGGGTCTCTGGCCCTCCCTGTCATTTCTGCATGTGAACCTCCTAGTTTCCAAACAAAACCAAAGGAGCAGCTAGCTCTCAGTAGCAAGAGATGCCTCACCTCTAATGGTAGGATCCCCACTCCAGCCTGTGTTGGGCCCTGTCTCATGCGTGCTTTCCCGCACTCTCCCTCCCAGCCCCAGGTTCTGGGTTCGGGCAAGGGCTCTGTGGAGATACGTGCCTGACCAGGCCACTGGCCATCTCCATTTTTTGGGTCAGACAAGGTCCGGGGGCACATGAGCAGGGACCCCCACTGCCCACCATGTATCCCTAAGCCTGGTCCCAGAGATTGACCTGAGTCTCTGCTGGGCCATGCCCACCAGCTCCAGGGCTGGTCAGGCAGGAGGAGGCCCAGATCTTGGACATCTGCCACTGAAGTTCCCTGCTGCGACAGCACCTCACAGGGCCCTGACAGACCTAAGGACACCCTCTCCTCACCCCCTCGGTCCTGCTGCCCTGGGTGGGCTCCAGAGCCCAGGTGGTTTTCTCACTGGGGCCTGTCCCTCAACAACCCCCAGGTTCATGCAATTTGAGGCAGAGGATGAGATCAGGATGGGGAACGTGTCCTGCACAACGTGGGCACAGGTCTTGCTTCCTCCAGCTCTACCAAAGCTGGCTCCTCAGGAACCCACATCCTGCAAAAGGGGCACTCAGTCTGTGAATCACCTTCCCCCTGGAGGTCAAGGTACAGGTAAGAGAGGCCTAGGCCTGGTCCCTGTTCCCAGATTTGTCCTTTCCACTCAAGGGGGCATTGGTCTTTCAACACGGATAGCCCCCGAGGGTGTCTCAGTCCCCCTTTTCCCCTCTGCGGTGTGGACCTGGTCCATTTAGAACCTCATCACCCTCCTCCCTGTCTAAGGGGCCCCTGTGAAATCTGCCTAACAAGTGTGCTGGTGGGGAGGCCCTTGATCATTAGATGTTCCACATGTTCTCACACCTGACTTTTACCTGTCCCTGACTTGAATCTGGCCTCCCACAAAACCTGAGGCTCTGGCTGCTCCTCCCCCTTCCCACATGCATATCCATTGCCCCACAACAATGCCCTCCCCTGTGCCTGCTCAGGGGTCAGCTTCTGGGCGCTGGGTCCCCTCACTTTCCCTTCCTCCTGCTCTGCCTCAGCCTGTGCTCCAAGGAAAAAAAGCCCCAGGGTCAAGCACACCCACCCAAGGCCACGCAGAGCCTGGCAGCTGCTGGAGAACAAGGCCCCCAAGGAGATTCCCCCTGAGGCTCGCAGGGAGCATGGGGACCTCCCGGACGCACTGGTGGGTCCTGGCCCCTCAGCCACAGGGGAGTCAGATATGGAATGTCGAGAGGATGGATATGAGCTGTCACAGGACGAGGACGGCTGCTTCCCAGACCCGGATCTCCTCAGCTACGTGGACAAGCTGTGTTCCCAGGAGGACTTTGACACCAAGGTGGGCTGGGCCTGGAGTCTGAGACTCCAGGATTCCAGGGAGAGATGCTCTTCGCACCCTAGTTCTGGCTTTGGCCCAGGATAATGGGATTTATGCTCTGGTCCTTGACCCTAACATCTGTGTGTCTTCCTGTGTGTCTGAGTGTACTTTGGTGCATAGGATGTGTATATGTGGATGTGTAAGTTGTACATGTGTGTGTGTCTCTCTCTTTGTAGGACTTTCTGTGTCTGTGTCGGTGGCTATGTGTTTGTGCTTTCGAGCCCATGTGTCTGCATGTGCACCTGCTTGTGAGTGTGTGTGTGTGTTTATGTGAGAGTAGACAATACCTATGGGAGTTTGAAAGCTCCCCCTTTGTGAGGGGAACTCTGGATTTGCCTCTGCTAGTCACGTTTCTCCCAGGCCTTCCTGCCTCCCAGGGCACACCTGCCAAGTCTGCTCACAGCCTCTCCCTTCCATTCCAGGTGGAGGCGGTCATTCACCACCGATTCCTGGCAGAGTTGCTTTCCCCAGAACCAGAGCTGGATCTCTCAGGCCTGGCTGAGGAGCTGGAGCAGGAGGAAGGACTCTCCCCTGAAGAGGTGGCCAGGGGAGGGACTGACACTAGGGAGACTGTGGGCAGGGGGGGTAGTCATGTGACCCTGGAAATCCAGGAGGAAAGGACCCAGGTCAGCCAGGACCGGGGAGGGCCCTAGAGCAGGAGGCCCTGAAGGCTCTGTCCCTCCCTCCCCTGACAGAGAGGCCCTGCACCCGGGAGGCTGCCCAGGTGGGTGCAGGGCAGGAGGAATGGAAGGGGAGGAGGGCAGCCGGGGACAGGGCAAGGACCCTGCTGGGGAGAAGGTGCAGGAGGAAGGCAGGAGGGCCACAGGCTCTGTCTGGGGATGTGAGTCCCATCTCACCTCCCCCTGCCCATAAGCCCCGGCTCTCCCTGGAGGGTGCAGAGCAGTCTCTGTCCACCTCTCTCCCACCAGCTAGTGCAGACAAAAGTCCTGGCCTTGGAGGAGGATGACGGGGTGCCAGCCACTCCCAATCACAGGGCACCCCACCTGGACTCAAGACCTTCAGAGTCTGTGGCCCAACACGATGCCCAGAGGAACGAGCAAGGCCCACAGCCTGGGGTCAGAGATGAAACCTGTACACCCCAGATGGATTTCCATGGCCATCTAAGGCACCCCCAAACAGACAGGGGCCTGTTCAGGCACAAAGGCTCTGTGCCCTCTCCAGGATATCAGGAGCCCCATCAGGCTGGAACACCACAGCCATGTCCTCGCCAGGGCACCAAGCGCTCGGGCCCTCCATCAGGACTCAGGGCCAGCAATGTTCTCAGGGAGGCCTCTCCTCTTAGTGGAGCCCCAGGGCTGGGTCACGGGTTCAGTGAGAATGAGGAGGAGCTCCCCAGCCTGGCCTTCCTCTTGGGCCTTCACCACAGCCTGCTGCCCTGGGGGCTGCCACAGAGCCCTGTCCCTGCCTCGGGTCTTGTCTGCACTGCAGGGCAGAGGGTCCAGAAAGCTTCCCAGGCCGCTGTGCCCCAGAGAATGGGCCTCAGCTCAGCCCCCCTGGAAGCTGCCAAGTCTAGAAAGCGGGCTCGGTGTGGAGGCCTGGCTGCTGCTGAGGACCTGGCCAGGCCTAGGGCTGACCTGCGAGGCTCTGGGAGGCACACCCTGGCTCTGGGGCTGGTTGACCCTACCCAGCCCAAAAGGAGCAGGTGTGACCCATGTGTCACACGGAGCAGGAGGAAGTAGCACTGCAGCCAGTAGGGAACGGTGGGCCAGCCTTGCAGGGCCAGTCCAACTGGGCAGCCTCCATGGAAGCCTTGGGCTCCTCCAGGTCCTAGCAACCATCCTGGCTGCCATAGGGGTGGGGAGGAAGGACAGAATGACCAGAGCCAGGAGGGGGTGGGGGTGGGTGGGTTAGGTGGTGGGGACTTGGGTCTGGGTGTGTGTGGGTGGGCACAGTAGCTCCTTTGCGATGGGGGATGTAAAACATGGATAAAATCGTTCTGTTGTGAAATACACTTGGTCCACTGTCGTCTTGCATGTGCCTGTGTCCTCAGAGATGGGTCGTCTGAGGACAGAGAGGGGATCTGAGAGGAGCGAAGCATGTGTGAGATCCCAGGCAGTCTGGATCCACAGGTGAATGACTAAGTCTTTCCTCCACAGAGACAAGGATGCCCAGGCTGCTCCTGGGAGTACACAGCTCTCACTAGCCCCAGGGACAGCCTCATCATCCCTGTCTCTCCAGCCTGCTGGGCTAGGGGGCTTCTGGGGCATTGGTTCCATGCTCTGCATCCCGGAACACTCTGGGGATAGAGAGCTGCTTTTGTGCCGTTCAGCCCTCTGGACACTCACCAGTCATGGGAATGGAGGCTGGAGGCAGCCCTTACCTCTAGAGAGTTTCTCTCTGCCTCTCTGAAGTGGCCACATGACAGGCTGGGGTGATCCTCCACTCCTCCAGGGTGTCCCTTGGGGGTGGCCTGTCCAGAGAGGAAAAGGCTTGGCTGTAGGGACAAGACTTTCCGCTTTGGTGCCTTGTGGGTGGGGGACCATCCTATCGTCTTGGTGGGATTATTGCCATGTGCTAAATGGTGGAGGCAGGGGCCTCTTAGTCCCAGTGAGGACAAAACAAAGGAGAGAGTGAGTGATTGTAATCTCATGACCTGTTAATGGCTTGGGGGGAGGTTCCATCATGTGAAGCTCAGTGGTCGCAACCTCACCAGCCCACTGGCATCCACCCCCAGGGAGCTTTTGATACAAGAAGACATGGGACTTTACGTGATCAGGAATAATTTTTGATTGGGGTGAGGAGGGTTAAGGATCTTGGGTTGTCCCTGGGAACGTCTGTGTGCCACAGGGGCAGCCAACACTTACAAAATAAAAAACAAGCCAACAAAAAAAAGAAAAAGCAAAATGCCCCAAACGCCAAAAATCTAGGATTAATGCCAAGTGCAGGCACACTTAAAGTGAGCCATTCACTCATGCTTTTCAATCCATTAAAACATGAAAGAGCAGGAGTTCGTGTGGCTCAGCTCTAAGGACACTGATTAGGATCCATGGGCACGCGGGGATGAGACATTGCATGGCTTACTGGGCTAAGGTTCTGGCATTGCCGTCAGCTGTGGTGTAGGTATGAGACATGCCTCAGATCCTGTATTGCTGTGGCTGTGCCATAGGCCAGCAGGTGCAGCTTGGACTCGACCCCTGGCCTGGAACAGCCCACAGGCCCCAATGCAGCCGACTCAAAATGGAAAAGAAAAGAATGCAATAGAATTTGCAGAAAGGAAAGATGTACAGACCATCACCAAATCGTATTTTAGGGAGTTCCCATTACGGCTCAGAAGATGAAGAATCGGACTGCTATCCATGAGTACGTGGGTTTGAGCCCTGGCCTTGTGCAGTGGGTTAAGGAATCCCGCATTGCGTTGAGCTGTGGTGTGGGCTACGGATATGGCTTGGATCTGGCATTGCTGTGGCTGTAGCGTAGAACAGCAATGCCAGCTCTGATTCGACGCCGAGTCGGGGAACTTCGCTTTGCTGCAGGTGGGGCCCTCCAATGCCAATCAGAGACTCCATCTATCCACGCATCCCTCCAACCAACAAGGAAACAGTGGATTAATGGATGGCACATTCACCGCATCACAGATATGGCCGCTATGCCCAGGGTGGGTGAAGGAGCTTCCCAATTTCAGGGGCTGGATTGATGCAGCTTGTTTGAGATGGAGATAGGGGCTGAACACTCTTTGTCTATGACAGACACCAAGGGGAAGCTGACCCTCTGATACCAGGGAAAGGCTTATCTCCAAACCCCTCAAGGGGGAGTCAAAGCATTGGCTGAAGAAACCCATTTGACTTAGGATGTGGGGCCCCTGGCCTGGGTTCTGCCTTTCCAATGCCATGTGTCTCCAAGACCAAGGCACCGAGTTCCCTGTGTCCCAGTCACAGACAGTATACCTTCAGTGTCCAGCCATTCCAACTGCCAGGCCATCGTGCCTTATTGGAAGGGCCTGTTTGGGTGGTGGGGACGCAGCAGTGTGTTCCAGAGGGGATTCGGGCCCTCTGGCTCACAGGTGACCTCTTGCCAGACAGGCCAAGTGACGCATCTGTAACCAGGGTGATTTCCCAGGCACTGCCTTCCTTCCTCAGATGGCAGGGATGCAAAGGGCTTGAAAGGGAGCACAGAGCACAGAGCCATCACCTACGGTGTCCTGACCGCCTCTGCCTGGGGGAGAGGAGATTCCTGCTGTCGCAGAAGCTAGTGCTATCATACCAGTCATTGGTGGAGTTCTGGATCCCCAACATTTTGCTACTCAGCAGCATGCAGGAGAGAGCAAGGATGGTCCTTGGAAGGAGCTAAGAGTCTTGGGTGAGGGGAAACTTGCTTATTTTCAAGAGGTGCTTCTTAGTCAGTCGGGGTAAGGATGCCCTTGCTTTCACGAAGTGCTTTGGAAGAGGTTTGACAAAGAAAGACTGGCAACTGCATGGGTTGGGAGGAAGCAACAGGCAGGGATGGAAATGTTGCTTGCTGAAGACAAGAAAGGGCAGTTCTGACTTGCTCAAGACAACCTCCCTGCAGCTGGGAGGTGGGCCTTCTTCCTTTGGACAACACGGTCCCTACCAACAGCCAGGGACTGTGGCTGACAGAGCTGGGGAGTGCCTCCTGGTGCCTCTGTCATCGGCCTTCGGAGCCTGGTGGATGCACCCACAGCTCAGACCTGCCCTGGGCAGTAGGAGAGAGGCTGGAGCTTTGCCCACTGGGAGTGCTGATCCCCCTGCCAGGGACTGCACCCGGCTCCTGCATGTCAGCCTTCTGGTGGTAGCCAATGCCCACATGGGACCACGGCCATAGAAAGCAGCAGAGCGCTGCATCTGGGCCCCCTCCTGGACCCTGGCTCTCTCTCTACTTGTAAGCTGATCCAGACAACAATGGGCAGGGGTGGCTGTGAACTGGCCCTGTCAGACACATCTTCAGAAGCCTGGCATTTCCATGTTCAGGTAATCCCCTTATGGTTACAGTGTAAGGGAAATAGGCAGAGAACTCCTCTGTCACAGTCATATTGGAGCCGTTCCTGCCTGGGATGTTTGGAGAACCTCTACGATAAGGAAACAAAGAGCCACTGCATTTCACTCCACTGGGTCCAAAGCATATGCTGTCCATTGCAGAACAACGAGAATGAGAAGAAAGGAAGCCTCCAGATATGTGGACATGGAGATGCACCCTTCGAACGACTCCATGCTCAAAGAGGCCTCTCCAGGAGAACTTGGAAAATATATAGAACAGTAGGCAAAGAAACGTGCAGTACCTAACAGGTGGTAGGATCCAGACAAACTGGTGTTAAGAGCGAAGCAAATGGCACGTAATGCTTATAGAATACAAAAGATGCCAGGATGCTCATCAACAACCCTCGTTTCCATACAAGGCATTGAGAAAATACAAATCACAAAATACAACAAACGCAGGAACAAAGAAGCTCACGACAATACCCTATGTTCAGAGGGACTCTAGCCAAGGAACACTAGCTTGGCTTACTATGCACAACCATCAACTTTATAGGCTGCATGAAGACATTACTGAGGAAAACCTACATGGTCACAATGGCGCTTGCAGAACATGGGCCACACCCATTCATGTAAGAAACGCTCAGAAATCTAGGAAGAGAAGGACACTCCTTGAACCCCGTAAAGAACATCTCGACAAAAAGCTACACCAAGCCTCCTGCGTGATGGTGAAAGAATGAACGTCTTCCTCCTCCATCCAAAACAGGTCAGAAAGTTCTTTCTCATTTCTCCTTTTCTACTTAGTACTGTAGCTACGAGCCAGGGCAGCATGGCGGGAAAAACAAAGAAAATCCTACAGATGAGACAGGCACAAACATAATTCTCCATGCTCATGGATAGCATGGCTACCTCCACGGGAAGGCCCACCGAATCTCCAAGACACACGGAAGAGATGGAGGTCACATTATCAAAGTCTCAGTACACAAGGTCGACACAAAAACCTTCATCATGTGTGTAAATCCCACAAAAGAACATGGCACCAAAACGAAAAACACCATGCAATACGCAAGATTTGCCAAAACCTTGAAGCATTTGGTTCCATCGGTCATTCTATGGCTGCACTCACGGCATACGGAAGGTCCCAGGCAAGGGGGTCAACCTGGAGCTACAGCTACCAGCGTAGAGCAAAGCCCCACCAACACCAGGTCCAAGCCACACTGCCGCAGGTGGCACCACTGGACCCTCATCCCACTGAGCCAGGTCAGAGATTGAACCCACATCCTCCTGGACACTCTTTCAGGTTCATCCCAAACTGAGCCACAATGGGAAATCCGGGGATACATATTTGGGATAGAGCATCTGTATGATAAAATGAAACAAGGCCTACAACAATGCGGACACCTATTATACTCATGGATGGGAAGACTCAACACAGAATACGGCCAAATTCCAACAGAAGTCTTTTTTTTTATTTTTTTTTTTGGCCCACATGGATGAAATTATTCTAAAATGGATAAAGAAAAGATAAAGGAGCCAGAACATCAAACATAATTTCGAGAAAGCACATTAAAGTGGGAGGTGATTCGGCTTATGAGAACGCTCTATGGAGGGCAGCTTGACATTGCTGGCAGGATAGAGGCAGACAGAGTTCAGTGTACAGATAGAGAATGCAGAAATAGATCCATAGCAATACACCAACCTGGGAGGTTCTAATACGGAAGCTCAAGGGCAGTAGAATGGAATAGGGATAGGGTTTTTATCCGATACGAAAATGAACTCATCATGGAACATTCAGTGCAAATGTAAAATGTGTATAAATACAAACGATGCAACGTTTACCACACCTAAGAAAAAACAATTGGAGCAAAACTCTGGGTCCTCGGGCTTGCCAAAGGGGTCTTCCACATGACAAGAAAAACATTATCCCATAAGGGAAGGAAAGAACAGAACGTTGGACTTCATCAAAAGGAAAGAAAGGCCCTTCAAAACATACATGCACCCCAATGTCCACTGAAGCACCATTTCCAATAGCCAAGACAAGGGAGCAAGCTAAATGTCCATCGGCCGAGGCATGGATAAAGAGGATGAGGTTCATATGTACGGGGGGACATCACACAATCATACAAGAAAATGGAATCATGAACGCTGCAGCAGCAAGGATGGACCTGGAAATTATCATCCTAAGTGAAGGTGGACAGGGAAAGACAAACATCATATGATACCACTTCTAACTGGAACCGAAAGAGAGGACACAAATGAACGTGTGCACGGAACTGAAACAGACTCCCAGCCTTGGAACCCCGATGGGTACCAAAGGAGCCAAGTCCACAGCAGCAGGGACTGGGGGTTTGGGACTGGCTTCTGCACACGGAGTACATGGAATGACCGGCCAACAGGAACCTGTGGTAGAGCCCAGGGAACTCTAGCCCACAGTTAGTGATAGTCGATATGGGCATAGAATCTGAGGGAGAAGGGGTGTGTGTGTATGTATGACCGACTCACTTTGCGACACAGCAGGAAATAGCACAACATGGTACCTCACTGTCCTTTAAATCAAACGGAAGATAAGTACATCAATACCGCTGGAATAGGCAACAACAACATCAGCAACAATGAAAAGATAAGCGTTCTTCCCCATGACAGCCAAAACCCTACCCCAGACAGAAAACGGACCTCATCAAATGGAAACATTTTCCTAGGTGAAAAGAAGCTACAGGTTTGGAGAAACTACCTGCCAACCACACATCTGACCCAAGTCTGGTGTCTCGAGGGAATAAGGCACTGCCAAGACACGACCATAACAGCGGGACCTATTCCACCAGAAAATGGGCAAACGATAGGAAGGGATGGGTCACCCACCACAGCACTGTGAGTCCTGAAGGTCCACTGTGAGGCTTCCCGGGATCCTGCTGGCTAAATGAGAGCACTGGGTCAGGCAGAGGGCAGGAAGGATTGCAACACTGCTTCCAGGAACTCCCTCGGGTTGGCCTGAGCCAGCTAAGCTGAAAAGGAGACATCAGGCTCCAAGTGCTGGAGGTGTGGACCCCTTGGGCCAGGCTGGCTGGGGCCCTTGGACCAAAGGCAGGTGTTCATGTGGGGGTGGGGGCCAGAAAGGTGGGCAGTGAGTTGTTCCCCTTCAGGCTATGGAGAGCGGGGCCGTGGGCATACTGAAAGAGGGTGCTGGGAATCCAATGTAGGAGCAGAGTGCTGTGAGGCCTGGACCTCATCTCACAGCCTGGCGCTGGAGCTCCTCTCTCAGCTTCCCTCTCAGTCGCCTAGACTCCGTTCCTTCAAGAGCCTTATATGCCACGGGCTGGAACCCCCTGCCCCATGGCCTTGGGTCATGGGCTCTGATCCGGCTCGAGTGCCCTGCACTCTGGAAAAGTCCTTCCCACACTTTGGGGAGTCAATCCTCCTTCATCCCAACCCCAGGACTGATGTTCCTTTACTTTACAAAAGACCCTTCATCCCTGGCACAGGAGACACCTGCCAAAAGGGGCTACAGCTCTATTACCCGAAGGTCATATGTGGAAGGCTTCTCTCCCAGGACCTCCGAACATGACCTTAGGTGGAGCAGTCTTTTCTTTGTCTTTCCATTGCCTACTTTTGTTTGTTTGGATGGGACTGCTGGGGTGGCATATGGAAGTGCCCATGCTTGGCATCTGAACGATCCATCGATCGATCAGAGCTTTGGCAGCCTGTCTACACCACAGCCACCGCAATGCCACATCCAAGCCGGGTCTGAGACCTACACCACAGCTCATGGCCACATTGGATCCTTCCCTTCCTGAGCGAGGCCAGGGATCGAACCTGAACACTCCTGGTTCCTTCTCGGGTTCAGTTCCAGGGCAACACCCCCGCAAGCCCTGCAGCAGATTTTGTACAGAAAGAGCTGAAATCAGGTCACTAAGGTGGCCCCTTATACAATAGGATGGGTGCCCCTATGGAAAGGGCAAATTTAGACCCTGAGTCCCACAGAGGGAGCTGATGGGAGGGCGCAGGCCGGAGATGGGCATCTGGAATCCAAGGAGAGAGGCCTCAGGGCCAACCCAGCTTGTTTATACCGGGATCTCAGAAGGCTGGGCTCCGAAACGGTGAGTTGATACATTCTTGTTATTTAAGCCCCATTGCCCATGGGATTGGTGATGGCAGCTGGAGCTGACCGATTCCCTCTGAAGGCCTGGGCACTCCCAGGGCAGGAAGGAGTCTCAAGGGAAGACACCCTCTCTGTCCCCAGCTGGGCTCCACCAGCTTCCCCACTCCTACCTTCCTCCTGGGACACTCTCCCTCTCATGTCCTCTCCCCTTGTCCAGGGAGTCAGATGGAGGACCCCAACAGAAGAAGGAAGGACGGATGACAGGAGGGGCCGTAGGGCCCCAAGGCAGCAGCAGGAGGAGACTTTCCTTTGGTTATTGGAGATTGCAGGCTTGGTTTGTGGGGTGGCCACTGTTGCACAGGAAGGCCAAGATGGGGCCCTGGAAAGCTGATGGAGCTGGTGGGGGAGGGGTGGCTGTTTGCCAAATGGAGACTGGAGTCTGAGGCAGAGTCAGAAGCACAGGAGCTTGGGGGGTCTGCAACAGGCCTGCTGCAGGACCTCGAGCATGGACAGCAGCAGGGGCCAGTCTCTGGGGGCACAAAGCCTGTGCCAGGCCCAGGAGAGCCAGCAGCCTGCAGAGACTGCGATGGGACCTGGGTGTGAGGAGGAGGGACTGTGGGCTCAGGGAGAGGCATGTGCTTCTGGATCTAATCAGTCCTATGGGAGAAGCAGGTGATATTGGTGAAGATGCTGGGGTAGGGGGCGTGTCAGCCATCTAAGCCCCAGCAGGCAATCCCCACGAGACACCCTGAAAAAGGGAGGTCACAGATGAGGGCACCCTCCTGGGACCACCCTTCGGAGGACAGGGGACTTAGGCTGCAAGCAACAGAGCTAGGTCAGAGGAGTCTCTGCCATGCACAGTCACTCAGTTGTACTTCTGGGAAGTTCCAAACCCTGGCATCCCATGGCTGATGAGCCTGTGTAAGCCATGCAGGCAGGCACGGGCGTCCTGATGGAGGGAGCTCCTGACTGACCCTCAGGACAATCACAGGTTTCAATCTATCAGCAGATGGGACTCTGTGCCTGGAGAACCCCTGCAGGTCCAGAAGAAGGCACTGTCCAAGGCCAAGAAGGGGCATATGTACCAACAGGGCCCAAGAGAGCTGGTGTGGGAGTGGAGCCTGGCCAGCTCAAGCCCCTGCAGACCTCAGCTCTGGCAAGGCCCTGGGCTTCACCAGCACACCCCTAACCGGGACCCTCTTCCTTTCTCATTCCTTTAGACATCTGGTGTTCTCTCAAGGGCTTGGTTGAGCCTTTTCAGAAGATGCCCATACCCAGGCCTCTTGGAGGCAGCCGGTCTTGCTCAGGGGGTCAGTGGGGTTTAGAAACAGAGTGGCAAGGACTTCCTAGAGTTAGTGAGCTCAGAGCCGGGCCAGCTGGTGGGAAATCTCCTCATGTCATCAGCCAAAGGGAGGGTCTGGTCCTTGTGGCTGGGGGAGAGGGGCAGGGGCCATTGCCAGTTTCCAGGGCACCACAACAGGGAGTCCTGCAATCGAGGTTTTACAGCAACAACTACAGGAGAGTGATAGCAAGATACGGGAAGGACAAAGAGCCCCAAACAAGTTGAACCCAAACAGGCACGCAGCAAGACCTATTCTGATAAATATGGCCAAAATGAAACAGAAAGAGAGGAGGCCAAAGGCAGTAAGAGAACAGCAAGGCATTCATGATGAGGGAACCCCAATAAGGTTATCAGCAGTTTGCTCTACAGAAACACTCCAGGTCAGAAGGGGGTGGCGAGACCATTGAAAGCACTGAAAGAAAGAACAAATAATCTGCCTCTTCCAAATACCCTATCCAGCAAGACTATCATTTCAAATCAAAGGGGAAATCAAGAATTTCTCCAACAAACCAACACTGAAAGAGTACTGCAATACAAAACCCATTCTGAAAGAAATACTCTAAGGCTTCTCCAATTCAAAAAAAGAAAAAAGAAAAAAACCATTGGAAAGCAGTGACTTAGAGAAGCCAGCATACAGATCTAACCATGAAGATGTCAAAAACATAAAATGAAATAAACTACATCAAATCATACAATGAGGGCGAGGAATGGAAGAAAATGTAGATCCTTTGTCTTGGTTCAATGATGCGTTTGGTCCTATGTAATGGTCAGGCTAAAGTCAGCAGACAAACGAAGGGGTTAGCATAACAACCAAACAGGGCAACCCCAATCCAAAAGCCAACACTACATTCAAAAATCGGAAAAGGAAAGGACTCCAGCAGAGAATCAATGGAACCCATCCACCCAAAGGAAAAGAAAGAAGAAAAGAGAAACATAGACTCAACGGGAAAACAAGGCTTCAAATGGCAATCAAGAGACATCTATCAATGACCACCTGAATTGTTCCGGGACTGAATGCTGCCATCAAAAGACACAGAGTGCCAGATTGGGTACCAAAGCAAAAACCTTCAATCTGCTGCCTAGAGAAGCTCACCCGAGGGCAAAGGACACGTATAGATTGAAAGGGAGGGGATGTGAATAGATATTTCATGCCAATGGACAAGACAGGAGATCAGGAGTAGCGCTGCTCATATCCAACAAAATCGCCTTTAAAACGAAGGCCATCGAGAAAGGCAAAGAAGGACACTAGTTCACGGTTAAGGGATCCATTCCAGAAGAGGATACCACACACTTATATCTGGAATCTCATATACGGCACAAATGAATCTTTCCACAGAAAAGCAACTCATGGACTTGCAGAATAGACTTGTGGTGGCCAAGGGGGAGGGAGTGGGGTGGATGGGGAGCTTGGGGTTAATGCCTGCCCACTATGGCCTTGGGAATGGATTAGCAATGAGATCCTGCTGTGTAGCGCTGGGTACAATGTCTAATCACGTTTGACGGAGCATGATAATGTGAGAACATAGAATGCCTACAGGTATGTGTAACTGGGTCACCACGTTGTACAGTAGAAAACAAGATTGTATCGGGGAAATAACAATTAAGAGCCAAAGAGGACGCGGTATATACACACAATGGAATACTCCTGCGCCATAAAACAGAGCACCCTAATGCCATCTGCAGCAACATGGATGGAACGAGACCCTCTCATCCTGAGTGAAGGAAGTCCGAAAGAGAAGGACGACTACCATACGACATCACTCATATGAGGAGTCTCATATACAGCCCAAAGGAACCTTTCCACCTAAAGGAACTCATGCGCTTGGAGAATAGACTTGTGGTTGCCTAGAGCGAGGGGAGGGAGTGGGATGGATGGGGAGCTTGGGGTTATTGGATGCAAACGACTGCTTTTGGAAGGGATTAGCAAGGAGATCCTGCTGTGTAGCACTGAGAACGTGGTCGAATCACTTATGATGGAGCAAGATTATCAAACAAAGACGAATTACACATGTATGGGGAACTGGGTCACAATGCTGGGCAGTGGAAAAAATTGTCTCGGGGAAAGAACAATCAAAAAACACCCAACAAACACCCCACTAGAGGCAGTCATCAAACCACAAGAGCAGAGAACAAGGGAGGACGGGAAAAGACCAACAAAACCCAATCTGACACAGCTAATAACATGGCCATAAGAACATACAGATCAAGAAGCACCTTCAATGCAAATGCACAAAATGCCCCAACCGAAAGACATCGACTGGCTGCATGCATACAAAAAGAAGGCGCATCTCCTTCTCTCTGGGTCTAGATCGAGAGCTCCGTCTCGTTCTCCATCTCGATCTCCATCTCGATCTCGATCCAGATAGGTAGAGGGATAGACAGATAGGTAGACCTGCTCTCTTCAAGAGACCCCTTTCATTTTGAGGGACATATACAAATTGAAAGTGAGAGGATGCAAGAAAATATTCCTCGTGCGTGGGAATTAAAAGAGAGACGGAGTAGAAACACCCCCATCACACAAAAGAGACCTTCAAATAAAGCATATTAATAAGACACAAAGAAGGTCATTACGTAACGGTCAAGGATCAATCCAAGGAGAGGAGATGGGAATTGGAAACCTATATGCACCCAATACAGGATCCCCGCAATGTAGAAGGCAACTGCTACAACCGTAAAAGGAGAAATGGACACTAACACAGTCAGAGCAGGGGGCCTTCCCACCCGACTCCCATCAACGCACGGGTCCTCCAGACATAAAATCAACAAGGGAACCCAGGCCTTCAACAATGCATTGGACCACAGGGCACTTCCTCCATAGGTAGAGCGCTTTCCATCCCAATGAAGCAGGATACACACTCCTCTCAAGGGCACACCCGACATTCCCTAGGACCGATCACATGCTGCGTCACCAAGCAAGCCACTGTACATGGAAGGAAATGGAAATCCTATCCCACAGCTTGTATGAACCCAACGCTATGAGGCTCGAAATCAACCACCAAGAAAACAACGGCAACAAACACCAACGCACGGAAACTCGACAACATGCTACTCAACAACCAAGGGAGCGCTGCAAAAACCAAAGAGGAAATCTGAAGATCCCAAGAAGCAAGTGACACCAAAGACATAACAATCCAAAGCCTATGGGATGCAGCAAAGGCAGATCGAAGAGGGACCTTTCCAGCAATACAAGCCTACCTCAGCCAACAAGGAAAACCACCAACAAGCAACCTGGCCTTACGCCCAAAGCAACCAGAGAAAGACAAACACAAGGAAAGACATCCTAATGATCAGAGCAGAAAGGAAAGAGCAGCGAAGAAAACCATCGGAAAGATCAATGCAGCTACAACTGCTTCTTTGAATACATCCACCATATGGATAAACCCTTAGCCAGACTCATCAGGGAAAAAAGAGTGGACTCAAATCAATAACCATCAAAATGCACGCCAGCTTCCAATGGACATCCCAGAATACAGAGGATCAGAAGAGACTACTAAAAGCAACTCTATGCCAAGAAAACAGACTTCCTAGACGAAATGGACACCTTCCTAGCAAAGTACAATCTGCCAAGACTAAACTCCGATGACCTAGAAAAGATGACTGGGCTGATGCCAAGAACTGAAAATGACGTTGTGAGGAAAAATCTTCCAGCAGGCATTCCCGTCGTGGCTACACTGGAATGAACCTGACCCGTATAGGAGAAAAGGCAGGTGCAATCCCTGGATCCAGGATTGCCTTCAGATATGGAGCAGGTCCCAGATGCAGCTCGGATCTGGCCTTGCTGTGGCCGTGGCTGGCAGCTGCAGCTGCAGCGCCAATTCCACCATAGCCAGGGCATTTCCAAAGGACATGGGTCTGCCCTGAAAAGACAAGGAAAGGCCAAACCCCCACTCCACCCACTTCCCCACAAACAAAACTATACCACCTGAGGTCTTCACATGCACATACCCAACAGGGGCCTGAACACAAACACCGACCAGTGGTACACAATGACTACCTCATATACAGGCTCACTACCACCAGCTCCTACACAGTCATCTCACGGACAGCCCATAGGCAAGGCCACAGCCCTACAGGACTTCTAGGCCAGGATTCCAGAACACACACACATCGCCTATGAGATTTCTTTGTTTCCAAACACACACACCTACCTCTGACATCCCTCCAAATACATACTACAGAAGCCCCAGGACCTCAAATACACACACAGCCACAATCCGCCTACACGTACTAATACACATGTACACGTCTCAAACACCTATGGACACACACAGACAAATATTCCCAACCCTTGAACATACAGATGCCCCAAACACTAGACATGGTGCCACCACTCCAGAAGACAACCGCCCTGCCAGGACACTGCACCTGTGTGGGTGTCAACTGCATATGCATTTCAGCCCTCACCCTCAATGTGGACACACCATCTCTTCGTACCTAGGACCTGTAGAAACACCTCGGCATTCTGCCAAGAAGCAACGTGGCACACTCCCAACACCTCCATACCATAGGAACACAACCTGGTCATTCATGCACCTGGTGATAGACACACAAACGAGTAGACACACGTAGGACACATGGACCTATCGCCAGCAAACCACATAGGAAATGACTTCCACATATCCAATGATCCTAGGACCCAGCTCATCCATCTGCAAACTCGTAACACATAACCACAGCACATATTTCTCACACCAAGAAATGCACGTCTCGCACGCCCCTGTAGAAACACAGAACCTCATCTCTCCAGCAGACACACACTTCCCCACGTCCCCACATATATAAGCCTAACATGTCCCTCCTGAAAACTACAAGGGCATAGCCCCAGCGAATATGCCTCCAAATGCCCATGCCCCTGGAATACACACTCAAACGCATTATACACACAACTCTCCAAAACATCCAAGCAGACCCGCAATTACTCAGTACACGACACAGGTGCAAACCTAGCACCCTACGTCCTTTCCTCCAAACACGCATATAACACCCTCCGCATATCCATAAACCCACACTCCCCAAGGCTCCATCCAAGGGCATGCACTCTTCCAGCATGCAGAATCCAGAAGCATACCAATACGGCACCCCGACCTATATAGCATTGACCTGTCCCAGAAGATAGGCCAACTCGCCCTCTGCACATCAAAAGACACATGCACGGCTCTGGAACTTGTGCTACACACAAAAAAAGCAAAGAGCCGTATGACAGGCCATGAACACACAAATATTCATCCTAAAGGGAAGGACAGAGGAGGATCCTTAAAGAGCAGAAACCGCCCATGGGGGATGGGTTAAAGACAAGCTTTCAAGGGGTCTTTGAAATGGTCTAAAGCTGAAGATCACTCAAGAGAAGGAACCCAGCCATGACTTACCCGACTTGAAGGAAGACCAGATGCATCGAAGTGCCAGACACGCTCAAGACACAACCCCCAAGAGTTCAAGCACAAGACAACAGATGTGGAGATCGAGTCCTGCTGCATGAGGTCAAGGAGAGAAGAGTCCTGGACAAGGAGCATTTCTGCACCTCACCCAGACAGAAACTCAGGGGAGAGGGGACACGCCTAGGTAAAAGAGGACAGTAGATGGAAACCTGAGATGAATTACCCCAGTTGATATACGACCAAACGCCTGGGAATACACACCGATTTGAACAAGCACTGTGACAGCCCAGGGCACACCATCCATATAGGGCACAAGGAGGAGCTGGAGATGGAAGCCTTGATATCCACCCTCCAATGAGGAAGAAGGCAGTCTTCTCCCCTCCCCACTGGGCCTTGCATTCTAGAAATGTAGCTCTCTTGGTTCTTGGGGCTGCTCTGCTCCCTGGCCAGCTTACGCGTATCTCCCCCCAGGGTCTTATGCTCCTAAACTCACTCTTTACCTGGGGCTTTGCTTCATGCCAAATGCTTCCTGCCACGAAGCAGAAGAACCAGAGCTTCATCAAATCCTGACACCTGGTGAGGGGTCTGACAGTGCAAAGACAGTGGGTTTGAGCAGGTCGAGGCATTCTTTTGTGGCACGGAAGGCTAAGGATTCTGAGTGTTCACTGCAGTGGTCCCGATTGCTGCTGTAGCACTCCACATGGGGCAGATGCCACCAAAAAGAAGAAGTCTGTGCGCTCGAATCCTCTCTGAACCTGGGATCCTGGATTCAGGTGCCAAGCTGAGGGCAAGGTAGATTCCAGTCCCACTCTCAATTTTGGCTGCGGTCAAGTCCCAACCACGAAGTTTCACTACAGGCCCCAAAGGTACAAATACACAGATCGGCCCCTGGACTTCCCTAACATTGCCCTGAGGCCTAGGCAGATAATCCTACCAAGTCCACCAGGAGACACACAATCCCCAACTTCATGGCGGAAAACATCCATGAAAAATAGGCCCCTGAACACCAACTTACAAACACCTAAACGCCAGCTCCTGGACTATGCCTCTGTTACATCTCAGCACCCTCCAAAGACAAACGCTCACCCAAACACAGGCATGATCTCCCCTTACACACATATCCATAGAAAAACCCAACCAACCCTCACATTTGACGGATTACCAGATTCCCCACAACCAGGTGGTCTTGTACCAATCCCCCCTAGGCTTGCAAATCCATCACGATTTACATCCGACTACAACTAGGTGAGCAGCACTACATTCAGCAAGGCTGCCCCCAACAGAGACCCAAGCATGCCCTTTGAACAGAAGTGCTGACTGACATTGGTATGTGAAAAAGGAAGACACCAGCGAAACTAGCAGCCTGGATGGTACATCTTCACTCCTTTTCCCGTGCCCTGAGCTACTTCTTGTGAACCCCATGAGGGTTTTCAAATTGGAAATTCTTCCTTCAAGCTCTCCTACGCTTTGGAACGGCGGGCACACTGGAATGCCACCCATTTTAATCACTCACACACTTTAGTCCCCTGCCTGCATAGGCCCCACAGTCCCTCAAGTCTCCCAGCAGCCTGATCCACAGTGCTGCTAAAAGCTGTGGTGGAAACACTGCTCCGGACCTGAGCTCCATGCGGGCGTGAACCCACATGGAGGAAGGCACAAGGAGTCTGCAGCGTGCACAAGAGCACAGAGCGGTCACACCCAATGGCTGAAGAGTCCCCATATTCCTTAGCAGGGCTGTCATGGAATGAACGCTAAAGGCCACCATGATGGGCCCCACCCTCAGGCAGGCCACCCCTTGGGAAACCACCCTCTTTGCTCCCACGTGCGCTACTGACTACCCAAGCGGACCCTCCTCAACAGACACTAGGAGCGGTTGGAGGATGGTAGTCTCTGTGCACAACAGCTCAGACAGCAGTGGACAGGTGGGAAGAGGAGGGAGGGAAGGAAGCATCAGAAGAGCTGGCCCAGGAGCTCCCTCCAAGACAGGAATGTCATGGAGGATTTGCATTCGCTGGAAATCTCTCTGGGGTTGTCTTCTCCCTGGGAGCTTCAGTGGCCATCTCTTCTTAAACCCTATCTCTTGGGAGATGAGCCCCCACGGTCACACTGCATCGGTGAAACCCATGCATTTAGATAGGATCCCCATACAAGAGTTTGCAGAGATCCAGCCTAAGCACAGAATCCTCAAAGTGGGCCAAGGACATTCATGCCCTTTGGGCCACAGTACCTTAGGCTGTGTGGACTCTTTGGGTTGGGATTTGCTTGTCTACAAAGAGAAGGGTCTTTCCCCTAGCAAATTGGATGGATCCATTAAAGAACCATTCTAGCACGCAATTGGAGATCTATGAACCTCTCTTCTCCTGTCGCCATGCCTAGAGAATTTCCAAATGCCTCGATTCTCCACGCATGTTTGTTCTTCATGTCTTTCTTTAATACATGGAGCTTGTTCAATTAAGGTTGGTGCACAGGTGTGTCTCCTTTGTACGGTTCTGGTTGTCCTGGTTATGCTGGTGAGCTAAACGTGACCCTCTTGGCCAGCCACAAGACAGCAGGTACTTTGGGAACACTATTCCTCTCCCTCCCTACGTCTGGCACGACATCATGGAAGTTCAGGTGGCCATCCACCCACAAAGAAGTAGCAGCAGATTCAACATACCCACCTGACTTGGGAATGCTCGCCAAAGAAACTTCAACCCTCAGATCCCTTTTCTGGTCTGTGGCAACATCAGAGCACTTTTTCCTCCACAGGATACCTCTCAAGACCCTTACATCTATCTGATGACACCCAGAGCTCCCAAGGGCACAGACTTGAAACGTCCACAAGACACAAACCTGGGATCTCTCGGTGCCTTTCAATTTCCATGTGGGAGTGGAAGGTTCACTGTCTCCTGATGCTAGTGATCCATCTCCAGAGATGTTTCTCCTCAGCCGCCAGTGCCGGCCCCGAAGCTCTCTGCAGGAACAATCAGAGCTCATGGTCCAAAGGACGTTGAGACACCCACTTCCATGACTGGTTTCCCTCATTACAGTGCCGCTGATTTGACAACCTCTGCCTCTCCGATGTCGGGATGTAGGGGTCTGAAGTAGTATAAGATAATGAACAACAGAAGGCGTTCGTGTCATGGTGCATCAGAACCGAATCTGACTAGGAACCATGAAGTTGCGGGTTCCACCACTGGCCTCGCCCGTTGGGTTAAGGTTCGGGTGTTGAGGTGAGCTGCGGTGTAGGTTGCCATCACGGCTGGGATCTGGCATTGCTGTGGCACTGGCATAGGCCAGGGGCCACAGCTCTGATTGGACCCCTAGCCTGGGAATCTCCCGATGACATGGATGCGGCCCTCAGAAGTCCAAAGTCAGTCAAAAATGATGGAAGAATTGGGAGCAACTCGTTTCCACAATGCAACTTTTGTGTCAGTGTCCCTGAGAAGACTCATGCCAATACAACATCTGGGGAGGGAGTGGGGTGGATTGGGAGCTTGGGGTGAAGGGATGCAAAGGATTGGCTTTGGTGTGGATTAGCAATGAGATCCTGCTGTGTAGCACTGGGAACTTGTGATGGAGCATGCTCATGGGAGAGACTAGAATGTGTACATGTGTGTGTACCTGGGTCACCATGCTGTACAGTAGTAAAACCATTGTCTTGGGGGAAGAACAATTCAAAACCAACCAAACAAGAAACCCCCACAAATACTACATCTGAGCTATGCGTGAGAATCTTGCAACAAATTGCAGGAGTGGCTGAAGATGGGGAGGAAGCAACAAGGATGCCTGGCCTTCCTGAATTCCTGGGTACAATGGGTGCCTCAGCAATCTTCTCATATGAAGGTCTTGTTTGAAAACCCTTGAAATGTTTCTTCAGTGTAAAAGCTCCAATAGAGAGCCCTATTCCCATGGTGCTCAGTTTTGCAGTGCCCCATCCAGAGTTTCCTCCTACAAAGCTCACCATGGCATTGCAGGAGATACTCTCGCCTCAGCTTCTCACCCTCTTTGGAGTCCATGTTCCTTTGCAAGGGGCAAGAAGCTTTGGAAGCACCCACACAAGTCCTTTTTCTCAATCTGCAACAATCCTTTCAACCTCTCCTTCCTTGCCCAACACCCTAACAGCAGGAGGAATTGTACTTCTGCTACTGCACACAGGGACTCTTGCCTCCCAAGAGATTTGCTTGCAGTCCTAGGAGGTTTTCACCCCTCACCTCCCTTGATGATGTTCCCGAGACCTCGCCTCTCACCACACAAGACGGACATACGCACTCCTATCACTTGCATCGTGATAAGCTGACCTTACCTCCCAATCTGAACGTTTCCTCAGGTGTGTTTCTGTTTGGCTGTGTCAGGGATGCTACGTTGATTCCCATGCAGACAGCACCACAGGCAAGGACGAGCCTCGATTCTCAAGAGCAAGGGTATGGGATGCAGACAGGAAATGCACCAGCTCTTAAGCAGGGCTTGCTGGGGAGGACGTTGATGCGAGTGGGTTTGGACACGTGGAGATTGGACATTGGTGGATAAAAAGCTGGCACTGTGTCAAAGGGCACACCCAACATCACGGGCAGTCGATGTTTTCACACCTACAAAAGCCAGCAATTCCCATCATGGCTCAGCAGACATAAACCCCCTAGGAACTGTGAGGATGCACACCATGCCAGCCTCATTCAGTAGAATAAGGATCCGGGGCTGCCCTGAGCTGTGCTGTAGGTCCCAGATGCAGCTTGGATCCCACATTGCACTGGCTATGGCAGAGGCCTGCTCGTGCAGGTCTGATGTGACTCCTAGCATAGGAACATCCGTAGGCAGCACGTGTGTCCCCCAAAATAGAAAGCAATTAAACCAAGAGACCCCCACACACACACTTCTCCTTCTTTCACATAAGGAAAGAGAAGAATTTGTCTTCTCCTCCCTTACTTCTGTCCTTAACCACATAAAGCTCAAAGACGCAATAGTATATCTTGGCTCTTCCATTGCCATTTCATCCAAAGAGCCTGCAGATTTGGGGTCCCTTTGCCATTTTCTTTTGGGTTGGACCAAAATGCACCTTTCGGTCTCCACTCCAAGTTCTCCTCCCCTCAAGAACTGCCCACTCCCTGTAGCCTAATATGGTACCCTTATGGGCGAGTCTTGCCAGATGCATGCTGATTCCGAGGGAAAGGTAAATTTCAGATACACAGGGAAAGTACTTGCAGTAAAGATATGTCCAAAATGGTGCACGGGACACAGGTCAGGCTAAATGCAGGCACTGTGTATGGGAAATGAAAAACTCAAATGGAGCTGCACATTTACTATTGTTTTTGCCTGGCTTTGAGCACTCTGCCCTTTCAGTACATTGAATTTCAAAAGCATGGAGGAACTCCCATGTTAAAAATGCATCCAGTAACAGAGGAGCCACGATATCAGTAGGAAGGCAACAAAAGGAAAGATACTCAGGTCTACGGGGACGCCATTTAATTTTCTCGTTTCCTTTTTTACTTTACCTCAAGAGGACCTCTTTGATCTTACAAGAGGTTAGGTTTTCCACTGCAGCTGATTTACAATGTTTTGTCTACTTCTGCTGCGTAGCCAAAGGACCCTGTCCTACAGACAGATGTATGTATATATGATATATGATACATATATATCTATGTAGGATACATATGTAATCACTTTCTCACATTATCCCCCAACCTTTTCCATCACAAGTCCAAGATGGAGTTCCCTGTGCACATGGTACATTTCAACCAGAGACAAAGGAATACTACCTGCAAAGGCAAACGGATGGCAGTCAAAGTTGCTTGCCCAAAAGATCTCTGAAAAGATGTGAATGAAAGAGGAATCTCTGATCCCTGGTGGGAACGAGCACTGAGTGGACAGGGGAAAGAGGGGAGAGGAGGACTCAGCACTCCATATGCTATTCGGCACATGTGGACTGTGATCCCTGAGAAGGGAGGATTTGTGGAAAATGTTACATTCAAACATTTAACAGGGAAAAGCTCCAAGACTTACCAGCAATGTCATCATACGGGAGACACGACAGACTGATCTCTGGTCTTGGACACGTGGGCTGTGCAGCGGCTTTTTGGATAGGCTGGGCCTTTCCAGCACAAGGGAACATGAGGAAGGTGGGTCCTGCTGGATGCTGATTGGCACACAAGGACGGCTTCCTTAGGAAAGACGGACACACACCAATCACAAATGGTGGGTCTGCTGAGAGAAGCCAAACCATAAACATTAGGTTCCAGGTGGCCATGAAAACCCACGTGGTTATCAGATGATAAAAGGTGAATTTTGTTCAGAAAGTCTGGCCTCTGGGGAAGGGAGCCTGGAGCCAGGACGGAAGCTGAGGGGGTTGAAGGACAACAAACAAGTTGATGAATAACAAAGGGAAAGGGAACATCAAGACAAACCTTGGTGCTGTGACTCTGAAAACCAACACATACATTGCCTGACGAGGCACTGGACAATTGTCTGGCCCCTGCATAAGGTGGAAGAAACGTCTGGTTCTTGCCTCCCTGCAGAGGCCAGCATGGAATGGCACCCCACCCCCACCCAGGCTCACCTGCCCTCGGCCCCTCCCACACTGCAGAATGACTGGAGGCCCGCATTCTACTGTTGAGATTCAAACTTGGGCTCCTTTACTTGCGTCCTGAGCATCTGTTGGGGCAGGTCCCTCGCTGGGTCCTGCTCTGGACTGTCCACGTTGAGGCCACCAGCCCGTGGTGGTCCAGGCCCATGCCTGTGGGAATGGCTTCAGAAGGCGGTAAGCCTCTAGACAGGGGCTGTTTTCCAAGAGAAAGGGCCTCCCTCAAATGCCTGGGTTTCCGTTGGGACACTTCACTGTGGACATGGAATTGGACCGAAGGAGAGGAAGGCGACAGCACTGCACCCCAGGGACATCTCAGCTGGGGAGCCTGTAGAAACCTGAGGCTGCCCTGGGGAGGACAGCTGCTTGGAGGTGGTTCAAGAGGCCATGCTCTGGTTGGGGAGGCTGGATGGCAGCAGGCAGGTTAGCGGTTTCTAGAAGGGAGACAAACCACTTGGAATGTGTGTGTAGCCAGTGTCCTGTGGCTGGCCCTGGGTGGGTCATGGGGAAAGCCTAGCCCACCTTGTGGTCCTCAGGCATCTGAAGCTCGCCTCACCAGACCTCTCTAAGGGATTGGAACTGGAGCATACTCTGGCTAATGGGGGCGTGGAATGGGAGGGTTTAGTCAGAAAATGATTCAGTGCTGGTGGGTGTTGTCTGTGGCCACATGCTCAGGAAAGGGTCTGCTCTGAGCTGGGCAGGATGTGACTCTCACTGCCACGGCCCAGAACGTTTCCCTCCATCCTGCCCAGAACTCACTTCTCAGGTCAGGCAACTGTGGCCTTGGATCCCACAAGGGATGGGCAACCAGGGGACTTCACCCAAGCTAGGACTCGTGGGCCTCAGGTGTACTGTATTGGTTTCCCTTTTGTGGAAATATGTCTCTGCAGACATGGCGCAGCATGTTAGGTGGCTCACGGCAGAGGCCTGACTTTGAGGCCTGACTTTGAGATGAAGAGTGTGTTCCTATTTCAAGTCACTACTACTACATGTGGAGAGAGGCTGGTGCATGTGGTATGCCTATGAAGGCTGCTTCCTTTGTAAAGGGGGGGGTGAAGCAGTGTAGCACAGAAGCAGGAAGATGATCTAGTCTGCTACTCTGAAACCTCCTAGAACACCTGTGGAGGTCAATTCGGTGCCTCGTGGTATGTACCTCCTTCTCCTGAATGGGCGGTTTTCTCACAATGGCACTTGACTCCTGCGTGCTTCTCAGGTTGTCCTCACTTTCCATTGTTGGGAGCTGGAAGGGGAAGGACCACAGGCAGCCTCCACTCCCATGACCCTTGTCACATGAGCCGCCCTGGGCCCCTGCTCATCTTCGGAAGCCAACCCTGGATGGGAAGTGGCAAAAATGCAGGGGACACACACCGACTTCTCAGACTTCTCTCTGAGGAGCAGAACTGCATGGTGGGAGGGATTCAGGGCCATCGGGATGGGGTGGCACACCTTAGCCCCTGTGAAGTGTCCACTCTGGGTGGTTCGGAGAGGCAGGTGCATGCTTGGTGGGGCTGTTCTGTGTTTGTCTAAGGGTTCTGTGTGCAGAGCGATCTTCACAGCATTTGAGAGGTGTTGTGTGAGGTCAGGAAAGTATGACAGAACAGATGTGTGCTGAGCATCCCGAGAGGAAGGGTTGAGGAGGATGTGAGGCCCTTCGACTTTAGGCAGTGGAGGTCCATCAAAGGCCTCACGGTGCCTGGAAGGACCTTGGAGAAGGCCCTTACCTGCCAGTGACCTTGCTGTGGGGCATGCACAGAGTAGATGTCCTCTCAGGTGCAGGACGTGGGGACAGCCTGTGAGGACGAGGTGTCAGGGAGCTCCTCAGGGAGGCTCTCCAATCCCTGCTGCTGAGCTGAGCATTTCTCGGTAGACAGGGGCAGGGAACTGGGTGCGGGGGTCAAGACCATGAACATCCCTCCACGACATCTGCACAACACACAGCTTCCTCGGGCCAAATGCCCTCTCCCACTGAGGTGTGCCTTCTGAGTCCCCAGAGAGGTTCCGTCCATGTCACCCATTCTCCTCTTCCATTCACCCCTTTCCTTTCTCTCCACAGCATTTCCACTGCTGGGCACGGATGTGGTCATGCCCCCTGGTGCCTCACGCTCCTATCCTCCCCCCACTCCTGGCTCCCAACCCCAGCCAGCTTGGGAGCAGCACCTGCCACCGCCCATGGCCCCAATACTCCTGCCTGGCAGCACCCTATTGCAGCCACCTCACCCCATGACACCTCGGGTGACTCCTGCTGACCATGGCCCCATTGCCCCAGGGCTTGGCAACATCCCTGTCCCAGTCTGGTCAGGAGGGAGGTCAGCATTGCCCCACCAGTCTCAGGCCTTTGGGCGCCCTCAGGCCCCCCTCAATGGGAATGCTTCCAGGGCCCTCATGGGGAGTGCATTGTGTCCTGCACCCCTTTGCATAGCAAGCCCTGTGGGGGACAGCGGGGTGGCTGCCCCAGCTATTGCAGCAGCTCAGGCTGGCAAGGGAGGCTTGGCCCCAGGCCTTCCTCCTCAAGCGGCATCGCCAGCTGCCCAGATGGCCTTCATCCTGCCCCCAGGGACCTCTGGGCCGTGGCCACATGGCACCTCTGGGGCAGGCAGCCTGCATGCCTCCCAGCACACGAGCCTTCAGGAGGACGCCTCTCACCATAAGAGCGTCTATCAGAACTTCCGACGCTGGCAGCGCTTCAAGTCCCTGGCCCGCAGCCACCTGCCCCAGAGCCCCGATGCGGAAGCTCTCTCCTGCTTTCTCATGTAAGTGACCTCTCAGACCCTCATTAGCTCAGCTGGAGCCTTCGCATATACAGGACCTTGGCATGGACTCCCTGCTTAGGTTTCCAGGCATCCTTTCACCTCGAGAGAAGGAGGGTTGACAGCAATGTCCATGCTATGAGGAGGCACGTCTGCACTCAGATGTGTCCCACGTCCAGTCCATGACATCCCGTCCATGCCTTAGCTCAGCTACCACCACCATGCAAGACCAGTTGTCTCACTTTCTGTACTGCCATGATAACATTGAGTGCAGGAGAGCAGTCCGAGAGGGTCCTGCTCGGATGTGAGGAGCCAGAGTTTGAATGGGACCTGCTTCTCTGGTGCTACCTCCTTTCAACATGGACCTGGGCCTCTTGCAGCCAGTGGGCATCACTTCAGATAAGGATTAGGACATTCAGGCCCAGGACGGAGCTTTCTGCATGCCCGGTCCTTGTTGTTCTGAAGAAGTCCAGTGTGAACGGGGAGGTGGTCGAGCTGTCCATAGATAGACGGGCAAGGGTCTATCCTCCTAGAGCTGTGAACCTGGCAGGAACATCCCTCCTAGACGCGAGGTCCCTCCGAAAAGGGGGACTAGGCCATCTAGTGCAGAGACCTGGGCAGAAGAATCCTTGGGCTTCTCAGACCTGTTAGCTGGTAGACTGGCGCCTGCCCTCCCGCATTGATGGGGCTGCATTTTATATGAGATGGCAACCCGCCCCCAGCCAGAGTGTCCCAGCTATAGCCAGGGAGTGGACAAGCATCCTCTGGTGAGTGGGAGGTGGTGGCACCAGTCACCAGGAAGGCTTGCCTTTGCTCTCCAGACACCCTCGGCTCCCCCTCTTGAGCCTGGGTTTGGCAGGGCTGGGGCCCATGGAGGCCTTGGAGCTGGGTGGGGTTGGGCAGTTGGGGGCTGGGCTGTACCAAGAGACTGACCCTGAGGGCTTACAGCCCAGTGCTTCGCACCCTGGCTCGCCTGAAGCCCACCATGACGCTGGAGGAGGGAATGCGGCAGGCCATGCAGGAATGGCAGCGCATAAGCACCGTTCAGAGGATGGCCTTTTATGAAATGGCAGCAAAGTGAGTCAGGGTCCTGGGCCATGGGTGACATGGTGGGGTGGGTGGTGGGTGATGGGCAGGCCCCAGGGCAGGATCTGGCTATGGTGCTAGCAATCAGAGAGAATGCAAGAGGAGGCTGGCACCTGACACCTCCTGTTCCCTGAATCCCCAAATCCTATTGGCCTCCAGAATCCCCTCTGCCACCTGGAGAGCTTGGCTCTTCCAGCCTGCCTGTCCCAGGAGCTCTGCCCTACCGTGATGCTGATGTGGGGAGGCCTCAGGATGGCCTTGGGGAGCACGGCAGCCCAGGAGGGGGTCCCCTGAAGGCATGGGGGCTGTGCAGGGGTGAGAACTCCACCCGGCAGCCTGGCACCCCTTCATGCTGGGTGCCTGGCCGTCACGGACCTAGCGTGTGGTAGGCCTCTCTGCATCAGCAGTGGCTGGAATGGGCAACCGGCCATCCCTGGGGAAGCCCATGGGTCTCTGGCCCTCCCTGTCATTTCTGCATGTGAACCTCCTAGTTTCCAAACAAAACCAAAGGAGCAGCTAGCTCTCAGTGGCAAGAGATGCCTCACCTCTAATGGTAGGATCCCCACTCCAGCCTGTGCTGGGCCCTGTCTCATGCGTGCTTTCCCGCACTCTCACTCCCAGCCCCAGGTTCTGGGTTCGGGCAAGGGCTCTGTGGGGATACGTGCCTGACCAGGCCACTGGCCATCTCCATTGTTTGGGTCAGACAAGGTCCGGGGGCACATGAGCAGGGGCCCCCACTGCCCACCATGTGTCCCTAAGCCTGGTCCCAGAGATTGACCTGGGTCTCTGCTGGGCCATGCCCTCCAGCTCCAGGGCTGGTCAGGCAGGAGGAGGCCCAGATCGTGGACCTCTGCCACAGCAGTTCCTGCTGCGACAGCCCCTCACAGGGCCCTGACAGCCCCAAGGACACACTCTCCTCACCCCCTAGGTCCTGTTGCCCTGGGTGGGCTCCAGAGCCCAGGTGGTTTTCTCACTGGGGCCTGTCCCTCAACAACCCCCAGGTTCATGCAATTTGAGGCAGAGGATGAGATCAGGATGGGGAACGTGTCCTGCACAACGTGGGCACAGGTCTTGCCTCCTCCAGCTCTACCAAAGCTGGCTCCTCAGGAACCCACATCCTGCAAAAGGGGCACTCAGTCTGTGAATCACCTTCCCCCTGGAGGTCAAGGTACAGGTAAGAGAGGCCTAGGCCTGGTCCCTGTTCCCATATTGGTCCTTTCCCCTCCAGGGTGCATTGGTCTTTTAACACGGATAGCCCCCGAGGGTGTCTCTGTCCCCCTTTTCCCCTCTGCGGTGTGGACCTGGTCCATTTAGAACCTCATCACCCTCCTCCCTGTCTAAGGCGCCCCTGTGAAATCTGCCTAACATGTGTGCTGGTGGGGAGACCCTTGATCATTAGATGTTCCACACGTTCTCACACCTGACTTTTACCTGTCCCTGACTTGAATCTGGCCTCCCACCAAACCTCAGGCTCTGGCTGCTCCTCCCCCTTCCCACATGCATATCCATTGCCCCACAACAGTGCCCTCCCCTGTGCCTGCTCAGGGGTCAGCTTCTGGGCGCTGGGTCCCCTCACTTTCCCTTCCTCCTGCTCTGCCTCAGCCTGTGCTCCAAGGAAACACAGCCCCAGGGTCCAGCACACCCACCCAAGGCCACGCAGAGCCTGGCAGCTGCTGGAGAACAAGGCCCCCAAGGAGATTCCCCCTGAGGCTCGCAGGGAGCATGGGGACCTCCCGGACGCACTGGTGGGTCCTGGCCCCTCAGCCACAGGGGAGTCAGATATGGAATGTCGAGAGGATGGATATGAGCTGCCACAGGACGAGGACGGCTGCTTCCCAGACCCGGATCTCCTCAGCTACGTGGACAAGCTGTGTTCCCAGGAGGACTTTGACACCAAGGTGGGCTGGGCCTGGAGTCTGAGACTCCAGGATTCCAGGGAGAGATGCTCTTAGCACCCTAGTTCTGGCTTTGGCCCAGGATAATGGGATTTATGCTCTGCTCCTTGACCCTGACATCTGTGTGTCTTCCTGTGTGTCTGAGTGTACTTTGGTGCATAGGATATGTATATGTGAATGTGTAAGTTGTACATGTGTGTGTGTGTCTCTCTCTCTGGAGGCCTTTGTGTATCTGTGTCAGTGCCTATGTGTTTGTGCTTTGGAGCCCATGTTTCTGCATGTGCACCTGCTTGAGTGTGTGTGTGTTTATGTGAGAGTAGACAATACCTATGGGAGTTTGAAAGCTCCCCCTTTGTGAGGGGGCCTCTGGATTGGCCTCTGCTAGTCACATTTCTACCAGGCCTTCCCGCCTCCCAGGCCACTCCTGCCAAGGCTGCTCACAGCCTCTTCCTTCCATTCCAGGTGGAGGCGGTCATTCACCCCCAATTTCTGGCAGAGTTGCTTTCCCCAGAACCAGAGTTGGATCTCTCTGGCCTGGCTGAGGAGCTGGAGCAGGAGGAAGGACTCTCCCCTGAAGAGGTGGCCAGGGGAGGGACTGACACTAGGGAGACTGGGGGCAGGGGGGCAACCGAGGTGACCCTGGAAATCCAGGAGGAAAGGACCCAGGTCAGCCAGGGCCGGGGAGGGCCCTAGAGCAGGAGGCCCTGAAGGCTCTGTCCCTCCCTCCCCTGACAGAGAGGCCCTGCACACGGGAGGCTGCCCAGGTGGGTGCAGGGCAGGAGGAATGGAAGGGGAGGAGGGGAGCCGGGGACAGGGCCAGGACCCTGCTGGGGAGAAGGTGCAGGAGGAAGGCAGGAGGGCCACAGGCTCTGTCTGGGGATGTGAGTCCCATCTCACCTCCCCCTGCCTATAAGCCCCGGCTCTCCCTGGAGTGTGCAGAGCAGTCTCTGTCCACCTCTCTCCCACCAGCTAGTGCAGACACAAGTCCTGGCCTTGGAGGAGGACCACGGGGTGCCAGCCACTCCCAATCGCAGGGCACCCCACCTGGACTCAAGACCTTCAGAGTCTGTGGCCCAACACGATGCCCAGAGGAACGAGCAAGGCCCACAGCCTGGGGTCAGAGATGAAACCTGTACACCCCAGATGGATTTCCATGGCCATCTAAGGCACCCCCAAACAGAGAGGGGCCTGTTCAGGCACAAAGGCTCTGTGCCCCCTCCAGGATATCAGGAGCCCCCTCAGGCTGGAACAGCACAGCCATGTCCTCACCAAGGCACCAAGCGCTCGGGCCCTCCATCAGGACTCAGGGCCAGCAAGGTTCTCAGGGAGGCCTCTCCTCTTAGTGGAGCCCCAGGGCTGGGTCACAGGTTCAGTGAGGATGAGGAGAAACTCCCCAGCCTGGCCTTCCTCTTGGGCCTTCACCACAGCCTGCTGCCCTGGGGGCTGCCACAGAGCCCTGTCCCTGCCTCGGGTCTTGTCTGCACTGCAGGGCAGAGGGCCCAGCAAGCTTCCCAGGCCCCCGTGCCCCAGAGAATGGGACTCAGCTCAGGCCCCCTGGAAGCTGCCAAGTCTAGAAAGCGGGCTCTGTGTGGAGGCCTGGCTGCTGCTGAGGACCTGGCCAGGCCTAGGGCTGACCTGCGAGGCTCTGGGAGGCACACCCTGGCTCTGGGGCTGGTTGACCCTTCCCAGCCCAAAAGGAGCAGGTGTGACCCATGTGTCACACGGAGGAGGAGGAAGTGGCACTGCAGCCAGTAAGGAACGGTGGGCCAGCCCTCCAGGGCCAGTCCAACTGGGCAGCCCCCATGGAAGCCTTGGCCTCCTACAGATACCAGCAACCATTCTGCCTGACATAGGGTTGGGGAGGAAAGACAGAATGACCAGCGCCAGGAGGTGGGTGTGGGTGGCTTGGGTTAGGTGGTGGGGACTTGGGTCTGGGTGTGTGTGGGTGGGCACAGTAGCTCCTTTGCGATGGGGGATGTAAAACATGGATAAAATCATTCTGTTGTGAAATGCACTTGGTCCACTGTCGTCTTGCATGTGCCTGTGTCCTCAGAGACGGGTCCTCCGAAGACAGAGAGGGGATCTGAGAAGAACGAAGCATGTGTGAGATCCCAGGCAGTCTGGATCCACAGGTGAATGACTAAGTCTTTCCTCCACAGAGACAAGGATGCCCAGGCTGCTCCTGGGAGCACACAGCTCTCACTAGCCCCAGGGACAGCCTCATCATCCCTGTCTCTCCAGCCTGCTGGGCTAGGGGGCTTCTGGGGCATCGGTTCCATGCTCTGCATCCCGGAACACTCTGTGGATAGAGAGCTGCTTTTGTGCCGTTCAGCCCTCTGGACACTCACCAGTCATGAGAATGGAGGCTGGAGGCAGCCCTTACCTCTACAGAGTTTCTCTTTGCCTCTCTGAAGTGGCCGGATGTCAGGCTGGGGGAATCCTCCACTCCTCCAGGGTGTCCTGTTTGTTTTGCCTGGTCAGAGAGGAAAAGGCTTCGCTGTAAGAATAGGACTTTCTGCTTCAGTGCCTTGTGGGTGGGGGAGCATCCTATCATCTTAGTTGTGTTGTTGCAATGTTCAAAATGGTGGAGGCAGCTTCCTCTTCACCCCAGTGAGGACAAAACAATGGGGGGAATGGGTGACTCAGATTTCATGGCCCGTTAATATATTTGGGGGAGACTTAGATCATGTTGAGCTCAGTGTTCCCAACCTCACCAGCCCACTGGCTTCCACCCCCAGGTAGCTTTTGATAAAGAAGTCCTAAGACATTATATAACCAGTGATAATTTTCTGATTTTAGTGAAGAGGGTTAAGGATCTAGGGTTTTTCCTGGGAACTTTCATATGCCACAGTTTCAGTGAGGGAAAAAAATGGTTTTAATTTAATACATAAGGTCTTTGATCAATTCTTTGTGAAACCTGAATATATTTTATCTAATGTTTCTTGTGGAAATCAAGTTTTAGCTTTAGTAAACAAATGTACATATTTGCAATGCAGTAACTTTGCTTCTATTCTTTTCTACAAATATTGGGGGTCAGCGAAAATGTCTTGTAAAGGATCACAATGTAAATATTTTCAGGCTTTAAAGACTATATTTCATCTGTTTTAAATTGTCAACTCTGCTGTTGTAGGATGAAAGCAGCCACAGGCAACACTTATTTTTAAGTGTGACCATGTGAAAACAAATCTGTATTTACCTAAACAGGCTGTTGGCCAGACTGGACACAAAGGCCGGTATACCCTCACCCCTACATGCACAATCCTTGGTCTTTTAAAACTTAAGTTCTGGCATCTTACATTATCAATGTAGAATTTACATTATCTTTATATCCTATGTTGGAATTTATTTATGATTGAAAAGTAAACTTTAAATAGCTTACATAATTTATGCATGATGATAGAATGTCTACACACCCTAACAGTGACAATGCCAGATCCTCTCACCTCCTGAGCCATGAAGGAACTTCTACATGTTTTGTTTAATGTACTCATGAATCTTCTGCCTTATCCTGAGCAATAAAACACATTTCAACCCATTCAAGAGAAATGAAATCATGAAGAATACATTCTTCAACCACAATGGAATCAAACTACACTTTTAAATAACACACAACAGGAGAACCTCTAAAAACGTTGAAAGTTAACCACATAGTCATAAACGATGGGTCAAGCAGGAAGTCATTTCAAAGATAATAACAAAAAAATACATAGCACTAAGTGAAAACAGTGCAACATATCAAACTTGTAGAACCCTGCTGAAGCCAAGATGAGGGGAATATTTATAGCACTAAATGCTCACATTATGCGATTAAGAAATGTTTCAAATCTGTAGTTTAAATTTGTACTTCAAGAAAATTGAAAGAGCAAAAACAACTCAAAAGAGATGGATAGAAATAATAGAGATAAAAGCAGAAATCACTGTAATTCACACAGAAAAACAACAAATATGGAAAAAATTTCATTCTTCAAATGGTAAAATACAATTCATTAACCTGTTGTAATTATGACAAAACTAATAGACATGATACAAATCATCAATATCAGGCGGGAAATGGGCTCTCATGATAGATCCTGTAGTCATTAAAATGCCAGTGAGAGATTACTATGAACAGTTTTACTGTTCTCATGAATTGTGTCCTAGAGAAAATGGAACAACCCCTCAAAAATCAGATACCAACATACCTGATAAAATAGATAATCTGAAAAGTTACATAATCATTAAGGAAACTAAATTCATAATTTAAATTTTTCTGAAAAAGAAATGTCCTGGTCCAGATGATTCCCCTGAAGTATTCTACAACACATTGGAAGTAGAACTGTCCATCATCGCTTCCAGAAATTAGAAGAGGAAACTTTTCCTAATCTTTTATGAGGCCAGTACTAATTTGATACCAAAAGCAGACAAAGAAAGTACAAAACTGTAAAGGTATAGATGAGTATCTCTCATGAAAATACACACAAGCTCTCTCAAAACATTTAGCATTTTAAATCCATCATGCATATATAGAATGATACCTTATGACCAAGTAGAATTAATTCTTCATATGCAAGGTTGATTCAATATTAGGAACTCAGCAATGAAAAAGAGTCCCCTGCTGATAAAAATAACAACTTAGGTAAATTACCATGCAAGTTACACTGAATGAAAAAGCCCATCCCGAGAGGTTACATCCTGTATGATTCCACTTATATAATACTCTCGAGCTGATAAAATTAGGAAGAAAATCGTCAGGGTTACCTTTGCTTAAAGATGAAGTTAAGGGGACAGAAGAAAAGTGGGTGTGACTAAAAGGGCAACATGAGGGATCCTTATGGGAATGAAACTCTTGTTTTGTGCCTTTACTTTGGTGGTGAATACATGGATACATCCATATGATAAAATTGCATGAGGTAAACACATGCACAGACACACACAGACACATACACACACAAAATTCATATATGAGAAACTTGGGAACCTGAATATAATCGATGGACTGTATCAACGTGAATAATTTTGTTAAACTCTTGTACTATAATTTTGCAAGATGTTGCCACTGGTGAAAACCATGAAGGGTACACAGGAGCGCTATAATTTCTTACAATTGTATGTGGATGTATAACTATCTCAAAATTCAGTTTAAATTTCTCAAAGAGGAAAGGTACATTTTAAGTACGAAAACTAGATAGAGACTCCTGCTTTGATCTTGCATATCTTCCAACCCTTTAGGATTAGAAAAGAAAGTTTATGACATATTTCAGGAAATTTTCATTGTGTAAATTTTACAGTATTTGAGTTAGTTGGAACTCAAGTATACCTGCTACAACATGATGGAACAGAGTAACCAGAAACGAAGAAAAACATACTCCATCTCTCTCTGTGCACATGCCTTTCTCCTCACCACGAGTTCTCTTTATATGATGGTTAATTTAGGTGTCAATGTGGCTGGGGCTCAGTGCCCAGATACATGATCAGATGTTCTGGATGTTTCTGTGAAGGTGTGTTTTGGATGAGATTAACATTTAAATGGTTGGGCACTTTAAGTAAAAAAGATTACCCTCTATGATATGGGTGGGTTTCATCAAAGCAGCTGAAGGCTGTAAAAGAACAAAGAATGATCTTCCCTGAGCAAAAAGGAATTTTGCCAGCAGACAGCCTTTGGACTCATCAAAATTCTTTCCTGAGTCTGCAGGCCTGCTGGACTCCCCATCAGATTTTGGGTTAACTGTGCCTCCAAAATCTCATGAGTCAGTTCCTTAAAATGAACCAATATCTATCCCTATACACATTTCTATTGGTTGAAACTTCTCTGGAGAACCCTGACCAATACACTTCATATTTCTGCCCTTCCCCCTCTTTTTTCTTTCCTTTCCCTTTCAGAAACACTCACTGCTTTATCTCCCTCTGCATAGAGATGCACTGACATTCTAGGGTCTTAATAAGTTTGGTCTCTCTCTCCCTCCCTCCTCTTTTCCTTTCTTTCAGTCCCATGTTCTTCGATTTGTGAAAAACATCATGAAAAGAATTAGGTGGTAGTAGTTGCAAGTTTTGTCAAGTGTGCGAATTATCCCTACCCTTGAGGGAAATTACAAGGGTGCAGCTAGGTGATAGCAAGTTAAGTGCTCTCTCCATACATCAGCTGTCTCCACAATCCATGGGTTACAGACTGGAATCAGAGCTGTATGGCTTTTGGAATATAATGAGGGTTTGAAGCTATGATAAGAGCACACAGACCTCAGCTAGCTGGAAGCAGACAGAGAGGTCATCACCTGGAGGAATCCCCAAGACACATGGACATCCTCTGTAACTGAATAGCTGGGTGCCAGAGTGTTTGGACCACTGATCTCCCCGCCACAACAGGTGGTGGGCTTACTTACCATTTCCACAAGAACAAATCTCAGTTGCATTTCTTGAAGATGTGGTTGATGTAAGGATGCTCCAATAAACCTCAGCCAATTCGGTGTTTTTCATCATCTTGACATTGTGTCACTCCTGACTTCATCCTGCAAAACTGAGCCAAGAGTTGTACCTTGCTGAAACTGTACTTCTTAACTTGGGAACATAGCCAATGCAAAGTATACTGCTAGAAAACCTAACACAAATTCTGAGGCATATGGTTACAGGCAGAATCAAAGTCCAAAACAACTCTTGGAAATTGAAAGTATGCCTGTGAGCCACAATTAAGCTTATTTTCCTTGAGTGTACAAAAGCCAACAGTATTAATTTCTTCATATGGGGAACAGCTAGTATACACAAAGTCACAGTATTCATGTCCTTCCTTTTTTCATATGCCACCTCTTTTTTCTTCTATCATCATTCCTGTGTATGTGTGTATGTAGGCATTTATAATCATGCATAAATGATGTAAGATATGTAAAACTTTAATTTTCAATCATAAATAAATTTAAACTTATTAAGAAAATGTAAATTCTGCATTGAGAATGAAGGACTCCAGAATTTAAGCTTTTAAAGAACAAAGATTATGGGAGTTCCCGTTGTGTCGCAGTGGTTACTGAAATCACCTAGGAACCGTGAGGTTGTGGGTTTGATCCCTGGCCTTGCTCAGTGGGTTAAGGATCCAGCAATGCCTTGAGCTATGGTGTAGGTCACAGATGTGGTTCGGATCCCACGTTGCTGTGGCTCTGGTGTAGGCCGGTGGCTATAGCTCTCATTGGACACCTAGCCTGGGAAACTCCGTATGCCATGAGAGCAGCCCAAGAAATGGCAAAACGACAAGAAAAAAAAAGACAAAAGATGATGCACATAGGGGTTGGAACAGGCCAGCCTGTGGGTCTAGTCTGGCCCACTATCTGTTTTGGTAAATACAGTTTTACTGTAACATGGTCACACTTGTTTGGGTGTTGCCTGTGCCTGCTTTCATGCTGCAACAGCAGAGTTGATTATTTGCGACAGGTAAGGTATCGTCTTTGAAGCCTAAAATATTTTACAGAACATTTTTGCTGACCCCTGATATTTGTAGGAAAGAATAGAAGTAAAATGATTGCATGGCAACTACATCTATTTGTTTACTAAATTTAAAAATTCTGATTTCCGTAAGAAACGTTAGCTAAAATACAATTATTAGGGATTTGTCAAGGTTTCAATTAAAACCTTTCATATTAAATTTAAAAAAAAAACATGTTTGCTACTCCCACAGCTTACAGAAGTTCCCAGGAAACCTATGCCTGCTGAGGCAATGCCAGATCCCGAAGCCATTGTGCCACAGAGGGATCTCCAAATTCAAAAAGTTTTTAAAGAACAACACATCAATTTTGATGTTAAAATCTTTAAGGCCACACTTTTAGAATTCATATACACTGTTTATAGAGAAGCTGTATAAGGTCATATGATTTGTACCACTCACTGCAAATCACTGAACCACTGATTTTCTGATCAGTTTTAAGGCATATTTGCATTTTATCTTAAATTTGCTGTTGTTTTATCTGAGCAAAAAAACATATGTTGGAAATTTGATATATTTCAGTTAATTAGGCTTTTCATGGGAAAATAGGTCAGAATCTATTATAACGTATATTATGCTCAGTATATTTTACACTATGATATAACCATGAAGATATATTATGAAAGATGTCTAGTACTAAAAATGTATCCCTTTATAGACCAAGTCTTAAAATTTTTTAATTGTTTTACAGCAGTGAGTGCACAGCATTCTTGATTTTATTGTAACCTAGTGCTGTGGTCATTCATTTAACTCACTGCTATACAGTTCCTCACAATTACAATTGCAGCTAGAGAAGGAGATGTGTCTTTAAGGAGCCAATTGGCATGGATATTTTTTGCTTTTTGTTTGGAACATTTGAGATTATGTATAATTATTGAAGTACGTATTGGTTTGAAAATATCAACTGGTACAAGAACAGCTTTAGATTATTTAACAGAGTTTATACATTGATTTTTTCCTACATTCTGGAAAATGGTACGATTAACTGAAAACTATTTTTAGGTCTCTTTTTATTGAGGAATTTCTGGATGTGGAAAACCGTGTTAAGGTTTAGGGTTTCCCAAAGTGGATATTGTTATTTTTAATCACTTTTAGCTAAACTTTGCCACACTCTGAAGTAAGGACAAAAATGATGAGGAGTGAACAGTCTGATTAGAAGCTTTGGCTCCCAGAAGGACAGTGTTAGCTGTATTTAAGCCCATCACCATATTTAATACAGAAGACACTGAACAGGGCGTCTGCAATGATGTGTAGTTTCTTGCTAACCTTAGATTTTGGTAACCCAGCTGGGAATAAAAACAAGCCAAGAGGAAGGCAGTGGGTGCTCTTCTCTTCCCATCACATCACAGACAAGGAGACAAGAGTGAAATGCTGAAAGATCAGCTGTCAGAACCTTAGCATCACAACTAAGTATGGAACCTGCTGGTCAGAAATGCACACACCCACCATGAGTTCTGAACACGTGGGCAGCCATGCTTAACAAGGAAATTCCCTGAGAGTTCAGTGAGCTGAACTAGAGCACATTCAATGCTGAGAGACCAGCCATGGTGGGACCCATGATGGCCAGATCTGTACACCAAGACTGAAAGGATGTGCACAGTCCCAGTGGAAGTCCAGCAGGGCCAGCACTTGTGGATGACTATCAGGGCCATTTCTCAGGAGCCTCTAGATCTAGCAACACCTACACACATATACAGAGAGAGAGAGGAGATCACTGAGGAAGGGAGGAGAGAGGACACAAACTAAGTTTACTGGATGGCTTGCCGAGGAGGTAATGGAGGAAGGGGTTTCCTGGAAGCTCTTCTTGTTAGTATTGGTAGCTAGGGTCTTTCCCCAGATGGGAGGAGTAATTTTCTGTAAAGGACCAGATTGTAAACATTTTAGGTGTTGTAGTCTTTATTGTCAGTGTCGCAAGCACTCACCTTGGCTGTTGTATGTGAAAACTGCCATAAACAGTACAGAAAGATCAAGTGTGGCTGTGGTCCAACAGACCTCCACTCACAAAACCCGTGGTTAATTGGACTTTGCTGACCACTTTTGTAGAGTGTTTATTAAACACATCTCATGTTTGGTGAGTCAGGTACGTCTGCCAAGGTCTGGTATATTGCACTTGTAGTTCACAGTACTTTTCCTCATCTTAGGGTGAAAAAAAGCAGTGTAATGGAACAAGGCCTGCAAATTTCATATCTTTAAGAGCTTTTTGTGGGTGGAAATATTATTTCTTTTTCTTTCTTTTTTTTTATATTTTAGGGTTGCACCTGTGGCATATAGAAGCTCCCAGGCTGGGGGTTGAGCTGGAGCTACAGAGGCTGGCATATACCACAGCCACAGCCATGCAGGATCCAAACCACATCTGAGACGTACACAGTAGCTCATGGCAACATTAGTTCCTGACCCACTGAGCAAGGCCATATATGGAACTTACAACTTCATGGATAGTAGTCAGCTTCATTTCTGCTGTGCCACAATGTGACTCCTGGAAATTCTCCCATTTACAATAATTTGTAAAGGGAAGAAAAGAAAAGAGAGGATCTTAGATTGACTGGGGTCACCACGAACCAAAATCCTTAAAGGGATTGCTGGCCTAGACTCTGTCTCTGAGTTTCTCTACCTAGTCCACACGCCACGATCGAGAACCGAGGATGTAATCCTCTAGGAAATACTTGTTAAGGATGGAGGAAAAACCTTCCAGGTCATTTCCAACATGCACCTCTCAGCACCTTTTTTAAACTGCTATAACTCATTCCCTCAACTGTGGAGAACACCATGGTATTTGCTGTCTTGGGAGACATGAAAAGAATCAGTGTGTTTTTGTTCTGACTGCTGGCCCTGTGTGAAGGGAGATATGTCTTAAAATGGCCTTCATTCTCAACACTTCCTCAGTCTTCCAACAGGTAAATGAGAGCCAGAAGCTGCACACTCATCTTCCCACAACACAAGTGAAGGACATCTTCCCCCACTGCCAGCCCTGTGATCACTGGCCTCATCCTGTGAGTCTTGCCCCTGTGCCAGCCACCCAGACCCAGGACCTCAGGCAAACCCTCGCCAGTCATCTAGTCACAGGCTAAGGAGCTGGATACCCACTCCTATATCCAGCTCAGGCCATGCCTCCTCAGCCAGTGCCCCAGTGCTCAGTCTGGGACTGGCCACTTTCTTTTGCCTTGGGCCCTGAATGATCATGCACGATCAATCTCCACAGGCCTGAAGGCTTTGGTGGTACAGGGGGATTTGCATGGAATAAAAGCAGAGTTTGTAGTTTGGGGAAATTAGAAAATCTTGACTGGATGGATTTCAGAAGAACAGATGAAACACTGGTTCTAGTACCTCAACTGGAGTTGTGGAGAATTTGAGTGGACCTTGGCCAGCTTTGGTGGGGGCAGCTTGGGAATACCTGGAGATGGAGGCTGGGGCACCCTGTTTCCAATGAAGCCTCTTGGCTTTAGTCATGTCTCCCAGAGCCAGAGCTAAAAGGGAAGGGACGTGTGTGTGTGTGTGCGCTTATATGCATGTATACCTGCACTTGAACCCCTTTGCTAGTATATACTTGTGCATGTGTGGTGTGGTGTGTTTTGGGGCCAATACAAAGAGAAAGTGGCACCTCTTTATTCTAAGCAAGTGGTGATAATTGTCTTCCATATGGAATCAAGCAAAGGAACAAAAACCCAGTCAACTTCTTTGTTAAAATGGTAGAATGAAAGGAAACAACACTCTTCTGATAAATATGCAGAATCCTTTAGAGGCACTGTAATGCCTGGTTTATGGCTGTGCCCAGCCAAGGGCAGGATAAACAGTCTATCTGGTCAGTCTATGTAGGAAGTTTCTGGGTTCCTCACCAAGCCACATTTTATTCCTTCTTGGGAGGCTGGGGGTTAGGAATGGCACCTACCCTGCCCTGCCACCTACCTCCATGGCTCCTCTGAAGAAATGGTCTGAGGAGAAGAGGTGGTACAGAGGGACATGTAGCTCCAGTATATAGGAGGCCCATGGGTTTCCCACAAGGGGGGATAGCAGGCTTTGGAGAAAGAACTGGGTATTCATTTATGCTTTAGACCATGAATCTCTTACTCCAATGGCTACAGGGGCTGAACCATTCTTTTTCATGAGAGGCCCAGGCCCACAGTGGGGATTGAGAATGGGGGGCTTAAGCTAACTTTGACAGTGCTTGCTCCTTCTAGTCCTGCCCTTAGCCCTTCCTCTAAGTTTTTTGAGCTCCATTGTTTTACTTTATTTTTATTTTTAGTGCCAGACCTGTTGCATATGGAAGTTCTCAGGCTATGAGTCGAATCAGAAGTACAGCTGCTGGTCTACAGCACAGCCACAGCAATGCCAGATCCAAGCTGACTTTGTGACCTACACCATAGCTCATGGAAATGCCTGGTCCTTTACCTACTGAGGGAGGCCAGGGATGGAACCCACCTCCTCATAGATACCTGTCTGGCTCCTGATAGCTTAACCACAATGGGAATTAACTTTTTTTCTTCTTTCTTTCTTTCACTTTTTTTTTTTCCATTCTTATGGCATGCGGAATTTCCTAGGCTAGGGATTGAACCTGAACAGCTGTAACCAGGGTCACAGCTGTAACCAGGGCCACAACAGTGAAAATACCAGATCCTTAACCTGCAGAGCCTGAGGGAACTCCAAACTCCATGGTTTTTGTCCTTCCCTTTAAAGGTCTGTGGCAGAGGCTCTTGGTGGCACCTGGTTTCCTTCACTGGGGTGCCTCTTTCCTGGTGGCTGAGTGTTGTTTCTGAGGGTTCACAGCTGCTTCCTTCACAGGGCATTACCCACACCCAGGCACAGACTTCCTTATTCGAGAAGTCACAAGCCTATGCTATCAGCAGAAACTGGTATCTGGCAGGGGGTAGGGTCAAATTGAGCCCTTTCATCTCCAGGGGGACCAACTCTGTGTTCTTCATGTTCCAGAGAGAGGTTCCTTGAGGACCAGGATAAGGTTCTCTTTCTTCCCCTGCCTTATCCTATTTTCCTCAGTCCCCAGTTCATGAGCACATTTTCAAGGATTTTCCCAAGTGTCCCCATCTAAGATTCGCTTCTGGTGATCTTGCTCTAATGCACTGGGTACGAGAAGAGTCCTAAGAAACACATGCAATTCTAGAAATGGATCACCTTTTAGCACACAAGCAAGGATGACTCCATGGGTATGTTGTATGGAGTATTCCTAACCTCTGGTGTGCTTCAGCAGTAACTGTCCATGAAGTGCAGACACTGGCCAGGTCATCCTTTAGTCCTGGGTAATAATAACTAAGAGGATAGTAACTAAGGACAATGGCCTTATGCCTTTGTAGATTCATGCCAATGCTCTACTGAGGGAAGATAATAAAGCCTCATATCCCTTACAGGGGAATTCACAGTGTCTTTCTGGGAGTATGGAGGACACTTTCCTCCCAAATCAGCCTCTCCAAGAGTCAGGAGATAGATGGGATCGAGCATAAACATTTCCTATCAGCCACCTATTTACACCTGAAGATAAAAATGCAAGAACAAGTTAAAGAAGTGGAATTGGCCTTTTTGGACACTTAAAGCAATGAACACATCATGGGCATTTAGGGCCTAAGCCCTGCTTGGGTCAAAGATAAAGAGGTCACACACTTCCTATCCTTAGGGCGAAGGAGAACCAACTTCACATGCACAGAAAGACTCCTCTGGGTCAGAAAGGGAGGGGTCACCAGCCAATAAAAACTTAGGCTATGTTACTGCCAGTGAGGAATCCATCTTGACCCAAAGATGTGCACGCATATTGGGGAGGGCCTGGGTCCGATCAGGTGTGCAAAATGAAATAAGAACTTTGGCCAATGGGAAACAAAGACCCAGACGAACTTCCCTAAGTGTTTTAAATCACTTCTCTGGGACACTCCTCAATGATGGGGATGATTGCATTCTCACTCCTCCTTTGTGTGTATCCTACTGCTTTGCCTCTGCCTTAGACAAACAGACAACATAGCTAAGTGTACTGTGTTTCTAACAATAAACTCTGTACCTGATTTCACAGACTTTGCTTGCTTTAAATATTCTTGCCTTCAACAGGGGTGAGAATCAAGGCAATTCAGTTGGTAGTCCCCAGCTGGTCGAGTGGCTAATATTCCTGTTTCACCCAGGCTTCCCAGCTTCCATTCCTGAGCAGAGAATTAAGATCTCACTTCAAGCCATCACTCTCTGCCATCTCTCCAAAGTCATCAGCATCCTCATCCATCCAGGCCAGATGTGACCTGAGTTAAACTCATGTGCGGGATTCCAGTTTGTACTTATGGTACATTCCACATGTGAAGATCATCAACGTTTTGCTAAACCCTTTGAAGCTGGTTAACCCTGTGCATCTATCAGCTGGTCTCTATGATCTTTCCCTTCTTCCCTTGAGCCAATTGCCATGGGGCAATTCTGAAAAATACCAGCTATTTGCTTAAGAAGGGCTGGGCAGCTTCGTCCTACGCCCTGTAAATATGGTTGTAGCTACTCTGTAACCTTTTCACTTTGGGTTATATGAAGTGGTTTAGGTTAAGTTTGGAAAGCATGGAAACTGCAGCCAGACAGGTAGGCTTCAAATCCTGGCTTATTTAACTATGGCTTAAGGGAAAGTTACTTAATTTCTCTGCAATGCTGTTTACAGAACTTTAAATGGAGTAAGAGTGTTGCAGTAATGGCATCCATCTCCAAGGGATGCTGTGAGAATAACATATGTTAATAAAGGTAAAGTGCTTTGATTTGTGTCCAGCAAGCAGGATGTGTCATATAATGTTAGCTGTTATTATTGCAAGTCATTACTCTTGAGTAAATACAGACTGCAATCTTCAGTTAGAGAATGTTCTTTTGATAAAACTATATTTCATTCTTCCATGTGTTAGGCAGATTGGTCCCTAAGTCTGAAGTCATCCTGGACTTTGAAGATAGCATAGAAAGTAGGAAAATATTACAAAGCTATATTAAAATTCTAGATCTTTTTCTACATTTCTCTTTATCCGATAGTTTATGTCCTAACATAAGTAGGTATCTGTTCAATCACACCTTTATCACCTTGTATTAAAGAGCTCTAATTTTTCTTTTCTTTCTTCTTTTCTCTCTTTCTTCTTTCCCTTTCTTAAGGCTGCACACATGACATATGGAAATTCGCAGACTAGGGGTTTGTTGACTTCCACTGTGCCACAGTGGGAACTCCTAGATCCCTAATTCTCTTGCCTAGAACAAATGGATATTCTCTCATACTTACCCCATCCAGACTATTTAAAATAGCAAGGTCTGCACCTTGAAACTCCATTTCCTGGTGGGTCATTCTTTATCAAGAATACAAGCAATACAACACCATGCACAAAAACAAAATCAAAATGGGTTAAAGACCAAAATGAAAGGCCAGAAACTTACATCAAAATTCTTGGAGGAAAACAGGCAGATCACTCTTCAATAAATATGGCAGCAAACCCTTTTTGATGCACCCTCTAGAATAATGAAAAAGAAAACAAAAATAAAGAAGTTGGGAATTGCCATTTTGGCACAGCCTGTTATGAAACTGACTAGTATTCATGAGGACACGGGTTTGATCTCTGGCCTCACTTAGTGAATTAAGCATCTGTGGTATAGGTCACAGATGAGGCTCGGATCCCACTTTGCTGTTTCTGTGCTGTAGGCTTGCAGTTGCAGCTCCAATTCCACCCCTAGCCTGGGAAATTACATATGCCACCATGCCCTAAATAAAAAAAAAATGGACCTATAAACTCAAAAGCTTATACACAGCAAAGGAATCCATACAAAAATGAAAAACAACCCACACAATGAGAGAAAGTACTTGAAAATGAAGCAACTGACAAGGTATTCACCTCCAAAATATAAAAATGGTTCATAGAGTTCAGGTTAAAAAATAAACAATCCACTGAAAAATGGGCAGAAGACCTAAATACACATTCCTCCAAAGACAGAATGATTTCCAAAAAGCACATGAAAAGATGCTAAGTGTAAATAATTATGGGAGAAATGCACATAAAAACTACCATGAGGTCTCACCTCACACCAGTCAGAATAGCCATCATCAAAAAGTCTACAAATAAGGAAAGAGAACCCTCCTATCATGTTGGTGGGAATGTAAATTGGTACAACCGCTAAGGAAAACGGTGTGGAAGTTCCTCAGAAAATAAATGTACACCTGTCATATGATACAGCAGTCACCGACAGCCCAAGGTATGGTGTGGCTGTGTGTGTGTGTGTGTGTGTGTGTGTGTGTGTGTGTGTGTGAGTGTGTGTGTATTTATTCAAAATATCGCCAAGGAAGATATACAGAAGGCCAACAAGCACATGAAAAAATGATCAACACCACTCATCACTGATTATTAGAGAAAAGCAAACCAAAACTACCATGAGATACCACATCACACCAATCAGAATGGCCATCATTCATCAGTCCACAAATAACAAATGCTGGAGCGGGTGTGGAGAAAACGGAACCCTCCTGCACTGTTGGTGGGAATGGAAACTGGTACAGCCACTATGGAGAACTGTATGGAAGTACCTTAGAAATCTATTCATAGAACTACCATATGATCCAGCAATTCCACTCACGGGCATATATTTGGACAAAATGTTCCTTCAAAAAGACACATGCACCCACATGTTCACTGCAGCTCTATTTACAATAGCCAAGACAAGGAAACATCCCAAATGTCCATCAACAGATGAGTGGATAAGGAAGATGTGGTATATATACACAATGGAGTCCTATTTGGATATAAAAGAGAATGAAATAATGCCATTTGCAGCAACATGGATGGAACTAGAGGCTCTCATCCTGAGTGAAATAAGAGAAAGACAAATGCCATATGATATCACTCACATCTGGTATCTAATATACAGCACAAATGAACCTTTCCACAGAAAAGAAATTCATGGACTTGGAGAATAGTCTTGTGGTTGCCTGGGGGGAGGGGGAGGGAGTGGGAGGGATTGGGAGTATGAGGTGATCTGATGCTTGAGTTTAAACTATTGCTCTTGGAATGGATTAACAATGAGATCCTGCTGTGTAGCACTGAGAACTATGTCTAGATACTTACAATGGGAGAAAAATTATGTATATATGTATGTGTAACTGGGTCCCCATGCTGTATATTGGGAGAAAAAAGTGTGTTGGGGGAAATAACCATATAAGATACATTTTAAAAATATATCACCATTGGATACTTCCAAACAAACACTGTGTTTTTGTTTTTGTTTGTGTCTTTTTAGGGCCAAACCTGTAGCATATGGAGGTTCCCTGGATAGGGGTAGAATCAGAGCTCTAGCTGCTGGCCTCCACTACAGCTACAGCAATGCCAGCTCTGAGCCACACCTGTGACCTACACCACAGCTCATGGACATGCTGAATCCTTCACCTGCTGGGCAAGGCCAGGGGCTGAACCTGTGTCCTCATGGATGCTGGTCAGATTCATTTCTACTGAGCCATGAGGGGAACTCCCAATCAAATACTTTTAAAAGGAAAAGTCCTAGGTCACCATGTATTTAATACTCTTTGCTAAATATTTGAAACTTAAATGTTCGTAGAATGGAACATGAGAATTTATCTCAAAGTAACTCTTTATATTAATTTGCAATCAATTCCCAAAAGCAGTATAGGCATCTCATATCAGAAAACTTCCAACCAGTAACAACCATTACATCTTCCCAAATGCAAGCTAGACTTGAAGAAACAGGAGCCATACCACCACCAACAACAACCAGACAAACAGCATTAACATCAAATCATGATGAGAAGGGAGAATCTGATTTCTACAATGTCTACTTACATTTTTTAACACAAAAGGTTTCAACAAAGAATTATGAGGTATGGAAATTAAAAAAGGAAATATGATTCATGCGGTGAGGCATTACAAGGATTTTAGTCATTCTCTTATATATTCCCATAGTACAAAGTGAAATTTGGGACAAAGAACTAAAAAAACTCAGGAAACTGGTGCCTAACCAAATGGAGAATGCTAATAGAGAGACAGAAGTTACAAAAAGGAATCAAATGTATATTCTAGTGTTGAAAAGTACAGCTGGGAATGAAAAAGGCATTGGGGGAATTACTAACAGATTTGAGCTGGCAGAATAATGAATTGGCCTCTTTGAAGAAGAACTGACTGAGGCTATCCACTCTGAGGAGTGGAGAGAGGCAAGAATGGACAATATTGAGCAGAATGTAACAGACATATAGGACACCATTAAGTAGGCCAACATACATATAATAGGAATCCACATGATACATATAATAGGAATTACACCCAGAAAAGGGAATCAGAAGTCAGGGAAAATATTGGGAGAAAAATGCCTCAACTCCTCAAATATGATGAAATACATGAATGTATACATCCAAGAAACTCAATGAACTCCAACAAGATAAACTACAGGTCTACACAGATACTATAGTTAATTGACAAAACCCATGACAAAGAGAATTTTGAAAGCATCAAGGAAAAAGCCTAGTAGATTTTCATATTTAGGGAATGAAAAAGAAGAACTATGAACCAAGAATTCTGTATCTGATAAAACTACCTTTCAGAAATGAAGGAGAGGAGTGATATAGGCAAGATGGCAGATTAGGAGGCTCCAGGTCTTTAACCCCATGAAAATATCAAGGAAACAATCAGGTAAGAATAGCTTTGTGGAAGCTCTAGAAGACAAAGAGTAATCTGAAGCAATCAAGTGAATAGCCAATTGAGAAAGGGTCACACTCAAAATGAGAGCAAATTCCATGATATTCTGCCTCCTCTATTCCTCACCCATTGTGAATGAATATGGTGCAGTAGAGGACCCAACCACTGGTCCTCCATTGGGAGAAACACAAGAGTGCTACTTGATTGCAGGGTTTGGCAGGCCAGGCACTGTCTCCAGAATCTGATTTCTGTCTCACATGACTTGAAGTTGAGATAGGGATGGTGGGACATTTTACATATCAGTAAAATGATGATGGATTCAATGGCACAGGAGAAGTTCATGGCAACTGTAGACCTGCACACATGTGGAGGTCAGAGATGACTGACAGAAGAATGCAATAAAACATGTAAGGGCCAAGAAGACAAAGGTGAGGTTTTTAGGGAAATTAAATACTTAAAAGCAACTGTGTGTGGGGGAGAGGATTAAGGCACTGGGGAAGCACACACACACTCCCAGTGAAGGCACATCCTCAGAAAAGACCTGAGAGCACTGGTCTGTTTAGTAAAGTTATTCATTTGGACATATCCAAGATACAAGACTGGGTAACGTGGCGTTTGTTTTTTTTTTTTTTTTTTTTTTTTTTTTTTTTTTTTTCCTGCATATGCAACTTTTTTTAAATTTTTTTTATTTTTTTATTTTTTATTTTTTTTTTTGTCTTTTTGCCATTTCTTTGGGGCGCTCCCACAGCATATGGAGGTTCCCAGGCTAGGGGTCGAATTGGAGCTGTAGCCGCCGGCCTACACCAGAGCCACAGCAATGCGGGATCCGAGCCGCATCTGCAACCTACACCACAGCTCACGGCAACGCCGGATCCTTAACCCACTGAGCAAGGGCAGGGACCGAACCCGCAATCTCATGTTCCTAGTCGGATTCGTTAAGCACTGCGCCACGACGGGAACTCCTGCATATGCAACTTTTGATAAATGCTCACAAAATATAGAAATAAAAAGGTAGATGTGGCTCATTCAAAGGAACATTAATAAATCTGAAGCAAATGAGCATAAAGAAACATAGGCTTCACAGTGGCTAGATGAACTTTTCCTTTTTCTTTTTTTTTTTTTTCCTTTGTCTTTTTGCCTTTTCTAGGGCTGCTCCCATGGCATATGGAGATTCCCAGTCTAGGGGTCTAATCGGAACTATAGCCACTGGCCTATTCCAGAGCCATAGCAATGCAGGATCCAAGCCACATCTGCAACCTACACCAGAGATCACAGCAATGCTGGATCCTTAACCCCTGAGCAAAGCCAGGGATCAAACCCATAACCTCATGGTTCCTAGTCAGATTTGTTAACAACTGAGCCACAACAGGAACTCCTAGATGAACATTTTAAACAACTGCCTTAGGTATTCTGAAATAGCAAAAGAAGAACACACATAATTAACAAAAGGAAGTCAGCAAGGTGGAAGGTGGTGAATGAATAAACGAAGAATATAGACAAAGACATAGAATTTATTTCAAAAAAGAAACAGAGGGTCTTGATCAGGAATGGATGTTGGACTTTGTCAAATGCTTTTTCTGCGTCTATGGAGATGATCATATGATTTTTGACTTCTGTTAATGTGGTGTATGATGTTGATTGATTTGCATACGGTGAACCATCCTTGTGAACCTGGGATGAACCCTACCTGGTCATGGTGTATAATTTTTGGATATGTTGTTGGATTCAGCTGGCTAAGATTTTGTGGAGAAATTTTGCATCTATATTCATCAAAGATGTTGGCCCGATAGTTTTCTTTTTTGGTGTTATCTCTGTCTGGTTTTGGAATTAGGGTGATGATGGCATCGTAGAATGGTGGGAGTATTCCTTCTTCTTCAACCTTTTGAAAGACTTTAAGGAGGATGGGCACTAGATCCTCTTTATATGTTTGATAGTATTCGCCTGTGAAGCCAGATGGCCCTGGACTTTTATTTGTAGGGAGTGTTTTTATGACTTCTTCAATTTCATTTCTAGTGATTGGTCTGTTCAGTTGGTCTGTTTCTTCTTGATTCAGTTTTGGCAGGCTGTAAGAGTCTAGAAAATTGACCATTTCTTCCAGATTGTCAAATTTTTTGGCATAGAGTTGTTCATAGTATTTTCATATGTTTTTTTTTTTAGTGCAGTATCTGTTGTGCTTTCTCCTTTTTCATTTTTAATTATATTTGAGTTCTTTCTCTCCTCTTTTTAGTGAGTCTGGCCAGGGGTGTGTCAATTTTGTTTACCTTTTCAAAGAAACAGCTCTTTTCTTTATAAATTTTCTCTATTGTTTTTTTTGAATTTCTACTTTATTGAATTCTTCTTTGATCTTTATAATTTCCTTCCTTCTGCTGACTTTGTGTCTTTTTTGTTCTTTTTCTAATTTGCTTAGATGGAAGGTTAAGCTGTCAATTTGGGATCTTCTTTTTTGAGAAAGGCCTGTATCACTATAAATTTCCCTCTGAGCACTGCTTTTGTGGCATCCCATAGATTTTGAGAGGTTGTGTCTTCATGATCATTTGTCTCAAGTTATTTTTAATATCCTTCTTGATTTCCTCATTGACCCATTGGTTTTTTAGTAGCATGTTATTTAGTCTCCATGTAGTAAGTTTTTTCTCATTTCTTTTCCTGTGGTTGATTTCTAGCTTCATGGCGTTGTGGTCAGAGAATATACTTGAGATAATTTCTATGCTCCTAAATTTATCGAGGTTAGCTTTGTGTCCCAATATGTGGTCAATTCTTGAGAATTCTCCATGTGTTGTTGACAAGGATGTGTATTCTGATTCTTTTGGATGTAGTGTCCTGAAGATATCAATTAAATCTAACTTCTATTTTTTCTATTGTTTCCTTCAGGATCTCTGTTGCTTTATTGGTTTTCTGTCTAGAGGATCTGTCCATTGGTAGGTATCAAGGGAGCATTCCTGAACATAATCAAAGCCACTTATGATAAACTCACAGCAAATATAATACTCAATGGGGAAAAACTGAAAGCTTTCTCACGCAAATCTGGAACAAGACAGGGATGCCTACTCTCAGCACTGCTCTTCAACATAGTTTTTGTCCTGGCCACAGCAATTAGACAAACAAAAGAAATAAAAGGCATTCATTTAGGAAGAGAAGAGATTAAACTGTCACTGTATGCAGACGACATGATACTTTACATAGAAAACCTTAAGGACTCAACCCAAAAACTACTGGAACTGATTAATAAATTCAGTAAGGTAGCAGGATATAAGATTAACAGTCAGAAGTCAGTCACATTTCTGTATACCAGCAATGACATATTAGAAAAGGAATCCAAAAATATGATACCTTTTAAAATTGCACCTCACAAAATCAAATACCTCGGAATACACCTGACCAAGGAGGTACCTTTACCTTATATGCCAAGAACTATAAAACTTTAATCAAAGAAGATGTAAAGAAATGGAAAGGTATTCCATGTTCAAGGATTGGAAAAATCAATATTGTAAAAATGGCCATACTACCCAAAGCAATCTACAGATTCAATGCAATCCCTATCCAATGACCCAGGACAGTTTTCACAGAACTAGAGCAAACAATCCCAAAATTTACATGGAACCACAAAAGACCCAGAATTGCCAAAGCAATCCTGAGAAACAAAAACCGAGCAGGGGGCATAACTTTCCCAGACTTCAAGAAATATTACAAAGCCACAGTCACCAAAACATTGTAGTACTGGTATCAAAACAGACAGACAGACCAATGCAACAGAAGAGAGAACCCGGAAATAAACCCTGACACCTAGGGTCAATTAATCTTTGACAAGGGAGGCAAGAACATAAAGTGGGAACAAGAAAGTCTATTCAGCAAGCATTGCTGGGAAACCTGGACAGCTGCATGCAAAGCAATGAAACTAGAACACACCCTCACACCATGCACAAAAATAAACTCCAAATGGCTGAAAGACTTAAATATAAGACAGGACACCATCAAACTCCTAGAAGAAAACATAGGCAAAACGCTCTTGGACATCAACAGCATGAATATTTTCTCAGGTCAGTCTCCCAAAGCCATAGAAATTAGAGCAAAAATAAACCCATGGGACCTCATCAAACTGAAAAGCTTTTGCACAGCAAAGGAAACCCAAAAGAAAACAAAAAGACAACTTTCAGAATGGGAGAAAACAGTTTCCAATGATGCAACCGACAAGGGCTTAATCTCTAGAATATATAAGCAACTTATACAACTCAACAGCAAAAAAGCCAATCAACCAATGGAAAAATGGGCAAAAGACCCGAATAAACTGTTCTCCAAGGAAGATACAAATGGCCAGCCAACACATGAAAAAATGCTCAACATGGCTGATTATAAGAGAAATGCAAATCAAAACTACCATGAGATACCACATCACACCAATCAGAATGGCCATCATTCATAAGTCCACAAATAACAAGTGCTGGAGGGGGTGTGGAGAAAAGGGAACCCTCCTGCCCTGTTGGTGGGAATGGAAACTGGTACAGCCACTATGGAGAACAGTTTGGAGATACTTTAGAAATCTATACATAGAATTTCCATATGACCCCACAATCCGACTCTTGGGCATATGATCGGACAAAACTCTACTTAAAAGAGACACATGCACCCGCATGCTCATTGCAACACTATTCACAATAGTCAGGACATGGAAACAACCCACATGTTCATCAACAGATGATTGGATTTGGAAGAGGTGGTATATATACACAATAGAATACTACTCAGCCATAAAAAAGAATGACATAATGCCATTTGCAGCAACATGGATGGAACTAGAGATTCATACTGAGTGAAATGAGCCAGAAAGACAAAGACAAATACCATATGATATCACGTATAACTGGAATCTAATATCCAGCACAAATGAACATCTCCACAGAAAGGAGATTCATGGACTTGGAGAATAGACTTGTGAGGCTGCTTGATGCGAGAGGGAGGGAGTGGGAGGGATGGGGAGCTTGGGGATATCAGATACAACTTAGAACAGATTTACAAGCAGATCCTGCTGAGTAGCATTGAGAACTATGTCTAGATACTCATATTGCAACAGAACCAAAGGTGGCAAAAAATTGTATACATGTAAGAGTAACTTGCTCCCCGTGCTGTACAGTGGAAGAAAAAATTTTAAAAAATTTAATTAATTAAAAAAAGAAAGAAAAATGGGAAAGGGAGAGGCAAAGGGGCAACAAAGTCTCTTTTCCCTCTACCTGGTCAGGGCCCTCTGGCCAGTTCTCCATGTCAGGAGGAGCCCAGAAATTAAATGGCCTCAGTTGTGGCTGATGGGTCTGCTCCACTGGTGGGTGAGTTGGCCCTCCAGTGCCCTGAGTGGTTACTATCTGTGGCTGAGGGTTAGCCAAAGAAATGTGGGCTGTCTCTAAAACCCTGAGGAAGGACTGTCCAGGTTAACTGAGGGTCTGAAAGAATATTGTGGTCAGTCCATGTGAATGGAAATAATTCCTGGCATGAAGGGTGTAGAGGAAGGGTAAAAAGGGCATCTTTTAGGTCAAGAACAGAGACATGAGGAGTGTTAGGAGGTATACAAGACAGAAGAGTATAGGGACTTGGGATCACTGTGTTAATGGGAAGGAGTACCAGATTGATGAGGCCAAGATCCTGAACTAATCGGAAGCATCTGTCTAGTTTTTTTACAGGAAGGATAGGAATATTGAACAGAAAGTGAATAGGTTTGAGGACGTTGGCCTTGAGGAGAAGCTGAATTATAGGCATTCATTCTCTCTGTGCTTCTAGGCTAATAGGATATTGAGATTGGATAGGAAATTTAGGAAGATCATTTAGTCTTATGAGAATTGGAGAATGATGTCTAGCAATGGAGGGTATATGGGTGTCCCAAACAATGGGATTGACATCAGAGGGGAGGTGGGAATGACTGGGGGAGTGGGCCCCAAATCTGACTGGCCCAGATATAGGAAGTTTGTGTTTGGTTGTATAGGAAATTCAATGTATCCCTGGAACTTAGTCAAAATATTCATCCCTATTATAAGCATAGCACATGTGGGAATACCTAGGAATTAGGTGGCAGAAAGTGGTGTTTACAAGTGTGCAAAGTAAAGGTCCAGTCTGTTGGGGTGTAGTGGGCAACCCCATGATAGAAGTAGGGGAGGTGTAGGTAAGACCCTGTAAAATAGGTAATACCGAGTATAATGCCCCCAAGTCCAATAAGAACAAAATAATCTTATCTGTTCCTGGCAGAGCTCCATGAGGCTCCAGAGTGGTGGTAGGAAGCTGGGGCCTGGTGGCCTCAGGCCCCACCCATCCTCCATGGCCAGGCCCAACAGGTGGTTCATGTTGATGGTCTCCAAGGTAGGTTTTGTGGAGGAGATGGTGGGCTGTCCTGGCTTCCCACAGTCCACTTTCCAATGTCCATTCTGACTGAATTTTGGAGAAGGGCCTGGCAGGGTTTTGGGTTATGGCATTCATTTGCCCAATGCCCCTCTAAGCCACCTTTGAAATAGGCCCTGGGAGGGGAGGTTGTTCTGTAAGTTTGTATGCCTCAGGGAGGTCCATGGTTTGTTTTTGAGGATTTCCCTATATGGCAGAAGCAAGAAGCTGATATTCAGTCATGGACTTCTTTAGTTTAGGGGCCTTATGTTCTTCCTCGGCATTATTAAAGACCATTAAAGGCAGCTTTAATGAGATCCCTTGGTGGGAACAAAAGACCGTCCTCTAGTTTCCACATATTTTTTTAATATCTTGTGCTGATTGGGAGATGAAATGCATATGCAAATGAATTTATCTCTCTTGACTTTCTAGATTTAGGGTAGGATACTTAGGGTAGTATACTATAAGCCTTGACATAAAAATGGCTGGATTTTCTTGGGGTTCCTGTATTATTTCTCTAATTTTATGCTAAGTAACTATTTTTAATGAGGACTTCATTCTCTCTATTAGGCAAGAGTTAAGGTGGCCTCTCGAGCCACTGTCCTGGGAGTCTATCTGATAGTTCCAATTAGGATCCACACAAGGGATAGCTAGAGTTCCAACAGGACTGTTAGCAGGATCTTGGTATGTAAGGTGTCTGCATGGGCTTGGGCTGCCAGATAAATTCAATCCCTTTCTTCAGGGGACAGCTAAGGATAACACAAATGGCTTTCCAAGTGAAGTCGTAGGAGTGAATAAGATATTGGAACTCTTTTGTGTAGGTAGTTGAGTCTGAGGTGAAGGAACCTAAACATTTTCCCTATTTGGGATAAGTCTCCCAAAGACAAAGGCACATGAACCCTGACTCTTCCTTCAACTCCAGCAACCTCTCTTAAAGGAAGGTTTGGGGCCTCAGGGGGGATTGCTGATCGAGATCTTGTCAAGGGGGTCATAAAAGGGGTTGTTGTTATGGGAGGGGGCTGCATGTTGGGAGTGGGAATTAGGATTCTTGGGGCATGGAAGAAGAGGAGGAAGAACAATGGTGGGAGGGAGAGAAGAAGGTGTAGGGGCTGTAGTACTTGGGTGCACGGAATTGGTGGGAGGGGGAGGAGGAGGCTTATGGTTGTGCAGGATTGAAGGAGGTGCTGAGGCATCACTAGGATTAAAGTCAGAGTTTGAAGAAACATAAGGGGGAGGCTGTTTAGTTTTTGCCTGCAGGTGAGGTGAAAGGGGAGGAGGGCATTCATTTAACAGAAGAACCTGATATGAGCTACAGTCAGAGCAAAGTGAGGGTTGAGATCTTAAAGAGATAAAACCTTGGAATTCCTGTCTTGGCTCAGAAGGAACAAATCTGACTAGGATCCATGTGGACACAGGTTTGAACACAGGTCTTCCTCAGAGGCTTAAGGATCTGGCATTGCTATGACCTGTGTTGTAGGTTGCAGACATGGCTCAGATCTGGCATTGCTGTGGCTATGGCCCAACTGCCACACCTCCAGTTCAACCCGTAGCCTGGGAACCTCCAAGTGCCATGAGCACAGCCCTAAAAAGACACACACACACACACACACACACATAAAATAGATAAAAGCTTTAATGTAGGGAACATCTGACCATTTCCCATTGTGCTGGAAAAAAAATTCTCAAGATCTCCTGGGATTTTGAAATTGAATGGATCAGTCTCAGGCCATTGGCTCCCATTATCTAATTTATTTTTGGGCCAAGCCACGTGACAGAACGAAATGAGACACTTGGGTTTAACATCTGGTGGAGTCTCAGAGATGAAAGATTGTCCAAAATCACCCTAAAGCTGTATCTTGTGGAGGTTGACAGGAGGAGACCCCCGTGGTGTTAATTTGGGAATAGAGGAGTCTAAAAACCCATACAGGTGCTCAGAGAGGTATCTCCCTGAGAGGGCCTAAGATCTAAACGAGATAGACCACCTAGATGGTCAAGGGGTTCTCCCTGTGAAGTCTATGATCTGAACGATGATTGTGCCTGATCAGGAAATGTCTTTGCTGAGAAGGGGGAGTACCTGTTCCCTGCGACCACATGGAAACCCAGCTGACTCAACATCCAGATTTTAAAGAGGAAATAAAAAATGGCAATGAGGGGAGTTTCCATCATGACTCAGCAGCTAACAAATCTCACTAGCATCCAGGAGGGCACAGGTTTGAACCCTGAACTTGTTCAGTGAGTTAAGGATCTGGCATTGCCATGAGCTGTGGTGTAGGTTGCAGATGTGGCTTAGATCCTGTGTTGCTATGGCTGTGGTGTAGGCCAGCAGCTAAAGCTGCATTAGACCCCTAGCCTGGGAACCTCCTACATGCCATGGGTGTCACCCTAAAAAGCAAAAAAGAAAAAGGAAAAGAAAAGTGGCAATGACATCAGACCGGGTTTGGGGAGAGAGTGGTGGAGGAGAAATCCAGTATTTACTCAACTTCCAATGGCCTTGAAATGGAGGCCAGTGTGGGGTGCCATGTGATGGGAATCATCAGAAGGCACTTGAGATCCCAGTGCTCATCAGTCACAAGGAAGAGGACACTTCCACTCATCTGAGCAGTAGTAACTGGGAGAGAGGGCCAGAGAAATCAGAGGTCACCGTGGAGTAGCCTGGACTAAATCTTCAATTGTCCCAATAGTCTCACTCTGTTCACTGAAAGACTCAGGCTTAGGAGATGGAAAGCAGGGAAAGAGTTTAGAAACAGAGGAGGCATCCACTCTTTCAGACTAAAGCTACTTGCCCCTAGAACCTACAGGGACCTGCAGAACACCCCAGAGTGTAGCCCTGGCTGGTGTTTCAGCTATCCCTCCAAGTCTTGGAGCATTTGTGGAAGCCTGGACATTGGAAAGGGGTGGGTGTGTATCCCTCCAGGGTTTGGCACCAAAATGTTACAGAACTGGAGAAAGACAGTTGACCAGAGCAGTGACATATCAGGCAAGATTTATGAACCAGCAGAGAGGTTGGGAGCACTGAGCAAAAGGAACACAGGACCCCTCAGCCTTGGGAAAGAATCAGGATTTATAGGCAGGGGATCATGTGCTAAGTCCTATACATTTGGGACAGCAGTTAAGATCCTGGTATAAAACTTAACATTCTCCTTGGGGCAGTCTTTGTCCTTGGGAAGTCAGCCACTTCATGGGCTTTGTTGTGCTGCCAGTGGAGGTCCAATAAAGTGGAGACTGCAGGTCCGGGTCTGAGAGTGTCAATGAGTCATGGGACTTACCATTTCTTAGGCCTTCAGTATGTATATATAATTATTTTTTCCCATTCTTCCTAGTTTACAGTGTTCTGTCAAATTTCTACTGTTTAGGCCTTCATTTTAGTTTATGACTAAGAGGTTCCATGTGGCCATTAATACTTATGTGTTTATCAGATGATAAAATGTCAATTTTGTTCAGAAAGCCTAGGCTGTTTTGAAGTAAGTCAAGAGCCAGGACAGAAGCAGAGCGGGTTTAGGGTAAAGAAGTGAAAAAGAAAAACTATGCTGATGAATAAAAAAGTGAAAGGGAAGATCAAGTCAAAACTCATGCTATGACTTTGAAAACCAATTTATACATTGCCCAAAGAGGCACACACCAACTATCCTGCCACTGTGTAATGTGGAAGAAACTTCTGGTTCTTGCCTACCTGCCAGAGGCCAACACGGAGTGTCACACCAAACCCAACCAGGCCCATCTTCCCTCAGCCCCTACCCCACTGCAGAATGACTTGAGTCCCCCCTTTGAAGGTTGAGACTCAAACTTGGCCTCCTTCACTTGAATCCTGAGCATCTGCTGAAGCAGGTCACTCTCTGGGTCCTGGTCTTGACTTTTTGCTTTGAGGCTACCAGGCAGCAGTGCTCTAGGCCCAAGCCTGTGTGAATGGTTTCACAAGGAGGTAAGCCAATAGACTTGGGATGGGTTCCCAAAGACCCTGCCATCCCTCAAATCCCTGGGGTTCACATGTGATACTTCACTGTGGACACATAGTTGGATGGAAGGACAGGAAGGAGAGAGAACTGCACCCCAGGGACCCCTCACCCTGGGGGGCCTAGAGGGGCCTGTAGAAACCTCAGCCTACCCATGGGACCACAGATGCTTGGAGGTGGAAAAAGAGGACATGCTCTGGGTTTGGAGGAAGGATTGCATTAGGAAGTTTGGCTTTTTCTAGAAGGAAGACAAGGCACTTTGAAATGTGTGTGTAGGGAATGTGGCTTGATATCTGCTCTTGGCAGAGGGAGGGTCAGGGGGAAAGCCTAGCCCTGTCTTGTGTTCTTTAGGCGTCTGAAGCTTGCCTCATTAGATCTTTCTAAGGGATGTGAATGGGTGCATACTGTATCTAATGGGAGCATGGGGTGAGATGGTCAGTCAGAAAACTATTCAATGGGGTGGGTGACTGCGGCCACATGTGCATTGAAGTGGTCCTCTCTAAGCTGGGCCCAAAGTTACTCTGCCACAGCCCAGGCCTCTTCCACTCCTTCCAGCCCAGAGCTCACTCCTCAGGTCAGGGAACTGTTGCCTTGGATTCCACAAGGGAGGGGCAACCATGTGACTTCAACCAAGCTAAGACTCCTGTTTCTGAGTTGTTCTGTATTTTTTTCCCTTTCGTGGAAACACATTTTTTCAGACCTACTTCATCCTGTCTGGTATCTCACAGAAGATGCTCAGGCCTGACTTTGAGGTGAAGAGTATGTTCCTATTTCACGTCACCATTTCATGGACAGGGATCACATGTATGGAGGGGGGATGGTTGTGATGGAATGTCTATGAAGGCTGATACCTTGTTAAAGAGGGGATGTGTTGTAGCCCAGAAGAGGAAGACGATCTTCTGTGCTACCATGAAACCTCCTTTTCCCCTGTTGAGATTAATTAGGTGCATAGTGGTGGGTACCTCCCTCTGCTGAACAGACAGCTTTGCCACAATGGCACCTGACGCATGCCCGCTTCTCAGTTTGTCTTCACCTTCCATTGTTGGGATCTGGAAGGGGAAGGACCTCAGGCAGCCTGTACTCCCACGATCTATGCAACACGACACTCGCTCAGCCTGTGCTAATCCTCTCCAGCCAATAGTGGCTGTGAAAGGACAGAATCCAGGGGATACATGCTTAATTCTTAGAATCCTCTCCTAGGAACACAACTGCATGATGGCAGTGACTCAGGGTCCTGGGGATGGGATGGTGGAAACTCTCCCCTGTTCAAAGTCCAATATGGGTGGTTCTGTGAGACAGGTGCATGATGGGCAGGTGCGTTATGCGATTGAATCAAGGTTCTGTGTGCAGAGTGACTTTCTCAGCCTTTCAGTTTTGTTAGGAGAGGTCATGAAAGAAAGGCAGAGCAGATTTATATTGGCAAGTGCAAAGGAACTGCTTATCAGAAGGTGTGGCCCTAAGACTTTATACACTGCCTGTCCAAAAAATGGACTTACAGTGAGTGGATATTGGCTTGGAGAGGGTCCCTATATGCTAATGACCTTGCTGAGGAGCATTGTTCAGAGTAGATGTGCTCCAAGCTCCAGGACTTGGGGACAGTCTGTGAGGGCTGAGTGTTGGAGTTCCTTAGTGAGGCTCTCTGAGTGAGTGCTGCTGTGCCTAACCTCTTCTCAGCAGACAGGAGGCAGGGAACTTGGTGCATGGGAACAAATTCACCAGTGGAATAATTCTCAACTGGAGATGAGAACATGAAAAACCCTCCAAGACTGCACAGTTTCCCCTGTTCAAATGCCCTTGCCTGTTGAGATGTACAGTCTGATTCACCAGGAAACTCCCTTCCCAGTTGCCCATTCTCCTCCATTCACCACTTTCCTTTGTCTCAAGAGCATCTCCACAGCATGCTCAGCACAGCAGCCATCATTAAGCCTCATGCCTCCCTGTCCCATTTCAGAGCACTCCACTTTTCTCCATTCACTCCTGGCCCCCCATTGAAGCCACCCTTGGAGCTGCACCTGCCACCACCCATGACCCCATTACTCCCACCTGGCAGCACCTTATTCCTGCCAGCCTTCACCAGGACATCTCTGGTGGCTAATACTGACCATGACCTCAGTGCCCCAGGGGTTTGCAAAATCACTGTCTAAGTCAGATCAGAAGGAAAGCCAGCATTGCCCCACCAGACTCAGATCTTTGGCCTTACCCAGGTACCCCCAAAGGGAGCTCCTGGGGCCCTCAGTGGGAGGGCTTGTTGCTTGTCCTGTAACCCTATTCCTAGAAACCCCTGCAGTGGAGAGTGTTGTGGCCACACTGGCTGTTGCAGTAGCTCAGGCTTGCAAGGGAGAGTGGGTCACAGGCCTTCCTCCTCAAGCTGCACAATCAGCTGCCCAGCTGGCCCCAGTCTGCCCCCAGTGAGCTCTGGCCCATGGTCACATGGTGCATCCAGGGCAGACAGCCTATCCTCCTCCAAGAATGGGGTCCCTCAGGATGACTCTTTGAACAGCAAGAGCTGAGAACTCCCAAGGCTGGCAGTGCCTAAAATCTCTGGCCCAGAAGCACCTGCCCCAGAGCCCTAATGCAGAACTTTTCTCTTGCTTCCTCATTTGAGTGCATTCTGGAGAGCTCATGAGCTCACCTGGAGCCTTCACTAAAGAGGAACTGGCCATGGACTCACTGGCTAGCTTTCTAGGAATCCTTCAGCCTAGACAGAAGGAAGGTTGAGGGTGATGTCCATGCCATGAAGAGGCATGTTGTCACTCACATGTGTCACATGTCCAGTCCATGACATCCTTTCAGTGTCTTCTCTCAGCTGACCCCCACCCTGTGGGTCCAGCCACATTACCTTCTGTGTTTCCATGGTAAATTTAACACAGACTAGCAGTCAGAGAGGGTCCTTCTGTAATGTCAGGAGCCAAGAGGTGAATGGCACCATCTTCTGTGCTGCTGCATCCTTTCAACAAGAAGTTGGGTGTATGGTGGCCAGGGACTGTCACTTCAGAGGAGGCATAGGACAGGCAGGCTCAGGAGAGAGTTTTATGCATATGTGGTCCTTGTTGTTCTGGAGACTTCCAGTTACAACAAGGAGGTGGTAGTGCTCTCTTAAGGCAAGGTTCTTTCCTACTAGAGCTGTGAGCCTGGAAGGAATCTCTCTCCTAGACTTAAGGTCCTTCATAAAAGGGGCACAATGACACCTAGTTGAGAGGACCAGGCAGAAGAGTCCTTGGGCTTATCTGACCTGTTAGTAGCTATCCTGGCACATGCCCTCCCTCATTGATGATGCTGAATTTTATATGAAACTGCAGTCCTGGAGAGGAAAGAGTTCCCCAAGGCACAGCATTCCAGCTATGGCCTGGGAGTGCATGCTCATCCTCTGGGGAGTGTGAGGTGGTGGCAACAGCAACCAGGAAGGCCTGTCTTGCTCTACAGACACCCACCCCTCACACTACTGACCCTCAGTCAGGCTGTGGTGGGGAACATGGAGGAGAAGGAATGGAGGTGCTCAGGCAGCTGGAGGTGGGGCTGTAAGAGGAGACTGACCCTGAGGGCTTGCAGCCCAGTGCTTCACTCTCTGGCCCACTGAAACTAACCATGACGTTGGAGAAGGGACAGTGTTGGGCCATGAAGGAATGGCAGCACACAAGCAGCTTTGACAGGATGAAATTCTATGAGATGGTGGCAAAGTGAGTCAGCATCCCGGGCTGTGGGGTACATGGTGGACGAGGGGGTGGGTGAGGGCCAGACCGCAGGGCAGGATATGACTGTGATGGTGACCAGCAGAGAGAACAGAGGAGGCTGGCACCCAACACATACTGTTCCCTGCATCCCAGAGGCCTTACTCCCCTCACCTGGAGACCTTGGCTATTCTGTCCTTCTTCCACCAGGAGCACTGCCCCCACATGAGGCTGACCTGTCCCTGTCCTGACATAAGGCCTCAGGATGGTCTTGGGAACCCTAGGAGCCCAGGAAGGGTCCACTCTGGGCACAGGGACTGTGCAGGGAAATGCACTCCACCCCAAGCTGTGTGTTGGGTGGCCAGTGATCACTGATCTAACACTTGGAACCCCTCTCCTCATCAGCAGTGGACTGGCCTTCCCTGGGTTTTCTGCATGGGAATCCCCTAGTTTCAAAACCAAAACCAAACAAATAAGCACCTCTCAGAGGAACGTGAGGCCTGTCTGCTAAGTTTAGCATCCCATCTCCAGCCTCTCCTGAGCCCTGTGTCAGGTGTGTGTTCCAGAACTCTCACTTCCAGACCCAGGACCTAGATTTGGGCAAGGCTACTGTGGGGATACCTGCCTGACAAGGCTGCTGGCCATCACCATTCCTGTGGGACACACAAGGATGGGGGGCATGAGCAGGGGCCCCCATGGGCCACCATATGTCCAGTAGTCCTGGTTCAATTAAGCAACCTGGGTCTCTGCTGGGCCATGCCCTCCAGGGCTGCTAAAGCAGGAGGTGGCCCAGATCATGTACTTGCCCTAGAGTGGCTCCCTGCTGGAATAGCACCTCACAGGCCCTGACAGCCCCAAGGACACCCTCTCCTCATCCCCTTAGTCCTGCTGCCCTCAGTGGGCTCCAGAGCCCAGGCCTTTTTCTCACTGAGGCCTGTCCCTCAACACCCCCAAGGTTCATGGAATTTGAAGTGGAGGATGACTTCCAGATTCAGAACTTGCAGTGGATGAAGGGGGAACAGGGTCTGCTTACTCCAGCTCTAGTGAGTCCAGCTCCTCAGGGACTTCAGCCCCCAAAGTGGGGCCTTGGTCAGTTACCCACCTGCCCAATGGAGGTAAAGACAAAGTTAATAGGGGCCTAGGGGTAGAGGCAAGATGGCACAAGGGTAAGAGGACATGCTCACCCTCTCCCACAAACACATCAAAAAAAAAAAAAAACACATTTCCATCTAAAAGGATTCACACAGGACATCAACTGAATGCTGGCAGAAAATCTTAAACCTCCAAAAAGGGCAAGAAACTCCTGACATAACCAGGTAGAACAAAAGAAAAAAGAGAGAGAAAAGGAATCAGGACAGGACTCGCTTTCCTGAGAGGGAGCTGTGAAGGAGAAAGGGAACCCACACCCTGAGAAGCAACCTAACAAACAGAAAGATCAGCTGAGTCAGAGGGATCTCCAAGATACTGAAGAAAGCACAGCAGCAGGCCTGAGAACTGAAAAGCAGAGTGAGAGAAGCACAGATCATCTGAACTGCTGGCACAGACACCACAGCCTGAGATTCTCGGGGGGGGGGGTTGCTGAGCACTGAGACTTAGGCTCTGGAGCAGTGAGAAGCTGCTTGCTAGCCCATGGTGGACCAGACCTGTGGGTGGCAGGAGCAAACCACTGCAATTATCCCTGACTCCAGAGGTGGTGTGGCCTACCACAGCTGGGGATATCTGAACAAAAATTACTTGCAGACCCAACCATTTCAGAGGGTATCACAGAAAAGGACACTACAATGGAACCTCACCTGATGGTGCTCTCACTCCTCTGGGGGCACACTCACCCTGCAGCCACCACTGCCAAACATTCCAAGAGGTGCCCATATGCTTGATCATTGTCCCTTCCTAGGAACCTGCAACTAAGAGCACCTTGTTCCCACATCCTGTCAGGGCTAAGCAGGATCAGGTGCTTCTTGCATGATTTTACAGGTGATGGGGCAAACCACCAAAGTTATCTCTAGCTCCAGCGGTGGCAGTGAGCTGACACCATTAGGGGTTGGGGAACAGGCACCTACTGCAGCCCCATTCACCTCAAGGGCATCACAGAGGAAGGCATTGTGACTGAATCAACTCTTGGTTCTCTTGCACCCTTGGGAACACACTGGCCCTGCTGCTGCCACTACTGAATGTTCAGGGCAGTACCCATAGGCCAGATCTCTGGCACTTCCCAGGATCCTGCAACTCGGAGCAGCCTGAGCAGCACCTCCTATGTGGGCTAAGACAGACAGATCACCTCATGCATGGTCTACAGGTGGTGGATGCAAACCAACACAGTTACCACTGAAGCTAGATGGTCATGGCCCACTCCCACTAGGGATCCCTGAACAGGCACCACCTGCCATTCCAATCATCTCAGAGGAGGACACTGCAATCAAACACAAGCTGTTGATGTTCTCACATCCCTGGGAACTCACACACCCTGCTGCAGCTACAGCCAAATTCTCTGGCCACCTTGAAGGTACTTTTGAGCTCATTACTGCTTCCCAGGGCCCTGTTAATAGGAGTAACCTGTGCTGCCTTCCTGCAGGACTTTGCTTCTGTTGAGAGCCCAATGACCAGGCCCTGAATGCTGGCCCTACTCATTGCCCTCTTCTCCCTGAAAACATACTGAGCATCATGGGGATAACAGACTTCTCATGCAGAAGAAAGAGACAGCAAAGATCCAAACCCCCACACCAATAATAAAGAGTAACCCCCAAAAAAGATACAAAGGGGTATTCTTGCATAGACACAGACTTACAAAAATACCGTTTGGCTTCCCGAAATTCACCCAAAAAGAAAAACACAAGCAAGATGAAGAACCTCAGAAATGAATTCCCAGTTAAAACAACAGGAGAATTCACCCAAAGCAGTCAACAAGGAAACAGACCTCTGCAGTCTGACAGACTTGGAGTTCAAAAGAGACAGGGTGAAAATACGGAAGGAATTAAGAGAGGATAGGAACAGGAATGCAGATTCCCTTAGAAAGGAATGAGAACATATAAGGAGGAGCCAAGAAAACTAGAAAATTCATTTGCAGAGATACAAACTGAAGGAAAGGCAATAAAGACCTGAATGAATAATGCAGAGGAAAGAATTAGTGATGTGGAACAGAGAATAATGGAAATCACCCAATCAGGACAGCAGACAGAAAACCAAATGGAAAAAAATGAAAGAAATATGAGACCTATGGGATAATATAAAGCAGGAAAATTTATGCATAATACGGATTCTAGAAGGAGAAGAAAAAGAAAAGCAGACTGAAAATACATTTGAAGAAATCCTGGCTGAAAATTTTCCAAATCTAATGGATACTGATAACAAGATATAGGAAACACAGAGGGCCCCAAACAAGTGGAACCCAAACAGGCCCACACCAAGACATATTATTATAAAAACGGCAAAATTTTAAAGATAAAGCGAAGATTCCAAAGGCAGCAAGAGAAAAGCAAAGCGTTAATTACAAGGGAACCCAAATAAGGCAATCAGCTGATATCGCTACAGGTACACTAAAGGCCAGGAGGGAGTGGCAAGATATAATTAAACCACTGAAAGGAAAAAAATCTGCAAACTAGAATATTCTATCCAGCAAGAAAATCATTTAAAATAGATGGAGAAATAAAGAATTTCTCCAACAATCAAAAGCTGAAAGAGTACAGCAACACGAAACCCATTCTAAAACAAATACTTAAAGGGCTTCTGTAATTAAAAAAAAAGGAAGATATAGGATGGAGGAAACCACAATTGGAAAGCCATCACTTAAATAAGTCAGCATACAGACCTAAACATGAAGATGTTAAAAAAAGAAAAGGCATCCAAATCAAACACTGTGGGAAAGGGAAGTAAGAAGAAATAGATTCTTTTTTAATTTTTTAATGATGTGTTTAGCCTATATGACTATCAGGCTAAAGTAAGCAGATATAGGAAGGGGTTAACATACTTAAAGAAACAGGGCAACCACAAATCAAAACCGAACACTACATTCACAAAAACTGAAAAGAAAATACTCAAGCATAAAATAAATGGAAATCACCCAACCAAACAAGGAAAGGAAGAAAAGAGAAACATAGAATCAACTGGAAAATAAGGCTTAAAATGGAAATAAATACATATCTATCAATGATCACCTGAAATGTCAATGGGCTGAATGCTCCAATCAAAAGACACAGAGTGGCAGATTGGGATAAAAAAGCAAAATCCTTCAATCTGCTGCCTACCATACACTCACCTTGGGGCAAAGGACACTTCCAGATTGAAAGTGAGGGGTGGGAAAAGAGATTTCATGCCAACGGACAAGACAGGAAAGCAGGCGTTGCAGTACTCATATCAGACAAAAGAGACTTTAAAGTCAAGGCCATCAAGAAAGACAAAGAAGGATAGCATTGAATAGTTAAAGGATCCATTCAAGAAGAGGATATTACAATCATCAATATATATGCCCCTAATATTGGAGGACCCAGATACCTCCAACAAATACAACAGAGATAAAAGGAGAAATTGATGGGAATACAATCATAGTAGGAGAATTATCACCCCACCCACATCAATGGACAGATCCCCTGGACAGAAAATCAATAAGGCAACAGAGATCCTAAAGGAAATACCAGAAAAGTGAGACTTAATAGACATTTTGAGGGCATTACATCCAAAACAACAGAATACACATTCTTCTTAAGTGCACATGGAACATTCTCAAGAATTGATCACATCTTGGGGCACAAAGCTAACCTCAACAAATTTAGGAGTATAGAAATTATTTCAAATACCTTCTCTGACCACAATGGCATGAAACTAGAACTCAGTCACAGGAAAGGAAGTGAGGAAAAAACCTACTACATGGAGACTAAATAACATGCTACTAAGAAACCAATGGGTCAATGAGGAAATCAAGAAGGAAATTAAAAAAAAAATCTAAAGACAAATGATCATGAAGACACAATCACTCAAAATCCATGGGATGCCACAAAAGCAGTGCTCAGAGGGAAGTTCATAGCAATACAGGCCTTTCTCCAAAAAGAAGAAAAATCTCAAATGGACAATTTAACCCACCACCACAATGCATTAGAAAAAGAGGAACAAGAAAAACCTAAAGTCAGCAGAAAGAAGGACATCATAAAGATCTAAGAGGAAATCAATAAAATAGAGATTCAAAAAACAATAGACAAAATCAATCAAGCCAAGAGCTGGTTCTTTGAAAAGGTCAACAAAATGGACAAACCTCTGGCTAGACTCACCAAGAAGAGGAGAGAAAAAAAACCCAAAGTACAAAAATCAGAAATGAAAAAGGAGAAGACACAATGGATACTACAGAAGAAAAAAAAAAAACATGAGAGAATACTAACAACAATTATGTGCCAACAGATTCAACCACCTGGAAGAAATGGACAACTTCCTAGAGACGTACAACCCACCAAAACTGAATCAAGAAGAAATAGATCAACTGAACAGACCAATCACTAGAAATGAAATTGAATTTGTCATAAAAACACTCCCTACAAATAAAAGTCCAGGACCAGATGATTTCACAGGTGAATTCTACCAAACAAACAAGGAGGAACTTACACCCATACTCCTACAACTTTTCCAAAAGGTTGAAGAAGAAGGAATACTCCCAAAGACATTCTAGGATGCCACCATTACCTTCATTCCAAAACCAAAGATGCTGCCAAAAAAGAAGAGGTAAATCAGTCAACATCATACATCACATTAACAAAACGAAACTCAAAAATGACATGATCCTCTCAATAGGTGCAGATAAAGCATTTGACAAAGTCCAACATCATTTTATGATTAAAAACCCTTACCAAAGTGGGTCTAGAGGGAACATTCCTTAGCATAATCAAAGTCATTTAAGACAAACCCACAGAAAATATAATACTCAATGGAGAAAAGCTGAAAGCCTTCCCACAAAAATCTGGAACAAGACAAGAATGCACACTCTCATCCCTATTATTCAACATAGTATTGGAAGTCCTAGCCACAGCAATCAGACAAACAAAGAAATAAAAGGCATCCAAATCGGAAGAGAAGTGATAAAGCTGTTACTCTATGCTGATGACAAGATACAATAAATACAAAACCCCAAGGACGAACCCCAAAATTACCTGAACTGCTCAGCAAATTCAGCAAAGTAGCAGGATATAAGATTAACATTCAGAAATCAGTCGCATTTCTGTATACCAACAATGAAATATTAGAAAAGGAATACAATAATACAATACCTTTTAAAATTGCAACCCAAAAAATCAAATACCTGTGTATACACCTGACCCAGGAGGTGAAGGACTTATATGCCAAGAAATATAAAACATTAATCAAGGAAATTAAAGATGTAAAGAAATGGAAAGATAGTCCATGCTCCTGGATGGAAAAAAATTAATATTGTAAAAATGGCCATACTACCCAAAGCTTTCTACAGATTCAATGCAACCCTGATACAATTACCCATTCCATTTTACACAGAACTAGAACAAACAATCCAAGTATTTATATGAAACCACAAAAGACCCATGATTGCCAAAGCAATTCTGAGAAACAAAAACCAAGCAGGAGGCATAGCTCTCTCAGGCTTCAGGCATTATTACAAAGCCACAGTCATCAAGACAGTGTGCATCTGGTACCAAAACAGACAGACAGACCAATGGAACAGAATAGAGAATCCACAAATAAACCCAAACACCTATGGGAAATTAATCTTTGACAAAGGAGTCAAGAATACAAAATGGGGAAAAGACAGTCTTTTCAGCAAGTACTGCTGGGAAACCTGGACAGTTGCATGCAAATCAGTGAAACTAGAACACACTCTCACACTATGCACCAAAATAAACCCAAAATGGATGAAAAACATAAATACAAGACAAGACACCATCAAACTCCTGGAAGAGAAAATAGGCAGCACATTTTCTGAAATCAACCTTACAAATGTTTTCTCAGGTTAGTCTCCCAAAGCGATAGAAATAAAAGCAAAAATAAACCAATGGGACCTAATCAAACATACACGCTTTTGCACAGCAAAGGAAACCAAAAAGAAAAAAAAAAAGACAACTTACAGAATGGGGGAAAATAGTTTCCAATGATACAACTGTCAAGGGCCTCAGCTCTAAAATAGACAAACAACTTATACAACTCAACAGCAAGAACAGCAATAATGCGATTGAAAAATGGGCAAAAGACCTGAAGAGACATTTCTCCAAGGAAGATATACAGATGGCCAGCAAGCACCTGAAACAATGCTCAGTATCACTGATTATTAGAGAAATGCAAATCACAATGAATATGAGATACCACCTCACACCAGTCACAATGGCCATCATTCATAAGTCCACAAATAACAAATGCTGGAGGGGGTGTGGAGAAAAGGGAACCCTCCTGCCCTGTTGATGGGAATGCATGCTGGTACAACCACTAGGGAGAACAGTAGGGAGGTACCTTAGATATCTGTACATCGAACTACCGTATGACCCTGCAATCCCACTCTTCGCTATCTATCCAGACAAAACTCTCCTTAAAAAAGACACATGCACCCACATGTTCATTACAGCACTATTCACAATAGCCAAGACATGGAAACAACTCAATTGTCCAAGGACAGGTGATTGGATTAGGAAGATGTGGTATATATACACAATGGAATCCTACTTATCAATAAAATATAATGCCATTTGCAGCAACATGGATGGAACTAGAGACTCACATCCTGAGTGAGGCAAGTCAGAAAGAGAAAGACAAATACCATACAATATCACTTATATCTGGAATATAGTATACGGCACAAAGAAACCTTTCCACAGAAAAGAAAATAATTCTCTTGGAGAATAGCCTTGTGTTTGCCAAGGGGGAGGGCGAGGGAGTGGGTTGGATTGGAAGCTTGGGGTAAATCGATGCAGAATATTGCCTTTGGGATGGATTAGCAATGGGATCCTGCTGGGCAGCCCTAGTCACTTATGATGGAACATGTAATGTGAGAAAAAAGAAGGTATACATGTAAGTGTAACTGGGTCACAATGCTGTACAGTTGATAAAATATATATATAAATAAAAGATAAGAAAAAAATAAAGTTTTATACATTTAAAAAATAAATAGGGACCTAGGGATGGCCAATGTCCCAACATTGTTCCTTTAACCGCACTGTGGTATTAGTCTTTCCACTAGAACAGCCCCTGAAGGGGGTCTCACCTGCCCTTTGTCCCTCTGGGTTATGGACATGGTCAGTTTTCTAACTCTTCTCCCTCCTCCATGCCTAAGCAGCCCCAAGAGGTATGCCTAAGAAGTGGGCTGGTGGGGAGACCCCTGGGAAATTAAAGGTTCTGCACGTCCTCACATGTGACTCTTACATGTGCCCACTTTCCTCTCCCTCCCATGGCACATGAGGCTTCAGCTGGTCCTAAAACCACCCACACACAGGTCTATGGCCCCCCAGCACTGCCCTCCAATTTGCATGCTCTAGGCTTAGGAAATGGACATTAGAGTCTCTCACTTTCCCTTCCACCTGATCACCCTCAGCCTGTGCTCTTAGGAAGGCAAGCCCTGGGGCACAACCCAAACACTGCAGCCATGCCACTGGAGTGCCACCAGAGACCAAGGCACTCTTGTGTTCCCTAACGCTGGGGTCAGACTGGGGTCACCAAAGAATCCTGCAAACCAGAGATTGATTTCAAGGCCCTTCTAAGGCACAGCCAGCAGTGAGTGGCCTTACAGCTCAAAGGCTCAGTTCTCTCTCCAAGAGGTCAGGACATCCCTCCATCCTCCTCAGGGACCTCGATCAGGACCCAGGGCCAATGAGGTTCTTGTGGAGACCTGTCCTCTTAGGGAGACCTGAGGGCTGGGGAACAGCTCCAGTAAGGAGGAGGAGGATCTCCCCACCCTGACCTTCCTCCTGGAACCTCAGCACAACCTGCTGTCCTTGGTGCTGCCCCAGAGCCAAGTCCCCACCACAGGCCTTGTGGGGACTCTGCAGGCTGGGGGACTCAACGAGCTCACTGGGTCACCCCACCCCCCAGAGAATAGGCATCAGCCCAGCCTCCCCAGCAGCTGGCTCTGTGTGGAGGCCTGGCCACCACAGAGAACCTGCCCATGCCCAGGACTGACCTGGGAGTCTTTGGGAGACCAGCCCTAGACAGGGGCTTGTTTACCCTGACAGACCAAAAAGAGAAGGTGTAACACATTTGTCACAGGGAAGAGGATGTTCCACTACATCCAGTAGTGAGCAGTGGGCCATCTTTCCAGTGCAAGCCCAACAGGAAGCCTAGGGGCTCTCTTTAGTCCCAGCACTGATCCTGGCTGACATGGGGGCAGGGAGGAAGGACAAGGCTATCAGAGCCAGGAGAGGGGTGGCCCTGCGGGGGGTTAGGTAGTGGGGGATTTGGGTCTGGGTGTGCACAGTAGCACCATTGGGATGAAGTATGTAAAATGTGGACAAAGATAGTTTTATGGGAAATATTCATGGTCCACTGTCATCTGGCTCATGTCTGTGTTGCTCCACAGAGTGTTCTTTGGAGGAAAGAAGGATGAGGGCTGTCACAGGTGCTCTGGATTTACAGGTGAACCATGAAATCTTTCCTCCACAAAGACAAGGACTCATCAAGCTACTCTGGGGAGCACACTATCCCCAGGAACCCCCACATCATCTCCGTCTCTCAAGCCTGCCTGACTAGTGGGCATCTGGGGCATCTCTACCATTATCTGCATCCCCCTACCTTCAAGGGATTTGGAGCTGCTTTTGTGCCTTTCAGCCCTCTGAACACTCAGCAGTTCCTAGAGTGGAGGCTGGTGACAGCCTTTACCTTTAGGGAGTTTCTCTCTGCTTCCCCGAAGTGGCCAGATGACAGGCTGGGATGATCCTACACTCATCCAGGGTGCCCTGTGTGGGTGGCCTGGCCAGAGAGGAAAAGGCTTGGCTGTAGGGACAGGCCTTTCTGCTTCTCTGCCTCATCGATGGGGGAGAATCCACTATTCTCAGTGGGATTATTGCAATGGGCAAAATGGTGGAGGCAGGTGCCTCGTAGTCCCAATGAGGACAGAAAGATGGGAATGGTTGAGAGGAAATTCATAGATGATTAGGGACTTGAGTGGAGTAGTCCATCGTAATTTATTTATTTTTTTCTTTTTAAGGCTGCACCAATGGCCTAAGAAGGTTCCCAGGCTAGGGGTCACATCAGAGCTGGAGACACTGGCCTATGCCACAGCAATGCCAGATCTGAGATGCATCTTCAACCTACACAGAGCTCACAGCAATGCTGGATCTTTAACCCCCTGATAAGGTCAGGGATCAAACTGGCATCCTCATGGATACCAGTCAGATTTATTTCCAGAGAGCCACTATGGGAACTCTGAGTATTGCACCTTGTCAAATCCCTGCACCACCCCAATGGCATCAACACCCAGATAGCTTTAGAAAGAGCAAGACCTAAGACTTTACAAAGACCAGGAATAGAGTTCCTGCTCTGGGAAAGAGGCCTAAGTATCCTGCATTGTTCCAAGGAACCCCCATATGCCAAGAGTGTGGCCAAAAAAGGAAAGTAACAAAACCAAAAAATGAAATAGACTAGGTTTAACATTAAGGTGCATGGACTGCAAATGACAAATTACACTAATGTTCTTCAAACCATAAAAGGAATGAAATAGAAGGAGTTCCTGTCATGGCTCCGAGGTAATGAATACAACTGCTATCTGTGAGGACATGGGTATGATACCTAGCCTTGCTCATTTGGTTAAAGTTCCAGAGTTGCCACGAGCTGTGGTGTAGTGTCATGTAGCTTTGATCCTGCATTGCTGTGGCTGTGGCATAGGATGGAAGCTCAAGTTCTAATTCAATTCCTAGCAGGGGAACTTCCATATGTCCAGAATGAACCCCACCAAAACAAAAAAAAAAAAAAAAAGAAAAAAGAAAGAAAAAAATAAAAGAAATAGAAAGAAAAAAAAGAACAAAAAAAGAAAAAGAATGAAATTAAAATTAATTAAATGGAATTTTCATTCAACAGAATCAGCTGTAGCTTACATTTGACCCCTAGTCAGGGAACCTCTACATGCTGCAGATGGAGCCAAACTTGACCAAAAATACATACATAAAATAAAATAAATCAATAGTGGTCTAACGGATGATATATTCATGGAATCAGAGAATTGACTACCATCCACAGGGTGGATAAAGGAGGTTCCTAATTGCAGGGGTAGCATGGCTGCAGCTTGTCTGAGGGAGAGGCAGGTGCTGGGCAACCTTTGCATATGATACACACCAAGGGGAAGCCTGCCCATTGACAACACAGAAAGTCTCATCTCCAAAACTCTCAACATGGAATCAGAGCATTGGCTGAAGGAACACACCTGACAGAGGCTGTGGGCCGCCTGGTCTGGGTTCTCCCTACCAAAGGCCATGTTTCTCCAAGAACAAGGCAAGGAGTAACACTTTTCTAAGTCACAGATATCATATATGAACAATACAGCTATTACAATTGTGCAGGCAAAGGGCTCTGAAGGGAATTTTTAATTGGGGGGCAGGGAGCAGTTGTGTACGAGGGAGGATTTGGGCCCTCTGGCTTGTAGGTGACCTCTTGTCAGACAGGGGAAGTGACACACCTGGAAGCTGGGTAGTGTTCCAAGGCACTGCCTTCCTTCCTCAAATGGCAGGGATATGGAGGGTTTAAAAGTGGGAGCAGAGCAAAGATCTATCACCTACTGCCTCCTTACCTCCTCTGCTTCAGGGTGAGGAGCTTCCTGCTTTCATAGAAATTATTGCTAGCACACCAATCATTGGAGATCTTGAACATCAACATTTTACTTCTCAGAAGCACATAGGAGAAATCAAAGATAGCCCATGGGTGTAGCTAAGGGTCTTGTCTTAGGGGAAACTTGCTTAATTGCAGTAGCTGCTTCCTGGTTAACTGGGGTTCGGTTGTACTTCTTCTAGAAAATGATGTTACTAATATTTGAAAAAGAACGTTTGGGGAGTGACCACCATGGCTCATTGGTTAACAAATCTGACTAGGAACCATGAGGTTGCAGGTTCTATTCCTAGCCTCGCTCAGTGGGTTAAGGATCCAGCATTGCTGAGAGCTGTGATGTACGTGGCAGTAGTGGCTCAGATCCTGTGCTGCTGTTGCTCTGGCATAGGCCAGTGGCTACAGCTCTGAGTAGACCCCTGGCCTTGAAACCTCCACATGCCATGTGTGCAGCCCTAGAAAATACAAAAAGACAAAAACAAAAGTTTGGCAATCCCATGTTTTGGGAGGTAGCAAGATGGAGTGATGAGATTTCGGTTTCTGAAATAGTGAGAGGGCAGGGCTGACTTGGGCAAGACAACCTCCCTGCAGGAGAAAGCCTGGCCTTCCTGGGACTACAGGGTCACTGCCCAGAGCCAGGGATTATGGCTGACAGAGATGGGAAGGGCTGCCTAGTGACTCAGCCACTTTGGCCTTCTGAGACTTATGGCTGCACCCACAGCTCAGACCCACCCTAAGCAGCAGGAAAGAGGCTGGAGCTTCCCCCACCCTGAGCGCTCATCCCGCAGCCAGCTACTCAACCTGCATCCTGCATGTCACCATGCTGGTTGTAGTCCCTGCCCACAGGGGGCCTGGACTTCTCTGATCATGCAATAAAAGCACCAAGCCCAAGATCTGGGCCCCTCTCCTGAACGCTGGGTCCGAACAGAGTCTCTGGGTGCTGACCCGGAAAACAATGTGCAATGGCGACCCACAAATTCTCCCACTATTGTTCTGTCTGTGAACTTCCCTTGATAAACACAACTTCAGCAGCATGAATTCATATATTCAGGCAATTCCCTTATGGTTACTGTATAAGTGAAAAGTCTGAGAACTCCCATGTAAAATTAATATTCAAAAGGTTCACACCAATGACACTTGAGGAACCTATAAGATAAATAGTCATTACATTTCACTCCACCGTGTCCAAAGTATAAGCTTCCCCTTGTATAACAATGAGAATGAGAAGTGGGCCTCCAAATATGTGGAAATTGAGATGCACACTTCTAAATAACCCATGGTTAAAGATGACTCTCAAAGAAAAATTTTGAAATGAATAGAACTGAATGCAAAGGAAGATACAGTCCATAAAATGTGATTGGATCCAGATAAACCATTGTGAAGATGGAAACAAATGGCACTAGATGCTTCTGCAATACAAAAGAAGAAAGGTCTCAAAATCAATAGCTTAAGTTTTCCTGAAAGGAAACTACAAAAAAACATTGCAATACTAAACCAATATCTGAAGAATAAACGAAGTGACAATGCATTATAATCAAATGGAGTTTATTCTAGGAATACAAGCTTGGTTTAGTATTTAAAAATCATCAGTGTAGTTTGCTGTTATTAATAGATTAAAGAAGAAAACGTACATGGTCACATCAATTACTACAGAAAAAGCATTTGGCAATGTTCAACAACCCATTCATGTTAGAAACTCTCAGAAAACCAGGAAGAACACTCCTTCAACCCAGTACAGAACATCTACAAAATACCTACACTAAGCATCCTACTGAAAGGTGAAAGAATGAACGTTTTCCTCCTAAACTCAAAAGAAGGTCAGAATGTCCTTTCTCATTTCTTCCATTCTACTTAGCACTGCAGGTACTTGCCAATGCAGCATGGCAAGAAAAAGAAATGAAGACATACAGAATAGAAATGAAGAAATATAACTGTCCATGTTCATGGATAGCATGGCTACCTCCACAGAAAATCCCAACAATTCTCTTAAGGTACACTGAAGAGATGGAGGTTCCTTTACCAAAGTCTCAGGAGAGAAGATCAACACAGAAACATTCATCATATTTGTAAATGCTAAAAAGGGACATCTGGTAGCCCAAACCAAAAACACAATGCAATACAGAGCAGTTCCAAAAAATGAAATATTTGGTTATACATATAAGTTTATGGCTGCTCCTGCAGCTTGTGGAAGTTCTCAGGCTAGGGGATCAAAATGGAGCTACAGCTAGCAACCAACACCACAGCAACAGCAACACCATCTCCAACTGGCATCTGCACCCTACACTATAGCTTGTGGCAATAAAAGTACCTTACCCCACTGAGCCAGGCCAGAGAGTCACCCCACATCCTCATGGCCACTATATCAGTTTCTTCATCAGGGACCCATAATGGGAACTCTCGTTAGAAATGTTTTGATAGAGGATTTGATTTGTATGATAAAACCCTATAAGACCTAAACAAATGTGTACGCATATACATAGATAATATTCACAGTCTGCAAGACTCCACATAATAAACTGTCCACTTCCAACAGAATTGTTTTTGTCAACATGGACAAGCTTATTATAACATGTATAAAGACAAGGAGCCAAAAGAGCTAAAATTATTTTGAGAAAGAAAATTAAAATTTGAGGCTATTAGGCTCCATATAAAGCCCTATGGAAGACAGATTAGCATTGGTGGAGGAATAGATTCATAGTTTGGTGTACAGGATAGATAATACAGAAATAGACACATACCAATACAGCAAACTGGAATGGCTTAATACAAAAGTTATAGAGAAGTAGAATGGAAAAGGGATAGTTTTTAACGGATACTGAAATTCTACAAAATGGGGCATAGATTCAAATGCAAATTTCGAGACTTTGAAATTTTTACCAAAAAAAAAAAAAAAAAAACTAGGAGAAAAATCTCTGGGTTGTTGGGCTTGATAAAGAGGTCTTACACAGGACAAAAAAAAAATTACCCAAAAAAAGAAAAAAATGGAAAATCATATTTGATCAAAATCAAACATTTCCCTATACTGAAATGTCCTTCAAAAGGCACATGCACCCCAAATGTCCCTGGAGCACTGCTTACAAAAGCTATTGACCATGAGAAGTAGGTTGTGAGACCTCCCTCTACAGGCCTTCACAACTTGAAGTTTAATGAAGATTTCATTTTCTTAACTGGCACAGTTCTCCTTGATCTGGAATGATCCAGAACTTTCTCTGAAAGCATCACTGATCAAGAGTCAGGTTTTCCAAATTTAGAAGTCTTCACCTCTCAGTGCCAGGAAGGCTCTTTCTCATGCACTGTGTCCCACATAGAAGGGAAAGTAGACAGACCAGAAATCACTTGAGGTCACATTTGAGTAACAGGAAGAATAGTAGGGAGAACCCTCAGGTATGAGAGTCTACAACCCTATTGTTTGCAAAAAGGAGATCACACTCAAAAGCTCTACAAAATGACAAGGCATAGAATTATGACTCAGATAAAGGAAGAAGAAAAAAAAAAACAGAAAAACAATTAAACGATCTGAAGATTATAAACTTCCACAAAAAAGACCTTAGACTAGTGATAGTCAAGATGGCTCAAGAACATGGAAATAAACTGGAGGCAAAGAGAGACAAGTTACAAGAAAACCCAACAAATAGAAGATTTTAAGATTAAGCAAGCAGAGATGAAAAACACAATAGCTAAAATAAAAAAATTCACATCAAAGGAAACAGTAACAGAATGCAGAAGGCAGAAAAATGAATAAGTGAGATGGAAGACAGACTGGTGGAAATCACTGACGAGGAACAGAAGAGAAAAAAAGATTGAAAAGAAATGGAGGCAGTCTATGAGAACTCTGGAACAACATGACACGCACCAACATCTGCATTATAGGGGTACCAGAAGCAGAAGAGAGAGAGAAAGGGCCAGAGCACATAACAAAAACTTCCTTAACATGGGAAAGGAACCACTCACTCAAATCCAGGAAGCACAACGAGTACAATAGAAAACAAACCCAAGGAGGAACACCCCAAGACACATATTCATGAAACTGACCAAAATTAAAGACAAACAGAAAATGTTGAGGGGAGGACAAGATGGCGGAGGAGTAGGGGGACACGCTCGCCCTCTCCCACAAACACAACAAAAAAAGCACATCTACAGAAGAAGTGACTCGCACAGAACAGCAACCAATCGCTGGCAGAGGAACCTAAACTCCAATAACGGCAAGAAGTTCGTGACATTATTGGGCAGAACCGGAGAAAAGAGGAGAGTGAGAGAAGGTGAATCCCAGCGGGACGGGCGCTCCCGAAAGGGAACTGCGGAGGAGAAAGGGATCCTGCACCCTGGAAAGTCACCTACCGGGCGAAAGATCAAATGAACCAGAGGAATCCCCAGATGCAGAGAAGAGTGTAGCAGTAAGTCGGAGTACGGAAAAACGGATCGAGAACCCAACGGACCATCTGAACTAAGGGCACAGTCACCAAAAATTGAGACACCTGGGTGGGGGCTGGGCACCGAATCCTCGGCTCCAGAGGTTAGTCCCCGGGCTAGGGGGGCGGGGAAGAGCGGAAACTGCTTGGGAGGTCTCTAAACCATTTGAAGGGGCAGAGACTGCCTGGGAGACTAGAAAACAAAGCTGTCGCAGAGGAAGGGGGCAATACTCTAGGGGCGGGGAAGTGGAAAGCCGCCTCAGAGGGAACCTGGGAGAAGAGCCTGGTCTGCACCCATGCCGGGGAGCGGAGAGAAGAAGGGGTGGGTTCCCATAGAATACCCCCCACGCCACAGCAAGCTTACAGGCCCGCTAGCTAGCAGAAAGCTGTGCTTCCCAGTGCATTCCCTCCCCCCACCCCCGCCACCCCCTACGCTCTCACAGAACCTGGGGCTGCCTGCCATCCAGGAGGGCTGGCCTCAACAATTGCCTGAAGCCTACCACCGCAGGGGCTCTCCCTGCACAGGCCTGCTTGCCCTTTGGAGGGGCTACACTTCCACAGAGCAGCACCAAACACCACCAGCCCCCTAGAAAAGGCCTGCAGCCCAGAAAAGCTAGAACAAGCCTAGCCAGGCTGTGAATAGATCGGCCTAATTCTCCGACGGTTTTTCTGAGACGGGCTCCCCCGGGGAGGAGCCTCTTGGGTCTCCAAGGGCCTTGCTACCCGCCCAAGACCCCAGGGGGTGCTAAGACCTAGGTGGACCAGCTGCATAGGACTGCCAGCTCCAGGCAGGACCCCCTGCAGCCCAGAAAAGCTGCAACAAGCCTGGCCGACTTGGGAAAAGATCTCAGACGGTCTTTCTGAATCCGACTGCCCTGGGGAGGATCCTCTTGAATCTCCAAGGGCCCTGCTACCCGCCCAAGACCCCAAGGGGTGCTGAGACCTAGTGGACCAGCTGCATAGGACTGCCAGCTCCAGGCAGGAACCCCTGCAGCCCAGAAAAGCTGCAACAAGCCTGGCCGAATCGGGAAAAGATCTCAGACGGTCTTTCTGAGTCGGGCTGCCCTGGGGAGGAACCTCTTGAGTCTCCAAGGGCCCTGCTACCCGCCCAAGACCCCAGGGGGTGCTGAGAACCAAGTGAAATCTGCTACCATCGTGGGGTGGACCTCCCAGTCCTGTCTGCCCTCAGGAAGTCCTCCTTTGCTTCAAAGAAACACTGTTAGTCCCATCAACACTCCAGAAAAGCCACACTGCCTCAAAAAAGATTGACCAACAACGACAGCCCTCAGGAAATATTTCACGGCAGTGACAAGGCAAACACTACCCGATCACTGAGAGTACAACTCCCTCAGGAGAAAGAAGACAACAAGCAAGATGAAGAAGCTGAGAAACCACCCCCAGTCAAACCAACAGGAGAACTCACCTAAAACAGTCAACAATGAAACAGATCTCTGCAGTCAGACAGACCTGGAATTCAAAAGAGAAATACTGAAAATACTGAAGGAATTAAGAGAAGATATGAACAGTAATGCAGATACCCTCAGAAAGGAGCTAGAAAATATAAGGAGGAGCCAAGAAAAACTAGAACATTCATTTGCAGAGATGCAAACTGAACTAGGGGCAGTAAAAACCAGAATGAATAATGCAGAAGAATGAATCAGTGATATGGAAGATAGAATAATGGAAATCACTCAATCTGGTCAACAGACAGAAAACCGAATCAAAAAACTGGAAAGCAATATAAGAGACCTATGGGATAATATAAAACGGGCCAATCTACGCATAATAGGAATTCCAGAAGGAGTAGAAAAAGATAAGGGAATGGAAAATATATTTGAAGAAATTATCGCTGGAAACTTCCCAAATCTAAAGGATACTGGATTCAAGATACAAGAAGCACAGAGGGCCCCAAACAAACTGAACCCAAACAGACCCACACCAAGACACATCATAATAAAAATGGCAAAAGTTAGTGATAAAGAGAGGATCCTAAAGGCAGCAAGAGAAAAACAGAATGTTACCTACAAGGGAACCCCCATAAGAATATCAGCTGATTTCTCAACAGAAACACTACAGGCCAGGAGGGAATGGCAAGAGATATTTAAAGTGCTAAAAGGAAAAAAATATGCAACCTAGAATACTTTATCCAGCAAGAATATCATTTAAAATAGAAGGGGAAATAAAAATTTTTCCCAACAAACAAAAACTTAAAGAATACAGCAACACAAAACCCAGGTTAAAGAAAATATTGAAAGGGCTTCTCTAAACCAAAACGAAAGGAAGGAAAGGGAAGAAAAAAGAAAAGAAAAAAAAAAAAAGAAGAAGAAGAGGAAGAACTAGGACTGAGGAAACCGCAATCAGAGAGCAGTCACTCAAATAAGCCAGCATACAGATTTAATCATGAACATGCTTCAAACAAAATAAAATTAAAAAGAAAAAAATAAAAGAGTCATCAAAACCATAAAATATGGGCAAGGGATGTTAGGAGGTAAATAATCCTTTTTGTTTGTATGTATGTCTCTCTTCTTAATTTTAATATAATAATGAAGTGTTTGAACTTACAGGACCATCAGGCTAAAACACACAATTATGGGAAGGGGTTAGCATACTTAAAAAACAGGGCAACCACAAGCCAAAACCAAATATTGCATTTGCAAAAAATGAAAAAAAATACACTCAAGCAGATAATAACAGGAGACCATCCAACCAAAAAAAAAAAAAAAAAAAAAAAAGAAGAATGGAGAACCATAGAATCAACTGGAACACGAGGATCAAATGGCAATAAATAATCATCTATCAATTATCACCTTAAATGTCAATGGACTGAATGCCCCAATCAAAAGACACAGACTGGCTGAGTGGATAAAAAGGCAAAAACCTTCAATATGCTGCCTACAAGAAACTCACCTTAGGACAAAAGATACATATAGATTGAAAGTGAAAGGCTGGGGAAAAGTATTTCATGCCAATAGACATGACAGAAAAGCAGGAGTCGCAACGCTCATATCAGACAAAATAGACTTTAAAACAAAAGACATAAAGAAAGACAAAGAAGGACACTATTTAATGATTAAGGGATCCATCCAAGGAGAGGATGTTACTATCATCAACATATATGCCCCAAACATAGGAGCACCCAGATACATACAACAAATATTAACAGACATAAAGGGAGATATTGATGAGAATACAATCATAGTAGGAGACCTAAATACCCCCCTCACATCAATGGACAGATCCTCTAGACAGAAAACCAATAAAGCAACAGAGATCCTAAAGGAAACAATAGAAAAGTTAGACTTAATTGATATCTTCAGGACACTACATCCAAAAAAATCAGAATACACATTCTTCTCAAATGCTCATGGAACATTCTCAAGAATCGACCACATATTGGGACATAAAGCGAATCTCAATAAATTTAGGAGCATAGAAATTATCTCAAGTATCTTCTCTGACCACAATGCCATGAAATTAGAAATCAACCACGGGAAAAGCAAAGAGAAAAAACCTACTCCATGGAGACTAAACAACATGCTACTAAAAAACCAATGGGTCAATGAGGAAATCAAGAAGGAAATTAAAAACTACCTTGAAACAAATGATAATGAAGACACAACCTCTCAAAATCTATGGGATGCTGCGAAAGCAGTGCTCAGAGGGAAATTTATAGCAATCCAGGCCTTTCTCAAAAAAGAAGAAAGATCCCAAATTGACAACTTAACCCTCCAACTAAATGAATTAGAAAAAGAAGAACAAAAAAGTCCTAAAGTCAGCAGAAGGAAGGAAATTATAAAGATCAAAGAAGAAATCAATCAAATAGAGACTCAAAAAACAATAGAGAAAATTAATAAAACCAAGAGCTGGTTCTTTGAAAAGGTGAACAAAATTGATAAACCCCTGGCCAGACTCACTAAAAAGAGGAGAGAAAGAACCCAAATCACCAAAATTATAAATGAAAAAGGAGAAATCACAACGGATACAGCAGAAATACAAAAAACCATAAGAGAATACTATGAACAACTATATGGCAATAAGTTTGACAATCTGGAAGAAATGGACACTTTTCTAGAATCTTACAGCCTGCCAAAACTGAATCAAGCAGAAACAGACCAACTGAACAGACCAATCACTAGAAATGAAATTGAAGAGGTCATAAAATCACTCCCTACAAATAAAAGCCCAGGACCAGATGGCTTCACAGGTGAATTCTATCAAACATATAAAGAGGAATTGGTGCCCATCCTCCTTAAACTCTTTCAAAAGGTTGAAGAAGAAGGAATACTCCCAAAGACATTCTATGAGGCCACCATCACCCTCATTCCAAAACCAGGCAGAGATACCACCAAAAAAGAAAACTATCGCCCAATATCATTGATGAATATAGATGCAAAAATTCTCAACAAAATCTTAGCCAACCGAATCCAACAACATATCAAAAAAATTATACACCATGACCAGGTTGGGTTCATTCCAGGTTCACAAAGATGGTTCAACATACGCAAATCAATCAGCATCATACACCACATTAACAAAACAAAAGTCAAAAATCATATGATCATCTCAATAGACGCAGAAAAAGCATTTGACAAAGTTCAACATCCATTCATGATCAAGACCCTCGCCAAAGTGGGTATAGAGGGAACATTCCTGAATATCATCAAAGCCATTTATGATAAACCCACAGCAAATATAATCCTCAATGGGGAAAAACTGAAAGCCTTCTCACTCAAATCTGGAACAAGACAGGGATGCCCACTCTCACCACTGCTCTTCAACATCGTTTTGGAAGTCTTAGCCACAGCAATTAGACAAACAAAAGAAATCAAAGGCATCCATATAGGAAGAGAAGAGATCAAACTGTCACTGTATGCAGATGACATGATTCTATACCTAGAAAACCCTAAGGACTCAACCCCAAAACTACTTGAACTGATTCATAAATTCAGCAAAATGGCAGGATATAAGATTAACATTCAGAAGTCAGTTGCATTTCTGTATACCAGCTATGAAACATTAGAAAAGGAATCCAAAAATACGATACCTTTTAACATTGTACCACACAAAATCAAATACCTCGGAATACACCTGACCAAAGAAGTAAAGGACCTATATGCCGAGAACTATAAAACCTTAATCAAAGAAATCAAAGAAGATGTAAAGAAATGGAAAGATATTCCACGTTCCTGGATTGGAAAAATCAATATTGTGAAAATGGCCATACTACCCAGAGCAATCTACAGATTCAATGCAATCCCTATCAAATTACGCATGACATTTTTCACAGAACTAGAACAAACAATCCAAACATTTATATGGAACAACAAAAGACCCAGAATCGCCAAAGCAATCCTGAGAAACAAAAACCAAGCAGGAGGCATCACTCTCCCAGACTTCAAGAAATACTACAAGGCCACAGTCCTCAAAACAGTGTGGTACTGGTATCAAAACAGACAGACAGACCAATGGAACAGAATAGAGAATCCGGAAATTAACCCTGACACCTATGGTCAATTAATCTTTGACAAAGGAGGCAAGAACATAAAATGGGAAAAGGAAAGTCTATTCAGCAAGCATTGCTGGGAAACCTGGATAGCTGCATGCAAAGCAATGAAACTAGAACACACCCTCACACCATGCACAAAAATAAACTCCAAATGGCTGAAAGACTTAAATATATGACAGGACACCATCAAACTCCTAGAAGAAAACATAGGCAAAACACTCTCTGACATCAACATCATGAATATTTTCTCAGGTCAGTCTCCCAAAGCAATAGAAATTAGAGCAAAAATAAACCCATGGGACCTCATCAAACTGAAAAGCTTTTGCACAGCAAAGGAAACCCAAAAGAAAACAAAAAGACAACTTACAGAATGGGAGAAAATAGTTTCAAATGATGCAACTGACAAGGGCTTAATCTCTAGAATATACAAGCAACTTATACAACTCAACAGCAAAAAAGCCAATCAATCAATGGAAAAATGGGCAAAAGACCTGAATAGACATTTCTCCAAGGAAGATATACAGATGGCCAACAAACACATGAAAAAATGCTCCACATCGCTGATTATAAGAGAAATGCAAATCAAAACTACCATGAGATACCACCTCACACCAGTCAGAATGGCCATCATTAATAAATCCACAAATAACAAGTGCTGGAGGGGCTGTGGAGAAAAGGGAACCCTCCTGCACTGTTGGTGGGAATGTAAACTGGTACAGCCACTATGGAGAACAGTATGGAGATACCTCAGAAATGTATACATAGAACTTCCATATGACCCCACAATCCCACTCTTGGGCATCTATCCGGACAAAGCTCTACTTAAAAGAGACACATGCACCCGCATGTTCATTGCAGCACTATTCACAATAGCCAGGACATGGAAACAATCCAAATGTCCATCAACAGAGGATTGGATTCGGAAGATGTGGTATATATACACGATGGAATACTACTCAGCCATAAAAAAGGATGACATCATGCCATTTGCAGCAACATGGATGGAACTAGAGAATCTCATACTGAGTGAAATGAGCCAGAAAGACAAAGACAAATACCATATGATATCACTTATAACTGGAATCTAATATCCAGCACAAATGAACATCTCCTCAGAAAAGAAATCATGGACTTGGAGAAGAGACTTGTGGTTGCCTGATGGGAGGGGGAGGGAGTGGGAGGGATCGGGAGCTTGGGCTTATCAGACACAACTTAGAATAGATTTACAAGGAGATCCCGCTGAATAGCATTGAGAACTATGTCTAGATACTCATGATGCAACAGAAGAAATGGTGGGGGAAAAACTGTAATTGTAATGTATACATGTAAGGATAACCTGACCCCCTTGCTGTACAGTGGGAAAATAAAATAAATAAAAAAAAATGTTGAAAGCAGCTAGGGAAAAGAAACACATAACATACAAGCGAAGCCCAGGAAGGTTTTCAACACTACCAAAGCAGCTTTACAACAAATACTACAGGAACTTCAAGAGGTGGACATGAAAAGGCCACCACTAAAATAAAAAATACTAAAAACGACACGGCTTACCGGTAAACATATACATATACATATAGTAAAGGCAGGAAATCATCCACACACAAATATGCTGAAAAATCCAGAAAGCATCCAAAGAGGGTACAAATGCAGCATACCAGAGTTGCATTTGCAACTAAGAGACCAACAACTTAAAACAATTTGTATATAGATAGAATCCTATATCAAAACTTCATGGGAACTGTGACCAACAATCTACAATCAATACACACAAAAATAATAAAAAGCAGTCCAAACACAACACTATATAGACTCATCAAACTACAAGAGAAGAGAAGAAGGGAAGGAAAAGAGGCCAACAAAAACAAATACAAAACAGTTCATAAAATGGTAACGTCATTGGACTAAATGCCCCAACCAAAAGATATAGACAGGCTGAATGGATACTAAAGACCCACATATATGCTGTCTCCAAGAGACTCACGTCAGTTCTAGGGACATATGAAAATTGAAAGCGAGGGGATGGAAGAAAATATTCCATGCATATGGAGTCAAAAGAAAGCTGGAGCAGCAATACTCTTTTCAGACAAATTAAACCTTAAAATAAAGAATATTATAAGAGACAAACAAGGTCATTACATAATGATCAAAGGATCAATCCAAGAAGCATGCATAGGGATGGTAAATACATATGCACCCGAAAGAGGGTTACCTCAAAACATAAGGCAACAGCTGTTAACCTGACCAAGGAGGTGAAAGACTTCCATGCTGAGAACTCTACAACTTCACTCAAGACACTTAAAGAGGATTCAAAGAAACAGAAAGATGTTCCACACTCCTGGATTGGAAGAATTAATATCATTTACATGACCCTCCTACCCAAATCAATCAACAGATTCAAGGCAATCCCTATCAAATTACTCATGCCATTTTTCACAGAACTAGAACAAACAATCCAAAAATTAATATGGATCCATAAAAGACTCAGAATTGCCAAAGCAATCCTGAGGAACACAAACCAAGCAGGAGGCATAACTCTCTCAGACTTCAGACAATATTACAAAGCTACAATCATCAAGACAGTGTGGTACTGGTACCAAAACGACATACACTCCAATGGAACAGAATACAGAACCCAGAAATAACCCCAGACAACTATGGTCAAACAATCTTTGACAAACGAGGCAAGAATACAAAATCAGGGAAAGATTGTCTCCTCCCCAAGTGGTATGGACAAAGCAGAACAATTCCACGTAAATCACACTCTCATACTAGAACTAGAACACACTCTCATACCATACACAAAAATAAACTCAAAATGGCTTAAAAACTTAAACATAAGAGAAGACATCATAAAACACCTGGAAGAGATCATAGGCGAAACATTCCCTGACATCAAACATTGAAAGGTTTTCTTAGGTCAGTCCCCCAAAGCAATAGAATGAAAAAACAAAAATAAACCAATGGGAGCTAATCAAGCCCACAAGCATTTGCACAGCAATGGAAAACTTTAAAAAAAGCAAAAAGACAATCTATGCAATGGGAGAAAAGAGTTTCAAATAATGTAACTGACAAGAGCTTAATTTCCAAAACATACAAACAACTTATACAACTCAACAGCAAAAACAAAACAAACAAACAAACAAAACCCAGTTGAAAAATGAGGAGAAGGGGACTGGATTAAGATGGCAGGACAGAAGGAATGGAGTTCACCTGCTCTCTTCAAAACAACAAAATTACCACCAAATGCTGAACAACCTTCAACAAAATGGATTGGAAACTTTCAAAAAAGATATCCTACTCCAAGAAACAAAGAGGAGACCACATCAAGATGGTAGGAAGGCCTATTATGTGATATACACAAGCCCATGAGCATCATGTGGGCAGCACACAGACTGGAAAGGAACTGTGTCACAGAGACCCACCTATAGGAGCGAGAGTTCTGAGTCCCACATTGGATCCCCATACCTGGGGGTATGGCATTGGGAGAAAGAGCCCCCAGAGCATCTGGCATTGAGGGTAGTAGGGCTTCTGTGCTAAAGCTCCATGGGACTGGGGGAGACAGAAACCCCATTCTTTTTCTTTTTTATTATTTTCCCACTGTACAGCAAGGGGGTCAGGTCATCCTTAGATGTATACATTGCAGTTACAGTTTTTTCCCCCACCCTTTCTTCTGTTGCGACATGAGTATCTAGACATAGTTCTCAATGCTATTCAGCAGGATCTCCTTATAAATCTATTCTAGAAACCCCATTCTTGAAAGGTACACACAGGCTTTCATTTCCACGGGGTCCCAGACAAAGTAGAGACTCCATGGGAATCTGGGGCAGGCCTGACTGCAGTTCTTGGAGGATCTCCTGGGAAAACAGGGAGTGACTGTGGATCACTGCTGGGGAAGGACACTGGAAGCAAAAGTCTCAGGAGTGCTCACTGGCATGTGTTCCTCTAGAGGTGGCCATTTTGGGGAAATCCGGCCCCACCTATCAGCGCTGAGAAGCCCCAGGTCAAACACGAATCCAGGTGAGATCACAGCCCCACCCATCAGTAAACAGGCTGCCTAAAGACACCCTAATCACACAACTGCCTCTAATCTCACCCAGAGCAAAGACCCATCCTCCAGAGGGATAAGAAGCAGCTCCACCGACCAGTGGGCAGGCACCAGTCCTTTCCATCAGGAAGCCTATAGCAAGCCCCCACACCAACTTCAGCCACAAAGGGTGCGGACTTCAGAAGAAAGAGGGGCTACCACATTGTTTTCTGGAAAAAGGAGACCACACCAAAAACCTATAAACATGTAAAGGCAGAGAACCATAACCCAGATGAAGGAGAGAGAAAAACCCCAGAAAAACAGCTAAGTGATCTGGAGAGTATCAGCCTCCAGGAAAAAGACTTTAGACTGATGATCATAATGTGATGCAGGGCATTGGAAACAGATGGGAGGCAAAGACTGATAATTTAGAGGAAACACTGAGCAAAGAAATACGAAATTTAAGACTGAAGCAAGCAGAGATGAAAAATACAATAACTGAAATATAAAATTCATTAGAAGCAGCCAACAACAGAATACATGAGGCAGAAGAATGAACAAGTGAGGTGGAGGACACACTATTGGAAATCACTGATGTGGAACAGAAAAAGAAAAAAGATTGAATAGATTGGAAGACAGTCTAAGAGAACTCTAGGACAACATTACATGCACCAACATCTGCATTATAGGGGTGCCAAAAGAAGAAGAGAGAGAGAAAAGGCCAGAGAACCTATTTGAAGAGATAATAGGCCAAAACTTCCCTACCATGGGGAAGGAATCACTCACTGAAATCTAGGAAACACACTGAGTACCATATGAAATAAACCCAAGGAGGAACACCCCAAGACACATATTCATGAAACTGGACAAAATTAAAGACAAAGAGAACATATGGAAAGCATCTAGGGAAAACAAACACATAGCATACATAGGAATCCTGAAAAGCTTTTCAGCTGATTTTTCAGCAGAAGCTCTGCAGGCCAGAATGGAGTGGCACGATATACTTAACGAGATGAAAGGAAAAATCTCCAACCAAGATTACTCTACCCAGCAAGGCTTTCATTCTGATTTGAAGGAGAAAGCAAAAGCTTTACAGACAAACAAGTTAAGAGCCTTCAGCACCACTAACCCAGATTTACAACAAATACTGAAAGAACTTCCTGAAGCAAAGAAAAGGCCACAACTAGAAACCAAAACACTACAAATGACAAGGATCACCAGTAAAGGCATAGACACAGTAAAGACATAGACACAGTAAATGTAGGAAATCATCCACGCTTCAATATGCTACCAAATCCAGAAATTGGGAGAAGAGGAGGGTACAAATGCAGGACACTGGAGATGCACTTCCAATTAAGAGACCAACAACTTAAAACAATCAGAGAGAGAGAGACGCCTATCTCAAAACTTCAGGGTAACTACAGGCCAAAAACCTACAATAGATACACACACAAATAAGAGCAATCAACTCAAATACAACGCTAAAGGTAGTCATCAATCCACAAAAGGAGAGACCAAGAGAAGAAGGGAAGAAAAAAGAGCAACAGCAACAAATCCAAAACAGTTAATGAAATGGCAATAAGAACATACAAATCAGTAAATAGCCTACATGTAAACAGACTAAATGCCCCAACCAAAAGATCTAGACTGGCTGAATGGATACAAAAACAAGACCCATACATATGCTGTCTTCAAGAGACCCACTTCACTTTCTAGGGACACATACAAATTGAAAATGAGAGGATGGAAGAAAATATTCCATGCAAATGGCAATCAAAAACGCTGGAGTAATGATACTCATATCAGACAAAATAGGCCTGAAAATAAAGAATATGATAAGAGACAAAGATGGGCATTACATAATGATCAAAGGACCAATCCAGGATCACTTCAATATATAAGGCAACTGCTAACAACCTTAAAAGGAGAAATTAACAACAACACCATAGAGCAGGGGACTTTAACACCCCACTTACTGCAATGGACAGATCATCCGGACAGTAAATCAACAAGAAAACTCAGGCCCTAAATGAAGCATTAGACCAGATGGATTTAATAGAGAGTTATAGGACATTCCATCCAAAAGCAGCAGAATACACTTCTTCTCAAGTGCACATGGAATTTGCTCTAGGAATGATCACATTCTGGGCCACAAATCAAGCCTTGGTAACTTTAAGAAAATGGAAATCTTATCCAGCATCTTTTTCCAAACACAACGCTATTCAACTTGAAATCAACAAGAAAAAAATTGCCAAAAACCACACACACACAAAGACATGAAGGCTAATCAACATGCTACCAAACAACCAATGGATCATCGAAGAAATCAAAGAGGAAAACTATAGCAAAAGCAGTTCTAAGAGGGAAGTTTATAGCAATACAAGCATACCTCAGGAAACAAGAGAAAGCTCAAATAAACAACCTAACTTCACATCTAAAGCAGCCTGAGAGAGTGTAACAGACAAGACCTAAAGATATAAGAAGGAAAGAAATAATAAAGATCAGAGCAGAAATGAATGAAATAGAAAGGAAGAAAAACATAGAAAAGAGCAATAAAAATAAAAACCGGTTCTTTCAAAAGATCAACACAATTGAAAAACCCTTAGTCAGACTTATCAAAAAAAAAAAGAGTACTCAAATCCATAAAATTAGAGATGAAAAAGGAGTAGTTACAAAGGACATCACAGAAATACAGAGGATCCTACGAGACTACTACATACCAATAAATCTATACCAATAAAAGGGAAATCCTAGAAGAAATGGACAAATTCTTAGAAAACTACAATCTTCTAAGACTAAACCAAGATGAACTAGAAAAGATGAATAGACCAATCACAAGCACAGAAATTGAAACTGTGATTTAAAAAATTCCAAAAAATAAAAGTCTAGGACCAGATGGCTTCACAGGGAATTCGATTCAAACATTTAGAGAAGAGATAACACCTATTCCTCTGAAACTATTCCAAAAACTTTCAGAGGAATGAACGCTTCCAAACTCATTCTAGAAGTCCACCATCACCCTGATATCAAAACGAGACAAAGATGCCACAAAAAAAGAAAACTACTGGCCAATATCTCCAATGAATCTAGATGCAAAAATCCTCACCAAAATACTAGCAAACCAAATCCAACAGTACATTGAAAGGTTTGTACATTATGATCAAGTGGGATCTGTCCCAGCAATGCAAGGATTCTTCAATATCCACAAATCAAACAGTATGATACACCACATTAACAAACTGAGGAATAAAAACCATATCATCCTCTCCATAGGTGCAGAGAAAGACTTTCACAAAATACAACACCCATAAAATCCCTTCGGACATGGGTACGGAAGGAACCTACCTCAACATTCTAAAGGGCATATATGACAAACACACAGCTAACATCATTGTGCATGGTAAAAAGCTGAAAGAATTCCCTCTGTGGTGAAGGATGTCTGCTCTCACCACTAATATTCAACATAGTTTTCGAAGTCTTGGGCATGGCAATCAGAGAAGAAAATGAAATAAAAGGAATCCAAATTGGAAAGGAAGAGGTACAACTCTATTTGCGGAGGCATGATACTATACCTAGAAAATCCTAAAGATGCTACCTGAAAACTGTTAGCATTCATTGATGAATTTGGAAAAGTCACAGAATACAAAATTAATACACAGAAATTCATGGCATTTCTATATACTAAGAATGAATGATCAGAAAGAGAAATTCAGGAAACAATCCCATCAACCATCACATCAATGAGAATGAAATTCATAGGAATAAACCTACCTAAAGAGACAAGAGACCTGTACTCTGAAGACTATAAGACACTGATGAAAGACATCCAAGGTCACACAAACAGATGGAAATACCATCTTTTTGGATTGGAAGAATCAATATTATCAAAATTACTGTACTACCCAAGGCAATCTGCAGATTCCATGCAATCCCTATCAAGCTACCAAGGACAGTTTTTGTAGAACTAGAAGAAAATATCTAAAAGTTTGTTTGAAAGCATGAAAGGCTCAGAATAGCCAGACATCCTGAGAAAGCAAAACAGAGCTGGAAGAATCAAGTTCCCTGACTTCAGATTATTCTACTAAGCATCAAAACCATATGGTACTGGCACAAAGACAGAAATGTAGATCAGTGGAACAGGATAGAAAGCCCAGAATTAATCCCACACACCTACAGTCAACTAATCTATGGCAATAGAAGCGAGAACATACAATAGAGAAAAGACTGTACCTTCAATAAATGATGCCATGAAACCTGGACAGCCACATGGAAAAGAATGAAATCAGAACACTTCCTAACACCACACACAACAATAAATGCAAAATGGATGAAAGACCTAAATAGAAGACCAGATAACATAAAACTCTTGAAGGAAAACTAGGCCAAACACTCTCTGATATAAACCAAAGCAATATCTTCTCAGATCCACCTCCTAGAGTAATAACAATAAGAACAAAAAAAATCAATGGGACTTAATTAAATTTAAAACTTTCTGCACAGCAAAGGAAACCCTAAACAGAACAAAAAGACAACCCAAAGAATGGGAGAACATATTTGCAAATGAAGAGACTGACACGGGGTTCATCTCCAAAATTTATAGTTACCCCTGCAGCTCAATTACAAACAAGAAAATAACCACATCAAAAAATGGGCAGAAGACCTAAACCGACAATTCTCCAAAGAAGACATAACAGATGGCCAAAAAACACATGAAAAGATGTTCAACAGCACTAATTATTAGAGAAATGCAAATCAAAACTACTAGGAGGAACTACCTTACACCACCCAGCATGGCCATCATTAAAAAGTTTACAACCTGGAAATGCTGAAGAGGGGTGGAGAAAATGGACCCCTTATCATACTTTTGGTGGGAATGCAAATTGGTGCAATACTATGGAAAAGAGTGTGGAGATTGCTCAGAACACTTAAAATAGAATTACCCTTGATCCAGCAATCCTACTCCTGGGCATCTCTCCAGAGAAAACATGACTTGAAAAGATACCTGTACTCCAATGTTCATTGCAGTACTAGGTACAATACCCAAGCCATGCAAACAACCTAAATGTCCATCGGCAGTGGAGGAGATAAAGAAGATGTGGTCCATATACACAATGGAATATTACCCAATCATACAAATGAAAGATGGGAGTTCCCACAGTGGCCCAGTGGTCATGAATCTGGCTGGTATCCATGTGGATGCAGGTTTGAACCCAAGCCTTCTTCCATGAGTCAGGGAGCTGGCATTGCTGTCAAATGTGGCGTAGGTCATAGATGTGGCTGATGCCATGTTGCTTGGACTGTGGTGTAGACCAGCAGCTGCAGCTGGGATTCAATCCCTAAATGGAAACTTCCATATGCCCTAGGTTTGGCCCTAAAATGTAAAAAAATAAAATAAAATAAATCATAAAGAATGAAATAATGCCATTTACAGCAGCATGGATGGACCTAGAAATTATTGTCCTAAGTGAAGTTAGACAGTGAAAGACAAACATCATATGATATCACTTATAGGTGGAATCTAAAAAAGGGATACAATGAACATCTTTGCAGAGCAGAAATAGACTAACAGACTTTGGAAAACTAATCGTTTCCAAAGAGACAAGTTGGGGAGTAGGTGGGGTGGGCTGGGTGTTTGGGATGGAAATGCTGTAAAATCAGGTTGTTATGTTTGCTGAACAACTATAAATGTAATAAAATTCAATATAGCCCTGGGAACTATGTCCAGACACTTATGATGGAGAATAATGTGAGAAAAAAGATATATATGTAAGTGAGACTGGGCCACCTTTCCATAGAGTAAAAAATTGACAGAATCCTGAAAAACAGCTATAATGGGGAAAAAAACACATTATAATCTAAAATCAATGAATTAAAAATAATAAACAAACAAACAAATGAATACATACATACATACATACATAAACTTAGAAGGTTTTGCACAGGAAAACCTTGTTTGCACCTAAACAAACCAAAAAAAAGACGACCCATGGAATGGGAGAAAATATTTGCAAATGAAGCAACTGACAAGGGATTCACCTCCAAAATTTATAATCACCTCCAAAAAAATGGGCAGAAGACTTAGACAATTCTCCAAAGGAGCCAGACTGATGGTCATAAAGCACAAGAAAAGATGTTTATCATCACTACTTATTAAAAAAAAATACAAATCAAGATACAATGAGGTACTCCCTCATACCCACCAGGATGGCCATCGTCAAAATGTCTGCAATAAATAAGTGCTGTAGAGGATGTGGAGAAATGGGGACCCTCTTAACAGTGTTGGTGGGAATGAAAATTGATACAGCCACTGTGGAAAACACTATGATCCTGTCTCAAAAAAACTAAAAACAGAATTATCATATGATCCAGAAATCCCACTCCTGGGCATCTATCCAGAGAAATCCATGACTTGAAAAGACCTAGGCACCCAAGTGTCCACTGAAGCACTTTACAATAGCCAAGATCTGGAAGCAACCTAAATGTCCATCAACAGAAGAATGGATAAAGAAGAGGTGGTACATAAACACCATGGGATATTAGCCATTAAAACGAAAGAACTAATGGCACTTGCAGCAACATGGACGGATATAGACAGTATCATGCTAAGTGAAGTTAGTAAGACAGTGAGACACCAATATCATATGCTATCACTTATATGTGGGATCTAAAAAAATATGGATACAACTTCTGTGTAGAACAGAAAATGACTTTGAAAAACTTTCCGTTACCAGGTGGGATTCACCCCAGGTTCTCAAGGATGGTTCAACACACTCAAATCAAACAATGCCATGCACCACATTAACAAAAAAGTCAGAAACCACATGATCATCTCAAAAGATGCAGAAAAAGCATTTGACAAAGTCCAACATATATTCATGATCAAAACTCTTAATAAAGTGGGTCTAAGAGGGAACAATCCTTAACATAAATAAAGCCATTTATGACAAACCCGCAGAAAATATAATACTCAATGGAGAAAAGCTGAAAGCCTTCCCATGAAAATATGGAGCAAGACACGGATGCCCACTCTCAGCACCAATGGTATTCAACATATTACTAGAAGTTCTATCCACAGCAAACACACAAACAAAAGAAATAAAAGCCATCCAAATAGGAAGAGTAGTGGCTAAAACTGTCAGTGTAAAATGATCACAGTAAACCTAGTTAACATCCATTACCACAAAGAGTTACACATTTTCTTTCTGTGATAAGAACTTTTTTTTTTCCTTTTGGCTGTGCCTGTGACATGCAGAAGTTTCTGAGCCAGGGATTGAACCTGCTCCACAGCAGTGACCTGAGCCACAGCAATGATACCACTGGATCCTTAACCCACTCTCCACTAGGGCATCCAAGGACTCTTAAGATCCATTCTCTCAGCTACTCTCCAACACACAATGCGGTATTAACTGCAGTCACCATGCTGTACATTACCGTCCATGATTTATTTTATTTTATTTTATTTTATTTTATTTTATTTTATTTTATTTTATTTTATTTTATATTATTTTATTTTATTTTACTATTATTATTTATTACTCATCTGTAATTGCACAATGACCATAATAATCCAATTTCACAGGATTTCCATCCACAGCCCAAGCACATCCCCCCACCCCCCAAACTGTCTCCTCCGGAGACCATTATTTTCTGTCTTTTATTTATCAATCTGCTAAAAGGGAAGATGAAGCAGGCTGAGTGACCTTTTAAATGTATGGAACCCCAAATGCTACAAAACGAGATTCCACAGGCTCCAAAGGCTGCCACAGATTCACCCTTCTTTGTGACTATGATGGAATTGTTCACCTATCAGTGTGAGCAGGGAAGATGTTAGGAATGGCTTATAAAAAGTTACTATTTTGCAAGCCCGTTCAGCTTGAGGCTCTTGAATATCATCCTAGAGCTCACTAACAGTTCACTGTATGGAATCCAGGGGCTGAGTCAAAATAGAGAGGTCTATTTTGGGAAGGGAAGCAGGAGGCTGTAGGGTCAGCTGGTGGACATGGTGAGCATATGGCTCCCTGATGGGTTGATGGCTGGATGTGGAATAAAGAAAAATAGGGTCAGGTCATCTGGGAACCAAGGACCTGAGATGAACTCGCCATTGTTAGAAGCATCCTGAACCTTCAGAAAAGAACAGGGACCATGTCTAAAGGTTTGGGAATATCAGAGCCATATCTCCTCAGAGAAGGACTCCCCAGGCTCTCCAGGCCTCACTCCCCAAGCCTCCCTTAGAGACAAGGCCTCCCCACCTTTGTCCTTGTCAGCTCACTGACCCTAGAGGTCCTGCCTATCCCTGAGGACTTGGGTTTCCACAGAGATATGGTGGTGGAGAATTGCTCATACAGCTTACCAGCCTGACCAACAGTAGTTCCCACCACACTGGGGCAACTGGGCACAGGGACACATGGCTCTAGAGACTTGAACCATCTGGACCCCATGTGCATGGTGTCCTTGCCTACCAGCTGTGCCACAGAAGAGCCAGGAATACCTGTGCTTGCCCAACTGATTCTCAGGGGGTTTTCCTGGGAGAACACTTGCCCACCTTACCTCTTATCCATGAATCCCCACGACTTCCTGACTGCTGCTTGTCGGCCAACCACACACCTGAGAAGCTTCTGTGCTAGAGAGTGATCTGCAATCAGCCTCACCCTTCTAGGGCCCCAGATTCTAGGACCATACAAATGCTGAAGGTGTGTCCCTGCCTAAGGTACAGATACCCTAAATCCATCCACATGATTTCCACTGGAATTCACCAGCATTTGGAGGGAGGAATTCTTGACCCTAAAGATTGAATCAACCTGAGAGGAGCAATGCTGTGATTCAGAATGAAGGGCCAAGGCACACATAAAATGCACACCGCCCAGGATGCCCCACTCACAATTCAAATATAATGTGATATACACACACACCAATGATGCCTGAATATTCTGGCTTGCCACATAATTAAGTCATAACACACAGATGAGTGATATGCTCTAAATGCATTTTTGAAGCTCTTCAAGAAACTCAGGTGACATTTCCGATGTGATATCTGCATGGTATGAATATTCCAAACATGAGCAAACTCAAATTACAAAGCTGAGGTAACCGAACACAGAGCCGATTATCCCAAGCTAGTCTGAACCAGTTCCAGTGCCCTTTCATATATGCATGTGCACACAATCCACTAACACTCTGAGGAGGACCCTCAACACCCACCAGGGGATGTAAGCAAAGGACATCACACATACATATGTGTGTGTGTGTGTGTGTGTGTGTCTTCTGAGCACACATGTACCTTTTAATCCTCAGTGTGAATCACCATACAAACTGACCGCCTAAGTTTACATATCTCAATAGACACAAATTCTAAAGTTTTACAGACAAATTCCTACTCACCTGGAATTTTCCACTGCCTCTCCTACTGAGACAGGTTGGGACCTGGCACCCTTGGCTGCGGTGGCTGCAGTGGCTGCAGGGAATGCACCTGGACAAACATCTCCTGGGGAACAAAATACAGCAAAAGTATAAACAATGAGAAAGAACTCTGCTTGCACATTGCGGACAAATCATGAGAAAAATACAACTGCCACTTCTGAAGAACAGAGAGCAAAAGCAGAGGACTATGCATGCCCCCTACATGCACCACACTAAAGGGGTGGGGTGGGCAAGCCCCCTCAGCCACCCCCCGGCCCAATCCCTGGACATGCCCCTATCCTCACCCCATAGAAGGAACTAGCTCACCGCTACTCAGTGAGAAGGTGAACGAGGGAACCTGGTGATTGCTTCAGTGCCTCTATGCTGAAGCAGGTGTCCTGAATAAAGCCTTCACTGAGTTTCTCCTCCAGCATCTTATCAACTGCTCTTGATTAAGGAAGGCCAAGAACTCTAGCTGGTAACACTCCAACTCTATACACATCCAAAACATGGGCCTGAATAAAACAGGTGCAACCTACCTACCAACCAGTTGTCCATGTGGAATACCTACATGTACAGGCTCACGAAAACCAGCAAGTCCTCAGTTGTCTCATGCATAGCCTGTATGCCATGCCATAGCCCTAAAACACAGCCAATCCAGGACTCCTGAACACACACACAGCCTACACCGTTTCTTGGTTTCCAAACACACAGACTTCTCACACCTCTCAGAATACATACCACATAAGCTCCAGGAACTCAAATACACACACAGCCACAATTAGCCTACACTGACTAAGATACACATACAAATGTCAAACACCTATGGACACACACATACAGATATTCCCAACCCTTGGACATACAGATGCCCCAAACACTAGGCGTGATGCCACCTCTTCAAAATACAACCACCCTCCTCCTCCCCCAACATAGACACCAAAGGGCACTCTAAGTGTATGTGTGTCAAATGTATGCATGTTTTTACCCTCCCCTGGATAGACACAGACAGACCATCTCTTAGTACCTATTAACAAACACATTAGCAACAAACACATAACACCGCATTCTCCAAAGGAACATACTTTGCACACTCCTAACAACTCCAAGCCATGCGAACAAGACTTGCGCAGTCATGCACCTGGTGATAGACCTACAAACATGGATATGCAAGTAAGACCCATGGACATATCTCCAGAAAACCACATGTGCAATGACTTCCATCTATCAAATGATAAGAGGAGCCAGCTCACACACCTGCATCTACTAACACATAACCATAGCCCATATTTCTCCTACACATCAATGCAAGTCTCCAACTCCCCTGAATAAACACAGAACCTCATCTCTCCATTAGAAACACACATACGAACTCCTGGAAGAGCACATAGGCAAAGCATTCTCTGACATCAACCTCATGAATATGTTCACAGGTCCTTCTCCCAAGGCAACATAAAGGAGAGCAAAAATAAACCAATGGGACCTAGTCAAACTCACAAGTTTTTGCACAGCAAAGGAAACCAGCAAGAAAACACAAAGACAACTTTCACAATGGGAGAAAATAGTTTCAAACAATGCCATGGACAAGGGCTTCATCTCTAGGATATACAAGCAACATATGCAACTCAACAGCAGAAAAGCCAACCACCCAATGGACAAATGGGCAAAAGACCTGAAGAGACATTTCTCCAGGGAAGATACACAGATGGCCAACAAGCACCTGAAGCAATGCTCAACATCCCTGATTATTAGAGAAGTGCAAACCAAAACGACCATGAGATACCACCGCACACCAGTCACAATGGCCATCATTCATCAGTCCACAAATCACAAGTGCTGGAGGGGCTGTGGAGAAAAGGGAACCCTCCTGCCCTGTTGGTGGGAATGTAAGCTGGTACAGCCACTATGGAGAACCACATGGAGGTACCTTAGACACCTATACCTAGAACTACCCTATGACCCCGCAATCCCACTCTTAAGCATACATCCGGACAAAACTTTCCTTGAAAAAGACACATGCACCTGCATGGCCATTACAGCTCTATTCACAATAGCCAAGACATGGGAACCAACCCAAATGTCCATCAACAGATGATTGGATTGGGAAAATGTGGTATACATACACAATGGAATCCTACTCAACCATAAAAAAGGACATGAGGCCATTTGTGTCACCATGAATGAAACTAGAGACTCTCATCCTCAGGGAAATAAGTCAGAAAGAGAAAAACAAAGACCATAGGACATCACTTATAACTAGAATCTAATATACAGCACAAATGAACATTTCCACAGAAGAGAAAATAATAGACTTGGAGAATGGACTTGTGGCTGCCCAGGGAGAGAGGGAGGGAGTGGGAGGGATTGGGAGCTTGGGGTTAACAGGTGCAAACTATTGATCTTGGAATGGATGTACAATGAGATCCTGCTGTGTGGCATTAAGAATTCTGTCTAGATACTTACATTGCCACACAACAATGTGATGAAAACCTGTGCGTACATGTATGCGTAACTTGGTCACCATGCTGTACAGCGGAAAAAAAAATAAATGAATAAATAAATAATAAATAACAAAGAAACACACATGTGCACTTCCCCAAATATTTAGGCCTAAAATGTCCCTACTGAAAAATACAAGTGCATAGCCCCAGCAAATATTCTACCAAATGACCATGCCCCTTGAATACACACACAAACTCATACACACAACTCCTCTCCACAAGCCCCAAATATACCCACAATTACCCAGGACATTACAAATATGGCAACGTATAACCCCTATGCATTTGGTTCCAAATACACATATAATACATGCTCTGCATATACATAAAATCACACTTCCCCCCCACCCAGCCTTCATGCAAATACAGAAGCACAGAAACACAGGACAACCACCTATGGAATATTCACCAGTCTCATAAAAGTTTCAGACTTGCCCTAAACACATCAAAAGACACACACACAGCTCCTGAAAAACTGCTACACAGAAAAGCCAAGAAGCATACAACATGCTACAAATACACAAATAATCATCCTAAAGATAAGGATAGATTCGGACACTTAAAATACATGAAAAGTCCCACTGGGGGTGAAAGACAAGGTTTAACAGAGTTTGGGGAACTGGTGTAAGCTGAGGAGCACTCAAGGAATTGAACCCAGCTATGATCTACACTAACTTGAAGGAAGACCAGGGGCCTGTATGTGTCAGACATGTTGAAGCCACAAACCCCCATACTTAAAACATAGGACAATAGATAGGAAGAGTAAATCCTGTTGCATGAAGTCATGGAGTTAGTAGTCCTTGAAAAGCAGCATTTTTCCACATACCCAAGACAGAAATATAGATGACAGGGGACAAAACTAGGTAAATGGGGACATTAGCTGGAAACCTGAGATTAATTGCCATATTGTACATGTTACCACACTCCTGGTAATACACACAGGACTTCAATAGCATTGTTGACTGACCTGGGTAAGCCATGTAGGGGCAAAGTGAGGGACAAAAGATGTAAGCCTTGCCATCTGCCCCCAAATGAGGAAGAAGGCAAACTTCTCCCTTCTCCTCTTTTCCTTGGATTATAGAAATGGAGCTCTCTTGGTTCTTGGGGCTGCTCTGCTCCCTTGCCAGCCTACTTCTCTCTCTCTCACAAGTGTCTTATGCTAAAAAGCTCGCTCATTGCCTACTGCTTTGTCTCAAGCTGAATTCATTCTGCAATGAGTCAGAAAAGCCTGAGCTTCATGAGTCCTGACACTGGGAGAGAGGTTTTTCCTTAGAAGACAGTGGTTTTGAGGAGTTTGAGTCATTCGTTTGTGGCACAGAAGGTTAAGGATCCAACTTTGTCACTGCAGCCATCCAGATCGCTGCTGTGGCATTCAGTCCTGGGCCTGGGAACCTCCACATGTGGCAGATAATATCAAAAAAAAGGAAAAAAAATAATCATTGTGTTCCAGTCCACTCCTAACCTGGGATCCTGGGTTCAAGTGCCAAGCTACCGTGCAGGTTGATTCAAGTCCCACTCTCAATTTTGGCTGGGTTGAAGTCCCAGCCACGGAGTTTCACTACATTCCCCACATATACAACATAAACGGATTGTACACCCAAACAAACAGACCCCCGTAATGACCAAACATGGCCCTTATGCATAGGCAGATAATCCAAGTCCACCTTTAGACACACAATCCCAAAACTCATGGGTGAAAACACCATTTGCCAAATATTCCCCTGAACACCAACTTACAAACACCTAAACACCAACTCCTTGAGTGTGCCTCTGTTACATCTCAAAACCCTTCAAATATAACACTCACCCTTCAACATGTTCACCAAAACACAGGCATGAACTCCCCTTATACACACATATCCATAGACCTAACCAACCCAGATATCTGACCACCCACCAGACTCCCAACAACCTATTAAATATGTATGAACCCCATCTAGGCTTGTGCATCATTCATGATTTACATCAGACTACAAAGAGATGGTGAGCACTACATTCAGGAAAGTTGTCCCCACCATGGACCCAAGCATGCCTTTTGAATATGAGCATTGACAGTAATTTTTATGTTCTGAAGGAGACACCAATGAAACAATGATCATGTACCTTGGCTCTTCACTGATTTTCCAGTGACCTGCGCTACTTCCTGGGAAGTGCATGAGGGTTTTCCAATTGGAAATGTTTCTGTCTAGCTTTCCTACTCTTGAGAACTGCATGCTGGAATGGCACACATTTGAATGGCCCACAAACTTTATGCACCTGCCTCTGGAAGCCCTGCAATCACTCAAGTCTTCATGCAGCCCGACCCACAGTGCTGCCAATAAACTGTGGTGGAAACACTGCTCCAGACCTTAACTCCATGCTGGCATGAACCCACACAGAGGAGGGCCCAGATATCCTACAGAGTGAAAAAGAGTGCTGAGGGCTCACACCCAACACGTGAAAAGTCCCCATATGCCTTACCAGGGCCTTCACAGAATTAAGCAAAAGGCCGCCATGACTGGCCCCACCCCCAGGCGGGCCACCCGTTGGTAAACCTCCCTCTGCCCTCATGCATGCACTACTGGCTTCCCGAGCAGACCCGCATCAACAGATGCTAGGAGAGATTGGTGGAGGGTAGTCCCTGCACCTGACAGCCCTAGCCACTAGTGGACATGTGCATGCTTGCTGGCGTGGGATGTGTGAATACCTAGCCCAGGTATTCTTGCAAGAGAGGAATATAATGGAGAATTGGCATCCTCTGGGGAGTTTTTTGATATGTCTTCTCATTGCGATCTTTCTGACCTTCTCCTCTTCAACCTCTCTCTTGTGAGATGATCTCCCACATTCAAATTGCAAACTTGAAAACTGTCCATTTAGATATGATCCCCATGAAAGAGTTCGGAGAGCTCCAGCCTAAGCACGGTATCCTCAATTTGGGCCAAGGGCATTCATGCCCTTTGGGCTGCAGTTCCCTAGTTTTGCTTACTGTTTTTTCTAGAAATATTAGGTCCTTTTACCTAGCAAGCCTTAGGGTTCCATTAAAAAGAATTTCTAGCAATGAATTGTAGACATGGAAAACACTCTGACAGAACTTTCTCCTGTTTCCATGCCTAGAGCTTTTCCAAATACATTTGTTCTACTCAAATGTTTCGCTCTCCATGTAGTTAGTTAATGCATGGAAGTTTTTCAATAAAGGTTGATTCATAGGTGTTTCCTTTGTAAGGTTTTGGTTACCCTTGTGAAGTAAACTTGACAATCTTGGCCAATTATAGCACAGCAGGTACTTTGGGACAATTGTACTCTCCCTCCCTACTTCTTTGACTACATCACAGAATTTCCATTGGCAATCAACCAACAAATAAATAGGAGCAGATTCAACTTACTGACCTGACATTGTCATACTTTGCAAAGAAATGTGAACCATCAGGACCACTCTCCGGTTAGCTGCAACGTTGGAGCATTTCTTCATCAATAGGATACCTCTCATGAGCCCTTACATCTAACAACACCCAGAGCTCCCAAGGGCACAGACTTGAAACGTCCACAAGACACAAACCTGGAATCTCTCAGTGCCTTTAAATTTCCATCAGCAAGTGGGAGATTACCTGTCTTCTGATGCTTGTGATCCATTTCCAGAGATGTTTCTCCTCAGCTGTCAGTGCCTGCCCTGAAGCTCTCTGCAGGAATAATCAGAGATAAGGGTCCAAAAGACATTGAGACACCCACATCCATGACTGGTTTTCCCTAATTACATTTCAGCTAATTTGATTATCTCTGCCTCTAGGATGTAGGGTTTGGAGGTAGTAAACAAAAATTGATTGCAGATTGGGAATGTCACTTTTCCACAATGTGATTTTCTATCAGGGTCCCTGAGAAGATGCATTCAAATACTATATAAGAACGATGAGTGAGGATCTTATAAATAATCGGTTGAATGGCTGAACAAGGGGAGGAGACAACAAGGAGCCTGCCCTTCTTGAATGCCTGGGTACAATGCTTGCCCCACCAATCCTCTCATATGAAGTTATTGGTTGAAAAACATTTAAAATTTTCATTATAAGAGCTCAAATACAGAGAAATATTTCCAAATTGTTTATTTTTTCAATCCCCCATCAAGAGGTACTTGATAGAAAGCTCACCATGATATTGCTTGAAATCCTCTCACCTCAGCTTCTCACTCTCTTTTGAGTCCATTTTTCTTTGCAAGGGCTAAGAAGCTTCTGAAGCATCTTCCCAAGTCTTTTTCTCAATGTGGGACACTCCTTATAAGCCTCTCTTGCCTTCCCCGACACCCTAACATCAGTAGGAATTGTAGTGGTGCTACAGCAGAGAATGAATTTCACCTCCCAAGAGATTTGGTTGCAGTCCTATTAGGTTTCCACCCCTTATCTCCCTTGGCAAGTTTCCTAATTGTCCTCTCTTCTCACCACACAAAACATGAATACTCATTCATATCATTAGGAGAGTGTAAGGTGACATTAATTCTCAACATGAAAAAAAGAGTCAGAGAACTGTTTCTCATTTGTGTCTCTGTTTTGTTTTCTAAGGGATGCAGATGGGACCATAGGTAATGATGAGCCTAGATTCTAAAGTGGAAGGTTATGGGATGCAGACAGGAAATTCACAAGCTTATAAGCAGGGCTTGCAGGCCAGGTCTTAGGTGGGATTGGTTTTGTCCAAAAGGAGAGTGGACATTGGTGCATAAAATACTGGCACTCTCTCAAGGTGCACATGCATTTCACGGGGAGTTGATTTTTTAAATCCTAGAAATACAAGGAGTTTCCAATGTGGCTCAGCAGAAACGAACCTGGCAAGTATCCACGAGGATGTGGGTTTGATCCCTGGCCTCCCTCAGAGGAATAAGGATCTGGTGTTGCCTTTAGCTATGCTGTAGGTCACAGACACAGCTTGCATCCCACATTGCTGTGGGTGTGCATAGGCCTGCAGCTTTAGGTCCGATTTGACTCCTATTCTGGAACTCACATATGTTGCAGGTCTGGCCCTAAAAGGGAAAATAAATAAAAGACCAAAAAAAAAAAAAAAACCCAGATCTCTGGGATATTTAGTACATTAACTTGTCTTCTTGTCCTTTATTTCTGTCCTTAACCACACGAAGCACAAACACTCAATCCTATATCCTGTCTCTTCCATTAACATTTCATCCTGCAGATTTGGGGTCCCTTTGCCATTTTATTTTGGGTTGGACCAAAATGCACATTTCAGTTTCTAGTCCACGTTCTCATCCTCTCTAGAACTGCTCACTACTAAGCGCCGAATATGTTACCCTTTTTGGCTAGTCTTGCCAGATAAATGCTGATGCTGAGGGAAAGGTAAATTTCAGATAAATAGGGAAAGAACTTTCAGTAAAGATATGTCCAAAATGTTGCATAGGACAGAGTTAAGGCTAAAGGCAGGCACTGTGTACAGGAAATGAAAAATTCAAATGGAGCTGGATATTTACTTTTGATATTGCCTGGCTTTGAACACTCTGTTCTTTCAGTTCCTTGAATTTCAAGAGAATGTAGAAACTCCCATAATAAAGGTTAGTCCAGTAACAGAGGAGCCACAATGGCAGTATGAAGGTGACAAAAATAATATACTCAGATATACGGAGACAAGATTAATTTTCTATTTTTCCTTTTTACTTTTTTTCAAGATGAACTCTTACCTTATAATTGTTAAGTTTTCCATTGCAGTTGATTTACAATGCTTTGTCTATTTCAACTGTACAGCAAAAGGACCCTGTCATACAGACACACACACACACACACATATATACACATATATCATATATATATAATCGCTTTCTCACATTATCCTCCAACATTTTACATCCCTGTGCACATTTTAATTTTCAGAGACAAAGAAATAATTTTTGAAAAGGCAAATGGATTGCATTCAATGTTCCTTGCCCAAAAGATCTCTGAAAAGATGTGAATGAAACAGGTATCTCTGATCGCCGGTGGGAACGAGGACGGAGTGGACAGGGGAAAGAGGGGGGAGGAGGACTCAACACTGCATATTCTATCTGGCACAAGTGGATTGTGATCCCTGAGAAGGGAGGATTTGTGGAGAATATTACATTCAATCATTAAAAAGGTAAAACATACAATACTTACCAGCAATGTCATAATATGGGAAACACGTCAGACTGATCTCTGGTCTTGGACACGTGGGCTGTGCAGTGGCTTTTTGGATAGGCTGGGCCTTTCCAGCACAAAGGAACATGAGGAAGGTGGGTCCTGCTGGATGCTGGTTGGCACACAAGACGGCTTCCTTAGGAAAGATGGACACACACAAATCACAAATGGTGGGTCTGCTGAGAGAAGCCAAACCATAAACATTGGGTTCCAGGTGGCCATGAAAACCCAAGTGGTTATCAGATGATAAATGTTGAATTTTATTTAAAAGTCTGGCCTCTGGGGAAGGAAGCCTGGAGCCAGTAGGGAAGCTGAACAGGTTGAAAGACAACAAACAAATTGATGAATAACAAAGGGAAAGGTAACATCAAGACAAACCTCGGTGCTGTGACTCTGAAAACCAACACATACATTGCCTGATGAGGCACTCGACAATTGTCTGGCCCCTGCATAAGGTGGAAGAAACGTCTGGTTCTTGCCTCCCTGCAGAGGCCAGCATGGAATGGCACCCCACCCCCACCCAGGCTCACCTGCCCTCGGCCCCTCCCCCACTGCAGAATGACTGGAGGCCCGCATTCTACTGTTGAGATTCAAACTTGGGCTCCTTTACTTGCCTCCTGAGCATCTGTTGGGGCAGGTCCCTCGCTGGGTCCTGCTCTGGACTGTCCACGTTGAGGCCACCAGCCCGGGGTGGTCCAGGCCCATGCCTGTGGGAATGGCTTCAGAAGGCGGTAAGCCTCTAGACAGGGGCTGTTTTCCAAGAGAAAGGGCCTCCCTCAAATCCCTGGGTTTCCGTTGGGACCCTTCACTGTGGACATGGAGTTGGACGGAAGGAGAGGAAGACGAGAGTACTGCACCCCAGGGACATCTCAGCTGGGGAGCCTGTAGAAACCTGAGGCTGCCCTGGGGAGGACAGCTGCTTGGAGGTGGTTCAAGAGGCCTTGCTCTGGTTGGGGAGGCAGTATGGCAGCAGACAGGTTGGTGGTTTCTAGAAGGGAGACAAGCCACTTGGAACGTGTATGTAGCCAGTGTTGTCTTGCTATTCAATTTTATAACAAAACTTACTAATTTCAACCAATAGAGGTGAGTCATTTGAAACAGGAAAAGATTAAATTTTAGAAAATTTGTAAGAAATGACATCTTGTGGAGTTCCCACGGGGGTGCAGCAGGTTAAGCATGTGGCATTTCCACAGTTCCAGCTTAGGTGGGATTCAGTCCCTAGCCTGTTTCTCTATGCTGCAGGTACAGCCAAAAAAAATCCAGAAAACCTGACATTTCACTGTACTCCTGCCTACAGAATCTAGGCAGAGAGGCTGTTTTCACAACTAGACAATTAATTGTTATCCCTAAGCCATTCATTCCTTAACAGTTCTAATCTTTTATATGTATTAATCTCTCTTTAAGAAACATAAGAATCTTGCCAATACCTACGGTTTTATCAATGAACCCATTTTATCAACTGTCAGTGCCATGGCTATACATGTAAGAAATCTAAAATATATATGTGTGTATTGCATATCCCGAGTTTGCAATTTTTCTGCCTTTTGCTTCTTAGGGCCACACCTGCAGCATAGGGGAGTTCCCAGGCTATGGGTCTAATCAGAGCTGCGGCTGCTGGTCACAGCCACAGCCACAGTCACAGCAATGAGGTATCCAAGCCATGTCTATGACCTATACCAGAGCTCACGGCAATGCCGGATCTCTGACCCATTTAGTGAGGCCAGGGATCAACGCTGCATCCTTGTGGATACCAGTCAGATTTGTTTCCACCGTGCCACAACAGGAACTCCTTGGGTTTGCTATTTTTCATATCACACTCTCCCTCCCTCAATCAGTCCAATGGTGCTGTGGGGTGATCAGTCTTGACACAGACACCTTTCCTGGGTTCCCCTCACAGAGCCCTGTTCTGGACCCCATACCAACTTCAGCCACCCCTCTCTCCACACTCCTTTCTGCAGTGAGCTGCTCTAGGCCCCACCGGACAGCTGCTAACATACTCTACATGGATGAAACATCGCAGTAGGTTATGTGACAGCAGGTTATCTGGTAGAGCTGCATGAACCAGAGGGACTCAACTCTTGGCCAAGCTCAGGCTGCACACACCCCAAACACTTTGCTTCCTGATAGCAGTGCCTTTCAAACAAGATTCTTCCTCAAGTCCCAGAGAATAATGCAGACATGGGTGCTAGCTGCATGTACATTTCATAAGAAAGGACTTATGATCTTAGACTAAATCTAATCACACATTATAAAATTCATCAACCAATAAATGAATCATCTGGGGGACATCTACAGTACAAATACTTTCATCTCAGTCTTTCAGAGGTTTCTTAAAATAGTTTTGGAATTTATTTTACCAGGGGGAGGGGTTGGTCAGGGGATTTAGAAAGAGCCCATCACACATTCCCCATCGGACAACAATGTCCTGGAAGGCAGCAACAATGGCTTCCTGCCACCAGCACAAGAGCAACAAGACTAGGGTCAACTCTGCACCCCCTGAAAACATGCCCAGTAACTGGTAGAGAGTATTTATGCTCCAAAAATATGAGACTTCCTCCCCCAGTACGAGGATACTCCAAGAATCACTCACAGAGCCCCATCCTCTCAGTTTACAATGAAGAAACAATGGCTGGAAGAAGTGGAGTCATTGGACCAAGGTCACCCAGTAGCTTGGAGTCCAAGTAAATGAATTTATTTAGCAAACAAGGGTCTGGAAACCAGTGCAGTAAAGTCCTCATCATCAGAGTGATTTTATTATTCCTCAGCCAGCCAGCCATATATTTGTTCTATTAAACTTTCACCACACAGCCTTGGCTTTAATATTGTCACATGCATTCCTCTTCTCTCCCCAGAAGAGTGATGCTCTTTGAGGCACAAGATTCCCTCCAAATTCCATGTTAACAGTCCAGGAGAGCCTGGCTCTGCTGGGTGAGGAAGGACCATCACCTGACTGAGTGCTGCTGGAGGCAGCAAGCCAGCTGAGCAATGCCTCAGGTCCTGAGTGGACTCACTGGGAAGGCTGGTCTTGGCACTCATCAGGGGCTGTCGCAGCAGCTGCATGTCTGTCATATCCACATTAGGTGTCCAGGGCTGATTGAGGGGCCAGAGTGTAGGAGGAGGCTGAGTGTTGGCTGTACTCTTAAGACCTAGGAGAGGTACAGGACAACACCCACACCCTCACTTCAACACTGGGAGAAAGCCTGAGACCAAAGTGAACCATGAAGGTCAAGGGTGGATGCTGCAGGAATAAGGGGATAAAGCTCTGTCTTCCTCATTGAGCACCCTTGCTGGGTAGATCTCTCCTCTGGGACTGTGGAGGTCTTATGTGAAGATGGATCTTCCACATATCAAATTAGGTTTTAGGCTTAACAAGCGTCTTCTTGGCACATACTTAGTGGGATGACATTAGTGATGGGGGCCAAAACCCTGCTGTAAGCCATGGTGCTCCATGGCCTGCAGGGTCCTTTGGTGGGGGAGAACTGTGGTCCAGTGACTGCAGGGGCCTACTTGCCATGGGCAGAGACCCAGGATGTCAGTCATCACATATGTGTTTCATCAGAGGGGTCACGTGCTTCATGGTAGGCGAACCAGGAAGGAGCATGTGCCAGGAGCTAGGATGCAAGGGCAAGGCTGTCTGAGAACCTCAGTTACTGACCGCAGCTGCATTTTCCACGGGCCACATGCTGTTGGAACTAGACTTTGGTGCAAGCAAGTTTAGAGGGGTTCTCCATGGTGGGAGCTGTGTTCTCTCCTGATGGCACTCTGCCCATGCCAGCCTTGTGGTGTGAAGACAGAATGAGGATTGGGGGGCTGTTTCTCAGCTGTGAAACCTGCATAAAAGGAGCTGAACCTCAGATATTCAGGCTTATGGACTGTCAGTGAGACCATGCTCCTTGCCTCTGATCCTTTCCTGCTTCCTCATCCTATTTCTTCACCAGTGAGCCTGAAAAGTAGGCATGGATATAGGAATGGAGGATGGAGGCTCCATCCCAGCAGCACAGTGGTGCTGACCAGTGAGGCATGAAAGTCCTCATGTGTTGCCGAGGCTCATCGTCCAGCATAGATGCAGGCAAAGCCCAGTGAAGATTTCAAAGTCAAGAGGAGAGTGTACTCAGAAGGCTGTGCCTGGACATCTCTGACTCTAGAATGAAGCTTGCTCAGAGGCAGAGGGGAAACCAACCAGTCAGTTGGTTAGAGAAAAGCCTTTAGCTCTGCCACTTAAACTAACAAACTTACAAATTACCTGACAGGCTTTGGGACAACACGAGGAAGCCTCAGAAGACTAGGGTCAACTTCCTAGCAAGTTTTGTTCTAACAAGAGGGGGAGGAATCCCTGTTATTTTCGCAAATAGCTGGGAGAGGAGGAACGAGTCAAGTGAAAAGGCAGATGAGGCTGGCAGCCCCGGGCAATCTTCAAAAAATTCCTGGGAGATACCCAGGGGGAGAGAGGAAGCTGTTGATGGGAGGTTCTGTTCCTGGTGGGGGTGGGGGGTTGCTGTTCTGCTGCAGAACTTGGAAAGCTGAGTCAAGCCGTGGTGCTTGATTTAGCTTGGCTTGGTCTTTCTCAGGTCGAGCATTTGACAGGCACCTGCAGAGCTCTCTCTGGACCCCAGAGAGCTCAGACTACAAATCATCATTAGCAAAAGGTTCACAGCTTAGGCTAAGAAATGAGAAGGGACTAGGTCCATCTTCAGCAGATGAAGAAACCAGGAGGTACTCTTTTCTGCACAGAAGCCAAAGACAGCAGCCTTAAAATGTCTTGGGCCAGTTTGAAGAAGTATAGGGAAAAGAGCAATGGTTGTAAGGAAAGCAGGGCCCTTAGTTTTGTTTGGAAGTTGCTTATTATAATTGTGGATTCCATCGTCACCTGGGGTGTGGGAACCCTTGAGAATAGAAAAGGGGATTTCAGAAGTTTTAACGCACAGCCTATACATGGTGGAGAGACAGGAAATGCCATGAAACCTGAAGGTGCCACCAATGCAAGTTACACACTTGTTAGCTGACAGTGGGGCTTTGGATGCCATTTTTCAGGGCGAAAGGCAGTCTGTCTAAAGGGTAGAAGGTGTCCCTAGAACATAGAAACTCTGTGTCACAACCCATTGACCGGAGAGAGCTTTTAATTGACCATGGATGTTTGAGGCTAGAGTCTGGTGAAATTATGCACTTTTAATGGCAACTTGGAGGAGCTGAACCAGGACATGCGCTGCTCTTTTCTCTCTTTGACTCCTTGTCCATTGTCCTCCTCTAAACACTGCAAGCCATCTGCCATAGTCTGTAACTGGTGACAACTGTGCAGATTTAAACTGCAGGAGAGGCATCAGGCTCTGCAAACTCTGCATTTCCAAAATCGCTGTTTGGACTGTAAGCTGACCAAATAGACACATTTAGGATTTGGGCTCCTGTTTCCCAGCCAGAAATGCAGGCCTGGGAAAAGATGCTTCTCTATCTTGACACAAAGCTTTGTCTTGACAATTCATTGGAGCGTTGAGAAAATGGAACACAGAAGTCTCAGAGTTGGTGCAGCCCAATTTGGAAGCACTGGGAGGCTCCACATCCATTCCGGGGAAAATGAATTATGCTGCAGGTTCCGAAGAAGATCCTGACATTATCAGGAGCCGCTCTCACTAGGGCCCTCTGGTCAGGACCAGCCAGAGGAAGAAAAAGGAGGAGAGAAGAGATGCTTTTCCGGTATCTTAGGTCTTGAGTTGATGATGGGAGGGAGCTGAGAAATTTTACAAAGTTATAACACATTGTTACGATCCCTCACCTCGTCAGCTCCTGTCTGCTTGACAAGGACAATATCCCTTCAGGAAAATATGAAATAAAATGGAAAGTGGCCTCACGATGAAGTTACCTGAAGCAATGGCCTGATATGTTACAGAGTGTTGGGAGCAACATTAAAAAGGCATTTGTAACTGGCCACCTCCATGGCTCCAAGTGGAAGCTGATGCAGGCCTTCTCAGTCCCAGGGCTTTTGTGAGAGTTGGCCCCTCATGACCACTCTTGGCAAGCCAGGCCTGGGACCCTGGGGACCCCACCAGGGAAAAATTCCTTTTAAAGAGTCACAGCCCCTCTAACATGGACATTCTAGCAAGAGTCACGTCTGGGCAGAGGGTCAGAGGCATTCGCACCTGTGAGAGGACGAAGGAGGAGCCCAGCACCAAAGGGGGCTGGAAGTTGGCGACTGTCCCCACAATAACCTAATTATTACTCTGCTCCTGTCCCCTCCTGAATAACTTTTTTATTGAAGTAGAGTGGATTTCCAATGTTGTGTGTCAGGTGTGCAGAAAAGTGATTCCATTATACCCCTGCATGTGTATATCTAGTCTTTTCCAGATTCGTTTCCATTACAGGTTCGTAAAAGATGCTGATAGGTTGTCTATTTGATATTTAGTAGTGCTGATAACGTCCTCAATCTACCATAACTGGGCCCATCTGAATGACACCCAACACTGCTCCTTCCTGAAGGCTTTCCTCTCAAGCTGGATGCCTGTCAAGATTCCTGCGCTGTGTGACAGCCCTCTCACTGCTGGCCCTGCAATCAGCCCCTTCTCCACTTCCTCTAGCTGTCCTCCCACCTCATCACCATCCACCCTGCCTTATTCCCACCTCATTACCGACCTCCCACTTCACCACCACCCTCCCATCTCATCGCCATCCTCCCACCTCATCACCATCCTCCCCACCTCACCACCACCCTCTCATCTCATCTCCGTCGTCCCCACCGCCCCCTCACTCCCTCAGCACCACCACCTGCTCCCCACTGGCTCTTCTGACGCCCTGGACTCCTCTGCTCCCCCCTCAGGCCTCCTTCTCCTCAGCAGTTCAACTGTCACCTACAAAGCCCATTAACAATTCCCTGCTCATAAAAGTACGGTCTGGGAAATAAAGCAAAGTCTACATTTTCTTTTCCTTTGTGCTTGGCGGGGTTTCAGTTGCTTGCAGGGCGCAGTGCAGAGACACCACGCCTGCACTGCAGACCCCAGTTAGGGAAGCAGCTGCGCCAGCTGTTAAAAAACTAACGGTTCCTGAGGAAACTAAGAGCAACACCGCGATTCAAGATGGCAGCGGACTGTGAACTAGGCTGTGCCTGGGATTGGGTGTGAGCCCTGTGCCCCCGCCTCCCGCGGCCTGCCGAGGCCCAGCCCCCTGGGCACATTGCCAGCCGAGGCCCCGCCCCGCCGCGCTCGGCCTGCAGAACCCGCGCCCCCAAGTCACATAGCCTGCCCAGGCCAAGCCCCCCGGCAGAGGGCCTGCAGAGGCCACACAAACCTGGCACATGGCCTGCCGAGGCCCCGCCCCCCGGGCACATTGACAGCCGAGGCCCCCCCCCAACCCCCCCGCGCTCGGCCTGCAGAAGCCGCGCCAACCTGGCACATGGCTGGCCGAGGCCCCGCCTCCCAGGCACAAGGCCGGCCGAGGACCCCCTGTCAGCGCGGGCCTGCGAGGCCCCGCCCCCCCCAGGAAACGGCCTGCCGAGGCCCCGCCTCCCTGGCTGGCCTGCAGAAGCCGCGCCCCCCAGTCACACAGCCTGCCGAGGCCCCGCCCCCTGGCACCTGGACTGAAGAGGCCCTGCCTCCCCGCAAGGCCTACTGAGGGGGGTCCCCCCCACACCGTACAGGGCCTGCCGAGTCTGCCCCCCCCCGCCGCCACCCCACGCCGCCTGCAGTGGCTCTGCGCCCCACCGCCGAGCCCCAGCGCGCCTGCCTTGTCACCTCGCCACCACCACCCCCCCCGCCACCACCCCCCACCCCACCCCCACCCCCCCCCCCCCGGCCATGAACTGAGGAGACACTGTGAAGCTCCCAGGCCCGCCTGACTGCAGAGTGCGTGCTTGGAGCTCACAGCCCTGTCTTTGTCTTCGGGTGATGGAGAATGCTTTCCTTTCCTTCGCTGGGCTGGAGCCACGAGGGCAGGTGGCCCCTTGATGCGGCCCAGCTGGAAAGTGTCAGGAACACAACTTCCACCTGGTCTCTATGCCTACTGCTGGAAGCTACAGTGTCCAGCTCCCTTGGCCCATCCCTAGCTCTACCTGCAGTGGTTACCCTCTGCTCCCCGCTGCTGGCCAGGTCCCACCTAGGCCACCATCCCCGGGCCTCTGGCCACTCACAGTCCCTCCCTGCACCTGCTCCCTCCAGGCCTCTTCCACCTTGTCCTCTGTCCCCCACAACCACACTGTTCCCACCCCTCCCTCACTGGTCCCCAGCTTCGGTCTCATCCACTCAGGTGTCCTTTCCTCCTTCTGGTCCCTCTCTGGAGCACACTGCCAGGTCCACCAGCAACACTCGGTCCCCATCTCTTGTTTGTTTTCTCTTTTCTCCACTAGAATGTAAGCCCCAAGCAGGGATTTTACTCTCCTTTCCTCTTTGCTGTGTTCCCAGTACCTCGAATAGTGTCTGGCGTGAGCTGAATGCTCCATAAACACTTGGTGAGTGAAAGGTGATGTGATGTGATGTGACAAGACAGTCCTGATTAGGAGAGGAGAGAAAGGTGACCAGTGGTGAGCAGTCCTCAGGGAAGTGCTGACCGTTTCATGAGTGGGATGTTGGTGACAAGGTAACCAACTTGGGCAGAAGACTCAGAAAGGTAGAGAGGGTGCCCAGGAGCTGAACAGAAGGAATGATGTGTTTACATTCAGACTCTCCCTGAGGAGTAGATGGGAATGTTTTCATTGCTCACCAGAGTCAAAGGGCATCTAAAGAAATTGCTGACAATTTTGCTAAGTACAGTGCTTTTCGCTTGGTAGATGCACAAGGCAACTAACATATATAGCAGCTACCAGCTTAAAAGCAATACTACCAGAATTATATAAAACTATATTTGAAAGTTTCCTTTAATAACATCTTGGGGTTTTTTTAAAGTCTAATTTTGTTCTGCAAAAGGGATGAGGTGTTGGTTCCTAGTAAAATAAATCTACTTCCTCAATGTCTTTATTCCCATATACTAGATCTTATAACTACACTGGAGCTAAAAATTGCAAAACATAATTTCCACATTTGGCCGATAAAATCTAATGTACATTTAGAGTGTTTTACTTTACAAAGCCAAAGGAAAAGAATGTAGGTTATGGGACCTGGATACTTGGATTTGAAGAGTGTATCCGACATCCTAGCCATTCTGAACCTTGGTTTCATCAACTGAAAAATGGGAATCCTGTTGTGTCTAGAACCAGTATAATTTTAGTGACTAACAGCGTGTGCTACGGGTAGTACATGCTCCAGAGTGCTGCTAACAACCTATACTTTCTCAGTTACTAAAATCCCAAACAAAACGGCCTACCTAATCTTGATGCTATTAAACAATTTTTAGGGGTTGTGATGCTATCACAACTCAAAAATTCTTTTAACTCTGAAAACCCAAATCATTCATAAAAACCATCCAAAAAGTTTTTATGCAAATGAGTCAGCTTTTTAAGTGGAGAAGATATAAAGCACATATTGCATTATCTCCTGAATACTTTCATAAAGAACAGGGCTCCTGGAGTTCCCAACGTGGCTCAGTGGAAATGAATCTGACTAGCTTGCTGAGGACACAAGTTGGGTTCCTGACCTCCCTCAGTGGGTTAAAGTTCCAGCGTTGCTGTGAGCTGTGGTGTAGGCTGCAGATGTGGCTTGCATCCCTCATTGCTGTGGTTGAGGTGTAGGCTGGTGGCTACAGCTCTGATGCAATCCCTAGCCTGGGAACCTCCATATGCCACGGATGCAGCCCTAATGGGGGGGGGGGGAACAGACAAAAACAGGGTTTCTGAAATGGCATGCAAGTACCTTGTTACACAATTCCATCTGAGTTTCTCAGAATTACATTATTAATTCTTTTTTTTCAAAAAGGACTTTAGAACCATAGGATTTCCCTAAACAAATGACCTTGTTCTACAGATGAGGACGTGAAGAGCAACTCCTACCTGGTTGTACAGGCAAGACCTGGCACAGTCTCTAGACTGCTAATTCATTCCTTTGTCATCTGCATGATGGCTGGGGCAGCCAGTAAACCAGACAAAAAGAAATCCATGGAAGGGAGACAGGCCAATAATATCTTTCAGATGAGCCTTGCCCACCTCCAGTCTCCTGACGCAAGCATTTCCGTATTGCAGATCTTCTCACACGTGGCTCACCCACCAGCTGTGGATAACTGCCCTGAACATGGGGCCCTGGCTCACCCTCCACATCTGCACAGCCTAAAAGGATAACAGGTCATACACCTGGAGAAAGCATCACTCCAACACACACTGTAGGTGCCTTGCAAGGAGGATAAAAGCCAGGGCTTGAGGAGCCAGGGAGTAGGGAGCTCATTCCCGGAGTGCTCAGAAGAAGGAAGTGCTCAAGGGACAGGAAGTGTACAGTATGTTCTGGCTGGCAGAGGTCTGCCCTGGCTTCCACATGGTTCACCACTGGATCTTCCATCTGGTGGGAAGATGTTATTGATTTTATATATATACACATACAGTTGGTTCTCATTAGTCACAGATTCCATATCAGAGAATTCACCTATTCACTAAAAATGTATTTGTCACCCCAAGTCAGGGCTTGGGGTGCTTTTGCTCATATGTGGACACACACAGAGAAGAGAAAAATTCATCTACCTACAAATGCATTTCCAGCTAAGGCTGAACAAAGCAAAACTCTGCCTTCTTGTTTCCACTCATACTGTAAGCAAATGCCCCTTCTCTGGTCTATTTAGTGCCACATTTCCCCACAGTTTTGTGGTGTGTCTGTGTGATTTAACTCTTTCAAATGGCCCCCATGTTTGGTGTTGAAGTGTTGTCTAGGACTTTATGGGGGGGAAATACATTGGTTAGATACATTTGGTTTACACATAGGATTACAGTGCAATTGGCTGTGAGTTCAGTGCCAATGAAACAACAGTGTATATTAAACAAGGTGTCTTTAAACAGAAACACACATAAAATAAGCTTTTGTATTTATCAAGAGACAAAAAAGTGTGACCAGAGGCTGGCAGGAACCTAACCCTGAATTTCCCATGGGCGCAGTGGTTCAGTGTTCACTGATTCCATGTTTGTGGTGACTACAGACCCCAACCACATGACAATGAGGACTGAATAGGTATGTATATACCCATGCACTCATACATAGATATGCACTCATCCATGTCCGTGTAATGATGCAAACATGCGTGGGGGCATATGGCATGTGGCTCCAGTCATGGTTTCATGAAGAGACTGTCATGGTTCTATAACCTATATTGTGAAAGCAGGAAATTTCAGGAGACGAAAGTGAAAAAAGAAATGCACCAAGACTCTGTGCATAAACCATTCATCAGTGGCCTGAATCCAGGATAAGACATGAATGAGATGGGCTATTCCACATGGCTTTGCAGGGAGATTTTATATCTTCCTGGTAACAACTCTGACTCCATCAGGCCTGTGAGAGTTCCAGCACACAAGCGATTTTAATGCACCTAGATGGTAATACTTTTCCCCAAATTTCAATATTCTAAATATTTTAAGAGTCACAAATTATTTGCTCCCAAACAGTTTATATGAACAAACTTTCAACAGTAATGATCTAAGCAAAATGTGCATCCCATGGGCATGACATAAAAAAAGAAGCTTTTCCAATTGTCAACCTTTTGAAGCAGCATTATCATCTTTGCAGTTCCCATAGCAACATGTTCCATTGCTTGGGTGACAGTGATCTTGTGCTAAACTAACTTGGAAAACAAACAGACATTTCCTCCTGAGTGTCCTCACATCTCACAGTTGCCTCCAAGCCATAGAGGGTTGATGTACCCAGTGCAGCTTCGTGAAGAGTTATGAGGACATTTCATAAACAAGTTTCCAGGATTTGGCCTGTTAAAGCAGTTTTCAACTTCAAGAGCTTTCCAACACGAACCACATCGCCCTTTGTGTTATGCCATGGAGATTGTCCCAGCTGCAGAACAGATGCCAAGGGAAGACATGCCATCTTGGGTGGATTTGCAGCAGTTCCACAAAGGACCTGAGGGAGAGGGTGGGATGGAAGATGCCCAGTCCTACCGTCACCAACTCAGGCAGCAGGAGCCACTCTGGGAAAAGTGGATGAGATGCAGCAACCATGAAAGGCCAGTTTCTCCTTCCACAAACCACGTGGTAGAGCCACAATGCAGGACGGTACTCCCATGTTGGTTTCATCCTATCCATATTTTCATGAGTATGGAATCTCATAAGGGAAGGTCTCATACATGCACAGGGGTGGAAGAGATAGTTATAGGAGTGGAGGGGCTATTTTAAAGTACATTTTAGCCCAGAAACCTAGAAAGGACTCCATGCTTTCTCCCAATGCCTCTCACAACTGGCTTGTTTGAATGACACATGTAGTCAGGACATTTCTTGAGAAAAAGTGGAATGTAGAGAATGGAATGTCAGTCAGTGGATTTGCAGGCACAGACACACTGTCCTAGTGCATATTTTTCTCCTGAAATAATCAAATATAATTTAGGCACTTTATAATTAACCCAAAGGGGGCTTTTAACAAAGAGCACAGAGCTCTAAGTTGAAAACGTACACTTGCAGAGTGTGTCCACAGCCAACTTTGTTTTTCAAAAGGAACATGTGTCCTCTCACTGCTTGAGTTCAACCAGAAGGATGTGAACCAGGCTTAGAGAAGGAGGCCTGGCCTCTCAGGTCCCTGAGATAGTGTAAGGCTGAGTCCTATGGGAGAAGACAGGGTCTCATCTCTCAAATTGTAATGGTTAGAGAAGCCAACTGGTGGACTTTTAAATAATTATAAAGGAAAGAGAAATAATTTGAGAATAAGGCAAGAAACTACAATGAAATCCTAAAACCTGATAGAGACCATACACTCCATGTGAAGGCTAGAATGAGCAGTTCCAAATCACAGAGAGCTAAAGAAGGCGGGGAGCCTTCTCACACCTGCTAGAACTTGTCACACTCCAGGCTATGTTTTCTCTGCAGAGGAGAAGTAGCAATACTACAGGACCGAGGAAGGTGGAAGGCACCTCCCCTTCCTAGTACCGAGTACTGTGACTTCCTCCTTGATTTCTGTTTCCAGTGACTCAGCCAGTCCTAAAAGGCTCCTGCATACTGAGTGCCCAAGACATTGCAAATAAAATCAGAGGCCATGGTGGTGCATCACTGGGCCTCAGGGTCCAGTGTGCTAGCTTTTGCTTCCCTAAAAGCCAGGATCATTGCTATGAGCCTAGGTCATTGCCACAAGCATACTTCAAAGCTTCTTCAGCATTCTTGCCTCTTCAATACCCCACTCAGTCTGTCTATTCAGACACTATTCAGTGACGCAAGATCTGAGCCATATCTTTGACATACACCACACCTCAAGGCAACACTGGATCCCCCACCCAGTGAGCAAGGCCAGGGATAGAACCCGAATCCTCATGGATACTAGCTGGATTTGGTTCTGCTGTGCCACAATGGGAACTCCCTGAAACCCAGGTTTATATCCTGTTAGATTCTCATTCTTGCTCTTTTTCCCTTGGTATGCATTCATGTTCATATTCTCCCTCTCTCTCTCAAAAAAAAAAAAAAAAGGAAAAAAGAAAGAAAAAAAAGGGGTTCCCATCATGGCTCAGTGTCCTCTGACCAACATCTATGAGGACACAGGTTTGAGCCTTGAGCTTGTCCAGTGGGTTAAGGATCCAGCGTTGCCATGAGCTGTGTTGTAGGTCTCAGATGTGGCTTTGATCCTGCATTGCTGTGGCTGTGGTGTGAGCTGGCAGGTATAGTTCCAATTTGACGCCTAGCCTGAGAACCTCCATATGCTGCGAGTATGGCCCTGGAAAAAAAGAAAAAACAACACACAAATGTATATACATACTTTCTGTTTAAAATATATATGTTTTAGGGCCTCTAGGAAGTTCCCAGGCTAGGGGTTGAATCGGAGCTGCAGCTGCCAGCCTATGCCACAGCCACAGCAACAGCAATGCTGGATTCCAGCCACAATGGCAACCCATGCTGCAGCTTGCAGTGATGCTACATTTTGATCCTTAATCCACTGAGCAAGGCCAGGGATAGATCCCACATCTTCATGGACCCTGTCGGGTTCTTAACACACTGAGCCAATTTAAAGTATGGAATTCCTGAAGTCCATACTTTAAAATCCATACTTTTTATTCAAACTTCCTTAGTTTTCACCTCATGTGTTTTTTCTGTTCTAGTATTCCATCTATGATACCAAGTTACATTTAGTTGTCTTGCCTCCTTAGGCCCCTCTTGGGCTGTGACAATTTCTCAGACACCTTGTTTTTGATGGCCTTGACAGTTTTGAGGATGCTGGTCACTTAGTTTGTAGAATGTCCCCCGCTTGGAATATGCCTGATGTTTCTTCATGATTAGATGGAGTTTATGGACTTTGGGGAGAAGATCACAGAGGTAAAGTGCCATTCTCTTCACATATCAATGATACACATACTCTAGGAAGGACTTAGCACTTGTGTTGTTGACCTTGACTCCAGTTAGATTTTTCCACTGTCTTTTTATTCCCTTTCTATATTGTCCTTTTTAACAATAAGACATGATAATCAGTCTACAGTTAAAAGCAGGAAATTGTGCTGCACGTCCTGAAAACAGAGTACCTACATAAGTTATTTGGAATTCTTCTGTACAATATATTTTTATTATCCCTTATTGATTGACTGAATGATTAATTTAGTCATTTATTTATTAATAGGGATTCATAGCCATTTATTTTATACTTTGGGTTATAAACTACTACTATATTACTTACTTTCTTGGTCAAATTGCTTCACTTTGGCCATTGGAAGCTCTTTCAGTTGGCCCATGTACACCTCATTTTTTTTTAGTAGTTTCTGACTTTCTCTTTTAAATATTGTTTGCAAATACATTGAGAACCACTTCAAATGCCACAGTAGTTTTTTTGTTTTGAAACATCAAACATCATTTTTAAAACCTCAGTGGAGGAGTTCCCGTTGTGGCGGAGTGGTTAACGAATATGACTAGGAACCATGAGGTTGTGGGTTCGATCTCTGGCCTTGCTCATGTGGCTTAAGTATCTGGCATTGCTGTGAGCTGTGGTGTAGGTTGCAGATGTGGCTCAGCTCCGGCATTGCTGTGGCTCTGGCATATGCCAGTGGCTACAGCTCATTTGACCTGTAGCCTGGGAATCTCCATAGACCATGGGAAGCAGCCCTAGAAAAGGCAAAAAGAGAAAAGAAAAAAGAAAAAGAAGGAAAAACCTCAGTGGAGAATAATGTTATCCTCATCAAATGTCAACACTGGATATTCCTCTTTTTCACTCCTGATATTCCATGTTTCTTTGTATAATCATTCCCTTTCTGTCTCAAGAAGATCCTTTAGGAATTTTTAGATTAGATCCACTAGCAACAAATTCACTCGGTTTTCCTTCATCTGAGAATGGCCATCTAAGGCACCACCAAATAGACAGGGGCCTGTTCAGGCACAAAGGCTCTGTGCCCTCTCCAGGATATCAGGAACCCCCTCAGGCTGGAACTGCACAGACATTTCCTCGCCAGGGCACCAAGCGCTCGGGCCCTCCATCAGGACCCAGGGCCAGCAAGGTTCTCAGCAAGGTTGTCAGGGAGGCCTCTCCTCTTAGTGGAGCCCCAGGGCTGGGTCACGGGTTCAGTGAGGATGAGGAGGAGCTCCCCAGCCTGGCCTTCCTCTTGGGCCTTCACCACAGCCTGCTGCCCTCGGGGCTGCCACAGAGCCCTGTCCCTGCCTCGGGTCTTCTCTGCACTGCAGGGCAGAGTGCCCAGAAAGCTTCCCAGGCCCCCGTGCCCCAGAGAATGGGCCTCAGCTCAGGCCCCCTGGATGCTGCCAAGTCTAGAAAGTGGGCTCGGTGTGGAGGCCTGGCTGCAGCTGAGGACCTGGCCAGGCCTAGGGCTGACCTGCGAGGCTCTGGGAGGCACACCCTGGCTCTGGGGCTGGTTGACCCTTCCCAGCCCAAAAGGAGCAGGTGTGACCCATGTGTCACACAGAGCAGGAGGAAGTGGCACTGCAGCCAGTAGGGAACGGTGGGCCAGCCCTCCAGGGCCAGTCCAACTGGGCAGCCCCCATGGAAGCCTTGGGCTCCTCCAGGTCCTAGCAACCGTCCTGGCTGCCATAGGGGTGGGGAGGAAGGACAGAATGACCAGAGCCAGGAGGGGGTGGGGGTGGGTGGGGTTAGGTGGTGGGGACTTGGGTCTGGGTGTGTGTGGGTGGGCACAGTAGCTCCTTTGCAATGGGGGATGTAAAACTTGCATAAAATCGTTCTGTTGTGAAATGCACTTGGTCCACTGTCATTTTGCATGTGCCTGTGTCCTCAGAGATGGGTCCTCAGAAGACAGAGAGGGGATCTGAGAGGAACGAAGCATGTGTGAGATCCCAGGCAGTCTGGATCCACAGGTGAAGGACTAAGTCTTTCCTCCACAGAGACAAGGATGCCCAGGCTGCTCCTGGGAGTACACAGCTCTCACTAGCCCCAGGGACAGCCTCATCATCCCTGTCTCTCCAGCCTGCTGGGCTAGGGGGCTTCTGGGGCATCGGTTGCATGCTCTGCCTCCCGGAACACTCTGGGGATGGAGAGCTGCTTTTGTGCCGTTCAGCCCTCTGGACACTCACCAGTCGTGAGAATGGAGGCTGGAGGCAGCCCTTACCTCTAGAGAGTTTCTCTCTGCCTCTCTGAAGTGGCCACATGACAGGCTGGGGTGATCCTCCACTCCTCCAGGGTGTCCCGTAGGGGTGGGCTGTCCAGAGAGGAAAAGGCTTGGCTGTAGGGACAGGACTTTCTGCTTCGGTGCCTTGTGGGTGGGGGACCATCCTATCGTCTTGGTGGGATTATTGCCATGTGCTAAATGGTGGAGGCAGGGGCCTCTTAGTCCCAGTGAGGACAAAACAAAGGAGGGAGTGAGTGACTGTAATCTCATGACCTGTTAATGGCTTGGGGGGAGGTTCCATCATGTGAAGCTCAGTGGTCCCAACCTCACCAGCCCACTGGCATCCACCCCCAGGGAACTTTTGATACAAGAAGACCTGGAACGTTACGTTATCAGGGATAAGTTTTCCATTGGGGTGAGGAGGGTTAAGGATCTTGGGTTGTCCCTGGGAACGTCTGTGTGCCACAGGGGCAGCCAACACTTACAAAATAAAAAACAAGCAAACAAAAAAAAGAAAAAGCAAAATGCCCCAAACGCCAAAAATCTAGGATTAATGCCAAGTGCAGGCACACTTAAAGTGAGCCATTTACTCATGCTTTTCAATCCATTAAAACATGAAAGAGCAGGAGTTCGTGTGGCTCGGCTCTAAGGACACGGATTAGGATCCATGGGGACGCGGGGATGAGACATGGCATGGCTTACTGGGCTAAGGTTCTGGCATTGCCGTCAGCTGTGGTGTAGGTATGAGACATGCCTCAGATCCTGTATTGCTGTGGCTGTGCCATAGGCCAGCAGGTGCAGCTTGGACTCGACCCCTGGCCTGGAACAGCCCACAGGCCCCAATGCAGCCGACTCAAAATGGAAAAGAAAAGAATGCAATAGAATTTGCAGAAAGGAAAGATGTACAGACCATCACCAAATCGTATTTTAGGGAGATCCCATTATGGCTCAGAAGATGAAGAATCTGACTGCTATCCATGAGTACGTGGGTTTGATCCCTGGCCTTGTGCAGTGGGTTAAGGAATCCAGCATTGCCTTGAGCTGTGGTGTGGGCTACGGATGTGGCTTGGATCTGGCATTGCTGTGGCTGTAGCTTAGAACAGCAATGCCAGCTCTGATTCGACCCCGAGTCGGGGAACTTCCCTATGCTGCAGGTGGGGCCCTCCAATGTCAATCAGAGACTCCATCTATCCACGCATCCCTCCATGCAACAAGGAAACAGTGGATTAAAGGATGGCACATTCACCGCATCACAGAAATGGCCACCATGCCCAGGGTGGGTGAAGGAGCTTCCCAATTTCAGGGGCTGGATTGGTGCTGCTTGTGTGAGACAGAGACAGTGGCTGGACACTCTTTGTCTATGACAGACACCAAGGGGAAGCTGACCCTCTGATACCAGGGAAAGGCTCATCTCCAAACCCCTCAAGGGGGAGTCAAAGCATTGGCTGAAGAAACCCATTTGACTTAGGAGGTGGGGCCCCTGGCCTGGGTTCTGCCTTTCCAATGCCATGTGTCTCCAAGACCAAGGCACCGAGTCCCCTGTGTCCCAGACACAGACAGCATACCTTCAGTGTCCACCCATTCCAACGGCCAGGCCATCGTGCCTTATTGGAAGGGCCTGTTTGCATGGTGGGGATGCAGCAGTGTGTTCCAGAGGGGATTTGGGCCCTCTGGCTCACAGGAGACCTCTTGCCAGACAGGCCAAGTGACGCATCTGTAACCAGGGTGATTTCCCAGGCACTGCCTTCCTTCCTCAGATGGCAGGGATGCAGAGGGTTTGAAAGGGGTCACAGAGGACAGAGCCATCACCTACGGTCTCCTGACCACCTCTGCCTGGTGGGGAGGAGCTTCCTGTTGTCACAGAAGCTATTGCTAGCATACCAGTCATTGGAGGAGTTCTGGATCCCCAACATTTTGCTACTCAGCAGCATGCAGGAGAGAGCAAGGATGGTCCTTGGAAGGAGCTAAGAGTCTTGGGTGAGGGGAAACTTGCTTATTTTCAAGAGGTGCTTCTTAGTCAGTTGGGGTAAGGATGCCATTCCTTTCACGAAGTGCTTTGGAAGAGGTTTGACAAAGAAAGACTGGCAACCACATGGGTTGGGAGGAAGCAACAGGGAGGGATGGAAATGTTGCTTGCTGAAGACGAGAAAGGGCAGTTCTGACTTGCTCAAGACCACCTCCCTGCAGCTGGGAGGTGGGCCTTCTTCCTTGGGACATCACGGTCCCTGCCAACAGCCAGGGACTGTGGCTGACAGAGCTGGGGAGTGCCTCCTGGTGCCTCTGTCATCGGCCTACAGAGCCTGGTGGCTGCACCCAGAGCTCATACTTGCCCTGGCCAGTAGGAGAGAGGCTGGAGCTTTGCCCACTGGGAGTGCTGATCCCCCAACGAGGGACTGCACCCGGCTCCTGCATGTCAGCCTTCTGGTGGTAGCCAATGCCCACATGGGACCACGGCCATAGAAAGCAGCAGAGCGCTGCATCTGGGCCCCCTCCTGGACCCTGGCTCTCTCTCTACTTGTAAGCTGATCCAGACAACAATGGGCAGGGGTGGCTGTGAACTGGCCCTGTCAGACACATCTTCAGAAGCCTGGCATTTCCATGTTCAGGTAATCCCCTTATGGTTACAGTGTAAGGGAAATAGGCAGAGCACTCCTCTGTCACAGTCATATTGGAGCCGTTCCTGCCTGGGATGTTTGGAGAACCTCTACGATAAGGAAACAAAGAGCCACTGCCTTTCACTCCACTGGGTCCAAAGCATATGCTGTCCATTGCAGAACAACGAGAATGAGAAGAAAGGAAGCCTCCAGATATGTGGACATGGAGATGCACCCTTCGAACGACTCCATGCTCAAAGAGGCCTCTCCAGGAGAACTGGGAAAATATATAGAACGGTAGGCAAAGGAACGTGCAGTACCTAACAGGTAGTAGGATTCAGACAAACTGGTGTTAAGAGGGAAGCAAATGGCACGTAATGCTTACAGAATACAGAAGATGCCAGGTTGCCCATCAACAACCTACGTTTTCACACAAGGCATCAAGAAAATACAAATCACAAAATACAAAAAACACAGGAACAAAGAAGCTCACGACAATACCCTATGTTCAGAGGGACTCTAGCCAAGGAACACTAGCTTGGCTTACTATGCACAACCATCAACTTTATAGGCTCCATGAAGACATTACTGAGGAAAACCTACATGGTCACCATGGCGCTTGCAGAACATGTGCCAGGCCCATTCATGTAAGAAACGCTCAGAAGTCTAGGAAGAGAAGGACACTCCTTGAACCCCGTAAAGAACATCTCGACAAAAAGCTACACCAAGCCTCCTGCGTGATGGTGAAAGAATGAACGTCTTCCTCCTCCATCCAAAACAGGTCAGAAAGTTCTTTCTCATTTCTCCTTTTCTACTTAGTACTGTAGCTACGAGCCAGGGCAGCATGGCAGGAAAAACAAAGAAAGTCCTACAGATGAGACAGGCACAAACATAATTCTCCATGCTCATGGATAGCATGGCTACCTCCACGGGAAGGCCCACCGAATCTCCAAGACACACGGAAGAGATGGAGGTCACTTTATCAAAGTCTCAGTATACAAGGTCGACACAAACACCTTCATCATGTGTGTAAATCCCACAAAAGAACATGGCACCAAAACAAAAACACCATGCAATACACAAGATTTGCCAAAACCTTGAAGCATTTGGTTCCATCGGTCATTCTATGGCTGCACCCACGGCATACAGAAGGTCCCAGGCAAGGGGGTCAACCTGGAGCTACACCTACCAGCCTACAGCAAAGCCCCACCAACACCAGGTCCTAGCCACACTGCTGCTGGTGGCACCACGGGACCCTCATCCCACTGAGCCAGGTCAGGGATTGAACCCACATCCTCCTGGACACTCTTTCAGGTTCGTCACAAACTGAGCCACAATGGGAAATCAGGAGATACATATTTGGGATAGAGCATCTGTATGATAAAACGAAACAAGGCCTACAACAATGCGGACACCTATTATACTCATGGATGGGAAGACTCAACACAGAATACGGCCAAATTCCAACAGAAGTTTTTTTTTTTTATTTTTTTTTTGCCCACATGGATGAAATTATTCTAAAATGGATAAAGAAAAGATAAAGGAGCCAGAACATCAAACATAATTTCGAGAAAGCACATTAAAGTCGGAAGTGATTCGGCTTATGAGAATGATCTATGGAAGGCAGCTTGGCATTGCTGGAGGGAAAGAGGCAGACAGAGTTCAGTGTACAGAGAGAGAATGCAGAAATAGATCCATAGCAATACACCAACCTGGGATGTTCTAATACGGAAGCTCAAGGGCAGTAGAATGGAATAGGGATAGGGTTTTTATCGGATACAAAAATGAACTCATCATGGAACATTCAGTGCAAATGTAAAATGTGTATAAATACAAACGATGCAACGTTTACCACACCTAAGAAAAAACAATTGGAGCAAACCTCTGGGTCCTCAGGCTTGGCAACGGGGTCTGCCAAATGACAAGAAAAACATTATCCCAAAAGGGAAGGAAAGAACAGAAAGTTGGACTTCATCAAAAGGAAAGAAAGGCCCTTCAAAACATTCATGCACCCCAATGTCCACTGAAGCACCATTTCCAATAGCCAAGACAAGGGAGCAAGCTAAATGTCCATCGGCCGAGGCATGGATAAAGAGGATGAGGTTCATATGTACGGGGGGACATCACACAATCATACAAGAGAATGGAATCATGAACGCTGCAGCAGCAAGGATGGACCTGGAAATTATCATCCTAAGTGAAGGTAGACAGGGAAAGACAAACATCGTATGATACCACCTCTAAGTGGAACCGAAAGAGAGGACACAAATGAACGTGTGCACGGAACAGAAACAGACTCCCAGCCTTGGAAAACCGGATGGGTCCCAAAGGAGCCAAGTCCAGGGCAGGAAGGACTGGGGGTTTGGGACTGGCTTCTGCACACGGAGTACATGGAATGGCAGGCCAACAGGAACCTGTGGTAGAGCCCAGGGAACTCTAGCCCACAGTTAGTGATAGTCGATATGGGCATAGAATCTGAGGGAGAAGGGGTGTGTGTGTATGTATGACTGACTCACTTTGCGACACAGCAGGAAATAGCACAACATGATACCTCACTGTCCATTCAATCAAACTGAAGATAACTACATCAATACTGCTGGAATAGGCAACAACATCAGCAACAATGAAAAGATAAGTGTTCTTCCCCATGACAGCCAAAACCCTACCCCAGACAGAAAACAGACCTCATCACATGGAAACATTTTCCTAGGTGAAAAGAAGCTACAGGTTTGGAGAAACTACCTGGCAACCACACATCTGACCCAAGTCTGGTGTCTCGAGGGAATAAGGCACTGCCAAGACACGACCATAAAAGCGGGACCTATTCCACCAGAAAATGGGCAAATGTTAGGAAGAGATGGGTCACCCACCACAGCACTGTGAGTCCTGAAGGCTGGGTCCACTGTGAGGCTTCCCGGGATCCTGCTGGCTACATGAGAGCACTGGGTCAGGCAGAGGGCAGGAAGGATTGCAACAACACTGCTTCCAGGAACTCCCTCGGGTTGGCCTGAGCCAGCTAAGCCAAAAAGGAGACATCAGGCTCCAAGTGCTGGAGGTGTGGACCCTTGGGCCAGGCTGGCTGGGGCCCTTGGACCGAAGGCAGGTGTTCATGTGGGGTTGGGGGCCGGAAAGGTGGGCAGTGAGTTGTTCCCCTTCAGTCTATGGAGAGCGGGGCCATGAGGGTGCAGAAAGAGGGTGCTGGGAATCCAATGTAGGAGCACAGTGCTGTGAGGCCTGGACCTCATCTCACAATCTGGCGCTGGAGCTCCTCTCTCAGCATCCCTCTCAGTCGCCTAGACTCCGTTCCTTCAAGAGCCTTATATGCCACGGGCTGGAACCCCCTGCCCCATGGCCATGGGTCATGGCCTCTGATCTGGCTCGAGTGCCCTGCACTCTGGAAACGTCCCTCCCTCACTTTGGGGAGTCGATCCTCCTTCATCCCAACCCCAGGACTGATGTTCCTTTACTTTCCAAAAGACCCTTCATCCCTGGCACTGGAGACACCTGCCAAAAGGGGCTACAACTCTATTACCCGAAGTTCATATGTGGAAGGCTTCTCCCCCAGGACCTCCGAACATGACCTTAGGTGGAGCAGTCTTTTCTTTGTCTTTCCATTGCCTACGTTTGTTTGTTTGGATGGGGCTGCTGGGGCGGCATATGGAAGTTCCCAGGCATGGCATCCGAACGATCCATCGATCGATCAGAGCTTTGGCAGCTGGCCTACACCACAGCCACCGCAATGCCACATCCAAGCCGGGTCTGAGACCTACACCACAGCTCATGGCCATATTGGATCCTTCCCTTCCTGAGCGAGGCCAGGGATCGAACCTGAACACTCCTGGTTCCTTCTCAGGTTCAGTTCCAGGGCAACACCACCGCAAGCCCTGCAGCAGAGTTTGTACAGAAAGAGCTGAAATCAGGTCACTAAAGTGGCCCCGAATACAATAGGATGGGTGTCCCTATAGAAAGGGCAAATTTAGACCCTGAGTCCCACAGAGGGAGCTGATGGGAGGGCGCAGGCCGGAGATGGGCATCTGGAGTCCAAGGAGAGAGGCCTCAGGGCCAACCCAGCTTGTTTATACCGGGATCTCAGAAGGCTGGGCTCCGAAACGGTGAGTTGATACATTCTTGTTATTTAAGCCCCATTGCCCATGGGATTGGTGATGGCAGCTGGAGCTGACCGATTCCCTCTGAAGGCCTGGGCACTCCCAGGGCAGGAAGGAGTCTCAAGGGAAGACCCCCTCTCTGTCCCCAGCTGGGCTCCACCAGCTTCCCCACTCCTACCTTCCTCCTGGGACACTCTCCCTCTCATGTCCTCTCCCCTTGTCCAGGGAGTCAGATGGAGGACCCCAACAGAAGAAGGAAGGATGGATGACAGGAGGGGCCGTAGGGCCCCAAGGCAGCAGCGGGAGGAGACTTTCCTTTGGTTATTGCAGATTGCAGGCTTGGTTTGTGGGGTGGCCACTGTTGCACAGGAAGGCCAAGATGGGGCCCTGGAAAGCTGATGGAGCTGGTGGGGGAGGGGTGGCTCTTTGCCAAATGGAGACTGGAGTCTGAGGCAGAGACAGGAGCACAGGAGCTCGGGGGGTCTGCACCAGGCCTGCTGCAGGACCTCGAGCATGAACAGCAGCAGGGGCCAGTCTCTGGGGGCACAAAGCCTGTGCCAGGCCCAGGAGAGCCAGCAGCCTGCAGAGACTGCGATGGCACCTGGGTGTGAGGAGGAGGGACTGTGGGCTCAGGGAGAGGCATGTGCTTCTGGATCTCATCGGTCCCATGGGAGAAGCAGGTGATATTGGTGAAGATGCTGGGGTAGGGGGCGTGTCAGGCGTCTAAGCCCCAGCGGGCCATCCCCACGAGACACCCTGAAAAAGGGAGGTCACAAATGAGGGCACCCCCCTGGGACCACCCTCCGGAGGACAGGGGACTTAGGCTGCAAGCAACAGAGCTAGGTCAGAGCTGAGTCTCTGCCATGCACGGTCACTCAGTTGTACTTCTGGGAAGTTCCAAACCCTGGCATCCCATGGCTGGTGAGCCTGTGTAAGCCATGCAGGCAGGCACGGGCGTCCTGATGGAGGAAGCTCTTGACTGACCGACCCTCAGGACAATCGCAGGTTTCAATCTATCAGCAGATGGGCCTCTGTGCCTGGAGAACCCCTGGAGGTCCAGGAGAAGGCACTGTCCAAGGCCGAGAAGGGACATATGTACCAACAGGGCCCAAGAGAGCTGGTGTGGGAGTGGAGCCTGGCCAGCTCAAGCCCCTGCAGACCTCAGCTCTGGCAAGGCCCTGGGCTGCACCAGCACACCCCTAACCGGGACCCTCTTCCTTTCTCATTCCTTTAGACATCTGGTGTTCTCTCAAGGTCTTGGTTGAGCCTTTTCAGAAGATGCCCATACCCAGGCCTGTTGGAGGCAGCCGGTCTTGCTCAGGGGGTCAGTGGGGCTTAGACACAGAGTGGCTGGGACTTCCTAGAGTTAGTGCGCTCAGGGCTGGGCCATCTGGGGGGAAATCTCCTCATGTCATCAGCCAAAGGGAGGGTCTGGTCCTTGTGGCTGGGGGAGAGGGGCAGGGGCCATGGCCAGTTTCCAGGGCACCACGACAGGGAGTCCTGCAATCGAGGTTTTAAAGCAACAACTACAGGAGAGTGATAGCAAGATACGGGAAGGACAGAGAGCCCCAAACAAGTTGAACCCAAACAGGCACGCAGCAAGACCTATGCTGATCAATATGGCCAAAGGTAAACAGAAAGGGAGGAGGCTAAAGGCAGCAAGAGAAAAGCAAGGCATTCATGATGAGGGAACCCCAATAAGGTTATCAGCAGTTTGCTCTACAGAAACACTCCAGGCCAGAAGGGGGTGGCGAGACCCATTGAAAACACTGAAAGAAAGAACAAATAATCTGCCTCCTCCAAATACCCTATCCAGCAAGACTATCATTTCAAATCGAAGGGGAAAGCAAGAATTTCTCCAACAAACCAACACTGAAAGAGTACTGCAATACAAATCCCATTCTGAAAGAAATACTCTAAGCGTTCTCCAATTCAAAAAAAGAAAAAAGAAAAAAACCATTGGAAAGCAGTGACTTAGAGAAGCAAGCATACACATCTAACCATGAAGATGTCAAAAGCATAAAATGAAATAAACTACATCAAATCATACAATGAGGGCGAGGAATGGAAGAAAATGTAGATCCTTTGTCTTGGTTCAATGACGCGTTTGGTCCTATGTAACAGTCAGGCTAAAGTGAGCAGACAAACGAAGGGGTTAACATAATCACAAAACAGGGCAACCACAAACCAAAAGCCAACACTACATTCAAAAATCGGAAAAGGAAAGGACTCCAGCAGAGAATTAACAGAACCCATCCACCCAAAGGAAAAGAAAGAAGAAAAGAGAAACATAGACTCAACGGGAAAACAAGGCTTCAAATGGCAATCAAGAAACATCTATCAATGACCACCTGAATTGTTCCGGGACCGACTGCTGCCATCAAAAGGCACAGAGTGCCAGTGTGTACCAAAGCAAAAACCTTCAATCTGCTGCCTAGACAAGCTCACCCGAGGGCAAAGGACACGTATAGATTGAAAGGGAGGGGATGGGAAAAGATATTTCATGCCAATGGACAAGACAGGAGATCAGGAGTAGCGCTGCTCATATCCAACAAAATCGCCTTTAAAACAAAGGCCATCGAGAAAGGCAAAGAAGGACACTAGTTCACGGTTAAGGGATCCATTCCAGAAGAGGATACCACACACTTATATCTGGAATCAAATATACGGCACAAATGAACCTTTCCACAGAAAAGCAACTCATGGACTTGCAGAATAGACTTGTGGTGGCCAAGGGGGAGGGGAGGGGGAGGGAGTGGGGTGGATGGGGAGCTTGGGGTTAATGCCTGCCCACTATGGCCTTGGGAATGGATTAGCAATGAGATCCTGCTGTGTAGCGCTGGGTACAATGTCTAGTCATGTTTGACGGAGCATGATAATGAGAGAACATAGAATGCCTACATGTATGTGTAACTGGGTCACCACGTTGTACAGTAGAAAACAAGATTGTACCGGGGAAATAACAATTAAGAGCCAAAGAGGACGCGGTATATACACACAATGGAATACTCCTGCGCCATAAAACAGAGAACCCTAATGCCATCTGCAGCAACATGGATGGAACGCGACCCTCTCATCCTGAGTGAAGGAAGTCCGAAAGAGAAGGACGACTACCATACAACATCACTCATATGAGGAGTCTCATATACAGCCCAAAGGAACCTTTCCATCTAAAGGAACTCATGCACTTGGAGAATAGACTTGTGGTTGCCTAGAGCGAGGGGAGGGAGTGGGATGGATGGGGAGCTTGGGGTTATTGGATGCAAACGACTGCTTTTGGAAGGGATTAGCAAGGAGATCCTGCTGTGTAGCACTGAGAACGAGGTCGACTCACTTACGATGGAGCATGATAATGGCACAAAGACGAAATATACATGTATGGGGAACTGGGTCACAATGCTGGACAGTGGAAAAAATTGTCTCGGGGAAAGAACAATCAAAAAACACCCGAGAGGACAAGATGGCGGAGGAGTAGGGGGACACGCTCGCCCTCTCCCACAAACACAACAAAAAAAGCACATCTACAGAAGAAATGACTCGCACAGAACAACAACCAATCGCTGGCAGAGGAACCTAAACTCCAATAACGGCAAGAAGTTCGTGACATTATTGGGCAGATCGGGAGAAAAGAGGAGAGTGAGAGAAGGTGAATCCGAGCGGGACGGGCTCTCCTGAAAGGGAACTGCGGAGGAGAAAGGGATCCCGCACCCTGGAAAGTCTCCTACCGGGGGAAAGATCAAATGAACCGGAGGAATCTCCAGATGCAGAGAAGAGTGTAGCAGTAAGTCGGAGTACGGAAAAACGATCAAGAACGCAACGGACCATCTGAACTACGGGCACAGTCACCAAAAATTGAGACGCCTGGGTGGGGGCTGGGCACCGAATCCTTGGCTCCAGAGGTTAGTCCCCAGGAAAGGGCCGGGGGACGCCTGGGTGGGGGCTGGGCACCGAGACCTCAGCTCTGAAGGTTGGTCCCCGAGAGGGGGCCCGGGGACGCCTGGGTTGGGGCTGGGCACCGAGACCTCGGCTCCAGAGATTAGTCCCCGGGCTAGGGGGGCGGGGAAGAGCGGAAACTGCTTGGGAGATCTCTAAACCATTTGACGCGGCAGAGACTGCCTGGGAGACTAGAAAACAAAGCTGTCCCAGAGGAAGGGAGCAATACTCTAGGGGCGGGGAAGTGGAAAGCCGCCTCAGAGGGAACCTGGGAGAAGAGCCTGGTCTGCGCCCGTGCTGGGGAGGGGAGAGAAGAAGGAGTGGGGCCCCATAGAATACCCCCCACGCCACAACAAACTTACAGGCCCGCTAGCTAGCAGAAAGTTGTGCTTCCCAGTGCATTCCCTCCCCCCACCCCCGCCACCCCCTACACTCTCGCAGAACCTGGGGCTGCCTGCCATCCAGGAGGGCTGGCCTCAACAATTGCCTGAAGCCTACCACCGCAGGGGCTCTCCCTGCACAGGCCTGCTTGCCCTTTGGAGGGGCTACACTTCCACAGAGCAGCACCAAACACCACCAGCCCCCTAGAAAAGGCCTGCAGCCCAGAAAAGCTAGAACAAGCCTAGCCAGGCTGTGAATAGATTGGCCTAATTCTCCGACCGTTTTTCTGAGACGGGCTCCCCCGGGGAGGAGCCTCTTGAGTCTCCAAGGGCCTTGCTACCCGCCCAAGACCCCAGGGGGTGCTAAGACCTAGTGGACCAGCTGCATAGGACTGCCAGCTCCAGGCAGGACCCCCTGCAGCCCAGAAAAGCTGCAACAAGCCTGGCCGAATCGGGAAAAGATCTCAAACGGTCTTTCTGAATCGGGCTGCCCTGGGGAGGAGCCTCTTGAGCCTCCAAGGGCCCTGCTACCCGCCCAAGACCCCAAGGGGTGCTGAGACCTAGTGGACCAGCTGCATAGGACTGCCAGCTCCAGGCAGGACCCCCTGCAGCCCAGAAAAGCTGCAACAAGCCTGGCCGACTTGGGAAAAGATCTCAGACGGTCTTTCTGAGTCGGGCTGTCCTGGGGAGGAGCCTCTTGAGCCTCCAAGGGCCCTGCTACCCGCCCAAGACCCCAGGGGGTGCTGAGACCTAGTGGACCAGCTGCATAGGACTGCCAGCTCCAGGCAGGACCCCCTGCAGCCCAGAAAAGCTGCAACAAGCCTGGCCGACTTGGGAAAAGATCTCAGACGGTCTTTCTGAGTCGGGCTGCCCTGGGGAGGAACCTCTTGAGTCTCCAAGGGCCCTGCTACCCGCCCAAGACCCCAGGGGGTGCTGAGAACCAAGTGAAATCTGCTACCATCGTGGGGTGGACCTCCCAGTCCTGTCTGCCCTCAGGAAGTCCTCCTTTGCTTCAAAGAAACACTGTTAGTCCCATCAACACTCCAGAAAAGCCACACTGCCTCAAAAAAGATTGACCAACAACGACAGCCCTCAGGAAATATTCCACGGCAGTGACAAGGCAAACACTGCCCGATAACGGAGAGTACAACTCCCTCAGGAGAAAGAAGACAACAAGCAAGATGAAGAAGCTGAGAAACCACCCCCAGTCAAACAAACAGGAGAACTCACCTAAAACAGTCAACAATGAAACTGATCTCTGCAGTCTGACAGACATGGAGTTCAAAAGAGAAATAGTGAAAATACTGAAGGAATTAAGAGAAGATATGAACAGTAATGCAGATACCCTCAGAAAGGAGGTAGAAAATATAAGGAGGAGCAAAGAAAAACTAGAACATTCATTTGCAGAGATGCAAACTGAACTAGGGGCAGTAAAAACCAGAATGAATAATGCAGAAGAACGAATCAGTGATATGGAAGATAGAATAATGGAAATCACTCAATCTGGTCAACAGACAGAAAACCGAATCAAAAAACTGGAAAGCAATATAAGAGACCTATGGGATAATATAAAACGGGCCAATCTACGCATAATAGGAATTCCAGAAGGAGTAGAAAAAGATAAAGGAATGGAAAATATATTTGAAGAAATTATCGCTGGAAACTTCCCAAATCTAAAGGATACTGGATTCAAGATACAAGAAGCACAGAGGGCCCCAAACAAACTGAACCCAAACAGACCCACACCAAGACACATCATAATAAAAATGGCAAAAGTTAGTGATAAAGAGAGGATCCTAAAGGCAGCAAGAGAAAAACAGAATGTTACCTACAAGGGAACCCCCATAAGAATATCAGCTGATTTCTCTACAGAAACACTACAGGCCAGGAGGGAATGGCAAGAGATATTTAAAGTGCTCAAAGGAAAAAATATGCAACCTAGAATACTTTATCCAGCAAGAATATCATTTAAAATAGAAGGGGAAATAAAAATTTTTCCCAACAAACAAAAACTTAAAGAATACAGCAACACAAAACCCAGGTTAAAGAAAATATTGAAAGGGCTTCTCTAAACCAAAACGAAAGGAAGGAAAGGGAAGAAAAAAGAAAAGAAAAAAAAAAAAAGAAGAAGAAGAGGAAGAACTAGGACTGAGGAAACCGCAATCAGAGAGCAGTCACTCAAATAAGCCAGCATACAGATTTAATCATGAACATGCTTCAAACAAAATAAAATTAAAAAGAAAAAAATAAAAGAGTCATCAAAACCATAAAATATGGGCAAGGGATGTTAGGAGGTAAATAATCCTTTTTGTTTGTATGTATGTCTCTCTTCTTAATTTTAATATAATAATGAAGTGTTTGAACTTACAGGACCATCAGGCTAAAACACACAATTATGGGAAGGGGTTAGCATACTTAAAAAACAGGGCAACCACAAGCCAAAACCAAATATTGCATTTGCAAAAAATGAAAAAAAATACACTCAAGCAGATAATAACAGGAGACCATCCAACCAAAAAAAAAAAAAAAAAAAAAAGAAGAATGGAGAACCATAGAATCAACTGGAACACGAGGATCAAATGGCAATAAATAATCATCTATCAATTATCACCTTAAATGTCAATGGACTGAATGCCCCAATCAAAAGACACAGACTGGCTGAGTGGATAAAAAGGCAAAAACCTTCAATATGCTGCCTACAAGAAACTCACCTTAGGACAAAAGATACATATAGATTGAAAGTGAAAGGCTGGGGAAAAGTATTTCATGCCAATAGACATGACAGAAAAGCAGGAGTCGCAACGCTCATATCAGACAAAATAGACTTTAAAACAAAAGACATAAAGAAAGACAAAGAAGGACACTATTTAATGATTAAGGGATCCATCCAAGGAGAGGATGTTACTATCATCAACATATATGCCCCAAACATAGGAGCACCCAGATACATACAACAAATATTAACAGACATAAAGGGAGATATTGATGAGAATACAATCATAGTAGGAGACCTAAATACCCCCCTCACATCAATGGACAGATCCTCTAGACAGAAAACCAATAAAGCAACAGAGATCCTAAAGGAAACAATAGAAAAGTTAGACTTAATTGATATCTTCAGGACACTACATCCAAAAAAATCAGAATACACATTCTTCTCAAATGCTCATGGAACATTCTCAAGAATCGACCACATATTGGGACATAAAGCGAATCTCAATAAATTTAGGAGCATAGAAATTATCTCAAGTATCTTCTCTGACCACAATGCCATGAAATTAGAAATCAACCACGGGAAAAGGAAAGAGAAAAAACCTACTCCATGGAGACTAAACAACATGCTACTAAAAAACCAATGGGTCAATGAGGAAATCAAGAAGGAAATTAAAAACTATCTTGAAACAAATGATAATGAAGACACAACCTCTCAAAATCTATGGGATGCTGCGAAAGCAGTGCTCAGAGGGAAATTTATACCAATCCAGGCCTTTCTCAAAAAAGAAGAAAGATCCCAAATTGACAACTTAACCCTCCACCTAAATGAATTAGAAAAAGAAGAACAAAGAAGTCCTAAAGTCAGCAGAAGGAAGGAAATTGTAAAGATCAAAGAAGAAATCAATCAAATAGAGACTCAAAAAACAATAGAGAAAATTAATAAAACCAAGAGCTGGTTCTTTGAAAAGGTGAACAAAATTGATAAACCCCTGGCCAGACTCACTAAAAAGAGGAGAGAAAGAACCCAAATCACCAAAATTATAAATGAAAAAGGAGAAATCACAACGGATACAGCAGAAATACAAAAAACCATAAGAGAATACTATGAACAACTATATGGCAATAAGTTTGACAATCTGGAAGAAATGGACACTTTTCTAGAATCTTACAGCCTGCCAAAACTGAATCAAGCAGAAACAGACCAACTGAACAGACCAATCACTAGAAATGAAATTGAAGAGGTCATAAAATCACTCCCTACAAATAAAAGCCCAGGACCAGATGGCTTCACAGGTGAATTCTATCAAACATATAAAGAGGAATTGGTGCCCATCCCCCTTAAACTCTTTCAAAAGGTTGAAGAAGAAGGAATACTCCCAAAGACATTCTATGAGGCCACCATCACCCTCATTCCAAAACCAGGCAGAGATACCACCAAAAAAGAAAACTATCGCCCAATATCATTGATGAATATAGATGCAAAACTTCTCAACAAAATCTTAGCCAACCGAATCCAACAACATATCAAAAAAATTATACACCATGACCAGGTTGGGTTCATCCCAGGTTCACAAGGATGGTTCAACATACGCAAATCAATCAACATCATACACCACATTAACAAAAAAAAAGTCAAAAGTCATATGATCATCTCAATAGATGCAGAAAAAGCATTTGACAAAGTTCAACATCCATTCATGATCAAGACCCTCGCCAAAGTGGGTATAGAGGGAACATTCCTGAATATAATCAAAGCCATTTATGATAAACCCACAGCAAATATAATCCTCAATGGGGAAAAACTGAAAGCCTTCTCACTCAAATCTGGAACAAGACAGGGATGCCCACTCTCACCACTGCTCTTCAACATAGTTTTGGAAGTCTTAGCCACAGCAATTAGACAAACAAAAGAAATCAAAGGCATCCATATAGGAAGAGAAGAGATCAAACTGTCACTGTATGCAGATGACATGATTCTATACCTAGAAAACCCTAAGGACTCAACCCCAAAACTACTTGAACTGATTAATAAATTCAGCAAAGTGGCAGGATATAAGATTAACATTCAGAAGTCAGTTGCATTTCTGTATACCAGCAATGAAACATTAGAAAAGGAATACAAAAATACGATACCTTTTCAAATTGTACCTCACAAAATCAAATACCTCAGAATACACCTAACCAAAGAGGTAAAGGACCTATATGCCGAGAACTATAAAACCTTAATCAAAGAAATCAAAGAAGATGTAAAAAAATGGAAAGATAATCCATGTTCCTGGATTGGAAAAATCAATATTGTGAAAATGGCCATCCTACCCAAAGCAATCTACAGATTCAATGCAATCCCTATCAAATTACCCATGACATTTTTCACAGAACTAGAACAAACAATCCAAACATTTATATGGAACAACAAAAGACCCAGAATCGCCAAAGCAATCCTGAGAAACAAAAACCAAGCAGGAGGCATCACTCTCCCAGACTTCAAGAAATACTACAAAGCCACAGTCATCAAAACAGTGTGGTACTGGTATCAAAACAGACAGACAGACCAATGGAACAGAATAGAGAATCTGGAAATTAACCCTGACACCTATGGTCAATTAATCTTTGACAAGGGAGGCAAGAACATAAAATGGGAAAAGGAAAGTCTATTCAGCAAGCATTGCTGGGAAACCTGGACAGCTGTATGCAAAGCAATGAAACTAGAACACACCCTCACACCATGCACAAAAATAAACTCCAAATGGCTGAAAGACTTAAATATACGACAGGACACCATCAAACTCCTAGAAGAAAACATAGGCAAAACACTCTCGGACATCAACATCATGAATATTTTCTCAGGTCAGTCTCCCAAAGCAATAGAAATTAGAGCAAAAATAAACCCATGGGACCTCATCAAACTGAAAAGCTTTTGCACAGCAAAGGAAACCCAAAAGAAAACAAAAAGACAACTTACAGAATGGGAGAAAATAGTTTCCAATGATGCAACTGACAAGGGCTTAATCTCTAGAATATACAAGCAACTTATACAACTCAACAGCAAAAAAGCCAATCAATCAATGGAAAAATGGGCAAAAGACCTGAATAGACATTTCTCCAAGGAAGATATACAGATGGCCAACAAACACATGAAAAAATGCTCCACATCGCTGATTATAAGAGAAATGCAAATCAAAACTACCATGAGATACCACCTCACACCAGTCAGAATGGCCATCATTAATAAATCCACAAATAACAAGTGCTGGAGGGGCTGTGGAGAAAAGGGAACCCTCCTGCACTGTTGGTGGGAATGTAAACTGGTACAGCCACTATGGAGAACAGTATGGAGATACCTCAGAAATGTATACATAGAACTTCCATATGACCCCACAATCCCACTCTTGGGCATCTATCCGGACAAAGCTCTACTTAAAAGAGACACATGCACCCGCATGTTCATTGCAGCACTATTCACAATAGCCAGGACATGGAAACAATCCAAATGTCCATCAACAGAGGATTGGATTCGGAAGACGTGGTATATATACACGATGGAATACTACTCAGCCATAAAAAAGGATGACATCATGCCATTTGCAGCAACATGGATGGAACTAGAGAATCTCATACTGAGTGAAATGAGCCAGAAAGACAAAGACAAATACCATATGACATCACTTATAACTGGAATCTAATATCCAGCACAAATGAACATCTCCTCAGAAAAGAAAATCAATCATGGACTTGGAGAAGAGACTTGTGGTTGCCTGATGGGAGGGGGAGGGAGTGGGAGGGATCGGGAGCTTGGGTTTATCAGACACAACTTAGAATAGATTTACAAGGAGATCCTGCTGAATAGCATTGAGAACTATGTCTAGATACTCATGTTGCAACAGAAGAAATGGTGGGGGAAAAACTGTAATTGTAATGTATACATGTAAGGATAACCTGACCCCATTGCTGTACAGTGGGAAAATAAAATTTAAAAAAAAAAAAAAAAAAAAAAAAAAACACCCAACAAACACCCCACTAGAGGCAGTCATCAAACCATAAGAGCAGAGAACAAGGGAGGACGGGAAAAGACCAACAAAACCCAATCTGACACAGCTAATAACATGGCCATAAGAACATACAGATCAAGAAGCACCTTCAATGCAAATGCACAAAATGCCCCAACCGAAAGACATCCACTGGCTGCATGCATACAAAAAGAAGACGCATCTCCTTCTCTCTGTGTCTAGATCGAGAGCTCCGTCTCGTTCTCCATCTCGATCTCCATCTCGATCTCGATCCAGATAGGTAGCGGGATAGACAGATAGGTAGACCTGCTGTCTTCAAGAGACCCCCTTCAGTTTGAGGGACATATACAAATTGAAAGTGAGAGGATGCAAGAAAATATTCCTCATGCATGGGAATTAAAAGAGAGACGGAGTAGAAACACCCCCATCACACAAAAGAGACATTCAAATAAAGCATATTAATAAGACACAAAGAAGGCCATTACGTAACGGTCAAGGATCAATCCAAGGAGAGGAGATGGGAATTGGAAACCTATATGCACCCAATACAGGATCCCCGCAATGTAGAAGGCAACTGCTACAACCGTAAAAGGAGAAATGGACACTAACACAGTCAGAGCAGGGGGCCTTCACACCCGACTCCCATCAACGCACGGGTCCTCCAGACATAAAATCAACAAGGGAACCCAGGCCTTCAATAATGCATTGGACCACAGGGCACTTCCTCCATATGTAGAGCGCTTTCCATCCCAATCAAGCAGGATACACACTCCTCTCAAGGGCACACCGGACATTCCCTAGGACAGATCACATGCTGCGTCACCAAGCAAGCCACTGTACATGGAAGGAAATTGAAATCCTATCCCACAGCTTGTATGAACCCAACGCTATGAGGCTCGAAATCAACCACCAAGGAAACAATGGCAACAAACACCAACGCACGGAAACTCGACAACATGCTACTCAACAAACAAGGGAGTGCTGGAGAAACCAAAGAGGAAATTTGAAGATCCCAAGAAGCAAGTGACACCAAAGACATAACAATCCAAAGCCTATGGGATGCACCAAAGGCAGATCGAAGAGGGACATTTCCAGCAATACAAGCCTACCTCAGCCAACAAGGAAAACCACCAACAAACAACCTGGCATTACGCCCAAAGCAACCAGAGAAAGACAAACACAAGGAAAGACATCCTAATGATCAGAGCAGAAAGGAAAGAGCAGCGAAGAAAACCATCGGAAAGATCAATGCAGCTACAACTGCTTCTTTGAATACATCCACCATATGGATAAACCCTTAGCCAGACTCATCAGGGAAAAAAGAGTGGACTCAAATCAATAACCATCAAAATGCACGCCAGCTTCCAATGGACATCCCAGAATACAGAGGATCAGAAGAGACTACTAAAAGCAACTCTATGCCAAGAAAACAGACTTCCTAGACGAAATGGACACCTTCCTAGAAAGTACAATCTGCCAAGACTAAACTCCGATGACCTAGAAAAGATGACTGGGCTGATGCCAAGAACTGAAAATGACGTTGTGAGGAAAAAACTTCCAGCAGGCATTCCCGTCGTGGCTACATTGGAATGAACCTGACCCGTATAGGAGAGAAGGCAGGTGCAATCCCTGGATCCAGGATTGCCTTCAGATATGGAGCAGGTCCCAGATGCAGCTCGGAACTGGCCTTGCTGTGGCTGTGGCTGGCAGCTGCAGCTGCAGCGCCAATTCCACCATAGCCAGGGCATTTCCAAATGCCATGGCTCTGCCCTGAAAAGACAAGAAAAGGCCATCCCCCCACTCCCCCAACTTGCCCACAAACAAAACTATACCACCTGAGGTCTTCACATGCACATACCCAACAGGGGCCTGAACACAAACACCGACCAGTGGTACACAATGACTACCTCGTATACAGGCTCACTACCACCAGCTCATACACAGTCGTCTCACCCATAGCCCATGGGCAAGGCCACAGCCCTACAGGAATTCTAGGCCAGGATTCCAGAACACACACACATCGCCTATGAGATTTCTTTGTTTCCAAACACACACACCTACCTCTGGCATCCCTCCAAATACATACTACAGAAGCCCCAGGACCTCAAATACACACACAGCCACAATCCGCCTACACGTACTAATACACATGTACACGTCTCAAACACCTATGGACACACACAGACAAATATTCCCAACCCTTGAACATACAGATGCCCCAAACACTACACATGGTGCCACCTCTCCAGAAGACAACCGCCCTGCCAGGACACTGCACCTGTGTGGGTGTCAACTGCATATGTATTTCAGCCCTCACCCTCAATGTGGACACACCTCTTCTTATCTAGGACCTGTAGAAACACCTCGGCATTCTGCCAAGAAGCAACGTGGCACGCTCCCAACACCTCCATACCATAGGAACACAACCTGGTCATTCATGCACCTGGTGATAGACACACAAACGAGTAGACACACGTACGACACATGGACCTATCGCCAGCAAACCACATAGGAAATGACTTCCACATATCCAATGATCCTAGGACCCAGCTCATCCATCTGCAAACTCGTAACACATAACCACAGCACATATTTCTCACACCAAGAAATGCACGTCTCCCACGCCCCTGTAGAAACACAGAACCTCATCTCTCCAGCAGACACACACTTCCACACGTCCCCACATATATAAGCCTAACATGTCCCTCCTGAAAACTACAAGGGCATAGCCCCAGCGAATATGCCTCCAAATGCCCATGCCCCTGGAATACACACTCAAACGCATTCTACACACAACTCTCCAAAAGACCCAAGCAGACCCGCAATTACTCAGTCAGTAAACGACACAATTGCAAACCTAGCACCCTATGTCCTTTCCTCCAAACACGCATATAACACACCCTCTGCATATCCATAAACCCACACTCCCCAAGGCTCCATCCAAGGGCATGCACTCTTCCAGCATGCAGAATCCAGAAGCATACCAATACGGCACGCCGACGAATTTAACATTCACCAGTCCCAGAAGATAGGCCGACTCGCCCTCTACACATCAAAAGACACATGCACGGCTCTGGAACATGTGCTACACACAAAAAAGCAAAGAGCCGTATGACAGGCCATGAACACACAAATATTCATCCTAAAGGGAAGGACAGAGGAGGATTCTTAAAGAGCAGAAACCGCCCACGGGGGATGGGTTAAAGACAAGCTTTCACGGGGTCTTCGAAATGGTCTAAAGCTGATGATCACTCAAGAAAAGGAACCCAGCCATGACTTACCCGACTTGAAGGAAGACCAGATGCATCGAAGTGCCAGACACGCTCAAGACACAACCCCCAAGACTTCAAGCACAAGACAACAGATGTGGAGATCGAGTCCTGCTGCATGAGGTCAAGGAGAGAAGAGTCCTGGACAAGGAGCATTTCTGCACCTCACCCAGACAGAAACACAGGGGAGAGGGGACACGCCTAGGTAAAAGAGGACAGGAGATGGAAACCTGAGATGAATTACCCCAGTTGATATACGACCAAACTCCTGGCAATACACACCGATTTGAACAAGCACTGTGACAGCCCAGGGCACACCATCCATATAGGGCACAATGAGGAGCTGGAGATGGAAGCCTTGATACCCACCCTCCAATGAGGAAGAAGGCAGTCTTCTCCCCTCCCCACTGGGCCTTGGATTCTAGAAATGTAGCTCTCTTGGTTCTTGGGGCTGCTCTGCTCCCTGGCCAGCTTACGCGTATCTCCCCCCAGGGTCTTATGCTCCGAAACTCACTCTTTACCTGGGGCTTCGCTTCATGCCAAATTCTTCCTGCCACGAAGCAGAAGAACCAGAGCTTCATCAAATCCTGACACCTGGTGAGGGGTCTGACAGTGCAAAGACAGTGGGTTTGAGCAGGTCGAGGCGTTCCTTTGTGGCACGGAAGGCTAAGGATTCTGAGTGTTCACTGCAGTGGTCCCGATTGCTGCTGTGGCACTCCGTCCGTGGACGGGGAAACTCCACATGGGGCAGATGCCACCAAAAAGAAGTCTGTGCGCTCGAATCCTCTCTGAACCTGGGATCCTGGATTCAGGTGCCAAGCTGAGGGCAAGGTAGATTCCAGTCCCACTCTCAATTTTGGCTGGGGTCAAGTCCCAACCACGAAGTTTCACTACAGGCCCCAAAGGTACAAATACACAGATCGGCCCCTGGACTTCCCTAACATTGCCCTGAGGCCTAGGCAGATAATCCTACCAAGTCCACCAGGAGACACACAATCCCCAACTTCACGGTGGAAAACATCCATGAAAAATAATCCCCTGAACACCAACTTATAAACACCTAAACCCCAGCTCCTGGACTATGCCTCTGTTACATCTCAGCACCCTCCAAAGACAAACGCTCACCCAAACACAGGCATGATCTCCCCTTACCACATATCCATAGACAAAACCCAACCAACCCTCACATTTGACACATTACCAGATTCCCGACCACCAGGTAGCCTTGTACCAATCCCCCCTAGTCTTGATAATCCATCACGATTTACATCCGACTCCAACTAGGTGGTCAGCACTACATTCAGCAAGGCTGCCCCCAACAGAGACCCAAGCATGCCCTTTGAACAGAAGTGCTGACCGACATTGGTATGTGAAAAAGGAAGACACAGTGAAACTAGCAGCCTGGATGGTACATCTTCACTCCTTTTCCCGTGCCCTGAGCTACTTCTTGTGAACCCCATGAGGGTTTTCAAATTGGAAATTCTTCCCTCGAGCTTTCCTATGCTTTGGAATGGCCGGCACACTGGAATGCCACCCATTTTAATCACTCACACACTTTAGTCCCCTGCCTGCATAGGCCCCACAGTCCCTCAAGTCTCCCAGCAGCCTGATCCACAGTGCTGCTAAAAGCTGTGGTGGAAACACTGCTCCGGACCTGAGCTCCATGAGGGCATGAACCCACATGGAGGAGGACACAAGGAGTCTGCAGCGTGCACAAGAGCACAGAGTGGTCACACCCAATGGCTGAACAGTCCCCATATTCCTTAGCAGGGCTGTCATGGAATGAACGCTAAAGGCCACCATGACGGGTCCCACCCACAGGCAGGCCCCCCCTTGGGAAACCACCCTCTGTGTTCCCACGTGCGCTACTGACTACCCAAGCGGACCCTCCTCAACAGACACTAGGAGTGGTTGGAGGATGGTAGTCTCTGTGCACAACAGCTCAGTCAGCAGGGGACAGGTGGGAAGAGGAGGGAGGGAAGGAAGCATCAGAAGAGCTGGCCCAGGAGCTCCCTACAAACAGGAATGTCATGGAGGATTTGCATTCGCTGGAAAGCTCTCTGGTTTGTCTTCCTGTCTTCTCCCTGGGAGCTTCTGTGGCCATCTCTTCTTAAACCCTATCTCTTGGGAGATGAGCCCCCACGGTCACACTGCATCGGTGAAACCCATGCATTTAGATAGGATCCCCATACAAGAGTTTGCAGAGATCCAGCCTAAGCACAGAATCCTCAAAGTGGGCCAAGGACATTCATGCCCTTTGGGCCACAGTACCTTAGGCTGTGTGGACTCTTTGGGTTGGGATTTGCTTGTCTACAAAGAGAAGGGTCTTTCCCCTAGTAAATTGGATGGATCCCTTAAAGAACCATTCTAGCACGCAATTGGAGATCTGGGAACCTCTCTTCAGAGATGGTGCTCCTGTCGCCGTGCCTAGAGAATTTCCAAATGCCTCGATTCTCCACGCATGTTTGTTCTTCATGTCTTTCTTTAATACATGGAGCTTGTTCAATAAAGGTTGGTGCACAGGTGTGTCTCCTTTGAACGGTTCTGGTTGTCCTGGTTATGCTGGTGAGCTACACTTGACCCTCTTGGCCAGTCGCAAGACAGCAGGTACTTTGGGAACACTATTCCTCTCCCTCCCTACGTCTGGCACGACATCATGGAAGTTCAGGTGGCCATCCACCCACAAAGAAGTAGCAGCAGATTCAACATACTGACCTGACTTGGTAATGCTCGCCAAAGAAACTTGAACCCTCAGATCCCTTTTCTGGTCCGTGGCAACATCACAGCATTTCTTCCTCCACAGGATACCTCTCAAGACCCTTACATCTATCTGATGACACCCAGAGCTCCCAAGGGCACAGACTTGAAACGTCCACAAGACACAAACCTGGGATCTCTCGGTGCCTTTCAATTTCCATGTGGGAGTGGAAGGTTCACTGTCTCCTGATGCTAGTGATCCATCTCCAGAGATGTTTCTCCTCAGCCGCCAGTGCCGGCCCCGAAGCTCTCTGCAGGAACAATCAGAGCTCATGGTCCAAAGGACGTTGAGACACCCACTTCCATGACTGGTTTCCCTCATTACAGTGCCGCTGATTTGACAACCTCTGCCTCTCCGATGTCGGGATGTAGGGGTCTGAAGTAGTATAAGATAATGAACAACAGAAGGCGTTCGTGTCATGGTGCATCAGAACCGAATCTGACTAGGAACCATGAAGTTGCGGGTTCCACCACTGGCCTCGCCCGTTGGGTTAAGGTTCGGGTGTTGATGTGAGCTGCGGTGTAGGTTGCCATCACGGCTGGGATCTGGCATTGCTGTGGCACTGGCATAGGCCAGGGGCCACAGCTCTGATTGGACCCCTAGCCTGGGAATCTCCCGATGACATGGATGCGGCCCTCAGAAGTCCAAAGTCAGTCAAAAATGATGGAAGAATTGGGAGCAACTCGTTTCCACAATGCAACTTTTGTGTCAGTGTCCCTGAGAAGACTCATGCCAATACAACATCTGGGGAGGGAGTGGGGTGGATTGGGAGCTTGGGGTGAAGGGATGCAAAGGATTGGCTTTGGTGTGGATTAGCAATGAGATCCTGCTGTGTAGCACTGGGAACTTGTGAGGGAGCATGCTCATGGGAGAGACTAGAATGTGTACATGTGTGTGTACCTGGGTCACCATGCTGTACAGTAGCAAAACCATTGTCTTGGGGGAAGAACAATTCAAAACCAACCAAATAAGAAACCCCCACAAATACTACATCTGAGCTATGCGTGAGAATCTTGTAACAAATTGCAGGAGTGGCTGAAGAAGGGGAGGGAGCAACAAGGATGCCTGGCCTTCCTGAATGCCTGGGTACAATGGGTGCCTCAGCAATCTTCTCCTATGAAGGTCTTGTTTGAAAACCCTTGAAATGTTTCTTCAGTGTAAAAGCTCCAATAGAGAGCCCTATTCCCATGGTGCTCAGTTTTGCAGTGCCCCATCCAGAGTTTCTTCCTACAAAGCTCACCATGGCATTGCAGGAGATACTCTCGCCTCAGCTTCTCACCCTCTTTGGAGTCCATGTTCCTTTGCAAGGGGCAAGAAGCTTCGGAAGCACCCACACAAGTCCTTTTTCTCAATCTGCAACAATCCTTTCAACCTCTCCTTCCTTGCCCAACACCCTAACAGCAGGAGCAATTGTAGTTCTGCTACTGCACACAGGGACTCTTGCCTCCCAAGAGATTTGCTTGCAGTCCTAGGAGGTTTTCACCCCTCACCTCCCTTGATGATGTTCCCGAGACCTCGCCTCTCCCCACACAAGAGGGACATACGCATTCCTATCATTTGCATCGTGATAAGCTGATCTTAACTCCCAATCTGAACGTTTCCTCAGGTGTGTTTCCGTTTGGCTGTGTCAGGGATGCTACGTTGATTCCCATGCAGACGGCACCATAGGCAAGGACGAGCCTCGATTCTCAATAGCAAGGCTATGGGATGCAGACAGGAAATGCACCAGCTTTTAAGCAGGGCTTGCTGGGGAGGATGTTGATGTTAGTTGGTTTGGACATGTGGAGATTGGACATTGGTGGATAAAAGCTGGCACTGTGTTAAAGGGCACACCCACTTCACGGGCAGTCGATGTTTCCACACCTACAAAAGCCAGCAATTCCCATCATGGCTCAGCAGACATAAACCCCCCTAGGATATCTGAGGATGCACACTCCATCCCAGCCTCCTTCAGTAGAATAAGGATCCGGAGTTGCCCTGAGCTGTGCTCTAGGTCCCAGATGCAGCTTGGATCCCACATTGCTCTGGCTATGGCAGAGGCCTGCTCGTGCAGGTCTGATGTGACTCCTAGCCTAGGGACATCCATAGGCAGCACGTGTGTCCCCCAAAGGAGAAAGCAATTAAACCAAGAGACCCCCCCCCCCCCACACACACTTCTGGTTCTTTCACATAAGGAAAGAGAAGATTTTGTTTTCTCCTCCCTTACTTCTGTCCTTAACCACATAAAGCTCATAGATTCAATAGTATATCTTGGCTCTTCCATTGCCATTTCATCCAAAGAGCCTGCAGATTTGGGGTCCCGTTGCCATTTTCTTTTGGGTTGGATCAAAAGGCACCTTTTGGTCTCCACTCCAAGTTCTCCTCCCCTCAAGAACTGCCCACTCCCTGTAGCCTAATATGGTACCCTTATGGGCAAGTCTTGCCAGATGCATGCTGATTCCGAGGGAAAGGTAAATTTCAGATACACAGGGAAAGTACTTGCAGTAAAGATATGTCCAAAATGGTGCACGGGACACAGGTCAGGCTAAATGCAGGCACTGTGTATGGGAAATGAAAAACTCAAATGGACCTGCACATTTACTATTGTTTTTGCCTGGCTTTGAGCACTCTGCCCTTTCAGTACATTGAATTTCAAGAGAATGGAGGAACTCCCATGTTAAAAATGCATCCAGTAACAGAGGAGCCACGATATCAGTAGGAAGGCAACAAAAGGAAAGATACTCAGGTCTACGGGGACGCAATTTAATTTTCTCGTTTCCTTTTTCACTCTTTCTCAAGAGGAACTCTTTGATCTTACAAGAGGTTAGGTTTTCCACTGCAGTTGATTTACAATGTTTGGTCTACTTCTGCTGCGTAGCCAAAGGACCCCGTCATACAGACAGATGTATGTATATATGATATATGATACATATATATCTATATAGGATGCATATGTAATCACTTTCTCACATTATCCCCCAACCTTTTCCATCACAAGTCCAAGATGGAGTTCCCTGTGCACATGGTACATTTCAACCAGAGACAAAGGAATACTACCTGCAAAGGCAAACGGATGGCATTCAAAGTTGCTTGCCCAACAGATCTCTGAAAAGATGGGAATGAACCAGGCATCTCTGATCCCTGGTGGGAACGAGGACTGAGTGGACAGGGGAAAGAGGGGAGAGGAGGACTCAGCACTCCATATGCTATTCGGCACACGTGGACTGTGATCCCTGAGAAGGGAGGATTTGTGGAAAATGTTACATTCAAACATTTAACGGGGAAAAGCTCCAAGACTTACCAGCAATGTCATCATACGGGAGACACCACAGACTGATCTCTGGTCTTGGACACGTGGGCTGTGCAGTGGCTTTTTGGATAGGCTGGGCCTTTCCAGCACAAGGGAACATGAGGAAGGTGGGTCCTGCTGGATGCTGGTTGGCACACAAGGACGGCTTCCTTAGGAAAGACGGACACACGCCAATCACACATGGTGGGTCTGCTGAGAGAAGCCAAACCATAAACATTGGGTTCCAGGTGGCCATGAAAACCCACGTGGTTATCAGATGATAAAAGGTGAATTTTGTTCCGAAAGTCTGGCCTCCTGGGAAGGGAGCCTGGAGCCAGGATGGAAGCTGAGGGGGTTGAAGGACAACAAACAAGTTGATGAATAACAAAGGGAAAGGGAACATCAAGACAAACCTTGCTGCTGTGACTCTGAAAACCACCACATACATTGCCTGACGAGGCACTGGACAATTGTCTGGCCCCTGCATAAGGTGGAAGAAACGTCTGGTTCTTGCCTCCCTGCAGAGGCCAGCATGGAATGGCACCCCACCCCTACCCAGGCTCACCTGCCCTCGGCCCCTCCCCCACTGCAGAATGACTGGAGGCCCGCATTCTACTGTTGAGATTCAAACTTGGGCTCCTTTACTTGCGTCCTGAGCATCTGTTGGGGCAGGTCCCTCGCTGGGTCCTGCTCTGGACTGTCCACGTTGAGGCCACCAGCCCGGGGTGGTCCAGGCCCATGCCTGTGGGAATGGCTTCAGAAGGCGGTAAGCCTCTAGACAGGGGCTGTTTTCCAAGAGAAAGGGCCTCCCTCAAATCCCTGGGTTTCCGTTGGGACCCTTCACTGTGGACATCGAGTTGGACCGAAGGAGAGGAAGGCGAGAGCACTGCACCCCAAGGACATTTCAGCTGGGGAGCCTTTAGAAACCTGAGGCTGCCCTGGGGAGGACAGCTGCTTGGAGGTGGTTCAAGAGGCCTTGCTCTGGTTGGGGAGGCAGAATGGCAGCAGGCAGGTTGGCGGTTTCTAGAAGGGAGACAAGCCACTTGGAACGTGTGTGGAGCCAGTGTCCTGTGGCTGGCCCTGGGTGGGTCATGGGGAAAGCCTAGCCCCGCCTTGTGGTCCTCAGGCATCTGAAGCTCGCCTCACCAGACCTCTCTAAGGGATTGGAACTGGAGCATACTCTGGCTAATGGGGGCGTGGAATGGGAGGGTATAGTCAGAAAATGATTCAGTTCTGGTGGGTGTTGTCTGTGGCCACATGCTCAGGAAAGGGTCTGCTCTGAGCTGGGCAGGATGTGACTCTCACTGCCACAGCCCAGAACGTTTCCCTCCATCCCGCCCAGAACTCACTCCTCAGGTCAGGCAACTGTGGCCTTGGATTCCACAAGGGATGGGCAACCAGGTGACTTCACCCAAGCTAGGACTCGTGGGCCTGAAGTGTTCTGTATTGGTTTCCCTTTTGTGGAAATACGTCTCTGCAGACATGGCGCAGCGTGTCAGGTGCCTCACGGCAGAAGCTGAGGCCTGACGTTGAGATGAAGAGTGTGTTCCTATTTCAAGTCACTACTACTACATGTGGAGAGAGGCTGGTGCAGGTGGAATGCCTATGAAGGCTGCTTCCTTTGTAAAGGGGGGTGAAGCAGTGTAGCACAGAAGCAGGAAGATGATCTAGTCTGCTACTCTCAAACCTCCTAGAACACCTGTGGAGGTCAATTCAGTGCCTCGTGGTATGTACCTCCTTCTCCTGAATGGGCGGTTTTCTCACAATGGCACCTGACTCCTGCCTGATTCTCAGTTTGTCCTCACTTTCCATTATTGGGAGCTGGAAGGGGAAGGACCCCAGGCAGCCTCTACTCCCATGACCTTTGTCACATGAGCTGCCCTGGGCCGGTGCTCATCTTCGGAAGATAACCCTGGATGGGAAGTGGCAAAAATGCAGGGGACACACACCGACTTCTCAGACCTCTCTCTGAGGAGCAGAACTGCATGTTGGGAGGGATTCAGGGCCATCGGGATGGGGTGGCACACCTTAGCCCCTGTGAAGTGTCCACTCTGGGTGGTTCGGAGAGGCAGGGGCATGCTTGGTGGGGCTGTTCTGCATTTGTCTAAGGGTTCTGTGTGCAGAGCGATCTTCTCAGCCTTTGAGAGGTGTTGTGTGAGGTCAGGAAAGAATGACAGAACAGATGTGTGCTGAGCATCCCGAGAGGAAGGGTTGAGGAGGATGTGAGGCCCTTCGACTTTAGGCAGTGGAGGTCCATCAAAGGCCTCACGGTGCCTGGAAGGACCTTGGAGAAGGCCCTTACCTGCCAGTGACCTTGCTGAGGGGCATGCTCAGAGTAGATGGCCTCTCAGGTCCAGGACGTGGGGACAGCCTGTGAGGACGAGGTGTCAGGGAGCTCCTCAGGGAGGCTCTCCAATCCCTGCTGCTGAGCTGAGCATTTCTCGGTAGACAGGGGCAGGGAACTGGGTGCAGGGGTCAAGGCCATGAATATCCCGCCACGATATCTGCACAACACACAGGTTCCTCAGGCCAAATGCCCTCTCTCACTGAGGTCAGAACATGAAAATCCCTCCACGACATCTGCACAACACACAGCTTCCTCGGGCCAAATGCCCTCTCCCACTGAGGTGTGCCCTCTGAGTCCCCAGAGAGCTTCCGTCCATGTCACCCATTCTCCTCTTCCATTCACCCCTTTCCTTTCTCTCCACAGCATCTCCACTGCTGGGCACGGATGTGGTCATGCCCCCTGGCGCCTCACGCTCCTATCCTCCCCCCACTCCTGGCTCCCAACCCCAGCCAGCTTGGGAGCAGCACCTGCCACCGCCCATGGCCCCATTACTCCTGCCTGGAAGCACCCTCTTGCAGCCACCTCACCCCATGACACCTCGGGTGACTCCTGCTGACCATGGCCCCATTGCCCCAGGGCTTGGCAACATCCCTGTCCCAGTCTGGTCAGGAGGGAGGTCAGCATTGCCCCACCAGTCTCAGGCCTTTGGGTGCCCTCAGGCCCCCCTCAATGGGAATGCTTCCAGGGCCCTCATGGGGAGTGCTTTGTGTCCTGCACCCCTTTGCAGAGCAAGCCCTGTGGGGGACAGCGAGGTGGCTGCCCCAGCTATTGCAGCAGCTCAAGCTGGCAAGGGAGGCTTGGCCCCAGGCCTTCCTCCTCAAGCGGCACCACCAGCTGCCCAGATGGCCTTCATCCTGCCCCCAGGGACCTCTGGGCCGTGGCCACATGGCACCTCTGGGGCAGGCAGCCTGCATGCCTCCCAGCACACGGGCCCTCAGGAGGACGCCTCTCACCATAAGAGCATCTATCAGAACTTCCGACGCTGGCAGCGCTTCAAGTCCCTGGCCCGCAGCCACCTGCCCCAGAGCCCTGATGCGGAAGCTCTCTCCTGCTTTCTCATGTAAGTGACCTCTCAGACCCTCATTAGCTCAGCTGGAGCCTTCGCATATACAGGACCTTGGTATGGCCTCCCTGCTTAGGTTTCCAGGCATCCTTTCACCTCAAAAGAAGGAGGGTTGACAGCAATGTCCATGCTATGAGGAGGCACGTCTGCACTCAGATGTGTCCCATGTCCAGTCCATGACATCCGTCCGTGCCTTTGCTCAGCTACCACCACCATGCAAGACCAGTTGTCTCACTTTCTGCACTGCCATGATAACATTGAGTGCAGGAGAGCAGTCCGAGAGGGTCCTGCTCGGATGTGAGGAGCCAGAGTTTGAATGGGACCTGCTTCTCTGGTGCTACCTCCTTTCAACATGGACCTGGGCCTCTGGCAGCCAGTGGGTATCACTTCAGATGAGGCTTAGGACATTCAGGCCCAGGACGGAGCTTTCTGCATGCCCGGTCCTTGTTGTTCTGAAGAAGTCCAGTGTGAACGGGGAGGTGGTCGAGCTGTCCTAAGGGCAAGGGTCTATCCTGCTAGAGCTGTGAGCCTGGCAGGAACATCCCTCCTAGACCCGAGGTCCCTCCGAAAAGGGGGACTGGGCCATCTAGTGCAGAGACCTGGGCCGAAGAATCCTTGGGCTTCTCAGACCTGTTAGCTGGTAGACTGGCGCCTGCCCTCCCGCATTGATGGGGCTGCATTTTATATGAGATGGCAACCTGCCCCCAGCCAGAGTGTCCCAGCTATAGCCAGGGAGTGGACAAGCATCCTCTGCTGAGTGGGAGGTGGTGGCACCAGGCACCAGGAAGGCTTGCGTTTGCTCTCCAGCCACCCTCGTCTCCCCCTCTTGAGCCTGGGTTTGGCAGGGCTGGGGCCCATGGAGGCCTTGGAGCTGGGTGGGGTTGGGCAGTTGGGGGCTGGGCTGTACCAAGAGACTGACCCTGAGGGCTTGCAGCCCAGTGCTTCGCACCCTGGCTCGCCTGAGGCCCACCATGACGCTGGAGGAGGGAATGTGGCAGGCCATGCAGGAATGGCAGCGCATGAGCACCGTTGAGAGGATGGCCTTTTATGAAATGGCAGCAAAGTGAGTCAGGGTCCTGGGCCATGGGCGACATGGTGGGGTGGGTGGTGGGTGATGGGCAGGCCCCAGGGAAGGATCTGGCTGAGGTGCTAGCAATCAGAGAGGATGCAAGAGGAGCCTGACACCTGACACCTCCTGTTCCCTGAATCCCCAAATCCTATTGGCCTCCAGAATCCCCTCTGCCACCTGGAGAGCTTGGCTCTTCCAGCCTGCCTATCCCAGGAGCACTGCCCTACCTGATGCCGATGTGGGGAGGCCTCAGGATGGCCTTGGGGAGCACGGCAGCCCAGGAGGGGGTCCCCTGAAGGCATGGGGGCTGTGCAGGGGTGAGGACTCCACCCGGCAGCCTGGCACCCCTTCATGCTGGGTGCCTGGCCATCACTGACCTAGCCTGTGGTAGGCCTCTCTTCATCAACGATGGCTGGAATGGGCAACCGGCCATCCCTGGGGAAGCCCATGGGTCTCTGGCCCTCCCTGTCATTTCTGCATGTGAACCTCCTAGTTTCCAAACAAAACCAAAGGAGCAGCTAGCTCTCAGTGGCAAGAGATGCCTCACCTCTAATGGTAGGATCCCCACTCCAGCCTGTGCTGGGCCCAGACTCATGCATGCTTTCCCTCACTCTCACTCCCAGCCCCAGGTTCTGGGTTCAGGCAAGGGCTCTGTGGGGATACGTGCCAGACCAGACCACTGGCCATCTCCATTGTTTGGGTCAGACAAGGTCCGGGGTACATGAGCAGGGGCCCCCACTGCCCACCAGGTGTCCCCTAAGCCTGGTCCCAGAGATTGACCTGGGTCTCTGCTGGTCCATGCCCTCCAGCTCCAGGGCTGGTCAGGCAGGAGGAGGCCCAGATCTTAGACCACTGCCACCGCAGTTCCCTGCTGCAACAGCACCTCAGAGGCCGTGACAGACCTAAGGACACCCTCTCCTCACCCCCTCGGTCCTGCTGCCCTGGGTGGGCTCCAGAGCCCAGGTGGTTTTCTCACTGGGGCCTGTCCCTCAACACCCCCCAGGTTCATGCAATTTGAGGCTGAGGATGAGATCAGGATGGGGAACGTGGCCTGCACAACGGGGACACAAGGCATGCCTCCTCCAGCTCCAATAAAGCTGGCTCCTCAGGAACCCACATCCCGCAAAAGGGGCACTCAGTCTTTGAATCACCTTCCCCCTGGACGTCAAGGAACAGGTAAGAGAGGCCTAGGCATGGTCCCTGTTCCCAGATTGGTCCTTTTCCCTCAAGGGGGCATTGGTCTTTCAACACGGATAGCCCCCGAGGGTGTCTCAGTCCCCCTTTTCCCCACTGCGGTGTGGACCTGGTCCATTTAGAACCTCATCACCCTTCTCCCTGTCTAAGGGGCCCCTGTGAAATCTGCCTAACAAGTGTGCTGATGGGGAGACCCTTGATCATTAGATGTTCCACACATTCTCACACCTGACTTTTACCTGTCCCTGACTTGAATCTGGCCTCCCACCAAACCTGAGGCTCTGGCTGCTCCTCCCCCTTCCCACATGCATATCCATAGCCCCACAACAATGCCCTCCCCTGTGCCTGCTCAGGGGTCAGCTTCTGGGCGCTGGGTCCCCTCACTTTCCCTTCCTCCTGCTCTGCCTCAGCCTGTGCTCCAAGGAAACACGGCCCCAGGGTCCAGCACACCCACCCAAGGCCACGCAGAGCCTGGCAGCTGCTGGAGAACAAGGCCCCCAAGGAGATTGCCCCTGAGGCTCGCAGGGAGCATGGGGACCTCCCGGACGCACTGGTGGGTCCTGGCCCCTCAGCCACAGGGGAGTCAGATATGGAATGTCGAGAGGATGGATATGAGCTGCCACAGGACGAGGACGGCTGCTTTCCAGACCCGGATCTCCTCAGCTACGTGGACAAGCTGTGTTCCCAGGAGGCCTTTGACACCAAGGTGGGCTGGGCCTGGAGTCTGAGACTCCAGGATTCCAGGCAGAGATGCTCTTTGCACCCTAGTTCTGGCTTTGGCCCAGGATAATGGGATTTATGCTCTGGTCCTTGACCCTGATATCTGTGTGTCTTCCTGTGTGTCTGAGTGTACTTTGGTGCATAGGATGTGTATATGTGGATGTGAAAGTTGTACATGTGTCTGTCTCTCTCTTTGGAGGCCTTTGTGTGTCTGTGTCGGTGCCTATGTGTTTGTGCTTTGGAGCCCATGTGTCTGCATGTGCACCTGCTTGTGAGTGTGTGTGTGTGTTTATGTGAGAGTAGACAATACCTATGGGAGTTTGAAAGCTCCCCCTTTGTGAGGGGGACTCTGGATTGACCTCTGCTAGTCACGTTTCCCCCAGGCCTTCCTGCCTCCCAGGGCACTCCTGCCAAGGCTGCTCACAGCCTCTTCCTTCCATTCCAGGTGGAGGCGGTCATTCACCCCCGATTCCTGGCAGAGTTGCTTTCCCCAGAACCAGAGCTGGATCTCTCTGGCCTGGCTGAGGAGCTGGAGCAGGAGGAAGGACTCTCCCCTGAAGAGGTGGCCAGGGGAGGGACTGACACTAGGGAGACTGAGGGCAGGGGGGGAAGCCAGGTGACCCTGGAAATCCAGGAGGAAAGGACCCAGGTCAGCCAGGGCCGGGGAGGGCCCTAGAGCAGGAGGCCCTGAAGGCTCTGTCCCTCCCTCCCCTGACAGAGAGGCCCTGCACCCAGGAGGCGGCCCAGGTGGGTGCAGGGCAGGAGGAATGGAAGGGGAGGAGGGGAGCCTGGGACAGGGCAAGGACCCTGCTGGGGAGAAGGTCCAGGAGGAAGGCAGGAGGGCCACAGGCTCTGTCTGTGGATGTGAGTCCCATCTCACCTCCCCCTGCCCATAAGCGCCGGCTCTCCCTGGAGGGTGCAGAGCAGTCACTGTCCACTTCTCTCCCACCAGCTAGTGCAGACACAAGTCCTGCCCTCGGAGGAGGACGACGGGGTGCCAGCCACTCCCAATCACAGGGCACCCCACCTGGACTCAAGACCTTCAGAGTCTGTGGCCCAACAAGATGCCCAGAGGAACGAGCAAGGCCCACAGCCCGGGGTCAGAGATGAAACCTGTACACCCCAGGTGGATTTCCATGGCCATCTAAGGCACCCCCAAACAGACAGGGGCCTGTTCAGGCACAAAGGCTCTGTGCCCTCTCAAGGATATCAGGAGCCCCATCAGGCTGGAACAGCACAGTCATTTCCTCGCCAGGGCACCAAGCGCTCGGGCCCTCCATCAGGACCCAGGGCCAGCAAGGTTCTCAGGGAGGCCTCTCCTCTTAGTGGAGCCCCAGGGCTGGGTCAAAGGTTCAGTGAGGATGAGGAGGAGCTCCCCAGCCTGGCCTTTCTCTTGGGCCTTCACCACAGCCTGCTGCCCTGGGGGCTGCCACAGAGCCTTGTCACTGCATCGGGTCTTGTCTGCACTGCAGGGCAGAGGGCCCAGAAAGCCCCATTTCCCCAGAGAATGGGCCTCAGCTCAGGCCCCCTGGAAGCTGCCAAGTCTAGAAATTGGGCTTGGTGTGGAGGCCTGGCTGCAGCTGTGGACCTGGCCAGGCCTAGGGCTGACCTGCGTGGCTCTGGGGGGCACACCCTGGCTCTGGGGATGGTTGACCCTTCCCAGCCCAAAAGGAGCAGGTGTGACCCTTGTGTCAAACGGAGGAGCAGGAAGTGGCACTGCAGCCAGTAAGGAACGGTGGGCCAGCCCTCCAGGGCCAGTCCAACTGGGCAGCCCCCATGGAAGCCTTGGGCTCCTCCAGGTCCTAGCAACCGTCCTGGCTGCCATAGGGGTGGGGAGGAAGGACAGAATGACCAGAGCCAGGAGGGGGAGGGGGTGGGTGGGGTTAGGTGGTGGGGACTTGGGTCTGGGTGTGTGTGGGTGGGCACAGTAGCTCCTTTGCAATGGGGGATGTAAAACTTGGATAAAATCGTTCTGTTGTGAAATGCACTTGGTCCACTGTCATTTTGCACTGTCATTTTGCATGGGCTTCTGGGGCATCGGTTCCATGCTCTGCATCCCGGAACACTCTGGGGATAGAGAGCTGCTTTTGTGCCGTTCAGCCCTCTGGACACTCACCAGTCGTGAGAATGGAGGCTGGAGGCAGCCCTTACCTCTAGAGAGTTTCTCTCTGCCTCTCTGAAGTGGCCAGATGACAGGCTGGGGTGATCCTCCACTCCTCCAGGGTGTCCCGTGGGGGTGGCCTGTCCAGAGAGGAAAAGGCTTGGCTGTAGGGACAGGACTTTCTGCTTTGGTGCCTTGTGGGTGGGGGACCATCCTATCGTCTTGGTGGGATTATTGCCATGTGCTAAATGGTGGAGGCAGGGGCCTCTTAGTCCCGGTGAGGACAAAACAAAGGAGGGAGTGAGTGACTGTAATCTCATGACCTGTTAATGGCTTGGGGGGAGGTTCCATCATGTGAAGCTCAGTGGTCCCAACCTCACCAGCCCACTGGCATCCACCCCCAGGGAGCTTTTGATACAAGAAGACCTGGGACTTTACATGATCAGGGATAATTTTTCGATTGGGGTGAGGAGGGTTAAGGATCTTGGGTTGTCCCTGGGAACGTCTGTGTGCCACAGGGGCAGCCAACACTTACAAAATAAAAAACAAGCAAACAAAAAAAAGAAAAAGCAAAATGCCCCAAACGCCAAAAATCTAGGATTAATGCCAAGTGCAGGCACACATAAAGTGAGCCATTTACTCATGCTTTTCAATCCATTAAAACATGAAAGAGCAGGAGTTCGTGTGGCTCGGCTCTAAGGACACGGATTAGGATCCATGGGGACGCGGGTATGAGACATGGCATGGCTTACTGGGCTAAGGTTCTGGCATTGCCGTCAGCTGTGGTGTAGGTATGAGACATGCCTCAGATCCTGTATTGCTGTGGCTGTGCCATAGGCCAGCAGGTGCAGCTTGGACTCGACCCCTGGCCTGGAACAGCCCACAGGCCCCAATGCAGCCGACTCAAAATGGAAAAGAAAAGAATGCAATAGAATTTGCAGGAAGGAAAGATGTACAGACCATCACCAAATCGTATTTTAGGGAGATCCCATTATGGCTCAGAAGATGAAGAATCTGACTGCTATCCATGAGTACGTGGGTTTGATCCCTGGCCTTGTGCAGTGGGTTAAGGAATCCAGCATTGCCTTGAGCTGTGGTGTGGGCTACGGATGTGGCTTGGATCTGCCATTGCTGTGGCTGTAGCATTGAACAGCAATGCCAGCTCTGATTCGACCCCGAGTCGGGGAACTTCCCTATGCTGCAGGTGGGGCCCTCCAATGCCAATCAGAGACTCCATCTATCCATGCATCCCTCCATCCAACAAGGAAACAGTGGATTAAAGGATGGCACATTCACTGTATCACAGAAATGGCCACCATGCCCAGGGTGGGTGAAGGAGCTTCCCAATTTTGGGGGCTGGATTGGTGCTGCTTGTGTGAGACAGAGACAGTGGCTGGACACTCTTTGTCTATGACAGACACCAAGGGGAAGCTGACCCTCTGATACCAGGGAAAGGCTCATCTCCAAACCCCTCAAGGGGGAGTCAAAGCATTGGCTGAAGAAACCCATTTGACTTAGGAGGTGGGGCCCCTGGCCTGGGTTCTGCCTTTCCAATGCCATGTGTCTCCAAGACCAAGGCACCGAGTCCCCTGTGTCCCAGTCACAGACAGCATACCTTCAGTGTCCAGCCATTCCAACGGCCAGGCCATCGTGCCTTATTGGAAGGGCCTGTTTGGGTGGTGGCGACGCAGCAGTGTGTTCCAGAGGGGATTCGGGCCCTCTGGCTCACAGGTGACCTCTTGCCAGACAGGCCAAGTGACGCATCTGTAACCAGGGTGATTTCCCAGGCACTGCCTTCCTTCCTCAGATGGCAGGGATGCAGAGGGTTTGAAAGGGGGCACAGAGCACAGAGCCATCACCTACGGTGTCCTGAGTGCCTCTGCCTGGGGGGGTGGAGGAGCTTCCTGTTGTCACAGAAGCTATTGCTAGCATACCAGTCATTGGAGGAGTTCTGGATCCCCAACATTTTGCTACTCAGCAGCATGCAGGAGAGAGCAAGGATGGTCCTTGGAAGGAGCTAAGAGTCTTGGGTGAGGGGAAACTTGCTTATTTTCAAGAGGTGCTTCTTAGTCAGTCGGGGTAAGGATGCCCTTCCTTTCACGAAGTGCTTTGGAAGAGGTTTGACAAAGAAAGCCTGGCAACCACATGGGTTGGGAGGAAGCAACAGGCAGGGATGAAAATGTTGCTTGCTGAAGACGAGAAAGGGCAGTTCTGACTTGCTCAAGACCACCTCCCTGCAGCTGGGAGGTGGGCCTTCTTCCTTGGGACATCACGGTCCCTGCCAACAGCCAGGGACTGTGGCTGACAGAGATGGGGAGTGACTCCTGGTGCCTCTGTCATCGGCCTTCAGAGCCTGGTGGCTGCACCCACACCTCAGACTTGCCCTGGCCAGTAGGAGAGAGGCTGGAGCTTTGCCCACTGGGAGTGCTGATCCCCCTGCCAGGGACTGCACCCGGCTCCTGCATGTCAGCATTCTGGTGGTAGCCAATGCCCACATGGGACCACGGCCATAGAAAGCAGCAGAGTGCTGCATCTGGACCCCCTCCTGTACCCTGGCTCTCTCTCTACTTGTAAGCTGATCCAGACAACAATGGGCAGGGGTGGCTGTGAACTGGCCCTGTCAGACACATCTTCAGAAGCCTGGCATTTCCATGTTCAGGTAATCCCCTTATGGTTACAGTGTAAGGGAAATAGGCAGAGCACTCCACTGTCACAGTCATATTGGAGCCGTTCCTGCCTGGGATGTTTGGAGAACCTCTACGATAAGGAAACAAAGAGCCACTGCATTTCACTCCACTGGGTCCAAAGCATATGCTGTCCATTGCAGAACAACGAGAATGAGAAGAAAGGAAGCCTCCAGATATGTGGACATGGAGATGCACCCTACGAATGACTCCATGCTCAAAGAGGCCTCTCCAGGAGAACTTGGAAAATATATAGAACGGTAGGCAAAGGAACGTTCAGTACCTAACAGGTGGTAGGATTCAGACAAACTGGTGTTAAGAGGGAAGCAAATGGCACGAAATGCTTACAGAATACAAAAGATGCCAGGTTGCCCATCAACAACCTACGTTTTCACACAAGGCATCAAGAAAATACAAATCACAAAATACAAAAAACACAGGAACAAAGAAGCTCACGACAATACCCTATGTTCAGAGGGACTCTAGCCAAGGAACATTAGCTTGGCTTACTATGCACAACCATCAACTTTATAGGCTCCATGAAGACATTACTGAGGAAAACCTACATGGTCACCATGGCGCTTGCAGAACATGTGCCAGGCCCATTCATGTAAGAAACGCTCAGAAGTCTAGGAAGAGAAGGACACTCCTTGAACCCCGTAAAGAACATCTCGACAAAAAGCTACACCAAGCCTCCTGCGTGATGGTGAAAGAATGAACGTCTTCCTCCTCCATCCAAAACAGGTCAGAAAGTTCTTTCTCATTTCTCCTTTTCTACTTAGTACTGTAGCTACGAGCCAGGGCAGCATGGCAGGAAAAACAAAGAAAGACCTACAGATGAGACAGGCACAAACATAATTCTCCATTCTCATGGATAGCATGGCTACCTCCACGGGAAGGCCCACCGAATCTCCAAGACACACGGAAGAGATGGAGGTCACTTTATCAAAGCCTCAGTATACAAGGTCGACACAAACACCTTCATCATGTGTGTAAATCCCACAAAAGAACATGGCACCAAAACGAAAAACACCATGCAATACACAAGATTTGCCAAAACCTTGAAGCATTTGGTTCCATCGGTCATTCTATGGCTGCACCACAGCATATGGAAGTTCCCAGGCAAGGGGGTCAACCTGTAGCTACAGCTACAGCCTACAGCAAAGCCCCACCAACACCAGGTCCAAGCCACTGCTGCTGGTGGCACCACGGGACCCTCATCCCACTGAGCCAGGTCAGGGATTGAACCCACATCCTCCTGGACACTCTTTCAGGTTCGTCACAAACTGAGCCACAATGGGAAATCCAGAGATACATATTGGGATAGAGCATCTGTATGATAAAACGAAACAAGGCCTACTACAATGCAGACACCTATTAAACTCATGGATGGGAAGACTCAACACAGAATACGGCCAAATTCCAACAGAAGTTTTTTTTTTTTTATTATTTTTTTGGCCCACATGGATGAAATTATTCTAAAATGGATAAAGAAAAGATAAAGGAGCCAGAACATCAAACATAATTTCGAGAAAGAACATTAAAGTGGAAAGTGATTCGGCTTATGAGAACGATCTATGGAAGGCAGCTTGGCATTGCTGGAGGGAAAGAGGCAGACAGAGTTCAGTGTACAGAGAGAGAATGCAGAAATAGATCCATAGCAATACACCAACCTGGGATGTTCTAATACAGAAGCTCAAGGGCAGTAGAATGGAATAGGGATAGGGTTTTTATCCGATACGAAAATGAACTCATCATGGAACATTCAGTGCAAATGTAACATGTGTATAAATACAAACGATGCAACCTTTACCACACCTAAGAAAAAACAATTGGAGCTAACCTCTGGGTCCTCAGGCTTGGCAACGGGGTCTTCCACATGACAAGAAAAACATTATCCCAAAAGGGAAGGAAAGAACAGAAAGTTGGACTTCATCAAAAGGAAAGAAAGGCCCTTCAAAACATTCATGCACCCCAATGTCCACTGAAGCACCATTTCCAATAGCCAAGACAAGGGAGCAAGCTAAATGTCCATCGGCCGAGGCATGGATAAAGAGGATGAGGTTCATATGTACGGGGGGACATCACACAATCATACAAGAGAATGGAATCATGAACGCTGCAGCAGCAAGGATGGACCTGGAAATTATCATCCTAAGTGAAGGTAGACAGGGAAAGACAGACATCATATGATACCACCTCTAAGTGGAACCGAAGGAGAGGACACAAATGAACGTGTGCACGGAACAGAAACAGACTCCCAGCCTTGGAAAACCGGATGGGTCCCAAAGGAGCCAAGTCCGGGGCAGGAAGGACTGGGGGTTTGGGACTGGCTTCTGCACACGGAGTACATGGAATGGCCGGCCAAGAGGAACCTGTGGTAGAGCCCAGGGAACTCTAGCCCCCAGTTAGTGATAGTCGATATGGGCATAGAATCTGAGGGAGAAGGGGTGTGTGTGTATGTATGACCGACTCACTTTGCGACACAGCAGGAAATAGCACAACATGGTACCTCACTGTCCTTTCAATCAAACTGAAGATAACTACATCAATACCACTGGAATAGGCAACAACATCAGCAACAATGAAAAGATAAGCGTTCTCCCCCATGACAGCCAAAACACTACCCCAGACAGAAAACGGACCTCATCAAATGGAAACATTTTCCTAGGTGAAAAGAAGCTACAGGTTTGGAGAAACTACCTGCCAACCACACATCTGACCCAAGTCTGGTGTCTCGAGGGAATAAGGCACTGCCAAGACACGACCATAACAGCGGGACCTATTCCACCAGAAAATGGGCAAATGTTAGGAAGAGATGGGTCACCCACCACAGCACTGTGAGTCCTGAAGGCTGGGTCCACTGTGAGGCTTCCCGGGATCCTGCTGGCTACATGAGAGCACTGGGTCAGGCAGAGGGCAGGAAGGATTGCAACAACACTGCTTCCAGGAACTCCCTCGGGTTGGCCTGAGCCAGGTAAGCCGAAAAGGAGACATCAGGCTCCAAGTGCTGGAGGTGTGGACCCCTTGGGCCAGGCTGGCTGAGGCCCTTGGACCGAAGGCAGGTGTTCATGTGGGGGTGGGGGCCGGAAAGGTGGGCAGTGAGTTGTTCCCCTTCAGGCTATGGAGAGCGGGGCCATGGGGGTGCTGAAAGAGGGTGCTGGGAATCCAATGTAGGAGCAGAGTGCTGTGAGGCCTGGACCTCATCTCACACTCTGTGGCTCGAGCTCCTCTCTCAGCTTCGCTCTCAGTTGCCTCGACTCCATTCCTTCAAGAGCCTTATATGACACGGGCTGGAACCGCCTGCCCCATGGCCTTGGGTCATGGGCTCTGATCCGGCTCGAGTGCCCTGCACTCTGGAAACGTCCCTCCCTCACTTTGGGGAGTCGATCCTCCTTCATCCCAACCCCAGGACTGATGTTCCTTTACTTTACAAAAGACCCTTCATCCCTGGCACTGGAGACACCTGCCAAAAGGGGCTACAACTCTATTACCCGAAGTTCCTATGTGGAAGGCTTCTCCCGCAGGACCTTCGAACATGACCTTAGGTGGAGCAGTCTTTTCTTTGTCTTTCCATTGCCTACGTTTGTTTGTTTGGATGGGGCTGCTGGGGCGGCATATGGAAGTTCCCAGGCTTGGCATCCGAACGATCCATCGATCGATCGGACCTTTGGCATCTGGCCTACACACAGCCACCGCAATGCCACATCCAAGCCGGGTCTGATACCTACACCCCAGCTCATGGCCACATTGGATCCTTCCCTTCCTGAGCGAGGCCAGGGATCGAACCTGAACACTCATGGTTCCTTCTCGGGTTCAGTTCCAGGGCAACACCACCGCAAGCCCTGCAGCAGAGTTTGTACAGAAAGAGCTGAAATCAGGTCACTAAGGTGGCCCCGAATACAATAGGATGGGTGCCCCTATAGAAAGGGCAAATTTAGATCCTAAGTCCCACAGAGGGAGCTGATGGGAGGGCGCAGGCCGGAGATGGGCATCTGGAATCCAAGGAGAGAGGCCTCAGGGCCAACCCAGCTTGTTTATACCGGGATCTCAGAAGGCTGGGCTCCGAAACGGTGAGTTGATACATTCTTGCTATTTAAGCCCCATTGCCCATGGGATTGGTGATGGCAGCTGGAGCTGACCGATTCCCTCTGAAGGCCTGGGCACTCCCAGGGCAGGAAGGAGTCTCAAGGGAAGACCCCCTCTCTGTCCCCAGCTGGGCTCCACCAGCATCCCCACTCCTACCTTCCTCCTGGGACACTCTCCCTCTCATGTCCTCTCCCCTTGTCCAGGGAGTCAGATGGAGGACCCCAACAGAAGAAGGAAGGATGGATGACAGGAGGAGCCGTAGGGCCCCAAGGCAGCAGCGGGAGGAGACTTTCCTTTGGTTATTGCAGATTGCAGGCTTGGTTTGTGGGGTGGCCACTATTGCACAGGAAGGCCAAGATGGGGCCCTGGAAAGCTGATGGAGCTGGTGGGGGAGGGGTGGCTCTTTGCCAAATGGAGACTGGAGTCTGAGGCAGAGACAGGAGCACAGGAGCTCGGGGGGTCTGCACCAGGCCTGCTGCAGGACCTCGAGCATGAACAGCAGCAGGGGCCAGTCTCTGGGGGCACAAAGCCTGTGCCAGGCCCAGGAGAGCCAGCAGCCTGCAGAGACTGCGATGGCACCTGGGTGTGAGGAGGAGGGACTGTGGGCTCAGGGAGAGGCATGTGCTTCTGGATCTCATCGGTCCCATGGGAGAAGCAGGTGATATTGGTGAAGATGCTGGGGTAGGGGGCGTGTCAGGCGTCTAAGCCCCAGCGGGCCATCCCCACGAGACACCCTGAAAAAGGGAGGTCACAAATGAGGGCACCCCCCTGGGACCACCCTCCGGAGGACAGGGGACTTAGGCTGCAAGCAACAGAGCTAGGTCAGAGCTGAGTCTCTGCCATGCACGGTCACTCAGTTGTACTTCTGGGAAGTTCCAAACCCTGGCATCCCATGGCTGGTGAGCCTGTGTAAGCCATGCAGGCAGGCACGGGCGTCCTGATGGAGGAAGCTCTTGACTGACCGACCCTCAGGACAATCGCAGGTTTCAATCTATCAGCAGATGGGCCTCTGTGCCTGGAGAACCCCTGGAGGTCCAGGAGAAGGCACTGTCCAAGGCCGAGAAGGGACATATGTACCAACAGGGCCCAAGAGAGCTGGTGTGGGAGTGGAGCCTGGCCAGCTCAAGCCCCTGCAGACCTCAGCTCTGGCAAGGCCCTGGGCTGCACCAGCACACCCCTAACCGGGACCCTCTTCCTTTCTCATTCCTTTAGACATCTGGTGTTCTCTCAAGGTCTTGGTTGAGCCTTTTCAGAAGATGCCCATACCCAGGCCTGTTGGAGGCAGCCGGTCTTGCTCAGGGGGTCAGTGGGGCTTAGACACAGAGTGGCTGGGACTTCCTAGAGTTAGTGCGCTCAGGGCTGGGCCATCTGGGGGGAAATCTCCTCATGTCATCAGCCAAAGGGAGGGTCTGGTCCTTGTGGCTGGGGGAGAGGGGCAGGGGCCATGGCCAGTTTCCAGGGCACCACGACAGGGAGTCCTGCAATCGAGGTTTTAAAGCAACAACTACAGGAGAGTGATAGCAAGATACGGGAAGGACAGAGAGCCCCAAACAAGTTGAACCCAAACAGGCACGCAGCAAGACCTATGCTGATCAATATGGCCAAAGGTAAACAGAAAGGGAGGAGGCTAAAGGCAGCAAGAGAAAAGCAAGGCATTCATGATGAGGGAACCCCAATAAGGTTATCAGCAGTTTGCTCTACAGAAACACTCCAGGCCAGAAGGGGGTGGCGAGACCCATTGAAAACACTGAAAGAAAGAACAAATAATCTGCCTCCTCCAAATACCCTATCCAGCAAGACTATCATTTCAAATCGAAGGGGAAAGCAAGAATTTCTCCAACAAACCAACACTGAAAGAGTACTGCAATACAAAACCCATTCTGAAAGAAATACTCTAAGGGTTCTCCAATTCAAAAAAAGAAAAAAGAAAAAAACCATTGGAAAGCAGTGACTTAGAGAAGCCAGCATACACATCTAACCATGAAGATGTCAAAAGCATAAAATGAAATAAACTACATCAAATCATACAATGAGGGCGAGGAATGGAAGAAAATGTAGATCCTTTGTCTTGTTTCAATGACGCGTTTGGTCCTATGTAACAGTCAGGCTAAAGTGAGCAGACAAACGAAGGGGTTAACATAATAACAAAACAGGGCAACCACAAACCAAAAGCCAACACTACATTCAAAAATCGGAAAAGGAAAGGACTCCAGCAGAGAATCAACAGAACCCATCCACCCAAAGGAAAAGAAAGAAGAAAAGAGAAACATAGACTCAACGGGAAAACAAGGCTTCAAATGGCAATCAAGAAACATCTATCAATGACCACCTGAATTGTTCCGGGACCGACTGCTGCCAAAAAAGGCACAGAGTGCCAGTGTGTACCAAAGCAAAAACCTTCAATCTGCTGCCTAGACAAGCTCACCCGAGGGCAAAGGACACGTATAGATTGAAAGGGAGGGGATGTGAAAAGATATTTCATGCCAATGGACAAGACAGGAGATCAGGAGTAGCGCTGCTCATATCCAACAAAATCGCCTTTAAAACAAAGGCCATCGAGAAAGGCAAAGAAGGACACTAGTTCACGGTTAAGGGATCCATTCCAGAAGAGGATACCACACACTTATATCTGGAATCAAATATACGGCACAAATGAACCTTTCCACAGAAAAGCAACTCATGGACTTGCAGAATAGACTTGTGGTGGCCAAGGGGGAGGGGAGGGGGAGGGAGTGGGGTGGATGGGGAGCTTGGGGTTAATGCCTGCCCACTATGGCCTTGGGAATGGATTAGCAATGAGATCCTGCTGTGTAGTGCTGTGTACAATGTCTAGTCATGTTTGACGGAGCATGATAATGTGAGAACATAGAATGCCTACATGTATGTGTAACTGGGTCACCACGTTGTACAGTAGAAAACAAGATTGTACCGGGGAAATAACAATTAAGAGCCAAAGAGGACGCGGTATATACACACAATGGAATACTCCTGCGCCATAAAACAGAGAACCCTAATGCCATCTGCAGCAACATGGATGGAACGAGACCCTCTCATCCTGAGTGAAGGAAGTCCGAAAGAGAAGGACGACTACCATACAACATCACTCATATGAGGAGTCTCATATACAGCCCAAAGGAACCTTTCCACCTAAAGGAACTCATGGACTTGGAGAATAGACATGTGGTTGCCTAGAGCGAGGGGAGGGAGTGGGATGGATGGGGAGCTTGGGGTTATTGGATGCAAACGACTGCTTTTGGAAGGGATTAGCAAGGAGATCCTGCTGTGTAGCACTGAGAACGAGGTCGAATCACTTACGATGGAGCATGAAAATGGCACAAAGACGAATTATACATGTATGGGGAACTGGGTCACAATGCTGGACAGTGGAAAAAATTGTCTCGGGGAAAGAACAATCAAAAAACACCCAACAAACACCCCACTAGAGGCAGTCATCAAACCACAAGAGCAGAGAACAAGGGAGGACGGGAAAAGACCAACAAAACCCAATCTGACACAGCTAATAACATGGCCATAAGAACATACAGATCAAGAAGCACCTTCAATGGAAATGCACAAAATGCCCCAACCGAAAGACATCCACTGGCTGCATGCATACAAAAAGAAGACGCATCTCCTTCTCTCTGTGTCTACATCGAGAGCTCTGTCTCGTTCTCCATCTCGATCCCCATCTCGATCTCCATCCAGATAGTGAGAGGATGCAAGAAAATATTCCTCGTGCGTGGGAATTAAAAGAGAGACGGAGTAGAAACACCCCCATCAGACAAAAGAGACCTTCAAATAAAGCATATTAATAAGACACAAAGAAGGTCATTACGTAACGGTCAAGGATCAATCCAAGGAGAGGAGATGGGAATTGGAAACCTATATGCACCCAATACAGGATCCCCGCAATGTAGAAGGCAACTGCTACAACCATAAAAGGAGAAATGGACACTAACACAGTCAGAGCAGGGGGCCTTCACACCCGACTCCCATCAATGCACGGGTCCTCCAGACATAAAATCAACAAGGGAACCCAGGCCTTCAATAATGCATTGGACCACAGGGCACTTCCTCCATATGTAGAGCGCTTTCCATCCCAATCAAGCAGGATACACACTCCTCTCAAGGGCACACCGGACATTCCCTAGGACAGATCACATGCTGCGTCACCAAGCAAGCCTCCGTACATGGAAGGAAATTGAAATCCTATCCCACAGCTTGTATGAACCCAACGCTATGAGGCTCGAAATCAACCACCAAGGAAACAATGGCAACAAACACCAACGCACGGAAACTCGACAACATGCTACTCAACAAACAAGGGAGTGCTGGAGAAACCAAAGAGGAAATTTGAAGATCCCAAGAAGCAAGTGACACCAAAGACATAACAATCCAAAGCCTATGGGATGCACCAAAGGCAGATCGAAGAGGGACATTTCCAGCAATACAAGCCTACCTCAGCCAACAAGGAAAACCACCAACAAACAACCTGGCATTACGCCCAAAGCAACCAGAGAAAGACAAACACAAGGAAAGACATCCTAATGATCAGAGCAGAAAGGAAAGAGCAGCGAAGAAAACCATCGGAAAGATCAATGCAGCTACAACTGCTTCTTTGAATACATCCACCATATGGATAAACCCTTAGCCAGACTCATCAGGGAAAAAAGAGTGGACTCAAATCAATAACCATCAAAATGCACGCCAGCTTCCAATGGACATCCCAGAATACAGAGGATCAGAAGAGACTACTAAAAGCAACTCTATGCCAAGAAAACAGACCTCCTAGACGAAATGGACACCTTCCTAGAAAGTACAATCTGCCAAGACTAAACTCCGATGACCTAGAAAAGATGACTGGGCTGATGCCAAGAACTGAAAATGACGTTGTGAGGAAAAAACTTCCAGCAGGCATTCCCGTCGTGGCTACATTGGAATGAACCTGACCCGTATAGGAGAGAAGGCAGGTGCAATCCCTGGATCCAGGATTGCCTTCAGATATGGAGCAGGTCCCAGATGCAGCTCGGAACTGGCCTTGCTGTGGCTGTGGCTGGCAGCTGCAGCTGCAGCGCCAATTCCACCATAGCCAGGGCATTTCCAAATGCCATGGCTCTGCCCTGAAAAGACAAGAAAAGGCCATCCCCCCACTCCCCCAACTTGCCCACAAACAAAACTATACCACCTGAGGTCTTCACATGCACATACCCAACAGGGGCCTGAACACAAACACCGACCAGTGGTACACAATGACTACCTCGTATACAGGCTCACTACCACCAGCTCATACACAGTCGTCTCACCCATAGCCCATGGGCAAGGCCACAGCCCTACAGGAATTCTAGGCCAGGATTCCAGAACACACACACATCGCCTATGAGATTTCTTTGTTTCCAAACACACACACCTACCTCTGGCATCCCTCCAAATACATACTACAGAAGCCCCAGGACCTCAAATACACACACAGCCACAATCCGCCTACACGTACTAATACACATGTACACGTCTCAAACACCTATGGACACACACAGACAAATATTCCCAACCCTTGAACATACAGATGCCCCAAACACTAGACATGGTGCCACCTCTCCAGAAGACAACCGCCCTGCCAGGACACTGCACCTGTGTGGGTGTCAACTGCATATGTATTTCAGCCCTCACCCTCAATGTGGACACACCTCTTCTTATCTAGGACCTGTAGAAACACCTCGGCATTCTGCCAAGAAGCAACGTGGCACGCTCCCAACACCTCCATACCATAGGAACACAACCTGGTCATTCATGCACCTGGTGATAGACACACAAACGAGTAGACACACGTACTACACATGGACCTATCGCCAGCAAACCACATAGGAAATGACTTCCACATATCCAATGATCCTAGGACCCAGCTCATCCATCTGCAAACTCGTAACACATAACCACAGCACATATTTCTCACACCAAGAAATGCACGTCTCCCACGCCCCTGTAGAAACACAGAACCTCATCTCTCCAGCAGACACACACTTCCACACGTCCCCACATATATAAGCCTAACATGTCCCTCCTGAAAACTACAAGGGCATAGCCCCAGCGAATATGCCTCCAAATGCCCATGCCCCTGGAATACACACTCAAACGCATTCTACACACAACTCTCCAAAAGACCCAAGCAGACCCGCAATTACTCAGTCAGTAAACGACACAATTGCAAACCTAGCACCCTATGTCCTTTCCTCCAAACACGCATATAACACACCCTCTGCATATCCATAAACCCACACTCCCCAAGGCTCCATCCAAGGGCATGCACTCTTCCAGCATGCAGAATCCAGAAGCATACCAATACGGCACGCCGACGAATTTAACATTCACCAGTCCCAGAAGATAGGCCGACTCGCCCTCTACACATCAAAAGACACATGCACGGCTCTGGAACATGTGCTACACACAAAAAAGCAAAGAGCCGTATGACAGGCCATGAACACACAAATATTCATCCTAAAGGGAAGGACAGAGGAGGATTCTTAAAGAGCAGAAACCGCCCACGGGGGATGGGTTAAAGACAAGCTTTCACGGGGTCTTCGAAATGGTCTAAAGCTGATGATCACTCAAGAAAAGGAACCCAGCCATGACTTACCCGACTTGAAGGAAGACCAGATGCATCGAAGTGCCAGACACGCTCAAGACACAACCCCCAAGACTTCAAGCACAAGACAACAGATGTGGAGATCGAGTCCTGCTGCATGAGGTCAAGGAGAGAAGAGTCCTGGACAAGGAGCATTTCTGCACCTCACCCAGACAGAAACACAGGGGAGAGGGGACACGCCTAGGTAAAAGAGGACAGGAGATGGAAACCTGAGATGAATTACCCCAGTTGATATACGACCAAACTCCTGGCAATACACACCGATTTGAACAAGCACTGTGACAGCCCAGGGCACACCATCCATATAGGGCACAATGAGGAGCTGGAGATGGAAGCCTTGATACCCACCCTCCAATGAGGAAGAAGGCAGTCTTCTCCCCTCCCCACTGGGCCTTGGATTCTAGAAATGTAGCTCTCTTGGTTCTTGGGGCTGCTCTGCTCCCTGGCCAGCTTACGCGTATCTCCCCCCAGGGTCTTATGCTCCGAAACTCACTCTTTACCTGGGGCTTCGCTTCATGCCAAATTCTTCCTGCCACGAAGCAGAAGAACCAGAGCTTCATCAAATCCTGACACCTGGTGAGGGGTCTGACAGTGCAAAGACAGTGGGTTTGAGCAGGTCGAGGCGTTCCTTTGTGGCACGGAAGGCTAAGGATTCTGAGTGTTCACTGCAGTGGTCCCGATTGCTGCTGTGGCACTCCGTCCGTGGACGGGGAAACTCCACATGGGGCAGATGCCACCAAAAAGAAGTCTGTGCGCTCGAATCCTCTCTGAACCTGGGATCCTGGATTCAGGTGCCAAGCTGAGGGCAAGGTAGATTCCAGTCCCACTCTCAATTTTGGCTGGGGTCAAGTCCCAACCACGAAGTTTCACTACAGGCCCCAAAGGTACAAATACACAGATCGGCCCCTGGACTTCCCTAACATTGCCCTGAGGCCTAGGCAGATAATCCTACCAAGTCCACCATGAGACACACAATCCCCAACTTCACGGTGGAAAACATCCATGAAAAATAATCCCCTGAACACCAACTTATAAACACCTAAACCCCAGCTCCTGGACTATGCCTCTGTTACATCTCAGCACCCTCCAAAGACAAACGCTCACCCAAACACAGGCATGATCTCCCCTTACCACATATCCATAGACAAAACCCAACCAACCCTCACATTTGACACATTACCAGATTCCCGACCACCAGGTAGCCTTGTACCAATCCCCCCTAGTCTTGATAATCCATCACGATTTACATCCGACTCCAACTAGGTGGTCAGCACTACATTCAGCAAGGCTGCCCCCAACAGAGACCCAAGCATGCCCTTTGAACAGAAGTGCTGACCGACATTGGTATTTGAAAAAGGAAGACACAGTGAAACTAGCAGCCTGGATGGTACATCTTCACTCCTTTTCCCGTGCCCTGAGCTACTTCTTGTGAACCCCATGAGGGTTTTCAAATTGGAAATTCTTCCCTCGAGCTTTCCTATGCTTTGGAATGGCCGGCACACTGGAATGCCACCCATTTTAATCACTCACACGCTTTAGTCCCCTGCCTCCATAGGCCCCACAGTCCCTCAAGTCTCCCAGCAGCCTGATCCACAGTGCTGCTAAAAGCTGTGGTGGAAACACTGCTCCGGACCTGAGCTCCATGAGGGCATGAACCCACATGGAGGAGGACACAAGGAGTCTGCAGCGTGCACAAGAGCACAGAGTGGTCACACCCAATGGCTGAACAGTCCCCATATTCCTTAGCAGGGCTGTCATGGAATGAACGCTAAAGGCCACCATGACGGGTCCCACCCACAGGCAGGCCCCCCCTTGGGAAACCACCCTCTTTGTTCCCACGTGCGCTACTGACTACCCAAGCGGACCCTCCTCAACAGACACTAGGAGTGGTTGGAGGATGGTAGTCTCTGTGCACAACAGCTCAGTCAGCAGGGGACAGGTGGGAAGAGGAGGGAGGGAAGGAAGCATCAGAAGAGCTGGCCCAGGAGCTCCCTACAAACAGGAATGTCATGGAGGATTTGCATTCGCTGGAAAGCTCTCTGGTTTGTCTTCCTGTCTTCTCCCTGGGAGCTTCTGTGGCCATCTCTTCTTAAACCCTATCTCTTGGGAGATGAGCCCCCACGGTCACACTGCATCGGTGAAACCCATGCATTTAGATAGGATCCCCATACAAGAGTTTGCAGAGATCCAGCCTAAGCACAGAATCCTCAAAGTGGGCCAAGGACATTCATGCCCTTTGGGCCACAGTACCTTAGGCTGTGTGGACTCTTTGGGTTGGGATTTGCTTGTCTACAAAGAGAAGGGTCTTTCCCCTAGTAAATTGGATGGATCCCTTAAAGAACCATTCTAGCACGCAATTGGAGATCTGGGAACCTCTCTTCAGAGATGGTGCTCCTGTCGCCGTGCCTAGAGAATTTCCAAATGCCTCGATTCTCCACGCATGTTTGTTCTTCATGTCTTTCTTTAATACATGGAGCTTGTTCAATAAAGGTTGGTGCACAGGTGTGTCTCCTTTGAACGGTTCTGGTTGTCCTGGTTATGCTGGTGAGCTACACTTGACCCTCTTGGCCAGTCACAAGACAGCAGGTACTTTGGGAACACTATTCCTCTCCCTCCCTACGTCTGGCACGACATCATGGAAGTTCAGGTGGCCATCCACCCACAAAGAAGTAGCAGCAGATTCAACATACTGACCTGACTTGGTAATGCTCGCCAAAGAAACTTGAACCCTCAGATCCCTTTTCTGGTCCGTGGCAACATCACAGCATTTCTTCCTCCACAGGATACCTCTCAAGACCCTTACATCTATCTGATGACACCCAGAGCTCCCAAGGGCACAGACTTGAAACGTCCACAAGACACAAACCTGGGATCTCTCGGTGCCTTTCAATTTCCATGTGGGAGTGGAAGGTTCACTGTCTCCTGATGCTAGTGATCCATCTCCAGAGATGTTTCTCCTCAGCCGCCAGTGCCGGCCCCGAAGCTCTCTGCAGGAACAATCAGAGCTCATGGTCCAAAGGACGTTGAGACACCCACTTCCATGACTGGTTTCCCTCATTACAGTGCCGCTGATTTGACAACCTCTGCCTCTCCGATGTCGGGATGTAGGGGTCTGAAGTAGTATAAGATAATGAACAACAGAAGGCGTTCGTGTCATGGTGCATCAGAACCGAATCTGACTAGGAACCATGAAGTTGCGGGTTCCACCACTGGCCTCGCCCGTTGGGTTAAGGTTCGGGTGTTGATGTGAGCTGCGGTGTAGGTTGCCATCACGGCTGGGATCTGGCATTGCTGTGGCACTGGCATAGGCCAGGGGCCACAGCTCTGATTGGACCCCTAGCCTGGGAATCTCCCGATGACATGGATGCGGCCCTCAGAAGTCCAAAGTCAGTCAAAAATGATGGAAGAATTGGGAGCAACTCGTTTCCACAATGCAACTTTTGTGTCAGTGTCCCTGAGAAGACTCATGCCAATACAACATCTGGGGAGGGAGTGGGGTGGATTGGGAGCTTGGGGTGAAGGGATGCAAAGGATTGGCTTTGGTGTGGATTAGCAATGAGATCCTGCTGTGTAGCACTGGGAACTTGTGAGGGAGCATGCTCATGGGAGAGACTAGAATGTGTACATGTGTGTGTACCTGGGTCACCATGCTGTACAGTAGCAAAACCATTGTCTTGGGGGAAGAACAATTCAAAACCAACCAAATAAGAAACCCCCACAAATACTACATCTGAGCTATGCGTGAGAATCTTGTAACAAATTGCAGGAGTGGCTGAAGAAGGGGAGGGAGCAACAAGGATGCCTGGCCTTCCTGAATGCCTGGGTACAATGGGTGCCTCAGCAATCTTCTCCTATGAAGGTCTTGTTTGAAAACCCTTGAAATGTTTCTTCAGTGTAAAAGCTCCAATAGAGAGCCCTATTCCCATGGTGCTCAGTTTTGCAGTGCCCCATCCAGAGTTTCTTCCTACAAAGCTCACCATGGCATTGCAGGAGATACTCTCGCCTCAGCTTCTCACCCTCTTTGGAGTCCATGTTCCTTTGCAAGGGGCAAGAAGCTTCGGAAGCACCCACACAAGTCCTTTTTCTCAATCTGCAACAATCCTTTCAACCTCTCCTTCCTTGCCCAACACCCTAACAGCAGGAGCAATTGTAGTTCTGCTACTGCACACAGGGACTCTTGCCTCCCAAGAGATTTGCTTGCAGTCCTAGGAGGTTTTCACCCCTCACCTCCCTTGATGATGTTCCCGAGACCTCGCCTCTCCCCACACAAGAGGGACATACGCATTCCTATCATTTGCATCGTGATAAGCTGATCTTAACTCCCAATCTGAACGTTTCCTCAGGTGTGTTTCCGTTTGGCTGTGTCAGGGATGCTACGTTGATTCCCATGCAGACGGCACCATAGGCAAGGACGAGCCTCGATTCTCAATAGCAAGGCTATGGGATGCAGACAGGAAATGCACCAGCTTTTAAGCAGGGCTTGCTGGGGAGGATGTTGATGTTAGTTGGTTTGGACATGTGGAGATTGGACATTGGTGGATAAAAGCTGGCACTGTGTTAAAGGGCACACCCACTTCACGGGCAGTCGATGTTTCCACACCTACAAAAGCCAGCAATTCCCATCATGGCTCAGCAGACATAAACCCCCCTAGGATATCTGAGGATGCACACTCCATCCCAGCCTCCTTCAGTAGAATAAGGATCCGGAGTTGCCCTGAGCTGTGCTCTAGGTCCCAGATGCAGCTTGGATCCCACATTGCTCTGGCTATGGCAGAGGCCTGCTCGTGCAGGTCTGATGTGACTCCTAGCCTAGGGACATCCATAGGCAGCACGTGTGTCCCCCAAAGGAGAAAGCAATTAAACCAAGAGACCCCCCCCCCACACACACACTTCTGGTTCTTTCACATAAGGAAAGAGAAGATTTTGTTTTCTCCTCCCTTACTTCTGTCCTTAACCACATAAAGCTCATAGATTCAATAGTATATCTTGGCTCTTCCATTGCCATTTCATCCAAAGAGCCTGCAGATTTGGGGTCCCGTTGCCATTTTCTTTTGGGTTGGATCAAAAGGCACCTTTTGGTCTCCACTCCAAGTTCTCCTCCCCTCAAGAACTGCCCACTCCCTGTAGCCTAATATGGTACCCTTATGGGCAAGTCTTGCCAGATGCATGCTGATTCCGAGGGAAAGGTAAATTTCAGATACACAGGGAAAGTACTTGCAGTAAAGATATGTCCAAAATGGTGCACGGGACACAGGTCAGGCTAAATGCAGGCACTGTGTATGGGAAATGAAAAACTCAAATGGACCTGCACATTTACTATTGTTTTTGCCTGGCTTTGAGCACTCTGCCCTTTCAGTACATTGAATTTCAAGAGAATGGAGGAACTCCCATGTTAAAAATGCATCCAGTAACAGAGGAGCCACGATATCAGTAGGAAGGCAACAAAAGGAAAGATACTCAGGTCTACGGGGACGCAATTTAATTTTCTCGTTTCCTTTTTCACTCTTTCTCAAGAGGAACTCTTTGATCTTACAAGAGGTTAGGTTTTCCACTGCAGTTGATTTACAATGTTTGGTCTACTTCTGCTGCGTAGCCAAAGGACCCCGTCATACAGACAGATGTATGTATATATGATATATGATACATATATATCTATATAGGATGCATATGTAATCACTTTCTCACATTATCCCCCAACCTTTTCCATCACAAGTCCAAGATGGAGTTCCCTGTGCACATGGTACATTTCAACCAGAGACAAAGGAATACTACCTGCAAAGGCAAACGGATGGCATTCAAAGTTGCTTGCCCAAAAGTTCGCTGAAAAGATGTGAATGAAACAGGTATCTCTGATCCCTGGTGGGAACGAGGACTGAGTGGACAGGGGAAAGAGGGGAGAGGAGGACTCAGCACTCCATATGCTATTCGGCACACGTGGACTGTGATCCCTGAGAAGGGAGGATTTGTGGAAAATGTTACATTCAAACATTTAACGGGGAAAAGCTCCAAGACTTACCAGCAATGTCATCATACGGGAGACACCACAGACTGATCTCTGGTCTTGGACACGTGGGCTGTGCAGTGGCTTTTTGGATAGGCTGGGCCTTTCCAGCACAAGGGAACATGAGGAAGGTGGGTCCTGCTGGATGCTGGTTGGCACACAAGGACGGCTTCCTTAGGAAAGACGGACACACGCCAATCACACATGGTGGGTCTGCTGAGAGAAGCCAAACCATAAACATTGGGTTCCAGGTGGCCATGAAAACCCACGTGGTTATCAGATGATAAAAGGTGAATTTTGTTCCGAAAGTCTGGCCTCCTGGGAAGGGAGCCTGGAGCCAGGATGGAAGCTGAGGGGGTTGAAGGACAACAAACAAGTTGATGAATAACAAAGGGAAAGGGAACATCAAGACAAACCTTGCTGCTGTGACTCTGAAAACCACCACATACATTGCCTGACGAGGCACTGGACAATTGTCTGGCCCCTGCATAAGGTGGAAGAAACGTCTGGTTCTTGCCTCCCTGCAGAGGCCAGCATGGAATGGCACCCCACCCCCACCCAGGCTCACCTGCCCTCGGCCCCTCCCCCACTGCAGAATGACTGGAGGCCCGCATTCTACTGTTGAGATTCAAACTTGGGCTCCTTTACTTGCGTCCTGAGCATCTGTTGGGGCAGGTCCCTCGCTGGGTCCTGCTCTGGACTGTCCACGTTGAGGCCACCAGCCCGGGGTGGTCCAGGCCCATGCCTGTGGGAATGGCTTCAGAAGGCGGTAAGCCTCTAGACAGGGGCTGTTTTCCAAGAGAAAGGGCCTCCCTCAAATCCCTGGGTTTCCGTTGGGACCCTTCACTGTGGACATCGAGTTGGACCGAAGGAGAGGAAGGCGAGAGCACTGCACCCCAAGGACATTTCAGCTGGGGAGCCTTTAGAAACCTGAGGCTGCCCTGGGGAGGACAGCTGCTTGGAGGTGGTTCAAGAGGCCTTGCTCTGGTTGGGGAGGCAGAATGGCAGCAGGCAGGTTGGCGGTTTCTAGAAGGGAGACAAGCCACTTGGAACGTGTGTGGAGCCAGTGTCCTGTGGCTGGCCCTGGGTGGGTCATGGGGAAAGCCTAGCCCCGCCTTGTGGTCCTCAGGCATCTGAAGCTCGCCTCACCAGACCTCTCTAAGGGATTGGAACTGGAGCATACTCTGGCTAATGGGGGCGTGGAATGGGAGGGTATAGTCAGAAAATGATTCAGTTCTGGTGGGTGTTGTCTGTGGCCACATGCTCAGGAAAGGGTCTGCTCTGAGCTGGGCAGGATGTGACTCTCACTGCCACAGCCCAGAACGTTTCCCTCCATCCCGCCCAGAACTCACTCCTCAGGTCAGGCAACTGTGGCCTTGGATTCCACAAGGGATGGGCAACCAGGTGACTTCACCCAAGCTAGGACTCGTGGGCCTGAAGTGTTCTGTATTGGTTTCCCTTTTGTGGAAATACGTCTCTGCAGACATGGCGCAGCGTGTCAGGTGCCTCACGGCAGAAGCTGAGGCCTGACGTTGAGATGAAGAGTGTGTTCCTATTTCAAGTCACTACTACTACATGTGGAGAGAGGCTGGTGCAGGTGGAATGCCTATGAAGGCTGCTTCCTTTGTAAAGGGGGGTGAAGCAGTGTAGCACAGAAGCAGGAAGATGATCTAGTCTGCTACTCTCAAACCTCCTAGAACACCTGTGGAGGTCAATTCAGTGCCTCGTGGTATGTACCTCCTTCTCCTGAATGGGCGGTTTTCTCACAATGGCACCTGACTCCTGCCTGATTCTCAGTTTGTCCTCACTTTCCATTATTGGGAGCTGGAAGGGGAAGGAACCCAGGCAGCCTCTACTCCCATGACCTTTGTCACATGAGCTGCCCTGGGCCGGTGCTCATCTTCGGAAGATAACCCTGGATGGGAAGTGGCAAAAATGCAGGGGACACACACCGACTTCTCAGACTTCTCTCTGAGGAGCAGAACTGCATGTTGGGAGGGATTCAGGGCCATCGGGATGGGGTGGCACACCTTAGCCCCTGTGAAGTGTCCACTCTGGGTGGTTCGGAGAGGCAGGGGCATGCTTGGTGGGGCTGTTCTGCATTTGTCTAAGGGTTCTGTGTGCAGAGCGATCTTCTCAGCCTTTGAGAGGTGTTGTGTGAGGTCAGGAAAGAATGACAGAACAGATGTGTGCTGAGCATCCCGAGAGGAAGGGTTGAGGAGGATGTGAGGCCCTTCGACTTTAGGCAGTGGAGGTCCATCAAAGGCCTCACGGTGCCTGGAAGGACCTTGGAGAAGGCCCTTACCTGCCAGTGACCTTGCTGAGGGGCATGCTCAGAGTAGATGGCCTCTCAGGTCCAGGACGTGGGGACAGCCTGTGAGGACGAGGTGTCAGGGAGCTCCTCAGGGAGGCTCTCCAATCCCTGCTGCTGAGCTGAGCATTTCTCGGTAGACAGGGGCGGGGAACTGGGTGCAGGGGTCAAGGCCATGAATATCCCACCACGACATCTGCACAACACACAGATTCCTCAGGCCAAATGCCCTCTCTCACTGAGGTCAGAACATGAAAATCCCTCCACGACATCTGCACAACACACAGCTTCCTCGGGCCAAATGCCCTCTCCCACTGAGGTGTGCCCTCTGAGTCCCCAGAGAGGTTCCGTCCATGTCACCCATTCTCCTCTTCCATTCACCCCTTTCCTTTCTCTCCACAGCATCTCCACTGCTGGGCACGGATGTGGTCATGCCCCCTGGCGCCTCACGCTCCTATCCTCCCCCCACTCCTGGCTCCCAACCCCAGCCAGCTTGGGAGCAGCACCTGCCACCGCCCATGGCCCCATTACTCCTGCCTGGAAGCACCCTCTTGCAGCCACCTCACCCCATGACACCTCGGGTGACTCCTGCTGACCATGGCCCCATTGCCCCAGGGCTTGGCAACATCCCTGTCCCAGTCTGGTCAGGAGGGAGGTCAGCATTGCCCCACCAGTCTCAGGCCTTTGGGTGCCCTCAGGCCCCCCTCAATGGGAATGCTTCCAGGGCCCTCATGGGGAGTGCTTTGTGTCCTGCACCCCTTTGCAGAGCAAGCCCTGTGGGGGACAGCGAGGTGGCTGCCCCAGCTATTGCAGCAGCTCAGGCTGGCAAGGGAGGCTTGGCTCCAGGCCTTCCTCCTCAAGCAGCACCACCAGCTGCCCAGATGGCCTTCATCCTTCCCCCAGGGAGCTCTGGGCCATGGCCACATGGCACCTCTGGGGCAGGCAGCCTGCATGCCTCCCAGCACACGGGCCCTCAGGAGGACGCCTCTCACCATAAGAGCGTCTATCAGAACTTCCGACGCTGGCAGCGCTTCAAGTCCCTGGCCCACAGCCACCTGCCCCAGAGCCCTGATGCGGAAGCTCTCTCCTGCTTTCTCATGACCTCTCAGGCCCTCATTAGCTCAGCTGGAGCCTTCGCATATACAGGACCTTAGCATGGCCTCCCTGCTTAGGTTTCCAGGCATCCTTTCACCTCGAAAGAAGGAGGGTTGACAGCAATGTCCATGCTATGAGGAGGCACGTCTGCACTCAGATGTGTCCCATGTCCAGTCCATGACATCCTGTCCGTGCCTTAGCTCAGCTACCACCACCATGCAAGACCAGTTGTCTCACTTTCTGCACTGCCATGATAACATTGAGTGCAGGAGAGCAGTCCGAGAGGGTCCTGCTCGGATGTGAGGAGCCAGAGTTTGAATGGGACCTGCTTCTCTGGTGCTACCTCCTTTCAACATGGACCTGGGCCTCTGGCAGCCAGTGGGTATCATTTCAGATGAGGCTTAGGACATTCAGGCCCAGGACGGAGCTTTCTGCATGCCCAGTCCTTGTTGTTCTGAAGAAGTCCAGTGTGAACGGGGAGGTGGTCGAGCTGTCCTAAGGGCAAGGGTCTATCCTGCTAGAGCTGTGAGCCTGGCAGGAACATCCCTCCTAGACCCGAGGTCCCTCCGAAAAGGGGGACTAGGCCATGTAGTGCAGAGACCTGGGCAGAAGAATCTTTGGGCTTCTCAGACCTGTTAGCTGGTAGACTGGTGCCTGCCCTCCCGCATTGATGGGGCTGCATTTTATATGAGATGGCAACCCGCCCCCAGCCAGAGTGTCCCAGCTATAGCCAGGGAGTGGACAAGCATCCTCTGGTGAGGGGGAGGTGGTGGCACCAGGCACCAGGAAGGCTTGCGTTTTCTCTCCAGCCACCCTCGTCTCCCCCTCTTGAGCCTGGGTTTGGCAGGGCTGGGGCCCATGGAGGCCTTGGAGCTGGGTGGGGTTGGGCAGTTGGGGGCTGGGCTGTACCAAGAGACTGACCCTGAGGGCTTGCAGCCCAGTGCTTCGCACCCTGGCTCGCCTGAAGCCCACCATGACGCTGGAGGAGGGAATGTGGCAGGCCATGCAGGAATGGCAGCACATGAGCACCGTTGAGAGGATGGCCTTTTATGAAATGGCAGCAAAGTGAATCAGGGTCCTGGGCCATGGGTGACATGGTGGGGTGGGTGGTGGGTGATGGGCAGGCCCCAGGGCAGGATCTGGCTGAGGTGCTAGCAATCAGAGAGGATGCAAGAGGAGCCTGGCACCTGACACCTCCTGTTCCCTGAATCCCCAAATCCTATTAGCCTCCAGAATCCCCTCTGCCACCTGGAGAGCTTGGCTCTTCCAGCCTGCCTGTCCCAGGAGCTCTGCCCTACCTGATGCTGATGTGGGGAGGCCTCAGGATGGCCTTGGGGAGCACGGCAGCCCAGGAGGGGGTCCCCTGAAGGCATGGGGGCTGTGCAGGGGTGAGGACTCCACCCGGCAGCCTGGCACCCCTTCATGCTGGGTGCCTGGCCATCACTGACCTAGCATGTGGTAGGCCTCTCTTCATCAACGATGGCTGGAATGGGCAACCGGCCATCCCTGGGGAAGCCCATGGGTCTCTGGCCCTCCCTGTCATTTCTGCATGTGAACCTCCTAGTTTCCAAACAAAACCAAAGGAGCAGCTAGCTCTCAGTGGCAAGAGATGCCTCACCTCTAAGGGTAGGATCCCCACTCCAGCCTGTGCTGGGCCCAGACTCATGCATGCTTTCCCTCAATCTCACTCCCAGCCCCAGGTTCTGGGTTCAGGCAAGGGCTCTGTGGGGATACGTGCCAGACCAGACCACTGGCCATCTCCATTGTTTGGGTCAGACAAGGTCCGGGGTACATGAGCAGGGGCCCCCACTGCCCACCAGGTGTCCCTAAGCCTGGTCCCAGAGATTGACCTGGGTCTCTGCTGGTCCATGCCCTCCAGCTCCAGGGCTGGTCAGGCATGAGGAGGCCCAGATCTTGGACCTCTGCCACCGCTGTTCCCTGCTGCAACAGCACCTCAGAGGCCCTGACAGACCTAAGGACACCCTCTCCTCACCCCCTCGGTCCTGCTGCCCTGGGTGGGCTCCAGAGCCGAGGTGGTTTTCTCACTGGGGCCTGTCCCTCAACACCCCCCAGGTTCATGCAATTTGAGGCAGAGGATGAGTTCAGGATGGGGAACGTGTCCTGCACAACGTGGGCACAGGGCATGCCTCCTCCAGCTCCAACAAAGCTGGCTCCTCAGGAACCCACATCCCGTAAAAGGGGCACTCAGTCTGTGAATCTCCTTCCCCCTGGACGTCAAGGCACAGGTAAGAGAGGCCTAGGCCTGGTCCCTGTTCCCAGATTGGTCCTTTTCCCTCAAGGGGGCATTGGTCTTTCAACACGGATAGCCCCCGAGGGTGTCTCAGTCCCCCTTTTCCCCACTGCGGTGTGGACCTGGTCCATTTAGAACCTCATCACCCTTCTCCCTGTCTAAGGGGCCCCTGTGAAATCTGCCTAACAAGTGTGCTGGTGGGGAGACCCTTGATCATTAGATGTTCCACACATTCTCACACCTGACTTTTACCTGTCCCTGACTTGAATCTGGCCTCCCACAAAACCTGAGGCTCTGGCTGCTCCTCCCCCTTCCCACATGCATATCCATAGCCCCACAACAATGCCCTCCCCTGTGCCTGCTCAGGGGTCAGCTTCTGGGCGCTGGGTCCCCTCACTTTCCCTTCCTCCTGCTCTGCCTCAGCCTGTGCTCCAAGGAAACACGGCCCCAGGGTCCAGCACACCCACCCAAGGCCACGCAGAGCCTGGCAGCTGCTGGAGAACAAGGCCCCCAAGAAGATCCCCCCTGAGGCTCGCAGGGAGCATGGGGACATCCCACAGGCACTGGTGGGTCCTGGCCCCTCAGCCACAGGGGAGTCAGATATGGAATGTCGAGAGGATGGATATGAGCTGCCACAGGATGAGGACGGCTGCTTCCCAGACCCGGATCTCCTCAGCTACGAGGACAAGCTGTGTTCCCAGGAGGACTTTGACACCAAGGTGGGCTGGGCCTGGAGTCTGAGACTCCAGGATTCCAGGGAGAGATGCTCTTCGCACCCTAGTTCTGGCTTTGGCCCAGGATAATGGGATTTATGCTCTGGTCCTTGACCCTGATATCTGTGTGTCTTCCTGTGTGTCTGAGTGTACTTTGGTGCATAGGATGTGTATATGTGGATGTGAAAGTTGTACATGTGTGTGTCTCTCTCTTTGGAGGCCTTTGTGTGTCTGTGTCGGTGCCTATGTGTTTGTGCTTTGGAGCCCATGTGTCTGCATGTGCACCTGCTTGTGAGTGTGTGTGTGTGTTTATGTGAGAGTGAACAATACCTATGGGAGTTTGAAAGCTCCCCCTTTGTGAGCCTCTGCTAGTCATTGGCCTCTGCTAGTCATGTTTCCCCCAGGCATTCCTGCCTCCCAGGGCACTCCTGCCAAGGCTGCTCACAGCCTCTTCCTTCCATTCCAGGTGGAGGCGGGCATTCACCCCCGATTCCTGGCAGAGTTGCTTTCCCCAGAACCAGAGCTGGATCTCTCGGGCCTGGCTGAGGAGCTGGAGCAGGAGGAAGGACTCTCCCCTGAAGAGGTGGCCAGGGGAGGGACTGACACTAGGGAGACTGGGGGCAGGGGGGGGTAGTCAGGTGACCCTGGAAATCCAGGAGGAAAAGACCCAGGTCAGCCAGGGCCGGGGAGGGCCCTAGAGCAGGAGGCCCTGAAGGCTCTGTCCCTCCCTCCCCTGACAGAGAGGCCCTGCACCCAGGAGGCGGCCCAGGTGGGTGCAGGGCAGGAGGAATGGAAGGAGAGGAGGGGAGCCGGGGACAGGGCAAGGACCCCGCTGGGGAGAAGGTGCAGGAGGAAGGCAGGGGAGCCACAGGCTCTGTCTGTGGATGTGAGTCCCATCTCACCTCCCCCTGCCCATAAGCGCCGGCTCTCCCTGGAGGGTGCAGAGCAGTCACTGTCCACTTCTCTCCTACCAGCTAGTGCAGACACAAGTCCTGGCCTTGGAGGAGGACGACGGTGTGCCAGCCACTCCCAATCACAGGGCACCCCACCTGGACTCAAGACCTTCAGAGTCTGTGGCCCAACAAGATGCCCAGAGGAACGAGCAAGGCCCACAGCCCGGGGTCAGAGATGAAACCTGGACACCCCAGGTGGATTTCCATGGCCATCTAAGGCACCCCCAAACAGACAGGGGCCTGTTCAGGCACAAAGGCTCTGTGCCCTCTCCAGGATATCAGGAGCCCCCTCAGGCTGGAACAGCACAGCCGTTTCCTCGCCAGGGCACCAAGCGCTCGGGCCCTCCATCAGGACCCAGGGCCAGCAAGGTTCTCAGGGAGGCCTCTCCTCTTAGTGGAGCCCCAGGGCTGTGTCACGGGTTCAGTGAGGATGAGGAGGAGCTCCCCAGCCTGGCCTTCCTCTTGGGCCTTCACCACAGCCTGCTGCCCTGGGGGCTGCCACAGAGCCCTGTCCCTGCCTCAGGTCTTGTCTGCACTGCAGGGCAGAGGGCCCAGAAAGCCCCGTTTACCCAGAGAATGGGCCTCAGCTCAGGCCCCCTGGAAGCTGCCAAGTCTAGAGAGCAGGTTCAGTGTGGAGGCCTGGCTGCAGCTGAGGACCTGGCCAGGCCTAGGGCTGACCTGCGAGGCTCTGGGGGGCACACCCTGGCTCTGGGCTGGTTGACCCTTCCCAGCCCAAAAGGAGCAGGTGTGACCCATGTGTCACACGGAGGAGGAGGAAGTGGCACTGCAGCCAGTAAGGAACGGTGGGCCAGCCCTCCAGGGCCAGTCCAAGTGGGCAGCCCCCATGGAAGCCTTGGGCTCCTCCAGGTCCTAGCAACCGTCCTGGCTGCCATAGGGGTGGGGAGGAAGGACAGAATGACCAGAGCCAGGAGGGAGTGGGGGTGGGTGGGGTTAGGTGGTGGGGACTTGGGTCTGGGTGTGTGTGGGTGGGCACAGTAGCTCCTTTGCAATGGGGGATGTAAAACTTGGATAAAATCGTTCTGTTGTGAAATGCACTTGGTCCACTGTCATTTTGCATGTGCCTGTGTCCTCAGAGATGGGTCCTCAGAAGACAGAGAGGGGATCTGAGAGGAATGAAGCATGTGTGAGATCCCAGGCAGTCTGGATCCACAGGTGAATGACTAAGTCTTTCCTCCACAGAGACAAGGATGCCCAGGCTGCTCCTGGGAGTACACAGCTCTCACTAGCCCCAGGGACAGCCTCATCATCCCTGTCTCTCCAGCCTGCTGGGCTAGGGGGCTTCTGGGGCATCAGTTCCATGCTCTGCATCGCAGAACACTCTGGGGATGGAGAGCTGCTTTTGTGCTGTTCAGCCCTCTGGACACTCACCAGTCGTGAGAATGGAGGCTGGAGGCAGCCCTTACCTCTAGAGAGTTTCTCTCTGCCTCTCTGAAGTGGCCAGATGACAGGCTGGGGTGATCCTCCACTCCTCCAGGGTGTCCCATGGGGGTGGCCTGTCCAGAGAGGAAAAGGCTTGGCTGTAGGGACAGGACTTTCTGCTTTGGTGCCTTGTGGGTGGGGGACCATCCTATCGTCTTGGTGGGATTATTGCCATGTGCTAAATGGTGGAGGCAGGGACCTCTTAGTCCCAGTGAGGACAAAACAAAGGAGGGAGTGAGTGACTGTAATCTCATGACCTGTTAATGGCTTGGGGGGAGGTTCCATCATGTGAAGCTCAGTGGTCCCAACCTCACCAGCCCACTGGCATCCACCCCCAGGGAGCTTTTGATACAAGAAGACCTGGGACTTTACGTGATCAGGGATAATTTTTCGATTGGGGTGAGGAGGGTTAAGGATCTTGGGTTGTCCCTGGGAACGTCTGTGTGCCACAGGGGCAGCCAACACTTACAAAATAAAAAACAAGCAAACAAAAAAAAAGAAAAAGCAAAATACCCCAAACGCCAAAACTCTAGGATTAATGCCAAGTGCAGGCACACATAAAGTGAGCCATTTACTCATGCTTTTCAATCCATTAAAACATGAAAGAGCAGGAGTTCGTGTGGCTCGGCTCTAAGGACACGGATTAGGATCCATGGGGACCCGGGTATGAGACATGGCATGGCTTACTGGGCTAAGGTTCTGGCATTGCCGTCAGCTGTGGTGTAGGTATGAGACATGCCTCAGATCCTGTATTTCTGTGGCTGTGCCATAGGCCAGCAGGTGCAGCTTGGACTCAACCCCTGGCCTGGAACAGCCCACAGGCCCCAATGCAGCCGACTCAAAATGGAAAAGAAACGAATGCAATAGAATTTGCAGGAAGGAAAGATGTACAGACCATCACCAAATCGTATTTTAGGGAGATCCCATTATGGCTCAGAAGATGAAGAATCTGACTGCTATCCATGAGTACGTGGGTTTGATCCCTGGCCTTGTGCAGTGGGTTAAGGAATCCAGCATTGCCTTGAGCTGTGGTGTGGGCTACGGATGTGGCTTGGATCTGGCATTGCTGTGGCTGTAGCGTAGAACAGCAATGCCAGCTCTGATTCGACCCCGAGTCGGGGAACTTCGCTATGCTGCAGGTGGGGCCCTCCAATGCCAATCAGAGACTCCATCTATCCACGCATCCCTCCATCCAACAAGGAAACCGTGACTTCATGGATGGCACATTCACCGCATCACAGAAATGGCTGCCATGCCCAGGGTGGGTGAAGGAGCTTCCCAATTTTGGGGGCTGGATTGGTGCTGCTTGTGTGAGACAGAGACAGTGGCTGGACACTCTTTGTCTATGACAGACACCAAGGGGAAGCTGACACTCTGATACCAGGGAAAGGCTCATCTCCAAACCCCTCAAGGGGGAGTCAAAGCATTGGCTGAAGAAACCCATTTGACTTAGGAGGTGGGGCCCCTGGCCTGGGTTCTGCCTTTCCAATGCCATGTGTCTCCAAGACCAAGGTACCGAGTCTCCTGTGTCCCAGTCACAGACATCATACCTTCAGTGTCCAGCCATTCCAACTGCCAGGCCATCGTGCCTTATTGGAAGGGCCTGTTTGGGTGGTGGTGACGCAGCAGTGTGTTCCAGAGGGGATTCAGGCCCTCTGGCTCACAGGTGACCTCTTGCCAGACAGGCCAAGTGACGCATCTGTAACCAGGGTGATTTCCCAGGCACTGCCTTCCTTCCTCAGATGGCAGGGATGCAGAGGGTTTGAAAGGGGGCACAGAGCACAGAGCCATCACCTACGGTGTCCTGAGTGCCTCTCCCTGGGGGGGTGGAGGAGCTTCCTGTTGTCACAGAAGCTATTGCTAGCATACCAGTCATTGGAGGAGTTCTGGATCCCCAACATTTTGCTACTCAGCAGCATGCAGGAGAGAGCAAGGATGGTCCTTGGAAGGAGCTAAGAGTCTTGGGTGAGGGGAAACTTGCTTATTTTCAAGAGGTGCTTCTTAGTCAGTCGGGGTAAGGATGCCCTTCCTTTCACGAAGTGCTTTGGAAGAGGTTTGACAAAGAAAGCCTGGCAACCACATGGGTTGGGAGGAAGCAACAGGCAGGGATGAAAATGTTGCTTGCTGAAGACGAGAAAGGGCAGTTCTGACTTGCTCAAGACCACCTCCCTGCAGCTGGGAGATGGGCCTTCTTCCTTGGGACATCACGGTCCCTGCCAACAGCCAGGGACTGTGGCTGACAGAGCTGGGGAGTGCCTCCTGGTGCCTCTGTCATCGGCCTTCGAAGCCTATTGGCTGCACCCACAGCTCAGACCTGCCCTGGGCAGTAGGAGAGAGGCTGGAGCTTTGCCCACTGGGAGTGCTGATCCCCCTGCCAGGGACTGCACCCGGCTCCTGCATGTCAGCCTTCTGGTGGTAGCCAATGCCCACATGGGACCACGGCCATAGAAAGCAGCAGAGTGCTGCATCTGGATCCCCTCCTGTACCCTGGCTCTCTCTCTACTTGTAAGCTGATCCAGACAACAATGGGCAGGGGTGGCTGTGAACTGGCCCTGTCAGACACATCTTCAGAAGCCTGGCATTTCCATGTTCAGGTAATCCCCTTATGGTTACAGTGTAAGGGAAATAGGCAGAGCACTCCTCTGTCACAGTCATATTGGAGCCGTTCCTGCCTGGGATGTTTGGAGAACCTCTACGATAAGGAAACAAAGAGCCACTGCATTTCACTCCACTGGGTCCAAAGCATATGCTGTCCATTGCAGAACAACGAGAATGAGAAGAAAGGAAGCCTCCAGATATGTGGACATGGAGATGCACCCTTCGAATGACTCCATGCTCAAAGAGGCCTCTCCAGGAGAACTTGGAAAATATATAGAACGGTAGGCAAAGGAACGTTCAGTACCTAACAGGTGGTAGGATTCAGACAAACTGGTGTTAAGAGGGAAGCAAATGGCACGAAATGCTTACAGAATACAAAAGATGCCAGGTTGCCCATCAACAACCTACGTTTTCACACAAGGCATCAAGAAAATACAAATCACAAAATACAAAAAACACAGGAACAAAGAAGCTCACGACAATACCCTATGTTCAGAGGGACTCTAGCCAAGGAACACTAGCTTGGCTTACTATGCACAACCATCAACTTTATAGGCTCCATGAAGACATTACTGAGGAAAACCTACATGGTCACCATGGCGCTTGCAGAACATGTGCCAGGCCCATTCATGTAAGAAATGCTCAGAAGTCTAGGAAGAGAAGGACACTCCTTGAACCCCGTAAAGAACATCTCGACAAAAAGCTACACCAAACCTCCTGCGTGATGGTGAAAGAATGAACGTCTTCCTCCTCCATCCAAAACAGGTCAGAAAGTTCTTTCTCATTTCTCCTTTTCTACTTAGTACTGTAGCTACGAGCCAGGGCAGCATGGCAGGAAAAACAAAGAAAGACCTACAGATGAGACAGGCACAAACATAATTCTCCATGCTCATGGATAGCATGGCTACCTCCACGGGAAGGCCCACCGAATCTCCAAGACACACGGAAGAGATGGAGGTCACTTTATCAAAGCCTCAGTATACAAGGTCGACACAAACACCTTCATCATGTGTGTAAATCCCACAAAAGAACATGGCACCAAAACGAAAAACACCATGCAATACACAAGATTTGCCAAAACCTTGAAGCATTTGGTTCCATCGGTCATTCTATGGCTGCACCACGGCATATGGAAGTTCCCAGGCAAGGGGGTCAACCTGTAGCTACAGCTACAGCCTACAGCAAAGCCCCACCAACACCAGGTCCAAGCCACACTGCTGCTGGTGGCACCACGGGACCCTCATCCCACTGAGCCAGGTCAGGGATTGAACCCACATCCTCCTGGACACTCTTTCAGGTTCGTCACAAACTGAGCCACAATGGGAAATCCAGAGATACATATTGGGATAGAGCATCTGTATGATAAAACGAAACAAGGCCTACTACAATGCAGACACCTATTAAACTCATGGATGGGAAGACTCAACACAGAATACGGCCAAATTCCAACAGAAGTTTTTTTTTTTTTATTATTTTTTTGGCCCACATGGATGAAATTATTCTAAAATGGATAAAGAAAAGATAAAGGAGCCAGAACATCAAACATAATTTCGAGAAAGAACATTAAAGTGGAAAGTGATTCGGCTTATGAGAACGATCTATGGAAGGCAGCTTGGCATTGCTGGAGGGAAAGAGGCAGACAGAGTTCAGTGTACAGAGAGAGAATGCAGAAATAGATCCATAGCAATACACCAACCTGGGATGTTCTAATACAGAAGCTCAAGGGCAGTAGAATGGAATAGGGATAGGGTTTTTATCCGATACGAAAATGAACTCATCATGGAACATTCAGTGCAAATGTAACATGTGTATAAATACAAACAATGCAACCTTTACCACACCTAAGAAAAAACAATTGGAGCTAACCTCTGGGTCCTCAGGCTTGGCAACGGGGTCTTCCACATGACAAGAAAAACATTATCCCAAAAGGGAAGGAAAGAACAGAAAGTTGGACTTCATCAAAAGGAAAGAAAGGCCCTTCAAAACATTCATGCACCCCAATGTCCACTGAAGCACCATTTCCAATAGCCAAGACAAGGGAGCAAGCTAAATGTCCATCGGCCGAGGCATGGATAAAGAGGATGAGGTTCATATGTACGGGGGAACATCACACAATCATACAAGAGAATGGAATCATGAACGCTGCAGCAGCAAGGATGGACCTGGAAATTATCATCCTAAGTGAAGGTAGACAGGGAAAGACAGACATCATATGATACCACCTCTAAGTGGAACCGAAGGAGAGGACACAAATGAACGTGTGCACGGAACAGAAACAGACTCCCAGCCTTGGAAAACCGGATGGGTCCCAAAGGAGCCAAGTCCGGGGCAGGAAGGACTGGGGGTTTGGGACTGGCTTCTGCACACGGAGTACATGGAATGGCCGGCCAAGAGGAACCTGTGGTAGAGCCCAGGGAACTCTAGCCCCCAGTTAGTGATAGTCGATATGGGCATAGAATCTGAGGGAGAAGGGGTGTGTGTGTATGTATGACCGACTCACTTTGCGACACAGCAGGAAATAGCACAACATGGTACCTCACTGTCCTTTCAATCAAACTGAAGATAACTACATCAATACCACTGGAATAGGCAACAACATCAGCAACAATGAAAAGATAAGCGTTCTCCCCCATGACAGCCAAAACACTACCCCAGACAGAAAACGGACCTCATCAAATGGAAACATTTTCCTAGGTGAAAAGAAGCTACAGGTTTGGAGAAACTACCTGCCAACCACACATCTGACCCAAATCTGGTGTCTCGAGGGAATAAGGCACTGCCAAGACACGACCATAACAGCGGGACCTATTCCACCAGAAAATGGGCAAATGTTAGGAAGAGATGGGTCACCCACCACAGCACTGTGAGTCCTGAAGGCTGGGTCCACTGTGAGGCTTCCCGGGATCCTGCTGGCTACATGAGAGCACTGGGTCAGGCAGAGGGCAGGAAGGATTGCAACAACACTGCTTCCAGGAACTCCCTCGGGTTGGCCTGAGCCAGCTAAGCCGAAAAGGAGACATCAGACTCCAAGTGCTGGAGGTGTGGACCCCTTGGGCCAGGCTGGCTGAGGCCCTTGGACCGAAGGCAGGTGTTCATGTGGGGGTGGGCCCGGAAAGGTGGGCAGTGAGTTGTTCCCCTTCAGGCTATGGAGAGCGGGGCCATGGGGGTGCTGAAAGAGGGTGCTGGGAATCCAATGTAGGAGCAGAGTGCTGTGAGGCCTGGACCTCATCTCACACTCTGTGGCTCGAGCTCCTCTCTCAGCTTCGCTCTCAGTTGCCTCGACTCCATTCCTTCAAGAGCCTTATATGACACGGGCTGGAACCGCCTGCCCCATGGCCTTGGGTCATGGGCTCTGATCCGGCTCGAGTGCCCTGCACTCTGGAAACGTCCCTCCCTCACTTTGGGGAGTCGATCCTCCTTCATCCCAACCCCAGGACTGATGTTCCTTTACTTTACAAAAGACCCTTCATCCCTGGCACTGGAGACACCTGCCAAAAGGGGCTACAACTCTATTACCCGAAGTTCCTATGTGGAAGGCTTCTCCCGCAGGACCTTCGAACATGACCTTAGGTGGAGCAGTCTTTTCTTTGTCTTTCCATTGCCTACGTTTGTTTGTTTGGATGGGGCTGCTGGGGCGGCATATGGAAGTTCCCAGGCTTGGCATCCGAACGATCCATCGATCGATCGGACCTTTGGCATCTGGCCTACACACAGCCACCGCAATGCCACATCCAAGCCGGGTCTGATACCTACACCCCAGCTCATGGCCACATTGGATCCTTCCCTTCCTGAGCGAGGCCAGGGATCGAACCTGAACACTCATGGTTCCTTCTCGGGTTCAGTTCCAGGGCAACACCACCGCAAGCCCTGCAGCAGAGTTTGTACAGAAAGAGCTGAAATCAGGTCACTAAGGTGGCCCCGAATACAATAGGATGGGTGCCCCTATAGAAAGGGCAAATTTAGATCCTAAGTACCAGATGGGTGCCCCTATAGAAAGGGCAAATTTAGATCCTAAGTCCCACAGAGGGAGCTGATGGGAGGGCGCAGGCCGGAGATGGGCATCTGGAATCCAAGGAGAGAGGCCTCAGGGCCAACCCAGCTTGTTTATACCGGGATCTCAGAAGGCTGGGCTCCGAAACGGTGAGTTGATACATTCTTGCTATTTAAGCCCCATTGCCCATGGGATTGGTGATGGCAGCTGGAGCTGACCGATTCCCTCTGAAGGCCTGGGCACTCCCAGGGCAGGAAGGAGTCTCAAGGGAAGACACCCTCTCTGTCCCCAGCTGGGCTCCACCAGCATCCCCACTCCTACCTTCCTCCTGGGACACTCTCCCTCTCATGTCCTCTCCCCTTGTCCAGGGAGTCAGATGGAGGACCCCAACAGAAGAAGGAAGGATGGATGACAGGAGGGGCCGTAGGGCCCCAAGGCAGCAGCGGGAGGAGACTTTCCTTTGGTTATTGCAGATTGCAGGCTTGGTTTGTGGGGTGGCCACTATTGCACAGGAAGGCCAAGATGGGGCCCTGGAAAGCTGATGGAGCTGGTGGGGGAGGGGTGGCTCTTTGCCAAATGGAGACTGGAGTCTGAGGCAGAGACAGGAGCACAGGAGCTCGGGGGGTCTGCACCAGGCCTGCTGCAGGACCTCGAGCATGAACAGCAGCAGGGGCCAGTCTCTGGGGGCACAAAGCCTGTGCCAGGCCCAGGAGAGCCAGCAGCCTGCAGAGACTGCGATGGCACCTGGGTGTGAGGAGGAGGGACTGTGGGCTCAGGGAGAGGCATGTGCTTCTGGATCTCATCGGTCCCATGGGAGAAGCAGGTGATATTGGTGAAGATGCTGGGGTAGGGGGCGTGTCAGGCGTCTAAGCCCCAGCGGGCCATCCCCACGAGACACCCTGAAAAAGGGAGGTCACAGATGAGGGCACCCCCCTGGGACCACCCTCCGGAGGACAGGGGACTTAGGCTGCAAGCAACAGAGCTAGGTCAGAGCTGAGTCTCTGCCATGCAAGGTCACTCAGTTGTACTTCTGGGAAGTTCCAAACCCTGGCATCCCATGGCTGGTGAGCCTGTGTAAGCCATGCAGGCAGGCACGGGCGTCCTGATGGAGGAAGCTCTTGACTGACCGACCCTCAGGACAATCGCAGGTTTCAATCTATCAGCAGATGGGCCTCTGTGCCTGGAGAACCCCTGGAGGTCCAGGAGAAGGCACTGTCCAAGGCCGAGAAGGGACATATGTACCAACAGGGCCCAAGAGAGCTGGTGTGGGAGTGGAGCCTGGCCAGCTCAAGCCCCTGCAGACCTCAGCTCTGGCAAGGCCCTGGGCTGCACCAGCACACCCCTAACCGGGACCCTCTTCCTTTCTCATTCCTTTAGACATCTGGTGTTCTCTCAAGGTCTTGGTTGAGCCTTTTCAGAAGATGCCCATACCCAGGCCTGTTGGAGGCAGCCGGTCTTGCTCAGGGGGTCAGTGGAGCTTAGACACAGAGTGGCTGGGACTTCCTAGAGTTAGTGCGCTCAGGGCTGGGCCATCTGGGGGGAAATCTCCTCATGTCATCAGCCAAAGGGAGGGTCTGGTCCTTGTGGCTGGGGGAGAGGGGCAGGGGCCATGGCCAGTTTCCAGGGCACCACGACAGGGAGTCCTGCAATCGAGGTTTTAAAGCAACAACTACAGGAGAGTGATAGCAAGATACGGGAAGGACAGAGAGCCCCAAACAAGTTGAACCCAAACAGGCACGCAGCAAGACCTATGCTGATCAATATGGCCAAAGGTAAACAGAAAGGGAGGAGGCTAAAGGCAGCAAGAGAAAAGCAAGGCATTCATGATGAGGGAACCCCAATAAGGTTATCAGCAGTTTGCTCTACAGAAACACTCCAGGCCAGAAGGGGGTGGCGAGACCCATTGAAAACACTGAAAGAAAGAACAAATAATCTGCCTCCTCCAAATACCCTATCCAGCAAGACTATCATTTCAAATCGAAGGGGAAAGCAAGAATTTCTCCAACAAACCAACACTGAAAGAGTACTGCAATACAAATCCCATTCTGAAAGAAATACTCTAAGGGTTCTCCAATTCAAAAAAAGAAAAAAGAAAAAAACCATTGGAAAGCAGTGACTTAGAGAAGCCAGCATACACATCTAACCATGCAGATGTCAAAAGCATAAAATGAAATAAACTACATCAAATCATACAATGAGGGCGAGGAATGGAAGAAAATGTAGATCCTTTGTCTTGTTTCAATGACGCGTTTGGTCCTATGTAACAGTCAGGCTAAAGTGAGCAGACAAACGAAGGGGTTAACATAATAACAAAACAGGGCAACCACAAACCAAAAGCCAACACTACATTCAAAAATCGGAAAAGGAAAGGACTCCAGCAGAGAATCAACAGAACCCATCCACCCAAAGGAAAAGAAAGAAGAAAAGAGAAACATAGACTCAACGGGAAAACAAGGCTTCAAATGGCAATCAAGAAACATCTATCAATGACCACCTGAATTGTTCCGGGACCGACTGCTGCCAAAAAAGGCACAGAGTGCCAGTGTGTACCAAAGCAAAAACCTTCAATCTGCTGCCTAGACAAGCTCACCCGAGGGCAAAGGACACGTATAGATTGAAAGGGAGGGGATGTGAAAAGATATTTCATGCCAATGGACAAGACAGGAGATCAGGAGTAGCGCTGCTCATATCCAACAAAATCGCCTTTAAAACGAAGGCCATCGAGAAAGGCAAAGAAGGACACTAGTTCACGGTTAAGGGATCCATTCAAGAAAAGGATACCACACACTTATATCTGGAATCAAATATACGGCACAAATGAACCTTTCCACAGAAAAGCAACTCTTGGACTTGCAGAATAGACTTGTGGTGGCCAAGGGGGAGGGGAGGGGGAGGGAGTGGGGTGGATGGGGAGCTTGGGGTTAATGCCTGCCCACTATGGCCTTGGGAATGGATTAGCAATGAGATCCTGCTGTGTAGCGCTGGGTACAATGTCTAGTCATGTTTGACGGAGCATGATAATGTGAGAACATAGAATGCCTACATGTATGTGTAACTGGGTCACCACGTTGTACAGTAGAAAACAAGATTGTACCGGGGAAATAACAATTAAGAGCCAAAGAGGACGCGGTATATACACACAATGGAATACTCCTGCGCCATAAAACAGAGAACCCTAATGCCATCTGCAGCAACATGGATGGAACGAGACCCTCTCATCCTGAGTGAAGGAAGTCCGAAAGAGAAGGACGACTACCATACAACATCACTCATATGAGGAGTCTCATATACAGCCCAAAGGAACCTTTCCACCTAAAGTAACTCATGGACTTGGAGAATAGACATGTGGTTGCCTAGAGCGAGGGGAGGGAGTGGGATGGATGGGGAGCTTGGGGTTATTGGATGCAAACGACTGCTTTTGGAAGGGATTAGCAAGGAGATCCTGCTGTGTAGCACTGAGAACGAGGTCGAATCACTTACGATGGAGCATGAAAATGGCACAAAGACGAATTATACATGTATGGGGAACTGGGTCACAATGCTGGACAGTGGAAAAAATTGTCTCGGGGAAAGAACAATCAAAAAACACCCAACAAACACCCCACTAGAGGCAGTCATCAAACCACAAGAGCAGAGAACAAGGGAGGACGGGAAAAGACCAACAAAACCCAATCTGACACAGCTAATAACATGGCCATAAGAACATACAGATCAAGAAGCACCTTCAATGGAAATGCACAAAATGCCCCAACCGAAAGACATCCACTGGCTGCATGCATACAAAAAGAAGACGCATCTCCTTCTCTCTGTGTCTACATCGAGAGCTCTGTCTCGTTCTCCATCTCGATCCCCATCTCGATCTCCATCCAGATAGTGAGAGGATGCAAGAAAATATTCCTCGTGCGTGGGAATTAAAAGAGAGACGGAGTAGAAACACCCCCATCAGACAAAAGAGACCTTCAAATAAAGCATATTAATAAGACACAAAGAAGGTCATTACGTAACGGTCAAGGATCAATCCAAGGAGAGGAGATGGGAATTGGAAACCTATATGCACCCAATACAGGATCCCCGCAATGTAGAAGGCAACTGCTACAACCATAAAAGGAGAAATGGACACTAACACAGTCAGAGCAGGGGGCCTTCACACCCGACTCCCATCAATGCACGGGTCCTCCAGACATAAAATCAACAAGGGAACCCAGGCCTTCAATAATGCATTGGACCACAGGGCACTTCCTCCATATGTAGAGCGCTTTCCATCCCAATCAAGCAGGATACACACTCCTCTCAAGGGCACACCGGACATTCCCTAGGACAGATCACATGCTGCGTCACCAAGCAAGCCACCGTACATGGAAGGAAATTGAAATCCTATCCCACAGCTTGTATGAACCCAACGCTATGAGGCTCGAAATCAACCACCAAGGAAACAATGGCAACAAACACCAACGCACGGAAACTCGACAACATGCTACTCAACAAACAAGGGAGTGCTGGAGAAACCAAAGAGGAAATTTGAAGATCCCAAGAAGCAAGTGACACCAAAGACATAACAATCCAAAGCCTATGGGATGCACCAAAGGCAGATCGAAGAGGGACGTTTCCAGCAATACAAGCCTACCTCAGCCAACAAGGAAAACCACCAACAAACAACCTGGCATTACGCCCAAAGCAACCAGAGAAAGACAAACACAAGGAAAGACATCCTAATGATCAGAGCAGAAAGGAAAGAGCAGCGAAGAAAACCATCGGAAAGATCAATGCAGCTACAACTGCTTCTTTGAATACATCCACCATATGGATAAACCCTTAGCCAGACTCATCAGGGAAAAAAGAGTGGACTCAAATCAATAAACGTCAAAATGCATGCCAGCTTCCAATGGACATCCCAGAATACATTGGATCAGAAGAGACTACTAAAAGCAACTCTATGCCAAGAAAACAGACTTCCTAGACGAAATGGACACCTTCCTAGAAAGTACAATCTGCCAAGACTAAACTCCGATGACCTAGAAAAGATGACTGGGCTGATGCCAAGAACTGAAAATGACGTTGTGAGGAAAAAACTTCCAGCAGGCATTCCCGTCATGGCTACATTGGAATGAACCTGACCTGTATAGGAGAGAAGGCAGGTGCAATCCCTGGATCCAGGATTGCCTTCAGATATGGAGCAGGTCCCATATGCAGCTCGGAACTGGCCTTGCTGTGGCTGTGGCTGGCAGCTGCAGCTGCAGCACCAATTCCACCATAGCCAGGGCATTTCCCAATGCCATGGGTCTGCCCTGAAAAGACAAGAAAAGGCCAACCCCCCACTCCACCCACTTCCCCACAAACAAAACTATACCACCTGAGGTCTTCACATGCACATACCCAACAGGGGCCTGAACGCAAACACCGACCAGTGGTACACATTGATTACTATGTATACAGGCTCACTACAACCAGCTCCTACAGAGTCGTCTCATGCACAGCCCATAGGCAAGGCCACAGCCCTACAGGACTTCTAGGCCAGGATTCCAGAACACACACACATCGCCTATGAGATTTCTTTGTTTCCAAACACACACACCTACCTCTGACATCCCTCCAAATACATACTACAGAAGCCCCAGGACCTCAAATACACACACAGCCACAATCCGCCTACACGTACTAATACACATGTACACGTCTCAAACACCTATGGACACACACAGACAAATATTCCCAACCCTTGAACATACAGATGCCCCAAACACTACACATGGTGCCACCTCTCCAGAAGACAACCGCCCTGCCAGGACACTGCACCTGTGTGGGTGTCAACTGCATATGTATTTCAGCCCTCACCCTCAATGTGGACACACCATCTCTTCGTACCTAGGACCTGTAGAAACACCTCAGCATTCTGCCAAGAAGCAACGTGGCACACTCCCAACACCTCCATACCACAGGAACACAACCTGGTCATTCATGCATCTTGTGATAGACACACAAACGAGTAGACACACGTACGACACATGGACCTATCGCCAGCAAACCACATAGGAAATGACTCCCACATATCCAATGATCCTAGGACCCAGCTCATCCATCTGCAAACTCGTAACACATAACCACAGCACATATTTCTCACACCAAGAAATGCACGTCTCCCACGCCCCTGTAGAAACACAGAACCTCATCTCTCCAGCAGACACACACTTCCACACGTCCCCACATATATAAGCCTAACATGTCCCTCCTGAAAACTACAAGGGCATAGCCCCAGCGAATATGCCTCCAAATGCCCATGCCCCTGGAATACACACTCAAACGCATTCTACACACAACTCTCCAAAAGACCCAAGCAGACCCGCAATTACTCAGTCAGTAAACGACACAATTGCAAACCTAGCACCCTACGTCCTTTCCTCCAAACACGCATATAACACACTCTCCGCATATCCATAAACCCACACTCCCCAAGGCTCCATCCAAGGACATGCACTCTTCCAGCGTGCAGAATCCAGAAGCATGCCAATACGGCACGCCGACCTATTTAGCATTCACCAGTCCCAGAAGATAGGCCGACTCGCCCTCTACACATCAAAAGACACATGCACGGCTCTGGAACATGTGCTACACACAAAAAAGCAAAGAGCCATATGACAGGCCATGAACACACAAAGAATCATCCTAAAGGGAAGGACAGAGGAGGATCCTTAAAGAGCAGAAACCGCCCACGGGGGATGGGTTAAAGACAAGCTTTCACGGGGTCTTCGAAATGGTCTAAAGCTGATGATCACTCAAGAAAAGGAACCCAGCCATGACTTACCCGACTTGAAGGAAGACCAGATGCATCGAAGTGCCAGACACGCTCAAGACACAACCCCCAAGACTTCAAGCACAAGACAACAGATGTGGAGATCGAGTCCTGCTGCATGAGGTCAAGGAGAGAAGAGTCCTGGACAAGGAGCATTTCTGCACCTCACCCAGACAGAAACACAGGGGAGAGGGGACACGCCTAGGTAAAAGAGGACAGGAGATGGAAACCTGAGATGAATTACCCCAGTTGATATACGACCAAACTCCTGGCAATACACACCGATTTGAACAAGCACTGTGACAGCCCAGGGCACACCATCCATATAGGGCACAATGAGGAGCTGGAGATGGAAGCCTTGATATCCACCCTCCAATGAGGAAGAAGGCAGTCTTCTCCCCTCCCCACTGGGCCTTGGATTCTAGAAATGTAGCTCTCTTGGTTCTTGGGGCTGCTCTGCTCCCTGGCCAGCTTACGCGTATCTCCCCCCAGGGTCTTATGCTCCGAAACTCACTCTTTACCTGGGGCTTCGTTTCATGCCAAATTCTTCCTGCCACGAAGCAGACGAACCAGAGCTTCATCAAATCCTGACACCTGGTGAGGGGTCTGACAGTGCAAAGACAGTGGGGTTGAGCAGGTCGAGGCGTTCTTTTGTGGCACGGAAGGCTAAGGATTCTGAGTGTTCACTGCAGTGGTCCAGATTGCTGCTGTGGCACTCCGTCCGTGGACGGGGAAACTCCACATGGGGCAGATGCCACCAAAAAGAAGAAGTCTGTGCGCTCGAATCCTCTCTGAACCTGGGATCCTGGATTCAGGTGCCAAGCTGAGGGCAAGGTAGATTCCAGTCCCACTCTCAATTTTGGCTGGGGTCGAGTCCCAACCACGAAGTTTCACTACAGGCCCCAAAGGTACAAATACACAGATCGGCCCCTGGACTTCCCTAACATTGCCCTGAGGCCTAGGCAGATAATCCTACCAAGTCCACCAGGAGACACACAATCCCCAACTTCACGGTGGAAAACATCCATGAAAAATAGGCCCCTGAACACCAACTTACAAACACCTAAACGCGAGCTCCTGGACTATGCCTCTGTTACACCTCAGCACCCTCCAAAGACAAACGCTCACCCAAACACAGGCATGATCTTCCCTTACACACATATCCATAGACAAAACCCAACCAACCCTCACATTTGACGCATTACCAGATTCCCGACAACCAGGTGGCCTTGTACCAATCCCCCCTAGGCTTGCAAATCCATCACGATTTATATCCGACTCCAACTAGTTGGTCAGCACTACATTCAGCAAGGCTGCCCCCAACAGAGACCCAAGCATGCCCTTTGAACAGAAGTGCTGACCGACATTGGTATTTGAAAAAGGAAGACACCAGTGAAACTAGCAGCCTGGATGGTACATCTTCACTCCTTTTCCCGTGCCCTGAGCTACTTCTTGTGAACCCCATGAGGGTTTTCAAATTGTAATTTCTTCCTTCGAGCTTTCCTTGCTTTGGAACGGCAGGCACACTGGAATGCCACCCATTTTAATCACTCACACGCTTTAGTCCCCTGCCTGCATAGGCCGCACAGTCCCTCAAGTCTCCCAGCAGCCTGACCCAGAGTGCTGCTAAAAGCTGTGGTGGAAACACTGCTCCGGACCTGAGCTCCATGCGGTCATGAACCCACATGGAGGAGGGCACAAGGAGTCTGCAGCGTGCACAAGAGCACAGAGCAGTCACACCCAATGGCTGAAGAGTCCCCATATTCCTTAGCAGGGCTGTCATGGAATGAATGCTAAAGGCCACCATGATGGGCCCCACCCTCAGGCAGGCCACCCCTTGGGAAACCACCGTCTTTGCTCCCACGTGCGCTACTGACTACCCAAGCGGACCCTCCTCAACAGACACTAGGAGCGGTTGGAGGATGGTAGTCTCTGTGCACAACAGCTCAGTCAGCAGGGGACAGGTGGGAAGAGGAGGGAGGGAAGGAAACATCAGAAGAGCTGGCCCAGGAGCTCCCTACAAGACAGGAATGTCATGGAGGATTTGCATTCGCTGGAAAGCTCTCTGGGGTTGTCTTCCTGTCTTCTCCCTGGGAGCTTCTGTGGCCATCACTTCTTAAACCCTATCTCTTGGGAGATGAGCCCCCACGGTCACACTGCATCGGTGAAACCCATGCATTTAGATAGGATCCCCATACAAGAGTTTGCAGAGATCCAGCCTAAGCACAGAATCCTCAAAGTGGGCCAAGGACATTCATGCCCTTTGGGCCACAGCACCTTAGGCTGTGTGGACTCTTTGGGTTGGGATTTGCTTGTCTAGAAAGAGAAGGGTCTTTCCCCTAGTAAATTGGATGGATCCCTTAAAGAACCATTCTAGCACGCAATTGGAGATCTGGGAACCTCTCTTCAGAGATGGTGCTCCTGTCGCCGTGCCTAGAGAATTTCCAAATGCCTCGATTCTCCACGCATGTTTGTTCTTCATGTCTTTCTTTAATACATGGAGCTTGTTCAATAAAGGTTGGTGCACAGGTGTGTCTCCTTTGAACGGTTCTGGTTGTCCTGGTTATGCTGGTGAGCTACACTTGACCCTCTTGGCCAGTCACAAGACAGCAGGTACTTTGGGAACACTATTCCTCTCCCTCCCTACGTCTGGCACGACATCATGGAAGTTCAGGTGGCCATCCACCCACAAAGAAGTAGCAGCAGATTCAACATACTGACCTGACTTGGTAATGCTCGCCAAAGAAACTTGAACCCTCAGATCCCTTTTCTGGTCCGTGGCAACATCACAGCATTTCTTCCTCCACAGGATACCTCTCAAGACCCTTACATCTATCTGATGACACCCAGAGCTCCCAAGGGCACAGACTTGAAACGTCCACAAGACACAAACCTGGGATCTCTCGGTGCCTTTCAATTTCCATGTGGGAGTGGAAGGTTCACTGTCTCCTGATGCTAGTGATCCATCTCCAGAGATGTTTCTCCTCAGCCGCCAGTGCCGGCCCCGAAGCTCTCTGCAGGAACAATCAGAGCTCATGGTCCAAAGGACGTTGAGACACCCACTTCCATGACTGGTTTCCCTCATTACAGTGCCGCTGATTTGACAACCTCTGCCTCTCCGATGTCGGGATGTAGGGGTCTGAAGTAGTATAAGATAATGAACAACAGAAGGCGTTCGTGTCATGGTGCATCAGAACCGAATCTGACTAGGAACCATGAAGTTGCGGGTTCCACCCCTGGCCTCGCCCGGTGGGTTAAGGTTCGGGTGTTGATGTGAGCTGCGGTGTAGGTTGCCATCACGGCTGGGATCTGGCATTGCTGTGGCACTGGCATAGGCCAGGGGCCACAGCTCTGATTGGACCCCTAGCCTGGGAATCTCCCGATGCCATGGATGTGGCCCTCAGAAATCCAAAGTCAGTCAAAAATGATGGAAGAATTGGGAGCACCTCATTTCCACAATGCAACTTTTGTATCAATGTCCCTGAGAAGACTCATGCCAATACGACATCTGGGGAGGGAGTGGGGTGGCTTAGGAGCTTGGGGTGAAGGGATGCAAAGGATTGGCTTTGGTGTGGATTAGCAATGAGATCCTGCTGTGTAGCACTGAGGACTTGTGAGAGAGCATGCTCATGGGAGAGACTAGAATGTGTACATGTGTGTGTACCTGGGTCACCATGCTGTACAGTAGCAAAACCATTGTCTTGGGGGAAGAACAATTCAAAACCAACCAAACAAGAAACCCCCACAAATACTACATCTGAGCTATGCGTGAGAATCTTGTAACAAATTGCAGGAGTGGCTGAAGAAGGGGAGGAAGCAACAAGGAAGCCTGGCCTTCCTGAATGCCTGGGTACAATGGGTGCCTCAGCAATCTTCTCCTATGAAGGTCTTGTTTGAAAACCCTTGAAATGTTTCTTCAGTGTAAAAGCTCCAATAGAGAGCCCTATTCCCATGGTGCTCAGTTTTGCAGTGCCCCATCCAGAGTTTCTTCCTACAAAGCTCACCATGGCATTGCAGGAGATACTCTCGCCTCAGCTTCTCACCCTCTTTGGAGTCCATGTTCCTTTGCAAGGGGCAAGAAGCTTCGGAAGCACCCACACAAGTCCTTTTTCTCAATCTGCAACAATCCTTTCAACCTCTCCTTCCTTGCCCAACACCCTAACAGCAGGAGCAATTGTAGTTCTGCTACTGCACACAGGGACTCTTGCCTCCCAAGAGATTTGCTTGCAGTCCTAGGAGGTTTTCACCCCTCACCTCCCTTGATGATGTTCCCGAGACCTCGCCTCTCACCACACAAGAGGGACATACGCATTCCTATCATTTGCATCGTGATAAGCTGATCTTAACTCCCAATCTGAACGTTTCCTCAGGTGTGTTTCCATTTGGCTGTGTCAGGGATGCTACGTTGATTCCCATGCAGACAGCATCATAGGGAAGGATGAGCCTCGATTCTCAAGAGCAAGGGTATGGGATGCAGAAAGGAAATGCACCAGCTCTTAAGCAGGGCTTGCTGGGGAGGACGTTGATGCGAGTTGGTTTGGACACGTGGAGATTGGACATTGGTGGATAAAAAGCTGGCACTGTGTCAAAGGGCACACCCACATCATGGGCAGTTGATGTTTTCACACCTACAAAAGCCAGCAATTCCCATCATGGCTCAGCAGACATAAACCCCCCTAGGATCTGTGAGGATGCACACTCCATGCCAGCCTCCTTCAGTAGAATAAGGATCCGGGGTTGCCCTGAGCTGTGCTGTAGGTCCCAGATGCAGCTTGGATCCCACATTGCTCTGGCTATGGCAGAGGCGTGCTCGTGCAGGTCTGATGTGACTCCTAGCCTAGGAACATCCATAGGCAGCACGTGTGTCCCCCAAAGGAGAAAGCAATTAAACCAAGAGACCCCCCCAACACACACACTTCTGGTTCTTTCACATAAGGAAAGAGAAGATTTTGTCTTCTCCTCCCTTACTTCTGTCCTTAACCACATAAAGCTCAAAGACGCAATAGTATATCTTGGATCTTCCATTGCCATTTCATCCAAAGAGCCTGCAGATTTGGGGTCCCTTTGCCATTTTCTTTTGGGTTGGACCATAAGGCACCTTTTGGTCTCCACTCCAAGTTCTCCTCCCCTCAAGAACTGCCCACTCCCTGTAGCCTAATTGGTACCCTTATGGGTGAGTCTTGCCAGATGCATGCTGACTCCAAGGGAAAGGTAAATTTCAGATACACAGGGAAAGTACTTGCAGTAAAGAGATGTCCAAAATGGTGCACGGGACACAGGTCAGGCTAAATGCAGGCACTGTGTATGGGAAATGAAAAACTCAAATGGACCTGCACATTTACTATTGTTTTTGCCTGGCTTTGAGCACTCTGCCCTTTCAGTACATTGAATTTCAAGAGAATGGAGGAACTCCCATGTTAAAAATGCATCCAGTAACAGAGGAGCCACGATATCAGTAGGAACGCAACAAAAGGAAAGATATTCATGTCTACGGGGACGCTATTTAATTTTCTCGTTTCCTTTTTTACTCTTTCTCCAGAGGAACTCTTTGATCTTACAAGAGGTTAGGTTTTCCACTGCAATTGATTTACAATGTTTTGTCTACTTCTGCTGCGTAGCCGAAGGACCCTGTCCTACAGACCGATGTATGTATATATGATATATGATACATATATATCTATGTAGGATACATATGTAATCACTTTCTCACATTATCCCCCAACCTTTTCCATCACAAGTCCAAGATGGAGTTCCCTGTGCACATGGTACATTTCAACCAGAGACAAAGGAATACTACCTGCAAAGGCCAACGGATGGCATTCAAAGTTGCTTGCCCAAAAGATCTCTGAAAAGATGGGAATGAAACAGGCATCTCTGATCCCTGGTGGGAACGAGGACTGAGTGGACAGGGGAAAGAGGGGAGAGGAGGACTCAGCACTCCATATGCTATTCGGCACACGTGGACTGTGATCCCTGAGAAGGGAGGATTTGTGGAAAATGTTACATTCAAACATTTAACGGGGAAAAGCTCCAAGACTTACCAGCAATGTCATCATACGGGAGACACCACAGACTGATCTCTGGTCTTGGACACGTGGGCTGTGCAGTGGCTTTTTGGATAGGCTGGGCCTTTCCAGCACAAGGGAACATGAGGAAGGTGGGTCCTGCTGGATGCTGGTTGGCACACAAGGACGGCTTCCTTAGGAAAGACGGACACACACCAATCACACATGGTGGGTCTGCTGAGAGAAGCCAAACCATAAACATTGGGTTCCAGGTGGCCATGAAAACCCACGTGGTTATCAGATGATAAAAGGTGAATTTTGTTCAGAAAGTCTGGCCTCTGGGGAAGGGAGCCTGGAGCCAGGACGGAAGCTGAGGGGGTTGAAGGACAACAAACAAGTTGATGAATAACAAACGGAAAGGGAACATCAAGACAAACCTTGCTGCTGTGACTCTGAAAACCAACACATACATTGCCTGACGAGGCACTGGACAATTGTCTGGCCCCTGCATAAGGTGGAAGAAACATCTGGTTCTTGCCTCCCTGCAGAGGCCAGCATGGAATGGCACCCCACCCCCACCCAGGCTCACCTGCCCTCGGCCCCTCCCCCACTGCAGAATGACTGGAGGCCCGCATTCTACTGTTGAGATTCAAACTTGGGCTCCTTTACTTGCCTCCTGAGCATCTGTTGGGGCAGGTCCCTCGCTGGGTCCTGCTCTGGACTGTCCACGTTGAGGCCACCAGCCCGGGGTGGTCCAGGCCCATGCCTGTGGGAATGGCTTCAGAAGGCGGTAAGCCTCTAGACAGGGGCTGTTTTCCAAGAGATAGGGCCTCCCTCAAATCCCTGGGTTTCCGTTGGGACCCTTCACTGTGGACACGGAGTTGGACGGAAGGAGAGGAAGGCGAGAGCACTGCACCCCAGGGACATCTCAGCTGGGGAGCCTGTAGAAACCTGAGGCTGCCCTGGGGAGGACAGCTGCTTGGAGGTGGTTCAAGAGGCCTTGCTCTGGTTGGGGAGGCAGGATGGCAGCAGGCAGGTTGGCGGTTTCTAAAAGGGAGACAAGCCACTTGGAACGTGTGTGTAGCCAGTGTCCTGTGGCTGGCCCTGGGTGGGTCATGGGGAAAGCCTAGCCCCGCCTTGTGGTCCTCAGGCATCTGAAGCTCGCCTCACCAGACCTCTCTAAGGGATTGGAACTGGAGCATACTCTGGCTAATGGGGGCGTGGAATGGGAGGGTATAGTCAGAAAATGATTCAGTGCTGGTGGGTGTTGTCTGTGGCCACATGCTCAGGAAAGGGTCTGCTCTGAGCTGGGCAGGATGTGACTCTCACTGCCACGGCCCAGAACGTTACCCTTCATCCCGCCCAGAACTCATTTCTCAGGTCAGGCAACTGTGGCCTTGGATTCCACAAGGGATGGGCAACCAGGTGACTTCACCCAAGCTAGGACTCGTGGGCCTGAGGTGTTCTGTATTGGTTTCTCTTTTGTGGAAATACGTCTCTGCAGACATGGCGCAGCGTGTCAGGTGTCTCACAGCAGAAGCTGAGGCCTGACTTTGAGATGAAGAGTGTGTTCCTATTTCAAGTCACTACTACTACATGTGGAGAGAGGCTGGTGCAGGTGGAATGCCTATGAAGGCTGCTTCCTTTGTAAAGGGGGGGGTGAAGCAGTGTAGCACAGAAGCAGGAAGATGATCTAGTCTGCTACTCTCAAACCTCCTAGAACACATGTGGAGGTCAATTCGGTGCCTCGTGGTATGTACCTCCGTCTCCTGAATGGGCGGTTTTCTCACAATGGCACCTGACTCCTGCCTGATTCTCAGTTTCTCCTCCCTTTCCATTATTGGGAGCTGGAAGGGGAAGGACCCCAGACAACCTCCACTCCCATGACCCTTGTCACATGAGCCACCCTGGGCCCGTGCTCATCTTCAGAAGCCAACCCTGGATGGGAAGTGGAAAAATACAGGGGACACACACCGACTTCTCAGACTTCTCTCTGAGGTGCAGAACTGCAAGGTGGGAGCGTTTCAGGGCCATCGGGATTGGGGTGGCACACCTTAGCCCCTGTGAAGTGTCCACTCTGGGTGGTTCGGAGAGGCAGGTGCATGCTTGGTGGGGCTGTTCTGTGTTTGTCTAAGGGTTCTGTGTGCAGAGCGATCTTCTCAGCCTTGGAGAGGTGTTGTGTGAGGTCAGGAAAGAATGACAGAACAGATGTGTGCTGAGCATCCCGAGAGGAAGGGTTGAGGAGGATGTGAGCCCCTTCGACTTTAGACAGTGGAGGTCCATCAAAGGCCTCACGGTGCCTGGAAGGACCTTGGAGAAGGCCCTTACCTGCCAGTGACCTTGCTGAGGGGCATGCTCATGTCCAGGATGTGGGGACAGCCTGTGAGGACGAGGTGTCAGGGAGCTCCTCAGGGAGGCTCTCCCATCCCTGCTGCTGAGCTGAGCATTTCTAGGAAGACAGGGTCAGGGAACTGGGTGTGGGGGATCAAGGTCCCCAGGGAAGTCATTCTCAACTGCAGGTCAGATCATGAACATCCCTCCAGGACATCTGCACATCACAACGGTTCCTCGGGCCAAATGCCCTCTCCCACTGAGGTGTGCCCTCTGAGTCCCCAGAGAGGTTCCGTCCATGTCACCCATTCTCCTCTTCCATTCACCCCTTTCCTTTCTCTCCACAGCATTTCCACTGCTGGGCACGGATGTGGTCATGCCCCCTGGCGCCTCACGCTCCTATCCTCCCCCCACTCCTGGCTCCCAACCCCAGCCAGCTTGGGAGCAGCACCTGCCACCGCCCATGGCCCCATTACTCCTGCCTGGAAGCACCCTCTTGCAGCCACCTCACCCCATGACACCTCGGGTGACTCCTGCTGACCATGGCCCCATTGCCCCAGGGCTTGGCAACATCCCTGTCCCAGTCTGGTCAGGAGGGAGGTCAGCATTGCCCCACCAGTCTCAGGCCTTTGGGCGCCCTCAGGCCCCCCTCAATGGGAATGTTTCCAGGGCCCTCATGGGGAGTGCTTTGTGTCCTGCACCCCTTTGCAGAGCAAGCCCTGTGGGGGACAGCGGGGTGGCTGCCCCAGCTATTGCAGCAGCTCAGGCTGGCAAGGGAGGCTTGGCCCCAGGCCTTCCTCCTCAAGCAGTACTGCCAGCTGCCCAGACGGCCTTCATCCTGCCCCCAGGGAGCTCTGGGCCGTGGCCACATGGCACCTCTGGGGCAGGCAGCCTGCATGCCTCCCAGCACACGGGCCCTCAGGAGGACGCCTCTCACCATAAGAGCGTCTATCAGAACTTCCGACGCTGGCAGCGCTTCAAGTCCCTGGCCCGCAGCCACCTGCCCCAGAGCCCCGATGCGGAAGCTCTCTCCTGCTTTCTCATGTAAGTGACCTCTCAGGCCCTCATTAGCTCAGCTGGAGCCTTCGCATATACAGGACCTTGGTATGGCCTCCCTGCTTAGGTTTCCAGGCATCCTTTCACCTCGAAAGAAGGAGGGTTGACAGCAATGTCCATGCTATGAGGAGGCACGTCTGCACTCAGATGTGTCCCATGTCCAGTCCATGACATCCTGTCCGTGCCTTAGCTCAGCTACCACCACCATGCAAGACCAGTTGTCTCACTTTCTGCACTGCCATGATAACATTGAGTGCAGGAGAGCAGTCCGAGAGGGTCCTGCTCGGATGTGAGGAGCCAGAGTTTGAATGGGACCTGCTTCTCTGGTGCTACCTCCTTTCAACATGGACCTGGGCCTCTGGCAGCCAGTGGGTATCACTTCAGATAAGGCTTAGGACATTCAGGCCCAGGACGGAGCTTTCTGCATGCCCGGTCCTTGTTGTTCTGAAGAAGTCCAGTGTGAACGGGGAGGTGGTCGAGCTGTCCTAAGGGCAAGGGTCTATCCTCCTAGAGCTGTGAGCCTGGCAGGAACATCCCTCCTAGACCCGAGGTCCCTCCGAAAAGGGGGACTAGGCCATCTAGTGCAGAGACCTGGGCCTAAGAATCCTTGGGCTTCTCAGACCTGTTAGCTGGTAGACTGGCGCCTGCCCTCCCGCATTGATGGCGCTGCATTTTATATGAGATGGCAACCCGCCCCCAGCCAGAGTGTCCCAGCTATAGCCAGGGAGTGGACAAGCATCCTCTGCTGAGTGGGAGGTGGTGGCACCAGGCACCAGGAAGGCTTGCGTTTGCTCTCCAGACACCCTCGTCTCCCCCTCTTGAGCCTGGGTTTGGCAGGGGTGGGGCACATAGAGGCCTTGGAGCTGGGTGGGGTTGGGCAGTTGGGGGCTGGGCTGTACCAAGACACTGACCCTGAGGGCTTACAGCCCAGTGCTTCGCACCCTGGCTCGCCTGAAGCCCACCATGACGCTGGAGGAGGGAATGTGGCAGGCCATGCAGGAATGGCAGCACATGAGCACCGTTGAGAGGATGGCCTTTTATGAAATGGCAGCAAAGTGAGTCAGGGTCCTGGGCCATGGGCGACATGGTGGGGTGGGTGGTGGGTGATGGGCAGGCCCCAGGGCAGGATCTGGCTGAGGTGCTAGCAATCAGAGAGGATGCAAGAGGAGGCTGGCACCTGACACCTCCTGTTCCCTGAATCCCCTAATCCTATTGGCCTCCAGAATCCCTTCTGCCACTTGGAGAGCTTGGCTCTTCCAGCCTGCCTGTCCCAGGAGCTCTGCCCTACCATGATGCTGATGTGGGGAGGCCTCAGGATGGCCTTTGGGAGCACGGCAGCCCAGGAGGGGGTCCCCTGAAGGCATGGGGGCTGTGCAGGGGTGAGGACTCCACCCGGCAGCCTGGCACCCCTTCATGCTGGGTGCCTGGCCATCACTGACCTAGCCTGTCTAGGCCTCTCTTCATCAACGATGGCTGGAATGGGCAACCGGCCATCCCTGGGGAAGCCCATGGGTCTCTGGCCCTCCCTGTCATTTCTGCATGTGAACCTCCTAGTTTCCAAACAAAACCAAAGGAGCAGCTAGCTCTCAGTGGCAAGATATGCCTCACCTCTAAGGGTAGGATCCCCACACCAGCCAGTGCTGGGCTCTGTCTCATGCGTGCTTTCCTGCACTCTCACTCCCAGCCCCAGGTTCTGGGTTCAGGCAAGGGCTCTGTAGAGATACGTGCCTGACCAGGCCACTGGCCATCTCCATGGTTTGGGTCAGACAAGGTCCGGGGGCACATGAGCAGGGGCCCCCAATGCCCACCATGTGTCCCTAAGCCTGGTCCCAGAGATTGACCTGGGTCTCTGCTGGACCATGCCCTCCAGCTCCAGGGCTGCTCAGGCAGGAGGAGGCCCAGATCTTGGACCTCTGCCACAGCAGTTCCCTGCTGCGACAGCACCTCACAGGGCCCTGACAGACCTAAGGACACCCTCTCCTCACCCCCTCGGTCCTGCTGCCCTGGGTGGGCTCCAGAGCCCAGGTGGTTTTCTCACTGGGGCCTGTCCCTCAACACCCCCCAGGTTCATGCAATTTGAGGCAGAGGATGAGATCAGGATGGGGAACGTGTCCTGCACAACGTGGGCACAGGGCATGCCTCCTCCAGCTCCAACAAAGCTGGCTCCTCAGGAACCCACATCCTGCAAAAGGGGCACTCAGTCTGTGAATCACCTTCCCCCTGGAGGTCAAGGTACAGGTAAGAGAGGCCTAGGCCTGGTCCCTGTTCCCAGATTGGTCCTTTTCCCTCAAGGGGGCATTGGTCTTTCAACACGGATAGCCCCCGAGGGGGTCTCAGTCCCCCTTTTCCCCTCTGCGGTGTGGACCTGGTCCATTTAGAACCTCATCACCCTCCTCCCTGTCTAAGGGGCCCCTGTGAAATCTGCCTAACAAGTGTGCTGATGGGGAGACCCTTGATCATTAGATGTTCCACACATTCTCACACCTGACTTTTACCTGTCCCTGACTTGAATCTGGCCTCCCACAAAACCTGAGGCTCTGGCTGCTCCTCCCCCTTCCCACATGCATATCCATTGCCCCACAACAATACCCTCCCCTGTGCCTGCTCAGGGGTCAGCTTCTGGGCGCTGGGTCCCCTCACTTTCCCTTCCTCCTGCTCTGCCTCAGCCTGTGCTCCAAGGAAACACGGCCCCAGGGTCCAGCACACCCACCCAAGGCCACGCAGAGCCTGGCAGCTGCTGGAGAACAAGGCCCCCAAGGAGATTGCCCCTGAGGCTTGCAGGGAGCATGGGGACCTCCCGGACGCACTGGTGGGTCCTGGCCCCTCAGCCACAGGGGAGTCAGATATGGAATGTCGAGAGGATGGATATGAGCTGCCACAGGACGAGGACGGCTGCTTCCCAGACCCGGATCTCCTCAGCTACGTGGACAAGCTGTGTTCCCAGGAGGCCTTTGACACCAAGGTGGGCTGGGCCTGGAGTCTGAGACTCCAGGATTCCAGGGAGAGATGCTCTTCGCACCCTAGTTCTGTCTTTGGCCCAGGATAATGGGATTTATGCTCTGGTCCTTGACCCTGATATCTGTGTATCTTCCTGTGTGTCTGAGTGTACTTTGGTGCATAGGATGTGTATATGTGGATGTGAAAGTTGTACATGTGTGTGTCTCTCTCTCTCTTTGGAGGCCTTTGTGTGTCTGTGTCGGTGCCTATGTGTTTGTGCTTTGGAGCCCATGTGTCTGCATGTGCACCTGCTTGTGAGTGTGTGTGTGTGTTTATGTGAGGGTAGACAATACCTATGGGAGTTTGAAAGCTCCCCCTTTGTGAGGGAAACTCTGGATTGGCCACTGCTAGTCACGTTTCCCCCAGGCCTTCCTGCCTCCCAGGGCACTCCTGCCAAGGCTGCTCACAGCCTCTTCCTTCCATTCCAGGTGGAGGCGGTCATTCATCCCCGATTCCTGGCAGAGATGCTTTCCCCAGAACCAGAGCTGGATCTCTCGGGCCTGGCTGAGGAGCTGGAGCAGGAGGAAGGACTCTCCCCTGAAGAGGTGGCCAGGGGAGGGACTGACACTAGGGAGACTGGGGGCAGGGGGGCAACCCATGTGACCCTGGAAATCCAGGAGGAAAGGACCCAGGTCAGCCAGGGCCGGGGAGGGCCCTAGAGCAGGAGGCCCTGAAGGCTCTGTCCCTCCCTCCCTGACAGAGGGGCCCTGCACCCGGGAGGCTGCCCAGGTGGGTGCAGGGCAGGAGGAATGGAAGGAGAGGAGGGGAGCCGGGGACAGGGCAAGGACCCTGCTGGGGAGAAGGTGCAGGAGGAAGGCAGGAGGGCCACAGGCTCTGTCTGTGGATGTGAGTCCCATCTCACCTCCTCCTGCCCATAAGCCCCGGCTCTCCCTGGAGGGTGCAGAGCAGTCACTGTCCACCTCTCTCCCACCAGCTAGTGCAGACACAAGTCCTGGCCTTGGAGGAGGACGACGGGGCGCCAGCCACTCCCAATCACAGGGCACCCCACCTGGACACAAGACCTTCAGAGTCTGTGGCCCAACAAGATGCCCAGAGGAACGAGCAAGGCCCACAGCCCGGGGTCAGAGATGAAACCTGTACACCCCAGATGGATTTCCATGGCCATCTAAGGCACCACCAAACAGACAGGGGCCTGTTCAGGCACAAAGGCTCTGTGCCCTCTCCAGGATATCAGGAGCCCCCTCAGGCTGGAACAGCACAGCCGTTTCCTCGCCAGGGCACCAAGCGCTCGGGCCCTCCATCAGGACCCAGGGCCAGCAAGGTTCTCAGGGAGGCCTCTCCTCTTAGTGGAGCCCCAGGGCTGGGTCACGGGTTCAGTGAGGATGAGGAGGAGCTCCCCAGCCTGGCCTTCCTCTTGGGCCTTCACCACAGCCTGCTACCCTGGGGGCTGCCACAGAGCCCTGTCCCTGCCTCGGGTCTTGTCTGCACTGCAGGGCAGAGGGCCCAGAAAGCTTCCCAAGCCCCCGTGCCCAAGAGAATGGGCCTCAGCTCAGGCCCCCTGGAAGCTGCCAAGTCTAGAGAGCAGGTTCAGTGTGGAGGCCTGGCTGCAGCTGAGGACCTGGCCAGGCCTAGGGCTGACCTGCGAGGCTCTGGGTGGCACACCCTGGCTCTGGGGCTGGTTGACCCTTCCCAGCCCAAAAGGAGCAGGTGTGACCCATGTGTCACACGGAGGAGGAGGAAGTGGCACTGCAGCCAGTAAGGAACGGTGGGCCAGCCCTCCAGGGCCAGTCCAAGTGGGCAGCCCCCATGGAAGCCTTGGGCTCCTCCGGGTCCTAGCAACCATCCTGGCTGCCATAGGGGTGGGGAGGAAGGACAGAATGACCAGTGCCAGGAGGGAGTGGGGGTGGGTGGGGTTAGGTGGTGGGGACTTGGGTCTGGGTGTGTGTGGGTGGGCACAGTAGCTCCTTCGCAATGGGGGATGTGAAACTTGGATAAAATCGTTCTGTTGTGAAATGCACTTGGTCCACTGTCATCTTGCATGTGCCTGTGTCCTCAGAGATGGGTCGTCTGAGGACAGAGAGGGGATCTGAGAGGAACGAAGCATGTGTGAGATCCCAGGCAGTCTGGATCCACAGGTGAATGACTAAGTCTTTCCTCCACAGAGACAAGGATGCCCAGGCTGCTCCTGGGAGTACACAGCTCTCACTAGCCCCAGGGACAGCCTCATCATCCTTGTGTCTCCAGCCTGCTGGGCTAGGGGGCTTCTGGGGCATCGGTTCCATGCTCTGCATCCCGGAACACTCTGGGGATAGAGAGCTGCTTTTGTGCCGTTCAGCCCTCTGGACACTCACCAGTCGTGAGAATGGAGGCTGGAGGCAGCCCTTACCTCTAGAGAGTTTCTCTCTGCCTCTCTGAAGTGGCCAGATGACAGGCTGGGGTGATCCTCCACTCCTCCAGGGTGTCCCGTGGGGGTGGCCTGTCCAGAGAGGAAAAGGCTTGGCTGTAGGGACAGGACTTTCTGCTTTGGTGCCTTGTGGGTGGGGGACCTTCCTATCGTCTTGGTGGGATTATTGCCATGTGCTAAATGGTGGAGGCAGGGGCCTCTTAGTCCCAGTGAGGACAAAACAAAGGAGGGAGTGAGTGACTGTAATCTCATGACCTGTTAATGGCTTGGGGGGAGGTTCCATCATGTGAAGCTCAGTGGTCCCAACCTCACCAGCCCACTGGCATCCACCCCCAGGGAGCTTTTGATACAAGAAGACCTGGGACTTTACGTGATCAGCTATAATTTTTCGATTGGGGTGAGGAGGGTTAAGGATCTTGGGTTGTCCCTGGGAACGTCTGTGTGCCACAGGGGCAGCCAACACTTACAAAATAAAAAACAAGCAAACAAAAAAAAGAAAAAGCAAAATACCCCAAACGCCAAAACTCTAGGATTAATGCTAAGTGCAGGCACACATAAAGTGAGCCATTTACTCATGCTTTTCAATCCATTAAAACATGAAAGAGCAGGAGTTCGTGTGGCTCAGCTCTAAGGACACGGATTAGGATCCATGGGGACCCGGGTATGAGACATGGCATGGCTTACTGGGCTAAGGTTCTGGCATTGCCGTCAGCTGTGGTGTAGGTATGAGACATGCCTCAGATCCTGTATTGCTGTGGCTGTGCCATAGGCCAGCAGGTGCAGCTTGGACTCGACCCCTGGCCTGGAACAGCCCACAGGCCCCAATGCAGCCGACTCAAAATGGAAAAGAAAAGAATGCAATAGAATTTGCAGGAAGGAAAGATGTACAGACCATCACCAAATCGTATTTTAGGGAGATCCCATTATGGCTCAGAAGATGAAGAATCTGACTGCTATCCATGAGTACGTGGGTTTGATCCCTGGCCTTGTGCAGTGGGTTAAGGAATCCAGCATTGCCTTGAGCTGTGGTGTGGGCTACGGATGTGGCTTGGATCTGCCATTGCTGTGGCTGTAGCGTAGAACAGCAATGCCAGCTCTGATTCGACCCCGAGTCGGGGAACTTCGCTATGCTGCAGGTGGGGCCCTCCAATGCCAATCAGAGACTCCATCTATCCACGCATCCCTCCATCCAACAAGGAAACCGTGACTTCATGGATGGCACATTCACCGCATCACAGAAATGGCTGCCATGCCCAGGGTGGGTGAAGGAGCTTCCCAATTTTGGGGGCTGGATTGGTGCTGCTTGTGTGAGACAGAGACAGTGGCTGGACACTCTTTGTCTATGACAGACACCAAGGGGAAGCTGACCCTCTGATACCAGGGAAAGGCTCATCTCCAAACCCCTCAAGGGGGAGTCAAAGCATTGGCTGAAGAAACCCATTTGACTTAGGAGGTGGGGCCCCTGGCCTGGGTTCTGCCTTTCCAATGCCATGTGTCTCCAAGACCAAGGCACCGCGTCCCCTGTGTCCCAGTCACAGACAGCATTCCTTCAGTGTCCAGCCATTCCAACGGCCAGGCCATCGTGCCTTATTGGAAGGGCCTGTTTGGGTGGTGGCGACGCAGCAGTGTGTTCCAGAGGGGATTCGGGCCCTCTGGCTCACAGGTGACCTCTTGCCAGACAGGCCAAGTGACGCATCTGTAACCAGGGTGATTTCCCAGGCACTGCCTTCCTTCCTCAGATGGCAGGGATGCAGAGGGTTTGAAAGGGGGCACAGAGCACAGAGCCATCACCTACGGTGTCCTGAGTGCCTCTGCCTGGGGGGGTGGAGGAGCTTCCTGTTGTCACAGAAGCTATTGCTAGCATACCAGTCATTGGAGGAGTTCTGGATCCCCAACATTTTGCTACTCAGCAGCATGCAGGAGAGAGCAAGGATGGTCCTTGGAAGGAGCTAAGAGTCTTGGGTGAGGGGAAACTTGCTTATTTTCAAGAGGTGCTTCTTAGTCAGTCGGGGTAAGGATGCCCTTCCTTTCACGAAGTGCTTTGGAAGAGGTTTGACAAAGAAAGCCTGGCAACCACATGGGTTGGGAGGAAGCAACAGGCAGGGATGAAAATGTTGCTTGCTGAAGACGAGAAAGGGCAGTTCTGACTTGCTCAAGACCACCTCCCTGCAGCTGGGAGGTGGGCCTTCTTCCTTGGGACATCACGGTCCCTGCCAACAGCCAGGGACTGTGGCTGACAGAGCTGGGGAGTGCCTCCTGGTGCCTCTGTCATCGGCCTTCAGAGCCTGGTGGCTGCACCCACAGCTCAGACCTGCCCTGGCCAGTAGGAGAGAGGCTGGAGCTTTGCCCACTGGGAGTGCTGATCCCCCTGCCAGGGACTGCACCCGGCTCCTGCATGTCAGCCTTCTGGTGGTAGCCAATGCCCACATGGGACCACGGCCATAGAAAGCAGCAGAGTGCTGCATCTGGACCCCCTCCTGTACCCTGGCTCTCTCTCTACTTGTAAGATGATCCAGACAACAATGGGCAGGGGTGGCTGTGAACTGGCCCTGTCAGACACATCTTCAGAAGCCTGGCATTTCCATGTTCAGGTAATCCCCTTATGGTTACAGTGTAAGGGAAATAGGCAGAGCACTCCTCTGTCACAGTCATATTGGAGCCGTTCCTGCCTGGGATGTTTGGAGAACCTCTACGATAAGGAAACAAAGAGCCACTGCCTTTCACTCCAAAGCATATGCTGTCCATTGCAGAACAACGAGAATGAGAAGAAAGGAAGCCTCCAGATATGTGGACATGGAGATGCACCCTTTGAACCACTCCATGCTCAAAGAGGCCTCTCCAGGAGAACTGGGAAAATATATAGAACGGTAGGCAAAGGAACGTGCAGTACCTAACAGGTGGTAGGATCCAGAAAAACTGGTGTTAAGAGGGAAGCAAATGGCACGAAATGCTTATAGAATACAAAAGATGCCAGGTTGCCCATCAACAACCTACGTTTTCACACAAGGCATAGAGAAAATACAAATCACAAAATACAACAAACGCAGGAACAAAGAAGCTCACGACAATACCCTATGTTCAGAGGGACTCTAGCCAAGGAACACTAGCTTGGCTTACTATGCACAACCATCAACTTTATAGGCTCCATGAAGACATTACTGAGGAAAACCTACATGGTCACCATGGCGCTTGCAGAACATGTGCCAGGCCCACTCATGTAAGAAACGCTCAGAAGTCTAGGAAGAGAAGCACACTCCTTGAACCCCATAAAGAACATCTCGACAAAAAGCTGCACCAAACCTCCTGCGTGATGGTGAAAGAATGAACGTCTTCCTCCTCCATCCAAAACAGGTCAGAAAGTTCTTTCTCATTTCTCCTTTTCTACTTAGTACTGTAGCTACGAGCCAGGGCAGCATGGCAGGAAAAACAAAGAAAGACCTACAGATGAGACAGGCACAAACATAATTCTCCATGCTCATGGATAGCATGGCTACCTCCACGGGAAGGCACACCGAATCTCCAAGACACACGGAAGAGATGGAGGTCACTTTATCAAAGCCTCAGTATACAAGGTCGACACAAACACCTTCATCATGTGTGTAAATCCCACAAAAGAACATGGCACCAAAACGAAAAACACCATGCAATACACAAGATTTGCCAAAACCTTGAAGCATTTGGTTCCATCGGTCATTCTATGGCTGCACCATGGCATATGGAAGGTCCCAGGCAAGGGGGTCAACCTGGAGCTACAGCTACCAGCCTACAGCAAAGCCCCACCAACACCAGGTCCAAACCACACTGACGCTGGTGGCACCACTGGAACCTCATCCCACTGAGCCAGGTCAGGGATTGAACCCACATCCTCCTGGACAATCTTTCAGGTTCGTCACAAACTGAGCCACAATGGGAAATCTGGGGATATATATTTGGGATAGAGCATCTGTATGGTAAAACGAAACAAGGCCTACAACAATGCGGACACCTATTATACTCATGGATGGGAAGACTCAACACAGAATACGGCCAAATTCCAACAGAAGTTTTTTTTTTGATTTTTTTTTTTTTGGCCCACATGGATGAAATTATTCTAAAATGTATAAAGAAAAGATAAAGAGCCAGAACATCAAACATAATTACGAGAAAGCACATTAAAGTGGGAGGTTATTCGGCTTATGAGAACGCACTATGTAGGGCAGCTTGGCATTGCTGGAGGGATAGAGGCAGACAGAGTTCAGTGTACAGATAGAGAATGCAGAAATAGATCCATAGCAATACACCAACCTGGGATGTTCTAATACGGAAGCTCAAGGGCAGTAGAATGGAATAGGGATAGGGTTTTTATCTGATACGAAAATGAACTCATCATGGAACATTCAGTGCAAATGTAACATGTGTATAAATACAAACGATGCAACGTTTACCACACCTAAGAAAAAGCAATTGGAGCAAACCTCTGGGTCCTCAGGCTTGGCAAAGGGGTCTTCCACATGACAAGAGAAACATTATCCCAAAAGGGAAGGAAAGAACAGAAAGTTGGACTTCATCAAAAGGAAAGAAAGGCCCTTCAAAACATTCATGCACCACAATGTCCACTGAAGCACCATTTCCAATAGCCAAGACAAGGGAGCAAGCTAAATGTCCATCGGCCGAGGCATGGATAAAGAGGATAAGGTTCATATGTACGGGGGGACATCACACAATCATACAAGAGAATGGAATCATGAACGGTGCAGCAGCAAGGATGGACCTGGAAATTATCATCCTAAGTGAAGGTGGACAGGGAAAGACAAACATAGTATGATACCACTTCTAAGTGGAACCGAAAGAGAGGACACAAATGAACGTGTGCACGGAACAGAAACAGACTCCCAGCCTTGGAAAACCGGATGGGTCCCAAAGGAGCCAAGTCCGGGGCAGGAAGGACTGGGGGTTTGGGACTGGCTTCTGCACACTGAGTGCATGGAATGACCGGCCAACAGGAACCTGTGGTAGAGCCCAGGGAACTCTAGCCCACAGTTAGTGATAGTCGATATGGGCATAGAATCTGAGGGAGAAGGGGTGTGTGTGTATGTATGACCGACTCACTTTGCGACACAGCAGGAAATAGCACAACATGGTACCTCACTGTCCTTTCAATCAAACGGAAGATAACTACATCAATACTGCTGGAATAGGCAACAACAACATCAGCAACAATGAAAAGATAAGCGTTCTTCCCCATGACAGCCAAAACCCTACCCCAGACAGAAAACGGACCTCATCAAATGGAAACATTTTCCTAGGTGAAAAGAAGCTACAGGTTTGGAGAAACTACCTGCCAACCACACATCTGACCCAAGTCTGGTGTCTCGAGGGAATAAGGCACTGCCAAGACACGACCATAACAGCGGGACCTATTCCACCAGAAAATGGGCAAATGTTAGGAAGAGATGGGTCACCCACCACAGCACTGTGAGTCCTGAAGGCTGGGTCCACTGTGAGGCTTCCCGGGATCCTGCTGGCTACATGAGAACACTGGGTCAGGAAGAGGGCAGGAAGGATTGCAACAACACTGCTTCCAGGAACTCCCTCTGGTTGGCCTGAGCCAGCTAAGCCGAAAAGGAGACATCAGGCTCCAAGTGCTGGAGGTGTGGACCCCTTGGGCCAGGCTGGCTGGGGCCCTTGGACCGAAGGCAGGTGTTCATGTGGGGGTGGGTCCAGAAAGGTGGGGAGTGAGTTGTTTCCCTTCAGTCTATGGAGAGCGGGGCCATGGGGGTGCTGAAAGAGGGTGCTGGGAATCCAATGTAGGAGCAGAGTGCTGTGAGGCCTGGACCTCATCTCACACTCTGTGGCTGGAGCTCCTCTCTCAGCTGCCCTCTCAGTTGCCTAGACTCCGTTCCTTCAAGAGCCTTATATGACACGGGCTGGAACCGCCTGCCTCATGGCCTTGGGTCATGGGCTCTGATCCGGCTCGAGTGCCCTGCACTCTGGAAACGTCCCTCCCTCACTTTGGGGAGTCGATCCTCCTTCATCCCAACCCCAGGACTGATGTTCCTTTACTTTACAAAAGACCCTTCATCCCTGGCACTGGAGACACCTGCCAAAAGGGGCTACAGCTCTATTACCCGAAGTTTCTATGTGGAAGGCTTCTCCCGCAGGACCTCTGAACATGACCTTAGGTGGAGCAGTCTTTTCTTTGTCTTTCCATTGCCTACGTTTGTTTGTTTGGATGGGGCTGCTGGGGCGGCATATGGAAGTTCCCAGGCTTGGCATCCGAACGATCCATCGATCGATCGGACCTTTGGCAGCTGGCCTACACCACAGCCACCGCAATGCCACATCCAAGCCGGGTCTGAGACCTACACCCCAGCTCATGGCCATATTGGATCCTTCCCTTCCTGAGCGAGGCCAGGGATCGAACCTGAACACTCCTGGTTCCTTCTCGGGTTCAGTTCCAGGGCAACACCACCTCAAGCCCTGCAGCAGAATTTGTACAGAAAGAGCTGAAATCAGGTCACTAAGGTGGCCCCGAATACAATAGGATGGGTGCCCCTATAGAAAGGGCAAATTTAGATCCAAAGTCCCAGATGGGTGCCCCTATAGAAAGGGCAAATTTAGATCCTAAGTCCCACAGAGGGAGCTGATGGGAGGGCGCAGGCCGGAGATGGGCATCTGGAATCCAAGGAGAGAGGCCTCAGGGCCAACCCAGCTTGTTTATACCGGGATCTCAGAAGGCTGGGCTCCGAAACGGTGAGTTGATACATTCTTGCTATTTAAGCCCCATTGCCCATGGGATTGGTGATGGCAGCTGGAGCTGACCGATTCCCTCTGAAGGCCTGGGCACTCCCAGGGCAGGAAGGAATCTCAAGGGAAGACACCCTCTCTGTCCCCAGCTGGGCTCCACCAGCATCCCCACTCCTACCTTCCTCCTGGGACACTCTCCCTCTCATGTCCTCTCCCCTTGTCCAGGGAGTCAGATGGAGGACCCCAACAGAAGAAGGAAGGATGGATGACAGGAGGGGCGGTAGGGCCCCAAGGCAGCAGCGGGAGGAGACTTTCCTTTGGTTATTGCAGATTGCAGGCTTGGTTTTGGGGTGGCCACTATTGCACAGGAAGGCCAAGATGGGGCCCTGGAAAGCTGATGGAGCTGGTGGGGGAGGGGTGGCTCTTTGCCAAATGGAAACTGGAGTCTGAGGCAGAGACAGGAGCACAGGAGCTCGGGGGGTCTGCACCAGGCCTGCTGCAGGACCTCGAGCATGAACAGCAGCAGGGGCCAGTCTCTGGGGGCACAAAGCCTGTGCCAGGCCCAGGAGAGCCAGCAGCCTGCAGAGACTGTGATGGCACCTGGGTGTGAGGAGGAGGGACTGTGGGCTCAGGGAGAGGCATGTGCTTCTGGATCTCATCGGTCCCATGGGAGAAGCAGGTGATATTGGTGAAGATGCTGGGGTAGGGGGCGTGTCAGGCGTCTAAGCCCCAGCGGGCCATCCCCACGAGACACCCTGAAAAAGGGAGGTCACAGATGAGGGCACCCCCCCTGGGACCACCCTCCGGAGGACAGGGGACTTAGGCTGCAAGCAACAGAGCTAGGTCAGAGCTGAGTCTCTGCCATGCACGGTCACTCAGTTGTACTTCTGGGAAGTTCCAAACCCTGGCATCCCATGGCTGGTGAGCCTGTGTAAGCCATGCAGGCAGGCACGGGCGTCCTGATGGAGGAAGCTCTTGACTGACCGACCCTCAGGACAATCGCAGGTTTCAATCTATCAGCAGATGGGCCTCTGTGCCTGGAGAACCCCTGGAGGTCCAGGAGAAGGCACTGTCCAAGGCCGAGAAGGGACATATGTACCAACAGGGCCCAAGAGAGCTGGTGTGGGAGTGGAGCCTGGCCAGCTCAAGCCCCTGCAGACCTCAGCTCTGGCAAGGCCCTGGGCTGCACCAGCACACCCCTAACCGGGACCCTCTTCCTTTCTCATTCCTTTAGACATCTGGTGTTCTCTCAAGGTCTTGGTTGAGCCTTTTCAGAAGATGCCCATACCCAGGCCTGTTGGAGGCAGCCGGTCTTGCTCAGGGGGTCAGTGGGGCTTAGACACAGAGTGGCTGGGACTTCCTAGAGTTAGTGCGCTCAGGGCTGGGCCATCTAGGGGGAAATCTCCTCATGTCATCAGCCAAAGGGAGGGTCTGGTCCTTGTGGCTGGGGGAGAGGGGCAGGGGCCATGGCCAGTTTCCAGGGCACCACGACAGGGAGTCCTGCAATCGAGGTTTTAAAGCAACAACTACAGGAGAGTGATAGCAAGATACGGGAAGGACAGAGAGCCCCAAACATGTTGAACCCAAACAGGCACGCAGCAAGACCTATGCTGATCAATATGGCCAAAGGTAAACAGAAAGGGAGGAGGCTAAAGGCAGCAAGAGAAAAGCAAGGCATTCATGATGAGGGAACCCCAATAAGGTTATCAGCAGTTTGCTCTACAGAAACACTCCAGGCCAGAAGGGGGTGGTGAGACCCATTGAAAACACTGAAAGAAAGAACAAATAATCTGCCTCCTCCAAATACCCTATCCAGCAAGACTATCATTTCAAATCGAAGGGGAAAGCAAGAATTTCTCCAACAAACCAACACTGAAAGAGTACTGCAATACAAAACCCATTCTGAAAGAAATACTCAAAGTCTTCTCCAATTCAAAAAAAGAAAAAAGAAAAAAACCATTGGAAAGCAGTGACTTAGAGAAGCCAGCATACACATCTAACCATGAAGATGTCAAAAGCATAAAATGAAATAAACTACATCAAATCATACAATGAGGGCGAGGAATGGAAGAAAATGTAGATCCTTTGTCTTGGTTCAATGACGCGTTTGGTCCTATGTAACAGTCAGGCTAAAGTGAGCAGACAAACGAAGGGGTTAACATAATAACAAAACAGGGCAACCACAAACCAAAAGCCAACACTACATTCAAAAATCAGAAAAGGAAAGGACTCCAGCAGAGAATCAACAGAACCCATCCACCCAAAGGAAAAGAAAGAAGAAAAGAGAAACATAGACTCAACGGGAAAACAAGGCTTCAAATGGCAATCAAGAAACATCTATCAATGACCACCTGAATTGTTCCGGGGCCGACTGATGCCATCAAAAGGCACAGAGTGCCAGTGGGTACCAAAGCAAAAACCTTCAATCTGCTGCCTAGACAAGCTCACCCGAGGGCAAAGGACACGTATAGATTGAAAGGGAGGGGATGGGAAAAGATATTTCATGCCAATGGACAAGACAGGAGATCAGGAGTAGCGCTGCTCATATCCAACAAAATCGCCTTTAAAACGAAGGCCATCGAGAAAGGCAAAGAAGGACACTAGTTCACGGTTAAGGGATCCATTCAAGAAGAGGATACCACACACTTATATCTGGAATCAAATATACGGCACAAATGAACCTTTCCACAGAAAAGCAACTCTTGGACTTGCAGAATAGACTTGTGGTGGCCAAGGGGGAGGGGAGGGGGAGGGAGTGGGGTGGATGGGGGGCTTGGGGTTAATGCCTGCCCACTATGGCCTTGGGAATGGATTAGCAATGAGATCCTGCTGTGTAGCGCTGGGTACAATGTCTAGTCATGTTTGACGGAGCATGATAATGTGAGAACATAGAATGCCTACATGTATGTGTAACTGGGTCACCACGTTGTACAGTAGAAAACAAGATTGTATCGGGGAAATAACAATTAAGAGCCAAAGAGGACGCGGTATATACACACAATGGAATACTCCTGCGCCATAAAACAGAGAGCCCTAATGCCATCTGCAGCAACATGGATGGAACGAGACCCTCTCATCCTGAGTGAAGGAAGTCCGAAAGAGAAGGACGACTACCATACGACATCACTCATATGAGGAGTCTCATATACAGCCCAAAGGAACCTTTCCACCTAAAGTAACTCATGGACTTGGAGAATAGACTTGTGGTTGCCTAGAGCGAGGGGAGGGAGTGGGATGGATGGGGAGCTTGGGGTTATTGGATGCAAACGACTGCTTTTGGAAGGGATTAGCAAGGAGATCCTGCTGTGTAGCACTGAGAACGAGGTCGAATCACTTACGATGGAGCATGAAAATGGCACAAAGACGAATTATACATGTATGGGGAACTGGGTCACAATGCTGGACAGTGGAAAAAATTGTCTCGGGGAAAGAACAATCAAAAAACACCCAACAAACACCCCACTAGAGGCAGTCATCAAACCACAAGAGCAGAGAACAAGGGAGGACGGGAAAAGACCAACAAAACCCAATCTGACACAGCTAATAACATGGCCATAAGAACATACAGATCAAGAAGCACCTTCAATGGAAATGCACAAAATGCCCCAACCGAAATACATCCACTGGCTGCATGCATACAAAAAGAAGACGCATCTCCTTCTCTCTGTGTCTACATCGAGAGCTCCGTCTCGTTCTCCATCTCGATCTCCATCTCGATCTCGATCCAGATAGATAGAGGGATAGACAGATAGGTAGACCTGCTGTCTTCAAGAGACCCCCTTCAGTTTGAGGGACATATACAAGTTGAAAGTGAGAGGATGCAAGAAAATATTCCTCGTGCGTGGGAATTAAAAGAGAGACGGAGTAGAAACACCCCCATCACACAAAAGAGACATTCAAATAAAGCATATTAATAAGACAAAAAAGAAGGTCATTATGTAAAGGTCAAGGATCAATCCAAGGAGAGGAGATGGGAATTGGAAACCTATATGCACCCAATACAGGATCCCCGCAATGTAGAAGGCAACTGCTACAGCCGTAAAAGGAGAAATGGACACTAACACAGTCAGAGCAGGGGGCCTTCACACCCGACTCCCATCAACGCACCGGTCCTCCAGACATAAAATCAACAAGGGAACCCAGGCCTTCAATAATGCATTGGACCACAGGGCACTTCCTCCATATGTAGAGCGCTTTCCATCCCAATGAAGCAGCATACACACTCCTCTCAAGGGCACACCGGACATTCCCTAGGACAGATCACATGCTGCGTCACCAAGCAAGCCACTGTACATGGAAGGAAATTGAAATCCTATCCCACAGCTTGTATGAACCCAACGCTATGAGGCTCGAAATCAACCACCAAGGAAACAATGGCAACAAACACCAACGCACAGAAACTCGACAACATGCTACTCAACAAACAAGGGAGTGCTGGAGAAACCAAAGAGGAAATTTGAAGATCCCAAGAAGCAAGTGACACCAAAGACATAACAATCCAAAGCCTATGGGATGCACCAAAGGCAGATCGAAGAGGGACGTTTCCAGCAATACAAGCCTACCTCAGCCAACAAGGAAAACCACCAACAAACAACCTGGCCTTACGCCCAAAGCAACCAGAGAAAGACAAACACAAGGAAAGACATCCTAATGATCAGAGCAGAAAGGAAAGAGCAGCGAAGAAAACCATCGGAAAGATCAATGCAGCTACAACTGCTTCTTTGAATACATCCACCATATGGATAAACCCTTAGCCAGACTCATCAGGGAAAAAAGAGTGGACTCAATCAATAAACGTCAAAATGCACGCCAGCTTCCAATGGACATCCCAGAATACAGAGGATCAGAAGAGACTACTAAAAGCAACTCTATGCCAAGAAAACAGACTTCCTAGACGAAATAGACACCTTCCTAGCAAAGTACAATCTGCCAAGACTAAACTCCGATGACCTAGAAAAGATGACTGGGCTGATGCCAAGAACTGAAAATGACGTTGTGAGGAAAAAACTTCCAGCAGGCATTCCCGTCGTGGCTACATTGGAATGAACCTGACCCGTATAGGAGAGAAGGCAGGCGCAATCCCTGGATCCAGGATTGCCTTCAGATATGGAGCAGGTCCCATATGCAGCTCGGAATTGGCCTTGCTGTGGCTGTGGCTGGCAGCTGCACCTGCAGCGCCAATTCCACCATAGCCAGGGCATCTCCAAATGCCATGGGTCTGCCCTGAAAAGACAAGAAAAGGCCACCCCCCACTCCACCCACTTCCCCACAAACAAAACTATACCACCTGAGGTCTTCACATGCACATACCCAACAGGGGCCTGAACACAAACACCGACCAGTGGTACACAATGACTACCTCGTATACAGGCTCACTACAACCAGCTCCTACAGAGTCGTCTCATGCACAGCCCATAGGCAAGGCCACAGCCCTACAGGACTTCTAGGCCAGGATTCCAGAACACACACACATCGCCTATGAGATTTCTTTGTTTCCCAACACACACACCTACCTCTGACATCCCTCCAAATACATACTACAGAAGCCCCAGGACCTCAAATACACACACAGCCACAATCTGCCTACACGTACTAATACACATGTACACGTCTCAAACACCTATGGACACACTCAGACAAATATTCCCAACCCTTGAACATACAGATGCCCCAAACACTACACATGGTGCCACCTCTCCAGAAGACAACCGCCCTGCAAGGACACTGCACCTGTGTGGGTGTCAACTGCATATGCATTTCAGCCCTCACCCTCAATGTGGACACACCATCTCTTCGTACCTAGGACCTGTAGAAACACCTCGGCATTCTGCCAAGAAGCAACGTGGCACACTCCCAACACCTCCATACCATAGGAACACAACCTGGTCATTCATGCACCTGGTGATAGACACACAAACAAGTATACACACGTAGGACACATGGACCTATCGCCAGCAAACCACACAGGAAATGACTTCCACATATCCAATGATCCTAGGACCCAGCTCATCCATCTGCAAACTCGTAACACATAACCACAGCACATATTTCTCACACCAAGAAATGCACGTCTCCCACGCCCCTGTAGAAACACAGAACCTCATCTCTCCAGCAGACACACACTTCCCCACGTCCCCACATATATAAGCCTAACATGTCCCTCCTGAAAACTACAAGGGCATAGCCCCAGCGAATATGCCTCCAAATGCCCATGCCCCTGGAATACACACTCAAACGCATTATACACACAACTCTCCAAAAGACCCAAGCAGACCCGCAATTACTCAGTCAGTAAACAGCACAATTGCAAACCTAGCACCCTACGTCCTTTCCTCCAAACATGCATATAACACACTCTCGGCATATCCATAAACCCACACTCCCCAAGGCTCCATCCAAGGGCATGCACTCTTCCAGCATGCAGAATCCAGAAGCATGCCAATAGGGCATGCCGACCTATATAGCATTCACCAGTCCCAGAAGATAGGCCGACTCGCCCTCTACACATCAAAAGACACATGCACGGCTCTGGAACATGTGCTACACTCAAAAAAGCAAAGAGCCATATGACAGGCCATAAACACACAAATATTCATCCTAAAGGGAAGGACAGAGGAGGATCCTTATAGAGCAGAAACCGCCCACGGGGGATGGGTTAAAGACAAGCTTTCACGGGGTCTTCGAAATGGTCTAAAGCTGATGATCACTCAAGAAAAGGAACCCAGCCATGACTTACCCGACTTGAAGGAAGACCAGATGCATCGAAGTGCCAGACACGCTCAAGACACAACCCCCAAGACTTCAAGCACAAGACAACAGATGTGGAGATCGAGTCCTGCTGCATGAGGTCAAGGAGAGAAGAGTCCTGGACAAGGAGCATTTCTGCACCTCACCCAGACAGAAACACAGGGGAGAGGGGACACGCCTAGGTAAAAGAGGACAGGAGATGGAAACCTGAGATGAATTACCCCAGTTGATATATGACCAAACGCCTGGGAATACACACCGATTTGAACAAGCACTGTGACAGCCCAGGGCACACCATCCATATAGGGCAGAATGAGGAGCTGGAGATGGAAGCCTTGATATCCACCCTCCAATGAGGAAGAAGGCAGTCTTCTCCCCTCCCCACTGGGCCTTGGATTCTAGAAATGTAGCTCTCTTGGTTCTTGGGGCTGCTCTGCTCCCTGGCCAGCTTACGCGTATCTCCCCCCAGGGTCTTATGCTCCGAAACTCACTCTTTACCTGGGGCTTCACTTCATGCCAAATTCTTCCTGCCACGAAGCAGAAGAACCAGAGCTTCATCAAATCCTGACACCTGGTGAGGGGTCTGACAGTGCAAAGACAGTGGGTTTGAGCAGGTCGAGGCGTTCTTTTGTGGCACGGAAGGCTAAGGATTCTGAGTGTTCACTGCAGTGGTCCCGATTGCTGCTGTGGCACTCCGTCCGTGGACGGGGAAACTCCACATGGGGCAGATGCCACCAAAAAGAAGAAGTCTGTGCGCTCGAATCCTCTCTGAACCTGGGATCCTGGATTCAGGTGCCAAGCTGAGGGCAAGGTAGATTCCAGTCCCACTCTCAATTTTGGCTGGGGTCAAGTCCCAACCACGAAGTTTCACTACAGGCCCCAAAGGTACAAATACACAGATCGGCCCCTGGACTTCCCTAACATTGCCCTGAGGCCTAGGCAGATAATCCTACCAAGTCCACCATGAGACACACAATCCCCAACTTCACGGTGGAAAACATCCATGAAAAATAAGCCCCTGAACACCAACTTAAAAACACCTAAACGCCAGCTCCTGGACTATGCCTCTGTTACATCTCAGCACCCTCCAAAGACAAACGCTCACCCAAACACAGGCATGATCTCCCCTTACACACATATCCATAGACAAAACCCAACCAACCCTCACATTTGACGCATTACCAGATTCCCGACAACCAGGTGGCCTTGTACCAATCCCCCCTAGGCTTGCAAATCCATCACGATTTACATCCGACTCCAACTAGGTGGTCAGCACTACATTCAGCAAGGCTGCCCCCAACAGAGACCCAAGCATGCCCTTTGAACAGAAGTGCTGACCGACATTGGTATGTGAAAAAGGAAGACACCAGTGAAACTAGCAGCCTGGATGGTACATCTTCACTCCTTTTCCCGTGCCCTGAGCTACTTCTTGTGAACCCCATGAGGGTTTTCAAATTGGAAATTCTTCCTTCGAGCTTTCCTATGCTTTGGAACGGCAGGCACACTGGAATGCCACCCATTTTAATCACTCACACGCTTTAGTCCCCTGCCTGCATAGGCCGCACAGTCCCTCAAGTCTCCCAGCAGCCTGATCCACAGTGCTGCTAAAAGCTGTGGTGGAAACACTGCTCCGGACCTGAGCTCCATGCGGGCATGAACCCACATGGAGGAGGTCACAAGGAGTCTGCAGCATGCACAAGAGCACAGAGCGGTCACACCCAATGGCTGAAGAGTCCCCATATTCCTTAGCAGGGCTGTCATGGAATGAATGCTAAAGGCCACCATGATGGGCCCCACCCTCAGGCAGGCCACCCCTTGGGAAACCACCGTCTTTGCTCCCACGTGCACTACTGACTACCCAAGCGGACCCTCCTCAACAGACACTAGGAGCGGTTGGAGGATGGTAGTCTCTGTGCACAACAGCTCAGTCAGCAGGGGACAGGTGGGAAGAGGAGGGAGGGAAGGAAGCATCAGAAGAGCTGGCCCAGGAGCTCCCTACAAGACAGGAATGTCATGGAGGATTTGCATTCGCTGGAAAGCTCTCTGGGGTTGTCTTCCTGTCTTCTCCCTGGGAGCTTCTGTGGCCATCTCTTCTTAAACCCTATCTCTTGGGAGATGAGCCCCCACGGTCACACTGCATCGGTGAAACCCATGCATTTAGATAGGATCCCCATACAAGAGTTTGCAGAGATCCAGCCTAAGCACAGAATCCTCAAAGTGGGCCAAGGACATTCATGCCCTTTGGGCCACAGCACCTTAGGCTGTGTGGACTCTTTGGGTTGGGATTTGCTTGTCTACAAAGAGAAGGGTCTTTCCCCTAGCAAATTGGATGGATCCCTTAAAGAACCATTCTAGCACGCAATTGGAGATCTGGGAACCTCTCTTCAGAGATGGTGCTCCTGTCGCCGTGCCTAGAGAATTTCCAAATGCCTCGATTCTCCACGCATGTTTGTTCTTCATGTCTTTCTTTAATACATGGAGCTTGTTCAATAAAGGTTGGTGCACAGGTGTGTCTCCTTTGAACGGTTCTGGTTGTCCTGGTTATGCTGGTGAGCTACACTTGACCCTCTTGGCCAGTCACAAGACAGCAGGTACTTTGGGAACACTATTCCTCTCCCTCCCTACGTCTGGCACGACATCATGGAAGTTCAGGTGGCCATCCACCCACAAAGAAGTAGCAGCAGATTCAACATACCGACCTGACTTGGTAATGCTCGCCAAAGAAACTTGAACCCTCCGATCCCTTTTCTGGTCCGTGGCAACATCAGAGCATTTCTTCCTCCACAGGATACCTCTCAAGACCCTTACATCTATATGATGACACCCAGAGCTCCCAAGGGCACAGACTTGAAACGTCCACAAGACACAAACCTGGGATCTCTCGGTGCCTTTCAATTTCCATGTGGGAGTGGAAGGTTCACTGTCTCCTGATGCTAGTGATCCATCTCCAGAGATGTTTCTCCTCAGCCGCCAGTGCCGGCCCCGAAGCTCTCTGCAGGAACAATCAGAGCTCATGGTCCAAAGGACGTTGAGACACCCACTTCCATGACTGGTTTCCCTCATTACAGTGCCGCTGATTTGACAACCTCTGCCTCTCCGATGTCGGGATGTAGGGGTCTGAAGTAGTATAAGATAATGAACAACAGAAGGAGTTCGTGTCATGGTGCATCAGAACCGAATCTGACTAGGAACCATGAAGTTGCGGGTTCCACCCCTGGCCTCGCCCGGTGGGTTGAGGATCGGGTGTTGATGTGAGCTGCAGTGTAGGTTGCCATCACGGCTGGGATCTGGCATTGCTGTGGCACTGGCATAGGCCAGGGGCCACAGCTCTGATTGGACCCCTAGCCTGGGAATCTCCCAATGCCATGGATGCGGCCCTCAGTAGTCCAAAGTCAGTCAAAAATGATGGAAGAATTGGGAGCACCTCGTTTCCACAATGCAACTTTTGTATCAATGTCCCTGAGAAGACTCATGCCAATACGACATCTGGGGAGGGAGTGGGGTGGCTTAGGAGCTTGGGGTGAAGGGATGCAAAGGATTGGCTTTGGTGTGGATTAGCAATGAGATCCTGCTGTGTAGCACTGAGGACTTGTGAGAGAGCATGCTCATGGGAGAGACTAGAATGTGTACATGTGTGTGTACCTGGGTCACCATGCTGTACAGTAGCAAAACCATTGTCTTGGGGGAAGAACAATTCAAAACCAACCAAACAAGAAACCCCCACAAATACTACATCTGAGCTATGCGTGAGAATCTTGTAACAAATTGCAGGAGTGGCTGAAGAAGGGGAGGAAGCAACAAGGAAGCCTGGCCTTCCTGAATGCCTGGGTACAATGGGTGCCTCAGCAATCTTCTCATATGAAGGTCTTGTTTGAAAACCCTTGAAATGTTTCTTCAGTGTAAAAGCTCCAATAGAGAGCCCTATTCCCATGGTGCTCAGTTTTGCAGTGCCCCATCCAGAGTTTCTTCCTACAAAGCTCACCATGGCATTGCAGGAGATACTCTCGCCTCAGCTTCTCACCCTCTTTGGAGTCCATGTTCCTTTGCAAGGAGCAAGAAGCTTCGGAAGCACCCACACAAGTCCTTTTTCTCAATCTGCAACAATCCTTTCAACCTCTCCTTCCTTGCCCAACACCCTAACAGCAGGAGCAATTGTAGTTCTGCTACTGCACACAGGGACTCTTGCCTCCCAAGAGATTTGCTTGCAGTCCTAGGAGGTTTTCACCCCTCACCTCCCTTGATGATGTTCCCGAGACCTCGCCTCTCCCCACACAAGAGGGACATACGCATTCCTATCATTTGCATCGTGATAAGCTGATCTTAACTCCCAATCTGAACGTTTCCTCAGGTGTGTTTCCATTTGGCTGTGTCAGAGATGCTACGTTGATTCCCATGCAGACAGCACCATAGGCAAGGACGAGCCTCGATGCTCAAGAGCAAGGGTATGGGATGCAGACAGGAAATGCACCAGCTCTTAAGCAGTGCTTGCTGGGGAGGACGTTGATGCGAGTTGGTTTGGACACGTGGAGATTGGACATTGGTGGATAAAAAGCTGGCACTGTGTCAAAGGGCACACCCACATCATGGGCAGTTGATGTTTTCACACCTACAAAAGCCAGCAATTCCCATCACGGCTCAGCAGACATAAACCCCCCTAGGATCTGTGAGGATGCACACTCCATGCCAGCCTCCTTCAGTAGAATAAGGATCCGGGGTTGCCCTGAGCTGTGCTGTAGGTCCCAGATGCAGCTTGGATCCCACATTGCTCTGGCTATAGCAGAGGCCTGCTCGTGCAGGTCTGATGTGACTCATAGCCTAGGAACATCCTTAGGCAGCACGTGTGTCCCCCAAAGGAGAAAGCAATTAAACCAAGAGACCCCCCCCCCACACACACATCTGGTTCTTTCACATAAGGTAAGAGAATATTTTGTCTTCTCCTCCCTTACTTCTGTCCTTAACCACATAAAGCTCAAAGACGCAATAGTATATCTTGGATCTTCCATTGCCATGTCATCCAAAGAGCCTGCAGATTTGGGGTCCCGTTGCCATTTTCTTTTGGGTTGGACCATAAGGCACCTTTTGGTCTCCACTCCAAGTTCTCCTCCCCTCAAGAATTGCCCACTCCCTGTAGCCTAATATGGTACCCTTATGGGCGAGTCTTGCCAGATGCATGCTGATTCCGAGGGAAAGGTAAATTTCAGATACACAGGGAAAGTACTTGCAGTAAAGATATGTCCAAAATGGTGCACGGGACACAGGTCAGGCTAAATGCAGGCACTGTGTATGGGAAATGAAAAACTCAAATGGAGCTGCACATTTACTATTGTTTTTGCCTGGCTTTGAGCACTCTGCCCTTTCAGTACATTGAATTTCAAGAGAATGGAGGAACTCCCATGTTAAAAATGCATCCAGTAACAGAGGAGCCACGATATCAGTAGGAAGGCAACAAAAGGAAAGATACTCATGTCTACGGGGACGCAATTTAATTTTCTCGTTTCCTTTTTCACTCTTTCTCAAGAGGAACTCTTTGATCTTACAAGAGGTTAGGTTTTCCACTGCAGTTGATTTACAATGTTTGGTCTACTTCTGCTGCGTAGCCAAAGGACCCTGTCCTACAGACAGATGTATGTATATATGATATATGATACATATATATCTATGTAGGATACATATGTAATCACTTTCTCACATTATCCCCCAACCTTTTCCATCACAAGTCCAAGATGGAGTTCCCTGTGCACATGGTACATTTCAACCAGAGACAAAGGAATACTACCTGCAAAGGCAAACGGATGGCATTCAAAGTTGCTTGCCCAACAGATCTCTGAAAAGATGGGAATGAACCAGGCATCTCTGATCCCTGGTGGGAACGAGGACTGAGTGGACAGGGGAAAGAGGGGAGAGGAGGACTCAGCACCCCATATGCTATTCGGCACACGTGGACTGTGATCCCTGAGAAGGGAGGATTTGTGGAAAATGTTACATTCAAACATTTAACAGGGAAAAGCTCCAAGACTTACCAGCAACGTCATCATACGGGAGACACCACAGACTGATCTCTGGTCTTGGACACGTGGGCTGTGCAGTGGCTTTTTGGATAGGCTGGGCCTTTCCAGCACAAGGGAACATGAGGAAGGTGGGTCCTGCTGGATGCTGGTTGGCACACAAGGACGGTTTCCTTAGGAAAGACGGACACACACCAATCACACATGGTGGGTCTGCTGAGAGAAGCCAAACCATAAACATTGGGTTCCAGGTGGCCATGAAAACCCACGTGGTTATCAGATGATAAAAGGTGAATTTTGTTCAGAAAGTCTGGCCTCTGGGGAAGGGAGCCTGGAGCCAGGACGGAAGCTGAGGGGGTTGAAGGACAACAAACAAGTTGATGAATAACAAAGGGAAAGGGAACATCAAGACAAACCTTGCTGCTGTGACTCTGAAAACCAACACATACATTGCCTGATGAGGCACTGGACAATTGTCTGGCCCCTGCATAAGGTGGAAGAAACATCTGGTTCTTGCCTCCCTGCAGAGGCCAGCATGGAATGGCACCCCACCCCCACCCAGGCTCACCTGCCCTCGGCCCCTCCCCCACTGCAGAATGACTGGAGGCCCGCATTCTACTGTTGAGATTCAAACTTGGGCTCTTTTACTTGCCTCCTGAGCATCTGTTGGGGCAGGTCCCTCGCTGGGTCCTGCTCTGGACTGTCCACGTTGAGGCCACCAGCCCGGGGTGGTCCAGGCCCATGCCTGTGGGAATGGCTTCAGAAGGCGGTAAGCCTCTAGACAGGGGCTGTTTTCCAAGAGAAAGGGCCTCCCTCAAATCCCTGGGTTTCTGTTGGGACCCTTCACTGTGGACACGGAGTTGGACGGAAGGAGAGGAAGGCGAGAGCACTGCACCCCAGGGACATCTCAGCTGGGGAGCCTGTAGAAACCTGAGGCTGCCCTGGGGAGGACAGCTGCTTGGAGGTGGTTCAAGAGGCCTTGCTCTGGTTGGGGAGGCAGGATGGCAGCAGGCAGGTTGGCGGTTTCTAGAAGGGAGACAAGCCACTTGGAACGTGTGTGGAGCCAGTGTCCTGTGGCTGGCCCTGGGTGGGTCATGGGGAAAGCCTAGCCCCGCCTTGTGGTCCTCAGGCATCTGAAGCTCGCCTCACCAGACCTCTCTAAGGGATTGGAACTGGAGCATACTCTGGCTAATGGGGGCGTGGAATGGGAGGGTATAGTCAGAAAATGATTCAGTGCTGGTGGGTGTTGTCTGTGGCCACATGCTCAGGAAAGGGTCTGCTCTGAGCTGGGCAGGATGTGACTCTCACTGCCACAGCCCAGAACGTTTCCCTCCATCCCGCCCAGAACTCACTTCTCAGGTCAGGCAACTGTGGCCTTGGATTCCACAAGGGATGGGCAACCAGGTGACTTCACCCAAGCTAGGACTCGTGGGCCTGAAGTGTTCTGTATTGGTTTCCCTTTTGTGGAAATACGTCTCTGCAGACATGGCGCAGCATGTCAGGTGCCTCACGGCAGAAGCTGAGGCCTGACTTTGAGATGAAGAGTGTGTTCCTATTTCAAGTCACTACTACTACATGTGGAGAGAGGCTGGTGCAGGTGGAATGCCTATGAAGGCTGCTTCCTTTGTAAAGGGGGGGTGAAGCAGTGTAGCACAGAAGCAGGAAGATGATCTAGTCTGCTACTCTCAAACCTCCTAGAACACCTGTGGAGGTCAATTCAGTGCCTCGTGGTATGTACCTCCTTCTCCTGAATGGGCGGTTTTCTCACAATGGCACCTGACTCCTGCCTGCTTCTCAGTTTCTCCTCACTTTCCATTATTGGGAGCTGGAAGGGGAAGGACCCCAGGCAGCCTCTACTCCCATGACCTTTGTCACATGAGCCGCCCTGGGCCGGTGCTCATCTTCGGAAGCCAACCCTGGATGGGAAGTGGCAAAAATGCAGGGGACACACACCGACTTCTCAGACTTCTCTCTGAGGAGCAGAACTGCATGTTGGGAGGGATTCAGGGCCATCGGGATGGGGTGGCACACCTTAGCCCCTGTGAAGTGTCCACTCTGGGTGGTTCGGAGAGGCAGGTGCATGCTTGGTGGGGCTGTTCTGTGTTTGTCTATGGGTTCTGTGTGCAGAGCGATCTTCTCAGCCTTGGAGAGGTGTTGTGTGAGGTCAGGAAAGAATGACAGAACAGATGTGTGCTGAGCATCCCGAGAGGAAGGGTTGAGGAGGATGTGAGGCCCTTCGACTTTAGGCAGTGGAGGTCCATCAAAGGCCTCACGGTGCCTGGAAGGACCTTGGAGAAGGCCCTTACCTGCCAGCGACCTTGCTGAGGGGCATGCTCTGAGTAGATGGCCTCTCAGGTCCAGGACGTGGGGACAGCCTGTGAGGACGAGGTGTCAGGGAGCTCCTCAGGGAGGCTCTCCAATCCCTGCTGCTGAGCTGAGCATTTCTCGGTAGACAGGGGCAGGGAACTGGGTGCAGGGGTCAAGGCCATGAATATCCCGCCACGACATCTGCACAACACACAGGTTCCTCAGGCCAAATGCCCTCTCTCACTGAGGTCAGAACATGAAAATCCCTCCACGACATCTGCACAACACACAGCTTCCTCGGGCCAAATGCCCTCTCCCACTGAGGTGTGCCCTCTGAGTCCCCAGAGAGCTTCCGTCCATGTCACCCATTCTCCTCTTCCATTCACCCCTTTCCTTTCTCTCCACAGCATTTCCACTGCTGGGCACGGATGTGGCCATGCCCCCTGGCGCCTCACGCTCCTATCCTCCCCCCACTCCTGGCTCCCAACCCCAGCCAGCTTGGGAGCAGCACCTGCCACCGCCCATGGCCCCATTACTCCTGCCTGGAAGAACCCTCTTGCAGCCACCTCACCCCATGACACCTCGGGTGACTCCTGCTGAGCATGGCCCCATTGCCCCAGGGCTTGGCAACATCCCTGTCCCAGTCTGGTCAGGAGGGAGGTCAGCATTGCCCCACCAGTCTCAGGCCTTTGGGTGCCCTCAGGCCCCCCTCAATGGGAATGCTTCCAGGGCCCTCATGGGGAGTGCTTTGTGTCCTGCACCCCTTTGCAGAGCAAGCCCTGTGGGGGACAGCGAGGTGGCTGCCCCAGCTATTGCAGCAGCTCAGGCTGGCAAGGGAGGCTTGGCTCCAGGCCTTCCTCCTCAAGCGGCACCACCAGCTGCCCAGATGGCCTTCATCCTGCCCCCAGGGAGCTCTGGGCCGTGGCCACATGGCACCTCTGGGGCAGGCAGCCTGCATGCCTCCCAGCACACGGGCCCTCAGGAGGACGCCTCTCACCATAAGAGCGTCTATCAGAACTTCCGACGCTGGCAGCGCTTCAAGTCCCTGGCCCGCAGCCACCTGCCCCAGAGCCCCGATGCGGAAGCTCTCTCCTGCTTTCTCATGTAAGTGACCTCTCAGACCCTCATTAGCTCAGCTGGAGCCTTCGCATATACAGGACCTTGGTATGGCCTCCCTGCTTAGGTTTCCAGGCATCCTTTCACCTCGAAAGAAGGAGGGTTGACAGCACTGTCCATGCTATGAGGAGGCACGTCTGCACTCAGATGTGTCGCATGTCCAGTCCATGACATCCGTCCGTGCCTTAGCTCAGCTACCACCACCATGCAAGACCAGTTGTCTCACTTTCTGCACTGCCATGATAACATTGAATGCAGGAGAGCAGTCCGAGAGGGTCCTGCTCGGATGTGAGGAGCCAGAGTTTGAATGGGACCTGCTTCTCTGGTGCTACCTCCTTTCAACATGGACCTGGGCCTCTGGCAGCCAGTGGTTATCACTTCAGATGAGGCTTAGGACATTCAGGCCCAGGACGGAGCTTTCTGCATGCCCGGTCCTTGTTGTTCTGAAGAAGTCCAGTGTGAACGGGGAGGTGGTCGAGCTGTCCTAAGGGCAAGGGTCTATCCTCCTAGAGCTGTGAACCTGGCAGGAACATCCCTCCTAGACCCGAGGTCCCTCTGAAAAGGGGGACTAGGCCATCTTGTGCAGAGACCTGGGCCGAAGAATCCTTGGGCTTCTCAGACCTGTTAGCTGGTAGACTGGCGCCTGCCCTCCTGCATTGATGGGGCTGCATTTTATATGAGATGGCAACCTGCCCCCAGCCAGAGTGTCCCAGCTATAGCCAGGGAGTGGACAAGCATCCTCTGGTGAGTGGGAGGTGGTGGCACCAGGCACCAGGAAGGCTTGCGTTTGCTCTCCAGACACCCTCGTCTCCCCCTCTTGAGCCTGGGTTTGGCAGGGGTGGTGCCCATGGAGGCCTTGGAGCTGGGTGCGGTTGGGCAGTTGGGGGCTGGGCTGTACCAAGAGACTGACCCTGAGGGCTTGCAGCCCAGTGCTTCGCACCCTGGCTCGCCTGAAGCCCACCATGACGCTGGAGGAGGGAATGCGGCAGGCCATGCAGGAATGGCAGCACATGAGCACCGTTGAGAGGATGGCCTTTTATGAAATTGCAGCAAAGTGAATCAGGGTCCTGGGCCATGGGCGACATGGTGGGGTGGGTGGTGGGTGATGGGCAGGCCCCAGGGCAGGATCTGGCTGAGGTGCTAGCAATCAGAGAGGATGCAAGAGGAGCCTGGCACCTGACACCTCCTGTTCCCTGAATCCCCAAATCCTATTGGCCTCCAGAATCCCCTCTGCCACCTGGAGAGCTTGGCTCTTCCAGCCTGCCTGTCCCAGGAGCTCTGCCCTACCTGATGCCGATGTGGGGAGGCCTCAGGATGGCCTTGGGGAGCACGGCAGCCCAGGAGGGGGTCCCCTGAAGGCATGGGGGCTGTGCAGGGGTGAGGACTCCACCCGGCAGCCTGGCACCCCTTCATGCTGGGTGCCTGGCCATCACTGACCTAGCCTGTGGTAGGCCTCTCTTCATCAACGATGGCTGGAATGGGCAACCGGCCATCCCTGGGGAAGCCCATGGGTCTCTGGCCCTCCCTGTCATTTCTGCATGTGAACCTCCTAGTTTCCAAACAAAACCAAAGGAGCAGCTAGCTCTCAGTGGCAAGAGATGCCTCACCTCTAAGGGTAGGATCCCCACACCAGCCAGTGCTGGGCCCTGTCTCATGCGTGCTTTCCCTCACTCTCACTCCCAGCCCCAGGTTCTGGGTTCAGGCAAGGGCTCTGTGGGGATACGTGCCTGACCAGGCCACTGGCCATCTCCATTGTTTGGGTCAGACAAGGTCCGGGGGCACATGAGCAGGGGCCCCCAATGCCCACCATGTGTCCCTAAGCCTGGTCCCAGAGATTGACCTGGGTCTCTGCTGGGCCATGCCCTCCAGCTCCAGGGCTGGTCAGGCAGGAGGAGGCCCAGATCGTGGACCTCTGCCACCGCAGTTCCCTGCTGCAACAGCACCTCACAGGGCCCTGACAGACCTAAGGACACCCTCTCCTCACCCCCTCGGTCCTGCTGCCCTGGGTGGGCTCCAGAGCCCAGGTGGTTTTCTCACTGGGTCCTGTCCCTCAACACCCCCCAGGTTCATGCAATTTGAGGCAGAAGATGAGATCAGGATGGGGAACGTGTCCTGCACAACGTGGGTACAGGGCATGCCTCCTCCAGCTCCAACAAAGCTGGCTCCTCAGGAACCCACATCCCGCAAAAGGGGCACTCAGTCTGTGAATCACCTTCCCCCTGGAGGTCAAGGTACAGGTAAGAGAGGCCTAGGCCTGGTCCCTGTTCCCAGATTGGTCCTTTTCCCTCAAGGGGTCATTGGTCTTTCAACACGGATAGCCCCCGAGGGGGTCTCAGTCCCCCTTTTCCCCTCTGCGGTGTGGACCTGGTCCATTTAGAACCTCATCACCCTCCTCCCTGTCTAAGGGGCCCCTGTGAAATCTGCCTAACAAGTGTGCTGATGGGGAGACCCTTGATCATTAGATGTTCCACACGTTCTCACACCTGACTTTTACCTGTCCCTGACTTGAATCTGGCCTCCCACCAAACCTGAGGCTCTGGCTGCTCCTCCCCCTTCCCACATGCATATCCATTGCCCCACAACAATACCCTCCCCTGTGCCTGCTCAGGGGTCAGCTTCTGGGCGCTGGGTCCCCTCACTTTCCCTTCCTCCTGCTCTGCCTCAGCCTGTGCTCCAAGGAAACACGGCCCCAGGGTCCAGCACACCCACCCAAGGCCACGCAGAGCCTGGCAGCTGCTGGAGAACAAGGCCCCCAAGGAGATTGCCCCTGAGGCTCGCAGGGAGCATGGGGACATCCCGCAGGCACTGGTGGGTCCTGGCCCCTCAGCCACAGGGGAGTCAGATATAGAATGTCGAGACGATGGATATGAGCTGCCACAGGACGAGGACGGCTGCTTCCCAGACCCGGATCTCTTCAGCTACCTGGACAAGCTGTGTTCCCAGGAGGCCTTTGACACCAAGGTGGGCTGGGCCTGGAGTCTGAGACTCCAGGATTCCAGGGAGAGATGCTCTTCGCACCCTAGTTATGGCTTTGGCCCAGGATAATGGGATTTAGGCTCTGGTCCTTGACCCTGACATCTGTGTGTCTTCCTGTGTGTCTGAGTGTACTTTGGTGCATAGGATGTGTATATGTGGATGTGTAAGTTGTACATGTGTGTGTCTCTCTCTCTCTTTGGAGGCCTTTGTGTGTGTCGGTGCCTATGTGTTTGTGCTTTGGAGCCCATGTGTCTGCATGTGCACCTGCTTGTGAGTGTGTGTGTGTTTATGTGAGAGTAGACAATACCTATGGGAGTTTGAAAGCTCCCCCTTTGTGAGGGGGACTCTGGATTGGCCTCTGCTAGTCACGTTTCCCCCAGGCCTTCCCACCTCCCAGGGCACTCCTGCCAAGGCTGCTCACAGCCTCTCCCTTCCATTCCAGGTGGAGGCGGTCATTCACCCCCGATTCCTGGCAGAGTTGCTTTCCCCAGAACCAGAGCTGGATCTCTCGGGCCTGGCTGAGGAGCTGCAGCAGGAGGAAGGACTCTCCCCTGAAGAGGTGGCCAGGGGAGGGACTGACACTAGGGAGACTGGGGGCAGGAGGGTAGACAGGTGACCCTGGAAATCCAGGAGGAAAGGACCCATGTCAGCCAGGGCCGGGGAGGGCCGTAGCGCAGGAGGCCCTGAAGGCTCTGTCCCTCCCTCCCTGACAGAGGGGCCCTGCACCCGGGAGGCTGCCCAGGTGGGTGCAGGGCAGGAGGAATGGAAGGGGAGGAGGGGAGCCGGGGACAGGGCAAGGACCCTGCTGGGGAGAAGGTGCAGGAGGAAGGCAGGAGGGCCACAGGCTCTGTCTGTGGATGTGAGTCCCATCTCACCTCCTCCTGCCCATAAGCCCCGGCTCTCCCTGGAGGGTGCAGAGCAGTCACTGTCCACCTCTCTCCCACCAGCTAGTGCAGACACAAGTCCTGGCCTTGGAGGAGGACGACGGGGTGCCAGCCACTCCCAATCACAGGGCACCCCACCTGGACTCAAGACCTTCAGAGTCTATGGCCCAACAAGATGCCCAGAGGAACGAGCAAGGCCCACAGCCCGGGGTCAGAGATGAAACCTGTACACCCCAGGTGGATTTACATGGCCATCTAAGGCACCACCAAACAGACGGGCCTGTTCAGGCACAAAGGCTCTGTGCCCTCTCCAGGATATCAGGAGCCCCCTCAGGCTGGAACAGCACAGCCATTTCCTCGCCAGGGCACCAAGCGCTCGGGCCCTCCATCAGCACCCAGGGCCAGCAAGGTTCTCAGGGAGGCCTCTCCTCTTAGTGGAGCCCCAGGGCTGGGTCACGGGTTCAGTGAAGATGAGGAGGAGCTCCCCAGCCTGGCCTTCCTCTTGGGCCTTCACCACAGCCTGCTGCCCTGGGGGCTGCCACAGAGCCCTGTCCCTGCCTTGGGTCTTGTCTGCACTGCAGGGTAGAGGGCCCAGAAAGCTTCCTTGGCCCCCGTGCCCCAGAGAATGGGACTCAGCTCAGGCCCCCTGGAAGCTGCCATGTCTAGAGTGCAGGTTCAGTGTGGAGGCCTGGCTGCAGCTGAGGACCTGGCCAGGCCTAGGGCTGACCTGCGAGGCTCTGGGGTGCACACCCTGGCTCTGGGGCTGGTTGACCCTTCCCAGCCCAAAAGGAGCAGGTGTGACCCATGTGTCACACGGAGGAGGAGGAAGTGGCACTGCAGCCAGTAAGGAACGGTGGGCCAGCCCTCCAGGGCCAGTCCAAATGGGCAGCCCCCATGGAAGCCTTGGGCTCCTCCAGGTCCTAGCAACCGTCCTGGCTGCCATAGGGGTGGGGAGGAAGGACAGAATGACCAGAGCCAGGAGGGGGTGGGGGTGGGTGGGGTTAGGTGGTGGGGACTTGGGTCTGGGTGTGTGTGGGTGGGCACAGTAGCTCCTTCGCAATGGGGGATGTGAAATTTGGATAAAATCGTTCTGTTGTGAAATGCACTTGGTCCACTGTCATTTTGCATGTGCCTGTGTCCTCAGAGATGGGTCCTCAGAAGACAGAGGGGGGATCTGAGAGGAATGAAGCATGTGTGAGATCCCAGGCAGTCTGGATCCACAGGTGAATGACTAAGTCTTTCCTCCACAGAGACAAGGATGCCCAGGCTGCTCCTGGGAGTACACAGCTCTCACTAGCCCCAGGGACAGCCTCATCATCCCTGTGTCTCCAGCCTGCTGGGCTAGGGGGCTTCTGGGGCATCGGTTCCATGCTCTGCCTCCCGGAACACTCTGGGGATAGAGAGCGGCTTTTGTGCCGTTCAGCCCTCTGGACACTCACCAGTCATGAGAATGGAGGCTGGAGGCAGCCCTTACCTCTAGAGAGTTTCTCTCTGCCTCTCTGAAGTGGCCACATGACAGGCTGGGGTGATCCTCCACTCCTCCAGGGTGTCCCGTGGGGGTGGCCTGTCCAGAGAGGAAAAGGCTTGGCTGTAGGGACAGGACTTTCTGCTTTGGTGCCTTGTGGGTGGGGGACCATCCTATCGTCTTGGTGGGATTATTGCCATGTGCTAAATGGTGGAGGCAGGGACCTCTTAGTCCCAGTGAGGACAAAACAAAGGAGGGAGTGAGTGACTGTAATCTCATGACCTGTTAATGGCTTGGGGGGAGGTTCCATCATGTGAAGCTCAGTGGTCCCAACCTCACCAGCCCACTGGCATCCACCCCCAGGGAGCTTTTGATACAAGAAGACCTGGGACTTTACGTGATCAGGGATAATTTTTTGATTGGGGTGAGGAGGGTTAAGGATCTTGGGTTGTCCCTGGGAACGTCTGTGTGCCACAGGGGCAGCCAACACTTACAAAATAAAAAACAAGCAAACAAAAAAAAAGAAAAAGCAAAATACCCCAAACGCCAAAACTCTAGGATTAATGCCAAGTGCAGGCACACTTAAAGTGAGCCATTTACTCATGCTTTTCAATCCATTAAAACATGAAAGAGCAGGAGTTCGTGTGGCTCAGCTCTAAGGACACGGATTAGGATCCATGGGGACCCGGGTATGAGACATGGCATGGCTTACTGGGCTAAGGTTCTGGCATTGCCGTCAGCTGTGGTGTAGGTATGAGACATGCCTCAGATCCTGTATTGCTGTGGCTGTGCCATAGGCCAGCAGGTGCAGCTTGGACTCGACCCCTGGCCTGGAACAGCCCACAGGCCCCAATGCAGCCGACTCAAAATGGAAAAGAAAAGAATGCAATAGAATTTGCAGGAAGGAAAGATGTACAGACCATCACCAAATCGTATTTTAGGGAGATCCCATTATGGCTCAGAAGATGAAGAATCTGACTGCTATCCATGAGTACGTGGGTTTGATCCCTGGCCTTGTGCAGTGGGTTAAGGAATCCAGCATTGCCTTGAGCTGTGGTGTGGGCTACGGATGTGGCTTGGATCTGCCATTGCTGTGGCTGTAGCGTAGAACAGCAATGCCAGCTCTGATTCGACCCCGAGTCGGGGAACTTCGCTATGCTGCAGGTGGGGCCCTCCAATGCCAATCAGAGACTCCATCTATCCACGCATCCCTCCATCCAACAAGGAAACCGTGACTTCATGGATGGCACATTCACCGCATCACAGAAATGGCTGCCATGCCCAGGGTGGGTGAAGGAGCTTCCCAATTTTGGGGGCTGGATTGGTGCTGCTTGTGTGAGACAGAGACAGTGGCTGGACACTCTTTGTCTATGACAGACACCAAGGGGAAGCTGACCCTCTGATACCAGGGAAAGGCTCATCTCCAAACCCCTCAAGGGGGAGTCAAAGCATTGGCTGAAGAAACCCATTTGACTTAGGAGGTGGGGCCCCTGGCCTGGGTTCTGCCTTTCCAATGCCATGTGTCTCCAAGACCAAGGCACCACGTCCCCTGTGTCCCAGTCACAGACAGCATTCCTTCAGTGTCCAGCCATTCCAACGGCCAGGCCATCGTGCCTTATTGGAAGGGCCTGTTTGGGTGGTGGGGACGCAGCAGTGTGTTCCAGAGGGGATTCGGGCCCTCTGGCTCACAGGTGACCTCTTGCCAGACAGGCCAAGTGACGCATCTGTAACCAGGGTGATTTCCCAGGCACTGCCTTCCTTCCTCAGATGGCAGGGATGCAGAGGGTTTGAAAGGGGGCACAGAGCACAGAGCCATCACCTACGGTGTCCTGAGTGCCTCTGCCTGGGGGGGTGGAGGAGCTTCCTGTTGTCACAGAAGCTATTGCTAGCATACCAGTCATTGGAGGAGTTCTGGATCCCCAACATTTTGCTACTCAGCAGCATGCAGGAGAGAGCAAGGATGGTCCTTGGAAGGAGCTAAGAGTCTTGGGTGAGGGGAAACTTGCTTATTTTCAAGAGGTGCTTCTTAGTCAGTCGGGGTAAGGATGCCCTTCCTTTCACGAAGTGCTTTGGAAGAGGTTTGACAAAGAAAGCCTGGCAACCACATGGGTTGGGAGGAAGCAACAGGCAGGGATGAAAATGTTGCTTGCTGAAGACGAGAAAGGGCAGTTCTGACTTGCTCAAGACCACCTCCCTGCAGCTGGGAGGTGGGCCTTCTTCCTTGGGACATCACGGTCCCTGCCAACAGCCAGGGACTGTGGCTGACAGAGATGGGGAGTGCCTCCTGGTGCCTCTGTCATCGGCCTTCAGAGCCTGGTGGCTGCACCCACAGCTCAGACCTGCCCTGGCCAGTAGGAGAGAGGCTGGAGCTTTGCCCACTGGGAGTGCTGATCCCCCTGCCAGGGACTGCACCCGGCTCCTGCATGTCAGCATTCTGGTGGTAGCCAATGCCCACATGGGACCACGGCCATAGAAAGCAGCAGAGTGCTGCATCTGGACCCCCTCCTGTACCCTGGCTCTCTCTCTACTTGTAAGCTGATCCAGACAACAATGGGCAGGGGTGGCTGTGAACTGGCCCTGTCAGACACATCTTCAGAAGCCTGGCATTTCCATGTTCAGGTAATCCCCTTATGGTTACAGTGTAAGGGAAATAGGCAGAGCACTCCTCTGTCACAGTCATATTGGAGCCGTTCCTGCCTGGGATGTTTGGAGAACCTCTACGATAAGGAAACAAAGAGCCACTGCATTTCACTCCACTGGGTCCAAAGCATATGCTGTCCATTGCGGAACAACGAGAATGAGAAGAAAGGAAGCCTCCAGATATGTGGACATGGAGATGCACCCTTTGAACCACTCCATGCTCAAAGAGGCCTCTCCAGGAGAACTGGGAAAATATATAGAACGGTAGGCAAAGGAACTTACATTACCTAACAGGTAGTAGGATTCAGACAAACTGGTGTAAAGAGGGAAGCAAATGGCACGAAATGCTTACAGAATACAAAAGATGCCAGGTTGCCCATCAACAACCTACGTTTTCACACAAGCCATCAAGAAAATACAAATCACAAAATACAAAAAACACAGGAACAAAGAAGCTCACGACAATACCCTATGTTCAGAGGGACTCTAGCCAAGGAACACTAGCTTGGCTTACTATGCACAACCATCAACTTTATAGGCTCCATGAAGACATTACTGAGGAAACCGTACATGGTCACCATGGCGCTTGCAGAACATGTGCCAGGCCCATTCATGTAAGAAACGCTCAGAAGTCTAGGAAGAGAAGGACACTCCTTGAACCCCGTAAAGAACATCTCGACAAAAAGCTACACCAAGCCTCCTGCGTGATGGTGAAAGAATGAACGTCTTCCTCCTCCATCCAAAACAGGTCAGAAAGTTCTTTCTCATTTCTCCTTTTCTACTTAGTACTGTAGCTACGAGCCAGGGCAGCATGGCAGGAAAAACAAAGAAAGACCTACAGATGAGACAGGCACAAACATAATTCTCCATGCTCATGGATAGCATGGCTACCTCCACGGGAAGGCCCACCGAATCTCCAAGACACATGGAAGAGATGGAGGTTACTTTATCAAAGTCTCAGTATACAAGGTCGACACAAACACCTTCATCATGTGTGTAAATCCCACAAAAGAACATGGCACCAAAATGAAAAACACCATGCAATACACAAGATTTGCCAAAACCTTGAAGCATTTGGTTCCATCGGTCATTCTATGGCTGCACCCACGGCATACGGAAGGTCCCAGGCAAGGGGGTCAACCTGGAGCTACAGCTACCAGCCTACAGCAAAGCCCCACCAACACCAGGTCCAAGCCACACTGCTGCTGGTGGCACCACGGGACCCTCATCCCACTGAGCCAGGTCAGGGATTGAACCCACATCCTCCTGGACACTCTTTCAGGTTCGTCACAAACTGAGCCACAATGGGAAATCCGGAGATACATATTTGGGATAGAGCATCTGTATGGTAAAACGAAACAAGGCCTACAACAATGCGGACACCTATTATACTCATGGATGGGAAGACTCAACACAGAATACGGCCAAATTCCAACAGAAGTTTTTTTTTTTTTTATTTTATTTTTGGCCCACATGGATGAAATTATTCTAAATTGGATAAAGAAAAGATAAAGGAGCCAGAACATCAAACATAATTTCGAGAAAGCACACAAAAGTGGGAGGTTATTCTTCTTATGAGAACGATCTATGGAAGGCAGCTTGGCATTGCTGGCAGGATAGAGGCAGACAGAGTTCAGTGTACAGAGAGAGAATGCAGAAATAGATCCATAGCAATACACCAACCTGGGATGTTCTAATACGGAAGCTCAAGGGCAGTTGAATGGAATAGGGATAGGTTTTTTATCCGATACGAAAATGAACTCATCATGGAACATTCAGTGCAAATGTAACATGTGTATAAATACAAACGATGCAACGTTTACCACACCTAAGAAAAAGCAATTGGAGCAAACCTCTGGGTCCTCAGGCTTGGCAACGGGGTCTTCCACATGACAAGAAAAACAGTACCCCAAAAGGGAAGGAAAGAACAGAAAGTTGGACTTCATCAAAAGGAAAGAAAGGCCCTTCAAAACATACATGCACCCCAATGTCCACTGAAGCACCATTTCCAATAGCCAAGACAAGGGAGCAAGCTAAATGTCCATCGGCCGAGGCATGGATAAAGAGGATGAGGTTCATATGTACGGGGGGACATCACACAATCATACAAGAGAATGGAATCATGAACGCTGCAGCAGCAAGGATGGACCTGGGAATTATCATACTAAGTGAAGGTAGACAGGGTAAGACAAACATAGTATGATACCACTTCTAAGTGGAACCGAAAGAGAGGACACAAATGAACGTGTGCAGGGAACAGAAACAGACTCCCAGCCTTGGAAAACCGGATGGGTCCCAAAGGAGCCAAGTCCGGGGCAGGAAGGACTGGGGGTTTGGGACTGGCTTCTGCACACGGAGTACATGGAATGGCCGGCCAACAGGAACCTGTGGTAGAGCCCAGGGAACTCTAGCCAACAGTTAGCGATAGTCGATATGGGCATAGAATCTGAGGGAGAAGGGGTGTGTGTGTATGTATGACCGACTCACTTTGCGACACAGCAGGAAATAGCACAACATGGTACCTCACTGTCCTTTCAATCAAACTGAAGATAACTACATCAATACCACTGGAATAGGCAACAACATCAGCAACAATGAAAAGATAAGCGTTCTTCTCCATGACAGCCAAAACCCTACCCCAGACAGAAAACGGACCTCATCAAATGGAAACATTTTCCTAGGTGAAAAGAAGCTACAGGTTTGGAGAAACTACCTGCCAACCACACATCTGACCCAAGTCTGGTGTCTCGAGGGAATAAGGCACTGCCAAGACACGACCATAACAGCGGGACCTATTCCACCAGAAAATGGGCAAATGTTAGGAAGAGATGGGTCACCCACCACAGCACTGTGAGTCCTGAAGGCTGGGTCCACTGTGAGGCTTCCCGGGATCCTGCTGGCTACATGAGAACACTGGGTCAGGCAGAGGGCAGGAAGGATTGCAACAACACTGCTTCCAGGAACTCCCTCGGGTTGGCCTGAGCCAGCTAAGCCGAAAAGGAGACATCAGGCTCCAAGTGCTGGAGGTGTGGACCCCTTGGGCCAGGCTGGCTGGGGCCCTTGGACCGAAGGCAGGTGTTCATGTGGGGGTGGGGCCGGAAAGGTAGGCAGTGAGTTGTTCCCCTTCAGTCTATGGAGAGCGGGGCCATGGGGGTGCTGAAAGAGGGTGCTGGGAATCCAATGTAGGAGCAGAGTGCTGTGAGGCCTGGACCTCATCTCACAGCCTGGCGCTGGAGCTCCTCTCTCAGCTTCCCTGCAGTGGCCTAGACTCCGTTCCTTCAAGAGCCTTATATGCCACGGGCTGGAACCGCCTGCCTCATGGCATTGGGTCATGGGCTCTGATCCGGCTCGAGTGCCCTGCACTCTGGAAACGTCCCTCCCTCACTTTGGGGAGTCGATCCTCCTTCATCCCAACCCCAGGACTGATGTTCTTTTACTTTACAAAAGACCCTTCATCCCTGGCACTGGAGACACCTGCCAAAAGGGGCTACAACTCTATTACCCGAAGTTCCTATGTGGAAGGCTTCTCCCGCAGGACCTTCGAATATGACCTTAGGTGGAGCAGTCTTTTCTTTGTCTTTCCATTGCCTATGTTTGTTTGTTTGGATGGGGCTGCTGGGGCGGCATATGGAAGTTCCCAGGCTTGGCATCCAAACGATCCATCGATCGATCAGAGCTTTGGCAGCTGGCCTACACCACAGCCACCGCAATGCCACATCCAAGCCGGGTCTGAGACCTACACCACAGCTCATGGCCATATTGGATCCTTCCCTTCCTGACCGAGGCCAGGGATCGAACCTGAACACTCCTGGTTCCTTCTCAGGTTCAGTTCCAGGGCACCACCACCGCAAGCCCTGCAGCAGAATTTGTACAGAAAGAGCTGAAATCAGGTCACTAAGGTGGCCCCAAATACAATAGGATGGGTGCCCCTATAGAAAGGGCAAATTTAGACCCTGAGTCCCACAGAGGGAGCTGATGGGAGGGCGCAGGCCGGAGATGGGCATCTGGAATCCAAGGAGAGAGGCCTCAGGGCCAACCCAGCTTGTTTATACCGGGATCTCAGAAGGCTGGGCTCCGAAATGGTGAGTTGATACATTCTTGTTATTTAAGCCCCATTGCCCATGGGATTGGTGATGGCAGCTGGAGCTGACCGATTCCCTCTGAAGGCCTGGGCACTCCCAGGGCAGGAAGGAGTCTCAAGGGAAGACACCCTCTCTGTCCCCAGCTGGGCTCCACCAGCTTCCCCACTCCTACCTTCCTCCTGGGACACTCTCCCTCTCATGTCCTCTCCCCTTGTCCAGGGAGTCAGATGGAGGACCCCAACAGAAGAAGGAAGGATGGATGACAGGAGGGGCCGTAGGGCCCCAAGGCAGCAGCGGGATGAGACTTTCCTTTGGTTATTGCAGATTGCAGGCTTGGTTTTGGGGTGGCCACTATTGCACAGGAAGGCCAAAATGGGGCCCTGGAAAGCTGATGGAGCTGGTGGGGGAGGGGTGGCTGTTTGCCAAATGGAAACTGGAGTCTGAGGCAGAGACAGGAGCACAGGAGCTCGGGGGGTCTGCACCAGGCCTGCTGCAGGACCTCGAGCATGAACAGCAGCAGGGGCCAGTCTCTGGGGGCACAAAGCCTGTGCCAGGCCCAGGAGAGCCAGCAGCCTGCAGAGACTGCGATGGCACCTGGGTGTGAGGAGGAGGGACTGTGGGCTCAGGGAGAGGCATGTGCTTCTGGATCTCATCGGTCCCATGGGAGAAGCAGGTGATATTGGTGAAAATGCTGAGGTAGGGGGCGTGTCAGGCGTCTAAGCCCCAGCGGGCCATCCCCACGAGACACCCTGAAAAAGGGAGGTCACAGATGAGGGCACCCCCCTGGGACCACCCTCCGGAGGACAGGGGACTTAGGCTGCAAGCAACAGAGCTAGGTCAGAGCTGAGTCTCTGCCATGCACGGTCACTCAGTTGTACTTCTGGGAAGTTCCAAACCCTGGCATCCCATGGCTGGTGAGCCTGTGTAAGCCATGCAGGCAGGCACGGGCGTCCTGATGGAGGAAGCTCTTGGCTGACCGTCCCTCAGGACAATCGCAGGTTTCAATCTATCAGCAGATGGGCCTCTGTGCCTGCAGAACACCTGGAGGTCCAGAAGAAGGCATTGTTCAAGGCCGAGAAAGGACATATGTACCAACAGGGCCCAAGAGAGCTGGTGTGGGAGTGGAGCCTGGCCAGCTCAAGCCCCTGCAGACCTCAGCTCTGGCAAGGCCCTGGGCTGCACCAGCACACCCCTAACCGGGACCCTCTTCCTTTCTCATTCCTTTAGACATCTGGTGTTCTCTCAAGGTCTTGGTTGAGCCTTTTCAGAAGATGCCCATACCCAGGCCTGTTGGAGGCAGCCGGTCTTGCTCAGGGGGTCAGTGGGGCTTAGAAACAGAGTGGCTGGGACTTCCTAGAGTTAGTGCGCTCAGGGCTGGGCCATCTGGGGGGAAATCTCCTCATGTCATCAGCCAAAGGGAGGGTCTGGTCCTTGTGGCTGGGGGAGAGGGGCAGGGTCCATGGCCAGTTTCCAGGGCACCACGACAGGGAGTCCTGCAATCGAGGTTTTAAAGCAACAACTACAGGAGAGTGATAGCAAGATACGGGAAGCACAGAGAGCCCCAAACAAGTTGAACCCAAACAGGCACGCAGCAAGACCTATGCTGATCAATATGGCCAAAAGTAAACAGAAAGGGAGGAGGCTAAAGGCAGCAAGAGAAAAGCAAGGCATTCATGATGAGGGAACCCCAATAAGGTTATCAGCAGTTTGCTCTACAGAAACACTCCAGGCCAGAAGGGGGTGGCGAGACCCATTGAAAACACTGAAAGAAAGAACAAATAATCTGCCTCTTCCAAATACCCTATCCAGCAAGACTATCATTTCAAATCGAAGGGGAAAGCAAGAATTTCTCCAACAAACCAACACTGAAAGAGTACTGCAATACAAAACCCATTCTGAAAGAAATACTCTAAGGGTTCTCCAATTCAAAAAGAGAAAAAAGAAAAAAACCATTGGAAAACAGTGACTTAGAGAAACCAGCATACACATCTAACCATGAAGATGTCAAAAGCATAAAATGAAATAAACTACATCAAATCATACAATGAGGGCGAGGAATGGAAGAAAATGTAGATCCTTTCTCTTGTTTCAATGACGCGTTTGGTCCTATGTAACAGTCAGGCTAAAGTGAGCAGACAAACGAAGGGGTTAACATAATCACAAAACAGGGCAACCACAAACCAAAAGCCAACACTACATTCAAAAATCGGAAAAGGAAAGGACTCCAGCAGAGAATCAACAGAACCCATCCACCCAAAGGAAAAGAAAGAAGAAAAGAGAAACATAGACTCAATGGGAAAACAAGGCTTCAAATGGCAATCAAGAAACATCTATCAATGACCACCTGAATTGTTCCGGGGCCGACTGATGCCATCAAAAGGCACAGAGTGCCAGTGGGTACCAAAGCAAAAACCTTCAATCTGCTGCCTAGACAAGCTCACCCGAGGGCAAAGGACACGTATAGATTGAAAGGGAGGGGATGTGAAAAGATATTTCATGCCAATGGACAAGACAGGAGATCAGGAGTAGCGCTGCTCATATCCAACAAAATCGCCTTTAAAACGAAGGCCATCGAGAAAGGCAAAGGACACTAGTTCACGGTTAAGGGATCCATTCAAGAAGAGGATACCACACACTTATATCTGGAATCTAATATACGGCACAAATGAAACTTTCCACAGAAAAGCAACTCATGGACTTGCAGAATAGACTTGTGGTGGCCAAGGGGGAGGGGAGGGGGAGGGAGTGGGGTGGATGGGGAGCTTGGGGTTAATGCCTGCCCACTATGGCCTTGGGAATGGATTAGCAATGAGATCCTGCTGTGTAGCGCTGGGTACAATGTCTAGTCATGTTTGACGGAGCATGATAATGTGAGAACATAGAATGCCTACATGTATGTGTAACTGGGTCACCACGTTGTACAGTAGAAAACAAGATTGTATCGGGGAAATAACAAGAGCCAAAGAGGACGCGGTATATACACACAATGGAATACTCCTGCGCCATAAAACAGAGAACCCTAATGCCATCTGCTGCAACATGGATGGAACGAGACCCTCTCATCCTGAGTGAAGGAAGTCCGAAAGAGAAGGACGACTACCATACAACATCACTCATATGAGGAGTCTCATATACAGCCCAAAGGAACCTTTCCACCTAAAGGAACTCATGGACTTGGAGAATAGACATGTGGTTGCCTAGAGCGAGGGGAGGGAGTGGGATGGATGGGGAGCTTGGGGTTATTGGATGCAAACGACTGCTTTTGGAAGGGATTAGCAAGGAGATCCTGCTGTGTAGCACTGAGAACGAGGTCGAATCACTTACGATGGAGCATGAAAATGGCACAAAGACGAATTATACATGTATGGGGAACTGGGTCACAATGCTGGACAGTGGAAAAAATTGTCTCGGGGAAAGAACAATCAAAAAACACCCAACAAACACCCCACTAGAGGCAGTCATCAAACCACAAGAGCAGAGAACAAGGGAGGACGGGAAAAGACCAACAAAACCCAATCTGACACAGCTAATAACATGGCCATAAGAACATACAGATCAAGAAGCACCTTCAATGGAAATGCACAAAATGCCCCAACCGAAAGACATCCACTGGCTGCAAGCATACAAAAAGAAGACGCATCTCCTTCTCTCTGTGTCTACATCGAGAGCTCTGTCTCGTTCTCCATCTCGATCCCCATCTCGATCTCCATCCAGATAGTGAGAGGATGCAAGAAAATATTCCTCGTGCGTGGGAATTAAAAGAGAGACGGAGTAGAAACACCCCCATCAGACAAAAGAGACCTTCAAATAAAGCATATTAATAAGACACAAAGAAGGTCATTACGTAACGGTCAAGGATCAATCCAAGGAGAGGAGATGGGAATTGGAAACCTATATGCACCCAATACAGGATCCCCGCAATGTAGAAGGCAACTGCTACAACCGTAAAAGGAGAAATGGACACTAACACAGTCAGAGCCGCGGGCCTTCACACCCGACTCCCATCAACGCACGGGTCCTCGAGACATAAAATCAACAAGGGAACCCAGGCATTCAATAATGCATTGGACCACAGGGCACTTCCTCCATATGTAGAGCGCTTTCCATCCCAATGAAGCAGCATACACACTCCTCTCAAGGGCACACCGGACATTCCCTAGGACAGATCACATGCTGCGTCACCAAGCAAGCCACTGTACATGGAAGGAAATTGAAACCCTATCCCACAGCTTGTATGAACCCAACGCTATGAGGCTCGAAATCAACCACCAAGGAAACAATGGCAACAAACACCAACGCACGGAAACTCGACAACATGCTACTCAACAAACAAGGGAGTGCTGGAGAAACCAAAGAGGAAATTTGAAGATCCCAAGAAGCAAGTGACACCAAAGACATAACAATCCAAAGCCTATGGGATGCAGCAAAGGCAGATCGAAGAGGGACGTTTCCAGCAATACAAGCCTACCTCAGCCAACAAGGAAAACCACCAACAAACAACCTGGCCTTACGCCCAAAGCAACCAGAGAAAGACAAACACAAGGAAAGACATCCTAATGATCAGAGCAGAAAGGAAAGAGCAGCGAAGAAAACCATCGGAAAGATCAATGCAGCTACAACTGCTTCTTTGAATACATCCACCATATGGATAAACCCTTAGCCAGACTCATCAGGGAAAAAAGAGTGGACTCAAATCAATAACCATCAAAATGCACGCCAGCTTCCAATGGACATCCCAGAATACAGAGGATCAGAAGAGACTACTAAAAGCAACTCTATGCCAAGAAAACAGACCTCCTAGACGAAATGGACACCTTCCTAGCAAAGTACAATCTGCCAAGACTAAACTCCGATGACCTAGAAAAGATGACTGGGCTGATGCCAAGAACTGAAAATGACGTTGTGAGGAAAAAACTTCCAGCAGGCATTCCCGTCGTGGCTACATTGGAATGAACCTGACCCGTATAGGAGAGAAGGCAGGTGCAATCCCTGGATCCAGGATTGCCTTCAGATATGGAGCAGGTCCCATATGCAGCTCGGAACTGGCCTTGCTGTGGCTGTGGCTGGCAGCTGCAGCTGCAGCGCCAATTCCACCATAGCCAGGGCATTTCCAAATGCCATGGCTCTGCCCTGAAAAGACAAGAAAAGGCCATCCCCCCACTCCCCCAACTTGCCCACAAACAAAACTATACCACCTGAGGTCTTCACATGCACATACCCAACAGGGGCCTGAACACAAACACTGACCAGTGGTACACAATGACTACCTCGTATACAGGCTCACTACCACCAGCTCCTACACAGTCGTCTCACCCATAGCCCATGGGCAAGGCCACAGCCCTACAGGACTTCTAGGCCAGGATTCCAGAACACACACACATCGCCTATGAGATTTCTTTGTTTCCAAACACACACACCTACCTCTGACATCCCTCCAAATACATACTACAGAAGCCCCAGGACCTCAAATACACACACAGCCACAATCCGCCTACACGTACTAATACACATGTACACGTCTCAAACACCTATGGACACACACAGACAAATATTCCCAACCCTTGAACATACAGATGCCCCAAACACTACACATGGTGCCACCTCTCCAGAAGACAACCGCCCTGCAAGGACACTGCACCTGTGTGGGTGTCAACTGCACATGTATTTCAGCCCTCACCCTCAATGTGGACACACCTCTTCTTATCTAGGACCAGTAGAAACACCTCGGCATTCTGCCAAGAAGCAACGTGGCACGCTCCCAACACCTCCATACCATAGGAACACAACCTGGTCATTCATGCACCTGGTGATAGACACACAAACAAGGGTACACACGTAGGACACATGGACCTATCGCCAGCAAACCACATAGGAAATGACTCCCACATATCCAATGATCCTAGGACCCAGCTCATCCATCTGCAAACTCGTAACACATAACCACAGCACATATTTCTCACACCAAGAAATGCACGTCTCCCACGCCCCTGTAGAAACACAGAACCTCATCTCTCCAGCAGACACACACTTCCCCACGTCCCCACATATATAAGCCTAACATGTCCCTCCTGAAAACTACAAGGGCATAGCCCCAGCGAATATGCCTCCAAATGCCCATGCCCCTGGAATACACACTCAAACGCATTCTACACACAACTCTCCAAAAGACCCAAGCAGACCCGCAATTACTCAGTCAGTAAACGACACAATTGCAAACCTAGCACCCTACGTCCTTTCCTCCAAACACGCATATAACACACTCTCCGCATATCCATAAACCCACACTCCCCAAGGCTCCATCCAAGGGCATGCACTCTTCCAGCATGCAGAATCCAGAAGCATGCCAATACGGCACGCCGACGAATTTAACATTCACCAGTCCCAGAAGATAGGCCGACTCGCCCTCTACACATCAAAAGACACATGCACGGCTCTGGAACATGTGCTACACACAAAAAAGCAAAGAGCCATATGACAGGCCATGAACACACAAATATTCATCCTAAAGGGAAGGACAGAGGAGGATTCTTAAAGAGCAGAAACCGCCCACGGGGGATGGGTTAAAGACAAGCTTTCACGGGGTCTTCGAAATGGTCTAAAGCTGATGATCACTCAAGAAAAGGAACCCAGCCATGACTTACCCAACTTGAAGGAAGACCAGATGCATCAAAGTGCCAGACACGCTCAAGACACAACCCCCAAGAGTTCAAGCACAAGACAACAGATGTGGAGATCGAGTCCTGCTGCATGAGGTCAAGGAGAGAAGAGTCCTGGACAAGGAGCATTTCTGCACCTCACCCAGACAGAAACACAGGGGAGAGGGGACATGCCTAGGTAAAAGAGGACAGGAGATGGAAACCTGAAATGAATTACCCCAGTTGATATACGACCAAACTCCTGGCAATACACACCGATTTGAACAAGCACTGTGACAGCCCAGGGCACACCATCCATATAGGGCAGAATGAGGAGCTGGAGATGGAAGCCTTGATATCCACCCTCCAATGAGGAAGAAGGCAGTCTTCTCCCCTCCCCACTGGGCCTTGGATTCTAGAAATGTAGCTCTCTTGGTTCTTGGGGCTGCTCTGCTCCCTGGCCAGCTTACGCGTATCTCCCCCCAGGGTCTTATGCTCCGAAACTCACTCTTTACCTGGGGCTTCGCTTCATGCCAAATTCTTCCTGCCACGAAGCAGAAGATCCAGAGCTTCATCAAATCCTGACACCTGGTGAGGGGTCTGACAGTGCAAAGACAGTGGGTTTGAGCAGGTCGAGGCGTTCCTTTGGGGCACGGAAGGCTAAGGATTCTGAGTGTTCACTGCAGTGGTCCCGATTGCTGCTGTGGCACTCCGTCCGTGGACGGGGAAACTCCACATGGGGCAGATGCCACCAAAAAGAAGAAGTCTGTGCGCTCGAATCCTCTCTGAACCTGGGATCCTGGATTCAGGTGCCAAGCTGAGGGCAAGGTAGATTCCAGTCCCACTTTCAATTTTGGCTGGGGTCAAGTCCCAACCACGAAGTTTCACTACAGGCCCCAAAGGTACAAATACACAGATCGGCCCCTGGACTTCCCTAACATTGCCCTGAGGCCTAGGCAGATAATCCTACCAAGTCCACCAGGAGACACACAATTCCCCACTTCACGGTGGAAAACATCCATGAAAAATAGGCCCCTGAACACCAACTTACAAACACCTAAACGCCAGCTCCTGGACTATGCCTCTGTTACATCTCAGCACCCTCCAAAGACAAACGCTCACCCAAACACAGGCATGATCTCCCCTTACACACATATCCATAGACAAAACCCAACCAACCCTCACATTTGACGCATTACCAGATTCCACAACCAGGTGGCCTTGTACCAATCCCCCCTAGGCTTGCAAATCCATCACGATTTATATCCGACTACAACTAGGTGGTCAGCACTACATTCAGCAAGGCTGCCCCCAACAGAGACCCAAGCATGCCCTTTGAACAGAAGTGCTGACCGACATTGGTATGTGAAAAAGGAAGACACCAGTGAAACTAGCAGCCTGGATGGTACATCTTCACTACTTTTCCCGTGCCCTGAGCTACTTCTTGTGAACCCCATGAGGGTTTTCAAATTGGAAATTCTTCCCTCGATCTTTACTATGCTTTGGAATGGCCGGCACACTGGAATGCCACCCATTTTAATCACTCACACACTTTAGTCCCCTGCCTGCATAGGCCGCACAGTCCCTCAAGTCTCCCAGCAGCCTGATCCACAGTGCTGCTAAAAGCTGTGGTGGAAACACTGCTCCGGACCTGAGCTCCATGCGGGCATGAACCCACATGGAGGAGGTCACAAGGAGTCTGCAGCGTGCACAAGAGCACAGAGCAGTCACACCCAATGGCTGAAGAGTCCCCATATTCCTTAGCAGGGCTGTCATGGAATGAACGCTAAAGGCCACCATGACGGGTCCCACCCTCAGGCAGGCCCCCCCTTGGGAAACCACCCTCTTTGCTCCCACGTGCGCTACTGACTACCCAAGCGGACCCTCCTCAACAGACACTAGGAGCGGTTGGAGGATGGTAGTCTCTGTGCACAACAGCTCAGTCAGCAGGGGACAGGTGGGAAGAGGAGGGAGGGAAGGAAGCATCAGAAGAGCTGGCCCAGGAGCTCCCTCCAAGACAGGAATGTCATGGAGGATTTGCATTCGCTGGAAAGCTCTCTGGGGTTGTCTTCCTGTCTTCTCCCTGGGAGCTTCTGTGGCCATCTCTTCTTAAACCCTTTCTCTTGGGAGATGAGCCCCCACGGTCACACTGCATCGGTGAAACCCATGCATTTAGATAGGATCCCCATACAAGAGTTTGCAGAGATCCAGCCTAAGCACAGAATCCTCAAAGTGGGCCAAGGACATTCATGCCGTTTGGGCCACAGTACCTTAGGCTGTGTGGACTCTTTGGGTTGGGATTTGCTTGTCTACAAAGAGAAGGGTCTTTCCCCTAGCAAATTGGATGGATCCCTTAAAGAACCATTCTAGCACGCAATTGGAGATCTGGGAACCTCTCTTCAGAGATGGTGCTCCTGTCACCGTGCCTACAGAATTTCCAAATGCCTCGATTCTCCACGCATGTTTGTTCTTCATGTCTTTCTTTAATACATGGAGCTTGTTCAATAAAGGTTGGTGCACATGTGTGTCTCCTTTGTACGGTTCTGGTTGTCCTGGTTATGCTGGTGAGCTACACTTGACCCTCTTTGCCAGTCACAATACAGCAGGTACTTTGGGAACACTATTCCTCTCCCTCCCTACGTCTGGCACGACATCATGGAAGTTCAGGTGGCCATCCACCCACAAAGAAGTAGCAGCAGATTCAACATACTGACCTGACTTGGTAATGCTCGCCAAAGAAACTTGAACCCTCAGATCCCTTTTCTGGTCCGTGGCAACATCAGAGCATTTCTTCCTCCACAGGATACCTCTCAAGACCCTTACATCTATCTGATGACACCCAGAGCTCCCAAGGGCACAGACTTGAAACGTCCACAAGACACAAACCTGGGATCTCTCGGTGCCTTTCAATTTCCATGTGGGAGTGGAAGGTTCACTGTCTCCTGATGCTAGTGATCCATCTCCAGAGATGTTTCTCCTCAGCCGCCAGTGCCGGCCCCGAAGCTCTCTGCAGGAACAATCAGAGCTCATGGTCCAAAGGACGTTGAGGCACCCAGTTCCCTGACTGGTTTCCCTAATTACAGTGCCGCTGATTTGACAACCTCTGCCTCTCCGATGTCGGGATGTAGGGGTCTGAAGTAGTATAAGATAATGAACAACAGAAGGCGTTCGTGTCATGGTGCATCAGAACCGAATCTGACTAGGAACCATGAAGTTGCGGGTTCCACCCCTGGCCTCGCCCGGTGGGTTAAGGTTCAGGTGTTGATGTGAGCTGCGGTGTAGGTTGCCATCACGGCTGGGATCTGGCATTGCTGTGGCACTGGCATAGGCCAGGGGCCACAGCTCTGATTGGACCCCTAGCCTGGGAATCTCCCGATGCCATGGATGAGGCCCTCAGAAGTCGAAAGTCAGTCAAAAATGATGGAAGAATTGGGAGCACCTCGTTTCCACAATGCAACGTTTGTGTCAGTGTCCCTGAGAAGACTCATGCCAATACAACATCTGGGGAGGGAGTGGGGTGGATTGGGAGCTTGGGGTGAAGGGATGCAAAGGATTGGCTTTGGTGTGGATTAGCAATGAGATCCTGCTGTGTAGCACTGGGAACTTGTGAGGGAGCATGCTCATGGGAGAGACTAGAATGTGTACATGTGTGTGTACCTGGGTCACCATGCTGTACAGTAGCAAAACCATTGTCTTGGGGGAAGAACAATTCAAAACCAACCAAACAAGAAACCCCCACAAATACTACATCTGAGCTATGCGTGAGAATCTTGTAACAAATTGCAAAAGTGGCTGAAGAAGGGGAGGGAGCAACAAGGATGCCTGGCCTTCCTGAATGCCTGGGTACAATGGGTGCCTCAGCAATCTTCTCCTATGAAGGTCTTGTTTGAAAACCCTGAAGTGTTTCTTCAGTATAAAAGCTCCAATAGAGAGCCCTATTCCCATGGTGCTCAGTTTTGCAGTGCCCCATCCAGAGTTTCTTCCTACAAAGCTCACCATGGCATTGCAGGAGATACTCTCGCCTCAGCTTCTCACCCTCTTTGGAGTCCATGTTCCTTTGCAAGGGGCAAGAAGCTTCGGAAGCACCCACACAAGTCCTTTTTCTCAATCTGCAACAATCCTTTCAACCTCTCCTTCCTTGCCCAACACCCTAACAGCAGGAGCAATTGTAGTTCTGCTACTGCACACAGGGACTCTTGCCTCCCAAGAGATTTGCTTGCAGTCCTAGGAGGTTTTCACCCCTCACCTCCCTTGATGATGTTCCTGAGACCTCGCCTCTCACCACACAAGAGGGACATACGCATTCCTATCATTTGCATCGTGATAAGCTGACCTTAACTCCCAATCTGAACGTTTCCTCAGGTGTGTTTCCGTTTGGCTGTGTCAGGGATGCTACGTTGATTCCCATGCAGACAGCACCATAGGCAAGGACGAGCCTCGATTCTCAAGAGCAAGGCTATGGGATGCAGACAGGAAATGCACCAGCTTTTAAGCAGGGCTTGCTGGGGAGGACGTTGATGCGAGTTGGTTTGGACACGTGGAGATTGGACATTGGTGGATAAAAGCTGGCACTGTGTCAAAGGGCACACCCACTTCACGGGCAGTCGATGTTTCCACACCTACAAAAGCCAGCAATTCCCATCATGGCTCAGCAGAAATAAACCCCCCTAGGATCTGTGAGGATGCACACTCCATCCCAGCCTCCTTCAGTAGAATAAGGATCCGGAGTTGCCCTGAGCTGTGCTCTAGGTCCCAGACGCAGCTTGGATCCCACATTGCTCTGGCTATGGCAGAGGCCTGCTCATGCAGGTCTGATGTGACTCCTAGCCTAGGAACATCCACAGGCAGCACGTGTGTCCCCCAAAGGAGAAAGCAATTAAACCCAAGAGACCCCCCACACACACACACACATCTGGTTCTTTCACATATGGTAAGAGAATATTTTGTCTTCTCCTCCCTTACTTCTGTCCTTAACCACATAAAGCTCAAAGACGCAATAGTATATCTTGGCTCTTCCATTGCCATGTCATCCAAAGAGCCTGCAGATTTGGGGTCCCGTTGCCATTTTCTTTTGGGTTGGACCATAAGGCACCTTTTGGTCTCCACTCCAAGTTCTCCTCCCCTCAAGAACTGCCCACTCCCTGTAGCCTAATATGGTACCCTTATGGGCACGTCTTGCCAGATGCATGCTGATTCCGAGGGAAAGGTAAATTTCAGATACACAGGGAAAGTACTTGCAGTAAAGATATGTCCAAAATGGTGCACGGGACACAGGTCAGGCTAAATGCAGGCACTGTGTATGGGAAATGAAAAACTCAAATGGAGCTGCACATTTACTATTGTTTTTGCCTGGCTTTGAGCACTCTGCCCTTTCAGTACATTGAATTTCAAGAGAATGGAGGAACTCCCATGTTAAAAATGCATCCAGTAACAGAGGAGCCACGATATCAGTAGGAAGGCAACAAAAGGAAAGATACTCAGGTCTACGGGGACGCAATTTAATTTTCTCGTTTCCTTTTTCACTCTTTCTCAAGAGGAACTCTTTGATCTTACAAGAGGTTAGGTTTTCCACTGCAGTTGATTTACAATGTTTGGTCTACTTCTGCTGCGTAGCCAAAGGACCCTGTCCTACAGACAGATGTATGTATATATGATATATGATACATATATATCTATGTAGGATACATATGTAATCACTTTCTCACATTATCCCCCAACCTTTTCCATCACAAGTCCAAGATGGAGTTCCCTGTGCACATGGTACATTTCAACCAGAGACAAAGGAATACTACCTGCAAAGGCCAACGGATGGCATTCAAAGTTGCTTGCCCAACAGATCTCTGAAAAGATGGGAATGAACCAGGCATCTCTGATCCCTGGTGGGAACGAGGACTGAGTGGACAGGGGAAAGAGGGGAGAGGAGGACTCAGCACTCCATATGCTATTCGGCACACGTGGACTGTGATCCCTGAGAAGGGAGGATTTGTGGAAAATGTTACATTCAAACATTTAACAGGGAAAAGCTCCAAGACTTACCAGCAACGTCATCATACGGGAGACACCACAGACTGATCTCTGGTCTTGGACACGTGGGCTGTGCAGTGGCTTTTTGGAAAGGCTGGGCCTTTCCAGCACAAGGGAACATGAGGAAGGTGGGTCCTGCTGGATGCTGGTTGGCACACAAGGACGGCTTCCTTAGGAAAGACGGACACACACCAATCACACATGGTGGGTCTGCTGAGAGAAGCCAAACCATAAACATTGGGTTCCAGGTGGCCATGAAAACCCAAGTGGTTATCAGATGATAAAAGGTGAATTTTGTTCCGAAAGTCTGGCCTCCTGGGAAGGGAGCCTGGAGCCAGGACGGAAGCTGAGGGGGTTGAAGGACAACAAGTTGATGAATAACAAAGGGAAAGGGAACATCAAGACAAACCTTGCTGCTGTGACTCTGAAAACCAACACATACATTGCCTGACGAGGCACTGGACAATTGTCTGGCCCCTGCATAAGGTGGAAGAAACGTCTGGTTCTTGCCTCCCTGCAGAGGCCAGCATGGAATGGCACCCCACCCCCACCCAGGCTCACCTGCCCTCGGCCCCTCCCCCACTGCAGAATGACTGGAGGCCCGCATTCTACTGTTGAGATTCAAACTTGGGCTCCTTTACTTGCGTCCTGAGCATCTGTTGGGGCAGGTCCCTCGCTGGGTCCTGCTCTGGACTGTCCACGTTGAGGCCACCAGCCCGGGGTGGTCCAGGCCCATGCCTGTGGGAATGGCTTCAGAAGGCGGTAAGCCTCTAGACAGGGGCTGTTTTCCAAGAGAAAGGGCCTCCCTCAAATCCGTGGGTTTCCGTTGGGACCCTTCACTGTGGACATCGAGTTGGACCGAAGGAGAGGAAGGCGAGAGCACTGCACCCCAGGGACATCTCAGCTGGGGAGCCTGTAGAAACCTGAGGCTGCCCTGGGGAGGACAGCTGCTTGGAGGTGGTTCAAGAGGCCTTGCTCTGGTTGGGGAGGCAGGATGGCAGCAGGCAGGTTGGCGGTTTCTAGAAGGGAGACAAGCCACTTGGAACGTGTGTGGAGCCAGTGTCCTGTGGTTGGCCCTGGGTGGGTCATGGGGAAAGCCTAGCCCCGCCTTGTGGTCCTCAGGCATCTGAAGCTCGCCTCACCAGACCTCTCTAAGGGATTGGAACTGGAGCATACTCTGGCTAATGGGGGCGTGGAATGGGAGGGTTTAGTCAGAAAATGATTCAGTGCTGGTGGGTGTTGTCTGTGGCCACATGCTCAGGAAAGGGTCTGCTCTGAGCTGGGCAGGATGTGACTCTCACTGCCACAGCCCAGAACGTTTCCCTCCATCCCGCCCAGAACTCACTTCTCAGGTCAGGCAACTGTGGCCTTGGATTCCACAAGGGATGGGCAACCAGGTGACTTCACCCAAGCTAGGACTCGTGGGCCTGAAGTGTTCTGTATTGGTTTCCCTTTTGTGGAAATACGTCTCTGCAGACATGGCGCAGCATGTCAGGTGCCTCACGGCAGAAGCTGAGGCCTGACGTTGAGATGAAGAGTGTGTTCCTATTTCAAGTCACTACTACTACATGTGGAGAGAGGCTGGTGCAGGTGGAATGCCTATGAAGGCTGCTTCCTTTGTAAAGGGGGGGTGAAGCAGTGTAGCACAGAAGCAGGAAGATGATCTAGTCTGCTACTCTCAAACCTCCTAGAACACCTGTGGAGGTCAATTCAGTGCCTCGTGGTATGTACCTCCTTCTCCTGAATGGGCGGTTTTCTCACAATGGCACCTGACTCCTGCCTGCTTCTCAGTTTCTCCTCACTTTCCATTATTGGGAGCTGGAAGGGGAAGGACCCCAGGCAGCCTCTACTCCCATGACCTTTGTCACATGAGCCGCCCTGGGCCGGTGCTCATCTTCGGAAGCCAACCCTGGATGGGAAGTGGCAAAAATGCAGGGGACACACACCGACTTCTCAGACTTCTCTCTGAGGAGCAGAACTGCATGTTGGGAGGGATTCAGGGCCATCGGGATGGGGTGGCACACCTTAGCCCCTGTGAAGTGTCCACTCTGGGTGGTTCGGAGAGGCAGGTGCATGCTTGGTGGGGCTGTTCTGCGTTTGTCTATGGGTTCTGTGTGCAGAGCGATCTTCTCAGCCTTGGAGAGGTGTTGTGTGAGGTCAGGAAAGAATGACAGAACAGATGTGTGCTGAGCATCCCGAGAGGAAGGGTTGAGGAGGAGGTGAGGCCCTTCGACTTTAGGCAGTGGAGGTCCATCAAAGGCCTCACGGTGCCTGGAAGGACCTTGGAGAAGGCCCTTACCTGCCAGCGACCTTGCTGTGGGGCATGCTCTGATTAGATGGCCTCTCAGGTCCAGGACGTGGGGACAGCCTGTGAGGACGAGGTGTCAGGGAGCTCCTCAGGGAGGCTCTCCAATCCCTGCTGCTGAGCTGAGCATTTCTCGGTAGACAGGGGCAGGGAACTGGGTGCAGGGGTCAAGGCCATGAATATCCCGCCACGACATCTGCACAACACACAGGTTCCTCAGGCCAAATGCCCTCTCTCACTGAGGTCAGAACATGAAAATCCCTCCACGACATCTGCACAACACACAGCTTCCTCGGGCCAAATGCCCTCTCCCACTGAGGTGTGCCCTCTGAGTCCCCAGAGAGCTTCCGTCCATGTCACCCATTCTCCTCTTCCATTCACCCCTTTCCTTTCTCTCCACAGCATCTCCACTGCTGGGCACGGATGTGGTCATGCCCCCTTGCGCCTCACGCTCCTATCCTCCCCCCACTCCTGGCTCCCAACCCCAGCCAGCTTGGGAGCAGCACCTGCCACCACCCATGGCCCCATTACTCCTGCCTGGAAGAACCCTCTTGCAGCCACCTCACCCCATGACACCTCGGGTGACTCCTGCTGACCATGGCCCCATTGCCCCAGGGCTTGGCAACATCCCTGTCCCAGTCTGGTCAGGAGGGAGGTCAGCATTGCCCCACCAGTCTCAGGCCTTTGGGTGCCCACAGGCCCCCCTCAATGGGAATGCTTCCAGGGCCCTCATGGGGAGTGCTTTGTGTCCTGCACCCCTTTGCAGAGCAAGCCCTGTGGGGGACAGCGAGGTCGCTGCCCCAGCTATTGCAGCAGCTCAGGCTGGCAAGGGAGGCTTGGCCCCAGGCCTTCCTCCTCAAGCGGCACCACCAGCTGCCCAGATGGCCTTCATCCTGCCCCCAGGGAGCTCTGGGCCGTGGCCACATGGCACCTCTGGGGCAGGCAGCCTGCATGCCTCCCAGCACAAGGGCCCTCAGGAGGACGCCTCTCACCATAAGAGCGTCTATCAGAACTTCCGACGCTGGCAGCGCTTCAAGTCCCTGGCCCGCAGCCACCTGCCCCAGAGCCCTGATGCAGAAGCTCTCTCCTGCTTTCTCATGTAAGTGACCTCTCAGACCCTCATTAGCTCAGCTGGAGCCTTCGCATATACAGGACCTTAGCATGGCCTCCCTGCTTAGGTTTCCATGCATCCTTTCACCTCGAGAGAAGGCGGGTTGACAGCAATGTCCATGCTATGAGGAGGCATGTCTGCACTCAGATGTGTCGCATGTCCAGTCCATGACATCCGTCCGTGCCTTAGCTCAGCTACCACCACCATGCAAGACCAGTTGTCTCACTTTCTGCACTGCCATGATAACATTGAGTGCAGGAGAGCAGTCGGAGAGGGTTCTGATCGGATGTGAGGAGCCACAGTGTGAATGGGACCTGCTTCTCTGGTGCTACCTCCTTTCAACATGGACCTGGGCCTCTGGCAGCCAGTGGGTATCACTTCAGATGAGGCTTAGGACATTCAGGCCCAGGACGGAGCTTTCTGCATGCCCGGTCCTTGTTGTTCTGAAGAAGTCCAGTGTGAACGGGGAGGTGGTCGAGCTGTCCTAAGGGCAAGGGTCTATCCTGCTAGAGCTGTGAGCCTGGCAGGAACATCCCTCCTAGACCCGAGGTCCCTCCGAAAAGGGGGACTGGGCCATCTAGTGCAGAGACCTGGGCCGAAGAATCCTTGGGCTTCTCAGACCTGTTAGCTGGTAGACTGGCGCCTGCCCTCCCGCATTGATGGGGCTGCATTTTATATGAGATGGCAACCTGCCCCCAGCCAGAGTGTCCCAGCTATAGCCAGGGAGTGGACAAGCATCCTCTGGTGAGTGGGAGGTGGTGGCACCAGGCACCAGGAAGGCTTGCGTTTGCTCTCCAGACACCCTCGTCTTCCCCTCTTGAGCCTGGGTTTGGCAGGGGTGGGGCCCATGGAGGCCTTGGAGCTGGGTGGGGTTGGGCAGTTGGGGGCTGGGCTGTACCAAGAGACTGACCCTGAGGGCTTGCAGCCCAGTGCTTCGCACCCTGGCTCGCCTGAAGCCCACCATGACGCTGGAGGAGGGAATGTGGCAGGCCATGCAGGAATGGCAGCACATGAGCACCGTTGAGAGGATGGCCTTTTATGAAATGGCAGCAAAGTGAGTCAGGGTCCTGGGCCATGGGCGACATGGTGGGGTGGGTGGTGGGTGATGGGCAGGCCCCACGGCAGGATCTGGCTGAGGTGCTAGCAATCAGAGAGGATGCAAGAGGAGGCTGGCACCTGACACCTCCTGTTCCCTGAATCCCCAACCCCTATTGGCCTCCAGAATCCCCTCTGCCACCTGGAGAGCTTGGCTCTTCCAGCCTGCCTGTCCCAGGAGCTCTGCCCTACCTGATGCCGATGTGGGGAGGCCTCAGGATGGCCTTGGGGAGCACGGCAGCCCAGGAGGGGGTCCCCTGAAGGCATGGGGGCTGTGCAGGGGTGAGGACTCCACCCGGCAGCCTGGCACCCCTTCATGCTGGGTGCCTGGCCATCACTGACCTAGCATGTGGTAGGCCTCTCTTCATCAACGATGGCTGGAATGGGCAACCGGCCATCCCTGGGGAAGCCCATGGGTCTCTGGCCCTCCCTGTCATTTCTGCATGTGAACCTCCTAGTTTCCAAACAAAACCAAAGGAGCAGCTAGCTCTCAGTGGCAAGAGATGCCTCACCTCTAAGGGTAGGATCCCCACTCCAGCCTGTGCTGGGCCCAGACTCATGCATGCTTTCCCTCACTCTCACTCCCAGCCCCAGGTTCTGGGTTCAGGCAAGGGCTCTGTGGGGATACGTGCCAGACCAGGCCACTGGCCATCTCCATTGTTTGGGTCAGACAAGGTCCGGGGTACATGAGCAGGGGCCCCCACTGCCCACCAGGTGTCCCCTAAGCCTGGTCCCAGAGATTGACCTGGGTCTCTGCTGGGCCATGCCCTCCAGCTCCAGGGCTTCTCAGGCAGGAGGAGGCCCAGATCTTGGACTTCTGCCACCGCAGTTCCCTGCTGCAACAGCACCTCACAGGGCCCTGACAGACCTAAGGACACCCTCTCCTCACCCCCTCGGTCCTGCTGCCCTGGGTGGGCTCCAGAGCCCAGGTGGTTTTCTCACTGAGGCCTGTCCCTCAACACCCCCCAGGTTCATGCAATTTGAGGCAGAAGATGAGATCAGGATGGGGAACGTGTCCTGCACAACGTGGGTACAGGGCATGCCTCCTCCAGCTCCAACAAAGCTGGCTCCTCAGGAACCCACATCCCGCAAAAGGGGCACTCAGTCTGTGAATCACCTTCCCCCTGGAGGTCAAGGTACAGGTAAGAGAGGCCTAGGCCTGGTCCCTGTTCCCAGATTGGTCCTTTTCCCTCAAGGGGTCATTGGTCTTTCAACACGGATAGCCCCCGAGGGGGTCTCAATCTCCCTTTTCCCCACTGCGGTGTGGACCTGGTCCATTTAGAACCTCATCACCCTTCTCCCTGTCTAAGGGGCCCCTGTGAAATCTGCCTAACAAGTGTGCTGGTGGGGAGACCCTTGATCATTAGATGTTCCACACATTCTCACACCTGACTTTTACCTGTCCCTGACTTGAATCTGGCCTCCCACAAAACCTGAGGCTCTGGCTGCTCCTCCTCCTTCCCACATGCATATCCATTGCCCCACAACAATGCCCTCCCGTGTGCTTGCTCAGGGGTCAGCTTCTGGGCGCTGGGTCCCCTCACTTTCCCTTCCTCCTGCTCTGCCTCAGCCTGTGCTCCAAGGAAACACGGCCCCAGGGTCCAGCACACCCACCCAAGGCCACGCAGAGCCTGGCAGCTGCTGGAGAACAAGGCCCCCAAGGAGATTCCCCCTGAGGCTCGCAGGGAGCATGGGGACATCCCACAGGCACTGGTGGGTCCTGGCCCCTCAGCCACAGGGGAGTCAGATATGGAATGTCGAGACGATGGATATGAGCTGCCACAGGACGAGGACGGCTGCTTCCCAGACCCGGATCTCCTCAGCTACGTGGACAAGCTGTGTTCCCAGGAGGCCTTTGACACCAAGGTGGGCTGGGCCTGGAGTCTGAGACTCCAGGATTCCAGGGAGAGATGCTCTTCGCACCCTAGTTCTGGCTTTGGCCCAGGATAATGGGATTTATGCTCTGGTCCTTGACCCTGATATCTGTGTGTCTTCCTGTGTGTCTGAGTGTACTTTGGTGCATAGGATGTGTATATGTGGATGTGTAAGTTGTACATGTGTGTGTCTCTCTCTTTGGAGGCCTTTGTGTGTCTGTGTCGGTGCCTATGTGTTTGTGCTTTGGAGCCCATGTGTCTGCATGTGCACCTGCTTGTGAGTGTGTGTGTGTGTTTATGTGAGAGGAGACAATACCTATGGGAGTTTGAAAGCTCCCCCTTTGTGAGGGGGACTCTGGATTGCCCTCTGCTAGTCATGTTTCCCCCAGGCCTTCCTGCCTCCCAGGGTACTCCTGCCAAGGCTGCTCACAGCCTCTTCCTTCCATTCCAGGTGGAGGCGGTCATTCACCCTCGATTCCTGGCAGAGTTGCTTTCCCCAGAACCAGAGCTGGATCTCTCGGGCCTGGCTGAGGAGCTGCAGCAGGAGGAAGGACTCTCCCCTGAAGAGGTGGCCAGGGGAGGGACTGACACTAGGGAGACTGGGGGCAGGAGGGCAACCCAGGTGACCCTGGAAATCCAGGAGGAAAGGACCCAGGTCAGCCAGGGCCGAGGAGGGCCCTAGAGCAGGAGGCCATGAAGGCTCTGTCCCTCCCTCCCCTGACAGAGAGGCCCTGCACCCAGGAGGCGGCCCAGGTGGGTGCAGGGCAGGAGGAATGGAAGGGGAGGAGGGGAGCCGGGGACAGGGCAAGGACCCCGCTGGGGAGAAGGTGCAGGAGGAAGGCAGGAGAGCCACAGGCTCTGTCTGTGGATGTGAGTCCCATCTCACCTCCCCCTGCCCATAAGCCCCGGCGCTCCCTGGAGGGTGCAGAGCAGTCACGGTCCACCTCTCTCCCACCAGCTAGTGCAGACACAAGTCCTTGCCTCGGAGGAGGACGACGGGGTGCCAGCCACTCCCAATCACAGGGCACCCCACCTGGACTCAAGACCTTCAGAGTCTGTGGCCCGACAAGATGCCCAGAGGATCGAGCAAGGCCCACAGCCCGGGGTCAGAGATGAAACCTGTACACCCCAGGTGGATTTCCATGGCCATCTAAGGCACCCCCAAACAGACAGGGGCCTGTTCAGGCACAAAGGCTCTGTGCCCTCTCCAGGATATCAGGAGCCCCCTCAGGCTGGAACAGCACAGCCATTTCCTCGCCAGGGCACCAAGCGCTCGGGCCCTCCATCAGGACCCAGGGCCAGCAAGGGTCTCAGGGAGGTCTCTCCTCTTAGTGGAGCCCCAGGGCTGGGTCACGGGTTCAGTGAGGATGAGGAGGAGCTCCCCAGCCTGGCCTTCCTCTTGGGCCTTCACCACAGCCTGCTCCCCTGGGGGCTGCCACAGAGCCCTGTCCCTGCCTCGGGTCTTGTCTGCACTGCAGGGCAGAGGGCCCAGAAAGCGCCGTTTCCCCAGAGAATGGGCCTCAGCTCAGGCCCCCTGGAAGCTGCCAAGTCTAGAGAGCAGGTTCAGTGTGGAGGCCTGACTGCAGCTGAGGACCTGGCCAGGCCTAGGGCTGACCTGCGGGGCTCTGGGGGGCACACCATGGCTCTGGGGCTGGTTGACCCTTCCCAACCCAAAAGGAGCAGGTGTGACCCATGTGTCACACGGAGGAGGAGGAAGTGGCACTGCAGCCAGTAAGGAACGGTGGGCCAGCCCTCCAGGGTCAGTCCAACTGGGCAGCCCCCATGGAAGCCTTGGGCTCCTCCGGGTCCTAGCAACCATCCTGGCTGCCATAGGGGTGGGGAGGAAGGACAGAATGACCAGTGCCAGGAGGGGGTGGGGGTGGGTGGGGTTAGGTGGTGGGGACTTGGGTCTGGGTGTGTGTGGGTGGGCATAGTAGCTCCTTCGCAATTGGGGATGTGAAACGGATAAAATCGTTCTGTTGTGAAATGCACTTGGTCCACTGTCATCTTGCATGTGCCTGTGTCCTCAGAGATGGGTCGTCTGAGGACAGAGAGGGGATCTGAGAGGAACGAAGCATGTGTGAGATCCCAGGCAGTCTGGATCCACAGGTGAATGACTAAGTCTTTCCTCCACAGAGACAAGGATGCCCAGGCTGCTCCTGGGAGTACACAGCTCTCACTAGCCCCAGGGACAGCCTCATCATCCCTGTGTCTCCAGCCTGCTAGGCTAGGGGGCTTCTGGGACATCAGTTCCATGCTCTGCATCCCAGAACACTCTGGGGATGGAGAGATGCTTTTGTGCTGTTCAGCCCTCTGGACACTCACCAGTCATGAGAATGGAGGCTGGAGGCAGCCCTTACCTCTAGAGAGTTTCTCTCTGCCTCTCTGAAGTGGCCACATGACAGGCTGGGGTGATCCTCCACTCCTCCAGGGTGTCCCGTGGGGGTGGCCTGTCCAGAGAGGAAAAGGCTTGGCTGTAGGGACAGGACTTTCTGCTTTGGTGCCTTGTGGGTGGGGGACCATCCTATCGTCTTGGTGGGATTATTGCCATGTGCTAAATGGTGGAGGCAGCGGCCTCTTAGTCCCAGTGAGGACAAAACAAAGGAGGGAGTGAGTGACTGTAATCTCATGACCTGTTAATGGCTTGGGGGGAGGTTCCATCATGTGAAGCTCAGTGGTCCCAACCTCACCAGCCCACTGGCATCCACCCCCAGGGAGCTTTTGATACAAGAAGACCTGGGACATTACGTGATCAGGGATAATTTTTCGATTGGGGTGAGGAGGGTTAAGGATCTTGGGTTGTCCCTGGGAACGTCTGTGTGCCACAGGGGCAGCCAACACTTACAAAATAAAAAACAAGCAAACAAAAAAAAAGAAAAAGCAAAATACCCCAAACGCCAAAACTCTAGGATTAATGCCAAGTGCAGGCACACTTAAAGTGAGCCATTTACTCATGCTTTTCAATCCATTAAAACATGAAAGAGCAGGAGTTCGTGTGGCTCAGCTCTAAGGACACGGATTAGGATCCATGGGGACCCGGGTATGAGACATGGCATGGCTTACTGGGCTAAGGTTCTGGCATTGCCGTCAGCTGTGGTGTAGGTATGAGACATGCCTCAGATCCTGTATTGCTGTGGCTGTGCCATAGGCCAGCAGGTGCAGCTTGGACTCGACCCCTGGCCTGGAACAGCCCACAGGCCCCAATGCAGCCGACTCAAAATGGAAAAGAAAAGAATGCAATAGAATTTGCAGGAAGGAAAGATGTACAGACCATCACCAAATCGTATTTTAGGGAGATCCCATTATGGCTCAGAAGATGAAGAATCTGACTGCTATCCATGAGTTTGATCCCTGGCCTTGTGCAGTGGGTTAAGGAATCCAGCATTGCCTTGAGCTGTGGTGTGGGCTACGGATGTGGCTTGGATCTGGCATTGCTGTGGCTGTAGCGTAGAACAGCAATGCCAGCTCTGATTCGACCCCGAGTCGGGGAACTTCGCTATGCTGCCGGTGGGGCCCTCCAATGCCAATCAGAGACTCCATCTATCCACGCATCCCTCCATCCAACAAGGAAACCGTGACTTCATGGATGGCACATTCACCGCATCACAGAAATGGCTGCCATGCCCAGCGTGGGTGAAGGAGCTTCCCAATTTTGGGGGCTGGATTGGTGCTGCTTGTGTGAGACAGAGACAGTGGCTGGCCACTCTTTGTCTATGACAGACACCAAGGGGAAGCTGACCCTCTGATACCAGGGAAAGGCTCATCTCCAAACCCCTCAAGGGGGAGTCAAAGCATTGGCTGAAGAAACCCATTTGACTTAGGAGGTGGGGCCCCTGGCCTGGGTTCTGCCTTTCCAATGCCATGTGTCTCCAAGACCAAGGCACCGCGTCCCCTGTGTCCCAGTCACAGACAGCATTCCTTCAGTGTCCAGCCATTCCAACGGCCAGGCCATCGTGCCTTATTGGAAGGGCCTGTTTGGGTGGTGGGGACGCAGCAGTGTGTTCCAGAGGGGATTCAGGCCCTCTGGCTCACAGGTGACCTCTTGCCAGACAGGCCAAGTGACGCATCTGTAACCAGGGTGATTTCCCAGGCACTGCCTTCCTTCCTCAGATGGCAGGGATGCAGAGGGTTTGAAAGGGGGCACAGAGCACAGAGCCATCACCTACGGTGTCCTGAGTGCCTCTGCCTGGGGGGGTGGAGGAGCTTCCTGTTGTCACAGAAGCTATTGCTAGCATACCAGTCATTGGAGGAGTTCTGGATCCCCAACATTTTGCTACTCAGCAGCATGCAGGAGAGAGCAAGGATGGTCCTTGGAAGGAGCTAAGAGTCTTGGGTGAGGGGAAACTTGCTTATTTTCAAGAGGTGCTTCTTAGTCAGTCGGGGTAAGGATGCCCTTCCTTTCACGAAGTGCTTTGGAAGAGGTTTGACAAAGAAAGACTGGCAACCACATGGGTTGGGAGGAAGCAACAGGCAGGGATGAAAATGTTGCTTGCTGAAGACGAGAAAGGGCAGTTCTGACTTGCTCAAGACCACCTCCCTGCAGCTGGGAGGTGGGCCTTCTTCCTTGGGACATCACGGTCCCTGCCAACAGCCAGGGACTGTGGCTGACAGAGCTGGGGAGTGCCTCCTGGTGCCTCTGTCATCGGCCTTCAGAGCCTGGTGGCTGCACCCACAGCTCAGACCTGCCCTGGGCAGTAGGAGAGAGGCTGGAGCTTTGCCCACTGGGAGTGCTTATCCCCCAGCCAGGGACTGCACCCGGCTCCTGCATGTCAGCCTTCTGGTGGTAGCCAATGCCCACATGGGACCACGGCCATAGAAAGCAGCAGAGTGCTGCATCTGGACCCCCTCCTGTACCCTGGCTCTCTCTCTACTTGTAAGCTGATCCAGACAACAATGGGCAGGGGTGGCTGTGAACTGGCCCTGTCAGACACATCTTCAGAAGCCTGGCATTTCCATGTTCAGGTAATCCCCTTATGGTTACAGTGTAAGGGAAATAGGCAGAGCACTCCTCTGTCACAGTCATATTGGAGCCGTTCCTGCCTGGGATGTTTGGAGAACCTCTACGATAAGGAAACAAAGAGCCACTGCCTTTCACTCCAAAGCATATGCTGTCCATTGCAGAACAACGAGAATGAGAAGAAAGGAAGCCTCCAGATATGTGGACATGGAGATGCACCCTTCGAACGACTCCATGCTCAAAGAGGCCTCTCCAGGAGAACTTGGAAAATATATAGAACGGTAGGCAAAGGAACGTGCAGTACCTAACAGGTGGTAGGATCCAGACAAACTGGTGTTAAGAGGGAAGCAAATGGCACGAAATGCTTATAGAATACAAAAGATGCCAGGTTGCCCATCAACAACCTACGTTTTCACACAAGGCATTGAGAAAATACAAATCACAAAATACAACAAACGCAGGAACAAAGAAGCTCACGACAATACCCTATGTTCAGAGGGACTCTAGCCAAGGAACACTAGCTTGGCTTACTATGCACAACCATCAACTTTATAGGCTCCATGAAGACATTACTGAGGAAAACCTACATGGTCACCATGGCGCTTGCAGAACATGTGTCACGCCCACTCATGTAAGAAACCCTCAGAAGTCTAGGAAGAGAAGGACACTCCTTGAACCCCGTAAAGAACATCTCGACAAAAAGCTACACCAAGCCTCCTGCGTGATGGTGAAAGAATGAACGTCTTCCTCCTCCATCCAAAACAGGTCAGAAAGTTCTTCCTCATTTCTCCTTTTCTACTTAGTACTGTAGCTACGAGCCAGGGCAGCATGGCAGGAAAAACAAAGAAAGACCTACAGATGAGACAGGCACAAACATAATTCTCCATGCTCATGGATAGCATGGCTACCTCCACGGGAAGGCCCACCGAATCTCCAAGACACACGGAAGAGATGGAGGTCACTTTATCAAAGTCTCAGTATACAAGGTCGACACAAAAACCTTCATCATGTGTGTAAATCCCACAAAAGAACATGGCACCAATACGAAAAACACCATGCAATACACAAGACTTGCCAAAACCTTGAAGCATTTGGTTCCATCGGTCATTCTATGGCTGCACCACGGCATATGGAAGGTCCCAGGCAAGGGGGTCAACCTGGAGCTACAGCTACCAGCCTACAGCAAAGCCCCACCAACACCAGGTCCAAGCCACACTGCTGCTGGTGGCACCACGGGACCCTCATCCCACTGGGCCAGGTCAGGGATTGAACCCACATCCTCCTGGACACTCTTTCAGGTTCGTCACAAACTGAGCCACAATGGGAAATCTGGGGATATATATTTGGGATAGAGCATCTGTATGGTAAAACGAAACAAGGCCTACAACAATGCGGACACCTATTATACTCATGGATGGGAAGACTCAACACAGAATACGGCCAAATTCCAACAGAAGTTTTTTTTTGATTTTTTTTTGGCCCACATGGATGAAATTATTCTAAAATGTATAAAGAAAAGATAAAGAGCCAGAACATCAAACATAGTTACGAGAAAGCACATTAAAGTGTGAGGTTATTCGGCTTATGAGAACGCACTATGTAGGGCAGCTTGGCATTGCTGGCAGGATAGAGGCAGACAGAGTTCAGTGTACAGATAGAGAATGCAGAAATAGATCCATAGCAATACACCAACCTGGGAGGTTCTAATACGGAAGCTCAAGGGCAGTAGAATGGAATAGGGATAGGGTTTTTATCTGATACGAAAATGAACTCATCATGGAACATTCAGTGCAAATGTAACATGTGTATAAATACAAACGATGCAACGTTTACCACACCTAAGAAAAAACAATTGGAGCAAACCTCTGGGTCCTCGGGCTTGGCAAAGGGGTCTTCCACATGACAAGAGAAACATTATCTCAAAAGGGAAGGAAAGAACAGAACGTTGGACTTCATCAAAAGGAAAGAAAGGCCCTTCAAAACATACATGCACCCCAATGTCCACTGAAGCACCATTTGCAATAGCCAAGACAAGGGAGCAAGCTAAATGTCCATCGGCCGAGGCATGGATAAAGAGGATAAGGTTCATATGTACGGGGGGACATCACACAATCATACAAGAGAATGGAATCATGAACGCTGCAGCAGCAAGGATGGACCTGGAAATTATCATCCTAAGTGAAGGTGGACAGGGAAAGACAAACATAGTATGATACCACCTCTAAGTGGAACCGAAAGAGAGGACACAAATGAACGTGTGCACGGAACAGAAACAGACTCCCAGCCTTGGAAAACCGGATGGGTCCCAAAGGAGCCAAGTCCACAGCAGGAGGGACTGGGGGTTTGGGACTGGCTTCTGCACACGGAGTACATGGAATGACCGGCCAACAGGAACCTGTGGTGGAGCCCAGGGAACTCTAGCCCACAGTTAGTGATAGTCGATATGGGCATAGAATCTGAGAGAGAAGGGGTGTGTGTGTATGTATGACCGACTCACTTTGCGACACAGCAGGAAATAGCACAACATGCTACCTCACTGTCCTTTCAATCAAACGGAAGATAACTACATCAATACCACTGGAATAGGCAACAACAACATCAGCAACAATGAAAAGATAAGCGTTCTTCCCCATGACAGCCAAAACCCTACCCCAGACAGAAAACGGACCTCATCAAATGGAAACATTTTCCTAGGTGAAAAGAAGCTACAGGTTTGGAGAAACTACCTGCCAACCACACATCTGACCCAAGTCTGGTGTCTCGAGGGAATAAGGCACTGCCAAGACACGACCATAACAGCGGGACCTATTCCACCAGAAAATGGGCAAACGATAGGAAGGGATGGGTCACCCACCACAGCACTGTGAGTCCTGAAGGCTGGGTCCACTGTGAGGCTTCCCGGGATCCTGCTGGCTACATGAGAGCACTGGGTCAGGCAGAGGGCAGGAAGGATTGCAACAACACTGCTTCCAGGAACTCCCTCGGGTTGGCCTGAGCCAGCTAAGCCGAAAAGGAGACATCAGGCTCCAAGTGCTGGAGGTGTGGACCCCTTGGGCCAGGCTGGCTGAGGCCCTTGGACCGAAGGCAGGTGTTCATGTGGGGGTGGGGGCCGGAAAGGTGGGCAGTGAGTTGTTCCCCTTCAGGATATGGAGAGCGGGGCCGTGGGCATGCTGAAAGAGGGTGCTGGGAATCCAATGTAGGAGCAGAGTGCTGTGAGGCCTGGACCTCATCTCACACTCTGTGGCTGGAGCTCCTCTCTCAGCTTCCCTCTCAGTTGCCTAGACTCCATTCCTTCAAGAGCCTTATATGACACTGGCTGGCACCCACTGCCCCATGGCCTTGGGTCATGGGCTCTGATCCGGCTCGAGTGCCCTGCACTCTGGAAACGTCCCTCCCTCACTTTGGGGAGTCGATCCTCCTTCATCCCAACCCCAGGACTGATGTTCCTTTACTTTACAAAAGACCCTTCATCCCTGGCACTGGAGACACCTGCCAAAAGGGGCTAAAGCTCTATTACCCGAAGTTCATATGTGGAAGGCTTCTCCCCCAGGACCTCCGAACATGACCTTAGGTGGAGCAGTCTTTTCGTTGTCTTTCCATTGCCTACGTTTGTTTGTTTGGATGGGGCTGCTGGGGCGGCATATGGAAGTTCCCAGGCTTGGCATCCAAACGATCCATCGATTGATCGGAGCTTTGGCAGCTGGCCTAAACCACAGCCACCGCAATGCCACATCCAAGCCGGGTCTGAGACCTACACCACAGCTCATGGCCACATTGGATCCTTCCCTTCCTGAGCGAGGCCAGGGATCGAACCTGAACACTCCTGGTTCCTTCTCGGGTTCAGTTCCAGGGCAACACCACCGCAAGCCCTGCAGCAGAGTTTGTACAGAAAGAGCTGAAATCAGGTCACTAAGGTGGCCCCGAATACAATAGGATGGGTGCCCCTATAGAAAGGGCAAATTTAGACCATGAGTCCCACAGAGGGAGCTGATGGGAGGGCGCAGGCCGGAGATGGGCATCTGGAATCCAAGGAGAGAGGCCTCAGGGCCAACCCAGCTTGTTTATACCGGGATCTCAGAAGGCTGGGCTCTGAAACGGTGAGTTGATACATTCTTGTTATTTAAGCCCCATTGCCCATGGGATTGGTGATGGCAGCTGGAGCTGACCGATTCCCTCTGAAGGCCTGGGCACTCCCAGGGCAGGAAGGAGTCTCAAGGGAAGAAACCCTCTCTGTCCCCAGCTGGGCTCCACCAGCATCCCCACTCCTACCTTCCTCCTGGGACACTCTCCCTCTCATGTCCTCTCCCCTTGTCCAGGAAGTCAGATGGAGGACTCCAACAGAAGAAGGAAGGACGGATGACAGGAGGGGCCGTAGGGCCCCAAGGCAGCAGCAGGAGGAGACTTTCCTTTGGTTATTGGAGATTGCAGGCTTGGTTCATGGGGTGGCCACTGTTGCACAGGAAGGCCAAAATGGGGCCCTGGACAGCTGATGGAGCTGGTGGGGGAGGGGTGGCTGTTTGCCAAATGGAGACTGGAGTCTGAGGCAGAGACAGGAGCACAGGAGCTTGGGGGGTCTGCACCAGGCCTGCTGCAGGACCTCGAGCATGAACAGCAGCAGGGGCCAGTCTCTGGGGGCACAAAGCCTGTGCCAGGCCCAGGAGAGCCAGCAGCCTGCAGAGACTGCGATGGCACCTGGGTGTGAGGAGGAGGGACTGTGGGCTCAGGGAGAGGCATGTGCTTCTGGATCTCATTGGTCCCATGGGAGAAGCAGGTGATATTGGTGAAGATGGTGGGGTAGGGGGCATGTCAGGCGTCTAAGCCCCAGCGGGCCATCCCCACGAGACACCCTGAAAAAGGGAGGTCACAGATGAGGGCACCCCCCTGGGACCACCCTCCGGAGGACAGGGGACTTAGGCTGCAAGCAACAGAGCTAGGTCAGAGCTGAGTCTCTGCCATGCACGGTCACTCAGTTGTACTTCTGGGAAGTTCCAAACCCTGGCATCCCATGGCTGGTGAGCCTGTGTAAGCCATGCAGGCAGGCACGGGCGTCCTGATGGAGGAAGCTCTTGACTGACCGACCCTCAGGACAATCGCAGGTTTCAATCTAACAGCAGATGGGCCTCTGTGCCTGGAGAACCCCTGGAGGTCCAGGAGAAGGCACTGTCCAAGGCCGAGAAGGGACATATGTACCAACAGGGCCCAAGAGAGCTGGTGTGGGAGTGGAGCCTGGCCAGCTCAAGCCCCTGCAGACCTCAGCTCTGGCAAGGCCCTGGGCTGCACCAGCACACCCCTAACCGGGACCCTCTTCCTTTCTCATTCCTTTAGACGTCTGGTGTTCTCTCAAGGTCTTGGTTCAGCCTTTTCAGAAGATGCCCATACCCAGGCCTGTTGGAGGCAGCCGGTCTTGCTCAGGGGGTCAGTGGGGCTTAGAAACAGAGTGGCTGGGACTTCCTAGAGTTAGTGCGCTCAGGGCCGGGCCATCTGGGGGGAAATCTCCTCATGTCATCAGCCAAAGGGAGGGTCTGGTCCTTGTGGCTGGGGGAGAGGGGCAGGGGCCATGGCCAGTTTCCAGGGCACCACAACAGGGAGTCCTGCAATCGAGGTTTTAAAGCAACAACTACAGGAGAGTGATAGCAAGATACGGGAAGCACAGAGAGCCCCAAACAAGTTGAACCCAAACAGGCACGCAGCAAGACCTATGCTGATCAATATGGCCAAAGGTAAACAGAAAGGGAGGAGGCTAAAGGAAGCAAGAGAAAAGCAAGGCATTCATGATGAGGGAACCCCAATAAGGTTATCAGCAGTTTGCTCTACAGAAACACTCCAGGCCAGAAGGGGGTGGCGAGACCCATTGAAAACACTGAAAGAAAGAACAAATAATCTGCCTCTTCCAAATACCCTATCCAGCAAGACTATCATTTCAAATCGAAGGGGAAAGCAAGAATTTCTCCAACAAACCAACACTGAAAGAGTACTGCAATACAAAACCCATTCTGAAAGAAATACTCTAAGGGTTCTCCAATTCAAAAAAAGAAAAAAGAAAAAAACCATTGGAAAACAGTGACTTAGAGAAACCAGCATACACATCTAACCATGAAGATGTCAAAAGCATAAAATGAAATAAACTACATCAAATCATACAATGAGGGCGAGGAATGGAAGAAAATGTAGATCCTTTGTCTTGTTTCAATGACGCGTTTGGTCCTATGTAACAGTCAGGCTAAAGTGAGCAGACAAACGAAGGGGTTAACATAATAACAAAACAGGGCAACCACAAACCAAAAGCCAACACTACATTCAAAAATCGGAAAAGGAAAGGACTCCAGCAGAGAATCAACAGAACCCATCCACCCAAAGGAAAAGAAAGAAGAAAAGAGAAACATAGACTCAACGGGAAAACAAGGCTTCAAATGGCAATCAAGAAACATCTATCAATGACCACCTGAATTGTTCCGGGACCGACTGCTGCCAAAAAAGGCACAGAGTGCCAGTGTGTACCAAAGCAAAAACCTTCAATCTGCTGCCTAGACAAGCTCACCCGAGGGCAAAGGACACGTATAGATTGAAAGGGAGGGGATGGGAAAAGATATTTCATGCCAATGGACAAGACAGGAGATCAGGAGAAGCGCTGCTCATATCCAACAAAATCGCCTTTAAAACGAAGGCCATCGAGAAAGGCAAAGAAGGACACTAGTTCACGGTTAAGGGATCCATTCCAGAAGAGGATACCACACACTTATATCTGGAATCAAATATAAGGCACAAATGAACCTTTCCACAGAAAAGCAACTCATGGACTTGCAGAATAGACTTGTGGTGGCCAAGGGGGAGGGGAGGGGGAGGGAGTGGGGTGGATGGGGAGCTTGGGGTTAATGCCTGCCCACTATTGCCTTGGGAATGGATTAGCAATGAGATCCTGCTGTGTAGAACTGGGTACAATGTCTAGTCATGTTTGACGGAGCATGATAATGTGAGAACATAGAATGCCTACATGTATGTGTAACTGGGTCACCACGTTGTACAGTAGAAAACAAGATTGTATCGGGGAAATAACAATTAAGAGCCAAAGAGGATGCGGTATATACACACAATGGAATACTCCTGCGCCATAAAACAGAGCACCCTAATGCCATCTGCAGCAACATGGATGGAACGAGACCCTCTCATCCTGAGTGAAGGAAGTCCGAAAGAGAAGGACGACTACCATACGACATCACTCATATGAGGAGTCTCATATACAGCCCAAAGGAACCTTTCCACCTAAAGGAACTCATGGACTTGGAGAATAGACTTGTGGTTGCCTAGAGCGAGGGGAGGGAGTGGGATGGATGGGGAGCTTGGGGTTATTGGATGCAAACGACTGCTTTTGGAAGGGATTAGCAAGGAGATCCTGCTGTGTAGCGCTGAGAACGAGGTCGAATCACTTATGATGGAGCATGATAATGGCACAAAGATGAATTATACATGTATGGGGAACTGGGTCACAATGCTGGACAGTGGAAAAAATTGTCTCGGGGAAAGAACAATCAAAAAACACCCAACAAACACCCCACTAGAGGCAGTCATCAAACCACAAGAGCAGAGAACAAGGGAGGACGGGAAAAGACCAACAAAACCCAATCTGACACAGCTAATAACATGGCCATAAGAACATACAGATCAAGAAGCACCTTCAATGGAAATGCACAAAATGCCCCAACCGAAAGACATCCACTGGCTGCATGCATACAAAAAGAAGACGCATCTCCTTCTCTCTGGGTCTACATAGAGAGCTCCGTCTCGTTCTCCATCTCGATCTCCATCTCGATCTCGATCCAGATAGGTACCGGGATAGACAGATAGGTAGACCTGCTGTCTTCAAGAGACCCCCTTCAGTTTGAGGGACATACACAAATTGATAGTGAGAGGATACAAGAAAATATTCCTCGTGCGTGGGAATTAAAAGAGAGACGGAGTAGAAACACCCCCATCACACAAAAGAGACATTCAAATAAAGCATATTAATAAGGCACAAAGAAGGTCATTACGTAATGGTCAAGGATCAATCCAAGGAGAGGAGATGGGAATTGGAAACCTATATGCACCCAATACAGGATCCCCGCAATGTAGAAGGCAACTGCTACAACCGTAAAAGGAGAAATGGACACTAACACAGTCAGAGCAGGGGGCCTTCACACCTGACTCCCATCAACGCACGGGTCCTCCAGACATAAAATCAACAAGGGAACCCAGGCCTTCAATAATGCATTGGACCACAGGGCACTTCCTCCATATGTAGAGCGCTTTCCATCCCAATGAAGCAGCATACACACTCCTCTCAAGGGCACACCTGACATTCCCTAGGACAGATCACATGCTGCGTCACTAAGCAAGCCACTGTACATGGAAGGAAATTGAAATCCTGTCCCACGGCTTGTATGAACCCAACGCTATGAGGCTCGAAATCAACCACCAAGAAAACAATGGCAACAAACACCAACGCACGGGAACTCGACAACATGCTACTCAACAAACAAGGGAGTGCTGGAGAAACCAAAGAGGAAATCTGAAGATCCCAAGAAGCAAGTGACACCAAAGACATAACAATCCAAAGCCTATGGGATGCACCAAAGGCAGATCGAAGAGGGACGTTTCCAGCAATACAAGCCTACCTCAGCCAACAAGGAAAACCACCAACAAACAACCTGGCCTTACGCCCAAAGCAACCAGAGAAAGACAAACACAAGGAAAGACATCCTAATGATCAGAGCAGAAAGGAAAGAGCAGCGAAGAAAACCATCGGAAAGATCAATGCAGCTACAACTGCTTCTTTGAATACATCCACCATATGGATAAACCCTTAGCCAGACTCATCAGGGAAAAAAGAGTGGACTCAAATCAATAACCATCAAAATGCACGCCAGCTTCCAATGGACATCCCAGAATACAGAGGATCAGAAGAGACTACTAAAAGCAACTCTATGCCAAGAAAACAGACTTCCTAGACGAAATGGACACCTTCCTAGCAAAGTACAATCTGCCAAGACTAAACTCCGATGACCTAGAAAAGATGACTGGGCTGATGCCAAGAACTGAAAATGACGTTGTGAGGAAAAAACTTCCAGCAGGCATTCCCGTCGTGGCTACATTGGAATGAACCTGACCCGTATAGGAGAGAAGGCAGGTGCAATCCCTGGATCCAGGATTGCCTTCAGATATGGAGCAGGTCCCAGATGCAGCTCGGAACTGGCCTTGCTGTGGCTGTGGCTGGCAGCTGCAGCTGCAGCGCCAATTCCACCATAGCCAGGGCATTTCCCAATGCCATGGGTCTGCCCTGAAAAGACAAGAAACGGCCACCCCCCACTCCACCCACTTCCCCACAAACAAAACTATACCACCTGAGGTCTTCACATGCACATACCCAACAGGGGCCTGAACACAAACACCGACCAGTGGTACACAATGACTACTTCATATACAGGCTCACTACCACCAGCTCCTACACAGTCGTCTCACGCACACCCCATAGGCAAGACCACAGCCCTACAGGACTTCTAGGCCAGGATTCCAGAACACACACACATCGCCTATGAGATTTCTTTGTTTCCAAACACACACACCTACCTCTGACATCCCTCCAAATACATACTACAGAAGCCCCAGGACCTCAAATACACACACAGCCACAATCCGCCTACACGTACTAATACACATGTACACGTCTCAAACACCTATGGACACACACAGACAAATATTCCCAACCCTTGAACATACAGATGCCCCAAACACTACACATGGTGCCACCTCTCCAGAAGACAACCGCCCTGCCAGGACGCTGCACCTGTGTGTGGGTCAACAGCATATGTATTTCAGCCCTCACCCTCAATGTGGATACACCATCTCTTCGTACCTAGGACCTGTAGAAACACCTCGGCATTCTGCCAAGAAGCAACGTGGCACACTCCCAACACCTCCATACCATAGGAACACAACCTGGTCATGCACCTGGTGATAGACACACAAACGAGTATACACACGTACGACACATGGACCTATCACCAGCAAACCACATAGGAAATGACTTCCACATATCCAATGATCCTAGGACCCAGCTCATCCATCTGCAAACTCGTAACACATAACCACAGCACATATTTCTCACACCAAGAAATGCACGTCTCCCACGCCCCTGTAGAAACACAGAACCTCATCTCTCCAGCAGACACACACTTCCCCACGTCCCCACATATATAAGCCTAACATGTCCCTCCTGAAAACTACAAGGGCATAGCCCCAGCGAATATGCCTCCAAATGCCCATGCCCCTGGAATACACACTCAAACGCATTCTACACACAACTCTCCAAAAGACCCAAGCAGACCCGCAATTACTCAGTCAGTAAACGACACAATTGCAAACCTAGCACCCTACGTCCTTTCCTCCAAACACGCATATAACACACTCTCCGCATATCCATAAACCCACACTCCCCAAGGCTCCATCCAAGGGCATGCACTCTTCCAGCATGCAGAATCCAGAAGCATGCCAATACGGCACGCTGACCTATATAGCATTCACCAGTCCCAGAAGATAGGCCGACTCGCCCTCTACACATCAAAAGACACATGCACGGCTCTGGAACATGTGCTACACACAAAAAAGCAAAGAGCCATATGACAGGCCATGAACACACAAAGAATCATCCTAAAGGGAAGGATAGAGGAGGATCCTTAAAGAGCAGAAACCACCCACGGGGGATGGGTTAAGGACAAGCTTTCACGGGGTCTTCGAAATGGTCTAAAGCTGATGATCACTCAAGAAAAGGAACCCAGCCATGACTTACCCGACTTGAAGGAAGGCCGCATGCATCGAAGTGCCAGACACGCTCAAGACACAACCCCCAAGACTTCAAGCACAAGACAACAGATGTGGAGATCGAGTCCTGCTGCATGAGATCAAGGAGAGAAGTGTCCTGGACAAGGAGCATTTCTGCACCTCACCCAGACAGAAACACAGGGGAGAGGGGACACGACTAGGTAAAACAGGACAGGAAATGGAAACCTGAGATGAATTACCCCAGTTGATATATGACCAAACTCCTGGGAATACACACCGATTTGAACAAGCACTGTGACAGCCCAGGGCACACCATCCATATAGGGCACAATGAGGAGCTGGAGATGGAAGCCTTGATATCCACCCTCCAATGAGGAAGAAGGCAGTCTTCTCCCCTCCCCACTGGGCCTTGGATTCTAGAAATGTAGCTCTCTTGGTTCTTGGGGCTGCTCTGCTCCCTGGCCAGCTTACGCGTATCTCCCCCCAGGGTCTTATGCTCCGAAACTCACTCTTTACCTGGGGCTTCGCTTCATGCCAAATTCTTCCTGCCACGAAGCAGAAGATCCAGAGCTTCATCAAATCCTGACACCTGGTGAGGGGTCTGACAGTGCAAAGACAGTGGGTTTGAGCAGGTCGTGGCATTCCTTTGTGGCACGGAAGGCTAAGGATTCTGAGTGTTCACTGCAGTGGTCCCGATTGCTGCAGTGGCACTCCGTCCGTGGACGGGGAAACTCCACATGGGGCAGATGCCACCAAAAAGAAGAAGTCTGTGCGCTCGAATCCTCTCTGAACCTGGGAACCTGGATTCAGGTGCCAAGCTGAGGGCAAGGTAGATTCCAGTCCCACTCTCAATTTTGGCTGGGGTCAAGTCCCAACCACGAAGTTTCACTACAGGCCCCAAAGGTACAAATACACAGATCGGCCCCTGGACTTCCCTAACATTGCCCTGAGGCCTAGGCAGATAATCCTACCAAGTCCACCCTGAGACACACAATCCCCAACTTCACGGTGGAAAACATCCATGAAAAATAGGCCCCTGAACACCAACTTACAAACACCTAAACGCCAGCTCCTGGACTATGCCTCTGTTACATCTCAGCACCCTCCAAAGACAAACGCTCACCCAAACACAGGCATGATCTCCCCTTACACACATATCCATAGACAAAACCCAACCAACCCTCACATTTGACGCATTACCAGATTCCTGACAACCAGGTGGCCTTGTACCAATCCCCCCTAGGCTTGCAAATCCATCACGATTTACATCCGACTCCAACTAGGTGGTCAGCACTACATTCAGCAAGGCTGCCCCCAACAGAGACCCAAGCATGCCCTTTGAACAGAAGTGCTGACCGACATTGGTATGTGAAAAAGGAAGACACCAGTGAAACTAGCAGCCTGGATGGTACATCTTCACTCTTTTTCCCGTGCCCTGAGCTACTTCTTGTGAACCCCATGAGGGTTTTCAAATTGGAAATTCTTCCCTCGAGCTTTCCTACGCTTTGGAACGGCAGGCACACTGGAATGCCACCCATTTTAATCACTCACACACTTTAGTCCCCTGCCTGCATAGGCCGCACAGTCCCTCAAGTCTCCCAGCAGCCTGATCCACAGTGCTGCTAAAAGCTGTGGTGGAAACACTGCTCCGGACCTGAGCTCCATGCGGGCATGAACCCACATGGAGGAGGTCACAAGGCCTCTGCAGCGTGCACAAGAGCACAGAGCGGTCACACCCAATGGCTGAAGAGTCCCCATATTCCTTAGCAGGGCTGTCATGGAATGAATGCTAAAGGCCACCAGGATGGGCCCCATCCTCAGGCAGGCCACCCCTTGGGAAACCACCCTCTTTGCTCCCACGTGCACTACTGACTACCCAAGCGGACCCTCCTCAACAGACACTAGGAGCGGTTGGAGGATGGTAGTCTCTGTGCACAACAGCTCAGTCAGCAGGGGACAGGTGGGAAGAGGAGGGAGGGAAGGAAGCATCAGAAGAGCTGGCCCAGGAGCTCCCTACAAGACAGGAATGTCATGGAGGATTTGCATTCGCTGGAAAGCTCTCTGGGGTTGTCTTCCTGTCTTCTCCCTGGGAGCTTCTGTGGCCATCTCTTCTTAAACCCTTTCTCTTGGGAGATGAGCCCCCACGGTCACACTGCATCGGTGAAACCCATGCATTTAGATAGGATCCCCATACAAGAGTTTGCAGAGATCCAGCCTAAGCACAGAATCCTCAAAGTGGGCCAAGGACATTCATGCCGTTTGGGCCACAGTACCTTAGGCTGTGTGGACTCTTTGGGTTGGGATTTGCTTGTCTACAAAGAGAAGGGTCTTTCCCCTAGCAAATTGGATGGATCCCTTAAAGAACCATTCTAGCACGCAATTGGAGATCTGGGAACCTCTCTTCAGAGATGGTGCTCCTGTCGCCGTGCCTAGAGAATTTCCAAATGCCTCGATTCTCCACGCATGTTTGTTCTTCATGTCTTTCTTTAATACATGGAGCTTGTTCAATAAAGGTTGGTGCACATGTGTGTCTCCTTTGTACGGTTCTGGTTGTCCTGGTTATGCTGGTGAGCTAAACTTGACCCTCTTTGCCAGTCACAAGACAGCAGGTACTTTGGGAACACTATTCCTCTCCCTCCCTACGTCTGGCACGACATCATGGAAGTTCAGGTGGCCATCCACCCACAAAGAAGTAGCAGCAGATTCAACATACCGACCTGACTTGGTAATGCTCGCCAAAGAAACTTGAACCCTCAGATCCCTTTTCTGGTCCGTGGCAACATCAGAGCATTTCTTCCTCCACAGGATACCTCTCAAGACCCTTACATCTATCTGATGACACCCAGAGCTCCCAAGGGCACAGACTTGAAACGTCCACAAGACACAAACCTGGGATCTCTCAGTGCCTTTCAATTTCCATGTGGGAGTGGAAGGTTCACTGTCTCCTGATGCTAGTGATCCATCTCCAGAGATGTTTCTCCTCAGCCGCCAGTGCCGGCCCCGAAGCTCTCTGCAGGAACAATCAGAGCTCATGGTCCAAAGGACGTTGAGACACCCACTTCCATGACTGGTTTCCCTCATTACAGTGCCGCTGATTTGACAACCTCTGCCTCTCCGATGTCGGGATGTAGGGTTCTGAGGTAGTATAAGATAATGAACAACAGAAGGCGTTCGTGTCATGGTGCATCAGAACCGAATCTGACTAGGAACCATGAAGTTGCGGGTTCCACCCCTGGCCTCGCCCGGTGGGTTAAGGTTCGGGTGTTGATGTGAGCTGCGGTGTAGGTTGCCATCACGGCTGGGATCTGGCATTGCTGTGGCACTGGCATAGGCCAGGGGCCACAGCTCTGATTGGACCCCTAGCCTGGGAATCTCCCGATGCCATGGATGCGGCCCTCAGAAGTCGAAAGTCAGTCAAAAATGATGGAAGAATTGGGAGCACCTCGTTTCCACAGTGCAACTTTTGTATCAATGTCCCTGAGAAGACTCATGCCAATACGACATCTGGGGAGGGAGTGGGGTGGCTTAGGAGCTTGGGGTGAAGGGATGCAAAGGATTGGCTTTGGTGTGGATTAGCAATGAGATCCTGCTGTGTAGCACTGAGGACTTGTGATAGAGCATGCTCATGGGAGAGACTAGAATGTGTACATGTGTGTGTACCTGGGTCACCATGCTGTACAGTAGCAAAACCATTGTCTTGGGGGAAGAACGATTCAAAACCAACCAAACAAGAAACCCCCACAAATACTACATCTGAGCTATGCGTGAGAATCTTGTAACAAATTGCAGGAGTGGCTGAAGAAGGGGAGGAAGCAACAAGGAAGCCTGGCCTTCCTGAATGCCTGGGTACAATGGGTGCCTCAGCAATCTTCTCCTATGAAGGTCTTGTTTGAAAACCCTTGAAATGTTTCTTCAGTGTAAAAGCTCCAATAGAGAGCCCTATTCCCATGGTGCTCAGTTTTGCAGTGCCCCATCCAGAGTTTCTTCCTACAAAGCTCACCATGGCATTGCAGGAGATACTCTCGCCTCAGCTTCTCACCCTCTTTGGAGTCCATGTTCCTTTGCAAGGGGCAAGAAGCTTCGGAAGCACCCACACAAGTCCTTTTTCTCAATCTGCAACAATCCTTTCAACCTCTCCTTCCTTGCCCAACACCCTAACAGCAGGAGCAATTGTAGTTCTGCTACTGCACACAGGGACTCTTGCCTCCCAAGAGATTTGCTTGCAGTCCTAGGAGGTTTTCACCCCTCACCTCCCTTGATGATGTTCCCGAGACCTCGCCTCTCACCACTCAAGACAGACATACGCATTCCTATCATTTGCATCGTGATAAGCTGATCTTAACTCCCAATCTGAACGTTTCCTCAGGTGTGTTTCCATTTGGCTGTGTCAGGGATGCTACGTTGATTCCCATGCAGACAGCACCACAGGCAAGGACGAGCCTCGATTCTAAAGAGAAAGAGTATGGGATGCAGACAGGAAATGCACCAGCTTTCAAGCAGGGCTTGCTGGGGAGGACGTTGATGCGAGTGGGTTTGGACACGTGGAGATTGGACATTGGTGGATAAAAAGCTGGCACTGTGTCAAAGGGCACACCCACATCACGGGCACTCGATGTTTTCACACCTACAAAAGCCAGCAATTCCCATCATGGCTCAGCAGACATAAACCCCCCTAGGATCTGTGAGGATGCACACTCCATGCCAGCCTCCTTCAGTAGAATAAGGATCCGGAGTTGCCCTGAGCTGTGCTGTAGGTCCCAGATGCAGCTTGGATCCCACATTGCTCTGGCTATGGCAGAGGCCTGCTCGTGCAGGTCTGATGTGACTCCTAGCCTAGGGACATCCATAGGCAGCACGTGTGTCCCCCAAAGGAGAAAGCAATTAAACCAAGAGACCCCCCCCACACACACACACTTCTGGTTCTTTCACATAAGGAAAGAGAAGATTTTGTCTTCTCCTCCCTTACTTCTGTCCTTAACCACATAAAGCTCAAAGACGCAATAGTATATCTTCGCTCTTCCATTGCCATTTCATCCAAAGAGCCTGCAGATTTGGGCTCCCTTTGCCATTTTCTTTTGGGTTGGACCAAAAGGCACCTTTTGGTCTCCACTCCAAGTTCTCCTCCCCTCAAGAACTGCCCACTCCCTGTAGCCTAATATGGTACCCTTATGGGCGAGTCTTGCCAGATGCATGCTGATTCCGAGGGAAAGGTAAATTTCAGATACACAGGGAAAGTACTTGCAGTAAAGAGATGTCCAAAATGGTGCATGGGACACAGGTCAGGCTAAATGCAGGCACTGTGTATGGGAAATGAAAAACTCAAATGGGCCTGCACATTTACTATTGATTTTGCCTGGCTTTGAGCACTCTGCCCTTTCAGTACATTGAATTTCAAGAGAATGGAGGAACTCCCATGTTAAAAATGCATCCAGTAACAGAGGAGCCACGATATCAGTAGGAAGGCAACAAAAGGAAAGATACTCAGGTCTACGGGGACGCAATTTAATTTTCTCGTTTCCTTTTTCACTCTTTCTCAAGAGGAACTCTTTGATCTTACAAGAGGTTAGGTTTTCCACTGCAGTTGATTTACAATGTTTGGTCTACTTCTGCTGCGTAGCCGAAGGACCCTGTCCTACAGACAGATGTATGTATATATGATATATGATACATATATATCTATGTAGGATACATATGTAATCACTTTCTCACATTATCCCCCAACCTTTTCCATCACAAGTCCAAGATGGAGTTCCCTGTGCACATGGTACATTTCAACCAGAGACAAAGGAATACTACCTGCAAAGGCCAACGGATGGCATTCAAAGTTGCTTGCCCAAAAGATCTCTGAAAAGATGGGAATGAAACAGGCATCTCTGATCCCTGGTGGGAACGAGGACTGAGTGGACAGGGGAAAGAGGGGAGAGGAGGACTCAGCACTCCATATGCTATTCGGCACACGTGGACTGTGATCCCTGAGAAGGGAGGATTTGTGGAAAATGTTACATTCAAACATTTAACAGGGAAAAGCTAGAAGACTTACCAGCAATGTCATCATAAGGGAGACACCACAGACTGATCTCTGGTCTTGGACACGTGGGCTGTGCAGTGGCTTTTTGGATAGGCTGGGCCTTTCCAGCACAAGGGAACATGAGGAAGGTGGGTCCTGCTGGATGCTGCTTGGCACACAAGGACGGCTTCCTTAGGAAAGACGGACACACACCAATCACAAATGGTGGGTCTGCTGAGAGAAGCCAAACCATAAACATTGGGTTTCAGGTGGCCATGAAAACCCAAGTGGTTATCAGATGATAAAAGGTGAATTTTGTTCAGAAATCTGGCCTCCTGGGAAGGGAGCCTGGAGCCAGGACGGAAGCTGAGGGGGTTGAAGGACAACAAACAAGTTGATGAATAACAAAGGGAAAGGGAACATCAAGACAAACCTTGGTGCTGTGACTCTGAAAACCACCACATACATTGTCTGAAGAGGCACTGGACAATTGTCTGGCCCCTGCATAAGGTGGAAGAAACGTCTGGTTCTTGCCTCCCTGCAGAGGCCAGCATGGAATGGCACCCCACCCCCACCCAGGCTCACCTGCCCTCGGCCCCTCCCCCACTGCAGAATGACTGGAGGCCCGCATTCTACTGTTGAGATTCAAACTTGGGCTCCTTTACTTGCCTCCTGAGCATCTGTTGGGGCAGGTCCCTCGCTGGGTCCTGCTCTGGACTGTCCACGTTGAGGCCACCAGCCCGTGATGGCCCAGGCCCATGCCTGTGGGAATGGCTTCAGAAGGCGGTAAGCCTCTAGACAGGGGCTGTTTTCCAAGAGAAAGGGCCTCCCTCAAATCCCTGTGTTTCCGTTGGGATCCTTCACTGTGGACATCGAGTTGGACCGAAGGAGAGGAAGGCGAGAGCACTGCACCCCAGGGACATCTCAGCTGGGGAGCCTGTAGAAACCTGAGGCTGCCCTGGGGAGGACAGCTGCTTGGAGGTGGTTCAAGAGGCCTTGCTCTGGTTGGGGAGGCAGGATGGCAGCAGGCAGGTTGGCGGTTTCTAGAAGGGAGACAAGCCACTTGGAACGTGTGTGGAGCCGGTGTCCTGTGGCTGGCCCTGGGTGGGCCATGGGGAAAGCCTAGCCCCGCTTTGTGGTCCTCAGGCATCTGAAGCTCGCCTCACCAGACCTCTCTAAGGGATTGGAACTGGAGCATACTCTGGCTAATGGGGGCGTGGAATGGGAGGGTATAGTCAGAAAATGATTCAGTGCTGGTGGGTGTTGTCTGTGGCCACATGCTCAGGAAAGGGTCTGCTCTGAGCTGGGCAGGATGTGACTCTCACTGCCACAGCCCAGAACGTTTCCCTCCATCCCGCCCAGAACTCACTTCTCAGGTCAGGCAACTGTGGCCTTGGATTCCACAAGGGATGGGCAACCAAGTGACTTCACCCAAGCTAGGACTCGTGGGCCTGAGGTGTTCTGTATTGGTTTCCCTTTTGTGGAAATACGTCTCTGCAGACATGGCGCAGCGTGTCAGGTGTCTCACAGCAGAAGCTGAGGCCTGACTTTGAGATGAAGAGTGTGTTCCTATTTCAAGTCACTACTACTACATGTGGAGAGAGGCTGGTGCAGGTGGAATGCCTATGAAGGCTGCTTCCTTTGTAAAGGGGGGGGGGTGAAGCAGTGTAGCACAGAAGCAGGAAGATGATCTAGTCTGCTACTCTCAAACCTCCTAGAATACCTGTGGAGGTCAATTCGGTGCCTCGTGGTATGTACCTCCTCCTCCTGAATGGGCGGTTTTCTCACAATGGCACCTGACTCCTGCCTGCTTCTCAGTTTCTCCTCACTTTCCATTATTGGGAGCTGGAAGGGGAAGGACCCCAGGCAGCCTCTACTCCCATGACCTTTGTCAAATGAGCCACCCTGGGCCCGTGCTCATCTTCGGAAGCCAACCCTGGATGGGAAGTGGCAAAAATGCAGGGGACACAAACCGACTTCTCAGACTTCTCTCTGAGGAGCAGAACTGCATGGTGTGAGGGATTCAGGGCCATCGGGATGGGGTGGCACACCTTAGCCCCCGTGAAGTGTCCACTCTGGGTGGTTCGGAGAGGCAGGTGCATGCTTGGTGGGGCTGTTCTGTGTTTGTCTAAGGGTTCTGTGTGCAGAGCGATCTTCTCAGCCTTTGAGAGGTGTTGTGCGAAGTCAGGAACTAAAGACAGAACAGATGTGTGCTGAGCATCCCGAGAGGAAGGGTTGAGGAGGAGGTGAGGCCCTTCGACTTTAGACAGTGGAGGTCCATCAAAGGCCTCACGGTGCCTGGAAGGACCTTGGAGAAGGCCCTTACCTGCCAGTGACCTTGCTGAGGGACATGCTCATGTCCAGGACGTGGGGACAGCCTGTGAGGACGAGGTGTCAGGGAGCTCCTCAGGGAGGTTCTCCCATCCCTGCTGCTGGGTTGAGCATTTCTCGGGAGACAGGGGCAGGCAACTTGGTGTGGGTGATCAAGGTCACAAGGGAAGTCATTCTCAACTGCAGGTCAGACCATGAACATCCCGCCAGGACATCTGCACATCACAAAGGTTCCCGTGCCAAATGCCTTCTCCCACTGAGGTGTGCCCTCTGAGTCCCCAGAGAGCTTCCGTCCATGTCGCCCATTCTCCTCTTCCATTCACCCCTTTCCTTTCTCTCCACAGCATTTCCACTGCTGGGCACGGATGTGGTCATGCACCCTGGGGCCTCACGCTCCTATCCTCCCCCCACTCCTGGCTCCCAACCCCAGCCAGCTTGGGAGCAGCACCTGCCACCACCCATGGCCCCATTACTCCTGCCTGGCAGCACCCTATTGCAGCCAGCTCACCCCATGACACCTCAGGTGACTCCTGCTGACCATTGCCCCATTGCCCCAGGGCTTGGCAACATCCCTGTCCCAGTCTGGTCAGGAGGGAGGTCAGCATTGCCCCACCAGTCTCAGGCCTTTGGGCGCCCTCAGGCCCCCCTCAATGGGAATGCTTCCAGTGCCCTCATGGGGAGTGCTTTGTGTCCTGCACCCCTTTGCATAGCAAGCCCTGTGGGGGACAGCGGGGTGGCTGCCCCAGCTATTGCAGCAGCTCAGGCTGGCAAGGGAGGCTTGGCCCCAGGCCTTCCTCCTCAAGCAGCACCGCCAGCTGCCCAGATGGCCTTCATCCTGCCCCCAGGGAGCTCTGGGCCGTGGCCACATGGCACCTCTGGGGCAGGCAGCCTGCATGCCTCCCAGCACAAGGGCCCTCAGGAGGACGCCTCTCACCATAAGAGCGTCTATCAGAACTTCCGACGCTGGCAGCGCTTCAAGTCCCTGGCCCGCAGCCACCTGCCCCAGAGCCCCGATGCGGAAGCTCTCTCCTGCTTTCTCATGTAAGTGACCTCTCAGGCCCTCATTAGCTCAGCTGGAGCCTTCGCATATACAGGACCTTGGCATGGCCTCCCTGCTTAGGTTTCCAGGCATCCTTTCACCTCAAAAGAAGGAGGGTTGACAGCAATGTCCATGCTATGAGGAGGCACGTCTGCACTCAGATGTGTCCCATGTCCAGTCCATGACATCCCGTCCATGCCTTAGCTCAGCTACCACCACCGTGCAAGACCAGTTGTCTCACTTTCTGCACTGCCATGATAACATGGAGTACAGGAGAGCAGTCCGAGAGGTTCCTGCTCGGATGTGAGGAGCCAGAGTTTGAATGGGACCTGCTTCTCTGGTGCTACCTCCTTTCACCATGGACCTGGGCCTCTGGCAGCCAGTGGGTATCACTTCAGATGAGGCTTAGGACATTCAGGCCCAGGACGGAGCTTTCTGCATGCCCGGTCCTTGTTGTTCTGAAGAAGTCCAGTGTGAACGGGGAGGTGGTCGAGCTGTCCTAAGGGCAAGGGTCTATCCTCCTAGAGCTGTGAACCTGGCAGGAACATCCCTCCTAGACCCGAGGTCCCTCCGAAAAGGGGGACTAGGCCATCTAGTGCAGAAACCTGGGCAGAAGAATCCTTGGGCTTCTCAGACCTGTTAGCTGGTAGACTGGCGCCTGCCCTCCCGCATTGATGGGGCTGCATTTTATATGAGATGGCAAACCCCCCCAGCCACAGGGTCCCATCTATAGCCAGGGAGTGGACAAGCATCCTCTGGTGAGTGGGAGGTGGTGGCACCAGGCACCAGGAAGGCTTGCCTTTCTCTGCAGACACCCTCGTCTCCCCCTCTTGAGCTTGGGTTTGGCAGGGGTGGGGCCAATGGAGGCCTTGGAGCTGGGTGGGTTTGGGCAGTTGGGGGCTGGGCTGTACCAAGAGACTGACCCTGAGGGCTTACAGCCCAGTGCTTCGCACCCTGGCTCGCCTGAAGCCCACCATGACGCTGGAGGAGGGCATGCGGCAGGCCATGCAGGAATGGCAGCACATGAGCACCGTTGAGAGGATGGCCTTTTATGAAATGGCAGCAAAGTGAGTCAGGGTCCTGGGCCATGGGCGATATGGTGGGGTGGGTGGTGGGTGATGGGCAGGCCCCAGGGCAGGATCTGGCTATGGTGCTAGCAATCAGAGAGGATGCAAGAGGAGGCTGGCACCTGACACCTCCTGTTCCCTGAATCCCCTAATCCTATTGGCCTCCAGAATCCCCTCTGCCACCTGGAGAGCTTGGCTCTTCCAGCCTGCCTGTCCCAGGAGCTCTACCCTACCGTGATGCTGATGTGGGGAGGCCTCAGGATGGCCTTGGGGAGCACGGCAGCCCAGGAGGGGGTCCCCTGAAGGCATGGGGGCTGTGCAGGGGTGAGGACTCCACCTGGCAGCCTGGCACCCCTTCATGCTGGGTGCCTGGCCATCACTGACCTAGCATGTGTTAAGCCTCTCCTCATCAGTGGTGGCTGGAATGGGCAACCGGCCATCCTTGGGGAAGCCCAAGGGTCTCTGGTCCTCCCTGTCATTTCTGCATTTGAATCTCCTAGTTTCCAAACAAAACCAAAGGAGCAGCTAGCTCTCAGTGGCAAGAGATGCCTCACCTCTAAGGGTAGGATCCCCACTCCAGCCTGTGCTCGGTCCTGACTCATGCGTGATTTCCCGGACTCTCACTCCCAGCCCCAGGTTCTGGGTTTGGGCAAGGGCTCTGTGGGGACACATGCCTGACCAGGCCACTGGCCATCTCCATAGTTTGGGTCAGACAAGGTCCGGGGGCACATGAGCAGGGGCCCCCACCGCCCACCAGGTGTCCCCTAAGCCTGGTCCCAGAGATTGACCTGGGTCTCTGCTGGGCCATGCCCTCCAGCTCCAGGGCTCGTCAGGCAGGAAGAGGCCCAGATCTTGGACCTGCGCCAGAACAGCTCCCTGATGCAACAGCACCTCACAGGGCCCTGATAGCCCCAAGGACACCCTCTCCTCACCCCCTCGGTCCTGCTGCCCTGGGTGGGCTCCAGAGCCCAGGTGGTTTTCTCACTGGGGCCTGTCCCTCAACACCCCCCAGGTTCATGCAATTTGAGGCAGAGGATGAGATCAGGATGGGGAACGTGTCCTGCACAACGTGGGCACAGGGCATGCCTCCTCCTGCTCCACCAAAGCTGGCTCCTCAGGAACCCACATCCCGCAAAAGGGGCACTCAGTCTGTGAATCACCTTCCCCCTGGACGTCAAAGCACAGGTAAGAGAGGCCTAAGCATGGTCCCTGTTCCCAGATTGGTCCTTTTCCCTCAAGGGGGCATTGGTCTTTCAACACGGATGGCCCCCGAGGGGGTCTCAGTCACCCCTTTCCCCTCTGCGGTGTGGACCTGGTCCATTTAGAACCTCATCACCCTTCTCCCTGTCTAAGGGGCCCCTGTGAAATCTGCCTAACAAGTGTGCTGGTGGGGAGACCCTTGATCATTAGATGTTCCACACATTCTCACACCTGACTTTTACCTGTCCCTGACTTGAATCTGGCCTCCCACAAAACCTGAGGCTCTGGCTGCTCCTCCCCCTTCCCACATGCATATCCATTGCCCCACAACAATACCCTCCCCTGTGCCTGCTCAGCGGTCAGCATCTGGGTGCTGGGTCCCCTCACTTTCCCTTCCTTCTGCTCTGCCTCAGCCTGTGCTCCAAGGAAACACGGCCCCAGGGTCCAGCACACCCACCCAAGGCCACGCAGAGCCTGGCAGCTGCTGGAGAACAAGGCCCCCAAGGAGATTGCCCCTGAGGCTCGCAGGGAGCATGGGGACATCCCGCAGGCACTGGTGGGTCCTGGCCCCTCAGCCACAGGGGAGTCAAGTATGGAATGTCGAGACGATGGATATGAGCTGCCACAGGACGAGGACGGCTGCTTCCCAGACCCGGATCTCCTCAGCTACGTGGACAAGCTGTGTTCCCAGGAGGCCTTTGACACCAAGGTGGGCTGGGCCTGGAGTCTGAGACTCCAGGATTCCAGGGAGAGATGCTCTTCGCACCCTAGTTCTGGCTTTGGCCCAGGATAATGGGATTTATGCTCTGGTCCTTGACCCTGACATCTGTGTGTCTTCCTGTGTGTCTGAGTGTACTTTGGTGCATAGGATGTGTATATGTGGATGTGAAAGTTGTACATGTTGGTGTCTGTCTCTCTCTTTGTAGGCCTTTGTGTGTCTGTGTCGGTGCCTATGTGTTTGTGCTTTGGAGCCCATGTGTCTGCATGTGCACCTGCTTGTGAGTGTGTGTGTGTGTTTATGTGAGAGTAGACAATACCTATGGGAGTTTGAAAGCTCCCCCTTTGTGAGGGGGGCTCTGGATTGGCCTCTGCGAGTCACATTTCTCCCAGGCCTTCCCGCCTCCCAGGGCACTCCTGCCAAGGCTGCTCACAGCCTCTTCCTTCCATTCCAGGTGGAGGCGGTCATTCACCCCCGATTCCTGGCAGAGTTGCTTTCCCCAGAACCAGAGCTGGATCTCTCGGGCCTGGCTGAGGAGCTGCAGCAGGAGGAAGGACTCTCCCCTGAAGAGGTGGCCAGGGGAGGGACTGACACTAGGGAGACTGGGGGCAGGGGGGGAACCCAGGTGACCCTGGAAATCCAGGAGGAAAGGACCCAGGTCAGCCAGGGCTGGGGAGGGCCCTAGAGCAGGAGGCCCTGAAGGCTCTGTCCTTCCCTCCCCTGACGGAGAGGCCCTGCACCCGTGAGGCTGCCCAGGTGGTTGCAGGGCAGGAGGAATGGAAGGGGAGGAGGGGAGCTGGGGACAGGGCAAGGACCCTGCTGGGGAGAAGGTCCAGGAGGAAGGCAGGAGGGCCACAGGCTTTGTCTGTGGATGTGAGTCCCATCTCACCTCCCCCTGCCCATAAGCCCCGGCGCTCCCTGGAGGGTACAGAGCTTTCACTGTCCACCTCTCTCCCACCAGCTGGTGCAGACACACGTTCTGGCCTCGGAGGAGGACGACGGGGTGCCAGCCACTCCCAATCACAGGGCACCACATCTGGACTCAAGACCTTCAGAGTCTGTGGCCCAACAAGATGCCCAGAGGAACGAGTAAGGCCCAGAGCCCGGGGTCAGAGATGAACCCTGTACACCCCAGATGGATTTCCATGGCCATCTAAGGCACCCCGAAACAGAAAGGGGCCTGTTCAGGCACAAAGGCTCTGTGCCCTCTCCAGGACAGCAGGAGCCCCTTCAGGCTGGAACTGCACAGCCATTTCCTCGCCAGGGCACAAACCCCTCGGGCCCTCCATCAGGACCCAGGGCCAGCAAGGGTCTCAGGGAGGCCTCTCCTCTTAGTGGAGCCCCAGGGCTGGGTCACGGGTTCAGTGAGGATGAGGAGGAGCTCCCCAGCCTGGCCTTCCTCTTGGGCCTTCACTACAGCCTGCTGCCCTGGGGGCTGCCACAGAGCCCTGTCCCTGCCTCGGGTCTTGTCTGCACTGCAGGGCAGAGGGCCCAGAAAGCTTCCCAGGCCCCCTTTCCCCAGAGAATTGGCCTCAGCTCAGGCCCCCTGGAAGCTGCCAAGTCTAGAAAGCGGGCTCTGTGTGGAGGCCTGGCTGCTGCTGAGGACCTGGCCAGGCCTAGGGCTGACCTGCGAGGCTCTGGGGGGCACACCCTGGCTCTGGGGCTGGTTGACCCTTCCCAGCCAAAAAGGAACCGGTGTGACCCATGTGTCACACGGAGGAGGAGGAAGTGGCACTGCAGCCAGTAGGAAACGGTGGGCCAGCCCTCCAGGGTCAGTCCAACTGGGCAGCCCCCATGGAAGCCTTGGGCTCCTACAGATACCAGCAACCATCCTGGCTGCCATAGGGGTGGGGAGGAAAGACAGAATGACCAGTGCCAGGAGGGGGGTGGGGGTGGGTGGGTTTAGGTGGTGGGGACTTGGGTCTGGGTCTGTGTGGGTGGGAACAGTAGCTCCTTTGCGATGGGGGATGTAAAACATGGATAAAATTGTTCTGTTGTGAAATGCACTTGGTCCACTGTCATCTTGCATGTGCCTGTGTCCTCAGACACGGGTCCTCAGAAGACAGAGATGGGATCTGAGAGGAACGAAGCATGTGTGAGATCCCAGGCAGACTCTAACCACAGGTGAATGACTACGTCTTTCCTCCACAGAGACAAGGATGCCCAGGCTGCTCCTGGGAGTACACAGCTCTCACTAGCCCCAGGGACAGCCTCATCATCCCTGTCTCTCCAGCCTGCTGGGCTAGGGGGCTTCTGGGGCATCGGTTCCATGCTCTGCATCCCGGAACACTCTGGGGATGGAGAGCTGCTTTTGTGCCGTTCAGCCATCTGGACACTCACCAGTCGTGAGAATGGAGGCTGGAGGCAGCCCTTACCTCTAGAGAGTTTCTCTTTGCCTCTCTGAAGTGGCCACATGACAGGCTGGGGTGATCCTCCACTCCTCCAGGGTGTCCTGTGTGGTTTGCCTGGTCAGAGAGGAAAAGGCTTGGCTGTAAGAATAGGACTTTCTGCTTCAGTGCCTTGTGGGTCGGGGAGCATCCTATCATCTTAGTTGTGTTGTTGCAACGTTCAAAATGGTGGAGGCAGCTTCCTCTTCACCCCAGTGAGGACAAAACAATCGGGGGAATGGGTGACTCAGATTTCATGGCCCGTTAATGTATTGGGGGAGACTTAGATCATGTTGAGCTCAGTGTTCCCAACCTCACCAGCCCACTGGCTTCCACCCCCAGGTAGCTTTTGATGAAGAAGTCCTAAGACCTTATATAACCAGTGATAATTTTCTGATTTTAGTGAAGAGGGTTGAGGATCTAGGGTTTTTCCTGGGAACTTTCATATGCCACAGTGTCAGTGAGGGAAAAAAATGGTTTTAATTTAATACATAAGGTCTTTGATCAATTCTTTGTGAAACCTGAATATATTTTATCTAATGTTTCTTGTGGAAATCAAGTTTTACTTTTAGTAAACAAATGTACGTATTTGCAATGCAGTAACTTTACTTCTATTCTTTTCTGCAAATATTGGGGGTCAGCGAAAATGTCTTGTAAAGGATCACAATGTAAATATTTTCAGGCTTTAAAGACTATACTTCATCTGTTTTAAATTGTCAACTCTGCTGTTGTAGGATGAAAGCAGCCACAGGCAACACTTATTTTTAAGTGTGACCATGTGAAAACAAATCTGTATTTACCTAAACAGGCTGTTGGCCAGACTGGACACAAAGGCTGGTATACACTCCCCCCTACATGCACAATCCTTGGTCTTTTAAAACTTAAGTTCTGGCATCTTACATTATCAATGTAGCATTTACATTATCTTTATATCCTATGTTGGAATTTATTTATGATTGAAAAGTAAACTTTAAATAGCTTACATAATTTATGCATGATTATAGAATGTCTACACACCCTAACAGTGACAATGCCAGATCCTCTCACCTCCTGAGCCATGAAGGAACTTCTACATGTTTTGTTTAATGTACTCATGAATCTTCTGCCTTATCCTGAGCAATAAAACACACTTCAACCCATTCAAGAGAAATGAAATCATGAAGAATACATTCTTCAACCACAATGGAATCAAACTACACTTTTAAATAACACACAACAGGAGAACCTCTAAAAACGTTGAAAGTTAACCACATAGTCATAAACGATGGGTCAAGCAGGAAGTCATTTCAAAGATAATAACAAAAAAATACATAGCACTAAGTGAAAACAGTGCAACATATCAAACTTGTAGAACCCTGCTGAAGCCAAGATGAGGGGAATATTTATAGCACTAAATGCTCACATTATGCGATTAAGAAATGTTTCAAATCTGTAGTTTAAATTTGTACTTCAAGAAAATTGAAAGAGCAAAATAAACTCAAAGGAGATGGATAGAAATAATAGAGATAAAAGCAGAAATCACTGTAATTCACACAGAAAAACAGCAAATATGGAAAAAATTTCATTCTTCAAATGGTAAAATACAATTCATTAACCTGTTGTAATTATGACAAAACTAATAGACATGATACAAATCATCAATATCAGGCGGGAAATGGGCTCTCATGATAGATCCTGTAGTCATTAAAATGCCAGTGAGAGATTACTATGAACAGTTTTACTGTTCTCATGAATTGTGTCCTAGAGAAAATGGAACAACCCCTCAAAAATCAGATACCAACATACCTATAAAATAGATAATCTGAAAAGTTACATAATCATTAAGGAAACTAAATTCATAATTTAAATTTTTCTGAAAAAGAAATGTCCTGGTCCAGATGATTCCCCTGAAGTATTCTACAAAACATTGGAAGTAGAACTGTCCATCATCTCTTCCAGAAATTAGAAGAGGAAACTTTTCCTAATCTTTTATGAGGCCAGTACTAATTTGATACCAAAAGCAGACAAAGAAAGTACAAAACTGTAAAGGTATAGATGAGTATCTCTCATGAAGATACACACAAGCTCTCTCAAAACATTTAGCATTTTAAATCCATCATGTATATATAGAATGATACCTTATGACCAAGTAGAAGTAATTCTTCATATGCAAGGTTGATTCAATATTAGGAACTCAGCAATGAAAAAGAGTCCCCTGCTGCTAAAAATAACAACTTAGGTAAATTACCATGCAAGTTACACTGAATGAAAAAGCCCACCCCGAGAGGTTACATCCTGTATGATTCCACTTATATAATACTCTCGAGCTGATAAAATTAGGAAGAAAATAGTCAGGGTTACCTTTGATTAAAGATGAAGTTAAGGGGACAGAAGAAAAGTGGGTGTGACTAAAAGGGCAACATGAGGGATCCTTATGGGAATGAAACTCTTGTTTTGTGCCTTTACTTTGATGGTGAATCCATATGATAAAATTGCATGAGGTAAATACATGCACAGACACACACAGACATATACACACACAAAATTCATATATGAGAAACTTGGAAACCTGAATATAATCGATGGACTGTATCAACGTGACTAATTTTGTTAAACTCTTGTACTATAATTTTGCAAGATGTTGCCACTGGTGAAAACCATGAAGGGTACACAGGAGCGCTATAATTTCTTACAATTGTATGTGGATGTATAACTATCTCAAAATTAAGTTTAAATTTCTCAAAGAGGAAAGGTACATTTTAAGTACGAAAACTAGATAGAGACTCCTGCTTTGATCTTGCATATCTTCCAACCCTTTAGGGTTAGAAAAGAAAGTTTATGACATATTTCAGGAAATTTTCATTGTGTAAATTTTACAGTATTTGAGTTAGTTGGAACTCAAGTATACCTGCTACAACATGATGGAACAGAGTAACCAGAAACGAAGAAAAACATACTTCATCTCTCTCTGTGCACATGCCTTTCTCCTCACCACGAGTTCTCTTTATATGATGGTTAATTTAGGTGTCAATGTGGCTGGGGCTCAGTGCCCAGATACATGATCAGATGTCCTGGATGTTTCTGTGAAGGTATGTTTTGGATGAGATTAACATTTAAATCCTTGGGCACTATAAGTAAAAAAGATTACCCTCTATGATATGGGTGGGTTTCATCAAAGCAGCTGAAGGCTGTAAAAGAACAAAGAATGATCTTCCCTGAGCAAAAAGGAATTTTGCCAGCAGACAGCCTTTGGACTCATCAAAATTCTTTCCTGAGTCTGCAGGCCTGCTGGACTCCCCATCAGATTTTGGGTTAACTGTGCCTCCAAAATCTCATGAGTCAGTTCCTTAAAATGAACCAATATCTATCCCTATACACATTTCTATTGGTTGAACCTTCTCTGGAGAACCCTGACCAATACACTTCATATTTCTGCCCTTCCCCCTCTTTTTTCTTTCCTTTCCCTTTCAGAAACACTCACTGCTTTATCTCCCTCTGCATAGAGATGCACTGACATTCTAGGGTCTTAATAAGTTTGGTCTCTCTCTCCCTCCCTCCTCTTTTCCTTTCTTTCAGTCCCATGTTCTTCGATTTGTGAAAAACATCATGAAAAGAATTAGGTGGTAGTAGTTGCAAGTTTTGTCAAGTGTGCGAATTATCCCTACCCTTGAGGGAAATTACAAGGGTGCAGCTAGGTGATAGCAAGTTAAGTGCTCTCTCCATACATCAGCTGTCTCCACAATCCATGGGTTACAGACTGGAATCAGAGCTGTATGGCTTTTGGAATATAATGAGGGTTTGAAGCTATGATAAGAGCACACAGACCTCAGCTAGCTGGAAGCAGACAGAGAGGTCATCACCTGGAGGAATCCCCAAGACACATGGACATCCTCTGTAACTGAATAGCTGGGTGCCAGAGTGTTTGGACCACTGATCTCCCCGCCACAACAGGTGGTGGGCTTACTTACCATTTCCACAAGAACAAATCTCAGTTGCATTTCTTGAAGATGTGGTTGATGTAAGGATGCTCCAATAAACCTCAGCCAATTCGGTGTTTTTCATCATGTTGACATTGTGTCACTCCTGACTTCATCCTGCAAAACTGAGCCAAGGGTTGTACCTTGCTGAAACTGTACTTCTTAACTTGGGAACATAGCCAATGCAAAGTATACTGCTAGAAAACCTAACACAAATTCTGAGGCATATGGTTACAGGCAGAATCAAAGTCCAAAACAATTCTTGGAAATTGAAAGTATGCCTGTGAGCCACAATTAAGCTTATTTTCCTTGAGTGTACAAAAGCCGACAATATTAATTTCTTCATATGGGGAACAGCTAGTATACACAAAGTCACAGTATTCATGTCCTCCCTTTTTTCATATGCCACCTTTATTTTCTTCTATCATCATTCCTGTGTATGTGTGTATGTAGGCATTTATAATCATGCATAAATGATGTAAGATATGTAAAACTTTAATTTTCAATCATAAATAAACTTAAACTTATTAAGCAAATGTAAATTCTGCATTGATAATGTAGGACTCCAGAATTTAAGCTTTTAAAGAACAAAGATTATGGGAGTTCCCGTCGTGTCGCAGTGCTTAGTGAATCCACCTAGGAACCGTGAGGTTGTGGGTTTGATCCCTGGCCTTGCTCAGTGGGTTAAGGATCCAGCAATGCCTTGAGCTATGGTGTAGGTCACAGATGTGGTTCGGATCCCACGTTGCTGTGGCTCTGGTGTAGGCTGGTGGCTATAGCTCTCATTGGACCCCTAGCCTGGGAAACTCCGTATGCCATGAGAGCAGCCCAAGAAATGGCAAAACGACAAGAAAAAAAAAAAAAAAAGACAAAAGATGATGCACATAGGGGTTGGCACAGGCCAGACTGTGGGTCTAGTCTGGCCCACTATCTGTTTTGGTAAATACAGTTTTACTGTAACATGGTCACACTTGTTTGGGTGTTGCCTGGGCCTGCTTTCATGCTGCAACAGCAGAGTTGATTATTTGTGACAGGTAAGGTATCGTCTTTAAAGCCTAAAATATTTTACAGAACATTTTTGCTGACCCCTGATATTTGTAGGAAAGAATAGAAGTAAAATGATTGCATGGCAACTACATATATTTGTTTACTAAATTTAAAAATTCTGATTTCCGTAAGAAACGTTAGCTAAAATACATTTATTAGGGATTTCTCAAGGTTTCAATTAAAACCTTTCATATTAAATTAAAAAAAAAACATGTTTGCTACTCCCACAGCTTACAGAAGTTCCCAGGAAACCTATGCCTGCTGAGGGAATGCCAGATCCCGAAGCCATTGTGCCACAGAGGGATCTCCAAATTCAAAAAGTTTTTAAAGAAAAACACGTCAATTTTGCTGTTAAAATCTTTAAGGCCACACTTTTAGAATTCATATACACTGTTTATAGAGAAGCTGTATAAGGTCATATGATTTGTACCACTCACTGCAAATCACTGAACCACTGATTTTCTGATCAGTTATAAGGCATATTTGCATTTTATCTTAAATTTGCTGTTGTTTTATCTGAGCAAAAAAACATATGTTGGAAATTTGATATATTTCAGTTAATTAGGCTTTTCATGGGAGAATAGGTCAGAATCAATTATAACGTATATTATGCTCAGTATATTTTACACTATGATATAATCATGAAGATATATTATGAAAGTTGTCTAGTACTAAAAATGTTTCCCTTTATAGACCAAGTCTTAAAATTTTTTAATTGTTTTACAGCAGTGAATGCACAGCATTCTTGATTTTATTGTAACCTAGTGCTGTGGTCATTCATTTAACTCACTGCTATACAGTTCCTCACAATTACAATTGCAGCTAGAGAAGGAGATGTGTCTTTAAGGAGCCAATTCGCATGGATATTTTTTGCTTTTTGTTTGGAACATTAGAGATTATGTATAATTATTGAAGTACGTATTGGTTTGAAAATATCAACTGGTACAAGAACAGCTTTAGATTATTTAACAGAGTTTAAAAATTGATTTTTTCCTACATTCTGGAAAATGGTATGATTAACTGAAAACTATTTTTAGGTCTCTTTTTATTGAGGAATTTCTGGATGTGGAAAACCGTGTTAAGGTTTAGGGTTTCTCAAAGTGGATATTGTCATTTTTAATCACTTTTAGATAAACTTTGCCACACTGTGAAGTAAGGACAAAAATGATGAGGAGTGAAGAGTCTGATTAGAAGCTTTGGCTCCCAGAAGGGCAGTGTTAGCTGTTTTTAAACCCATCACCATATTTAATACAGAAGACACTGAACAGGGCGTCTGCAATGATGTGTAATTTCTTGCTAACCTTAGATTTTGGTAACCCAGCTGGGAATAAAAACAAGCCAAGAGGAAGGCAGTGGGTGCTCTTCTCTTCCCATCACATCACAGACAAGGAGACAAGAGTGAAATGCTGAAAGATCAGCTGTCAGAACCTTAGCATCACAACTAAGTATGGAACCTGCTGGTCAGAAATGCACACACCCGCCATGAGTTCTGAACACGTGGGCAGCCATGCTTAACAAGGAAATTCCCTGAGAGTTCAGTGAGCTGAACTAGAGCACATTCAATGCTGAGAGACCAGCCACGGTGGGACCCATGATGGCCAGATCTGTACACCAAGACTGAAAGGACGTGCACAGTCCCAGTGGAAGTCCAGCAGGGCCAGCACTTATGGATGACTATCAGGGCCATTTCTCAGGAGCCTCTAGATCTAGCAACACCTACACACATATACAGAGAGAGAGAGGAGATCACTGAGGAAGGGAGGAGAGAGGACACAAACTAAGTTTACTGGATGGCTTGCCGAGGAGGTAATGGAGGAAGGGGTTTCCTGGAAGCTCTTCTTGTTAGTATTGGTAGCTAGGGTCTTTCCCCAGATGGGAGGAGTAATTTTCTGTAAAGGACCAGATTGTAAACATTTTAGGTGTTGTAGTCTTTATTGTCAGTGTTGCAAGCACTCACCTTGGCTGTTGTATATGAAAACTGCCATAAACAGTACAGAAAGATCAAGTGTGGCTGTGGTCCAACAGACCTCCACTCACAAAACCCGTGGTTAATTGGACTTTGCTGACCACTTCTGTAGAGTGTTTATTAAACACATATCATGTTTGGTGAGTCAGGTAGGTCTGCCAAGGCCTGGTATATTGCACTTATAGTTCACAGTATTTTTCCTCATCTTAGGGTGAAAAAAAGCAGTGTAATGGAACAAGGCCTGCAAATCTGATATCTTTAAGAGCTTTTTTGGGTGAAAATATTATTTCTTTTTCTTTTTTTTTTTTTTTATATTTTAGGGTTGCACCTGTGGCATATAGAAGCTCCCAGGCTGGGGGTTGAGCTGGAGCTACAGAGGCTGGCATATACCACAGCCACAGCCATGCAGGATCCAAACCACATCTGAGACGTACACAGTAGCTCATGGCAACATTAGTTCCTGACCCACTGAGCAAGGCCATATATGGAACTTACAACTTCATGGATAGTAGTCAGCTTCATTTTTGCTGTGCCACAATGTGACTCCTGGAAATTCTCCCATTTACAATAATTTGTAAAGGGAAGAAAAGAAAAGAGAGGATCTTAGATTGACTGGGGTCACCACAAACCAAAATCCTTAAAGGGATTGCTGGCCTAGACTGTGTCTCTGAGTTTCTCTACCTAGTCCACATGCCATGATCGAGAACCGAGGATGTAATCCTCTAGGAAATACTTGTTAAGGATGGAGGAAAAACCTTCCAGGTCATTTCCAACACGCACCTCTCAGCACCTTTTTTAGACTGCTATAACTCATTCCCTCAACTGTTGAGAACACCATGGTATTTGCTGTCTTGGGAGACATGAAAAGAATCAGTGTGTTGTTGTTCTGAATGCTGGCCCTGTGTGAAGGGAGATATGACTTAAAATGGCCTTCATTCTCAACACTTCCTCAGTCTCCAACAGCTAAATGAGAGCCAGAAGCTGCACACTCATCTTCCCACAACACAAGTGAAGGACATCTTCCCCCACTGCCAGCCCTGCAATCACTGTGAGTCTTGCCCCTGTGCCAGCCACCCAGACCCAGGACCAAGGACCTCAGGCAAACCCTCCCCAGTCATCTAGTCACAGGCTAAGGAGCTGGATACCCACTCCTATATCCAGCTCAGGCCATGCCTCCTCAGCCAGTGCCCCAGTGCTCAGTCTGGGACTGGCCACTTTCTTTTGCCTTGGGCCCTGAATGATCATGCACGATCAATCTCCACAGGCCTGAAGGCTTTGGTGGTACAGGGGGATTTGCATGGAATAAAAGCAGAGTTTGTAGTTTGGGGAAATTAGAAAATCTTGACTGGATGGATTTCAGAAGAACAGATGAAACACTGGTTCTAGTACCTCAACTGGAGTTGTGGAGAATTTGAGTGGACCTTGGCCAGCTTTGGTGGGGGCAGCTTGGGAATACCTGGAGATGGAGACTGGGGCACCCTGTTTCCAATGAAGCCTCTTGGCTTTAGTCATGTCTCCCAGAGCCAGAGCTAAAAGGGAAGGGATGTGTATGTGTGTGCGCGCTTATATGCATGTATACCTGCACTTGAACCCCTTTGCTAGTATATACTTGTGCATGTGTGGTGTGGTGTGTTTTGGGGCCAATACAAAGAGAAAGTGGCACCTCTTTCTTCTAAGCAAGTGGTGATAATTGTCTTCCATATGGAATCAAGCAAAGGAACAAAAACCCTGTCAACTTCATTGTTAAAATGGTAGAATGAAAGGAAACAACACTCTTCTGTTAAATATGCAGAATCCTTTAGAGGCACTGTAATGCCTGGTTTATGGCTGTGCCCAGCCAAGGGCAGGATAAACAGTCTATCTGGTCAGTCTATGTAGGAAGTTTCTGGGTTCCTCACCAAGCCACATTTTATTCCTTCTTGGGAGGCTGGGGGTTAGGAATAGCACCTACCCTGCCCTGCCACCTACCTCCATGGCTCCTCTGAAGAAATGGTCTGAGGAGAAGAGGTGGTACAGAGGGACATGTAGCTCCAGTATATAGGAGGCCCATGGGTTTCCCACAAGGGGGAATAGCAGGCTTTGGAGAAAGAATTGGGTATTCATTTATGCTTTTAGACCATGAATCTCTTACTCCAATGGCTACAGGGGCTGAACCATTTCTTTGCATGAGAGGCCCAGGCCCACAGTGGGGATTGAGAATGGGGGGCTTAAGCTAACTTTGAGACAGTGCTTGCTCCTTCTAGTCCTGCCCTTAGCCCTTCCTCTAAGTTTTTTGAGCTCCATTGTTTTACTTTATTTTTATTTTTAGTGCCAGACCTGTTGCATATGGAAGTTCTCGGGCTATGAGTTGAAGCAGAAGTACAGCTGCTGGTCTACAGCACAGCCACAGCAATGCCAGATCCAAGCTGCCTTTGTGACCTACACCATAGCTCATGGAAATGCCTGGTCCTTTACCTACTGAGGGAGGCCAGGGGTGGAACCCACCTCCTCATAGATACCTGTCTGGCTCCTTATAGCTTAACCACAATGGGAATTTACTTTTTTTCTTCTTTCTTTCCTTCACTTTTTTTTTCCATTCTTATGGCATGTGGAATTTCCTAGGCTAGGGATTGAACCTGAACAGCTGTAACCAGGGCCACAGCTGTAACCAGGGCCACAACAGTGAAAATACCAGATCCTTAACCTGCAGAGCCTGAGGGAACTCCAAACTCCATGGTTTTTGTCCTTCCCTTTAAAGGTCTGTGGCAGAGGCTCTTGGTGGCACCTGGTTTCCTTCACTGGGGTGCCTCTTTCCTGGTGGCTGAGTGTTGTTGCTAAGGGTTCACAGCTGCTTTCTTCACAGGGCATTACCCACACCCAGGCACAGACTTCCTTATTCAAGAAGTCACAAGTCTATGCTATCAGCAGAAACTGGTATCTGGCAGGGGGTAGGGTCAAATTGAGCCCTTTCATCTCCAGGGGGACCAACTCTGTGTTCTTCATGTTCCAGAGAGAGGTCCCTTGAGGACCAGGATAAGGTTCTGTTTCGTCCCCTGCCTTATCCTATTTTCCTCAGTCCCCAGTTCATGAGCACATTTTCAAGGATTTTCCCAAGTGTCCCCATCTATAAGATTCGCTTCTGGTGATCTTGCTCTAATGCACTGGGTATGAGAAGAGTCCTAAGAAACACATGCAATTCTAGAAATGGATCACCTTTTAGCACACAAGCAAGGATGACTCCATGGGTATGTTGTATGGAGTATTCCTAACCTCTGGTGTGCTTCAGCAGTAACTGTCCATGAAGTGCAGACACTGGCCAGGTCATCCTTTAGTCCTGGGTAATAATAACTAAGAGGATAGTAACTAAGGACAATGGCCTTATGCCTTTGTAGATTCATGCCAATGCTCTACTGAGGGAAGATAATAAAGCCTCATATCCCTTATAGGGGAATTCACAGTGTCTCTCTGGGAGTATGGAGGACACTTTCCTCCCAAATCAGCCTCTCCGTGAGTCAGGAGATAGATGGGATCGAGCATAAACATTTCCTATCAGCCACCTATTTATACCTGAAGATGAAAATGCAAAGAACAAGTTAAAGAAGTGGAATTGGCCTTTTTGGACACTTAAAGCAATGAACACATCATGGGCATTTAGGGCCTAAGCCCTGCTTGGGTCAAAGATAAAGAGGTCACACACTTCCTATCCTTAGGGCAAAGGAGAACCAACTTCACATGCACAGAAAGACTCCTCTGGGTCAGAAAGGGAGGGGTCACCAGCCAATAAAAACTTAGGCTATGTTACTGCCAGTGAGGAATCCATCTTGACCCAAAGATGTGCACGCATATTGGGGAGGGCCTGGGTCCGATCAGGTGTGCAAACTGAAATAAGAACTTTGGCCAATGGGAAACAAAGACCCAGATGAACTTCCCTAAATGTTTTAAATCACTTCTCTGGGACACTCCTCAATGATGGGGATGATTGCATTCTCACTCCTCCTTTGTGTGTATCCTACTGCTTTGCCTCTGCCTTAGACAAACAGACAACATAGCTAAGTGTACTCTGTTTCTACCAATAAACTCTGTACCTGATTTCACAGACTTTGCTTGCTTTAAATATTCTTGCCTTCAACAGGGGGTGAGAATCAAGGCAATTCAGTTGGTAGTCCCCAGCTGGTCGAGTGGCTAATATTCCTGTTTCACCCAGGCTTCCCAGCTTCCATTCCTGAGCAGAGAATTAAGATCTCACTTCAAGCCATCACTCTCTGCCATCTCTCCAAAATCATCAGCATCCTCATCCATCCAGGCCAGATGTGACCTGAGTTAAACTCATGTGCGGGATTCCAGTTTGTACTTATGGTACATTCCACATGTGAAGATCATCAACGTTTTGCTAAACCCTTTGAAGCTGGTTAACCCTGTGCATCTATCAGCTGGTCTCTATGATCTTTCCCTTCTTCCCTTGAGCCAATTGCCATGGGGCAATTCTGAAAAATACCAGCTATTTGCTTAAGAAGGGCTGGGCAGCCTCGTCCTAGGCCCTGTAAATATGGTTGTAGCCACTCTGTAACCTTTTCACTTTGGCTTATATGAAGTAGTTTAGGTTAAGTTTGGAAAGCATGGAAACTGCAGCCAGACAGGTAGGCTTCAAATCCTGGCTTATTTAACTATGGCTTAAGGGAAAGTTACTTAACTTCTCTGCAACGCTGTTTACAGAACTTTAAATGGAGTAAGAGTGTTGCAGTAATGGCATCCATCTCCAAGGGATGCTGTGAGAATAACATATGTTAATAAAGGTAAAGTGCTTTGATTAGTGTCCAGCAAGCAGGATGTGTCATATAATGTTAGCTGTTATTATTGCAAGTCATTACTCTTGAGTAAATACAGACTGCAATCTTCAGTTAGAGAATGTTCTTTTGATAAAACTATATTTCATTCTTCCATGTATTAGGCAGATTGGTCCCTAAGTCTGAAGTCATCCTAGACTTTGAAGATAGCATAGAAAGTAGGAAAATATCACAAAGCTATATTAAAATTTTAGATCTTTTTCTACATTTCTCTTTATCCGATAGTTTATGTCCTAACATAAGTAGGTATCTGTTCAATCACACCTTTATCACCTTGTATTAAAGAGCTCTAATTTTTCTTTTCTTTCTTCTTTTCTCTCTTTCTTCTTTCCCTTTCTTAAGGCTGCACACATGACATATGGAAATTCGCAGACTAGGGGTTTGTTGACTTCCACTGTGCCACAGTGGGAACTCCTAGATCCCTAATTCTCTTGCCTAGAACAAATGGATATTCTCTCATACTTACCCCATCCAGACTATTTAAAATAGCAAGGTCTGCACCTTGAAACTCCATTTCCTGGTGGGTCATTCTTTATCAAGAATACAAGCAATATAACACCATGCACAAAAACAAAATCAAAATGGATTAAAGACCAAAATGAAAGGCCAGAAATTTACATCAAAATTCTTGGAGGAAAACAGGCAGATCACTCTTCGATAAGTATGGCAGCAAACCCTTTTTGATGCCCCCTCTAGAATAATGAAAAAGAAAACGAAAATAAAGAAACTGGGAATTGCCCTTTTGGCACAGCCAGTTATGAAACTGACTAGTATTCATGAGGACACAGGTTTGATCTCTGGCCTCACTTAGTGAATTAAGCATCTGTGGTATAGTCACAGATGAGGCTCGGATCCCACTTTGCTGTTTCTGTGCTGTAGGCTTGCAGTTGCAGCTCCAATTCCACCCCTAGCCTGGGAACTTACATATGCCACCATGCCCTAAAAGGAAAAAAAAATGGACCTATAAACTCAAAAGCTTATACACAGAAAAGGGATCCATAAAAAAATGAAAAACAACCCACACAATGAGAGAAACTACTTGAAAATGATGCAACTGACATGGTATTCACCTCCAAAATATAAAAATGGTTCATATAGTTCAGGTTAAAAAATAAACAATCCATTGAAAAATGGGCAGAAGACCTAAATACACATTCCTCCAAAGACAGAATGATTTCCAAAAAGCACATGAAAAGATGCTAAGTGTAAATAATTATGGGAGAAATGCACATAAAAACTACCATGAGGTCTCACCTCACACCAGTCAGAATAGCCATCATCAAAAAGTCTACAAATAAGGAAAGACAACCCTCCTATCATGTTGGTGGGAATGTAAATTGGTACAACCGCTAAGGAAAACGGTGTGGAAGTTCCTCAGAAAATAAATGTACACCTGTCATATGATACAGCAGTCACCGACAGCCCAAGGTATGGTGTAGCTGTGTGTGTGTGTGTGTGTGTGTGTGTTTGTGTGTGTGTGTGTGAGTGTGTGTGTATTTATTCAAAATATCGCCAAGGAAGATATACAGAAGGCCAACAAGCACATGAAAAAATGATCAACACCACTCATCACTGATTATTAGAGAAAAGCAAACCAAAACTACCATGAGATACCACATCACACCAATCAGAATGGCCATCATTCATCAGTCCACAAATAACAAATGCTGGAGCAGGTGTGGAGAAAACGGAACCCTCCTGCACTGTTGGTGGGAATGGAAACTGGTACAGCCACTATGGAGAACTGTATGGAAGTACCTTAGAAATCTATTCATAGAACTACCACACGATCCAGCAATTCCACTCATATATATTTGGACAAAATGTTCCTTCAAAAAGACACATGCACCCACATGTTCACTGCAGCTCTATTTACAATAGCCAAGACAAGGAAACATCCCAAATGTCCATCAACAGATGAGTGGATAAGGAAGATGTGGTATATATACACAATGGAGTCCTATTTGGATATAAAAGAGAATGAAATAATACCATTTGCAGCAACATGGATGGAACTAGAAGCTCTCACCCTGAGTGAAATAAGAGAAAGACAAATGCCATATGATATCACTCACATCTGGTATCTAATATACAGCAGAAATGAACCTTTCCACAGAAAAGAAATTCATGGACTTGGAGAATAGTCTTGTGGTTGCCTGGGGGGAGGGGGAGGGAGTGGGAGGGAGTGGGAGGGATTGGGAGTATGAGGTGATCTGATGCTTGAGTTTACACTATTGCTCTTGGAATGGATTAACAATGAGATCCTGCTGTGTAGCACTGAGAACTATGTCTAGATACTTACAATGGGAGAAAAATTATGTATATATGTATGTGTAACTGGGTCCCCATGCTGTACATTGGGAGAAAAAAGTGTGTTGGGGGAAATAACAATATAAGATACATTTTAAAAATATATCACCATTGGATACTTCCAAACAAATACTGTGTTTTTGTTTTTCTTTTTGTCTTTTTAGGGCCAAACCTGTAGCATATGGAGGTTCCCTGGATAGGGGTAGAATCAGAGCTCTAGCTGCTGGCCTCCACTACAGCTACAGCAATGCCAGCTCTGAGCCACACCTGTGACCTACACCACAGCTCATGGAAATGCTGAATCCTTCACCTGCTGGGCAAGGCCAGGGGCTGAACCTGTGTCCTCATGGATGCTGGTCAGATTCATTTCTACTGAGCCATGAGGGGAACTCCCAATCAAATACTTTTAAAATGAAATGTCCTAGGTCACCATGTATTTAATACTCTTTGCTAAATATTTGAATCTTAAATGTTCGTAGAATGGAACATGAGAATATATCCTCAAAGTAACTCTTTATATTAATTTGCAATCAATTCCCAAAAGCAGTATAGGCATCTCATATCAGAAAACTTCCAACCAGTAACAACCATTACATCTTCCCAAATGCAAGCTAGACTTGAAGAAACAGGAGCCATACCACCACCACCAACAACCAGACAAACAGCATTAACATCAAATCATGATGAGAAGGGAGAATCTGATTTCTACAATGTCTCCTTACATTTTTTAACACAAAAGGTTTCAAAAAAGAATTATGAGGTATGGAAATTAAAAAAGGAAAAATGATTCATGCGGTGAGGCATTACAAGGACTTTTAGTCACTCTCTTATATATTCCCGTAGTACAAAGTGAAATTTGGGACAAAGAACTAAAAAAACTCAGGAAACTGGTGCCTAACCAAATGGAGAATGCTAATAGAGAGACAGAAATTACAAAAAGGAATCAAATGTATATTCTAGTGTTGAAAAGTACAGCTGGGAATGAAAAAGGCATTGGGAGAATTACTAACAGATTTGAGCTGGCAGAATAATGAATTGGCCTCTTTGAAGAAGAACTGACTGAGGCTATCCACTCTGAGGAGTGGAGAGAGGCAAGAATGGACAATATTGAGCAGAATGTAACAGACATATAGGACACCATTAAGTAGGCCAACATACATATAATAGGAATCCACATGATACATATAATAGGAATTACACCCAGAAAAGGGAATCAGAAGTCAGGGAAAATATTGGGAGAAAAATGCCTCAACTCCTCAAATATGATGAAATACATGAATGTATACATCCAAGAAACTCAATGAACTCCAACAAGATAAACTACAGGTCTACACAGATACTATAGTTAATTGACAAAACCCATGACAAAGAGAATTTTGAAAGCATCAAGGAAAAAGCCTAGTAGATTTTCATATTTAGGGAACGAAAAAGAAGAACTATGAACCATGAATTCTGTATCTGATAAAACTACCTTTCAGAAATGAAGGAGAGGAGTGATATAGGCAAGATGGCAGATTAGGAGGCTCCAGGTCTTTAACCCCATGAAAATATCAAGGAAACAATCAGGTAAGAATAGCTTTGTGGAAGCTCTAGAAGACAAAGAGTAATCTGAAGCAATCAAGTGAATAGCCAATTGAGAAAGGGTCACACTCAAAATGATAGCAAATTCCATGATATTCTGCCTCCTCTATTCCTCACCCATTGTGAATGAATATGGTGCAGTAGAGGACCCAACCACTGGTCCTCCATTGGGAGAAACACAAGAGTGCAACTTGATTGCAGGGTTTGGCAGGCCAGGCACTGTCTCCAGAATCTGATTTCTGTGTCACATGACTTGAAGTTGAGATAGGGATGGTGGGACATTTTACATATCAGTAAAATGATGATGGATTCAATGGCACAGGAGAAGTTCATGGCAACTGTAGACATGCACACATGTGGAGGTCAGAGATGACTGACAGAAGAATGCAATAAAACATGTAAGGGCCAAGAAGACAAAGGTGAGGTTTTTAGGGAAATTAAATACTTAAAAGCAACTGTGTGTGGGGGAGAGGATTAAGGCGCTGGGGAAGCACACACACACTCCCAGTGAAGGCACATCCTCAGAAAAGACCTGAGAGCACGTTAAGGCTTTATACTGGTCTGTTTAGTAAAGGTCTTCATTTGCACATATCCAAGATACAAGACTGGGTAACGTGGCGTTTTTTTTTTTTTTTTTTTTTTTTTTTCCTGCATATGCAACTTTTTTAATTTTTTTTTTATTTTTTTATTTTTATTTTTTATTTTTTTGTCTTTTTGCTACTTCTTTGGGCCTCTCCCGCGGCATATGGAGGTTCCCAGGCTAGGGGTCGAATTGGAGCTGTAGCCGCCGGCCTACACCAGAGCCACAGCAACGCGGGATCCGAGCCGCGTCTGCAACCTACACCACAGCTCACAGCAACGCTGGATCATTAACCCACTGAGCAAGTGCAGGGACCGAACCCGCAACCTCATGGTTCCTAGTCGGATTCTTTAAGCACTGCACCACGACGGGAACTCCTGCATATGCAACTTTTGATAAATGCTCACAAAATATAGAAATAAAAAGGTAGATGTGGCTCATTCAAAGGAACATTAATAAATCTGAAGCAAATGAGCATAAAGAAACATAGGCTTCACAGCGGCTAGATGAACTTTTTCTTTTTCTTTTTTTCTTTTTTTTTTCTTTTGTCTTTTTGCCTTTTCTAGGGCTGCTCCCATGGCATATGGAGATTCCCAGTCTAGGGGTCTAATCGGAGCTATAGCCACTGGCCTATTCCAGAGCCATAGCAATGCAGGATCCAAGCCACATCTGCAACCTACACCAGAGCTCACAGCAATGCTGGATCCTTAACTCCTGAGCAAAGCCAGGGATCAAACCCGTAACCTCATGGTTCCTAGTCAGATTTGTTAACAACTGAGCCACAACAGGAACTCCTAGATGAACATTTTAAACAACTGCCTTAGGTATTCTGAAATAGCAAAAGAAGAACACACATAATTAACAAAAGGAAGTCAGCAAGGTGGAAGGTGTTGAATGAATAAACGAAGAATATAGACAAAGACATAGAATTTATTTCAAAAAAGAAACAGAGGGTCTTGATCAGGAATGGATGTTGGACTTTGTCAAATGCTTTTTCTGTGTCTATGGAGATGATCATATGATTTTTGACTTCTGTTAATGTGGTGTATGATGTTGATTGATTTGCATATGTTGAACCATCCTTGTGAACCTGGGATGAACCCTACCTGGTCATGGTGTATAATTTTTGGATATGTTGTTGGATTCAGCTGGCTAAGATTTTGTGGAGAAATTTTGCATCTATATTCATCAAAGATATTGGCCCGATAGTTTTCTTTTTTGGTGGTATCTCTGTCTGGTTTTGGAATTAGGGTTATGATGGCATCGTAGAATGGTGGGAGTATTCCTTCTTCTTCAACCTTTTGAAAGACTTTAAGGAGGATGGGCACTAGATCCTCTTTATATGTTTGATAGTATTCACCTGTGAACCCAGATGGCCCTGGACTTTTATTTGTAGGGAGTGTTTTTATGACTTCTTCAATTTCATTTCTAGTGATTGGTCTGTTCAATTGGTCTGTTTCTTCTTGATTCAGTTTTGGCAGGCTGTAAGAGTCTAGAAAATTGACCATTTCTTCCAGATTGTCAAATTTGTTGGCATAGAGTTGTTCATAGTATTTTCATATGGTTGTTTTGTATTACTGCAGTATCTGTTGTGATTTCTCCTTTTCCATTTTTAATTATATTTGAGTTCTTTCTCTCCTCTTTTTAGTGAGTCTGGCCAGGGGTGTGTCAATTTTGTTTACCTTTTCAAAGAACCAGCTCTCGGTTTTATTAATTTTCTCTATTGTTTTTTTTGAATTTCTACTTTATTGAATTCTTCTTTGATCTTTATAATTTCCTTCCTTCTGCTGACTTTGTGTCTTTTTTGTTCTTTTTCTAATTTGCTTAGATGGAAGCTTAAGCTGTCAATTTGGGATCTTCTTTTTTGAGAAAGGCCTGTATCACTATAAATTTCCCTCTGAGCACTGCTTTTGCGGCATCCCATAGATTTTGAGAGGTTGTGTCTTCATGATCATTTGTCTCAAGGTATTTTTAATTTCCTTCTTGATTTCCTCATTGACCCATTGGTATTTTAGTAGCATGTTGTTTAGTCTCCATGAAGTAGATTTTTTTCTCTTTGCTTTTCCTGTGGTTGATTTCTAGTTTCATGGCATTGTGGTCAGAGAAGATACTTGAGATAATTTCTCTGCTCCTAAATTTATTGAGGTTAGCTTTGTGTCCCAATATGTGGTCAATTCTTGAGAATGCTCCATGTGTTGTTGACAAGAATGTGTATTCTGATCCTTTTGGATGTAGTGTCCTGAAGATATCAATTAAATCTAACTTCTATTGTTTCCTTCAGGATCTCTGTTGCTTTATTGGTTTTCTGTCTAGAGGATCTGTCCATTGGTAGGTATCAAGGGAGCATTCCTGAACATAATCAAAGCCACTTATGATAAACCCACAGCAATATAATACTCAATGGGGAAAAACTGAAAGCTTTCTCATGCAAATCTGAAACAAGACAGGGATGCCTACTCTCAGCACTGCTCTTCAACATAGTTTTGGAAGTCCTGGCCACAGCAATTAGACAAACAAAAGAAATAAAAGGCATCCATTTAGGAAGAGAAGAGATCAAACTGTCACTGTATGCAGACGACATGATACTTTACATAGAAAACCTTAAGGACTCAACCCCAAAACTACTCAAACTGATTAATAAACTCAGCAAAGTAGCAGGATATAAGATTAACAGTCAGAAGTCAGTCGCATTTCTGTATACCAGCAATGACATATTAGAAAAGGAATCCAAAAATACGATACCTTTTAAAATTGCACCTCACAAAATCAAATACCTCGGAATACACCTGACCAAAGAGGTACCTTTACCTTATATGCCAAGAACTATAAAACTTTAATCAAAGAAGATGTAAAGAAATGGAAAGATATTCCATGTTCAAGGATTGGAAAAATCAATATTGTAAAAATGGCCATACTACCCAAAGCAATCTACAGATTCAATGCAAAACCTATCAAATGACCCAGGACATTTTTCACAGAACTAGAACAAACAATCCAAAAATTTATATGGAACCACAAAAGACCCAGAATCGCCAAAGCAATCCTGAGAAACAAAAACCGAGCAGGGGGCATAACTTTCCCAGACTTCAAGAAATACTACAAAGCCACAGTCACCAAAACAGTGTGGTACTGGTATCAAAACAGACAGACAGACCAATGGAACAGAACAGAGAACCCGGAAATAAACCCTGACACCTATGGTCAATTAATCTTTGACAAGGGAGGTAGGAACATCAAATGGGAACAAGAAAGTCTATTCAGCAAGCATTGCTGGGAAACCTGGACAGCTGCATGCAAAGCAATGAAACTAGAACACACCCTCACACCATGCACAAAAATAAACTCAAAGTGGCTGAAAGACTTAAATATAAAACAGGACACCATCAAACTCCTAGAAGAAAACATAGGCAAAACACTCTCTGACATCAACAGCGTGAATATTTTCTCAGGTCAGTCTCCCAAAGCAATAGAAATCAGAGCAAAAATAAACCCATGGGACCTCATCAAACTGAAAAGCTTTTGCACAGCAAAGGAAACCCAAAAGAAAACAAAAAGACAACTTTCAGAATGGGAGAAAACAGTTTCCAATGATGCAACCGACAAGGGCTTAATCTCTAGAATATATAAGCAACTTATACAACTCAACAGCAAAAAAGCCAATCAAGCAATGGAAAAAATGGGCAAAAGACCCGAATAGACTGTTCTCCAAGGAAGATACAAATGGCCAGCCAACCCATGAAAAAATGCTCCACATCGCTGATTATAAGAGAAATGCAAATCAAAACTACCATGAGATACCACATCACACCAGTCAGAATGGCCATCATTCATAAGTCCACAAATAACAAGTGCTGGAGGGGGTGTGGAGAAAAGGGAACCCTCCCGCCCTATTGGTGGGAATGGAAACTGGTACAGCCCCTATGGAGAACAGTTTGGAGATACCTCAGAAATGTATACATAGAACTTCCATATGACCCCACAATCCCACTCTTGGGCATATGATCGGACAAAACTCTACTTAAAAGAGAAACATGCACCCGCATGTTCATTGCAGCACTATTCACAATAGTCAGGACATGGAAACAATCCAAATGTCCATCGACAGAGAATTGGATTCGGAAGATGTGGTATATATTCACAATGGAATACTACTCAGCCATAAAAAAGGATGACATAATGCCATTTGCAGCAACATGGATGGAACTAGAGACTCTCATACTGAGTGAAATGAGCCAGAAAGACAAAGAAAAATACCATATGATATCACTTATAACTGGAATCTAATATCCAGCACAAATGAACATCTCCTCAGAAAAGAAAATCATGGACTTGGAGAAGAGACTTGTGGTTGCCTGATGGGAGGGGGAGGGAGTGGGAGGGATCGGGAGCTTGGGCTTATCAGACACAACCTAGAATAGATTTACAAGGAGATCCCGCTGAATAGCATTGAGAACTATGTCTAGATACTCATGTTGCAACAGAAGAAATGGTGGGGGAAAAACTGTAATTGTAATGTATACATGTAAGGATAACCTGACCCCCTTGCTGTACAGTGGGAAAATAAAATTAAAAAAATATATAAATAAATAAAAAAAGAAAGAAAAATGGGAAAGGGAGAGGCAAAGGGCCAACAAAGTGTCTTTTCCCTCTACCTGGTCAGGGCCCTCTGGCCAGTTCTCCATCTCAGGAGGAGCCCAGAAATTAAATGGCCCCAGTTGTGGCTGATGGGTCTGCTCCACTGGTGGGTGAGTTGGCCCTCCAGTGCCCTGAGTGGTTACGATCTGTGGCTGAGGGTTAGCCAAAGAAATGTGGGCTGTCTCTAAAACCCTGAGGAAGGACTGTCTAGGTTAACTGAGGGTCTGAAAGAATATTGTGGTCAGTCCATGTGAATGGAAATAATTCCTGGCATGAAGGGTGTAGAGGAAGGGTAAAAATGGCATCTTTTAGGTCAAGAACTGAGAAATGAGGAGTGTTAGGAGGTATACGAGACAGAAGAGTATAGGGACTTGGGACCACTGTGTTAATGGGAAGGAGTACCAGATTGATGAGGCCAAGATCCTGAACTAATCGGAAGCATCTGTCTAGTTTTTTACAGGAAGGATAGGAATATTGAACAGAAAGTGAGTAGGTTTGAGGACGTTGGCCTTGAGGAGAAGCTGAATTATAGGCTTTCATTCTCTCTGTGCTTCTAGGCTAATAGGATATTGAGATTGGATAGGAAATTTAGGAAGATCATTTAGTCTTATGAGAATTGGAGAATGATGTCTAGCAATGGAGGGTATATGGGTGTCCCAAACAATGGGATTGACATCAGAGGGGAGGTGGGAATGACTGGGGGAGTGGGCCCCAAATCTGACTGGCCCAGATATAGGAAGTTTGTGTTTGGTTGTATAGGAAATTCAATGTATCCCTGGAACTTAGTCAAAATATTCATCCCTATTATAAGCATAGCACATGTGGGAATACCTAGGAATTAGGTGGCAGAAAGTGGTGTTTACAAGTGTGCAAAGTCAAGGTCCAGTCTGTTGGGGTGTAGTGGGCAACCACTTTACCCCCATGATAGAAGTAGGGGAGGTGTAGGTAAGACCCTGTAAAATAGGTAATACTGAGTATAATGCCCCCAAGTCCAATAAGAACAAAATAATCTTATCTGTTCCTGGCAGAGCTCCCTGAGGCTCCAGAGTGGTGGTAGGAAGCTGGGGCCTGGTGGCCTCAGGCCCCACCCATCCTCCATGGCCAGGCCCAACAGGTTGTTTATGTTGATGGTCTCCAAGGTAGGTTTTGTGGAGGAGATGGTGGGCTGTCCTGGCTTCCCACAGTCCACTTTCCAATGTCCATTCTGACTGAATTTTGGAGAAGGGCCTGGCAGGGTTTTGGGTTATGGCATTTATTTGCCCAATGCCCCTCTAAGCCACCTTTGAAATAGGCCCTGGGAGGGGAGGTTGTTCTGTAAGTTTGTATGCCTCAGGAGGTCCATGGTTTGTTTTTGAGGATTTCCCTATATGGCAGAAGCAAGAAGCTGATATTCAGTCATGGACCTCTTCAGTTTAGGGGCCTTATGTTCTTCCTCAGCATTATTAAAGACCATTAAAGGCAGCTTTAATGAGATCCCTTGGTGGGAACAAAAGACCGTCCTCTAGTTTCCACATATTTTTTTAATATCTTGTGCTGATTGGGAGATGAAAGGTATATGCAAATGAATTTATCTCTCTTGACTTTCTAGATTTAGGGTAGGATACTTAGGGTAGTATACTATAAGCCTTGACATAAAAATGGCTGGATTTTTTTGGGGTTCCTGTATTATTTCTCTAATTTTATCCTAAGTAACTATTTTTAATGAGGACTTCATTCTTTCTATTAGGCAAGAGTTAAGGTGGCCTCTCGAGCCACTGTCCTGGGAGTCTATCTGATAGTTCCAATTAGGATCCACACAAGGGATAGCTAGAGTTCCAACAGGACTGTTAGCAGGATCTTGGTATGTAAGGTGTCTGCATGGGCTTGGGCTGCCAGACAAATTCATTCCCTTTCTTCAGGGGACAGAAAACAGCTAAGGATAACACAAATGTCTTTCCAAGTGAAGTCATAGGAGTGAATAAGATACTGGAGCTCATTTGTGTAGGTAGTTGAGTCTGAGGTGAAGGAACCTAAACATTTTCCCTATTTGGGATAAGTCTCCCAAAGACAAAGGCACATGAACCCTGACTCTTCCTTCAACTCCAGCAACCTCTCTTAAAGGAAGGTTTGGGGCCTCAGGGGGGATTGCTGTTCAAGATCTTGTCAAGGGGGTCATAAAAGGGGTTGTTGTTATGGGAGGGGGCTGCATGTTGGGAGTGGGAATTAGGATTCTTGGGGCATGGAAGAAGAGGAGGAAGAACAATGGTGGGAGGGAGAGAAGAAGGTGTAGGGGCTGTAGTACCTGGGTGCACGGAATGGGTGGGAGGGGGAGGAGGAGGCTTATGGTTATGCAGGATTGAAGGAGGTGCTGAGGCATCACTAGGATTAAAGTCAGAGTTTGAAGAAACATAAGGGGGAGGCTGTTTAGTTTTTGCCTGCAGGTGAGGTGAAATGGGAGGAGGGCATTCATTTAACAGAAGAACCTGATATGAGCTATAGTCAGAGCAAAGAGAGGGTTGAGATCTTAAAGAGATAAAAGCTTGGAATTCCTGCCTTGGCTCAGAAGGAACAAATCTGACTACGATCCATGTGGACACAGGTTTGAACACTGGTCTTCCTCAGAGGCTAAAGGATCTGGTATTGCTATGACCTGTGTTGTAGGTTGCAGACATGGCTCAGATCTGGCATTGCTGTGGCTGTGGCCCAACTTCCACACCTCCAGTTCAACCCGTAGCCTGGGAACCTCCACGTGCCATGAGCACAGCCCTAAAAAGACACACACACACACACACACATAAAATAGATAAAAGCTTTAATGTAGGGAACATCTGACCATTTCCCATTGTGCTGGAAAAAAAATTCTCAAGATCTCCTGGGATTTTGAAATTGAATGGACCAGTCTCAGGCCATTGGCTCCCATTATCTAATTTATGTTTGGGACAAGCCACGTGACAGAACGAAATGAGACACTTGTGCTTAACATCTGGTGGAGTCTCAGAGATGAAAGATTGTCCAAAATCACCCTAAAGCTGTATCTCGTAGAGGTTGACAGGAGGAGGCCCCCGTGGTGTTAATTTGGGAATAGAGGAGTCTAAAAACCCACACAGGTGTTCAGAGAGGTATTACCCTGAGAGGGCCTAAGATCTAAACGCGATAGACCACCTAGATGGTCAGAGGGCTTCTCCCTGTGAAGTCTATGATCTGAACGATGATTGTGCCTGATCAGGAAATGTCTTTGCTGAGAAGGGGGAGTACCTGTTCCCTGGGACCACATGGAAACCCAGCTGACTCAACATCCAGATTTTAAAGAGGAAATAAAAAATGGCAAGGAGGGGAGTTTCCATCATGACTCAGCAGCTAACAAATCTCACTAGCATCCAGGAGGGCACAGATTTGAACCCTGAACTTGTTCAGTGAGTTAAGGATCTGGCATTGCCATGAGCTGTGGTGTAGGTTGCAGATGTGGCTTAGATCCTGTGTTGCTATGGCTGTGGTGTAGGCCAGCAGCTAAAGCTGCATTAGACCCCTAGCCTGGGAACCTCCTACATGCCATGGGTGTCACCCTAAAAAGCAAAAAAGAAAAAGGAAAAGAAAAATGGCAATGACATCAGACCGGGTTTGGGGAGAGAGTGGTGGAGGAGAAATCCAGTATTTACTCAACTTCCAATGGCCTTGAAGTGGAGGCCAGTATGTGGTGCCATGTGATGGGAATCATCAGAAGGCACTTGAGATCCCAGTGCTCAACAGTCACAAGGAAGAGGGCACTTCCACTCATCTGAGCAGTAGTAACTGGGAGAGAGGGCCAGAGAAATCAGAGGTCACCGTGGAGTAGCCCTGGACTAAATCTTCAATTGTCCCAATAGTCTCACTCTGTTCACTGAAAGACTCAGGCTTAGGAGATGGAAAGCAGGGAAAGAGTTTAGAAACAGAGGAGGCATCCACTCTTTCAGACTAAAGCTACTTGCCCCTAGAACCTACAGGGACCTGCAGAACACCCCAGAGTGTAGCCCTGGCTGGTGTTTCAGCAATCCCTCCAAGTCTTGGAGCATTTGTGGAAGCCTGGACATTGGAAAGGGGTGGGTGTGTATCCCTCCAGGGTTTTGGCACCAAAATGTTACAGAACTGGAGAAAGACAGTTGACCAGAGCAGTGACATATCAGACAAGATTTATGAACCAGCAGAGAGGTTGGGAGCACTGAGCAAAAGGAACACAGGACCCCTCAGCCTTGGGAAAGAATCAGGATTTATAGGCAGGGGATCATGTGCTAAGTCCTATAAGTTTGGGACAGCAGTTAAGATCCTGGTATAAAACTTAACATTCTCCTTGGGGCAGTCTTTGTCCTTGGGAAGTCAGCCACTTCATGGGCTTTGTTGTGCTGCCAGTGGAGGTCCAATAAAGTGGAGACTGCAGGTCCGGGTCTGAGAGTGTCAATGAGTCATGGGACTTACCATTTCTTAGGCCTTCATTATGTATATATAATTATTTTTTCCCATTCTTCCTAGTTTACAGTGTTCTGTCAAATTTCTACTGTTTAGGCCTTCATTTTAGTTTATGACTAAGAGGTTCCATGTGGCCATTAATACTTATGTGTTTATCAGATGATAAAATGTCAATTTTGTTCAGAAGGCCTAGGCTGTTTTGAAGTAAGTCAAGAGCCAGGACAGAAGCAGAGCGGGTTTAGGGTAAAGAAGTGAAAAAAAAAAAAACTATGCTGATGAATAAAAAAGTGAAAGGGAAGATCAAGTCAAAACTCATGCTATGACTTTGAAAACCAATTTATACATTGCCCAAAGAGGCACACACCAACTATCCTGCCACTGTATAATGTGGAAGAAACTTCTGGTTCTTGCCTACCTGCCAGAGGCCAACACGGAATGTCACCCCAAACCCAACCAGGCCCACCTTCCCTCAGCCCCTACCCCACTGCAGAATGACTTGAGTCCCCCCTTCGAAGCTTGAGACTCAAACTTGGCCTCCTTTACTTGAATCCTGAGCATCTGCTGAAGCAGGTCACTCTCTGGGTCCTGGTCTTGACTTTTTGCTTTGAGGCTACCAGGCAGCAGTGGTCTAGGCCCAAGCCTGTGTGAATGGTTTCACAAGGAGGTAAGCCAATAGACTTGGGATGGGTTCCCAAAGACCCTGCCATCCCTCAAATCCCTGGGGTTCACATGTGATACTTCACTGTGGACACATAGTTGGACGGAAGGACAGGAAGGAGAGAGAACTGCACCCCAGGGACCCCTCACCCTGGGGGGCCTAGAGGGGCCTGTAGAAACCTCAGCCTACCCGTGGGAGGACAGATGCTTGGAGGTGGAAAAAGAGGACATGCTCTGGGTTTGGAGGAAGGATTGCATCAGGAAGGCTGACTTTTTCTAGAAGGGAGACAAGGCACTTTGAAATGTGTGTGTAGGGAATGTGGCTTGATATCTGCTCTTGGCAGAGGGAGGGTCATGGGGAAAGCCTAGCCCTGTCTTGTGTTCCTTAGGCATCTGAAGCTTGCCTCATTAGATCTTTCTAAGGGATGTGAATGGGTGTATACTGTATCTAATGGGAGCATGGGGTGAGATGGTCAGTCAGAAAACTATTCAATGGGATGGGTGACTGTGGCCACATGTGCATTGAAGTGGTCCTCTCTAAGCTGGGCCCAAAGTTACTCTGCCACAGCCCAGGCCTCTTCCACTCCTTCCAGCCCAGAGCTCACTCCTCAGGTCAGGGAACTGTTGCCTTGGATTCCACAAGGGAGGGGCAACCATGTGACTTCAACCAAGCTAAGACTCCTGTTTCTGAGTTGTTCTGTATTTTTTTCCCTTTCGTGGAAACACATTTTTTCAGACCTACTTCATCCTGTCTGGTATCTCACAGAAGATGCTCAGGCCTGACTTTGAGGTGAAGAGTATGTTCCTATTTCACGTCACCATTTCATGGACAGGGATCACATGTATGGAGGGGGGATGGTTGCGATGGAATGTCTATGAAGGCTGATACCTTGTTAAAGAGGGGATGTGTTGTAGCCCAGAAGAGGAAGACGATCTTCTGTGCTACCATGAAACCTCCTTTTCCCCTGTTGAGATTAATTAGGTGCATAGTGGTGGGTACCTCCCTCTGCTGAACAGACAGCTTTGCCACAATGGCACCTGACGCATGCCCGCTTCTCAGTTTGTCTTCACCTTCCATTGTTGGGATCTGGAAGGGGAAGGACCTCAGGCAGCCTGTACTCCCACGATCTATGCAACACGACACTCCCTCAGCCTGTGCTAATCCTCTGCAGCCAATAGTGGCTGTGAAATGACAGAATCCAGGGGATACATGCTTAATTCTTAGACTCCTCTCCTAGGAACACAACTGCATGATGGCAGTGACTCAGGGTCCTGGGGATGGGGTGGTGGAAACTCTCCCCTGTTCAAAGTCTAATATGGGTGGTTCTGTGAGACAGGTGCATGATGGGCAGGTGCGTTATGCGATTGTATCAAGGTTCTGTGTGCAGAGTGACTTTCTCAGCCTTTCAGTTTTGTTAGGAGAGGTCATGAAAGAAAGGAAGAGCAGATTTATATTGGCAAGTGCAAAGGAACTGCTTATCAGAAGGTGTGGCCCTAAGACTTTATACACTGCCTGTCCAAAAATGGACTTACAGTGAGTGGATATTGGCTTGGAGAGGGTCCCTATATGCTAATGACCTTGCTGAGGAGCATTGTTCAGAGTAGATGTGCTCCAAGCTCCAGGACTTGGGGACAGTCTGTGAGGGCTGAGTGTTGGAGTTCCTTATTGAGGCTCTCTGAGTGAGTGCTGCTGAGCCTAACCTCTTCTCAGCAGACAGGAGGCAGGGAACTTGGTGCATGGGAACAAATTCACCAGTGGAATAATTCTCAACTGGAGATGAGAACATGAAAAACCCTCCAAGACTGCACAGTTTCCCCTGTTCAAATGCCCTTGCCTGTTGAGATGTACAGTCTGATTCACCAGGAATCTCCCTTCCCAGTTGCCCATTCTCCTCCATTCACCACTTTCCTTTGTCTCAAGAGCATCTCCACAGCATGCTCAGCACAGCAGCCATCATTAAGCCTCATGCCTCCCTGTCCCATTTCATAGCACTCCACTTTTCTCCATCCACTCCTGGCCCCCCAATGAAGCCACCCTTGGAGCTGCACCTGCCACCACCCATGACCCCATTACTCCCACCTGGAATAACCTTATTCCTGCCAGCCTTCACCAGGACATCTCTGGTGGCTAATACTGACCATGACCTCAGTGCCCCAGGGGTTTGCAAAATCACTGTCTAAGTCAGATCAGAAGGAAAGCCAGCATTGCCCCACCAGACTCAGATCTTTGGCCTTACCCAGGTACCCCCAAAGGGAGCTCCTGGGGCCCTCAGTGGGAGGGCTTGTTGCTTGTCCTGTAACCCTATTCCTAGCAACCCCTGCAGTGGAGAGTGTTGTGGCCACACTGGCTGTTGCAGTAGCTCAGGCTTGCAAGGGAGAGTGGGTCACAGGCCTTCCTCCTCAAGCTGCACAATCAGCTGCCCAGCTGGCCCCAGTCTGCCCCCAGTGAGCTCTGGCCCATGGCCACATGGTGCATCCAGGGCAGACAGCCTATCCTCCTCCAAGAATGGGGTCCCTCAGGATGACTCTTTGAACAGCAAGAGCTGAGAACTCCCAAGGCTGGCAGTGCCTAAAATCTCTGGCCCAGAAGCACCTGCCCCAGAGCCCTAATGCAGAACTTTTCTCTTGCTTCCTCATTTGAGTGCATTCTGGAGAGCTCATGTGCTCACCTGGAGCCTTCACTAAAGAGGAACTGGCCATGGACTCACTGGCTAGCTTTCTAGGAATCCTTCAGCCTAGACAGAAGGAAGGTTGAGGGTGATGTCCATGCCATGAAGAGGCATGTTGTCACTCACATGTGTCACATGTCCAGTCCATGACATCCTTTCAGTGTCTTCTCTCAGCTGACCCCCACCCTGTGGGTCCAGCCACATTACCTTCTGTGTTTCCATGGTAAATTTAACACAGACTAGCAGTCAGAGAGGGTCCTTCTGTAATGTCAGGAGCCAAGAGGTGAATGGCACCATCTTCTGTGCTGCTGCATCCTTTCAACAAGAAGTTGGGTGTTTGGTGGCCAGGGACTATCACTTCAGAGGAGGCATAGGACAGGCAGGCTCAGGAGAGAGTTTTATGCATATGTGGTCCTTGTTGTTCTGGAGACTTCCAGTTACAACAAGGAGGTGGTAGTGCTCTCTTAAGGCAAGGTTCTTTCCTACTAGAGCTGTGAGCCTGGAAGGAATCTCTCTCCTAGACTTAAGGTCCTTCATAAAAGGGGCACAATGACACCTAGTTGAGAGGACCAGGCAGAAGAGTCCTTGGGCTTATCTGACCTGTTAGCAGCTATCCTGGCACATGCCCTCCCTCATTGATGATGCTGAATTTTATATGAAACTGCAGTCCTGGAGAGGAAAGAGTTCCCCAAGGCACAGCATTCCACCTATGGCCTGGGAGTGGATGCTCATCCTCTGGGGAGTGTGAGGTGGTGGCAACAGCAACCAGGAAGGCCTGTCTTGCTCTACAGACACCCACCCCTCACACTACTGACCCTCAGTCAGGCTGTGGTGGGAAACATGGAGGAGAAGGAATGGAGGTGCTCAGGCAGCTGGAGGTGGGGCTGTAAGAGGAGACTGACCCTGAGGGCTTGCAGCCCAGTGCTTCACTCTCTGGCACACTGAAACCAACCATGACATTGGAGAAGGGACAGTGTTGGGCCATGCAGGAATGGCAGCTTTGACAGGATGAACTTCTATGAGATGGTGGCAAAGTGAGTCAGCATCCCGGGCTGTGGGGTACATGGTGGACGAGGGGGTGGGTGAGGGCCAGACCGCAGGGCAGGATATGACTGTGATGGTGACCAGCAGAGAGAACAGAGGAGGCTGGCACCCAACACATACTGTTCCCTGCATCCCAGAGGCCTTACTCCCCTCACCTGGAGACCTTGGCTATTCTGTCCTTCTTCCACCAGGAGCACTGCCCCCACATGAGGCTGACCTGTCCCTGTCCTGACATAAGGCCTCAGGATGGTCTTGGGAACCCTAGGAGCCCAGGAAGGGTCCACTCTGGGCACAGGGACTGTGCAGGGAAATGCACTCCACCCCAAGCTGTGTGCTGGGTGGCCAGTGATCACTGATCTAACACTTGGAACCCCTCTCCTCATCAGCAGTGGACTGGCCTTCCCTGGGTTTTCTGCATGGGAATCCCCTAGTTTCAAAACCAAAACCAAACAAATAAGCACCTCTCAGAGGAACGTGAGGCCTGTCTGCTAAGTTTAGCATCCCATCTCCAGCCTCTCCTGAGCCCTGTGTCAGGTGTGTGTTCCAGAACTCTCACTTCCAGACCCAGGACCTAGATTTGGGCAAGGCTACTGTGGGGATACCTGCCTGACAAGGCTGCTGGCCATCACCATTCCTGTGGGACACACAAGGATGGGGGCGCATGAGCAGGGGCCCCCATGGGCCACCATATGTCCAGTAGTCCTGGTTCAATTAAGCAACCTGGGTCTCTGCTGGGCCATGCCCTCCAGGGCTGCTAAAGCAGGAGGTGGCCCAGATCATGTACTTGCCCTAGAGTGCCTCCCTGCTGGAATAGCACCTCACAGGCCCTGACAGCCCCAAGGACACTCTCTCCTCATCACCTCAGTCCTGCTGCCCTCAGTGGGCTCCAGAGCCCAGGCCTTTTTCTCACTGAGGCCTGTCCCTCAACACCCCCAAGGTTCATGGAATTTGAAGTGGAGGATGACTTCCAGATTCAGAACTTGCAGTGGATGAAGGGGGAACAGGGTCTGCTTACTCCAGCTCTAGTGAGTTCAGCTCCTCAGGGACTTCAGCCCCCAAAGTGGGGCCTTGGTCAGTTACCCACCTGCCCAATGGAGGTAAAGACAAAGTTAATAGGGGCCTAGGGGTAGAGGCAAGATGGCACAAGGGTAAGAGGACATGCTCACCCTCTCCCACAAACACATCAAAAAAAAAAAAAAAAACACATCTCCATCTAAAAGGATTCACACAGGACATCAACTGAATGCTGGCAGAAAATCTTAAACCTCCAAAAACGGCAAGAAACTCCTGACATAACCAGGTAGAACAAAAGAAAAAATAGAGAGAAAAGGAATCAGGACAGGACTCGTTTTCCTGAGAGGGAGCTGTGAAGGAGAAAGGGAACCCACACCCTGAGAAGCAACCTAACAAACAGAAAGATCAGCTGAGTCAGAGGGATCTCCAACATACTGAAGAAAGCACAACAGCAGGCCTGAGAACTGAAAAGCAGAGTGAGAGAAGCACAGATCATCTGAACTGCTGGCACAGACACCACAGCCTGAGATTCTCGGGGTGGGGGGGTTGCTGGGCACTGAGACTTAGGCTCTGGAGCAGTGAGAAGCTGCTTGCTAGCCCATGGTGGGCAGACCTGTGGGTGGCAGGAGCAAACCACTGCAATTATCCCTGACTCCAGAGGTGGTGTGGCCTACCACAGCTGGGGATATCTGAACAAAAATTACTTGCAGACCCAACCATTTCAGAGGGTATCACAGAAAAGGACACTACAATGGAACCTCACCTGATGGTGCTCTCACTCCTCTGGGGGCACACTCACCCTGCAGCCACCACTGCCAAACATTCCAAGAGGTGCCCATATGCTTGATCACTGTCCCTTCCTAGGAACCTGCAACTAAGAGCACCTTCTTCCCACATCCTGTCAGGGCTAAGCAGGACCAGGTGCTTCTTGCATGATTTTACAGGTGATGGGGCAAACCACCAAAGTTATCTCTAGCTCCAGCGGTGGCAGTGAGCTGACACCATTAGGGGTTGGGGAACAGGCACCTACTGCAGCCCCATTCACCTCAAGGGCATCACAGAGGAAGGCATTGTGACCGAATCAACTCTTGGTTCTCTTGCACCCTTGGGAACACACTGGCCCTGCTGCTGCCACTACTGAATGTTCAGGGCAGTACCCATAGGCCAGATCTCTGGCACTTCCCAGGATCCTGCAACTCGGAGCAGCCTGAGCAGCACCTCCTATGTGGGCTAAGACAGACAGATCACCTCATGCATGGTCTACAGGTGGTGGATGCAAACCAACACAGTTACCACTGAAGCTAGATGGTCATGGCCCACTCCCACTAGGGATCCCTGAACAGGCACCACCTGCCATTCCAATCATCTCAGAGGAGGACACTGCAATCAAACACAAGCTATTGATATTCTCACATCCCTGGGAACTCACACACCCTGCTGCAGCTACAGCCAAATTCTCTGGCCACCTTGAAGGTACTTTTGAGCTCATTACTGCTTCCCAGGGCCCTGTAAATAGGAGTAACCTGTGCCGCCTTCCTGCAGGTCTTTGCTTCTGTTGAGAGCCCAATGACCAGGCCCTGAATGCTGGTCCTACTCATTGCCCTCTTCTCCCTGAAAACATACTGAGCATCATGGGGATAACAGACTTCTCATGCAGAAGAATGAGACAGCAAAGATCCAAACCCCCACACCAATAATAAAGAGTAACCCCTCAAAAAAGATACAAAGGGGTATTCTTGCATAGACACAGATTTACAAAAATACAGTTTGGCTTCCCCAAATTCACACAAAAAGAAAAACACAAGCAAGATGAAGAACCTCAGAAATGAATTCCCAGTTAAAACAACAGGAGAATTCACCCAAAGCAGTCAACAAGGAAACAGACCTCTGCAGTCTGACAGACTTGGAGTTCAAAAGAGACAGGGTGAAAATACGGAAGGAATTAAGAGAGGATAGGAACAGGAATGCAGATTCCCTTAGAAAGGAATGAGAACATATAAGGAGGAGCCAAGAAAACTAGAAAATTCATTTGCAGAGATACAAACTGAAGGAAAGGCAATAAAGACCTGAATGAATAATGCAGAGGAAAGAATTAGTGATGTGGAACAGAGAATAATGGAAATCACCCAATCAGGACAGCAGACAGAAAAGCAAATGGAAAAAAATGAAAGAAATATGAGACCTATGGGATAATACAAAGCAGGAAAATTTATGCATAATACGGATTCTAGAAGGAGAAGAAAAAGAAAAGCAGACTGAAAATACATTTGAAGAAATCCTGGCTGAAAATTTTCCAAATATAATGGATACTGATAACAAGATATAGGAAACACAGAGGGCCCCAAACAAGTGGAACCCAAACAGGCCCACACCAAGACATATTATTATAAAAATGGCAAAAATTTAAAGATAAAGTGAAGATTCCAAAGGCAGCAAGAGAAAAGCAAAGCGTTAATTACAAGGGAACCCAAATAAGGCAATCATCTCATATTGCTACAGGTACACTAAAGGCCAGGAGGGAGTGGCAAGATATAATTAAACCACTGAAAGGAAAAAAGTATGCAAACTAGAATATTCTATCCAGCAAGAAAATCATTTAAAATAGATGGAGAAATAAAGAATTTCTCCAACAATCAAAAGCTGAAAGAGTACAGCAACACGAAACCCATTCTAAAAGAAATACTTAAAGGGCTTCTGTAATTAAAAAAAAAGGAAGATATAGGATGGAGGAAACCACAATTGGAAAGCCATCACTTAAATAAGTCAGCATACAGACCTAAACATGAAGATGTTAAAAAAAGAAAAGGCATCCAAATCAAACACTGTGGGAAAGGGAAGTAAGAAGAAATAGATTCTTTTTTAATTTTTTAATGATGTGTTTAGCCTATATGACTATCAGGCTAAAGTAAGCAGATATAGGAAGGGGTTAACATACTTAAAGAAACAGGGCAACCACAAATCAAAACCGAACACTACATTCACAAAAACTGAAAAGAAAACACTCAAGCATAAAATAAATGGAAATCACCCAACCAAACAAGGAAAGGAAGAAAAGAGAAACATAGAATCAACTGGAAAATAAGGCTTAAAATGGAAATAAATACATATCTATCAATAATCACCTGAAATGTCAATGGACTGAATGCTCCAATCTAAAGATACAGAGTGGCAGATTGGGATAAAAAAGCAAAATCCTTCAATCTGCCGCCTACCATACACTCACCTTGGGGCAAAGGACACTTACAGATTGAAAGTGAGGGGTGGGAAAAGAGATTTCATGCCAATGGACAAGACAGGAAAGCAGGAGCTGCAGTACTCATATCAGACAAAAGAGACTTTAAAATCAAGGCCATCAAGAAAGACAAAGAAGGATACCATTGAATAGTTAAAGGATCCATTCAAGAAGAGGATATTACAATCATCAATATATATGCCCCTAATATTGGAGGACCCAGATACCTCCAGCAAATATAACAGAGATAAAAGGAGAAATTGATGGGAATACAATCATAGTAGGAGAATTAACACCCCACCCACATCAATGGACAGATCCTCCGGACAGAAAAACCGTAAGGCATCAGAGATCCTAAAGGAAATACCAGAAAAGTTAGACTTAATGGACATTTTGAGGACATTACATCCAAAACAACAGAATACACATTCTTCTTAAGTGCACATGGAACATTCTCAAGAATTGATCACATCTTGGGGCACAAAGCTAACCTCAACAAATTTAGGAGTATAGAAATTATTTCAAATACCTTCTCTGACCACAATGGCATGAAACTAGAACTCAGTCACAGGAAAGGAAGTGAGAAAAAAACCTACTACATGGAGACTAAATAACATGCTACTAAAAAACCAATGGGTCAATGAGGAAATCAAGAAGGAAATTAAAAAAAAAATACCTCAAGACAAATGATCATGAAGACACAATCACTCAAAATCCATGGGATGCCACAAAAGCAGTGCTCAGAGGGAAGTTCATAGCAATACAGGCCTTTCTCCAAAAAGAAGAAAAATCTCAAATGGACAATTTAACCCACCACCGCAATACATTAGAAAAAGAAGAACAAGAAAAACCTAAAGTCAGCAGAAAGAAGGACATCATAAAGATCTAAGAGGAAATCAATAAAGTAGAGATTCAAAAAAACAATAGACAAAATCAATCAAGCCAAGAGCTGGTTCTTTGAAAAGGTCAACAAAATGGACAAACCTCTGGCTAGACTCACCAAGAAGAGGAGAGAAAAAAAACCCAAAGTACAAAAATCAGAAATGAAAAAGGAGAAGGCACAATGGATTCTACAGAAGAAAAAAAAAAAAACCATGAGAGAATACTAACAACAATTATGTGCCAACAGATTCAACCACCTGGAAGAAATGGACAACTTCCTAGAGACGTACAACCCACCAAAACTGAATCAAGAAGAAATAGATCAACTGAACAGACCAATCACTAGAAATGAAATTGAATATGTCATAAAAACACTCCCTACAAATAAAAGTCCAGGACCAGATGATTTCACAGGTGAATTCTACCAAACAAACAAGGAGGAACCTATACCCATACTCCTACAACTTTTCCAAAAGGTTGAAGAAGAAGGAATACTCCCAAAGACATTCTATGATGCCACCATTACCTTCGTTCCAAAACCAAAGATGCTGCCAAAAAAGAAGAGGTAAATCAGTCAACATCATACATCACATTAACAAAACGAAACTCAAAAATGACATGATCCTCTCAATAGGGGCAGATAAAGCATTTGACAAAGTCCAACATCATTTTATGATTAAAAGCCCTTACCGAAGTGGGTCTAGAGGGAACATTCCTTAGCATAATCAAAGCCATTTAAGACAAACCCAAAGAAAATATAATACTCAATGGAGAAAAACTGAAAGCCTTCCCACAAAAATCTGGAACAAGACAAGAATGCACACTCTCATCCCTATTATTCTATATAGTATTGGAAGTCCTAGCCACAGAAATCAGACAAAGAAATAAAAGGCATCCAAATCGGAAGAGAAGTGATAAAGCTGTGACTCTATGCTGATGACAAGATACAATAAATACAAAACCCCAAGGACGAACCCAAAAATTACCTGAACTGCTCAGCAAATTCAGCAAAGTAGCAGGATATAAGATTAACATTCAGAAATCAGTAGCATTTCTGTATACCAACAATGAAATATTAGAAAAGGAATACAAAAATACAATACTTTTTAAAATTGCAACCCAAAAAATCAAATACCTGTGTATACACCTGACCCAGGAGGTGAGAGACTTATATGCCAGGAAATATAAAACATTAATCAAGGAAATCAAAGATGTAAAGAAATGGAAAGATAGTCCATGCTCCTGGATGGAAAAAAAATTAATATTGTAAAAATGGCCATACTACCCAAAGCTATCTACAGATTCAATGCAACCCTGATACAATTACCCACTCCATTTTACACAGAACTAGAACAAACAGTCCAAATATTTTTATGAAACCACAAAAGACCCATGATTGCCAAAGCAATTCTGAGAAACAAAAACCAAGCAGGAGGCATAGCTCTCTCAGGCTTCAGGCACTATTACAAAGCCACAGTCATCAAGACAGTGTGCGTCTGGTACCAAAACAGACAGACAGACCAATGGAACAGAATAGAGAATCCAGAAATAAACCCAAACACCTATGGGAAATTAATCTTTGACAAAGGAGTCAAGAATACAAAATGGGAGAAAGACAGTCTTTTCAGCAAGTACTGCTGGGAAACCTGGACAGTTGCATGCAAATCAGTGAAACTAGAACACACTCTCACACTATGCACTAAAATAAACCCAAAATGGATGAAAAACATAAGTACAAGACAAGACACCATCAAACTCCTGGAAGAGAAAATGGGCAGCACATTTTCTGAAATCAACCTTACAAATGTTTTCTCAGGTTAGTCTCCCAAAGCGATAGAAATAAAAGCAAAAATAAACCAATGGGACCTAATCAAACATACACGCTTTTGCACAGCAAAGGAAACCAAAAAGAAAAAAAAAAGACAACTTACAGAATGGGGGAAAATAGTTTCCAGTGATGCAAGTGTCAAGGGCCTCAGCTCTAAAATAGACAAACAACTTATACAACTCAACAGCAAGAACAGCAATAATGCGATTGAAAAATGGGCAAAACACCTGAAGAGACATTTCTCCAAGGAAGATATACAGATGGCCAGCAAGCACCTGAAACAATGCTCAGGATCACTGATTATTAGAGAAATGCAAATCACAATGAATATGAGATACCACCTCACACCAGTCACAATGGCCATCATTCATAAGTCCACAAATAACAAATGCTGGAGGGGGTGTGGAGAAAAGGGAACCCTCCTGCCCTGTTGATGGGAATGGATGCTGGTACAACCACTAGGGAGAACAGTAGGGAGGTACCTTAGATATCTGTACATCGAACTACTGTATGACCCTGCAATCCCACTCTTGGGTATCTATCCAGACAAAACTCTCCTTAAAAAAGACACAGGCACCATGTTCATTACAGCACTATTCACAATAGCCGAGACATGGAAACAACTCAATTGTCCAATGACAGATGATTGGATTGGGAAGATGTGGTATATATACACAATGGAATCCTACTCAGCAATAAAATATAATGCCATTTGCAGCAACATGGATGGAACTAGAGACTCACATCCTGAGTGAGGCAAGTGAGAAAGAGAAAGACAAATACCATACAATATCACTTATATCTGGAATATAGTATACGGCACAAAGAAACCTTTCCACAGAAAAGAAAATAATTCTCTTGGAGAATAGCCTTGTGTTTGCCAAGGGGGAGGGCCAGGGAGTGGGTTGGATTGGAAGCTTGGGGTAAATCGATGCAGAATATTGCCTTTGGGATGGATTAGCAATGGGATCCTGCTGTGCAGCCCTAGTCACTTATGATGGAACATGTAATGTGAGAAAAAAGAAGGTATACATGTAAGTGTAACTGGGTCACAATGCTGTACAGTTGATAAAATATATATATAAATAAAAGATAAGAAAAAAATAAAGTTTTATACATTTAAAAAATAAATAGGGACCTAGGGATGGCCAATGTCCCAACATTGTTCCTTTAACCGCACTGTGGTATTAGTCTTTCCACTAGAACAGCCCCTGAAGGGGGTCTCACCTGCCCTTTGTCCCTCTGGGTTATGGACATGGTCAGTTTTCTAACTCTTCTCCCTCCTCCATGCCTAAGCAGCCCCATGATGTATGCCTAAGAAGTGGGCTGGTGGGGACACCCCTGGGAAATTAAAGGTTCTGCACTTCCTCACATGTGACTCTTACATGTGCCCACTTTCCTCTCCCTCCCATGGCACATGAGGCTTCAGCTGGTCCTAAAACCACCCACACACAGGTCTATGCCCCCCAGCACTGCCCTCCAATTTGCATGCTCTAGGCTTAGGAAATGGACATTAGAGTCGCTCACTTTCCCTTCCACCTGATCACCCTCAGCCTGTGCTCTTAGGAAGGCCAGCCCTGGGGCACAACCCAAACACTGCAGCCATGCCACTGGAGTGCCACCAGAGACCAAGGCACTCTTGTGTTCCCTAACGCTGGGGTCAGACTGGGGTCACCAAAGAATCCTGCAAAGCAGAGATTGATTTCAAGGCCCTTCTAAGGCACAGCCAGCAGTGAGTGGCCTTACAGCTCTAAGGCTCAGTTCTCTCTTCAAGAGGTCAGGACATCCCTTCATCCTCCTCAGGGACCTCGATCAGGACCCAGGGCCAATGAGGTTCTTGAGGAGACCTGTCCTCTTAGGGAGACCTGAGGGCTGGGGAACAGCTCCAGTAAGGAGGAGGAGGATCTCCCCACCCTGACCTTCCTCCTGGAACCTCAGCACAACCTGCTGTCCTTGGTGCTGCCCCAGAGCCAAGTCCCCACCACAGGCCTTGTGGGGACTCTGCAGGCTGGGGGACTCAACGAGCTCACTGGGTCACCCCACCCCCCAGAGAATAGGCATCAGCCCAGCCTCCCCAGCAGCTGGCTCTGTGTGGAGGCCTGGCCACCACAGAGAACCTGCCCATGCCCAGGACTGACCTGGGAGTCTTTGGGAGACCAGCCCTAGACAGGGGCTTGTTTACCCTGACAGACCAAAAAGAGAAGGTGTAACACATGTGTCACAGGGAAGAGGATGTTCCACTGCATCCAGTAGTGAACAGTGGGCCAGCTTTCCAGTGCAAGCCCAACAGGAAGCCTAGGGGCTCTCTTTAGTCCCAGCACTGATCCTGGCTGACATGGGGGCAGGGAGGAAGGGCAAGGCTATCAGAGCCAGGAGAGGGGTGGCCCTGCGGGGGGTTAGGTAGTGGGGGATTTGGGTCTGGGTGTGCACAGAAGCACCATTGGGATGAAGTATGCAAAATGTGGACAAAGATAGTTTTATGGGAAATATTCATGGTCCACTGTCATCTTGCTCATGTCTGTGTTGCTCCACAGAGTGTTCTTTGGAGGAAAGAAGGATGAGGGCTGTCACAGGTGCTCTGGATTTACAGGTGAACCATGAAATCTTTCCTCCACAAAGACAAGGACTCATCAAGCTACTCTGGGGAGCACACAGATTTCACTATCCCCAGGAACCCCCACATCATCTCCGTCTCTCAAGCCTGCCTGACTAGTGGGCATCTGGGGCATTTCTACCATTATCTGCATCCCGCTACCTTCAAGGGATTTGGAGCTGCTTTTGTGCCTTTCAGCCCTCTGAACACTCAGAAGTTCCTAGAGTGGAGGCTGGTGACAGCCTATACCTTTAGGGAGTTTCTCTCTGCTTCCCCGAAGTGGCCAGATGACAGGCTGGGATGATCCTACACTCATCCAGGGTGCCCTGTGTGGGTGGCCTGGCCAGAGAGGACAAGGCTTGGCTGTAGGGACAGGCCTTTCTGCTTCTCTGCCTCATCGATGGGGGAGAATCCAGTATTCTCAGTGGGATTATTGCAATGGGCAAAATGGTGGAGGCAGGTGCCTCTTAGTCCCAATGAGGACAGAAAGATGGGAATGGTTGAGAGGAAATTCATAGATGATTAGGGACTTGAGTGGAGTAGTCCATCGTGATTTATTTATTTTTTCTTTTTAAGGCTGCACCAATGGCCTAAGTAGGTTCCCAGGCTAGGGGTCACATCAGAGCTGGAGACACTGGCCTATGCCACAGCAATGCCAGATCTGAGATGCATCTTCAACCTACACAGAGCTCACAGCAATGCTGGATCCTTAACCCCCTGATAAGGTCAGGGATCGAACTGGCATCCTCATGGATACTAGTCAGATTTATTTCCAGAGAGCCACTATGGGAACTCTGAGTATTGCACCTTGTCAAATCCCTGCACCACCCCAATGGCATCAACACCCAGATAGCTTTAGAAAGAGCAAGACCTAAGACTTTACAAAGACCAGGAATAGAGTTCCTGCTCTGGGAAAGAGGCCTAAGAATCCTGCCTTGTTCCAAGGAACCCCCATATGCCAAGAGTGTGGCCAAAAAGGAAAGTAACAAAACCAAAAAATGAAATAGACTAGGTTTAACATTAAGGTGCATGGACTGCAAATGACAAATTACACTAATGTTCTTCAAACCATAAAAGGAATGAAATAGAAGGAGTTCCTGTCATGGCTCCGAGGTAATGAATACAACTGCTATCTGTGAGGACATGGGTATGATACCTAGCCTTGCTCATTTGTTTAAAGTTCCAGAGTTGCCACGAGCTGTGGTGTAGTGTCATGTAGCTTTGATCATGCATTGCTGTGGCTGTGGCATAGGATGGAAGCTCAAGTTCTAATTCAATTCCTAGCAGGAGAACGTCCAAATGTCCAGAATGAACCCCACCAAAACAAAAAGAAAAAAAAAAGAAAAGAAAAAGAAAGAAAAAAAAGAACGAAAAAAGAAAAAGAATGAAATTAAAAATATTTAAGTGGAATTTTCATTCAACAGAATCAGCTGTAGCTTACATTTGACCCCTAGTCAGGGAACCTCTACATGCTGCAGATGGAGCCAAACTTGACAAAAAATACATACATAAAATGAAATAAATCAATAGTGATCTAATGGACGATACATTCATGGAATCAGAGAATTGACTACCATCCACAGGGTGGATAAAGGAGGTTCCTAATTGCAGGGGTAGCATGGCTGCAGCTTGTCTGAGGGAGAAGCAGGTGCTGGGCAACCTTTGCATATGATACACACCAAGGGGAAGCCTGCCCATTGACAACACAGAAAGTCTCATCTCCAAAACTCTCAACATGGAATCAGAGCATTGGCTGAAGGAACACACCTGACAGAGGCTGTGGGCCACCTGGTCTGGGTTCTCCCTACCAAAGGCCATGTTTCTCCAAGAACAAGGCAAGGAGTAACACTTTTCTAAGTCACAGACATCATATATGAACAATACAGCTATTACAATTGTGCAGGCAAAGGGCTCTGAAGGGAATTTTTAAGTGGGGGGCAGGGAGCAGTTGTGTACTAGGGAGGATTTGGGCCCTCTGGCTTGTAGGTGACCTCTTGTCAGACAGGGGAAGTGACACACGTGGAAGCTGGGTAGTGTTCCAAGGCACTGCCTTCATTCCTCAAATGGCAGGGAAATGGAGGGTTTAAAAGTGGGAGCAGAGCAAAGAGTTATCACCTACTGCCTCCTTACCTCCTCTGCTTCAGGGTGAGGAGCTTCCTGCTTTCATAGAAATTATTGCTAGCACACCGATCATTGGAGATCTTGAACATCAACATTTTACTTCTCAGAAGCACATAGGAGAAATGAAAGATAGCCCATGGGTGTAGCTAAGGGTCTTGTCTTAGGGGAAACTTGCTTAATTGCAGTAGCTGCTTCCTGGTTAACTGGGGTTCGGTTGTACTTCTTCTAGAAAATGATGTTACTAATATTTGAAAAAGAACGTTTGGGGAGTGACCACCATGGCTCATTGGCTAACAAATCTGACTAGGAACCATGAGGTTGCAGGTTCTATTCCTAGCCTCGCTCAGTGGGTTAAGGATCCAGCATTGCTGAGAGCTGTGATGTAGGTCGCAGTAGTGGCTCGGATCCTGTGCTGCTGTTGCTCTGGCATAGGCCAGTGGCTACAGCTCTGAGTAGACCCCTGGCCTTGAAACCTCCACATGCCATGTGTGCAGCCCTAGAAAATACAAAAAGACAAAAACAAAAGTTTGGCAATCCCATGTTTTGGGAGGTAGCAAGATGGAGTGATGAGATTTCGGTTTCTGAAGTAGTGAGAGGGCAGGGCTGACTTGGGCAAGACAACCTCCCTGCAGGAGAAAGCCTGGCCTTCCTGGGACTTCAGGGTCACTGCCCATAGCCAGGGCTTATGGCTGGCAGAGATGGGAAGTGCTGCCTAGTGACTCAGCCACTTTGGCCTTCTGAGACTTATGGCTGCACCCACAGCTCAGACCCACCCTGAGCAGCAGGAAAGAGGCTGGAGCTTCCCCCACCCTGAGCGCTCATCCCGCAGCCAGCTACTCAACCTGCATCCTGCATGTCACCATGCTGGTTGTAGTCCCTGCCCACAGGGGGCCTGGACTTCTCTGATCATGCAATAAAAAGCACCAAGCCCAAGATCTGGGCCCCTCTCCTGAACGCTGGGTCCGAACAGAGTCTCTGGGTGCTGACCCGGAAAACAATGTGCAATGGCGACCCACAAATTCTCCTACTATTGTTCTGTCTGTGAACTTCCCTTGATAAACGCAACTTCAGCAGCATGAATTCATATATTCAGGCAATTCCCTTATGGTTACTGTATAAGTGAAAAGTCTGAGAACTCCCATGTAAAATTAATATTCAAAAGTTTCACACCAATGACACTTGAGGAACCTATAAGATAAACAAATAGTCATTACATTTCACTCCACTGTGTCCAAAGTATAAGCTTCCCCTTGTATAACAATGAGAATGAGAAGTGAGCCTCCAAATATGTGGAAATTGAGATGCACACTTCTAAATAACCCATGGTTAAAGATGACTCTCAAAGAAAAATTTTGAAATGAATAGAACTGAATGCAAAGGAAGATACAGTCCATAAAATGTGATTGGATCCAGATAAACCATTGTGTAGATGGAAACAAATGGCACTAAATGCTTCTACAATACAAAAGAAGAAAGGTCTCAAAATCAATAGCTTAAGTTTTCCTGAAAGGAAACTACAAAAAAACATTGCAATACTAAACCAATATCTGAAGAACAAATGAACTGACAATGCATTATAATCAAATGGAGTTTATTCTAGGAATACAAGCTTGGTTTAGTATTTAAAAATCATCAGTGTAGTTTGCTGTTATTAATAGATTAAAATAGAAAACGTACATGGTCACATCAATTACTACAGAAAAAGCATTTGGCAATGTTCAACAACCCATGCATGTTAGAAACTCTCAGAAAACCAGGAAGAACACTCCTTCAACCCAGTACAGAACATTTACAAAATACCTACACTAAGCATCCTACTGAAAGGTGAAAGAATGAACGTTTTCCTCCTAAACTCAAAAGAAGGTCAGAATGTCCTTTCTCATTTCTTCCATTCTACTTAGCACTGCAGGTACTTGCCAATGCAGCATGGCAAGAAAAAGAAATGAAGACATACAGAATAGAAATGAAGAAATATAACTGTCCAGGTTCATGGATAGCATGGCTACCTCCACAGAAAATCCCAACAATTCTCTTAAGGTACACTGAAGAGATGGAGGTTCCTTTACCAAAGTCTCAGGAGAGAAGATCACAGAAACATTCATCATATTTGTAAATGCTAAAAAGGGACATCTGGTAGCCCAAACCAAAAACACAATGCAATACAGAGCAGTTCCAAAAAATGAAATATTTGGTTATACATATAAGTTTATGGCTGCTCCTGCAGCTTGTGGAAGTTCTCAGGCTAGGGGATCAAAATGGAGCTACAGCTAGCAACCAACACCACAGCAACAGCAACACCATCTCCAACTGGCATCTGCACCCTACACTATAGCTTGTGGCAATAAAAGTACCTTACTCCACTGAGCCAGGCCAGAGAGTCACCCCACATCTTCATGGCCACTATATCAGGTTCTTCATCAGGGACCCATAATGGGAACTCTCGTTAGAAATGTTTTGATAGAGGATTTGATTTGTATGATAAAACCCTATAAGACCTAAACAAATGTGTACGCATATACATAGATAATATTCACAGTCTGGAAGTCTCCACAAAATAAACTGTCCACTTCCAACAGAATTGCTTTTGTCAACATGGACAAGCTTATTATAACATGTATAAAGAAAAGGAGCCAAAATAGCTAAAATTATTTTGAGAAAGAAAATTAAAATTTGAGGCTATTAGGCTCCATATAAAGCCATATGGAAGATAGATTAGCATTGGTGGAGGAATAGATTCATAGTTTGGTGTACAGGATAGAGAATACAGAAATAGACACATACCAATACAGCAAACTGGAATGGCTTAATACAAAAGTTATAGAGAAGTAGAATGGAAAAGGGATAGTTTTTAACGGATATTGAAATTCTACAAAATGGGGCATAGATTCAAATGCAAATTTCGAGACTGTGAAATTTTTACAAAAAAAAAAAAAAAACTAGGAGAAAAATCTCTGGGTTGTTGGGCTTGATAAAGAGGTCTTACACAGGACAAAAAAAAATTACCCAAAAAAAGAAAAAAATGGAAATTCATAGTTCATCAAAATCAAACATTTCCCTATACTGAAATGTCCTTCAAAAGGCACATGCACCCCAAATATCCCTGAAGCACTGCTTACAAAAGCTATTGACCATGAGAAGTAGGTTGTGAGACCTCCCTCTACAGGCCTTCACAACTTGAAGTTTAATGAAGATTTCATTTTCTTAATTGGCACAGTTGTCCTTGATCTGGAATGATCCAGATCTTTCTCTGAAAGCATCACTGATCAAGAGTCAGGTTTTCCAAATTTAGAAGTCTTCACCTCTCAGTGCCAGGAAGGCTCTTTCTCATGCACTGTGTCCCACATAGAAGGGAAAGTAGACAGACCAGAAATCACTTGAGGTCACATTTGAGTAACAGGAAGAATAGTAGGGAGAACCCTCAGGTATGAGAGTCTACAACCCTATTGTTTGCAAAAAGGGGATCACACTCAAAAGCTCTACAAAATGACAAGGCATAGAATTATAACTCAGATAAAGGAAGAAGAAAAAAAAACATAAAAACAATTAAACGATCTGAAGATTATCAACTTCCACAAAAAAGACCTTAGACTAGTGATAGTCAAGATGGCTCAAGAACATGGAAATAAACTGGAGGCAAAGAGAGACAAGTTACAAGAAAACCCAACAAATAGAAGATTTTAAGATTAAGCAAGCAGAGATGAAAAACACAATAGCTGAAATAAAAAAATTCACATCAAAGGAAACAGTAACAGAATGCAGAAGGCAGAAAAATGAATAAGTGAGATGGAAGACAGACTGGTGGAAATCACTGACGAGGAACAGAAGAGAAAAAAAGATTGAAAAGAAATGGAGGCAGTCTATGAGAACTCTGGAACAACATGACACGCACCAACATCTGCATTATAGGGGTACCAGAAGCAGAAGAGAGAGAGAAAGGGCCAGAGCACATAACAAAAACTTCCTTAACATGGGAAAGGAACCACTCACTCAAATCCAGGAAGCACAACGAGTACAATAGAAAACAAACCCAAGGAGGAACACCCCAAGACACATATTCATGAAACTGACCAAAATTAAAGACAAACAGAAAATGTTGAAAGCAGCTAGGGAAAAGAAACACATAACATACAAGCGAAGCCCAGGAAGGTTTTCAACACCACCAAACCAGCTTTACAACAAATACTACAGGACTTCAAGAGGTGGACATGAAAAGGCCACCACTAAAATAAAAAATACTAAAAACGACACGGCTTACCGGTAAACATATACATATACATATAGTAAAGGCAGGAAATCATCCACACACAAATATGCTGAAAAGTCCAGAAAGCATCCAAAGAGGGTACAAATGCAGCATACCAGAGTTGCATTTGCAACTAAGAGACCAACAACTTAAAACAATTTGTATATAGATAGAAGCCTATATCAAAACTTCATGGGAACTGTGACCAACAATCTACAATCAATACACACAAAAATAATAAAAAGCAGTCCAAACACAACACTACATAGAGTCATCAAACCACAAGAGAAGAGAAGGGAAGGAAAAGAGGCCAACAAAAACAAATACAAAACAGTTCATAAAATGGTAACGTCATTGGACTAAATGCCCCAACCAAAAGATATAGACAGGCTGAATGGATACTAAAGACCCACATATATGCTGTCTCCAAGAGACTCACGTCAGTTCTAGGGACATATGAAAAGTGAAAGCGAGGGGATGGAAGAAAATATTCCATGCATATGGAGTCAAAAGAAAGCTGGAGCAGCAATACTCTTTTCAGACAAATTAAACCTTAAAATAAAGAATATTATAAGAGACAAACAAGGTCATTACATAATGATCAAAGGATCAATCCAACAAGCATGCATAGGGATGGTAAATGCATATGCACCCGAAAGAGGGTTACCTCAAAACATAAGGCAACAGCTGTTAACCTGACCAAGGAGGTGAAAGACTTCCATGCTGAGAACTCTACAACTTCACTCAAGACAGTTAAAGAGGATTCAAAGAAACAGAAAAATGTTCCACACTCCTGGATTGGAAGAATTAATATCATTTACATGACCCTCCTACCCAAATCAATCAACAGATTCAAGGCAATCCCTATCAAATTACCCATGCCATTTTTCACAGAACTAGAACAAACAATCCAAAAATTGATATGGATCCATAAAAGACTCAGAATTGCCAAAGCAATCCTGAGGAACACAAACCAAGCAGGAGGCATAACTCTCTCAGACTTCAGACAATATTACAAAGCTACAATCATCAAGACAGTGTGGTACTGGTACCAAAACGACATACACTCCAATGGAACAGAATACAGAACCCAGAAATAACCCCAGACAACTATGGTCAAACAATCTTTGACAAACGAGGCAAGAATACAAAATCAGGGAAAGATTGTCTCCTCCCCAAGTGGTATGGACAAAGCAGAACAATTCCACGTAAATCACACTCTCATACTAGAACTAGAACACACTCTCATACCGTACACAAAAATAAACTCAAAATGGCTTAAAAACTTAAACATAAGAGAAGACATCATAAAACTCCTGGAAGAGATCATAGGCGAAACATTCCCTGACATCAAACATTGAAAGGTTTTCTTAGGTCAGTCCCCCAAAGCAATAGAATGAAAAAACAAAAATAAACCAATGGGAGCTAATCAAGCCCACAAGCATTTGCACAGCAATGGAAAACATTAAAAAAAGCAAAAAGATAATCTATGCAATGGGAGAAAAGAGTTTCAAATAATGTAACTGACAAGAGCTTAATTTCCAAAACATACAAACAACTTATACAACTCAAAAGCAAAAACAAAACAAACAAACAAACAAAACCCAGTTGAAAAATGAGGAGAAGGGGACTGGATTAAGATGGCAGGACAGAAGGAATGGAGTTCACCTGCTCTCTTCAAAACAACAAAATTACCACCAAATGCTGAACAACCTTCAACAAAATGGATTGGAAACTTTCAAGAAAGATATCCTACTCCAAGAAACAAAGAGGAGACCACATCAAGATGGTAGGAAGGCCTATTATGTGACATACACAAGCCCATGAGCATCATGTGGGCAGCACACAGACTGGAAAGGAACTGTGTCACAGACACCCACCTACAGGAGCGAGAGTTCTGAGTCCCACATTGGATCCCCATACCTGGGGGTATGGCATTGGGAGAAAGAGCCCCCAGAGCATCTGGCATTGAGGGTAGTAGGGCTTCTGTGCTAAAGCTCCATGGGACTGGGGGAGACAGAAACCCCATTCTTGAAAGGTACACACAGGCTTTCATATCCACGGGGTCCGAGACAAAGTAGAGACTCCATGGGAATCTGGGGCAGGCCTGACTGCAGTTCTTGGAGGATCTCCTGGGAAAACAGGGAGTGACTGTGGATCACTGCTGGGGAAGGACACTGGAAGCAAAAGTCTCAGGAGTGCTCACTGGCATGTGTTTCTCTAGAGGTGGCCATTTTGGGAAAATCCGGCCCCACCTATCAGCGCTGAGAAGCCCCAGGTCAAACACGAATCCAGGTGAGATCACAGCCCCACCCATCAGTAAACAGGCTGCCTAAAGACACCCTAATCACACAACTGCCTCTAATCTCACCCAGAGCAAAGACCCATCCTCCAGAGGGATAAGAAGCAGCTCCACCTACCAGTGGGCAGGCACCAGTCCTTTCCATCAGAAAGCCTATAGCAAGCCCCCATACCAACTTCAGCCACAAAGGGTGCAGACTTCAGAAGAAAGAGGGGCTACCACATTGTTTTCTGGAAAAAGGAGACCACACCAAAAACCTATAAAAATGTAAAGGCAGAGAACCATAACCCAGATGGATAGAGAAAAACCCCAGAAAAACAGCTAAGTGATCTGGAGAGTATCAGCCTCCAGGAAAAAGACTTTAGACTGATGATCATAATGTGATGCAGGGCATTGAAAACAGATGGGAGGCAAAGACTGATAATTTACAGGAAACACTGAGCAAAGAAATACGAAATTTAAGACTGAAGCAAGCAGAGATGAAAAACACAATACCTGAAATATAAAATTCATTAGAAGCAGCCAACAACAGAATACATGAGGCAGAAGAATGAACAAGTGAGGTGGAGGACACACTATTGGAAATCACTGATGTGGAACAGAAAAAGAAAAAAGATTGAATAGATTGGAAGACAGTCTAAGAGACCTCTAGGACAACATTACATGCACCAACATCTGCATTATAGGGGTGCCAAAAGAAGAAGAGAGAGAGAAAAGGCCAGAGAACCTATTTGAAGAGATAATAGGCCAAACCTTCCCTACCATGGGGAAGGAATCACTCACTGAAATCTAGGAAGCACACTGAGTACCATATGAAATAAACCCAAGGAGGAACACCCCAAGACACATATTCATGAAACTGGACAAAATTAAAGACAAAGAGAACATATGGAAAGCATCTAGGGAAAACAAACACATAACATACATGGGAATCCTGAAAAGCTTTTCAGCTGATTTTTCAGCAGAAGCTCTGCAGGCCAGAAGGGAGTGGCACGATATACTTAACGAGATGAAAGGAAAAATCTCCAACCAAGGTTACTCTACCCAGCAAGGCTTTCATTCTGATTTGAAGGAGAAAGCAAAAGCTTTACAGAAAAACAACAGTTAAGAGCCTTCAGCACCACTAACCCAGATTTACAACAAATACTGAAAGAACTTCCTGAGGCAAAGAAAAGGCCACAACTAGAAACCAAAACACTACAAATGACAAGGATCACCAGTAAAGGCATAGACACAGTAAATGTAGGAAATCATCCACGCTTCAATATGCTACCAAATCCAGAAATTGGGAGAAGAGGAGGGTACAAATGCAGGACACTGGAGATGCACTTCCAATTAAGAGACCAACAACTTAAAACAATCAGAGAGAGAGAGACGCCTATCTCAAAACTTCAGGGTAACTACAGGCCAAAAACCTACAATAGATACACACACAAATAAGAGCAATCAACTCAAATACAACGCTAAAGGTAGTCATCAATCCACAAAGGAGAGAACAAGAGAAGAAGGGAAGAAAAAAGAGCAACAGCAACAAATCCAAAACAGTTAATGAAATGGCAATAAGAACATACAAATCAGTAAATAGCCTACATGTAAACAGACTAAATGCCCCAACCAAAAGATCTAGACTGGCTGAATGGATACAAAAACAAGACCCATACATATGCTGTCTTCAAGAGACCCACTTCACTTTCTAGGGACACATACAAATTGAAAATGAGAGGATGGAAGAAAATATTCCATGCAAATGGCAATCAAAAACGCTGGAGTAATGATACTCTTATCAGACAAAATAGGCCTGAAAATAAAGAATATGATAAGAGACAAAGATGGGCATTACATAATGATCAAAGGACCAATCCAGGATCACTTCAATATATAAGGCAACTGCTAACAACCTTAAAAGGAGAAATTAACAACAACACCATAGAGCAGGGGACTTTAACACCCCACTTACTGCAATGGACAGATCATCCGGACAGAAAATCAACAAGAAACCTCAGGCCCTAAATGAAGCATTAGACCAGATGGATTTAATAGAGAGTTATAGGACATTCCATCCAAAAGCAGCAGAATACACTTCTTCTCAAGTGCACATGGAATTTGCTCTAGGAATGATCACTTTCTGGGCCACAAATCAAGCCTTGGTAACTTTAAGAAAATGGAAATCATATCCAGCATCTTTTTCCAAACACAACGCTATTCAACTTGAAATCAACAAGAAAAAAATTGCCAAAAACCACACACACACAAAGACATGGAGGCTAAACAACATGCTACCAAACAGCCAATGGATCATCGAAGAAATCAAAGAGGAAAACTATAGCAAAAGCAGTTCTAAGAGGGAAGTTTATAGCAATACAAGCATACCTTAGGAAACAAGAGAAAGCTCAAATAAACAACCTAACTTCACATCTAAAGCAGCCTGAGAGAGTGTAACAGACAATACCTAAAGATATAAGAAGGAAAGAAATAATAAAAATCAGAGCAGAAATGAATGAAATAGAAAGGAAGAAAACCATAGAAAAGAGCAATAAAAATAAAAACTGGTTCTTTGAAAAGATCAACACAATTGAAAAACCCTTAGACTTATCAAAAAAAAAAGAGGACTCAAATCCATAAAATTAGAGATGAAAAAGGAGAAGTTACAAAGGACATCACAGAAATACAGAGGATTCTACGAGACTACTACATACCAATAAATCTATACCAATAAAAGGGAAATCCTAGAAGAAATGGTCAAATTCTTAGAAAACTACAATCTTCTAAGACTAAACCAAGATGAACTAGAAAAGATGAATGGACCAATCACAAGCACAGAAATTGAAACTGTGATTTAAAAAATTCCAAAAAATAAAAGTCTAGGACCAGATGGCTTCACAGGAAATTCGATTCAAACATTTAGAGAAGAGATAACACCTATTCCTCTGAAACTATTCCAAAAACTTTCAGAGGAATGAACACTTCTTCCAAACTCATTCTAGAAGTCCACCATTACCCTGATATCAAAACGAGACAAAGATGCCACAAAAAAAGAAAACTACTGGCCAATATCTCCAATGAATCTAGATGCAAAAATCCTCACCAAAATACTAGCAAACCAAATCCAACAGTACATTGAAAGGTTTGTACATTATGATCAAGTGGGATCTGTCCCAGCAATGCAAGGATTCTTCAATATCCACAAATCAAACAGTATGATACACCACATTAACAAACTGAGGAATAAAAACCATATCATCCTCTCCATAGGTGCAGAGAAAGACTTTCACAAAATGCAACACCCATAAAATCCCTTCAGACATGGGTACAGAACGAACCTACCTCAACATTCTAAAGGGCATATATAACAAACACACAGCTAACATCATTGTGCATGGTAAAAAGCTGAAAGAATTCCCTCTGTGGTGAAGGATGTCTGCTCTCACCACTAATATTCAACATAGTTTTGGAAGTCTTGGGCATGGCAATCAGAGAAGAAAATGAAATAAAAGGAATCCAAATTGGAAAGGAAGAGGTACAACTCTATTTGCGGAGGCATGATACTATACCTAGAAAATCCTAAAGATGCTACCTGAAAACTGTTAGCATTCATTGATGAATTTGGAAAAGTCACAGAATACAAAATTAATACACAGAAATTCATGGCATTTCTACATACTAAGAATGAACGATCAGAAAGAGAAATTGAGGAAACAATCCCATCAACCATCACATCAATGAGAATGAAATTCATAGGAATAAACCTACCTAAAGAGACAAGAGACCTGTACTCTGAAGACTATAAGACACTGATGAAAGACATCCAAGGTCACACAAACAGATGGAAATACCATCTTTTTGTATTGGAAGAATCAATATTATCAAAATTACTGTACTACCCAAGGCAATCTGCAGGTTCAATGCAATCCCTATCAAACTACCAAGGACAGTTTTTGTAGAACTAGAAGAAAATATCTAAAAGTTTGTTTGAAAGCATGAAAGGCTCAGAATAGCCAGACATCCTGAGAAAGCAAAACAGAGCTGGAAGAATCAAGTTCCCTGACTTCAGATTATTCTACTAAGCATCAAAACCATATGGTACTGGCACAAAGACAGAAATGTACATCAGTGGAACAGAATAGAAAGCCCAGAATTAAACCCACACACCTACAGTCAACTAATCTATGGCAATAGAAGCGAGAACATACAATAGAGAAAAGACTGTACCTTCAATAAATAATGCCATGAAACCAGGACAGCCACATGGAAAAGAATGAAATCAGAACACTTCCTAACACCACACACAACAATAAATGCAAAATGGATGAAAGACCTAAATAGAAGACCAGATAACATAAAACTCTTGAAGGAATACCTAGGCCAAACACTCTCTGATATAAACCAAAGCAATATCTTCTCAGATCCACCTCCTAGAGTAATAACAATAAGAACAAAAAAAATCAATGGGACTTAATTAAATTTAAAACTTTCTGCACAGCAAAGGAAACCCTAAACAGAACAAAAAGACAACCCAAAGAATGGGAGAACATATTTGCAAATGAAGAGACTGACACGGGGTTCATCTCCAAAATTTATAGTTACCCCTGCAGCTCAATTACAAACAAGAAAATAACCACATCAAAGAATGGGCAGAAGACCTAAACCGACAATTCTCCAAAGAAGACATAACAGATGGCCAAAAAACACATGAAAAGATGTTCAACAGCACTAATTATTAGAGAAATGCAAATCAAAACTACTAGGAGGAACTACCTTACACCACCCAGAATGGCCATCATTAAAAAGTTTACAAACTGGAAATGCTGAAGAGGGGTGGAGAAAATGGAACCCTTATCATACTTTTGGTGGGAATGCAAATTGGTGCAATACTATGGAAAAGTGTGTGGAGATTCCTCAGAACACTAAAAATAGAATTACCCTTGATCCAGCAATCCTACTCCTGGGCATCTCTCCAGAGAAAACATGACTTGAAAAGATACCTGTACTCCAATGTTCATTGCAGTATTAGGTACAATACCCAAGCCATGCAAACAACCTAAATGTCCATCGGCAGCGGAGGAGATAAAGAAGATGTGGGCCATATACACAATGGAATATTACCCAATCATACAAATGAATGATGGGAGTTCCCACAGTGGCCCAGTGGTCATGAATCTGGCTGGTATCCATGTGGATGCAGGTTTGAACCCAAGCCTTCTTCCATGAGTCGGTGAGCTGGCATTGCTGTCAAATGTGGCGTAGGTCATAGATGTGGCTGATGCCATGTTGCTTGGACTGTGGTGTAGACCAGCAGCTGCAGCTGGGATTCAATCCCTAAATGGAAACTTCCATATGCCCTAGGTTTGGCCCTAAAATGCAGAAAAATAAAATAAAATAAATCATAAAGAACGAAATAATGCCATTTACAGCAGCATGGATGGACCTAGAAATTATTGTCCTAAGTGAAGTTAGACAGTGAAAGACAAACATCATATGATATCACTTATAGGTGGAATCTAAAAAAGGGATACAATGAACATCTTTGCAGAGCAGAAATAGACTAACAGACTTTGGAAAACTAATGGTTTCCAAAGGAGACAAGTTGGGGAGTAGGTGGGGTGGGCTGGGTGTTTGGGATGGAAATGCTGTAAAATCAGGTTGTTATGTTTGCTGAACAACTATAAATGTAATAAAATTCAATATAGCCCTGGGAACTATGTCTAGACACTTATGATGGAGAATAATGTGAGAAAAAAGATATATATGTAGGTGAGACTGGGCCACCTTGCCATAGAGTAAAAAATTGACAGAATCCTGAAAAACAGCTATAATGGAAAAAATATTATAATCTAAAATAAATGAATTAAAAATAACAAACAAACAAACAAATGAATACATACATACATACATACATAAACTTAGAAGGTTTTGCACAGGAAAGGAGACCCTAAACAAACCAAAAAAAAGACGACCCATGGAATGGGAGAAAATATTTGCAAATGAAGCAACTGACAAGGGATTCATCTCCAAAATTTATAATCACCTCCAAAAAAATGGGCAGAAGACTTAGACAATTCTCCAAAGGAGACAGACAGATGGTCATAAAGCACAAGAAAAGATGTTTATCATCACTACTTATTAAAAAAAAATACAAATCAAGATACAATGAGGTACTCCCTCATACCCACCAGGATGGCCATCATCAAAAAGTCTGCAATAAATAAGTGCTGTAGAGGAAGTGGAGAAATGGGGACCCTCTTAACAGTGTTGGTGGGAATGAAAATTGATACAGCCACTGTGGAAAACACTATGATCCTGTCTCAAAAAAACTAAAAACAGAATTATCATATGATCCAGAAATCCCACTCCTGGGCATCTATCCAGAGAAATCCATGACTTGAAAAGACCTAGGCACCCAAGTGTCCACTGAAGCACTTTACAATAGCCAAGATCTGGAAGCAACCTAAATGTCCATCAACAGAAGAATGGATAAAGAAGAGGTGGTACATAAACACCATGGGATATTAGCCATTAAAACGAAAGAACTAATGGCACTTGCAGCAACATGGACGGATATAGACAGTATCATGCTAAGTGAAGTTAGTAAGACAGTGAGACACCAATATCATATGCTATCACTTATATGTGGGATCTAAAAAAATATGGATACAACTTCTGTGTAGAACAGAAAATGACTTTGAAAAACTTTCCGTTACCAGGTGGGATTCACCCCAGGTTCACAAGGATGGTTCAACACACTCAAATCAAACAATGCCATGCACCACATTAACAAAAAAGTCAGAAACCACATGATCATCTCAAAAGATGCAGAAAAAGCATTTGACAAAGTCCAACATATATTCATGATCAAAACTCTTAATAAAGTGGGTCTAAGAGGGAACAATCCTTAACATAAATAAAGCCATTTATGACAAACCCGCAGAAAATATAATACTCAATGGAGAAAAGCTGAAAGCCTTCCCATGAAAATATGGAGCAAGACACAGATGCCCACTCTCAGCACCAATGTTATTCAACATATTACTAGAAGTTCTATCCACAGCAAACACACAAACAAAAGAAATAAAAGCCATCCAAATAGGAAGAGTAGTGGCTAAAACTGTCAGTGTAAAATGATCACAGTAAACCTAGTTAATATCCATTACCACAAAGTTCTGTGATAAGAACTTTTTTTTTCCTTTTGGATGTGCCTGTGACATGCAGAAGTTTCTGAGCCAGGGATTGAACCTGCGCCACAGCAGTGACCTGAGCCACAGCAATGATACCATTGGATCCTTAACCCACTCTCCACTAGGGCATCCAAGGACTCTTAAGATCCATTCTCTCAGCTACTCTCCAGCACACAACGCGGTATTAACTGCAGTCACCATGCTGTACGTTACCGACCATGCTTTAATTATTTTATTTTATTTTATTTTATTTTATTTTATTTTATTTTATTTTATTTTATTTTACTATTATTATTTATTACTCATCTGTAATTGCACAATGACCATAATAATCCAATTTCACAGGATTTCCATCCACAGCCCAAGCACATCCCCCCACCCCCCAAACTGTCTCCTCCGGAGACCATTATTTTCTGTCTTTTATTTATCAATCTGCTAAAAGGGAAGCTGAAGCAGGCTGAGTGACCTTTTAAATGTATGGAACCCCAAATGCTACAAAACGAGATTCCACAGGCTCCAAAGGCTGCCACAGATTCACCCTTCTTTGTGACTATGATGGAATTGTCCACCTATCAGTGTGAGCAGGGAAGATGTTAGGAATGGCTTATCAAAAGTTACTATTTTGCAAGCCCGTTCAGGTTGAGGCTCTTGAATATCATCCTAGAGGTCACTAACAGTTCACTGTATGGAATCCAGGAGCTGAGTCAAAATAGAGGGGTCTATTTTGGGAAGGGAAGCAGGAGGCTGTAGGGTCAGCTGGTGGACATGGTGAGCATATGGCTCCCTGTTGGGATGATGGCTGGATGTGGAATAAAGAAAAATAGGGTCAGGTCATCTGAGAACCAAGGACCTGAGATGAACTCGCCATTGTTAGAAGCATCCTGAACCTTCAGAAAAGAACAGGGACCATGTCTAAAGGTTTGGGAATATCAGAGCCATATCTCCTCAGAGAAGGACTCCCCAGGCTCTCCAGGCCTCACTCCCCAAGCCTCCCTTAGAGACAAGGCCTCCCCACCTTTGTCCTTGTCAGCTCACTGACCCTAGAGGTCCTGCCTATCCCTGAAGACTTGGGTTTCCACAGAGATATGGTGGTGGAGAATTGCTCATACAGCTTACCAGCCTGACCAACAGTAGTTCCCACCACACTGGGGCAACTGGGCACAGGGACACATGGCTCTAGAGACTTGAACCATCTGGACCCCATGTGCACGGTGTCCTGGCCTACCAGCTGTGCCACAGAAGAGCCAGGAATACCTGTGCTTGCCCAACTGATTCTCAGGGGGTTTTCCTGGGAGAACACTTGCCCACCTTACCTCTTATCCATGAATCCCCACGACTTCCTGACTGCCGCTTGTCATGCCAACCACACACCTGAGAAGGTTCTGTGCTAGAGAGTGATCTGCAATCAGCCTCACCCTTCTAGGGCCCCAGATTCTAGGACCATACAAATGCTGAAGGTGTGTCCCTGCCTAAGGTACAGATACCCTAAATCCATCCACATGATTTCCACTGGAATTCACCAGCATTTGGAGGGAGGAATTCTTGACCCTAAAGATTGAATCAACCTGAGAGGAGCAATGCTGTGATTCAGAATGAAGGGCCAAGGCACACATAAAATGGCACATCGCCCAGGATGCCCCACTCACAATTCAAATATAATGTGATATACACACACACCAATGATGCCTGAATATTCTGGCTTGCCACATAATTAAGTCATAACACACAGATGAGTGATATGCTCTAAATGCATTTTTGAAGCTCTTCAAGAAACTCAGGTGACATTTCCGATGTGATATCTGCATCGTATGAATATTCCAAACATGAGCAAACTCAAATTACAAAGCTGAGGTAACTGAACACAGAGCCGATTATCCCAAGCTAGTCTGAACCAGTTCCAGTGCCCTTTCATATATGCATGTGCACACAATCCACTTACACTCTGAGGAGGACCCTCAACACCCACCAGGGGATGTAAGCAAAGGACATCACACATACGTATGTGTGTGTGTGTGTGTGTGTGTGTGTGTGTATCTTCTGAGCACACATGTACCTTTTAATCCTCAGTGTGAATCACCATACAAACTGACCGCCTAAGTTTACATATCTCAATAGACACAAATTCTAAAGTTTTACAGACAAATTCCTACTCACCTGGAATTTTCCACTGCCTCTCCTACTGAGACAGGTTGGGACCTGGCACCCTTGGCTGTGGTGGCTGCAGTGGCTGCAGGGAATGCACCTGGACAAACATCTCCTGGGGAACAAAATACAGCAAAAGTATAAACAATGAGAAAGAACTCTGCTTGCACATTGCGGACAAATCATGAGAAAAATACAACTGCCACTTCTGAAGAACAGAGAGCAAAAGCAGAGGACTATCCATGCCCCCTACATGCACCACACTAAAGGGGTGGGGTGGGCAAGCCCCCTCAGCCACCCCCCCCGGCCCAATCCCTGGACATGCCCCTATCCTCACCCCATAGAAGGAACTAGCTCACCATTACTCAGTGAGAAGGTGAACGAGGGAACCTGGTGATTGCTTCAGTGCCTCTATGCTGAAGCAGGTGTCCTGAATAAAGCCTTCACTGAGTTTCTCCTCCAGCATCTTATCAACTGCTCTTTATTAAGGAAGGCCAAGAACTCTAGCTGGTAACACTCCAACTCTATACACATGCAAAACATGGGCCTGAATAAAACAGGTGCAACCTACCTACCAACCAGTTGTCCATGTGGAATACCTACATGTACAGGCTCACGAAAACCAGCAAGTCCTCAATTGTCTCATGCATAGCCCGTATGCCATGCCATAGCCCTAAAACACAGCCAATCCAGGACTCCTGAACACACACACAGCCTACACCGTTTCTTGGTTTCCAAACACACAGACTTCTCACACCTCTCAGAATACATACCACATAAGCTCCAGGAACTCAAATACACACACAGCCACAATTAGCCTACACTGACTAAGATACATATACAAATGTCAAACACCTATGGACACACACATACAGATATTCCCAACCCTTGGACATACAGATGCCCCAAACACTAGGCGTGATGCCACCTCTTCAAAATACAACCACCCTCCTCCTCCCCCAACATAGACACCAAAGGGCACTCTAAGTGTATGTGTGTCAAATGTATGCATGTTTTTACCCTCCCCTGGATAGACACAGACAGACCATCTCTTAGTACCTATTAACAAACACATTAGCAACAAACACATAACACCTTAGCATTCTCCAAAGGAACATACTTTGCACACTCCTAACAACTCCAAGCCATGCGAACAAGACTTGCGCAGTCATGCACCTGGTGATAGACATACAAACATGGATATGCAAGTAAGACCCATGGACATATCTCCAGAAAACCACATATGAAATGACTTCCATCTATCAAATGATAAGAGGAGCCAGCTCACACACCTGCATCTACTAACACATAACCATAGCCCATATTTCTCCTACACATCAATGCAAGTCTCCAACTCCCCTGAATAAACACAGAACCTCATCTCTCCATTAGAAACACACATACGAACTCCTGGAAGAGCACATAGGCAAAGCATTCTCTGACATCCACCTCATGAATATGTTCACAGGTCCTTCTCCCAAGGCAACATAAAGGAGAGCAAAAATATAAACCAATGGGACCTAGTCAAACTCACAAGTTTTTGCACAGCAAAGGAAACCAGCAAGAAAACACAAAGACAACTTTCACAATGGGAGAAAATAGTTTCAAACAATGCCATGGACAAGGGCTTCATCTCTAGGATATACAAGCAACATATGCAACTCAACAGCAGAAAAGCCAACCACCCAATGGACAAATGGGCAAAAGACCTGAAGAGACATTTCTCCAAGGAAGATACACAGATGGCCAACAAGCACCTGAAGCAATGCTCAACATCCCTGATTATTAGAGAAGTGCAAACCAAAACGAACATGAGATACCACCTCACACCAATCAGAATGGCCATCATTCATAAGTCCACAAATAACAAGTGCTGGAGGGGGTGTGGAGAAAAGGGAACCCTCCTGCCCTGTTGGTGGGAATGTAAGCTGGTACAGCCACTATGGAGAACCATATGGAGGTACCTTAGACATCTATACCTAGAACTACCCTATCACCCTACAATCCCACTCTTGGGATACATCCGGACAAAACTTTCCTTGAAAAAGACACATGCACCCGCATGGTCATTACACAATAGCCAAGACATGGGAACCAACCCAAATGTCCATCAACAGATGATTGGATTGGGAAGATGTGGTATACATACACAATGAAATCCTACTCAACCATAAAAAAGGACATGAGGCCATTTGTGTCACCATGAATGGAACTAGAGACGCTCATCCTCAGGGAAATAAGTAAGAAAGAGAAAAACAAAGACCATAGGACATCACTTATAACTAGAATCTAATATACAGCACAAATGAACATTTCCACAGAAGAGAAAATAATAGACTTGGAGAATGGACTTGTGGCTGCCCGGGGAGAGAGGGAGGGAGTGGGAGGGATTGGGAGCTTGGGTTTAACAGGTGCAAAGTATTGATCTTGGAATGGATGTACAATGAGATCCTGCTGTGTGGCATTAAGAATTCTGTCTAGATACTTACATTGCCACACAACAACGTGATGAAAACCTGTGCGTACATGTATGTGTAACTTGGTCACCATGCTGTACAGCGGAAAAAAAATAAATGAATAAATAAATAATAAATAACAAAGAAACACACATGTGCACTTCCCCAAATATTTAGGCCTAAAATGTCCCTACTGAAAAATACAAGTGCATAGCCCCAGCAAATATTCTACCAAATGACCATGCCCCTTGAATATACACACAAACTCATACACACAACTCCTCTCCACAAGGCCCAAATATACCCACAATTACCCAGGACATTACAAATATGGCAACGTATAACCCCTATGCATTTGGTTCCAAATACACATATAATACATGCTCTGCATATACATAAAATCACACTCCCCCTCCCACCCAGCCTTCATGCAAATACAGAAGCACAGAAACACAGGACAGCCACCTATGGAATATTCACCAGTCTCATAAAAGTTTCAGACTTGCCCTAAACACATCAAAAGACACACACACAGCTCCTGAAAAACTGCTACACAGAAAAGCCAAGAAGCATACAACATGCTACAAATACACAAATAATCATCCTAAAGATAAGGATAGATTCGGGTACTTAAAATACATGAAAAGTCCCACTGGGGGTGAAAGACAAGGTTTATGATTTTGGGGAACTAGTGTAAGCTGAGGAGCACTCAAGGAATGGAACCCAGCTATGATCTACACTAACTTGAAGGAAGACCAGGGGCCTGTATGTGTCAGACATGCTGAAGCCACAAACCCCCATACTTAAAACATAGGACAACACATAGGAAGAGTAAATCCTGTTGCATGAAGTCATGGAGTTAGTAGTCCTTGAAAAGCAGCATTTTTTCACATACCCAAGACAGAAATATAGATGACAGGGGATGAAACTAGGTAAATGGGGACATTAGCCGGAAACCTGAGATGAATTGCCATATTGTACATGTTACCACACTCCTGGTAATACACACAGGACTTCAATAGCATTGTTGACTGACCTGGTTAAGCCATGTAGGGGCAAAGTGAGGGACAAAAGATGTAAGCCTTGCCATCTGCCCCCAAATGAGGAAGAAGGCAGACTTCTCCCTTCTCCTCTTTTCCTTGGATTATAGAAATGGAGCTCTCGTGGTTCTTGGGGCTGCTCTGCTCCCTTGCCAGCCTACTTCTCTCTCTCTCACAAGTGTCTTATGCTAAAAAGCTCGCTCATTGCCTGCTGCTTTGTCTCAAGCTGAATTCATTCTGCAATGAGTCAGAAAAGCCTGAGCTTCATGAGTCCTGACACTAGGAGAGAGGTTTCTCCTTAAAAGATAGTGGTTTTGAGGAGTTTGAGTCATTCTTTTGTGGCACAGAAGGTTAAGGATACAACTTTGTCACTGCAGCCATCCAGATCGCTGCTGTGGCATTCAGTCCTGGGCCTGGGAACCTCCACATGTGGCAGATAATATCAAAAAAAAGAAAAAAAATAATCATTGTGTTCCAGTCCACTCCTAACCTGGGATCCTGGGTTCAAGTGCCAAGCTACCGTGCAGGTTGATTCAAGTCCCACTCTCAATTTTGGCTGGGTTGAAGTCCCAGCCACGGAGTTTCACTACATTCCCCACATATACAACATAAACGGATTGTACACCCAAACGAACAGACCCCCGTAATGACCAAACATGGCCCTTATGCATAGGCAGATAATCCAAGTCCACCATTAGACACACAATCCCAAAACTCATGGGTGAAAACACCACGTGCCAAATATTCCCCTGAACACTAACTTACAAACACCTAAACACCAACTCCTTGAGTGTGCCTCTGTTACATCTCAAAACACTTCAAATATAACACTCCCCTTTAAAAACGTTCACCAAAACACAGGCATGAACTCCCCTTATACACACATATCCATAGACCTCACCAACCCAGATATCTGACCACCCACCAGACTCCCAACAACCTATTAAATATGTCTGAACCCCATCTAGGCTTGTGCATCATTCATGATTTACATCAGACTACAAAGAGATGGTGAGCACTACATTCAGGAAAGTTGTCCCCACCATGGACCCAAGCATGCCTTTTGAATATGAGCATTGACAGTAATTTTTATGTTCTGAAGGAGACACCAATGAAACCATGATCATGTACCTTGGCTCTTCACTGATTTTCCAGTGACCTGTGCTACTTCCTGGGAAGTGCATGAGGGTTTTCCAATTGGAAATGTTTCTGTCTAGCTTTCCTACTCTTGAGAACTGCATGCTGGAATGGCACACATTTGAATGGCCCACAAACTTTATGCACCTGCCTCTGGAGGCCCGGCAATCACTCAAGTCTTCATGCAGCCCGACCCACAGTGCTGCCAATAAACTGTGGTGGAAACACTGCTCCGGACCTTAACTCCATGCTGGCATGAACCCACACAGAGGAGGGCCCAGATAGCCTACAGAGTGAAAAAGAGTGCTGAGGGCTCACACCCAACACATGAAAAGTCCCCATATGCCTTACCAGGGCCTTCACAGAATTAAGCAGAAAGGCTGCCATGACTGGCCCCACCCCCAGGCGGGCCACCCTTTGGGAAACCACCCTCTGCCCTCATGCATGCACTACTGGCTTCCCAAGCAGACCCGCCTCAACAGATGCTAGGAGCGGTTGGTGGAGTGTAGTCCCTGCACCTGACAGCCCTAGCCACTAGTGGACATGTGCATGCTTGCTGGCGTGGGATGTGTGAATACCTAGCCCAGGTATTCTTGCAAGAGAGGAATATAATAGAGAATTGACAAGCTCTGGGGAGTTTTTTGATATGTCTTCTCATTGCGATCTTTCTGACCTTCTCCTCTTCAACCTCTCTCTTGTGAGATGATCTCCCACATTCAAATTGCAAACTTGAAAACCGTCCATTTAGATAAGATCCCCATGAAAGAGTTTGGAGAGCTCCAGCCTAAGCACGGTATCCTCAATTTGGGCCAAGGGTATTCATGCCCTTTGGGCTGCAGTTCCTTAGTTTTGCTTACTGTTTTTTCTAGAAATATTAGGTCCTTTTACCTAGCAAGCCTTAGGGTTCCATTAAAAAGAATTTCTAGCAATGAATTGTAGACATGGAAAACACTCTGAGAGAAATTTCTCCTGTTTCCATGCCTAGAGCTTTTCCAAATGCATTTGTTCTACTCAAATGTCTTGCTCTCAGTGTAGTTAGTTAATGCATGGAAGTTTTTCAATGAAGGTGGATTCATAGGTGTTTCCTTTGTAAGGTTTTGGTTATCCTTGTGAAGTAAACTTGACAATCTTGGCCAATTATAGCACAGCAGGTACTTTGGGAACAATTGTACTCTCCCTCCCTACTTCTTTGACTACATCACAGAATTTCCATTGGCAATCAACCAACAAATAAATAGGAGCAGATTCAACTTACTGACCTGACATTGTCATACTTTGCAAAGAAATGTGAACCATCAGGACCGTTCTCCGGTTAGCTGCAACGTTGGAGCATTTCTTCATCAACAGGATACCTCTCATGAGCCCTTACATCTAACAACACCCAGAGCTCCCAAGGGCACAGACTTGAAACGTCCACAAGACACAAACCTGGAATCTCTCAGTGCCTTTAAATTTCCATCAGCAAGTGGGAGATTACCTGTCTTCTGATGCTTGTGATCCATTTCCAGAGATGTTTCTCCTCAGCTGTCAGTGCCTGCCCTGAAGCTCTCTGCAGGAATAATCAGAGATAAGGGTCCAAAAGACATTGAGACACCCACATGCATGACTGGTTTTCCCTAATTACATTTCAGCTAATTTGATTATCTCTGCCTCTAGGATGTAGGGTTTGGAGGTAGTAAACAAAAATTGATTGCAGATTGGGAATGTCACTTTTCCACAATGTGATTTTCTATCAGGGTCCCTGAGAAGATGCATTCAAATACTATATCAGAGCTATGAGTGAGGATCTTATAAATAATCGGTTGAACAAGGGGAGGAGACAACAAGGAGCCTGCCCTTCTTGAGAGCCTGGGTACAATGCTTGCCTCACCAATCCTCCCATATGAAGTTATTGGTTGAAAAACATTTAAAATTTTCATTATAAGAGCTCAAATACAGAGAAATATTTCCAAATTGTTTATTTTTTCAATCCCTCATCAAGAGGTACTTGATAGAAAGCTCACCATGATATTGCTTGAAATCCTCTCACCTCAGCTTCTCACTCTCTTTTGAGTCCATTTTTCTTTGCAAGGGCTAAGAAGCTTCTGAAGCATCTTCCCAAGTCTTTTTCTCAATGTGGGACACTCCTTATAAACCTCTCTTGCCTTCCCCGACACCCTAACATCAGTAGGAATTGTAGTGGTGCTACAGCAGAGAATGAATTTCACCTCCCAAGAGATTTGGTTGCAGTCCTATTAGGTTTCCACCCCTTATCTCCCTTGGCAAGTTTCCTAATTGTCCTCTCTTCTCACCACACAAAACATGAATACTCATTCATATCATTAGGAGAGTGTAAGGTGACATTAATTCCCAACATGAAAATAAGAGTCAGAGAACTGTTTCTCATTTGTGTCTCTGTTTTGTTTTCTAAGGGATGCAGATGGGACCATAGGTAATGATGAGCCTAGATTCTAAAGTGGAAGGTTATGGGATGCAGACAGGAACTTCACAAGCCTATAAGTAGGGCTTGAAGGCCAGGTCTTAGATGGGATTGGCTTTGTCCAAAAGGAGAGTGGACATTGGTGGATAAAATACTGGCACTCTCTCAAGGTGCACATGCATTTCATGGGCAGTTGATTTTTTAAATCCTAGAAATACAAGGAGTTTCCAGTGTGGCTCAGCAGAAACGAACCTGGCAAGTATCCACAAAGATGTGGGTTTGATCCCTGGCCTCCCTCAGAGGAATAAGGATCTGGTGTTGCCTTTAGCTATGCTGTAGGTCACAGACACAGCTTGCGTCCCACATTGTTGTGGGTGTGCATAGGCCTGCAGCCGTAGGTCCGATTTGACTCCTATTCTGGAACTCACATATGTTGCAGGTCTGGCCCTAAAAGGGAAAATAAATAAAAGACCAAAAAAAAAAAAAAAAACCCAGATCTCTGGGATATTTAGTACATTAACTTGTCTTCTTGTCCCTTATTTCTGTCCTTAACCCCACGAAGCACAAACACTCAATCCTATATCCTGCCTCTTCCATTGACATTTCATCCTGCAGATTTGGGGTCCCTTTGCCATTTTATTTTGGGTTGGACCAAAATGCACATTTCAGTTTCTAGTCCAAGTTCTCATCCTCTCTAGAACTGCTCACTACTAAGCGCCTAATATGTTACCCTTTTTGGCTAGTCTTGCCAGATAAATGCTGATGCTGAGGGAAAGGTAAATTTCAGATAAATAGGGAAAGAACTTTCAGTAAAGATATGTCCAAAATGTTGCATAGGACAGAGGTAAGGCTAAAGACAGGCACTGTGTATAGGAAATGAAAAATTTAAATGGAGCTGGATATTTACTTTTGATATTGCCTGGCTTTGAACACTCTGTTCTTTCAGTTCCTTGAATTTCAAGAGAATGTAGAAACTCCCATAATAAAGGTTAGTCCAGTAACAGAGCAGCCACAATGGCAGTATGAAGGCGACAAAAATAATATACTCAGATATACGGAGACAAGATTTAATTTTCTATTTTTCCTTTTTACTTTTTTTCAAGATGAACTCTTACCTTATAATTGTTAAGTTTTCCATTGCAGTTGATTTACACTGCTTTGTCTATTTCAACTGTACAGCAAAGGACCCTGTCATACAGACACACAAACACACACACACACACACACACACACACACACACACACACATACATATACACAAATATTATAAATATATAATCGCTTTCTCACATTATCCTCCAACATTTTACATCCCTGTGCACATTTTAATTTTCAGAGACAAAGAAATAACTTTTGAAAAGGCAAATGGATTGGATTCAATGTTCCTTGCCCAAAAGATCTCTGAAAAGATGTGAATGAAACAGGTATCTCTGATCGCCGGTGGGAACGAGGACGGAGTGGACAGGGGAAAGAGGGGGGAGGAGGACTCAACACTGCATATTCTATCTGGTACAAGTGGATTGTGATCCCTGAGAAGGGAGGATTTGTGGAGAATATTACATTCAATCATTAAAAAGGTAAAACATACAATACTTACCAGCAATGTCATAATATGGGAAACACGTCAGACTCATCTCTGGTCTTGGACACGTGGGCTGTGCAGTTTCTTTTTGGATAGGCTGGGCCTTTCCAGCACAAAGGAACATGAGGAAGGTGGGTCCTGCTGGATGCTGGTTGGCTCACAAGGACGGCTTCCTTAGGAAAGATGGACACACACCAATCACAAATGGTGGGTCTGCTGAGAGAAGCCAAACCATAAACATTGGGTTCCAGGTGGCCATGAAAACCCAAGTGGTTATCAGATGATAAATGGGGAAATTTGTTCAGAAAGTCTGGCCTCTGGGGAAGGAAGTCAAGAGCCAGGATGGAAGCAGAGCATGTTGAAGGACAACAACTAGGTTGAGGGATAATGAAGTGAAAGGGAACTTCAAAACAAACCTTGGTGCTGTGACTCTGAAAACCACCACATACATTGTCTGACGAGGCACTCGACAATTGTCTGGCCCCTGCATAAGGTGGAAGAAACGTCTGGTTCTTGCCTCCCTGCAGAGGCCAGCATGGAATGGCACCCCACCCCCACCCAGGCTCACCTGCCCTCGGCCCCTCCCCCACTGCAGAATGACTGGAGGACCGCATTCTACTGTTGAGATTCAAACTTGGGCTCCTTTACTTGCATCCTGAGCATCTGTTGGGACAGGTCCCTCGCTGGGTTCTGCTCTTGACTGTCCACGTTGAGGTCACCAGCCAGTGGTGGTCCAGGCCCATGACTGTGGGAATGGCTTCAGAAGGCAGTAAGCCTCTAGACAGGGGCTGTTTTCCAAGAGAAAGGGCCTCCCTCAAATCCCTGGGTTTCCGTTGGGACCCTTCACTGTGGACATGGAGTTGGACTGAAGGAGAGGAAGGCGAGAGCACTGCACCCCAGGGACATCTCAGCTGGGGAGCCTAAGGTCATATAGAAACCTGAGGCTGCCCTGGGGAGGAGAGCTGCTTGGAGGTGGTTCAAGAGGCCTTGCTCTGGTTGTGGAGGCAGGATGGCAGCAGACAGGTTGGCGGTTTCTAAAAGGGAGACAATCAACTTGGAAAGTGTATGTAGCCAGTGTCCTCTTACTATTCAATTTTATAACAAAACTTGCTAATTTCAACCAAAAGAGGTGAATCATTTGAAATGGGGAAAAGATTAAATTTTAGAAAATTTGTAAGAAATGACATCTTGTGGAGTTCCCACGGGGGTGCAGCAGGTTATGGATGGGGCATTTCCACAGTTCCAGCTTAGGTTGGATTCAGTCCCTAGCCTGTTTCTCTATGCTGCAGGTACAGCCAAAAAAAAAAACCCAGAAAACCTGACATTTCATTGTACTCATGCCTACAGAATCTAGGCAGAGAGGCTGTTTTCACAACTAGACAATTAATTGTTATTCCTAAGCCATTCATTCCTTAACAGTTCTAATCTTTTATATGTATTAATCTCTCTTTAAGAAACATAAGAATCTTGCCAATACCTACGGTTTTATCAATGAACCCATTTTATCAACTGTCAGTGCCATGGCTATACATGTAAGAAATCTAAAATATATATGTGTGTATTGCATATCCCGAGTTTGCTATTTTTCTGCCTTTTGCTTCTTAGGGCCACACCTGCAGCATAGGGGAGTTCCCAGGCTATGGGTCTAATCAGAGCTACAGCTGCTGATCACAGCCACAGCAATGAGGTATCCAAGCCATGTCTATGACCTATACCAGAGCTCACGGCAATGCTGGATCTCTGACCCATTTAGTGAGGCCAGGGATCAACCCTGCATCCTCATGGATACCAGTCAGATTTGTTTCCACTGTGCCACAACAGGAACTCCTTGGGTTTGCTATTTTTCATATCACACTCTCCCTCCCTCAATCAGTACAATGGTGCTGTGGGGTGATCAGTCTTGACACAGACACCTTTCCTGGGTTCCCCTCACAGAGCCCTGTTCTGGACCCCATACCCACTTCAGCCACCCCTCTCTCCACACTCCTTTCTGTAGTGAGCTGCTCTAGGCACCACCAGACAGCTGCTAACATACTCTACATGGATGAAACATCGCAGTAGGTTATGTGACAGCAGGTTATCTGGTAGAGCTGCATGAACCAGAGGGACTCAACTCTTGGCCAAGCTCAGGCTGCACACACCCCAAACACTTTGCTTCCTGATAGCAGTGATTTTAAACACGATTCTTACTCAAGTCCCAGAGAATAATGCAGACATGGGTGCTAGCTGCATGTACATTTCATAAGAAAGGACTTATGATCTTAGACTAAATCTAATCACACATTCTAAAATTCATCAACCAATAAATGAATCACCTGGGGGACATCTACAGTACAAATACTTTCATCTCAGTCTTTCAGAGGTTTCTTTAAATAGTTTTGGAATTTATTTGACCAGGGGGAGGGGTTGGTCAGGGGATTTAGAAAGAGCCCATCACACATTCCCCATCGGACAACAATGTCCTGGAAGGCAGCAACAATGGCTTCCTGCCACCAGCACAAGAGCAACAAGACTAGGGTCAACTCTTCACCCCCTGAAAACATGCCCAGTAACTGGTAGAGAGTATTTATGCTCCAAAAATATGAGACTTCCTCCCCCAGTACGAGGATACTCCAAGAATCACTCACAGAGCCCCATCCTCTCAGTTTACAATGAAGAAACAATGGCTGGAAGAAGTGGAGTCATTGGACCAAGGTCACCCAGTAGCTTGGAGTCCAAGTAAATACATTTATTTAGCAAACAAGGGTCTGGAAACCAGTGCAGTAAAGTCCTCATCATCAGAGTGATTTTATTATTCCTCAGCCAGCCAGCCATATATTTGTTCTATTAAACTTTCACCACACAGCCTTGGCTTTAATATTGTCACATGCATTCCTCTTCTCTCCCCAGAAGAGTGATGCTCTTTGAGGCACAAGATTCCCTCCAAATTCCATGTTAACTGTCCAGGAGAGCCTGGCTCTGCTGGGTGAGGAAGGACCATCACCTGACTGAGTGCTGCTGGAGGCAGCAAGCCAGCTGAGCAATGCCTCAGGTCCTGAGTGGACTCACTGGGAAGGCTGGTCTTGGCACTCATCAGGGGCTGTCGCAGCAGCTGCATGTCTGTCATAACCACATTAGGTGTCCAGGGCTGATTGAGGGGCCAGAGTGTGGGAGGAGGCTGAGTGCTGGCTGTATAATTAAGACCTAGGAGAGGTACAGGACAACACCCACACACTCACTTCAACACTGGGAGAAAGCCTGAGACCAAAGTGAACCATGAAGATCAAGGGTGGATGCTGCAGGAATAAGGGGATAAAGCTCTGTCTTCCTCATTGAGCACCCTTGCTGGGTAGATCTCTCCTCTGGGACTGTGACCCTCTCTCTGTAAACCAAACTGTCACCAGTCTGAGGTCTTATGTGAAGATGGATCTTCCACATATCAAATTAGGTTTTAGGCTTAACAAGCGTCTTCTTGGCACATACTTAGTGGGATGACATTAGTGATGGGGGCCAAAACCCTGCTGTAAGCCATGGTGCTCCATGGCCTGCAGGTTCCTTCGGTGGAGGAGAACTGTGGTCCAGTGACTGCAGGGACCTACTTGCCATGGGCAGAGACCCAAGATGTCAGTCATCACATTTGTGTTTCATCAGAGGGGTCACGTGCTTCATGGTAGGCGAACCAGGAAGGAGCATGTGCTAGGAGCTAGGATGCAAGGGCAAGGCTGTCTGAGAACCTCAGTTACTGACCGCAGCTGCATTTTCCACGGGCCACATGCTGTTGGAACTAGACTTTGGTGCAAGCAAGTTTAGAGGGGTTCTCCATGGTGGGAGCTGTGTTCTCTCCTGATGGCACTCTGCCCATGCCAGCCTTGTGGTGTGAAGACAGAATGAGGATTGGGTGGGCTCAGTTTCTCAGCTGTGAAACCTGCATAAAAGGAGCTGAACCTCAGATATTCACGCTTATGGACTGTCAGTGAGACCATGCTCCTTGCCTCTGATCCTTTCCTGCTTCCTCATCCTATTTCTTCACCAGTGAGCCTGAAAAGTAGGCATGGATATAGGAATGGAGGATGGAGGCTCCAGCCCAGCAGCACAGTGGTGCTGACCAGTGAGGCATGGAAGTCCTCATGTGTTGCCGAGGCTCATCGTCCAGCATAGATGCAGGCAAAGCCCAGTGAAGATTTCAAAGTCAAGAGGATAGTGTACTCAGAAGGCTGTGCCTGGACATCTCTGACACTAGAATGAAGCTTGCTCAGAGGCAGAGGGGAAACCAGTCAGTTGGTTAGAGAAAAGCCTTTAGCTCTGCCACTTAAACTAACAAACTTACAAATTACCTGACAGGCTTTGGGACAACACGAGGAAGCCTCAAAGACTAGGGTCAACTTCCTAGCAAGTTTTGTTCTAACAAGAGGGGGAGGAAGCCTTGTATTTTAGCAAATAGCTGGGAGAGGAGGAACGAGTCAAGTGAAAAGGCAGATGAGGCTGGCAGCCCCGGGCAATCTTCAAAAAATTACTGGGAGAAACCCAGGGGGAGCGAGGAAGCTGTTGATGGGAGGTTCTGTTCCTGGTGGGGGTGGGCGGTTGCTGTTCTGCTGCAGAACTTGGAAAGCTGAGTCAAGCCATGGTGCTTGATTTAGCTTGGCTTGGTCTTTCTCAGGTCGAGCATTTGACAGGCACCTGCAGAGCTCTCTCTGGACCCCAGAGAGCTCAGACTACAAATCATCATTAGCAAAAGGTTCACAGCTTAGGTTAAGAAATGAGAAGGGACTAGGTCCATCTTCAGCAGATGAAGAAACCAGGAGGCACTCTTTTCTGCACAGAAGCCAAAGACAGCAGCCTTAAAATGTCTTGGGCCAGTTTGAAGAATTATAGGGAAAAGAGCAATGGTTGTAAGGAAAGCAGGGCCCTTAATTTTGTTTGGAAGTTGCTTATTATAATTGCGGATTCCATTGTCACCTGGGGTGTGGGAACCCTTGAGAATAGAAAAGGGGATTTCGGAAGTTTTAACGCACAGCCTATACATGGTGAAGAGACAGGAAATGCCATGAAACCTGAAGGTGCCCCCAATGCAAGTTACACACTTGTTAGCTGACAGTGGGGCTTTGGATGCCATTTTTCAGGGTGAAAGGCAGTCTGTCTAAAGGGTAGAAGGTGTCCCTAGAACATAGAAACTCTGTGTCACAACCCATTGACCGGAGACAGCTTTTAATTGACCATGGATGTTTGAGGCTAGAGTCTGGTGAAATTATGCACTTTTAATGGCAACTTGGAGGAGCTGAACCAGGACACGTGCTGCTCTTTTCTCTCTTTGACTCCTTGTCCATTGTCCTCCTCTACACACTGCAAGCCATCTGCCATAGTCTGTAACTGGTGACAACCGTGCAGATTTAAACTGCAGGAGAGGCATCAGGCTCTGCAAACTCCGCATTTCCAAAATCGCTGTTTGGACTGTAAGCTGACCAAATAGACACATTTAGGATTTGGGCTCCTGTTTCCCAGCCAGAAATGCAGGCCTGGGAAAAGACGCTTCTCTATCTTGACACAAAGCTTTGTCTTGACAATTCATTGGAGCGTTGAGAAAATGGAACACAGAAGTCTCAGAGTTGGTGCAGCCCAATTTGGAAGCACGGGGAGGCTCCACATCCATTCCGGGGAAAATGAATTATGCTGCAGGTTCCAAAGAAGATCCTGACATTATCAGGAGCCGCTCTCACTAGGGCCCTCTGGTCAGGACCAGCCAGAGGAAGAAAAATGAGGAGAGAAGAGATGCTTTTCAGGTATCTTAGGTCTTGAGTTGATGATGGGAGGGAGCTGGGTGAGAAATTTTACAAAGTTATAACACATTGTTACGATCCCTCACCTCGTCAGCTCCTGTCTGCTTGACAAGGACAATATCCCTTCAGGAAAATATGAAATAAAATGGAAAGTGGCCTCACGATGAAGTTACCTGAAGCAATGGCCTGATATGTTACAGAGTGTTGGGAGCAACATTAAAAAGGCATTTGTAACTGGCCACCTCCATGGCTCCAGGTGGAAGCTGATGCAGGCCTTCTCAGTCCCAGGGCTTTTGTGAGAGTTGGCCCCTCATGACCACTCTTGGCAAGCCAGGCCTGGGACCCTGGGGACCTCACCTGGGAAAAATTCCTTTTAAAGAGTCACAGCCCCTCTAACATGGACATTCTAGCAAGAGTCACGTCTGGGCAGAGGGTCAGAGGCATTCGCACCTGTGAGAGGACGAAGGAGGAGCCCAGCACCAAAGGGGGCTGGAAGTTGGCGACTGTCACCACAATAATCTAATTATTACTCTGCTCCTGTCCCCTCCTGAATAACTTTTTTATTGAAGTAGAGTTGATTTCCAATGTTGTGTGTCAGGTGTGCAGAAAAGTGATTCCATTATACCCCTGCATGTGTATATCTAGTCTTTTCCAGATTCGTTTCCATTACAGGTTCGTAAAAGACGCTGATAGGTTGTCTATTTGATATTTAGTAGTGCTGATAACGTCCTCAATCTACCATAACTGGGCGCATCTGAATGACACCCAACACTGCTCCTTCCTGAAGTCTTTCCTCTCAAGCTGGATGCCTGTCAAGATTCCTGCGCTGTGTGACAGCCCTCTCACTGCTGGCCCTGCAGTCAGCCCCTTCTCCACTTCCTCTAGCTGTCCTCCCACCTCATCACCATCCACCCCGCCTTATTCCCACCTCATTACCGACCTCCCACTTCATCACAGCTGTCACCATCCCATCGTCACCCTCCTCCTTCACCCCCATCCTCCCACCTCACCGTAGATCTCCTAACCATCCTCTCTCTCAGCTCAACTCCACCATCCTCCCACCTCATCTCCGTAACCCCACCTCATCGCTGTCCTCCCCACTTCATCACTGGCATCCTTCCACCTCACCACCACCCTCTCATCTCATCTCCGTCGTCCCCACCGCCCCCTCACTCCCTCAGCACCACCACCTGCTCCCCACTGGCTCTTCTGGCGGCCTGGACTCCTCTGCCCCCCCCAGGCCTCCTTCTTCTCCTCAGCAGTTCAACTGTCACCTACAAAGCCCATTAACAATTCCCTGCTCATAAAAGTACAGTCTGGGAAATAAAGCAAAGTCTACCTTTTCTTTTCCTTTGTGCTTGGCCGGGTTTCAGTTGCTTGCAGGGCGCAGTGCAGAGACACCACGCCTGCACTGCAGACCCCAGTTAGGGAAGCAGCTGCGCCAGCCGTTAAAAAACTAACGGTTCCTGAGGAAACTAAGAGCAACACCGCGATTCAAGATGGCAGCGGACTGGGATTGGGTGTGAGCCCTGTGCCCCAGCCTCCCGCGGCCTGCCGAGGCCCCGCCCCCCGGGCACAGGGCCTGCCAAGGCCCAGCTCCCCCTGCACAGGGCCTGCTGAGGCCCCGCCTCCCTGACACGCGGCCTGCCCAGGACCCCCTGTCCGCGCGCTGCCTGTCGAAGCCCCGCCTCCCCGCGCGCGGACTGCCGGGGCCCCGTCCCCCTGGAAACGGCCTGCCGAGGCCCCGCCTCCCCCGCTTGGCCGGCAGAAGCCGCGCCGCCCCAGTCACAAAGCCTGCCGAGGCCACGCCCCCCGGCAGAGGGACTGCCGAGGCCCCGCCCACCTGACAAAGGGCCTGCCCCACCTGTCAGCGCGCAACCTGCCGAAGCCCCGCCTTCCCGCGCGCGGCCTGCCGAGGCCCCGCCCCCCAGGAAAAGGCCTGCCAAGGCCCCGCCTCCCCCGCTCAGCCTGCAGAAGCCGCGCCCCCCCAGTCACATAGCCTATCGAGGGCCCCCCCCCTCGGCAGAGGGCCTGCCGAGGCCCCGAGCCCAGGCACCGGGCCTGCGGAGGCTTCACCTCCCTGGCACGCGGCCTGCCGAGGCCCCGCCCCCCCACGTGCGCCGCCTGCAGTAGCCTTGCCCACCTGGCACTTGGCCTGCTCAGACCCCGGAAGGGAGAAAGCCATGGAAGGGAGACAGGCCAATAATATCTTCCAGATGAGCCTTGCCCACCTCCAGTCTCCTGACGCAAGCATTTCCGTATTGCAGATCTTCTCACACGTGGCTCACCCACCAGCTGTGGATAACTGCCCTGAACATGGGGCCCTGGCTCACCCTCCACATCTGCACAGCCGAAAAGGATAACAGGTCATACACCTGAAGAAAGCATCACTCCAACACACACTGTAGGTGCCTTGCGAGGAGGATAAAAGCCAGGGCTTGAGGAGCCAGGGAGTGGGGAGCTCATTCCCAGAGTGCTCAGAAGAAGGAAGTGCTCAAGGGACAGGAAGTGTACAGTATGTTCTGGCTGGCAGAGGTCTGCCCTGGCTTCCACATGGTTCACCACTGGATCTTCCATCTGGTGGGAAGATGTTATTGATTTTATATATATACACATACAGTTGGTTCTCATTAGTCACAGATTCCATATCAGAGAATTCACCTATTCACTAAAAATGTATTTGTCACCCCATGTCAGGGCTTGGGGTGCTTTTGCTCACATGTGGACACACGCAGAGAAGAGAAAAATTCATCTACCTACAAATGTATTTCCAGCTAAGGCTGAACAAAGCGAAACTCTGCCTTCCGGTTTCCACTCATACTGTAAGCAAATGCCCCTTCTCTGGTCTATTTAGTGCCACATTTCCCCACATTTTTGTGGTGTGTGTGTGTGATTTAACTCTTTCAAATGGCCCCCATGTTCGGTGCTGAAGTGTTGTCTAGGACTTTATGGGGGGGAAAATACATTGGTTAGATACATTTTGTTTACACATAGGATTACAGTGCAATTGGCTGTGAGTTCAGGGCCAATGAAACAACAGTGTATATTAAACAAGGTGTCTTTAAACAGAAACACACATAAAATAAGCTTTTGTATTTATCAAGAGACAAAAAAGTGTGACCAGAGGCTGGCAGGAACCTAACCCTGAATTTCCCATGGGCGCAGTGGTTCAGTGTTCACTGATTCCATGTTTGTGGTGACTACAGACCCCAACCACATGACAATGAGGACTGAATAGGTATGTATATACCCATGCAGTCATACATAGATGTGCACTCATCCATGTCCGTGTAATGATACAAACACGCATGGGGTCACATGGCATGTGGCTCCAGTCATGGTTTCATGAGAGACTGTCATGGTTCTATAACCTATATTGTGAAAGCAGGAAATTTCAGGAGATGAAAGTGAAAAAAGAAATGCACCAAGACTCTGTGCATAAACCATTCATCAGTGGCCTGAATCCAGGATAAGACATGAATGAGATGGGCCATTCCACATGGCTTTGCAGGGAGATTTTATATCTTCCTGATAACAACTCTGACTCCATCAGGCCTGTGAGAGTTCCAGCACACAAGCGATTTTAATGCATCTAGATGGTAATACTTTTCCCCAAATTTCAATATTCTAAATATTTTAAGAGTCACAAATTATTTGCTCCCAAACAGTTTATATGAACAAACTTTCAACAGTAATGATCTAAGCAAAATGTGCATCCCATGGGCATGACATAAAAAAAGAGGCTTTTCCAATTGTCAACCTTTTGAAGCAGCATTATCATCTTTGCACTTCCCATAGCAACATGTTCCATTGCTTGGGTGACAGTGATCTTGTGCTAAACTAACTTGGAAAACAAACAGACATTTCCTCCTGAGTGTCCTCACATCTCACAGTTGCCTCCAAGCCATAGAGGGTTGATGTACCCAGTGCAGCTTCGTGAAGAGTTATGAGGACATTTCATAAACAAGTTTCCAGGATTTGGCCTGTTAAAGCAGTTTTCAACTTCAAGAGCTTTCCAACACGAACCACATCGCCCTTTGTGTTATGCCATGGAGATTGTCCCAGCTGCAGAACAGATGCCAAGGGAAGACATGCCATCTTGGGTGGATTTGCAGCAGTTCCACAAAGGACCTGAGGGAGAGGGTGGGATGGAAGATGCCCAGTCCTACCGTCACCAACTCAGGCAGCAGGAGCCACTCTGGGAAAAGTGGATGAGATGCAGCAACCATGAAAGGCCAGTTTCTCCTTCCACAAACCACGTGGTAGAGCCACAATGCAGGACGGTACTCCCATGTTGGTTTCATCCTATCCATATTTTCATGAGTATGGAATCTCATAAGGGAAGGTCTCATACATGCACAGGGGTGGAAGAGATAGTTATAGGAGTGGAGGGGCTATTTTAAAGTACATTTTAGCCCAGAAACCTAGAAAGGACTCCATGCTTTCTCCCAATGCCTCTCACAACTGGCTTGTTTGAATGACACATGTAGTCAGGACATTTCTTGAGAAAAAGTGGAATGTAGAGAATGGAATGTCAGTCAGTGGATTTGCAGGCACAGACACACTGTCCTAGTGCATATTTTTCTCCTGAAATAATCAAATATAATTTAGGCACTTTATAATTAACCCAAAGGGGGCTTTTAACAAAGAGCACAGAGCTCTAAGTTGAAAACGTACACTTGCAGAGTGTGTCCACAGCCAACTTTGTTTTTCAAAAGGAAAATGTGTCCTCTCACTGCTTGAATTCAACCAGAAGTGTGTGAACCAGGCTTAGAGAAGGAGGCCTGGCCTCTCAGGTCCCTGAGATAGTGTAAGGCTGAGTCCTATGGGAGAAGACAGGGTCTCATCTCTCAAATTGCAATGGTTAGAGAAGCCAACTGGTGGACTTTTAAATAATTATAAAGGAAAGAGAAATAATTTGAGAATAAGGCAAGAAACTATAATGAAATCCTAAAACCTGATAGAGACCATACACTCCATGTGAAGGCTAGAATGAGCAGTTCCAAATCACAGAGGGCTAAAGAAGGCGGGGAGCCTTCTCACACCTGCTAGAACTTGTCACACTTCAGGCTATGTTTTCTCTGCAGAGGAGAAGTAGCAATACTACAGGACCGAGGAAGGTGGAAGGCACCTCCCCTTCCTAGTACCGAGTACTGTGACTTCCTCCTTGATTTCTGTTTCCAGTGGCTCAGCCAGTCCTAAAAGGCTCCTGCATACTGAGTGCCCAAGACATTGCAAATAAAATCAGAGGCCATGGTGGTGCATCACTGGGCCTCAGGGTCCAGTGTGCTAGCTTTTGCTTCCCTAAAAGCCAAGATCATTGCTACGAGCCTAGGTCATTGCCACAAGCATACTTCAAAGCTTCTTCAGCATTCTTGCCTCTTCAATACCTCGCTCAGTCTGTCTATTCAGACACTATTCAGCGACACAAGACCTGAGCCATACCTTTGACATACACCACAGCTCACGGCAACACTGGATCCCCCACCCAGTGAGCAAGGCCAGGGATAGAACCCGAATCCTCATGGATACTAGCTGGATTTGGTTCTGCTGTGCCACAATGGGAACTCCCTGAAACCCAGGTTTGTATCCTGTTAGATTCTCATTCTTAATCTTTTCCCCTTGGTATGCATTCATGTTCATATTCTCCCTCTCTCTCTCTCAAAAAAAAAAAAAAAAAGAAAGAAAGAAAAAAAAAAAGTAGTTCCCATCATGGCTCAGTGGTTAACAAATCTGACCAACATCCATGAGGACACAGGTGCAAGCCCTGAGCTTGTTCAGTGGGTTAAGGATCCAGCGTTGCCATGAGCTGTGTTGTAGGTCTCAGATGTGGCTTTGATCCTGCATTGCTGTTGCTGTGGTGTGAGCTGGCAGGTATAGGTGCCATTCGACCCCTAGCCTGAGAACCTCCATATGCTGTGAGTGCAGCCTTGGGAAAAAAAACAAAAAACAAAAAAAACAACCACAACAAACAAAAATATATATATACTTTCTGTTTAAAATATATATATTTTAGGGCCTCTAGGAAGTTCCCAGGCTAGGGGTTGAATCGGAGCTGCAGCTGCCAGCCTATGCCACAGCCACAGCAACAGCAATGCTGGATCCCAGCCACAATGGCAACCCATGCTGCAGCTTGCAGTGATGCTACATTCTGATCCTTAATCCACTGAGAAAGGCCAGGGATAGATCCCACATATTCATGGACCCTGTCGGGTTCTTAACCCACTAAGCCAATTTAAAGTATGGAATTCCTGAAGTCCGTACTTTAAAATCCATACTTTTTATTCAAACTTCCTTAGTTTTCACCTCATGTGTTTTTTCTGTTCTAGTATTCCATCTATGATACCAAGTTACTTTTAGTTGTCATGCCTCCTTAGGCCCCTCTTGGGCTGTGACAATTTCTCAGACACCTTGTTTTTGATGACCTTGACAGTTTTGAGGATGCTGGTCACTTAGTTTGTAGAATGTCCCCCGCTTGGAATATGCCTGATATTTCTTCATGATTAGATGCAGTTTATGGACTTTGGGGAGAAGATCACAGATGTAAAGTGCCATTCTCTTCACATATCAATGATACACATACTCTAGGAAGGACTTAGCGCTTCTGTTGTTGACCTTGACTCCTGTTAGATTTTTCCACTGTTTTTTTATTCCCTTTCTATATTGTCCTTTTTAACAATAAGACATGATAATCAGTCTACAGTTAAAAGCAGGAAATTGTGCTGCACGTCCTGAGAACAGAGTACCTACATATGTTATTTGGAATTCTGTACAAAATATTTTTATTATTCCTTATTGATTGTCTGAATGATTAATTTAGTCATTTATTTATTAATAGGGATTCATAGCCATTTATTTTATACTTTGGGTTATAAACCAATACTATATTACTTATTTTCTTGGTCAAATTACTTCACTTTGGCCATTGGAAGCTCTTTCAGTTGGCCCATGTACACCTCATTTTTTTTTAGTAGTTTCTGACTTTCTGTTTTAAAATACTGTTTGCAAATACATTGAGAACCACTTCAAATACCACAGTAGTTTTTTGTTTTGAAACATCAAACATCATTTTTAAAACCTCAGTGGAGGAGTTCCCGTTGTGGCGCAGTGGTTAACGAATCTGACTAGGAACCGTGAGGTTGTGGGTTCGATCCCTGGCCTTGCTCATGTGCCTTAAGGATCTGGCATTGCTGTGAGCTGTGGTGTAGGTTGCAGATGTGGCTCAGCTCTGGCATTGCTGTGGCTCTGGCATAGGCCAGTGACTATAGCTCTCATTTGACCTGTAGCCTGGGAATCTCCATACACCACGGGAAGCAGCCCTAGAAAAGGCAAAAAGACAAAAAAAAAAAAAAAAAGAAAAAAAAAAAAAGAAAAACCTCAGTGGAGAATAATTTTATCCTCATCAAATAGCAACCCTGGATATTCCTCTTTTTCACTCATGACAGCCCATGTTTCTTTCTATTATCATTCCCCTTCTGTCTCAAGAAGATCCTTTAGGAATTTTCAGATTAGATCCACTGGCAGCAAATTCACTCGGTTTTCCTTCATCTGAGAAAATCTCTTTTCACTTTCATTCCTGAAGGATATTCTCACTGGATATACAATTCTGTTAACAGTTCCTTTCCCTTAGCACTTAAAAAATGGTGTGCTATTTCCTTCTGGCCTCCATGGCTTCTAACAAGACATCACAGGAATTAGAGACATTTTGCCCCAGTAAGCAATGTGGCATCTCTGTATGGATACATTTTTTTAATTTTATTTTTTAACCTTTAAATTTTTTTGTCTTTTCTAGGGCTGCATGCGCAGCATATGGAGGTTCCCAGGCTGGGGGGTCAAATCAGACCTACAGCTGCTGGCCTACACAGCAGCCACAGAAATGCCAGATCTGAACCATGTCTGTTACCTACACCACAGCTCAGGGCAATACCAGATCCTTATCCCACTGAGGTAGGCCAGGGATTGAACCCGAAACCTCATGGTTCTTAGATTCGTTTCCACTGCATCACAATGGGAACTCCTCACACAGCTTCTTGAATCTGCAGATTATGCTTTTTCTCAAATTTGTGAAGCTTTCAGCTTTTTGTCAGCCCTGATCTCATCCTCCTCTCCTAAATATTAGATATACTGTTGTTGTCCTACCAGCCCTTCAGATTCTGTTTCCTTCTTTAAAGTTTAATTGTGGGAAAGAACACATATAAAATTTACCATCTGAACCATTTCCAAGTATTCAGTTCAGTAGTGTGAAGTGTATTTACAGTGTTGTGCAACCAATATCCAGAACTTTTCATTTTGTAAAACTGAAACCCAATACCCATTAAACAGCACCACATTTCCTCCTCTCCTTAGCCCCAGCAACCATCAGTTAACTTCTCTCAATATGAATTTGACTTCTCTACACACCTTATATAAGTGAAATCACATGCTTTTTTTTTTTTTTTTTTTTTGTGACTGGCTTGTTTCAGTTAGCATAATATCCTAAAGGTTCATTCATACTGTAGCATGTGTCAGATTTTTCTTCCTTTTTAAGAATGAATAGGGAGTTCCCTTTGTGGCTCAGTGGTAACAAACCTGACAAGTATCCACGAGAACTCAAGTTTGATCCCTGACCTTGATCAGTGGGTTAGTATCCAGCATTGCTGGGAGCTGTGGCATAGGCCAGCAGTGCAGCTCTGATTCGACGCCTAGTCTGGGAACTTCCAGATGCCACAGGTCTTTTGCCTAAAAAGACAAGACAAACAAAAAAACAAAGACCAAAACAACCCACCAAGCATAATGAGTAATATTCCACTGCATGGATATACTGCATTTTTTTAGTCATTTATCTGTCTGTGGACACTTGCGTTGCTTCCTTATTCTGCCTGTTGTGAACAGTGCGATTATGAATGTGGATGTGCAAATATCTCTTCAAGACCCTGCTGTTAATTCTTTTGGAAATTTCTCATTGTGGAGCAGCAGAAACAAATCTGATTAGTATCCATGAGGATGCAGGTTTGATCCCTGGCCTTGCTCAGTGGGTCCAGGATCCAGCATTGCCATGAGCTTCGGTATAGGTCACAGATGCGGCTTGAGTCCCTTGTTGCTATGGCTGTGGCCAGCAGCTGTAGCTTTATTTTGACCCCTAGCCTGGGAACTTCCATATGCTGCAGGTGAGGCCCTAAAAAGAAAAAAAAAAAAAGGAATTAATAAATTTTACAGTTCACATTTCAAAGACTACAAAGAGGTCCAGTGAAAAGTTGTCCTTCTATTCTGTCCCCAATCCTTCTAGCCCCTCCACCAGGTAACCACAATCATGAAATCTCGAGTATTTTTTCCAGACATATTATGATGCATAAACAAGTATTATTTATATTGTTTTCTTTTTACATAGTGGCACTCTATGCTCTATTTTTCATCTTGCCTTTTTTTTTTTTTTTTGGCTGTGCATACAGCATATGGAGCTCCCTGGCCAGGGATCAAATCCACGCCACAGCAACAACCTAATCCACTGCAGTGACAACGCCTGATCCTAACACGCTGTGTCACAAAAGAACTCCTCGTCTTACCTTTTTAAACTTAATAATATATCTTAGACATCTTTCTATTACTATACATTAAAAAGCATCCTTGGGGAGTTCCTGTTCTTGCTCAGCAGTGACAAACCCGACTAGTATCCATGAGGACTCAGGTTTGATCCCTGGCCTGGTTCAGTGGGTCAAGGGTCCAGCGTTGCTGTGACTGTGGCATAGGGAACTTCCACATGACGTGGCTGCAGTCCTTCAAAAAAGAAAAAAAAAAAAAAAAGCACGCCTGTTCTTTTTTGAGGTAGTATGGTTTTCTATTTGATAGGTGTATCAAAATTTAGACAGTCTCTTATGGATGGACATCTATGGTGCTTCCAATCTTTTGCTATTTAAACTATGATTCAATGAATAACTTTGCCATGTCATTTTTTTTTTTTTTGTCCTTTTCTGGGGTCGCTCCCACGGCATATGGAGGTTCCCAGGCTAGGGGTAAAGTCGGAACTGTAGCCACCAGCCTACACCAGAGTCACAGCAACTCGGGATCCAAGCCGAGTCTGCGTCTTACACCACAGCTCACTGGCAATGCTGGATCCTCAACCCACTGAGCAAGGCCAGGGATCGAACCTGCAACCTCATGGTTCCTAGTTGGATTGGTTAGCGACTGTGCCACGACGGGAACTCCTGCTATGTCATTTAATACATGTGCAATGTGTTAGGTGGGGGAATTTCTCAAAGTGACCTTGCTTGGTCTAAGGGGATATGCATTTATAATTTGATCAGCATTGCCAAATCACACTCCCATCAGCAATATATGAACACTCCTATATATATATTTCCACAGCATGGCCAATGCATTGCTAGATATTGAACCAATGATAGGTGGAAAATTGTAGATTATTTTGCATTTACCTTATTGTGTATGAGACTGAGCACTTTCTCAGAAGTTTAAAAGCTACTTGTTTATTTTGTCAACATCCTTGGTACATACTTCTTAAAAATCACTCAGCTGCAAATTCCTCCAAATGCTTCCTCAGGAGAAGCCCTCAGACTTGGACTTTCTGGGTCAGAATTTGCATTTTTAAAAATCTTTCTCCACAAATTGCCTGTTGATCCTCCTGCCAGGACACAGACCCGAGACATCTCCCTTCAGTCACCATCGGCTCTGTGTCTCATAGGTGGGAAATGACACCTCTATGTTCTCAGAGGTGGCGGCTGGCACCTCTAAGCCTGCTCAGGGAGGTGGAGGGGCAGGCCCCGCCTTCAGCCCCACCCCCGTCACCTTCAGCCCCTCCCCGTTACCTTCAGCCCCCCCCCCGCCCCCCGCCAGCTCCCCGCCCCGCCCGCTGAGCAGCTCCACCCTCCCGCCTACGCAGCCCCGCCCCACCTGCTGCCCGGCCTTGCCCCGGGGCTGCATGGCCCCGCCCCGTGCGTGCTCTGGCGTCACTCGTCATGTGATGCCCGCGCAGGGTTGAGAAGGGGTGACAGTGAAAGTTGCTGCGGTTGGTCCTTTGTGCACTCGTGTGACTCCCTTTGAGGGAAGCGCCCTGAGCCGTGATGGCGAGCGCCTAGGGGAAGGCGCAGACGAGCCCAGGGCCGCCTTCCCTGGCAGCGCTGGCCTCCCGGTCCCGGAGCGCGCGCCCGCGCCGTTGCTAGGCAGCCGCCTATGGGCGCAGAGGGCGGGGCAGGCTTACGAGAAAGGGTCCGGTTGCTTGTGCAAGGGAGAGGCTGTGACTTTGGAGCGTAATAGTGCCAGGCAGAGGGCCATGGAGCAGTACTGCATCTTGGGCCGCATAGGGGAGGGCGCTCATGGCATCGTCTTCAAGGCCAAGCAGGTGGAGGTGAGCACCCAGTCCTTCCTTCGGTTCCTTTGAGATCTACCCTATGTTCGCACCCACGCATGGGCCATTGCTCCTGCCTCCCCTCAGCTTTTTGTGGCGTCCGCCTATCTCTTGCCCCCTTGGCGGGGTGGGGTGCGGCCAGCTGTCAGCGGTGCTTTTAGATGGCAAGTGTTCCCTGTGAGCTGGTGTGGTTATCTCTGAGCTGTTTTCCCAGCGCTGCGACTCCTGGCCCTGATATCCCTCCAGAATGGGGTAGGGGGTGCGTTCCACTCTCACGAGGGCCTCAAGCCTCGCATCCCATTCCTTTTCCCAGCCCGGGATGGGGTAGCAGTGTCTGCGTCCTGTCCCAAACAGACTGGAGAGATCGTGGCCCTCGAGAAGGTGGCCCTACGGCGGCTGGAGGATGGCATCCCCAACCAGGCCCTGCGGGAGATCAAGGCCCTGCAGGAGATTGAGGACAGTCAGTATGTGAGTAGGGCTGGTGCCCTGTGCTGGGGTTCCTGCCCTTATCCACTCACTTCCACCCTGGGGACTTGCTGTCGTTTGCTTCCTCACCCCTCACTACTCCCTTTCCTGTCCACTTGTTCACCCTTATTCCCCCCCAGTTATTTCATTCCTCACTCACTCCCTCTCTGTTCACCCACTTATTTCTTTGTGTACTTATTCATTTATTCACTAACATCCCTTTTTGCTCAAAACTTTTAATGAATTCTAATAATAAGGATAATTGCCACCCATTGAGCTCCCATTGTGTTCCGCAGGCTGGATTAGCAGCTTTATGTACATTGTCTTTCTTCTTCTTTTTTTTTTTTTTTTTTGGTCTTTTTAGGGCCACACCCACAGCATATGGCGGTTCTCAGGCCAGGGGTCTAATCAGAGCTGTAGCTGCCGGCCTACCACAGCCACAGCAACGTGGGACCTGAGCCCTGTCTGTGACCTACACCACAGCTCACAGCACCACCGGATCCTTAACCCACTGAGTGAGGCCAGGGATCTAACCTGCAACCTCATGGATCCTAGTCAGATTCGTTCCACTGAGCCATGATGGGAACTCCACATTGTCCTTCTGAGTTTTCTCCTCTGATTGGGGAATCAGTACATTTTAACTTTGGGGCCCACATAGGCTCTGCCCTCTGCTGGGCACTGGTGATGAACACTGACCCTGACCCTGACCTGGCTCTCGAGACAGGACAGAGGCTGCAAGAACCTCCTGGCCTTGTTTGTGCTGTGATGGGCCCTGGAGGGGCTGTGGGTACAGGAGGAGAGACCACACCCACCCAGCCTCATTCTCTCTGTGCACTTCTCTCTTGACTGTGTCCGGAGTAGAGAATGTGTGTAATTTCCTGGGGAATGCCAGGGGCAGGTCCACCCACCCAACAGTGGGTGATACTCTGGCTTGCTTCTTATCCTCTGGAGATGTTCGTGCTACATCAGTGCCAAAACCATATTATACAACTTCATGTGTCATCCTGGTTTTGTGCGAAAGTATTTTGTATACGCCTGTGCATATATGTCTGTATGTGCCATGTCTGTTGCTAAGTCTGGTGGAATATACTTGTGAGGTTGACAGTAGGTGATAGGATTCTTCTTTTGCGATTTTTTTTTTTTTGCTTATGAGTTTGTGTATTATCTGAACGTTATGTGTTTGTCTCAATCTGTAAAGTGATTGTCTCCTACTCTCAAAATCAGAAAAGCAGTAATATGGCCCTTCTCACTCTCTCCTTTTTTTTTTTTTCTTTTCTTCTGCTTTTTAGGGCTGTACCCGCAGCATATGGAGGTTCCCAGGCTAAGGGTCTAATCAGAGCTACAGCTGCCAGCCTACACCACAGCCACAGCAATGCCAGATCCAAGCCTCTTCTGTGAGCTACACCACAGCTCATGGCAACACCGGATCCTTAACCCACTGAGTGAGGCCTGGGATCAAACCTGCAACCTCATGGTTCCTAGTCAGATTTGTTAACCACTGAGCCATGATGGGAACTCCCCCCTTCTCATTTTTTGAGGAAGGTAAAAGGACTTGGCAGCAGCTTGTGCATGGGAGAGGTGGAGGGCCCATGGGGTCCCGTGTCCTGTGCATCAGCAGGCCTGAAGGTTCTATCTTTAAAACACTCCAGATATCATTCTAGCCTTGCCCAGGCCATCTTCACCTCTCATCAGAATGACTTTGCCCCCCAAACCCCCTCCCTGACCCCACTCTACAGTCAAAATGTGTAGTTGAAGTTATCCACTCTCCGGCTTGAAAAGCCCCAGTGGCTTCTTTTCACTCCAAAAGAATTGTCACTGTCTGCTGTCACCCACCTCCAGTCTCTCTCTCTCTTTTTTTAATTTTTTTTTAGGGCCACACCTGGGGCATATGGAGGTCCCCAGGGGTCGAATTGGAGCTACAGCTGCTGGCCTATGCCAGAGCCACAGCAACGCCAGATCTGAGCCACGTCTGCGACCTACATCACAGCTCATGGCAATGCCGGATTCTTAACCCACTGAGCAAGGCCAGTGGTTCCTATGGTTCCTAGTCGGATTTCTTTCCCTTGCGCCAGGGTGAAAACTCTTCCAGTCTCTTTTTCTATTCATTCAACACTTAAGTTTCTCTTGCCTGACAAGTATGTCTAGGCTCCAGGAGTACAGAGCAGCCTCCTTCCTGTTCTAGCCTCTGGAGCCCTGTGCTCACTGTCCCCCTGCCCAGAACTCCTTCCCAGATCCCTGCATAAGTGAGCCCAGCCCATCTCTTCTGTCTTCATCAGAACCTTCATCAAGATACCCAATAGATTTGTTCTTACGCCTGTCAGTCATTTGTCCCCCGAACTCCTTAAAGCCCATCAGGACCCCCTCGCTCTTGCTCCTGCTCACTGCTGTGCAGCCTGGCCCTTGTGACCCGTGGGCCCTCAGGAAGTATATGTGACATATCTCCTGCTGTCCCAGCGCTGGGAGATGTGATCACCAGTGCCTTCTCTTGGTTCTGGGAGTTAATGGCTGTAGAAGAAACAGGAGGAGACGTGTGTGTGTGTGTGTGTGTGTGTGTGTGTGTGTGTGTTTCCAGGTGATTTTCCAGTTCGTAGGCTGGGTGGGGGACCAGACACTGCCCTAAGTGGATTTTCTTAGACCTCCTTTCTCCTGCGCCTTTACTGGAGCATTAGAGTAGGGTCTTGCCTTCTGTTGGGAGAGGGGAGCACATGAGAGCACCCAGCTCCCTGATTCTAAGCTCAGATCTCCTGTCACCTTTTCTGCCTGGTCTTCTGTTGAGGCAAGAGCCGAGAGTTCCACAGAGGGTGTGAGCCACGTGAGTCTGGGGGCTGATGGTATGCCTCTCCCCCTCCCCCACAGGTTGTGCAATTGAAGGCTGTGTTCCCGCACAGTGCAGGCTTTGTGCTGGCCTTTGAGTACATGCTGTCAGATCTGGCTGAGGTGCTGCGCCACGCCCAGAGGCCACTGGCCCAGGCACAGGTCAAGAGCTATTTGCAGATGCTGCTCAAAGGCGTTGCCTTCTGCCATGCCAACAACATTGTGCATCGGGTCAGTTCCAGCATGGGCTGGGGTGGGACCTGGGGGACCATGATGTAGGGCATGCTTGGAGAGGGGACAAAGGGGGCAGGCCCATGTGTGAGTGGCCAGGGGTATAGCCCTGAAGGAGGTGCGGTCCTGGGCTGACCCGGGTGCTCAGCCTGCCCAGCTCTCTTATCCCGAGGTCCCATGGGGGCTCACAAGGAACCAATGCCTCTTTTTGTGCCCTCAGGACCTGAAACCAGCCAACTTGCTAATCAGCGCCTCGGGCCAGCTCAAGATAGCGGACTTTGGCCTGGCCCGGGTCTTTTCCTCAGATGGCAGCTGCCTCTACACGCACCAGGTGGCCACCAGGTAGGGAGGACCAGTTCCCAGGCAGGACCAGGCAATGGCCAGGCCCCACCCCTCCCACTGGGGTAGAGATGCTTCTGGACCTTCTGTTCAAACAGTGCTCCTGGAGCTGGTGTGGGGGCCAGGGTGACCTTCTGGGGCAGGCAGCTTCCTGACAGACCGGTGACCTGGCTCTGACCACTGCCATCCTCTCACAGGTGGTACCGAGCCCCTGAGCTCCTGTATGGTGCCCGCCAGTACAATCAGGGTGTTGACCTGTGGTGAGCCTCCTGTGGGCTGGGCAAGGGGTGGGGTGCGGGTGCTTGAGTGTTCTTTCCCGCTGGGCATTGAGGTCTCCAGGCTATTAGGGGCTGTTCTCCTGCTGTGAGCTTAAACATACAGGGGTGCCCTGGGGGTGTCTTGCTTGGTTAGAGTATCTCTGAGGAGTTGGAGTCACTGTTCTTTTCCATGAGAGTTTTGAGCTGGGTGGGGGTCAGGTGGGATGGGAGTGGCTGTCCCAGGAGGAGGTCTCTGGGTGGAGGTTGGGGAGGTGGTCTGGCCATGGAACGTCTGCTTGCAGGGAGTGACACCCTGGAACACAGTGTCCCTGAGCTAGCCCAAGGCCTGGGGCCCTGGATGGGAAGGCCCTGAACAGTTCTCTAGGGTAGGATGGTCTGTATTTGCTGAGACTGTGAGATTTGGGGGCCGTTTTGGAGGTCTTCCCTGGGATGGGAGGACAGGGTGTATGTCCAGAATGGGAGGCTCTGAGAGGTCTTATAACTGCTGAGGGGTTGAGGCCTGAGAGCTGCAGAGGAAGGGGTATAAATTCTGCGTTCTAGACTTGAGGTCTTTCCCGGTTTGGGGGTCTGTATTCTTCACTCTGAAGCCTCTAGGCTACTTTGTGGGTGTTTTGACCCTGGTGTCAGGTGTGAGTGCTGGTGCGGGGAGATCTGTGGCTGTGCTGAGATCCCTGAGATGTTTGTGTTCTGTATCTGCAGGGCCGTGGGATGCATCCTGGGGGAGCTGTTGAACGGGTCCCCCTTTTCCCAGGGGAGAATGACATCGAACAGCTTTGCTGTGTGCTTCGCATCTTGGGCACCCCCAGCCCTCAAGTCTGGCCGGTTTGTAGGGCCCTATGGAGGGGAGGGGTGGGACAGGTGTCCTCTGTCCCCCCAAGAGCTAGTGAGTCCCCTGGCCCACACCTTCTCTCCTGTAGCCCCACAACTCCCTGACCTCCCATTCTCTGTCTTGGCTCAGCTCAGGGGCTCCTCCTGCCCTGCTGGAGGCAGGAGAGCTGGTCCGTGTCCCATCCCCTGTCTGTTTCAACCTGTCCCTGGCACTCACACAGCTCTTACCCAGCTGGGCACAGAGTGGGCTCCCGAGAAGTGGAGGAAGGACTGAAGGACGGATTGAGTGCGTGATGACAGAGTGACCTGGTACAAGCAGGGGCTTGGCAGGGCGGGTGCCAGCCCTAATGGGCCTGCTTCTCCTCCAGGAGATCACAGAGCTGCCTGACTACAACAAGATCTCCTTCAAGGAGCAGGCACCCGTGCCCTTGGAGGAGGTGCTGCCCGATGCCTCTCCCCAGGCCTTGGACCTGCTGGGGCGGTTCCTCCTCTACCCTCCACTCCAGCGCATTGCAGCCTCCCAGGTAGGCGACACCTAGTGCCCTGAGCCTCCTCGTTCGTGCTCATGTGACCCAGCAGGTTGAGGTCCCCCAGAACCTGTGATGGGCTCGGACAGAACCCCCGGAGCCAGTGCAGGAGGGTGTGGAGCAGCTGAGCCTCTCCTGAGCAGACCCCAGAGGGGCTGTGGTGGCCAGGGGTGGCCCATTAGAAGGGCATGCCCACATTGCAGAAGAGCACATCTTCAGGTTATTGGTGACTCACCTCTTCATGCCTTTATTCCTTCAATAAGTATTTACTCAGCATCTGGCACACACCAGGCATTGTCCTGGGCCCTGGTGCAGAGTGAACAGACAGACGTAGCTCATGTCTGTGGGGTGTCCAGCCTGTGGTGAGGCAGGGCAGCCAGTCTGTGACAGCCCTGAAGAGTGATGTTGGGACTGACTTTGGGGTCACATAAGGCTTCCTGGAGAAGGATCAGTTTAAGCACAGGGAGCTGTTTCCCCAAGAGAAATAATGAACAGAGGCCTGGAGAGGAGAACCCAGGACAGGTGGATTGTGGCTGGAAGGCAGGGGAGGAGGGCAGGGCCACCCGCTGATGGCAGGGATGGCATCAGAGCCTCTATCGGGTGTACCTGTCCTCCCCTCCTTGCCCTTGGCCCTCATACCCTGGTGAGTTCCCATGTCAGCAGTGCCTTCAGAGTGTACTGAGGCCAACCGACCCCTTCTCAGCTCCCTGCTGCTGTCCCGTCTAAGTCACCCCCCTGTCCTCACCCCCATTGTAAGCTTCCCCTCCTGCCCATTCCTCTGGCAGAGAGGGGGATCTTGTCCAGGGAGGCTGTCACACCCTCCCCTGCAGGGCCCTCCTGTGGCTCCCTCTCAGAGGAGAAACTCAGGTCCTTGTGACCTTCAGGCATCACACACTAGGGGCCATCCTCTTGGTGACCCTGGCAGCTCCCATTCCACTTGCTCTGGGGCCCCTCCATGTCCCTGGGCCTCACTCATTCATCCTTCAGGTCTCTTCTCAAGCGCCACCTCCCGGGGGCTTCCCCTGCCCATCTTCAGGTCTGCAGCCTTTCCGCTGTTCCTCTTTCCTCCTCACTGTCCACCCCCCACAGCACTCATCATCCAATGTGCTCTTTCTCCTACTACTTTATATGATTTATTCTCCTCTTTGCTCTGTTTGCTGCTGCATCCTGGGTCCCTGGAGCAGTGCTTGGGCAGCAAGCACTCAGAGGCTTGGAGTCAGCTGCACTGATGAGCAGAGGGAGGAAAGCTTCTTCAGGGCCATATTCACATCTCCCCCTCAAAGGGAAGTGAGCTGAAGCTGGGATGGGGAGGTGACTGGTTTCCTTTTGCTGTCCCTTGCTTGCTGCCTTCAGGCCCTCCTGCACCAGTACTTCTTCACAGCTCCCCTGCCGGCCCACCCCTCGGAGCTGCCGATTCCCCACCGCCCAGGGGGACCTACCCCCAAGGTCCACCCAGGACCCCCCATGTCCATGACTTCCACGTGGACCAGCCTCTGGAGGAGTCGCTGTTGAACCCGGAGCTGATTCGGCCCTTCATCCTGGAGGGCTGAGATGCTGGGCCAGGCCCCGCCAGCGTGCTCCCTACCAGAACCACCCAGGCCTCTTGTTCCCCAGCTCTGGCCTGATTCAGCCACAGGCTGTACCTGGTCCTGCTCTCAGCTGGGTGATGAGGACATCCAGCCCCAGCAGAGGGCACCTGCGGCCTGCACTGTCAGCTGCCGTCTGTGTGCTGCTGACAGGTCCATCCAAGGAGGCAGTGAGTGCTGCTGCTGTGTCTGCCACCGTGCTGCTTCTCTAGCTGCCACCTTCTTGGTCAGGGACGGCCTCGGTAGAGCCATCTGGGGGAGCACTGAGTGTGAGATGTCAGAAACACAAGTGGGGAGGAAAGTGTAGTTTGATTTTGTTCTCAGAGACATTAAGCACTAGTTCAATTCTGAGATTTAGGATAAAACCCAAATAGTCCTACCTGATGTGTACCCTTCTTCTGCTCCTGTTGAGGGATGTGCCTGAGGTAGCATGGTCTCCTGGCCCTTGCTTGTCTCTGGTCACTTGGAAAGTAGCCCCATTCATGGCCGCCTTAGTCTTGGGGACTTTCTAGGTGCTTCATGTCTTGGAGCTCCCACTGGAAGGTGAGATGACAGAAGTCAAGGCCCAGGGATGGCTCAAATTGGGGCCCCAATAAGTGACCCTCCACATTTTTTTTTCTTTTTCAGGGCCAAACCTGTGGCATATGAAAGTTCCCAGGCGAGGGGCAAATCAGAGCTACAGCTACACCACAGCCACAGCAACACCAGATCTGAGCCTTATCTGCAACCTACACCACATCTCATGGCAACATCGAATCCCCAACCCTCCAAGCAAGGTCAGGGATTGAACCCACATCCTCATGGATCCTAGTTGGGTTTGTTAATAACCAGTGAGCCACGAGGTGAACTCCGTGACCCTCCACATCTTAATCTGGTTACGTCACCCTCAGGATAAGCATGAGCCAGGACCACACAGGCCACCTACTTACTCAGACACCAGGCAAATAGGACAGACATTCCTGAAAATCATTTGTTAATTCAGTAAATCCAGTACAATCCGAACTGGCTCTTCTTTTTCATATTTAATAATTTGGTAAGCCAATTCTGAAATATATGCAGAAATGAAAGGGTTAAGAGGGGGAGGCAGAAGCAGAAGAAAAGGAGAAAGATGAAAGGACTTAGCGTATCATATCCCAAGACTCAGGGCTGTAATAAATAAGAAGTGTGGAATCAGCTCACAGATACATAAAAGCAGACAAATGGAGAAACTTAGCAATCTTTTAGTTTAAAACATTCATTTTGTTCCCATGTGGATAAACTCCTCTGAGCACAGAGTTCACAGAGAACTAACACTGCCACAGTCACTGCCTTCCAGATTTTTAGAGGGCAAAGCACAGTTGTTGCTTTCAGGGTAAAGTCTGAGTGTCTCATAGGTCTTTAAAGATATTTTAAGGATCTGGCCTCTGCCTGTTGGACTACCCACATCTGTAGACTCTAACCTTAAGTCTAGCTCAATTTCTAGTTATCTCTCATCTCCACATAAATGTGAGGCTGTACCCACACCCTGACTGCTGATCCCTGGCCAGTTCCACTCACAAAGACCCTAAACCTTAGTCCGCCCTGACATTGACCCTCACTTTGGCCTTGAGCCTTATGCTGAACCTGACCCTATCACCCTGACCCTGACATACAGTCACTCACCCTCATTCAATTTTTTGCCAACTCCTTCCCCACCTATACCTGGCTTGGATCTTGGCATTGACTCTCAGCCTCACTCAAACTCTGACCCTGCTTGACCTAGAATTAACCTTGTGTATGAACTTGGCTCTCATCTTCACCTTAACACTGACCCTCTAATTGACTCCTTTGATGTTCATTATAACCCTGATCTTGACTTACCCTTGACAATGACAACTTCTCTCCCACTGATCGTGACCCAGAACATTACCATGAATGAACCACTCGCTGCTCTCCATCTGATTCTGACCTTTAACTCTACCCCTAGAATGAATCCTCACCTTGGTAAAGACTATCATACCAACCTACCCTGCCCTTGAACTTGAGCCTTGGTGCTGAACTACACTACGCCAAAGGTGAAAGAAATATCTGTACCCCAAGCCTGACCATGACCCTGATCTTAATCCTGATTTTGACCTGGACCTCAATTTCACCCTGACCTGGGTCTTCATCCAAACACAGAGCCTCATCATTGACACCCTAACCCCATCCTGACCTTGAAGCTGACCTAGACCCTGATCCTGAAATTGAATTTCACACTGACATTGACCTTCATTTTTATGGTGAATGTTCATCCTCAGTCTGATCACCTTCATTTGACCCATCATATCACACTGAACCTTAACCTTGAACCTGATTTTTGACTAAACCAAACTGATCCTCTCTGATAATCAGAATAATGTCCCCCCAAAGACGCCCATGTCCTGACCTATAAATATATTGCCTTAAACAAAAAAGGGACTTTGCCGATGTGATTAAGGGTACATATTTGAGATCGAAAGAGTATCCTGGATTATGCAGATTGGGCCAGTGTAATTGGTGGTGGGGAGGGAGAGGTGGAGGAGGACTTGATTCCTTCCAGCAGCAAGAGGAAAGGAATCCCACCTTGACTTCTAATTGACCTTGGCCTTAACTCTGATCCTGGCAGTTATCCTCATGGTTGATCTTGACTCTAAGTCTGCATTGATGCTTAATCCTGAACATCAACCTCGCCCTCACCTTGACTGAATCCTATTCAGAACTGGACATTCACTGTCAACCTGAATCCAACTTTCAATCGTTCTTTCATCCTGACAACCATGATCCTTACCCTGACCTCATCCTCTTATGGATCCTCTCCGATGGAGTCTCAACCTGATCCTCACACTGATCCTCGAACCTGATTCTGACACCATGACCCTGACCATCCTCTTGTCTTGACCCCTACCTGATCTAGAATTTTACCCTGGACACTCACCCTCATTCTGATCTTCATCACTGTCTGCCACCCTGACTGCTCTGACACTGAACTTGATCATGACACTTGCTTTTACATTACATTTACATTGTTATCATTTATGCTAACTCTGATCTGATCTTGGCTGGGGCCACAACCAAGTCCAGAGTGAGGTCCTGGTATCAGGACCAAGGCGAGGGTAAGAGCCAGGGTGGGTGCCATGACAAGAGAGGCACCAGGTTTTGGGCAAGGGCCAGTGCCATGGCAGGAGGGAAGCTGGAGGTCATTGTGAAGGCGACTGTGAAGGTGGGAGTCAGGGCTAGGGAAAGTTTAGGGTGAAGTGTGTGTTACAGTGTGCCTAGGTCAGGTAGGGACAAGGGTAGGGTAGATGTCTGATGTTTGTAAAATCAAGGGTTTTGATTAGGGCAAGGCTGAGGAAAAGGACTGAGTTCTGCGTAAGGGCTAGCACCAGGGCAAGGGCTCAAAAGGTGCTGGGTCATGGACACCCCAAGGTCCAGCTGGTCTGTGCAAGGGCAAGAGTTCTGCGTAAGGGCTAGCACCAGGGCAAGGGCTCAAAAGGTGCTGGGTCATGGACACCCCAAGGTCCAGCTGGTCTGTGCAAGGGCAAGGGTCAGAGCGAGGGTGAATGTCAGTGTGAGGGAGGAGGTGAGGGTCTGCCGAGTGTCAGGACAACGCAAGAGCCAAGGGGCAGGGCAGAGACCAGTGGAAGGCCAAGCAGAAGGGGGTTCGGCAAGCTTTTGGGACCTGAAAGAGGACGGCTGGCAAGGATTAGCCTGGAAGGGCTTGGCCTGAGGGGCAGAAGTGGGAGGCGGGGCTGGGCATGAGGGGCTGAAGCAGGGCGGGGCGGCGCTTGGCCTGTGGGGCAGAAACACCGGGAAGGCGTGACCTGGCCAGAGCGCCTAGGGCGGCGGGCACCATGCAGGCGCAGTTGGGTTTGCCTGAGTGGCATCACATCTTCTCGTTTTTGGAAGCTCAAGACCTGCTCCGCGCCGCCCAAGTGGACAAGGTAGCGCGTGCAGTCCCAAGCAAGAGGCAGGGCGCAGTTCATGGTCCTGCCGTGACCATGCTTTACGTCCCCCCTGGACTTCAGTTTCCCAAATCTGGGAGGGGGAGTCGGGTGGCTCTGAATACGCACTTGGCAGAGGACGTTTGTGGACCCCGAAGTGGTAACCTCGGCGGCCTTTGGAGGGGTCGCTCTGAAAGTCTCCCACTCCTCTGCCCCTCTGGCTGCCCCTGCATCCAGAGCTCCTGGGGGTTGGCCTGTGCTGGGCACCTGTGAACAGGATTCACCCCTTTGGCTTAATGATCCCGTGTCTTTTGGAATATTCTGGAATTTCCCTTCTGGAGTTTTCCTGGAAAGCCACGATTTCCACACGAGTGGCACCTTCTTCAGGCTCACCGGGTTGAACTCCCATACTGGTTGCACCAAGTGCCTGTTGAGTGCGTTAATTTGAGTAGCACTTCCCCCCAAGCTACAGGTGTGCTCAGCACACCTGCAACTAAATGATTTATAGGATCTGTGTGTCATGTCAGTTCTTCTCCCCTCTAAACTTTTTCCTAGGAGCAGAATGTTTGTCTCTTGCATCACTGTGTGTATAATCACTGTACACACCCAGTGTATGGCCTGACATTTAATGTACTTGCAGTGAATGAATTTATTTACTTTTAAAATACATTATTGGAGTTCCCTTCCTTCCAGCTCAGTGGTAATGAACCTGACTAGTCTCCATGAGGACCCCGGTTCAATCCCTGGCCTTGCTCAGTGAGTTCATCCCAAATTGCGGTGAGCTGTGGCGTAGGTCACAGACGCAGCTCTGATGTGGTGTTGCTGTGGTTGTGGTGTAGGCTGGCAGCTACAGCTCGGATGCGAACCCTACCCTGGGAATTTCAATATTCCCGTGGGTGCGGCCCCTAAAAGGACCAAAAATGAAATAAAGTACAATAAATTTTTAAAATACAGTATTATATTGGAGTTCCTGTTGTAGCTCAGTGGTAACAAACTGGACTAGTATCCATGAGGATGTGGGTTTGCTCTCTGGCCCCGTTCAGTAGGTTAAGGATCCAGCATTGCCGTGAGCTGTGGTGTGGGTCACAGACATGGCTCAGATCTGGTGTGGCTGTGGCTGTGGTGTAGGGAAGGAGCTGTAGCTCCGATTTGACCCCTAGCCTGGGAGCTTCCATATGCCCCAGGTGTGGCCATGAAAAGCAAAATCAATCAATCAATCAATCAATCAATGCATGATTATGTAACTTTACATGATCAGACCCTTGCCTGAATTCTGTAATTATGATTTTATTTTATTTATTTGTCTTTTGTCTTTTTAGGGCCACACCCATGGCATATGAAGGTACCCAGGCTAGGGGTTGAATCGGAGCTGTAGCCACTGGCCTACATCACAGCCACAGCAACAAGGGATCTGAGGTGCATCTGTGGCCTACACCACAGGTCACAGCAATGCTGGATCCTTAGCCCACTGAACAAGGCCAGGGATTGAACCCACAACCTCATGGTTCCTAGTCGGATTTGTTTCTGCTGCCACCAGGACGGGAACTCCTCAACTTCACATTCTTACCAGCCCAAAAAAACTTATTAAAGGCTGAGAGAAACTTTGGTCTTGGATGAGTGAGGGCTGTGGAAGTGGGTCCTGGGCTCAGAGAGGATGGTGGTTATTTCTGCCAGAGCTTGGAAAGCTGCATATGTGGATGGCATCCTCAGAGGGTCTGGACCATAAGAAAGCTCCGGAGGGTTTCCACTGAAGCTGTGTCGGGTCTAAATCCAGGGTGGACCAGCCAGAAAGGCCACAAAGTTGGAGGATGCAGGTGTGGGCCTGAGGGAGGGGGAGGAAAGATAATCTCTTCAACAAATAGTGCTAGAACAACTAGATAGCCATATAAATCCTCGTATTTAAAAACATAAGACTCTAGAGATAGAACTTATACCTTTTTAAAAAAATGATTGATTTACAATGTTCTGTCAATTTCTGCTGTACAGCAAACTAACCCAGTCACACACACACACACACACACACACACACACACACACACACATGCCTTCTTTTTCTCACATTATCCTCCATCATGTTCCATCACAAGTGATTAGATATATAGTTCTCTGTGCTATACAGCAGGATCTCCTTGCTTATCCATTCCAAATGCAAGAGTTTTCATCTACTAACCTGAGATTCCCAATTCATCCCAGTCCCTCCCCAGCCCCACTACATACACTCTTCTGTCCTACATGTCCATGATCTTTTCTGTTCTGTAGATAGATAATTGGTGCCATATTTTAGACTCCTCATGTAAGTTATATCATATGGGGTCTGTCTTTCTCTTTCTGACTTACTTCACTCAGTAGAAGAGTCTCTAGGTACATACATGTTGTTGCAAATGGCATTATTTGGTCCTTTTTATGGCTGAGTAGTATTCCATTGTATATATGCGCCACATCTTCCTAAACACCCATTCAGATGGGCAATTAGATTGTTTCCATGTCTTGGCTATTGTGAATAGTGCTGCCATGAGCATACAGGTGCATGTATCTTTTTCAATGAATTTTTTTTTGTCTGGATATATGCTCAGGAGTAGGTCATATGGTAGTTCCATATTTAGTTTTCTGAGATATTACCTTATTGTTTTTTATACTGGTTTTACCAATTTACATTCTCATCAACAGTGTAGGAGGGTTCCCTTTTCTCCACATCCTCTCCAGCAGTTATTTGTTGACTTGTTAATGATGGCCACTCTAACGGGCGGGAGGTGGTATCTCATTGTAGTTTTGATTTGCATTTCTCTAATAATTAGTGATGCTGAGCATTTTTTCTTGTGCCTGCTGGCCATCTATGTGCCTTCTTTGGAGAAATGTCTTTTTAGGCCTTCTGCCCATTTTTCAATTGGGTTGTTTGTTTTTTTGCTAGTGAATTGTATGAGTTGTTTGTATATTTTAGAGATTAAACCTTTGTCAGTTGAGTCCTTTGCAAAAATTTTCTCCCATTCTGTAGGTTGTCTTTTTTTAAAAATGATTTCCTTTGCTGTGCAGAAGCTTTTGAGTTTAATTAGGGCCCACTGGGTGTCATACAGTGTTTGTAGTATACTATATTCTTCTTCTTTTTACAATCCTTTAAAAATTTGTAAAAACTTTTTTAAATTTTTTTAGCTTATGGCCTCTACAGAAACAGTTGATAAGCAGGATTTGGCCTGTGAGTTATAGCATCCTGATCCCTGGACAAAAAATTTCAAAATTAATTGATATAAAAAAGAAAATTGAAATCAATCAAAAAACTCCAAATCCATTCATCATAAAAACTCTAGTAGGAGTTCCCTCTGGCACTGCAGCATCTCTGCAGTGCCAGGATGCAGGTTTGATCCTTGTCCGGCACAGTGGGTTAAAGAAGCTGGCATTGCCACAGCTCTGGTGTAGGTCGCAACTTTGGCTCAGATCTGATCCCTGGCCCGGGAATTCCATAAGCTGCAGGGTGCTACCCCCCAAAAAACCCCTCTAGTATATTAGGAATAGAAAGGAACTTCCTTAATAAATGGTACCTACAAAAAATCTATAATTAACATCAGGATTAGTATGAAAGGTTTCATATTTTACCCCAGGATCAAGAACAAAGCAAAGATATACATTTTTTTAACATCATAGGCTGACTAGCCAGTACAATAAAGCAAGGGGAGAAAAAACCATATAGACTGGAACGGATGACATGATCATTAAAGTAGAAGTCTCTAGAGTCTACTTTTAAAGGCTACTAGACTTAACAAGTGAATTTAGCATAGTTGCCTAATAAAGGTCCACATATGGAGTTCCTGGTGTGGCACAACAGGGATCAGCAGCATCTTGGGAGAACTGGGTTGAGGTTCCATCTCCCGTTTGGCACAGTGGGTGAAGGATCTGGAATTGCTGCTGCTGTGACTTAGGTCACAACTCTGGCTTGGATCTGATCCCTGGCCCAGGAACTTCATATGCTGCAGGGTGGCCAGAAATGAAAAAGAAAAATAAAAGGTCAACATACAAAAATTAAAATGCAATTTATACAATATTAATGTATAAATCTGTTTTTAAAATACCTTTTATTTAAAAAAAGGAAATACTTTGATATAAACCTGAAAATGTGTGCAGGAGCTATATGCTTAAAAATAAAAAAAAAAGCTAATGAAGAAGATCAAAAGACATCTAAAAATCGAAATAAATGGAGAGATATATTATGATCATGGATTGAAAAATTAAATATGGTTAAGATGCTAATTTTAAAAAAAGTGATCTATAGATTTAACACAACTCCAGTCAAAATCCCAGGATCACTCATTGTATATATTGACAACTTAATTTTATATTCTATATAGAAAGTGAGAGGAACTTGAACAGCCAAAATAATTTTGAAAAGAAGAAAATCTGATTTTAAGACTTACTATAAAATCACAGTTATCAAGACAGTATGGTAATAGTAAGAGGTTAACCACACACAAACACATAGATCAAAGGAACAGGACAGATTATAGGTGTGAATCCACACAAATGTAAGCTTTTTCATTGAGGTACATTTACATAACATGAAATTCATCATTTTAACTCTCTCTTTTTTCTTTTTTAAGTCATTTTAGGGCCTCACCTGTGGAATATGGAGGTTCCCAAGTTAGGGGTCAAATTATAGCTATGGCTGCCAGCCTGCACCACAGCCATAGCAATTCAGGATTTGAGCCATGTCTACAACACCACAGCTCATGGCAATGCTGGATCCTTAACCCACTCAGCGAGGCCAGGGATCAAACCTGTGTCCTCATGGATTCTAGTCAGATTCATTTCTGCTGAGTCATGATGGGAATTCCTCATTATTTTAACCATTTTTAAGAGTATATAGTTCAATGCTATCTTTGGTATTAAGGTCTGTAGTAATTTCCTCACTTTTGTTTCTTATTTTAATCGGAGTCTTTTCTCAAAGATTTGCCAATTTTGTTGCTCTTTGAAAATATCTTTGGTTCATTTATTTTCCCTCTTGTTTCTCTGTTCTTTATCTCCACTCTAATCTTCATTATTACCTTCCTTCTGCTAGTTTTTAGTTTTTCCAAGTGCTTTAAGGTGCCAATTTAAGTGGCTAATTGGAGACATTTTTTAATGTAGGAACATAGGCATTTAAAGCTACAAATTTCCTTCTGAGCATATTTCACTGCATCACAAAAATTTTGGTACAGCATGTTTATGTTTCTTTCATTTATGTCTTCTAATTTGTCTTGTGATCTTTACTTTAGCCCACTGGTTGTTTAAGAGCGTGTTACTGTGTGCATGTTTGTGAATTTTCCAGTTTTCCTTCTGTTGGTGCTGGGGGTAATTTCATAGGAATTTCTTTACTAGTTTGAGCAGGGGAAGAAATTCATGAGTAGACCAGAAGAAGCAGAATTCTTGTAGAATGGATTCTGGCAATCTCTACACAGGACTACTGTTATTTTATCAACATGTGATAAAATAAGGTTATATTTTATTGAAATGACTCTCTCCAGCATTGACAGCAACAACTACAGGGAAACTTAAGTTTTAATCCTACGATGGGTGGAGGAAAAAACGTCAAGCAGAGACCTGCCTTCTCCCACAAGAATAAGAGATCATAATAAAGGCGTTCATTCCTTCTATTCCAGCAGCAAGATTTAAACCCTGCATTTGGAAACAGAGCATGGAAACAGATACTCCTGTTGGCGCAAAGTTACACAATTTTTTTTGAATGGCTGCATCGAAGGCATATGGAAGCTCCCAGGCCAGGGACTGAATTCCAGCCGGAGCTGCAACCCCATGTCTTGCAGCAAGCCAGATCCTTTAACCCACTGCACCAGGCCAGGAATCAAACTGGTGCCTCTGCTTCGATTAGTTAGATTCTAAACCCACCTTGTCACAGCAGGAACTCCTACATACTTTCTTTTCGTTTTTTCATGTTTCATTTCTTTTTTGGCTGTCCTGAAGGCAAATGGAATTTCTGGGCCAGGGATCAGATCCAAGCCACAGTTGTGACCTGTGCTGCTGGTATGGCAACATTGGATCTTTAACCCACTGTGCCGGGCCAGGGATCAAACCTTTGTCCTGGCCCTGCAGAGATGCCACCAATCCCATTGTGCTTTTTAAATGCCAACTTTTCTACATTTCACACCAGTAAAGCTGCACTTAAATTGATGTTACTTATAATGGTCATGAGATGAGTGATGTAGCTCCACAGTTTATTACTGCATCTCCAATTCCTAGAAATGTCACTTCATTGAAATGCCCAGTAAACGACTGACTTGTATTACTTTAACGATTCTCCTATTAATACTCTTAGAATTGATTTCCAGTTTGGAAGTATTACTACAGTGAGAAGTGAATTACTATAATATCCTCTTTTTTATGTTTTTATTTTCTTTTGCTAACATGTTCTCAACTTTAGAAATTCTTCTCTGAATGGTTTCACAGATGCAAACTTCAGGACAGAGGTTGAAGAGTGAGAGTCTACTGCTGCAGAAGAAACAGAAGGACAAATTCCTTTTTTTGGCCCTTTTGTCTCTTAGGGCAACACCCACTGCATATGGAGGTTCCCAGGCTAGGGGTCCAACTGGAACTGTAGCCACCGCCTATGCCAGAGCCACAGCAATGCAGGATCTGAGCTGTGTCTGCAACCTACACCACTCTCATGGCAATGCTGGATCCTTTAGCCCACTGAGTGAGGTGAGGGATCGAACCCACATCCTCATGGATGCTAGTCGGATTCACTAACTACTGAGCCATGACAGGAACTCCAGGACAGGTTCCTTTTGAGGTAACATGATACCATGAATAAATTAGTACATTTGTCACCTTTTAAAATTACAATGGCTAGCCTCATGGGGAAATTGGAAGAGATGAATATCTACTTGCTAAAATATCTTGGCCTCCTTCAATTTAGTTTCCTGAAAGAGGTGGTGAGTCAGATGAGCTCTGAAGTCCATTTGAGCTCAAGGTTTTTATTCTTCTTGACCTGATAGTGCCAGGGAAGGTGGCAGCATTTCAGGGCTGATGCAGGCACACTGGGTTTATGGAAGCCAAGATGATAAGCCTCACATGAGCTCCATGGGATGAGGTTCTGCTCTCAGGACATGCTGGCAGCCACCCCCACTTAGGACATAACCTGAATTTTAATGACTGAAGACATAGGTACCCTGTGGATATTTTCATAAATGCCAAAGTTCACACATTGTGGCTGATTGACTATAATGGCTAATAAACTTCAACAGAGTTTTTGCAAGGAACTGTATCTTATGATGAACACCATACTAGATGCTGATTGTCTGTTATTATTAATGGTATCTTCCTGAAATGTATTATGAATATTTATTTAGTCATGAACTATTAATAATTCATGGGATATCATATATGTTTGTAATCTTTGTGATATTCTTTCCTCCCAGAACAAAAAGTTAACTCTGTGTCAAAGAAGCCTTGCTTTGATAAGATTTCTGTGGAAATAGTCAATATTGATGTTCCTCCAGCAGATGTATTTTCACCAACTTATCTTCTATTATTAAAAATTTCTTCTATTATGAAAAATATTTTATATTGATATACAACTGTGTGCACCCATGGGTTTCAGCTTTCAGCAGTGACCTAAGTTTGTGTTGATTCTCTTGTGTTATGTCAAAGAACTCCAAGCCATTATTAGTATTTTACTTCATTTTAAAGTAAAAGTGGGAGCTCCTCTTGTGCCTCTGTGTGTTAAGAACCCAACATAGTGTCCATGAGTCCCTGGCCTCGCTCAGTGGGTTAAGGATCCAGCATTACCTCAAGTTGTGGCATAGGTTACAGGTGTGGCTCTGATGTGGCATTGCTGTAGCTGTGGTGTAGGCTGGCTGCTGCAGCTCTGATTCGACCCCTAGCCTGGAAACTTCCATATGCCACAGGTTGGGTCCTAAAAAGAAAAAAAAGTAATAATAAATAAATTAAAAATAAAAATAAAATGATGGTGTTTGTTATGAAGTGTCAGGTTGTTTTAGGGATGATGATGTGCTACCAAACGATCTTTCAACATTAACAGCTTAAAAGAATGCTCATAGATATATTTCTTCAAGTCAATCTTTAAGAAATCAGATGTCCCCATAAACACAGAGCTTTGACATTCTAGTATATAATATAATTTATTTAATTCTACTTTCATACTTGAAATAATCACGAGGGTTGGTAGATGCTGCATTTCTGAAACCCTGACATTAATTTAAGGAACTCAGCTGAAAAGATAAGGTTTCAGAAAATTGCAAGTGATGTAATGTTAACAGTTCATAGGACTCTGATACAGATCACCAGTTTGCATTCTCCTCCAATAGAAAAACTCACCACATTTCATCTTCCTCATGACTACAGGTGTTGAAGAGTAATCATGTTAAGGAAATGTCTATTCAAGTCTTTCGCCAATTTTTTAAGTAAGAGTTGCTTTTTGTTGTTGAATTATACAAGTTATTTCTACATTCTCTATATCAAACACTTCTCAGGGATGTGGTTTGCAAATATTTTCTTCTATTCTGTAGGTTATCTTTTTACTTTCTTGGTTATGCCATTTGCTGCACAAAAGTTTTTAATTTTGATGAAGATCAGTCTTTTTGTCTAAATAATATTAAGAGCTGATTTCTCATCAGAAACCATGGAGGCAGTAGTGTTGCAAGAAAATGGCATGTTAATGGATGGTCATGTCTTGGGTCTTGGGTAAATTTCTGGGAGAGGCTTCCAAGTGAGGGCTCGTGGCTTTGTGCAGGAGAGAAAAGAGCAAGCCATAGTAAAGAGGAAGTGAATTTATTTAGAAAGATACATATTCCATAGACAGAATGAGGACTTTCTCAGAAAGGGAGAGCTGGCTTGACATGTGGGGTTGTTAGTTTTTATGGTCTGGATAATGTTATGGGCTAACAAGTGGGAGGATTATTCCAATGATTTTGGGGAAGGGGTAGGCATTTCCAGGAATTGGGCCACTGCCCAGTTTTTCGGCCTCTTATGGTCAGCCTTGGAACTGCCATGGCACCTGTAAGTATGTCATTCAGCATGCTAATGTGTTACAATGAGCATATAATGAGTTTCAAGATCTACTGGAAGTTGAATCTTCTACCATCTTTGGCCTAATAGGCTCTCACCACTTTTTGTCAATGTTCTAACCACTGTTCTTCTCAATGGCTGTCATTCTTTTAATGGTCGTGCCTTCCCCTCCCCTCCTGTTTCGGTAGGAGGATATATTCAAAGTTCTGAGAGAAAAATAAAAGTCAAATGAAGTATTCTATATCCAATAAAACTATCCTTCAAAGACAAAGGGGAAATGAACTTATTTTGAGCTCAACAAAAACAAATAATTCATTCGTTATAGACCTGCCTTACTAAAGGGGTGACATCAGTAAAAAATGTCAGATTAGATAGTTCCAGGGGCCTATCCCTCCATAGAAACACTGAAAAAAATCAAGCAAAAAATGTAAGAGTCACCATAGTCAGAATTGTTGAAAACGGAGGTTTGCAGCAACAAAGAGAAAAATGAATCAAAAAAAGCCAACTTTAAAATTGTAGGAATGTATTGCAACATTGTTACTTGTCCTTGACCTGCACCATTCCCCACCCTTGGTAGCAGTCTTGAAGAAAGCAGCCTTCAACCTTTGTCCCTGGCTAAAGGGAGTAGAGAAGACCTTATTTACAGTGACTCATGTTTGTCTGCTTTGACCTGTCTTAGGTATCACCTGAAAGATTGATAGAAGGTGCTTGTCTGTTTAACATAATTTGGAATTTGCTCAGGCCAAAAAATTGGCTACACAGGTAGCATTCCTCAAAAAATTGTACAACAAATGAACAAAATACTGTAGCTTAGGGCAAAAGATATGGTTGAGAGATAATAATAAACCTGCCAAAAGCTTAGGGAAAGAGTTTCTCTGAGAAATTAGGGCATTCAAATGTACTTGTGTATGGTGGTACATTTATGTGTATAGACATGCATATAACCTAGGCATGACACATGCTCAGAAAGGACCTGAGAAGAGTCTGAGCCTTCCTTTCTGGCTGATCTCTAAGGTCAGCACAAACAGGAAGTGAAGGTGAAGGCAGAGTTGTAACTTGCCTGGCTAGGCAATAAAGGAGTGCCTAAATACAGAATCAATGTGAGAAAACCGGGAGAGATTTTTATTTTCCTTTTTTCATTTTTAGTCATTGGTGGACTTTTAGCTTCCTAAGAACTTTTCAAAGCCCCTGTGAATATTTTATTCCCCAGTTTTTTCTTTTATATTTTTTGGCTGGTCTATTGTCTGTCCCCACTAGTATTCCCTGCCTCAGGCAGCTGTAAATTTAAACAATTGCCTGTAATTTTTGAGACAAGTGCTCTCAAAGAAGCCTTTTGACAGTAGTTGAACTCTCACTAAGGTCAAATACATAGCCTTAAAGTAGGGGTTCCAAGGAATCATCAGTCAGATCAAATAATGGTAATTCTCTGGTAATGGAGCTTAGGAAAAACTCTAACCCTCGTTCTGCCCCCTCCTGGAGCTGGCAGCCTGCTAGTTTTCACTGTGATTGGGAGCTGTTAGTTTTCAATGCTACCATGGATCTGGAGAGTGGAGGATGGGGCTGGTGCCAGTTAAAACACACCAAAACAAACTTATAAGCTTTTGCACAGCAGAGGAAACCATCAACAAAATGAAAAGGCAACCTAATGAATGGGAGAATATTTGCAAACCACATCAGAAAAGGGATTAATATTCCAAATACATAAAGAATTCATGCAACATTAGGAAGTAATGTGAAACAAGAAAAAAAAAAAAACTAGGCGTTCCCATTGTGCTCAGTGGTTAAAGAACCTGACTAGTACCCATGAGGATGTGGGTTCAATCCCTGGCCTGGATCATTGGGTTAAGGATCTGGCATTGCCATGACCTGTGGTGTAGGTCACAGAGGAGGCTCAGATCTGGCGTAGCTGTGGCTGTGGTGTAGGCTGGCAATTTACAGCACTGATTCAACTCTTAGGCTGGGAACCTCCATATGCCATGGGTGTGGCCCTAAAAAGCCAATAAAGAAAAACAAACAAACAAAAAAAAAAACAAAGAAACAAAAAACCCTCTGATTTTAAAATGGGCAGAGGACCTGAATAGACAGTTTTCCAAAGAATTCATACAACTGGTCAACAGAGGAAAAAGTGCTCAACATGATTAATCATCAGGGAAATGCTAATAAAAACCACAAAGGGATAGCACCTCGTACCTGTTAGAATGACTGTTATCAAGAAGACAAGAAATAAAAAATGTTGGTGAGGATGTGGAATAAAAGGAAAACTTGTACACTGCTGATGGGATTGTAAATTGGTACAGACCCCATGGGAAAAAAAGTAGAGTTCTTTGAACAATTAAAAATAGCACTACCATATGAACAAGCACACCAGAAAATGGGCAGAAGGTCTAAACAGACAATTCTCCAAAGAAGACATACAGATGGCCAACAACACACATGAAAAGATGTTCGACATCACTAATTCTTTGAGAAATGCAAATCAAAACTACTAAGAGGTACCACCTCACACCAGCCAGAATGGCCATCATCAAAAAGTCTACAAACAATACATGCTGGAGAGGGTGTGGAGAGAAGGAACCCTATTAGATTGTTGGTGGGAATGTAAATTGGTGCAACCACTATGGAAAACATTATGGAGATTCCTCAAAAAACTAAAAATAGAACTACCATTTGATCCAGCAATCCCACTCCTGGGCATCTATCCAGAGAAAACCATGACTCAGAAAGATACATGTGGAGTTCCCTTCATAGCTCAGCAGAAATGAATCTGACTAGCATCCATGAGGATGCAGGTTCAATCCCTGGCCTTGCTCAGTGGCTTAAGGATCCAGTGTTGCCATGAGCTGTGGTATAGGTTGCAGACATGGCTCGAACCTGGCATTGCTGTGGCTGTGGTGTAGGCCAGCGGCTTTAGCTCTGATTGGACCCCTAGCCTGATAACCACCATATGCCTCTGGTGTGGTCCTAAAACACACACACACAAAAGATATATGTACTCCAATGTTCATTGCAGCACACTATATACAAAAACTAAGACATGGAAGTAACTGAAATGTCCATCGACAGAGGAGTGGATAAAGATGTGGTACATACATACGATGGACTATTACTCAGCCATAAAAAGGAATGCAATAATGGCATTTTCAGCAACATGGATGGACCTAGAAATTATCATGCTAACTGAAGTTAGTCAGACAGTGGGATACCAATATCATATGCTATTACTTCTATGTGGACTCTATAAAAAGCATACAGTGAACTTCTTAGCAGAACAGATTCTGACTCACCGACTTTGAAAAACTTATGGCTTCTAAAGGAGACAGGTTGGGGGAGGGGAGGGATGGGCTGGGGTTTGGGATGGAAATGCTGTAAAATTGGGTTGTGATGATCATTGTACAACTATAAATATTATAAAATCCTTTCAGTTACAATAACCAAAAAAAAAAGCTACCATATGATCCAGCAATCCCATTTCAGGGTGTTTATCTGAAGGAAATGAAACCACTATCTCAAAGAGATAGCTGCACCCCTGTGTTCATTGCAGCATTATTCACAGTAGCCAAGACATGAAAACAACCAAAGTTACACACATACACACACATGTACACACATTAAGTGTGTGTTTGTGTTTTTGGGACTGCACCAGAGGCATGTAGAGGTTACCAGGCTAGGTGTCAAATCAGAGCTGTAGTCACTGGCCTACACCATAGCCACAGCAATGCCAGATTCCAACCACGTCTGTGACCTACAACCTAGGAGATATATATTTGGTTTATATATATATATCTAACATGATATATATATATATATCATGCATGTGTATATATATCTATATGTAGAATGTTATGTGTGTGTGTGTGTGTGTGTAATGGTATATTATTTGGCCAAAAAAAGAAGGAAATTCTGCCCTTTGCAACAACATAGATGGACCTCAAGGGCATTATGGTAAGTGAGGCAAATCAGATAAAGACAAATACTATATAATCTCACTTATATGTGGAGTGAAAAACAAACAGGAAAAGAAACCCAAAGCAACCCCCCCCCCAAAAAAAACCTCATAGATGTCAGAAGACAGATTGGTGGTTGCCTGAGGTGGACGGTGGAGAAAGTGGGTGAACACGGTCAAAAAGTACAAACTGGAAAGTTATAAAAATGCATAAGTCCTAGGAACGTAATTTACATCCTGTTGACTTAACAATATTCTATTGTATAATTGAAAGTGGTAAAAAGGGTAGATCTTAGAAGTTCTCATCATAAGAAAAAAATTGGGAGTTTCCGTCATGGCTCAGTGGGTTAGGAACCCGACATAGTGTCCGTGAGGATGCGGGTTCAGTCTCTGGCTTTGCTCAGTGGGTTGAGGATCTGGCATTGCCACAATCTGTGGCATAGGTTGCAGATGCAGCTCAGGTCTGGTATTGCTGTGGCTGTGGCGTAGGCTGTCAACTATAGCTCCGATTCAACTCCTAGCCTGGGAACTTCCATATGCCACAGGTGCAGCTCTAAAAAAGAAAAGAGAAAAAAATATATAGCTATGTGTGCTGATGGATGTTAACTAAACTTACCGTGGTTATCATTTTGCAATATATGCATATATCAAAATGAATACACTATTATATGTAAGCTGTATCTCAATGTTGTAAAGACCTCCATAGCCCACCTTAAAGAATATAGAAACAACAATGAAAATTCAGGTAGCAAAGTTAACCTGGGAGGAAATTTACTGGTGGCCTCCAGCATGTCCCAAGAGGGAATATACAGCTGCCCACCAAACCAAATGTGTATATAGCCTTAGCCACAGCAATACATACATATCTAAGCAGATCTAACTGTATGCTGCATCCTCATGAATATTAGTTGGGTTCAATTCCACTGTGCCACAATAGGAACGCCTATAATTTTTTTCCTTTTAACTTCATTATGAGCAAACACACATATAATTTTTTCCAGACCTCTTTAGTCAGGAGCAGAATAGCTGAACGATGTGGAATATTCATTCCTAATAGCAGGAAAGCACATTTTTCCCCCCTACCAGGAAAATTTCATTTTCTTTCTTTTTATTTATTTATTTGTTTGTTTGTTTATTTATTTATTTTTTAGGGCTGCACCCATGGCATATGGAGGTTCCCAGGCTAGGGGTTGACTCAGAGCTGCAGCTGCAAATCTGTATCACAGCCACAGCAACATGGGATCTGAGCTGCATCTGTGACATATACCACAGCTCACAGCAATGCCAGATCCTTTAATCCACTGAGCAAGGTCAGGGATCCAACCCACATACTCATGAATACTAGTCAGGTTTGTTACCACTGATTCACAATGGGAACTCCTAACTTTCCTTTTTAAATTGAGGTATAATTGACCTATAACCTTATATTATTTTCAGATTAAAATATGATTCTATATTTGTATATATTATGAAATGATAACCACAATAAGTCTAGTAAATATCCATCCCCATACATAGCTACAATATTTTTAAGGACTTTTTTTTTCTTTTTAGGGCCACACCCCCAGCATATGGAGGTTCCCAGGCTAGGGGTCTAATTGGAGCTGCAGCTGCTGGCTTATACCACAGCCACAGGAAAGCCAGATCTGAACCACATCTGTGAGCTCATGGCAATGCTGGATCCTTAACCCACTGAGTGAGGCTAGGGATCAACCCTGCAACCTCATGGATCCTGGTTGGATTCGTTTCCACAGCACCATGACAGGAACTCTAATAAGGGCAAGATCTACTCTCTTATCAATTTTCAAATATGCAATGCAGTATTAGTAACTGTAGTCACTAGGCTTATTACATACTCACAACTTATTTAATAACTTGAAGTTTATACTGTTTGATACATTTTACAAATTTCTCCACCCCAGCCCCTTGCCTCTGCCAACCACCAATATGTTCTCTGTATCTATGAACTCAGTTTGTGTGTGTATGTGTTGTTTTGTCTTGTTTTTAGACTCCACATATAAGTGACATTACATGGTATTTGTATTTCGCACTTAGCATAATGCCTTTAAGATTATACATACATATGTATATATATATATATATATATATATATGTACGTGTATGTATCACATTTTCTTCACCCATTGTTGATGGACACTTGTTTCCGTGTTCTGGCAATTGGGAATAATGCTGCAATGAACATGGGGGTGCAGATGTCTCTTTGAAGCAATGATTTCATTTATTTCAGGTAAATATCCTGAAGTGGGATTGCTGGATCATATGGTAGTTCTATTTTTAGTTCTTTGAGGAACCTATGTACTGTTTTCTATAGTGGTTTTATGAATTTACATTCCTACCAACAGTGCACACGTGTTCCCTTTCTCCATATCATCGCCAACATTTGTTACTTAATTCTTTAATAAAAAAATTTTAATTGGAGTATAATTGTCCTACAACACTCTGTTAGTTCCAGGTGCATAACGTCGTGATTCAATATTTCTATACATTAGAAATGATTACCATGATAAACTAGCTACCATCTGTCACCATTCAAAGATAATACAATATAGTAACAATATTTCCCATGCTGTATATTTCAACACCATGACTCATGTATTTCGTAACTGAAAATGGGTACATCTTAGTTTCATTCACCTATTGCACTCATCCCCTCCACACTCCCCTCTGGTAACCACCTATTTGGACTCTGTATCTATAACTCTGTTTATGTCTGTTCATTTATTTTTCAGGTAGTGTAACTGCACAGTATGTCTTCCTCTGTCTGGCTTATTTCACTTAACATAATACTCTCCAGGTCCATCTATGTTGTCACAAATGTCAAGATTTCCTTTTTGTGGCTAATAGTCCATTGTTTATATATATCACATCTTCTCTATCCGGTCATCTGTTGATGGACACTTTGGTTGTATCTATATTTTCGCTATGGTAAATAATGCTGCAGGGAACACAAGGGTGCACATCTCTTTCCGAATTAGTGTTTTTTTTTTTTCTTCTGAAAAATATCCTGAAGTGGGTTTGCTGGATTATTATGATAGTTCTATATTTAGTTTTTAAAGGAAACTCCATACTGTTTTCTATAGTTGTTTTACTGATGTACATTCCCACCAAGTGCACAGAGGTTCCCCTTTTTACACATTCTTGCCATTCTAATAGGTATAAGTTGACCTCTTGTGTGCGTTTTCTATTCCCCTACTAATTAATTACTGATGTTGAGAACTGTTCATGTATCTATTGATTATTGGCATTGGAAACTGTCTATTCAGGGCTTCCATCCATCTTTTAAATCAGATGACTTATTTTTTGCTATTGAGTAGTATGAGTTCCATTTATTTTGAATATTAACTCATCAGATAGATGGTTTGCAAATATTTTCTCCCATTATGTAGGCTGCCTTTTCATCTTGTCAGTCGTTCCTTTGGCTGTGCAAAAGCTGTTGAGTCCGATATAGTCCCATTTATTTATTTTTAGTTTTGTTGCCTTTGCTTTTGGTGTGCCAAGACCAATGGCAAGGAGCTTACCACCTATATTGTGGTTTCAGGTCTTACTTCAAGTCTTTAATACATTTTGAGTTAAATTTATGTATGGTGTAAGATAGGAGTCTAGTTTCACTTTTTTTGCACAAGGCCATCTGGTCACCCAACACCATTTATTGAAGAGACTGTATGTTTTTAGCTCATTTATCATAAATTAATTGACTACACATGGGTGCGTTTAGCTATTTTGTTCCACTGGTATAAGTATGTGTTTTTATGCCAGTACCATATTGATTTGGTTACTAAACTTTTGTGATAAATTTTGAATTTATGTGAAAAGTGTCATTGGAATCTTGAGATGAGTGGTGTTGAATCTATAAATGGCTTTGGGTGGTATAGAAAAACTTAACAATTTTATTCTTTCTGACCATGAATATGGGATATATTTCCATTTTTTGTGTAATTTTCCATTTCTTTCATCAATGACATATAATTTTCATTACATAGAAATTTCACCCCCTTGGTTAAATTTATTCCAAAGTATTTCACTGTTTTTGATGTTGTTGCAAAGAGGACTATATTCTTTGTATCTTTTTCAGATATTTGCTTTGTTTGCATATAGAAAAAAAGCTAAGTTCTGTATATTGATTTTGTATCCTGCAACTACATGTTGATTAGTTTTAACAAGTTTACTTGTTGGAGACCTTAGGATTTTCTATCTACAAGGTCATATCATGTGCAAACAGAGACAATCTTAACTTCCTGTCTAATGCAGATGTTTTTATTTCTTTTTTTATGCTTAATTGCTCTGGCGAGGATTTCTAGTACTATGTTAAATAGGAATGATAGGAGTGAGCATCCTTGTCCTGTTTCCAATCTTAGAGGAAGAACTGTAAACTTTCACCATTGAGGATGTTAGCTGAGGGCTTTTCATATACTGTCTTTATTACTTCTATACTCAGTTTGTGGAGAGTTTGTTTGGTCTTTTTAGGGCCACATCTGTGGCATATGAAAGTTCCCAGGCTAGGGGTCAAACTGGAGCTGTGGCTGCCAGCATACACCACAGCCACAGCAATGCAGGATCCGAGCTGCATCTGTGACCTACACCACAGCTCATGGCAACACCAGATACTTAGCCCACTGAGCAAGGCCAGGGATTGAACTGGCATCCTCATGGATACTACTCAGGTTCATTACCACTGAGCCACAATAGGAACTCTGAAAAATAATATTTTTAAAAAAGAACAAACTACATCCAAAGTTAGCAGAGGGAAGGTACTAACAAAAATCAGAGCAGAATTAGGTAAAGTAGAGACCAGAACAACAATAGAAAAAAATTCAACAGCATATTAAAAGGAACATACACTGGGAGTTCCCATCATGGCTCAGTGGAAACAAATCCAACTAGGAGCCATGAGGTTGCAAGTTTGATCCCTGGCCTCGCTCATTGGTTTAAGGATCCATCATTGTCATGAGCTGTGGTGTAGGTCACAGACATGGCTTGGATCTGGCATTGCTGTGGCTGTGGCTGTCAGCTCTAGCTCTGATTAGCCTGGGAATCTCCATATGTCATGGGTGTGGCCATAAAAAGCACAAAAAAAAAAAGCATCATACACCATGATCACACGGGATTTACCCCTGGGATGCAAGGTGGTTCACTATATGCAAATAAATAGATACAATACACCACACTAATAGAATGAAAGCTAAAAGTCCAATAATCATTGCACTAAGTGGGGGAAAAGCAACATCCTTTAACTGTAGCTACTATACTTTCATGACCACTACTCTCTCATGGCCATACACACACACATGAATATTCCTAATCTTTAAATATATACAGACCCCCAAACACTATTCATCATCCTTGCATTTCCAGAATACAACATTACCACTACAAGCCCCAAATATTTCCAAACATGAAAATCCCAGCATCCTGGGAAATCACTGTGAACGTTTCCAACAGCCCCAAACCCCATGAATTCATACATGAACTGACGGACATACCCATAAACCAGTACATACACCTGGACACAAGGACAATTCTCCAACATATCATATATGAATACACATAAAACCCCTTGAAAGTCCCAAAGGACACATCTCAAACCTCCACACCCCTAAATATTCACATAGAACCATACCACATACCTCCAGTACAACTACAATTCTGCCACTCTTCAGCATACACATAACTCCATTACTACATTAATGCAAAAAAAATTTGCAGGTACAAAAATAACCTCCTAATGAAAAATGCAAATAGATACCATAGAAAATATTCATCCAATCTGCTATGCTCCTTGAATACACACAGAAACTCAACAAACATGTTTCTCACCACAAGCCCCAAATACACCCACAATTACCCAGCACACTACATATATGGAAACATACCACCATGTACCCTCAAATGCACATAAAGCTTCACGTTGCCTATATATACATAATCCCACATTCCTAAATAATTACAATGAAATAACTCGAGTCATCTTCCAAAATACAAATTCATTATAACCTCACACCACACAACCCACACAATCAATTCATCTTCACATATACAGCATATTACCAGTCCCATAAAATAGTCATAGACCTACCCTCACACACCCCAAACCACAAAATTCCTGAAAAACCACCATAAGAAACACATGCACTAATACACAATTCCCAGAGTTCCCATTGTGGCACAGTGATGAAAAGATCTTCAACATCACTCATCATTAGAGAAATGCAAATCAAAACCTCTATGAGGTATCACCTTACACCAGCCAAAATGGCCATCATCAAAAAGTCTACAAACAATAAGTGCTGGAGAGGGTGTGGAGAAAAAGGAACCCTAGTACACTGTTGGTGGGATTGTAAATTGGTGCAACCACTGGGGAAAGCAGTGCGGAGATTCCTCAGAAAATGAAAAATAGAACTACCATTTGGTCTAGCAATCCCACTCCTGGGCATCTATCTAGAGAAAACCATGACTCGCAAAGACACATGTACGCCAATGTTCATCGCAGCACTCTTTTCAATAGCCAAGACACGGAAACAACCTAAATGTCCATCGATAGAGGAGTGGATCAAGAAGAAGTGGTACATATACACAATGGAACATTACTCAGCCGTTAAAAGGAACTAAATACCATGGCCATCTGTATGTCTTCTTTGGAGAACTGTCTGTTTAGATCTTCTGCCCATTTTTTGATGGGGTTGTTTGTTTGTTTGTTTGTTTGTTTGTTTGTTTTGGTATGGAGCTGCAGAAAGTGTTTATACATTTTGGAGATGAAGCCCTTGTCAGTCGAGTCATTTCCGAAGATTTTCTCCCATTGTGTGGGTTGTCTTTAAGTTTTGTTTAGGGTTTCCTTCGCTGTGTAGAAAATTCTAAATTTCATTTAGTCCCATTTGTTTCATTTTGCTTTTACTGTCATTGCTCTAAGAGGTGGATCTGAGAAGATGTTGCTCTTGTTTATGTCAGAGAGTCTTTGGCCTAGTTTTATGGTGTCTGGTCTTCTATCTAGGTCTTGAATCCATTGGGAGTTTATTTTTGTGTATGGTGTTAGGGAGTGTTCTAATTTCATTCTTTTCCATGTGGCTGTCCAGTTTTCCCAGAACCACTTATTGAACAGGCTGTCTTTTCTCCATTGGGTATTCTTGCCTCCTTTGTCATTGATTAGTTGGCTGTAGGTGCATGGGTTGAATTCTGGGCTTTGTATCCTTGTTCCACTGATCTATTTCTGTCTTTGTGCCAGTACCATATGGTTTTGATGATTGTTGCTTTGTAGTAGAGTCTGAAGTCCGGGAGCCTGATTCCTCCAGCTCCATTTTTCTTTTTCAGGATATCTTTGGCTATTCTGGGTCTTTTGTGCTTCCAAACAAACTTTAAAATATTTTGTTTGAGTTCTGTGAAAAATGTCCTTGGTAATTTGATAGGGATTGCATTGAATCTGTAGATTGCTTTGGGTAGTATAGTCATTTTGATAATTTTTTTTTTTTTGTCTTTTGTTGTTGTTGCTATTTCTTGGGCCGCTCCCACGGCATATGGAGGTTCCCAGGCTAGGGGTTGAATCGGAGCTGTAGCCACCGGCCTACGCCAGAGCCACAGCAACGTGGGATCTGAGCCGCGTCTGCAACCTACAGCACAGCTCACGGCAACGCCGGATCGTTAACCCACTGAGCAAGGCCAGGGAGCAAACCTGCAACCTCATAGTTCCTAGTTGGATTCATTAACCACTGTGCTATGTCGGGAATGCCCTCATTTTGATAATATTGACTCTTCCAATCCAAGAACATGGTACGACGTTCCATCTATTTGTGTCATCTTTGATTTCTTTCATCAGTGTCTTATAGTTTTCAGAGGACAGGTCTTTTCTCTCTTTAGGTAGGTTTACTCCTAGGTATTTTATTCTTTTGGCTGTGATGGTAAATGGGATTGTTTCCCTAATTTCTCTTTCTGCTCTTTCATTGTTAGTGTATAGCAATGCCATCAATTTCTGTGTATTAATTTTGTATGCTGCGACTTTGTCAAATTCATGGATGAGCTCCAACAGTTTTCTGGTAGAGTCTTTAGGATTCTCTAGGCATAGTATCATGTCACCTGCAAATAGCGATAGTTTTACTTCTTCCTTTCCAATTTGGATTCCTTTTATTTTTATTTTTTTCCCTGATTGCTGTGGCTAGGACTTCCAAAACTATGTTGTTTGGCCTGGGGCTTCTCAGCACTGATGTGTGGGGCCAGATTTTCTCAAAATGGCCACTTGCAGAGAAAGGCAGCTGCTGATGAACATTCCTGAGAGCTTTGCTTCCAATGCCCTTCCCCCACAATGAACCACATTCAACCCTGTTTTCCCAGGAGGTCCTCCAAGAACTGCAGTCATGTTTGACCCAGATTACTATAGAGACTTTGCTTTGCCCTGGGACCCAGTGCATGAGAAAGTCTGGGTGTGCCTTTTAAGAATGGGGTCTCCATTTCCCCCAGTCCCATGGAGCTCCTGTGCACAAGCCCCCTGGCCTTCAATGCCAGATGCTCCAGGGGCTCTTTCTCCCAGTGCCAGATCCCCAGGCATGGGAGTTTGATGTGGGGCTCAGAACTCTCACTCTTGTAGGTGAGTTTCTGTGAACCAGTTACTTTCCTGTCTGTGGATCTTCCCACCGGGAGGTATGGGGTTGCATATATCCTGTAATCAACCCACCACCTCTTGATGTGTCCTCCTCTTTGTCTTCTGGAATAGGATATCTTTTTGAAAGTTTCTGGTCCATTTGGTTGAAAATTGCTCAGCATTTGGTTGTAAATTTTATTGTTTTTAGGAGAGAAATTGATCTCCAGTCCTTCTATTCAGCCATCTTATTTCTGTCTCCTACCCAGTTGATTCTTACCTAATGTATTTCTTGATTGTTATTGAACTCTTGCATCACTTGCCAATCTATGCTAGGATATCTGTTTTTGTTTTTGATTTTTGGTGGCATGGCCAGTCCAAAGCATGTCTATGGCCAGAGAATGAACAGCCTGTCACAACTGTAACCAAAGCTACAGTAGTGACAACCATGGACCCTTAACAAGCTGAGCCAGGAGGAAACTCCAATTCTGTCATTTCTTGAGAGTATTAGACTACAAATCAATGCTTATTGTTAGATTCAGCAAAGTTGCCCCCATCACTGACAATAATATGCAGTTTGAACATGTGTTGACATTTTTATGTTAAAATGGAAGACACTGGTGAAACTATGAGGATGTACAATAGATCTTTATTCATTTTCCACTCAATTTCCAGTGTCCTGAGCTATTTCTTGTGAACTGGATGAGCATTCTCAAACTGGAAAACCTTCCTTCTAGCTTTCATATGCTTTAGAATGCAAACACTAGACTGGCACCCGTTTAATCATTCACACATTTTATTCACCTGCCTCATGGTAGGGCCGGAAATCACTGAAGCCTTCATGCAACCTGCTCCACAGTGGTGCCAACAACCCTGGTGTAAACACTGCAGGGACACCGAGCTCCAGTTGGTGGTGGTGGGGGAGGGGCACAGGGCGGTGGTGAACTCACTGGGACAAGGCCACAAATAACCCACAGAGTGACTCAGAGTGCACAGCAGGACACCCAAGAGGTGAAAAGTCCGTTTTCCTTACTTCTGCTTTCAAATAATTGATTCTAAAAGCTGCCATGATTGGCCCGCCCCCAGCCGGGATGACCGTTGGAACCCCACCCTCCACGCTGGCACGTGTGTTACTGGCTTCCCAAGTGGTCAGGCCTCAACAGATGCTCTGAGCAGCTGGAGGACAGTAGTGCGCATGCGGGGAGGCCCGCCCCTAGTGGGTGTGCGCATGCGTGCAGGGGTGGGGCCTTGCAGAGCTGTCCTTGGAGGTTGCTATGAAAGAGGAAAGCAACGGAGGATTGGGATCCCCTGGGAAGATTTTATGGCAAGATCTTCTCAGAACTTTTGTGGTCCTCTCTTCTTAAAACTAGGGGTTGTGAGATGAGTCCCTGGGATTTTAAAATTGCAAACGTGAAATCCATTCATTTAGATATGACCCTTGTGAAAGAGTTTTGGAGAGCACCAGCCTAAGCACAGTATCTTCAAACTGGGGCAAGTGCTTTCACGCCCTTTGGGCTGCAGTTTCTTGGGTTTCCTTAGTTTTTTTCTCCCCAGAAATAGTAGATGCTTTTTCCTAGCAAGCCTGATAGTTCCATTAAAGAACAATTCTAGTGAAGAATTTTAGACCTGAGAAACACCCTAAGAGCTACTGTCTCTTGGCTCTTCCATTCCTAGAGTTTTTCCAAATGAATTGATTCTGCTATAATGTTTTTACTTAGTGAGTTTTTTTTTAAATACGTGGGGGTTCTTCAATAGATGTGGATTCATAGATGTTGCCTTTGCAGTGTTTTTGTTGTAACTTTGAGCAAGTTTTGACAGTTTGGGTCAATTCCAGTTGACATAGCATTCCCAAATTTTATTCTCCCCTCCTACTTTTCAGGAATATATTACACAATTTCAGTTGGAAAAAAAAATAGTAGTGGAATCAACGTACTGACTTGAATTTGTTATACTTGCCAAAGAAATTTCAATCATCAGATTCTTTCACTGGTCATTCATTTCTACTGCATAGAATACCTCTGAAGATCCCTCACATCTAACACCACCAAAGGCTCTAAGCTCAGAGACTGAACATTCTACAAGACACAAACATTGTATCTCACCATACCGCTAATATTCCATGCTTGTGTAGAATATCATGTGTTTTCGGAGGTCTGTGATCCATATACAGATTTTTTTTTCACAGCAGTCAATACCACACCCCCAGTTTCTTGCAGGAATAGTCAGACATCATTGTCCAAAGGAGTTTTATCTATGCCCTTCTGTTGTCTGTCTCCCCAAGTTACATCTGGACTAATTTGATTATATTTGTGGTCTAGGATTTTGATATAGCACAAAAGTGATTGTAGAATTGGAACTGGATAATTTTTCACAAGTTTTTGCAGGTTTTTATGTCAGTAGTCCAGAGAAGACTCATTGAAATTCTGTGTCAGAGCCATGAGTGAGAATCGTTTATTAACTACTGACTGACTAGACAAGAGGAGGAAGCAACAAGGAAACCTGCCTTTCTGGAGTGCCAGGGTACATTATCTTGCCACACTATTCCCCTAATATGAAGCTATTGGTTAATAATTTAAAGTTTTCCATGATAAATGCTCAAGTCATGAGAAATGTCTCCAAACTGTGTATTTTTTCAACACTTAGTTTTTTTTTTTAAAGTTCACCATGATTTGCCTTGAATTGCTCTCACCTCATCTTCTCAGCTAAGGTCAAGGTAGAGTACACAGAATAGTTACCAAAGAGAATGAAAGAGAGAAGTGTTGCAGTTCTCATTGTGGCTCAGAAGTTACGAACCTGACTAGTATCCACGAAGACTTGGGTTCAATCCCTGGCCTCTCTCAGTGGGTTAAGGATCCAGTGTTGCCCCAAGCTATGGTGTAGATCGCAGATGTGGCTTAGATCCAGCATTGTTTTGCTGTGCCTGTGGCATGGGCCAGCATCTGCAGCTCCAATGATTCAACCCTTAGCCTGGGAACTTCCATATGCTTAGGTTGCAGCCCTAAAAGAAGAGAGAGGGAGGGAGAGAGAGAGAGAGAGAGAGAGAGAGAGAAGCTGTAAGAAGACAGTTCTGTACTGCAGACCACTAAATGCCTTGGAAATATTAAAATGGATGAACACTGTGTAAGTCACTCCCTTCAAGTGGCCAAGAAAACACTCTCTGAAAGTACCAAACATATACCATTTTCAAATTTAGAGTTAGAAAAAAAAAACCATTAGAAATCACAAGTAAATTGGTCAGGAGTTTAGAAATGCCTTTCCTACACAACTGTTAGAAAGAAGAGGAAAGAACCTGGGCCTGGCTTCAAAATTCAATGCCTTTCTTCAATAGCCACCATTTTGCATACAACTTTTTTTTTTTTTTTTTGCAAGGAGCAAGAAACATTTAGCAGACAGTAAAGCTTGAAATTCAAGAGATTTGCTTGCAATCCTCTGAAGTCTTCACCTCTCATCTCCCTTGACCAATTTCCTACCAATCTTCTTCTATGAAACACAAATATTCTTTCATTTTGACACATAAACCCAGTGCTGAATGATAGCTCTTCCAAATCCCATATCATCAAAAGAGGCTGAAGGTGTGTGTGTGTGTGTGTGTGTGTGTGTGTGTGTGTGTGCAACTAGGGTGTCTTCTATTGGAGCCAAGTGGCACATTCAAGAATCTTTAATCCAGTTAAGGATTCTTACAATGAGTAATTAACAATTTAGTTTACTGTGCTATACTTTTTTTTGAAGAGTTGCCAGATAAAGTACGAGATCTAAGTTTAATAATAAATTTCAGATAAAAATGAAAAAATGTTCAGTAAAACTATGTCCAAAATATTGAATGGGAAATGATTATACTAAAACACAACATATTGTTTACCTGAAGTTCTAATTCATTTGGGTACTTACTATTTTAATTAAATACACCTGACCATCTTATTCTTTCCAAAACTTTTGATTTTAAGGGGTGTAGAAATTCTTGTTCTGGAAGTCTACTCCCATCTAGAAAGGAATCTCGTTAATGTAAGAAGAGAGTCATTGTAAACATCTGCAAATGTATTGAAAATATATTAAGTTTTAATCAGAGAAAACCCTGCATTTTAAAAAATGCAGATATATTGCATTCTAAATTCTTTGCATAACACATCTATGGAAGGATTTAAGTAAACACTAGTTCCCTGTGGGAAAGAGGACTGGGTGGACAGGGGGAAGAGGTGGGAGGACGCATGACTCAACACTGCATATTCCATTTTGCACAATTGGATTGTGATCCATGAGAAGGTATTATTAGTTTAAAATATTAAATTATTTACAGGGAAAAAGTTAAATATTTAACAATAATAATTTCTGGTCTTGGACCTGTGGGCTGCACAACCACGTTTTTGACGCACTGGGGCTCTCCAGAACAAAGGAATATTAGGCTGGTCCTGCTGGATATTGGTTGGAGCACAAGGACTTCTTCATTAGGAATTATATACCTACAGCTATGCACATATTGGATCTGCTGAGACGATCCTAATTTCAAATACTTTGTTCCATGGCACCATTACTACAGAAGTGTTTATCAGATGATAAATTGTGAATTTTGTTCAGAAAGTCTAGCCTCTGTTGAAGTAAGTTAAGAGCCAGATAGGAAGCAGAGTGGGTTGAGGGACAAAAAATTGGGTTGATGGATAAAGAAGTGAAAGGAAACATCAAGTCAAACCTTGGTGTTTGACTCTGAAAACCAATTCATAGATTGCCTGAAGAGGCACTCAACAATTTATGAGTGATTTTTTTTCTATTTCTTTAATTTTGTATCTATATGAGTGATAGATGTTCACTAAATTTATTGTGATGATCATTTTATGATTGTATGTAAGTGAAATCATTAAGCTCTATGCCTTAAACTTTAAAAAAAAACTGAAAAAAGAGAGCTAATGGATTGAGTTAAATTTTTTTTTTTTTGTCTTTTGTTCTTGTTGTTGTTGTTGCTATTTCTTGGGCCACTCCCGCCGCATATGGAGGTTTCCAGGCTAGGGATTGAATCGGAGCTGTAGCCACTGGCCTACACCAGAGCCACAGCAACGCGGGATCTGAGCCGCCTCTGCGACCTACACCACAGCTCACAGCAACGCTGGATCGTTAACCCACTGAGCAAGGGCAGGGACTGAACCCGCAACCTCATGGTTCTAGTCGGATTCGTCAACCACTGCGCCACGATGGGAACTCCGGATTGAGTTAATATGAATGTATCAATATTGGCTCACTAGTTGTGACAAATGTGCCGTAACAATATAAGATCTTAACAAGAGGGGAAATTGGGTAGGGGGATACGCAAAGTCTTTGTATTATTTTGCAACTTACTCATACATCTAAAACTCTCCCAAAATAGAAGATTGATTTAAATACAAACATAAACAAATGAGTGAAGAAAAATGTACTGGAAATCATTGAAACGTCGCTTGTGATACGGGAACTTCATGGTATAGAAATAATTTTTCAGTGGAGTTATTTTAAAATTTAATAGGGGAGTTCCTGGTGTGGCTCAGTGGTTAATGAATCCGACTGGGAATCATGAGGCTGCGGGTTCCATCCTTGGCCTTGCTCAGTGGGTTAAGGACCCGGTGTCACGTGAGCCGTGGTGTAGGTGGCAGATGCGGCTCGGATCCCGCGTTGCTGTGGCTCTGGTGTAGGCCAGCGGCTACAGGTCCAATTGGACCCCTAGCCTGGGAACCTCCATATGCCACGGGAGCGGCCCTAGAAATGGCGAAAAGACAAAAAAAAAAGTTAATAGGAAGGTCACGTGGGATCAAGGCTGGGTTGGGGCGGGGTCAAGGCGTGCTGGGGGCGGGGTCAAAGCCTTGGCCGGGGCGGGGGCAGGGTCCAGGCCCAGGGCTGAGTCAGGCCCGGTTCAGGCCCAGGTCCACAACACTGACAATGGTCTCAGAGGCGAGGCTTCGACAAGTAGGAGGCCAGCCTGCCGCCCTCCTCTGGCTGCAGCTGGTGCTGCTGCCGCCATGGTCGCCCACCACCACCCTAAACCTGCGAGGGTCCTGTGCCGACCCCGGCCCAGCTCCTGCAGCCGTGCGAGCGGTGGAGGGTGGGCCTCTGACTCCGGAAGCACAGCCATTGGCCTGGGCAGCCACAGGTGCGTGGGGGCCTCTGTGTGGGGTTGAGAAGGTGGGCCTTCAGGGCCTGAGGGGGCTTGACTGTGACCAGGGCTTGGTGCCCAGGGTCACTGAACCTCTTCTTTTGTTGGCGGTCAGGTCCACCTAACCAGGCAGCCCAGAGACCACCTTAACACAGGTGGGTCACAGGACCCCTACTGAGGGGCCTCTGGGATGGAAACTGCCCCAGGACCCTTGTGGGGCTGTGCAAGTGGGCACTGGCAGGGTCCGGCCTGAGGCTGGGTGGAGGAAAGCCCAGGACTGCTGAGTGAGGAGCCCTGAGTCCCTGGGGCCCAGGCCCTAGAGCAGGATGCCTGCTCTAGGGGCCCTGGCCTCACCCCTGCCCTCAGGTGTGGGTCCTAGAACCATGGCTGTCTTCATTAGCCCACTCCCTCTTATTTATTTAATTTTTTGGCCACTGCATAGAGTGTTTTTTAATCAATTAATTTATTTTTTCCGCTGCTGGCCGCGGCTTAATGTGGGATTCCCAGTTCCTGGACCAGGCATTGAACCCTGGCCATAGTGGTGAAAGCACCAAGTTCTAACCACTAGACCACCAGGGAACGCCCACCCCTCTTATTTATAAATGGAGAATCCTGAGTCAGAGGCAGGGAGTGACTTTCCCCAGGTTGATGCTGAAGCTCAGTCTCTGTGGACATGCCCTGAATTGAATCTCAGAGACAGAGTTGTGGGTGAAGTAGAAAAGAACAGCTTAATTGCTTTGCCAGGCAGAGGGGGCCACAGTGGGGTAACAGCCTCAAGGCTGTGTGCCCCCACCTCGAGGGCTGAGTGAGGTTCAAAGAGCAGGGCTTGATCAGCTTGTAGACTTTCTTCGGATTGGTGGGTGGTGAGGTACTTGGGAGTCAACCTCATCCACCTTCTGGTTCCACCTTGTTTGGGTCTATGTGCTTGTGTGCAGCATATAGGTAACTTCTTCCACCTGGTGGGGTTTCAGTATCTGCAAAACATTTCCAAGGACATGGCTCAGAATATTATCTATAGTCCTTGAGGAGGAGCTAAATATTCTTACTCTGTTTAATCGTTAAAATATTATTTTGCTTTGCTTGACTATTTTCCTTTCTTTCTGCACTTTCCACTTCTCCAGGTAAATGTACTCTGTGACTAAAGTTTTCTACAGACAAAAGGCAGGCAGAGGACATGGGTGGGGGTCTATTAGGGGAGGCCTCATGGGGTCCTGCTAAGTTCCATGGTCACACATCACCCCAGACTCCTGCCTGCAGATCTGCTTCTCTAAGATACTGGGGCAAAGTGGAGGGGCACCGGCCCTTAGAAGCTATGATTTGAGTGTATATTGTTGGCAACTTCGGAGACCATGAGTTGTTGTGGTGTGTTAGTTCAGGGAAATAAGGCCTGGCACATGGCCAGCCTTTGGCAGACTGCCTCAGTGATGTCCAGCTCAGCGGATATGCTGCCATGAGCTGTTGCCACCTTTGGTCACCCTTGGCATCTCACCACAGCCCTGGGCCTTCATGCTCAGAAAGCCTGCTCCATTGTGCTCTGCTGTCAAATTCTCAGTGGCAGCTGGTAAAGGCAGAGTCCAGGCAGCCGTGTCATTTTGGCCAGGCCACTGGACACTTGCCCTTGGTTTTCTCATCTGTGAAGTGGAGGGGGCCTCCCTCGTAGTGGCATTTGGGGTCTCACCCATGTCTCTATTGTAGGTGGCAGGGGAGTCTCCACAGCATGCGGGAAACCCAAGGTGATGTGGCGGATCTCTGGTGGTCAGGATGTGGTGGCTGGCCAGTGGCCATGGCAGGCCAGCCTGATGTATCAGGGCTTGCATGTCTGTGGAGCTGTCCTCATCAACTCCCGCTGGCTGGTTTCTGCTGCCCACTGCTTTCTCAAGTGAGTCCTCTTTCCTAGGGTGCCAGCAGAGGCACTGGCAGGGGAGGAGATGGTGGGGATGAGGAGTGAGGGTGTCCCACCCCGGCTCCTCTGGGCTTTCCTCTGGGGCTGTCTGTGGCCCACAGGTCCATGTCATTCCTGCCTTTGACCTGTGTACCTTCTACCTGGACTGTCCTCCTGGCTCCCTTTCCCAGACCCTCCCCAGACTCTGCCCTCAGCCCCTGGGCCTGTCTCCCAACACAGATGTGCCCCAGAAGAGTAGCAGTGTCCATTCTGGCTGCCATGCAGTGTGGACCAATCTCAGATCACTGTTTCTCAAGGTCCCCACATTTCCAGGTTTCTGAGTCTAGGCAGGGACATGGGACCTCATGTCTGGCGAGCAGCTGAATGGCTCTACTTTTTACTCTTGCAAAACTGTGTGCCCAGGAGGAATCATGGTCACTAGTGTGCATGTGGGAGATGTGGTGCCAGGCTGTGCGGGTGGGAGATGGGGCACCCTGGGAGAGTGATGTGGCTGCTCAGGAGTCTGACACACCTGGCGCTCCTGGGTCTGCTCAGTGCCCAGCTTGTGAACAGATGAGGAGGCATCCCCAGGGACTTGGAACATCACAGCCCAGGTCTGGGAGCTGGAGCTTTGGGAGCTCAGAATCTGATCAGCACCTACTCTGTGGGAGCAGCTGTGTTCAGGGCAAATGCAAGGTTCTGTTTCCTACACTCAGTTGCTCCTTTACCTTACAGATCTTTGGCAAGTGCTTCTAACTGAGTGGAGAAACAGCTATTTGGCAGGAAGGTGGTTAAAGGAGGGAGGGATCAGGAAAATTGTGGGGCCATAAGGTGGGTTGTAGGAGCCTTGGGAAGGTAAAAGTAGAGCTGGGATCAATCCAGAACATCTCCTGTAAACACTCCAAGGGCCTTCATTTGATGAGCCCACCAAAGACCTTTCCAGCACAAGGATTCAATGCTCCTCTGATTCTTGGATATGGTGGAGAAACCATATGTCTGAGGTTGTAAGTAGAATATCAGTCTCAAGAAAGAAGTGCTCCTGAACTTTAGGAATGCAGAGACCAAGGCTGGCATCATGGGGGGGTGCAGGGGTCCAGGTGGATGTCAGCAGTTAGATGAATATGCAGGGGAAGAGACCTAGCCCACACTCAGGGATGATGGTGACAGCATGCTCTTCCTCCTCCAGAAAATCCCATGCTCCAGAGAACTACCGGGTCCTGTTAGGAAGCACGCAGCTGTTTGAACACACTCAGCACACCCTGGAGATGTCCGTGAGTCGGATTGTCATGCACCCAGACTTTGAGAAGCTTCATCCCTTCGGAAGTGACATAGCCATGTTGCAGCTGCTCTTTCCTGTGAACTTCACTTCCTACATCATCCCTGCCTGCCTCCCAGCCCCTGGCTTGCAGCTGCTTAATAATGCATCCTGCTGGATAACTGGCTGGGGGATGCTCAACGAGGAAAATGAGGGGGTAGGGGAGGGGCTGGGGTGGGAGGGCAGATAAGGGGGAAGCGAGGAGGAGGAAGAAGGGAAGGAGGACAGAGGAGGGGAGGAGGGAAGTATGGGTGCCCAGGCAAAACAACCGCTGGACCTTGGTCTACTGTGCCTCATTTCCAGAGGACTGGACCATTCTGGCTCTAGTTCTGAAAGTGTGTGATTCTAAAATTCAGTGTTCCCTAAGTGCAAAGCTCTGAAAATCTGGGAATCTTTGACTGTTGGATGTTAAGAATTCAGGTTCTTGGAATCTGTCAGCTTCTTGATTTCAAGGCCTTAATCAACTATAGATCTAAGATGACTTGATTCAACTCAGAAGTCCTGCTTGGGGCCTGGCCCCTTCTAGGCCACTGAGGAACCAAGATTTCCCATTGGAGGCACTTAGGAAAAATGGAAAGAAAACATATTTATGACTTCTGACCTGTGAGCCTCCAAGGTCAAGTTAGAATGACTACAACTTAAGAGTGTTTCACTCTTTGAACCTCACTTTGCACTTCTCCCAACCCAGGTCAACTGTCTACTTTGTGGGTTTATTAGGTGAACTGAGTAACACAGAAAAAGGTTGTGTTTTTCTAAGATTGAAAGGGAAGAAATGCAGGCAAAAACTCATGAGTAAGAGTGTTTATTAAAGGAAAGAGTGTTTATGGTTGGGCACAAGCTTATGTGGCATAGTTAGGGGGAAAAGAATGTGTATTTGCAATTATTTGTAAGGTTGTAATTTGGTAGGTGTTTCTCAGGATAGGAGGTCAGATTTTGATCAGACCCTGTCTTCACTGGGTGGGATGTGCCAGCATTGCTGGCCCTTCTCAATAGTGTATCAGTAACAATCCCCAACCACAGGTCAGATAACCAGGTCCCCAGCATTGTCACACACACACACACACACACACACACACACACACACACACACACACACACACACAGTCTGGTTCTTCCTTGAGGACAGGGACTCTGTCTTTCTTGTTTTAATATCCCAGCCTATGCCCCAGGGCCTGGCAGCGGGGTAGGTGGCAATGCCTCCACCCTGGTCCTGTAGACCACCCGTTCTTGCATGGACCTCCAGACTGGTCTGCTAGCTCCCACCCTGTGTGCCCTACTTTAGTCTCCACACAACTGCCTGAGTGTTTGCTTTGAAGCAGGTGTTGTGCCAGTTCCCTGCTCTTTATCCTCAGTGCCTTCTCATTTATGCTTAGAAAACTGTCCAAATGTCCTACCTTGGCTCTCAGGCCCTGTGCAATGTTGGCCCCCATTCCTCTCTGCTCAGCTCCTACTGCACCCTCACCCACGCCATCCCAGCCACCAGGCCCCTTCCTGCCTTGAATATCCTGAGGCTGTCCCCACCTCAGGACCTTTACCTTGGCTGTTTTCCCAGCCTCACAGGCTCTCCCTGCTAATCTGGGTGACTCATTTCTTTGATATACAACTCAGCTCCTCCTCTGAAGAGTTTTCCTTGATGTGAAACCTAAAACAGGCAATGCATAATGTCACATTTCCCTGTTGTATTTCCTTACCACACTTCTCAGAGCTAAATAATCCTACTTATTTACTTCACTTACCCTGTTTCCCCAACTAAAAATGTTCCCCTCTATCACTAGTGTCTAAACAATAGCTAACCTGAAGACAGATGAATAAATGAGTGATTGAATGAGAGGATGGATGGAGGATGGATAGGAGGGAAGATGAGTGCATGGAGGGAAGATGGTTGAGTGGGTGGGAAGAGGGATGGAGAGAGTGGATATATTGATTGATGGAGGGAGAATGGGGAGATAGATCCAAAGATGGATAGGCCAGCAGATAGATGGAAGGGTGAGTGGATGAATGGGGCATGAGACAAGATGGGTAGATGATGGACGGAGGAATTAGTGGAGAGAAGGAAAGGTAATGACTGACAAATGGAAGTGGAAAGGATGGTTTGTGAGAGGGTAGGTGGGTTGGTGAATGGTTGCTAAGCATCAGTGATTGGCATGCATTGGTAGGATTTGCCTTTTTTCTTTATGGACTACGAGTGGTGTGGTCTATTGCTATGAGAGAGGTGGTGGGAATAGGATGAGTTTGGAAAAGTTTGAGAAACAGGGGAGGCCTTATTAGGCATAGGTAGAAGACTGATAGAGAGCTGAAAGCTCAGCTTTGCTGAGAAAACCCTATGATGCAGGGGTGGTGGTGAGCAGTAAGGCAGAAGAGCCTGTAGCTAAGCTCTAGCAAACTTCACTGACTTCCTTCTTATCCTCACAGTGCCTCTGCCCACACCCTTCCATCTCCAGGAGGCTAAGGTGGGCCTCATTGAGAACCAGTTCTGTAATCTGGTATATGGACACAGGCTCAGCAAGAACTTCTCCGTGTATGAGGAGATGCTGTGTGTTGGGGACTTCTCTACAGGAAAGGCCATCTGCCATGTAAGTGAGGTCATTTCCCTTCTTCCCTGGCCTGTTCTCAGGGCCTCAGTTTCCATGGTGGGAGGCTGTGTTGCCTCCACTCTCTTTGTGGAGACCCCTGGTACCTTCTGTTTCGTCCCTCTACCTATGTTCCCAGGCTCTATCTCTTGGTAGTGTCCCCCAGGCTAGCCCCTTCCTCAGCCCATTGCACAGGAGGACAACTACTACTGGCAGGACACTCCAGCAGCATCTATTTTCGAGGCATATTTTAAAACCCTTATTGAAATATACATACAGAAGAAGGCATTCATACTCTTTCCCTACGTGTGTAGTTGGATGAACTTTCACAGTGCTACACCCCAGGTGGCCAACACTCCTCTCCTCTTCTTGTCACCAACACTCAATGGAAACTCTCATCTTCACCTTAACACTTTATATTAGATTCTGAATTTTCCATAAGTAGAACTTATTTCCAGTTGTCAGATTTTCACGTCTTAACATTATGTTTGTGAGGTCCATCCACACTGTCACACGTAGGTATAGTTTGTTCAGCCTCATTGCCCTGCAAGACACTATCGTGTGAATTGAATTCGATGGGCAGTTCTGCTCTCGATGGATATTTTTGTAGCTTCCAAGTTTTTCATTTCATTTCACTTCCAGAGGTTTTCTATTTGATTTCACAGAAGCCCCTGAGGAGAACTGTTAGATTAAAAACTATCTGCATGTTCAGCTTTGGCAGATGTTACCAAACATCTCCGGAGGGGTTGCACCAGTTCCACACATTCCAGCAGTGGCTGAGAGTTTACAAGCTCACCAACACTTGGCACTTTCCATCCTTCCTAATGGTGATGATTTATTGTGGTTTGCATTTTCCTGATGACGGATGAAATATACTTCCGTAGGTTTATTGCCGTTGAATATCTTCTTCCTAATTTACCTTCCATTTTTTCCCCCTGTGTCTTTTTCTTTAGGGGCTCTTGGTACATGTGTCTATTATGTACATTCCAGACATGAGTGTACTGTTGAATTGTGAAGATGTCTATCCACTCTCTATAGTGTCCTATTTTAGAAGTGGGCAAACAGACCCAAAGAGGGAAAGCACTCCCGGAAAATAAGGAGGGCCTGCGTTTTCTGACTCCAAGCTTCACCTGGCCTCCAGGCCTTCACCACATCCCCTCAGGGCCCAGCACCCTGAGCTGGCATTGGCTGCCAAGCTCTTACACAGATGGCATTGTGGAGTGGAGGGCAGAGGGTGAGGGTTCTGGAGTTAGAGGCACTGCTCTGCCCTTGGGTGGTCTTTTCACCATCTGAGCCTGTGTCTTATTCATGGTGTAGGAGTCTGAGGCCTCCTTCATGGGATTGTTGAAAGGGTGGTGTAGGGGGTTGGATAGTGTCCCCTAAATTCGTATCCATTTGGAATCTCAGAATGTGACCTTCTTTGGAAATAAGTCTTTGCAGCTGTGATTAGTTAAGAATCTTGAGATGTGACCATTGTAAATTTCAAGTGGGCCCTGTACCAATGACTTGTGTGAAGAGGGCTAGACACAGAGACACTTGCTTTCAGACTTCCAGCTTCCAGAACCGTGAGAGGATACATTTGCATTGTTTTTATAGTTACCCAGTTTGTGGCACTATGCCTTGGCACCCCAGGAGATGCACACAGGAGGGACAAGATGACTGGGATTGTGACTTTAGCCTAGCCCATGAGAAGGCCACATGGATAGATATCTTCATGGCAGGCCAGTGAGCTGCTGGTAGAAGGCAGACCCATATTTCTTGGTTCCCAGTTCTTAAACAGTGGTATAGATTTGTAGCTGCCTGGCCTGGTCTGGCCTCCTCACAGAGCCAGCTCCACCCAGAAGTGGAACAAGTGTTCAGCCCCCACCCTGCCCAGTCCACATCCAGCTGTCACCATGGACATCCCTTACAGCCTTGTCCACCTCCCTTCTCCTGCAGGAATTATCCAATGGAGCTCAAGGCCAGAGCCTTGTGTCTGCTCACCTGCTGGATATTCGTAGTGCCCCTCAACCCCACTCTTCCGCTGGTTTCTCTCCAGGCTGAGAATACCCCTGAGCTGGACACTCAGGAGTCCCAGCAAATGACCACCCTCCTGCCTCCCCTTTCACCTACCACCGCCTGACTGAGAGATTCCACCTAGATTCCTCTTCTGCCATGTCACCTGCTCTGGACCCCACCCTCCAACCTGGGGCTCCCACCTCTCCCCACAAGGGCCCCTCCCTCTGCACAGGGGGTCCAGAAACAGGTCTGAGGAGAGAAAGCCTGCCAAGGCACTCAATGCTCAGACTGTGGGGCAAGACAGACCTGGTTCCATTGACTGGGATTGTGGCCTTAGCTAAGTCTCCTCACCCATGAAATGGAATTGCTCATGGCCTCCACTGAAGAAGGTTCCTATAGAAATGCAGCACTGTGCCTGGCATTCAGTAGGTACTTAACAAGTTTTGGCTTCCAGTCTCCTGACCTGGTTTGCCTCCCTCTCTCTGGATTGTACCTGGCTTAGACCCAACCTCTTGCTGAAGGTGGAATTCACTGCTCCGGCCCTACCCAACACAGACACAGACACACACACACACACATACACACACACACACACACACACACACACATGCATGCATGCACATGCATACACATGCAAGAGTGCACACGCAAGGTTTGCTTTGTATCTACAGTAGTGCAAACTGTAGCTCACGTTTCATGTGATACCTTAGATTTGGGGTTTCTCCCTTCTTCCCTTCCTTTCTTTCTTCCTTCCTTTTCCTTCCTTTCTTTTATTCCTACTCTACCTGGAGCATATGGAAGTTCCCAGGCTAGGGGTTGAATGGAAGCTGCAGTTTCCAGCCCTTGCCACAGCCACAGCAATGCCAGATCTGAACCACTTCTAGGACCTATGTCACAGCTTGTGGCAATGCCAGATCCTTAACCCACTAGGCAAGGCCAGGGATTGAACCTGCATCCTCATTTGTACTAGTCAGGCTCTTAACCTGCTGAACCACAATGGGAACATCTCTTAATTTTTTAAAGACCTCCAGAGTCCACCTTAAAGAATATAGAAACAATAATGAAAAGTCAGGTAGTGCAGTTAACCTTGGAGGAAATTTATTCGTTTAGTCGCATCACCACTTCTCAAGGGGCGCCCCCTGAGGCT